>NC_082715.1:108797163-113664662 GCF_030144855.1 Hypanus sabinus
GTCGGTGTGTGTCAGTGCGGTGACGGTCGGTGTGTGTCAGTGCGGGTGACGGTCGGTGACGGTCAGTGCGGTGACGGTCGGTATGTGTCAGTGCGGTGACGGTCAGTGTGTGTCAGTGCGGTGACGGTCGGTGTGTGTCAGTGCGGTGACAGTCAGTGTGTGTCAGTGTGGTGACGGTCAGTGTGTGTCAGTGTGGTGACGGTCGGTGTGTGTCAGTGCGGTGACGGTCGGTGTGTGTCAGTGTGGTGACGGTCAGTGCGGTGACGGTCGGTGTGTGTCAGTGTGGTGACGGTCAGTGTGTGTCAGTGTGTGTCAGTGCGGTGACGGTCAGTGTGTGTCAGTGTGGTGACGGTCGGTGTGTGTCAGTGCGGTGACGGTCAGTGTGTGTCAGTGTGAGACGGTCGGTGTGTGTCAGTGTGGTGACGGTCGGTGTGGTGACGGTCAGTGTGTGTCAGTGCGGTGACGGTCAGTGTGGTGACGGTCAGTGTGTGTCAGTGTGGTGACGGTCGGTGTGTGTCAGTGCGGTGACGGTCGGTGTGTGTCAGTGCGGTGACGGTCAGTGTGTGTCAGTGTGGGACGGTCAGTGTGTGTCAGTGCGGTGACGGTCGGTGTGTGTCAGTGCGGTGACGGTCGGTGTGTGTCAGTGTGGTGACGGTCAGTGTGGTGACGGTCAGTGTGTGTCAGTGCGGTGACGGTCAGTGTGGTGACGGTCGGTGTGTGTCAGTGCGGTGACGGTCGGTGTGTGTCAGTGTGGTGACGGTCAGTGTGGTGACGGTCAGTGTGTGTCAGTGCGGTGACGGTCGGTGTGGTGACGGTCGGTGTGTGTCAGTGTGGTGATGGTCAGTGTGGTGACGGTCGGTGTGTGTCAGTGCGGTGACGGTCGGTGTGTGTCAGTGCGGTGGCGGTCGGTGTGTGTCAGTGTGGTGACGGTCAGAGTGGTGACGGGCGGTGTGTGTCAGTGTGGTGACGGTCAGTGCGGGTGACGGTCGGTCAGTGTGTGTCAGTGTGGTGACGGTCGGTGTGTGTCAGTGCGGTGACGGTCGGTGTGTGTCAGTGCGGTGACGGTCAGTGTGGTGACGGTCAGTGCGGTGACGGTCGGTGTGTGTCAGTGCGGTGACGGTCGGTGTGTGTCAGTGTGGTGACGGTCAGTGTGGTGACGGTCAGTGTGGGACGGTCAGTGTGGTGACGGTCAGTGTGGTGACGGTCGGTGTGTGTCAGTGTGGTGACGGTCAGTGCGGTGCCGGTCGGTGTGTGTCAGTGTGGTGACGGTCGGTGTGTGTCAGTGTGGTGACGGTCAGAGTGGTGACGGGCGGTGTGTGTCAGTGTGGTGACGGTCGGTGTGTGTCAGTGCGGTGGCGGTCGGTGTGTGTCAGTGCGGTGGCGGTCGGTGTGTGTCAGTGTGGTGACGGTCAGAGTGGTGACGGGCGGTGTGTGTCAGTGTGGTGACGGTCAGTGCGGTGACGGTCGGTCAGTGTGTGTCAGTGTGGTGACGGTCGGTGTGTGTCAGTGCGGTGACGGTCGGTGTGTGTCAGTGCGGTGACGGTCAGTGTGGTGACGGTCAGTGCGGTGACGGTCGGTGTGTGTCAGTGCGGTGACGGTCGGTGTGTGTCAGTGTGGTGACGGTCAGTGTGGTGACGGTCAGTGTGGGACGGTCAGTGTGGTGACGGTCAGTGTGGTGACGGTCGGTGTGTGTCAGTGTGGTGACGGTCAGTGCGGTGCCGGTCGGTGTGTGTCAGTGTGGTGACGGGCGGTGTGTGTCAGTGCGGTGACGGTCGGTGTGTGTCAGTGCGGTGACGGTCGGTGTGTGTCAGTGCGGTGACGGTCGGTGTGTGTCAGTGCGGTGACGGTCAGTGTGGTGACGGTCGGTGTGGTGACGGTCAGTGCGGTGACGGTCGGTGTGTGTCAGTGTGGTGACGGTCAGTGTGTGTCAGTGTGGTGACGGTCAGTGCGGTGACGGTCGGTGTGTGTCAGTGCGGTGACGGTCGGTGTGTGTCAGTGCGGTGACGGTCGGTGTGTGTCAGTGCGGTGACGGTCGGTGTGTGTCAGTGCAGTGACGGTCGGTGTGTGTCAGTGCAGTGACGGTCGGTGTGTGTCAGTGCGGTGACGGTCGGTGTGTGTCAGTGCGGTGACGGTCAGTGTGGTGACGGTCAGTGCGGTGACGGTCGGTGTGTGTCAGTGTGGTGACGGTCGGTGTGTGTCAGTGCGGTGACGGTCGGTGTGTGTCAGTGCGGTGACGGTCAGTGTGGTGACGGTCAGTGCGGTGACGGTCGGTGTGTGTCAGTGTGGTGACGGTCGGTGTGTGTCAGTGTGGTGACGGTCGGTGTGTGTCAGTGTGGTGACGGTCGGTGTGTGTCAGTGTGGTGACGGTCGGTGTTTGTCAGTGCGGTGACGGTCAGTGCGGTGACGGTCGGTGTGTGTCAGTGCGGTGACGGTCGGTGTGTGTCAGTGTGGTGACGGTCAGTGCGGTGACGGTCGGTGTGTGTCAGTGCGGTGACGGTCGGTGTGTGTCAGTGCGGTGACGGTCGGTGTGTGTCAGTGCGGTGACGGTCAGTGTGGTGACGGTCAGTGCGGTGACGGTCGGTGTGTGTCAGTGCGGTGACGGTCGGTGTGTGTCAGTGCGGTGACGGTCAGTGTGGTGACGGTCAGTGCGGTGACGGTCGGTGTGTGTCAGTGCGGTGACGGTCAGTGTGTGTCAGTGCGGTGACGGTCAGTGTGGGACGGTCAGTGTGGTGACGGTCGGTGTGTGTCAGTGCGGTGACGGTCGGTGTGTGTCAGTGCGGTGACGGTCGGTGTGTGTCAGTGCGGTGACGGTCGGTGTGTGTCAGTGTGGTGACGGTCGGTGTGGGACGGTCAGTGTGGTGACGGTCGGTGTGTGTCAGTGCGGTGACGGTCAGTGTGGTGACGGTCGGTGTGTGTCAGTGTGGTGACGGTCGGTGTGTGTCAGTGTGGTGACGGTCGGTGTGTGTCAGTGCGGTGACGGTCGGTGTGTGTCAGTGCGGTGACGGTCGGTGTGTGTCAGTGCGGTGACGGTCGGTGTGTGTCAGTGCGGTGACGGTCGGTGTGTGTCAGTGCGGTGACGGTCGGTGTGTGTCAGTGCGGTGACGGTCGGTGTGTGTCAGTGCGGTGACGGTCGGTGTGTGTCAGTGCGGTGACGGTCGGTGTGTGTCAGTGCGGTGACGGTCGGTGTGTGTCAGTGCGGTGACGGTCGGTGTGTGTCAGTGCGGTGACGGTCGGTGTGTGTCAGTGCGGTGACGGTCGGTGTGTGTCAGTGCGGTGACGGTCAGTGTGTGTCAGTGTGGGACGGTCAGTGTGGTGACGGTCGGTGCGGTGACGGTCGGTGTGTGTCAGTGCGGTGACGGTCGGTGTGTGTCAGTGCGGTGACGGTCGGTGTGTGTCAGTGCGGTGACGGTCGGGGGGGGGGGGGGGGGGGGGGGGGGGGGGGGGGGGGGGGGGGGGGGGGGGGGGGGGGGGGGGGGGGGGGGGGGGGGGGGGGGGGGGGGGGGGGGGGGGGGGGGGGGGGGGGGGGGGGGGGGGGGGGGGGGGGGGGGGGGGGGGGGGGGGGGGGGGGGGGGGGGGGGGGGGGGGGGGGGGGGGGGGGGGGGGGGGGGGGGGGGGGGGGGGGGGGGGGGGGGGGGGGGGGGGGGGGGGGGGGGGGGGGGGGGGGGGGGGTGTGTGTCAGTGCGGTGACGGTCGGTGTGTGTCAGTGCGGTGACGGTCGGTGTGTGTCAGTGCGGTGACGGTCAGTGCGGTGACGGTCGGTATGTGTCAGTGCGGTGACGGTCAGTGTGTGTCAGTGCGGTGACGGTCGGTGTGTGTCAGTGCGGTGACGGTCAGTGTGGTGACGGTCGGTGTGTGTCAGTGCGGTGACGGTCAGTGTGTGTCAGTGTGAGACGGTCGGTGTGTGTCAGTGTGGTGACGGTCGGTGTGGTGACGGTCAGTGTGTGTCAGTGCGGTGACGGTCAGTGTGGTGACGGTCAGTGTGTGTCAGTGTGGTGACGGTCGGTGTGTGTCAGTGCGGTGACGGTCGGTGTGTGTCAGTGCGGTGACGGTCAGTGTGTGTCAGTGTGGGACGGTCAGTGTGTGTCAGTGCGGTGACGGTCGGTGTGTGTCAGTGCGGTGACGGTCGGTGTGTGTCAGTGTGGTGACGGTCAGTGTGGTGACGGTCAGTGTGTGTCAGTGCGGTGACGGTCAGTGTGGTGACGGTCGGTGTGTGTCAGTGCGGTGACGGTCGGTGTGTGTCAGTGTGGTGACGGTCAGTGTGGTGACGGTCAGTGTGTGTCAGTGCGGTGACGGTCGGTGTGGTGACGGTCGGTGTGTGTCAGTGTGGTGACGGTCAGTGTGGTGACGGTCGGTGTGTGTCAGTGCGGTGACGGTCGGTGTGTGTCAGTGCGGTGGCGGTCGGTGTGTGTCAGTGTGGTGACGGTCAGTGTGGTGACGGTCAGTGCGGTGACGGTCGGTGTGTGTCAGTGCGGTGACGGTCGGTGTGTGTCAGTGCGGTGACGGTCAGTGTGGTGACGGTCAGTGCGGTGACGGTCGGTGTGTGTCAGTGTGGTGACGGTCAGTGTGGTGACGGTCGGTGTGTGTCAGTGTGGTGACGGTCGGTGTGTGTCAGTGCGGTGACGGTCGGTGTGTGTCAGTGCGGTGACGGTCGGTGTGTGTCAGTGTGGTGACGGTCAGTGTGGTGACGGTCAGTGTGTGTCAGTGCGGTGACGGTGTTTGTCAGTGCGGTGACGGTCGGTGTGTGTCAGTGCAGTGACGGTGTTTGTCAGTGCGGTGACGGTGGTGACGGTCAGTGTGTGTCAGTGCGGTGACAGTGTGGGACGGTCAGTGTGGTGACGGTTGGTGTGTGTCAGTGCGGTGACGGTCGGTGTGGTGACGGTCAGTGTGTGTCAGTGCGGTGACGGTCGGTGTGTGTCAGTGCGGTGACGGTCAGTGTGTGTCAGTGTGGTGACGGTCGGTGTGTGTCAGTGTGGTGACGGTCAGTGTGGTGACGGTCGGTGTGTGACAGTGTGGGACGGTCAGTGCGGTGACGGTCAGTGTGTGTCAGTGCGGTGACGGTCGGTGTGGTGACGGTCGGTGTGTGTCAGTGCGGTGACGGTCGGTGTGTGTCAGTGTGGTGACGGTCAGTGTGTGTCAGTGTGGTGACGGTCAGTGTGGTGACGGTCGGTGTGTGACAGTGTGGGACGGTCAGTGCGGTGACGGTCAGTGTGTGTCAGTGCGGTGACGGTCGGTGTGGTGACGGTCGGTGTGTGTCAGTGCGGTGACGGTCGGTGTGTGTCGGTGCGGTGACGGTCGGTGTGTGTCAGTGTGGTGACGGTCGGTGTGTGTCAGTGCGGTGACGGTCAGTGTGTGTCAGTGCGGTGACGGTCGGTGTGGTGACGGTCGGTGTGTGTCAGTGCGGTGACGGTCGGTGTGTGACAGTGTGGGACGGTCAGTGCGGTGACGGTCAGTGTGTGTCAGTGCGGTGACGGTCGGTGTGGTGACGGTCGGTGTGTGTCAGTGCGGTGACGGTCGGTGTGTGTCAGTGCGGTGACGGTCGGTGTGTGACAGTGTGGGACGGTCAGTGCGGTGACGGTCAGTGTGTGTCAGTGCGGTGACGGTCAGTGTGTGTCAGTGCGGTGACGGTCGGTGTGTGTCAGTGCGGTGACGGTCAGTGTGTGTCAGTGCGGTGACGGTCGGTGTGTGTCAGTGTGGTGACGGTCGGTGTGTGTCAGTGCGGTGACGGTCGGTGTGTGTCAGTGCGGTGACGGTCAGTGTGTGTCAGTGCGGTGACGGTCGGTGTGGTGACGGTCGGTGTGTGTCAGTGCGGTGACGGTCGGTGTGTGTCAGTGCGGTGACGGTGGTGACGGTCGGTGTGTGTCAGTGCGGTGACGGTCGGTGTGTGTCAGTGTGGTGACGGTCAGTGCGGTGACGGTCAGTGCGGTGACGGTCGGTGTGTGTCAGTGCGGTGACGGTCGGTGTGTGTCAGTGTGGTGACGGTCGGTGTGTGTCAGTGCGGTGACGGTCGGTGTGTGTCAGTGCGGTGACGGTCAGTGTGTGTCAGTGTGGTGACGGTCGGTGTGGTGACGGTCGGTGTGTGTCAGTGCGGTGACGGTCGGTGTGTGACAGTGTGGGACGGTCAGTGCGGTGACGGTCAGTGTGTGTCAGTGCGGTGACGGTCGGTGTGGTGACGGTCGGTGTGTGTCAGTGCGGTGACGGTCGGTGTGTGTCAGTGTGGTGACGGTCAGTGTGTGTCAGTGCGGTGACGGTCGGTGTGTGTCAGTGCGGTGACGGTCGGTGTGTGTCAGTGCGGTGACGGTCAGTGTGTGTCAATGTGGGACTGTCAGTGTGGGACGGTCAGTGTGTGAGCCAAGACAGTATGGAGTAAGACCAGAGGACCATAAGACACAGGAGCAGAATTAGGTCGCTTGGCCCATCGAGTCTGCTCCATTATTCCATCATGGCTGATCTATTACCCCTCTCAACCCTATTCTCCTGCTTTCACCCCATAACCTTTGACGCCCTGACTAATCAAGAACCTGTCAACCTCCACGCAACATCCATAAAATACTGGAGGAGCTCAGCAGGCCAGACATGGGAAAGGGTAGACAGTGGACATTTCAAGCCAAATCTCTTTATCAGGACTGGAGAAAAAAGATGAGGAGCATCCTCATTTTTAATCCAGTCTTGATGAAAGGTCTCAGACTGAAACATCAACTGTACACTTTCCCATTGGTGCTACCTGGCCTGCTGAGTTCCTCCGATATTTTGTGTGTGTTGCTTTGGATTTCCAGCATCAGCAGATTTTCTCCTGTTTGTAATAGACGTGTCAGCCTCCGTGACTCCATAACAATGAATTCCCCAAATTCATCACTCTCTGGCTAAAAATGTTCTTGCTCATCTCCGTTTAAAATGGACGGCCCTCAATAATTAGGCTGTGCCCTCCAGTCTGGACTTTCCCACTGTAGGAAATATCCTCTCCAAGTCCATTCTATCCAGGCCTTTCAATATTCGATAGGTTTCAATGAGGTCTCCCCTCATTCTTCTGAATTCCAATGAGTACAGGCCCAGAGCCATCAAGAGCTGCTCACACATTAACTGTTTCATTCCCAGGATCATTCTCATGAACCTCCTCTGGATCTTCTCCACCGTCTGCACATCTTTTCTTAGAGAAAGGGCCAAAACCTGCTCACAGAACTCCAAGTGTGCTCTCACCAATGTCTTCTAAAGCCTGAGCATTACATCCTTGCAGTTATATTTTAGACCTCTGTAAATGAATGCGATCACTGCATTTGCTTTCCTCACCACTGACTCGACCTACGAGTTAGCCTTTAGGATATCCTGCATGATGACTCCCAAGTCCCATTGCACCTCTGAATTTTGAATTTTCTCCCCGTTTAGAAGATGGTCTCTGCCTTTATTGCTTTTACCAATGTGCATGACCATACAAACCCCACACTGTAATCCATCTGCCACTTCTTTGCCCATTCTTGCAATCTGTCCAAGTCCTTCTGCACACATCCTGCTTCCTCACCACAAATGCCCCTCCACCTACCGTCCGCAAACTTGGTCACAAAGCCATCAATTCCTTTATCCAAATCATTGATGTATAACATGAAAAGAAGCAGTACCAACACCTGTGGCACACCACTAGTCACTGGCAGCTAACCAGTAAAGGCCCCCTTTATTCTCACTCTTTGCCTCCTGCCAGTCTCCAGTCTTCTATCCATGATAGTATCTTACCTGTAATACCATGAGCAGCGCCTTGTCAAACGCCTTCGGAAAATCCAAACAGATATCATCCACTGACTCTCCTTTGTCTATCCCGCCTGTTATTTCCTCAAAGGATTCCAACGGATTTGTCAGACAAGATTTCCCCGTAAGGAAGCCATGCTGACTTTGGCCTATTTTGTCAAGTGCCTCCAGGTACCCTGAGACCCCATCCTTAATGAGGATGGCTCTACCATCTTGCCAACCACTGAAGTCAGGCTAACTGGTCTATAATTTCCTTTCTTCTGCCTCCCTGCCCTCGCGAAGAGTTGAGTGACGTGCAGTTTTCCAGCCCTCCAGAACCATTCCACAATTATTGAAAGATCATCAGTAAAGCTTCCCCAATCTCTTCAGCCACCTCTTTCAGAACCCTGGGATGCAGTCCATCTGGTCCAGGGACTTACAGTGGTGCTGGAAAGTTCGTGAGCCCTGTAAAATTTTCTCTATTTCTGGATAAATATGACTTGAAATGTGATCATATCTTAATGTAAATTCTAAAACTAGATAAAGAGTACCCAATTAAATAAATAACAAAAAAAGCATTGTACTTGTTCATTTATTTATTGAGGAAAATTATCCAATACTACATGAATTTGTTGGAAAAAGTATGTGAACCTTTGCATTCAGTAACTGGTGTGAACCTGGGTTGTGGAGGTGCCCTGTTAGCAACCTGACTTTGTGTGCGTTTTTATAGAACAGGGCACCTCCACAACCCACACCTCCAATCTCATCTCATTGATTGGAACGCCTGACTCCAAATGGCTTTTGTAGAGGGCATTTCCCCAGAGTTTCACATACTTTTCCAACAAATATGTATAATATTAGATCATTTTTCTCAATAAATAAATGAACAGGTGTAATGTTTTGTGTTATTTCTTTAATTGGGTTCTCTTTATCTAGTTTTAGGACTTGCATCTGTCATATTTGTGCAGAAATAGAGAAAATTCTACAGGGTTCTCAAGCCTTCAGACACCAGATATATCCGAAAAACCTTTTGAAATCCGCTTTGATATTATTGACTCGCTTGCCTTTCATATTTCATCTTTTCTCTCCTTATGCTGTTTTTAGTTACCTTCTGTTGGCTTTTAAAGCTTTGCAATCCTTTACCTTCCCACTAATCTTTGCTCTATTATATGCCCTCTCTTTTGCTCTTATGTTGTCCTTGAATTCCCTCATCGGCCACAGTTGCCTCATTCTCCCTCAAGAATACTTTTGTTCTTTGAGATGTATCTATATTGCACCTTCCAAATTGCTCTCAGAAACTCCAGCCTTTGCTGTCCTGCCATCATCCCTGCCAGTGTCCCCTTCCAATCAACTTTGGCCAGCTCCTCTCTCATGCCTCTGTAATCCCCTTTACTCCACTGTTATACTGAAATCTCTGATTTTAGCTTCTCATGACCATTGTGACACTGGTCTGCATGTGACAGTCTGTGTTGTGACCTGGGTCTATGGATGATGGTCTGCGTGTGACAGTCTGTGTTGTGACCTGGGTCTATGTATGATGGTCTGCGTGTGACGTTCTGTGTTGTGAGACGGTCTCTTGTAAAGGACTGTGTTGTGACCTGGGTCTGCAGGTGATGGTCTGCATTGTGACCTACGTCTCTGTGTTGTGACCCGTCCCCAGGCCCAGCGTGTTGGCTGCATGGTGAAGCACACAGCCACCCACTTGTTGAACGCGGCCCTGCACCGGGTACTGGGAGCACAGACTGAGCAGCGAGGTTCACACATCACCGCCGATAGGCTGAGGCTCGACATCAGTGTCAAGGTAGGTCCCTGCCAGTTCCGGGAGATTCACTTGGTCTCCTCCAGGACCTGCCTTCTTCTAGCAACCATTTCCCATTCCAGTCTCACCTCCACTCCTGGCAACCAGTTGCCCCTTTTGCCCCTCCTGTGCAACTTGATCCTGCCCAAGCAACCGTACTACCTGGTGACCAATCCCCCACTCCTGTCAGCAGCCATTCCCTCCTCCGGCAGCCGTACCCTCAGTAACATCCACCTGTCCAGATCACCCCCACCGTAATCCCTACTCATTCCATCCCATTCCATCCTGACAACTGACCATCGCTGTCCCTGGAATTGTACTCTCCGACCCCTGGGCCAGTTTTAACCCTTTCTGTGCCTCTCCCCAGAGACCAATCACGGACTCCCAGCTGGGGGAGCTGGAGGCCATGTTGCAGGAGCTGATCCAGAGGGATGAGGAAGTCTTCACTGCCAAACTGCCTTTGAGCCGGGCCCTGGGCATCCAGGGGCTGCGTACCATTGATGAGGTGAGTCTGAACCTGCTCCGTCATCACTGTCCCTCTGCGACTGGGAGGAGAACGGGAAAATGTAGAACAATACAGCGCACTGCAGTCCTTGGTGTCTGTACTGAACATGACTAATCCTACATCCAACTGCACAATGTCTGTTTCCTTGCATCCCCCACCAGCTTGCCTCCTGTCTCAATACATCCAAAATGTCATTATCATTGTCTGCTTGCTCCACCTCCCCGGTAACTGGTTATTTCACTCTCTGTATAAAAATACTTGCCTCATAATTTTACAGCAAACAGGTTTGTTTCCCGTAAACCTGTGCCCTCCGCTATTTGACATTTCCACACTAGGGGAAAAGGCTCTACGCTATCTGTGGCTTCTCACGATTTTACAACCTTCTATCTGGTCTCCACTCGGCATCCAACACTGCAGAAAACTACCCAAGCTTGTCCAACTTTTCCTTGTAGCTAATATTCACTAATTCAGGCGGCAACCCTATTAACCTCTTCTGTGCCTCTCCAAATCCTTCCTTTCCGTGATTCCGGGTTTCAATCATAACGATCTCTTAGGAATGCGGCAAGGAAGCAAGGTGTGAGTGGTCAGGCTTTGGCTCATCTGGTGTGGGCGAGAACAGCTGGATGCTGTAAGTTTTTTCTCTTTCTTTGTCTATTTGTACATAGCTAATGCAGTGAGAATGGGTCCAGAGTTAGTGGTATGTTCATTGTGTGAGACATTGGAACTACGGGACCTCATAACCTCATCTGTATGAAGTGCATTGAACTGCAGCTTCTTAAGGACTGTGTTAAGGAACTGGAGCTTGAGTTGCAGCCCGATGACCTTCAGCTCATAGAGGAGAATGAGGAGGTGCGGATTGCTAGGAGCTACATGGAGGTAGTCACCCCAAAGTTGCAGCTGGCTTGTGAAAAGGGCAATGTTATGATAGTCAGGTAGATTTGGAAAATCATGTTGCTGCTGGATCCCAAGGGATGAAATTTGTAGAATGCCTATGAGGTTTTTTAGAGCAGCTTGTGGCTGAGGCACTTAGGGAAAGCCATTTCTAGATAGGGTGTTGTGTAATGAACATCATTTGATTAGGGAGCTTAAGGTAAAGAAACCTCTAGGAGGCAGTGATGGTAATATGATAGAATTCACACGGCAGTCTGAAAGGGAGAAGATGAAGTCAGATGTATCGGTACTCCAGTGGAGTAAAGTGAATTACAGAGGTGTGAGAGAGGAGCGGGCCAAAACTGGTTGGAAGTGGACACTAACAGGGACAATAGCTGGAATTTCTGGGAGCAATTTGGAATGCCCAGGGTAGATTTATCCTAAAGATGTAGTATTCTAAAGGGAGGATGACATGACTGTGGCTGATGGGAAGTCAAAGCCAGGGTCTGAAGCAAAAGAGAGGGCATATGTTAGAGCAAAAATTAGTGAGAAATTCGAGGATTGGGAAGCTTTTAAAATCCAAAAGAAGGCAACTAAAAAGCCATTGGGAGAGAAAAGATGAAATATGAAGTTAAGGTAGCCAATAATACAAAAGAGGATACCAAAAGTTTTTTTTTCAGATATATAAAGAGTAAAAGAGAAGCTAGAATGAATATTGGACTTCTAGAAAATGACACTAGAGGGGTAGGAATGGGGCCAAAGAAAACGATCTTGAGATATTTTGCAGAATGCCAGATACTCAAGTGTGTCAGGAAGCAGAAAAGAACATTGTTGCTTTTATTAAAGAGAAGGTTCTTCAGAAGCTCAAAGTTCTGAAGGTACACAAGTCACCCTGGGGTTCTGAAAGAGATTGTGGAGGCATTAGTAACGATCCTTCAAGAATCACTAGATTCTGAAATGGTTCCAGAGGACTGGAAAACTGCAAATGTCACTCCACTCTTCAAGAAGGGAGAGAGGCAGAAGAAAGGAAATTGTAGGTCGGTTTGCCTGATCTCACTAGTTGGAAAGATATTGTAGTCTATTATTAAGAATGAGGTTTTGGAGACACATTACAAAATATGCCAAAGTCAGCAAGGTTTCCTTAAGGGGAAATCTTACCTGACAGATCTGTTGGAATTCTTTAAAGAAATAGCAGACAGGATAGACAAAGCAGAGTCAGTGGATGTGGTGTACTTGGATTTTCAGAAGGCCATTGACAAGGTGCTTCACAAGAGGCTACTTAGCAAGATAAGAGCCCATGGTGTTCCAGAAAAGATAGAAGGTTGGCTGACTGGCCGGAGGCAAAGAGTGGGGGAAAGGGGGGCCTTTTCTGGTTGACTGCTGGTAATTAGTAGTGTTACGCAGGGGTCAATGTTCGGACCGCTTTTCACATAATATGTCAATGATTTGGATGATAGAATTGATGGCCTTGTGGCCAAGTTTGCAGATGATACAAAGAGATGTGAAGGGGCAGGTAGTGTTGAAGAAACGGGGTCTGCAAAAGGATTTAGATGGGAGAATGGGCAAAGAAGTGGCAGATGGAATATAATATAGGGAAGTGTATGGTCATGTACATTAGTAAAAAGAATAAAGATGTGGATTATTTTCTAAACGAGGAGAAAATTCAAAAATCAGAAGCGCAGAGGGACTTGGGAGTCATCATGCAGGATTTCCTAAAGGTTAACTTGCAGGTTGTGTCGGTGGTGAGGAAGGCAAATAGGCCATTACATTAATTTCAAGAGGACTGGAATATAACAGTAAGGATGTAATGGTGAGTCGATATAAGGTATTGGTCAGACCATACGGAGTATTGTGAGCATCTTTGGGTATCTTATCTAAGAAAAGATGTGTTGACATTGGAGAGGGTTCAGAGGGGCTTCACAAGATTGATTCCAGGATTGAAAGGGTTAATGTATGAGGGCCATTTGATGGCTCTGGGCCTGTACTTGCTGGACTTTAGCAAATTGAGGGGGATCTCATTGAAAGGCCTAGATCAGGGGTTTCCAGCCATGGACCCCTATCATTAATTGAGGGGTCCAGGGCCCCCAAGTTGGGAACCCCTGGCCTAGATTGGGTGGAGGTGCAGAAGGTGCTTCCTATTGGGGGGGGGGGGGGGGTTGGTCTAGGAGCAGAGAGCAGAGCCTCAGAGTAGAGGGATGTCCATTTAGGACAGAAATGAGGGTGAATTTCTTTACCCAGAGGTTAGTGAATCTGTGGAATTCGTGGGAGGCCAAGTCTTTAGCTATATTTAAAGTGGATGTTGATATGTTTTGATTAGTTGGGAGCGTCAAAGCTTACAGGGTGAAGGCAAGAGAATAGGGTTGAGAGAGATAATAAATTTGCCATGATGGAATAGCAGAGAACTCGATGGGCCAAACAAGCTAACTCTATTCTTATATCTTATGATTTATAAAGAGGCGTCCAAACTGTGCACAACCATCAAAATGTTGGTTAATCAAAATGTAATGCAGCTCTGTCAACTTTCATACTCAGTGCCCCAACCAATGGAGCCAAGTGCTCTCAATGCCTGCTTCACCATCTTTTCTGCCTGTGTTAAGTTACAGACCTGCACTCCAATATCACTCTATGCATCACAGCTTCTCAAGATCCTGCCATTTTCCTCTTCCGTTTCACATCCCACACTTGATTGGATTAAGCTTCATCTGTCCTTGTTCCAGTCTGATCCATAACCTCCAGAATCCTTTGGCAATCTTTGTATGCTACACAAATCTGCCAAATGTTGCTGAAGCTGGAAATGTACTAATCAGTCCACTAACATTTTCACCCAAGTCATTTATCAACACAGATCCCAGCTCTGATCCTGCAGGACACCACTGGTCATTGACCGGTACCCACATCTCCCACAGTGACTCTCCCTTGGTACCGCTCCTCCCACAGTGTTTACTCTCCCTCGGTACCACCCCTCCCACAGTGTGACTCTCCCTCGGTACCACCCCTCCTGCAGTGCGACTCTCCCTCAGTACCGACCCTCCCTCGGTACCGCCCCTCCCGCAGTGCGAGTCTCCCACGGTACCACCCTTCCCGCGGTGCGACTCTCCCTCAGTACCGCCCCTCCCTCGGTGCGACTCTCCCTCGGTACCACCCCTCCTGCAGTGCGACTCTCCCTCAGTACCGACCCTCCCTCGGTACCGCCCCTCCCGCAGTGCGAGTCTCCCACGGTACCACCCTTCCCGCGGTGCGACTCTCCCTCAGTACCGCCCCTCCCTCGGTGCGACTCTCCCTCGGTACCGCCCCTCCCGCGGTGCGAGTCTCCCTCGGTACCACCCGTCCTGCGGTACGACTCTCCCTCGGTACCGCCCCTCCCGCGGTGCGAGTCTCCCTCGGTACCGCCCCTCCCACAGTGCGACTCTCCCTCGGTACCACCCGTCCCGCGGTACGACTCTCCCTCGGTACCGCCCCTCCCGCGGTACGACTCTCCCTCGGTACCGCCCCTCCCGCGGTGCGAGTCTCCCTCGGTACCACCCGTCCCGCGGTACGACTCTCCCTCGGTACCGCCTCTCCCTCGGTACCACCCCTCCCGCAGTGCGAGTCTCCCTCGGTACCGCCCCTCCCACAGTGCGACTCTCCCTTGGTACCACCCGTCCCGCGGTACGACTCTCCCTCGGTACCGCCCTCCCGCGGTACGACTCTCCCTCGGTACCGCCCCTCCCGCGGTGCGAGTCTCCCTCGGTACCACCCGTCCCGCGGTACGACTCTCCCTCGGTACCGCCTCTCCCTCGGTACCGCCCCTCCCGCAGTGTGACTCTCCCTCGGTACCGCCCCTCCCGCAGTGCGAGTCTCCCTCAGTACCGTCCCTCCCACGGTGCGACTCTCCCTCAGTACCGTCCCTCCCACGGTGCGACTCTCCCTCAGTACCGTCCCTCCCACGGTGCGACTCTCCCTCAGTACCGCCCCTCCCGCAGTGCGACTCTCCCTCGGTACCGCCCCTCCCGCAGTGCGAGTCTCCCTCAGTACCGTCCCTCCCACGGTGCGACTCTCCCTCAGTACCGTCCCTCCCACGGTGCGACTCTCCCTCAGTGTGTATGCTGTGAGAAGGGTTTGGCTTCTGTTTCTGTGACAGATTTACCCGGACCCTGTGCGAGTTGTCTCCATTGGAATCCCTGTAGAACAGTTGCAGACCTCAGACAACACCCACTCTGTGGAGCTCTGCTGTGGAACGCAAGTATTAACCTCTGTAATCCGCCCCTTCCTGGGAAATAGGTGCACAGTGCAGAGGGGCTTCACTCTCTGGGAGTGTGAGTGACAGAGAGTCTATCTAACCCTGGGGTATGTAATACGGCATTGGAAAGGGGGCTTCCCTCCGTGTCTGACCCCGGGAGTGTGTGATGGGACAGTGTATAGGGAGCCCCACTCTGTGTCTGACCCTGGGAGTGTGTGATGGGACAGTGTATAGGGAGCCCCACTCTGTGTCTGACCCCAGGAGTGTGTGATGGGACAGTGTATAGGGAGCCCCACTCTGTGCCTGACCCTGGGAGTGTGTGATGAGACAGTATATAAGGAGCCCCACTCTGTGCCTGACCCTGGGAGTGTGTGATGGGACAGTGTATAGGGAGCCCCACTCTGTGTCTGACCCCAGGAGTGTGTGATGGGACAGTGTATAGGGAGCCCCACTCTGTGTCTGACCCCAGGAGTGTGTGATGAGACAGTGTATAGGGAGCCCCACTCTGTGTCTGACCCTGGGAGTGTGTGATGAGACAGTATATAGGGAGCCCCACTCTGTGTCTGAGTCTAGGAGTGTATGATGGGACAGTATATAGGGAGCCCCACTCTGTGTCTGACCCTGGGAGTGTGTGATGGAACAGTACAGAGGGAGCTTCCCTCCATGTCTGACGTCGGGAGTGTGTGATGGACAGTGTAGAAGTGGTTGTGCCATGCACTTTGTGTCCTTAATAAATGCCTTTCCTTTGTGCAGACACTTGTTACGGACGGGACTGATTCAGGACCTGGCTATTGTCTCTGAGAGGCAGCTGGGAAAGGGAGTCAGCCGACTGATCGCTGTGACGGGGCAGGAAGCCAAGCAGGTGAGTGGGAAGTTCAAACCAGGTATATGGGGCAAGAGTGGTGGGTGTCTGGAATGGGCTGCCAGGGGTGGTGGTGCAGTTAAGTTTTTAAAGACTCTTAGATAGGCACATTAACGTGCAGAGAATGGAGGGATGTGGGCCATATGCCGGTGGCAGGGTCTGTGCCTGTGTTCTATGTCCTATCAAAGATGATGGTCTGCACTCTCCTCCTTCCCCAGCCAGAGTTCAGCTGAGGTCTAGGAGTGGGGAAACTTTCTCAGACCACAGAGCACTTCCTTGGCCATAGAGAATGCATACAGACTGGGACAGGAGAAGTTAACACTGGCAAAATAACGTAACACCTGTGGGGAGAGGGGATCTGGAATAAAAGTTGGGTCCCTAAAGCAGAACAGACCGTTCTGATAGCCACACGGAACTTACTTCCCTCGAGCTCTGTTCAGCCGGAGGGTTGCAGAGTGTCCAGGCTGCAGCAGTGACACAAGCTCAGTTTCCCTGCGCCTCCTCTGCCCCACTCATCATGTCCTTCATCTCTGCATTTCACAGCCTTTAATCTCCCATCGTTCTTTCCCTGTAAATGCCCTCTGGGTGACTTCAACTACAACTTATTCCCTCCCTTTCAGAGATGTTCCCCTAGCCCTAGCCTCTAACTCTTACTCCTGTTCCCACTTCTGAAGGATCCCAGTCCTGAAACATGTTAATGTCTCCGCCTGTGCACAGACCTGCTAAGCACCCAGCATTTACAGTTGATGTTCTGGAGATACTTTCATTGTCATGTTTGCTGCTGGTTGGCAGTGTGGTTGTGTGGAAGGTACAGACACCCTGAGGTTGAGTGAATGGGTGGAATACTGTGGTTGAGAGGTTTGAAGTAGCTGGTGATTGGTAAGTGTTGGGTGTCTGGGGGGAGAAACACTCACAGAACGCAGTAACAGTCTCGGCCCGAAATGTTTTGTTCCCCTGCTGAGTTCCTCCAGCATTTTGTGTGTTTCTCCAGATGTGCAGCACCTCCGGGGTCTCTGTTGCACGGAAGGACCTGGGTGTACAAGGTTCAGCAAGCACTGAGGCAAGGAGAGGGAAAGCAGTCCGTATCTGTTTGTCTGGGTCGACATGTCTAAAACTAGAAGGCATGCGTTTAAGATGAAGGGGGTTTAGGTTCAACGGAGATACCCAGGGAAGGTTTTCTTTTAGAGTGCTGGATGCCTGGAAGGCTCTGCTAGGAAATGTGGAGAGAAACATTAATGAGGTGAATACAAGGCTCTGGGATTCAGCCTATGTGCAGAGAATGGAGAGATATGGACACTGTGTAACAGCAAGGGACTGATTTACTTGGAGATGTGATTCGGTTGGCCTTTGATGGTGTATGTACGAGTTGAGGGGTCTCACTCCAGTCACATTGGGCACTGCTGAGACAACATCATACAGTGCAAGAGTCTCCTTCCCCAAGCAAGGGTGCACTGAGGGTTTATCAGAAGGGTTCTGGTGTGAGAGAATTGCCCGTGAGAGATTAAATGGACTGAGCCTATTAAATGGAATGAGAGAATGGGACCAGAGTGATCATTTTCCCAGCTGAGGTGTCCACAGTCACAGTCTCAGGGTGATGAGTCGGCCATTCAGCACTGAGATGAGGACTCTCTGTGCGGAAGGCGGAACAGGAAAGCACAGCAGACACTGAATTAAACTGGTAATGACTGAACTAATTCCTACTGCTATCATAGAGTCTCTATTCCCCATTCTCTGCACATTCGTGTGTCTACCTGAGCCCCTTAAATGCCTCCATGATATCTGTCCTATCAGCTTACAGAGACCCGTGCACATATGACAGAGATATTGAGGGGATCTTGGGAAGTGAGGAATTGGACTGGGTGACCAGGGACAGCTTAGGGGAGCAGCCTCCTGTTCTTTTTACTGCTCTCTTTATGCAGTTAATAAAGAAGTTGTTGCTTGCTGCTGAATCCCAGTGATTATCTTCTTGTGTTTGTGCCCACAGGCTCGAGTGATGAGCAGTGCCCTGTTCGAGGAGGTGGACTCCCTGTCGGCACAGGCACAAGGCATCCCCAAATCACTGGGGGATGCCCGCAGGCTTGGCAAGGACATCGGCCGGCTGACTGATGTGAGAACTTTCCTCAGTACACAGTGCGACCCTCCCTCCATACTGCCCCTCCCACAGTGTGACTCTCCCTCACTACAGCACACCTACAATGTGATGTTCCCTCAGTACTGCCCCTCCCAGTCTGACCCTCCCTCCGGACCGCCCCTCCCACAGTGTGACTCTCCCTCCGTACCGCCCCTCCCACAGTGTGACTCTCCCTCACTACAGCACACCTACAATGTGATGTTCCCTCAGTACTGCCCCTCCCAGTCTGACCCTCCCTCCGTACCGCCCCTCCCACAGTGTGACTCTCCCTCAGTACCGCCCCTCCCACAGTGTGACTCTCCCTCAGTACCGCCCCTCCCACAGTGTGACTCTCCCTCAGTACCGCCCCTCCCACAGTGCAACCCTCCCTCCGGACCGCCCCTCCCACAGTGTGACTCTCCCTCAGTACCGCCCCTCCCACAGTGTGACTCTCCCTCAGTACCGCCCCTCCCACAGTGCAACCCTCCCTCCGTACCGCCCCTCCCACAGTGTGACTCTCCCTCACTACAGCACACCTACAATGTGATGTTCCCTCAGTACTGCCCCTCCCAGTGTGACCCTCCCTCCGTACCGCCCCTCCCACAGTGTGACTCTCCCTCAGTAATGCTCCTCTCAGTAATCACACCTCGCTCAGTGAGACACTCTCCCTCTGGCCCCCGCCCCCCCCCCGGACTCTGACTGCGTTCCGTTCCGCAGGTGGTGGATGGAGCAATGCTCCCACAGAGGGAACGCCGGCAGCTCCAGCACCGGCTCCGTGCCCTGCAGCGAGCCGCCAACACCCGCACTCGCAAGCTGGAGGAGCAAGAGGTGAGTGAGCTTGGGCCAGGGGCGACGGTACAGCAGGGTCAGAACCAGTATTGGGTTTATTGTCACTGATGTTAGTCATGAAGCCTGTTGTTTTGTGGCAGCAGTACAACACAGGCAGAACAAATTACAATCTACATAAAAATTAATGACTCATGGAATAATGAGGTAGTGTGTATGGGTTCATGGACTGTTCAGAAATCTGATGGTGTAGGGAAAAAGCCATTCCTTAATTGTTGACTGTGGGTCTTTAGCCTCCTACCCTGCTGGTAGAAATGAGTGGAGAGATGCTGAAGGTCCTCAAAGATGAATGCCTCCTCCTTTTGAAGATGTGCCTGATGATGCGAAGTCTTGTGCCTGTGATGGAGCTGGCCAAGTCTACAACCCTCTGTAGCTTCTTTTAGACCATAGGACAGAGGAACAGAATCCCTTCGTGCCCTGACTGATTAAGAATTCATCAGCCTTTGCCTTAAAAATACCCAGTGGCTTGGCCTCTACATCCACCTGTAGCAATGAATTCCACAGCTTCACCACAATCCTCGTCTCCATTCTAAATGGACTTCCCTCTAGCCTGAGGTTGTGTGCTCTGGTCTTAGACTCTCCCATCAGGGAAACATCCTCTCCACCTCCACCCTGTCTAGGCCTTTCAATATTCGATATGTTTCAATGAAAGCCCCCTCCACACCCCATTCTTCTGAACTCTAGACAGTACAGGCTCAGAGCCATCAAACACCCCTCAAATGATAAGTCTTTTGATCCCAGGATCATTTTCCTGAATCTCCTTTGAACCCTCCCTGATGTCAGCACATCCTTTCTTAGATAGGGGGCCCAGACCTGCTCACAATACTCCAAGTGGGACATCACCAAAGCTCAAACACTCTACTGTGGAACACCACTAGTAACCAGCAGTCAACAGCAAAAGCCTCCCTTTATTCCCACTCTTTGCCTCCTGGCAATCAGTCAGTAAGTACTCTATCCATGCTAGAATCCTTTCTGTAATACCACGGGCCTCTCAACCTTGTCAAAGGCCTTCTGAAAATCCAAGTACACAACATCCACTGATTCTCCTTTGTCTGTCCTGCTTGTTATTTCTTCAAAGAATTCCAACAGATTTGTCAGGCAGAGGTTTCCCTTAAGGAAACCATGTTGACTACGGCCTGTTTTGTCATGTGCCTCCAGGTACCCCGTAAACACATCCTTAGCAAACGACTCCCAACATTTTCCCAGCCACTCAGGTCAGGCTAACTGACGTATAATTTCCTTTTTCCTACCTCTCCCTTTTTGAAGAGTAGAATGACAGTTCTCTGGAATCACGCCAGAATCAATTGATTCTTGAAAGATCTTTACTAATATCTCTTCAGCCATCTACCTCTTTCAGAACCCTGGGGTGTAGTTCATTTGGTTCAGGTGACTTAACTACTTTCAGCCCTTTCAACATCTCAAGCACTATTTCCTTAGTAATGGCAACTACACTCACTTCTGCTCTCTGCCACACTGCTGCTAGTATTTTCTGAAGAGAAGACTGATGCAAAATACTTAAGTTCATCTGCAATTTCTTTGCTGGCTATTGCTATCTATCCAGCATTATTTTCCAGCTGTCATCTACTTTCACGTCTCTTTTACACTTTATATATCTGAAGAAACTTTTGATATCATCTTTAGTATTATTGGCACAGTCCATCTTTTCCTTCTTTATAACTATTTTTAGTTGCTTCCTGTTGGTTTTAAAAAGCTTTCGAATCCTGTAATTTCCACTAATTTTTGCTCCATTTCCTTTGGCTTTTATGTTGTCTTTGGCCACCCTGCCTTTAGAACACTTCTTCTTTGAGATGCATCTATCCCGTGCCTTTTGAATTACTCCCAGAGACTCCAGCCATTGCTGTGCTGCCATCACCCTTTCCAGTCAACTTTGGCCAGCTTCTCTCTCATAGATTCATAGAAAAGTACAGCACAGAAGCAGGATTTTGGCCTATCTAGTCTGCACCAAACAACAACTGACCCAGCACCGATCGCTGTGGCACATCACCAGTCACAAGCCTCCAGTTAGAAAAGCAACTGTCTATTACCACAGTCTGGCTTCTCCCAGAAAGCCAATGTCTAATCTAATTTACTACCTGATCTTGAATGTCAAGTGACTGAACCTTCCTGACCAACCTCCCATGCAGGACATTGTCAAATGACTTACTGAAGTCAATGGAGACAACATCCATTGCCTTGCCTTCATCCACTTTCCAGAAAAAATCTGTAAGATTGGTTAGATATGACCTACCATTTACAAAGTCATGCTGACTAATCTTAATCAGTCCATGGCTATCCAAATACTTAGATATCCTGTCCCTTAGAATACCTTCCAATAACTTCCCCACTACCGATGTCAGGCTGACTGGCCTATAGTTTCCTGGTTTATTTTTAGAGCCTTTCTTGAACAGGGGAACAATATTCATTATCCTCCAAACCTCTGGTTCCTCACCCATCACTAAGGATGATTTAAATATCTTTGATAGGCCCCAGCAATTTCTGCACTTGCCTCCTTGTCAGGCCCTGGTGATTTATCCACCCTAATTTGCCTCAGGACAGCAAACACCACCTCCTCTGTAATCTGTTCAGGCTCCATGAAAATTGATGCAGCTTTGTCTTACTTTTATAGATTCTGTGTCAGTCTCCTGAGTACAGATGTAATAGAAAAATTAACATCTCCTGTCTGTTTTGGCTCCACACGTGGATTACCATTCTGATCTCCAAAATCAGTCAAATTTGCCCCTTGAAATCCTTTTGCTCTTAACATATCTGTAGAATTCCTTAGGATTCTCCTTCACCTTGTCTACTAGGGCAATCCCATGCCTTTGTTTAGCCCTCTTGATTTTTTTCTTAAGTATTCTCTTGCATTTCCAAACCTCCATAAGAACTTCATCTCTTCCTACCTGCCATACATATCCTTTATTTTTCTTAACCAGGGCCTCAATATCTCTTGAAAACCAAGGTTCTCTACACCTGTTATCTTTATCTTATACTATGACAGGCTTTGTACTCTCAGAAATTCACCTTTGAAGGTCTCCCATTTACCCAGTATATTTTTGCCAGAAAACTGCCTATCCCTATCCACACTTGCCAAATCCTTTTTGATAGCATCAAAATGGGCTTTTCTCCAAGTTAGAATCTTGACCTGCAGACCAGACCTATCCTTTTGCGTATTTACTTTGAAACTAATGGCATTGTGATCACTAGATGCAAAGTGTCTCCCTACGCAAACTTCTGTTACCTACCCTGTCTCAGTCCCTAATAGCAGATCAAGTATCACGTGCTCTCACATTGGGACTTCTATGTAGTGAGCAAGGAAACCTTTCCTAACAAACTCTATCCCATCTAGTCCTTGTACAGTATGGAAGTCTCAGTCAGTATGTGGAATGTTAATATCACCTACCATAAACAACCTGATGTTTGTTACAGCAGTCTGCGATCTCTCTGCAAATTTGTTTTTCTAAATCCGTTGAACTGTTGAGTGGTCTGTAATATAGCCCCATTAATGTGACCATAACTTTCTTATTTATCAGTTCCACCCATAACGTTTCACTGGCCGAGTTCTCCAGTCTGTCCTGACTGAGCACTGTCTTGACACCCAGTACAGAATAGCTGATCCCCTAGTGGGCTCGAGCATGAGTTGCTTTAAAGAGCCACAGAAACATAGAAAACCTACAGCACAATACAGGCCCTTTGGCCCACAAAGTTGTGCCGAACATGTCCCTACCTTAGAAATTACTAGGTTTACCTATAGCCGTCTATTTTTCTAAGCTCCATGTACAGTGACATGCAAAAGTTTGGACACCCCTAGTCAAAATTTCTGTTACTAGCTAGTGAGTAAAAGATGACCTGATTTCCAAAAGGCATACAGTTAAAGATGACACATTTCTTTAATATTTTAAGAAGATTACTTTTTTTATTTCAATCTTTTACAATTTCAAAATAACAAAAATGGAAAAGGGCCCAAAGCAAAAGTTTGGGCACCCTGCAAACCCCCTTTGGCAAGTATCACAGCTTGTAAACGCTTTCTGTAGCCAGCTAGGAGTCAATTCTTGTTTGGGGGATTTTCGCCCATTCTTCCTTGCAAAAGGCTCCTAGTTCTGTGTTTCCGATGTAACCAGGAAACTGGTACTTTTTTACATTCGACATGGTCTTGCTCTAAAATTCAACCTTTTTGGACAAATTTAAGACTTTTACTGGAACAAATTACAGGAACACAATTTCCTCATAATCCAATATTATTTTTACTAGGTGATATTGAAGGGATAAAACCGAAACTCAAACTAAATAAGTATCAGAAAGAATTTATAAAAATTGCACTGGCAGTAGCCAAAAAAGCTATTGCAGTTACTTGGAAATCGGATACACATTTAAGTATAGATTCTTGGAAGAAAGAAATCTATGGTTGTATTCCATTAGAAAAAATTACTTATAATTTAAGAGATAAATATGAAACATTTTTGAAAATTTGGAGCCCTTATTTACAAAAGACAGGATTAAATATATAGATGCTTTGAAGATGAAACAATTGGTTATTAGGGGAAAGAAATAAATATACATATTAAAATTATTACGAATTCCATGGAGCATGTGGAGATCTTCCAACCACCAGGCATTCTTTCTTTCTTTCTTTCTTTCTTTTTTTTTCTATAGGGCAGTTAGGGGGTATGGGTTATATACATTGTTTTTTCATACTTTGTAATCATTTAAAAATGCAATAAAAAATTATTTTAAAAAAAAGGCTCCTAGTTCTGTGAGATTCTTGGCCTGTCTTGCATGCACTGCTCTTTTGAGGTCTACCCACAGATTTCCGATGATGTTTAGGTCGGGGGACTGTGAGGGCCATGACAAAACCTTGCGCCTCTTAAGGTAGTCCAGTGTGGATTTTCAGATGTGTTTAGGATCATTATCTTATTGTAGAAGCCATCCTCTTTTCATCTTCAGCTTTTTTTTTTACAGACGCTGTGGTATTTGCTTCCAGAATTTGTTGGTATTTAATTGAATTCATTCTTCCCTCTACCAGCGAAATGTTCCCTGTGCCACTGGCTGCAACACAAGCCCAAAGCATGATCGATCCACCCCCTTGTTTAACAGTTGGAGAGGTGTTCTTTTCATGAAATTCTGCACCGTTTATTCTCCAAACATACCTTTGCTCATTGCAGCCAAAATTCAGCGTCAGAAGTTTGCAAAGGAACATCTAAACAAACCTGATGCATTTTGGAAACCAGTCCTGTGGACTGATGAAGTTAAAATAGAACTTTTTAGCCACAATAAGCAAAGGTATGTTTGGAGAATAAACGGTGCAGAATTTCATGAAAAGAACACCTCTCCAACTATTAAACAAGGGGGTGGATCGATCATGCTTTGGGCTTGTGTTGCAGCCAGTGGCACGGGGAACATTTCACTGGTAGAGGGAAGAATGAATTCAATTAAATACCAGCAAATTCTGGAAGCAAATATCACACTATCTGTAAAAAAAAAAGCTGAAGATGAAAAGAGGATGGCTTCTACAATAAGATAATGATCCTAAACACACCTGAAAATCCACAATGGACTACCTTAAGAGGCGCAAGCTGAAGGTTTTGCCATGAGCCCCGCAGTCCCCCGACCTAAACATCATCGGAAATCTGTGGATAGACCTCAAAAGAGCAGTGCATGCAAGACGGCCCAAGAATCTCACAGAACTAGAAGCCTTTTGCAAGGAAGAAAGGGCGTAAATCCCCAAAACAAGAATCGAAAGACTCTTAAGCTGACTACAAAAAGAATTTACAAGCTGTGATACTTGCCAAAGGGGGTGTTACTAAGTTTTGAGCATGCAGGATGCCCAAACTTTTGCTTCGGACCCTTTTCCTTTTTTATTTTGAAACTGTAAAAGGTAGAAATAAAGAAGTGATCTTGCTTAAAATATTAAAGAGATGTGTCATTTTGACTTTATGCCTTTTGGAAATCAGGTCATCTTTGACTCGCTTAGATATTCATAGTAACTGAAATTTTGACTAGGGGTGCCTGAACTTTTGCATACCACTGTACCTATCCAAAGGTCTCTTAAAAGACCCTATCGTATCTGCCTCCACCACCGTTGCCAACAGCCCATCCCACGCACTGACCACTCTGCATTAAAAAAAACTTATCCCTAACGTGTCCTCGGTATCTACTCTCCAGTACCTTAAACCTGTGTCCTCTTGTGGCAACCACTTCAGCCCTTGGAAGAAGCCTCTATCGACACAATCAATGCCTCTCATCATCTTATACACCTCTATCAGGTCACCTCTCATCCTCTGTCACTCCAAGGAGAAAAGGCTGAGTTCACTCAACCTGTTTTCATAAGGCATGTTTCCCAATCCAGGCAACATCCTTGTAAATCTCCTCTGCACCCTTTCTATGGCTTCCACATCCTTCCAGTAATGAGGCAACCAGAACTGAGCACAGTACTCCAAATGGGGTCTGACCAGGGTCTTATATAGCTGCAACATTACCTCTCGGCTCCTAAATTCAATTCCACGATTAATAAAGGCCAATACACCGTATGCTTTCTTAACCACAATGTCAATCTGTGCAGCTGTTTTGAGGCATTTTAGAAATTGCCCCTTGGGATCCAGCACCAACCTGATTTTCCCCAATCTACCTGCATATTGAAATCCCCCATGACTATCGTAGCATTGCCCTTTTGAGACGCATTTACTATCTCCCATTGTAATTTGTAGACTACATTTTCTACTGTTTGGAGTTTTGTATACAACTCTCATCAGGGTCTATTTACTCTTGCAGTATCTCAGCCTTACCCACAACAATTCTACATCTTCTAATCCTATGTCACCATTTTTTTTAAACCAACAAAGCCACCCCAGCCCATCTGCTTGCCCTGTCGATACAATGGGTATCCTTGGACGTTAAGCTCCCAACCATAATCTTCTTTCAGCCGTGATTCAGTGATGCCCTCAACGTCATACATGCCAATCTGTAACTGCTACAAGTTCATCTATGTTATTCCATATACTGTGTGCATTCAAATACAACACCTTCAGTCCTGTATTCATCACCCTTTTTGATTTTGTCCCCCTTTTACATTGCAACTTACCCCGTTGACATTTGTAAACCAGCTACCCCATACTCAGCCCTATCACTCTAGTTCCCATCACCCTGCCAAATCAGCTTGCACCTTCCGAAACAACTCTAGCAAACCTGCCCGCAGGGATATTGGTCCCCTTGGGTTCAAGTGTAACCTATCCCTTTTGTATAGGTCATACCTTTCCCTGAAAGATCCCAAAGTTCCAGAAATCTGAAACTCTTTCCCCTGTACCAGTTGCTTAGCTATGTATTCATCTACCAAATCATCCTAATCTTACCCTTACTGGCAGGTGGCACAGGCAGCAATCCAGAGATTACTACCCTAGAGATCCTGTATTTCAGCTTTCTACCTAACTCCCTAAAGTCTCTCAAGGATCTCCTCACATTTCCTATCTACGGCTCCTCCCTGGTACATCATCCCCCTCAAAACACTATATTGATTATTGAGGGGGATCAGCCACATGGGTTTTCTGCACTGGCTGCCCATTTCCTTTCCTTCTCCCGACAGTCACCCAGTTACCTGCCTCCTGCAACCAAGCTCTACTTCCTCAACTCATTCTTTGAGGAGCTGGTGATGTGGTTATCCACAAAGGGGTGCTGTGCAGTGGGATGGTGTTCAGCTGCAGTATGGTGTGGTTGGGGTTTACTGAGGTGGTGGGAGTTGACTACCTGACATCTCATTCTCTTTCTCCCTCTCCCATCCCTCTCTGCCTGTGACTATGGGACTGGAACCTCTTCCCTCCCCTCAGGCCGCTGACCATCTCCGCGTTGTCCTGGCACAGTCACGAGACCAGACGTTGGTTGTGGATACCGTACCAGAACAGCCCATCACTGTGAGTGTGTCACCCCTACCTCTGTCACCCACAACCTCCCCATCTTTCAACCATCCCTCCTCCCCCTCTTCCTCTCCAGACTTACCTCTCTCTGTGTTCCAGGTCCTGGGGAAGATGGTGAAGCTTCTATCCATCCAGTGTCCAAGCTGCTCTGTAATGTTACTGAGCCCCCATCCTGGGGGCAAGGTTCTGTGTGTGTGTCGGGTTCCCCAGGTGAGTGGTAACATGATGGGCTTCTTCCTCTGTGCACCGAGCACAACAATCCCTTTCTCTGCCAACCCCACACTGCAGAGGTCCACCATTCCACTGAACAACACCCACTGCCCCACCACTTGTCCTTTCTTCCCTATGACCTTCCCCCATGAGGTTGTACCAAGTGGAGCATCCCACATCCAACACTCCTATTCTCCACATAGTGTTGGCGCGTGGCCTAGTGGGCATGGCATCCGACTAGTAACCTGAAGGTCACTGGTTTGAGCCTCAGCTGAGGCAGCGTGTTTGTGTCTTTGAGCAAGGCACTTAACACATTGCTTTGCGACATCACCAGTGCCAAGCTGCATGGGTCCTAGTGCCCTTCCCTTGGACAACATCGGTGGCGTGAAGAGGGGAAGGCCTGCTGCTTGGGCAACTGCCAGTCTCCCATACAACCCTGCCCAGGCCTGCGCCCTGGAAACTCCAGGCGCAGATCCATGGTCTCTCGAGACTGACGGATGCCACCACCATTCTCCACATTTTCTCTCCCTTCCCCAACAAATTCTTCCTCGAACTCTCCCACACTGAATTATTCCTCTGTCCCCCCCACCCCCCACTTGTCTAGTCTGACTGCCTGTTTTCTCCAGGACATGTGGAGCAGTCTGTCTGCGGTGGACTGGGCCCTGGCTGTCTGTGCAGGCATGGGCGGGAGTGCTGGAGGCTCTGACCTTATCGCCAAGGGAACCGGGAATAGTTCTGACTTGGAGGAAGTCCGCAGAAGGGCTGAGCAGTATGCCAGAAGTAGAATGTAAACATCAGAGATCTGTTGGCAAGGAGGATCCGTCCCTCTATCACTCCGCCATCTCAATGCATTGTATCATCCTGTCCCAGCTGTGGTTCTGACAAGGGGATTTTTCTCCTCTGCATCCTGCTACCACGAGTGGACAGGTAGCTGCTTTGTAGGGTGTGGGTCATTCCAACAAGTGACTGAGTAGGTCCCCTGTAGTGGGAGACAAGTTCCCCTGGGGTGGAATTGACAATTAGACCCAGCTGGATATGTACATGAGATTAAGGATTCTTTCGATTAGAACCAGGATTGACATCAGGACTTGGCCATCCCCTGGCAGTTAAATGCTCGGGACACTGGAAGAGCAGAACATCCAGGCTCTCATTGCCTGGACCTCCTCCTGAACTATTCCAGCCATGCATGCCGCGTGCCCAGTTCTCAATGTCCTGCCCAGCCATCATGGACATTGAACCAAGGCTGCCTACTCCTCGTGTAGAGGTCCCATCAATCGCTGGTTCATTCTGATGTCTGTATCCAGGGGTGGTGATGTGGGTTGAAAGACCAGTATTTTGAGATACCAGGAGTAGGGATGGCAGAGGACTGTGATGTTTTCTGTTGTACAAATTAAAAAGTTTTTTGTGAAAATTCCGCTGCTAATTTCCTTCGTCTCTCATCCCCATTACTGAACTTGAGCTGGAGAGGAGGGATCTGCACACCTTTGGGCTGCTGCCCAGGTTAACCCAAGGGTGAGACTGGTAGCATCAGATCTCCAGAGTAATAGCTTGTGATGTTGCAAAGAGAGTTGTTCTACTGAATCAGATAATGAGGGAAGTGATTGAGGGAAACATTACTACAACAACCATTGGGAAACCTATTCATGGGAAGCCAGTCCCTTTGCTTGAGACAGAAATGAGAGAGAATGTGGAAAAGAAGGGTAACATGCATTTTTGGTTCTGTTGTGGCAGAATGAGAAATCTGGCTAGAGCTTCATCACTGATAATGCAAGCATGAATGTGTGTGGCTAGAACCTGAAACACTCTCTTTTTAATTCAAAGTTAATTTTCAGGTGAAGCTCTACCAGTTACAATTGCAATGTATTTTGGTGTTCTCCCATACTGTTGTCAATTTGATGTGCAGCCTTCCCCAACACAGGTTGGAGCTGCCAGATCCATCAACTACTCTAGTTTGGCAATCAGAGAGGAAAACACCATGTGCTACATTTATTTCAGAACCAGTTAAAGGAGCACATGCTGCCCTCAGAACCCTCGGCAGCTTCTGAGCAGACTGCATGCAGCCTCAGTTTGCTCCCACCAGCCAGGGATACTCAGTGTAGGTATGAACTATTTTTCTGGTAGTGCCATGTTGGATGTCAGACAATTCTGGGCCAGAGGCACAAAATGCCCAAGTGCAAAACCACTCAAATGACTGAACCAAACTAGGTGTTATTTTGTACAAATGACCTTCATGCACACCTGGCTTGGACTCAGGAAAGGAACTTTTTTAACTTCCTGGCCTCAGGATCATTGCAGGGAGCCTCCACTAACTTTTGCCACATCAGGTAAAGTCTGCCAACATGCAAGAAAGAGCAGCTAGAAACTAAGTCAAGGTAAGATGACTAGCAGGAAGATGACTGAAGAGGAAGCTCCTCAGGAACATTAGCAAACTCTGCCCTTCTCCTGCCCCGAATAAATGTTTGGCCATGTTAGTAATTCCATTTCAAACAGAAGATTCCCAGGAACACCTACCAGAATGTGAACCACCACTCTCCATTCCCATTCACCAATGATAAACAGGTAAATAAAATGCATCACTGTAGACATAAGAAATTCCAAGAAGCACCAAGAGTCTCTGGTCTCTCATAACACATGCAGGCCACTGAAAACAGCAACAGCAATGCGGAATCTCTCAAATTACCCACCAATTTGCTTCACTGACTACTGCAGTCTGCAGAACCACCCCAGCACATAGCCAACTGGAACTAATTACTAACTCCAAGAAATTAAAGAATAGTAGCACTTACTCCACAGAAATAAATTACAGGAAAAGTTTGTTCCAAATTACAAATCTTTATTCCAGCAAAAAAATAAAGGTAATCTCACTGTACAATGCATATTGTTATAGGAGCAATTACAATAAAAATTGAAAACTCCCTTCCACCCACCCACCAATCCCCCTCCAAACAAAGCTATTTACAGTTACTTTGTTCATCTCAAATACAACAGATTCTACAAAGTTCACCTGCTGTTGTATGGGTAACTAACAGGATTTCAGATGGAGTTCCAGTTTCAAGTGGGTACTGTAATTTTCTCACACTGGGACCATTATGGGTGATAATTTGACTAGAGTGGGGAAAAAGTGCGATTCCAGGTGCAATCTGTACTGAGAGACAGAATCTGCTTCTTGGATACAATTCTATAGTTTGTTTAAAAGACCTTTTTTGCTGTTTATTCTCTGATATCACAGGGCTTTACTTTCTGATGTAAAATGATCCAAGGCTATCCCTATAGATCACTATCTAGGCCAGTTTTACTACTAGCTGCCCTACCACAAATAAACTTTACATCTACAGGGTCTTAAATACTAAATTACTTTATCCTCCATTATACTGGTCACATAGATAGCACAAGGGCCAAACATGGAATCCTGGAAAAACTGCTGCAAGTGCTCGTTCTGTTTCCTCCAGACCCACTTTGAATTGTAATTCCATTCCAGCTCTTGACTACGCCTGGATTGGAAACAGGGCTAAGAAATGTTTGCGAGCTAATAAACCTCCAGAGCTTGGTAGATTTAAAACAGGCAGCTACTTGAGGCAAATATTTAAAAGAAACTGCAGATGCTATGCTGTAGAGGAGTTAACATGCTGGTTTATTTTCCAAAATTTCCTTGATTCAGGGAATGTTGCCTGATTGGAAAAATTGCAAATCTGACTCCTTTGCGTATAAAGTGAGAGAGCCAGAAAGGGTTAGATTAACATATTAGAGGGAAGATAATATAATCTATTACTGAAAATGCTACTGTAGGAGATTGGAAAAATTAATCATGGCTTTGTGAAAGGAAAATGGTCAATTAATTTATTGTACTTCTATGATGTAGCAGATGTTGAGAGCTTGCAGAGTTCTATGATACAGTAATAACTGGATGCACTATGATTTGTATAAGATCGTAATACAGCAGTAGCAAGAAATCAGGAAAGCTAATATTAATTGCTAGGGAATTGAATGTAAGAGGAAGGTCAGGAATACTGTGTAAAGAATTGGTCTCCTTATGCAAAGGAGGATTCAAATTGGAGGTAGTTCAGAGAAAGGCTATTAGCTAGAATGAGTGGTATACCTCCTAAGGGAAGGGTGGATAAGCTAGATTTGTATCCATGAGTATAGAAGGGTGAGTGGGGACATGACTGACCACAAATCTTGTCAGGATCAATACTTGTGAAACTAGAGCTATTGAAAGAGGTTGCCCAGTTAGAGCAGATGAAATGCATTTTCTTTCTTTAAAGGGCTTTTGCCTCAAAAGCAATAGAAGTTTCTGAATTTTTAAGGGAAAAATAGATAGAATTTTGACAAAAAGGATATGGTGGGGGCAAGTGATGGTAAGGTGACAGGGAAGGTTATGACAGGTATGTTCCTATGGAACAGTACAGCATTCTCAAAGGGTTGGACAACCAACAGCATGTGATCAGAGAGAGAACCAAAGCAGGCAGGTGCAACACAAGGCCAATATTATTGTACCTCAGAAGCGGCTTATAGAAAGCAGGGGGTAGGGGTTGGCAGGAACCAAACGGGGAATGGATTCCTCTGAACAAAAACATTTACAGTAAATTCCATTTGTGCCACTTGCAAATGTAGATTTAAACAGGTGCACATTTTTGGAAATGTGTCCCCCAGTACAGAACAGATTAGAGGGAAGGTGGATAACGCAAATTCCATCTGAAATACTGTAATTCCCATTAATATAAAAAAATGTACTCAAAGCTGCATAAAATCAAGAACAATCAAAAATGTTCTCTTGTTAAATTGTACATCTGATATACAGGACAGAAGAATTCAAAATTTGGGTCAACAAAGTCTGAGAAAATGTAATGATGTAGAAAGCTATCTTGTTTTGCTGCTGAGGAAGTAGGCCAGCAGCAACATACCACAGGCTAGGGCTAGAGTGCCTTATCCAGTGTATTTATTCACATTTGAGAATAGTTACACCTTGGTTAACTCATTAAACAGTTCATCAATACTGAAATTGGTTACAAAGAGAATGAAGTAAACGTTTAAAGAAAATATATCAGCCACTGAACAAAGATCCTGCACCCACTACCAACAGGCTGCCGGGTATTGATACAGCTCATTACTCACGGACCACAACATTTGCAGATCAAATGCCATGTCTGTGACCAAAATATACCTTTACATAGAAGGCTTCACTGCAGTAGAATGTGTGTCCACATTTCCTTACACCAATTCATGCAAAACAGATAAAGACCGGTTAATTCTGGACACCAGCAGAACATTTAAAGAAACCTAGTGACTAAAATGCATTTTAACTACTGTCATACCAGACAGCCAAACACTGTACATCTTCATTTTAGCATGAAATCCAGCAAAAACCCAAGTACACACAAAGTAGAATGTAATAAAAGGACATTCTAAGACTTAACAAGCTTACATTTGGAATTGTTCCAGGTGCCCAGCAAGGGGAGCCTGGTTTAAATTTAAATTTTGAATGGATAACAGTTGGAGAGGGTGAGAGGTGAGGAGTAACAGACAAACCAATGTAAAAGTAAGGAGTTATACTCAAACACAGAATTCATGCCTTCATCATTTAAACAACCCAAATACCATATTCCCTGTTAAAAGTTTAGCTGACTTTGAAAGAGCAAGTGGAGAAAGAGAATGAAAAGTGTGAGGGAAGAATGGCACTAAATGGAATGGGCATCAGAACATTCAAGAACAGCCAGCCATCTGAGTTCTTGACTTGCCTATTCTCAAACATGGGGAATGAAGGAGGAAACCTCAGTCAAATGAACAAATGGGAAAAGGCATGAAATTCATGTTATGTTATATTTTTAACATGACCTATTTAAGAGTATTCATCAAATAGCCTATAATTATGAGTGTGAAGTAATGGAGGAGATTCATTCATTGTAATCCATGAATGAAGAAATGAAGGACAGAAGATAATGGAAATATTGGAGAGTCACTTCAATTTAAGATGCGTTACAACTGGCAATAAAGGGAAGTTGATGAAGAATTGTGTTCTTAAAAGTGAGCCACGATAAACATCAATGTTCCAATTACAGAGTGTTCCACTTTCACAAATCCCTGAGATAAGGGAAGACTTCTGTTAAGCAAGTAATATGCTAAAACTGCACAATAAGGAACAATTACCCACGCATTAGACAAATATATTAAAACTTGTCAGAAAGCTCCCATGCCTTTGAAGTGACAAGGCATGTGGCTGACTGAACATAATGAAGATTTTTATTTCCAAACAAAACATGACAGGGTAGAAATGAAAAAATATATACTTTTTTTTAAAAACTGAGGTTGCATGATTAATACGTTCAATAATCTTCCTTGATCATGTGCAATATTTTTAAACAGATCTTTGTGCACATTCTTGCTCAATAGACATAGGGGATGATCCGATATCGTACCTGTTGGCAGTATTTGTTCCAAGCTACACCATATTTCTTCCTGCACTGATGTTCATCTCTGGCCTCACGATGAACAAGCAAACAAGTGAAATAAATCACATAGAAGTATGGAAAGATGTGATTAAAGCCTGTAGAAACAAAAACAGCAATTCTCAATAAAATTAGCACTTGATACTCTGTTGTCGAGTGTGAACGAATCACTGCATGGAGCCTATGCTAAACACTCGCCAGACACCAGATAGTCAGAAAAACATTTATATCTTATTTGCAGCCTCCAGCCATTCCCATTTCTCTGATAATTCTTCAGCGAACATGCCCACTCAGTTTCTGCTCTCTTCTAGACATACCTTTCTCAGAACCTTCACCCTCCTCCTCTCTCCCTCTCTCAGCATAGTTGCTTACTCCCCCACCCCAATAACAGATACCGAAACTCCCCCATCCTTAAATTCAAGGATGCCGACTGGATATTCAACCCAAGCAACACTGGACAATCTCACTATACTTTTCAATATATCTAACAAAATCTCAAACAGAGAGTGTAATAGTTCGGACAAATGTCTTAAATTTTGCACTCTTGGCAAGTTTCATTATTCTTAATGAATTCATGTTTTAATAGCAATAGTAATAATTCCTGTACAACTTTAGTGAGTGGCATCTTACTATAAAGGAATTCTCAGTTTAGAGGAAACTTAATGTTGAATTGTTGAATGCAAGATTATCATGGAATACTGTCAATAAAAGACCTCAAAAAACCCAGTGAGGTTCTGTTGTCAACATCAGTTAAGCCACTGTCACTTTGGCAACAATACATGAGGTCTCAACCTGAAATGTCCACTGTCCATTTCCCCTGTCAGATCCTGTGTGGCCCACTGTTTTCCTCCAGATTGCAGCATCTGTAGTCTCGTAACATTTTATGCTCCTAACTGCATAGCTGAGTTACCCTGACAGGCAGATCTGTTCACCAGAAACAGCAATATCACAGGGAGGCAGGGAAACCAGCATGGTGGATGAACTGGAGTCAATTAGTTTCCTTTTGGAAGTATGTATTTTTGTTTATTTCATTGCTGTATAACCATCTGTAAAAGCCAAATAAATGGGTTGATGATAACTGTAACATGATGTCCAATGGATGGGTGTGAGGATTTTTCTGGTGCCAGTCCCAGAGCTCCCTTTCGCATAAATATTATTTTACTTCTCTTCTCATTCTGACCTCTGGGAATAGGATTCTCGGCTGGTGTTTAATTTGCAAGTGAAGGTTTGATGGTGCTATACAATGGGTTCTTTTCCATAGTTCACTGAATGAAGCTCTAAGTTAATTCAACATATCTTACGCTAACATCACACATATTCTGCAAATTTATCTTCCTGGTTTGGGTAGTGCATCTGAAGCTGCAAAATATTTCAAATGTGTCCAGGTTAGTTAACTGTCCAGCCCTCAGTCCCATTTCTAACCAGGACATTTGATTACCAACCTTTTCCCATCACTGAATCATTAATACGCCCGTTCATGAAATGAATTCTTTACTCACCACAGGGCAGAGACCAAGCCAAAGCCATGATCAGATCTCCCAGGTAATTTGGGTGACGGACAAATCCCCACCATCCAGAAACAATTAGACTCTTCCCTGTTGCAGTGGGGATAGTTTTCAAATCTGTAGAAAGAAAACCATGTGCAACTTTATATAAAGTAACTACTGCTGTAACTAAACTGAACAAAACAGGTCTTCTCCAATAATAAGGACACAGAAGAAACTATATCACAGGTGCAACGATACTCATCCAAACTGTAAAGATGGGAACAGTGATCAATTTAATTTATTTTAAATAAGATCTGGTACTCTCACTACATGGATATGGGCAAGTAGTCCTGCTCTTTACAGCCACAAGGGGATTGTGGCATAATTGTCATAACGTGGTTAACTGGTCATACAAACCCACTGCATTGCACAGAAATGCCGAGGAAAATAGTCCAGTATTTTAGGTGCATTGAAATAATAGCAACGAAACTGAGATGTTAATTTTTCAGAACAGTAAAATGATCTTTTCACTTGACTATCACCTATAGTCAAAATGTTTATTAAATAAACAATGATACTCACATGCCAATTTGGGGTCATGAGGGTTCCTTCGGAAGGCATTCTTCTGTGAGTTGGATGCCCGGAATATGGTATAACCGACAGCTGCAATGCAAGCATACATGCGATTACTGAAACACTGAGATAAAGTAGCACTCTGATTAACAAATATCAATTAGACAGAGAAGCTCACTTACTGTTGAGAACAATAATTGCCAGGGCCAAAGGCCAGCTCAGTTCATTCGGGTGATTAACCAGATAGTAAGCTTGTAGACTATACACAAATGGTACCCAGACCAGATCGCCAAATGCCAGCATGTAACCAAAGCCTTCATGCACAATATCCATGGTCGTCAAAATTCCTGCCTATGTTCAAATATTCAGAAAAACAAAAGTGTGAACAGGGAAATGTTCAAAGCTGGAATTTGGAGAAAAGCGCTGGAAGAAGAGCCAATATGCTGGAAGTGGTAGAGATAAGTATAATTATAAATTTTAAAAGATATTTGGATTGGAAAGGCTTCCTGGAATATAGGCTAAATGGAACTAGCTCAGGAAGGGAATTTGGTTGGCATGTATGAGTTGGGCTGAAGAGCTGTTTCCCTGCTGTATTACTCGAAGAGTAAGTGCCAGCTGACATTCTAATCACAAAACAGCAGTAAAACCAAGCAAAATCCTGCCTTCATCCAAAAATTCACAAAGAGCAACTCCTAGTAGGTACCATGCTTGGCTCATCATGGGCTAGCAACTCTTTGTAGATGCACAGTGTGAATTGCATTTATTCTAAATCACTGAAGTGCTGATAAGATTAGAGCATCAGAATTACCTCATTCCATAGTGCATCAAGTACATAGAGAAGCTGGAAGCAGTTTACGAGGATCATTGCCAGTGAGGGGACATCCCTGTTCTGCACCTTCATCTCAGCAAACAGCAATCCCAAGTTAATGACAACCTTCAACATTCAGAGAAACAAGTTAGTACTCATTCCCATCAAGTAACTCTGCAAGCCCCAGAATAATTTAACATATTTGTGAAATTTGACTTCACAGGAGGAAACCCAAACTACAGGATGTGTCACAAGGTGCAACATTACCATTTTGCAAAACAGATGCAGAGCAGTACAATATTCAGCCTTTTGCAACCTCAGGGGTTGCAAATCCATCCTATTAAACATTAAAATAAAGTCAACAGATGGTTTTTGTAAACACGAGATTCTGCAGATGCTGGAAATCGTAAGCAGCACACACGCAAAATGCTGGGGGAGCTCAGCAGGTCCAGCAGCCTCTATGGAAATGAATAAACAATCGACATTTCAGGCAGAAACACTTCATCAGGACTGGAAAGGAATGGTGTGGATGCTAGAACAAAAGAATGGGGGGAGGGGAAGGAGGACCAGCTAGAAATTGATAGGTGAAGGCAGGTGGATGGGAAATGTAATGGGCTGGAAAAGGAGTAATCTGACAGGAGAGGAGAGTGGACCATGGGAGAAAGGGAAGATAGAGGGGCAGCAGGGGGAGGTGATAGGTAGGTAAGGAAAAGAGTTAAGAGGCCAGAGTAGGGAAGAGGGGAGGGGGAAAAAAAATTACCAGCAGAAATTGATGTTCAAGTCATCAGGTTGGAGGCTACCTAGACAGAATATGAGGTGTTTCTCCTCCACCCTGAGAACGGTCTCATTGTGGCAAAGGAGGCGGCCATGGATCAACACGATGGTACGGGAAAGGAAATATGAATTAAAATAAATGGCCACCAGGAAATTCTACTTCTGGCAGATGGAGTTCAACAAAGAGGTTCCCCAGTTTATGCTAGGTCTCACCAATGTAGAGGAGGCCACATAGCAAGCTCTGGATACAATAGATGATGTCAACAGATACTCAGGTGAAGTGTTGCCTGGGCCCATGAATGGATATAAGGGAGGAATTGAATGGGCAGGTTTAGCATTTCTGTCACTTGCGGGGATATGTACTAGGAGGGAGATTAATGGGGAGGACACAATGGAATCATAGAAGAAGTGATCCCTGCAGAAAGTGGAGAGTGGGGGTAGGTAAAGATACGTTTGGTGGTATAATCCCATTGAAGATGGTGGAAGCTGCAGAGAATGATGCATTGGATGTGGAGGCTCATGGGGTGGTACGTCAGGACATAAGGAACTCTATCCCTGTTAAGGTGGCAGTAAGATGGAATGAGTATGGATGTCTGGAAAATGGAGGAGATGCGGGTGAGGGCAGTATCAAGGATGGAGGAAGGGAAACCCTGTTCTTAAAAGGAGGATATCTCTGATATATTGGAAAGGAAAGCCTCATTCTGGGAACAGATGTTGCAGAGACAAAGGAACTAAGAAAAGGGAACAGAATTTTTTACAGGAGCTGGGAAGAAATATTGTCAAGATAACTGTGAGAATCAGTAAGTTTAGACAGCACATCTCCAGAGATGAAGGCAGAGAGATTGAGAAAGGGGAGAGATGTGGCAGAAAAGATCCAAGTGAATTTAAGGGCAGGGTGGAGGCAAACTTGATGAAACTGACGAGCTCAGTATTGGTGCATGAAGAAGCACCAATGCAGTTGTCAATGCAGTGCAAGAATAATTGGGGAGAATTCTTAGAACATGGACTGTTCTATGTAACCAATGAAAAAACAGGCATAGTTGGGGCACATGGCTACCCCTGGAGTATGGAGATGGTGGGGAGGGTGGGGGGGGGGGGGGCCGCCCAAGGAGAAACTGTTGAGGGTGTCAGATGGAGGAGGAAAGGGTGGTGGTTTTAAAGCCTTCTTGACGGGGGATAAAAGTGTAAAGGGACTGGACATCCATGGTGAAAATGAGGCAGTCAAGGCCAGGGAACTGGAAGTTATTGAGGAGGTTGAGAGCATGGCAAGTGTTGCGGATATAGATGGGAAGGGATTGAACCAAGAGGATAGAATAGTCAAGGTATGCAGACATGAGTTCACTGGGGCAGGAGCAGGCAGACAATGAGCCTACCTGGACAGTGAGGTTTGTGTATCCTGGGTATGAAATAGAAACTAGCAGTGCGGGGTAAGGGAACTACAAGACTGGTGACAGTGAATGGGAGTTCTCCAGAGTTGATGAGGTTAGTGATGGAGTTAGAGACAATTTTCTGACAGTCTGGAGTGGGATTCTTTTCAAAGGGTAAGAGGAGCTGTTTCAGAGGTGCCACATGGCCTCAGCAAGGTCCACCACACTACAATAACACCCTCTTTGTCTGGGTTTGATGGTAAGGTTGGGATTGGTGTGGAGAGTGTGCAGGGCAGTGTGTTCAGATGGGCTAAGGTTCAAGGAGGAGAGAGGAGTGCTGAAGTTAAGCTGGTAGATGTCTTGTTGGCACTTAGAGATAAAAGATCCACAGCAAGCAGAGAACCAGAGTGAGATGTCCAAAAAAAGGAGAAGGTTTGGAGATGAGAGATGGGGTCAACAGTGTGAGGTAGGGAATTCTTGCCAAAGAATTGGGCCTAGAGATAGAGGTGACAAAAGAAAAGCTCAGCATCATGGTAGGTATAGAACTCCCTGAGGTGCAGGCAAAGAGCAACAAAGGCAAGGCCCTTGCCGAAAGAATATTCCACCTCAGAGAGGGGAGGATCAGAAGGAATGATGAAAACACGGCAGGGATTAGAGCTACAACTGGTTTGGAGGGGTGGGGGAGAATTGGTGGTGTCAGTGAAAGTAGAGTGGAATGAAGATGGAGGGTCTGAGGACCCAAGAGGTGAGAGGAGAGCCTGAGAGACCCAGGGTTGGAGAGTGGTGGTGGAGGAAGGGTAGCCCAGGGCACAGCGATACAGAGTCAAATCTCAGCCTGCAGGTGAAGACAGTCAAGATCCTGCCTGGAGCCAGAGCTGGAGTTGTGTAATTCATCCAGGATCATTGAAACCAGAGTTGGTGGTGACGGGATCCACGCTCTAGAACTGCCTAGGGTTGCTGGATCAGGAGTTGGCAACGATGGTATTAATGGTCTGGAGAGCCCTGGGTTGTCAGAACCAGAACTGGAGATGGTGGTATCCACAGACTGGAAACAAGCAATATTCCAATTCTTCCTGGACACAAGGAAGGCAAAGAACTGGCAGCTGGAGCACGGATCCGGTGGAGGATGAAATGTTGAAGAGGTCCACGGCAGGCATAGGAGAGTGAGGCGCATAGAATTCGGAGGGAGAAGTGACGGCAGAAGCAGTCAATCAAACATAGGTACCTGGCATCCTTGGTGGGTTCAAACTGGGAGGCCTGAAAACAGAGCTGGAAGCCATGTGGAACAAGATGGTGGTGAAGGATATGTGGCTGTGATGGCAAGTCTGGATGAGTACATGGTCAAAGAGTTGGAGGGCAGCAGAGATCTCAGAGCAGTGAGATATGGTTTCACTGAATTAGTGAAAGGGTCTGACCTGATAGCTTTTGTGATAGATAATTACAGGCCTGAAACAAATGGTTCATCCTCACATGCTGGCAGCTATGTCAAAATGAAAGATCACAGTCCCTTGTTATTCTATAACATACTTCTCCAGCAACACTAAGATCTGACTAAATTTTAAATGAAAGGTACATCCGGTTTCATTGGTGCTGGACACAAAAATCTGTGCATTCTGTGTGATATTTTCATCTACACCCCCCCCCCCCATTAAACTACACCCACCCTTTCAGACTACATAAATTTAATATTACACAAGGACTTATTGATGCCAACATCTGGTATCTCAGCCCTGCCATAATTATTGGCCCAGATTTTCCAGTGCCAAGACATTGCTAATAATGTGACATATGAGTTTCTCTATAGAAGTCTTAGCTTCCAAAGGCATTGTAGCAGCCATCACTTATTCAAATACAGCTCAGCAATTATGTATTTCAATTGACTGGATTGTTATAACTGCCTGCAATAGAGCACAAAACCCTTTAGGACTACAGCAGAGCAAATGTCAAATAGAACAAACATATACACAGGGTTCTTCTACCACCCCTACGGCACACACACATTGAGAAGAATCCAAGAAAAAGGCAGAAGTTGAAGAACCAAAAGTCCTGCTAGTACTATCACAGTCAAAAATACCACATAAATTTAGGCAAATATTTCAAACTCACCCAGCCCATTAAGCCTGGGCGTAGCTCACAGAAGTACTTCAGATCGAAGTTTCTAATACGTGGATTCAATTCACGGCCAATAAAGAAGTCATAAACATAACTACCTGCAAACCAATACAGGCATTATAAAGGTTGCAATGGCTGATTTATACAGGACCTAAATCCATTGTGCTCTTGTACTTCTACCTCTTCCAGCAAGAACGCTTCAGTGCATGTGAATCAATATTTAATCAAAAGGATGTTGTTAACCAATACACCACTAGGTCTGAACTTTATTCAATGAGATAGCACGGTGTATAGTCAAATGTAAGATCCATTTCTTGATTGGACAAGGAGAAAAGGTGGTGGATATATATCAATGAATCATGGAATAATGTAGCTCATGTGGCTGCCAGAAAGAAAAGAATCTAGGGTAATAGTTTATAATACGGAAGGATGGAGCTGCAAAATGGAATCTGTTCGGGGAAGAACAAATGCGATCTTTGCCCTGCCTCAGTGAAATATGCCGGTGATATTAAACCTGATTCTGAGGGGTAAAATGGCCAGTCACAGATCTAAAAGAAAGGAGTTATATTCCCAGCATTTTATTTTTATCCCCCCCACCCCTTGGGGCACACTGTGTTGCTATCTGCTACACTGTGTTAGAGGTGGTGCACGGTCCAACAAATGATGTAAATGGTTGTCTTGGATATTTTTGTTGAGATCACAAGACCCTGTTGGATATTGGCAATGTAGAATACTAAGCAAGTCCAATTCACTAGCTCATTGGTGGGACTGCTGGCAGGGGAGCTGCGTGGCCATGGTTATCGCATAGACCAAGCACTCAAGCTGCAACCTGCTAGGGGAGAAGATACCAGAGGCAGTGAGGGAGAGAACAGAGGCATGGCAGAAGCACAGGAGTCCTTGCTGAATTGGGGGCTAGCCCCTCCTGTTGATGCTGCTCTCTAGTGTTCAAATCAGTGGAAGACAATTTGGATTGCAATTGTCTCCGGCTGGAGTTGCACATGAGGAGGACTGCTGCACACTTGTTCTTGCAGAAGCATGGCTCCAGGACAACATCCCATGCACCATCAATCTACAGGCAATGACACTCAGGGACTTGAGTTACATTGTGGCGACCCACTTCCCAGCGCACTCGAACCGGCTCACAAAGTGGCGTGCACCGGCATTGAGGCAGGTCCCAAAGAGGGCGCCAAGCCTGCTTCACCAGCAAGGGGAAAAACCCGCGCGCAGGACGGGACTGTGAATACGAGCATTCCTGCCCGGGGAGGGCGGGGACAGGAAGACTTTAAAGTGAGGCTGCGAAGTTTGAATAAACCTCTTCTGTAACTGCAGCTCACCGACTCCATGTCGTTATTGCAGCGCTGCATGTAGCACACCGCTACAACATTATCTTTTTTCTGACAATGTTTTTCTGCTATTGTAATTATTTGTGCCTTGTGCCTAGTGCTGTGTGAGACTGTTGGTATTGGCCCCAGGGGAATGCTGTTTTGTTTGATCGTATTCATGTGTAAGGTTGAATAAGAATTGAACTTGAACTTGAATTTCTCCTACTTCATGTAACCTGCTCCTCTGTTCCAACAACCAATTGCTTTGAGAAATAAAGCTTACTGGTGTATGAAAGTCTGGGTCGCAGCGACAAAAAGAACAAAAAGGTTTTGTTCTCCTTTGATTGTATGTGCTGCAGACACCATGTTTTACTTAGGCAATTTAGATACAAAATGAAGCAGTATTTTCCTTAGCTTATTAATTGTACAGTGGCTACTAAAGCAGTGATTAATATCACTGAAGGGAGTTGGGAAGCACTAGAAAAACGTAAATGAAAAGGTGGACAAATAAAATTATTCCAAATCTCTTCAATTAAGTCACTTACCAGAATTTCCTTCAGGAGCCAGATCATCTGCAGGAACACGCCAGGAACGTGCATAAAGGTAAATACTGAACAGAAAGGCAAACATCACGGCAGAGAGTGCAAGTTGTAGCAAGTGATCGTAGATGTAGCTCAGGTTCACCTCATTGTAAAAAGCAACTCCTAACACCACTGCGCACATTAGAAAGGCATATAATGCTGAAAGGAAAAGTAGTCATTAAAGTTATAAAAAAAGATAGAGGAATGAAAAGGAAAGTGATATTATTTCCAAATGCTTGTATTAGATTCAAATTACATTACAATTGGACCAGACTCATAAAAGGCAGTTGAGAGCCTATTAAGACACCACAGCTTTGAAAAGTGCTTTCGATGCAGTCAGTTAGCTATATTTCTCTGCTACTTTACTAATGATAATTCTTCAGCCTAGCTTTGTTAAATTCTGAGCGGATCATTTTTCTGACCACAAACCGATTATTATAGACTGTAAGGACAATGAACCTGGAATAGAATTTTAATTACATGTGAACTTAGCCAGCTGGGGTGGTTTGAAAGAATTTGTTAGGATCACATGACCTTCTATTCACAAACAGAAACTAAGCACAATTTTCATGGTAAAAGCACCTTATAAATCATCTTCTGATTTATAAGTCCTTGGTTCCAAATTCATTTAAAAAGGCATTACCAGCAAAGATATTACAAGTATGTGAACTTATGCAGTGCAGAAAGCTCTGAACTCCACAGAGCCAAACATTCCACAGTGAGTTTCACAGCAACCTTTCTTGGTTAAGATTTTTCCCCAGGGTTTTGAAATGCCTACTGATAGAAAGTCTGTTTTCCAGTTCAATTCACTGTGGTGCTGAAAGAGTTACCAAAGGATGTGCAAAGAGTGGTTCAGAAAGTTCTTTACCATGGTTACCATGCTATATCTTCTTGCCTCATCATGGCTCTGCAGAGAAATAGCAATTCTCAGCATTTTAACACACTACTCAGTGGGTTACTTTCCATAAGACCATAATCAGGAGCAATATTAGGCCACTCAGCCCATTGAGTTTTCTCTTCCATTCCATCATTGCTGTTTTATTATCTCTCTCAACTGCATTTTCCTGTCTTCTTGCCGTAACCTTTGATGCCCTGATTTGTCAAGAACCTATCAAACTCTACTTTAAATATACCTAATAACTTGGACTCCACAACTATCTATGGCCATGAATTCCACAGATTCACCAACCTCTGGCTAAAGAAATTCCTTATTTCTGCTCTAAAGGGATGTGTCCTGTAAGAGCATGCCTTATTCTTATTGTCAAAAGTCACTTCTGTTATGATTGGTTAGTTTAGAAGGTGCAGCTGCTTTTCCCATTGGATAGATGCTGAGTGTCCAGTTTCAAATATCCTTGGTACATGGAAGGGCTTGCACTTCTTCCTTTGCTTAAGGCAAAATCTTTAAGGAGGTATGCTCTGCGCACACTTTTAACCAAGTATGCTTGTTGAAACCAAATCGCAAATGAGAAAATCTGCAGATGCTGGAAATCCAAGCAACACACACAAAATACTGGAGGAACTCAGCAGGCCAGGCAGAATCTATGGGAAAAAAAGTACAGTCAACTGTACTCTTTTCCATTGATGCTGCCTGGCCTGCTGAGTTCCTCCAGCATTTTGTGTGTTATGCTAGTTGAATTTGTTGAGTATTCAGCTTTGTAGTGTCTGTAACTTGGGGAACATGAATGTTTGATTGAATTTTTACTGTTTGTAAATAAATGATTAATATACCTATTTGAAGTCAGTGCATTTCCTGTTTCACTTGCCAGACTCACCAACCTGATTGATCATTACAGGAAATCCTTGTGTTCTGAGGCTGTCCACTCTGGTCCTGGACTCCACTACAATTGGAAATACCTTCTCAACATCCACTCTAATTAGGCCTTTAAATACTCAATAGGTTTCAATGAGATCCCCCTTCATTCTTCTAAACTCCAACAAGTACATACCCAAAGCAAAATGCTATGTTAACTCTCTCATTCCCAGAATATTGTGAATCTCCTCTGGACCCTCTCCAATGCCAGCAGATTCTCTCTTAAATAAAGGGCCCAAAGCTGCACACGATACCCAACTGCGAATTGACCAATGCCATATAAAGCTTCAGCATTACATCCTTACTTTATATTCTAGTCCTCTTGAAATGAATGCCAACATTGCATTTGCTTTCCTAACCAACTCAACCTGCAAATTAATCTTCAGGGAATTCTGCACAAGGACTCCCAAGTACCTTAGCACTTCTGATTTCTGCATTTGCTTTCCACATAGAAAATAGTCCCTTCTAAAGTGCATGACCATTGAATTCTCTACACTGTAATCCATTTGTCACTTCTCCAAATCTATCAAAAGCCCTTCTGCAAACTCCCTGCTTCCTCACAGCTGCCTGCCCCTCCACCTAACTTGGAATCATCTTCAAATCACCAGTTCTGTCATCCAAACCACTGACCTGTGAAATGGAACAGACCCAAAACTGACTGCCCCAGAACATTACTGGCAGCCAACCAGAAAAAAACCCTTCATTCTCACTCATTGCCTCCTGTCAGTAAACTTTTGTTTATGCTAGTATCCTTACTGTAATGTCATGGGCTCTTATCTTGTTTAGCAGCCTCACATACAGCACCTTGTCAAAGGCCTTCTGAAAATCCAAGTGAACAACATCTACTGACTCTTCTTTGTCTATCCTACCTGGTATTTCTTCAAAGGATTCCAACAGATTGTCAGGTTAGATTTTACCTCAAAGAATCCAAGCTTAATTCAGCCTATCTTATCATGTGTTTCCAAGTACAAAACCTAATTCTTAATAATGGACTCTAACACCTTACCAGCCACTGAATTCAGGCCAAGACACACAAAATGCAGGAGGAACTCAGCAGGACAGGCAGCATCTAAGGAGATGAAACAAAGAGTCGACATCTTTTAATAGGACTGGAAAAGAAGGGGAAAGAAGCCAGAAAAAGGTAGTGGTGGTGGGAAGGGAAAGAGTACAAGCTGGAAAGTGCTAGGTGAAGCCAGGTGAGGGGAAAAGGAAGGTAGGTAGGTGGGGAAAAGGATGAAGTGAGATGCATGGAGATAATAGATTTAGAAGGTAAACAGATGAAGGAGGTGGAATCTGATAGGGGAGCGATGTAGACCATGGGAGAAAGGAAAGGAGGCATCAGAGGTATGTGATAATGATGTTAGGAGAAGGGGTACGAGTGAAGTCAGATGGGAATGGAAAAGGAGATAAGGGGGAGGGACTGATGCTTATGCCATTGGATTGGAGGCTACCCAAACAGAGTACCAGGTGTTGCTCCTCCAACCTGACAGTGGCCTCATCATGGTAATAGAGGTAGTCACAGACGGACATGTCGGAATGGGAATGGTGAGTAGAATTAAAATGATTGGGCACTGGGAATCCTCCATGTTGCAGACAGAGCAAAGGGGTTTGAAAAAGTGGTCTCACCAATGTAGAGTAGGCCACACCAAGAACAATGGATACAGTAGATGGCCCCAACAGACTTGCAGGTGAAGTGTTACCTCTCATAGAAGGATAGCTTGGGATTCTGAATGGAGGTGAGGGAGGAGGTGAATGAGCAGATGTGGTACTTGTTCCACTTGCAGGTATAACTGCTAAAGAGATCAATGAAGAGAGACAAATGGGAGGTGGAGGTGCAGGGAGAGATATTCCTGCTTAAAGCAGAGAGTGGGTGGGTGAGGTGTTTGGTAGTAGGTCCCATTGAAGATGGCAGAAATTGCAGAAAATGATGTGAAGGACATAGAGGCTCATGGGTGGTAGTCCCAAAGTCTATCCCAAAGGCATAGATGATGGGATGAAGATGGATGTCCAGGAAATGAAGGAGATGTGAGTGAAGGCAGCATCAATGGTAGAGGAAGAGAATTCCCATTCTTTGAAGGAGGAAGTCAACTCCAACGTTCTGGAAAGAAAAGTCTCATCCTGGGACAGATGCAATAGAGACGGAGGAACTGAGGAAAGGGAATGGTATTTTTACAAGAGACGGTGGGAAGAGGTATAGTCAAGATAGTTATGAGCCAGGGGGCTCAAAAATATATTAATAGACAGACTGTCTCCAAAAATGGAGACAGATCAAGAAAAGGGAGAGGTGTCAGAAATAGACCAAGTGAATTTAAGGGCAGGGAGGAAGTTGGAGGGAAAACTGATGAGCTCAGTACAAGTGCATGAAGCAGCACCAATGCAGTCGTCAATGTAGTGCAGAAGGGATGGGCAGCATTACCAGTGAAGGCTTATAGACCATTGATTATTCCATGTAGCTAACAAAAAGACAGGCATAGTTGGGGCCTTTGCAGGTGTCCATGGCTACACTGTCGGTATGGAGAAAGTGGAAGGAGCTGAAAGAGAAATTGAGTGTGAGCACCAGTTCTGCTAGAGGGAACAGAGTGGTGGTGGAGGGGAACTTGTTAGGTCTGTTGTCCGGAAAGAAGCAGAGAGCTTCAAAGCTTTTTTCACGGGGGTTAGAAGTGCATAGGGATTGGCCATCCTTTGCAAAAATGTGGCGACGAGGGCTAAGGAAATTGAAGTTGAAGAGATTGAGAGCATGTGAAGTGTCACAAAAGTAGGTGGAATGAGACTGAACTAAAGGAGATAAAAAGGATTTGAGGTATGTGGACACGAGTTCAGTGGGGCTGGAGCAGGCAGAAACAAAGGAACTAACCGGACACTCAGGTTTGTGGATCTTTGGTAAGAGGCAGAAACAAGCAGTGTGAGACAAATGAACTGAGTTTGGTGGCAGTATATGAGATCTCCAGAGTTGATGCAGTTGGTGATGGTGTGGGAGACAAGGTCCTGGTGATCCTAAGTAGAATCTTTTTCAAGGGGTAAGAAAGATGAGAAGTCCCCCAAGGGGATTGCAGTCTGATAGACTGACCTCTACCTTGCTGAGGCCAGGTGCCAACTCTCAGACATCACCTCTTACTTACAAGGCTTTGTGCGTGGTAGATCATGTCTAACCAATCTTATGAAGCTTTGATCAAGTTACCAGGAAAGCTGATGAAGGAAAGGCAGTAGATGTTGTCTACATGGACTTGAGTAAGGCCTCTGACAAGGTCCCGAATCGGAGATTGATCAAGAAAATTCAGTCATTTGGCATTTAGGATGAGGTAATAAATTAGATTTGCCATTGGCTTCGCAGGAGAAGACAGAGTAGTACTTGATGGCTGAAACCCTGACTGAAGGCACATGACTAGTGAGGTACCGCAGGGATTTGTGCTTAGTCATCCACAGAATATCAATGATCTGGTTGATAACATGGTGAACTGGATCAACAAATTTGCAGATGACACTAAATTGAAGCCATAGTGGACAGAGAGGAAGGCTATCAAAGCTTGCAGCTGGATCTGGACCAGCTGGAAAAATGCACTGAAAAGTGGCAGATGGTATTTAATGCAGACAAGTGTGAGGAGTTGCATTTTGGGAGAGCAAACCAGGGTAGGGCTTCTAGAAGTGCAGTAAAAGAAAGGGATGAAAGTAACAAAGATCCTTAATTCCATTAAAGTAGTTTCACAGGTAGACAGGTTCACAAAGACAACTTTTGGCACATTGATCTTTATTAATCGAAGCACTGAATAGAGGAGTTGGCCTAATTTGGAGTATTAAGTGCAGTTCTGATCACCTACCTACATGGAAGATATCAATAAGATTGAGAGTGTAGAGAAAATGTACAAGGATGTTGCTGAGACTTGACGATTTGAGTTATAAGGAAAGGTTGGACTTGGACTTTATTCCCTGGGTAATAGGAGAATGAGGGAAGATTTCCTAGGGGTATACAACATGATGAGGGAATAGACAGGATAAATGCAAGCAGGGTTTTTCTACTGAGGCTGCACAAGACTAGAACTAGAGGTCATGGGTTAAGGGGGAAAGGTGAAATGTTTAAGGGGAATATGATAGAGAACTTCTTCACCCAGAGGACGATGGGAGTATGGAATGACCTGCCAGTGGAAATGGTGGATACTGGTTCAATTTCAACATTTAAGAGAAATTCTAATTTAAGTACTGGAGGGGAGGGATATTAAGGCTATGGTCCAGGTTAAGGTCAAAGGGACTAGCAGAAAAATAGTTCAGCGTGGACGTTTGGGCCGAAGGGCCTGTTTCTGTGTGTGGAGTTCTTTGACTCTATATTCTGGAGACTTTCATACCTCGCCTGCACTCTCCTCCCCATTTGCTTTTCTTTACTTTTCCAAGCTACTATTGAACCCATCCCTACTATGTAGTTTAAAACCCTATGCACAGCTCCAGTTATGTGATTTGCCAAGTCTCTGGTCGCAGCATGATTCAGGTGGATTCCTTTCATCAGAACAACTCCTTTCTTTTCTAATACTGGTGTCAAAGTTCCACAAATTCAGACCCTATTCTCCTTCACCAATCTTTAAGCCATGGATTTAGTTCTGATTTTATTAACCCTCGACCAATTTGCATACAGCTCAGATAATAATCCAGAAATTATTACCCTTTTTATTCCCTAACTGTTCAAGTGTCCTCAGTAGAACATTTTTCATTGTTCTTCCTATGCTATTGGTATTCACATGGACCATGACAAATGAATCTTTCCCCTCTCACTCCAATTTCCTCTGCAGGTCAGATGAGATGTCAGCAAACTGGACACCAGGCAAACAACAATACCTTTGTACAAAAATACGACTGCAGATGCTGTGCTTCAAAGAATACGTACACAATGCTGGAAGAACTCAGCAGGCCAGGCAGCATCCGTGAGAAAAGAGTAGCCAAAGCAGCCTGATGAAGAGTCTCGGCCCGAAACGTTGGCTACTCTTTTCTCACGGATGCTGCCTGGCCTGCTGAGTTCCTCCAGCGTTGTGTACGTATTCTACAATGCTTTTGTGACTCTCGATCCTTGCAACAAAGATCCATGCACTACTGCTTGCAGGACCACTGCAATCTCAGCAGCTCCCTTATACATATATACAATCCTTTAGCTATAGCCACTTTATGATTATCTGCTGAATTCAATCCTCAAAATATTTTCATTTCGGCTTAATCTTAAAGAATCAAACTACTTTCAGGAGACTTACAGTCTCACATGACCATGCCTCTTCCAAACTGTAGAAAAACAAATTATACAGAGCAATCAAGAATTCTATAAAGAACCAAGTTTGCATACAGTCAAGTGAAAGTCAGCACTTGTTAATCATAAGTGCTATAAACCCATGAGTCTCTGACCAAGAATATAGAATTAAGTAAGTCTCAAAAGCACTCCAGTTGAAAAAATGTAATGCAAAATTTTCAGAAACATGGTCAAAATTTAAGGAGACAATGAATGTCTGAAACTGATAAACCAAGCTTTTGTTTCACTAGAACCTCTGGGGGGAGCTGGAGTGCCCTCTACTGATTGCTACCTAGATTGCAAGCTAAACCACATCTATTTTAATAGATGCTGGAGTGTTATTAGTGAAGTAGGTGAACTCAAAGCTTTAATTACCACTGATGTTTACATATAACTGTGACCAGAGACATGGCTGAAGGATGAGCAGGACCGGCAACTCAGTATTCCAGGATATAGAATTCTCGGTTGAGATAAAAGGGGAAGTAAAACAGAAGTTGCATGAAGACAATATTGAGGGAGAATATCATATAAAGCTCCTCAAATTAGGCCATAAGGATAGAGATCAGAAACAAAATAAAGTGTCATTACTCTGCTGGTGTGTATTACAGACATACCAGTCTATAGGTGAAAGAGGAACAGAAAGGTAGGCAGATATCAGGGACATGCAAGGACAAAAGGGTTATTGTTCTGAGAGGACCTGAAATATTTGAGGTTTATCCAGGAAAGTTTTTTGATGCAATATGCAGATAGACTAACAATGGAAGTAACTTTACTGTACCTTATCTATGAGAATGCAGCTGATCAAGTGGAGGGAGTGTTACTCAGGGCATATTTTGAAGATAGTGACCAAAACTGTATTCTTTAACTTGTTTATGGAAAAGGACAGGGATATACCCATAAGGTCTTAGATTAGGGAAGAACATTTTTAATAATGTGGAACAGCCTGCGAAAAGCAGATTGGGAACATCTACTTCCAGGATTAGTTATTTTCCGCAGCGGGAAGCATTCAAAAGAAAGAAAAGTAAGAGTTCAAGGCCAATGTGTACCCATAGGGGTAAGAGCCAAGGGTAACAAGAAAACAAAACCCTGGATTTCAAGGAATATTGAGGGTTGAAGAGAGAGAAAAAAAGCTTATGCCAAAGAAGGGTCTGTCAAGACTATAAAAAGTGTAAGTAGTACAACAGTGAAATTAGGAAGTCAAAGAAGGGTCACAAGAAGATCACTAGGGACAAGATTAGGGCAAATCCAAAGGTGTTCTATGAATGCATCATGGGCAAAAGAATAAACAGGAGGAAAGTACAGCCCATTAGAAATAACAGGGACATTACGTGCATGGAGCCACAAGGCACAGGTAAGGTTCTAAATGAATAATCTCTAGTGAAGGTTCCTATAAATTAAAGGGAATTACTCGATGTCTCAGTGGGTTTAAAGGATATAGTCCCAGGACCAAATAAGATTTATCCATGGCCTGACACAAAAATTGGCCATGAGGAAGTTTGTCAAAGGATTCAAAAGGATACAGACTAGTTGGAAATGTAAGTAGAGAAATCGCAGAATGACATTCTGCATCTTCTCTACCTACATTTCCAACTGGTATAAGGACAAGTGTGAGGTGTTGCACTTTGGAAGATCAAATGCAATAAAAAAGCAAACAGTTAATAGCAGGACCCTTTGGAACACTGATCTTGGGATGCAAGTACATAGCTCACTAAAAGTAGCAATACAAATAGATGAAGGAAAAAGCGGTAGGGAAACTCAAAAGTTTTAAGGTGGACAAGTCATCTGGGCCAGATGGACTACATCCCAGAATCCTGAGGGAGGTTGCTGCAGAGATAACAGATACATCAGTCATGATATTTCAAGAATCACTTGATTCTGGCATGGTCCTGGAGGACTGGAAGATTGTAAATGTCACTCCGCTCTTTAAGAAGGGAGGAAGGCAAAAGAGAGGAAATCATAGGCCTGTTAATCTAACCTCAGTGGCTGGGAACATGTTGGAATCTATTACTAATGATGAGGTTTCAAAGTACTTGGAGACTAATGATAAAATGAGTCAAAGTCAGCATGGTTTCTGTAAAGGGAAATCTTGCCTGACAAATCTGTTAAGAGTTCTTCAGGAAGTAACAAGCAGCATTGACAAAGGAGAGGCAGTGGACGCCATTTACTTGGATTTTCAGAAGGCGTTTAATAAGGTACCACACGATGCTGCTGAGCAAGATAAAATCCTATGCCACTATAGGAAAAATACTGGCATGGATAACAGAATGGCTGACAGGCAGGAGGCAGCAAGTGGGAATAAAAGGGTCATTTTCTGGTTGGCTACTGGTGACTAGTGGTGTTCCTCAAGGGTCAGTATTGGTACCTCTGCTTTTCACATTGTTAATGATTTAGATAATGGAATTGATGGCCTCGTGACAAAGTTTGTGGATGATACGAAGATAGGTAGAGAGGTAGGTAGCGCTGAGGAAGCAATGTAATTGCAGCAGGACTTAGACAAATTGTAAGAATGAGCAAAAAAGTGGTAGATGGGATACAGTGTTGGGAAGTGTATGATAATACATTTTGGTAAAAGAAACAATAGTGTGGTCTATTATCCAAATGGGGAGAAGGTTCAAACATCAGAGGTGCAGAGGGACTTAGGAATCCTCGTGCAAGACTTCCAAAAGGTTAATTTTCAGGTTGAGTCTGTGGTAAAGGCAGCAAATGCAATGTTGGCATTTATTTCAAGGGAAATAGAATATAAAAACAAGGAGATAATGCTGAGCCTTTATAAGATACAAGTCAGGCTGCACTTGGAGTACTGTCAGCAGTTTTGGGTCCCATACCTCAGAAAGGATATGTTGTCATTAGAGAGAGTCCAGAGGAGAGAGGTACTCCAGGACCATGCCAGAATCAAGTGATTCTTGAAATATCATGACCAATCACAAAGATGATTCCGCATATGAAGGGGTTAACATATGAGAAGCGTTTGGCAGCTTTGGGCCTGTACTCACTGTAATTTAGAAGAACACATGGAGATCTCATTGAAATCAACTGAATGATGAAATGACTAGATAGGCTGGATATGGAGAGGCTGTTTCCTATGCTCAGGGTAGCCAGAACTAGACAGCATAGCCTCAAAATTGAGGGGCAACCCTTTAGAACAGAGGTAAGGCGGAATTTTTTTCAGCCAGAGAGTAGTAAATCTGTGGAATGCTCTGTCACAGACTGTGGTGAAGGCCAAGTCTGTACATATACTTAAGGCAGAAGTTGATAGTTTCCTGATCAGTCAGGGCATTGAAGGATATGGTTTGAAGATAAGTATATGTGGTTGAGTGGGATCCAGGATCAGCCATGATGGAATAGTGGAACAGACTCTATGGGCTGAATGGCCCATTTCTGCTCCTATGTCTAATGGTCTTATGAATAATAGCACAATTAGTGAAGTAAGAAATCATCAATCCTGTTAGCTCTGAGCAGGCTATTAGGCACACTGTGTCCATATTCTATTCATATCAGATTATTCCAACACAATATCATAACCTTGCCTTTTTCTATCATCTTTACCATTTTGTTCAAGCAAACTATACTAACCTCAGCTCAAGTTCCAGTAATACTTTAGCTAAAAACATTTCTTCTAAACCTCATTTAGACTTCTGGTTTGATTCTTGCCTGATGACTCAAAGCGTGCACAAATTAAAACACAATTCTTATTCAACATTTCAAACTGCTCACATACTGTACATTCTCTGCCCTCTATCCCCGGACAGTGGCACTTAATATTATACTATTTCATTTAATCACATTGCCCTTGGTTGGCATGCTGTACATTCATTCTTCAAGTAGGAGGGAAGACACGGATTAGAAAATAAAATACCAATGCTTACAGATGGAAGAGATTTTGGGATTTGAAGCAAATCTCCTGTTCTTAATAACTTTAACAACTAAGTACATACCATTGATTCTGTACTTAAGTGTCTTTCCATTTGCTAGTGGCATTCCATCAACAACCTGTATTTAACAGAAATAAACAGAGAAATTAACTGACCAATCAAGACTATTACTGAAATTGGAGGAAAAATGAAAGGGTGAGGATCAGGTTTTAAGTAACAAACTGCTAGAAAATTGATAGTCATAATGAGAGCCAACTTTCTCAAGTCAGACTACAAATAGTTGTCCGCAGGACCAAAATAATAATTCAGTATTGAAACCACAAGAGTAAAGCTACCTGCAATCACAGTCTTTGCCCATTTGAAGTAGATGTTCAATTAAGTTTATCCATAAAGATTACTTCTTATTAAAAAAAGTTTTTTTTTAAACAGTTCAGGGCTTTCACAAACAGGCAATTAAGTCTTAAGTCTTGGTCACTATCAGCACCAATCACTCTCAAGTCAGGAATAAAGCTGTATTAGTAAGCTTTCTCTACGCTATCCACAAACATACCTTTTTCAAGATATAACTTTCCTCAAATACTAAGTGCAATTAATGACTAAATTCAGGAATGTGTTAGGTACAAATTTGTTAGACGTTGTGCAAGGTACTTTAACATAGCCTATAGACAGATTTGTAGGACAGGACAGTATGCCACTACAATGATCAAACTTTTCAAGAACACATCCAAATGTTTGTCCAAAGAGAAAGCTTTCCTTAGAAGGGAAGTTTCTAAGAGAGAAAAAGACTTCTAAAATACAAGAGATACAATCTGAAGAAATTATGTAGTCCAATAATTCAATTGCTTCATGCCTCTACCATAACCACACTTTGCCATTGTCATAGAAACAAGCCCTTCAACACAAACTTGCTCTTGCTGATCGAGGTGTCTAGCTGATTAATTCCTTTTGCTTTCACTTGACCCATATCCCTTTGAAACCTTTCCTATACAAGTCCCTATCCAAATCTGCTGTATAGAGCATACAACTGTTTCAAAAGAATGTGGAGAATGTGAGGTATATAGAGCAGAAGGACATGGAAGTATGGATGTATTAGTCACTTAAAGTGGTAGGGCAATAGAAAGCAGTTAGAATTGTAGGCTTTATCAATAAGGGCACATAGTGTATAAAAAACAGGGGCATCATGCAGCTTTTTTATTTAACCAATGGTTGATCTGAGTTAGAATGCTGTTTTCAATTGTTGTTGTTTCATTATGGGAAGAGCATGGTGCACAGGACTGGGTCCGGAAAAGAATTGTTTCTTTGGCTGAGGGGCTACAGTTAATAGGATGGATTGGAGAGGCTGGGACTGCTTCCTTTGAAGAGGTCAAGGCATAACAGGTATAAGTATATAATAGAAGTATATATATGTGCACAGTGGATAAGCAGAAGGCTGGCTTTGTTGGTGGAAGGTTTGAGGGACTAGAAGTCACAGGTATAAAAACAAGGGGAATCTGGAATCTGGAGAGCCCTCCTTGCAGATATGGAGGCAGGTTCTATTAGATAAACATATGGCAAGGAAAAATTTGTTAGGCTATGGAGAACAGTCTTGGGTAGAACCAGACTCCTGTCTGTGCTATAATCATGCCATGGTTCTACAAAGTCCTACAAGTCTGCAGAATAGAACTTCTTAGGACAAGCAGAGATAGGCAAACATATGTTCCTGTGAACTTACAAAAATTTTGTTTCCCAAATGTTACATTTATTGTCTATTATAGAGAAAACATCTGGTAATAAAAAAGTACTTGTGGATCTTTAAAATATGGGCCTTAGGCTCAGGAAAGAACTACAAAGAAAAAATAAAACACACTTTTGTTTAAAAACAAGATGTGAATCCTTGATTTCACAATCTCTGTCATAGCTCTTACACCTTGTCTATTTGCATTGCACTCTCGGTAACTGTAATACTATATTCTGTATTGTTATTACTTTTCCCTTTTACTATCTCAAAGTACTGTTTTGAAATAACCTGCATGGAAACTAAGTTTTTCCACTGTATCTTGGTATATATGATAATAATTTTAAAAATTTGAATATCAAAGCCAAAAAGGCTTTCTTTTTAACTGAAGAAAAAGGAGTAGAAATTCCAGTTTAGTAAGTTATCAAATGATCCATTTATACAAAGGAGGAAATAAATTTTTCAGGCTGTGGCAACTAGGACTTCAATTATTGCATGGTAGAGTAGAGAGCAGCACAGCACATTAGTGGTTGTAAGGAATTTGTACACTCTCCCCTTCACTGCTTGGGTTTCTGCCGGGTACTTTGGTTTCCTCCAACATCCCAAAGGCATCTGGGTTAGGGGTAGTAAATTCCGAGTAATGCCATGCTGGCACCAGAAGCATGGCAATACACTCAGGTTGTTCCCAACCACAGTCCTCAAACTGGGTTAGTTGTCGACACAAACAATGCATTTCATTATGTTTTGATGCATGTTACAAATTTGTAATATTTTCATTCTCACACTGGGCACCAGAGTGGCACAGCTAGTACAGCTGCTGCATCACGGCTCCAGTGAGCTGAGTTTGATCCTAATCTTGTGGAGTTTACAAGTCCTACTTTTCCTGCAGGTACTCCAATTTCCTACCACATTCTAAAAAAGTGATAAGTTGACTGCTGTGTATTGTCCCTAGAAATAAATGAGTGGAAAATCTGGGAGAGGGAGTTGATGGGAATGAGTAGAGTATAAAACAGATTAGAGTAGGATCAGTGTAAAAAATGGTGGTCGCTCATTAGATGGTCGGAAGACCTGTTTCTGTGTGACTATCACACTTGGAATGTTTTACAGATATGACAGAAAAGTAGATTACTGATGCTCAACAACACACACAAAATGCTGGTAGAACACAGCAGGCTAGGCAGCATCTATAGACAGAAGCAATGTCGACGTTTCGGGCCGAGACCCTTCATCAGGACTAACCAAAAGGAAAGATAGTAAGAGATTTGAAAGTGGGGGGGGGGGGGGAAGGGGGAAATGCGAAATGATAGGAGTAGACCGGAGGGGGTGGGAAGAAGCTAAGAGCTGGAAAGATGATTGGCAAAAGTGATACAGAGCTGAAGAAGGGAAAAGATCATGGGACGGGAGGCCTCAGGAGAAAGAAAGGGGTGGGGGGAGCACCAGAGGGAGATGGAGAACAGGCAAACAACTAAATATGTCGGGGATGGGGTAAGGGGAGGAGGGGCAGTAACGGAAGTTAATCCGCATCTCTCCCATTTCCCGCACATCTGCCCTCACCCCATCTATCCGCCACCCCACTCGGGATAGGGTTCCCCTTGTCCTTACCTACCACCCCATCAGCCTCCAGGTCCAACATATAATTCTCCGTAACTTCCGACACCTCCAACTGAATCCCACTACCAAACACATTTTTCCCTCCCCCCCCCTTCTGCTTTTCGCAGGGATCGCTCCCTACGCGACTCCCTTGTCCACTCGTCCCCCCCCCATCCCTTCCCACCGATCTCCCTCCTGGCACTTATCCTTGTAAACGGAACAAGTGCTACACCTGCCCTTACACTTCCTCCCTCACCACCATTCAGGGCCCCAGACAGTCCTTCCAGGTGAGGCGACACTTCACCTGTGAGTCGGCTGGTGTGGTATACTGCGTCCGGTGCGGCCTTTTATATATTGGTGAGACCCGATGCAGACTGGGAGACCGTTTCGTGGAACACCTACGCTCAGTCTGCCAGAAAAAGCAGGATCTCCCAGTGGCCACAAATTTTAATTCCACATCCCATTCCCATTCTGATATGTCTATCCATGGTCTCCTCTATTGTCAAAATGAATCCAAACTCAGGTTGGAGGAACAACACCTTATATACCAGCTGGGTAGCCTCCAACCTGATGGCATGAACATTGACTTCTCTAACTTCCGTTAATGCCCCACCTCCCCTTCTTACCCCATCCCTGACACATTTAGTTGTTTGCCTGTTCTCCATCTCCCTCTGGTGCTTCCCCCCCAACCTTCTTTCTCCTGAGGCCTCCTGTCCCATGATCCTTTCCCCTTCTCTATATCTCTTTCGCCAATCACCTTTCCAGCTCTTGGCTTCATCCCACCCCCTCCGGTCTACTCCTATCATTTCGCATTTCCCCCTCCCCCCTCTACTTTCAAATCTCTTAATGTCTTTCCTTTCAGTCAGTCCTGATGAAGGGTCTCGGCCTGAAACGTTGACATCGCTTCTCCCTATAGATGCTGCCTAGCCTGCTGAGTTCTACCAGCATTTTGTGTGTGTTGTTGTTTGAATTTCCAGCATCTGCAGATTTCCTCGTGTTTACTGATGCTCAATCTCCCCACTTCTGTTAATTGTCAGCATGCGTTTTGAACAAAGAAACCAGAGGTCTATTAGCGAGATTCAAATAAAACTGCTGCTAAAACCTAGTAGTAGGGTCATTCAAAATGAGTGCCCAGACAGAAGTTTAAAAGTAATTTTTTTGCCAAGCTGCAAATAGTCTCACCCTGAAGAATTCAGAACTTTCCTCCAGAGGAAATTCTATCTCAAAAGAATAGGTAGCTATCTAAAAGCAGACAAAATGAGTAGAAAATCTGTAGTTTCATCCACAGTAATTTTCACGAATACAAACCAAAACCATTTAATAAGAAAAACATTCACATTCAAATTTTTGTTTACATTCCCAAATGATGCATCTTTTCCATTTATAGAAAATCACCAAGCGAACTTGAATTACCTTTCCAATTGGCAACATATAAAGTAGTGCCTGAAAAAGGAACCACAGGACAAAGATGCCAAAGGCAGTACTGTTCCATAGAGCCAGGGGATGTGGAATTTGTGGTGGTAAATTCAGAATACTGGGTTCATCTTGTGTACACATCAACAGCAGGAGAATGAGAATAGCAGGCAACAAGAATATCATAACAGCAGCACCTAAAATTAAAAGACAAATTATTTTACAGATTTTATTGCACGGTTCAGCAAAACTGTCTATAAGTAGAATTATTCACTACTCTATCTAAAGGAGCACAATTTACAAGAAAAAAGATGCTAGAGAAGGAAAGTTATGTTCAATCTATGGTTTTGAATTAGCTAGGATGATGATCAGAGTTAATGTAATGTACAACATATTTTGTTTTAAAAGCACAATCATCCAGGAGCTACAGCGAGCCCCAACTAATTCAATACTTGTGTGACACATGTTGGACAAGACCAGCATTTGAGGGATGGAGGAAATAACCAAGATCAAAAGCATACTCTTAGTCTTACCGACTCGTGCTCCGAACCCGCGCTCTTGGATCTGCACTACTTGCTTCTTAGCATGTAGATGGCCATCTTTTGCCTCCAGGTTTACAAGTTTTGCCTCTTCTTTCTTGGCTTGTAGATTGTACAGGCCCAACTGATCTGTTACAGTTTCTTTGCATGTCTTTTGCTGCAGGTTGAGAGAGATGGGAAAAGGCAGAAAATTACTTGCTGAAATATAGGATCCAGTAATGGCTGGTGAACAGTGCAGCAGTTAAAATACTGAATTAATAATACAGGACCCTCAACTAACAGCCCATGGTTTAAAACTTACCATGGCAACAGCGGAATTTAAAATTCTATCAATAACTTGACAATTTTAAGAAGGGTGAAACTACGAGTAATAATAATCACAAAAATCTCCAGTGAATCTACTATTAAAATTTCCCTGGTTCACCAAAGTCTTTCAAGGGAGGAATTCCACCTCTCTACAGCACTTTATCCCAGCTTGCCCATTCCCTCTACCACTAAGCACCCCCTCTCGCTGAAACCACACCTACTACTAAGCCATTTGCTTCACCTTCCTGGCCCGTGATTCTCAAACTCACTCAGTCAACAGGCAGTTCCACCTACCCCTAAGCCCTCCATCCCTCTGCTCTCAGGTCTCCTCCTTTACTCTCAAACAATCCCACTTCACTCCTATAGGCCCCTTCTTACTTAACCTCTCCACCACCCAACATCAGTCATACTCTTTCAACCTCTCTTCTCCCAGCCTCTTATTCCCTCTACAATTGGAAGCATTGCATTTAGAAATTCAATAAAAGCAAGCATAATGGGAATGTAGAAACAACTCATCAATATATCAGTCTAAGTAACTTCTGTTACTGAAAATAACATTACTGTTGTTCAAAACACTGAAAAGCTTTTTCTACCTCAATGAGTCTGTAGATCTTGTTCTTCTCTTTCTCTCCGGTGTAGTCTGTCACACATGTAGCTTTACTGTTGGTGCTATTTTCTTGAATCTTCCCATTCAAAAGGATATCAATTAAACATTTAGAGCTTAAGTACCATTATAATATTTTACAAAAAACAGCTTTGATAAAGGTGTCTGATCATACCAGAACTAGAGCAACAACTACACTTGCTAAACTGAATTGTGGTCCAACTCAAGAGATCCAATTAAAACTTCAATCTTACTCTCTTTTACCAGGACTATAATCTTATAGGCATTTCTACTTAAAATTAACATATGTGCTTATGGAAAATTCCATCCTCTGCCTTGCCCTTTCAGTATCCCTGTGTTCATCATACCCTAGCACAGAAAAAGTCAGCAGAGTTTTTGTCAGGGTTTCTTGAACTAACAGAATGATCAAGAGCCCACAGATTAGAATGGACTTAAGCAGATATATTGAAAGTTGAGGTAAAAGAGCAGTCAAAAACTACTGTATGGCAGAACAGGAACAAAGGAAGCCCTTACTGTCGATATCCTCAGACTTTTATCTGCACAATCTGACCATTACCTCACCTGTCTGACCAACTTCTTGTCAATTCCCATTTCCATTCTTCCACTCTAGAATCCATAACCAACATACCCTCATACCCTCTCCAACTTAAACCCATCAATGTCACAATAGAAGACGACTTATGATGACAGACAGTATAGAGCTTCATGCAACAGAATAGCAGACACCCCTTGCAGGCAAAAAGGAATTTGACCCAGGATATCCACGAGTGTGGGTTTTCCTGCATAACAGCAATATGTGTCATAACAAACTTCCAGCCAGACCTCTGTTTAGCAAAAGCAGCAACGGCAGTGTGTGTAGTGATGAAGGCAATTGAGCACTTCATTCTTCCACTCTCACACACTTAACTTTCAATGAACTTCAGTATTTGTGCATTCAACTCCTATAGCTATACGAACAGACTGTAAAGTCAAGTCTATGAGTTTTTTTAATTGAATTAATACCACATACCTGATGGGCAGATTTCAGTTTACTTTTATCAACTGTTCGTACTTCTTCCTTTTCCACTAATTTCCTAGGCTCCTTGCCCCGGGAGTTTGACTGCTTGGGTGTCTGTGTCCTGGCAGGAGACCGTGATCGAGATCGACTGCGTTGTCTGGAACCTGAACTGCTTTTCTTCGTTTTAAAGAAATTTATGGACTAAAAGTAAAATACATTGTCTGAATTTCCAGCAATATTTCAGCTTCCCTTTTACATACAAGTCAAAGGGCTTTGTATTCACTTCCAAATCCATTCCAAAATACCCATATTTTGTTTATACAAAAAGCTCCCTGCAACTGACAATGCTTCAACTATATAGCAGGTATGAAGCCAGAATGACCTCATGCACAGTGGTGTTAGAAATTTTGTGAATCCTGCAGAACTTCTTCTATTTCTGCATAAATATGACCCAAAATGTGATCAGATCTTCATGAAGACCTAAAACTAGATAAAGAAAACCCAATTAAATAGATAACACAAAAAACATTATACCTGTTTGTTTATTTATTTATTAAGAAAAATGATCCAATATTAAATATATTTTTTGGAAAAAGTATATGAACCTCCAGGGTAATGCCTTCTACAGAAGCTATTTGGAGTCAGGTGTTCCAATCAGTGAGATAAGATTGGAGGGGTGGGTTGTAGAGGTGCCTTGCCCCATAAAAAAAAGACACAAAGTCAAGTGCCTGCTCTTCAAGAAAGATCTGTTTATGTGCACCATGCCTTGACCAAAACAACTTTCAGAGGACCTTAGAAGAATTGTAGAGATGCATGAAGCTGGAAAAGGCTACAAAAGCATTTCTAAAGACTTCAGCGTTCATCAGTCCAAAGTAAGAGAAATTGTCTACAAATAGACAAAACTGTTGCTACTGCTACTGTTGCTGTTGCTACTCTCCCTAGGAATGGGCGTCCTACAAAGATCACACCAACAGCATAACATGCAACGCTGAAGGAGTTGAAAAAGAACCCAAGGGTAACAGCAAAAGACCTGCAGAAATCTCTAGAATTTGCTAAAGTCTCTGTTAACAAATCCACTATAAGAAAAGCACTGAACAAGAATAGTGTTCATGGAAAGACACTACAGAGGAAGCCACTGCTCTCCAAAAAAAAAATTGTAGCACGTCTCAAGTTTGCAAGACACCTGGATGTTCTACAACGCTTCTGGGACAATGTTCTGTAGAAACTTCTTGGAAGAAATGCACATTGCTACATTTGGAGGAAAAGGGGCATTGCACACAAACACCAAAATCTCTATCCCAACTATGAAGCACAGTGGAAGGAGCATCATGGTTTGGGGCTGCTTTGCTGCCTCAGGGCCTGGACAGCTTGCAATCGTAGAAGGAGCAATGAATTCAAAATTTTATCAAGACATTTCACAGGAGAACGTCAGGTTAGCTGTCTGTCACCTGAAGCTTAATGGATAATGCAGCAAAACAATGATCCGAAAGACAAATCAACAACAGAATGATTAAAAAAAAAATTTGTTTTGGAATGGCTGAGTCAAAGTCCTAACCTAAATCCTGTAGGAATGTTGTGGAGTCAAAGCAAGCAGTTCTTGCAAGGAAGCCTACCAACATCCCAGTTTTGTAAGGAGGAATGACCTAAAATTCCTCTAAGCCAATGTGCAGGACTGATCAACAATACCAGAAATGTTTGAAGTTGTTGCTGTACAAGGGGGTCACATCAGTTCACAAACAAAGGTTCACATACTTTTTCCAACAAATACATGAAATATTGGATATATTTTCTCCAGAAATAAGTGCACAAGTATAATGTTTTTCGTGTTGTTTATTTAATTAGGTTCTCTTTATCTAGTTTTAGGATTTACATGAAGATCTGATCACATTTTAGGTCATATTTATGCAGAAATAGAGAAAATTCTACAGGGTTCACAAACTTTATAGCACCACTGTATTACTGGCCACTACTCAAATATTAAATATTCCCACAAGCAATGGGACTGAAGTATGTTGTGGTAGTTAATTATATAATACTGCTGGAGGAAAACATTCAACAAAAAACTTTTTTTTCTTTAAAAAAGTTAGGCTTAAAAAACATCAGGGGGACAAGGTAACTGTATAACTCAAATTAATACCTACAGTGGCACACATTTTACTTCTTCTCCAACTCCAATGGATGTAGTCAAAGTTGTACAGCATAGAGAAAACAGGCTACATAAAGTGATGGATACAGAACAGTCCATCACAGGCAAAGCCCTTCCCACCACTGAGCACAGTTACATGCAATGCTGTCACAAATAAACAGCATCTATCAGAAACCCCACCATCCAAGCCATGCTCTCATCTCAATACCTACATTGGGAAAAGGTACAGAAGCCTTAAGTCTCACGCCAGCAGGCTCAAGGACATCTATTACCCTACAACCATCAGGCTCTGAACTGGCATGGATAACTTCAATCACTACATTGAACTGATTCTATGACCTACAGACTAATTTTCAAGGACTCTTTGTAATCATGCTCTATTATTTTTATTTGCAATGCTTGTATTTTACACATTGGTTGTCCATCATCATCTATTTAAGTACAGCTTTTCATAAAATTCTATTGTATTCTATTTTCCCTGTAAATGTCTGCAAAAAAAAGAATCTCAAGTCAAGATAGCATACGTACTTTGATAATAAATTTACTCGGAACTGGACCCAAAGAGTTCATGCTAACTAGTGAGCATTCATCTCTACTAACCCCATTTTCTAGCAGTTGGCCTTGGCTTACTTTGCCTAGGCAATTCAGTGATCATCTTAAAGGATATTAACATTTCACCTCTCAACAAAAAGTCAAATGAATTGATGAGACATGACCTCTCACAAGCCAAGCAATGCTAACTTTCCCTAATCAGCCCTTGTTTTTCCTAATGCAGATGAATCTTGTCCCTCAGAATCCCTTCCAGTAACTTTCCCACCACTAATGCAAGGTTCACTGGCCTCTGGTTTCCTGGCTTATTCTTGCCACCTACTTAAAGCCAAAAGATTAGCTATCCTCCAGTCTTCCATTGCCATAGCCATGACTAACAAAGATACAAAATTCTCTGCCAGGACTACAGCAATTTCTGCCTTTGCTTCCCACAAGATACATCAGATCTTAGGAATTTATCCACCTTTATATGCTTCAAGGCCATGAATAACTTCTTCAAACTGTCAATATGGTTCAGGATATCACTGTTCTCTGCTCTACTCACTAACTTACATTTCCTTCTCCAAGATAAATGCAAATGAGAAGAACTCATGTCCAATTATCAAAACATTCAATCCAGATGCATCACAGCTTAGTATGCCAACTGTTCTGCCTGAGACAACAAGAAATTGCAGTTATGGACACAGGTCAGCCTGTCATAAAAACAAACAGCCCATAACTGTCTATACTTATCACTGACTTGGAAAAACAACCAACATAATCAGAGACTCCACCCACCTCAGATATTCCTTCTTCTCCTTCCTATCGGACAGAAGATAACCATTTGAAAGCACACATCATTATACAGAAGGACAGCTTCTATCCTGCTGTCATGACACTTGAATGGACCTCTTATATGCCAAGGATGACCTCGACTTTACAATCTATCTCAACATGGCTTTAAAAAAGGCTAGGCTTAAAAAAAATCAGCAGGGGAACAAGGTAACTGTATAACTCACCTTGACACCTATTTGTCTACCTGTACTGCACTTTCTCTGTAACAGCAACAGTATATTTTACATTCTGTTGTTTTTCCCTGGTACTACCTCAATGTACATATGCATTGAAAGGATCTGTATAGATGGCTTACAAAACCTATGTTTTTCACTGTGTATCTTCCAACTTCCCTTTCCATGCCCACCCTGACCTGCCTGTATTTCACCTTCTCCACTGCCACAGTGAGACCAAATGTAAACTAGAAGAATGCCTCATATTCTGCCTGGGTAGCCTACAACCCAGATGGTATGAATATTGAATTTTCAAAATGTCAAGTTACCCACACCCTGCAACTTACATCATTTTAGTCAAGTTCTCTCTTTTTGGTTTATCTTTTCCAACCTAATCTTCCCACACCCCACCCCCTTAACAAGACCTATTAGCCTCCTCCACCGGGTTCCATCTGCAGGGTTCCTTCGCCCTGGTTCATCTTTCCTATCCCCTCTCCCTCCCCCAACTAGTTTCACTATTACCTACCCCTCCCTCTCACTTCCATATACAGACATCTTCTTTCTATTCCCTTAGTCCTGATGCAGAGCCTCCCTGAAATATTAATCATCCCTATGCCTCCATGGATGCTACTTGACCCGGTGATTTCTTCTTGCAGCATTTTTTTTTACTCTAGATTCCAGCATCTACAACCTTTTGTGTTCCAAGGGTTGAGAAGAATATTAAAATATTATCAGATCTGCATACTATAGTCCTGATAGATTATTATTTGCAATCTTAAAATCTTCAGTGACCAGCCTTACCTTAATATCACTTTCTTTTAGATTCAGTTCAGTCCCATCCTTGTACTTTACTGTATACAACTGGGTGCTCTTGTTGTAACTCATTACTTGCACCTCGTAGTATAGGTGACCACCTGGCCAACGGCCCATTACTACTTCCCCAACTGAGAACGTTTTGGATGGCATTGTCTGCATAGAAAACATTTGATCATTTGTGGTGATTAGAAAGAAATGAAAAATAAAGCTTCCTGGTCAATGATTACAATCACTTCTTCCTTCAATTCTAATACATGCACGAATAACAAAAGAACAAATGGTTAATAGATACTCTTATTGGAAGGTGGTAGTCCACATGGATCAGTACTTGAGTCAGATTCATACAGCACGGAAACAGCCCTCTCAACCTAACTGTACATGCCAACTAAGATGACCATTATACTAGTCCCACTTGCCCTTGTTTGGTCCAAACCCTCTAAACAATTCCCATCTATGTACTAGTATAAGTACATTTTAAATGTTAGATCACAAGACCATAAGACAGGAGCAGAATTAGATACTCAGCCCATTGAGTTTGTTCTGCCATTCCATCATGGCTGATTTTAAATCCCTCTCAACTCCATTCTCCTGCCTTCTCTCTGTAACCTTTGACGTCATGTCTAACCAAGAATCTATCAACCTCTGCTTTAAACACAATCAATGACTTGGCCTCCAAAGGCATCTGTGGCAATGAATCCCAGATTCACCACCCTCTGGCTAAAGAAATTCTTCCTCATTCCTGTTCTAAATGGATGTTCCTCTATTCTAAGACAGTATCCTCTGGTCGTAGACTCCCCCCACTATAGGAAATATCCTCTCCACATCCACTCGATCTAGACCTTTCAATATTTGATGTGTTTCAATGAGAAACGCCTCTGCTCCCATCCCCCCAATTCTTCTAAATTCCAAGAGTACAGGCCCAGAGTAATCAATCAATGGCATTTGTTAACCCTTCCATTCCCAGAATCATTCTCATGAACCTTCGCTGGACCCTCTCCACTGCCAACACATCTTTTCTTAGACAAGGGGCCTAAAGCTGATAAAAATCTGACCTAATGTCTTATAAAGCTTCAGCATCACTTCCTTGCTCTCATATTCTAGCCCTCCTGAAATTAATGTTAGCATTCCTTACCACCATTTCAACCCACCTTTAGGGAATCCTGCACAAGGATTCCCAAATCCTTCTGCACCTCTAATTTCTGAATTTTTTCCTTGGTTAGAAAATAGTCTACGCCTTTAATCCTTCTACCAAAGTACATGACCATACACTTCCCAACACTATATTCCATCTGCCACTTCTTTGCCCATTCTTTCAATCTGTCCAAGTCCTTCTGCAGACTCTCAGTTTCTTCAACACTACCTACCCCTCCACCTATCTTTGGCCATAAAGCCATCAATTCCATCATTTTAATTGATATATAATCAGAACACCACTAGTCACTGCCAGTCAACCAGAACAGGACCCCTTTATTCCCAGTCTTTGCCTCCTGCCAGTTAGCCAATCTTCGATCTATGCTAGTATCTTTCCTGTAATACCACAGGCTCTTACCATGTTTAGCAACCCCATTTGTGGCACCTTGTCAAAAGCTTTCTGAGAATGCAAATAAATAGTATCCACTGGCTCTTTGTATTTCTTGCCTGTTATTTCCTCAAAGAATTCCAGGAGATTTGTCAGGCAAGATTTCCCCTGAAGGAAACCATGCTAACTTTGGCATACTTTTCATGTGCCTCGAAGAACCCCAAAACCTCATCTTTAATAATGGACTTCAACATCTTTCTAACAACTGTGGTCAGATTTACTGATCTATAATTTCCTTTCTTCTGCCTCTTTGCCTTCTTGAAGATTAGAGAGACATTTGCAGTTTTTCAGTCCTCTGGAACCATTCCAGAATCTAGTGATTCTTTAAAAGATCATTCCTAATGCTTCCACAATCTCTTCAGCTAGCTCCTTCAGAATCCCGGGGTGAGTAGTGCATCTCATCCAGGTGACTTTCAGACCTTTCAGCTTCCCAAGTACTTTGTCCTTACTAATAACAACTCCACTCATTTCTGCACCGACTCTCAAATTTCTCACATTCTGCTACTGTGAAGACTGATGCAAAATACTTAAGTTTCTCAGAATTACTACCTCTCCAGTGTAATTTTCCAGCAGTCCAATATTCACTGTTTCCTCTCTTTTACTCTATATACTTTATATCTGAAAAACCATTGGTATCCTCTTTGATATTATTGGTTAGCTTAGCTTTATATTTAATCTTTTCACTCATTTTTTAAGTTGCCTTATATTGGTTTTTAAAAGCTGCCCAATCGTCTAGCTTCCCACTAATTTTTTTTATATTATATGCCCTTTAATTTCTACAGGTAGCATTTCCCTATAACACTATGGGATATGAGAGACGAAAGGGTGCAGAGGGGGATGAGCTATATAGAACAGAGAGATTTATCAGCACATTACAGGCCCTTCTGCCCACAATGTTGTGCTGACCATGTAACCTACACTAGAGACTGTCTAGAATTTCCCTAGCACATAGCCATTTATTTTTCTAAGCTCCATGCACCTACCTAAGAGCCTCTTAAAAGACTCTATTGTATCCACTTCCAACACTGCTGCTGGCAGTGCATTCCACATACCCACCACTCTGTGTGGGAAAAATTTACCCGGAAGTCCCCTTGGTACCCATTTCCAAGCACCTTAAAACTATGCCTCTTGTGTTAGCCCTGGGAAAAAGCCTTTGGTTATCCACACGATCAATGCTATATGTCTATTTAAATGTGCTTTGAACTGATCTAGTAGTTTTAAGAAAATGTTTCCCTAGCACTGTAGATTGGCACAAGATACATAGTATCGTACAAAAGATGATGAAGTTTATGACTATGTATGTGTGCAAATGTTTTCAAAACTATTCCAGAACAACTTTAGAAATGAGGACATCTGTCATAATAAATGTTATTGTAAACAAGTTGTAAGCTAGGCTAAAGGAAAATATATACTTGTGTTAGGTGAATAGAGTTAAGTAAAGTTGAGTGTTTTACAATATTGCCAAAAGCAGTTACAACATCAAAGGAGTAAAGCATTTAAAGGGAATGGGGAGAAAACTTGGGTGAGACTTCCTGGTTGCTCCACTATAGCATCTGGGCACTACTGTACATTGTTTTAAAAGTATTGTGATAACTGTCCAATACAATCAGAATTTTATTTTAACTTACAGCTTCATTTTATATTTAACTAAATTGACAGTGACTAAAGTTTGGCTAATCATTGCATGATTAATTTCTGCTTAGAATTTCACTGAAAACTTTAGTTTTATTACCTGCTTTATGGTTCATGTGACCTTCTTGTGACTAGTATTATTTTTGTTTTTAATGGTGTATATTTTTGATAATGCCATTCTAAACGCATGATTTTATAATTCTTTGACTCATATCATTAAACATGGAAATGGAACAATGGACATGGTAGGTATAAAAACATGAGGATGCCCATGAGGACTATATTTTTGTTTATGAACTGTCCAGCTACTTTTTTTCCCTCAGCAATATTTTTAATGTTTTTTTTTAAATCAGGAAAGCATGGTACAAAGGAGGTCTGTGCAGTACATAACAAATGTACAATTCACATCTATGAAAGATGCACCCATAGTACAATCATGCTTTGGTTGCCTCCCAGCCCCTCCCTACCCTTCCCAATTCCCATCTCCAAGCCATCATTGCATTAGCAAAAAGGGTTAAACAGAACCTTTATCCCTACAGAGCTGCAATGGTATAGAGAAAGCGTATTTTCCTAACACATAAACTCTTGTATGTTTACACGCCTGAGTTTGTAGAATTTTACCGGAGAACGCTGAAAGTCAGGGAGTTATGTGCAGAGGAAAGGAAGAAGGTGGTGAACCTTTAGTTTGGCTGGGAATTCTGAAAATATTCAAGAAAGGGTCCCCACACCTTTTGGAACTATGTCTGAATTGAGAGTCGAATAATGGATCTTCTCAAGGTATAGACTGAACATGATGTCCCTAAGCCACTGAGCATGGGTGAGCGGGGCAGCATCCCTCCTACCCGAGTAAGACTGCATGGCCAAGAGAGGCAAAAGACAGAATGTGATGTTTGCGTGTCCCCCTCTCTGGAGGTGCCGAAAAGAGCAATCGAAGGGTTAGGTTCCAGATTCTAATTAAGTATTTGGGAAAGAGTTTGGAAAACATCTCTCCAGTATTTTTCCAAGCTAGGGCATGTCCAGCACATGTGAATAAGGGAAGCCTTGCTCCTTTTGCATTTGTCACAGCAGGGATTAACATCTGGGTAAATGTGAGATAATTTAGCTTTAGACATATGGGTCCTGTGTACGACCTTGAACTGTAACAGGCAGTAGCGGGCACATAAACAGGTTGAGTTAACTAACTAGCGAACTGAATCCCATACATCATCTGACAGTGAAAAATTTAAATCTTGCTCCCAAGCAGTTTTAATTTTGTCGGGGGGGGGGGGGGGGGGGGGCTCACCTCAGAACCGCTAGCTTGTCACAAGTAGTAGATATTAGCCTTTGTGCAATGGATTCATGTAAGAGAAACATATCAACAACGTCTATGTCGCGTGCCTCAGGTTAGTTTGATAACAAAGGGCTGATAAAATGTCTAATTTGCAAATATCTGAAGAAATGAGTGTTGGGTAAGTTAAACTCTGCAGACAATTGTTCAAATGATTCAAAACAGTTGTCTATAAAAAGTGCCTGATGCCCTTTCTATACCAGTCTTGAAATGTTGGATCATGTATAGAAGGCTGGAAGAGGTGATTATGTAGACTAGGACTTGAAAGTGAGAAGCCATAGAGATCACTATACTTTCTGAACTGAATCCATATTCTTAGGGTGTGCCTGATAACAGGATTAGCAATTGGTTTAGGCGTAAGAAGAGGGAGTGCAGATCCAAGAAGTGCGAAGTTCAGCTCTGTTGCTACCCATATTGGGCAGTCAGATTGGTTGTGGAAATGAGAACAGAAGATGAGATAGTCTATGTTAGCTCCCCAGTAATAAGTGGAAATTGGGCAGAGCCATGCCCCAACACTTTTAGATTTTTGAAGATGGACTTAATATTAAGTCGGAGATGCTTGCCCTTCCATAAGTAGGATGATATGACTGAGTCTAGTGAGTCAAAGACTTTAGGAATGAAAATTGGTATGGATTGAAAAAAGGTATAAAAATTTAGGAAGGATGTTCATTTTGACAACATTAATTCGGCCCATCGGGGACATGGACAGGGGTGACAACTGTGCGGTAGGCTCTGTTTTGTTTGATTTAGCAAATTTGTGAAATTTCCTCCAAAAAGATGCTTATAATTCCTTGTTACTGTGACGCCAAGGTAAGTAAATTAGTTATTCACTACCTTAAAAGGGAGGTTATGGAACTCTGATGCTTGTGCTTCTCCATTTATTGGAAAAAGTTTGCTCTTGTGTAAATTAAGTTTGTATCCTGAAAACTGGCTAAATTTGTTAAAGAATGAGAACATGGGGGGGGGGGGTAAGGAGGTGATCGGGTTTGATTTAAAAAGTAAAAGATTGTCAGCATAAAGGGAGACTTTGTGCTCAAATCCCTCCCTCCAAAGCCCTGTCAGATCTGCACAACTATGGAACGCAATCGCCAATGGCTCTATGGCCAGATCAAAAAGTAACAGGCTTAAGGGGCACCCTTGGTGAGTTCCACATTTGAGATTGCTGAGAGTTGGTCAAGACAGAGGCAGTGGGACACAAATATAACAGTTTAATCCATGTGATTAAATTTGGGCTACTTTTTTAAAAATTTATTAATTTACAGGATGTGGGAGTCACCAGCTAAGCCAACATTTATTGCCCATCCCTAGTTGCCCTTGAGAAGGTGGTGATGAGCTGCCTTCTTGAACCACTGCAGTCCCTGAGGTGTAGGTACACCTATAGTGCTTTTAGGGAGGGAATTTCATGATTTTGTCCCAGCAAGAATGAAGGAATGGTGATATGTTTCCAAGTCAGGATGGTGAGTGACTTGGAGGGGTATTTCTAAGTGGTGGTGTTTCCAAGTATCTGCTGTTCTCATTCTTCTAGGTGGTTGTTGTTGTGGGTCTGGAAGGTGCTGCTCTAGGAACTTTGGTGCGTTGTACACATAGCTGCAATATTTGTTGATACTTGTGGAAGGTGTACCAATTAAGTGGGCTGCCTTGTACTGGATGGTGTCAAGCTTCTTGAGTGTTGATGGAACTGCACTCATCCAGGCAAGTGGCGAGTATTCCATTACACACCTGACCTGAGCGTTGTAGATGGTGGACAGGCTTTGGGGAGTTAGGAGGCAAGTTACACGCCGCAGGATTCTTAGCCTTTGACCTGTTCTGGTAGCCACGGTGTTTAGATGGCTAGAACAGTTCAGTTTCCTGTCAATGGTAAACCCCAGGATGTTGATAGTAAGGGATTCAGTGATGGTGATACCATTGAACGTCATGGGACGATAGTCAGAGCCTCTCTCGCTGGTGATGGTCATTGCCTGGCACTTGCATGGCTCAAATGTTACTTACCATTTGTCAGCACAAGCTTGGCTATTGTCCAAGTCTTACTGCATTTGGGCAGGAACTGTTTCACTATCTGAGGAGTCACAAATGGTGCAGAGCGTTGTGTGGTCATCTGCGAACATCCCCACTACTGACCTCATGACAGAAAGAAAGTCATTGATGAAGCAGCTGAAGATGGTTGGTCTTAAGACACTTCACTGAGGAAGTCCTGCAGTGATGTCCTGAGGATGAGATGATTTACTTCTAACCACCACAACCATCTTCCTTTGTGTCAGGTATGATTCCAACCAGCAAAGGGTTTTCCCCTAATTCCCATCGATTCAATTTTAGCTAGGGCACCTTGATGCCATACTTGGTCAAATGCTGCCTTGATGTTGAGGGCTATCACTCTCACCTCACCTCAGGTATTTAGCTCTTTGGTCCATATTTGGACCAAGGAGGTGATGAGGTCAGGAGCTGAGTGGCCTTGATGGAATCCAAACTGGGCAACCATAAGCAGGTTATTGCCGAGAAGGCGCTGTATGATAGCACAGATGATAACCTCTTCCATTACTTTGCTGATGTTTGAGAGTAGCTGATTAGGCAGTAATTGGGTGGGTTAACTTGACCTGCTTCTTGTGTACAGGCCATAACCTGGACAATTTTCCACATTTCTGGGTAGATTAAGTGCTGTGGCTGTACTGGAACAGCTTGGCTACCGGCACGGCAAGTTCTGGAGCACAAGTCTTCAGGACTATTGCCAGGAAAACGTCAGGGACCATAGCCTTCACGGTATCCAGTGCTTTCAGCCATTTCTTGATATCGCGTGGAGTGAATTGGATCGGCTGCATACTGACATCTGGGATGCTGGGAAATTCAGGGAACCAGGGATGGAAATAGATAATAAACAGCAAGGTCCCGGAGAATGTTGTAGAACACAGAAATCCGGGATACAAGTATACACTTTCTTGAAAGTGTAACACAGGTTAACAGGGTGGTGAGGTAGTATTTATCACTCTTGGCTTCATCAATCAGAATACTGAGCAAAAGAGTTGGGACATGATGTTACAATTGTACTTGATGCTGGCAAGACCATTCTGGAAAGTATCGAGTGCAGTTCTGGTCTTCTCACTTTGCGAAGACTGCTATTAAGCTGAAAAGGTACAGAAAAGATTCACAGGGATTGAGTTATAGGAGTCTACATAGGCTGAGGCCTTTCTCCCCTTGGAGCTCAGGAGACTGAGGGGTGATAGTGGAGAGGTATACAAAATCTGAGGGGGACAGATAGGTGAAGGGGGGGGGGGGTCTAAAACTGGAAGACATAGGTTGATAGGTATGTGGAACAAGCTGCCAGAGGGAATGGTAAAGGTAGATACAATTACATTTAGACATACACATGGATCAGAAAGATTTAAAGGAATTTGGACCAAACGCATGCAAGAAGGATTAGTCCAATTTGATCATCATAGATGAATTGGGCCAGAAAGCAACCAAACCCAATTACTGCTAAGATGCTGACAGGTGATTTTCTGCTATTATAAAGGCACATACTCACCAATAACTAACTCACTGATACTCAGTTTGGGCTTTACCACAAAGTCCAAAAATGGACTTTGTTCAGAATATATTCTTTGTCACCAGAGCAGCTTTTGACTGAGCATTACTGAATGGTTCAGAAAAATCTAAATATACTAGATTTGTTGGTTGTACTTTGTCAACGAGATTCAAACTCAAAAGACACCAATAACTTTGTCAAACATAATTTCTCTTTCAACTAACTATAACTGCAAAACCAAACAGATTCATTTTATGATAATAGTCAACAATCTATTTGAATTCATTTGTCTGCCTCTTGAAGCAAGTATTTAATGTAATGCACTTGATTTTGCTTAACAAAGTTTTATGCCTGAAGTCTTAATTTGGCTACATAAAACCAGAGAGTAAAAGATCATTTTTAGCACTTAACTTAATTGCTAGTAAATTCATTCAGTCTGGCAAAAAAAGATTAATTCTCAATTTCTTTTTCATGCAAGCTAGCATGAAAACTCAAGCCATTACACGATAATGTTTTAATATTTCCTTTGTGGTGCATTTTACAATTGCTTCCATATCTGCCGATAAAAGATAATGGTGCTGTAACCAACCAATTTTGTTTCAAAGTTCCTCAAAATACTGTCTTCGGTGGCAACCCAATTGCACAAATGAGATACATCTTTTTTAAAATTTGGATATTCTGGTATTTAAAAAAATTTATAGCTGTCTTTTACAAAGAATGAAGTAACATTTCAAAACGGAGTTAAAGACATATTACTCTAAATCGTGAGTCGGATCCAACATTTTTTCTAAAACAGTTTAGGGCAGCAGCAGTTTAGTAACCAAATTTTGTCTAAGACATGAGGAGATATTAGGGAAGATGACCAAATGCTTGCTCAGTAAAGCAGATTTTAAGGAGCATTTTAAATTAGGATAAACTGTTAAAACTTAACAGGAAACACAGAACACAGTACATAATTTCCATAATTTCAGAATGGACTACAGCAACTGCCATTGATAGGGAATATTTAAAATTGAGAATGCTTAAGAGGCATGAAGTGCTGAAATGTTGAAACATTATAAGGCTGGAGGACAGTTACAGAAATAAGAACTGATGAGGCTATAAAGAGAGTTGAAAACAAGAACGTGAATTTTAAAATTGAGGTATGACTAAATCATGATTCAGCAAGTCCTACCGAGTATCAAGTGGATGTGTTAGTAAGAGTGAATACACAGAATTTCAGCTTAATTTACACTAGACTATTTCAAACTCTTAGCTACTTATATTGAAAATAAGTACATTTGACCCTCCTTATCCATGGGGGATTGGTTCCAGGTCCTCCTGCGGATACCAAAATATGCGGATGCTCAAGTCAGTGGACTTTAGGACCTGGCGGAGCTCAGGACCAGCCACCCACAGTGTTTCTGTTCCAGAAAATGATCACAATTGAAAATAAAGTGGAAATAATAAAGCGATTGGAAAGAGGTGAAACGCCATCAGTCATTGGAAAAGTGTTTTAAAGGATAAAGTGAGAATAATGGAGCATGTGAAGGCCCTGCCCTGATGAAAGCTACAATTATTACTAAGCAACGCAGTGGTTTAATTATTGAAATACATACGTTTTATATGCATAGAATGGTAAAATATATACTATCTACCAAGACAAATGTTTGACTAACTGATCCTAAATAATACCAGATGTACCTGTTCCGACTTAGAAAACTTCCGTTTTCTCTTGATTCCCAATCCGCGGTAACCTATGCACATCCTTCCATAAACATTAAATCATCTCCAGATTACTTATAATACCTAATACAATGTAAATGCTATGTAAATAGTTGTTATACTGTATTGTTTCGGGAATAACGACAAGAAAAAGAGTCTGTACATGCTCAAACAACAAGTGCTGGAGAGAGAATTTCCAGGTTTTCCTGATCCATGGTTGGTTGAATCCGCACATGCAGAACCCATGGATAAGGAGGACCGACTGTACAAACAAAAATTGTGCTTAAAAAATAAAAACCGTGTTACAATAGAGGACAACAACAATAAAGAAGCTATGCAAAATTAAATTAACCAATGGTGCATTTCTTCTTCTCCTTAAAGGACTTGGATTCTCGTGTATATAATTTAATAACATGAATGAGAACTTAGAAGGATTGCGACATTGCTTCAATGGGCAACAATTCCTTTAGTATTATGCAAGCTACTCTTGCTTCTCTAAACCACAATCAATGGCTATTGATCAAGATACACTGTCAGTATCCTAGTGATTACTAATCAAGGCTATACATGTTTCTCCCAATTCTACACTTATGGGTAGACCAGCAGCAGTTTTAAAACACGAAAACACTGATAAAAGTCAGCTAATCCAGAGTAAACATTTCAGAGAGTTTTGGATGTTACCAGAAATGAATTATGTTCTTTGACGACTGCTCAATGTTCCACTTCACTTCTCAGAAAAAGCAGTTTAGGCTTGCATGCACAAAGACCTAGTCCCAAGCTACTCAATGAAGATACATTCACGTCACAAAGGTAATAACCACTGCCAACAAAAAATAGCCTATCCATCTGCTCCTGACGTTCATGACATCAAGACACTGGAGTTGGTGTGGGGAGTTTAAAGCTAAACTGGCAGCAGAATAGGAATATACAGTGGCATGCAAAAGTTTGGGCATCCCTGGTCAAAATTTCTGTTACTGTGAATAGTTAAGTGAGTAAAAGATCTGATCTCCAAAAGGCATAAAGTTAAAGATGACACATTTCTTTAATATTTTAAGCAAGATTACTTTTTTATTTAATTCTTTTACAATTTCAAAATAACAAAAAAGGAAAAGGGCCCAAAGCAAAAGTTTGGGCACCCTGCATGGTCAGTACTTAGTGTCACGTCTGTAGCCCCCTCCTTTGGGAGAATCGCCAGATCACTGTTGGGTTGAGCCAAACGGGGGGCCCAAGACATGAGGAGGAGACGTGCAGGATGTCACGTTTCTCCCCCCCCCCCCCCCCCCATAGCGATGTAAAGTTACAGGACATGGCCATTGTCTCTTGGAGACAGATTTGTGGATTGAGATGCTCTGCTACGTGAATGCCCTCGGGCAAAGTGGGCTGGTTGAGGGAGAGATTGCATCACCCCCAACCTGACTGACATCTATGACCCTGCGAGTCAGAATAAAAGAGGGGCTGTAGGAACAACCCCTCAGATGCACCAGAAGATACTTTAAGCGACCACGTAACAGCAGACGGTCATCGGAAATCAAGCCACGTGCGTTCAACTCTGTGGCTGGAATCGGTGGCTGAAACCACGGAAAACGGCTTTTTAGCTAACAACGGGGAAACCCGCTCCCCTGACTCAACAGATTGACATCATAAAAGACTTGGGCAAGTTTAAACCGCATCACTTTTAAACCCAACAACGCTGTAGCTTGAACGAACTGATAGTGACTTATCTTTCCATCGGACAATACAGTAACCCCTAGAAAACAATAGAGTTATTTCTTATCGGTTATTATGATACCCGCGCTTAGATTTAGTATTGGCGATGTATATTATCTCTATGTTTGCATTAATCTTCTTTTTGTGCCCTTTATCAATAAATATTTTTAAAAATAGTACCATCAGACTTCAACGGACCTCTCTATCTTTGCTGGTAAGTGATCCAGTTACGGGAATTTCGTAACATTAGTAACACCCCCTTTGGCAAGTATCCCAGCTTGTAAATGCTTTCTGTAGCCAGTTAAGAGTCTTTTAATTCTTGTTTGGGGGATTTTCGCCCATTCTTCCTTGCAAAAGGCTTCAAGTTCTATGAGATTCTTGGGCCATCTTGCATGCACTGCTTAAGGTCTATCCACAGATTTTCGATAACATTTAGGTTGGGGGACTGAGGACAATGGCAAAACCTTCAGCTTGCACCTCTTGAGGTAGTCCATTGTGGATATAAGTGTATTTATGATCATTATCCTGTTATAGAAGCCATCCTCACAGTGCGATGTTTGCTTCCAGAATTTGCTGGTATTTAATTGAATTCATTCTTCCCACTACCAGTGAAATGTTCCCCATGCAACACAAGCCCAAAGCCTGATCAATCCACCCCCGTGCTTAACATGTTGGAGAGGTGTTCTTTTCATTAAATTCTGCACCCTTTTTTCTCCAAACATACCTTTGCTCATTGCAGATGAACAGTTCTATTTTAACTTCTTCAGTACACAGGACTTGCTTCCAAAATGCATCAGGCTTGTTCAGATTTTCCTTTGCAAACTTCTGACGCTAAATTTTGTGGTGAGGACGCAGAGAAAATTTTCTTCTGATGACTCTTCCATGAAGGTCATACTTGTACAGGTGTCGCTGCACAGTAGAACAGTGCACCACCACTCCAGAGTCTGCTAAATCTTCCTGAAGGTCTTTTGCAGTCAAACAGGGGTTTTGATTTGCCTTTCTAGCAATCCTACGAGCAGTTCCCTCAGAAAGTTTTCTTGGTCTTCCAGACCTCAACTTGACCTCCACCGTTCCTGTTAACTGCCACTTCTTAATTAAGTTATGAACTGAGGTAACGGCTCCCTGAAAATGCTTTGCTATTTTCTTATAGCCTTCTCCTGCTTTGTGGGCATAATTTATTTTAATTTTCAGAGTGCTAGGCAGCTGCTTCGAGGAGCCCATGGCTGCTGATTGTTGGGACAAGGTTGGAGGAGTCTGGGTATTTATAAAGCTTTGAAATTTGCATCACCTTTCCTAATGAGAACTGTGAACAAGCCACAGCTCTAACAGGTTAATCAAGGTCTGAGACCTTGGTAAAAGTTATCTGAGAGCTCAAATCTCTTAGGGTGCCCAAACTTTTGCATGGTGCTCCTTTCCTTTTTCCCCACTCTAAAATTGTACAAAACAAAAGTAATACTTGCTTAAAATGTTGAAAAGAATGTGTCATCTTTAACTTTATGACTTTTGGATATCAGTTCTTCTACTCACTTAACTATTCACAGTAAGAGAAATTTTGACCAGGGGTGCCCAAACTTTTGCATGCTACTGTAGCATGTGGTGAGCAACAGACAAATATTAAAGAAAAACTAAGCTTCCAGCACATGGAGGAATTCTAGGCTTTGAATGATTGACATATAGCACAGAAACAGTGCCTTTGTCCATCTGCATCCACGCCAACCACCAAGTACCAATCTACTCGAGTACCATCAGCAGCACTTGGTCAATAACCTTCTTAGCTTTGACAATTTAATTAAGTAATTTAGACAAATAATGTTACAACAGTACCTGCCTCCATTATTACCTCAGCCAGTACATACCAGATTCCAACCACTCTATTAGTCACATGTATATATAATAAATATTATTTCTCATATACAAGTGACTTATATTATTGGCCATTTGGTAAATAGAAAACCACCCTTGCAAAATGGGTGACTGAAGCTGTGTTACTAATAGCATTTTGAGGACTAACTAGATGAGCATTGAATCATCACACAGAGGGCTATAGACCAAGAGCTGGACAATGGAATTAATATGGAAGGATAGCCATTGATTATCGTGGACAAGTTGGGCTTGCGTGTCGTACAACTCTGATTTTGAGAAAATCAAGTACTAGCAACCTACCCAGAAGAGGAAAAAAAACAATAGTATTCATAAACTGTAAGCACATTTTGGCCAAGGAAATACAGCATGATCTACTGATACCTCCAAACTGACTTGATAACTTAAGTCTGATGTACTCTGAGCATTCAAAACATTTCCACTAGGAATCATTCAATTATTAACGCTACCCCATGAATTTCCGAGCACGTAGTTACTAGTCAAAACTGCCCAACACATCACCAGCCTACTCACCATCAAGAACATAAACAGAAAGGTGCCAGAAAATAGTCAGTAACATTATGAAGGATCCCACCCACCCTGCTCATGAACTATTTGCCCACTCCCATCAGGGGGAAGGCTATATGGCATCCACACCAGGGCCACCAGACTCAAAAACCACATACTTTCCCCAAGCAGTAAGGCTGATCAATACATCCACCCATTAACTGATCCTCCCATTCCCCGCCCCCCCATTACCATTACTTTATTATTTCCCATCAGCCACCTTGTATACATTAACTGTATGTCCATAAAGTGAAGCTAGGCACAGAAGTATCTGTACACAAGTCATCCTATGTGTTTATATTTATTCTGTTTTATTATTGTTTTCTTTACCTTGCTGTGTTATGTTGTGCTGCATCACGATCAGAGTAACAATTATTTCATTCTCCTTTACACGTGTACTGGAAATTACATTCTACAATATTGAATTATAACCAAGGGTCCATCACAAACCTAATCCAACTGGAATAAAGTTAGCCTAAATGGTGGGGGGGGAAACAGGTAACAACAGAACCTGTCGCTCCAGGACCAAAGTCATTCAACTTCAATCAAACTGCAGTTCAGTTTGAGATTGAATGCCAAGTCATTGCACTTTCATTCACTGAAACATACAAGAGAATAGACTTTACATGAAACAGTCTTTAAACAAAGCTACACAACCAAATTTTCCTGATTAACAGCACAAACTGATACATCTCTTCCAGCAAGATCTTGGATATGAGTCAGTATCCATATCTTGAAACCTACCTATCAGCAATAGTGGTGATTACATTACCACTGCCTCCCGTGTGTCAAGCACAGCATTTGACCACCTGAAAAGATGAAAGATCAAGACCTCAAACCCAGTACAAAGTGTCTATCAGGAAGCCAAGATCTCTAACCTCCAGACCTACAAAAGAAACCTCAATTAACTAGAGGTACTACCAAAACTACCTCTACAAAATTCCTCCAAATATAACTGCAGGTTAAGCAAACCAATACGAGTGCCTTCTCCTGGCCAACATCCCCAGTAATGAAGCTCTAACTACATACATCAAGTTCCACTGGCAACACAAATATGTTACTGTATTTTTAAAACAGGTTTTCAGTTTCATTGTACATTATTCAAGTCAGTATTTCATCTGTCACAATAATTCACAGGTGTGAACCTGTGGAATTCTCTGCCACAGGAAACAGTTGAGGCCGGTTCATTGGCTATATCTGAGAGGAAGTTAGATATGGCCCTTCTGGCTAAAGGGATCAGGGGATATGGAGAGAAAGCAGGTACAGGGTTCTGAGTTGGATGATCAGCCATGATCATACTGAATGGCGGTGCAGGCTTGAAGAGCCGAATGGCCTACTCCTGCACCTATTTTCTATGTTTCTATGTTCTCAAAGCTTCCTTGGGAAAAAAAAAAGCAACAACCTCACCAGTTGAAATTTCTGGAGCTGAGCAATGAAAATGAAGTTGGAACAGGCAGACTGGAACCCAGAACCTTGAGGCCCTTTACTAGAGGCACCTTATGAAAGATCAAACTGTTCAGATCTGAAACACAAGGCTGATGGAGATCACACATCATCTTTTAAAAATCATACCAAAAGAGGGAAGTGAAATTAACATGACCTACAATCAAGATCTGGAATGTGAACATTATTGTTGAAATAATATAATGCAAATCACTAAGTCTAGACCTTTCAATGCTAGTTTCAGCTAAATGCAGGAGTCCAAATTCTAAATAAAAGTAACCACTAAAGTGTGAAAACAGATATCCAAGTCTTTTTGCAGACTCCCTGCTTCCTCAACACTGCCTGTCCTTCCATCTATCTTTGTATTGTCTGCAAACGGCCACAAAGTCATCAATTTTGTCATCCAAGTCAGTGGTTCTCAACCTTTTTCTGCTTGTGGCCCACCAGTTGTTCCTTTTCATGCCTTGTGGCACCTTTGGTGGCTTTTTTTTGCCATTTCCGAAACATATAGCTTTTTTAAAAAACGAGGTTGAATTGCTAACTCAACACTCAACCCAGCATGGATGGAAAGCATGCAAGGAACTGGCCAGATTCGAACTCAGTACAGTGTTGATGCCACTATACCACTGACCAGCTTTGACCCAATTGTGACTTTCATTTACCTCTGTGGCCCCATCCTCTACAGTTTCCATTAATTGTTTAAGTTTTTGTGGTCAACTGTACTAATTATTCTAATACATAGTTAATATTCATGTTTTTGCTGGTTATGAGGAATTACCCAGTATATGCAGAATTAAAAGAGCTAAAACCTAACTGACTTATTGGCAGCTTGAGAATAATGTATAAACAAAGAAGTGGTTGTTCTACAAGAAGCTTCTCGGTACCTTTATCAAAATATGTAATAACAACGTATATCAGCAGCTCCAAACAGTCCTCTGGGCTCACTTGGGTGGCAGGTTCCCAAGAGAGCAAGTTCCCATGCTCTGTGACTGGGGCTCTGTAGTTCAACTGAGCATGCAAGCTTGCTAATAAACAGTATGTACTTTTAAGTAAACTGTGTTTGACAGTTATTCCCTGGGTCTGAACCTAAAGGCCTCAGGTAGAGAGGAAGATCTACAGTTATAGGCATATTTTAAATGTTACAGGTGTATATGAAAAATAAAACTAGGGGCAGGTGTAGGGGAATAAGCACTTTATTCCGTTTACAAGGATAAGTGCCAGGAGGGAGGAATGGACAAGGGGATCCCTACAGAAAGCATAAAATAGGGAGGAATGAAAAAAATTACTTGCTGGTAGGATGCCACTGGAGACGGCAGAAGTTACAGAGAATTATGTGCTGGATGCAGAGGCCTGTGGAATGGCAGGGGAGGACAAGAAGAGCCCTATCCCTGGTGTGGCGAAGGGAGAACGGGGTGAGGGCAAATTTAAGTGAAATGGAAGAGATGTGGGTGAGGGCAGTTCTGATGGTGGAGGAAGAGGAGCCTCTTTCTTTGAAGAAGGACATCTCAGTTGTTCTGGAATGAAAAGTCTCATACTGAGAGCAGATGTGAGGAAGATGGAGGAAGTGAGAAAAGGGAATAGCATTTTTACAAGTGATGGTTGGAAGAGGTGTAGTCTAGATAGCATGAGAGTCAGTGGGTTTATAAATGGTATCAGTAGATAGACTGTCTTCAGAGATGGAGACAGAAAGATTGAGGAAGGGGAGAGAAGTGACAGAAATGGACCAAGTAAATTTGAGGGCAGGGTGGGAGTTGGAGGCAAAGTTGATGAAATTAACAGGCTCTGCATGGATGCAGGAAGCTGCATCAATTCAGTCATCAACATAGCATAGGAAGAGTTGGGAAGCTATGCCAGTGTAGGCTTGAAAGATGGATGGTTCCATATAGCTGACGAAAAGGCAGGTATAGCTGGGACCCATGCAAGTGCCCAAGGCCACGCTTTGCGCATGAAGGAAGGGGGGATAGCTAAAGGAGAAATGGCTGAGGGTGAGGATCGGTTCCGCAAGACGAAGGAGAGTAGTGGAGGAGGGGAACTGCTTGGGTCTGTTGTCCAAAAAGAAGCAGAGTGCTTTAAGGCCCTCCTGTTAGGGGATAGAAGTGCATAGGGGCTGGACATCCACTGGGAAACTGAGACTATCAGGGCGAGGGAAGTTAAAAGTAATTGAAAAGAAAGAGCACATAAAAATGCCACATATGTAGTAAGAAGGGACTGAACCAAGGGGGATAAAACAGAGTCAAGGTCTGCAAACACAAATTCTGTGGGCCAGGAGCAGACAGAAACAATGTGTCTACCTGGAGAGTCAGGTTTATGGATCTTGGATAAGAGGTAGAACTATGAGGTGCAGGCAGAGAAAGGGAACTATGAGGTTGGTGGCAGTGAATAGAAGATGCCTAGAGTCAATGAGGTTGGTGATGATGCAGAAAGGGAGGTGGTCTGAGAGTTGACATCTGGTAAGGTTGGGATTAGTGGGGAGAGAGTGGAGAGCAGCACAATCAGGGAGGTTAGTATTGTGAGGAGGGTTAAAATTGAGAAGTTTGATATTTCATTGGCAGTTAGTGATAAAATAATCCAGAGTAGGTAGAAGACCAGAGCAAGGAAGAGAGTTAAAGATGGGAGAAGGGACCCAAGATGCAAACTAGTGAGGTTTTGAATATCTGGTTGCAAGTTGGTTAAAGATAATTGAAGATCACATCTTTTCACAACTTCAAGATGATTACAAGCTTTAATAGCAGATGTCGAGCTTGACTAAAGCCACATTCAACCAGAAAACAGATGGGAAATCCAATTAAAAACAACTTTGCTTCCTCTCAGAGCTGTGGAAACATTTTGAATATCACTAGTTATCCAAAAATTTTGCTTGTTCTGTTTGAATTTTGCATGAGCTGTTGAATCACTCTGCAGCTCAATAAAACATTCCTGCAATGTGGTATCAACATCACTCACATTCATCTAAATCGATCCACCACCCAATCTGGAATACTGTATGTATCTGAACCAAAATTCCATTATCAGTGTGTAGTTGTTTCAAATGATCAGCATATACAATCAGATCATCTTGCAATTCTATTTTAAGAGTGGCCAACAAAGGAAATTGTATAACTTAGAAATGCTACAATACTTTCCCACAGTTCAAAATATACTTATTATCAAAGTATGTATACAGTATACAACCTTGAGATTTGTCTTCTTACAGGCAGCTATAAAAAATTGAAACACCATAGAACAGTGCAGAATAATGGAACCGACCATGGATTCGTGTTCCGCCATAAGGAATTGATCACTGCACTCCATGCTGAATGCCCCAGATCATTCAGTCAGCTCAAAAATACAACCAAAAAGGAAAGTACAGGGTGCAATCAATTGCAGGTCAGAAGAAAAAAAAATATATTTAGAAGAGTATCCAGTAGTTTTTTTAAGCTGTGTACAAGTTGCATTAGTCGCCATTCAAGATTTTCATTTTCCCCAAAGTTGTCAAAAAGATGATCTTGAAGTGCATTTGATTTGAAGTTGACAGCTATTATTACAACAAGGGTTTCAAACAGCCTCCCAATTTTTTTGCAACCAAATACTAACAGTGGATGGCACAGTGCATGCAAAAAAATGTCAGACACAGAATTATTTTTTTATAAATGAGCAATGAATCTTCTGTATCTTCCTACCATTTAAGCAACATCATCAGTTCTCAAGCCAATATATTTTCCAGTGGAATATTGTTTTCCATGAAGTTGCTCTTGATTTCTTCAAAAATAGTTTCACCTTTGGTATCTGTTTTAAGCTTTTGCACAAACATTTCCTCACTTGCCTGTTCATAATTCAAAAACCTAACATAAGTCACTATAGCAACTGACACAAAATGATGGAGGAACTCAGCAGGTCAGACAGCGTCAATCAAAAAGAATAACCAGTAAACTTTTCGGGCCTTCTCAGGACTGAGAAGGAGGAATATGCCAGAATAAATAGGTTGAGGGGGGGGGCGAGCTGGAAGGTGATATGTGAAGCCAGGTGGGTGGGAAAGATGGGACCCGGGAGAAGTAAAAGGCAACTGAGAAGTAAAAGATCAGAGTGTTTATAAGACAAGTTAGGCTTTTAAGGAAGAGGAGTGAAAATTTGTTTACCAGGAGAAATCGATTTCACTCCATCAGGTTGGAGGGTAACCAGATGGAATAGATGGTGTTACTCCTGCACCCTGATGGTAGCCTGACATTGGCACAAGAGGAAGCCATGGATTGACACATCAAAATGGGAATGGCAATCAAAATTGAAATGTTTGGCCACCAGGAATTGCCACTAGCGGTGGATGGTGCAGAAATACTCGAAGAAGCAGTCCCCTAATTTACGACGAGTTTCACCAATGTAAAAGAGGCCTCATTGGGAGCACCGGGCATAAGATCACAAGACATAGGAGCAGAATCAGGCAGTTCAGCCCATTGAGTCTGTTCCACCATCTCATCATGGCTAATCCCAGATCTCACTCAACCCCATATACCTATAAGACCTAAGACATAGGACGACCTCAGCAGATTCACAAGTGCAGTGTTGGCTCACCTGGAAGAACAGTTTGAGACACTGAATGGAGGTGAGGGAGGTGGTTGATGGGCAAGTGTAGAACTTAGACTGGATGCAAGGATAAGTACTGGGAGGGACGAATGGACAATGGAATTGCAGAGGGTACAATCCCTGCAGAAAGCTGAGGGAAGTAAAGATATGTTTATATGCAAGTCCATGTGACAATAAAGAGTGTGTACTCATCAAGAAAAGCAAATTAACTTCCTGTCAAAATATGATGCATCAGGGATTTAATGGAAGTTGTAATGGCAAATGGTGAGGCAGTGGCAGACTTCACACACTCTCGCCTCTTTTCAGATTAACTGTTTCTGGCAGTTGACCCCAATGCAGTAACTAGCTTCATGTCATAATTATTATAACATGCACTGGTCAGTGAAGCCAAATAGAACCAAACTCATGCTACGTACTTGCTGACTGACCTTGCTGCAAACAGTCCCACCCAATCTTCAGCTTGATCGTGATACTCATAACTGTTTTAATTAGATTACTACAACACAAGCCAGCCTATGCTTTCCATATTAATTCCCTTCTGATAAGGGTTTTGATACAAAAAAACCTGGCAACTTCTGACAATCTTTGGAAAGAGATGCAGATGGTTCCCTATTAACATGCAATTATCAATAACAAAGTAATAATATTCACTAACTGGTGGAGCACATCTCAGGGCATCCTGCTGGGTCATGCCCACCTGCTTACTATATAATCAGTGATTTGGGGGTGCATGTTGGGAGGAGATGGTGCTGCAGGGTGTGAATGGTAATTGGTGCATGGTCAAGCAGGAGCAGAGATAACGATTGCCATACCCCTTTCATACACAGGCTAAACTATTTTGCTGTCTAATGTGCACCATTTAGCAAATTTTCCCAATTGTTTCATTCAGGGTTTCACTTAAGTTACATATATTCATTTCTTTTTTTATTTATATATTTTGCAGTATTTAATTAAAACAGTAAACATATCATGGCCCATTCAGAAACTCATGTGGCCCCGAATTTCTTGTTCATTTTAAACTTGTGGCCCCTACAAAATCAGGCATGGCACACTTTGAAAGAGACTGATCCAAATCACTAACCTACAACATGAAAAGAAGCAGTCCCATCACCAACAGGACACCACTAATCTCCAGTAGCCAACTAGCAAAGGCCCCCTTCATTCCCACTTTTTGCCTCCTGCTAGTCAGCCAATCTTCTATTCGCACTAGTACCTTTCCTGTAATACATGACATGTTATCTTGTTTCGCAGCCTCATTTGCAACCTTGTCAAAGGCCTTGAGTTTCCTAAGCACCTTCCCCTTAGTAATAGTAACTACACTTGGATGAGGAAGTGGAAGGGTGGGTTAGTAAGTTTGCAGATGACAAGGAAGGTTGGAGGAGCTGTGGATATTGTGGAAGGTTGTTGAGGTTAAAATGGGACATTGACATGATGCAGAGCTGGACTGAAGTGGCAGATGGAGTTCAATGCAGAGAAGTGTGAAGTAATTCACTTTGGAAGGTCAAATTTGAAGACAATACAGGGCTAAAGGCATGATTCTTGGCAGTGTCGAGGAACAGAGGGATTCACATCCATAGTAAGTCACTTCTACCCTGACTCTCCAATTTCTAGCATGTTGCTGGTGTCTTCCACAGTGAAGATTGATGCAAAGTACTTATTGAGTACATCCACTATTTCTTTGTTCCTTATTACTATCTTTCCAGCATCATATTTCAGTGGTTTGATAGCCACGCTTGCTGTTTTTAAAAACTTCCCAATAATTTTTTGCGATTTTATATGCCCTCTCTTTTGCTTTTATGCTCTCTTTGACTTCCCTTGTCAGCCACGGTTGCCTCATCCTCCCTTTAGAATAAAGGAGCAGCAGCTTAGGAGGATTAATGGTACGACATCTCCTTTGCTTACATCTTCAGAAACAGCTCTATTTCCATCTTTAATATCTCTATTTTTCTCTTTCAAGTTTCTTATGAAGACCCTGACCTGGAGTTACACGCTGACTATGGTTCTTTGCGGCAATGGGACCCACACTTGGGGTTTCACAACTGGCCATTATTTGGCACACCAAGGGCTCAGCCTAAGAGCTCAGCTCGCCTTTGAGGACCGAGATCTTGTGGATCTGGAGGCAGGCAGATCAAAGGTCAGTGTCATGGCATGAGATCGTTGTGCCATTGGGGGAGTCGGAAGATCGACGGCTGTGTGCTCAGTGACCAAGATCTTTGGGCACAGAACTCAGAAAAAGCAACGCAACAGACTTTTAACATTGTAAACCAGACAGTTGTTTGTTATGTCTTCCCTCTTGCTGTAAAATGAAGTCACTTCTTCCTAAGTTAGATATGGCCCTTGTGGCTAAAGGGATCAGGGGATATGGAGAGAAAGCAAGTAGAGGGTTCTGAGTTGGATGATCAGCCATGATCATACCGAATGGCGGTGCAGACTCAAAGGGCCGAATGGCCTCCTCCTGCACCTATTTTCTATGTTTCTCCCTTATTAGGGAGAGACTGTGGTATGTCGAATATTGGGTGAACAAGTAGTCTTTGGAATACTGCAAATCTATCTCTTTGCTGTTGCTTTGCTCACACTTAAATACTCAGTGGTGGGTGCTGATGCTTTTTTGCCTATGGGGGGAGGGGGAATTGTTGTTTGGTGTTGCTTATCCATGGGAGGGAAGAGAGCTGGGGGTGTACTTTGGGGTTCTAACATTTAACTGTCATTCATTCTTTGGGGGCACTCCTCTGTTTTCATGGATAGTTCCAAAGAAAACGCATTTCAGGGTGTAAAGTGTATACATTTCTCTGGCATTAAATGTACCTTTGAAACCTTTGATCTTCTCTGGGATGAACTTATCCTGCAACTTCCAAATTGCTCCCAGAAACTCCATCCATTGCTGCTAATGCCTCTTTCCAATCAGATTTGACCAACTCCTCTCTCATACCTCTGCAATTCCCTTTACTCCACTGTAATACTGCTATATCTGATTTTAGTTTTCCCTTTCAAACTGCAGGGCAAATTCAATCATATTACAATTACTGTCTCCTAATGGTTCCTTTACCTTTAGCTCCCATATCAAATCTGGTTCATTACACAACAATCCAAAATCGCCTTTGTGGTCAACCACAAGCTGCTCAAAAAACGCCATCACGCATACATTTTACAAATTCCTTCTCTTGGGATCCAGCCACCAACCTGATTTTCCCAATCTACCCACCCTTTTTACATGCCTTTCCTATCTCCTGTTGTAATTTGTACCCCACATCCTAGCTACTGGTTGGAGGCCAGTATAGAATTCCCATCAGGTGCATTTTTTTTTACCTTGCAGCTTCTTAACTCTGGCCACAAGGATTCTACACCTTCCAATCCAATATCACCTCTTCCTATGGATTTTATTTTTACCAGAGCCGTTCCACTCCCTCTATCTGCCTACCTAACCTTTAGATATAATGTCTATCCTTGGATGTTAAGTTCCTAACTGTGATTGTATTTCAGCCACAACCCAGTGATGTCCACAACACCTGCCAAATCGTAACTGTGCTACAAGATCATATATCCTATTCCATATATTGCGTGCATTCAAATATAACACCTTCAATAAGTGACATCTGAACTCTGACAACTCCCCTAAACCTTCCTCAAATCACCTTAAAATTATGTCCCCAGTTGTAGCCATTTCTGCCATGGGAAAAAGACTGGCTATCCACTCAATCTATGCCTCTCAGCATCTTGTACCTCTATATCACGTTTCATCCTCCTTTGCTCTAAAGAGAAAAGCCTCAGTTCACTCAACCTATTCTCATAAAACATGCTCTCTAATCCAGATAGCAACCTGGTAAATATACTCTCTATCTTCTCTAAAGCTTCCACATCCTTCCAATGATGAAGTGACTAGACTGAACATAATATTCCAAGTGTGGTCTAACCATATTCGTACAGAGCTGCAACATTACCTCACAGCCCTTGACTAAAAGCTAACAAACCATATGCCTTCTTATTCACCTGTCAATTTGCATAGCAACTTTGATGGATCTATGGATGTGAACCCCAAGATCCCTTTGTTCCTCTACACTGCCAAGAATCAAGCCATTATCCCCATATTCTATCTTTAGACTTGACCTTCTTGAAGTGAGTCACTTCACACTTCTCTGCATTGAACTCCACCTCCATCAGTCCAGCTCTGCAACATATCAATGTCCCATTGTAACTTACAACAACATTCTACAATATCCACAACTCCACCAACCTTCATGTCATCTGTAAACTTACTAACCCACCCTTCCACATCCAAGTCATTTATAAAAATCACAAAGTGCAAGGGTCTCTCTCAGAACAGATCCTTGCAGAACATCACTGGACACTGGCCTCCAAGCATAATATACTCCACCTACAACCACCTTTTTCCCCCATGGGCAAGCCAATTCTGAATCCATACAGCCACGTTTCCCTGGACCACATGCCTCCTGACTTTCTGAATACGCCTACTATGGGGAGCTTAACAAACGCCTTACTAAACTCCATATACATCATATCCACTGCTCTAACTTCATCAACATGCTTTGTCACATCTTTGAAGATGACCTGTCCTTCACAGAGCCATGCTGAGCATCCAAAATCAGAATGTGCTTCTCCAAATGCTCATAAATCTTCTCCAATAACTTGCAGTAATTGAAGTAAGACTCACTGGTCTCTCATTCCCAGGGTTATCCATATTCCCTTTCTTAAATAAAGCAATAATAGTTGCTATCTCCAATCATTGAGAGAGGAGGAGAGAGAGATGTGCTTGGTGGTGGGATGCTGCTGAAGATGGCAGCTAGGTGCAGAGGCTGGTGGGGTGGTGGGTAAGGACAAGAGGAATCCTATCTCTGGTGGGGTTTCAGTAGGATGGGGTGAGGGCAGATGTGCGTGAAATGGAAGAGATGCAGTTGAAGGCAGCATTGATGGTGGAAATAGGGAAGCTCCTTTCATTAAAGGAGGACATCTCCTTAGTTCTAGAATGAAAACCCTCATTTTGAGAGCAGATGAGGTCGAGAGAGAGGAAATGAGAGAAGGGCATAGCTTTTTTTTTTACAAGTAACAGGATGAGAAGAGGTATAGTCCAGGTAGCTGCAATAGTCAATGGGTTTATAATAGACATCAGTAGATAAGCTGTCTCCAGAGATAGAGACAGAGAGATCGAGAGAAGGAGGTGTCAGAAATGGACCAGGTAAATTTGAAGTTGAAGGCAAAGTTGATTAAGTCAACGAACTCACACGGGTGCAGGAAACAGCACCAATGCAGTTGGCGATGCAGCGAAGGAAAAGTTAGGAAGTGATACTAGTGTAGGTTGGAACAGACTGTTCCAAGTAGCTGGAACCACTATGAGTGCCCATAACTACACCTTTTGTTTGAAGAAAGTGGGAAGAACCAAAGAATACATTATTAAGAGTGAGGACATGTTCTGCCATATGGAGAGGGTGGTACAGGGGTCCAGAAAGAAAATGAGAGCTTTGAGGCTTCTTGGTGGAGAATGGAGGTGTAAAGGGACCGGGCATCCATAGTGAAAATAAGATGATTGGGACCAGGGAACTTGAAATCATTGAAAAGATTAAGAGCATGTGAAGTGTCACAGATATAGGTAGGAAGGGACTGCACCAGAGGGGATAAAACTGAGTTGAAGTATGCAGGGATAAGTTCAGCGGGACAGGAACAAGCAGAGACAATGGGTCTACCATTTTTTAAAACCACTAAGTCACAGTCAGGAATAAAATGCCTATAAAATCATCAAATTCCAGACAAAAGTTATTCTAGTCACACAAGTCAACATATTCCTCATGTAAGAGAGGAAATGAAAAACAATCCAGAAAGGATGAAAAACCATGTGAAATTGTATACCAAAAGTTCACTGAAACACTACAATTTCTGAGGCCAATGAAATCTGATAGGGACAAATTAAGCACAAATTGTTAAAGAGAATCCAATGGAATACCCACAATCACCAGCTGTCCTTTTATACCTACCGCAGCTTAAGCAAAACAAAAAGTTGTGATTTCAAAGAAGTTGTAATCTTTATTAACCAAAACCAGAGCAGAGCACTAAATATTTCCCAACAACTATGGAAGATTTAAATTCCAAAGCACAGAAGTGCCAATTAAATTTCGTCTGATTTAACATCTTTTCCTGTGCACGTCCAGTTTAGCTTCACCCAGTCTGATGCTGTACAATTCAAATAAATTTAGTGGCATGGTACCATAATACTTAGTAGTAGTATAAGGCACTGGATATTTTTGTCCTCCATGCACTTTCTCCAAGCACATTAATAAATGTAAGGCAAATTGCACACCAATCCATAAAAAAAGCTTCATCTCAACTTGTACACATCACACATTCCACTTTCATAAAAAAATACAATAAGAAAACCACTAAAAACTTCAAATAAAAACTTTAAAGCAAATGGAAAGGCACTTCACATCACCCAATTCAACAGGAATACAGCAGGAATTAAAAACATTAACGCTATCTCTTGGTCGCTTTTAAAATGGGGATTTAATTGAAAGTCAAAGTTACCACAAAAGCATTGTGGTGGTGGTACAAACACACCAGGATCTGAACAAGTGAACTACAAGGTGCTCTCAAAGTTCAAAGTAAATTTATTATCAAAGTACACACATCACCAGAAACAACCCTGAGATTCGTTTTCTTGTGGGCATACTCATTACAGGTATGCTCCCAGAGTCCTTAGCCAGGCCTGCTCCCTGAGGGCACCTGTCAGGCAGCCTGGTGCTTTATATGGTGCAAATGCTGATGAAACCTTATCCAGTTCTTTATTCAATGCAGGACATACTCCATCAAGGTCAGGGTTAAAGGTTGGAGCACGTACTGCATCACCAACACCAGCTGACCTGCCATCAAGGGCAGAAAAAGGCCAGTTATATCACCGAGTCCCACCCACCCTGCTTGTCCCACTCCTATCAGGGAGGAAGTTACAGTAGCATCCTCGCCAGGACTACCGCTCTCAAAACACTTCCCCAAGCAGCAAGGTTGATCAACCCTTCCACCTACCAACACCACCACTACTTAATCATTTCCTGTCGTCACCTTATTTAGTCACTCATTTTAAGGACATACTATCAATGTATATAAGCTATCTTATGTTTTTATATTTATTCTATGTCTTATTATCGTGCTCTTTATCTTAGTGTTTCATGTACTGCATCGGATCCGGAATAACAATTATTTAGTTCCCCTTTACACCTGTGTACTGGAAAAACAATCCTGACTCTACATTGGGAGCGGGGCAGCCTCCTCCTTTCCTGATGAAAGAGTACATTCATCCGCACACACGGAACACACCCCTGCCCCATTCCCCACGGCTCTGAGGCACCCGACTCTCACCTAGACCCCGCAAGCGCCATCTGCCCCACCCTGCCTCCCAACGCGCCGGCACTAGCGCTCCAGGAAAAGTTGCGCACACTATCTTTACCCTGGCCATCCCCTCCCTCTGGGACTGGGACGGACCTCAACCCCTCCCCTCCCGCTGTGGGCCACCGCCTTCGCCTTCTCTCCATCGCCGACTCTCCCCCGGAGCTCGCCACTGAGGAAAGTGTGCCCACCCCTCTTCTCACAATACCCAACCTATAGTCCCTTTTACCTCAACCCCTTGCCTTTTCCTTTCCGGAGAAAACACCACCGCTTCACGTTAAAAAAAAAGGCGGTTTTTTTTAAACCAAACGATCCCGTCCTCCGAGCCGCTCGAGCGCCGAACCACACTGCGCAAACGCAGTATCCTAATTCCCTATTGGTCCGCCCAGCCGCTTGAAAGGGGAGCTGGCCCTGTGATTCGCCGCCGTGGGGCCGGAGACCGTTCGTTTTTATAAATAATCATCACAAAATGGCGGTGGAGAGGGTGCTCTCTCTTCTCCTTTGCAGAACCCATGCGGAAGGTGGTGTATGTGGTGAAGTTGTACGGTGTTGGCTGTGTTTCAGTGGGCGGTGCCTCTTAAAACCCAGTTTCCGTGACCTGAGCTATGAATCCGAGGCTGAGTAGTGTGCTCTCCTGTCAAATTCTCTTCCCTCCACTGTAGGAGATGGCTTCTGTGATGGCATGGTATTAGCGCTTAATTCGAGCACTTTGTGACATCCTCCTAGGAAAGAAATCTATGGCAGTGTAAATTTTCTTTGCAGCCTCGTGGAAATGCACGTTATTTATTTATTTATTACACGCTATCATAGCGGTTAGTATAACTTTACAGCGCCATCGATTCAAGTTTCGCCACTGTCTATCAGGATATTTTACGTTTTCATTGTGACAGCGGGTTAGTGGGTTAAATGGTCACGGGTGCAGTAGATTGTGCGGCTCGTTGAGCCGGAAGGGCCTTTTGTATCTCTAAACTAAAATTAAATTAACCTGCACGTAGTGCAACTTCGACCCAGTTCATGCGTCCTGTTCAAGTTGCCTTCTTGAGCTTACGGTTTTAGCCCATATTCCCAAAGTTTTGCTAGCTATAAGTTTGCCATGTAAATGTTATAATTGCAATCTATAATTACAGCATAATCTATCATGAAAAACATTTTACATTCCATTGATTCTGTCTACATTTCCCACTGCCTCGGGAAATAAGCCGCATAATCAAGGATCCTCTCTCTTCCACCCCCACTCTCCAATTATTCTTTCTTCTTCACCCTCCTATCGGGCAGAAGGTGCAAAGCCCTGAAAAATGCAGCATTAGACTCAAAGACTGCTTCTACCCCATTGGTATAAGATTTCTTGTATATTAAAGAACTCTTGCTCTCACAGTCTACCTTGTTACAGCCCTTGCACTGCACTTTCTCTATAACTAAAACTGTACATTCTATATTTTTACTACCCAATTACCTGACTGTTACTTCCTCTGGAAGCTCATTTCATATTCCCACCACCCTCTATGTAGAAAAACTTGGCCCTCACATCCATTTAAAAATTTACTCTTCATACCCAAATCCTGACACAACCAGAGTTATTAATTTGAAGTGAGGTCACAAGCATAATAAACTCCCACAAGTAGTAATGAGCTAATGACCAATAAAAGAGTGTACTGATAAATCCAGCAACCAACCATTCAGTTTATTGGAGACACAAGAGAGCACAAATGCTGGAATATGGAGCAACAACCTGCTGCAGAAGCTGAGCAGGTTGTTGGTCCAAATTACAGAATCTGCTGGAATCATGAAGTGAAGATAATCCTCCCACAGAGGCTGCTTGGCCCAATGATTTCCCCCAGCAGATTGTCTTTTACTTAAGTCAACAGACTTATTCTTTAATAGACTTGTAGAAGTGATGGTCAGGGACAGAATAAACTGTCACATGGACAATTATGTATCGATTAGGATAGACACTGGAGATTTGTTAATCACAAATTATATTTACCTTATGGGAGAGATAACAGCAATGTTCTAGATGTGTAAATGGACTTTCAGAAGGAATTGAATAAACTTGTCATTAAGATTGAAGTCCATGGAATAATGGGGATAGTGAGTAGACTAGAATTATATTCTCTACACTACGGAAGAACAAGAGATTTCACTAAAACTTTGAAAATTCTTAAAACTTGTGACATGCTTCAAGTTCCTGGGTGTCAAGATCTCTGAGGACCAAACTTGGTCCCAACATATCGATGCAGTTATAAAGAAAGCAAGATAGCAACTATACTTCATTAGGAGTTTGAAGAGATTTGATATGTCAACAAATACATTCAAAATCTTCTATAGATGTACTGTGGCGTGCATTCCAACAGGTTGCATCACTGTCTGGTATAGGGTGGGGGGCTACTGCACAGGACTGAAAGAAGCTGCAGAGGGTTGTAAATTTAGTTGGCTCCATCTTGGGTACTAGCCTACAAAGTACCTAGGACATCTTCAAGGAATGGTGTCTCAGAAAGGCAGTGTTCTCCAGCACCCAGGGCATGCCCTTTCCTCACTGTTACCATCAGGTAGGAGTTACAGAAGCCTGCCTGAAGGTACACACTCAGCGATTCAGGAACAGTTCCTTCCCCTCTGCTATCTGATTCTTAAATCGGACCATCTCACTTTCTTAATATATATTTCTGTTTTTTGTATGACTTTTAATCTATTCAATATATGTATACTGTTATTGATTTACTTATTCATTATTTTCTCTTCTATATTATGTATTGCATTGAACTACTGATGCTGTTAACAAATTTCATGACATATACCTGTGATAAACCTGATTCTGATTATTAACTATAATGATTATGTATTTTAGGGAAGTCGACATGGTCCAGCATGTGGGGGTTGGTGGGTACAGATCCATAGCAACCACATCTGCAGTTACTGCAGCACACGGAAATTTAGCTTAAAGTTGATTTGGAGTCCAAGATTTCAATACTGCTATGTGTCATGGAAGAGGGGGTTACCTGGATATTTTGCCTCAGGAGTCAGTCCCTTTGGATAAAATACTATTAAACTAATCAGTAAAGGATATAAGAGTGTAACTACAAGTACGGGAATTCAGAAGGGAGCATTACGGGAGACTCAGCCCTTATGTCTTTCTGCTCCAGTTTTTGTGGATGAGAGCAGAGACTACAGTGTGAACGAACTTACTGCAAGGGACCATTCAAGTTACGTAGTAAGGTAACGGTTAGGGATGAACACTGGTCTCAGCATCCCCAAGCGTGAATCCTGAAGACAGTGTTACCTGTCCAGTACCAGCATCAAGGACATCTGGTGGAGTGGGAGGGAAAGATCCAGTTGTCATGTTCCATGTGGCAACTAGTGACATAGACAGGGTGGAAAAACCAAGGGGCTCTGATGAAGGAACAGAGCAGCCAAGGTCAGATTCTAAACCAGTAATCCCTGTCTGGATTACAGTACTTCCTAAATCTTGGTGGAACTCATGAGGAATAAATTTCAGGAAATTGAAACTGTAGGTCAAAGATTAAAAATTCATACAGTACACAAGCTGGTAACTTAGCCCAACTAATACATGTCAGTCAAGGTGCCTACCTAAAGCTAGTTCCATCAGCGTGCACTTGATTCATATCCATCTATCTATCCATGTACAGTACCCATCCAAATATTGCAGTTCTACCCACCTCATCCACTTGGAGAGGTAAGGGCAACAGTGACAGTCAAACGATTAATTAAATCATTAATTAAGCTCATTCCACATATCCACTACACTCTGCATGAAAAATTTGCCCCTCAGGTCCCCTTTAAATCTTGGTTCTCTCACTTGGCTCCCCCTAGTTTTGAATTTCCTTCCCTAGGAAAAGGACAGTAATCATCCACTCTACCTATGGACTTCATTATTTTATAAACCTATATAAGGTCATCCCTCAGCTGCCTCAGCTTCAGAAAAAAACAGTGTGCATATCCAGTCTCTCCTTATAACTCAATCCCTTCAGTTCTGGTAACATTCTTGCAAAATCTCTTTGCATCTTCTCCAGCTTAATCGCTTCCTTCGTATAGCTAGGCAACCAGACTAAAGTGTAGGCTCACCAATGTCTTGTATAGTCGTAATATAATGTGCCAAGTCTTGTACTCAGTGTCCCGATCAACAAAGACAAACATGTCATATGCCATTTTCATCATCCTTGTATCCACATGCTATTCCGTTCATCAATACTCCCTGGGACCCTACCATTCACTATACCCTGCCATAGTTTGTATCACTTCACTCTCGTCTGATTTAAATTCCATCTGGCATTTATCTGCCCATCTTCTCAGTTGATCTAGATCCTAAGGTGAGATTAGACAACCTTCTACACTGATTGAAGTGGGAGAAGTAAGTTTCAATTCATGGATTATTGGCAACCACACTGAAAAAAGAACTGTTCTCTGGAGTTCTCTGCCCAGCAGATGTTGGAAGTTGAATCATAATAGGTATTTAAAGTAGAGATGTGTAGATATTTGATTGACAAAGGAATAGAAGGGTATGGAGATGGCACAGAAGGAGCTGCAACCAGCATGGATCAGCCATGATCATTTAAATTGTGGGGCAGGCTTGAGGGGGTTTAATGGCATACTCCTATTTTTTTGTGTTTTGTTCAAATGGGCTTTACACTATTTGGACTGAGATCAGTGACTTAGAAAATTGAATAACCCAGGGTTGTTGGTCATATATTAAACCTTCAAATGTTAGTCTCGGCTTGCTTATTGTCAAATTTTCAGACAAATAGTGGATGAGTGGGTGGGTTCTGGTGGGAGCTAATTTAGAAAGTTAAAGAAGTGAGACAAAGCAATAGCATAGGCTAATGCTAACAATTGTCTGTCAGGAAGGGACAATGCATATAAACATACAGGAATACCTAGAATCAGAAAAACAGCAGGAGAAGATGGTAAGACAACATTAAAGCTCTACCTGAATGCAGACGTGGTTGCAAAGTGACCAAAATCAGGAAATAGATATTCCAAGACAGTTGTCTTATGGAAGAGGAAGGCAGAATGGATGAAGAAGCAAAGTACTGTACCACTAATGTTTAAGAATGGATAAAGGCAGCAGAGGGGAACAGTCATAGCTCAGATAATCAAGAAATATAATCAGTTTAGATGGAGCAATAAGCACAGCAAGAGAAAAAAAACATTGTTGACAGTTGTTTATAGGCCCCTCAGACAAAAGTAGCAATACAAGACATATGCCAGGTTGCTGTTTATCAATTGCAGCTTTGGCTTTTAACACCATCATCCCCTCAGTATTAATCAACTTGGGTCTCTATCTCCCTATGCAATTAGTCTTTAATTGGGAGCCACAGTCAGTGTGGATCTGTAATGACATATCCTCACTGATAATCAATACAGGTGCACCTCAAGGATACATGCTTAGCCCATTGGCCTACTCTTTCTCTACATTCATGACTGGGTGGCTAAGAACAGCCCAAACACCACTGCAGTTTGAGAAGGAGAAGCTAAAATCAGATATATCAGTATCACAGTGGTGTCAAAGGAATTACAGAGGCATGAGAGAAGAGCTGGCAAAAGTTCATTGGAAAGGGACACTAACAGGAATGACAGCAGAACAGCAATAACTGGAGTTTCTGGGAGCAATTTGGAAGGCACAGGAAAGATACATCCCAAAGTATTCCAAAGGGAGGATGAGGCATCCATGGCTGACAATGGAAGACAAAGGCAGCAAAACAACAAAAGAGAGGGCATATAATAAAGCAAAAATTAGAAGGAAGGTAGAGGTTGGGAAGTTTTTAAAAACCCAATGGAAGGCAACTAAAAGCACCATAAGGAGAGAAAAGATTAAATATGGATGTAAGCAAGTCAACAATATAAAGGATGATACAAAAAGTTTTTTTTCAGATATGTAAAGAGTAAAAGAGACGAGAGTGGATATCAGACCACTGGAAAATAATGCTCAAGAGGTAGTATTGGGGGCCAAAGAAATGGTGGCCAAATGTAATAAGCATTTTACATCAGTTTTCACTGTGTAAGTCATTAGCAGAATGCCAGAAATGCAAGAGTATCAGGGGCAGAAGTGGGTGTCATTATTACTACTAAGGAGAAGGTGCTTGTGAAGTTGAAAAGTCTGAAGGTAGATAAATCATCTGGACCAGATGAATTACACCCCAGGACTCTGAAAGAGCTGAAAAGATTGTGGTGGCATTACTAATGATCAATACATTCTGGAATGGTTCTAGAGTACTGTAAAATTGCAAATGTCACTCCTCTTTTTAAGAAGGGAGGGAAGCAGAAGAAAGGAAATTTTAGGCCAGTTAGCCTGACTTCAGTGGTTGGAAAGAGTTTATTAAGAATGAAATCTCAGGGTACTTAGAAGCACATGACAATATAGGTGAAAGTCAGTATGGTTTCCTTAAGGGGAAATCTTGTCTGACAAATCTAGTAACTATTTGAGATAGGTAGGATAGACAAAGGAGAGTTGGTGGATGTTGTTCATTTGGATTCTCAGAAAGCCTTTGACAAGGTGCCGCACATGAGGCTGTAATGGTATTACAGGTAAGATACTATCATGGATAGAAGACTGGAGACTGGCAGGAGGCAAAGAGTGAGAATAAAGGGGGCCTTTACTGGTTAGCTGCCAGTGACTAGTGGTGTGCCACAGGTGTTGATACTGCTTCTTTTCATGTTATACATCAATGATTTGGATAAAGGAATTGATGGCTTTGTGACCAAGTTTGCGGACGGTAGGTGGAGGGGCATTTGTGGTGAGGAAGCAGGATGTTTGCAGAAGGACTTGGACAGATTGCAAGAATGGGCAAAGAAGTGGCAGATGGATTACAGTGTGGGGTTTGTATGGCCATGCACTTTAGCCAAAGGTATACTGTTTTCTGAACAGAGAACAAATTCAGAAACTGGAGATGCAAAGGGGCTTGGGAATCCTTATGCAGGATTCCCAAAGGTTGGCTTGCAGGGTTGAGTCTGTGGTAAGGAAGGCAAATTCAGTATTAGCAGTCACTTTGATAGGACTAGAATACAAAAGCAAGGATGTTGTGCTGAGGTTTTATAAGGCATTTGTCAGACCACTTGGAGTATTGTGAGCAGTTTTGGGACCCTTATCTAAGAATTATCTCAGGAATTAAAGGGTTAACATATGAGGAGCATTTAATAGCTTTGGACCTGTACTTGCTGGAGTTCAGAAGAATGAGGGAGATCTCATTGAAACCTATTGAATATTGAAAGGCCTAGATAGAATAAATGTGGCAAGGATGTTACCTATAGTAGGGGAGTTCAGGATCAGAGAGAACAGCCTCAGAATAGAAGGACATCCATTTAGAACAGAGATGAGGAAAAAAAAATTTAGCCTGAGGGTGGTGAATCTGGAATTCATTGCCTGAGTGCACAACCATCCAGATATAGTTAAGGCAGAGGTAGGTAGGTTCTTAATTAATCAGTGCATCAAAGGTTATGGGGAGAAGAGAGGAGAATGGAGATGAGAGAGATAATAATTCAGCTATGATGGAATGGCAGAACAGACTCAATAGGCTATATAGCCTAGTTCATTTCCTATGTCTTATGGTCATAATTTCACCACTGTCACTGGCTGAATTTCAGATGGTGACAAGGAGACATAAAGGAACGAGATTGATCGGCTAGTTGAGTAGTGTCGCAAAAAGAACCTTGTATTCAGCATCAGCAAGACCAAAGAATTGACTGTGGACTTTGAGAAGGGAAAGCCGAGAGAACTTACACCAATCCTCGTTGAGAGGTTCAGTAGTGGAAAAGGTGAGCAGATTCCAGTTCCTGGACAACAGCATCTCAGAGGATCTATCCTGGGCCAATCACTGATACAATCACAAAGAAGGCACACCAGTGGCTAAACTACATTAGGAGCTTGAGGAGATTTGGTTTGTCACAAAAGACTAGCAAATTTATATAGATGTATGGTGGAGAGCATTCTGACTAGTTGCACCACTGCCTGGTAAGAATTTTAAAATTCAAAGGATCGTGGTGTGTAAGTGTGGATTGCACTGCCAGCAAAGGTAGTAGAGGCAGATACAATAGGGTCTTTTAAGAGTCTCTTAGATAGGTACATGGAGCTTAGAAAAATAGAGGGCTATGCGGTAGGAAATTCTAGGCAGCTTCTAGAGTAGGTTACATAGTCATCACAACATTGTGGGCCAAGGGGCCTGTAATGTGCTGTAAATGTTCTATGTTCCTATGAAGGAAGCTGCAGAGGGTTGTAGACTCAGCCATTTCCATCATGGGCACAACCTACTCCACCATCAAGGACATCTTCAAAAGGCCGTAATCTCAGGAATGCAGCATCTATCTGTAAGGACCCTCACCATCTGGTCCTCTTCTTTTTGCTACCATCAAGAAGGAGATACAGAGCCCTGAAGACCCACACTCAATGTTTTAGGTACAGATTTTTCCCCTGTGCTATAGGATTTCTGAACAGTCCATGAACCCATAGGCACTACCTTTCCATTCCTCTTTTGCATTGTTTATTTATGTATTTGTAACTTATAGTAATTTTATGACTTGCATTGTACTGCTACTACAAAACAAATTTCACAATATACATCAGTGATAATAAACCTGATTCTGATTGATGCTAAATCATTAAGTTACAAGTACTTGCAGCAAGGTAATATAATAATCATATGTTCTTAATCTACAGATAGATTAGTCAAACCAAATGAGCAGTATAAGGCTGAATTCATGTTGTGTACAAGAAATAATTTTCTAGTTCATACAGAGGAATAAATGGGGGAGCAGAGTATTTTAGTGTTTGTATTGTGCAATGGGAAAGTTAATTGATAATCTGGTGGTTGGGGGACTTTAGGGAACAGTGATCATGATATGATCATTTTATATAAAAATTGAAATTTACTTAGTTCAGTCTGAAACTAAGTTCTTAAATTTGAACAAAATATAATACAAAGTAGTTAAATAAATACAGGAAATGCTGGAAAACATAGCAAGTTTTCATGGTTTCATCTTTGGAAAATGAAGCAATATTTCAGGTTCAAGACCTCATGTCAGAAACTGAGTGTTTCCTGCATTTGCTGTCTTTATTTCAGATTTTCAAAAGGGCAATATTTTATATTTTCATTTACAATTATACGAATTGGAAAAAATACACTCCTGAAAGGAATAGAATAAAACATAAAAGTTGGTGCAGCTGAGGGCATTATGAAAGCATTAAATTAGATCAAAAGTTGTAAAATGTCACAACAAAGCAGTAGGATTGAGAATTGGGAATATTCCAGAACTTAATAAAGAACCAATAAGGAAAGTGAAAGAATCAAGGGTAAGCTATCAAGAACAAAAGCACACTGTAAGAGCTCTATAGAGATATAAAAAAAATGGCAAAACAAGTCACTTATTGATTAATACAGGAAAATTATATGGGAAAATAAAGAAATAGCAGAAAATTAAACTTTGTCTCTGTCTTTACTAAAAAAGACACAAAAACTTCCCAGAAATAATGAAGAATTTCAAGGAAGACAGAGAGTGAAAAAAGAACTATATTCTTTCTATGGGCACATTATAACCTTCTCAACTCAATACCAAGTTTGTAACTCAGTTCATCTACACCAGAACTGTCCTGTTTTAGCACACCCCTAGCCGGTTGAGTATACCATACAGCCCTACATTTTGCAGCTTCTTGGATTTTTATTCTCCAACTCTGTATATTCCTTTGTTCTTGTTTGTTAGTTTATTTTCATATTCTCTCTCTCACACACACATACACAGAATTGATTATCTCTACACTCCCAGTCAGATTTTTAGATACTACAGGAATCGAGGGCTATGGAATCAGTGCAGGAAAGTGGACAACTGCCTCTCTTTCTTATGTAATTTTTTTTGGTGGATATGTGCTACTCACTGGCAGTAACTGCATTCCCACCTTCATCAGTCTATCAACCCCCTCACTTGGATGTACCTATCACCTGTCAGCTCTTGGTCTACCCCTTCTCTCCCCCATTTTTCCAGTCCAGAATAAAGGTGTCAACCCAAAAGATCAACTATCCATTTCCCTCCATAGATGCTGCCTGGCCCACTGAGTTACTTCAGCTTCTCTGTTGCTGCAATTTAAATAAGTTATTTTCAAGAATAAGTATTGAACCAATAAGTTGAATGGTTGTTCTGAATTACTAATGCTGCCAAAGTCTCTCTCCCACATTGTGCAGGACATAGGAACATAATATACAATGGTTGTTGAGGGTGTGTAGCAAAGAAATGTGTCCAGTTTCCTGTCTTAGAGGTACAGGAAATATTTGCCTCCTGAGAGAAGGTGTGAACAGCGTCCTTTTCATGAACATAACCTTTATCTTTCATTATTTTTCTAAAGGGCTTGGACAAAATAAAACTTGTTTTTCCATGAGTCGATCTCAGAGGTGGTGTATCCTAAATCAAAATACATATTCAGATGGACTACAGCAAGATTCCAGCTGAAGAGCCCTGTGTGACTCCACTCATCTTTCTTCCTCCAAGACTCCCCTTAAACCAAATATTATCTCTTACTTGGTGAAATTGTGCTTTAAGTTTCATGTGTAAGACCTTAGGCTGTTTTGTTGTTTTAAAAGTGCTGCATTGTACAAGTTGTTCTTTGAGCTGGTAGCTGCCACAGACCTAAGAACAGTATTTTCATATTACCATATGGTTTCAAATGACGAGTTACTTCCTTTTCAGTTTCTCTGCAGCTGCCCAGGCTTCAAAAAGCTTCTTTCAACAAGCATATAACAGCTCACAGCCTCCTTACAGTTAGCAAATGTTTAGACAAGCAGCAATCTTATAATCCTGGGACAAAGCTTTTACTTTAGACAATCTAGCTCTCTAGCAGAAAAGTTCTCCCTTAATGCAAAAATTTGTACAGTATCTCCATTTCAGCAGTGACTTGCAAAACATTACTCCAGTGAACGACTTGCAAATTTTGATATGCCCCTCCCAACTTTCAAACGATATCTTCGACCTCTCAAAGACAAAATGTGCTATATTTTTATTTAGACATACTTATCATAGAAGAAAATTTTAAAAACTACAGAAGTGGAGATGTGAAATTAAAATAATGTTCTCAAAATACTCAGACCACCTAAGGGCCAATTTATAGAGGGTATAAAAACAGCAACTGCTGAAAACTCTTCACACATCAAGCAGCATCTGTGGGAAGAGAAACAACTGGTGGTTCAGCTCAGAGACCCCTTATCAAATGCAGTTTTCAATCTGATCTCTCTTTTTCCATAGATGCTGCCTGATCTGTCAAGGGTTTCTAGTGCCTTTTGATTTTATATCAACCATAAACATATCTCAGTAGTTAATATCCTGGCTTGCCACAGTTCTGTACTAAAACACAGAAAGATAGGAAGGCGGTCTTTGACACAGGATGTAGATGTCTCTAGTGACAGCATCCTGGCAAATCACATGCCATGACCTTTTATCTGAAGAATTCTTCAATTCTAACAACTCATTTAAAAACCCAACAGTTTCACAATGATGCAGCTTCACCCTAACAATAGAACATTCTCCACGTTAGTTGGAATAACCTTTCAGTTTTAAATGAACTCTGGAACAAAATTGATTGTCTCTCTATTCAGGGAAGGCAAATGAAGAAGAAATGATTCATATATTTTGTATTATGAAGGAGACCATTCAATTCCAATCTATGCTACCTCTCAGGGGAGCAATATCTTAAATCCCATTCCCTTTCCATGTACTCCTCCAACTAATTCTCTCACAAAACTGCTGAGCAATTGCTCACTATTTCTCTTTGTCTAAGTCTGTATTGGGGTAATTTAGAGCAGTCAGTTAGGATACCAGCACCGGCAGAGTTTGGATTTTTGGAGGAAATTAGAATTCCAGGGCAATCCTACACCATCATGGAGAGAACATGCAACTTCACACAGACAACACCCAAGCACATGGACCCATGAAATAATTATCACTATATACATGAGAAATGGCAGAGGACTGTTGAGTAATTAATACTACACCAGTTTCCCAGCAAAGAGAGAAGGACAATATCAGTGGTAGGGAAGTGATTCTGGACAAAGATTTAGCATTCTACAAAATGCCACACAAGTGGCTTCCTATACCTTAAACTGCCTTCCTCTCAATCACCTTGCCAACTTATATGCATTAAGAGCAAATTCTTGATTATGATACCCAGTTCTCACATGTCATTAAAACTTTGTGTCCTGATAATGTAATCATTGCAGTCCTCTTCATCTCTACCATTTTCTACTCCTATCTCATCAACAATTTCTCTGACTTTGGCACTTTGCACATCTGCATCACCAGCAGCCATGTTTTTGTATTTAAAGTCTCCTCTTGAAATCATTTTACCCCTCCATCTACCTTTTCCTTTAAGGTGATCTTTACAAGTTGCTCCTTAGACCAAACTTTAATTCAGTCCTAATTTCCTTCACTGTTTCTCATATTAATCCACTTGTACATTTGCTGATGGGAGTGTCTGTGCATAATGATGAAGAGAATTTCTGTACATGTGTCTGTGTGTATTTACTGAAGAGGGTGTCTGTGTATACTTGCTGTTGGGACTGTTTGGGTACAATTAGGGATTTTGTTACTGAGTTTCTAAATCAATTAGTCAATAAGGATTTGTATTTGGTAACCACAAGGAGGAGGAGGTCACAGTTCAAGGATTGATCTTGAGGCTCGCCAGGAACAATCAACTCAGAGATTCTTATTTTTTGTTTTTCTTATGTTCAATCCTTTGTCCATATTACATCCTCCTCATCCCAGCCTTGTGAAAGTTTTTATGTGTAATAATTTGCTCTGTGGTGCCTTATTTAATACCTATTTAAAATATAGATATTGTATCCATTTGTTCCTCCTAATCTATGCTGCAAGTTACATGCTCAATTTTGACTACATTTATCAATTGCAATTTCCTTTTCATAAAGCATTTCAATCAACTTTGCCCAACATTTTATGATTTTCTAACTGCCTTTTTATTGTATCGTTATTGATGAGTTTCAGCAAATGATCTTAAATTCTCTATTTGATTATTCTTTTCTTAAGGAATTAATTTTAGATTTGTAACTTTTCAATGTGCTGAAATTATGCCAAGAATTATTGGAAGATTATTAATTAATGCACTACTGCCTTTTTAGAAGTTTATGATGCAAGTTACCTAGTCTAAGGAATTCATAAACTTGTAGATCCTTTCCTTTCTCCAATACTTTCTTTTAAGTAATTTTAATAGCTTTAAGTTCTTCACCGTCAGCTCATTTTTTATCCCTCCATTTCTGTTATATTTGTCATTTCTCCTGCAGTAAATATTTGTTTAATCCCTCAACTATCTATTAATTCTGCATTCCTGTTATTGTTTTTCTCTTTTGTAATTCTCTTTTGTTTTATAAACATAGTTGTAGAAACACTTACCACTTCTTTTACATTCTTCACTGATTTGCTTTAATAATCTCCCTTCTCTAATCCATTTAGGACTGTTGATTAATAAACTCAAATGGGAGTATAATTTGTGAATGTTAATCTCTAATCGACATAATTAAGGGATTAACTTTTCCTGAATGAAAATGAAAATACATTTCTTAAAAGGATTAATAGATTTTGTCCCCATTGTCAGAATGTCAGTAGATGGCAGGAACTCACAAATAAACTAAGTCAAACATTCTCCAGTGTTATGCCAGCCTTAAAAATAACACTACATTCCAAATCTGAGAATTCCTTAGTGCTGATAACCTCCAGGTGCCTTGCTGAGTCTTGATCCGCACCTCAGTACCAGAAAGATTGACAGTGGTGGGTTCATGATCTAGTTCAATTATAAAAATGCTCCTGTAGCTAAATAGCTTAGTGAACCTCAACTGCTGTCAAGGTCTCATTCCCAAACGCCACCTAAAAATATTTCAAAGTTCAAAACAAACTTATTATCAAAGTACATATGTCACCACATACACCTTGATTTTAATTTTCTCAAGGACATTCACAGTACAAAGGAACACAATAGAATTAATGAAAACCCACACACAAAGACAAACAACCAATATGCAAAAGACAACAATTTGTGCAAAAACAAAAACAAAATAAAAATAGTAAATAAATAAACAATAAATATCAAGAACATGAGTTGCAAAGTCCTTGAAAGTGAGTCCATAGGTTGTGGAATCGGTTTGAGTGAAGTTATACCTCTGGTTCAAGAGCCTGATGTATGAGGGGTAATAACTGTTCATCAAGTCAAGTCACTTTTTATTGTCATTTCGACCATAACTGCTGGTACAGTACACAGTAAAAATGAGACAACTTTTTTCAGGACCATGGTGCTACATGAAACAGTACAAAAACTACACTACGTAAAACAACACAAAAAACTACACTAGACTACAGACTGCATAAAGTGCACAAAACAGTGCAGGCATTACAATAAATAATAAACAAGACAATAGGCACAGTAAAGGGCAGTAAGTTGGTGTCAGTGCAGACTCTGGTCATTGAGGAGTCTGATGGCTTGGGGGAAGAAACTATTACATAGTCTGGTCGTGAGAGCCTAAATGCTTTGGAGCCTTTTCCCAGATGGCAAGAGGGAGAAGAGTTTGTATGAGGGGTGCATGGGGTCCTTGCTGTTTGCTTTGCGGATGCATCGTGTGGTGTAAATATCTGTAATGGCGGGAAGAGAGACCCTGATGATCTCAACTGACCTCACTATCTGCTGCAGGGTCTTGCGATCCGAGATGGTCCAATTTCCGAACCAGGCAGTGATGCAGTTGCTCAGGATGCTCTCAATACAACCTCTGTAAAATGTGGTGAGGATAAGGAGTGGGAGATGGACTTTCCTCAGCCTTTGCAGAAAGTAGAGACCTGCTAGGCCTTCTTTGCTATGAAACTGGTGTTGAGGGACCAGGTGAGATTCTCCGCCAGGTGTACACCAAGAACCTGGTGGTGTGGAACCCGAGGCTCCTGTATCTCCTTCCTGATGGCAGCAGCAAGAAAAGGACATGACCTGGATACTTTGATGGATGCTGGTTTCCTGTGACAGCGCTCCTTGTAGATGTGCTCAATCATGGGGAGGGCTTTACCTGTGATGGCCCAGGCTGTATCCACCACTTTTTGGCATTAGTGTTTCCAAACCAGGCCATGATGTAGCCAGTCAGTATTCTCCCCACTGTGCATCTATAGAAGTTTTTCATGATGACATGATGAATCTTTGCAAACTTCTAAGAAAGTGGAGGAGCTGCTGTGCCTTCTTCCTAATGGTAGTTGCATGCTAGACCTGGGATAGATCCTCTGACATGATAATAGACAATAGGTGCAGAAGTAGACCATTCGGCCCCTCGAGCCTGCAACGCCATTCTGAGATCATGGCTGATCATTCACTATCAATACCCAGTCCCTGCCTTGTCCCCATATCCCTTGATTCCCCTATCCATCAGATATCTATCTAGCTCCTTCTTGAAAGCATCCAGAGAATTGGCCCCCACCATCTTCCGAGGCAGTGCATTCCACACCTCCACAACTCTCTGGGAGAAGAAGCTCTTCCTCAACTCTGTTTTAAATAACTGACCTCTTATTCTCAATCCATGCCCTCTGGTACTGGACTCTCCCAACATCTGGTACATATTTCCTGCCTCAATCCTATCAAATCCTTTAATTATCTTAAACGTTTCAATCAGATCCCCTCTCAATCTCCTCAATTCCAGCGTGTACAAGCCCAATCTCTCCAATCTCTCTGCGTAAGACAGCCCTGCCATCCCAGGAATCAACCTAGTGAATCTACGCTGCACTTCCTCAATTGCCAGAATGTCCTTCCTTAAACCTGGAGACCAAAACTGTACACAATATTCCAGGTGTGGTCTCACCAGGGCCCTGTACAAATGCAAAAGGACATCCTTGCTCTTGTACTCAATTCCCCTTGTAACAAAGGCCAACATTCCATTTGCCCTCTTCACTGCCTGTTGCACTTGCTCATTCACCTTCATTGACTGGTGAACTAGGACTCCTAGGTCTCTTTGCATTTCTCCCTTACCTAACTCTACACCGTTCAAACAATACTCTGCCCTCTTGTTCCTGCTTCCAAAGTGGATAACTTCACATTTATTCACATTGAATGACATCTGCCAAGTATCTGCCCACTCACCCAGCCTCCCTGTATTCTCCTAACGTCCTCTTCGCATGTCACACTGCCACCCAGTTTAGTATTGTCAGCAAACTTGCTGATATAGTTTTCAATGCCCTCATCTAAATCATTGATATAAATCGTAAAGAGCTGTGGTCCCAATCCAGAGCCCTGTGGTACCCCACTAGTCACCTCCAGCCAGTCTGAGAAACACCCATTCACTGCTACCCTTTGCTTTCTATCTGCCAACCAGTTTTCTATCCATGTTGAAACCCTGCCCCCAATGCCATGAGCTCTGATTTTACTCACCAATCTCCTATGTGGCACCTTATCGAATGCCTTCTGAAAATCTAGGTACACAACATCCACTGGCTTACCCTCGTCTAACATCCTTGTCATACCCTCAAAAAACTCCACCAGAGTAGTCAAGCATGATTTGCCCTTGGTAAATCCATGCTGGCTTGGCCTAATCCTATTTCTGCCATCAAGATGTGCCACTATTTCGTCCTTAATAATGGACTCAAGCATCTTCCCCACGACTGACGTTAGGCTAACAGGGCGATAGTTCTCCATTTTCTCCTTCCCTTCCTTCTTGAAAAGTGGGATAACATTAGCCACTCTCCAATCTTCAGGAACTGATCCTGAATCTAAGGAACATTGGAAAATGATTACCAATGCATCCGCAATTTCCTGAGCCACCTCTTTTAGAACCCTCGGATGCAGACCATCTGGACCCGGGGATTTATTAGCCTTCAGTCCTACCAGTCTACTCATCACAGTTTCTTTCCTAATGTCAATCTGTCTCATTTCCTCTGATATCTTATGTCCCTGGCCCATCCATACATCTGGGAGATTGCTTGTGTCCTCCCTGGTGAAGACAGATCTAAAGTACGCATTAAATTCTGTTGCCCATGATAGATGCCCCACAAAATCCCTGTTCCCCATAACAATTTCTCCCAATTCATTCTTCAAGGGGCCAACATTGTTCTTAACTATCTTCTTTCTCTTCACATAGCTAAAAAAGCTTTTGCTATCCCCTTTTATATTCCTGGCTAGACTGAGCTCATACCTGATTTTTTCTCTCCGTATTGCTTTTTTAGTTAAATTCTGCTGTTCCTTAAAACTTCCCCAATCATCTGTATTCCCACTCATCTTAGCCCTGTCATACTCCTTTTTCTTTAATGCTATACAATCTCTGACTTCCTTTGTCAACCACTGTGGCCCCTTCCCCCTCTTTGAATCCTTCCTTCTCATTGGAATGAACTGCTTTTGCATCTTTTGTATTATCCCCAAGAATATCTGCCTTTGCTGATCCACTGTCTTTCCTGCCAGGGCATCCGCCCATTTAACTTTGGCCAGCTCTTCCCTCATGGCTCCGTAGTCTCCTTTATTTAATTGCAACTCTGACACCTCTGATCTGCCCTTATCCCTCTCAAATTGTAGATAAAAACTTATCATGTTATGATCACTACTTCCTAATGGCTCCTTTACTTCAAGATCACTTATCAATTCCTGTTCATTACACATCACCAAGTCCAAAATAGCCTCGTTCCTGGTTGGCTCAAGCACAAGCTGTTCCAAAAATACATCCCTTAGACACTCCACAAACTCCCTATCCTGGGGTCCAGCACCTACCTGATTCTCCCAGTTCACCTGCATGTTGAAATCTCCCATAACGACTGCATTACCTTTAGCACATGCCAATGTTAACTCCCTAATCAACTTGTACCCAATATTCACGCTACTGTTTGGGGGCCTGTACACAACACCCATTAGGGTCTTTTTACCCTTACTGTTCCTCAGCTCAATCCACACAGACTCTACTTCCCCTGTTCCCAAGTCACCTCTTGCTAAGGACTGAATCTCATTCCTCACCAACAGGGCCACCCCACCCCCTCTTCCCATATTTCTGTCTCTACGATAGCACATATACCCTGGTACACTCAATTCCCAGGCCTGATCCCCTTGCAGCCATGTCTCCATTATCCCAACAATATCGTAGTTCCCCATTTTCATCTGAGCTTCAAGCTCATCTGTCTTATTTCTGACACTACGCGCATTCAAGTATAGAATTCTGAGCCCATTCCTCCTCTCTTTGCTTGAAACTGTACCTAACCCAGCTACTTGAACTTCCATCAGGCTAATTGCACCCTGAATTTTGATGACCTTCTCAAGATCACCCAAACCTTCTACACATTTAACCCCATGCTCCTTCTGACCAACCCTCTGGATCTGGATCCCTGCCCCCTGCACATCTAGTTTAAACCCCCCCGAGCACCACTGGCAAACACTCCTGCAAGAATGTTAGTACCCCTCCAGTTCAGATATAGACCGTCCCTTCGAAACAGATCCCAATGTCCCTGGAACAAAGACCAATTATCCAAAAACCTGAACCCTTCCTTCCTGCACCATGCTCTCAGCCTCGTATTGATGTGCATAATCATTCTATTCTTCGCCTCACTCGCACGTGGCACAGGTAGCAATCCCGAGATTGTCACCCTGGAGGTCCTGCCTTTCAGCTTCACTCCTAACTCCCTGAACTCTCTAAGCAGGACCCCCTCACTCACCTTACCTACATCGTTGGTCCCTACATGGACCACTACATCTGGGTTCATGCCCTCGTTCTCAAGAATAGCCTGCACCCGATCTGAGATGTCCCGGACCCTGGCACCAGGGAGGCAACATACCATCCAAGACTCCCGATCTGCCCCACAAAATCTCCTATCTGCCCCCCTGACTATAGAATCCCCTAAAACTATCGCTCTCTTCTCTTCCCTTCTCCCCTTTCTAGTTGAGGGTTCAACCTCTGTGCCAGAGGCAGGACCACTACAACTCATTCCTGGTAGGTCATCCCCATCAACAGTATCCAGTACGGTATACTTATTGTTAATGGGAATGGCCGCAGGGGTGCTCTGCTCTCTCTGCCTGCTCCCCCTGCCTCTCTGGACCGTCACCCATCTGCCTACTTCTTGGTTTTTTGGTGTGACTACCTCCTGATAACTCCTATCTATCTCTGCCTCTGCCTCCCGAATGATCTGTAGTTCATCCAGCTCCAGCTCCAACTCCCTAACTCGGGCTGATAGGAGCTGCAGCTGGATGCACCTCTTGCAGGTGTGGTCATCAGGGACAACTGTGTTGACCCTGACTTCCCACATACTGCATACGGAGCACACCACTGCTCTGACTGTCTCCCCCATACCTGAACTGGATTGATAGAATAAGTCTAAAAAGCACCTAGCGACCTTACCTTTTTCCCCTCAGCGCGCAATCACACAGGCTTACCGAGGTCCCCTTACGCCGAAGCCCACTTAGCCAAAGCCCAGGACTCTGCTTCCATGGACTCCTCTGCCGTGGAATGCCAAGGAATTTAAAGTTGCTGACCCTCTCCACCTCTGATCCCCTAATTAGGACTAGCTGATGATCCCCTGGTTCTGCCTCCTGTAGCCAATAATCAGTTCTTTGATTTTACTGATATTGAGTCACAGGTTGTTGTTGTGGCACCATTCAGCCAGATTTTCAGTCTCCTTCCTAAATGCTGATTCATCACCTCCTTTCCTTAAGGTTCCTTAAAGTTGTCATAGTGGGGGTGGAGGGTAGTGAGGATAAACCCCCACTACCTATTTAATGTTCCCAGTGGTGTGGTATGTCTCAAATAGCCTCTAACAACAACCAAATCCAGCTCCTGAATAGCCACTCCCAGCAAAACAGTTTCTACAGGAGAAAGGGCAAAGGTGGGTGAGTTACTGGTGCCTTAAAACTAGTCACTTCAGCCAGATGGGGCTTGTTAACCATTGATGATAGCTCACCTAGAATGGAAACTCTGATCTCAGACCTCCACTGTCTTGTGGCTATATCCACTCATGGGGAGATTTTGGGAGTAAACCCTGAGGAAAAAGTCAGAGTTGGAGTCCATAAGGCAGTCCTATGTTGAGTTCAACGCTGACCGGCAACTTCTGTGATGCTGTTAGTGCCAAACTGTATTGGTCTCCGCTGTTCCTTTGAATTCTTCAGCATGGAGAGAGGGAGCCTGCTGCATGAGCAATAGCTTACTGTCCATATCTTACTGCTCTGGTTTGAATATTCACTTTGCCTTGAAACATCGACTCTAATCAGGGGAACACACTCCTTCTTTACCTCATGGCATTGATAAACACAGGAAAAAACATTATGCTTGATTGACATACAGCGTGGCGCCAGGGGCTGCTTCTAGCTGCGGGAGAGATCTCATTGGACAGCTACTGCCTGCCTTAAGCTAGGCAGCCTCCTGTCAAAAAGGTGCTGTCCTGCCAGAGACTGCTTTCCTCATTGTATGCATGGGGATTAGGTATTATCTGAACTGCAGTCTGAAAATGCTGCACCAGGCAAGACAACACCATGAAAGAGATCAGCTCTAAAACTAGGATGTAGGAGTGTTCAGACAATGATGACTGGCCTCTCTGATAATCTCCAAGACATCAGTAACGTCAGGAAGACAGCTGTAATAAATGCCCAGCTCAAGAGACTCCATGCCACCCTCCTGGAGACTCGTCTGGCTGACTCAGGTGCACTAAAGGAGAAAGACGACACTCTTTTTCTGGCAAGGAAACGGTATGCTCCCACACTGTGCTCCATATCTGAGACAAAGGATAAGATTTATAAGAACCTTGCAGCCACCATCAGGAATACCCCAGGAAAGAACATTATTTGCTCCTGGGTGACTTCAATGCCAGAGTGGGTGAGGATCATGATTCATGGTCCTTTGGCTTGGCAAAGATGAACAGGAGTGGACAGTGAGTACTGGAGTTCTGCATCTATCATTATCTATGTATCACCAACTCATACTTCCAGATGAAGTTTCAACATGTTTTACTGTAGACACCCTCACTCCAGATACTGGCACCAGCTGGACTTGATCCTGGTCAGGCAGCATGCTTTTCACACATTCCTACCATAGCACATACTGCCACTCACTCACTAGTGTGTTGCAGTCAAAGAAATTCCATCACGTTAAACAAGAAAGGAACCCTCATATTTACATCAACAAGATGTCTCACCAAGACCCACTGGAGCAGATTGCTAATGCCTTCAAGAAAAAACTGAACACCCAGCAGCCTGGAAACTCTGCACATAGAAATGGGAACTTCTGTGGAATACCATCTACTACACAGCCTTAGCTACCTTTGGGAAGAGACCTGGAAAACAAATGTCGGGCTTGAAGCCAAATCTGATGAGATGACTTCCGTCATTGAAGCCAAACGTGCTGCCCTAGCTGAGTATAAGCATTCCCCAATTGAGAGGAACCTATAGAACCTCAAGGCTGCTGGAAGTAAAGTTCACAGACTGCCAGGCACTGCGCTGAGTACTGGATGCAGAGCAGTGAAGACATAGTGACCACAGCACCAACAGGCCATATCAGGGGTATCAAGAAAGCCCTCGGTCACTCTCCAAGCAAGATGTCTCCCCTGAAATCCATCAATGTGGAAATAATCACAGACAAGGGCAAACAGTTAGAGAGATAGGTAGAAATTTAATCTGACCTCTACTCCAGAGTGCACAGCATCACCACCTCAGCCCTGGATGCTAGGGAGTGCCTGCCAACTATGGAAGAACTGGATGCAGAGCTGACCCCAGAGGAGCTGAGCAAGGCACCAGACAATGATGGGATTTCCCCCAGGCCTGATCAAGCACTGTATGACTACCGTACTGCGCACACTGCATGAAGCCTTTTATCAGTACTGGCAGGAAGGAGCTATCCTACAGGATATGAGGGACACCAAGATCATTACCCTCCACAAAAACAAAGGTGAGAGAAGTGACTGTAACAACTACAGGGGGATCTTCCTCGAGTATTGTTGGCAAAGTCTTTACCCAAGTCCTCTTAGTCTGCCTCCAGAAGTTGGCTGTACATGTCTACCCAGTGTCACAGAGTAGCTTCCGTGCTGGAAAGTCAATCTTGGACATGACTTTCTCTCTCCACCAACTCCAGGAGAAGTGCAGAGAACAAAAAAAGCCTCTCTCCATTGTGTTTATTGATCTCACCAAGGCAACCGAGACAAGCACTTTCAGATCCACTCTTAGGTAGGCTGCCCGCCAAGACTACAGAACATGATCCAGTTTAAGGTGGTACTGGTGAAGCACAATGACATCTTGCATGTATCAAACACAACAAAATTACTGTATTAAACACTGCAGTCAATAGCCTGCAACTTGAGCTGATCTGTTGAACTACCTGTATGACCTGGCCTTTTTGCAGTGTGAACAGAAGTCTAGAAGGTGCAGGACAGTTGTGGAGTGAAGTATATGGGTCAAATCATAGTGGTTTGGCCCAGGCATTAGAGCATGGAATGAGCCAATGTTTGGCCATTCTTGGAATGAACTTGGAGGTGATTTGATGTGGCAGAACCTGGTCGAAGCAAGCGGAGGTGATGCAGTGTTGAGGTGGCAGGACCCAGCCCTGGGCCTTTGCGTGAGGAAAAACCCAAGGTCTGATCAATTTAAGTGCTGGTTCAAATTTGAAATGGTTGGGTATGGACTGAATTGAGGCTGTGGGGTATCGAAGCAACAGGGCTCAGGTCCAAGAGCAAGGAACAACCCAAGGTTTGATTTAAGGCTTGATTTAAACGCCAGGCCAGATTGGAAAGGTCAGAGTGTCAGAGCTGGTTCAGCTCACAGCTCCATGAAGTTTACTCATCACTGTGCTGAACTGAGGCTGTGGCCAGTGCAACTAATGGGCTCCTGAATTGGCTGCAGTGATGAATTGCTTTGAGGTTGCGGACTCACTTTTGTGAACTTCAGTTCTGAATATTATTTTTTTTTATTGTTTGCATTTTGTCTTTGGCACATTGACAGTCTTTTTTTTAATGGGTTCTATTGTGTTTCTTTGTTTTGTGACAACCTGCAAGGAGACAAATCTCAAGATAGAATATAGTATACATACTTTGAAATCTTTCTATAACATCCTGGAGGGGTCTGTACAGTACAATGACAGCTCTTTGGAGCCCTTTGATATCAGCAGTGGCATCAAGCAAGGCTATGTTCTCACCTCAACACTTTTCAAGATCTTCTCTGCTCTTCTTTTTAGGGACACATTTGGCACTGCAAGAAAAAGGATTTACCTCCACACTAGACGGCTTTTTAAACATTGCCCACCCAAGAGTCAAAAGTGAAGAGCACAAGTATATAATCAGATATGCTTTTGCTGATGATGCAGCAGTCACAACCCACACTTGGCAGCACCTCCAGAACTTGATGGATTATGTCTCCCAGGCCAGCAAGAAATTTGGTCTGACTATCAGCCTGAAAAAGACAAATGCCTTGGGAGAAGATAGGGAGACACCCCAGTCATTACCATTGGTAACTACAGACAGGATGTTGTCCATCATCAGTGACACAGAAATTGACAAGTACATCAGGAAGACTGCAACAGCTCTTGCCTGCCTCATCACACAAGTCTGGGAGAACTCCAACCTCTCAGCCAAAACAGAAATGGCAGTGTACAACACTTGTGTCACCAGCACACTCCCGTACTACAGCGAGACCTGGACAACATATGCTAAACAGGAGAGAAGGCTCAAAATCTTCCATTTAAGCAACACACACAAAATGCTGGAGGAACTCAGCAGGCCAGGCAGCATCTTTGTAAAAATTTACAGTTGTTGTTTTGGGCCAAGACCCTTTGGCAGAGCATTTTGTGTGTGTTGTTTGGATTTCCAGCATCTGCAGATATTGTCGTATTTGTGATTTGGCCTTCCATTGAAGGTGCCCTTGTCACACTTTGGGCATTTCCAGGAGGGACAGAGTACCCAATGCTAAAATTCTCTCTTGGGCTGGACCCCTAATGAGTACATCCTGCTCAGGGAGCATAGTCTGCACTGGCTGGGCCATGCCTGCTGGATGGCTGCATCCCAAAACACAACTATGGTGAGCTGGCTTCAGGCAAGAGAACTGCTGGCAGCCTATAACTGCGCAACAAAAATGCAAACGGGACATGAAGGCTCTGGACATCAACAATGAGTCCTGGGATGAATTGCCGCTGAATGCACTTGGTGGAAAAACACCCTGAAGTAACACCTCAAGTGGCAGAAGATAAATGAGCCCATAGAAAAGAATACTGCAGCTCCAGCAGAGCTGAGACCATTTAAAGATGTGACCTTTGCAACAGAGACTATCTCTTGTATTGGTCTCATCAGCCACAGACGGCACTGCACCAACAACCCAGACAGCGAGGAAACAACATCCATGGTCTACCTCAGCCAACAGAGGGCCACCCACCACCTTTGAATCGACCAATATCAGCATTATGGCATTGGAGGTGTACTTAGCCTCACAGTCATAAGTATAAAGTGAGTAGAGCAAGGGCCTCTATTCAAAGTCTTGGCGTGCACCTGTGCTGATGATGATTGTGGAGGAGATGTTGTTGCCAATCCAACCTGACTGAGGTGCATGAGGGTGGAATTTGAGGATCTCATTGTACAAGAAGGTATTGAGGCCTAGGTCTTGGAACTTGTTGATTAGTTTTGAGAGGATGATGCAGAGTTGTTGTCAATGAAGGGCCACCTGATGTATGCATCTTCGCTGCCCAGATGTTGCACAGTTGACTGAAGTGCCAATGAAATTGCATCTACTGTTAACCTGTTGTGATGGTAGGCAAATTGGAGCAGATCCTAGTCACTCCTCAGGCAGGAATTGAGGGGTTTTGATGACCACCCTCTCAAAGCACTTAATTACCATGGAACACACACAAAATGCTGGTGGAACACAGCAGACCAGGCAGCATCTATAGGGAGAAGTACTGTCGACGTTTCGGGCTGAGACCCTTCGTCAGGACTAACCGAAAGGAAAGATACTAAGAGATTTGAAAGTATGGGGGGGGGGGGAGGGGAAAATGCGAAATGATAGGAGAAGACAGGAGGGGGTGGGATGAAGCTAAGAGCTGGAAAGGTGATTGGCAAAAATGATACAGAGCTGGAGAAGGGAAGGAATCATGGGACGGGAGGCCTCGGGAGAAAGAAAGGGGGAGGGGGGAAAGCACCAGAGGGAGATGGAGAATAGGCAAACAACTAAATATCTCAGAGGTGGGGTAAGAAGGGGAGGAGAGGTATTAACAGAAGTTAGAGAAGTCAATGTTCATGCCATCAGGTTGGAGGCTACCCAGCTGGTATATAAGGTGTTGTTCCTCCAACCTGAGTGTGGCTTCATCTTGACAGTAGAGGAGGCCATGGATAGAGATATCAGAATGGGAATGAGACGTGGAATTAAAATGTGTGGCCACTGGGAGACCCTGCTTTCTCTGGCGGACCGAGCGTACGTGTTCAGCAAAACGGTCTCCCAGTCTGTGTCGGGTCTCACCAATATATAAAAGGCCACACCGGGAGCACCGGACACAGTATACCACACCTGTCGACTCACAGGTGAAGTGTCTCCTCACCTGGAAGGACTGTCTGGGGCCCTGAATGGTGGTGAGGGAGGAAATGTAAGGGCAGGTGTAGCACTTGTTCCGCTTACAAGGATAAGCACCAGGAGGGAGATCGGTGGGAAGGGATGGGGTGGGGGGGCGGGGAAACGAGTGGACAAAGGAGTCGCATAGGGAGCAATCCCTGTGGAAAGCAGAAAGGGGGGGGAGGGAAATATGTGCTTGGTAGTGGGATCCTGTTGGAGGTGGCGGAAGTTACAGAGAATTATACGTTGGACCTGGAGGCTGGTGGGGTGGTAGGTGAGGACAAGGGGAACCCTATCCCGAGTGGGGTGACGAAGGGTCTTGGCCCGAAACGTCGACAGTGCTTCTCCTTATAGATGCTGCCTGGCCTGCTGTGTTCCACCAGCATTTTGTGTGTGTTGTTTGAATTTCCAGCATCTGCAGATTTCCTCGTGTTTGCTCATTACCATGGATGTGGGCGCCACTGGATGATAGACACCCCCCCTCCCCCGTTCCTTCAAACAAAAGGATTAATACTAATTAATACACTTTGAATTTAACAAGCTTCATGCAGTGGGGCCACTTTGTTCAAGCTGTTGAGTGTAGAATATGCCCCTAATCTTAAGAAGTTTAAAATTGGCAAGAAAATGAGGAGACAAGCTAAAGTGAGCTCCTCTTACAACACTGGGTACCACCAATGAACTCAAGTACTCATTACTCTGAAAGCTTCACATGAGGAAGGTATCGAGTTATATGCTGGTGTATATGACAAGAAGCTAATTTTAAACTGTATTTAAGTGCCCATCACCTCCACCCTGATACTCCCACCATTCACCCACACAAGGGGCAACCTACAATTGAATTTTAACCTAGCAGCCAGCTTGTCAATATTCTCAGGCATGCAAGTTTTTTTTCTCAGATATTTCCATGTGTAAATATGAAGAATAAATTGACAGACTAGGATGGTTTGCTTTTTAAAATCTAGAGGTTCAACTAATGGAGTGAGTTTTAAATTAGCCGTGCCTCTTCCTGATTAAAGTTTAACACAAGCTTGGTTCTTACAAAGAAGCAGGAAACAGATGTTTCAACTCTGATGCAACAATCTCACTATCAAGATGTGCTATTGCGAAATTCAGAAGCAATGGTAGGTTACAGTAACCAAATATTCAGATGACGTTGATCAAATGAGGATATATGATGGGTGCTCCCTTAATGGACAAATGGTCACAGGATGAATTATCTACTAATCTTAAGGAAAGGTAGAGTTACTGATGAATTTTGGTGAGAGACCATGAGGCAGTACTTTGGTTAGAAATGAGCCAGGTTGAAGCAAAATCTAGTAAAGCAAGTCGACTGTGGCAGAGCAGCAGAAAGCTTGCAGGCAGGTGCAAAAGATATCCAGGAAGGCTGATGGAATGCTGAGATTTTTTCCCTATAGGTCTAGGGTACAAAAGTAAATAAGTTTTACTTCTCCTGTACAAGGCACTAGTAATGCCACAGAGTACCCTGTACAGTTTTGGTCCACATTTAATGATAGGTGTCATAGAAGGGTCACTGGGATGGAGGAATTGCCAAGTGGTGGGTTAGACATATGCTCATTAAAATTTAAAAGAATTAGAGGCAATCTTAACGAAGCACAAAGTTTTTTTTAGCAGACGGGACGAGGTCAGTCCTGGGAAGACATTCCCCCTTGTGGGGGAGAATCTGATCAACAGGTATACTCTCAGTATAAGGTATGCTCATTTAATAGAGTTGTAGAAGAAATTATTTTCCCAAAAGGTTGTGAATGCTTAGGAATTTTTGCTCTAGAAAGCTGTAGAGGCTAGATTCCACAAAGATATTCAAAGTTGAAATGAGTATTATGGGCATAGAGTGAGAAACTGAATAATGAAAATTGGATTAGCCATGATTCTATTAGTAGAGGGCCTGAGCAGATCACTTCTTATGTCCTAGCAATATAAGCTGAAGATAGACAACTACAGGTCCTGATAGCGTTAAATTGATGTAGGGTTTTGGGGCCCAGTATAAACAATTACAAACAAGAGACCTTTTTTCCCGGTCCTGATTAAGGGTCTTGGCGACTGTTTAATCTTTTCCATAGATGCTGTCTGACCTGGGGAGTTCCTCCAGCATTTTGTGTGTGTTGACAGTAAAGATGTACTCTTGCTTCAACGTGTTTAGCTGTGTGGTAACTCTGTTTCAGCTCTGTCAGCCAAATGCTGCCAAGTTATTACTCTTAATTTATCAAGTGGTGTTTTTTAAAGCAAGATGTTTTAAAATTTGGTTTTAAATTCAGCTCAGTTGCACTGGTTCATGCCAGGTCTCAAAACACTATAGCATTAATGAAAACCCGGGAGTGAAATAAACACTTCCCAAATGAGCAAGATTTTATTTTTACTATTTGTTACTGTTTATTAATCTCACTAATTATTGGTTTGATGCAGGGATAGCATTTGTGGCATGTCTGTCTTCAGATTAGACTCTTGAGTTTAGTAATTAGCATTTCCTTCCTCTGTTCTCTCCTGCGCTTTATTGAATGTGCCAAAATGAAACATTCCAACTTCTGTTTTTTTTCCAACAATTACAGCCTTTTGATTATTCATTGCATTACCTTCAGGTAGTTAGCACATCAAGTCAAGTGTAGTTTACATAGTTATTAATATCCCAGGATATTACATCAATGGAAAGCTAGGTGTACCTGGCCAAGAACAGAAGACATGTGCCAATCAACTGGCTGGAGTGTTTACTGAAATCTTTAACCTCTTACTTTGGTAGTATGAGGGTCCCATCTGCTTCAAGCAGGCTTCAATCAAACTGGTGCCCAAGAATTTGGTAACTCTCCCTTGATGACTGTCAATTACATCAAAGGTTCCCCTTGGTTAATGATATTGGTCCATGGCATAAAAAAGTTTGGGAACCCCTGACTTGCATCCAGTGCTTTTGAGAGGTTGGTCACTGCCTCAGGAGTGACTTGTATCCACTCCAAATTGCCTACTATCACAATGGGTCAAAAGCAGATGCCATTTCATTGGCTCTTCACTCAGTTCTGCTCCTGATCGCCCCAGAGACCAGGTGTCTGGCACCATCTGTTGCTGCAGCTCAGAAAGGAAGGGGCTGAGGGGGAAGAAGAGGACTGCAGTAGTGATAGGGGATTCCACAGTTAGAGGAGTAGACACAAGATTTTAAGATTGGGATAGAGACACCCAGATGGCACAGGTGCCAGGACTGGGATGTCTTGTATTGGGTCTAACGAGCATCCTAAAGTGGGAGGGGGAGCAGCTATTTGCACCAATGACAAAGGTAGGAAAAGTGATGTGAAGGGAGAATTTAGGGAACTAGATAGGAAGCTGAAAAGCAAGTTAACCATCTCTGGACTACTGCCTGTGCCACACTCAGGTGAGGGTGAAAATATGATGATTTGGCAGATGAATGCGTGACTGAGGAAATGGTGCAGGGAGCAATGTTTCAGATTTCCAGATCATTGGGGATCTCTTCTAGGGAAGGTATGACCTGGACAAAAGGGACAGATTATACCTGAACCCAAGAGGAACCTTGCGGGCAGGTTTGCTAGAGCTGCTGGAAAAGGTTTAAACTAATTTGGCAGGAGGATGGGAACTGGAGTGAAAGGGCTGTTGGTTTACAAGCAGAGGCAGTGTGTAGTTAGATTGTCAGGAAGGACAAGCAGAAGATAGGGCAAAATTGCAGTCAGTGGGATGAGTTGCAATGCAAAAGGGGGACAAAATCAAAAAGGGTAATGTAGGATCAGAAGATGTTGGATCCTTGTGGGTAGAGCTAAGGAATTCCAAGTGTTGAAAGATCTGATGGGAATTATATACAGGCCTTCAAGTAACCAGATGTGAGCTACAAATTACAACTGGAATGTCAAAAGGACAATGTTACGATAGACATGGGGGAATTTCAATATGCAGGCAGATTGGGAAAAATCAGGTTAGTGCCGGATCCCAAGAGAGAATTTGTAAAATGCCTACAAGATGGCTTTTTCAAGAAGCTTATGGTTGAGCCCACCAGGGGATCAGCCATTCCGGATTTGGTGTTGTGTTATGATTTGATTAGGAAGCTTAAGGTAAAGGAACCCTTAAGAGACAGTGATCATAATATGATAAAATTCCCCCTGCAATTTCCTAGGGTGAAGCTAAAGTCAAATATATCAGTGTTACAGTGGAGTTAAGGGAATTGAAGAAGCATGAGAGAGGAGCTGACCAAAGTTGATGGAAGGGGATATTAGTAGTGATATCAGCAGAGCAGCAATGGCTGCAGTTCTTTGGAGCAATTTGGAAGATGCAGGATAGATATATCCCAAAGAAGTATTCTAAAGGCAGAATGACAAAACCATAGCTGACAAGGTAAGTCAATGCCAACATAAAAGCAAAAGAGAGGGCATATAATAGAGCAAAAATTAGTAGGAAGTTAGATAATTGGTAAAATTCAAAAAACCAACAGAAGGCAACTAAAAAAAAAGCCATAAGGGAGGAAAATATGAAACATTAAGTTAAGTTAACCAACAATATAAAAGAGCATACCACTTTTTTCAGATTTATATACAGTATATGAGAGGTGAGAGTAGATAGTGGACCACTGGATGATGATGCTGGATACAAAATGGGGGACAAAGAGATAGTGGACAACTGAATAAGTATTTTGCATCAATCTTCACTGTGGAAGACACTAGCAGTATGCTGGGAGTTCGAGTGTGTTGGGGCAGAAGTGAGTGCAGTTGATAATACTAGGGAGAAGGTGCTTGGGAAACAGAGGTCTGAAGCTAGATAAGTCACCTGGACCAGATGGACTACACCCCAGGATTCTGAAAGAGGAAGTTGAAGAGATTGTGGGGCTATTATTTATTTAGTAATAATCTTTCAAGAATCACTGGATAACGGAATGCTTCCAGAGGGCTGGAAAACTGCAAGTGTCACTCCACTCTTCAAGAAGTGAGGGAGGCAGAAGTCAGGCCAGTTAGCCTGACCTCAGTGGTTGGGAAGATACAAGAGCTGATTGTTAAGGGTGTGGTTTCAGAGTACCTGGAGGCACATGATAAAATAGGCCAAAAGTCAGGAGAATCAGTGGATGCTGTGTACTTTGATTTTCAGAAGGCCATTGACAAGGTGCCACACATGAGGCTATTTAACAAAATAAAGTCCATGGTATTACTGGAAAGATACTAACACAGGTCATGCATTGGCTGATTGGTAGGAAACACTGAGTGGGAATGAAAGCTTTTTTTCTGATTGGCTGCCGGTGACTCATGGAGTTTTGCAGGGGTTGGAGTTGAGACCACTTCTTTTTATGTTAACTGTTAATGATTTGGATGAAGGAATTGATGGCTCTATGGCCAAGTTTGTGGACGATACAAAGCAGCAGCAAATGGAATTTAGTGTCAGGAACTGTATGGTCATGTACTTTGGTAGGAGGAATAAAAGCATAGACTGTTAAAAAAATCCAAGGTGCAAAGGGACTCGGGAGTCAATGTGCAGGATTGCCTGAAGGTTAATTTATAGGTTGAGTTAGTGTGAAGAAGATAAATGGAACATTAGCGTTATTTTCAGAGGACAAGAATGTAAAAGCAAGGTTGTAATGCTGAGGTTTTATAAGGCACTAGTGAGGCCTCACTTGGCGTATTGTGAGCAGTTTTGGGCCCCTTATTTAAGAAAGGATGTGCTGATCAAATGGCATAATTTTGCTCCCATGTCTATGGTCTTATATTCTAACATCTACACAGTGAAGATGCATACATCAGAATACTTAGTATTGACTAAAGTCTTCATTCAGCATTCAATATTATCATCCACTCAAAATTTATCAATATGCTCCAAGACCTAGTCCTCAATACCTCTGTGTGCAACTGGATGACTCTCCTCCACAATCACCATCAGCATAGGAGTATCACAAAGCTGTGTGCTTAGCCTCCTGAACGACTCGCTTTGTACCTATGACTAAGAGTCCAAGTACAGCTTCAATGCCATATTTAAATTTGCTGACATCACCACTGTTGTTTGCTGAATTAAAGGTGATAACAAATCAGCATATAGGAGGGAGATTGAAAATCTGGTTGAATGGTGCCACAACAACAACCTCACATTCAATGTCAACAAAACCAAAGAGCTGGTTATTAATGAAAAGAGGAAAAAAAATCAGTGTATGTCCTCAGGGGATCAGAGGTGGAGATAGTAATTCCTTGGTGTTTGCACGTTAGAAGATTTACCCTGTGACTAGTACCTAAATGCCATATCAGAGGCAGCATGGCAATGCTTCTACTTTCTTACACGGATTCAGCATGCCATCTAAAATTTTGATAAATGTCAATAGGTGCTAGTGGAGGGTAACCTGACTGGTATGGAAACACCAATGCCCAAGAACGGAAAATATTACAAAAAGTTGTGGATGCAAGCCCAATCCATCACAAGAAAAGCTTTCCCTACCACTGAGCACATCTACAAGGAGTGCTGACAAAAGCAAGCATCATCTATCATCAAGGACCCCACCATTCAGGCCATAAGCTTGTCTTGCTGTTGCGATTGGGAAGATGGTTAGTTTCCACACAACCAGTTTCAGGAACAGTTATTACCCTTCAACCATCAGGCTCCTGAACCAACATGATAAACTTCACTCATCTCAACACTGAAATGACCATTGAACACAATCTATGGACTCTACAAGTTATGTTCTCACTTTTATTTATTATTTCAATTTTGTATTTTTACAGTGCATCTTTTGCACATTGCTTGTCATTGATTCTAATCCCAGCCCAGAGAACGAAGTTTTCATCCCTTGTAGAGTCAGCAGCTATCTTTTTCTAGCAATTATTGCCCATCCCAGAATAATACAAATTGTATTCAAAACCCCTCAGTAATCTCAATGACCTCTGCAGACTTGATTCAGCAACTGCAAAACGGACTTCAGTAAAATGCAGAACTTCCCTGTCTCCAGACTTAGGCTCACCTTGATGGGAAGCAGTTCACATCTGTGCCTGATCTGAGCAGGGCAGGTGTTACCACAGCACTGCAAATCCTACAATCAGATATTAACTTAGAACAAGATTTAACATTCCAACAAGTGCATGGCTATATAAATATCGAGGGGCTGTTCAGTGAGTCTGTAGATCAACACAAATATTGGTTGAGTTGTGGACAGAGAGGAATGTTTTCAAATGATTCAGCAGGATATAGACCAGTAGGAAATGTGGGTAGAGAAATGGCAGATGTGGTATGATTTGGGCAAGTATAAAGTTTTGCACATTGGGAAGTAAAATATAAGAGGAAATTGTATTCAGCGTTGAGGTAAATGGAGCTATCTACACTGACAAGTGGTGTGCAAGTCCATAACAATGTGAATAGATAGCGTGTGTAAAGAAAGTATACAGTATACTTACCTTTATTGTTCAGGGTGACGAGTATAAGAGTTGAGAAGTTGTGTTGCAGCAGTATTATACTGCCACAATTGGAGTATTATGTGCAGTTGTGATTGCCACATTACAGGAAGATGGAATTGGAGCGGTTCATAGGAGGTTTACAAAAATATTGTCTGGGTTAAAGAATATTGCTATAAGCAAATGTTGAACAAGTTTGGATTATTTCCTCTGGAGTGTTGGAGCTGACCTGATTGAAGTACATAAAATAATGAGAGGCATAGAGAGGGCAGGTAGTACCCCCCCAACCCAATAAAAAAAGGTGAGAGGAGGAAAGTTTAAAGCATACTTATGTGGCAATTTTGTTTTTTAACTGAGTAGATGGTGCCTGGAACACACTGTGCAGGGAGGTGGTACAAGCAGATACGATTAAAAAAATGTCTGATACATTTAGGCAAGACACATGGACAGGCAGAGAATAGAGGGATATAGACCACTTGCAATTAAAATTGGTATCATGGTCAGCACAAACATCATGGGTTGAAGGGCCTGTTCCTAAGCTGTGTTCTGTGTCTGATTTCCTTTTAAAATTCCATACACTTTAATTGAATTTAAATTCCTCAACCTCTTGATCAATGTTCCAGATGTATGGCTCCTGCCCCACTAACCATACCCATTATTTAGCCGCTACTTTAAATGTACACACCTTACTTTATATGTGAAACAGGCATTTCATCTGCTCTTATCTAGAGGTAAGTACATCTGTTCAACATGTGCTGACCGTTCTGTATTTAACATATGGGTGTTTTATCAGAATTACTTTACGTGAAACATACCAGAATTGATTGTGGTTCAGTGCCAAACATAAACACAGGACAATACAATAACAGAGAATAGAAACCAGCAACTTTCAATTGTGCAAATTGCCATAAACAATCAACAATTAGCAGGTCATATGTGCAAATGTAAATAATTAAACTTAAATAATGGCACATACTCCAGCTCCCTACTTAATATTCATCTGAACTGGCTAGCCTTCAGGCTTGGACTGCTGTACATCCTGCCCCTGCCCGTTTATCCCTCTTATCCAACCCTAGGTCACACATCACCTACTAATACCGTAAAATTTGGTGTTATAAGTCTATCTGTGGTCAGTGCTAATGACAGTCCAGAGATATAATTTTGGTAATTTCAGTTTAAATACCTTTGATATTCTAATTGTAAAAATCTTTTATTTGGTTTCCTTTTTCAAAATTCTTGTTTAATCATTTCCTTCCTTCTGTCCTTCTATTACAGCTTCTAAGTAAAAACAGTGAACAGCAGACCATCTACCATTCATTGCTGCTCTTTCCCAAATCCTCAATTCTCTCTAATATGCAGATAGCTAACAATATCTGTACTGAATGACCTCAGTATCTGAGCTTCCAGTTATCTGGGAGAGGGAATTCCAAAGACTCTCTCCACCATCTTCTTAAAGAAATTTATTCTTATCTCAGTCCCCCCTCCCCCCCCCCCCACCCCCCACAGCCTACTCCTTATTTTGTAAGTGCAAACCTTGGTTGTAGACTCCTTAGCTGGGGGAAAATTGCCCTTCTTAAATCTTGAGTTCTCCAAACTTTTTCCAAAATTTCACTATAGCCATCTCTCCTTGTTCTAAACTCCAGAGAATAAAGGTACACCCACTCATTATTCTCTTCTCATGTAACATACCTGGCCCCAGGAACTGATCTGGTGAACCCTGGCAGTACTCCACTATGGTAACGGTACCTTTTTTCAAAATTAGGTTCCACCAAGCTGAATATAGTTGAACTAAGAATTTTTAAAAAAACTTTTATACCAAATTGCAATAAAGGCCAAATAATTATTTGATGTACCTTGCTTGTTAGTTTTAGCAAAATTAAACAGCAGGTTAGGCAGCACCTGTGGAGAGAGAAACAGTAAACAATTCACTCAAACTTTTCTTCAGTTTTGGGGAATTTATGGAGTACAGGCTGGGGGTGAGGTAACTCCTGACGCTGTGTGTGGGGTGCCGCTCTCAAGAGTGGAGGATGTGGTTACTCCCACTCTGGCTTGAACACTCAGTGGATCATGGAGCCATGTCTGAGCCTGACTGTCAGCCGGACTAGGATAAATTCCAGGAGCACATGGGTGGTCAAGAATCTCTGCCATAGCTTTATTTAATGTCCCATTTAAATCAACCAGGATTCTCAGACAAAGCAACAACTTCTTCCTTACCGCCATCAGGTTCTTGAGCCGACCTAAACAATCCTAACACGAACTTAGATTGTATTTTTTCTTCTCTCTCAACTAGTACTAATGCCATTGTGCTTATTTTGCTGTGTAAATTATGTGGAATTTATATTGAGTTTATATAAATTTGTTTGTCATGTTTGAATGTAATGTGCTTTGTTTTCATGTTGTTTATATCCTGGTATGTATGTGCACCTATGACAATAAACTTGAACTTAAGGGACCTCGTGCTGGGCAGGTATGATATTTGGTTGCCCTCCTGTACAGAGACGCTTCAGAGGTGAACAGCAAGTGTGTCCAAAGATACCTGCCAGTAACAACTGAAGTGATTCTGAGTCAAGATCCACACCCCCAGGGCACTGAGAAGTGAGAAGGTTTCTCCATGAAAGACAACTAACTGGAATTCCAGTAACAGCAAATTCCAACCAAAATCCAAAATGACCTCCTGGAGTTTTGGAGAGGGACAGATAAATGTAACTGTGGGGTCTAAATGATACAGTTAAAAAAAAAGTTCATCAAATTGAATCCAAGGACCTTTTGGATGGTAGTGTGAAGAAAATAAATGCTGAACAACAGGAGGCAGGTAGCTTCCTGTATCCAAAAACAAGTGGATCTGATTCGCAAGGGACAGTACAAAGCAGCTGAGAAGGGAAATGAGAAACAGTATGACTAACAACAGAGAGATTAGGGGATTAACTTCATTAGAGGAAACACCAGGCTCGGTATTGTACATCCCAGGGTATTCAGAAGTAACAGAGGCCCTGAGCAGATGCAATGCCTGAGTGGCTGCGGAATTGGTTACAGAACAGCTCAAGATTTCTCTCACCCTTGTGGTGAATACACCCCAGAACTTTGGAAACCAAGCTGTACATAGAACATTACGGGCCCTTCAGCCCACAAAGTTGTGCTGACCTATATAAACCTAACCCGTGTTCAATCTAACTCCTCCCTTCTACAGAGTCCATAACCCTCCAGTTTCCTTACATCCATGTGCTTATCTAAAATAATCTTTCATCTATTTGGATTCTGTAGGTGCTTGCAAGACTCTCTGGTGACTCATCAAATATTCTCAAACTCCTAATTAAGAAGAGCTCCTGGTGTACCTTCATCAGGACTGCATCAATGTGCTAGGCCCAAGACAGGTCCTCTGAGATGTTGGTGCCCAGGAACTTGAAGCTGTTACTCTTCCCACCTCTGACCCCGAAATGAGGCCTGGTGTGTGTTTTCCCAACTTCCCCTTCCCTTGAGTCCACAATCAATTACCTGCTCTTACTGACATTTAGTGTGAGGTTGAGGTTGTTGTTGTGACACCTCTCATCGGACTGATCAATCTTACTCCTGCATAGCTCCTCAGCATCAGAGATTCTGCCAACAACAGTGGTATAATCAATTAATTATATATGGTGTTTAAGCTATTTCTAGCCATACAATCATGAGTATAGAGAGAGTAGAAAAATGGGCTAAGCATGCATCCTTAGGGTGCACCTATCAGCAAGTCAAAGATGATATTACTGATCCACACCAACTATTGTCTCCCAGTAAGTTCAGGATCCAATTGCAGAGGAAGCCATAGAGACCAGGCATTGAAGGCCAAGGCACATTCAATGTTTTGAGTTGGGGCCCTGCATTAGAACTAGGAGTGTGGAAGGGGAGATGGTCAGTATAAAGGGGTAAAGGATGGGGTGAAGAGAGAAAGGTGAGGAAAGGGTTGATAGGAAGATGGAGTCAGGAGGTGAAGAATAAACCTGCAGGGATGGAGAAGGGACAGAGAAGAACAAGTTACCTGAAAGTTGACAATTCAGTGTTCACTGTATCTGTTTGTAGACTACTCAGTCAGAATTTGAAGTTTATTCCTGTGTTGGGTCTCACCTTGGCAATGGAAGAGGAAGAGGATGGACAGGTCGGTGTGGGAACAAGAAGCAGAATTAAAATAGCTGGCAATCAGGAGCTCCAGAGTGCACTACAGCCACTGTGGGCGACATTAAGGGCAATGGATGGAATGCCACTCAGGCAGGCTGGTGGAACTATAATATGTAGACTTTCAAAAAAATATATATAGTTGGAGAACACACACTACACCATTAAAGCCTCACAGGATCAGGGTGATAATTAGCCCTCAATTACTGCTGGATCCTCAAATATTCACCATTTTCATCAATGACTTGCATCAATGGCACATGACTTTTCCTGCAGGGCAGGATATTGGCAATTGTAATCAAGTTTCATTTAGATTATTACATCCATCAAGTGTTCCATACATTGTTGAATGAGTTTTATGTAGTCTTTGTGCTTTATATTCTGCCTAAGTAGCATACAACCCAGCCTCATGAACAATGAGGACTCCAGTTGCTGGGAACTGCACCCTCTGTATCCCCTTTATCTCTCCTTATTAACATGGTCCCCCATCATGTCCCTTTCCCTCTGCCATCCATCTATTTGCTCATTACCCAAACACTCTCCCTGTCTGGCCCCCCCATCACCACATCCAGGTTTCCATCTTCCTTTCCTGTCAGACTATCTTCAACCCCTTGTCACTCCCAATTACCACCTCAGCTTGTCTCGCCTTCCCCTTCTTCATCCTCCAAAATATACCCCCTTACCTGGATCTATCATCTACCAGCTCTTTCTCCACCTCTTCCCTCCTTTTTACACTAACCATCTCCCCTTTTCAGTCCAGATGATGTGTCTCAACCCAAAATACCAACTGTCCATTTCTCCCTAGATGTTGGCTGACCCATTGATTATTTTCTAGGTTAAGCGTCAAGTTCTTAAGACTGAATATTACCAACGTCCTATCCTAGTCCAACCACCTAGATGCCGTGCACAAGAAAGCTCACCAATACCTCTGTGTCCTCAGGAGGCAAAGTAAATTTGGCACTTCCCATGAAATCTTGTCAATCTTTATTGATGCATCATTAAGAGCATCTGCTCTGGATGCTTTTGTTGGTAAAGTAACTGCTCTGTCTGTGACGACCAGAAACTGCAGTGTTGTGGACACAGCTCAGCATGTAATGGAAACCAGTCTCCCTTCCATGGACTGTTTACACTTTTTGCTGCCTCAGTAAAGCAGCCAAAGATCCCACTCCCTATAAATTTTTTCTTCCCCACCTCGCACCAAGCAGAAAATATAAAAGCCTGAAAATATCCACTATCATGCTCAGAGATAGCTTCTACCCCTTTGCTATAAAACTACTGAATTCTTCCTTAATGCAAGATAGACTCCACTTTGTTGTGACTTTGTCTGCCTGCATCTTCTATGTAACTAAAACTATTCTGTCCTCTTATTGTTTTATCTTGTACCACTGAGATTGCACTATTTAATGAATTGATCTGTATGAACAGTATGCAAGACAAGCTTTTCATTGTACCTCAGGACAATAGTAACAAATAGGGAAGAGGTTCATCAAGCTATTTTTCATAAACCCAACAATTGTAACTACAACCAGAAGGTGGAAATTCAAAATGTAAAATTTTACAATGTCTCAGAGTTGTGGTTGAGGATTAGTTTGGATGGTTGGTTTTGGATCTGTTAATCTTGGCCTTGGAAAAATAAACTCAATGTAAACTCATAATAAACACTTCTCCGAGTTCAAGCATTCCAGACATGAGGCTGCAATTAAGAATATATCTCTGAAGTCAGGCTAAGTATTTTGTGCTCAAGTCTGATGAAAGGTCTCTAGGTTGAAATGTTAACAATTTTTCTCTCTACTGATGCTGTTTGACCTAGTAACAATTTCTATCATTCCTATACTTACAGTTTAATCCTTTTTGAGAGAACAGTGGTGTTCTGAATACTCTGGCTACTGGCACCAAACATGGAAATAAAGCAAACTACTTAGAAGCTACCTTTTTTTTTGCAGAAAAGATAGCATTGCTGAGATAAAAGACAAATGAAGGAAAATCTCAGCAGGTCAGGAAACGTCTGTAGAGAAACAAGGGGTGAGGTTTCCAGATCAGTGACTTACCAGCATTATCTCGGTTACTTCTGATTTACAGCACCTGCAGCCTTTTACCTTTCAACTTGAGTTTTGCCAAGCTCTGTTTGCAGTTAGCATAAGTTGCTTGGATTGATTTCACAGATGAGAAGGCTACCTACAGAGCAGAATGAATGAGATCAATCTAAATCCATTGACAGATGTGATCTCAATGTAGAATACAGAAAGAAGCAAGGAGAAAAGATAGTTGGCCAAGGAGAATTTTTTTTTGTAAGGTTGTGGAATTCTCTGGCTCAGAGCTGTGGATATCTAATCGTTAGGGATTTATTCGAGGTCAAGATCAAAAGAACCAGAACCAAAAATATTGCAGATGCTGGAAATCTTAAGAAAAAAAAACAACAAAATGCTGGAAACACACAGTAAGTCAGACAGGATCTTTGCAGGGTCAATATTTCAGATTAAGGATGATGGTATGGAATTCAGAAAATTATTGCATACTGTAAGAGGCAATAAAGACAAATCTTGGATATAAACAGAAGGAGAAAGAAAATCAAATGTGGGCTATAAGTCCAACCGAATGATTAAATTCAATGTTGTACCAAGTCAGAAGATGATGCATTCTTCCTCAAGCCAACAGCATTGAAGCACTGAAGTGTTCTGCACTGTCAGAGTATGTGGATTAGACATTAAACTAAGACCTTTTCACATGTAATAGTGAGATACAATGGCATTATTTTCCCCAATGTTAATTGAGTTCAATTAACCCCATGTACTTGGCATTTCTGGAATTACTATCGTCTTAGCAAATCTCTTGGGTAGATTGCCAGACTGAAGAACAAATTTCTTGTGCACCAGTTCTGTGAGATTCATGATGGCTGAAGAGTTCATTAAGAGATTCCTGTTGGCAAACAATAGCACTTTTTAAAGCAATGCATGGGTTATGAAGTACTTTTGGAGAATATGTTCTTTTATCATAATGAGGACTTTCCACAATTTGCTGACTAGAAATTAGCAGGAATTTTCCAAGAACCCAAAAGGTGACTGGATCTGTGTAACAACCTCCAGAGGAAATCTGTTCACATGTTTAACAGTACAATGCAGATATTAAGACATAGGAAGACATTCTCAAGAAGATCTAATGTTTAATTTTATTCCATTCGATCAAAAAAATTAGCACATAAGAAATTTTAAAATGTAACATAACAATGATACAAACAGAATTGTAAATCTAAAGAACAGATTCAGAAGCATGTAAATGTGAAATATGTTGATACATTTTCTTCATTTCACCAGAACAAGAAACCACCCTGAACTCTTCTGACAAGAGAGTTACCTATGGAATTTTGTGCAAATCAATTTGGCAGTCAAAAATCAAAAATACAAAACAAATCTGATCACATTGGAGATGAGGAATAGAGAGCAAATAACATTGTCTTGTGGCTGGAGACAAGCCTCAGATTCACTGCACAAATGAAGCAATTCTACCTGGAGTTCATATTTATACACAAGCATCTCCATGTTGTCCTGCTACTACCTAGGTTTCCACCGGGATCTTCCATACACTGGAGCTCTGCAGTGAAGACCAATCACCTGAGCTGTCACTGCAAAGTCTTGGTCTCTGTGGTTCTCAGACTTCTGTTGCCTTGAGTCCACAGCTGATCTATGATTCTCCTCACCATGTAACCCTGAAAGTTGCACAGCTTTCACTCAGGAGAAGGGAACTCTGTGCAAATCTAGTCCCATCTCTACCAGTTTTGTTTAAATTGTAATTCACCCACACAATATCTAAAGGCAAAATGCAACTCCAAAACACAATCCTCATGGTACAATCATTTTCTGATTTTGGAGTGACTCAAGGCAGGTTCCAGCACCAGCACATTTATACAGAACTTCATTTGATTACAAGACATTGAGAGAAGCAAAATCCTTTCCACCACAGGCACTGGTTAGTTTATACAGTTCAGATTGTGGCACTGGGTGTTAGTGTTATGAGGAAAGTGAATTTCCATCCATTGTCACGGTACAAAGCTAAGTTCAGGGAAACAGTTGAAAAAGCTTGAGCTTTTGTGAGAATCACCTCTACTTCCCCACCCTACAGATAGTCAGGAAGTGAGATGAGAAAATGAAAGGTTTTCATTTCCATCCTCTATTCTCACCTGTGAAAACACACACTACCAACCTTGGATGTTTTACTTCAGTCAGTTCTGTACTGTGGCTTCAAATGTATTACTGCAAAATTAGCTGCAACATTTTCAATGCATTTTCATTTTGTATATACTTTTTACAAAAACCTCTTGGAGCTTGCACATTTAAAATGCTAATTATTTCACTCCTTTCTGGTATTGAGCAGGTAGCAATTCTTCTGAAGGGTCATATAACCAGAAAGATATTTTAAACAAATACAGGTATAGCACACCAAATCCATAATATAACCCAATCCAGTGAAGGCTGATGTGTCATACAAAATAATAAGCTTCAAAGAAACCACATGATTATCCACAGGTACTCAGAGGGCAGCAGACACAGTGCTCACAGAAACAAGCAGCAGCAATATTACTCTGGAGACTGAAGGACTCAATTAGTGTTTTGGGGACCTCAGTAGTGAGCACTGAACTCGTTCCCCTGGGCAATGCAGAGGACACTTATCTGAAGGAAGCCAGAGAGCCTGGAGTTAACGTCAGCCCAATCAAATAGCCTGTGGATGATGCAATTTTCAGGTAATTCCTGAGGTGTGGACTTCACTCTGTTCTTCTAGCATAAAGACTACATTCTCACTTTTCCATATAGAAAAGTGATGTTAAACTTTCTTAAATTTTTATTAAAAAGATCTAAACACTGGATTGCAAGGACTTGCCCATTCCCTTACTTGCTGCCAGTTACTTATTTTAAAGGAAGGGATTTGCATTGTCAACATTTTTACGTGAGGGTGAGTCAGCAGATTTTTAAAAAAATGAGCAGCACAAAATCCCAAGATACAGGATAAAATAAATTTTGCAGGCACTGAGATGGGAACATCCTCTTGGAATGGCCTACTCCACCAATGCCAACTTCACAGTCAGTTGTCTGTCAATTTCTCTGTGGCTACACTGGCTTTAAGCTGCTCATTTTGTCAAATGGATGTACACCATAAGATTCAAGTATGTTCCACGTAAACCATTAACATTAGTACTTTTTAAAAGTTAATTAAATATTAAAGCCTAGTTAACACTCAACTTCACATAGCATCCCAGGAGTAAACATTCTACACCAAGGAGTGCACAGAACTGATCGAGCAAAACATATTTCAAAGTAACTGTGGTTGTGAGACAGTCGACAACACAACACAGGAGACAAATAATGCGGAAGACAGACCAACCTTTTCACTCATTATTTCAATTACTCAGCAACATGATTCGTTTTTAAAAACTTCAGCTCCTATCTAACATGGAATCATTGTTGAAAGACTGATTCTTCATGAACAGGTTGGAGGCCAAGTCTGCGATAAAATGGTCCTTCCGGCTTCAAAATAATCCACTGATGTAAAGGTCCAAGTCATTCAAATGCCTGAACATTATGGCATGATGACCAGGGCCCATATTCAATCAGCCCCTGCCCCACCCCGGCTGGCACCATGGCCTGCACAGCCACTCTGAAAACGACTATTGGGCATAATACTCAAAGAAGAGTTTCAGATTACAGCTCTCTTGTTACAAGAGGAAAATCAGATAGCTGGAGCCATGGAAACAATCTTGAGTCTTCAAGATATTAATCCAGTGGAATAAGGAATCAGTTTATGATTTAGGCATTGAACAGCAGCTGAACCTTGATGTGCCATTTCTCACAGTGGTAGGGCATACAATTGTGCACAGTGTGTAACTGGTCCTGGCTCTGGGAGGTCAAGCCCTTTTGTGATTTAGGGCAAAGAGCAAAAGGCAAGGTAAAATACACAAAATAACAACCTCAATCACCTAAATGTTTGTCAGGATCTCCATGTAATCTACTTCAGTATCTGAGAATGAAGAAATAATTAATATTTTTAAAGGAAATAAACTGCCCTGTTAAAAAGTTTTTTGTACTGACAGTATATATGTGCGATATAACAGGATTTTTATCCCTCTACAGATCACAGTGAAAAAAACTTTCAAAACCACTTTGTATTAAAAAAAAGTGGCTATGTTCATTCTACCAAAAAAAATCTCTCAGCTTCCCTACAACATCCACTGCATTATCTATCTAACAATAACAATTTTAGAACTTTTAACTAAACTCATTGGGTTTCACATTATCTAGATCACAGAGATACAACTGTTATCCCAGCACAACCGCTGACTAGGGCTGGTTACTATTACCTACTTGGTGATGATCAGAGACGTCAAGGCCCTCAACATAGAAATCAAAGACTCAATAAACTATTACTGCAGCAGTTTAAGCAATTTTGCTTTTGAAATTTTGATAGTATTTTCAAATGTAAATTATAAAGAACAGTGACAACCTTGAAAACATTTGTACATGATATTCAATTTTAATCTGCAACACTGGTTGGGAGAACTTAGAAACAAAAATTATCCTGTTTGTGATACCCACACTGGAAATGGAACGAACGTTATTTGGATGTCGACAAATATCCTTGAAGCAGTTTAGTTTTGGAGACATCAATCCCATCGTTTGGTAAATAGAATTCAGTTCTGGAAGCAGGCACACAGCACCAAGGTGAGATGAGATTAATAAAGCTGTCTGAAACTGCAACCAAGCCAAGGTGTTGATGGGCAGGGTAGGTGTTTCAGAAGGTGCAAACTCTACAGCTTCTGAAATCCCAGATGCCTGCATCAGTCCCAGCTACCACTGCTCTGGATTTGGCCCTGTCCAATTAGCAGGACAATCAGGAGTTACAGAGTTGGGGGTTGGTGGAAAGGCACGCATTTCAAAGAACTGCAGGAAAAAATAACACTGCCACTCCAACTGAGGAAGCAGGAAGCTTGCACTGGAATAAAGACCAAAAACACCTCCTTCCTCAATGGGTGGCAGAGCCCTGAGAGCTGAACTATTCCTCTCCTGCAAAGGAGGCACAACTTCCACTGGTCTAACAATGTTTGTGGATCAAAAGTCTCTTGGTAACCCAGGTACATCCACAGGTACTGTGTGGACGGGATGGTTGTTTGGTAGTGAGTAGTCTTTGTGGGGCACAGAGTTGCTGAGAGGTATTACAAAACCTTCAACCCACATTCCACTTCAGCAACCAGTTTGGGAGTTGTCAGCTTTTGAGAAAGAGCAGATCAAAGACCACTCACCAACTCAAATGCTATCTGACACACCAGACATTTACCACTTCACATGGTCAAAGAAGCAACAATTCTTCAAATTGGTTGATGAACTGGACAAAGGAAAGTAGGAGCAAGGTGAAAATGGCAACACCATAACTTGATGTGACCAGTCTCAAGAAAACCATGGGACTAGGGTTGAGAAAGATCTTCCCCTCAAGTATTCTCTTCCTTCCACACTTTGCTTTAGAATACATCTACTTGTTGGAACATATGGAAATAAACACAATTGCACCACAGATATTCTCAAAGGGTATCTTTTCCAGGATTAGATGTGGAAAAACTAGATGCATGTGGATTTATTATTAGATTATATAGATGGCAGCACACAGGCTCACCCTATCCTTCCCCTCAGATACTTGCAAAGGCAACCAGATGGCTACTTAACATGACTGAGTATTGCTTGGCAAAGTGGGATGAAACATCAGGTCACAGCCAATTTTGATATACCAAAGAATTACATCTCGACATGCACAAAGTCAGGGAAGGAACAATTACAGACACTGCACTGAGAACTTACATCATTAGTTGGATTGACAGACAAGTCTTCGATTTGGTAAAGCATTATCACAATAATAATCTAAGGAAGGCATCTCTGTATCCTTAAACCCTGTGATCTGCCATTGGTTTGAAAAGTAGAAAAATAACAGATAATCCCTGGGCACCCTTACAATAGAGCACATTCCCACATTGCATCTTCCTACATGTAGAAACTATAAGGTTACCTGTCTCCAAGATCTGTGCTCAAACTACAACCCACCTCCTAGAGGAAAAAAAACGAAAACAAAAACAACTGTTGTGCAAATTCTTCTTTCAAGTGATGATACTTTCCAGACACTGTGATTCAGTTTCAACAAACATTAGAATCTTTGCATAATATTACAGTAACTCTCTTCCTCCAAGAAGATAGAAAAAGCGGCAAGCAGTGAGGGGAATAAAAAGAAAAGCACAACGGTATGGGGCTGCCTGCAAAATCTCGGACTGCAGCACAAGGTGGGCTTCCTTCCTCCCTCCCTCCCACCTGCTCTCCCACTCCTCACTGGGTCTTTGTCATTTTCTCATCACCCTCTCACTGTCATCAGTCATCACATTAGGCGTAGAAGGGCCAGTTTCATTCAGCATGTCGTCTATGCAGTGTTGGACTTGCTCAGCTCCTGTCTGATTGCTGTGAACAAAAAGGCAAGCTTACATTAGTATCTTCAGCATTTCAGTAGCAGGCCAGATTCGTTAGCACAATGTCTGGCTTTCAGCTATCTGGCTTCCTGTGTATTTATGTAACATCCCACAAACCAAACTAATGGTGGTGTTACTCCCAGGGGCAGCAAGTCCACCAGCTGCAAGGGCACTACGTGTAGTCCACCCTCCGGCAGAGAGATAGGCTGGAGACAGAACCAATCACATTCCCAGCTCCAGCAATGACTGGACAGCCACTAGTACATCAACACAAGTGTGATTACTTTATGCTTTGGTGCTTTGCTGTTGCTTGGTGGGTGGGGAGCGCTGATGTATTTTGTTGAAATGTTGGGAGTCTTTGGGGTTCTCATGTTTATCTATCATTTATTCTTTTTTGGTTCTTTGAAAAACAGAGGCACCTCTTTCTCCTTAGGTATGTCGTATACCGGGTGAAGCGTGAAGTCTTTGGGGTAACTGCAAGTCTGTGTCTTTGCTATCATTCTGCTCACAATTGAGTGTTCGGTGGTGGGTGCCGATAATTTTTTTTTGCCTGTGGGGGGAGGGGGAGGGGGGGATTGTTGCTTGCTGCTGCTTATGCGCAGGAGGGAGGGAAGTTGGGGGGACTTTGGGGTTCTAACAGTTAACTGTCGTTCATTCTTTGGGGCACTCCTCTGTTTTTGTGGATGGTTGCGAAGAAAAAGCACTTCAGGATGTATATTGCATACATTTCTCTGACATTAAACTGGACCTTTGAACCTTTTCTGTTTTTTGTGGATGTCTGCAAAGGCAAGTATTTCAGGTTGTATACTGATTGAACCAGTCCTCAATGGAGCTGGTGTGGGGGAATGGTCCCATTCGGTTCCCTCATAGAACTGGTGGGACAGGTTGCACCTAAAAAAGCACCAATATCCTTACAGAGGTGTTTACTCGTTCTTCTCAGGAGGATTTAAGTTAAGGTGGCAGGTGAACAGGAACCAGGGATCAATGAGAGGAAGGATTCTGGGGAAGGTAAAAGTTAGATGAAGTAAGCCTGAAAGAAATGGCAGGGAAAGCAAGGTTAATGAGCATGGTGGTGTTCAAGAGTTGAAATGCATTTATTTCAATGCAAAGAGTATAACAGCAAGGCAGGTGTTCTTAGGGCCTGGATTAATACATGGAACTACAATGTGGTGGCCATCACAGAAACTGTGTGAGAGAAAGGCAGAACTGGCAGCTCAACAATTCAGGATTTGATATTTCAAACACAATCAAAGGATGAAAAAGAGCTGGGGGAGTTGAATTACTGATTGGCGAGAATATCAGCGCCACTTAGAGGACATCTTGGAGGGTTCATCCAGTGAGGTAATATGGGTAGAACTCAGACGTGAGAAATGTCATCCTGACCGCAGATGCTGTCTGTGTGCAATTTGCACATTATATTTGTAATAGGTGGGTTTTGTTCAATGCTCCAATTCCTTTACATATACCAAGGACATTAGTAGGTTAAATGGTCACAGTAACTTGCCCCTCATATGTAGATCAATGGTGAAATCTAACAGGGAGCTGATAGAAAACATGGAAAATTAAAAGTGGGATTAATGCAAGATCACAGAAATGGACAGTTGATGATTAGTACAGACTCAACTGGCCAATTTTTGTGTTGCACTGTATCCGTTAAAAGGAATGCCAGGACTTGACTCAAAACAAAAATTCAGTAAATGCTGAAAATTCAAAATAAAAACATTGACTTGAAGTCAAGTTTATTGTCATTTAGCTATATACATTTATGTAACATATATAACCATATAATGTATATAGAAATGAGACGTTTCTTGAAACCAGGGTGTAAGGCACAGTAGTACACATAACACACGATAACTTATGAAGGTACTGATAAAATCTATAGATGAATCACACATAAATAACAAACTAAAGTGCATTAATTTTAAATATTGGAAGGCATGGCACAGATTAACCAGTTACTCTTCGAATATGATGCAGCCGGGAGTTCAGAGACAAATGGCCCGGGGGAAGAAACTGTTTCCCCTCCTGACTGTTCTTGTTTTTATGCATTGTAGTCGCCTGCCAGATGGTAGAAAGTCAAAGAGGATACTGGATGGATGGGTGGATCATTAATAATACTAGGGGCCGTGTGTGCGCAGCGCTCCTGATAAGTGTCCCCAATGGATGGTAGGAGGCCCCTACAATCCTCTCAGCTGTTCTCACAGTCATTTGTAGGGACTTCTGGTCTGATGGTTGTCTGCTCCCATTCTAGATGGAGATGCAACTTGTCAGGATGCTCTCAGTGCTGCTCCTGTAAAATACAGTTAAGATGGAGGTCAAGAACCTTGCTTGCCTCAGTGGAGGCGCTGCTGTGCCTTCTTGTTCAGGGAGGTGATATTAAGGGACCAGATGAGGTCCTGCATGATGTGAACTCCCAGGAACTTGGTACACTTAACTCTTTCTAGGGAGGAGCCATACATAGAGGAAGATGGTTTGCCTGCACCTTTGGAAGTCCACAATGATTTCCTTTGTTTTCTCCACGTTCAGGCTTAGGTAGTTATTCTCACACCAAACCATCAGCTGCTCCACTTCCTCTCTGTACTCCATCTAGTCATTGTTCTTGATAAGGCCAACCACTGTTGTGTCATCCACAAACTTGAGGACACAGTTTGAGCTGGATCCTGCGACAGTCATACATCAGCAGTGTAAAAAGCAGCAGGTTGAGCACACAGATTTGGGGAGTGCCAGAGCTCAGTGTAATGGGATGACAGATGTTGCTGCCCACACGGTCTGACTGTGTGGCCTTACTGTTTAGAAGTCCAGTATCTAATTGCAAAGGGAGGTGTTGAGACCCAGCGAGGACAGTTTCCCTACCAGTCCCTGGGGTATGATGGCGTTGAATGCTGAACTTAAATTTATAAGCAGCAGTCTGGCATATGAGACCCCATTTTCCAGGTGGGGCAGGGCAGAGGCTATTGCATCATCAGTGGATTGATTTGAGCAATAAGCGAACTGGAAAGAGTCCAGTGTTACTAGGAGAAAGGCTTTAATGTGCTCCATGACCAGCTACTCAAAGCATTTCATAATAGCTGATGTTAATGCCACCTGAAGATAGTCATTTAGGCAGATTACTGAGACCTTCTTTGGTACTGGAATGATAGTGGCTGCCTTGAAAACTGAGGGGACAATGGATTGTTTCAGGCAGATGTTGAATATATCTGTTAGATGGGTTCCGTGGTCTTTCAGCACCTGACCTGATATAATAGAAGGTCCTGCAGCTTTGTGTGGGTTGACTTTGGCCAGGGTCTTCCTCACCTCAGCTTCAGCCAGACAGTAATCTAATCACAAACAACCTGTACTATACCTGTACTTGTACCTCTACTTTACCTGGACTATACCTCGTCCCACTTTGTTATTTGTAAAAATGCCATCTCTTCTCTCAGTTCCTCTGTCTCCACCACATATGCTCTCAGGATAAGGCTTTTCATTACATAATGAAGGTGATGTTGTCCTTTTTCAAAGAAAGGGGTTTCCCTCCCTCCATTATCAACACTGCCCTCTTCCATTTCACACACGTCTGCTCTTACCCCATCCTCCTGCCACCCTATCAAGGATAGGGTTCCTTGTCCTCACCTACCACCCCACCAGCCTCCACGTACAGCACATAATTCTCCAAAACTTCCACCATTTGCAATGGGATCCCATGAGCGAGCACATCTATCCCTCATCCCCACTCTCTGCTTTCCACAGGGATCACTCCCTACACAACTCTCTTGTCGATTTGTCCCTCGCTACTGTTCTCCCTCATGGCACTTATCCTTGCAAGCGGAACAAGTGCTACACCTGCCCCTACATTTCCTCCCTCACCACCACTCAGGGCGCTAAACAATTCTTCCAAATGAGGCGAAACTTCATCTGAGAGTCTGTTGGGGTTATATACTGTGTTTAGTGCTCGCAGTGTGGCCTCCTATATATCAGTGAGACCCGACATAGCTTGACAGACCACTTCACTGAGTACCTATGCTCCATCCACCAGAACAAACGGAATCTCCCAGTGGCCACCCATTTTAATTCCACTTTCCATTCCCATTCTGATATGTTCATCCATGGCCTCCTCCACTGTCAGGATAAGGATACACTTCAGTTGAAGGAATATCACGTTTGGGTAGCCTCCAACTCGATGACATGAACATTGATTCCTCAAACATCCGGTAATGCTCCCAGCCTCCCCCCCACCACCATTTCCCTGTAATCCCTGCTACTTGCACCTCGTGTCGCTGGTATCGTAGAACTGGCTGTAAATCCTCTGATCATGCTCCCATTTCACCTTCCTGATGGAGCAGAAAAGCACAGTTCTTACTTCCTGGGAGAGTTGTCTCGTCTCCTGGTCTAAAAGCAGCATCATGATTCCTCAGCCTGGCATGGACCTCTGCAGTGTGTAATGGCTTCTGATTTGCCCTCACCCAGATATGTTCTGTGATGGTACCATTCTCAGTATGCTTCTCTATGTAGCTGGTCACAGAATCCACATATTCCTCGATGTTAACATGGTTGCCATAGGCAGCAGCCACCCTGAACATTCTCCAGTTTGTATTATCAAAGCAGAGACTACACCCTCAGGCCAGGTGTTCACCACCTTTAGAACTGGTCTGACTCGTTTGATCACTGCTGGAACTAACATTACAGGTAAGTGATTTGACAGTCCAATACAGGGTTGAGTCTATAGGCATGTGGTATATTAGCGTAAACTAGGGCTAGCGTATTTTCACCTCTGGTAGCAAAATTAGTATGCTGGTGGTCAAAACTGAGCTAATGCATTGTTGGACCAGGAATGGTAGAGCAAGTGTCAGGTAGGGAGTATGATCCAAATATGTCAGGTCAGATCAAAGTGGTTTCTAAAAGGATAATTTGTGCTTTATTATTTAAAGCCCTAGAATGTTGCTTTCAGTCTGGAAGTCACATCTCAAGAAGATGCTGGCCTGGAACACAGCACCACAAGTTTCAGCATAACAACACAAATTTAAAGATTAAATGAGAGAGCACAAATTAAGGGCTGATTTAAGTCTAGTGCTTTAATATGAGTAGACAACAGAGTAAGTTGAAGAGATGGGTGGTGGTGGTGAGGTTATACAATGAAATTAGTTCAGAGGCGATGTAGGATGATGTTCTTAATTCTAAGCTGTTGAGAGCTTGGAATTCCAGTCAAGCAGAATGTTACAAGCTGACAGAACCAAGGCAGGTAAATAAAGGTTAGACTCTAATAGCCAGGATCTGAGTGAACAGAATCAACTCAGCTGAGTATGCTCCTGTTCTCATTGCTTTCCAGGCATGGATCTATTTTGGAGTTGCAAAGGCTGAGGGTTAAACCAAATAACAAGCCCATCAGCCTAATTGGAGATCCTTTGGATACCTTAAGATACCACAATTTGAGGCAAAATTATTGGTAAGAGCTTGGATTATTAAATGACAGCCACAGATTTCTTAGACAATTTACCTGCCAAACTTGATTGAGTTATTTGATTAAATACAGGTGAGAATGGATAAATGTAGGGCAGCTGTTGTGTTTGGATGCTTGGAAATTTAATGAAAAGTTTAATGCATGTGATAATGACCAGAAGACAAGCAGGGGAGCATGGATGAATCACTTTTAATACTGTTGTTGTGAATGTCTCTTGTAGGTCAGCACTTGGTGTCCACCTCTGATTACCTCTGAACTGAAAGATGATGACAAGGCAACCATGATGTCATAGGTATGCAGTAAATGTAGGGAGGACAGGTTTAGGAACCACATGAGGTTTCAGCTATGAAACTGGTGAAATTCTCCAGTTTCCATCACAATACTTAATCTTGACTACCTGGGATTCCAGATAGCAGATAAGTAACTTAGCTACAATGTCGTAATTCCCAGTGATGTGAGTCATATACCTGTGTAGCACAGGCACTCGAGTTAATGTCACTGCTTCAGTAACCTGGAATAATATGTGCAGGGCGTCCTTTTAAAGTTGAAGACAAGACAAAACCTGGGAATATTGCAAACCACATAATAGCTGTAGATTTCAGCAGGACAGACTGATGTGAAGTTTACTCTAAATGGTAGCAAATATTAGGGATCAGTAATCTAGATTAAAAAAAAAAGAAAATGTTAGACACATTCCAAAAAATTGTGCAACATCTAGGGAATAGAAACCAAGTAGTAGGGCTTTGGCTCATCAGAGCTTCGGAGAGGACGAAGGTAAATTAGTTTCATTTCTCTTTTTTTTCCTCCAACTTAAGAACAGTGGGTAAGATTGCAAGGGCAGTTTTCTGCTCTGGTTGTTAAATGTGGGATATCTGGGAAACTTCCAGCCTCCCTGATGGCTGCATCTGCACCAGGTGCATTGGCTTGTTAGGGGAATTGAGGAGGCGATTGATAGGAACTACAGGCAGGTAGTTGCACCAGGGTCACAGGAGACAGTTAAGTTGGTAACTGTCAGGAGAGCGAAGGGAGAGCATCAGGTAGTGGCAAACACCCCTTTGGCTGTCCCCCTTAAAGTATTCCATTTTGAGTACGGAATGAAAGAGGATGGCAGAAGTAATAGGGGACTCTACAGTTTGAGGGACAGATAAGTGAATCTGTGGGTGTGAAATATAAATGGCAGTTTGCCTCCCAGGGTCTGTGAAGTTTCTGAATGCATCCATAATATCCTGAAATGGGGGTGGGGGTGGTGACCAGCCGGGGGTCGTGAAACACGTTGGTAGCAACAACACAGGTAGAAAAAGGGAGGAGATTCTGAAAGCAGAATGCAGGGAGTTAGGAAGGGAACTGAGAAGCAGGACCTCAAAGGGAGTAATCTCCAGATTGCTGTCTGTGTCATGTGACAGTGAGTATAGGAATAGAATGAGGTGGCAGATGAATGTGTGGCTGAATGATTGGAACAAGGAGCAGAGATTCCGATTTCTGGATCATTGGGACCTCTTCTGGAGCAGGTGTGACCTGTACAAGATGGGTTGCACTTGAATCCAAGGGGGAACCAATATCCTGACTGGGAGGTCTGCTAATGCCATTGGAGAGGATTTAAACTAGATTTGCAAGGGTGTGGGAACCAAAGTGAAGAAGCAGAGGATGGGACGGTTGGAGCACAAGTAGAGACAACTTGCAGGGAGTTTTTGAGGAAGGATAGGGAGATGATAGAGCAAAAATATAATTAGCCTGATAGTTTGAGATGTGTACTTTAATGGAAGGAGTATCATAAACAAAGCGGATGAACTTAAAGCATGGATCAATATGTGGAACTATGACTTTGTGGTCATTACAGAGACTTGCATGTCTCAGGGCAGGAATGGCTGCTGAGTGTGCCAGGTTTAGATGCTTCAAAAAGAATGGGAGGTGGCATTACTAATCAGGGGTAGTGTCAAGGCTGCAAAAAAAAAGGAAGTCAGTGAGGTTGGAAGTCAGAAACAGGAAGTGGGCAATAACTCTACTGGGAGCTTTTTCTTTTTACAGACCCCACCCCCCAATAGTAACAGAGACATCGAGAGGCAGATAGGGAGGCAGATTCTGGAATAGTGCAATAAGAATAGGGTTGTTGTGATGAGAGATTTTAACTTTCCTAACATTGACTGGCACCTCAGAGCAAGGGGTTTAGATGGGGTGGAGTGTGTTTGGTGTGTTCAGGACGGTTTCCTGACACAGTATGTAGATAAGCCATCCAAAGAAAAGGCTCTACTTGATCAGGTGTTAGGAAATGAGCCTGGTCAGGTGTCAGGTCTTTCGGTGGGAGAGCACTTTGGAGGTAGTGATCCTAACTCTATCTCCTTTACCAGAGTGCTGGAGAGGGACAGCAGCAGACAATTTGGGAAAACATTTAATTGGGGTAGGGGGAAATATGATGCTATTAGGCAGGAACTTGGGAGCATAAATTGGGAACATATGTTCTCAGGGAAATGCACAGCAAAAATTTGACAAATGTTCAGGGATCATTTGCATAGCATTCTGCCTAGAGGCAAGGAAAGGTTGGTAGGGTAAAAGAACCATGGTGTACAAAGGATGTGGAAAATCTAGTTAAAAAGAAAAAAGCTTCAAGGTTCAAGAAACTAGGTACTGATAGAATTCTAGAAAATTACAAGATTGCAAGGAGCTTAAGAATGAAATTAGGAGAGCTAGAAGGAGCCATGAGAAGGCCTTGGCGAACAGGATTAAGGAAAACCCCAAGGCATTCTACAAGTATGTGAGGAGCAAGAGGATAAGATGTGTGAAAACAGGACCAATCAGGTGCGAAGGTGGAAACATGTGCATGGAGTTGGAGGAGGTATCGGAGGTACTTAATGAATACTTTGTTTCAGTATTCACCAGGGAAAAAGACCTTGGCAATTGTAGGGATGACTTACAGCGGACTGAAACGCTTAAGTGTAGAGACGTTGAGAAAGAGGATGAGCTGGAGCTTTTGAAAAGCACTAATTAGTTAAGTCAGAAACAAGAGAAAATCTGTAGATACTGTAAATCTGAGCAACACACATAAAATGCTGGAGGAACTCAGTTGGCCAGGCAGCATCTATGGAAAAAAGTACAGTAGACATTTTGGGCTGAAAACGTTTGGCAGGACAGTTAGACAAGTTGCTGGGACTGGAGGAGATATACCCAGGCTACTGTGGGAAGTGAGGGAGGGGATTGCTAAGCCTCTGGTGATGATCTTTACATCATCAATGGGGACAGGAGAAGTACCAGAGGACTGGAAAGTTGCAAATGTTGCTCCCTTGTTCAAGTAAGTGAGTACAGATAACCCAGGAAATTACAGACCAGTGAGTCTTACTTCAGTGCTGGGCAAGTTGTTGGAGAAGATCCTGAGAGGAAGGATTTATGAGGAGGAGAGACATAAACTGATTAGGGGTAGTCAGCATGGCTTTGTCAATGGCAGGTCACGACTTTTGAGCCTGATTGAATTCTTTGAGGATGTAACAAAACACATTGATGAAGGTAGAGCAGTGAATGTAGTGTATATGGATTTCAGTAAGGCACTTGATAAGGTTCCCCATGCAAGGCTCGTTCAGAAAGTAAGGAGGCATGGAATCCAAGGAGAACTTGCTTTGTGGATCCAGAATTGGCTTGCTCACACAAGGCAAAGGGTGGTTGTAGATGGTTCATGTTCTGCATGGAAGTCGGTGACCAGTGATGTTCCACAGTGATCTGTTCTGGGACCCCTCCTCTTTGAGATATTTATAAATTACCTGGATGAAGAAGTAGAAGTGTGGGTTAGTAAATTTGCTGATGACACAAAGGTTGAGAGGGTTGTCAGATGTTACACTGGGACATCTGGATAGGATGCAGAAATGGGCTGAGAAGTGGCAGATGGAGTTCAACTCAGATAAGTGTAAAGTGGTTCATTTTGGTCAGTCAAATTTGAAGACAGAATATAGTATTAACGGTACTATAGTGTGAGGTATTGCACTTTGGAAGGACAAACCAAGGTAGAACACACAACATAAATGGTAGGGCACTGAGAAGTGCAGTAGAACAGAGGGATCTGGGAATGCAGATACAAAATTTCCTAAAAGTGGCGTCATAGGTAGATAGAGTCATAAAGAGAACTTTTGGTACATTGGCCTTTATAAATCAAAGTATTGAGTATTAAGAGTTGGAATATTATGATGAGGTTGTATAAGGCATTGGTGAGGCGGAATTTGGAGTATTGTGTGCAGTTTTGGTCACCAAATTACAGGAAGGATATTAATAAGGTCGAAAGAGTGCAGAGAAGGTTTACAAGGATGTTGCTGGGACTTGAGAAACTGAGTTACAGAGAAAGGTTGAATAGGTTAGGATTTTATTCCCTGGAGCGTAGAAGAATGTAGGGATATTTGATACAGGCATATAAAATTATGATGGGTATAGATAGAGTGAATGCAAACAGGCTTTTTCCACTGAGGCTAGGAGAGAAAAAAAAAAGAGGACATGGGTTAAGGATGAAGGGGGGAAAGTTTAAAGGGAACAAGTGGTGGGAGTGTGGAATGAGCAGCCAGATGAAGTAGTAAATACAGCTCACTTTTAACATTCAAGAAAAACTTGGACAGGTACATGGATGAGAGGTGTATGAAGGGATATGGTCCAGGTGCAGGTCAGTGGGACTAGGCAGAAAAATGGTTTGGCACAGCCAAGAAGGGCCAAAAGGCCTGTTTCTGTGCTGTAATGTTCTATGATTCTATGGTAAGACTCTTGGTAGTGTAGAGGATCAGAGAGATCTTGGAGTCCATGTCCATAGGCCACTCAAAGCTGCTGTGCAGGTTGGCAGTGCTGTTAAGAAGGCGTATGGTATGTTGACCTTCATCAACCGTGGGATTGAGTTTAAGAGCCAAGAGGTAATGTTACAGCTATATAGGACCCTGATCAGACCCCACTTGGAGTACTGTGCTAAGTTCTGGTCACTTTACTACAGGAAGGATGTGGATACTGCAGAGAGAGTGCAGAGGAGATTTACAAGGGGGTTGCCTGGATTGGAGAACACGCCTTATGAGAATAGGTTGAGTGAACTTGGCTTTTTCTCCTTGGAGTGATGGCGGATAAGAGATGACCTGACAGAGGTGTATAAGCTGATAAGAGGCATTGATCATGTGGATAGCCAGATGCTTCTTCCCAGGGCTGAAATAGCTAACATGAAGGGGCATAGTTTAAGGTGCATGGAAGTAGGTACAGAGGGAATGTCAGGGTTGTTTTTCCACACAGAGAGTGGTCAGTGCATGGAATGCACTGCTGGCGAAGGTGATGGTGGCGAATACAATAGGGTATTTTATGAGACTCTTAGATAGGTACAGGGAGCTTAGAAAAGTAGAGGGCTATGTGGTGAGGTGGAGTAATTCCAGGCAGTTTCTAGAGTAGGTTACATGGTTGGCACAATATTGAATTATTGTAGATTTCTATGCACTAGATGTTTCAGATCAATAACCTTTTTAGTTACATAGGGACCGAGTATGCTAATTAAAAATATATTTCTGTGCATTTCAATTGAGCAGTCATAATTGTATAACCTTTCAGCTTATTTGTTTCTCCTTAGAATGCCCATGTATTCTGATCTTTGGAACAGGATTTGTTTTCTCCAATCCCTACATGTTCCTGGAGAGATTAAATTGCTTTAATCTGATCGATTACTGATATCACCTGTTCTTGGATGCAGAGATTAACAACACTGAAGCAAATCAAAGGTTGCTACCTAATAGCAAAACGGAAGCTTGGTGACACTCACCATCAATAAGTTCCTCCTTTAGCTTCTGAAGCTCCTTCCTCATTTCTTCCAAGATATCCTGTTTAAAAAACAAAATAGCTAGTCTTTAAAAAAAAAGGAAAATTGTATTGATCAACCAATGTCTAGCTTCAGATCCAAACACAGCAGGACGGAGAATTAATGCCCTGTGACCTACAGCAGAGGGGAGTAGGGATTATGCTGGGTACATACCATGCTGCTGGAAATGGAGCACTATCAGTAACTGCACACAAACAAAGATTTGAAGGAAAAGCTCAGTTTCACAAGGGGGAAGAACAGCAACAGGTTGGCTGTGGGTACAAACCTACACAGCAAAATAATGTGGGGAAAGAAATTATTGAAAAGTTGCTGACCATACCTGTTTTAATCTGTCATAATCGAAGATCTCTGCTTGTACACCATTGGTGTTTGGTTGTCCACTTGGTGTGGATTTGCTTCTGAAATAGAAATCGAGCAGTTACCCAGGGAGTGGCTTAGAACAAGCTATGGGATTATAAGGAACAAGAGTCAGTAGTTATTAGCCTCATTTACCCTGACTGCTGGACACCAGTCTACCTTTTTTTTATTTCAGAAAGATAACTTAACGTGACAAATCTTAAAACAAAAACACAAATCCTCTGGTTTCACCTACTACCACTAAGAGGATAGCTGCAATGATTTATAGAAAACACCAAATTCTCAAAATCACATCCCCACTGGGGTCCAGTAAGGGGATCACAAATGCCCACACTAAGAAATCCACCTCTTTCAACAGTAATGGCTGTGAAAAGCTTGAAGCTCCAGGCTGCTCCTGTTATTAGCTTTCTGCATGTCAATTCATCATCTCATTTGCTCTTCCTACTGTTAGTTGGAACACATCAGTCACTTCACTAAACAAATAAGCCCACATCACCCCAATCTACACTCTGTGCCATCCATAGATGCAAAACATCACCGTCACAACTCCTCAAAGCTTAGCAGAGGATAGAGGCATTTCAAAGGAATTGCACTTACTTGTGTCCACAATCACAAACAAAAATCAATACAAGGCTGAAGATGAAACACATTTTAAAGGTGCAGCCAGCCACACCTAATTGTGTTCTGATCAAAGACAATTATTCCAGTCACAGAGGCAGAGTTACAAGGCTGACCTCTTGACTCGACCAGATTGGAAGAAATTGGACCCAACTCTCTGAGAGGCCTTTAGCGAGAATACCTTCAACTCACCCAGAGTTTTTGGGTGTTATTGCCCAAGATCATTATTTGACTCTCATCTTTACAACTCTTACCCTTCTGAAAAACAGTAGAGATTTTAGGAATGCTTTACATTTAATACAAATCTTGCTGCTTCATTCAGATGCAGTGAACTACTCTGAAGGATACATACTGATCTAAATTACTATATCACATTCACAACATAAAACAGCACGTGGGTGAAATTGTAACTGATCTGACCACGCACACAACAGCAGAAGCACAGCAACAGGGGGATGCCCATTAACCTCTTCCTCAATTTACTTTGATGATGTACCTATAAAGAGAGGATGGACAATCCTGGAGCATCAGAGACTAAGGGGAGACCTGATAGAAGTTTATTAAATTATAGGAGGCATGTGAAAGGTAGATAGTCAAAGTCTTTGATCCAGAGTGTAAATATCAAACAGTAAACGGAAGAGCTTTAAGATGACAGGAGAAAGGAGTTTAAAGGAGAATTACGAGCAAATTTCTTTTACATGGGGGGGCCTGGAATGGTGACAGAAGCAGGTAGGAAAGCAATAGAAGTGTTTAGCCAGATACAAAGAACAATCAGAGGTTAGCTCACGGGCCTGTTCTGGAGCTATACTGTTTAGTGTTTCACACTCATGGCTCACCCACATTTCAGTTGCAATTACTCAACTTTATAACCTTCCATCCCTTGCTAGGGAAATTGCCACTCCTGAAACACTGCCACAGCGCCTCCTTGTTTTGAACCCTGCATCCCCATCTGCAGAAAGGACTTTGTAATTGCTCTAATTGATGCCTTAAAAATGGAACACCCTTAAATGTTTAAAGTAATTACACAACAGATTAAAATAAGTCATCAAGCATCACCAACATACAGACTAATCCTTACTGTATCTCTCCAATACACCATTGTTGATATTTGTTCCTCCTACCCCTCCAAATTGTTTGGACATGTTGACAGAGTTGTTGAAACAAACCCTATGATTTATCGATTTCCCACCATGTTCAATAATTTGTAACCATCCCTCTTTCATCTGCAAAGGTAGAAAATTCTCATTTTTGTCAGTCCCAAAATGAATACTTCTCTTTCTCCACCGTGACCATAACTTGTCATAGTCCTGCTCACATTTAATTTGTATGGCAACATTCATGTAGCCAACAATAACTTCACAGTTCACAAAACTGTATCTAAACATTGTTCCTTCATTAAATACATGTAGGGTAAAAGTCCTGATGCAGGAATCATCACACGACCCATTCCCCTCACCCTCACCACAGACCACCCTAAACCACCGAGTTCCTCCAGCATCTGCAATCTTGTCTTCCTTACACTTTAAACTTCGTGCAGAACCTCAATGAATCCCTTGTACATATTAAATGAGACATCTACAGTACCTTGAAATAGTATTCAACCCCCCACAACTATTTTCACATTTTACTATATCATTTTCTAAATTTAAAATATATTAGAGAAGGATTATTTGAGCTAATCTATAAAACATTAAGCAACCTGTCAAATGAAAAGAAAAAAAATCCAAAACCAGTCAGCAATTTACGAAAAGTTAAAAATCCAGAATTTTGAGGCTGAAAAATTATTCAACTCCTTTGTAATTACACTAACTTTCCTCAGGTGCAATACTGTATATTACCTTACCAACTCACACTATTTGTTCATGTAGAAAATTGGGGGATCACCTGTTTTCAATGAGACCAAAACCAAAATGAAGACAAAAGAGCATTCAAGACAAGTCAGGGAAATGATAATGGAGAAGCACAAATCTGGGGAAGGGCACAAGACCTTCTCATGGGCACTGAACATACCCCGGAGCTCAGGGTGATCCATCATGAAAAAGTGGGAAAAGATATGAAACCACAATCGCACTGCTTAGGTCACACAACTCCTCAAAACTCAGTCACAAGAGAAGAAGTCACTCTGAGTGTGCTGCAGAAGTCAGTGGCTACAACTGGAGATGAAGTTCACGGTGCCACAATCTCTCAAGCCTTGCACAATCAGGGTATTTATGGAAGAGTGGCAAGGAATAAACCCTGGCTAACAAAAAAATATCCTTGCCTGTCAAGACTTTGCAAAGCATCATTTAGAAGGTACTGTAAAGATGTGGAAGGAAGTCTTGTGGTTAGATGAGACTAAAGTGGAACTTTCTGGCCTCAACTCTAAGCAGTACATGTGACGTAAATCTAATACTGAGCATCAGCCAAGTAATGCTATCATTCTATGGCGATGCTTTTCAGTAGTAGGGACTAGAAATCGGGTCAGGATTGATGGAGTTGGTAGGTTAACTGGTCATTGCAAATTGTCCTGTGATTAGGCAAGGATTAAATAGGGGGATTGCTGGTGGCGTAGCTGAAGGGCCTATTCCACACCACATCTCAACTAACCAATAAATAAATAAATAAAAGACGAATGCTGCTAAATACAGAGAAATCCTGGATAAAAACCTGTTAGTCTTTGGCAGAAAGCTTAAACTGGGGAGGAAGCTAGTCTTTCAGTAGGTCAACAACCCAAAGCAAACCATTAGAGCAACCATGGAGTGGCTTCAAATGAAGAAAATTGATATCCTTGAGTGGCCCAGAGTTCTGACCTTAACCGATCGAACATCTCTGGCAAGACCTCAAGATGCTGTCCACTGTCACTCCCCAACCAACTTGACACAGCTTGAGCAATTTTGCAACGATGAATGAATAAATCTTGCCTCATCATGTTGTGCAAAGCTAATAGTGACTTATCCAATATCACAACTGATGAGAGCTGGTTCAACTAAGCAAAGGGAGGGGAGTGAATACTTTTGAACTGCTTACATTTTAGTTTTTGTATTTTTAGTTTTTCATGTTTTACAGTTTTTTCCCCTTTTTTGTGGGTGGACTCTACTATGAAAAAGGGAGCATGTGATTCACAAATAAAAATTCTCAGTTAAATTGGTCAAAATCTGTGGTCCTAATACTCATTTATGTGAACAAAGGGTTGGGGGCTGAATACTTTCACAAGGTACTGTATAACACTCCTCGACTTAGCCTACAGTGACATGAAAATCTGACTGGCATCATTTGAAGAGATCCCTATCACAATTCCACGTAGATTTTGACCAGCATGACAGTTCAGCTTGCCTCCAACACCAGGAAAACAAAGTAACCGTATCATGGTAGTAATGCTGATGCTGGGTAAACCCCCTTCCATACTTGTCATCAACCTCAATTCAGTTAAGTGCAAGGTACTGTATTTTGGGAACAGACAGACCGAAGAGCACAAGTACACGATTCCTTGAAAGTGGTATTGCAGGTAGACAGGTTGGTGAGGACTGCTTTTGGCACACTGGTCTTCATCGATCAAGGCAATTAGTATAGAAATTGGGATGCTAATTGTAGTTGTACAAAACATTAGTGAGGCTGCAATTGTAATATTATATTCAGCTTTGGTTATCAGGACATAAGGGACTTAGTTATGGTGACAGGTTGAGACCATACAATAGATTTAAGGTGCAAGTGGGAAATGTAAAAAGAACCTGAAGAACAACATTTTCACCCAGAGCGTGCTTAGTACATGGAATGAGCTGTCAGAGAAAGTGGTTGACGCAGGTATGTTAACAAGGTTTAAGGTATTAACAAGGTACATTAACAGGCCCATGGATGTGAGCCAAAGGTTAGTTTCTGTGCTATATGATTCAAAACCTGCTGGACACGGTTTATTGCAGAGTGATACATAGAGACAGAGCTTGGTACTAACATTGCCAGTATGACCTGGATACATCCATTTGGCCTTTCACATTAATCAGAAGCTATCGTGGGCCCAATTTTCAACAGGCAAGCTCAATGGAAAGTATCCCCAGCTCTGGGGCAACAGTGGCAAGTATCTGTGCTGGAAGAGACCTGGGAGTGCTACAGCAGAAGTAGGTCTGATGGCGATCCTTATAATAAAATTCATGTGCACCTCATTATGAAAGGACGCAACAGTTTGATGACTGCTCCCTCTTCAAATAGTTATATCTTCAGATAATCAGGTCATAGTTAATGGGAATCCTGAATCCTACCTGTAACCCAGCCTAGAAAGGCACTGGTCACAAAAAGCAAGAGAAAGCAAAGAAAATAAAACAAGAGAACACTTGGGTCTCAACCAAAGCTCACGCAGCATGCAGATTAGCACATACTTCTGTCAAACCCATGCAGAGTGGAGCTCTGAGCCCTTTTGGGCACCTCTGGTAATGCACACCAAGTTTTCCACTGCATAAGCAAACTCAACAGGCCAACTGGTACCTGTTTAGTGTGTCATTGAACTTGTCAGAGATCAGCTGATTTTTCCACGGAGAATCTCGTCTAGGAGAAAGAAAATTAAGCTTGAAAATTTATCTCCCTGGTTTAGATGCAGCAGAGGAATTGAGCATCACCCAGATCTGATAATGCGTCATTAACTCAAAACATTAATTGTTTCATTCCCACAGATGCTGCACAGCCTTCTGAGTATTCAATAATTTTCTGGGATTTTATTTCAGATTTCTAGCAGCTACAATTATTTTGATTTTTTATTACATAAGAATGCAGCTTTTGTATAAAAGTTGGTTATCCATTGTAAAGGGAATAAGTTTATTTAGAATTAAAGGTCTCTTTGCTAATAAAGATTTCTTTATCTCATCATCAACATTTATCTTATCCCATAATCAATCAAATGTTTTAATATAGGAGATTCTTTCTTTTCCTGTATCCATTTAGATTCCCACTTATATATAAAATCTTCTGGTATATTTTCTCCTATTTTATCTAATTCTATTCTAATCCATGCCGGTTTATCTTCATCAAAAAAAGATGCAATAAATCTAAGTTGATTTGCTTTATAATAATTCTTAAAGTTTGGAAGTTGTAACCCTCCTAGGTCAAATTTCCATGTCAATTTTTCCAACGATACTCTTGACATCTTACCTTTCCAAAGGAACTTCCTCACACATTTATTTAACTTTTGAAAAAACTTCAAAAAGATTTCAAAAAGGGATTAGATATATAGGAGATTGTTTTGAAGGAGGTATATTAATGTCATTTGATCAATTAAAGAATAAATACACAATATCAAACAAAACTCATTTTTGTTATTTCCAATTAAGGGCTTATTTAAGAGATAAATTGGGTCAAACAATGTTCTTGTCGAAACGTAATGAAATAGAAACTTTAATTCAAAAAGGAAAAATTAAAAAATTTATTTCTTGTATGTATAGTTTGATTCAAAAACAGGCAATTAAACAAGGAATTCATAAGTCAAGACAAAAATGGGAAACTGATTTGAATATTAAAATTGAAGAAACAAGTTGGTTAAGACTATGTCTTGACAGTATGACTAATACAACAAATGTCTGGTTAAGATTAGTGCAATATAATTTTTTACATCAATTACATATTACACCACAAAAAATAAATAAATTAAACCCAAATTTATCTGATCAATGTTTCCGATGTAATCAAGAAATTGGTACTTTTTTACGCTCTACTTGGTCTTGTTTTAAAATTCAACCTTTTTGGACAAATTTAAGAATTTTATTGGAACAAATTATTAGAACACAACTTCCAAACATTATTTTTACTAGGCGATATTGAAGGGATAAAACTGAAATCCAAACTGAATAAATATCAGAAAGAATTCATAAAAATTGCATTGGCAGTAGCCAAAAAGGCTATTGCAGTTACTTGGAAATCGGATTCATATTTGTATAGAATGTTGGAAGAATGAAATTTTTAGCTGCATTCCACTTGAAAAAATTACTTATAATTTGAGATAAATATGAAATATTTCTGAAAATTTGCTGCCCTTATTTACAAAAGATAGGATTAAATATATAGGTGCTCCAAAGATAAAAATTATTGGTTATCTGGGGAAAGAAATAAATATACATATTAAAGCTATTATGAACTCCATGGAGCATGTGGGGATCTTCTGATATCCAGGCATTGTTTCTTTCTTTCTTTCTTTTCTCTCTTTCTATAGGGATACATTAGGGGGGAGGGGTTAAGGGGGGGGAAGGGTCGATAATTTTTTTAAATAATTTTTTTCCCCTTCTGTAACCTATTTAAAAATTCAATAAAAAAAATTTTAAAAAAAGAATAACAAACAACACATACAAAATGCTGGTAGAACTCAGCAGGCTAGGCAGCATCTATAGGGAGAAGCGACGTCGACGTTTCGGGCCGAGACCCTTCGTCAGGACTAACCGAAAGGAAAGATAGTAAGAGATTTGAAAGTAGAGGGGGGAGGGGGAAATGCGAAATGATAGGAGAAGACCGGAGAGGGTGGGATGAAGCTAAGAGCTGGAAAGGTGATTGGCGAAAGTGATACAGAGCTGGAGAAGGGAAAGGACCATGGGATGGGAGGCTTCAGGTGAAAGAAAGTGGGGGGTGGGGAGCACCAGAGGGAGATGGAGAACAGGCAAACAACTAAATATGTCAGGGATGCGGTAAGAAGGGGAGGAGGGGCATTAACGGAAGTTAGAGAAGTCAATGTTCATGCCATCAGGTTGGAGGCTACCCAGCCGGTATATAAGGTGTTGTTCCTCCAACCTGAGTTTAGATTCATTTTGACAGTAGAGGAGGCCATGGATAGACATATCAGAATGGGAATGGGACATGGGATTAAAATGTGTGGCCACTGGGAGATCCTGCTTGTTCTGGCAGACCGAGCGCAGGCAGCTTTTCTGAGATTACACTGCAAACCATTGGGGACTGGGCACACAAATGCTGGCAGTGCTGATGTGTAACTTCAATACTTATTTCTCTAGTTATCTGCTGCTACTGGTTCAATTTGCATTTTTAAAAGGTTACTTCAAAATATAAAGGTAAAATCTAAAATTCAGTGTTCCAGAAAATAGTTTATTCCTGAAGTATATAGCAGCTTCAACATTGGATCTCAATACATGTGATAATAATAAACTAATTACCAAACTACAACAGAATTAAGGGAAGAAAATATGACGGAGATCAGTTCAAGGCAACTGTGAATAGTGGACTGTTTACCACCCAAGGAATAAAAGACTGTTGTTATGAAGCTACAGTTCAATAAAACCTGCAACAAGCTAAGAACATAGCGCAATTAGCTGTTACCACCAGAAAATGCTGTAACCACTCTACAAGTCAGGTAGTATCTGTAGAAGGAGAAAAAGAGTTAATGCTTCATGGCAAAGAACTTTCATCAGAACTTGGGAAAGATATATAGCTTATGATGAAAGCATTTGGGGGAGGAGGAAGAGAACAGAACAAAAATAGAAGATCTGCGATTGGGTGGAAGGCAGAAGAGTTTGAGTAACAGAAAGTGTGACAATGCAAAATGAAAGATGACAATAAAGGAATAATGGGTCAAGTCTGCAGAAGTTGGAAATGTAGAATAACTGAAATTACCAGAGAAATACCAAACAAGAGCTGGAAATCCAAAACAAATGCCAGGGATGCTGATTTTCCAAAACTGAACATAGTGTTGCCCAAAAGGCAACACTGTGCCCTGTGGGAAGATTGGGTGTCATTCCTGTTTGGTTTCAGTGAAACAGTGCAGAAGGCAGTGGATGGAGAGGTGAGAGGGGGAATTAGGAGTCATGAAGTTCATCTTCCTATGAAGTCACAATTACTTGAACTCAATGCTCATAAAAAAATCAATGTAACTGTATGCTTCGTTCTGATTTTAAGCATTTGTTTCAGAACTTCTGGTTAACGTTGATAATTATTCTGCACCACATCTCCTGCTGGCCCACTTTTGTACCAAACTTCTCCAATAACCACCTTTAACTTACTCAACTGACTATTACATCTATCGATCTCTTCAGCCTTTTGCCATCTGCTCTGCTCTCTCCTCTCCACCCATTTACTGTTTACTCTTTCTTAAAACCCCGTATTTCAATTTCAAGGTCATTGCTGAAAACATTAACTCTGTTTCTCTCTTCGCAGATGCTGCTTAACTTGCCAAGCATTTCCTGCTTTTTTCAGATTTCCAGCATCAGCAGCATTTTGCATTTGAACTGCTGCCTGCTGAGATCAACTGTAAGGAGACAATTCTGAGGTAAATCAAAAGCATACTGCAGCATCATACAAGACTTCTAGACAACGTAGCATCTACCTGTACTGGCCAGTATAGATAATAAACCTGAACACCTTTCTTTGTGACATCAGGAAGGTATATTATTGAAGGAAACATATGTGTGAGCTGAACACAATTATACTGGTAAAACACCAAACAATGAAACTAAAATATTAGAACACAAAAACCATGTGATCCAAAGTTAATATGTGGATACAGTAACTGATTCAGACTATACTCAACAAAATGAAGCCTGGCCTAATCTTTTGGATATTAAGATATTCATATCTAATCCCTCAAGTGGGAATAAAATAATCCCATGGAATTATCCCATAGAGCAGAGGCAATTCCAAGTGTTTCAATCAATGTTTCACCTTTAATTATTATTAAAGCAAATTATTTGTTCATCGTCATAGTGTTGTTTGTTTGACTTTTTTCTGTGCAATGTTGACACCATAAGAAATTAGATAGGTAATTGACCATTCATCCCCTCAAGTCTGCACTGCTCTTCCAAAGCAATATGGCTTATCCAACTACCATCGTCCACTTTCTGGTCCTGATCCCTTCCTCAGTCTTTTTCTGAAGAACATCAATAACTATGGTTGTCTAAAAGCTAAAAAAAATCCTTTGGGATGTCCTGAAATTGTGGAAGTTACCAAATAAGTAGATAACAAACGTTTTGTTTTCTGAGAATAAAACCAAACAGATAAACTGAGATGCCATGTTCAGTCATTTGCCAGTATTGCTCATGTACTACAGACAAGTGCAGGGTTTAAAACCAAATCTCTGTACTGTTAATGTTGGCAGGTGAATGGAACAGAGAAAATTCGAGTCGTGAAGGACACACTTCAAAACCCATCCTTTCTTTTTTCATTTGTGAAACATACCAGCTGTCCAATCAGAAGTCCAAGGTAATTGACAGAATTGCCACAATGACCAAACTGGCAGCATTTACCATCATTACAGTATGAACAACTATTATTAATATAATTCCACTTTGAATTGGGATCTCAGGATTGTGATGAATTAGTCTGCCCCTCAGAATTGATGAGAACTTCACTGGAGATATTTGGTCTATGTGAAATATCATGAATTCCCAGATTTTAAATAGTACAGCTCAACAAAACCTCTAGTTCTAAAAACTAGATTTGGAGATATGGATTTAATACCCTTACACAAATAATGGATATTCCTACTATATCTTAACTTTGTGGATACGTCAATGGTAATTTACTGCTCTGTTAAACATTTAAAAAGTTAATAAAAATTCATGCTCCTTTCTTCCAGTGATGAAAGGTCTCTGCCATGAACATCCTCTGTTTATTTCCCTCCACTGACCTTCTGCCTGACCCACTGAGTTCCTCCAATATTTTGTGTGGTGCTCAAGATTTACAGCATCCACAGAATCTCATGTCCCTGTTGAGTTTCCCCACAGGAGTGTCACCAGTTACTTTGTGAAGGGTTATGGGGTAAAACAAAGATGCCAATTGCTAACCACACTACTATGTTGCCTGGATGACAACAACATACTGCAAAATTGTTGGCTACATTTTCTGTGCACTACCTCAATACTGTACCTGGACTTGCCATCCATGCTGTGGTGGGGCTTGAAACCACAAACTTCTGTCTCCATTGAATCAAGCCAGCCATCATATAAATTAATGATCAATAAAACAGCAAACTCAAATTCCAAACAAACAACAGATACTCAAGCTCAGTTACTGCTTTGGCAATTTAGACCTTGCAGACAAAGGTGTGAACATGAAAGTTCTGGGTCCTTATAACAGCAAAAAGTGTTTTTTTTTAAAAAGCTGTTTTCAATTCTTTTTTCTTTCCTCTGCCCCATCCACCTCCACATATTTCCATTCCCATTCTTCCAGTTTTCAGCATTCTGCAAATGGACAAGCTGGTCTCAGTCATTGTCACTTTGATCAGCTGTGAGAATGTTCTCCCTTCCCCTATCTCTCATGACCAGCTGGAAGCCAGACTCCCACTGGACATTCATTATGTGAAGACACACTGACACCCTTCCACAGTCTACAGATCTCAGTGATTAACAAGCTATGCTGTGCTGTCAGCCTGCCTGTCTGCATTAAGATCCTAATGTCTTAAAAACCATACCTGGAAATTACTGGTGATTTGTTGCCATTTACAGTACTTGTTCTTTCCCAAGGCTTTCTGGTCGTCTCTGAAAAGAAACATTCCACATCATTTAGCAAGCTGCAAAATGACTTTAACCAAAATAATTTGGAAATTGTACTTGTTTAGGGAAAAGGTATCTGCAACATGTAAAATTTTATCAAATTGAAGAAGAGAGCAAGGTGCAGACTGGGGCTGAAACAGGTAACAGTCTTACATCAAGTGCCAACCATAGCTCTCTCTTTGAGTACAAGCTTCTATGCTATTTAAGCTGCATTAGCTGACTACTGAACAAGAACTACAGAGACTATGAACCTTTCTAAGGTTCAAACACATGAGAAGTTTCAACTCTGGTTGCTAGAAGTACTGGCCAGCTCCTGCAGAAGAATGCAGCCAATGATGGCCAATTCCTGCTGCATCCAGTCCACTATTCCAAGGGAACGGCCAGATGCCTCCTCCCTTCAAAAGGGATCTACAGGTTGGAAAGGGATGGGAACCTACAAAGCATTCTTGCAGACATGGATAAGAACACAGTAATATTGGAATAGTTGGCCAGTGAGCCCCTCAATCCTGCCTACCATTTAACATCATTATCCTGAGCTTCTCCAGGCCTCAACTCTTCTCCTCCATGACCCTCAATTCACTGATATATCATAAATTTATCTACCTCCACTTTAAACAGTCCAAATGTTCTAACCTCCAAACTTTCATAGTAGAGAATTTTAGAATTCAACATCCCCATGTAGTACTTTGCTGTTACAAGTTTCTGGGCTGGAAAAACAACAGCTCATTGGGGTTGGGGAGGAAGACAGCCCTCCTTTAGATACAATTTACAATAATATACAAGTAGGGATATGTGCAGGGAAGGGGTAGATCTAGGTGAGGAGAGGTGACAGGTTCATGGGGGAGGGGAGAGTAGAATTATCACCAAAACTGGGAGATGGTGGGTGGAAGCAATAAGGGACCACAAATGCTAGAATCTGACGTACAAGAGATTCTGAAGATGCTGAAAGTACTGAGCAACATACACAAAATGCTGGAGGAACTCAGCAAGTCCGCAGCATCTATGGAGAGGTGTAAACAATTGATATTTCAAGCTGGGAAACTTCATCAGGACTGGAAAGGAAAGGGGCAGAAGCCAGAATAAGATAAAAGGAGAGGAAGGTGTACAAGTTGGCAAGTGATAGGTGAGACTAGGTGAGGGGGAAGGTGGGTGTGTGGGTGAGGAGAGATGATGTAAGAAGCTGGGAGGTGATTGGTGGAAGAGGTAAAAGGCTGAAGGAGAGGACAGTGGACAATGAAAAAAAAAGGGAAGATAGAGGGGCACCAGAGGGAGGAGATGGGCAGATGAAAAGAGATGGGGTGAATTGCAAATGAAAAAAAGAGAGAAGGGGTTGGAAAAAAAAAGGAGGGTGAAGAAATTGCTAGAAGTTAGAGAAATCAATGTTATCATCAGGTTGGAGATTACCCAGATATAATATGAGCTGTTGATCTTCCACCTTGAGTGTGGCCTCATTATGGGAGTAGAGGAGGCCATGGACAGATATGTTGGTATAAGAATGGGAAGTCAAATTGAAATGGTGGCCAGTGAGAGATCCTACATTTTGGGGCAGACAGAGCAAAGGAGCTCGATGAAGTGGATCTTAAATCTAAGCCAGATCTCACCACTGTAGAGAAAGCCATACCAAGAATACCACATACAGTGGATAACCCAGATAGACTTGCAGGTGAAGTGTCACTTCACCTGGAAAAACTGTTTGGTCTTGAATGTGTAGAGGAAGATGTCGCCTTATCATGTTTGTAGGGGTAAGTGCCTGGAATAAGATCAGTGGAGAGAGGTGAGTGGACAAGAAAGTCACAGAGATAGCAATCACCATGGAAAATGGAGGAAGGGGTTGGAGGGAAAGACATGCTCAGTGGTGGGATCCCACTGAGATAGCAGAAGTTATGGAGAAAGATAATCTAGGTACCAAGTTGATAGGCAAGGACAAGGAGAACCCTATCCCTGTTATGGTGGCAGCAAGATAGGGTGAGGGCAAATGTGAGGGAAATGGAGAAGATATGGGTGAGGGCTCCATCGATAGAAATGGAAAGGAAAAGGATGTTTTGTATTGAAAAGCCTTATCCCAAGAATAAATGAAGCAGAGACAGAGGAAATGATAAAAGGAAATATCATTTTTACAAGCATGAGAAGAGTTAAAGTAAAGATAGGTTTAGTCTATTGCCTATTTGTAAAAGTTATCAGTGGACAGTCTGTCTCCACAGAAGGTGGCAGAAAGATCAAGAAAGGGGTGAGAGCTGTCAGAAATAGACCAAATAAATTTGAGGGAACAGTGGGAAGTTGAAGAAGTTCATTTGCTCAGCATGGATGCACTAGTGGAGCCATCAATGTAGTGCAGTAAGTGTTGGGGACCATTAGTAATATAGGCTTGCAACTTTGGACTTCCAAGTAGTTGACAAAAAAGTATAGATGGGGCCCATGCCAAATGTCCATGGCTACATCATAGGTTTGCAGAAAGTGAAAGAAACTACAAAAAAAAAGAGGTTGAGGGCGAGAATGAGATTCGCCAGATGGAGGAGAGTGGTGGTGGAGGGGAATTGGTTGGGTCTATTGCCCAGAAAGAAATGGGAAGTTTTCTGATGGGGGATAAATGTGTGCAGGGACTGGACATCCATTGTGAAAATGAGGTGATCAGGGCCAGAGAATTAAATATGATTGAAGTGATCAAGAGCATGTGAAGTGTCATGGATGGAGGTAGGAAGGGACTGAACCAAGGCAGACAAAATGGATTTAAGGTATGTGTACACGAGTTCAGTGGGGCAAGAGCAGGCAGAAATAATGGTCCTACTGAGACAGCTGGGTTTGTAGATCTTGGGTAGGAGGTAGAAATGAGTAGTGCATGTTAAGAGAACTATGAGGTTGATGACAGTGGCTGGAAGATCTCCAGAGTTAGAAATAGTATGGAAGACAATATCTTGTTGGCCAGAGAGAATTACAGTCTACAAATCAGTGAATTTGAATGAATCAAAGACAGTGGAAGCACACAGACCAATTGTCTTTGATTTTGCTATGAGGTTGAAGGAATGCAGACTGCCACTTGGTGAACTGGCTTTGCTTGCTGAATCAGTGTTTTAAAGTAGACACAATGATGGTCCAGGTAAATTAAAAAGTTATTTGTGAGCTGTTCTTTGATAAGATAAAACATGCAGGTTTGTGAATAGTAGGATCAGTGTTTGCTCTGAGCGATTACAGCTGGTTATTGGTTTGGTAACTGATTGAGAATAAAGAGCCATAAATTACCAGCTGTCACTTGCTGAAAAAGGGCTATAAATGGATGCTGGCTTGGACCAGAGTGAATAAGGTGTTGTAGGTCAGTGAGATGACCCATAGTCAATAACACTGAAATGCAACATTTGAACTGGTAAGGAATGAATATAAAAACAGAAGCTTCAAGTGCAAAGTAGCAACAACTCTCAAGAGACCAACCATTGTGGTACCCCAAAGACACGTAGAGATTAGATCGGGACCATGAGGATCACATGGCCAGCAGAGACTCTTTTTCCAGGACTTAGCTTTTCTGTTCTTTGTTCACGGAGGGTCAGGAAAACTTATTAAGTGTGCACACAGGCATTCTGTTGTATAAATTCACATGCTCTTCCATTGATACAATAAAGGTACTTGTCAGTAAATACAGATTTTCTCTGTGCCTAACTGTCATTATTACTAGGGAGTAATCCTTTTAACAGTCTTGATGTGCTTTAGTGGGGTCCTGTTCAATGGGGCAAGTAAGAGGAGGTGTCTTAAGAATTGCTGTCTGGCCTCGGGTAGGTAGAAGTCAGTCTGCCACACTACAAAAGCAAGCCCTTTTCTTCAGATTTGATGATGAGGTTGGGGTTGGTGCAGAGAGAGTGGAGGGCCATGCATTCAGAGACTGGCTGAATGAGATGCGTCTAAATGAGGGGAATGCTGAAGTCAAGGCAGTAAGTGTTTCCTCAGCAGTTAGAGATGACAAAATCCAAAGTTGGCAGAAAACCACAGTAAAGTGTCCAAGATTAGGAGGAAAAGGGCTGAAGGTCGGAGATGATATTGGTGGGGGATGGGGAATAACTGCCAAAGAAGTAGACTCAGAGACAGAGGCAAAGGAAGGAGAGCTCAGCACGTGGCACGGAAGTCACTGAGGTGCAGATGTAGGGAAAAAGGTCCCTTGCTGAGAATAGAACCTTCTGCTTCAGAGATGGAAAGTTTGGAGGGGATGGTGAAGACACAGCAGGATCAGGGGAAGAGGGTAGAGATCTGGAAGATCAGAGTAGGGGGGAGGGCTTGGGTGTTCAGGGAAAATGGGTTGGAAGGAAGATAGGGGCTTCAGAGGAATGGAGGGGGAATGAGGGGTAGAGTGGAGCCTGAAGGTTTGTGGGAAGCAGTGGTGGAAGAAAAAGATTGGAGAGGCTAGGTCGAAGGAAAGCAAAATACAGGGAGGGAGGTGGAAGGGGAAACAGTAACAAAGAGTTTATGTGTGAGAGGCAGATGGAGTGGGTAAGTGGGGAGAGAAAGAAACCAAGTGATGGTGGCTGGGTGACCATAGGTAGTGGAGAGTAAAGGGACAGAAAGGGAGCAGTTTACCACAGGTTGGAGGATTCCAAGTTGAGGTTCCAAAAAATTATTTACATTGGACTTAAATCTTTTTCTAAAAAGACAATGCATCATTCCCAGGTCTGTATTAACCCATCTCCATATACTTCTTTGTGTTCCACATCACCTTAGCTTTGCTCTGAGAACTGTATACCTTCCAAACACTCTTCTCCCTCCTCCTTTCTAAAAGGTCACCGACCCCAAACATTGACTGGTGATGCTGCTTGACTGGCTGAATTCCTCCAGCAGTTGCTTTTATTTCAGATCCCAGCATCTGCAGTTTTGTTTTCCAACAGAAACATATACCTTTCTAATTACTTGCTGCAGTTGAATGTTAACTTCTCCTTTCTGAACAAAGATACTAGGTCCCTCTAACCAGTTAACACCTTTCAACTTCTTATTGCATTAAAACTAAATATACTCTACTTTTCTGATTTTTCATCATAACAAACAACTTCATATACATCCACGTGATATTCCTGTTGCAAAGTCTTCATCTGTTCACTTGGTTAAATACCTGAAGCCTCCCAGCACTTTCCCTTCACCACCTTTGGGGCACCCTGTGGAGCTGAAGAGCTTTGCTTGAGTGGGAGCACTGAGGGAGCAAAATTAAATGATGAAGTAGTGTGGGCAAGTCTTGAACGAGAGTGGAAATAGGTAGTCTTGGAGATTAAGCAAATGGGGAAGGTGGGGAATCAAGCACTTTATCCATGTACATCAGGTTTGAAGATCAGTGGTTCAGAACACAATTAACTTCATAGAGACCTTTAAGAAGAATGGTCAAAATAAGACTATGCCATGGTAGTGTAGCCGTTTGCACAGGGCTCATGGAATTTCAGAGTTCAATTCCAGCACTATTCTATAAGGAGTCCCTATAAGTCCTCCCCATGGAATGTATGGGTTTTTCCTTTGAGTGCCACATTTCCTCTCACTGTCCAAAGACATACCAGATAGGTAAACTGGTCATTGTAAATTATTGCGTGATTAAGTTAGGCTTAATTGGGGTTGTGGAGTGGCTGGGACAGCATGGCTCGAAGGGCCAGACGGGCCTACTCTGTGCTGTTTCATTAAATAAATAAATCAATAAATAAGTGCACTTTCATATTAAAACCTGCAACAGGAAACAAAGCTGCCCTTGAAAAAAGGCTCCTCAACCTACCAGACATACTTGACGTTGAAGGGCCTTTCACACTTGCAGATTCTGATTCCTCCTGGTGGAAGTAAAGCAAAAGTTATCCAAAGGACAAACTGTTACAGGGCATGACACCAGAGCACACAGAAGACACAAAGTGCCCAGGTTAGTTTTGGCGCCATGAGCTGTTTGATCACAGCTGCTGGATGGATGGCATTTTTACAAAGCAAGATAAACCGCTACTCTCCAAAGAATAGTATCAATTCTGGGGCAGGCTAAACACTTATTTTGGCAAGGCTTGTATTGGAACAGAGAATAGCTTTTCTCTTATTCATACTTTCGTATGTGAGCATCCCTGGCAAGGCCAGCACAGGTGGTGCTTAGAGTGCTTCCTGAAGCACCTTGAAGGTTGTCCCACTGTACATCATCAAAACCTCCTGTGGAGGGATTGTTGAGTCACATTACTGCAACTGAGTGGCAAAGATCTACTTACATTCTTTTCTTCCTTAGGATCTGGCTCAGGAACTGAACCCTTCTCAGCAATCCTTCTCCTGTGGGAAAATAAATATCAACCATGTTGTACAGAATATAGAGATGAAGCACAGACAAGAGGGCAATGAATGGGGAAAGGAATTTGAGAGAGAGCAAGATCCCGAGAGCAAAACGAGGCTGCGGGGAAAGAAAGAGTGGGTGGAAGGAAGAGTGTGGAAGAAGACCAGGGTGACAGAGATGGGGACAGAAAGTGTCAGAGCATGTCAATGCATCTGATTGAGGGAAAGTTGTTCAAAACATTGGAGAATGACAGATTTCAGAATTCTTATATTCCAAGTTGGAGGAACTTGCAATCCAGGTGACAGGAAACAAATCCTCACTGAATAGCTCAAGCAAAACCTCAGAGGCAGTGTGCTGTCAGCTGAGCTTCACTGACACTTGACTGGGTCAGTTTGAGAAAAGGCCTGGACTACATTAAATTCAGCCCATTGAAGTTCGTCATGAAATATTACAGAGGGAGGCCCGAGTGTCCTTTACCCTTGATCCTGAATTGATTATCACCCTGTTTTATTTTGATTACGGTCATCTGTATTAGACTTCCCAAAGCTACCTAAACACTAAGTTTTTCACTGCAGATCCAAATGTCTTATCTCACGATGGCCCTCAGATCCAGACCCTCCAACCAGAAGCCACAGCATCTATGTGACCAATTATTTTAAATACTGTACATTTCTATTAGATTATGCCTCTTTTTTCTGAATTTAAAAATAATTCATCCTATCCCACTCAATGACGATTCAGTGGGCAGCACCCTCATCTAAGGAATCAACTCAAATTAACTGAGCTTCTCTTTTAGACAAAGCCAACACTTTCCAGAGATAAGAAAGTTGGGATGCAGTGGGTTGGACACAGCCTCATCAAATCAGAAAAGGTAAAAGCTTTTCAGGTGGTCTGAACAATGGGCTAAAGAGAACAGAACAGCTCAGGCTTCTGATGCAGTGATCTCCATGATGCTAGCTAGCATGCTTTCACATCATTGGTTGGGTACCCTTCAACTCCATTTTTATACACTGCAATTAAATCTTCTATCTCCTTCATTCCAAAGAAAACAGCCAGTCTGTCCTTCTGTCTGAAATTCTAAAGCTCTGGCATCACCTTTGCAAATCTGCTCTGCAGTTTCTTCACTGATATTCCTTGCTGTTTAAGGTAAGCAAAATGTGCAGAGTACTCTAGTTCACTTTATACAGATCTAGCATGACCTCTCTGATCTTGATGTCTACACTTAGCTGATACAGTCTCTCATGTACCCCTCGACATATACCCACCCTTTTACTCCCAGATATTTGGAGGGTAGTATTTGAGGATTGCTCTGTTCCTCCACACTTCTCAATACCCTATCAGTTATTGTGTATTCCTTGGTCTTGCTTGTCCTCTCCAGACTGATTACCTCACCCTTCTCAGGATTCAAGATTGCTCAATGTCATTTCCAGTACATGAGTGTAACGGAGAACAAAATAATTGTTACTCGGGATGGTTGAATGCTTCCCCATACAGCTACTAACATTTTACAGCAACCTTGGGTCCATGGAATTCTGACAGGGTCAATGCTGTAGGGATCAATTTAGAGTATATACCATTGACAGAGACTCCAGAAAAAAGCAGAAAAGAATTGTTTCCCAAGGGCTGTGTACCTTTGGCTGTAAATAGAGCCTTTGCAAGTACAGAGTAAGATCAGAAGGCTATGGTCCATTCCTACAGTTTTCTCTGTCCTTAGACACAAGGCAGAATGAATAGATTTGAAAAGGGAAATAGCAAGATGGATTGAGGAAGATAATCACTATTTATTGAATGACAGCACAATGTGAAAGGCCAAGTGGTGCCTACTACTTCAAGTCCTTTCAAGCATATTGATTAGAACTCACCTCCTGGCCAGCAGGGCACTCATTTCTTCCATTAGACCAGTTCCTCCAATAGAAATTGGGGCTCCGTTACCCCGCGAAGTTTCAGATTTAGAAGGAGTCAAGACTGAACCAATGCTGCCTGCAGAACTCAAGGCCTCATCAGTCTATGGAATAAGCAATATTGGGTGACATTAGCAGCTTTTTGTACTATTTACACTATTTGCCAAATTGGCAAGAAACCAACTATGGTAGGCAAAGTTAATCTACCAGGTTATGTGAAGGTTCTATAGCTTCCCAGCACCTCACTCAAGGAAGCACAAGACCTAGTATGCCCACAGTAAGATACTACAAGAAGCAAAGTGATATAAAACTTAATTTACAGATCCTCATCTATAAGATGAACACTGGGAAAAATTCCCCTTCTCTTCAAAAACTAAGTGCCCTTATTGTGTTGTTTGAATGAAAGAAACCAAGCTGAGTTAATGACATGAGAACCAAAAGATCGAAGAGTTTGTCTCATGGTTGCTCTCTACATTTGTGAAACTCTGATCTATTGGAGTACCTTCCCTGGCTTCATCAAATTTCAACTGAAGATCAGAAATTGTGATTATTACCTGGTGGTTTCACGAGAGAATAAGAATTTTTAGTTCCTCGACAACAGCAACATTCAAGTGATGATTAAGAATCACGAGCCCTGAAATCTTTGTGACTTGCTACGTAATATTTTGAGTGGTTTATTTGTGCTTTCTAGCTTATGATAATTAGGCTTAAGATCCTTTGTTGTGTTTGTACACTCATTACCACATCTCACAGACCCACAAATTGTTTGGGTCTGTTCAATCCAGTCATTACACAGATCAACTCACTACTTCACTTACCCTTGCCACTTTTCTGAGCTTAGCTCCAGCCAATGCAGCTGCTAGCCCAGTCAGTGGGCGATCATCTTCAGCTGGAGCTGATGCAAGGCCGGTGGAGGGGAGAGGTGGGGCTGGAGGGGGAGGTGGAACAGGAGGTGCAGCCTGTCCAGGAAGAGGGGGTGGAGGAGGGGGGCCTGTTCCTGGCAGTGGAGGTGCAGGCGGTGGACCTGGTGGCATTGGTGGCCCAGAGACTGGTGCTGCTGCTGGCTGCAGTGGTCCTGGAGGAAGAGGTGGTGCAGGTGGAGGGGCTGGTGGCCCCTGGAAACCTTCATTTGTTGGACCAATACCTGTATTAACAAAATAATTTTAAAAAATCATTACTTTGGGTTTTTTGTGCTTGGTGAAATAAAAATAAAGGTAACTAACTATCACATCAGTAACTGCGTGCATCTCCATTTCTCTGACAAAAATCTGTGCAAGATGTCCAGTGGTATGTCACAATTAACAAACCCAACATCTCAAAATAAATTACACTATAAACCAAATCAACCCTTAAAACCAAATTGGGGTTGGGGGCAGAGGATGAGAGAGAAGCATTCTCTTCCTCAGAGAATAATTAGGCCTATTCTTCATTTTCCTTCTTATGTTCCTTTTATAAGACAGAATGCTGCATTACTGTGATGGTTTTCATAACTTCCCATCATCTCAAAAGTGTTTTACAGTCAATGAAGAGCATTGGCAGAGTTGCAAGAAATAGAGCTGCCAGTCCCCAGAAACACTGATGAGTTGAAGGAGATAATCTGTTACTGTACAGTAAGTCAAATATAAATATTGGACAGGAGACTCGAGTCTGCTTCCGCCAAGTTCTTTTAACTCCAATATCTGAAAATTGCCTGAACACAGAATCTTTAATTAGACACTGTTTATTGCCTCTACCATTCAGACATGCAGATTACCTTCTGAGAAAACCTTCCCAAATTCAGCCTGAAGCTTATCCATTTCAATTTACTACTTCCATAATGTGATCACCCAAGGTTTCTGAGTTATATTCCAACCTTGCATGCACAGATCCGGGTTTTGCCGTTATCAGTGGCTTATAGTTGTGATACGGAGTCTAGGACTTGAGTTTTTTGCTGCTTCATCTTTAGCGCATGCATCTTTCAAGCACACCTGGCGTAAACTCCATTGTCTCCAGTGTGACATTCACACCAGCATCCTTATAAAAGATGTTTTATTCACTCCTCATGGCCTCAACTGGTCTCTTGAACTGAGAAGTTCGTACCAAGGATGCAGACACCAGTTCACTTGAAACCAAATGTGCCCATAGATGGTGCTCCATTGGCGGATATCAGTAACTGTCAAAAAGGCTTTTGGGAAACAAGCACCTTGCCATACGGGTTTGATTGAATGTTTGAGAGTTGAGAAGAAGTTAAAGGCTGGGAAGTGCATGGTCAGATGAATTTTGAGAGTACTTTGTCAAAGTACCTCACAATTAGTGGAATTAACTGTCAGAGTGATTGACAAATGTTTGCATTCCCACTTCAGGAAGTAGTATTACTGGCTCTGGATCTGCTTGATAATCCATTACCAGTTGTATTCTATGTGAGTTGGTTTGTCATCTTAACTGCTTACCTATTTGAAGTAAACAGTCAAAAAGTCTACGAAAACACATTTTTTGTGCCCAGTTTATGACTGAGAAAAGCAAACCACAACATAGATTATAGAACAAAGAACAGTACAGCAAAGAAACAGGTCATTTGACCCACAATATTCTGACAAACTAATTGAAACCTGAAGGCACATACTCAGCATTTCAGGAATAGCTTCTTCCCCTCTGCTATCCGATTCCTAATTAGACATTGAACCCGTGAACACTACCTCACTTTTTAAATATGTATTATTTCTGGTTTTTGCACGATCTTAATCTATTCAATATATGTATACTGTAATTGATTTACTTATTAATATTGTATTTTCTTTTTCTTCTTTATTATGTATTGCATTGAACTGCTGCTAAATTAACAAATTTCATGACACATGCGGTGATAATACACCTGATTTTGAATTACTAATTAAAAACCAAACTAAACTAATTCTTTCTACCTACACAAAGACCATATCCTTCCATTTTCAGCTCATTCATATACCTAAGAGCCTTTTGAACATCTTTACCATACTTGCTTCTAACACCACACCTGACACTACATCACTGTGTAAAAATATATGCCCCATACATCTCCTGTAACTTCCCCCTCTCACCTTAAATGTATGTCATCTGGTATTAGACATTTCAAACTTGGAAAAAGGTACTGCCTGTCTACTCTATGCCTCTCATAATCTGATCTCCCTTCAAGCTTCTGCTTCTCTAGAGAAAACAACCCAACCTGTGTTACTACTTCTTGTAGCACATGCCCTCTGATCTTGGTAAGCAGTTATTAGCCAACAACTATCTGGCTTCTGAACTGGCATGGATAACTTCATTCACCACAGTGAACTGATGCCACAATCTACAGACTCACTTTCAAGGACCCTTTTTAACTCATGTTCTCAGTATTAGTTCCATTTGCAGTTTTTGTCTTCTTTTGCATATTGGCATTTGTCAGTCTTTGTCTTTGTCTTGTTTTTTGTATAATTCTATTGTATTGTTTTTCTCCCCATAAATGCCTGCAAAAAATGCATATCAAGGCAGTACATGGCAACATATACATACGTACTTTGATACAAGAACCTTCTGATTCTTGAACTCAAGCCCTCAACTAATAAATGCAAGCTTGCGATGTGCTTTCCTTGCCACCCTATCAATCCATGTAGCAGTTTTAGATATATACACACACTCACATACACACCACACACACTCAAGTATACATGCATATATATACGCACACACACGTATATATGTGTGTGTGTATATACATATATATAAATTAATTAATTAAATTAAGTAAGTAGCTAAAAAATAGTGCAACATGGATTCCAATTAATTGGTCCAACAGATAATGGCAGCCGGTTACTTGGGACTACTCTTAAAGGAAAAGAGCCAATTGAGAAAACAGCCACAATTCCCTTAAGAAAAATTGCACAGCTTAATTGGACAAGAGACTGTTGCCAAACAGCTTCTAACTTGCATCTGTCATGTGCAATTGCGTGGCCACTAAATACTACACCATACTTAGAGCAAACAATTTTTAAATAGCATCAGTTGTGTATGTGCTTGTGTTAAAAAAGTGATTTTTGTCACTGATAGTTGGTGAGAAATAAGCAATAAGACAATTCGGAAATGTTTTGCTCACTGGGGTTTCAAGCATTCAGACTTAGAGATGCCAGAAATGGCCAGGAGTAAAAACTGAAATGATTTCACTAGCTCAACAGGTTAGAAATTATGAGGAATTAGAAGGTATTAACAATTATCTTGAATGTTATAATTAAAATGTAGATTTGGAGGATGCAATTGTCAAAAGCATTGTATAAAGGCATCTTATTACCTGCACAAGGTGTCTGTGCTGATTTTGCTCATTTACAGTCAATCTAAAGTACATTGGATCAATTCCTCCATCGATAACTATAAGGAACAGTTTTATAGCACTGTACTGTAGTAGTATTGGTAGTGTCACAGTACTAGTACATCTGTCTTGTGTTGCTCCTTGGCCCTGGAGTAACACTGTTTCATTTGGCTGTATTCATGGGTATTCCTGTATGGTTGAATGAAAATTAAACAAGCTTAATCTGTTCTGTATTTTTTTCTTAAATACGTAATTTGTTACTCACTTAAATGGTAGTTGTTTTTTTAAAAAAAATATATACCTTTTTAACTATTTCCATGAAACTACATATAACTGTAGCAGCTGCTTAATTGGGCCGAAGTGTATTGGTCCCAATGTGTCCTAATTAACTGTAATCCACTGTACTTGTTTAGGACCTCATTCACATCCTCTGTCTCTAAGCACATGTTCACTCCTTTATCCTTGAGAGGGCCCCACCCACTCCTGAGCTATCTGCTTGCTTCTGCTGTATGTATTTTGTAGCTATTTTAAAACTTTCTGCCTTGGGATTCAAAGGTACATTTAATGTCAGAGAAGTGTATACAATATACATCCTGAAATGCTTTTTCTTCGCAACCATCCATGAAAACAGAGGAATGCCCCCAAAGAATGAAAGTTAAAAGTTAGAACTCCAAAGACCCCGCCCAGCTCCCCTCCCTCTCACGCGTAAGCAAGCAACAAATGCCCCTCACCCCACTGGCAAAAAGTATCGGCGCCGCCACTGATCACACTCAAGCGTGAAGAAGGCAACAGCAAAGACAGACTTGCAGTCCTCCAAAGACTACTTGTTCACCTGGTAATCGACATACCACATCTCTTTCATCTTAATTGCCAAGGACTTTACATGGCCCCTCCTGACTTTCCCAACTCCATTCTTGAATTCTTTTTTGGCTTATAATCCTCAGCGACTGTTTGATTTTTGCTTCCTTAATTTTACATATGCTTCCTTTTACTTCTTAATTAAATTCATGACCTCTCTTGACATCCAAGATTCCCTTACCCTGCCATCCTTTATCCTTTCTTCTCATAGGAATATACCGTACCTTCTCCTGTGTTTCGTGCAGTTGCCTTTTAGAAAAAACCCTTCATATTGGACTTGCCCAAATACAGCTGCTCCAAATTAACTCTTCCTAGTTCCTGCCTAATACTCAATTCGCCCACATCCATTTTAAAACTTTACTGCAAGCTCCATTCTTATGCTTATTTTTAGCTATTTTAAAACTTTAAGGAGTTATGATTACTGCTCCCTAACTTTTCTCCCCACTGAAAGGTAAGTCACGTGATCAGGCCCACTTTGGCCCCTCCCCTAGTTGGATTACCTTCATATTAAAAAACCCCTTTGGATGCACCTAACAAATTCTGGTTCATCAACATCCCAGTGAATAATGGGGGAGGGTGCGGGGAGGGGCAGGGGAGGAAGAAGAAGAGGTCCTGTACCATAATCACAGAATGACTGCAACTTTATTTTTTTTTTTGAGTTCTACCCATATAGACTAAATAGATGCACCCTCCAGTCTGTCCCGAATGCAGCTTTGATATTGTCTCTGATTTTTAGTGAAATTCCACCACCCGACACCCCACTTGTTAGCACTTTCCTTTATCTTCACTAAAACACCAAAACCCTGAAACATGAAGCATCCTCTCATGTTCACCTCTGAGCCAAGTGTCTGGACATAGCCGCACACATCTTTAAACTTTCCCATTCTTACCTTTATTTTATATACCTTTAATTTTAGTCACCCCTGAACTTCCTACACTCCAGAGAAACAATCCAAGTTTGTCCAAACACTCCTTATAGCTAATACTCTTAACCAGGCAGCATCTTTGTGAACCTCTTCTGTACCCTCTCCAAGTCTCCACAGACATCCAGTAACACACTGACCAGAACTGTGCACTAAATGTGTCCTGATCAAAATGACTTGCCATATGACCTCTTTCTACCTACTACTGTTGCCACTTTCAGGGAGCTGTGGAGTTGCACTGAAGATTCTTCTGTACAGCAGTGCCCTCAAGGGTCCTGCCACTTACTATGTACCTTCTTAAATTTGAATTTGCAAAGCACACCACCTTACATTTATCCATATTGTTACGACTGTGCCCCAACTCTGAGGGGCCGAATGGTACAAAGTAGCCCCCTCCTTTTTGAGAATCGCAAGATCACTATTAATTCGGGTCTGGAAACCCAGGAAATGAGAGAGACACGCAGGATCCTCAAGGTTTGGAATGCGTCCTGGGCCTCCAAAAGACAAAGGCACGGATAACGGCCATCGTCTCTTGGAGACGGAATTGTGTATTGAGTACTGTACTATTCATTGAAGCCCTCAGGGAATGAACAGAGGGGGCTGGTTGAGGGATTGCATCATCCCAACCTGATTGACATCTGAGACCCTGTGAGTAAGGATAAAAGAGGGTCTGGGGAACAACCACTTTAGACGCACCAGGAGAAATGCTAGAAATCCTGTGACAGCGTTTAATAGCGACAGCCGGTAGGGCCTGCGTGCATCCTTTCCCGTTGCCTGGGATTGGTGGGACTGACCTCGGAAGAACGGCTTAGCTAAAAGGAAAAGGACACCAACGACATTTCGAAGGATCGACATCATAAAAAAGGAAACTCTGGCAAGTTCCAAAATCTCTCTCTCTCTCTCTCTCTCTCCAACCAAAAGCTGCAGCCTGAATGACTTTGAGTGACTTTTAAATTTCCATCGGACAATACATTATCCCCTAGACAACGATAGAGCTATTTCTTATTGATTATTATTAAACCCGCACCTTTTTGATCTAGTATTGACGACGTATAGTATCTGTATGTTTGCATTGATATTATATTTGTGTATTTTTACCAATAATTACTGTTAAAATAGTACCATCAGACTTCAACGGACCTCTCTATCTTTGCTGGTAAGTGACCCAGTTACTGGATACGTAACAACTTGGGGTTCTCGTCTTGGGATTTGATACCAAATTGGGGGGGCCAGGGAATCGGGCTTGTAAGTCCAAACTTGGATCTGGTTACGCGGGTAGCTAGGCGGGAAACCAGCAAAGATGGGACGTGAATGAATTCATAGAAAACCCGACTCTGGAGGCGCTAGAGGCGGCCACCAAATCGGAATTAATAAATATTGCGAAAGAACTAAGCCTCGCAGAGGTGAGGTTGTCAATGAAAAAGCAGGAGGTATGGAGGGCCATAACTCAGTATTATATTGTGAGGTATGAGGTATTGGAAAATATCTGCTGAGGTATTGGAAAATATCCCTGAAAAGGTACCAGCTAGTGGGACGGCTCAGTTAGAGTTGGAGAAATTAAGGTTGGAACATGAAATTAAATTAAAGCAGCTGGAAGCAGCTGAGAAGGAAAAAGAGCAGCAAAGAGCCGAAAAGCAGCGGAAGCATGCGCTCCAGCTAAAGGAGTTGGAGGTGAAGACAGAGCAGGACAGAGCTGAGAAACAAAGGGAGCATGAGCTCCAGCTAAAGCAGCTGGAAGCAGCTGAGAAAGAAAAGGAAAGAGCCGAGAAGGAGAGAGAGCATGAGGAGGCAGAGAAACAGAGGCAACATGACTTGAATATGGAGAAGTTAAGGCAAGAGCGAAGAGCTCAAGGGTCAGACCGAGAGGAGCGGTTTAATTTTAGTCGGGAGTTGAGGTTAGTACCTCCGATCGAGGAGACGGATGTTGATAGTTATTTCTTGCTTTTTGAAAAGGTGGCAGTAAATCAGAAGTGGCCCAGAGAGCAGTGGGTGGCGTTGTTACAAAGTTAAAAGGGAAGGCACATTGGGCATATGTGGCGTTGTTCCTGGAGGAGGAAGAGGTGGAGAATTATGAGAAAGTAAAGGAGGCCATTCTCCGGACCCACGAATTGGTACCTGAAGCGTATAGACAAAAGTTCAGAAATCTAAAGGGTGGAATCAGACGTATACAGAGTTTGCCTATGAGAAGGGTGTGCTCTTGGATTGTTGGTGTACAGCAGAAATAGTGGAAGAGGATTTTTGGCGTCTCAGGGAGTTAATTCTGATTGAGGAATTTAAAGGTTGTGTTTTAAAGGATATCCAGACGTATTTGAATGAGAAGCCGACTAAGTCCATCTCCGAATTTGCTAGGTTCACAGATGAATATGCCCTAACCCACAAGACAAAGTTTTCCTCGAATAAAAGTTACCAGAGAGATTGTGGGAACGATAGAGGAAGCCCGCCGGCTGAGGAAGAGGTCCCGCTGGGAGCTAGTGGTAAGATTGAGGAGGAGAGGCAAGACGGCCAGAGATTTCTGGGCTTGACCTGTTTTAATTGTAGAAAGGGGGGTCATATTGCATTTAGGTGCTTTGCTCCGAGGAAGGAGACAGGAAAAGGGAAAGCAGCAGTCCCTATAGGATGTGCCGTAGTAATCAGTAAATCGACAAGAGAGCCCAGGGTAGACAGAGTACGAGAAGGGTCTGAGACTTGTATGTCAAACGGAACTGTGTCTGTGAGAGAGGGAGACCCACTAGTTCCCGTGCGGATCTGGAGAGACACGGGAGCTGAACTGTCATTGATTAGCAGTAAGGTACTGGATTTTGGTTGCAAGACGGGAATGGTAGCTTTGAAAAGAATAGGAAAAGGGACAGAAATGGTTTACTTGCATAGGATCATTATGAATTGTGAGCTGGTATCTGGACCAGTTGAAATGGGGGTACGATCAGAATTCCTGAGAACTGACGTGGACGTCCTTCTGGATAATGATTTAGCCGGTGGTAAGGTTTGGTCAGCAATGAAGGTGATGAGACAGCCGGTGGAGGTCCCGCCCCTAGATTCCAAGATCTATCCCACATGCGCGATCACTTGTAGCATGTCGAGAAAGGCAGCTGAAACAGAGAGCAGTTTAAATCCGGCCAGTATCGATTTGGCCGAGATGTTTTTACCGACCCTGTACCACGAGGGTTTAGAGGATGGTAAAACGAAGAGTAGTAGAGTGAAAGAGAGTAAGGGAGAGGAGGTAGACCTGCCCTTAGTGAGGAGAAAAGTTATACAGGCACAAAATAAAGATGAGAAACAGATAAAGCTGTTAAAAGGTCCAGAGTTGGACATGGATGATCTGTCTGGTTTGGCAGGACTATTTGAAGAAGTTGAAAATTCTAAAGGTGTTCCCAATAATGAAATCAGGGCGGTCTTAGATGAAAAGGATGCCATTACCTTGAAGAAGTCTGCCGGGTTGGTAGATGAGGTTGTTTCAGCCCGCGGGGCTGAGTTTACTCCGGAAGGGAGTTGCCCAGAGAGTAGCTGGGAGGATCAGGGGAATTTAGAATTTGAACAGGGTACGGGTATTGAAAACCTGGAAGAGGCAAAAGTCCCATTTGAGTGTGTCCAAGATGTGGATGCACGTGGTACTGAACCTAGTAATGGAGCTCAGAAAAAGTCTGAGGTATTTGATTCAGTTGAACAGGAATGCAGTCCTTGTGGGTCAGATGGACTTGGTTCAGTGAAGAAAGGATTAACCTTGGTAATAGTGGGAAGTGAGTATTCCCAGTTGTTTGTGCTCGAAGGTGTGTTAAAAGTTAGTGAGGAGATAACAGGTGGTGAGGTGAATATTATTATTGAAGGAAAAGAGAAAAGTGTAGTTTCCAAATCGAATGAAGAAAATTTAAAGTCTGGATTGATGTCAGAAGCAGCAACCAGGCTAAAGAGACAATGGCTTGGTACCGCAGTACCTGTGAATCAATTACAGGTTGAGTTGAAAGGTAAAGGGGCCCCACATGCTATTGTTATTCCAGAGTGTGGTGTGAAACCGTAGAATTCGAAATGCTGTTTGAACAAAGAGGGATCGCTGGCATTGAGAACTAATAGCCTGAAGGGTCCTGAAGAGAAAACTAGCAACTTGCGTAAAATTAAAGAATTGTGTGGAAATTTGGAAAATGGTCTAAGTTTGGAATACATTGTTGACAAAATAACTCCTATGAAAGAAGCGGGCGAAAGCCTATTTCGCCAGGGTGCACAAGCTCACCACGTGGGAATTAACTGGAAACGAGGCAAGGGTTAATGGGACGCCATTTTTAAATAGCAGAAGCTGGTTTGTGAATAATCAAGACAACCCCCATGGAAGCTTAACTGTTAAGTTTGAAAGTAACATAAAGATTAGTATTTGCATGAACGTTTGTAGTTTACACGTAAGCTAAGATCACAACTCTTTAGTTTTTGTTTGCTGAAGGAAAGAAAAAATAGGTGGTTATTAAATTGGAGTCTGATGCTACAAGACTTTAATAAAGTACAAGATGTTAAGATATTAAAGGAAGTGACAAGGTAATTGTTAACTGTTTAGATGCTGAATTGAATGTTTTACTTGTGGTGAAAATAAAACTTTTGTATTGTGTTAGATTCTAAAATCCTGTAAGACTCTGTATTACTTTGTTTTTACCGATGGTAAAAACACGTTGAAGAAAGGGGGTGTTACGACTGTGCCCCAACTCTGAGGGGCCGAATGGTACAAAGTAGCCCCCTCCTTTTTGAGAATCGCAAGATCACTATTAATTCGGGTCTGGAAACCCAGGAAATGAGAGAGACATGCAGGATCCTCAAGGTTTGGAATGCGTCCTGGGCCTCCAAAAGACAAAGGCACGGATAACGGCCATCGTCTCTTGGAGATGGAATTGTGTATTGAGTACTGTACTATTCATTGAAGCCCTCAGGGAATGAACAGAGGGGGCTGGTTGAGGGATTGCATCATCCCAACCTGATTGACATCTGAGACCCCGTGAGTAAGGATAAAAGAGGGTCTGGGGAACAACCCCTTTAGACGCACCAGAAGAAACGCTAGAAATCCCGTGACAGCGTTTAATAGCGACAGCCGGTAGGGCCCGCGTGCGCCTTTCCCGTTGCCTGGGATTGGCGGGACTGACCTCGGAAGAACGGCTTAGCTAAAAGGAAAAGGACACCAACGACATTTCGAAGGATCGACATCATAAAAAAGGAAACTCTGGCAAGTTCCAAAATCTCTCTCTCTCTCTCCAACCAAAAGCTGCAGCCTGAATGAGCTTGAGTGACTTTTAAATTTCCATCGGACAATACATTATCCCCTAGACAATGATAGAGCTATTTCTTATTGATTATTATTAAACCCACACCTTTTTGATCTAGTATTGATGACGTATAGTATCTGTATGTTTGCATTGATATTATTTTTGTGTATTTTTACCAATAAATACTGTTAAAATAGTACCATCAGACTTCAATAGACCTCTCTATCTTTGCTGGTAAGTGACCCAGTTACGGGGTACGTAACAATATTAAGTTCCACTCATATTTCCAACTGATCTATATCCTGTTGCATTCTTTGATAACATTCCTAACTATCCACAACTCTACTAACTTTTGTATTGTCTGCAAAACTTACGAACCAGCTCACCTATATTTGCATCCAAATATATATATATATTACAAATGTTTCCGGCTTTTGTTTCAGATTACTAGCATCTGCTGTTTCTTTTGACTTTCAAATAGTATATTGGTTTGTATTACCAGAATGATAATGCATAAAATGCCAATTTGTTTTTTTTAAATGCAAGATTGCTTATATCAAGTCAAATTGCTTTTTATTGTCATTTCAACCATAAACTACTGGTACAGTACACAGTAAAAATGAAACAACGTTCCTCCAGGACCATGGTGCTACACAACACAAAACACAAAACTACACGAGACTATGTGAGACAACTCAAGGCTACACTAGGCTACGTAAAACAACACTAAAAAACTACGCTAGACAACAGACCTACACAGGACTACATAAAATGCTGAAAATAGTGTAGGGGCGTACAATAAATAATTAATAAACAAGGCAATAGGCACAGTAGAGGACAAATTTCAATATAATAATAAATGATGTAGATGTCAGTCTAGACTCTGGGTATTGAGGTGTGCAATTTGGTTCTATCACTGACCAAAGTAATTTTGGAAACAGTTCAAAGATGAGCTTTGAAAAGAGGTTTCCGATTATCTTTAGACAGAAAGGTTCAGTCCTAAGTTGGATACCAGAGGATATGTGTTAATATATAAAAAAAAATTGCCTTGGATGTTGTAGGCTGAAAGGTTTGTTTCTATGCAGTACATCTCTAAGAATATACTTTTATTGACTTTCTCAATATTGTTACGAATGAGGAGCAACTCTGATGGGCAGAAGGGTACAGAATCGCGAAGTCATCGTCCCCTTTTGGAGAATCGCAAATCGCTACTATTCCGATGCTGTTATCAAGGGAGATGAGAGAGACACAGGATAACAGAAAAGGCAGTTGTTATTGACAACGCAGGGATACACAAAAGTGGAATTTCTCCTTCTAACAAAAGCGGAACGGAACCACTGATTACTGCTATTGTCTCTTGGAGAGGGAATTGTGTATTGAGTACTGTTCTATTCATTGAAACCCCTCAGGGGGCAACCAGAGTGGTCTGGTTGAGGGATTGCATCATCCCAACCTGACTGACATCTGAGACCCCGTGAGTGGGAGTAAAAATAGGGTCTGGGGAACACCCCTCAGACGCACCAGGAGAGACACTACGAGACCGGTGGGGGCTTGCGTGTGTGTCTACCCTTGCCTGGGTGACGAGTCCTCCACGGAACGGTCTAGCGAAAGGACAGAGACGGATCAAGATCGTACAAGGAAAGTTGGCAAGTTACTCTCTCTCCAACAATTGCAACACAGTGAACAACAACGACTGCAGCCTGTATGAACTGAACTGAACTTTATATTTTCATCAGACAATTCATTATCCCCTAGACAACGATAGAGCTTATTTCTTATTGATTATTATTATACCCGCACTTTTAGGTTTAGTATTGATGACGTATATTATCTGTATATTTGCATTGATATTATTTTTGTGTATTTTTACTAATAAATACTGTTAAAAATAGTATCATCAAACTTCAACGGATACTCCTATCTTTGCTGGTAAGATACCCAGTTACGAGGTTCATAACAATATACTCTGAGGGTCAACAGTAAATTTCATAAAAACAGTAAAAAAAAGCACAATTCACAATGATCTCTGGCCAACACCGTATGGTAGAAAAACAATTACAGTACTGTATATGAAATTTATTCCAGTGCACATTGGTAATGCAGATACAATACATCAAATAGATTTCCACAGCAGCTTGATGTCCTCAAGAGGATTGGCCAAACACATCTATTCCCTTACATATCCATAGTGGTTAATGCTCACACGGTTAATATATAAATAAACTTAACATAAATAGGGCTCTACTGATTAAAGACAACCTGACCTATGGAAATCTGACCTTTAGCAAATTATCTCAATTTAAAGAAACTAAACATTTTTTCAAGATATTAAAGTTAGTCACTGATATGCACACATCTTCAAGAACTGTGGAATAGAGGTAGCAGCTAGTTAATTCAAAAGACAATCAACCTTTACATGTATCTTTACCGTGGTCATCAAACACAGTTGTCTGTCAAGAGTGCAAGATACTTAGATTGGAAAATGACAATATAAATCACTTCTATTGAACAACATTTGTAAAATCATCCAAACAAGCCACTGAATTAATGAGCCATTGTACTACTGTATGGAAACCAATAAAGAAATGCTGAAGTTATTTTACTATAGCTGAAAATGATTCTGATGTACAGAGAAATTGGTTTACATAGTTTTTATGAATGGAACCCTTTGTAATCAGGGGACTGCCACTACACCTAATTATCATCACCATTGATGATGATGGAACTAACAATATTGTAAATTCTTCCTATTGTGCCTTTCTTTCACCCTCACCCCAAAAAAATGGCTGGTAGTGCTTCACAAATAGAACACTGAAGTTTTTATCAGCATTGGATATTGTTCAGCAGGATGACCAGCTAAGAGGACCGTAGCTCACAGTTCTAAGTCTGGTGCTGTCTTTAAGAAAGGAAGTGGGTGGTGTGTGGGGGGAGGGGGGGGAGAGAGAGGAAATAAGAGGAGTACAGCAATGATAGGGGATTCCATAGTTAGAGGAGTAGACACAAGATTCTGTGGACAGGAAAGAGACACCTCTGTGTTATGTTACCTCCCAGGTGCCAGGGTCGGGAATGCCTTGGATCAGGTGCATGGGAGGAGACCCTGAAGAGGATTTTAGGGAGCTAGGCAGAAAGCTGAAAAACAGGACTTCCAGGGCAGTAATCTCTGGATTTCTGCCTATGCCACGTGCCAGTGAGGGTAAGAATAGGATGATTTGGCAAATAATGCATGGCTGAGAAATCTGGTGCAGGGGACAGGGTTTCAAATTTCTGTATCATTGTGATCTTTTCTGGGGAAGGTATGAACTCTACAAAAGGTTACACCTGAACCAAGGGGGACCAATCCCTTGTGGGCAGGTTTGCTATAGCTGCTGTAGAGTTTAAACTAATTTGGCAAGGGGTGGGAACTGGAGTGATAGGGCCAAGGAAGGGGCAGTTGGTATACAACTAGATGCAGTGTGCAGTGAGAAGGTCAAGAAGGACAAGATGATGATGGAGCAAAATTACAGTTAATGGGATGAAATGCAATATAACATGGGGGCAAAATCAGAAAGCATAGCAAATACAGGACTAAAGGTGCTTCATTTGAATACACATACTATATGGAATAAGGGAAATTATCTTGTAGCATAGTTAGAGATGTAGCTGGGTATGACATTATGGGTTATCACTGAGTCATGTCTGAAAGAATAGGCAGGTAGGCAGAAGGGGTGGTGTGGCTGTTGGTAAAAATGAAATCAAATCCTTGTGGATAGAGTTAAGAGGTAAAAAGGTAAAGGTAAAAAGACCCTGATGGGAGTCATATAGAGGCCTGTGAACAGTAGCCAGGATATGGACTACAAATTATAACAGGAGATAGAAAACTCATTTCAAAAGTGCAATTTTCTGATGATCATAGGGATTTCAATATGCAGGTAGACTGGGAAATTCAGGTTGGGGCTGGATTCCATGAGAGGGAATTTCTAGAATGTTGGTAGATGTCTTCTTCGAACAGCTTGAGCCCACTAGGGAAAAGCTATTCTGGTTTAGCTAGTGTGTAATGAACTGGATATGAAAAGGGAGCCAGTAGGATTCAGTGATCATAATATGATAAGAAATTACCTTGCAATTTGAGAGAGAGGGGTTAAAGTCAGCTGGATCAGTATTACAGTGTAATAAAGGAAATTACAGAGGCATGAGAGATGAACTGGCCAAAATTGTTTGGAAGGAGACACAAGCAGGGATGACAGCAGAGCAGCAATGGCTGGAGTTTCTGGGAGAAATTTGTATGGGGCAGGATAGATACTCCCTAAGGAGTAGTATTCTAAACAGAAGATGATGCAACCATGGCTGACAAGGAAAATTAAGAACACCATAAGCAGAAAGAGAGGTCATATAAGAGAGCAAAAATTAGTGGGAAATTCGAGGATTGGAAAGCTTTTTAAAAACCAACAGAAGGTAACCTAAAAAGTATGAGGGAAAAGATGCAATATGAATGTAAACTAGCCAATAATATCAAAGAGGATACCAAAAAGGTTTCATCAGATATATAGAGCAAAAGTGAGACACTGAGGAAGGCAATAGTAGTATGTCAGTAGTTTGAGTCTGTCAGGGGACAGAAGTGAGTGCTGTTGCTATTACAAGGGAGAAGATGCTTGGGAAGCTGAAAGGACTGAAGGTGGTTAAGTCACTTGGACCAGGGTGGATGGAGATATTGTGGAGGCATTAGTAATGATCTTTTAAGAAGCACTAGGTTCTGGCATAGTTCCAAAGGACTGGAAAACTGCAAATTTCACTCCACTCTAAGAAGGGAGGGAGGCAGAAAAAAAAGAAATTATAGGCCAGTTAGCCTGACTTGAGTGATTGGGAAGATGTTGGAGTCAATTGTAATGGATAAGGACTCAGGCCACTTGGAGGCACATGGTAAAATAGGCCAAAATCAGCATGGTTTCCTTCAGGGAAAATCTTGCCTGACAAATCCATTGGAATTTTTTGAGGAAATAACAAGCAGGATAGACAAAAGAGAATCAGTGGACGTTGTATACATTTATTTTCAGAAAGCCTTTCACAGGGTGCCGCACATGAGGCTGCTTAACAAGAGTCCATGGTGTAACAGGAAATATAGTAGCATGGATAGAAGATTGGCTGATTGGCAGGAGCCAAAGAGTTGGAATTAAGGGAGCCTTTTCTGGTTGCTGGCTGCTGATGACTAGTGTTCTATAGGGTTGGTGTTGGGACTGTTTCTTTTTACATTATCTGCCAATGATTTGGATGACAGAATGAATCTCTGGGTTGTATATGGTGACATATGCACTTTGATAATACGAGGGGTGATTGATAAGTTCGTGGCCTAAGGTAGAGTGAGTCAATTTCAGAAAACCTAGCACATTTATTTTTCAACATAGTCCCCTCCTACATTTACACACTTAGTCCAGCAGTCGTGGAGCACACAGATCTTGGACCTCCAGAAAGTGTCCACAGCATGGATGACTGATAAATTTGTGGTCTGAGGTAGAAGGAGATGAGTTATACAGCTCTCATTACATGTCCTTGCAGTTCAACTCTTTGAGTGATTATGCAGAAAGTTTGAAGTTAGTAACTCATCTCCTTCTACTTTAGGCCATGAGTTTATCAATCACCCCTGATGAGTTATTATCTTCAAACTTTCTGCATAATCACTCAAAGAGTTGAACTGCATGTGCATGTAACGAGAGCTGTATAACTCATCTCCTTCTACCTTTGGCCACAAACTTATCAATCAACCCTGCTGTGGACACTTTCTGGAGGTCCAAGATCTGTATGCTCCACGACCGCTGGACTAAGTGTGTAATTGTAGGAGGGGACTGTGTTGAAAAATAAATGTGCTAGGTTTTCTAAAATTGACTCCTTCTACCTCAAGGCCACAAACTTATCAATCACCCCTCGTAAATTTACTTTGAGCTTTACAGCAATAGCAGAGAGTTAACCACTCTCGTTTTTCAGTGCTTGATATTTACTTGTCCATGTCTGAATGTTGCTGTGATCTTGCTGTCCACAGGCATGGACAACTTCATTTCCTGAACAGTTAGAAATGGATTCAATTGTGCGATCATCAGCTAACATCTCATTTCAGACCTTGGGCCTGAGTAACTCTATGGTGATGTACTGGGGCTGCCATGATTCACTCACAACTGTTGGAAAAACCTTGCAGGTATCTTTAATGTATCACTTGTGTAGATACTAATGACAAGTCATTCACACTCTTGGGTCCAATTTTGGACAAAGCAATGCAGAATATTTATACACAAGGATGAAATGCAGGAGTAGACCACTTAGCCCATCAAGACTGCCCCACCATTCAATAAGATCAAAGCCGATCTGACTGTAATGTTAACTCCACATTCTCTATATACCCATGACTGTGTGGCTAGGCATAGCTCAAATACCATCTATAAATTTGCTGATAACCATTGTTGGTAGAATCTCAGGTGGTGATGAGAGGGTGTACAGGAGTGAGATATGCCAACTAATGAAATGATGCCACAGCAACAACCTGGTACACAACGTCAGTAAGACAAAAGAGCTGGTAGCGGACTTCAAGAAGGGGAAGGCGAAGGAACACATACCAATCCTCAAAGAGGATCAGAAGTGGAGAGAGTGAGCAGCTTCAAGTTCCTGGGTGTCAAGATCTCTGAGGATCTAACCAAAATATCGATGTAGTTATAAAGAAGGCAAGACAGAAGCTATACTTCATTAGGAGTTTGAAGAGATTTGGCATGTCAAAAAATACACTCAAAAACTTCTATAGTTGAACTGTGGCGAGCATTCTTACAGGCTGTATCACTGTCTGGTATGGAGGAGCTACTGCACAGGACCAAAAGAACCTGCAGAAGGTTGTAAATCTAGTCAGCTCCATCTTGAGTACAAGTCTACAAAGTACCCAGAGCATCTTCAAGGAGTGGTTTATCAGAAATGCGGCATCCATTATTAAGGGCCTCCAGCACCCAGGACGTGCCCTTTTCTCACTGTTACCATCAGGTAGGAGGTACAAAAGCCTGAAGGCACACAACTCAGCGATTCAGAAACAGCTTCTTCCTCTCTGCCATCCCATTCCTAAATGGATATCGATTCTTTGGACTCTACCTCACTTTTAAAAACATATACAGTATTTCTGTTTTTGCATGTATTTTTTAATCTACTTAATATACGTAATCAATTTTACTTGTTTATTTATTATTATTATTTTAATTTTACTTATTATTTTTCTCTGCTAGATTATGTATTGCATTGAACTGATGCGAAGTGAACACATTTCACGTCACATGCCGGTTATAATACACCAGATTCTGATTCTGATATCCACAGTCACTTTTTGTCTCCTTGTTTATTATGAACCAAGATACCCCTGGATAGTCCGGTGACACAGGACTGGAAGATGTAGAATCCTTGTGGGTAGAGTTAAGGAACTGCAAGGATAAAAAGACCATGATGGAAATTACACACAGACCTCCCAACAGTAGCCAAGATGTGGGCAACAAATTACAGTGGAAGATAGAAAATGCATGTCAAAAGGAAATGTTATGATAGTCATGGGGGGCTTTCAATATGCAGGTAGGTTGGGAAAATCAGGCTGGTTTCAGTTCTGGTAGCCTCACTACAGGAAGAATGAGGATACAATAGAAAGGGTGCAGAGGAGATTTTACAAGGTTGTTGCCTGGATTGGAGAATGTGTGTTATGAGAATAGGTTGAGTGAATTTGGCCTTTTCTCCTTAGAGCAACGATGACAGGTGTCCTGATAGAGGTGTATAAGACGATGAGAGGTATTGATCGTGTGGATAGCCAGAGGTGTTTTTGCCAGGGCTGAAATGGCTAACATGAGTGGGCACAGTTTTAAGGTGCTTGGAAGTAGGTACACAGGGGGTTGTCAGGTGCAAGTTTTTCCACACAGAGAGTAGTGGGTGCATGGAATACACTGCCAGTGACGGTGGTGGAGGTGGATACAATAGGGTCTTTTATGAGACTTAGAGAGGTACATAGAGCTTAGAAAAATAGAGGGCTATGTAGTAGAGTAATTCTAGGCAGCTTCCAGAGTAGGTTACATGGTCGGCACAACATTGTGGGCCAAAGGGCCTGTAATGTGCTATGCTCTAATTTTGGATTCTAAAAGAGAGAATTTGTAGAATGCCTTTGAGATGATTTTTCTGAGCAGCTGTGTTTGTGCCCACTAGGAGAAAATGCTGTTCTGGACTGGGCGTTGTGTAATAAACTGCATTTGCATCCTGCAAATTGAGGGGGAAAAGCAAAACTTAAAATGTTACAGTATTACAGTGGAGCAAAGGGAATTGCAGAGGCATGAGAGAGGAGATGGCCAAAGTTAACTGAGATACTTCCTATAGTGGGGTAGTCTAGAACCACAGGGTTCTAACCTCAGAATAGAGGGACGTTCATTTAGAACAGAAATGAGGAAGAATTTTTTTTTACCTAGAGTATGTTGAATCTGTGTTCATTGACATAGTTGGCTGTGGAGGCTAGGCCATTGGGTGTATTTAAGGCAGAGGTTGATAAATCAGGATGTGAAAGGGTACATGAGTAGAAGAATTGGGTTGAGAAGGAAATGGATCAGTTATGATCAAATGGCCTAATTCTGCTCCGATGTCTTATGATCTTAACCTAGCAAGTTGATCCAAAGAACACCACAGATGAAAACCAAATCCACAGCATTCACCAAAGATGCTTTTATTTAATACTGAAATAAAACTTGATTAATGCATTAATTTAGCTAACCAGTCAGCTAAATTAACATATTCTGAACTACAGACTTTATCATAGCCTCTAAATATCAACCTTTTGTTCAACTGCACATTCATGTAACCAATACCTGGGTTATACTGAGATAAACCGAATTTTGTTCATTGCCTAGAACTGATAGATGATAGCAGAGAGAAAGCCTTACCATGTAGAACTGGAGGTTCAGCCAGCTGAGGGGGTGCCTGGGTGTTTGGCTCAGGAGCCGAAGAGTCTCCCAGCCCAGAGAAAGAGTTCTCAGCAGAGGCAGGCAGCTTGGGGGAAGTAGGGGTGATTGCACAAGGAGAAGGAGGTACAGGAGGTTGAGACACCGCAACACTGATGTTTGATGACACAGGAATGTTGTGAGATGCTTGTGAGAGAGGCAGATGAGATGGGGGACGGGGAGGGGGAGGTGGTGGAGGTGCAGCTGGAGCAGCACTTGGCCCCTGCTGGAGTGGAACATCAGGTGGGCCATTAAGGACAGAAGGTGATGGTGGCTTCTGGATTTGGATAGGAGTTGGAACAGGAAGGACTGGACGAGGACCTGTGGCCTTAGCAGGTGGACTACTGATTACCACAGGTGGAGACGGTGGGAGAGGAGAAAAATTAGTGGCAGGCCAGACCACTGGCTTGGGGACTGAGGGAAGAGATGGAGGAGCACTGACGGGAGATGGCGGGCCAGGTGTTCTGTGAATAGGACGTGGAACAGTTGCATAATGAGGCAAGACGGGATGGAAGGCAGAGCCAAGAGAAGTCGCAAAGCGAGAGGCCGAATGACGCAAAGGTGGGGTGGGTGGAGTGGAGTTTGAGGAGGCAAGGGATGCATACTCTGAGAGAGAATCTGAGGAGGGGGGAGTGCAGGATGAGATGGGGGCTGTGGACACAACCTTTGTGTAAGGTGGGGGAGGGATTGATGGGGGTTGACAACTGCTATATTCAGGAGGTGGAGTGTTGTACTCGAAAGATGAAGCTGGAAATGAAATGGAAGCAGCACAAAGGAGACAAGAGGAAAGAGAGAAGAGAAAAAATACAACTAACATTGCAACGGAGTCAATAGTTGAAAGGAAACCAAGTTTTAAAAGCTGCAGCTTGCCTCAGAGATCAGTCTTAGCAAAGTGTCAGAATTATCAGTTGCGGTATATTGTAAATACATCAATTGAAGATGCTGGACAAAGAAATATTAGAACACTGCAGAGAAAAATCAAGAGCTTCACCAGAAAAGGGGTGTGGGGGAGGCATTTGCCCTATTCCTGCCATTGCTGCAGCCCAAATATAATCGGATCGAAAAAAATGCTGTCAAGTGGTTTACATTATTTAGTAATGAATTAGCCTTTCACAGACACAGAGAAGTTGCCTTTTTTGTTTTAGACTGGTCAGAAAGGATACTCGAGTTTAGATGAGATTTCACAATGTGAACTTGTAGAAGAACAGGTCTGCCAGATTCCTGTGTGCTCTACAGCCTAGATCAGTTGTTTTATCAATGAAACCACCAACACCACAGCAATTCAAACTTTTTGAGCATTCATAAGGGATGCATTCATGTTCAATTCCTGGGTGTAACTTGGAAAGCAATGATAAGATACCATGTACATTTTTGGATGTGGGCATTTATTGCTCACCTTTCATTCACTCAAACCAGTGTTTACCAGGTGACTTCAAAAGACATTTCAAAGTTATTGATGTGGGTCTGGAGCCATAAATAGGTAAGACTGGCAAATTTTTCCTTTCTAAATGCCATTAATAAATCAGATGAGGTTGGTTGGTTTTGTTTCAGCTCCAAATAATTAACAGAATTTAAATTCTGCAAGTGTCAATGATGGGACTGGTGGTGCAGTGGTTAGTGCTGATATCTCACAACTCAAGGAGCAGGTTCTGACCTTCAGTAATATCTGTGCAGATTTTGTATATCCTCACTGTCACAACATGCTTTCCCCCAAGTGCTCCATTATCCTCTCACATCCTAAGGATATACTGTCCAACATTGCTTTTATTTCAGTTTCTAGAATCTGCAGCTTTTTAAATTTTAATTTTTCATTTTCTTTTGCTCTACTAGGTCAGGGGTGGGCAAACTTTTTGACTTGAGGGCCACAAAGGGTTCTAAAATTTGACAGGGGGGGCCGGACCAGGAGCAGATGGACGGAGTGTTTTGGTAATACACCTCATAAGAGAAAATAAAATATCATGGGATATGTAGAAAACATGTGCTTTAATTTCAATTGAAAATGAACAAATGCATTACAACAAAATTATCTGTCTTTGAAGTCCCATGGTATTTAGCTATTTATTGAAATGTCTTTTAAAACACTGAAAATTAAATGAATAAAATACAGCTTTTTTTAATAGTAACAGTTATTATTTTAAAGCACTGAAAATTCTGTTATCCTTCAAGATATTATCATCATCACTCTCCTCCTGACTGTCTTTATTTCAAAAGCAGTAGGAGATGCAGGTCTACTTGTCCTGCTCCTTCTTATTCAATTGTCCCCTGTGCCAAAACTCAACAACGACCCGCACAATGACAGAACAGTGAGAGCGCGCCAATATGCGGAGCCCTGTGCTCGCAAATCCCTGCAGGCTATCTCCCTTAGCCGGAACGCTGGCTAATCGTGAGCCGGTTCGGATGTGCCAGGAAATGGGTCGCCACAAGGTCACAAAGTAAAGCGCAAATGTGGAGTAATACGCTGCACCTCAACAAAGGTCAATGTATATAGAGTGCGTCATCTATTGGGAAAACGCCAGAATTGCGGGGAAAAAACGTTAACAAGGTTTATTAATACAATTTCATCAAGTTCTGCGGGCCAGATTAAAAAGCTTAACGGGCCGCATATGGCCCGCGGGCCGTAGTTTGCCCATGTCTGTACTAGGTGCTAACACAGGCACAGTAGGTGAAATGACCCCCCTCTTCTGTACTGTAATATGTCAGTTTCCAGATTTTTAGCAAAAGCCTCTAGGTTATTTGTTCAAAAGGGAGGGCGATCACTTGTTGAGTATGATGTTCTCCCAAGTGGTTATCTATTAGTGGGTCCTCAAGTGACTGTCAAGGCTGATCCAGGACCTAGAGATCCTGGTGTACTTTGGGTAAGAGTAAATGACGGTTGTGGTTGGTGGTTGGATAGTGTTGTCCAGTACTTAATAGCACCACTGCTATACCCTTAAGGGCAGAAAAGTGGTGCTGAAGCAAAAGCTCGAGCATCCTTTCTAAAGTCTACAAACAGTACATATCAGAGTGTGCAAGGCAGGTAATGAGACCTCCGCGATCAATACCACTGTCAGACAGAAAAGATTTGGATGAAGAACTTGTTTCCATCTATCATAATGTTGTTTGACCAGAATTTAGAATTTTTGTTTTTTTTTTAATATTTGGACAGTCCATGAGTCTCATGATCATATGTGATTATTTGCAGTATTGAACATTCCTCATATTTAAAGCACTGAATTCCTCCCACCATTCACCCCCATGGCTGGTCCTGTGAGGCAAGCTACACGTAAATACAAAGAGGCAATCATCATCTGTTCATCAATAAAATGAATCAGCACTCAAAATCAAGAGTCAATTTTAACACAGCCACAGTATCCCCTCTAGTGCCCAATTCACAGCTGCTAAGCCTAAATCCTCACACCATGGATTCAATTGGCAATTTAATTTTCTTTTTATATCTTTTTATTAATTTTAAACAAACATAAAAGAAACATAGATACAAAGAGTTTGAGAATACATAATTAATAGGTTAAAGTATAAATACAAATAGATGATAATCCATATATAATAACCTCCCAAACTCATAGTGATTACGAAAAAAGGAGTAAATAAGAAAAAAAAACCTCCAAAAAAAAAATCTAACCAACATGGGCCATTGCATTATGTCAAATATACACAGCAGCATCAATAACTCCGCACCTCCGTCCAAATAATTAAGAATAATACAAGTAAGGTTTAGGAAAAGTCAGTTTAGCTCATATGAAAATGTTGACTAAATGGTCTCCAAGTTTCTTCAAATTTAATTGAAGGGTCAAAAACAACACTTCTAATTTTTTCTAAACTCAAATAAGAAATAGTTTGAGAAAACCACTGAAATATGGTTGGAGGATTAATTTCTTTACAATTCAATAAGATAGATCTTCTAGCCATTAATGTAACAAATGCAATCATCCGCCGAGCTGAGAGGGATAAGCAACTATTATCCACCATTGGTAAACCAAAAATTGCAGTAATAGGATGCGATTGCAATTTAATATTCAGAACTTTTGAAATAATACCGAAAGTATCTTTCCAATAATTTTGCAAGCAGGGGCAAGACCAAAACATGTGGGTCAATGAAGCAACTTCAGAATGACATCTATCACAGGTTGGATTAACATAAGAATAAAATTGAGCAAGTTTATCCTTGGACACATGAGCCCTATGTACAACCTTAAATTGTATTAAGGCATGTTTAGCACAAATAGAAGAAGAACTGACTAATTGTAAAATTTTCTCCCACTGCTCGGTGGGTATAAGACAATGAAGTTCTTTTTCCTATTCCTTCTTAATTTTTCCTGATACTTCTGGCTGTATTTTAATGATCATATTATAAATGATGGCTACTAAACTCTTCTGGCAAGGATCACAGCTAAAAAATTTTTCGTAATGTCCATTGGACATAATTTTGGAAAAAACTAGCATGTTATTCAAAAAATTTCTAACTTGCAAGTATCTAAAAAAATTAGTTTTAGGCAAATTATATTTATTAGATAGCTGTTCAAAGGACATAAAACTATTGTCTAAAAAGAGATCACGATAACGTTATACCTTTTGTTTTCCATAATACAAGGGCGTGATCCATAAAAGAGGGCCGAAAAAAAAGTTAGATATAATAGGGCTTGATAAGATAAACTTATTCAAGCCAAAGAATTTACGAAGTTGAAACCATATTCGTAATGTATGTTTAACTATAGGATTGGTTATTTGTTTATTCAATTTAGATAAAGCAAAAGGAAGCGAAGATCCTAAAATAGAAAACAATGAGAAGTTTTGTACAGATTTACATTCCAAATTTACCCATTGTGGGCAAGATACTATAATCGATTCTTGTGTTCAAAATATTAAATATCGAATTTTAACTGCCCAATAGTAAAATCTCAAATCTCTCCTTCTTAGGCTTGATGATTTGTTACTATACGTATCTGACCCTGAGAGATCTATTCCTGCTATTTTGTCTTTGCTTACTCAGTTTAGTAGCTTTTCTGGTTACAAACTGAATTTTAATAAGAGTAAATTATTTCCATTGAATATACAAGTTCCAATTTATAAACACTTACCATTTAAACTTGTTACAGATCATTTTACTTATTTGGGTATTAAAATTACCAAGAAGCATAAGGATTTATGTAAAGTCAATTTTTTACCTTTAATTGACCAAATCAAGCAACTTGTTACCAAGTGGTCCCCATTATCTTTGTCATTGGTTGGTTGAATTAATGCTATTAAGATGATAGTATTATCCAAATTTTTATATTTATTCCATGTATTACCAATTTTTATTCCTAAATCTTTTTTTTGATATTACTGACTTCAAAATATCCTCATATGTGTGGCAGAATAAAAATCCTAGATTAAGCAAAAAATATTTACAGAAGCCAAAGAAGGCAGCTTAATTTTTACCTCATTGGATTTCAAGAAAAGTAAGTTTACTAGCAATTTTAAAAAATGATATATCTATATCTGAATCAAATCTCAAAACTGGAAATTAATATTTTCAGTTTTATGTTTCCATTAAAATCTTTCTCAATTTTCCCTCACATAAATCCTACTCCTTAATAGAAAATATATACTCATAATTGGATTTGAATCAACAGACAGGTATGTGAGATAACTATGGATGCAGAAACCATGGCTATCTTATGTTCAATCGTAATAGACACTTTGTAATGTATGTGGTATAGTATTAAGATTCGGTGGAAGTCAGACACAGAAGTTAATTTAATTTATCACAGGTAACAACTAAACAGTTTTATCAAAATCTCTCTTGGTGGTACTGCCATTCAAGTTTCTCCCGCAACTTACAGGAACTGAAAAACCAGATCAGCAGGAATGGCCCTACCAAATTTAATAATTTTAACATCAATACAACTTTTGTAAAGGTGAGAATTAAACCATTCTGGAAAAAAATCAAGCACGGCAGTGGAAAAGTGGAATCAGAGGAGATAGCAGAGGTACTTAATGAGTACTTTGCTTCAGTATTCATTGCGGAAAAGTATCTTGGTGATTGTAGGGATGAGTTGCAGGAGACTGAACTGCAGATATTAAGAAAGATAGATATAGATATTAAGAAAGAGGATGTGTTGGAGCTTTTGGAAAGCATCAAATTGGATAAGTCACCGCGACCGGACGAGATGTACCCCAGGCTACTGTGGGAGGTGAGGGAGGAGATTGCTGAGCCTCTGGTGATGATCTTAGCATCAACAATGGGGACGAGAGAGGTTCTGGATGATTGGAGGGTTGTGGATGTTCTTCCATTATTCAAGAAAAGGAGTAGAGATAGCCCAGGAAATTATAGACCAGTGAGTCTTCAGTGGTTGGTAAGTTGATGGAGAAGATCCTGAGAAGCAGGATTTATGAACATTTGGAGAAGCATAATATGATTAGAAATAGTCAGCATGGCTTTGTCAAAGGCAGGCCGTGCCTTATGAGCCTGATGTGACTAAAAAACATTAGAGCAGTAGATGTAGTGTGTATATGGATTTCAGCAAGGTATTTGACAAGGTACCCCATTGCAAGGCTTATTGAGAAAGTAAGGGAACATGGGATCCAAGGGGACATTGCTTTGTGGATCCAGATTTGGCTTGCACACAGAAGGCAAAGAGTGGCTGTAAATGGGTCATATTCTGCATGGAGGTCGGAGGCCAGTGGTGTGCCTCAGGGATCTGTTCTGGGATCCCTTCTCTTCATGAATTTTATAAATTACCTGGATGAAGAAGGGGAGGGATGGGTTAGTAAATTTGCTGATGACAGAAAGGTTGGGGGTGTTGTGGATAGTGTGGAGGGCTGTCAGAAGTTACAGCGGGACATTGATAGAATGCAAAAATAGGCTGAGAAGTGGCAGATGGAGATCAACCCAGATAAGTGTGAGGTGGTTCATTTTGGTAGGTCAAATATGATGGCAGAATATAGTATTAATGGTAACACTCTTAGCAGGTGGAGGATCAGGGGGATCTTGGGGTCTGAGTCCATAGGACACTTAGAACTGCTGCTCTGTGGTTAAGAATGCATATGGTGCATTGGCCTTCATCAATCATGGGACTGTGTTTAGGAGCTGAGAGGCAATGTTGCAGCTATATAGGACCCTGGTCAGACCCCACGGAGTACTGTGCTCAGTTCTGGTCACCTCACTATAGGAAGGATGTGGAAACCACAGAAAGGGTGCAGAGGAGATTTACAAGGATGTTGTCTGGATTGGGGAGCATGTTTTATGAGAACAGGTTGAGTGAACTCGGCCTTTTCTCCTTGGAGCAATGGAGAATGAGAGGTGACCTGAAAGAGGTGTACAAGATGATGAGAGGCTTTGATCGTGTGGATAGTCAGAGGCTTTGTTTTTCCCAGGGCTGAAATGGCTAGCATGAGAGGGCACAGTTTTAAGAAGCTTGGAAGTAGGTACAGAGGAGATGTCAGGGGTAAGATTCTTTATGCAAAGAGTGGTGAGTGAATGGAATGGGCTGCTGACAACGGTGGTGGAGGCGGATACAATAGGGTCTTTTTAGAGAGTCCTGGACAGGTACATGGAGCTCAGAAAAATAGAGGACTGTGGGTCACCCTAGGTAATTTTTAAGGTAAGGACATGTTTGGCACAGCTTTGTGGGACGAAGGGCCTGTATTGTGTTGGAGGTTTTCTATGTTTCTAGAATTTAAAATGAGCAAAACTGCACCTATGTGAATATAACAGGTCCAGAACAAGGTGCTTCAAATTCAGATTTACCCAGTCTTGCTGCAGAAACAAAAGCTGTGTTTTGCATGAAGTATTTGAAAAGGCCATTGATGTTTGCCATGAGAATCAAACACTAGCTTCTGGTGACCAAATGTTAAATATAGAAATCTGAGAGCTGTGTCAAAATTACTCAGCATCACTAGTGACTGCATGATAGTACCACCAAAGTGATAAATCAGATACTGACATCTACATAAGACTATGAAGTTGGTACCACTTCTTAGCACATCCGATGTTGATGAATTCAGGTGTTAATGAATTTTTAACAGCATAAATCACAATTAACAGCAATAGCCTCTTTCACCCTGTGGGGTTAAGTTTCCATGTGTAGAACTCATTCCTTCAGAATCTGATTTGTTGGAGATTTGGAAAATAAGTCACTTTTTTTTCTACGACCTAATCTTTTTCTTTCCTGCTTCACGTACCTAAATACATGATTTTACAATTAACATTACTTATATTTCTTGGCTTGGACTGTGCACATCTCAGTGACGATGCATCAGTCTCATTATTCAAAGAACGTCACTAGGGCTTGACCTGCTCGCACACTCCACAAATTTCTTGAAAAGGGCACAGTGCTAGAAAATCACAGATTGTTGCTCAACAGTTTTTGAAAAGTTGTCGCTGCCACAAACGCCAACTTTGCCATTCACTGTATGGGTCAAGTCCAGTGTTAAATTTGTGCACTCTTTCAGTTCTAAGCTTGGTCACATTAGCCTGCCCTTAATGCCATTGTTTCATGCTCTTGTTCTGAAAAGTCTGACTCAAAATCTGAACAGACCAGTAAATAAAACATGCTGAGGAGCACACTGAAGGGATACTGTAGCTTTAAACTTGACCACTTTGATGTAACCTACAGATCTTAGATTACTCTCTCTTCACACTTACCCGCAGACGACATCCGACGCTCCATCTCCCACTCAAGCTGCTCTCTCTCAAGCTGCTCTTGTCGTTCCCTTTGTCGTTCCAACTCTAAATCCTCTTGCTCCTGCCTTTCTCGTTCCTGTCTTTCTCGCTCCATACGTTCCTGTTTTTCTCGCTCCTGCTTCTCACGCTCCATCTGTTCCTGTTCTAGCCGCTCTCTCTCCAGTCGTTCACGTTCCATCCGCTCACGCTCGAGTCGCTCTCTCTCCAGCTCCTTCTGCCGTTGTTGTTCCTGTAGTTGCCTGGAACACAAGACAGGAATACACTCTAAAGGTTTTGTCAAGATGGAGTTAAATGCCACATAGTAACACATCTTTTAACACTGGTTGTTTTTTATTTTTAGTGGTTACTTTATTCATTTATCCTTACACCAGCCTTTCTTAACCTTTTTGACCTGGAGCAATCCTTGAAATAATTTTCAGGTCTCAGGGAACCCCTGCATAAAAATTACATCTAGCATGATCAGTAAGTTGTAGATAATCGAAAAATATTGTCAATGCTCCTTTGAGTAGAGAAAGAATTTTCAGCCAACCTTCCCTGTAAAAAGATAGTTAAGCTTAGCTTACCTTTCTTAAACTTAATCTCTTTCTTTCCCTTCTGTAACGTTCTCCTTTGGGTGTAACGAACGCCGAATTAAACGTCGAGATAAACCACAGTCAATGAAACCATTTACTGTTCACTCTTCACATTAACATATGGTGAAAAAGCGTTGCTCTCACTGTGATTTCTAATGCCTGCAAAACAACTTCTGCTCAGGTGTGCCTCGTCGTGAGCTCCCCACCCTCGCGTTGATCTCAAACCGGTATTTTCCCACAAGACGCGGCAAAACCGGATGTGACGTCATCGCATGCCGATATATTTTACATGCAATGAATATACTTTAAACACTTCTAATTCTAACTAGAAAATACTAACAAATGAATTACTAAGCGAAAATATTATAAACTAAATAACTGTTGTAAAGACAACACACTCCCCGCCTGACCTTCGTAAGGTCACAATGAACAGAGTACAAAACTTAGTCTCTTAATCAGTCATTGGGTAGAAGTAGAATAACTTCTGTAACTGGCCTTTGGTAAATTTTCACATCGCCTTGGTCGGTAGTCTTCAATTCGATCTTCCTGACATGTCCATCCCCACTAGGGAATGTAGCAGTGATTCTGGCCATTGGCCAGCTGTTGCGGGCGATTTGCTTGTCCCTGAGCAGGACTAAGTCTCCAACTTGAAGATTCCTGAGGGGTTCTGTCCACTTTTGTCTCTGTTGCAACAAAGGTAGATATTTTTGTCTCCAGCGAGACCAGAGCTGATTTGCCAGAGCCTGGACTTGTCTCTATTGCTTTGTGTACAAATCCTCGTCTGAGAAGTCTCCTGATGGAGGGGGAGCTCCTGCCTTCTGCGTAAGGAGCATTGATGGCGAAAGTATGAAGGGGTTTTCTGGGTCAGAAGACACAGGTAGGAGTGGTTGTGCGTTTATAATGGCTGTGACCTCTGCCATTAGGGTGCACAGTACCTCGTGGGTCAATCGGGTGCGTTGCTGCATCTCAGGTTTCCTTTTCCGGGTTTTCCGTAAGGACGTGAACCATTTGACTGCCTGCTCTTTGTTATCTGGTGAGCGCTGGCGTGGTTCTCTGAAAGGCAATGGGGCAACCCCATTATTTGCTTCATCTCTGAAGACCTTGGTGTCCTTTGTTTTTAAAGAAATGGCATCTTGAGCTGATTGTGCAAGTTTATTTCCGTGCTCGGTTTGAACGAAAACTGATTGACCTAGCGTCTCGTCAGTTACTTTACGCTTGTTAATGTCTTGTTGTGCTTCCTTAATGCACGGGACACTCGGGCAGGGTTGAAAGATTGAATGGCGGCCACTCTCTAGCACATTGGTCTTGAGTGTGTTAACCATCGGTTTGTGTACGTCTTCAGGGCACACCCCTCCTATCACCACCCAGCCTAGATCCAAGCGTTGCGCAAAGGGGGCGTCGTGTGGTCCATTGACCTGCTGCCTAACCTTGTGTACCCGGATTACATCTCTTCCTAATAGCAGGAGTATTTCCGCTTTTGGATCCAGTTCTGGGATGTGTTTGGCGATGTGGTGGAGATGTGGCTGGTGCAGCACCGCACTTGGTGTCGGGATCTCAGTGCGGTTATTCATGATTCCATTGCACTCTAAGAGCGGAAGGAGACAGATGACGACTTTACCATCCAGGGACTCGATCTGGATGCCTTCTGCCTTCCTTCCTTGGGTTTCCATGTTGCCTGAGCAAGTTTTGAGGTAGTATGGGAACTGCTCACTCTCAATGTTGAACAATTTAAAGAACTCTGGACTGACTAGTGAGCGATTGCTCTGATCGTCCAGAATCACATAGGCTTTGATGGCCTTGTCTTTGGCTCCTTTAGGGTACACCTTAGTGAGGCAGATCTTGGAACAAGAACGGCTTGACTGAGCTTGACCGCAAACTTCTGTACAGTTCGAGCTGACAATTGTTGTCCTGGAGTGAGCCTCTCCCTCCCCGCCGTCCTGTTGTGGGGGTGAAGGAGCGTTGTCGGTTTGCGGTGGACAATCCGGGTCGTTGTTAGTTGTAAGGGCTTCAGTCTTGAGCACTGAGGCGGGTTTATCAATGTTGAAAACATTCGAAGAGGATCTACCTGGCTTGGTGTAAATCGAACTGCTTCCTGGACCCACGAGGCTAGGGTCGTTTCGCTTCTTTGCCTCCCAGCAAACAAACCTAGTGAGGAGTTCAAAGGGAGGAAATCGATCATCGTTGTTTACCTTGTATTCTAAAGCAACGGACAGCCACCTGTCCTGCAGCCCGAATGGAAGTTTGTCCACGACTTGTCTAATCCCGGATGGAGTATCTAGGTATACTAGACCAGCTGAGTAGCCATCTTCTTTGGCGCCTTGGATCTCCATGAGTAAATCTCCGAATTCTCTTAACTTAACGTGATCTTTGGCTGACACCTTAGGAAAGTTTTCCAGACGTCGATATAGCGCCGCTTCAATAATTTCGGGGGCCCCATAGCCCTCCCGAAGTCTCTCCCACGCTTTGCTTAAAGCTAGCTCGGGTTTGTTGATGTACACTGAACGTATGCGTCTCACCTGGTCGCGTGATTCTTTTCCCAGCCATTTCGCCATAAGGTCCAACTCTTGGGTTGCACTGAGCTGGACTCCGTCGATAGCGTTGGTGAATGTGGAATACCATGCACGGTAATTTTCAGGTTTATCGTCAAACTGGTACAGTCCCGAAGTGATGAGATCCCGTCGTGCTAAATACTGCATCACGGAATCACTTGTAAGCGGCATGCGGGCTGGAGAAGTACGTTGGTGCCTATATGACTGAGAGGGTACGTTTCTTATGGAATTTGCCGTCCTGGATTCGACCTCTGCATCTCTTCGCACCAAACCTTGTAAGTTTGGTGTCGAGAAGTATTGGTTGTCAGCTCTTTCATTCTTGACTTCATCACGGAGTCGCGAGGGTAAATTGTCTTCCTCGTATCTGGGGAAGTTATCGAATACGTATGGAGAGGAGAGACGAGCCTGCCTGTCTATTTGAGATCGGACATAGTCGCTTGTGCGTTCCAATCTGGCCCTTTCTGAAGTAGATCTTACTTCGGTCAGATCATGCGTCCCTTCAGCTTCTTCTATGTACTCTGCTTCCGCCTTGGCAGCTTCTTCTTCTCTTTCTCGCTGCAGCACTTGCAACTTTGTCGATATCTTTGCCATTTCCAACTGGGTTTCGGCTTCTCTGGCGGCTGCTTCCATTTCTCTGGCAGCCCTTTCCTTGTCTCTGGCGGCCGCTTCCATTTCTCTGGCAGCCCTTTCTTTCTGGATTTTGGCTTCTCTGGCGGCCGCTTCCTTTTCTCTGGCAGCCCTTTCTTTCTGGATTTCGGCTTCTCTGGTGGCCTGTTCCACTTTCAAATCTGCTTCTTGTCTGGTGTAGCGCAGTCGTACCTTGGCGGCTTCTGCCTTGGCTCTTGCCTGGGTGGACTTATTTGATGTCGCTCTACTGCCCTTGTCGCTGGGCGCCATCGACTTGATGCTGGATCGAGCTGACATTGCAGCACTTGAAACACCTGATAATGCCGCTTTTTCACTGTAACGTTCTCCTTCGGGTGTAACGAACGCCGAATTAAACGTCGAGATAAACCACAGTCAATGAAACCAGTTTGCAGTAAGATTAACCATTTACTGTTCACTCTTCACATTAACATATGGTGAAAAAGCGTTGCTCTCACTGTGATTTCTAATGCCTGCAAAACAACTTCTGCTCAGGTGTGCCTCGTGGTGAGCTCCCCACCCTCGCGTTGATCTCAAACCGGTATTTTCCCACAAGACGCGGCAAAACCGGATGTGACGTCATCGCATGCCGATATATTTTACATGCAATGAATATACTTTAAACACTTCTAATTCTAACTAGAAAATACTAACAAATGAATTACTAAGCGAAAATATTATAAACTAAATAACTGTCGTAAAGACAACACACCTTCCATAAGGCAAACATAATAAATTTCTCAATTCTGGCTCAAACTTGAGATAAGCGCATGCATTTTTCACCAAATGAAATAAGATGATTTCTATGCTTGTTAAACAAGAAAAAGCTTGCTCACACAAGTAAGAAGTTGAAAACTGCAGCAAAACTTTCATTGCTTTCCTATGAATGGCAGGATGCTCTCACAGAAATCCAGAACTTAACCAGGGACAGATCAGTAAAGCTCATCTTGAGTGCATGATCAGACTTCAGCTCACAAAATTCTTTTCTCTTCTCTCCCCTCAAAGTCAAGTTCGCAGGCTTTGCAGAAGATTGAGAGAAAGGTTCCCTCACCCAGTTATCACTTGTGTTAAAAGGGAGGATAAGTACTGTTCAATTTTGTTCTGCAGTTTTTCCAGGTGCTTTTCAATAAGACTTCAGATTTTCTGATACCCTTCCTCACTCTCAAGTCCAAGTAATAGTGGAAATGTTTCAGGATTTCCTGTGCATGATTTTTCCAAATATTCAGTTTCCTTTTAAATCCAAGAATCTTGTTACTCAAAGTCAAACATTATCTCCAGAACCTTGCAGAGAGTTGTTTAACTGGTTCATATGATGAAAAATCTGGCCTACTATTTTCTTGAAGGTACTGCAATTCACCTTTCAGCTCAAATACCCTGTTGAGAACTTTTCCTCTGCTAAGCCACCAGATTTCTGTATGTAGCAGGAGACTGGTGTTCTTTTTGCCCAGGTTTTCACACAGTTAAAAAAAAATATTCTCAAGTAAACTGGTCTTAAAGCTACGAAGTAACTTGCTTCCAAAACCCTTTTACTGTCTGTGACTTTATTTTCAAGAGCTTTAATCTGTCTGTTTTGAGATTCCAATAGTCGTTTAAAATAACCAGCACTTTTACATGTCATATTTTGTAATTTGTAGTTAAATGTCTTTCAATTTTGCTGGAGCCGTTGCTATATTCGTAAGTTGTTTGCCACAGACTTGGCATAATGGAACAGGACAACATGGATCACCAATCATGTAGAACTCATTGACAACTAGCTTTCATTGTAAAGGCAGACTTTTTTGTGTCTCTTGTTGCATTAGTGCAGTGAAATGACTCAGAAGATTGTAGTTCTTCAATTTAACCTTATCAAAATTGTCTGTAGGCCTAGGCAATTCCTCTTGCATCTCACACCTCCTTTTCAAAAATCATCACAGTATGAAAATTTAGTATGAAAATTTCCCTCCAGTTTGTTTGCTCCCATAAGTCAGTCATCGCCATGCAAGGGGACGTAATTTGGGAGGGAGAGGCTGATATCACTGCCAAAGTTGGGCAAGTCCATTCAATGCTCAGAAAACACACTTCATGCTGAACAGCCTACTGCCCTCCTTCCATGCAAAACAGTGCTCACCAATTATCAACGGCCTCCCCTATCTCACATCAAAAACTAAGAATGGAGTCAACCAAATGAACACAATCCTATTGCACACTTGCATACTGGACTGACAGGCCTCTAACGGGGCTTCTCGGTCACTGTCCACCACTGCAAGCACTAGCATTGCACTAAGTTCAAAGTGATTTTTTAAAAATCACAATCTAGAATTCCACAAAACCCCAGTTAAGAAATCCTGTCTTACACCAACAACATGCAAATTGTTCTCCAGATTTGTGGACTGAAGGCAAGTTGTACCCTCTTGCCCAAAGGCTGCAAGATCAGTTAAGTGCTTTGATGTCCTCTCCTGACAATGGGACCAAGACAAAAGTGAAGGGTTGACCCACAGATAGTCAAGGAAATGTTTAACAGCCAAACTCATACCATAAACACAACAGCCAACTGTCTTCCATAAACACCCTTGATTACATTCTTCCCCAGCAGAAATGGTAGAAGTAATCAACACTCTGCAGTTCAAAGCTGGAAACCCATGAAGTAGTCAGGCTCCACTGTAGAGTTCGTTTGTTTCCAAAACCTCAATCCGTAAATTCAGCATCACTCTTATCACCATAAACTCAAGCAATTACTCCCAGAACTATGTGTGCAATTCACAGTCACAAGGAGAAAACTATGCATTATTTCCTCCTTCAGATCCACTTCCCATAACCACACAGATCAAGAATTTTCCGCACTCAGTTGAATCAACTTAGTGACTGAAAACCCAAAGCCCTCTGAGAAACAACATTAAGGAATGAAAGGTTTCAAAATAAGCTTTCTCTTCACCTCCATCTAAAAGATTACAAACCAGTGATCCAAACTGACCAGAGAAGGGAGATAACTTTCCCAATTGACACCATCAATGATTCGACTGCAGAGAGAACATGATAAAATGTATTCATAATCTCCATTTGGCACAGCTCTCTCATTCCAATAATATACAGATTGTGTGTACATTGTTTGCAGCCATTCTGATTCAGTTCTGGTTTTGAATAGTGCTGGTCAATTCAACTTCTCAAAGATTTTTTTCCCCCTTAGCAGACCTCAGCTCAATGCTAAGAACAAGGCTGGGGGACAAGCTTCACTTAGGAGTGGTCAGTGGTTGATAAGTTCAGCTCCTGTGGTCCTCACCCTCACAACAGCGAATACTTACTAATCTCGAATTACCTCACGCAGCATCACGAAACTGCAATAAATACTAACACAGAAGCTAATATACTGGTGCTTCACTGATATAGCACTGGCTCAGAAGACCACAAGACAAAGGAGCTGAATTAGGCCATTCAGCCCATCGAGTCTACTTCGCCATTTCATCAAGTTACAACCAGCTGGGACTTGAGTTGAAATGTTCCATGTTGCACACAGAAAAATGTTTAGTCACAAATACCAAGATAAATTCACACAGCAAGTGACTTCACCATCAGCCAACACATATTTACAAAATAATGAAATCAGTTGCCAGTCAGTAATTGTTCACTTCAAACTTATTTACGAACTAAGTTTGAGTTCCATCAGCTTTGGTCCAAGATTTGATCCACTGCATCAGTATGGAAGCATTGGGTCAAAGAGCCATTTCCATGTGTATGACTGTAAATGAGGAAGCTCATAAAACTAGCAAAACAATAATATGATAAATAAAAGCCAGGGAAGAAAATGTACACTTGACTACAAAGACTCCTTGCATGAAACCAGTACAAAACAGATACAGTCACTCAAACCTCCTAAACAACCACCACATTCAGCTGCTTTCATTCTATAATATATATTGCAATACCACAAGGGGATACTACAAACCACAGGTAGAAAGCATCTCTCATCACAGCACAAATGGCTTCATCACAGGTATACCTGCAGTCTAAAGCAGGCTGACTGTACTTCTACATTGTGCAGTGCATTCAGAGATGCTTTAAAACAATTCATCAGGTACACACCAAAAGCAGAACAGAGCAAATCCACATCAGAGGCGATCCTTGTTAAATTTATTGATATATGACAGCTTTAAACTGTTCAAAGCAGCTGGTTGCTTGTCAAATATAAAGCAGCAGTATCGAATCCGCTTAAAGTTGAAACATTATTAACAAAGCTCTTGCATTTTACCATATATTACCTCGAGATTCAGTTCTGATGAGAGGTCATTTATGCACACAATGTTCTTTGGTCTGTTTAATATTTCCAACATTGCTTTCTAAAGTCCTGCTTGGGAGGCTAGTTGTGAACGTTAAGTTGCTTGGCATTCAGGATGAAATATTCAATTGGATCCAACACTGGCTTAGTGGAAGAAGCTATAGAATGGTAGCCTCTCTGATTGGATGCCTGTGCCTAGCAGTGTGCTGCAGGTAACAGTGTTGGGTCTGTTGTTGTTTATCATCTATATTAATGATTTAGATAATCAGGTGGTAAAGTGGATCAGCAAATTTGAGGATAGCAACAATATTGGGGGCATAGTGGACAGCAAGGAAAGCTATCACAGCTTGCAGTGTGAGCTTATCCAGTTATGGAAATGGCCTGAAAAATGGTAGATGGAATTTAATTTTAAGTGTTGTATTCTGGGAGGTCAAACTAGGGCAAGACTTAGTCAGTGAATGGGTAGGCCTCTGTGGTTTGCCATAGAATAAATGGATCTGTTAGCACAGAGAATTCCTTGAATTGTCATCACAGGTAGATAAGGCCATAAAGAGAGCTTTTGGTACACTGGCCTTCATAAATCAGACACTGAGTTGAGAAGTTGTGATGTTCTGGTAAAGTTGTACAAGACGCTGGTGAGGCTGAATCTGGAATGTCGTATGCAGTTCGTACAAAGGTGTTGCCAAGAATTAAAGACCTGAGTTATAGGAAAAGGTTAAATAGGTTTAGACCTTGTTCACTCGTGCAAAGACAAATAAGGGGAAATCTTATAGAAGTACATAAAATTATGAGCGTATAGAGTCAATGCATTTAGGCTTTTTTTGCGGCAGGATGGGTGAAACTACAACTAAAGCTCATAGGTTTAAAATGAAAGACGAAACATTTAAGGGTATTCTAAGGGAAACTTCTTCACTCAGTGTGATGCGAGTGTGGAATAAGTTGACAGCAGAATGGTAGATTCAGGTAACATTTAAGAGAAGTTTGAATAAGTACATGGATGAGAAGGGTTTGGAGGAATTATTGTCTGGTGCAGGTAGATGGGACCAAAGAACAGGTCAGCATAGACTAGATGGGCTGAAGAGCCTGTTTGTGTTGTAGTACACTATAACACTGTACAGCATTTCACTTTATTTTTAATTTCGTCTTTTGCTGATAACACATTATTGACATGTGAAAACACCTGAAAATAAAAATAAAGCAGATGTTGGAAATTTGAACCAAAAACAGAAAATGCTGGAAGTATTCAGCAGATCTGACTGAATCTACAGGGAGAGAAAATTGTTTCAGGCCGAAAACCCTTCATCAGAACTGAAAAGTAGACAAAAGAAGTTGTAAAGGGGTGGGGGGGACTGTCTGTCTGATAAAGATAAAACCAAGGTGACATGGGGATAACCTGTAAACAAGGTTATCTGGTCAGTGAGTGAATGAGAACATAGACAAAAGAATGTGGAGCTGCAAACAAAAATGTCCTCCTCTCTGCAGCTTTACAAATTCCTTTTGTCTTAATTTAAATTCTGATGAAAGGTCTCCAAGCAGAAGTTTTACCTCTATCTTCCAAAAGATGTGGCCTGACCAGCATGATGGGTATTTCCTGCATCTTCTACTTTTTTATATGAAAACATACTACATTTTTTAAACTAATAAGCATAATATTAAAATTTAATTATTAAAGCTGAAAACATGGTCTCTAATCATTGGCATGGCAACAGGTGAACTTTTGGCAAATGTTAAATTTGCAGTGAGTCAGCAATGGGATCTAATTATAGACTCATCACAGAATGTTCCTTTTCCTGCAGCTAGATTGCTATAATTGTCAAAAACTCAGAATGCTGCATAATAACTGGCTAAAGGGAGTCATTGGTGAGAGGTTTTCAAAAGGGTCCTACAATAGTATTCCTTCTCTTCCAGAGCACTGCCTAAGGTATCTGAAGATGCATTCTAAACAAATCAAACTGACCATTTGGAGCAGACAACTGTGAAACATTTTACTATAGCATAATGAATAAAACATGGTGTACAATGAGTATATTTTATTCATTAGAGCAGCAACTTGCTTTTCCACAATAGGCAACAACAGTACTCTGGGGTTGAAGCTTATCCAAAGTGGATCTGATACACACAGCAAGCTTCCATCAAGGACATAAGCGAACTGAAGGCACTTGCAAAATGTTCACCATTACACAAGGAAAACAATAGAACATTAAACAAGCCAGAGGGGGAGAGGGTGAAGAATGGAATTGTGATCAGAGAGAAATACAACAGTGTTAGGTGTGAAAATCATAGTGGGATCGTCCAATGAAGCTATGTAGATATAACTTGGGAATCAGGAAGGATTAGTTTATTCCACATGACTCCCAATGGAAAGAAGAAATTAGAACACCAGGCATTTAAGCAAATCACAGAGTTGCAGTCGTGGGGGGGGGGGGGGAATAATAATATTCTTAATATTGTCTGTGTGTGGTGCTTAGATGGGGAATTCATTAAATAGATTCAAGAGGGTTCTCTGAAGGAGTAAGAGATTCATCAGGATGCTACCAGGAATGAAGGATTCCAGTTAAAAAGGAGATAATAGCAAAACAGGCTTTACTCTCACTGGAACATAGGAAACTGAGGGGTGACCTTATGAAGGATTATAAAATTATGAGGGCATAAATAATCATAACAATACACAGAAAATGCTGGATGAACTCAGTTGGTCAGGCAGCATTTATGGAAATGAATAAAAAGTCAACTTTTCAGGCTGAGACCCTTCTTCAGAACTGGAAAGGAACAAGGGAAGACACCAGCATAAAAAATGGGGGAGGGGAAGGAGGATTAGCTAGATGATGATAGGTAAAGCCAGGTGGGTGGGAAAGGTAAAGGGCTGGCAAAGAAAGAAATCTGATAGGAGAGGACAGAGGACCTTGGGAGAAAGGGAAGGAAGGCCACCAGGGGAAGAGAATAGACAAGTGAGAAGAGGTACGAGGCCAGAGTGGGGAATGGAAGAAGATGAAAAGGGGATAGGGGAGGGGAAAAATACATGTCATCAGGTTGGAGGCTACCCAGACGGTATATGAGATGTTGCTCCTCCACCCTGAGAGTGGCTTCATCGTGGCAAAAGAAGAGGCTATGAACTGACATGTTGGAACGGAAATGGGGATAGGAATTAAAATGGCTGGTCAATAGGAAATTCTGCTTTTGGCAGATGGAGTGGAGGTGAGGTGCTCGAGAAAGCTACATCAGGTTTCACCAATGTAGAGGAGGCCGCATCAGGAGCACTGGGTACAATCGACGACCCAACAGATTCACAGGTGAAATGTTGCCTCACCTGGAAAGACTGTTTGGGGCCCTGAGTGGAGGTAAGGGAGGAGGTTTAGCATTGCCCAATGGCATGGAAGTCCAGAATGAGAGGGCACAGGTTTGAGTTGAAAGGGGAGAAATTTGAAGGAGATCTGAGAGGCATTCTTTTAAAACCAGAGGGGGTGGATATCTTCCAGAGGTGGTGGAGGCAGATATTTACATTTAAAAGATGTTTGGACAGGTACTTGAATTAGAAAGGCGAGGAACAATATGGGCTTAATATGGGCAAACTGGATTAGTGTAGACAGGCATCACAATCAGTTTGATCCAGGTGGACCGAAAGGACCCATTTTGGTGCTGTACAATTCTATGATTCTAGACTCTGCTCTTCAAGCCAAACAAGAAATAACCCTTACTCAATTGGTCAAAAAAAAATCACAGAAGTGAGCTTGTCAAATAGCCTTGAAGTGAGAACGGCTACATCAAACTATTGTGTATATTCCACCATGGAGCTCCAAGACCTGCTGTGAAAGAAGGAGGGTGAGACATGGGGACTAGCAACTTAATACTGTAAAAACCCAGAGCTACAGAAATGCAAACAGAGGCTCCAAAGACCTCATCCCTGGGAGAGGAAGGACCTTTGAAGATGGGCTACACCATGGAACAACTTGAAAAACTGGCCCAGGGCAGAAGACCCTGCCAAGCCACTGTCAGCCACCTACGCCCCAAGAAATATCAAGCTTATTAAAATTGATCAAGGCTTCTCTCTCTATACAATGGCCTGTGGTTGTGTACTTTAATCAAACAATTTTCAATTCAGTATAATTTTACTTATAAAATTGAACACTCTAAACCCAATGTTCTCTTCTTTACAAGATATTAGCAATAAATGCTTGTCTTTGTAGACAACAGGTATTGACATTACAAGTGAACACAACAAATAGAAAGAAATGGAACAGAACTGTCCAAACTTCACTGTCAATTTATTTTGCAAATTAACAATTAGCCCCACTTATCTGCCCAACATACATTTCCAATCTTTAATTCTCTTACCTACTCAAACATTGTCTAGGCAAGAGTCAAAATTATTATATGGCTGAATTTTCCTCAGTTACATGTTAGACCTGACAATCCATCAGGAAAAGTTGTAATGGAAGGTCTTCAACCTGAAACATTAATTCTGTTTCTCTTTTTACAAGCTCACAGTGAGTAATTACCACATTTTCTATGTTTTTAAAAAAACATTTTAGAGCAATACAGCCCTTTGGCCCAAATGAATCCATGCCAACTACTTTGTCCACCTAGCTAGCTCAAATTTCCCGCATTCAGCTGATATTTCTCCAGGCCCCTGGCCTCCATATACCAAACCAGTGCTTCTTAAATGATGCAACTGTACATGCCTCAATCACTTGCTCTTCCAGATTATTTATATATTTACAATCCTTTTCTTGAAAATGTTGAACCCTCAGGTCTCTTTTAAAATCTTTCCCTGAATGGCCTACTCCTGCACCTATTGTCTATTGTCTTACACTAAACCTATGTCCCGAGTTTTGAACTCCCCTACCCTGGGGAAAAGATTGATACTGTCCACCTTATCAATGCATCTCATAATTTTAAACATGTCTCTAAGGTTTCCCTTCATTCTCCTACCCTCCAAAGTACAAGGGCCTAAGCCTGATCAACTTCTCTCTATAACTCAGGCCCACTCGTTCCAGCAACGTGCTCCAAAATCTTTTCTGCACCCTTTCCAATTTAAACATGCCTCTCCCACAACAGTGACCAAAACTGAACATAGTTCTCCACCAATGATTTAAACAACTGCAACATAATGTCCAAACTCCTATACTCAAATGCTCTGACCACTGAAGGCTAGAGTACTAAATGCCTTTTTCACCACCTTTTCTACCCATGATGTTGTCTTCAAGAAACATGCACTTACTCATCAGGAATATTTTAATATTAGTTCAGAGTGTAGACATCACTGTCAGTGACAGCATTTTTAATTGCCTTGAGGTGAGGAGGCAATTAAGAGTCAACTACATTATACAACTTCAAACCCATAGCCCAGATCACATTTGGCGAATTTCCTTCAGTGAAAGATTTTAGTTATATTCTATTGAACAGTTCTGAATACAAATCAACTTCTTTAAGAACAGACAATATGAATATCATACTCACTGTAAAAACTGCCTGACATCTGGACCCATAGTTCTCTGACACACATTTTTGTCCAACACCTTCATGGCTGTTATCTTGTACAGAGATAACTAAAACTGAATTAAGTCCTTTTATACTTTTGTAACATGGGTTGGTGGAGGATGACACAAGCTGAATTAATAACCCACATTTCAGCACAGTGCTGCAAGTGCCTTAATGGAGTTCCTTACTGTCAAATAGCTATTTCACAGCTCAACATTTCATAATAACTCAGGTCAGATTACTAAACTGGCAGCCACACTAATAAACTTCATTACATCATTGATTAAAAACAAGTCCCAGGAAAAGCAAGGCAAAATTAGACTCTAGTGTCACAGCATGACAGACCACCAAAACACAGGTGGAAGACTAGAACCCAGCATTAAACAGCATAAAAGATTGTTGCTGCAAATGCTGATTAAAAAAACAAGTACAAGGCTATCAAAAGAATAAAATCCTGCATTTAATGTGTATGAGGTTAATGCATTGACCAATTTCATAGGTTTTTAAAATGCTTTAGACAGCCAAAAGAACACCAGAAGAAAACTACAGAATCTGTCAGCAAGTAATTTCCATATTTTTCCAAAAATATTCCTTTAAGCTAGATGTACAAAAGTGCTGGATGAACTCAGCAGGTCCGGCAGCACCCGTTGAAAGGAGCAGTCAACGTTTCGGGTTGAGACCCTTCATCAGGACTAAAGAAGGAGGGGGCAGGGGGCCCATAAAGAAGGTGGGGGGAGGGTGGATAACAAATCAGAGGAAAGATCAAGGGGTGGGAGAGGGGAAGCAGGGAGGGGATAGGCAGAAGAGGTGAAGAAGGAATATAAGGGGAAAGCACTGTGGGTAGTAGAAGAAGGCAGAGTCATGAGAGGTGATAGGCAGCTAGAAGAGGAGACAGAGTAGAGGTGTGATGGGGAAGGGAGAGGGAGGGAATTACCGGAAGTTGGAGAATTCGATGTTCATACCAAGGGGCTGGAGACGGTAGATGAGATGTTGTTCCTCCAACCGAAGTTTGGCCTCATCATGGCAGTAGAGGAGGCCATGTATGGACATATCCGAATGGGAATGTGAAGGAGAGCTGAAGTGAGTGGGAACCGGGAGATCCTGTCTGTTGTGGTGAACGGAGTGTAGGTGCTCGACGAAGCGGTCCCCCAATCTGCATCAGGTCTCACCAATGTAGAGGAGGCCTCACTGGGAGCACCAGATGCAATAGATTACCCCAACAGACTCACAAGTGAAGTGTTGCCTCACCTGGAAGGACTGTTTGGGGCCCTGAATGGTGGTCAGAGATTCAGATTCCTCCAACTTCGGTTGGAGGAACAACATCTCAAATACTGTCTGGGTGGTCTCCAGCCCCTTGGTATGAACATTGAATTCTCCACCTTCTGGTAATTCCCTTCCTCCCCCTTCCCCCATCCCACTTTCACTCTGTCTCCTCTTTTAGCTGCCTATCACCTCTCATGACTCTGCCTTCTTCTACTACCCATAGTGCTTTTCCCTTAGAGTCCTTCTTCACCTCTCCTGCCTATCCCTCCCTGCTTCCCCTCCCCCACCTCTTGATCTTTCGTCTGATTGGTTTTCCACCCTCCCCCCACCTTCTTTATGGGGCCCCTGCCCACTCCTTCTTTAGTCCTGGCGAAGGGTCTCGACCCGAAACGTTTACTGCTTCTTTCAACGGATGCTGCCCGACCTGCTGAGTACATCCAGCTTTTTTGTACGTCTTGATTTGACCACGGCATCTGCAGTGTAATTTGTGTTTACTATTCCTTTAAGCTAGCTTTCCACTACAGCTCAGAGGAAATAGTAAGATTGGTAGGCCTCTGCTGGAGCCACTATTCCTTATTCCAGGTAATGGGCCATAACCCAAAATGTCAACTATTCATTTCCCTGCAGATGCTTCCTGTCCTGGTGAATTCCTCCAGTTTTTTGTGTGTATTCCTCATATTTGTGCTGGGTAGTTCACAACCCAATGGTATGAACATAGAATTTTCCAGTTTCAGCAAACCCTCATCTCCAATGGCTCTCTCCCAGCCCAGCATCCACCATCTGATTCTTTTTTTGTTTCCTTTCCCAAACAATCACCCCACAATCCATCTTCATTCCCTTCCTAGATCCATTCATCTAATGTCCTCATATTTCATTCATTGGATCCCCTCCCTCATCTGGCTCCATCTGTCCTTTATCTCTCCTCTAATGGTTACCATTAGCACCTTTCTTATTAGAGTCCATCACTGATAACCTGTATTTCCACTTATCACCCTCAGTGTCTCCACCTTCAGCCTCCCCTCCCCCCACATAGCTCGGTCTGCCCTTGTCTGATTCCACCTATCATCCTCCTGCCTTTGTATCATAACTCCATACCTCCTCCCACCTCCGCCTGGCTTCAGCAGACCATCCTTCACCTCTCCTCAATCCATCTATTACCTACTGGCTGTCTTACTGCTCCCCCTCTCCTCTTTATACTGGTCATCTCTCCTTTCCACTTGACAATTCATTGACAATTATGGAATGTCACGTCAGAGTTCTTGTTCTTCTTTGAACATGTGCAGCTTCCCCACTTGAAAGAGATTGAATGCGCCTACCCAAAGGTTTTTTAACTGGATTCCACTCTGTGACCAAATAACTTTTCCATTTTCCTTTTATTTTTCGCAAGTGCAGCAGTTTGATAGTTCTGTTAGTTCCATCAGTCAGTAGTCCTTAGTCATCAGTCACTAGTCATAAGGTGAAAAAACTGGCTGCCTCTCGGACTTTGCAGACGAATTCCGAACTGCACAGTCTCCGTTTCTCTAATAGACTGTTATATTTTCAAACCGGGTGAACCCTCCTGAAGGTTCGCGAGCTCTTCTTAAGCCTCACGCCATTTTCGAGAGGTGCCTGCGTGCGATGATCCCTGTGGCGAAGCTAGCACTAACCAAACGCAGTGACAGCAGTGCTCTTTTCCATGAAACAGTCTCTCAAGTTATTTTAAGTTCAGCAGATTCCAACACTGGTCCCGGACTGTCGCTGTGATGCTGTGGGGGCCCTCCCAAAAGTTCCAGGCACAAGCAGCACTCAGGCAGTGGGTTCCATCCAGTCTATCAGTGGATTCTTGCTATTACTTTTAAATTTTATTTTCTTTTGCCTTTAGGTCCCAATACTTTCTAGAAACTCAAGTTTGACTTGACACAGAATGATGTGGAGCCTTTGGGGGGTACAGAACAGGTTTACCAGGATATTGCCTGGATTAGAGAGTATTCGCAACAAAGAGAAGTTGGACATGTTTGGTTTGTTTTTTCTGGAGCCTTGGAAGATGATGGGAGACCTGATTCGTTTATAAAATTAGGAGGTACAGGTAGGGTAAATAATCAAAGTCTTATTCCCAGGGTAGAAATGTCAATACATGCATAAGGTGAGAAGAAGTTAAGTGGGATGTGCAAGGCAAGCAACACACACAAAATGCTGGTGGAACGCAGCAGGCCAGGCAGCATCTGTAGGGAGAAGCACTTGTCGACATTTCGGGCCGAGACCCTTCGTCCTGACGCTCTGGCCTGCTGCGTTCCACCAGCATTTTGTGTGTGTTGCTTGAATTTCCAGCATCTGCAGATTTCCTCGTGTGTGCAAGGCAAGTTCTTTTTTTTAATAAAACACAGAGAGGTAGGTGTCTGGTACTGGTTGGCAGGGGCAGTGGTGGAAGCAGATACAAGAGGTATTTTAAGAGGTTCTTGGAGAGACACATGAATATGCTTGGCATGGAGGGGTGTGGATCACATACAGACAAAAAGATTTAGTTTAATTTGGCATCACGTTCACCACAGACATAATGGGCTGAATGGCCTGTTCCTGTGTTGAACTGAGCTATGTTCTAATTCCTTAACCAGCTGCCTCCCCACACCCACAGATGCTGCCAACCCACTGAGTTCTTCCAGAAGTTTGTTTTTTCCCCCCTGTCTATTACATGTTTTCTGCCAAACACACACCATGCCCTTTCTTGCATTGATGGCATTACCCCATATGAAGCTCCTGCCTTGGCTCTTTATTTGACTGGTATTACACTATACTCAATGTCCATTTTGTTATAACTGCCATCTGTTTAATAATTGATTACTGTCTTCAGGAATTATATGCAGAATGAAAAGGGCTAAAACCTAACTGACATTTGCAGCTTGGCCAGTAATGTTGCAAGATAACTAATCTGCTAACCGGGAGACAGATGCAGGGAACAAAGGAGTGCTTGTTTATGGGAAAGCTGCTTTGTGTAACCACTAATCAAGGATACCTGGCAACAATAAGGTATGTATGTGATAATGAATGTTTAACAAGAAGCCCCAGACAGTGCTTGGGGCTCACTTGGTTATAGATATCCAGGCTCTATGAGTGGGACTCTGTAGTATCAACTGAGCAATGCAAGCTTGTTAATAAACTGTACGTAACTTTAAGTAAACTGTGTTTGACAATTATTCCCTGGGTCTGAACCTACAGTCCTCTGGTAGAGAGGCAGATCAGCAGTCTCAGTCATTGGCCTTAAAGTTAGCACCAGCAACTTTATCTAATTTTCCTCTCCTTCCTGTGTAGAAGTCCAGTACTTGCTTGAGTGCAGGTCGAAGTGTACCAGCTATGTTTATATTTCATTTCTAGCTAAAAGGGAGGCTGGACATCAGCATTGTTGTCATTCTAAACACGCTGGCAGTCAACATCAATCTGCTGGCACTTTGCATGTCAGCGACGGGAACCTAACCTGTTACATTGGAAGATGTTAAAAACAAGTTACTTAAACCTTTAATCTTGTTCCACCATCAATTAGATCGCAGCTCAAGGCATCAGCTCATTTTCCCACCTTCCTGTACAAGTACGAAAAGTTGTGGCTCAAAGTCAACTAGTGATAAAAATCTTGTAAATTTCATCTAGCTCTGTACTCATGTCTCTGATTTTCACTCCATGATCTTTCCTGACTCTCTTGATTACCCACCTGGAGAAAGTTTCTGCTGGGATCCAACCAAATTGCTCCAACATTTAAACATATTAAATCTGTAAAAATCACAATCACTCAAACTGATAAGACTACAGTTCTCTATTCAGACCCTTCTTTTCAAAAAGGTCTCAATATGTATTGCCTTCTGAAGAATTTTGCAGGATCAATCAGCAGTTAGATTCAACAGAGAGAACTCATCCCAGCCCTCATCTACACACCTTACCCAGCTTGTGTCACAGAATAAATTCCTGCTCCATTTTAGCTGCTTTCACTGAACAATATAGAGCTCCTCAATTGTATTAATCAGCCCAGGAAATGTATATAACAAAATAGAGGGGGAGAAATGTGGTCATGGATTCCTTGAACATATCAGAGATTTGGAACAGATTGGGATAACTTGAGAAGAAAAACCCGCAGCAGGGAAATACCATCAGCGGTCACTTTAATCAGGTACCTCCTAAACAAACTCGTGGTTATTAGCATTACTGTCCCTTCCTATCAGCTTGAACCAGTCTGGCCATTCTCCCCTGATCTCTCTCATTGACAAGGTGTATTTGCCCACAGAACTGCTGCTCACTGGGTGGCTTTTTGTTTCTCACACCATTCTCTGCAAATTCTAGAGACTATTATGTGTGGAAAATCCCAGGACATCAACAGTTTTTGAGATACTCAAACCATCCTGTCTGACACCAACAATCATTCCACTATCACAGTCACTTAGATCACAATTCTTCCCCCATTCTGGTGTTTGGTCTGAACAACAACTGAACTTCTTGAACATGACTGCATGCTTTTATGCATTGAGTTGTTGCCACATGATTGGCTAATCAGATATTTACATTAAAGTTGTGTGTACCTATTGAAGTTGCTACTGAGTATAAAACAACAGCAGCATCCAAGGGCTGTTAAAGAATGCAGATTTGCATTCCAAGATGGGAAGGAGAGCCTTTCAACTGTCACTGAAGGTTCTATTAACGAGACTGATTAAATCAGTGGAAAGGGGCTTTTCAAGTTGATGTTGTTGCTGCAGATCCAACATTCACTGCTCATTCTTATTCCCTTCTTGGAATGTTGTACCATTTTCATAACCACTGTAATACAGTTTGCTTGGAGAAGGTACTCCCACAATTCTACTGGATTTCAACCCCATTTTGATAAATTATGAGCAATCCATTTTCAAGCCAGAATGATTGATGGGCAGCCTATAGGTGTTGATGCTTCAGTACACCTTCTGCTCAGTAATTACTGAGCCTTCGTTTTGGAATACTGTACTATGATGGATTTTGGGGGTGATATCACTTAACATAAACTGGGGACAGGATGGAATTAACATTTTTAATGTAATGAATGAGAAGCCAACAGTTACCAGCTTTGCTCTTTTGTTTCAAATGCATTTATCCAGGCAAATGGGGAGTTTCCTACACATTTCTGATGTGTGCGTATAAATGGTTATGGTATGTCAGAATTACTGCAGGAGACCCAACCTCTGTCCTGCTCTCGGAGCCACTGTGTGGCTGGTCCAACTGAGCTAATGATCAACACTGGTTGTGCCGTGAGATCATTGGTATGGGATTTAAAAGCGGTAATAATCTTGAATACCAAAGGCAGACCTCACTTGGAGATGTTTGTTCTTTGGCATTTGTCTGGTACAGATGTTACCTGGCATTAATCATCACACACCAGAATGTTGTCTAGATTTTCTATGTGATCATAGGGAGTGTGGGAAGAGATGTAAATGGACGTGTATAATCAAACATCATTCCCATTTTTGCCAGAATGGGAAAAAGGTCCGTGAAGCAAAATGCAAGGAATGTGAAAGAATGTTCTTCAGTTTAATCTGAACCAGTATGAAAGTACAGAGAAACATCTCTACCCCCAGCATGAAACCATTTAAAAGGACTAGATAAACTGGATATGAAGAGGACATTTCCTACGGTGGGGGTCTCCAGAACTAGAGGGCCCAGCCTCAAAATTGAGGAGCGATCCTTTAGAACAGAGGTAAGGAGGAATTTTTTTTTAGCCAGAGAGTAGTGAATCTGTGGAATGCTCTGCCACAGACTGCGGTGGAGGCCAAGACCATGGGTGTAATTAAGGCAGAAGTTGTTCGTTTTCTGATCGGTCAGGGCATGAAAGGTTATGGCAAGAGGGCTGGTGTATGGGGTTGAGTGGGATCCAAGATCAAGTCATGATGGAATGGTGCAGCAGACTCAGTGGGCTGAATGGCCTAATTCTGCTCCTGTGTCTTACAGACATGCCTACTAAAGCTCCACATCCTATATAGTTATTTTCTTTGACAAATAATTACAGGTATGTGTGCTGTAAATGTTTTGGTGCTCTCAAAATGTCTCATGATGTTTCTATTAATGTGGATTTTCAGCATTTTAATCATTCTAAACTAAATAAACTCAAGTGAACACATGCTTATGTAGTTGGGAAGCTTTCCCTTCATTCACCATAACAACACCGGAACGTCAATAAGGAAAATAAATCAGTTGGTGAGTTTGGCAGATGGCAATAGACAGAATTTAATCCACATGATGAAGTAATATATTTTTGAAAAAGCAAATACAATGAGGACATCTATAGTAAATGGCAAGGACTTCAGGAGTGTTGATGTATACTGATTTGGAATGCAATTCTACAGCTCACTAAAGGTGACAGGTGAATGCAGCAGTGAAGGTAGCATTCAATGTGTTTGCCTTCATAGGTCAAGGCATTGAGTATAAGAGAAGAAATATCATGGTGCATCTGTACAGGACATCAATCTTGGAGAACTATGTACAGTTTTAGTCGCTGCACTACAAGAAGGATGTAGCAGCAATTGATGTCAAAGGATACATTTCTGCACTATACTTATTTCTATGACAGAGCACAAGACATAGGAGCATCAAGTCTGCTCTGCGCATGGTTGATATCCCTCACAGCCCCATTTTTCTGCCTTCTCCCTGTAACTTTTGACTAATCAAGAACTCATCAACTTCTGCTTTAAATATGCTCAATGTCTTGGCCTCCACAGCCGTCAATGGCAATGAATTCCACAGATTCACTACCCTCTGGCTAAGAAATTCTTCCTCATCTTTGTTCTAAATGAACATCTCTCTATTCTGAGGCTGTGTCCTGTGGGCCTAGATTCCCTCATAATCGGAAACATCTATTCGATCCAGGTTTTTCAATATTCAATAGATTTCAATGAGATACCCCCCCATTCTTCTAAACTTTAGCAAGTGCAGGCCCAGAGTTATCAAATGTTCCTCATACATTAACTCTTTCATTCCCAGAATCATTCTGTGAGCCTTCTCTGGAGCCTCTCTAATGCCAGCACAGCTTTTCTTGGATAAGGGGCCATCAATTCCATCATCCAAATCGTTGACATATAACATATAAAGAAGTGACCCCAACTGCAACCCTTGTGGAACACTACTTGTCACTGGCAGCCAATCAGATCTGGCTCCCTTTATTTGTACTCTTTGCCTCCTGCCAGTCAACCAATCTTCTATTCATGTTAATATCTTTTCCTTGTTATGCAGCCTCACGTGCAACACCTTGTCAAAGGCCTTTCGAAAATCCAAGTAAACAATATCTACTGACTCTCCTGTCTATCCTGCTGTTATTTCTTCAAAGAACCCATGCTGACTTTCGCCCATTTTATTACAAGTACCTCTAAATCTCATCCTTAATCTTTTTTAAAAAGTACTTACTACCTGGTGTTCAATCACCAAAACCAAAACTGTTTTCAAGATTGGGGCCTGAACAAGGCATTGCACAATTCCACACTGGTATGCTACATTGAATCACTTCCTTCAATTCTTTACTTTGCCTTATCCATTATTAAAACCAATATTGACACTTTTTTCTTTGCGTCAATATGAGAAATAATTCTGAAACATACTCATCACCAAATCCAAGCTGCTTTCCTGTAGATTACAAAATAATGTTCTAGAAAATGAGTATTACATTATTGCAGGGACTTCAGGACTAAAGAGGTCAGGGCTATTAAAATCCCTCAGTTCCCCAATGTGACTATTAATAAAGCCCAATATCATGGTATCTGACTGTCCAGATGATGTTTGCCATTTCCACTTGCAGGGAAGACTACTCTTGTGCTCATGCTGAAGTAGTTCTATTGGGCACATTCCCTTGAAACTTAACTGGTTTTATTTCCAATGCTCCCTATACATTTTACCAAGTTTACTGAAATTTTATTGTGTAACTGCTTTCAAAAATATTACTTACAAGTATTTAAAATAGTAGTAAAATAACAGACTGCAAATGCTGATATCTGGAGCAAAAATAAAACAGACTACTGGAGGAACACAGTGGGACAAGGTGAAGGGGTGGTTAATATTTTATGTCTAGACTGGCATCATGTCTGAGAGGGTGAAGGGGAGATTATCCAGTATAAAGAGCTGAGAGGGAGTGATAAGGCAAAAGCTGGCAAGTGATAGGTGGATCCAGATGAGGAGGGGTTGGTAGGCAAGGTAGATCTAGGTGGGAAGGGAGTGGGGGAAGACAGCAGTAGAAACTGAGGGGCAAGGGACTATATAATATAATAATATTATATATTATAATAATAATAAGCGGGCTATATAATAGTGACAAGCGGAAGGAAGTAAAGAAAAATGTTGGACATAAGGGAACAGTGGGTGGAGGAAAGGGGATAGGGAAACAATTAGGTATGTGTGATAGGCAAGTAGAACTAGGTGGCGGAGGACAGAAACAGGGATCAGGAAGGGTGATGGAAAGAAGGAAGATTATAAGAGGATCTAGGTAGATCAGGAGGAGACAGAAACAAACAGGGGTGTGGATTGGAGAATTCAAAGTTCAGGTTTTAGACTATGAGATGCTGTTCACCTACTTTACATTTGGCCTCACTCTACCACTGGAAGTGGAGAAGGGCACACTGGACAGCATGGGAATGGGGAGAGGAACTGAAATACCATGAAACCAGAAGCTCAAGACTGGAAAATCTGCCAATTCTGCACCAAAGTCTCGAACATGCCAGAATATTGGGGAATGCAAAGTACAATCTTTCCAGGTTGAAAATATTATACATCCATCCTCACCCACTCCACTCGTCAAATAGACACCTTTCAACGAATCAGCATTTGCTTTCACTGGGATAACAGACGAATCATTACCGTCTCTGTATCTCCAAATCCTCCTGACATGGACCATTCTGCACTTGTGGAAACAGCTGAGAGTTCTGACGAGACAACGTCGGACCTGAAAATCAAGTTCAAGAAAAATAATTTGAGAAAGCTACCTTTTTGCAAAATATAGTATCAGAATACCATCTATAGTGGTTGATAGGGCTCACTTTTTTCTCTTGTGAGTCAGTACACAGTTAAGGTTACCCACTCTTCCTCTAAATAAATGAAAAACACATCTACTTTGTCTTTGTACTTAATGGCTAAGCCTACATTCTTTGTTAATTCGTTTTTTAATTTTCAAAATAAATTTTAAAGCAACCACAAGCTCTAAACTAAAAACATTCTGGGGTGGGGGTGGGGAGGCACTGATGAGGTAAGACGATAAGAGTTTTTTTCTTCAGCAGAGCTGTTTATAACTGGAGGACAAAGATCTAGCAAAATCGTCGGAAAGAATTTTTCATGAAGTATGGTTGAAGTCTGAAACAGATATCCTGAGAAGGTTGGGAGACAGGTACTCTTACAACACCAAAATAGTTGATTCAGTATTGAAGCATCCTAGCACAGAAGGCTAAGGACCAAGCACTGGCAAATGGGATTAGTGTACAGAGGCAATTGATGGCAGGCATGGATACCCTAGCCCTTCAATGCTGTATGATTGGCACTCTGGGCAGTCATGCCCAACAACTGTAGTTGCACAATTTACTGACTCACTAGGTCCCAAGCTCCCTACCAACTTGATCTGCTGTGTGTACGTCTCACTCACAAAGACCCCATTTCTTCAAAACTGCACATCATCTAACAGTCAACAGCTGAGAAAATTTGTTAGTCTACAGAAGTTTTCATGTGTCAGATTATCAGAATTTTCTGTGAAACGTAATTGCATTGAATACATTAATCACACACAAATGTAACATTCAATGGTCATACCACTATGAAAAGTCATCACAGAGAACCTTTTCTGAATCACAAACTAAATAACTGATGTCGACTCTCCATGATCATAGAATCATCAAAAATTTAATAATGCAGAAGAACCTTTCCTTTGTGTGTCACTTTCCAATCCTAGGTCCATGTTGAATTGCAGAGCACACAGAAATACTTCTTCATGAGACTCTCTCTTAGCAGATTCCCTACCACTTACCAGTTAAAACTGATCTTTCCTCTAATCCTTGCACCAATTTAAAATCTATTACTCACTGGTTCTTAACTGAAAGATATTAGGTGTTTCCTTCTTACTGCATTTACCATTTGCCTTCGGGAAAGTTGTCATCTGAGTCCTCAACAGTCTCTGCACAGCGACATAACAGCTGCTCCCAAAATCATTCACAAACAAGCAAAAATCTGCAGATGCTTAAGGTTGCCCTTCAACTTTCTACTCCTCAGGAAAAAAAATGTCCAAATCTATCTAACCTTTCCTTATAACTTGAGCACTCCAGTTCCAATAACATCCTCATGAATTCTTTCTGAACTTTCTAGTTTAGCGACATCCATCCCATAGCTCAGCGACTAGAACTACACACAATACTCCAAGTGTGGCCTCACCAATACCTTGTGTACTATGCAGTACACAAATGAAAACATGAGTTCTTATTTAAGTAGTTCATGGGGAACAGGAGGAACATTTAGATTCCTGCATAAGCCAAATGGACTCCCCAATCAAGGGCCACAAACCAGCAATTTATTGTTTGTGCTTCCAGTGTTTCATCAACTATCGACAGAGTTCTTGGTATGACAGATTGTAGAGCTTGGCAGCTTTTCTAGAAAGCAAGGGCAGACTGCCACTCTGCCCTCGCCATCTTGTTAGTCAGACAGTACAGGTGCAGAGGGCAGATTTTCATCCTGCTCATATTATGAGAAAAAAAGCACCAAGAAAACCCAAAATCAGACTTGAAGAGGAATACCACACTGCAAGAGTATTGATGGTTTAAAGACTGGGGGTTAGGAGAAATCTGTGCAACTCCACATTTCTCCCTGCTCTGAACCTACAGTACTGCTGATAACATCACAGGCAGAAGAAAAAATATCTGCCAGCTGTTCCTGTGGTAAAAGCTAACAAAGCACTGCTAAACTGCAAAGGATCATGTACATATCAATAGGAGCAATCCGTCTCTTTCCAAAAGTAACTAATTCTTAGATACAGCAAAAAAGCTGAAATAGACTTTTTTTATACTCTTGCAAGTAACAGAAACAATTCAGTGGTGTGTCTTATCAAATAATTATTGATTTTACCGGAAGGTAACCCCCCCCCCCCACATTACAGCCATTCATCCTTACAGATTTCCAAAATTATTACCTCAAAATTTGAGATATGGAACAAAATCTTACTCTTGCAGATTTTATATGGTGAAGAAATTAAATAAATCAACACAAAATTTATCTTTTACAACTTGTGTTTTCTGACACATGTATACTGATGAGGCAGCTTCACCTTATAAAAATCACAATATGGTGCATTTTCTGCAACTGAAGCCCCCCCATATAACAGGGTTGCCTATACTGCAACTTAAACTAGTAATGGATAGGAAAAAAGCACTTGTAAATGATTGCATGGGAATGTGATATAGTGACTATATGGTAATTATTAAACCAGAATTTTAAGTTTACATTTGAAATTCTTGTGTAGAATGTGTAATTGTATGATAGGCATTATAATGGCTCTAATTACCTTGGTTTTACAGCATTTGTAAATACTGTGCCTTTTCACAAGTTGTGTGCCTACAGTGTTTGGAAGAAAATAAATTAATCCTTAGTAACAGAAGACATGGGTGCTGAACATTCAGCACAACAGAAGTGCAGGGCAATAATTGCCAGTTGGTGCTGATAGTCATTTGATATGCTATCCATTCTTCTTCATGGAATCAGTAACTTCTCTTTTGTGTCATTTTAAGTCACAGATCTCTCTATTGACAGGTACAGTTTACTAGCATCAACCAGATCTTGTTTAGGGACTATCCAAACAATGGCCTTGTCTCATTTCATCCTGTTACGCATTGATTAGTCAATTTAGTGGATGAATGAGAGATATTATAGAAACATATAAAATTATGAAAGGGATAGATAGAGGCAGGAAAGTTGTTTCCACTGGTAAGTGACACTAGAACTAGGGGACATAGCATCAAGATTCAGGGGAAGTAGATTTAGGACAGAGATGAGGAGGATCTGCTTTTCCCAGAGAGTGGTGAATCTGTGGCATTCTATGCCCAATGAAGCAGTGGAAGCTACCTCAGTAAATATACTGAAGTCAAGGTTGGGTAGAGTAGGGGAATTAAGGGCTATGGGGAAAAGGCAAGATAGGTGGAGAAGAGTCCATGGCCAGTTCAGCAATGATTTTATTGAATGGCAGAGCAGGCTCTTTGGAACAGATGGCCTACTCCTGCTCTTATTTCTTATGTTCTTGTGTCTCTACCCAAGATGAATCCCAAAAGAATCAGACTAACTTTAGGTTTAATATATTTGGTAAAGTTAGGTACTATAAGTTTTTCCCCTAATTCAAAGATAACCACCATAGAATGCAAGATGCAACAGAACATAAGTGATACTGTGGCGACCCATTTCCTGGCACATCTGAACCGACTCACAATTAGATAGCCTACGGGGGTTTGCGAGCACAGAGCTTTGGAGCCTCTGCGCCATGGGGGGCAGGTTGAGGGAGGCTTAAAAGTGAGGCTGAAGATTTCAAATAAAGATTTTTCCTTCGACTGCAGTTACCGACTCCGTGTCATAATTTTAGCGCTGCGTGTAGCACACCGCTACAATTGGTGACCCCGACGGTCCAAACGATTTTTGGACCAGAAATGACTGATGCCGCCTCTGTTCATGCAGTTTCGTTGAAACTGCCGGGTTTCTGGACACAGCGCCCGAACCTATGGTTCCAGCAAGCCGAAGCCCAATTCCACGTTCGCCAGATCACCTCAGAAGACACCCGCTACTACTACGTGGTGAGCGTGGTGAGCTCCCTCGACCAGGACACAGCGGCCCAGGTCGCGGAGTTCGTACAGTCGCCCCTGGCAGACGGCAAGTACTCCTCAGGACTTTCGGACTCTCACGGCGCGAGCAGGCTGCCCGTTTACTGCACTTGGATGGCTTGGGCGACAGACCTCCATCGGCTTTAATGAATGAGATGTTGTCTCTCGCCGACGGACACACACCCTGCCTCATGTTTGAGCAGGCATTCCTGGAGCAGCTGCCCGAGGACATACGCCTGCTGCTGTCCGACACGGATTTCAGTGACCCCCAGAAGGTGGCAGTCCGGGCGGACTTGCTGTGGAACGCCAAAAAGGTGAGCGGGGCGTCCATCGCACAGATCTCCCAGCCACGCTCCCAGCAGCAAACCAGTCCAGGCCCGGCCGCAGAGCCCGCCAACCCCCGGCCCAATGAACACTGGTGCTTCTACCACCAGCGGTGGGGCGCAGAAGCCCGCCGTTGTCGCCCGCCCTGCAAGTTCCCGGGAAATGCCAGGGCCAGCTGCCGCTGATGGCTACGGCGGCTGGCCATCGGGATAGCCTCCTGTATGTGTGGGATAGAAGGTCGGGACGCCGGTTTTTGGTCGATACTGGGGCTGAGATCAGCGTTTTACCTCCGACGAGTTACGACACCCGCAGCAGGGCACCGGGTCCCCCCCGAGGGCCGTGAATGGCAGCACAGTAAGGACCTATGGCACCCGTCAGGTGCAGCTACAGTTCGGCTCCAGCCAGTTCACGTGGGACTTCACACTGGCCGCCGTAGCCCAACCGCTTCTGGGTGCAGATTTTTTGCGGGCTCACAGCCTACTGGTCGACCTGCCCAGGAAGAGACTGGTACACGCCGAGACCTTTCAGACGTTCTCCCTGGGTGCAGCCCAGTTGCCAGCCCCTCACCTCGGCTCCATCACGCTGTCCGACAACGACTTCACCAGGGTCCTGGCGGATTTCCATTCGGTTCTGGCACCGCAGTTCACAGCGGCCATGCCCAGGCACGGCGAACAGCACCACATCCTGACCCAGGGACCACCCCTCCACGCCCGCGCTCGGCGGCTTCCCCCGGACAAGCTCCGACTGGCGAAGGAGGAGTTCCAGAGGATGGAGGAATTGGGGATCATCCGGCGGTCCGACAGCCCATGGGCCTCCCCCCTGCACATGGTGCCCAAAGCGACGGGGGGCTGGAGACCGTGCGGCGACTATCGCAGGCTGAACGAGGCTACCACACCGGACCGCTACCCTGTGCCGCACATTCAGGACTTTGCAGCAAACCTGCACGGCGCACGGATCTTCTCCAAGGTAGACCTCGTCCGAGGGTACCATCAAATCCCGATGCATCCTGACGACGTCCCCAAAACGGCTCTCATCACCCCGTTTGGCCTTTTCGAGTTCCTCCGCATGCCTTTCGGCCTGAAGAATGCCGCACAGACGTTCCAGCGGTTAATGGACGTGGTGGGACGGGACCTGGACTTCGCGTTCATCTATTTGGATGACATCCTCATAGCCAGCAGCAGTCGTCAGGAGCATCTGTCCCATCTCCGTCAACTCTGCGCCCGACTGAGTGAATACGGTCTTACAATCAACCCCGCCAAATGCCAGTTCGGACTCGATACCATTGACTTCCTGGGCCACAGGATTACTAAAGACGGGGCAACCCCTCTGCCCGCTAAGGTAGATGCGGTCCGCCTCTTTCCCCGACCCACCACGATCAAAGGCCTTCAGGAATTCGTAGGTATGGTCAATTTCTACCGCCGCTTCCTCCCTTCAGCTGCCCAGATCATGCGCCCCCTGTTCACCCTGATGTCGGGTCCGAGCAAGGACATTACCTGGGACGAGGAGTCCGCCGCCGCTTTCGTTCAAACGAAGGAAGCTTTGGTGAACGCTGCAATGCTAGTACATCCCAGAATGGACGCCCCTACCGCCCTCACAGTGGACGCATCAAACACGACAGTCGGTGGGGTGCTGGAGCAACTCATCGCAGGTCGCTGGCAACCCCTGGCGTTTTTCAGCAAACACCTGCGACCACCTGAGCTCAAATACAGTGCTTTCGACCGGGAACTGTTGGCGCTCTACCTGGCAGTCTGGCATTTCAGGTACTTCCTAGAAGGTCGGCCCTTCACCGCGTTCACGGACCACAAACCGCTTACCTTTGCGTTTACGAAAGCGTCTGACCCCTGGTCGTCCCGCCAGCAACGCCACCTGTCCTACATCTCTGAATACACGACGGATGTCCGGCACGTCTCGGGTAAGGACAATGTCGTGGCGGATGAGGAGATTCCGAGTTACAGAACCGCAGTCTCCGGTTTGCAGCTCCAGGACCTCCCCGTGGGCCCGGGTGAGAGGACCCTACTATGTGACGTCGCCACCGGCCTGCCCCGTCCCGTCATCCCGACAGCCTGGCGGCGCCGCGTTTTCGACTCCATTCATAACTTGGCGCATCCCTCCATCCGGACAACTGTCCGGATGGTTTCCAGCAGGTTCGTTTGGCACGGACTCCGCAAACAGGTCAGTGAATGGGCCAAAACGTGCATGCACTGCCAGATGGCCAAGGTGCAGCGGCACACCAAAGCCCCATTGCAGCAGTTCCATCCCGCCCACCGGTGTTTCGACCACATTCATGTGGATATTGTGGGCCCCCTGCCAGTGTCACACTGAGCGTGGCACCTCCTGACTATTGTGGACCGGTTCACAAGATGGCCAGAGGCAGTCCCGCTCACCGACACCACCTCCGAATCTTGCGCCCGAGCCCTGATCGCCACCTGGATATCTCGCTTTGGTGTACCAGCCCACATTACCTCCAACAGAGGCGCCCAGTTCACCTCCAGCCTGTGGTCAGCTATGGCCAGCCTTTTGGGGACTCAGCTGCACCACACCACTGCCTACCACCCACAGTCGAACGGGCTAGTGAAGCGTTTCCACCATCACCTGAAGTCGGCCCTCATGGCCCGCCTGCGAGGAGCCAACTGGGCGGACGAGCTTCCCTGGGTCCTACTCGGCATCCGCACAGCGCCCAAGGACGACCTGCACGCCTCATCGGCCGAGTTGGTATACGGTGCGCCCCTGGTCGTCCCCGGGGAGTTCCTACCAGCCCCAAGGGGGCAAGAGGAAGATCCCGCAGCAGTCCTGGGCAGACTACGCGAGAAGCTCGGTAACCTGGCCCCCATACCCACTTCACAGCACGGGCGGCACCCGACCTGCGTACCCAAAGACCTACAGAACTGTAAGTTTGTGTTTGTACGAAGGGGCGGGCATTGGCCACCGCTGCAGCGGCCATATGAGGGGCCGTTTATGGTGCTCCGGAACAACGGGTCCACGTTCGTGCTGGACGTTGGGGGGAAAGAGGAGGTTTTCACGGTGGACCGCCTCAAACCGGCCCATGTGGACCTGGCGCAACCGGCCGAGTTTCCGGCACCTCGGCGCAGAGGCCGACCTCCCAAGCAGGTTCTGGCCCTGACTGTGGACATTGGGGAGTGTATCGCCGGTTCTGGGGGGGGGGGGGGGGTTATGTGGCGACCCATTTCCTGGCACATCCGAACCGACTCACAATTAGATAGCCTACGGGGGTTTGCGAGCACAGAGCTTTGGAGCCTCTGCGCCATGGGGGGCAGGTTGAGGGAGGCTTAAAAGTGAGGCTGAAGATTTCGAATAAAGTTTTTTCCTTCGACTGCAGTTACCGACTCCGTGTCGTAATTTTAGCGCTGCGTGTAGCACACCGCTACAATACAATGGTTAAATTAGTGGACCAGTGATCAAGACAACTTCAATAGCTGGATCACACAGGGTCAAATCCTACATGGCAACCTTAATTTTTAAACTGAATTGAATTTTGGTTTATTGTCATTTCGAAACCACAACTGCAATGCAGTTAAAAAATGAAACACCGTTCCTCCAGAATGATATCACAAAAACACATGACAAAATAGACTACATAAAATCTACATAACATTTGGCAATCCCCAAATCCAGAGTCCGGAGAGGCTGCTGCATATTAATATCGTGCTACCATCTTAGTGCTTTCCCCAGAAAGGAGCTCCAAACCCACCAGACAAAACAAGCCTACACAGACACACCAAGTCAGGAGACCAATTCTACCACCCAACAAACCAAAAACTAAAGCTACAAGACCTACACAAAACCACATAGTTACATATAGTTATAGTTAACATATAGTTACAACAGTGCAAACAATACCATAATTGATTAAAAAAAAACAGACCATGGGCACAGTAAAAATAGTCCAAAGATGTTTAAAGACTATAAGTTTGAAAGAAACCACCACACAGTTTCCACAAGTCCTCAGGGTCCCAATAGACTCATCATCCCACGCAGGCGGCAGAAGGGAATACCCTTGCTATGGACTTCCATGGCACCGCCGGACCCAGCCTCGCAGACGCAGTACACAGTGAAAGTGCCCTGATTGCAGCGGACCATTGAACTACCGAGCCTCTGACCATCCCTTCTGGCACAGCCTTGCCGAGCGCACTACGACGCTCTCACCACCGGCCACTGGCAACACGACCCCGAGGACTGGGGGCCTGTTCTTCCCAGCAGAGATCCAGACCTCACAACAGCAGCAGCAACGAAGAAGGCCTTCCTGGAGATTTCCAGATGTTCCTCTGTGCTCCCATGTCCGTCTTTCATCAGATTAGGATTGTGCACGGCACCCTGCTTGACAAATAACAGATATCAACTCCGGAGAGGCTGCTGCAAACTGTGTTGCTCCACCATCTAAAATCACTTCATTAAATAATCTGGAATTTAAAGAAATGCACTAACCTTTTGAATGGTGAATGCAAAACTACTAGATTGCTGTACATATACACATGGCTCACTAAAGTCAACCCGATAACTAATTTGCCACCCCTGCCACATAGCCCTAAATGTCAATCCAGCATCAGAGGAATGCCTTCTGAAATAGCCCAGCAAGTCATTTGTAACCTGCTATATTTCCGCAGAACTTCAAGAAAGGGAAGCACCAGCAAAGTCCCAAGGGAAATAAATACTGGCTTTACCAGGAACACTCATTACAAAAAATAAAAATGTAAGTTCCTAGGTGTCAGGAGATTGAAAGGTCAACACTTTGAATTAAGACTTGCCTTTTATATTCAGACCAGCAGGCATTTCTAACTTACAATAATTATGGAAAATCATGAGGTTTCAAGGACCAACCTTTTAACCGCTGTAACACAGTGGTTGCCTGTACTTACTCTTATTTGTTTTGACAAATTAGCAATTGCCAGCCCCTCAGCTTTAAAATTCACACTAGTAATGGAGGCTATTTGTTGATCCGAGCAGCCAATGGTTTCTGATAAAGAAATATTGCTGAGGGACAAGTGACTGATCTGTGATAACTTTCCTTTTGGCCAAATATAGGAAAATTAGTTAACAGACATGTGATATCACAGTGTCAATTGCCTCAGAAAAAGTTTCATCATGTGAAAATTAAATCTCCACAACTAGCTTCTGCATCATAGGGAGGAGAAACAGCAGAGCCTCTGCTCCTGAAGTATAACTATGAACCAAAATACGCAGACAATTTAAAATTATCCTTCTCTGTAGTCAGAGGCAGAAGAATTTGGTTAGTTGGGACACATTGGGATTGGTATATTTTGGCTCAATTAAGCAGCTACCCCAATTACCCAAACTTTCATGGAAATAGGCATTAAAGACAAGCTACCATTTAACTGAGTAACAAATTATATATTTAAACAAAATAATGATTAGAACACTACCAAAACTACTGCAGTACTCCAAAACTGTGTATTTTTTTCTAATAGCTATCAATAGAGGAATTCATCTGCCGTGTTCTTTTGATTGACTGTAACAAGATAATGAGAGGCATTGATCGTGTGGATAGTCAGAGGCTTTTCCCCAGGGCTGAAATGGCTAGCATGAGAAGGCATAGTTTTAAGGTGCTTAGAAGCTGGTACAGAGGAGATGTCAGGGGTAATTTTTTTTATACAGACAATGGTGAGTGCATGGAATGGGCTGCCAGTGCAGTGGTGGAGGCAGAAACAATAGGGTCTTTTAAGAGACTCCTGGATGACTACATGGGGCTTAGAGAAATAAAGGGCTATGGGTAAAGCCGAGATAGTTCTAAGATAGGGTCACATTCGGCACAGCTTCATAGGTTTTCTATGTAAATGAACAAAATCAGCACAGACACCTAGTGCAGATAGTGGTTTGCCTTTACAAAGTGCTTTTGATGATGGCATTGCCCAAATCTTCATTTTGATTGCAGCATTCAAGATGATTGCCCATACCTTCAAATTCTTCATAGTTCCTAGACTTGATGAAGCACTAAAATCACTTCATTATCACTCCTGGCCATTTCTGGCATCTCCAAACCTGAATACTTGAAACCGCACTGAGCAAATCAGTTCTGAATTGTCTCACTGTTTATTACTCATCAAATATCAGTGACAAAACTCATTTCTTTTTGAACACATACACGCAACCATTTCCCCTCTCCTTTTGAGAACTATGAACTATTGCTATGCTGCTAATGAGAGGGAGAGGGAGAGATGAAGCACGGAGGCAGGAACATCTGCTACAGATAAGAGAGAGAGAGAGAGAGAGAGAGAGAGAGAGAGAGAGAGAGAGAGAGAGAGAGACACACACAATTGATTTATGTATTATGGCTTCTTCCTGGATTGTTTACCATTTGTTACAGGGACGTTACTTTGCTCGTTAACATTCCTAAGGAGACAGCAGAAGTGGCCTGATTTGATGGACATGGTCATTTTGAGTTGATGGGTGGCTGATACCCCGTCAATGGGGATAAAAGACAGGTGTGGGGAGACACCCCTCAGACACACCAGTGGACACTGACCGAGTGTTGTGCATCCACAGGAAGATTGGGGTTCGAGGACCGAATCAGGAGATCGGTCAATAAAGCTCACAGTGTGATGGCAGGGCCGGTGGGGACTTGTGTGAGTGTCTACTCATGCCAGAGTGACAAGTCCACCACAGAAGAATGGTCTAGCCGAGAACGGAGGGGTCATAACCGAATGACCACAACAGTACAGCGGAATCAGAATACAACAGAAGGTTTGCAGGCTGCAGCTGCTCAATCTCTTGCTCGCTCTCTCTCTCCAATAAATTACAATACAACCGCAACTACCTCAGCACACATGAAATGAACTCTATATTTTCTTATAATTCATTTACCCCCAGACATTGATAGAGCTTGTTTATTATTGTTGATTATTATTCCTACACTTCTATGTTTATTATTGCTAACCTGTTTTATATGTATATTTGCATTTTCGATACTGTATTGTGTAGTTTACTAATAAACATCTTTAGTTTCAGAACCACCAGACTCCTGCTGGTCTGTAAACCCAGTTACGGGGCACATAACAATGGCAATAGGTCAGGACCATGGGTGCTTGCTCTGTAATTTAACAACCATGCTTCTAAAGCTGCTGCAAGTGCAAATATCAGAATCACTACTGATCAATGCAACAAATTGTTTGGGTTCTGTCCGCTTAAAAGTTATATAGCAATGGGATTGATGCAATTGCTCCACAGTTCCAGGTGCAGGAAGGAAGCACTATTAAAACAGTAACTCGGGAACCTTCCATAAACAGCTCGGAAACAGGCCATCTCGGCCCTTCTAGTCCGTGCCGAACGCTTACTCTCACCTAATCCCGCTGACCTGCACTCAGCCCATAACCCTCCATTCCTTTCCTGTCCATATACCTATCCAATTTTACATTAAATGACAATATCAAACCTGCCTCTACCACTTCTACTGGAAGCTCATTCCACACAGCTGCCACTCTCTGGGTAAAGAAATTCCCCCTCGTGTTACCCTTAAACTTTTGCCCCCTCTCAACTCATGTCCTCTTGTTTGAATCTCCCCTACTCTCCATGGAAAAAGCCGATCCACATCAACTCTATCTATCCCCCTCATAATTTTAAATACCTCTATCAAGTCCCCCCTCAACCTTCTACGCTCCAAAGAATAAAGATCTAACTTGTTCAACCTTTCTCTGTAACTTAGGTGCTGAAACCCAGGTAATATTCTAGTAAATCTTCTCTGTACTCTCTCTATTTTGTTGATATCTTTCCTATAATTTGGTGACCAGAACTGTACACAATACTCCAAATACGGCCTTACCAATGCCTTGTACAATTTTAACATTACATCCCAACTCCTACACTCAATGCTCTGAATTATAAAGGCCAACATACCAAAAGCTTTCTTCACCACCCTACCCACATGAGATTCCACCTTCAGGGAACTATGCACTATTATTCCTAGATCACTCTGTCCATCATAAAAAGCTCAGAACCAGGAACTGTCTGCCCAAACCACTTTAGCACAAAAGCAGGTCCTCCTGAAGTTACAACAGGGTTCTTTTCCTGTGAATAGTTCACAGCCCAGAAGTTCTCAAGTTGTAAAAGTGGTCAAGGACTAAATTCCACATAGCTGACTATGTCTGCCATCCCTCAGTAGCTAGCAAATCCATCCTGCCATTCGCCCAAATGCTCATTCTTATATACATATGCTGTACATAAATTAGGCATTCAAGAACTAGGAAGGACCTGTAATGACAGTGCTTTGATTGTTGAGCAGCCAAAGGATTGATAGGTGATAAGAGTTCTGAAAAGAACCAAATTCTAAAGTGAATCCACTTATGCAATATTTGCAAGGTTTTTTCTAAACAAGACAACAAACAAAAATCACAGTCCGAGTCTATTTTAGACAGATTTAAAGCAGGTGATTATCTGAACTCTGTGATTACAGAAACATCTACAACGTAACTAAACAATTCAGAGCCATGAAGAAAATACAATCCAACATTCATTCCAACCCATTTTAAATATAGATTTCAGCATTGAGAAAATCACAATGAAGCAGAAAGCAATTCACACAATTTCCTTCACAAGCAGACAATTCCAAAGCATCTGTTAATTGCCAGTGCCATGTAAGTGCACAAGATTAATGGCATCAAATGCTGCACAATGAATCTTGAAGAGTTCTCTGAAATACTACTGACAGCTTCCAGACCATCCGATTTATACAAATCTGAACACATGGGTGAGCATTTTATGGACCAGTAAATTCAAGCATCCAAGTATTCTGCAGTATACATGACACTTCCGAAACTGAGCAGGTAACCCCTCAATCATCCCTTCAATAATATAAAGTATGGCTGAATTTTTAGTTGCAATCTTGTCATAACTTATTTACAGTTAAGTATTATTTCTTTTCCAAGAAAATTAAAGAAAATGATAAATGAAGCTGCTTAAAACACTCCATGCAGAACACATGAAGGGCACCTACATGTAAAAGTGAAGGCTTGGTCTCGCTTCTGGCAGCACAGGTAGTGCCACATACCATTACTCACATCCTGAGACACGGAGCTCTGAACATGTTCGCACGAGTCTCCAGATTGTAGGCAAATCATCGTGTTCACGTCAAATCCCAATACATCTTCAGATTTCCTCTCAACCATTATTGCTCATTCTTAGTGGAACCAAGATAACATTAATAACGCTTTCCTATGTAAGAGGATGCAGTTTAATTGGAAAGGGGCTGTATCATTCATGTATTTAACAGCTTCTAGCCATCAGAGGTCAAGTTTGTCTGTTCTAGTGTCCTGGCCCTTACTGGAATGCTCTGCATTTCCTGTTCCTACTGAATAATTAATATTTGCTCCCAGTGAGCCAAATGCTGTATTGCTTTATACTGCAGCACCTTTGTGACTGGAGCTGCTGTTGCATTTAAACTATACTGCCTTCAATGAAATCATAATTGCCACGAAGGACATGAGGTAATTAATTTTTCTAAGCCAATTTAATTTCTCAGTTAAAAAACTGTTAGAAAAGTCAAACCTACCTAGCTGAAGTTTTGTTCTGGATGTTCTGATTTTATTTTAGAATTGTGAAGGATGACCTTCAATGACTCAGATAAAATAACTCAATTTAACCTATTAATATCTTCATATCCTGGTTTTAAAAAATGCTAACTGCAAAGCTGAGTCTTTAAATTTTGATATCCAAAATATATTTCCAAGTTTGAAACAGCTGCGTAGGTCGTTCACTTGTAAGTCACCAAAACTGCCCCTGCCCTTTACCACAGTTATTGTAACATAATCAATTAGATTCAATGCGCTTACGTCATTTTTCTACTTGTGAACTGCACCAGTGTCTTCATCGCATTGCTGATCCAGACCACAACAGAGGTCAACGAGTCCTTCATCCATGACTTCGGCACAAGGTAGAATCATCAAGCCTCGGTTTGAGCACAATCATCAGGCCATTCTGCAGGGTCCCTTGGCATTTTAAGCCAAAAAGAACTATTTCAATTACAGGAGACTGAGCAGCACATTTTTTGAGAGGCTATTTGCTTTATAAGCCAAACTTAAGTCAATAAAAACGACATGCCTTTATTGACTTATAACAAAATGTAAAATTTAAGCCACACACACAAAATGCTGGAGGAACTCAGTAGGTTATGCAGCATCTATAGAGAAAAATCAACAGCTAATATTCTTCATAATTTTGCAAATCCTCTTCACAAGTAGGGAATTAGAATCAAGGAACTGGCAAGTTAGACTGAGACAGAAAAATGTCTTCATTAGTAAGCCTGCAAATTCTCTATAGTTTTTGTTGATTTAGTCATTGCTAGTAATGCACTATTAAGAGAGGAAACTCAGAGCTTGTCACTGCTCTTCTGTACAGTTTTAAATTAATTGGATCATTCAGCAAAAATAAGTTAGGTTTAAACGGAGCAACATTAGAATAGTAGCCATTGCGTAAGTGGACAGAGATTGAATAAGGAAGCGAGTCTTTGGCTCAAGAGGCTTCAGAGAGGCGGTTGTTAGATTTAGGGTTTTCCAAGTTTCTCCCCTATTATTGCCTAGGCAGAGCAGCGAGAATGGATCTCAGGGCAGTGGTGTACTCCTCTTGAACGATGTGGGAAGTCAGGAAGATGTTCAGAGCTGCTAATGACTATTTCTGCAAGAAATGCATCTGGCTGTAGCTCCTTAGACTGTGTTAAGGAACTGGAGTTGGATGACCTAAGGATCATTCAACAAAATAAGGAGTTGATTGATAGGAGCTGCAGGAGCCAATCACACCCAAGCTGCAGGAAGCAGATAGCTGTGTGACTGTCAAAACAGGGAATGGGATTAGGCAGACAATGCAGCCCTCTGTGGCTGTTCCCCTCAATGAACAACAATACCACTTTGATCACTGCTTTGGGGTGGGGGTGATGGTGGTGGGATGACCTATTAGAGGAAAACTGCAATGACCAGGTCTCTGGCTCAGAAGGGAAGAGGGTAGAAACAGAGAGCATCCGTGATCGGAGTTTCAACAGTGAGAGGAATAGACAGGAAAATCTGTGGACTTGAAGATGATTTCTGAATGGTATGCAGCCTCCTAGGTGCCAGGGTCAGGGACATCTCAAATTGGGTCCACAACTTTCTTAAAAGGGAAGGTATCTAGAAATTGTGGCACATGTTGCTAGAATGATATACAAGGAAAAGTTATGAGGTCATGAACAGCGAATATATTGAGCGAGGAAGGAAGCTATAAAGCAACATCTTTAGATTGCTGTCTGTGCCTTGCGCCAGTGAGTGTAAAAGTAGGATGAATGCAAATGAATGTGTGGTTGAGGAACTGGTGCAGGGGACAGGTCACTGGCATCTCTTCTGAGGAAGGTATAACCTGTACCAGAGAGACTGTTACAAGCTGAACCTGAGGGGGTCCAATATCCTTGTAGGCAGGCTTGCTAGCTGTTGGGGAGGGTTTAAACTAAGTTGGCAGTGGGATGGGAACCAGAGTGATAGGTCAGATGATGAAACAGTTTGTGTGACAGTAGATACAACGTGTTTCAAAAGGGCACGGGATGGAGGTAAAAGAGGTAGGAGAGTAGATTTGCTAATCAGATAGTATCATAGCTGCAGGAATGCAGGATCCCACGGAGAGATTGTCTTCTGAGTCAGTGTGCATGAAAATCAGAAACTGGAAGAGAGAGTGGGTTCACCACCACCCCCTGCCCCTCTGCCGACCAAAAGCAAGAGATACTGAGGAGCAGATTGGTAGGCAGACTTGAAAGGTCCAAAAATAACAGGGTTGCTGTCATGAGTGACTTCAATTTTCTTAAGCTTGACTTGCATCTCCTTACTACAAAAGGTTTAAGACCATAAGACGTAGAAGCAGTATTAGATCATTCAACCCATCAAATCTGCTGCATCATTTGATCATTCCTGATTTATTATTATTCTCAACTCCATTCTCCCTAACACAATATGTGACAGGTCAACTGGAGGAAAAGCCCTAATTGATCTAGTACTAGGTAATGAATCTGGTCAGGTGATATAACTTTCAGCAGTATTACTGCCACAAGGTAATGTTGCAGCTCTATAAAACTGGTTAGTCCACATGTGGCATGTTTTGTTCAGTTCCGTTCTGGTTGCCTCTTTACAGTAAGGCTGTGGAAGGTGCAAGAGATTTACCAGGATGCTGCCTGGATTAGAGAACATATCTTATGAGGAAAGGGTGAGTAAGCTAGGGCTTTTCTTTTTGGATTGAAGGAGGATGAGAGGTGACTTATACGAGGGGTGATTGATAATTTTAGGAAACCTAGCACATTTATATTTCAACATAGTCCCCTCCTACACTTACACACTTGGTCTAGCGGTCGTGGAAAGTGTCCACAGCAAGTGTGATTGATAAGTTCGTGGCCTAAGGTAGAAGATGAGTTATACAGCTCTCGTTACATGCACATGCCGTTCAACTCTTTGAGTGATTATGCAGAAAGTTTGAAATTAATAACTCATCTCCTACCTTAAGCCACGAACTTATTAATCACCCCCCCCCCACCCCCGTATGTATAAGATGATAAGAGGCACAGATAGAGTGGACAGTCTATATTTTTCCCCAGGGTAACAATGGCTATTAGAAGAGGACGTACATTTAAAGTGATTGGAAGGAAGTAGGGAGATGTCAGAGGCAGATTTTTTGTTTTACAGAGTGCTAAGTAAATAGAATACACTGCTGGAGCAGTGGTAGAGGTAGATACATTAACATTTAAGAGACTGTTAAATAGGCACATGGATGAAAAACATACAGAGGAATATGTAGGAGAGATAGGTTAGGCAGGTACAACATTGTGGCCTGAATGACCTGTACTGTTCTACTTATGTTATGATCATATTATAGTTTCATTGGTAGCGTTGTGAATTATGCCACCACATTAATATTGTAGAGCCCATACAGGAAAAAATTACGATGAATCTCTGATGGAGCCCACAACACCCAGACAATGAATATATTCAAGACAGATTTTTGGAAAGGAAATGAAAGAATATGGGAGAAAAGCAGGAAAATGGAGTTGCAGGAAATGATTATAAGTGTCAAGACCAAATAGCTCAATTCTACTCTATTGTTGCAAATCTTATCCTACCCATTTCAAGACAGCTTTTAGACAGTGATGATAAGTGACAAGGCTATCCTATTCTCAGCTAACATGCAGATGTTCATTTTCAAACTGGTGCCTTCATTCTCAACCCCCTTCTAGGACCTTTCAACTGTAAGCTCTGCAGAAATAAACAATTTGCCACAATTTTCCTAGATAGACAATACAATAAATATGGTGATGTCACAATACATAAAGCTACCAAGCAAAACTTTTTAAACATTCCTCTCTTAATAGTGCATTACTAGACTGCTGACTAAACCAACATGAACTTTCCACTTCTAATCAATAATATTTTGGAACACATAATATACTGAAGTAATCACCAATGCCAAATGCACTGAAAGATATTGATCATCTACAATATGTTGTTACAAGATACATCGATTAACCTTTAGTATACGATGCAGCTGGCCTCTTCTAAGAATGCCTCCTTTTCACAAAAGCATCGAAATATTCACAAAGGAGAAGCAGTACAAAACTAGCAAGTGTTATGTATTGTAAATGAAAGAAAAACAATGGAACCTGGGGTGCATATGCTAAGTTTTACTTCAGTGAGGTGCATATCTAGTCATCTAATTACGTGCTTTTACATATATTACCCATAATGAATTATGTAACCAAAGAATGCTGAATCAAACAATACATTTACAATATTGCTCAAATATTACTGAAATATTATATACAAAATACTTCTTCCTGCTTAAATATAAACTCAAACTCAATATAGAATGCACCTCAACTTAGACATACACGTATAAAATGTCTGTACAACTCACACACACATACATATACATAACCACACAATATAATACAACTACTGTACAGACATCCATCGCATAGTAAATTTTCAATTGTCCCATCAAGCCTAAACAATTAATTGCTGAGGAAGATTCCTTACTCTTGTGGGATAACATCTCTCCTGACAAAGGGATCACTCTGCTTGGCAGGAGAGACTTGTGGCCTTCAAACAATCTCAGGATCAGGGACTTGCTCCGTGGTGGTTGCTGGAGTTGACTCTGGAACTGCAGGAAGTGGTTCTGGCATCTCTGAACATCTTTCTTCTCCAATAGTTGACTCTATTTTCCTCAACTGATCGATATGTCCTCTCCAGATGACATCAGACGCAATCTCCTCTGTGTAGGAGAGTAGTCCAAGTTCAGTCCTTAATCTTTCCAAGTACCTACTTTTGATCACCTCTGTAGTCACTTACTAGGAATGCTTGGCCAGGAGAGAAACATCAAACCTCTTTGATTGAGGAGCCCTCAATTTGGCTCAGTTGTTTGTCCTGTACAGGCAGTCCCCGAGTTATGAACGTCCGACTTACGAACAACTTGTACTTACGAACGGAGTGAAGAGAACACTGTCCGCCATTTTAAGTCAATCACGACGCCATCCGCCATTTTTAGTTGTTGCCGTTAACACTGTGTTGAGTGTGTAACGCTCATGCAATTGGCTGGTGTACGTCTAGGGGAAAATTCATCCACCTGCCAAACTGCGCCTCCCGTTTACGTAGATGCTGTGAAATGCACACTAATACAAACTCGCACACACAATATCAAACCGCACACCATGTACGTTTACAGAATACACTATATAAATCTTACTAGAACTAAGTGATTAATAGCGATACAATATATATGAAAGAAAAAAAAGGAAAGAAAAAGCGCCAGGACTTATCAGGGTTCAGTCAATTAATGCACAATCATTGGAGCTCAATCATCGAAGTATTCGGTCCACTATTCGATCTTCTCCGACCTCCACAACCCGTGCACCTCCAGCACTGTCTACCTTCCTTGCGATCTCCTCTCGAACTCCCCAAAAATCTGCAAAACCACAGCTCACAGATCCACAAGAAAGAATAACATCTATCCCAATTGGTTAACAAATGAATACAATTCTCATTAACAGTAATCATAACCCAAACAAGCTGCGAGAGAAAGCACTCTCTCACCAGTTACCCTAACAAAGAAGCATCCCAACTTTTAGTTAACAAAGAAGCCATTTTGATTAACATACGCACGCAGTAACATAAGAAACCCTTTGCAAGTGTGTAACTTTGTATTTGGCTTAAATATTTCTTGACAAGATTCACTCTGACCCCCCCCCCCCTTTTCAGTCAGCACCACCCCCATTTGTCCCATTTAACCTGTCTCAGTGCGGGTGGACCTTAGGACCTAGGGGAGCTCTGAACCTTATTTAATCTGTCACAATGCGGGAGGACTTTAGGACCCGGGTAAGCTCAGACCCGCCACCCGCGGCTGCTACTGAATCCACAGTGCTTCTGTTCTGTTGACGGAAAACGATCACAATTGAAAATAAAGTGGAAATAATAAAGTGATTCGAAAGAGGTGAAACACCATCAATCATTGGAAAAGCGTTAGGCTACAGTCGGTCAACAATCAGAACAATTTTAAAGGATAAAGTGAGAATAATGGAGCATGTGAAAGGCCCTGCCCTGATGAAAGCTACAATTATTACTAAGCAATGCAGTAGTTTAATTATTGAAATACATATATTTCTGAAGTGTTTTAAATGCATAGAAAGGTAAAATATATACTATATACTAAGACAAATGTCTGATTGATGCTAAATAATAACAGATGTACCTGTTCTGACTTATGTACAAATCCGACTTCAAGACTGCCTGTACTTTAAATCATCTCAAGATTACTTATAGTACCTAATACAATGTAAGTGCTATGTGAATAGTTGTTATACTGTATTGTTTAGGGAATAATGACAAGAAAAAAAGTCTGTACATACTCAAACAAGAGCTGGAAAGAGAACTTCCGGGTTTTATCGATCCACGGTTGGTTGAATCTATGCATGCGGAACCTGCGGATAAGGAGGGCTGACTCTATTTCCTTTTCCAAGGGTAAACAGGACAATCCCTCAGCATTTTCATGAATAGGCATTGTTTTGAATTCGATCTTGTAATTGTGTCCTTCAAGAAACAGAGTCCATCTCTGCAGTAGCATTGCTACTGTAAGTGGAACACTCTTCTGTGGATTGAAAATGGACATTAGTACAGATTGGATGGGTTGCACCTGAACTCAAGGGGGAGCAATATCCTTTCAGGTAGGTTTGCAAGGTCGGGAGGGTTTAAACTAATTTGCAAGGGGGATGGGACCCGGAGCAATAGAGCAGTGAAAGAAGTGCATGGAGTAAAGCCAGATCTAACATATAGAGAAGCTTTGAGGAAAGAGAAGCAGAATAAAGGGTGTAAAGGTAGTAAGGTAGAAGGGCTAAAAGTGTGTGTACTTCAATGCAGGAAGCATCAGGAACAAAGGTGATGAACTGAACTGAGAGCTTGGATACATACATGGAATTATGATGTAGTGGCCATTACAGAGACTTGGCTGGCACCAGGGCAGGAATGGATTCTCAATATTCCTGGATTTCAGTGCTTTAAAAGGGATGGGGGGGGGGGGGAAGGGGAGGAGGGATGGCATTACCGTTCAGGGATGCTATTACAGCTCAGAAAGGATGGGTAATGTAGCAGGATCCTCTTTTGAGTCAGTATGGGTGGAAGTCAGGAACAGGAAGGGAGCAGTTACTCTATTGGGGGTATTCTATAGGCCCCCTGGTAGCAGCAGAGATACCGAGGAACAGATTGGGAGGCAGATTTTAGAAAAGTGCAAAAATAGGGTTGTTATCATGGGTGACTTTAACTTCCTTAATATTGATTGGCACCTGATTAGTTCCAAGGGTTTAGATGGGGCAGAGTTTGTTAAGTGTGTCCAGGATGGATTCCTGTCACAGTATGTTGACAGGCCGACTCGGGGGAATGCCATACTAGATCTAGTATTAGGTAACGAAACTGGTCAGGTCACAGATCTGTCAGTGGGTGAGCATCTGGGGGACAGTGATCACCGCTCTCTGGACTTCAGCATTATTATGGAAAAGGATAGAATCAGAGAGGACAGGAAAATTTTTAATTAGGAAAGGGCAAATTGTGAGGCTATAAGCCTAGAACTTGCAGGTGTGAATTGGGATGATGTTTTTGCAGGAAAACATACTATGGACATGTGGTTGATGTTTAAGGATCTCTTGCAGGATGTTAGGGATAAATTTGTCCCAGTGAGGAAGATAAAGAATGGTAGGATGAAGGAACCATGGGTGACAAGTGAGGTGGAAAATCTAGTCAGGTGGAAGAAGGCAGCATACATGAGGTTTAGGAAGCAAGGATCAGATGAGTCTATTGAGGAGTATAGGGTAGCAAGAAAGGAGCTTAAGGGGCTGAGAAGAGCAAGAAGGGGACATGAGAAGGCCTTGGCGAGTAGGGTAAAGGAAAACCCCAAGGTTTTCTTCAATTATGTGAAAGACAAAAGGATGACAGGAGTGAAGGTAGGACCAATTAGAGATAAAAGTGGGAAGATGTGCCTGGAGACTGTGGAAGTGAGCGAGGTCCTCAATGAATACTTCTCTTCGGTATTCACCAATGAGAGGGAACTTGATGACGGTGAGGCCAATAATGAGTGAGGTTGACGTTCTGGAGCATGTTGATATTAAGGGAGAGGAGGTGTTGGAGTTGTTAAAATACATTAGGACAGATAAGTCCCCGGGGCCTGACGGAATATTCCCAGGCTGCTCCACGAGGTGAGGGAAGAGCTGAACCTCTGGCTAGGATCTTTATGTCCTCGTTGTCCACAGGAATGGTACAGGAGGATTGGAGGGAGGCGAATGTTGTCCCCTTGTTCAAAAAAGGTTGTAGGGATAGTCCAGGTAATTATAGACAAGTGAGCCTTACATCTGTGGTGGGAAAGCTGTTGGAAAAGATTCTTAGATAGGATCTAGGGGCATTTAGAGAATCATGGTCTGATCAGGGACAGTCAGCATGGCTTTGTGAAGGGTAGATCATGTCTCATAAGCCTGATAGAGTTCTTTGAGGAGGTGACCAGGCATATAGATGAGGGTAGTGCAGTGGATGTGATCTACATGGATTTCAGTACTTTGACAAGGTTCCACACGGTAGGCTTATTCAGAAAGTCAGAAGGCATGGGATCCAGGGAAGTTTGGCCAGGTGGATTCAGAATTGGCTTGCCTGCAGAAGGCAGAGGGTCATGGTGGAGGAAATACATTCAGATTGGAGGGTTGTGACTAGTCGTATCCCACAAGGATCTATTCTGGGACCTCTACTTTTTGTGATTTTTATTAACAACCTGGATGTGGGGGGTAGAAGGGTAGGTTGGCAAATTTGCAGATGACACAAAGGTTGGTGGTGTTGTAGATAGTGTAGAGGATTGTTGAAGATTGCAGAGAGACATTGACAGGATGCAGAAGTGGGCTGAGAAGTGACAGATGGAATTCAACCCAGAGAAGTGTGTGAGGTGGTTCACTTTGGAAGGACAAACTCCAAGGCAGAGTACAAAGTAAATGGCAGGATACTTGGTAGTGTGGAGGAGCAGAGGGATCTGGGGGTACATGTCCACACATCCCTGAAAGTAAAGCTAAATCGAGGGATAGAGTTTAAGATGCAATGATGCAGCTCTATAAAACTCTGGTTAGGCCGCACTTGGAGTACTGTGTCCAGTTCTGGTCGCCTCACTACAGGAAGGATGTGGAAACATTGGAAAGGGTACAGAGGAGATTTGCCAGGATGCTGCCTGGTTTAGAGAGTATGGATTATGATCAGAGATTAAGGGAGCTAGGGCTTTACTCTTTGGAGAGGAGAATGAGAGGAGACATGAGAGAGGTGTACAAGATATTAAGACGAGTAGACAGAGCAGATAGCCAGCACCTCTTCCCCAGGGCACCACTGCTCAGTAAAAGAGGACATGGCTTTAAGGTAAAGGGAGGGAAGGTCAAGGGGGATATCTGAGGAAGGTTTTTTAACTCAAAGAGTGGTTGGTGGGTGGAATGCACTGCCTGAGTCAGTGGTGGAGACAGATACACCAGTGAAGTTTAAGAGACTACTAGACAGGTATATGGAGGAATTTAAGGTGGGGGGTTATGTGGGAGGCAGGGTTTGAGGGTCGGCACAACACCGTGGTCCGAAGGGCCTGTAATATGCTGTACTATTCTATGTACAGTATGATGATCAGTAATGAGCATAAACTTTCTTCCAAAGGCCATGGGGTGTTCACTTCCATCACTCACAACATGTGACTTGACTGCACTCATACCTTAAGGCAAGGAGTCACAGTCAAGCTTCATCTAGAGATGTGGATCATAATGAGAGTACAATGTCATTTGCCAATGTCTTCGCAATCAGTAGTAATGAGTTCAAAGGGTGGAGCACATTTGTCTGGTTTGGCAGGAACCAGCTATAGACAAATACTAAGAAGGGCCTCAATTGTGACATGTCCTTTGGTCTTAGGGCATCCAGCACTGCTTGAATTTTCTCAACATAGTGCGTAATCCTTGTGTATTGATGGTGTAAACACAGTAAGTGATACTTTGTTTAAAGCTGTTGCACTGCGCTCTGAGCCCATAATCTTCTAATCCTTTAAACATTGTTTTGAGATTTTGGAGATGTTCTTTGTCACCCTCATTGTTATCAATGATGTCTGGGCAGCTGGTAACACGAAGTACCTGGGCAGCTTTGCAGCACCTGTCCACAGCTTTCTGCCACAGTGAAGGTGCAGATTCTACTCCAAAACTCAAGTTGATTATAGCAATAAAGCCCTTTGTAACTGTTTGATTAGAAACACTTTAGACACTTATTCCATCTCCATCTGTAGGTTGGCCTCAGCTAAGTCCACTTTGAAGAAATGTTTTTCCCCAGAAAGGTTTGCAAAGATAACCTCTATCCTGCGCAGAGAATATTAATCAACTTTCTGTACTTGGTTGACAGTGACCTTGAAATCACCACAGATCCTGATAAGACCCATACATTTTGGCAACTAGCACCACTGATGTTGCCCACAGGCTCTACTCAATTTTGGAAAGAATTTCTTCAGCCTCCAAGCGATCTAGTTCACTGGCTACTTTATCACAGATCATATAAGGAACCGGGTGGGCTTTTGTAAAATTCGGATGCAAAAGGATCTCCAATCAGGCTGTAGTTGTCTCAGTCAATCATGGCCCTACAATGTTGGTCCTCCAGTTTTTACCACATACAAGCCCAATGGAGATTGTTGGCTGTGGTATTTCACTGTTACAAATGTCATTCCCACAGTAGTTATCTGTTCTCCCATTACAAATTCTTCATTGGATATCTACAGACTTCAGCATAGTACCTTTGAAGTACTGTTCAAACTCATTTTGTGAAATGACTGAAACAACTGAGCCGGTGTTCAGTTCCATTTTAATTAATCTGCTATTTACTTCTACTGTAAGCCATATTGGTTGTCGATTTTTAGTTTTCACAAAGTAAATCTCAATGCTACACAGTCCTGTGTCATTCTCAACGTTATCAGATTTTACAACAGCGTTCAGATTAGAACTCTTTCTGAAACAGCAACAACTTTTTATATCTTTTTCTCTTCCCTGTGCAATCTATTTATTTTTGTCTACCTCACGTTCTTTTTGTGTGTCCTACTTTGTTGCATCTTCTGCAAGTTTCGCCTTTAAACCTACATTGCTGTGGTTTATGTCAGCCCCCACCACTATTTGTTCAGTGATGCTGGTTTCTGCTTAGGTGTTGCAATTTTGAACATGCTGTATTATTCTTGACTGCAACTCAATTGAGTCTTTGGCCACTATTTCTATTGATATGATTTGAACTGCTCTTTTAAAAGTGAGTATTCTAGTTCAAAGCCAGTTTATTGATCACATCCCCACATTCCCTAGACATTGCAACACTGAATCCAAGAATCTGATCTTTTATTAAAAAATGTTATACAATCCATCAAATTTATGCCAACTCAGAAGAGTAATCTGAACTGCTGAGATCCTTTCTCTATACTTCTGGCATTTTGAAATCCCCGATAGGTTTCATTTACACCAACTTTGCAACAATTATTTTGAGATTATAACTGTTGATCTGCCTCTCTACCAGAGGACTTTAGATTCAGACCTAGGGAATTATTGTCAAACACAGTTTACTTAAGATTATATCAAGTGAGCCCCAAGCACTGTTTGGGGGCTGCTTGTTAAACATTTGTTATCACATACATACTCTGATCATTGCCAGGCATCCTTGATTCATGGTTACACAAAGCAGCTTCCTCATACAACAAGCACTCCTTTGTTCCTTAGTTATCTTCCAACATTATTCTCACAGCCCAACTAATCAAGCTGCAAATGTCAGTTAGGTTTTTGCCTTTTTAATCTTGTATATAATTCCTCATTCTCTCTTTTTGTCATTCCATGACCATGAGTGTTATTAATGTCAGGGTTGCTGTGCATCTTAATTTTCATATTTGTGTAAGAAGGGCTTGGGATAAGCCAGAGGGCTTTCCACGTCATCGTAGTCTCCATCCTCATCATTTGCACATCTTTTATCAGTCAGAACAAAATCGAAGGCTATTCAGTTCTGTAAAACCATCTGTCATAGCACCATCATTTCAGCGGTGATGGCCCTCACCTGATCCTGGATACCATCACAGCTTTAGTAGTACTATTGGCCATCTCCTTCAAAACTGCAGCCAGGTTGCTGATTCCCCCCCCCCCCCCCCACCCCCCCACAGGAGGGAAGGGTGCTGGTCCAGCATTCACATGTTGGGTACAAGATTAGTCAGGAAGCAGCATCCCATCCAATTTCTGTTCTCTTGTTGGATGTCCCATCAGCTAGCTGTCTCTCCTGGGAGTCACAAGTAGGCCCTCCCCCACCCCCCAAACACATTGAGTTCCATTCAGGGGAGTGTGGTGGTTTGGCCGTTGTATAAATGGCACCTGCTATTGCCTAGAAAGTAAATCCCCTTACCTTTGAAATTACAGTAGCATTTAGCATTTGCTGGTTGGTCAGATATGACAATGGTGGAGGGCCATGATGTCTGACCTCCCCATCAGATGGCTTTTTCCAGTGGGAGGGGAGACGAATGTACCAACCATCAAAGCAGTGGCACCCACAGTCTCCAACCACATCAATGGTGCAATTTTGGGCCTCACTAGCCTGACTGTCATTAGAAAATACCCAGACTGACCATTGTTCACTGCTGTTCAGCGGAATGGCTATTAGGGGAACCCCCCAAATTCCCATAGGAAGGAATCGCTGCACATACCCAGCAGGCAGATGAGTTAATTTTCCCAGCATAACTACAGCAAAGCCGCAGGAAGACATTTAGCTTGGTTACTACAATCCAAGTGCTTAAGATTACAAGTATAGACAGTAATAGCTTAGTCATGAATGTACATGTTTGATCTGCCCTAGATTTGTCCATTTCGGAAGTTCTTGTAGCTTAACACCAGAGTGGTCAGTAACACTTGGTAGGGTCCTTTCTGTCTAAGATGGTTCTTTAGGAGAACAAAGTCTCCTGAGCGAATTCGATGTTCATTTTCTAGTTCCTATCCTTCCTGGTGGGCCTCTTTCACCTGCGAATGCAGGATCTGGAGAGATTTGGTTAGTGCCAGGATATACCCTATAATTTCATTCGATATATGATTCAAGTCCATCTCAGGTAAGTTTGCAGTCGGCAAAGCAGCCTTCCGGGGGCTCTTAACGGTCTGCCATATACTATTTCGGCCGCTGACAGATCATGTTTTGTCTGATAATGAGTTCTTATGAGGTGGCACTTTGAAGCAGTTTTTACTGGTTTCTTGTCCTAGTTAAGCCAATTTCTTTTTCAGTGTCCTCTTAGCCCTTACATTCAGGCTGATGGCCTGCGAGGGCAATGGAAGCTTGGCATATTCCTCGCTCCTCGCTCGAGCTAACTATCAGAAGGTCATCAACATATTGGACTATCATCATGTCCTCACAGCAAGTGGTCAGTTGAGACATCAAACACTGAGCGAGGTTAGTACTTTCAGAGGAGGTTTGGGGGAAATATGCAGCTTTCAGTGGTCTTTGACTAACTCTTTGATTCAGAGAGAACAGTGCTGGAAAAATATTATAAGGTACTTCAAGACCCCATATCAGGAAAAATATAAAGATACAAACCTGACATGTTGGAGAAGGTGTGGCTCCAAGGAGGCAAATCATTTCCATATTTTCTGGGATTGCCCTAAATTAAATTTATATTGGAAAGGTATTCATAGAACTTTATGTCAGGTATTTAAGACCCAGATACCTCTGAACTTTGACACTGTATTTGGGACATGTACTGTTTTTGGATCAGAAGAAAGACAAAGTTGCTACAGGTCCTCTTAGCGGCAAGTAAGAAATCAATCACCAGAGAGTGGCTAACTCCAGTATCACCTACATTAGAAGATTGACATAAAATTATTTTGGAAATATTTAAAATGGAAAAGATGACCTACTCTTTGAGAATTCAAAAAGAAAAATTTAATCAAACTTGGAATAAATGGATTGAATTTATAACCCCAAAGTGAGAAGACTCTGGTTGACTCTCCTAATGATTTATACTGCTTTTCTCATCAGCACAGTAATATTGCTAATATAAGCACCCTTGGTTCGATCGTTTACTTTTTTTTTTGAAAATAGGGAATTAACACAAGTAAAGGAAAAGATTTGGGAAAGGGGAAAAATATGAAAAAATAAATAAATAAGTACATAGGGATTGGATAATTATGCTTGGGGGTGGAACAAACATGAATGAGTTAGGATATAAAATCCTACAAGGGTAGTTACATAGGGTTACATAATATTTTGGACCAGAAGTAATGGTTCAGAAGAGATACATGGAAATTATTATTAATCCACTATTATTACTATTTTTCTAACAATTATTGTCATTGCTTAGTCTAATAGGGTGGAATTACATCTGCACATAATTACCTATTTAAGAGCCATATTACTTTTTATATTATCTCAATGTGTACTTATGAATGTATAAAAAATTATAGATTAAAATTAAATTTAAATTTTTTTTAAAAAAGAGACATCAAACAGTGAAAGAAAATTGTAGTAGGAGGGTAAATGAAGCCCTGGGCTAGGCGGGTCCATGCATACTGCTAGCCTTAACAGGTAAAGGCAGAAGTATTAGCATGTGTCAGCTATTGTGATGGAGAAAAAAAAAGTGTTTTGCAAATCCACAAGTGAAAAGTCTGAGGCATCAGATGGGATGCAACTCAGTACAGTCGCTGGGTTGGGCACTATAGCATGCATAGATGCAACCACATCATTAATGGCTCCAAGTTCTTGGACTAAGCAATCTTCCAAATGTCCAGGCTTCAACACGAGGAAAATTGGAGTGTTGCAAGGGCGAGTTGCACTGGACTAGGATCCCCTGTAGTAAGAAAGAATGGATCACGGGCTCAATACCAGACTCTGCCTCGGGTTTGAGTGGATATTGTGGAATAGTGGGTAACTTTACCCCTTCCCTAATGGCAATATGGACATGGTCAATGTTAACCCTCCCTCCCCCCCCCCCATTTTACTAGAGGCCCATAGTTCGGGTCGAACATTGCTCTTTGAAGTAGTGGACCGATGGTGAGTACGTATGCCAGACAAGGTATATGGTTTGTGTTAGTAGTGGATGATCCTTTGGGAAAACCTTGGATGGTAAAGCACTGAGGGTTAGCCTGGTCCACAAGGATGCGGGCTAGAAAACCCAGGTCCTTTGGTTTGTGATTGAACACAACCGTAAGGGTGATATGTGGAACAACAAGGTGTGACTGTTTCCACAAGGTGGGATCAATTGCTACCAAAAGAGCAGATCTTGAGGGATCCTTAATCTCTCGCATCACTGATACAGAAAGTCTGCTGCAATAGTAGAAGGATTTAACTGAATTATAACTGGAAGAACAGTAGGCCAAAGTAACATGACAGTCTCCAGGGGCAGGAGATGGGATTACTGAGGGATCCAGGTAAAATGCCCACCATAGTGGGATGGCAAAATTAGGACACTGTTGAATTGTAACTGGGTCAGAGGCCAATGTCCTTGTTAGTGCATTCAATCTGCAACCCGCATCCCTTGCTGTTATATTCACCCCAATGTTGCCATAGACAGCAAACTCAACCTCATTTGGGGATGCTAGGTTATAGGAAGTTGGAAGGGGCTTCGTAAGTTTGTAACTAATTACGGCAAATTCAAATTCTTGGAGAGAGACAGTCTTATCAGAAAGGGGTAGATGGAGTTAGCTGACAACTGACTGTTGTATGGAGGAGCAAGCTGCTCCAGTGTCAACCATAAACTGTAAAGGATATCTGCTGGCAGTGAGGGTGAAGAGAAGTTCATCAGATAGATTGGTGGTAAGGATGGGCATCATGGGCAATCTATCGTGCAAAATTGTTATGAGCAGAAAAAGGGGCTTTTTGAAGCCCAAACTGAGGTGTGTTTATCTGGACTTGCTGGTCATCAGGGCAATCCCACCGCTAGTGCCCCCTTCAGCCACAATTGTAACATTCATCCCAAAAATGAGGCCAAGTACGGGGAGGTGTCGTGAATGGGGTATTAGAAGGTTGTGAGTAAGGATCTCATGAGGGGGTTGGGGAGGGTTGGATGTCTCTGACTTCCACCTGACAGAAAACACGAAGTGGGTCTCCTTCGTTGCACGTACTTTGGGAGGATTTTCAAAACTATCCCAAAAGGCCTTCACAGCCCTATTAAGTTGAGCTTGAGTTGATTCTGACCAGTTCAGATTGTTGATTTTAACCCTGTCAGCCACCTTACTGGGCAGTGCTCGGAGGAGGAGAGCACAGTACTGTGGGGACTGACTCCCGGCTGCACACAGTGGTTCTCCCGATCGTGCAGAATAAACGGCATTAAAGCACTCTAGAAAATCATCAGGGGTCTCACCTTTCCTGTGTTAACAGTCTAAGACTTTAGTTACATCTATGGAGGGGGCCAGGACGTGGGACAAGGGGTCCAATATACTTTCAATCATCCGCGGCTTGGTTTGCCCAGTTGCGATTAACTGGTTGTAGTTGTCATGTCCAAGTTGAGTGGTGAATCGTATCTGATCAGTAGGAGTAAGGGCAGCCATAGTCAGAGGAAACAAATCTCAGGAATTAGAGGAATAAATAGTCAAGACAGTTCTTAAATAATTTTAAATCCTCTGGGGATTGACGTTTTTGTCGGGGCCGCATTCAGTAACCACAGAGTTCGGAAGGGGTCCCGGGGTTACGGATTTGCATAGTGCTTGTCTCGCCATTCTAGATTGTGGGTTAGGAATGGTCCTCATGGGCAATTGTTACTGAGTCTGTATTGGTCCCGGTAAAACCAATGGCCGTTGTTCAGGGGTCCAGTCCAAGAGAGGTCCAGTCTGACTGCATCTGCAGGCAGAAACTGGTATTGGGTTTCCCAACCGTTCTGGAGGAACTACATCGGTCAGAGGCGATGCAATGACTGTTGAGTTGGCAACTAAGGCACGGGGGTGAGAACCATATGGGGGTGGGGAACCTGACCATGATAAAACAGGCACCGACGCAGCTGTGGATAGTACAGCGGGATTATTTGCTCACCTTACCCATTCCCAGTCATCGTCAGTATCGTTTGGGGAATTGGTTGTTATGTCTGGATAGAGGCAGGGTACCCCAGAATTAATTTTATTTTCCATTTCCCTTTTCCCTTTATTCGTTCTTCCATAGCCAGTTTGTTTTCTCTCTGATACAATTTCTTTCCCTGTCTCTGTTGTCTGTTTCTGTCTCTTAATCCATACTTCACAAATTGCTCTCAACTCTTGCCAACTCTTAGGGTTGCACCTTTTGTCACTTATGTCTATCCTTCTTTGCTTAGCATTATCGGTCCAACAATTTATGTCTTTCTTCTTTTATCTCTGCCTCTTGTCACCATAGGCCAATCAGGCGACCATACTCTTTCCCTGCTCTTCCTGCCGTATTAAATTTAAATCAAATGTACTTCCTGCAGGCCAGTTGTCTTTTCCCAAATGTTAAAACAAGAAGACTCAAACTTCTCATTTGTCTAACTATGCATCCATCGTATTGACTTACTCGAAGACTCGAACCTCAGTTATTCTGGAGGACTCAAACCACCCGTCTCCTCTTTATTCCCTTTGATTTTCCCCGCCAAAATGAGGGAACAAACAAAGTCATCAGAGGGCAGAGAGGAACCAAGGTTAAAACTTACCTTATGGGTCCGTTCGTCTCTGATTCACCCCAACGATCCGTCCATCCACATCTTCAGTTTTGGCGAGGGGTCTATCACTTATTGGGACCCTGCACGCTACTGCGCCAAGATATCGATATGCCCCTCAGAGGACTTTAGGTTCAGACCCAGGAAATAATTGTCAAACAGTTTACTTAAGATTACGTACTGCTTATTAGCAAGTTTGCATCACAGTTGATATTACAGAATTCCAGGTCATAGAACCTGGAAATTCTGTAATCAAGTAAGCCCTGAGCACTGTCTGTGGTTGCTTGTTCAACAATCATTATCATACATGTACTCTGATTAGTGGTTACACAAAGCCTGACCAGTCAAGCTGCAAATGTCAGTTTGGTTTTAGCCTTTTTAATTGTGTAATTCTTCAAAGTTTTGCCCATCTTTGGTCCTTGAATTATTCACTACTGACTCTATTTTTTTGCTTTATCTTCCCCCTCTAAACAAAACACAATCTCCTTTAACTCAACCAAACTCCTATTGTCCTTCTTTGCTCAAAGTATAAGAAAACCAGCTTCTCCAATCTACCTTGCATCTGAAATTCCTATCCCGGAATATATGAAATTTTGCTGCTGCTCCTCTGAAAAAGACTGAGGCTGATCTCTTACCTTCCCTGCATTCATTTTTGAGCATTTAAAAAGGGGATTTTTAAAGCCATGGGCAAATATCATTAAGCAAGGGGTCCGTCGATCTGGGTTGAGAATCACTGGCTTACGGTAAAAAGCCGTTCCACGAGTTTACATTGTGATTTGCCTGAACACTGTTGGAGGACAAAGTCAACAAGGTCAGACAAAAAGTGCAAAGCAACAGTTAATGCTGTATCCCCAGAGTGAAGCGCTCCCTTAATATTGCACTCAGATCAAGTTTAATATCACTGGCAAATGTGATGAAATTTATTGTTTTGCGGCAGAAATTCATTGAAATACATAATATTAGAAAACTATAAATTACAATAATAGATATAATATTAAATTAATTAGTGAAAAAAAACAGAGCAAAAATAGTGAGGTTGTGTCTGTGGGCTTTTGTCTATTCAGAAATTTTAAGGCAGAGGTGAAAAGGCTGTTTCTGAAGTGTTGAGTGTCTCTCTTCTGGCTCTGACATGTCAGCTGTCATTTCACTCTAACTACATTTAAAGCTTAAATATATATTTCCAGAAGCTGAGTCACTCATTGCAAAGCAGATGAGCTGCAAAAATCTCAAAAGCCAATCTGGTTTTTACCTAATTCATCTGCAAAAGGACATAAAGTTTGCTAAAATAAAATTTCAGAAGTGTAATGGAATCATCTGGCAATGTACAGCTGAAAAGTTTACATCAAATTTACTTCTTCAAAGCTTTGCAATGAATTATTTTGATTTATACAAGGATGCTCCTAGAGTTGTGAATTAGTTTTTTGTTTCAGCTTGTACAGAGGCCTTTCTGCTGTGATGCAGAAACCACAAGTATATAAGTTGTCAGCTTCTGCCAGGCAACATGAATGGAGATATTCAATAAGAGTGTGGGGGAGGGGAGGGGAGGTGTGTGTGTGTGTGTGTGTGTGTGTGTGTGTGTGTGTGTGTGTGTGTGTGTGTGTGTGTGTGTGTGTAGAGTAGGGACGGAGGCCAGCAGACGACAGCGGGTGCAGGGCATCACAAATTTACTACACATAAGATTGTACCAATGAAAAATAAAGGTACATAGATTATTCTACCTCCCAACCCTCAAGTCTACAGTTATGGAAGTTGCTACTTTTCAAATGATCATCTAGGTACAACTCAACTATGACTAGGGATAATAGCATTGGACCAAATTGGCAAGTTTAGAAGGTAGCACCAGTTGTGACTTGTTCAGGTTTCTTTTGTGAATGAGTTTAATTGGCAACATGACTTGTTTTCTCCAGTGAAACACAACAATGGAATATCGCTACACAGGGGTCTGTCATTAAAAAATGACGTGTGTAAAAATTTCATCTGAGGGTTGTGAAGGCCAGATCATTAGATACAGTTAAATTGGAGCTGGACAAATATTTGAAAAATCAAGAAATTGAGGATTATGAGGAAATGGAGAAGAGGAACTGAAGTTAATATTGATTAACCATGACTACATTGAATTGTGGAGTGGACCTGTAAGCCTTAATATTCTGCTCTCCTTCCTATTTTATTGTGTTCTTACAAATGGAGAATAAAACAGAAGAACACAATAGCACAAGAATAGATCCTTCTGCCCATGGCGGTGCCAAATTAAACTAATCTTATTTGCCTGCATATGGTCAATCTCTCTCCATTTTCACCTGTTCATATGCCTACCTAAATCGCTCTTGATATCATCACATCAGCTTCTACTAGCACGTCTGGCCGCATGCTCCATTCTGTGTAAATGGAAGTGTTTGCATCTATCCTTTAAACTTTCCTTCTCTCACTTTATACCCTGTAGCATTTGACATCTCTATGCTAAGAAAAAGACTGTCCACTCTATGCCTCTCAATTTAATAAACTTGTATCAGGCTGCCCCTCAGCCTCATTGCTTCAGAGAAAACAATCCAAGTTTGTCCAACATTTCCTTATAGCTAATTCTCTCCAATGTAGGCAACATCCTGGTAAACCTGGTTACTAAGGAGAAGGTGCTTAGGAAGCTGAAAGGTCTGAAGGTAGATAAGTCACTTGGACCAGATGGATTACATTCCAGGGTTCTGAAAGAGATTGCTGAAGAGATTGGGGATACATTAGCTGTGATTATTCAAGAATCATTTGATTCTGGAATGGTTTTGCGAACTGGGAAATTGCAAATGCCACTCCACTCTAAGGAGGGACGGAGGCAGAAGGAGTTAAATGATAAACGAATTAGCTTGACTTCAGTGATTGGCAAGATGCTGGCGTCCATTACTGAAGGACAAGTTTTCGGGGTAGTTGTAGGCACGTTATAAAATTAGGCCAAAGTCAGCATGGTTTCCTTCAGGGGAAATCTTGTCTGACAAATCTGTTTGAAATCTTTGAGAAAATAACAGGCAGGATGAACAAAGGAGAGTCAGTGGATGTTGTTTTCTTGGATATTCAGAAGGCCTTTGACAAGGTGTCACAATGAGGCTGCTCAACAATCTAACAGCCTATGGTATTACAGGAAAGATATCAGCATGGATAGAAGATCTGCTGACTTGCAGGATGCAAGAAGTGGGACTAAAAGGGTTCAATTCTGGTTGGTTGCCAGTGATCGATGATTTCAGAGGTCAGCATTGGGACCACTTCTGTTAACATTACATGTCAATGATTTGGATGTTGGAATGATGGCTTTGTGGCCATGTTTGCAGACATTACAAAGGGAGGAGCCGGTAGTGTTGAGGAAGCAGGGAGTCTGCAGAAGGACTTGGGCAGCTTGGGAGCATGGGCGAAGTGCCAAATGGAATATCGTGTAGGAAAAATGCATGGTCATGGTACATTGGCAGAAAAAATAAAGGCATATACTATTTTCTAAACAGGGAGAAAATTCAAAAATCAGAGACGTAAAGGGACTTGGGAGTCATTGTGCAGGATTCCCTAAAGGTTAACTTGCAGATTGAGTCAGCAGTAAGGTAGGCAAATGGAATGTGAGCACTCATTTCGAGAGGACTAGAATTTAAGAGCAAGGATGTTATGCTGGGGCTTTAAGTCATTAGTGGGCAGTTTTGGGAATCCTGATCTAAGAAAAGATGTGTTGGTGTTGGTGATGGAGACGATCCAGAGGTGGTTCACAAGAACAATTCTGTTAATTAAAAGATTAATGTATGAGAAGCATTTGATGGCTCTGTACATGTACTCAATGGAATTTATCAGAATAAGGAGGGTTCTCATTGAAACCTATTGAATATCGAAAGGCTTAGATTGAGTGGATATGGATAGGATGTTTCCTATAGTGGATGAGTCTTGGACCAAAAGGCACAGCCTCAGAATAGAGGAATATCCATTTAGAGCAGAGATGAGGAGTAATTTCTAGCTAGAGGGTAGTGAATCTGTGGAATTCATTGCCACAGACGGTTGTTGATGCCAAGTCATTAGGTATATTTAAAGTGAAGACTGGTAGGATCTTAATCAGTAAGAGCAGCAAAAGGTTACAGGAAGAAAGCAGGAGAATGGGGTTGAAAGGAATATTAAATCAGACATGACAGAATGGCACAGAACTCAATGGGGTGAATGGCCTGCTTCTGCTCCTGTGTCTTATGGTCTCTTTAATAAGAGAGTAAAACTCAACATCCCCTCTAATTTTTATTTTTACAGCTGCACAGATCAATCATTGCTTTGAGCAGGAAATTAATATCATCTTTTTTACACAACCTGAAAACTCTGTAGTACTTTAAAATTTTTTTGGTAATGTGCACATCAAACTCAACACAAGTAAACAATGTCAAGCAGTCAAAACAACTGGCAGGCACAAGATAGATAGATAGGTAGATACTTTATTCATCCCCAAGGGGAAATTCAACATTTTTCCAGCTGCTTCTCCGTCTCTGGATGGTGCTGTGCAGAGGATGTTCAGTGCAGACAATGGCAAACTTAAAATTTTTGACAAGATGGTATTGGCATTCAGCAAGCCAGCAGATTATTAATAATGAGCTATCGACTTCCATTCTGTGTTTATTGTTACAATTTGTAAGTGTTGTAACTTGAAGCAAAGCTCTAAGATATTTTCAAAGTAATGGTTATTGGACACTTATTATTTGGTAAATTTTATGGATGATAATCATTAACACAATTACAGGTTATTTCACAATTATATTAAAAAATTCTAAATTATATTGGCAGAATTTCAAAACTGTATTCATATTATATAAAAGAAAATTCCAGCTGCATGACAATAAGAGCTATGTCTGCAGGAGCTTTTCAGTTACTCTGTGTGGGAGCACACCAGCACAATTCATAGGGAACAGTGGTAGAATTATAAGTATCTCTTCTGAAAGAAAAGACAGATGTCAAATAAATTATAAAATTAGGAGATGACAAAGCTTCTAAAAAAAGAACGGTCATCTTTGATGCAATTCAAGTGAAATAAAGCAAAATAGATCTTGCTGCTCTGATGTAAGGTCATCAATATGAACTCTGTTTTCTAACAGAGCAGAATTCAACAGCCCCTTCACTCTGCATTGCCTTTCAATAAGATAAAGATGATCCTATGACCTTCATGTCAATCTCTGACTTCCATATCCTTAGTATCCAGCCTGAAGAACTGAGTATTCCTGGAATCCCAAGGTAAAAAAAAATCTTAAGGTATACATCTACTGAGAGAAACATCTTCTCTCAGTCTTAAATATCCAATCATTTATATATTGAGACAATATCCCATGTTGCGACTGTCCAGTCAGAAGAAACAACGTCTTGAAATTGTCAGTTCCTATCAAAATCATGTCCAATGAGACCTCCCATTCTCCTAATCACTAGTGAATACAGAGCAAGCATTCTTCTTCACCTTATCCTCAAAATCAATCCGACACATCCATGTTATGCAGATGCTGCTGTCAATGTGCCCTCCTCTAACCGGCTCTCTCATTTCCACTTGACCTTGCAAAAAAAAGTCAACATACAATCTGCACTTAATATTTTCAGCTTAAATCTGTAAGTTAGTTGCTGTATTTCATATATTACCACAGCAACTACATGTACCACTTCACTGTTTCCAGAGATCATGATAAGTACTGTAGAAATTCAATTCTGTCTTTAACAGAAGATGGTGGAAAATCTCATGGAATAGGGTACAAGAATAATTTTAAAACAGGTGAAATTTTAAGTAGTTGTGGTGAGTAGTGGATTCTGCCCAATAAATTGCAAGCACATTCCACCCCACCAACAGTCAGCGTCTACAAAAGTTGTTGCCTCAAAATGAAATATCCAAAGGCCCCTGTCATCCAAGGCCATGTCATCATTCCACAGCTACCATTGGACAGGAGGTACAGAAGCCTGAAATTCCACACCACCAGATTTAAGAACAACTACTTCCTTTCAATTATTCAGTTCTTGAGCAAAGCAGAACAAACACTAAAACTGACTTCAATTTTGTTCTAATTGTGCTCTTATAAAAATGAGATACAATATATCCTTACCTTGTTAATGCTGCTTAAATGATTCTACATGCCTGCTGCAAGCATTTGATTGTACCTGGACATGCATGTTCTGTACTTGAGCACATGTCAATAAACTCAATTTTAATGAGAGATACAAATTAACAAAAAACAATCCTAACTATATTCCATTGAAATAACATAACTGCAGCTTGATGGACAGTGGAAGCCACTGAAGATTATTGCAAAGAACAATTACTTCCACCACAGAGTTACTACTTTGGAAATGTAGATAATCATAACTATCTGCTCATTAATTCAGTGAACCCATCACTGACCAAACTCAAAATAACTTCTATTGAAAAAAAAAACACAGAAAAACTCCCTGACATTTTTTGAGGCAGAGCTTTCATTCAGTCTCCCAGCACAAGCCCCAGGTACTGCACAAGCTGATATTATTAAAATTTTAGTTGCACCAAACTGCAAGCTCCCACATGGACTCAGAATGATGGAATCATCAGATATGACAAATAACCGTTCACACAGTCACTGTACCGTACTTACTCATCAGTATGATGTTTACTCTACTAATCTTCTGAACTGGGACAGCCTCCAGAAGTGGCATTTCTTATTCAGAAAATTCCTTTTCTACAATAGATGATGCTTTCTTCCAAACAGAGAGCTTTGTCAAATGAAAACCCACACTTTAATCAGTGGCTGAAAACAATATTCTTCACAGCGAAACAAGTTTACTCATTTTTGCCAGCAGAGCGTCAACTGCCAGCACACACCAACAATTTATTAATGAACAGTGACAAGCTACGACATTCAGGACCAAGCAACATCCAATCAGCAAAAAGACTGGCTGCTGCAACTTTAATGCTGTAGCATTCATGAAATAGGAATATTCATTCCATGGTAACAAAAGTGCTGTACCTTTAAAAAGTCATAACAAAAATAATTTTAAAAAATAAATCTTGGTGTCTTGTCTCAAATCCATCACACAGCAGAACACATACATAAAACAAATATTTTAAACAGCAATCAGACGATATCTGAAACTAGGGAAGCAGTAATGGGCTGCATAAGACCCTGAATGGGCAATGGGGCGAGAAAAGAGGTGGAAGCAATGAGGGAAGAGAAGGAGAAATGAGGAAGGAGAGAAGAGACACAAGTGAAGAGTTCAGAAACAAAAACATGAGCTGATCTTCTAACTTCAGAATCCTATTCCTCAATATCCCTAGACCTTTATGTATCAACATTTTGCTTAAATATACTTAATGATTTGACTTCCACTGAATTCTGATGAAGAAAACAAAAAAGGTTCACCACCCTCTGGTACAGTGGAGCAGGTAAATGAACCAGTGTTTTGCAGCTCCAAAGATCCATGTTGGCACCAACCATGGATATTGACTGTGTAGAACCTATATATTTTTGCAACTATGTGGTTTCCCAGCTCCCAAATACTTAGGAATGGTGGGTTCATTGGGCACAATAAATTTGTCCCCAGTGGATTGGTAAGAAGCTGAGGCTGATGAGAAAGCAAGAAGAATATTTTTAAAATTGGTGTAAACAGGTAATTGAATAAAGGGCCTGCTTCCAAGCTGTAGCACTGTGAATTGGGTGAAAAAAAATGTCCCCTGCTCTCAGTTCTAAATGGTGTACCCCAAATCCAGCTGTGACCCTGGGGAATTTCACAATATATTTCTTACTAAATCAAAAACATCTTGCCAGATGACAACTACCTGCTACTCAGCCAATTTCCTAACTGTTCTGCTGAGCCTCTTATTCCTCAGACTTCATTTTATAACATGAATTAGATTCTACAACAAAAAAGACAAATGTGTAAAACAGGATTGATCCAATTACTGCATACCCTTACCCATCTCCACCTGGAAATTCTGACCTTCAAGTGAATGCCATGAGAATAATAGTCATATGTGGACTCACACCACTGCACATTTAAACTTGATCCCTTTTTAGTTCAGTGGCTTCAACATCCCAGTAGATTTAAAGAGCAATACTATATCATAGAAGCAATAATGGAGCCTTACAACTAACTTGCAGGTATCACTTTCTCACACACAGCAAAGTGAGACAGTTCAGCTACAGTGCTGCTGGTGGGCTTGGAATAGGCGGTTCCTCAGGATAGCCAGCTGCCATAAATGAAATTATTTAAACAGAATCACAGTAGGAAGGGTGCTGTGACCACTGCCTAGTAGTGTGGCGCCCTCTGCAGGAATGTATGCTGCATCATTGACTGCAGCAGTTTACACAAACATTGGTTGTTGGACGAATAACTGGTTTAAAACTTATGTCAAAGGGAAACAATGTGAAAATCCAAAATTAGAGGAATAAACCTGCAAATATGTCCATTCACTCTCTCCACTGTATTCAAACATCTGATAGTTTAGCTAGTTTCTGATAAAGTGAGAGGAGACAGGCATCCCTGTGAGTGTTAACATTTGTACATGCTTGAATTTCCTCACTTTCCCATTTTGCCAAAGAACAAATTTATTTCAGCTGAATTTCAATGAACAGCACCTTGGAAGTCAATAAATGGTATCTAAACATGGTTGTTGATCCTTTAACACATGAAAAGTGAATCATCACAAACATGTATTTGCACCAATTCTCTGCAATATGCTTTAATGGTTTAAACAGAGACCAACATTCTAATAGAGATGAGATTAAAAACAAGCCAATTTGATAGTCCAGGTCACATGTCTCCACTGGGTCAAATAGCTTCTCCAACAAGCCAGGATATGAATGGAACATTAAATAGTGTTGAATGATGTAATCTCAAATTTTGATTCCTTTTCTTAAACTGTTGTATGGTAATAAAGGCCACTGAAAAACAATTATTTTATATTGTGGTTGACCATATCTATTTCTATTGATATTAACTCCATCAATCCTTCTTTCAAAAGGAACCACATCCAAATTCCTAAGCCTTAATGCAGTTTGCACTGACCTACCCACCTGGCACAGAAATTAGCTTCTGTGTAATTTAATACCTTTTAATCATCTTTATTAGAATATTTACATTCAAAGAAAATACAAGTGTTCTCTATGTAACAGGTTGAGCTTGTGTGTTCCACAAGAACATCACCTTAAATAAAAATTCAAAAAATTAAAGGCATTCCCCATTAAGAGCTACAATCTTGGTCAAAAATAATAAAAATCTTTAATTAGCCACATCTTTAAGCACTGGCATACTCACCAAATGAATTATTCAAGATATTGAGGTATCTTTGGAGGAGAGGTACATGTCCCTCAAAGTTAGGGCTCATCCACTGAGCACAGATGAGGTGAATGTTGTGACTTCTGAACTCTCTTTCTGAAAAGCTGGTGGAAGCAAAACCTTCTCTGTTCTAGATACTGCCGGCAAGAATGGGGCAGGGAAGGTATCAAGAGTAGGTGAGAATTTGGAACTCAGAATGGTATCAGGCTAACCATTTTCTCACCAATTGTCAGATCAGACTTGAACGATTGAGTGATCTTCTACTGCTCAAAATACAGTGACAACAAAGGGAGGCAAAGGGCAGATTTTAGCTAGCATTTAAATAACAGTGAACCTCAACCTGTGACTTTGTAAGTGAAGAGTCTCACTATTCTTGGATGAAATTACACATTTTTTTATTATTATGCCACCACAACTAATACTGCAATTCGCATCAAGATTCACTTTGAAGATGGCTATTGAACTCTTTATGTGGCCGATGCCCACAAAGCCTCCAAGTGGTGGCAGTGCTATGATGAGGAAATATGCAGATGCTGGAAATTCAAACAACAACACACACAAAATGCTGGTAGAACACAGCAGGCTAAGCAGCATTTATAGGGAGAAGTGCTGTAGTAGTTTCGGGCCGAGACCCTTCGTCAGGACTAACCGAGAGGAAAGATAGTAAGAGATTTGAAAGTAGTGGGGGGAAGGGGTAAATGTGAAATGATAGGAGAAGACCGGAAGGGGTGGGGATGAAGCTAAGAGCTGGAAGGGTGATTGGCGACAGTGATACAGAGCTGGAGAAGGGAAAGGATCATGGGACAGGAGGCCTCAGGAGAAAGAAAGGGGGGGGGGAGCGCCAGAGGGAGATGGAGAACAGGCAAACAACTAAATATGTCAGGGATGTGGTAAGAAGGGAAGGAGGGGCATTAACGGAATTTAGAGAAGTCAATGTTCATGCCATCAGGTTGGAGGCTACCCAGCCGGTATATAAGGTGTTGTTCCTCCAACCTGAGTTTGGATTCATTTTGACAATGGAGGAGGCCATGGATAGACATATCAGAATGGGAATGGGACGTGGAATTAAAATGTGTGGCCACTGGGAGATCCTGCTTTTTCTGGCAGACCGAGCATAGGTGTTCCACGAAACTGTCTCCCAGTCTGCGCTGGGTCTCACCAATATATAAAAGGCCACACCGGGAGCACCGGACGCAGTATACCACACCAGCCGACTCAGAGATGAAGTGACGCCTCACCTGGAAGGACTGTCTGGGGCCCTGAATGGTGGTGAGGGAGGAAGTGTAAGGGCAGGTGTAGCACTTGTTCCGTTTACAAGGATAAGTTTCAGGAGGGAGATCGGTGGGAAGGTAATGGGCGGGGGGGACACGAGTGGACACGGGAGTCGCGTAGGGAGCGATCCCTGCGAAAAGCAGAAGGGAGGGGGAGGGAAAAATGTGTTTGGTAGAGGGATCCCGTTGGAGGTGGCGGAAGTTACGGAGAATTATATGTTGGGCCTGGAGGCTGGTGGGGTGGTAGGTAAGGACAAGAGGAACCCTATCCCGAGTGGGGTGGCAGGTGGATGGGGTGAGGACAGATGTGCGGGAAATGGGAGAGATGCATTTGAGAGCAGAGTTGATGGTGGACGAAGGGAAGCCTCTTTGTTTAAAAAAGGAAGACATCTCCTTCGTCCTGGAATGAAAAGCCTCATCCTGAGAGCAGATGTGGCGGAGACAGAGGAATTGTGAGAAGGGGATAGCATTTTTGCAAGAGACAGGGTGGGAAGAGGAATAGTCCAGGTATAGTAGATATCAGTAGATAGGCCGTCTCCAGAGATGAAGACAGAGAGATCAAGAAAGGGGAGGGAGGTGTCGGAAATGGACCAGGTAAATTTGAGGACAGGGTGAAAGTTGAAGGCAAAATTAATGACCATCTCAGTGGGGGACTGGACGTCCATGGTGAAAATAAGACGGTGAGGGCCAGGGAACTTAAAATCATTGAAAAAATTCAAAGCATGAGAAGTGTCACGAACATAGGTGGGAAGAGATTGAACAAGGGGAGGATAAGACAGTGTCAAGGTATGCAGAAATGAGTTCAGTGGGGCAGGAGCAAGCTGAGACAATAGGTCTCAGACCTGGACAGGCAAGTTAGTGGATCTTGGGTAGGAGGTAGAAATGGGAAGTGCGGGGTGTGGGAACTATGAGCTTGGTGGCAGTGGATGGGAGATCCCCAGAGCTGATAAGGTTGCTGATGGTATAGGAGACAACGGCCTGGTGCTCCTTAGTGGGGTCATGATCAAGGGGTAAATAAGAGGAGGTATCAGAGAGTTGTCGCTGTGCCTCAGCCAGGTAGAGGTCAGTACGCCAGACGACAACAGCTCTCCCCCTTATCAGCAGGTTTTATAGTGAGGTTGGGATTGGTGTGGAGGGAGCGGAGAGCACAGTGTTCAGAAGGAGTGAGGTTGAAGTTGGAACAGGGTCTGGTGAAGCCGAGACGGTTGATGTCCTGTCAGCAATTAGCAATAAAGAGATCCAGAGCAGGCAGAAGACCAGAGCAAGGTGTCCATGAAGAGGATGAGGATTGAAGACGGGAGAAGGGGTCATTGGTGGGGGTAGGAGAGTCCTCGCCAAAGAAGTAAGCTCGGAGATGGAGTCGGCAGAAAAAGAGTTCAGCGTCATGGCGTACGCAGAACTCGCTGAGGTGTGGGCAAAGGGGGACAAAGCTGAGGCCCTTACTGAGGACACAGCGCTCTGCCTCAGAGAGTTGAAGGTTGGAGGGAATGGTAAAGACCCGACACGGATGAGAGATGGGATCAGAGGGGGGAGGGAGGCTGGTAGTGTCAGTGGAGAGGGAAGGGTTGGAGTGAGTGGAAGATGGAGCCTCTGAGGGCCCAAAAGCTGACGATGGGATCTGAGGGAGAGGAGATTGCAGAGTGGTGGTGGGGGAAGGGGAGATGGGAATCACAATCGCAGCTTGTGAAGACCCGGCCTGGAGTTCAAGGCTGGAGTCGCAGTCGGTGGTTGCACAATCGCTTTGAAGCCATCCATGGTCATTGGAACCCGCGTTGATGGTGCTGGAGTCCAGATTTTCAATATGCCCTGAGTTGCTGGGGTAGCCAAGATCAACAGCTGGCGTGAATCCATGTCCATTGGAACACGCAGTGATGGTGCTGGAATCCGGATGTTGAATATGCCCTGGGTTGCTGGGGCAGCCGAGATCGACGGCCGGGGACGCGATACAAAGACCATGCTCTGGGGTCTGCAGATGGAACATCTTATGATCCTTGCAGGACATGATAAAGTCAGAGAAACGGTGATTGCACGCATGGATCCGGTGGAGGATGAAATAATGGACAGGTCCGTTGCAAACGGATCCCTTTCATTGCAAATGGATCCTGTCACAATCCCTTCCATGCCTCTGCTGACTCTGTCTCCCGTTGTTTCTCTCATCGAGCTCTGAGGGCGACGCTCTCTGCCATGAGAAGGTACCTGGCATCCCTGTCACAATCCCTTCCACTCCCTGCACAACTCCCTTGTCCATTTGTGGCCCCCATCCCTTCCCACCGATCTCCCTCCTGGCACTTATCCTTGTAAACGGAACAGTTGCTACATCTGCCCTTACACTTCCTCCCGCACCACCATTCAGGGCCCCAGACAGTCCTGCCAGGTGAGGCGACACTTCACCTGTGAGCCGACTGGTGTGGTATACTGTGTCCGGTGCTCCCGGTGTGGCCTTTTATATATTGGTGAGACCTGACGCAGACTGGGAGACCGTTTCGCTGAACACCTACACTCAGTCCGCCAGAAAAAGCAGGGTCTCCCAGTGGCCACACATTTTAATTCCACGTCCCATTCCTATTCTGATATGTCTATCCATGACCTCCTCCATTGTCAAAATGAATCCAAACTCAGGTTGGAGGAACAACACCTTATATACCGGCTGGGTAGCCTCCAACCTGATGGCATGAACATTGACTTCTCTAACTTCCGTTAATGCCCCTCCTCCCCTTCTTACCCCATCCCTGACACATTTAGTTGTTTGCCTGTTCTCCACCTCCCTCTGGTGCTTCCCCCCCTCCTTTCTTTCTCCTGAGGCCTCCCGTCCCATGATCCTTTCCTTTCTCCAGCTCTGTATCACTTTCACCAATCACCTTTCCAGCTCTTAGCTTCACCCCACCCTCTCCTGTCTTCTCCTATCATTTCGCATTTCCCCCTCCCCCCACTACTTTCAAATCTCAAACTACCTTTCCTCTCAGTTAGTCCTGATGAAGGGTCTCGGCCCGAAACGTCAACAGCGCTTCTCCCTATAGATGCTGCCTGGCCTGCTGTGTTCCACCAGCATTTTGTGTGTGTTGTTTGAATTTCCAGCATCTGCAGATTTCCTCGTGTTTACACCATCTACTGTTGCACGGTTTATATCATTTCAAGAGACTGTCATAATTTATGGCTATGACCTCATCTCTGCATTCTCTATGACTTTCCCAAGTCCCTAGGGTTCTCCAAGGTTCACTGATGTGAAGAACAAGGTGACCTTTGGCTGCCCTGAAGATTGAAGCAGTTTTCTTATCTTTTAAAATGGAAGCACCTAAGGGCCTTCTCTTCTAAAACTGTCTCACCCATATTAAACACTAACCCAGAGGGCAACTGCACTCTTAATGATTTGTTTAACTTCCCTTACAAAAGGTTTTCTTTCAACAGTACCTATTATCCTCAACCCCCCCCCCCCAACAAACTCAGGAGTAACAAAAATTACTTCTTGAAGGATTCAAATCAGCTATGTACATATTATTTTAAGATCCAGCAACTTCCTCATACTTTAAGTCTTACCATAAGCACTTTCTTTCATGGATTGTCTGGGGCATATGTCACTGATCCTGATATTTTATATTTCAACCCCTTGTCCACTCTCTTCAATAATAAGTCTGCTTTCACTATCACTTGAAGCACAACCCGTATGACCAACTTTTATTTTGTTCAAACCTGTAAGGATTGATGAATAGCTAAATATCAAACATGTAATGTATTCACTTTTATGATTCCATCCAATTTACTATTTATAGTTATAATCAGCTGTGATCATTAAGGAAGTGCCATTCTCAGTTGCTGGGTATTTTGAAGTCATATGGAAGGATACATAAAATAAATTCTGATGAATCCAAAGAGCAATAAAGCACTATGATATTGACAAAGTCAAAATGATGGAAACATGATATGAAATGTGTTGGATTATTTTCTCTGGAGTGCCAGAGGCTAAAGCTGAGAGGAGACCTGACATAAATTTATAAAATAATGACAGGCATAGATAGGATAGATAACCAGAATCTTTTCACAGGGTAGAAATGTCAAAGACTAGAAGGCTTTAAGGTGTGAGGGGAAAGTCAAAGGGTGATGTAGGGTAACTATTTCCCACACAGAACATGGTGGATGCCTTGAACAGCTTGCAAGGAATGGGACTCGAAGCAAATTTGATAATGGCATTCAAGAGGTATTTAGACAGACACCTGAATATTCAAAGAATGGAGGGATATGAATCGTGTAAGAGATTAGTTTTAACTTGGCATCATGTTCAGCACAAACATCATGGGTCAAAGAGTATGTTCTTGAGCTGCATTGCTCTGTGCTCGGCTCACCTTTCGAAAGAAAACTTAGTAAAATTAAGGATGCACAGCCTCATTGGTATTGCACTGGGAGCTTGTAAATAAAACATTTAATTTGAGGAATCTCTCAGAAAGAGTGTATGCAAGTGACCCAGCGCAGGACCTCAAGTCAAGTAGAATTAATGCAAAAGAAATGCTTCCATTTGAAGAGGGACAGTGAGAAAGAGTAGGGAATTCAATCCAATGCTATAACTAGTCTCTAAATTTTTCCTAGTGTGACACCCAGAAACTGGACACTAAACTCCAGTCCTGATTAAAGGTGTCAGCATACAGCAGGATTCAGTGCTGGTACCTTTCTTTGTAATAGACATATACAAATGAACTGGATGAGAATGTAGGTGATCTGATGAGCAAATTTGCAGTAGGCATGGAGTCATACATAGCACAGCAATAGTGCATTTGGTGATAAGTACATGAGAGAGAAAATAAGCAGACGAGGTGAGATGACAGGATGACACTGAACAGGTGGGAGTACATATAGAGCCCAAACAGTTGGGTTTTTTTAAAGACTGTTGTAGATTTTACAAAATTTTTTAAAAAAAACATTTAAGCAATTTTTGGACAAGTTCTGAAATGTTCACATGGTTGATTTACAACACTCATTTGACTAAGTGGAGTGCAAACACATTCAGTTGGCATGTTTCATATTTTTGTTTCTTTCCACATTTCTAAAAACTGATACAGAACAGAGGCCAGGGTGCAGCTGCTGAACAGGTGTGAACACACCCTGCAGATAGCAAACTCTAACCAGTAAAGCACACTAATCAAAAGGTAATTGAGCATTAAGAGATGTTGTAACAACTGTTCCAATATGTAGCCACTGTCATAGACACCATTATTGAAGCAAGAGACAGCTGGCTCAGTAAATATGCTTGCAATTTGGAGAGAATATGTCACGTTCTTCAGTCACAACTGCCAAGGAACAGCCACTTACCACTGTGCAAGAGTAATATTTCAATATCAAGGCGGGCAGACAAGATTGAACTTTAGATGGCCCATTTCACAACCACAGGATACCTCAAAGTATTTCACAGTAAATGCATAGGAAACAATGCACACACAAGGTTCCAAACCTATTAGATAAATTAATAAATAATCTTGTGGATGGATGATCACCTAGCAAAGTTGATTGAGTAGTAAATATCAGCACGGATAACTCTAAATCTCCTCTGAAAACAACGTACAACCTAGGGGGCAGATGGAGCCATGGATGAAGATTTCACTTGAAGGAAGGTATATTCTCAAATAGTTCAGCACACCCTCTAAGCCTGTCCAAAACTCAAGGAGTCCCTAAAATGGATCCTTTTGTCTCAGAAACAGGAGCACCATCAACTGAACTGAGATCAAAAGTGCTCAGGCCTACATTGAAGGCCGTTTCCCTCCCCCCCCCCACCCCCCACCACATGTATTGGAACAATTTCTACTGAATGGCACTAGGCATTGTTGGAAAGCCTTAACACTGAAGTCAAATGTAATTATTTTTAAACAAGTTAAATATTTTTAACTAAATCGTGGCATCCAACTATCTTATCTCTCTTTAAAAATAAGAACATAATGCAGTACTTCAAACAATATACAACTGGACTGAAACCATTTAGCTCAGAAATGACCATCCTCTTTGTCAAGATTTAATTTGGTAGCATGGCCAATAAGAGAAAAATGTAACCACTGTCCAGATAGCTTGACTGAAAGAAGTGGTGGATAAGCATTTAGGGAAAAAAATTCCAAGTGTCAGTACAAATTAGAATGGAACAGATTAGTAGAAGATATGGATTTGTTAATGGATAACCATATATGATTAAACCAATTAACAAAACTAGTAAGAGAAAGGTATTTGATCCTTTAAACTTGCTCTGACATTCAACACGATCCTGGCTGATTTTTCAACTCTCAATTCTCATTTCTAAAATTCAGTCCATCTTGGAAGTAGCCATCGCCTTCACCTCCACACCCGCAAGTAGACAATTTTAAGGATGCACCACCCTATGGGTACAGAAGTTTCTTCTAGCCTGATTAAACTGGTAAATTGGTTTACTAGTGTCACATGTACCAAGGCAAAGTGAAAAACTTTGTTCTGCATGCCATTCATACAGATCATATTACCAGTGTACTGAGGAAATATAAAATAATAAAGTGCTAGTTACAGTGAAAACTCAGTGCAGGGAGACAAGGTGCAAAGACATACCAAGAGAGATGGTGGAGGTCAAGAGTCCATCTTATTGTACTGGGGAACAGCCCTATAAACACCAAGGCAGAAGCTGTACTTAAGCCTGGTGATAATTGCTTTCAAGCTTTTGTATCTCTGACTAATTGGGGGGGGCAGGGGGGTGGAAAGAGAGAGAATGTCTGGGGTGGGTGGGGTCTTTGACTGTTGACAATATTTAAATTAATCCTAAACACAACAAATTATGTATGTATATGCTGGAAATCCAAAACAACACACAAAATGCTGGAGGAACTCAGCAGGTCAAGCAGCACCTACAAAAATGAATAAACAGTTGACGTTTCGGGCTGAGATCCTTCTTCAGGACTCCAAGGGAGGGCAGAAGATGCCAGAATAAAAGAGTGTGGGGAGGGGAAACAAGATAGCTAGAAGACGATAGGTGAAGCTGGGAAAGAGCTGGAGAAAAAGGAATCTAACAGGAGAGAAGTAAGTCACAAGAGAAAGGGGGGGGGGAGCACCAGGGGGAGTTGATAGGCAGGTAAAAAGAGGAAAGAGGCCAGAGTGGGAAATAAAAGGGGAGGGGGAGGGGATTTTTTAAAACCAGAAGCAGAAATCAATATATGTGTCCCACCAAGTTGGAGGCTACCTAAACAGAATTCAAGTTGTTGCTTCTCCACCCTGAGGGTGGTCTCATCATGGAATGACCTGTAGGAATGGGATCGGTAATCGGAATTAAAATGCCTGTCCACCAAGAAGTTCTGCTTTAGGTGCCTGGATCAGAGATGCTCAACAAAGCAGTACCCCAATTTACTGCAGGGATCACTGAAAGAGGATGCCACTTCGGGACCACCAGATACAGTAGACGAACCTAGCAGATTTGCAGGTGAAGTGCTGCCTCATCAGGAAGGACTCTATAGGGCCCTGAATAGAGGTGAGAATAGAGGTAAATGGGCAGGTGTAGCAATTTTGCAGCTTGCAGGTATACAAGTGGAAGGGAGATTAGTGGAGAGGGACACATGGACAAGGGAATAATGGGAGGGAACGATCCCTGTGGAAGGCAAAGAATTGGGGGGGGGGTAAAGATGTGTTAGGTGGTAGAATCTCTTTGGAAATGTTAGCGATTACAGAGAATGACATGCTGGATGTGGAGGCTCATGGGGTGGTGGGCAAGGACAAGTGGAACTCTATCACTGTTTAGGCAGCAGGAAGATGGGGTGAGCGTGGACATCTGTGAAATGGATGAGATGCCGGTGAGGGCAGCATCAATGGTGGAGAAGGGGAAATGCCATTCTTTGAAGGAGGGCATCTTTAATGTCCTGGAATGGAAAGTCTCATCCTGTGTACAGCTGCAGTGGAGACGAAGGAACCAAGAAGAAAAGGGAACACTATTTTTACAGTGGACAGGGTGGGAAATAGTATAGGCAAGATAGCTGTGGGAATGAGTACATTTATAAAAGATGTCAGTTGACAGTTTGTTTCGGGGGGGGGGGGTTTGTCACATGTACCAAGGCAAAGTGAAAAACTTTGTTCTGTATGCCATTCATACAGATCACATTACCAGTGAAACTAAAAGAAACAGAAAGACAAAAATAAACCAAGGTAATTTAAGGGCAGGGTGGCAGTTAATGGCAAAGCTGATAAATTTGATGAGCTCAGCATGAGCGCAATAAGCACCAATGCAGTCATCAATGTAGCACAGGAAGAGTTCTGGAGCATTACTGGGGAGGCTTGGAACATGGACTGTTCTACATAGCCAACAAAAAAGCAGACATGTTTGGGCTCATTCAGGTGCCCATGTTTAATCCCAAGGCTGGAGAAAGTGGGGAAAATAGCCTAAGTGCTACAATTAAAGATCTCCTCATTCTTGAATCTGCATCCGCCTGCAATAATGCCAAACACTGCTTTACCAATTTAATTACTTCTATCTGAATCAACTCCCAGTAGATTTACATACAAGGCCATCTGGGTCCCTCTAAACTCAATATTTTCAATCTCCCAACATGTGAGAGCACTAGTTTTCTATATTTTCCCTCATAAATAACAGATCTCACATTTTTCTGTATTACATTCCATCAACCACACTTTTGTCTACTAATCACTCTGTATTCTCCAGATGCCCCTCTATATCCTCCCTAGAGCACATAATGTCAATTAGTTTCGTATAATTGAAAAATATGGATACTACTCAACCCGTCATCCAAGTCATTGATACATACTGAACAGCACGCCAACATCAATCAATGCAATACTCCACTGGTTATAGTCTCCCAATATGAAAATGATCTGTTTATCCCTGCTACTCTTTTCTGCCCATTATATTTTCAATCATTCCAAAATATTATATCTTATCTCATTGTACTCTAACTTTGTCTGGTCATGTCATGTGTGGTATTATACTGAAAGTATTGTGGAAATCCAAATACACTATATCCAATGGTTTCTCTGATTAAGTACACTGATTGGTAGAACTTAAAAATTAAATGATTATCTTTCCCAAAACTATCATAGCACTGCCAAATCCTGTAGTTATTTTGTAAAGGCCCCAATGCCTAATAAATTCATATATTTTCCCCAATACAAAATCAGTCTAATTGGTCTTCACAGATTTCTCTTCATCTTTCTTAAATGGTGGGATTTCATAACTTACATTCCTATCTGTGGAAAATGTTCTGGAATGCATGGAATTTTGTAAAATTATAGTCAATGCATCCACAAACCCCAAAATATGCCTCTTAGCCTCATGTGTAGACGATCAGCTCCTAGGAGGTTCTGATTTCACACAGGATCCAAGGGAAAGTAGTGTTAAATCCAAAACTGGTTCAAGTGGGAAGAATCACAGGGTAATAATGACGTGCTACTGGAAGGCTGGATATATACTTGGAGTTCTGATGGCCAGTGCCAACATGCTTACATAAATACACATATTGAACTCAATGGGTAAGTTTGCAAATGATACAAAAGTTGGTTATGTAAAAAAATACAGACAAAAAGATCTTAGTCTGGTCAAATAGTTGGAAATAAAAGTAGTGAATGGAATCTAATCCAGATGACACAGAAAATGAAACAGTCGTGAAGAATTAGGAATATTGTTAAAGGATATAGTAAGATAGACCATTTAGTAATTTTGTTGGAGAAACGGAAGTTTAATTCAGACAATTGTGAGGCATTACACTGTGAGAGGCTAAATGAAAAACCAAAGTACACAGAAAATGACAGGACACCTGGGCACTGATGGAGAGAGTACAAACCAATAGCTCCCTGAAAGTGCCAGCATAAGTGAATAGGGTGGTAAAGATGATGTGTGCCATGTTTATCTTATCAGTCAGGGCATTAAGTGCAAGAATCAGGAACTCATAATTGTACCGAATTTTGGTTCGGCCACTTTTTTGGAGCCATGTGTGCAGATTTGGTAGTCAGGAAGTAGTGGAGCTTTGGAAACAATGTACAAGTAATTCACTAAGATGTGGCCTGGATTTAAGTGTTACTTGGGTCATCTATTGCGTCCGGTGTTCCTGATGCAGACTCCTCTACTCATTGTAAATTGGGGGACCCACTTTCTCAATCACCTTCACTCCATCCAAAATAGAACTTGCTGATGGCCAAACATTTTAATTCCCACTCCTATATGTCAGCCCATGGCCTCCTCTTGTGCCATGATGAGGCCACCCTCAGGGTGAAGGAGCAATATTTTAAAGTTCAAAGTAAAATTTATTATTAGAATACATAAATGTCCCTGAGACTTTTATGCTGGCATATGAAGCAAATCTATAGAACAGTAACTGTAAGCAGAATCTGTAAACTGTAAAATAGTGGTCACCAACCTTTTTAAGCCTAAGATTGCCTACCTTGGCCTTAGTGCAAGGCGAAATCGACTCCAGATTGATTAGTTACACGCATGCGCACTGGGGGGGGTGGAAGAGACCGGAAGTAAAACCCCGCAACCCAGAAGCAGAAACGATGTGTAAACACCAGGGGTGCCCACCCTTTTTTTGCACCGCAGACTGGTTTAATATTCTTGCGGACCAGCCAATGGGGCGGGGCGGGGGGGGGGGGGTGTTAAAGACGGCGGGAATACAGCGATAATCGAAGCAATTTAGTTTTCGTGACTCTCAGCACTTAGCTGTTGTCCCTGCTCACGTTTTTTCCGCTGAAAAAACTCAGTAAGTTTGTCTTTAAGTGCAGGGTGCATGGACTCAGGGTACCGAAGCAGTTTTGAGGACTTCATTGCCTCGTTAGACAGCCTCCCGGCCCGAACTCCAGCCTCTGCCCACTCGCCGGCGGACACCTTGGCCACATGCAGCTGGTCGTGGGTGGAGTGAGGGGACAAGGTCAGGGCCAGAGGGTGTCCCCATACCGGGGCCGTGGCATTCACAGTCCAGAGAGCGACAGGCTCACGTAGGATTTATTGGCCAAGAAAAGTTTGTTTCTTTAGATCGCAGCGAGGAAGCTGCTCTGATACTTATGAAACCTTGAGCCCAAATTAGGTCCTCTGCGAATGTTTTAGTACTGGATTCGCCATGAACATTTGGTGTGCGAAACGAGTTCAGAGGTGGCGCCCATCTGTCTGTGCTCCAGGTTGGTAGCATCTGCACTTCCCGCTGGCCGCGCTCCAGGCCAGTAGCATCAGCTCTTGCTGCCGGCCGCACTCTGGGACAGTAGCATCGGCACTTCCATCCGGCTGCGCTCCGAGTCAGTAGCATCAGCTCTTGCCACCGGCCACGCATTTAAGCAGCTGATGACCTTGTGTGCATTCAAGTTCAACAGTGGGTGTGACAGGAAATGAGGAAAGGTGCAGCTGAATCATATTGTTTCCTTGCGGCCCGGTGGTTGGGGACCACTGAAGTACACAGTGTAGTACGGGGAGCTACGTATATGCGTACTGGGCAGAAAGAATGGAACAAAAATCCCGCAACCTGGAAATAATCTCTCAACAGTATCTGTGTATTTATTTTTCTTTTTTTTCCAGGATCTATTGGGAAAGCCTCAAAGATCGACCAGTTGATCACGATCGACGGGTTGGTGACCACTACTATAAAACATCAGGAACTATAAACCGTGAACTAATGGTCGCCAACCCGTCGATCGCAATTGAATAGTCAATCTTTGAGACTTTCTCAATAGATCCCGAAAAAAAAAGAAAAATAAATAGTACAGAAATACTGTTGAGAGATTGTTTCCGGGTTGCAGGGTTTTAGTTCCGTTCTTTCTGCCCAGTGCACGTGTGTAGCTCCCCTCCCCACTGCACAGTGTACTACAGTGGTCCCCAACCACCAGGCCGCGAGGAAACAATTTGAGTCAGCTGCACCTTTCCTCATTCCGGGTCACGCCCATTGTTGAACTTGAACGCACGCGAGGTCATCAGTTGCCTATATGCAGTGACACCCTCGCGCCAGGGATCACAGGTTGGCCTCGGGCGGCCGGCGGGAAGTGCTGTCGCTACTGGCCTGGAGCACGGCCAGATGGAAGCTGCCTCTAAACCTGTTTAACACACTGGGATTCCGCCTCCAGCTTTCGGACATGTAAGACTCAGTTGCTTGCTGTCCACCTTTAATCGCTCCCTTTTCCGATTTAAACTTTGAAATTTCAACTTTATTCAGTCGAATTTGTACAGCAATAGTTACGGCTACTTCGAAGACCACCAGACGAAATCCGGAGCTGTCTAATGGAAGATCTAAGAAGACCGACGAGTATGTGGAAGAACCCCCTTGGGTTAAGAGATTAGAACATTATTTGCACTGAAATAGCTTAACTAAAAGGGAAATTTGAAGAAAAAATTGACTCTTTGAGCATCGATCTTAAAGAAGTCAATCAAAATGCAGCTGATCTCTCTTCTCGTTTGGAAAAGGCTCAAAAAAGAATCGTGGATTTGGAAGCTCGATCACGTCAGAATAATATTCGAATTGTTGGATTAAAAGAAAAATCAGAACCTGTCGACACACTGGACTATTTTGCTAAAATGTTTCAGTCTTTCTTTCCGGAGGTTTGTTCACAACTCCCGGATATTGAATCGACTCACAGAACCGCTGCTTTAAAATCCTTGGATGAAGGTAAAAACAACAGGCATATTGTGGTGCGTTTTCTCCGTTTTAGAGATAAGGAACACATTATTAAACTTGCAAGAAAACAAAGAATATTTTCATTTCAAGGCTCAGAAATTCATTTTTTCCACGATTTTCCATGTGAAATAATGCGCTGCTTTTGGTCCTTACATGAAACTAGCTTTTCAAAAGAAGCTTTTTCCATTACTACAGTATCCAGCAAAATTAAGGATCAGTATTAAAAATTCTGGAATTTGTATTTTCCATGATCCAGCTGAAGCATTGCATTTTATTAATTTTTTGTCTGATGAGTCCGATGGTGAATCTGAAGTTTGAAGATTGAATGATTTATAATAGTTTGATGTTCTAATGCAGTGAAGTGAAGAAATTGGAAGATTTGATGGCTATAAAAGTTTTTCATTAAAATGTATTTTTATCTCTGTTACGTACACCATAACTGGGTGTCTTACCAGCAAAGACAGAAGTATCCGTTGGAGTCTGGTGGTACTATTTTCAACAGTGTTTATTAGTAAAAATATACAAATCAATATCAATGCAAATATACAGATAATACACGTTAGCAATACTAAACCTAAAAGTGTGGGTATAATAATAATCAATAATAAACAAGCTCTATCGTTGTCTAGATGAATAATGAATTATTATGGGAAAGTATAAAGTTCAGTTCAGTTCATACAGGCTGAGGTAGTTGTTGGTCGATGTGTTGTAATTTGTTGGAGAGAGAGAGCGAGAGAAAGAGAGGACGATCAGTGACAGCTATTGTCTTGCAAACCTTCCTTTATGATCTTGATCCGTTGATGTGTTTTTGTGGCCATTCAAGCATGACCCCTCTGTCCTTCAGCTAGACCGGTCTTTCGTGATGGACTCGTCACCCAGGCAAGGGTGGACACACACACAAGCCCCCCACCGGCCTTGCTATAAACACTGAGTTAAAATTGACCAATCCTTCGTTCAGTCTCCGATGCCCCACACTTTCTCGTGGGTTTCTGATGCTCACTGGTGTGTCTCCTGGCGCATCTCTTGGTGTGTCTCTCGGTGTGTCTGAGGGGTGTCACCCCAGACTTCACTTTAATCCCCACTCACGGGGTCTCAGGTGTCAATCAGGTTTGAATTACTTAACCCATCAAACCAGCCCACTCTGGCTGTCCACTGAGGTATTTTAATGAGCAGGTACCACATAAATAGCCCTAGCAGTCATAAGTCTTTTGGGAGTCATAACATGGTGGATAAACATAACTCTCTCTCAGGCTGTTATCTCGCCCTTGTCTGAAACAAATGTTCCAGTCCCAATATGTTTTCGTTCCATCTCTTCTTTTTCATTAACAGCCTGGCAACAGTAACAGTTTGTGATTCTCCCAGGGGAGGGGACATGGGCAACTCTGCACCCTTCTGCCCATCAGAGTTGTTCATTCTTCGTAACATCTCCGAAAAAGTCTGGTTTGGAGGGTTTTAACCTCTGAAGATATAGCAGGAGAACTGTTGAAAGATCGTAGATAATTCTGAACCATTTAGACTTTTTTTTTCTGTAGCATTTAAATGTTTCGACTGTTCTTTCTGTTTTGTATGCTTTTGTAGTTTCTTTTAAGTAATTATCTGGATTTTCTTACGTATGAAAGAAAGAATGGAAAATTTAAAGATAGCGATTCTTTTTCTTCTGTGCAAATATTTCAATGACGATGAATTTGAAGCCTGAAGTTGAATGACTTATAATAGTTTGAGTGACTCGCTGTGACAAAATTGGAAGATTTGATGGTCACAGAAAGTCTTTATTTTAAAATGTATTTTTATTTTTGAAAAAGACTGGTTTGGAGGGTTTCAACCTTAGAAGATATAGTGCGAAAACTGTTGATTGGCTGTAGTTAAGTTTGAACCATCTAGAACTTTTTTTTGTAGTATTTAAATGAATCAATTGTTTTTTTTTATTCTGTATGTTTTATTGAAGATTTTGTTTTAAAGTAATTATTTGGATTTACTTGTGCTTTAAAGACAGATTTGACAATTTAAAGATGGTGATTGTTTTTCTTTTGTGAAAATATTACAAGAATTGTTTTGGATGAGTTTTTCTTCCCTTATCTAATATTATGAAGGTTACTTTCAAATTGAAGGTTATGTTGACTGAAATGAGATTTATATTCGGTAGAGGGAGATAGAGATTACTTTTTTAAAAAAAATTTTTTTACTCAGCTAGGCGGAGCTGTATTTGCGTCTATGCTTTTCTTGGGGCTTGTGTCGATTGACATCGACTTGTTTCTGAGCTTTGTAGATTGGGTGTTTTCTTAACCCTTTTTTTTTATCCCCATTATGGAATCCCGGAGCATATGCTAATTATTGTCATTGTTGTTCATCTCCGCCATTTTCGATTACTTTATCCTGACATACGTCAAACTACTTTTTATAGATACAAAGTTTCATGATGACATCTAAACAGTTAAATGTTTTAACTTGGAATGTTCACGGTTGGAATCATCCTATTAAGCGTAAGAAAACATAAGGTTATGAATCAATTCCAGCCTGATATAATTTTTGCTCAAGAGACGCATATCAGGTTATGTGATAAAAATAGATTTTTTTAAATTTTGGAAGGGCCCTCTATTTCATGCAAATTCCCAGAGTAAAGCTAGAGGTGCCTCCATTTTTATTGATTGTAATATTCCTTTTAGTCAGGAGGATATTATTGCTGATATTAATGGTAGATTTTTAGTTGTTAAAGGAATAATTTGTAATAAGAAAATGGTTTTGGTTAATATTTATGGACCAAATGCTGATGATCTCTCATTTTTTAAAACTGTTTTTGCTCTATTACCTGATTTAAATAAGTATATGTTATTAATGGGTGGGGATTTTAATAATTGCTTAAATCCTTTAATGGATAAGTCATCATCCAAACATCAACTTCCTAACCATTCTGCATCACTTATTAATTCCTTTTTAATTGATTATGGTTTAATTGAGGTCTGGAGGCATATGCATCCTAATGATAGAGAATATTCCTTTTTCTCACATGTTCATAATAAATATTCGAGAATTGACTATTTTATAGTCGACCCTTGACTTTTATGTAATGTTCAGAAATGTCAGTATGATGCGATTGCTATTTCTGATCCTGCTCCTTTAAATTTATTATTTGAATTGAAAGATGTTGTTTCTACCAGACCATTTTGGCATTTTCCAGAACATTTATTACAAAGTGCAGAATTTGTTGAGTTTATTGAAACTCAGATAAAAGAGTTTTTCTCTTTAATAATATAGGAAACGTCTCCAAGTTATTTATTTGGGATACATTGAAAGCTTATTTACGTGGTCAAATTATATCATATATAGCTAAATTGAAGAACAAACAAGAATGGAATTAGATAAAATTTCTAAACAAATTAAAGAATTGGATAACATTAATGCAATCTCTCTAAATGTTGTTTCATTTAAAAGAGTACAATTACAATCACAGTATAACTTATTACTAACATATCCTATTGAAGGATATTTGCTTAAATTGAAAAGTCAGTTTTGTATCTCTGAGGATAAAAATAATAAACTCTTAGCTTCCCAACTAAGAGTGGTTAGAGCTAAAAGAAAAATTTTAAAGATTCATAAAAACAATGGAGATATAGTAAGTAACTATGAGGATATTAATAATACTTTTCAAGATTTTTATTCTGATCTTTATAGATATCAATTTCCTGCAGATTTCTCCAAAATGGAAGCTTCTTTACATAAGATTAAATTTCCACAAATTTCTGATGAAGATCAACAGATGCTTGATGCTCCAATTACCGAGCATGAAATTCAGAAAGCTGTTTTATCAATGCAATCAGGTAAAGCTTGATGGTTATTCGGTGGGATTTTTCAAAAAATCTGAAAGATTACTGTCTCCGCATCTTTTGGAAATGTTTCATGAATCCTTTGAGAAGGGTAATTTATCTTCTTTTTATGAAGCATCTATTTCCTTAATTCTTAAAAAAGATAAAGACCCTGTTGAATGTTCATCATATAGACCTATTTTGCTATTAAATGTGAATGCAAAAATTCTTTTTAAAATAATGGCGAACCGATTGGAAAATTATTAAATTTAAATTATCTCTATGGACCAGACGGGCTTTATTAAAGGCCGTTACTCTTTCTCTAATGTTCAGAGATTGATGAACATTATTTATTCACCATTATCTAAGCAACCTCAATGAGTTATCTCTCTTGATGCAAAAAAGGCATTTGATGGAGTTGAGTGGCCATACTTGTTTAAAGTATTAGAAAAATTTGGTTTTGGTAATAATTTTAATAGATGGATTCAAATGATCTACAAGAACCCTATTGCCACAGTCATTACTAACAATTATAGGTCTTTCTTTTCACTTTCTTGTGGTACTAAACAGGGATGTCCATTAAGCCCTTTATTATTTAATCTTGTATTGGAGCCTTTTGCTATAACATTACAGGAGGCCAAAAACATTCATGGTATTTCTATAAATGGAACCATACATAAGATTTCTCTTTATTCAGATGATCTTTTTATTTTTATTTCGAATCTTGAGGAATCAATTCCTAATCTTTTGGAAACACTTAAAGATTTTAGAAAATTTTCAGGATTTAAACTTAATTTGAATAAAACTGAATTGTTTCCATTAAATGCTCTTGTTAGTACATATAATGATATTCCTTTTAGAATTGTTAATACATTTAGATATTTAGGTATTATAATTACTAAGAAATATAAAGATCTTTATAAAGTCAATATAGTTCCTCTAATAGACTCCATGAAATTACTATTTTCTAGATGGAATCCACTTACTCCTTCTTCAATAGGTCACATCCATGCTGTGAAAATGATGATTTTACCTAGATTTTTATATATTTTCCAAAATATACCTATCTTTTTAAATAAAAAATTTTTTGATCAAATTGACTCTTATTTCTTCCTTTATTTGGAACAATAAGAGACCAAGAATTAACAAATCCCATTTACAAAAACCCAAAAGACGGTGGACTTACACATAAGACTGTATTATTGGGCTGTAAATATTAGACAATTATGTTTTAGGTTATATTGGCTCGATAAGAGCCAAAAACCACTTTGGGTTGATTTGGAATTAAAAGCTGTTAAACAATTTCATTTAACTTCGATATTAGGAGATCCATTACCTTCACAGCTCTCCAAAAATCCAAATTTAAATTTTTACCCAGTTATTAAACAATCTTTATGGATTTGGATTCAATTTCGTAATTTTTAAAATTGTAAACAATTTAAGTTGTCTAGTTTTTTATATCGAAACTTTTCATTTAAACCTTCAATCACCGACCCCATTTTTCTCCTATAGAAAAATAAAGGGATCCGTTTTTTTACAGATTTATTTTATAATGGCCGACTGATGACTTTTGAAGAGTTAATTAATAAATACTCTCTTGCTCATACACATTTTTGCAATATTTTCAAGTTAGACATTTTTTATATCAATATTTATCTGTTTCCATACTTACAAGAATCTGATTTGTTGGATACCATTTTGAAATTGAATCCCTTAGTGAAAGGTTCCATTAGTAAAATTTATAATTTACTCTTGTTACAAAAAGAGAACCTATCACTAAAGATTAAACAAAATTGGGAGAGAGAACTTAATGTGACCTTTATGAATGAAGATTTTTTTCTCAGTTAGATGGGGTTCTTTTTTTCCTTTTTTTTTGTATAATTTTTTTTCATTTTTATATATTATGATTAGCTTTTTTCAGCTCTATTAATTGTTTACATATTAATTTGTTGAAATTTTGTATTATTCTATAGTTGTAGAAGATTATGGATTAATAAAAAGATTTTAAAAATGAAAATGAACACAGCGAATGTTCGTGGGGAATCCTGCGCTAAAATATTTGCAGACAACCTAATTCGGGCACAGCGTTTCGTAAGTATCAGAGCAACTATCTTGCTGCGATCTGCTGAAACAAACTTTTGTCAGCCAATAGATCCTACAAGGGGGGTGGACGTGCGCCCTGTTGCACTCCTCGCTCAGTTGCTCGCTCTCTCCGGACTGCAACCGCCGCGGCCCCCGCATGGGGACCTCCGGCCCTGACCTTGTCCTTTCACCTGACCCATGATCAACCGCACCTGGCCAAGGTGTCTGGTGGTGGGTGGGCGGGAGGCTGCAGTTTGGACCCAGTGCTGTCTCATGAGGCAATGAAGCCTTCAAAACTGCTTTGGTACCCTGAGTCCAAGCACCCAGCACTTAAAGACAAACCCGTTTAGTTTTTTCAGCGGAACAAACATGAGCAGTGTGGGACAGAAGCTAAGTGCAGAGAGCCGCGAAAACTAAATTGCAGGATAGACTGGACATAAGGAACCTGCTTCAACTATCGCTGTAGTCCTGTTGTGGTTAACAACCCCCCCCCCCCCTCCAAAACCCCCGGTCCACAAGAATATTGTCAATATTAAACTGGTCTGCAGTGCAAAAAAAGGGTGGGTACCCCTGGTGTTTATACATTATTTCTACTTCCGGGTTGTGGGGCTTTACTTACGGTCTTTTTTGACCCAGTGCGCATATGTGTAACTAATTAATCTGGGGTTGATCTTGCCTTTTACTAAGGCCGAGGTAGGGGATCTTGGGCTTAAAAAGGGTGCTGACCACTACTGTAAACTAACTGAGAATGCAGATATAAATAGCAATAAATAACAAGCATGAAGTAACAGGATAAAAGTGTAGCTCTCCCCTTTTGCTCAAGAGCCTGATGATTGAGGGGTCGTAGCTGATCTTGAACCTGCCTTTGCAAGTCCTGAGGCACCTGTACCTTCTACCTGATGGCAGCAGCAAGAAAAGAGCATGGCCTGTTTGGTGAGGATCTCTGATGATGGATGCTGCTTTTCTATAGCAATGCTTCACATAGGCATGCTCAATGGTTGGCAGCGTTTTACCTGCAATGTATTGAGCCAATCTATACCCTTTTGTAGGATTTTCCAGTGTTCCCATACCAGCCCATAATTCAGCCAGTCAGCACACTTTTCACTACAGTTTGCCAAGATTTTCAATGTCTTAGCAAATCTCTGCAAACTCCTGAAGAGGTAGAGGCACTGTCATGCTTTCTTTGTAATTATTTTTATATGATGGATCCAGGGCAGGTTTTCTGAAATAATGACACAGAGAAATTTAAAGTTATTGACCCTCTCCACTTCTGCTCCTCAGATGATTACAGGCTCATGGACCTCTGGTTTCCCTCTCCTGAAGTCTACAATCAGTTCTTTGGTTTTACTGACATCGAGTGAGAGGTTGTTGTTATTATACCACTCAGCCAAATTTTCACTCTCCTTCCCGTATGCTGATTCATCGCCCCCTTTGATACAGCCTAAAACATTGGTGTCATCAAACTTGCATACGGTGTCAGAGTTGTACTTAACCACACAATCATAGGTGTAAAACGAGTGGAGCAGGGGGCTAAGCACACATCCCTGCAGTGCTCCTGTGCTGATGGAGACTGTGGAGGAGATGTGTTTGCCGATCCAAACTGACTGGGGTCTACAAGTGAGGAAATCCAAGATCCAATTGCACAAAGGCGTATTGAAGCCCAGGTCTTGAAGTTCACTGACAAGTCTTGAGGAGATGATGGTGTCAAATGCTGAGTTGTAATCGATAAAGAACATCTTTGTTGTCCAGATGTTCCAGGGTTGTGTGAAGAGCCAACAAGAAAGTATCTGCTGTGGACCTGGTGCTTTGGTCGGCAAATTGGAGCGGATCTAAGTCACCACTCACTCAGGAGCCTCTCAAAACAGCATCACTGTGGATGGAAGTAACACTGGACAATAGTTACTTAGACAGGTTACCATGCTCATCTTGGGCACTGGTACGATTGAAGCTTGCTTGAAGCAGGTTGGTACCACACATGCCGGACTGAGAGTTTGAAGATATCCATGAATACACCAGTCAGTTGGTTGGCACAGGTCTTCAGTACTCGGTCAGGTACTCCAACCAGACCAGATGCAGTTCTTGGATTCACTCTCATCATGTCATCTTCAGGTACTGAGACCAAAGGATCTTTGGGAGGTTGGGGGTGCTCAATGGTTCCTCCCTGTTCTGGTAATCAAAGTGAGCAAGAAGGTATTGAGCTCAACTGGAAGCAAAGCTCTGCTGTCCCCACGTCGCAAGATTTAACTCTGTAGGAGGTTGTGGGGCATTCAAAATGCTGCCACAGCTGTCTGCATCCCTGGTTGATTCCAGTCTAGTCCAGAATCTCCATCACTCGAGAGATGGCATTCTGGAGATCATACCCGCTCCTCCAGACTTGATCTGGCTGTCAGTGGGTTCAAGACTTCATCGTTCATCAAGGGTTTCTGATTGAGGAAAATCCTGAATGATTTCATGGGGACACATCATCCACAGCTGTTTTAACTAAGTCTGTAATGATCCTGGTGTAGTCGTTCAGGTCCTCAGATGAGTTCTTGAAATGGCCCAGCCCACTGACTCAAGGCAATCCTGTAACAGTTCCCCTGCCTCCCATGACCACCTCTTAGTTGTCTTGATCTCTGTAGCCTTTCTCTTCAGGCTCTGTCTGTAATGCAAGTAGCAAGAGTACAGCTAAATGATCCAACTTGTCAAAATGCAGTCTTGGAAAGGACAACAGGCATTGCTTAACATAGTGTAGCAGTGTGTTGGGACCTCTGGTACAACAGGTTACGCGCTGGTGATAACTCGACAGGGTTTTCTTCAGGCCTGGTTAAAGTCACCAACTATAACTTGAAATGCATTAGGATGAGCTGTTTCTTGCTTACACATAACGTTCCCCTTGTATTCCATCTGGGTAGCCTCTAACCCCATAGCATGTAAATCAATTCCTCCTTCCAGTAAAACAGAACCCCCCCCCCCCCCCCACAACTTCTATTCCCCCACTCTGGCCTCTTAACTCTTCCAACCTGCCTATCACCTTCCCTGGGTCCCTTCCTCCTCCTCTTTCTCCTTCGGTCCACTCTCCTCTCCTATCAGATTCCTTCCTCTCCAGCCTTTTACCTTTCCTACTCACCTGGCTTCGCCCAACACTTTCTATCTATCCTCCTTCCCCTCCCTCCACCTTTTTATTCTGGTGGCTTTCCCGTTCCTTTCCAGACCTGAAGAATGGTATTTATTGATTTCCATGGATTCTGCCTGACTTGCTGAGTTCAACCAGCATTTTGTGTTTTGCTTTGGATTTCCAGCATCTGTAGGACTTATTGTGTTTATGATTAGCTATAAAGGTGCTGTTGACAAAGTTGTGCTGTTAGTTAAGGGGTAAGAAGTATATGACAGAATTATTTGGTCATAATTTTAAATGACAGAAGTATTTAAAATTAAGAGGGGCACAGAGGGGGTGGAAAGTCAAATGTGAGAAGGTATAATTTTAAGGGGAGGTGAGAAGGGACAATTTTGAAGGAGATAAGCAAGACGGAATATTTTCTCTACACAAAATGGTAGGTGGAATACACTGCCAGTGGAAAAAATAGAAGCAGATACAAAAGCAATACATGTCAAAATGCATTTAGAAAGACACAAATAGACAAGGAATGGAGACCACGAAAAGGCTGATGGGATAAGTTAGCATCATGATCAATACGACATGGTCACCAATCATGGAGGTCTGAAAGACCTTTTTCCATTTTCTATGTTCTACAAACAATGCACTTGGAGTACAAACAACAGTAAATGCAATAACACATAGGATGTGAAGTACAATCTCACAATGAGCTATCAGAATGCATGCCTTAAAATTCGTAAATGCAACAAGTGATCTCCAGAACATATCAGTGAAATGACCTTGATACGAGCTCAGGATACTCCAACGCACCAAGAAAACCAACAGTGGCCAAGGTTTTGGTAGAGGGAGGCCTAGACAGTTGATCCATAATGTAAATCAAACAGCAGCATGTGAATTTATTTTAAATGTTAATAAATTTGGACTTAAGAACTAGCAAGTGTGATAAAAACTAATATGGAACAGACATAACTTTTTCAGGTAAGAAAATTTATCTTTCTTTAACTCGCTCTGACTAAAATGTAATTCCAGACTTTCAATGTTCAATTTTAACTATCCTGTATTATGCAAGCCACAAAGTTCAGGGACAACTTGAGATGGGCAAATTGCAGCCTTGCCAATAACTTCAATATCCTATGAACAAATAAAACCAACAGCTTTTGGTAAAGGGAAGCCTAGACAATTGATCCACAAAGATACGTAAATCAAACATCAGCATGTGAATTAAAAAAAATGTTAGACACATACAAGAATAGACACAAGGACTTCGATGAAAATGTCTCAACTTCCCTATCAGTACCTAGTAAATAATTATCTGCTATACTACTAATGCAACAATATTACATTGCACCAATGTGACTAATGTAACCCTTACCCAACAGGCTGGTATATGTCTAGGGGAAAAAGGAGATCCAGCCACTCTCCAACCCACCTCCCGTACACGCAGGTGCTGTGAGAATCGAGTTAATGCCTCGCGCCCGCCAACAGTACCAAACCCACAACAAATACCGTTATGAAATACACTTTAAAGAGTTTACTAAAATTAAAAAAATAGTAGGCAATACAATATATATATATATATATATATATACAAGGAAAAAAACAAAAGGCACCAACTTATCAAAGTTCAGTCTGTTTAGTGCACTCGTTGGAGCTCAATCAACGAACCAATCGACCCATCCGGCCGTCGCACCTGGGACCACCCCGGTGGTCTTACGAGCAGTCCAGCACACGTCCACCTTCCTCAGCGTCTTCCTCGGCCTCTCCAAAAAAACCCGCAAAAACCCCTCCCCCAAGTTCCCAGCATCACAAGACACAATGACATTCCCCATTGATTAACAAATGAATACAATTACCATATCAGCCATTCTAAAGTGAAACAACGGCGAGAGAAACACTTATCCGACAAAGAAACATTCCTACTTGTAACAAACCAAAGAGGCCATTTTGAGTAACATACCCAGGACATTGTACATTCTCTCCCCACCAGTAAATGTCATGCCCTCATGGCATTACTAGAGGTCCCCAAAGCTTCTTGCAACACACAAAACCCAACCCAGGTGCAGAAAGCAGTGACATAACTACCCAGAGCAGTAGAAATCACACTCGGTTCTCCCGGTACCACATATGTCAACCGCTCCGGGGGGCACCTAATCCTCTGAGATCTCCATACCCCTTCTGCCCCACTGGGCTCCCTCAACACCTGCGAACCCACTGTCTCGGACACCCCAGGTCTACCTGACAGACCCGCACCCCCTTCCTCACAGGGGTCCTCCCTCACCCGAGATCTCTCCGGCTCACGCTCGGGTTCCACCCTCTCTCCCACCAATGTAGGCTGCCTCTCCATCTGACCCTCAAGACCTTCCCTCCTCTCTCCCAATTCAGTATGGGAAGGGCCAGGAGCCTCCTCTCCTGGTACTGGAGCACCAGCGAATGGGAACAGGACCCACTCATCTGAGTCGTCCTCCTCTGAATCGGTAGCCATTCCCGGGTGAGGGACCCGTCCCCGCTGTTCAGCAGCGGGCTCTTCCCGTTCTCCGCGCCCTCGCAGAGTCCTTGTACTGGGCGTAACCTCCCACTCGGGCTCCTTATCCACCTGCACCGCTTAACCCAGTGGCAGCAGGTGATTCCTATGGAGTACCTTGATAGGCCCTTTTCCATCCTCGGGTTTCACCCGGTAAACTGGCAGATTCGGCATCTGGCTCTCTGTTACATAGGGGCTGGCCGCCCATCGATCTGCCAACTTGTGCTTACCAGGGAGTCCCAAATTCCGTAAAAGGACCCGGTCGCCCTGTAATAATTGTACAAACTTCACCTTTCGATCATACCGCATCTTATTCCTCTGATTTTGTTTGGTAGCCGCCGCCTCGGCCAACTCGTACGCCCGCTGTAACTCCCTCTTCATGTCGGACACGTACTTTAGATGGGACTTCCCGGGAAATTCACCCACTCCACCTCCAAAACACACGTCAATGGGCAACCTCGCTTCCCGCCCGAACATCAGATAATAGGGCGAATTCCCTGTAGCATCATTGCGAGTACAATTGTAACAGTGAACCAATTGTCCAATATGACGACTCCACCTGCTTTTCTGCCCAATCTCCAGCGTCCCGAGCATATCCAACAGGGTCCTGTTGAATCTCTCTGGCTGAGGAGCTCCCTGTGGGTGGTAAGGGGTAGTCCTGGATTTCGCAACCCCAAGCATAGTCAGTAATTCCTGGATAAGGCGGCTCTCAAAGTCCCGCCCCTGATCACTATGGATTCGCCTGGGAAGGCCGTAATGCACAAAGTACTTCTCCCATAACACCTTCGCCACTGTCGTCGCCTTCACTACCCCCCGGCGCCGCAGCCCCGAGAGCATCCCCTCCATCCTAAATATGTATTCGGAGAGCTTTTCCCCTCTCCATTGTTCCAGGCGTTGAAACTCTGCTAAAAGCAGCCAGGGTTCCCCTGACAACCCAAACGCTCCCTCCAAAACTTCTAGGCAGTCCTCCACTGAGGCCCCAGGCTTCTCAGCTTTCAACTCCCGGACGATTTTGGCTGCTAAACCCCTCAAACTTCCCACCAATCGCTGCCTCTTCTCCTCCTCTGAGCCTGGCCACTCCTCTAACATCAAAGACGTATGCTCAATCCAGGTCTCAATGTCCACCTCCCCATCCGGAGTAGGCTTGGCTCCGGAGAACACCCCCAGCTTCAGCCGTGGCCTCTCGGCCACCCCCACCAGGGAATTAAGTGCTGCTGCCAGCTCCGAGGCTTCCACCCTACCTGGGGAGCGGGGCTTAGTCACGACTCCCTCCTCCCACCTCCCTTTACTAGTGCCGGGCACCTCTCTGGGGTCCACCTCTAGCTCTAACTCCTCCCCCGATGTCTCCTCAGCCTCATCCTTGTAGAAGTGGAGCCCCACGGCCCCTCCTCCCCGGTACACTGACCGTCGCCGGCAGTGCCACCGTCCTGACTTCAGCACTCATACGAACCAACACCCAGCTAGACTCTACCTCTTAACCACACCGTCTAGCTACCAATTCTACCTGCCCAATACCCTTCACCGAACTTAAACCCCGCACTATCGCGTCTCCCGAAACTCGAAAATCCACTCCGCTCACTACGCATGCGTACTGTACTGGTACACCTTCAAACTGGCACCAACAAACAAACTTATCTCTGTCCATCTCCGCTCTGCTGCCTGCGCGACTCCACAGCCCCTGACAATCCAATCCGGGACGAGCACCCCACAAATGTAACCCTTACCCAACAGGCTGGTATATGTCTAGGGGAAAAAGGAGATCCAGCCACTCTCCAACCCACCTCCCGTACACGCAGGTGCTGTGAGAATCGAGTTAATGCCTCGCGCCCGCCAACAGTATCAAACCCACAACAAATACCGTTATGAAATACACTTTAAAGAGTTTACTAAAATTAAACAAATAGTAGGCAATACTATATATATATATATACATACATATATACACAAGGAAAAAAACAAAAGGCGCCAACTTATCAAAGTTCAGTCTGTTTAGTGCACTCGTTGGAGCTCAATCAACGAACCAATCGACCCATCCGGCCGTCGCACCTGGGACCACCCCGGTGGTCTTACGAGCAGTCCAGCACACGTCCACCTTCCTCAGCGTCTTCCTCGGCCTCTCCAAAAAAACCCGCAAAAACCCCTCCCCCAAGTTCCCAGCATCACAAGACACAATGACATTCCCCATTGATTAACAAATGAATACAATTACCATATCAGCCATTCTAAAGTGAAACAACGGCGAGAGAAACACTTATCCGACAAAGAAACATTCCTACTTGCAACAAACCAAAGAGGCCATTTTGAGTAACATACCCAGGACATTGTACACTAACATACCCCAAAACACCAAAGTAATTCAGAAAATGCTGGAAATATGCTGTAGCTCAGGTGACATCCGTGGACAGAAGCAGTAATGTTTCAGGTTAATGATCAGATGAAATGTCATCAATCTGAAACCTTGACCATTTCTCTCTCCACAGATGTTTCACAAACATTTTCTGAATTTATTTCAGATTATAACCTCAAGTTTTTTTAAAATTTTGATTTCTGAATACAAAAGCTGACCAGTGGTTCATTATCTGAAAATAATATGCATGGCAATAGAAATTTTCCACGATCGTCTACAAGTCTTTATTATAAACTAATAGAACTGAAATACAGCACACTTTTAGCAGGACAATTACATCAAGCTGCTAACCATAAACACAACTACTGAATGAGCTGAAAATTCCTGAATGCTTGTCAAAAAAAATGACTTTTTCCTGAACCCATTTTCACATTGTTTGCAGATCTTATCGACCTTTGTTGTTAAGTCTATAAAAGTTCCACAAAAACCCTTAAGCAACGATCCTGAAGCAAAACTGGACACGCACAGATTCACCAAAATAAATAGTTTTTAAATGGTCTGTAAACTTATATCAAAAATTTTAAGTGCAATAGGATTAAATACATTAGACGAAAGGCAAATCCATTGTACTGTCCAGTGTTCCTCCCAGTCTGAAATGTTATTTGAATATACAATTATGCCATCAGAAACTTGCATAATTGCATTTCCTTAATGATCTTATGCTTAACATGCATTAATAAAGGTCTGATGAGTTCAAGCTTCCATACCCAAAAAGGAATCAAGGAGCATAGCAATTTTACATCTAAGCAGGTTGGATGTTTTTACCATTTAATTTGCATTAAGTGTGCAAATTCTAGGATAAGTTAATGTCTCAGAAATGTCAGTGCAACCTGCTGATGGATGAGATTACAGCATAACTTCCTAGTTGTAGCAGTGGCTATAAATATACATCAAGCACTTTCCAGCTCTGATTCACAAGTAATCAACTTTGTTTCTGAAAATAAAGTAACTATTTAAATCATCAATGCACCTCATCAGAAAGTTACACTGCCCAGCAACCAAATGAAGCAATTTTATTATTTACACTATGCTAAATAAACTAATATTTTCAAACTCAATTTGTATAATGAATTACAACAAGCAATTTTTGAATTCAAGCCCTGACCACATCAGTAATTTAATTTCCTCCTTGATCTCCCCCACCTTCACCACCCAAGCATATTGATTAGGACACTCACAAACAAACATCCGGAGGCATGGGTAAACCAAGTTATCACTATTCTTTTATCTTTGAATTTAAACAGAAATTTTGACTCGAGAGAAGGTGACTTTTGTAAATAGTCACGCTCAGGTTGGAAGGGGCAAGAAGAAAATGCCGCTCAAAGTTGTGTGCAAACTTCAGACTTTCAATGACAGCTGAACGCTCCTTGAAATGGCTCAGGGAGGCAGACAGTATAATCAATCAGTAACTACACAGGACCTCCATAATGGCTTTACAACTAAGCCAACAACTGACCCTTTAACAGTGCTGTAGCTAGAAACCAGAGCAAACCACAGAAGTCTCAGTTAAAAACACATTTCCCATTCTCATCTTTGTCAGATAATGCATTTGTGCATATGACTGAGAAGTCAGATGTGGCCAAGATATCTCTTTACCCTCCCAACAACACAGAATAACTTGACAAACATTTTTTTTTCTATAGGATTGAAGCAGAAGAAAAATGCAACTGAATTATGGCCAGACCTGATTCAATGAGGCCACCCTCTCAATTTGCTCTTTGGCTTAATTCACAAAAGCAAATTATTAAAATTGCAACAATTTACACAAAGAATTCTTACCTGCATCCTGGGAATTTAGCACTTCCAAGGCATGCATCATGGCACTTGCAAATACATTGGCATCTTCTTTGCTACCAAAGTTTAGACCATACACCTGCCTGGCATCTCGCCACTGATGGAAGGTCTGTGTAGCCTGATTGTACTTCAGCCCTTTGGGAATGGCACAATTTATCACAACCTGTCAATAAAAGTTTCAGAAGTTTAAAATTAGTGTAATAAACATGGGGAATAATTCCATTTGAAGGGGAGAGGAGAAGTTTGCAAGTCAAAATTTGAAGTCATATTGAGCAAGGAACATTCCAACAAGATTCCTCCCAGCACAAGTAACAAAATTGGATATTTTACACTAAAATACGTAAAGCCGACCCTTAGATTATTGGGGAGTTAAGTTCCTAGAAAGTTATCATATTGTATTTTCCCCCAACATAAATTCTGGCAGAGTGAATTTTATTCTTCATCTCAAAGTTTTGTGTTGTGATTTACAAATCCTGTAAATTTCAAATTCCATAACCTGAATGCAGTAATGAGAGTAATCATCTACATAGTAACGTTTTTGTTTGAGATAATTTGAGATATATGCAACACCATAACAACTATGTTGCATATATGACCAAAAATGACCAATTTTATTTTGTCTCCTATTCAAGCTCTAAAGGATCGGCAGATAATGTTACGTAACTTACTATTTTGTTTTAAATCATAATATTTGTCCATAATAACTATAATAATTCAGAGATCTAGACACTGTTTTAACTGAAGTTAATACAGTAAATCCTTTGGAACAAAAAACAAAGATGATAATATCACAGTGAAAAAGAGGAACATTCCAAGTCAGCAAACAAAACACAAATGTGAAAGCATACACATGTAATGTCGGCACTTCTCCACATCTTTTCCACCACACCTACATAGAACAAAAAGTAAAATGCTGTTAAAACTCAGCAGATGAAGAGGCATTCATGGAGAAAGGGATTCAAAGTAAAGCATCGACCTTCACTTTGCCTCCATGGGTTCTGCATAGCCCAGAAATCTCCCAGTACTTTTTTGAGATAACAATGTGTCTGTGGTTTCTTGCGACTACACCCCTACATAGAAACTGGTGGTGGCCTGGATTCTGAGCAATGCATGTGAATTTATGCAGAAAGTTTTATGGGGTATACCTACAAAAAAAAGTGACAAGATTCTGAAATTCCACAACACAAATTCATCCAAAAACAAAATGAGAGCAGTTTGAGATGTCTAACTAGCGTCAAAAGAAACAAGTACCAGCCACTTGCAAATTTTTTAACCTGAACATCGAGATTGGTGATGTTCATTGATTTCATGAAGTTCAGTTCCACTTGGAAATGAAGCAGTCCACGTCTTCATTCAGCAAAAGTTAAATCACAAAGAAGGTCTGCTATATACTCATAGGCCACTTTATTAGGTACACACCTATACACCTGCACATTAATGCAAATATCTCATCAGCCAATCATGTGGCAGCAACTCAAAAGCATGCAGATATGGTCAAGAGGTTCCGTTGTTGTTCAGACCAAACATCAGAAAGGGGAAGAAATGTGATCCCAGCGATTGTAACAGATTGGAATGATTATTGGTGTCAGACAGGGTGATTTGTGCATCTCAGAAACTATTGGACTCCTGGGATTTTCCACAAGAGTTTACAGAGAATGTTGCAATAAACAAAAAAAAAACATCCAGTGAGTGGGAGTTCTGTGGGCGAAAATGCCCAGTTAGTGCCCTGCCCTTTTAATATGAGGTCAGAGAAGAATAGCCAGACTGGTTCAAGTTGATTGAAACACAGCAGTAGCACAAATAACCACACACTACAAAAGAGGTGTCCAGAACAGCATCGATGAAAAGCACAACACATTGAACCTTGACATGGATGAGCTTGTAGCAATGTGCTACACACAGCGCTGAAATAACGACACGCAGTCGGTAAGTCGTTTCGAGACTAGTTTATTCAAACTTTGTGGTGCTGGCATTTAATCCCTAGCGCCCGCCCTCTCCGGGCGGAAATGACATCAGAGGTGCATTACCAAAGTCTCCCCCCGCGAGCTGGCTATTTGTGAGCTGGTTCGCCTGCGCAGAAAGTGGGTCGCCACATAACCACCTCCCCCCAGAACCAATGATACACCCGCCAATGTCCACAGTCTGGATCAGCCTCTGCGCCGCGGTGCCTGAACCTCTGGCTGCGCCAAGTCCACATGGGCTGGTTTGAGTTGGTCCACCATGAAAACCTCTTCTCTCCCCCCAATGTCCAGAATGTACGTGGACCCACTGTTGTTGATCACCTTGAATGGCCCCTCGTACGGCCGCTGTAGCAGTGCCCAGTGTCCGACCCTTCATACAAACACAAACTTACAGTTCTGCAGGTCTTTGGGTACATGGGTGGGGGTCCGTCCGTGCTGTGAAGTTGGTACAGGGGCCAGGTTGCCAAGGCCTTTCGCGTAGCCTGTCCAGGACTGCTGCGGGTTCATCCTCTTGCCCCCTTGGGGCTGGTATGAACTCGCCCGGGACGGCCAGGGGCGCGCCGTACATCAACTCAGCCGACGAGGCGTGCAGATCCTCTTTGGGCGCTGTGTGAATTCCAAGCTTGACCCAGGGAAGCTCGTCCACCCAGTTAGGTCCTCTCAGGTGGGCCTTAAGAGCTGACTTCAAGTGACAGTGGAAGCGTTCCATCAGTCTGTTCCACTGTGGGTGGTAGGCAGTTGTGTGGTGCAGCTGCGTTCCCAACAGGCTGGCCACAGCTGACCACAGGCTGGAGGTGAACTGGGCGCCTCTGTCAGAGGTAATGTGGGCCGGTACACCGAAGTGTGCTACCCAGGTTGCGATCAGTGCTTGGGCATAGGAATCAGCAGATGTGTCGGTGAGCGGGACTGCCTCTGGCCACCTCGTGAAACAGTCTACCATAGTTTGGAGGTACCGCACTCCTTGGGACACTAGTAGGGGGCCCACGATATCCACATGAATGTGGTCGAACCTCCGGTGGGTGGGTTCGAACTGCTGCAGTGGGGCTTTAGTCTGCCGCTGCACTTTGGCTGTTTGGCACTGCGCGCACGTTCTGGCCCATTCAAAGACCTGCTTGCGAAGTCCGTGCCACGCGAACTTGCTGGAGAACAGCCTGACAGTTGTCCTGATAGATGGATGCGCCAAACCATGTATGGAGTCGAAAACTCGCCGCCTCCAGGCTGCCAGGACAATGGGGCGAGGTTGGCCGGTAGCCACGTCGCACAGGAGGGTCCTATCACTTGGGCCTACGAGAAAGTCCTGTAGCTGGGCATCTCGTCATCTGCCTGCTGTGCCTCCGCCAGTGCTGCATAGTCCACCCCCAGGGACAGGGCCTGGACAGCTGGTCTGGAGAGTGCGTCCACCACGATGTTGTCTTTTCCCGAGACATGCTAGATGTCCGTCGTGTACTCGGAGATGTAGGACAGATGTCACTGCTGGCGAGCCGACCAGGGATCGGACACCTTCGTGAATGTGAAGGTCAATGGCTTGTGGTCCGTGAACGTGGTGAATGGCCTGCCTTCTAAGAAGTACCTGAAATGCTGGATTGCCAGATACAGTGCCAACAGGTCCCAGTCGAAAGCACTGTACTTGAGTTCCGGTGGTCGTAGGTGCTTGCTGAAGAACACCAGGGGTTGGCAGCGCCCCTCGATGAGCTGCTCCAGCACCCCACCGACTGCTGTGTCAGATGCGTCCGCCAAGAGGGAGGGAGGAACGTCCGTTCTGGGGTGCACCAGCATCGCGGCATCTGCCGAGGCTTCCTTGGCTTTAACGAAAGCGACCGCGGCCTCCTCGTCCCAAGTAATGTCCTTGCCTTTACCCGACATCAGGGTGTACAAAGGGCGCATGATACGGGCTGCTGAGGGGAGGAAACGGTGGTAGAAGTTCACCAGACCAATGAACTCCTGCAGGCCTTTGACCGTGTTGGGCCGGGGAAAGTGGCGGATCGCATCTACCTTGGCGGGCAGAGGTGTTGCCCCATCTTTGGTAATCCTGTGGCCCAGGAAGTCGACAGTATCAAGACTGAACTGGCATTTGGCTGGGTTGATCGTGAGGTCGAAATCACGCAGGCGGGAGTAGAGCTGGCGGAGGTGGGACAGATGCTCCTGACGCCAACTGATGGCTATAAGGATGTCGTCCAAATAGATGAACGCAAAGTCCAGGAAGCATCCCACCGCATCCATTAGCCGCTGGAACGTCTGTGCGGCATCCTTCAGGCTGAATGGCATTCAGAGGAACTTGAACTGGCCGAACAGGATGATGAGTGCTGTTTTGGGGATGTCTTCAGGGTGCACCGGGATTTGATGGTATCCCCGGACGAGGTCTACTTTGGAAAATGATCTTGCCCCATGCAGGTTTGCTGCAAAGTCCTGTACGTGCGGCACAGGGTAGCGGTCTGGAGTGGTAGCCTCGTTCAGTCTGCGGTAGTCGCCACATGGTTTCCAACCCCTGGCTGCTTTGGGCACCATGTGCAGGGGGGAGGCCCATGGGCTGTTGGACCTCCGTACGATCCCCAATTCCTCCATCCTCTTGAACTCCTCCTTCGCCAGGCAGAGCTTTTCCTGGGGGAGCCTTCGTGCACAGGTGTGGAGGGGTCGTCCCTGGGTCGGGATGTGGTGCTGTACCCCGTGTACCCCGGCATGGCTGCCGTGAACTGCGGTGCCAGAATCGATGGAAAGTCCGTCAGGATTCTGGTGAATTAGTTGTCTGACAGCGTGATGGAGTCCAGGTATGGGGCCGGCACCTTGGCTTCACCCAGGGAGAACATCTGGAAAGTCTCGGCATGTACCAGTCTTTTCTCTTGTAAGTCGACCAGCAGGCTGTGAGCTCGCAAGGAGTCCACCCCCAGGAGTGGTTGAGCCACCGCGGCCAGTGCGAAGTCCCACATGAACCAGCTGGCGCCGAACTGCAGCTGCACTGTGCAGGTGCCGTAGGTCCATATCGTGCTGCTGCTTGCGGCCCTCAGGGTGGGTCCTGGCTTCCTGTTGCCACTGTCGTACCCTGTCGGGGGCAAGACGCTGATCTCCACTCCGCTGTCAACCAAGAAGTGGCATCCTGCTTGTTTGTCCCAGACGTACAAGAGGCTGTCCTGGTTACCAGCCACCATAGTCATTAGTGGCAGCTGGCCCTGGCCCTTGCAGGGCGGGCGACAACGGCAGGCTTTTGTGCCCCACTGCTGGTGGTAGAAACACCACTGTTCACTGGCCTCCTCATTCCTGCCTCTGTATTGTGTGCGACCCCCTGGTGGGCCTGGTCTGGTCTGCTGCTGAGCACGTGGCCTGGTAATCTGACCGTCAGACGCCACACTCTCCCTCTTGGCTTTCCACAGCATGTCTGCCCGGGCCGCCACATTCCGAGGGTCGCTGAAATTTGCGTCGGCCAGCAGCAGATGTACATCCTCGGGCAGTCACTCTAGGAATGTTTGCTCGAACATGAGGCAGGGCTTGTGTCTGTCAGCCAGGGACAGCATCTCGTTCATCAATGCTGATGGCAGTCTGTCTCCCAAACCGTCCAGGTGAAGCAGGCGGGCACCTCGCTCACGCTGTGAGAGGCCAAAGGTCCCAATGAGCAGCGCCTTGAATGCTTCATATTTGCCTTCTTCCGGGGGGCCGATTGTATGAAATCTGCAACCTGGGCCGCCGTCTCCTGGTCAAGGGCCATCCCTTCTGTGAAGTATGATGGTGGCTGCATCATGCTGGGGGGATACTTCACTGAAGCAGGTCCTGGAAGGCTTGTGAGGGTAGAGGGTAAAATGAAAACAGCAAAATACAGGGAAATCCTGATGCAGTCTGCAATAGAACTGCGACTTGGGAGGTTTGTTTTGCAGCAAGACAATGACCTCAGGCATAAAGCCAAAGCTACAAAGGAATGGCTTAAAAACAACAAAGTTAAAATAACGTCCTGGAGTGACCAAGTCAGAGTCCAGACCTCAATCTAACTGAGAATTTCCAGCTGGACTTGAAAAGGGCTGTTCACTCACAATCCCCAAGCAATCTGACAGAGCTTGAGCAGTTTCATAAAGAATGTCAAAAAATTGCCGTGCCCAGATGTTTAAAGTTGATATAGACCTATCCACACAGACCCAAGGCTGTAACTGCTGACAAAGATGCATCTACTAAATACTGTCTTGAAGGGGGTGAATACTTATGCAGCCAATTATTTTGTGTTTTATATTTGTAATTAAATTCGATCACTTTTCAATTTGACGTGAAAGAATCTTTCTATCGATCAGTGTCGAAAACAGCCAAATTAAATCCACTGTGGTTCAATGTTGTAAAACAATAAAATATGAAAACTTCCAAGGTGGGTGAATACTTTTTATAGGCACCGTAACTACCAGAGTCATTGCATAACTCGGAGCATTCCTTCCATAAGTATGTGCCAGTTGTGTACTACAGGTAGTCCCCGAGTTATGAACGTCCGACTTGCGGACAACTCGTACTTACAAACCGAAGAAGGAGAACGCAATCCACAATTTTAAGTCGTTGCCGTTGACATTGTGTTGAGTGTGTAACTTTGTATTTGGCTAAAATTTTTCTTAGCAAGATTCACCCTCGCCCCACTCCCCCCCCCACACTTTTCTGGTCAGCTGGTGGCGTAGTGAGATCAGCGCTGGGCTCAAGAACAGAGGTTCCCAAGTTCGATCCAGTGACAGACCGCTTCAGAGCACGCTCTCCATCCGGGCCGGGTTGATGTCGAGCTCGCAACTTGACCTCGTAAAAAAACACTGCCACCTCCAGTTTAAATTCCCATGCGGAATATTGTGCAGGATCAAATACCCAAACTCAGCACAGCCCCCACTTATCCCATTTAACCTGTCTCAGTGCGATGGTCCTTAGGACCCAGCGGAGCTCCGGACCCACCACCCGCAATGTTACTGTTCCATTGACAGGAAGCGATCATGATTGAAAATAAAGTGGAAATAATAAAACGTTTGGAAAGAGGTAAAACGGCATCGGTCATTGGAAAAGTGTTAGGCTACAGTCAGTCAACGATCGGAACAATTTTAAAGGATAGTGGATAAAGTGAGAACAATGGAGCATGTGAAAGGCCCTGCCCCGATGAAAGCTACAATATTACTAAGCAACGCAATGGTTTAATTATTGGAATACATATGTTTCCTAAGTGTTTTATATGCATAGAAAGGCAAAATATATACTATATACCAAGACAAACGTTTGACTAACTGATGCTAAATAATACCTGATGTACTTGTTCCCAATTACGTACAAATTTGACTTAAAGACAGACTCAGGAACGGAACTCATTCATAACCTGGGGACTGCCTGTACAGTTGGCTCTCCTTATCCGCGAGGGATTGGTTCCGGGACCCCTTATGGATACCAAAAAATGCGGATGCTCAAGTCCCTTTTCAACCTGGCCCACTACAGTGTACCTTAGGACCCAGCGGAACCCCAGACCTTATTTAACCTGTCACAGTGCGGTGGACATCAGGACCCGGCGGCCGAGCTCTGAATCCACAGTGTTTCTGTTCATGAAAATAATCACAATTACGATTGAAAATAAAGTGGAAATAATAAAGTGATCGGAAAGAGGTCATTGGAAAAGCGTAAGGCTACGTTGGTCAACAATCCGAACAATTTTAAAGGATAAAGTGAGAAAGGCCTTGCCCCGATGAAAGCTACAATTATTGGGTTTTGGGGTTTTGATCCTCCACATTAACCAGGCTTGGAAGTGGTCTGTCACCGGATCAAACTTGGGAACTTCCCGAGCCCGGCATTGAAATATACATTCTTACGTGTTTTATATGCATAGAAAGGTAAAATATATATTATGTACTAAGACAAACGTTTGACTTACTGATGCTAAATAATACCTGATGTACTTGTTCCAACTTGTATTGTAAGAGAACTTCCGATTTTTTTCGATCCCAATCCACGGTAACCTATGCACATCCTCCCGTATACTTTAAATCATCTCTAGATTACTTATAATACCTAACACAATGTAAATGCTATATAAACTAGTTGCTACAAACACGAGGAAATCTACAGATGCTGGAAATTCAAACAACAACACACACAAAATGCTGGTGGAATTTTTATATTATATTTAAGGAGACCCTGACGAAGGGTCTCGGCCCAAAACGTTGCCAGCGCTTCTCCCTATAGATGCTGCCTGGCCTGCTGTGTTCCACCAGCATTTTGTGTGTGTTGTTGTTTAAACTAGTTGTTATACTGCATTGTTTAGGGAATAATAAAAAGGTCTGTTCATGCTAGAACAACAAGTGCTGGAAAAGCACTTCCGGGTTTTCTTGATTCGCGGTTGGTTGAATTCATGCATGTGGAACTCGCGGATAAGGAGGGCCGACTTTATATGATATTCATTGTGCAAAGTTCAAAGCAAATTTATTATCAAAGTATATATACCATACACAACCTAGAGATTGATCTTCCTGCAGGCACCTACTGGAAAACAAAAGAATCCACAAAAAACCACACATAAAAAAGACCAACAAACATCCAATGTGCAAGAGGACAAATCCTGCAAATAACAAAAATATAAACAAATAACACATAGAATATTGAGCTCCAAAAGAGAGTCCACAGCTTTGGGGTTAGTTCAACACCTCGGCAAATGAAGCCACTCCAAGAACTTGACGGCTGCAGGGCAACAACTGCTCCTGAACATGGCAGCATGGGACACAAGACACTGATGATAGTGAGAAAAGACGACGACAGGTCAGATGCAGGCAGATGGGACGGGCTCAAGTGGGGTTGGGGGAATCTTGAGTGGAATGGAGTAGTAGGGCTAAAATTTCAGGCCTTGAAATTTGCTAGCATAATAGTATCTCCCTTTTACAACCACCACAGCAATAATCATCAAGAGCATCATTCAGGGAAAACAATCAACTCTAAGCTTGTGCAAAAGTCTTGAGCACATGGACTGCATTTCTCAAGACTACTTGGGAATATCCTGGCCTTGGTGATTCAACTACCAAGAGCACAGAGACCAAAGCAATCCAATATCACTTCTCAGGGAATTATATAACTTGCAGCCTATATTCCTAAATTTGAACTGAAGGTTTGAAGAATGAAACTGAAATAAACATGGACACAATGTTCTTAAGATGATAAATTTACAGAATACTTTTCGAAGATTAAAGTGACAATTTCTATTCTTGATAAAAGGTATCAGGTACTTTTTTTTTGAAAAATAGTGTTATAAGCAGCATGCTGAAAGGGTCAAAAAGCTTTGTACTCTTGGGTTGAGGTCATCCTGGACTTGAAGGGAAATGTTTTACAGAAGTTTCTTGAATTGGCAAAATATTTTTCTTGCATTGTCAGAGCTGAAGGAGCATGTACAGAAACAGGTCTCTCAAAGATTGGATAACCCCATAAAGGTACAGTAAGCTTTCCTTGTACCAAATATACAGCTCAAATAAAATCTGCACCATTATCAGGTCCTTCAGGCTCCACTCAATTCTTAGCTAAGCCATTAGGTGGAGCTACACAACACAATATGGCTAAACAAACAAATAAAATTAATGCCAAACCTTAAAAAGATGTTAAAAACAACTGTTACTAACCTTTTTTAAACTCACCTCAGCCAATCAGTACCAGATAGGAGTTAAGAATATTGTATTATGGCTGGTGCTCAAAAGTCATGGTAAAAACAAAATCCCATGCACTAAGGATTTGTGCGACAACAACAAAGTGTACAGTTACTAGTCTCAGCAGAACGTTATGACACCTGTCCAACACAACAGATTGTATGCTGCAAAAAGTGCATGCTCAGCTCAGGTGCCCAAGTTGGCCTTTCACTCGCTACTCTTCACAGTACAGATAGGGATTGCACAAGTTACCAGCATTTTAAAAATAAATAAATGGAATGCCAGTGCACTTTAAGCTTGGCCTTACACAGTTTGGAGAGATACAAATCAAGATGAAACAACAACCACTTGAAATGACTTTCTATCTTGGTGCAAACACTTTCATACCCAGACAAGCTGTGATAAACCTGGAACAGTTTGGCTATGATGGGGTGGGGGTGGGGTGCTAAGTACGCTGACATCCTTTGGCACAAATTAGAGAATGCCAGTTGCAGAGCAATGCAATGTCATGCAGAACTGATGTGCTTCATCTATGACAGCAAAAATGCAAATTAGCAGAAGAAACTCAGCCCTTTGTGATCATGGGTCACCTGATTGTAAGTTCAGCTCCATTGTCCCATCTACTTTTCATCACCTGGCTTATTTATCTACCTAATACTCAATGGCTTCATAGATCTTTGAAGAAGAATTGCAAAGAAATAATAGAAAATATTTCAACACACACAAAATGGTGGAGGAACTCAGCAGGTTAGGCAGCATCTATGGAGAGAAAGGAACAGTCAATCTTTCATGCCGAGACTCTTCATCAGAACTAGAAAGAAAATGCAGAAGCCAAAACGAAAGGGTAGTGAGAGGGAAGGGAGTATAAAGTTGCAAGTGAGAGGGTGAGAGGTGAATCCAAGTGACAAAGAACAGGGAAGCGATTACAAATACTCTGAAAAAAATATTTGATTTTGATTACATCAGGATGTGGGTGAGGGCTACAGTGATAGCAGTGGGGGGGGAACCCTTTTTCTGGAGGGGAAAAAAAAGGACAACTTGGATGTCCTGGAATGGAAAGAACATATGTGGTGGAGACAGAGAAACTGAGAAAAGGAAATAACATTCATTCAAGTGACAGGGAGGGAAGGAGTAGTCAAAGTAACAAAGGGAGTTGGTGGGTCTGTGAAATATATCAATAATCTGTCTCCAGATATGAAATATTTCATTTCAGTTCGGTATTAAATAGGTGGCCCTTGCTTTCAACTGTGACCCCAAGTTGAAGATCTTCTGATTGGAGGCAACATCCTCTCCACATGCATCCTGTCAAGGCCCTCAGTAATTTATATGATATGACAGAACTTGTTAAAGCATCAGAAATGCCTGAAAAAGTAAAGGAGCTCCATTCTCAATGTCCAGGTAACACTATGTAGACACTAACTACCATCTCTGGCCACAAATGGTATTTCCCCTGACTGACTGCCAGTACTAAGTCATCACTTTTAAACATTGTAACCCCAGTGTAATTCTATGAGGAGATGATCCAAGCAATTTCAGAAAAGTCCTAATAAAGGGTCTCAGCCCAAAACATCAGCTCTTTACTCCTTTCCATAGATGAAGCCTGACCTGCAGAGTTCCACCAGCATTTTATGCAGAAAAGCAATGTTCTTCTAAGCTAAGATTTTGTGAAACTTGCAAATGGTAGTACTCCCATTCACTCACTGTCCTTGTCCTTGGTGATAGTGATCATGGGAAAACCAACAACAGCTACATTCAGTAAGTCTTTTTGACGAGACAGTGGCAGGCCGTGCACCAATCATTACCTGCACTTCTTTAAATAGTACTAAATTCTTCTATAGTGCTGGATACTTCTGGGAGGAGTAGAGAGTCATGCTCATGACATGCTCTGAGCATGATGGGAAGATTTTCATGAGTGTTGAAGGCACTAGCCTTCAAAGTACCCAGCACATCTTTAGGGAGCGGTGTCTCAGAAAGGCAGCGTTCATTATTAAGGACCTCCAGCACCCAGGGCATGCCCTTTTCCCTCTGTTACCATCAGGTAGGAGATACAGAAGATTAAAGGCACACACTCAGCAATTCAGGAACGGCTTCTTCCCCTCTGCCATCCCATTCCTAAATGGACATTGAAGCTTTGGACACTACCTCACTTTTTTTCTTTAAAAAAAATATTATTTCTTTTTTTGCACATTTTTAAAAAATCTATTCAATATACATAATTGATTTACTTGTTTATTTACTATGTTTAATTTTTTTCTCTCCTCTCTGCTATTGCATTGAACTGCTGCTGCTAAGTTAACAAAGTTCACATCACATGCTGGTGATAATAAACCTGATTCTGATTCTGAATTACTTGGGACAGAACAACAAACTTGTGCTGCACATACAGCACAGTTATCCACAGATTCTGGTCAATGGTGACAAGAAACTTGAGATAGGAGAATCATGGTTATGCTATTAAGTATCAAGGGAAGGCAATGTAATTCTCCCATACTGAATATGCTCACTGTCTGGCTTTACTTTGTACGTTTATTGCCACCATGGTCCTGGCTTGAAAACTGTCCAGGTTTCATTCTCTGAGCTGCAATACCTTTCAGTTTGAAATAAATTGAATAATACCTAATTTAATAAAATTTTTATTTAATAATACCTAATTTAATAATAAATATTTAATAAGTTAATAAAATAAAATTTCTAATTTAACAAAATAAAAATAATAAAATTTACCTAAGCAAAATCCCTACTCTTAGTTTACAATGGAAGGAAAGTCACTGATCACACAGATGAAAGAATTGTTGGACGCAGTACTCTCTTGCAAGAAATTAAATTTCATTCACATAAATCTTACATCCAACAAGTGGTGTTTGCAGAACTACAGTTTAGCTAATAACAAAGGATGCTGGAAAACTTAGCAGTCACATCTGTAGAGAACAAAACTGAGTTAACGTTATGCTATTCCTCCTCATAGATGCTGTCTGACCTGCTGAGCTCCTCCAATATTTTGTGTGCTGTTCTGTATTTCCAACATTTCAGAACATGAAAGATTATATTTTGTTTCACTTCTCATGCTTGCTGCTAACCCAAGTAGTTCTTGCATTTTCAAGTGTTTTTCTTTATTTTACCAAAGCTCCTTTGCCACATGGTCAAATGCTGTCCTATTGTTAAAGTAAACACCTAACCATCTTCTCACCTCTCAAATTTTGAATATTAAGAGCAAGGCAAAATCCAGCCTCAGGTAAGCCTGTAGAACCCAAATGAACATCAAAGTGCAGGTTACATGAGGATGATGGTGCACTGTTTGATTGTCATGCCAAAGTCTACATTAAGGCTAAATCTATGGCAATCTATATCTCTTCCCAGCCTGATAATAGTAAGGGGAGGAATATGGCAAATCTATGAGGTTACAGTTTTTTCTCCCCTCTAAGCATTCTGCTTTCCACATACTTTTCAATGGTGTGTAGGTTGATAGGTTACTGACTATCACAATTTGTCGCTGCAAAAGAAACCAGTGGAATCTGGAGAAAGTTGAAGGGAATGTTTAGAGAATAAAATGGGATTAGTATAACTGCATGCATAATGGCTGTCATGGACTCAGTGGGCTGAAGAGCATGAGCATGGATTTTGTGATTCAAGGCAAGGAAGAAGTGGCTGCTGGTGACATCAAGGCAGTATTTGGTTCATTGGGCTACATCACCAATGTTTGCAAATACCACAAAGGAAGTTAATATCACCACTGGAAATCAATCATTCTACAGCTATGCTACTGTTGTTTTTGATAAATCAGAACCAGATTTATTACCACCAGCATTTGATGTGAAATTTGTTAAATTAGCAGGAGCAGTACAATGCAATACAAAATATAGAAGAAAAAACCAAAATAAAATAATAATAAATAACTAAATCAATTACTGTATACATATATTTAACAGATTAAAAATTGTGCAAAAAACAGAAATACTATATATTAAATAATTGAGGTAGTGGCCAAGGGTTCAAAATCCATTTAGGAATGGGATGGTAGAGGGGAAGAAGCTGTTCCTGAATTGCTGAGTGTGCACCTTCAGGCTTCTATACCTCCCACCCGATGGCAACAGTGAGAAAAGGACATTCCCTGGGTGCTGGAGATGCTTAATAATGGACACTGCCTTTCTGAGACACCCACTCCTTGAAGATGTCCTGGGTACTTTGTTGGCTAGTACCCAAGATGCAGATGATTAAATTTATAAACCTCTGCAGGTCCTGTGCAGTAGCCCTCCCCCCCCCCCCCCCCCCCCCCCCCCATTATCAGACACTGATGCAGCCTGTGAGAATGCTCCCCACGGTACAAGTTTTTGAGTGTATTTGCTGATATACCAAATCTCTTCGAAGTCCTAATGAAGTATGTCTTGCCTTCTTTATAACTGTATTGACATCTGTACTGAGGTCTCGACACCCAGGAACTTGAAACTGCTCACTCTCTCCACTTCTGATTCCTCTGAGGATTGGTATGTGAAAAGCCTTTAACTATCATACCAATGATATTCCCATCTTTACACAATACGAAATGAAATATTTGCTGATAATTGCAGTGTGGAGGGATTGATGGGGAGATGGAGTTAGTGGCTGGGAGGTGATTAGTGGATCAAAGGGCTGTAGTTTATGGAACCTAATAAAGTAAAAGGATGAGCAGAATGATATTAAGGGAAAGATGCTAAGTAGGCAGGAACAATGAGAGGAGGGATAGAGGATCTAGTAGGAAGAACGTGTGGATGAAAGGCAAATGGAACCAGGTAGGGGAGAGGAAATACAGCAAATAAAGAAGGGACTGAGAAGGTTTAAAAAGCACTGTGTGCAAGAGGATCTGAATGAATCAGGAAGAGAAACAGATAGAAATGCAGATCACCTGAAATTGAAAAATTTAACTTTAATGCCATTAGACTGTAGGCTACCCAAGTGCTATTCATCTAGTTTGTACTAGGCCTTACTGAGAATCAGAGGTAGTGGATAACAGGTTGGTGTCGAAATGGGAAGGGGACTGTAACAGCTTGAAACCAGAGTTCAAGATGGTCAGTGCAAACAAAGTACAGGTGCTTGGCAAAGCAGTCCCCCAGCCTACACTTGGCTCGCCAATGATGAAAAAGCCATTTTGGAAGTATCAAATTCAACAGACATGGTTGGCTCCTCTTCATGGGAAAAGAAATAGGCCACAATAAGAGAAAATCTGCAGATGCTGGAAAACAAATAAATTCACACAAAATACAAGAGGAACTCAGCAGGACAGATAAGGGGTTTTGGCCCAAAACATCAATTGTTTATTCTTTTCCATAGATGCTGCCTGGCCTGACAAGTTCCCCCAATATTTTGTGTGTATTACAAAGGATTAGGCTATTTGGCTCATTGGTAATTCAATCATGGTCGATTTATTTTCCCTTTCAACCTCATTCTCCTGTCTTCTTCCCATAACCTTTAACGTCCTAACTATATAAGAACCTATCAATTTGACCAGGTATATTTGAACAGGTACAGGTGTACATTTCCTACATTTGCAAGGAGAAGTCTCTGGGGGCAGGGAGAAATGCGAAGGAACGCACACATGAAGGAATCAGGTTGTTAAACGCAGGGTTAGGAAAGGAAAGATGTGATGGGTTCACATTGCAAACAGTGGTGAGATCACACCTCCTTTTCATTGGCAACTTGGAGCATTCTTTGTTCAAATTTAGTGTCACCATTCCTCAATGTCTATTGACTGCATTTGTACTGCCTCCTGCACCTATGCAAACTTGTCAATTTTATTAACTGCTTTTCTTGCTTCCGCTCTGTCCTCAAATTCACGTGGAATACTTCAGACACCCTTCTCCTCTTAACTGATTCCCTGTAACTCCATCTCAGGGGAGAAAACTATCCACAGACATTGACTGCAAACACACCAAATTCCACAGCCGCTTAGATAACACCTCCTCCAAGGGAGTCTTTTGTAAGGACACCATGCTTTCTCTCAACACACAAAATACAAGAGGAACTCAGCAGGTCAGGCAGCATCTGACCAGAAAACAACTGGATGAATGGGCTGCTATATCTAAAATTGACTTGATCGCAGAAGACAGAGGGGTAGTATTAGAGCGGTGTTGTTATAACTGGAAGTCAGAGACCAGTGGTGTTTAACAAGGACCAGTGCTAGGAACTCTTTTGTTTGAAATAATTTGGATGAAAGAGTTAATGATCCAAATGCTCTAAACTTGCAGTGGATATGAAAATTGGTGGAGCTGTAGAGAAAGAGGAAGGTTGTCAAAGAATGTAGCAGGATACAGATCAGTTGTAAATTTGGATGGAGAAATGGCAGATGGAGTTTGTGCATGCAAGTGTTAGGTGATGCATTTAGAAAGGTCAAATTTCAAGAAGGCAGTATACAGTAGATGGCAGGATGCTTGAGTATAATGCACAGTCAGAACTTGGAAGCAAATCCATAGCTCTAGGAAAGTGACAGCACAGATGGAACAGCACAGGGGCTGGTAGAGAAGCCATACAGCATGCTTGTATTCATCAGTCAGGGCAAAAAGTTGCATGGCTGAGCCATATTTGAAGTATTGTATGCAGTTCTGGCTTCTGTACTATTAGAAAGATTGAGGTTTGAAGAAGATACACAAGATGTGCACCAAGATGTCACCTGAATTGGAGTGAATACATTAGGAGGGATTAGACCAACTTAGATTGTATTCTTGCAAAATTCAAAACCCTCCTGAGGCAACCATAGACAGAGTAACTCCCCACAAGAGTCTAATATTAAAGAGCAGATCTTTAAGGTGGCGGTAGAATTTTAAAAGGGGATAGATGGATCGATCGACAGGTGGATGTGCATGTACGCACGTGTACGTATGTGTATACACACACATACACACAATGGCATGTGTTCGGAATGTCTGGTCAGGGGTGTAGAAGCAGATATAATGGCAATGTTTAAAAGATAGTTAGATAGATATAAACAGGCCAGGCACAGAGGAATATGGACCATGTGCAGATAGCTGGGATTGGTTTAGATTGGCACCATGGTCAGCACAGGAATGATGAGCTCTAGAATCCATTCCTGTGCTCGACAGTTCTATCTACTTAATTGTGTTATTAAAAACAAACCACTTGAAAAATTCCAAAACAAGAATAACATGAAGATCTCTATAAAACATGAGAATTGCAAATCTAAGCTGAAAGAAATTAGGAAAAGATAGAAAATTACACTACAATAAATATGCATAAAATGTCTGAATTGAGATTAGCATAATATCAAACCAAGCTCAAGTAATGCCTACCTGATGGTCCTGAATTTTCCTCCCCACCACTCGGAATGTGTTGTTGCCTGTGTGGTGGTAAATATGTACTCTACTGAATCCAGTTGCTCCTCCAGCTGGTACCCACTTCTTGTTGCCATCATCATACACCATGACAGCAGCACGCGCCTGGCATATACTTTGCTCACTGCAGATACAATAGAACAAACAATTAATTAATAAGAAAAGTATTTACCAAAAATATTTTAAATATTTCTGTTTGACAAAATATAATCAAACATGTCAATAATATCTAAATTTATGTGCACAGATTTATTATAATCAAACCACAGAGACTGAACTGTAAATAATCTTGGAAAGAATATTTTGGGTGTAGTATGTCTTTCTTCAGATTGAACAGGACTAGTGCGTAGTACAACTGAGATTGTTTGGAATTTGACAAAATTTGTTGTCAAGTGGTTTTGGCTTATTAAACACAAGAGAAAGTAAAATAGCAGGAGCCTGGCAATGGTAAACCCTAGCTTCAGAGGAGAGAAGGAAGTGGGGGAACATATTGAAATGGCTTCAAAGAGGAAAAAGCACTGAAGGAGAATGGAGGAATGAGAAATTGATGAAGGGTTTACACTCTACCAATGTTCTTATCTCCACTTGTATTCATCAAAATCAAGTGCTGGGTGCACTAAAACAGATAAAATCATTCTCTCAATTAGCAATCTTGAAACCACCGAACATGAAATAACTTTAGGCTTCAAACACAGTTGCAACCACAAAGAGGAATCAAATGGTTGTAGAAAAAAAACGGGGATGCAAGCAAGTATTACTACAATCTTTAGAATTCAAACAAAGCCACATTTACAAATTAAGGACGAAACAAGAAAAGTGGCCATGCCAGAAGGAAATTTTATTAAGCAGCATTAAATCTATTAGGTGGAACAAAGTCCTTCTCGGGCAAGTTCATCTTTGTTCCTGTGTGATTGATTTTTTGAGCTCTTGGGAGGGCCAAGGAAGCCCATGTAGGATCTGCAGATAGGCAAGTTAACACAAAATGAGCCGAATAATTTGGGAGGTGGTGTTTTGCCACCAATGCAGGGCTCATGTTCTCTCAATGAATGGTGATGTGATTTTCAGCATCATCCCAAGTAAATTATTTAACCTATTGGACTAATTTTGTAGTCCACAGTAATCCTACAAATCCATGCTTGTCCACCTTCAACTTCCAATGCATTAACAGGCTTTTTCAACAACTCCACTTTCCTGAATCTGTGATGTTTTGGGATGGTACTTTTGAAAAGCACAAATTGGCCCCACCCCGCTCACCTCCTTATCTATTCCACTAGTCACATTCTCAAGACCTCCAGTATATAACCAGATACATAACCTGCCTTTCATAAAACCATGTTCTGTTCAATCCTTTTATTCATTCCCAAATAGTTGTCATCACATCCTTCAAAAAAGACTCCAACACCTCATCCACTGACTGTATAATAAAGTCAGCAGTTTCCATTTTCCTCACTCAACATTTTTAAAGTGTGAGGGTGGATGGTGGGGTAGGGAGGATGTTCGTTTTGCTCTAGTTAACAGAAATAATTTGAGGATCTACATTAGCTGTCTCTCAGGCACTATGTGGATGCAGATCATCCTTGCATAAATTAGTTTGATTTATTTGAAAGCGACTCCAAATAACAATTCACATTTTTTTTTAAAAACTAGTTATCACTAAAAGCAAGATTGGTTCTGCTGGCTTGGTAGGACTTTAAACTCTGAGGGAACAGTCTCTATTCAGGAGAACTGACACATCAGGATTACTTGACAGACTATGCATTGTGGAGTTGGTACTTAATCAAACTCAGAAAGTTAGCAAGATCAGAAAGCATAAGAACCGGTTGGCCACAATAAAATTGGCATTGAGACTTTGAACAATTTGTCATTTTCACCTGTTTTGTCAAACTTTTAAAGACAATCCATGACAAAAATCTAAATGAAAAATGACAAGATAGTGGTACAAATAAAAGCAGCTGTAAGCAGACCAGCTGGTATTCCAGTACTCCACTAGTCTGCATTTGCTGAGTGACATTCAAGTGCACATCATGATTGATAGACCAGATGGCTCACTGCAGACTCTGACCACCTCATCAAATCTGATCAACTGAGGAAAAATCTTATTGGGATTTATACAGCACACTTGGGTATTACCCACAAAAAAAGGGCTCCGAGAAAATTGATCAGATGCAAAAGTGTAGATAATATTATAAAAAATAAACTGGCGGAACAAACAGCAATCCAAGGTGGTGAACAAAAAGATCAAGATAATTGTAACGCACTGTAACATTTCACTACGCACGTAGTAGTAGCATTGCTCTGTTGCAGCAATGTTTGGGTTATGACTAGAGATAGGTTTGGAATGTGCACAATCCAATGAGATTTATGTTGTTCTTTCTTGTAGGTCTGAGAGAAGGGAATTCACAGTCTTTTGTCGGCGAGTGATGAAGAGAGAAGACGCGAGTGGGGAGAGTGGTAGACTGCCGGGTGGAATAGACTTGGAGCGAGGGTCCAGGGGTCAGCAACACTCAGAGGAGGTTGATCGGGAACGAATGGACGAAAACATGAGCTCCAATGTGCATATTAGACTGTTTCATTAAAATGGGCCCTTCTTATTTTTATTTTCTTTATTAGCCCTATAGTCAGATTAAGATTTATAAAGTTCAATCATTTAATTGGATATGGTGTACTGTCTGATATTTTGCAGTACGGATTTATAACTAGGCAACACATCATGCAGCATCCACACAAGTGAGATTTCTCAGCTTGGCTGGGCCAGAGACCGTCTTCCCCGAGACAAATGCATGCTGGCCGAACCTGAGGGTTACATAATTGTAGAGATTAATACAGCATTAAACTCCCACTAATATAGACCTAAGCAGAATTAGCCTGAAGAAAATGAGTACGAAAGCATTTTCTTTCAAGATTGCAAATGCATTATCTTTATCCCTTTGCTTGATGCAATTTCTCACATAACCCTCACATCACAAATATCTTCCTCTGCTCAACAAAAATATATTAATTATCATTAAATATAAGCAACTTTACGATACAGGTTCCTCTCCTTTTTCAGTAGTGCATGAGATTGAACAGAGTTTGGTTCCAAATTTGTAAACCACAGACTCTTCCACAAATGGGACAAGTTGGTTTATGTCCTGTGTGTGTCCAATACATAGGATCAATACCACCCTGAATGTTCCTTATCTATATTGGGCCATGGATTTCCAGAAGACATACATCGCAAAAAAATTTTTTTTTTGGCTAGTGTAAATTATCCTTTGTGTAGGTTACTGGCAGAATCAAAATAAACAGGGAATTGAACATGAGCACCAGGGATACCAGGATACAAGGGAGAATAGGACCAATGGGACCGTTCTGCTGGTCTGACAGAACACAAAAGGGCAAACTGGTTTACACTCAATTTCCGCAAGATGAACAGAGTTATGGCCATCCCCTCAGACTTCGGTGAAGGAGTAAAAGGTAGCTCAGCGGTCAACCCCCACACACAAACAAGTGCTTTTAGCATAATGCCACTCAATTTCTGAGGTCTAAGTAACTTGTTTCTCAAGTAAAATTACCAGAGGTTGAACAGTTTCCTGTGCATGGTCCTGAAAGTCCACTGTACTCTCATGTAGTTTGTTGGAAGCAAAATGCAGCACTGCATCAGATTAGAGGGATGACAAACAATAACACAGCAATCTTCAATGAGACAGATGCTGTTATATAGATTGTGGCATCATCTCTTGAAGATGTTGTCGATTGTAGGTAGGGTTATGCCAAGGATGGAACTATCTAAAACTATAGCCTTTGTATCGATTGATCTGTCAAAATCATGGCTTCTGAATCACATCACAAGGAATCATATTTGAGGTGAATGCTTCAGTCTCTCCAGGTTGAGAATCATCAAAGACTTGAATTAACATTGAAAAAAGATGATCTATAGTGTGCTACCACTCTCTGCATCTCCCAGTTAGCACACAGTGAAGATCATGTCCATTGTGTCACAAGACGGACAGAACACACACTGCAACTCACAAAGCAGTTCTCCAACTACAGGAGGCAGTTGAAAAGGATTTTTTCAATGTGGTTACCAGAGTCAAACTGGTCTTCTTTCTTGAACATAGTTATGAATATGACATCACTAAGGTGTCCATGTATATTCTGCTTCCAGATGCCTGTTCATTAAACTCTTCCCAACTGGGTTTTTAAAACTTCGGGAGGGATAACATCTGCTTGTGGTTACTTCTTAGTTTATATTCTTCTGGTCAAGTTTGAATTGCTACTCTCGGAGATGTTATCGAAATAGTGAGACTTATGGATTGGACTATAGTTCATTCTAACCAGTTCATATTGACCTCTTTTACTTCAGTGGGTTTTTTTGTGTTCTCACCCATACTTTCTTGTTGCTGATTGGTGGGCTGAGGGTTTGGCGCTTGACGTTCTTGTTACTGTTTCTCCATCTGGGTGATCTGTTAGTTTCTGTGTGAAGGAGGAGTTGGGGGGGGGGGGGGGGGTAGGTGGAATTTGGGAATTGTTTCTTTTTGTGTGTGGGGGAATGATTTCTTTCTTTCAACTACTTCAATGGTTTCCTATTGTTTACGGCTATCTGGAGAAGACAAATCCCAGAATTGTAATCTGCATAAATACTTTGATAATAAAAATGCACCTTTGAATATGTCTTTTTTTAAAAATTTCATCCTTCCCTCAAGTATAAACAGTGGCTGGGAGTTTAAGATTAGCAGTCATCCATTCAAGAGGACCTTTTCTTCTTCCAAATACTTGTGCATCATTGGAATTCGCTGCCCCAGAGTTCTGGAAACTAAATGTTCAAATGTATTCAGAGAGAAGCTGAGTGTTACATACAGTAAGTATGAGGGTGTAACCCAGGGCCAAGGTTAGCCATGTTTTTGATTTTTAAATTATTTCATTTTTCAGGATCTGTTTGACACTGGTGTGGCCAATATTTATTATAAACCCCCAAATGCCATTGAATGAAATCTTTCTTAGGCCAGATAAAGCAAGGATAGCAGATTTCCTCCACTGATGGACATGGTGAACTGGATGTATTTTCATAATAACTTTATAGTCAGTAAAAATGGTCTTCTAAAAATTCTCAATGGTGATATTTGATTTCTCATCTTTGGATTAATAGTCCATTCTTTGCCTCCTGGGCTCAGTAATTCAGTTAGTACTATACCATATCAGGCTCAACAGTACATGTGGCAGACTTCTACACCTAAATCTTAGACTTATTTCAGAATATATCAAGGCCAACAGCAATAAGATACAATGCATGGGAGGAAATGGTTAGCTGCAAACCAGCAGCTGCAGTACAGCATATTTATAGACTTGTAAACATGAAAAATAAATCTGCATTTCACAAGGCATTCTCATTCAGATTACTGCTTAGAACAAGTAAAACTGCAACTCTTGCTCAGTCATGCACAAATTCAAGGCAATCATTAAGCATACTGAATTACAATGTAAAGTAAAAAAGCAAGTTGCCAGGCATTCCAGCACGCAAATAAATGAACTGATTCATACCACTGCAAAAATACACATGCAGAAAATATAGAAATTCAGGTGTCGCTCATTTGTCCTCCAAGATATGGGTAAAACCAAAACAATGTAAAATAAAATGCTGTAACATAAAGTTGTCTTTGCTGGTGACAATCAGTAAAAATAGTTTGTAAATGATTTTTGCCCTCGATTGCCTAGGCAATGAGCCCAGAATGTGCGATTCACGTCAAATCAACAATGGGAGAAGCTGTGAAAGCTTAAACAATTATAGGTCCTAAAACACAAACACACTGTACAACACACAAAAAAAACTTGCATCCATCAATTGTAACATTATCTTCAGCATGTACCTGTTTATGAATGAACTGCACAATTGAAATAGCTTTACAATCAATGAAAGATATTGACGCAGAAGTGACAGAAGGTCGATGACCCTATTTCACCATTCACTGAACATGGGTGATCTGTGGAAAAACTCCAGGTATCTTTGTCCTAACTCTCCTAACAGAAAGCTTTCACACTTAATTCAATGAACATTGGTCATCTTTTCAGGAAGAGAATCAAACTTCTTGCATACTCCCAACTTTAAAATTTTAGATGTCATGTCGAATTTCTGCAAAATCCTTAAGTACTGTGAAAGCACTGTTGTGCTTTCTTCACAATTGCACTTGTATGCTGGGCTCAGGACAGGTCCTCTGAAATAATGACACCGAGGAATTTAAAGTTGCTGACCCTTCCCACCACTGATCCTCCAAAGAGGACTGGCTCATGGAACTCTGGTTTCTTTCTCCTGAAGTGTAATATTTTCCATCTTCTCTCCTGAAAAGTCTTACTCTAATTTCTAGATCATTTCTTTGAACCTCAGACAGCACAAATCCAACACACACAAAATGCTATGGAAATGAATAAAGTTGACCTTTTGGGCCAAGACCCTTCTTCAGAAGGAAGGTCTCAGCCTGACAAAATGACTGTTTATTCATTTCCATAGATGCTGCCTGACCTGCCGAGTTCCTCCAGAATTTTGTGCGTGATGCTTTGGATTCCCAGCATCCACAGATTTTCTCATGTGTAAAGATTGTTTAATGCCACTTCCAGTACATTAGTACAAAGGAAAATGAAATAATTGTTGCTCCATATCCAATACAGCACAAAACATGATAAAAGAACATAATAAAAAAGAGTACACAATAAATATACAGGCTTGATTGAGCAGCTTAATCCACGGAAATATCTAGATCCTAACCTCATTCCAGCTTTTAGACCATAAGCCTATAAGATGCAGGAACAGAATTAGGCCATTTGACCCATTGAGTCTGCTCCACCATTTCATCATGGCTGATCCATTTTTTTCTCTCAACCCCAATCTCCTGCCTTCTTCCTGTATCTCTTCATACCCTGACCAATTAAGAATCTATCAACCTCTGCCCTAATTATACATTAAGACTTAGCCTCCACCCTCTATTCTCAGGCTGTGTCCTCTGGTCTAAGACACTCCCGCCACAGGAAACATCCTCTCCACATTGACTCTATCAAGGCATTTCACCATTCAATAGGTTTCCATTAGGTCAGCCCTCATCAACTATGGCCTCAAAGAGCCCTGGCTAAATTGGAGCCAAAGGGAAAAATTCCCCCTGATAAATGGAATCATACTTAGCACAAAGGAAGATGGATCTAGTGGTTGGAGGTCAGTCATCTCAGCCATAGTACATATCTGCAGGACTTCCTGAGGGTAGTACCCTAGGCTCAACTATCTTAATTTGCTTCAGAAAGGACCTTCCCTCAATTAGAAGGTTAGAAATAGGAATGTTTGCTGATGATTGCACTAAGTTCACTATTTATGACTAAACAGGTAATGAAACATTCTACATCCAAATACAGCAACACCTGTACAAAACCCAAACCTAGGCTGGAAGGTACCAAGTAATATTCACACAAACAATGATATTCAATTGAAAATCCAGCTTTCACCGCAACATTCAATAGCATTAATATTACTGAATCCCTCACTAACAATGTCCTGGTTTTACCAGGAATGAATATGATTGACCAGAAACTGAAATGAAACAGTCATATACACAAAGAAGCTACAAGAGCAGGTCAGAGGCTAAAAGTCCTGCAACAAGTAGCTCACCTTCAAACTCCCCAAAGCTGGTCCACCATCTACAAGGAATGTGACAGAAAACTCTCAATGTGCCTGGATGATTGCAGTATCAACAATCAAGCTCAACATCAGACAAGACATGGCATTCTACTTGATAAGCACTCCATCCACAACCATCCATTTATACCACCAGCAACAGAAGTTTGTACCATCTACAGGGTGCAATGTAGCAATTCACTGTCTCCTTAAATAGTACCTTCAAAACCCATGACCTTTACCATCTAAAATGGCAAAGGAAGCAAAAGAAGGGAACATCACCACCTGGAGATTGCCCTCCAAACCACACACCATCCTGACATAGAAATGTATTCCTTTATCCTCAAAACCCTGAAATTCAAAGCAGCAGCTCACCTTCAAGGACAACTAGGTATGGACAATTAAATGCTGTCTCAACCTGCAAAGTCTACATCTCATGAATGAACAATAAAACACACCAGCCCACGATGAACTTCAGGTCCACAAAGAAAACATTCTCAAAGAAAACCAAAGGCTGATTCCTAATAAAGCACTCCACTATCACTATCAGCCCCAAACACTTTTCATGGAGGCAAGGCTTAAAGAGAGAAAAAAAGTGTTTTTTTTTAAAAACAAGGATTGTAAAACAGTATAAAATTTGCATTCAAAGATTTTAATAAAGCAGGAAAATACTGATAACTTGTGCCAAGCTTTGCATCAATATACAGTAGCATAAAGGTTAAGTTATTGAACCAACAGCCGAAATTCTGGGGAGAAATTCTGTTGTCCAGAGACCCAAATTCAAATTTACCATGGCCACTGGGGAGTTTTAAGTTCAAGTAATTAAAAAATACACAAAACCATCAGACTGTTCCAAAATCTTATCTGATGTTTCAGTAGTAGTCTTTCAAGGAAGGAAATCTACCATTCTCTCTTAGGCTGACCTTGTACACCACTGTCTTCTTAGTTTAGGACAAGTAAGAATGAGTAATTAAGTCCAGATGCAGGGTCTCGACACAAAAGATTGACTTTTCCCCTTCCATGGACGCTGCCTGATCGATCTGTTGACTTCCTCCAGCATTCTGAGTGTTGCTGCTGATTCCATCATCTGCTGTCTTTTTTTAAATCTCCATGGACAATGGATATTTTCATTAACATTCACAACTTCAAAGCCAAAACCCCTCTTTTTTGCGTCAGTTAGCCGAGCATCGGTTACTTGGAAATTACTGGAATTCATTCTAAAATCATTGCAATTAAGCAGTCAGTGTACTATGTTCTTTATTTGATAAATTTATTAGCGTTCAAGGTATGAAACTTCCATGACGGATGGGGGGGGGGGGGTATCAGCAGCAGATGTGGTGTATTTGGTTTTGGAAACAGCATTTGATAAGACTCCACTTAAAGATCACAGCATAGGATAAGAGCTGGTGGTAATGGTGACAAAAGACTGGTTACAAAATTTACAGGTCATTGTCAGGTTAGCAAGCTGCAACAAGCTGTGTCATAGGAATCCACACTATGGCCTCAATCATTTGCAAAACTTCTAGTGACTTCGATGAAAAAAGACACAAGTAGATAGTGGTAAAGGTGACATATAGCATATTGCCTTCACCAGTCAGGCCATTAAATAGACAAGTTGGCAAGTCACAATGCAGCTGTATAAAACTTTGAGTGGGAGTACTGAGTACCGTTTGGAATACTGAGTGCAGCTCTGGTTACCACGTGCCAGAAAGGGTGTGGAGACTTTGAAGAGGGTGCAAAAAAGGTTTATTAAATGAAAGGGTATCAGCCACCAGGAGAGGTTAGACAAGTTTGCATTGTGCTTTCTGGACAGCTAGAAGCTGAGGGTTAACACAAAAGAAGTACGTAAAAGAACATAAAATTAGAACTAGGAGAGATAGAATATTTTCCCCCAGGGTGGAAACATCAAATACTGGAGGACATATAGATTTAAGACCAGAGGAAAAATCTTGAGAAGATTTATAAGGCAAGTTGTTTACAAAGAATGGTAAACTCCTGGAACATGATGGCCAGGTGATATAGTGGAGGAGGAAAGTAGGATAGTAAAATTTAAGAGACATTTAGATAAAACCATGAACTGGCTAGTCAAGAAGGGATACAGACTACGTGCAAGCAGATGGGATCATTTGAAATTGGCATCATAACGGACACAGACATCATGAACTGAAGCACCTGCTCCTGCAATGCTCGACAGTATTTTCTATGCAACCAAGCATATTGTCATCAAAATATAAGAGGAGCCATCTTGATGACAGTCTACCATGAGAGGAGTTGGAGTGAGTGGGCAAAAGTTTAACAGAGCAGCCTCAAAAGGTCACATGGCCACCTCCTGCTCCTTAAATTGTGGCCTTCACAATTTACAAATTCCAGAATCCCATTTGCTGACTAAGTACATCAGCATTTTTCTTTATTTCAAGGATGTACACACATGCTGCCAGGTCCCTCTATTTCCCTACAGAAAACCCATTTAGTCTATTCTCTCTCCCCCTAATGGAAACAGTACTTAGTAACATTCCCAGTATATACTCGAAATGCAACCTTACTATTTTTGAACAAAATTCCATCCTGCAATCTGGTGTTTGCTGTCTACAAGTCTCTAGGTACTTTGCAGTAGACATGGCACTAATTGTAGTAATCTGTCAGCCTGTCACTGTTCAAACACAATGCTAAATTTAAGTCAAAGGCTAGCAGCTGCAGTGGGATTCCTTGTGAGAACTGTACATACAGCAATTCAATTTAATTCTCCCATTCTAGGTCAACCATATTTACTGATGAACCAAATCAGCTGAAAGCTGTGAGTAATGTTCTGAACTCTCTGATGAATTGAAGATCATAAAAGCCCATTCGAGAGTTACTGCAAATACTTGCAGAACACACTATAATCTGAAATTTTTTTGTCATAACAAATGCTTCATGTTTTTATCTGAAATGGAATATATTTAAAATAGATATCAAAATATTTGATTCACTGCACACCAATTCTGCCAACAAACTAAAGAATTGCACTTTATCAATACTTTTTTTCTTGGAAGACAGAAAATGTATAGGATCAGCCAAATCGTTTACACAATAAAAGGTAGGCCCTGGAGGACAACGGTATCTGGGGTACAAGTACATAGTTCTCTGAAGGTCATGACACTGGTCAACCAGTGGTTTGATACACTTGCCTTTATTTGTTTACAGACAGACAGAATTGATCCTGAGGGAAATTAGGTTTCATTACAGCCGCACCAAGAATAGTGAAGAAATATAGCAATATAAAACCATAAATAATTAAATAATAATAAGTTAATCATGCCAAGTGGAAATAAGTCCAAGACCAGCCTATTGGCTCAGGGTGTCTGACACTCCTAGGGAGGAGTTGTAAAGTTTGATGGCCACCAGTAGGAATGACTTTCTATGCCGCTCAGTGTTACATCTCGGTGGAATGAGTCTCTGGCTGAATGTACTCCTGTGCCTAACCCGTACATTACGGAGTGGATGGGAGTCACTGTCCAAGATGGCATGCAACTTGGACAGCATCCTCTTTTCAGACACCACCCTCAGAGAGTCCAGACATTAAATACTGGAATTGAGGTGCATGCTGTAATTATACAAATCATTGGTAAGACCAATGGAGTATTGTGTGTAAAAATGATCGACAAGGATGTTACAGGGATTGGAAGGGTTAAGTTATAACGAAAGGATGGATAGGCTGGGACATTTTCTCCTGGAACATTTGAGATTGAGGGATGATTGTATTGAGGGGCACAGAAAAGGTGGGTTGTTTAGTCTTTTTTCCCCGAGGGTAGACAACTGAAATCAGCTGAGAGGGGAAATATTTAAAAAGGGGGTAGGGAAAGAGGTGTTCCACACAAGGGTAGTATGTGGAACAAGTAGTATAGGAAGATACAATTACAATATTTAGAAACAAAAACACACACAAAATGCTGGTGGAACACAGCAGGCCAGGCAGCAGCTATAAGGAGAAGCACCGTCGACATTTTGGACCAAGACCCTTCGTCAGGACAAATTTTTAGAAACAAATTTGGTTAGGTACAAGGATTGATCAAGTTTAGAAGGATATAGGTCAAATGCTGGCAAATGGGATAGTGAGGATAAGCATTTAGTTAGAATGAATGAGTCAGATCAAAGAACCTCTTTCCATGCTAAATGATATGCTGAATCTACTATAGATTAAGACCTAAGGTACTGTACCATCCTCAGCTATGCCCATTTCCTACCTCATGTATGACAGCAGATATTATTGTAAAGTCTAAAAAAGAGAAAAATATGAATTAGGTAAATTGGGAGATGTCATTAGTAAAACTAGTCATGTATTTATAAATGTTGTTATAAAGAAAACAAATAAAGTTAGATCTGATGGCATAGGAGATAATATGCTCACATACACTGAAATTTAGCAGATAAACAAATCTGTCATTTTGGCTGTCTGTGACCAGTCAAGTACTGCAGAGATCAGTGCATGTTCCCCAACTGCTGACACTGTCTGTCAACAATATGGCCAAACAGATCAAAAGTAACATTTCTGAGTTTGCAGACTGTACAACACAAAAAGGGAAGGCAAGTAATGATAAAAATGCAACCAAGCTTTCCAGAGAATACAGTCAATGCAAATGGACAATAACTTGGCAGGTGGAACACAGAAGGAGAAACAAATATGCTGAATATTTTTAAAATGAGAGAACAGAAAACACTGATGTTCAAAGGGTATGTGTGAGCTTTTGTACAGAAGTTATTGAAAGTTAACACTGGGGTGCAGCTGACACTTAAGTTAAATAATACACTGCAAGAGGATTTGGATCAGAGTATCAATGATCTCTATGGCTACAATTATCCTTTGTTTTGGCAAGACCACACATGGAATATTTCATACAATTTTTGGGCATTTATCCCATAAAAGATACTCCTACTTTGAAGGTGCACACAAAAATTCATGGGCCAGTTCCTGGGATGGCAGGTCTGTCATGAGCAGGGTCCTATTATAGTTCTTCAACCATTGTTGCAATTATTACAAGGAAGGCAAACTAAGAATCAGGTTATTATCACTGACAAGTTGTGAAATTTGTTATTTTTGCAGCAGTAGTGGGAAAAAAATTACAAATAAATAATGCAAAAAGGAAGTAGCGATGTTGTGTTCATGGGCCGTTCAGAAATTTCATGGTGACGGGGAAGAAGCTGTTTCGAAGATTTTGAGTATGGGTGTTCAGGCTCCAGTACCTCCTGGTAGTATTAACAAGAGGGCATGTCACAGATGGTGAGTGTCCTTAATGATAGATGCTGCCTTCTTGAGGCACTGTTTTTGAAGATGCCCTCGATGATGTTGGTGGTGGTTTGGGGGGGGAGAGGGTTGCCCATGATGGAACTGATTGAGTTTACAGCCCTCTACAACCTCTTTTCATTCTGCACATTGGAGGTTTCACACCAGGCAGTAATGCAACCAGTCAGAACGCTCTCCATCATGCACTTGTGGAAATTGGTGATATACCAAATCTGCTCAGTCCTAATGAAGTTGAGCTGCTAGCATGCCTCTTTCTTTATTGTGTTGGGTCCAGGGGAGATTCTGAGATGTTGACACCAAGGAACCTGAAGCTATTCACTCATTCCACAATGGACTCCTCAATGAAGACAGCGATGTCTTCTCACAACTTCCACAAGTCAATTTCTTGGTCTTGCTGACATTAACAAGGTTGCTGTTGTGACAGCACTTAACCAGCTAATCTATCTCATTCTTGCAAAACTTCTTGTCACCATCTACGGTTCTGTTAACAACAGTGGTGTCATCAGCAAACTTACAGATGACATTTGAGCTGTACCTAGCCACACAGCCACAGCTGTTGTGGAGCCAAATGTGTCTCTAACTTCACATGAAATTGCCGTTTCAATCTCAGGATAGCCTTCTGTAGGTCGTATCTGGACCTCTCATAGGATTCCAGATCACTGGTCTTTAACATCAGAGTTCTAACCCTCAACAGACTGCAAAACACCTGGTCCATCCATGGCTTTACATTCAGGAAGATAGGGTATGTCTTCAAAAGTACAGATTTCAGAAGGCTTAATAAAGTCAATGACAGACGTAGCAAATTCAGTCAGATCCAAAGACAAATGCCTCAATATGGTTCAGTCACACTGATTCAAAGCAATCCTGTAAACACTCAACATCCCTTGACCATACCTTCACAGTCCTCCCTACTGATGTTATGGTTCCCAGTCTCTACTTATATGCTGGACACAGCTAGGGAGATCAGACTTGCCAAGTGTGGGTGTGGGGTAGCACAGTATACATTCTTGATGGTGGGAAAGCAGTGATTAAGCGCGTTGGCTCCTCCAACTACACAGGTGACATGTTGGTAGAAATTCGTCAGAGACATCTAGTTAGCCTGACTGAGGACCTCCACAATGATTGCATCTGTATTGCATTTTCAGTGCCCTTACAACATTATGAAGATTTTGGAGCCACTGAATATGTAGCTCTAGCCTTCACGGACAATCCACAAACACAAAGGCTAGTTTGCTCCACTAATACCAGGTCTGAAGACCTAAATTACCAGAATTCTATTTAACCTCTGCCTCTACACCATCTGTGAAAGGAGGTTTCAATGACCTCATCTCTCATTCATAGCACAATAATCTGATGAAAATTGAAATCAAGTCAGCAAAGCAACTCAAAACATTTTCCAACATTTAGAGCTACATAAATGCATGCTGTTCTTTTTCTCTACACAAATGTGCAACTGATAAGTACATAGTAATGTCCTACTGAAAGCACCCAGGTAACTTCCAAACAGTATGTATTTTGTCTTCATTCAAAGGAATAAAAGTAAACTGGATTGCATAAGAATTTACCTTCTTTTGTTCAAGTAGCAGCACGTGATCACTTATTCTTTTATCAATAGATCAAAAGCAATCCGCAACAGCAAATTAGCTTTTGTGCTCAAACCTCAAGTGTTTGACTTGAACTTCAAAATATCTGACGAGGGAAAACCACTGAACCAAACTGACTTTCTTCCTTCTAGCAGAATGCTAATCAAATTATTTTGGAATACAATAAAACTAATTTCAGCCATTGCGAAATAGAAAAGAGAATTCCAACAGATTAGAAAATAATCATACTGATTAGTTAAATGATAGGCAACTATCAACTTGTATTATGTTACATCCTACCCGAAATAGAATACGGTTTAAAATTTCCTCATTACTACATACTACCTACAGGAAACACCACATGGCCATTTTCACAAAGCAATAAAAATAACCTTGGATATGGAGGCAAAAGGATAGTTGGCATTTCAAGTGGAGATACTGCATCAAGACTTCCTTCACAGATGATGCACAATCCACTGAAGTCTTTGACAAATGTATTTTTTGATCCAGGATCCAGCATCTACAGACTTTCATCTCCCATTTTCATAGCAACTTTTTTCTCACCCTTTCAGTGCTTCCAGTCTCCACTAGTCCAGTTTTGGCACAAGTACAAGCAGTTAAAACATGAAAATTACACAATTAACCAAGATTTCTACTGTTAGTACATTTTAAAAGCATAAATGACTGAAGACACTAAAGTACTTTAAAACAGGATGTGTCCTGATTATAGATCATTCAAGACAAAAATGAGAAGAAATTTCTTCACCCAAAGCAGGAGGAAATTTTTGGACTTTATAACCAAAGGTGCCCTGGAGGTTCACTCACTGAGCAATTTCAAGATGGTGGTGGGTAGAATTTTAAATTTCAAGGGAAAATGAGGTCAATGACAGAGCAAGCACAAAGAGTCAAATGACTTACTGCTGCTTATACATCTTGTCTGTTTTATGTGGACAGTTAACTGAGTTTCTCAAGATCAATGTCCCTGAATGTCAGGATGAAGTACTCGATACTTTCTGAAGAGAAGCATGATCTTGTATCTCAATCTTAATACAGTCGAGAAACAGAACATTAGTCCCATCATGTCCATGCTGACAATTAAGTACTCATCTAAACTAATCCTACATACGAGAACTTTGTCCATAGCCTTATATACCTTTATGATTTAAGTACAGTAGTCATCTTGATACCATTTTGTTAATGTGAGTGTATCTGCCTTCAACACCCCCTCAGCAGTGTGCTCCAAAACCTTCTGGGTTCTGGAGAAAAACATCTTTCCTCAGATCCACTCTAATCTTATTCCTATTCTCAAATCCAATCTCTCATGTTAAGACACGTGTATAGGGACAACGTTACAGACAAAAGGAAAACCTCCTTGGTTTCCATCTTTCATGTTAGATGTGGGAGTTTTGCATGCATTCAGCTGCAACTGGATGACCAACAGCACATTCAGGAAAAGGAGGTGGTAACAGATTAGAGCTACAGGAAGGTAGAATCCCTAGTTGCAGCAGGTAGGTAGCTAGGTGACTATCATGTCAGGGAAAGAGAGTAGGCAGGCAGTACAAAGGAACCCTGTGGCCATTTCCCTCAATTACAGGTATATGGCTTTGGACACTTGGGGGTGGGGGGGGGGGGGGGTTGTGGTGGAACAACTGATCAGGAGAAAGCCACAGTGACCAAATCTCTGGAACTGAGCCTGGCTCTATGGCTCAGTAGAGAAGGTGGGGGGGTGGGGGGGGGAGGAGAGAGAACAGGAGTGCGGTGGTGATAGGGAATTCAACAATTAGGGAATAGGCAGGAGATTCTGTGACCTTAAGAGGCTCTAGGATGATATGCCACCTCCCAGGTACTAGAGTTAAGGACATCTCAGATTGGGACCACCACATTCTGAAGGGGTAGGATGACCAGCAGTTGTGGTATATATTGGTACCAATAACAAGACCATAAGACATAGGAGCAGAACTAGGCCATCTGGCTGATCAAGTCGGCTCCGCTATTCAATCATGGCTGATCCTTTTTTTCTCCCAGGTGTTGCACACAATGACTCTCAAGTCCCTTTCCATCTCAGATTTTTGTATTTTCTCTGTTTAGGAAATAGTCCGCACATTTATTTCTACTGCCAAAGTGCATAATCATGCATTTTCCAACATTGCATTTCATTTGCCACTTTCTTGCCCATTCTCCTAATCTGTTTAAGCCCTTCTGCATCCTACCTGTTTCCTCAACATGACCTGCCTCTCCACCAACCTTCAGATCGCTGGCAAACTTGGCAACAATGCCATCAATTCCATTATCTAAATCATTTATATATAGCATAAAAAAGAAATGGTCCCAACACCAACCCTGCAGAACACTACTAGTCACTGGCAGCCAGCCAGAAAAGGATTCTCTTCGGCAGAAAAAGGAATGAGATCCTGAAGAGAGAATGTACATAGCTAAGTCAGAAGTTGAAATGCAGGACCTCAAGGGTGATCATCTCTGGATTGCTGCCTGAGTCACACACTAGTAAGGGTAAGAACAAGATGATGTAGCAGATGAATGTGTCATTAAGGAATTGGTGCAGGGGGCAGGATTTCAGATTTTTTAGATCAGTGCAATCTTTTCTGGAGGAAGTATGACACATACAAAGAGAACAGGCTACACTTAAATTTGAGGGGGACTAATGTCCTGACAGACAGATTTGCTAGAGCTGTAGGGAAGGATTTAAACTAGTTCAGCAGGAGAATGGGAACCAGAGTGATAGGTCAGAGGATGAACAGTTGGTATACAGGTAGATGCAGCATGTAGAGAGACTGCAAGGAACGATAAACAGTTGACAGTGCAAAATTGCAGTCAATTGAATGGTTTAAAGTGTGTCCATTTTAATGCAAGTAGTACCAGGAAAAAGGGAGATGAACATAGAGCATGGATCAGTACCTAGAACTACAAAAAAGACTTGGCTGTCACAAGGGCAGGAATATCTGGTCAATCCTGAATCATCCAGGGTTTAGATGTTTAAAAAGGGAGAGGGAGGTCTTCAAGATATTAATGGGGCAAGTATTATCCTTAGCTTTCAAGAACTGGTATCTCGATATAATATTGATAAACACTCTCTTTTCTTCTACTTTAGAGTAAGATAAGCTTGCAAAGCCTACGGGGTTCCCTGGGAGTCAGATTTAAAGGACCATGCAATTTCAAGTTGGTTACAGAGTGCTCCAAAACAGATAGTGTCATATGTCTATGAAAAATTAAACTCCCAGAAATATATGCCCACATCAGGAATGAAAGCCTTGGATAGGGGCATATCTGAATTGTGACAAGACTCACAATGGGATGTGATTTGGGATAATGCTGCTGGTGCTTCGAAAAACCCAAATCATCAGTATATACACTTGAATTTTTGTCATAGAGCATATCCAACACCAAGAATTAGACATTAAATGGGACTGGTTCCTGACCCATATTGCTCATTTTGCCCTCATGGAACCGTTGGCTCTTTTATACACGTTGTATGGAAATGTCCAGGGGTTCTTGGTTTGTGGGGGAAGGTTATCAGTACTCAGAACTAACAAGGGTACAACTACCAGTGGACCCCGCTGTACATCTTCTAAATAATGACTGCCACCTTTCCCTGACAGAAAAAACACAGAAAATCTGGCTGACAGGCCTGACTACAGCTAAGATGATTGTAATCCAGCACTGGAAACCTCCTCATGACATTTCAAGTACTCACTGGCTTCGGAGCTTTTTGGATATTTCTTACCTGGCAAGAGTAAATGATGCACGACCAAACACAATCTTAATGTGGACAAATTTGATATCTAACTTAAAAGATCTTGTTAAAATAGGAATGCTCTGTCTGTGTATGCATTACTATTCAGTTGGTTGGTGGAGGGGAGGGAGGGGGTGGAGAAGGGGTGGGGATGAGGGTTGGGGGTGGCTGGGTTAAACAGTCAAAATGTAATCGGCAACTGGTTGTATTGAATGTAATTTGCTGGTGTTGCAATAAAAATTAGTGATAAAAAAAGGGAAAGGGAGGAATTAAGAGTTGGGGAAATGGCATTGTTAATCAGGCATATATCACAACCGCAGGACAAGAAGACGTCATAAAGGAATTGTCTACTGACTCAGTTTGGGTGGAAGTCAGAAAGAGGAAGAGAACAGTCACTCTACAGGGAGCAATCTATGGACTTCCCCCCCAAACCCAGTTGCAACAGAGACACTGAGGAACAGATTGGGAGGCAGATTTTGGAAAGGTAAAAAAACGATCATTGCTTAGGAAGCACTTGCTGGGGATTTTAGATAAGCTTATCCCATTAAGAAAGGAAAAGATAGTAGGGTGAAGGAACCATGATTGACAAGATGTAGAACACCTTAAAAGTTTAGGAAGCAAAGATCAGTGAGGGCTCTAGAGAGTTATGGGGTAGACAGGAAGAAGATGAATAATGGACTTGGGAAAGGTAAAAGGGGGCATGAGAAGGCATTAGGGAGTAAGGGTAAAGAAAATCCCAAGGAGTTTTACACATATGTGAAGAACAGGAGGATAACCAGAGTGAGGATAGGATCCATCAGAGATCAAAGAGAAGATGTACCTAGAGTCAGAACAGCTTGTGCATCCCCCTCCCTCAGAGTATATCTGTTCTTAATTTATGCTCCCCAGTTTTATTTATTTATTTATTTATTTAATTTATAGGTGCAGTGCAGGGTCGGTCCTTCAAGACCCAACCATCTGCTCCTATCCCTCTCCAACACTAAGGTAATGGTCTCTGAAATACTCTCCCCACTAAGAGATCTGACACCTGACCTGGTTCATTCCCCAGCACCAAATACAATATGCCCTCTCCTACAGTCAGCCTGTTTACATATAGAGACAGGAATCCTTCCCGGAAACACCTTACAAATACTTCAAAGGGTTGGCATGAGGTGGTGTCTGAGTTGCCTCCTGGCTCAGCAAGGACAGCACCGCCTTAGCCTGTGGGTTTGATGGTGCAAAGAGAGTGAAGGTCAGTGCATTCAGAGAGGGTAAAGCTTGAGAAGGAGGGCGGAGTGCTGAAGTTGAGACGGCAATATCATCGGCAATTCGAGATTAAAAGATCCAGAGCAGGATGTCCAAAAAGAGGAGAAGGGTTGGAAACTATAGAAGGGGTCAATAGTGCAGGGTGTGGAATTCTTGCCAAAGAAGTGGGCTCTGACATAGAAGTGATGGAAGGAAAAGTTCAGCAGCATGGCAGGCACAGAACTCACTGGAGTGCAGGCAAAGAGGAACAAACATAAGGCCCTTGTTGAGGACTGAAGATTCTGCTTTGGAGAGCGGAAGGTCAGAGCAAAGGGAATGATGGGTTAGTAAGTTTGCAGATGACATGAAGGCTGGTAGAGTTGTGGATATTGTATTAGGTTGTAGGTTACAATAAGATATTGACAAGATACAGAGCTGGGCTAAGAAGTGACACATGGAAAATGTAAAGTGATTCACCCTGGCAGGTCAAATATGAAGGCAGAATACACTAAGCAGGATTCTTAACAGTGTGGAGGAACAGGGATTTCGGGGTCTATGTCCATAAGTTCTTCAAAGTTGTCACATTTACTGATAGGGTTGTTAAGGCGGCTTTTTTGGGGTCTTCTTTAGTCATTAAGTTCAAGAGCCACAAGATAATGTTGCAGCTCTGTAAAACCCTGGTTAGACCATACTTGCAATATTGTGTTTAGTTCCAGATGCCCAATTATAGGAAAAATGTGGAAGCTATAGAGAGGGTGCAGAGGAAACTTAACAGGACGCTGCCTGAATCAGAGAGCATGTGTAATAAGGCTAGGTTGAGTAAGCTATGGATTCTTTATTTGGAGTGAAGGAAGATGAGAGGTGATTGATAGAGGTGTACAAGATGATAAGAAGCATTGATAGATAGAGTGAACACCAAACACCTTTTACCCCAGGGCAGAGAAAGCTAATGCGAGGGGGCATACCAAGGTGATTGGAGGAAAGTGTAAGGAGGGAATGCCAGAGGCAAATTTACTTTACACAGAGTTGTGGATATATGGTACACCCTGCCAGGAATGGTGGTAAACGCAGATACGTTAGGAACATTTAAGGAACTCTTAAATAGGCACATGATAGACAGAAGAGTGCAGGGCTATGTAGGAAGGAAGCATTAATTTTAGAGTAGGTTATAGGGTCAGCACCACATTGTGGGCCAAAGGGCCTCTATTATGCTGTAGTGTTCTGTTCCATGAAAACAAAAGCAGTCTGTTCATCCTATCATAACTGAAGTATATGCATCCATGCAAATCTGTTCTGCGCTTTTCTAATGCCATCATGTACCCCCTAGAGTGTGCTAAGCAGAAATGCACAAAGTTGTCCAGCTGCAGATAATATTCCCTGCTCCAGCTAATGAAGGCTGTGTCCCTTCCTAACAACCTTATGGGTGACTGAATGGCTGGTTTTGTGGCTAAGTTTATGAATGATACAAAGATAGCTGGAGGGATAAGTTGAGCTGAGGAAGCAAGAAATCTGCAGGACTTGGACAGATTAGGAGAACGGTCAAAGTAGTAGCAGATGGAACACGGTGTAGTAAAGTGCAAGGGCATGCACTCTGGTGGAAAGAAAAAAGGTGTAGACTACTTTCTAAATGAGGGACAAATTCAGGAAACAGAGTTGCAAAGAAAGTGGGAGTCCTAGTGCAGGATTGTCTAAATGTTGAGTTGGTGGTTAAGAAAGGCAAATGTGATATTAACATTCATCTTGAGAGGACAAGAATATAAAAGCAAGGATGTAATGCTGAAACTTAATAAGGCAATAGCCAGACCACACTTGGAATACTGTGATCAATTTTGGGCCCCAATTCTAAGAAAGTGATGTGCTGGAATTGGAGAGGTCCAGAGATGGTTCAGAGGAATGATACAAGGAATAAAAGAACATATGAGGCGCAGCTGAGGCTTTACTTGCTGGAGTTTGGGAGGATGAGGAGAGCTAAGTGAAACATATTGAAAGGCCAAGATAGAGTGTACATGGAGAGGATGCTTCTATTAGTGGAATAGTCTAGGATCAGAGGGCACAGCCTCAGAATAGAAGGATATTCTAGAACAGAAATGAACAAGGATAAATTTCTTCAGCCAAAAGCTGGTCAGTATGGAATTTATTGCCACAGGCAGCTGTGGGGGCCAAGTCTTTGGGTATATTTAAAGTGGAGGTTGATAAGATTATTCACAAGAAAGGCGGGTAAATGGAATTTAGAGAGAAAATAAATCAACCACAATTGAATGGTGAAGTAAAACTGATGGGCTGAATACCATAATTCTGCTATGTTTTATTATGGTGTTATGGTCTTACCCACTCTCTGCTACCACCTTTATGAATCCCTCTTTTCTTAATCTTAAGGCCTCTAATATTCATTTTGTGTCCTAATCTTACTAGCCCTGCCAAAATGCATCACCTCACACTTATCAAGCATGTTTTTCCCATCTTATCAAGTCATCAACATTGTCCACTGATCTGAGACTCGCCCGTTGCTATCAAAGCCACCAATACTCATGTCATCTTTGAGCTTATGAATCATCACATATATTCAAATTGTTAATACATATTACAGTCCCAGTACCAATCTGTGGTACAAGTCAAGTTGTAGGATTCTGATTACAAAAACAATCCACTGGCACCGTCATTGAACAAGGATGCTGTTCATGGAAGGACACCACAGAGGAAACCACTGCTCTCAAAAAAAAACATTGCTGCATGTTTCAACTTCACAAAAGATCACCTGGATTTTCAACAACACTTCAGAGACAATGTTCTGCGGACAATCGAGACAAAAGTTGAACTTTTTTGTATAAATGCATGCCACTATGTTTGGAGGAAAAAGGTTGCACACCAACACCAAAACATCATCCCGATTGTGAAGCATGGAAGGAGCATCATGGTTTGGGCTGCTTTGCTGCATCAGGGCCTGGACATCTTGTAATCGTTCAGGGAACAATGAATTCAAAATTGTATTCAGGCATTTTATAGGAGAATGTCAGAGCAGTGGTTCATCACTGCGGCGCAGTAGCATTGTGGTTAGTACAACACTTTACAGTAGAGGTGACCCAGGTTCAATTTCTGCTGCGCCTGTAAGGAGTTTGTACGTTCTTTCTGTGACCGCATGTGTTTCCTATGGGTGCTCTGGTTTCCTCCCATATTGGCAAGTTAATAGATCATTCTAAGTTGTTACGTAATTAGGCTAGGATAAAATCAGGGGATTATTGGGTGGCCCGGCTCAAAGGGCCAGAAGTGTCTACTCCACACTGTACATCAATAAATAAATAAATTACCTGAAGCTTAATCGAAGACAATGATCCAAAACACAAGAGGAAATCAACAAAAGAATGGCTTCAAAAGAAGAAAATTCAGCCTGGACAATGATTAAGCAGTGGATTCCATAAAGACATGAAAAGTACATTTGTTTGTGTGTTATTAGTGCAGGCAAATTGTGTTTCCTACTGTTGTGATTTAGATTAAGATCAGACCATATTTTATGAGTAATTAACACAGAAAACCAGGCAATTGCAAGATGATTTCTCTTACTGTTGACTGATGAACACTCAGGTCTTTAGAAATGCTTTTGTAGCCTTTTCCAGCTTCATGCATCTCTACAATTCTTCTTCCAAGATCCTCTGTTTGATCGATGCATGGTGCACACTTACAGATCTTTCTCAAGAGCAGGCTCTGTCAGTGACCTGACTGAAACATACAAAAACATAATTCTACAGCGTATTACAGGCTCTTTGGCCCACAATGTTGTGCCAACCATAAAACCTACTCTAGGAACAGCTTAGAATTTCTCTACCACATAGCCCTCTATTTTTCTAAGCTCCATGTACTGTGTGGTCTCTGAAGACCTAACCTGGTCCCAACATATTGATGTAGTGATAAAGAAGGCAAGACAGCGACTATACTTCATTAGGAGTTTGAAGAGATTTGGTATGTCAATAAATACACTCAAAAACTTCTATAGATGTACTGTGGAGAGCATACTGACAGGCTGCATCACTGCCTGGTAATGGGGAGGCTACTGCAGAAGAAGGTGCAGAGAGTTGTAAAATTAGTCGGCTCCATCTTGGGTACTAACCTACAAAGTACCAGCCAACATCTTAAAGGGGCGGTGTCACAAAAAGGCAAGAACCTCCACCACCCTTTTCTCACTGTTACCATCAAGTAGGAGGTACAGAAGCCTGAAGGCACACAGTCAACAATTCAGAAACCGCTTCTTCCCCACTGCCATCCGATTCCTAAATGGACACTGAACCCTTGAACACTACCTCATTTTTTAAAAAAGTATATATTATTTCTGTTTTTGCATGATTTTTAATCTATTCAATATACGCATACTGTAATTGATTTAGCTATTTACTTATTATTATATTTTGTTTTTTTCTTTTATATTATGTATTGCATTGAACTGCTGCTGCTAAGTTAACAAATTTCATGACACATGCCGGTGATAATAAACCTGATTCTGAATTGCTCAAATGGTGCTCAGTATTGACGATAAGTAGTACAATTGTATGTTACTAATTTAGGCATACAGTGTTTGTCTATTATTATTGTGACTTGGATACAGATCAGACCACATTTTATAAGCAATGCAGAAAAACAGGTAATGACAAAGGGTTCACAAACTTTTTCTTGCAACTGTACACCTACTTGGACACTTAAATTTGACTTTGAGATCTGAAAGCTTCCAGCATTTTCTATTTTATCCAAGTATGTATATTTAATACAACCTTGAGATCTATCTCCTTACAGGCAGCCACAAAATAAAGAAGCCCAATAGAACCCATTTAAAAAAGACTATCAAACACCAATGTGCAGAGGAAAAACAAATAAAAGTAAATAAAATTTAGAACTGAGGTTTATAACAGTGAGTCTACACCGCAGCCGATCCAGGAGCCCACTAGTTGCAGGCCACGGCCCCAGTTCAATGCAGAGACTAGTAAATCTTGTGGAGCAGCGAAATGAATGCCATCTTCTGCCTCCAGCCCTCTTTGACCTTTTCAACCTGGTCCAGCGCTTAAATCACCCAAACCCAAGGCTGTTTCTTGCTCTTGGGCCGAGGCCCTGCCGCCTCAATACACAGGTCTCCTTGATTTACCCAATAGCTGATCTTTCCAATTCGGGCCAGTACTTAAACTGATTAAACCTCAGAGCTCCCCTGGCTGAGGCCCCACAACCTTGACCCTATATCACTGCCATTCATCTTGCCTTGGTTCTGCCACATTGAATCAACTCCAAGTCCACTCCAGCAATGGCCAACTATTGGCTCATTCCTTACACCCGAGCCCAAGCCCCTCCACCTCTATTTGACCCAAACACACCACGTCACAACCACCCTGCACCTTCAAGACTTCAGCTCACACCACAAAAATGCTCGGTTGTACTGGCAGATCAACAGTTCAACTCCAAAAGGGAAGTTACAGGCTACTGATTGCAATGATCGTATCCAATAAAAAGTATTATTAATACAGCAATTTTTTGTTTTGTTTGTTACCAGCAAGAAGTCGCTGTACTTCACGAGCACCACCTTAAACCAGAATGAAATCTTACATGTGCAAAAATACTGCTGTTTCAAGGACAAATAAAGAGAGGATGGAGATTGATGTCTTTCAACCATATGCTTCAAGTTGAAATCCAAATTAACCTGCACAGGAAATGATATATTTTTTTAAAAACAGCTATGCACAGGAAGTCATATTCAAATAAAATGAACTGTCTACAAAACAAACTGTGCCTCTAGATACCACAACATTATCCAATAGAAGTTACATTACTCAGTACTCAAAGCACAAATCATCAGCTGCAACTATATTTATTAAGAAATTTTCCAGCTCAACTCCTGTCCTCATACAAGACTCATGATAGTGATGAACAGGAAGCCTCGAAGTTTTTTTTAAATAAGCTTTACATTTACATCCTAGAATTATATATGCAGTCTGGTCACCATATTATATGATTTTGCATAAGGATTTTACCAAGGCTTGGGGGGTCCTGAGTTATGAGGAACTGGTTGTGGTTGTTTTCCCTGGACGAATGAAGGATGAATGAATGATGGATGAGTGACCTTACAGAGGTAGAAAATGATAAGGGGCATGGATAGTCTTCTTCCCCCAGACTAGGGGAGTATAAAACTAGAATACATAGGTTAAAATTTAGAGAGGAATGATTAAAGAGGACTTGAGAGAAAACTTTTTCACACTAGATGCCGTGTTTATGGAATAAGCAAGCTGCCTGAGAAAGTACAGTTTGTAGAGACAGGAACAATTACAACACTTAAAAGGACAGGAAAATGGATAGGAAAGGTTTAAGGAATACGAGTCTAACATGAGCAAATGGGACTAGCTCAGACAGGCAAACTGGCCTGCATGAACAAATTTACCCAAATGCATGTTTCTGTGGTGTTTGACCATGCACTTGGTTTGAAATCGTGCTAAGTATAACCGTAGGTTACTCATCACATTCAGCTGCCCTTTGAATTATGCAGGGCAGATCCAGACTACTTTGCCAGTTTACGAAAAGAAACAAAACTGCTCCAGCACAGAACTCAATCCATTGAATCAATGCCAAATGCAACTTTGATCCCATTTCACTGCTCTTTTACAAAACCTGAAATTATTCACTAATTGACTGACAATCCAATTCCTTTGAGGTCACTAATTAACTTGTTTCTGCCATCATTATTTTCAGATCTTCAGCAAGAAAAAATACTCATACCTGCCTTGTACAGAGACCAGTGCAACGGCCGTTTGGGTAATGGAAATTTGCCCTTATAGATATCACAAATTTCGACCAAAATAACTGAGAAACAAAAAAAATTGCCTCTCAAAACTGCAAAACAGGAAATAAACAAAAGCTTTTGTTCAACTCATTTCTTGACAAACATGGAAGGCATAGCCTTCTATTATTGAAAAATCATGATATGGGCTGATTTCTAGGTTCCACCCCGTTCCCCGTAATGCAGTGGTCACTTGTAATTTTCATTCAAAATTTTAAATCTGTCCTTTGGACCTTCAGCTACGAATGGGTACATCATCCCATGATATATCCATATCAATCATGCTCTCATACTTCTCCATCTCATTTGTTCTTTGCATCACAGTGAACTAATCTAGCGAATATTGATATCTCTTATGCCTAGAACTGTTCTCGTCAAGATATCGTCTCTTAGACCTTTATATCCTTCCAAAGTTATCATGACCAATATCAGAGAAGCACTATCTGGGATCTAACCAATGTTTGGACAAGTTCAGTGTAATATCCCTACTTGTGTACTCTCTCAATTATTCATCCCAAGATCTCATACCCTTTGTTAACCACTTTTCAGGGTTTATGCTCATTGATTAAGCAATTCTAGAGTGTATTTATGATTCTAAAACAGGGAAGCAAATTAGGCCACAAACAGTAACAACACAAACATTCAAGAAATGACTCTATCCTCTTGCTCCTTGTCCACTCCCTTTACACCCAAATCTAAGGCAACTCTCATCCCCATCACTATTTTGACAATTTCCAGTTGCTTGGCCCCAACTGTTTTATTTTTACCTTGTACCCCCAGTCTCTCTGTACCTCTATTTTCCCATTAGGAAAGTCTTAAGAATCTCTGCAGTTTTCTAGAATAGTGGCCCAACCAGTTCCCCTCCACTAACACCCTCAACTGTCTGATAGACTTATTCTTACCCTCAACAACCTCCCTTTTCCTTCTTTACATTTCCTGCAGATTAAATAGACCCCCAATACATCTGTCCTTTGTTAGCTTACTGTAACAGCTTTGTTCCAAACCTACTCTGGTAACACATTGGAACCTGTCAATTTTATCACCTGTGCCATCAACTTTCACACTTTCCTAAAATTCACCCAGACTCTTCTTTTTCTGGATCTCTCCATCTCTTTCTCAGGAAACAAACTAACCATTATTATCTACTATACACCCATGGCCTCTCACAGTTACCTTGACTGCACTATTTTCTCCCACCCTCTCTGCTGTAACATGTACCAGTCTGTTTTGCAATTTCTCCATTCCTGCAACAGCTATTAGTCTGTTCTCAGACTTCTGAAATGTAGTCCTTCTGGAACCTTTACGGGTATTTTGTCCATTTTATGAACAGTTGCACCCATCTCACCCACTCCCCAGACAGAAGTGTTCCCTCGGTCTTCAGATTTCAGTGCACTACCTCCAGAATCCAGCATTTCATGATTTCTGCCAGCACTGTTACGATCCCAGGGACCAATCTCTCCACATCTCCCTGGTCCACTCATCCCTTCCCACCCACCCCTCCCACTGCAATAATAGGTTGCACTTCTCAATACAGCTCCTCCCTTGCCACTACCTAAGGACCTAACAGTCATCCCTGGGAGGCAGTTTTAGTACAATGCTTCCAAATTGGTCTATTACATTCAGAACTCATAATGTGACCTCTTCTAGATTGTTAAAGCCAAATGTAGATAAGGCAGCTGCTTTGTTGAACACCTGTGCTGAGTCCACAACTGTATGTCATTGCAATAGCCCTTCTAGTTCTAACAATGTGTCCTCAGCCTTCACCACTGACAGAGTCATAGAGAAGAACAGCACAGAAATAGGCCAAAACCATTTAAACTGCCTATCCCATTGATCTGTACCAGGACAACAGCCCTCCAAGTCCTTACTATTCATGTACCTATCCAAACTTCTCTTATACACTGAAATCAAGCTGACATGCAACACTTCTGCTGGCAGCTCATTCCACACTCTCACAACCCTCTGAGTGAAGAAGTTTCCATTCATATTCCCTTAACCTTCTCAAAGGTTCAGAGGTTTATTTATTACCAAAGTATACAACTCTGAACTACTTCAATTCTCCAGGTAGCCATGAAAAAAAAGGAAGGCAGCACGATCATCAACCCCCAAATCACTCCTTCTGCACAAAAACCAAGCAAAACGATTCCCGAATTGAATGGCTTGTCATATGAAGAGAGCTCCAAGCCTGACATCACTAGAATTCAGAAGAATTAAGGGTGATCTATTGAAAGGCCCTGATAGAAGAGGATGTGTCCTATGGTGAGAGAGTCCAAGACCAGAGGACACAGCCTCAGAATAGACAGGCATCCTTTTAGAATGGAGATGAGGAGGAATTTCTTTAGCCAGAGAGTGGTGAATCTGTGGAATTCTTCACCACAGACAGCTGTGGATGTCAAGTCTTTATGTATATTTAAGGTAGAGGTTGCTTGAGCCTTGACTGGTCAGGGCATGAAGGGATATGGGGAGAAGGCAGGAGATTAAGGTCGGGAGGAAAATTAGTTCAGCCATGATGAAATGGCAAAACAGATTCAATGGGCCAATTGACCAAATTCTGGTCCTATATCTCATGGTCAAAATGGATCAAGCACATCAACCCTCAAATCCCCCTCCCACACAAAAAATACCAAGATCAGGCAAAAAGAGACAAAGAAGATTAAAACTATAAGACTGGGGGGGGGGGGGGGGGGGTGGAAAGAAGAATCTATAGTCCAAGTCCACATCTAACATGCAGTAAAAACCTGGACTCTCTGGGCACAGTGGCAGGCTCTCCCCTCTCCAGTACAGAGCAAACGATCAAAAGGCTTCTCATCTTTCACCCTTAACCCATGATCTTTGGTTGTAGGCCACCTAACCTTAGTGGAAAAAGTCTGCTTGCATTTACCCCATCAAAAACCACAATTTTGTATGCCTCTGAAAATCTCCTCTCAATCTTCTCTATTTTAAATAATACAGTCCTAGCCTATTTGATCTTTTCTTATAACTCAAGTCATCCAGACCGAGCAACATCTTTGTAAATATGCACTTAATTCTGCGTAACTTCTGCCATCTCCAATGGGATACCACCACCAAGCACTTTTCCCTCCCTCCCACTTTCTATTTTCTGTAGGGGTCACTCTCTACGTGATTCCCTTGTCTATTCGTCCCTCCGCATTGATCTCCCTCCTGGCACTTATCCTTGCAAGCAGATCAAGTACTACACCTGCCCCCACACCTCCTCCCTCACTACCATTCAGGGCTTCAAACATTCCTTCCAGGTGAGGTGACACTTCACATGTCAGTCTGTTGGGGTCATCTACTATGTGGAAGAAAGAAACAGGCAAACTATTATTTAGATGGGGAGAAATTCAAAATGCAGAGATGCAAAGGGACTTGGGAGTCCGTGTGCAGGATACCCTAAAGGTTAACCTCCAGGTTGAGTCGGTGGTGAAGAAGGCGATTGTAATGTTGGCATTCATTTCTAGAGGTATAGAATATTAAGAGCAGGGATGTGATGTTGAAGCGTAATAAGGTACTTATTTGTATTTGTATTGTGTGCGGTTTTGGGGTCCTTATTTTAGAAAGGATATACTGACTTTGGAGAAGGTTCAGGGAAGATTCAGGAAAATTATTCCAGGAATGAAATGGTTACCGTATAAGGAACGTCTGGCAGCTCTTGGGCTGAATTCCCTGGCGTTCAGAAGAATGATTGGGGGGGGGGGGGGGGTGGAATATCATAAAAACATTACAAATGTTAAAAGGCCCAAACAGATTAAATATGGCAAAGTTATTACCCATGGTAGGAGAGTCCAGGACAAGAGGTCATGACATCAGGATTGAAGGACATCCTTTTAGAACTGAGATGTGGAGAAATTACTTTAGTCAGAGGGTGGTAAATCTGTGGAATTTGTTGCCACCAGTGGCTGTGGAGGCCAAGTCATTGGGTGCATTTAAGGCAGAGATAGATAGGTTCTTGATTGGCCAGGGCATCAAGGGGTATGGGGAGAAGGCAGGAGAGTGGGGACGACTGGAAGAATTGGATCAGCCCATGATTGAATGGCGGAGCAGACTCGATAGGCTGGATGGCCTGCTTCTGCTCCAATATCTTATGGTCTTATTAACCAAAAAGAACTCCAACAGTCATTCTCATTTAAAGTTGGCAAATCTGAAATGTCAACTTGAAATACGTGTTCAAGACTTTCAACAGTGGCTCAACCCCCTGACTTCTGAATCAGAGGTGAGAATGCCACCACTGAGCCAAAGCTGTCACAAGACCGACAAACAGAATCAAGCAGTAAAACAGCAGAAGACAAAAACATTAGCTCCACAGGAGGTTAATCTAACTTCTTTTGCAACACGTGTTTCAGTGTCTGATGAGCAACAGGACTTTTGGATAAAACAGTGAGAATTGTCTCTTGGATAACTAGTCAAGATGAGATGCTTAACTAGAATTGGATCCCTTCCCAAAATTCAAGTAAATTACAGAGTTCTTATCCTATCACCAGCACTGGGAAGGAACTGCTCAGCAAATGAAGCAGATGATGCTTCACACAGCAATACCAAGAAAACATTCAGTCTGATAAATAATAATGTCCATGCTACAAAAGACTAGCCAGTAATCAAGTTGTTGTGTCTTTCTATCCTTCATATTTAGTGATAGGACTATGGAGACCTCACCATTAACATCCTTGGAGTTCCAATGACCAGAAACTCAACTGGACTGACTGCACAAAAACCATAGCTAAAAGATCACATAGTTAAGATAGCACATGGGATTAATTTGTGTTTTTTTTTCCCAAAAGTGTACCTTGGAAGACAGAAGCACACTTCTACCTCACCCCATAAGTCAGACCTGGTTTGTGCAGTGGTATGAGATAGAAATACAAAACTCTGGAGAAAATATAACAATGGGAAATAACTGGCTTGTTTCTAGCATGACTTTAAGCAAAGAAAGGGAACTAAGGAAATGTAAACATATAACTACCAGGCTCCAACTACTAGAGGTAGATATCTGTAAAGATGATGTTGAAAGCAATGATCACGTGCCTTACTTGGGTTGTCAGGAAATAACAATTGCACACCTATACATTCAAGCCTGTGGACTTTATATCCAAATGTGTATCAGAAGAAATGCTTTGTAAACTAGTACAAGTAAATAGATTGCATATCTCAGGTAAATGGGCCTCTGTTACTATTTGGAGAGAAAGATTGAGCAATACAATTCTTTTGCCTCAAGAACAGGTATGTGTATGTGATTCTCCTGCTCCACAATAAAGAGATCAGAAGCAGTGTCTCCAATAATTCACCTCCTGACAAAGGCTTTCTATCACCAGTCAGGAACATGATGAAATGTTCTCCACTTGGTTCCATGAACATAGTGCCAACAACTCAAGAAAATCAACACTCAACTGGAATTCAACCTTCTGAAACAGACATTTCCCCTACCATAAAGTGACCACAGCATGTACCGTTGCTACTCACCCAGACTAGTAAATCCTAGCACCACCTGCAAGTATCCTCTTTGACTTTGAAATGACAGTCTTTGTCAAATGCTAGAGGATATGCTTTTAAAGTGAGAGAACTGTTTGCAAGGATGGGCAGGACAATTTTAAAAAACACAGCATTAGGTACCTGGAACAGTTTGCCAGGATAGTGGTGAAAGTAGATACAACAGTGCTGTTTAGAAAATATATGCATGCACACATACACACCTTTTTACATATATACATGTGAATATACAATGAATAGAGGCATACAAAGAGATCTACAGAGCAGGTTAAACTAATTTGGGTTCATGCTTGGAACAGACATCATGGCCCAAAAAGCCTGCTCCTGTGTTGTTCATGTCCTTTAAGCTTTGCTTGGTCCAAATCGTGACATTCCTGCACTCTCAACGACTAAATAAGACAGTGGTTCCTACTTTTGGAAAAGCAGGTAGAGATGACATTACATGCTGGTCTTGCCAACATGCACAGATCACAAAGCCAAGAGAAACCAAGAAACCAAAAATTTAATATTAAATGTACCCACCACCTGAGACCCAAGCTCCTATTATACCTGACTATATGCAACTCTGCTTGCATTCAAAAATCAAAATCAATCTAACTATTCATCACAATACCCTTCCACTCTCAAAGAAACCCAGTAAAAGAAAATTTGCACTTTTTATGCATACAAATAAAAATTGAACAGCAACAATCTCATTCTTTACTCAATGAGCATCCACGGAGGAAGGAGTATATAACTTCAAAAACATAGAACAGAGAAAGAAATAGTCTCAGTTCAAAATGCATGACTCCTTAATCTGAATGTGTACCCAAGTTTGAAAACAAAACAACTTATGGAAAAATATTTTCAAGAATTACCTTGTCAGAATTCCTTTGTTGGGGGTGTTGTGGACAGTGTGGGGGGCTGTCAGAGGTTACAGTGGAACAGCGATAGGATGCCAAACTGGGCTGAGAAGTGGCAGAAAGAATTCAACCCAGAGAAGCGTGAGGTGGTTCATTTTGGTAAGTCAAATATGATGACAGAATATAGTATTAATGGTAAGACTCTTGGCAGTGTGGAGGATCAGAGGGATCTTAGCGTCAGAGTCCATAGGACGCTCAAAGCTGCTGAGCAGGTTGACTCTGGTTAAGAAGGTATATGGTGCACTGGCCTTCATCAACTGTGGAATTGAGATTAAGAGCTAAAAGGTAATGCTACAGTTATATTGGACCCTGGTCAGAACCCACTTGAAATACTGTGCACATTTCTGGAAACCATAGAAAGGGTGCAGAGGAGACTTACAGGGATATTACCTGGATTGGGGAGCATGCCGTATGAGAATAGGTTGAGTGAACCCGGCCTTTTCTCCTTGGAGCGGCGGAGGATGACAGGTGACCTGATAGAGGTGTACAAGATGATCAGAGGCACTGATCGTATGGATATTCAGAGGTTTTTTTCCCTGGGCTGAAACATCCAACATGAGGGGGCACAGTTTTAAGATGCTTGGAAGTAGGTACAGAGGAGATGTCAGGGTAAGTTTTATTTTTACGCAGAGAGTGGTGAGTGTGGGGAATAGGCTGCCAGCAACAGTGGTGGAGGCGGATATGATAGAGTCTTTTAAGAGTCTCCTGGATAGGTACATGGAGCTTAGAGAAATAGAGGGCTATGGGTAACCCGAGGTAATTCTAAAGTAAGTACATGTTCAGCACAGCATTTTGGGCTGACGGGCCTGTATTGTGCTTTACGTTTTCAATGTTTCTATTTTCTATGCAAAATCAATCTTTTATCCAAATCTGTATTCGGATCCAATTTAATTATTCTCTTCTTAGAGGAAACCCCTCCCAACCTAGAAATCAATTCAGTTTATCTATGCAGCATCACCTGCACACACAAGAAATAAAATCAAAAGCAACAGAAAGTTGACCTTTCACACAGCATGGGGCAAGAACCATTTGGCATATCAAGACAAAATAAAGATGCAAAAGAAAGGATTCTCAGGTGAGATCTACTATTGGTCAGTTACTTTACTGGTTCTGAAGACTTCAGCCTTTAATAGGTAGTTTCTATTGGCTATTAATACCTGTGGTTATAGTAGTGTGATTGGTGACTGATTATGCAAGTAAAGAATTTGGACATCCATAAGGTTTCCAACTGGTCAATATTTGTATTCAACTCATTATTTTCTATATAACAATGTATTTCTTTGTTCGAACTTCAGAACAGTTTGGTGACAGCCAATGCTGTACTCCATGTACACAAGTTAATGAAGTGTGATTGAGCAACAAGTGCAAGTCTTCTGAGTCTAGATCATCAGCATTGACAGAATCACTACTGATTTTTAATCTCAGTACCATTTTCTTGCATATCACTCAATTCTCTTAAATGTATTCTCTCGAGTACGGATACCAACACAGACACAATTCCAGTTTGGTACCAAAGTGTAATATGATGCAGCAATACTTCTTCCTCTTGTACTCAATCTCATTTCAATAATGGTGACCAAACCATGCATCTACATATTTGCTGCATACGAATATTTAAAGAATAAAATCAAAAAAGCAGATTGATCATTGGTTTATCTTACATGTTCAAGAATATTATTTAGGTTGTTATTTAGAAGAATTTAAAAGAATGTTACACAAAATAATACCTCTTAGGAAATGAACAGTTTATTACCAGAAATGTGTGATCAGTTAAAGAACAGAAAACAGCATGAAGAGGGCTTTTCCAAGTAGGCAGATTGGCAACAGCAGGAATGGCATAGATCAGACCTAGCTGAGGAACTATATCCAGAATTAAAAGGACTAAAAAGCTGACTGACTTGTTTTGCAGCTTGCCTAGTCCGGCTGTGAGAATAATGCTGCAAGATAACTAAGGAATAATGGAGAGCTTGTTCCATGAGAAAGCTGCTTTGTGTAATCACTAATCAAGGATGTCTGGCAACATCAGAGTACTATGCAATATCAAATGTTTAACAAGCAGCCCCAGACAGTGCTCAGGGCTCACTTGATTACAGATTTTCCAGGTTCTATGAGCGGGGGCTCTGCAGTATCAACTGAGATGCAAGTTTGCTAATAAACAGAATGTAATCTTAAGTAAACTGTGTTTGACAATTATTCCCTGGGTCTGAACCTAAAGTCCTCTGGTAGAGAGACAGATCGACATAGCCTCTCAGTTTCATGTAATAAAAAAGCAAATGTCCTAGTTGTTTGATGATGTAAAACTGGGTGAACAAGTTAACTGTGAGGGAGACATTAGGCAGATGGAAAAGTTGAGTTGACTAAAAGAACAAGACAGTTGTAGGTTTGAAAGACTTCGTACCAGAGAGGCGTAATATAAAATATGTTATGACAAAAGGACATGGGTGGATGAAATGGGAAAAATAAATGAAAACCTATCTATACTCATTGCCCCTCAAGTCACTCCTTGAGTGGTGAGCTGCAGATAAAACTTGCTTATTCTGCACCTGGTCAATTCCAGCCATACCTGAGTAAATTACCCCAGGATATCACTGCCCAAAAGGATGCAATCAGATTCTCCTACCTTGAAAAGGGTAAGGCTAGGGGTGGGGATGGAGGGGTGTGGAGAAGGGAAGAAGGAAATTTTCAGACTCAGTAACATATTCACAGGAACTTTAAAGGGAAGCTGCAAATTGGCTCCAAAAGGTTAGTAACAACAGGAATAATTAGGATCAGAGTTCAGTTTTAACTAAATCATTGAGCTACTTGGATGAGAGTAAACAACATCCAGTTCATCTAGTTTATGAACTCTTAGGACTATTTGGCATTCCTCTCTGGTGAGCAAAAATTTCTCCCAATTAAAAAAAAAATTCGATTTCCATTCCTGTTATAAAGCCCTTGGTCACTATTCTCACCCTGAAACTATCTGCAGGACCACCTTTTAGTGTATCCCTGCCACAACTCATTACGTACATTGATAATCATTTACTTTGAAGTTTGAATTTTGATCTACCCGGTGTGAAGTTAGTCAATAAAACTTGAAGTTAGTCAATAAAACTTGAAGTAACTCAAAACCGGCAATCAGCTTGTGCAGATGAATACATGTAATTCTGGAATTGGAGACTGATTGATTGATTAATTGATTGGATTGATTGATTTATTTGCTTAGAGATATAGAACGGAAGAGATTTTTTCAAATATACTGGATAAAGGGTAAAGGAGACAAAAGTGGATATTGGACCACTAAAAAGTGACACTGTAATAGGGAACAAAGAAATGGCAGGTGAATTTCAATATTTAGCATCAGTCTTCACTGTGGAAGACACTGGCAGTATGCCAAAAATTCAAGCAGCCCAGTCAATGCACTGACCTTAACCCAATCAAACATCCCTGGCAAGACCTCAAGATTGCTGTCCACCACTGCTCCCCAACTAACTGGCACAGCTTGAGCAATTTTACAATGAAGAATGGATAAATCTTGCTCACTGTGCAAAACTAAGGGGGATGAATACTTCTGAACTCCTGACATTTTAAATTTTGGATTTTAGTTTATCATGCTATACAATTTTCCCTGTTTTTGAACTCTATTATGAAAAAAATAAGAGCTTGTGATTCTCAAAAATTTCCACTTAAATTCATGGTTGCAATACTCATTTATGTGAACGAAGGGTTAGGGGCTGAATACTTTTTCCACGGCACTGCACTTTTCTGTGTGACTACGTTTACTGCCATCATAGGTGTGCTATGTATTTTGCACGGTGGCCCCGGAGGAATGTTATTTTGTTCGGCTGTATTCACGGGTATTCATACACGATTGTATGATAATTGAACCTGGATATGCTACAGCCAAGGGTAGCAGTGAATGGGTGTTTCTCGGAATGGCAGGTGGTGACTAGTGGGGTGCCACAGGGCTCGGTATTGGGACAACAGCTGTTTACGATTTACATAACAATTTAGATGAAGGCATTGAGAATAACATCAGCAAGTTTGCTGATGATACTAAGCTGGGTGGCAGTGTGACATGTGATGAAGATGTTAGGAGAATTCAGGGTGACTTGGATAGGCTGGGTGCGTGGGCAGATACTTGGCAGATGATGTTTAATGTGAATAAGTGTGAGGTTATCCACTTTGGGAGTAAGAACAGGAAGGCAGATTATTATCTGAACGGTGTAGAGTTGGGTAAGAGAGAAATACAAAGAGATCTAGGAGTCCTTGTTCATCAGTCACTGAAGGTGAATGAGCAAGTGCAGCAGGCAGTGAAGAAGGCTAATGGAATGTTCACCTTTATTACAAAGGGAATTGAGTACGAGCAAGGAAATCCTTTTGCATTTGTACAGGGCCCTGGTGAGACTACACCTGGAGTATTGTGTACAGTTTTGGTCTCCAGGGTTAAGAAAGGACATCCTGGCTATAGAGGAATTGCAGCGTAGATTCACGAGGTCAATTCCTGGGATGTCCAGACTGTCTTACACAGAGAGGTAAGAGAGACTGGGCTTGTACACGCTGGAATTAAGGAGATTGAGAGGGGATCTGATTGCAACATATAAGATTATTATGGGATTGGACAAGATAGAGGCAGGAAATATGTTCCAGATGCTGGGAGAGTCCAGTACCAGAGGGCATGGTTTGAGAATAAGGGGTAGGTCATTTAGGAAAAACTTCTTTCTCCCAGAGAGTTGTGGGGGTCTGGAATGCACTGCCTCGGAAGGTTGTGGAGGCCAATTCTCTGGATGCTTTCAAGAAGGAGCTAGATAGGTATCTTATGGATAGGGGAATCGAGGGATATGGGGACAAGGCAGGAACCGGGTATTGATAGTAGATGATCAGCCATGATCTCAAAATGGCGGTGCATGCTCGAAGGGCCGAGTGGTCTACTTCTGCTCCTCTTGTTTATTGTCTATAGCAGAAAAAGGCCACAAACATATATTCAGTGTAGGTATAGAAGGTCCTAATGGCAGCCACTGAGTGTATATCCTGCTGCATCCTTTGGTAACCTACAGTATCCACAACACCAACCTTTATATTTACTAATCCACCAACCATGTTTGGGCAGAGGCCCCTGCAGAACATGACTAATCATGGACCTCCATCCAGACAAAATTCAATCAATCTCTGTCCTCTTACTCAATAATGAATTTTAAAACCATAACATTCAAAAGCAGAATTATACAACACATTTCAGTAATTCTAATATTTTAGAGATTCAACTTTTAACATTCTGAAAAATTGAATGCATCACTGACAAAAGAATGCATGACTTCTATTTTCAGAGGTAAGTTAACAGTTGATCCCCTTTAGAAGTTCACATCTTCCACCAGTCCAAGTTTAGCTCTATGCAGCCTATTTATATTATTTGAGATCAGACCTGTATGCTTTTAGTTGTGTGTAATATATATTTATTTTAAGCCTTGGGGAATTGCGGTTACACGCTGATATGAAATTACTATGGAGAATTTCTGTTAAGTATGAAGGACAAAGCTTGGACTAAGGAAAGATTATTAAATATATATACAACAGGCACTGTGAACAGCTTATGAATTGCAGATGCACTGGGATTTTGAGGTATATACATGTTCTTGCAGTTGCCTCAAGCTCATACTTTAAGAATATATGCTCTTAACAATTACAAACCCAATCAGCACAGTATCTTTTTTTCAACCCCCAACAAATCTGCCCTCCAATAGGTAGAAATTAATCTTGCTCAGTGCTTGTGTAATTTGTTCATTTATTACAGTCCAAGTTGAATAGTTTATTTCAGTTCAATGCTCCAATTATTTTTCATTGCACTAAAGCACAAGATCACCCTGCCTTCCAATGTATCACAACTCTCATTTATCCCTTCCTTCCCCCAACTCCCAATGTATTACTTCCATGAAATTTGTTGCATTTCTAACTTTCCAGTTCTGATGAAAAGGTCAGTGATGTGGAATTCTTCTGCTTCTCTCTCTCTCTACAAACTCTGCATGACCTGCAAGTACTTCTAAAATTTTGGTGACATCAGAGGATAAAGCACTGTTCAGTGACAGAAGAAAATACAGGAGGGTTTTTACTCTGGCACTGTGCCACAGGAAATAGCATGAGCATACAATATAATCTATATAATCCAAAATGCTTGTACCTTTCTACCTTTGAATATTTTACATGAAAAACACTCTCCCTTACTGTCTGGTCCATTAAAGTTATAGATTCTACCTTTTTAATTTTCCTGTTAGATGATATCCATGTTGAAGTGGTACTTCCCTTAAAGGGATTCATTCACGTATGCACAAGTTACCGTCATTCTTGTCACTCTGTATTTACATTTATTTAAAATGTAAAAATAAGGTATGTGATGCTAACTTTGAGCATCTTGTCATGATCTTTCCTCCTAATATAAATCTACACTAATTAGGCAGAATTAACAAAGTGACAGAAATCACAGCTTTCATCAAAAGTTCGCAAGTTTAAATCTAGGTAGAAATTCCAGAGTAATACTGAGCAACAGCTGGAGATATCATCTTCGAAGCAAGCCATCAGGGTACATCTACACAGAAAAATGCAGTTACGCTAGTTCAAACATTTTGAGAGTCTGTCCTGCAAAGATAAATTTTCACCCAACATTCCTAAACAAATGACTTAGTCGTCATCACCGCACTATTTGCCACTTTGTGCTTTGGTTCTCTAATTACAATGACTGTGCTTCGTAAAAGCTCTGCCTGAACTACAAAGCCCAAGGTTACAAAAGCAAAGGTGGGAAAATAATTAAAATTCCATGTTATATTTAATACAATAGGCAAGTTCAGATTACAGTGGGGATCATGACACCAAACAAGAGTATCACCTAATGATGTTACTCAGATACTCTAATTAAATAATGATTTTGTGGAAAATAAATTGTGCAAAATTGAACCTCTACACCAATATTTTGATAAAAACCAGCTGTGTTCAATCCCCCATCAGCTGTATATTCTCAAATGGAGAGTAAAGATCCAGGGAGAATGTGCTGTCCAGGTCGTAGCCAATAATCAGAGAGAAAAAGATTACTGCAGCTGAGCTAAAATAACTATTTCTTTTATTCCAATTCTGACCATCCCATCTGCAACCCAACTGCCTTTAAGTCTTTTCTGCAATTTAAATACAGCCTTAGCAATAACTTACTTGCCTGCATCAGTGGTAGGTAAGTTGTTGAAAAGATCCTCAGCGGCAGGATTTATGTGCACTTGGAGAGACATAACATGATTAGGGATAGTCAGCATGGCTTTTGCCTTTCTAGCCTGATTGAATTCCATGAGGATGTAACAAAACAGACTGATGAAGGTAGAGTGTATGGATTTCAGTAGGGCATTTGACAAGGTTCCCCATGCAAGGTTCATTCTGAAAGTAAGGAGGCATGGGGTCCAGGGAGACCTTGCTTTGTGGACCCGTAACTGGCTTGCCCACAGAAGGCAAAGGGTGGTTGTAGATGGTTTGTATTCTGCATGGAGGACAGTGACCAGTGGTGTTCCACAGGGATCTGTTCTGGAACCCTTCCTCTGTGCGATTCATTTATAAGTGACCTGGATGATGAAGAAGTCGGTCATTAAGTTTAATGATGACACAAAGTTTGAGGGCGATGTGAAAATTCTGAGGGGTTATCCGATGTTACAGCAGGACATCAATAAGATGCAGAACTGGGCTGAGAAGTGACAGATGGAGTTCAGATAAGTGTAAAGTGGTTCATTTTGGATAGGTCAAATTTGGAGACAGAATATAGTGTTAACGGTAAGAATCTTGGCAGTGTGGAGGATCAGAGAGATCTTGGGGGCTGTGTCCACAGGACACTAATAAGCTGCTGTGCAGGTTGACAGTGTTGTTCAGGCGGCGTATGGTGTGTTGGCATTCATCAACCGTAGGATTGAGCTCAGGAGCGGTGAGGTAATGCTACCTTGGTCAGACCCCACTTGGAGTACTGTGCTCAGTTCTGGTCATGTCACTACAGGAAGGATGTGGAAACTATAGAAAGGGTGCAGAGGAGATTTACAAGGATGTTGTCTGGATTGGGGAGCATGCCTTATGAAAATAGGCATTTTTTAGGCACTAAAAGGCACTTTAAAAGGCAGGACTTCTTTTCAGAGCGGGCAGCGGAGTCCGTGGAAGCAGAGTCCTGGGCTTTGGCTAAGTGGGCTTCGGCGTAAGGGGACTTCGGTAAGCCTGTGTGATTGCTCGCTGAGGGGAAGAAGGTAAGGTCGCTAGGTGCTTTTTAGACTTATTCTATCAATCCAGTTCAGGTATGGGGGAGACAGTCAGAGCAGTGGTGTGCTCCGTATGCAGTATGTGGGAAGTCAGGGTCAACACAGTTGTCCCTGATGACCACACCTGCAAAAGGTGCGTCCAGCTGCAGCTCCTATCAGCCCGAGTTAGGGAGTTGGAGTGGGAGCTGGATGAACTACGGATCATTCGGGAGGCAGAGATAGATAGGAGTTATCAGGAGGTAGTCACACCAAAAATCCAAGAAGTAGGCAGATAGGTGACGGTCCAGAGAGGCAGGGGGAGCAGGCAGAGAGAGCAGAGCACCCCTGCGGCCATTCCCATTAACAATAAGTGTACCGTACTGGATACTGTTGATGGGGATGACCTACCAGGAATGAGTTGTAGTGGTCCTGCCTCTGGCACAGAGGTTGAACCCTCAACTAGGAAGGGGAGGAGGGAAGAGAAGAGAGCGATAGTTTTAGGGGATTCTATAGTCAGGGGAGCAGATAGGAGATTTTGTGGGGCAGGTCGGGAGTCTCAGATGGTATGTTGCCTCCCTGGTGCCAGGGTCCGGGACATCTCAGATCGGGTGCAGGCTATTCTTGAGAACGAGGGCATGAACCCAGATGTAGTGGTCCATGTAGGGACCAACGATGTAGGTAAGGTGAGTGAGGGGGTCCTGCTTAGAGAGTTCAGGGAGTTAGGAGTGAAGCTGAAAGGCAGGACCTCCAGGGTGACCATCTCGGGATTGCTACCTGTGCCATGTGCGAGTGAGGCGAAGAATAGAATGATTATGCACATTAATACAAGGCTGAGAGCATGGTGCAGGAAGGAAGGGTTCAGGTTTTTGGATAATTGGTCTTTGTTCCAGGAACATTGGGATCTGTTTTGAAGGGACAGTCTACATCTGAACTGGAGGGGTACTAATATTCTTGCAGGAATGTTTGCCAGTGCTGCTCGGGGGGAGGGTTTAAACTAGATGTGCAGGGGGCAGGGATCCAGAATACGAGAGAAGATGATATGATGAAGGATAAGGGACAGGTGGGGAATACACGTTTCCCAAATATTAACTGTGTAAAGGAGAAAGGTGAGACAGAACATGTGTTGGAAAAGTTACATGTACAGAGGGTTGGTTAGAAGGAGCATGGGGTTAAATGTGTATAAGGTTTGGGTGATCTTGAGAAGGTCATCAAAATTCAAGGTGCAATTAGCGCGATGGAAGTTCAAGGAGCTGGGTTAGGTAAAATAGACAGTGTTTTAAGCAAAGAGAGGAGGAATGGGCTAAGAATTCTATACTTGAATGCGCGTAGTGTCAGAAATAAGACAGATGAGCTTGAAGCTCAGATGAAAATGGGGAACTACGATATTGTTGGGATAACGGAGACATGGCTGCAAGGGGACCAGGCCTGGGAATTGAGTGTACCAGGGTATACGTGCTATCGTAGAGACAGAAATATGGGAAGAGGGGGTGGGGTGAGATTCAGTCCTTAGCAAGGGGTGACTTAGGAACAGGGGAAGTAGAGTCTATGTGGATTGAGCTGAGGAACAGTAAGGGTAAAAAGACCCTAATGGGTGTTGTGTACAGGCCCCCAAACAGTAGCGTGGATATTGGCTACAAGTTGATTAGGGAGTTAACATTGGCATGTGCTAAAGGTAATGCAGTCATTATGGGAGATTTCAACATGCAGGTGAACTGGGAGAATCAGGTAGGTGCTGGACCCCAGGATAGGGAGTTTGTGGAGTGTCTAAGGGATGTATTTTTGGAACAGCTTGTGCTTGAGCCAACCAGGAACGAGGCTATTTTGGACTTGGTGATGTGTAACGAACAGGAATTGATAGTGATCTTGAAGTAAAGGAGCCATTAGGAAGTAGTGATCATAACATGATAAGTTTTTATCTACAATTTGAGAGGGATAAGGTCAGATCAGAAGTGTCAGTGTTGCAATTAAATAAAGGAGACTACGGAGCCATGAGGGAAGAGCTGGCCAAAGTTAAATGGGCGGATGCCCTGGCAGGAAAGACAGTGGATCAGCAGTGGCAGATATTCTTGGGGATAACACAAAAGATGCAAAAGCAGTTCATTCCAACGAGAAGGAAGGATTCAAAGAGGGGGAAGGGGCCACAGTGGTTGACAAAGGAAGTCAGAGATTGTATAGCATTAAAGAAAAAGAAGTATGACAGGGCTAAGATGAGTGGGAATACAGATGATTGGGAAAGTTTTAAAGAACAGCAGATCTTAACTAAAAAAGCAATACGGAGTGAAAAAATCAGGTATGAGCTCAGTCTAGCCAGGAATATAAAAGGGGATAGCAAAAGCTTTTTTAGCTATGTGAAGAGAAAGAAGATAGTTAAGAACAATGTTGGCCCCTTGAAGAATGAATTGGGAGAAATTGTTATGGGAAACAGGGAAATGGCAACAGAATTTAATGCGTACTTTAGATCTGTCTTCACCAGGGAGGACACAAGCAATCTCCCAGATGTATGGATGGGCCAGGGTCATAAGATATCAGAGGAATTGAAACAGATTGACATTAGGAAAGAAACTGTGATGAGTAGACTGATAGGACCAGATGGTCTGCATCCGAGGGTTCTAAAAGAGGTGGCTCAGGAAATTGCGGATGCATTGGTAATCATTTTCCAATGTTCCTTAGATTCAGGATCAGTTCCTGAAGATTGGAGAGTGGCTAATGTTATCCCACTTTTCAAGAAGGGAGGGAAGGAGAAAACAGAGAACTATCCTAACGTTAGCCTAACGTCAGTCGTGGGGAAGATGCTTGAGTCCATTATTAAGGACGAAATAGTGGCATATCTTGATGGCAGTAATAGGATTAGGCCGAGCCAGCATGGATTTACCAAGGGCAAATCATGCTTGACTAATCTGTTGGAGTTTTTTGAGGGTGTAACAAGGATGTTAGACGAGGGTAAGCCAGTGGATGTAGTGTACCTAGATTTTCAGAAAGTCATTTGATAAGGTGCCACATAGGAGATTGGTGAGTAAAATCAGAGCTCATGGCTTTGGGGGCAGGGTTTCAACATGGATAGAAAACTGGTTGGCAGACAGAAAGCAAAGGGTAACAGTGAATGGGTGCTTCTCAGACTGGCTGGAGGTTACTAGTGGGGTACCACAGGGCTCTGGATTGGGACCACAGCTCTTTACGATTTATGTCAACGATTTAGATGAGGGCATTGAAAACTATATCAGCAAGTTTGCTGACGATACTAAACTGGGTGGCAGTGTGACATGCGAAGAGGACGTTAGGAGAATACAGGGAGGCTGGGTGAGTGGGCAGATACTTGGCAGATGTCATTCAATGTGAATAAATGTGAAGTTATCCACTTTGGAAGCAGGAACAAGAGGGCAGAGTATTGTCTGAACGGTGTAGAGTTAGGTAAGGGAGAAATGCAAAGAGACCTAGGAGTCCTAGTTCATCAGTCAATGAAGGTGAATGAGCAAGTGCAACAGGCAGTGAAGAGGGCAAATGGAATGTTGGCCTTTATTACAAGGGGAATTGAGTACAAGAGCAAGGATGTCCTTTTGCATTTGTACAGGACACTGGTGAGACCACACCTGGAATATTGTGTACAGTTTTGGTCTCCAGGTTTAAGGAAGGACATTCTGGCAATTGAGGAAGTGCAGCGTAGATTCACTAGGTTGATTCCTGGGATGGCAGGGCTGTCTTACGCAGAGAGATTGGAGAGATTGGGCTTGTACACGCTGGAATTGAGGAGATTGAGAGGGGATCTGATTGAAACATTTAAGATAATTAAAGGATTTGATAGGATTGAGGCAGGAAATATGTTCCAGATGTTGGGAGAGTCCAGTACCAGAGGGCGTGGATTGAGAATAAGAGGTCAGTTATTTAAAACAGAGTTGAGGAAAAACTTCTTCTCCCAGAGTTGTGGAGGTGTGGAATGCACTGCCTCGGAAGACGGTGGAGGCTAGTTCTCTGGATGCTTTCAAGAAGGAGCTGGATAGATATCTGATGGATAGGGGAATCAAGGGATATGGGGACAAGGCAGGGACTGGGTATTGATAGTGAATGATCAGCCATGATCTCAGAATGGCGGTGCAGACTTGAGGGGCCGAATGGTCTACTTCTGCACCTATTGTCTATTGTCTAATAGGTTGAGTGAACTCGGCCTTTACTCCTTGGAGCGACGGAGGATGAGAGGTGTCCCGATAGAGGTGTACAAGATGATAAGAGGCATTGATCTGTGGATAGCCAGAGGCTTTTTCCCAGGGCTGAAATGGCTAACATGAGGGGGCATAGTTTTAAGGTCTTAGAATTAGGTACAGAGGGCACGTCTGGGGTTAAGTCTTTGGACGCAGAGTGGTAGGTGCATCTAATGCACTGCTGGCATCAGTGGTGGAGGTGGATCCAAAAGGGTCTTTTATAGACATTTGGATAGGTAGATAGGGCTTAGAAAACTAGAGGGCTTTGTGGTAATGAAAGTCTAGGCAGCTTTGAGAGTACAGGCCCAAGGGGCCTGTAATGTGCTGTAGATTTTTATCTATACTACATTAAGACAAAGATAGATATGATTAACATAAGTTTCGATGCTCATGTCTTTCAAATGGAGGTCAATGCATATTCTAAATTAAAACCTAGCCAGATCACAAAAAAAAACTAAACTTAACAAAACTTAACTTAAACTTAACTTTCTATACCTGTGCACTACCATAAAAATCTGTTTGTGAAAGAAACAGAAATACATTGATCAAGAACAGAGGATATTACTGTATGCATTATTAAGCACATAATTCTGATACTGATGAATAGCATAGCTGAACCAGATCTACCCCAACTTCTTAAATTAAGAAAATGCATTCAATCTAAACTTAACATGCACAGTTATGTCCAATGGGCTCTGATCAAATTGGGATTCCTTAGCTTTAATGGAAGAATATGGTACAGGGGAAAAAGACTAAAGTCATATTTTTGTAAATTACTGAATAAAATACTAAGTTCATTTTTCTAGACAACAGGCTACACAACACACCATGCCAGATTCATCATTCAATACTATACCTCCGCTCTCTTTCAATTCTTCATAATGCCATCTGTGGTTAAAACATTTAAAGAAATTTGATATCAAGGCCATGGAAAGAATGCAATATGGAAGGATGAGGGCAGAGAGAAAAGGCTCCACCCTTTATGACAAACAGCAGGATTGCTTCTTTGCACAAAGATAGTCTGGGTGAGATATAATAAGTATGCTAAAACTTTCGAACTGTTTTAGCAGACTAAAAATAAACTACTTCCAATGGCAAAATTGTTAGTAACCAATGGACAAATATTCACAATAGCTGGTAATTCAGGTCAACATAAACTTGAGAATGGCTATACATACAGTACCAACGAGCATTTGGGATACCGGTTGACTGGATTTGTTGGCTGCTGCAGGGCAACATACCTCTTCTGCTGCTTAAAACGTTGTACACAGCCATGTTCCTGAGTTGTAAACTGTTTGGATTACCAACAGTTCAGGGGAACCCTGTTTTCACATGAGAATGAGCTACAATAACACTGAGTAGTATCTGGGTCAGGTACTTGAAAAGGGAAAATTTGGAAGGCTTGAAGAAATGTTAATAAGCTAATTGATAATTTTTTAAAACACCATGGAATCAAAAATCCAAACCATCTTATTGATCAGAGTGCATCCATAAAAGAAGCTGACACATAATGACACTGCTTCCCATCTCATTGGCTTCAATGTAAATTTCCGGGAAAGAATTAGAGTGAATCTGGAGGGAAAATACTGAATCACTAGTGAACAGTTAGGTAAAGCTTTCAATAAAATATCTACAAGCAAATCTGCACAATGGTGCCTGTGCAAGTATATACAGAGCACTGATTCTTTCAAGGCACTGAGTTCACTGGCTGTTCCATTCATAAGTCTTTCCAATGAAACTTTATGCTGCAACATCAAGGAGACTCCCCACACCAAAGATGTATATCTGGATGATACAAAACCACCAAAAACGCACAAAACATCATGTATAAAATGAGTTGAATAAGATGCATACCAATCCTACTTGCCCATATGATTTCGACAACCCTCTGTTTTATTCAGATAACTTTTCAGATGTCTCCAAATGTTACTACTGTTCCTGCCTCCATCAGCTGCTCTGGCAACACATTTAACATACCAACTACTGTGCAAAATATTTACCCCTTGAACACCTTTTAAACCTTCTTCATCTCACCTTAAATTTATGCCTTCTATTTTCAGACAGCTCTATAATGGAAATCAGTGTGGCTTCTCATATTTATACCTCTTGTTTGTACACCTTTAAGATGATACATTTAGAAATATTTGAGAGATAAGCCACATGGACTCCCACTGAGGCCCTGATCACAACCAAATCAATTATCTATCCACAAAGCAAAGGCTTATCACGTACACCAAAAAGACACAGGCTCAGCAGCAGAACTCATAATTGCTGGGAACTCATCTTGAGATCTCTGAGAACTACCACCAACATTGTCTCTTTTCAGAAACCAGAGCAGCCAACACAATCACTGTAAGACCACCATCAAGAACCATGCACTTTGATAACACCAACCACCCAGCTAAACTTCTATTCTCAGCATATAAGCAGAAACTGAAGACCAGAAATGAGAAACATAAAGGTATGGTCAAGGGAAGTGGAGGAGCGTTTAGAGAGGTACCTGATGAAGGGTCTCAGCCCAAAGTGTCACATGTACTCTTTTCCATAGATGCTGCCTGGTCTGCTGAGTTCCTCCAGCATTTTGTGTGTGTGTTGCAAACATTTAGTGGACTACTTTGAATCAATGGACTAGACCATGTTCAGGGATTCATTTTCAGACCCGAATGAATAGTCAATGGCTGTCACCGACTTCCTCAATACGTACATGAATCAATATATGCCCATGAAAAGAAACCAAGTTTTCCACAAACCAGGAGATTTGAAGTCTGCTGAAGTCTAGATCTGCGATGTTCAAAATTGGCAATTCATAATCCTACAAGTATAGTACTGGGCAAAAATCTTAGGTACATGTAGTGTCTTGAACAAATATTCAGAACACACATCTTCTGTCTCGTTTTCTAAATTTAAAATATAGTGAAGTAGGATTTTCCAGCTGATCTACATAATATTATGCATCCTGTCCAATCAAAAGAAAAATTCCAAAACCTGTCAGCAAGTTGCTAAAATGCTAAAACCAAAATGGCTGAAAAAGTCTTCATCCCCTTTGTAATTACTACACCAACTTTCCTCAGTGCAATATATATTACCAACTCACCCAATCTATTGATGTAGAAAATTGAAGGATCACTTGTTTTCAACAAACTCATAAGCATAATTACCCCCTCTCACTCTGTAAGGTCCAACAGTATTGGTAGATTTTCAACAGACCAAACCAAAATGAAGACAAACAAGCATTCAAGCCAAGGGAGGCAATCTCAAAGGCACTGAATATACTTCAGAGCTCAGTGTAGTCCATTGTGAAAAAGTGGAAAATATATGAAACCACGGCCACACTGCCTAGGTCAGGCCACCCCTCCCAAATCAAGTCGATGGAGAAGAATGGCACTTAAGAACAGCTATTGTAACATCAACAGTCACTCTGAGTGGCCTGCAGAAGGCAGTGGCTACAACTAAAGATGAAGCTTATGATTTCACAATCTCTAAAGCCTTGGACAATAAAGGTATTTATGTAAAAGTAGCAAAGCAGCAGCACTGGCTTTAAACAAAAGAGCTTATCCTTGCCTATAAAGACTTTGTAAAGCATCAGTTAGAAGACACCGTAAAGATGTGGAAGAAGTTCTTGTGGTTGGATGAGACTAAAGTGCAACTTTTTAGCCTCAGCACTAAGTGCTAAATGTGACATACAACTAATATTGTACATAAGAAAGGTAATACTATCCCTATTGTAAAGTATGGTGGAGGTAGCATCATGCTTTGGGGATGCTTTTCAGCATCAGGAACTGGAAATCTGATCAGGATTGATGGGAAGATGAATGCTGCTAATACAGAGAGAGAGAGACCCTGGATAAAAACCTGCTAACCTCTGCCAAGAAGTTGATCTTTCAGTAGGTCAACGACCCAAAGCACACTGCCAGAGCAACCACGGAGTGGCGTCAAATGTAAGAAAATAGATGTTTTTGAATAGCCCAGAGTCCTGACCTTAAACTGGTCGAACATCTTGACCAAGATCTCACAACTACTGTCCCACTGCTCCCAAACTAACCTTGCATAACTTGAGCAATTTCACAAGAAGGAATGGGCAAAGCTAATAGAGACGTATCCACACAGACTACTGGCTGTAATAGCTGCAAGCTGAGCAAAAGGGGATGGCTTGAACTGCTGACATATCAGTTTTAGAATTTGTAGTTTTTCATGCTTTAGAATGTTCACTGATATTTGGGCTCCACTGTGAAAAAAGAGCATGCAATTCACAAATAAAAATTCTCAGTTAAATTGATCAAAATCTCTGGCTGTAATACTCATTTATGTGAACAAATGGTTGGGGATTGTATACTTTTACAATACACAGTATTTAGCTCAGACATTTGCACAGTACTGTAGTAATTTTATGTATTGCACTGTACTGGTGCCATAGAAAAACTAAACAAATTTCATGACATATGTGAGTGATGATAAACCTGTCTCTGATATGGGCCTCTATTGTCAAAGCTCTACATTAAAAAGTACAGGACTGTGCAAAAGTCTTGGGTATTTTGCACAGTACTGTAGTCTAGGTATGACCTATGGAAGGCCATAGTCAGAGTGAAAATGTTATTACTTCCTTTAGGATAGAACCTGACAACATAAATGGCAGTGATGCTTCACTTTTTGACAAGGCTTTTACGCACACTTTGAAAAGGAGACTAACACTACACCTATGCGAATCCCCACAGCATCTAGAGACCCAGTGATCTCTGTCTTGGAGGCCATCCTCAGAACATCCTTTAAGAGGGTGAACCATTGCAAGCTATCAGCCCTGATGGTGTACCTGACCAGGTACTGAAAACTTATGCCATTCAACTGGATTGAATGTTCAAGGACATCTTCAGCTGCTCACTCCTGCATTCTGATGTTCCCACCTGCAACAAGAAGGCAGCAATCATTCAAGTGCCCTAGAAGAGCAAGGTGAGTTGCCACAAGAACTATTGCCTGGTATCTTGTGTAATGAAGCATTTCAAGATGTTGATTGTAACTATAATTAATTTCTGGACCAACCATAATAGGTCACCATCTCACTAGCTATCCACTCTGCTTTGGAGGACTTAGACAACAGCAAAATGTACATCAGGCTGCAGTTTATCAATTACAGCACAGCATTCAATACCATCATTCTTTCAGTATTAATCACTGAGCTTCTGAACCATCAATGATGCATGCTTAGCCTACTATTCTACTCACAACATTCATGACTGTGCGGATAAGCACAGCTCACACGCTGTTTATAAAGTCACAGGTGATGCCATTGCTGTTGGTGAAATCTCAGGTGCCAACAAGGAAATATATGGGAATGAGATGGATTGGCTGGTTGCGTGGTGTTGCAGCAAAATCTCATGCTCAGTATCAGCAAGCAATGAATTGATTGCAGATATCAAAACAGGGAATAAGGAGGATATGCACTAATCCTCTTTTAGGGGGCAAGCAGTAGAAAGGGTCCATGGCTTCAAGTTCCTGGGGGTCAACATCTCTGAAGATCTATTGTGGGCCCAACATATTGATGCACTTACATAGACAGCACAACAGCAGCTATATTTCATCAGCACTTTGAGGAGAAATGATATGTAATCAAGTGTCATAAATTTCTGCAGATGTACCACGATACTGGTCGCATCAGCATCTGGTACAGAGGGGCCACTGCACAGGTTCAGAAAAGCTAGAGAAAGCTGTAAGCCCAGCTAGCTCCACCATGAGCACTAACCTATATCATTGTAATTTATGGCTTTTTATTATGTATTGCAAGGTATTGTTGCCTCAAAACAGATTTCATGACATGAAAGTGATAATAAAACTGATATAGTACTGATTTTCAAGAAATTCGACCATAAACTATTAGAAGGATTAATTAATAAATGTATGTGAAGTCATATAGATTGGATTAGCAAAATCAACAATAATGGCTTAATTAGAATGACTAATTGGTGGGACTTTCGTTCCATTCCAAGCTGATTTGGGATGTGGAAAGTATCCTTATTTAGGAAAATCAAAACCATGTTCATCTCACGAGGAAATCTGCAGATGTTGGAAATTCAAGCAACACACACAAAATGCTGGTGGAATGCAGCAGGCTAGGCAGCATCTATAGGAAGTACAGTCGACATCTCAGCCTGAAACGTCGACTGTACTTCTTCATATAGATGCTGCCTGGCCTGCTGCGTTGCACCAGCATTTTGTGTGATCATGCACATCTGTTCTTAAACAAAGGTGAAAGGAAATCAGAGAATTACAAGTCTGTTTAGTATCTGTTGTGAAATTGCAGGCATCTATCTGATAACTACTTGTGAATGTCTTTAATACTTGAGCTAATCCAGGGGAATCAGTATTATTTAAGGTGGGTTGCACTCTCATTTTCTAAACAGTGATTGGAAATGACATTTGATGTTACTTGTACAGATTTCCAAAATTCATTTATCACGTCCCTCACAAGAGACATGACTTGCAGTTGTGAAAGCAAATTATCAGCATGATTAGAAAAATTGAGGAGGTACTCTTATTAGAAACAATTGACTAATAGCCAAAAAATGTTCCTGGTTACGATAATTATATTAATCAAATGGATTTCAGTATTGGGACAATGTACCTCAAGTGGGTAGATCTTTCACCTCAGTGCCACTTCTCTGTATGAACCGCATTCCTTTTCTGGTTGGCTACCAGTGACTAGTGGTGTTCCGTGGGGTTTGGTGTTGGGACCGCTTCCTTTTATGCTACATATCAATGATTTAGATGATGGAATAGATATCTTTGTTGCCAAGTTTGCAGATGATACGAAGATTGGTGGAGGGACAGGTAGTGCTGAGGAAACAGGTAGGCTGCAGGAGGACTAAAACAGATTAGGGCAAGAGAGTGGAAAATGAAATACAATATTGGAAAATGCATGGTCATGCAGTTTGGTTGTAGAAATAAATGTACAGACTATTTTCCAAACGGAGAAAATACAAAAAAAAATGAGAAGCTAAATGACTTGGGAGCCCTTGTGCAAAACACCCTAAAGGTTATTTGCAGACAGAGTCAGTGATGAGGAAAGCAAATGCAATGTTAGCATTAGTCAAGAATACAAGAGCAGGGACGTGATGCTGAGGCTTCATAAGGCACTGATTAGGCCTCATGATGAGTATTGTGAACAGTTTTGGGCTCCTCATGCTGGCATTGGAGAGGGTTCAGAGGAGGTTCACAGGATGATTCTGAGAATGAAAGGGTTATCATATGAGGAACGTTTGATAGCTCTGTGTCTGTGCTTGCTGGAATTTAGAAAGATGAGGAGGGAAATCTCATTGAAGCCTTTTGAATATTGAAAGGTTCAGACAGAGTAGATATGGCAAGGATGTTTCCCATGGTGGGGGACACCATGGACAAGTCTAGGACAAGAGGGCCCAGCCTCAGGATAGAGGGGCGTCCATTTAAAACAGATGCGGAGAAATTTCTTTTGGCAGAGTGGTGAATTTGTAGAATTTATCACAGCAGCTGTGGAGGCCAGGTCATTGGGTGTATTTAAGGTAGAGCTTGATAGATTCTTGATTGGACACAGCATCAAAGGTTAGAAGAGAAGGTCGGGGAGTGGGGCTGAGGAGGGGGGGAAGGGATCGGACATGATTGAATGGCAGAGCAGACTCAATGGGCCAAATAGCCTAATGCTGCTCCTGTGTCTTATGAAAAATGATATCCATGAACGCTCCTCAAATGAGGCCAGACAGGTAGAGATTATAAACAAAATGGTTTGTTGTCACTTTGTCTGGGGTATATTATGGACCTTCAGACAATGGGAGTAACAGTAAAATATGTCTAGGCAGATAACACAGAGATATGATAATACAGGTTTTCCCCGCTATTCAAAGGTAGAGCATTCCTATGAAATGGTTTGTAAGCCGGAATGTCGTAAAGTGAAGAAGCAATTACCATTTATTTATTTGGTAAAAATTTGTGAGTGTTCGCAGACCCAAAAAAAAACCTACCAAATCATGCCAAATAACACATGAAACCTAAAATAACAGTGACGTAAAGGCAGGAATGATCTGATAAATACACCGCCGAAATAAAGTAGGAATACTTTTTTTCAATTATTGCAGCACTGTCCACCGCAGTGAAAATCTCACCCAAGTGCTCACGGCAGAAAGACTCGGCACAAGTGCTCTCGGCAGCACTCGCAGCAAAAACACTCGGCACAAGTGCTCTTGGCAGAAACACATGGCGCAAGCGCTCTCGGCAGAAGCGCTCTTTCCAGTAACCTTTAAGCTATGAAGCTGCCAAATCATATCAAATAACACATAAAAAATACACAGCCTATATAAAGTAGAAATAATGTTTAAAAAGGGCAAGGAATCTGCAGAAGTTTTTGATTCAGAACAAGAAGGCAGCGGGAGAGCACCTAAGGATTTCCAGCAGGAAGACATTTTAAGTCTCAGAGGAGACAGGCTCGACTGCGCAGGCGCATGACGTCAGCCAGTTGAGTGCGAACAGTTTAAAAAGGTAGCCATATCCAGCGGGCAGCAGAGTGAAAGGGCTTTGGCTCCACAGGTTTCGGCAGTAACAGGAAGAGATGAGGCAGTTGATGTATGTGAGGCCAGTTTTCTGTGGTCGGTGACAGATGTGGGAGGTCCTGGAGTCTCCCAGCATCCCGGACAGCAACATCTGCACACAGTGCATCAAGATGCAACTCCTAAGCGACCGTGTTAGGGAACTGGAGCTGCAGCTCCATGACCTTTGTCTGGTCAGGGAGAGTGAGGAGGTGATAGAGAGGATTTACAGACAGGTGGTCACTCCGGGGCCACGGGGGTCAGAGAAATAGGTCACAGTCAAGAGAGGGAAGGGGAAGAGTCAGGTACTCGAGAGTACCCCTGTGGCTGTACCCCTTGACAATAAGTACTCCTGTTTGAGTACTGTTGGGGGGGGGGGGGGGGACGACAGCCTACCTGGGGCAAGCGACAGTGGCCATGCCTCTGGCACAGAGACTGGCCCTGTGGCTCAGAAGGGTAGGGAAAGAAAGAGGAAGGCAGTAGTGACAGGAGACTCTATAGTCAGGGGTTCAGACAGGCGATTCTGTGGACGCAGGAAAGAAACTCGGATGGTAGTTTGCCTCCCAGGTGCCAGGGTCCAGGATGTTTCTGATCATGTCCAAGATATCCTGCGGTGGGAAGGAGAACAGTCAGAGGTCGTGGTACATATTGGTACCAATGACATAGGAAGGAAAAGGGAAGAGGTCCTGAAAGAAGACTACAGGGAGTTAGGAAGGAAGTTGAAAAGCAGGACCTCAAAGGCAGTAATCTCGGGATTGCTGCCTATGCCACACAACAGTGAGAATAGGAATAGAAATAGAATGAGGTGGAGGATAAATGTGTGGCTGAGGGATTGGAGCAGGGGGCAGGGATTCAGGTTTCTGGATCATTGGGACCTCTTTTGGGTGGGTGTGACCTGGACAAAAAGGACGGGTTGCACTTGAATCCCAGGGGGGCCAATATCCTGGTGGGCAGGTTTGATAGACCCGTTGGGGAGGGTTTAAACTAGTTTGGCAGGGGGGTGGGAGTCAGAATGTGAGTGCAGGGATTAAGGTAGAAGGACAAGGGCATGATGCTAAGAGTTCTGAGTTGATGAGGAAGGACAAGCAGGGGACAGAACATAACTGTAGCCAGTTAAAGGGGTTGAAATTGTCTACTTCAATGCTAGGAGTATTAGGAACAAGGAGGATGAACTTAGAGCATGGATTAGTATGTGGAACTACGATGTTGTGGCCGTTATTGAAACTTGGTTGGAGGAAGGGCAGGATTGGATGATGCAGGTCCCAGGGTTTTAAAAGGAATAGGGTGGAAGGTAGAAAAGGGGGGGGGGAGGGGGAGGAGAGTGACTTTGCTGGTCAGGGATAGTAACACGGCTTTAGAAAGAGAGGACGCTGCAGAAGGAATGTCCACGGAGTCAGTCTGGGTGGAAGTCAGAAATAGGAAGGGATCAATCACTGTACTGGGAGTAGTCTACTGGCCCCCAAATAGCCCTCGGGACACCGATGAGCAGATAAGCAGGCAGATTTTAGAATGGAGCAGGAAATACAAGGTAGTAGTTATGGGTGATTTCATGCTCTAAGTTCCGTCATATTGACTGGCACCTCCTGTGTGCAAGGGGGATAGATGGGGCTGAATTTGTCAGGTGTGTTCAAGAAGGATTCCTGACACAGTACATGGACTGGCCAACAAGAGGAGAGGCTATACTGGATCTAGTTCTGGATAATGAACCTGGCCAGGTGACAGACCTCTTGGTGGGGGAGCATTTTGGTGAGAGTGACCACAATTCCCTGAGCTTCAGCATAGCTATGGAAAGGGATAAAATCAGACAAAATGGTAAATTCAACTGAGGAAGGGCTAACTTTTAAAGGATGAGGCAGGAACTAGCAAGAGTAAAGTGGAAAGCACAGAAGTAATGTGGGAGAAGTTTAGAGACCACTTGAGCTGGGTTCAGGATAGGTTTGTCCGACTGAGGCAAGGAAAACCTGGTCAGAAAAGGGAACCGTGGCTGACGAAACATGTGAGGCAACTCGTCAAGAGGAAAAATGGAATCATATGTTAGATATAAGAAGCAGGAAGTAGGAGGGGCTTATGAGAAATATAGGGTAGCCAGAAAGGAGCTAAAGAAAGGACAGGAGAGCACGAAGGGGGCATGAGAAGGCCTTGGCATGTAGGATTAAGGAGAACCCCGAGGCGTACTATGCGTATGTGAAGAATAGGAGGATGACGAGAATGAAGGTGAAACCACTAAAGGATAAAGAGGGCAACATGCTCCTGGAGGCGGAGGAGGTTGGGGAGGTCCTAAATGAATACTTTGCTTCAGTATTCACAAGTGAAAAGGATCTTGATCAGGAAGAGGTCGAAGTAGAGCGGGCCTGTGTGCTGGACAGTGTGGAGTTTAAGGAAGAAGTGCTGGATCTTCTTAAAAACATAAATCCCCAGAGCCAGATATGATACACCCCAGGTTGTTGTGGGAATTGAGAGAAGAGATCACAGGAGCATTAGCTATGATCTTTGAATCCTCTTTGGCTTCAGGGGAAGTGCCGGGGGACTGGAAATGACAAATGTAGTTCCCTTGTTTAAAAAAGGTAACAGGGAGAAACCTGGGAACTACAGACCGGTGAGTCTTACGTTGGTGGTATGCAAACTACTGGAAAGGATTCTTAAGGATAGGAACTATGAGCATTTGGAGAAGTACAGTCTACTCATGGACAGTCAACATGGCTTTGTGAAGGAAAGATCGTGCTTCACGAGCTTGATCGAGTTTTTTGAAGAGGTAACAAAAGAAATCGATGAGGGTAGGGCAGTGGATGTGGTCTACATGGACTTCAGCAAAGCATTTGACAATGTCCCTCATGAGAGACTCATCCAGAAAGTCAAGAGGCATGGGATAAGTGGAACTTTGGCTGTTTGGATAAAAAATTGGCTTAAAGGAAGAAAGCAGAGGGTAGTTGTGGAAGGAAAGCATTCTGCCTGGAGGTCAGTGACTAGTGGAGTGCCACAGGGATCTGTCCTGGACCCCTGCTATTTGTGATTTTTATAGATGACCTGGATATAGAGGTGAAAGGATGGGTAAGTTTGTGGATGACACGAAGATTGGAGAAATTGTGGATGGAGCTATAGGTGGTCGAAGGTTACAAGAGGATATAGATAGGCTGCACAGTTGGGCAGAAAAATGGCAGATGGAGTTCAATCCGGACAAGTGTGAGGTGATGCATTTTGGAAGGACAACCAGAAGACTGAGCACAGGATTAATGGTCAATTACTTAAGACTGTGGATGAACAAAGGGACCTTGGGGTTCAAATCCATACATCCCTCAACCGCTGCACAGGTTGATAGGGTAGTTAAGAAGGCCTATGGGATGCTAGCCTTCATTAACAGGGGTATTGAGTTCCAAGAGTAGAGAGGTCAAGTTGCAACTCTACAAATCTCTGGTGAGATCGCACTTACAGTATTGTGTTCAATTCTGGCCACCTCATTATAGGAAGGATGTGGAAGCTAGGGAGAGGGTGCAGAGGAGATTTACCAGGATGTTGCCTGGATTGGAGGACAAGTCATATGAAGCAAGGTTAGCAGAGCTGGGACTTTTCTCTTTGGAGTGTAGAAGAATGAGAGGGGACTTGATAGAGGTCTACAAGATTATGAGAAGCATTGATAGGGTGGATAGTCAGTACCTGTTTCCCAGGGCACCAATAGCAAACACCAGAAGGCATATGAACAAAATTAAGGTAGGGAAATTTAGGGGAGGCATCAGGGATGTTTGTTTGGTTTTTTTTTATAAACACAGAGGTTTGTGAGTGCCTGGAATGACTTGCCAGGGATAGTGGTGGAGGCTAAAACATTAGGACAGGTACATGGATGAAAGAAAAATAAAAGGTTATGGGGTAGTGTGGGTTTAGTACTTTTTTTTAAGGATTATATGGGTCAGCACAACATGGAGGGCTGAAGGGCCTGTACTGTGCTGTAGTGTTTTATGGTTCTAATGTATGTACAGTGTAGTTTCACTTACTGGAATCAGGAAAACAGCGAGCACACTGATGATGGTGTGTTAGGCTGAGTCATCAGAGGTTGGGGTGGTGGGAGACTGGGCTGTCATCTCATCATCATCTGTTTCCATCAGGGCAGGCAGGTCACCTTCTATGTCTGCCTGCCTCAATGTCAAAGGTCGAGTTTCGTCGCCCGCTATGGTTGACGTGGAAGACTTGAAAAACGACAGAATGCTTGACTGCTTAACCTCGTGCATTTTTCTATCATACAGTTCTTTGCAAGCACTCAAACCATCCTGCAAATATGCCCTAAACCTACATACCCTTTCAAAATTAAATTCACAGTTTTCTGCAATCATTGCAGCGTTATCAATCGCAGCAAAAATCTTATACAATTGCTTCACGTTCAGTTCCTGGACGACTTCACTTTCAGGCCATTTGCTACTGTGCTCAGCTTCAACTGACATCCTTTCCTCTTCATCAACCAGTTCTTGGTTATGGATGCTAAAACCTCTTCAACATCATCTTCATCAACTTCCACAAACCCTTACACAAACTCACTATATCATTACTTCATTCACCACGACTGAAGCGCTTAATTATGTGTAGTTTTACGCTAAGTATAACACCCTTATGAGCTCTTTTAGGCTCTTCCGATACCTTACAACTCATCTTGCTAACGGATACACAAAATAAATCGACATAACGCGCAGTTGCCCACAGGCACGTGTTTCAGCAATGTTGGCTGGAATGCAGTTCAGGGGAAGGGGCTTGGCTGCTCGGCACGCGCGCTGCCTTTTTCGCAACAGTGAAAACACCTTCTGTTAACAAAAACAGGTAACAGGTAGGTCTTTCCTAACAGCGAGGTATCGTAAAGCGAATGTTCGAAAAACAGGGGACTCCTGTAAAGGTGTTATCAGACTGCGAGGGAGTTGGTTCAATTTTCCAAATTTTAACTGGGAATGCCTTAGACTTAAAAACTTAAAGAAGCTATAATTTTCAAGGTGTCCAAGGAAGGCTTTTAATGTACTATGTAGATGGACCAATGAAGGAAGGAGTATTACCAGATCTTGACCACCTATATTTCCCAAGATAAGATCTGGTGGAAGGGAGTGGAGGGAATGTTAGTTGAGGAACATTATGCAGAATGTGCTTATGGTGAAAGATACGAATGAACCAGTAATTCACATCTTGAATATGGAACTCAAGATGTCAAGGAATATTGAGTTTTGGATAAAGTGTAAAAAAGGAAGTATTTGACAACTTTAGGGAAGACCCATCAAGACCTATGGTGAAGACCTATCAAGAGTATAAAAATGGAGGTGATTAAAAAAAATTAGGAAGATGGAATAGGGTCACAAATTACTAGCAGGAAGGAATTAAGAATATGGAGGGGAAAAAATAACCTGGGAAAAGTATAGCCCATTAGGCACACTTGGGGCAATCTGTTCACAGAACAACAAGGTTAGGATGAGGTTATAAATGAATACTTTTTGTCAGTAGTCACAAAGGAAGCAGACTTCGTAGCTGGAGAAATAATTGAAGGAACATGTGAAAATCTAGTGCAAGTCTGCATAAATATTCTGATCAAAGATGCAGCAAGAATGAGAAGCTAAAGTAACTTCTGGTTATAAAACAGACAGTACTAGAGAAACTGGCAAGATAGAAAGCTGATAAATGCCAAATCGGAATAATTCACATCCAGAGTTTCAATGATATCTGTCACCTACCAAAGTTAGCAGATTCTGCAACAAATGGAGGATAGGAAACTTGACCCCTTTATTTAACAAAAGCTAGAAAGAAAACAAGGAAGTATTGTTCTGCTGACTTAAAGATATTGCTGGAAGTTCAGTAAAAATCTTAATAACAAAAAAACCTTGAAGAACTATTGGTTTGAGCAGGTTAAACATGAACTTATGAGTAGAACAAATTCTGTGACCCAGAACTCTCCTAGAGTTCTTTGAGGTTCTGGCTAGTAGAGGAGATGGAGGACAACCAGTAGCCATGAAGTATTTGAAATTGCAGAATTTTTTTGATTAAGTCCCACCCTGGAAATCAACCAATAAGTTTGGATAATATATCAGGGAGTAATGAACTGTCATGGTTGGAGAACTGGTTGGCAGACAGACAGCAAACAGTAGATTACAAAGATCCTTCTCATGATAATAGCCTGTTACTTGGTGGGTACTGCAAGGATGAATGTTTGAACTTAGGCAGTCACAATTTAGATCAATAATCAAATTGATGACATCAGGCAATATTCGCAAGTTTACTGAGAGAATAGCGAGTACAGAAGAGGATGCAAAAACATTTTTGGGGGCATCATCAAGCTGAGTGGTGATGAAGAAATGAGAGGTCTCCCACTCTGGCATACTTAATAGATGAGGATTTGTGAAATGGTGAGAGACAGGGCAGAACTGGTAAGCAAAGGGACTAGGATGTACTTATGCATGTCCCTGAAGGCCAAGGTGAAAATGCAGAAGTTATTTCAGAAGGCAAATGACATGCAAGCTTTTATGAGAGGCAAAATAGCCTCTTCCTACGTCATAATACAGTGCCTTGTAGAAGTATTCAAATTTTCATTTTATTATCAAAGTATACAACTTTGAAATTCTTCAATTTCAGCCCCCCACACTTAATTCACAGGAGTGTTACAAGAGGGGAATTTGATCAATTTAACTGAGAATTATTTGTGAATCACATGTTCCTTTTCTCACAGTTGAGTCAGAAGGCCTTCGATAAGATGCCACATGAGGCCACTTAATAAGTTACAAACCTATGGTATTACAGGAAAGATTCTAGCATGGACAATGAAATGGCTGATTGGCAGGAGGCTAAGAGTGGGAATAAAGGGAACCCTTTCTGGTTGGCTGCCAGTGACCAGTGGTACTCCACAGGGTCGGTGTTGGGACAGATCCTTTTAACATTGCAAATAAATGATTTGGATGATGGAATTGATGGCTTTGTTACAATGTTTGCAGATGATGCAAAGATAGGAGCAGAGAGACTACAGAAGGACTTAGGTCGGGGGTCGGCAACCTGCGGCTCCCGAGCCATTTGTGGCTCTTTCACCTCTGTGCTGCGGCTCCCTGTGGCTTTGGGAAATAATTGGTCAGTATTTAATTAAAATGTATTTTATGTTAGTTTGTTAGCTTTTGAAATGTAATTCTAAATTTGAAGATTATGGTGATCTTGTACAATCTAAGTGTGGCGACACATTTCCTGGCACATCCGAAACGGCTCACAATTAGCCAGCATTCCGGCTAAGGGAGATAGCCTACGGGGGTTTGTGAGTACGCGTCTTTTGCAGCATCTGCGTCCATGGGGGCTGGGTTGAGGGAGGCTTAAAAGCAAGGCTGTTTAGTTCGAATAAAGTTATTCGACTGCAGTTTACTGACTGCGTGAGCACACCGCTACAACGTGTTTTTATCGCTATTAATATACGTCACCACTGCCAATACCTGACACCCGCCAGTGCGCGATTTCTTTAATTTTTCGATCCAAGGTAAGCCAACTATGGAGAATTCTAAAAAAAGAAAAGTGACTGAAGAAAACAGAACGTTTAATGATACGTGGACAGATTCATTTGCTTTCACTGTTGACGAGACTGGTTTACCGGTATGCTTAATATGCAATGAGAAACTAGCAAACAACAAAAAGTCAAATGTCGCAAGGCATTTCCAGAATAAACACGCAGCCTTTGCTCAAAAATATCCGGATGGAGATGAGAGAAAAAAAGCCGTTTCGGAACTGATGCGGAAGGTTGATCTGAGCAAAAATCATTTCCAGAAATGGATGAAGTCTGGAAAATCAACGACATACACCAGTTATATTGACGCTCAGGAAATAGTCAGGCACGGGAAGCAGTTTACAGATGGTGAATATATAAAAGAATCTTTCATTAAGATTTCAGAACATCTATTCACGGACTTTAAAAACAAGAGTGAAATTGTGCAGAAAATCAGGGATATGCCCCTCTCTGCAAAGACTGTCAAAGACAGAACCATAAAAATGGCAGAAGACATCACAAGACAGCAAATTAAAGACATCAATTCAGCTGTGGCCTACTCGATTGCCTGTGACGAGTCTAAAGACAAAGGTGATATTGAACAAATAGCGTTGTTCTGCCGGTATGTAAACTCTGCCGGGCCACAGGAAGAACTGATTGAGTTGATACCTCTAAAAGACCAAACACGGGGGGAGGACATCTGTGAGGCTGTCTTGAATTGTTTAAGAGCCAAAGGAATAAAGACCACCCATCTGGTGTCAGTAGCTACTGATGGGGCACCTGCTGCACAACGAAGTCCAGTGGCTGTCCAAAGGGGAGCTGCTGAAACGCTTTGTCGCGTGTCTGGAAGAAGTGAAAACTTTCCTGGGCAGCAAAGGGCTCAACTTTCCTGAGCTGGAACAGCCAGAGTGGCTGGAAAAGCTACACTTCATGGTAGACATGACAGCGCACCTGAACACGCTGAACACAGCTCTTCAACGGGGTAAGGACGTACAGCCCTGCACATGTTGGAGGATGTTTTGGCATTCGAGCGCAAGTTGACGTTGCTTGCCAGAGATTTACAGAAAGGCACATTGTCTCACTTCCCCAATTTGAGAGAGTTCAAACAAGGTCACGACATGATAAATTCGGAGTATTTACATTCTGCAATCATCGCAATGCAAACATCGTTTGGGAAACGCTTCTGTGAGTTCAGAGAGGAAAAAAAACACATTATCCTTCCCGGTCACTCCCCTAAGCATCGATCCATCCCTACTAAATACGACTGCATTGTCAGGTGTGAGTCAACCTGAACAAGTATGATAAATATTTTAATTGCCTATTATTTTACGTATATTCATATGTTTTCATTGTTCAGTGAAATAGTCCTTTTATTTTTCAGGTTGACAGCTGGCTGACGTTATTTTTGGTTTGCTGCTGGCGGCAAATTTAAGTTTGGCGTTTTTCATAAATACAAGAAGGACTCAAATAGTCGTTGAGTATTTTACTTAAAAGTAACCTTCAACCCAACGTCTTTTTTTCGGAGTTCAAAATGTTTTTGTTGCATGCAGAAATGTAATTTCATTTTCTCTGCAGGAGTTCATCAATTTCATAAATGCAACACATTATAGTTTGTTTATACATAGCATAAAGGCAAAACAAAACGTTGTATGCAGTGTTATTTCATTTTAAATGTCAAGCGGGTTTTGCAGCTCCCAGTGTTTTCTTTTCTGTGGGAAACGGGTCCAAGTGGCTCTTTCAGTGGTAAAGGTTGCTGACCCCTGACTTAGGTGAAGAGAATGGGCAAGGAAATAGCAGATGAAATACAGTGTTGAGAAGTGTATGGATATGCACTTTGGTAGAAGATTAAAAAAAGGGTACAGTATTTTCTAAATGGAGAGAAGATACAAAAAAAAAAGATGCAAAGGGACTTAAGAGTCCTTGTGTAGGATTCCCTACAGATTAGTTTGCAGATAAAGGAATGGTAAATGCAATGTTAGCATTCATTTCAGGAGAACTGGAATATTATCACAAGGATGTAATTATAAAGCACTGGTGAAGCCTCAGTTGGAATATTGAGAGCAGTTTTGGGCCCCTTATCGAGGTACTGAAACTGGTGAGGGTTCAAAGGAAACTCAGAAAAATGATTCCAGGTTTGAATGGCTTGTCATATGAAGAGTGGTTAATGGCTCTGGGCCTGTATTCACTGGAATGCAGAGGAATGAGTGGCGACCCAATCAAAACCTACCGAATGGTGAAAGGCCTTGGTAGAATGGATGTGGAGAGGGTGTTTCCTATGGTGGGAGAGTATAAGACGAGAAGACACAAGTCTCGGAATAGAGGGATGACCTTTTAGAATGGAGATGAGGATGAACTTCTTCAGCTAGTGAGTAGCAAATCTGTGGAATTCATTGCCAGCGGGAGCAGTGGAGGCCAAATCTTTATGTATATCTAAGGCAGAGATTGGGGTTGAGGGGAGAAAAGGATCAGCCATGATGAAGTGGAGCAGACTCAATGGGGCAAATGGAATAATTCTGCTCTTATAGCTTATGGTCTTATAAATGGGGAAAACACTAAAGCATGAGAAATTAAAAATTCAAAAACTGTACTTTCCTGAATTACAGCCAGAAATCTTTTTGGATAAGTCTCTATTATCTTTGCACAATGTGACAGAACAAGATTTCCCCATTCTTCCTTGCAAAATTTCCCAAACTGTGCCAAGTTAGTTGGGAAACAGTAATCTTGAGGTCTTGGGGAGGTGTTCGATCAGGTTAAAGTCAAGACTCTGATTTGGGACCCCACAAGGACATCAAATTTCTTCATCTGAAGCCACTCCATGGCTGTTCTGGCAGTATACATCGAGTCATTGCTCTGCTGAAAGACAAGCTTCCTCTCCAACTTTTCTGGCAGAGGTTAGCAGGTTTTTATCCAGGATCTCTCTTTGTATTTAGTAGCATTCATCTTCCCATCAATCTTAATCAGATTTCTAGTCCCTTCTGCTGAAAAGCATCCACATAGCAAAATGCTACCTCCACCATACTTTACAGTAGGGTGGAGGTTATCTGGTGGCTCCACAGTATTAGATTTACGTCAAACGTGCTGCTCAGTGCAAAGGCCAAAATTTTCCATTTTAGTCTCATCCAATCACAAGACCTTCTTCCACATTTTTTTTAAAACAGGATCTTCTCAGTGACACATTGCAAAGTCTTTACGGACAAGGATATCCTTTTGTTTAGCCAGAGCTCATTCCTCGCCACTCTTCCATAAATACTTATTGTGCAAGGTTTTAGAGATTGTACAGCCATGAACTTCATCTCCAGTTGCAGCCACTGACCTCTGCAGCCCACTCAGAGTGACTGTTGGCATCACAGTAGCCTCTCTTACAAGTGCCATTCTTCTCCAGCATCAGGAGTTAGAGAGGTGGTCTGACCTAGGCGGAGTGGCTGTGGTTTCATATATTTTCCACTTTTTCATGATGGACTGCACTGAGCTTTGAGATAGTTTTGAACCTTTCCCCATATTTGTACTTCTCTACTACCATTTGGCTGACTTGTCTTGAATGGTTGTTCGTCTTCATTTTGGGTTGGTCTGCTGAAAATCAAGTAATACTGCTGGATTTCATTGGGGGGGGGGCAATTATCCTTATTTATTCGTTGAAAACAAATGATCTTTCAATTTTCTACAACAAATTGGGTGAGTTGGCAGGGTAATATAGTACAGCACCTGAGGAAAGTTAGTGTAGTAATTACAAAGGGGATGAAGACTTTTTCAGCCTTTGATTTTTAATTTTTAGTAAATTGTTGATAGTCTAAGGAATTTTTCTTTTGATATAACATGATCCACAATGTTTTGTAGATTAGCTCAAAAAATACTAGTCCAATTTAAAATTTAGAAATACTTATTCAAGGCACTGGAAGGGTAAAAAGGTAACACAAGTAGCGAAAGGAGATTCAGCAGTAGCTTTCAAAAATAATTGCATTAATTCATAATGCCCTTCAGAATAGCTTGACTATAGATTTGAAGGAAATACTTAAAACTATATAGGGGAAGGAAGGAAGAGGGCTCAGGGATGATATATTCAGAAAACATCAGAAACATAAGTGAAGAATAATCAGTTGTGGTATTGATTCAAGATAAGAGGATTTAATATTGTTTCATTGAAACTGGATCTATAGTCTTTGGCTGAGAGGGCGAGACATTAATTTGGTTATCACTGTCACTTTTAATAGACTGTGATAGCGAAACATCACTTCATTTTACTGGAGCAAAATATTTTCTGTTGAAGGTCATAAATTTGGATTACAGAGAGGGTTTAATCATAGAAGCCAAATTTCCACGGGACACAAGGAAAACAGTATCTGTAACTAGCTTTAATTCTTACAATGACTCATTATGCAGTATATTTATAGCCCACTTGTTTGACTGCACAACCAAAATTAACAATGAACGAATCAGTCCCTGAAGAAGCACATGCAACGGAAGCTGAATTAAAATCCTGCACTTTCCAGTGGCTCAGTGAATTATGGCAAGCATTCAAAGTCACCACAATCTTCAGTTAACCCACAAAATTCACAAATTCAATTAGTGCAGCAACATCCTGTAATTGGTCAACACCAGTATGAATGAAAGTTACAAAAAATGACCAATGATCTTTCTCTGTGGATGATACCAGCAAAAACTGGTACCAAGGAGACTATTAGGATATGTCTCAGCTGGTGTACATCTTGCCTCATCCCATTTCTGAACTCTTGGCTGCGGACCATTCAGTTATGGCACACCTCAGAACAGATGAAGGTTTATGCCATCATCCTTTCATGCCTGCATTCAAATCACTAGCTCCTACATGAAAGCATTTTCGAACTTCCCATTAATTCTCCCAGTAATTGAAAATATTTCTTAGTTATTAAACCTGTTGCAAATAATGGCTCTTCCTATTTACTTTATCTCCTTACAATTTTATGTTTCAATCAAATATCTGAATTTCCACCACTGCAAAACCAATTGCATTAATTGGTTTCTTTCTCTTTCTTTATAACTAAAATTTTCCATACCCTGTTTACTCTCTCATGCTATCCCATTATTTAAGTCATGCAGTACCTTAGCTGTGCCCTGCCTAGAGTTCTGTACATTTTCAGAATGGCCTCTCCCTGCCGCTGTCATATGCTGCCTTAATTATCTCTCTTGCCATCTTGTTTCTGAACTAGAACTGAATCCTTCTGTTTTGGGACAGTTTGTTTATCTTACATCTTAACTGATCTCCAAAAGCAGCAAGTGATACCAAACCAAAACCTGTCCTGTGGTCACCAAGGCCCAAACGACACTTCTCTCCAGCAACTATAACTTGCAACTCAAATCACAACAAACTTCAGTTTTCATTTGCCAACACCTCCAGCTCATGTGATTAACTTGGCCACTCCCACAGTACCAATGAGTTGCATCAAAGACTAGCCAGGAAAATTCTGATCAACAAGTATTAAGCGTTACTCCATAACCAATCTACACCTGGATGGGTTACCAAACTTGCAGTCATGATTACCCAAATCCTTGACTCAAGATAATTCTGCTAACATTGGCTTCATTAAACACCCAACCTTGGTTTCCTCAAACTGAGTGATTTTGGATCCAATTTACTTCTGGCCTTGGATCCCGTAACCTTTCACTTTTCTGATGAAACTGCTACAGAACAATCATATTGACAACATCAAAAGTGCTCTCATCCCTCAAAAAAATTGTTGGTTACAAAGTTAATTTCTTCATGTTTATCAGTAGTCCTCATTAGAATTAATTATAATTAATTATTTCTGAAATTGTCCCTCATTTGCCAATGAGCAACAAATGCTGATTTGCCAAATGTCCATACCCACTGAAATATATTTTAAAGCACACTGTTATAGGATGTCTGGACTGTAATTTTTCTGTTTATCCCTTAAAAAAGGAAAGACGCAATGTTAACAGTCTTCTGATACTCTAGCACAGAGGTCGGCAACCTGCGGCTCCAGAGCCACATGCGGCTCTTTGATCTCTGTGATGCGGCTCCCCGTGGTTTGTTAGCTTTTGAAATGTAATTCGAAATTTGAAGATTATGGTGAACTTGTACAATATGAAAACTTTGCGGAGACACCGAACCGGCTCACAATTAGCTACCGTTCCGGCTAAGGGAGATAGCCTACGGGGGTTTGTGAGTACGTGTCTTTTGGAGCATCCGTGCCCATGGGGACGGGTTGAGGGAGGCTTTAAAGCAAGGCTGTTTAGTTCGAATAAAGTTACCTTTGACTGCAGTCTTTATTTTAGCGCTGCGTGTAGCACACTGCTACAACGTGTTTTTTTATCGCTATTAATATACATCACAACTGCCAATGCCTGACACCCGCCAGTGCACGCATTCTTTTAATTCTTCGATCTAAGGTAGGCTACCTACGGAGTAACCTTCAACCCAACGTCTTTTTTTCGGAGTTCAAAATGTTTTTGTTGCATGCAGAAATGTAATTTCGTTTTCTCTGCAGGAGTTCATCAATTTCATAAATGCAACACATTATAGTTTGTTTATACATAGCATAAAGGCAAAAAAAAACCGTTGTATGCAGTGTTATTTCATTTTGTGGCTCCCAGTGTTTTCTTTTCTGTGGGAAATGGGTCCATATTGGCTCTTTCAGTGGTAAACGTTGCCGACCCCTGCTCTAGCACCATACCTGAGCAAAACAGAACTGGAAAATAGCGAGAGACAACACTATTTCCTTTCATAGCCTGAATACATTCCACATGGCCCTGGCACATTCATTATCCATTTTCAAACATGCACAACTACATCCTATATTTCTTTTTATACATAATTTTTCATTTTTTTTAAATTGAAGTTCATCATCAAGCATTTCCATAAGATGTATTTCAGATACTATACATATTTATCATATAGTCATATATGCCAAAAATCTCCACATATTTATCTGAGGTATACATTTACAGAAAAGAGAGGAAAGAAAGAACAAGCGAAAGGAGAAAACTATGTACAAGTAGGGAGTGTTTTTTTTTACAACATATTCATTGATTTCTGAGGATAAAATCAGGCCAATGAGGTGTTATGTAGTTAAACCATTTTTCCCAATATGAATCAAATTGTTCCAAGTTATGGTTAACAGATGCTGTTATCTTCTCCATTTTGTAAATGTCCATTGTAATTTCCATCCATGCATTTAAGGTTGGGCTCTCCTGTGATAACCATTTCCTAGTAAGAGTCTTTTTACCAGCCACTAACAGTATTTTCATTAAATACTTATTTCTTTTCAACCATTCTTGAGGCAAATACCCAAAATATATGGTCTTACTCTCTCAGGGTATTTCACATTTAAAGATGTCTTGTAGGGCATTGTGTATCCCACTCCAATAGTCTTTGATAACGGGGCATTCCCAGAAAATATGATAATGGTCTGCATTTTGATTTCCACAATTTCTCCAGCAAACAGGGAGGTTATAATAGTAATGGGATTTCTGAGAGGGTGTAATAAAATATCTTAAGTTTTTCCATCCGAACTCCCTCCATTTCTGTGAACTGGTACACTTCCATTGATACCTTCATATTATTGTCTATTCCTCCTCAGATATAATTATCTCTCCTTCCTTCTCCCATTTTGTTTTAATCTAAGAAGTCGAATGTGTTAAGATTTGACAAACTTTTATACATGCTTGAAATGATTCTACTACCATTTTCTGAATTATATGCTTTTCTAAATTGCTCTATCAAAAATGTTCTTGCCTTGGTTACATTTTTAACCATCCTATTAACATATTGTCGCATCTGTAAATACCAATAAAAATTTTGTTTTCCTAATAAGTGTTTCTCTTTAAGCATTTCAAAACTGCACGGTGTTCCTTCTTTCATTATATTGCAAAGAACTGTTATTCCTTTAGCTGTCCAGTCCTTAAATCTAGCATCCAGTTTATTCGGCATATAATCCGAGTCATATGCACACCATTTAAGAATTGCACTACCTCCCTCAAGCTTATATTGTTTTATAATAGTTTTCCATATATCAGAAGTCCATTTCACCCATGGGTTATCAATAGCATTTATGTACCTTTGTAGGTTATCAGCCAAAATTGTCTGTATGGGGATGGGAAGTATCCCCTCAAATTTTTCCATTTAGTGTCAATATGATGGGTTACACCAACATATCACAGCTCTCAACTGTGCTGCAAAATAACCTAAGAGAAGTTAGGTCCCATCCCCCCCCCCCCCCCTTTTCCTTTGCTAACTGCAAAGTTTTGAGATGAACTCTAGGCCTTTTACCTTGCTAAATACATCTTGATAACATTCTGTTCCATTCATTGAATTGATTTTGATTAATCTCTATTGGTAGGGTCTGAATGAGATAATAGTCTGGGCAGTACATTCATTTTAATAGAATCAATCCTTGAACTGAGATTAAAAAAAGGAATTAGGTTCTATCTTGTTATATCTTCCTTAATTTGTTATATATAGGCTGATAATTGCATTCTGATAATTATGCCAAATTTTTGAAAGACTCTGTTTGCCACACCCAGGGATATCTACTTTCAATTTCTCTTGGTGGGCTACAGTTATATGAAAGTAATTGGGTTTTACCTACGCTGATCTTGTATCCTGATAATTGACCATACTGTTGAAAGGATTGCATCAATTTAGGTAAAGAGTATGTTGGTTGCCCAAAACCAGTAGCAAAGCATGTGCTACCAGGCCACAAGGAAATGATATAATTTGGCAATATGAAACAATACGAGTCAGCTGCACCTTTCCTCATTCCTTGCCACGCCCACTTTTGAACTTGAATGCACACGAGGTCATCAGTTGGTATGAGTAAAAAAACAAAAGTTGCTTGAGAGTTTGGCAGAGACAGCTGAGGATTCGAGCGTTTCTTCCCAACCGCAAATGACCCAATGACCCAAGACATGCAAAGGAATGGGTCTGTGACCCATTTGTGAATGTCCCCAGTGAGTCATCCATGTCAGCGTGGGAAGATCAACTCCTCAAGCTTCCAAATGATGGTGGGCTGAAAAGAACGTTTGACATAACATCTCTGCTGGCATCCTGGATCAAAGTCAAAGTCAAGGCTGAATACAATATCCTGAAATAGCCATGAAAGCACTGAAAACATTGCTTCCATTTCCAACATATCTTTGCGAAGCAGGGTTTTCTGCAATGAAAACTAAATTGCGGAATAGACTGGACATTAAGAACCACCTTCGAGTATCGCTGTCTGCCATCACCCCTCCATGAGACCGTCTTGTTGCAGGGAAACAGCCCAGGGTTCACACTGATTCACCAATATTCGTGTGTTGCAATGATTTTATATGTTCATACGAGGAAAATATGCGGTGTGTTTAATATTAAATTCATTTTTAGAAACGAAATTGAGTGCATTAGCCACTTATGAGTGACTTATAGTTTCACCTATACTCCAGCCGTGATAAACACACCCCCCCCCCCCACCCTGTCAGCTGGTCCGCAAGAATTTTGGCAATATCAAACCGGTCCACGACGCAAAAAAGGTTGGTGACCCCTGCCTTAGATAGATCAAAATGTCATCTGCATAACAGGCCAATTTATGCTCTGTCCCTTTAATAGTAATTCTCCTGATATCTTCATTTTGATGGTGTATTGAGCTAATGGTTCCAGATATAATGCAAAGAATAGTTGTGACCATGCACAACCCTGTCTCGTACCCCTTCCTAGGGTAAAATTATTTGATAAATATCCATTGATTTTAATCCTCGCAGTAGGGTTGTCATATAGTGCCTGTACAGTTAGCTGTGTCACGCAAAACCAAATCCATGTAAAACTCTTTAAAGAAAACTCCAATTACAAGTAGTCCCCGAGTTACGAACGTCCAACTTATGGACAACTCGTACTTACGAACCAAGGAAACAGAATGCCGTCCGCCGTTTTAAGTCAGATTGCGACGCTGTCCGTCATTTTAAGTTGTTGACATTGACACTGTGTTGAGTGTTTAACTTTGTATTTGGCTTAAATTTTTCTTAGTAAGTGTTACATACCCCGTAACTGGGTCACTTACCAGCAAAGATAGAGAGGTCCATTGAAGTCTGATGGTACTATTTTTAAAAGTCTTTATTTATAAAGGGGCACAAAAATAAAATTAATACAAACATTCAGATAATATACGTTGTCACTACTCAATCTAAAAGTGCGGGTATAATAATAACCATCAATAAGAAACAGCTCGATCGTTTGTCTAGGGGATAATATATTGTCTGATGGAAATATTAAAGTCACTCAGTTCCGGCAGCCTTAGGGGACCGCTGGGTTTTCACTTGTTGGAGAGAGAGAGATTTGTGAGAAAAGAAACTTGCCCGGGTCTTTTATGAAGCAAATCCGTTGAATCGGGAAAGTTGGTTCCCCGTTGTTAGTTCAAGAAAATCATTTCTGTGGTACCCGCCACCGGCTCCCAGGCAAGGGAATCAAACGCAGGTGGCTTCCTTCAATGGCTTCCCGCTACTACGGGATCGTTAGCATTTCTTCTGGTGCGTCTGAAGGGGTTGTTCCCCCAGACCTTCTTTTATACTTCCTCAAGGGGTCTCAGATGTCAATCAGGTTGGGATGATGCAACCAGCCCACTTTGCCCGAGGGCTTGCACGTAGCATAGTCCCCGATCCACAAACGTGGAGACAATGGTCAATGTCGCGTTATTTTGCATCACAGGGGAACGAGGCATCTGGCACGTCTCTCTCCCATTTCCTGGGTCTACTGACCCCCCCCCGACTAGTGCTCTTGCGATTCTCACAAAGGAGGGGGCTGCGGGCATAACAGTAAGATTCACCCTGACCATGCCTCCCCAATTCCGGTCAGCTGGTGGCACAGTCAGATCAGTGCTGGGCTGGAGAACGGAGGTTCCCGAGTTCAATTTAGTGACAGACCGCTGCTGTGCCTGGTTGATGTCGATCCAGTGACTCCCGTACCATCTGTGCCTGGTTGATGTTAAGTTCGCAACTGGACCTCGTAAAAAAAACACACTGCCACCTCCAGTTTAAATTCCCATGCGGAATATTGTGGAGGATCAAATACCTAAACACAGCACAGCCCCCACTTGTCCCATTTAACCTGTCTCAGTGTGTTGCAGTTTAGGACCTGGGGAATTCAGTGCAGTGGTCCTTAGGACCCAGCGGATCTTGGGAGCCGGCACAGGTTGAGACATACCGCTCGCAGTGTTTCTGTTCCATTAATGGGAAGTGATCACGATTGAAAATAAAGTGGAAATAATAAAGCGTTTGGAAAGAGGTGAAACGCCATTGATCACTGGCAAAGCGTTAGGCTACAGTCGGTCAACAATCGGAACAATTTTAAAGGATAACGAATAAAGTGAGCATAATGGAGCATGTGAAAGGCCCTGCCCCGATGAAAGCTATAATTATTACGAAGCAATGCAGTGGTTTAATTATTGGAATACATACATTTCTTAAGTCTTTTATACGCAGAGGAAGGTAAAATATATACTATGTGCTAAGACAAACGTTTGACTAACTGACGCTGAATAATACTGGATGTACTTGTTCCGACTTACGTAGAAATCCAACTTAAAGACGGACTCAGGAACAGAACTCGTATGTAACTCGGGGACTGCCTGTAACCAAATCAAATGCCTTTTCAGCATCCACGTTTATCAGTATTGCTTTGATTTTATTTTTTTGTATATGATCCATAATGTAAAGTGTCCTTCGTATATTGTCTTGTGTTTGGCGTTATTGCATAAAACATGTCTGATCATTATGTATCAGTACAGGTAGAAACTCTTCTAATTGTTTGGCCATGATGGAGGTAAATAATCTATAATCTACATTAAGAATGGATATTGGTCTAAATGACCCACATTCCATTTTATCCTTGCCTTCTGAGATTATCGTTTCCTTCCAGCTTGGTGGCAATTGCGCCTTTTTAAGAGCCCAGTTCAGTGCGGGGAGTAAGACAGGATTTAAAGCATTTTTAAATTCTTTGTACCATTCTGCCGTATACCCATCTGATCCTAGTGACTTGCTTAATTTAAGTCTACTAATTGCAGCTTTTAGTTCAACTTCAGTTATGTCAGCAGTCATCATTCTATTTTGTTCTTCACTTAAAGTAGGTAACTCTAGAGAATTCAGGAAGGTGTCAATTTGGGTTATGCTTCCCCCTGGAACTTCGGATGATAGAGTTTTGTAAAACACTTCAAAAGCTTCTTGAATTTCACTTAGCCTTCTATCATCATTTTTGCTCTTGGATCCCTAATTCTATGAATTGTATTTTATATCTTTTTGTTTTCAGTTTCCATGCCAGTATTTTCATAGACTGTGATTCACTTCCATAACGTCTGTTTCGGAAACATTAAATTTTTCCTGATTTCTTGCGTAGCCAAACTATTAATTTCAATCCTAACTTTTAAAATTTCCTCTAATGTATCCTGTGCCAAATTCAATGTTTTTTTTCTAGTTCCTTCAGCCTATTTTTTAATTCCTCTAGTATTTTATTCCTTTTTTTCCTGATATGAAGATATTCCTATAATTTTCCCTCTTAAAACAGCCTTCAGAGTATCCTATAGAATGGAAGGTGAAGCCTCTCCATTATCATTGAATTCTAAGTAAAGACCAACTTCCTTTTTAATATGTTCCTTAAAGTACGGATCATTAAGTAGACTTGAATTTAGTTTCCAAATTGTATTCTTTGGTTGTAGGTCAAAATCAACAGATAAATATATAGGTGCACGGTCACTTACATCTATTGTCTCAATTCCACAGGTGTTTATTTTGTCTTTGTCTTTTCCAAATGTTATGAAATAGTCTATTCTTGTATCTACAGAATGGGGAGCAGAATAATGAGTGTAATCCCTTCTGTTGGGGAAAAGATCCCTCCATATATCAATTAGACCAACATCCTCAAAAAGTGTATTAACTTTCTTATGTACGGATTTTCTTTCATAGATTTTTCTATTGGGAAGAGTCCAACTTTGGTTGTAATTGTAAATTTAAGTCTCCCCCACATATCAGGGGACCTTTTTTTAAAAAATTTTTTTTATTAGTTTTTCAAAACATTTTACAAATTAAAAACCCCAAATCCCAATGAGGAACATTAAAACAGTGCAAAATTAAGCATACAATAACAATATGCTACAAAGGAACAGAATTTAGCAAAAAAAAGCTCCTAAATTAAAGACAAGTAAGCTTAGTGTCCTCCCCAAGCCCCACAACACAAGAAAAAACAACAGCAACTCCAGACCAACCACAGCACAATATAGAGAGTATAAGTCAGGACAGCCAAGCTCCCAGACTGTGAATACACTCAGCAACAGACGATAATAATGCCTTCTACCAGAAAAAAAAGGAGCTGAAAGCAAGGGACCAAAAAGAAAAAAAAAAACTAGTCAAGAGGAAGGTTATGAAAGTACTCGATAAAAGGTCCCCAGACCTTATGGAACTTTAGATCCGAATTGAGAACTGAATAATGAATTTTTTTCGAGGTCCAAACAGGCCATGATGTCGTTAAGCCATTGAGCATGTGGGCGGGGCATCATCTCTCCATCTGAGGAGGATCAAGCGTCTAGCCAGGAGAGAGGCAAAGGATAATGCTCGGCATTTGGTCGGACCCAGACATAAATCTGTCTCGCCCCAAAAACCGAACAGAGCAATTAAGGGGTTTGGTTCGATGTGCTGATTCAGAATACACGATAACGTAGTGAAGACATCTTTCCAGAATTTCTCCAAGCTAGGACAGAACCAGTACATATGGATGAGAGAGGCCATCATTTATCACAGAGCGGACTAATGCTAAGTAGAATCGAGATAGTTTAGATTTAGACAAATGGGCTCTCTGAACAATCTTAAACTGTAAAAGGCAGTGGCGAGCACAAAGAGAGGTTGAGTTAACCAATTTGAGAACTGAATCCCAGCTCTCCTCAGATAAGGAGATATTTAAATCCTGCTCCCAGGCCATTTTGATTTTATCCATGGGGGCCCGTCGTAAGGCCACTAGTTTATCTCGGATGATTGATATTAAACCTTTACCTAGTGGATTCATGGAAAGAAATAGGTCCATAGCATTTTTCGCAGGCATTTCAGGGAAGTTAGGAACTAAAGGAGCAACAAAGTGTCGGATTTGGAGATATCTGAAAAAATGAGCATTGGGCAGATTGAACTTAACAGAGAGCTGCTGAAAAGAAACGAAGCGATTATCAATGAAAAGATCTTCAAAATGCCTAATGCCCTTCCTATACCAAACCTGGAATGCTGAATTGTATGTAGTAGGTAAAAAAAGGTGATTATGAGCAATAGGGCTGTAAACGGAAAACCCCTGGAAACCATAGCATTTCCTGATCTGAGCCCATATACGCAAAGTGTGTCTAACAAGAGGATCAGCTATTGATCTGGGCAGACTACTAGGGAGTGCAGAGCCAAGAAGTGCAGAGATAGATAATTCTTTGGTGGAGCACAGCTCCATCGCCACCCAGTTAGGGCACTCGGGTTGGCCATGGAAGAAAGACCAGAAGGTAGCACAACGTATATTAGCTGCCCAATAATATAAACGAAAGTTAGGTAAAGCCATGCCACCCTCTTTTTTAGATTTTTGGAGATGGATTTTATTAATTCTAGAGCGCTTATTCTGCCACAGATATGACAAAATAATAGTCTAAAGAATCAAAAAAAGATTTAGGAATAAAAATTGAGATAGATTGAAATAGGTATAAAAATTTGGGGAGAACATACAGTTTCACAACATTAATACGACCTACCAAGGACATAGATAGATGTGACCATTGTACCAGACTCTGTTTTATAGCATATGAAAGGTTGGCAAAGTTTTCACGAAAGTGATCTTTAAACTTCCTTGTGACTGTAATTCCAAGATAAGTAAATTGATTATGGACTACTTTAAAAGGGAGATCATGAAATGTTAGTTCTTGTGCTTCTTTATTAATTGGGAGAAGTTCACTCTTATGTAAATTAAGTTTATAGCCAGAGATCTGGCTAAACTGGTCAAGAAGTGAAAACATTAGAGGTAAGGATGTAGACGGATTTGAGAGAAAGAGTAATAAGTCATCAGCATAGAGAGAAACTTTATGCTCAACACCCCCTCCCCAAATCCCAGCCAATTCAGGGCAGTTTCGAAATGCTATCGCCAGAGGTTCCATAGCCAAATCAAAGAGAAAGGGACTTAAGGGGAAATCAGATGAAAGTGAGGGGATATTCAGATTCTGTAAAAATTGATCAACAGAGATATTGTCATTCAGAGGTTCAGAGGAATAAAGCCGAGAATAAAAATTTTTAAATGCGTCATTAATTTCTAAATGATCCGATGTAAAGTCTCCATTCTCCTTCCGGACCTTTGTAATATGTTGTTTGGCTTTGGAACGCCTCAGCTGATTGGCTAGGAATTTACCAGACTTATCCCCATGAATGTAAAAGCGACTCTTGCTTTCGAGAAGTTGGCGTTCGACAGGTTGAGTGGACAGAAGGTTAAATTTAGTTTGGAGTTCAACACACTTCTTGTATAATTCAGGGTTCTTAGTTTGGGCATACATTTGATCCAATTCTTTAATCTGGTTAATGAGGTCTAATCGATCTTCACGGGATCTTCTGTGAGATTTGTTGTGTAAGAGATTATTTGCCCCCTCAGATATGCTTTCATGGCATCCCAGACAATCTGGGATGGCACTTCAGGTGATGTATTAGTGTTAAAATGAAAGATTATCTGATCCTTAATAAATTTTTAAAAATCATCATCCGATAGTAAAGTTGAATCAAACCGCCAGTGTTTATTCCTCTGAGGGAGACCAGGCAAATTCAGAGAGAGAGTAATTGGGGCATGGTCAGAGATCAGTATACTCTGATAGTCACAAGAGTGGGCAAATGGAATAAGTTGGTTATCGAGTAAGAAATAATCAATTCTAGTGAAGGTATGGTGAACATGTGAGAAAAAAGAATAATCTCTCTTCGTAGGATGGAGGAAACGCCATATATCAGAGATACCATAATTAGAGAGAAACGATTGGATAGCTTAGGCAGATTTAGTAGGTCGTCTAGTAACAGAGGACAATCGATCCAAATTGGGATCTAACCAACAATTAAAGTCACCACCCAGTATAAGAGAGCATGAGTTTAAGTCTGATAGTGAGGAAAAAAACCGTTCAAAAAAATTAACATCATCAAAGTTGGGGGCATACAGGTTTGCTCGTGCAACTTTAGTGTTATATAGTTTGCCAGAAACAATAATAAAACGGCCATTTATATCAGATATTTTATTATGGAGTTCAAAAGGAATATTTCAGTTAATAAGAATGGAGACTCCCCTAGCTTTAGCGATAAAGGATGAATGAAAATGCTGACCCGCCCACTTTGACAAAAGCCGGGAGTTATCAGAACAACGAATATGAGTTTCTTGAAGGAAAGCAATGTCAGCTTTGAGTTGGTTGATATGTGAGAATACCTTCCTCCTTTTAACAGGGTGATTCAATCCCTTTACGTTCCAGCTCACGAATTTAAGTGCACTAGCCATTATCGATTACTAATGCATAAAAGGCAGAAGGCATATAAAAAGTCAAGCAGTACAACAGCAGTCTGGGAGCAGAGATGTAAACATAGATTCGTAAAATCAAAACATATACATGTCCTGAGCAATAAAGATATAATATATACAGTGAGTGATGTTGGAACTAGAAAACCCACCCCACCCACACAACCCAAAACTAGACGGCTACCAAAACAAGTAGCTCGCTCTAACAAAAAAATTAACCCAAATACAACTTCCAGATCTGTGTCATTAACAGCAGTTCCGTGTAAATACTATAATAAATAGTAACTAGTTTATGCACTAAAAAACATAACTATAGATTAGAACACCTTCTGCAGGAATATAAAACTTAATACAGAGAAAATCGGAAGAGGACCAAAACTAACCTGCCAGCGAAAAAATTATAGAAGAATAAAGTAAGAGAAAGGAAAAAAAAGGAATTAAAAAAAGGAGAGGAAGGGGAAAATTATAAATTCAAGACAAGTATTTATCAACCATTTACAGAGAGAAAAAAATTCAGAAATTAGAAAAAAGGGGGTGAAGAAAAGAAAAAAGTATAATAAAAGAAATAAATATAAAAAGAAGGAAAAATAGATCGGCAATTACACTGTGAACCAACAAACAGGAAGGCCTTCACTGAAGACTTCAAACCTCCAAAACAAGTTAAAGTCAGTTGTAGAACTCTGCAGATAAAGTTGATCAGGGGACCTTCTGTTTCTGTTACCATAATATTAGTAATTTTCTGAAAGAAACCAGTATCACTTCCTGGGGGTGCGTATATATTCAACAGAGTAACTTGATTTCTGTCCATATTCCCTTACCAGAATATATCTGCCCTCCTTATCTCCCATTTTGAATACCTTTTCAAAATATAGCTTGCTTGAGATAAGAATAGCAATTCCTCTCCTAAGTCCTGATTTATGTGACAAATTAGTGAAGCCCATTCTCTTTAGTTTTCCATGCTCATTATCACTTAAGTGAGTTTCCTGTAAATATACTACATGGGCTTGTTCTTTTTCCATTTTGGATAGAATTTTACTTCGTTTGATTAGATTTAACAGCCCATTGACATTAAAATGTATTTTACTTTGTCCTTAGCCATGTGTATTCCTCTGTCAATATATCATTGAAATTAGCAGAATAAAACTTAATCGATCTATTCCCTGAACAAATAAGAACCAAGAAACGTGACTAATAAAAAAAAGGCAACGAAGGTGTGATTCCAAGGCTGAGGTCTCAAGTAGATGACCCTAGGCCAGGGGTCAGCAACCTTTACCACTGAAAGAGCCACTTGGACCCGTTTCCCACAGAAAAGAAAACACTGGGAGCCGCAAAACCCATTTGACATTTAAAATGAAATAACACTGCATACAACGTTTTTTTTTGCCTTTATGCTATGTATAAACAAACTATAATGTGTTGCATTTATGAAATTGATGAACTCCTGCAGAGAAAACGAAATTACATTTCTGCATGCAACAAAAACATTTTGAACTCCGAAAAAAAGACGTTGGGTTGAAAGTTACTTTTAAGTAAAATACTCAATGTCTATTTGAGTCCTTCTTGTATTTATGAAAAACGCCGAACTTAAATTTTCCGCCAGCAGCAAACCAAAAATAACATCAGCCAGCTGTCAGCCTGAAAAATAAAAGGACTATTTCACTGAACAATGAAAAAATATGAATATACATAAAATAATAAGCAATTAAAATATTTATCATACTTGGTTAATGGGATTTCTGCTCCTGGACCTCAGCGCACAGCGTCTGCACATCAGGGCTGTATGACGTCACCTTCATCTTTACACAGGATCGCAAGCTGTCATCTGTGAGGCGTGCGCGATGTTTGTTTTTAATAAAGTTCATGTTGGAGAACACCTGCTCACTTACATATGTGGATCCAAAGATCGACAGGACTCAAAGCGCATACTTTTTAATGTTTACATAAATGTCGGGCATAGCATTCCATGTTTCGAACACAAGTTTGTCCGGTTTTGGAAGGTTTTCAATATCACTCCATTTGTGTTTCTGAGCAAGAACGGCCTTCTGACGGGCAACATCTTCAAGGTCTGCTGTCAAGCGTCTAAACTTGGACACCCATATGTCTTTGTCGGCTATGTCGGCCAGTTCCATCTCAAGATCAGGTTGACTCACACCTGCCAATGCAGTCGTATTCAGTAGGGAAGGATCGATGCTTAAGAGAGTGACCGGGAAGGATAATGTGTTTTTTTCCTCTCTGAACTCACAGAAGCGTTTCCCAAACGATGTTTGCATTGCGATGATTGCAGAATGTAAATACTCCGAAATTATCATGTCGTGACCTTGTTTGAACTCTCTCAAATTGGGGAAGTGAGACAAAGTGCCTTTCTGTAAATCTCTGGCAAGCAACGTCAACTTGCGCTCGAATGCCAAAACATCCTCCAACATGTGCAGGGCTGTGCGTCCTTTCCCCTGAAGAGCTGTGTTCAGCGTGTTCAGGTGCGCTGTCATGTCTACCATGAAGTGTAGCTTTTCCAGCCACTCTGGCTGTTCCAGCTCAGGAAAGGTGAGCCCTTTGCTGCCCAGGAAAGTTTTCACTTCTTCCAGACACGCGACAAAGCGTTTCAGCACCTTCCGTCTGGACAGCCAGCGATAAAAACACGTTGTAGCGGTGTCAGTAAACTGCAGTCAAAGATAGCTTTATTCGAACTAAACAGCCTTGCTTTTAAGCCTCCCTCAACCCAGCCCCCATGGACGCAGATGCTGCAAAAGACGCGTACTCACAAACCCCCGTAGGCTATCTCCCTTAGCCGGAATGCTGGCTAATTGTGAGCCGTTTCGGATGTGCCAGCCACACTTAGATTGTACAAGATCACCATAATCTTCAAATTTAGAATTACATTTCAAAAGCTAACAAACTAACATAAAATACATTTTAATTAAATACTGACCAATTATTTCCCAAAGCCACAGGGAGCCGCAGCACAGAGGTGAAAGAGCCACAAATGGCTCGGGAGCCGCAGGTTGCCGACCCCCGCCCTAGGCTGAGCTGGAGGAAACATATAGCTGTGAGCGGATAGCCCCTCCTATCTGTGAGTTAAGGGCTCCCATTTTAGTCCCCATAAAATTAAGTGAACAAATCTATGTTTATTACACAGAAAAGATTTCCCTGTGTATTCCTCCCATATATATATATTCTCATTTAGGTGGGGAAAAAGGAGTGAATGAATGAGTAAAAAAAGAATTGAGTGATACAAAATCCACACTATAATAAGTATTTCTTCAGATAGGTATAGCACTGTCTATTCTTGCTTCTGTTTAGCTTATCAACATTTTTAAAGTTAGCCAAACCTTACAGCTCTTCTGGAGGGGGTGAGGGCTATCTTTGGAAAACTCAGTCTATTCCTGATATACTTCTCTTGGCCTCCTCCCATCTCCTGCCTTCTCGATTCTCGCACTATTTCCCAAGCAGAGCGGGATAATTCCTCTGCCAGGCTTTCCCTCGGTTTGATCATGGTGATGGGCAACCCTCTGGCCTTCATGTCTGTAGTCGCCTCTTCCACTGTCTGATACAGTTGGATCTCACCTTCATAAAATACTCACAGTTTAGCAGGGTACGGAGTTTGGAATCTAATCTTTCCTTGCTTTAATTCAGAGTATTCTTTACATTTCTGCAGGACCACCGGGGATAATCCTGATTGAAATATATTAATTTACCATCCAAAAGCACCCTCTTCTTTCCCTAGGCACTTCATAGAATCTCCAGCTTGGTATTGTATGGAAGGAATCTAATTACTATTGAGTGTGGCTCATCTTCTCTGTCAAGCCTCGGGGCGAGCGCACAATACGCCCTCTCAGTTTCAAGCTCCATAGTCGAAGGAATCTCCAGCATGTCCCGCAGCAACTTTCGTACAAACTCCATCATAGACAAACCCTCCACTCCTTCGGGAACATTGTATATCCTGATGTTTTTCTGCTGTGAGCTTCCCTCCTGCTCAAGCAGTTTATTTTCTTGTTGATTTAATATTTTTATCATATTACTTAGTAACCGTTCCATGTTTTGCACACGATCTTCCACCTTCTCAATTTGTGTCTCTGCCACTGCTATTTTTTGATTGCCGCTGGTGATCTCTGACTTGATATCATTTAGTTGCTCTTTTATATCTTTTTTGGAATCCCTGTATCTCTTTCAGAATTGTTATATTTGCTGCTTTGCCTGAATGAAGCCCATCGTCAGCCTCACTACCACGCATTCCGGTAGGAAAGCCACTTACTTCACCCCTCTCATCCATAGGCTTTGCAGTGACGCTTTTTTTAATCTCCATCCTTTTTCCACATTCTTGTCCCCCTTATCAATTCAGATATTCTTGAAAGATTTTATATCTGATGGATTAACAGGGCAAAATCTGTGTTTTCCCAGAGCAGCTATTGACTTAAGCTGCCATTCTGGACGATGACATCACCGGAACCTCTATACATAATTTTTCAATTATCCTTAACCAAAATTTCTCCATAGTATCTTTTTTTCCCCCCATTAAAAAAGGCATTCATTCTGAATTCTACCCTGGGTCTTTTTGCCTTAAAAGACACGAATCTTCCCTTGTAAGCATATAAGCATATGTTGTAGCGGTGTGGTACACGCAGCGCTAAAATTACGACACGGAGTCGGTAACTGCAGTCGAAGGAAAAAACTTTATTCGAAAACTTCAGCCTCACTTTTAAGCCTCTGTCAACCGGCCCCCCATGGCGCAGAGGCTCCAAAGCTCTGTGCTCGCAAACCCCCGTAGGCTATCTAATTGTGAGTCGGTTCGGATACGCCAGGAAATGGGTCGCCACAATGTCTTCCTTATATTTTGGTCCCCCTTTTATTAAGTGCTTTGGTATTTAACTTTACATGCCAACATTTTTATCACAATCTCACTCTCCCACTTACTCCCATTCTTGTTTCCACAGTAAAAGTCTCAATATCCGACATAAATAAACTTCTGTGCATTATCGTATCCTCTATGAACTACATTCCATATTTTCAAGTCGATTCCCTTTCTGTAAACATTTGTTCCAAGCTCTGATGTCAACTGCTTTCAGTTCCATTTGTTTCCAGTCTGTTTCCAGCTACGTTTCATAAATTGCATTCAAGATTAGATTCATTCTACCTTCACCCACAGGAACTTTCATTCTTGGTCTTGCTGACTTTCTCCAAACTATCTGAAATCTAAATGATTTTAATTACTTCCACAGGTATACAAGAAGCCTTTTCTCACATACAGTTTTGCTCCCACAAACCAAACTAAAATGGAAAGCTCTGCTGTGTTTTTGCTACGTATCAAAATTGCTCTTGTACCTCAATGCTTCCATCCTGTTTGCTGAAATGTTATAACCATATAAACATATAACCATATAACAATTACAGCATGGAAATAGGTCATCTTGGCCCTTCCAGTCCATGCTGAACACTTAACTCTCAGCTAGTCCCACCAACCTACACTCAGCCGATAACCCTCCATTCCCTTCCTGTCCATATATCTATCCAATTTTACTTTAAATGACAATACCGAACCTGCCTATACCACTTCTACTGGAAGCTCGTTCCACACAGCTACCACTCTCTGAGTAAAGAAATTCCCCCTTGTGTTACCCCTAAACTTTTGCCCCTTAACTCTCAACTCATGTCCTCTTGTTTGAATCTCCCCTACTATCAATGGAAAAAGCCTATCCACGTCAACTCTATCTATCCCCCTCATAATTTTAAATACTTCTATCGTCCCCCCCTCAACCTTCTATGCTCCAAAGAATAAAGACCTAACTTGTTCAACCTTTCTCTGTAACTTGTGCTGAAATCCCGGTAACATTCTTGTAAATCTCCTCTGTACCCTCTCTATTTTGTTGACATCTTTCCTATAATTCGGTGACCAGAACTGTACACAATACACTAAATTTGGCCTCACCAATGCCTTGTACAATTTTAACATTACATCCCAACTCCTATACCCAATGCTCTGATTTATAAAGGCCAGCATACCAAAAGCTTTCTTCACCACCCTATCCACATAAGATTCCACCTTCAGGGAACTATGCACCATTATTCCTAGATCACTCTGTTCTGCTGCATTCCTCAATGCCCTACCATTCAGCATGTTTGTCCTATTTTGATTATTCCAACCAAAATGTAGCACCTCACACTTATCAGCATTAAGCTCCATCTGCCATCTTTCAGCCCACTCTGAAATCTCTCTGCAAGCTTTGAAAATCTACTTCATTATCCACAACGCCACCTATCTTAGTATCATCTGCATACAGGTAGTCCCCAAGTTACGAACGTCCGACTTATGAACAACTTGTACTTTCGAACCGAGGAAGGAGAAAGCCGTCTGCCATTTTAAGTCAGATCACGACACCATCCACCTTTTTAAGTTGTTGCCGTTGACACTGTGTTGAGTGTTTAACTTTGTATTTAGCTTAAATTTTTCTTAGTAAGATTCACCCTGACCCCACCCCCTCCCCCTCCCCCTTCCATTTGTCTACTGGTGGCGCAGAGAGATCAGCACCAAGCTGGAGAACAGAGGTTCCCGAGTTTGATCCAGAGAGAGACCACTCCCATGCTGGGTTGATGTCGATCCAGTGATTCCTGTACCATCCATGCTTGGTTAATGTTGAGCTCGCAACTCGACCTCGTAAAAAATATACTGCCACCTCCAGTTTAAATTCCCATGCAGAATATTGTGGAGGATCAAATACCCAAACCTAGCACAGCCCCCACTTGCACCATTTTGCCTGTCTCAGTGCAGTACAGTTTCGGAATCGGGGAATTCAGTGCAGTGGTCCTTAGGACCTACCGGATCTCAGGAGCTGGTGAAACTCGGGACTCTATTCCATTGACGGGAAGCGATCGCGATTGAAAATAAAGTGGAGATAATAAAGCATTTGGAAAGAGGTGAAACGCCATCAGTCATTGGAAAAGCGTTAGGTTACAGTCGGTCAACAATCGGAACAATTTTAAAGGATAATGGATAACATGAGAATAATGGAGCATGTGAAAGGCCCTGCCCCGATGAAAGCTACAATTATTATTAAGCAATGCAGTGGTTTAATTATTGGAATATATACGTTTCTTAAGTGTTGTATATGCATAGAAAGGTAAAATATATACTATATACTAAAACAAACGTTTGACTAACTGGCACTAAATAACACTGGATGTACTTGTTCCGACTTAAAGACGGACTCGAGAATGGAACGCGTACGTAACCCGGGGACTGCCTGTACTTACTAATCCAATTTACCACCCCATCATCTAGATCATTAATGTATATGACAAACAACACCGGACCCAGTACAGATCCCTGAGGCACACCACTAGTCATCAGCCTCCAACCTGACAAACAGTTATCCACCACTACTCTTTGGCATCTCCCATCCAGCCACTGTTGAATTCATTTTACTACTTCAATATTAACACTTAAAGATTGAACCTTCCTAACTAATCTTCCATGCGGAACCTTGTCAAAGGCCTTACTGAAGTCCATGTAGACAACATCCACTGCTTTACCCTCGTCAACTTTCCTAGTAACCTCTTCAAAAAATCCAATAAGATTTGTCAAACATGAACTTCCATGCACAAATCCATGTTGACTGTTCCTAATCAGACCCTGTCTATTCAGATAATTACATATACCATCTCTAAGAATACTTTCCTTAATTTACCCACTACTGACATCAAACTTATAGGCCTATAATTGCTAGGTTTACTCTTAGAATCCTTTTTAAACAATGGAACCACATTAGCGATACTCCAATCCTCCGGCACCATCCCCGTTTCTAATGACGTATGAAATATTTGTCAGAGCTCAAGCTATTTCTACACTAACTTCCCTCAAGGTCCTAGGGAAGATCCTGTCAAGGCCTGGAGATTCATCCTCTTTTATAATCCTTAAAAGCACCAGCACTTCCTCCTCTTTAATCATCATAGTTTCCATAACTTCCCTACCTGTTTCCCTTACCTTACACAATTCAATATCCTTCTCCTTAGTGAATACCGAAAAAATCATTCAAAATTTCCCCCATCTCTTTTGGCTCTGCACATAGCTGTTTACTCTGATTCTCTAAGGGACTAATTTTATCCCTCACTATCCTTTTGCAATTAATATAGTTGTAGAAACCCTTTGGATTTACTTTCACCTTACTTGCCAAAGCAACCTTGTACCTTCTTTTAGCTTTTCTAATTTCTTTATTAAGATTCTTTTTACATTCTTTATATTCCTTGAGCACCTCATTTACTCCATGCTGCCTATATTTATTGTAGATCTCTCTCTTTTTCTGAACCAAGTTTCCAATATCCCTTGAAAACCATGGCTCTCTCAAACTTTAACCTTTCCTTTCAACCTAACAGGAACATAAAGATTCGGTACCCTCAAAATTTCATCTTTAAATGACCTCCTTTTCTCTATTACATCCTTCCCATAAAACAAATTGTCCCAATCCACTCCTTCTAAATCCTTTTGCATCTCCTCAAAGTTAGCCTTTCTCCAATCAAAAATCTCAACCCTGGGTCCAGTCCTATCCTTCTCCATAATTATATTGAAACTAATGGCATTGTGATCATTGGACCCAAAGTGCTCCCCAACACATACCTCCGTCACCTGACCTATCTCATTCTCTATCAGGAGATCCAACACTGTCCCTTCTCTATGTGGTACCTCTAAGTATTGCTGCAAAAAACTATCCTGCACACATTTTACAAACTCCAAACCATCCAGCCCTTTTACAGAATGGGCTTCCCAGTCTATGTGTGGAAAATTAAAATCTCCCACAATCACAACATTGTGCTTACGACAAATATCTGCTATCTCCCTACAAATCTGCTCCTCCAATTCTCGCTCCCCATTAGGTGGCCTATAATACACCCCTAAGTGTTACTACACGTTTCCCATTCAATTCCACCCAAATAGTCTCCCTGGACGAGCCCTCTAATCTATCCTGCCAGAGCATCACTGTACTATTTTCTCTGACAAGCAATGCAACACCTCCCCCCCTCTTAATCCCTCTGATTCTATCACACCTGAAGCAACGAAATCCAGGGATATTTAGTTGCCAATCACACTCCTCCTGCAACCATGTTTCACTAATAGCTGCAACAACATCATATTTCCAGGAATCAATCCATGCTCCCTCATCCACCTTTCTTGCAATGTTCCTGGCACTAAAATAAATGCATTTAAGAAATTATCCATCTCTTCCTCTGTTTATCTGTAATGGTGCAAGCAACTTTACTATCTTCTTTTTCTTCCTTCTCCCATATACCTGTTCCTACACTCTGGTTCCCCTTCCCCCCCCCTTGTATCTAGTTTAAATCCACTGGAGCCTCTCTAGCAAACCTACCTGCAAGAATATTTGTTCCCATCCAGTTCAGATGTAAACTGTCCTGCTGGAACAGGTCCCACCTTCCCTAGAAAACTGCCCAATTATCTATAAATCTGAAGCCCTCCCTCCTGCACCATGTCTTCAGCCACGTGTTGATCTCGCTATCTTACTATTTCTAAACCCACCTGCATGGGGCACTGGTAGCAATCCTGAGATTGCTAACCTGGAGGTCCTTTCCTTTAATTTTGCACCTAACTCCCTAAATTCACCTTTCAGGACCTCCTCACTCTTCCTAACAATGTCATTGGTCCCTACATGGACCACAACATCCGGCTGCTCACACTCCCTCATGAGAATACTGAGAAGTCGATCCAAGATATCGCGGACCCTGGCACCAGGCAGGCAACAGACCATCCAGGATTCTTGATCTCTTCCACAGAACCTCCTATCTGTCCCCCAAACTATCGAATCCCCTATCACTACTGCTCTCCTCTTTTCCCTCCTTCTGTTCTGAGCTGAGGGTCCAGTCTCAGTGCCAGAGACGCAACCACAGCAACTTGTCCCTGGTAGGTCGTCCCCACTAACAGTATCCAAAACGGTATACTTATTGTTGATGGGAATGGCCACAGGGGTGCTCTTCTCATTCTGTCTCATCCCCATCCCTCTCCTGACAGTCACCCAACTACCTGTCTCCTGGCTCCTAAGGGTGACCATCTCTCTGAAACTCCTGTCTATTTTGAATGATCCAAAGTTCATCCAGTTCCAGCTCCCTAACATGGTTTGTCAGCAGCTGCAGTTGGATGCACCTTTTGCAGATGCAGTCATCAGGCACAGCTGTGGTCGCCCTGACTTCCCACATATTGCAAACAGAGCACTCAACTGTCCTAACTGCTGCCTCCATTACCTACTCCTAAGCTAATTAGATCAATTAAAGGAGCTTACCCGGTCTTACCTCAGTTGGAGTGAAGCTTGTCCTCAGTCTCTGCTCGCTTTTGAAATTCTCCCCATCTCAGATGCCAACTTTCATTCGCTTGCGCAGTCATGTCCCGTTCAAACCTCGCCTCTGCCTGTTCTCGCCGAAGCCTGATGGAGCCAAAGCCATCCCACTCTGCCTCAGCCCACTCCGACGAATGGTAAATTGTACTGTTCGTACAATCTTCGGAAACTGTCTAGATTTACTCTTCTCTCTAGTTCCAACCATTAGGAAATCAAGCAGACAACTTTAGCTCCTGTTTTCTACTTCTTAGTTCAAATCAACCTGTCCATCCACCTAAAACCCCTCCTTAAAGCTACATACATTAGAATAAACATTACCCAGAAGAGCAACACTTGTACTTCAAAAACCAAAAGGTGTCCTTGCAAGGACTAAATGAAAGTGTGTTTCAGTGGTGAAATTTAATTTAAAAAGGGGGGCACAAATTATAGAAGAAACAGTGTTAATTAAAATAGAGACAAGGACAGATTCCTGCATTAATCTGCTGCACAATCCAAATTTGTTATTATACATGTGACAAATTGTGGCACAGCAGGAAGATTTTTTGGAAAAGATTTGAAATTATGCGACTGTTTATTTTCTTCCCTGTTTACATTTGCAACTTTGAAAGTCATTTACCCATTCCAAAATAGAAATTCAGGCACATTACGGCGTACTCGAGCTCAGCAATGCAAACATGGTCATCTCGAAGTCTTAAAGAAAAACAATGGATGTTTATTTGATATATTTCAAGCATTCATAAATTTAACATTTCAACTCACTCTGCTGTTGTATAGGACTTGGCAAAATCAGTTTAAAGTAGCAATGTTTATTCTGCTAAGTTTATTAAAACTTTGTTACATGTGTAACTGATGTTAAAAAGCAGTTGGTGGAGTAATGGTTTGTATCTCTGAGTTCAATTGCCCTGTATTTCTCCCTCGTGGGATTGTACCTTGACTGTCTTTGAATAAAGTCCTTCTCAAAGGTCTTATCACCTTCAGATGCAGTTTCCAGATTCTGGAATCTAGTCACATCACATTGAAATAGGTCCTTCACTGGAAGATTTATTGTTGCTAATCTTTTGTACAGCTTTTCCAAATATTACTGGCTTGATTGTGCACCCTAAACCCTCTCACCCCCTCGCATTCCCTGTAATCAAGTCCAACTATTACTCTCCAGAGGATTATGGAGGAAAATGCCTGGAGGCAATGATGTCTGCAGGAAGGAGTGGGAGAAGATGTGACTAGTGCCAAACAATGATGTACTGGGTGGGTTCTGTTTCGGAGGAGGTGGAATGGGAGCAGAAGTGTGGGAAATGAAGGAAATGTGGGTGAGCGCTCTATCAACCTGTAGTGAACTATGTGCCTGTCGGGACACGCCCCTGCTGACTGCTCCTGTGGCTCCTCCCACAGGCCCCTGTATAAAGGAGACCTGCGGCCTGAAGATCGGCCTCAGTCTCCAGGACCTTGTATGATAGACACTCACTCCTGGTTCCTTCTTCCAGTCAATAAAAGCCGCTATCTCGCCTACGTCTCAGTGTGAGTTATTGATGGTGCATCAATTTTATTGACTGGAAGAAGTTTTAAAACATGGAACCCGTTTTGCGTCCGGACCGGTTGGATTTGGACCCTCAAGACCCTGACGCAGCTCTCGCTTTTGAACACTGGCTTGCATGCTTCCAATCGTACTTGGCGGAGCTTCGTGCGACTGAACCCGCCGTTATGCACAGAATCCTACTCTCGAGGGTCCTTTATCCGGGACCTGCCGACCTACGAAGGGGCACTGGACGCCCTCAAACGACAGTACCTGCGGCCGGTGAACACCGTCTACGCAAGACATCGCTTAGCTACCCGGCAACAGCGGCCTGGCGAATCGTGCGCTGAGTTTCTCCGAGCACTACAGACACTCGTCCGAGCTTGTGACTGCAAGACGCTCACGGCAGAACAGCATGCGGAGCTGCTGGTGCGAGACGCCTTTGTGACGGGACTGAGGTCAGTGTACATGCGCCAGCGGCTGCTGGAGAACTCGGATCTTACCTTAAGCTCGGCAATAGAGAAGGCCAACGCTCTAGAAGCTGCACGGCATAACGCCGACGCTGTCCAGTCGCGCGATTCCCCGCCGGTTTCGTGGACGCCTCAGACCCCGCCACCGCCGGCTCCCGGGAGCGAATTCGCCAACGCCGCCGCCAGTCGCCATTCCACGAGCTCCCCGACCCAGACCACGGCTGTGGCCCGTAAGAAACTCGTGCTTTGTTATTTCTGTGGCCAAAAGAAACATCCTCGACAACGCTGTCCAGCGCGAGAAGCGACCTGCTCCAGCTGCGCAAAGCGGGGCCACTTCGCCAAGGTCTGTAAGTCTCAACCTCGAGCGGAGTGCAGCGCTGCGGGTGAAATGTGGGGGCCGCCATCTTGCATGCCGGGATGTGGGCGGCCATCTTTGTCGACGTCAGCACGCCCCGCCCCCGATCCTCGGATGCTGACCGGGTACCCCGGATGTGAGCGGCCATCTTTGTCGGCGTCAGCATGCCCCGCCCCCGACCCTCCGATGCTGACCGGGTACCCCGACGGCGATCCAACTCTGGCCACTGTGACTCTCGACCAAAGCGCCCCACACCAGCTTGCAAGATCCATGATGGACATCCAGGTGGAGGGGCATTGGACTGGATGCCTGTTTGACACGGGCAGCACTGGGAGTTTTATTCACCCGGACACAGTGCAACGCTGCGGACTTGCAACGCGGCCGGTCAGTCGGAGGTTCCATTTGGCCTCTGGGTCGCAGTCCGCAGACATCCGGGCGGGTTGTGTAGCGACTTTGGTGGTGCAAGGCACAGTATATCGGGACTTTGAACTGCTGGTCATGCCTAATCTGTGTGCACCTGTGCTATTGGGGCTGGACTTCCAGAGCCATCTCGAAAGTGTGACTATGGTATACGACGGGCCCCTCCCACCACTCACTGTCAAGAATCCTCAGTTTTGTGGGACTTCTTCACATACCCCGCTACTGACCACACACACACACGGACACACACATCCCATCCAGAACCAGGCCAACAGCTGCGCTACCGACACTTGCAGCCTCTCCACTCTCAAGATCCCTCCCCCACCGCTGTTCGCCAACCTGACCCCCGACTGTAAACCTGTGGCAACCAAAAGCAGGAGGTACAGCGTGGGGGACCAGGCCTTCATTCAGTCGGAGGTGCAGCGGCTGCTCAGGGAGGGGATCATTGAGCCGAGCACAAGCCCTTGGAGGGCCCAGGTGGTTGTTGTTCGGACTGGGCAGAAAAATAGGATGGTGGTGGACTATAGTCAAACCATCAATAGGTTTACGCAGCTTGACGCATACCCCCTACCCCGCATCGCGGATATGGTCAACCAGATTGCTCAGTATAAGGTGTACTCGACAATAGATCTGAAATCCGCTTATCACCAGCTCCCCATCTGCCCAGAGGACCGCCCCTACACCGCCTTCGAGGCGGGCGGCCGGCTCTATCACTTCCTGCGCGTCCCTTTCGGTGTCACGAATGGTGTCTCTGTCTTCCAGAGGGAAATGGACCGGATGGTGGACCAGTACCAACTGCAGGCCACATTTCCCTATCTGGATAACATCACCATCTGTGGTCATGACAGGCCAGATCACGACGCCAACCTCCAACGGTTTCTCCAAGTGGCCGCAGCTCTGAACCTTACTTATAACAGGGACAAGTGTGTTTTTGGTACCACCCGCCTTGCTATACTTGGGTATGTCGTGGAAAACGGGGTTATTGGGCCTGATCCCGAACGTATGCGCCCCCTGTTAGAGCTCCCTCTTCCCACCACTCTCAAGGCCCTCAGACGGTGCCTGGGGTTTTTTTCCTATTACGCCCAATGGGTCCCCCATTACGCAGACAAGGCTCGCCCCCTGGTCAAGTCTACCTCGTTTCCCCTCTCTGCTGAGGCCTGCGCGGCCTTCAACTGCATTTAAGCGGACATTGCCAAAGCTACGATGCATGCAGTGGACGAGACCGCTCCCTTCCAAGTGGAGTGTGATGCCTCCGATTTCGCTCTGGCTGCTACCCTTAATCAGGAAGGCAGACCAGTAGCATTCTTTTCTCGCACCCTCCAAGGCTCTGAAATTCGGCACTCCGCGGTGGAGAAAGAAGCCCAGGCCATAGTGGAGGCTGTTAGGCACTGGAGGCACTATCTTGCTGGCAAAAGATTCACTGTGCTGACCGACCAGCGCTCGGTTGCGTTCCTGTTCAGCAACCAACAGCGGGGCAAGATCAAAAATGATAAGATTTTGCGGTGGAGGATAGAACTCTCCACCTACACCTATGATATCCTGTACCGGCCTGGCAGACTCAATGAGCCCCCTGATGCCCTATCCCGGGGAACATGTGCTAGCACACAGCTCGACCAGCTGTACGCCCTTCATGCACAACTTTGCCATCCGGGGGTCACCCGATTTTACCATTTTGTGAAAGCTCGGAACCTGCCGTACTCCCTGGAGGACATCAGGACGATGACCAGGGACTGCCAAATTTGTGCCGAGTGCAAACCGCACTTCTACTGTCCTGACACGGCACAACTTGTCAAGGCCACCCGCCCTTTTGAACGCCTGAGTGTTGACTTTAAGGGCCCCCTTCCCTCCACTGACCGCAATGTCTATTTTCTCAGTGTTATTGACGAGTTCTCACGGTTCCCCTTTGCCATCCCCTGCCCCGACACCACTGCCACGTCCGTCATAAAAGCCCTGCGCCAGCTCTTCACTCTGTTCGGGTATCCCTGCTATATCCACAGTGATAGAGGGTCCTCCTTTATGAGTGAGGAGCTGCGCCAGTACTTGCTAGCTAGGGGCATTGCTACCAGTCGGACCACGAGTTATAATCCCCGGGGTAATGGCCAGGTAGAGCGGGAGAATGCCACAGTGTGGAAGGCCACACTTTTAGCCCTTAAGTCAAAAGGGTTGCCGGTCTCTCGATGGCAGGAGGTCCTCCCTGAGGCACTGCACTCTATCCGCTCTCTGTTATGTACGTCCACCAATGCCACCCCTCACGAACGCCTATTCTCTTTTCCCAGGAAGTCTGTCACTGGGACCACCCTACCAGTTTGGCTGACGTCCCCGGGGCCAGTGCTGCTCCGGAAACATGTAAGGAGCAATAAATACTCCCCGCTGGTGGAGAGGGTTCACCTTCTCCATGCGAACCCCCAGTATGCTTACGTGGTCTTACCTGATGGGCGGGAGGACACGGTCTCCATCCGCGACCTGGCACCCGCAGGTGCAGCAGACCACTACCCTGAAGGCTCTCCGGTAACTGTGAACCCTGCACCAGAGGTGACACCGTACTCACCAGGCCCTACACAGACTCCTCACGACACTTGTATACCGGGCGTTTCGTACGCATTTATACCAGGCGCCTCGCACATGCATGAGGGATCACCGGCGCCTAGTGGGCAAGAACACGCGCAACCCCCGTCCCCTGTGCAATCGCCAATGTTGCCGGCACCTATGCGGTCACAGCCGGTGCTACGTAGATCGCAGCGACAGATTCGACCGCCTGATCGGCTTGACTTGTAAGAACCTTCGCTACATGAGGACTTTTTCAAACGAAGGGGGGGTGAATGTGGTGAACTATGTGCCTGTCGGGACACGCCCCTGCTGACTGCTCCTGTGGCTCCTCCCACAGGCCCCTGTATAAAGGAGACCTGCGGCCTGAAGATCGGCCTCAGTCTCCAGGACCTTGTATGATAGACACTCACTCCTGGTTCCTTCTTCCAGTCAATAAAAGCCGATATCTCGCCTACGTCTCAGTGTGAGTTATTGATGGTGCATCACAACCACAGTAGATGAAAACCACACTTCCTGAAAAAGGAGGACATTTCAGATATCCTAGAGCAGAAAACATCATCATAGTGGAGACTACATGCATTTCCCTCCACAGATGCTGCCTGACCTGCTGAATTCCTCCAGTGCTTTGTGTGTGTTGAGAGAAAGCATGAGACCTTACAAAAGATTCAGTTGGAGGAGGTGTTATCTAGGTAGCTGTGCAGTAATTGTCAGTGAATCATTTTACTCCTCAGATGGGGTTGCAAAGAACCAGTAAAAAGAGGAAGATGTCTCAAATATTCCATGTGAATTTGAAGACAGGGTGAAAGCTAGAAAAGCAGTTAATAAAATTGATGTGTTCACATGGGTGCAGCAGGCAGCACAAATGCAATAATCAATGTTAGGGAATCGTTACAGAGCAAGTTTGAAAAAAGAATGCTCCAATTGCCAATGAAAAGGTAGTATGATCTCAAGATTGTTTAATGTCATTTTCCTGTACACAGATGTAAGGAGAACGAAATAATTGTTACTTTGGATCCAATGCAGCGCAAAACAAAAGATAAAGAACACAATTATAATCACACAATAATGTATAGCTAGGGTCCTAAGACTTCTACACAGCACTGTATTTGTCAACTTAGAGCAGAGAGCAAGTCTATAAATCTAGTAGGAGCAAAGAATGTTGGGAATGGTGAGAGCAGAGCACAATTGGAGGCAGGTGGAAGAAGACTGCCAGGACAAGGGTGGCATGGGTATAGATGCACCCAACTCTGAGACACAAGGCAAGCTTCCAAACAAATGGTTTAATTGATCATTACAGAATGTCTGCCTGGCACTTCCCACTCCCTTCCCTCTCTTTTTCCCGCCCAGACCACGATCCCCTTCTCCCTGCCCCTTTCCCATTCTCAGTCCTCAATAAACACACACATCAGAATCAAGATCATCATCACTCACATAGAGTTGAAAGTAAAAATTTTGTGAACCCTTTGCAATTAGCTGTTTTTCTGCATAAATTACTTATAAAATGTGCTCTGATCTTCATTAAGACACCATAAGACAAACACATTCTGCTTTGATAGATTAGATTCAATTTTGTTGTCATTGTGCTGAGTAGTTACAAAACCAATGAAATGCAGTTAGCATCTGACCAGAAATGCAAAGAATAGTGTTATTTACAAAATAACTGCAAATAAAAAGTGCTACAGCACACAAATATAAAAGTACTGAGACAGTACAATATGGGTGCAATACTGCTTAGTGCCGTGATGTGAGGTTCAGCAGGGTCACAGTCTCAGGGAAGAAGGTCCTCCTGTGCCTGCTGGTGTGGGAGTGGAGGCTCCTTTAGCGCCTACCGGATGGGAGGAGAGTAAAGAGTCCATGGTTAGGGTGAAATGCATCCTTGATAATGCTTTTCGCCCTGCCCAGGCAGTGTTTATGGTAGATGTTCTCAATGGTGGGCAATTGGGTGCCGATAATCCACTGAGCAGTTTTCACCACACGCTAGAGTGCTTTGCGGTCCAATACGGGATAATTGCCATAACCGCACTGAGTTGCAGTTGGTGAGTATGCTCTCAATGGTACAGCGGTAAAAGTCCATCTGTATCCTGAGACAGAGGTAAGCTTTCTTGATGCTCCGCAGAAAATAAAGGTGCTATTGCGCCTTTTTGATCAGGATGGAGGAGTTCAGGGACCAGGTGAGATCCTCAGAAATGTGGACACCAAGGAAATTGAAGCTTGATACTCACTCCACTACAGCTCCCTTGATGTAGATGGAGACATTAGTGTGGCTCCTAGCATGCCTGAAGTCCACAATGATCTCCTTGTCTTCTGGGTGTTAAGGGCCAGGTTGTAACACACAATTGTACTTTCCATGTCTTTATTGAACACGTTTAATCATTCACAGTCTAGGCTGGAAAAAATGTGAACCCTTATATTTAATAACGAACAGAACCTCCACCAAACTTTCTTGTGGCTGCTGATCAAACTTGCACAACAGCAGGAAGGAATTAAAGACCATTCTTCCGTACAAAACTGTTTCAGTTCATGCCACAGCATCTCAACTGGGTTAAGGTCTGAATTCTGACTTGGCCATTCCAAGACACAAATTTTCTTCTTTTTAAACCATTCTTTTGGTGATTTTCTCTTGTTTTAGATCATTGTCTTGTTCCATCATCCAATTTCTGTTAAGCTTTAGGTGACAGATTGCTATATCGACATTCTCCTGTAAAGTGTCTTTTTCAAGTTTGAATTCATTGTTCCCTCAACAACTGCAAGCTGTCCAGGCCAAGGCACCAAAGCAACCCCAAATCACAATGCTCCTTCCACCTTGCTTCACAGCTGTGATGATGTTTTGGTGTTGGTGTGCAGTGCCCTTTTTCCTCCAAACATAGTTGTGTGCATTTTTGCCAAAAGTTCAACTTTTGTCTCATCTGTCCACAGAACATTGTCCCAGAAGCATTGCAGAACATTCAGGTGGTCGTACAGCAATGGTTTCCTTTGGGGTGACCTTCCATTTATGATTAGTGGACAAACAAACAGTTCAGCAAGTTCTGGAGATTCCTGCAGGTCTTCTGCTGTTACCCTTGTGTCTTTTTCACCTCCTTCAGCCTCGCACGTTGTGCTCTTGGTGTGATCTTTGATAGATGCTCACTCTTAGGAAGAGTAGCAACATTACTGAGTTTCTTCCATTTGTAGACTATTTCCTTACTGTAGACTGAAGAACATTCGAGTCTTTAGAAATGCTGTTGTAGCCTTTTCCAGCTTCATGCATCTCTAGAATTCTTCTTCTCTGAAAGTTGCTTTGATCAAGGCATGATGCACATAAACAAATCTTTCTTGAAAAGAACAGGCTCTGTCAGTAACCTGACTGTGTGTCTTTTTTATATATATATAAAATAGCTCCAAATAGCTTTACCCCAGAGGTTCACATACTTTTTGAACCAAGACAGTGATTATTTAAATGGTGTACTCAGTATTTATGAGAAGTAGTACAATTATTTGTGTGTCATTAGTTTAGGCAGACTGTGGTTGTCTATAGACTGCATCCTGTCTGATGCAGTGCAGTTTCTGTAAGTAGTAGTGATGTAGCTTGTTAGGATGCTTTCTACTGTGCATCTGTCGAAGAACTGGAGATTGAACATGTAAAATTCATCTCTCTTCAGACTCCTCGGAAAGTACAGGTGTTGGTGAGCTTTCTGACTCTGCAGGATATGTTCTGGGACAATGAGAGATTGTGTGCAATGTGCACTCCCACAAGTTTGAAATTGCTTGCACATTCCACTGCTGTGCCACTGATCTAAAGCGTAGGGGGTGTAGTGTGAGTTTTCCTGAAGTCGATATCCATCTCCTATCTTGTTCACATTAAGGAAAAGGTTATTTGACTGGCACCAGGCCCCAAGATCTTCTCTGTAGGCCATCACATTCTTGTTGGTGATAAACCCCACACTGTTGTATCATCCATGGACTTCATGTGATTGCTTGGGAGTCATGTGTAAGCAGAGTGCACAGAACACAGACCTGGGGTCACCCGTGCTCAGGATGATGGCAAGTGAGGTGCTGTGCATCCTGGACTGTCTGAAATTTGTTCATTAGGAAGTTCAAAACTCAGATGCACAGTGGTGTATTTAGACTAATGCCGAAATGAAATCCAGAAACAGTATTCTGACAAATTTTTTTAAGTGTCAGGGCCAGGTGCCTGACAGATGTTATGGCATCTGTCTTTGAGTGGTACTGTCAGTATCTCACCACTGTATTTAATGTGAACCTACCGCCAGTCACATCATCCCTTTCCTATCTCTACAAAGATCATAAACTGTGATTCCCTCATTTGTGACGGCTCCACATCCCTCCCTGACCCAGGCACTTTCCTCTGCAAACATAGGAAGTATAACCACTGTACCTAGGATACAAGGATTCCTAATCTATGTCGGGTCTCACCAATATTCAAGAGGCCACACCAGGAGAAGCAAACACAGCATATAACCCCAACAGACTACGCTCCGTCCGCCTGAACTAGCAGGATCTCCCAGTTTAATTCCACTTCCCATTCTGATATGTTCATCCATGCCTCCTCCACTGTCAGGATAAGGCCACACTTAAGTTGGAGGAACAACTCCTTATATTCTGTTTGGGTAGCCTTCAACCTGATGGCATGAACATAGATGTCTCATACTTCTAGCAATACCTCCACTACCCTCCCCTTCACCATTTCCCATCTCCTTGTCCCTCCCTCATGTTACCTCCTGGTCCACGCATCTGGTCTCCTTCTGGTGCTCCTCCTCCATCCCCCTTTCTTCTTCCTTCCATGGTCTTCTGTCTCTTTCACCAATCAATTTCCTAGCTCTTTGCTTCATCCCTCCCCCCACCCCAAGTTTCACCTATCACCTGGCATTCTTTTTCCCCTCCCCACCATTCAAATCTACTCCTCACCTTTTATTCTCTAGACCTGCCAAAGGGTTTCGGCTTGAAATGTCAACTGTACTTTTTTCCACAGATGTTGCCTAGCCTGTTGAGTTCCTCCAGCATTTTGTGTGTACCTGTTCAAATGTACCTGAAAATATTTAAAACAGGGGTTGATAGGTTCTTAACCGCATCACAAGTGACAGGAAGGCAGCAGGAGAATGGGTTTGAAAGGGAAAATAAATCAGCCCTGATCAAATGACATAGCGATCTCGAAGGACCAAATGGCCTAATTGCGCTTCTATGTCTTGTAGTCTCATGGTGTCTAATATGCAGTATACAGGTTGATCAGGATGCATCAGGCTGGGTCTGCTTACTCTGGAAAAGGAGGGTGAGGCATGATCTTAGAAGCTTATAAAACAATGGAGCATAGATCAAATAAATGCTTAGTTGGGACGGATTAAAAGGGGAACTGAGAGGCAGGTTTTCCACATTGAGGATGGTTGGTATGTGTAACAAGTTTCTAGAGGAAATAGAGGTGGGTACAATTACAATGTTTAAAAGACATTTGCACAGATTTGTGGATAGGAAGGGTCTACCAAGGTATAGGCCAAATGTAGACTTGTTCATGCCTTGGTCAGCATGAACAAGTTGGGCCGAAGAGCCTGCTTCCAGGGAGAGACAAGGGACAGCAGATGCTAGAATCTGGGGCAACAGAATGTACTGGAGGAACTCAATGTCAAGCAGCATTGGTAGGAGGAAAGAAAATGTCAACACTTAGGATCAAATCTCTGCATCAGGACAGAGAGAAGAGGTGAAATAGCCAACATGGAGTGAGATTACAAGGCATCTGGCGTACTGAAAGGGAGGTAAGACACTAGGCAGGTGAATGATTGATGGAAGCAGGCAAGGAGATGGGAAAAGAATAAACAATAGATGGAGCAGGGTGGGTGGAAGGAGTTGAAAGATGGGCGACAGCTGCTGGAGAAAGATAAGGAGTACAAAGCCTTCCAGAGTCAGATAGGGTGGTGAGAATACAATAACAAGAAAAGAGGAAGTGAATAACAGTTAAAAAGAGATTGGGGGGGTGGGGGGGGAGTAAACAACCTGTGTGCCTGTGTGTATTGTGGGTGGATAAAGCCAGGAAGATTGTGTCAAGGTGGGGCTGGGGGAGTGTGAGAAGGGGACAAAATGGAAGAACTAAGGAGATGGAAAAGGAAGGGTGGAAGATCAGGCATGAAAGTGGAAAGGGGCATTTAATTAAAAATGGAAAATTCATTATTCATGTCATTTGAATGCAGACTATCCAGATAAAATATGAAACGTTGCTCTTCCTTTTCGTACTGGGCTTCATCCTGACAATGGGAAAAAAAACAGGTGTCACAACACCCTTGCACTCAATGTCAACAAGACCAAGGAACTAGTTGCAAACTTCAGGAAGGGGAAAATCAGAACACACACCAGTCCTTATTGAGGGCATCAGTGATGGAAAGAGTAAACAGCATCAACATCTCAAAGACTCCATCCTGGGTCCAATACATTGAAGCAATAACAAAGGCAAGTCAGCAGTTGTACATTATTAACAGTTTGAGGTGATTTGGTGTGTCACCAAAGACTCTTGCAAAATTCTTATAGCCATCCCTCATTTGCATTATGTATTTTTTAATAACTCATCATAATTTCTATGTCTTGCATTGCACTGTTGCCACAAAACAACAAACTTCATGACAAGATTGCGACAGATTAGTGTGGCAATGGGAAGGGGGGCTGAAATAGTCTGCAACAGGGAAAGCAGGATGGCCATTGTAGTCTACGCACAAGTCTTATGCAAAGCAGTCAAAGAGTCTGCACATGGTCCTATTGATGTGGAAGACACCTCATTGGGATAATCAAATGAAGTAGATGAAGGGTAAAGGTGATGCAGTTAAGCTTTTGCCTCACCTGGAAGGACTATCTAGGTCCTTGGATAACAAGGTCAAGTGTTACATCTACAGCAAGGGCAATTAAAAATGTCAGGGGTAGAGAGGTTTGGGTGAGGAGGAATAAGCAGACCATGGGGGTCACTTCATTATAGGGGTCGTGCAAGCTTTAGAGGTTGCGGAAATTTACCAGGATGCTGCCTGGATTTAAAAGAATGTCTTAAGAGGCACAGACACAGTGATAAAGACTTTTTCCCAGGACAGAAATGGCTGGGGAGTGGGGAGACATGCTTTAAAGCTCTTGGAGGAAAGTATGGGGGGGTGCATCAGGAGGTAGTTTTTTTTAAAAAAAGGAGTGGCAGGTGGTGGTAGAGAGAGATACATTAGGAACTTAAGAGACTCTTAGATAGGCACATGGATGTAAGAAAAACCCCACTCATTGGTAACAATGATGCACATATCTCAGTCAGTGTTCCTGCAATTTCTTCTGCAGCTTCTCCTTGTCCTTAGATATTGTTGATAAAGCCAAGGAGATTTATCCACCTTCATACGTTTTAAGACATCCAATACCTTCTCTGTTATAATGCAGATAATCCCCAAGGCATACCCTCTACTTCTCCAGGGATTCGCTTGATCCCAGCTGCAAAAACCTGACCGATGCTGAGTTCATCTGCCTTACCTGTCAAAACTTCCTGCATCAAAACAAATGCAATTCAATACAAAAGTCTGTCCTTGCTCTCTGCTGTAACCCGGCTATTTTTATATCATAAATAAAGCTGAACTTGCTGCTGTTGACTTATTATCAACTTCCAGCCTCACATCAGCATCACTACTGTTTTGTAGTCAATTCGCCCCTCCCCCTATTTCCATCTTTCTAGTTTAAACCATCATGGACACAACCCATTCCAACATTGAGGGCATCTTTGACACTGACAAACATTGTTAAATGTGCTACTCTGCGGCAGCAGTACAGTACAAGACATAAAAATTACTATCAGTTACAAAAAATAAACAAATATGAAAGAGGAATAGTGTGGCAGTGCTCATGGACCATTTGTAAATTTGATGACAGAGGGGAAGCTGCTGCTCTTAAATTATTGAACCTGGGTCTCCAGGCTCCTCTATCGCCTCCCCAATGGCAGTAATGAGAAGAGGGCATGTTCTGACTAATGAGGCTCCTCAATGACCAATGCTGCCTTCTTGAGACACCACCTTTTGAAGCTGTCCTCGATAGTGGCAGTGTTGTGCCAGTGATGAAGCTGGCCGAGTCTACAACCCTCTGCAGCTTCCTTCTATCCAGTATATTGAAGCTTCCACAAGAAGAAATGATGCAACTAATCAGAATATTACCCTCAATGACAATCAACACCAGTACACCTCAGGGATGTGAGCTTAGCCTACTGCTCTACTCTCTACAACTGTGTGGCCAGGCACAGCTCAAGCGTCACTTATAAATTTGCCTATGACACAACAGTTGTTGGCAGAATCCCAAAAGGTGATGAGAAGGCATACGGGAATGAGATAAATCAAGTCGTTGAGTAGTGTTACAACAACAATCTTGCACTCAAGTCAGTAAGATCAAGGATTGTTTCTGGACCTCAGGAGAGAACACTTACCGGTCATCAAGAATTAGCAGTTTTGGGTTCCTGAGTATGAATATCTCTGAAAATCTATCCTGGGCCAATCACACTGATGCAATCATGAAAAAAAGGAACCCAATGGCTATATATCATTAGGAATTTGAGGAGATTTGGCATGTCACCAAAGACTGGCAAATTTTCTACAGATCAATCACGGTGAGCATTCTAATTGGTTGCATCACTGTCTGGTATGGAGGGGCCACTGCACAAGATCACAAAAAGCAGCAGAGGGTTGCAAACACAGCTAGCTCCATAATGGACATGGCCTTCTAAGCACCAAGGACAAAAAGGAATGCCTCAGAAAGGCAGCACCAATTATTAAGGACATCCATCACCCAGAACATGCTCTCTCCTTATTACTATGATCAAGGATGTACAGAAACCTAAAAGTACACACTCAACTTCAATTATATTAAACCTGATACACCTACATGAGTCTTTGGTGAATCACCATATCTCCTCAAACCATACACATGTATCCAGGGATAAAGTGCAAAAAGTAGAGTCACCTTCTTCATGATTGCATCAATGTTTGGCCCAGAATAGATTCTCTGAGATGTGTTACACCCAGAAACTTGAAGCTGCTCACCCTTCCCACCGCATACCTCTCAATGAAGACTACTGTGTACTCTCCCAACTTCACTTTCCTGAGTCCACAATTAATTCCATGCTTTTGCTAACATTGAGTGCAAGGTTGTTCTTGCAACACCACTCAAATAACCAATCTATGCAATTCCTGCATACCACCTTGTCACCATCTAAGATTTTACCAACAATAGTAATGTCATTGGCAAAATTATAGATGCACTTGAGCAGTACCTAGCCACACAGAATGGAGCAGTGACCTAAGCACCTATTCTTGAGGTGTGCATGCGTTGATTAGCTGTGAACCTGATATGTTATTACTGATCCAAAATGACTGTGGTCTCCTGATGAGGAAGTCAAGGATACAGTTGCAAGATGGTAGCATCCACCACCAAGAACCCTCACCATCCAGGGCAAGTCCTCTTCTTGCTATCATGATTGGGAGGTAGGACAGGTGCCTGAAGACCCACCTCCATCAAATTTAGGAGCAGCTTCACACCCTGTGCTACCAGATTTCTGAACGGTCCATGAATCCTACCATTATTTTTCTTTTGCACTATTTAATCTTGTAATTTATAGTCATTTTGTCATCAGACAGTACAGGTACCACAAATAAATTTTATGTGATTTAACTCAATGACAACAAATCTGATTCTGATAGTAGCATTTACAAACCAGCTCCTCAAAATATTGGTTCACAAAGTGGTTGAGACAAGTAAAATAACATTAAGTCACTTAGATGTGTTAATAGAAAGGTTAAGAGGGACAACAGTCAAAATTGGACAAGTGGGACTAACTTAGACAGGCTTCTTGGTTGGCATGGCCCATTGCACTAAAGAGCCTGTTTCTGTGCTGTACAACTAATTTCAGATTTCCATCTACAGTTCTAATAATTCAGAAAATTAACTGTATATAATTTAAAATCAAGGCAATGAAAAACTCTCTGCCAGGTGAATAATAAACAGCTTCCAGAAAAAGATTTGCTATGCTCACAGTGGACAGAAGATTAAAGAAAACAAAATATAATTGTTAATAGAGGAAAGTCAAGTTTCTCGGGTACAACAAGCACCGAGTTCATCATTCCTGCATTACGAAGTCCATTAGTTTTAGCCAGAAAAAAACACTATTCAGGGACATCAGCTTCCATTAGCAGAGGACAAAACAAGTCAACAATTATTTTCCCCGATCAGCAGATTGATCATGTGGATGGATGAAAGAGTTATCAATTTAGGTTGCAATGCCAACATGCATCAGTCCAATCAAACCATCCATCCATTAATCTGTCCTGTGTGACATTCTGTGGATTCTGAAGAGGACTCGTCACATCAGAACTATAGTGGAATTAGACTCTGAATAAATCCTTTAAAAGATTGGTTGTGAACTGTTTTAAGAAGCTCTGACATCATAAAGCCCACTTTAGAAGTCAAAGTACTTTTAAAAATCCTTCAGCTTTACTCTTTATGTGCATACAAATCAAAGTGAGTTGTCATAGAAGGGCAGGAATAAAATGACTGGTTAGACTGAGTAATAAGAACTATTAGAATACACTGATTAATATGAATTAAAAAAGGCAAAAATTGTAAATCCAAAAGCAGTACAAATATTTATTTTAGTTTTATATTTATCAAAAATCTTACTCATTTGGCTCCACTGTCTTCTCTGTTCCATCAACAAATGTCCCAAGCATAGCTAAAATATACTTAAAATCACTTCTGGAGGTGAACAAGGGACAAGAATTATTTCTTGTCTTCACATTCCTGCTCAGCAATAATTTGACGGAAGTTGTAAAGCCATGTTTAATCCATCGCTACTCACAAGACAAACAAAAAAAAAAATTTCAAACTTCTGAATTAAAAACTTACAAAAATAGATCATTCAAAAAAAAATCAGGGTCTTAAGTAGCAATTGAGAATTAGCCCTGTTCAAAAAGCAGGCTGAACATACTGAATTCCTTTGACATTACCCCGAGTACAATTCTCTAACCAGTTGCACTTTTAAAACCATCTGCTGAAATGGTGAAATGTGGACTAATGCAAACTAATCAGCATTCGATGTTAAACTATTTATATGGATCAGAACTTTTTAAAATCAGTCACAATACAAATGCCAGAATGCAGTCAAATAATGCACCTTCTTCCAAACAAAGGAGGAAGATTCATTAAGGATGGCACTCTTTAAATCATGAGTGGGAATCATGTAGACAAGGGCACCATTGTGGAAACAAATTTTAAGCACATTCCCTCAATTCTCACCCAACCTTGAACGCTAATGGTATCATTACACACCTTCCCTAGTCTAAATGTAAGAGACAGAAAGAATGAAGCTCCAGATCATTTTTAAATACAGAGCATTCTGGTAGTACAACAAAGTAATTACTTATTCACCTTTTGCTTCTATCAATTGAAATATTCACCATCTGATGCAGAGCGACTGTAGAGACAGCTGGCAAAAATATAATGACAAAAACTGAAACAGAACACTGAGAAACAGACAGCACTTCGCTATCAGTCAATGTGGAACAAATGGTCTGAACCGGTTTCTCCAAGGAGGCCAACAATTAAAAGTTTAGAAAACTGAAGCACTGAGTAGCGCAAACATATATTTGCTTCATCAGAAAATTCACCTTCACTGAGTGAAGTCCTAACAATGTCCACATTGGAGAACATCAATCTCAAAAATCAATAAACTAAATACAACTGATTCAGCATATTTTCTTAACAGCTAAAAATAAACTACAGCATTAATTATTTAAGTGCAAGTTGCTTTTAGTTTCTCTACCCCATTGCCCTAAAGATGGACTTTTTCACCCATGTACACCAAATGCTTTCCTAAATTAGCTTTTTGTCCATTTGTGCTTCAAGTGTTGTCATCCTTCTGTTTCACTCTTAATGACCTCATCCCTTCCTAATTGCTACTTTGCTTTCCAATACTTTGAGAACTTCATTCCTGAGTCAATCTTCCTGCACATTCCCCACCATCTTTGCCGAACCACTGGTAGTCACAGCAAAAATAGTCCAGGGCATTTTTACTATATGAGATAATATACAAATTACTGATATGGAGTTGCATTTATATCACGTGGCTGTGAAAGGCATTATACCATGAAGAGCCAATGAAGTGCTTTTAAAGCTTGGGTCTTATTGAAAAGGAGGGAACATTGCAGATATATTTAAAACAATGAGATAACATATATATTGGAACAAACAGATAATAAAAAATTAATGTCTTACTTATATTGAATAAGATACTAAAAGCCAAAGTTATAAAATAGTACGATTAATTTCAAACTAAGGTGAATGAGAGTGGTCACAAGAAAATGTCATAAACTAATCCAGAGGTGGAATGCTGCTTTTCATGATAGTGGGAAAATATTCACTGATAATTCCCATGAGTCAGCCAAAGAATATTTTGATGCATAATAACCTCTTGAATGTGGATAAAGAGGACATAATCTCAGTTTACAGATGGCACAAACTTGAAAATGTAGTTAACAATGAAAAGTACGTACACGGGTGAAAACATGGACCAAAAGGTGGTTGATGGAATTTATCACAGGCAATTGGAAAGTGATATTTACAGTAACAGAGCTCTTGAAAAATCTTAAAATTATAAACAATTCATCTTGTTAGAAAGCAAACTAGAACACAGAACAACTCAGAAACAGACCCTTCAGCCCATGACATCTATACCAACCATGATACCAACTTAAACTGCATTCCTGCCTGCACATGATCTACATCCCTCAATTCCCTGCCTATTCTCATCTAAATTGCCTCTTAAACACATCCATATTTGCTTCCACCACTTCCACTATCAGTGTTCCTGACACCTACTTCTCTGTATAGAAATTAACATTAAACACCCCCACCTTAAAGCTTTGCCCCTTTTGTGTTTGTTATGTCTACCTTATTATTTACCTACAGTGTACTTTCTCTATAGCCATTTCATTTTATTCAAAACTGTGTTGTGACTTAACTTGTTCCATATCTACACACATTGTAATGATTTGATATGTACGAACAGTATGCAAGACAGGCTTTTCACTCCATCTTGGTACAGGTGACAATTCCAATCTTGGGAAAAAGACTGACTACCATATCTCTGCCTCTCAGAAGTATATAAGATTATATTGGGTTCCCCAAAGCCTCCAACGCTCCAGAGAAAATAATCCAAGTGCGTGCAACTTCTCCTTTTAGCTGATGCTCTCTAATATGAGCAACATCCTGGTGAACCTCTTCTGCACTCTCTCTGAAGTCTCCACATCATTTCTTTAATAAGGCCATCAGAACAGCTGACTAGAAAGACGACTTGGATTAAAACATGGGAGCTTCAGATTAAAAACAGCTTTGGAAATAGATCATATTGACTGAAATTTTAAAGAAGAACATTCTAATTACTTTTGATTATTACAAAGACTGCAGATCTTTTCCACTCATCAGCTGAGTGTCATTTATAATTTCGAAGCAGCTGGGGACATTCAAGGGAGTCTTGCATTCTATTAACATTATACTAACAAAGTTTTTTTTCCCATGCTTCCACTGTTAACTGTGGAGGAATACCCATATATGTTTTAGGCAGGCAGACAAGGACATGATTCATTTACTCAAAACCACAAGGTATTTCTAAGTTTCATGAATTCCAGGGAATGTGTTCACAACAATGTAGCAGTCAAAACCAGTTTGCACTAATCCACACTGCTTTTGTCAGAGGATACAAAAATATTCTTTAGATATCAGTAGATTCACTGTGCCTTCCAGAATAATCAAATATAGAAGATTAACACATCTACACAATATAAACATTAAATACAAACTTAGATTTATAAGAACCCATTTTCGGGTCTTCAACCTATTTGCTACATTAAAAAATTTACATTCTGAACAGGCAGAGAATTGAATTCTCACTTACTTGCAAACATCTTCACAGGTGTAAAAAATAATTCTATCACTACATCCTCAGCCAAAAATTATACTTATGTTTTTAGAATAAACCATTATCCAGAAAAGCCTGGAGCAAGTAAATAATTTTAAAAGGATAATCAAATCTTGCCCCTTATACTGCAAATTCCATTATTAATTCACCTAACAAACCAGAATTCTGTCAGCCCTTTTGCACTTATACAGCTGAGATCAAATCACACAATAAGAGACACCGCACCCTCCATTCCCTGCCTGCCCTCCCCATTTCCTGAATTCCCAAGTCATTTTGCTTAAGTAACAAACATCAGACAGCCTCAAGTGACACATGCTTGTGATACCGCCTGACTAACCTTTACATTTTTGTTTCTCAGGAGGAATCCTGCCACCCAAACACATTAGCTATGATCAACAACTCACTTTGGAAATCAAATAAATGTCCTCCACCAGCATAGGTGTGCACATGACACAGGATGGCAATCTCTAAATTGATAACATATGCATCAGATAAAATGTACCAATACCATTCCCACTAATGCCAATTATCAACCATGACATTAGCAGCTGCAACTCACAAAGCTCTTTGTTTCTGCAGCAAATGCATGGCATCTTTCCTGTTTACATATCCACTTGCTCAGGCAATAGAATGAGCTTGATGCATTGTATACATCTGCACACCAACATTTCTTTCAAGGCATTTTAGAATTCCATGCAATTTAAAAATCAAGCCAATGATAAACACAAAAGATTATAGCTACAATGTAATACATTATAGCAAATCAAATTTATCATTTGCACTGATGAAATGTTGAGAGCATTGTGGAAGGACTGCAGTAGCAATTCATATTCTGTTAAAGATTAAAAATTTCTCTTCTCTCCGAAGACTACTAAAAATAGACACTGCTTCAAAACATCATTCGTTCTGAAAAGATACACCATTTTTTACAACCATTTCAGTCAGCTCTCGATGCACTGATTTCAGTTACCATCTAAATGAAAGGTTTAAGACTCACAGCAACTGTATTCTCCACATGGTCCAGCTCCAAAACATGGCTCCCGAAAGGTTATATTTATAAGGAAAACACTTCCAGGCAAAATTAACTTACACCACTCTCTGTCATAACGGTATGTAATCAGTTTACAGGCTAAAATTTTAATAAGCAACTTGAGAAAATTATTAACGCTGACATTTATACAAGAAGAGCTGGATAAAATATTAACCTCTCGTGCTAAAAGAAATTACAACACTATTGCAGTATAACACCAATGAGACCTCAACCAATAGCTTAATAGGTAAATGGTAAAAAAAAAGCAGTGTTGGGGGCAGGGAGGGAGGAGCAGAATGACTGGAAATAAGGGGCAGGAGTAGGGAACAGCACTGGGGAGGGTATTGTGGAGATGGCACAAATAGACCAGTACAAGGAGTGAAGGAGAGAGATGCAGAGCTAATAAGTTTTTTTTTGGTGGGGGTGGGTTAGGAGCAGACCCAAAGCAACTACAGGATAGCAACAGAGGCAAAACTGAAGCATTTCACTGCTATTCAATCAGATATTTTGAGCTGTCCACCTGTCCATTACAACCCCCCGAAATGTCACATTCATTTAAGGCAAAAGGGGTTATGTTCAAAGGGGATATGCAGGGCAGGATAGGTTTTAAAACACAGTTGTCAGTGCCAGAATTGCACTTCCAGAGATGTAGAGGGGGTAAATAATGATAGAGGCACTTAAAAGGCCCTTAGATAGGCACACAAATGTGCAGAGAATGCAGGGAGAGGGGCATTGTGTTGCTGGAAGGCATTACCCTACATTAAGTGTTTAATTAGTACCCAACTAGTTCAGCACAATATCATGAGCTGAAAGACCTGTTCTTGTGCTGCACTGTTCTCCATGTTCAAATTACTGGCTCCTTGTCTCCTCCAAATCAGAAGATTGTGACTAGTACCTTCATGTGGCACTATAATGCTCGGTTGCATTTCTGCCGTTGCTCCAAATAGTTTCTTTGGCTTGTACCCTACACCCAATTAATTACTTTACAATGTTTCTTAAAATCATCCAACCAGAAATCACAAATGATTCCTCAGATAAAAAAAAACATTCTATACATCATTCTCATATAATTCTACAGATCTGTATTAGAAAGTATCCTAACAGGCTGCATCACTGCTAATATGGAAACAGCACTGTATCGGACAGGAAGGCTCTACAATAGGTAATCAAGTCTGCCCGACACATCACTACCTGATGGCAGCCTACCTGCCATGGACAAATATGCAGAAAAGTGCCAGAAAGAGTCCAGTAAAATCATGAAGAACCCCATCCACTCTGCTCATGGAATATTTGTCCTACTTACATCAAGGAGGCTATGTAGCATCTACACCAGGACCACCAGAAAAAAGTTACTTTAACCAGGCATAGACTGATCAACTCGTCCACTAACGCACACCACCACTACTTTATCATTTCCTATCACTTTATGTACAGAAATTCTTGTGCCTAGTGTCATTTTATGGACATAAAATTAATGTATACAAGCTACCTTATAGAAACATTAAACATAGAAAGCCTGCAGCACAATACAGACCTTTTGGCCCGCAATGCTGTGCTGTGCATGTACTTATTTTAAAAATCACCCAGGTTTACCCATAGCCCTCTATTTTTCTAAGCTCCATGTACCTATCCAGGAGTCTCTTAAAAGACCCTATTATTTTTGCCTCCACCACCGTCGCCAGCAGTCCATTCCACGCACTCACCACTCTGTCTAAAACTTAACTGAAATCCCCTCTGTACCTACTTCCAAGCACCTTCAAACTATGCCCTCCCGTGTTAGCCATTTTAGCCCAAGGAAAAAGCCTCTGACTATCCACACGATCAATGCCCCTCATCCTCTTATACACTCTATCAGGTCACCCCTCATCCCCCATTGCTCCAAGGAGAAAAGGACAAGTTCACTCAACCTATTCTCGCAGAGCATACTCCCCAATCTAGGCAACACCCTTGTAAATCTCCTCTGCACCCCTTCTATAGTTTCCACATCCTTCCTGTAGTGAGGTGACCAGAACTGAGCACAGTCTGACCAAGGTCTGATATAGCTATAACATTACCTCTTGGCTCTTGAGCTCAATCCCAGGATTGATTAAGGCCAATGCACTGGATGCCTTCTTACCAAAGAGCCAATCTGCACAGCAGCTTTAAGTGTCCCATGGACACAGACCCCAAGATCCCCTCTGATCTTCCACACTGCCAAGAGTCTTACCATTAATACTATATTCTGCCATCACATTCAACCTACCAAAATGAACCACCTCACACTTACCTGGGTTGAACTCCATCTGCCACTTCTCAGCCCAGTTTTGCATCCTATCAATGTCCTGCTGTAACTTCTGACAGCCCTCCACACTATCCACAACACCCCCAACCTTTGTGTCATCAGCAAATTTACTAACCCATCCCTCCACTTCCTCATCCAGGTCATTTATAAAAATCACAAAGAGAAGGGGTCCCAGAACAGATCCCTGAGGCACACCACCGGCCACCATGCAGAATATGACCCATTTATAACCACTCTTTGCCTTTTGTCACTCTTTTGCCATTTGTCACTCACTTCCCATCTCCCAAAGGCCTTCCATAATAATGAGAAAATAATTAGTCTGCAAACCCATGCCTTCTCACTCATTTTCCTTCCTCATCTCCATTATTGTTTCATTCCCTTGACAATGAAAAAGAAAAAATTGTGCTTCGCTACTCCAATGATTGAATTCAAGATTTATATTGCTCTGTTTAAAAAAAATTCTCATCTATAACAAGTGAAAAACCCTGCGTCCAGAGATTATTCCCTAACCTCAGTATTCCAGCCTCTCATCATTAGCCCCACAAAACTATTTTGTGTGTCTCAATTAGATTACCTCACCCCCTCCTAATCTCCAGTCTACAATCAATTTTGCTTAATTTTCTTTTAAAGAATAACCAACTCATCCCTGGAATCAATTATGAGGCAACTATACCTATCCTTGAAGAACAAAAGACCAAATCTTTCCACAGCACTTTGTGACTACAAGAACTGGGAAATTAGAAAAGCTTTCAACCTCCCTGCAATACAACTGCAATACAACTCAACGTGCTTTCCTCCAATCTGCTTCACATTGATATGAAACAGTATGTAAACTCCCTCATTACACACTTACTTCTCATTTTTAAGAACATTATTCCCCAATAGTAAATAACCATTGTTCCGTATTATTCTCCACCTATCATCTTTACTCTACTCACATAACCTCCTTTCCAGAACTTATGCCCCCACCCAGCACCTTCCTCTTCACCTTATTTTCTGCTATTACAGCCTTCCTTCCCAAATCCAGTCCTTTACCACTGACATCTATGAAATCTCTGAAGCCCCTTTGAGATTAGTTTTCTGACTTTTGACTCAGCTCCTGCGTCGAGAGACAATTGTTCTTGATCATCATTTTACACCAGGTTTATCTAAAGACCCCATGCTTCTTCCTTGAACTAAAGCCTAAATAGCTCCTTCCATCCACACATAAAACACCAATTCCAATTCCACTTACCTACAAACTCACCTAATCCAAGTTACACCCATCTTTCAGATACATGGGATAGTCTTCATTTTAGTTCAGCTCCTCCCTCAACTTTCTTTCCAATATATTGATATCTGAATTGATGCTGCTTCCTGCATTCGAGTTTCATTTTATTGCTTTCATATTCCATCTTTCACCGTTTTCTTTCTTTTCTGAAAATATCTCCAACACAGGTAACAGATTAGCAACCAATACCAATTGCAGGAACACAGATTCCTACAGCTATCTCAACTATACTTTCTCAAAGCAGAAGAACAAACTGCTGGAGGAACTCAGCAAATCAAAGAGGATCCATGAGACCATGTACCAGGAATGAGAATAAAGGAGGAAGAATCCTGAGAGTCTCAATCCAAAAGTCTATTAACTCTTTCCATAAACCATCATTTCCCCCATGTTGAGTTCCAAGTTTGCTTCTTTGCTCCAGACTCCAGCACCTCCAATCTGTGTCCCTTCTTTCTGCTACTTGCTTCAACGAGAACTCCATTCCATTCTCATAGCTCCTTATTCTCAGTCACATCCACTCCAATAATGTTTTACAACAATGTCCTATTTGATTAACCAGGGTATCATAAACTTACCATCTTTGCCTCTTACCTTTCCAATGCGTAGTGGCTTCAAACTCTTATTAACATACTTTTAATTGCTTCCATTTATTAGATGTTTTCCCTTCTAGAAGCTGCTCCCAAACTACTTTTTCCAGGTCCTGCCTTATAATATTGACGTCAGTCCACCCCCAGTTTAAGGACTTACCTCTAGGTCCAACATTATCATTTCTTATGATTACCTAAAAGCTCACTGATTGTAGTCACTGTTTGCAAAGTGTTTCTTCCACAGATATTTCTGCCAGTTGTACATCCTCATTTCATAAAATGAGATTAGATTCAACTCCCTCCCTATTACAATTCTCTTTAAAAACCCCTGCCTGGGTGCATTTAACAAGTTTCATGCTATGTAGGTCCCTACACTATGGCAATGACAATCGATATTGAAGGCACCCCTAAAGTTTTTACATCCTACTGCTATTTGCTTACATATTTGTTCTTTGAAATCTATTTCCGACATCTCTGATTTCACCCCTTCTCCCTGTCTGAGCAAGGATAGGTGATTCCCTAGACTCCACCTTCTCCCCAACAGGTTCAACATTCATTTGATCATCCTTTGTAATTGTTGCCACCTTTGTGGAGATTCCACCACTAGATACATACCATCCTTTTTCAGCATTCCAAAGGGCAAAGGTTCCTTGCGACTCTCTAGTCCATTTTTAGATCTTTTCTAACCACTACTTTTTTCACAACTCTTCCTCTTAACAACTCAGACTATTCCTTCAAGTCAAGAATTGATTCACTTGCACCTCTTCCAGTCAACTGCATTACATCACTGCTTAGTCTCTCTTTATTGAAGAAACCATACACAAGTTGAGAAATAGAAGTTGAGTTCACTCAGTCAGCAAAGGGAACTAAGCTTATGAGTCCCTAGTCACTTCACTTCTCCATCCTACTTGCTGTGGGCTATCAGATGTTTCCAAAAAGATCCTACACAAGCTTGATGAACAACACTTCATCTTCCACTGAGCCAGTGTGCAGCCTTCAAACCAATAAGTTCATCTGCACCATTGCAATACAAGCTCTCCAGACAATCATTCTTCAGATTCTTCATTTCCTCTCTGAAGAGACCTAAAAAAATTCCCTTCCGCCAATACATTCATTCAAATGGATGAATTTACATATTGTGAGGTCATCCATCCATGATAAGTCTTTCTCTCTAGATACTACCTGATCTGCAGTATTGTCCTTTTGGACTTCGGTTTGAGTAACAGCTCGGACTTGTATTTCAGAATTACAACATGTCCCCTGTTTGTATCCTCTTCCAATGGCTTCATTAATCTATTATAACCAGACGGCTCCACAAACATTTCTACCAATTTCTATTTTCATTCCTTTCCCACAGCTTTGATAAACTGACTTTTCATCCAAGTCATTAGCATACAGAGATGAAGCTCAGTGCTTCCACTTCTGGTACCTTATTCTTCCCCGGTAGTCCATTGGGATCAAGAATGATTTAATTGTCTGCTGGCTGTAACTAACACATTATTATGTTTCTTGTCCTTGAATCAATCCTGATCTCTGCTCATGTATTAGCAAAACTAAATCCTTTTTTGAAATAACCTACCGTAGCTTTTGAAAATACAAATATACTACATTCAATATTACCCCTAATTTAACTAGCTTTTTACAAACTCAAAATCCAGCACTCAAAAGAATTTCCATTTCCAAAATATTGTTGACTTCATCCCAATTATTAAGCAATATTACAAACTCATTAATGCATTGCAATTTGAAACTCATGCCATGCTAACTGGTCCACTGTCCCCCATTTTCTCTTCCTTTCCACCCTTTTCCTGAATGAGACTTCATTGCCTTTAGATCTAGAAGATCTCTACTCAAATCCAGTGTTAGCTACTGATAGAACTTGTTTTCTTCGATACTTTCATATATTCAATGACCACTTTATTGGGTGTACATGCTTGTTAATGCAAATATTTAATCAGCCAATCATGTGGCAGCAACTCAACTTAATAAAAGTATGCAGACAGTGTCAGCTGTTGTTCAGACCAAACATCAGAATGAGAAAGAAATGTTATCTGAATGACACTGACTGTGGAATAATGATTGGTGACAGACCAGGTGGTTTGAGTATCTCAAAAACTGCTGATAGAGATTTTCACACATAGTCTCTCGACTTTACAAAGAATCAGAATGTTTAATACCACTGTCATACGTCATGAAATTTGTTGTTTTGCAGCAGCAATACATAATAATTAAAACTAAATTGCAGCAAGTCTAAATTTTTTAACAATGAAATAAGTTGCGTATGAAGGGAGAAAAAATGAGGTAGTTTATGGATTCATTACCCATTTAAAATCTGATGGCAGACGATAAAAAGCTGTTCCCGAACCATTGCATGTGTCTTCAGGCTCGGTTTCCTCGTCCTTGATGGTAGCAAGAGAAGAGGTCATGTCCTGGTTGATATGTCCTTGGAAATGGCTGAGTTTACAACTTTCTGCAGCTTTTTCTGATCCTGTGCAGTGGCCTCTCCATACCAGAAGGTGATGCAACCAGTTAGAATGCTCTCCACTGTACATCTGTAGAAATTTGCAAGAGTCATTGATGACAGACCAAGCCTCCTCTAACTCCTAATGAAATATAGCCACTGTACACCTTTTCCACTGCTGACCCCTTGATGAGGACTGGGGTGTCCCTCAATATTCCCTTCCTAAAAGCCACAAACAATTGTTTGGCTTTACTGTCGTTGAGTGTAAGGTTATTATTGTGACACCACTCAACCATTTGATCTAGCTTACTCCTATATGCCTATTCATCACCATCAGAAATTCTACCAACAATAATTGTATCATCAGCAAATTTATAGATGATGCTTAAGCTGTGCTAGCCACATAGTCATGGGTGTACAGAGTAGAGCAGCGGTCTAAGCATACATCCTCAAGGTGTGCCAGTGTTCATTGTCAGCAAAAAAAATGTTTTTCCATCTTCACTTTCTCACTGGGAGACCTGTGGGTATGATTGTATTGAACAATGAACAGTCAGCTATAATCAATAAACAGCAGCCTGACATGGGCATTGCTATTGTTCAAGAGATCCAAGGCCAAGTGGAGAGCCAGTGAGTTTAAATCTACTATGGACCTATTGTGGCAATAAGCAAATTGCAGCAGGTCCAGGTCCATGCTTAGGCAGGTGTTGATTCAAGCCATGACCAACCTCTGAAAGCACTTCATCACATTAGATGTGAGTGCCACTGGTACTCATTGAGGCAGCTCACCCTGCTCTTCTTGAGCATTGGCATGATTGCTGCTCTTTTGAAGCAAGTGGGAATCTCCACATGCAGCAGTGGAATATTGAAGATGTTCTTGAACACTCCCACCATTTGGTTGACGCAGGTTTTCAGAGGCTGACCAGGTACCCTATCAGGGCTTGATACCTTGCAAAAGTTAACCCTCTTGAAAGATACTCTGATGTCAGCCTCTGAGACAGAGATCACAGGGTCAATAGACAATAGGTGCAGAAGTAGACCATTCGGCCCCTCGAGTCTGCACCGCCATTCTGAGATCATGGCTGATCATTCACTATTAATACCCAGTCCCTGCCTTGTCCCCATATCCCTTGATTCCCCTATCCATCAGACATCTATCTAGCTCCTTCTTGAAAGTCATCAGGTGTTGCAGGGATTCTCACTAGTGTAGTTTTATTCTCCCTTTCAAAGCCTGCATAAATAATATAGAGCTCACCTGGGAGCGCAGTATCACAGCCATTCATGTTAATTTTCACTTAGTAGGAACTAATAAGCTTCAAACCCTGACAGAGCTGACATGATCCAAATCCATGACTAACCTCAATTGGAATGTAGTCTTTTTTCTCTCTTAAAATAGCCTTTCAAAGGTTGCACCTGGACTTCTTGCAGTTCTGGGTCACTGGGCTTGTATACCACAGCTCACACCCTCAGAAGAGCTATTAATCTCCTGGTTCACTCACAGCTTTTTGTTTGGGTATGTCTGGTACATTCGTCCACACAGGTCTTGAAGAAGTCAGTGACAACTGTGGTGCATTCATTCAGATTCGAAGATGGATCCCTGAATAATGTGCAGTCCAATGACTCAAAGCAGTCCCATGTGTGCTCTTCCACTTCCATTGACCATACCTTCTTGATCCTCACTTCTGGTGCTGCAGTCTTTAGAATCTACAGAATGCGATGGAGGAACTTGCCAAGCACTCTTTAAAGGCTCCCCTTAAATTGTCAACTTCCACAGAGAAAGTTAAGAGCAGCAAGCTGGTGAAAATACTGCCACTTCTCTCAAAGTCACACCAATCTGCTTTGGAAAGAGAACAATGTGCATTCTAATAGGCAAGTAAAATTCTGCATCACTCAACACAACTGTGGGAGATCTTCCACACTTACTGGAGCATTGCAAGGAAGAGGCTCACATCAGGTTTCTCGGATGCACTTTGGGGAAAGAAAATTAATGCTAGAGCACCCAGCAAAGTTCTTATCCAGCAAATATTTACAACAAAAAGCAAAAGTGATCACAAGCCTCCCAAATTGCTAACACAGCCCATCTGCTTTAATTATGTCCTTCAGGACTTTTAGGAAAAAAATGGGTTTTTTATCTAGTCTGACTAAATGCAATCCTTTCCCAATAAGGTTGACTCTTAACTGTCCTTCAAAACAGTCCCAGTTCAAGGTCAATTAGAGATGGACAAAAAATGGAATGATCACATCTCATTAACATTTTTTTTACATTACTGGCACTTTACTCACTGTCTGAAACAAGGCCTGAAATAAACTGTTGGAATTTTCATCTGGAATGATGCTTTCGTCAGATATATCAAATCATCCAATAAGATTTTTTATTCTTATATATTGGCCAGTTCAAAGAGCAAAATAAGCAAAGACATGCAATTCTCCTCCATCTGACAGAACTGGTCCTTGCCCTGAACTCATACAGAGCTCATCAACTTTTATCAATTTTGCTTCTAAGTTCCACCCTGCCCTTAAATTCACTTGCTCCATTTCCAACAACTTGCTCCCCTTTCTGGATTTCTCTGCTCCCATTTCTGGAGACAAACTTCAACCAACATCTATTATAAACTTGACTCCCATGCTCATCTTTAACTATACCTCTTCCCACTCGAACTCCCTTTTCTCAGTTTCTTTGCCACCGCCACATAGAAACATTGAAAACCCACAGCACAATACAGGCCTTTCAGCCCTCAATGCTGTGCTGAACATGTACTTACTTTAGAAATTACCCCAGGTTACCCAAAGCCCTCCATTTTTTGTAAGTTCCATGTACCTATCCAGGAGTCTCTAATAAGACCTTATTGTCTCCACCTCCACCACTATCACCAGCAGTCCATTCCATGCACTCACCACCCTTTGTGTAAAATACTTGCTCCTGATATCTCCTCCGTACCTACCTCCAAGCACCTTAAAACTGTGCCCTCTCATGCTAGCCATTTCAGCCCTGGGAAAAAAGCCTCTGACTATCCACACAATCAATGCCTCTCATTATCTTATACACCTCTATCAGGTCATCTCTCATCCTCCATCGCTGCAAGGAGAAGAGGCCAAGTTTCTTAACCTATTCCCATAGGGCATGCTCCCCAATCCAGGCAAAATCCTTGTAAATCTCCTCTGCACTCTTTCTATGGTTTCCACATCCTGTGGTGAGATGACCAGAACTAAACACTAGTTCCCAGGATGCAGTTTTCCATTCCAGGACATCAAAATGTCCTCCTTTATAAAGAACAGAGGGGTTCCCTCCCTCCATTATTGATGCTGCCCTCACCTGCAACTTCTCCATTTTCCGTACATCCGCGCTCACCCCACCTTCCCACAGCTATAATCGTGATAGTCACTCATACTTAACACCAGCCTCTGCATCCAACACATCTCCAAAGAGACCCTACCAATAGTACCACCCCCACCCGTTTTCCACAGGGATCGCTCCCTCCACAATTTCCTTGTCCATCCATCCTTCCTCACCAATCTTCCTCCAAGCACTCAGCCCTGCAAGGAGCCTAAATGCTAGACCTGCCCATACACCTCCTCCCTTACTTCCAGTCAGAGCCACAAACAATCCTTCCAGGTTAGGTAACACTTCATTTGTGAATCTGCTGGGTGATCTACTGTGTCTGGCGCTCCCAATGCAGCCTCCTCTACATTGGTGAGACCCATTGTAAATTGGGGAACTACTTCGTCAAGCACCTCCACACCCTGTGCCACAAATGGGACTTCCCAGTGGCCAAACACTTTAATTACCATTCTGACATGTCGATCCATGGCCTCCTCTTTCCAAGTTGACTCCACTCTCAGGGTGGAGGAGCAACATTTTTTAAACTTTATATAACCTTATATTCCATTTGGTATGAATATCATTATCTCCTTCTAGTGAAGCAGTCTCTCTCCCACATCCCCACCTCCCCCCCATCCTTTATTTCCCACTCTGAGTTTTCGTCACTGCTCACCTACCTATTTCTACCTCCATTGTCCCCTCTTCCTTATGTTTCTCCTGTGGTCCTCTCTCCTCTATCAGATTCTTTCTTCTCCAGTCCTTGATTTTTCTTACCCACCTGGCTTCACCCATCACCTTCCAGCTAGTCTCTTTCCCCATCCCCCACCTTTTTATTAAGGCATCTCCCCCCCTTCCTTCTCAGCCCTGAAGATGGGTCTCGGCCAGAAACATCAACAGCTTACTCTTTTCCACAGATACTCCTTGATCTTATGTGTTCCTCCAGTATTTCGCATCTTGCTGCAGTTAAACGATGTTTATTCCATGCCCTCAAGAAAATTCCAATGCCGAAGTATTTTAAATAGTTATAATGGGCAAAGTTATTATTATAATATAGGGAAGCACACAGAAAAAAGAAATCCTAAAGATCAAGGCACTGGTTTTGCTGATGATTTGTTTAAAAGAGCTATACAGTGCCAAGAACAAAGTGCACTTCCATGATTATTTTGACATTTGTCACGATAGTTACCATACATATGACCACTCACATAAGATCTGTTTAAAGTACCATTTATGGGATTAAAACCGCTGGAAATACTTAGCTCAGTATACATCTATGGGAAGACAACCTGAATTACTGCTTCAGATGAAAGAGCAGTCTAGACTGCTATGACCTGACCTGAGTATTTCCAGCATTATTTCAGATTTCCATCATCTGCAGTCCTTCCCTTCTCCTGTTCTCAGTATCATCCACAGGATGCCACCTCTAAACTTAGCACCACAATGAAGTGTCAACCTGGAACAAGGCTCCTTTCTAGAATGGAGCTTGAACTGGTTTAAACCGTGACTTATGGAAATTGCAAATAACCTGAATGGCCATTACTTCAGATATAATCAATATCACAAACCCAGTAACTGTTCAACAATTGTATATTAAAGTTTAAGATTTTATGACTTTGGTGAAAGTTGGCTCCTCCTAATATTATTCTGGAAAACTCCAGATTCAGCAAGATTACATGTGAAAAGGTATATAACAGAAATGCCCCTTTTTGATGGGATAAAAAAAACTAAAGTAGAAGTTTGAATGAGCATTAAGATACATAGGAGAGACCACAGATTCTCCAGCAATCCAAAGGAGTGCTTGGAGGAGTGATGAGACCATCGGTGTCAATGAGGCTATCATTTGATCCCTCATAACAGAGTTGATCAAGAAAATATGCAGCTTTATCCCAATTTTCAACAAGTGATCCAGGGCTCTCAGATAATAACTCAAGTACACTGCAAATACCTATTCAATGCCTCAATCTATTCCACATCTACCAACATTTCAGAGAACCATATCTACATCATCTCAAATGGAAAAGAAAATTCCTTATAATCCCTCCAATCCTCTCAATTACTTAAAAGTTAAGCTTTCTGCGCTGCCACTGGACCCATAGGATTGGGCCTTTGCTATTTCCTTGCTCTCCTTGTAGTCAGAAAAGTAACAAGATTGTTGAACAGACTGTGATACACACATGCCAATCTCATCATAACAGTCCTGGCTATTCTCGGCTGGAAGTTCTGGATCTCTTCTGTGTTTGATTGGAAACACCAAGTTGCCTGTGGGGCTTTTAATCGTGGCCCAAAGAACAGAATGCATCCTTGATCAACTTCTAAAACATGGAGGCACCACATAGTAGATAAGTCCAGTAAGATCACATGGGATCCAAGGCAAGCTAGCCTATTGAATATAAAATTGGCTTGACAGCAAGATTCAGAAAGCTGTGGCAGAGGAATGTTTTTTCCAAACTGGAGGCCTGTGGCTGAAGGCATCAGTGCAGGGTCTGCTGCTTACATTAATGATTTCAACGAGAATATAGGTAGTGTAAGTATGCAAACACTAAAATTGTAGGCATTATGGACAGTAAACATTATTCAAGATTACAATGCATCTTGAAGAACTGGGCCATTGGATATGGCAAAGAATGGTAGACAGAATTTTATTTAGATAAATGCAAGATAGAAATTGGGGCAGAACTTGCAGAGTTAACAACAGGGCCCTAGGAAGTGTTGTGGAATGAAGAAGCCCAGGGGTGTAATACATAGTCCCTGAAAGTGGTGACATGGAAAACAGAGGAAAGGTGGTGGCATTTGGCAGGCTTGTCTTCATCAGGGCACTGAGTACACAAGCTTGGACATCATGTTACAACTATACAAGACACTGGTAAGGTCACATTTGGAATACTGCATACAGTAATGGCCACCCTTTTGTAGAAAGGATGTCATTTAACTGAAGATGCAAAAGAGATTTACGAAAATGTTACTGGGACTGGAGATGATAAATTTGGGTTACAAAGATTGGCTCATGAGGATTTCTTACCCCGGAGTGTATGAGGCAGACAGGTGACCAAACAGTGGTTCATAAAATTATGAAGTTTTTAGATAAGATGAATAGCCATAGTTTCCCACCCCTCCTCAAATCAGGCTGGGGAGGTCAAAAAATAAAGGACTGAGGTTTAAAGTGGGGAGGGGGGGAAGAATTTAAGAAAGACCCATAGGACAATTTTCCAGACAGAGGATAGCGAATAAAATACAAGTAGCCAGAGGAAGCAGTAGAAGTGGGCACAATTACAATATTTAAAAGAATTTTGGGCAATTACATGGACAGGAAAGGTTTAGAGCAGAGGTTTACAACCTTTTTTTATGCCATGGACCAATGTGGACACCCAGGTTGGGAAACCCTGGTTTTGAGGCATATGGGCTGAGTACAGGCACATGGGATGAGCTCAGCTAAGTAACTTGGGCAGTTCGGTTATTGGGCTAAAGGCCCTGCTTCCATACTGAATAGCTGACTTTCTAAATGACAGGCATAAAACATTTGATCAGTTTCTTTCCTCAAAATCTGCCTGACCTGATATTTCCAGTGTTTTGTTTTTACTTCAGAATTTAAATATCCATTCATTTTGAAGAGATATGATTTAGGGTCATAATCAGCTCCATGTCAACTCTAACTTATCAAAAGAACCACTACCAAAGGTCAATTAACAAATGATCACTGTAAACACTGGATTTAAATTGCACAATTCTAAATTAAGGGCTTGAAACTAGAAAATTCAAAGTAGATTGCACAACTAAAATCAAATTAAAGCATTTGTCAGTATTTGCTACAAAATATAAAAGATTAATATTTAACTTGAAAGAAATTGTAACACATTGAGGATGTTCCAATAAGTGCCCAGCTGATAACAATTATCCTCCATGCAGACATTTCCCCCCCCCCCCCATTGATAGACAATAGGTACAGAAGTAGACCATTCGGTCCTTCGAGCCTGCACCGCCATTCTGAGATCATGGCTGATCATCTACTATCAATACCCGGTTCCTGCCTTGTCCCCATATCCCTTGATTCCCCTATCCATAAGATACCTATCTAGCTCCTTCTTGAAAGCATCCAGAGAATTGGCCTCCACTGCCTTCTGAGGCAGTGCATTCCACACCCCCACTGCACTCTGGGAGAAGTTTTTCCTTAACTCTATCCGAAATGACCTACCCCTTATTCTCAAACCATGCCCTCTGGTACTGGACTCTCCCAGCATCTGGAACATATTTCCTGCCTCTATCTTGTCCAATCCCTTAATAATCTTATATGTTGCAATCAGATCCCCTCTCAATCTCCTTAATTCCAGCGTGTACAAGCCCAGTCTCTCTAACCTCTATGGGTAAGACAGTCCGGACATCCCAGGAATTAACCTCGTGAATCTACGCTGCAATTCCTCTACAGCCAGGATGTCCTTTCTTAACCCTAGAAACCAAAACTGGACACAATACTCCAGGTGTGGTCTCACCAGGGCCCTGTACAAATGCAAAAGAATTTCTTTGCTCTTGTACTCAATTCCCTTTATAATAAAAGCCAACATTCCATTAGCCTTCTTCACTGCCTACTGCACTTGCTCATTCACCTTCAGTGACTGATGAACAAGGACTCCTAGATCTCTTTGTATTTCTCCCTTACCCAACTCTACACCATTCAGATAATAATCTGCCTAAATTAAATTTACATGTCAATTTTTCCAATGATATTCTTGACATCTTTCCTTTCCAAAGAAATTTCCTTACATATTTATTCAGTTCTTGAAAAAACTTCTGAGGTAATTGTATTGGTAAAGTTTGAAATGAACATTGCAATCTAGGAAATATATTCATTTTTACAGCATTAACTCTACCTATTAATGTTATTGGTAACATCATCCATTTACCAAGATCCTCTTTTTTTTAAATAATGGCAAATAATTTTGTTTGTATAAATTTTTTACATCATTATCAACTCTAATACCTAAATATTTTATCCCATTTATTGACCATCAACCATTTTGGATAAATTTAAGACTTTTATTGGAACAAATTATTGGAGTACAACTCCCACATCGTCCACTATTATTTTTATTAGGAGATATTGAAGGGACGATAACGAAATTTAAATTGAATAAGTATCAGAAAAAATTTATAAAAATTGCATTGGCAGTAGCCAAAAAAGTTATCGCAGTTACTTGGAAATCTGATTTATATTTAACTATGGATCGTTGGAATAATGAAATACATAGTTGTATTCTACTTGAAAAAATTATGTATAATCTAAGAAATGAATATGATATATTTTTGAAAATTTGGTTCCCATACTTACAAAAAATAGGATTAAATACATAGGTCCTTTGAAGATAAAATTATAGTAATTGGAGAAAGTAAAAATAAATATCAAAATTATTTTGAATTCCATGGAGTATGTGGGGATCCTCCGATATCCAGGCAATCTTTCTCTTCTTTCCTTTTTTTTCTTTCTTTAGACAAGGGTTAAGGGGGGGGGAGGGTTAATATTATTTTTCTTACTATTTTATCACGACATTTATTCTTTGTGATTTCTAAAAATTAATAAATAAATAATATTAAAAAGTTAATAATCTGCCTTCCTGTTCTTACTCCCAAAGTGGATAAACTCACACTTATTCACATTAAACATCATCTGCCAAGTATCTGCCCACTCACTCAGCTTATCCGTCACCCTGAATTCTCCTCACATCATCACGTCACACTACCACCCAGCTTTGTATCATCAGCAATCTTGCTGATGTTATTCTCAATGCCTTCCTCTAAATCGTTGATATGAATCGTAAACAGCTGTTGTCCCAATACCGAGCCCTGTGCCACCCCACTAATCACCACCTGCCATTCCGAGAAACACCTATTCACCGCTACCCTTTGCTTTCTATCTGCCAACCAGTTTTCTATCCATGTCAATATCTTCCCCCCAATGCCATGAGCTCTGATTTTACCCACCTGTCTCCTATGTGGGACCTTATCAAATGCCTTCTGAAAATCGAGGTACACTACATCCACTGGATCTCCCTTGTCTAACTTCCTGGTTACATCCTTGAAAAACTCCAATAGATTAGTCAAGCATGATTTGCCCTTGGTAAATCCATGCTGGCTTGGCCCAATCCTATCACTGCTATCTAGATATACTACTATTTCAATATAATAATGGACCCTAGCATCTTCCCCACTACTGATGTTAGGCTGACAGGATGATAGTTCTGTTTTCTCCCTCCCTCCTTTCTTAAAAAGTGGGATAACATTAGCCATTCTCCAATCCTCAGGAACTGATCCTGAATCTAAGGAACATTGGAAAATGATTACCAAAGCATCCGCAATTTCCAGGGCCAATTTAGTACCCAAGGATGCAGACCATCTGGACGTGGGGATTTGTCAGCCTTCAGTCCCATCAATCTACTCACCACCGTTTCCTTCCTAATGTCAATCTGTTTCATTTCCTCTATTACCCTATGTCCTTGGCCCATCCATACATCTGGGAGATTGCTTGTGTCTTCCCTAGTGAAGACAGATCTAAAGTACTTATTAAATTCTTCTGCCATTTCTCTGTTTCCCATAACAATTTCACACAATTCATTCTTCAAGGGCCCAACATTGTTCTTAACTATCTTCTTTCTCTTCACATACCTATAAAAGCTTTTGCTATCCTCCTTTATATTCCTGGCTAGCTTGTGTTCATACCTCATATTTTCTCCCCGTATTGCCTTTTTAGTTAAGTTCTGTTGTTCCTTAAAAATTTCCCAATCATCTGTCTTCCCACTCACCTTAGCTCGTTCATACTTTTTTTAAAATGCTATGCAATCTCTGACTTCCTTTTGTCAACCACTGTGGCTCCTTTCTCCCCTTTGAATCCTTCCTTCTCCGGGGGGATGAACTGATTTTGCACCTTGAGCAATATTCCCAAGAATACCAGCCATTGCTGTTCCACTGTCTTTTCTGCTAGGATATCCATCCAGTTAACTTTGGCCAGCTCCTCCCTCATAGCTCCATAGTCTCCCCCGTTCAACTGCAACACTGACACCTCCGAGCTACCCTTATCCTTCTCAAATTGCAGATAAAAACTTAACATATTATGGTCACTACCTCCTAATGGCTCCTTTACTTCAAGATCGCTTATCAAATCCTGTACATTACACAAGACGAAATCCAGAATAGCCTTGTCCCTGGTCGGCTCTTGTACAAGCTGTTCCAAGAATGCATCCCGTAGGCACTCTACAAACTCCCTGTCCTGGGGTCCAGCACCAACCTGATTCTCCCAGTTCACCTGCATGTTGAAATCCCCCATAACTACTGTGACATTACCTTTGCCACATGCCAATGTTAACTCCCTATTCAACTTGCACTCAATATCCATGCTACTGTTCAGGGGCCTGTAGATAACACCCATTTGGGTCTTTTTGCCCTTACTGTTCCTCAGTTCTATCCGCATAGACTCTACTTCTCCTGATCCTATGTCCCCCCCCCCCCTTGCAAAGGACTGAATCTCATTCCTCACGAACAGGGCCACCCCACCCCCTCTGCCCACATTTCTGTCCCTACAACAGCATGTATACCCTTGTACGTTCATTTCCCAGGTCTGATCTCCCTGCAGCCATGTTTCCATTATCCCAATAACATCAAAGTTACCCATTCGCACCTGAGCTTCAAGCTCATCCGCCTTATTTCTGACACTTTGTGCATTCAGATATAGAATTTTTAGCCCATTTCTCCTCTCTCTGTTTAAATCGCTGCAGATTGTGCTTAACCCAGCTCCCCGAACTCCCAACCGGCTATACACCCCTTGAATTTTGTTGTCCTTCCTAAATTTACTTATTCTTTCTGCACATTTAACTCCATGTTCCGTCAGACCATCCCTCTGTACATGTGTCCTCCTTATCACTTGTTCCGCCTCACCTTTCTCTACTACACGCTTAATATTCCAGAATCATGTAGTCCCCACCTGTCCTTTATTCTTCATCTCGCTATCCTCTCTCACATTCTGGATTCCTGCCCCCCTGCAAATTTACTTTAAGCCCCCCCCCATGTGATAATTCCTAAGTGCCTTTATGAAAGTCTAACAGGCTAAGACCTCCATGTCGATGACAAGTTTAAATACAACCATTTAAGGGGGGGGGGGGGAGAAGGAAAAACACTTCCCATGGTTGGACAAGACTGTTTATCTGTTCCAGGATTCAATAATCAACATGAAAAAAGTAAAAGACTAAAGTCTGGAAAACAATCACTCACTGTGTACTTTTTCTTCGCCTCCACGTATGACATATACAAAAAATTAAATCTCCATCTCCTAGTGCTTTTGGCTATCTACTCATGAAAAATGATCATCTCCATTTACCCTAAAATGGTCATGATCTCATACAATTCTGTATTTTCTACCTTCTTTGGCCCAAAGAGAAGAGCCACATTTTCTCCAGTTATGAGTGAAATTCCTTGCCACTGGAACTAAGTGAGGAAATTTTCCTACAACCTTTCACAGTGCCTTTATAGCCTCAGTCATTAAAGGATTCAAATGAGAAGTTCTTTGGAAGGCAAAGAAACAGATCAATCAGAAAATAAAAATCAACACACAAGATGCTGGAGGAACTCAGCAGACCAGGCATCATCTATAGAAATCAATAAACAGTTGACATTTTGGGCCGAGACCCTTCTTCAGGACTGGAAAGGAAGGGGGAAGAAACCAGAATAAAAAGGTGGGGGGAGGGGAAAGAGGATTGCTAGGAGGTGATAGGTGAAGCCAGGTGGTAGGAAAGGCAAAGGGCTGAAGAGGAAGGAATCTGATAGGGAAGGAGAATGGCCCGTAGGAGAAAGGTAGGAGGAGGGGCCCCATGAGAAGTGATAGGCAGGTGAGAAGAGGTATGGGGCCAGAGTGCAGAATAAAAGAAGAGGGGAAGAGGAGAAACATTTAAAAAAAAATACAGGTGCAGAAACCCCTTATTCATGCCATCAGGTTGGAGTCTATCCAGACAGAATATAAGGTGCTGCTCCTCCACCCTGAGGATGGCCTCATGTTGGCACAAGAGGAGGCCATGAACTGACATGTCGGAACTGGAATGGGAATTAAAATGTTTGGCCACTGTAAAGTTCCACTTTTATCAGAGGTGCTCAAAGCGGTCCCTCAAATTTCAAGTCTCACCAATATAGAGGAGGCCACATCAGGAGCACCAGATACAATAGGATGACCCCAGCAGATTCACAGGTGTATAGTTGCCTCAGCTGGAAGGACTGTTTGGGACTCTGATTGGAGGTGAGGGTGGAGGAGAATGGGCAGGTATAGCACTTTGGTCACTTATAGGAATAAGTGCCAGGAGGAAGAGTAGTGGGGAGGAGTGAATGAACCAGCAAATCAGAGAAGGGATCCCTGTGAAAAGTGTGTGAGGGGAGGTCGGGAAGAAATAAAAATGGTAGTTCAGCCTTTATTTGATTTTTTTTCATATTTATTCTATGGTAAAGCTAAAAACAGAAGTAGGTTAAATTTCATCACACTGTGGGAAACTGGCTAATTTTATTACATACAACAATAACTCAAAATCTTGATTGTGAATTCCTTCTAATATTTTATCCAATACAAGTCACACTTCTGCAAAACTAGATCTTTTTATAAAGCAAATAATTAAATGAATTCAGTACAAAATCTATGTTTTCCTTCATTGTTGGAGTATAACAAAATAAGTAACTCAGATATCACAATAGGAAATCTGCTTTGAACTTTTCCCTGAAGTCAGGGGAATCCATCCACCCCCTCCACTTTCATCCCACGTGACAATCTGAACACATTTTCATGGCCATGAGTATTTTAGACTGTAGCTCATTTTTACCAATTACTCAGACCTAATCTGGATTACACATTGGCCATTTCCTTATTAGGGAAAGGGTTAGATTCCATTACTTAAAATGGGAGATGAAACAGTTACCACATCAACTTCTAATATTTCACATAAAATAGCTTTCAGGCTATAAATACCCAGATTTTACAGATGCCTTAATAACCACAGACACTCTTGCATAGTTTTACTGCTGCACAGAGACAGAAACATTTGTTACAAAGTAATAGCCTTTTAACTCTTTCCCATCCAGAAAATCTTTCCTTAAATGGAATTTCAAAAACAGGGCATTTTTCCAAATCCACTCCCCAAAACCATTATCTTTAACACCCACCCATTCCAACCTTAATTTCTACCAGTCAGCAACCAACAATATTGCAATTAAGACTCCTGAGTTTATCTTCCTGCAATTTCCTCTTTCTGCTCAAGCCACATGAAACAATCACATCATATATTAAGCTTACTCATTAGGCCTTCACATCTGTTCACTGCTAGCAGAAGATCATAAGGTTCGATCCAAACTTCAAATACTTCAGGTTCAGATTATTGTCACTTAGAAACCACAAATGCAATGCAGTTAAAAAATGAGACAACGTTCCTCCAGAATGATATCACAAATGCATATGACAAAACAGACTACACCAAAAAAATCCACATAACATTTGGCAATCCCCAATCCAGAGTCTGGAGAGGCTGCTGCATATTAATATCGTGCTACCATCTTAGCACGTTCCCCGGAAAGGAGCTCCAAATCCACCAGACAAAACAAGACCAAAAATTAAAGCTACAAGACCTGCACAAAACCACATAGTTACAACAGTGCAAACAATAGCATAATTGATTAAAAAAAAAGACCATGGGCACAGTAAAAATAGTCCAAAGATGTTCAAAGACTATAAGTTTGAAAGAAACCATCACACAGTTTCCACAAGTTCTCAGGGTCTTGATTTGACTTGTCATCCCACACAGGTGGCAGAAGGGAATACCCCCGCTATGGACTTCCATGGCGCCGCTCAACTCAGCCTCGCAGACGCAGCACACAATGAAAGCTCCATCAAACCCAGCCTCACAGACGCAGCGACCTGACTGCAGCGGACTCCGAGTCCATTGAACCTCCAAGCCTCCGACCATCCCCTCTGGCACAGCTTCTCCGAGCACCATCCTCTGCTGAGTGTATTAAGACGCCCCTGCCAACGGCCATCAGCAACGCCTGTTCTTCCCAGCAGAGACCCAGACCTCACAGCAGCAGCAGCGATGAAGAAGGTCTTCCTGGAGATTTCCAGATCTTCCTCCATGCTCCCACTTCCGTTTTCAAATTATTATGATTGCGCACGGCACCCCACTTCACAATTAACAGATAATCAGCCATTACCTCAATTCAGCTTTGAGGAAATGCTTTATTGTTGGCAAGATCTTATCCAAATTCTTATCAATAGATAAAAAGAAAAAAATAAAGGTGCTGCTTTAGGTGGTGCAGGAGTGCAAGCATTTTCAGTGCTGTGGCTAAGTTTCATTAACCATCTGAAGATCAGATCCTTTAACTCATTTGGGTGGTGCAGCATTTGCATTACAGCAAATACACATTAAAGTGCTCTGAGATGAGAGGAATGCAGTTTGTAAAGTGTTTTTATTATTATTGTGTTCTTTATCTTTTTTTCTTGTTGCATTGGATCAGAATTACACTTGTGTACAAGAAATGACACTAAACAATCTTGAAAAGTTAAATGTAGCATGTTGACAAAATAAAATGCAAGTAACATCACTGACTGGGAAAAAGGGTGTTTGTGTTGAATGCTACTTGGGTGCCTTTGTACATGCAGCTGTGCGGCACAGGGACAGGCCCTTCAGCCACAATGCACAGAAACAGGCACTTTGGTCCAACCAATATACACATATGGATGAATGGATAGGTAGAAACTTTTGACAGACTGTCCAGAAATCCAGAGGGGAAGAACCTTTTCCTAAAAAGCATGCATCTTCAGGCTCCTGTTCTGCCTCCTTAATGGTAGGATGAAATAGTCCTAATGACAGATCCTGCCTTCTTGAGATGTCCTTGATGATGGGAACATCTTTCGATCCTGTGCATTGGACCTTCATACCAGCAGGTGATGCAACTAGTCACCATACATCTGCAGAAATTTGCCACAGCTTTTGGTGACATACCAAATCTCCTCAAACTGTGAATGAAATATTGCTGCTGGCTTGCCTTCTTCATAATTGCATCAATGTGACTGGCCCATGACAGATCTTCAGAGATGTTTACACCCAGGAACTTGAAACTGCTCATCCTTTCCAGTGCTGAACCCTCAGTGAGCCTGTTATATTTTCTCCCATTCCTGAAGTCCACAATTAATTCCTTTTTCTTACTGTCATCTGGCAAAAACAAGTCACAGGCTAGGAATCCTAGGGTATGTAACTCACCTCCAAACTCTCCAAAGCCGCTATCCGCAAGGCTTAAGCGAGGAAAATGATGGCCTCTCCACTCACTTTATGAGTGCAATTTCACCAGCGTTCAGACAACTCAACACCATTTAGGATATAACAACCCACTTGACAGGCACCCAATCTATACACTCCATCATTAACACTGACACTTGAAGCTTGTCTAACTGTTCCTTGTGGCTCACACTCTGTAATCCAGGCAGCGTTCCAGTGAACCCCTTTTGCACTCTCTCCAAAGCCTCCAAATCCTTCTTATAATGCAGTGACCAAAGCTAAAACATAATCCAAACAATTTTATACAGCTACAACATGGCTTCCTTATTCTTATACTCAATGCCTTGACCAATGAAGGCAAGCATGCCATAAGATTCCTTTCTGTACCAATGCTCCTAAGGGTTATGTCATTTCCTGCATACTTTATAACATTTGACCTCCCAAAGTGCAACACATCACATTTGTTCAGATTAAACTCCACCTGCTACTTAGCTACCAATTGGGCATAATCTTACCAAGTCCTTTGACAACCTTCTTCACTGTTCATAATTCTGTCAATGTTTGCATCATCTGCAAACTTACCTACATTTTCATTCAAATTATTTATATAACCATGCATCTGATGGACTGGAGATTGAATGCGGACAAATCATTGAGTATGTTCAAGACAGGTATCAAAGGATTCAAGAGATCTCAGGCTGGGTACAAATTAACACCAAAATCAACCGTCATTTTATTGAATGGCAGCCACTGGAGGTAAAATGACATACACGTGCTACTTCTCATATTCTTGAAACCACATTTTATGCAAAACATCTTCAAATGTCCAACATGAGCAAATTTCTCTACCAGACACTTCTGAAAATAATTTTAAAAATGCATCCACATTAATCCTGTTTAAATTCAACCACAGCACTAGTCTCACGTGCTCCCAGATTTTATGTCATACCAAATTTAACTTATAAACTAGTCAGATCTCCATAAATATCATGCAACTTCAGCCAATATTATTTTTGATGAGGCCTGCTAGGTAAGCTAGTCCTGAAGGTTTGATTACAAGTCCCACAGTGGACAAGTCAAATGGATAGAAAAATGGCTTAATGCAAAAGAAACGGTGGGTGGTGGATTATCATATTGGAAACCTATAGCTACTCATGTGCCACAGGGAACAATTCTGGGTCTACTGATGTTTGTCATATACATTAACAATTTGAATGAGAATGTAGATTGCGGAGTAAGTGGTGCAGTGGTCAGTGAAGATTATGTAAGATAACAAGATCTCAGTGAACTGGGCCATTGAACAGCTAACAAAGTTAGCACGGTCAGTAAATTTGCTGCTGATACCAAATTCGGTATAGCAAAAACGGAGAAGGTTAGATAAGATTAAAACAGAATCTATAATCAACTAGGAACGTGGGCCAAAGAATGGCAGATGGAATTTAACTTGGACAAGTGCTAAGTGTTGCACTTTGGGGAGTTAAACCAGGACAGGACTTGCACAATAAATGCCAGGGCCCTGAAGAGTATCACAGAACATATAGACCAAAGGATAATAGTACATAGGTCCCAAAAAGCAAAAACATGGGTAAACAAGATTAAGATGGCACTTGGTGCACTTACCTTCATTAATCAGGGCACTGAGTACAAAATTTGGAGTATCACGATTCTTTTAATAATTTTTAATAATTTTTTCTAAAGCAAACATATATTGTGCACACATTTTATTTCAGACTCAGCTTTTCAACCTTCTGAGAATTTTGTGTATCTCAATGAGATCAGCTCTATCTTTGATAGAGGGAACTCTAAACTAAACAACAATATAAATAGACCACACTGTAAAAGAAATGTTAATCAAAATCACCAATGTGCATTTCTGCCTGATATATCTTCATAGCTGCAGTTGTGGCAAATCAGAATACACTTCATTTTTCAACTATATTTGTGTAGACTTGATTTTTCCAAAAAGTGTCTCGACATTTCAATTAAATGTAACTTGTAAAAATAACTGAATTAATTATTTTTTTTAATCCCAGTTTCACTGTCTTCATCATTTAGAATTACAGTGGATTCCAGTTAATTGGGACACATCGGGACCAGTGCCATCTGGCAAAATTAAGCAGCTGTCCCAATTAGCTGAAGTTTCATGGAAATTGTTAAAAAAAAACACAAGATACTGTTTAACAAATTATGTATTTCAGTGACACATCGAATAAATTAGAATCCTACCAATAGCTCTACAGTACTCTAATACTGTGCATTGGTTCCCAATAAATATATTCAGAGGAATTAATCGTATATTCTTTTGATTGACTGCATAATCAGTGTAGACATCTAGTGCACATAACAGAAGATTAGATTATCGTATCTAAATTAGATGCAATTTAGATTATTGCATCCTCCAGATCTTCATCTTCAATGTAACATTCAAGATAACAGCTGATACCTTCAAATTCTTCGTATTTCCTCACTTGTTAAGGTAGTGAAATAATTTCATTGTCACTCCCGGCCGTTTCTGGCATCTCCAAGTCTGAATGCTTGAAACTGCAGTGAGTAAAGAAGTCTCACTGGCAAAAAACACTTTTTTGCACACAAATACAACAAGTGATGCTATTTAAAAACTGTTTGCTCCAAGCATGGTGTAGTGTCTAACAGCCAACCGTGCATTGTTTGGCAACAATCTCCTGACCCAATTAAGTGGCATATTGTCCCAAGTAAACAAAGGGAAGCCCAATTATTTTTCTCAATTTAGTTCTTATTCTTTAAAAGCTATCCCAAATAAGCGGCTGCCTCAATTAACCAATGCCCCAATTAACTGGAATCCACTGTACTGGGTGATGAACTAATGTTGTAGGATAATGATACAGCAATTTAAAATGAAGAACGTCTCCTCGCCATGGCAGAGTGAGATTTTGTCGGCACAAACTGCAACCTAAACAGTCACAAGTCTGAGTTCGCACTGAGCAGAAAACAGCTGCAGCCCCACAATAACAAGCAAATCCATCTCACTGGTCTTCCAAACTCTCATGTATGGGCTAATTACAAGTCCAGTGTTTATGAACTGGAAAGGACCTGTACTACTAAATAGTTTTTATTGTACTGTCAGGAACATAAACACAATAAAAACACAATTTTGTCTCCCATTGTTTCTAAGTTGCAAGCTGAGATGGTCTTTGATAAAATGTAAGTGGAACATTGTAGCAACCATGTTATCGTCTGTAACTGAAATCACATTACAGCCTTTGAATACTTTATTTTGCCTTTGTTGTTATACCCACCATCCAAGTGCATGCTCTCTTATCACTACTGAGGTTCAGAAGCCTTAGGTCCCACATTACAGTACAATACACATCGTGCCACAGTGGTGCAGCGGTCAGAACAACACTACTACAGCTCGATGAATTCCAAAGTTTGCAGTTCAATTCTGGCGTTGTCTGTGCTTCATGTGGGTTTCCTCTGGGTGCTCCAATTTCCTCCCACGGTCCAAAGACATATTGGTTAGTGGGTTAATTGGTGGACAAACGGACACACAGACAAATAAATTAATCACCAGGTTCAGAAACAGCTGGTACCCTGCAAGCATCAGCCTCCTGAACCAGCATGTTTAACTTCGATCACCACTCATACTATGACCAATGGACTAAATTTCAAGGACACTTTACGGACTCATGGTCTCAGTATTATTTTTATTTGCAGTTTGTCTTCTTTTGTGCATTGGTTGTTTGTCAGTCTTTATCTGCTTACATATAGTTTTTTAAAAATTCTATTGCATTTCCTTTTACCAATAAAAGTCAGGATACTATATGGCAGCATGCACATACTTTGATAATAAATTTACAAAGTTTCTAAAAAAAACTTAAAACCTTAACCATAAGTTCAACAGAAATGACAATTCAAAATTCTATTTACATAGGCATAGATAATGCAATTAACTGCCCAAAAATTCTTCATCTGAACACTTCAAATCTGTATTTTACAGCATCACTTTACAGAAAATGAATACACCTTAGTCAAAGGGTTAAGTTTCGGCGGGGGGGGGGGGGGTCAGGGTGAAGGGTAGATGTCGTAAATGAAAAATGGTGAATAGAGTGTAGCACCAAAGGCACAGTGCAGATTATTGAAAGGGTGAGAAAAGAGTAAGACCATGAAGGGATTAGAAAACAATGAGAATTATAAATTCTGTGTACAATGGACCAATGCAAACTTATCTAAAAGAGGGATAGAGTAAATTCTAATTAAATTCTAAATGCAGAGTTTTGGATAAGCTTTATTTTTTGGACAGTGGAATATGAAAACCCAGGGAGTATTGATAAAGAAATCACACACCGTCTGCAGTAAGCAAGTGGAACACATACTGACCCATGTATATTAAATATTTCTCAAAACATAAATCAACGGCCAGTTAACTGTAAATGACTAATATTTCCCCACAGTGAAGAAAGTATTTAGATCACTGATTCTGTGATCATGCATGCCCATACATGGTAAAAAGTAGAAACTGTGTTGATTTAAGCATCCAAGCACACAACTCACTAAAAGGTGAAAAACTTCAAAATGAAAACAGTAAAACTCAATGGCACATGTCAGGAAGAGCAGAATTCAAAGGACTGCAAGTTTATGCAGCTATGGCTAGACCAGGAGAAGTTGTGTTCAGCCCAGAGCACTGCACCACAAGGAGGAAACTTATAGAGTTGACTCTGACCAAATGGAATTAAGCAAAACAAAGGGGCAGGATGTTTCTCAAACCATATTACTTTAAACTGTCAATATTAATGGATCATATTGTTGGTGAGTTACAGATTATGAATGTAATCGATGGGATTGAAAGAAACTACTTCTATTGTCAAGCAGTTTAGGTCAAGGTGACAGAGCATTAAAACTAGGGTGAACTGTGTAGCAAAGGTTCCTTCATAAAGCATAACACAAACCTGGAATTTCACCCTAAAACACTGAAGTTGCTCTTGGATGATAATTTTCAGGTTGTAGAGAAAAATCACATTAAAACATCTACTATATGCATCTCCCTCCACACAATTGCCACCTGAGCTTTTGAGAAATCTATTGTTTACATTTCATATTACCAGCATCTGCCAATTTGTTCTTTTGGATTATGGTATAGATCAGCACTGATGGGCAAATGGCACAACAGATTTAATCACCCTCCTTCCCAAAACCACGTATGACTCACTTGAAGTACAGATCTTTTGAGGATCAGCAACCTCCCATTCCCGATCACAATTAGTAGGCAAGTTTCAAGGTCAAATATTCACACATTAGCTGAGCAAAAACAGGTTTGCAAGTGATTAATGACCGAGAAATCACCAAGCAAAAAACTCATAACATTAAAACATCATAGTATGAGTGATAACAATTAGTTTGGACAGGAGAAGACGAACACACTTTTAATGTTACATGTCACAGAAATATTGGAAATCTATTTGGCAGAGTGTGCTACTGAAAAGCACAGCGGAACACTAATACAAAAGGTTAATAATACAGAATGCCTTAGTCAAACAGCAACTCCCAAACCATTGATTTAATTCATTAATTCGAAAAAGGAGTTATCTTCAGACTTACAGAATAAAAATGACAGTTGCTTTGAAAACTAAAACCAGTCACTTCCATATCAATTATTTTTAAACATTCAAATATACATGCTTTAAAAGTTTGCTAAACTACAGATCAAAAATACAAAGATAATATTAAAAAGTACATGTCAAACAATTAGGTTATAATTCAGCACAAATAAATACTGGCAATAATGAGTCTCCATCACAGGTTCCCAACCTAGGGTCCACATACTTCTCAGTTAATGGAAGAGGTCCATCACATTAAAAAAAAGTTTGGGAACCCCAGGATTAGATAAAGATCAAAAGGGGTTCCAAAACAGTCAACAAGTCCCCACCATTGTCTATTTCACTCTTCCAAAAGTCCATCACTTATCTACCCCCAAAATCAGCTCACTTTTTCTCCAGCCTCCATCTTCAGCAATCCACATATCCCATTGGTTTCCCCACCCCTCATGCATCTCTCAAATTCAGAAGTCCCACACCCACCCCTTAAGTTCAGGGGTCTCCTCTTTTTCTCCACTCAGGCATCTGTCTTTTCTCTTTCACCTCACAATGACTCCATACCCACATGCTCTTGCCTTTACCCCAATCATTAACCAATCAAATCTCCCCATCTCACTCCTCCAATCCGTTTTTTCTCTTTCCCAGCACCTCAACCTGCATCCCTTCCTCTTCCAATCACAAATCCCCAACCACTATTCCATTCGGAAATTCTCTCCCCCAACTTCTTCAATCGGGCCCTTTCCCACCCATTCAGAGCTCCCTTTTCATTCCCCCCACAACCTAACACAGCCCTTTCCTCTAATCAAATCCCCCAACACCAACTCCATCAGTTACACCCCCAATTCAGATGTGCTTGTTTTCAACTCAGTCCTTTCTTAACGTCACCCGACACCCCAATCAACCGCATTCCTACAATTTCTATCTTCAGACTCTGACCCAGAGTGGCGCCTCCTCACTTCCAATCAGAGAACCTCCCCAAGTCCATATCCATCTCCTCTAACCAGAGACGCCCCCAAACCTACACCCCCCTCACCCCATCTCACTCAAATTCAAGGGTTCCCATCCTCTGGTCTACCAACTCGTCACCTTCGATGCATCCACCTTCCTGTCGCCCCCCCCCCCCACCACAACCATTCCTTTCTCCTCCAGTAACCGTCCCCCCAAGCCACCTTCAGGGCACCACCCCATTACTCCACTCCTCCCCCACGCTTGGGGGTCTTTAAATCCCCTCCCCCAGCCGATTATACCGCTCTCCGGGCCAGCGATTCAGGCCTTCGCCCACTTTGGGTCGGAGATGAAGAGCACCCCCAGCCCTCACCTCATGGTGATTGCCCGCCGGCGGCTCGGCTCCGACCGCTCCCACTCGACGCTTCTCTTCGCTCCGTCGCCCGCTCTCGGCGGCGGCGGCTACAGCAGCCCTGGTACGGCGGCACAAACACGGAGAATGTTTGTGAAGGAAGATGGGCAGGCAGTGGTCGTTCTCTCGTCCCGCCGGTCGCCGCCTCACATACCCCTTCACAACTTCGAATAATGAATGGCTCAACCGTCGCCGCACGCGCGCCGGAAACGCTTCACTTGCCGCCGCCAATCACACGCCGCAAACCTCGGCCAGCCGCAGGCTTATCCCCGCCCCTTTCGCTGGCCCGTCAATCAAACCGGCGCCGCCGACCAATCAGCTTCTAAACCCAAGTCCTCCCGCCCTCTCCGACCGTCAATCAGCCGCCGGTGGGTTGATCGTCTTTTTCGACTGCAGTGTCCCCTCGCGGGCGGACGCTGTTCTACACACAATCATTCCACCTCGACTCCCATTTCATTCATCACAAAGAATGGACGCTGCATTCTTGTTCCGCAAAGTAGTGAATCACTATTCTGCTCTGTTATGATTCATCCAGGAGTTCGGAGTAGAAACTCAGATGGCACCCATGCTCTGCAAAGGATACCCATCGCTGCGTCGATTGGTATTGCTGCCGTACCCGTGCACAACTGTTCTGCAACGATTCACACGCCGCCTCAGCTCATCTTTCAGGAATCACCGCACGCTGCTCTGCAGTGAGGGTCCGAGATCTCTGCTCTCACAGCCCTGCCAAGACTCAAATTGCAACCCTCGCCCTCAAGGTCTCTCACGCTGCACCTAGCGCCTGAAAAGTACATCGCAACAAAGATATCGAGTGCAGTCCTGCTGAGTGAACACTCGTAACACCATAAAACAGTGAGATATAACAGCAGAAGTAAGCTATTTGGCCCATCGAGTCTGCTCCGCCATTCAATCGTGGGCTGATCCAATTCTTCCAGTCATCCCCTCTCCCCTGCTTTCACCCCAAACCCTTTCATGCCCTGGCTAATCAAGAACTTATCTATCTCTGCCTTAAATGCAACCAATGACTTTGCCTCCACAACCACTCGTAGCAACAAATTCCACAGATTTACCACCCTCTGACCAAAGTAATTTCTCCACATCTCAGTTCTAAATGGGCATCCTTCAGTTCTAAAGTCGTGCCCTCTTGTCCTGGACTCCCCTACCATGGGAAATAATTTTCCCATATCTAATCTGTTCAGGCCTTTTAACATTCAAAATGTTTCTATGAGATCCACCCTCATTCTCCTGAACTCCAAGGAATACAGCCCAAGAGCTGCCAGATGTTCCTCATATGGTAACCCTTTCATTCCTGGAAACATTCTTGTGAATCTTCTCTGAACCCTCTCCAAAGTCAGCATAACCCTTCTAAAATAAGGAACCCAAAATTGCACACAATACTCCAAGTGTGGTCTCACAAATGCCTTATAAAGCCTCAAGGCTTGCTCTTATATTCTATACCTCTAGAAATGAATGCCAAAATTGCATTCACCTTCACCACTGACTCATCTTGGAGGTTAACCTTTAGGGTATCCTGCACAAGGACTTCCAAGTTTCTTTGCATCTCTGCATTTTGAATTCTCTCCCCATCTAAATAATAGTCTGCCCATTTATTTCTTCCACCAAAGTGCATGACCATACACTTTCCAACATTGTATTTCATTTGGCACTTATTTGCCCATTCCCCTAAACTATCTAAGTCCCTCTGCAGGTTCTCTGTTTCCTCAACACTACCTGCTCCTCCACCTATCATTGTATCATCAACAAATTTAGCCACATTAATCCCATAGTCCAAATCATTGACATACATCGTAAAAACCAGCGGTCCCAACAACGACCCCTGTGGAACTCCACTGGTAATTGGCAGCCAATAAAGTCCCTTTATTACCACGCTCTGTTTTCTGCCAATCAGCCAATGCTCCACCCATGCTAGTAACTCCCTTGTAATTCCATGGAATCTTACCTTGCTAAGCAGCCTCATGTGTGGTACCTTATCAAAGGCCTTCTGAAAATCCAAGTACACCATATTTACTTCACCTCCTTTGTCTATCCTGCTTGTAATTTTCTCAAAAAATTTGCAGTAGGTTTGTCAGGCAGGATTTTCCTTTCAGGAAACTATGCTGGCTTTGGCCTATTTTGTCATGTGCTTCAGGTACTCTGTAATCTCATCCCTAACAATCGATTCCAACAACTTCCCAACCATTGATGTCAGGCTAACAGATCTCTAGTTTCCTTTCTGCTACCTCCCACCTTTCTTAGATAGCAGAGTAACATTTGCAATTTTCCAGTCATCTGGTACAATGCCAGAATCTATCAATTATTGAAAGATCATTGTTAATGTCCCCGCAATCTCTCCAGCTACTTCCTTCAGAACCCGAGGGTGCATTCCACCAAGTCCAGGAGATTTATCCACCCTCAGACCATTAAGCTTCCTGGGCACCTTCTCAGTCGTAATTTTTACTGCACGTATTTCATTTCCCTGACACTCTTGAATGTCCAATATACTGCAGATGTCTTCCACTGTGAAGACTGATGCAAAATATGCATTCAGTTCCTTTGCCATCTCTGCATCTCTCATTAAAATATCTCCAACGTTATTTTCTATTGGTCCTTTATCTACCCTTGACTCTCTTTTACCCTTTATATACTTAGAAAAGCTTTTAATATCTTCTTTGATATTAGTCACCAGCTTCCTTTCATAATTCACATTTTCCTTCCTAATAACCTTCTTAGTTTTCTTCTGCAAGTTTTTAAAAGCTTCCCAATCCTCCATCTTCCTACTAGCTTTGGCTTCCTTGTATGCCCTCTCTTTTGCTTTTACTTTGCCTCTGACTTCACCTGTCAGCCACCATAATGTCCTTCTTCCATTCAAAAATTTCTTCTTATTTGGAACATATCTGTCTTGTACTTCCCTCATTTTTCACAGAAACTCTAGCCATTGCTGCTCTGCTGTCCCTCCTGCTAGTGTCTTTTTCCAGTCAACTTTGGCCAGTTCCCCTCTCATGACATTGTAATTTCCTTTATTCCACTGAACTATCAACACATTGGATTTTAGTTTCTCCTTCTCAAATTTCAAAGTGAACTCAATCATATTGTGATCACTGTTCCCCAAGGGTTCCTTCACCTTAAGCTCTCTTATCACCTCTGGATCATTGCACAACACTCAATCCAGCACAGCCGATCCCCTAGTGGACTCAACAACAAGCTGTACTAAAAAGCTATCCCTTAGACATTCTACAAATTCTCTCTTTTGAGGTCCAGTATTGGCCTGGTTTTCCCAATCCACTTTCACGTTAAAATCCCCAATGATTATCATGACATTGCCCTTCTGACACACCTTTTCTCAGTTACACATGCTCTCTGAACATTCACACATCCATGGTCTGCAGTCTCATGGTGTATCCCCATTTCCAAGGAGTACTCTGCAAGACAAACTTCACTGCTGCTTTACAAAAACTTACACTGCACCACTGCTCTACAAAGACTTGCTGTGCAACCCCAGTCTACAAAAACTGACATGGCACTACAAAGGTTAGCACTACAGCCCCTGCCATGCAGAGACTCACATTGCACTGTCAAATATGTTGCAGAGACTCAAATGTCACCTCTGTTCTCCAAGGACACACACAGGAGCCCTGATCTGCAAAAGTTCACAATGCATCACTGATATATGTCAATGTTAGCATTATATCCTCTACTATGCAGATAATCAAATTGCACCTTAGTTCTGCAATGGTTGGATGCATCCCTGGTCAGCAAGGATTCGTGTTACAGCCCTATAAAGAACCACACTGTCAGGCTGTTTGAACTCAAACTGCTGATTTGCTCCACATGCAGCCTCAGTTTTGCAGACTAACCTGCTCTGCAAAATTTCATACCTAACCCTCCACTATATTGAGCACCAATGCAGCCCTATTCTGCAAATAATTGCACGCACACCTGTGCTACAAGAATAAGCTTATACTGCATTTCTGCACTGTAAACATTACAAACTTTGCTCTGTGGGGACTTAACTGCACTGCTGCCCTACACTGAGGCAACAATAATAATCTATACCATAGCAATGTTCAACAGCAGGCACTGCCTCCCTCCTTCGCCCTCTACTGCTCTGCAATGACTCACATTGCACCTGCTGCACAAGGACTCAGACCCTGCTGTGCTCGACAATGTAAAACTCTGCCTAGAAAAGCACAATAGCCCCTGTTCTGGAAAGATTCACAACAAATCTTCCATTGCTCAGCAATGGCAAGAACTGCATCCCTGCTCTGCAAGGGCAGCATTACAGTCCACACTCTGCAAGGGCAGCATTACAGTCCACACTCTGCAAGGGCAGCATTACAGTCCCTTCTCTGCAAGGGCAGCATTACAGTCCCTTCTCTGCAAGGGCAGCATTACAGTCCCTTCTCTGCAAGGACAGCATTACAGTCCACACTCTGCAAGGGCAGCATTACAGTCCCTTCTCTGCAAGGGCAGCATTACAGTTCCTTCTCTGCAAGGGCAGCATTACAGTTCCTTCTCTGCAAGGACATTACAGTCCACACTCTGCAAGGACAGCATTACAGTCCACATTCTGCAACGACAGCATTATAGTCCCTTCTCTGCAAGGGCAGCATTACAGTCCACACTCTGCAAGGACAGCATTACAGTCCACACTCTGCAAGGGCAGCATTACAGTCCACACTCTGCAAGGGCAGCATTACAGTCCCTTCTCTGCAAGGGCAGCATTACAGTCCCTTCTCTGCAAGGGCAGCATTACAGTCCCTTCTCTGCAAGGGCAGCATTACAGTTCCTTCTCTGCAAGGACATTACAGTCCACACTCTGCAAGGACAGCATTACAGTCCACATTCTGCAACGACAGCATTATAGTCCCTTCTCTGCAAGGGCAACATTACAGTCCCTCCCTGCAAGAATGGGTTCCAGTCACTGCCCTGCTAGGACTCATGCTGCATCCCTGCTCTCAGAAGGTAGGTAACACGTCTCTCTCGTGCAGAGTCAGATTCTGCATCCATCCCGACTCTCCTGTGCTTCTTTTCAGAACCCCAATTCTCCAAACATTAGCATTACAGTTTCCACTCCAAATGAATCCACAAACACTTAAACTGCTCCTGTGCACAGCAAAGACTCACAGTGTTAAATCTGTTCTGCAAGGACTCAACACTGCATCCTTACTCTGCAGGCCAGGCTCTGCTCTTTGGAGATTTACCCTGCCACTGCTATACAGAGACTCACTGCACTGTTACTCTGAATGGACAGAGGAAAGGGTCAGAGAGAGAGAGAGGCATGGTTAGTGTCCGAATAAGTAATCAACAGCCTTTAACATTCTGCTCTTGTTCCTATAGTATTGTCATAGACACCATCCATATACCTTCCATCCTCTACTGATACTACAGGCAAAATCACAGCTCAAATACCCCTGCATCCAGAGAGTACAAGGACAGCTGCACAAGATGAATGAGAAAGTAGGGGAACATACTCAAAATGCTGCAGCAACTCAACGAGTCAGGCAGCATCTATCGAAATGAATAAACAGTCAACATTTCGGGCTGAGAACCTTCTTCAGGACTGGACAAGAAGAAGGGGGAAGGCGCCAGAATAATAAGGTGGGAGGGGGAGGCTAGCTGGAAGGTGTGAGGTGAAGCCAGGGAGGTGGTAAATGGAAGGAGGAGAAGGAATCTGATAGGAGAGCGGATCATAGGAGAAAGGGAAGGAGGAGGGGAGCAAGGGGGAGGTGATAGGCAGTTGAGAAGAGATACGAGGCCAAAGTGGGGAATATAGGAAGGGAAGGGGAGGGATTTTCTTTTATACCAGAAGGAGAAATCAATATTCATGCTATCAGGTTGGAGGCTACCCAGATGGAATAAGAGGTGTTCTTCCTCCACCCTGAAGGTGGCCTCATCTTGGCAAGAGAGGAGACCATGGACTGACATGTTGGAATGGGAATCGGAATTAAAATGTTTGGCCACCAGCAAGTTCCACTTTAGGCAGATGGAAAGGAGGAGCTTGAAGAAGTGCTCCCCCAATTTACAACAGGTCTCACCAATGTAGAGGAGGCCGCATCAGGAGCACTGGACACCATAGATGACCTCAGCAGATTCACAGGTGAACAGTTGCCTCACCTGGAAGGACAGTTTGGGGCCTTCAAAGGAGGTGAATGGGCAGGGGTAACACTTGGGCACCCGCAGATACAGGTGCCAGGAGAGAGATTAGTGGGGAGGGATGAACAGACAAGGAAGTTGCATTTGGAGTGATCCTTGCAGAAATTGGAGAGTGGGGTGAAGGTGAAGATATGTTTATCAGGGGGAGGTATGAGGAGGTGTCTGAGAGTTGCCGCCTGGCCTCAGCAAAGTAGAGCAGTCCGCCACACTCTGACAGCACTCCTTTGTCTGTGGGATTGATGGTAAGATGGTGAGAATGTAGGGGGTTTGACTAGTAAGTTTGCCAACAATACAAAACTTAGTGGAGTCATAGATAGCAAAGGAAGTTGTCCAAGGAGACAAAGGACGTGGATCAGCTGGAAAGCTGGATGGAGCAGTGGCAAATGGAAATCAATCCAGACAAGTGTATGGGAAAGTAGAATGGGAAGTTAGGTTTTGGCAGGATATGGAGCTCATAAGCATTGCTTTACCAAGAGAATTGAGGGTGCCAGCCTACAGCTCCCAGTATATGGTGACACTGGTGGATAGGGTAGTAAAAGAAGGCATTTGGTATGCTTCTTCCACATGCCAAAACATTGAGAGTCAGAGTTGGGATCTCCGGTAGTGGCTGTACAAAGCAATGGTCAGATTGCTTTCGGAGCATTGTGTACAATTCAGGAAACCACACCACGAAAAGGATATGGCAGCATTAGCGAGATTCACTAGAATGCCAGAGAATTCAATAAGGTCCCTCATGGTAGGATGACCCAAAATATTAAGGTGTGTGACTTGTTAAACTGGATTCAAAATTGGCTTGGCCAAAGAGGGTAATGGTGGAGGTATGTTACCCTGGCTGGAGATCTGTGACAAGTTTTGTGATGTATATAACCGATTGGGATGAAAATGTAGATGGGCTGATTAGTAAGTTTTTAGGTAGCACAAACATTGACAGAGTTATTGATAGTACTGAGGTTTGTGAAGAGGTTCAGCAGGATATAGACCAAAGGGAAATATGGGCAAAGAAATTGTAGATGAACAAGTGTGAGGCTTTGAACTTCGAGAGGTCAAATGTTAGAGGAAGTATTCTGCAAATGGCAGAATATTTAGCATCATTTGATGTATAGATGGATCTTGGGATACAAATCCCCGAAGGTGGCAACACAGGTAGATAAGGTGGTAAAGAAGACAAATGGCAGTCTTGCCTTCATTGGTCTGGCCACTGAGATCAAGCATTAGGAGATCATGTTGCAGCTGCTCCAAACTTTGATAAAGCCACATTTGGAGTATTATAAGCAGTTCTGGTTTCTTAAGGTTGTTGGTTCATTAAGGTTGTTATAGCCAGTGGTAAAATGGGAACAAGCTCCCACAACCTACTAAATGCTTCCAATGCTGTGTGCCCCAAATAGCCTCTGACAACCAAGTCTGGTTCCTGCCCTTCACATGTGGCTAAGCTACTAAGCCTGGTGGATATGTTTCTACTGGCAGGAGAAGGGGTAAAGGTGGGTCACTGGCACGTTAAAAACAGTCACTTCAGGCAGATAGGGCTCATTAGCTGTGGTTGGCAGTCACCTAGGAGAAAAAAAACATTGATCTCAAACCAGCACTGCCTTGCAGCTCGTGGGGAATGCTTTGAGACTAAACCCCAAGGGAAAACTCCAGAGCTGGAGTTCCTGAAACATTGAATTCAATGTTGACTGGCAACTCCTGCAAAGCTGCTAGTACCAAACTGTATCGGTCTCCGCTGTTCCTTTGGGCTCATCAGATGCATGGACAGGAGGAGCTTGCTACCCAGGCAACAGCTTGGTCTGCATATCATACTGCCCAGGCTTGTGTATCTAGAGAGCTAGGACGCCATATCCATGGTCAACTCTTACCAACGGAAGCCTCAGACTCTGGCTCAGGTTGGCCTATTGCAGGAAGGATGTGAAGGCTTTGGAGAGGGTGCAGAAGAGGTTTACCGGAATGTTTTCTGGATTAGAGAGCATTAACCATAAGTAGGCATTGGACATACTGGGATTGTTTTCTCTGGGGTGTTGGAGGCTGAGGAAGCAACAATGATAGAAGTTCATGAGAGCCATAACTATGGTAGATAGTCAAAGTCTTTTTCTCAGGGTAGAAATGTAAAGGACCTGAGGGTTCAGCTTTGAAGTGAGGGAGGCAGATATAAAGGAGATCCGTGAGGCAAGTTTTTAAGCAAGAGCTTGGTGAGTGCCTGAATTGTGTTGCCAGTGATCGTGGTGGAAGCAATTTGACAGACACATAAACAGGCAGAGAATGGAGGGATATTGACTACTTGTTGGTAGATGTACAGATGAAATTGGCATCGTGTTCGACACAGACATCGCAGGATGAAGGGCTTGTTCCTGGGTGCTGCTGTTACTCCTTCTAAGAATGGACAGGTACAGTTGCAAGTAAAGATTGTGTAGTCTGGGTTTATCATCAATGGAACTTGAAGACTGAGGGTGACCTTACAGAGATTTATAAAGGAGAGGCATAGATAGGATAGGTAGTCAGCCTTTTTTCTGGGCTGGGGGACTTTCAAACCAGGGTGCAGGTTTAAGGTTAGAGGAGAGAAATTTAAAGGAGGTATGAGGGGTAAATTCAGCACACAGAGGGTGCTGAATATCTGGAACAAGCACCCAGAGGAAGTGGTGAAGACAGACACGATGGTTAAAAGGCCTTGGATGGGAAAGCAATAGAGAAATAGAGCCTAATGAAGGCAAATGGAATTAGTGCAAATAGACATCACAGTCTGCATGGATGATAGTACCCACTTCTATGCTGGATCTTTCTGTGATCCTACAAAGCTTCTGCAGGCTTCAGCCACAGCACTCCAACACAGAGTGACATGTTCCTCCATGTGTGCTTGTTCTGTCCTGGGAAGGACAGCAAATGGGACATAAACACAAGGCGTTCGTGTAAACTTGGCCAAGTGTTCAGGGAGTACACCGGGCTACATTGAAATAGAGGAGACAGGGCTGAGTTAACAAGAATCCTCATATTTAAACACTCAGAGACATATTAAAACTCTGAGCAAGGACACACTGAAGAGGTGAGGAAAAGAGCAGGAGCACAGATGTACAGGGTGACTGGTAACTACCAGAATAGGAAGCGGACAGGGCATTGAGAGAATTGTGATACTAGGCACCCTTAAAGGAAGCTAGATACCATAATTCCCCTCATGCCTTGTCCAGAGGAGCCTCAAACCAGTGAGGAGGACCATGGGATGTCCTGTGGTCTCCCGAACACCAGAGAGAAAAACCACCTCTTGGAGGGCTCAACAGTATCTCTTGGGGGAAAGGAACTGTAAATGTTTCAGGTCAAAATGCTGCAACATCCACAATTCCTTTTCTCCCACAAATGCTGTTTGACCATTTCCCCCCCCCCCCCACCCCACCACCAATCTCCTTCAGCAGATTGTTTGTGCTCCAAACTGCAACATCTGCAGTTTATGATGTTTCTATCTGAACACCACTCAGCAAAATCAGTCATGGCCAAACTCGATGGGCTGTCAGTCACCTGTCACATATTATATACATAAAGTATATAAACTAGAATGTATGGTTCTTGATCCAACCTGCACAATTCTCAACGCTACACCAGTGTAGCAACACTAGGACCACTTTGATCACATTGCACAACAACGACACTGGAGTTTCTTTGTTCCAATTGTGTTCTTTTTGTAAAATATTGTGTACAATTTATGTTTTATTGAGAATGCTGCTTATCTGATGTTATGTGTCTGTGAATGCTGTGCAAGTAAGTGTTTCATTGCACCTGTGCATACATGTACTTGTGCATATGACAATAAACTCACTTTGACTGTCCCATCTGACCTTTCTGCACGTGTATCAGTTTGTTATATCTTCTACTCTGGTCTGAGTGGCTCTTTACCCACCACATTCCCAAACACACCTATGACCTAAGGAACAGAGTCTGAACTGAGTACAGGAGATCCACCAATTTACTAATAGCCACAGCACCTGCAGATTGCATGATTATGACCTCTACAGCCTGGACACACAAGCTAATCCCACTGAAAACCAAGAACCCAGAACAGACAGTGACCTCAAAACGTACTTCAAAGAACTGATTGACAATGGCTCTGTCTTTGCTACAAGTGTCCTTGACTTCATTCTAAAACAAACTATCTGCTTTATCTCAGTCTGACATCGTGGAAATGTCATGCATGAACTGAAAAAGGATAAGGTTTCGGGAGCAGAGGAAGGTGACACAGTATGGTGAAGAAGCCAGATGGCATTCTGGCTTTCATTGGACTAATCATTGAATAGAAAAGTTGAGACATCACATTACCACTGGACAAGATCACTCCTGAAATACTGTGTGCAGTTCTGGTCACCATACCAGAGGAAGTGTGTGGCCTGGTTCAAGACAAATAATCTCTTCTTGAGTGTCTACAAGATAAAGGAGATGGTTATCAACTTCAGGAACATCAGACCTCTCACACCCCTCTTTACAATGCATCAGTGGCACAGCAGTAGAAACCATGAGCAGTTTCATACTCATGGGAGTGCACATCTCACACAAATTCCCAAGGTCCCAAAGTCAGGAATGCTCACCAATGCATTCACTTTCTGAGGAGTCTGAAGAGAGCTGGACTTCGCACATCTACATTCACGTCCTTCTACGAGGTGCGCAGTGGAGAGCATCTTTACATGTTGATTCATGGCATGGTACAGAATCTGTACTGGGCTGTGGCAGACAGGAAGGCTCTGCGATGGGTAGTCAAAACTGCTCAATGCATCACCAGTACCAGCCTACCTGCCACCAAGGAACAGTGCCGGAAAAGGGGCAGTAACATCATGAAGGATCCCACTCACTGGGCTCATGGACTGTTTGTCTCACTCCCAACAGAGAGGAGACTACATAGCATCCATGCCAGGAGAACCAGACTCAAAAACACTTACTTTCCCCAAGCATTAAGGCTAATCAACACGTTCACCTACTAACCCACCCCTCCATACCCCCCACCATTATTTTACCATTTCCTGTCAGAGTCTCCTTATGTAAACACTCCTGTGCCTGGTGTCACTTTATGGACATGCAATTAATTGATGTAAGCTGTCTTATGTATTTATATTACTGTTCTTTCTATTATTGTATTCTCTATCTTATTGTGTTTTATCAGATCCTGAGTAACAAATAGAAACACAGAAAACCTACAGCACAATACAAGCCCTTCAGTCAACAATGCTGTGCCAAACATGTACTTGGTTTAGAAATTACCTCGGGTTACACATAACCCTCTATTTTTCTAAGCTCCATGTACATATCCAGGAGTCTCTTAAAAGACAATTATTTCATTTTCTACTACACTTGTGTGCTGGAAATGACATTAAACAATCTTGAATCTTGAATTAATCTACAGAGGATGCAGAAAAGATTCACAAGGATGTTGCCAAGACCAGAGGCATGAATTGTAAGGAGAAACGGGATAGGAAGTGTTACATTTTGCAACTTCAAAGCATTAAATTAATTCAAAGGAAAGCACAGGATTCCAAAAATGTGTGTCTAACTTTGTGCTTACTTTGAGCGAGGGGCGCACATACCAGATGGGAGTGTGAATGATATATGCAATTCACACATTTATAACTATGCTGAATTATTTAAATGAATAAAAATGCTTAATCAAACAATACATATACACGGTTACTCAAATATTACTGAAATATTAGATACACAACACTCATCCCTGCTTAGCTATAAACTCCAGCTCAATATAGAATGTATCTCAACTACAGTATATACACATAATACAACTACCATATACACGCATCCACAGCATAGTCAATTTTAAATTACTTATTCAGGCTTAAAGATTTAACCGCTGGGGAAGATTTCTTACCCTTATGAGATAAAGCCTTTCCTGACAAAGGGGTCACTCTGCTTCACCGTTGAGACTTGTGACTGTGAATTAATCTCACGTTCTGGGGCCTCCGCCATGGTGGCAGGAGTTGACTCTGGGACTGCAGGAAGTCGTTCTGACAGCTTTGCACACCTTTCTTCTCCTTTTCTCTCTCTGGATCTACTTCAATCCCTTTCTATTTTTTTCTCATGTTCCTTCTCTCTTTCACACCATTCTCTTTCATGTTCTCATTCTTTCTCTCCATCTCTTCCCTGCTTTTTCTTTTTCTAGTTCATGCATCTTGATCTTGGGAAGGTGCATTTAGCTCACTGGAGTATTCGCTTATTAATCTTCCTATTGCTCTCTTTACAATCTGATTCTCCTCTCTGTTTCCTCATCCTCAACATCTGACAAATCCTCAGTTTTCACATATCCACTGACTCCTTTCTTTATGGTCTTCCATTCATTCAGCTGGACCTTGGTCTTTGCACCTACTTTTACAACCAGCTTTTTGTCTCCTGCTTGAAGTTTGTGCAATAACCTTAACACACACACAGTAGATTCCGGTTCTTTATACTCACAAAAGTTGAATGCTTGCAACTGTACTGAAGTTCCTTCACTCTCTTCCAACTTAAAACCAAGCCACATTTCACAAGAAGCTGCCTGATTAACATATCAAAGCTTTCTCAGATATACTGCCGATAAAAACTGTTGTAGTCAGATCACCACTTTCATGGTTCCTCTGAGCACCATGGTCCTTCCTTAGTCCAAGATCCTTTACAACCAGACGCACAGACCAACACCTGTTTGCCCTGCGATGGGCAACAGTTCATGTTGTTCAGCATGGAGACAGTTGTGGCATCACGCAGTAACTTTCTTAATTTGCTTTCAGTTGGCTTCATTGCAGGATATGTGTCATGTAAATGATGGATAACTTGTAGTTGCCTCAGCCAAACACAACGCCACAATTCTGCGTCTCCTGTTTTTACCACATACAAACCCAATGTGGCTTGTTTGTTGTATTTTGCTGTCATGAGTATCGTTCTTACAGGTGTTATCTTTCTCCAGTATAACATCTTAGTTGTAGATCTGCAGGCTTCAGTTCAGTATCTTTGAAATGCCATTCAAACTCATTTTGTGGAATGACTGGAACAGCCGAACCAGCATCTAATTCTACTTTTAATTAATGTGCCATTCTCTTCTAGTGTAAGCCATATTGCTTACCTATTGTTAATTTTCACACCGTGAATCTCAAGGCTACTCAGTCCAGTGTCACATGCATCATCAGCATGCAGATTAGTGCTCTTTCTCAAACTTGACTTTTTATCTTTTTCTCTTCCCTGTGCAGTCCATTTATCTTTGCCTGCCTGACATGCTCTTTGTACCTGCCCTACTTTGTCATATTTTCTGCAAGTTTCACCTTTAAATCTGCATTGGTCTGGTGTATATGAGCCCCTGCCACATTGGTAACACAATTTTTCAGCCAGGCTAGTTTATGTTTAGATATTACAGTTTTGTTCACACTCATTTTCATTCCTGACTGCAATTCAATTGTGTCTCTGTCTATTCTAACAGCTCTTTTAAATCTAAGTTGTGCCTCAGTTAGAAGCCATTTTTGAATGCTTTCTTGTAAGATTACACAAACTAAATGATCTCTCAGTGCATCATTAAGCCCATTACCAAACTGATAATGCTCAATCTTTTCAATTCAGCCACGTATATTGAAATGGACTTGTCTTCTTTTTGATTCTGCTTATGAAACCTAAAACATTTTGCAATCAACAATAGCTTTGGTTCTAAATGTTCCTGCATTATTTTGACAATATAGGCAAAGCTCATTTCTGTTGGTTTGGTTGGAGCAGTCAAACTTACGAGCAAACTATATGCCTTTAAACCCAATGCTCTTGGAAAAATTGGTACTTGTTTCTCGTTAGCTATTTTGTTTGCTTCAAAATATTGTTGAATTAGCTCAGTATATATGAAGCAGTTACACATTGTGTAAACAAACTTGTCAATCTTTCCAATACAGCCAGCCATTTCTGATTTTTTGAAATGATTATTATCACCCCGTATGAATCCATGAATTTTATGACTTTTTAAATAAACTCAAACACGTCTTCTCTTCCAAAGAACATGCGCTGTGCTGCTTTTTCAAAAACTTTACTGTCTGCATGTGCTAAGCTGTAATTTTTTTTTAGTACAAACATCTCTCTGTCCTTCAACAGGCTGTTACTGGTGTCAGGTTTGTTTTAAAAATACCTCATCACCAATGTTACATTTTATAATTTGAAAACATTAAACCAATTCAAAGGAAGACACAGGAGTTTGAAAATACAGGTCTAAATTTGGGTTTACTTTAAGCGAGGCGTGTGCATATCAGATGGTAGTGTGATGACATATACATTTCACATATTTATACATAAAACCCACAATGAATCATTTCAACAGACAAGAATGCTTAATCAAACAATATAAATACAAGATTACTCAAATACTACAGAAATATTAAATACACAACAGGGAGGGATTGTTTTCCCTGGGAGAAGTAGCCTTATAAAGGTTTATCAAACCATCAATAGATAAGGTGGATGATTATAGTTTTGTTTTCACAGGGTAAAGGAGTCTAAAATTCGAGGACACAGAGGTTGGTGGGTACATGGAACAACTTGTGAGAAAAGATGGTAGAGGCAGGTGGAATTACAATGTTTAAAAGATGGCTACATTGATTGGAAAGGATTATGGCAGAGATTTCCAAACTCCCGGGGGGAGTGGGAGTTTCTAAGGGTGTGAACAAGACAAAGAAGTAAAATTCAGATCTGCACTTTCGAATGGTCCCATTTCTCTAGCCCATGGCCCAACTGAGATATCGCTGCCCCACATTATGTGTCTTCAGGCAGAGCCAGGTATTGTCTGACTATGATAGTGTCAATTCTCAACTATTTTGAGAGCTTTGTACTGAGAATGATGACCAGTTTGAACACTCACTGTTGCACACAGGAGTCAGGTGGCTCGCAAAAGTAAACTGCCTGAAATGCTTTTATGCTGTGAAACTGTGATAAAATTATTTAAACACTCGAATGCTTCATTCAGTAACCAACTCAAGAATATTAAGCATGACATTGCTTATTTGTTAGAATTATTCACAAAGTTTAATGAAATCTACCTTCCGTTGCAAGGAAATTATGTGAATCTTATCAAACTCAAATCAGTTGTCTCCACATTTCTGTTGAAGTGAACCCTATATAAGTGCAACATTGGCCGTCGTGTCCTTTTCCAATTCCTGAGCCTCTCTGAGTTGGAAGAGACAGGAGGAATACCAGATAATGAACTGTCCCACCTGGGTGATCTGCATAAAGAGACGTCAGAGAGATTTCAGCATCTACTCTCGATCCAAATTCCAGATTGGGTAATGAATCCATTCCTGACACTTGTAATGAGGCACTAAAAGGAAGGACAGAGGAAAAAGTGATCTCACTACAAAATCACTTTGAGATGAAGCCGAGCTTCAAAAAATCATATCAACACTTTTGGCTCCAGAAAGGAAACTCTGAACACTATCTTGCAGTGGAAAAAAGGACTAGGTGGTCTTTTTTGCCTTTCCAACATCATACTAAGTGGAGCACAGTTTCAGTGCCGTACCCAACTTCTTTCAAAGGAACAAAACAGACTACAAATTACTGAACTTGGGGATTGGAGACTTCTTAAGGGTGACATTCAGCCTGATGTTGAGAAGCTGGTATCACTGGACCAAGCCCAACCATCCCATTGAAAGGCAAAAAAGCAAAGTAGTGAATAATGTACACTCTAAAATTGGTGATGAAAATAGTTTTTTACGATAATTGAATAAAGAAATAATTTTAATTGTAGCTTTAAATAGATTTGAACTATTTTTGCAACTATTTGTTACTGCTTTGCATATTTAGTTCCTATTTTTGTTTACTGTACATCATAAATCTAAGTTCTTTACAGTATTTATGCAATTGCCAGAAAGGGAGAGGGGCACTGGGGAAGTGGCCTGGGAGCTAAGAGGCAGTGACCCAAAAATGTTTGGTAACTACTGGTTTAGAGGGACATGGGTCAAATGCAGGCAAATGGAAATGACCTTCGGAATCACATTCACAAGCTCAGCCACCATAACAATATTATAGACCAGTGAGTCCTACTTCAGTGGTTGGTAAGTTGATGGACAAGATCCTGAGAGGCAGGATTTACGAACATTTGGAAAGGCATAATAAGATTAGGAATAGGCAGAACGGCTTTGTCAAAGGCAAGTCGTGCCTTACAAGCCTGATTGAATTTTTTGAGGATGTGACTAAACACATTGATGGAGGTAGTGCCATAGATGTAGAGTATATAGATTTTAGCAAGGCATTTGAAAAGGTACCCCATGCAAGTCTTATTGAGAAAGTAAGAAGGCATGGAATCCAAGAAGACATTGCTTTGTGGATCCAGAACTAGCAGAAGGCAAAGTGTGGTTGTAGACAGGTGATTTTCTGCATGGAGGTCAGTCACCAGTGATGTGCCTCAGGGATCTGTTCTGGGACCCCTACTCTTCGTGATTTTTATAAATGACCTGGATGAGGAAGTGGAGGGATGCGTTAGTAAATTTGCTGATGACACAAAGGTTGGGGATGTTGTGGATAGTGTGGAGGGCTGTCCGAGGTTACAGCAGGGCATTCATAGGATGCAAAGCTGGGCTGAGAAGTTCAATCCAGATAAGAGTGAGGTGGTTCATTTTGGTAGGTCAAATATGATGGCAGAATATAGCATTAATGGTAAGACTCTTGGCAGTGTGGAGGATCAGAGGGATCTTGGGGTCTGAGTCCATAGGACCCTCAAAGCAGCTGCACAGATTGACTCTGTGGTTAAGAAGGTGTATGGTGTATTGGCCTTCATCAATTGAGGGATTGAGTTTAAGAGCCGAGAGGTAATGTTGCAACTATATAGGATCCTGGTCAGACCCCACTTGGAGTAATATGCTCAGTTCTGGTCGCCTCAATACAGGAAGGATGTGGAAACCATAGAAAGGATGCTGAGGAGATTTACAAGGATGTTGCCTGGATTGGAGAGCATGCCTTATGAGAATAGGTTGACTGAACTCAGCCTTTTCTCCTTGGAGTGAAGGAGGATGAGAGGTGACCTGATAGAGGTATACAAGATGATGAGAGGGATTAATCATGTGGATAGTCAGAGGCTTTTCCCCAGGGCTGAAATGACTAGCATGAGGGGGCATAGTTTTAAGGTGCTTGGAAACAGGTACAGAGGAGATGTCAGGGGTAAGTTTTTTACCACAGAGAGTGGTGAGTGTGTGGAATGGGCTGCCAGCAGTGGTGGTGGAGGCAGAAATGATAGGGTCTTTTAAGAGACTCCTGGATGGATACATGGAGCTTAGTAAAATAGAGGGCTGTGGGTAAGCCTAGTAATTTCTAAAGTAGGGACATGTTCGGCACGACTTTGTGGGCCGAAGGGCCTGTATTGTGCTGTAGGTCTTCTATGTTTCTAACAAGGAAGAAGTCTGGGACCTCAGAGATGCAGTAGTTGCAATCGATGTCCTGAGTCCAACTGTTGTAACTGCAAAGGAGACCCTTCCTTTCTGCCAAAGGGTAAGTAATCTCAGGAGCCACCAGGTCACAGAGTGGATTCCCACTACCTAGCAGATATGACCGTACCAGCAGTGCAACGGCCAGAGAGGCACACTTTTGGCTCTATATGTGATGCATCTGGAAAGGCTGCTTTCTATGGTACAGCACATTAATATAATCAGCGAAGGTCAAACCAGACGTGCCAATCCAGATGTACTGCGGAGATCATTCTAACTGGCTGCATCACCATCCGATATGGGGGGGTGGGGTGGGGTGACTGCACAGGATCAAAATGAGCTGCAGTGAGTTGTAAACTTATTCTGCTCCATCATGGGCACTAGCCTCCATAGTATTGAAGACATCTTCAAAGAGCAATGCCTCAAAAATGCGGCATCCATCATTAAGGACCCCCATTAACCAGGACATGCCCTGATGTCATTGCTACCATCAGGAAGGAGGTTCAGGAGTCTGAAGACACACACTCAATGATTCAGTATGAGTTTCTACCCCTCTCCCCTCAGATTTCTGAATGGACGATGAACACATGAGCACTACCTCACTATTTTAAAAATATTTTTGGACTTATTTTGTTTAATTATTTTTATATATCTACTTAATGTAATTGAATGTTTTTTCTCTATTATTATGTATTGCATTGTACTGCTGCCACAAAGACAACATCTTTCAAAATATATGCTGGTGATATTAAACCTGATTCTGATTCTGAAGTCACCTGGGCCAGATGAACTGCACACGAGGGTCCTGAAATAAGTAGCTGAAGAGATTGTGGAGGCATTAGTAATGATCTTCCAAGAATCACTAGATTTTAGAATAGTTATGGAGGACTGGAAAATTGCAAATACCACTCCACTCTTTAAGAAGGGAAGGAGGCAGGAGAAAGGAAATTACAGGCCAGTTAGCCTGACCAGTGGTTGAGAAGATGTTGTAGTCCATTATTAAGAACAGGGTTTTGGAATACTTGGAGGCGCATGATAAAGTAGGCCAAAGTCAGCATGGTTGGGAAATCTTGCCTGACAAATCTGTTGGAATACTTTGAGGAAATAAGAAGCTGGATAGACAAAGGAGTGTCAGTGGAGACTGTGTACTTGGATTTTCAGAAGGCCTTTGGCAAGGTGGTGCACATCAGGCTCCTTGACAGGATAAGAGCGCATGGTGTTACAGGAAATATACTAGCATGGACAGAAGATTGGACGTCAATGAGTCAAAATAAAGGGGACTTAATCTAGTTGGCTGCTGGTAACTAGTGGTGTTTGCAGTGGTAGGTATTGGGACTGCTTCTTTTCACATTCTACTGTACATTAATGATTTGGCTGATGGATGTCATGCCTGTGTGGCCAAGTTTGCAGACAATGCAAAGATAGTTGGAGGTGGCAGGTTGTGTTGAGGAAGCAGGGAATCTGCAGAAGGACTTAAACAAATTGTGAGAATGGGCAAAAAAGTGGCAGGTGGAAGATAGTGTAGGGAAGTTCATCATCATAGACATTGGTTGGTGTAGAATATTTTCTAAGTGGGGAGAAAATTCTGAAATCAGAGGTGCAAAGGGACTTGAGAGTCCTTGTGCAGATTCCCTAAAGATTAACTTGCAGGTTGAGTGGGTGGTAAGAAAGGCAAATGCAATGTTAGCATTCATTTCAAGACTAGAATATAAGAGCAAGGATTATTATATACTTAATATTTCAGTAATATTTGAGTAATATTGTAGATATATTGTTTGATTCAGCATTCTTTGTTGTTTACAGAATACAGTGCAGATTACATGTAAAAGTATGTGAATGGCATACATCATTACACCACATCATTACACCACATCATCATACGTATGTGCCTCGCTTAAAAGTAAAATCAAAACTAAGACACCCATTTCTGGACTCTTCACATTTTTCTTTTAATTAGTTTTTGTTTTGGAGTTATGAAACAGTGGTGACAAGTAAGTTTGAAATGAACCTGAAATGACTACCTCCCTGCTGACATTCAAGTTGAAAAAAACAATGCAGCACGTGCTTCTTTAGGAAGGGGCAGGAACAGTCGAATTTTTTAAAAAAAGGCAAACAAGTGGATGAATTGATGTGTTCATAAACAGTAAGTACTGGGTGATAAAAATAACAAGTTTAAAAAAGAGCAGAAATGCCTGGCTAAATTGGGAACATAAATGTGTTCAATTGCACAAAAGATAACTAGCTGCTGTATACTGAACAAATTGAACAGTATTTTGAAGCAAATGAAATAGCTGATGAAAAGCGGGTGCCAGTTTTGCCAAGTGCATTAGGTGGAAGAGCATACAGTTTGGTTAGAAGTTTAACTGCTTCAATCAAACCAGCTGAAATGAGCTTTCACAAACACAAGAAAATCTGCAGATACTGGAATTCCAAAGCAACACACAGAAAATGCTGGAGGAACTCAGCAGACCAGGCAGCATAGTTAGAGGGCTACAGAATCACAGAGAGGGAGCAGTGAGGGAGAGTATTATGGATATGGAACTCCTGTAGAAGGGAAGATTTAAACTTTCTCAGAGTAGGCATCCCTTGAAGAAACTTCACAGTATAGTAGTAAAATCACAAACACAAGAAAATCGGCAGATGCTGCCTGGCCTCTGAGTTCCTTCAACATTTTGCGTGTGTTGCTTTGAAATTAGCTTTGCTGATATCATGAAAGTAATGCAGGAACATTTAAAAGCAAAGCCATTATTGATTGCAGAACGCATTAGGTTTCATAAGCAGAATCAAAAGGAAGGGGTGCCCATTTCAGCATATGTGGCTGAATTGAAGAGATTGTCTGAAGATTGTCAGTTCAGTGTTGGGCTTAATGATGCACTGAGAGATCTTTTAGTTTGTGGAACCTTACAAGAAAGCATTCAAAAACAGCTTCTAACTGAAGCACACCTCACATTCAAAAGAGCAATTGAAATAGCTGTATCAACGGAAACAGCAGACAGAGACGCAATTGAGTTGCAGGCAGAAATGGAAGTGTGCTTAAATAAAATTGCAAGGTCTAAATTAAGAAACTGGCCTGACCAAACAAATTATGTTACCATTGTGGCAGGGGCTCACATACACTACACCAATAAGGTTTAAAGGTGAAACTTGCAGAAGATGCAACAAATTAGGATACATAGTAGAAAGAGCATGTCTGGCAGTCAAAAATAAGTGGTCTGCACAGGGAAGAGAAAAAGATAAAAAGTCAAGTTGCATTTTTAGAAGAACACTAATCTGCATGCTGTTGATAAAAAATCTGATGGTGATGAGGGTGACACATGACTAATTAGCCTTGAGATTTACAATGTGAAAATTAACAATAGACAAGCAATATGGTTTACACCAGAAATGAACAGCAAATCAGTTAAAATACAATTGGACACTGGTTTGGCTGTTTCAGTCATTCCACAAAAAGAGTTTGAACAGCCTTTCAAAGATACTGAACTGAAGTCTGCAGATATCCAAGTAAGAACTTATACTGGTGAAAAGGCAACTCCTGTGCGAATGACATTTGTAGCAGTGAAATACAACAACCAACAAACCATGTTGAACTTGCATGTGGTGAAAGCAGAAGGAGCCAGCATTGTGGGGTCATGATTAGCTGAGACAACTACAACTTGAATGGAGACCATCCACCATTTATATGCCACATCCCCTGCAATAGAGTCAACTGAAAACGAATTAAGAAAGATACTAGATGATGCCACAGCAGTGTCCAATGTAGACATTGGAAAACTCAAACATATCAAAGGTACTATAAAATAGCATTAAATGAAAATGCCACATCCAAGCTTTACGAAGCCAATCTAATTCTTTATACCATCTGTGATAATGTTGCCAGTGAGCTAAATCACATGGAGGCGGAAAGAATTCTTTCCAAGGTTGAGTCGAGCCCATGGGCAATGGCAGTCGTCCTTGTAGCCAAGAAGTGACGTAGTTGAGGCCGACCTACAGACGAAGCTAGAAACAGAGTCCAAAGTGTTTCTCACCACCCAATCTTTTCTTATGCCATAGACCAATACCATTAAGCAAAGTGTCTGTACACCCCAGGTTGGGAAATCCTGCCATAAACACTCACGAAGGGCTTTATTGCTGCAATAGGCTCAAGTTTGGAGTAGCACCTGCACTCTGACAGAAATCTATGGAACAGGTGCTGCAAGGCTGCCCAAGCACTTAGTGTTACCTGGGTGACATCAATGTTACCGGTGAGGATGACAAGGAACATCTCAAAATTTCTGAATATTATTAAAAAGATTAGAAGAGCTCAAAGCAAGACACAACAGGTTTGAATTCTTTAAACAAAGTATTACTTACTGTGTTCACACCATCGATGCACAACGATTACACAAGTGTGCTGAGAAAATTCAAGCAGTGGTGGATGCCCCAAGGCCAAAGAACGTGTCACATTTGTGGTCTTTTTTAGGATTTGTCAATTACTATAACTAGTTCCTGCCAAACTGGCTACTGTGCTCCACCATTTGAACTTATTACTACAGATCAGGAAGGAATGGCAAAGGACAAATCAGTGTGAGATGGCTTTCCAAATTGTAAAGGAAAGACGACATCAGACACTATACTCACACATCATGATCCACATCGTCCAATTGATCTTGCCATGCACTGTTCAGGATGCCAACACATTCAGAAGAAAGATGTCCAGAGCTGTTGAAACCACTTCCTGCAGACCCAGAGTGAATTCCTAAGCCACCACGGAGGAGGCCCCAAACCCAGAGATTGGATCACAACCAGAAGTCTCTCCTGCCAAACAGAGTGACTCCCTTTGTCAGGAAAGACGTTATCCCACAAGAGTAAAAAATCCTCTGCAGTGATTAAATCTTTAGGCCTGACTGGGACAATGTACAATGCTGTGGATGTCTGTATAGTAGTTACATTATATATTATGCTGTATTTATACAAGTTGAGATGCATTCTTATTAAGTTGGACTTCATAGCTAAGCAGGGAGAAATGTTGTGTATTCAATATTTTTGTTATATTTGAGTAATATTGTAAATGTATTGATTGATTAAGTATTCTTTGTTGTTTATATAATTCATTATGGGTTATACGTAAAAGAACAAAAATGGCATATGTCATCATGAGTCATAAGTGGGTGCTTCGCTTAAAAGTAAAATAAAACTAAGGCACACATTCTGAGCTCTTGAAATTTTTCTTACATTTGGTTTTATATTTTGGAGTTACAAAACATAACAAGGATGTGATGCTGAGGCTTTATAAGGCATTGGTCAGACCACGCTTGGAATATTGTGAGCGGTTTAAGGCACCCTATGTAAAAAAAGATGTGCTGGCATTGGAGAGAGTCCAGAGGAGAGTCACAAGAATTATTCTGGGAATGAAAGGGTTAACATATAGGGAATATTTGATTGGCTTTGGGCATGTATTCACTGGAATTTAGAAGAATGAGGGTGGATTTCATTGAAACCTATTAATGGCCTAGATAGAATGGATGTAGAGAGGATGTGACCTGCAATGGGTGAGTCTAGGACCAGCGAGCACATCCTCAGAATACAACAGAGATGAGAAGGAATTGCTTTACCCAGGAGGTGATGAATCTGTGGAATTCATTGCCACAGACGGCTGTGGAGGCCAGTCATTGAATATACTTAAAGCAGAGGTCAATAGGGTTCTTGGTTAGTCAGGGCATCAAAGATTATGGAGAAAAAGCGGGAGAATGGAGCTCAGAGGGATAATAAATTAGCCATGATGGCAGAGCAGGCACTTCTGATCCAACAACCTGTACTGCCCAGCAACTCACCTATTTAACCCGATCCAAATGACTTGATAATTTACAATGACCAATTAACCTACTGATTGGTATATCTTTGGACTGTGGAAGGAAACTGTGGCACCCAGAGGCAAATCACATACTCACAGAAAGGATGGAGAAACTTCTGGCTCCACCCCCCCCCCCCCCAACATATCACCACACCAGAGGTTTCCACAGCTATCATATTAAAAACCTTCTTAATCAGCTGTTTATCTTTTCCTGGTGGTCTGTAAGCATTCAGTAGAGTAACTTCTTTATGATCAGTAAAACCCTTCACCAGTAAATAACACCCTTCTTTGTCTGTCATTTGTGAAGAGAATCGGAAATTTACTTTATTTGAGATAAATGTTGCAACTCCCCTTGTGTTTCCCCTCTCAAAAGAAGAGTAATAACAATTTTTAAATCCCAATTTGCATAACTTCTCATGTTCAAACTTTGATATGTGAGTTTGCCAAAAAATTATACCTTGCTTTTCTCTCTTCTTTTTAGCTGTCACCTTACTCCTCTTGATTGGGTTCTGTAACCCATTCATTCAGGGTGATTGCTCTGTATTCTAGATACGGCATTCCACATCCGAGATCCCGACATGACCTAAACAAATGAACTTCTGTCTGTACAACAAGCTAACATTTAACATGCAAACAACACATATAACATCTGTGACTTCCATCTTTGAAGTTTAATCTAAACTTCTCAGTCGGGGAGAAGCCCTTAAACCCGAAGGGGCCCCTCCTATTGCAGGTTGATGCCTCTGAATGTTATGTGTGATGATCAAACCATGGGGTCCAGAGTTGACCCCCCCCCCGAGAGAGAGAGAGAGAGAGAGAGAGAGAGAGAGAGAGAGAGAGAGAGAGAGAGAGAGAGAGAGAGACACCATGCTGCACATGCTGATAATGAGAGGGAGAGAGACAAGGATTAAAGTTATGGCTCCATGGATGATTTAGTATTATGGCTTCTTCGCTGATTGTTGACGAGCACCAAGGACATTTGGCCTGTTTGTGTGGATCCCTGCTGACACAGCAAGGAGCCAGGTGATGGACATGGACAGTTGATGGATGGCTGGTACCCCAGCAGGGAGGATAAAAGACGAGTCTGTTGAGACACAGACACACCACTGGACACTGAAAGAGTGTTGTGCATCCACAGGAAGGTGGGGGGCTTGGAGGATCAATTTGGGGGAATCGGTCAGAGGCTCACAGTGTGTGAAGGCAGGCTGTTGGGGGCTTGTGTGTGTGTCCACTCTCGCCTGGGTGATGAGCCCACCACTGAAGAACGGTCTGGCCTGGAACGGAGGGGTCATAATCGGTGACCACAATGGTACAACAGAACAAGAAGACAAAGGAAGGTTTGCCTGCTGCAGCTGCTCATCTCTCTCTCTCTCTCTCACATCACAACAGCAATTACTTCAACCCAAACTGAACTGAACTCTGCACTATCTTAAGACTATTCATTTACCCTTAGATTTTGATAGAGCTTGGTTTTGGTTTATATTTCCACACTTCTGTATATATCATTGCTAACCTGTTTTATATGTATATTTGCATTTTTGATACTGGATTACTTATTTTACTAATAAACACTTTTCGTTACAGTTTCTCAGCACTCCAACGTATCATTCAATTTCTGCTGGTTTGGTAACTGAAATCAGGACAGTGCACAAAAAAACAAAATCAAAGATTAGCTCCCAGGTTTGTGGTCAGTTATAGTAATAAGAGCTTACAGAGGAAAAATCGTTTATGTTCTGTTTTTAAGTTCTTAATACAAAGTCAATTATAGTTTGGTATTAGGGTACATGTGATTTTACCGACCGAGCTGAAGGATATTTTATCACAATACTTCTGAGAGCTCTCATGCAGTATCTTTGTTGCGTCGAAATTCCTTCTGAATGCACTTCAGACGTGTTTCTCGATCCCGGCGGGATCCCAGGAAAGCCGCCTCAGATTCTTCAGGTCTTCCATCGCCTCCGATGCGTTACTGTACATGACTTGTCCAGTGACAAAAATCACTCAAAGTTTTGAGGCCGGATTAAGAGTCTGGAACCGGAGCCCCTTTTCTTTAAGCGTTTTTCTGATGGTGGAGTAAGTCATTCTTTTCATTAGTATTTCGGTCGGGTAGTCTTGATAAAAAAAACTCTTTTCCCGACGTAATAAATCTCTCGTTTTTTTCCAAGCCGAGCAAAGCACCAACTCTTTAATTTTATACTCCAGAAAGTAGATAACCACGGACCTTGGGTTGGAGCCTTATGGTGGTTTGGATCCAAAAGATTGATGGCAGCGTTGTTTGCCGAGGGCGACATCGGGAAGGCACAACTCCATCCTAATAATTTTTTTCCAGAAACTCCTGTATATTGTCTCCTTCCGCCCCCTCGGAAATTCCATGGATACGTTTGTTATTCCTGCATGAACGCGCCTCCAGGTTCGTTAGTCTAATCTCCTCAAGTTCCAGTGCGCGGGAAAGAACCGCCCTGGCCTCGGCCTTCCATTCCTCCACTTCTGTCACCCTTTGCTCCATCTCTTAAACTCTGCCCGTTACTTATTTTAAATCACCAACAATAGCATTCAACTTCTGGTTAATTTCTTATCTGAAATCCACCAGTTCCTTCTTTGGAAAACCCACGGAATCGCTCAGTTCTTTTTTCACATCCGAACGAAGCGCCTGTATTTCGGCCACAATGTTCGCATGAACAGCCTCCATATCCTCCTGCTCAGCTTGGTTGCTAGCGCAGATGTTAGTGTCCTCACCGTCAGTCGGTATTTTATCGCTTGTCTTCGGGTTTTGTTGCGGTTTTCCTCGTCTTTTTTTTGCTTCCCTCTTTCATTCTACAAGACCCACTTTTCTATTTAAATAACCGTTTCTTATTTAGGGGGAAATAAGACCATCTAGGAGCCCTTACTGATTATGCTGCTGGCTGCATCCGCCATACCTGAAGTCCCAAAAATCTGGTTGAATGGTGCCACAATAACAACTTCTCACTCAGCATCAACAAAACCAAAGAGCTGATTATTGGCTATAGTGGGAAGAAAGCAGAGGTCAGTGAGTCAGTCCTCATTAGGGGAACGGAGATGGAGAGGGTCAGCAACATTAAATTCCTTGGCGTTATAATATCCCAGGATCTGTCCTAGGACCAGCCTGTAAGTGTCATAAGAAAGAAAGCACAGTAACATGAGAAAAAAGGCCCTTTTTTAGACATTTGAGCAGTTACATATCATCCAGAACCTTGACAAACTTCTATAGGTGCTCAGTGGAGATTATCCTGACTAGTTTCATCACTGCCTGGCATGGAACAAAAGACAATACAAAGTAGTGGTTCCAGACAAGTCTGTCACAGGAAAAGCCCTCCCCACCATTGAGCACGTCTACAAGGATTGCCGTCACAAGAAAGCAGCAGCATCCTCAAGGAGCCCCACCATCCGGGACAAGATCTCTTCTCACTGCTGCAATCAGGAAGAAGGTACAGAAGCCTTAGGTCCCACACCTCCAAGCTAAGGACCAGTTATTACCCCTCAATCATCAGATTCCTGAACTAGCGTGGATAACTTCACTCACCCCAACACTGAACTGATTCAACAGCCTGTGGATTCACCTTTAAGGACTCTACAACTTATGTTATTATTAGGCATTCGCACATTTATTATTTATTTATTTATTTATTTATTTGCCTATCTGTTTGTTTACAATACTGTAACCTTTTCTCAACTCAAGCTGGTAAAACCTGACAATTGGCCATAGGCAGGCACAGTCATTTCTCAATTGCTAGGAACTTTTGGACAGTTTAGTGTATTGTGGCTTTTTGAAGATTTACATAAATATTGCTGCATAGGCCTAATTGTTTAATGTTATTGTGTAGTGACTTTGGGATGATACCAGTTGTAGATATTTCTATTGAGACAATGTATACCCTGTTCATGTTCCTCAGACTTTCAATTTCCTCTTTTAATTCAACATATTTGTGGTGTTTTTCACTTACTGATTTCTGTAAGTTATGTGTGTTTGGAATGGTTATATTTATTAAGTAAGTTGTTCTTGCTTGTTTATCCTGTGATGTTACTGTACATCTGGACAATCATTATGGATTCTCCTATCTGTAATCATGGATCAGTTGTAATATAATTTGTAGAACTCTGACTCTGAAACAGTATCAGACTTGTATATATCGTCAGGTATGGTTTTCTTTACTTTTATGCGTTTGTATCTAAAAGCAAGATTTTGGTGAATTATGTTTGCTGCTTGATTGTGCCTGTGTAAGTAATCAGATTTAGTTAAACTGCTGCAGGATCCTGTAATGTGTTGAATTGCTTCTGGTTTCTCTTGGCGTTTTCTGTATTTATTGTCTTGAATTTGTTGGTCTTTTATTATGCATCTTTGATAATTTTTTTAACCCCCTGGGACTCTATTGCCTCTGTTTCTGGGAAGAAGTTGCCAACTCTGAACCAGGGGTTTGTCATTTCCTTATCAACCTCTGGACTGCTCAGATCATGGGGAAATCTTCCACTGAGGGCCATGCTCCTCCATTGGTTAACTTTTTCTTCCGTAGTGATAATTGTTCTGTAGTGAAAAAAGTACAGTTGATCTATCGGGCCGAAACCCTTTGGCAGGAAGGCTTGCTGGGTTCCTCCAGCATTTTGTGTGTGTTGCTTACTTGGAGTGCTGAATCCTGTTTTTGTTGATGAAAATATATCCTTAGATTTTTTAAACTGCTGTTGTGTAGATTTTTTTATATGTCTGTTATTCTTCTTCCTCCTTGGGCCCTATATAGTGTTAGTTTAAGTGCATTTGAGTGCACATAGTGTTTTCTAAACTCTGTCATTTCAGTTCTTATTTTTCTTTATAAATTTTCCAGATCAGTTTTGGACTAAGGTATTATGCCAAAAGAATACAGTAATATGGGTATAGCGAAGGAGTTTATTGCCTTTGTTACATTTTTACTATTAAGCTCTGTTTGGCAGATTTTCTTAAGTCTTGAAGTAAATTCTGTTCAAAGTTCTCTCTTTATTGCACTATGATCTATTAGTTTTACTTGTTGATATCCCAGATACTTAGTGCCTTAAAAAAGTATACCACCCCCACAACTATTTTCTCATTTTACTGTCTCATTTTTAAAATTTAAAATATATTGGACTAGTATTTTTGAGCTAATCTACAAAACATTGCACACCATGTCAAATCAAAAGAAAAATTCCAAAACCTGTCAACAATTCACAAAAAATTAGAAACCAAAATTGTAAGGCTGAAAGAGTATTCATCCCCTTTGTAATTACTATGCTAACTTTCCTCAGGAGAAATGTGTATTACCTTATTTGTTGCTGTAGGAAATTGAAGGATCACCTATTTTCAATGCATTGATAAGACTAGATACCCCCTCCTTCTGTAAGGTTCAACAGTATTGGTAGGTTTTCAACAAACCAAACCTAAATGAAGACAATGAGCATTCAAGGTTAGTCAGGGAAATGATTAATAGAGGAGCACAAATCGCTGGTTCTAATAGTCATTTAAGTGAAGAAATTGATGGGGGCTGAATAATTTTCCCAGACACTGTATCTGTTTTGTGTTCATCCATCAGTTGTACCCTGCTGCTCTGGTTTATATTCTACTATCTCTAATGCACCTTTCTTCATGTTTAATGTTCTGCACTTATCTTTTCCCAAAGTTCACGTTCACATCTTTAGAAAACACATAGTTCTACTATTGAATTAATTGCTTTAGCTTTACTAATGAAGGAGCATAAACTTTCAAATCATCCATGTGTAGATGATGTGTCAAGGTATAATTTGTTTTGATGTCTCTGATTTGGTGCCCTATTTTCATCTGATTCAGCAATTTAGAGCTTGACAAAACTATAGTGGGCTTAGAGTAAACTTGAATATGCTTTGATTTATTTTGGTAACAGTGGTTGTTCTTTTTTAGATGGATAGGGTGATTCTAGTAGGCCAATGCTTCTTCAGATGTTGTTGGAATTTCACAGGTATTGGGTGCCATTTATATATATATTAAGAATGTCTATTGACTAGGAGTGTGGGGCAGAATCTAATGTTTTTTGGTAGTCGATATAACAACATGAAAGATTTCTGCTTTTCCACTGGGCTTGATTTAGAATTACGGAATCTATTATCAGTTGTTTTTTACATCCTTTCATACCCTTACGGCATGCTTTCTGTCTGTGTATCGTGAATGCTGATCAGTAGTGAGGTGCATGATGTTACACTTTTATATATAGTTTGTAAACAAGCAACAGGATGATACTTTGATGATTCATTTGTGATTTCTCCTTCAGGGTAAGAATTATGTTTTACCTTCTGTTAAAAATTTGGGCACTTTTTCAAGATGTTTAAGAAAATTGTTGATATATATTAATAGGTACAGATGAAGGCAAGTACATTTTTATACCAGTAATTATGGATATTATTACTGACAGTACTTTTCCAGTTGTGGGTATTTTTATAACCACTTTTAGCATGTCCATTGTAACTTATGGTATTTGCACATCTTTAGTTGTGTGAATGCATTCTTTCTCTTCCCTAAGCAGAGGCAGAGATAAATAAGAGTTATCAGGAGGTAGTCACACCGAAAAGGCAGGAGGTAGACAAATGGGTGACAGTCAAGAGAGGCAGAGAGAGCAGAGCACCCCTGTGGCCGTTCCCATCAACAATAAGTATACTGTTTTGGCTACTGTTGATGGGGATGACCTACCAGGAACAAGTTGCAGTGGTCCTGTCTCTGGCACTGAGGTTGGATCCTCGACTAGGAAGGGGAGGAGGGAAGAGAAGAGAGCGGTAGTGATAGGGGATTCTGTAATCAGGGGGGTGGATAGGAGATTTTGTAGGGAAGATCGGGAGTCTCGGATGGTATGTTGCCTCCCTGGTGCCGGGGTCCGGGACATCTCAGATCAGGTGCAGGTTATTCTCGAGAGGGAGGGCAAGAACCCAGATGTTGTGGTGCATGTTGGGACCAATGACGTGGGTAGGATGAGTGAGGGGGTCCTGCGTAGTGAGTTCATGGAGTTAGGTGCGAAGCTGAAGGGCAGGACCTCCAGGGTAACAATCTCAGGATTGCTCCCTGTGCCACGTGCGAGTGAGGCGAGGAACAGAAGGATTATACAGATTAATATGTGGCTGAGAGGATGGTGCAGGAGGGAGGACTTCAGGTTTTTAGATAATTGGGCTTTGTTCCAGGGAAAGTAGGATCTGTTCCGAAGGAACGGTTTACACCTGAACTGGAGCGGTACTAACATTCTTGCAGGAAAGTTTGCTAGTGCTTCTCGGGGGGGTTTAAACTAAATTTGCAGGGGGCAGGGATCCAGAATGCGAGAGAGGATAGCGAGATGAAGAATAAAGGACAGGTGGGGACTGCACGGTTTTGGAGTATTAAGTGTGTAGTAGAGAAAGGTGAGGCGGAACAAGTGATAAGGAGGACACATGTACAGAGGGATGGTCTGACAGAACATGGAGTTAAATGTGCAGAAAGAATAAGTAAATTTAGGAAGGACAACAAAATTCAAGGGGCGTATAGCCCGATGGGTGTTCGGGGAGCTGGGTTAAGCACAATAGGCAGAGATTCAAATAGAGAGAGGAGAAATGGGCTAAAAATTCTATATCTGAATGCACAAAGTGTCAGAAATAAGGCGGATGAGCTTGAAGCCCAGGTGCGAATGGGTAACTATGATGTTGTTGGGATAACGGAGACATGGCTGCAGGGAGATCAGACCTGGGAAATGAATGTACAAGGGTATACGTGCTATCTAGAGACAGAAATGTGGGCAGACGGGGTGGGGTGGCCCTGTTCGTGAGGAATGAGATTCAGTCCTTTGCAAGGGGGGGGGACATAGGATCAGGAGAAGTAGAGTCTATGCGGATAGAACTGAGGAACAGTAAGGGCAAAAAGACCCTAATGGGTGTTGTCTACAGGCCACCAAACAGTAGCATGGATATTGGGTGCAAGTTGAATAGGGAGTTAACATTGGCATGTGGCAAAGGTAATGTCACAGTAGTTATAGGGGATTTCAACATGCAGGTGAACTGGGAGAATCAGGTTGGTGCTGGACCCCAGGATAGGGAGTTTGTAGAGTGCCTATGGGATGCATTCTTGGAACAGCTTGTACGAGAGCCGACCAGGGACAAGGCAATTCTGGATTTAGTCTTGTGTAATGAACAGGATTTGATAAGCGATCTTGAAGTAAAGGAGCCATTCAGAGGTAGTGACCATAACATGTTAAGTTTTTATCTGCAGTTTGAGAAGGATAAGGGCAGATCGGAGGTGTCAGAGTTGCAGTTGAACAGGGGAGACTATGGAGCCATGAGGGAGGAGCTGGCCAAAGTTAACTGGACGGATATCCTAGCCGAAAAGACAGTGGAACAGCAATGGCAGGTATTCTTGGGAATAATGCACAAGGAGCAAAATCAGTTCATCCCCCGGAGAAGGAAGGATTCAAAAGGGGGAAAGGGGCCACAGTGGTTGACAAAGGAAGTCAGAGATTGCACAGCATTAAAAAAAAAAGGAAATATGACAGATCTAAGGTGAGTGGGAGGACAGATGATTGGGAAATTTTTAAGGAACAATCAGAACTTGAATAAAAAGGCAATACAGGGAGAAAATATGAGGTATGAACACAAGCTAGCCAGGAATATAAAGGAGGATAGCAAAAGCTTTTTTAGGTATGTGAAGAGAAAGAAGATAGTTAAGAACAATGTTGGGCCCTTGAAGAATGAATTGGGTGAAATTGTTATGGGAAACAGAGAAATGGCAGAAGAATTTAATAAGTACTTTAGATCTGTCTTCACTAGGGAAGACACAAGCAATCTCCCAGATGTATGGATGGGCCAAGGACATAGGGTAACAGAGGAAATGAAACAGATTGACATTAGGAAGGAAACGGTGATGAGTAGACTGATGGGACTGAAGGCTGACAAATCCCCAGGTCCAGATGGTCTGCATCCTAGGATACTAAAGGAGGTGGCCCTGGAAATTGCGGATGCTTTGGTAATCATTTTCCAATGTTCCTTAGATTCAGGATCAGTTCCTGAGGATTGGAGAATGGCTATTGTTATCCCACTTTTTAAGAAAGGAGGGAGGGAGGAAACAGAGAACTATCGTCCTGTCCACCTAACATCAGTAGTGGGGAAGATGCTAGAGTCCATTATTAAAGATGAAATAGTGGCATATCTAGATAGCAGTGATAGGATTGGGCCAAGCCAGCGTGGATTTACCAAGGGCAAATCATGCTTGACTAATCTATTGGAGTTTTTCGAGGATGTAACCAGGAAGTTAGACAAGGGAGATCCAGTGGATGTAGTGTACCTCGATTTTCAGAAGGCATTTGATAAGGTCCCACGTAGGAGATTGGTGGGTAAAATCAGAGCTCATGGCATTGGGGGGAAGATATTGATATGGATAGAAAACTGGTTGGCAGATAGAAAGCAAAGGGTAACAGTGAATGGGTGTTTCTCGGAATGGCAGGTGGTGACTAGTGGGGTGCCACAGGGCTCGGTATTGGGACCACAGCTGTTAACGATTTAGATGAAGGCATTGAGAATAACATCAGCTAGGAGATCTAGGAGTCCTTGTTCATCAGTCACTGAAGGTGTATGAGTAAGTGCAGCAGGCAGTGAAGAAGGCTAATGGAATGTTGGCCTTTATTACAAAAGGAATTGAGTATAAGAGCAAGGAAATCCTTTTGCATTTGTACAGGGCCCTGGTGAGACCACACCTGGAGTATTGTGTACAGTTTTGCTCTCCAGGGTTAAGGGAGGACATCCTGGCTATAGAGGAAGTGCAGCGTAGATTCACAAGGTTAATTCCTGGGATGTCTGGACTGTCTTACCCATAGAGGTTAGAGAGACTGGGCTTGTACACGCTGGAATTAAGGAGATTGAGAGGAGATCTGATTGTAACATTTAAGATTATTAAGGGATTGGACAAGATCGAGGCAGGAAATATGTTCCAGATACTGGGAGAGTCCAGTACCAGAGGGCATGGTTTAAGAATAAGGGGTAGGTCATTTAGGACAGAGTTTTTTTTTTGTTTTTTTATTTATTAAATTTTAGACATTACAAAGAATAAATGTAATAGTAAAATAGTAAGAAAGATAATATTAACCCTCCCCCCTCCCCTTAACCCTCCCCCCCTTAACCCTTATCTAAAGAAGAAAAAGAAAGAAAGAAGAGAAAGATTGGCTGGATATCAGAGGATCCCCACGTGCTCCATGGAGCTCAGAATAATTTTGATATTTATTTTTTACTTTCCCCAATTACTATAATTTTATCTTCAAAGGACCTATATATTTAATCCTATCTTTTGTAAGTATGGGAGCCAAATTTTCAAAAATATATCATATTCATTTCTTAAATTATATGTAATTTTTTCAAGTGGAATACAACTATGTATTTCATTATTCCAACAATCCATAGTTAAATATAAATCAGATTTCCAACTAACTGCGATAACTTTTATGGCTACTGTCAATGCAATTTTTATAAATTTTTTCTGATACTTGCTCAATTTAAGTTTCGGTATTGTCCCTTCAATGTCTCCTAATAAAAATAATAGTGGACTATGTGGGAGTTGTACTCCAATAATTTGTTCCAATAAAAGTCACAGTTAAGGAAAAACTTCTTCTCCCAGAGAGTTGTGGGGGTCTGGAATGCACTGCCACGGAAGGCAGTGGAGGCCAATTCTCTGGATGCTTTCAAGAAGGAGCTAGATATGGATAGGGGAATCAAGGGATATGGGGACAAGGCAGGAACCAGGTATTGATAGTAGATGATCAGCCATGATCTCAGAATGGCGGTGCAGGCTCGAAGGGCCGAATGGTCTACTTCTGCACCTATTGTCTATTGTATAATCCAGCTTGCTCCTTGCATCATTCTGTTTGACCAGGTATTAAATCCATTATCTCTGTGTTTGTTGGTAATTCTGTGCTAGGGTTGGTGACATTTCAGTGTGTTGGATTTAGTTTCAAAGTCCTGTGTAAACATTTTTCATTGTTCCTGAACTGATAATTCTGTTTTCCTCATCTGATGCATTTCATGTGTCTGATTAGTCTGGCTTTGTATGCACTAAGCTTTTGTTTTGGTGTATCTATAATTTCTACAATACCTTTGTTCGGTTGATCATATCTTGTATGGACCTTACCTTTCCATAAAGCCATAAGATATAGGAGCAGAATTAAGCCATTTGGGCCATCGAGTCTGATCCATTTTTCCTCTCAGCCCCAGTCTCCTGCCTTCTCCCTGTATCCCTTCATTACGAATCAGAATCAGAATCCTGTGTCAGGATGCTGTTCATCGACTATAGCTCAGCATTTCATACCATCATTCCCACAATCCTGATTGAGAAGTTGCAGAACCTGGGCCTCTGTACCTCCCTCTGCAATTGGATCCTTGACTTCCTAACCGGAAGGCCACATCTGTGCAGATTGGTGATAACATCTCTTCCTCACTGACAATCAACACTGCCACACCTCAGGGGTGTGTGCTTAGCCCACTGCTCTACTCTCTATATACACATGACTGTGTGGCTAGGCGTAGCTCAAATACCATCTATAAATTTGCTGATGATACAACCATTGTTGGTAGAATCTCAGATGGTGAGGAAAGGGCATAGAGTAGTGAGATCTGCCAACTAGTGGAGTGGTGTTGCAGCAACAACCTGGCACTCAACATCAGGAAGATGAAAAGTTGTTGTGGACTTCAGGAAGGGTTAGACAAAGGAACACATACCAATCCTCACAGAGGGATCAGAAGTGGAGACAGTGAGCAGTTTCAAGTTCCTGGGTGTCAAGATCTCTGAGGATCTAACTTGGTCCCAACATATTGATGTAGTTATAAAGAAGGCAAGACAGTAGGAGTTTGAAGAGATTTGGTACGTCAACAAATAGAAACTTCTGTACATGTACTGTGGAGAGCATTCTGACAGGCTGCATCACTGTCTGGTATGGGGGTGGGGGTGCTACTGCACAGGATCAAAAGAAGTTGCAAAAGGTTGTAAATCTTGGGTACTAACCTACAAAGTACCCAGGACATCTTCAAGGAGCAGTGTCTCAGAAAGGCAGTGTCCATTATGAAGGTCTTCCAGCACCCAGGGCATGCCTTTTTCTTACTGTTACCATCAGGTAGGAGGTACAGAAGCCTGAAGACACACACTCAGCGATTCAGGAACAGCTTCTTTCCCTCTATCATCCGATTCCTAAATGGACATTGAACCCTTGGACACTACTTCACTTTTTAAAAATATCGGGTTTTTTTGCATAATTGTTAATCTATTCAATATATGTATATTGCAATTGGTTTAGTTATTTACTTATTACTATTTTAATTTTTTTTCTTCTATGTTATGTATCACATTAAACTGCTGCTGCTAAGTTAACAAATTGCATACATATGCTGATGATAATAAACCTGATTCTGAGACTGTGTCCTCTGGTCACAGACTCCCCCAGAATTGGAAACATCCTCTTCACATCCACTCTATAGAGGCCTTTCACCATTCAATAGGTTTCAATGTGGTCACCCCTCATTCTTCTGAATTCCAGTGAATATAGGCCCAGAGTCATCAAATGGTCTTCATATGACAAGCCATTCAATTCTGGAATCATTTTCATGAACCTCCTTTGGACTCTCTCCAGTGTCAGCACATTATTCTAAAATAATACACTTCCTTACCTTTTCTCTTAACTTTCTTGCTTGGGTTATTCATTTTATACTCTGTTAGGTGGGCTATTTCTGCTCTTATGATTATTGTTGCTGTTATTTTTGTGTTGGTACAGTTTGTCTTTTGCACATTGGTTGTTTGTCAGTCTTTGTATGTAGTCTTTCACTGATTTAGTTGTTATGTTGTTATTCTATGTGGATGCCTACAAAAAATGAATCTCGGGGTAGTATATGGTGATATATATGTACTTTGAGCTTTGAACTCTGCATCTCTCAGACAAGGCTTCTCCATTAATCTGTGCTGTCCAACACCACTTGCCCCATCATGAATGTTCAGTGGTGCGGTTTGGACAATGTGGACTGCTTCCTACATCTTGAACCTGATTCCGAAGTTAAACATTTTAAACAAAATTTATCCCCGGCACCTTTGCAGTGGCACAGTCTGAGGAAATGAGTGTTTGAAAGTCAGAAGTTCGGATGCAGCCAGCGTCTGCAGTCTGCAAGATCCCTATTTGTTTCTGAGTTATGGAGCCCTCGCGCAGGAACCTCATCACATGAGATAATATAGAATGTGGAAAAGACCTTGCAACCCATCTGCTCCATGCCCACCAACGAGCTCAACAAAGCTAGTCCTCACTCCTATTGACATACCTGTCCAAGAACCTTTTAAATCAAGTCATCATACTTCCTCGGGCAGTTCATTCCATATCCTCACACCCACTGTGTGAAGAAGTTATTCTCATGTAATTTTAAATCCCTCACCTCTCACCTTAAACCTCTGCCTTCTAGTTTTTGATTCCCAAGCTCTGGGGAAAAGACTGTGAACATTCACCCTATTTATGCTCCTCATGATTTTATACATCTCTATAAGATCATCTCTCAGTCTCTTTCACTTCAGAAAATGAAGTTCAAGCCTGTCCAACCTCTTGCTATAACTGGAGAGGTTCTAATGAGACTGTTTCTCCAAAACCCTCTTCATCCATTGGTGGCATCAACGTCCCCTCCCAACTAGATTTCCTTGCATCAACTCTCTAATTGACTTCTGCCCACATCTGACTGTGCGCACGTTATTCACATCCTACACACCGGACTCCCAAAACTCTCAGCTTCCTCAGAGGGAAGAGCTTGGCAGAAGATCATGGGAAGCTCCAACATCAAATACAGAAGCTGGAGTGGGTAATTTGGCTCTTTGAGCTGGGCTTGCCAGCCAGAACAATGGCAGATGACTTTCTTTCTTGATCCTAGATTCCCATTCTCCACAGACCCTTGCGTGTTAGAAATCAAACTAATTTTTCACAATTTCTCAGTACACAAGGCAATAATAAATAAATTCCAATTTATCTCCTTAAATAAATTCAGTCAGCAGCCTGTCCCATTACTTTCCATGGTGGATAGATTTCTCCTCAGCTGTAACTGTGACCCCTGATTCTAACCCCACCACCTCAGCTGGGGGACAGACTGCACCCAGACTGTGTGAATTTTGTACTTTTCAAGATGATCATCTCATTCGTCTAAAGTCAAGTACACACAGGCCTTGTCAACCTGTTCTCTCTTGTACAATTGCCAGTCTGGTGAACCTTTCCCACATTCCCTCTGTACCAAGTACATCCCTCAGGGGTAGGGATACCAAACTGTACATAGTACCCAGAATCTGGTCTCGTCAGGGCTCAGTGTAAGTCTAAGTGCTGTGCTGAATTCTCACTCACATTAGACACACACCACTGCCTTCTGGTGAGAGCTAATCTGCTGAGCTTTATTGAAATATTCATTTGTGAAGTCGAAGTGCAGCACACACACAGTGCACACAGCTTGCAACAGATGGTAATGTTGTGATCAATCCCAGACAGAAATTTGATGTCATATGTTCTCTGTATCCTGTCCTATTGGTCGTGAATTCTTGTGCTGACCTAAATGATGAGGAGCTAATTCCTGATTCCAGGATTTGTCTCCCCATTGCTTCTGTTCTTCAGCACATGAACTGCCCCCACGCGAGTCATCTACTCCACAGCTAACCACTTTGGCTATCGTGTTGTGATCCAAGAGGATTGGTAGCTACAGCATTGACTTCCGTTTAACATTCCCCAAAGTGCATCCTCTTGGTTACTGGCACTGAGTGAACCAAGTACAGAGGAGCACATGATTGATTCAAGGACCTCACTTCTCAGGTGGCAAAAGAACCAGGCCTTTTTGCTAAGCTACTGTCTCAGCCTGAGCTCTTTTTATCTTTATAATCATTGTTACAAATGTGCCACAACTCTGAAGGGCCGAAGGGTACAAAGTGGCCCCCTCCTTTTTGAGAATTGCAAGATCGCTATTAATTCGGGTCTGGGACCCAGGAAATGAGAGAGAGACGTCCAGAATACACAAGGCTTGGAATGTGTCCTGGCCTCAGCAAGGCGGAACCATTGATAACAGCCATTGTCTCTTGGAGACAGAATTGTGTATTGAGTACTGTACTATTCATTGAAGCTCTCAGGAGATGACCAGAGTGAGCTAGTTGAGGGATTGCATCATCCCAACCTGAATGAGTAATCAGTGAGTGAGTAAGGATAAAAGAGGGTCTGGGGAACAACCCCTTCAGATGCACCAGGAGAAACGTATGAGACCGGTGGGGACCTGTGTGTGTGTCCATCCTTGCCCGGATGACAAGTCTTCCATGGAATGGCCTCGCTAAAGGACGAATACGGATCAAGATCGGATAAAGGAAAGCCGGCAAGTTTCTAAAATCTGTCTCTCTCCAACCAAAGGCTGCAGCCTGAATGAACTGAGTGACTTTTATATTTCCATCGGACAATACATTACCCCCTAGACCAGGGGTCAGCAACCTTTACCACTGAAAGAGCCATTTGGACCCGTTTCCCACAGAAAAGAAAACACTGGGAGCCGCAAAACCCGTTTGACATTTAAAATGAAATAACACTGCATACAATGTTTTTTTTGCCTTTATGCTATGTATAAACAAACTATAATGTGTTGCATTTATGAAATTGATGAACTCCTGCAGAGAAAACGAAATTACATTTCTGCATGCAACAAAAACATTTTGAACTCCGAAAAAAAGACGTTGGGTTGAAGGTTACTTTTAAGTAAAATACTCAATGTCTATTTGAGTCCTTCTTGTATTTATGAAAAACGCTGAACTTAAATTTTCCGCCAGCAGCAAACCAAAAATAACGTCAGCCAGCTGTCAACCTGAAAAATAAAAGGACTATTTCAATGAACAATGAAAAAATATGAATATACGTAAAACAATAGGCAATTAAAATATTTATCATACTTGGTTAATTGGATTTCTGCTCCTGGACCTCAGCGCACAGCATCTGCACATCAGGGCTGTATGACATCACCTTCATCTTTACACAGGATCGCAAGCTGTCATCTGTGAGGCGTGCGCGATGTTTGTTTTTAATAAAGTTCATGTTGGAGAACACCTGCTCACATACATATGTGGATCCAAAGATCAACAGGACTCCAAGTGCATACTTTTTAATGTTTACATAAATGTCGGGGATAGCATTCCATGTTTCGAACACAAGTTTGTCTGGTTTTAGGAGGTTTTCAGTATCACTCCATTTGTGATTCTGAGCAAGAACGGCCTTCTGACGGGCAACATCTTCAAGGTCTGCTGTCAAGCATCTAAACTTGGACACCCATATGTCTTTGTCGGGTATGTCGGCCAGTTCCATCTCAAGATCAGGTTTACTCACACCTGCCAATGCAGTCGTATTCAGTAGAGATGAATCGATGCTTAGGGGAGTGACCGGGAAGGATAATGTGTTTTTTTCCTCTCTGAACTCACAGAAGCGTTTCCCAAACAATGTTTGCATTGCGATGATTGCAGAATGTAAATACTCCGAATTTATCATGTCGTGACCTTGTTTGAACTCTCTCAAATTGGGGAAGTGAGACAAAGTGCCTTTCTGTCAATCTCTGGCAAGCACTGTCAACTTGCGCTCGAATGCCAAAACATCCTCCAACATGTGCAGGGCTGTATGTCCTTTCCCCTGAAGAGCTGTGTTCAGCGTGTTCAGGTGCGCTCTCTTGTTTACCATGAAGTGTAGCTTTTCCAGCCCTTTGCTGCCCAGGAAAGTTTTCACTTCTTCCAGATACGCGACAAAGTGTTTCAGCACCTCCCCTCTGGACAGCCACCGGACTTTGTTGTGCAGCAGGAGATCAGAATATGCGCTTTCCAGCTCGTCCAGTAACTAACGGAATTGACAGTAATTTAAACTTTTTGCCATTATTTTATTGACAATCTGAATGACAACATCCATTACTTCTGTGCATTCCGGAGGAAATGTTTGAGCGCACAGTGCCTCTTGGTGCAAGATGCAGTGAAAAATCAGCAGCTTTCTGTCCAGCGACTTCTGCAGTAAAGCCACAATTCCCTTGTGCGTTCCCGTCATATTCGGTGCCCCATCAGTAGCTACTGACACCAGGTGGGTAGTCTTTATTCCTTTGGCTCTTAAACAATTCAAGACAGCCTCACAAATGTCCTCCCCCCCGTGTTTGGTCTTTTAGAGTTATCAACTCAATCAGTTCTTCCTGTGGCCCGGCAGAGTTTACATACCGGCAGACCAGCGCTATTTGTTCAATATCACCTTTGTCTTTAGACTCGTCTCAGGCAATCGAGTAGGCCACAGTGAATTGATGTCTTTAATTTGCTGTCTTGTGATGTCTTCTGCCATTTTTATGGTTTGTCTTTGACGGTCTTTGCAGAGAGGGGCATATCCCTGATTTTCTGCACAATTTCACTCCTGTTTTTAAAGTCCGTGAATAGATGTTCCGAAATCTTAATGAAAGATTCTTTTATATATTCACCATCTGTAAACTGCTTCCCGTGCCTGACTATTTCCTGAGCGGCAATATAACTAGCGTATGTCGTTGGTTTTCCGGACTTCATCCATTGCTTGAAATGATTTTTGCTCAGATCAACCTTCCACATCCATTCCGAAATGGCTTTTTTTCTCTCATCTCCATCCGGATATTTTTGAGCAAAGGCTGCGTGTTTATTCTGGAAATGCCTTGCAACATTTGACTTTTTGTTGTTTGCTAGTTTCTCATTGCATATTAAGCATACCGGTAAACCAGTCTCGTCAACAGTGAAAGCAAATGAATCTGTCCACGTATCATTAAACGTTCTGTTTTCTTCAGTCACTTTTCTTTTTTTAGAATTCTCCATAGTTGGCCTACCTTGGATCGAAAAATTAAAGAAATTGCGCACTGACGGGTGTCAGGTATTGGCAGTGGTGATGTATATTAATAGCGATAAAAACACGTTGTAGCGGTGTGCTCACGCAGTCAGTAAACTGCAGTCGAATATCTTTATTCGAACTAGACAGCCTTGCTTTTAAGTCTCCCTCAACCTGGCCCCCATGGACACGGATGCTTCAAAAGACACGTACTCACAAACCCCCATAGGCTATCTCCCTTAGCCTGAACGCTGGCTAATTGTGAGCCGGTTCCAATGTGCCAGAAAATGGGTCGCCACAACGTCTTATTTAGATTGTACAAGATCACCATAATCTTCAAATTTAGAATTACATTTCAAAAACTAACAAACTAACATAAAATACATTTTAATTAAATACTGACCAATTATTTCCCAAAGCAACAGGGAGCCGCAGCGCTGAGTTAAAAGAGCCACATGTGGCTCCGGAGCCGCGGGTTGCCGACCCCCGCCCTAGACGATGATAGAACTATTTCTTATTGATTATTATTATACCCACACTTTTAGATTTAGTGTCGACGTAGATTTAGTGTATATTATCTGTATGTTTGCATTGATATTTTTGTGTATTTTTACTAATAAATACTGTTAAAAATAGTACTATCAGACTTCAACGGACCTCTCTATCTTTGCTGGTAAGTGACCCAGTTATGGGGTTCATAACAAAGTGGGGATCTTGTCTCGAGATTTGATACCAAATTGGAGGGCCAGTGAATTGGGCTTGTCAGTCCAAACTTGGATCTGGTTGCGTGGGTAGCCAGACGGGAAACCAGCAAAGATGGACATGGATGAATTTATAGAAAACCCGACTCGGGAGACGCTAGAGGCGGCCACAAAGTTGGAATTGATAAATATTGTGAAAGGACTAAACCTCGCAGAGGTGAGGTTGTCAATGAAAAAGCGGGAGGTGCGGAGGGCCGTAACTCAGTATTATATTACGAAGAATGTGTTTTCAGCTGAGGTATTGGAAAATATCCCTAAAAAGGTACCAGCTAGTGGGACGGCTCAATTGGAGTTGGAGAAATTAAGGTTGGAACATGAATTTAAATTAAAGCAGCTGGAAGCAGCTGAAAAAGAAAAGGAAAGAGCCGAGAAAGAGAAAGAAAGAGCCGAAAGGGAGAAGGAAAGGGCTGAGAAGGAAAAAGAGCAGGAAAGAGTTGAAAAGCAAAGGGAGCATGCGCTCCAGCTAAAGGAGTTGGAGGTGAAGAGAGAGCAAGAAAGAGCTGAGAAACAAAGGAAGCATGAAATTCAGTTAAAACAGCTGGAAGCAGCTGAAAAGGAGAGAGCCGAGAAGGAGAGGGAGGCGGAGAAATAGAGGCAACATGACTTGGACGTGGAAAAGTTAAGGCAAGAGTGAAGAGTTCAAGGGTCAGACCAAGAGGAGCAGTTTAATGTTAGTCGGGAGTTTAGGTTAGTACCTCCGTTCGAGGAGACGGATGTTGATAGTTATTTCTTGCATTTTGAAAAGGTGGCAGTGAGTCAGAAGTGGCCCAAAGAGCAATGGGTGGCGTTGTTACAAAGTATGTTAAAAGGGAAGGCACAACGGGCATATGCAACGTTGTCCATGGAGGAGGAAGAGTTGGAGAATTATGAGAAAGTAAAGGAGGCCATTCTTCAGACCTACAAATTGGTACCTGAAGCCTATAGTCAAAAGTTCAGAAATTTAAAGAAAGGGTGGAATCAGACGTATACCAAGTTTGCCTATGAGAAGGGTGTGCTCTTGGATCGTTGGTGTGCAGCAGAAATAGTGGAAGAAGATTTTTGGCATCTCAGGGAGTTAATTCTGATTGAGGAATTTAAAGGTTGTGTTTTGGATGATATCCAGGTGTATTTGAATGAGAAGCCGAATAAGTCCATCTCCGAATTTGCTAGGTTCGCAGATGAACATGTCCTAACCCACAAGACAAAGTTTTCCTTGAATTAAAGTTACCAGAGAGACCGTGGGAATGGTAGAGAAAGCCCGCCGGGAGCTAGTGGTAAGATTGAGGAGGAGAGGCAAGATGGCAGGCGAGGTCCTGGCTTGACCTGTTTTAATTGTGGAAAGGTGGGTCATGTTGCATCTAAGTGCTTTGCTCCGAGGAAGGAGACAGGAAAATGGAAAGCAGCAGTCCCTATAGGATGTGCTGTGGTGATCAGTAAATCGACGAGAGAGCCCCAGGTAGACAGAATACGAGAAGGGTCTGAGAAATGTATTTCAAAAGGAACCGTGTCTGTGAGAGAGGGAGACACACCAGTTCCAGTGCGGATCTGGAGAGACACGGGAGCTGAACTGTCATTGATTTGCAGTAAGGTACTGGATTTTGGTCACAAGACAGGAATGGTAGCTTTGAGAGGAATAGGAAAAGGGACAGAAGTGGTGCCCTTACATAGGATCATTATGAATTGTGATCTGGTATCTGGACCAGTTGAAATAGGGGTGCGATCAGAATTTCTGAGAACTGACGTGGACGTCCTTTTTGGTAACGATTTAGCCGGTGGTAAGGTTTGGTCAGCAATGAAGCTGACGAGCCAGCCTGTAAGTGTTGAGGTCCCGCCCCTAGATTCCAAGATCTATCCAGCATGCGCGATCACTCGCAGCATGTCGAGAAAGGCAGCTGAGAACGAGACCAGTTTAAATCAGGCCAGTATCGATTTGGCCGAGACATTTTTACCAACCTTGTACCAAGAGGGTGGTAAAACGGAGAATAGGAAAGTGAACAAGAGTAAGGGAGAGGAGGTAGTCCTGCCCTTAGCCAGGAGGAATTTATAGAGGCACGAAGTAAAGATGAGAAATAGATAAGGCTGTTAAAAGGTCCAGAGTTGGACATGGATGATCTGTCTAGTTTGGCAGAACTGTTTGAAGAAGTTGAAAATTCTAAAGGTGTTCCCGATAATGAAATGAGGGCAGTCCTAGATGAAAGGGATGCCATTACCTTGAAGAAGTCTGCTGGGTTGGCAGATGAGGTTGTTTCAGCCCGCTGGGTTGAGTTTACTCCGGAAGGGAGTTGCCCAGAGAGTAGCTGGGAGGATCAGGGGAATTTAGAATTTGAAAAGGGTACGGGTATTGAAAGCCTGGAAGAGGCAGATGTCCCATTTGAGTGTGTTCAAGATGTGGATGCACATGGTACTGAACCTAGTAATGAAACTCAGGAAAAGTCTGAGGTATTTGATTCAGTTGAAAAGGAATGCAGTCCTTGTGGGTCAGATGGACTTGGTTCAGTGAAGAAAAGGTTAACCTTGGTAATAGTGGGAAGTGAGAATTCCCAGTTGTTTGTGCTCGAAGGTGTGTTAAAAGTTAGTGAGGAGATAAAAGGTGGTGAGGTGAATATTATTATTGAAGGAAAAGGGAAAAGTGTAGTTCCTAAATTGAATGAAGAAAATTTAAAGTCTGGATTGATGTCAGAAGCAGCAACCAGGCTGCAGAGACAATGGCTTGGTACCGCGGTGCCTGCGAATCAATTACAGGTTGAGTTGGAATGTAAAGGTGCCCCACACGCTGTTGTTATTCAAGAGTGTGCTGTGAAGAGGCAGAATTCAAAATGCTGTTTGGACAAAGAGGGATCGCTTGCAGATCTTGAATTGAGAACTAATAGCCTGAAGGGTCCTGAAGTTAAAACTAGCAACTTGCTTAAAATTAAAGAATTGTGTGAAAATTCGGAAAAAGGTCTAAGTTTGGAACACGTTGTTGATAAAATAACTCCTATGAAAGGAGCAGGTGACAGCCTAGTCCACACTGGTGCACAAGCTCACCACGTGGGAGTTAACTAGAAAAGGGGCGAGGGTTCATGGGATGCCATTTTTAAATAACAGGATCCGGTTTTAAGGGATTTCAACAAAGCATGTGAAAAATAAAGACAACCCCCATAGAAGATTGACTGTTAAGTTTGAAAGTAAAATAAAGATTACTAATTGCATGAACTTCTATAGTATACATGTAAGCTAAGATCACAACTCTTTAGTTTTTGTTTGCTGAAGAAAAGGAATAAAAATAAGTGGTTAGCAAATTGAAGTCTGATGCTACAAGATTTTATTAAGGTACAAGATGTTAAGATATTAAAGGAAGTGACAATGTAATCGTTAACTGTTTAGATGCTGAATTGAATGTATAACTGTATTACTCTGTAGTGAAAAAAAATTTTGTATTGTGTTAGGTCCTAAAATCCTGTAAGACTGTATTAATCCATTTTTACCAATGGTAAAAAGGCTTTGAAGAAAGGGGGTGTTATGAATGTGCCACAACTCTGAGGGGCCAAAGGGTACAAAGTAGCCCCCTCCTTTTTGAGAATCGCAAGATCGCTATTAATTCAGGTCTGGGACCCAGGAAATGAGAGAGAGACGTCCAGAATACACAAGGCTTGGAATGTGTCCTGGTCTCAGCAAGGCGGAACCACTGATAACGGCTATTGTCTCTTGGAGACGGAATTGTGTATTGAGTACTGTACTATTCATTGAAGCCCTCAGGAGATGACCAGAGTGAGCTAGTTGAGGGATTGCATCATCCCAACCTGAATGAGTAATCAGTGAGTGAGTAAGGATAAAAGAGGGTCTGAGGAACAACCCCTTCAGATGCACCAGGAGAAACGTATGAGACCGGTGGGGACCTGTGTGTGTGTCCATCCTTGCCCGGATGACAAGTCTTCCATGGAATGGCCTCGCTAAAGGACGAATACGGATCAAGATCGGATAAAGGAAAGCCGGCAAGTTTCTAAAATCTGTCTCTCTCCAACCAAAGGCTGCAGCCTGAATGAACTGAGTGACTTTTATATTTCCATCGGACAATACATTACCCCCTAGACCAGGGGTCAGCAACCTTTACCGCTGAAAGAGCCACTTGGATCCGTTTCCCACAGAAAAGTAAACACTGGGAGCCGCAAAACCCGTTTGACATTTAAAATGAAATAACACTGCATACAACGTTTTGTTTTGCCTTTATGCTATGTATAAACAAACTATAATGTGTTGCATTTATGAAATTGATGAACTCCTGCAGAGAAAACGAAATTACATTTCTGCATGCAACAAAAACATTTTGAACTCCGAAAAAGAGATGTTGGGTTGAAGGTTACTTTTAAGTAAAATACTCAACGTCTATTTGAGTCCTTCTTGTATTTATGAAAAACGCCAAACTTAAATTTGCCGCCAGCAGCAAACCAAAAATAACGTCAGCCAGCTGTCAACCTGAAAAATAAAAGGACTATTTCACTGAACAATGAAAACATATGAATATACGTAAAATAATAGGCAATTAAAATATTTATCATACTTGTTCAGGTTGACTCACACCTGACAATGCAGTCGTATTCAGTAGGGATGGATTGATGCTTAGGGGAGTGACCGGGAAGGATAATGTGTTTTTTTCCTCTCTGAACTCACAGAAGCGTTTCCCAAACGATGTTTGCATTGCGATGATTGCAGAATGTAAATACTCCGAATTTATCATGTCGTGACCTTGTTTGAACTCTCTCAAATTGGGGAAGTGAGACAAAGTGCCTTTCTGTAAATCTCTGGCAAGCAACGTCAACTTGCACTCGAATGCCAAAACATCCTCCAACATGTGCAGGGCTGTACGTCCTTACCCCGTTGAAGAGCTGTGTTCAGCGTGTTCAGGTGCGCTGTCATGTCTACCATGAAGTGTAGCTTTTCCAGCCACTCTGGCTGTTCCAGCTCAGGAAAGGTGAGCCCTTTGCTGCCCAGGAAAGTTTTCACTTCTTCCAGACACACGACAAAGCGTTTCAGCACCTCCCCTCTGGACAGCCAGCGATAAAAACAAGTTGCAGCGGCATGCTACACGCAGTCAGTAAACTGCAGTCAAAGATAGCTTTATTCGAACTAAACAGCCTTGCTTTTAAGCCTCCCTCAACCCGCCCCCCCATGGGCGCGGATGCTCCAAAAGACACGTACTCACAAACCCCCGTAGGCTATCTCCCTTAGCCTGAACGCTGGCTAATTGTGAGCCGGTTCGGATGTGTCAGAAAATGGGTCGCCACAACGTCTTATTTAGATTGTACAAGATCACCAAAATCTTCAAATTTAGATTTACATTTCAAAAACTAACAAACTAACATAAAATACATTTTAATTAAATACTGACCATGTAGCGGTGTGCTACACGCAGCGCTAAAATTACGACACGGAGTCGGTAATTGCAGTCGAAGGAAAAAACTTTATTCGAAATCTTCAGCCTTACTTTTAAGCCTCCCTCAACCTGCCCCCCCCATGGCGCAGAGGCTCCAAAGCTCTGTGCTCGCAAACCCCCGTTCGGATGTGCCAGGAAAAGGGTCGCCACAACCAATTATTTCCCAAAGCAACAGGGAGCCGCAGCACAGACGTAAAAGAGCCACATGTGGCTCCGGAGCCGCGGGTTGCCGACCCCCGCCCTAGACGATGATAGAACTATTTCTTATTGATTATTATTATACCCGCACTTTTAGATTTAGTATCGACGACGTATATTATCTGTATGTTTGCATTGATATTATTTTTGTGTATTTTTACTAATAAATACTGTTAAAAATAGTACCATCAGACTTCAACGGACCTCTCTATCTTTGCTGGTAAGTGACCCAGTTACGGGGTTCGTAACATCATGGACATGGCCAATTGTACTCCCTGCTGCTGAGTCACAGGTGAAGCCTACACCATTTAACTACAGCCGGCCAGACAATTCCACAGGCTGAATTTATGGCTGCTGCAGTTTAGTGAAAGAGTGGAGTGTTGTCCATTATCTTGGGCTAGTCTGGACTTAAATCTATTTCACAGAGCCTTAATTGCCAGTTTCTGATTCAGAAACTGTGATCAATCAATGTTGGAGATACATTCCTTCTTCTTTTAGGCGTATCAGTCTCCTTGCTTTTTGACTTCCTTAACGTTCTCAGAGAGCAAGACTGATAACTACACTTTGCACCTTACCCTGTATAATTACTCATGTTCAACTCCTCTTGCAAATGAAAGCTAACAAACCATTTGTCTTTTTAACTGTCTGCTGCATGTAGATATCAGTTTTCAGTAACTGGTGTACAAGGACTCTCAGTTACATATGAGTATTCTCCAGCCTATCACCTGTCAACTGATTCTTGTCTCCTTCCTCGACTGTCCAGTTACTTTGCCATCTCATCATCCTCCTCGCTATTCACAATGCCACAAAGTGTCTTCTCATTAGCAAGTTAGGAGATATTCCATTCTGCTTCCCCTTTTAACCATCGATAGATATTGGGAACAGCTGGGTCCCAGTACCGAACCATGCACTGCCCCCACCAGCCACTGCCTGCTACTTGGAGAGGGACCTATTTATTTTCACTCTGTTTCCTATTTGTTAACCAATTCTTGATCCATGCCAGTATACTAACCTGCACGCCCCAATACCATATCCCCATACCACATCCCCAATTCCATCCCACCTCCCCAATTCCACTTCTCCATTCCTACCACCACTTTTTCAATCCCACCCCAATTCCAGATCTCTAATAGCCAATTCCAACTCCATAATAGAGGAGGTTTACAAAAATGTTTCTCAGAATGAAAGGGTTAATTGATGAGGAAATTTTAATGGCTCTGGGCCTGACCTTGCTGGAGTTTAGAAGAATGGGGGGGGTGGTCTATATGACACTTACTGAATATTGAAATACCTGGATAGAGTGGACACGAAGAGGATATTTCGAACAGTGGGAGAGATTAGAACAGAGGTTTCCAACCTTGGGTCCAGGAAGCCCTCAGTTAATGGCAGGGGTCCGTGGCATAAAAAAGGTTGGGAACCCCGGTCTAGAAGTTGATGCTACAGCTTCATAATAAAAAGACATCCCTTCAGACAAGAGATGAGGAGGAATTTCTTTAGCCAGAAGGTAGTGAATTTGTGGAATTCCTTGCCTCAGGCAGCTGTAGAGGCCAGCTCATTAGGTATATTTAAAGCAGAAGTTGATGGTTCCTTGATTAATAAGGGTGTCAGAGATGATGGGGAGAAGGTGAGACAGTGTGGTTGAGAGGAAAATAAATCAGCCATGAGATGACAGAGCAGACTCAATGGACTGAATGGCCTAATTCTGCTCCTTTGGCTTATGGTTTCAATTTCCACATTAATTTATTTGGGATTGACAAGAGTTCAGTGACGGCTTAAGTGCAGAGGAAGAGGTACAGACTCAGAGTGAACAGGTCACCGAGTTTCAATAAGAACTGTACAGAATACAGGAAAATATTCAGTCCTGCTGAAGGGTCTCAGCCCGAAACATCAACTGTACTCTTTTCCATAGAAGCTGGCTGGCCTGCTGAATTCCTCCTGCATTTTATGTATGTGTTGCTTGGATTTCCAGCATCTGCAGGTTTCCCCATGTTTGTAAAAATATTAAGTCCTCGGCCAACACGCCGGCTAACTAAAAACTCTCAAACTAAAAACTAACACCGTCACTGTGGCTCAAAGTCAGTAACCTAGAACAAAATAAACAATGCTATTTAACCACGTCTGTCTACAGTAAATCATTAATCTTATTTCCCAGAATGTGGACTAAGGTAAGCAGGGAGCATTGTCGTCACTGTGCTTTGATCAAGACTCAACAGAGCTGAAACAAAAGGAAAGGAGTTAAATTAATTACAAAGAAACCTTAATTATCTGGAATGTGAGTATTCTCACGTGGGTGATTGCTGTCTTCTTTCAGCAGTCGCCTGTGAGAGCATCCAGACTCCGCAGTTATGACGGGGATTTCATTCCAAACATAGCTCTGTTCCCTGATCTACACACCCCCAACAATGTCCAGTAGATCCAATGAACATGATTTGCCTTTTTTAAATTGACATTGATTTTATCTACTCCTGCCCATATTTCTCAACTCTTCTGTTAGCACACCAAATTGATGCTGGCAGTTTTCAACCTAAAGTTCTGCTAACTGGTTTGTAGATGCAGCTTTCCATTTTCCTTTAGGATTATATTTGCCACCCTCCAATCTGCAACAATCATTTTATTACCTGCAGAGTTTGGAAGATGATAACCAAGGCATTCCACACCTATTTCTGTTAGTGCCCTGGATGTAGATAATCAGGCAACTGAGACTGGTCATCTTACAATCCCAGGAATTCCTCCAGAATTCTATGCTGATAGCCATTTCCTTTAAACATCCTTTTACTCGGTTCCTTGCCAGTTTTGAGAATTTACCTGTTCCCTGAAGACAGAAGCAATGCATCTGTTAAAGTTCAGCTATTTCTTGTTTCCCATAATAAATTCTCCAGTTTCTGACTGACTGGTACCTAACATTTATTTGTACGAATCTTTTCCTTTTTGTGCATTTTAGAAACATTCAATTCACTTTTTAGTTCATTCATTGCAAATTTAGAATCAGAGAGTAGTAAAGCCTTCAGCCCAATTAACCACACTGACTGTGTTAACCAGTGAACTAATCCTACCTGCCTGTGTTTGGCCCCTAGCGGTCTGACCGTGTACTTCTTTAGATGGCTTTTAAATGCCACTCAAGTGCCCATCTCAGCCACTGCCAGCATATTGCAAATACACGGTACCCTTTCCATGAACAAACTGCTGCTGAGGTTCCCTTTTTAAGTCATTTGCCTCTGATCTTAAACCTATACCCTCTTGTTTTTAGTGCCTTCTCCCTGGGAAAATGATTACTTGCTTTCACCCTGACTACACCTTTCATGACCTCATATACTCCTTAATCTCTTACATTTCAGGAAATAGATCTTTGTCTCCACAATCTCTCCAAGTAACTCAAGCCACCAAGACCAGGCCAAATCCTGATAATAGGGCAAACAAAACTGTTCACAACTCTAAATTTCCCACACTCCTCAGATTTGTTACTGTTTTTGGTAACTTTAAATGGTCCTCTTTGGATCTTATACCACCCTTAACTATTTCTGAGTCATGGTTAGATTACTTTTCAAGTTTTTGTATCAGAAGGGAATATAGTTCCTGCAACCATTCCTTCAACATTAGCCATTGTCTCTCCACTGTCATATCTTTCATGAACCTCCTCAATCCATCACGGCCAATGCATTCCCCCTTGCTTTGTCATAGTTTAAAATTAAGACCCTAGTTTCAGAATGAGAGATTACTTTCCATTTTAATGAAACATTTTACCACATTTTAGACACTTTTCACTAACAGATATCACACAATGAGTAATTAACTGACCTATTTGCTTTGCACAGAACCCAATGCTATATAATTGTGTATATCTTGTGTTTTAAGGTGGAGACAATTAGACCATAAGACATATAAGCAAAATTAGGCCATTTGACCCATTGAGTCTGCTGACCCATTTCCCTCTCAACCCTGTATTATTGATGTGACTCAGACACTGCAGTATATTGAATAACCACGTTTATTCAACAGACTTCCATTTTCTTAACCCCTGTTCTGACGTCATACGCACTCTGACCTACAAATACTCACACAGTACATTACATCCCCATTCTCAAGGTTTTTTTTACAAACTGTGAATTACCAAATCAATGACATCCCCATTCTCAAGGTTTTTTTTACAACACTGTGAATTACCAAATCAATGCCTCCAGGTATGACTTTCTTACATTGCAACAGCCATGACATAAATTTAAAAAAAAATCTTAACTTCGACATTGTATCTTACAATACTAACAACAGTATATTTTCTTTACTAACATAGACTAATAAACCTTTTATTTCACACCTTGGAACTTATAACATGTGTGTCTTTGCCTCAAACTGTGTGAGACTGTAGGTAGATCTAGTCTCTGTATCTCACTGGAAGTTTGACTTGTCTCCCAGACCGTGTGCAATACAACTGTGACTGTGCTTGTCCTTCATCAGAGTCAGTCTCTTGAGTGACCTCTGTGTCTTTGCGGTCTGCATTTCCACCTCTGTCGGCCTGCGCCGAACCTTCACCTTCATTGCGCCATGAGGTTTCAAAGCACCCCTCACTCTTGGTGTTGTTTGTTTCCATGTCTGTATCTGGAAATGTCCTGTGCGTCTGTACGTGGAAACTCCCTCTCGCCTGTCTTCAGCAGTTGCTTCCTGTTCCTTCTGTAGACTCTTCCACCCAGCATGCGAACTGTGAAGGATCTTGGTTGCTGATGTCTGTTCACAACCACAGCTGGTTGCCAAGAGCCTCCTCTCTGACATTTTCACCTGTATGCAGATCTGGCAACTGTCTTGTATGTCTGTCACAGCAGCTCTTTTGCTTTATTTGCTTGTCATGTACTCGAAGATTACCTTCAGGAGTCAGTAGAGTTGTGGATGTCGGCAGTTTGGACTTCAGACGATGCCCCATCAACAGCCGTGCAGGACGGAACCCCACACCCTCAATCGGTGTGTTGCGGTATTCAAGCAGAGCAATGTACGGGTCACCGTTGCTGCTTTGTGCCTTCTTGAGCATGTTCTTGACAGTTTGTACAGTTCTTTCTGCTTGTCCATTAGACTGAGCGTGCCCTAGACTGGAAGTAACATGTTGAAATTCCCAGCTTTCTGAGAACCCTCTGAACTCACCACTGGCATATTGTGGACCATTGTCACTAACCAAAATATCTGGAATACCATGTCTTGTGAATGTCGACTTCATTGAATTCTGATGAGCATTTCCTGTCTCATTTGGTTTGGTATGATGAGTTTTGCTGCTTTGAACATTAGTCCTGATGCATAGCTGATTTCCTCTTTAAATGTCCCGTATTTCTGTATTTCTTTTGGAACATCTTTTCTTTCTGTTGGCCATCCATTCATTGTAATGTCTCTTAGCATTTGCATTTCAGGATCATCTGCAGTCGCTTTCCTGAACATGTTCAACTTCACCTCAGAGATGGGTAGCTGAGGTGTAACCCTCCAGCTCTCTTCCCAGCAACTCTTCCTTTTGCTCTTTGAGATAAGCACGGCTCAAAGCATCAGCAGTGGCTTGTAGGTGACTGTGAGATTGTACCTCTGTAGCTTGAGAATCATCCTTTGCAGCCTCATAGGAGCTTGGTGAAGTGGCTTTTTGAAGATACTCTCAAGTGGTTTGTGATCACTCTCAACCTGGATTTCTTTGCCATATACATATTGATGGAACTTCTTACACCCATAAACTATGGTGAGTAATTCCTTCTCGATTTGAGCATATCGGCGTTGACAGTCTGTAAGTACTCGTGATCCATACGCCACAGGCCTCCCATCCTGCAGTATAACAGTTCCTATTCCCTCCGAACTGGCATCCACAGACATCGTCACCAGTTTATTGACATCATAGAACTTGAGTGCTGGTGCATTGGTAACCAATTGCTTCAATGTGTCAAAACTTCTCTTTTGTTCATCTTCCCAGTGCCATTAAGTGTTGCTCTCTAGTAGCTTTCGAAATGGAGTGCAGATCTCTGATAAGTTGGGAATGAATTTGGAAGATACTGTATCATGCCAATGAACCTCAATAGTTCTTGCTTATCTTTGGCTGGTGGTAGCTGTACCACAGCCCTGACCTTTTCATTATCTGGTTTTAGCCCATCAGTGCTGAGTATGTGACCTATGTATTTGATCTCTGTAGTTCTGATCTTATATTTACTTTTGTTCAGTTTTAGGTTGTACTCATGTGCTCTCTCCAGGAGCTTCCTAAGTCTCTGATCATGTTCCTCAATTGTGTCACCCCATACCAGCAAAGCATCAGTGATATTGACCACTCCGTCCAGGCCTTCAATCATTTCTGCCACGGACCTCTGGAATACCTCTGACTCAGGAGAAATCCCAAAGGGTAGACGCAGGAAACGATATCTCCCTATGGGCGTGTTGAAAGTGCATAATTTGGAACTTTCCTCATCCAGCTTGAACTGCCAGAAACCTTGATTTGCATCTAATACTGAAAAGTATTTCACATTAGGCATGTGGGAGACAACCTCTTCAATTGTGAGCAGCGGATAGTGCTCTCTTTTGATGGCTCGGTTGAGATCTTGTGGATCCATGCAAATCCTCATCTTTTTTTCTGCGACCACTGTCACCATACTATTCATCCGGTCAGTCTGTTCTATTTGTCTCATTATGACTCCCATCTGATCCATTCTGTGTAGCTCCTCCACTACTCGATCCCTGAGAGTAACTGGAATCTTTCTCGGGGCATGCACGACTGGTGCAATAGTTGGATCAATGTGGATATGGTGTTTCCCTGGTAAACATCCTATTCCAGAAAACAAGACAGCAAAGTCTTTGAGAATGTCATTTTCTTTCTCAACACCATAGATTCGCTTCACCAGGCCTAGCATTGTGCATGTTGCTTTGCCCAGTATTGCTGGAACATGTTCCTGTACTATCTCAAACGCTATCTTGTGTTTTTGTCCTTTGTACACACAGGTGAGTGTTTTCTTTCCCAATGGCGCTGTCTTGTGGCTGAAATATGCAACAAGCTTGCAGGTGGATTTTCTCAGTCTTCCTCTGATGTCCAGTGAGTTGAATGTTTCTGCTGACATTACATTGTACTTCGCCCCAGTGTCAAGCTTAAATGTCACATTCCTCCTATTTATTATCAGATCTTGAGTCCAATCATCTTCATCCTCCATCTCTGCATTGTCAATATTCTTGATGCATACCTCCTGTTCCACTTCAACTGTGCCAATGAACATGCCACTGTTGCCCTCACTCTGTTTCACAGCATGCATTTTCCTTGCGTGCTCCTGCGATATGCACATCTTTGCAAAGTGATTTCTTTACTGGCATAACTTGCATGTCTTACCGAAGGCTGGACATTTTCTGTATCCATGTTTATAACCACATCTGTTGCAGTTAACTTCCTCTTGATCATCCTGTGGAGCTGGCCTTGTCCTACTCGTCAGTTTTCACAGTTTTTATTTTGTGCACTTCAATCTCTTCATTAAGCACTTTAACCTGACTTGACGTGATCTCGCTGGCATGCAAACATCAATCGCCTTTTCTAATGTAAGCTCTATAGCCTGTCTCTCACATGATCATCTCGTATGCCGCATACAATCCTGTCGCATATTAAAGAATCATGCAGTTGTCTGAACTCACAGTTCTTTGCCTTGTTCTTCAAATCTGTTACATAGGTGTCTTTGGTCTCTGTCGGTCCTTGAGCCCTCGTAAAAAGTAAGTGTCGGATGTACGGTAGGTTTTTTCTCAGTTTGCAGTAATCTTGAAACTTTTTCTTCAACACATCAATTTTATCTTGTTCATCAGCTTGGAAGACAAACATGTTGCAAATCTTTATTGCCTCTGCCCCTGCCACATGCAAAAACGTAGCACATTGCACTTTCTCGGTCTTTTCAGCTACGCCACTAACGGTGCAAAACAGCACAAACTGCTGGATCCATACTTTCCAGTTCCTAGCAAGATTACCTTGTCGGCATAAACTCAATGGTGGCTGTAACTGTGACATCTTTTACTCCTTTTTTTCTCGCAAACTACTTCTGACACCATGTAGTATCGATGTGACTCAGACTCTGCAGTATATTGAACAACCATGTTTATTCAACAGACCTCCATTTTCTTAACCTCAGTTCTGACATCATATGCACTCTGACCTACGGATACTCACACAGTATATTACAAACCCCATTCTCCTGCCTTCTTCTCCCATAACTTTTCATGCCCTGACTAATCAGAAACCTATCAACCTCTGCTTTAAATAAACTCATTGATTTGGCCTTCACAGTTATCTGTGGCAATTATTCCACAGATTTACCATCCTCTGGCTAAAGAAATTCCTCCTGATCTCTGTTCTGAGGTTGTGTCCTCTGGTCCTCGACCCCCCCCCCCCCCCAACTGTGGGTAACATCCTTTCCACATCCACTCTATCTCGGCCTGACAATATATGATAGGTTTCAATGAGGTCTGCTCCCCACCTCCACAATTCTCCTAAGCTCCAGTAGGAACAACCCTAGAGCCATCAAAAGAAAGCATTAAAAAAAAGGCTCCTAACTGAAGAACAGCTTATATTTAAAAGAGCAGTGGAAATCACTGTGTCAATGGAAGCCACAGAGACACAATCGAGTTGCAGTCAGGATTGAAAGTAAGCGTGAACAGAAGCGTCTAAACAGAACAGAACAGGCCTGGCCGAACAAATTGTGTTACCATTGCTTTAAATGTAGATTTAATGGTTAAACTTGCAGAAAATGCAACCAAGTAGGACACATTTCAGGATGTCTATTTTATAATTTCTCTGACATTAAATGTACCTTTGAAACATACAAAGAGCATGTCTCCTTCTTCTCCTCCTCCCTCCTCTCCCTCCCCTCCCCCTCTCCCTCCCTGTGACTCCAAACTCCCTCTGTCAGTAAGTCAGTATCATTTCATTTCACTTTCTCTCTGATCCCCCAACCCCAATCAGTCCATCTGATTAGTCCTGATGAAGGGTCTTGGCCCGAAATGTTGACAGTGTACTCTTCTACATAGATGCTGCTGGGCCCGCTGTGTTCCTCCAGCGTTGTGTGTGTTGTTTGGTTTCTTCTTCTATTTACGGCAGTTTTGACACATCTGGGTGCATTACTGCCCTCCGCAGGATGTATAATTAATTATAGAATTTCAAGAAACTCAAATTCTTGAATATAAACTAGTCGCATGTAGAAATTGAATAATAAACTCTTCAATCAGATGGTGGTTCTCTTGGTGGTCAAACAAAGATTTAATAGAAAAACAAAATACATTTAAGTCAGAGAGCCTCTTGAACAATATGCTTCTTCCAATTTTATATCAATTACAACTCAGCAAAACATGCTGAACTGTCTCTGGACTACCACGGTCACATAATCCAGTAGGATCTTTTCCTATTACCTTTAAATAATAGTTTAACCCACAATGCCACAACCTAAGTCTTGTTAATTTCACCATATCTCTATGATTTAAAGAGTAACAGTCTGAGACCTTTTTAACTAGTGGGTGACTAGAAAAGAAATGCCTTCTCTTTAATTTTTTCCAATCCTTCTGCCACTTCTCCTCTAAACCCCTTTTTATCCTACTTCTCAATTCTACTCTGCCTAGGGGTACTGTAATTCCTACTTGCCCACTCTGTAAGGAAGACTTTGCAATGCCATCCACGATTTCATTTCCCTCCACCCCAGCATGCCCAGGTATCCATGTAAATCTGACTTCACAACCCATCTTCCCTACTCTAAACAAAACTAAGAGAATCTCGATAACTATGTCAGGACAAGCTTTTGATTTATTCCCTTTTATAGTCTCTAAGGCAGACACAGAATCCGAGCAGATGATAACCCTGCATGGTCAAGTGTCTTCTATCCACCATAAGGCCCAGAGGATTGCTAATAATTCTGTTGCAAAGACAGAAACACCATCTGAAACCCGGTGACCAATCTCAACTCCAAGTTGAGACACGTACATCCCAAATCCTGCCTTACTGCTCTCTGGGTCCACTGAGCCATCTGTAAAAATCTTCAGATAAGATCCTCATTTATTATTTAAATATTCATTTACGATCGATGCTGTTGAAATTGCTTTGCTTCCTTGAAGCTGAAAAAGGAGGAGCAGGTCTACTTCTAATTCTGGCAAAAGCCAAAAAGGAACAGGTGGCAAGCAAATTTGGTCAGCTATGTCTTCCTCATTCAGTTTCAATTTCACAGGCCAGATATTAACCAAATCTAAAAATGGGTATCTTTTAATTTTACATTGGCGCTCTCCTGCAAAAGACATTTTGATGGACAGCTATGATTGAAGCCATTTAGTTTTGCCCAATACTGCAGGCCCAACTTAAATTGTCTTAAATGTAGAGGCGCTTCTCCCATCTCCACACATCATGCAGGGACTGATTTTGTTCTAAGAGCTCCACAACAGAGTCTGAGTGCTTTGGACTGCACAGTGTCTAATTTTTCAAGCACTGCCATAGCAGCAAAACCATAAGCAATACAACCATAATCAATAACTGATCTAATCATAGCTAGATATATTAAGTACATAGTTTCCCGCCCTGCTCCCCAGTCACATCCAGCAATACCTCTCATAACATTTAAAACTTTCTCACACTTTCCAATTGTTTTATCTATATGAACCCTCCAAGTAAGTCTTTCATCAAACCAGACACCTAAAATACCTTGACATTTTCTAATGGTGATCATATAGACACAATTCACAATCAGGAATCTTTCTTCTAAAGCCAAAAATCATATATTTGGACTTAGAAGCAGAAATCCTGAAACCCCATTTATTTGCCCAGTTTTCAACTGATCTTAAAGCCTTTTGTACCTGCTTTACTTGACATTTCTTCTATTTTTCCAGATTGCACCATCGTCTGCAAACAACAATTTGCCAAATCCTGTCCCTACCTGATCGAAGGTATCATTTATCATGACATTAAAAAGAAGTGGACTAATGACGCTTTCTTGAGGGTTACCATTACCTATTTTAACTGACTTGGAGCTTGTTCCGCCTATTCTTACTTGAATTGTCCTTTCCCTAAGAAAATCTTTGATCCAATTAAACATTCTACCTCTAATTCCCGCATCATAGAGTTTAATTAATAAACCATCCTTTCATAGTGAGTCATATGATCTTTCAATATCTGGAAATACAATTACTTCTCTATTTTGAAACGCTTTTTTAATATCATGATCTAAAAGGGCAACAGATTCCATTGTTTATCTTCCAGTTCTAAAACCACTTTGATAGGCATCAAAATGTCCCTTAGTTTCTAAAAAATATACAAGTCTGTTGGTGACCATTTGTTCCATAGTTTTACAAAGTATTGCAGTTATAGGCCGATATGAACTAGGACTAGACGTGTCTTTACCTGGCTTTAAAACCGGAGCTACCAGCTTACATTCTATTGGTAATTTTCCTTCTTTCCACACTGAATTAAACAAAGCTAGCATTTCTATTAATACAGTCATCTAAATGCTGAAGCAATTCATTTTTTTTGTAATTTATTTTTATTGAAGTTCATCATCAAACATTTCCATTTGATATATTTCAGATATTGTACATATATATCATATAGTCATACACTATATGCCACAAATCTCCACATAATAATTATCTTAGGTATACACTTACAGAAAAGAGAGGAAAGAAAGAACAAGCAAAAGAAGAAAACTATGTACAAGTAGGGAGTGATCGGTTTTTTACAACATATTCATTGATTTATGAAGATAAAATCAGGTCAGTGAGGTGTTATGTAGTTAAACCAGTTTTCCCAGTATGAATCAAATTGTTCCAACTTTTGTCCCAAAACCAGAGGGATTTGGACCAGCTGGAAAAATGGGCTGACAAATGGCAGATAGAGGTTAATACAGTATGAGGTACTGCACTTTGGAAGGAAAAACCAAGGTAGAACATACAAGGTAAAATGTAGGGCACTGAGGAGTGCAGTAGAACAGAGGGATCTAGGAATACAGATACAAAATTCCCTAAAAGTGGTGTCAGGGTAGTAAAGAGAGCTTTTGGTACATTGACCTTTATAAATGAAAGCACTGAGTATAAGAGTTGGAATGTTATGGTGAGGTTGTATAAGGCATTGGTGAAGTCAGATTTGGAGTATTGTGTGTAGTTTTGGTCACTGAATTACAGGAAGGATATTAATAAGGTTGAAAGACTGCAGAGGAGGTTTACAAGGATGTTGCTGGGACTTGAGAAACTGACTCACAGAGAAAGGATGATAAGGTTAGGACTTTATTCCCTGGACCGTAGAAGAATGAGGGGAGATTTGATAGCGGTATATAAAATTATGATGGGTATAGATAGAGTGAGTACAAGCAAGCTTTTTCCACTGAGGCTAGGGGAGAAAAAAAACCCCAGAGGGCATGGGTTAAGAGTGAAGGAGGAAAAGTTTAAAGGGAACATGGGGGGGGGGGGTTCTTCTTCACACAGAGAGTGGTGGAAATGTGGAATGAGCTGCCAGATGAAGTGGTAAATGTGGGCTCACTTTTAACATTTAAGAAAAACTTGGACAGGTACGTGGATAAGAGGTTTTTGGAGGGATATGGTCCAGGTGCAGGTCAGTGGGACTAGGCAGAAAAATGGTTCGGCACAGCCAAGAAGGGCCAAGAGGCCTGTTTCTGTGCTGTAAATTCCATGGTAACTTATGAGTAACAGACGCTGTTATCTTCTCCATTTTGTAAATGTCCATTGTAATTTCCATCCATGCATTTAAGGTTGGGGTCTCCTGTGATAACCATTTCCTAGTAAGAGTCTTTTTACCAGCCATCAGCAGTATATTCATTATTAAAGATGTCTTGTAGGGCATTGTGCATCCCACTCCAATAGTCTTTGATAACGAGGCATTCCCAGAAAATATGATAATGGTTTGCATTTTGATTTCCACAATTTTTCCAGCAAACTGGGAGGTTACTATCGTAATGGGATTTCTGAGAGGGCGTAATAAAATGTCTTATCAAGTTTTTCCATCCGAATTCCCTCCATTTCTGTGAACTGGTACACTTCCATTGATACCTTCATATTATTGTCCATTCTTCCTCAGATATAGTTATCCCTCCTTCCTTCTCCCATTTTGTTTTAATCTATGAAGTTGAATGTTTTTTAAGATTTGACAAACCCTTATACACGCTTGAAATGATTCTACTACCGTTATCTGAATAATATGCTTTTCTAAATAGCTTTATCAAACATGTTATTGCCTTGGTTAAATTTTTTACCGTCCTTTTAACATATTGTCGCATCTGTAAATACTGATAAAAGTCTTGTTTTTCTAATAAGTGTTTCTCTTTAAGCACTTCAAAACTGAACAGTGTTCCTTCTTTCATTATGTTGCAAAGAACTGTTAAACCTTTAGCTGTCCAGTCCTTAAATCTAGCATCCAGTTTATTCGGCGTAAAATCCGAGTCATATGCACACCATTTAAGAATTGCTGTATCTCCCTCTAGTTTATATTCTTTTTTAATAGTTTTCCATATTTTAAGAGTCCATTTCACCCATGGGTTATCAATAGTATTTATGTACCTTTGTAGGTTGTTCTCAGCCAAAATTGCCTGTATGGGGATGGGAAGTATCCCCTCTTGAATGTTTTTCCATTGAGCAACACATGATGGGTTGTACCAACGTATCACAGCTCTGAACCGTGCTGCAAAATAATAATCTCTAAGGGAAGGTAGGCCCCATCCCCCCTTTTCCTTGGCTAATAGCAAAGTTTTGAGACAAACTCTAGGCCCTTTACCTTGCTAAATACATCTTGATAACATTCTGTTCCATTCATTGAATTGATTTTGATTCATCTCTATTGGTAGGGTCTGAAAGAGATATAATAGTCTGGGCAGTATATTTATTTTAATAGATTCAATCCTTGAACTGAGACTGAAAAAAGGAATTAGGTTCCATCTTGTTATATCTTCTGTATTTTTTTTATATATAGGCTGATAATTGCATTCTGATAATTTTGCCAAATCTTTTGGCATAATGATACCCAAATATTTGAAAGATTCTGTTTGCCACGCCCAGGGATATCTACTTTCAATTTCTCTTGGTGGGCTATAGTTATATGAAAGTAATTGGGTTTTATCTATGTTGATCTTGTTATCCTGATAATTGACCATATTGCTCAAAGGATTGAATTAATTGAACATAAAGAAGATATATAAAGGAGATACTGAGTGAGGTAGTTCTCTTTTGGAAGAGGACAGCGAGGCTTGAGAGGAAGTGCGGCGGCGGCCATTTTCAAATTGTCCAATTGCTTCTCAGATCGGAGTTCTGAGAGGCGGGACTGCGCAGGCGCGTGAAGGAGGCCCGGAAAGGAGGGAAGATATATAAAGAACGCCGCCTTAAGAAGCGGGCAGCGGAGTGAGCCGGGCGCAGAGTGTAGGGCTTGGGCTCAGAGGGCTTAGGCGGAAGAGGGCACAGTAGGCTTATCTTTTAGTTCTTGTATTTTCAGTTATTTGGGAGGTATGAGTGTGAGGGCAGCTTGTTGTTCTTGGTGTCGGATGTGGGAGATCCTGGAGTCTCCGAGCCTCCCGGACGTCCACATCTGTGCCAGGTGCGCTGAACTGCAGCTCCTGAGGGACTGAGTTAGGGAACTGGAGCTGCAGCTCGATGACCTTCGCCTGGTCAGGGAGAGTGAGGAGGTGATAGAGAGGAGTTACAGGCAGGTGGTCACTCCGGGACCACGGGAGGCAGATAGGTGGATTACAGTCAGGAAGGGGAAGAGGCAGGTACTAGAGAGTACCCCAGTGGCTGTACCCCTTGACAATAAGTACTCATGTTTGAGTACTGTTGGGGGGGACAGCCTACCTGGTGGGAGTGACAGTGGCTGATCCGACCCTGTAGCTCAGAAGGGTAGGGTTAGAAGAAAGAGGTCCATAGTAATAGGGGACTCAATAGTCAGGGGCTCAGACAGGCGTTTTTGTGGAGGTGACCGGGAGTCCCGGATGGTAATTTGCCTCCCTGGTGCCAGGGTTTGGGACATTTCTGATCGCGTCCAAGATATCCTGAAGTGGGAGGGTGAAGAGCCAGAGGTCGAGGTACATGTAGGTACCAATGACATAGGAAGGAAAGGGGAAGAGGTCCTGAAACGAGAGTATAAGGAGTTAGGAAGGCAGTTAAGAAGAAGGACCGCAAAGGTAGTAATCTCGGGATTACTGCCTGTGCCACGCGACAGTGAGAGTAGGAATAGAATTAGGTGGAGGATGAATGCGTGGCTGTGGGATTGGAGCAGGGGGCAGGGATTCAAGTTTCTGGATCATTGGGACCTCTTCTGGGGCAGGAGTGACCTGTTCAAGAAGGATGGGTTACACTTGAATCGTGGGGGGACCAATATCCTAGCGGGGAGGTTTGCTAGGGCTACAGGGCGGACTTTAAACTAGTAAGATGGGGGGGGCGGGAGACTATTTGAGGAGGATATGGGAGAGGAGGTTAGTTCACCAGTGGAGCAAATAAATAGACAGTGTGTGAGGGAGGAAAGGCAGGTGATGGAGAAGGGATGCGCTCAGCCCGAAGATGTAGGGGAGAAGAAAGAAAAGGATAATAAATTTGAATGCATTGTTAGGGATGGAAAGAGAGGAGGAGATGGAGAGAATCTTAAATGTATCTATTTTAATACTAGGAGCATTGTAAGAAAGGTGGATGAGCTTAAAGCGTGGATTGATACCTGGAATTATGATGTTGTAGCTATTAGTGAAACATGGTTGCAGGAAGGGTGTGATTGGCAACTAAATATTCCTGGATTTAGTTGCTTCAGGTGTGATAGAGTAGGAGGGGCCAGAGGAGGAGGTGTTGCATTGCTTGTCCGAGAAAATCTTATGGTGGTGCTTTGGAAGGATAGATTAGAGAGCTCCTCTAGGGAGGCCATTTGGGTGGAATTGAAGAATGGGAAAGGTGCAGTAACACTGATAGGAGTGTATTATAGGCCACCTAATGGGGCGCGTGAGTTGGAAGAGCAAATGTGTAAGGAGATAGCAGATATTTGTAGTAAACACAAGGTGGTGATTGTGGGAGATTTTAATTTTCCACACGTAGACTGGGAAGCTCATTCTGTAAAAGGGCTGGATGGTTTAGAGTTTGTGAAATGTGTGCAGGATAGTTTTTTGCAACAATACATAGAAGTACCGACTAGAGATGGGGCAGTGTTGGATCTCCTGTTAGGGAATGCGATAGGTCAGCTGACAGATGTATGTGTTGGGGAGCACTTCGGGTCCAGTGATCACAATAGCATTAGCTTCAATATAATTATGGAGAAGGACAGGACTGGACCTAGAGTTGAGATTTTTGATTGGAGAAAGGCTAACTTTGAGGGGATGCGAAGGGATTTAGAGAGAGTGGATTGGGTCAAGTTGTTTTATGGGAAGGATGTAATAGAGAAATGGAGGTCATTTAAGGGTGAAATTATGAGGGTACAGAATCTTTATGTTCCTGTTAGGGTGAAAGGAAAGGTTAAAGGTTTGAGAGCACCATGGTTTTCAAGGGATATTAGAAATTTGGTTCAAAAAAAGAGGGATGTCTACAATAGATATAGGCAGCATGGAGTAAAGGAATTGCTCGAGGAATATAAAGAATGTAAAAGGAATCTTAAGAAAGAGATTAGAAAAGCTAAAAGAAGATACGAGGTTGGTTTGGCAAATAAGGTGAAAGTAAATCCGAAAGGTTTCTACAGTTATATTAAAAGCAAGAGGATAGTGAGGGATAAAATTGGCCCCTTAGAGAATCAGAGTGGTCAGCTATGTGTGGAACCGAAGGAGATGGGAGAGATTTTGAATGATTTCTTCTCTTCGGTATTCACTAAGGAGAAGGATATTGAATTGTGTAAGGTGTGGGAAACAAGTAAGGAAGTTATGGAACCTATGACAATTAAAGAGGTGGAGGTACTGGCGCTTTTAAGAAATTTAAAAGTGGATAAATCTCCGGGTCCTGACAGGATATTCCCCAGGACCTTGAGGGAAGTTTGTGTAGAAATAGCAGGAGCTCTGACAGAGATCTTTAATATGTCATTAGAAACGGGGATTGTGCCGGAGGATTGGCGTATTGCTCATGTGGTTCCATTGTTTAAAAAGGGTTCTAGAAGGAAGCCTAGCAATTATAGACCTATCAGTTTGACATCAGTGGTGGGTAAATTAATGGAAAGTATTCTTAGAGATAGTATTTATAATTATCTGGATAGACGGGATCTGATTAGAAGTAGCCAGCATGGATTTGTGCATGGAAGGTCATGTTTGACAAACCTTATTGAATTTTTTGAAGAAGTTACGAGGAATGTTGACGAGGGTAAGGCAGTGGATGTAGTCTATATGGACTTCAGCAAAGCCTTTGACAAAGTTCCACATGGAAGGTTAGTTAAGAAGGTTCAGTCGTTAGGTATTAATGCTGGAGTAATAAAATGGATTCAACAGTGGCTAGATGGGAGATGCCAGAGAGTAGTGGTGGATAATTGTTTATCGGGATGGAGGCCGGTGACTAGCGGGGTGCCTCAGGGATCTGTTTTGGGCCCAATGTTGTTTGTAATATACATAAATGATCTGGATGATGGGGTGGTAAATTGGATTAGTAAGTATGCCGATGATACTAAGGTAGGAGGTGTTGTGGATAATGAGGTGGATTTTCAAAGCTTGCAGGGAGATTTATGCCGGTTAGAAGAATGGACTGAACGTTGGCAGATGGAGTTTAATGCTGAGAAGTGTGAGGTTCTACATTTTGGCAGGAATAATCCAAATAGAACATACAGAGTAAATGGTAGGGCATTTGAGGAATGCAGAGGAACAGAGAGATCTAGGAATAACTGTGCAGAGTTCCCTGAAAATGGAGTCTCATGTAGATAGGGTGGTGAAGAGGGCTTTTGGAACGCTGGCCTTTATAAATCAAAGCACTGAGTACAGAAGTTGGGATGTAATGCTAAAGTTGTACAAGGCATTGGTAAGGCCAAATTTGGAATACTGTGTGCAGTTCTGGTCACCGAATTATAGGAAAGATATCAATAAATTAGAGAGAATGCAGAGACGATTTACTAGGATGTTACCTGGGATTCAGCAATTAAGTTACAGAGAAAGGTTGAACAAGTTAGGTCTCTATTCATTGGAGCGTAGAAGGTTGAGGGGGGATTTGATTGAGGTATTTAAAATTTTGAGAGGGATAGATAGAGTTGACGTGAACAGGCTGTTTCCATTGAGAGTAGGGGAGATTCAAACTAGAGGACATGATTTGAGAGTTAGGGGGCAGAAGTTTAAGGGAAACACGAGGGGGTATTTCTTTACTCAAAGAGTGATAGCTGTGTGGAATGAGCTTCCTGTAGAAGTAGTAGAGACCAGTTCAGTTGTGTCATTTAAGGTAAAATTGGATAGGTATATGGACAGGAAAGGAGTGGAGGGTTATGGGCTGAGTGCGGGTAGGTGGGACTAGGTGAGATTAAGGGTTCGGCACGGACTAGGAGGGCCAAGATGGCCTGTTTCCGTGCTGTGATTGTTATATGGTTATATAGTTATAAAGAGCATGTTGGTTGCCCTAGATAGATCAAAATCTGTGTAATAAGCCAATTTATGCTCTGTCCCTTTAATAGTAATTCCCCTGATATCTTCATTTTTGTCTGATGTATTGAGCTAATGGTTCCAGATATAATGCGAAGAGTAGCTATGACCATGCACAACCCTGTCTCGTGCCCCTTTCTAGGGTAAGACTATTTGATAAATATCCATTGATTTTAATCCTAGCAGTAGGGTTGTCATATAGTGCCTGTTTAGTTTTAATAATTGTCATAGAAACCAAATCTATGTAAACTCTGTAAAAAAATTCCAATTAACCGAATCAAATGCCTTTTCAGTGTTACGAACCCTGTAACTGGGTCACTTACCAGCAAAGATAGAGGGGTCCGTTAAAGTCTGATGGTACTATTTTTAACAGTATTTATTAGTAAAAATACACAAAAATAATATCAATGCAAACATACAGATAATATACGTCGTCAATACTAAATCTAAAAGCGCGGGTATAATAATAATTAATAAAAATAAGCTCTATTGTTGTCTAGGGGATAAATGTATTGTTGTCTGATGGAAATACAAAAGTCACTCAGTTCATTCAGGCTGCAGCCTTTTGTTGGAGAGAGAGAGATTTTTAGAAACTTGCCGGCTTTCCTTTTTTATGATTTCGATCCGTCGGAGTCTCGTTGTCGTGGCCGTTCACTTGTGGCCTCTCCTTTAGCTAAAGCCGTTCTTCCGTGGTGAGCCCGCCAACCCAGGCAAGGGAAGGACGCACACGAGCCCCCCACCGGCTGTTGCTATTAAACACTGTCACGGGATTTCTAGCGTTTCTCCTGGTGCGTCTGAAGGGGTTGTTCCCCAGACCTTCTTTTATCCTTACTCACGGGGTCTCAGATGTCAATCAGGTTGGGATGATGCAATCCCTCAACCAGCCCACTCTGGTTGTCCCCTGAGGGCTTCAATGAATAGTACAGTACTCAATACACAATTCCGTCTCCAAGAGACAATAGCCATTATCAGGGCTTTTTGTTTCGCTGAGGCCAGGACACATTCCAAACCTTGAGGATTCTGTGTGTCTTTCTCTCTCATTTCCTGGGTCCCAGATCCGAATTAATAGTGATCTTGCGATTCTCAAAAAGGAGGGGGCAACTTTGTACCCTTCGGCCCCTCAGAGTTGTGGCACATTCGTAACATCAGCGTCCACGCTTATCACTATTGCTTCGATTTTATATGATCCATAATGTGAAGTGTCCTTCGTATATTGTCTTGTGTTTGGCGTTGTTGTATAAAACCCGTCTGATCATTATGTATCAGTATTCTGTATTGGAATAGTCAACTGAGCAACTTTATGAATTAGAGAACAGAGGGATTCATTCATTCGAGCCCTCGCTATCAATCTCTTCTATTATATCCACAGCTTTTTCCTGGTACTCATCCCAACGGGCCAATGAAAAATTATACCTAGTAGCCCTCTCCTCAACTTCTACTATCAAATTTCTACCAAATTTACATAATATAGGATAGTGATCACTTCCTAGTGTGTATTTGTCCCATCCCATTCCCATTCCCCAACCCTGGCTAAGTTTGAGGAAGTGATTGATAAGTCTAAGTAACTACAAGTATTCTTTACAATATTAAATCTTGTAGACCTTCTGCCATTTAGAAGTACCATGTTATACTTATCTAGAAACTCTTCCACTACCACTCCATTACTATCTTTACTTTCACTACCCCATATAGGATTACGGGTATTGAAATCTCCAACCCCGATTACTGGGGATCTTACCTTATTCATAATTTTATCAAAATCAGATAACATCATATTACATGGATTATAAAAGTTAATCAAAGTTGTTTGACCACGAGAGCTCCAAACCCCCACAGCCACCATTTCAAGGTTAGGTTTAAAATCAAGTCTTCTAAACTGAAGTCTTGTTTTTATGAAAGTTGCACACCCTCCACCAGATTTACCTGTTCTGTCAGCTCTCAAGCTATCATATCCAGGGATCACAACATCTAAATGAGACTTTAACCATGTCTCCTGTATACAAATCAGGCTTAACTTTAAAAGTTGCAACAAATCTTTTTAATTCTTGACCATTTGCAATTAAACTTCTTGCATTCCATTGTAATATTAAAAACATCCAAATACTAATTATCGGCCTCTTCATCCACATAAAGCTCCTCCATACCCTCCGACCCCGACAACTGGGAAGTATTCAGTGATTATTTGTCTGTCATATACTCATGTAATTTTTCCGGTAAAACCTGTTTCATATCGAGGAATCTCTGCAACTCCACAACTAATTTTATCATATCCAACCTCTTGGTTGTAGTTTTAGCCCCGACTAGTACATCAACAACATATGCCAAAAAAGACTCTTTAGTCATCAATAACATGTCTGAAGGAACCATAGTTGGAGAACGCAGAATGTGCTGACTTCCCATCAATCCAATCTTTTCTTTACTTATCCCTTGCTCTCTATCAACTTTCTTTACTGCCTTAGCATATGATACTTTTTGTTGGTCACTAACAACCTGAATCTGCTTTGCCTTGATAAAATACTCACATCCTCTGAACGCTGCTACATGGTCCCCTCCACAATTACTGCATTTAGGTGCCGCTGCCTGATACACTTTAATATCATGATCCTCTCCACATTTCACACATCTTCTTTTACCTCGACACGAACCAGCAACATGTCCAAATCTCTGGCAATTAAAACAGCACAAGGGAGGTCTAATATATTCTCTAACTTGTTAAGACATGCTCCCAAGATAGACTCTAGATGGAAGAATGTCACCTGCAAAAACCTGTGGGACAGGAGAATCCCAATCCCAATTCTCTCGATTTTAATCGCTTAGCTTCAATCACTTGACCACCTTTAATATTCTCCAAAATTTCCTTTTCATGCCAGACCAAATACCATACACAACCCCCCCTAATTCCCTTCCTTTCTTTTGGAGTAATACACTCTACTTTCACAGCCAGTTTTCCCACCGTTTTAACACTGCTATATTGGTCAACATCTTTGCAAGAAATTTTCAGCAATCCATTATACAAAATCTTGGCCTGAAATCCTTTACCTATTTGGTTCTCTAATGCTGCTGCCATTTTCAAAGGATTAAGGGCTCTAAATCCTCCTTCCCCTTCCTTCTGACCTTTAATTTTATACAGAACTACAGATTCCTCCAAGTCACCCATTTTCCTCAATTTGTTGTCCCCTATTACATCGGGACTTTCAATTGCTGCATCTCTTTGTTGGCTACCCTTACTTCTGGAGTATTCCACAGTCTCCCACCCTCCTCCTTCAATCTCAACCTCCTCTTCCCCCTTTGCAGCCATAACTAACCCTTTCAAACTACTAGGCTGAATAAAGGGGAAGAAAATAAATTAATAAAATATGGAAAATTAAACAAACTGGCCAACCAAAAGTTAAGGGAAACCACCACTGATCGCACATCAAACAATACTTCCACCCTGTCCAGCCCAGCTACCCTTCCAGCGCCGCTCGCCAAAGAAGCTCCCCATCGAAGCTCTGCCCTCTCTCTTTATCTCCCTCTCCTGATCCCATTATCATCCCTCTGCCACTTTCTTTCCTCGTTTGGATTCTTCTTCTTGTTTTATGGTAGTTGGTACCCAGCTTAATGGTGATCAGATGATAGACTTACATTCTAAATCCCTTCACACACACACATATATATATATATATATACACACACACTTTATCCTTCTTTCTTTGGCCATCCTAGTACCCTATTCCTGCTTATCCATCATATCCTGTAAAAAAAACAAACCCTGTATCCCTTAAGAAAGCTAAAAGTACCCTGACCTGTGCTCTCTCTCACCCATGCCCAGTAACCCTTTTAATGTGAATTCCTGCACCCCCAGTTCCCTTAGATTAATTCTCATCATCTCTCTCTGTATCCCATACTTACTGCAACTCAGAATTACATGTTCTACTGACTCCTCTTCCTGACATTTCTCACATAAACCTGTCTGGTGTTTCCCTATCATTTTCAATGTTTTGTTTAGTGCACAGACTAAACCTAGTCAACACAGTTTCTTCTCTTCTGCATCCACTTGCCTACCCTAGTACCTGTAACACTCTTTTGTATTTGATATACATGCATCCCTTTCCCCTCTCTGTCCCATCTTTCTTGCCACATTTGGAGGATTTCCCCCCAGATTACACACTTAGCCTCTGCTTTACTGATACTAAAGTGCATTTCTATATTTTCTTTCTTTAACACCCTCTTTGCCAACTCATCCACCCTCTCATTCCCCTTCACCTCTACATGAGCTGGAATCCATAGAAATTTAACCTGACCTCCCTGATTTGCAACTCTTGTGTCTGACTGAAGGACTTCATAAAGTACATCTTGCCAGCTATTTGAATGAAAATACCTTAAACTTGCTAGAACTGAGGATGAATATCAACACTTTGACGAGTCTAGCTTTCTCCACCCATTGCAACGCAACCAACACTGCCAATATCTCCACTGTATACACTCCTAACTTATTAGATGTTCTGCTGATTCCAATTTCTTTTGCTGGTATAGCCACCCCAAACCCTGTCACTCCTGTTTCAGGTTCCTTAGCACCATCTGTATAAATCTGAGTATAACCACTATACTTTTCCATCACATGATAGTTAAATACACTTACCAAATCAGTTTTATATCTTTCTTTCCTTTTTACCTCTAACAAATGCCAGTCTATGTCTGGCCATACAATCTTCCATGGAGCTCCAACTGGATAAACTACTGAAGGACTAAACCTTAGATTAAACACTCCACATTCTTTAGCAATATCATTCCCTACCCGACTAAAGTTATCCCTCTGAAACCTCCCATTCTCCCAGCACTCCTGCAACATTCCTTTAGCAGGGTGAGAATCATTGTGCCCCTGCAAATCAGCCCAGTAGTTTGCCATCAATTGCTTCCTTCTTAGTTCCAAAGGCATTCCTCCCAATTCTACCTGCGGGGCTGATACTAGTTAAGTTTTAAAAGCCCCACTGCACATTCTCAAAGCCTGAGATGGAATCAAAACCAGAGACCTAGCTGCTGATCCATATGCTACACTTCTTTAGTCCAACACAGATCTTACTAAAGCCACACACATTCTCTTCAACGCTGAACAACTTGCTCCCCATTCCCTACCAGTCAAACATCTCATCACTTTTATTACTTTTTTACATTTCTCAACTTTCCTGATCCGATCTCCCCATGTTAACTGTGAATCAAATATAACTCCCAGAAATTTAAATGATCCAACCCTTTCTAATTCTATCCCATACATCATTAACTTCTTCCCTACCTCAATTCTTTTCCTGGTGAAACATTCAGTTTGAGTTTTCTCTTCTGAAAATCTACATCCCCAATCATAACCTCACTCCACCACTTGCTCCTTGTAGCTTCCTGATTAAATGCTTTGTGAAGACATCATTGATCATAATGATGAAAAGTAATGGGCTAATCACACTACACTGCGGTGTGCCATTTCCCACGATGTACTGATTTGATAATTTTGACCCGATCCGAACTTGAATTTTCGTACCGAACAAAAAATCTTATCCAATTAAAAACTCTCCCACCAATCCCCATTTTGTGCAGTTTAATTAACAATCCTTCCTTCTACATCATGTCATGGGCTTTTTCTATGTCAAAAAACACTGCAACTACCAACTCTTTATTTGCCTGGGCCTTTCTTATTTCAGTCTCTAACATTATCACTGAGTCCATGGAATTCCTTCCCTTCCTAAAACCACTCTGATAACTTGCCAGCATTCGTCTCTTCTCAATCTCATGCGATAACCTTTCTGTTATCATCTTTTCCGTTCACTTGCATATGTTTGACGTTAATGCTACGTTGTTTGGATTGCCGGCAACTGGAGAGGTTCTCCCCTATAGGTCCCTCTGATTGGCCGCGACTTGTGATAAGTCTGAGCGTGATTGGATGCACAGACCTGTTTGATTTTGTCCCTGCTCTCTCATGTAGCTCCTTCCCATTGGGCGCCTGCTCCTGATCGCTGTGATTGGTGGAGGCTTCTTTACTATCGCTGAAGCTGATTGATTGTTTCTTTCGCCATACCAGACCGGCTCCTGTGATTGGCTGCGCCTCAGCGAGCGTCCGCTGGTGATTGTTTCCGGTGTCCGTCAGAGCGCACGGCGGCCTGGAGACCATCGGCCATGACCTACATCCCGAGTTGGGAGGAGTTCGTCCGGGCGGCCGAGAAGCTCTGTCTGACCGAGGGCATGAAGGTAGGCTACGGGTGGTGGTGGCTGTGGCAATGGGATCGGCTGTAACTCAAATCATGTCGGACGGAGGCCGTCAAGGAGGATGGGGACAGGCGGAGTGGGGGGGTCGTTGTAGGTGTGGGAGCGGGAGGATGGGGACAGGCGGAGTGGGAGGATGGGGTCAGGGTGGAGTGGGTGGATGTTTGGGAGTGGGAGGATGGGGATAGGGTGGAGTTGGGGTCTGTGTAGGTGTGGGAGCAAGAGGATGGGCAGCAGAGGAGTTTTGTGTCTGACTGAAGCCATGAAGGTGATATGCCCAACAGTCCCCTGTACTCCCATCCTCATTATCTGTCAATGACACCAACCTTCCCTTAATCTCTACGCCCCCCCCCCCCACCAATTCCTCCTCTGTGTGTCATTCTCCGAACATCCAGCCACTACCCACACCATTCCTCTCCCTCAGGAGCACTGACAGTACTTCTCCCCATCTCATCTACCCCCTCCCACCACTATCCACCAATTTCACTGTTCCCCATGGAAGCCCCTGTGTCACCCTAGTCTCCTCCCCATATCCCCTTTCCCTCACCATCTCTTCCACCATCCCACATTCCCAACTCCTGATATCATCATATCCTTCACCCATGCATGAGCCCTTTCACCCCTCTTACACTTTGTGCCCAATCCTCACCGTCTCCTTTCTCCTTCCTGATCTCTCTGACTTTGACCCTGCTCAATGTCACCCACTTTGACTGTGCCGACAGGGACTCTGTCCCCCTCTTGTTCGGCTGCTAATCTCAGCTCGGTGTGTCTTTTTTTTCTGTACAGGTGCGAGTGGTCATCAAGTACCGACACTGCGCTGGCCTTCTGTCTATGAAGGTGACTGATGACGTGGTGGTGAGTGTGCTGCTGCTGTCTGGAATCTCAGCATGGGGCTGGTACCCACGGCTTGGCACAGGGCATGGGTGTTGCAGACAGCCACTGCTCTTTCTGCCCCTGCTGCTTGAGGGTCATTCAGCCTGGTTTGTGGTTGCTGAGTCCACATTTCCCCAGTGTGGCACAGACAGGGCTACACCAGCCTGTTGCTGCTTTGGAAAGTAGGTGGGAGGGTTTGGTAATCGGTGGGTTTGGCTGTGCTGCTTCCTGTGTATGGGAGGGGGTGTTGGGGGAGGGGTGGGTCACTGGGACTGGCTCTCCCAACTCCAGTGAATGAGGTTGGGGCGATCACTGGGATCTGCCGTCCCCAGTGGGGGGGGAGGGGGGGGCAGATGTGTTCAGAATCAGATATATTATCACCAGCTTACATGACATGAAATTTGCACGTTCTGTGGTACAGTGCAAAGACATAAAATTTCTTTATATTATTTAGTGCAATAAAATAATAATGAATTTGTGTACAAGGGTTCATGACTATTCAGGAAACTGGTGTCAGACAGGCACAGTGTGGGGTCTGTGCAGGTGTTGGAGTGGAAGGATGGTGAGAGTAAGAAGCCGTGTCAGCTCCCTCCAGTGAAGAGGTTGCAGGGGGGTGGGAGTCAGTGTCAAGAGAAGTTGGGGTTGGAGGGATGGAGGTCCTTTAGATGAAGAGGGTGTTTCTGTTTTCAGGACTTGAACAGGGATCAGTGCCAGCGTGACAAGCCGCTGGTATCGGTGCTGGAGGCTTGATCAGCTCCTCGTGTGGAGTGGATCTCAGACCACATGTATTGTCACTGACTTAGATGATGTGTAATTTGTTTTGCAGCAATCTGGTGCAAAAACATATGACTGTAAGTTGCGATAACAATTAAAATGACACAAAGTAAAGACGTACAATCGTACATTTGTAAGAGTTTTTGGTGGCATACTGAGTCTCCTCAAACTGCCAGTGAAGTCCGGCCACTTACGTGCCTTCCTGATTGCATCAAAGTGTTGGGCCAGGAACTTCGAACAGCTCACCCTTCCCACCACCAGCCCCTCAATGGGGACTGGTGTGTGTTCTCCTTATGTTATCCACAATCAGTTCCTTTGTCTTCCTGACGTTGCGTGCGGGGTTGTTTTTGTGCCACCATTCAGCCAATCAATGTACCTCACCCCTGTACGCTTCCTTGTCACTGAGGTTTTACTAGCAACTGTGGTGGTGTTGGGTGATTCTTGGGACATAGGCGAAGTGGGTGAAAATCCTTGAAGAGTGAATGGCTGAATGTGAGCCATGGTTTAGACCGAGATGGGGTGTGTGCTTTAAATGGATTTTCCTTTGGTGATCGATTTATTATTGTCATACGCCTTCTGTGTAGATCAGTCCAGAGAGGAAGAGCAAAGGAAAATAATGAGCAGAATGCAGAACAGCGTTGCAGAGAAAATGCCGTGTAGGTAGACAACAACTTAGGCAAGATCGTAATGAGGTAGATCATGAGGTCAGGAGTCCATCTTCTTGTACAAGGAGACCATTCAATAATCTTATAACTACAGTGTGTAAGCTGTTCTTGAGCCTTTTTCACAATCTCTTCCCCCTTCCCTCCCACCAGTGCCTCCAGTACAAGACAGACCAAGCTCAAGATGTCAAGAAGTTTGAGAAGTTCCAGAACCAGTTGATGCGTGTGATGGTTTCACGGGAATGCCGTAGCAGTCTGATGGAGATGGAGTAAAGCCGGGGATTTGCTGCTGGACCCTTGATCAGAGGGAACAGCAAAGAGTTTTCTTGTGTGATGCATCTTGGAGAGAGGAGGTTGGGGCATGTGGACTGCTGGATGGAGGTGGTTTGAGGGTTGTGGGCGGGTAGAGTTGGAGATGCACCTTCCATGGGAGGAGATTCTGTTTCCTGGGACAGGGAATGTCCTCTCTGGTTGTTGTTGGGACAGCAGTGTCTCAGCAGACTGGCCTGAGGCAGCTATGACCTCCCCCACTGCACAGTTGCATCGTGTTTGTAGTCACCATCACTCCTCCTTGAATAATCTGCAGGTTCTGTTACTGTGGGGAAGCTGCCATTTCGTACAGAGCTCAGACAGTTTACTGAAATAAATTATCTTTGGTTGAGTCTGTCTTCATACCCTTCCTCTGTCCTGTCACTCAGCACTTGAGCCCCGGTGATGACTCCCTTCCTATGGCTATCTTGTCCTGGGTGTAGCATAGAAAGAATATATGTGAGTCATAGAGTAAACCAGCATGGATACGGGCCTTTCAGCCCAAATAGGTCTGTGCTGATCATCCAAATACTCTCAATTTCTTGCATTCAACCCATATCCCTCCAAGATCCAGTTCTCCATATATCCATGTACCTGTCCGGCTAATTGGAGCACATAGAGACCAGTACTTTTAATTGCCCCAATTAGCCAAAGTTTCATGGAGTTAAGAGAAACTACTGTTTTAGTTAACAAATTATGTATAATGGATTCCTGTTAAGTGGGGCAGTTGCTCACTTGGGACGACTCAAAAAAAAACTAATTGAGAAAGTAGCTGAGATGCACTTTGTTTATTTGGGACACTGTCCTGCTTAATTGGGACAGGAGATTGTTGCTGAACAGTTTCTAACCAGCATCAGTCACGTGCACATGTGGCCATTAGCCAAGCATTCAGGCTTGGAGATGCTGGGAACAGCCAGGAGTGAAAATAAAATGATTTCACTACTTCAAGTTCGGGATGACAAAGAATTTGAAGGTATTAACAATCTTGAAAATGTTGATTTGGAGGATGCAATCATTGAAGGCATTCTATGAAGCCAGTCCATTATCTACACTGATTTTTGTGAATTCAATGGTTATCTGTTGTATCCGATGATGGCGGGAAACCTGTAGGGGAGAGTTTAAAGTGGAAAAGCCGGTGCACTGGGTAGTTCCACTCTCTAACCTCAGAAGTCCAGGTCCAGGGTATGAGTAGTCGTCACAGCAGTTTGCATTGAATGACCATGACTTCTCTGTATTGAAATACCCCTTTGCTCTCCTCAGAGTTTTGCAGAACTGCCTTCCTGGCTGTTGGATTTCACTGTAGATCTCATCTGCCCAGTCCAAAGGAGCTGGCTTTGATTGCTAGGACAGGCGGGTCCCTATCTTACTGGCTAACCTCACCTGGTTTAGTCCGCTTGTTGAACAATGTACCAGGGTGTGGCCTCTGTTGAATGTAAACAGCTGCTTTCAGCCACAGATAAGAGCAGAGTGTCTGGTGGGGACAAAAGGTGAGTGAGCTGCTCCAGATCGGACGTGACAAGCCCCTTCACCAGAGATGCTGCCCCTTCCTGGCCACCTCATACAACCCTTTGTTCATTTACGGTCAAAAAATACTTCGCATGTACACTGAATGAATTCCTCCGTCACCAACTATTAGTATATAATAGTCTTTAGTGCTATACTGGCATTGATAATGTTCTAATCTGTCTATTTCATTTAAATACATGAAACCCTTTTTTAATAGGCATTTCTAGAGATGCAACTCATTAGCCTCTCCCTAACGACCACTGGACTCAGCAGTGAGAAACTCCCCTTTCTCAGACTCTGCATGTCTAGGGTCAATATGACCTGGGTCCCACCAAACCCGGGAGGCTGGGGTGTGTGATTTACTGTCCCCGTGCAATTGTCCGTCGGCAGGAAATAACAGATCCAACACTGCATACAATTATAAAGGAAGTATATTTATGAATGTTAACTTAACCAAAGAGTTATAAAGAAAAAGAAAAAACATAAAAAGGGCCCATTATAATTATAGTGAAATGTACACAGGTTGGAGCTCAAATCTTCTGAAAACAGTTGTGTCCAATGTACTCATGGTGCCGACAACTGTTCACTGACCCCAAATAGAACTCAACCCTTGGGCTCCATCAGATCACGCATTCCCGTCGGATCAAATCCGATGGCTGGATCTCTCAAGCTTCTCCCCCCATCTCCTGCAGAAAAAGATCTCAACCCACCTCAGTGTCTGTCACAAAACCTCTCCCCCAGTGTTCTCTAGAACCGTCTCCCAGTTCCACCATCCTAATTGGATGACACAGCATTCCTAGGCATCCCTTATCTTTAATGGTAATTCAAGCACTAGCAGCAGAATGCACTGCTACAGAAAACCATTACATGAAATACCCTACCACATTAGCTATAAAGCCTTTACCGAGGCATTTCACTCTTCCACCACCAAAAATAGTCATGTCCTAATGACTTTGAAATTTATCAACCTATAATTAATAATGGCTTTCAAAGGGATTTTGTGATATCAGGACCTCCAATCAATTTGTGAATGGTAGTGACGTATCTGGTGGAATAGCCGCAACACTGTTTCCATGGTGTGACATCGGCCAGCCTTTCTGGGATTGTCAGACCTCCTTATCCCATCATCTACTTTAAGTTTCAGACACTCCTTGGGATCTTTCCTGTCTGTGTTGAGGCCTCCCCTGCCCATTACTCGTGCCTTACGGCAACTTGGATTCTCCGTCACTTGACTGAGCTTAGAGTCATTCCCAGTTACTTTGGAGCCCAGTTTCCCTTCATTGTCCAGCAGCAAGTCTGTCCACTGCTAGTCTCCGGAGCCTTCTACGTCCGCATTAGTGTGGGGACGTTTGGGAATCTCTTCATCAATTATTGGGGAGTTTGCATAAGGTAACATATACTACATCCCCATTTCCTCATCCTCTGAGTCTGTACAACATTCAGTAGTTAGGTATCTGGCTGTCTGTTCTCGCATGTCACCAGAGTCCTCCTACCAGGTGTAGGGCCCATGTCAGGCTCTGGGTCAATACATACCTCTTGATAAAAGGTGGTTCCAATAGTGAATTTTGACAGGCCCATTCCCATCTTCAGCTTCACCTGAAAATCTGGAACATTTGGCATCTGACTGCCATCTACGCAGTGTGTAGCTGCCCAGCAGTCAGCCAACTTGTGCTTCCCTGATAGCCCCAATTTCCTTATGAGAACTCGCTCCAGCCATCAGTTGGGAGAACCTAATCTTTTGGTCATATTTCCTTGATTCTGCTTGGTAGCAGAGACCCTTGTTGGTTCATAAGCCTTTCGCATTTCTCTCCTCATGTCAGGCACACACTAGATAAAAAAACAAAAAACACAAGATGCTGGCAGAACTCAGCAGGCCAGACAGCATCTATGGGAGGAGATAATAACGACGTTTCCGGCTGAAACCCTTCATCAGGAGGGCCTGAAACGTTGTTATTACCTCCTCCCATAGATGCTGTCTGGCCTGCTGAATTCTGCCAGCATTTTGTGTTTTTTGTTTTTTATTTATTTCCAGCATCTGCAGATCCACTCATGTTGCCTTTGAACACACTTTAGATAGGTTTTTTGTGGCAAATCTTCCCCACCAGTCCTAAAAGAGGTCTACAAGTAATCATGCTTTGAGCCCAACCGTCAATTTATGGTGAGTATCTTGTAGCAGTGGACAAGATGCCCTTTATGCTGACTGTATTTGTTCTTGCTGGTCTCCAGGGTTCCGAGCATGTCTAGCAGTGTCCAGTTGAACCTCTTGGGCTGGAGGTCATCCTGAGGGTGATAAGGCGTAGCACGCTCAGTAACTCGTGTATGAACCTACTCTCAAAATCCCCTGATCAGCGTGTATCCGCCTGGGAAGGCTTAATGAATGAAATACTTTTCCCGTAAAACTTTGGCCATGGTGGACTCCCTCTGATCCTTTGTAGAGAAGGCTTGAGCATATCTGGTGCAGTGTTCAGTAATGACCAAGATTTTCACAGTGTTGCTGCAAACACACCAATCAAGTGGCCCCGCAATCTGCAAATGGGAAAATGGAATGGCCAATGTAGGTAGTGTCTTCCCCCAAATAATATTGACTTGCAGTAGAACTGAGCTCTGGCCTCGTCAAACTCCAGATGACCTGAATCATCATGAAGTAACCAGACACAATCCTCCGAATCTTCTCGAGCAGAACCAGCTGGGAACGCAGAGGCCTGTCTGGAGGAGACATGACCTGGTACAGAACAAGTTTCCTCAACTCCATTCTCTCAGCAGTAGAGATACGGCAGGGTGTTTCATCTTTTCAGCCTGGGCCGTATCCCCCTTTCGCAACAGCTGTCCAAATGGTAACAGTACAAGGGTCATCTCACTGAGCGGTTGCCACTTCCCCTGTCCTCAACTCAGGCAACTGCTTTGTATTCAGAGCGGTCGTTGCCGTAAGCTTACGGAATGGCACAGCCAGAAGCTCCCAAATGATCCACAGCTCTATCCTGCCATAGCCTTGCCTCTGATTTCCATGAGGCAGAAAACTGGCACATTATTTTATCTCCAGGTGCAGGAATGCTCTCCCACTCTCCATCCAGCCCTTCATGTGCACATCGGGACGATGCATCCGCAGCGATGTTCCAGCTTTCTGCCCGATACTTCAGGATGAAATCATAGACAACACCGCCAACCACCGATGGCTTGAGGCATCCAATTTTGCCAAGGTCAGGATATAAGTCAATAGATAGTTGTCGGTCCTCCCCTCAAACTTTGCACCCTATATATAGTCACAACCCATTTCAATGTCAGGAACACCAATTTGTGTGTGGGGTAGTTTCGCTCGGCGGGTGATAAACTTCGGCTGACAAGTGTGACAGGTCACAACCCTGTGCCTTGATCCTGATAGAGAACACCCCTAAGCCCTATCTGCTGGCATCTGAATGCAGTACATACAGCGATCGGGGGTCTGCAAAAGCCAGCACAGGCGCTTTCGCCTGTAGCTCCTTCAGTGACTGAAAGGCCACTTCATGTTTCACATCCCATCTCACTCCAAGAAGCTTCGAAGGGCTAAGATAATCTTTACCATCCTCTCCTTTTGTCGTCGCCCTGTTCTTCCCCAAGGGAGGGTAATCACACAGAAGTTGATTCAAAGGGTGACTCACTTCAGAGTAGTCCTTAACAAACCTTTGATGGTACCCACAGAATCCGAGTGTAGAGCTCTCTCAGTCTGGGGCCTTAGCCATGTGGTCACCACCTCTATCTTAGACAGATCTGTAGCTACTCCATCCCGTGAGGCTATGTGCTCAACTTAGCTGACAGACTTCTAGCAAAAATGGTGCTTGTCCAGTGACTGTTTTAACTCTTCAGCTTTCAGTGGCCCAGCACCTTCAGTAGCCTCATCGCATGCTCCCCCAGGGTAGACCCGAACAGAATGAGATCATTCAAGTACACCAGTACCTCAAGCAAGTTCATGTCCCCTGTAGACTTCTCCATGACATGTTGGAAAGTAGCCAGTGTTTCTGATGTTCCCTGGGGCATTCTTTCAAACTGAAAATATCCAAGTAGACATGGATGTAGTCTTCTCTTCATCAGCCTCACTTATGGGTATCTGATGATGCCCACTCCTCAGGGCCAGCACACTGAACCACTTAGTTCCACTCAGGCAGGCCAGAGTGTCCTTGATCCGTGGAACAGTGTACTTGTCAGGGACTGGGCGTCATTTCAGTGTCCGATACACATTCCCATTCCCCTTCACTATGGGTGACGCATAGGGACTCCATGACTCAGTAATACTCCCAGCTTCATTCAGTTTCAGGAGATGCTGCTGGTCCTCCAACTCTGCAGATGTCAGACACTGTGACCTTTCTCTGAATGGGGTGTCCTCTATCACCTGGATGGTGTGGTGAGTGCTCTTGGAACAACCCATGTCAAACTCATCAGTAGAAATGACATCTTTTAACTTTAACATCTTCTCCATTACTCTCCTTTTCCAACTTCCAGGTACCGCGGAGTCACCAAAGTTGAATGACTTGGCTGTCAGCTTTCCTGATCCAAGAGATCAGCTGAACAAACGATGGAGGGGGTGTCTTACAAGACATTTGGAGGCTCACAAGAAAACCAGACATAACAGTCACTGGAAAAAGATGTGCCATTGGTATTCCCCACTGGAGGGTGACCTCTCTCCCGGAGGTGTTCCTGACACTCACTGTCATCCTGTTCACCTGTACAACTGAGGGCCTCACCAGTACCCCAGCAGGTAAGCATGATTGCTCTTCGTCATCTTCCAGAGCATCCACCAAGAGGGCCTCGGCCTTGGGAATTCCAGGAAGTTTGGGATTTCCCATCACTCTAGCTACTTTCCCGGGCCGTAACACGACAGGTTTGTTCATCATCTGGCCTGGGACGGGTTTGTATTTTGTCAAAAGCAGCTCTGAACACTGGGTGAGTTGACAGGTTTTTCGGAAAGCTCTCTCCAACTTTGTCCTTACAGGCTCCCACTATCCTCATGATAAGCAGTATTTGTTCCTACAAGAATTAAAGCTTCACGCTTCTCAACTGGGTCTGGCCAAACTTAACACTAACGTATCAAGGACCTCAGCTACTCCCACATCTGCCTGTCGGCTTTGTCATGCTCTGTGATGGCACCCGCCGATATCAAGTGAGATACCTCAGCTGTAAAGTTTTTCACGAAATCCTGTAAAACCCCTACATGTGGGACATCAGGGGCCGCTTCAGCACCAGAGGTACCACCAAGGGACTGTGACCCGCTAACAGAAGCCTGCCGCTCCTCATCATGTTTTCCTCTCAGCTGAACACATGATGGAGGGGCGGGGGTGTGTCTTACAAGACATTTGGAGGCTTAAATCAATCACATTGCGTGGCTGTGAGCCCCTTGCCACTTGGCCGATTCTTAACTGAGCACGTCAGCAATTTGAATGACCCCTTTACACCGCAAACAAAGCAGCTGGCTTCCTAGCTGGAAAATGTAGGCAGAAAATTTCTCACCTTTCTCCTGAAACATGCACCTAACCCCCATCATCAGCTCCATTGTACTTCCCGTCGTGCCAAAAATACTTTCTAATGTTTGCATGTAGCTCACAGAAGTAGCAAATGGGTTCTCTGCCAACCAAGACCTCACTAAACCTTTTAGACTCTACCAGTACCAGTCTTTTCACATTATCAGAGCACTGCCACTCACGCAGCATCCCAGATGACTGCTCTGCCGAAGTCTTCTATTGCTCCTCCCCCTTGGAGGTGGGCTTTGCTTTGACCCTCCACCTGTACACTTTGCCATTTATCCATCAGGGACGTAATTGCCAGTGCCAAGTCAGAATTTTCTCATCTCACTGAAGGACTCATTCGACCTTCCACATCAGACAACTCCTTCCCCTCACTTCGGAGAAGTGAGAGCAACTTGTCTCCTCAGCTACAGGAACACAGCTTCCAATTTGGTGCCCTCGCCTTCACTCCCCGTTCTCTGAAAGTATGGACGGCCAATGGTGTGAGGCAGATGCACTCCCATCACATCATTTCCAGTTTGAGCTGAAACGACATCTTTGCCGGCCATTTGGTCAAACTGCCATGCAACAATTGTAACTCAGCCTAATTCTTTAATGGTACTTAAAACCCTATTCAATCTGGACAGCAGTTACCTATCCCACTCAGAACACAAACATTGCACCCCAATGCTGAACCCCTGTGGTGTCCATTGCCACGTATCTTAATCACTTTCCTGGACAATAATTAAACACTGACTTAAACACAGACCCACTTCACCAATTTTATCAATTCTTAGGGCAATCACACAATATTCAATTAATTTAATCCCAGATGAACCCCCACAATAAAACCCCTTTTTACTGGGCATCTCTGGAGATGTGGCTCGTTAGCCCTTTTCTAACAGCCTCTAGACTCAGCGGTGAGAAAACCACCTTCCTCAGACTCTGTACGTGTATGATTCCCAAACCCGTGAGGCTAGGATGCCTTGCCCTCCCAAGCCCTGACTTGCAGGAGTACAGTGTGATTTACTGCCCCCGGCAATCATGTGATGGCAAGAAATAACAGACCCAGCACTGCATACAATTATAAAGAAAGTGTATTTATGAATGTTAACTTAACCAAAGAGTTTTTAAAGAAAAGAAAGAAAAATACAAAAAGGGCTCATTATAATTGAACCATCAAGTGCGCAGAGGTGCAGCTCAAATCTTCCAAAAGCCAATGCGTATGATGTACGCACGGCAACAGCTCCTATTCACTGATCACTGGTAGAATTCTCCCCTCTTGGGTGCATTCCTGGTGGATCAAATCCTATGGCCAGTTCTCTCTTGCTTCTTCTCTCTCCATCTTCTGCCAAAAAAGATCTTGACCCATCTCAGTGTCCATCACAAAACCTCTTCCCCAGAGTCCTCTTGAACCTTCTCACAGTTCCACCCTCCTGACTGGATTACGCAACATTCCTAAGCATCCTTTATCTTTAACAGTAACCCGAATGGAAACACACCTTTTCTACAGAAAACCATTATATGAAATACCCACGACATTAGCAGTAAAATCTCTGCCAGGCTGTTAAGTACATAATTTGTGACTCAGTTAAATGATACTTTATCTATTTATACCTTTTTAACAATTTACACGAAACTTTGGCTAATTGGGTAAAAATGTACTGGTCCCAATGTGTTCCAATTAACAGAAACCCACTGTAGTTTAATGAAATAGAGAACAAATTAGAACACTGCCAATGCTACAAGAACTGTGTAGTACTTATTGACAGAGGAATTCATCCAGTGTACGAAGCCATGTTCTTTGACTGACTGTAAAGAAACAGGTCGTACACCATTCTGCAAGAAGTAGTGTTTAAATACAGCAATAAATTTTCTGTCATCCTGTGTCGCCGAAAGCTCAAGTCCAGATGTGACATCTTCATCATTTTCCTCGTCTTCATGTTTCCTGCCTTGGTGTTTTGATACAATTATTTTGAATGTAATATTCAAGATGATTGTTGATACCTTTAAATGCTTTGTAGTTCCTAACTTCTTGAAATAGTGAAATCATTTCATATTCATTCCTAGCTGTTTCTGGCATCTCCAAACCTGAATGTTTGAAATCACAGTGAGCAAAGCAGTTCTGAATTGTCTTTCTTCTTATTTCTCACCATCTATCACTGATAAACTGTAAAAGGTTAACACTTGCACTTCAAAAGTCATTGCTTTTTGAATCAATGTCTGTCGGCCCAAATGGATAAATGATACTATTTAAAAACTGTTCACTTTGAGTAGAGTGTACTGTCCAACAGCATGTGACTGATGTTAGTTAGAAATTGATCAACAATGGTTTCATGTTCCAGTTAAGTGGCTCTATGTCCTGAGTAAGTGAAGGGAATTCTGGCTATTTTCTCAATTGCTTTTTGTTCTTTAGCCTTTGTTCCAATTAATCGATGGCCCAATCCACCTGTCTCAACCACTTTCTCTGGCAGCTCATTCCATATTCTCACCATTCTTTGTGTGAAAAAATTTGTCCCTTGGGTCCTTTTTTAAACCTTCTGCCTCTCATCCTAAACCAATACTCTCTAGTTTTGGAGTCCACTACCCTTTGGGCTCCTGAAGGTTGTTATAGTTGGAAGTGGTAATGGCGATAAGCCCCCACTGCCTATTAAATGCTCTCAACAGTGTGCAACTCAAATAGCCTCTGACAACCAATTCCAGCTCCTGGTCTTCATGTGTGGCTTAGCTACTAAACCCAGTGGAACCATTCCACTGACAGGAGAAAGCTGGGTTACTGGTTCCTTAAAACCAGTCACTTTGAGCAAATGGAGCTCTTCAGCTATGGTTGGCCATTCATCTAGGAGAAGGAAAACTCCATACTCAGACCTCCACTACCCTGCAGCTGTACCCACTCGTGGGGAAGGCTTTGGGAGTAAAACCTGGAGTTGGAGTCCCTCAGGCAATCCTATGCTGAGTTCAATGTTGACCAGCGGCTCTTGCGACGCCACTGGTGTTAAACTCTATGGGTCTCTGCCATTCCTTTGGATTCATCAGATGTGTGGAGAGGGGGAGCTTGCTAAATGGACAATAGCTTGGTCTCCATATCGTACTGCCCAGGGGTGTGTATCTGGAGAGCTAGGATGCAACATCCATGGTTGACCATGACCAACGAAAGCCTTTGAGCAATCAGTGTTCATGAAATTATCAGCTCGTCAGCCTGATCCCAGATTTTAATTTTTAAGGATGAAGTTTTAGAGTACTTGGAGAATCTGAAATGAGCTAGAGAAGACTTGAACAGTTTGGGTGGGCAAAGAAGTGGCTGACAGAATAGGGTACAAGGAAGTGTAGTATTATGCATTTTGGCAAGAAGAATAAATATGTAGACTATTTTCTAAATGGGGAGAAAATCCAGAAATCAGAAGTGTAAGGGAACTTGAGAGTTTGTTTGGGATTCTCTCCAGTTTAACTTGCAGGTTGAGTCAGTAGTAAAGAGGGCAAAGATAATGTTAGTATTCATTTTGAGGGGACTAGAATACAAAAGAAACTATAAACTTCTGTTTACTAAGGTATTGATCAGATCACATTTGGAATATTACTCGGGCCCCCAAAGTAAAGATGTGCTGGCTCTGGAGAGGATCTGGCAGGGATTCACAAGAGTGATACAAGGAATGAAAGGCTTAACCCATGAGGAGCGTTTGATATCAGCCGGCTGTACTCAATGGAATTCATAAGAATGGGGGGGGGGGGCGGGTGCATGGAATCTCATTGAAACCTACAAAGTAACTGAAAAGCCTGAATAGAAAAGATGTGGAGAGGATGTTTCTATTAGGAGAGTATGGCCTGAGGGCACAGCCTCAGAATAAAGGGATGTACCTATGCCTTATAGCAGGTCAGAAAGTGGATTTTGTGGTGAGTGCTTCACCTTCTGGTAACTTAGAGACACCACCACCTACAAACCACATTAGTCATGTGATCAAAACATTGGCGTGTGGCTCTAACAATTCTTCAGAAGCTCAAGAACAGTCATCTTGATTAGTATCCCAGCAACAGGGCCGATAGTGTAGAAATGAGTAGGTTTTCAGGCCTTGGTGGAAGTGACAAAGGACTTGAATATGATGGAAGATGGAATAAAAGGAAAGGTGGGGAGGGCAAAGGGGACCAGTGGGGGATGAGTGATAGGCAGATAGGTGGTTGAGGGGGGTTGGAGTAAATGTAAGAAGAATGGGGAAGATCAGGAAGAGGGAGAAAGGGGAAAAGGGGAGGAGCTGTGAAATTTGATGTTCATGCAATAGGGTTGTCGACTATTCAGGCAAAATATTAGGCATTGTTTCATCCATCCAGCCTCTGTTGCTCTTTCCACTCCCTCCTCTTCCATCTCCCTACCATTCCCTCTTGACCCAGACGGATGTAGCAGTTCTTGCTCCACCTTTAATACTGGCTATCTCACCTCCATCTTTCAGCCCAGACCAAGTCTCCAACCAAAATGTCAACTGTTCATTTCCCTCGGTCAGTGCGCCTGGAGTCATCGGATAGCCTGGGGGTCAATACCAAAGTTTAGAACCCAAAGGTCAATCGGAAGTCCAGAGGTTGAAGCCAATGGCCGTAGTCTGGAGACCAGAGATCTGTCCTGGAGTTGGAACATTGTGTGTGTGTGTAGGATGTTGTACTTTTTGTATTATGTTTTGTTTGTTGTACTCCATTGTGCTGTGTTCTGTGTGGTTCTGCCAAGCATTGTGGGCACGCTGTGGTTGGCGCCAGAATGTGTCGTGACCCTTGCGGGCAGCCCCAGAACCGCAGAATGAGTTGGCTGTTAATGTAAAGCTCGCATTTCACTGGTTTGATGTACGTGTGATAAATGAATCGTCTAGCATCTTGTGTGCTGCTTCAGTAGGCCTGGCAAAGCTGTATAAATAGCTGCCGTCTCCTTTATGGAAGAATAACGGCAACACGGGATCCGAAGTCGAGTTTGTTGTTCGATGCGCAGAGCTGTATTGAAAAGCTTACTTGCAACACCGTCAGAATTTCATTTATTAACACTGGGATATTTCCTGAAATTTGTTGTGCGTTCACAAGAAGAACCTACACATATTTTACAAGAAAGAACACAATAAAAACGAAACAAAGTCCATTTTAGTGCAGGCTGTGAAGCTGCAGTGATTGCGGTTTTGCGGTTAGTTTAAAAACCCAATGGTTTAAGGGAAGTAGCTGTTCTTGAACCTATGGTGCGTGGGACTTCAGGCTTCTCCGTCTCCAGGCCGGTCGAAGGCGCAAGAAGATGCCAATCACGTAGCACCATCACCAAACCAGTCTGAACGGAGGAGATCTGCCGGCAGGGAGTGAGCATTTCCGACAGACGGGCTGCTGCAGCCTCGCTCCCAGGTCCAGCGGCTGCACAACACTTCCGGCCCCTTCCTGCCAGGCTCCAAAGGTCGGCAAGCTGGTGTCTGCAGATCTGGGGTAAGTGGCAGAGGGTGGTGGAGACGAACCTGCGGGGAAAAGTGGGAAATCTGGGCGGGGTGCAGGGGGAACCGTTAGTACCACCTCCTCTGCCTACTCCGATTTCTAGGCAGCAGAATTTGAATTGGGTGACAGTGCAGACTCTGGCCTTGGCTGGATGCGAGTTGTACTCATGGGAAAGTTTCTTACTCCACTTTCCCTCATTTCACTGCCAGTCCGCCGAGAGCAATCCTCCGAATAACTCGAATCCTTATGTCTGGTCACTGGTCCTTTCCGTTTCCCCTGCCCCAACCCCAGGCTCTGGACACTCCGCAATCTCCTGTCGGTACACTGCCAAGGGCATCTTCAGAAGACGATGCCTCAAGTGGACACAATCCATCATTAAGGACCTTCACCAGGCATTCAACAACCACATTGTGTAATCGTGGCCGATCTGCTCTGCTGCCTTCAGTGTCACTGTGTGCGTTTGTTATTTGACATGGCTGACCACGAACACGAACGTTCTTGGCTATTTTTTCTACAATTAAAAGTGATTTCCCATCGCCTTCTTCTGGGCAGTGTCTTCACAAGATGGGTGACCCCAGTCATTATCAATGCTCTTCAGAGAATATCTGTCTAACGTCAGCGGTCAGGAATGAGGTGGGCGCCGACTGCTCCCATGACTTCTCATGACTCTGATCGGACGGGAAGATTTCCCGTTGATCTGTTCTCACCGTCTCCTGTACAGAATTCCCCTTTCCCCTCACCTTCCACCCACCAGTCCGTCACCGTCTCCAGACAGAATTCAGATTCAGGTTTATTATCATCGGCATGTGACGTGAAATTTGTTAACTTAGCAGCAGCAGTTCAATGCAATACATAATCTAGCTGACAGAGAAAAATTAATAATAACAAATAAATCAATTACATGCGTTGAATAGATATTTTAAAATGTGCAAAAAACAGAAATATTAAAAAACGGTGAGGTAGTGTCCAAAGCTTCAATGTCCATTTAGGAATCAGATGGCAGAGGGAAAGAAGCTGTTCCTGAATCGCTGAGTATGTGTCTTCAGGCTTCTGTACCTCCTACCTGATGGTAACAGTGAGAAAAGGACATGCCCTGGGTGCTGGAGGTCCTTAATAATGGACGCTGCCTTTCTGAGACACCTCTCCCTAAAGATGTCCTGGGTGCTTTGTAGGCTAGTGCCCAAGATTGAGCTGACCAGATCTACAACCTTCTGCAGCTTCTTTCAGTCCTGTGCAGTAGCCCTTCCATACCAGACAGTGATGCAGCCTGTCAGAATGCTCTCCACAGTACATCTATCGAAGTATTTGAGTGTATTTGTTGACATGCCAAATCTCTTCAAACTCCTAATAAAGTATAGCCACTGTCTTGTCTTCTTTATAACTACATCAATATGTTGGGACCAGGTTAGATCCTCAGAGATCTTGACCAGGAACTTGAAGCTGCTCACTCTCTCCACTTCTGATCCCTCTGTGAGGATTGGTATGTGTTTCTTCATCTTACCCTTCCCAAAGTCCACAACCAGCTCTTTCGTCTTACTGACGTTGAGTGCCAGGTTTTTGCTGTGGCACCATTCCACTAGTTGGCATATCTCAGTCCTGTACACCACCTCATCACCACCTGAGATTCTACCAACAATTGTATTGTCAGCAAATTTGTAGATGGTATTTGAGCTGTGCGTAGCCACACAGTCATGGGTATATAGAGAACAGAGCAGTTGGCTAAGCACACACTTTCCCCTTTCTCCTCACCTTCCACTCACTTGTCTCTAGCCTCTGTTCTCACCATCTCCACCCAGAATTCCCCTTTCCCCTCACCTGTCTGTCACTGTCTCCCACCCAGAATTCCCCTTTAGCCTCACCTCCCACTCACCCGTCTCTAGTGTGACACACACCCAATTGCCCTCACCATTCAGCATTGTGAGGGAATCACTCAAGAATACTAGGCTGAGGTAGAACCACGCAAGGACTGTGAGTGGTCACCAGCCATCAGACTGGTTCCAGGGCTGGTGGCTTTGACTGTAAGGAGAGGTTGAGGAAACTGCTGCATTTTGGGAAGGTCAAACCAGGGTAAGATATTGAGAGTGAATATCTGGGTTTTGGGTGTGTTTTTGGACAGTGGTGTTGTTCCTAATGAGTGGTGGAGTCTGAGGGAAGTTAATGGGAATGTGGGGCGGAACAGATTGTTTTGGGCAGGATAAGTATGGACTCTGCCTCGGAAATTCACCTCTTCTATAAGTGACTAATTCAGCTTTACTGCCCTAGTCTTGGACTTAGTTACATCACTCTCAAACTCATTTTAGCATTCCATTACAACATGATCACTCTTCCCCAAAGATTTCACTGCCAGTAGTAATTGCGAGACACCAAAATCAGCGTGATGGTGGCAGACTTTAAGTTGTGATGTAAACCCTATCTCTGCCACTAATTTGTTTGTCGTCTCCTCCCTAGGTTCACCTTCTCCACGATGTGGCTCATTATCTTCACCCTGGTGGTTGGAATTCTCGTTTATTACTTGTTTTTGCGTGAGAACCCCAGGAGCATCCCGGAGGGGTTCGGCTGGTGGGGGGAGGGGGATCCGCTGGAGGAGGAGGAGGAGGATGAATCCGTCAAGCCGTTCAAGCTTGAAGTGTCAGAGGAAATGATCCAGGTAACTGGAATCACAGTACCAAACCAGGAACGGACAGATAATGGAAACAGGGCCAGTTACAGACCAGGCTTTTAATCAAGCCTGGCAGTGTTACAGGAACAAAAGGGAGCTTTATGCTTATCCCACCTCCAACGAGCTGTTGGCTCAGCTCAGAGACTGACTGTTTAGCAATTCATGTAGAATGTGAGCTGGGTCACAAGAGGGAAGAGGGTCTGAAAGGTAAGGAGAGAATTCGGGCTTGTGTTTGAGGCCACAACATACAGACCCACACTTACTGGGTGCTATGGGCTTGTTCCCGAGGTTCTTCTATAAATCAACACTCCTAGGAAACCTACTAAGGTCCCTGGCATTTAGTCCATGTTCAGAGGTCATTTTATTTGGTTCCTCCTGTACCTAACAAAGTGGCCACTGAGTGTATGTCCGCCGTCTTTCACTGCTGTAGCCCATCTACTTCAAGTTCAACGTATTGTGCTGTTCCTCATTACACTTATAACGTGTAGTTATTTGAGTTACTGTTGCCTTCCTGTCACCTTGAACCAGTCTAACCACTCCCCTCTGACCTCTCCAATTAGCAAGGCATTTTCACCCACAGGAATGCTGCAGTCTGGATGTTTTTCTACCATTCTCTGTAAACTCTAGAGACTGGTGTATGTGGAAATCCAGAGAGATCAGAAGTTTCTGGCACCAACAATTATTCCATGGTCAAAGTCACTTCGATCACATTTCTTCCCCATTCAGACATTTGGTCTGAACAGCTGAACCTCTTGACTATGTCTGCAAGTTTTTTTGCTTTAAGTTGCTGCCATATGATTGGCTGATTAGATATTTGCATTGATGAGCAAGTGTATCTAATAAAATGGCCACTGAGTGTATATGTCCAACCAAAGTTTTACTTCCCAAAAATGCATTACCTCATCTGAAATGGCTTGATAGGCCACTTGGAGGTCTGTTGGAGCTGGGCAATGAAATCCTCTCTCAGTGCTCCCAACCCAACTCCCAGAGATGGATAAATAGCGCCCTCTGGTGGCTCATTCCACATACCTGCCACCTTCCATTTGTTTAAAAAGAAATTTAAATTTCTCCCTTCTGAAAGCTCTAGTTTCAGCGCCCTGAACTGCAAAATAGACCTTTCATAACTTTATAAACCTTCTGCATTCCAGTGAGAACAATCCAAGGGTATCCAATCTGTTCAAAGTAAATTTATTATCAAAATATGTAAATGTCCCCATGTACTATCCTGAGATTCATTTTCTTGCAGACATTGAGTAGAACAAAGGAATAAATAGAATCAATTAAAAAATGCAAAGACTGACAAGCAACCAATGTGCAAAAGAAGACAATCTGTGCATATGCAAATAATAATAATAATGAATGAATAAACAAACATAAATAAATAACACTGACAAAATGAGTTGTAGAGAATAATCAGCTTCTTGGTTTTGCTGACATTAAGTGTGAAGCAGTTGTGGCACCATTCAACCAGATTTTCAATCTCCCTGCTGTATGTTAAATCTTCAGCCAACATACTTGAATATGGCATTGGAACTGTGCTTAGCTTCACAGTCATAAGTATAAGAAACAAGTAGAGCAGGGACTAAGCACACAGCCTTGGGCTACACCTGTACTGATGAAGATTGTGGAGGAGATGACTCCACAATCACTTTCCTCCTTTCTCCTTTTAACAATATCCCTCTTTTCCAGGCAACATCCTGGTGAATCTCTTCTGCATTCTCTCTATTCCTCCCACATTCTTTCTGTGTGTGGCAAGCAGGACTTTCCACTGTACTCCAAGTGTAGTCTAACCAGTGTTTTGTTCAGCTGTATCCTGACTTCCTAAGTATTATACACACTACCCTCTCCAGCAATGTTGACATTTTCAGATTTACCTCTCAGGCTCCTCTGTACATTAACATGTCTGCTGGAAAGTCGCTGGAATATAGTGCATTCTTCACCCTTAGCAACACGCCTAAAATGCCAGAGGAACTCAGAGATCAGGCAGCATCTATGGAAATGAATAGATAGTTAACATTGTGGGCTGAGACCCTTCTTCAGGACCAAGAAGGAAGGTGGAAGACATCTCTTCAGTCCTGAAGAAGGGTCTCAGCCCGAAATGTCAACTACCTATTCATTCCCATAGATGCTGCCTGATTTGCTGAGTTCCTCCAGCATTGCAGGCATGTTGCTCTGGATTCCTAATATCTGTAGACTTCCTGTTTATGATTACATACTCTTGTCTGGTTAAATCCCAATTGTCACTGCTCCACCTAACTTTCCAAATGCTCCATGTTCTTTTCACTGTATCCTTGGACAACCTTCTCTGCTTTGTATGAACAGACCGAAGGGTTTCAGCCCAAAATGTCGACTGTACTCTTTTTCCAGATGTTGCCCAGCCTGCTGAGTGTGTCCAAGTTCTGCCGTGTATGACTCCAGCAAACTTACTCCTTAGACCAGCTGCATTTACATCTATTAAAAAGAAAAGAAACAGCATTGAACCTTGCTGTACACCACTAGTTACAAACTTCCAATCAGAGTAACACCCATCCACCACCTAATGTTGGACCTAGTTTGTTTGCACTCCTCTGGACATTCTAAAGTCCAAATAAACCACATTTACTTCTCTGCTTTGATCAATTTTCATAGTTAACTCATGATCTTAGTCAGATCTGTTGGACATGATCTCCCCTGTTACAAAATCATAAGAATCCCTAACTTTGCAAGTGAACATAAATCCTGCCCCGCAGGATCTTTTCCAACAACTTCCCTTGGCTCACTGGCCTGTAGTTTCCAGGATTTGTCCTTAGTGCCCCTTTTGAAAAGAGGGCACTGTTAGTTAACCTCCTGTCTTTTGCTACCTCACTCTTGGCTAATGAAGATGTAAAAATCTTAGTCAGAGCCCAAACAGTCACTTCCCTTGCTTCCATTTGCATTTTGTGATAAATCCCACCAGGTCCCAGGGATTTATCTATGCTAATCTGCTCCAATATTTCCAGCACTCCTTCCTTCTTGCTATGGATATTCTTCAATGTACCCCTCCCTTAACTGTTCTTCCATGACATTCTCCCTGATGAAAACTAATGAGAAGTATTCATTTAAAATCTCACCTGGATCCACACAGATACTGTTCCTTATACTGTCTTTTTCTAAAATGCTTGGAAAAGGTTTCTACATGTCACTCCATGATCCTCCTTTGCCTTCCTAATTTCCTTTTGTGTGTGTATAAACCCAGCCTGTTGGAGTGTTGTTTGAATTCCAGGACTTGTACAATCGCCTGGACAACACCCGGTTCACCCCGCCACTAGAGGGCAGCTGCTTTCACTATGGCTTTAACTCCACCCACCTGAGGACGGTGGTGTCCTATTGGAGGAAGGACTATGACTGGCGGAAGCAGGTGGCACTCTTAAACAGCTATCCTCATTTCAAAACCAGGATTGAAGGTGGGTCCCTTGGTCCACACTGTTCAAGATTCAATTATTATCAAAGAAGTTATAAATTGTACAACCTTCAAAGTTCAAGGTACATGTATTATCAAAGTACATATACAACCCCACGATTCATTTTCTTGTGGGCATACTCTGTACATCCATAATAGAATCAATGAAAGGCCTTGGGGCAGGGGGAGGGGTCCTTGAAAGACTCTTGTGACATTGGGACAGGAGGAGTTGATGATGTGAGTGTCCCAGACTGTATTGAGACGTTGGGGCTTGGACAGGGCCCCAGACTGGCGAAACATTGGTATAGCAGAGAGTAGTTGTGGGTGGGTGTTGTGTTACCCATGAGTTTTCCTGCTTACCTCTACAATTAGGATGTTAGTGGACCAGTTATTGGGAACATGAGGTGTTGGTGAATAGTGGAGTTTGGTGAGGGCAGACCAGTCATAGAGATCCCCGAATTCTTCAGAGCAGAGCAACAGGTCATAGCTAAGCTACAGAGGTCCGGACCCAGATCATGTATCATAAGATTTTTGGGAGCATTGAGCGACAAAAGGATACTGGTGAGGGTCCAAGGATCAAAACGGGGCAGCACAGGTGATTATGAGAAAAAGAATGAAGGTGCAGAGGAGATCTACCAGAAATATGAAAGGAGCATCAAACATTCTGGAGAAACTCGTGGGTCGAGCAGCATCTGTAAGAGGAAAAGAATTGTTGACGTTTCAGGTTGAAAGGCTGCGTCAGGACCAGGAGTGGAGAGGGGAGATGGGCACTACAGAGGAGAGAGGGGGAGCAAGTTGATTGGTGGACGACAGAGGGGTGAGAAATAAGTCCGTGCCCTGTACTCTCAACAGGGCACATCCAAGTCCTACATGAAAGTAGGTAGGGTGGTAAAGAAGTTGTATGGCATGGTGGGGGCCGTGAGTGTAAGAGTCACAAAGTTATATTGCAGGGACACAAAACTTTGGTTAAGCCACGTTCGGAGCATTGTGTGCAGTTCTGGTTGCCCCATTTCAGGAAGAATATGGAGCCTTTGGAGAGGGTTACCGGGATGCTGCGATGATTAGAGGGTATGGACAAATGGGTTATTTTCTTATAACGTTCTATAAGCATTCCCCTCAGCTTCTGAAAGGAGCCCTGATTGAAGCTTATGAAATTTTGAGAGGCATGGGTAGAGCAGTCCTTTTATTTTAGGTTCAAAATGTTAAATACTAGTGGATATGCATTTAAGATTGGGGGGAGCGTGGGAAGTTTAAAAGTGATGTACGGGACAGTGCCTAGTGTGGTACTGGAGGGGATACAGATCGTGGACAGGCAGCAGAGATTTAATTTAATTTGGTGTTGAGTTTGGCACAAACGTTACTGTCCAAAGGACCTTTCCTGTGCTGTATCGCAGGTAGGTGGTGCCAAGCAGAGGAGGGGAGGGGAAATTGGGAGACACTGAATGATAGATGAGGCTCTCCTCCTCCCCACCCCCCCCCCCCCCCCCACTGCCTCACTGTTTCTTCACTCTGTCTGTCTGTCGTCTTTCTACCACTGTCTCCCCAGAATCATGAAGAACATTGCAAATTTCCTTAGCCTTGAAGATCTTTGTACAGGGAGAGTGGTTGTATCGGGGTCTTGCTGATTTGACCTTGATTTTCAGGGATCCAGGTACACTTTGTCCACGTGAAGCCGGATGTCCTTCCCCCAAACCGAGCCGTTCGACCCCTGATGTTGATCCATGGTTGGCCGGGTTCCTTCTACGAGTTCTACAAGATGACTTCCCTCCTGAAGGACCCTGACAGTCATAACCTGGACAAGCACCAGAACCTGGCCTTCGAGATGGTTTGTCCCTCCATCCCAGGATATGGCTTCTCTGAGGCACCACACAAGCAAGGTGAGAGTCCCACCTGCCCAACCTCAAGTTTCTGGCCCAGGTAACATTAGAACAACATTTTGACCCTAAAATACCTACCAAAACCTTATCCCACCCTGTTGTCCCGGAAACACCCAAACAAATTCAACCCAACCCCATCCTAAGAATACTGACTGGCAGCTTGTCTGATTCTTGACCCACTGGGAAGGACCGGGTGGGGGGTGGTTTGGGTGGGTGTCCCCGGGATGGGTGGGGTGGGGTGTTGGTGTAGGTGGTGTTGGGACTGTCTGATTGGGTGGGTGTTTCTGGGATGGGCGGTGTGTTTGGGTGTTCAAACTGTAATGCATTCACTCACCTGTCCGCAGGCTTTGACAAGATCGCTGCTGCCCGCATTTTCCACAAACTGATGCAACGTTTGGGCTATGAGCGTTTCTACATACAGGGAGGTGACTGGGGTGCCGCCATCGCCACGAACATGGCACAGATGATCCCTGAGTGAGTCCAGCTCAGAGCAGTGTGTTTGATGGAGGAGCGAGGGACAGGGTTGGGAAGAGGGCTTGAAGAAGGAAAGGGAGTGTGGGAGGAAGGCATAGGGGAAGAGTGAAGAGTGCAGTTTGGGAGAGTAAGAGACAGGGAGGGCAGGGAACTGGAGGGAATGGGGAGGGTGAGGGGGGTGGGCAGCAGGAGTGGAGGGGGAAGGAGGGATGTGGGGAAAGAAGGCGGGAAGAGGAGGAAAGGAGGACGGACAGGGAGCAAGAAAGGACAGAGGGAGGGGAGGTAGGAAGTGCTGGGTGAAGGAGGAGACCATAAAGAAGAGGGAGGGTCAGGCGAGGGGAGTGGAGGAGTGTTGAATGAGGATGGGTGTATGAGAGGAGGGAGTTGAGGAATGGGGACAAAACTCTGTAGGTGGGTGGCAAAGTCTGTTAACTACTCTGCCCCCGCCCCATTGTTAACTCTGCCCCCCTCTACCCAAAGGAAGGTATTGGGAATCCACCTGAACTTCTTCCCATTGACGAAGCTGAAACTGCAGATGCTTCCCTCCCTCTTTCTTGGGCCATACGTGCCGTCGCTATTTGGATTCACACAGACTGATGTGGAACGGATGTATCCCTTCATGAGGAACATCCATAAACTGCTGAAGGAGTCGGGGTACATGCACATCCAGGGAACTAAACCAGACACACTAGGTAAATATGTGGCCCAAAGACAACAGCCACAGGCCCGGGGCACTGCACAACAGGATGCTGGGCTGTATTGAGAACACGGGGTCAATTATGGGCTGAGATCAAATACAGGGCTTCAGAGAGTTTGGAGATAGAATAGCAGGTCTATGGGTTGTTCTGGCTACCATTTAGTTCTATAGTTTAGTGGTGTTATATCCTTAACAATAGGCACTCACAATGGACTCCAGGCTGGGATCTGGCCAAGAATCTGTGGGTTTGTATCAGGTAGTGGAGTTAGTGTCTACAAACAGGAATCTGTTACCTGATGATGAAACGTTGTCAAGGTCTTTGGGCTAATACAGTGGCACCTTCTCGAGGAATATCCTGGAGCAAGTTCTGCCAGAGACATCTGGTGACTTTCATGGATCTCTGAGAGTTTGCTACAATCTAGAATTGGTTTTGTGGGCTTTGGCTTGACGCGGGGAGCCATCTGTACCTGGGTTTACTGTGGCTGTTTCTCTACTCGACAGGCTGTGCTCTCAATGACTCCCCCGTGGGCCTGGCTGCCTACATCCTGGAGAAGTTTTCCAGCTGGACCAACATGGCTTTCCAGGATCTGGACGATGGTGGGCTGCTCAGGTGGGACACTCCTACATTCTCTGCTCGTCCTCGCATTTCCTCTGGTGACAGGCCCTGGCCCTAACCTGCACACTGCAGCTCCAGGATCAGATCAGTGCCGCTGAATACGGCAGTTCATGTTACGCAGGCTGCATTTTGAACGTTGTGTTCTGTTTTGGTCATCCTGCCAAAGGAAAGATGCCATTGCACTGGAAGGAATGCAAAGAAGATTTATGAGCATGTGGCCAGGACTTGAGATCTGAATTATGGAGCAGGTTAGGAATGTAGGAGACTGAGGAGTTATTTTACAGAGATTAGGTTCAATGTGCAGTCTTTTTCCAGGGTTGAGGAATCAAGAACTAGAGGACATAGCTTTAGGGTGGGCGGGGAAGATTTAATAGAAACATGAGAGGCAATGTTTTCACTCAGAGGGTGGCTAAATTTATAGAACAAGCTGAGCCGCCAGAGGCAGGTACATTAACAACATTAAAAGGTACTTGGACAGGTCAATGGATAGGAATGGTTTAGAGGGATATGAACCAAACTCAAAAGCAAGTGGAACTAACTTAGGTGGGACATGTTTAGGTCAGTATGGACCAGTTGGGCCAAAGGGCCTGTTTCGATGCTGTATGACTCTATGATCTGGCAGGCACAAGGCAGCACCTACAGATCCTGGCTGTGCCATGTCAGTACATGGGAGAGGCTTAAGTGCTGGGGAAGGTTACTGAGCGTGTGAAATGAAGAGAAAGATTGTGACAGTACCCAGGAGGCTAGGCAGCTTCCGTGGAGACAAACAGTCATCACTTCAGCTCTGAGACCCCACAATGGAACCAGGAAAATGAGGGAAACTAATAGTTGAACATTACAGAAAGAATGGGGATGAAATGAATGACTAAAACTAGAAGGCACGCATTTAAGTTGAGAGGAAATGTGCAATACACACACACAAAATGCTGAGGAACTCAGCAGGCCAGGCAGCATCAGTTGATGTTTCAGGCTGAGACCCTTCAGCAGGACTAATCTTTTTAAGCAGAGAGTAGAGAGCACCTGGGATGTGCTTCCAGCAACAGCGATGGAGGCAATTAGATGAAGACTTTAAGAAAGCTGTTAAATTGGCTGATGAATGTGCAGGAAATGGAGAGACATGGACAGTGTGCAGACAGGAGAGATTAGTTTTGTTACATGTCATTAGCTTAATTACTTTAGCACAGCATCATGGACTGAAGCTCCTGTCCCTGTGCTCGATTGTCCTACCGTCTGATATGGTGAGGCTCAGGTTACCTTGAGGATAAGGTTTCCTGGTCAATAGATCTACAATGACACTTAAAGAGAGGAGTTACATATAAAATAATGTGTAAAAACTGTGAAAAGTGAGACATTTTACAGATGGTATCAGTGGAGAGAGAAAAAAACTGAGGCAGTATCACAGGTGGGAAACCTACAGCAGAAATGACCATTTCTAATACTGAAGAGCAAAGGAATTAGCTGAATCTGCGGAATTTGATATTGAATCCAGAACAGTGCCACGTGTCCAGACAGAAGATGAGGTGTTGTACCTCAAGCTAATATCAGGCCTGGTTGGAGCACCAACAGGCAAGAGATGTGTCTGGTCTTGAGTTGGGTGGTTTATGGTCTACCAAAGGAACACTTTGAAAATGGGTCATGTAATCGTGGAATCATGTAATCAGAGCCAACAGGGTAGAATGTTTCCTCTGTAATCTGAGACAATAGGGTAGAACTGATGACACCAGGCTGGTGAAACAGAATAGGCCCAAAAGGTTAAAGGTGAGCGGAGGAGAGGAGAAGTCCAGTTCAGTGATGATCAAGATCAGCTTGGTGTTCATTCCTCACCAAGCCAAATGAATGCAAAGGAGTTGGGGCATTGAGAGTAAGAGTCTGGTTGCAGCTTTGGGTAAGCCACGTCAGAGTATTGTGTGCAGTTCTGGATCTCCAACGATGGAAGGGGAGACGTGGAGGCTTTGGAGAGGGTGCAGAAGAGATGCTGAATACTTCCACAAGACTGACGGTTTGTTGCTTCTGATACCAGCATTGTCAGTCACTTGTGTCCGCAAACGGAGTTAAGCTGCCGGGATTGGAGAGAGTGGAGAAGGATGGATTTGTTTCTCCACAGCATCAGAGATCGAGGAGAGACCTGATGGAAGTGTAAACAATGAGAAACAGACATGGTGGAAAGATTCCTAACGTAATTCAATGGGAAACAGGCAGTTCGGCCCATTTGCAAATAGTCAGAGTCTTTATCCCTCCAGAGTGGAAATGTCAGATATTAGAGGGCATAACTTTGAGGTGAGAGCAGGACAGTTTAAAGGAGATTTAAGAGGCAAGTTTTTTTTGACAGAGTGGTAGTTGGGAGCAGATATGGTAGCAACATTTAAGAGATGTTTGGACAGGCAGGAAATGAAGCTACATAGAGCACGTGCAGGTAGATGGGATTGGTTAGAGCAGCATGGCCAGCACAGACATGGTGGGCTGAAGGGCCTTTTCCTGTGCTTTCCTATGGTATGTTGGATGAGATCACTGACAGAATGAGTGAGGCCTGAGAGGACGATGTTGCAGAGGGACACAAGCTGCTGATGGCTCCTGAACTACCAGTGTAGGAAGTGTTATCTTTGTGTCTTTGACCTTCCACTTCTCCCCTCTTGTCCCAATGCAGTAAGTTCTCCTTGGACGAGCTTCTGACCAATGTGATGATCTACTGGGTGTCGGGCTCCATCACCTCCTCAATGAGGATGTACAAAGAGAGCCTAGGGGTGAAAGCCATGAACGGGATTGATGGGAAGTGAGTGACCGGCACTGCTGGGGCTGTGGGTGGGTTAGGGTTGGCTGGTGAAACCCCTTCCTGACAGCCAGGAGCAAGGAGACAAGGCCATCCTCCCTCTGACCATGCACCCTCCATACTGGGTGACCAACATTGAAGAGGGTGGGGCTGAGATGTAACCAGAAGGCAAGGGGCAGCCTCTGATATTCCACGTACACGTGGGGCATGGTCTCCTCCAGCTCGCAGAAGTGATGCGTGGCTGGCAGACCATAGAAATTATCACAGGGCACCGTCCACCTGCTACGCACCCTCCTCTTCCTAGCCATCACTCACCATCTGGACACGCTGTGGCAGTCAGACTTCACCTCTGGTGGTGGGGGGAGTCTCAGTAGAGGTCACTGTATGCAGATGCTGCCCTGGTACGTTGGCGACCTGGGTGGAGGGTGCCTGGTGGTGGGGGGAGTCTCAGTAGAGGTCACTGTATGCAGGTGCTGCCCTGGAACATTGGCGACCTGGGTGGAGGGTGCCTGGTGGTGGGGGGGAGACTCAGTAGAGGTCACTGTATGCAGGGCGCTGTTCTTGTACACTGGGGACCTGGGTTGGGGGTGCCTGGTGGTGGGGGGGAGACTCAGTAGAGGTCACTGTATGCAGGGCACTGTTCTTGTACACTGGGGACCTGGGTTGGGGGTGCCTGGTGGTGGGGGGGAGACTCAGTAGAGGTCACTGTATGCAGGGCACTGTTCTTGTACACTGGGGACCTGGGTTGGGGGTGCCTGGTGGTATGGGCTCTCATGCTTTTGTGTCTCCTGTTGATGCCCAGGGTGGGTTGGGTCTTTGATGATGCTGTCTGCTTTTCCAAGGCAGCAGGAAGAGTGGACAAAGTCCATGGAGGGGAGGCTGCTGCCCCAACTCTCTGCAGTTTCTTGCAGAGCAGTTGTCATACCAAGCTGGGTATTTTCTGTGGCGCATCAATTGTGAGGGTCAATTGCGAAATGCCAAATTTCTTCAGCCTCCTGAGGAAGTAACAGTGTTAACGGCCATCCATCTTCCCCGAACACAGTGGCCTGGAAGCAATCTCAGGGAAAACACTCACTGTAACTTGCTTTCAGAGACTTTCCTTCCTCCTTCTGCCTCTCTCTTTCAGGATCCCAGTCTATGTACCCACTGGATTGGCTGCCTTTCCCAATGAAGTATTGCATGTTCCATTGACCTGGGCCAAACAGAAATACAAGAGGATTGTGTCCTACTCCTATATGTCACAGGGAGGTCACTTCGCTGCCCTGGAGGAGCCTGAGCTGCTGGCTGAAGACCTCATACGCTTCATTCAATTTGTGGAAAAGAATGGCTGAGAGATGCAGAGAGTTCCATCTGAACAGGCCCCCCCACACACAAAATGGGAAGCCTTGTCAGATAATCACAAGGTGAAGATGATCCCTTCGATCCCTTCACCTTCAGTTCAATAATTAGTTCACCTTCAATAATCTCCCGCTGTCAAAATGGAGAATTGGAGCTGTTGTTGACTTTTTTATGATCAAGTATAATGGACCATTCCCCGATGATACCGTCCACTTTTCCTGGAGTCCTTTGCACTTCTCTGTCACACTGAGAAATAAAACTTAAACATTCCTAACTCCCTCTGTCTTTTTAATTTTCAAATTCCCTCTTTGTTCAGACTCCCTGCTCACAGTTAATCTTTTTATTAATCTCTGGATTTCACTGGCAATGTCAGCATTTATTGCCTATCCCGAATTGTGCTTGACAAAAAGTTGGGATCATCTTTTTGCAACACTGCACCCTTTCCGGTGAAGGTGCTCCCACAGTAACGTTGGCCAGGGAGCTCCTGGCTTTACACCCATTGATGGTGAAGGAACCATGATAGATTTCTAAGTCAGCAGAACATGGAAGGGGGAGGGGGAGCGGCATGTGGTGGTGTTTCCCTGCCCCTGCTACCCTTGTCCTGTTTGACACAGGAATCCATGGGTGTGAGATGTTCCTGGCAGATAACTCCAGTGTAACATTTGGTACAGGGGATGGAGAGAGTAGGTGATTAAGATGGTGAATGGGCTTCAATTAATCAGAATCAAATTCAGGGTTAACATCACTGGCATGCGTCATGACAGTAGCAATGCAGTGCAATACACAAAAAATTTACATTACAATGATTAAATAAGTAGTGTGTAACCCCTTGGGTCGCCTCAGGCTCGCTCAGCTCGTTCTTGTCTAGGGGGAGCAGCCTTCGGCCCCGCCAAACTGGGTAATCAGCTGGTGTGGATGCTGTGTGATGTCCCCGCCTCGCCCAAAACCAGACAGTACACCATATGCGATTAAATGAGTACAATTTATAAAGGTTACTATAACTAAGTGATTAATAACGATACAGTATATATGAAGAGAAAATTAAAGAAAAGGTGCCAAACTTATCAAAGTCCAAACCACTTCGTGCACAACCGTTGGAGCTCAATTTCTGAAGTCTTCTGGCCACCATTCGATCCCCTCCGAACTCCTTGACTCGCTGCTCAGGACCCTCCGAACTCCTCGACTCTCCAAACAGCTCAGGACCCTCCGAGTGGTCAACCAAGCACATCTAGCTTCATCCCCCCCCCTCTCGGAGAATCTCCCGGCCTCGGACCCCCCTTTGGGGTCCGATCCTCGCCCAGCTTAGAGCATTGCGTCCTCTCTCTCGACCCCCTCGCGCCGATCTGCCCAAAAGCCCGTCAACAAAAGCTTACAGACTCAGAAGAAAGAACATTAATCCCCATTTGGTTTACAAAGGAATACCATTCTCGTTATCAGTAAATTAGCATTCCTGCTAGTTAACAAAAAGAAACCCTTTCCCAACAGTAACAAAGAAAAAAGAAGAAACCCCCTTTACAAGTGCAAAGAGAGAGCAAAAAAAAGGCAGTGTACATGGGTTGGTTAATTGTCCATTCTGATGACAGAGGGGAAGAACCTGTTTGTAAAATATTGAGTGTGTGTCTTCAGGGTCCTGTATGTCCTGTACTTCCTCCCTGATGGTAGCAATGAGAAGAGGGCATACTCTGGGTGACGGGGGTCTTTCATGATGGAGTGACCTTTTGAAGATGTCCTTGATGCTGGGGGGGGGGGGTGCAGTGCTCATGATTGTGTTGACTGAGTTCACAACCTTCTGCAGCTTTTTCCAATCCTGTGTGGTGCTCCTGCATACTACAAAGTAGATGGTGATGTAAGCAGTCAGAATGCTCTCCACAGTACGTCTGTAGAAACTTGCAAGTGTCTTTGGTAACATCTCCTCAAACTCCTAATGAAATGTAGCTGCTGTTGTGCTGCCTTTGTAATTGCTTCAATATGTTGGGTCCAGGATAGTTCATCAGAGGTGTTGACAGCCAGGAACTTGAAACTGCTTTCCACTGCTGATCCTTGATAAGGACTGGTGTGTGCCCTCAAATTCCCCTTCCTGAAGTACACAACCACTTACTGATGTTGAGTGCAAGATCATTGTTGTGATACCACTCAACCAGCTGATCCTTGTCACTCCTGTCCACCGCCTCATCACCATATGAGATTCTGCAAACGACAGTTGTGTCATTGGCAAATTTATAAATGGCTTTATGAGCAGTTGTGGATGTGGAGAGAGAAGAACACTGTGCAAACCACACATCCTTGAGGTGCACCAGTGTTGTTTGTCAGCGAGATGTTATTTCCATTCAATACTGACTGGTCTCCCGGTGAGGAAGTCAAATATACAGTTGCTGAGGGAATGACAAAGGCTCAGGTTTTGAAGCTTGTTTATTAGTATTGGAGGGTATGATGATATTGACTCAGTGAAAAGGGAGATGGAAGAATCCCGGTATTCCTCCATCATCACTTAACGCTCAACACCATGACGCATAAACCTCTCCTCTACCAACATGGCAGCGCCGATGCAATAAACATACCGCGCATGTGCGCAGATGCGCATGCGGGTACAGAATCGGTCTTTCCTCCGAGAAGGGCTGGCCGCGGTACTTGCCGGAGGTGAAGACCGGTTTGCACTGGGGGGGGACCTCGTGGCACGTTGGTTGAGGCCGGCGGGTCCGGGACGGGAGCTGTTGTCGGGTTACTAAGGAAGGAGCAGGGTGAGTGTGGGCGGCAGGGGACCGGCTCCGGAGTGGTGGGTGTCTCTCTCGGGAACTAGGGTAGGGATCAGTGCCTGTCCTGGGGAGAATGGAGGGGTTCGATAGAGGCAGTGGACATTCTGGGGAGAGGATGGAACCCTGAGACGGGGCCTATCCTGGGGAACGAGAAGGGCGGCTGGAAGGCTGGCAACCCGGAGGTGGGGGTGGGAAGGAGTCTGGAGATGGAGAGTGCAGGAAGACAGGGAATGGAGCTGATTGAGGTAGGTCTGCCCATAGACACACTGCATTGTGTTGTTGGTCAGTATATTACCCGTCCCTTGGCACGGTGTGGTAATGTGCAGGATAGGATCTCGTATATGATTTTCGGATATCTCCAGTTCCAGGTGGAGTTGACGGCTGGTGAAGGTACACATGAAGAACAAGAGTCCCTTGCTAGACGCTCGCTTGAAGCACCGAGTAAAACAGGTATTTAGTGGGGATCGTTCTTCTGAATGGATCACAAAGAAGTAACAAGAGATATTATGGGGGGGGGGGTGGAACGCTTACAACAGTGAGCTTAGTATGATACAATTCCACGTGCATTTTGATGGTGAACATTGCAGAGCTGAAAATACTGTCTTCAACTTAAAGGGCAGTTGTAATGGTAGGAAGCTGCAGTTGCCTTAGGTGGACTTGGAAAGCAAGCTGAAAGACAGGTCAGTTCAAACTGCTGACCCATAACACTTAGCAGGAGTTTAAGCTAACTAAGAAGAGCAGCTTTATGGAAAAGAAACAACTTGTGGTTGACAAAGGAGGTCAAGGATTATGTTAAATTGAAAAATTGAGCTGAGAAAGTAGCAAGGGCAGGGCAGAGCAGAGGACTGGGAAGTTACTTTTGCATTTTGTAATAAAAAAAAACAAATAAGCTTTCCAGAAAAGAGAAAATTGAATTAAAACTCGGGTAACATCAAAATAAACAGTTTTTGTGGATATAAAGAAGAATAAGATTAAAAATGATTCCAGATATAAAAAATGATGGAAGGTTTGAGATGTCTATTTTAACGCAAGGAGTGTTGTGAACAAAGCGGATGAGCTTACAGCGTGTATCAGTACTTGAAGTTATGATGTGGTGGCCATTACAGAGACTTGGATGGCTCAGGGAGAGGAATGGTTACTTCAAGTGCTGGGTTTTAGATGTTTCAGAAAGGACAGGGAAGGAGGCAAAAGAGGTGGGGGGGTGGTACTGTTGATCAGGGATAGTGTCACGGCTGCCGAAAAGGTTGACGCCATGGAGGGATTGTCTATGGAGTCTCTGTGGGTGGAGATTAGGAACAGGAAGGGGTCAGTAACTTTACTGGGTGTTTTATATAGGCTACCCAATAGTAACAGGGATATTGAGGAGCAGATAGGGAAACAGATCCTGGTGAAGTGTAATAATAACAGAGTTGAGTTGTCATGATGGGAGATTTTAATTTCCCAAATATCTTTCTTTTTCAATCTTTTTATTAATATCAACATGATAAGATCAGTACATAGATAATGGGATTACAAACTTACAAAATTAAAATGAACATAAAAGGATACATAAGCAATAAGTACATTATAGTTGTCTTCCCAAATCATGAATGATACAAATATCATATAAAAGAGACAAAAAAACTAAGTAATTCATGTTGAAAAAAAACAGAAAAGAGAAAAAGAGAAAAAAATTAATACCCTAAGAAAAACTAAACTAACCATTAAGAATTTTTTTTTTAAAAATGGGCTGTTTATAATATCTATAAAAAAAATTACAAAATCATCAGTGTCCCTAACTCCGATCCTCTCAACATACATATATCTATAATCAAAACCGGAAAAACAAATAGGATTGGAACAGGGTCAAATTACATCATGTGAAAATATTGTATAAATGGCCTCCAAATCTTTTCAAATTTAATAGAAGGGTCATATACGACACTTCTAATTTTCTCCAAATTTAGACATAACATAGTTTGAGAGAACCAGTGAAATATGGTAGGGGGATTAATTTCTTTCCAATTCAACAAAATAGATCTTCTAGCCATTAATGTAAGAAATGCAATCATCCGACAAGCAGAAGAAGATAAATGGATTGACCCCATCACTGGTAAACCAAAGTTTGCAGTATAGGATGTGGTTGTAAATCAATGTTCAATACAGTAGAAATAATATCGAAAATGTCTTTCCAATATTTTTTCAAAAGTGGACATGACCAAAACATGAGTTAAAGAAGCTATCTCAGAATGATATCTGTCACATATAGGATTTATATGGGAATAAAAACGAGCCAATTTATCCTTGGACATATGAGCCCTGTGCACAACTTTAAACTGTATCAATGAATGTTTAGCGCATATAGAGGATAAATTAACTAATTGAAGAATTTTATCCCAATTCTCAATAGGGATAATAAAGTTAAGTTCTCTTTCCCAATCATTTTTAATCTTATAAAAGGCCTCTAAACATATTTTCATAATTATATTGTAAACATTTGATATTACACCTTTCTGAAAAGGATTTAGTTCTAACAATTTCCCCAAAATACCCAAAGAATCAAGATTTGGAAAGGTAGGAAGTACAGTGTTTAAGAAATTCCTAATCTGTAAATATCTAAAAAAATGAGATCTGGGCAAATTATATTTATTAGATAATTGTTCAAAAGACATAGAACAATTATCCAAAAATAGATCAGAAAATCATAGTATTCCTTTAGTCTTCCAAGCTGAATAAGCTTGGTCCATAATAGAAGGATGAAAAAAGAAATTGAATACAATAGGAATAGTTGAAACAAATTGATTCAACCCAAAAAATTTCCGAAATTGAAACCATATACGTAAAGTGTGTTTGACTATCGGATTGTCAATTCGTTTATGCAATTTAGAAAGAGCAAAGGGAAGAGAAGTCCCTAAAATAGAACCCAATGAAAATCCTTGTACAGATTTAGTTTCCAGATTTACCCAATGAGGGCTAGGAGATAAATCCCAATCCCTTAACCAATATTTCAAATATCGAATATTAATTGTCTAATAATAAAATCTAAAATTAGGCAATGCCAATCCACCTTCCTTCCTTGCCTTCTGTAAATATCTTTTACCTCATCTAGGATTTTTGGTCTGCCATATATATGAGGAAATTTTTGAATCAACATTGTCAAAAAAGGATTTTGGAATAAAAATTGGTACCGCTTGAAATATATATATATAAGAACATGGGTAAAATAATCATCTTAATACCATTAATTCGACCTATCAGAGATAAAGACAATGGTGACCATTTAGTGAACAAACATTTAATCTGATCAATTAAAGGCAAAAAATTAACCTTGAATAACTCCTTATGATTTTTTGTAATTTTAATCCCTAAGTTTAAAAAAAAAGTCATTAACTAATTTAAAAGGTAAATTTCCATAAATTGGAACCTGTCTATTTAAGGGGAACAATTCACTCATTATTAAGATTCAGTTTATCCCTGGAAAAATTACTAAACTGAGCCAACAATGATATAACTGCAGGAATGGATTTCTCAGGATCAGAAAAATATAACAAGAAGTCATCTGCATATAATGATAACTTATGTATATCCATACCACGAGTGATGCCAAAAATGTTAGGTGATTCTGTAATAGTGATTGCCAAAGGTTCTATAGCAATATCAAATAATAATGGACTAAGAGGACAACCTTGCCTGGTACCCCGAATTAAACGAAAAAAGGGAGATCTTTGATTGTTAGTAAAAACCGAGGCTACTGGAGTATGATATATCAGTTTAATCCAGGATATAAATGTCGGACTAAAATTAAACTTCTCAAGCACAGTAAAGAAATATGGCCATTCAACTCTATCAAATGCTTTCTCTGCATCAAATGAAATGACACATTCTGAGGTGCTGCGTGAAGGAGTATAAACAATGTTCAATAATCTCCTAATATTGAAAAAAGAACAGCGATTTTTAATAAAACCAGTTTGATCCTCCGAGATAATTTGAGGTAATACTTTCTCCAGCCTGGTCACCAGTAACTTGGAAAAGATCTTGGAATCTACATTCAGTAAGAATATTGGTCTATAGGATGTGCAATCAATAGGGTCTTTATCTTTTTTTCAATATTAAAGAAATGGAAGCTCTATAAAAAGATTGTGGCAATTCTAATAGTCTAATTGCTTCTTCAAAAACCTTGCATAACCAAGGAGAAAGAGTAGAGGAAAAACACTTAAAAAATTCCACTGTATGCCCATCTGGACCTGGTGCTTTCCCAGAATTCATAGAGGAAATGACACCTTTAATTTCTGCATCTGTAATAGGAGTTTCTAATATTAAAAGTTCTTCAGATGACAATTTTGGAAAATTCAATTTCCCAAGAAAATCATGCATGGCATTATGATCATGAGGAAATTCAGGATGATACAGAGAGGTATAAAAATCTTGAAAAGATTTGTTTATCTCATCATGGTCAACTGTCAGTTCACCATTCTGTTGACGAATCTTAATAATTTGACGTTTAACCGAAGCATTTTTCAATTGGTTAGCTAACAGTTTACCTGATTTATCACTATGTATATAAAAATCAGTTCTGGTTTTCATTAATCGATTTTCAATTGAAGATGTAAGCAATAAACTGTGTTCCATTTGAAGCTCAGCCCTTTGTTTGTAAAGCTCCTTACTAGGAGCAATCAAATATTTCTTGTCAATTTCTTTAATCTTATCAACCAATAAAAGAGTTTCCTCCTTAATATGTTTTCTCAAACCAGCAGAATAGGAGATAATCTGTCCACGTATATATGCTTTAAAAGTGTCCCAAAGTATTCCGCAGGAAATTTCATCCGTGAAAGTAGTTGAAAAGAAGAAATCAATCTGTTCCTTCATAAATTTAATGAAATCCGGATCTTGTAGTAAGGTAGAATCAGATCGCCATTGCTTAGTACTAGAAGCTGTATCCATTAATTTAATAGAAAGTTTCATTGGAGCACGATCAGAGATGACTATAATGTCATAACTACAACCAGTTACAGATGGAATAAAACGGGAGTTAATAAAAAAAGTAGTCAATTCCCGAGTAAGAATGATAAACGTGAGAAAAATGAAAACTCTTTGTCCTTGATGCAGAAATCTCCAAATATCGAAAATTCCATTATCTGTCAAAAAAGAATTGATGTAGGTGGCCGACTTATTTGGTAAAGTCTGAATAGATATAGATCTATCCAGCAAAGGATTTAAACAACAGTTGAAGTCACCACCTATTATTAACATATATTCATTTAGATTAGGTAGAGAAGTAAATAAAGACTTAAAGAAATCAGGATAATCCACATTTGGAGCCTAAACATTAACCATAGCAACCTTCTTATTAAAAAGTAACCCAGTAATGAACAAAAATCTACCACTCGGATCCGAAATAATATCGTGTTGAACAAAAGCAATAGAGGAGTCAATAAAAATTGAAACTCCCTTTACTTTAGCATTCGAATTCGAATGGTACTGTTGACCCTTCCAAAACCTAAAAAAAAGTTGATTATCCTCGTTCTTCACATGAGTTTCTTGTACAAAAATAATATGCGCATTCAGTCTTTGGAATACTTTAAAAATCTTTTTCCATTTAATCGGATGGTTTAAGCCATTAGTATTTCAAGAAACAAAATTAATGGTCTGAGCCATATTTCTAAAATCATCCCTTTGGTATATAAAGAGTTAACCAAAATATGAACTCATGCACCCAGAAGAGGAACAAAAATAAGGGGAGGACCCAGAAATGACGACACGGCGGACATTTTAGTAGTTTGAAATCAGCCCAAATGAAAAACTAGAAAAACTAATAAAAAGAGCAATAGAATTAAAAGGGAACTCTCCGCTCACCACCCAAGGAAAAGAGACCTTCCTGAGCCTGAAAAAGGCCACGAAAAAAAGAAATTGTGAGACTAAATCTACCCCCATGTCTCCAGAAAGCGACTCCAGATATATAAAGGAGGAAAAAAAAGATCCACCCAAAATCCTAAAAAGTAATTAACACTATACTAAAACAGACTTCTTAATAAAAAAAACTAGAAGAATATAAACACTGGTAACTTATAAATCGGGTTAAAACCCGAACAAATAAAAGTTAGGATGTGATAAGGAAGGCATTATAGGAAGACGACGACAAAAAAATGGCGAAATTAAAAAAAAGCAAGAAATATTTTAGAAAAGAAACTGCCATCTTAGTTACACAAAAAATGAAAAAGATATATATCAAAACATTAAAAAAAATTCACCTTCAAAGGATTTATAATAATAACCAAAAATAAAATACAATGGTTAAAGTAAGTAAATTAAAAAGATTAGTACGTTGATAAAGAAAAACTTTAATTGGAATATAAAATGTAAAATAAACCTACACCAATAGTCAGAAACAAAATCTGGTTTTGGAAACAAAAACTATCTTGTAATGATCAAAACCATACATTTATTAGAGACAAGAATCCAAAGCAGTAGGATAGTTCTCATCCAGAAAGCTTCGAGCATCAGATGTGGAGAGAAAAACACGTTGTGGTGCATTCAAAGGCGAGATTCTAAGTTTCGCAGGGTATAAAAGCGCTGGTTTTAGGTTTTTCTCATAACATTCGGACATCAAAGGTTGAAAAACGAGCCGTGCCTTCATTACTTCTGGGCTGAAATCCTTCATGAGCCGAAAGTGGAATTCTCTCAATGTAACCATCCCTAAACGCCCAGCCAAACGAATAAGGTGCTCTTTGACATGCACATAATGAAATCGAACAATTACAACAGGTAGTTTAGATGAAGAACTTGATGATCGGCGCATAATTCTGTGGGCGCGATCAAGTAACGGAGGACTGTCTGGGAATACAGAAGGGAACGCATCCTTTAAAAGTTGAGCGAAATACTTTGAGGGGTCCCCTTGTTCGATACCTTCCAAGAGACCAAGTATGCGTAAGTTCTGTCTTCTAGACCGATTCTCAAAATCGACGCTCTTGGCTTTAAGTATTTCCAACTGTTTAATCGCCGAAGATAATTTCTGCTCCAGTTTCTCGAATTTCAAGTCTCGCTTCCGAGCGTCCTCTTGCAGAGTTGCGATTAGAGTTTGATGCTGTTTAACTTCATGATCAATCTTATCCTGAGAATCCTGGAAAGCCTTTAAATCTGCTTAGGATCAGTCTTTTTTTTCTTTCCATTGCCGTTAGAATCTTTCCCAGGGTCTCGCCCTTTAGATCTTAAAGCCATTTCATTACTCATTTCTTCAAAATTCTGAGTACCCTCTTAAAGATAAGTCCAAAAAAGTAACAAGAATCTTCTGGTGTCGGTAAAAATAAGTTAAATAAGGGTGATCATAGGTTAAAAAAGTAAAGGTCATGGAGCGAATCTAAAACAGTGCTCACTCCATGAGCGTCTGCTGGTGACTCCCTCCCAAATATCAATTGGTATCTCCCTAGAGCAAGGAGTTTAGATGGGGTGGAGTTTGTTAGGTGTGTCCAGGAAGGTTTCTTGACACAATATGTAGATAAGCCTACAAGAGGAGAGGCTGTACTTGATTTGGTATTGGGAAATGAACCTGGTCAGGTGTCAGATCTCTCAGTGCGAGAGCATTTTGGAGATAGTGATCATAATTCTATCTCCTTTACAATAGCATTGGAAAGAGATAGGAACGGACAAGTTAGAAAAGTGTTTAATTGGAGTAAGGGGAATTAAGAGGCTATCAGGCAGGAAGCTTAAATTGGAAACATGTTCTCAGGGAAAAGTATGGAAGAAATATGGCAAATGTTCAGGGAGTATTTGTGTGAATTTCTGCACAGGTACGTTCCAATGAGACAGGGAAGTTATGGTAGGGTACAGGAACCGTGGTTTACAAAGGCTGTAATAAATCTAATCAAGAAGAAAAGAAAAGCTTACAAAAGGTTCAGAGAGCTAGGTAATGTTAAAGATCTAGAAGATTATAAGGCTAACAGGAAGGAGCTTAAGAGGGAAATTAGGAGAGCCAGAAGGGACCACGAGAGGGCCTTGACGGGCAGGATTAAGGAAAACCCCTAGGCATTCTACAAGTACGTGAAGAGCAAGAGGATAAGACGTGAAAGAATAGGACCTATCAGTGTGACAGTGGGAAAGTGTGTATGGAATGGGGCTCTTAAACCTGTGTCCTCTTGTGGCAACGGGAGGGTGAGTGAAGGTTCTGGAGGTTCCCTCTTTTGTCACATGTCTCACTCTCTCTTGCAGTACCTCAGTAACAGCAACAGTCAGTATGTGAACGTCGGTGTTCTGGCTGCTGACCTCCAGCGCCAGTACAGGTGAGCTCCCACTTTGTATTCTGACCATTCTTTCTGCTCCCCTTCCCCAGCGAGCTCTACTCTCCCAAGCACACCTGACAGATACTTTGCAATTGTTTTGCTCTTGTGATGACCAGAATAGATCGGGTGATATGATTGGTGTGTCATCGGACTTTCAGAAGGCCTTCCGTAAGGAGCAATATGAGGATATTAAACAATGTACAAGTATGAAGACGGTGTGTGTTTAATCTCTCCCTACGTGTGATACTCTTTATCTTGTGTGTGAGAGGCAGAGAGAGCAGAGGCTGTGCAGGGTAGTGAAGGAAGGTGAGTCAAAGGAGGTAACATTCTGGTGGGGTGAAAACTGCCTATAAGTGGGCCATTTGTGTTTGGTGTAGGTGTGTGTGTGTTGAGGTATAACTCATGTAGGTACTGAGCTGTGATTGCTGAATTTACAGCTGATGCAAAGGTAAGTCTGAGGGGAGTTGAGTGGGGTACAATGGCCATGTGCAGTGACAGAGGTTCAAATGGAATTTTGTGTAGTGTTCCATTTTGATTGGGGGAAAAAAATAAGCACTTTATTTAAACAATGAGGAATAGCAGAGCTGAGATACAACTAAGAGGTAGTCACAGGAGGCTGAGGAACTGTTACCGGATTGCCTTGAGTCAGTGGGCTGGGCCGTTTCAAGAACTCATCTGAGGACTCATCCAGGATCATTACAGACTTAGTTAAAACAGCTGTGGATGATGTGTCCCGATGAAATCATTCAGGGTTTTCCTCAATCAGAAACCCTTGATGAACGATGAAGTCTGGAACCCACTGACAGCCAGATCAAGTCTGGAGGAGCGGGTATGATCTCCAGAATGCCATCTCTCGAGTGATGGAGATTCTGGACTAGACTGGAATCAACCAGGGATGCAGACAGCTGTGGCAGCATTTTGAATGCCCCACAACCTCCTACAGAGTTAAATCTTGCGACGTGGGGACAGCAGAGCTTTGCTTCCAGTTGAGCTCAATACCTTCTTGCTCACTTTGATTACCAGAACAGGGAGGAACCATCGAGCACCCCCAACCTCCCAAAGATCCTTTGGTCTCAGTACCTGAAGATGACATGATGAGAGTGATGAGAACTGCATCTGGTCTGGTTGGAGTACCTGACCGAGTACTGAAGACCTGTGCCAACCAACTGACTGGTGTATTCATGGATATCTTCAAACTCTCAGTCTGGCATGTGTGGTACCAACCTGCTTCAAGCAAGCTTCAATCGTACCAGTGCCCAAGATGAGCATGGTAACCTGTCTAAATGACTATTGTCCAGTGACACTTACATCCACAGTGATGAAGAGTTTTGAGAGGCTGGTGTTGAAACATGTCAGCTCCTGTCTTGAGTGGCGATCTGGATCCACCCTAATTCACCTACTGAACCCACAGGTCTACAGCAGATGCCATCTCATTGGCTCTTCACACGACCCTGGAACATCTAGACAGCAAACATGCATACATGAGGATGCTCTTTATCAATTGCAGCTAGGCACTTAACACCATTATCCCCTCAAAACTAATCAGTAAACTTCAGGACTTGGCCCTCAATACCCCCTTGTGCAAATGAATCCTGGATGCCCTCACTGTAGACCCCAGTCAACTTGGATCGGCAAACACATCTCCTCCACAGTCTCCATCAGCACAGGAGCACTGCAGGGATGTGTGCTTAGCCCCCTGCTCCACTCGTTTTACACCTATGATTGTGTGGTTAAGTACAACTCTGACACCGTATACAAGTTTGATGACACCACTGTTTTAGGCTGTATTAAAGGGGTTGATGAATCAGCATACAGGAGGGAGACTGAAAATTTGGCTGAGTGGTGTAATAAGAACAACCTCTCACTCAATGTCAATAAGACCGAAGAACTGATTGTAGACTTCAGGAGGGGAAACCAGAGATCCGTGAACCGTAAATTTCCGAGAGTCACTATCTCAGAGGACCTGTCCTGGACCCATCACAAATATAATTGTGAAAAAAGCACAACAGCATCTCTACTTCCTCAGGAGCCTGCGAAGGTTTGGCACGTCATCACAAACCTTGGCAAACTTCTGTAGCTGTGTGGTGGAAAGTGCTGGCTGGCTGCATTACAGCCTTGGAACACCAATGCCCTTGAGCAGAAAATCCTACAAGAGGTAATGGATTCAGTCCAGTACATCACGGGTAAAACCCTCCCGACCATTGAACACATCTATATGAAATGTTGCAGTACAGAGCAGCATCCATCTTCAAAGAGCCTCACTAACCAGGCCCTGCTCTTCTCACTGCTGCCACCTGTTGGTAGTTACAGGAGCCTCAGGACTTGTACTGGCAGGTTCAAGAACAGTTACTACCCCTCAACCATCAGGCTCTTGAACACAAGAAGATAACTACACTAATTTAAGGACTCTTTTATCTTGTTATTTCATGCTCGTTATTTGTTGCTATTTATTTATATCTGTATTTGCACTGTTTATTGTCCATTGATGCTGTTTTACAGTTACCGTTCCTTATGTTTGCTAAGTAGGCCGGCAGAAGAACCTCAGGATTGTATGTGGTGACATCCATATACTCTGATAATAAATTTTACTTTGAACTTTGACAAAGGGATAGTACAAGATTCACAAAGGGCTTTGGTGCAGGTGTACATGTAGTTCGGAAAGCTAACAGACATGATTATTTATTGGGTGAGGAATTGAATGCAAAAGTCTTTCTGAAGAGGCCATTATTGAAACCAGATCTGGAATGCTTTCATACGGTCATAGAGCACGTGAAAAGGCCCTTTGATCCAACTGTCCTGTTACAACCAAGATTCCTATCTGAGTTAGTTCCATTTGGCCCTCATCCATCTAAACCTTTTATACCCATGTCCCTGTCCAGGTACCTTTTAAAATGTTGTTAATGTACCTGCCTCCAGCTCTGGCACCCCAGAGAAAACAACCCAAGTTTATCCAGCCTCTCGTGATAGCACATGTCCTCTAAACCAGGCAGCATCCTGGTAAACTCTTCTCTTTGTTCAACAATACTAGTAAGGATCTTGCACTTAACAGAGTACTGTCTTCTTACATTTGCCCTACCAAGCTGTAACACCTCATATTTATCTGGGTTAAACTCACATCTCCTATTTCTGCAACTGGTCAATATTGAGCTGTATTCTTTTCCAGTCTTCTACACTATCCACAAAGTCCATTAATCTTGGTGTCATCCACAAACTTACTAACCCACCCATCTACATTTTCATCCAGGTCATTTTTATTCATTACAAACAACAGAGGGCCCAGCACAGATCCCCTGGAACTCCACTAATTACAGACCTCCAGCTTGAGTAAGTCCCTTCAACCACTACCTTCTGTCTTCTATGTGCAAGCCAGTTCTGAATCCAAACAGCCAATTCACCATGGACCCCGTGTATCTTAATCTTCTGGATTAGCTTCCCATGATGGACTTTGTCAAGCACCTTACCAGACAGCATCCACTGTCCGATCTTCATCAATCTCTCTCATCAGTTTGTCAAAAAAACTCAATCAAGTTGGGAAGGCATGACCTACTATGCACAAAGCCATGATGGCTGTCCCTAATAAGGCCATGGGTTTCCAAATGCTCATATATCCTATCCCTAAGAATTTTCTTCAGCAATTTCTGTACAACTGATGTGAGACTCACTGGTCTATAGTTCCCAGGATTCTTCCTTCTCCTTTCTTAAACAGAGGTACAACATTTGCCACTCGCCCGTCCTCCGGGACATCACCTGTGGCTAGAGAGGACGCAAAGATGCTGGTCAAGGGCCAAGCAATCACATCCCTTGCCTCCTTCAGTAACCTGGGGTAAATCCCATCAGGGCCTGGAGATATCCACCTTAATGCTCATTGGAGGCTCCTCTTCCTTGACTTCTAAACTTCCTAACGTATTGATACACTTGTCACTGATCTGGTCCTCCACCTCCTTTTCCTTGGTAAATACTGAACTAAAATACTCATTAAGTACCTCACTCACACTCTCTGCATCCAAGCAAATGTTCTCCTCTTTATCCTAGAGAGGTCCTGCCCTCTCCCTAGTTATCCTCTTGCTCTTAATGTATGTATAGAATGTCTTGGAATTCCCCTTAATTCTACTTGCCAAGGATTTTCATGGCCCCTCCTGGCTTTCCTAATTCCCTTCTTTAGTTCTCTTCTAGTTTCTTTACACTCCTCGTGTACTATCAGTGTACCGTCAGTGTGATTGCACATTTCCTATTCCTGAATCCCACCCAAATGGACTCTGTGTCTGGCCTCTCCATTATGACTCCTGTATGCGGCTGTGATATTGTCCCTGATTAGTAATGCAACTCCCCACCCCCTTTTTACTTCCTCCTCCATCTTCTAAAACTTTGAAAACCTGGTACATTAATCACCCATTCCTGCCCCTCTCAAACAAGTTTCAGTAATGGCTACAGCAGCATAGATCCATGATCTGGTCCATGCTCTAAGTTCATTACCTTTACCCATAACACTCCTAGCATTAAAATAAACACATTTCAAACTATCCGACCCATTGTGCCTGGTATTTCGATGTTGCCTTTCAATATTTTCCTTGCCATCTACCTTTTGGTCTGATCCTTCTCTTACTGATCTGGTTTCCAGGGTCCTATCTACGCCCGACAATTTTATATACAGTTGTCCCTCCTTATCCATGAAGGATTGGTTCTGGGACCCCTCGTGGATACCAAAATTTGCGGATGCTCAAGTCCCTTATTCAACCTGGTTCAATGTGGTGGATCTAAGGACCCAACGGAACCCCAGACCTTATTTAACTTGTCTCAGTGCAGTGGACATTAGGACCCGGTGGCAGAACTCTGAATCCTCAGTGTTTCTGTTCACGAAAATAATCACGATCACAATTGAAAATGAAGTGGAAATAAAAAAGCGACCGGAAGGAGGTGAAACACCATCGGTCATTGGAAAAGCGTTAGGCTACGTCGTTTAACAATCAGAACAATTTTAAAGGATAAAGTGAGAAAGGCCCTGCCCTGATGAAAGCTACAATTATTACTAAACAACGCAGTGGTTTAATTATTGGGTTTTTGATCCTCCACATCAACCCGCCACAGTGCAGAGCGCACTCGGGAGCAATCTGTCACTTGATCGAACTCGGGAAATTCCGTTCCTGAGCCCGGCGCTGAAACATCTGTTCTTAAGTGTTTTATGTGCATAGAAAGGTAAAATACATACTATATACGAATGCAAATGTTTGACTAACTGACGCTAAATAATACTGGATGTACCTGTTCTGACTTGCTTAATGAGAGGACTTCCGATTTTTTTTCGATCCAGATCCACGATAACCCAGGCGCATCCTGTATATTTTAAATCATCTCTGGATTAATTATAATACCTAATACAGTGTAAATGCTACGTAACATAATTGTTATATTGCATTGTTTAGGGAATAATGACAAGGAAAAAAAGTCTGTACATGCTCGAACAACTAGTACAGGAGGAGCACTTCCGGGCTTTCGTGATTCGCGGTTGTTTGAATTTGCGCATGTGGAATTCATGGATAAGGAGGGCCAACTGTACCTCTATAAAGCCACCACTCATTCTGTCCGCCAATGGGAACAGGTCCACTTTGCTCTACCTCACTCCATCACTCAGTCTGTGAGTCTTGGCAACATCCTAGTAATTCAACTCTGTATTCTTTCCACCTTAATATCACTTTTCCTGTAGCAGGGTGACTGAAACTGAACCTGTTATTCTAAATGCAGCTCGCCAGTGGCACAATTACAGCATTACTTGTATCTTTTGGAGTGAGAGGGAGCAGTATGGAGAGGTTGAGCAAACTTGGGTTGTTCTTTCGGAAGCATCAGGTGCCTGTTGGAAGGTGATAAAGTGGCTATTGGGGTAGACGGGTTGGTCAGAACCTTTCTCCCCAGGCTGAAGATATCAACTATGAGTGGGCACAGACTTAAGGTAAGACAGGGTAAGTTTCCAAATTTTAAGAAGTTTGTGTAGCTGGGACAGGCTGTCAGGAGAGGTGGTGGAATGAGACACGAGTAATGTTTTAGAGGTGTTTGAATTGACACATGAAAGGATAGGGACGGGAGGGATACAGACCACAACCAGGCTGAGGATCGTGGCCTGAGAGCGCTACAGCACTGAAACAGGCACCTTGGCCTGGTTTTCTCCCTAGTCTCATTAACCATACCTGGACGGTCATCCTCTCATTATGTACCTCTCCAGACTCTCATTGTGGCTAGGGGCTTGTTGCTGTGCTGTGCTGTTCTACATTGTACTAGAGTGAAATACAACATCCTGAGAGGTTTTGTCAGGGTTGACGTAGAGAGATGGTTCCAATTATGGAGAATCTATGACAAGGAATCATAGTTTATAAATGAGACAGAGTTCATGTACCACCAGTGGAAGGAATGTTGAAGTTGTCAGTCTTGCTCAAATGGTGGTGGGAGACTATTTTAATGCAGACAAATATCAGAGTTGTGTTGCATATGCATCTTTTGGCAATAAAGTTGATCTTTGAACCTTTTAAAGGGTCATAGTGGGGAGGAATGTGGAGACATTGAGAGTTTGGGTGGTAGTAATGCCTTTTCTTGCCCTTCCCTCATAGTATGGATTACGGACGTAGGAAGAGGAACGCCTTTCGGCTCCAGGTGGAGAAAGGTGAGTCAGACATTGAGACGGTGGGGGTGGGTGCTTTAGTTTTCTATCTGAGGGGTGCAAGGAACTGGCTCGACGTCAGGATCCCGAAGGGGAAGGGTCCCACTGCAATGTGGATGTAATCTCTGTGTGTAAGAGTCCCAGGGTGAAGGAGGGAGGGGCATTGCGTGTCAGGGTGAGGAGGGCAAATAGAGGAAATAGTTATAAAAGAAATATTTAAGAGGCATTTAGATATACACATGAACAAGCAGGGTGGGTGATACATAGACCTTTTCTTCCTCAGAAGACAAAGGAAATTCAATTGGTGACCTTCACCAATTTTTATCAATGCACCATTGAGAGCATCCTATCCAGACATACCAAGGCCTGGTCTGGAAACCTTTTTACAAGAAACTGCGGAGTCATGGGCACAGCTCAGTACATTATGGAAATCAGCCTCCCATTAAAAGATTCTTTCTACATTTCGTAAAGCCTCAGGAATATAGCCAACATAATCAAAGACCCTTCCCGCCTTGGATGTTTTCTCTTCTGCTTCCTCCCACGGGGCAGGAGGGATAAAAGTTTGAGAATGTGTGCCACCAGGCTTAAGGACACCTTCTATTGTTAGACTTCTTGTATGCTGAAAGATGAACCCTCAAACTCCTTATGGCTCTTACACTTTTCTTGCCTACCTGCACTGCACATTCTCTGATTGTAACTCCATATTCTGCATTCTGTTATTCCCTTTTGCTCACACACCATCTACAAATTCATTGACACCACTGCTGTTGACAGAATCTCAGATGGAGAAGAGGAGTCGTACAGTGCCTATAAAAATATTCATCCCCCTTGGAAATTTTCATATTTCATTGTTTTCAACATTGAATTACAATGGATTTAATTTGTCATTTTTGATACTGATAAACAGAAGACTTTAGTGTCAAAGTGAAAACAGATCTCTACAAAGTGTGATCTAATTTAATTACAAATATAAAACACAAAATAATTGATTGCGCAAGCATTCACCCCCTTTGTCAATATTTAGGAGGTGTACCTTTGGCAGCAATTACAGCCTTGAGTCTATATTGTTATTCAGAACAATGAATATAGAATTGAGACAGGTTTTTTTTTATAACAAATAAAACATTTATTAAACACTACTTTAAAAAAAACCCAAAAGTAAACAAACGACTAACTTAACCAGAAGTCAGCTGCGATACGGCAGCTCGAACAGTTCTTAAAGCGAGAAATGTGAACACAATTCTTTAAAGTAGTATTGTAAAAAGTCCAAAATGATATACAGTCAGTTAGGAGAGACTTTCCTTGAAGTAATAAAATCCTCTTTCACGACGTTACTGCTGATCCCAGCCTAAGTATACTTTGCTGAGGGATTTATGATTGAAGGAAATAAAACGGCTTAAAGGCACTGACCTCTCCTTGGCGAAACTCTGCGTCTGGCTCTTTCTGCTTTCAGAAATGCAGGAGCTATCTTGGACAAGTTACTAATTCCTTGCACAAAGATTAAATAAGGTTGAACCTGTTTTACCAAAGAAATCAACTTTCCTCGATCCTTCAGCTTCCGGAACTTTGATAGATCTTCACTCTCTGACTGGACTTTAACTGGCAGTATTGTAGCAAAGCTGCCAGCAATAACCTTTGAGACTCAAGGCAGAAAATAAAGCTCCACTTTAAAACAAAACTGCGTCATAAATTGAATATGCAGCAGAATGGAGTCACTGGCGAATTCAACCACAAACTGCCCTACATCACAGGGAGGGGTTCTCCTTTTATACTCTTGGGGAAAAAAAACTATCACATGACCTCACTGGCAGGAAAATTACATCACTCCACCATCACAAGACCATTACATCATGCCCAGCATAGCCTCAATTACATCATGGTCATGTGACAGGCACAAGATACCCACGGGTACGTAACAATATGGCTACGTTTCATCAGCTTTGCACATCTGGAGACTGCAATTTTTCCCCATTCTTCTTTACAAAACTGCTCAAGCTCTGTCAGATTGCATGGGGATTGTGCGTGAACAGCCCTTTTCAAATCCAGCCACAAATTCTCAATTGGATTGAGGACTGGACTCTGATTTGGCCACTCCTGGACATTAATTTAACTTTGTTGTTTTTAAGCCATTCCTGTGTAGCTTTGGCTTTATGCTTGGGGTCGTTATCTTGCTGGGAAAAAAAATCTTCTCCCAAGTCGCAGTTCTCTTGCAGACTATCAGGTCTTCCTCCAGGATTTCCCTGTATTTTGCTGTTTTCATTTTACCCTCTACTTTCTCAAGCCTTCCAGGACCTGCTTCAGTGAAATATCCCCACAACATGATGTAGCCACCACCATGCTTCACGGGAGGGATGTTATGTTTTTGATGATGTGCAGTATTTGGTTTACATCAAATATACTGTTTAGTCTGATGGCCAGAAAGCTCAATTTTAACCTTCTTCCAGCTGACTTCAGAATCCCACATGCCTTCTGGCAAACTCTAGCTAAAAGTTCATGTGGGATTTTTCAATAACCTCTTTGTGGAGTTGCTTGGAGTGTTCTTTTGTCTTCATGATGTAGTTTCTGCCAGGGTATTGACTCATCAGCAGTTGGACCTTCCAGATATGGGGTAGTTTTACTACAATCAATTGAAATACCTTGACTACACACTGGTGATCTCCATTTAACCAATTACAATTCTAAAACCAATTGGTGCTGTCATATTAAAGGGAGTGAATACCTATGCAGTCATTTATATTTGTAATTAATTTAGATCACTTTGTAGAGATATGTTTTCACTTTGACACGAAAGTGTCTTCTGTTGATCAGTGTCAAAACAAAATTAAATCCACTGTGATTCAATGTTGTAAAACAATAAAACAAGAACATTTCCCGGGAGGCTAAATACTTTTTTATAGGCACTATACATGAGAGAGAGTGATCAGCTGGTTGAGTGGTGTCAAGACAACAATCTCGCCCTAAATGTCAGCAAGATGGGCTCCACGAAGGGGAACTTGGGAGAATACACTCATTGAGGGATCAGTGGAGGAACAGATGAACAGCCTCCAGGTTTTTGGGTGTCAACATCTTGGAGAATCTCCCAAGGGCTGTATACGCAGCCAGTTCCATCTCGGGCACAACACACCCTGCCATAGAGGACATTTTCAAGGTGATAACGTCCATCGCTAAGGAACCTCACAACTGGGACACATCCTCTTGTTACCACCGTCAGGGAGGAAGTGCCTGGAGGCTCACACTCAATGTTTTAGTTAGAGCTTCTCCTCACCCATCAAAATTCCTGAATTTTTCAGAGCACAGATTTATTCCTCTTTTCCACTACTTACTTACTTTTGTAACTTATAATTTTTTTAATCTTGCATTGTACTGCTGCCGCAAAATATATTTCATTATATATGTCTGATAATAAATCTGATTTTGACTAGCTTAATGTATTTATGCATGGGTTGATATAGCTGGATGACTTGGAAGCTTTTCCCACTGTATCTCAGTACCTTGGACAATTATAAACCAACACCCATACCAATAAGCCAGCAGGGAGAAAGAGGGCTGTGCAGAGCTTGGGGATCTGTTCTTTGGGGGCTGGTGAGGTGGGATTTTAGCAGTATGAGAGTGGGGTGAGGGTGCAGAGAACTGTGTGTGGGGGAAGAGGCTGGGCAGGCAGTGGGGTACAAGAACTGTGGGTCTATTTTTGGGTCTGTCTCTGCCCGGAGAGGAGTGATAGAATCACAGAGGAGGGTAATTAGCCCAAACCTACCAGTCAAGGAGCTCTCCAGCCCAATCCCACCTTCCAGCTCTGGGTATGTGACCCTGTAACTCGCGGGTCCTTGACGTCCATTGTGGGCGGGATCTGGTGCACCACTCCCAAACATCACCCACAGTGAATCCCTCTCCATCTCCCCGCCCATCTGCTTATTGACTTTTTACCCTCTGCTCAGGAATTAGGTGTTTCCTGTATGCGCATCCTGTTAATTATGTCTCTCCCAGACACTTCCATAGGAAAAAAAACACTCATTTAGCCAATCCTTTCTTAAAGCTGGAATTTCCCACATCCATCGCCCGTGCACCTTCTCCGCTACGGACAGTGTCCGGCACTGAATGCAGTACTCACCCTGGTGTGATATACAGCTGTAGCATGCCCTGCTCCTGGTGTCTGTACCAGGGTTAATAATATTTCCAAGCATGAATTGATCTAACCTGTTACCTTGATTCACAACTCCGCTCTCTTCTACCCTCATTCCCACCTTCTCGCCTCCTGTCCCATCTGGTGTTCACCACTGACAGCTGCCTGTCCTGTCCCCACAGTGTACCAATTGATCAGCAGTGAAGCCCTGGACTTTGAAGAGGAGCATCTCAGCAAACGGGCCCGTCAGAGTTATGACGACAACGGGTAGGGAACTGCACCTATTTTGATGCCTGTGCCACAAGGGGTCTCCCCAGTCCAGGTCTCTCAGTATCCTGTACCCATCTGCTCCTTTCAGCCTCCCCTGTGGTTGGAATTCAAGCACTTGATTCACTAAAGCATACAAGGCGAAGGATGAGGAGCTGGTAAATGGGATTAATACAGATGGGTGTGAAGGTCAGCAGCAACACGGTGGGCTGAGACTGGTTTCTGGAGGGTCTGCCTTGGTGTGTGAGGTGCTCATTCTGGAGTTGTCTCTGTGAGTCTCCTTGGACACACAGTTCATGCATTTACAGGTTTATTGCAGGAACTGACCAAGATTCCCTTAATAGCACCTTCCACTCACCTGCATGACCCCTGCCAGCTGGAAGCAGCGTTGGAAACACCACCCTCCCAAGCTACATCCTGTCCTGGGCAGCGCAGTTCCACAGGGCCTACTCTGTGCTGTATCACTAAATAAATCACAGTTCCTTCAGTGCCAGTGGTTCAAAATCCTGGACAGCACTGTCGTTGTACCCAAACCACAATGACTGCATTCACCACCACCTTCTCAAGGATTTTGGTGGGGGGGGGGGCGGTGGTGGGAATTAAATGCTGGCTCAGCCTCCAAAGCCACGTCCCTTAAATGAATATAATGAATATTGACAAATGTGAATGGTGTTTTACTAAATGCTTCATTTGCTTTCTTTTCATTGCACAGTCTATTCTGTTCCTGCCTTCGGTATGTGTGTGATGAAATGGAGGGTGCTGTATTGAGTCTTGTGGCATGGAAGCAGGGCCTTCAGATCACATTGAGTAGTTATTTGCACTTAACCCATTTGCCAGCACTTCAGAGTACCGACCTCCACCCACCCCTTCTCAGGACAGTGGGTTTCCGGGTTTCAACCACCCTCTGGAAGAAATAAACCTTCCTCAGCTCCCAGTAAACTAACTTGTCTTTATCTTAAATCTGTTGTCTAGTTTCAGAGTTCTGTGCCATAGGGAAATGATTCCCACTTTCTCCCCCATCTTTGGCCCTCATAATGTTACACACATACCATGTTCTCTGACTGCTTCGCACCAAGCTCCAAGCCTCTTCCACTGCAAGGAAAACAAACCCAGCCTCTCCAGTCTCCCCTCAGAACTGAAGTAGCTCCACCCCAGGAAACACCCTGGTGAATTTGTCTGCACCCTTCACATCCTTTCCCATCAGGCCATTCTGGATTACAAGCGGGCTCTGCTTTTACAGACATCCATGAAGCGATTTGACCTGTAAGTTGAAAATTACTGAAAAGATCCTGATGTGCTCACCACACTCCATGGGATTGCAGTGAGTGGCTGCTAAGGCACAAGAGATCGATTTTATAAAGAAAAGAAAAGTGGGGGGCAGAGAACAAACTCGTTCTGTTTGTAGGAACAGAAGTGTGTACATAGATCAGTCTTTGGGATTTAATAATACTATAGGAATTTCCCCGTATGTAGGGATTGGGTTTTGTAAGCATTTTGAAATTTTCTTGTAAGTTTTCAATAAGTCAGATGTTTGTAAGGTGAGGGCAGTCAGCAGTGTGCTGACCAGGATTGTGCACAATACTTGAGCCATTGTCTGACCAGTGCTTTATAAGGTAACATATAATCTCCCTGTTCATATATTCATTGCCCTGGCTATGAAGGCAGGTGTCCTGATGCCACCTTATAACTATGACAACCTTCCACCATCATCTTTTGCCTCTTAGCACTAAGCCAGTTGTTGATCCCGTCTACTGTCTTGGTTTGAATCTCATGGACTTCTACCCTTGAGCAAATTCCCACTGCAGTTCAGGCTGACCATGTTGACTGCACTGTCTTTAATGTTTTGTTCATTATCATTATTATGTGCCATCATATGAAGCAAGCGATCATGGTTTTTGACCATAATTTTCCTTGGCAAATTTTTCTACAGAAGTGCCTTCTTCTGGGCAGTGTCTTTACAAGACAGGTGACCCCAGCCACTGTCAATACTGGTGATATGCACCACCTGCTCCCATGGCTTCAACGTGACCCTGATCGGGGGCTAAGCAGATGCTACACCTTGCCCAAGGTGGTTTGCAGGCTAGTGGAGGAAAAGAGCACCTTACACCTCATTTGGTAGAGATGCATCTCCACCCTGCCACTCAATTGTTTTGTTACCTCTTGGAAAAATACAATGCAGTCAGCCAAATGGGATCTCATCCTAACTATGCCAGGCTGACAACTTTTGATTAACCACTGCCTTTCCAAGTATAAATTAATCCTGTCCCCCAGGACTTTTTTTTCCAATAACTGAGATCAGACTCTCAGATGTTTATTTACCAGACATGTCTTTCCTGCCCTTCTTGAATGACGTTTGCTGTCCTCCAGCCATCTGGCACTTTACACGTGCCCTATTAAGAATTAAGTATCTCTGTCAAAGTCCAAGAAGCATTTCCTTCATCCACAGTGGCCAGAAATTCATCTCAACAAGCCCTGGGGATTTATCCGTCTTTTAACAAGTTAAAATATCTTACATTTATAATGCTAACACATTCCAGAACTTGACTGTCTCCTCCCTGAATTATCCAATCACATTGTCTTTCGCCTTGGTGAATAGAAATGACAAGTGTTCATTAAAGACCTCACCCATGTCCTGAGGCTTCATATGTAGATCATCCAATTGGTCCCAAATGGACCTTACTCTTTCCCTAGTTACCCTCTTGAACTGTAAGCTAATAAAAAAACTTTAGCACTTCCCTTAATCTTCTCTGCCAGTGATATTTGTGCCCCCTCATTGTTATTTAAAATGCTCTTTGTACCATCCTTTCCCTTGCATATTCTTCACTCCTGAAGGGCCTCTCCCTCTTTGAATGATCTCATCAGTTATCGACCTACTTGAAAGTAGTTGCTCCCAGTAAACTTTTTAACAGGTCCTGTCATTTAACATTGAAATTGTCCTTCCTCTAATTCAGGACTTCTGAACTAACTTTACCCCAGTCCATAATTGCTCCTGAATTTGAGAGTTTTCAATCTGAAAAATATTCTCACTGACCTGCTGAGCTTTGCTCCCTAAGATGAGAGTCATACAAACATTTATCATGGAAACTGGCCCTTCAATCCTATTGGTCCACCTTCATCAAAATTCCCTATCTAAGCTTGTCCCATTTGCCCCCATTTGGTCCATATCACTCTAAAATCTTTGTATCCGTCCAAGTAACTGTGACTAGTGTAACTGCCTCAACAATTCCTCTGGCAACTCATTATGCATACTGACCTCCCTCTGGGTGAAAGGCTTGCCTATTAAGTTCCTATAAATCTTTCCCTTCTGTCTTGAGACCTATGCCCTCTAGTACTTAATTCCTCAACCCTGGGGGGTGGGGGGAAAGATTATGCATTCACCCAACTTTACCCATCATGTTTCATACACCTCTGTGATGTCCTGTGCTTCAATCTGCAGAGTCTGTCCAGTACTGTCCTATCTGCAGTTAGAATAGCTTTGTACTGACTCAGATTCTGTAGCATTTTAAAAATCCCAACCTGTCTAATCATTCCACATCAAGGTCAAGCCAGTTAATGTTAAAGTTGTAATCCATTACCTCAATATCCGCATTACTCTTGTACCTCTGGCTTTCTATATCTCTGCTCCTTTATCCGTGGCGGACTGTTAAGACATCTAAACACAAAGTACACTGCAGATGCTGTGGTCAAATCAACACGTACAAACAAGCTGGATGAACTCAGCAGGTCGGGCAGCATCCATTGAAACGAGCAGTCAACGTTTTGGGCCGAGACCCTTTGTCAGGACTGAAGAAAGAGGGGGCAGGGGCCCTATAAAGAAGGTGGGGGGAGGGTGGAAGGTGCCAGGTGAAAAACCAATCAGTGGAAAGATCAAGGGGGTTCCCACCGACTTCAACTCTGCTTCACGTTTCCATTCGGATATGTCCATACGTGGCCTCCTCTACTGCCATGATGAGGCCAAACTCAGGTTGGAGGAGAAACACCTCATATATCATCTGGGTAGTCTCCAGCCCCTTGGTATGAACATCGAATTCTCCAACTTCCGGTAATTCCCTCCCTCTCCCGTCCACCATCCCACTTTCACTCTGCTTCCTCTTCTAGCTGCCTATCACCTCTCTCATGATTATGCCTTCTTCTACCCACAGTGCTTTCCCCTTACATTCCTTCTTCACCTCTCCAGCCTATCCCCTCCCTGCTTCCCCTCCCCCACCCCTTGATCTAATGGAATGTTGGCCTTTATTACAAAGTTGAATTGAGTACAAGAGCAAGGGAATCCTTTTGCATTTGTACAGGGCCCTGGTGAGACCACACCTGGAGTATTGTGTACAGTTTTGGTCTCCAGGGTTAAGGAAGGACATCCTGGCTGTAGAGGAAGTGCGGCGTAGATTCATGAGGTTAATTCCTGGGATGTCTGGACTGTCTTACGCAGAGAGGTTAGAGAGACTGGGCTTGTACATGCTGGAATTAAGGAGATTGAGAGGGGATCTGATTGCAACATATAAGATTATTAAGGGATTGGACAAGATAGAGGCAAGAAATATGTTCCAGATGCTGGGAGAGTCCAGTACCAGAGGGCATGATTTGAGAATAAGGGATAGGTCATTTAGGACAGATTTAAGAAGAAGCTTCTTCTCCCAGAGAGTTGTGGGAGTCTGGAATGCACTGCCTCAGAAGGTAGTGGAGGCCAATTCTCTGGATGCTTTCAAGAGGGAGCTAGATAGGTATCTTATGGATAGGGGAATCGAGGGATATGGGAACAAGGCAGGAACCGGGTATTGATAGTAGATGATCAGCCATGATCTCAGAATGGCGGTGCAGGCTTGAAGGGCCAAATGGTCTACTTCTGCACCTGTTGTCTATTGTCTCTCTTTCCTCTGATTGGTTTTTCACCTGGCACCTTCCACCCAACCCCCCCACCTTCTTTATAGGGCCCCTGCCCCCTCCTTCAGTCCTGACAAAGGATCTTGGCCGGAAACGTTGACTGCTCATTTCAACGGATGCTGCCCAATCTGCTGAGTTCATCCAGCTTGTTTGTACGTGTTGTTAAGACATCTGTCATACACTCCCAAGAAAGTGATTGCACCCTTCTGAAGAAACTGTCTCTTGGAAGAATTCAGCACGTAAAGCATCTGTAAGATGAAAGGAATTGGCCAGATGCAGGGTTTCAACCTGAAGTATCAACAATTCTTTTCCCTCTTGGTGTTGCTGCTCGACCTGTTGAGTTCTTCCAGCAGGTTCTTTGTTGCTTCAGATCCTAGCATATGCAGTTTCTTGTGTCTCTGTTATAGAGAGATAGAGCACTACAGCATAGAAACAGGCTCTTTGGCCAATCTAGTCCGTGCTTTTTGTAACCCATTCCCTTCAATCTACATCTGGACCAAAGTCCTCCATACCTTTCTCTTCCATGTCCAATCCATACTTCTCTGAAATGTTACAGTTGAACCTGCATCGTCTGAGTGAAGTTCCCTCTCAAATTCCCCTCAGCTACTTCACTTTTCATATGAAACCTGTGACCTCTAGTTCTAGTCTCATTATTGCCTGAGAGGCAAAAGTCTGTATGCATTCACCCTGTCTAGATCCCTGAAGATTTTGTATACCTCTGTAAAATCTCCACTCATTCTCTTTCACTTCAGGGAATAAAGTCCTAACCAATTCAACCTGTCACTGTAACTCAAGTCCTCAATTCCTGGCAATAACTGTAAATTTTCTCTGCACTTGTCAAGCTTATTGATATCTACTCTCGGAGGGTGACCAGAGATGCACAGAGTACTCCAAACGGGGCCTCACCAACTTCTTGCACATCCTCCAGCATCTCAACTCCTGTACTCATGCCCTGATTTACAAAGGCCAATATGCTGAAAGCTGTATTTACAACCAATCTACCTGTGAATTATGGATCCTGTATTCCTAGGCCCTTTTATTCTACCATGTATCTCGGTGGCTCGCTATTCAGTGTGCAAGTCTTATCCAGGTTTGTCCTCCCAAAGTGCAACGTTTGCCTGCATTAAGTTTCATCTGCCATTTTCAGCCCATTTTTCCAGCTGGTCCAGATTACGTGTAAGGTTTGATGGCCTTTTTCGCTATGTCCCCAGTCTAGGTGTTATCCGCAAATTTGTTGATCCAGTTTACTGTGTTATCATCCAAATGCCCTCAGTGGCCAATTCATTAGGTTCATTTGTTGTTCAGACCAAACATCAGAATGGCGAGTGTGATCTAAATGACTTTGACTGTGGATCTCAGAAGCTGCTAATTTCTACACACAACAGTCTAGAGCTTATAAACAATGGTGTATAAGAGCAGAAACTATCCTGTGAGCAGCAGTTCTGTGAGCAAAAACTTCTTGTTAATGAGGGAGGTCACAGGAGAATGGCCAGACTGGTTCACGCTGACAGGAAGACGATGGTAACTCAAATAAGCACGCACTATAACAGTGATGTGCAAGAGAGTACCTTTGAACATGAACCTTGAAGTGGATGGGCCTCAGCAGCAGAAGACCATGAACATGCACTCAGCAGCCACTTTATTAGATACAGGAGGATCTGAGTACAGATGATAAACACCAATGAACCCAGCACTGATCGCTGAGCCACAGTACCAGTCACAAGCCTCCGATCAGTGAGCTAGCCATCTACTGCCACTCTGCCTTCTCACACTAAGCCAATGTGAATCTAGTTAACTGCATCCTGGATATCAAGTGACTTGACCATCTGAACCAGTCTCCCATGCAGCACTTTATCAAAGCTGAAGAACCTTGGGGGATATCCTTCCTCATTCCCACAGTAATGGATCAATACTGGCATGCCACCTTCTCTGTGGTATCCTGTGTCATGCATGACTTTGGGATATGTTTGCCATTCTTTCAACTATGTCTATGTGCTAACAATAATGTGATAACTACTTGTGCCTTAGCACACCTCTGTCTTCTGGACAAATTCATTTTACTTGTACTATTTCTACTGCCTGCCAAAAACTATCCATTTACCATGTCCTATTTCCTGCCAAGCTAGTTAAACTGTCCCCAGCCCAGGATGTGGTGCTGCTGTGGTTCAGATACAACCCATCTAGCTTGTACAATTCTCACCTTCCCCACCTAACCTACCTTTAGCCAGGTGTTCATCTGACCAATCCCCACCATTCCTCCACTCACTGGCACATCAACGTAATCTCGAAATCTCAGCCCTTGGAGGTCTCGCTCGTTAGTCTGTGACCCGGCTCATGTTTATGGAACTTTGTCCCCCTTTAACCTGTGTGGACCCCGACTTCAGGTTGTTTTTCTCAATTTTTATTTTAGGCACTCCTTGCCACTATTAGAGGCAGATAGACAGGGTGATGAACAAGGTATTTGGCATGCTGGCCTTCACCAGTCAGGGTATTATCTTCAGGGTGTGGAATGTTACGTTGCAGTTGCAGAGGACATTGCTGAAGTTTCACGGAGTATTATGCAATAAGCTAGAAATTGTGCAGAAAAGATTTTGCAGGCTGTTGCCTTGACTTGGGAGTCTGAATTATAAGGAAAAGCTCTTCATTCCCTGGAATCTAGGAGATTGGGAGGGAACAGGCAGGGATATGTAAGATTATGAGGGGCAGAGACGGGGTGAAAACACACACTTTTTGTGCTTAAAAACAAGAGGACACAAGTTCAAGATCAGAGGCAAATGATTTAAAGGGGTCACCAGTGACAGCTTCTTCATACACAGCGTGGTGTGTATTTGGGATGAGCTGCTAGAAATAGTAGTTGAGGCAGACACATCAGTGATAAAAGGTGTCTGGAAAAGTAAATGAATAGCAGAGGTTTTGAGGCTATGCCCAAAGGTGGGTTTAGTTCACTGGGCAACACAATGGGCATGGCTAAGTTGGGCAGAGGGGCCCATGCTGTGTGACTCCAGGACTCAGTTCTGTGACTGTGATATCCTTGACCCTCACACTAGGAAATTAGCACACTCTCCTGGGTACACATCTGCCTGTCTTCCCCTCACATTGAATCTTCTGCCACTCTGCACCATTTTTCAGAGCAGGCAGGCAGTCTCGGCACAAGATGCACACTGAGGTTTCTCTGACTACCTGCCCGATTCTCTTCTGTGTCTGGTGTCGCTTTGTTTCTTCTTTGACTGCCTTTCTCAGCCTCACGGGTGTTTTGAATTTGGCTCAAGCTCCAAAACCCAGCACTGACCCAGTACTGGAGTAGGGTGTGCACCTCTCGATCAGCAAACTGGAGCTTGGGTGAAAGCACAGGAGTGGTTCACCAAGATGTTGCTTGGTGAAAGAGTTAGCTAAAAGGACAGGTTGCAGACAAAACTGGATTATTTGTTCTGGATCATCGGAGGCTGAGGGAAGATCTGATGGAATTTTACAAACATTACAAAAAGCTTAGAATTGACAGTCTTTTTCTCAGACAGGAAGTGTCAAGTTCCAGAGGGCATGTCTTTAAGGGAGGGGGGAGATGTTAAAGGATATTTACGAGACTTTTTATTAAAAATAAGAGTGATAGGTACTTGCATTGTACTGTTCAGGAACGTGGTGGAGGCAAGTACAGTATCAGTGTTTAAGAGGGACATTTGAACAGGTAGGGAATGCAGACAACTGGGAATAGTTTTGACTGGCGAATGACAACACAGACAAAGTGGGATGAAGGGGTGCTTATCTGGGACAGATTAAAGGCACTGCTCTAAGATTCCATCATCCAGACCTCAAACAGAGATTCAAATTGGGAAGGTCCCCTTAAATTGTAGTCCAGACTTTGTTTTCACACCTTATTTAGTCAAACTGGGACTTGTATTATGAATGGCAGGGCACTAGGGAGCGAAATGGAACAGAGGGAGCTCGGACTGCAAGTGTATCACAGGTATACAGGATGGTGTAAAAGGTGTTTAGCACACTGGCCTCCAACAAGGCATTGAGTATAGGAGTTGGGACATTGTGTTGCAGTTGTTTAGGTTGTTGGTGAGGTCACACTTGGAGTACAATATATAGTTTTGGTCACCCTATTATCTGAAAGATGTGAAACTGGAATGAGTGCAGAAAAGATTTACAAAGAAATTGCCAGGAGTAGAGGGCCTGTGATTAGGAAAGGCTGGCCAGACCAAGTCTTTATTTTTAGAACATAGGAGAATGTTGGGTGACTTTTAGAGAAATGTGTAAAATTGTGAGAGGCACAGATACGGTGACAAGTAATAGTCTTTTCATCAGGATAGAGGAGTACAAAACTGGGGGGGGGGGGGAATATATTCAGACTGGAGCAAAGATTTAAAAGGGATCTGAGGGGCAACTTTTTCATACAGATGGTGGTGAGTATATGGAATGAGCAGCCAGAGGAAATGGCTGAGGCAGGTACAATAGTATAATTTAAGAACCACTCTGATAGGGCAATAGATGGAGAGAGATGTAGGCCCAACACAGGAAATTAGGAGGACATCACAGTTGACATGGATTTGTTGGGCTGAAGACACTGTATCTGTGCTGCTTTTTTTAAAAGAAGAAAGTATTCCTCCCCAAGTGTCTACCCAACTGGTGTCAATGCCTCCCCGTCCACCCAAGGTCCATGGTAAGATGCTGTGGACCTTCCTCACTCCCAATCCAGATCCATCCACAGTGAGAAACCCATCCTGGACTCTCTGCAATTTTCCGACCCACAACAGGGCTGCAGTGAATGCAATCTCACTTGGCTTTGGGCCACAGGCAATTGGGACAGATCTATTTGGGGCCAGGTCATTGGGCATATTTAAAGTGCAGGATGATAGGTTCTTGATTAGAAGGGTGTCAGTGGTCATGGGGAGAAGACAGGAGTATGGGGTTGAGAGGGATAATAAACCAGCCATGGTGGGATGACAAACCATACTCGATGGGCCAAATAGCCCAATTCTGCTTCTGTGCCTTGTGACCCACTGCTGTTTATTTATTACAGCTTGGCTTTCAACACCATCATCCCCTCAGGCCAGTCAGCAAGCTTCAAAACCTGGGCTTTTGTACCTGGACTTAGGAGACTCAATGGAAGTCACATCTCCTCCTCACTGACAATCAACATGGGTGCACCTGAAGTATATGTGCTTAGTCCATTGCTCTACTCTGTACACTTATGTCTGTGTAGCTAGTCCACTGCTCTGCTCTACTCTGCACATGTAACTGTGTAGCTAGGCACATCACAGATACAGACCCAGTGCATCACTGTTGGGAAAACCTCAGATGGTGATGAGTGAGAGATCGGCTGGCTAAATGATGCAGCAACAACCTTGCACTCAATATCTTCAAGACCAAGGAAGTAACTTCCACTCTCCACAGTAACACTAATTCAGAATCAGGTTTATTATCACCAGCATGTTTTGTGGAATTTGTTAACTTAGCAGCAGCAGTTCAATTCAATACCTAATAATATAGAAAAAATAAGTAGTTCAATTACAGCATAATATGTATATTGAATAGTTGAAAAATAGTGTGAAACAGAAATTATACACACAAACACATACATACAGTGCCTATTAAAAAGCATTCTTCCACTTGGAAGTTTTCATGTTTTATTATTTTACAGTATTAACTCACAGTGCATTTAATTTGGCTTTTTTGACACCGATCAACAGAAAAGACTCTTTTGTGTCAAGGTGATAACAGAGTTCTATAAATAAGTGAAAATCTACAGGTGCTGAAAATCCAAGCACACAAAATGCTGGAGGAACTCAGCAGGCCAGGCAGCACTTAGAGAAAATACAGTTGACGTTTTGAGCCGAGACCCTTCAGCAGGACTGAGAGTCTCAGCCCGAAACAGCGACTGTACTCTGTCATAATGCTGCCGAGTTTTGTGTGTGTTGTACAAATTGGTCTTAATTTATTACAATTATTAAAAGCAATAATTTATTGCATGATTACTCATCCCCCTTCAAGTCAATATTTACTAGGTGCATCTTTAGCAGCAATTTCAGCCTTGAGTCTGTGTGGATTGGTCTCTGTCAGCTTTCCACATCTGGACACTGCCATTCTTTTATACAAGACTGCTCAAGCTCTGTCAGATTGCATGGGGCTCATGCCTTTTCAAGTCCAGCCACAAGTTCTCATTTGGATTGAGGTCTGGACTCTGACTTGGCCACTCCAGGACATTAATTTAACTTTGTTGTTTTTAAGCCATTCTTTTGTAACTTTGGCTTTATGCCTGAGGTCATTGTCTTGCTGCAAAACAAATCTTCTCCCAAGTCACAGTTCTCTTGCAGACTGCATCAAGATTTCCCTGTATTTTGCTGTTTTCATTTTACCCTCTACCTTCACAAGCCTTCCAGGACCTGCTTCAGTGAAGTATCCCCCCAGTGTGATGTAGCCACCACCGTGCTTCACTGTAGGGATGGTGTGTTGCCAAACATAGCATTTAGTCTGATGGCCAAAAAACTCAGACCATAGAACCATCTTCCATCTGACATGCCTGCTGGCAAACTCTAGCCAAGATTTCATGTGAGTTTTTTTTTCAACAGTGGCTTTCTCTTTGCCACTCTCCCATAAAGCTGTGACTGGTGAAGCACCCGGGCAACGGCTGCATGCACAGCCTCTCCCATCTCAGCCACTGAAGCTTGTAACTCCTCCAGGGTCGACATAGGTCTCTTGGTGGCCTCCCTCACTAGTCCCTTACACAGTCATTCAGTTTTTGAGGACAGCCTGCTCTCAGTAGGTTTACAGCTGTGCCATATTCTTTCCATTCCTTGATGATTGACTTCACTGTTCTCCAAGGGATATTCAGTGACTTGGAAATGTTCTTGTATCCATCTCCTGGCTTGGGCTTTTCAGTAACCTTTTCATGGAGTTGCTTGAAGTGTTATTTTGTGTTTGTGGGGTAGTTTTGCCAGGATACTGGCTCACCAGCTGTTGGACCTTCCAGATACAGGTGTATTTTTACTACAATCAATTGAAACACCTTGACTGCGCATGGTGATCTCCATTTAACTAATTACACAAATTCTTAAACCAACTGGCTGCACCAGTGATGATTTGATGTGTCATATTGAAGAATGGTGAATACTTATGCAATCAATTATTTTGTGTTTCATATTTGTAATGAATTTAGATCACTTTGTACAGGTCTGTTTTCAATTTGACACGAAAGAATTTAGGAATCAGATTGCAAAGGAGAAGAAGCTGTTTCTGAATTGCTGACTGTGTGCCTTCAGGCTTTTGTACCTCCTTCCTGATGGTAACAATGGCATGTCCTGGGTAATGGGGGTTCTTAATAATGGAAGCCACCTTTCTGAGGCACTGCTCCTTGAAAATGTCTTGGATACTATGGAGGCTAGTACTCAAGGTGGAGCTGACTAATTTTACACATTTCTGTAGCTTTTTTCGGTCCTGTGCAGTGACCCCCCCCCCCCCCCCCAAACCAGACAGTGATATAGCCTGTCAGAATGCTTTCCATGGTACATCTATAGATGTTTTTGAGTGTTTTAGTGACAAGCCGAATCTCCTCAAACCCCTAATGAAATATAGCCGCTCTCTTGCCTTTGTTATAACTGCATCAATATGTTGGGACCAGGTTAAATCCTCAGAGATCTTGACACTGAGGAACTTGAAATTGTTCAGCCTTTCCACTTCTGATCCCTCAGTGAGGATTGATCCATGTTCACTAATCCTACCCTTTCTGAAGTCCACAGTCAGCTCTTTGGTCTTACTGACATTGAGTGCAAGGTTATTACTGCAACACCATTCAACTAGCTGATCTATCTCGCTCTGTACGCTCTCTCATCACCACCTGAAATTCTACCAACAATGTTTGTATCATCAGCAAATTTTTAGATGGTATTTGAGTTATGCCTAGTCACACAGTCATGGGTATATAGAGAGTAGAGCAGTGGGCTGCAAGCACACACCCATGAGGTGTGCCAGTGTTGATTGTCAGCGAGGAGGAGATGTTATCACCAATCCGCACAGATGTGGCCTTCCGGTTAGGAAATCGAGGATCCAATTGCAGAGGGAGGTAGAGGCTCAGGTTCTGTAGTTTATTGATTTGTGTCGTGGAAATGATTATATTAGAACAGTATCCTGACGTAGGGATTTGTATTGGCCAGGTGATCTGAGCCCGTGTGAAGAGCCATTGAGATTGTCGGCTGTAGATAAGGAAATTGCCTGAGGCAGGAGTTGATTCTAACCATGGCCAGCCTCTCAAAGTATTTCATCACCATAAATGTGATTGCTACGAACGTCATTCATTTTGATGTCATCCATAAGCTTACTGACCATACCAACTAAATTCTCATCCAAGCTGTTAATATACATGATCTCTCACTGGGGCTCGTATAGGGACTAATTGTTAGCTGACTCTGCTAACAGCCATTTGATTCAGGGATGAGAAGGGCATCTTTCATAAATAATATACGGCACCTTCCTTAGTGTCCTGCTCCGCAGCTCCCGCCAAAAATACCTGAGAGTGTGTGATGGAGATTCACCCTGTGTCTGACCCTGGGAGCGTGTGATGGAGATTCACTCTGTGTCTGACCCTGGGAGTGTGTGATGGAGATTCACCCTGTGTCTGACCTGAGAATGTGTGATGGAGATTCACCCTGTATCTGACCCTGGGAGCGTGTGATGGAGATTCACTCTGTGTCTGACCCTGGGAGTGTGTGATGGAGATTCACTCTGTGTCTGACCCTGGGAGTGTGTGATGGAGATTCACCCTGTGTGTGACCCTGGGAGTGTGTGATGGAGATTCACCCTGTGTGTGACCCTGGGAGTGTGTGATGGAGATTCACTCTGTGTCTGACCCTGAGAGTGTGTGATGGAGATTCACCCTGTGTGTGACCCTGGGAGTGTGTGATGGAGATTCACCCTGTGTGTGACCCTGGGAGTGTGTGATGGAGATTCACCCTGTGTGTGACCCTGGGAGTGTGTGATGGAGATTCACCCTGTGTGTGACCCTGGGAGTGTGTGATGGAGATTCACCCTGTGTGTGACCCTGGGAGTGTGTGATGGAGATTCACCCTGTGTGTGACCCTGGGAGTGTGTGATGGAGATTCACTCTGTGTCTGACCCTGAGAGTGTGTGATGGAGATTCACCCTGTGTGTGACCCTGGGAGTGTGTGATGGAGATTCACCCTGTGTCTGACCCTGGGAGTGTGTGATGGAGATTCACCCTGTGTCTGACCCTGGGAGTGTGTGATGGGCGGTGAGGAGGGAAAATCACTCTGTGTCTGACCCTGGGAGTGTGTGATGGGGGGAGTTCACTCTGTGTCTGACCCTGGGAGTGTGTGATGGGGGGAGTTCACTCTGTGTCTGACCCTGGGAGTGTGTGATGGGGGGAGTTCACTCTGTGTCTGACCCTGGGAGTGTGTGATGGGGGGAGTTCACTCTGTGTCTGACCCTGGGAGTGTGTGATGGGGGGAGTTCACTCTGTGTCTGACCCTGGAAGTGTGTGATGGGGGGAGTTCACTCTGTGTCTGACCCTGGAAGTGTGTGATGGAGATTCACCCTATGTCTGATCCTGGGAGTGTGTGATAGAGATTCACCCTGTGTCTGACCCTGAGAGTGTGTGATAGAGATTCACCCTGTGTGTGACCCTGGGAGTGTGTGATGGGGGGAGTTCACTCTGTGTCTGACCCTGGGAGTGTGTGATGGGGCGGTGAGGAGGGAACATCACTCTGTCTGACCCCTGGAGTGTGTGATGGGGCAGTGAGGAGGGATCATCACTCTGTGTCTGACCCCTGGAGTGTGTGATGGGGGAGTTCACTCTGTGTCTGACCCCTGGTGTCTGTACGTGAATCTCCTTTCTCATTTCTGACTTTCATTCCACAGGTCAGAGGTGATCATTGACTCTTCGGACAGTGAGGATTATCCAGAATACCCGGTAATTGGTGGTGGTTATTTGCTGTGGTTCCGGATTACTGTTAGCTGTGGTTGTTTCATGATGTCTGAACATTGTGCATTTGACTCGCGGTGTTTCTGGAGTGGAGAAGGTGGGGGGTGGGTGATGTGTGGCAATGTGCAGAGGTGGGATGTGATGTGGTGTGATGAGATGAGGTGCAGTAGTATTGGCTGCGTGGTAACGGGGAGAAATTCCCCCTTCCTATCTATCTATCTCTCTTCCACTCTCCCTCTCTGTCTCCCCCCCTCTCCTTCTCTGGTTCTCCCTCCTGCCCAGCACCCTGTTACCAGAATCTCTCTGCTCTGCAGAAGACAAACGATATGAACACGTCGCTGCTGAGCCTTTACCGGAAGACCGAAGGCGATCACAGTCCGGCTTCAATAGACAACAGCAGGTTGGGGCGTTCAGCTGCACGGGCAACTGGAGGGTTGCGAAGAGCCTCGGGTGACACAGAGATATCCCCGGGGGGCTGGTTCATGGACCGAACACCAGGGAGCGTTCCCACCACTGGGGAGACTCAGTACAGCTTGCAGGTGTTGTGGCTCTCTCTCTATGTTTGGCTGGACACTGAGTCAGGGCTGTTCTCTTCTCCTTGTTCTTCCCTTCAAACTCTTTCTCACCCTCCTGGGTTCTGCAACTGGGCTGTTCCCTACTCATCCCTCCCTCCTCACCCTCCCTCTCACCACATCCATCAGCCTTCCCTCCTCACCCCTTGCCACTTCCTCACACTTCCCTACTCTCTCCCCACCCCTCACCCCTCTCCCCAACCCCTCCCTCCTCACCCCTCCGACTTCTCACCCATCACCCCTTCACCTCACTTTACAGGCTCTGTTCCCTGCTCCTTCCTTCTCCGCCATTACCCTTCCTCTGGAACGACAACTGCATTTTGTTTACCCCACTCTGCTTCCTCTCCCCGATCCGGCTCCCATCCCATTCCCTCCCCCACCTTCCGTCTCTACTCTCCCATTTCCCCTCCACACCACCTTCCCTCCGCCTTCCCCCTCCACCCCACCTTCCCTCACTCCTTCTGTTTCCCCACTTCCCCAGATTTCTCTTTTCATTCTCCACTACCCTTCCCCTTCCCTCTCCTGCTTTTCTTTCCTCCTCCTTCCTCCCCTCCACTACCTGACCTCATCCACCTCTCCCCTCCACCTCTTGCCTGCCTTTCTTCCACAACACCCACCTTCCCCACACACTCTCTCTCTCTCTCTCTCACACACACACACACACACACACACACACACACTGACTCGCCTTCTCTGTCCCCCCCCTCCACAGCCCGGGGGGCTGCCTGGATTCCCACCCTGCTCTCAGATCCTCCATGGTCCCATTGGTCCTGTTAACCCCACCCTCTACCCCTGTCACTACCACATTTCCTCCTCCCCTTGAGTAGTGTGTGGGGTGTTGAAGTCTCTTCCATGTTGTAGGGAGCGGGAGACTCTGGGCTGGAGCCACAGAGGAAGAGTCGGCATAGTAGGAGTCGACGGATCAGAGGCCGACACCAGGGACAGGAGACCCCACGTGCTGTGGATGGGACGATAGAAGCCACCGTATTGGACAGGGCAGGTCTGTGTTCACCATGATGGAGTGAGTACTGCTGTCCGGGAATAGACACCCATATTACCGTAGGTTCATCCCGGAACCCCTTCCCGAGATCCTGCCTTTGTCTCAGACCCCGTTGCGAGGTCAGTGTTGGAGGAGAGTACATGGTGAATGGCAGCATCCTCCGGGCAGTGATATACCGAGAGGTTTCGGAGAGCAGGCCCGCTCTCCTCTGAAAGGGGCAACACAGGTCGATAGGCAAGAAAGACAGTTTGCCTTTTTTGGGTTTTGTGCTGAGTGCAAACGTTGGTAAGTTGTGTTGCCGGTGTAGTAAGACTTTGGTTAGGCTATCCTTGGAGTATTGTGTGCAGTCGTAGTCGCCCCACACAAGTAAGGATGTAGAAACTCTGGAAAGGATGTTGCTTGGATTTGAGAGAATAAGCACAAGGAGAGGTTGGACAAACCTGGCAATTGAGAGAGATGATAAAACCCTATAAAATTATTCATAGGGTAGAGAGTGGCTTTTTCACAGGGTAGAAATGTCAAATAACAGGTGATTTAGCTTGACGGTGAAAAGGGGTAAGTTTAAAGGGGATGTGTAGGGAAAATGTTATCTACCCAGGGTGATGGGTGCTTAGAATGGGTGACTGGGGAGGTGGTGGAGGTTATGAAGGCAGATACAATAGTACCACAGGCCTGGAACGGAGCGACCTACTGTAAACCATGTCAGGCAGCTGGGATTAGATTACAATCGCGGTGGGCCAAAGCGCCTGTCCCTGTGTTGTACTGTACTGTGTTACTGACAGCGAAGAGCCTGTCCCTGTGTTCTACTGTGTTACTGACGGCGAAGAGCCTGTCCCTGTGTTGTACTGTACTGTGTTACTGACGGCGAAGCGCCTGTCCCTGTGTTGTACTGTACTGTGTTACTGACAGCGAAGTGCCTGTCCCTGTGCTGTACTGTACTGTGTTACTGACGGCGAAGGGCCTGTCCCTGTGTTGCACTGTACTGTGTTACTGACGGCGAAGGGCCTGTCCCTGTGTTGTACTGTACTGTGTTACTGACGGCGAAGGGCCTGTCCCTGTGTTGCACTGTACTGTGTTACTGACTGCGAAGGGCCTGACCCTGTGTTGCACTTTACTGTGTTACTGACGGCGAAGGGCCTGTCCCTGTGTTGTACTGTACTGTGTTACTGACGGCGAAGGGCCTGACCCTGTGTTGGACTGTACTGTGTTACTGACGGCGAAGGGCCTGACCCTGTGTTGCACTGTACTGTGTTACTGACGGCGAAGGGCCTGACCCTGTGTTGCACTGTACTGTGTTACTGACGGCGAAGGGCCTGTCCCTGTGTTGGTCTGTTCTGTGTTACTGACGGCGAAGGGCCTGACCCCGTGTTGGACTGTACTGTGTTACTGACGGCGAAGGGCCTGACCCTGTGTTGGACTGTACTGTGTTTCTGACGGCGAAGGGCCTGACCCTGTGTTGGACTGTACTGTGTTACTGACGGCGAAGGGCCTGACCCTGTGTTGCACTGTACTGTGTTTCTGACGGCGAAGGGCCTGTCCCTGTGTTGCACTGTACTGTGTTACTGACGGCGAAGGGCCTGACCCTGTGTTGGACTGTACTGTGTTACTGACGGCGAAGGGCCTGTCCCTGTGTTGCACTGTACTGTGTTACTGACGGCGAAGGGCCTGACCCTGTGTTGCACTGTACTGTGTTACTGACGGCGAAGGGCCTGACCCTGTGTTGGACTGTACTGCGTTACTGACGGCGAAGGGCCTGACCCTGTGTTGCACTGTACTGTGTTACTGACGGCGAAGGGCCTGTCCCTGTGTTGCACTGTACTGTGTTACTGACGGCGAAGGGCCTGTCCCTGTGTTGCACTGTACTATGTTACTGACGGCGAAGGGCCTGTCCCTGTGTTGCACTGTACAGTGTTACTGACAGCAAAGGGCCTGTCCCTGTGTTGCACTGTACTGTGTTACTGACGGCGAAGGGCCTGTCCCTGTGTTGCACTGTACAGTGTTACTGACGGCGAAGGGCCTGTCCCTGTGTTGGACTGTACTGTGTTACTGACGGCGAAGGGCCTGTCCCTGTGTTGCACTGTACAGTGTTACTGACAGCGAAGGGCCTGTCCCTGTGTTGGACTGTACTGTGTTACTGACGGCGAAGGGCCTGTCCCTGTGTTGGACTGTACTGTGTTACTGACGGCGAAGGGCCTGTCCCTGTGTTGCACTGTACAGTGTTACTGACGGCGAAGGGCCTGTCCCTGTGTTGGACTGTACTGTGTTACTGACGGCGAAGGGCCTGATCCTGTGTTGCACTGTACTGTGTTTCTGACGGCGAAGGGCCTGTCCCTGTGTTGCACTGTACAGTGTTACTGACGGCGAAGGGCCTGACCCTGAGTTGCACTGTACTGTGTTTCTGACGGCGAAGGGCCTGACCCTGTGTTGGACTGTACTGTGTTACTGACGGCGAAGGGCCTGACCCTGTGTTGCACTGTACTGTGTTACTGACGGCGAAGGGCCTGACCCTGTGTTGGCCTGTACTGTGTTACTGACGGCGAAGGGCCTGACCCTGTGTTGGACTGTTCTGTGTTACTGACGGCGAAGGGCCTGACCCTGTGTTGCACTGTACTGTGTTTCTGACGGCGAAGGGCCTGACCCTGTGTTGGACTGTGCTGCGTTACTGACGGCGAAGGGCCTGTCCCTGTGTTGGACTGTTCTGTGTTACTGACGGCGAAGGGCCTGACCCTGTGTTGCACTGTACTGTGTTTCTGACGGCGAAGGGCCTGTCCCTGTGTTGGACTGTGCTGCGTTACTGACGGCGAAGGGCCTGTCCCTGTGTTGGACTGTACTTTGTTACTGACGGCGAAGGGCCTGACCCTGTGTTGCACTGTACTGTGTTTCTGACGGCGAAGGGCCTGACCCTGTGTTGCACTGTACTGTGTTACTGACGGCGAAGGGCCTGACCCTGTGTTGGACTGTACTGTGTTACTGACGGCGAAGGGCCTGTCCCTGTGTTGCACTGTACTGTGTTACTGACGGCGAAGGGCCTGACCCTGTGTTGCACTGTACTGTGTTACTGACGGCGAAGGGCCTGACCCTGTGTTGGACTGTACTGCGTTACTGACGGCGAAGGGCCTGACCCTGTGTTGCACTGTACTGTGTTACTGACGGCGAAGGGCCTGTCCCTGTGTTGCACTGTACTGTGTTACTGACGGCGAAGGGCCTGTCCCTGTGTTGCACTGTACTATGTTACTGACGGCGAAGGGCCTGTCCCTGTGTTGCACTGTACAGTGTTACTGACAGCAAAGGGCCTGTCCCTGTGTTGCACTGTACTGTGTTACTGACGGCGAAGGGCCTGTCCCTGTGTTGCACTGTACAGTGTTACTGACGGCGAAGGGCCTGTCCCTGTGTTGGACTGTACTGTGTTACTGACGGCGAAGGGCCTGTCCCTGTGTTGCACTGTACAGTGTTACTGACAGCGAAGGGCCTGTCCCTGTGTTGGACTGTACTGTGTTACTGACGGCGAAGGGCCTGTCCCTGTGTTGGACTGTACTGTGTTACTGACGGCGAAGGGCCTGTCCCTGTGTTGCACTGTACAGTGTTACTGACGGCGAAGGGCCTGTCCCTGTGTTGGACTGTACTGTGTTACTGACGGCGAAGGGCCTGACCCTGTGTTGCACTGTACTGTGTTTCTGACGGCGAAGGGCCTGTCCCTGTGTTGCACTGTACAGTGTTACTGACGGCGAAGGGCCTGACCCTGAGTTGCACTGTACTGTGTTTCTGACGGCGAAGGGCCTGACCCTGTGTTGGACTGTACTGTGTTACTGACGGCGAAGGGCCTGACCCTGTGTTGCACTGTACTGTGTTACTGACGGCGAAGGGCCTGACCCTGTGTTGGCCTGTACTGTGTTACTGACGGCGAAGGGCCTGACCCTGTGTTGGACTGTTCTGTGTTACTGACGGCGAAGGGCCTGACCCTGTGTTGCACTGTACTGTGTTTCTGACGGCGAAGGGCCTGACCCTGTGTTGGACTGTGCTGCGTTACTGACGGCGAAGGGCCTGACCCTGTGTTGGACTGTACTGTGTTACTGACGGCGAAGGGCCTGACCCTGTGTTGCACTGTACTGTGTTACTGACGGCGAAGGGCCTGACCCTGTGTTGGCCTGTACTGTGTTACTGACGGCGAAGGGCCTGACCCTGTGTTGCACTGTACAGTGTTACTGACGGCGAAGGGCCTGTCCCTGTGTTGGACTGTACTGTGTTACTGACGGCGAAGGGCCTGACCCTGTGTTGCACTGTACTGTGTTTCTGACGGCGAAGGGCCTGTCCCTGTGTTGCACTGTACAGTGTTACTGACGGCGAAGGGCCTGACCCTGAGTTGCACTGTACTGTGTTTCTGACGGCGAAGGGCCTGACCCTGTGTTGGACTGTACTGTGTTACTGACGGCGAAGGGCCTGACCCTGTGTTGCACTGTACTGTGTTACTGACGGCGAAGGGCCTGACCCTGTGTTGGCCTGTACTGTGTTACTGACGGCGAAGGGCCTGACCCTGTGTTGGACTGTTCTGTGTTACTGACGGCGAAGGGCCTGACCCTGTGTTGGACTGTACTGTGTTACTGACGGCGAAGGGCCTGACCCTGTGTTGCACTGTACTGTGTTACTGACGGCGAAGGGCCTGACCCTGTGTTGGCCTGTACTGTGTTACTGACGGCGAAGGGCCTGACCCTGTGTTGGACTGTTCTGTGTTACTGACGGCGAAGGGCCTGACCCTGTGTTGCACTGTACTGTGTTTCTGACGGCGAAGGGCCTGACCCTGTGTTGGACTGTGCTGCGTTACTGACGGCGAAGGGCCTGTCCCTGTGTTGGACTGTTCTGTGTTACTGACGGCGAAGGGCCTGACCCTGTGTTGCACTGTACTGTGTTTCTGACGGCGAAGGGCCTGTCCCTGTGTTGGACTGTGCTGCGTTACTGACGGCGAAGGGCCTGTCCCTGTGTTGGACTGTACTTTGTTACTGACGGCGAAGGGCCTGACCCTGTGTTGCACTGTACTGTGTTTCTGACGGCGAAGGGCCTGACCCTGTGTTGCACTGTACTGTGTTACTGACGGCGAAGGGCCTGACCCTGTGTTGGACTGTACTGTGTTACTGACGGCGAAGGGCCTGTCCCTGTGTTGCACTGTACTGTGTTACTGACGGCGAAGGGCCTGACCCTGTGTTGCACTGTACTGTGTTACTGACGGCGAAGGGCCTGACCCTGTGTTGCACTGTACTGTGTTACTGACGGCGAAGGGCCTGTCCCTGTGTTGCACTGTACTGTGTTACTGACGGCGAAGGGCCTGTCCCTGTGTTGCACTGTACTATGTTACTGACGGCGAAGGGCCTGTCCCTGTGTTGCACTGTACAGTGTTACTGACAGCAAAGGGCCTGTCCCTGTGTTGCACTGTACTGTGTTACTGACGGCGAAGGGCCTGTCCCTGTGTTGCACTGTACAGTGTTACTGACGGCGAAGGGCCTGTCCCTGTGTTGGACTGTACTGTGTTACTGACGGCGAAGGGCCTGTCCCTGTGTTGCACTGTACAGTGTTACTGACAGCGAAGGGCCTGTCCCTGTGTTGGACTGTACTGTGTTACTGACGGCGAAGGGCCTGTCCCTGTGTTGGACTGTACTGTGTTACTGACGGCGAAGGGCCTGTCCCTGTGTTGCACTGTACAGTGTTACTGACGGCGAAGGGCCTGTCCCTGTGTTGGACTGTACTGTGTTACTGACGGCGAAGGGCCTGACCCTGTGTTGCACTGTACTGTGTTTCTGACGGCGAAGGGCCTGTCCCTGTGTTGCACTGTACAGTGTTACTGACGGCGAAGGGCCTGACCCTGAGTTGCACTGTACTGTGTTTCTGACGGCGAAGGGCCTGACCCTGTGTTGGACTGTACTGTGTTACTGACGGCGAAGGGCCTGACCCTGTGTTGCACTGTACTGTGTTACTGACGGCGAAGGGCCTGACCCTGTGTTGGCCTGTACTGTGTTACTGACGGCGAAGGGCCTGACCCTGTGTTGGACTGTTCTGTGTTACTGACGGCGAAGGGCCTGACCCTGTGTTGCACTGTACTGTGTTTCTGACGGCGAAGGGCCTGACCCTGTGTTGGACTGTGCTGCGTTACTGACGGCGAAGGGCCTGTCCCTGTGTTGGACTGTTCTGTGTTACTGACGGCGAAGGGCCTGACCCTGTGTTGCACTGTACTGTGTTTCTGACGGCGAAGGGCCTGTCCCTGTGTTGGACTGTGCTGCGTTACTGACGGCGAAGGGCCTGTCCCTGTGTTGGACTGTACTTTGTTACTGACGGCGAAGGGCCTGACCCTGTGTTGCACTGTACTGTGTTTCTGACGGCGAAGGGCCTGACCCTGTGTTGCACTGTACTGTGTTACTGACGGCGAAGGGCCTGACCCTGTGTTGGACTGTACTGTGTTACTGACGGCGAAGGGCCTGTCCCTGTGTTGCACTGTACTGTGTTACTGACGGCGAAGGGCCTGACCCTGTGTTGCACTGTACTGTGTTACTGACGGCGAAGGGCCTGACCCTGTGTTGGACTGTACTGCGTTACTGACGGCGAAGGGCCTGACCCTGTGTTGCACTGTACTGTGTTACTGACAGCGAAGGGCCTGTCCCTGTGTTGCACTGTACTGTGTTACTGACGGCGAAGGGCCTGTCCCTGTGTTGCACTGTACTATGTTACTGACGGCGAAGGGCCTGTCCCTGTGTTGCACTGTACAGTGTTACTGACAGCAAAGGGCCTGTCCCTGTGTTGCACTGTACTGTGTTACTGACGGCGAAGGGCCTGTCCCTGTGTTGCACTGTACAGTGTTACTGACGGCGAAGGGCCTGTCCCTGTGTTGGACTGTACTGTGTTACTGACGGCGAAGGGCCTGTCCCTGTGTTGCACTGTACAGTGTTACTGACAGCGAAGGGCCTGTCCCTGTGTTGGACTGTACTGTGTTACTGACGGCGAAGGGCCTGTCCCTGTGTTGGACTGTACTGTGTTACTGACGGCGAAGGGCCTGTCCCTGTGTTGCACTGTACAGTGTTACTGACGGCGAAGGGCCTGTCCCTGTGTTGGACTGTACTGTGTTACTGACGGCGAAGGGCCTGACCCTGTGTTGCACTGTACTGTGTTTCTGACGGCGAAGGGCCTGTCCCTGTGTTGCACTGTACAGTGTTACTGACGGCGAAGGGCCTGACCCTGAGTTGCACTGTACTGTGTTTCTGACGGCGAAGGGCCTGACCCTGTGTTGGACTGTACTGTGTTACTGACGGCGAAGGGCCTGACCCTGTGTTGCACTGTACTGTGTTACTGACGGCGAAGGGCCTGACCCTGTGTTGGCCTGTACTGTGTTACTGACGGCGAAGGGCCTGACCCTGTGTTGGACTGTTCTGTGTTACTGACGGCGAAGGGCCTGACCCTGTGTTGCACTGTACTGTGTTTCCGACGGCGAAGGGCCTGACCCTGTGTTGGACTGTGCTGCGTTACTGACGGCGAAGGGCCTGACCCTGTGTTGGACTGTACTGTGTTACTGACGGCGAAGGGCCTGACCCTGTGTTGCACTGTACTGTGTTACTGACGGCGAAGGGCCTGACCCTGTGTTGGCCTGTACTGTGTTACTGACGGCGAAGGGCCTGACCCTGTGTTGCACTGTACAGTGTTACTGACGGCGAAGGGCCTGTCCCTGTGTTGGACTGTACTGTGTTACTGACGGCGAAGGGCCTGACCCTGTGTTGCACTGTACTGTGTTTCTGACGGCGAAGGGCCTGTCCCTGTGTTGCACTGTACAGTGTTACTGACGGCGAAGGGCCTGACCCTGTGTTGGACTGTACTGTGTTACTGACGGCAAAGCGCCTGTCCCTGTGTTGCACTGTACTGTGTTACTGACGGCGAAGGGCCTGTCCCTGTGTTGCACTGTACTGTGTTACTGACGGCGAAGGGCCTGTCCCTGTGTTGCACTGTACTGTGTTACTGACGGCGAAGGGCCTGTCCCTGTGTTGCACTGTACAGTGTTACTGACGGCGAAGGGCCTGTCCCTGAGTTGCACTGTACTGTGTTACTGACAGCGAAGGGCCTGACCCTGTGTTGCACTGTACTGTGTTACTGACGGCGAAGGGCCTGTCCCCGTGCTGGACTGCACTGTGTTACTGACGGCGAAGGGCCTGTCCCTGTGTTGCACTGTACTGTGTTACTGACGGCGATGGGCCTGTCCCTGTGTTGCACTGTACTGTGTTACTGACGGCGAAGGGCCTGTCCCTGTGTTGCACTGTACTGTGTTACTGACGGCGAAGGGCCTGACCCTGTGTTGGACTGTACTGTGTTACTGACGGCGAAGGGCCTGTCCCTGTGTTGCACTGTACTGTGTTACTGACGGCGAAGGGCCTGTCCCTGTGTTGGTCTGTACTGTGTTACTGACGGCGAAGGGCCTGTCCCTGTGTTGCACTGTACTGTGTTACTGACGGCGAAGGGCCTGACCCTGTGTTGGACTCTACTGTGTTACTGACGGCGAAGGGCCTGTCCCTGTGTTGCACTGTACTGTGTTACTGACGGCGAAGGGCCTGTCCCTGTGTTGCACTGTACTGTGTTACTGACGGCGAAGGGCCTGACCCTGTGTTGGTCTTTTCTGTGTTACTGACGGCGAAGGGCCTGACCCTGTGTTGCACTTTACTGTGTTACTGACGGCGAAGGGCCTGACCCTGTGTTGGACTGTACTGTGTTACTGACGGCGAAGGGCCTGTCCCTGAGTTGCACTGTACTGTGTTACTGACGGCGAAGGGCCTGACCCTGTGTTGCACTGTACTGTGTTACTGACGGCGAAGGGCCTGACCCTGTGTTGGACTGTACTGTGTTTCTGACGGCGAAGGGCCTGACCCTGTGTTGGACTGTACTGTGTTACTGACGGCGAAGGGCCTGACCCTGTGTTGCACTGTACTGTGTTTCTGACGGCGAAGGGCCTGTCCCTGTGTTGCACTGTACTGTGTTACTGACGGCGAAGGGCCTGACCCTGTGTTGGACTGTACTGTGTTACTGACGGCGAAGGGCCTGTCCCTGTGTTGCACTGTACTGTGTTACTGACGGCGAAGGGCCTGACCCTGTGTTGCACTGTACTGTGTTACTGACGGCGAAGGGCCTGACCCTGTGTTGGACTGTACTGCGTTACTGACGGCGAAGGGCCTGACCCTGTGTTGCACTGTACTGTGTTACTGACGGCGAAGGGCCTGTCCCTGTGTTGCACTGTACTGTGTTACTGACGGCGAAGGGCCTGTCCCTGTGTTGCACTGTACTATGTTACTGACGGCGAAGGGCCTGTCCCTGTGTTGCACTGTACAGTGTTACTGACAGCAAAGGGCCTGTCCCTGTGTTGCACTGTACTGTGTTACTGACGGCGAAGGGCCTGTCCCTGTGTTGCACTGTACAGTGTTACTGACAGCGAAGGGCCTGTCCCTGTGTTGGACTGTACTGTGTTACTGACGGCGAAGGGCCTGTCCCTGTGTTGCACTGTACAGTGTTACTGACAGCGAAGGGCCTGTCCCTGTGTTGGACTGTACTGTGTTACTGACGGCGAAGGGCCTGTCCCTGTGTTGGACTGTACTGTGTTACTGACGGCGAAGGGCCTGTCCCTGTGTTGCACTGTACAGTGTTACTGACGGCGAAGGGCCTGTCCCTGTGTTGGACTGTACTGTGTTACTGACGGCGAAGGGCCTGACCCTGTGTTGCACTGTACTGTGTTTCTGACGGCGAAGGGCCTGTCCCTGTGTTGCACTGTACAGTGTTACTGACGGCGAAGGGCCTGACCCTGAGTTGCACTGTACTGTGTTTCTGACGGCGAAGGGCCTGACCCTGTGTTGGACTGTACTGTGTTACTGACGGCGAAGTGCCTGACCCTGTGTTGCACTGTACTGTGTTACTGACGGCGAAGGGCCTGACCCTGTGTTGGACTGTACTGTGTTTCTGACGGCGAAGGGCCTGTCCCTGTGTTGGACTGTACTGTGTTACTGACGGCAAAGCGCCTGTCCCTGTGTTGCACTGTACTGTGTTACTGACGGCGAAGGGCCTGTCCCTGTGTTGCACTGTACTGTGTTACTGACGGCGAAGGGCCTGTCCCTGTGTTGCACTGTACTGTGTTACTGACGGCGAAGGGCCTGTCCCTGTGTTGCACTGTACAGTGTTACTGACGGCGAAGGGCCTGTCCCTGAGTTGCACTGTACTGTGTTACTGACAGCGAAGGGCCTGACCCTGTGTTGCACTGTACTGTGTTACTGACGGCGAAGGGCCTGTCCCCGTGCTGGACTGCACTGTGTTACTGACGGCGAAGGGCCTGTCCCTGTGTTGCACTGTACTGTGTTACTGACGGCGATGGGCCTGTCCCTGTGTTGCACTGTACTGTGTTACTGACGGCGAAGGGCCTGTCCCTGTGTTGCACTGTACTGTGTTACTGACGGCGAAGGGCCTGACCCTGTGTTGGACTGTACTGTGTTACTGACGGCGAAGGGCCTGTCCCTGTGTTGCACTGTACTGTGTTACTGACGGCGAAGGGCCTGACCCTGTGTTGGTCTTTTCTGTGTTACTGACGGCGAAGGGCCTGACCCTGTGTTGCACTTTACTGTGTTACTGACGGCGAAGGGCCTGACCCTGTGTTGGACTGTACTGTGTTACTGACGGCGAAGGGCCTGTCCCTGAGTTGCACTGTACTGTGTTACTGACGGCGAAGGGCCTGACCCTGTGTTGCACTGTACTGTGTTACTGACGGCGAAGGGCCTGACCCTGTGTTGCACTGTACTGTGTTACTGACGGCGAAGGGCCTGTCCCTGAGTTGCACTGTACTGTGTTACTGACGGCGAAGGGCCTGTCCCTGTGTTGCACTGTACTGCGTTACTGACGGCGAAGGGCCTGACCCTGTGTTGGACTGTGCTGCGTTACTGACGGCGAAGGGCCTGTCCCTGTGTTGGACTGTACTGTGTTACTGACGGCGAAGGGCCTGTCCCTGAGTTGCGCTGTACTGTGTTACTGACGGCAAAGGGCCTGTCCCTGTGTTGGACTGCACTGTGTTACTGACGGCGAAGGGCCTGTCCCTGTGTTGCACTGTACTGTGTTACTGATGGCGAAGGGCCTGTCCCTGAGTTGCACTGTACTGTGTTACTGACAGCGAAGGGCCTGTCCCTGTGTTGGACTGTACTGTGTTACTGACGGCAAAGGGCCTGTCCCTGAGTTGCACTGTACTGTGTTACTGACGGCGAAGGACCTGTCCCTGTGTTGGACTGTACTGTGTTACTGACGGCAAAGGGCCTGTCCCTGTGTTGCTCTGTACTGTGTTACTGACGGCGAAGGGCCTGTCCCTGAGTTGCACTGTACTATGTTACTGACGGCGAAGCGCCTGTCCCTGTGTTGCACTGTACTGTGTTACTGACGGCGAAGGGCCTGTCCCTGTGTTGGACTGTACTGCGTTACTGACGGCGAAGGGCCTGTCCCTGTGTTGCACTGTACTGTGTTACTGACGGCGAAGGGCCTGTCCCTGTGTTGCACTGTACTGTGTTACTGACGGCGAAGGGCCTGTCCCTGTGTTGCACTGTACTGTGTTACTGACGGCGAAGGGCCTGTCCCTGTGTTGCACTGTACTGTGTTACTGACGGCGAAGGGCCTGTCCCTGAGTTGCACTGTACTGTGTTACTGACGGCGAAGGGCCTGTCCCTGTGTTGCACTGTACTGTGTTACTGACGGCGAAGGGCCTGTCCCTGTGTTGCACTGTACTGTGTTACTGACGGCGAAGGGCCTGACCCTGTGTTGCACTGTACTGTGTTACTGACGGCGAAGGGCCTGTCCCTGTGTTGCACTGCACTGTGTTACTGACGGCGAAGGGCCTGTCCCTGTGTTGCACTGTACTGTGTTACTGACGGCGAAGGGCCTGACCCTGTGTTGGCCTGTACTGTGTTACTGACGGCGAAGGGCCTGTCCCTGTGTTGGACTGTACTGTGTTACTGACGGCGAAGGGCCTGACCCTGTGTTGCACTGTACTGTGTTACTGACGGCAAAGGGCCTCTCCCTGTGTTGCACTGTACAGTGTTACTGACAGCGAAGGGCCTGTCCCTGTGTTGCACTGTACTGTGTTACTGACGGCAAAGGGCCTGACCCTGTGTTGGACTGTACTGTGTTACTGATGGCGAAGGGCCTGTCCCTGTGTTGCACTGTACAGTGTTACTGACGGCGAAGGGCCTGTCCCTGTGTTGCACTGTACTGTGTTACTGACGGCAAAGGGCCTGACCCTGTGTTGGACTGTACTGTGTTACTGATGGCGAAGCGCCTGTCCCTGTGTTGGACTGTACAGTGTTACTGACAGCGAAGGGCCTGACCCTGTGTTGCACTGTACTGTGTTACTGATGGCGAAGCGCCTGTCCCTGTGTTGCACTGTACTGTGTTACTGACGGCGAAGGGCCTGACCCTGTGTTGCACTGTACTGTGTTACTGATGGCGAAGCGCCTGTCCCTGTGTTGGACTGTACAGTGTTACTGACGGCGAAGGGCCTGACCCTGTGTTGCACTGTACTGTGTTACTGATGGCGAAGCGCCTGTCCCTGTGTTGGACTGTACAGTGTTACTGACGGCGAAGGGCCTGTCCCTGTGTTGCACTGTACTGTGTTACTGACGGCAAAGGGCCTGACCCTGTGTTGCACTGTACTGTTTTACTGACGGCAAAGGGCCTGACCCTGTGTTGGACTGTACAGTGTTACTGACGGCGAAGGGCCTGTCCCTGTGTTGCACTGTACTGTGTTACTGACGGCGAAGGGTCTGTCCCTGAGTTGCACTGTACTGTGTTACTGACGGCGAAGGGCCTGTCCCTGAGTTGCACTGTACTGTGTTACTGACGGCGAAGGGCCTGTCCCTGAGTTGCACTGTACTGTGTTACTGACGGCGAAGGGCCTGTCCCTGAGTTGCACTGTACTGTGTTACTGACGGCGAAGGGCCTGTCCCTGTGTTGCACTGTACTGTGTTACTGACAGCGAAGGGCCTGTTCCTATGATACACCGTGCTCTGTGTTACTGACTGTGTTGTTTTCTCAGCCAGGAAGCGAGGTTTTGAGGCACAGCACCCAACGCTGAAGTTTGTGGACATCGGTGGCAGTGATGCAACCCTGCAGGTGAGACGGGTCGTGTGTCTGTACTGGCGCAGACAGCAACGGGTGTGTTCACTCCTCCCCTTCTCAGTCCTCCCCTCCCTCAACCTACCTCGATACTCTCCCACTCACTCTTACCTTTCCACTCGTGGTGCCGGTGAAGAGGGCTGCAGGGAATAAGAGCGCTGGTGGGAGCAGAAAGAATGATGTGTAGAGAGGATGACTGTGTGTGTGTGTGTGTGAGACAGACCCACACACACACACACTCTCACTCTCTCTCTGCTGCGTGATGGGATGTGGTGAGGCATTCTATCCTCTCCCTCCCTCCCCAGATGTGGGAGAGTGACGACATAATCCCCTCCCCTTTTCCCTGTGAGGTGTGTGGAGGAGATAGGTGACAGGGTGGGGGTGACATTGTGAGTCTTTTTTTCTCACTCTCCCCTTACCCCTCCATCCATCCACCCCTCTCACTCTCTCCGTCTTTCTCCCCCCAGGAGGTGTGCGAACTCCTCATCCATCTGAAACACCCGGAGGTGTTTGAGCAGCTGGGGGTGCAACCTCCCCGTGGGTTCCTGCTGCATGGGCCTCCAGGCTGTGGGAAGTCTCTGCTGGCCCAAGCCATTGCCGGGGTAAGTGATGGGGGTGGCTGCTCTCAGTATGTCTTGTACCACTCCCCTCCTCCTCTGACCTGGAATGTCCAGTCCCGATTCACCTTCTCCGGAAATTTCCTCATTCTCCTCCTCACACCAGATTGTCCCATTCCCTTCTGATCCCACCGGGATTGTCCTGTTCCCTTCTGATCCCACCGGGATTGTCCCGTTCCCTTCTGATCCCACCGAGATTGTCCCGTTCCCTCCTGCTCTCACTGGGATTGTCCTGTTCCCTTCCTGTGTCATCAGGATTGTCCCATTCCCTTTTGCTCCCACTGGGATTGTCCTGTCTCCTCCCTATCTCACAGGGATTGTCCTGTTCACTTCTGATCCCACCGGAATTGTCCCGTTCCCTCACACTCCCACTGGGATTGTCCCGTCCCCTCCTGCTCCCACTGGAATTGACCCATCCCTTCCCTATCTCACTCGGATTGCCCCATCCTGTCCCCTCCCAGTCTCACTGGGAATTTCCCATCCCCTCCTGCTCTTGGCCGGAGTGTCCCATCCGTGTTGGTTATGATTGGGAATATCCATCGGGATCTCACTGGAAAGATTCTTCTGACCCCTGGTCCCTCACTAGGAGTTGGAACTGCCCCTGCTGAAGGTGGTGGCCACAGAGGTCGTGTCTGGCGTGTCCGGAGAGTCAGAGCAGAAGCTGCGGGAGCTGTTCGAAGAGGCTGTGGTGAGTAGTGGCTGTGGGGGGGCTTTCTGTGGGGGCCAATGTGGTCAAAATTCTCCTATTGAACTCCTCTGTCAACTCTACCTCATCCAAGCCCGACTGCCCCCCCCCCCCACCCACGGCTAACACCTGCCCTCGCCCGTGCCTGAGGTTCCCCCTTGCTGGCGCCGAACTGGCCCCTTCGTTCACGCTCAACACTCCCACCCATGCCTGATGCCTCCCTTCACCTGTACCTGATCTCACCCAGCTCCAGGCTCCGTGCATCATCTTCATCGACGAGATCGACGCCATCTCACCCAAACGGGAGTTTGCCTCGAAGGACATGGAGCGCCGTATTGTGGCTCAGTTGCTCGCCTGCCTGGACAGTGAGTCAGCGGGAAAGAACATTCCACCTTGGGGTGGGTGGAGGGGAGGTTGTGGGGCCACAGTGGTGGAACAAGGTTCTGAATCCGGTTGCCCTCTCCTTACAGATTTGAACGCCATGCCTGTCTCCACACAGGTTCTGGTCATCGGTGCAACCAACCGACCGGACTCTTTGGACCCGGCACTCCGCAGGGCCGGCCGGTTTGACCGGGAGATCTGCCTGGGCATTCCCAGCGAAGGAGCGCGGAAGCAGTGAGTGTCTCATCCAAGGTCTGAGGTGTCCTGCACATTCTCACCGTCTGTCCTTCCAAACCTCCCCATCCCCTCCTTGGGTCAGAGCGCAGGGTTAGACATCACAGGCAGCCTGCCTCCAGTACTGCCCTTCACCAACCAATGCCTGTCTCTCTCCCCAGGATCCTGCAGACTCTGTGCCGGAAGATGAGACTGTCGGAGTCGTTTGATTTTCAGGAGCTGGCCCGCTTGACGCCAGGGTACGTGGGAGCAGATCTCATGGCTTTGTGCCGTGAGGCAGCCATGAGCGCTGTCAACCGCATACTGATCCAGCACAAGAAGCTCGAGTCCCAGGGATCTGATACGGGACAGAACAGCATGGGGCAGCTGCAGGAGACTGAGATGGTGAGGAATCGTCCCATCACACACACTCACACTCCAGGGATCAGAGAGTGACCTTCTCTCTACAGTCCTATCACACACTCCAGGGGTCAGACACAGAGTGAATCTCTCTCTATAGTCCTATCACACACTCCAGGGGTCAGACACAGAGTGAATCTCTCTCTGTAGTCCTATCACACACTCCAGGGGTCAGACACAGAGTGACCTTCTCTCTATAGTCCAATCACACACTCCAGGGGTCAGACACAGAGTGAATTTCTCTCTATAGTCCTATCACACACTCCAGGGGTCAGACACAGAGTGAATCTCTCTCTACAGTCCTATCACACACTCCAGGGGTCAGACACAGAGTGAATCTCTCTCTACAGTCCTATCACACACTCCAGGGGTCAGACACAGAGTGAATCTCTCTCTATAGTCCTATCACACACTCCAGGGGTCAGACACAGAGTGAATCTCTCTCTACAGTCCTATCACACACTCCAGGGGTCAGACACAGAGTGAATCTCTCTCTACAGTCCTATCACACACTCCAGGGGTCAGACACAGAGTGAATCTCTCTCTACAGTCCTATCACACACCGTTGGGGTCCAACAGAATAACCCTCTGTCCACACCGTCTCATCACACACTCCCAGTGACCAACACAGTGAAACTCTTTCTACAGGGTCCCATGTACACTCCCAAGACTGGATGGGTTAGACCCTTTGCAAAGCTCCCTTTACAATTACCATGTGATAGATTTTGAGCAGGTGATGGCCTTCGGCACAAAAGGGGTAATTATAAAGATTAGAAGCCATAGAGAGAGCTTGAAATGTCATGAGTAGACAGGTGTAGGAAAATCTCATCAGTACATTAGGGTTAAAAGGTTTAGTAGGTTTGGTGCAAGGTCCATTAGGGACCAAAGGGTATTCTATCCCTGGGACCAGAGGAGAATTACATAGTGGATGAAGAATTCAAGGAGGAAATGATGAAGATTAAAATGTAGATATTAGGGCTGAAATGGCAATAATTCTCCAAGACGGTTGTGTTGTATCTTGGGCTACTGTTTGGGCAAGTGGAGTGATTAGTGAGGCTTTGAGAGATGGTCAGATCTTCACTGGCCACAGGTCAGGTACCAGTTGGCTGGAGGACGGCAAAAATCATCCCTTTATTCAAACCAGTTAGTCTAATGTCTGTAGTAGGGAGGTTACTGTAATTTGTACTTGGAATTGCAGTGATTGGTTGAAGATGGCCAGCCCGGCCTTGTTGGGGGGGGGGGGGTAGGGGGGAATACTATCTGCCCTTGCAAACAAGCTGTCTGAACTCAGCAGGTCGGGCAGCATCCACTGAGTTCATCCAGCTTGTTTGTACGTGTTGATTTGACCACAGCATCTGCTGTTTATTATCTGCCCTATTTGGTTGTATTTTTGAAAGAGGTAACAAAATGTGATCTCGAGAGTAGTGCTGTTTATGTAGTCTTCTCTTTGGCCACTTGAGAGACTTGTCCTAAAGATGAGAGCCGTTTGGATGCAGGAAAAGTTGGAAGACTGGATCCAAAGTTGTCTTGGTAATAGGTAGAGGGAGTTAGTGGTGGCTTGCTTTTAATGATTGGAGTCTGTGACCAACAATGTACCACTAGGGTGGGAGCTGACACCCTCATTACACAGTAACAGTTTGGAAATAAGCATAGGTGTGGTTAGTAGGTTTACAGATGACATGAAAAATTTGTGCTGTTATTGATAGGAAGGTTGATTTTCTTTAGATAGCACAGCAAAAGGAGTTGAATCCTGATGCACTTTAGGAGCGCGAGTGAGACCAGGGCACACACAATGAATGGTAGGGCTGTAGGGAGCAGTGAGGAACAGGGGGACCTTGGTATACAATCCAAGGATTCACTGAAATGGCACAGCATCTACATAAGCTGGTGATGAAGGCAGGAAGGCTACTTGAATCCTTTAGCCAGGGCACAGAATGGATCAACAGTTTTATAAAAGAGTATTTAGGTGACCGGGAACAGTATACAGTTCCGTTTGCCACAGTTAATAATATGATTGCACTGGACAGGGTGAAGAGGAAACGCATCAGGGTGTTAGCTGGGATGAGAGCACTGGGTCTGTTATACCTGGAGTCAGAAATTAGATTGGGGGGTGGGTCTAGGGTCAGGAAATATGGGGGTTATGGGTTTAAGATTACAGAGGGGTAGAGGTGGTTTAGGGTTGGGCTAGAAGGCATAGGTTCGGGCAGGGGATTAGGGTGTAGAAGTGGGTTTAGAGTCAGATTGAGAGTATACAGGTGAGTTTGTCGGGTGCATTTAGGTTTGGGGTGGAGATTATTGTTTGGGGTCAGGTTACTTGACTGCACAACTTCCAGCCTCCCCTCGCTCAGTCCCTGCTCCCTTGGCCCAGGGTGCTTCCTGTGACAGCTGTGTCCCATTTGCTCCCTCAGGATAAGCTGCAGCGGTTACGGGCTGTGCTTCGGGACCAGGCTCCTCTGCCAGACCAGGATCTGCAGGAGCTACGGATAGGGATGCTGGATTTCACCGCCTCCCTCTCGCTGGTTCAGCCTTCTGCCAAGCGCGAGGGCTTTGCCACGGTGCCGGATGTGACCTGGGCCGATATCGGAGCACTGGAGGAGATCCGGGAGGAACTGACCATGGCCATTCTGGTACTGCAGTTTTGATTTTACATTCTGCAAGGCTTATTTATTTTCATTCAAGGGCTGTGGCCTTCATAGGCTGAGCCAGCATTTAATAATCCATCCCTAAATGTCCTTCGAAAGGTGTTGGTGAGCTGCCTTCTTGAACTGCTGCAGTGTATTGATTGGTAGGTCTCTCTACAGTGCTGTTAGGGAGAGCAATCCAGGACTCTGACCCAGAAACAGCGAAGTCAGGACAGGGTGCCCTTGACCTTCCAGCTGGTAGAGGTGGAGGGTTTGGAAGAGTTTTGGTGAGCCTGCTGTGGATGGGACAAACTGCTGCTACTGTGTGCCCAGTGGTGGAGTTAGCGACTGAGCAGTTGTGTGTGGACTGCTATGTCCTGTTTGCTGTTGACTTCTTGAACGCTATTGAAGCAGCCTTTGAAGAGAATTCCATCCACTTTCCAGATCTGCATCTGCTCCCCTTTTCCATTCCCCTGTCCCTCTCCCCTCCCCTGCCACCTATAATCCACCCTTTTTCTCTGTCCCTTTTACTCCCTCCCTCTGTGTTTCTGATTTTGCTTCTAAAAGGGTTGCCCCCATCTGTCATTTTCCTTCAGCAGTATACCTGGATCAGGAGGGGCCATGGACCAACCATGAGCAGGTGGGATGAGCTTGGAGAGGCATCTTGGTCAGCATACACCAGCTGGGGTGAACAGTCTGTTTCATGCTGTTAGAATGCACCGTAGACAGGTCATTCAGTCTGACAGGTCTGTGCTAGCCTCTTACTCACCTTTCCTGCGAATTGGCAGAGTAACATCACTGATGTGGACAGGCTAGTTGTGTTAAAGAGATACAGCATAGAAATGGACCCTTCGGCCAATCCCATCTATGCTAGCAGTCGCCCAGTGAGCTAGTCCCATCTGCCAGTGTTTGGCCCAGAGCCCTTTAACCCTGTCTTATCCTTGTTGATGGGTTTTAATCATTGTTGATATACCTGCCTCAATCACAGTTCATTCCAAATACACACCAGCCTTTGTGTGAAGCAGCTGCCCCAATCTCTCTTTTAAATCTGATCTTCAACCCTATGCCCCTTATGAGCTTGCATACCTTGCACCCCCCCCCCCCCCCCGGTCTCCCCAAGTGCAGCTTCACCAGTGTCTTGTACAACTGCAGCAGACTTGCCCTGATGAAGGCAAACTGCCATAACCCTTCTTCACTCTCTCCTGCACTGGCATTGCGAAGTGCCTCTGTTCCACAACACACTCCAGCGTCCCACTGTTCACTGTACAAGTCCTGCCCTGGTTTCATCTCCCAGCATGCAGTAGCTCACATTTATCTGGATTGAAAAGTCATCTGTTGGTCCTTTGTGCACATATCTGCTGATCAAGGTCTGCCTATAATTTTCCCAAGAAATGGTTCTGCTGTAACTCGAGTCCTTTCTCTCTCCCAGGCCCCTCTCCGACATTCGGAACAGTTCCGGGTGCTCGGGTTGTCGAGCCCGGCTGGCGTGCTTTTGGCTGGGCCTCCAGGTTGTGGGAAGACTCTGTTAGCCAAGGTGAGTGCCTTTAGTCCTGCGGTCTGCCGTGACTGGGCTAGTCTGGCAGGGATCACACCCCCGGGGTGTTAAATAGGAACACACTCAGTGTTTGGGGAACAGCTTCTTCCCCTTCACCATCTGGTTTCTGAATGAACAGCGGACACTACCTTACTCTCTTACTCACTTTGCACTAAGTCCACAGTGGACCTGATAAATTCATAACTGAAGCCTTTTCTCTTTGTTTTGACCCTCCGTCCACACTGAAATGATGTTTTCCTCCCCCGAAAATGGAACTTTTCTAAATCGACCTCCGGAGTGTGTAAATTTGAAAATGCTGCTTGGGCAAGAGTAGTGTGGACAGGGTAACCGGAGATTTCTAGAAATGCTGTCATGACGTGCCGGAACAGATGGTGGCATTCCATTGTTTTCCTGAACGTGACCCCCCACACAACCTAACAATTTCAGAACAGACAGCAGCAAGACTGAAGCCAGAAGAGTTAGAAATACTTTGACCCATAACTTACTGAATAAATAAGTATACTGTACTCACTTTGCCCTGTTTTCTGTCCTTGCTCGTATGAAGGTGGTTTACCTATTTATGCAAGTACTTCTCTGACAATAGATGTGTAACAGCCTAATGTAACATTGTATGGAAATACAAGATAATACTGATGCAGACATGTTTTATACATTTAACAAGGTATTATACATTAATGCAACAGAGTTAGTCAGTTTTTCAATGTTCATCATCAGCCGGGTCATACTGTCTGTGAACTCCCTGTCGGTTGCCTCCATACGCTCCAGTATTTGGTTTTTTTTTAAGTTTCAAGTCCTCCTGTGCGAGAGGCAACAGCTGTCCATCGTTTGGCAATTTCCTTTTAAATTTTTCTAGTCTGTAACTGCATAAACACACACTTTCACTGCAAGATTCAAGACCAAACATGTCACTTGTTTTCTGTAGATGTGTCCTGCACATGCCCAGTAGGAGGAGATTCACCTAAATACCTGTTTCAATGTGGTTGGAGGTATTTTCAAAAATGCTTGGTGTGGATGCTTATCGTTTTTACGCAAAACTGGCTTTTTCAAAATTATCCGGTCCAGTGTGGACGTAGCTTTAGATTTTTATATTTTGTGCTGTAATGTACAGTATTTTTAAAGGTATTGCACTGTACTGCCATCACAAAGCAACACATTTCATGCCTCTGAATTTGTGATTCGGTGGCAGGAATTTCTGCTAAATACCCCAACCCGGACCATGTGAGGTCAGAAAGTGATACTAGGTGTAGGGGTCTGTACAGTCAGTGATGCTGGGTGTGTAGTGGACTGTACAGTCAGTGATGCTGGGTGTGTAGTGGACTGTACAGTCGATGGTGGGTTGGGGACTGTACAGTCGGTGATGCTGGGAGTGTAGTGGTCTGTACAATCGGTGATGCTGGGAGTGTAGTGGTCTGTACAGTCGGTGATGCTGGGTGTGTAGGGGACTGTACAGTCGGTGATGCTGGGTGTATAGGGGACTGTACAGTCGGTGATGCTGGGAGTGTAGTGGTCTGTAGAGTCGGTGATGCTGGGTGTGTAGGGGACTGTACAGTCGGTGATGCTGGGAGTGTAGTGGTCTGTACAGTCGGTGATGCTGGGAGTGTAGGGGTCTGTACAGTCGGTGATGCTGGGAGTGTAGTGGACCGTACAGTCGGTGATGCTGGGTGTGTAGGGGACCGTACAGTCGGTGGTGCTGGGTGTGTAGGGGTCTGTACAGTCGGTGATGCTGGGAGTGTAGTGGACCGTACAGTCGGTGGTGCTGGGTGTGTAGGGGACCGTACAGTCGGTGGTGCTGGGTGTGTAGTGGTCTGTACAGTCAGTGATGCTGGCAGTGTAGTGGTCTGTACAGTCGGTGATGCTGGGAGTGTAGTGGTCTGTACAGTCGGTGATGCTGGCAGTGTAGGGGTCTGTACAGTCGGTGTTGCTGGGAGTGTAGGGGACTGTACAGTCGGTGATGCTGGGTGTGTAGGGGACTGTACAGTCGGTGATGCTGGGAGTGTAGTGGTCTGTACAGTCGGTGATGCTGGGAGTGTAGTGGTCTGTACAGTCGGTGATGCTGGGAGTGTAGTGGTCTGTACAGTCGGTGATGCTGGGTGTGTAGGGGACTGTACAGTTGGTGATGCTGGGAGTGTAGTGGTCTGTACAGTCGGTGATGCTGGGAGTGTAGGGGACTACAGTCGGTGATGCTGGGAGTGTAGTGGTCTGTACAGTCGGTGATGCTGGGAGTGTAGGGGACTGTACAGTCGGTGATGCTGGGTGTGTAGGGGACTGTACAGTCGGTGATGCTGGGTGTGTAGGGGACTGTACAGTCGGTGATGCTGGGTGTGTAGGGGACTGTACAGTCGGTGATGCTGGGAGTGTAGTGGTCTGTAGAGTCGGTGATGCTGGGTGTGTAGGGGACTGTACAGTCGGTGATGCTGGGAGTGTAGTGGTCTGTACAGTCGGTGATGCTGGGAGTGTAGGGGTCTGTACAGTCGGTGATGCTGGGAGTGTAGTGGACCGTACAGTCAGTGATGCTGGGTGTGTAGTGGACCGTACAGTCGGTGATGCTGGGTGTGTAGGGGACCGTACAGTCGGTGGTGCTGGGTGTGTAGGGGACTGTACAGTGAGTGATGCTGGGAGTGTAGTGGTCTGTAGAGTCGGTGATGCTGGGTGTGTAGGGGACTGTACAGTCGGTGATGCTGGGAGTGTAGTGGTCTGTACAGTCATGATGCTGGGAGTGTAGGGGACTGTACAGTCGGTGATGCTGGGAGTGTAGTGGTCTGTATAGTCGGTGATGCTGGGAGTGTAGTGGTCTGTACAGTCGGTGATGCTGGGTGTGTATAGGACTGTATAGTCGGTGATGCTGGGTGTGTAGAGAACTACAGTCAATGCTGGGTGTGTAGGGGACTGTCAGTCGATGCTGGGAGTGTAGAGGACTGTACAGTCAATGCTGGGTGTGTAGGGGACTGTACAGTCGGTGATGCTGGGAGTGTAGGGGACTGTACAGTCGGTGATGCTGGGAGTGTAGTGGTCTGTACAGTCAGTGATGCTGGGTGTGTAGAGGACTGTACAGTCGGTGATGCTGGGTGTGTAGAGGACTGTACAGTCAATGCTGGGTGTGTAGGGGACTGTACAGTCGATGCTGGGAGTATAGTAGATGGTCTCCAGAGAGCGCTCTCTGTCACTGACTGTCGTTCAGATGAACGCTCACTGTGGTCCCGTGCTGGCACAGTATTGGCGCTGTCACTGTTCCCTCAACTCAGGATAGTGCCTGATTATTCTCTCACCTTCTCTGTGCCACCACTCACTGACGTGGGGTCCCACAGAGCTCCAACTCTTGGGAAAGGTCTTGGACCAAAGCTGAGAAAGTGAATGAATTCACCCAGGATCCACGGATTGGCTCCAGGAACAGCTGTTGAGCCGACACTTTACACTGGGCCTTTGGTGAAGTCTACAGACCTGATAGTCTGGGTGCATGTTCGATGTCTCCCTCGTGTGAGGTGTCTAGGCCCCAGGGGAACAACTGGAGATCTCAGAGTTGGCTGTTTGGGACTGAGATGTGGCTACTTCACCATGGAGACAGGTTAAAGCACATGGAGGGAGTCCCTGAGCAAAGTATAGCAGTGGTCTTGATGAATGGAACAGTGGGGGGGCAGACTGGTCCTGTTCGTTGTGTTCTCACCAGTTACAGGCACGAGACTGTGGATACTGGAATCTAGATCAATGTACAAGCTGCTGCAGAAACCCAGTGGTTCAGGCAGCACCTGCAGAGGGAAATGATCCAGATGAAGTGTCTCAGCCCACTGAGATGGACCATTGCTTTGTCGGTTTGACACCTTTCCCTCTGTTCTATCTCTTCTGCAGGCAGTGGCCAACGAGTCCGGACTGAACTTCATCTCGGTGAAAGGGCCAGAGCTGCTTAACATGGTGAGTCATAGCCAGAGGGGCCATACACACATGTCCTCCCTCTTCCCCCATCCCCTCCTCTCCCCTCCCTTCCACCTTTCCCCCTCTCTCCCCTCTCCATCATCTCCCCACTTCCTGTCCACCCTCTCCCCCGTCCGCCCTCTCCCCCCCCGTCCGATCTCTCCCTCCATCCACTCTCCCTCATCCCTTCCTCTCCCTGCGTTCCCAACTCCTTCGCCTCACACCCACCTCCTTTCTCTATCGCCCTCACCCTGTCTGGTTGTACCTACAGTACGTGGGTGAGAGTGAGCGAGCAGTGCGCCAGGTTTTCCAGCGGGCCCGAAACTCCGCCCCCTGTGTCATCTTCTTCGATGAACTGGACTCGCTGTGTCCGCGGAGGTCGGAGAATGAGGTATGGGACACTGGGATCTCAAGCAGGGATAGAGTAAGAGGGGACGGAGGTGTGGGGTTGTGGTGGAGCAGGTTTGTGAGGGACTATGACTGACTACCTGCCTGTTGTTGGTGCCTCTCCCCAGTCCGGAGCCAGTGTTCGGGTGGTGAACCAACTACTGACGGAGATGGATGGACTGGAGGCCAGGAGACAAGTCTTCATCATGGCTGCCACCAATCGCCCTGGTATCCTGGGTTGGGGTCAGACCTGGGGGGAGACGGAGGTGTTCAGATGGACAGGAGGGCATTCAGACCCAGAGGCATACTGCAGGGGTTTGGATCTGATGTGTTGGGGCTTGGGCCTGGAGCAGTGGGGAAGTGCAAACTATGGGCACAGACCCCCAGCCTGACTCTCGAGCTGAAGTTTGCATGGGGTCATGATGAATGGACACAGTCAGAGTGGGCGGAGGCGGTCGGGGGAGACAGGGACGGTTGGGAGACGGAGACAGTTGAGGTGGAGTGAGACGGTCTGGGGGGGGGGGGGGCGGAGACACTCAGGGCAGACAGAGACAATTGGGGGGGTGGAGACAGACGGTTGGGGGGCAGAGACAGTCGGTGGGGGGGAATGGAGACCGTCAGGGCAGACGGAGACTGTTGTGGGGGCACAGAGAGTGGAGACGGAGAATGTCGGGAGGGGCGAGGATGGTCGGGGTGGATTAACACAGTCTGGGTGGTGTTTGGGTCTCAATGGGGAGATGTTCCTCTCTCTGACTGCCCTTTCCTCTGCCCAAGATATCATCGACCCAGCTGTGCTGCGCCCAGGCCGCTTGGACAAGACTCTGTACGTGGGTTTACCCCCGGCCGCTGACCGCCTCGCCATTCTGCGCACGCTGACCAAGGTGAGGGGGAAGAGGCGCTGACAGGCCACCCCACCCCCAGACACACCTTACCCATCGTTCAGAGTGTGGGTCTGCCACTGGAAGTATGGAGAAGCAGTGTGGTAACCCCACTGTCAGCCTGCAATTCTGGAGGGCGGTGAAGTGGAGACCAGGCCCAGGCTTCGTTCACTGCCTCAGCAGGCAAGAGGCTGCATTCAGCCCTGTGCATCAGCTCAGCCTGTCTGTTCACTGGTGATGTCCTTTCTCTCTTCAACTTGCACCCAGCCTCCTCCCTCAGAACTCCCTGCCATTCCTCACTCCCTACCCCTCTCACTCCTGGATTACACGCCCTATCAGGTCTCGGGATCCCAGACTGTCTGCTTCCGGGGGTTTGGGGAAGGGGTCTGGAGTTAATATCTGTTTTGTGGAAGGAGCACATTGGGGTCTGGACTGTTGCTGCGAGTGGAGGGAGTCTTGTGGCGGTCCTTGTGGGAGGGGAGGAGAGGGTGTATCTGAAGTTTTTCCTGTGGTGGGTTGTTGGTGGTGTGATTCAGCAGGTGTACTGAGGGGTTGTCGACAAAGATACCCTCAGTAAATCGATGCTCTGTTGCAGGGTGGGACTCGCCCTCCCATGGATCCCGACGTCGATCTCTGCGCAATCGCAAGTGACCAACGTTGTGACTGCTTCACGTGAGTTTATTCACTTCCTCCCCACTAACTGTGACCAGTGTCCCGATTATGCCCAGGATTTACTGGGCAGGACCCTGCCAGTTTCCTGAAACACCTTCGGTCAGGGCACAGCTGGAGACCAGTTCAGGTCCTGCTGCACTGCTGTTTCATCTCCACCTCTGCCCGTGTGAATGGGGGTCCGTCATGGGCTGGCCTTTCGGGTCTCTCTCAGCAGGTGAGGTGCCCTGATGTGTTTTGTTGTGTCCTCTGCAGTGGGGCTGACCTATCGGCACTGGTACGGGAAGCGTCCATTAACGTTCTGAGGCAGCAGCTCATGGAGCCAGGTGAGAACATGATGCCTTCTCTCCCATCCCTCTGCTCTCCATCACCCCTCCGTGCTAACTCTGGCAGACACAGTGAGTGAGGTAAGGAGAGGGCAGGTACACAGACCACTGAACACAGGGAGAGAGGGTGTGGTGGAGGAGAAACAGGTATAGAGTGATGAAGCATAGAGGGAAGGTGGAGAGAGATTGGTGAAGGAGACACAGGTAGAGAGAACGATGAAAGAGAGGGAAAGGGAGAGGGGTGGTAAAGGAGGTAGAGAGTGTAGTGGAGGAGACACAGGTAGAGAGAGTCCCACAGTCACACTGGGAGTGTCAGGCTAGAAACACTGGGAACCTCTTGTGAGAAGAGAAAGGGTCAATATTTCAGGTTGGAAATGTTCTGTCAGAGGGCGAGATGCTGGTCCTCAAGCTCATGGCAAAACTCATTGTGCAGTGATCTCCAGGGCACACCTTAAGGTGAAGGGAAGGAGGTTTTTGAGGAGGAATTTTTCACCCACGTGGCGGCTGGAGTTTGGAACATCCTGCCTTAGTGGGTGGTGGAGTTGGAGACTTATGACAGATACTGGGAAGTGGAATCAGCTTCAGTAAGCACTATGGACTTAGTGAGCTGTGAGTGCATTGTAGGACTGTGTAATGTCTCTGCTGCCTGTAGATTCCCACTCCCACTCCTCTCCTGCATGTGATACCCACTCTCCCTTGTCCCCTTGGTCCCCCATTAACTGTTAGTGTCTTTCAGCTTCTTGTCCAAAACTACAAGTGACACGGCAACATTTCGAAGCAGCTTTTGAGAAAGTCAAGCCTTCTGTCTCCAAAAAGGTGAGATCACGGATCAGCAAACACCTGCAAAGACTGAGATCAGAAAACTTGGGATTTAGCCAGCAGGTCAGGCAGTGTGGGGAGTGGGGGGGACTATCAATGTTTTGGGTTGACGTTTTCATCTTCAGAGACGGGAGTGATAGTGTAATGGGAGTGTCTGCAATGGTGGGGAACCAAACCAGCTGCTGGAAGAACTCAGTAGGGCAGGCAGTGCCTGTAGAGGCAGAGAGAGAGTCGATGTTTCATCAGGACAATCAAGAGTAGATCAAGGGCTGCCTACCAGGGGTCCAAGGACCCTTCGGTTAATGTTAGAGGTCCGTGGCATAAAAAAAGGTGGTGAACGCTGGTGTAGAGAAGTATAAAGAGGAGTGTGTGTCAGAGGTGAGCCAAGGGTGAAGTTGGGAGACAGGCAGGTGGAAGCAGACAGGAAAAGAGGGGTGAGGATATGAGCTGACAGGCAAGAGATGGAACTGGGTGAAGGGGGAATGGGTGGATGGAAGGCGATGAGTGGCACAGGAGACTGGTGGATGCTGGAATCTGATAAATGAGGAAGGTGAGAAGTGGGACCAGTTATGGTGGTGGGTGGAGGGATGGAAGAGATAATCAAGAAGAGTAGTGAAGGTGCCTAGTGGGAGAGGCTGGTGATGACTGTAGCTGGAGGAGGTAGATAACTGAGACAGGAAGAAAGTAGGGAACAGCTCTGAGATCTAAAGCACCACAAAGAATTGAGAGAGAATGCAGGTGAAACTGTCAGGCACTATCTGTAGAGAGGAGATTAATGTTACAGTTCAATGACCTTTCGTCATAGAGGGTGAGTTCTGATACAGACTGGGAGGGCTGGTTAACTGAATTCAGTGCACAGTCCAGAGATAACACATAGGAGCAGAGTTAGGCTGTTTGGCTCATCGAGTCTGCTTTGCCATTTCATTATGGCTAGTCCAATTTTGCTCAGCCTCAATCTCCTGCCTTCTCCCTGTATCCCCTTATGCCCTGACCAAGAATCTATCAACCTCTGCCTTAAATATACGTAAAAACTTGGCCTGCACAACTTCCTGTGACAAAGAATTCCACAGATTCATCATTTTCTGTCTAAAGAAATTCCTCCTCATCTCCATTCTAAAAGGACACCCCTCTGTTTTGAGGCTGGGTCCTCTGGTCTTAGACTCTCCCACCAGAGGAATCATCCTCTCCATGTGCACATTATCAAGGCCTTTCACCATTCAATGGGTTGTCCTTCAGTTTTCCGAATTCCAGTGAATACAGGCCCTGAGCCGTCAAACACTCTTCATATGACAAGCTATTTAATCCTGGAATCATTTTTGTGAACTTCCTTTGAACCCTCTCCAGTTTCAATACAACCTTTCTAAGATAGGGGCCCAAAACTGCCCACAATACTCCAGGTGAGGCCTTAACAGTACTCTGTAAAGTCTCAACATTACATCCTCACTTTTATATTCCAGATGGACCAAAAATGAACTGTTGAGAGAGGCTCTGGGTAGGCACGTTAGGGGCTTTTACAACCTGCGAAGGAAGCTGTGTTGAGGAGTCATTTGGGAAATAGTGGGGTGGTCATCAGAATAGATACAATGGGGCAGGAGAAAGGGAATGGAGAAGATTGTTACTGGAAGCAGAGTGAGAGGAATGTAGTCAGATATGGAGATTCTTTGGGCTCATAGGGAACATTGGGTACTATCTGTCCGTTCAATGAAAGAACATGGTTGGCAAACGGGAGTAATAAACTGCTGATGTACCAATTGGCAGGCAATGACTAGAGTGATTCACAGAGTTGGGATGCTGGCAAGCTATGCCATAGATGAGAGAAGTGAATGGAGTATCCCCAAGTCTACAGACAACGAAGGTGGGAGAGAGGGTGAGCTGTGGAGAAGATACAGAGAGGCTTGGACTGACAGACAAATTGAGGGAGTGAGTTGATGGGTCAACGTGAGGTGGAAGTGCCAAAGTGAAGTCAGATTGTTATCCGAATGGTGAGAGATTGGGAAGGGGGAATGTGCAGAGAGACCTGTCGCTGAATGTAAGCAAATAGGTGCAGCAGGCAGTTTAAAAGGGAAATACAATGCAGGCCTTAATAGAGGATTTGAGTATGGGAGCAGTGGTGTCTTGCTGTAGTTGTACGGTGCCTTGGTGAGACTGTACCTCGAGGATCATGAGCAGTTGTGATCTGTTTGAGGAAGGATGATTTGCTGTGAGGTCACTAGACTGCTGGAATGGTGAAGAGATTGGGCAATTAGGTTTATATACACTTAAGTTTAGAAGAATGAAAGGGGATTTTGCGTGTTACACTTACTTTGCCTGGCGGCTTAATAGTAGGGGGTGATAACCTCTGCCCGGCCAAACTTAAGAAATCTTGTTTGGGTGGATGCTGTGCAATGTACCCCGTTACAAATCAGTACCCCAAAAAAACAAACAGTACACAACGTGATTAAACGATTAAGCTTTATAACTCTTACTTTGACGATATGGGTTAGTAGAGAAACAAAGTATAAAAGAAAAAGGGCCCAAATCTTATTAAACAGTCTGTGCACACAAAGTTGGAGCTCACGCAGTTCAGTAGTTCTCTCTGAGCGTCACCGACCTCCAGACCCCCACTCCGAGTCCGCCCTGTCCAGTGGGCTACTAAATTTCTACATTCACGTCTTCACTCTCCATCTCTCTCTCTCCCTCTCCAAAAGCCCGCAAAAACAACTGCTCTCAGAATCACAAGATAGGGCAACAAAATCCTGATTGGCCAGCATGCATCAACAGTCAGTTATCTCCAGCCATAACCCAAACATTGCTGTTATAGAGAAACCATTGCATAGCAGTGAACCCTTACAGCAAGTTACACACTGAAGGACACAGACTGGATAAAAGAAGGGTGTTCCTGGTGCTGGCCTGGGTGAGATGGGCTGATGGCTATGTGAGGAAGAAGAGGTTGACCCTATTGGGATAGGTTCGTGCTATTGGAGCTCCATGGTAAAGATGTCCAGGTTCTGATCAGGGAGTTGGAAACTGTCGGCGTTTTGGAGTCTGCAGTAGGTGGGATGGGGCAAGTCAAAGAAGAAAGACTGGAACAGGTTGAAGTGATGAGTTTGCTGGATTGTCTTGTTTGTGGATTCAGGGGAGAAACAGGATTGAACAATTCAGGTGCCAAGGCTTGATCACCCTACTATAGAAAAAATTTTATTATGCTGGAGAGAGTGCAGAGAACATTTACAATTGCAAGAAAAAGTCCATGAGCCCTTTGCAATTACCTGGTTTTCTGCATTAATTGCTCATAAAATGTTCTCTGATCTTCATCTAAGTCACAATAATGGACAAACACAATCTGCCTAAATTAATAACACACAAACTATTGTTTTCATGTCTATATTAAACATATTGTTTAATCATTCACAGTCCAGGCTGCTAAAAGTATGTGAACCCTTGTATTTAATAACTAGTAGAAACCTCCTTTAGCAACAATAACCTCCAACAAGAGTCTCCTGCAGCTGCTGATCAGATTTGCACAATGGCGAGGAATAATTTTAGACCATTCCTCTCTTTCAAAACTGTTTCAGTTCATCAATATTTCTGGGATACCTTGCTTGAGGTCATGCCGCTGCATTTCAATTGGGTTAAGGTTTGGACTCTTGACTTGGCCATTCTAAAACACAAACTTTCTTCTTTTTAAACTATTCTGTTTTGAATCATTGTCTTGTTGCATCATCAAACTTATATTAAGCTTCAGGTGACAGACCATTGTTCAGACATTCTCCTGTAAAGTGTCTTGATACAATTTTGAATTCATTGTTCCCTTAACAAATGCAAGCTGTCTGGGCCCTGAGGGGGCAAAACAGCCCCAAACCATGCTTCACAGTTTGGATGAGGTTTTGGTGTTGATGTGCAATGCCCTTTTTTCTCCAAACATAGTGGGTATGCATTTCTGCCAAAAAGTTCAATTTTTGTCTCTTCAGTACACAGAACATTGTTCCAGAAGCATTGTAGAACATCCAGGTGGTCTTTTGCAAACTTGAGACGTGCAGCAACGTTCTGTTTGGAAAGCAGTGGTTTCCTCCGTGATGTCCTTCCATGAACAGCATTCTTGTTGAGATTGTTTATTATAGTGGAAAGAGACTTTAGCAATTTCTGCAGGTCTTTCGCTGTTACCCTTGGGTTCTTTTTCACCTCCTTCAGCATTGCATGTTGTGCTCTTGGTGTGATCTTTGCAGGATGCCCACTGTTAGGGAGTGTAGCAACAGTACTGAATTTCCTCCATTTGTAGGCAATTTCTCTTACTGTGGACTGATGACACTCAGGTCTTTAGAAATGCTTTTGGAGCCTTTTCCAGTTTCATACATCTCTAGAATTCTGCACATAAACAGCTCTTTCTGACTTTTTTTTTATATAGGGCAGGGCACCTCTACAACCCACGCCTTTAATCTCATCTGTTTGATTCATACAGTCAACATTTTGGGCCGAGACCCTTCCCAATCCTGCTGAAACGTCTCAGCCCAAAATGTTGACTGTACTTTTTTCCATACATGCTGCCTGGCCTGCTGAATTCCTCCAGCATATTCTGTGTATTGCTTGGATTTCCAGCATCTGCTGATTTTCTCTTGTTTGTGACCTCAGAGGTTCACATAGTTAATGGAGCCTAGACTGTGATTGTTTAAATAGTGTACTCATATTGATGAGAAGTAGTCGAATTGATTTGACTTTATTTCTTACATCCTTCACATACATGAGTAAAAATCTTTGTTATGTTTCCAACTGAATGTGCAATGAGCAAATTATAGTAACTGCACAAGGCAGATGAGCTTCTTATCAAGCCTGGAGGGAATTATAGGGGTCCAGTTTGGGTGGTAGCATGCTGCAGATGTAGTCCTTGACCAGCCTCTCAAAGCATTTGCTTTTTATTGAGGTGAGTGTGACAGGACAGCAGTCATTCAGTGAGTAATTAGTGCAGAAAACCAGGCAATTGTAAAGGGCTCACAAACTTTTCCTTGCAACTGTACAAGGATGTTGCTGGAAATTGAGGGACTGAGTTGTAAGAAATTACACAGGCAAGGACTTCATTCCTTGGAGTATTGGGGACTGAGGTGATCTAACATCATGATGAACATAAATAGAGTGACCGTGCGCAGCCTTTTTCCCAGGCTGGGGAAAGCAAGACCTTAGGACATTTGGGGAAATTGAGAAAGATTTAATAGAAATGTGAACCATAAAACATAGGAACAGAATTATATCATTCAGCTCATTGAATCTGCACCACCATTTCGTCAGGCTAACCTATTTCCCTGTTTCCTCCCCATAACCTTTCACGGCCTGGCTAATCAAACCTCTGCCTTAAGTACACCCATGACCTGGCCTCCATAGTTGCCTGTGGCAATGAATTCCACAGATTCACTACCTTCTGGTTAAAGAAATTTATGCTCATCTCAGTACTAAATGGATATCCTTCTATTCTGATGCTGTGCCCTCTGATCTTAGACTCCCCCACTACAAGAAACATTTTCTCCACATCCACTCTATTGCAGCCTTTCAACATTTGATAGGTTTCAATTAGGTCCCCCCCCTCCCCCACCATACTTCTAAATTCCAGCAAGTAAAAGCCCAGAGCCATCATACGATAAGCCTTCATTCCCAGAATCATTCTTGTGAAGTTCCTCTGAAGCCTTTACAATGTTAACACAGCTTTTCTTAGATAAGGGGCTCAGAACTGCCCACAATATTGCAACTGAGGAATCATCCATGTTTTATAAAGCCTCAGCATTACATCCTGGCCTTTATGTATTGGCCCTCTGGAAATGAACGCTAAAATCACATTTGGCTTTCTCACCACCAGCTCAACCTGCAACTTAACCTTCAGGAAATCTTGCACCTCCCATTTTTGAATTTTCTCCATGTTTAGAAAATAGTCTGTACTTTTATTCCTTCCACCAAAGTTCATGACCATACACTGTTCCATTTGTCACTTCTTTGCCCATGTCTGTCTAAATTCTTCTGCAGCCTCCCTACTTCCACAATAATACTGGTCCCTCCACCTATCTTTGTATCATCCAAAAACAAAGCCATCAGTTGTGTCATCCAAATCATTGGCATACAATGTCCCAACACCAACCCCTGTGGAACTTTAGTCACTGGCAGCCAGTCAGAAAAGGCTCTCTTTATTCCCACTCTTTGCCTCCTGCCTATCAGCCAATGCTAGGCTCTTTCCTGTAATACCATGGGCTCTTACCTTGTTAAGCAGTTTCATGTGTGGCACCTTATCGAAGGCCTTCTGAAAATCTTAAGTACACGACATCTACCAATTCTTTGTCTGTCTAGCTTGTTATTTCCTCAGAATTCCAGCAGATTTGTCAGACAAGATTTTCCTTTAAGGAAACCATGCTGGCTTTGGCCTTTTTTTTCCCAAGTACTTCCAAGAACCCCAAAACCACATCCTTAACAATTGACTACAACAACTTCCAAACCACTGAAGTCCAGCTAACTGCCCTGTAATTTCCTTTCTTCCTCCCTCCTTCTAAAATGACATTTGCAATTTTCCAGTCCTCTGGAGTGTAGGTGACATCTGACCCAGGTGACTTATCTATCTTAAGGCCTTGCAGTTTCCCAAGTGCCTTCTCCCTAGTAATAGCAACTGCACTCATTTCTGCCCTCTGTAATTCTCGAACATCCAGCATACTGCTCGTGTCTTCCAGTGAAGAATGATGTAAAATACTTATTCAGTTTATCTGCTCTTCTCTTTTTTTCCCTTTGATATTGTTGGCTAGCTTACCTTCATTTTTTATCTTTTCCCTTTATAAATTGCTTTCTGTTGGGTTTTAGAAGTTTCCCAGTCCTGTAACTGCCCAAATTTTTGTTCTATTATATGCCCTGTCTTCTTGCTGTTATTTTGGCTTTGACTTCCCTTGTCATCCTGCCTAAAGAATACTGTTTCTTCAGATATATCTGTCTTGCCCCTTCCGAATTGCACCCAGAAACTCCAGCCATTGCTGCTTTGCCATCATCCCATCCAATCAACCTTGGCCAGTTCCTCTTTCATGCCTCTGTATTTCCTTTTACTTCACTGAAATATAGATACATCTGTCTTTAGCTTCTTCCTCTCAAATTGCAGGGTGAATTATGATCACTGCCCATGAGGGCTCCTTTACTTTCAGCTCCCTACTCAAATCTGGTACATTACACAACACCCAATCCAGAAAGCTGATTCCCCTAGTGGGCTCAACCACAAGCTGCTCTAAAAAGCCATTTTGTAGACATTCTACAAATTTTTCTCTTGGGATCTAGTATCAATCCTGATTTTCCCAATTTACCTGAATATTGAAATCCCCCATGATTATTGAAGCATTCCCTCTTTACGTGCCTTTTCTATCTCCCATTGTAACTTGCAGCCCACGTCCTGGCTACTGTTTGGAGGCTTGTATGAACTCCTATCCGGATTTTTTTTTTTTTTTAATTCTTGCAGTTTCTTAACTTTTACCCACAAGAATTCTACATCTTTTGATCCCGTCACCTGTTTCTAAGGGCTTGATTTCATGTATTACCAACAGAGCCACATCAACCCTCTGCCTGCCCTTTCAATACAATGTGTATCCTTGGATGTTAAACTCCCAACTATAATCTTTTCAGCCATGACTCAGTGATGCCCACAATGCTATACCTGCCAATCTCCAACTGTACTACAAGATTATTTCCCTTATACCATATACTGCATGCATATGAATACATTGCCTTCAGTCCTGTATGTCACCCTTTTACACTGCAATTCATCCCACTGATTACAATTTTGCCTCATTGTCTACCTGTCCTTTCTGACAGTCTATGAGTCACTACACTACCTCTGCTTTTAAACCAACAGCCCTATCAGTCTGGCTCACATCCCCACCAAATTAGTTTAAATCCTCTTCCAACAGCTCCCGCAAACCTGCCTGCAAGGATATTGGTGCTCGTCAGGTTCAGGTGTAACCTGTCCCTTTTGTAGAGGTCATAACTTCCCCAATTCTAACCCTCAGTGCACAGGAAACAATCCAGAGATTACTATCATGAAGAATTTGTTTCTCAGCTTTCTACCCAGCTCCCTAAATTCTCTAAGGAACTCCTCACTTTTCCTGCCTTTGTCATTGGTGCCAAAATGTACCAAGACTTCTGGCTGTTCACCCTCCCCCTTTAGAATGCCATGGACCCAATCGGAGACACTCCTGACCCGGGCACCTAGAGGCAATATACCATTCGGGCATTTCTATTACATCCACAGAATCTTGTGCATGCTCCTCTAACCATGGAATCCCTGTTCACTACTGCAGCTCCTCCTCCCCGGCCCCATTATATTTATTATTGAGGGCAATGGCCATAGTGGTACTCTGATTTATATGCCTCGTGCAGCTCAGGGGTGTCTACCTCCCTTTAGCTCCTATCTATTCCTTATGTTGCCCAACTTGAGGGGCAACTTTGTTTTTACACAGAGTAGTCAGTATATGAAATGAGCTGCCAGAAGAGGAGGCTGAGCCAGAGGCAAATGACTATTGCACAGGTATTTGGATTGAAATTAATGGACTTAATGCTGGCAAATGACACCAGCTTAGATGGCCCTCTTCGTCAGCATGGACCAGGAGAGTCTAGAGGCCTGTTTCTGTTCTGTATGACTATCACAAGATAGAAATTAAATCAGTGTCTAACTCAAGTCAGTTGCCTAATGTTCAGTGATGAGGGTTTATTTTAATGAGGTGTACAGGCTTGAGTTGGAGTCATGTTACCAACGCTTTCTGGTGCAGATCACTGCAGGATTGGATTGGAGGAAGTAAATGGATAGAAAGGATCACTCCAGTGGTTTGCAACAAATGTAATAGGAGAGGGGGCAGACTAAGTGGATTGGGATTCTTGAAGATGAAAGAAAGGTTTCACAGTTTGGGATGAATGTGTGATTTTCCCTTTTGGGCCATTTGGCCTTAGTAAATTTGGTGTCTTTTCCACTTGGATTCTCTACCCAGTCCACACATTCTTCAAGTTTCCCTGAAATTAGAATCATCAATCAGCCTTGCCTTTCAAAAACATTCCCAGTGCCAAGTTAATGAATTTGAGAATTACCAAAAATCGTTCTGATACCATGTTGTAAGACCAGTCTCTGGCTTGCCTCTGGAGAGGGCAAAGTTCCTGTTTTTTTTAAAAAAAAAACCATGACCAAGATCGGAACACTCAGAAGCAGACTACACCTCAAGGTGTGGTTGCAGTGGAACAGATTCAGGGCAATGCAATTGGTAGGCTAGCAAATAGAACAGAAAGGAAATGGAGAAAGGAATTAAGTGTTGGGTGAAGGTCAGGAAGGAGCTGGGTTGAAATATTTTTGGTCCACAGCAGCAAAGGAGCTGTCATCAGTTCCCTTGTCAAATGGAACATCTATCCAAAAGAGGACAAAGTTCAGTGTCTGGAGTTCAGGCCCACATTTTCCACGTGGCAGACTTTGATGAGGTGGCTGGTTGTTAATTAACTGCCTTTCCTTGGGAATGCCAGCTGAGCACGAGTTTTATTTCACCATACAAACCTGAACCACCTCGGCTGCTATCTTATCTGTCCTGAAACAGGTTTCATTTTTGTTTGAACCACCCTTCAGGGTTAGTTTTACTTGCCTTTCTCTCTCTCCTCCCACCTGATGTGGTCCTCTCACTTTGTCCTTTGCAGGATCAGCTGATGTACGAGCAACTGCGACAGTCCCTCAGTCGGTGAGAGGAATTGATGTTGTGGTGTGAAGCCTGTTGTCTTTGCTGGAGTAGCCCTTACAACCTGGGTCTGAGGATGGACCCCACAGTAAATGCCACTGAAAATACCAAACTCCTCTTTCCCTATTAAATAATGGCACCAGGGTTGAAGACCTGTTTGGATCTTGCTTTGTAAGTGTCCAAACAACTTTTGTTTCTTTAGGCACGAATTTAGGAGTGGGAGTTTGTAATTAAAGGGGTATTTGGATTTAAATTTGTGATGGGCTGGAGATGAAATTCATCCACAAGATGAATTGTAAAGGATATTTTGCCAAACCTGGGGGAAGGGTGGGAGGAAAACTAGCTATGATGGGACAACATATTACTGAATGCTGCAGAAACCTGCCCGATTCACTCACTCCCGATGCACTGTTTCGGGGGGGGGGGGGGGGGGAGGATAACTTCAGCACGAACTCAAAGTGTAGGCCCAGCTCAAAACACTATGGGCCAAAGGACCCAAACCATGTTGTACTATTCTAAAAAGTATAATTGTGCTTGAACATGACCTTGGTCTGCTCTTGCTATTCAGACAACTAATGTGGAGATCTGCTATCAGCAGAGTTGGGCCCAATTTGATGATTACTTAGTGTTGTTGCAGCTGCTCATATTTTGGCACCACTGCACTGTGCTGCAGGCACTGAGTTACTAATGCATTATCTCACCATCAGCTGAGAATATGGCAGTTTCACTTTGGTTGAAGGATTTCTTTAATTACTCTTAGGCTTTTAGTTTTATTTCTGATGTTTGCATCTGGGCTGACAGCATACTGAGGTCATCCTCAGTGCTTATCTGCCACTTCCCCTCCTTCCCGAGCTTACTTCTGAGATGAAAGTGTAGCAGCTGCTTTGTAACAATACAAACTGTAGTGAGGTTCATCTGAATCAGTGCCAAGAGCTGGCCATGCTGCAGCCATCACTTTCTCTTAGCCTGTGTGGAGCCCCCAGTCACAGATGCCATATTAAAGTTTCACTGGAGGAAAAAGACTTCAACTGCTGGGATCAAGCATGTAATGATTGAGTCCTAGCTGTTGATTAAAATTCTGTTGTATTTGGAAATCCTGATGGTTTAGTGCTTTGAGCTGCAATCCTTTAACCTCAGGGGAAATTTACTGTAACATCTATGTGAATTAGAAATACAACTGTGGAAAACACTTTAAAACACCGTACAATATTTTGTGCTGTACTTTCTATCACAGTATCAACTCTTAAAGGGCATGACTACCACACAACTTATACTTTGTACTGTTTGTGAATCTATCCATTAGCTCAGGATCAACCTATTTTGCCATTTCCTTTTCAATTTCAGACAGCCTAACATTACAACTGAAAGATTAGTATTGAGATCAAGCTGGGCCTTTTATCAATGTCACTAGATTGGAAGTTTCCAATAAGATTTAGTGAGGTTAACTAATAGGACCTTTGAGGGATTGAGTATAAATAACCCAGGAGTTGCATTTGACCGATGTAGTGATGTTTAGTATTCACTAGAATGCTGCAATCCCAGTAGAGTTTTAAAAAAATTTGATCATGCAAGGATTTCTTCTGCAACGTATGTGTAGATTACATCTACATCCAGTTCCTGCTTCCTTGCCTCTGACCAGGATGTCAAATTTTCATCAGTAATGGACAAGCACCACTCATATTATGCCCATTGCACAGGCAGGTTTCACTTTACAACAGAGTGAAGTACCGAGGAACAGTGGGTCAGCGACTGAATGAAGGTCCCATCCCATTTACTACTGTTTTCCTCCAGCAGTTTTTGCTCTGCATTCCAGTAGAGTATACAGCATGGAAAAAGGCCTTCAACCCAACTGGAACATGCCAACCAGTATCTGCCCAGCTAATCCCCATTGCCTGCAGTCTCCCCTCCATGTACCTATCCAACTGCATCAAGTGTTGGAAGAGTGCCAATCTCACTACTTCCTCTCTACCCATGAAGTACCTCATGTCTCTTAATTCTCTTCCCTCCAACTCTCTGCCTGCTGGTTTTGGACTATGATCACCATACCCATCACATCCAAGAAATAAAGATTAATTGTGGCAAACTCAAATTCCTTCTGCATCCTTTTCAGCTTGGTCTTCCCTATAAATGGAAAAAACTACACAATACTCCCAGTAACTTATCGAAGTGTAGCAAGTCCCTACTCCTGAACTCAATATCCTGGTTAATGCTTCACCTCCTCGTACTTACACAGTCCCTTTCAGCAAATTGCACATTTGTACTCACAGCTTCCTGTTGTCAGTGGCCAACAATGAAGCAATTCTCTATAATGTCCTCTTCTCTAGCCTCTCAAGGTCTGGGAATGCAACTGGTCAGACTTTATGCATTTTCCCAGCTCAATGCAATTCAAGTCTGCAAATGCCTCCTGCCTCCATCACATGTAAGTAATTTCTCTAATCACTTTAGTATTATAACTGAAGAAATGAGAATTAGTCATTCCTGCTTGACAATGCAGCCAGAGTTCACTGAACTTGTTATCTCTCCCTTCACCAATAGGAAAATGCTGACCCTGGATTCTTGCTTTGGCAGTTTAAAGCCTTTTACTGGTAAATAGTCACTCTTTTGACCGCAGCTAGGTTCCACCTAACATCATAAAACTTCACCCTGCTCAAGGTCAAGACCAACAGAATTATGGTCACCCTACTGCCACTTGTTATTTGCCCTAGCTCCTTCACGTTCTATGTATTACATCTGTCATCTCACATTTTCATCTTTCTACAGATGCAGAATAACTACAAACTCAGCTTGAGGTATTAAAGCTATTTATTTTTCCACTGCAAAATGGAAAACATTGGGTGGTTTTAACATTAGAAGCATCAGTACAAATACATGCAAAGTAAACCAATCAGTGCAGAAACTGATCCTTGCAGTCAAAACAGGAAGGGGAAGCAGTCAGCAATCAATGAGCAAGTTTCCCCACAAGTATTCTTTGGCTACAGACTCATTCTTTAGTCAGTTTTATGAACCAGTAGATTTTCCCCACACCCACCAAAGGCAGGAATTTGCCATTCTCCTTCATCTCACATTAAAACCCTGAAAATGGAGAGTAGAACTGCTGAACTTCAGGAGACTGACTTGGTTAAGTAAGGAGACTTACTTAAACTGGAGGGAAAATGTGGTTTAATCCCACCCAATTCGGAGTTGCCACTGTTAGCAGTATACCAATGCCTCTCCTCTACTGCCTCCAGCAACCACTCTGAACAGCCGTTTTTGCCATTTCTACAACTGTAGACAAACACCATCCACTTAAGTTGAAGAATAACATGAGCTACTGAAACAGGCAACAACCCAGTCATTGAACTGCTTCAAGTATAACTGACTCAAATTCGAGCTCATAAAGTTAAACTAAAGAATACTCAGAACCACCTGAAGGGGAGGTGATCAGATATGACCCTTGGCACAGAGGAAAACTCAACCTAACAGACAACAGTTCCACAATATAATTGTCAAAGCTTTCCATTGCCAAGATCACCTTTTCCTTTGCCAGACAGACATCCTGCAGTCACTTAATTCCCTGAATTAGTTTCAGCTGAGCAAAAATAATTAGCAAACAACACTTTAATAGACTTAATATTGTTAGTGCATGGTTTGCACAAAGACACTTAATACAATGTTCTTGCAAGATTTGCAAAAACAGCTTAAATTTGCCCAGCAGGCAAGCCACCATTTTTCTGTCTGTTGGCAAGTTCACTCCTAGTCCTGTTTTGCATCTTTCACTGTTCTCTTGATCCGAGAGTAAGGGCTGATCGTATCATCCATGATGAAGTCATAGAGCACTTTCACCCAGGAAGAATACTGGGGCAGGTTGTCATAGTACTCAGCTGCTATCTTCTTCACCTGCAGAGATGAAATTACTGAGTAATTACTTAACCTGGACACAAGCAAAAAGTTTTAACTAATCCCTTAGGTTATAGCTCCATCCAGTCACCCATGTAAGAGCAGGCTGTGTCATTGCTACACTCACTTTTCCTGTTACACTAATCCAGCCGAGGCCTAGACTTATTCCTTGTGCCATGTGTCACTATGGAAACCAGCACAGACCCACACCCAAGGCAGGGCTGAACATCAGCCACACTGGAGATAGCTACAAATCATGCAGTTGTTGGCAACTACTAAAATCTTGTACTTTATTCCTTCTGCTGTAGTCTAAAGGATTTCACTGTGTAGCTGTGATCATCAGTAACAGGCAAATTCATTAGATCAAGCAGTTGGATTTAAAGATTCAGATTTTTTAAATGTCCAAACATTTCCCGACTCAACTGCAGTGTTAAAGAGTGGGTTTGTTCTAATCATTCCACATCAAGCAGTTCATTCAAGTCTGCACTCTGCAAGTTTGAGTCTTATTCTCCAGACTGAATTCAAGTGGCAAATCCACAGTACTGATGTGAAATGCAAATAGAACAACCTTTCCTTGTTTACACAGCTGTATCTACACAGCACAAAGTATAGTGAGTGCATAGCCAAAACAGAATCAAATGAACTTAAAGCCACTAAGTCAATGTGTACAATTTCATGTAGAACCTCAGTACGGACCTACCATTATATCTCAGACACCCATCAGCCAACAAATGGTTCAATAGCTCAGCCCTGGACTAGAGGAATTTTTTTTCAAAAACACCAACACTCACCTGAGGAAGTCTACAGCCTGGAATACTGGGGAAGTCATGATGTTCATTGTGATATCCAACATTGAAGGTGATTAGATTGAGGGGGCCATAATAAGAGTAGGTTTCATGTCCTTTCAGAAACATGTAGTGCTCAGCGATGAAGTGTCCAGAGATTGGATGAAGGCCCATTCCCAGAAGAGATCCTGCCAACATGTAAACAATTGGTTTTGCTCCCCAGAGATTATATATCAGCAGGTTGAAGGTTAACTGAACAACCAGATTAGCGATCTCCAAGTGAGTGATGGGCTTGGGGTTGATGCAGAGTGGGCGCGTGGCATAGAACAGTGGCTGCAGGACAACCCAGAAAAACTTCCTTAGTCTGGTGCAGAAAAACCAGCCCTCAAAATCTGTGGGAATGTCAACATCAATACCATCTCCACCCATGTAGCGATGATGATCCATGTGGTACCTCTTGAAGGAGACCGAGTATGGCAGACCAACAGGAAGATTAGCAAACATCCCAAAAAAGCGGTTGAACAGTGCATACTTGTGCCCAAATGCAGCATTGTGAGAGATTTCATGGATGCCCAGTGTGATGGAATGGTTTATACACCCACCAAATACATATGCCCAGAATATCACCCACTTCCATTCCAAGTCCTTCACAAGGTAGAAGGCCAGAACTTGCACTGCTACCATCAGGATGATGATCCACTTTAGGTTGTGATCTGGGCCCATCAACAACTTGATCTCAGGATATTTGGCTGCAAAACAAAAAGACCTGTTCAAAACTCTGGCCTGGTCTGCAACAGCAGTGATCAAGAAATATCATTTGATCATCAACAAATGCTTCAGAACTGAGCCACAATCCGTTTAGGTTTATCACATGTACATCAAGACAGTGAAACACGTCAACACATGCACACCAACGCAGGACAGGCCACCTCTGACCTGGACTCTTGCACTACATTATACCCAATTGTACAAATTTCACAATGTATACCAGTGATATTAAAACTAATTCTGAGGTTGCCCTGGCCCAGACTGATGGACATTGGATCTCAGATTGAATATCCACACACGCTCTTTTCTACAATGCCATTATAAAGATATTTGTAGTATTCAATCCAAAATTCAGAACTGTTCAAAAATCTGGCAGACAAAACCCAATTTCAACTTTCCCTTGCAGGATGGCATCAGTAAATGGACAAAAGCTCTCTTGCCCATTCTCACTCAAACCCATTATCAACTTTCTCCAGATAAACAGATATTCAACCAGTAATGTTATGTTAAGCTAGTGTAATAATGAAAACTCCCTGCCAGCAGCTGACAGATATTCCAGGTGTTGGTCTGTAACCACCACAATACTAGCATGTTACCACATAGAAAATCTGCAGGTGCTGGAAATCCAAGCAATACACAAAACACTGGAGGAACTCAGCAGGCCAGGTAGCATCTATGGAGAAAAGTATAGTCAACAATTTTGCCCAAAATGTCAACTGTACTTTTTCCTCCCCCATAGATGTTGTCTGGCCTGCTGAGTTCCTCCAGCATTCTGTGTTACTAGCGCATTACATCCACCATCAGCCATTTATGGAACTAAGCTCAAACTTTCATGAACCCAATAATTGAGCAGTCAACCCAAACTAGACACTGGTCCAAAACCTCCCCAAACAGATGCAATACTTCAGTTCTGATCACATCAGGTGATGGTCCCAGTAAGATGGAGATTTACTAGAACAAATGAATCCAAATAATGGCTGCAACCACAAAGTTTATCAAATTATGTATGTCACCATATACTACACTGAAGTTCATTTTCTTATAGGCATGCATAGTCAAAAGAAATGCAATAGTATTTAAAAAACTACACAATTGAAGCAATTTGATCTTAACACCATTTACTAGTCACTCATCTACATCAAGGAATGATCTTTGATAAGGGAAGAAACCCAGTAATTGGGGGAGGAGGAGGAGGCCAAAATGTCACAGCACTAAGGTCAGAACAAACTCCAACTGAGCAAATAATGGGATGCAGGAGTTTCAGGACAATATTTACCAACTCCTCATTTAATAGTTTGCTTGACCCTGGGGCTGAGGCAATGACAGTTCCAGTAGCACTGTCACTCTGGGTCAAGAGGTTTGGTGGACCCAAGATGTAGGGTAAATCAATGCAATCCTGGCAGGGCAAAGGAACATTAAAATGAGAACATAGTTCAAGGAGATAATACCTAGATCTCCTCAATACTGGGAGAAATATCATGTGAGCTTTATAGAACAGGGACGAGTGCCCAAAGTCTAGGATTGTTTTACTCAGTTAAAATAGTTTAGGATGTAGTCTACGGGCTTCTGCAATATAAGTGTCAAGACATTTGAATCAGGTCAGAGGGATTTGTCACAGTGTCAGTAACTATACTAACAGCTCAGATAAAGCATTGATACACAAATGGCTGGCAATCAGGTCCAAGACTTGTACTGCACCATCTGGAAGGTTTCAAATGCTGGTCGTGGATTTTTAAGGGATGAAGAAACAAATGAAACATGATCTGCAAACTGCCAGGGACAGCACCGTGGCATCATTACCTGAAATTTGTAGGTACAGTCCCACTCTAGTAACAAGCACACTTCCCAGCAGGGCAGGGGGAAGCTATGTAATGTTAAGCAAATGGGATACACGAGTTTGAGGACAGTATTTACTTATCCTTGAGTTAACAGCCTACTGGATGACTTAAGACTGACTCCTGATCATAGGCCTTCAATTCACTTCTCAGAAGGTAGAGTTATTTAACACTGCAGATAATTGTTAATTTTTCTCAGGTGCTGAATGCAAATTCCAGCTTCCCTGGCAACACACAAATTTGGACCAATAGCTCTGGTCTCCAGTTCAAGTCTGATAATAATCACTTACTGAGAAACAGATCTCAGCTGAAATCATTCTGACCCCATTGTCAATCATTCAGTTGAATTAGTATGACCAAGTGAAATGAATTACCATGGCTGCAGTATCAGGACAGGTGTACACCAGTATCTGATAAAATATTCTCTTCCAGAGACAGTTCAACAGCATCTAGGGCAAACTCAAGACATACCAAAGATAGTGGATGCCAGTCTGCAAGTTACCCAGTCTCAGCTAAAGTGTTGTAGCACTGGAATTCTATCCAAGAATAGCAAAAACATGATTGAAGACATTGAGAGAATACACTCAGCTTGCCAGTGAGAGACACATTGTGAAGATTTAGCTGATGCAGCCACTTGTCTGGAATCACGGTTTGTATTAGTCCCACAATACAATGTGCTGCACATCATTTATGAATTACCTGATAGTTTGAATATGCCTTATTCATGGAAGTGAATAAGGGACAAGCAAATTCTATTCAAATCAGTGAACTGCACCACTGCCAAATGCTCCAATGTCAATAACCAACTGTACAACCTGCTACAAGTCTTCCAAATAAAGCCAAACCACTTGCTTCCTTTAGCTAGTCTTGGAACGTGCAATTTCAGCTTGGTGTTTCAGATGCTTTTGTTTCTGTGTTCTCACAACTCTTGGTTCTAATATGCTCAAGTTTTCTGCATCTTCTCCCAGTTACCCAATTCTACTGCCACTTTGCCATTTTAACTACAAAGGGGCCAACATTTGCCTCGCTAGTCTTAACCAAGACTGGTACACACTTGAGATTAGGAAAAAGTAGATTTGGTCCAGTACATTACAAGTGAAGCCCTCCCAAACATTGAGCACATCTACAGAAATGCTGTACGAAAGCAACATTCAGAGATCCAGGCCATGCTCTTTTGCTGCTGCCATCAGGTACAAGAGCTTCAGGACTCACACCACCAGGCTCTTGAACAGAAGGGGATAACTAACCTCCCTTGCCCATGAATTGAGATGTCCCCATAGCCAATGATCTCACTTCAAGTACTCATCTCACATTTGTTAATTATACATTTACAGCTCATCTAGTGCATGAGCTTTCATTGATCCTGTTGTATTAATATTCTTTCAATTTACTGTATGCCTGCAGGAAAATGAATCTCAGGGTTGCATATGGCAACCTTTAAGTCTTGACTGTCACACTAGTTAGATTCTTATACAGGGCCTAGAAAAAGTATTCACCATTAGAAGTTACATTTTATTGTTTTACATTAAGTGATTTAATTTGGCTTTTATAACAATGATCAACAAAAAAAAACTCACATATTGAAGTGAAAACAAAGTTCAGTTTGGCCTGTTTCCGTGCTGTGATTGTTATATGGTTATTCACTCTCCGAGTCAGTATTTAGAAGATGCACCTTTGGCAGCAATTACAGCCTTAATTCTGCAGATTCAGTCCACTCCAGGATATTAATTTAACTTTCTTTAAGCCATTCATGTAGCTTTGGCTTTATGCTTGGTCATTGTCTTGCTGAAAAAGAAATCTCCCAAGTTGCAGTTCTCTTGCAGATTGCATCAGGCTTCATAATCTGGATGGTATGTCAAACAGTGTTTAGTCTGATGGCCAAAAAGCTCAAATTTGGTTTTGGACCACAGAACCTTACAGCTGATGTCAGTCTCCCATGTTCTCTAGCAAACTAGCTGAGATTTCATGCAAGGCCCCCCCACCAAACTGAATGGCAAAGCACCCAGGCAACAGCTTTCTATGTGCAGACTTTCCCACCTCAGTCACTGAAGTTTGTAACTCGTCCAGAGTTGTCACAAGTCTCTTCGTGACTTCCTTCACTAGTCCCCTTCTTACACAGCCTGCTCCAGGCAGATTTACAGCTGTGCCACATTCTTTCCATTTCTTGATGATTGACTTAACTGCACTCCAAGGGATATTTAACAACTTGGAAATGTTCTTGTATCCATCTCCCGACTTGTACTTTTTGATAATCTTTTCATGGAGTTGCTTGGAGTGTTCTTTTGTCTTCATGGTGTAGTTTTTACCAGGATACTGGCTCACCAGCAGATGGACCTTCCAGATACAGGTGTATTTTTACTACAATCAATTGAAACACCTTGACTGCACAGGTGATCTCCATTTAACTATGTGACTTCTAAAACCAATTGGCTGCATGATTTGGTGTGCCATATTGAAGGGGGGGATGAACACTTATGTAATCAATTTTGCAATTTACATCACTTTGCAGAGATCTGTTCACTTTAACAGAAGTCTGTTGATCAGTATCAGAAAGCCAAATTAAATTTACTGAGATTCAATGTTTAAATCAATGAAACATGAAAACTTAAAGAGGGTGAACACTTTTTATGGGCACTGTAAGCTACCGGTTGAAGAGTTACAAGTAAACATGAAAGCAGAGTCAGGAGAAATTCAGATGAGCCATGACCAAAATGGCAGTGTCAGCACCTGCTAATTTGTATCCAAATCCCAATTTTAACCCAAATCCAGTGACATACATACCTTTGATACTTAATTTAATCTCCTGGCATTAGAATGAAAATCCAAATTAGGTCAAACCCAATATTAAGCAGGTCTACAGGTGGGGGGAGAAGGGAGAGCTGGGCAAGCAGTTTTGCCCATGTGAATAAAGAGTCGAAAAGCGATTTCTAAGCCTCTAGCCAAGCTACCTGCAGGAATTTGAATATATATAGCTTGAGTGTCTCCCAAGCTGTTGTTGAGGACAGACTTGATTAGTTTATGCATCAAAAGTGGGATTTTGGTTGTGATGCAACATGAAAACTCCAAGCATCCTCAGAAAATATAATCCAGCTAAGTTTTTTTTTAAGATTGATCTGTTGTCCAGTTCAATGGCAAGTAAAGTTTTGGCAGATTACCCAGATGGATCTAACTGCACACATTCCTTCACCTGACCTGCAGAGAACACCAATGATTCACCCAAAATCTGTACTTTTGAACAAAATGTAGTCATTAAAAATACCAACTTTGGTTATGAACACAAGTCTGTTTGGTGTAGTCCTTTTAAGCCTACATCTTACTTGATAGGGTACATCGGCAGCCCCCTCCCCCCACCCAGTCACTTTACAGGAAACCTGTCATATTTGCAGTGATTAAAAATCAGCAGTTGCTTTGGCAAACAATATTTGCTTCCCAAAATAAGCTGAACAAATTCCTGACAAGTTTCAACAGCTCACATCTACAACATCACATATCCAACTTGTATCAACAGAATTTCTGCAGACCTGACAATTAAAATAGTTGGTTCCTGCAAGTTCAATTCTCTGACTAGCAATATCATCTACCAATGATAACACCTCATCAGTTCTGAATGGTCTGACCTGATGCATCAACTTTCCACAGATGCTTACAGGCTTACTGAACACCCCCAGTGGCATCTCCACCCTTAACCCATGGCTTCTAGTTGTAGAAAACATCCAACCCCAGCAGAAAAAAGCCTGTATTTACCCTATCCATACCCCCTAATTTAGTATACCTCTATCAAACTCCCTTCAATCTTCGATATTTCAAGGAATAAATTCAATATTTCTTTATAACTCAGTCCCAGCAAATTCTCTTTACTCAATCTTATTTACATTTTCCCTTCAAGTGGGTAACCAAACTGCACGCAATACTCCAAATTAGGCCTCAATAGCTTGTACAACTTCAATACAACATCCCACCTCCTGTACTTAATAGTCCAATTTGTTAAGGCCAATGTACCAAAGCTTTGCAAGACCTCCCCGGGTTGGTCCGACTACCATAGCCTGCATCAAATTTCATCTGCCATTTTGTCACCCCAGTTTCCCAGCTGGTCCAGACCCTGCAACAAAATCTAATGATCTTCCTCACTATCCACTACACACCTAATCTTGGTGGCATCTTACAAAGATCTGCTGATCCAGTTCACATTATCTTCCAGATCACTGATGATGACAAACAGACCCAGTGCAGATCCTGTAGCATTGCACTAATTACAGGCCTCCAGTAACAGAAGCAACCATCTACTCCACTCTGGCTTCTCCCACAAAGCCACTATCTAATCCAATTTACTACTTCATTTTGAATCAAACCTTCTTGACTAATCTCCCATGCAGTACCTTGTCAAACGCCCTATTGTCCATGTGAACAACATCCAATGCCTTGCTTTCAATTTCCTCAAAAACTATGATTGGTTAGACAAACCAGAAAATCTGCAGATGCTGGAAATCTCTCCCCTTTCTTTCATGAACTTCTGTCCTCCAGGCTCCCCCTTCTCCAGCCCTGTATCTTTCACCAATCAACCTCCTAGCTCTCTACTTCATCCTCCCTCCCAGTTCCACTCATCACCTTACGTTCCTCTCTTCTCACCACCAACTTTAAAATCTCATCTTTTTTCCTCTCCAGTCCTGCCAGAGTCTTGGCCCAAAACATCAAATGTATTTCTCTTCCACCCCCCCCCCCCCAAAGAGATGCTGCCAGCATTGTGTTGATTGGTCAGACATAACCTACCACACACAAGGCTATGCTGACTATCCTCAGTTGATGGCTATCCAAATACTCATCTCCTGTCCATTCGAATACCTTCCAATAACTTTCCCACTACTGACGTCAGGTTCGCTGGCCTACAATTTCCTGATCCATTTCAGAGCCCTTCATAAACAGAACATTAGCTATCCTGTAATATCTCACCTGTCACCAAGGATGATGTAAATCTCTGCTAGGGCCTTTATTTTCTGCACTTGCCACCCATAGTCCAAGGGAACACCTTCAGGCCCTGGGCATTTATCCACCCTAATTTGCCTCAACACAGCAAACATCACTAATCTGTAAAGGGTGATGCTGTTTTGCCTCACATCCAGAGACCACTTCCCAAGTAAACACAGATGCAAAAAAATCCATTTAAGATCTCCCCATCTCTTTGGCCCCACATATTTGATCTTCCGGAGGAACAATTTTGTCCCTTGCACTTAACATACCTGTAAAATCGCTAAGGATTATCCTTCACCTTGTCTGCTAGAGAAACTTTATGCCTTCTTCTAGCCCTCCTGATTTCTTTCCCAAGTGTTCTCTTGCATTTCTAGGGCCCCACAAGTACCTCATCTGTTCTTACCTGCCTGTACTTGATGTGCACATTTAAAACAAACATCTCCTGAAAACCTCCAGGTTCCCTAAACCTGTTGTCTTGCCTTTTATGCTGACAGGCACACAAGTTTTTCTTCCCCACTCAATTTTACTTTTGAAGGCCTTCCAGTTACAAAGTACCCCTTTGCTGAAAACAGCCTGTGCATTGATGTAGCCAAGGGAAATAAATAAGAATGCAGAATGGTGTGACAGTTACAGAGAAAGTAATTGTTTTCAGGTAGAGAAAACTGAATCAATGGATGGAAGACATTTGTCATGGGCTCAATTCTCTGCATTTTTTGCAGAAACCATTATGTACATACATATTACTAGACTACAAAATCAGAACCAACTAGTTTTCAAAGCTCCTTGGCCAGAAACTATGGGATACATAGCATTGTACTATAAATTGCTAAACATCTGTGCATCACAGCTGTATCCTAGGAATTCTGCAAGTTAGGCAAGAGGTTTCAATTACAGATCCCTTTACTATTTGACATTAAAAAATGTGACTCGCCACCATTTCATACTGAATGTTTTAAAAACCAAGTTGGACGCTCAGTTGTAAGGAAATACCTTATCCCAATATTCAAGGGTAAAAAAGAGAAAGCATAATTTAGATCAGATTAAATTAGCCCACTGTTCTTGTTAAACTGATAAGTTGACACCGAGAATTGCTAACTACAGATAGGGACCAACATCAAGGGCATGGAATTGACGGAAAGTTAATCACTTAGCTGGAAAGGACAGAGAAATTCAACTCACAGATTGTCTAGTTAGGTTCCACAACAGACCCGTGTTGCAACGACAGCCATTCAAGTGTTTTGTAAAAACATTTTGTATTCTTTCCCCAATGACAAAGACAAACAGTAAGAGCAAAAAGATTAAAGGTTTGTGGCAAATCAGTAAATTTCTATGTTGGACTGTATATTGGCCAGAATTCTGAGGAAACTACATGATATGGTCCTTAGTAATTTGACAGGAAATTTGTCCCTTTACCATGCTGAAAAGTTTATGGGGAATGAATAGTAGGTTCAGAAGTAATTTTGTTTCAGGAATCAAAGCCAGGAAATTACAAATTGGGTTTGTTATTTCTAAAGCAAAACAAAGCCAAACAACTTAAAAATACATTACCCAAACTAGTGGAAATGGTTGAGGAATTCAGTCATTACCTCACAGTTGGGGAGAAAATGTCCCAATCGCATTCATGAAGTTTTCTTAATAAATCCTTCTTAGCTGTTTGAAGTCACTTGTCTGCAACCAACAAATTGGTGCTGGACACTGCAGATTAACCTTTTTGTAGCCACAACAAGCTGATAGTGCTCAAATGATCCCTTGTAAACAGAACTCATTCACTAGCACCCACTGAATCCAACATGAGCTTTCCACTGCAAGAATAAGCTAGGAAGCTACACTGGAAATTTATTCCAATTATCTCGAACATAACTTTACACTGTCAAATCTCTTAATGCTGAAGTTGACCAGACATTTAATAGTTGTGCAGTTTGAGCATCACCTGAACATCCATTCTGCTTAAAAACTTGTACTCAAGGTAATCATTAGGCAATTTGTATTTTGTTAAAGCAGAATGGGGAAGACTAGTTTACATTTGAGAGTTGGGAACAGACAGAACAAAGTTCTGGCAATGAACTGCAAAATGTTTTCACTGATAGAACAGAAGAATGTAGGCACTGAAATCCAAAGTCACAGGAAGTGACCAAAGTCATTACTGTACTTGTGGAGAAAACAAACCACCATTATTACTGCAGAACTGGCTGAACATCAGATTCCGCAATTGCAAGAATCAAGCCCAGGAGGTTGCAGTGTGCCCAGCTCAAAGACATGTTGGGCCTCATCATTACAGAGCAGAAACAAGACAGATAAGTCAGTGTGGGATGGAGAAATAAGGTGACAGAAGCTCAGTCATCCCTGCAGACAGAGTAAGGTTCATGAAGCATTGGGGACTGCATTGTGAAATGACAGACACCAGACTGGAAGTTAATCACTGCAGGGAGAGTTCAAATCCCTAACTGCATCGCAGCCCTGTACAAAGGCTGCTGTGGGTTGTATGGCACAAACCTGAACACTGGATTTGCCTCATGAAGGCAACATCCATCACCAAGGCCCCTCATCACCAGGCACACATCTTCACACTATGAGAGACAAGTACAAGAGCCTGAAGACAAGCTATTTAGAAACAGCTTCTTCCCCATCAGATTCCTGAACAGTTGTGAACCTCTGAACACATTCCATTTTTTATACTATACATTTGAAATTTAGCAATTTTATGTCCTTGCACTGCTGCTCACAGTCAAGGACAATAAACTAGACTCCAGCATTTCCCCAGTTTCCTCCCCAAAAGAGGGCAGTTGACCCAAATTTTAATAGTACACTAACAACATCCTGCAGTGGAGAAAGCACAAGGCATGTAGAATGCAATATCTGTACTGGAAGGAAGTTCTGTTTAAAGCAGTAAACAGAGAAGGAATGGCATTTATTGCAGCATGCTATACAAATCAGGAAAATTTAGAACAGAAAGTGCTGGGGAACAAATTACCATGGTCATTGATTTACAACAACTATTCTAGTTAATCAGGACAGGTCAATCCACAAATTTAGCAGATCTTCCTCACTAGCAAAGTCACACTACTCAAAATATTAACTCAAGTCTCCTCACTCTTCAGCTCCACCCACCCACCACCCCCAACACAGAAATCTGCATTTGGTACAGAGCACCAATTAGGGCAAGAGGATCCAAAATAGCTGATATCTGAGCATTTGGCAGAGACAGATACTCTCACAATAAGTTCCATGAAGAATATCTGAATCAAAGCACAAAAGGCTACAGATTAAATGCTGATCCATAAATATGATTACTTAATCAGAATTGTTGTAACTGTTGCTGACAATGAGACAAGAAAGGTCGCAGATGCTGGAGTAATTAAACAAGTCAGACTGTATCTATTGAGGGAAATGAACAATAGACATTTCAGGCTAACACCCTTCATCAGAACTGAAAAAATGAGAAGCCAGAATAAAATGGGGTGGAGGAGCATGAGCTGGCAGGTGTAGGTGAAGGGGCAAAGGGCTTAAAAAATGTTGGACACTGATAGGAGAGGACAGTTGACCATGCAATAAAGGGAAAGTGAGGAACTGGAGGGAGCAAAGTGTGGAAGGCACAATATTTCATTTCGTACAGCTCGTGCATTGTACACAGATCTATCAGATAGGAAGCACATGACAGAACTTAAGACACTGCTGAAAGTTCTTCAGGATGGTGTCTGAACTCGGCGAGAATGGAGAAGCTAAGACTATTCTTTGGAGCAGAGATTGAGGGACTAATTGAGTGTATAAAATTGAGGGCTATGGATAAGAACAATACTTTTGCATATCCAAGGCAAATAAAATTGGAACAGTGTCAGTGCAAGTGATTCACAGGGGAACGTTTTCTAGAGAACGGCAAGTACCTGGAATGCAGTAGACTGGTCGCAGACACCGCTAACACTGAAGTACTGTACAGACAGGCGCCCTGTTCTCCGAGACATGACGACACATTTGTCCCGTTACCTCCCAACCCCTCCCCCACACACGTTCGATTACAACTCTGATTATATCTCAGTTTTTAATGAAACGTGCTCATTTCGGAACATCAAACTCAAAGTGCCGTAAACAGTGACCACTCGTTTCTAAAACTCGACTCCCTTCGACGCAGAGCGAAGGGACTAACAGGGAAAGTTGGCCGTGGGTCAGGAGATCGCGGTGGTGCGGCCGGTCCCCGTGAACACGTCGGGGTGAAGAGGACGGTGGCTGTCCAAATAACGGTACAGAGCGAGGGTGCGGCCGGAAGCTGGGCCCATCCGGACAAACATATACCACTGCCCACCCGGCCGCGTAACGGACCCAGGCTTCAGCCTATTCCCCCCTCCCCCCACACCCCGCCGGCAGCGCCCGGCGTCGCGTACCCTCCTCCATCCCCCGACCTCGTCGTTCCAGCAGGCGCCGCCGTACCCACAGCCCGCGCGGCTAACGGTCCCTGCGCGCGACTGACCGAGGATCTGGAGCCGGCGCGCCGTGTGCGGCTGGTCGGTGTAGACCCACTCGAAGTCCTCGCGCGCCACCCGGTTGCCCATGGCTGCCTTCCGCTTGTCGCCTCGCTCAGCGCCGACCGTTAACAGCCGGGCAGCTCGCGCTTTAATCCCCGACCCGCGCCGGGCCCCGCCCCAGGCCGCGACGTCACCATGTCCAGTAAACCAGCGGCCGTCCGTCCCGCCTCACGGCGCCTCTGACGTCACCGCCGCCGGTAACGGTGACAGCCTGCTCAGAACTAGACCTGGGTGTGAGGGAGCGGGGTAATTGCACGTTGCCAGCGTTCAAGACGTGGTAGAAACTAATGGGGAAAAGATAGTTGAAATTAAGTCTGGGCGCCATCTTTATGCGGGACAGCTTTGAGGGTCATGTGATGTGTTGAGGTTGACATTTTTGTGCGGGGCAGCTTGTTGTGTCAACGGGTGATAATTTTTGGACGATGAGCCATGTAGGTGCTTGCCTGGAGTCGGTTTGAACGGATTGAGATGGGTAATAATATTCAAGACTCATCAAAGCTCAATCCTCTAAGGACTCTGTTTATTCTTCTCGCTGCCTCGGTATAATCAAACAGCGCACCACCCTGGACGTTATAGGACAGTTTATACAAAAGCTTGAAAGTACATACAGTACCACCAGACTCAAGAACAGCTTCTATCCCACTGTTATCAGATTCTTAAAAAGATAAAAGACACTTGGTCTTACAGACCACCTCGATATGATTTTGCACTTCATCGTTTGCCTGCATTGCACATTTTCGGTAACTTTTTCACTTTATTTTATGTTGGTATTGTTTTGCCTTATTTTAGCTGAATGCACTGAGTATTAATTAGATCTGTATAAACAGTATGCAAAACAAGCTATTCACCGGATCTTGCTACTTGTGACAATACTAACCAAACACCAATCGCCTTTTAAAAGTTTATTAAGACTGAGCCTGCTATACATGTGAAATAGCAGGTACAACACTACAAATCACATCAGATGTGATGTGAAATTACCAACAGGTGATTTAAAATATTACTATTGTGTACTAACGTGACCTCTGCTTTATGCTGCTTGAGCTTCCTTTGACAGCTACCTGTCTCTACTTCTCTCTGATTGTACTTATGACCAACACTATCCACATTTCCCTATTCTTCAAACTTCAGTGTTACTCACTCTAACTCTAGATCACTTTGAACATAAACCAGCCCAGTGATGACTCAAAATATTCACAGGAGTCAGTCTTGTCTGTGGACATCTACATATAGCCAAAGACTTCCCCAAGCCTCCTCATTTCATCATGCAGGAATCTCATAATTTGACAGACACTTTCCTGTCTTCATCCCCTTCACCTGTTTGATGTTCAGCTATTGCATAACACAAATTGACTGGAGAAAATTTAAGTCTCTTGGCATCCTGAAAAAAAATGTTGATTTGGTTTTTCTCCAGTTTTCAATAAGGCTGTTCATGTCAGAACATTACATAATGGGGCCATGTTTGTAATTCCTGTGTTGACTGTAAATTATTGGTGAAAAAGGCAGTTGACTTTTGTGTTTTATAAACAGTTCTTCAACATTTCCTCTCAGATTACAGCCAGGAAATGTTCAGCACATATCCCCGTTGTTCTCCACAGTACTCTGAAATGGAAGTCAGTGTCAGTTTACCATGAGTTAGCGGGAGACGGTTGGCTACAGGCCAGGGAATTAATGCAGTAACACTGCAAAAACCTGACAATTTTTATAGTCGCATCATGATGTGGTAAGGCACATGCTTAGCCCAGGGCCCACAGGAAACTGCAAGGAGCTCAGTACATTTCAAAAACCAGACTCCCTCCATGGACGCTGTCTACACTTCTCACTGTCTCAGTCAGCAGGATCAAAGAACCAGCCCCCCCCCCCCCCAGGCCTCCCACTGACCAGAAGATATAAAAGCCTGAAAGCCCATTTACCACGAGGCTCAAGGACAGATGCTAAAGTCAAAATTGAGTTTCTATGCCAAGGTACATGTATACACAGGTGCAATGAAAAACCTACTTGCAGCAGCATCCAAACAACATTCTCAAGAAAAAAACATAAATGGAATATAAATTATGCACAATTTTTACAAGAAAGGGAACATTTAGAACAAAAAGTAAACCCAGTCCCTTTTTGTGGGTTTTCCAAAATGGATGCAGTGTTGCTAAATGTGGTGCTGAGGGTCTTGCTGGCTGGCTCATTCAGAAATCAAATGATTGAAGGCCAGGTAAGTGTAAGTTGATGCAATTTGCAAAGTCAAGCCAGCGTACACTACAAATGGTAGGCACTTGCCGATCTAATGGACTAGAGGGGCAAAATTGGTGGTGTAGTGAAGAATGTTATCTAAGCTTACAACAGGGTTTAGATCAACTGGGAAAGTGAGCAAAGTAATTAACTCACACAAGCATGAAACTGCATTTTCGTAGCTTACACGAGGCAGGACTAGCAGGATCAGGATTTGGTTCCAGGGTCAGGACTGGCAGGGTCAGGATTTGGGGCAGGAGTGAGGAGTAGAGAAGTGAGGGAAAGAGGCAAAAGTAAAGAGAGCTTATCTGAAGCGTACAGCTTTCACACTAGAATAACGATTCTCTGATGACACAGTAGAAATGGGTGAGCATGATTGGACAGGTGTGGTTGCCAAGAGACCAGGCCTGGGTAGAAAAGGAAAAGGGGCCTGTGTTTATCTATAACTGAAGGATGTGCTCAGACTACAGTGGGAATCGTCTCTGCCTCTGGAGATTGAGATATAGAGTCAGTTTGGGTGCCAAGGAGAATCAGCAGGGTAAACAAGTCACCAGTGGGAATAATGTGACTAGAAAGAATAAACAGGAAACAACGAGGTCCCATCACAAAGTTCCTGGTACATTAACTGTCCAGGCAGGTCAGGTTAGGAGGGGGACTTAAGACGATGTATTTGAGACCATTCTGACAATGATACTTTGTAGAGCTAGCCACATCTGCTTGTGTGTAATCAGAGGGAATTAATGAAAGATCTACAATGAAGGATTCTTTGGGAAAGATGGTATTTTTTTCCTCTCTCAGTCCTGCACGAATGACATTTTGTTTACTTTGTGCTTTATTTTGCACAAGTATACAGTACATTTATGTTCCGAGGTTGTCAAGCCAAGGAGTGGTAGTGCGAATAAGTTCCCACTACCTAAAAGTGCTCCTCACAGCATGCACCTCAAATAGCCCCTGACAACTAAGTCCAACTAAGGCCTTCTTGTGTGGTTTAGCCTCTAAGCTGGGTGGAACTGTTTCTACTGAGAGGAACAGGGGCGAAGGCGGGTCCTGGCACCTTAAAACCAGTGCTTCGGGTATATGGAGCTTGTCAACCTGGGAAGGCAGTCCATCTAAGAGAGGGAAAACTCTGATTTCAAACCTCCGCTGCCTTGTGGCCATACCCCTTCATGGGAAAGGCTATGGGAGTAAACCCTGAGGACAAATCTGGAGCTGGAGTCCCTAAGGCAGTCCAACGTTATCTTCAACCTCGTTCTGACAACTCCAGCAACATCACCGGTGCCAAGCTGTCTCAGCCCTTGCCCTTCCCTTGGATAACGTTGGTGGAGTGGAGAGGAAAGACTTGCTGCATGGGTAACTGCCAGTCTTCCATACAACCTTGCCCAGGCCTGCACCCTGGAGATTGCAAGACTTTCCAGGCGCAGATCCATGGTCTCGGGAGACTTAACAGATGCCATCCACAGTACATTTTGTATAATTTATGTTCACTTCTGTTTGTTCACCCATTTTGTGATGTATTGTGGTGTTGCTGCAGAAAGTGAATTTTTATGGCATTTATACCCTAGATACATTTGCCTATGTCAACAAAAAAACTTGATAATAAGGTTAGCTTTGAGGTCAAAGTTGCGTTGATTGTCATATGCACAGCAGGGTCACAGGCACATAGCATCAGATAGAGCTTTCATAAGAAACCGAAGATTATACAAATTTTTACATGGAACAACACACTTAGGACAACTGAAGTCGATTTTAGTGCAAAGTGATCAAAGTGTTCATTGTGTTACTGAACTGCAATGGTTGGAGTAGTGCTGGTTGGTCCATGGACAGAATGGGTGAAGGGAAGTAACTCTTGATCCTGCGGGTGTGGGACTCAAGAAATTAAGGGTTATGGGGAAAAGGCAGGTAGATGGAGCTGAGTTTATGGACAGATCAGCCATGATTTTATTGGATGGCGGAGCAGGATTGATGGGTCAAATGGCCTACTCCTGCTCCTATTTCTTACATTCTTACTCTATATCTCCTTCTCAATGAAAGCTGTGAAAAGATGGCATGGCTGAAAATATTTGCAGATAGAGAGAATTGAAGGAAACAGCTGAGGGGAACCAGGAAAACAGGGAGAATGGAAAAGAAGTAGAGGTGAATAAAGACAATTGATAACTATGTAAACAGGAAGAGAGTAATTTGACACGTTGGCCTCTGGGGATGCCTGTGTGAAGTTGGTCCATTCCCCCTGTGATCACATGAGTTTTCCCTGCTTTCCTCCCTCCCTTACAGCCACTGTAAATTTCCTGCAGTGTGAGTGGGGATCTGGAGAATCAGTGGCAATTCAGGGCCATGTGAGAGAGAACAATTACAGAGAAATAATGGCTCTCCTTCATTCAATGACCTGTGCACTGCTTATCCCCACAGTCACTCTGATTTTTCCTCACCAGAGATACCCACTTCCCACCAACCCTTTACAAACTCCTTTTATCTCCTTCCCAATTCTGACAAAGGGCCTGCAACCAAAACCATTGCCTCTGTTTCTCTGCCCACAGATGCCGCCTGGTTTCCAGAGTTACTGGGACACAAAGAAGAAATGGGGCAGGTGGGTGAGCAGTCTTAGAAAGAGTCTAGACTCGATGGTCTAAATGGCTTCCTCTGTATTGTACTCAGACTGAGGACATGGATGCACTGGGGATGAACCAGAGTATATTCCTGAGGAGGATCCCTGGGGATAGCACAGAGGGAGAGAGCGGAGAGACTGGGTCTGTGGCATTTACACAGAGTCAGGGAGCAAGTGGCTCCACCACCTGGCATTCAGCCCGATCCTTCTGCTGTCTTTGTGGTGTGTGTACATTCTCCCTGTGACCATGAGGGTTTGCCCCCAAATCCCTGGTTTGTGGGTGCACTGGCTGCAGTGAGTTTCCCCCCAGCATGGGGTGGGGTACCTGTTAGTGGGAAATAGTGGAAGGATGGAATGGCTGGGATTGGGAATGGGTCAAAGAGCTTCCTGTATGGCAGAAGGAAGGACGGATCATTGATGTGGGATTCGGACAGGGCAAGTACAAAGGGACTTCTCACTTAAATGGAGAGATGACAGGTAGTAGAGAAACCAAAGGAAGGGGGTAACAGTTAACCAAGAGTAATGGGAGTGAAACCAATGTAACAGAAGCAAGGCTAGTTGGGGAGACAATTGCAGGGGATCAGAGGTCAGAGATACATCCAACCCATCTCCCTGAACTCTCCCCACTGCCAGAGTTGACCTTCAGATTTTACATTTTTAAACCCCTGCAGTTATGTCCAGATGGAGGGCCTCAACCCAAAATATTGACAGTTTACTACCCCAAAATTTTCTGTCAAACACGTGGTCGGTATTCCCATACTTCCTCCTGAAAATTCTCTCCGACACGCGGTCAGTATTCCTACATTTCCTCCTGAAGATCCTGTCCGACATGCGGTCGGTATTCCTACACTTTTTCCTGAAGATTCCGTCTGACAAATGATCGGTATTCCCACACTTCATCCTGAAGATTCTCTCCAACACGTGGTCAGTATACCCCAGCAAGTCCTTGTTTGTGCGAGTTCTTTACTATCAGACTGTAGTTTTTCATCCCAGGACACAATGTGTTCACATCACTCTTTCCTGTGGTAACCAGAGCAGAATGCCATATTGAGTTGTATCAATGTTGAGAAAGTTTCTGAAACTGCTGAAAACACTCAGCACGTAGGCAGCATCGGTCGAAACTGAAGCTGAAGTTAGGTTTTAGGGCAGTGATCTTTCATTTGAAGAGTCTTTCAGCTCAATTGTTTCTTCCTGATCTGTTTCCACAGATGCTGTCTAACATACTGAGTAGTTTGAGCATTTTCTGTGTTTATTTTAGATGCTGCGCACTATTTTGGTTTTCATTCAGTCCATCTCTGCTTTCACAGTACACCTCATGAACCACGTTGTCAATCTGCCTGCCATCGAAACTGACATTCTCCCCAGCTCCAAATCCCTTCTTAGTACAGTGACCTCTATTCTCAAACTCCCTATCAACCAGCAAATCCAATCAAGTTAATTACTGCGAGTCCTGAACTCTATAATTGAGATTATTGTCATGTTCACGAGTACTGGTGCAATAGGAAACCCCTGTGCACAGGGCACAAGGTAGAGAGCACAGGCATCATGTAATCAGCATCCAGAATCGGTTTTAGTATCACTGTCAGAAATCATGAAATGTGTTGTATTGTGGCAGCATCACACGTTACTGTAAGTTCCAAGAGTTATGAACCATTCAGAAATCTGCTGGCAGAAGGGAAGGCGCTGTTCCTAAAAAAAAATTGAGTGTGTCTCCAGGCTCCTGTACCTGCTCCAGGATGGTGGTTATGAGAAGAGGATATGTCGCAGATGGTGTAGGTCCTTCATACTGGATGCTACCTTTTGAGAAGCCCTCAGTGGTGGGAAAGTGTGCCTGTGACGGAGCTGATTGACTCTACAGTTCTGTGCCGTGGCCCCTCCATACTAGATGGTGATGCAACCTATCAGAATTATCCCCACAGTACGTCTGTAAAAATTTTCTAGGGCTGTTAGTGACAAACCAAACCTCCTCAAACTCCAAATGAAGTGTAGTTGCAGGCGTTTCTGCTTTGTGTTTACATCAATGTGCTGGGGCCAGGATAGATCCTCTGAATTTGACACCCACCAAGATGAAACTGGTCCCAGAGTGAGGACTGGTGTGTGTTCCTCCGACGCCCCCTTCCTGGACACCACAATTCATTCTTTGGTCCTGCTGGCATTGTGAAAGTTATTATTGTGACAGCAATTGATTTATTCCTCATGTGTACACCTCATCAATGCAGAGGGTAGAGAGAGTAGAGCAGTGGGCCAAGCATGCAGCATTTAAGTGCGCTTGTGTTGACTGTCAGCAAGGAGGAGATGTTATCACCAATCTGAACTGACTGTGGTTTCCCAATGAGGGAGTCAAGAACCCACTTGCAGAGGGAGGTAGAGGCACAGGTTTTAAAGCTTGTTTACAAAAAAGAAGACAATTGGAACAAAAAAGTCAATTTTGGTGCAAAATGATGATAGTGCAGCTATGAACTGTCCTTTTCTTTGACAATCCTCAGCAGTCCACCCCTCTGCAGGCAAACCTTGGCCATGAGTTGATAAGTAGCAAGAATGACTTTGCTGTAAGTGCCAGGAAGTGATGAAGTTGAGAAATGTTGCCCCCTGGTACAGAGACTCTAGTTCACAGGATTGCAGCTCTGTCACAGCTACAATCCTCCTCAGCATTGAGGACATCCTCAAAAAGCAGTGTCTTGAGCAGACAACATCCATCACTAAGGAACCTAACTATCACCTTTGTTGTTATTGGCAGAGAGGAGAGGTATGAACACAAAGACCCACAGTCAACTGTCCAGGAACAGCTTCTTCCCCTCAGATTTATGAATGATACATGAACATTGTTATTCCTTTTGTGCAGTTTAGATACTTCTGTATTTGATGTAATTTTATTTATTTGCACTGATATATAGATATATATATAGACCATATAGATTTTAAAAAACACAAATCCCACGGTGTTTAAGTCAGTGATAATAAATCTGATTGGACAGGAAACAATATTACCATTGTTGTGTCCCCCATCAGCAAGGTCCTAGGAGTCAGAACTCAAATGAACCAGCCATGAGAGCAGGCCAGGCTTAGGCATCTCTATCAAGTGCCTCACCCTCTGGACATCACTGAAGCCTTTCTATTCATAAGTCACTAATGAAGAGTGTAATGGAATACTCCCCTGCTCAGTGGCACACCAAGCAAAATACTATTACTTGCCCAGGTAATGTTAACACACCCCTCTTCCGCTACATGGGCAGCAGGCACACAGCCCACGACCCCCACCCTGTCCTACCCACTCTTTCTCAATGTCTGTTCACACACTTTGATTCCCTCTCTTCCCTGCCCTTATTGTTCCCACCTTCTTCCACTATCCCCTATCCCTAAATTCCACCATTCAAGCTACACTTAAAAATTTCAATGTATCGAGAACCAGAGAGTACGGCTTTAGTTTAGTGGTATGGGGTTTAGAAGGGATCTGAGGAAGAGGAAGCTGGAGTCAGAAATGCCCTGCCTGGGACATTGAGAAGTTATATGGACAAGCATTTGCATCATCAAGGTGTAGAAGGAAAGGACTAAGTGCTGGTGAATAGGATAGGAACTAGTGGACATGTGGGCTGAAGGGCCTTTTCTGTGCTCTGTGAACTCTATGACCCTTCAAAGTGGAGATGGTGCCCTAGAGACTAGTGTTAGGTTGCCCACACTATGGAGTCCCACGTGGGCACCATCACCAAGTAGATTTGTTGAAAGAGTTTTGAGAATCTAGTGGTTTGGTGTCACAGCAGTTTCGCAGACACTGTTACTGAGGTAAGATTTTAGAAATCCGACTCCCGTTAAGGTTTGTAACAGACACACGATCCAGAGGGCCTACTTTCCACTCCCTTATGGGTCACCGTTGCAATCAGAATATTCAGAGATGTCAGCAAGAGTGACCAGTTTATGATTAAAAATACCCCAGCTGGTTCACTCAGGGCAGAAGAGCTGAATGGGGCCATTGCTCCCACCATATCCATGCTAGCCCTCAGAACAATCCAGTCCTCCCACTAACCGGTCATGCGGACAAACGCCACACCGCTCCCCCACCAGGCAGGGGGACAAATTAACCCAGTGGTTAGCAGGTCTTTGATTGGGAGAAACCCAATCCATCACAGGGACAACGTGCAATCTCCACTCAGAAGGCACCGGGATCGGCGGGGCTGAGAGTCAGCAATACTACCAGGGCACCACTATGCTGCTCAAGCCCTGAAGTGACATTGTCTGATGAGAAACAGAGCAGAGGTTCCACGTGTGGGGAGGGCAGTTCAATTGGTTTATTATTGTTAGACTGGTCTTGTGTATCGTTCGGACAGATCAGTTTATTACACTGTGCACTGAGGGGGAAGAGAAAACAAAAAAGGTGTACCATAAAAGATTATAGTTACAGAGATACTGCAGAGCAAAGGGAGACACTGAGGTGTAAGGTCAAAATGAGGGAGGTCTTGAGATCAAAGTCAAGATTCAAGATTCTTTGTTGTCAGTTTTCAGGACACAAGTGTAAAGGAAAATGAAATGATTGGTACTCAGGATTTGATGCTGCATAAAGACACAATAAGCACAACAACACAATAAATATAAAAGCAATTCTTTAACAGCAACCCGTAAGTAAATGGCTGTGCTTGAGGGGCTGTGGAGAGCAGCGGCTGAGGTGATGCAGTAGTTTTAGTGGCTGGTGGGATTAATTCAAAGATTGTGGTGTTGATTCGCCTAATGGTGTTGAGGAAGTAACTGTTTCGCTCTGCTCTGGCATGTCCAGGGAACTCAGAGACATGGAGGTCATTCATTAGCCTGGGGTGCGCCCTCTTCTCCGATGTACAGGAGGAATGGGGACGGGCTTCCCCCGATTCACATCAATGGATCTGAGTTTGAGAAGGTGAACAGATTTAAGTTCCTCGGCATACCCATCACCGAGGATCTCACGTGATCTGTACATACCGGCTGTATGGTGAAAAAAGCACAACAGTGCCTCTTTCACCTCAGTCGGCTGAAGAAGTTTGGCATGAGTCCCCCAAATGCTAAGGACTCTCCACAGCGGAGAGCATCCTGACTGGCTGTATTACCGACTCTGCAGAGAGTGATGCACACAGCCCAGCGCATCTGTAGATGTCAACTTCCCACTATTCAGGACATTTACAAAGACAGGTGCGTAAAAAAAAATCCCTAAGGATCATTGAGGACCTGAGTCACCCCAACCACAAACTGTTCAAAGCCGCTGCCATCTGGAAAACGGCACCGCAGCCCAAAAGCCAGGACCAACAGGCTCCGGGACGGTTTCTCCCACCAGGCCATCAATTCATGCTGATACAATTGTATTTCTATGCTCTATTGACTGTCTTGTTGTACATACTATTTATTATAAATTACTATAAATTGCACATTTAGACGGAGACAAAACGCAGTTTTACTTCTCATATATGTGAAGGATCTAAAAAATAAAGTAAATTCAATTCAAATTACCTTTGCTCCCGTTCCGCTCTTTTCCCTCAGTGTGTGTGTATTTTTGACCTGCGCTTGTAGTTCATTGGGCTCATTTCTTTATCAATGTTGTTTGAATAAACGCATGAAGCCCAGGAAATTGTTCAAATGCAATTCACTAAGCAGAACTGAGTTTCTGGGTTCCATGACATCTGCGCCTCCTTCGTTACCCGGCGCTTTACAGCCATTGTTTCTCTACTTACACACAATGCGTATCCCGCTGAAATGCAACTGGTGCAGGACTTCAAAACAATAGAGAGTCATAGTGCCGAAACAGGCTCTTCTGTCCTCCAAGGTCGGGACTAAATCTGGATGTCTGGGGCCACGAGGCGAGGCAGTGTGCTGCCCTGAACCCAATTCCAGCAGCATAACAGAGCTAACGGCCTGGGTTCAATTCCCCACCGGGGCCTGGAAGGAGTTTTTTGCGTGTTCTCCCCGTGACTATGTGGTTTTCCTCCGTCCTCTTCTCAATCCAGCTGCCACGCTACTTTAATTCTACCTCTCAGTTACTCTGTCATTGTGACTTTAACGTCTTTTTTCTTTGCTTCAGTTTACACTACTGTACTTGGCACCGATTTGTTGTTTTGTGCTCATGTCGCGATTTATTATTACAATGTACACTGTTTACTTCGTGAACTTCACAGAGGAGAGAAATGTAATTGGACCCTGGTGCATGAGACAATAAACTATTGTGAATCTGAAGCTCACCTGGGCTGTGCTCGAGAGGGAACTCCATACGCGATCAGCGCCTTCACACGAGATGGCAGCAAAGTAGAATCCTCTATGTTGCACTGAGTCAGCATATGCCCATGTGTGTATACACACAGAGTCCAACAGCATTGTAACAGACCCTCCAGCCCAAGATGTCTATCCAGTTGCAGAATGAGGAATTAACTGCCAGGTACCGAGTCTAGTGATGCATTGAAGGCAGAACTACAGTCAATAAACAAGTCTGGTGTAGGTATCTGCTGTCCAGATGCCCCAGAGGTGAGTGTAGGACATGCAGATTGAGGTTGTCTGAAAAACTGGATTTAATGCATGCCGTGACCAGCCTCTCAAACCACTTCTGGTTAGAGCCACTGGGCCGCTGAGGCACATTATCTTATTTTCTTGGGTACTGGGATGATAATCACTTTCTTAAAACAGGAGGGAACCACATTCAGAAGCAAAGAGAGATTTAAAATATCTTCAAGTACCCCTGCCAACCGACCTACACTGTCTTAAGAGCATGACCAGGGACACCAGCTGGGCCCAATGCTTTCAGAAGACTGATAAATTCAGGTACACTGGAGACTGTCAGGGGTTGCTCTTAATATACTTTGAGAAACTCTTAAGCTTCTCCTTTGCCTTAACTGACGGGACTACCCCAGTCCACTCTTATAATTCTGATTCTTTTGTACACACATACACAAAGAACACCCGTTTCCTTGGTACCCATCCTTCACCCTTCACAATCCGACCCTGAGTTAACGGCACAAGAGAACGAGCATGAAGCCATTGCCATTACAGAGACAGAGGTGCAGGAGCACCAGAGGTGGGGCTGAATGTTCAAGGGTCTTGGACATCGAGGTAGAGTGATAAGCTCAGCGTATTGGGGAGAAGACAGATTGACACGTTGGCTCCACTGCAGCAGAGGGGAGGATGGAGAGTGAACGCTGGTGGTGACTGACAGTAGGTTCAGAGACTCTTGGATGATGCTTTCTCTCCTGAGTACCTGGACAAATTATATCACTGTCAGTCTACAGGATAAAAGGGGTGGTCAATGGTCCATATCAATTATAAATATGGACGGAGAAATGCCAGCTGCACTTTAATCCAGATGTGAGAATTGTTGCACTTTGGGAGGTCAGATACAAGGGGAAAGTATAGCATAAATAGCAGGATCATTTGGAGCACTGATGTACAGAACCTTGGTGTGCAAGTTCATATCTCTATGGAAATGGCAGAACAAGTAGAGTAACAGCAGACTTGCTTTAAAGAAAATAATGTGGAGGCTTTACAAGGCTCTGGTGAGGTCTCATTTGGAGTATTGTGAACAGTTTTGTGCCCATCATCAAAGAAAGAATGTGCTGACATTGGAGAGGGTTCAGCTGAGATTCAGAAGAACTACACTGGGAATGAAAGGGTTATTGCACGAGGAACATTTAATGGCTCTGGGCCTGCATGCACTGGAATTTAGAATTGGGGGGTGGGGTGAAGTCTCATTGAAAGCTATTGAAGTCTGGATGGGAGAGGATGTTTCCTATAGAGGGAATACTAGGAGAGGTTAGATAAACTTTCATTGAGAAGATGTTGGAGTCCAATATTAAGGATGAGGTCATGGGTTCACATAATAAAATAGGCCAAAGTCAGCATGATTTCCTAGGGGAAACCTTGCCTGACAATCTGCTGGAATTCTCTGAGGAACTAACAGGGAGGTTAGATAAAGGAAAGTCATTGGATGTTGTTTTCTTGGATCTTCATAAGTCCTTTGACAAGATGCCGAGGCTGTTTAAAATGGAAGACACTGATGGTTTTGTGGTCATGTTTGTGGATGATACAAAGATCGGTGGAGGGGCAGGTAATGTTGACGAAGCAGGAATTCTGCAGAAAGAGTTAGATTGGGAGATGCTGGACTTTAGAATGAAGGGGAGCTCACTGAAACCAATTGAATATTGGCAGGGAGTGGATGTCAAGAGGATGCTTCCTACAGTGGATCAATCTAGGATCAGAGGGAACTCCATTTAAAACGAAGTTGAGGAGGAAATTCTTTAGCAAGAGGGTAGTGAGTCAGAATTCATTACCACAGGCAGCTGTGGAGGCCAGGTCATTGGGGGTATTTAAGGTGGAGGTTGATAGGTTTTTGATTAGGCAAAGTATGAAAGGTTTTGGGTAGAAGGCAGGAAATTGGGGTTGAGAGGAAAATAGATCAACCATTGTGAAATGGCAGAGCAGACTCGATGGGCCAAACAGCCCAATTCTGCTCAGGCAGATTGGGAAAATGGGCAATGAACTGACAGATGGAATAAAGTGTAGGGAAGTGTATGGTCATGCACGTTCGTGGAAGGAATAAAGACAGACTATTTTCAAAAAAGGAAGAAAATTCAAAAATCAGAAGTGCAAAAGGATTTGGGAATCTTTGTGCAGGATTCCCTAAAGGTTAACTTGCAGCTTGAGTTGGTGGTAAAAGGCGGTAAATGTTAGCGTTCATTTCAAGAGGAGTAGAATACAAGAGCAGGATGTTATGCTGAGGCTTTTTAAGACATTGGTCCAACTGCACTTGGAGTATTATCAAGTTTTGGGCCCCTTATTTGAGAAAAGATATGCTGGCATTGGAGAGGGTCCAAAGGAGGTTCACAAGAATAATTCCAGGAATTAAAGGGTTAATATACAAAGGGTGTTTGGTGGCTCTGGGACTGTACTTGCTGGTTCAGAAGAACGGGGTTGGGGGTGATACCACATTGAAACTCAGCAAATATTGAATAGTTCAAATAGAGTAGAAGCAGAGAGGATATTTCTGATAGTGGGTGAGTTTAGCACCAGGGGCCACAGCCTCAGGTTAGAGGGACGTCCATTTAGAACAGAGATGAGAAGGAATTTATTTAGCCAGAGAGTAGCAAATCTGTGGAGGGCAAGTCATTGAGGATATATTTAAAGCAGAAATTGATAGGTTTTTGATTAGTCAGGGCGTCAAGGGTTATGAGCAGAAGGCAGGAGAATGGGGTTGAGAAGAAAAATAAATCAGCCATGACAGAATGGTGGAGCAGAATTGATGGGCTGAATGGCCTAATTCCACTCCTGTGTCTTATACATCGGGGTGTTGTGAAAAAAACTCAGGAAGTCATACTGCGTTTATAGAACAGCACACAGAAGATGCAAAATTAAACCTAGTAACCGAGTGTAAAACAAGAAATAAGAGAAGCAATTAAAAGGATAACACAATATAGTGTGACAGTCACCCATACAGAGATAGGACAACTAAAACTTGTCATAATAAACAGGAAGATGCCTAGATTGGGGAGCATGCCTTACAAGAATAGGTTGAGTGAACACGGTCTTTTTTCCTTGGAGAGATGGAGGATGAGAGGTGACCTGATGGAGATGTATAAGATGATGAGAGGCATTGATTGTGTGGATCGTCAGAGGGTTTCTCCCAGGGCTGAAATGGCTAACATGAGAGGGCACAGTTTTAAGGTGCTTGGAAGTAGGTACAGAGGAGATGTCAGGGCCAAGTTTTTTTTACACAGAGAGTGGTGTGTGTGGAATGGGCTGCTGGCGACTGTGGTGGAGGCGGATACAATAAGGTCTTTTAAGAGGCTCCTAGACTGGTACATGGAGCATCCATAAATAGAGGACTATGAATAACCCTAGGTAATTTCTAAACTAAATATGTTTGGCATAGCAATGTGGGCCAAAGGGCCTGTGTTGTGCTGTAGGTTTTCTGTGTTTCTAAGATAAATGCATGGAACACATTTGAGATTTTGCAAATTAACATTTTGAGAAACCAACTTGAGGAATGATTAGTCTGGATGTCTGTGCAATGAGAAAGGCTAATTGAAAATCTTGTTGAAGACCTTTGGAGAAGGGTTAGACATCGAGTTTCAAATTGATGTAGGTCACTGCAAAACCAAGGCCTTGAATCTAACTAGAAGACGCTATGAACATGTGAGAGGAACTCAGCAAAAGCTAAGAAATTGATAACTGAAGACGGAACTGCAGTGTAGACTGTCTCACTCCAGACAGTGAGCTAGTTGCTCAGAGATCTGATTTATAACGAGCATTTTCACAAACCAAATGTAAAACAATGGGCTATGTTAATTAGCTTACATTAAACCAGGCATTGGATACCTTCAGTAGTTGTGCCATATGTCAGGTAAGCTTCGACAACTACTTACCAAACATGGCCACAGGCATAATTGTTCTATGAAAAATTGGGATATTTCTATAGCTAGAGAGTCAACCCTCACAACATTGATTTTAGTCTCTGGGTTCTGTCCTCAGTCTTTTGGACCATTCATGTGAATTACTTTGTCCCAGACAAGGTGTTTGAACATTCAGAAATGTATTGATAGGTTTAAAAAGTGTTCCCATTGTAAATATCTAACTCAACACAACTATTTCCCAAACATTTAAGTAAATTGTATTGAATGCTATTGTACTTGTTGAAATCTTGTGGATTCACCAGCTGGTCTACCTCAAACATGCTCCCTGTGATAGCTGTCTGATCTCATTTATCCGAATTAGACCCATATCCCACTATGCTGGTCTTTTCCAAACAGTGTTGCCCCCACCATCTCCTTTGGCTGTGTGTTCCATTATTACATCACCCTGTGTATGAAGTGTTAGCCTCTCAGATCCTATTTAAATTTCTGTGCTCTTGCCTTAAACCTGTGCCCTCCTGTTCTCAACTCCCCTAGGGAAAAGACTTGCCTATTTCATCCAAGCCCCTCAATTTCATAAACCTCTATAAAGTTACCCCTCGGACAATTTCCAATGAAAATAGTTCCAATCTATCTGATCTCTCTTTTTAAACTACAGCCCTTCTTCACAACCCTATTTACCTCTGTTGCCATTGTCAGTGAGATGTGGCCTTGCATCCTAAAACCACCACTACTAAGACCTCTACTATTTACATACTCTATATGTCCTACCAGAATTTCACTTCTCCAAGTACATTCCCCCACTCAACTCTCCAGCTGATCTGCATCCTGCTGTGCACTCATGTTCATTCAAAATAGATATTGATATTGAATGATCTGCAGGAATGTCAAGAATGTTTGAAGGAATGTGTTGCCAGCTGATAGCTTGGGTGAAGCCAAAAGACCACAAACAGCAGGAAATATTGGTGGCAATTATTTACAAGTCAACAAAAAGCAGTTATAATTTTGGGCATTATATAACTGGTGAAACTTGGTGTTGTAAGGTCTATTACATACAGACTCAGCAGGGTTAATTGGTGGAAAAATTGAAGAAAACAATTGAAGAAATCTAAGATTAACCTTTTGAAGAACAAAAGGGAAGAAAAGGCCATTTTATATACAGTATTGTTAAGAGAAAAGATTAACAACATTGTTGGAAAGGGCCATCTGGTTAAAATGATCAGAATATAACAATAATTTTGTATTTAATTCAATAAGTTTAAAATTTAATGAAAGGAAGTTAAGAAGATAAGAGGGAGTTAGTGCTTTTGGATAAACGATTGGCTTGAAGGCTGGAAACAAAGGGTGATGGTGAAAGGACTGGAGGCCCAGTACTAATCCATTGTCATCTATATTAAACATTTGCAGATGGCATAGAAGTGAATGAGGAATCTTAGTGGAAAACATTGAGGTAGATGAAGGGCAAGAGCAGGTGACCTACTCTAGTTCCAACTTCCCACATTCCAATCACTGATCAGAGTTATCAAACAGAAAACCTTGGTGGAGTTGCTCAGTCTCAAATTGGCAGTTGTAATATTGGTCAATTACCTGGTGAATTCACAGAAGACAACATTACAGTTCCACCAGAAATTTCAGACATCTGCTGAAGATGAGGAATTTAAGAAAACTTGTAATGTGCAGTGAGATTAAAAGCCATTTCTCTCCAAGTAGTCAATGATATACATCCCAGAAATGTGTATCTGTGCACAGGTTATCTTTTAACATTCTATAGATTCCACAATGTTTCCTGCAGAGCAGAGTAGCAAATCTGAGACTGAAGTGTGCCAAGACAGAACAGTAGGATTTAGCAGTCAGTAACATGCTTGATGACTGGACTTGTCTGTAGATGTTACTGGGAGTATGGATAAGGGGAAATCAGCAGATTGTAGCTAATGGTAATAAAGTCCCATACAGGTCTGAGAAGCATATAGTACTTGGATTTGGGGGTAACATACCAACCTGGAAATCCTTTAAAAAATGTATTCATTTCCAATTATACTTGCCTTCATCAGTCAAGGCTCTGAGTATAAAAGCAGGCAAATCATGTTGTAGCTGTATAAACCTTTGGACAGGTTATATTTGGATTTAGTTCTGGTCAATGCATTAAAGGAAGGATGTAGAGGCTTTGGAGGAGGTGCAGAAGAGGTTCACCACAATGTTGCCTGGTTTGGGAGAGGTTGGATAAACTTGTATTGGGAAGGTGTTGGATTCTATTATTAAGAATGAGCTTGTGGGGTACTTGGTGGCACATAAAATAGGTCAAAGTTAGCATAATTTCCTTGAGGGGAAATCTTGCCTGACAAATCAGTTGGGGATTATTTGAAGAAGTAACATGCAGATAGACAAAGGAGAATCAGTGGATGTTGCTTACTTGGATTTTCATAAGACCTTCGACAAGATGTTGCATATGAGGCTGCTTAAGATATGTACCCGTGGTATTACAGGAAAGATACTAGCTGGGATGGAATGTTGGCTAACTGGCAGAAGGCAAAGAGTGGGAATTAAGGTGATCTTGTCTGGTTGGCTGCTAGTGACTAGTGGTGTTTTGCAGAGTTTGGTGTTGGGACCGCTTCTTTTCACGTAATAGGTCAATGATTTGGATGACAGAATTGATGGCTTCATGGCTATGTTTGAGGATGATGTAAAGATAGCTGGAGGGGCAAGTAGTGTTGAGGAAGCAGAGTCTACAGAAGCACTGAGATTGGGAGAATGGGCAATGGAGTAGGAAGTATTTGGTCATGCATTTTGGTAGAAGGTGTAAAGGCACAGACTATTTTCTAAGTGGGGAGAAAATTCAAAATCAAAGGTACAAAGGGACTTGGGAGTTCTTGGGCAGGATTCCCTAAAGGCTAGCTTGCAGGTTGAATCAGTGGTAAGGAAGGCAAATGCAATGTTAGCATTCATTTTTGGGAGGAATAGAATAAAAGAGCAAGGATGTAATGCAAAGGCATTGGTCAGACCACACTTCGAGCTTTTTCTCAGCTCCTTTCCCAAGAAAGGAGGTCCAGAGGAAATTCATGAGAATTATTCTGGAAATGGAAGGGTTAACATAAGCAGCATTTGATGCCTCCAGGCCTGTACTAGCTAGAGTTTAGACGAATGAGGGAGATCATATTGAAACCGACTTAATATTGAAAGTCTAGATAGAGTGGATATTTCCTGTAGTTGTTGAATCTAGGATCAGAGGGCATGACCACAGAATAAGTGACATCTATTTAGATGAGCAGGAATTTCTTAAGCCAGATGGTGGTGAATGTGTGAAATTCATTACCTCAGACAGCTGCAGAGGGCAAGTCATCTAGTATATTTAAAGCTGAAGTTGATTGGTTCTTGATTACTCAGGGCTTCAAAGGTTATGGGGAGAAGGCAAGAACATGAGGGATAATAAATCAGCCATGATGGTTCATAACAGAGCAGATTTGATGGGCCAAATGGCCTAATTCTGCTCCAGTGTCTTACTTTATTACTTTTCAGAGGCTGAGTGGTGATCTGATAGAAATATTTTGAGAAGCATTGATAGGGTAGATAGAATTATTTTCTTCAAGGTGAAAATGTCACTTAGAGGACAGAACTGTAATGAGAAACGGGAAGTTTCTATTGAGATTAGGAGACAAGTTGTTGTTTCACACAGAGGACAGTTGTGCTGCCAGGAGAGGTGGTAGAAATAGATGCAATAGCAATGTTTGAAGCATTTAGACAAGGCACATGATCAAGTAAATAATGGAAGGATTTAGCCATATCCAGGCAGATGAGATGAGATCAATATAATGATCAGTACTGATGAGGTGGGCTGAAGGATCTGTTCCTGTATTGCACTGTTCTCTGGTTATTGCTTAGTACCTCTATGCTGTCTGTGTATTTGGTTCTTATAAGCAACATTGGGTCTTGCTGTATGCAGACAGTGAACACTGCACTCAGTGACCATTCCCACTTCTGACTCTGTGATGGAGCAGCTGAAGGTGGCTGGGCCAAGAACACTGCCCAGTGAGCTGCTGCAGAGGTACCCTCTGAAACAGCCATTTTCAAGGCATGAGGTACAACCAATAGGAAGCCTACTAATGGCCTTCTACCACCTTCCTGTTTAACTGGAGCTCCCATTTCAGTCAGTCACCTTCAAGGAACTTCTGCTCTTCAGTCCATGACTTGGACCCAGACTCTGTGACAAGATCTAGAACTGAGTGGTCCTTACACTACACCAACTGGCACAAGGTTATCAGTGACCAAGTTGGCATGCGATGTAGCAGATACAACCCAATACATTATGTGCACATTCTTCTGCACCATCATGCATCTACGAGATGTGGTGCCTTATAAGGCAACATCCAAAGATTCACACTCTCTGGGACACATCAACTTTTTTCAGGTCAAGAAGCCTCAAGTCCCATGCCTTTAGTTTCAAGAGCAGCTTCAGCTATTCAATTCTAAATCAACCAGCACAACACTGATCACTACCGAGGCTGTAGTTTCAGTGCTCTTGGCCCGTGAAATTTAGAGGAATGGAAGATGTCTGAATGGATGTAGGGAATGGTTCCTCGGCTGAAGGAACAGGCTGTTCAGTTCTACAGTACATGGGTCAACAGATTTCTGGACAGAGAACAGATATGGTGACAGTGCAGTGTGGGAAGGTGGGAGTCAGCTGCAACATTCATGGTCAGAGGAGCTATTCAAGGTGGCCTATTGCTGCACCAATATACCTTACAGAGGTCCTCTGCCCCTTCACTCAACTCTCCTTTTTTTCTATCCCAATTCTCCCCTTGCCTTCCTCCACTTCGCAGTTGCTCATCTGGGGATCACTCCTCAAGTACCTGTAGCTCTCCTCCCTCCCCTCTCACTATCTGCCAGAACAGGAGAACACAACCGTCTACCAGCAGGCTGGTTGTTGGTCACTCCCAGCTGGGGAAGGCACAGAATGGAACCATCCCATTGTCAGTGTGTACAGTGACTCAGTTTCCCACGCTACTCTCTGTGCAGGGGAAGTGATGGAGGAGATCTGGGCATCTAAAAAGGCATCTGACAAGGTCCCTTATGGGAAGCTCATCTAGAAGTTTAAGACTGAGTTAATAAATAAATTATAAGGGGTATAAATAGGGTAAATGCAAGCAGGCTTTTTTCAATTAGGTTGGGTGAGATTAGAACCAGAGGTCATAGGTTAAGGGTGAAAGGTGACGCGTGGAACAAACTGCCAAAGTGTTGGATGCAGGTTCAATTTTAAGTTAATAAGTTTGGATAAATACCTTGTGGAGAGGTATGGTCTGGTTGCAGGTCAATGGGGACTAGATTTGCCAAGAGGGCTGTTTCTGTGCATGGGGTCCACAGTGAATTGGCCATTTAGATTCAAAATTGATCTGTCAATAGAGGAAAGAGGATAGTGGTCAATGGGACTTACTCTGGTTGGAGGTCCATATCCATTGGTATTCCACAGGGACCGGTACTATTTGTGATTTATATAACTGTCCTGGATGAAAAAGTGGTTGGGTGGCTTTGAAAGTGGGTGGTGTGGATAGTCTCAGATTGTCAAACAGTGGGATATAGATCAGTTCAAGTGGAGATATGCCAAGTGTGAGGTGCTACACATTGGAGTATTGCAATCAGTTATGAATGCACCATTATAGGAATGGTGTAGAGGCTTTGGAGAGGTATACCAACATGCTGCCTGGATTACAGAGCAGATGCCGTAAGGAGGTTGGACAAACCAGGGCTGTTGTTTTTCTGGAGCGGCCGAAGCTCAGATCTGATTGAAGTCTTTTTCCCCAGGGTCAAAATGCCTAATACGAGAGGGTGTGAATTTAAGGTGATCTGGGGGTGGGGCTATGTTTAAAGGAGATGTGTAGGGCATGTTTTGTTTAACAGAGTGGTGACTGCCTGGTATGCACTGCCAGCTACAGTGGGGGACGCAAGTATGATAGGTCATGGAAACTGTGTAGGCAGTGGGATGAGTTTAGTTAAAAAAAAATAAAATCACAAAATGCTGGCAGAATTCAGCAGGCCAGACAGCATCTATGGAAGGAGGTAGTGACGACGTTTCGGGCCGAAACCCTTCATCAGGAGTAAAGTAACATGGGATGGTTGAGGGGGGAGGAATGAAGTAGAGAGCTGGGAAGTGATAGGCTGGAGGGAAATGGGCTAGAGGGAAGGTGGAGAATTATGGGAAATAAAAGAAAAAGAAAGGTAGGGCTGGGGGTAGATTATAGTGAGGGGGGGGGGAAGAGAAAGAGAACCAGACTAAAATTATAGATAGGGATAGGGTAGGGGGGGGCAGGGGTATCAACAGAGGTCTGTGAGTTGAATGTTCATGCCGGCAGGTAGGAGGCTACCTAGGCAGGAGATAAGGTATTGCTCCATCGACCTGCGTGTGGCCTCATCATATCGGAGTGGGAGTGGTCTGTGGAATTGCAGTGTGTGGCCACAGGGAGATCATGCCACTGCTGGAAGACTGAGCACCGGTGTTCGGCAAAACGGTCTCCCAGTCTGCGGCGGGTCTCCCCAATGTATGAATGGCCACATCGGGAGCACCGGATACAGTATATCACCCCAGTTGACTCGCAGGTGAAGTAGTGCCTCACCTGAAAGGATTGTCTGGGGCCGAGGATGGTGGTGAGGGAAGAAGTGTGGAGGCAGTGTAGCACTTCTTCCGTTTGCAGGGATAAGTGCCTGGAGGGAGGTCGGTGGGGAGGGATGAATGGACAAGGGAGTCATGTAGGGAGCGATCCCTGCGGAAAGCTGAGAGTGGGGGAGGGGGGAAGATGTCTCTGGTGGTGGGATCCTGTAGGAGGTGGCGGAAGTTACGGAGGATTATACGTTGGATCTGCAGGCTGGTAGGGTGATAGGTGAGGACTGGGGGACTCCATCCCTGGTGGGCTGGCGGGGAGATGGGGTGAGGGCAGTGGTGCGTGAAATACGGGAGATGCGATGGAGGGCAGAGTTGATAGTGGACGAAGGGTAGCCAATATTCTTTAAAAAAGGAAGACATCTCCTCTGTCCTAGAATGAAAGGCCTCGTCCTGAGAGCAGATGCGGCGGAGGCAGAGGAATTGAGAGAAAGGGATAGCATTTTTGCAGGATGGGAGGAGGAATAGTCTAGGTAGCTGTGAGAGTCTGTAGGTTTGTAGTAGACATTGGTGGATAGGCTGTCTCCAGAGATAGAAACAGAAAGATCTAGAAAGGGAGAGAGGTGTCGGAAATAGTTTAGTTACTAGTTTCACCCAACAGTGGGCCAAAGGGCTAGTTTTGTGTTTACTTAGTTAAATCCTACGCCCATCAATCCCTGCTGTTTCGTTTGACACACATCTACACTAACAATCAGGAACTCCTACCGCTGATTGCATGGTTTATCCTAGAATCTCCACAGGAAGCCTTCCTGTGCTGCATCTCTGCCCAATTCTCTCCAGCAGAGAGTCCCACGATTCTATAACTGGGGCTGTTTGGTGCAGCCGGCACCCCCGGAACTTTTGCAGGGCATTGGTGCTGAGGGGAAGTGGATTTGCAGACAAAGAGCCAAACCATAACAACACTGAGTGGTGGTACAACTCAGAGACACTGACGGCATGGTACACAATGAATGACCATGTGATAAATATCCCATTTCCACTGGCTCACCACCACTTCTGGTGCATGACCACTCAGAATGGAGGAGAGGCACCCCAATGGCAGAGACCCTCCAGTCCATTTGTCAGCAGCACGTGGAGCAGACGACCATTCGCACTACCCACCTGTCTTGCCAGCTCTTGCCTGTCATCTGTGCTGCATGTAGATCCTATCAGCCATCTCAAGAGTTGGACAGGGAGCAGTCTGCAGTAGAGGGTAGATCCAGGGGAACCTTCCTGAACTGGGGAAATGGGAAGCTGGTGTACAACTGGAATCAATCCAATGACACGATACTAGATTCTGCGGCCCAGGTAAAATCCCACAGTTGGTGTGAAGAGGTCCACCCTTTGACTAACAGCTCCAACCTGAGCTTGGGATTACTGGCTCAGGTCAGACCTGGCCCTCCGCCCTCCCCCAATCACACATGGTGGTGACTGAGCAGTCCACAGGACAGAGCAGCTCACAAAGGGCATTTACAAGGATGTTGCCAGGACTCAAGGGTAATGGAGAGAGGCTGAACAAGTCTGGACCTTTTTTTGCATTGGAGTATAGGAGAATGAGGAGTGATCTTATAGAAATGTATAAACAGGAGCCTATATTGGGGGAATGCTTGCTGTTTTTGGCAAATAAAGCACGAGAGGGCTGAGAGGGAGCGAGATTAGGAACAGGAATATGAGGGGCAACGTTTTCATCCAGAACATGGTCCATATATGGAATGAACTGCCAGAGGGAGTGGTTGAAGCAGTGATATTAACAACATTGGATAGGCATGTGGATAGGAAAGGAAGGGTTTAGAGAAGTGGGCTGAAATGAGATGGGAACCTTGGTCAGCATAAACCAGCTGAGCTGAAGTTCCTATTTCCGGGCGGTATGATTCAACAGCACAGGACAGAGCAGTCCATCGGAGGACCAACACGAGACACAAAATGGAAAGAACAACTCCACCCACCACGGACACAGTGGGCTGCTTTTCTTTTTAAAGATTACTTATTTTTCAGCTGACAACAACCATTAAAGAATTAACCATCGCTGTGTGATAAAACAGCAGTGTACAGTCCCACCTTACAAACACCCCTTCCCCTGCATATCAAGTTACTTTCATCAGAAGCTCCCAAACATCCCAGGACGTGCTGTGCCCTCCCCTGGTGGTGAGGTACACCCCACCCCTTACACAGGCGGAACACCACCAACGTTCCATATCAGGGACTTCCATCTCACAGTCGATGATAGCTCCGTGGGATCACCACAGCCAAGGCCAATGCTCTGTCCTGCAATACAACCTCCCAAGGTTTGTGGTCAGGAAGCAGATGAATGGTTGAGATGTCTTGTTCCGGGTAAATGCAGTGACATACCAAAACCTACCCCACCAAGCGTTTCACGCCTGTGGCACCCCAATTCCATCACCAAATAGTGGAAGTAATGAACGCAACTTCCCAGTTGCCTATCGGTCAGGGAGGAGGATATGTGTGAATGAGGTTCAGTTACATTACAGCACAACAGCAAGACATCTGTACAAGGACACCAGACCTTCAGGACCCTCCTGACATCAATGGGAACTTCTCCAGAGCTCAGATTCTCCTTATTAATGTATTGAGTTCAGTGGTATTATACCTCAGTAGGAGACAGGTGCACATGGGAAGCTCAAAGTCTTGAGACAATACCACAATGTCAAGGACTTTGAGGGGGTAATTATCACAAAAGTGACAACTGTGTACCTCTCAAAGTCCGACCTGCTGATGGGATGTTGGGTGACGATCAGGCCACAACATAGACAGTAGAGGAAATTTGACTCGAATTAATGTGGGTTAATTATGGTCCCTCTCAGAGTGAGAAGGTGGACAAGAGGAAGGTTGCCGAGTGGAAAGACAAAGAGCCTGTTGTTCACCAACACAGACCCCAACACCAACTGTGTTCATGGTGCTGGCATTGAGGGGATGAGTGCAGGATGAAATCCACTTCCTGCAGAGGAGGCCAGATGACTTGAAACTGCCATGGTCCCAAAAGTCTGCACAGGAGTGTGGTTACTAGCAGCGTAGTGAAAAAGGGATGGAGGAGACTTCAACCCATCAACAGTGGTTAGTGGTGTGGGAGCCCTAGGCAGAGCTAGGGAGGCTCTAGTAATACAAGGAAGGTGGGCGATCCTCCCCACCTCCAACCCCGGGTTTGTGCTCTCAACAGAACAGTCCCACACTTGCACCCAGCCTCTGTTGGCCACTGGCACAAAGATTCCGGGCTCCACTCACTCCCGTAACCTTGGGGCTACATAGGGTCACTTTTTGTCTGCCCTTTCCCCATTCTGACCTTCCCCTCCAGCTCAGCGATGATGCCCGGGGAACTGCTTTACCATTTCTGAGGGTCAACCACCCCAGACCCAGGGCAACTGTGTGAACGCAAGGTTCTAGCGGTCACCTGGCCAGTCTAGAGCCTGACCGGTGCCTGTCCCTGGGCTATGCACAGCACAGGAGGGGAAACTACGGGTCTCAAGCTATGGAGGCACCCTACTGACAGGCTGCTAGCTCCAACCTCCACTTCCAAGGTCATCCAATGAGATGTGGGCAAATCTCATTTCCCCCAGTTCCCCCCAAATCTGCTGTGTATCCGCTAGGCTCCGCTGAACAGCCCCAGCTGGGGTATGTGGGTGAGCCAGACATCCAACTCTTCCCTACCTGGTTCTGGGGGAGGGTCGAACTCTCTATTACCCTGGAACTCTCATTGGGGTACTACTGGAATTCAATCTGCAGTACACAACGCAGGAAGCAGAATATAATTTAACCCTTGTGACCCCAGACCTCAAAAGGAGCTGGTCTAACTCTCCATTATTTAGGATGAGCGACTCAGAACAGTGAGAGCATTTATGACTCAGGACCAGAGAATGGTCAATAACCCCTGCTTGGCGCTAGGACCAGAGGAGGGGGATGGAGTTTACCCCTCATTAACTGCCCGGGATCCAGTGAAGAGGAGGGAGTAAATCTGTTCTCTGTTACAAGGCCAAGAGATGGGACAATTTAACCCTGTTAGTGGGACAGAGGGACCCAATTTAACCCTCTAATACCCAGGATTGAGTAGGGTACAGAATTTAACTCTTTATTATCCAGGATCAAAGGCACGGGGGGGGGGGGGAATGGGGAGAGGAATGAGTTTAACCCTCCATTACCCAAGATCAAGTGGACGGCAGAACTTAACCCTGCCACCCTAGACTAGGAGATGAACCAAACAACTGTTAGTGCGAGCTGGGAAGGGAAGGTATTAATTTTCCCATTATCTAGGCCAAACACCCAGTACTGAGCACCTAGTTTAGCTCCGCCCTCAGTGACCAGTCAGTCTTCCTGTGCCCCATCCATGTGATGCCAGTGACCGGAGCAGGCTGGGTTCCACCCCCGCCCCACAACACTGAGCCCGCCCTCCTGACCTGCAAGACGCCGTGCTGCACTCCACCAGGAATAGTCACGCCTGCACACACACACACTGACAGATAGACACGGGAACAATAAACCACTACCCTCCGGAATGCCGGCTCACTTCCGGCTCCGGAGACGCTTGGTACTGCCCTCAGGCGAGCCGTTCTTGCGTTTGTTCTGCCCGCTGGGCATCTGTCCACCCCTTGCCCTGGTCGCAATGACCTGCTCCAGCAGCTCCTGCAGGTCCTTAATCTTCTGCTCGCTCTGCTGGTGCTTGAGGGTGTGCTCGCCCAGCTTACGGTCCAGTTCGGCCAGCCGGGCGTTCTGCTCCCCGATGATCTGGTTCTGCTCCAGGATCTTCTGGTCCTGGTCCTGCAGCTGTTTGAGCTGTTCCTGCAGCTTGACCCGGATCTCTGACACCTCACGTCGGGTGCTGGTCACGTTCAGCCCTTGGGCTTTCACCTGCTGCTGCAGCTTGCACAGTTCCTGTCGAGCAGGGTTTTGCTTAGAGAAGAGCTGTACGGCTGTCAGGGCAGTGGATGGTCCGGGAACTGGGGAACAAACAGGAGGGCACAGTTAGACCATCAGCTACTAGGATTATTAATGACCATCTGACCATCAGCTTGGCTGATATTTTCTCCTGTTACCTTTACACTATTACCATTCAAAAGCCTGTCAATTTCACCCTTAAATACACCCAATGACGGCCTCCAGAACCATCTGTGGCAACAAGCCCATAGATTCAACACTCTTTGGCTGAAGAAATTCCTTCCCTCTGCTTTATTCTGAGGCTGTGTCCTCTGACCCCAGACTCTCCTATTAATGGAAATATTGTGGCGATCCAGTTCCCAGTGCACTCAAACCAGCTCACAAAGTGGCGCGCGCCGGCATTGAGGCCGGTCTCAAAGAGGGCGCCAAGTCTGCTTCACCAGCAAGGGGAAAAGCCCGCACGCAGGACGGGACTGTGAATATGCAGCATTCCCGCCCGGAGAGGGCAGGAACAGGAAGGCTTTAAAGCGAGTCCGTGAAGTTTGAATAAACCTCTTTTGTAATTGTAGCTCACCGACTACGCGTTGTTATTTCAGCGCTGCGTGTAGCACACCGCTACAATTGGTGACCCCGACGGCCCAAACGATATTTGGACCGGAGATGAACAACGCCACATCTGTTCATGCAGTTTTGTTAAAACTGCCAAGCTTCTGGATGCTGCGACCTCACGTATGGTTCCAGCAAGCAGAAGCCCAATTCCACATTCGGCAGATAACCTCGGATGCCACATGTTACTACTACGTGGTGAGCTCCCTTAACCGGGAGACAGCCTCCCAGGTTGAGGAGTTCATACAGTCGCCCCCAGAGGACAGCAAATACACAGAATTCAAAGACCTGCTCATAAGGACTTTCGGACTCTCACAGCACGAGCGGGCTGCCCACTTACTGCACCTGGATGGTTTGGGAGACATGCCGCCGTCGGCTTTGATGAACAAGATGCTCTCCCTGGTTGGAGATCACAAGCCCTGCCTCATGTTTGAGCAGGCATTCCTGGAGCAGCTGCCCGAGGACATACGCCTGCTGCTGTCCAACGCGGATTTCAGCGGCCCGGGCAGACATGCTGTGGAAAGCCAAGGAGAGTGAGGTGTCCGTCGCATGGATCACCAGACCAGGCCCAGCCGCAGAGCCCACTAACCCCAGAGGCAGGGGTGAGGAGACCAACGAACAATGGTGCTTCTACCACCAGCAGTGGGGCGCAGAAGCCCGCTGCTGTAGCCCACCCTGCAAGTTCCCAGGAAATGCCAGGGCCAGTCACCGCTGATGGCTATGGCGGCTGGCCATCGGGATAGCCTCCTGTATGTCTGGGACAAGCAGTTGGGACACCGCTTTTTGACACCGGAGCTGAGATCAGCCGCAACAGAGAACTGGGTCCCACCCGGAGGGCCGCGAACAGCAGCACAGTAAGGACCTATGGCACCCGTATGGTGCCGCTGCAGTTCGGCTCCAGCCGGTTCACGTGGGACTTCACACTGGCCACCGTAGCCCAACCGCTCCTGGGAGTAGATTTTTTGCGAGCTCACAGCCTACTGGTCGACCTGCCAAGGAAGAGACTGGTCCACTTCGAGACCTTTCAAACGTTCTCCCTGGGTGAAGCCCAGTTGCCGGCCCCACACCTAGACTCCATCACGCTGTCCGACAACGACTTCACCAGAGTCCTAGCGGATTTCCCATCGGTTCTGGCAACACAGTTCATGGCAGCCATGCCCAGACACGGCGTACAGCACCACATCCCGACACAAGGACCACCCCTCCACGCCCGTGCTCGGCGGCTTCCCCCAGACAAGCTCCGACTGGCGAAGGAGGAGTTCAAGAGGATGGAGGAATTGGGGACCCTACGGCGGTCCGACAGCCCATGGGCCTCCCCCTGCACATGGTGCCCAAAGAAACAGGGGGCTGGAGACCATGCGGCGACTACCGCAGACTGAATGAGGCTACCACACCGGACCACTACCCTGTGCCGCACATTCAGGACTTTGCAGCAAACCTGCACGGCGCACAGATCTCCTCCAAGGTAGACCCCGTCCGGGGATACCATCAAATCCCGATGCATCCGGACGATGTCCCCAAAACGGAACTCGACACCCCGTTCGGCCTTTTCGAATGCCGTTTGGCCTAAAGAATGCCGCACAGACGTTTCAGCGGTTAATGGACGCGGTGGGATGCGACCTGGACTTCGCTTTCATCTATTTGGACGACATCCTCATAGCCAGCAGCAGTCATCAGGAGCATCTGTCCCACCTCTGTCAACTCTACGCCCGACTGAGTGAATACGGCCAGACAATCAATCTGGCCAAATGCCAGTTCGGGCCCAACACCATCGACTTCCTGGGCCACAGGATTACTAAAGACGGGGCAACCCCTCTGCCCGCCAAGGTAGACGCGGTCCGCCATTTCTCCCAACCCAACACAATCAAAGGCCTTCAGGAATTCGTGGGGTATGGTGAACTTCTACCACCGCTTCCTCCCTTCAGCAGCCCGAATCATGCGCCCCCTGTTCGCCCTAATGTCAGGTAAGGGCAAGGACATTACTTGGGATGAGGAGTCTGCCACCGCTTTCATTAAAACCAAAGAAGCCTTGGCAAACGCCGCGATGCTAGTGCACCCCAGAACGGAAGTCCCTACTGCCCTCACAGTGGACGCATCTAACATGGCAGTCGGTGGAGTGCTGGAACAACTCATCGAGGGGCGCTGGCAACCCCTGGCATTTTTCAGCAAACACCTACGACCACCCGAGCTCAATTACAGTGTTTTCGACCGGGAACTGTTGGCACTATTCCTGGCAATCTGGAATTTCAGGTACTTCTTAGAAGGTAGGCCCTTCACCGCATTCACGGACCACAAACCTCTTACCTTTGTGTTCACGAAAGCATCCGACCCCCTGGTTGTCCCGCCAGCAGCAACATCTGTCCTACATCTCCGAATACACGACGGATGTCCGGCATGTCTCGAGAAAGGACAATGTCATGGTGGACGCCCTCTCCCACCCTAACAGCCAAGCCCCGTCCCAGGGGGTAGACTATGAAGCGCTGGCGGAGGCACAGCAGGCAGACGAGGAGATCCCTAGTTACAGAACCGCAGTCTCCGGTTTGCAGCTCCAGGACCTCCCCGTAGGCCCAGGTGAGAGGACCCTGCTCTGTGACGTAACCACTGGCCAACCCCATCCCGTCGTCCCGGCAGCGGCGCGTTTTCGACTCCATTCACAACTTAGCGCACCCCTCCATCAGGACAACTGTCTGGATGGTAGCCAACAGGTTCATTTGGCACGGACTCCACAAGCAGGTCAGTGAATGGGCCAAAACGTGCATGCACTGCCAAACAGCCAAGGTGCAGCGGCACACCAAAGCCCTGCCGCAGCAGTTCCACCCCATCCACCAGCGTTTCGACCACATTCATGTGGATATCGTGGGCCCCCTGCCAGTGTCGCGAGGAGCGCGGCACCTCCTGACTATCGTGGACCGGTTCACAAGATGGCCAGAGGCAGTCTCGCTCACCGACACCACCTCCGAATCCTGCGCCCGAGCATTAATCGCAACCTGGGTATCTTGCTTTGGTGTACCAGCCCACATTACCTCCGACAGAGGCGCACAGTTCACCTCCAGCCTGAGGTCAGCTATAGCCAGCCTTTTGGGGACACAACTGCACCACACAACTGCCTACCACCCACAGTCGAACGGACTAGTGGAGCGTTTCCACCGCCACCTGAAGTCGGCTCTCATGACCCGCCTCAAGGGGCCTAACTGAGTGGACGAGCTTCCCTGGGTCCTGCTCGGAATCCGCAAAGCACCCAAAGAGGATCTGTACATCTCGTTGGCAGAGTTGGTGTATGGCGCACCCGATTGTCCCAGGAGAGTTCATACCAGCCCCAAGGGGGCAACAGGAAGAACCTACAGCAGTCCTGGACAGACTACGTGAGAGGCTCGGTAACCTGGCCCCCATACCCACTTCACAGCATGGGCAGAACCCGACCTGCGTACCCAAAGACCTGCAAAACTGTAAGTTCGTTTTTGTACGACGGGGCGGACATTGGGCACTGCTGCAGCGGCCCTACGAGGGGCCGTTTACAGTGATCAAAAACAATGGGTCCACATTTATGCTGGACACTGGGGGGGAAAGAGGTGGTTTTCACAGTGGACCGACTCAAACCTGCCTATGTGGACTTGGCGCAGCCAGTCGAGATTCAGGCACCGCGGCGCAGAGGCAGACCTCCCAAACAGAGTCTGACCCAGACAGAGGACATTGGGGGGTGTATCGCCGGTTCTGGGGTGGGGGGGGGGGGGGGGTTATGTGGCGACCCACTTCCCAGCGCACTCGAATCGGCTCACAAAATGGCGCGCGCTGACATTGAGGCCGGTCCCAAAGAGGGCGCCAAGCCTGCTTCACCAGCAAGGGGAAAAGCCCACACGTGGAATGGGACTGTGAATATGCGCCCCCTACAGCATTCCCACCTGGGAAGGGCAGGAACGAAGGCTTTAAAGTGAGGCTGTGAAGCTTGAATAAACCTCTTTTGCAACTGCAGCTCACCGACTACACATCGTTATTTCAGCACTGCGTGGAGCACACCACTACAATATAATCTCCACATCAATTCTATCCAGGCTTTTCCGTATCCATTTGGTTTCAATGAGATTCTATTCCTGCCTGTCCCCTCACAGAACCTGGCCATTCTGAACTCCAACTCCATCAGGTCCAGCCCAGAGACAGCAAATGCTCCTCGCATACTGAAACTTTGGGATCATTCTCATAAACCCCCTTCGCAGCCCAGAGTGGAGGGTTCAATGAACACAATGCAAGGGATTGCAGACTCTGACGCAGGCACAACCCTCCTCAGCATCGAGGACATCACTGAGCATTGTCCCCTCCTGGGACATGTTCTCTTCTCATTACTACCATCAACGAGTTTGTACAGGAGCCTGAAGACCGAAATGCAACTTCCTAACACTCCCTACCCCGCAATCAGAATCTGAATGGCCCATGAACACAACCGTTATTTCACTGTGTACTTTGTAATTGACAGTGACTTTGTGCCTTTGCACTGTATTACTACTGCAAAGCAAAAAAAATCACACTATCTATGTCAGCGAAAAGCAACTCACCCTGATTCTCTTCTAGACTCTCTGCAAGGTCAGCACATCCCTCCTTAGGTACAGGATCCAAAACTGCTCACAGACCAAGGTCAAGCCCCACTGCAAAGGAGCTTCCATCCTGGTCTCCAATGCTATCTGGGCAGAGTTTGCACGCTCTTCTACACACGTTTCCTCCTGGTGCTCTTGCTTCCTCTCACATCCCAAAGGTTCACTGGCCACTATCTACCTCCTAGTTTCCACCTCACACCCTACACCTGATTCAGTACCGGACTCCTCTCCCCCTAAGCCCCAGCCATCTCTCCAGTCACCTTACTTCTTCCAGCCCCCCCCCCCCCACCATCAGTAGACTGGCAACACTTGCCCCCCTGCCCACTCACACAGATGCACAGCTCTACAGGCATCGGCACCTGTGTTATTGTACACAACCGTATCTCTCATGCCCATACCTGGTGCCACTCCCAGCAGGCGACCCGACATGTCTGAATTACTCAGTTTCTTCTTCAGGATGGGGACGATTTTTTCATCAAAGTATTCCATAGCCATGGAGGAGATGTCGCGCAGTTCCTGCAGAACTTCGTGGGCTCGCTGTGGGGACCGGGTGGAATTCACGTACCTCAGTACCCGGTAAATCTCATCTATCACCTGCACAGATTGCAACACGACAGGCGTGGGTAACACAGGAAGAGAGCAGCCGGAACACAAACTCCAGCACTGACAGAAAGCCCCAAACACATCATCACAAACTCCCTGTGCCAGACAGAGAGTGAAGCTCCCCCTGCACTGTCCAATCACACACTCCCTGTGCCAGACAGAGAGTGGAGCTCCCCCTGCACTGTCCAATCACACACTCCCTGTGCCAGACAGAGAGTGGAGCTCCCCCTGCACCGTCCAATCACACACTCCCTGTGCCAGACAGAGAGTGGAGCTCCCCCTGCACCGTCCAATCACACACTCCCTGTGCCAGACAGAGAGTGAAGCTCCCCCTGCACTGTCCAATCACACACTCCCTGTGCCAGACAGAGAGTGGAGCTCCCCCTGCACTGTCCAATCACACACTCCCTGTGCCAGACAGAGAGTGAAGCTCCCCCTGCACTGTCCAATCACACACTCCCTGTGCCAGACAGAGAGTGGAGCTCCCCCTGCACCGTCCAATCACACACTCCCTGTGCCAGACAGAGAGTGGAGCTCCCCCTGCACTGTCCAATCACACACTCCCTGTGCCAGACAGAGAGTGGAACTCCCCCTGCACTGTCCAATCACACACTCCGTGTCAGACGGAGTACAGGCTAGGTCAAGAGTAAAACTCACTATATCAGAGAAATAACATGCTCCCACAAGACACTGAGACGTGTGACTGATTTCATTTGCTGCAATCTGATTTAGTGATTTATGATCACAGGCCATTCAGCCCATTGTCAGTGCCAGCACAGTACCACAAACCCTTTTCCCAAAACCATGTCCTTCGTTGCACATTGTTCCCTTCTGACCGCCCCATTCCCACAGACAGTTGGCCCCAAGTCACCATTCCGCAGTTTAAGGGTTTCCAACCCCTGGTTTTCCCTCCCCTCCATTTGCCCTGATTCAACAATTCAGTACTGTTGTTTCCTCATTACTTCCCTACGGAGAACCAGCCGAACCCTCAATTCACCAAAACCTCCTTCTCTGTGCTGACTAGGACTGTGGGAGGACTGAAATTTTGGTCTCCAATCTCGCTCATCATGACCCCTTGCACCTTGTCTATCTACAGCGCACTATCCCTTTCTCTGCAGCTCTTTATTCCGCACTCTGTGTCCCTTTATAATCTACTTCAACACAGAATGATCTGTTGTGATAGCACGCAAAGATTTTCCCTGCATCTCGGTACAGATGACCACAATGATCCAATATCAATAACAAAGGACCACGAATAGCATTTATTCCTCTCCACCACCCCACACCATTCCTCATTCCATTTGTCACTCACATACCAGTGTGAGCAAGAACAACGGCCAGATTCAGCCGGGAATCCATCAAGGGAGATTCATGCGGAGGAAGGCAGATGTCAAAGATGCTCTGCTGTCAGATACTGGGGTGTCTTAGCACCAGGAATGGTAACGGGACACAACAGACGTGGGCACCGCACCGCTGCCCTCCCCTCACACACCTTGCCTGGAATGAAGCAGCAGAGATTGGTGTCGACATATTTCATGAAGGTCATGTTGAGGAGGGAGAGCCTGGTCTCCACCGCAGCCAAGATGTCCGCGTGGCGTGCCAGCGAGTGGTTCCTGCGCTCCGATTCCCGACTGGAAGGAGAGAGAATTAACTCTTCTTGTGTCCACGGACTGCACACTCCCCTGCTCCAGCTGGTAACAAGACTTCCCCTCATCTACCCCATTACAGCTACAACCAGGTGACAAAGGAGTCCAGTGTAGCCTTATTATGACCAGCCTTGCACGCCACCCACCTCTTCACACCCCCTGGAGCCTAATACTTAAATCTTCAGAATAAATTTCCCCTTGTCTCTGAATTTTGCAGAAAAAGCTTTACCCTCCTGTAGATTCTCACTTCTTATGTTATCCTCTGGTATACAATATTCCTGAAGAAACACCCTCTCCAAAGAGCAGTGTCCTAACTCAAACACCAGCTGGGTGAACATCATATCGAGTTTTCAACATAATTACCTTTCAAAATCAAAATGTCACTGTCCCACCACAAATGCAATGCTCTCCATACTTACAAAGAAGGTCATGGAGAATCATCGTTTACGAAGCAACACAAAATATTTGGAATTCCCAATTCTCCTCACACTGGAAGGTTCTGGCCTTTGAGACTGTTCTGTTGTCAGAGATACAGCAGAGATGGTGAACAGCAGCCGTGGCCTGGTGCAGAAGACCCTGTGGGACCACTCAGAGGACAAGTGGGGAATTTACCTAGTGATGCTAGTCCTAGGCCTACCGGTGTCAGAAAAAAGATTGGCACAGGAGAAGCATGGCTAGTGAACAGAGATCTGTGAAGACAAGACTATGAAGGGAGTAGGGTCATTGCTCTGTTGGCCAAGGCTGCTGACGAGATGTCAGAGCTCACAGGGGAATTCTATGAAACAGCAGTTCCATCTTTACTGGATGCTGTGCCGAGTTCTCAGCACACTCTACAAGGATGAACGGTCAACATGGTGTTTCCACTGCCAGCAATGTAATGGACACTGTGTGGGCTGTGCCTGTTTGATTTGGTACAGAGATTTAATTGCGTTGTGTAAAACTACACGGGCCAGGTAGAAGGACCAGCTTCCCTTGGGTCAGATCAGGCAGCAACCCTCCAAACATCAATTCCTGGAGAACCCATAGACTGACCCAAAATTCATTTCCAGCATATTTGGCCAATTCAATGATACATTCTTTCATAAGCATCATCACTTCCTCTGGTCACCATCACAGGCACCAATTAGCCCCAAAGTCCCTGTAACAACCTTGCTTCTGCCCAGGTCACACGACAACGCATCCCCCACCCCCCGGTCGGTCTGTACACAGATCACAGGGAGCTCTGCCCAATCAGGTGCAGACACTCAGAGACAAACCCGACCACGACTGAGCTCGACGGGTAGCATACTCACCGTGGAAGCTGGGCTTTGACCTGTTTCTGACACAGGCTGTGATACCTCTCGACCTTCAGGAAGCCCTGGTTCAGCAGACGCTGGCAGATTGCGTCCATCCGCTTGCACACCTGGAGCGAGAACAGAGTCACAGAGACACCACACACCAGCAGCTTTGACAACAGAGACACCACACAGCATCCATTCGTTAAACAGCGTCAGCAGCATTTCACAGGTGTCCTGAAGGGGCTCCCACTGTTGGGGAGGGAGTTCCAGGTCTCAGACTGTGAATCACTGTGACACATTTCCAAAACATGAATTGGAGAGGAAGCTGCCTTGCTGGGATAGAATCCAAGGGTTTGGGAGGTGCCATCAGTAATAACATCTCCTCCTCACTGACAAGCAACACTGGTGCACCTCAAGGGTGTGTGCTTAGCCCACTGCTTACTCTTTCTACACTCATGCCCGTGTGGCTAAGCAGAGTTCAAACGGCATCTAAATATTTGCTGATGACACTGTTGACAAAGTCAAATTTACTGTCAGATGAACAAGTGCACGGGTGCAAAGAAAACCTGACTTGCAGAAGGATCACAGGCAGAAGGATTCAGCATTATCTCAGCAGCCTTCACAAGGAAAATAAACAATTTGCTACAAGACCACAATAGGAACTAAAGAAAAAGTTTGGCCCCAGTGTTGCTGAGAGTTCTGATAGTTGGTTGAAGAAGTAACTCTTTCGGAATCTGGTGGTGTGGGACTTCAGGCTTCTGTATCTCCCATCTGACAGCAGCTGTGAGAAGGACGAAGAGCCTGGAAATTTCCGATGATATTTGTTGCCGTCTTGAGGCAGTACCTCATGAGATGGAGGGGAAGGGTATGTTGTCTGAGTCCACTTCTTTCTGCAGCGTACATTCCCGCACTTTTGAACTGTCTCACCAAAACGCGATAACAAGCTGAACCTCCTTAGCTCACTGAGAGACGCTGACACACTTTCGGTATAATGGTGAATGTGCTGGGCCCAGGACAGGTTGTCCTGTATGCTAATACCCATCAATCCCCCAATGCAGACTGGTGGAGATTTGCTTTCCTGAAGTCCACAATCAGCTGCTTAGCTAAGCAAGAGGCTGGCTTTGCAGTGACACTTGACGAGGGGTCCTGAATCCAGACGGGGGAGATGTAGTGTACCTCGAATTTCAGAAGGCATTTGATAACGTCCCACATAGGAGATTGGTGGGTAAAACCAAAGCTCAGGGCATCGTGGGGGGGGGGGGGGGGAGAAGACATTGACATGGATAGAAAACTGGTTGGCAGATAGAAAGCAAAGGGTAGTGGTGAATGGGTGTTTCTCGGAATGGCAGGTGGTGACTAGTGGGGTGCCACATATTGGGACCACAGCTGTTTATAATTTACGTCAACGATTTGGATGAAGGCATTGAAAATGACATCAGCAAGTTTGCTGATGATACTAAGCTGGGTGGCAGTGTGACATGTGATGAGGACGTTAGGAGAATTCAGGGTGACTTGGATAGGCTGGGTGAGTGGGCAGATACTTGGCAGATGACGTTTATTGTGAATAAGTGTGAGGTTATCCACTTTGGGAGTAAGAACAGGAAGGCAGATTATTATCTGAACGGTGTAGAGTTAGGAGATCTAGGAGTACTTGTTCATCAGTCACTGAAGGTGAATGAGCAAGTGCAGCAGGCAGTGAAGAAGGCTAATGAAATGTTGGCCTTTATTACAAAGGGAATTGAGTACAAGAGCAAGGAAATCCTCTTGCATTTGAACAGAGCCCTGGTGAGACCACACCTGGAGTATTGTGTAGTTTTGGTCTTCAGGGTTAAGGAAGGACATCCTGGCTGCAGAGGAAGTACAGCGTAAATACACGAGGTTAATTCCTGGGATGTCTGGACTGTCTTACGCAGATTCATTAGAGAGACAAGGCTTGTACACGCTGGAATTAAGGAGATTGACAAGGGATCTGATTGCAACATATAAGATTATTAAGGGATTGGACAAGATAGAGGCAGGAAATATGTTCCAGATGCTGGGAGAGTCCAGTACCAGAGGGTATGGTTTGAGAATAAGGGGTAGGTCATTTAGGACAGAGTTAAGGAAAAACTTCTTCTCCCGGGGAGTTGTGGGGGTCTGGAATGCACTGCCTCAGAAGGCAGTGGAGGCCAATTCTCTGGATGCTTTCAAGAAGGAGCTAGATATGGATAGGGCAGGGGTCGGCAACGTTTACCACTGAAAGAGCCAGTATGGACCTATTTCCCACAGAAAAGAAAACACTGGGAGCCACAAAACCCGTTTGACATTTAAAATGCAATAACACTGCATACAACGGTTTTTTTTTGCCTTTATGCTATGTATAAACAAACTATAATGTGTTGCATTTATGAAATTGATGAACTCCTGCAGAGAAAACAAAATTACATTTCTGCATGCAACAAAAACATTTTGAACTCCGAAAAAAAGACGTTAGGTTGAAGGTTACTCCATAGGTAGCCTACCTTGGATCGAAGAATTAAAAGAAAGCGCGCACTGGCGGGTGTCAGGCATTGGCAGTGGTGATGTATATTAATAGCGATAAAAAACACGTTGTAGTGGTGTAGCGCTACACGCAGCACGAAAATAAAGACACTGCAGTCAAAGGTAACTTTATTCAAACTAAACAGCCTTGATTTAAAGCCTCCCTCAACCCGTCCCCGTGGGCGCGGATGCTCCAAAAGACACGTACTCACAAACCCCCATAGGCTATCTCCCTTAGACGGAACGGTGGCTAATTGTGAGCCGGTTCGGATGTGCCAGGAAATGGGGTCTCCACAAAGTTTTTAGATTGTACAAGATCACCATAATCTTCAAATTTCGAATTACATTTCAAAAACTAACAAACCACGGGGAGCCGCAGCACAGAGATCAAAGAGGCGCATGCGGCACCGGAGCCGCGGGTTGCCGACCCCTGGGATAGGGGAATCAAGGGATATGGGGACAAGGCAGGAACCGGATATTGATAGTAGTTGATCAGCCATGATCTCAAAATGGTGGTGCAGGCTCGAAGGGCCGAATGGTCTACTTCTGTACCTATTGTCTATTGAATCGCTCTAGTAAGCTGACTCATTGCCATCTGTGATTCATCCAATGACAGTACAGAACCTCAGGAGTGAGACAGATTGGTGTTACCACAACCACTTTGCACTCTACATCAGTAAGGCCACCGGATTAATTGCAGCCTGCAGGAGAACACACACCAATCCTCATTAAGGGTCTGTGCTGGAAAGTGCACAGCCTCGAGCTCCTGGGCGTCACCCCAGTTGCTCCACTTCATTGGAAGTTTGAAGAAATTCAGTACGTTTTCCAAAAATGTAAATTATTTGTAGAGTGGAGAGGATTCTGACAGGTTACATCATTGCCTGGTGCAGAGATCCACTGCACTGAATTACAGAGGGTCATAGACTCTCAGCTCCATCACAGGAACAAATTTGCCCACCATCGAGGACACCTGCAGGAGGTGGCACCTCAAGAAGGCAGCATCTTTCACTGGAGACCCTTCCCACCTGGGACAAGCTCTCTTCTCATCACTACCATCAGGACCCTCACAGAGATTCAGAACCATCTTCTTCCACTCCAACAGATTTCTGAAAGATCCATGAACACCACCTTCAGAATTTTTTAAAGCTATTTACTTACTTCTGTAATTTACAGTAGTTTTATATCTCTGCTGCTGCAAAACAACAATTTCACATCATCTCGTCAATGATAATAAATCTGACCCTGTCAGAGTGATTGTAGTACACTGATCTGAGCTAGTCCCATTTGGCTCACAACCCTCTAATTTTGTTTCTATCCACGTACCTGCCTAAACGTCTTCTAAACATTGTTTTGATCCACTTCTGCAGCTTCCTCTGGCAACTCGTTCCATATACAAGCTATCCTCTGTATAAAAATGTTTGCCCTTGGGACCTTTCTAAATCCCTTCCCTTTCACCTTACACCTATGCCCTTTTAAACTCTTGGGAAAATAACTGTGACCATCTACCTTGTCTTTGCTCCTCATGATTCTATATATATTTCTATAGTCACCCCTCAGCTTCCTGCATTTCAGAGGAAAAAAGTCTCAGCCTCTCTTTTTAACTCCAGCTGTGTAGTCCCAGTAACGTCCCTGTGAATCTTTCCTGCACCCTTTCCAGCTAAAATGACACATTTCCTCTAGTTTGGCGACCTGAACTGCACACTGTCTTACCAATGACTTGTGCGGGTATAACATGAAGATCCAACTACCGTATTCGTTGTCCCAAGTGATGACAGCATGCCTGCCAGACACTGACTTTACTAACCTATCTCGCTGTCAGGAGCTATGAACCTGTACAGTGCAGGCATCCCACACTGGTGAAGGAGGGAAGGAATGGTTAGCCTGGCTATCAGTCAATCCTGGATGATGTAGAGATTTTTTGGAATTGTCACATCGAACACAAAATGCTTCACGCTGGAGTGATGTAACTGGTGTAGTTGGGGCCTTAGTTTTTTACATCAATGACAAAATCTAAGACTCCCACCAACAACAACTGATGAAAGGGCAATTTGTGATGGGGACACTGTTACTGTGCAATGGGATACAGAGTGATGGGTGAAAATCTGGCAAAAGTGGGCAAGGGTGAAATCTTGGGAATGGAAAGGGGATTAGAATTTAAGTGATGCAAGACTGCACACAAGCAAAATTCAGAGAGATCTTTTTGTTCTTGTACACAAGTCACACAAAGTTAGCAGGCAGGAATGCAAAAAGCAACTTGGCCTTCACTGCCAAGGGATTGGAGTTTAAAAATAAGGATGTTTTGTTACAATTGTATTGAGTGTTCGTGAGATTGCTCCCCTAACCTAAAAAAATGACATTGTGGTAGGATCATTCCACAGAAACATACAAGATCCTAAAGGGATCAGACAGGGCAAATGTCAAAGTGTTTTCAACTAACAGGAGAGTCACAAAGAAGTGGATATAACCACCATATAAGGAGCCAAACTAAGGTGGGAGCAGATCCCTGGAATTCTATCCCCAAAGGAGATGAAGGTTAGATCACTATAAACGTTTAAGACGGAGACAGGCAAATTCTTGAAAAAAATCAGAGAATTAAGGGTGAGGTGGGGGAGCTGGTACAAGTAGGGTTTAAACTCTGCCAAGATCATTTTCAACAGGACAAATTTAAGGAGTGGCTACTCCTGTCCTTGGAGATGCATGCCTCCAAACCAGTGCCCAACTCTCCCCAATATGCAGGACCTCCTCGAGAGGCACTGTCTCAGGAAGGCAACATCTTCCCCATCTGGGCCTCGTCCTCTTCTCGACGCTGTCATCAGACGGGAGGTACAGGAGCCCGAAGCTTCGTCAAATGCTTGAACCTTAAAAACCCTAATCGTATCTTGTTACTTGTCTGTTCAACCTTTACTAACTTTGTGTTTATAAGCTTAATGTTGTTACCTAACTTGTGCATCTTTTATGTTAGTCTCCATTACAAAAGTCTGCATTAACTTTTGTTGTAATACTCTGTGCTGCTGCTGTAAACAGACAAATTCCAGACCATTTATATCCTGGGTATGTATGTCTATAAACATAAACTCAACACCTGAAGTATTCCATCACACTTCACTTGTGCTTTGGGGTGTCATAAATTCAGGCAAAGTATATCAGGTCTCTTACACTTGCAGTTGGTTAACGGTGACCCAGGACATAACATCACTAAGCATCAAAGTGTCTTGCTAGACATGCCTGTTCCCGGTACCAATGATTAGACAGAAAGATACACGGACCTCTTAAGGTCTTCAGCCCACAATCTACCTCATTATGACCCATAACCTGCCTGCACAGCACTCTCTCGGTTACTGCAACACTTCATTCTGTTATTACCTTCCCCTTGTACAACCTCGATACACTGATGTAATAATCAGTACACAAAACACAAACCTTCACTTGTGACAACAGTTAACCAGTTACCACTTTAAAATCACAACAACTAAAAGCAGAGAAGTTGTCTACGTACAAGATGACACGGAAAGGTGCTGAGAAGGATCAGCGAAGATTTATCTTACTCTGCCAGTGAGAAGAGATTCAAAAGCAGCGGGATAAGATCTGAATGAGCAGGATTGCATCTTTGAACATTATAATGTTCTATAGATTCAGGAACAGTTCCTGCTGATTATGTTCTACAGATTCAGGAACAGTTCCTGCCGATTGGAGGGTGGCTAATGTTGTCCCACTTTTCAAGAAAGGAGGGAGAGAGAAAACAGGGAATTATAGACTGGTTAGCCTGACGCCAGTGGAGGGAAAGATGCTGGAGTCAACTATAAAAGAGGAAATTACAACATATTTGGATAGCAGTAGAAGGATCAGTCCGAATCAGCATGGATTTATGAAGGGAAGATCATGCTTGACTAATCTTCTGGAGTTTTTTGAGGATGTAACTATGAAAATGGACAAGGGAGAGCCAGTGGATGCAGTGTACCTGGACTTCCAGAAAGCTTTTGATAAAGTCCCACATAGGAGATTAGTGGGCAAAATTAGGGCACATGGTATTGGGGGTAAAGTACTGACATGGATTGAAAATTGGCTGGCTGACAGGAAACAAAGAGTAGCGATTAACGGGTCCCTTTTGGAATGGCAGGCTGTGACCAGTGGGGTACCGTAAGGTTCGGTGCTGGGATTGCAGCTGTTTACAATATACATTAATGATTTAGATGAAGGGATTAAAAGTAACATTAGCAAATTTGCCCATGACACAAAGCTGGGTGGCAGTGTGAAATGTCAGGAGGATGTTATGAGAATGCAGGGTGACTTGGACAGGTTGGGTGAGTGGGCAAATGTATGGCAGATGCAGTTTAATGTGGATAAATGTGAGGTTATCCACTTTGGTGGCAAGAACAGGAAGGCAGATTACTATCTAAATGGAGTCAAGTTAGGAAAAGGGGAAGTGCAACGAGATCTAGGTGTTCTTGTACATCAGTCAATGAAAGCAAGCATGCAGGTACAGCAGGCAGTGAAGAAAGCTAATGGCATGCTGGCCTTTATAACAAGAATTGAGTATAGGAGTAAAGAGGTCCTTCTGCAGCTGTACAGGGCCCTGGTGAGACCCCACCTGGAGTATTGTGTGCAGTTTTGGTCTCCAAATTTGAGAAAGGACATTCTTGCTATTGAGGGAGTGCAGTATAGGTTAATTCCCAGAATGGCGGGACTGTCATATGTTGAAAGATTGGAGCAACTGGGCTTGTATACACTGGAACTTAGAAGGATGAGAGGGGATCTGATTGAAACATCTAAGATTATTAAGGGATTGGACACACTGGAGGCAGGAAGCATGTTCCCGCTGATTGGTGAGTCCAGAACTAGAGGCCACAGTTTAAGAATAACGGGTAGGCCATTTAGAACAGAGATGCGGAAAAACTTTTTCACCCAGAGAGTGGTGGATATGTGGAATGCTCTGCCCCAGAAGGCAGTGGAGGCCAAGTCTCTGAATGCATTCAAGAGAATTAGATGGAGCTCTTATAGATAGCGGGGTCAAGGGATATGGGGAGAGGGCAGGAACGGGGTACTGATTGTGTATGATCAACCGTGTTCACAGTGAATGGCGGTGCTGGCTAGAAGGGCCGAATGGCCTACACCTGCACCTACTGTCTATTTGAGCGAGTACAAGTCAACAGGTCAAATAGTCTTCTTCCTGCTACGTGTATATAACCACACCTCAAATCTAACACCCCTGGGTTCTGACACCAGTGGAGACAAGTTTATTTCCATTACCACAAAGAAATGGTATGTTATCCCTTTCAGCTAAGGATGCTATTAAACTGACCATCACCCCAAAGCACACCCTTTGCCCTGGGGCAGAGAATCTCCCAACACTGCCCCAGACCAGACCAACCTCCCATCAACCATCCTGAAGCTGACCACACGCAACTCACAGCACTATGTGGATGGTGGAGTTCTTACGTTACTGGGGCAGTGACTCAGAGGCCCGTTCGGGAACTTAAATCCATCAGGTAGCAGCATTATTTAACTTCAGACAATCTGACTTTTTTTTAAAAAAAGAGCCAATCTTGGCATCAGAATCGGAAAGGCCCCCGGTTCAGTGTCCCACCTAGTACCGGTCAGTGCGATAACCCCAAGACCACGGAGTGGGGTTGAGGAGCGGGAGTAAGGGGGTAAAGGGGGAGAGGGGGTAAAGTGGGAGGTGAAGGCGCTGACAGCGACCCAGACACCGACCAAGAATATCCGCACAACCAGCCTTCACACAGTCAGCAAGAGAGCCCACGACCCGGGATGTCCCCACCTCAGGCCGAGGATCCACGTCCCTCTCCCCGACCCCGACCCGCGCTCCCTCACCAGCCGCAGACCGCTGATCTCGTCATAAGCCATCAGCCCGAGGATGGAGTCGATGGCGACGATGGGAAGATTAAGCAACGGGTTGTCCTGGTGCAGCTGGTCAGTGCCGCCGGCGCCGGGCCCCGAATCGGCCGCTCCTTCCCCAAGCCCGGTACCACCACCTCCCGCTCGTTCAGCCGCCATCTCCCAACGCCGCCCCGCCGGACGTGACATACTTGCTACTAACGCTCGCCCCGCCCCGCCCCGGACGTGACATCACCCCGCTCGAGCTCGCCCCGCCGGAGGCCATCCGCCGTTTCCCGGCGTCATCACGCAGCCTGCCCGACGGGAGGCGGAGGCGAATGGTTAAAGGCAGAGATGGGAGGGAAGGGATAGGAGGGGAGGGTGAAGGGCAAGGGTAATTAGGGGAGGGGAGGGAAGGGAAGGGAAGCATGTGTGGAGTGTTGAGGGAAGGGACAGTGGGGAGGATGGAGGGGCAAGGGTAATGTGGGGAGGGATGAGGAAAGGGATAGTGGGGGAGGGTTATAGAAACATAGAAAACCTACAGCACAATACAGGCCCTTCAGCCCACAATGCTGTGCTGAACATGTACTTACTTTAGAAATTACCTAGGGTTACCCATACCCCTGTATTTTTCTAAACTCCATGCACCTATCCAGGAGTCTCTTAAAAGACACTATTGTATCCAACTCCAGCAGCAGCCCATTCCACACACTCTCCACTCTCTGAGTAAAAGTACTTACCCTGACATCTCCTCTGTACCTACTTTCAAGCACCCTAAAACTATGCCCTCTCGTGCTAGCCATTTCAGCCCTAGGAAAAAGCCTCTGACTATCCACACGATCAATACCTCTAATCATCTTATACATCTTTATCAGGTCACATCTCATCCTCTGCTGCTTCAAGGAAAAAAGGTCAAGTTCACTCAGCCTATTCTCATCAGGCATGTTCCCTAATCCAGGCAACATCCTTGTAAATCTATGTACTCTTACTATGGTCTCCACATACGTCCTGTAGTGAGGCGACCAGAATTGAGCACAGTACTCCAAGTAGGGTCTGACCAAGGTCCTATATAGCTGCAACGTTACGTCTCGGCTCCTAAACTCAGTCCCACAATTGATGAAGGCCAATGCACGATATGCCTTCTTAACCACAGAGCCAACCTGCGCAGCAGCTTTGAGTGTCCTATGGACTCAGACCCCAAGATCCCTCCGATCCTCCAAACTGCCAAGAGTCTTACCATTAATACTATATTCTGCCATCGTATTTGACCTACCAAAATGAACCACCTCACATTTATCTGGGTTGAACCTCCATCTGCCACTTCTCAGCTCAGTTTTCAATCCTATCAATGTCCCGTTGTAACCTCTGACAGCCCTCCACACTATCCACAACACTCTCAACCTTTGTGTCATCAGCAAAATTACTAACCCATCGCTCCACTTCCTTATCCAGATCATTAGAGTAGGGATTGCAGAACAGAGTCCTGAGGCACTCCACTGGTCACTGACCTCCAGGCAGAATATGACCCGTCTACAACCACTTTTTGGTTATGTACATATAAAGAAATCTAAAACTACAATCTAGACCCTAATCTGACACCCAGCTAATATCACCTTCCAGCAGCCTACCTATGGTCTGAAGGCTCCAGTCTCTCATTGACATGTGAGTGTGAAGGGAGTTTCTGCTTCTCCTGCCTGGTCCCAACCTCAAGGTCATCCTGTTTTCACATTCTTCCAGTAGTTTGGCAAGAGTGAAACGCAGTGGGCACCAGGGCCACTGCCCCCGAGAGGCAGCAGGAGGGCATGGAACCATGAGGAGTCCATCAGCTCCCAAGCACATTGGGCTGTCCTCCTTCCTCTGTAGGAGAGTCACAGACCCACAACAAACTCCTCAGTCCACCACAGAAACTGGTCTCCCTTCCACTGACCTCTCACTGCCTTGCCAACGTTCTCTCCTCCCCCTCCCATTGGAAAGCCTGAAAACACAGAACCCCAGGCTTCTACCCTGCTTTTACAAGAACATGGAGTGGTTCCCTAATATAACACGGTGAACATTTAACATCACAATTAAGCTTATTATGGCTTTGTAACTCACTGGTGAATAACCATGTGGGTTGCGAATTCTGGAGTCCACTGCTCCTTCACCTTGCAGGGACAATACCCAACAGTGCCTCCTCCAGGGGGGAGTGTAAGCCAGAGGCCTCCATGGACCTGATACGTAGCAAAGGAGAACAGGTTCACGACAGGCTTATGGCCAGTGTCTGCTGCACAACTCCATGACACCCAGCAGCATACTCCCACCTTCCAACAGGGGGCAGCCCCAGCAGGGACTAATTCCTCAACTTGGGAGGGGATGTTGCATCAGATAAAGTTGGTGGAGTAGAAGGTGGCAGATGGTTGTTATTGATATAGTGGATCAAAAGCCTGGTTGGTAAATTATTAGTGTGACATGTACAGTGAAAACTTTGTTGTGCACCCTAAAGCTACAGATCATTTAATCACATCAGAACGGTGAGGAGGTAAACGTGAAAACAATAACAGAACGCAGAATAAAGTCTTACAGCTCCTGAGTGCAGGCTGACAGTATTGTGCAAAGCAACAATGAGGCCGAGTCCCATTTTAAGGGACCATTGCATATTCGCCTATACAGTGGGATGAAGTTGCATGTTTCAGGCTTTCGTACCTTCTGTTCAATGTGCAGGAGAAGATCCAGGGTGGGAGGGGTCTTTGATTATGTTACACTCACAAAATGCTGGTGGAATGTGTCACAAAGGGTCTTGGATCGAAACGTCGACAGTGCTTCTCCCTATAGATGCTGCCTGGCCTGCTGTGTTCCACCAACATTGTGTGTGTGTTGTTTGAATTTCCAGCATCTGCAGATTTCCTCGTGTTTGCTTTGATTATGTTGGCTGTTTTACCGAGCCAGAGGGAAGTGTAGACGGGGAGAATAGTTTCTACAATTTGTTGAGCTGTTTCTACAACTCCCTACAATGACTGAGTGCTTGCCGTACGAAACTTATATTGTCATAGGCATCCAGATAACAATCGGTGAGAGTCAAAGAAGATGTCCCAATTTTCACCAGCCTTTTGAAGAAGTAGAGGCAGCGATGAGCTTTCTTGGCCTTGGCATTGACCAGGATGGGGCCTCTTGACCTCAGCATTGCTGAAATAGACAGGAGCATATGTACCCCCCAACTGATCTAAGGACACAAGTTCTGTGAAGATCTGTCCTGTGCCCAACATATTGATGCAATTACAAAGAAGGTGTGATAGTGGCTATAGGGTTTTGAGGAGACATGGTTTATCACCAAAAACACTCGCAAGTTTCTACAGATATGCTGTGCAAAGGATTCTAATTGGTTGTCTGGTACCGAGAGGCCACTGCACAGGATCGGAAAAAAATTTGAAACTTGTAACCGGATAGCCTTCCTCCAGGGTAACTATCCTGTGTTTCTGAGAGGGGACCCGGCGGGAACTGGTTCTGAGCTCTGTCATGGAAACAGGTTATCAAAAACACAAAGGAACTTTTCCAAAGCAACAAACAATTTGTTGAAGTAACTACGCAGGTCCAGCAGAATCTGTGGGAATTGTTGACCTTTCAGGTCTATCCCTGTATTAGTTCCAACCTAAAAATATCCACCATTCCTTTCCTTTCCACAGATGCGACTCGACGTGCTGCGTTACTGTTGCAGATTATTTGTGCAACAGTCCTCTGAAATGTTTCCAGGGTGAGCTCCTCACATCGTCCGTCAGGTGGCAGCACCGAGAGCCTCCTGCCGCTCCCTACCACCAGAGGGCAGCAACCCGTACCGCCGTATTCTCGCTCACCGGCTGTTGTCTGACAGTTACCCGGAAGTGCGTGTTTGATGACGAAGAAAGGGGCTTGCGGCCTGTGGATGGAATTTGAAGCCCAGAGTATGAGCCCGGAACGAGTGTTACCCGAACCCGAGGCTGAGGCCGAGGGGCAGGGCCACGGTAGCGGGTTGGGTCCGGCGGCGTGGAGCAGTGAGGAAGAGGAGGAGGACGAGGATGAGGAGTTGGCGGGGTCTATTCCTGAGGAAGAGCCCGGACCCGTCGCCGGTTACCGGTACCTACCCCTGGAGCAGGAACCCGGGGTCGCTCTCGGGCATCCCGAGCCCGACATCGAGGAGCGGCTGCAGGTGGGGCTGGGTCCGGAGGGAGAGAGTGGGGTCGGGGGCTGGGGGCAATGTAATGGAGATCGGAGGGTCGGAGTTGAGGGTCTGAGGATAGGGCTCGGGACTGGGATGGAGGGAGTGAGGATAGGGCTCGGGGCCGGGGTGGAGGGAGTGAGGATAGGGCTCGGGACTGGGATGGAGGGAGTCAGGATAGGGTTTGGGGCATGGTTGGTGGGAGGAGGGGGTCTCAGGTCCTGATCAGGGTCAGGGTTACAATCAGCCCTGCACTGGCGCCGATCTGGGCCTGTGAGCTGAACTGTCTGGAACCAGACACTGAAAGGCTGCCAGACAGCATGAATGTCGAGAAGATTCTGGGAAACAGCAGGTACTGGGGTCAGTCTCCCGGGTCTGTCTGAACCACAGCGTCTGCAGGAAATGTCCCACAGTCTCAGTGAAAGCTGATGGTGGACAGAAGGTAGATCTGGACTCTTTGGATATCATCCGTTCAACAAAGGTGGCATTAGGGTTGGATGCCCTTCAAGTTGGGAAAAGTTTTGATCGACCTGAAAGGGAGAGTGTTGGGAGTGAAGGTAGCCCTTCGCTGTGAGAAGGAATCAAGAAGGAATTCAGCCGAAATTTAATTTTTCAGAAGTTGGTGAGAATATGTAACCCATCACTGTTGGAAGCACATGGAATAGTGTAGTTGATTTAAGGTTAGGTTGCGCTCAACGCGAGGAAGGAGGGAAACAGGGAACGGTTCGAGTACAGTGTCATTGGTTGGTGTGAATGAGAGCCAAACAAAGTTTCCCAGGTCACAGTTACTGACTTTGTTCATGGTGTTTGCAGGAATTGCGTCTTTACTTGCCCGAGGCACCAGTTGACAGCGAGGAGGACGAGCCTCCAGAACACAGCAGTCAGCACTCTATTCCCATGGACCCAGGTAGGGAGAAGGTGTGGTCTGGGAGGGCAGGGCAGGGGTGGAGGGAGGAATCTCTCCACTGAATTAACTGAGAAGAAATGCGAGTGGGAAGCAGCTAGTCAAGAGGGACAGTGCAGGGTGTGGTTGGAAAAGGGACCATGTAGTAGTGATGGTGAAGGCTGGTAAAAATGGACTCTAGTAATTGAAGAAATTCATAATTTTGTGAGGAAGAATCAGTGAAGGCAGTATAAATTAGAGGGAGAGGACTCAGTTTTGAAAGGCACGGGAGCAGAGACATTGATATGTTTCTGTGTAGAGCACTGAGTTTGTGAGGCAGCTTGACAAAATGGTTTGAAAGCAGATTTCCTTGGGCTGTAACAACAGACAGTGAGTAGAGGAGTCATGAAGCCAGAGAGAGCTGTATGGGCTACAACAGTCCTGTGTTCTGAGTATCAGGAGTGGTGAGAAGGTCTTGTTGGAGAAGAGATTTACAGAAATGATTTCAGAGATGGTGGGGCTGAACTAATGTGGACCGAAGTGGAGAAACAGGATGTGCTCTCCTTGATAATAAAAGGAGATTGTGAGAATATAAAGTTTATAAGGAGAAGTTTTCAGTCCTGGAGGGTTCATGAACTATTTGGATATAGGAGGAAGACAATTGGCATAAAAACTAAAAGTAATGTTAGCAACGTTTGTTAGGTAAAGTTTGATGGTGGCTGGGGTTGGTTGGGTGTTCAAAGGCATCTGGTCAAGGAAAGTGTAAAGTAAATTCATTATCAAAGTATACATGTCACCATACACAACACTGAGATTTGTTTTCTTGTGGGCATACTCAGTAAACACAACAGAATCAATGAAAAACTGCACACAAAGATGGACAAACAACCAATGTGCAAAGACAACAAACTGCAAATAAAAGTCGAGAACACGAGTTTTTGTAGAGTGAGGTTGTCTCCTCTGCTTTAAGAGCCTAATAGTTGAGGGGTAATAATGGTTCCTGAACCTGGTGGTATGGGTCCTCGATGATGGATAGTGTTTTTCTTGTGAATGTGCTGAGTGGTGGAGAGGGGGCTTTATCTGTGATGGATCAGACTGTATCCACTACTTTTTGTAGATTTTTCTGTTCAAGGGCACTGGTGTTTCCATACCCGGCTGTGATGCAGCCAGTCAATATGCTCTCCACTGCACATCTATAGAAGTTTGACAAAATTTTAGATGACATGCCAAATTTGTGCACAAGTAGAGGTGCTGCTGTGCCTTCTTTGTAATGGCATATGCTGGAGCTAGGATCGATCCTCTGAAATGATAATGCTGAGGAATTTAAGGTTGCTGACTCTGTCCACCACTGATCCCCTGATGATGATAGCTCAAGCACCTCCAGTTCCCTCCTCCTGATACTTGCTTCTGACTATGAGAGGTTGTTGCATTGCCACCCCTCAGGCAGATTTTCCCTCCAATATGTTGATTCAGTCCACAACAGTGGACTTAAGTATGGCATTGGAGCTGTGCTCAGCCACACAGTCATAAGTATAAAGTGGTAGAGCAGGGGGCTAAGGACACTGTTTCGTGGTGCACCTTTGCTGACGATGAGATGCCTTTGCCAATCCGAACTGACTGGGGTCTGCAAGTGAGGAAATCCAGGATTCAATTGCACAAGGAGGAATTGCAGCTTGTTGAATAGTGTTGAATATAGAGCTGTAGTCAATGAAGAGCAGCCTGTTGCATGCACCTCCACTATCCAAATGTTCCAGAGTTGAGTGAAGATCCAAAGAAATAGTGTCTGCTGTTGACTTGTGATGGTAGGCTAGTGGGAATGGACTCAAGTTACTCCTCGTGCATCATTACCAACCTCTCAAAGCACTTCATCACAGTGGATGCACAGTAAATGCTTGTGGTTGAGAGCCGTTGAGGCAGGTTACTGTGTTCTTCTGGGGCACCAGTATAATTGAAGCCTGCTTGAAGCAGCTGGGCACTTCAGGCTGCCGAAGCACAAGGTTGAAGATAGTGGTGCACACTCCAACCAGATGAGTAGCACAACTCTTCAGTACTTGGCGGGTGCCTTGTCTGAGCTGAATGTTTTCTAAGGGTTCACCCTCCTGAAGGATGCGCTCGCATTGTCCTCAGAGATGAAATCCCAGGGTCGTTGGGGGCTGTGCAAGTTCTTGAAGGTGGCTTCATGTTTTGTTGGTCTAAGTGAGCATAAAAGGCATTGAGCTGATCTGGGAGCAAAACCTTGGTGTCACGTATGCCATTTGGTTTCACTCTGTAGGTGATAGAATTCAAGCTCTGCCACAGCTGTTGAGCATCCTTCTGTGATTCAAGTTTGGTCTGGAATTGCCGCTTCACATGTGAGATTGCTTTTAATCTCTTGTATTTTACTTGACAGACCTGAACGGCACTGAATCTGCCCTCAGCTGATTGCAGATCTCTTGGTTCCTCCATGGCTTCTGGTTGGGGAAGACTCAATGATCTTGTGGGGATACGCTCGTCCACGACAACTGTGGAGTATTCATTCAGATTCTCGGAGTCCTTGAACATGACCCAGTCCACTAACTCGAAGCAAACCTGTAACCGCTCCTTTGTCTCCCATGACCACCTCTTTGTTGTCCCGAACACTTGAAGGAAAGTACTTGTAGGGTTAGGCAGAGGGCAGGGAAGTGGTACCAGCAGGATTATTTGTATGTAGATCCAGCGTGGACTTGAGGACTACTGACTGTAGGTACAAACCACTGCTTCACTTGCAAAGGGTGTTTGGGTGGTAGGAACAGGAAAGGTGAAAGGTGGGTTTGCTACATCTGCAGCTGATGAGGGGAATGAGTGTTGGTGGAGAAAGAGGCAGGTTGCAGAGGGAGTATTACCTTCTGGATACTTATTTAAGATGACAGACATTAAAGATGGATGGCGTGTGTTTGGGTGCCTGTTCTAGTTGGGAAAGGATCTCTGTAAATTTCAAGACATTGTGTCAATTGTGGTGGAGGGGAAACTATGCTTAAGGAAAAAGAAATCATCTCGTACTGTTGTGGAATACTGGGAGAATGGGATGGATCCCACAGGAAGCAGTCATGAATATAACCTATACCCCAAAGGGGAGTCAGATGATCAATGGATGTTTTACTTATGATGGGGAATCCATTACCTGAGGGTGTTGGTTTAAAATGGGGTGGGGGGGGATAGGTTTGAAAAAAAACCTGTGGCAAATTTTTGTCACCTAGAGTGGAATGAGCTGCCCGAGATAGTGGTACAAGTTATGAAATTTAAAAGGCATCTGGAGTTGGAACACCTACAGACAATGTTTAGAGAGATGTGGCCAAATACAGGCAGGTGGGACTAGTTCAAACAGTTGGGCTGAAGGGCACGTTTCTCACTGGCTCGCAGACTGACCATTTGAAAGTGAGAACACAGAAATTGGCAGCAAGCATTCAAGCTTTGGAAACAGCATTAATTCAGTCATGACTGGGTTGGGGAAGTTTACAGAAAACTGTTCTGGACACACTTTGGAACCACAAATACCTTGTGCTGTGTAACAGCCGATGAGCAGGTGTGAGAATGATATGGGTCAGGTGGAGTTTTGTACTGGAGCTGGTCAGTAGGTCTTCAAGGACCAAGGAAAGACCCATTTCATATTTTGACTCTTTCCTCCTGCCTGCTCTCTCATCTATTTACAAGTGACACCTTATACCTTATGTTACTTTGGAGGTTTCTTATCCCAACTGTATTATCACCAAGAACGTCCAGTCCCTCTACACTTCCATAGTGGGATGGTTAAGTAGAAAGTACATTAGAGTCACTGAGTTGTACAGCACAAACAGCCTCTTTGGTACATTCAGTCCATGCTGGCCAACATGTCCCATTTGCTAGCTTTTGACCTGCAAGTTAAATCTCTTCAATCTATTGTAATACTGTAAATGCCTGCCCTTTTGTATGTCTGTAATCATTTAAACTATTATCACAATCTACCTTGGACAATGCACGTCACAATGTTACATAATTATTTAGCTGTTGCATTCTGAAATGTGGCCAATTGTGAAGGCATACACTCTCTCCAGGAGTGTCCAGGATTCTTGAGGCTTGCACAGATAGCATTTCTTCCTCTAGTTTATAATTTCCTTTCTCTCTTCTAGAACATGTGGAATTGGTGAAGAGGACCATGGCTGCAATCAAATTTCCCAGCTTAGGCGTTCCAGCTTGGGCCCAGGAAATCTCGGATGAGCAGTGGCAGTCTGTTGTCCGACAAACAATAGAGAACAGGCGGTCAGTGGTGGCAGCTAAAGAGTAACCCATGCCCAGTCAATGCCCTCTTCTCCATCCCTGCATCACAACTGTAAAATGGAAATGGACCGTGCTGGGGGAAGTTAGGGGAGTATACCAGCCTAGGGGCTGGTTGCAATGTTCTCTGGCTTTTGGGACCCAAGGAGTTTTGTGAAGCTTTGTGGTTGAATTTACTCCCAGGGAGTTCTGAGGTGCAGAAACTGCCTCAGGCCCCACCCTTTCAAGAATATGGAATCCAATTTCATCAATCCTCTGCCATTAAGTTCATGGAGGTCTGCATTTCTGTTATGGAGACACCGCCAATGATTAGCAAGAACACAGCTAAGGGGTCCCGATGAGGGATTCACACTCACTCAATGCATGCTCCTTGCATGGTTAAAGAACAGCCACAAACTTCTCCTTTAAGAGACCCAGTTTATTTTTCTTCTGTACATAGATGAACATCTGTACAAAATGACATTTCAATACTATGTAATGCTCTACCTAAAATAAAGTACAACATATGTACAAATTAACTGTAAGCAGCTTAATAGTGTCAGTGAGAAAGTTAAAGACATTTCATTTTTGGGTAGCTCCCTTCAATGACCTGAGAGCATCCCAGTAAGTTTACATGAAATGTATTTACAGTTAGCTCCCTGCATTTAACCATGAAGTGCTTATACTGTGATTGACCCAGGCCCTTTCATGCCTTAGGCCATTGCAACCCCAGCCAGCACTATCCCCAGACTGCTCTTGGCTGAGAATAATACTGCAGGCCTCCAGTAATTCCCAGTGCTGGAATTGGCAGGCTACCAGTAAACACCAACTTACAACTGCTTGACTTGTTTATAACAGTACTTTTACAACATTTAAAAGTCAAGAGTATTTTTTTTTCATTTACAGAGCTCTCTGGATCAGCTATGAATGATTAATAGATTTATCATTGGGAGATACTGATACAGAAGTCCATGTGAGAAAGAATGGTAGAGTCATACATTAACCCTCAAGTGTTTCTGCCTGTGCTGGTATCCCGATAATCAACAAAACCAGGGGCAGCAAAGACACTACATTTTGCTTCTATTCCTCACTGGCATTGTCCATTATTCCTCAATGGTAACCCCACACCAGCAAAAAAAAGTCCACTGGTTAGTATGTGCGATTCATTTACAGTTTGGAACTTCAGTGGAACAATAGTGAGGAAAAAGGCTAAATGAGTGGTTTGGGTTGTGTACTTTCAGCTCTTTGACTCTTGTTTATTCTAAACCCACCACCACTATTTCAATAGCTAACCCTTGTCTTAGTGATAATACACACTTTTCTTAAGTAAGCTGACATATAATTCATTGGCATTTACCAATGCTGTTGTTGAAATGGATATTGGTAATGTGGAAATTTGAAATAAAAACAGTAAATGCTGCAAGCATTCAGCAGTTAACTCTTCCCGACTTGAATGGGGAAACAACTTTACTCTTAAGTTTCCTCCACATCAGAAAGTTTAGTCAAGACCATCTCTATCTGTATCCAGCAGGGATGCTTCCGATGGCAATTAAGGTCAGCAAATCCAGGAATTGCCCTCAATACCAGCCATACATTTCAGCACTAACTGATTAATGGGACTGGTCCTGATAGAATTTACACCATTAATCAGTCTGAGTGGGCAGAACAGCAAAGCCGGTACTGTTGCTGCACACAAGTTAGTAAACTGTGAAAAAGGCAAGACTAGAATTTTTCCCTACCGTACAGAAAGGAGGGAGCAGCACTGCAGACTGAACTTGAAATGGTGTCAGGAAAATCTTACACACAGACCAACAGTGGTTAACATCTGGAACCAGTTCTTCACTAAAGCAGACCCCAGAATTATATTAAAAACTATATTTGTTGCAGTGAGCTGAAACAGTTTACAAACTGGTGACCAGGGTGGGAAGAAGTACCTCAATGAATATGTTGCAGTATGGTGGGGGTGAGGAAGATCACAATTTATTTTTGTTAACCACAAAAGTCTGAAGTAAACTTCCATACCATACTCTTCATTGCCATGATACAAAATGGAATCAAACTCCACCCACATTAAGGAATTAAAACGCAAGTATCAGATGCCAGTGCTCGACACATTTTTACAGTAAAAAATGAACCCCTAAATTAAGCTAGGGACATTGGTACTTAAAGCCTGGACTGGGCAGGATATCACAAATAACTATTTGCAAAAAAATAGCAGTGGCCAGAACTGCCATCTCCCAGCAGTAACAGTTGCACCACCATTGAACAGAATGACCCAACACAGCTTGCACTGTCCAAGGTTCCATGTATCCAACTTTGGAATGATCATACATCAGAGTAGGTCTGTATTGGGAGTTATTTAGAGACTGGATGAGACCAGAGCTTTATTTGTCTCCTAACTCTATTACAACATACAGTACACATGGACAACATTCAACAAAAGGTGGCTGGACAAGACTATACCTTTATTTTACATTACCAGTCAGTCAATTGAATTAATTGACAATCAGTCTAAGGATTTGAAATATATTGCTTCAATTCATAATTAACTTAAATTTGGGTGAGGCAAGCATCATAATATGGGGCGGACTGACAGCTTCCACTGCATAACTGGACTTGGAAGCTGAGGCAACCTTGTGCCAGGTTCATAAAGAGGTGGGTATATATAAACAGTCCGAGTTCAGCCTAATCATAAAACGATTCCAATTAAAACAAGATTCTTCAATTTATACACTCTAATTGAGCTCTCTTGATCCTGAGACACCGACTTTCCCAGGGTCACAACTCCCATCCCCTGGGTAAGTAACTCTCCTACCCAACTAGTTCAACAGCTCTCCACACTGCTGCCCCTCTCTACCTCCCTTTATACCTACACTTGTCCACCCAATCCATTCAACTCCTTGTGGCAGTGAAACTCAAAGTAGGAATGCAGGATAAGACACTGAACTCTGTGCCTGGATCATCCAAGTGGGCAGCTGAGGCTGGATATATCATCCAACAATAAATACTACAGAGCATCCCCTGTACTGTATCTGCCTCTCCACTCCATGATTATTGAACAAGCTCACCAAAACACCAGCCTCAATTACTCAGTCCAGTCTGCGTCGGCCTGGAACCCACATCTTGGTGACTTAAGTTGCTTCAAGGATTTTGTATCATTGGGGAGCAGAGCAAAGTCCTCAGTGGATTTTGGGATCAGCATGAATACATTTTTGGTAAAACAATGATTTCAGTTAGCATTTTAACATTCTGTACACTGAATGAAAAAACAGCCAAGGTCAGGGATAGAGCCTGTACACTTGGTAGCTGCCAACCCAACACCAGAAAGATGAGTGTATTTGTTTTCCTAAAGCTAAACATGAGTTACTGTGAAACTATCACTACTTGTGATACAGACTTGTCCAGGGCATGGCTGAGAAAAATACCTTGCTTTTGTTGACCTGGTAAAAAATGCAAAAAAAGACAAACTGCTACTACCCACCATCTCGTCACTATCTGTGGGACTTTGGACTCGGTGAATAGAAGTGCAAAGGAAAATAATTTTGGATATCCATCCTTGGGCAAGGGATCTGTACAGAAGGGCTCCATACCCCTCTGGCCACAAAACTCCCCAAAAATAAACCACAACTCCATTCAGTTTGAGCAGCTGAAACATACACTCCACTTTTATCGTCTACACATGTGAACAGTATTTAGAAAACACCCTCCTAAATACTATTGTGGATGAAGTCAACTGCCCTTCTCACTCTTTGTAAAGTACCTGGATTTTCAAAGTTGAACAAGCTTGGGAGCTCAGCACAGACCATGTCTTCTCTGCTTCATGTTGGGGCTTATAGGTACTTAATGAAATGGTCTTTTCACTCAATACTTTACATGTGTCTGTTAAAAGAACTGGTAATACCAAAGCTATTTTTGTTTAGTTATGGGATAGGCAGTGCACTATAGCTCCACAGAAACTTGACCTTCACTGTAATGCAGCATGATCCACAAAATCAGGATCGGTCATTAAAAGGTGACATTTAACCCCCTCCTTCCCATGCTATTCACTCTTGTTAGGGGCTGGTCTAGTCTCGTGACAGTACCATACTGCAGGAAGGAAATTTCTCTCCAACACTGAGCCATTTCATATATCCATCATTCACAGAATGTCACATAGTTGTGATTCCACAAAGGTTCAAAACACACGCAACAGGGAAAGCCACAAATGAGAGGAAAATGGACCTAAATTCAGGGGTCAAAAAATGTCAGTTTTACAAGTGCAACCACCCACCATTCAGAGAGGCTAATGCCAGATTAGCTGCATCACCTGATGGTGGGGAGGGGATGCAAAACGACTAAACTTTAAGTCACTTTTATGCCTGGGCTGAGATTGGACAGAAAACCATCAGCTTTGGCTGTCTCAGGTACTTAGAGGTGATTTGAGGCTGGTGGGGGAAAGAAAGAAAGACAGGAAAATTGCCTGCTTACTATTCCAGAAAGTGCAGTGTTTGGCAGGGATGGAGTGACACATTCAATGGCTAAGTAACTGAACCTCACTCACACCCAGTGCCTAGAGGAAACAAAAGAGAAGAGATTCTAAAAGCACCTGGCCCTGCCAGGCACTCCGTACCCACTGTATAAAACTAGGCTCATCTGTCACAGTGATTTTAATTGCATGACAACAGCTCCCATCTTTAAGGGTGAACTGGCTACTAAGATCACAAAAAAAACTCAGGTGACCAGCTGACTGGTCAGTGAACAGAAAGACCACAGTCACTTGGGACAGTGTAGGCTGGACATTGGTCAGAGCCATTTGACAGAGGACAACGCAGGCCCAAGACTGGACAAGTTGATACTCTCTCTCAGTAAGATGCAGTGGCTATGTTCCACTGTCTTCAGGTACTTGGGAGTCTGCAGTCAGCCACAGCTTTCTGAGAACGCCACAAATACCCAACTCTCTTCCAGGGCAAACAGAAACACTTCAAGGTAGATACTGGGAGAGCTGTCTAAGACCAGGCAAGAAACAGCAGCAAAGGGGGATAAACATAAAAGAAGTTGGTTACAAAAGGGAAGGACACAGCTTTACATAAACACTGATCAACAGTTCATTCTATGCTTTACACGACAGACGGTGTCTGCTCATATCCTGGTGCCAGGGGATTGTTAGGGGGTGTGCAGTTGCTGCACGTCAGAGCGCCTCCTGGTTTGAGCTGAGGAACTCCTCTGGCCGCTTGTGTGCTTCAAGGGCCTTTATAGTGTACACATCTTGGGGCAGGTCTGACTTCCGGCGTAGCAGGGTCTTCTCCTTCTTCATGTCCTTCTTCACCTGTAAGAAGAGTTTCATGGCATCAAACTTAACAAATCAACTGAAATCCTCACATCTGCTCACCACCCTTTACAACTCCTCACCAGCCCCACACTTCTCAAGACTCTCCACCTCCCCCCAAAACTGCCACAATCCCACACACCTCCTGGCATCTCCCAACCACCTCCAACACCTTTCCTATATACCTGGACCTACCTATTCACTCAATCACCCCTCCCAAACCCTGACCCCAGTTCTGAAATTTAGATGGAACAATCCCCCCCCCCCCCATCCCCATGTGAACTAACCCTCTGCAGAGTGTTCAGTGTAAATGAGATTAGGGTACATTAAAAATGATCACTGATGTGCTCTAACCCCACAGCTCTGAAGAGGGAGCTAATAAATACCACTATTTTCAGAGCAGCCCAACATTCTGGGACCACACTGTAGCCAGCCATCAATGGTGATGGATAATTACACAACTAATGGGAGAAGGTGGCTGTGAGAACCGCCCTCAGACGGCAGATCCAAGCACTTCAGTGCCGAAGTCCTCCTCTGTCCTGAAACCTTTCAGATGTTGCCTGATCTGCTGAATACTTCCAGCAACTTCTGGTTTTGCCAAAGTCAAAGCTGAAAAATTTGCAACCTCTGAGATCTGCTTCACACTGAGCTCTCTGCCTTAAGAGCCAGAACTGAGCTGATCTGATTGAGAACGAATGAAAAGAAAGGCAGAGAGCTTTGGACAATGCAAAGGTTATGGAACAAGGAACATCTTATCTGTAAATTAAATAAAACAAAAAGTTCTGGAAGTACTCAGCAAGTCAGGCAGTATCTGTGGAGTGAGAAACTGCTGATGAAGGTTGATGACCTTTATCAAAATTAGGACAGATTAGAAATCAGATAAGGGAAAAGTGAGGACAAATGGAATGAATGCCCCTGAAGAACTGAGAAGGAGGAAAACAATGTGTCTGATGACCGCGTAATTGTAGGTGTGGAAGAGAACTATCTATTGAATGTGAAAGACAATAGCAAGGGTACATCCACTATCAGTTCTCATTATGCTACTTGCCACACTAGTTGAGGTATCATCCCTCCACCACTTCCTGTACTTCTCAGATTCCACCCAGAACAAGGAGAGGATCTCACTTTCCACCCTACCCCTCTACATTTAACAGGTTGTCATTTCCATCATCTTTGCACGACACCCATATCAGCATTATGAAGGGACTATTTCTTCTGTTACTCCCTGCTCCATTCTTCATCTCCCCTGACAGCTGTTCTTACTGCCCATTTACCATCCCACAATCTTTTGGTCCAAATACTCCTTCCAGGTAGAAAAGAGATGCAGATCACTTCTTTCAATTTAGTGTCCTGCAATAGGTGCCAATGATGAGAGCTCCCCTACAACGGAGAAACCGAACTGATTGGGCTCTTTGCAGAACACTTGAATTCTGTTGCAAGGATTGTTTCAAGTTATCTGCAATCTCAACCCTCCATTCTATTCCAACCCTGGCTTTTTTATCCTTGGTCTTACACAGTTCCATACTTTTTGAAAGGTTAGGGAAAGGCATGGCAACTTAGAACTGGAAACATCATAAACTTCAGGATGTGCTACTGAATTCAACTATTTCAGACTCTCCAGTTTGCACTGAAACTAGCCAGTTTCTCTAAGGGGTTATCACCCTGTAACATTAACTGCACCTGGAGATGCTGCCCAATATGCTATTTCTAACATTCTAATGTGTCTCATATTTCCAATACCAAAAAATACTCAGCAGGTCAGAGGAGGCCTGAGTGCTAATCAAACAAGCATCTCTGCCATGGATGAAGGGAAGTTATTTATTTGCCACAGGGCTTCCAGTTTTTCACTGCTGTACCTACATTTATATGTCTGACACATTTGATACTGATTAATCATGGTCCTGCAGATGTTGAATATGAGTGACATAGCCTTATGATATTAATGAATGTTATAGATTGGTGGTCAGATCCATTGTAAGAAATAGCCATTGCTCATCACCTGTCAATAGTCAGTTTGGAATCACTTTGACCTGCCAATAGAGGGGAGTTAATCAACAACAAAGCTTTGGGTAAAGACGGTCCTTGAACTTCTGCCTCAATATCTGGATCAAAGATGACTGAGCCCCAATGCCGCTTCAACCTTGCTTTGTGCTTGATTATATCAGCCAGTGGAAAATTTCATATCAATTTTGAAAGCTTTTCTTTAACAAACTGAGTTAAATGATGCCATTTATTCTTACATCTGGTTCTTTCGTTTGCATTTGAACTAGGACTACAATAAAGTCTCAATCCATGGTCAGAGTCGAACAAACGACTACAGGTTTGATTATTATAGACATGCAGTTATAACATCCACCGTCCTCAGTAGTTTCTTCATTGCATAGATCAAACTAAACTGGCTGAAGATTAGCTCTGTGATGGTTGGGAGCTCTGGAAGAGACTTAAGTAATTTTCTGGCACTTCAGGCTGTACTCCAATCAACTGCAAAGACAAGGCTGAATTAACGATGAGTTGTGCATGGAGTCATCAACTTTCAGCTGTTTAACTGGCCCCAAGCACAATCGTTGTGTCTAATCCAAAGGTTGACACCATTAGAAATCACTTTCCTGGTGCAGGAGCTGTGCTTTGCATTATCATTTGCTGGTACACCCATGTTGTTCTTCTGTGTTCATTGAACTACAAATAGTGCATTGGTTTGCTGACAGAATTAGCGATGGGGGAGCGTGGAGGCATGGAGATACTGTGGGATAGAATTCTGTTGCTGCAGATGACTCTCCTCTTCATTTAGCACAATACTGACATATAAATATAAAATATGGCATATAAATGTCACCCCTGCCCATGTGAGCATTTGTGCTCCACTCAAACATCTTCCTGACATTTCTCATCTACCTTAATATCTTTTTCCTCACATATCCAGCCTCCTGTGCACATACAGCTTTCACTCCAACATTCCCCAAGGCAGCAAGCCCCAGATGCTTCGTACATTTCTTTTGGTATCTCCACTGGATTCCTCGATGACTACTTTATAGTGACAGTCACCAGATACACCATTCACCTATCCAATATTCACACCATCAAAGCCTATCATTTTAATTGGGTAACCACCAATCTTTTTTTGTCATGGGAAGAAAACTCAGCTTGTTCAATTAATCAACATACCTCTATACCCTCATAGTTCTGATACTACTTTTAAAGCTCTCTGCACCCTACCAAAACTTTAAATATTAAGGTGGTAACTGGACTACATTTTCCAAATATTACACTCTCTCCCAAGAGGTTCACTGAAGAGCTCTCTTGGTCCATCAACACAACTTCCACAGTTGAGAAGGCACAACAGTGTCTACACTACCTGAGGTGTTTAAGGAGGGCTAATCTACCTCAAAAATTGCTAGCCAACTTTTATCGTTATGAGATGAAGAGCATACTGACATAAGAATGACAGTGGGGTACTCTAGCTGCAGCAAGATAGATCACAAAGCACTCCAAAAGGCTGATTAGGAAGGCCCAGCACATCACTGGGACTCAACGACTGGACCTGGAAACAATCTACATATCCCAATGCCTATGGCATGCTTGTAACGTCATTTAAGACCCACCCCATCCCACTCTGTTCAGATACAGAAACATCCTAGCCAGAACAGTAAGAATGAAAAACAGCTTCTTCCCGAGGGCTGTTGTGCAGCTTGCCAATGGCCTTTGAGTGTTATGACGATTGAAGTCACTTGTTGTATTTAAAAGGGATTTAAAAAAAATTAAGCTACACCACATGCTTTGTAAATATCTGATTTGTTCGGACTGGAGAAACAATGATAATGAAGTTCTCCCACCAGTGTTAAGCATTCCAGACCATAACTAAGAATGCTCCATTGCAGTTCTATATATAAATATTACACAAGCTCTCACCAGACCTCGGGCACATCCACTTTCACAATGAGTTATGAAAGAAAAGACCCAGATATTCCTTCCTTAGATTTTTTTTTAATGTGTGACTGAAATCCACTGGCACCTGAAGGTTTATGGGTTTTGTTCTGAATGTTTTCATTTTGTCGTTTCTCATCAACCAACATTCTACCTTACCAGTAAATACTGAAGCTGTTTCAATACTTTTGCCAGCTCCCTATCAATCTTGATTGGCCCTGTTCCCATTCAGTGGGGAGTCTGCACCACGTTTTGCACCTTGCTTTACGAAGGCTGTGGGGCGTGATGCAGTGTTCAATTCCATTTTGCCGATTAAAGTGATGAGGGAGATTGACATCAAGGTGAGCGCCAGCTGCCTGCTTTTTGATCAGAGTGGGATCACTCTGCTACAAAGAGCAGACTGCCTTTCGATCACAGGTGAGATGGAGAGGCCTGCCAATGGGTCTGGAGAATGTTACCTAGGTTTTTCTGCGTTCTGGATGTGGTCTTGGACTAAAGACTCCTCACCCACCGCCCCCCAGTTTCAAAAAATATATATATTCTGTGTTTTTCACCTGATATTCATAGCTGTCTGGAGAAGAAGAGTTTCAGAATTGCATACTTTGATAATAAAATGAACCTTTGAAATTTGTTCTTCCACTTTAGTGGAATAATATTTTTCTCTATGCCGATTTTAAATGTTTCCCTGTTACTGTTTGTCAAAAACTGCTCATTTACCTTCCATGTTTTATTTTTGGCTCTTCAAAATGAGCTTTTCTCCAAGTTGTTACTTTAGCTTATGCCTATTTATGTTTAGGGCCATCATGAAGCATATCATAATAAATTTATGTCACTATTAAATGCCTCTGGTACCAAAACTATCCTTTAGTCTACGAAAGATAAACTGCTAAAGATAAGTAGGTTTATCTCTGGTTCCATAAGAACAGAAGATATAGAAGCAGAACTAAGTAATTCATCCATCTAGTCTGCTCTACCAATCATGGTAGATTGTTTTTAACCCATTCTGCCCATAACCCTGAACTCCCTCCCTTCCCCTTAACCAATCTACCTTAAATATACCCAATGACTTGGCCTCCAGAGCCCTCGGTGGCAACAAATTCCAGATTCCCCACTTTTTGTCCAAAGAAATTCCTCATCTCAGTTCTGAAGGGATATTCCTTTAAACTGAGGGTGTATCCTCAAATTGTAGACTCTCCTACTAATCCTCTCCACGTCCACTCTATCCAGGCCTTCCAATATCTGGTAGGTTTTGATGAGATCCTTCTGAACTCCATTGAGTACAGGCCCAGAGACATCCTGACAGTTATAGCATTAAGTATTTGGCCAACTTGGTTAGTGGTGGTTCTGCTAAGCCACTGTGATGGACAGTAACATCCCCCAATCACACTTCTTCAATAGTATCAATCAGAAACACTGAGCCATACAATCCCTTAAACATTCTTTACGATTCAGTATCACAGCTGGTCACCCACCTAATCCAACTTCCTGTTCAATACCAATATGCTGTAATAAAAGACAAGGTAAATATGCATGTCCAGGAAGCAATTCTGAAGGAAAATGGTCCTTTATCATGAGGGGCTTTGTTTACAGAAGCATGATTTGCTGAGATTCTACAAGACTTTAAGATTTCATTTCACATTTTATTCAGTTTTGGTCTCTGTTCTGACAAAAAGTTATGTTGTGCTCCATGTTATCTATGATTTCTGAGAAGAGAGTATGGATATTCTATGAAAATTGATCAAATAAGATTGCTTTTTAATCAAAGCTTACAAGAATGAAAAATAATCTCACAAGCAGATATATTATGCTTCAATGTACATTTAGTTTCTTAACGCTTAAAAAGCAATGCTGTTCAGTGCTTCCTGCCAAGGTGCATAATACGATCATTCCCTTGTCTTCACCTCGACTTCTTGCTAATCCCATCTGTATCCTTGTATTGACTCTTCACACCATTCTTTCAACCTGCTCTCTCTCCTAACTTTCCTTTATAAGGATATATTGCCCTCTTTACATCTAAAAAGTAAGTAGCACCACTCCAGTGCAACAGTAACAATATGCCAATCTGAAAGGTAACCCATATATTTCTACTAAGTGTTTTGTTTATTTAAACTCTTCCCATGCTATTAAACTGTCAACCATATTATCAGATTTTCACAGAAAATAGTGGAGTGGCAAGTAATCCAGTGTTTGAGCTAAGGGAGCCCAGAAGACACAGTGAAGTGTACACTGTGCTGGGTGTGTCCTGCTGTGGAGAAGTGGTCCTAGATGAGACTGCGGTCTGCACAAAAGGCACAACTGTGAGTATGGCCACATCAGGCTGTATCTGGGACAGTTCTCCCAGGTTTGCTATGTCCCTGAAAGGGAACTTTGATGGAGCCACTGGCTGGATGCAATCTTCACTGAAGCCCAATTCCATTGGTATTTTGAAGTTTAATACAAAGGAGTGGGTGGACTGGCACTTCAGCTATGTTACTGTGGGTCAGGAAGGAGACACGTAAAGAATAGGTAGCTGGGATTAAGTGAACCCCTTGAAGGGCATCAGGGATATGTAAGCAAACACTTAGGTAAAAAATCAGGATGGCAAAAAGAAGAGAGATAGTTTTGACAGGTTAAACCAGGGCAGACTTGCATAGTAGATGACATGGCCCTGGAGAGTTGTTATTGAACAGAATGGCCTTAGGGGTACAGGTTCATAGCTCCTGACAGCGAGATAGGTTAGTAAAGTCAGTGTCTGGCAGGCATGCTGTCATCACTTGGGACAACGAATACGGTAGTTGGATCTTCATGTTATACCCGCACAAGTCATTGGTAAGACAGTGTGCAGTTCAGGTCACCAAACTAGAGGAAATGTGTCATTTTAGCTGGAAAGGGTGCAGGAACGATTCACAGGGACGTTACTGGGACTACACAGCTGGAGTTAAAAAGAGAGGCTGAGACTTTTTTCTCTGAAATGCAGGAAGCTGAGGGGTGACTATAGAAATATATATAGAATCATGAGGAGCAAAGACAAGGTAGATGGTCACAGTTATTTTCCCAAGAGTTTAAAAGGGCATAGGTGTAAGGTGAAAGGGAAGGGATTTAGAAAGGTCCCAAGGGCAAACATTTTTATACAGAGGATAGCTTGTATATGGAACGAGTTGCCAGAGGAAGCTGCAGAAGTGGATCAAAACAATGTTTAGAAGATGTTTAGGCAGGAAATTACATACTCCTAAATGAAAGCTATTATTTATATCAAAGACTTATGGCTATCCTTTCTGCAACCAGAGCTCCATGCAGAAAACTCCTGCGTCCCTTTTACTTGAGTTTAAGTCCCATGAGTAAATAAAGGTTCTCCGTAGTATGGGAAAATATCACACACAAATATTGCAATAATTCTATCCAATTAATATTGCAAATAATTCTATCCAATTATCCAATTTACGTAATTGGATAGAAACAAAATTAGAGAGATATGAGCCAAATGGGACTAGCTCAGATCAGCATGGACAAGCTGCGTTGAAGGGCCATTTCCATGCTGTGTGACTAAATGACTCCATATGACAAATCCACTTCTCTTTGGTTCATTTGTCAACCAGGTGGGTTCATGAGGCAATCTGACAGCTTCATAGTCATTACCTGGACAGCCTCAGTCTCCACAGCCTTCTTCAACAACTGGATATCCTCAGCTGTGGGAGTCTCTGTCTCCATGGAGAGCACAGTGTTGATATCTGAAGGCTCAACATACATGTTAAACTGGAAGAGACAAAAACACATGTGAAATTACATACTCCTAAATGAAAGCTACTATTTATATCAAAGACTTATGGCTATCCTTTCTGCAACCAGAGCTCCATGCAGAAAGCTCCTGCATCCCTTTTACTTGAGTTTAAGTCCCATGAGTAAATAAAAGTACTCCGTAGTATGGAAAAATATCACACACAAATATTGCAAGCCTGCCACAGAAGCTATTACTTTCATGAAATGCATTTATGAGTTCTTTAGGGTGTTTAAACAATCATGGATTCAAAAAGTACAGAAGTTACATTTATACAATTCTTTTCAAGTCCTCAGGAGGTTCTGAAGTAACTTGCAACCAATATTCGTTAACTGCTGTACCCAAGACTGCAAGAAATTGCAGAGTCTTGAACATAGCCTATACTTCTTACTGCCCTGGGAAAGCAGACAACATAATCAAAGGATGTAGGCAAAAGGCAGATAAATATAGACCAGTTAGCTTGTCTGTAGTAGGGCAAATGCTTGAAACTAACATTAGGAAACAGTTAGCAATCTGGATAGATATCATACCATCAGCAGACACAGCGTGGATTGAGGAAGCACAGGTCCAGTTTGACAAACTTACCTTACTGGAGTTCTTTGAGGATACGATGAGTGCAATGAATACAGGGGAGCAAGTTGATTTTGCATACTTGGATTTCTAAAGGCATTTGATAAGGACTTATCCATAAGGATGCATGCAGTTTCGGGTTATGTAGAAGCATGGACAAAGGATTGTTAATGAAAACAAGGCAAAGAGTTGGGATATATGTACATTCCTCTGGTTGGCAATCATGGTGAGTGGAGAGCCATGGGGTGAGTTCTGAGTCTGCAACTATTCAAGATGGACAGAAAGCAAAATACTTTAGACTCTGCAGAAAGATAAAGAGAGGTTAATTTAATTATCCCTCCAGATTTTTTTTTGGGGGGGGGAGGGGAGGAGGGTGGAATTTAGCTTTTAAGGAGTGATTGAGTAGCCTGGGACTATACTCGTGGAAATTCAGATGAATGAGAAGGGATCTTACAGAAATATAAAATTATGAAAGGGATAGATAAAACAGAGGCAGGAAAGTTGTGACAATGATTGGTAAACTGGCTCATTATTGTTACCCATAATGAGCGAAAAACTTTGTTTTGCATACCATCCATTCAAACCATTTCATTAAAACATAGCATTGTAGTACGAGGGAAAACAGAATGCAGAATAAAGTGTTAGAATTACGGCAGTCAGTAAGGTAGGTGCAAGACCAAGAGTCATCTATCGTACAAGGACCATTCAATAGTCTAACAGTAGGACAGAAGCTGTCCCTGAGCCTGGTCATCAGTCATCTCCTGCTGGATGGAGGCATGGTGGGGTCTTTGATTATGTTGACTGCTTTCTGAATAAACCAATTACCAACTGTTGTCCAGTCACTTAAAATGAACAATCTTGCAGTTTTCTAAGAACTGATGTCAAACACAATTCCAATAAAGCCATGGAGCCCCGTTCAGACATGACCAAGTAGCAAGTCAACAGTTAATTGAGGGGAGCTGTCCTTCGCCTTCCAACATTTGATAGCGTGTAGGTTATGGCCTTTTCTCCAGGAGCACAGTTTAGTTCACAAAATTACAGCACATTCAGCTGATCAATACAGACTTTATGCAATAAATAGAGAATGCCTGGTTTGGAAGGTTGATGGTTTCATTTATGCTTCACGGTTGGGCAATTCTAAATTTCATCTCACCCTTCTCTAGCAGCAGTCAGATTCCATGGCTATAAACTGAACAGTATCTTGCTCAAACATTTGACTTTCAATTAATGCTTTAAAAGTTGAAACACCAGTTTCCTGTTCCAGTGCCTGCCAGCTAATGGGTCAGAAAGAGGACTGAAGCAGTAGTTCAGATCAACACATGGTAGCTAATCTTTGTGGTAAAATCAACACTAGTACTCATACAGCACAGAAAAGGGATCATTGGATTAATTAGTTCTTGGGACACATCTTTGCTGGGCTAGAAAGTTTGCACTATTTCCTGTGTGTAAACCATCCCAAGAACACAAAGGCAACACCATTGGGTATACCTAATGCTTCATCAGCCAAATTATCCATTTGCTGAACAAATGCATGGAGGGGGTTGGGTGAAGAATGCTGATTTGGTACCTGAGGATTATGCTGGGCTAAATGTTCAATCTTTTGCCAGATCTCTTCACGTTCTTTAAGTTTAAATTTCTCCCTGAAATAGAAAAAGAACAGCTCAGTATAGAGCTCAGTAGCTCCAAGGACCAGGTAATTGAGCTGATATTTTTGTCTAAAGAATTACCGTTGTTCTCCCCCCCCCCCCCTTACAAAGGCAGAGCGTTCCTATGAAACCCTTCTTAAGCCGAAATGGTGTAAAGCGAAGAACGATTAATTTATATGGGAAAAATTTTCATAAAAGCGAAAATCCTCCTTGTAATGCAAAAACAGGTTACTAATGTAGGTCTTTTGTAAAAGTGAAGTGGCGTAAAGTGACCATTCGTAAAGCAGGTGACACCTGTAATGTACAATTTAAATTGGTTTCAAACTGTCAAGGCTTGATATTTTCCACCTCAACACTGTCTGTACTTCTGAGCTCTCCACTGGAACCGCTACAAAGCATGAAGAAGATGCCACCATTATATGAACAACAGTTTATTGTAGGTAGAGAAAGAGAACAAAGATAGCTTGTAAAGATTGGACTGAGTTTTCAGTTTGTAATAAGCCACACACACAGATAGTACCTTGACGTCTTTCAAGTTCTTCGAGAATTGTTAATTACCTAACTGGAAGAGTGCTCCCCAATGATCTGATTGATTATAGAACGGAGAATCAGGAACTGTGACTGTGGCAATAAAACTGAGGTAAAGAAACAGTGTTGTAAAATTTCTCTCCCATTCTCAATGGCAATCCCTGGCCTTTGCTGGGACTTGATGTCTGAGGGGCCTAATAAACTGAAATCAAAACATTGGCTTTTTGATTGTGTAAACTCTGACATTTCTCACCATAAAAATGACTCTATAGGATGCAGACAAGCCTGTTATTACTCTGGCAATAAGATAACTAGAGGTCTATCATACCATGAGAGAAAATGAAATACCTAAATAGAATGACTTGGTCTTGAGACCCACGTGAGAAAATTGAAACATCAATTCTTTGCTGCTGTGCGACAATGAGCTCAGTGGGAGCATGAGGATTTTAACAGCAGTAAAAGAAACAGTGAAAGCAACCACAACCCAGGAATAACTACTGCAGATAGAGGACCCTGACTTCAGAATTCAGATGATGACCCATTGAAATAAGCCTGGCCAGTTTACTCTGTGTGGGTGATATGTGAAGCCAATTTGTGGTTTGTGACTTAATGCAAAGTGGCAAGCTAGTACAGTGAGTTAAATGTAAAATAATTGGATAACTTTTACTTCCAGATATGTTATTGATAAAGCTGTACTAAACTTTGATTGAGACACACAATGCAGGAGGAACTCACCAAGTCAAGCAGCGTCCAAGGAAGGAAATAAGCAGTTGACATTTTGGTCCAAGACCCAATTAAAGTAAGTTGGGGAGGAGGAGTACAAGCTGGCAAGTGACAAGTGAAATCAGGTGAAGGGGAAGGTGGGAATGAAGTAATTAGTTGGGAGGTAACAGGTGGCAGAGGTGAAGGGCTGAAGAAGGTATCCAAAATGAGAGGTCAGTGGACCATGGAAGAAGTGGAAAGAAGGGGAATTAAAGGGAGGTAATGGGCAAGGCAAGGAGAGGAGTGAGAAGATACCCAGAATGGAGAATAGAAAAAGGTAGGGTGGGGGGGGGGGGGGCACTTGAAATTACTGGAAGACAAAGTGATGTTCATGACATCAGGTTGGAGGCTACCCAGACAGAATACCAATTGCTGCTCCTCCAACCTGAGATTAGCCTCATCATAGCAACAGAGGCAGCCATGGAGAGACACGTCAGAACGGGAATAGGAAGTTCCTGACTTTTGCAGCAGATGAAGCTAAGAGGCTCGACAAAGTGGTTCCCAATCTGTGTTGAGTCTGACTGACGTGCAGGAGGCCACACTGGGAGTGCCAGATATGATACATGATCCTGACAGACTTGCAGAGTCACCTCATCTGGAAGTACTGTTTTTGGTCCTGAATTGTGTTGACGAAGGTGGCGTAGTGGCAAGTGTAGCACTTGCTGGTGTAAATGCAGAGAGGCAATTCCATGGGAAGGAAAAGTGGACAAGGGAGTCACATAGAGAATGATCCCTTTGGAAATTAGATGTGGTGGTGGGGGGGGGGGGGGGCAGGGAGAGAGGAGAAGATATACTCTATGGTAGCATCCTGCTAGAGACGGTGGAAGTTACACAGAATGATGTGCTGGAAACAGAGACACTAGGGGTGGTAAGCATGGACATGGGAACCTTACCCCTATTATGATAGTGGAAGGATAGGTGAGGGCACATGTGGGGGAAGTGGAGATACAGATGAGGGCAGCATCGATGGTCAAAGGAAAACCCCCATCTTGAGGAAAATAAAGAGGCCATATCAGATGTTTGAGACTGGAAAGCCTCATCCTGTGGAGATGGAGAAGCTAAGAGAACAGCAATTTTTCAAGTGATAGGGTGGATAGAGGTATTGTTAGGATAACTGTGAGAGCCAGTTGGCTTGTAAAAAATGTCAGTGGATAATCTGTCTCCAGAGATGGTTTGAAATTTTGATTGCCACATCAGTGAGCCCTCTGATGGCAGAGGTGCAACAGCTCTGGGAAGTCTTTCAGACATTTACCCACTCCGAACTTAAAGACGATCTCTTCTTGTAATTAAAATTCTCCAATCTTTGCAAACTCCTTGTAAACCTCCAATCCCACATTAGCAAATTCATACAATGATAAGATGATTAAAAATGACACAAGTGCAGTACAGGTGAACAGGTTATGATTTAATAGCCACAGAGGAGACAGTTGCAATAAGAATATAACCTGGAGTAAACTTATTGGAATATTTAAATGAATATTCTGGAACGGAATATTCATTTGGAAGAAAGAACAGTACATTTGGAAAATTATAACCTAATCACACATATTAGTTAAGCCATGGATGAGGGAGAGGAAATCATGTCCAGAGCCAACAGAGGAAGCAGTAGCTGGATTTGGATCTCCCAAAGTACCCCAGAAAAGGTTACTCAGCAGGATAACATGCAGTGCTGGAGTCAACATATCAACACAGATAGAGATCTGCAGCAAACAGGAAGTCCCGATTATTTTCATGTTGGCAACTTGTGAACATGGTGACTGTAACTCTTACATCAACAAGAAAGGGAGAAGATACATCGTAGCCAAATTTCAGTCGACACAAAAATAGGTACCGGAGGCTGCAAGAATGACATCAACTTGCAGAGAAATAATGATGTGAGGTGACTGAGTAAACAATTGCTAAGTAGAAAATAATGTGAGAAACGTGAACAAAGTTATTTAAATAGGGAGAAATTGCAGAAAGATGCAGCAGAGACTGGAGCTGCTTGTGTATCAAACACTGAAACTGTCACATTAGCGAAGCAGGTAAAAGAAAAGACTTGAGTTATACATTTCAACAACAGGCCCATTCAGCTCACCAAGTTTCATCTACATCCTTTTTCCTAGCACTTGGTCGCTAGTCCACTATGCTTTGGTGATTCAAATGTGCGTCTACCTTTATTTTATTTAGTGATACAATATGGGATAGGCCCTTTGAGTCACACTGCTCCAAAAGCTTCCAAACCCAATGAACCCGAACCTAATCACAGGACAATTTACTATGACCACTTAACCCTACCTAGTATGCTTTTGGACAGTGGGAGGAAACTGGAGAACCAGGAGAAAACCCACACATTCCAGGGTGAGGATGTACAGAGACTCCTTATAAAATAGTGTTGACTGAACTCTGAAATGCCCCTAGCTGGAAACACACCACAGGGAGGATGTACAGTGACCCTTATAGAACAGCACTGACTGAACTCTGGAATACCCCAAGCTGTAATCACACCATGCTAACCACTATGTAACTGTGGAGCCCTGCAGAAATTTTTCTTAAAAATTTGAGAGGGTACCTGCCTCCCAACATCTTCTCAAGCAATGTGTTCCACATCTCAACTACGTTCAGGGGTTTAAAAAAATTCCTTTGATCCCCACTAAACCTCTTATTCCTCTCTTTACGCCTATATGGACCTCTGCAATGCAGAATTGTTTCCACGTATGCCTCTCAATTGTTTATACCTCCTCCTTCAGGACCCTCCTCAACCTCCTGTTCCAAGAAAAACTAAACACAGCTTTTCCATAACTGAAGTTATTTCTTATAACTGAAGTGTCCTGCCTTGGCAGGAAAGCACGTTTGAGCATCAGATCAACCATGAGCCCCTCTTCCTCATGATCTCATAGCCAGAGAGTATGCAGTTCTCTTACTGTGATCTGACTGCTGTTTATGTTCTACAAGCATCTCCCTTCCAGTGTATATGTTGTCTCAGGTAATTAAGCATCCTATATAATTCTGTAACCACTCTACCCTCCTATCTTGCTGTTTTCAGATAATTGTTGACTCTCATTCCAAGACCCTTTACCTTCTACAGTTTACACTCTCCCATTTCTTCGCTTTGCTTGCCCTTCCCACAATACACTGCTTATACATTAGACTGACTTCACTTAATTGGTATCTTCTTGCTGTCTTCACTTCCTTCTGCACTGATCTCACTGCCAAATGTTATACCTAATCTTATTCTCTGCATTTAAATTAAAATCATTGACGAGTCCTTCTTCTTGAATGCATGGAACCAATTCCAATGTTCAAAGTACATATAGTCACCAAAAACTACCCCAATTCATTTTCTTGCAGCAGAATAGTCAACGAAAAACTACAAAGACCATAGACCAAACAACCAATGTGCGAAGGACAAACTGAAAATACAAAAAAAGTAAGTAAATAATACAGAGAATATGAGCTGTTGAGTCCTTGAAGACGAGTCCATAGGCGTTTGGTGTTGAGGTGAGTGAAGTTACCCAAGGCTCCTGAACCTCCTTCCTGATGGCAGCAGTGAGAAGAGAGCACGGCCTGAATGGTGGGGTCTTTGATGATGGATGCTGCTTTCGTATGGCAGCACTCCTTGTAGATGTGCTCAATAGTGGCGAGGGCTTTTCCTGTGAAGGACTGGGCTGTATCCATGACCTTTTGTCGGCTTTTCTATTCCTGGCCATTGGTGTTTCCATACCAGGCTGTGATACAACTATGCATCTACAGAAGTTTATCGAAGTTTTAGATGATATGATGAATATGCACAAACTTCTAAGAAAGTAGAGGCACTGCCATTCCTTCCTTGTAATGGTGCTTACATGCTGGTTGCAGAACAGATCCTCTGAAATGATGGTGCCAAGGAATTTCAAGTTACTGACCCTCTCAACCTCCAATCCTCTCTCAAGGACTGGCTTATGGACCTCTGGTTTCCCCCTCCTGAAGTCAATAATCAGCTCTTTGGTTTTGCTGACACTGAGTAAGGGATTATTGTTGTGGCACCATTCAACATGATTTTCAATCTCCTTCCAAGATTCGGCCAACGACAATGGAGTTGTCAGCAAACTTAAATATGGCAATGGCATCCTCACTTAACCTCACATTCAGAAATATAAAGCAAGACAAGCAGAGGGATAAGCAAACAACCTGTGCTGATTAGCGATTACAGAGATGCTGTTGCCAATCCAAAATGACTGGGGTCTGCAGGATCCAGTGAGGAAAATAAGAGCCTAGTTCTTGGAACTTATTAGTTTTGAGGGGATAGTAGTGTTGAATGCTGAGCTGAGATCAATCAGAGCCTCCTGATGTATGCATCCTCCCTGTTCCAGGGCTGAGTGAAGAGCCGATTAAATGGCATCGGCTGTTAACCCGTTGTGATGGTACGCAAACTGGAGGGGATCCAAGCCAGTCCTCAGGCAGGAATTCATAGGTTTCACAACCAACTTCTCAAAGCACTTCATCGTAGTGCTATCAGATGATAGTCACTGAGTAGATTACCACATTCCTCCTGATGATGGAAGTCTGCTTGAAGCAGGTGGGTATCTCAGACTGCCAAAGTGAGAAGTTAAAGGTGTTTGTAAATTCTCCAGCCAGTTGATTAGTACAGGTCTTTGGTACTTGGCCAGGTATACCACCTGGGTCAGATGCCTTCCATGGGTTCACTCCCCTGCCCCCCGAAGAATGCTCCTTCACCAGCCTCGGAGAATGAAATCACAGGGTTGTCAGGGGCTGTGGGAGTTTGTGAAGAGTGCCTCCATGTTGTTGGTTAAAGCGAGCATTAAAGTAATTGGGTGAGACCTTGTTGTTGCATATTATATGTTATTTGGTTTTGCTTTGTAGGAGGTGATGGCATTCAAGCCTTGCCACAGCTGTCGAGCATCCTTCTATAATTCAAATTTGGTCTGGATTCACATGTCATTTGCCATTCTGGAGGTCATAGCTGAACACCATTAGTCTAGCCCTCAGCTGATTGCAGTTCTCTTGGTTCATCCAAGACTGGAGGTTGGGGAAGTTAACTTCTTATCATCACAACAACCACTGCTGCTCATTTCCCTCGAAGCAATTTTCCAATCCAATGAACTATTTTCCCTTGGATCCCAGAGGGTTCTGATGCAGGGTCTTGACCCAAAATATTGACCATTCCTTTGCCTCCAAAGATGCTGCATGACCCGCTGAGAACAATATTATTGCTCTAATTAATTCTGCAATATGGGACCACATCACAAGCTTTGCTAAAATCCAAATGTACTATATCAAATACCATCACAATCAATCTCCCAAACCTGTAACTGTTGTACTTATAAGTCTGCTGATATTAACATTGATGAGATTGAATATCAAATATGTAGGAAAGAAGATTTCAGGAGATCTGGACAAGCAAAGTGAGAAGGGCTGAAGAAGGCAGATGCAATATATTATGGAAAAATAGGAAGCCACCCACTGTGGTGTACAGAACAGGAAAACACAGCACTGAGAAGAGGCTTGGTGGTGTTGCTGTTCAAAGCAACCTTGGTGTGGCCAAGTACACAAACTATTGAGAGCCATGTATAGATACAGAAAGGGATTAGGAAGGTAAATATCTGTTAGCCTTCAGTAGAAGAGGAATGGAATACCAGAGTAGGCTAGTCTTATTGGATTGGACCGGGATCTTGGTCAATCCACAAACTGTTACAGGCTGGTTTAATCTCCTGAGTGAAGAAAGGACACACTTGCCCGAGGCAGAGTGCAGCAAAGGTTTGTTCAGCTGCTTCTGGGGATAGCAGGTTTGAGTTATGGAGGAGAGATTGAGTAGCTTTAATTTTCTAGAAGGATAAGCAGAGATCTCATTGAAATGTTTACAGAGTTTGACAAGCTTGGCTGAGGAATCTCAAACCAAGGGCCACAGTCTCCAAAGGAGAATCAATTTATTCTGTAGGAGTAATGTGAAGGCTCAGTTGTTGTATTTATGCAAAATAGAAAGTCAATTTTTGGAATTGAAGGAAACAGTGGATAGTGCAGGTAAATGGCATTGAGGTAGATGATCAGCCATAACCTTAATGAATAACATACCAGCTCAAGGGTTGATTGGCCTTTTCCAGATACTATTTATTTTATGTTAAATGGTTCTGAAACCAGCTAAGATGATAACTTAACCATTTGCTGGACAGAGGATAGGACTAAAACACAATGGTAACTGTGTCAGTCAGATTATCTGCTAACCTATGTGGATTTATTTTTATTTCATTTAACATTATTCCAATTTGCAATAATTATTGAACTGAACAATAAACCTCTATCCCAAGCAAGGTGCATCCAAAACAAACACAGATGAGACCGTGTATGTGAGAGCACCCATTAACATATTGGTAACTTTGCACTTCAGTAAAACTGAAAAGCATAGTAAACAATGAAGACTGAAGCATGTCTCAAGATAAAGTAGACAGGCAAGTGGAATAATTGACCACACAGCAGATGTAATTAAATGTAAAGTATAGGCCAACATAATCTAGCATAAAGTATGAAGAGACATGATCCAAGCAAAGCGATACATTCCTTGATAGGTGCACAAATCAAGAGGCCTGGGAATGTATAAGTATAAATCTTTAAAGATGGCAGGAAAGATTATCAAGACAATAAATGGTACATACAGAATCATGGGTAGAATCTAAAAGCCATTTTGAGAAATCGGGCTGTTTTGTTCCAATTGTACAGGGTGATGTTGAGGCCACATCTGGAGTACAGTGCACAGTTTTGGTCTCCTTATTCAAGAAATACACTAAAGAACAGTACAGGCTCTTTGGCCTACAATATTGTGCCGGCATTTTAACCTACTCTAAGAACAATTGAACCCTTTCCTCCTACATAGATGAGAGGATTGTCCTCTCAAGAGCAGTTAGAGGTTGGATCTCCATTCTCTGGGTTTATAATGATGGGTGATCTTACTGAAACACAAATCCAAAGGGAACATGATAGTGGGACAGATTTTAATGAGGGTATACACTTACAAGCAAAGGGAACGTAAAAAAAAAACATGCTCAAGAATTGTTCCTTGCAGAGCATTGACTCTCTGGAATTCTCTACTTGAGGGTTGGGGAGACTAGATCATTGAGGGAGTTCAAAAAGGTGGTGGTGAAAATTGAAAGATCAAGGAATTGAGGGCCATGTAGAACTGGCACAGAAGAGAAGTTGTGGCCAGTGTAAATCAGTCATTTTTGTACTGAGTGGCAGAGTCCAGAGGGACCAAGCTGTCCAATTCTATGCTAACTTTGTGTTCATACAGAAACATGCCTCTTTGAATCCATTGAAATTTCCTTACTTCTGTTTCTCTGCCTTGTACTGCTGAGTGCAATCATCAAACAGCTTCTGATTCATCTCCATGAACAGCTTCAATGCATTGTAAATCAGTCCATGAATTGTCCTGAATAGGAATAAGACATTTCAACATTCAGACAGCCTGTACAATTCATTTTTATTTGTTACATTAAATCTATATTTTATCAACATTCTACTGACAGATAACCACGGAGGGCTTTCACTTAATTCTTTCGGAAAAAAAATCTACGATTTCTGGAAGCAAAAATATTTAGATGCTGTAAATCTGACATTAAAACTTAAAATGCTGAGCAAGTTAGGCATAGAGAAACAGCTATTCAATGTTTCAGATTTGTGATCTGCCAAAGATATTCTGGGGAAGGGATTGGGAACAAAGTAAACAAGTACATTGCAAGTTGCAGAGAATGGAGGATGGAGATAACAAGGGATCATCTATAGTCGGATGGAAATCCAAAACTGGATACTGCTATGATTGAAGAAAGTCCATTACGATTTTTTGAGAAGGATATCATGCTTTTGTAGGTCTTTAAGAAAGAATATACGAGGAGGAAACCAATGGTATTAGTGTATTTAGGTCTTCAGGAAGCTTTTCATAAGGCCCCACAACTTAAGGTGAAGATGATTAAATACATGGAATCACTGGATATAGTACCAAGAGCAGGATCAACTGGGTACTTATGTTGGCAGGGTGAAGCTGACAAGGTATGACAGGGATGGGTGCTTGGGCCCCAGCTAGTTATAATCTTTCTCAACATCTTGGCTGAAGGATATAAAGCAACAAGTGCAAGTTTGCCAAGGATATTAAACCAAAAGGGAAAGTGAGCAATGATAAGGATGCAACGTGACATCAGAGGTTATTTTCAGAAGGCTTTGATAAGATCTGATACAGAATGTAATTCAGTTAAGACAACAGCAATGTTATGGTATGAAAAAGGTGTTAGTGGTACAAGGTTTATAAAAGTAGATAATTCCCTGACCCAAGGCAGAGATTTGTTTCTCATCCTTAGTTATGGTGAGTTATTGGAAGACTATTGATGCTGTTAGAAGGGCTGCAAGGACAGGCCAGAGAACTACAGGCTGGTGAGCCTAACATCATCAGTGAGAAAGTTATTTGAGGGTATTCTGAAGGACAGGAGCTATCTACATTCAGAAAGCCAAAGACTGAATAGGGATGGTTGTCAAGGCTTTGCATGCAGGAAATTGTATCATAAACTTAATAGTTTTCAGTTTGAAGAGGTTTCATGAAAGCAAGGCAGCAGACAATCTGCATGGACAAGCAAGGCTTTTGACAAGGTCTTGTGCAGTAGGTTGGTCCAGAAGGTGAAGGCACTTGAGATGCAGTGTGAGAAGACAGACTCTCAGATACAGTTTCCATGAAAGCTGCAACAAAGTAGTGAAGGAGACATTTGACATGCTGGCCTTCACTGGACAGGGCACTGAATACAAAAGTTGTGGTGTTACATTACAGCTGTATAGTACATTGGTGAGACTCTACCTGAATACTGTGAGCAGTTCTGGACACGATACCATAGGAAGGATGTGATTCTGCTAGAGGGTTCAGAAAGATTCATAAGGATGCTGCTGGCACTTGAGGGCTTGAGTTTAAGGACAGACTAGATACACAAGGATTGCTTTCCCTGGAGCATTGAGGTGATGGAATTAACTTATCAAAGTTTATAAAATGATGAGAAGCAGTGATTTTATAAACAGTGATCAGGTGGATGGTGACAGTCCTTTATCCATGGTAAGAAAGTTTAAAACTAAAGAGTAAAGGTTAATGTGAGAGGGGAAAGACTTAGTTTTTCCCCCCCACACAGAAGGTAGTGGGAATATGGAATAAGCTATCAGAGGAAGTGGTACAGGCAGGTACAATTATGTTTAATAAATGTTTAAAGATGTTTGGACACATTCATGAATAAGAAAGATTTAAAGCAAGGGTTCCCTGCCTGGGGTTCACAGGCCCCAGGGTTAATGGTGGGTTCACGGCATAAAAAAAGTTTGAGAACCGCTGATTTACAATGATTTTTGTCAAATGCAGGTAAACGGGACAAGCTCAGGAAGAGGTTTTGGTCAGCATGGAGAAACTGTGCCATGGGTCAGTTTCAGTGCTGTAAAACTGAAAACTGACTTCATCATTACCTCTTGCAGCTTGTTTCAGATATCAAATACTATCTCTATATCTGAAACTTTCCCCTCAAATCCTCTTCAAAAAACTTGTTCTGTACGACATAAACCTAGGCCATCAATTCAAGCTATCCCTCCTATAATTTTATATAGGTCACCTTATGCCTTCTTCACTCCATCACGGGAAACAAACCTAGCCTATACCATCTCTCCCCCCATAGTTCTCCAATCCAGGTAATACCCCAGAGAGCCTCCTCTGCACTTACAACTGGGGACAAGGGACCTATTCCTACTCCTTTCACTTATGACATTTCGTAGGAGTAATGGGTGAGATCAAATTGTGAAGGCTTGTTAAAGTTTCAGTGTCGGGTTGGTGAAAATAGAGGAAAAACAACTGAGAAAAATGCTTTCCTCCATTTTCACCATTTTCTGACATAAACCAATAATCTAAAACAAAAAGCAGAATAGAAATGCTAAGTGTATCGGGGAGAGGATAAAGAATTAACATTACTGGTAGATAAGCATACATCAGAATAGTTGGTGCTAATGAATTGCCGAGTTCACTGTCATAGGTTCTAAATATAACAGGTCAATGATGACAAACTTACTTGTTCCAATGACTTTTAGAGTTCTTGTAGAGTGCAGGGAACATTATAGGGAGGATTTTGGCAGCATTGTCACTGATCAAACTCATGATGTACTCATTGTTCCAATAATATAGAGCTCGCTCTGCCACCTGAAACAGGATAAACAACTTCAGTACAATTAAAGCACTGACTTCAAACATTACAGAGCCTTATATCTTTGGCTTTGCTCCAAGTTACTTTGAATAGTTACTCTGAATGTAAATTTAGGTTTCAGGAAATAATGGAGAAACAGGGAGGCTGCAGATTGCTGATCAATCAGATCAAGAATCCTCAAAGGGTTTAGCTAGAAACTACACCTTCACCAAATCATGAAAATTTATATCATAAGGGGTCATTTGACCTATTGTGTCTGTGCTGATCTGTCAACTGAGCTCTCCAACCTGATCACATCTACCAGTACCGAGTCCCACAGCACTGCAATGTTCTTAAACACACATCCAACTTGCTCTATCATCCTTTCAGGAACTTAAGTCCAGACTTTTACCACAATCTGGAAGGGGGAAGAAAACACTTTTGCTAAACCTCTATCTATTCCTCACCATTTTAAATCTATGCTTTCTAGCTCTTGATCCCTTTAACTGACACAAGTCATTCATATTTATCATATCTGGGTCTTGACTTTATGTTCCAAGCAAACTGGTCTTTCTTAATCAATTATTTCTCATACCTACATATTCAATTATATCTTTGCAAATCTCCTCTGCTGCCATCCCAACCCAGTCACATCTCCATAATCATCCTGTAAAGTGGTCAAGGTCAAAAGTTGTATATGATTCTCAGATAGCTTCCATGCTCTTGTACTGTGCTTTAATAACAAAAAAAAAGCATATGATGTACTTTTAACCTCTCTATGCTATCTGCAGATTTATGGACAACTTGCATTGCACCGTCTCACAACTCTCTGGATTAAGCTGTCACTTTTCTACCAGACCTGAAGTAGAAAGCTCCCCCACGATCAACCACGTTGCCAAATTTTCAAGCTGCACACTTTTGCCACACCATCTCTCATGTCTGAATCATTGATAAATATTACAAAAAGTCAAGGAGTAGTGAAGCTGATAGAACTTCACTGGATGAAACCTTCCAGGCAAACAAAAACTGTCTTCTTCCTCCCTGCCACTGAACCAGTTTTGGATCCAACTTACTACTCTATTTTGGACCCCTTGGGGATTTAAACAAAAATAAATAAAATACATTTTATATATAAAAATCAGCTTTCCCCGAAAATCCAAAACCTACAAAAAGCCCAGTTACATCTACAGAAAGTTATCACGAGACAAAAACACAATTCTGTAATTTAGAGACAAGTGAATGAAGAACAGTCTTGGCTGAGCTTACACGCCGTTACTTCCTGTAAAGAAAAAACTAACATAAATGGCTGTGATACCTCACTCCCTGATAAGCTGTACATCTTGTTTAGCATGCTTTGAAAGGGAGAATAAAACTACATCAGCACAAGTCCATTACAAGTCATCAGGCCCTGCTGGTGTACCTAACAAGTAACTGAAAACCTGTACCAACTAACAGGCTGGAGTGTTCAAAAACACCCTCACCTCTCAATGCTGCAGTTGGAAGTTCCCATCTTCAAAATGGCATCAATCATACCAGTGCCCAAAAAGAACAGAGTGAGCTGCCTCAATGATGATGTCTGATAGCACGTCTACAGCGAGGACAGCTAACAGAAAATTTGCAGCCGGACCTGGACCAGCTGGAAAAATGGTGGATGGAATTTATTTATTTGGCAATGTAGAATGGAGTAGGCCATTCCGGCTCTTTAGGCCATGCTGCTCCAGCAGCCCCAACAAACCCGATTAACCCTAACCTAACCCCAGGACAAATTACGACGACCAATTAACCTACTAACCAGTACATCTTTGCACTGAATGAGGAAACTGAAGTGCCTGGGGGGAAACCCACTCATTTCACAGGCAGGATGTACAAATTCCTTACAGAACAGCACCAAATTGAACTCTGAACTCTGGAACACCCCAAGCTGTAACAGCATTATGCTAACTGCTGAGCTATTATGGTACCCTATGGTTATGCAGACAAGTGTGAAGTGTTCCACCTTGGGAGCACAACCCAGTGCAGGTATTACACAGTGAGCAGTAGGGCACTGAGGAGTGCAGAACAGAAGGGTCTGAGAATACAGATCCATAAGTAAATAGGGTCGAAAAGAAAGCTTCTGGCACATTGGCCTTCATAAATCAAAGTACTGAGTACAGGGGATGTTATTTTGAAGTTGTACAAGATATTGGTGAAGCCTAATTTGGAGTATTGTGTGCAGTTCTGGTCACTTACTTATTGATGCCATGACTTAGAGCTGCTGCAATTTTCTACTGTCACAAAAGTTTCAAAGCAAATACAATCATACTGGCTCTCCACTTGGTCTCAGATCAGCTGAACAACAGCAATACACAAGTCAGGATGCTGTTTATTGCTTCGTCTCCTCACTACTAATTAACAAATCAAAGCCTGGGCCTCCTTCTGTAACTAGATCTTTGACTTCCTCACCGGGAGACGAATCAGTACTTTTCAGTAATGACACCTCACTCTCACTGACAATGAAGCACTGGCACACCTCAAAAAATGTAACGTTAGCCTAATGCTTTACTCTCTACACATGCATGACTGCGTGGTTAGGCTCAAATTTTCCAATGATACCGCTGCTGTTGGCAGAATTTCAGTTGGCAACAAGGCATACAAGAGCGAGACTGATCAGCTGCTTGAGTGGTAGCGCTACAACAAACTTCTACTCAATGTCAGCAAGATCAAGGAATTGAATGTGGATCTGAGGAAGAGGAAGTCAAAAGAACAGACACCAGTCTTCATGAGGGTTTAGTAATGGAAAGAGTGAGCAGCTTCAAGTTCCTGGGTGTCAACATCTCAAAGGATCTAAACTGGGCCCAACACTTAGATGCAATCATAAAAAAGTGGCTATACTGCATTAGAAGAGATTTGGCTTGTCACCAGACTCTAGACAATTTTTACAAATATACAGTAGAGAGCATTCTGACTGGTTGCATCACTGCTTAGCATGGAGGCTCCCATGCACAGGATTGAAAGAGGCTGCAGGGGGTTGTAGATTCAGCCAGCTCCATCATGGGCACAACCCTCCCAACTATCAAGTGCATCCTCAAAAGGCAGTACCTCAAAGGAGGTGGCATCCATCTTTAAGGAGACTTGCCATCTGGGACATGACTTTTCATAACTACCATTGGGGAAGTGGTACTGGAACAAACACTCTACGTTTCAGTAAGAGCTGCACTCCCCAACCCATCAGATTTCCAAATGGTCCATGAACACCATCTCACTATTCCACTTTTGTGCCATATATTTTGGCAAATTATTGTAAATTTCATGCTTTATACTGCTGTACATGCTTGCAGTGCTGCCACAAAACAACAAATTTCACAACATGTGCCAGTGATAATAAACGTGATCCTGCTTCCTGATAATCTATGCCTAAGTGAAGAAATTACTTACAGGTTCCTAACAGTTCATGAACCCATACAAACTACATTATTCTTTTTTCTGAACCACTTATTTTTATAATAATTTATATCTTTGCACTGTACTGCTGCCGTAAACAAATTCCGTCTAATAAGTCAGTATAATAGATCTGATTCTTATAAGTCATATCACCTCTGAAGTTAATGCCTATAATTGCTTGTTTTATTGTTTCTTCATTTTATGTTAACATTAATCATTCAATCCAGTGGAACCATACTCACAGCTGGAGAGGACTGAAAGACTGTGTCCATGATTTCTGTTCTTGCTTCACTTAACAATCTGTGTTAAAAGAACTCGCCCTTGGACTCGGGAGTGATCAGTTTCAATTTAGCATTGCACAATGAAGGACTCACCAGTATCTGGTTTCACGTCACAGACACTCGATGCGGCAGAGATGAAATGAAAGACTAGTCCAAGAAATAGTAGCTAAAATAAATTGACAACTTTACCCTTGAGGAGGAAAGCCAAGGGAATGGTGGGCTTACCTGGAAGTGCGGGCTAGAAACACACTTAGCAAGCTGTCGGAACAGTGGTTCCATTACTTTCACAAACTCTGAGGGCTCAATGACATCTAGAATTTCTTCCAGTTCATTCAGAAACATGACTTCCTTTGGACTGTGCGTTTTGGGCCAGAACTTGAGCAAACCTACAATCACCTAGGAGAGGAACACAGCAGATAGGAGCATCTTGGAAACTAAAAACTGCAAAAAGGAAAATGCACAACAGGTGATTCAGTCTATGGGCCCCTGGCCAAATGTTGCTCCCATCAGAAACACTGAATAGTAAATTGTGGCTCACTCATTGGTCAAAACCAAATTAACATCTACCCAAGCTACTCCATAATGAGTCCAATACTATTAGCCATCCTGTCAAAGAGCACCCCACCAGACACTCAACGTTCCCATTATGACGACACAAGGGACTGCAGATGCTGAAATCTGAAGCAATAACCAAATTGCTAGAAGAATTTAGTGGTTTGAGCAGCAGCTGTGAATGCAGGCTGATATTCAGGTCAAAACCGTGCATCAGAACTGAAAAATATTTGAAAAAATCAGCACAAGATCTTGAAGTTTGTGTCAATAATATTGTACTTACTGGCTCTGTAAGGCTGCTGTCTTTCTCAAGGAACTGCACCACACAATAGGCCAGCTGAAGAGACAAAAAGACCTTAAGTATGCCCATTTGATCTCTAACAAGTGACAATTACTGTAAACAGTGGCTGAAAGGTGGAACTTGTTAGCTACTTTGTTCATTTATTTCAGAGATTCATCTGAGGAGATTTCTACTGAGAACCGGATAACGTATATGACAAACAAGGAGGCAACACATGGGTTAAATGATAGTGAGCTAAAACCGGGTGTCGTCGGGTTACTGGGTGGGTTCCATTTTATAGTTAGACAACAGAGGAACCCAACTGATGTGAAAGAGGAGAATATCAAGAGCAGATCTTTGGAGAACATAGAGGTAATGTTATGGACATCTGACAAGAAGTCATTGTAAGTGGATCTCTGGAGAAATCACATGTCAGAATAAAAACGCAAACTGCAACTTACTAAATCTCACTCAAAGGCTAGATGATACCGAGATGTTGCAGGGAATGCATGAATATTACAGAGATTCAATCAATGAGGTAGAGAGAAGTTTTAAGTAAAAGTAGAGAACACTGGAAAGTCAGCAAGTCAGGTAGCAGTGCAGAGATTAACACTTCAGGCTGATGACCCATCATTAGATTAAGCAATTTGTTCAATGGTCATCAAGCTCAAACTTTCCATTGGTAAGGATCCTCCAGACTTGAAAAGAATTGCATTATGGGTGTTACAGTATCTCTAAAGGTATGAGCACAACAGGTGAAATATTCCTTACCTGTGGGTGGTACACACTGAGACTCTTCACCTTGTGCAATGGCAACAACACTCTGATCAGGAACATTTTATGCTCTTCCTTTAAGGGTAATGCAAATCCATTGATTATACTGGAAAAAGAAATGAAGAGATGAGACAAATTAAACTCTTGACAATTGAACTATAAACACACAGAAATGGATTAAGGAATTCACAGATAACTAGACAAGATTTTAAAACATTCCTATTGATGTTCCACATGGTAATCTTAATCTCTTCTTCATAACTAGCAATAGCACCTGCTACTTGGTACAATAGCTGTTCCTCTTGAGACCAGTCAAACATCAGTAGAATATTCAGAATTAACAAGGCCATCTTTGCCTTTGCATGAGAGACACTGAAATAGGAATCTCAGTCAATTTGCTCTTTCATTATCTACCAGCTCAGTGCAGTTCAAATTTATGATTATTCTGGTCTGTAGCATCGTAGATCAGTAAACCCTTGCTACAGCCAGCCTACACAAGGCTCAAGGGCTGCATTTTCCCAAGTAGATGAAAGGACCGATTTCAACAGGGATCTTCTCACCCCAGTTCAGGTATTTATTATTAAATGGACTTAGTACAGAGTCGCACAGCAATGAAAGACAGCATTCACTCAGTGCCCAAAAGACCTTGCATATAACATGGTCCACCTGTCCCACAAAGTAATAAGCACATAATCTAATCTGATGTTTTCAGTGCATGATGAAACTAAAGGGTACCATGGTTTTTTTGGAAGTCAATCAGCTTAACACCATGACAATGTCTTCCCTGGATAATTCATAAACTGTCCAGATCACAATACATGATTCAGAATGAAGTAGTTGGTCAAATTTATTTACGTATTTATTGAGTGTGGAATAGGCACTTCTAGCCTTTGAACCACGCTGTACAACAATCCCGATTTAATCCTAGCCTAATAATGGGACGATTTACAGTGACTAATTAACCTACCAACCAGTACTTCTCTGGACTGTGGGAAGAAACTGGAGCACGCAATCATGGGGAGAATGTACAAATGGTGGGATTTGAACCCAGGTCACTGATACTGTAAAACATTGTGCTAACCGCTATGCTACCATGCCATGATGTTAAAAAGATGTTAGCTGTACTTCTTTCGTACCTCATCATTACTTCCAAGGTCAAATTCAACTCACCAACCACTGTATACCACATTACAGGCAGTAAGATGGTCAGATGGACAGCACATATCTGTGGAGACCATCAATTACCCATTTACACTAATTCTGTAACCCACTATGCCTTGGTTATACAAGTGCCGTACACGTGTTTCTTAAATGTGGGACTAACTGCCTCTACTACTTCATCATGCAATGCATTCCAGATTGCAACTACAGGTGAGAAAAACTTTCAGAATCCCCTAAACCTCTGCCCTCTGGTATTACACATCTCATTCACTGCCCACCCTATTTATGGCCATCATAATTCTATACTCCCCTATCAAGTTCCTCCTTATTCATCCACTCCATAGAAAATAAATCTAGTCTTTCATAACTGAAATATTCCACCCCAGGCAACATTGGTGATTCTCTGGCTGGCGAGGCTCAAAGGGCCGGAAGGGCCTATTCCGTGATGTATCTCAATAAATCAATTATCCAGTGAAAGCATGTCCATCAGTGCGGCAACCAGAAATACTTCCAGTGCTCCATCCACACACTCACCACTGTTTTATAAAGTTGTATCAGAACATCCCTGCTCTTGATACTCTTATCCTTAAATAACAAAAGCAAGTATTCGCGTGCCCTCATCAGCTGATTTACCTGTGCTACCACCTTCAAGAATTAATGACTTGTACACTCAGGGTTTCTTTGTTCCTTAAATATTCCCCAAGGACTCATCACTATGGTATGTCCTAGTCTTATCATCAAGCCTACCTTCCCAAATACATTTCTTCACACCTAACAGGATTAAATTCTGTCTTCTGTCGGCCACTGGCCTTCCCAATGCTGCCCCATAGCGCAAGATCATTCTCATCCCACCAAGTTTCAAGTCATTAGCAAGCTTTCCCAGCACATCTCCTATACTCACATTTCAGTGGTTAATGTACATAATTAACATCATAGGTCCAACACCAATCATTGTGGTACACCACTTGACAGTGACCCGCTTTGGCAGGCTGAAATCAGTCTGGCTCAATAAAAGGAAGAAAGTGGCAGCCATTGTTGGAGCTGGCCAGTATTAGAGTGGCTCAACAGGTTTGGGCAAGAACAGGTAGGGGTTCTAAATAAGAAAGTTTCTAGTAAGCTTCCCCCCTCTGTTAGCACCTAGCTAATACGCAGAGAATGGATCCAGAGGTAACAGTATGTTCCTTGTGTGAGGTGCAGAAAATTTGAGGAGACTCCAGCCTCTGATAACTACATTGGCATTATGCTCATTGAGCTGCAGCTCCTTAGTGTTAAGGAACTGAAGCAGCAGCTGGATGACCTTTGGCTCATACAGAATAAGTGAAGGGGTGATAGTTAGGAGCTTCAGGTAGTCACTCTTAAGTTGCAGAAGGTAGGTATGTGAATGACTGCCAGGAGAAAGGGAATAGGCAGTCAATGCACAGTACCCCTGTGGCCATCCCCCTCAATTATAAGCAATACCACTTTGAATAAATGGTTCCTCAATTTCCTCACTGGATCTTACAGGCCCCAGTCAGTATGGATTGGTAACATCTCCCGAATTACCATCAGCACAGGTGCATGACAAGGTTGTGTGCTTAGCCCTCTACTCACTTTATATTTATGACTGAGGCTAAGGACAGCACTAATGCCATATTTAAGTTTGCTGACAACACCACTGTTTCTGGCCAAATCAAAGATGATGATGAATTGGCATATAGGAGAGGGCTTGAAAATATGGTTGAATAGTGCTACAACAAAAACCTCTCAATGTTAGCAAACCAAAGAGCTGATTTAATGACCACAGGAGGAGGAAATCGGAGGTTCAAGAGCCAGTCCTCACTGGAGGTTCAGAGGTGGAGAAGGTCACTAACTTTAAAATCAATGGTGTTATCATTTCAGAGGATATGTCCTGGGACCAGCACATAAATGTCATTACAAAGAAAGCATGGCATAGCCTCTACCTTTTTAGAAGTTTGCACAGATTCAGCACGTCACCTGAAACTTGTCAATATTCTACAGATGCACAGGAGTATCCCGAAAGGTATCCATGGGTAGGATGAGTGATAAGCTTCTGCACAGGGAGTTCAGGGAAGTTAAATGTCAAGTTAAGGGCAGGACCACGGGGGCTGTGATCTCAGGGTTACTACCCATGCCATGTGCTAGTGAGGCCAGAGCTAGGATTATACAGTTTAACATGCGGCTAAGGAGTTGGTGTAGGGCATAAGATTTTTGGATCATTGGGTTCTCCTCTAGGGAAGATGAGACTTGTATATAAGGGACAATTTGTAAGTGAACTGGTAGGAGACAAATACTCTGGTGGAAATTTGCTAATGCTGCTCGGTGGGATTTAAATTAGAGTCACAGGGGGATATGAACCAGAGTGCCAGCTTGTGAAGAGACTGTGGAGACAGATGTTGGTAAGACCTCAGACAAAGTCAGGAATCAAAAGGTTGAGCACAGTGTGACTAATGTCCTGAGCTGCATATATTTCAATGCATGTATCATAGGAAAGGCAGATGAGCTCAGAGCATGGATCAACATCTGGAATTATGACATTAGTGAGATGGTTGCAGGAGGGGCACGACAGGCAGCTCAATATTCTGGGGTTCCAATGTTTTAGATGTGACAAGAGCAGGAGAGATTACAAAAGAGGTGGTGTTACTAAGTAGAGAAAATGGCATGGCCATAGTCAGTCAGGACAGTCTGGAGAACTCGTCAAGTGAGGTGTTATGGGTGAAACTAAGAAATAAGAAAGGTACGACCACATTAATGAGGCTATTTTACAAACCATCCAACAGTTCTAGGCATTTTTGGAACAAATTTGCAGAGAGATCACAGACTGTTAACTTTCTACATATTGACTGGGAATTCCATACTTTACAAGTACTGATGGCATAGAGTTTGTCAAACGTATTCAGGAAGGTTTCCTTCATCAGTACATAAAAGTCACAATGAGAGAGGATGTGATCCTGGTTCTGCTATTGGGGAATAAGACAGGGCAGGTGACAGAAGGGGAACACTGAAGCGAATGACACTGTGGTCACGAGATACAAAATAAATATGCAAAAAGATCCATCTGGTCTGCAGGCTGAGATTCTAAATTGGAGCAAGGCCAATTTTGATGGCATCAGAAATGATCTGGCATGTGAATTGGGACAGGCTGTTTTCTGGCATAAGTGCACTTGGTAAATGGGAGACTTTCAAAAGTAAAATCTTAAGACTATAAAGCATATATGTGTCTGTCAGAGTAAAAGGTAAAGATAACAAGCTTAGGGAATCTTGCTTTTCAAGAGATACTGAAGCCCTGGTTAAGAGAAAGGAGGTGCTTTGCAAGTATAGGCAGGTGGGAACAAATGAGGCACTTATGGAGTACAAGAAATGCAAGAGAACACAAAAAGAAAGGAATCAAGAGGGCGAAAGGAAGGCATAAATTTGCTAGCAGACAAGGTGAAGGAGAATCCTAAAGAGTTCTACAGATATGTTAAGAACAAAAAAATTTCAAAAGACAAAATTGGTCCTCTGGAAGGCCAGAATGGTAATCCATGTGTGGAGCCAAAACAAATGGAGGGAAATTTTACAGATGCAAAAAAAAAATACTCAGGAGATGGACAGAGGTGATAGAAGTAAGGCAAAGTGGCATCAACTTAATGGACCCTGTACAGATTACAGAGGAGGTGGTGCTTGCTATCCTGAGGCAAATCAGGGTGGATAAATCTCCAGGGCCTGACAAGGAGCTCCATTGGACCCTATGAAAGGCAAGTACAGAAATTGCCGGGGACCAGCAGAAATATTTAAATCATACTCAGCAACAGGAGAGGTACCAGATAGAGGATAGCAACAGTTGTTTCGCTATTTAAAAAAGGCTCTGAACATAAATCAGGAGATTATAATCCACTGAGTCTGACATCATTTGGTGGGAAAGTTATCAGAAGGTAATCTGAGGGACCAGATATCTTAGTATTTGGATAGACATGGACTGAGTGAGGATAGTCAGCTTGGCTTTGTGCGTGGTAGGTTATGTCTAACCAATCTTATAGAGGTTTTCGAGGAAGTTACCAGGAAAGTGGACGAAGACAAGGCAGTGGATGTTGTCCTCATGGACTCCAGCAAGGCATTTAACAAGGTCCCACATGGGAGGATGGTCAAAAAAGGTTCAGTTGTTTGGCTTTCAAGATGAGGTAATAAATTGGATTAGACATTGGCTTTGTGGGAGAAGCCACAAAGTGGTATTATATGGTTGCCTCTCTGACTGGAAGCCTGTGACTCGTGGCGTGCTGCAGGGATTGGTGCTGGGTCCTATGCTGTTTGTCATCTATATTCATAATCTGGATGACAATATGGTTAACTAGATCAACAAATTTGCAGATGACACCAAGATTGGGCGCATCATGGACAACAACGAAGGCTATCATGGCTTGTAAAGGAATCTCCATCAGCTGGAAAAATGGGCTGAAAAATGAAAGATGGAACTTAATGCAGAGGTTTGCAGAGTAGCAAAGTTTGCTACTTCAGTAGGATCAACCAGGGTAGGTCTTACACAGTGAATGGTAGGGCACTGAGGAGTGTGGTAGAAAGGGATTTGGGAATACAAGTACATAATTCATTCAAAGCGAAATTTAATGCAGACAAGTGCGAGATTTTGCACTTCAGTTGGACCAACCAGGGCGCTGTGAATAGTAGGGGACTCAGGAGTGAGAGAATAAAGGTATCTGGGAATACAGGTCCATAATTCATTGAATGTGGCATCACAAATGGATAGGGTCATAAAGAAAGCTTTTGGCACACTGGCCTTCATAAATCAATATTTTGAGTACAGTGGATAGGATGTTGTGTTGAAGTTGTATAAGGCTTCAACATAGACCTATTTTTGAGACCTATTTTGGAGTATTGTGTGCAGTTTTGGTTACCTACCTACAGGAAAGATGTAAACAACGTAGAAAGATTTCATAGAAAATTTACAAGGATGTTGCCAGGTCTGGAGGACCTGTGTTATAAGGAAAGATTGAATAGATTTGGTCTATATTCCTTAGAACGGAGAAGACAGAGGAGATTTGGTAGAGGTATACAAAATTATGAAGGGTATAGATATGGTTGATGCAAGCAGACTTTTTCCACTAAGGTTGGGTGGGACTGCAACCAGAGGTCACGAGTTAAAGGTGAAAGGTGAAAAGTTTAAGGGGAACATGAGGGGAAACTTCTTCACTCAGAGGGTCACGAGTGTGTGGAATGAGAATGGTTTATGCAAGCTCAATTTCAATGTTTAAGTAAAGTTTGGACATGTACATGAATGGTAAGGGTTTGGAGGGCTATGGTACCGGAACAGGTCTATGGGAGTAGGCAGTTTAAAAGGTTTTGGCATGGACCAGATGGGCAGAAGGGCCTGTACATACTTTGATAATAAATTCACTTTGAGCTTTGCTCCAGTAAGGACAGAGACATAAATTATACTCCTGGAAGAAAATGTGAGATGAGTAGGTTATAACAGGTTTGAAGATGATACAAAGATTGACTTTATGGATAGTATAGAATATTGCCAAAGAATACAATGGGATATAGATCAGTTACAGATATGGCCAGAGAAATGACAGATGGAGTTATTTTGGTTCAGTTAAATGTGAGATGATGCACTTTGGAAGATCAAATGCAAAGGGACAAAACACTGTTAATGGCAAGACCCTGAAAAGTTTGGATGTAAGAGGAACTTTAAGATCCAAGTCCAAAGCTTTCTGAAAGTGACTGCACAGGTTGAAGAGTGTTCAAGGTAGGGTAGGCCATGCTTGGCTTTATTAGTTAAGGCACTGAATTCAAGAGGCTGGGAAATTATGCTGCAGACTTATAAAACCCTAGTTAGGCTGCATCTGGGGCATTGCATTCAATTTTGGTTGTCCGATTACAGGAAAGATGGGGAGGTCTTGGTGTGTGTGGAAGAGATTTACCAGGTTGCTACCTGGATTAGAGGGAAAGGTTGGAACAACGCGGGCTGTTTTCTCTGGAGCAACAGAGGTTGAGGGGAGACCTGAATTAAGACATGTATAAGTAGACAGCTGGTATAATTTTTCAGGGTCAAAATGTCTAATACCATAGGGCTTACATTTAAGGCGAAGGGCCTAAATTCAAAGGAGATGTGCAGGGCAAGTGTTTTTTTTAAACCAAATTGGGTGCCTGGAAAGCACTGCCAAGGCTGATAGAGGAGGTGAGTATGATAGAGACATTTAAGAGGCTCACAGATAGCTACATGAATGCGGAGAGAATGGAGTGAGATGGAAACTGTAGGCAGAAGGGATTAAATTAGATGAGAGTTTAATTACTAGTTCAATTAGTCCAACAAAATTTTGTTGGCCAGATGTGTTGTACTATTCTATGCTCTAGTTAAATTTTCACCAGACTTCTGCTGATGAGGCATGTCGCCCAGTCAGGAAAACGTAGTCTGGGACTCAGACAGGAGCCATGGAAATATTTTTGGTGGTACTAAATCCAGTTAGGAGCTCAGTAAGTGTTAGTAGAAAACAGCTGGGGAGAGGCAGATGCCTCAGTGTAAAGCCGCAGTGCAGCCTGCCTTTAGTGATCATTTCTAAAGCAGGTCACAGGGAAGGAAAGAAAAGTCAACTGTTAACTTTCTGAGCACAGAAAAGACTAAAGGTGACATTAAAGGGTTAAATACACAACCCACTGCAAAGAAAAACTCTTTGCCAAAACAATCTACTTGATTATCTCCAACAATCATTTCTCACAAAGCCTGTTAATGACAGAACTGATCCTTTCCATATCTATGCAAAATGCATGGATCAGCAGATTAACAAGGAACTTCAGTCATGAATTCCCCTTCCGGGGCCTCTCTTACAAATTAAAAGTCTGGCTTTTCCACCTACTGCTTGGCAAGATTGCACGAACATTACACGTTTACTTCACAAGTTTTTACTTAATTGCATTATTCAGCAGAATCTCAGCAAGAATTAACTTGAACCAAGACTCACTCGGCAGCTACTTCAGCCATTTAATTACATATGGGTCCTGACAAATGCTGCTGCTTATCTAATTTATTACACATGTAACAGAAATCCCATAAGAATCACTACTGATCTCACTTCTAGCTAAGTGGAAGAAATGTCAGTCTTGAAGTGATACTGAGACACCAAAAATCAATAAAAGAACTTGCATTCAGTTACTTTGGCCTTCTTTGTGGCCCAGTTCTAGAAAAACGTGGAACAACTCAAGTGCACTAGATGTCGTCCTGGATCTGATGTCCGAGTTCCGAGGTCAAATTACCTTTAGCACTGTCATCAATTACCTTCTTTCTCCGCAAGTGAGGCAGTTTGCTTAATATTTAATTGCATTAGTGGCTCAGTTTATATGTGCATCAGATCTGGGCTGATGTAATGAGTAAAATTCATGTCACGCAACTGAGAGAATATTAACAAAAGAGGCCAAATGGCACCTGTGATACTACCATCAAATTTGGGCTCACTGTTGACTAGCAAGACACAGAATGCAGCTCTAAAAAGTAAAATACTCAAGGTCATTCCAGATAAAACTGCAATTTCATCTCCCATGAACTGGCTACACACCTGGCTAAAGCTCAAGAATGATTACTGTGACTAACATCCAGTTATCATGTGGTGAAAAAATTCTGTTCAAAATGAAGATTCACCCGGGTAGTCAAATGTTGAAATTCTTGACCTTAGAAGACTTGAAAAGTCTTCATTGCTGAGTGTATTGAAGACAGATATATAGGTTTAAAGAACTTATGACAATCAGGGAAGTGGCATGATTCTTCTGAAATGATGGGACGGGTGTCAGGAACAAATAGGTGAGTTCAATTTTTCTTTTTTATGTTCTCACTCTGCTGCAAGTCTCCAAATGAGAAACAATTTGATGAATTAATTTTCCTTTGGTAGAACGCAGCTCTTTAAAAAAACCTTCAAGATAATTAAGCACAAAGTAATGCCATTTCACCATTCAACAGACTAGCTATGCTTCTTATGTTCAAAGCTGTTAAAGTTATGACATGACATCTAAGACAGATGAAATGTTCAGGAGGTCACGAAACATCTCTGGAAAGAGAAACATCTCAGGTTCTTGAAATCAAAACTTGGAGAATGAGAAAACATGTTACAAGTTGCAGAGAAGAGGATGGCTGGAAAGAAGAAAGGGAATATCTGAAAAGATGAAGGCTACAAGGGCAGGACAGCAGTGTGTCAGGTAGTAATGCTGCTTCCCAGTTATAATGAGCCAAATTTAATCCTGACTTCAAATGGGGTTATTCTTAAGAGTTAACAGATGACATGAACCCTAGAGATATCTTGGATGTTGACAAGCTCGTGCCAGCTGAGATGAACTGCACTGGTCTATGCAGAGGTGTAAACAGAAGGAGGTGAAGCAGAGCAGCAGCAGGAAGAAAATAATACTAGAACTGTAAGTCACAAGGGAGCTGGAAATCAAGGGCTCTGCCCTCCAGTTTTCGTTGACTGAAAGACAAGCTGGACTGCGTTTGTCTGCAGCTGCACTTGCAGGAGATGAGGAACTGCTGTGGGCTTGAAGAAATGTGGATCCAAAACGATATCCATGCACCATCAATCTACAGAACATGTCACTTAGGGACTTGGGTTGTTATTTTTTTGTAACTTTGTTTTTCTGTGACCAGAATTATATGTGGTAAATGCTCAGCATGTGACAGTTGGTACTGTGTTTTGAACTTTGACCCCAGAGTAATGCTTTTTCATTTGTCAGTACTCGTGTGTATGGTTGAATGACAATTAAACTCAAACTTGGAAAGGGTGAGTAGTTTCAAGTTCCTGGGTGTCAACATCTTTGAAGACCTATCCTGGGCCCAACATAATGCAACTACAAAGAAGGCATGACAGCAGCTATATTTCATTAGGAGTTAGGAGCCTGTCTCCAAAGACCTCTGTAGATTTCTACTGTTGTGTTGTGAACAGCATTCTAACTTGTTGCATTATAGTCTGGTACGGAGGGGCCTCGACACAGGATTGGAAAAAGCAGCAAACTCAGCCACTTCCATCATAGGCACTAGATTCCCCAGCAGAGGACACCTTCAAAAGGTGATGCCTCAAAAAGGCAGCAGTCATTTGGGATCCCCATCACCCAGGACATACCCTCTTCTCATTGCCACCTAGAAACAGATTCTTCCCAATTATAATCAGATTTCTGAATGGACAATGCACCCATGTACACTGTCATTATTTTTATTTCTTTTACTCTTTTAAAATAAAATATTTAAAATTAATAAACATTGCAATGTCCTGCTACCACAAAACAACATATTTCACGACATACAGCAGTGATATTAAATCAGATTCTGAGGAAATCAAAGGCAGAGTTGCATAGGGAAGTAAAGAGGCCTAGCTTTTGAATCTGGTTGATTAGTACCGAAGGAATGATGGTGTTGAACTCGAACTTATGGTCATTGCTTCAGGACTGAACTACGATCCACAGCTATCACATAATGTGTTTGGGATTTTCCACAAAATGTACATTAAATGCAGGAATAATCCAAATAGAACATACAGGGTAAATGGTAGGGCATTGAGGAATGCAGAGGAACAGAGAGATCTAGGAATAACAGTGCATAGTTCCCTGAAGGTGGAGTCTCATGTAGATAGGGTGGTGAAGGCGGCTTTTGGAACACTGGCCTTTATAAATCAAAACATTGAGTACAGAAGTTGGGATGTAATGTTAAAATTGTACAAGGCATTGGTAAGGCCAAATTTAGTGTATTGTGTACAGTTCTGGTCACCGAATTATAGGAAAGATATCAATAAATTAGAGAGAGTGCAGAGACGATTTACTAGGATGTTACCTGGGTTTCAGCACTTAAGTTACAGAGAAAGGTTGAACAAGTTAGGTCTCTATTCATTGGAGCGTAGAAGGTTGAGGGGGGGGATTTGATTGAGGTATTTAAAATTTTGAGAGGGATAGATAGAGTTGACGTGAATAGGTTGTTTCCATTGAGAGTAGGGGAGAATCAAATGAGAGGACATGATTTGAGAGTTAGGGGGCAGAAGTTTAAGGGAAACACGAAGGGGTATTTCTTTACTCAGAGAGTGATAGCTGTGTGGAATGAGCTTCCTGTAGAAGTAGTAGAGGCCAGTTCAGTTGTGTCATTTAAGGTAAAATTGGATAGGTATATGGACAGGAAAGGAGTGGAGGGTTATGGGCTGAGTGCAGATAGGTGGGACTAGGTGAGATTAAGAGTTCGGCACGGACTAGGAGGGCCGAGATGGCCTGTTTCCGTGCTGTGATTGTTATATGTTATATATGGTTCAATGCAGAACAGCAAATTGGAAGGGCATGTAATTGCTTTTTCACCTCATGACCTTTATATGGTGGGAATATAGGGTTAAAAGAAGAGGTGTTGATTCTCGTTATTCTTGCGTTTCTACCAATTTAGTGTATTCCATTCGCTGTTCATGATGTGCTCTCCTCTATGCTGGTTTAAAAAAAACAAATACAGATTAATGATGGTTTTGCCAAATAACTTTGCTCAGTCATGTCACTTTAATTCTTCATCTTACTTGCTCCCTCATGTATTATTCTAACAAATTAAACAAACGTTTGAAGAACAGCATCTCAACTTCATTTATTTCATTCTAGCTCTTCACTTAATCAATGAACTCCTATAATTTCAGTTTGAATCTGATGCAAGATCATCAACATGCTATGTTATCTCCTGAATGCTGCCTGACCTGCTGCACACTGCATTTCACAGACCTGTTCCTCTCCCATCCCCATCTCCTATTTATGTTTCTTCCTAAGGTGACACAATTAACAGGACATCATCTCTCACTGGGTTATTTATGTAATCACTACTGGTTATAGCCAGTATAGAAAAGAAGAAATTATGAAGGTCCTGTTTGAGATACTTGTATCATTGTTAGCCAGGGATGAAGTGCCAGAAGACCGGAGTGTCACGAATATTGTGTCTTAATTTAAGAAGAGCGACAAAGAAAAACTTGCAAACACTGGATCAGAAAGTCTAAAGTGAGGTAGGTAAATTACTGGAGAGGATTGAGGAATAAAATACAAACAAGCACATTTTAAAGACAGGTGTTGATTAGGATTAGTTAACAGCTTTATATATGGGAGTTCAATTTTTATGAACCTGGGATTTGTTTTTAGATAAGGTGACCAAGCAAGTTGATGAAAGAAGGGCAATAGATGTAATTTGTATTGCCTTCAGTAAGGTCTTTGATAGACTGTTTTGGAAGGTGAGACTGCATAGAGTTCAGGGAAATCAGGCTAAATGATACACATTTAGTTTGATTGTAGAAAGTAGAGGGTGACAATGGAAGGATGTTTCTCAGATTTGAGGCCTGTGACTAGTGGTGTCCCTCAGGGGTTTGTGCTGGACCCATTGTTGTTTGTCAACTATCAACGATTTGGATAATAATGAGCATGGTTAGCAAGCTTGCAGATGACAATAGTGCACTGTGAAGAAGGTTATCAAATATTACAAGGGGATCTTGATCAACTAAGTAAGTGGGCCAAGGAATGGCTAATAAAATTTAATTTGGGTAAAAGTTATTGGGTTAGGAAAACCAAATTGAGGTAGGGCTTTCAGAAAATGAACAGCAAGCCTGTAGGAAGTGTTACAGAGAAATCTTCGAGTACAAGTACATGGTTCACTGAAAATGGAGTCACAGGTAAAGGCAGTTTTTGGCATGCCACCCTTTACAAGTCAGAGCTTTGACTAAAAATCGGGAGCCTGTAGTGCATTTGTACAGGATTCTGGTGAGGTCACGTGGGATTATTGTGCTCAGTTTTGGGTACCTACTAGAGGAATGTTGTTACTAAACCAAAGAGAATACAGAAAAAATTTACAAGGATATTGCCAGTTCTCAAGGGACTGAGTTATAGAGAGAGGTTGGATAGGCGAGGACTGTATTCCTTACAACATCAGAGACTGAGAGGTGATCATTTGAGGTGTATAAAAATCATGAGGGGCATTGATAGAGTGAATGCAATCAACTTTTTCCCTGAGGTTGGGGAATCAAGAACTAGAAGAGCTTGGTTTAAAGACAAGAGAGGAAGACTTAAGTTGGAATTTGAAGAACTTTCTTTGGCATAAAAAATGATGCCCATGTGGAATAAGCTGCCGAAGGAAGTGGATAAGGCTGATACTATAAAAGCTTTTAAGAGCAGTCACAGACAGGTACATGAATTAGAAGGTTATGGGCCAAACATTTACAAACTGGACTAGCTTGGACAAGTCACTACGTCTGTCATTGACCAGATAAGCCAAAGAGCTTGTTTCCATGCTGTTTAGCTCCATGACTCTCAGCTGATAGAAGGCCTTAAGGCACAAGAGCAAAACTGGGCCAATCAGACCATTAAGTCTGCCCTGCTATTTCATTATGGCTGATTTATTATCACTCTCAATTCCATTCTTTTGCCTTCTCTCCAAAACCCTTTGACATCCTGACTAATCAAGAATCTATCAACCAGCACTTTAAACTACATGACTTGATCTCCACAGCTGTCTGTAGCAATGAATTCAACAAATTCACCACCCTCTGGCTAAAAAAATTCCTCATCTCTGTTCTAAATGGATGTCCCTCTTTTCTGAGGTAAAGCCAGTACATCTTTTCTTAGACAAGAAGTCCAAACATGCTCACAATACTTCAAATGTGATCTGATCAAAGCTTTTTCAAGACTCACCACCACTAAGATACAAGAGACTAATGCAAGCATTTGACCCATGCCCCTTCCTCTCACAGATGCTGCTAGACAGAGTTCTTCCAGCAGACTGTTGGTTATCACCACCATTAAGTTTTGGTCTCTATTCTATGTAATCATTCACTTTGTTCTCTCCATCCCTTTGCCTTCTCTGTAGCATTAAATGCGCTTGTTTGATAACCGTCTCATTCTGAATTAAGGCCATTGACCTGAAATATTAACTTTCTCTCTCTAAAAATTCTGCTGAATATATCAATATTATAGTTTCTGATATAAAATGGCTGTTTTTAAAAATGGCAATCGAGTCACCTAAACCTGAGAGAGTTTCTTTGTAGTTTCCAAAACCTTAAGCTTGGTTTCAACGTGGCCTGCCATGAGTTAAAGAAGGCAACTGTTTCGGTTCACCCATTTACACAAACACATAAGAAAAGGAGTTGAGTAAAACACCACTCACCTGCCCAAAATTTCCAGAAGCTCTGCAATTCCATTATGGTGTTCTGTTTCATAAATAAATCTAAATAAAAACATTAAAAACTACAGAATGAGAAATCAGCACAGAAAAAGGTTAATCAATTCACATATCTCAGCTGGTTTTGAAAACTCTATCCAATGAATCCCAGTCTATTTTGTTTATTAATGCTAAAACCCCACAGAAATTACAGGTTATCTCAGACTACCAAAATGCAAAAACCCTTTACCCAAGGACAGAGGCAATACAGATATGAATGTGGTCAGCCTTGTATCCAGCAACTAAGCAGATATGCAAGCAGAGACACCAGGGTTCAATTAGGTAGAAGAGGGTGGAAAGAGTTCAGATTAAGTCAAACTTTGAGTTCCAAAAAGGTAGAATGAGCAAGGGATGGAGTCACTGATGGAAGTTGAATGGGGCAGTTTCACAAGAAAATTACTATTTCTAACAGAAAACATACATTCGAATTTTTGGCAAGGACATATTGGCACAGAAATACTGAATTTATCTTCAGAAAATCTTGAGATTTGGAAGCTTCACAAATATATACTTACCAGAACATTAGTATGATCAAGAATAACCCATCACAGATGTAGAATGCCAACCAGAACCTGGTTTAATTCACTGAATACCCAAAGCATCTCCTTCAGAGCCATCAAGGACAAAAAGCCAATACAACCAGTAAACAAAAGCAACCCATACACATTATGCACTAAGCTGCACTTATTTCTCAACAGGTCTGATGATTTGAGGGGATGTTACCGAATGTACTCAAGACTCAATAACTAAACATTTCAATGTCCAAAGCCAACTAAAGATCATAGCTTCAAACATACCAAAACTCCAATATCTTGGCCTCAAAAAAACTAGCAGGAGATCACAGTTCCAGCATGTGAATTGCTTGGGTGGAATTTGTGAATGAAGTTCAGTCATAGACAGGCTGAAACTTTACTTAATTCCCAAGTGAGGTGGTCATGGTCCATAAAATGGTCACTGAAGTCACTATACATTTGGAGTTCATAAGTTTCCCTGCCAATTGCAACTTTACATTGAGACCATAAAAATATAGCACAAAAAAAGCCATTCCCCTTGCTAGTGCTTTCAAAGAGATACCCAACAATCCAAGTCTCCAGTTATTCTGCAATGACCATTTTCTAGTTATTGCTCAAATCGTTCATGACGAACTCTCAGACAGCATAATTCAGAAATTAGAATACAGTAAACCTGATCATCTGGCACCTTTGGAACTTTGTGACTGGCAGATCTTAGGACGAATGGATGTTATTCTCATTAATATTCCAATACTATTCTAATTCATTTCTCAAAGATACTTCATGGTAGTCAGATTTTCCAGTGGGCTCCAGTATGTTGAAAGGAATGCAGGAAACAGGGTCTTAGTTACAGGAGCAATAGGGTCCTGGTGTTCAAGGAAACAGGACTCAACGAGTCAAGTGATCCACCATCAGGAGTTTCTAATAAGGAAGAGTGGATCATCATGGTTTTTACCGTTTCGTTCTGGGGCCAGCTGGACATTTCTTCATTAAACTAAAAAAACCCTACAGAACACTGAAGTACGTTGTAGATATTTTTATTATCCATAACACTTCACCGCTTCTCCTGACATCAAAATCACAAATTATTACCTGTAAAATATATTATTGATTTGTCTCCGGATGTAAGCTCTCAAGCCCAGGAACTTGCCATAGATTCTATGAAGAATTGTCTTCAGGAAATCTCTCTCCCTTGGATCCTCACTATCAAACAATTCCAGTAACTGGAAGGTAGAAAGAAACTCAATGCCTATTATTGATTTGTACACAATGAACAATACAGATACATTTGTCAGTATTTTCAAGTGTAATGTAACTGTCTAAACAACATTTCACTTTGCTGTTGTTCTAATGATAACTTGATTTATTATCCTTTAAAATTTTTAGGTAACTGATGTCAACTGAAAAGAATCAAGCCCTAAATTTGAACATTTTGAAATTATTTTGGTCTGTGTTGAATTTAGTTTCACTCCATGTACAAAATGTTTCAGTTCATAGGTAATAAGCAATGTCTGTCCCCTGATTTCAGGTCAACTGAATTGGAAATCCTCGTCTCCCCCCGTCCACCGCCCCTCCAAATGGAAGCACTGCATTTTGTTTTCTGATCAATTTGGGATGACTAGCTCTTCCAGTAACCTTTTTTCCACCAATATTAATGTTCTTCATCCTGACAAAAGATCAACCAAGTGCATTAACTGTTTCCAAATTTACCCTTATTCCCTTCCTATTTATTTTTTCCCTTGTCAATTTTTCGTTCTTTGCTACTCAATTCTAAGCACCCCCCCCCCCCCCACAGTTCTGAATTTTACATCTCCAATAAATGCACTACATTTTCTGGACCACTGGATTTGATGGGTACCCCATTCGCAGTTTTTTGCTAAGTTCATATTATAACTGGTTACTAGATAGCCTAATGAATGAGGAACTGCAAATTAGGTTGTACAGTGCCTATAAAAAGAATTCACCCCCGCCTCAACAGAAGTTTTCATGTTTTATTGTATTGAATCACAGTAGATTTAATTTGGCTTTTTTGACACTGATCCGTTTGAACAGGAGTTTGAAGAGATATGACACGTCAACAAATACAATCAAGAACTTCTACAGTTGCACTGTGGAGAACATTCTGACAGGCTGCATCACTGTCTGGTATGGGTGGGGACGGGGGGATGCGACTACACAGGACTGAAAGCATGCCCTTTCCTCACTGTTACCTTGGTAGGAGATACAGAAGCCTGAAGGCACACACTCAGCGATTCAGGAAGAGCTTCTTCCCCTCTGCCATTCCATTACTAAATGGGCACTGAAGCTTTGGATTCTACCTCACTTTTCTGTTTTTGCACATTTTAAGACAATCTATTCAATATATGTAACTGATTTACTTATTTGTTATGTTTTATTTTTATTATTTTCTCTCTCTCGCTGCTAGATTATGTATTGCATTGAACTATTGCTGCTAAGTTAACAAATTTCACATCATATGCCAGAGATAATAATCCTGATTCTGAAAAAGATTCTTTCTTGTCAAAATGAAAACAAATTTCTACAAATTAGTCTAAATGTATTACAATTATTAAATGCAAAATAATTGATTACATAATTAATCACCCCATTCAAGTCAGTACTTAGTAGATGCACCCTTGACAGCAATTACAGCCTTGAGTCTGGGTGGATAGGTCTCCATTGGACATCAGAACACTGCAACTGTTACCCCTATTCTTCTTTACAAAACTGCTCAAGCTGTCAGTTTGCATGGGGATCATGAATGAACAGCCCTTTTCAATTCTCAATTGGACTGAGGTCTGGACTGACTGATGTCCACTCCAGGACATTAATTTAACTTTGTTGTTTAGCTTTATGCTTGGGGTTACGTTTTGCTGGAAAACATATCTTCTCCCAAGTCAGTTTTCTTGCAGACTGCATCAGGTTCTCCACCAGGATTTCCCTATATTTTGCTGCATTCATTCTATCTTCCATCTTCACAAGCCTTCCAGGGTCTGCTGCAGTGAAGCATCCCCAAGAGCACGATGCAGCCACCAAAATGCTCACGGGAGGGATGGTGTGTTTTTGATGGCGTAGTAGTGTTTGGCTTATGCCAAACACAGCATTTAGTTCTTTGACCATCAAAACTCAATTTTGGTTTCATCACACCATAGAACCTTCTTCCAGCTGACATCAGAGTCTCCCACGTCTTCTGGCAAACTCTTAAGATTTCATGTTTTTTTTCCCCAATTGTGGCTTTCTCTTTGCTATGCTCCCATAAAGCCGCTACTGGTGAAGCACCTGGGTAACAGTTGCCGTAAGCGCAGTCTCTCCCATCTCAGCTACTGAAACTTGTAACTCCTTCAGAGTTGTCACTGGTCTCTTGGTGGCCTCCCTCACTCGTCCCCTTCTTGTGTGGTCTCTCAATTTTTGTGGACAGCCTGCTTGAGGTAGATTTTCAGCTGTGCCATATTCTTTCCATTTCTTGTATCCATCTCCTGATTTGTGCTTTTCAACAACCTTTTTGTGGAGTTGCTTGGAGTGTTCTTTTGTCTTCATGGTGTAGTTTTTGCCAGGATACTGACTCACCAGCAGTTGGACCTTCCAGATACAGGTGTATTTTCACAACAATCAATTGAAACACATTGACTCTCCATTTGGAGGTGTGGCTTCTAAAACCATTTGGCTGCACCAGAAATGATTTGGGCTATCACATTAAAGGTGGTGAATACTGATTCAATTATTTGCTGTTTTATATTTATAATTAATTTAGCTCACTTTGTAGTAATCTGCTTTCACCTTAACATGAGTCTTTTCTGTTCATCAGTGTGATTCAGTGTTGTAGAACAATAAACATGAAAACTTCCTGGGGGGTGGGGAAGGAGAGGGAATATTTTTTATAGGCACTCTAGCTCCAAAACAACCAGTAGTTGGTCCCAACTGTCAGCGTGCCATTTGCAAAAGGAGGCATAGGACCCAACTATAAAACGCTACCACCAAGCTAAATTTTGTTCCTTTGTTCCAGGTAGTGGACATACTCACCGACAGGACAAATTTCTGGTCAACATACTTCTTGGCTATATTTGGTTGGAAGTCAGCACACTCAAGGAATCGCAGGAAAAATTCATAGACAAGCTGGAAAGATGAGCAACAATTGATACAAATTGGGCTTTCCATTGTTTAAATGCATAAATATGAATGAAAAGCAGAGGTAGCTAACTTAACTTTTGAGCCTGCTCTGGAATTTAATAAGATTATAGCTGCTATTCAATATATTGTCTTAAACTTAAAAATAGTCAAAGAGTCTGCTTTCACAGCACTTTAAAGAAAGTGATTCTAAGACTCAACACCACTTCACAAAAAAATCTTTCAGCTTGAATGGACAACCCCTTATTTTCTCAGTGACCTGTGGTCACTCCAGTTCATAAGAGGCAATACCTTTTCCAGATCCACCTTATTAAGACTCTGCAGGTTCTTGCATCTTTCAATAACCCCAATTCTCTTCAGCAAGTACAAGCCCAGCACACCAAATTTTGTCATAAGCTTGATAGACCTTTGAATATTCTCCTAAAGAAATACTGTACATATGACCCAGATATGGCCTCATTAATGCCCTATACAACTTCATAGGTGGAAGGGAAAATTGTGATGAAGAACTTGTGATAGATATAGATTGAATGATTGGATGAAAATCTAGTGAATAGAGTTGAATGTGGGTAAAAGGAATCATAAGGCAATTACATAAACATGATTGACTGCAAAAGAATGTATTTCAGATTGATCTAAGATTTTAGTGCATGTATCACAAGTTAGACAGGTCTAAAAGTGGCTAATGCAAAGCAGTTGGAGTTTAAGTACAGGGAGGTTTTGTTACAGTTGTATAGGGGGATGGTGAGTTCACATCTGGAATGCTGTGCAGAGCTTTTGCCCCTTGTCTTAAAAATAGATACTGCAGCATTAGAGGCAGAATAAATTTGATTTGCCAAGCTAATTCCTAGGATAAAAAGGTTATCCTATCAAGAGGAGCTGGGCAGTTTGGTTCTGTATTCCTTGATATTTAGAAGAATGAGGGGAGACCTTGTTCAAATTAGTGGAGGAGTCAAGAACAAGGCAGCAAAATAAAAGACCAAGTGACTTAAAACTAAGGTACGTAGAAATTTATTTTTTCGGAGGGTAGTCATCTCAAGGAATGTGGCGAACACCATTTATTTATTTATTAATTAAATTTTTAGAAAGTTACAAAGAATAAATGTAATGAAAAAAAAAGAAAAATAATATTGATCCTCCCCCCTCCCCTCAACTCTCCCCCCTTTAACCCTTATCTAAAGAAAGAGAAAAAAGAAAGAAAGAAGAAAAAAGATTGCCTGGATATTGGAGGATCCCCACATGCTCCATGGAGTTCAAAATAATTTTAGTATTTATTTTTACTTTCCCCAATTACTTTATAATTTTATCTTCAAAGGACCTTTTTTTAAAATCCCATCTTTTGTAGGTATGGGAGCCAAATTTTCAAAAATATATCATATTCATTTCTTAGATTATATGTAATTTTTTCAAGAGGAATACAACTATATATTTCATTATTCCAATGATCCATAGTTAAATATTTATCAGATTTCCAAGTAACTGCGATAACTTTTTTAGCTACCGCCAATGCAATTTTTATAAATTTTTTCTGATACTTATTCAATTCAAGTTTCGGTACTGTCCCTTCAATATCTCCTAATAAAAATAACATTGGACTATGTGGGAGTTGTACTCCAGTAATTTGTTCCAATAAATGTCTTAAATTTATCCAAAATGGTTGAATTTTAAAACAAGACCAAGTAGAATGTAAAAAAAGTACCAATTTCTTGATTACATCGAAAACATTGGTCAGACATACTTGAATTTAATCTTTTTATTTTCTGTGGTGTTATATATAATTGATGTAAAAAATTATATTGTATTAATCTAAATCTAACATTTATTGTATTTATCATACTATCAGAACATAATCTTGACCAACTTTTTCCATCAATTTTAGCATTCAAATTAGATTCCCATTTTTGTCTTGATTTATGAATTCCAGATTCAATTGTCTGTTTTTGAATCAAATTGTACATACAAGATGTAATTTTTTTAATTTTTCCTTTTTGAATTAATATTTCTATTTCACTAGGTTTTGGCATCAACATCGTTTGACCCAGCTTTTCACGTAAATAAGCCTTTAATTGAAAATAACAGAAAAGAGAGTTGTTTGATATTTTATATTTATTTTTTAATTGATCAAACGACATCAATATACCTCCTTCAAAACAATCACCTATATATTTAATCTCCTTTTGGAACCAAGTAAAAGTTTATTATCCACTGTAAAAAGAATAAGCCTATTTTGAATTAAAGTTCTTTTTGCTAATAAAGGTTTCTTTATCTCATCATCCATATTTACCTTATTCCATAAATCAAGTGTCTTAATATAGGAGATTCTTTTTTTCCCCGTATCCATTTGGATTCCCATTTATATATAAAATCTTCTGGTATGTTTTCTCCTATCTTATCTAATTCTATTCTAATCCATGCCGGTTTTTTTCCATCAAAAAAAGACGCAATAAATCTAAGTTGATTTGCTTTAAATAATTCTTAAAATTTGGAAGTTGTAACCCTCCTAAATCAAATTTACACATCAATTTTTCCAATGATATTCTTGACATCTTTCCTTTCCAAAGAAATTTCCTTACATATTTATTCAGTTCTTGAAAAAACTTCTGAGGTAATTGTAAAGGTAAAGTTTGGTATAAATATTGCAATCTAGGAAATATATTCATTTTTACAGCATTAACTCTACCTATTAATGTTATTGGTAACATCATCCATTTATCAAGATCCTCTTATTTTTTTAATAATGGCAAATAATTTTGTTTATATAAATTTTTTACATCATTATCAACTCTAATACCTAAATATTTTATCCAATTTATTGACCATCGAAATTGAGTTACTAATTGACATTGATTATAATTTCCTTTGGTAAGGGGTAAAATTTCACTTTTATCCCAATTTACTTTATACCCTGATACTTTCCCATATTCTTCCAATCTAAAAGATAATCTTTGCAAAGATTGCAATGGGTTTGTTAAATAAATCAAAACATCATCAGCAAATAAATTAATCTTATATTCTTCTTGATTAACTCTAAAGCCCCCAATGTCTGAATCAGTACTAATTAATTCAGCTAATGGTTCTATTGCCAATACAAATAAAGCAGGTGATAATGGGTAGCCTTGTCTAGTTGACCTCATTAAGCAAAATGATGTTGAAATCTGACCATTTGTAACTACTTTAGCTTGAGGATTAGTATTTAAAGTTTTAATCCATTGTATAAAAGATTTTCCTAACTCATATTTTTCCAATACCTTAAATAAAAAATCCCATTCCAATCTATCAAATGCTTTTTCTGCATCCAAAGCAACTGCCACACTCATTTCCTCTCTTTTTTGTGCCAAATGTATAACCGGGTTATATTATCCATTGATTGTCTGTTTTTAATAAAACCTGTTTGATCCATATGTATTAATTTTGGTAAATATTTAGATATTCTATTAGATAAAATTTTTGCTATTATCTTATAATCTGTATTCAACAAAGAAATAGGTCTATATGATGTTGGTTTTAAAGGATCTCTATCTTTTTTTGGCAATACAGTTATGATCGCTGTTAAAAATGATTGTGGGAGTTTATGCATTCTTTCCACTTGATATATTAATTCCATAAAAGGAGGAATTAATAAATCTTTAAATTTTTTATAATTCAGGAGGAAAACCATCTTCTCCTGGGTATTTATTACTCTGAAGTGATCCTAAAGCTTCTTCAACCTCTTTTAATGTAAAGGGCATATCTAATCTTTTCTGTTCTTCCAAATTTAATTTTGGAAGGGTTATTTGTGATTCTGATTAATATAGTTCAGTATAAATTTTTTTTAAAGTTTCATTAATTTCTAAAGGTTTATAAGTAACCTTATTTACACTTCTAATTGCATTTATTGTTTGAGAAGCCTGTTCTGTTTTCAACAGCCAAGCAAGAATCTTATGTGATCTTTCACCTAATTCATAATATTTCTGTTTAGTTCTCATAATTACTTTTTCTGTATGATATGTCTTATATTGTATTATATTGTAATTTTTTATTAACAAGTTGTCTTCGTTTTTCTTCTGTCATATATCTTTGAGATTCTTTTTCTAACTTTATATCTTTTTCCAATTGATCTATTTCTGCCATGTATTCCTTCTTAATTTTAGATGTATAACTTATAATCTGACCCCTTAAATATGCTTTCATTGCTTCCCATAACACAATTTTATCTTAAACTGAATGTAAATTTGTATCAAAAAAAAATTGAATGTTTTTTCATAAAATCACAAAAATCTTGACGTTTTAATAAAATTGAATTAAATCTCCATCTATAGATCGATTCCTCCTTATCCATCATTATCATTGTCATTATCAAGGGGGAATGATCTGACAGTATTCTTGCTTTATATTCCACACTTTTCACTCTATCCTGAATATTTTTTGATAATAAAAAAAATCAATTCTTGAGTAAGTTTTATGTCTATTTGAATAAAATGAATAATCTCTTTCTCTTGGATTAATTTTTCTCCATATATCAATCAGGTTTAAATCTTTCATTAATGATAAAGTTAGTTTTATTACTTTTGATTTTGTAGCAACTTTAGTTGACCTATCCAAAACTGGATCTAAACAAAAATTAAAATCTCCACCTATTAATATTTTATCATCTGCATCAGTCAAATTCAAAAAAACTTCCTGTATAAATTTTGCATCATTTTCATTTGCTGCATAAATGTTCATAAAAATCAATAATTCCGAAAAAATTTGACAATGTATAATCACACATCTCCCCACAGAATCAATTACTACATTTTGTATTTTAATTGGTAAAGTTTTACTAACCAAAATTGCCTCTAACCTCTCGATTTTGAATTAAATGAAGCTGCAGTGACATTTCCAACCCAATCTCTCTTTAATTTCTTATGTTCTGTTTCTGTTAAATGTGTTTCTTGTAAGAAAGCTATCGCCTTTCATTTTCTTAATATATGTTAAAACTCTTTTTCTTTTCACAGGTCCATTAAGTCCATTAACATTAAAACTTAAAAAATTAAGTAAATTAATCATTCATAATACCTTGAGAACTCTTTGAAATTCTCCATGTTGCTATGAGTCTCTCCCCAACCATCCAGGCAAAAAAGAAAAAAAAATAGAAAAAAGATAACTAATATATAAAAAAAACCCAAAATACCCCCCCCCCCCCATTTTACGGGTCATGGCAATCACCATGATTGTACACGGGAAACTCGCAACCATCGATCAGGAGCTCCTCCAGCTCCCCCGCAAAAAAAAGAAAATATATTAGTGAAGAAAAAAAAATAATTAATGTCTCTACTCCCAATTAATACTCAACTATTTTTGTTTTCCTTATAAATGTCCATCAAGTCCAACCTTATTTCAGTCTTCATCATTAGTCCACTTCATTTCTATAATTCTTTAGTCCTCTTCGTGGACATCAAATAATTCTTGTACAAATTTCTCCATTTTCTGGTAATCTACGAAAGATCTTCATTCTTCGTTATCCAGGAAAATGATCAATTTTGCTGGGTAGTTCAATAAAAATTTAAAGCCCTTTTCCCATAAAGATTTTTTCACTGGATTAAATTCCTTCCACCTCTTCAGAAGATCATAACTTATGTCTGGATAAAAAAAAACTCTTTTCCCTTCTATTATCAATAGCCCATTTCTCTTTTTAGCACCTTGAGTAGCTGCCTTCAAGATCATTTCTTCATCTTGATACCTTAAGCATTTTATCAAAATTGATCTTGGATTTTGCTCTTGTTGAGGTCTTGGTCTTAAAGCTCTGTGTGCTCTTTCAATTTCAATTACTTAGCTTCCTTCTTTCATTTCCAAAATTTTCGGAATCCATTCTTGACAGAATTTTATTGGATTTTCTCCCTCTGTACCTTCCATAAGACCAACAATTTTAATATTATTTCATCTACTAGAGTTTTCAAGCGCATCTATTTTTTCCAACATCCATTTTCTTTCTATTGTCCAGGCAAGATTATTGTCTTCTATCTTATCTATTCTTTCAGTGTTTTCTTCCATTTTTACTTCCATCTCTAACTTTATTATCCATCTTCTTTTGTTTTTCCACCACATTATCGAGTGTATTCTGCATCCTTCTTAAATCTGTTCTTATAGCTTTTAATTTATTCATCATATATATCAGGATATCTCTTATGTCTCCTTTAATCTCTTTCTTCTTTTCCTCTTCTTCATCCTCTGTATTTCCCAAAGAGTCTGATTCCACTTCCGATTCACTTCCAGCCGTAGTTGGGATTTGTAGTTTTGTTAATATCTGTTCATGCATACTTGTTTCTTCTCGCATGCGTTGTTCTTGCCGTTTCTTCTCAGAGACCGCCAACATTGCTGCAACTTCCTGTCCCGCATCATCAGAAGTGCCATGCACTTCGCCGGGAGGAGATTCAACTTGAGTCCGAGGCTTCGCCGATACAGTTAGGCCTTTTTCCCCGCTGATTTGCGCAGTCTTCAAAGTAGAAGCTTTCTTCTGTTTCAGTTTAGGAGCCATATCCAAAAATAATCCTGAGTTACTTATAAATAGTTTCTAGTAGGTATTTATTAATTCTTCTTCATTTAAACCCTATTTCATTACTTTTTACGAGGGAGCTGGATTCCCAACGTCTCGACCCTACGTCATCCCGTGACATCCCCACCGAGAACACAATTTAAGGTGGAGATAGGTACGTACTTGGAAAATTGTTGAATGAAGGGTGCAGGGAACTAACAGAAAGTTGAGTCAATATTGATCAGCCATGATCATATGGAATGGTGGGTAGACTTGAGTACCTGGCTTCCTACATCTCGTGAAACATTGGCTCCCTAATTCTGTATTCCTCCAAACTAACAAAGGACAGGTCCTTCAGCCAACAATGTTTTGCCAGTATTTTAACCCTTCCCAAGTTTAATTTAATCCCTCCCTCTCTCATTTTTCTTTCATTCACGTGCCTATCCAAGAGTCTCTTAAATGGCCTTAAAGTATCTGCCTTTACTGATGCTGGCAGCATGTTCCATGCACTCACCACTGTGTAAAAAAAAACCAAATCTACCTTTGACATGCTCCCTGTACATTCTTTCAATCACCTTAAAAATATGCCCTCTCATATTAGCTGATGTTGCCCTGGGAAAAGGTTACTGGCTGTCCACTCTTACTATGCCTCCATCTTATACACCTCTATCAAGCATGCCCCTCATGCTTCTTCACTCCAGAGAGAAAAGCCTTAGCTTGCTTGACCTTTCATTATATATACTCTGATTTAGGCAGCATTTTGATAAATTTCCTCGACACCCTCTCTAAAATTTCTAAAATTGTAACACTAAGCTTTCCTCATTATTTGTTGTATTTGCATACTACTGCAAATCATGCACCAGGGCACCAAGACGTCTCTCACCATTGTGATATTTTTATTTTACATCAAAGAGGAAAGGAGAAAGGGTGAAGCTAGCTCTTACTTCACCCTTTTCCCTCATTTCTTTATACTGGCAATCTTCTAGCTATTTTTCAGTACAAATGAAGGGACTTATCTCTTCTTAAGTCATTTTTAGTTGCCTTCTCAGAAACAAGAGAAAATCTGCAGATGCTGGAAATCCAAGCAACACACAAAATGCTGGAGGAACTCAGCTGGCCAGGCAGCATCAATGGAAAAGAGTACATTAATATTTTGGGCCGAGACCCTTCAGTTGCCTTCTGTTGGTTTTTAAGTTTCCCAATCCTCAAACTCCCAATTAAATTTTGTTATATTATATGCCCACTCTTCTGCGTCTTTGCATCCCTTGTCAGCCACAGTTGCCTCATTCTCTCTTTAGGATACTTTTTTGTGATATATCTATCCTGCAACATCTGAATTGCTCCCAGAAACTCTAGCCAGTGTTGTTCTGCCATCACCTCTGCTACTGTTCCCATCTAATCAACTTTGGCCACCTCCTCTCAAATATCTCTGCAGTTCCTTTAATTGAAGAGCTGGTGGCCCAGCCAGTTCAGCGGGTACTGGGATCAAAGTCCATGCGGGAAGGAGGCACGAGGGTTGGTGATCCCTCCCCAACCCCACCAACCAACAACCCAACAAGTACACCAAAGTCTGACATTTGAGGCCTGGAGTTCAGGATTCAGTCGTTTGGTGTTTGAGTCCTGGAGTTCAGGATCCCAGTGAGTCTTGGGGTTGATACTGAAGATTGAAAACAAAAGATCAATTGGAAGTCCAGAAGTTAAGGCAGAAACTCTGGGCCTGCAAGCTTACTAGGGAGGTCAGGGGCCCAGTTGGAGGACTGTGTGTGTCTGAGTGGGTGGGAGGGAGGGAGGGAGGAAAGAGACTTGTTTTGCTGTTTTTCAGCTGAACATTGTGGGCATGCTATATTGGCGCCAGAATGTGTGGCAGTTCTTATGGGCTGTCTCCAGCATATCCTTAGGTTGTGTTGGTTGTTAATACAAACAATGCATTGCAGTGTATGTGACGAATAAATGAACCTGAAAGATGCCTCCCCCATGTGGGCAGAATATACAAAAGCCTGATACCACATACCACTGGGCCCAAGGACAGCTTCTATCCATTGACCATTGAACAGGTCCCATGTGCAATAATATGGACTCCATCTCACAATCTACCTCATTATTTCCTTACACCATATTACCTGCCTGACTCACACCTTGTCTACAACGGGAGCATGCCTTTCCTTCCCTGGTGTGATGAAAAGATCTGTATGGATAACAAGCAAAACAACTTTTCACTGTACCTTGGTACAGATGATAATAAATCTATTTACCAGACAACAGATAAAAGGTTCCTCTGTACCGTAAATTTCTAAGATTAGGTTTTTGTACATAGTATGACACAACAGTCAAGGTAAGACTACTTTCTTCAGACCAGAGTTCGTGAACATAAGTGCTCCTTTCTAACAAGATCAATGCTGAACATTGATGTGAAAAGGATAATAAAACCAAACAAGGAAGCTATCAGTGTAAATGCTGGCATCCTACAACTGAGGCAAGCTTTACTGTTGATTTCTGGACTCCAGGCAACCGTATCCTCTCACAACTTGACAAACTCTTCCCCACCCCATTGTACTCCACAATCAGAAATGACAAATGCACCTAACCTCCACTAATTTCCTCAGAGGTACAACTTACCTGTAGATGTGGCCAGGCAGCCTCAAGTGTGGGCTCATCTTCCTCAGGATCAAATTCTGCCCCAGTGGGGTTAGATGAAGGTGGCAATGTCCTGAATAGGTTTATTGAAAACTGAGAACATAAATATCTTATTGTTAAAGATGTAATTACATCAGCTACAAAGTAATCAATGCCATAGGTGGATAATACAGGCAGTGAAAAATTCACATGCAAAAACTCCAACATTTACCAACCTAAAAAAATTGCAATCCTTTATTTGTAATTTAAAACAATGCAAAGCTGATTAGTTTTAAATACATTCAGTATTTGATAAACTGTACAAAAACATGTTACAATTTATTACAACATATCTCAGAACATAACAGTGCAATAAGACCCAGGACAATTTTTAGTCAACCATTTGTTTCTCAATTGAGCAAGAAATCACGGAGAGAAGCTACAGAGAAGTGAGAGTACAGGAGGCAGTGACAAGTTCAAACAATTCTGACACAATCTGGGCAGAGGTACAAACTTTCCAGATAGCAAGGGAAAATTGTAAGGAAGTAGAATAATTTCTATAGGACAGGATTCTGGAAGAGCTAGCTAATAGGAACACAGAACAGTACAGCATTTTACAAGTCTTCATGATGTTGTGCCAATCTATCACTTCCCTCCCACACAGCAATCTTCTTCTTTCATCCATGTGCATACCTATGAGTCTCTTAAACATACCTAATGTGTTCCATGCACCCACCCACTGTTTCAGAAACCTACAGTACTCTGCTAAAGTCTTAGGCACTCTAGATTTTTGTTTTAGATGTTTATTTTTTTGTTTTCTGCATTAGTCTGTCAGTAGAGAAGTGCAAATTTTAGATTTCCAAACATTCATTTTCCAAAACATTAAATATTAAGAGAAAATTTTGTATTCATTAAAGAGTGTAACATATTAAGTAATAGATAATTTTCAAATAAAAACTTGGTTAATTTGTCAGTGTACAGACCAGTGCATGATTAAACAAAGATAACAAACAGGTGCAAATGATCAATGACAGTGAATTGAATGAACTAAACTGATTAACTGAAACAGAAATGGGTGTAGAAGAAATCAGACTTGAAGGATAACCAAACTAAAAGGTTTGGATTGTTGCAGATGTGACCGTCAAACCTTCAAATAATCAATTCTTACACCATGGCAAGAGTGAGCATAACAAGACACAAGGTGGTCATCCTGCATCAGCTAGGTTTCTCCCAAGCAGAAGTTTTGTGGTAGATAGAAATTTCAAGGTGTTTCAGGGTGTTCTGAAGAAGCACAAAGGTTGAGGTCGGGACATACAGTGGTCAGCAATGCAAACTGTACGCAGACTTCCAAATCAGAAGTCCAGCACTGCTATCAACTCTGAATTCACAGAAATAAAGTATACCCCTCTACAGTCCAGAGAAGTCTTGTCAGAAGTGAACTTCATTGAAGAGTTGCTGCCAAAAAGCCATTCCTCTAAAGTGTAACAAAGTCAAGAGACTCACCTACTCACAAAAACACAAGGACTGGGCACTGAATAATGGCAGCAAGTGCTCTGGACTGACTGCTGAGTCAAAATTTGAAATTTTTGGTTCAAACAGGAGACTGTTTGTAGAAAAACTGGAGAGCACGAAATGGATGGTTGCCTGCAGTCAACAATGATGCATGGTGGTTTCCCGCTGTTTAGAGCTGCATTTCTACAAGTGGAATTTGTGATCTGGTCAGAATTAGTGGAATCTTCAAAGTTGAGAAATAAAAGCATCCATCACACAATACTGGAGAGGCATCGAAATGGACACAACTTAATTTTGCAGCAGGACAATGACCCCAATCACACAGGCACAGTCATAAAGAACAATCTTCAGCAAAAAGAACAAGGAGTTCTGCATCAGATGGTTTGGCCTCCACAGAGCCCTGATTGACATCATCGAGGCTGTCTGGGATTACCTGGAGAGACAGAATAACACAGCCAAAGCCTGCAGAAGAACTGTGGCAAGTTCTCCAAGATTTGTGCAACAACCTACAAGCTGATTTTCCTATAAAACTGCACGACAGTGTACCCAAGAGAATTGATGTAGTTTTAAAGGCATACCAAATATTGATTTCATTTAGTCTTACGACTCTTTTAGTTTACTGCTCTTTATAGTAATTTTTTCATATTTAGAAATTTTAATCCCAGATAGCCAAAAATTTTTTAATTGAATTGGTTCTCAGGAACCCAAGTTTCTCCATCTGTATGACTGAGATCATATCAGCCATCCATCTCTGAAAGGAAGGGGGAGAGGGTGATTGCCATTCCCTCAAGACAAGTCTTTTGGCAACAATCATCACCAGCATCAAAGACTGTTGTATGGCTGTAGAGAAACAAATAGTAGATTGCCAGCAGCCAGAGATGGCAAGACCAGCTTCCAAGGGGAAGGGCCTCTTATAGGCCTTTTTGTACCAGTCGAATATTTTGGACCAACATCCAGTCAGTAATGGGCAAAATCAAAAGGTGTGTGACAACGTGGCCTCTGTCCCTTGGCATCTATCACACATTGGCGAGACAGAAGGGTAAATTCTATACAATCTAAGTTTAGAGTAGTGGGGACAGTGAACAACTTTAAACTGCATCAGTTGGTGTCTGCTGTTAACAGAGCAAGCCTTTATCATAGACAAACTTGTCCCAGGCAGCTTCAGATAATTCGATGGCCCATTTCTCTCTCCAGCCATCTCTAATCTTCATGGTAGACACTACAGTGCAATCAAACAAATGTACAAACTTAGAAAGGAGATGCTTGGAGTCAGGAGGGTTCTTTAAAATATCAAATAAAAAGCTTCCCTGGAAGGATTTCAGAATTACAAATCTTCGATTGAATGTAATGTTTAATTTGTAAGTAATGAAAAAAGTGGGAATGAAGCAGCTCAAATTTCTCTTTCAGCAGACTAAATGTTGCAAACCGTCCCTCTATGTACAGGTCTTCAATAGAAACTAGACCCTTCCCCCTCCAAGCATGATAGGTTTTATCTGACCATGAGGGTAGAAAGGATTGAAACAGATTGGTGTTTGTACAGAGGTCTCTGGTAAATTTAGAACGCTCCTAATCTGATTTAGAATTCTGACGGAATTTTTCAAAACAAAACTCAAACTTTTTCAAGTCCCAGGCTTTTCTAGCTTAGAGAACAGCATGGCTGACAAGGAGGAATTGACAACAGAGTTAGACTCCATACATAGCTACAAGGGAGCCCCAGGAACTGAGTTATCCAGAGCCCCCTGCTGCCAAAACATCAAAGCCCTAGCATTGACAGCCCAATAACAGTGTCTAAATACAGGTAATCCCAGCCCTCCTTCAGACTTGGGCTTATGTAAATGAATTCTCAAAATCCTGTGATTATTATAATTCTAAATACAAGACAAAATTATGGAGTCCAATTCTTTAAAGAAGGCTGATATAAGAAAAATGGGGAGATTTTGACAAAGATAGAGAAACTTAGGAAGGGAAACCATTTTAATTGAATTTATACGACCAGTCACGGACAGAGGTAGAGTTTTCCAACTTTCTATATTCTGTTTAAGTTTTGAGATAAACTCTGCGAAGTTTAATTTAAATATTAAGTTAGGATCTTTGGGGATTGCCAAGCCAAGGTAAGCAAAGTGATCTTTAACTACTTTGAACTGGGCACTTTCCAAAAAACACCACGTGCAGACATTGGAGAGGGGTACAAAGTCACTTTTTGTCCAATTAATTGAGTATCCTAGGTTTTACATTTTATTTGGTTTGATGTGGTAGGTCATTTTCTGGGTCTGAGAACGCTCAAAAATTTTTCCCATATAAATTAATGGTAATTGCTTCTTTGCTTTACGACATTTTAGCTTACAAACTGTTTCATAGGAACACCCTACCTTTGGATAGTGAGGGTAACCTGTACAAGGTCAAGCTTCAGCATCTTATCATCTAATTGCAAGCTACAGGTCTTCTGGATTCAACAGTTCATATTCAGATACCTCAGCTCTTCAGTGCATGCCAGATCTGGCTAGTTTTGACTCAGGGTCAATAATCTGTTATTTTATAACTGTCCTTGCTCTTGAACTGTCTCCACTCACCCAACAATCAGTCTGTTTTACAGCTCATTCCCACGATGATCCAAGTCTTAAAGATACATTCTTTTTGTCCTAACTATTCTTCTCCCATCCTCTCCTAGTTCAAACACACATTTTCTCTTTCCTAGTTCTGACCAAAGGATTTTGAACCAAACATGAACACAACTTCTCTTTCAGCAGATGCCACCGGGTATAATGTGCAAACCTAACAATCATTATTTTTATTTTGGCTGGAATTTGTTAATGGGAACAGAATCAAGTCTTAGAATTTTATCTTGTGTAAATACAGGGGGACTTGGTGGATCTTTATAGTGCACTGCTTCTACAGAGTATGAAAATCCAAAGGAAGAGAATCAGCTTTGTTACTTCATTCATGTCTCAGGAAAAAGCAAATGCAGGCATGGTGGAAAACCTTGTTTGTGGAGTTCACATTTTGCACCATTCTCAAAAACCTGAAGAGTAGAAAGCACAATCAGTTGCAGCTGACTTGGTGCTTGAGCAAAAGTTGATGTCACTGTAGTCCATTTACAAAGCTGAGTGTTTCACAGACAGAACAGGCCAGAAGACGACAGCACAGCTGTGCTGAGGCCGTGTAGAGAAAGAATTATTGGGTGACAAAAAGGGAGGTTATCTGGAACACAATGTAAGTTCCTTTGTACAACTGTATGTCTGTAATTTTGGCATTTGTAACCTAGGGATGGGCTTTATAGTTTATTTTCATTGGCATGAACAAATGGCCTGAATGGTCTCTTCTTGGAATGGAAACTTCCCATGAATTTACAGTACCTCTTCTGCAACACACCAAATAACCAGTCAAATTTCTTCAGACTCACTTCCTTGTTAGAGCTGAATCCACTACTTACTGGCCATGAGTGCTACTAAAGAGCTGAGAAGAATATATAAAGTATTAATTAGAATAGCAAAAGTGTGTTAGTCTGGTTTTTCCTACTGTGTATACGAAACAAATTCATGTAAGCTTACCATAATAACAGCCTCCGGGTAAATAGCTTCTGTGATCACATCCCGGTTGTGGGTTATGTATTCCACCATCTCGTTCAAACCTGCTCGTTTCACTTCTTTGTATTTGAGGTCACTGAGAGGGTCAGAGACAAAGTCAAATAGAACACAGCATTGTCGTAACTTCTGAACAAACAGCTCTTCTCTCTCATGGGGTTGTGCATCTGCAGAATGAGAAAACATTTAAAAATTGTTGGGATTAAGAGCAATAGTGATATATATGTAATTGAAAAAATCAACTCATCTGTTTAGCTTCACAAAACAAATTGCACAATTGTACAAATTCACTCAAATATTTAGGAGTACAGTTGTGCATCAAAAGTAGCATTAAATGCACAAAACAGAACAGCCACTCCAGAACCACCTGGCCAAAGGTGGGTGTATCTAACAAATGGTTTTTATGTAGAGATCGAGAAATATCGTATGATTTATGAGGTAGGAGCAGAATTAGGCCAGTTGGCTGATCAAATCTGCTAATTTCTATTGTCACCAGAGGCAAATGGGGGAGCAATTTCAGGTGATGAATTAGGCACATGATGATATTGCAACACAGTTTTCCAATTTATTTTAGGATGGGAAGAATGCTGACATTCTGAAGAATGCTATTTGTTGCCTACCTCTGATTTACCATGACCATTTTTCTGGCAGAAAATATTCACCAATATCTTCGGTGAAGATATTCCAATATTGCTTTAGGAGAGGAATTTTCAGGATTTAGATCCAGGGAAGATGAATGACTGGCAAATCATTTCTAGGTCACAATGGTGTGCAACTTGAAAGAGAAGCTGCAGTGATGGTGCTCCCATAGGTCAGCTACCTTCAACATGAGGTACTCCAGCAAGTACATTTTGTTGATGGCACACTATGTACTGCTGGAGAAAATTAGTGTCAGGATGATGGATGGGATACCATTTAAGTGGCTGCTTTATTCTGTGTTTCAAGTGCTGCTTGAACTAAATTCATCCACACATGTGCAGAATATTCCATCATGTTCCATTTGTGCCTTGTAGATGGTGAAAAGGCTTTGGGATGTCAAGAAGTAAGACACACGTCACAGAATATCCAGATTATGATCTGCTCTTGCAGCAGGAATGATCTAATTAAGTTCATGCTCAACAGTGACATCCAGGATACTGATTTTATTTAGTTATTTAAAGATACAGCATAGAATAGGCTATCCCAGCCCAGCAACCCACTGATTTAACCTTGGCCTAACCACAGAAGAACTTGCACCTCAATTTTAAATTCATTTAATGGTCTTCTCCACATTCAGGGTAACAGAACAAATAAATACACCATCCATCCCCAGTCTCCAATAATACTCCATTCCAGGCATCCAGATAACAAATCAGTGAATCTCATCTGTATCTTCTCCAGTTCAATCACATCCTTCCTGCAGTGTAGTGACCACCTTTTCAGGCATGATGTAACGAATGTTTTACTAACTTGTCACATAATGACCCATCTTTTATATTCTAACAGCATGTCCAATGAAGACAGCTTTCCATCAGCCTTCTTCACCATCTTATCCACTTATGCTGCCACTTTCAGAGATCTATTGATTTGTACATCAAAGTCTCTTTGTTCATCAACATTCTCCAGGGTTCTGCCAATTACTGTACATGCCCTAGACTTCTTTGCATTCCGAGAATGAATCGGTTTCAGAAATCCTTGGACGTGTGCCAAGATTCCTTTGTTTCTCCCTGCTCTCCAGACATCTCCGTGCATTAGTCTTCTTAAACAGCATCACCTCAAAGGTTCAAAATGCATTTTTAAAGTATACAGAATACAACTCGAGATTTTTCCTCCTGCAGGCATCCACAGAACACGAACACACACATACAAACCCATTCAAGAAACCATCAAACACCCAACACACAAAGAACAAATTGCACAATAGGTTTAAAAAAACAACAAGCAGATGACACAGAATATCAACCATCAAATCAAGAGACCAATAGTATTCAGTTTAGTTCAGTTCTGTGCTGCTGACTCGCTGCAGGCTACAGGGCCATTCTTTGACAAAGTTCCCCAGTCTGCATTGACCACTTTGACAAAGCTACTCAAAAACAGCAAAGCATAATCAGAATGTAGGAAAACGAAACATAAACCTCAAAGACCCCCAAATGAGTCCACAACCTGGGTGACTAATCCTCAAAATAAAGATCCTAAGACTCCTGCACCTTCCTCCGATCGTAGCTAGTGATAAAGAGAGGATGACCGGTCAAATGTAGACACTTGGCACCTAACGACTGCATGTCCTCCGTTCTCATCCTTGTTGACTTCAACCTTGCTACACACCTCAATTGGAGAGAAGCCATGCAATTGATCATGGGCTCATGCCCCATCTCCAGGCTTTGAAGCCTCCAGGCCTCACCCTGCTCCAAACTTCACTGAACCCCCTCAGAGATAGCAAAATGTCAGATCATCCTATCAGCCCAAAAACACACCATCACAATGTAAATCACACCTTCTAATAACACACAGCTAAATAGTAGAATCACATTTGAAAGAAATAGTAAAAGTAGTTTTGTGAACTGTCTGCAGGACATTGCAGTAGGTCACATTGTTCACTGGCACCACCTTGAAGTTCAGAATGAAGTTCTCTCTGCCAATGCTGTTCCAAACTAATAACCATCATCCTGCCACAACATCTTTCAAGAAGATGAACCCTTGCATGGTGTCAGGTCCCGATGTATGGCAGGGCACTGAAAACCAGCGTCAACCAAATGGCAACAGCGTTCAAGGACATCTTCAATCTTACACTGCTGCAGTTGGAGGTTCCTACCTGCTTCAAACAGACAGCATTCAAACCAGTGCCCAAAAGAGCAGGGTGAGCTGCCTCAATGACCATCGCCCAGATGCACTCTCATTCTACTGGGATAAAGTGCTTTGAGTGGTTGGTTATGGCTAGAATCAACTCCTGTCCAAGGACCTGCAATATAACTGGCCCTCCACTTGGCCGTGCACTACCTATGCCAGGATTATGTTTATTGATTACAGCTCAGGGTTCAACTCTATTATACCGTCACTACTAATCAACAAGCTCTAAAACCTGGGCCTCATCGCATCAATGTTGGGCAATTATAAAGAGTTAAGGTAGCAAATTTCACAACACATACCAGTGATAATAAACCTGACTGATTCTGACAAGGCATGGCAATGACTATATTTCATTAAGAGTTTGAGGGGATTTGGTCAGTCACCAATGACTCAAGCATAATTGTTCAGATGTCGTGTGGAGAGCATTCCAACTGGTTGCATCACTGTCTGGTATGGAGGGCCATTGCACAGGATTGAACAAAGCTGCCAAGGAATGTAAACTCGGCAAGCTCTGTCGTGGCCATCTTCAAAAGGCAATGCCTCAAAAAGGCAGCATTCATCATTCGATCACAAAGCCAATTTTGTACCCAAATTGCCAATTTGACTTGGAACCCATGGGCTTCAAACTTTTGAACCATTTTCCCATGCATGATTTTGTTAAAGGCCTTACTGAAAACCCACATGTACTGATTGCATCAACTGCACTGTCTTCAACAAAACCATACTTAATTCTTTGATTTATACTGTATTTCTAAAGATAGATGAACTATCCCTCAGGATTTATTCCAATAACTTATCTAGCACTGATATTTGATTCACAAGCCAGTAATTACCAGGCTTCTTCTTGTAGTCCTTCTTAAGTGAAGGTAGCACATTTACTGTCCTCCAGTCATCTGACAGCTCTCCTGCAGTCAGCAAAGATTTAATATTTTCTGCTGGGCCCCAACAATCTCCTCTCTTGCCTCCTGGAGGAGTTTAGGATACATTTTATCAAGTCCTGAGAATGCATCTTACCTTTTAATCTGCTTGTTACCTGCATGCTTAGATAACTGGAGAACCAAATTCATTAAACAGTCTGTTTCAAAGAACATCTGCTTTTCAGTTTTGCCCAATATCACACATTATACTCCAAAAGAAGGAACAGTAGCGTAAATCAGGAATCTATAGACAAGTTTATACTGACATGTCTTTGGAAAAACAAAGCAGGTTGCAGTGAACAAAGCAACAACTAATGAGGAAGATCAAAAATGTCCAAATCACTGGCATTGGTTGAAAATGTGATGCCATCATTCAAAAGTGTGATGTTGATTGAAAACAGGTGGAAGTATTTGTAAGTGTTTTCTAACAAGATTTACTTTCTCATTTTTATGAAGATGAGGCAAGATGGGGCAGCTCAACTAAACGTATAGACTCTATAATCAAGGTTATCCAAAGCTTAATAGTCGCAATACAGTTTGCAGATGAAACGTGCGCATGCAGAACATCTAAGCCATCATTAACATTTTCAATGAAGAGGGAATGACATTCTCAAGGAAGATAAAAGATATCCCAATAATACATGAGAACCAAGAGTTCAGTAAATAACCTTTTTCTTTAAATTATTACTAGAAGAATTCATGAGTTTGGAAACGCAAATCCCAAGGATCCAACTGCCCACAGGGGCAGTCATAGTGTGGTCATCACCTTCGAGTCCTTTACAGATCCTAGTTGGCATAACCTGGTCCCTGACCTGAACAGTCAACCATTTCTCTCTCCCTCGATGCCACTTTGCGTGTTTACAGCATTCTGATTTTACATGCATTTTCTGGAATTGTCTCTGCAGATTGCAGGCTGGCAAATATGACCCCACCAATTGAGACACGATAAAACAGATGGGTGAAGAATTCAGACCTCAAGTAAAAAACATCGGCAAAAGAACAAAGTGACATAAGACAGCTGATGTTATGAAATTTAGGGGAATAGGAACAGCTAGAATAGTCTACATGAAGCTGGTGCAGGTTTGAGCAGAATTACTTCTTCTGCACTGTAACCATTGCACTGAGAACAGTCCTGTTGTGACCTTAGCAAACAGGGCAAACAACCAAAAGACAACAAATGTATAAGAGACAACTGTAGAAATGCAAAAGAAATCTGAGGGCTCTGTCAGTCAGAGTTGACCAGAGATATTGCGTCCTAGCTATCTATACATGCAAATCTGGGCAGTACAATATGGAGAGCAACCTCTCCCACTCCATGAAACTGATGAAACCAAAGGAATGGCAGAGACCGATATAGTTTGATACCAGCAGTGTCACAAGAGTTGCCAGTCAACAATGAACTCCCTTGGAAGCTCCAGCTGCAGATCCCCCTCCCTCCCCGGGTTTACTCCCAAAGCCTTCCCCATGAGTAGGAAAAGCCACAAAGCAGTGCAAGTTTGAGATCAGAGTTCTTCTTCTTCTAGATGAGCTGCCAACCACAGCTGATGAGCCACATCAGCCCGAAAAGAAGTAATAATAATAAATAAGCAATAGAGAACATGAGATGAGGAGTCCTTGAAAATGAGTCAAAAGGTTGTGCAAACAGTTCAGTGATGGGGCAAGTTTACCCCATGGTTCAAGAGCCTGATAGCTGAGGGGTAATAACTGTTTATGAACCAGGTGGTGGAAACCCCGAGGCTCCTGTACTTTCTTCCTAATAGCAGAAGTGAGAAAAAGGGAATGACCTGGGTCGTAGGGGTCCCTGATGATGGTTGCTGGTTTCCTGCCACAACACTCCACGTAGATGTGCTCAATAGTGCGGAAGGGTTTACTCATGGTGGACTGGTCCATATCCTCTACCTTCTGTGGGATCCTTCTATTCAAGGGCACTGGTGTTTCCACAGCCAGCCAGTCAACATACTCTCCATCACACTTCTATAGAAGTTTGTCGAAGTTTTAGATATCACGCTGAATCTTCGCAAGCTCTTGATACTTAATCTGCTTACATTTAATCTGTTGATGTTTAATTTCTCAGAAATAGGTGTAATGCCAGAGGGATGGAAGAAAGTACCCATGAAACTAACATCTGTGGAAAAGGTAATCCAACCCTTAAAAGAGGTGAAGGATTATCTCCAGGCAATTATAGATTTATATTTTTATGAAGCTTTGGAAAAATAATGCAACTTAAATAAAGAAAGGCAGTATCATTATTTAGGAGGAAGTATAATACATTTAGCATGGATTTGTAGAAGACAGCTTTGTTTAACTGAAAGGAACAACTGATTAGACCATGGTTGATAAACTCAGCTAGGTTTTCAAAAGGAGAACCATTGCTGAATCTGAAAATAGAAAACTCTGAAGAGGAATCAGAGGGAATTTAAGAGGATTTCAGCAATGAGGGAAGAATGGAGGAGTTCAAGATGCTTTGGTTAGAACACAGGAATCTAAAGAGAAGCTTAATTGAGATGTACAAAATTATGAGTGCTGAGGAAGGGGAAGGACATAATCTCAAAACTGTTGTACCTTTTCGCACCTTGTGGCACATCGGGCGGCACCATACCGCTTCTTTAGCATTTTTGTCTTTTTTTAAAAAAGAAAATGAGGCAGAGTTGCCAGCTTGATGCTCAACCCAACACAGACAGAAAATGTGCAAGGAGCTGGCCAGATTGGAACCTGGTACTCCAAGTCTGGATGCAGATGCTACTACACCACTGGCCGGCAAATCTTAAAATACAAAGAGGCATGGGATTTAAAGTAATCAGTAAAAGGAATAAAGAGACGAGGACAATAAATCCCACCCTAAGAGTGGAAAGGATCTGGCTAGTTGGGTAGCTCCTTTGGAATAACACAGGCACAATAGTCTGAATGGACTCCCGTGTTTTAATTTTTCCACGATATCTACGAACACAAGAGGATACTATCACCAAAGGTTGAACAGACCTTAGAAAATAAAGCTGAAGGGAACTCTCCACCATAGGGGTAGTTAAAGCAGACTGTCAAAGAATTACAAAATGCAGGAAATCCAAAATAAAAATAGAAAATGCTGGAAACTCAGTTGGCCAGGCAACATCTGTTGATGTTCAGGCATAAGTGCCCACACTGTTAATGTGTGCATTGTACAGTATATAGAAATGTAAACTTCAATACTGTCATTAATGGGCTTTTGAGAGATGATTGCTGTATTACATTGTTTGGGAAAAAGTATTTCTCTGCAATGGGTCAGGAATTTAACCCTATAATGTCAACCTATTCCCTACCTTTCCTAAAGTATTTTGTCACATTTTCCATAATAGTTAACTCCCCCTGACCCCCATTGTTTCCCCATAATTTGCTTTAAATGTATTCACAACCAGCAGGCTCCACTGGCTACAGGCCTGTCTCTCCTCAACTGTTTTCTTGACACTTCCAGAGCTACTAACTGGATTTAGTACCACCAAAAAATATTCCCTTGGCTTCTGATCAGACGAGCCTGCATCTGTCATAAGATACAAGACCATAAGATAGAGCAGCAGAAATAGGCTATTCAGCCCATTAAGTCTGCCCCACCATTCAATCATCGGCTGATCCAATTCTTCCAGTCATCCCCACTCATCTGCCTTCTCCCCATGCCCTTTGATGCCCTGGCTAATCAAGAACCTGTCTATCTCTGCCTTAATGAACCCAATGACTTGGCCTCCACAGCTACTCCTGGCAACAAATTTCACAGATTTACCACCCTCTGACTAAAGTAATTTCTCCGCATCTATGTTCTAAATGGACATCCTTCAACACTGAAGTCGTGCCCTCTCGTCCTAGACTCCCCTACCATGGGAAAGAACTTTGCCATATCTAATCTGTTCAGGCCTTTTAACATTCTGAATGTTTCTATGAGATCTCCCCTATTTTCCGGAATTCCAGCGAATACAGCCCAAGAGCTGCCAGACATTCTTCACATGGTAACCCTTTCATTCCTGAATCATTCTCCTGAATCTTCTCTGAACCCTCTCCAATATCAGTGCATCTTTTCTAAAATAAGGAGTCCAAAACTACACACAGTACTCCGAGTGGTCTCAAGTGTCTTATGGAGCCTCAACATCATATCCCTGATCTAATATTCTAAACCTCTAGAATCCAGTGTCAATATTACATTTGCCTACTTCAACACCAACTCAACCTGGAGGTTAACCTTCAGGTATCCTGCACAAGGATTCCCAAGTCCCTTTGCATCTCTGCATTTTGAATTCTCTCCCAATCTAAATAATAGTCTGCCTGTTTATTTGTTCCACCAAAGTGCATGAACATACACTTTCCAACATTGTAATTCATTTGCCACTGCTTTGCCCATTCCCCTAAACTATCCAAGTCTCTCTACAGGCTCTCTGTTTCCTCAACACTATCCGCTCCTCCATCTATCTTTGTATCATCAGCAAATTTAGCCACAAATCCATTAATCACATAGTCCAAATCACTGACATACATCGTAAAAAGCAGCAGCCCCAACACCGACCCCTGTGGAACGCCACTATTAACTGGCAGCCAGCCAGGATAGGATCCCTTTATTCCCACTCTTGGTTTTCTGCTGAGAAGCCAATGCTCCACCCATGCTCGTAACTTCCCTGTTACTCCATGGGATCTTATCTTGCTAAGCAGCCAAATGTGCAGTACCTTATCAAAGGCCTTCTGAAAATCCAAGTACACCACATCTACTGCATCTCCTTTGTCTACCATGCTTGTAATTTCATCAAGAAACTGCAGTAGGTTAGTCAGGCATGATCTTCCTTTCAGGAAACCATGCTGGCTTTGACCTATCTTGTCATGTGGCTCCAGGTACTCCGTAATCTCATACCTAACAATTGATTCCAATAACTTCCCAACCACCTATGTCAAGCTTACAGCTCTATAGTTTCCTTTCTGCTACTTCCCACCCTTCCTAAATAGCAGAGTAACATTTGCAATTTTCCAGTCATTTGGTACAATGCCAGAATCTATTGATTCTTGAAAGATCATTGTTAATGCCTCTGCAATCTCTCCAGCTACTTCCTTCAGAATCCAGGAGGTGTATTCCATCAGGTCCAGGAGATCTATCCACCCCCAAGACCATTAAGCTTCCTGAGCACCTTCTCAGTCTTAATTTTCACTGCATATACTTCACTTTCTTGACACTCTTGAATGTCCGGTACACTGCAGATGTCTTCCACTGTGAAGACTGATGCAAAATATGCATTCAATTCCCCTGCCATCTCTGTGTCTCTCATTACAATATCTCCAGCGTCATTTTCTATTGATCCTATACCTACTCTCAACTCTCTTTTACCCTTTATACACTTAAAAGCTTTTAGTGTCATCTTTGATATTAGAAGCCACCTTCCTTTCATAATTCATCTCATCTTCCTAATGACCCTCTTAGTTTCATTTTGCAAGTTCTTAAAAGCTTCCCAATCTTCCCACTAGCTTTGGCTTCATTGTATGTCCTCTCTTTTGCTATTACTTGCCCAGACTTCATTTGTCAGCTACAGTAGTGTCCTTCCATTTGAAAATTTCTTCTTACTTGGAACATATCTGTCTTGCACTTCCCTCATTTTTCACAGAATCTCCAGCCATTGCTGCTCTATTGTCTCTTTCCAGTCAACTATGGCCAGTTCCTTTCTCATGCCATTGTAATTTCCTTTACTCTACTGAAATACTGACACATTGGAATTTTGTTTCTTCTTCTCAAATTTCAAAGTGAACTTGATCATATTGTAATCACTGTTCCCCAAGGGTTTCTTAACCTTAAGCTCTCTTATCACCTCCAAATCATTGCACTACACTCAATCCAACACAACCAATCCCCTGGTGGGTTCAACAACAAGCTATACTAAAAAGCCATCCCTTAGTACGCTCGGCAGAGGATGGTGCTTGGAGAAGCTGTGCCTGAGGGGTCAGCTTGGAGGTTCGACGGACTCACAGTCCTTTTGACACTCAGGTCACTTTCGGTGTGTGCTGTGTCTGCGAGGCTGGTTTCGACGGAGCTTCCATTGTGTGCTGCGTCTGCGAGGCTGAGTCGGGCGGCACCTTGGAAGTCCATAGCGGGGGTACTCCCTTCTGCCGCCGGCGTGGGATGGCAAGTCTGTCAGGACCCTGAGGACTTGTGGAAACTGTGGTGATTTCTTTTGAACTTACAGTCCTTTAACACCTTGGACTATTTTTACTGTGCCCATAGTCTGTTTTTTTTTAACAATTATGCTATTGTTTGCACTGTTGTAACTATATGTTGTAATTATGTGGTTTTGTGCAGGTCTTGTAGTTTTAGTTTTTGGTTTTGTTTTTGTCTGGTGGATTTGGAGCTCCTTTCCAAGTAAAGCGCTAGACGGTAGCGCAATATTAATACGCAGCAGCCTCTCCGGACTCTGGATTGGGGATTGCCAAACGTTAAGTGGATTTTCTGGTGTAGTCTGTTTTGTCATATGCTTTTGTGATATCATTCTGGGGGAACGTTGTCTCATTTTTTAACTGCATTGCATTTGTGGTTTCTAAATGACAATAAACTGAATCTGAATGTTAGACATTCTACAAATTCTCTCTCCAGGTCCAGTACTGGCCTGGTTTTCCCAATCAACTGTCATGTTAAAATCCCCAAAGATTATCATGACATTGCCCTTCTGACATGCCTTTTCTATCTCCTGCTGTAATTTGTAATCCACATCCCGGCTGCTGTTTGGAGGTTTGTATACAACTGCCATTAGGGTCCTTTTACCCTTGTCATTTCTTAACTCAACCAATAGAGACCCTACACCTTCTGATCCTATGTCATCCCTTCAATTTATGATTTTATATTGTTTCTTATACACACGGCCGTAACAGCCCCTTTGCCTACTAATCTATCTTTCCCAATACACCATATATCCTTGGACGTTCAGCTTTTTTTTGGCAGCCATCCTTTAGCCAAATTTCAGAGATGGCCACAACATCATAATTGTCACTCTGAAACATTATGTTGTGCTCCTGTCCAGATCTCATCAGTAGAAGCATGGTAAAATTGAAACTGGAACATAGAATAGTACAGTACAGGAGAACCTGTCCTTTGGCTCACAATGTTGTGTTGGATTAATTCAACTAGTAAATAAATTCCCAACTAAACTAATTCCTTCTGCCTACACCATATCCATGTTACTCCGTTCCCTGCAAATTCATGTGCCACTTAAGAGGCTCCAAGACATCTCTGTAGCATTTGCCAACACACTACCATCCCTGCAGTGCATTCCAGTGTAAAATAAAACCTGCCCCATACATTTGTTTTGAACTTACACCCTCTCACCATAAATACATTCCCTCTAGTTTTAACATTTCAACCTTGGGGAAAAAAAATACCAGCTGTTTACTCTGTCAATACCTCTCAATCTTCTAAACTTTGATCAGGTCTCTCCTCAGCCTCTACTGCTCTAGAGAAAACAACCCAAGTCGTCCATCCTCCTTATAGCACATGCCTTCTAATCCAGGTAGCATGTTGGTAACCTTCTGCACCCTCTTGTGAGCCTCTAACATTCTTCCTTTAATGGGGTGACCAGAATTTAATGCAATTCTTCAGATACAGCCTAACTGAAGTTTCAGAAAACTGCAACTGAATTCCCCAGCTCTTGAATTCAGTGCTTTGACTACAAAGCAATGGACTTTGATCCTTAGATCCCTCTCTACATCAACAATGTTAAGGATCTTGCCACAGCTGTAACTGGTCTATATCCCTGTATTCTTTGTTAGTCCTCTGCAATATCCAGAACACCAATCTTTGTATTATCTGCCAATACACAAACCCACCCATCTAAGTTTACATGTGGTTATTCTTATACATATACAAATAGCAAGAGTCCCAGTATGGTTCTCCACAAAACATCACTAGTCACAGACTTCCAGCCAGACTCAGACCAAGCACTACCCTCTGTCTTCTGTAAGCAAGTGAACAGAAATTAAGTTGCAGAGCAAGTGGGGTAGAACAAAGGGAATAATTCCACCCTTTCATCACAAGAACACTGGTGTCACTGTATCAGAACTGAGGGACATCTTGAGCATTATCAGGCAGTCTCTCAAAGTCATTACTGTTACAGTTGAGTGGCTGCAGTGAATAGTATAAGAGGCATTGGAAAAACACGAAGAAAAAGGAAATAGAGAATTGTCCTGACATACGAGGGAGAAAAGATGAGAGGCGGCCCAGCTGAATTCCTCAGTTCTATCATTTCAAGATATCTATTCTGAGTCCGGCACAATAACACCTCTCCTTCCTTAGAAGTTTGTGAAGATCCAACATATCCAAAACTTTGATAAACTTTTATAAATGTGTGGTGGAGAGTATATTGACTGATTGCATCACAGCCTATATCGAAACATCAAAGCCCTTGAATGGAAAATGCTACAAGTAGTGGACACGGCCCAGTCCAACATGAGTAAAGCTCTCCCCACTATTGAGCGCATCTACATGGAGTGCTGTTGTTGGAAAGCAGCATCCATCATCAAGGACCCCCACCATCCAGCCCATGCTCTCCTCACATTGCTGCCATCAGGAAGGTATTAGTGGAGCCCCAGGACCCACACCAACCAACTTTTGAACTAGAGGGGATAACTTCACTCACCTGTCACTGAACTGTTCTCATTACCTATGGACACTTTCAAAGATTCTATATCTCATGTTCTCAATATTTATTGCTTATATATTTATTATATATTTTTTTCTTTTGTATTTGCAGTTTGTTGTCTTTTGCACATTTGTTGCTTGTCCATCCTATCGGGTGCAGTCTTCCATTGATTCTGTTGTGTTTCCTTGTCATCATGGACCATTACCCTGTCATGGTGAGGGGGCTTGTGTATCTCAGTGACGCTATGAGCCACTCAAGATGGACAGGTCATGGTGGACAGGTCCTACTAAATATGGGCCACTGGGGAAGGAAATGACAATCCAATCCAGTAATTTGACAAGAGAACCTTATGAAAAAGTCCATGAGGTCACGAAGAGTTGGACTTGACTTAACGACTGAACAACAAACATTGTTTGTTGGATTTACTGTAGATACCAGGAAAACAAATCTCTGGGATATACATGGTGACTACTGTACTTTGGTAATAAATTTACTTTGAACTTTGTATGTGCAAATAGCCTGTTTATTAAGTGATATGGATATACAGCCAGCTGAAATGAAACTGGGAGATATTGATGGACCAAACAAGCATTGGGCAGGGGCCTAAATGACCCACTTGTTCATAATTTGCTAAAACTCAAAAGATGCCTGGCTCATTTTACGTTTGGAGCTCTGGTACAGTATGAGACATTACAAAGGAATGTACATTAAGTGAGTGTCCAAAACTCTGGCAAAGAAATCATTACGTGGAGACATGTGAAACTGTTCATTTTGCCAAGAAAATAAAGCAGCAAATTATCTAAATAATAGGAGACTGCAGAGCAATCTGGGTGTCTGAACTCACAATTCATAGATTAGTCTGCAGGTAAGCAAGCAATGAGGAAAGCTACCAAAACAGGGGAATACACAGAGGTTATGTTTCTGCTGTAGAGGTTACTGTTGAGACCACAGATGGAATACTGTGTAAAATATTGGTCTTAAAAGAAGATACGTTATGTTAAAGCACCTCAGAGATAGTTTACTTGTCCACTATAATGCACAAGTTCTAGAAAAGGTTGGATAGCTGGTCTTGTATTGGAAGTAGAGGAAGGACTAAATTGAAACAAACAGGACTCTAACATCTTTATAATGAATATTTGTAAGGGATTTTCCTCTTGTGGAAAGCATAAGGCGAGGGGAGAGATTTTAAGAAGATCTGAAGGGAAAGATTTTCCACAGAGAATGACTGTTGCCTGGAACAAGGCACCAGAGGTGTGGATACAGTTACAATTACAATGCTTAGAAGTAAATTTGTACTCTACTTATAGTAAAGTCAAAGAAATACAAGCTTAATGGGGAAAGACGAGATTAGTGTAAAAGGGGCACAGTATGCATGAACAAAGTGAGCCGAAAGGGACTATTTATGTGCTGTACACTCAGATAATCTGACGATGCATGGACTGTGTTCTGAAACTGTGTGTCCAATGCAGCTAATACTTACTGAAAAATCTATTTAAACAAACAAATCCATCTTATCAGAGCCAGAACGTGACAGTACTGAAACCTTTTATCCAACTCATCCACGATGACTAAGTGCCTCCCTGAGCTTATCCATTTGCCAGCATTTGACCCATATCACTTAAAACTCTTACCCACAAACCTCTCCAATAATCTTTTAATATTTAGTTGATCCACATTCCCTTTGAAAAGGGCTTTGGCATTCAAGCCGTCATCAAACTGTTTTTTGAAAAATGGATCAAGTCTTTCGAACTCCACTAACTTTTCAGACAGCAAGCTTTGGCAACCTCAACTCTCTGAAAGTGAGTCACAGCACAGAAACAACCTAACTAGATAATGCTGACTAAGATGCTTCATCTAACTTAGTCCTAACGGCCAGTGTTTGGTCCATAACCTTCTAAACCTTTCCAATTATGTAACCATCCAAATGGCAGTTATTGTACCCACCTAAACCACTTCCTCTACACTCATTACACAGACATAACACTTTAAAAAGTTGCCTCTCAAGCTCAAATTAAATCCCTCCCCTCTCACTGTAAAATCTATACTCTTGTTCTTGGCTCTCCAATTTTGGGAAAAAAAAACTAAGTGCATTCATCCCTTCAATGCCTCTCATGATTTTATACTCCTCTATATGATCATTTCTCAGTCTCCTAAATCTCAAGAAATAAAATCCTAGTCCATCCAACCTCTCCATATAACTTAGTTCCTCAAGTCCTGGTACTATTCTTTATAGTTTAGTAGCATCTTTCTTATAAGCAGGGTAGCCAAAACTGAAAATACTCCAAGTGCTCCTCATCAAGTGTCCTGTAAAACCATACATGACCTCTTAACTTTCATATTCAATGCCCTGACTTATGAAGGCCTTTGGTAAAAAAAAATTGTTTTCCCTGTGTTCTTTTCCAGTCTTTTCTTCTGTTAATCTATTCTTTCAGTTATCAACCTCTGCAAAGAAAAAGATTTTCCTCATTGAAATAAAGACACTCAACTTTATATCAATACTCCCCACAGCTTCTTTTATTCTGAATATTGCCACCACTCTCTAAATACACACAAGTCCTAACAACATTGCCATTAATTTTCTTTGTATCCTTTCTTAATACTGTCACATGCTACCGGTTGTAATTAGAATTACATGCAGCATTCCTGTTCTGGTTTGTCGACAATTGTATATAATTCTAACACTAACCCTCTGTTCTCATATTCCACAGTTTGGCCAACAAGCTAAAGAAATTTTTACACATTTTTAACCATCTCATTCATCTATTCTTCTGCCTTCAGGGATTTGCAACAACGCACTCTGACATCTGCAATAACAAAGATAAGCAACACATATTATTCTCAGGATGTACTCCATCCATGTGGTGTTCATTGGTACTGCTCCAGTGAGTGGAAAGAGACTTCAAGCTTTCTCTCCAAGGATGCCTGGGCAGAAATGTAATCTCAGGCAGACCTTCACTACAAATGGCCACATTCATCAGGCTCAAGAGATCAATGAAGACATCCCACAGCCAACCCACCATGATCAGTGCTCAGCCCCTGCAGGGAAACACTTGGAACAGTTCTTTTCTGTACCTTAACTGAAAGACGACTTTCACCTGCACTCCTGCTAGGTTGCATGCAAGAAGCAAATATGTCACAGTGAAGATCATCAGGAGAAAAAAAAAATGAAAGATATATTCAGAAAAGATTTATGATCTGAATTTGAAGTGGTGATTGATGAACTGTTCAGCACCTATGCCAGGCAGAATCAGCAATTCCATACAGTGCTAAATGAGTGACCCATGTGATACAGAATGACTTATGATCTTACAGAAGTGGATGTTGTATACATAGATTTTAGAAAAGCTTTCAACAAGGTCCCTTATAGTAGGTTGATCCAAAAAAATTAAAGCATATGCGATTCATGTAGACTGTTGATTGGATTCAGAATTGGCTTGGTCAATGCTGAGAAGGTTAATGCTGAGAAGTGTGAGGTTCTACATTTTGGCAGGAATAATCCAAATTGGAGTTTAATGCTGAGAAGTGTGAGGTTCTACATTTTGGCAGGAATAATCCAAATAGAACATACAGGGTAAATGGTAGGGCATTGAGGAATGCAGAGGAACAGAGAGATCTAGGAATAACAGTGCATAGTTCCCTGAAGGTGGAGTCTCATGTAGATAGGGTGGTGAAGAAGGCTTTTGGAATGTTGGCCTTTATAAATCAAAGCATTGAGTACAGAAGTTGGAATGTAATGCTAAAATTGTACAAGGCATTGGTAAGGCCAAATTTAGAATATTGTGTGCAGCTCTGGTCACCGAATTATAGGAAAGATATCAATAAATTAGAGAGAATGCAGAGACAATTTACTAGGATGTTACCTGGGTTTCAGCACTTAAGTTACCGAGAAAGGTTGAACAAGTTAGGTCTCTATTCATTGAAGCGTAGAAGGTTGAGGGGGGGGATTTGATTGAGGTATTTAAAATTTTGAGAGGGATAGATAGAGTTGACGTGAATAGGCTGTTTCCACTGAGAGTAGGGGAGATTCAAACGAGAGGACATGATTTGAGAGTTAGGGGGCAGAAGTTTAAGGGAAACACGAGGGGGTATTTCTTTACTCAGAGAGTGATAGCTGTGTGGAATGAGCTTCCTGTAGAAGTAGTAGAGGCCAGTTCAGTTGTGTCATTTAAGGTAAAATTGAACAGGTATATGGACAGGAAAGGAGTGGAGGGTTATGGGCTGAGTGTGGGTAGGTGGGACTAGGTGAGATTAAGAGTTCAGCACGGACTAGGAGGGCCGAGATGGCCTGTTTCTGTGCTGTGATTGTTATATGGTTATATGTTATATTGAAGACTGCAATAGTGGTGGAGGGGTGCAATTCTGACAGGAGGCCTGCAACCTATGGCTTTTCCATATGGATCAGACCTGGGACTTCTTGTATATACAGAACCTGTTGCACTTTGGGAAATGAAATCCAAGAGGAATGTTTATAGTGATTGGGAAGGCCCTTAAGAGCCTTGATGTACAGAGGGATCTTGAAGTGCAGGCGGAGAGAGCCAATAGTAGATAGTGTGGCAGAGGGCATAAGGCATGCTTACCTTCATTGATCAGGGTGTTAAGTACAAGTCAAGTTGTACAAAATTTTAGTTAGCCCATACAAATTGTCTGCATTTTTGGCTGCTGCATTATAAAAAGAGGATGTGACTGCTTAGGATAGAGTGCAGAAGAGGCTCACTGAGGTGTTGCCTAGAGCATTACGTACAAGGACAGTTTGTATAAGCTCGGATTGCTTTCTCTGGAGTGTTGGAGCTTGAGGGATGCTCCGGTAGAAATATATAAAATGAGAGGCACAGACAGAAATATCAGTTATTAGAGAACATGTATTTAAGATGAGAGGGGAAAGTTTAAAGATCTGTTTTTGTAAATGCAAGTAGGTGCAAATATGATAGCAATGTTTAACGGGCACTTGGAAAGGCACAAACAGGTGGGGAATATGGAAGTGGATTATTTAAACTGGCATCATGATCAACAAAGTCACCATGGCTCCAAGGGCCTATTCTATCTTTTGTTCCATGCCAATGCAGTTGGCAGTGGAAAAGGATTATTAAGGCAACTAGATTATCTATTTTATCAAACTGAAAAGTCATGACTAGATCAGAAAACAAATGTAGCTCAGGTTTATATGCAAGCACCACTTTTGGGAACAAAGCTTGACTTCAAAGTTCAAAGTAAATTTATTATCAAAGTACATCTACATCAATGAGATTCATTTTGTTGGGGGTCATAATATAAATCAATGAGAGACTGCACCCAGCAGGACGATGTGCAAAAGCCAATTAACAGCAATTACAAAAGAAAATAGAAATAATAATAAGTAAATAAACAAAAAAAATATGAGATGAAGAATCCTTGAAAATGATTCCACATGTTATGGGAACAGTTTAGTGATGGGGTAAAGTGATGCTGAGTGACGTAAACCTGAATGGTTCAACAGCCTGATGGTTGAGGGGTTAACGACTGTCTGGTACAGCGCTCAAAGTTGGGGAGGCCTGTACCCATGATGGACTGGACTATACCCACAACTTTTCATAGGATTTTCCATTCAAACACATTGGTGTTTCCATGCCAGGCTATGATACAACCAGTCAATGTATTCTCCACCAATAGAACTTTGTCAAGGTTTCAGAGGTCATGCCAAATCTTTACAGATTTCTAATGTAGTAGAGGTGCTGCTGTGCTTTACCTATAATTGCACTAACGTGCTGGACCTAGGACAAGGTCCTTTGAAACGATGACACCACAGAATTTGAAGTTGTTGACCCTCTCCATCTCTAATCCCCAATGAAAACTGGCTCATGAACCTTCAGTTTCCTCCTCTTGAAGTCAATCATCAGCTTCTTGGTTTTGCTGACTTTGAGTGAGAAGTTGTTCTTGTGGTACCACTCAGCCAGATTTTCAAACTCCCACCTGTGAGCTGATTCATCAACACCTTTGATCTGGCCAATGACTGTGCTCTCATTAGCAAACTTAAATATGGCATTGGAGCTGTACTTAGCTATGCAGTCACAAGTATAAAGCGACCACAGCAGGGTGCTAAGCACACTGCCTTGTGGTGCTACTGTGCGATGGAGATTATGGAGATGTTGTTGCCATTCTGAACTGACTGGGATCTGCAAGTGAGGAAATAGAGGGTACAACTGGACAAGTATTGATATACTTTGATATATTTAACAATTCAGACTGTTTATGGAGATTGTTAAGCATTGGCTGGGAATACCAAGATCCAGATGATTCATTCTAGACTGGATCATTGGGTCAGATAATATCACTGGGAAAAAGAATTTACAGCAGCTACAGTTGACGAGGACAGCATAGCAAAATAGAAGGCCTGATCCCACAATCTTGCCCCGCCCCGTCTTTCAATATGATCATCTGCCCCAGACCACATCTCCTCTTCTCTGTCAGCTCCCTAGAACCCCCAGTTGCCTGATCTTCCAAAAATTTATCCGTTTCCTCTTTTTAAAAAAAATTTCCAGTGATCTGACCTCCACAACTCAGTGGGTCAGAGAATTCCAGAGATAATTGCTCGATGTTGTTATAAGCCAAATCTGCAGCTGGATTCATTCAGGAAGAAAACATCATCTTAGCAATGTCTTCAAGGGGCATGTCTTACCTTTAAGTGCTGGCAGCTTCTGAAGCTCTCTATTCTTAGCCAGGTTGAAGCGGGATGAACTCTGGCGTCTCTCTTTCTTTACAATCTGTGGTCCTCCAGAGTACTTGATTTTGTTGAGCTGAGTTTGAGGAGGAGCACTGTTACTGGGCCGCTTGTTTGGAGCTGGCTGCTGCTGGACCTATACCAAAATAGAGAAATTTTCATGTTTAGTCCCCAGTGAGAAGTCTTTGGAATATTTAAGTTCCCACCCACCTCAACCAGGAAGGTTCCAATTACCACTTGGGTGTCCACAAAAGATCAATCAGAAATCTCGAATCCATGACCCAAAGGCTGGAGCCCAGTCTTTGTGCTCCACCAGGAAAGTTGAGCTCCCAATGTCTGCGAATCCTTGAGTCCAGTCAAGGCTGGAAGCTATCTGCCCTGAAGTCAGTGGACTGTGTACACATGCGTGGGATGGAGGGAGAGAAGGAAGGATGAATGGGCCTTGTTTTTTCTGTTGTTTTGTTACTTAGTGTTCTGTTCTGCTGAGCATTGCAGGCATGCTATGTTGGTGTTGGAATGTGTGGTAACATGTGCTGGAGGTAACCCACATACAGTACCTATAAAAAGTATTCACCCTCCTCGGAAGATTTCACGTTTTATTGTTCTACAACATTGAATCACAGTAGATTTAATTTGGCTTTTTTGAGACTGATGAACAAAGCCTTTTCTTGTCAAAGTTAAAACAAATTTCTACAAATTAGTATAAATTTATTACAATTATTCAATCCAAAATAATTGATTGTACTAGTATTCACCCCTTCAAGTCAGTATTTAGTAGATGCATCTTTTGGCAGCAATTACAGCCTTGAGTCTTTGTGGATAGCTCTCCAGCAGCTTTGCACATCTGAACACTGCAATGTTCCCCCATTCTTCTTTATAAAACTTTAAGCTCTGTTGGATTGCATGGGGATCATGAATGAACAGCCCTTTTCAAGTCCAGCCACAAATACTCCACTGGATTGAGGTCAGAACTCTGACTTGGCCACCCCAGGCCAACTTTGTTGTTTTTAAGCCATTCCCATGTAACTTTGGCTTCATGTTCGGGGTCAATGTCTAGCGGGAAAATAAATTTCTCCCAAGTTGCAGTTCTTGCAGACTGCAGAGGCTCCCACACACCTTCAGGCAAACTCTAGCTGAGATTTCATGAGCCCCTCCCCCCCCCATCCCCCAACAGTGGCTTTCTCTTTGCCACTCTCCCATAAAGCTGTGACCAGTGAAGCACCCAGACAACAGTTGTTGCTTACAAACTCTCCCTTCTCAGCCACTCAAGCTTGAGTATGACCTGCTCTCGGCAGATTTACCGCTGTACTATATTCTTCCCATTTCTTGATGATTGATTCAACTGTACTCCAAGGGGTATTCAGTGACTTGGAAATTTTCTTGTATCCATCTCCTGACTTGTGCTTTTTGATAACGTTTTCATGGAGTTGCTTGGAGTGTTATTTTGTCTTCATGGTGTATTTTTACTGCAATCAATTGAAATACCTTGACTGCACAGGTGATCTCCATTTAACTAATTATGTGACTCTAAAACCAATGGGCTGCACCAGTGATGATTTGGCATGTCTTATTAAGGGAGTGAACACTTGTGCAATCTGTTATTTTGTTTTATATTTGTAATGGATTTGGACCACTTTGCAGAAATCTTTTTTCACTCTGACACAAATTTTTTCTGTTGATCAGGTTATTTAAAAAAAAAGCCAAATTAAAATCCAGGGTGATTCAATGCTGTAAAACAAACAAAAACATGAAAACTTCTGGGTTCAGGGTGAATACTTTTTATAGGCAGTGTACTTGGGTTGTGTTAGTTGTTAACACAAGTGACACGTTTCACTGTATGCTTTGGTGTATGTGATAAATAAATGAATCTGAATCTAACATATTGGAGATCAGAGACCCGAGTCACTGCAGATGCAGGATTCTGGAGTGAAAAAACCACAAACTGCTGGAGGAACTCAGCATGTCAAGCAGTACCTGTGAAGGGAGAGGGATGATCAACAGTTTGGATCAAGATCCTTCATCAGGATTGAAAGTGCAGAAGGAAGAAAAGCAGTATAAACAAGTGAGACAGGTGAGACAGAATGGTAGGACAAGTGGAATCAGGTGAGGGAGAGGAAGGTTAGAGACAGAAGACTGGTAGATGATAAGTGAAAAGAGACAAGGGAAAAGAAACTGCACTAATTGAGCTCGGTGGTTGGGGGGGTGGTTACAGAGTTTCTGTAGGGTGATAAGTGGAACAAAGTGGGGACTGCAAGGAAGGAAAGGAAAGCAAGAAAGAAGATCATTCAAATGGATAATAGATGGGACCAGTGGAGGGTAATAACTGCATTTACGGTGGGGGGGGGGGGGTTGGCGGCGGGGTTGGAGAAGGTATAGAAAGGGAAAGAGAACATACAGTGTGTTTACGGTGGATTGGAAAAGGAAGACATAGCATCTGTGTGACCCAAAATTGGAAAAGAGTGCTCATACCATTGGATTAGTGTAGAAATGGGAAAGAGTTAATCGGCTTGCAAAAAGAGCTCTAGATGGCTATTGTAGATGGAGCTCAAATGCTCCACAAAATGGTCACCCATTCTATGCTTGGACTCACTATATAGAGATGGCCACATCAGAAGCACCAAACACAATACATGAGATCAGAGAGGTGCATACAAATCTTTGCCTGACCTGGAAAAAGACATAATTGGTGGTGGGATCCTATTGCAGCAAGTGGAACTGGCAAATTAAGACATGCTGGATGTTGAGGCCAGGAAGGACCAGAACTCAATAAGGTACAAAATGCTGGAGGAACTCAGCAGGCCAGGCAGCACTTACCCTTTTTGCTTATTTACCAGCTTTGGCATTCCTTCCCTCACTACCTGCTTTGTTTCTCTTAGGAGCATTTGGTTAACAACGGCTAGCAGTCTGAAGGATCAGTCTCAACTTTCTCTTCCAACCAACAAAGCCCAGAACAACAAGAATGAAAGTTGCTAAGCCCGACTATTGTGGACAAACAAACCAGTGAACTGTGCACAAGGCTCCATCTTGCTGCAACATGTTTCATCTCCCCTGAAATTGAATGTACAAATGCAGATTCTAGAGGATTTTGGCAGTGTGATCACGATAAGCCTAAAAAACAAGCTGTTTTTAAAAGAGTACATTATGCAAAACAAGTCAAGGTATCAACACCCAACACATACAGGGCTAAATGACTAAAGTAGGAACTAATAGTTCAGAGATGAGATTTGAATCACTGGCACAGAGAAACTTAAAGAAAGTTTTAGTAAATAAGGAAGATAAATTTGTTTAAATCGAGGGTGGAACAAGTGGAGTAGATAGAGGGGAACCTGTGGATGCATGTTTGGATGTCCAAAGGATATTTGACAAGGTGCCACTTAAAAAGATAAGAACTTAGTGCTGCTGGTTGACTACTTCACATTAGTGACTTTGTTTTGCCTACGACACATTGCACAGTGGCATCCTTGCAGATAGCTTTTTAAAAAATTATATGGCAACAATAAAAGGAAGACTAGAAAACAACACCTGTGTAAACCTGGCATTGTGTGTCTGTCCAATCTGAGCAAAGTACAGGCAGTCCCCGGGGTACAAACGAGTTCCGTTCCTGAGTCTGTCTTTAAGCCAGATTTGTACGTAAGTCGGAACAAGTGCATCCGGTATTATTTAGCGTTAGTTAGTCAAATGTTGTCTTTATAGTATATATTTTACCTTTCAATGCATATAAAACACTTAAGAAACGTATCTATTCCAATAATTAAACCACTGCACTGCTTAGTAATAATTGAAGCTTTCAATGGGGCAGGGCCTTTCACATGCTCCATTATTCTCATTTTATTCTTTTATTTTTTAAAACTGTTCCGATCATTGACCGACTGTAGCCTAATGCTTTTCCAATGACTGATGACGTTTCGCCTCTTTCCGAACACTTTATTATTTCCACTTTATTTTCATTTTCAATTGTGATCACTTCCTGTCAACGGAACAGAAATGCTTGGGGGAGGGGACGGCAGACCTCGACCTCTCCCAGGTCCTAAGGACCACCGCACTGAATTCCCTGGGTCCTAAAGTGCACCTGACTGAGACAGGTTACATGAGTGGGGGCTGTGCTGGGTTTGGGTATTTGATCCTCCTTAATATTCCACATGGGAATTTAAACTGGAGGTGGCAGTGTGTGTGTGTTTTTTTTACAAGGTCGAGTTGTGAGCTCAAGATCAACCCAGCACGCTCAGGAGCGGTCTGTCACTGGATTGAACTCGGGAACCTCCGTTCTCGAGCCCAGCGTTGATCTCACTGCGCCACCGACCAACCGGAAAGGGGAGGGGGGAGATAAGGGTGAACATTGCTCATAAAAATTTAAGCCAAATATGAAGTTACACACTCAACACAGTGTCATTGGCAACAACTTGAAATGGCAGAAGGTGCCGCGATCCGACTTAAAATGGCAGACGGCGTTCTCCTTCCTCGGTTCTTAAGTATGAGTTGTTCATAAGTTGGATGAACTACCTGTATAGATGGACTTGATGTTGGCTTTTTCAGGTGCCATTTAATTTTATTTTTGGTTGATCATGATTTGGATTTTCTGGAAATTAATCATATGATCGTACAACACAGAAACAGGCCACTTAAGCACACCTTGTCCATTGCAATTGTGATGCCCACCTCTGCTCATCCAATTTGCCCACAATGAAGACCTGTCCTTTTATGCCTTTCCACTCGTGCCTTTTAAATATTGTAACTATGTGCTGTAACATTAAAAACAAAGGTGTCCCAGGAGCGGAGGTATTCAGTAAATGTTGTATGTAATTCTCAGAAAGAGCAACAAACATCAATACATCCTCAAACAGTAATTACTTTGCTTCAATGGGATTTACCTTTGGCCTTGAATTGAAGCCATCAAATCTTGTGAGTGATAGTGCAGTGAAGAGCACATAAATAACATTAGGACAAGTGCAGAGCCCCATTTAACCCTAGAGGATGCAATAGCAGGCAATGAATTGACTTGACTACCAAGTTGGCTGGCTCAATCAAATAAATAAAGGCAATGTGCAAAGGTGCATTTGTTAATTGGCAGCTTCTTCCTGTAAATGGGTAGGGCAAGAATTCTGTTAGCAGTACCAAATGAATAAAAATCCAGTGGAAATGCAAGGAGCATAATATCTGGAACAATTTGGCATCTTTACAATAAATCAGAAATGAGGAACAGATTTCCACATTCACATGGATTTCCTCTACATTGATTGTTACCATTTTGCTATTTTCAGGTTTCACTCAGCAGGAAGGAAATGAGCTTAGCTGGGAATTTGTCAGCTGGAGCTGCCTTTCCATTTGACACGGAAATGGGCCCTTCAGACTGCAGGGTCCGTGCCAGCTTTTTTGCTCATCTACACTAGTGACATTCGTCTGCCTATTTACATTCCTATCTAAATGCCTCTTAAATATAGTGATAGCTGATTTCACCACCTCAGACAGCAAAGAGCTGATATCAACCACACTAAAGACTTTTCCCTCAGATCTTTTAAACTCCCACTTTCCACCTTAAATCCATTTTGATAGTTCTACCATAGGAAACTGAACTACAGTTGCAATAAAGTTTGTCAACCCTTTGCAATTACCTGGTTTTCTGTATTAGTCACTCATAAAATGTGGTCTGATCTTCAAAGTCACTATAATAGACAAACACAATCTGCCTAAACTAATAACACACAAACAATTGTACTTCTCATTAATACTGAGTACAGTATTTAAACAATCACAGTCCAGGTTCAAAAAATATGCGGGGTAATGCCTTCTACAAAAGGAGTAGGTGTCCTGCAAAGATCACACCAAGAACACAACATTCAACGCGGAAGGAGCTGAAAAAGAACCCAAGGGTAATAGCAAAAGACCTGCAGAAATCTCTAGAACTTGCTGAAGTCTCTGTTCATGTGTCCACAATGAGAAAAAAAAGAACAAGAATGGTGTTCATAGAAGGACGCCACAGAGGAAACCACTGCTCTCCAAAAAAAACCATTGCTGCACATCTCAAGTTTGCAGAAGACCACCTGTATGTTCTACCATGCTTCTGTCACATTGTTTTGTGGACAAATGAGACAAAAAGTTGAACTTTTTGGCAGAAATGCACAATGCTATATTTGGAAGAAAAAGGGCAATGGCACACCAACAGCAAAAGCTCATCTCAACTCTGGAGTATGGTGGAAGAATAATCATGGTTTGAGGTTGCTTTGCTGCTTCAGGGCCTGAACAATTTGTAAGCTTCAGGGAACACTGAACTCAAAATTGTATCAAAACACTTTGCAGGAGAATTTCAAGGTAGCAGTGTGTCACCTGAAGCTTAATGGAAGTTGGATGACGCAACAAGACAATGATTTGAAACACAGGGGTAAATCAACAGAATGGTGGGAGTAGAATGTCCTGAAGGGGATTTGTTCATGCAAGGTATCCCAGAAATAATGATGAACTGAAACAATTTTGTATGGAAAAATGGTCTAAAATTCTTCCTCGCTATTATGCAAGTCTGATCAGCAACTACAGGAAATGCTTGTGAGGTTGTTGCTGCTAAACCAATTATTAAATACAAGGGTTCACATACTTTTTTCCAGCCTGCACTGTGAATGATTAAACAGTATGTTCAATAAAGACAAGCAAAGTATAATTGTTTGTATATTATTAGGTTAGGCAGATTGTGTTTGCCTATTATAGTGACTCAGATGAAGACAAGATCACATTTTATGGGTGATTAATGAAGAAAATAAGGCAATTGGAAAGGATTCACAAACTGTTTCCTGAAACTCTAACTACCTATCTATGCCTCTCATTCTTCATTAAAGGCATTCTTCATCCCTGTCTACATAGGCTGTGAAATGGAGTACAAGTTGAGAAGTCATAGAATCACTGTTAACATATGACAGCTCTCAACTGTGCTGCAAAATAATAATCTCTAAGAGAAGGTAGGCCCCATCTCCCCTTTTCCTTTGCTAACTGCAAAGTTTTGAGACGAACTCTAAGCCTTTCACTCTGCCAAATATACCTTGATAGCATCTTGTTCCATTCATTGAATTGATTTTGGTTAATCTCTATTGGGAGGGTCTGAAAGAGATATAATAGTCTGGGCAGTACATGCATTTTAATAGACTCAATCCTTGAATTGAGACTGAGAAAAGTAATCAGGTTCCATCTTGCCACATCTTCCTTATTTTTTTATATAAAGGCTGATAATTACATTCTGATAATTTTGCCATATCTTTTGGTATAATGGTGCCCAAATACTTGAAAGATTGTGTGCCATGCCCAGGGGTATCAAATTTCAATTTCTCTTGATGGGCTATAGCAATATGAAAGTAATTGGGTTTTATCTATGTTGATCTTATATCCTGATAATTGACCATATTGTTCAAAGGATTGCATCAATTTAGGCAAAGAGTATGTTGGTTGCCCTAGATAGATCAAGATGTCATCCACATAACAAGCCAATTTATGCTCTGTCCCTTTAATAGTAATTCCCCTGATATCTTCATTCTGTCTGATGTATTGAGCTGATGGTTCCAGATATAACGCGAAGAGTAGTGGTGATCATGCACAACCCTGTCTCGTGCCCCTTTCTAGGGTAAGACTATTTGATAAATATCCATTGATTTTAATCCTAGCAGTAGGATTGTCATATAATATCTGTATAGTTTTAATAACTGTGTCTTGGAAACCAAATCTATATAAAACTTTGTAAAGGAAATTCCAATTAACCGAACCAAATGCCTTTTCAGCATACGACGCTCAATGGAAAAACATTGAGGAGTGGATACTTCCCATCCCCATACAAGCAATTTTGGCTGATAACGACCTGCAACAACCTGTACATAAATACTATTGATAACCCATGGGTGAAACTGACTCAAAATATGAAAAACTACTATAAAAGAACATAATCTAGAGGAAGATATTGCAATTCTTAAATGGTGTGCATATGACTCAGATTTTACACCAAATAAACTGGATGCTAGATTTAAGGACTGGACAGCTAAAGGAATAACAGTTCTTTGCAACATAATGAAAGAAGGAACACTGTTCAGCTTTGAAATGCTTAAAGAGAAACACTTAATAGAAAAACAAGATTTAAAAACAAAAAAAAAAAAATCGGTATTTACAGATGCGACAATGTTAATATGAAGCTTAAAAATTTAACCAAGGCAAATACATGCTTGATAGAGCTCTTTAGAAAAGCATATAATTCAGATAATGGTAGTAGAATCATTTCAAGCATGTAGAAGGGGTTGTCAAATCTTTAAACACATTCGACTTCATACATTAAAACAAAATGGGAGAAGGAAGGAGGGATCATTATATCTGAGGAAGAATGGACAACAATATGGAGATATCAATGGAAATGTACCAGTTCACAGAAATGAAGGGAGTTTGGATGGAAAAACTTGATATTTTATTACACCCTCTCAGAAATCCCATTATGATAGTAACCTCCCTGTTTGCTGGGGAAATTGTGGAAATCAAAATGCAAATCATTATCCTATTTCTTGGGACAGCCCTGTTATCAAAAACTATTGGAGGGGGATACACAATGCCCTACAAGACATCTTTAAATGTGAAATATCCTTAGAAACTAAGACCATATATTTTGGATATATACCTCAAGAATGGTTGAAAAGAGATAAATATTTAATGAATATATTGTTGGTGGCTGGTAAAAAGACTCTTACTAGGAAATGGTTATCACAGGAGAGCCCAACTTTAAATACATGGATGGAAATTACAATGGACATTTACAAAATGGAGAAGATAACAGCATCTGTTAACCACAAGCTGGAAAAATTTGATTCATACTGGGAAGTGGTTTAACTACATAATGCCTCATAGGCCTGATTTTATTCTCACAAATCAATGAATCTATTGTTAAAAATAAATATCACTTGCTACTTGTATATAAGTTCTTTCCTTTTGCTTGTTTTTTCTTTCCACTCTTTTCTATAAGTGTATACCTCAGATAAATACTTTGTGGAGATTTGTGATATATATGATATAGATGTACAATGTCTGAAATACATCTTATGGAAATGTTTGATGATGAACTTCAATAAAAAAAATTATTTAAAAAAAATCACTTAACATATGACCTCTAGTTTCAGTTTCAGCTAACTTCAGTGAAAAAGAGCCTGCTTTCACTAACCTTACTGATATCCTCAATTACTGTACACCTCTATCAAATTTCCCCTCTCATTGTTGCCATTGGGAGGTGGTACAAGAGCCTGAAGACACTCAGTCAGAGAGTTAGGAACAGCTTCTTTCCCTCTGCCATCCGATTCCTAAATGGGTATCGAACCCACGAACACTACCTTTCTTAAAAATTTGTTTTTGCACTACTTACTTTAACTTAACTATTTTAAACAAATACATGTATAAATGAACAAAACTGGACAACATGGAATATATAATATATACATACCTAAATACAACATATATATTTTTACTGTAATTAAATGGTGTGGCAAAATTAACAAATTTCACAACATACACTGATGATATTAAACTGAATTCTGTTCTATTCATCCTGTCCCTTTACAGGAAAGTGACTTCATGCTCAGCACATACAAGGTAGAGCAAACAGACCTGATTCTGTGATTTTATGACCTCTATCAGATCAGCTCAGCTTTACTTGCTCCAGGGAAAACAAGCCCAGCCTCTCCAATCTCTCTCCATAACTAGTCCTAAAATTCAGACAAAATTTTGGTGAATCACTTCTGTACCTTGTCCAGCATAATCACATTCTTCTTATCTTGTGGCATTACAAGGGTGTTGTTAACAAACTGGCATCTCAACTTCTGAAGAACACACAAAAGCATCCCCGACCTTCTTTTCCCAAATAAAGAACATGTTGCTAATTAAATAACTATGAAAACCATTTAAAGGCACTGCTACTCTAGACCACACTTTTATAGCAAAGACTGGTTTTAACTTAAGTTTATACTGCCCTATCCCCAAAGTCTCAATGGAAAGGGGAGAGGAATTTCATCAGTTACTTCTAGATCCCATATTGAAGAAAACCCATTTTATAAATGCATTAACATTCCTTGTATCTTTCCTTAATACACATTCCAAACATCCTAAGACATTGCATTACTATAACCAGAAGCTAAAACTTAAGAGTTGAGCTCAGCTGGTGGCATATGACATCAGTGCCGGACTCCGGAATGGAGGTTCCTGGTTTCCAATTTAGTCGGGCTGTTCCCATCCGTACTGGGTTAAGTGTTGAGCTCGCAACTCAACCTCATAAAATAAAGAAAAAACCACAAAAATGTCTGTGTGAGGAGTGGCGTGCCACACAGTCTTTCGTTTTGCGCCTTGTAAGGCGTGAAAATGCCTGGTGCTGGCCTCTCAGGCCTGAGTCGACGTCATCATTATTAAAGGGTGCCAAGGGCAATACTGGGTCTCCTAATGAGATTGATTCCAGGCTTTCTGTACCTCTTTTTGACACAGATGAGGTACCTGAAGACAAGACTAACGTTGTAGCTATGTTTGAAATAAGCAGAGATAATTCATATGACTAATGCATCTAAGCCTTAGATCAGTGGTGAGAAAATTATTGTAAAGGCAGGAATATGGCTCTGTGCAGAAGAAATCCAAGCTCACTAACTTGATCATGAAGATGCATCAAGAATGATGACAGCAAGGCAGTCGATGCTGTCTACGAGGACTTTATGAAGACATTGCTTAGCAAGGACAGACGAGGTATGCTCATCCAGAATGTTAAAGGCAAGCTGCCTAATTGAATCCAAATTTGGCTTGTTGATAGGAAATAAAGAGCAGGGAGGTTATGCTAGAATTGTACAGGTACCTACAAGGGTGCACGTAGGGCACTATGTGCAGTTCTGGTCTCCTTGTTTGATAAAAGACTACTGGCTTTGGAGGCAGTGCCGAGTAGGTTCACCAGGTTGATTATGGAGATGAGTGTTTTAGTCTATGAAGAGAGATCAAATTTCCTGGGACAATACTTGCTGGAATTCAGAAGAACTTGCAGGAATTTCACAGATCTAAGATGGAGATGAGGAGGGATTGCTTTTCCAAGAAGGTGGTGAATCTGTAGCATTCTCTGTCCAGGGAAGCAGGAGAGGATACCTCATTAAATACATTTAAGACACAGTTAGATAGATTTTTGCATAGCAAAAATACAGATTATGGGGAAAAGGCAGTTTGGTGGCTGAGATCAGCTATGATTTTATTGAATGGTAGAATAGGCTTGACAAGCCAGATGGCCAACTCCATGCTCTTAAACAGAAAAATTGTCTTGCCATTATTTCTATAAGCAACAGTTTACTTCTCTTGTTCTTGTTGCAACAAGCAATTTATTGGTGCAATTTTGCTGATTAATTTGGAGTATTTTTCAACTAATTAAATGCAGAAAAAAATCGATATTTATTGTCAAAGGACAGGAGTTTTCTGCAATACAAGAAAATTGAATCTCCATTGAAAATTGAAAATAACATGGAGTCACAAGAGACTGAAAATGCTGGAATCTGGAGCAAAAAAAAATTGCTGGAGGAATGCAACAGGTGAGCCAGCAAACGTGGAGGGAAATGGACAGTCAAAGTTTCGGATAAAGGCCCTTGACCTTAAACATCAACTGTTTGTTGCCCTCCACAAATGCTGCTTGACCCAATGAGTTTCTCTAGCATTTTGCTTAATGTTTCATAAAGCATAATTGGAAGCTGATTTCATTTCAAATCATGGAAAAATTATTAGGCCTCACTACAAAACGTGCAATATTAAGCAAACCATTAAAATACAATTTAGCAACCTGGTGGGAAAAGACCCAAGGACTTTCTGAGTGGTTACATCAACAGCTGGTATGAAAACTCCAATTCCCAGCATTACAAGAGCTGCAGAGGATTGCAGACTCAGCTAATTCCATTAGAATTAGGGCACAACCCTCTGCCCCATCAAAGACATCTTCAAATAGGCAATACATCAAAAAGGCAGTATCCATCAGTAAGGACCATTATTATCTGGAATAGGCCCTTTTCTTTTTTTCTGCGTGAAGAGTTGGTACAGGAGCCTGAAGACCCATACTCCATGTTTTAGTAAGAGCTTCTCCATCACATTTCTTAATAGTTCATAAATGCTACCTTTATTATTTTTAGTAATTTTATTTACAGTGAATCCGAAGAAATTCACAGTGATAATAAATTCAATTCAGATCAAAAGCTTTAAAAGTTAACAAATGAAAACCATCCTCATAAGCTGAATGTCACATTGCCAGAGATGAAAAGCTGATCATCTGGAGAAATAAAGACACTTTTCTCAGCAAAAGTGATGCTCTCCCTAGTTCAGTTCCTGGCAACATTGTCAGTCGAGTCAAAATAAAAATCCTCTTCTGTCAGCAAATCTGAAGTAAAAAAAACATGTCATTTCAATATCTTTCATCCTCAAACCAGTTTACTTGTAGTCCAGTAGGGTAATACGATGGATGAATTTAATGCTAAGAATGATACACTGATATTAGAAGCAATTTTGTTCACCAATCCAATTAAGCTGTGTGCACTGTTAGAGTGATTATTGGGTTTAGGTCATTTACATTTAGCAAATGGCTTTGGTGGACACCAGTCTTCAGTTCCTTGACAATGTATTGTGGATTTAATTCGTAACAATGCATTTCCTAAAAGCTGTGAATCCCAGTCCAGATGTGGCACCTGTGGGATGAATGTGAACCAGAAGATGTGAAGTTTACATGTAGGTTCAAAGACAGCATTACCTAGTCTTTGTAAATATGGAATTGTCCTTTATGTTAAGCACGTAAAACACCAAATAAATGTACTGTGGATTCAGTTTGGAACAATGGATTCCTGAAAGCCCAGTCCAGACACTGCTGGCGCCGGTGGGATGGATATGAATCAGAAGGCATGAAGCTTGTAGGTACAGTTGGCCATCCTTATCCACGGATTCCGCATGTGCAAATTCAACCAACCGCAAATCGCGAAAACCCGGAAGTGCTCTACCAGCACTTGTTCGAGCAGGTGCAGACTTTTTTTTCTTGTCATTATTCCCTAAACAATGCAGTATAACAACCATTTTACATAGCAGTTACATTATATTAGGCATTATAATTAATCTAGAGATGATTTGAAGTATACGCAAAGATGTGCGTGGGTTACCGTGCATCAGAATCGAAAAAAAATCAGAAGTTCTCTTACTAAGTCAGAACAGGTACATCCAGTATTATTTAGCATCAGTTAGTCAAACGTTTATCTTAGTATATATTTTACCTTTCTATGCATATAAAACACTTAAGAACATGTATTTCAGTGCCAGGCTTGGGAATGGAAGTTCTCAGGACTCAGGACAGATCGCTCCCTAGTGCGCTCTCCACCATGCTAGGTTGATGTGGAGGATCAAAAACTCAAAACCCCAAAACCTAATAATTGAACCACTGCGTTGCTTAGTAATAATTGTCGCTTTCATCTGGGCAGAGCCTTTCTCACTTTATCCTTTAAAATTGTTCCAATCATTGACAGAACTAGCCTAATGCTTTTCCAATGACCAATGGCATTTCACCTCTTTCCAATCGCTTTATTATTTCCACTTTATTTTCAATTGTGATCGTGATTATTTTCGTGAACAGAAACACTGCGCATTCGGAGCTCTGGCACAAGGTCTTAATGTCCACTGCTCTGAGACAGGTTAAATAAAGTCTGGGGTTCCGCTGGGTCCTAAGGTCCACCGGATTGAGACAGGTTTAATAAAGGACTTGAGCATCCGCGAATTTTGGTAACCGCGAGGGGTCCCAGAACCAATTCCCCATGGATAAGGAGGGCCGACTGTAGTGTCAAAAGAAAGCATCATCTATTCTTGTAAATATGGAATTGTCCTTTGAGTTTAGGAAATAAATATCGAGCCCCGCATTGGGCCAGCAGACCTTTCCACCGAAAGCATCTCGGTATGATGCCTGCTGTACCTTGTTTTGTCAAATAAAGAAGCTGCTTTGTATCTACCAGTAAACCTCTCCAGTGATTTCATTCATGCAACAACATGCACCGTGATTCAAAACAGACCAGTTTTAAACAATTTACTAAATTATCAATTAATCCTTTAATATTTATTGTGAACTTATTCTTATTCTAGGATAAGCCACAAAAGGTCCTTGACACTCAAAGCAGGTGCTTGGAACATTGTGATCTCTTCAGTGACAACTCTCCAGCTCAATGTCACCCAAAACAAAACGGCCCTCTTAAGTGTGGACACCCACCAAACACAAACACTAATTTCATCAGTAAATTAAAATTCAGTGTTATCATTTGAGAGGATCTGTTCTGGATCCAACACGCAAGTGCCATTACAAAAGCCTCTACTTTCATTTTCAGATTTGGCATGTCATCTAAAACTTTGATGAACTTCTATTGACACACAATGGAGGTTATATGGGGTCTGGTTGTATCACAGCCTGCTGTGGGAACATCAATGCCCTAGAATGGAAAAACCTATAAAAGTAGTGATACAGCCAAGTCTATCACAGGAGAGCACTAGTCATCAATGTCTCCCTCCACCCAGGCCATGCTCCCTTCTTGCTGCTGCCAAAGAGTCCCACACAACCAGGTTCAGGAACAGTTATTACCCTTCAACCATCAAACTCCTTAACCACAGTGGGCAACTCCAGTCACCCTTACACTGAACTGATTCTACCATCTATGGGCTCACCTTCAAAGACTCCAAAAGTAATGTCCTCAAAATTTATTAATTTACTTATTTTCTTCTACATATTTGCACAATTTGTTATCTTTTTCACCTTGGTTGTCCGTCTTCGTGCAATTTTTCATTTATTCTGTTGTGTTTCTTTGTATTTACTGTGAATGCCCATAAGAAAATGAATCACAGAGTGATTCACAGCGACATGTACTTCAATAATAAACTTAGTTTGAACTTTGAATTGTTCTTGCAGTGTTTTGTACAGTCTTCTACACTGTCTTATATAATTCATGCTCTGTGCACTATCTGAATCTACATGCATGTGATGCTGCTACAAGATTTTCCTTGTATCTGTACCTAACCAACTTGTGCATATGGCAATAAACATGAAATGATGGCAACGTGGGGAGAATAGATTATCGGGAATCTTAGTGGGGAACAAGTAAGAAGATCGCTCTTTGGACTAAGTCTCAATTGGACTAAATAGTTTGTCTAAATTATAAATATGTTACTTCAATAAACTGACTTTAAAAATCTCACAAGTACATTTTTTAACCTGCGTAATCAATTCAAAGTATATTTAAGTACATACAAGTCAACATATACTCCCCAGATTTGTTTTCTTGCAGGCATTCACAGTGGAATAAATAAAACAGAATCATTGAAGGATTCTCAAAGACGGACAAAAGCCAATATGCAAAAAGACAATAATCTGTGTAAATGCAAAATAACAACAAATAAATAAATTATACTGAGAACACAAGTTGTGGAGTCTTCGAAGGCGAGTCCATAGGTTGTGGAATTGGCTTGGAATTGAGGTGAGAGAAGTTATCCACACTGATTGAGGTGCCTGATGGTTGAAAGGCAATAAGTGTTTCACAGCCTGGTGACGTGGGACCTACAGCTCCTGTCCCTCCTTCCCGATGGCAGGAGCAAGAAGAGAGCATGGCCTTGATGGTGGGGTTCCTTGATGATGCTGCTTTCTTGTGGCAGCACACCTTGTAGACATGTGCAATGGTAACAAGGGCTTTTCATGTCACTCACTGGGCTGTATCCACTACTTTCTGTAGGCTTTTCCATTCTTGAGCATTGGCATTTCTGTGATGCCACTGGTTAGAATACTCACCACTATGCATCTATAGAAGTTTGTCAAAGTTTTAGATGATACGCTAAATCTGTGCAAACTTCTAGGCAGAGGCACTGCCACTTGTGTGCTGGCCACAAGGCAGATCCTCTGATATGATAACGCCAAGGAATTTAAAGACAGAGCTTTCTCCACTTCTGATCTGATGAGCACTGGCTCACGGACCTCCATTTTTTGCCTCCTGTAGTCAATAATCAACTCTTTGGCTTTGCTAACACTGAATACGAGATTGAAAATCTGTTGAATGATACCACAATAATCTCCCTCCTATATGGTGATTCATTACAATCTTTGATTTGGTCATCAACTGTGGTTTCATTAGAAAACTTGAATATAGCACTGCAGCTCTACTTAGCCTCACAGGTTATAAGTATAAAGCAAGCAGAGCAGGGGCTAAGCACACAGCCTTGTGGCATACCACTGCTAATGCTGATTGTAGAGGAAATCTTGCCGACCTGTACAAAGAATTATCAAGGACTAGAGCTTATTGAATAGTTTCGTGGGGATGATAGTATTGACTGCTGAGCTGTAGTCAATAAAGAACTTACTGATGTTTGCATCTTCACTGCACAGATGTTCCAGAGACACGTAAACAGCCAATGAAATGGCGTCTGCTGTTTACTTATTGTGACAATATGTACAATTATCAACATTCAAGAGACAAGGAGATAACTAGAAAAGAACAAACTGGTTCTGGCAATACATTCCTACTTTTAACTGAGCCCATTAATAAACAAGGAATGAAAATAAGATTATATGAAATCAAATCAGGATTCACTGACTTCTTTTGGTGCAGTTTGCAGGATGTTTTCTTTCCCAATGAAGGAAACACTACACAATGATTACATTATCCATCCTTTTGCAGGCAATAACCTTGTTCCATCTTTCAAATGACATTCATGTGGAAATGACAACACTTCAACAGCTCAATTAAAAGAAAAAATCAACACCAGTGTTTTGGCTGAAAGATGAATTACAGCATGCAAATCTGTTGAACTGCAATAAAAACTCTCACAATATGATTGAGCTTATTTGCATGAAATCTGTGCTTGCTGTGCTAAAGACCAAGTATTATTCAACATCAGAAGCAGGGGACAATCTTGGGGCCAGTTTCAAAAATTTCTTTACAAACTGTGGCTGTTTGCAGAAGAACAAGCAAAATCTTCACATTAGCAATGAGAAACTAAGACATGTAGGTAATTTTAATAAGGTACAAGAGCAGGCTGTCAAGACTTTTTTTTGTACATGTCTTGTATACCAGGATGGATAAAACACAGTGAAAATAATGAAGCTCAGCTCAAGAATTGAAAACGATGGAATGTATCCCATCATTTATAAAGGAAGACTGGCTACATAGTGTTGTGAATATAAACTAAAAGATCTCCAGCATGCTGGATCAGGATATTGCAAATAGTGCAAGGGAAAAATTTAATTATGCAACCACTATGGATCTGGACCACAATATATTTCTGCATAAGCATTTAAAAGTCCTATTAACTGCACTTAAAAGTCCTCTTTCTGCTCTCTATAGCCCACGATAACTAGCGCTTCCCAAAAAGATTTCTACTTTTGAATAAATGTAACAAGGCATAATTTCCAAAGATTCACAACCTTTGGAGCGAAGAAACTTTTTTTTATATTAGAAGGACTGACAACATATCCTGAGATGGTGACTCAGTTTCAGACTCTGCAGGTGAAAAGAATCATTCTCCCAGCAACAATTTTAAATTTAGGCGATCATAAAACAAGTCCTGCAACTAAATCTGCTTCAAGAATACAGGTTAGCATCCAGTGAACTCACACTGAATCAAATGATTGAAATTAAACAAAATTACTAATCCAGCATTCTACAAGGGGAAACAAGTTTCTTTAAAAACTGTCCTTGGATTAGTCTTGTCTCCAAGAATGACTCAGAAGGGTTCAAAGCACCCAGTCAAAGTTTATCTACTTTCTCAAGTTTGTGGCATGACTATCCATCAAAAGTTTGCACATCAAACTTTTCAATGTACAGATAAACTCAAAAATTCCTCCTCCTCAAAGAATTAATTGACATGGGCCAACTAAATTAAAGCAATTTAAAAGACATTGGAGTTACAAAGTAGTTCAAGAGGAAAGCGGTTTTGTCAGTTGAAAGTGACTGCCCTTGACACAAGCATTTCTTGTTTACGTTACTCCAGATCTTTGCACCATTTTGCATTCACTGTTTGTTGCTGCACTATTACCATTATTAGAATGTAATACTATCTACTCTAAGCTTCACACAAGGAAGAAATTTTATTGGTTAATGGTGAATATAATAATAAACTGAAGTGATGCAATGTTTGATTGAGTATAGCATTAAGAGACCCTGGTAAAGACAGTCAACAGATATTAAGAGCAAAATGAACCTTGAGCTATAATCACATCCCAACAAAGGAATATGGCTGTAGTGGCTTAAAATCAATCCTCTCTCTCTGCAACTTCAATATAACATGACATGTAGAACCACTGCCAGCTGCTTCACACTGACCTTGCCTCCACCACCAAGATCTGAATATACTTGCTGTTGATGGTGTAACATTCAATTCTGAATTCCACAGTAAAAGACAGTTTAGTTCTACATGCAGGGCAGGCAACCACTCTTTTAGGACAAACTGATTAGTGACATTTCCAACAAGAGATATCAACCTTTTCACTGCAAATTCCACAAGTCAAACAATATGTAGATGTGGAATTAAATGGCCTATTTGTTGGCACTGGTTTCTAAATCCTGGGAATCTCCACCCATCAATACTAGTTTCACAGGAAGGACCACAGCTGCTCAAAAAGGTGGTTCACCATTACCTCAGAAGCACTTTTGGCCCAGCATGCCAATGTTGCCCATGGTATTCAAGAACAATTAGAAAACAAGTGCCAATTACTAAGCTTTTGACTTGGTTGAACTTCCACAGTTTACTTTCTAATCCAATATCAAAATGTTCATCTTAAAGCAGCTCTGCTCCAGACAAAATTTCTGCTCATCTGATTCACCCTCAATGGCCTGTCTCCTTCCTGGTTTTATATTAAAATTCCACAACCGTATCCTGTTCTTATCAAACGTCTCCAGCTTCAGCTCATTCCACATGGATTTCAACTGAATTTCCAAATTTTAGGGATGGACAGCTCAGAGCCACAAATCATAGCCTTTTCATTCAAATTATACAGCCTAATGCCACATGTTTACAAACAGAAGGTCTTGACCTCTCCACAGCAGCACCAACTTGCTATCCCAATACCATCTTGCTGTTCGACATTATCCTTTATTGCATTTTTATAAAATACTTTTCTTTCATACTTCAAAGGCTACAAACTTTAAAAGCTCTTCAATTTTAACACTCCTAGTTCTTTCTGTCTCCCCCCCCCCCAACTTCATCTTTCTCCACACCCTCCATCCTGAAGCCCCACTTTTTGTTTGATCCCACAAGATTACACCTTGGTAGAGGCCTCAACTTCACTCCACTTGCCCAAGTTGAATGAACAGAGAGTTCTTCTACCACTGCCTTTAACTCTCGGGCCATTTCTTTAGCTAGTAGTCTTTAAACTAGACTGCGGCCTGTTTTTCACCAGGGCACCATTTTCTGGCTACTTTCTTTCTGGACCTAATAACATTTTCAGCTGATATGAAAGTTTTCCACCGCTCTAATTCATTATAAAGGCCAGCACAGTGAATGAAGTATCCATTCATTAGGCTATCCCATTACAAAAACACTTTTGTTTTACACATCTCCACAGCTTCTCTCCCACCGAAAACTAATTTGCTCTAATTTACCAGCTGTGATGAAGGGCTGCAGACTTAAAATGTTGGCAATTTACCTTTCCATTGATGCTACCTGACCTGAGCCTTTGTAACTTTTTCTGCTCCTGTGATAAGATTTTTAGCAGACAATCTTTGTTTTTCAATTTTAATCAATGCTGTTGGGTCACAGATCGAAGGACCCAGGTTTAAATCCGCCTTTGTGTACCTTATGTGATGTCTTTATGTCCTCCCGCATCCCAGATGTCCTGATAATTAATGATAGCCATTAAATCTAAAATGGTACAAGAATGAAAAGGGAAGTTAATGAGGACACAAGGCAGAACAAATTGAAGTACTACCAGGAAATTAGCAGGAGTGGAACCAAAGGCATTTTTCTGCTGGGAGCTGGCATGGGTTGAACAGCCCAAATGTGCTGTAAGTATGTACCCTACCACCCCATTGAAATGTTAACACACTGCTCTCTTGGGATTAGCATTGCAAGAGTCACACAATGCCAATGGTTATATCCATCAGCTAAATGAGAAAACAAGTCAACAGAATTTACCTTGGAAATTGGAAAGAAAACTAGAAAACACTGAGAACATTGAGCAAGTTAGGCAGCCTGTGAAGAAAGAAAAAGTCAAAGACCCTTCCCAAGAACTGGAAAAAAGAGAAAATGTTACATTTAAGTTCCAAGGAGCGTGGGACAGAGAGTCAGGACAAACTCCCAAGCAAGAAAAATCAATCTGAGAATGACACAGATTTATCAGACAGAATAATAAAAGTTTCACAAGGTTGGTATTCTACATTTACCTTTCTCAGAGTAGCACTTAAGTTTAAAGGAATCAAATCTGTTATTGCATCAATCTGTACTTCTACTGAAACTAGCCAGTTATATGACTCATTCTCCTCAGCAGCAACACAAGGGATGTTGTTCATGATACACAGAAATGATCTGGATGAAAATGTAGGTGGCCTGATCAGCAAGTCTGTAAATTACATCAAAATTGGTGGTTTAGATAGAGAAGGTTGTCAAAGGATACAGTGAGATGTAGACCAGTTGGAAATATGGATGCAGAAATGGCAAATCCAGGAAACTGTGAGATATTGCATTCCGAGAAGGCAAATGCAAGAGGAAAATACATGCGTCAGTTTACTTCAGGTCCTCTGGTTTCTTCCCACATTCCAAAGATTAATTGGAATTTTAAAGGTTTTAAAGATTTATTCCAAAGGTTAATTAGTCATTGTAAATTGTTCTGTGATTAGACGATTGCTGGGGTAGCATGATTTGAAGGGCTGGAAAGACCCATCTCCGTTCTATCATTAAATAACAGGACCTTTAGGAGTACGAACATACTTGAGATCTCTTGGGGTGCAAGTCCACAGCTCCCTGAAAGTAGGGCACAAGGGGCAGGGTGGTAAAGAAAAATTTTGCCATTGGAACTGGAAACAGGAAGTCATGGTGCTCTCGTATAAAACATGGGCAGTTCTATTGACACAGTGGGTTTGGTGAGTATGCGGGAGAGGTTTATCAGAATGTTATCTAGTTTGGGGTGTATTAGCTATAAAGGAGAGGTTGAACAATTTTGGATTGTTTATTACAGAGAAGAATAGGCCCGTCTGGCCCTTGGAACTGCACTACCCAGCAATCCGATTTAATCCTCGCTTATCACGGGACAGTTTATAATGTCCAATCAACCTACCAACCGGTGCATCTTTGTATACTGGGAAGAAACCTGAGCACCCAGAGGTAACCCACACCGTCAGAGAATTGAACCTGGGTCGCTGGTACCATAAAGCGTTGTGCTAAACATTGCACTAGCATGTTGCCCCATAGTACTCTATAGTGTCAGATGCAGAGGGGTGAGCTGACAGAAGTATGTTCAATTATGATACATACTGTAGATACGAGTAATCTTTCAAAGTGCTCCCCCACCCCAGATGTAAATGTCAAATACTGCAGAGCATAGCTTGAAGGTGAGAGAGGGCAAAGTTTAAGCAGATGTGTGAGGCCAAGTTTAAAAAAAGAAAATCGAGTAGTATATACCTGGAACATACTGTCTGAAGTAATAAAAGCAGATACAATAGCAACATTTAAGACACATTTACATAATTGTGTGAACAGGCAGGGCATAGAATAGAGGTTCCCAACCTGGGATCTATGGACCCCTTGCTTAATGGTATTGATCCATGACATAATAAAGGTTGAGAAGCCGAATTATGCCATAGAGGGATTCAGACCATGTTCAAGCAGAAAAGATTAGTTTAGATTGGGATCATGATTCACATGGACACATTGGGCTGAAGGACCTGTTACTAATCTGTCCTTTTCTATGTTCTAAGGTCTTTCTAATGGCTGTTGACCAGAAAACTTCAAGAGCAAATCAAATCAAGTTTTCTTTTATCAGCATTGTATTCTTAGGCATTTACACAAATCATGATGCACTATGATCCGGACAAACAGGTGAACAGGGAAGCAGAAAAAAAAAAGTACAGTTTCTTCACATTACCCAGCCAGTGACAACATTTCTCATTGGATTTTGCTCATCAAGAAATGATCTTGAAGTTCTCAGGTTTGATGTTGCAACCAATTAAATCAAGGTTGAACATAAGCAATACTTGTGAGCAGTTCTTCAAATTAAACTTAATGCTTTTCATTCATATCTTGCTGGCTGATCCATAATCAGAAAACAGCACTGGCAGCAACACACCTTGAAATTAACCTAGTATTCAACGAAAAATTTCCTGAGCAATTCTTGCAATTACTTCTCCTGTCCAACTGGAAAGCACCATCGTGAACTCTGAGGGACACACAGCTGCAAAAATTTTATCTTAAGATGGATGTTCGTACCAAAAGCTATCAAAATGGCAAGTCATGAGTTTGAAGTAGCTTTCCATCATCACTTGGTCTCAACAATGGAACCCATCACCAGATGGATGAGGACTGTAGTTAGGGATAGACAGTAAAAGCTGGTCTTACAAATAGCACCCACATGCCTAAGACTAAATAAAACAAGATCTCCACTGATGAAGCACATTTTAAGCATAATAGGGCAGTGGTCCCCAACCACTCAGGAAACGATATGATTTGGCGATATGAAACAATATGAGCCAACTGCACCTTTCCTCATTCCCTGTCACGCCCACTGTTGAACTTTAACACACGTGAGGTCATCAGTCGCCAAAATACAGTGATACCCTTGCACCAGGATTCACTGGTTGGCCTCGCATGGCCAGCGAGAAGTGCTGCTGCTACCGGCCTGGAGCACGGACAGATGGGCGCTCCTCTAAACCTGTTTAGCACATCAAACTTTTGTGGGGAACCTGGTGCTAAAATATTCGCAGATGACCTAATTCGGGCTCAGGGTTTCGTAAGTAGCAGAGCAGCTACCTCGGTGCGATCTACTGAAAGTCATCCCTCCAGCCAAATTTTTGTCGGCTGATAGATCCTACCTACCTACAAGGAGGGCAGGAACGCGTGCGCGCCCTGTTGCACTCTTCGCTCACTTGGTCACTCTCTCCAGACTACAACCGCTGCGGCCCCAGCATGGGGACCTCCAGCCCTTTCCTTGTCCTCTCACCCCACCCACGACCAGCTGCACCTGGCCAAGGCCTTTGACAACTGGTGGGTGGGAGGCTGGAGTTCGGGCCCGGAGGCTGTCTAATGAGGCAATGAAGCCCTCAAAACTGCGTCGGTACCTTGAGTCCAAGCACGCTGCACTTAAAGGCAAAGCCGTTGAGTTTTCTCAGCAGAAAAAATGTGAGCAAGCGGGACAGAAGTAAGTGCTAATAGCCACAAAAACTAAACTGCGGACTAAAACAGACATAAGAAAACCCCTTCAAGTATCGCTGTATTCTGGTCGTGATTAACAACCCCTCCACCCCTCGTCTGCTGGTCTGCAAGAACCGTCAATATTAAACCGATCTGCAGTGCAAAAATGGTTGGTGATCCCTATAATAGGGAAACCAGCCTGGACATGTGTTCAGAAGTCAAGAATGGAGGCAAGTTCACCAATTAGAATTATCAGGAGCCACTCAAAGACACACCAACAGTCATTTGGAGCCTAGGTATACACCCGTGTCAAGTCCATGCTCAACTACTCTGAATTTAAACAAAGCACAAGATACAACACAAATCATTCATCACTTTTCAAAGCCACCACAAATTCATAGTGAAACCACAGACACAACAAGCTGTCCAGAATACTACAGGTAGGTGACGTCACATCATTGAAAGATTCTGCACACACTAAATGCTAACTCAGATTAGAATTAAAGTTCAAAAGTTCAAAGTATCTATACATTATACAACACTGAGATTTGTCTCCTTATAGGCAGCCACAAAACAAACAACATACACACACAAAAAAAGACCAAGCACCCAATGTACAGAGAGGAAAAAAAAACACGCAAATGATAAAAGTAATCAAATAGCATTTTGAATGAAAGTGAGTCCTCAGACACGAAGCGTGAAGCAGGCCATAGCCCCAGAGGAGCACAGAGCAGAGTAAATGTTGTGCAGCAGCAAGCAGAACCGTTCCCAACCCTCACCTCTGGCCCCAACATGTTGACTTTTCAATCCATCCAGCCTAGTGTTTAAAATCATCCAAACATCAAGTCATTCCTCACTCTTAGACTCAGGCTCTGTTGTATCAATATGCACTGGGCTTGCCAATATTTTCAGTTACGAAAATATTCCCAAGGAGACGGCAGCATGTTTCAAAATTTTAGCCCAGCAAAGAATGGCAATATATTTCAAAGTCATAATACCATTATCAATGGAAAGTAACTTGAGCATGATGGTTTCCATGCATTTGCTACCATGGTCCCACAGTGCAGCTAAGTTCAGGAAGTACTGTTGTATAAAATCTTGCAGATGGCACACACTGGTCTTGAGAAAATGGTAGGGAAAGACCACATTAGTAGTAACATAATGTCAACATGAAGTTGATAGACATGTTGGAGATTATTCATTGCTTGCCAATGTTACTGCCACTTTATCAGTTCACCTGTGACAATTCCTGGTATCAGCAACTTTGCTAAATTCTATTTAAAAAGAATTGTACAAATCAAAGCAGCCAACACTTCAAATTCAGATTTCATTGAAGAAGAATGTTCAATAATAAAGCAGGCAAAATAGTTGGGCCCCACTGAACTCCCCTTGCGGTCAGGTACTAAACCTGGGATGATTCATCTCAAAAAACCACAACCACCTTCAGAAAAGGGTGTGAAGAGCAGACCAAATCTTAGGTTCTGTGCTGGAACATCTAGTCACAAAATGAGGCAGATCCTACTGACGATAACAAACATGAGAATTATTTAAATTATTTACAGATTTACACGAATATACCAAACACAAAGTCAGGAAGAAGTCAAACCTTGTAATATTACTGAATAATTCAGCTCCAAATCATTTCCACTTCAGTTCTTTTAATATATAGTGCCCAAAAGTGCTTTTAAAATCTAGGCTGCAAGGCTCAAAAGCCCAACAATTAAAGTTGAAATATCATGAGACAAGCTCATTGCTTTACATGCAAAACCAAATGCAAAAATTTTGCAAAACTCTCAAGGACATCACATCCTTGTAATCGCTCCCCCACCCAAAACAGAGTCCATCACTACACTGCTGCAGTAGTGACATCCCATGATCACTTCTGCATAGTTACACTTACATCCTTCATTACATGAAAGGAACTTTTTCTTTGCTAATCTTGCTGCCATTGCTGATGGCTTGTTAAGTGCAGATGATAATTAGTCAATAGACCGCTGCCCATATTACAATTGACTATGCACTTGCTATTTAATACTTCTATGTCTAGTCTAAATATTTTAAAACTGTACTTCTTCATTCTGAGATCAATGAATAACTTCAGCAATGACTGCTCTTGGATTTGAAACTGGTGTGCATGCATTAGCTGTAGAATCTACATCAGTGCCACTCCCAAAATAAAGTTAGCTCCAAACCAGGATAGAAGTCTTCATCCCACAACAATAAACTTCTGAGAAATTTCAGAACCAAGTTTATAATTACTGACATAAGTCGTGAAATTTGTGTTGCAGTAGCAGTAATAGTACAAGACAAAAATACTATAAATAATAATAAAACAATAAATGGATATTGCAAAGGAAGAATAATGGGGCTGCGTTCATGAACCATATAGAAACTTGACAGCAGAAATGTGAAGTGTGTCTTCAGGCTCCTGCAACTCCTCCCTGATGATAGAAGTAAGAGGGCATGTCCCATATGGTGAGGGCCCTTAATGATGGACATCTCCTTCTTGAGGCAGCACTTTTTGTAGATCTCTTCAAAGGTGTGGAAGCTTGTCCGAGCCAAGTCTGCAAGCCTTTGAGCCTCTTTCAAATGTGTAACTTGGAGCTCTCCACAGTCCATCTGTAGAAATATGTTCTTCCTTGATGTGATCATCAATGCATCAATGTGATGGACCCAAGATAGCTAATGAGAAGAATTTGAAGCTGTCACCTTTTCCACTGCTGAGCTCTCAGTGAGGACTGGTGTTATTTTTTCTTGACTTCCCCTTCCAGAAGTCTTGCTGATGTTGATGGTGACATCAGTCAAATGGCCAATCTACCTTACTCATGTACATTTCCTTGCTGCCGAGATTCTAACAAGTGATGTCCTCATTGAATTTATAGATGCTGTCTGAGCTGTGCTTAGCCATACAGTCATGAGTATAGAGAGGGTAAGGTAGTGGGCTAGGCACATGTCCTTGAGGTGCACTGGTGATGTTATTGATGATCCACATGGACTGATCTGTTCTAGGACCCACCATACCATTAAGATTTTCAATGCAATAATGATGAACTGAGTCAGTAGCAGTAATGTGCATTTTAGCAGCATCCAAAGTACCAAAAGCATCCAAGGATCATAACAGTTGTGTCACTCATCAGTACACCGAAATCGCCAATCTGACCATATGTAAATTTTTGCCAATTTTACAGAATACCCATCTTACCAACTCTCCACCAGGTAAACACTGCAGCAACACTGAAAGATGTATCAAGACATTCTGAAGCTATCACTGCACTGTAGGTCATGCAGCTACCCACAAAACCGTCCCCCCAGAGAATTGCTACCCTAAGAATCACAAGCTTTATCAGCATCTTTAGATAATACAATTAGATGGTCAATATTGACTTGAAAGTTTACAAAATTATGAGTGGCATAGATAGTCCTTTTCCTCAGGTGAGGGATTATGACCAGAGAGCATTACTTTAAGGTGAACCATAGAACACTACAGCACAGTACAGGCCCTTCAGTTCTCCATGTTGTGCCGACATGAAGGGAGAAATTCAAAGGAGACCTTGAGGACAACAACCTCCACCAGAAGGTGGCAGCCATATGGTTTGGACTGCCAAAGAAAATGATAGAGGTAAATACAATTACAGTGTTTAAATATCATTCAGACAGATACATGAATAGGAAAGTAAAGGATGGGGCCTAACATGGGCAAGTGGGATTAGCAGATAGGCATCATGGTTACAGAGTTGGGTTTAAAGGCCTATTTCTGTGCTGTACAAATCCATAATTCTAAAATCATGTCTCCTAAAAGTTACCACAAATTACAGATACATCTTGTATGTCTTGTATTTCCCAACAGTTTGTAGCTTTTCTTTGACAAAGCACTTCTTTTCTGTCAAATGCTTCCATTCTTGATTGAAACAAGAAACCATTTTCTGATATTTTCTTATTGAACATCAATTTGACAATACTGGAAGCAAAGCTAAAATACATCTCAAATACAGACTAGACCCAATGCAGAAGTTTCTAAAACCATTTGTTTCCATGCTTTTATTTCCAAATAGATCAACTCTTGTCAAAGTCAGTTAAATTACTGGCAAGGGTACAACAAAACAATTGGAATTACCAAGCCACAATTCAAATTTGCTGCTCATGCAAAAGCCACTGCAGACCTGGAAGTTTATATTTCAACTGGGGGATTGTAGATATGATCAGAACTAAAAAATAATGTGCTGGTGTCAACCCAATATACCCTTTGAGGTACTTACTCCTCAAAACACTCACAATGAAAAGGATTTTCACACTTCTACCTTTTGCTACCCACAGGTGTTTTAATTATTCACAGCTTCCTCCCATTTACTTCATGTAAGTTAATCATTATTTTGCATTCTCTTACCAAACTGCTCATCAGTCACCTTAGTTCCATGGAGAGTAACTGCAGCTTTTCCACTTTTAACTGGAAAGGTGAAATTTCCCATTGCAACTACTGGCATAATTGTCTTCTGCATCCTGTCAAACTTTCATATCCTTCCTTCCTTGTGGTATAACTATGTTGAGCAGCTACAACAAAACTTCCGTTTTTGTCATCTGTCTCTGTTAAGGAAACCAGAATCCACATGCTAATCTTGCCTCTCAAATTCTATGGTAACAGCAGGAAATATTATGCACATATAAACCTATGTTCCAGCACAAACTTCAGAACTGTCATTTTACATCTCTCATTTTTTCTCCCAAAGAGAATCACTTGAGTATTACATATTTATCTGCCACTATCAACCACTTCGCCAGGCTTTATCTTCTTGCAGTCTATTATGATCAACATTATTATTTATCAGAGTTCCTGGAAATCTGAAAAATTTCCCAGCAAACCTGCCTCAGTCTTTAACTTGGGACTTCTTCAAACAAGCTGCACAAATCCACATGGACAACCTATACTGCATTCTCTTCAATCATTCCCATCACATCAGAAAATTCTGTCTAGTTAGTCACAATGTATTTAAACAAATATAGTCATAGAACCAGGCCACAATTGGTGTAGGTGAAAATGTGACATCTTAATCCCTTCAATCCCCCCTCCTCCAGCTAATCATTTGGTTATACAAAGCTTGAAACCTAACCAACACTGGTGAGACAAGACAGAAAAGATTCAAATTAAAAGCCATCATAAACAGAAGCACTGATTACTCCACCACAATCTTCAATGCTCATGGCTTTTCTTGAAAGATTAAAAGGACTTGAGCTTGGTACACCATGGCAGGACCACCAAACTGGCAGCTGACACAAATTTCTGAGGCTTAGTGATCGAAGGATGGACATCCAGGAGTATGAATATATTGCAATGGATAAATACTTGACAAACGAGATTTCATTTGAGCAAATGTGAACTGTTACACATTTGTAGGAAAAATTAGGAAAGGTATAAAAGCTTGGACACATTTCTGAAAAATGGTACAAGAACTGTGATTTGAGCTTGAAAGATAAAGATTGCTTTACTTGTTACATGTACTTCAAAACATGCAGTGAAATGCATTATTTACATTAGTGGTCGCCAGCCTTTTAAGCCCAAGATGCCTGACCTCAGCCTTTGAGAAAGGCAAGGTCAACCTACTAAATCGTTTAGACACACGCATGCACACCGGGCCAAAGGGAGCTCCACAGCCCCAGAAGCAGTCGCTGTTTGCAGGCGGCTTTCTGTAGCGGGAATGTTGCTGTTACCGATATCTTAATTGGTATTACTCATTTTTAAAATGTTCACATTACAATACTTCTAATTCTATGTTTCATTATTTAATTTTATTTCAACACAAAAAACAAATGAATAAAAAATGACTGTTGCACTCAGTGTGATGACTGGGGCTGAATACTTTCTACTAGTTCTCTGAAATCTGGTTCATAACTACAGACAGCCAGCTTGAGACAGTCTGTGAGGTGTCTGTCAGTAAGACAGCTCCTGTACTTAGTTCTAATAATTTTCATCTGAGCAGCAAGCATCCTCACAAACCTCCTGACAGACTGAATATCTCAATGGGCAGTTTCCTTTGCCAGACTGAATGTTGAACCTGCCACGTTTTTAAGGTGTTTTGTATTAGTACACTGTTAATGAGACACTGGTATAAGTTTCAGAGGTACACAAGCTAACACCACCATTGTTTTTAATTTCCCAGTTCTTTCACATATGGGGAATGTTGCAATTTAAAGGGAGAGAAATGTTGTACAGGTGTCACCCATTTTTCGAACGTTCGCTTTATGTCAACTCACTGTTATGAAAGACCTACATTAGTTATCTGTTTTCGCTAACAGAAGGTTTTCACTGTTACAAAGACAGCGCGTGAAAAAGCAGCCAAGCTCCTCCCCAGAACTGCCATTGCTTAAACACGTGCCCGTGAGCATCTGCGCTTTACTGTATGCCGATTTATTTTGCATCCTTTAGCAAGATGAGTTCCAAGGTACCTGTATCGGTAAAGACTAAGAGAGCTTGTAAGGGTGTTACACTTAATGTAAAACTAGACATAATTAAGCGTTTTGATCGTGGTGAACGAAGTAAGGACATTGTCCGTGTGTTGAATTTGCTGCGTCCATCATTCGCACTATTTATTCGCAGAGAGAAAGAATTTTGAAAGCTGCCGATGCTACTGTTGGTTCTGCTTGCAGCAAAGTGGTCTCTCTTAGTCGGCGTCCAATAATGGATAAAATGGAAAGTCTATTGCTTGAGCGGATTGATGGGTGTACAAAGCATGGTGTTCCGTTAAGTTATCTTATACTTAAGGAGAAATCAGTCAGTCTTTTTAATAAGCTGAAACAGAAAGCACTGGACGCTGGTGATGGAAGTGTTGCGAAAGTGGAATTTAAAGGTAGTCATGGGTGGTTTGATTGGTTTCTGAGGCGAGGGCAGCTTCTTAGTTTAAAGTTTACTGGAGAGAGTGGTTCAGTTGATACTGAAGCTGCCGAAAAGTTCCTAGCAGAACTGAAGAAAATAATTACAGAAGATGGTTATTCATATAAGCAAGTGTTTAACTATGACAAAACTGCAACTTATTGGAAAAAATTGCCCAGCAAGACATTTATTTCGATAGAAGAAAAGCAGGCTAAGGGACACAAGGCATCAAAGGACAGGTTTACCCTAATGCCTATTATTAACACCACTGGTGATGCTGTCCTTAAGCCCCTACTAGTGTACCATTCAGAAAATCCGAGAGCACTTAAAGATATTGTTAAGAGAACACTTCCCATTGTGTTCTGTTCACATCCAAGTGGTTGGAATACCCAAGTGTTTTTTTCTGAGCACGTGAGTGGATACGTTAGTCCCTTTGTTGAAAATTACTGTAGAGAAAATAACCTCGATAATAAGTGTCTTGTGATTGTCGATAATTGTGCTGCTCATCCATCTGGCATTACCGAGTATAGTGGTAACATTCATGTTCTTACTGCCCAATACAACATCGTTGCTGCAGCCATGTGACCAAGGCCTAACAGCCATAATCAAGGCTTACTATAAGCAAAATGTGCTGCGTTTTATTGTAAGCGCCATTGACAGAGAGGGCAACTCTGAAGCATCTTTGCGAGAGATCTGGAAAGAGTACAATATAAAATTGGCAATCGCCAACACTAGAGATGCTCTCGATAGGCTAACAGTCTTGACGAGAAAAAGGCGTTTGGAGGAAACTATGTCCCAAAGCAGTAAACGATTTTAAAGGCTTCGAACCATCACCAATAAATACGGCAAAAGTGAGTTTGGCTAAGGAGGCTGGGTTTGTGGAAGTTGATGAAGATGATGTTAAAGAGTTTTTGGCATCCCATGACCAGGAACTGACAGACGAAGAGCTGGTGCAATTGGAAGGGGAAAGGATAACAATCAAAACCGAACGCAGCAGCAAACAGCACAAAAGTGAAGTCGTCCAGGAACTGAACGTGAAGCAATTGCGTGGGATTTTGGCTGCAATGATTGCAGAAAAGTATGACTTTAATTTTGAAAGGGTACATAGGTTTAGGGCAGGTTTGCAGGATGGTTTGAGTGCTTACAAAGAACTGTATGATAGAAAAATGCGTGAGGCTAAGCAGTCAAGCATACTGTCGTTTTTCAAGCCTTCCACATCAGACGACGAACTTGACCTTCGACGTCGAGGCAGGCAGACATGGAAGATGACCTGACTGCCCTGATGGAAACAGACGACGATGACACCCCAGTGTCCTCTACCTCCCACCACCCAACCTCCGATGACTCAGCCTAACACACCATCATCAGTGTGCTCACTGTCTTCCCGATTCCAGTAAGTGAAATTACACTTATTTCTACTTTATATAGGCTGTGTGTTTTTGTGTTATTTGATATGATTTCTTATTTGGTTTCGTTTGACAGCTTCAAAGATTAAAGTTTACTAGAGAGTGCTGCCGAGTGCGCATGCACCGAATGCTTCTGCCGAGAGCACTTGCGTGAGACTTTCGCCATGGTGGACAGTACTGTACTGCAATGATTGCAGAGAAATATTTCTACTTTATATAGGCAGTGTATTTATCATAACATTCCTGCTTTTACTATATGTTACTGTTATTTTAGGTTTTGTGTGTTATTTGGCATGATTTGGTATGATTTGGCATGATTTGGATGTAGAACGCTCACAAATTTTTCTCATATAAATAAATGGTAATTGTTTCTTTATTTTACGACATTCCGGCTTACGAACTATTTCATTGGAATGCTCTACCTTCCAATTGTGGGGGAAACCTGTAATGTAAGCATAATAAAGATAGGTTGATGCTGAATAGGATAATGGTGATGTAGTGATGCTCCCACTGCAGACAGCTGTTTGTGGGGAGAGGTTGTTTCCGGGTTTCTGCCTGGTGCATGTTTGTTTGTTTGTTTTTTTTGGGATCTACTGGGAAAGTCTCAAAGATCGACTGGTCAATCGTGATCAACTGGTTGGCAACCACTAATTTACATCAAATCAAATCTGCAAGGATTGTACCAGTGCACAAACTGCAAGTCTTTGGAATATGGAAGGAAACCAGAGCACCCAGTGGAAACCCACTCAGTCATCTGCAGAACATACAAACTCCTTACAAACACCAAAGGGAAATGTAAGTGCTATGCTAACCGTACCAATACATTATTGATTGAAAGCAAGAGGACAGGATGAGAAAGTGGTTAATCAAACCATTCAGCATCCCAAGTTTTACTGATAAAGAAAAAGTATTCAAAACTCATTAACAGAGTAGAAATAAACTGTTTCTAATGACAGAAGAGCCAAGAACTAGAAGACAAAATGAAGGTGACTGGCAAAAGAACTGAAGGTTTTCATTGGCAGAGCAAATGGTTAGGATTTCAAATGCATTCGTAAGAGACACAATGAAGGCAGATTAAATTGCAGTGTTCTAAATGAAGATGAAGAAGCATCACAAAAGAAAGTCAACAGGGCCACCTTAGAGGGATTCACAGGTTTATTTTTACACTGAGCTAAAACTGATTCAACAGGATCAATGGCCTCAGTGATGTAACCATTTTCAAATGTTTTAAGAGAAAGCAACCACTGTCTGAACAATTTTTCTTTATAACCGTAACCCTTCAATGCTGGTAATCTATTGTCTTATGACTAAAACCAGATGCACTTATGGCTCAACTACTCTTCCACAGAGCCATAGTAGTACCTGATTACTCCTGTATGTCTCAGGAAATGAAAATTAATATCACATGCATTCTTGACCAGCTTTCTAACAATCCTGTTGCCTTTAAGGACATGCAAATTTTCAACACTACTTAGCATCCTACCATTTATCTGTCTGCCTATCCATGTATTACTTAACACTTCTGACTGACTTTGAGGACTTCTGCCACTAAAAGCAAAATTTTCCGGTGGCCAACCATTTTAACCCCTATCCTTATTCCCATTCTGCCATGCCAGTCCATGGCCTCCTCTTTCGACATGATGAGGCCAATCTCAGGGTGGAAGAGCAATACCTTATATTCCATCTTGGAAGCCGCCAACGTAATGGCATAAACATCGATTTCACTTTCTGGTAATTTTTGTTTCCCTCCTTTCTTCTATTCTTCACTCCGGTTTCTTAACTGCTCACTTGCTAATCACTTCCCTCAGTGCTCCTTTACCCACATGGTCCACTATCCTCTCATCAGATTCCATCCTCTCTTGCCTTTTACCTTTCCCATCCATCTGGCTTCACCATATCACCTTCTAGCTTTCCTCATTCCCCTTCTCCCACCTTGCTTTTCTGGCGTTTTCCCCTTGCTTTGCAGAAATGTCAACTGTTTATTCATTCCCATAGATACTGCCTGACCTGCTAAGTTCCTCTAGCATTTTGTGTGTATTGCTCTGGACTTCCAGTATCTGAAGAATCTCTTATATTTCTAATTAAATTTCATTTATCACTTTTGTGCCCACCCACCAAATCAGACAATTGTATTTTTCTAGATATAACTATCAAAAACACTGCCAATTTCAGTGTCACCTGCGAATACTGCAACCAAAATTAAAGAAGTTCAAGACCAAATCATTAAGGGACTCCACAAAAATCCACTGTAAGCAACAAGCTAAAATTAATGCCAATTTTTTTTAGTGCAACTTGCCAATTCCGTAAATCCATTAGTTTTCTTACTTAACTAATTATAATTCATTGGCTTACAGTCAGATCTGTGCCCACTAGCAGAGGCCATACAATGTCTGCTGTGTCAGGAGCTCAGGCTACTGCCACAATGATTACAGATGACAATTATTAAAATGCTTGTAGTCCATCACAAATGTCCTCCAAAAAAATGACTGGGACACAAACCAGTGGAGAGAATTACTCAGTCTCCTTTTTTCTCTTCTCCCCCCTCCCCCCCCTTCAAAGTAGTCAGATGAACTTGCCCAAACTGACATACATCTGCAATGAAGCGGCACATTGTAAGACAACATTTGGGCCAGAGATGTTAGAGGTCATCCTCCACCACTGAAACTCAAGCGTGCTATAGGTACTGCTTCAGCCTTTGGAGTAGCACCAAAAGTGATTCAGAACTACTGAAGGTACACAAAAGGCGGCAAATTTATTAAAATGCATACCCAATGTCTATTGTCGTGACTTGTATTCTGGCATTGTGGCACTACTAATGGAAAAAGATGGAGAACTGTTGTCATACAAGGTATAGGATTTATTTACTCATGGAAAGGCAGAGATTGACTGGAGATAATCAGCATGGTTTTGACCAAGAGAAATCCTGTTTCACTTTTGATAGACTCTTCTGAAGTAACCATGTACATTGATGAGAACAGTGCAGTAGATATTGCCTATGCAGACTACAGCAAGATCTTTTATATGACAAGCTTATGCCCAAAAGATGAGCCTTTGGAATCCAAGACCAAATTTTATTCAAACGTTGTAATAGGACACAAAGTCATGGTGGAGGGCTACTCTTATGATTGGAAGTCTGTGTCTAGTTTTGTACCATAACAATCAATGCTGGGACCCTTGATGTCTGTGATATACATTAACCATTTGAACCTGAATGCAGGAAGAATTATTGATAAGCTTGCACAGGACACAAATATTTGTGGTGTTAATGATGAGGATTCTCTTAGACTACAACCTGGCTCTGATCACCTGGAATGCTTGACAGAGCAATGGGAAATGAAAGTTAACCCTGATAGTACAAAGTGATGCAATGTGGGAAGTCAAATAAGATTGGAGCATGCCCAATAAACTGTAGTGTTTATAAACAGGGGGACCTTGGGGTACTACTCTTGGGTTGAAAGTGGAGCACAAGTAGAAAGGATGGCAAAGGCATTAGGGACATCTGCTGCAGAAAATAAAAACTAGTGCAGCTCCGGAAAGACAAGTTGGATAAAGAAAGTGCAGAGGAGATTCACCATGATGTTACCTCTATTGAAGCATTACAGTTACAATGAATGAGAAAATTTGCATATGCTGGAAATCGAAGCAACACACAAAATGCTGGAGGAACTCAGCAGGTCAGGCAGCATCGATGGAAAGGAGTAGTTAGTTGTTACTTTGGGCTATGACGCTTTATCACTGTAGGAGCACACATGGTGCATTGTATCCAGTTCTTAACAGCTCATTTAAAAATGAGGAACTTTTAGAGCGCGCAGGAGATTTACCATGTTCTGTCCGGATTACAGAGTGTGAGGAATGGAAGATGAGAAGCAGTTTGATGGTTTGAGGCACCCAGCATCTTTGCCCCAGAGTGGCAATGACTAATACCAGAGGACATCCTTTCAGGGTGGATGGAAGAAAGGTTAGGGAAGATGTCAAAAGTAGGCTTTTAAGTACAGAATGATAAGTGCTTGGAACACTCTCAGCATGATGGTAGAGGCAGACACATGAGGGACATTTAAGTGACTCTTGGATAGGCACTCAGATGAAAGAAAATGCATTATGAACAACTGAAGGATTAAATTGATAATGGTACAATTAAGGTCATGAGCAGTCATTCAGAATATCCTGATTCAGGACTGCCCTGATGAAAGGTCTCAGTCAAAACATCAACTGCTTACTCTCTTCCATAGATGCTACTGGTCTGCTGAGGTCCCCCAGCATTTTGTGTGAATGTGGTTCTTGGCCTGCACATGGTAAACTCTAGAAACATCATTAATGAAGGACAGACATCTCTCATGCTGTTCCTCCAGGTTCAGGAAGGATTGCTCTTTAAACAGACTTGGAAAAAAAGCAGATGATTAGATTTAAAAGGTGAGGGGAGGGGAGAGAGAAACATCTGACTGAAGATCCCTTATTGCTATTGAAAGGTGAAACCTGAGTGGTGAGGAATGAAGTGAAGAGCTGGGAAGTTGATTGGTGAAAGAGACAGAAGGTCATGGAAAAAAGAAAATGGGGAGGAGCACCCGAGGGAGATGATGGACAGGCAAGGTGAGAGAGAGAAAAAGGGGATGGGAAATGGTGAGGGGTGGGGGTGCATTATCGGAAGTTCGAGAAATCCACATTCATGTCATCAGGTTGGAGGCTAACCAGACAGAATACAAGGTGCTGTTCCTACAACCCAAGTGTGGCCTCATCGCGACAGGAGACTAACCCCCTTGAAATAAATGCCAACATTGCATTTGCCTTCTTTATCACAGACTCAATCTGTAAATTAACCTTCTGGGAGTCTTGCACGAGGACTCTCAAGTCCCTCTGCACCTCTGATGTTTGAACCTTCTCTCCATTTAGATAACAGTCTACGCTATTGTTCCTTTTACCAAAATGCATTATCATACATTTCCCAACAGTGTATTCCATCTGCCACTTTTTTTTAACCCATTCTTCCAAGTTGTCTAAGTGCTGCTACAATCGCATTGCTTCCGCAGCACTACCTACCAACACTTTGCCCTTAATAATAGATTCCAACACTTTCCCAAACACTGAGATTAGGATGACTGGCCTATAATTTCCTCACTTTTGCCTTCCTCCCTTCTTAAAGAGTGGAGTGACATTTGCAATCTTCCAGTCCTCCGGGACCATGCCAGAAATCAAGTGATTCTCAAAAGAACATGACCAAAGCATCTGTATTCTCTTCAGCAACCTCTCTCAGGACTCTTTTCCACCTTAAGATCTTTGAGGTTGCCTAGCACTTTTTCCTTTGTAATAGCAACGGCACTCACTCCTGCTCTATGACACTCACGGACTTCTGGCACACTATTCATGTCTTCCACAGTGAAGATAGATGCAAAGTACCCATTAAGTTCATCTGCCGTTTCTTTGCCCCAATCACGATCACACCAGCATTATTTTCCAGTGGTCCAAAGTCAACTCTTACTTGCCCTTTACTCTTTATATATTACCGAACAAACTTTTGGAATCCTGTTTTATATTATTGGCTAGAATGCCCTCATTTTTCATCTTTTACCTTCTTATAGCTTTTTTTAGTTGCCTTTTGTTGAATTTTTTAAAAAAACTTCCCGATCACTTTTGCTATGTTATATGCCCTTTCCATGGCTTTCATGCAGTTTTTAAACTTTGTCAGCCACAGTTACCTACCCCTGCCATATGAAAACTTCTTTGCGGGCCATAGCTGTCCTGTGTCTTGTGAACCATTTCCAGAAACTTCAGCCATCTCTGCTCTGCTGTCATCCCTGCCAGTATCCTCCCCCAGTCCACTCAGGTAAACTCCTCTCTCATGCCTCTGCAATTCCTTTTATTCCACTGCAATACAGATACATGTCAATTATGCTTCTCCCTCTTAAACTGCAGTACAATTTCAATCATATTATGATCACTGTCTCTCAAGGGTTCCTTTACCTTAAGCTCCCTAATAAGAACAACACCCAATCTAAGACTGCCTTTCCCCAAGTAAGCGCAAACACAAGCTGCTCTCAAAAGCCATCTTGCAGGTGCTCAACAAATTCCTCCTCTTGCGATCTGACACCAATCCCCAATCCACTTGCAATTTGAAATCCCCCATTACAATTGCATCATTACTCTTAAGTAAAAAAATGCTTTTACTTGGAGTAAAAAAATGCCTTTTCCTGCAGTGACATTAATGAACATCTGGCAGGAGTACAAGGTCAAGCTGGGCAATATGTATGGTTTGTAAAATAGCTCATTAAGACACAGTCAGATAGCAATTTATGACAAGGTGTTTTCCTAAAATCGAAATCCTCAATAAGAATTTAACATTAAGGCAAAGTCACATTTGACTTACAAAAGAAATCCATTCCAAATGCCCTGAATGAATCTACACATTGCATGTTTATTTTTACACCTAAAGTGACACAAATCCAATCACTTTCAACCTTACTGAAAGACTGAGCTGATATGAAGTGCCAGATGGCTTAAGCCTGTTTCCATGTTCAAAATATCCTTTGATTCTATCCATTCAAATGTCCCTGATGAATACGAATGCAGGAAATGTGTTCAACTGCAGCCCCTCCCAGGCTACATGGATCAGTTGGAAGCAGAGTGTCACAGACTAGAGTTTCAAGGAATGGTGGATGCTAAAGTTTCAATCACATTGATGAAAGAGCACCAGGAGGGTCAAACAAGTGGTGCAGGAGACCCCTGTAAGTCTATCCCTCTCAAACAAAAATATTGTTTTAAATACGACTGGAGGGAACAACCTCCCAGGAGAAAAAGACAGTAACAGCCAAATCAGCGGCATCACAAATGGATGGTCAAAGACTGGGTGAGCAATAGCAATAGGGGATCTTTCGTCAGGTGCACAGGTCGGTGCTTGCAGCTACAAGCATGACTCCAGGATGGTGCACTGCCTTCTGGTGCAAGGATGAAAGATGCCTCCAAGCATCCACAAAACATTCAAATAGGAGAGCAGCCAGAAATCATGATCCGCATGGTAAGCAAAGGGAGTAAGGGAAGATCCTGCAAAGAAAATTTAGGGAGTTAAATAGAAAGTGAAATAACAGAACTTCTATAGTTGCCATCTCAGGAATACTCCCTGCAACATATGGCAATGGAGTAAAAAATGGGTAGGTACAGCAGAATGTGTAGCTAACTCATGTACATGATCACTGGATTCCCCTGCAGGGGAGGTGGGACCTGTGCAATGACAGGTTGCACCAAAACTGGAAGGGCATCAAAATCCTTGCAGGAAGTTAGCTAGTGCTACTCAGGTTAGTTTTAACCACCGTGGTAGGAGTGGGAAACAGAGCAAGAGGTCAGCAAGTGGAAAGATTAAGGGGACATAAAATAAGGTGCGTCAAGTCAAGCAAGGCTGAAAAAGATAGGTATGGCCAAGTTAATGAACATGATGGGGTTGAAGGGTAAAGCTGCATTTAGTTCAATGAGAGGAGTATATTGGCAAGGAAGGCGAACTTAGTGTATCGATTAGTAGATAGAAGTACAACATGGTGGCCATTGCAGAAACTTTAAGAACAGGACTGATAGCTTAGTGCTCCAGGGTTCATGTTTCTGATGTGTGAGAGAAGAGTGCAAATGTCACAGTTGCACTTGGGACATCCTAGAAGGTCATCCAGTGAGGCAATATGATCAGAGTTCAGCAATAAGAAAGATGCATTTGCAATAATGAGGTTATACTAACTCATAGCCAGCCAGAAATAAAAGGGCAGCTAACGGAAAGATGCAACAGTAACAATTACTGTCTTCTGTAATTTTAATTCCCTAAATCTAGATTGGGGTACCCTTCATGCCAGTGGCTTAAGTGGGGCAGAATTTGTTTGCTGCATCCAACAGTTTCTTGATGCTATACTGCACTTAGTCCACAGAAGGGGCCATACTAATCCTTGTATCAGCAACTGTCCTTCTGACAAAAGAAATATTTAGAACCATATCCATGTCACTGCATCCAAACCTGGGTTAATTTTGATTTTTAATTATCCCTATTCTTTTCTGAAATCCTCTAAGATTTCTTTCTTTGTCATTTTGTAAAACATATCTTTGCCTCCTTAATTTCCTTGTTAGCTTAACACTGCACTTATTTTAAAAGCAATGCTTTCGGTATCATTCATACTTCCTTCTTCTCATGCCACTGTGCTCCTCCTCCAAGCTGCACTGCAACTCCAGTTGCCCAAGTTCATTGCTTAAACTCTTCAAGTACAAGACCCTTGTGCTACATGTAGATCAAAAGAGTTCCCTGAATACATGGAGGGTGTGGACATCATAACATTTTTACAAATATGCAGTTCCAGTTAACACTGCAGCTATTGAAATCCAAGGTATTTAGCTGAAGTTTAAGCTTCCTCAAGCTGTCCAGATGGAATTTTAACCATTTTCAAGATCCTGTCTGAAGCCTCACCTCAACTTTGAAATATTACTGCATTTTCATTATCGAAGCAAATCCTGGAGCAATTGTCTGGAAGCCAATAAAAAGAGTTGACAAATCAACTTGTCACCAAATTCAAGAACAAACAGCAGCAGCCAATAAACACTAGCCTTGCAGTGGCATTCACTGAATAAAGCATCCATGACCAAATCATTAATTTGCCTTGAATACTAGTTCCCAAATTTTGCCACCCTCAGCAAATATATACCAGTACTTTAACTTAAGCAGATTGATTTGATTAAAAATCAGAATGGATGAAGAAGGGAGGAGATCAGATAAACTACCTCTACCATACCTATCACTTTGCCATGATACAAGCAAGCAAAGGGTATATAATTTTGGACAATCACTTTCTTAATTACTTCTTAACCAATCCTAGTAATTAAAACCCAAACACAAAATCCATAAGCCTATATACGAGCATACTGACTAACATCAGCGAACAAAGCTGGCGACCTTAAAAGTACAACTGCTTCATAATGCAAATATCTCATCAGCCAATAATTCAATGCATTTAAGCAGGCAGACCTGGTCAAGGGGTTCAGTAGTTGCGCCGACCAAACATCAGAATGGGAAAGAAATACTATCCAAGTGACTTTGACCATGAAATGATTGTTGGTGCCAGATGGTTTTGGATTGATTATCACTGAACTGCTGATCTCCTGGGATTTTCACACACAAGTCTCTAAAGTTTAGAAAATTGTATGAGCAGCAGTTCTGTAAGTGAAAATGCCTTGTTAATGAGAGATGTCAGAGAATGGCCAGACTGGTCCAAGATGACAGTAACTCAAATAACCATGTACTGTAACAATGGTGTGGAAAAGACATCGATAACCAATGAAGTAGCCACCGAGTCTATAATCAGTCAACTTCACTAATTTCCCGTTTGACCTGCATATAAAAAGGTCAATTTACAATTCTAAGCACAAGATCACGACACTCCCTCCTTTTTTCAACAGCTTTCACCAGTACTGCTCAGCTGATTTCTAGAAGAATCAGTACAAAAGATATCATCAATACAAAAGCTGTCTGACACCTCCACAGCTCCTTAAATTGTGCAGGAATTATTTCCCTGCTGCCAAATCCCTGTATAACCGTTTCAGCTATGAACAATCCATAAATGCAGTATTTTTTTTCAAAACATTGAGTGGTCGTTATTAATCTGCTATCCAATCAAAACACAAGGTTGTGAAGCTTAATCCGCCCACCCAACCACTGCAGAATCTTGTGTGACGAAGGGTGGGGGCTGGAATTTGATGTGAGATCCCCTGGCATGGGAATTGTGTAAAATGTCCTTTGTCAGAGCCAAGGAAATGTATAGAAACCATCAGATACAGCCATAACGCTGACGGCTGAGCCTCATACCTGTTCTCTCCAGCAGGGGGGAGGGAAGCAACCTTCTCCCCAAGGGTTGCATTCCCTTCCTTACCCCACCCACACACCCCATTATGTTCTCCGTGACCACTCCGCCTGCCCCAGTCCCGGGCCCTCAGGAGACAAAGAAGGAGGGAGTACGACCAGTTGGTCGGCCGGCCTAGGCCCCGGAGGAGATGACGGTGGCGGCGCCCTGCCATTGCACGTATACCTCTTCCGCGTTCTCTGTGCCATCCTTGCCGCCGCTCTTGGAACTCTTGCCGGGTTTGTTAGGCTCCTGCGGGGCAGAGAAAGAAAACACACAACAGTCGGTGCCCGTTACATCGACCAGTGGAGATTGGCTGGTTAATTAATTAATTAGCAAAGAGGTGCTGGGGAGGAAAGCCGCTGCCCCTACTCCAGTCCGGCCTAGCAGCCGCCCGCTACCTTGTCCTTCTTGCTTTTATTCGGCATCCTGCTGCGTTTGTTGCCCCGGCCGTTTCTTCCCTCCGTCCGCTCCAGCTCCCGCCGCTGCCCAGGCTGCAGGCCGCGCGCGCACGCGCTAATAGGCCAACCGCGCGCGCAGCCGCTCGTTTTCTTTCCGCCCTCTTTTTCTCGAAAACGATTGGACGAGCTGGCACCTTTTCTTCTTTTCCCCCTTTCTCAGATGCGCAGTTTAATTGGGCAGATTCAAGCGCTGAGTCAGTCATTGGCTGAATCTCGGACCGCCTTCTAAGACTGACGATGCACCTGGACGACTCGATGCTGTGATTGGCGAATGACCCGATTTCCATTGGCTTGATTAGAGGGGCGTGTCAGCACTCAGCAAAGGAACCAATGGACGTTGCACCAAAGGCAGGCATTTGAGAGGATAAGGGCGGCATGTCATACTGTGCACTTGGTATACGATCGACATTCTCCTACTGTTTCTGCAGGAACGAGAGGCAGTTTATCTTTACCTCCTTCTGCGATTCCAAGCTGAGGAGCTGCTTTGTGCAACGTGATGAGACGTGCTCACGCTTTTTTTCCCGAAAGGTTGACGGGGAAGCACTGTGATCTACGGCCTTAAGGAAGAGGATGGTCGGTGCTGGGAGTTAGGATGAGCATGGACCTGCTGGAAGTGTTTATAATTCTCGCTGAAAAATTGTTAAACTCCATTGCAGAAGGCCATCATCACCCTCAACAAGCAGATGGGGGAGAGAGAATCAGACTAATTTCACTGTGGAACTTAGACTATAAGATCCTGTCCAAGACCTTTGCCAACAGGGTTAAGTCTGCTTGGGACCTGGGACACATCACAACTGTGCCTTATGAGACAGGTAAATCTCAGACAGCCTTGGCAAATCAGGGATACCAGTGCCTACGTGGTAGGACAAAGGGATGGATGCTTTTAACACAATATCACACGTACCTGATGGATATGTATGTACTCCAAATTGGGTTTCGGGTGGGAGGGGGAGGATCTGGCAGTTTGAGGAGAGGGGTGGAAAGAATGGTAATTTAATATAAAACACTATGACACAGGCCCTTCGGCTCACTATGTTGTACCAACCCTTTAACCTACTTCAAGAGCAATCTACCCTTCCTGTACACAAAGTCCTCCATTTTTTCATCCACTTATTTAAAACTCTCTTTAATTTCCCTAAATTAAATAACTCTACCAGTGCGCCCAGCAATATATTCCATACACTGTGTAAAATAAACTACCTCCTTCCTAACCCCTATAATTTCCTCGAATCAACTTGTAAGAAAGATGTCAACAAAATAGAGTACAGAGATTTACTGGAATGTTTCCTGGGTTTCAGCACCTAAGTTACAGAGAAAGGCTGAACAAGTTAGGTCTTTATTCTTTGGAGCGTAGAAGGTTGAGGGGGGACTTGATAGAGGTATTTAAAATTATGAGGGGGATAGATAGAGTTGACATGGATAGGCTTTTTCCATTGAGAGTACGGGAGATTCAAACAAGAGGACGAGTTGAGAGTTAAGGGGCAAAAGTTTAGGAGGGGGAACTTTACTCAGAGTGGTAGCTGTGTGGAACGAGCTTCCAGTAGAAGTGGTAGAGGCAGGTTCAATATTGTCATTAAAAAAAAAATTGGTTAGGTATATGGACAGGATAGGAATGGGGGGTTATGGGCTGAGTGCAGGTCAGTGGGACCAAGTGAGAGTAAGTGTCTTGCACGGAGTAGAAGGACCAAGATGGCCTGTTTCCGTGCTGTAATTGTTATATGGTTACATGGTTAAAATTACATCTCTCTCATTTCAGCCACTGTTGCTCCAGGTAAAAGGCACTGACTGCTATCAACTTATAGATCACTATCAAGAACCTCCCCTCCTCCTTCACTCCAAAGGAAAAAAACCCTAGCTCACTCAGCTATAAGACATCCATTCTGTTCCAGGTAACATCCTAGTAAATCTCATCTGCACCCTCTCTAAAGCTTCTACATCCTTCCTTTAATGAGGTGATCAGAACTGAGCAAAATATTCCAAATGTGGTCTAACCAGTTTTATAGAGCTGCTACATTCACAGCTCTTGAACTCAACCTCCAGAATAATGAAGGCCAACCTTTTTTTTAAACCACCCCTTCAACTTGCATGGCAACTTTGAGGGATCTATGGATGTAAACTTGAAGATCCCTGTTTCCCCCACATTACTAAGAATCCTGCCATTAACTTGGTAATCTGCTTTCAAGTTCAACCTTCCAAACTGTACCCATTCTCACTTTTCCATACTGAACTCTTATCTACCACTTCTCAGCTCAGTTCTGCATCCTATCAATGTTCTGTTATTACCTACTCAACCTGCTACACTATCTAGAAGTACCAACCTTCATGTCATCTACAAACTTACCTCTCACTTTTCCATTCCCTCATCCAAGTCATTTATAAAAATAACAAAAAACTTAAGTCCCAGGACAGATCCTAGCAGAACACCACGAGTCACAAACCTCCAGACAGAATACACTTCATCTACTACCACTCTCTGCCTTCTGTGGGTAAGCCAATTCTGAATCCAATTTTCCCTGGATCCCATGCCTCCTAACTTTCTGAATCAGCCTACCACAAGGAACTTTGTCAAACACCTTACTAAAAGCCAAATACATCACATCTAGTCTTCTATCTTTATTGATGTTTTGTCATTTTCTCAAAGTCAATCAGCCACATGAGGCATCACCTGTCCTTGAGAAAGCTATGCTAACTATCCCGAGCTAGACTATGCTTCTCCAAATGTTTGTATATTATGTCTCTACTTAAGACTCCCTGGTCAATAATTCCTAGAATTAACCCTTTTACTTTTCTTGAACAAAAGAATAATGTTTATCACCCTCTAATTTTCTGCTGTGGCCAGTGAGGAAGCAAGATGTGAAAATCATCAACTCTGCTGCAGTTCAGACTTGATGAATTTGAACAACACCATGGATATCAGTGTTAAGCAATTGAATCTGATGCCTGATTCATAGAACAGTACTGACCCATTAACTTACTCAAAGATCAATCTAACCCTTCCCGCCCACATAGCTTTCCATTTTCCTTTTAATCCAGAAGCCTAAAAGATAGGGGGAATGTCAAAGGTACATTTTTTTTTACACACAGTGTTAAGTGCATGGAACACACTGTCATGGGTAGTGGTGGAGGCAGATACATTAGAGACATCTAAGACACTCGCCGATAGGCTCATGGATTAAAGAAAAACAGAGCTACATGGGAGGGAAGGGTTAGATTGATCTTGGAGTAAGTTAAAGTGCCTTTGTTAGCCAAAGGGTCTGTACTGTTCTTTGAATCAGACATCAGATTCAATTGCTTTACACTGGTGTAGTTCAAATTCATCAAGTCTGAACTCAGGCAGGGTTGTCCATTCTCACATCTTGTTTGTGTGCTGCACAGAACCCTGTGCCAGATCCTTCGGGAAAGATGAGAGCATAACAGAGGCAACATAACCAGGCAATCAAAACCTTACTGTACATGGATGATGCCGCATGCTTCTGCTCGTCTCCATGGTTAGTTCACAGATTGCTTAGCATCTGTGACTAGTTTGAGTTGGTATTGGGAGCCAGAGTCAACTACAGGAAGACCAAGGCTATGCTCTTTGATAACTAGCCTTGTTAACATTGAACATTGATAACAATCCAATGTTCCCTTTACTGTCAGCCTGAAACACGTTGGTCTTCCAGCACATAATGTCAGATCTTGAAAGCTGGTCATTAGGTGTGATATACTGCAGGGCTGCTGCACTTTGGTACAAGTGGTGACCTGATCTTTGCTCTCCAGACAATCATTGTAAAAGTGGACCCAACTTTGCCCTCATCGTGACGGCCACCTTCTTGTGGAGCTGTATCAGGCAATATATGGACCCAACATACGTGGGCATCAAGTGTCACTACATACTGATGTTCCACCTGTCCTCATTTTTTGTGGAAGATAGGTCTGACCCCTCAGCCACACAATGCCCCAGTCAGCTGGATGTTACCACACAAACTGTACTTTGTGGAAGAATTCTTTTAAGTAAACACCATTGACCATAAGTCCATCAGGCAGTGTTCACTGTGGAATATGCTGCTGACACTGGGGCAGAGACACTAAGGAAACTGTGTGTTTGTTCGCTGATTGCCTTGTTACCAGATCTGACCAACAAACGTCAATCAAGACCTTGCTTGGCTGGCAGTGAGTGGGCCCACCCAGCCAGAGCTTTCCTCTACCAAGAAACAACATCCAGTGTCACCCCTAATGTCTCTGACCCTTGGAATGGCTGTGATGGGGAAGAAACGGTTACCTACCACTGTGCAGAATGTGGATTTGCTAAGAGGGTAAGAAGGTGGCTGCAATGGTCCTGGAACATCTTGCACAGAGGACTTTGATCTATGGCCTCTTCCCACAGACACACACTGAGCAGACATCAAGTAATGCTGGAGGGTTATCAACCTTTAGTCTGCCTGAAACGTTTTGGTCTTCCAGCACAGCACAATTTCTCAGTGGATGCTGCAGACTGGTTCAGGTGTATGTGCTGAGGAATGCAGTGAAAGTCCGTATACCCCATGCTAAGGCTCTGTGGGGAATGACCCTGCAAAACCTCCTTTTGCTACTGCACATGATGAATTGGAGTTGGGTGGGGGGAAGCCCCTCATTATCAATGCATAACTCACCCCAGGGAGCCAAACGAGCGACATGATTGCATGTTGTTTTGTGTTTTTTTTCCTCTGAAGTTACAGTACTGAATGCACTGACCATGAATGTAAGTTTCTCTCTGACACAGTAGCTGATGGTAGTTTGGATGGATCACATGTCCCAGAGCAGACTTGACCCAATTGGCAAAGGCTTTGGATAATGGTTCTCTTGTTCCTGACATCCTCTCAAGAGTCCAACATGCATTGCACATTTCCAGTAGGTCCAGAGCCATCCAATCCCATTGTCGTTGTTGTTCCTTTCCATGCCTTGTGGTGCTTTAGTACTTTTGTCTGTTTTTTTTAAACAAAGCTGATTTGCTAGCTCAACACTCAACCCAGCACAAATGGAAAGAATGCAAGTAGCCAGTCGGATTCGAAACCAGGACCACTCCCCTCAAAGTCCAGTGCGGGTGCCACTCCACCACTGTTGCTCCCAGTAGTTTTAATCATGCTAAGGGAACAGTTTTATCTTGGTTTTATCCGTCACATGAAGTTCTGAGGATATTTTTTAAAAAACACACAAGATGAATATATAATTATGGGCATGCAAGGATTTCAAGAGTTAATTGAGAAACACTGGTTTCCAAGGTCAGTGGCAGATCCAGGCTCTCCTGCTTGCTGTCATCCAACACCTCCATGGTAGAAGACAGAAAATTCTGGGAAGCTGTACTGTCTTGTCTTAGAGATTCAGAAATATATATAAAAGGGAGAAACAAAACAAAAATCTTTTACAGTGTATTCATGATCAAACTTCAAAGTAATATTTTTATCAGTATGTGTATGTTACCATATACAAACTTGATATTCATTTTCTTGCAGGCATTTAAAAAAATAGAATTTATGAAGAATTATGCATTAAGACCGACACACTTGCAAAAAAAATTGAAAACCTAAGTTGCAAATAGTCCTTGAAAATGAGTCTGTAAGTTGCAGAATAATTCAGAGTAGTGATGAATTAGGGTATCCAGGCTAGTTCAGGAACCTGGTGGTTGTACAGTATTAACCCTACTACCATTAAAATCATACAACCAGGACACGGACTTTGCATCTGCCTACACTCTTGGCAAATCTATAGTCTGCAAGTGGTAGGTGACCATTTCTTCCCCACTGTCGCCATCCCAAAGGCAGCATACATTGGGACTGATGTCATCTGGAGGAGAGGAAAGCCCTGAGTAGGAAATGGGACCCCCCCCCCCCCCTTTACCACCAGCCAAGCAAAGTTTTGGTGCTTGTTGGTCAGTGCTGGTGATGAGACATTCTGTCAGATGGTTTGGACCATTTTCTCAGGGAAGAAATCCAGCAAATCCACCGTGTCCCAATCCCAGGGTCTGTAGAACGTTCCATGCTGACCACTGCCTGATAGACTGTGGACTAATGTTTTTCCTTGGAAATACTCTTCCACAAAAGTCAAGCAGTACAGCAACTTCCAGCTGACTGGGATGTTCCGTGGTAATGAGGCCAGTAGAACCTTAGCACATAGTGACATTTGGTGCCTACATACCTCGAATTCACAATCTGCCTGATATTACCACATAGAAAGGTGGTCATCAGGATGAGGGCCAATTCTCTAGGGACTTGTCAGATTCATTCCATTTTGGATTCCCAGATAAATTAGAAGACATTACAGGCGATTACTGAGGCACAGGAGCAGCATATAAACATTATTTTAGAAATAGACTTTATTCAAAATAAACACACATGCACCAAATTCAGCAATCTTCACAGTTGTTGATAAGAACAGTGTCCACAGTCCCAACTTTTGTCTGAACTTTCCAATCCACTCTCGTTAACCCTTGCTACATGCCTCAATTCCTTTGAACCGGAACCTCAGCACCTTCAGGTAATACCTGACAGTGAAAGAAATATTGGATCGGTCAGGCCTGTTGACAAGAACGTAAGGGGGGTAATGTTGTCACGCAGTGGAAGCACACAACATGGAAGATGTCATCATCTTCTGCTTGGATCCACAGTAATTTTAGAATCAACTACAGGAAGAGCGAGGCCACAACATCACCCCTCTTATGTTAAACACAAAATACTCTGCAGATGCTGGGGTCAAAGCAATGCGCACAACACATTGGAGGAACTCAGCAGGTTGGGCAGCATCCGTGGAAACAAACAGTCAACATTTTGGGCCGAGACCCTTCGTCAGGACTGGAGAGGGAGGGGGCAGGGGCCCTATAAAGAAGGTGGGGGGAGGGTGGAAAGGAGAAGGCTGGTAGGTGCCAGGTGAAAAACCAGTAAGGGGAAAGATTAAGGGGTCCTGTTGAAGGTGGCAGAAGTCCCCTTATGTTCTTGTCCTTGAATTTGGCAGAAGGTTCAACCCAACAAACAGAAACAAGGCAGGGGATGGAGAACAATCCTGCCTGACTCCAGACTTGGAGAAGCTTTCTGTTTCCTACCTAGTAATTCTCATTTGTAAAGAATAGTTGGATCCAATTTCTGTATTTCTCCCCAAAATCTATTTTGGAGTGCATGTTCATCGTGAACATGGGTGATATCCTGTCAAAGGCCTTCTCCTATTCCAATCTGACCAGACAGGCATTCACTCCGCTGCCCTGCATACAAGTAACAGTAGTCCCGAGTATGGCGAGACTGGCCAAGACTTTCCTGCCTGGTACAGCACAGGCTTGGTCTGGGTGGTTCGACCTGGCTGGCAATGGCCTTGGACAATGGATCTTCATTCCTGATGTCATCCCACTCCTCCTCCTGCTTGTTGAGGGTAATGATGTCCTTCCTCATGGAAGCTATATGGTTCTATATACATCTGGCAGGTCCCAGCCCATTTAGTCCCACAGAGTAGAGTGCAACTCTTCTCTTTCCTCACTCTTATGTTTCCATCTATCATCTACCAGCCTCTGTACCAAACACTCCCTCTACCCCATTTGTAAACATCTGCTGATCATCCCTACCTCACTTTTACCACCTTCCAGGCTTTGCCTCACCCCTCCTATTCAGTTTTATTTACTGGTTCTTTCCTCTCAGTCCTGATGTAGGGTCTTGACCCAAAACTCTCTTGACTCTCTGATCTATGGGCTGTTCCCAGGGTCACACACTGAAAGAGACATTAAGTGCTGCTGGGAGGTCAGCAACTCAGTGATGCCATTTGGTCTGCCCAACACCTGTTGGTCTTCCAGCACTACAACTTGTTTGCACTGAGCTTCCTCTACTAAACGTAAGGCAGTGCAGAATTTTGTGGGGAAAAACTCTCAAACAATGAAAGGGGCCATGTGAGTGGCTATGATGCTATGCTTGTTTGTGTTTTCTCTTCTTTAAAAGCTAACACTACTGAATGTTGAATGTAACAACCATGAACATAAAAGTTTCTTGCACTGTTTCTTCCTTGTATATATATTTTATTATGAAAAAAGTCTACTTTTTTAAAATTAAAAAAAAAGACTTCCTCATGCCAGAAATACAAAGTACTCAACACCCTTATTTTTGATCAGTCACAGACTGCAGTTTCTCTTGTGGCAACACGAATGACACACTCGGCATGCTTAAAGTAGATCCTGCAATACTCTCCAACCCCTTTTGGTAATCTCTAGTCTGAACTGCTCAGTGAGATATACATGTTGAGAATGCCGTATCCTGTCCAAGGTATTTGGCTGTGTAATTGGAGCTTAAAGTTTGGAAAATATTTTTAAAATGCAGATGGAAATCTGAAATGCAGCACATGTTGGAAACATTTAGTGGGTTCAGACAGCATCTATGGAAGGACAGTTAAAGTTTCAGGTTCTCGAGCCTTCAACAGAAATGGGGCATTCCTGGAAAACAGTTGGCAGTACATTTGGTCCTAATGTAGATTTTCATGCCTGACACATTCACTCCTCTTTCCACTAATACTACCCGACCTACCAAATGTTTCCAGTATTTTGTTTTTAGTTTAAACTAAAGCCTCTTTCTTTCACGAACTCTATTTCCCTAGCCATTCCTCTCCTTGCCAATGCCTGAGAGTAAATCAGGTTCTTCACCCAAGCCCAAGCTCCATTTTCAACTCTCTTTAATGATGTTTATTTTTTTACCTCCGTTGCCATTTCTTACAGCCATCTCAATCATTGATGAAGCTATTATCTACACCATTCCTCCTCAAAATTAGATAATGTTGATAGTGAAGCTGTGCTGCATGAGATCTGCATTAAAAGTAGGTTATAAATTACAGGGGGGGGATCTTGATCAGTTAGGGAAGTGGGTCATGGAGTGGCAAATGGATTTCAATACAGAAAAGGCTAAGGTGATGCATTTAGGAAAGTGAAAGCAGTGCAGGATGAATACGATGAATGATAAGGCAAGAGGGGGTGTAATGGAACAGAATGCCCTCTGAGTGCAAGTGCATAGTTTATTGAAAGCAGCATTACAGGAAGACAAGGTGATAACAAAGGTGTTTCACATACTGACGTTCATCAGTTAGGGCACTGAGTACGAGTTAGGATATCCGGCTGCTGTTGTACAAATTGGAGAATTAGAATCAGATTAAATATCACTAGCAAATGCCATGAAATTTGTTGTTTTGCAGCAGTACATAATTTTTGAAAAACTATAAATTACAATAAGAAATCTATATAAACATTTAAGTATGTAGTGCAAAAAAAAAGTCAGGCATTGTCCATTAAGAAATCTGAAGGCAGAGGGGAGGAAACTGTTCCTGAAATGTTGAATGTACCTCTTCCTTGATGGAAGCACTGAGAAAAGGGCATGTCCTTGGTGATGGGGTGGGGGAGGTCCTTCATGATGGATGTCGCCACCTTGTGGCATCAACTTTTGAAGATGTCCTTGATGTTGGGACGGATACTCCCCACAATGGAGCTGGCTAAATTTACAAATTCCTGCAGCTTTTTCCAATCATGTGCTGTGCCCCCTCCATACCAGACAGTGAATCAGCCAGTTAGAATGCTCTCCTTGGTACACCTGTAGAAATTTGCAAGTCTTTGGAGACATACCAAGTCTCCTCGAACTCCTAATAAAATATAGCTGCTATCGTGCCTTCTTTGTAAAATATGTAAGGCCCAGAACAGATCTTCAGAGATGTTGACATCCAGAAACTTGAAATTGCTTATCCTTCCCACTGCTGATCCATTGATAAGGACTGGTGTTTGTTCCACTGACTTTCCCTTCCTGAAGTCGATAATCAGTATCTTGGTCTTACTGGCTTTGAGTGCAAGGTTGTGGTTGGATTACAACTCAACTCGCTATCTATCTCACTCCTGTACACTTCCTTGTCAGCATGGAAGATAAGTTAGTTCCAATCCAGGCTGTCATCTCCCAGTGAAGAAGTTAAAGATATAGTTGCAGAGGGAGGTACCAAGGTCAAGGTTTTGGAGCTTGTTGATTAGAACTGAAGGCACAATTGTGTTGAACACTGAGCTGTAACAAATAAACAGCAGTCTGAAGTAGGTATTGCTGTTGTCCAGATGCTCCAAGGCCGAGTGGAGAGCCAGTGAGATTAAATCTGCTGTGGTGATAGGCAAATTGCAGCAGGTCCAGGTCCCTGCTTAAGCAAGAGTTGATGCTGGCCATGGCCAACCTCTCAAAGCACTTTATCACAGTAGATATGAGTGCAACTGGGCAACAGTCATTCCGGCAGCTCACCCTGCTCTTCTTTGGCACTGGTATGATTGTCACCCTTTTGAAGCAGGTGGGAACCTCTGACTTCAGCAGAGAGTGGAGATGTCCTTGAACACTCCCACCAGTTGGTTAGCACAGGTTTTCAATGCCCTACCAGGCCACACTTGGAATGCTGTGTACAGTTTTGGTTATTCTGTTATAGGAAAGATATAGTTAAAATGTGAAGAGTACAGAAAATGTTTGAGAGAATGGTGCCAGCATTGGAGAGTCCGAGTTACTGAGTTACAGGAAAAGGTTGGCCAAGCTAACTTTTTATTCCTTGGAATATAGGAGAAATGGAGGTGGTGGTGGGGGGGGTGTGACCTTAATAGAAGTATTTAAAATAATGAGAGGCATAGATAAGGTGGGTCATAGCGATCTTTTACCCAGGGGAGGAGAGTTCAGAACTAGAAAGCATAGAGGGTGAGAGGGGAAATATTTAAAAAGAACCCGAGGGGCAACTTTTTCCATGCAGACTGTGGTGATAATATGGAATGAGCTGCCAAAGTAAGTACCATTTAAGAGGCATTGATAGGTACAGGGAGGGCTGGGGCTTGGAGAGATATGGGACCATCTGAGTTGAACACATAGTTGGCATAGACTTATTGAGCCAAAGGGCCAATATCCAAGTTGTATTACTCTAAGAAAATCTGTGAAATTTCTGAAACTTTCATTCTTTTTCTAACAGCTGTGTCTGACCTGCTGAGTACTTACAACAGTTTGATAATATTTTGGATTTTTAGCATCTGCAATATTTTGCTAAAAAAATGTACTTCTGTGTACTCCTGTCCTGATGGTTCACAAAAACCTTTCATATACAATTTGAATTGGTAACACTTGGCTTTTAAACCTATTTTTATTTTCAAATTTTTCCATTCTCCTTTACCTTCACCAACATCTCCCAGTCCTGCAATCAATAAGGCTGCATCAACATTCTTCCCTCAAACCTCAATCTCTCCAGCATCCCCTCTTCTCTTGATTAAATGTTCACAGATACAACTGTCCATTGTTTTTGTCATCTGCGCCAATATCTCTTTTGTAGCATTCAAATTTTGTTTGATAATGTGAATGGCCTTTGGGATCTGGGTAAATTGAAGTTCCTATATAAATGCAGGTTTCATGGTCTTTCCCACAGTTAAACAATAAATGTCATTCCAAAGTGAAAAGCTGGTGTTGGAAATCCGAAATCTGCAACAGATGGCTGTTTTTCCCACTTAAGTTTGGGCAAATACTGCAAATATGCAGCAAATGACCACGAATGCACTAACCAAACTTAATGTTATGTGAATTTTTAAAAGATTCTTACTGCAGAGATGGAAGCCATTTGACCAATTGTGCGTCAGTTATTTCTTTGAACCATTCCAGCTTGTAAGAAAATATTCTCCCATTTCTTCTCTGCACAGAACAATACATTTTTAAAACTAAAACTGTTCACCTACAATGCAGTGGAAAACACTAATACTCAGCAAATTAGGTAGCATCTGACATTACTTACTGGCTATGATCCTTCAAGATCAGATTACTGCCTGAACTTCGGAGTATGTCCTGCACAATTTTTATTTACTTCTGTATTCTCAAACACTGGACTCTTGTCTTGCTGATGTAGTTCATAAGGTTGGAGGTTTGGTGAGCAATGTAGTGGGACTTATGTAAGGAATTCTGAAGTATAAAATAGCCTAACAATCATAAAAGCAGCTATACTTAAAATGCAGTAATGAAAGACAGGAGATCAGCCACACAGACATGAACTTAGATCCAGCGTTTAATCAAAAGGTATAATTCTCAGATTAAATTCCAATAAACAAGGCTAGACCTGACAATTGGGATATTGGGTAAGTAATTACATTCATGATATTAAGAATAGACTACTTGTAAATTTAACCATAATATGCAGTAATTAGGAATGCCCAGAAATGGTTGTACCTTTTGACTACTGTGTAGTATCACTCCCAATGGACCATGTACAAGAACCTGCAACTGCTGGATGTTTCATTAGTCTCCTGGGTTGAGGAAAAACAATTGGACTAAATTTCATAACTTTATATACTGCAATCCTCATGGAAACTCTCATTCCTTCTGTTCCTCCTCATTTCAGAATGTATTGGTTATCTCCACAAACCCTTTTACCCTCCCTGCATCAGAGTCAGAACTGTACATTGGCCCTGCCTGCTTATGACAAAGTTTGGCAGTCTGACTCCAAATGGTTAACTTAGAAAAGTCAGATTGTGCTAGGAAAAATAAACTAAAACAACTCTTGCAGTACTAGCTGCTGAAAAACTTTCCATAGTCTGCATGAATAAGTCTTCATGTCCCATGTTCCTTTGGGTAGGGGAGTCTAAAATTATAAGGCATAGGTTTTATGGTGAGTGGGAATATACTTAAAGAAGATCTGAGGGGCAAGTTTTTCCCACACAGAGAATGGTGGGGAAATGAATTAAGTTGCCAGAGGAGTAGAAATAGGTGCAACAACAATGCTTAAAAGTAACTCAGACAAGAGTAGAGGGATATGGGTCTAATGCGGGGAAAAAAATGGGATTGTTATAGACCAGGGGTCGGCAACCCGCGGCTCCGGAGCCGCATGTGGCTCTTTTACGTCTGTGCTGCGGCTCCCTGTTGCTTTGGGAAATAATTGGTTGTGGCGACCCTTTTCCTGGCACATCCGAACCGACTCACAATTAGATAGCCTACGGGGGTTTGCGAGCACAGAGCTTTGGAGCCTCTGCGCCATGGGGGGCAGGTTGAGGGAGGCTTAAAAGTGAGGCTGAAGATTTCGAATAAAGTTTTTTCCTTCGACTGCAGTTACCGACTCCGTGTCGTAATTTTAGCGCTGCGTGTAGCACACCGCTACATGGTCAGTATTTAATTAAAATGTATTTTATGTTAGTTTGTTAGTTTTTGAAATGTAAATCTAAATTTGAAGATTATGGTGATCTTGTACAATCTAAATAAGACTTTGTGGCAACCCATTTCCTGACACATCCGAACCGGCTCACAATTAGCCAGCGTTCAGGCTAAGGGAGATAGCCTACGGGGGTTTGTGAGTACGTGTCTTTTGCAGCATCCGCGCCCATGGGGGGCGGGTTGAGGGAGGCTTAAAAGCAAGGCTGTTTAGTTCGAATAAAGCTATCTTTGACTGCAGTTTACTGACTGCGTGTAGCACACCGCTACAACGTGTTTTTATCACTGGCTGTCCAGAGGGGAGGTGCTGAAACGCTTTGTCGCGTGTCTGGAAGAAGTGAAAACTTTCCTGGGCAGCAAAGGGCTCACCTTTCCTGAGCTGGAACAGCCAGAGTGGCTGGAAAAGCTACACTTCATGGTAGACATAACAGCGCACCTGAACACGCTGAACACAGCTCTTCAACGGGGTAAGGACGTACAGCCCTGCACATGTTGGAGGATGTTTTGGCATTCGAGCGCAAGTTGACGTTGCTTGCCAGAGATTTACAGAAAGGCACATTGTCTCACTTCCCCAATTTGAGAGAGTTCAAAAAAGGTCACGACATGATAAATTCGGAGTATTTACATTCTGCAATCATCGCAATGCAAACATCGTTTGGGAAACGCTTCTGTGAGTTCAGAGAGGAAAAAAACACATTATCCTTCCTGGTCACTCCCCTAAGCATCGATCCATCCCTACTGAATACGACTGCATTGTCAGGTGTGAGTCAACCTGAACAAGGATGATAAATATTTTAATTGCCTATTATTTTACGTATATTCATATGTTTTCATTGTTCAGTGAAATAGTCCTTTTATTTTTCAGGTTGACAGCTGGCTGACGTTATTTTTGGTTTGCTGCTGGCGGCAAATTTAAGTTTGGCGTTTTTCATAAATACAAGAAGGACTCAAATAGACGTTGAGTATTTTACTTAAAAGTAACCTTCAACCCAACGTCTTTTTTTCGGAGGTCAAAATGTTTTTGTTGCATGCAGAAATGTAATTTCGTTTTCTCTGCAGGAGTTCATCAATTTCATAAATGCAACACATTATAGTTTGTTTATACATAGCATAAAGGCAAAACAAAACGTTGTATGCAGTGTTATTTCATTTTAAATGTCAAACGGGTTTTGCGGCTCCCAGTGTTTTCTTTTCTGTGGGAAACGGGTCCAAGTGGCTCTTTCAGTGGTAAAGGTTGCTGACCCCTGTTATAGACATACATTACTGCTGACATGGACAACTTCCTTTGGGCCTAATTTTGTGCTGCACAGCATCAATTCCATTAAGCAAGGATGGACTGTAATGGGGAGAAGGCTTGTGGAGATTATTGGTGCATTCTGAAATTAGTAATGGACAATAGGAAGGACATAGTCCAGGGTGACTATTAACAAATAAAGTTAAACCAAAAAATTAAATTGTACCAATGAAAGTCTAAATAATGAAGTTATTTAAACAGAGTAGGGGCCACCATCAAATCCAGAGGGAGTGCTGCCAAGGTCAGTCATTGAAGCACCAGATTTGTACTTGATCAGGATGATGCAGACTGGAAACCAGAAATGGATGGCCTATTTTTATTTCAATATAACAGGCAAAAACATTTTGACATATACATTGACAATCACTGAAAACTAGTAAGTCTCTACAACAACAGCAGCTAAGATGTAGAACCCAGTTTAAATGATATCAATTGGACAGAAATCACTGAAAGAGATACACAAGACTTGCATTGACTACTGTCACCCTGTGTAGCATTAAAGCAGCACACCTGTCTTGTCAAAGCGATCTTTCACCTACAATATCTCCTTCTACTGAGGTCGCACTCTGAAGCTATCTTTCTCAGAATTCACAAGGATACCCTTTTATTCATTCACAGGATTACTGATATTTTCATAATTTAATGCCCATTCCATATTGTACTGGCTCCAAGAAGCCAACTAGGCTATTTCAAAGTATTTAACAGAATGACTTTCTTAGATAACAAGGTGAGAATAAAAACAACTTATGTACTGATCAATAGTTTGGACATCTGCATAGTTTGGGAAATATACCAATTGTGGCACTATGTTAATCAATCAGAATCTGACCTGCTTAATCCTCTGACCTCTGTGGACTTCACTCCTTCAGAATGACACTATCTAAATTTACCTGATATCCTTTAGTTTAGATCTTTCTGTGTTGGTTTTCCTTGTAATCATGTCCAACAACCCAAAATGTGCATATTTTCAGTACCATGCCTCTACAAGAACACAGAGCAGTTTATTTGCGACTTACCACGTGTTCCTATGTTGGTGCATGCACTTTTGACAGGATTGATCAACAATCTGCTGGAGGAACTTAGTGGATTCAACAGCATCTGCGTGTGGAAAGGAATTGTTGATGTTTTCGGTTAAAATCCTGCATAAGGACTGACAGTGGAGAGGGACCATTGCAGTATGGAGGAATAGTTAGAGGCCAGAAGTGAATGGTGGACTCAAAGTGTGTATGTGTGGATTCTTTCCTGCATAAGGACTGACAGTGAAGAGGGACAATTGCCATATAAGAGGAGTAGTGAGATAGAGGCCAGAAGTGGATGGTAGACTCAAAGTGTGTATTCTTTTGTACTGGGCCCACATTTCCTACTTGACGCAGGTTAATTGTCCTTGTTTTGATAAGGATATCTTTGCTATTTGTTCACATACAGGTTTTCTTCCCACCATCCAGCTCCCCCTAAATGATTAAAGAATAGATACCACACAATATTTAACTGCTAAATCTCAACCATCTACTTAAAACCCATCTCAACTTCAGTTTAATCATCTGTACCCTTAACTGACACATGCACTTCCTTTCCAAAAATTCTAACCGCAGACCTCCACAAGCATTGCTATGTTAGCTGATTAGTTACAAATATTATTTTTAAAGTTTTAAGTTCTTCCCCTTTATAGTCCTTACCTTTTAAGTCTTGAGCATGTGTGCTGTACCACTCTCCAAATGATTCACTGTCAGCATTAAGCGCAAGGCAATATATTTTGGTAGAATGTGGAAACAAACCAGATATGTCTCTGAAATGGAGGAGGGGGCTGGGGGAGGATCTTAGGATAGAGATACATAAATCACTAAATATAATGACACAGGTTAATGCAGCAATAATAAAGCCACCAAAGCTTGAACTGATTTTTGGAAACATAAAATTGAAGGATAGAACTTATGTTAAAACAAATATTCATCAATGCACAGTAAAGTTCCAGTATCTGTATTACAAAATATTGATTGGACATAGAACAGTACAGCACATTTAGGCCCTTTGGCCCAAGATGTTGTGCCTACCTTTTAACCTACTCCAAGATCAATCTGTTTCCCTCCCACATGGCCCTTCATTTTTCTTTCATCCATATGCTTATCTAAGAGTCTCTTAAATTTCCCTAATGTATTCACCTCTATCACGAACCCCTGGCTGTGCAATCCACACACTTCTGACATTCTGTGTTAAAAACTTAACTTTGAATTCCCAGTACTTTCCCTCCAAACACTTTATATGCCTTCTCATGTTAGCCATGCACGCCCTGGGAAAAAGGAGCTGGCCGTCCCCTCTGTTTATGCCTCTAGTCATCTCTCTTCTATCAAGTTATGCACTTTTATCAAGTATTCTTTAAAAAAAAAGTAACTGATAAACTTGAAGGTTGTTCTGAACGTCAATAAGCTAGACAGGGAGGTAATGAAGATGATGCTTTCACTTGCAGGAGACCAAAGCATCATTACAAGAAAATCAATGTCCAAGCTTCTATAGCCTTCCAGGATAGAAAATTCATCCAAAGGTTCACTGCCCTTTAAATGAAGATGTGTCACTTCCATCTGAAATAACGTGACCCTTATCTTGAGAATGGGACCTCCAGTTCAAGCCTTTTCAGCCAAGAGAAACATCCTCACCATATCTATCCTGTCAAGTCATCTCAGAATTCTGTAAATCAGTGGAAATTCAATCCTTATATCCATTGCTGCGGTAAAGTTGTTCAGTTTGCAGTTGTGATCCCAGCAGAAGTGGGTGTCATAAAGTGAGACAGTGATGGGGACAATGCCATTTGACAGCACTATCAGACACTTCCCATCATTTTGATAATTGAAAGCAGAATCATATTTTAATAGTAGCTGTGCAATTTGTAGATGGCTTACATTGCACCACTGTTATTACTTGCAGGAATAATAATAGTGAGGACAGGATGAAATCTCCCAGCAGTAACTTCCTTTGATGGTGGTATTGGCTCATTGACCTACCGTGTCCAAGCCAACCCCCATCAAGTCCCCATCTATACTGATCCCATTGCTCAGTACTTCATCTATAAGCTTCTCTGTCATGGCAATTCAAATGTTACCTGGATACTACTAAAACGTTGTGACAGTCTCTGCCTCCACAATCCCCTCAGGCATTGCATTTCAGATTCCAATAAATTATTTTTTTATATAGTTGTACTATAACTTTTCACTCTTAGAATGCAAAAGTGGTAAGTTATTATACAACTATATGCCCTGGCTAATAAGGCAGGTATCCCATATGCCTTCTTCACCACCTTATCTACCCATATTAATACCTTCAGGGATCCTTGTAACTAGTACACCTGGATCGCTCATTCCTCATTTGTACCCAGTGGCCCCATGATTCAGTATGTATATCCTAACTATTAATCCTGAAATAAAAAGGAATCACCTCATTCTTATCAGGATTAATTTCCATCTCTCATTGCTCTGTGCATCTTACCAACTCATCAAAAATCATCCAGTAGCCTTCTATCCTCAGCTGCTTTATCCTCATCCATGTTGCTTCTTCAAAACTTCAATCAAATTCCTCAGACAGGATCTTCCCCTAACAGCTATCTTTGATGAATCCATACCTTTCCAAGTGTTGATTGATCCTCTCCTGATGTTAAGCTCACAGGCTATGGTTACCTGGCTTTTCTCTGCTGCTTTTTTGCATATTTGCTGTCACCTACGATCTCACCTGTATCATGGCAACGATAAACCAATTTACAATTCTCTACCACAGTAGCCGAGAACTCTTTATTTGAATAAAGATGAGGTGCAGACATTCATCCACAAGGAGGTCAAAGCCAATATCATTTAACGATTATAGTGCCACCAAATAATTAAATAAATAGCAAATCAGAAAGTAATGTGTGGATTTTTTTTTTACCTTGTATAGAGAAATGAGCTCAAGAAAAGATGCTAAAGGAATCTTAAACACTGGAAGCTCTTATTTATACATGGTAGATTCAATATATTCAGTGTGTAGGGCCATATAAATGTGCAGTCTGAAACCACACAGGGCAGCACTTCCAGATGAAATGATACTTAACTGCACTGCCATTCCTCCAGTTGTCCTAGAAGGATCAACACACTTTCCCTACTCACAGACGGGTTACTCCTTGATCTGAATCAAAAAAGCAAGAAGAGTAGGCAGTGAAGGGAGGCACGAAACAGTTAAGGCCCAACTAGTTCCTGTTCTCATATAAAGTATCAATGATTACATGAAAACTAAGGGTTATCGCATGAAATAAACACACATTACAATAATACCTGTATCAGATGGTTTTGCAGGAATGTGTAATACAAATCTGTTCAAGATCTATTTCAGATGCAGTAAGCAACCATGGAAAGGGCCCTGTATTTAAGTTGCTCTTGTCAGGGTACTCCTAGGGTACTACCTGGTTATTGTCAAACATAAAGAAACTACTTGGCTATTTTATGTGGGAAGCTGAATTTCCTGGGATTCAGAATATTTTAATGTCAAGAGGACAAGGATTTTTGGTTTGTGGATCCTTGTAGTCTTCCGGATTTGCCATTTTCTAGCCTGTGATCAAGACAGTGAAGCAGTTCTCCTGCTGGTTAATATCACTGGTGTTATTTCCATATTCATCAACAAGCAGATGAACTTTGGCTTCAAGTACCGTAAATTCCGGACTATAAGCCGCTACTTTTTTCCCACGCTTTGAACACCGCGTCAACACTGCGGCCTATACTACGGTGCGGCTAATGCATGTTTTTTTTCATGCTGCCAAAAACATTTTGCCTCGTAACAGTGGACCAATAAAATTGAGTAGTTCACAGAGGTCCACTGAAATTATACGATAAATCAAGCGCACTTTCACAATTAAATTATTGTAAATCAGTCATTTGTACTCACCTTCATCAACATGGAAAACACTCGAAGAAAAGCATATGATGCAGCTTTTAAGTTAAAGGCGATCAATCCGGCGGTTGAAGAAGGAAATCGAGCTGCTGCACATAATCTTGAAAATGAATCGATGGTGAGACGGTGGAGACGCCAGCGTGAAGAACTGAATCAATGCAAAAAGACGACAAAAGCTTTCAGAGGTAATCATAGGAGATGGCCTGAACTTGAAAACTTTCTTGAAGACTGGGTTAACACACAGAGAGCAGGCGGCCGCGGTGTTTCCACCGTGCAAATCAGACTGAAGGCTAAAGCAATCGCCACCAAAATGAAAATCGAAGATTTTAGAGGTGGGCCATCGTGGTGTTTTAGATTTATGAGACGAAGAGGCCTGTCCGTCAGGGTGCGCACGTCTCTGTGTTAGCAGCTCCCTCCCGACCACAAGGAAAAACTTGCTAACTTCCGCACATTCACTCAAACAAAGATAGCGGAGAATTCCATCGGGCCAGATGATATCATAAATATGGATGAAGTGCCTTTGATGTTTGACCTGCCTCTCACTCGGACTGTTAATAAAAAAGGTGACTCGTCCATCACACTGAAAACAAGTGGCCATGAGAGAACGTATTTTACTTGTGTTTTGAGCTGCACAGCATCCGGACTAAAGCTTCCACCGATGGTGATTTTTAAGCGGCTGACAATGCCAAAGGAAAAATTCCCAAAAGAAATCATGGTGAAAGTCAATAAGAAAGGTTGGATGATGGAGAGTCTAATGAAGGATTGGCTGAGAGAGTGCTACGCCAAGCCACCAGGGGGATTTTTTCACAGAAAAAAACGGCGCTGCGCGTTGAGTGGGAGGCTTGGATGATGAGCGGCGAGAAATCCTTTACCAAAACAGGACGCATGCGAAGAGCATCTTTAACTCAAGTCTGCCAGTGGATCCTAAATGCGTGGAGCCGTGTCACAACATCCACCTTCACCAACGGGTTTCAAAAGGCTGGACTGCTGCGTGATGAAGAGGACCGCGTGCGCTCAAGTGAGAGTGACAACGAAGAGACTGAAGTGAGTGACGAGATCCTGAGGTTGTTCAATTCGGACACTGAAGAAGACTTTGATGGTTTTAGTGCGCAGGAGGAAGATGAAGAAGGCGATCAATAACTTTTCCTGGTAGGCTGCAGTATATATATATTTTTTTTACCAGTCTTTAGGAGATATTGGCATGTTGTTCGTGCACTGTTCAGTAAAAAAGTATACGCAACGTAATTTGTGTGTTACCGATACGTATGTATATTTAAAAGTAGCTGTGTTACAGGCACTGTTCGAAAAAAAGCACTTGCAATATGTATTTGTTTATGTTACCATACGGATTTAATTAAAAGTTAAAAAATCCTCACGTGTAATATTTTTCTGTGTAAATATCTCATATTACAACGTGGGACACCTGCGGCTTAAAATCCGGTGCGGCTTGTACAAGTACAAAATTGATTTTCTTTCTAAAATTAGAGCGTGCGGCTTTTAATCAGGTGCGCTCTGTAGTCCGGAATCTACGGTAGCTAAGTACTGATCCATTTAATCAAGATGTTTTTGAGACCGCCTATCAAGCAATTTCTTATTTGTCATTGTGTCCTGTATTTGCTTTGTACTCCAGGGGAGAAAAAGAGCAAAACTACATGTACATTTTTAAAAATCTCTTGGAAGTTTTTAAAATTCAAAGCAAAAGTTTTTGAATGGCATATTGAAAACTGGTGTTAAGCTTTGCATGGTAACAGTTTGTGCCACAATCCATAAAAAATGCAAATTGAAGGATGCAATAAGAAAACACACGTTGAGAACAGATTGCAAGTACAAGTTTATCTACTATTTAAAAATTGAAATAATAAATTGGTAAAATATAAAATGTGGATGAGATTTCAATGTAAACAGGACGAGGTAGAAAAAATAAGCAGGATTGGAAAAAGCATCCACCAGAGTGCCAGCAATTAAATCATCTGAAACCTGAACCTGCACTGACCACAAAATGGAGCAACTTGATGCATTCAGTGAGCAATGAATTCAAAGGGCAATTTGTCACAAAGTTATTGAGATCGATTCCTCAATTGAAAGTAACATTAACATCTGAAAATTGGTTCAGTGACACTAGACAGTCATAAGAGCAGGAATCTAACGGTTGTCACTGCACCTGATTGGGCCAATTCACAATAATTCAGTGATAGAGGGTCTCACCTGTGAGTATGTGGAAGGCACTTCATGAGGGTGGTTACAGCTGGGTCCAAGTAAATCCCTTCCTCAGGGCCATTAAAATAATAACATACAACAGAAACTGAAACAATTATGTGGGTAGAGACAATAGTCAACCTACTTGAAACAGCGTGCTGCAGGCTGAAACTAAATCAAAATAATGCTCCTCCAGTGAGATGTGTGATTTGACGGTACCAAACGATCTCCCTGATGACCAAATCTGCAGGAAGTGTACCCAACTCCAGTTCCTAACCGACAAGGTCAAGGAACTGGAGCTGGAATTGGATGCACTCAGGATCAACCAAGAGGCTGAAGACTTCAAAGATGAGTCTCTTATTGAGATGGTCACACTCAATGCTGGCTTCAGATAGTAGATGGCAACCGCCAGGAAAAGTAAGCAGTCAGTGCAGGATTCTCCTGTGGCCATTCCCCTCAACAACAAGAATACCCCTGTGTACCCTTTTGGATACTGCTGGTGGGAAGGTGGGGGGGGGGGAGAAGGGTTGCCTATCAGGGAACAACAGCAGCAGCAGGTCAGTGACACGGTGGCATTCTCTGAGGTTCAGCAGGGAAGGACAAAGTCAGACAGAACATTTCTGATAGAAGATTCAGTAATTAGGGGGACAGACAGGAGGTTCTGTGGTTGTGAAAAAGAAGCCAGGATGGAGTGTTACCTCCCATTGTAGGGTCCAGGATGTCTCAGAATAGCTGCAGAATATTCTTGAGGATGAGCAGCCAGAAGGTTATGGTACACATTGGCACCAATGACATAAGTAGGAAGGGGGAGGAGGTCCTGTGCAGTGAGTATAGGGAGTTAGGGAAGAGGCTAAACAGGACACAGTTGGTATTCTCTGGATTACTCCCAGTGCCACATGCTAGTTCAGACAAGAATAAAATGATGGTACAGATAATGAGTGGCTGAGGAAATGGTGCAGGGTCAGGGTTTCAGATTTGTGGATCATTAGGTATTTTCTGGAGAAGATATTGCCTGTACAAAAAGGATAGGTTACACCTGAAACGGGGGGGGGGGGGGGGGGGGGCAATATCCTTGCGGGCAGGGTTGCTAAGAGCTGGGAAGGGATTAAAATAATTTGACAGGGGGATGTGAACTGGAGTGACAGGGCTGAGAATGGGGCATTTGGTATACTAGTCAATGCAGTGGGTAGTGAGACCATGAGGATGGACAGGCAGATGATAGGGCAAAATTGCAGTCGATGGAATGAGGTGAAGTGTAACATGAGGGTAAAATTGAAAAGGGTAATGAATACAAGTCTAAAGCTGTCATAATCAAACACATGCAGTATACAGAATAAGGTAGGTGATCTTGCAGCACAGTTAGAAATTGGCATGTACAATGTGGCCATCACTGAGACGTGGCTGGAAGAAGATTGCAGCTGGGAGCTGAACATCCAAGGATACACCTTCTATCGAAAAGATGGACAAGTAGGCAGAGGGAGTGGGGTGGTTGTGTTGATAATAAATAAAATAAAATCCTTTAAATGAGGTGACATCAAATTGGAAGATGTAGAATCTTCTGGGTAGAGATAAGAAACTGTAAGGGTAAAAAGACCCTGAATGGAGTTATATACAGGTCTCTGAACAGTACTCAGGATGTGGGATACATATTACAATGTGAGATAGGAAAAGCATGTAAATAGGACAAAGTCATGATTTTGATATTCAGGTAGATTGGGAAGATGAGGTTGGTGCTGGATCCCATCAGGAAATTTGCAGAATACCTACAATATAGCTTTCTAGAGAAGCCTGTGGTTGAGCCTACTAGGGGAAAGGCAATTCTAGACTGGGCAATGTCCAATGAACTCTATTTGATAAGGGAGCTTAAGGTAAAGGACTCTTCAAAGTCGGTGATCATAATATAATAGAATTCACCCCGCAGTTTGTGAAGGAGAAAATAAAGTCAGATGTACGAGTATGACAGTGGAATAAAATGGATTACAGTGGTATGAGAGAGGAGCTTGCAAATTTGTTTGGAAGGAGACAATAGCAGGGATGACAGCAGAACAGGAATGGCGATGTGTTGCAGACACATAATGTTGTATCTGTCTTCACTGTGGAAGACAGTGGCAGTATGCTAGAAATTGTGTGTGTCAGGGAACAGAAGTGTCGTTGCTATTACAGGTCCACAATCCCTTATCCAAAATTCTGAATTCTGAGAAGCTCCAAAAACCAAGTTTTTTTTGTGGAGTGTGGAGCGTGTTGTAACAAGGCTTGTTTGGCGCCCCAACAGCTGACGTCACTCAGGTGTGACGTGGCAGCTCTAGCAGGGGCTGCCAGACATCAGCTGTGGCTCTGCGCTTGTACTGGTTACATGTGCATTTGCTGTTCGCTGATATTTTGTGTTCACTGTTGACTTTGTGTTTAATTTCACTGTGAAGATGTCAAAAGGAACTGCAGATACCCCTATGGGTAACAACGAGAAAAAGAGAAGGAAGCATCTTTTGTTATCAATAGTGCAGAAAGTGGAGTTATTGAAGAAGCTTGATGGTGGTGTGTCTGTGCGGCTTCTTACTGAAGAATATGTGTTGTCAGAACTACCACTGTATATGATTTAAAGAAACAGAAAGACAAGTTACTGAAGTTTTACTCAGTTAAAGAGAGATTGATTAGACATAAACCTAAGTTAATGGGACAGATGACTCCTGAAGAAGTCTTTAAAAATGCCGTCTGTCATGGTGCTGCTTCATAACTTAAGACTCCTGTTCCTGGCCCGTGAGATACCTGAAGAAGACAAATCTTAAAGGTATATACAGTACATAGACTTTCAATTGTACTTTGAACTTTGGCTGCCAGTGACAAGTGGCTGGCATTAGGACTCCTTTTCACATTGTACTGTACGTTAACAAGTTGGAGAACAGAATTGATGGCTTTGTGGCCAAGTTTGCAGATGATATGAAGATAGGTGGAGGGGCAGATATTATCGAGGAAGCAGGGAATCTGCAGGACTTGGACAAATTGGAAGAATGGGCAAAGAAGTGGCAAATGGAATATAGTGTAGATATTTTCTAAATGGGGAGAAAATTCAAAATCTGAATCAGAATTGCAAAGGATCTTCGGAGTCCTTGTGCAGGATTCCCTAAAAATTAACTCACAGGTTGAGCTGGTGGTAAGGAAGGCAAATGCAATGTTAGCATTCATCTTGTGAGGACTGGAATATAAGAGCAAGGATGTCATGCTGAAGCTTTATAAGGAATTGGTCAGACTGCACTTGGAGATTGTGTACAGTTTTGGGCTTGTGATCTAATTGTGCTGGCATTGGAGAGGATTCAGAGAAGGTTCATGAGAATGATTCGGGAATAAAAGCGTAATGTATGAGGAGCATTTGATGGCTCTGGACCTGTACTCACCAGATTTAGAATGAAGGAGAAAACATCACTAAAACCTATCAAATACTGTAAGACCTAGACAGTGCATGTGGAGAGGATGTTTCCTATTATAGGGTGAATTTAGGACCAAACACATAGCCTCTGTACAGATGAGAAGGAATTTTTTTAGCCAAAGGTGGTGAATCTGTGAAATTCATTGCCACAGACAGTTGTTGAGCCAAGTCATTGAGCATATTCAAAGCAGAGGTTGACTTGTTTTGTGGTTAGCCAAAGTGTCAAAGATTATGGGCAGAACACAGAATAGGGCTGAAAGAGATAATAAATTAGCCACAATGGAGCAAGTGGCCTGGTTCTGTTCCAATGTCCTAAAGTCTTATGGGTCACAGACAGCATTTATACGTGTACATGAGCACTTGAATTACTTAGGCATACAGAGCTATGCACCCAATGTTGGGCATTGGAATTAGCATGGATGGGCATTTACTAGTGTTATAGACATGGTGTGCTGAATGGTTTGCTACCATCATGTATAACTATATGAAAGCAAGCTGCAAATTACCTCTAGCCTGCTTTGCCATTTATCAAAGTCAAATGTGATCCTGAGCCTCAAGAGGCAACTCTTCATCTACAAGTCTGTCAATGACATGCTGTATCTTGTGTTCATGGTGTGGCCGCCTCTGCATCAGTGATACCTGACGTAGATTGGGAAAACACTTGGCCATGCACCTTTGCTCCATTCACAACACCGAAGATTTCCTGGTGGCCAATTCCATTCCCCATTCCAACACTGCTATTGCCACAGTGAGGCCACTCCCAGGTCAAAGGAGCAACACCTCATAATTCTGTTTTAGTGGCCTCCAACCTGATGGCACCAACATCGATTTCTCCAAATTGGGATAAATTTTCTCCCTTCCCCTTCTCTCCTTTTCCATTCCCCATTGTGGCTTTCCTTATCTACCTATCACTTCCTTCTGGTGCCCCTCCTCCTCCCCTTTCTCCTATGGTCCAACTCTCTTGTTATTCACTTCACCCCCCCCCCCCTCCACCCACATACCATCTTCTTCACCTGACCACCAATCATCATCCTCCTCCCCCCACCTTATCCTGGCTTCTTCTACCTTCCTTTCCAGTCCTGATGAAAGGTCTCTGCCAAAATGTCGTCTTTATTTCTCTCCATAAATAATGGCTGACCTGTTGAGTTCCTCCAGCATTGTGTGAGTATTATTCTGGATTTCCAGCATCTGTAGAACCTCGAGTTTATAATTCACTTTCCTGCCCCTGTTCTCAAGTCTCTGAATTCCTAGGATTCTAAAACTTCAATATAACAATCAAACATCCATAACGGCCTGAGATTGAAAATTCATAGAAGTCACATACCTCAACCTCTTAAGATCGATTGTGTCAAGAACACTTATAATCTTAAATATTTCCAGTGCTATCACCTTTTATTCTTCTAAACTCCAGGGAATATAGGACCTTCTTTTCTTTCCTGGAATCAATTTCCAAAACACTGCACATTAGAGAGAGCTTTAAATATTTCATGTATAAATTTTAAATATAACATGTATAACCACATCATATTAGTTTCTGATGTGCTTACACACTTTGTAGCTATGATCAAAGAGCATTGTGAAGACTGTAAGAAAATTGAACTTGGCATAAGGTTGAGAAGCAAAGTATAATGTTCAGATAAGTAAAAAAAAGACATTAACTGCATGGAATACATTAAAACAAGATTATATCTGAAACTTACAGATTGTGAAGGTCAGGCTCTAATTTGAACTGTTGTTTGTGTTGGAAAGAGCCTAGAAGAAAAGAAACAAGCATATTAAATCTACCAAGAATGAGAGACTCAGATGCAACTGTTAGGAATTATTGAGTTATGGAATTATGTGAATGTCATATATTAATCCACATGAGAACCATTCTTTAGCTCTGAATGTAAATTGTATGCGAAAATCAGATTGAAGTTAAACAGGCACCTTTGCAGTACTGTCTGTGTTTCACAGCTGACCCACAGCAGGAGACTGGCTGCTCTGAGATCTGGTTTACAAAGTGAAGTGACCAATGAGACATTCTCATATGCACCAGCTATTACTTTATTAATTGGCCTGTATCAAATCAGGCAACTGTAGGCTAAGCTATTTGTACAATTGTAATCAAGTTCAATGAGATTGCAGACCAGACCAATATTATCACTTCACACATCAAGCATGATCACATTCAAAGCTGACCTTTCGACAGTGTGAAAAATTGTGTACTCAAGGAATCACTCTTCACAACACTAATCTTGGACCTCTAACCTCAGAAGTTTAGATAATTTGTAAGAATTAGTTTGTTTCAGCAAAGACATTTAAACCACAGTGTGTTTCCACTGTAAAATGTACTTCAATGGAACCATTTGTCAAACACAAAATACTGAAATAACTGATGTCATTGTTCCTATGGAAATTGTATTGAGTCACTTACCGTGCCCTTGATTTTAAGGGTATAAGAATGTGATATTCTTTGAATCTGGGAGCCTCCACCGAGAGAATGTCTGTTTTTTTTGTATTGAATAAAGACTTTTATATCCACCAGCTTCTCCCTTTCTCCAGTGATTCAGTCACAGCCACAATACAACCTTGTCATGCAGAGTGGTAAGTATATGGAAATGGTGGAGGCAGGGACAACATCTAAAATACACTTGATAGGTACACAGACAAATGGATATGGGCCAAACATGGACAACTAGGATGAGCTTAAATGGGTATCATGGTCAGCATTGAGTTGGACCAAAAGTCATGTTTCATGCTGTATTATTCCATGAAAGATAAAACTCAAAACACGGAAAAAACAAAGGAGATGTTGATGCATTCAAAGCACCATATTCACTGAAGATAGCAATGTCTATTGTGGAATGGGACACAATTAGTGCACAGGTTCAAGTAGCTTGTCCTGTGAGTGAGCAAACAAGGATGTCAAGGTATAGCTGAATCTGTGAAAGAAACAGAACCAGTAATGAATAAAAGTTGAAATGATTTTTTTGAAGAGAATAGGGTAGATAATTGGCATCTAAAGTTAAGGAGGTAAAGTGGATGCAAGTATGGGATCAGAGAGATCTCAAGTGTGACCAGACAAATCAACAGGACACAATGGAAGGAAAAATAACTTGCACTCCAGTCATTCAGAAGGCTTATCTTCATAGTCATGAGGGATAAGGGATAACAATATTTCAACGTAGCTTACTAAATGAATCAGCTGCGCTTAGAACCAATAAATGTATAGCTACAGGGGCTTATTGTCATCACAAAGAAGTTTCTTGAGTTAGCTTAAACAAAATCTTTGAAATAAAACCAAACTATAAATTAGCAAATCTTAGAATGAGATGATGAAAACTCTGATCTCATCAAAACCATTTAAAACTGCTGCATAACTTCTTTCTTGTACTTCAACTCCTTTTGAATAAATCCAAACTGCTGCTGGCTTCCTGATTGCTTAATCAAGTTTAATTATCATTCAAGCCACACTTAGATGCAGCTGAATGAGACAGCGTTCCTCTGGGGCCAACGTGCAAAACATTCAAAATAGCAAGCATTCAAAAATAGTGAATAATTCAAAATACCGAGCAAAGAAGCATATTCAATAAAAAAGACATATATAGTCCAAGACCCCCAGTGGCAATGTCCAACAATCAATAGCACTATCTCCCGGCATAAACATGCAACCCAGCCTGTCATTCCAACACTTGAACACAGAAGGGAAGCTGAGCTCAACCACACTGTAAAGCTTCTGCACCTCTCACCTGATCTGCAGCAGCAGGCAAACCTGAGGCTTGAGGCCCAGTTCTCGCTGCAACTGAGCCTACACAACTCCCAAGTCAATTATCCCTCCACCTGACAAGGGTAACAGGCCAGTGGCAAAACCATCCAGATTTTCGCGATTGCAAGTTAAATGTCTGAGACAATCTCCCACGGTTATTCTACACCAACTCTGATGGTTCTGAGTAGCAGGCAGAAACACGATCTGCAGCCAGGCCAGCTCCCCCAAACCCAAACCAGGTCCACTGACCCCTTCGACATCTTGACTGGCTTTGCTGCCGACAACAGTCCAGCTACTCCAATCAACAAGCAGCTCACTGATGGAGTAACCCTGCAGTACCCGATGTTCTTAGAGTAGAATAGTGTTTGAATTGTAAAAAAACAAATTTTACAAAGAAAAAAGCACCTTTAGTTAGGCCAAGAGACCACCACTTACACACGTGCCACCATCTTAACAGAAGTACTCTGTGACACCCATCTCTCTCAACACCATCTCTTTAGTGGTTCTTTATTTTAAAAATGCAATTTTCTTTTATCCCATCCAATGCAGAAAATCTCATTTTCCATTCATCTGTCAGCTGACCTCATATAACGTAACTGTTCTTACCTTGCTGCCTAGCTTTAAATTAGCAGCAAATATGATTAGAGTATGTTTTCTCCCATCATCCAATTCTTCAGATTATCAGCAGCTGAAGTCTCAGCACTAAACTTTGCAGCACCACCTACTAGTTTGCAGATGTTTGTTCCTACTCTGCCTTTGCCCATTCACCAATTAATAAACTGTCACAACCCCATGACTATGCACCTTGCATAACAAGGTTTTTGCTATCTTTACCCAGTCTAGCTTACGTGACTCCAAACATACCAATGCCATTGACCCTTAACTTAAGGACAATTAACAATAGGTCCTGCTGAATGGTCTTGGCTAGAAGTGTCAACTGTACTCTTTTCCATAGATGCTGCCAAGCCCACTGAGTTCCTCTGGCATTTTGTGTGTGTTGCTTGGATTTCCAGCATCTGCAGATTTTCTTGTTTGTAACAATAGGCAACAATTGTTACCTTGCTGGTGATGCCAAATCCCAACAAAAATCTGGCAAGGGAAATCTAGAGGACATGTACTGCACACGTTTTTCTTATATTTCATCTTAATCATATATTTGTAGAACAGTACAGCACATGAACATGCCCTTCAAACCACCTTATCGCCAATCTAAATTAATTCCATCTGCTTGCATCTAGTCTGTAACACTCTTCACTTTGTCTAAATGCCCCTTAAATATTGTTATTCCATCTGCTTCTACCACTTCCCGAGGCACTCTATGTGAAAGAACCTTGCCACATAAACCTCCTTTAATCTTGTCCCTTTCACCTAAAGATATGCATTCTAGTTTTTAAACCTTTCCATCCTCAGAAAATCTCTGACTATATCCCCTATCTATACAAATTATTTTACGAATTGACAATAAATTGGACTGGTCAAAGAACACTGAGGCTGTCTACAAGAAGGGTCAGAGCCATCTCTACTTCCTGAGGAGACTGAGGTCCTTTAACATCTGCCCGACGATGCTGAGGATGTTCTACGAGTCTGTGGTGGCCAGTGCTATCATGTTTGCTGTTGTGTGCTGGGGCAGCAGACACCAACAGAATCAACAAACTCATTCGTAAGGCCAGTGATGTTGTTGGGGTGGTACTGGACTCTCTGATGGTGGTGTATGAAAAGAGGATGCTGTCCAAGTTGCATGTCATCTTGGACAATGTCTCCCATCCACTCGACAATGTACTGGTTAGGCACAGGAGTACATTCAGCCAGAGACTCATTCCACCGAGATGCAACACTAAGTGTCATAGGAAGTCAATCCTACCTGTGGCCATCAATTAAATGAAAATGCCACACCTAAGTTTTACAAAGCCTGCCTGGCTTCTTCCTGATACAATCTGATAAAGTTGCCTGGATTGCATGGAGACTGAAGGAATTCTTTCCATGGAGTCCCAGTAGCAAAGAAAAATGGGCCTCGTCAGGATCTGTCGTGATTTTATGGTCACCACCAACCCAGTACTGAAAGCAAATCAATACCCTCTGCCCAGGATAGAGAATATTTTTGTAAACCTTTCTGGAGGGAAAACACTTTAGCAAAGTAGACTTAGCTTAGGCCTGCCTGCAGATAGAGATGAAAGAAGAGTTTAAAATGTTTCTCACCAAAAAGTCACCAAGGGACTTCATCTCTATAACAGAATATTTTTGGAGTAGCATCTGAACCTGCACTCTGTCAGAAAGCTATGGACCAGGTGCTGCAAAGCTGTCCAGGCATTTAGTGTCACCTGGATGACATCATTGTTACTGGCAAGGATGACAAGGGACATATCCAAAATCTCAGAACAGTGTTAAAAAGGTTAGAAGATTATGGGCTCAGAGCACAACGCAACAAGTATGAATTTTTTAAACCAAGCCATCACTTACTGTGGTCACACCAGACACACAAGAATAACACAAATGTACTGAGAAAATTTAAGGAGTGGTATATGCCCCAAAGCCAAAGGACTCGTTACAGCTGCAGTCCCTTTCAGGATCTGTCAACTAATATAACAGGCTCCTGTCAAACCTGGCTACTGCATTCCAACCCTTGAACTCATCACTACAGCTTGGGAAAAAATGGCAATGGACAAAACAGTGTTTAAGTAAAGGAAATGGTGGCATCAGAAACTGTACTCACACATAACAATCCACATCATCCAGATAAACTTGGGATGACGCACCAGAAGAAAAGTGTCCAGAGCTGTCATAACACTTCCTACAGTCCCCAGAGTCAACTCCAACAACCACCATGGAGGAGACCCCAGAACCCGAGATTGTTTGACGTCTCACCTGCCAAGCAGAGTGATGTGCCTGGTCAGGAAAAACGATGTCCCACAAGAGTAACTCCTCCTAAGCAATTAATTAATTAAATCTCTCTCTCTCTCTCTCTCTCTCTCTCTCTCTGTATGTATATATATATATATATATATATATATAAAACAAATGGTGCAAATGATTGTCATGGACATTTTTATTGGGATCAGAAGCCGCTTTGAGACACTGGTAATATGAATTACTGGAAGTTCTGCTCACTGTTTCATTGGTGGGAATGACAGCAGGGGAACAGCTTTGCCTTGGTAGTTGCTCAGACCAGGCCCTTATACTTATTATTCTCACCAATACAATATGTTCACATAAAAGTTAAAATTTTGCACTGTCACAGATCACTGAGGTGAAATCTCCAATATCCACACTAGGTGACCAGGACTAGGTACTCAATATTCTGGTTATCCAATGTTCCAAAACAGTAGGGCAAAAAGGATAATCAAGGGAGGATAGTAATGCACAATTGGTTTGGGTTGAAGTCACAATTAACCACATGGCAGTGGACAAGTTGGGCAGAAATACCATCTCCACATTGTATGACTGTAACTTGGAGCAGGAACTTACCCAAGTGTAAGAGGCAGAGATTGTGGTTAACAATGGAGGTCAAGGATAATGTTAAATTGAAAAGGGAGCCAAAGTGGCAAAGTTGTGCGCCAAAGGACCTGAAAGTTTTACGATCCAGCAGCGAAAGACTGAAAAAATTACATGGGAGAAAACTATTTATGAGAAAAAAATTCAATGTAACATCAAAACAAATCATAAGATCTTCTATGGATATGTAAGCAGAAAGAAATTGTCTAAAGTAGGTGAGAGACCACCAGACAACAAGGCTGGTAAATTAATAACAATAGCAGATACATTAAGTCAATTTTTTGCACTAGTCTTCACCATAGAAGACACCACAAATATCCCTGAGATAACAGATAGGCAGATTTCAAATAGTAGGAAGAAACTTGTAAAAGCCTTGTAAAAGAACTTGTAAAGTGAGTGGAAAACAGCCAACCTGACACTCTTTTTCCAAAACAAAGATCACAAGAAGCTGTATGCCAATTAGCTTAAAATTATTGTTGGCTAGACACTAGAGTCAATAATCTAAATAGCTAAGCACTTAGAAAAGCTGAAATCTAGTCAATATGTTTTACAAAAGGTAACTTCAGTTTTGACAAATTTGTTCAAATGCTTTTGAGAACATAACAGGGAGAGTCGATAATAAGTAAAGTAAGTGTATTTAGATTTTTCAAAAAGAAATTTGACAAAGAGCCACATAGGACGCTGGTGCATTTTTACCTTCTCCCTGCTTCAATCTGAGGTTCCTACATGCCTTATGACACTATTATCCTACTACCCAGGAACAACTGTTAATGACTACTGCCCAGTGGCTCTAAAATCCACCAACAAATGCTTTGAGAGGCTGATCATGGCATGCATTAATTTCAGTGTCCAAGGCAACTTTGACCCACAGCAATTTGTCTATGGCTGAAACAAGTCTACAGTAAATGCTATCTCCCTGGCCCTGCACTTAATTTCTTGAGTATCTGGATAGTAAAGACACCTAAATTTGATAATTATTTATTGACCAAAGTTCCACCTTCAATACTACAATTCCAAGCAAATTTATCTTCAAACTCACCAACTTGGGAGTCAACATCTCGCTCTGCAACTGGATCCTCAACCTCCAGACCAACAGACTGTAATCAGTAATGAGAGACATCAACTTCTCTGCCATAATGATTCTCAACAATGGTACTCTACAAGGTTGTGTCCTCACTTCCCTGCACACCCATGACTCTGACCAGATTCTGCTCTAACACCATCTACAAGATTGAAGATGAGACCAGCATTGGGGACCATATCTCAAGTAATGATGAGTTGGAGTAGAGGAAGGAGATAGAGTACGTAGTAGCCTTTACCTCAATGTCAGCAAAAATGAGAGCTGGGGTTGCAGAGATAGTGCACATGCTCCATTCTACCTCAATGGTATTATGAGAGTTGAGTGATTCAAGTTTCTGAGAGTGAACATCACCAATACTCCTACTAGTCCAACCTTGTGAATTCCATGGACAAAAAAAAAACTCACCCTTGCCTCTCTCAGAAGGCAAGGAATTTGGCATGTCCTCTTTAACCTTCATTAATTTATTAATTCATTCATTAATTTATAACCAATGCACCACAGAAAGCCTCACTGTAAAAGCTGCAGAGTAGTGGACATATGTAACACCCTGGTTAAGATTTTTACCACTATGCTGCAGGTATTTTATTTTAAGAAGGTTCTAAGTATTCTGGGCGAAGCGTTTTTTTTGTGACAGACCCTAGCATGGGTCAAAGTCTTTTTGGTGGGAGTTGGGAGAAGACAGGAGGGAAGATGGCTGAGGATGCCGTCCCTACTGAACAAGATGCTTGGTGCAGATGAATGGTTTCAAAGACGAAGGACCAATACTCCAGTGGTATATTTGTTTGAGGGAGAATGCAAGCAACATTTGGAAGGTGGTGTGCTATCACGCAGAGTGTGGGTCCAGCATGCGAATCAAAGACAACTTCAAGATGAGCTCCAATTTGCGTGCATATTGGACTGGGTTAACCGTAATAGGCCCTTTATATATTTTTATCCTTTTCTTTTTCCCATTAACTGTTCGATAAAGCTGAAATTTGCAAATGTACTTTCTTTATAGTTGTATGTAGAATGCAGTCTGTTATTTCTTGCCGATGGTCAGTTGCATGGGGCCAGTAGTTACACAGTATTCACAGTCGGGGGGGGGGGGGGGGGCTCAGGTTGCAATATTAAGAAGTTAACATCTCGTAGGCCGCTTGTGACCCTGGCTATTTTTTGTAAGAATCATAGCAGCTAAGAGCTTCAGAAAAAACTATAGAATCCCAAATGCTTTCTCACAAGATAAGCTGAGCGGGTGACATCATCCTTGGTATGTAATCTGCGCTTAACTTCGTTTTTGCTCAGAGTAACTTGTATCATTGCTTGATTAATTGCTGTGAGAAACCTTTTTTGCCTTGTATTCCTTATGGCACCTGCAAGATAAGCATTAAAAAGTGTGGCTATTTTCAAGGGCAGGCAACTTTGAACAGTAAGCCTGTGCCTGTCTATATCCAGACATACACTGTTGTATATAACAAAACTGTTATATGAACAATTTATGACTGATAACGTTAACAATACTCATCTGTACAGAAACTAAGGGGTGAACCCACGTGTATCTGTGTACATGACTGCATGATATAAAAAGAACTGTATTTGCTTCAGAAGAGAGAGACCCTCTAAGCAACCTCCGACAGAGTGCTTCAGGAGGGTTCTCTCGAGTAACTTGCTAATAAAGAGTTAAAGTTACTTTCACTGTAGTACATGGTGTCTTTGCATCGGGTAGTTCAAAAGAAGTTTACAACAAGGTGGGCAAGACATCTCAATTTCCCGACTTTGGCAGGACCCAAATCATACTGGCCCTGGACATACGGAGTTTGAAAAGGGTGGCTTTCTCACCGCTGAGTCCAGTGGCTGTCTGCGAGGGACTCACGAGCCACATCTCTAGAAACGCCCAGTAAAAAAGGGGTTTCACACAGCTCAACCCATCACAGAAACCAGCCAAGGACTTTCTGTACTTCTCATTACTTCAGTAAAACAGCAAGCAAGTTCATCCATTCCAGACATTCTCTCCTTTCCTCTCTCATCGGGCAGAAAATACAAAATCCTTGAAAGCACATACCAGGTTCAAGGATGTTACATGACTATTGAACGGCTCACTAGTTCAGTACAATGCACTTTGGTAAAAGTAAATTTACTTTAAATTTTGAAGAGTAATGAAAAGGTGGGTTATTGTCTCAATGGAAACAGCAAATTAATAGATTTCGGAGGGAACTAAATGCTCCAGTGCACAAATCACATGTTAGCAAGCAAGTCAAACAAGTAGTTCAAAACAAAAACAGCAGAATGGCTTTTATTGCAAAGGGACTGGAGTAAAAGAGTCTTATGTTATCTTACATGCCTAACTATGGAAAGCTGTGGAAGAGGAAGTTAAGCAGAAAACTGTGGAACCAAATGAGTGTCAAGATATTGCTTCCAAATAATATAAATATTTCTGGCTTAAATAAAAATGATAGTTTTCTTTTCAGTTATGCATCATCCAATTATTTAACAACATATTGAATATATCACAGGAAGCTTCCACAGATAGTATGTTCACTCCAACAACCAGAGAAGAATAGAAAATCTAAACTAACAACAACTTGCTTTACAATTACTGATCCAGCACTCATGTAAAAATCATGACGTATATTGATGGAACAGGAGTAAAAGGAGAGCATTCTTTCCCTGAACAGGAGAGGCAAATACCAGGGGTCATAGGCTTGCGACATCAGATTTCTTTTCATTCAGGAACAGTCTGAAAGGATGGCGAAGGCAGACAACTGAATCACTTTCAATCAATACACTTGAAGAACTATGACCAACAGGGCAACATACCAATTGTTGGAATGCCATCTTAGACTTGGCAGGAACAGGTTGTAAGTGACACACAATGGGCAAGCAGCCTATTAAAAGGTCTATACCAGTTCCTGGCCAAGCAATCCTGTCAGTCTCATTTTATTTTCCTTGTAGTTTTCAACTCATCCACTCTCATTGTTATTTTGCCACTCATCTACACAGAATAATTTGCAGTAACCACATAATCTCAGGAAGAACATGCTACAGTGCCTATAAAAACTATTCCCCCCTCCCCCGGAAGTCCTCATGTTTTATTGTTTTGCAACATTGAATCACAGTAGATTCAGTTGGCTTTTTTGACACTGATCAACAGAAAAACTTCCCTGTCAAAGTGAAAACAGATCTCTACAAAGTGATCTAAATTAGAAATATAAAACACAAAATAATTGACTTCACAAGTATTCACCCCCTTCAAGTATTTAGCAGATGCACCTTTGAAAGCAGTAACAGTCTCGAGTCTGTGTGGATTGGTCTCTATCACTTTGCACATCTGAACACTGCAATTTCCCCCCATTCTTTACAAAACTGCTCAAGCTCTATCAGATTGTATGGGAACCATTAGTGAACAGTCCTTTACAAGTCCAGTCGGAAATTTTCAATTGGATTGAGGTCCAGATTCTGACTTGGCCACTCCAGGACACTAATTTAACTTTGTTGTTTTTAGGCCACTCCTGTGTAGCTTTGACTTTATGCTTGGAGTCATTGTCTTGCTGAAAAACAAGTTTTCTCTCAAGTCACAGTTCTCTTGCAGACAACATGAGGTTTTCCTCCAGGATTTCCCTGTATTTTGCTGCATTCATTTTACCCTCTACCTTCACAAGTCTTCCAGAGCCTGCTTCAGTGAAACATCCCCACACCATGATGCAGCCACCACCATGCTTCATGGTAGGGTTGGTTTGTTTTTGATGATGTGCATTGTTTGGCTTACGCCAAACATAACATTTAGTCTGATGGCCAAAAAGCCACCCTGACACAATGGAGTCAAGAAAACAACCTCTGCCTCAATGTCTCAAAAACACAGGAGCTGGTTGTGGACTACAGGAGAATAGACATCAATGGATCTGGGGTGAAAGGGTGAACAGCTTTAAGTTCCTTGGCATACACATCACCAAGGATCTCACGTGATCTGTACATATTAGCTGTGTGGTGAAAAAGGCACAACAGTGCCTCTTTCACCTCAGACGATTAAAGTTTAGTATTGGCCCCCAAATAAAGAACTTTCTACAGGGGCACAATAGAACCATAGAGCACTACGGCACAGTACAGGCCTTTCAGCCCTCCATGTTGTGCTGACCCATATAATCCTGAACAAAAGTACTAAACCTACAATACCCCATAACCCTCCACTTTTCTTTCATCCATGTACCTGTCCAAGAGGCTCTTAAGTACCTCTAATGTTTTAGCCTCCACCACCATCCCTCCTGGCAAGTCATTCCAGGCTGTCACAACCCTCTCTGTAAAAAAACTTAACCCTGATGTCTCCCCTAAACTTCCCTCCTTTAATTTTGTACCTATGCCCTCTGGTGTTTGCTATTGGTGCCCTGGGAAACAGGTACTGACTATCCACCCTATCTATGCCTCTCATAATCTTGTAGACCTCTATCAAGTCCCCTCTCATTCTTTTACGCTCCAAAGAGAAAACTCCCAGCTCTGCTAACCTTGCTTCATATGACTTGTTCTCCAATCCAGGCAACATCCTGTTAAATCTCCTCTGCACCTTCTCCATAGCTTCCACATCCTTCCTATAATGAGGTGACAGAATTGAACACAATACTCTAAGTGCGGTCTCACCAGAGATTTGGAGAGTTGCAACATGACCTCTCTACTCTTGAACTCAATCCCCCCGTTAATGAAGCCTAGCAACCCATAGGCCTTCTTAACTACCCTATCGACCTGTGCAGCGACCTTGAGGGACGTATGGATTTGAACCCCAAGGACCCTTTGTTCATCCACGCTCTTAAGTAGCCGATCATTAATCCTGTGCTCAGTCTTCTGGTTTGTCCTTCCAAAATGCATCACCTCACATTTGTCCGGATTGAACTCCATCTGCCATTTTTCTGCCCAACTCTACAGCCTGTCTATATCCTCTTGTAACCTTTGACCACCTACAGCTCCATCCACAACTCCTCCAATCTTCGTGTCATCCGCAAACTTACTCACCCATCCTTCCACCTCTACATCCAGGTCCTTTATAAAAATCACAAATAGCAGAGAGCTCCTGACTGGCTGCATCACTGCCTGGCATGGGAACTGTACTTCCTTCAATCGCAGGACTCTGCAGAGATGTGAACTTTCCACTATTCAGGACATTTACAAAGACAGGTGTGTAAAAAGACCCCAAAGGATCACTTGGGCCCTGAGTCACCCCAACCACAAACTGTTCCAGCTACCACAATCTGGGAAACTGTACCGCAACATAAAAGCCAGAACCAAGAGGCTCTGGGACAACTTCTTCCACCAGGCTAACAGACTGCTTAACTCATGCTGACACAACTGTATTTCTATGTTCTACTGACTATCCTGTCGTACATACTATTTATTATAACTTACTATAAATTGCCCTTTGCACACTTAGATGGAGACGTAACGTCAAGAGTTTTACTCCTCATGTATACGAAGGAAATAAGTAATAAAGTCAATTCAATTCATGGTGTAGTTTTTGCCAGAATACAGACTCACCAGCAACTGGACTTTCCAAATACAGGTGTGTTTTTACTACAATCAGTTAAAACACTGACTGCACACAGTGTTCTCCATTTAATTATGCAGCTTCTAAAACCAATTGGCTGCACCATCTGGGAAACCGTATATTTGGTGTGTCATATTAAAGAGGATGAATACTTATGCAATCAATTATTTTAAGTTTTATACTTGCTATTAATTTAGATCACTTTGTACAGATTTGTTTTCACTTTGACATGGAAGCCTTTTCCTGTTGATCAGTGTCAAAAAATATAGCCAAATTGAATCCACTGTCATTCAAAGTAAAACAAAAAAACAAGAAAATTTCCCGGGGGGGGGGGGGGGGGGTGTATACCTTTTATAATCACTGTGCTAATGGCTGCCATCTACCCAGCAAATTTTGCAAATGGCACATCCTAAGGAGATATTTCTCAGATTTAAACGCAGAGCACTTTGAAACTCCAGATCAGTTCCTACAAAATACATGCCTGTATACAGCTTCAAATTTGCAGAAAAATTATTTACAACTCTGAAGAGAAGTATTTTCAACAAAAATTCTATTTCATAGCAAGATACATAAGTCACCTTACCACAAATTCCCTGCACAGTGCATCTTCTCCAAGAATGCCAGAACTCGCCTTGAAAGATCTGAATTTTAAATATAAACATATCAATAGATTAGAAAAATTTACCTGCACATTATTCATAACTTCATAATTAATATCAGTGTTAATGTGAAAGATACTGCAATTCAAAATTTAGAACTTACATCCGTTCATTCCATTTGGTACCTGGGCCATGCTGAGTTTGGGAGGATATGCATAAAAAGATTACAAGGTAATGAGATACACACTATGGATGAAAAAGAATGAAGGAGATTCTCTTCCTGATCTCCTGAAGTCAGTAGAAACAATGCCTGACAACCCAAATGAGCTGATTTTAAAAAAAGAAAGTTTTCTGGTCAACTGTGTTTTTAATATTCGCTTCACACACCTACACATTCAAGCCCAATTTAATCATCCATGTCCTCAACGCAGACATGGTAGCTTGCAAACTGAACTTAATCCCCAGAGCAAGGACATGAAATGCATATTAGTGAAACAATATTTTGGTTGCCACTCCAAAACATCCTGCAGCTGCAAACTGATTACAGACATCTTTCTGCAGTTGAATGAAGTTTTTATTTATAGCATCTCAACATAGCAGTAATGCAAACAAGTGTTTTCCAAGCAACTTTCAGTTACAATTCATCAAGTTCACAAAATGTAATTTTTTTTACATTACAGTTTAGAGCAGAATCAAACCAAAATTGCCAGTGAAGTGATACTTTGATAGTGTGTTCAAGCAGGAGAACAAGTTGAGCATTCCTCCTCCATTTTTGGTTAATCTGTCCTGCATTGCTCTGTACACTGTAATATTGGAAGGTTTCTGCATCACATTATTATTACAAAGCATAGCATTTATGAAGTGAAAAGTTTAAACAATCACAAATTTGGTCCATGCTCTTGTCCTCTCTTAGCAACTCACTTCCCCACTCACATAACGAGATGTACTAGCAAAGTTTATCTATTCCGTGGAAACACCACTGTAGAATCATGAAACAAAGAAACAAAAGACAGACACACAGACTTGACATTACCCTTTAATGTACAATCCAGCGAATAAACAGAATGAACTACAAATTACATAAAAACCATTCAATGTTTTACTGTTAGTTACAGATAATTTCTTCTGGCCAGTAAAATAATGACAACAATACTGAAATATTGAAAAAGCTTTAACTCAGGTACTGCAACAAGATGACTTCTGTCTACTCAAACTGGTCAAGCTGTGATTTAGAAACATAGTGTACTTAATTATCTTTTTTTTGAAGTGGAATGTGTGCCAGGATGCCTGTTATAAGATAATGAACCTTACAGAAAATTATAATGCTGCACAACTTTTACAATGTGATTTGCTGGAATTTTATAGCATGCATGTTAAAAAAAAACAAAAGCAAATCAAAACACCCACAACTTTTTTCTTAAATAGTCAGAGGCAGACAAGAGTAGGCCATAGTCAAATTAGAACATTGAGGATTTGGTGTGCCTCACTGTCCATAATGTACAGGTTATTCATCGTGTTCTAGACATAATCCTCCTCTGCTTTCAGTTCTACTTTCCAGTATTACTTTGGGGACCGCAGATTCCTTGCACTCCTGCGACGTAGTTGCTTACCATGCTCATTTGACTCAGGTTTTTCAGCCGACTTATCAGGAGTCTGAACACAGAGTGTAGCCTTTCCAGCCTGTGCTGCTCGCCGAGAAGTGCGTGAGCTGCCGGTGATCTTGTATTCCTCTTGAGTATCCACAACTTCTACTGACTGAGTGACGACTGGCATGCTGCTCTCCTTCCCTGCCCTTTCTGATGAGCTCACATTAATATTCTGAAGGGGAAGCTGCCCTGAGGAATCTGCTGTCTGTACTGCAGAGTTGAGAGTGCTCACCTCTCTTTCACCCGTACATTTGGTTTCATCTAGAATATTAATTACATCACTACTCTTTAAATGTTCAGGAGAACTGCTCTCATCCTGATCTGGTTGTCTATCAGAGGCTCTTAACTCAGTCTTCAGCTTAGGCTGCTGTGATCTGCTTTTATTTTTACACTGTTCTTCTGGATTAATAACTCTTTGTTCACTTTTACCAACCTGTTCAGTCTGTAATGAACTACTCACACTTGTATCTCGTTCCTCCGTAAGATGTGTGCCCACCTCAGCATCACTACAGGATTTAATTCGTAATGCTTCCTGCTGATCCAGGATTGGACACAGATCTGTCTGAAATGAACTACACATTTGACCACTTCTAATTAGTTTCTCACTATTACCATCTTCTCCTTCAGCCCTCACCTGCTCCACTTCATCAAGATGTTGCTGCTGCTCCACAGTGCTATGTAACAATGGAGCATTAACTTCCAGATCTCCCGCCTCGCCCACTGGATTGAGAATGCTGAAGTCAGCATCAGTGTGGGGCTCTGCATTGTTTTCTAGTATATAAGCATCCACTTTTATATCCTCAACTTCATCCATTGGTTCAGAAAACTTTATTCCAACTTCACAGTGCACTGGCAAATTTGCTGTCCTGTCTGACACAAGAGCACCCACTTCCATACCCTTAATGTCATCCATTGCATCAGAGTAACTCAGGGCAGTATCACACTGTCCCAGCTGATCTGCTGTGCTGTCTAAAACAGGGACACTTACTTCCACATCCTTAACCTCATCCACTCGATCAGAAAAGCTTATGCTAATATCACACTGCTCCAGGTGATCTACAGTTGTGTCCAAAACAGGGGTAGCTACTTTCACATCCTTAACTTCCTCTATTGGCTTAGAAAAGCTCAGGACAGGATCACATCTGTTTGGTTGTTTATTAGCATTGTTTAAAGCAAAGGGACCCGGCTTCACATCTGTATCTTCATCTACTGGCTTAGAGAAATTTATGCCTGTCTCACTCTGTTCAAGTTGATCTCCAGTGCTGTCCAAAACAGGGACATCCATCTTCACATCATCTGCTGGTTGAGAGAGGATTGGCCCAGTATAATGTTCCTCTGATTGGTCTGCAGAAAATTCTAACTCAGAGGAATCCATTTCTTCAACCTTAACTTCAACTGGCTTCCTTCGAGAATCTGTTGTGCTATCTGACACTTCGAGATCCATTTTCAGATCTTGGTCCTCTTTTGTTGGAACAGGAAAATTTAAATTAGCATCACACTGGTTTGGACACTTTACGGCGCGACCCAAGGAACCCACTTCATCTCCAACTTGCTCTGCTACATTGGAGATGCTTTGGCCATCAGATAAAGTATTGGCTACTCTCACAGTTGAAGCAACATCTGCTTCTCTCCCAGTGAGGCCACATCGATACGTTTCAGTTGTCTGCAACTGTTCCTCAATCAGCTCCATGCTTTTTACTTCTAATGTATTTGAAGTGCTTAAATCAGATTCCTGACATTCTTCTGCACCCATCTCCTCAACATGTTCAACTACGTTGTTGATACTTTGAGATTGTTCAACACTGGCCTTTAAAATGGGAGAATGCAAATCCACGTTCTCAACCTCTTTAGTTCCATCACACTGTGGAGGCTGTTCAACCATGGTCCGTAGAGCAGAGTTATCCAGTTCTTTAATATCTTCTGCTAAATTAAGGATCGTGAAGTTGTTGCCACCTTGATCTACAGTGCCCATCACCACCTTCTTAGCAGAGACGTCATGCTGAACAATGGTCTCCTCATCACTTTTATTCTGAAGTTCTGTTACAGAGTTACTTAAAATGTCATCTTCACAAAGCAGTGTACTTTGTACATCAGGTATGCAATGACTTCCAGTTTGTTCATCTGTTTCCGTTATATTTAACTTAACTGTGGCTACAGCTTTAGGAATGCCCAAAGCTGTGTTTTCTGAAGGCACCAGCTCTTTGGAAGAGCTTACATCCCCAATTTTGACATAACTTGGCACTGACTTCAGAGTACCATGGACCAATTTGGTATTTTGCGCACTGCTACCAAGTCTGCAATCTGCTGGGCTCTTCCCTGAGCTACTGTAGTAAATGCCGTACAAATCTTTAGCATTTGCAGCAGCCAGACAACTTTTGGGCTTCTCCATTTTCTTACTGGAGTCACTGAGAGAAATGGGTGGTGGGCGAACTGGAATAGCCAAAATAGTTTGCTCACATTCAGAGACACCAGGGGCTGGTTCTTCAGCTAAAGGATCTGGTTCCCTGTGTACATCGAGAACACTTCCTTTTAACGTTACTTCTTCACCACCAAAGGCTCTGGAGATCACTTCAGGAGCCAGCAACATTCCAGACTTAACCACAGGTAGTGGTTTGTTAGAAGCTCCTGAAGACCGAATAGAGAGAAATGTATCCAAAGGTGCAGGCTTATTGACAGTTGTGATGCTACCTTTCCTCTGTGGTACATTAGCAACTGGAAGATTAGGCCTGATTTTCGCCTGAGTGGTGGTAGACACTGAGGTAAATGGTACCCAAGGGCTGGTATGAGCAATAAGAGTCTTTCCCGAGAGTTTGATTTCAATAGTTTTAGCAGCAGACTTCGCCCCCTGCCCCTTGCCATCATCTTTCTCTTTGCTGCCTTCAGCATGTTCCTCCTTTGTTCCCAACAAACTACTTTTCTCTTCCTCTTTCTCAGATTTCTTCCAGCTAAATTTTCCAAAGGATGATCCTTGCTCTTCATCTTTCTTATCTTCAATTTCATCCTTTTTCAACAATAATTTTATACCAGGCTTGCTGCTGGGCTCTATCTTGTGCGAAGATGAACGGTCACTTCTTTCTTCTTCTAGCTCTGTGACACTCTCACACTCATCCACATCCAATTTCATTTGTTTTGCCTTTTTCTCATCACCTTCCTCCAAATTCTTCTGTTTCTGAACTTCCTTGTCTTCATCCATTTTCCTTTTCAGCCCCCCTTGGCGCCGTCGTTCTGTCTCCATGATCACCACTAAGCCAGCTTGGCGGTCTAGGTTTCTCCGCTGTTCATAGACAGGATTCTCATTTAAATATTCCTATCAGAAAATATAGAAAGAAATGCTGTTACCCTCAGATCATATACACCAACTGCAGTTTCCAAATAATTAAGATTATTTGCATATCAACAAAACCCACACTAATAAACTCAACAAAATGTTTGCAAATCTCCAGTCCTCCTGCTAAACAAATCCTTTTCTAGACTCAGGTCTTTTTTCCCCACGTTCACTGCTCCTGGTTTTCAGTGAATCCAGTTCCACAATTTAAAAAGCAGAAAAAAAATATGCAGGGTACAACACAAGTCCAGTCATTTTTGTACAGGTCGTATGTTCCCAATGATCCAGAAATCTGAACCCCTTTCCCCTGCACCAATGCAGTCCCTGAATGCAGCCTCACATTCATTTGCCAAATCATCTTCCCCAGCATGTAGCACAGGTAGCAATCCCGAAGTTACTACCCCGGAGACCCTGCTTTTCAGATTTCAACCTTACACCCTATATTCTCTCTTTATGAACACATCCCTTTCCTAACCCACATTTTAAGTACCAATATGTACCACAGCTTCCAGCTATTCACCACTCCCTCCCCATGTGGAATACTGCAGACCCAATCCAAGACATCCCTTGCACTGGGGCAAAATATCTTCTGAGTATATCTTTCACATCACTAAAATCTCCAGTCTGTTCCTCTAACTATGGAATTCCTCATCACAACTGCACCTCTCTCCCCTTCTGAGCCACAGCCAGACTCAGTGCCCCAGAGACCCAAGTAGGTCCCCCTACCTTCTTATAAATGTTTGGGGGAACAGTTATAAGCTTGAACTTTAAGCTCAAGTTCAAACCCCAGATGAAATACTTCACTATTTTTTTAAAATTAAGATTCAAACAAAAGATATTTCACAAAAAGTTCTGCAAAAAAAATTTCTGAAAAATAAACCTAATTGATTAAAAAATTGTAATTGTAAAGCACTTTTGTCACTTCAGGTACTCTTAACACACTACGAGTCAGTGAATTACGTTGAGAGTATGGCCATTGTTATAATGTAGAATTACAAGTCAGTGACGATGTGAAGTGTATGCTATGGAGATGAAGGCTTGTGACAGTGCACATCTACCCAACTGGGCATGTGCTATATTTTATACAATTCGACACATAATTAGTACATTATGTTCCATTCTGTGGAAATGCTTAATAATTTTTCTTCCTAACCTTATACTTATCATTATGAGCATGTGATTTGACATGATCTTCAGCACAAATCTGATCTCCATAGAACTTCTCACAGAGCTGGCAGTAAAATCCAGTGACTGGCATCAGAAACTCTGAACCTGAGAAAAGACATTGACAATCACATGAGAAAATATAGAAAAGATTCAATTCAATAAGTACCTTAAAATCTTTATTCTCATGCAGTCAATGCATCTGTTAGGAATGTTTACCTCATTCTACCTGTACACATCTTAACTTGGGTAAATACCCTGATTAAAGTGTTTACGTCTTAATTTCCACTAGACCTTTCTGAAAGCAAATGAATATTTGTTAGATGAGTGACTTCGGGGTGTCTAGTTCAACAAGAGTGTTAATTGACCAAGTTGAAAATGAATATTACAGATATTTATCTGCTGGTGTGCTGGTCTTTGAGGGAATGGTGATGAGAAATTTTCACAGTTTAACACAAAGGATGCCATAGCCAACAAAAGCGACCCTTACACACAGTTGCAAAACAGTTTGTGAACCCTTTGCAATTACCTAGTTTTCTGCATTAATTATTCATAAAATGTGGTCTGATCTTCATCCAAGTCACAATCAGCCTCAACTAATAACACACAATAGTACTCATTGAGTATACCATTTAAACAATTGCAGTCTAGGTTCAAAAAGTGTATGAATCTCTGGGGTAATGCCTTCTACAAAAGCAATTTGGAGTCAGGTGTTCCAATCAGTGAGATTGAAGGTGTGGGTTGTAGAGGCCTCCTGCCCTATATAAAAAAAGATACACTAAGTTAGGTTACTGACAGAGCCTGCTTTTTCCCAAAAAAGATCTGGTTTTATGCACCATGCCTCGATCAAAACAACTTTCAGAGGACCTTGGAAGAATTGTGAAGATGCATGAAGCTGGAAAAGGCTACAAAAGCATTTCTAAAGACCTGAGAATTCCATCAGTCCACAGTAAGGGAAACTATCTACAAATGGAGGAAGTTCAGTACTGTTGCTACTCTCCCTAGGAATGGGCATCCTGCAAAGATCATATTAAGAAACATAATGTGCAATGCTGGAGGTGTAAAAGAACCCAAAGGAACAGCAAAAGACCTGCAGAAATCTCTAGAACTTGCTGAAGACTCTGTTCATGTGTCCACGATAAGAAACACACTGAACAAGAATGGTGTTCATGGAAGGACTCCACGGAAGAAAACACTACTCTCCAAAAAAAACATTGCCGCATGCCTCAAGTTTGCAAAAGACCACCTGGATGTTTTACAATGCTTCTGGGACAATGTTCTGTGGACTGAGGAGACAAAAGTTGAACTTCATTGGCAGAAATGCACACCGCTATGTTTGTAAGGAAAAGGGCACAATGACACCAAAACCTCATCCCAACTGTGAAGCATGGTGGAAGGAGCATTATGGTTTTGGGCTGCTTTGCTGCCTCAGGGCCTGGAGAGCTTGCAATTGTTGAGGGAACAATTCAAAACTGTTATCAAGACGTTATACAGGAGAATGTCTGTCACCTGAAGCATAACAGAAGTTGGATTATGCAACAAGACAATGAACCAAAACACATGAATAAATCATTAGAATGGTTTAAAAAGAAGAAAACTCATGTTTTGGAATGGCCAAGTCTGAGACTAGACCTTAACCCAATTGAGATGCTGTGGCATGACCTGAAGGCTGTTCATGCAAAGCATCTCAGAAATATTGATGAACTGAAACAGTTTTGTATGGAGGAATGGTCTAAAATTCCTCTCTCCCATTGTCCAAGTCTGATCAGGAAAAATTTGGTGAGGATTTTGACTGCTAAAGGAGGTTCTACCAGTTATTAAATACAAGGGTACACATGTTTTTACCAGCCTGCACAATGAATGATTCAACAATGTGTTCAGTAAGATACGAAAAGTACAATTGTCTGTTATTAGTTTAAGTAGATCGTGGTTGTCTACTGTGACAGATGAAGATGAGATCATATTTTTTGTGTAATTAATGCAGAAAACCAAGTAATTGTAAAGGATTCACATACTTACTTCTTGCAACTATACCAAACGTTCAGCAACTCATCGGATCAGTTCCCATCCTAAATCAAACTACCCTATAACAAACTAGGAGAATCAGACTCATGATCTGGACATACAAATTCAAAGCACATTAGAAATGGGAAATTTAAATTTAGTTTATTTAATAAATATGCAGCATCTATAAAAGGTATTCATCTCCTTCCCTTGGAAGTTTTCATGTTTTATTGTTTTACACCATTGAATCACGGTGGATTTAATTTGTTTTTTTTACACTGATCAACAGAAAAGGACTTTCGTATCAAAGTGAAAACAGATCTCTCCAAAGTCATCTAAATTAATTTCAAATATAAATCATCAAATAATTGTTTAAATAAGTAGTTAACTCCTTTAATATGACATGCCAAATCATCACTGATGCAGCCACTTGGTTTTAGAGTCACATAATTAAATGGAGATCACCTGTGTGCAGTCAAGGTGTTTCAATTGACTGCAGTTAACATACGCCTGGATCTGGAAGGTCCAACTGCTGGTGTGTTGGACCTGGCAAAAACTACACTATGAAGACAAAATAACACTCCAAGCAACTCCATGAAAAGGTTATTGAAAAGCACAAGTCAGGAGATGGATACAAGGAAATTTCCAAGTCAATGAATATCCCTTGGAGTACAGTCAAGTCAATCATTAAGAAATGGAAAGAATATGGCACACCTGTAAATCTGCCTAGAGATGACTGTTGTCAAAAACGGAGTGACCGTATAAGAAGGGGACTAGTTGGGAGGGGGCACCCAGCAATGTATGACAACTCTGGAGGAGTTACAAGCTTCAGTAGCTGAGATGGGAGATCGTGCATACAACTGTTGTCCAGGTACTTCACCAGTCGCAGCTCTATGGGTGAGTGGCAAAAGAGAAAGCCACTGTTGGGGGGGGGGGGGGTGAGGGTGGGGAACTCACATGAAATCTTAGCTATAATTTGCCAGAAGGCTTGTGGGAGACTCTGGAATCAGCTGGGTTCTACAGTCTTAAGAAACCAAAATTAAACTTTTTAGCTATCAGACTAAATGTTACATTTGACATAAGCCAAACAATGCACATCATCAAAAACACACCATCCCTACCATGAAGCATGCTGTAGGGATGCATCACTGCAGCAGGCCCTGGAAGCCTTAAGAAGGTAGAGGATAAAATGAATGCAGTAAAATACAGGGAAATCCTGGAGGAATACCTGAAGCAGTCTGCAAGAGAACTGTGACCTGGGAGATTTATTTTCTAGCAAGATAATGTCTCCAAGAATAAAATTTAAGCTACACAAGGAATGGTTTAAAAACAAATTTCATGTCCTAGAATATCCAAGCCAGAGTCCAGACCTCAATCCAACTGAGAACTTGTGGCCAGAATTGAAAAGGGCTGTTCACTCATGATCCCCATGCAATCCGGCAGAGCTTGAGCAGCTTTGTAAAGAATGGGGGGAAAAAATCATAGTGTCCAGATGTACAAAGCTGATAGGAACCTACTTATTCATACAGATTCAAGCCTGAAATTGCTGCCAAAGGTGCATTTATTAAATACTAGCTGAAGGGGTGAGTAATTATGCAATGAATTGGTTTGTGTTTAATTATTGTAATAAATTTGTTTTCACTTTGACACAAAAGAGTCTTTTCTGTCAATCAGTGTCAAAAAAGCCAAATTAAATCCAGTGTGATTCAATGTTGTAAAACAATGAAACGCGAAAGCTTCTGGGGAGGTTGGGGAATATAGATACTTTATTGGTCCCAAAGGAAATTACAGTGTCACTGCAGCAGTGCAAGTATACAGACATAAATATTAGAAGAGAAGTAGAAAGAATAAAAAAAAGTTACCACAAACTGTCTACCAAGAGGGAGGTCATCACTTCTCCAGCTATAGGTTGACTCATTACAGAGCCCAATGGCAAAGGGCAAGAATGACCTCATAGCTCCCTTTGGAGCAGTGCAGTGGTTTTAGTCTATTAATAAAAGTTATTTTGTCTTAGTAATGTTGAGCTACAGATGATTCAGCCTGCACCATTTGACAAAGTCCTCCACCGGGGCCCTGTACTTATGCCCTTGTCCTCTGTTTATACGCCAAAATGTTGCTGAGTCAGAGAATTTCTTTTTATCTGCACTGTAGTTAGTATACTAAAAAGCTGGCAACATTCATTGATACCATGACACTACCAGACAGTTGCAACTTGGTTTATTAATGTCCCTTAGGGAAGAAATCTACTGTGCTTATCTCATCTGGCTTATAAACAACTGTAAGTGATTCCAGGCCATTACAAGTTGATCCTTAAATGCCATGAGATGGTCAAGCAAGCATCTCAATTCAAGGGATAATTTGAGACTGCTGATAAATTTACTAACATCTAGATCCTGAATTAGTAAGTTTCAGAAACTGACACTATGCCATTCACAGGTTGTGAAAAGAAATTCTACAATAGGAATTTCAAGAACTGGGAAGGAAAAATGGACAATGGTTGAAGACTTGTTTCAGAATAACATTTGCTGCTGTCTCATGTCACAACTTCCTATATGAAAGGCATGCAAAAGGGTTGTTTATGTTTCTGCATAGCAACTATAAAACAGTTCAATTCTTCAATTACCCTTCTCCTTTAAAGTAAATCTTTTAAAGCAGTTGGAACAAATCACAAAATGTAATGAAACACAAATAAAACGCACCTTTTGCTGGCATAGCTATTTTGTCAGTTCGCTTAATGGAGTCATTTTTATCTTCAATCAGCATCTTTGCAGACCATGGTCTATCGTAGGGATCCAGCGTCTAGTTGCATAGTGATAGAGGTAGATACATGGTGGATTTGTACATCAACTTACATAGAGCACATTACAATATATATAGAAAGCAGTCTATAACAGTACACTACAATTGCCGAGAAAAATGCCATTTTCTTCCTGTCGTTTATCAGTGCACATGAATCACTGTGAAGGAGGTTCGGTGCATGTTACAATGAAGACAACAAAATACAATTTTTTTTTCTCCTAATACCGATTTAAACAAAAGAAAATGGTTTGGATGTCATTAACTTTCAAGGAGGAAAATCTGCTATTGAAAAGGTTGGGTATTTATCACATAGTTGGCTGAGAGGAGTTTGGTTATGGATTACAAGTTGCTCTTGGAGTTGGCAGTCAATGAAAACATCAAGTGCATATGAAAAAGGCTCATTCTACTGCACAAGTTTTAAAGTTACACCACAAGATAATAAGCAAAATGTGATAGAACTCAATGATCATTTCAGGAACTATAAGCAGCTCCAAGACTTAATTTTCTGAAAAAAGGTCAGTAAATGTATCCTTATCCCTGGAATCTGAATATGACATCTCACCTCTCTCACCCTGCATTTAACATGAAAAAAATATAGCTATTAATACAAATCTCACTAAACTGTGTGATTGAAGTTCAATTTTTTTTTGTTACCAATTTCATAAAATACAAGTAACAATTTCAGGATACACCAAGTATGGAATTCCAGTAATAATCTTCCATTTGATCAGGGATAAATTTCATTGTTTAAGAGATCGAGGCTCCCATCATTTCTTCAACTTTTCACTCTTATTCCTGATTTCACATTCACCTATCATGAAATATACTGACACATTCAGAACACAAGGCTTTCAGTGGTTCTTGGCTTCTCTCATTCATTATTCCAAGCACTACTTTCATGTACATTCAGGAAAAGACCACGATCATGATAAATTCTGAATTATTTAGATTTTGGTGGTATCTAATCATCACAGCATTCTATTTCACTACCGATTGTTCAGTAACTTTTTTGCAGCCTCACAGATCTAAATTTTCAATGTTTGTATGGTTATTTAGTTGAGCACACTTGAGAATGTTAAAATAGTGTTGTATGTGTTGCTTGTTATTTATTTCTAACTGCAAAATTTTGAAGATTTGATTTGCTTTTTTGGAGAGCAAATGCTCAACCCTGCCAGAGCTGTCCGGTTTGAACTCATACAATAAACTCAAAACTCCTATTTCAAACAGCGTATTTTTTTTCCTTTTATTGAATTGCTTAAAATTCATTTCCAAACAAATGATGGTTCTTTCCATGATACAAATGCCAGTGCTGCATATGAAGTGTGACTTTTCAAATTAAATGAAGGCAGTATCAGAAAACCGTGTCTAAGTATACGCACCTGCCTGTGCCGTTTGTTATGCATGTGAGTGAAAAAGTCGAAGAGTGTCCCACATATGGTGTTGCAGTTTTTGCACCAGTGGTTCCCTGCATCATAGTATTCGTACACATCCCCAGCTTCAGAGAAACTTTCACAGAGCTTCTCTGTTGTATCATCCAATTCCTTCTGAGATCCTTTTCTTGTTGAAATCTCCTGTATTAAGACCCACAGAGAAGGTCATATACAACAGCACAATATACAGTTCAAAGAAATCCAAATTTACCATGTAAAAGGCTGTCATGATAGGATAATAATGTGACTTCCAACAAAATGAATATATTTGCAGTTAGGGTCTACATAATTGAACAGAAGGAAGAATACAGGACTGCATGTTTAATTCCAGATGTCAATATCAAAGGTAACAATGAGGGGAGGAAACCAGGATGCTCTAAACAGAGAGGGGTTCAAGCTAGCTCCTCACTGATGATTACTTTTAAAAGTTCTGGCAATAGATTCCCGTATGCTCAGAGAAACAAGGAATCATTGTGGCAGGAGATGAAACCAAATGGAAGAAAAAAAATAATGAAGTGCCAATAATGCATCTTGCAATTACAAACAAATTACTTTCAAAATATCCTATTATGACATCCTTTATATTGGTCCAACAATTCAGTAGTTTGACAAGATTTTTCAAAAGGAAATGTCAAAAGTCACTACCTCTGATGATGGCAATGTTTCTCCTTTTAGCAGCACTTTTTCCAAGGCATCATCCTTATTTAAATCATGAAGTTTTGAAGTTTTCTCTTGAATGACAACCCCCAAAATTTGAGCCACTTTGTCTAGCTCGGAAAGCTTTTTCTCTGTGTCCTCAACCTGTTGACGAACTATCGACATCTGGCGAACAATATCTTCCTGAAGCTTGCCATTTTCAACCAGAAGAGGATCCTTATGTCCATCCTTCTCACGACGTTTCTTTCTTAGCAATTCCCCTTTGCACGTTAAAGGCGGAAGGGAGAGGTGAAGATTTAGTTTCAAAATTTATCGCCTCATTTAACACGCAACTCTCCAGTTCTCCCCCTCCCCAGGTTTACAGCAGTAGGCTCACTGCAGAATTTCTGATTTTTCTAACTTCCATTGATCAAGGAGAGTGTGAGTCAAAGAAAATGTTAATTGTTGCACAAGCTCAGAGACAAATTGATGTTCAGTAGATCAAGTTTGTAGGTTCAAGCTCCACCTAGAGGGAGGGGCTGAAACACAAATTTGTGAACATTCAAGTAGGAATGATTGCCCTGGACGAGGCACTGACCCAAGTATTTGACGAGGTCCAATCTGCCACTTGATAGGCAATACACTTCTCTTATGCCAAATTTCCTCTTGTCAACACCATTACAATTTGTCTTTGAGGTAAATGATCAGCTTTGATCTTCCTGAATAGCATAGCAGGCCAAAGGACACAAGGCCTACTTCTGCTTCAAGTTCCTACTGATATTTTTCTCAATTCTCTCTTCACCATGGTGTTTCCAGTGATAAAGCGGTTTTGAAGCAAAGCTGATGTTTGATGTGGCCCTTACCTAGTCAATATGTCACACCAGTGAGCAACAAATGATTAGTTTCCCCTCCAAAGTAGGGAACCCAGACTCCAAGACATTCAATATACACCCTGCAACTGTAGCTACTATTGCACTCCAAGTTCACAGAAATGTGGAACTACAAAGTAATCCTATAGTAAAAAAGGAATATGGTTGATAAATAAGCAGAAAAGGCATAGCAAGGAGTTAACCACAATTATTGTGTGGAATGGACTAAGTGGGTTGTTTTACAACAGTTGGTCACAGACAGAATACTATAAATTAATGTTTCTGTAACAAAACAAGAAAAACTGCTGAACACAACATACTATGTATTACATAACAAGACCATTGCCAATTTCTACCTTGTTGTTTACTGAGCTTCTGCAACTCATTTCCAAGATAATCCAGGCGCTTCTGCCGAGATTCTTTCTCCTTCTGAAGTTTTGCTTTTTCTTCCAAGACCTGAAGGGCATCAGTGTTAGAACACAGCACAAATTATCAAATGCATCAGTGTTACAACTAAGTCATCAAGAACATAGCATGAATTAACAGATGCATCGGTGACTACTTTGTAAGGAACACAAGTAAAACGAGATTAACTTTCATTTCAGAATTTAAAACAAGACTAGATTGGTGGGATTAACTTTCAATCTACCCAAAAGAATGCTGTTGAAAAGAAGGGTAAATGAGTTAAATAAAAAGAGAAAATGAGGAGAGATGAAAACTGCCGAATTAATATTTACTGAGAAACACACAGACATTAAAATACTAACAACACACACACAAAATGCTGGTGGAACACAGCAGGCCAGGCAGCATCTATAAGGAGAAGCACTGTCGACGTGTCAGGACAAAGGGCCTCAGCCCAAAACGTCAACAGTGCTTCTCCTTATAGATGCTGCCTGGCCTGCTGTGTTCCACCAGCATTTTGAGCGTGTTGTTTGAATTTCAAGCATCTGCAGATTTCCTCATGTTGGCATTAAAATACTGCTCTCTTCCACCACATGTTGTCTAACAAATGTATGTTCATCCCTTCAATAATGACAATTATAAGCAAACATCAAGGGGCTGCTACACATATTCCAAAAAGCTCGTACCTCCTTGTCTATTCTTCAGCAAGGAACTCTCAACCACCAATGATAATGCTTTCTCACAGCTCCAGTACTCCCTACCACTTGGACACCCTTGAGAAAACAGGTGCTGACAGGGAATGATTAAGATCCAAAATTAGTCTCACCCCATTTATTTATGCATAGTTTATAACACTCCATTAAACTGCCTACTCATGTGCCTATCGAAATGTTTCTTAAACCTTGAAATTGTACCTGTTTCTACTGCTTCTACAGGCAGTATGCTCCAGTAACCAACCACTTGTGGGGGGGGGGGGGGGGGAAACTTGCCTCTTCAATCTCCTTTAAAGATTCCCCTCTCATCTTAAACCTACACAGATCTCATGCCCTCCAGCAGTTTCACAGTGGGGAAAAGTACTATCTACCCTAATAATATTATAAATTAATATCATAATTAATTAATAATATCATAATTTTATATGCTTCTATTGGATCACCTCTCAGCCCTGGAAAACAATCCGAGTCTCCACTTTCAAGCAACCCTTACCTCCTGTGTTCTCCTCCATTCTATCCTTCTAATCCACCTTCAGTCCTCCCATTTTGGTGCTTTTCCCATAAACCTACTCCAGCTTCTATTCACCTACTACCCACCAGAACACCATTTTTTCCAGCCCTTCCCCCCAAATACTTCCTATTATCCTTAAATATAGCCTTGTGCCCTTGCTTAACACGTTCCTAGCTATCTACACCCTCACCTGCTTTCATGTGCCTTTCTATCCCTTTATTTCCATCCATCATTCGTCTGCTCATCTCCCAACTCCACATCTTCTTCCTCCTGGCTCCAGCTGCCCATCATCCTTCACCCTTCCTCAGTTCACCAATCACCTTCATCTTAACACTATTCCTCTCTATTTTGGATAGCTTCCCACTTCACTAGCATCTGTACCCAAGTACTTTTTATTCCAAACTATTTTTTTAAAAAGTTACAGAAGCCACTTCTCTAACTTATTTATACCTAACCAAAATTTTAGATAGATGTAATATCACTTTTCAATGATTATGCTCCATGCCCTGACCAATGAAGACAAGCATGCCATCTGTCTCCTTTATCACTTCTATTACCACTTTCAGGAAACTTTGGACTTGGATCTTAAGATCCCCCTGTATATTAGTGCTCCAAAAGAGCCTTTGTCATTTCCTGTATACTTTCATTTTGAGTATGATCTTCAAAAGTGCAACACATCAGACATGTCCAGATGAAATGCCAGCTGTAATTTCTCTGCCCATATTTCCAACTGATCTACACTCAGTGGCTACTTTAGTGAGGATCAGTTAATGCAAGTATCTAATCAGCCAATCATGTGTCAGCAGCTCAACATGTAAATACATGCAAATGTGTTCAAGGGGTTCAGTTGTTCAGACCAAACATCAGAATGGGGATTAAATCTGAACTAAGTGATCCTAATATGGCATGATTGTTGGTGTCTGGCGTGATAATTTGAGTATCTCAGACACTGCTGATCTTGTGGGATTTTCATGCACAACAGTATCTAGAATTCACAGAGAATGCTGTCAGGAACAAAAAAAATCCAGTGAATAGCAGTTCTGTAGTTGAAAACACCTTGTAAATGAGAGAGCTCAGAGAACTGCCAGACTGGTTCAAGGTGACAGGAATTCAGGAATGCAACAGTAACTCAAATAGCCATTCATGCTGTGCAGAAGAGCATCTCTGAACACACATCGAACCTTGAAAAGGATGGGCTACAACAGTAGAAGACAACGCTGGGTTCTGCTCCTGCATCTAATGAAGTAACCACTTGAGTGCACATCCTGCTGAATCCTTTGACAACACTGCTCACTATCCAAAGTTGAACCAAATTTGGTTTTGTCTGCACATTCAGTGATCAGCCCACAAACATTTGTCCAAATCAATACTGTTTCCTACGAACATGTTCTAAGAGTGATTCCTGTAGAACACAATCGATCACTGGGCTCCAAATCAGAATAGCAGCCCTTCAAGTTTTTTAATCCTCTTATTCTTTTCATTTCCACCTGCCAGTATGACACTGATTGCATTACTTTAAAAAAAATGTGGTTGTACATCAATTCAGTTCCTCTTTCAATTCCCACCTCTCTGCCCACAGCCTTCTCCACTGCCACAGAGAGGCCTAACAACAAGTAAAATATGTCATATTCCACTCGGACCGTCTGCAAACCAATGGCATTCCACTCGGACCATCTGCAAACCAACGGTATGAACACCAATTTCAGGTAACCCACACCCACTGTGTCTCTTACCCCACCAACATCAACCAGGTTCTTTCTCCCTTTTGCCACCTTTTCCCACTCTCAATCCCTTGTTGCCTCAATGCATTATCACACCCACCTCATTGTACCTGTCCATCATCCAAATATCTGTCCACCTGGGCTTTTGCTACCTGGCTCACCTTTGCAATCCCCTCACTCACCCAGCGCTACCTGCCCTACATCCTGCCTTTATCTGTTTCCACCCAGTCTCTCCTCCCTCTCATTTCTATATAGTGAACGTCTTCCCTCTACACTCTCAGTTCTTGCAGGTCTTAATTCAATGTTTCGATAGAGGTTGCTTGATACGTTCAGATCAGTTTATTTTTCACTCCACAACAAGGCCACTCCAAAGAACTTTTCACGTTCTCAGGAAAGAATTAGGCAGCATTGGCACATCTCCCCACACATGTACATCACATTAAATTCAAAAATGATGACCTTGCATCTTGACTTCTGATATGTTCCTGAATATAAAATGGAGGGAGGGAAGAAAATAAGATATCAAGACGATCAAACCTCCAAACAAAACAAGCAGAATGTTGTAATACTAGAGGTTTGAAACATAAACATTTAGTCATTGTAAATGGTTCAACCACATTTTCTGGAAGCTTAGAAAAATGCCCTTTGGCCCACCACATCAATACTGACCACACACCTAATGTCATTTACACACTTCAGTTTTTTTGGACTGGAAACCTGTAACTCATGATATTCCATGGTAGTCAGTGCTGGCACCATTGTTGTTTGCTATTATTTATTATAGAATGTGAAGCACAAGATGACACTAAAATAGGAGGCATCAGAGAGATCGTGATCACTTGGGTAAGTGGGCTGAGGAATGACAAATGACAAATTTGGATAGTGTTACACGTTCGGAGGTCAGCCTGAGGTAGGACTTTCATAGTGAAGGACAGGGCCCTGTGAAGTTTGGTAGAACAGAGGGACCGAGGGGTAAAAGTGCCTGATTCCCTAAAAGTAGAGTCACAAGTTGACAGGGTGGTGAGGAAGGCATTAGTCAGTCTGGGCTTCAGTCAGGTCGCTGGATATAGAAGCATGAAACTAGGAAGTGCGCAAAGAAGATCTACAAGAATGTTGCCAAGGCTCAAAAGCCTAGTTAAAGGGAGAGACTGGCAATTGGCGACTTCTTTTCCTGGCAGCACAAGAAACTCAGCAGTGACCTTATAGAGGTGTATAAAATCATGAGGAGCATAGGGTAAATGTGCAGTCTTTTTCCTTGGGAAAGGGAACTAAAAACTAGACAGCATACAACAAAACTCAAAGCCTTACATTTTGGTCCCTTCAAGTCATTAATATAAATAGTAACAATTGAGGGTGAAGAACCAACCCCAGTATTCTTCCACTAGTTCTAGCCTAAAAAGGACCCACTTATGTCAACTCTGTTTTCTATGTGACAGCCAGTTTTCCATCCATGTTAACAGAGGTCCTATGGGCACTTAACTTATGCACCAGCTTCTTACATACCACACTGTCAAATCTATTTTGGAAACCTGGATGCCACACATCTACACGTTGTGCTCAATCAATTCTCACTGTTACATTCTCAAAGAATTTGAGCAAATTGGTCAAACACATGTTATCATAACCAATCCTCCTTGACTAGATTTGATAATATTCAGCTTTCCTGAATGATTAACTACTTCATTTATTGCCAATAATGATGTTAAACTAATTGCCTAATTCCCCACTTCTGACTTTCTTTTTGAAGGAGGAAATCACTTTGGCTGCTTTGCAATCTTCAGGAGCCTTCCTGTAATCTAACAAGTTTTTAAAAAAAATTGTCAAGCAAATGGGTTCACCATCTCTGCAGCCATTTCCTTTAAATTCCTTGGGTCTAGGTCATTGGGTCCTGGCAATGGAAACACCTCAAGTCCCATGAGTTTCTCTACTTTGTTCCATGATTCAATATTCAACAGGGTATTCAAAAGATTACCCAATTATCATAGAAATATTTGTAGTGTCCCCCATGGGAAGTATGGATGCAAAGAAATGATTTAACATACCAGTCATTTCTTTGTTCCCTGCTAATAATTCATCAGCCTCCCTCTCTGGAGATCACATAATTAATTGCTTCCAGTGAAGTGTGTCTCAAATAGCCTGCAGTTTGCAGTTTCTAGTGACAGGAGAAGGGGCAAAGGCAGGTAACTGGCATCTTAAAATGAGATTCCTGGGGAAATGGGGCTTGACAATGGTGGTTGGTAGCTCATCTAGAAGGAAAACTGATCTCAAACTTTCACTGCCTTACAGCTATATCCACTCATGGGGAAGGCTTTGGGAGTAAAGCCTGAGGAAAACCCAGAGCTGGAGTCCCTAAGGCGGTTTAACACTGAATGGTTACGTGACACCACTGATGACAAACTGACAGTCTCTGCTGTTAACTTTGGAATCATCAGCTGCATGGACAATAGCTTGCTCTCCATATCATACTGCCCTGGCTTGCACATCACATAGAAAGCTGGGATGCAACATCCACGGCCAACCCTGACCAACAGATGGCCACCACATGTACATCTGAATTTGCTCAAAGCCAATTTTTTTCCCTCTTCTTATGATATTTTTACATCTTTCACTGCTGGATCATAAATAACTTTCCAATCCTAGATCAGCCATTTGATGTGATAAGTGACAGTATTAATCTGGTCTGCAAATTTTCTTGGATTAAATACAATAGGGTCTTCTAAGAGCCTCTTAGATAGGTACATGGAGCTTAGAAAATTAGAGGGCTATGCACTAAGGAAATTCTAAACAGCTTCGAGAGGAGGTTACATGCACAGCACAATATTGTGGGCCAAAAGGCCTGTAATGTGCTAGGTTCCATGTCCTCTATGCTACCACCAGACCTTGCTACTTTCTATGCTCTACTTTTCAATTCAACATTATCTGTGACCTCCTTTGTTAACCACAAAATGTGTTTTTTCCCCATGAAACTCCTAAATAGTTGGTTTAAATTCCTGTCAGTGTTATGGGTCAGCAGTTTGAATATTTGAATATCTATCCCTTAGCTTATTTTCACAAGTCAACCCAACATAAACACACTTTCATACTACCCTTATTTAAATTGAAGATTGTGGTTTTGGCCCTGTGTTAAACATCAAACTACATCTGGAATTCTATCAATAATATGTTCATTGTTCTAAGGAGACATTTCACAGCATCTCATTAATTCTTCATTATTCTTAATTAAATCTAAAAGAGTCTACCTGAGTGTAATTCTATTGCACAACTGTACTAAGGAGGAGTTTTTGCTCCACTCTGCAAATTCTTCTACGATGACAGCCTTGCCACTTTGACTCAACCCATGAATTTCTCATTTGACATTGTGCTCCTTGAAACAAGCCAAAGATATTTTCCCATTTCTGCTCTGCCCTATTGAGAATTGCCTAGTCTATATTGGGATATATAGACTAGTCCCACCTGTCTTTTTTACTAATGCTCTTCATTTCTACCCAAAATAATTCTACATTACTTTCTACTCTCTTTATATTATGACTCACAGTTGTTACCTTCCTTGACTAACAATGCAACCTGCCTTCTTGAAACATGAAGCACCCAGTCCTGATCATCCTTCAGCCACATTTCCATAATAACAAATTACACTCATGTTGTTATTTATGCAATGTCTTATATATCATTCAAATTATGACCCATAGGTTTTGATTTTACATTCCTCCCCCCCTGCCCCCCACTAACCCTGGATTTGCTCAATGCTGCTTTCTTTTGTCCTGATGAAGGGTCTCAGCCCTAAAAGTGACTCTTTCCATTTATGCTGCCTGACCTGCTGAGTTCTTCCAGCATTTTGTGTGTTACTCTGAATTTCCAGCATCTGCAGAACATCTTGCATTTACTTTTGTTTACATTTTCTGCCCCAGCCTGTCACAGTTTGTCAATTTCCCTCTAATTATTCTCCGGCAGCATTCTGTCATGTCCTTGTTTTATTAAATATCCATTCTCAGAGCCCTGCTCCCTCTTCTCAGAGGTGAGACAGAATATCTTCAAGGAAATCAAGAGGAAGGAATGATTTATTTTGCACAGGTGGGATTAGTTAAAAGGTCCCGAAAATGTAAACTTTCCATAGGATGAATCATCAACGAGAATTTGTCTAAGGTCAGTTCCATCAAATTGTTTAACATAATCAGAAGCCTGAATGATAAAAGTTAGGTACTAACTTAACTCAAATTTGTCTTTTTACAGTTGCAAGAAAAAGTTTGTGAACTCCTTGCAATTACCTAGTTTTCTGCATTAATTACTCATAAAATGTGGTCTGATCTTTTATTTAAGTCACAATAATGGACAAACATAATCTGCCTAAACTAACAACACACAAACAATTATACTTCTTGTTAATACTGAGTACACTATTTAAATAATCACAGTATATGCTCAAACCTCTTGCTTTTACTTTTATGCCTTTTACTTGGTGAGTGTGCTTTTGTAGGGCAGGGCACCTCTACAACCCACACCTCCAATCCCATCTCATTGATTGGAACACCTGACTCCAAATAGCTTTTGTAGAAGGCTCTATCAATGAGATGAGATTGGAGGTGTGGGTTGTAGAGGTCCCCTGCCCTATAAAAAACAAAGTCAGGTTACTGATAGAGGTTGCTCATCTCGAGAGAGAAATATCTGTTTATGTGCTCCATGCCTCAATCAAAACAACTTTCAGAGGACTTTAGAAGAATTGTAGAGATGCACCATTGGAAAAGCACAAAAGCATTTCTAAAGACCTGATAATTCATCAGTCCACAGTAAGATAAACTGTCTACAAATGGAGGAAACTCAGTACTGTTACTGCACTCCCTATGAAAAGATCACATCCAAAAGTATAACATGCAATGCTGAAGAAGGCAAATAAGAACCCAAAGGTAACAGCCAAAGACCAACAGAAATCTTTAGAACTTGCTAAAGTCTCTATTCATGTGTCCATTTTAAGAAGAACACCATGGAGGAAACCACTGCTCTCCAAACGAAACATTCTACATGTCTCAAGTTTGCAAAGAATCACCTAGATCTTCCACTACACTTCTGGGACAACATTTTGTGGACAGATGGGACAAAACTTGAACTTTTTGACAGAAATGCACAACATTGTCTGGAGGTAAAAGGGCATTGCACACCAACACCAAAACCTCATGCCATGAAATATGGTGGAAGTAGCAATGTGGTTTGGGGCAGTTTTGCTGCCTCAGGGCCTGGATAGCTTGCAATTGTTGAGGGAACAACAAATTCAAAATTGTGTCAAGACCCATTACAAGAGAATGTAAGGATAAAGAGAAGTTGGATAATGCAGCAAGACAATAATCTGAAACACAAGAGCAAACCAACAGAAAAAGAAAATTTGTGTTTTGGAATGACGAAGTCAGAGACCAGAGCCTAACCCAGGGGTCGGCAACCCACGGCTCCGGAGCCACATGCGGCTCTTTCACCTCTGTGCTGCGGCTCCCTGTTGCTTTGGGAAATAATTGGTCAGTATTTAATTAAAATGTATTTTATGTTAGTTTGTTAGTTTTTGAAATGTAATTCTAAATTTGAAGATTATGGTGATCTTGTACAATCTAAATAAGACGTTGTGGCGACCCATTTCCTGGCATATTGGAACCGGCTCACAATTAGCCAGCGTTCAGGCTAAGGGAGATAGCCTACGGGGGTTTGTGAGTACGTGTCTTTTGCAGCATCCGCGCCCACGGGGGGGCGGGTTGAGGGAGGCTTAAAAGCAAGGCTGTTTAGTTCGAATAAAGCTATCTTTGACTGCAGTTTACTGACTGCGTGTAGCACACCGCTACAACGTGTTTTTATCGCTGGCTGTCCAGAGGGGAGGTGCTGAAACGCTTTGTCGCATGTCTGGAAGAAGTGAAAACGTTCCTGGGCAGCAAAGGGCTCACCTTTCCTGAGCTGGAACAGCCAGAGTGGCTGGAAAAGCTACACTTCATGGTAGACATGACAGCGCACCTGAACACGCTGAACACAGCTCTTCAGGGGAAAGGACGTACAGCCCTACACATGTTGGAGGATGTTTTGGCATTCGAGCGCAAGTTGACAGTGCTTGCCAGAGATTTACAGAAAGGCACATCGTCTCACTTCCCCAATTTGAGAGAGTTCAAACAAGGTCACGACATGATAAATTCGGAGTATTTACATTCTGCAATCATCGCAATGCAAACATCGTTTGGGAAACGCTTCTGTGAGTTGAGAGAGGAAAAAACACATTATCCTTCCCGGTCACTCCCCTTAGCATCGATCCATCCCTACTGAATACGACTGCATTGGCAGGTGTGAGTCAACCTGACCAAGTATGATAAATATTTTAATTGCCTATTATTTTACGTATATTCATATGTTTTCATTGTTCAGTGAAATAGTCCTTTTATTTTTCAGGTTGACAGCTGGCTGACGTTATTTTTGGTTTGCTGCTGGCTGACAATTTAAGTTCGGCGTTTTTCATAAATACAAGAAGGACTCAAATAGACATTGAGTATTTTACTTAAAAGTAACCTTCAACCCAATGTCTTTTTTTCGGAGTTCAAAATGTTTTTGTTGCATGCAGAAATGTATTTCGTTTTCTCTGCAGGAGTTCATCAATTTCATAAATGCAACACTTTATAGTTTGTTTATACATAGCATAAAGGCAAAAAAAAACGTTGTATGCAGTGTTATTTCATTTTAAATGTCAAACGGGTTTTGCGGCTCCCAGTGTTTTTTTTTCTGTGGGAAACGGGTCCAAGTGGCTCTTTCAGTGGTAAAGGTTGCTGACCCCTGGCCTAACCCAATTGAGATGCTATGGCATGTACTGAAGGGGTTGTTCATGCAAGGTATCCCAGTAATGTTAATGAACTGTAACAGTTTTGTGTGGAAATATGGTCTAAAATTCCTCCTTGCCATTGTGCAAGTCTGATCGGCAGCTACAGGAAATGTTTGGTGGAGGTTATTGCTGCTAAAGGAGGTTCTACCAATTATAAAATACAGGGCTTCACATACTTTTTCCAGCCTGGACTGTGAATAAATCAACAAGGTGTTCAATAAAATCATGAGAAGTACAATTGTTTGTGTGTTATTAGTTTAGGCAGATTGTGTTGTCTATTATTGTATTCAAATAAAGATTCGACCACACCTTATGAATAAAATGCAGAAAACCAAGTAATTGCAAAGGGTTCACAAAATATTTCTTGCAAATGTACATTTGGAATCAAGAGTTCTGCAAGAATTTGAAACTCTACACATAAATCCTTAAACTCCATGTTCAGTTGTATCTTTCACATCTTTGGTAATTACTTAGTTCATTTTCTTGATGTCAGCATCTATTTGCTCTACATGCATTCTCACCACCTATTTTTAAAAAATACCGTACACAGATGATTAAGTGAATTGAACAAAGGGTTGGATGATGAACTTCCCTTGTCGCAAGGAACTAGTGAACTAAGGAATTAGCTCTGATATAATCTAAACTTAAACACAAGAAAATCTGCAGATGCTGGAAATTCAAGCAACACACACAAAATGCTGGTAGAACACAGTAGACCAGGCAGCATCTATAGGAAGTAGTAGTCAATGTTTCAGGTCGAGACCCTTCGTCAGGACTAACGGAAAAAAGAGTTAGTAAGAGATTTGGAAGTGGGAGGGGAAGGGGGAGACCCGAAATGATAGAAGACAGGAGGGGGAGGGATGAAGCTAAGAGCTGGGAAGTTGATTGGCAAAAGGGATACAAGGCTGGAGAAGGGGGAGCACCAGAGGAAGATGGAGAACAGGCAAGAAGTTATTGTGAGAGGGAGAGAAACAAAATTAGTGATGGGGTAAGAAGGGGAGGAGGAGCATTAACGGAAGTTAGAGAAATCAATGTTCATGCCATCAGGTTGGAGGCAACCCAGACAGAATATAAGGTGTTATTCCTTCAACCTGAGTGTGGCTTCACCTCGACAGTAGAGGAGACCATGGATTGACATATCGAAATGGAAAGTGGAATTAAAATGTGTGGCCACTGGGAGATCCTGCTTCCTCTGGCGGACAGAGTGTAGGTGTTCAGTGAAATGGTCTCTTAGTCTGCCTCAGGTCTCACCGATGTATAGAAGGCCACACTGGGAGCACCAGACACAGTATATCACCTCCACTCACAGGTGAAGCGTTGCCTCACCTGGAAGGACTGTTTGGGGCCCCAAATGGTGGTGAGGAGGAAGTGTAAGGGCAGGTGTAGCACTTGTTCCACTTGCAAGGATAAGTGCCAGGAGGGAGATCGGTGGGAAGGGATGGAGGGGGGGAAACGAATGGACAAGGGAGTCACGTAGGGAGTGATCCCTGCAGAAAGCAGAAAGTGGGGGGGGGGGGGTGGGAGGTATGGAAAGATGTGCTTGGTGGTGGGATCTGTTGGAGATGGCGGAAGTTACAGAGAATTATATGTTGGACCCGGAGGCTGGTGGGGTGGTAGGTGAGGACAGGGGGAACCCTATCCCTAGTGGGGTGGTGGGAGGATGGGGTGAGAGCAGATGTGTGAAATGGGAGAGATGCGTTTGAGGGCAGAGTTGATAGTGGAGGAAGGGAAGCCCCTTTCTTTAAAAAAGGAAGCTGTGAGAGTTCGTGGGCTTATAGTAAACATCAGTAATCTAAACTCATCTATTCTGACATGGCAAGTACATTTTCTACCTTCTAATATACTTACCTGTCTTTGCTTAACCCTCAAAAGTATTTAATTAGATAAAAGATTTCTAAACATCCTGTAGTCATGAAGTTTGAAGTAAATTTATTATCGAAATACATACGTCACCATACACTGCCTTAAGATTCATTTTCTTGCTGTCACTCACAGTAAACACAAGGAGACATGATATAATCAATGGAAGACCACACACAAAGATGGGCAAACAACCAATGTGCAAAGATGACAAACTATAGAAATAAGAGGGGGAAAATAATGATAATAAATAAATAAAAAGTATCAAGAACATGAATTTGGAGCCCTTGAAAGTCCACGGGGTGTGGGAACAGTTCAGTGTTGGGCTAAATGAAGGTGCATGAGGTTATCCCCTCTGGTTCAAAGCCTGATGGTTCAGGGGTAAGAACAGTTCCTGAACTTGGTGGTGTGGTACCTGAAGCTTCTGTACTTCCTTTCTCATGGCAGCAGCTAGAGAGCAAGGGCTGGATGGTGGGGTTCCTTGATGGTGGCTGCTGCTTTCCTGCGCCAGAATTCCTTGTAGGTCTGCTCAATGGTGGGGAGGGTTTTAATTGCGATGGACTGGGCTATATCCACTACTCTGTCAGATTTTCCATTAAATGACATTATTATTTCCTTACCAGGCAATGATGCAAACGGCATCTATAGAAGCTTGTCAAAGTTTTAGATGACATGCCAAATCTTGACAATATGCCAAGAAAGTAGAGGTGCTGCCATGTCATCTTTGTTACATGCTGGACCCAGGACAGATCCTCAGAAATTATAATGCTGAGGAATTTAAAGTTGCTGACCCTCTCCACTTCTGATCCCCCAATGAGAACTGACTCATGGATCTCCAGATTCCTCCTCTTGTCAATAATTAGTTCTTTGGTTTTGCTCTTCCTTTGTAGTATATTGTTATTGTATGCTTAATTTTGCACTGTTTTAATGTTCCTCATTGGGATTTGGGGTTTTTAATTTGTAAAATGTTTTGAAAAACTAATAAAAAAAAGAAAAAAAAAAGTCTCAGGTTTACAGCAAATTGCGTGTAAAACAAAAAAAAAATCAATTGAGCAGCAGTTCTGTGGGCAAAAACATCGTGTTAATGAAACAGATCTGAGGAGAATGACCAAACTGGTTCAAACAGACAGGGAGGCAACAGTAACTTAAATAATCACATGCCACAACACTGATGTGCAAAAATATATCTCTGAATACACATGTTGAAACTTGAAGATGATGGGCTACAGTAGCAGTAGAGCCCACTAGGTTTCACTCCTGTGGCCACTATATCCTGCACCTAACTAAGTGGTCAGAGTGAACATTGACTGAATGAGCACAAAATGTGCAATTAGAGTTCAGGGTGGGAAGTATGATGCCACACATTTTATAAATAGAAATCAAAAAGCAGATAATCTGAATCAAGAGACTCCAAATGAGTGAGGTACAATTCATCCCTTATTGACAAAGCACAATTAATATTCTCAGTTTAACTTGTCAGAAAAAAAAGCACATAAATTTTAATTTTCTCTTAAATACACAAGAAACAGCAACAAACCTTTCGTTTCTGCTCAGCTTTTCTTTTATCTTCCTCAGTAGACTTGGACATCAATCGGTTTGAGGACGATTCCGGGGTTTGTGTGGGTGTAAGAGTTGTCTGCACTCGCACCAGCACTGACTCCTCTCGTTTTTGGTCCACAGTTTGTGTGGGATTATTGACTGTTTCAATGACCCTCAAATTTGGACGAGAGACTTTTGATTGTGGCATCATTACTACCACTGGACTACTTGGCTCACTGACCTGTGGAGGTGGGTATCTTGGCCAGGCAGGAGTTGTGTATGCGAGATAAGGGTTGTACTGATTAAAAGCAAGTGGTGGAGGATTCAGCGGATAGTTTATTGGAGGTAATGCAAATTGACCATAGGGTGGCATGACAAATGCTGATGATGGAGTAGGCAATAAACCAGACTTACAGTTTATTGAATTAGTTGGAGCAGGATATAGTGGAGCTGCCCTCTCAGGCTCTTTGGCCTTTACATCTGTATCTCTTCTGAAAGATTCTTTGCTCTCTTTCAAACCTGGGTGAGGGGTATTTTCTTGTTTTGACAATTTCATTCGGGACTGCAGATGAGGCTCCAGTGATTTTGTATCATTTCGGGTCCTCAGTTTATCCCAAGAGACAGAATTATGGGAATCCAAAGGGCTATCAGGTGATTGTGTTGAAGATTTCTTCCCATGAAGGCGCTCCTGAGTACGAGCTGCCAACTTGCTAATCTCTGAAACACCAATATCGAGGCCAATAGTTTTCAACAAGTCATGGATCTTTTCATACTCTTTATCAGTCTTCCCCATTTCTGTGTTGGACAATCCCTCTGGCAGATTGGTTTGTCTTAGAGGAAGAAGGTTGTTGAAAGAATAAGATGGTCTAAATTTGCGAGAACCAGTCTTGTCTTCCTCAAGATCTCCATACAGGAACCTTTCTTCATCATCTATATTTGGAAAGTTATGTTTCCTTTCTTGGAAATTGTTGTCAACCTCTGCCAATAGGCCAATTATACGAGAGAATCCACTGTTTCCCTGACTGGCTTGCTCGTGTGGAAGTAGGAAATTTGCACCACAGATCTTATTTTCAGAAGAAATTTCCAATTCTGACTTTGTGGTATACTTAGCTGGAAGCTCCCGTTCAAAATGGAAGTTGGTATTTGTTAAACCAGAGAGTCCAACTTGCTCAGTAATTCGATGCATTTCTCTGTTGTCTCGCATGAAAGAGAACTGTTCAGACTCGGGGAAGTTCAATTCTTTCTGTGGCAACCGCATGAAGCTTTGTGATGGAGAGTAACTATCTCGACGTTCAGCCTTTTCATTCACTGTGACACCGCAATATTCATCAAACTAAAAAACAAAGTTGCCAAAATTAAGAGTTAGCACAAATCACATTTTCACATTCATATTCACTTTTTTAAATATTTAGCTATTTCATGTTATGGCCAGAGGCAATAATTTTCTAAGCCGAGAAAAAGAATCTGCATATACCATGACTGCGCTGTACATATTCTTAGCTTTTATTTTGATAATAATCAAATGGCAACCTTTGAACAACTAAGTTAAAGGCATTGTGAAAGTTGCATCTTTCGGTTTGCTTACTTGTCCCACACTTATAAATGGACACTTAAACTACCTATCAGTAGTTTATTCATTCATTTATTTGGAGATACAGCACAGTAGGCCCTACCAGCCCAACAAGCCCATGCCATCCAATTACACCCACGTGACCAAATAATATGTCTTTAGGATATGGGAGGAAACCCACAGAGTCACAGGGGAATGTACAAACTCCTTAGACAGTGGCATGAATTGAACCTGGGTTGCTGGCACTGTATTAGTGTTATGCTAACCGCCAGGCTACTGTGCTGCCCCAACCTTTACTACTGGGAGTCAAAAGCAAGGAGTGAGAAATGTAAATAATGTTCTATCTCTTACATAATTAACATTCAAACCTGGAGACTAGCAATTTAGAGAACTGCTTAATTTTTCTATACAAGTTTGCAATAATCAGTTTTGAATTTTTAGAGGTACAGAGTAATATAACAGTAGTCCTTCAGCCCTGATGAGCTCAATGCCTTTCATTCTCACTTTAACCAATAAAGCATTGGAATCACCTTCACAAACCCTCAGCAGCCCGATGACCCTGTGATTTCAGTCTCTGATGCATCCTTTAGGAGGGTGAATCTATGGAAATCATTTAGCACAGATGGCGTACCTGGCCAAGTACTGAAGACCTCTGCTAATCAACTTGCTGGAGTGTTTACAAACATCTTCAACCTTTCGCTTCAGCAGTCTGCTTCCTGCAGGCTTCAGTAATAGTGGTGCTCAAGATAGAGGTGGTAACTTGCCTCAATAACTAACATTCTGTAGCACTTACATCCACTGTGATAAAGTGCTTTGAGAGTTTGGTAATGAAGCATTTCAATTCCTGCTTGAGGAATGTCTTGGATCTGCTTAAATTTGCCTACCGTCACAAGTCAACAGCAAATGCCATTTCATTGGCACTTCACTCCGCTCTGGAACACATGGACAATGAAGATGCATATATCCAAATGCTCTTCATTAAGAACAGCTCAGCATCCAACACTTTCAGTCCCTCAAAACTAATCCCCAAGCTCCAAGATCTGGGCCTTGATAGCTCCCTGCGCAACTGGATCCTCAATTTCCTCACTTGCAGACCCCAGTCAATATGGATCGACAACAGGACAAGTGTACCACAATGTTGTAACTATATGTGACATATATCTACTTTGAGAATGAATTTCCTTTGACATTGAATATTCACTGATTTTTTTTTGGATGCTGCTCAATCTGTTGTGAGCTTCCAGTAATATACAGTGGCATGCAAAAGTTTAGGCACCCCCTGGTCAAAATTTCTGTTACTGTGAATAGTTCAGTGAGTAGAAGATGAACTGATCTCCAAAAGTCATAAAGTTAAAGATGAAACATTCCTTTCAATATTTTAAGCAAGATCAGTGTATTTTTTGTTTTGTACAATTTTAGAGTGGAAAAAAAAGTAAAGGAGCACCATGCAAAAGTTTGGGCACCCCAAGAGATCGGAGCTCTCAGATAACTTTTACCAAGGTCTCAGACCTTAATTAGCTTGTTACAGCTATGACTTGTTCACAGTCATTGTTAGGAAAGGCCAGGTGATGCAAATTTCAAAGCTTTATAAATGCCCTGACTCCTCAAACCTTGTCCCAACAATCAGCAGCCATGGGCTCCTCTAAGCAGTGGCCTAGCACTCTGAAAATTAAAATAAATGATGCCCACAAAGCAGGAGAAGGCGACAAGAAGATAGCAAAGCATTTTCAGGTAGCCATTTCCTCAGTTCGTAATGCAATAAAGAAACGGTGACGGTCAAGTTGAGGTCCAGAAGACTAAGAAAACTTTCCAAGAGAACTGCTTGTAGGATTGCTAGAAAGGCAGATCAAAACCCCGTTTGACTGCATAAGACCTTCAGGAAGACTTAGCAGACTCTGGAGTGGTGGTGTACTATTCTACTGTGCAGCGACACCTGCACAAATATAACCTTCATGGAAGAATCATCAGAAGAAAATTTTACCTGCGTCCTCACCACAAAATTCAGTGTCAGAAGTTGGCAAAGGAACATCTAAACAAGCCTGATGTATTTTGGAAACCAGTCCTGTGGACTGATGAAGTTAAAATAGAACTGTTCAGCCGCAATGAGCAAAGGTATGTTTGGAGAAAAAAGGGTGCAGAATTTCATGAAAAGAACACCTCTCCAACTGTTAAGCACAGGGGTGGATCGATCATGCTTTGGGCTTGTGTTGCAGCCAGTGGCACAGGGAACATTTCACTGATAGAGGGAAGAATGAATTCAATTAAATACCAGCAAATTCTGGAAGCAAACATCACACCGACTATAAAAAAAAAAGCTGAAGATGAAAAGAGGATTGCTTCTGCAACAGGATAACGATCCTAAACACACCTCAAAGTCCACAATGGACAACGTCAAGAGGCGGAAGCTGAAGATTTTGCCATGGCCCTCACAGTCCCTTGACCTAAACATCATTGAAAATCTGTGGATAGACCTCAAAAGAGCATTACATGCAAGACGGCCCAAGAATCTCACAGAACTAGAAGCCTTTTGCAAGGATAAATGGGTGAAAACCTCCCAATGAAGAATTGAAAGACTCTTAGCTGGCTACAGAAAGCGGTTACAAGTTGTGATACTTGTCAAAGGGGGTGTTACTAAGTACTGACCATGCAGGATGCCCAAACTTCTGCTTCAGGCCCTTTTTCTTTTTTATTTCCAAACTGTAAAAAATGGAAATAAAAAAAGTGATCTTGCTTAAAATATTAGTGAAACGTGTCATCTTTAACTTTATGCCTTTTGGAAATCAAGTCATCTTTTACTTGCTTAGCTATTCACAGTAACAGAAATTTTGACTAGGGGTGCCTAAACTTTTGCATGCCACGGTATACTTTTTAAGAGAACAAGCTGCTACAGGAAATCAGGTCAGGCAACGTCAAAAGGGGGAATAGACAGTCGGCACTTTGGGTCAAGGCCCTTCACCTGGACCAAAAGAGCAGAGGGGAGATAACAAGTATAAAATCGAGTGGTAGGGAATGGAGCAGGAGCTGCCAAGCAAGAGGTGAGAACAGACTGACAGGCAGATGGAGGCAAGAGGAAGACCAACATTAAGTACTCCATTCTGAGTACTGCTGGGGGGAGTGTGAGAGACAACCTATCTGGGGAAAGCAACAGAGGCCATGCCTCTGGCACTGAGTCTGGCCCTGCGGCTCATAAGGGTAGGGAACGGAAGAGAATGGCATAAGTAATAGGAGACTCTATACTTAGGGTAACAGATAGTCAATTCTGTGGGCGCAAAAAAGAAATATGGAAGGTAGTTTGCCTCCTGGATGCCAGAGTTCGTGATGTTTCTAAACACATCCACAATATCCCGAAATAGGAGGGTGCGCAGCCAGAGACTGTGGTACACATTGGTACCAATGACATAGGTAGAAAGAGGGATGAAGTCCAGAAAGCAGAATACAGGGAGTTAGGAAGGAAACTGAGAAACAGGAACTCAAGGGGTGTAATCTCAGGATTGCTGTCTCTGCCATGTAACAGTGAGTATAGGAATAGAATGAGTTTGCTGATAAATCCGTGGCTGAAAGATTGGAGCAGGGGGCAAGGATTCAGATTTCTGGATCTCTGGGACATCTTCCGGGGCAAGTATGACCTGTAGAAAAAGGACATGCTGCACTTGAATCCGGGGGGGGGGGGGGGGGGCGCAATATCCGAGTGAGGAGATTTGCTAATGCTATCAGGGAGGGTTTAAACTAGATTTGCAGGGGGGCGAGAACCAAAGTGAAAAGGCAGAGGATGGGGCAGTTGGCACAGAAGTAGAGACAGCTTGCAGGGAGTTTGTGAGGAAGGAAGGAAGGATAGGCAGATGATAGAACAAAGATACTGTGGCAACCCACTTACTGCGCAGACGAACCGGCTCACAAATAGCCAGTACACGGGGAGAGACTTTGGTAATGCACCTCTGATGTCACTTCCGCCCGGAGAGAGTGGGCACTAGGGATTGAAATACCAGCACCACTAAGTTTGAATAAACTAGTCTCGAAACGACTTACCGACTGCGTGTCATCTCTAGCTCTATGTGTAGCACATCGCTACATTGGTGACCCCGACGGTCCAAACGGGATTTGGACCAAAGATGACCGACTCTTCATCTGTTCACGCAGTTTCACTACAACTGCCGACTTTCTGGACGTTGCGACCACGCGTGTGGTTTAGCCAAGCAGAAGCCCAGTTCCAGATTTGGCAGATATCCTCTGATTCCATGCGTTACTACCATGTGGTGAGTGCCCTTGACCAGGAGACAGCCGCCCAGGTTGCGGATTTCATAGTCGCCCCCGGAAGAACACAAACATGAAGCATTCAAGGCGCTGCTCATTGGGACCTTTGGCTTCTCACAGCATGAGCGGGGTGCCCGCCTGCTTCACCTGGACGGTTTGGGAGACAGACTGCCATCAGCATTGATGAACGAGATGCTGTCCCTGGCTGACAGACACAAGCCCTGCCTCATTTTCAAGCAAGCGTTCCTGGAGCAACTGCCCGAGGACATACATCTGCTGCTGGCCGACGCAGATTTCAGCGACCCCCAGAAGGTGGCAGCCCGGGCAGACGTGCTGTGGAAAGCCAAGAGGTAGAGCGTGGCGTCCGTCGGTCAGATTACCAGGCCACGCGCCCAACAGCAGACCAGACCAGGCCCGGCAGGGGAGCGCACACAACACAGAGACAGGAGTGAGGAGGCCAGTGAACAGTGGTGTTTCTACCAAAAGCCCGCTGTTGTCGCCCGCCCTGCCAGGGCCAGCTGCCGCTAATGACTATGGCGGCTGGCCACCAGGACAGACTCTTGTACGTCTGGGACAAACAGTTGGGACGCCGCTTCTTGGTCGACACCGGAGCGGAGATCAGCGTCTTGCCCCCGATGGGGTACGACACCCACAATAGGAAGCCAGGACCCACCCTGAGGGCCGCAAACGGCAGCACGATACGGACCTAAGGCACCTGCACAGTGCAGCTGCAGTTCGGCGCCAGCCGGTTCATGTGGGACTTCACACTGGCCGCGGTGGCCCAACCACTCCTGGGGGTGGACTTCTTGCGAGCTCACAGCCTGCTGGTCGACTTGCAAGGGAAAAGACTGGTACATGCCAAGACTTTCCAGATGTTCTCCCTGGGTGAAGCCAAGTTGCCAGGCCCACACCTGGACTCCATCACGCTGTCGGACAACAAATTCACCAGACTCCTGGCAGGCTTCCCATCGATTCTGACACCGCCATTCACGGCAGCCATGCCCAGACACGGGGTACAACACCACATTCCGACTCAGGGACCACCCCTCCACGCCCACGCACGAAGGCTCCCCCCGGAAAAGCTCCACCTGGCGAAGGAGGAATTCCAGCGGATGGAGGAATTGGGGATCATACGGCGGTCCAACAGCCCATGGGCCTCCCCCCTGCACATGGTGCCCGAAGCAACAGGGGGCTGGAGACCATGCGGCGACTACTGCAGGCTGAACGAGGCTACGACACCGGACTGCTACCCTGTGCCGCACATTCAGGATTTTGCAGCAAACCTGCACGGCACACGGATCTTCTCCAAGGTGGACCTCGTCCGGGGATACCATCAAATCCCAATGCATCCGGACGACGTCCCCAAAACGGCACTCATCACCCCTTTCGGCTTTTTCGAGTTCCTCCGCATGCCATTCGGCCTAAAGAATGCCGCACAGACGTTTCAACGGTTAATGGATGCGACCTGGACTTCGCTTTCATCTATTTGGACGACATCCTCATAGCCAGCAGCAGTCGTCAGGAGCATCTGTCCCACCTCCATCAACTCTACGCCCGACTGAGTGATTACAGCCTGACAATCAACCTGGCCAAACGCCAGTTCGGGCTCGATGCCATCGATTTCCTGGGCCACAGGATTACTAAAGACGGGGCAACACCTCTGCCCGCCAAGGTAGACACGGTCCGCCATTTCCCCTGACCCAACACAATCAAAGGCCTCCAGGAATTCGTGGGTATGGGAAATTTCTACCACCGTTTCCTCTCTTCAGCTACCCAAATCATGCGCCCCCTGTTCGCCCTGATGTCGGGTAAGGGCAAGGACATTACCTGGGACAAGGAGTCCGCCGCCGCTTTCATTAAAACGAAAGAAGCCTTGGCAAACACCGTGATGCTAGTGCACCCCAGAATGGACGTCCCCACTGCTCTCACAGTGGACGCATCTAACACGGCAGTCAGTGGGGTGCTGGAACAACTCATCGAGGGTCGCTGGCAACCCCTGGCATTTTTCAGCAAACACCTGCGACCACCCGAGCTCAAATACAGTGCTTTCGACTGGGAACTGTTGGCGCTATACCTGGCAATCCGGCATTTCAGGTACTTCTTAGAAGGCAGGCCGTTCACCGTGCTTACGGACCACAAACCATTGACCTTCGCGTTCACGAAGGTGTCCAATCCCTGGTCGGCTCGCCAGCAGCAACATCTGTCCTACATCTCGGAGTACACAACGGACATCCAGCATGTCTCAGGAAAGGACAACGTCGTGGCGGACGCACTCTTCAGACCGGCTGTCCAGGCCCTGTCCCTGGGAATGGACTATGCAGCACTGGCGGAGGCACAGCAGGCAGATAACGAGATGCCCAGCTACAGGACCGCAGTCTTGCGTTTGCAGCTGCAGGACTTTCTCGTAGGCCCAGGTGAGAGGACCCTCCTGTGCGACGTGGCTACCAGCCAACCTCGCCCCATCGTCCCGGCAGCCTGGAGGCAGCAGGTTTTCGACTCCATACACTGTTTGGCGCACCCATCTATTAGGACAACCGTCCGGCTGGTCTCCAGCAACTCGCGTGGCATGGACTTTGCAAGCAGGTCAGTGAATGGGCCAGAACATACACACAGTGCCAGACAGCCAAGGTACAGCGGCACACTAAAGCCCTGCCACAGCAGTTTGAACCCACCCTCCGGAGGTTCGACCACATTCACATGGATATCGTGGGCCCCCTACCAGTGTCCCGAGGAGCACGGTACTTCTTAACAGTGGTAGACCGGTTCACGAGGTGGCCAGAGGCGGTCCCGCTCACCGACACATCTGCCAATTCCTGCGCCCGAGCACTGATCACAACCTGGGTAGCACACTTCGGGGTACCGGCCCACATTTCCTCCAACAGAGGCGCCCAGTTCACCTCCAGCCTGTTGGGAACGCAGCTGCACCACACAACTTCCTACCACCCAGTCGAACAGACTAGTGGAACGCTTCTACCGTCACTTGAAGTCATCTCTCATGGCCCACCTGAGAGGACCTAACTGGGTGGACGAGCTTCCCTGGGTCCTGCTTGGAATCCGCACAGCGCTCAAAGAGGATCTGCATGCCTTGTCGGCCGAGTTGGTGTACGGCGCACCCCTGGCCGTCCTGGGAGAGTTCATACCAGCCCCAAGGGGGCAACAGGAAAAACCCGCAGCAGTCCTGGACAGACTACGCGAAAGGCTCGGCAACCTGGCCCCCGTACCAACTTCACAGCATGGACTGACCCCGACCCATGTACCCAAAGAACTGCAAAACTGTAAGTTTGTGTTTGTACGAAGGGGTGGACACTGGGCGCCGCTACAGCGGCCATACGAGGGGCCATTCAGGGTGATCAACAACAACGGGTCCACATACATTCTGGACATTGGGGGGAAAGAAGAGGTTTTCACAGTGGACCAACTCAAACCAGCCCATATGGACTTGGCGCAGCCGGTCGCGGTTCAGGCACCGCGGCGCAGAGGCAGACCTCCCAAACAGAGTCCAACCCAGACTGAGGACATTGGGGGGTGTATCACCAGTTCTGGGGGGGGGGGGGGGGGTGGTTATGTGGCGACCACTTCCTGCGCAGGTGAACCGGCTCACAAATAGCCAGCGCGCAGGGAGAGACTTTGGTAATGCACCTCTGATGCCATTTCCGCCCGGAGAGGGCGGGCGCTAGGGATTGAAATACCAGCACCGCAAAGTTTAAATAAACTAGTCTCGAAACGACTTACCGACTGCGTGTCGTCTCTAGCTCTGTGTGTAGCACATCGCTACAATACACTGGTTTAAGATCTGTCTTTTTTAATACAAGGAGTATCATAAACAAGGTGGATAACCTTAAGAAAGTGGATCAATACTTGGAACTATGACATTGTGGCCATTACAGAGACTTGGATGTCTCAGGGACAGGAATGGCTGCTGAATGTGCCAGGCCTTAGATGTTTCAAAAAAAAACCAGAGGGAGGAAAAAGAGGTGAGGTGTGGCAGATATCTGTGTATTAGATATAGTGTCACAGCTGCAAAAATGGAGGAAGTCATGCAGGAATATCTACAGTCAGTGTGGGTAGAAGTCAGAAACAGGAAGGGGGTAATAACTCTACTGGGTATTTTTTTTATATAGACCTCCCAATAGTAACAGAGACGTCGAGGAGCAGATAGGGAGGCAGATTCTGGAATGGTGCAATAATAATAGGGTGGTTGTGATGGGAAATTTTAATTTTCCTAATATAGACTGGCACCTCCTCGGAGCATTGGTTTTAAGATGCGGTAGAGTTTGTTAGGTGTGTTCAGGAAGTTTCCTGACACAGTATGTAGATAAGCCAACTAGAGGAGAGGCTGTACTTGATAAGGTGTTGGGAAATGAGCCTGGTCAGGTGTCAGATCTCTCAGTGGGAGAGCATTTTAGAGGTAATGATCAAAACTCTATCTCCTTTACCATACTGCTGAAGAGGGATAGAAGCAGACAATTTGAAAAAACATTTAATTGGGGGAGGGGGAAATATGCTATTACGCAGGAACTTGGAAGCATAAATTGGGAGCAAATGTTCTCAGGAAAATGCATGGCAGAAATGTGGCAAATGTTCAGGGAACATTTGCATGACGGTCTACACAAGTATGTTCCATTGAAGCAGGGAAAGGACAGTAGGGTAAAAGAACCATGGAGTCCAAAGGATATGGAAAATAGAGTTAAGAAGAAAAGAAAAGCTTATGAAGGTTCAAGAAACTTGATACTGTTAAGAGCTCTAGAAAATTACAAGGTTGCTAGGGAGGAGCTTAAAAATGAAATTAGGAGAGCTAGAAGGGGCCATGAGAAGGCCTTGGCAAGCAGGATTAAGGAAAGCCCTGAGGCATTCTACAAGTACAAGAAGAGCAAGAGGATGAACCATGTGAGAATAGGACCAATCAGGTGCGATGGTGGAAACGTGTGCATGGAGTCAGAGGACGTAGTGGAGGTACTTAATGAATATTTTGCTTCAGTATTCACCAGTGAAAAGGACTTTGGTAATTGATAACTTAAAGCGGACTGAAACACTTGAGCACATAGACATTAATAAAGAGGATGTGGTGGAGCTGTTGAAAGGTGTTAAGCTAGATAAGTCACTGGAACCGGATGAGGTATACCCCAGGCTACTGTGGAAAGTGAGGGAGGAGATTGCTGAGCTTCTGGTGATGAGCTTTAAATCATCAACAGGAACGGGAGAAGTACCAGAGTACTGGAAGGTTGTTCCCTTGTTCAAGAAAGAAAGTGCGGATAACCCAGGAAATTATAGACCAGTGAGTCTTACTTCAGTGGTGGGCAAGTTGTTGGAGAAGATCCTGAGAGGCAGGATTTTTGAGCATTTGAAGAAACAAAATGATTGGATGCAGTCAGCATGGCTTTCTCAAGAGCAGGTCGTGCCTTATGAACCTGACTGAATTCCTTAAGGACGTATCAAAACACATTGATGAAGGTAGAGCAGTGGATGTAGTGCATATGGATTTCAGTAAGTCATTTGATAAGGTTCCCCATGCGTGGCTCATTCAGAAAGTAAGGGGGCATGGGATCCAAGGAAAACTTGCTTCGTGGATCCAGAATTAGCTTGCCCACTTGAAGGCATATGGTGATTGTAGATGGTTCGTATTCTACATTGAGGACAGTGACCAGTGGTTTTCCGCAGAAATCTGCTCTGGAAGCCCTCTGTGATTTTTATAAATAACCTGGATGAAGAAGTAGAAGGGTGGGTTAGTAAATTTGCTGATGATACAAAGGTTGGGGGTGTTGTAGACAGAGTGGAGGGCTGTCGGAGGTTACAGCGGGACATTGATAGGGTGCAAAACTGGGCTGAGAAGTGGCAGATGGCGTTCAACCCAGATAAGTGTGAAGTGGCTCATTTTGGTAGGTCAATTTCAAGATAGAATATAGTACTAAAGTTAAAACTCTTGGCAGTGTGAAGAATTAGCGATCTTGGGTGGGGGGGGGGGGGGGTCCCATGTCCACAGGACACTCAAAGCTGCTTCACAGGTAGACAGTGTTGTTAAGAAGGAATATGGTGTGTTGGCATTCATCAACCGTGGGATTGAGTTCAAGAGCCATGATGCAATGTTACAACTATACAGGACCCTGGTCAGACCCCTCTTGGGAGTATTGGGTTCAGTTCTGGTCACCCCACTACAGTAAGGATGTGGATACTATAGAAAGTGCAGAGAAGATTTACAAGGATGTTCCCTAGATTGGAGAGCACACTGGATAAGGCACTTATGGGAACAGGTTTGAACTCCCTGCCAGCTAATTTTCTTATAGAACTGTGCAACTGTACCCAAGAGGATTGATGCAGTTTTAAAGACAAAAGGTGTTTACACCAAATACTAATTTCATTTATTCCCCCCCCCCACTGTTTACTGCTTTTTTTAAACTGTTAATTTTTTTGAGACTTAGAAATTTTTGGTTTCATTTTATTTGAATGCATCTTTGCTTTACAGAATTTTTTTTAGATCATGTGCCTACGACTTTTGTAGAATAGTGTGTTAACATCATGGATGACCCGAATGTGATCATATTCTCATCTCTCCACATAAGCTTCCACCCCTCATTAAGGAGATGTCTCTAGCTTAAAAGTATTTAACACTTGCCCTCCAATGTCTTTACAAAAAAAATTCCTTTCCATCTTATATGGGCAAGTCCTTCTTTATACCTCCACCCTATTTCTAGCTTCTCCATGAGAAAACATCCACTCATCCAACCTATCAAAAGATCTCAAAATATTAAATGTGTCACTAAAGATTATTTGCATTTTTCAAAAACTCCAGTAGATACACATGCAGACTATTCAACCTTTCCTCATAAGGCAACCCAACGTTTCAATTAAGCCTTCTCTGAACTACTTCAATGCATTACCATCCCTCCTTAAAGATCAATACTCTCTACAGTGCTCTATGTATTCTTACCAACATCCAAAACAGAAGTGTAGCCTTCCATAAGCATTTTGCAAAGCTTGCAACAGGACGCCTGGCTTCCTCTGCATCGCTGAGCTCTACAAATCTCTCTTAATTCAAGTAATATGCTTGTCAATTTCCCTCCAACAACTGATAGTGCAATATTCTCACATTAATGCACAACTACAGTCAAGATTTCTATACTCAATTCCATGAAATAGGATTGGAATCCACAACTTTGACATGGGAGGCAAATGCATTACTCACAGATGTGGCTAATAAAGATGCACAGGGTGTTCTGTATCTTGGTTAGATAAATAGATTAAAATAAGATCTAAAGCAGGTGACAGTGTTGCAGTTGAGAAAGTGAATTTCATAGATGCAGCCCAAATGGTTTAAATTATAATTACAAACAATGGGGTAACAGAAGGTGGAACCAAAGCAGTACAAAGGCAAAAAAGGTAAATAACTACTGAAACCCTAAACACCAGAAGTATGCATCGAACGATTTTAGGTGAAGGCCACACAAACTGCTCAGCCAAACCTGCCCTGCTCTGCAATACAGCAGCTGATCCTGTACCTTATATCAAATTTCCTGTCCAATCCCCACATTCCAATTCCTTTGAGTTCAATAATCTACCATACATCCTTCAATATATTCAACAGGGGATATACAACTCTCAGAGGAAGAGCTTCTTGACATCTACCTCAAATGCCTTTCAGAACTACATAGGTTTAAAAACTCATTCCTGTAGTTAATAGGTTTATAGCAATCCCAAGAATACAGGGTAAGAAGGTGATAGTAGTGCTTTTGAAGTTTATATAAAGTCAAATTTGAAGGCTAAGAACACAATATTGAGAACAATATTGGTATGGTTAAGATTTCAAAAGGTGGTGGTTTTAGAAAGATGCAGTAGGTGGAACTTGGATCAGGGACCCCAAGTTCAGGAAAAATAAAAGTTAACATGCTGGTAATTTACAAGTAATCAGGAAAGCTAGTGAAATGTTTTTATTGTGGGCTATTGGGAATAGAAAAATAGGAATTTATAAAGAACGATATGCTTACATTGGAGGTGGTGCAGAGAAGGTTCACTAGATTGATAGACTCATCAAATGAAGAGCAATTTACATTTCCACTCATTGCAGTTTAGAAGAGAAGCAATCTTATGGAAACATGCAAAATTATGATGAGGAAGAATTTTGAGAGGATACTTCTTCTAGTGAGGATTTCTAGAATTAAGCAGCATAATTTCAGAATAAGAGACATTTCAAAAGGAGCTGAGAAAGAAACTCTTCTCTCAGACTCAAATCTTTGGAATTTTCTGTGCCAGAGTTGTGGCGTAGTGGCATCAGCGCTGGACTTCGGGAGAGGTCCCAAGTTCAAATCCGGCCAGCACCCTTGCATGGTCTCCATCCATGGTGAGTTAATGGCTGGTGATCTCTTTTAAAAAAGCTCACCCGGCAAAGGGCAAAGGCAAACCACTGCTGTAACTTGCCATGTACATGACTTCCTAGTATGTCAGAGTGGCAAAGAGGGAAATCGTCCGCCAACTGGAAATTCCAGATGCGACCTACTGACGACAACAAGAGTTGTGGAGGAGTTATTTAACATATTCAAAGTGGAGAATGGCAAACATTGAATGATGTGAACACAGGGAATGGTGAGAGCACAGGAAAATGAAGGCCAAGTTTGAATCAATCATGACAGAGCAACAAGTCTATTCCTGCTCCTGTTTTCTATGTATGCATCTGTAATTGATGGTACTGTACTGTGATCTCAGGTCAGGTCTGATGCCTGCAAACAATGTGGCTGAACCAGAAACTGTAACCACAAAAATAAATGCCACCAACTACAACAGTGGGGAGCTTGTACAAACACAATTTCTGTTTACCAACTACAGAGTAATGTGCAGCTCCTCACAATTTCTGGCTGTAGGCAAGCAATCTGATAAAGGGTCAGCAGAGGACTTGAGGTATTTTTGAAATAACAGAGCTAAGTGCCTTTGGCATACTTATGAAAGCTGATCCCACATCTCCAGACTTAGAAAAGAATTGGGAAAGCCTAGCAAATGAAGTTTTCCCAAAGTATGAGTACATAGTAGAGACAGTCTATAAGGGGCAGTCACACTGCTAAGTATTTCACACTAATTCAGGGGACAGTATAAATCAGCAAAGTAGAAGAGCAGATAACAGAGTTAGAGAGATGAACAACACAGAAACAGGTTCTTTAGTCCATTATGTCTAACCTGATCATCATGTACAATCTATATGGATCTCATTTATTCTGTAATTTACTATGACTTGGTGATTCAATTACTTGTCCAGATGTTTCATATCTGTGAAAGTACCTGCCTCAAAAATGTCAGGCAGTCCTTTCCAGATTGTAGCCAACCTGTGAGTTGGTATATTAACTCCACCATGGCCAGGCCCAAGCTTGGATGTGAAAAGAGGAGGGTTGGGCACGGGGATAGCAATCCCATCATATAAAAAACAAGAGCAACAGAAACTTCATCCCTGGGAGAGAAAGGAGAAGATGGGATACACCTGGGAACAATTTGAAAGACTGGCCCAGGACAGGAAACTCTGGTGAGCTAATGTAGCTGGCCTATGTCCCAGTAGAGGTGATCGGTTTAAGCTGGATGACATGATGATCATGGAAAACTGCTAATCTACATAAAGTCTGGGCAAACCGAATGCGCAGTAACAGAGCAGAAGGATAATTCCTGGAATAAATAGGGGATGATGTCAGTAGGTAGAAGAACCATGGTGGGAACAAGCTACAGGTTGAAAATCTTTAGTCCAGCACGATCAAGATCCGACTGGTGCCAGACCACAGAAAATGTGAACTACAGAAATTGTCCCAAATCATCTTCAAGTAGGGAAGCTGTTCTTTTTGAGTATTGACACCTCTATAGGTCATTTTAGGGTTCCAAGAACTGTCTTGCAAGCTGAAGATTTGCTGAGATTGTAAAAGTTGCCTTGTTGAGTTAATTAGCTACAGATTCACAACATGACAGATCACAAAATACCAGACTACAGAGCTTGAGTATTTTATGCACAGCATTAATGAGTAATATGGCAGTCAAGGATCCTTGAGTGAAATGTGCACATAATATGATGCAGTTTCATTTCAAACATGTAAGTGACCAGTTCTATGTGAAACCAGGGTTCCATAGATACTTGAATAGTTCCCACAGAATGGAAGGCAGTAACCTTTTAAAAAAGAAAGAAACTACGTAACCTGACAATAACAGTATTGAAAATGCTGGAATCCATTCAGGAAGTGATGACAGAACACTCAGAAAATAATTTTTAAAAAATCACTGGAAATAGTAAGTCAAGCAGCAAATGTAGAAAAAGAAACTGAGGCACAATTTCAAACCAAAGACCTTCTGTTAAAACCAGGAACAAACTGGTGGTCAACATGTAAAAAGGCAACAATATTCAAGGATTTTCATGTAAATGGAGCATATCCAGTAGGTTGCAAGGATAGAGGGTAGATATTTTGAAGAAAGGAATACCAGTAATTCAAAAGTTGTCAGCCTTTACAGAGGAACAAGGTCAAAGAAACAGAATACAATCTCCAGAAGATGGACAAGAGGGCTGAAGGGTAAAGGAACATTAGACCAAGTGAAAGAAGCAGTGAAGCTTTGCTGCCAAGGAGAATGGCTAAGACAGCAGAAATCACAATATTAGTTACAAACAGCTACTGCACACCATTGAAGAAGGATTTACAGAGACACTGGATGAAGGAATGAAGATGAGAAATAACTTTAATTCCAATTTTAAAGAGAACAAGATCTGGAACGCTTGACCGAAGTTCAGATGGAAACTGAAATGACCAAGAACAAGGACCCAGATAATCCAGTATCATGCCAAATGCTTCACACATACAACATTTTTTTTCATTAACTTAACCTCAACTGCACAAATTCTCCATGTTCTGATCACAGCTGTTTCAAATCTATATTGTCAATCTTGCTGCTTCAAATTGTCCTGCAGTCAAGATGCAGACCCCATACATCAGCAAGGCCTCAAATTTGAGACATATTCTATCGGCAGGCCAGAACATGCTCAGCCCACAAAGCTAGTCTAAATGTTGTCAGATAGTTATAATTGTTTTTCAATGTTTCTGATGTCACCAACATTCCTCAATAATCTAAATTTAAGGCACCAAATGACAACATTTAATGTAAAGTTCCCATCAAGGGGGAAACTACCAGCTCAAGGAAACAATAAGCTGATTTCCCCAAAAGAACATTATCTTTTGAGACATGGTTTACCACTGTTGCCTAAAGTTAAATGAGAGGCATTTCTGAAATTGTACTCACATGGCAGTTTGTCCAACTGACATCACTCTATCGGATACAAGCTTATCTAGTCCATTGGACTATGGGACCAGTAAACGCACTTATAAATTGAAAAGCATTTATTGGCTGAAGACAATCAATTTTGCTTGCCATACAATGCAGAACAGTCATTAACACTCAGTCATGGCATGTACCCTAAATTACTGCCCAGGCAAGAAACAAGAGAGCATTATGATTCTATGAAAACATTTGAAATTCATGTTTGTCCCTGAATATGATTAGCCACCTCCCCATAAACTGCTGGAGCAACAAGATACATAATGCAAACCCTCAAGTCTGTTCAATCATCCAATGAACTTACTGAAGTTGATTAAGTTGGTTTACATCTTTCAACACATTCTTCTAACAGAGACTGACACGTCTTTGTTAGAAAAAAATTGAATCGTAACTTTTTGAAAGAGAGTAGTTGGACATCTCTGCCATCTATCACATGGAGTATTTCCAGATTTCATTCCTAAAAGGGCATGTCTCGAGTTTTAATATCCATATAATTTTTGAAATAATTATTGTCAAGGGATATCCCAAAGCCTGAAGTTATAATAAATGCAGGTAAAACTACTTAAATATAAAAAATTTAGACGAGTAAGGAATTATATTTATGTTCTCTGATTTGGAACTTAAAAATGTTGATCTTCCAATCTACCTCACTGTAGCTATTGGTACTTTATTTATCTGCAGTGTATTTTCTCTGTAACGTTATATTTTGCATTGTTTTCCTTCTAATGATCTGTTTGGATGAAAGACAAACAAAAGCTTTTCACTGTATCTCTGTTTATGTGAGAACAATAAAGCAATTCCAATAGGTCACACCTGCATAGCAGCTGAGGATTCCAATTCCGGTTCAGTGCGCTTCTTCAGTATAGATTTCTTTGGCATCTGTGGAGCCTCATCTGGTCTGTGCAAGATATAACCACTCCTCGGAGACTGCTGCAAACTTGATGTACCCTTCTCAAAACGTTCAGACAAGCGGTAAGATGAGTTTGAGAGTTCTCGCTGAGAGGGAGGGAGCATTTCTGCTATAATCCTTTCCTCTTGCTCCTTCCTCCTGCGAGCAATTTCTAATTCACGAAATTCATCATTTTTACTTTTGCTATAAGAAAAATGCTCCTGAGCATGACTGCTGGCAGGATTCCGATGTGGAGTCAGATTTTGTGGCCGGTCAGGACTTCTAGTTCTATAATTCCGATGCCTTTCTGGACTGCGGCTACGGTGCTCTCTGCTATGACGATCCCTGCTACGACTGCGATGTTCAAGTTGAGAACGTTTGGAATCCCTTCCTCGATCATCAGACCTCAAGTGGGAGTAAGGGATCTTCCTAAACCTGTCCACATCACGTTCACTTGATCTTCTGCCTTCTCTCTGTGACAAAGAACGTGATCCATAGTCTGACCTCCGTTTGTATGTATCATCAGCAGGCATCATGCCTAGAAACTCACGAGAGTAGTCATCACGGAGAGAATGTTTTCCCTGCATACGACTGGATTGTGGCAGAGGACTTCTGTACATGAGACCATCACCCATTGCATCCCTGTTGGTTACAAACAGCAAGTTAGAGAATAAAACAATGTCCACTGAATTCCAGAGTAGGAATAATAAAAATTATATCAACAGGCATAAAATCACTGGTTATTTTAAAAAAAAATCTGCAGTCCTTTTCTAAGCAACACACACAAAACACTGGAGGAACTCTTTATCAGGACTGCTGAAGGGTCTCAGCCTGAAACATCGAATGTTTAATCCCCTCCATAGATGCTGCCCAACCTTCTGAGTTCCCCCAGCATTTCATATGTGGTGCTCAAGATTTCCAGCATCTGCAAAATCATGTGACTCAAAATCCCAATGGTTCTGCTTCTTGTTCACCAAGTTCTGTTGCCTGCTCTCCTTGCAAACTCATTGGGGTTTTATTCCCCCCCCCCCCCGCTTATAAACTTACTGTCAACCTAATTGCTGTGCTTCCAGCAAATTCACTGGGCCCCATTTCTCACCTTCTCAATAAATTCCTGAGTCCTGCAATTTCCCACTCTCCTCTTAAACTCACTGGGTTCCACTTCCTGCACTCAATGTATAATTATCAGGTTTACTATAATGTATGACGTAGTAACATCAAAATACATAAAAGTGTTTGCTTTTAATATCCATTAGTATGGAAAATCAGCTCATCTGGCTCCAAAGTCCTCAAAGTGCTAATGATGAAATTTCTACTATATATAAATAGCAAAAGCCTCAAGTATTTAGTTTGGTTTGTCTTTCTCCTATTAACTATTGTGGTATAATTTAAACAGAAAGTTTTATCAACGTTATTACCAACATTCATCTCTAAAGAAAGCGAGATTAGAATCACCTCCCAGAAGGCTGCCGGTTAGCAAATTCACATACTAAAAGACATGCAATTCAGATAAGAGGGGGAAAGTTTAAACATGTGTGGAGAGGGTTTTTTCCCGAAAGATAAAGTGGCAAGTGCTAAAAATAGTGGTGAAAGCAGGTATAACAATGGAATTTAAGTGGCTATTAGACACATGAACAGGCATGAAATGGCAGGATACAGATCACGTACAGTCAGAAATTTAGTTTAATTTGCCATTGTGTCCAACAAAGTCAGTCAAGAGTCTGTGTGTTCATGTATCATACTGTTTTATGTTCTATTGACTAGGTCAACTATTTGCAATTGCTACTCAATTAACTCCAGTTCTCAGTTTTCTCCTGAATATGTCTCAATACTAAACCATAAATTAGCTGCTGCACTTAGTCAAGACGGTGATGACTTTCCAAGGATTCCTGTGAATCAGGAAGATCATAATAGTGATACAAAGTGTAAATGCCCTTTAACTTTGCATCAGAGGAAAAGAGTAAACAGTTGACATTTCAGGCTGAGAGCTGGGGTGTTATGTTGAAGTTGTATTAAGACATTGGTGAGGCCTAATTGGCAGTATGGTGTTCAGTCAGGTCACCTACCTACAGGAAAGATGTCCGTAATATTGAAGGAGAATTTACAAGGGAATTACTAGGATTTAATAATTTTAGTTATAGGAAGAAGTTGAAAAGATTATGAATAGTTGACTAGCTCCTGATGAAGGGTCTCAGCCGAAAACACCAACTGTACTCTTCCATAGGTGCTGCCTGGCCTGCTGAGTTCCTCCAGCATTTTGTATGTGTTGCTTGGATTTCCAGCATCTGCAGATTTTCTCTTGTTTGTGAAGAGGTTAGGACTTAATTCTATGGAGCATAGGAAAATAAGTGGGGATTTAATAGCAGTATACAGACTTACGAAGGGTATATATAGAGTTAATGCAAAGAAGCTTTTCCCCCACCAAGACTAGAACTAGAGGTCATAGGTTAAGGATAAAAGGTTAGGTATTTATGGGAAATCTGAAGGGGAACTTCATTCACTCAGAGGGCGATGTGAGGGTGGAACAACCTGCCAGCAGAAGTAACAAATGTGGGTTCAATTGCAACATTTAAAAGAAGTTTGGATAGGTACACAGATGGGTGGGATTTGGAAGGCTATGGTCCAGGTATGGGATGATGGAACTAGGCAGAATAAGTTTGGCATGGACTGGATGGGCCAAAGAGCCTATTTCTGTGCTTAGTGCTCAACTGTCAGAAGAGCCAATTCTATATTGTATGACAATGACTAATTCTCTCCCTTCTGCCTAACATGTTTAAATTCTTTTTCAATTCACAAGACCCATAAGACTCCAACATTGTTTTAATTACCCATAATAATAATAAGGAATTTTGTTGACCTGTCCTCCATGCAGGGTCTTCAGGAAGCATTATATATTAAACCAGAGGACATAGGAGTAGAATTAGGCTATTTGAGCCAATGAGTCTGCTCTGTCATTTAATCATCGCTGATCTGTTTTTCCCCCTCAGCCCCTCTCCCTGGCCTTCTCCCCATAACCTTTGATGCCATGGCCGATCAAGAACCTATCAAGCTCTGCCTTAAATACACCCAATGACATGGCCTCCATAGCTACTTTTGTGGTAACAAATTCCACAAATTCACCACCTTCTGGCTAAAGAAATTCCTCTGCATCTTTGTTTTAAATGGACACCCCTCTATCCTAAGGCTGTGCCCACTTGTCTTTAACTCGCCCACTATGGGAAACATCCTTTCTAGGCCTTTTACCATTTGAAAGGTTTCAATGAGATTCCCCCCCCCCTTACTACTAGATGGTCTCCCTTATTTTTATCATTAGTTGGTCGGATTAATGCTATTAAAATGATGATTTTACCGAAATTTTTATATTTATTCCAAGCTTTACCAATTTTTATTCCTAAATCTTTTTTTGATAATATTGATTCAAAGATTTCCTCATTTGTTTGGCAAAATAAAAATCCTAGGTTAAGCAAAAGGCAATTACAAAAGTCTAAAAAAGATGGTGGTCTAGCTTTACCTAACTTTAGATTTTATTATTGGGCGAATAATATTCGTAACCTAATGTACTGGAAACTAGATTTGGATTCACCTGTGTGCCCACAGTGGGTAAATTTGGAATGTAGTGAGGTTAAGGGATATTCTATATTTTCCGTTCTTGGTTCTTTTCTTCCTATTGATTTAGCCAAATTCAATAAACAGATATCTAACCCTGTTGTTAAACATACACTATGAATTTGGTTTCAATTTCGCAAATTCTTTAATCTGAAAAACTTTGCTTTGGACAGCCCTATTTTATGTAATTTTTTTTTTAAACCTTCATTGACAGATCAAGCTTTTAGTATATGGAAAAGGAAAGGTATAAAATGTTTTCGTGATCTTTTTTTTGAAGGTACTTTGATGTCTTTTGATCAACTATCCAACAAATTTGAATTACCTAAATCTAATTTTTTTAGATACTTACAAATTAGAAATTTCTTACATAAAATTCTTCCATCTTTTCCTAATTCAACTCCATCGGATTTTTCAGATTTGATTTTTACTTTTAATCCTTGTCAGAAGGGATTAGTAGCTTTTATTTATAACATGATTATGAAGATACAGCCAGAAATATCGGATAGAATTAGACAAGAATGGGAAAAAGAACTTCGATGTAATATATCAACAGATAAATGGGAAAAAATTTTACAAATGGTTAATTCCTCCTCTATTTGTGCTAAACATGCTTTAATACAATTTAAAATTGTACATAGAGCTTATATGTCTAAAGATAAACTTGCCCGATTTTATTCGCATATCAATCCTCAATGTGACAGATGTCACTTAGAAGTGGCTTCATTGACTCATATGTTTTGGACATGTCCCACTTTACATAACTATTGGAAGGACATTTTTGATGTCATTTCCTCAGTATGGAATATCGATTTACAACCCCACTTTATTACTGCAATTTTCGGTATACCAAATGAAGATGGCAATCAACTTTCCCCTTCAATCAGACGAATGATTGCCTTTGTAACATTAATTGCCAGAAGGTCTATATTACAAAACTGGAAAGAAGTAAATCCTCCTACTACATTTCAGTGGTTCTCCCAAACTATTTCTTATTTGAGTTTGGAAAAAATCAGAAGCACTATCTTTGATTCTTCAATTAAATTTGAAGAAACCTGGGGACCATTTATTCGACACTTTCATATGAATTAATTTGGCTTATTTCAGATCCTTTTCTCTACTTATACTTGTTCAGGTATGGAGTTCTGGAGTTCTTTTCTTGACACCTTTATATATTTATAAAGTGTTATTATTGCCCATGTTAGTGTTAGTTTAGTATTTTTTTTCATTATATATTTTTTCTCATATATAATTTCAATTTTTTTTTTCTTTTTTTGACGATTATTTTTGTTTTTCATATATATTTACATAGACTTGATTGATTTATGCACCTTTTGTTGATGGATGTTTTAATAGGATATTATTATCCTATTACTAATGTAATCTCAAGTTTATTGAATCTGTAATCTATTCATTATTTTGTGTTGTTTTTTTTATATATGAAATTTAATAAAAAGATTGAAAAAGAAAGAGATTCCCCCCCCACCCCCACCACATCCTTCTAAATTCCAGCGAGTACAGACCCAGAGCAATCAAACGTTCCTTGTATGATAACCCTTTCATTCCTGGAGTGATCCATGTGAACCTCCTCTAAATGCTCTCCAATGCTAGCACATTATTTTCTTAGATGAGGAACCCAGAACTGTTCACTAAACTCAAGGTGAGGCCTCACCATTACCTTATCAAGCAACAATATAATATCCCTGTTCTTGTATTCTAGACCTCTTGAAATGAATGCCAACATTGCATTTGCCTTCCTCACCACCAACTCTACCTGTAAGTTAACGTTTAGGGTATTCTGCACAAGAACTCCCAAGTCCTTTGCAGCTCAGATTTTTGGATTTTCTCCCCATTTAGAAAATAAGTTTGCATATTTATTTCTTCTACCAAAGTGCAAGACCACGCATTTTCCAACTCTGTATTTCACCTGCCATTTTCTTGCCCATTCTCCTAATCTATGTCCTGCAGCCTACCCGTTTCCTCAACACGACCTGCCCCTCCACTAATCTTTGTATTGTGATGAAATCCTAAGGTTTATTCATTATGGACTGTGTCTTTATTTAAAAAGAAAGAGAGTGTGCCGCTGATTCGGAGAGAGAGGCACTGAGCAACTCGTGAGTCGCTATGGTGATGGAAGGGCGGAGCTATATAATGGACTGCTGGTGTTCAGCATGTTTGGATATATATATACAAGGTCAGCTGGCTTTCTGGAAGACACACAGAAGAAACAGACACTGGATGAGCTTTGAGTGCCCACGAAAGGGTGGGTTTTAAGGATCGATCAGGAGAATCCATCAGTGGTGTGGAAAAGGGGTGACCTGTGATGTTTAACCCACGCCTGGGTTGATAGCTTTACCACATGAAGATGGTACCCCTAGCATGGTCTCAGTCGGTGACCTTTAAAAGGTTTTCGGAAGACAACGGGAAGATCAATGGCATCAGCTTACTTGGATAACAAATCACCTCTCTCCTCAATTTTACTCAACTCTATCACGAACTGAACTGCCTTCGTTTATATACCATTCTAAGACTCTATCACTTACCACCTAAGCTTGAAGTTTGGGTTTTATATTTAGACACTTATATATGCATAAACTCTGCTAACCTGTTTGATTTATCTGGTTTTATATTACTATATTACATAGTTACTAATAAAACAGTGTTTGTTAACAGCAGAACCAGACTCCAGGTATGTTCCATTTCTGATGGTTCTTTTAACCCATTGGGGTCTGCGTCTGGGATATGAACAAAATTGGGGGCTATTGATTGAGTGATTATCAATCTTATTGGCTACTTTTCCTTTGATTTGCACATGTGTGGAAAACAGCAGACAGCATCTCCTTCCAATTTACTTTAGCCATCCCCTCTTTCATACCACTATAATTTCCTTTACTCCACTAAAGTACTGCTACTTCAGACTTTACTATCTCCCTATCAAATTTCAAGTTGAACTCAAGCATATTGTGATCGCTGCCTCCTGATGGTTCTTTTACATTAAGCTCCCTAATCACCTCTGGTTTATTACATAACACCCAGTCCAGTATAGCTGATCTCCTTGTATGCTCATCAACAAACTGCTCTAAAAGCCATCTCGTAGGCATTCAACAAACCCACTCTTTTGAGATCTATTATCAAATTGATTTCCCCAATTGACTTGCATGTTGAAATCTGCCATAACTACCATAACATTGCCATTTTGATACACCTTTTCTATTTCCTGCTGTAATCTGTGGTCCATTAGGAAGCATTAATGATAAAGGGGCTAACTGAAGCATTCCTGTATCAATTTTTGAAGTGATATCTTAGCCAAGGAATCAAACCCAAAACATTATCCAAAAATATTAAAATGTTGGAAACATTCAGATCAAGTAGGATCATCTAAGGACAAGATTTCCACATAAAATCCAAAAGCAACTGATTTACCTCACTTCCCTATATCTTAACCTTTTTACTCTTCAAAAAAAAACAAATTCCACACCTAACATACTGAGAGGCTGAAAATATCAACACATACAAACAAGCTGGATAAACTCAGCAGGTCGGGCAGCATCCGTTGAAATGAGCAGTCAACGTTTCAGGCCGAGACCCTTCGTCAGGACTGGAGGAGGAGGGAGCAGGGGCCCTATAAGGAAGGTGGGGGGAGGGTGGAAGGTGCCAAGTGAAAAACCAATGAGAGGAAAGAAAATTTTATTTCTCTGACAATGGGTAAAGTTTGATGGGGGGGGGGGGGAATAGAACAAAATTCTATAGATAAGAAGTACTGGAGCTGTCTCCTCAACCACAGACTTCGATCATCTTGAAGGGAAAGAAATGACATGATATTAAAAACAGAATTTGTTGTTAGATTATGATGACTGTCTTATCAGTTAGGTGTACAATTTTGTATGAAATAATATTGAATTGCACTTGAATCTGAAGGGGATCAATATCCTGGTAAGGAGGTTTGCTAAGGCTATTGGGGAGAGTTTAAACTAGAAGTGCTGGGGGGGGTGGGAAATGAATTGAAGCGACGGAAGAAGGGACGGTTGGCTCACAAATAGAGAAAGTTTGTAGGCAGTGTGAAAGGAATGACAGGCAGGTGATAGAGAAGGGATGCGCTCAGACTGATGGTTTGAGATGTGTCTACTTTAACGCAAGGAGTATCATGAGCAAAGCAGATGAACTCAGAGCATGGATCAGTATTTGCAGCTATGATGTGGTCATTTCAGAGACTGAGATGGCTCAAGGGCAAAATAGCTACTTAGAATGCCAGGCTTTAGATGTTTCAGAAAGGACAGGGAGGGAGGCAAAACAGGTGGGGGTGTGGCACTGCTGATCAGAGATCGTGCTACAGCTGCAGAAAAGGAGGAAGTCATGGAGGGATTGTCTACTGAGTCTGTGGTTGGAAGTTAGAAACAAGGGGGTCAATAACTCTACTGGATGCTTTTTATAGACCACCCAATAGTAACAGGGATATCGAGGAGCAAATAGGGATACAGATTCTGTAATGGTGCAGTAATAACAGGGTTGTTGTGATGGAAGATTTTTATTTCCCTAATATTGAATGGCATCTCCTTAGAGCAAGGGATTTAGATGGGGTGGAAATTGTTAGGTGTGTTCAGGAAGGTTTCCTGACACAATATGTAGATAAGCCTACAAGAGGAGAGGCTGTACTTGATTTGGTATTGGAAAATGAACCTGGTCAGGTGTCAGGTCTCTCAGTGGGAGAGCATTTTGGAGACAGTGATCACAATTCTATCTCCTTTACCATAGCATTGGGGAGGGATAGGAACAGACAATTTAGGGAAGCGTTTAGTTGGTCTAAGGGGAAATATGAAGCTATCAGACAGGAACTTGGAAATATCAATTGGGAATAGGTGTTCTCAGGGAAATGTACAGCAGAAATGTGGCAAATATTCAGGTACGCTCCAGTGAGACAGGAAAAGGATGGTAGGGTGTACAAAGGCTGTTGTAAATCTTGTTAGGAAGAAGAGCTTATGAAAGGTTAAAAAAACTAGGTAATGATAGAGATCCAGAAAATTATAATGCTAGCAGGAAGGAGCTTAAGAATGAAATTAGGAGAGACAGAAGTGGCCATGAGAAGGCCTTGGTGAGCAGGACTAAGGAAAACCCCAAGGTATTCTACAAGTACGTGAAGAGCAAAGGGATAAGATGTGAGAGAATAGGACCAATCAAGTGTGACAGTGGAAAATTATGTTTGAAACCAGAGGAGATAGCAAAGGTTCTATATACTTTGCTTCAGTATTCACTTAGGAAAATGACCTTGGCGGTTGTAGGGATGACTTACAGAGGACTGAAAAGCTTGAGCATGTAGATGTTAAGAAATAGGATGTGCTGGAGCTTTTGGAAAGCATCAAGTTGGATAAGTCACTGGAACCGGATGGGATGTACCCCAGGCTACTGTGGGAAGCAATGGAGGAGACTGCTGAGTCTCTGTGACGATCTTTGCATCATCACTGGGGACGCGACGAGTCCCGGAGGATTGGAGAGCAGCAGATGTTATTCCCTTATTCAAGAAATGGAGTAGAGATAGCCCAGAAAATTATAGACCAGTGAGTCTTACCTCAGTGGTTGGTAAGTTGATGGAGAAGATCTTGAGAGGCAGGATTTATGAACATTTGGAGAGGCATAGTATAATTTGGAATAGTCAGCATGGCCTTATCAAAGGCAGGTCATGCCTTACGAGCCTGATTGAATTTTTTGAGGATGTGATTAAACACACTAATGAAAATGGAGCAGTAGATGTAGTGTATATGGATTTCAGCAAGGAATTTGATAAGGTACCCCATGCAAGGCTTATTGAGAAAGTAAGGAGGCATGGGATCCAAGGGGACCTTGCTTAGTGGATCCAGAACTGCCTTGCCCACAGAAGGCAAAGAGTGGTTGTAAGCGGGTCATATTCTGCACAGTGGTCAGTGACCAGTGGTGTGCCTCAGGGATCTGTTCTCAGACCCCTTCTCTTCACGATTTTTATAAATGACCTTAATGAGGAAGTGGAAGGATGGGTCAGTAAATCTGCTGATGACACAAAGGTTGGGGATGTTGTGGATAGTGTGGAGGGCTGTCAGAGGTTACAGTGGGACATCAAGAGGATGTAAAACTGGGCTGAGAAGTGGGAGATGGAGTTCAACCCAGATAAGTGGGAGGTGGTTTGTTTTGGTAGGTCAAATATGATGGCAGAATATAATATTAATGGTGACTCTTAGCAGTGTGGAGGATCAGGGCATCTTGGGGTCCGAGTCCATAGGACACTCATAGCTGCTGCACAGGTTGACTGTGATTAAGGAAACATGCAGTGCAATGGCCTTCATCAATCATGGAATTGTGTTTAGGAGCTGAGAGGCAATGTTTCAGCTATATAGGACCCTGGTCAGACCCCTCTTGGGAGTATTGGGTTCAGTTCTGGTCACCTCACTACAGAAAGGATGCAGAAACTATAGAAAGAGTGCAGAGGAGATTTACAAGGATGTTGTCTAGATTACAGAGCATGCCTTATGAGAATAGGCTGAGTGAACTCAGTCTTTTTTCCTTGGAGCTGCGGAGGGTAAGAGGTGACCTGATAGAGGTGCCTAAAATGATGAGAGGCATTGATTGTGTGGACAATCAGAGGCTTTTTCCCAGGGCTGAAATGGCTAGCACGAGAGGGCACAGACTTAAGGTGTTTGGAATTAGGTACAGAGGAGATGTCATGGGGTAAATTTTTTTTATGCAGAGAGTGGTGAGTGCGTGGAATGGACTGCCGGCGACAGTGGTAGAGGCGGATGCGATTGGGTCTTTTTTAGAGACTCCTGGACAGGTACATGGAATTTATAAAAATAGAGGGCTGTGGGTAACCTGAGGTAATTTCTAAGGTAAGTACACGTTTGGCGCAGCATTGTATTGGGCAGTAGGTTTTCTATGTTTCTATGTAATAAAAGGTAACCCAAGGCAGGGTGATAAGTCTAGTTATTATGACAGGATTTAAAAATCAAATCTTGTGGCAGACTTAGGGATTGCTTTGTTCTTAAGTTGTTTATGACTTGAACTATTGCAGCTCAGCTTCCTCTGTTACGGGCTCTGAGTTGCCCATTCTGACAGCTGGTCAACAAAAACAATTATTTATAGTTTAACATCACACCATTATGAAGTGATAACTCACCATGTGGTAAAGGAAATAGGTTTTAATGAGTACCTTTTTAGGGTGACCTTTTATTATCTCATATAAAATAATACATCTAACTTGCTGATAAGATAAGGCAAGTATCATCATGATCTCACATGACAAATTCTGCTTTTAAAAAAACGAAAGATCTGGGAAAGGTGTTCCAGAAGTGTTACTTGCAGAAGCTGTGGCTGACAATGGCAGCACATTAAATTTGACAATAATCCAAAAGCTTAAGTTGGAGAAATTCAGTAATGAGGTATCTTGGAATGGAGGTGATGTGAGAGCATGAGATTTGTTTGAAGGATTTGAAAGAAAGATTGAAAACTTTGGAAGCAAGATCATGCTTATCTGTGAATCATGTTGGTCAGTGATTTCAGATGATGGATGTTTCTCTTGCTATTGGAACATGGGTGGCAGAAGTTTGACGGGCAAAGGCCAACCAGGAACATGTTGAAATAGACAAGTCTAGAGTTGACAAAGGAATGGATAAGGGATTTTGTAGAAGATTTACTGAAGCAGGGATAAGGTTTGCTGACATCAGCGACTAATAATTGACAATCTTAGGCATGGCAGAGACTGCTTTGAAAACTTGGAGTTAAAGGTGGTGGAAAAGATACCAGGATATATACTTCATTTTCATAAGGAGAGAAGATGAATGTATGATAGTTTTAAGTTTCAGTTAAGTTCACCATAAAGCAGTATATGGCACACAAAAGCACAAGGCTTCCCCAGTAGAATAGTTTGGGGACAGTCTCAACTCAGTTAGACAAGCTATTTTAATAACCATTTAACTACAAACTTTAACAAAAATAATATGGTAGATAACTACATATTAATATTCAAGTTGAAAAAACTAAAAGCAATATTAGAATATGCACTTCATCCAGAGTTCATTCAATTCCAATCAAACACCTTAACCCCTATCAAATTCTTCCTGAACAGCTTAGTTCAAAGAAAATATTGTTCAGTTTTAGTTTATGCAAAAAAGCAACCACAAATGACCAATATAAGACATGGCTATGTTTAATGATCCAACACTGAAAACAACTACATTGAACCAATGATTATTACCATAGCACGCAACAAATACCACTGCAATAGGAGTGGCAGAAAGCAGGCACAATTCCTGCTTGGGAGAGATTCAATTAGATTGTAATCAATACCTTCTCAGCCTATGATTGACACTGGCGCCGTTCACCCAACAATTATACTAGTGGGGAATAGTAAAAGACACACAGAAGCCACAAAAAGGGAGAGGAAGAAAAAAAAACTGTTACAGACTGACATTTCAGGACTATTTCTATTTCAAAGCTATTTTCCCCAAATTCCTCTCCTCATAATGAATTTCCAAAATTTTGCTCCTTTGATTTAAGAGGACCTGCAGTAACTTCAAGTGTCAACATCTTAGAAGCATACATTTTCAACCATAAACAGGCAAACATAATCTTATTTAAACTTACTTTCAACTTTACATGGCCAACAAGCAGAAAGTGGGCTAATATTTTGCTTCCCCTTCCTAGCTAGCAATCATAAAACTGTAGAAAATTTATGACACAAAATGTGGTCATATGACTGAATATGTGGCTCACTCTTTGGTGTGTCATATGCTATGGACCAAACGCAGGCAGATGGGACTAGCTCAATGGGCAATACAGTTAGCATGGGTGATATAGGCCAAAGGATCTGTTTCCATGCTATGTTACAAAATAAATGAAAATATTTATAGATTTATTTAGATCATGACTCAAAGCAGGTCATCTCTAATTCTGCAAATCAATTAACATGCAAATTGTTACAGAATTTGACTGAACACTTCCCAAAAGTATTTGTTGAAATTGGTTTCCCAGTCTGTTAAATTGTGGATTCAATTAATCAGGACAGCCATTTATTTGGGACAATTCTTAAAGAACAAAAACTGAACTGAGAAAATAGCCAAGATTCCCTTTGTTTATTTGGGACACTCTGGAGCTTAATTGGGACAAGAGACCATTGCTAAACAGTTTCTAACTGGCATCAGTCACATGAACTTGTGAGGCCATTAGACACTACACAATGCTTAGAGCCAAGTTTTTAAACAGCTTCAGTTATATGTGTTTGTGTTCAAGAAGCAGTGATTTTTGTCACTGATTGTTGGCAAGAAATAAACACAAAGACAGTTCAGAACTGTTTTGCTCAGTGCTGCTTCAATGATGCTGGCTTGGAGATGCCGAAACAGCCAGGAGTGAAAATGAAATTATTTCATTACTTCAACAAGTATTTGAAGATATTGAGAGTCACCTGGAATGAAAATAAAGATTTGGAGGATACAAACATGAAAAGCACTGTGTATAGTTAGTCCGTATTTGCACTAATTTTGTTCATTTATAGCCAATGGCAGCATGTTGATGTCCATAGTATCTGACGAGTGAAATCTGTGCAGAAAGTTCTTAGAATGGAAAAACCATTGCAATTGGACAGCTTCACTCTCAAACTCATTAAGTCCTGGTCCAGTGGTATGAGTAGTTGTCACAACTGGGTCTTCCTTGGTTGGAGTGGACAACCATGACTTCTTTGGTGTCTTATCATGCCCTTTGCTGCCCACAAAGTGTTGCAAACCACCTTCTTGGCCTTTGGATTTCACTGTTGATCCCATCCACCCAGTCTGCCAAAGCTGACTTCAACATGCTAGGACAGGCATGTCCCTACTTCACTGGGATACAAGATCCACCGGCTACCCTCACCTAAGCAGCGTACCAGGGTGTGACTGCTGTCGCACTTGAAGCTACAGGTGAAATTTGAGTGCCTGGTGAGGATGAAAGGTGAGCAAGCTACCTACCCCTCCCTAGACATTCCATACACGGCAGCATACGATGAATGAATTCCTCCTTTAGTAACTATAATGCACAGTACTGTAGTAGCATTTATAGTGTTCTAATTTGGTCAGTATTTCATTTAAATGCATAATTTGTTACTCAGTTAAACAATAGTTAGCCTTATTTTAGAACTTTTTAACTATTTCCATAAAACTTCGGCTAATCACAGCAGTCACTTAATTGGTCCAAAATGTATTGGCCCCAATGTGTCCCAATTAACCAGAATCCACTGTATTCAAGAAAGCACAATGATGTGATCCAGTTCAGTAACTAAATTGCTTTTTTTTACAATCCAATTACTATCATTATCAAAAAGATCAGATTTGCATAGAATTGCTACTGATGTAATGTAATTTAGACTACAAGACACCAGAGCAGAAATAGACTATACAGCCCATCCAGTCTTCCTGCATTCCATCATGGCTGATTTATTATCCCTCTCAACCCCATTCTCCTGCCTTCTCCCTGTAATCTTTGACACTTTACTAATCAACATTACAATTTCTGCTTTAAATACAATAATTTCCAGTAAACTGGGACACAGCAGGACCAGTACATTTCAGCCCAATTAAGCAGCTGTCCCAATTAGCCGAAGCTTCATGGAAATAGTTAAAAGGGTCCAAAAAAAAATTATTTGTTCCTCAGTTAAACAGTAATGTATTTAAATACAGAACAAATTAAAACACTGTAGCGGTGTGCTACAAGCAGCGCTAAAATTACGACACGGAGTCGGTAGCTGCAGTCGAAGGAAAAACTTTATTCGAAAACTTCAGCCTCACTTTTAAGCCTCTGTCAACCGGCCCCCCATGGCGAAGAGGCTCCAAAGCTCTGTGCTCGCAAACCCCCGTAGGCTATCTAATTGTGAGTCGGTTCGGATACGCTAGGAAATGAGGCGCTACATAACCCCCCCCCAGAACCGGCGATACACCCCCCAATGTCCACAGCCTGGGCCAGAACCTGCTTGGGAGGTCGGCCTCTGCGCCGAGGCGCCAGAAACTCGGCCGGTTGCGCCAGGTCCACATGGGCCGGCTTGAGGCGGTCCACCGTGAAAACCTCCTCCTTCCCCCCAACGTCCAGCACGAACGTGGACCCGTTGTTCCGGAGCACCGTAAACGGCCCCTCGTATGGCCGCTGCAGCGGTGGCCGATGCCCGCCCCTTCGTACAAACACAAACTTACAGTTCCGTAGGTCTTTGGGTACGCAGGTCGGGTGCCGCCCATGCTGTGAAGTGGGTATGGGGGCCAGGTTACCGAGCTTCTCGCGAAGTCTGCCCAGGACTGCAGCGGGTTCTTCCTCTTGCCCCCTCGGGGCTGGTAGGAACTCCCCGGGGACGGCCAGGGGCGCGCCGTATACCAACTCGGCCGACGAGGCGTGCAGGTCGTCCTTGGGCGCTGTGCGGATGCCGAGAAGGACCCAGGGAAGCTCGTCCGCCCAGTTGGCTCCCCGCAGGCGGGCCATGAGGGCCGACTTCAGGTGACGGTGGAAACGCTCCACTAGCCCGTTCGACTGTGGGTGGTAGGCAGTGGTGTGGTGCAGCTGAGTCCCCAAAAGGCTGGCCATAGCTGACCACAGGCTGGAGGTGAACTGGGCGCCTCTGTCGGAGGTAATGTGGGCTGGTACACCAAAGCGGGATATCCAGGTGGCGAGCAGGGCTCGGGCGCAAGATTCGGAGGTGGTGTCGGTGAGCGGGACCGCCTCTGGCCATCTTGTGAACCGGTCCACGATAGTCAGGAGGTAACGCGCTCCGCGCGAAGGGGGCCCACGATATCCACATGAATGTGGTCGAAACGCCGGTGGGCGGGATGGAACTGCTGCGGTGGGGCTTTGGTGTGCCGCTGAACCTTGGCCGTCTGGCAGTGCATGCACGTTCTGGCCCATTCACTGACCTGTTTGCGGAGACCGTGCCAAACGAACCTGCTGGAAACCAGCCGGACAGTTGTCCGGATGGAGGGATGCGCCAAGTTATGAATGGAGTTGAAAACACGTCGCCGCCAGGCTGCGGGGACGACCGGACGGGGCCGGCCGGTGGCGACGTCACAGAGTAGGGTCCTCTCACCTGGGCCCACGGGGAAGTCCTGGAGCTGCAAACCAGAGACCGCAGTCCTGTAACTCGGAATCTCCTCATCTACCTGCTGTGCCTCTGCCAGTGCCTCAAAGTCTACCCCTTGGGAAAGGGCATGAACGGTAGGGCGAGAGAGCGCATCCGCCACGACATTGTCCTTACCCGAGACGTGCCGGACATCCGTTGTGTATTCAGAGATGTAGGACAGGTGGCGTTGCTGGCGGGATGACCAGGGGTCGGATGCTTTCGTAAACGCAAAGGTAAGCGGTTTGTGGTCCGTGAACGCGGTGAAGGGCCGACCTTCTAGGAAGTACCTGAAATGCCGGATTGCCAGGTAGAGCGCCAACAGTTCCCGGTCAAAAGCACTGTACTTGAGCTCGGGTGGCCGCAGGTGTTTGCTGAAAAACGCCAGGGGTTGCCAGCGACCTGCGATGAGCTGCTCCAGCACCCCACCGACTGCCGTGTTTGATGCGTCCACTGTGAGGGCGGTAGGGGTGTCCATTCTGGGATGTACTAGCATTGCGGCGTCAGCCAAAGCTTCCTTCGTTTGAACGAAAGCGGCGGCGGACTCCTCGTCCCAGGTAATGTTCTTGCTCGGACCCGACATCAGGGCGAACAGGGGGCGCATGATCCGGGCAGCTGAAGGGAGGAAGCGGCGGTAGAAATTGACCATACCTACGAATTCCTGAAGGCCTTTGATCGTGGTGGGTCGGGGGAAGTGGCGGACCGCATCTACCTTAGCGGGCAGAGGGGTTGCCCCGTCTTTAGTAATCCTGTGGCCCAGGAAGTCAATGGTATCAAGTCCGAACTGGCATTTGGCAGGGTTGATTGTAAGACCGTACTCACTCAGTCGGGCGCAGAGTTGACGGAGGTGGGACAGATGCTCCTGACGACTGCCGCTGGCTATGAGGATGTCATCCAAATAGATGAACGCGAAGTCCAGGTCCCGTCCCACCGCGTCCATTAACCGCTGGAACGTCTGTGCGGCATTCTTCAGGCCGAACGGCATGCAGAGGAACTCGAAGAGGCCAAACGGGGTGATGAGAGCCGTTTTGGGGACGTCGTCAGGATGCATCGGGATTTGATGGTACCCTCGGACAAGGTCGACCTTGGAGAAGATCCGGGCGCCGTGCAGGTTTGCCGCAAAGTCCTGAATGTGCGGCACAGGGTAGCGGTCCGGTGTGGTAGCCTCGTTCAGCCTGCGGTAGTCGCCGCACGGTCTCCAGCCCCCCGTCGCTTTGGGCACCATGTGCAGGGGGGAAGCCCAGGGGCTGTCGGACCGCCGGATGATCCCCAATTCCTCCATTCTCTGGAACTCCTCCTTCGCCAGTCGGAGCTTGTCCGGGGGAAGCCGCCGAGCACGGGCATGGAGGGGTGGTCCCTGTGTCGGGATGTGGTGCTGTACGCCGTGCCTGGGCATGGCTGCTGTGAACTGCGGTGCCAGAACCGATGGGAACTCCGCCAGGACCCTGGTGAAATCGTTGTCGGACAGCGTGATGGAGCCGAGGTGAGGGGCTGGCAACTGGGCCGCGCCCAGGGAGAACGTCTGAAAGGTCTCGGCGTGTACCAGTCTCTTCCTGGGCAGGTCAACCAGCAGGCTGTGAGCTCGCAAAAAATCCGCACCCAGAAGCGGTTGGGCTACGGCGGCCAGTGTGAAGTCCCACGTGAACTGGCTGGGGCCGAACAGTAGCTGCACCTGACGGGTGCCATAGGTCCTTACTGTGCTGCCATTCACGGCCCTCAGGGGGGACCCGGTGCCCTGCTGCGGGTGTCGTAACTCGTCGGAGGTAAAACGCTGATCTCAGCCCCAGTATCGACCAAAAACCGGCGTCCCGACCTTCTATCCCACACATACAGGAGGCTATCCCGATGGCCAGCCGCCGTAGCCATCAGCGGCGGCTGGCCCTGGCGTTTCCCGGGAACTTGCAGGGCGGGCGGCAACGGCGGGCTTCTGCGCCCCACCGCTGGTGGTAGAAGCACCAGTGGTCATTGGGCCGGGGGTTAGTGGGCTCTGCGGCCGGGCCTGGACTGGTTTGCTGCCGGGAGCGTGGCTGGGAGATCTGTGCGATGGACGCCCCGCTCACCTTTTTGGCGTTCCACAGCAAGTCCGCCCGGGCTGCCACCTTCCGGGGGTCACTGAAATCCGCGTCGGACAGCAGCAGGCGTATGTCCTCGGGCAGCTGCTCCAGGAATGCCTGCTCAAACATGAGGCCTGTGTGTCCCTCGGCCAGAGACAACATCTCGTTCATTAAAGCCGATGGAGGTCTGTCGCCCAAGCCATCCAGGTGCAGTAAACGGGCAGCCCGCTCGCGCCGTGAGAGTCCGAAAGTCCTGAGGAGCAGGGCTTTGAATTCCGTGTACTTGCCGTCTGCCGGGGGCGACTGTACGAACTCCGCGACCTGGGCAGCTGTGTCCTGGTCGAGGGAGCCCACCACGTAGTAGTAGCGGGTGTCTTCTGAGGTGATCCGGCGAACGTGGAATTGGGCTTCGGCTTGCTGGAACCATAGGTCCGGGCGCTGTGTCCAGAAACCCGGCAGTTTCAACGAAACCGCATGAACAGAGGCGGCGTCGGTCATTTCTGGTCCAAAAATCGTTTGGACCGTCGGGGTCACCAATTGTAGCGGTGTGCTACAAGCAGCGCTAAAATTACGACACGGAGTCGGTAGCTGCAGTCGAAGGAAAAACTTTATTCGAAAACTTCAGCCTCACTTTTAAGCCTCTGTCAACCGGCCCCCCATGGCGAAGAGGCTCCAAAGCTCTGTGCTCGCAAACCCCCGTAGGCTATCTAATTGTGAGTCGGTTCGGATACGCTAGGAAATGAGGCGTTACAACACTACCTATATGTCTAAAGCACATTAAACTGTATTAGTTCCTAATAGTTATCGACAGAGGAATTTACCTGCCATGTTCTTATGATTGATTGTAGGTAAACAAAATCAGTGCAGAAACCTAGTGACGATAATGGACTGACTTCATACAATTCTTAAGATGATTACGTAATCCAAGTCTTCATTTTCAATCAAGATCACTTCAAATTCTTCATAATTTCTAACTCTGAGGTAGCAAAATTGTTTTTATTCACTGCCAGCCGTTTCTGGCATCTCCAAGCTGATTGCTTGAAATGAGTGAGCAAAACAGTCCCAACATGTATTACTGCTTATTTCTCGCCAACTAGCAGTGACAAAATCACTGCTTTTTGATCACAAACATATGCAACTGATGCTTTTCAAATGGCCATGAAAGTGCACCTGACTGACATTAGTTATAGACTGTTTGGCATCAGTTGCTTGTCCCAATTAAGTAGCATAGCATCCCAAATAAATGGCTGTCCTGATTAACTGGAACCCACTGTATATCCAATGACTTGGCCTCCACTGCCTCTATGACAATGAATTTCACAGATTCATCATACTCTGGCTAAAGCAATTCCTCCATTTCTTGGTTCTAAACACATATCCTTCTGAGGCTGTGCCCTTTGGTCTTAAGACTCCTCCACTTTAGGAAACATCCTTTACACATCCACTCCATCTTGGTTTTTCAATATTCACTAAGTTTCAATGAGTACCTCCCATTATTCTGAACTCCATCTGGTACAAGCCCACAGTCAATAAAACACTCTTACACATTCACCCTTTCTTTTTTTTGTGAACCTTCCCCAAAACCCCTCGAATGCCAGCACATCCTTTCTCAGATAAGAGCCCCAAAATTGTTTACAATATTCTAAATGTAGTCTGACCCATGTCTTATAAAGCATCAGCATTACATTCTTGATTTTATATTCTCATCCTCTTGGAATGAATGTTAACACTGCATCTGCCTTCCTTACTAGGGACTCAACCAGCAAGATCACCTTTCGGAAATTCTGCACAAGGACTCCCAAATCCTTCAGCACATCTGATTTTTAAATTTTCTCCCCATTTCCAAATTAGACTAAGCCTTTTTTTCCTTAAGTAAAGTAAACATCACTATACAACATACCATCTGCCACTTATTTGCCCATTCTCCCAATTTGTCCAAGTCCTTCTGCAGACTTGCTGCTTCCTCAATACTACCTGCACCTCCATCTATCTTGGAACCAACTGCAAACTTGGCCACAGAGCCATCAGTTCCATCATCCAATACGTGGAAAGTAGTAGTCCCAACACTAGCCCCTGCAGAACATCACTGATCACTGGCAGCCAACCAGAAAAAGCTCCCTTTATTCCCACTCTTTGTCTCCTGCCTACCTTCTGTCCATGCTAGTATTTTTCCCGTAAAACCATGGGCTCTTGCCCTATGCAGCAGCCTCACGTGTAGTACTGTATCCAGAGATACCGGCCACATGACAGATGCACTGCCACCTGGCTGGTCGGAGAACACACCACTTGCCAGTCAACATTTGGTCCCTCCCAACTAATCAATGCACACCTAAATTATTGGTCACCTTAATTGGATTATCGCACCCAGCCCCATGCTTTAAAAGGTGAGACTTGCCCTTGGCTTGCCCTCTCTTACAGATCACCACATTGGAGGTAAGTGCATTGATTTATGCTTGGGAAGGTCTATCGTTTGTCCTGGTAAGGGAGCTGCAGCTATCCAAGGTCAAGGGGGATAGCTGTCGTAGTGCTTTTCCCCTTGTTCTTTGTTTGTGTAACCGTACCCTGTCCCCACACTGCTTCCTGTGTATTGTAGTTGCTTGTGTTGACCTGACTTCCCCTTGTAAATAAATTCATTATTATTAAGACTGTGTGTGTCCAGGCCTCTACTGTTGAGACTCAAAGAACCAGTTATTTTCCATCACAACAGGTACCTTGTCAAAACCCTTCTGGCGATACAAGTAAACAACATTCACTCATTCTCCTTTGTCAATCCTGCCTGTAATTTCCTCAAATAATTCCAACAGATCTGTCAGGCAGGATTTCTGCATAAGGAATCCATGCTGACTTTGGCCTATTTTATCATGTGCCTCCAAGTACCCCGAAAGCTCAGACTTAGCAGATTCCAACATCTTTGCAACCACTCAAGTCAGGCTAACTGGTCTATAATTTTCTTTCTTCTGCCTTCTTCCCTTCTTAAAGAGTAGTGTAACATTTGCAATTATTCAATCCTCCAGAACCATCCCAAAATCTAGTGATTCCTGAAAGATCATTACTTATGCCTCCACAATCTCCTCAGATACCTCTTTCAGAACCCTGAGGTGTAGTTCATCGTGCCCAAGTGATTTATTTACCTTCAGACCTTTCAGCTTCCCAAGCACCTTCTCCTTAATGTCCAACTACAATCACTTATGCGCATCCGCCCCCCAGACCTTTGAATTGTGGCACACTGTTGGTGTCTTCCACAGGAAAGACCAATGCAAAACACTTATTCAGCTTCTCCACCATTTCTTTCTCTCCCCACCCCCCCACAGCTCCCCATCATCATTTGGCCAAGGTCCAGTATCCATTTTTGCCTCCCTATTACTCTTAATACATTTGGTAAAACCCTTGATATCCTCTTTGATATAATTGACTAACTTGCCGTTGTATTTCATCTCTTCTCTCCCTCTTCCTTTTTTAGTTGTCTTCTGCTGGTTTCCATAAGCTTCCCAATCCTCAAGCTAACCACTAATTTCTGCTATATTGTATGCCCTCTCATTTGTTTCTAAGCCATCTTTGAGTTCCCTTGTCAGCTACAGTTGCCTCATCCTCCCTTTAGATCACTGTCTATTGCATGAAATATCCTGTACCTTCTGAATTGCACCCAGAAACTCCAGCCACAGCTGTTCTGCCATCATTCCTGCTTGTGCCCATTCCCAAACAACTTGGGCCAGCTCTTCTCTTATGTCTCTACAGTTCCCTTTACTCTACTGTAATGCTAACACATCTGACTTTAGCTTCTTCCCCTCAAACTGCAGGATGAATTCTATCGTATTATGATCACTACCTGCCAAGGATTCCTTTACCTGAAGCTCCCTAATCAAATCTGTTCTATTACAAAACCCAAACCAGAATTGCATTTCCCTCTTGGGCACAACCATATGAGGCTCTAAAAAGCCATCAAGTAGACATTCCACCAATTCCTTTTCTTGGGACCCAGCACCAACCTGATTTACCATAATCTACATGCATATTGAAATTCCCCCATGATCATCATGACTTTTGGCCCTTTTGCACGCCTTTTCTAATTCCTATTGTAATTTGTATCCCACATGCTGGCTACTCTTTAGACACACACACACACGCACATATATGCATACATATACATATCCTTCCAGTTTATCTCTACCCACAAGGATTCTACATCTTCCAATTCTATGTCACCTCGCTCAAAGGATTTGATCTCTTTATTTTAAAAACATAGCCACCCCACCTCCCCTGTCTCAATGCAATGTGATGTTAAGGTCCCAAATGTTATCTTCTTTCAGCCACAACTCGGTGTGGCCTGCAAAATTCTAACTGTGCAAAAGAATCACCTACCCTATTTTGTATATTGTGCGCATTCAAATATAACACCCATGTCCTGTATTCATCACTCTTGTCAATTTTACCCCCATGTTACTGAAAGCTGAATTCTTATCCCTCTACTTAGAAAAGCAATCAACTACCAGTAGTGCACTTTGTTCTTCAACAACTTCAAAAAGACTGGAACTATATTCCTGCAGGTATCCCATTTACTGAGTTGGTCAGCTATTAAGTATAGGGCTAGTGCTGCCCCATTCATCACATTCTGTAAAAACACTGATGACAGTCTGAATAGACAAGTTACGAGAGTGTGATCAACCTAATACAGCTTATTTGCACATATTGGTCTATAATTGGTCTCTTATTAGTAGTATTTCAAGAAGTAACAACAAAATCAGAGGTACACAGATGCCACTTATATAAAAAAAATGCTCCAAGTGTTACTGCACCTGGAATGTTTTAAGATAAATGTGTACTTCAGGTCAATGGACCTGTTTCCATCCTGTATGACAACAATCAAACACCAGAACTCTCCAGGTCATTTGAGAATGCAAGGTTTCCACTGGAGTTCCCAAGAACACAACATGAAAGGAAAAAAACCTTGCAGAAAATCCCAAAAAGTTACATTGGAAGACTACATGTAGTTACCATGTACCAAAATTATTTAAGATCCTGTAAATTATTTTAGTCCCTTATTCAACAATAAACATTTAGTGGCATCATTATCCTACCTCATCTCCAAAACTTCTGATAAAAACAAAACAAAAGGAAAATTCACAACATCTGTGGAAGCAGAAAGATGGTTAATACATCTAATTTTATCACTCCCTCCCCCCCCCCCAAGTATATCATGCATTTTCAGTTTTTATCATCCAGCATGTGGTCTCTTGCATCACCGTAAAAGCTATGGCTTACAGTTTACCAGTATAAAATAATTAACTTGGTAAACGTGAACAGATAAACAAATGATCATACCCCACTTTTCAGTCCACACTGATTACGCTGGCGAGTTGAGTATGGATGGTCCAACTGCTAAAGTGTACCTATAACATACGTTCAGATCCCATCTGTGGAGAGTCAGGAAAATAAACGAGGTCAACAAACGCAGCTAACATGCCACAAGAAAACGATTTTTTTTCCCCTCCGTCCCCTAGTATCCGTTCGTCTGTTCCATCTATGGGTGGGCTGCGACACAGCCAGAGAAAGGCACCAGAGTCCGTCCTGACTTATATGCTGGCAATGAGAGGTGACCCCGCGGCTCTCCGGAGGGAGCCCCTTTCCTGTAAGCAGGCAGCAACTGCAGGTCACCTCAACCACGGTGTGGCGCACATTTCAGGTAGGCCAAGCTACCATTGCACCCACCCCCCGGTGTTTTTTGAGGAGGGTGCAGTTAGAAAGAGCTTTCCTGCAGCAACAGCATCATCACCTTATCGCCGCTGGATCTGTTGGGCTGCCTACAAAATGGATCAACCTGCGCGGGGGCAACTCTTCCTCCCGCCAAAGGGGATAAGGGGAATAAAGTACAGAGCGAACAACAGTGTCATGCCCCCGGCTCACATGACAAAGGGATTTTTATTTGAAAGGCGGGGTGACTGCCGCGGTGAGTGTGCGGCTATACCCGGACCCAGACCAGGGAGAGAGAGCCTGATCGCCCGCAAGCCTGAAGGCCGCTGGCCAGAGTCGCAGCAACGGAGAATCGGGGCGCCCACCCGAGAGCAAGATCAGGTTCGCAAGTTTATAAAGCCGGTAACTATCTTTAACACAATAGGGGAAAATACCGAGAACTCGCCAGGACATATCACAAAGACAACAGTGACGAGACGAACAACGGCATCTAAGATGCTTTACCAAAATGGAGCCGCTCCTGCACAGACCTCTGGGCAACGATCGCCGTTCCCAGTGCGCATGTGTCGGCAGGTAGTTGCCCAACAACCCGATAGATGGCGCTGTCAACGGAGGAAGGCAATCGGTGCGTCTCCCACTGAACTTTCATGGTGGACCAACATCAGGTCTATTACCGCCGCCTACTGAGGTGGAGTGTGGAGTAGAGAGACGGGAATGAAATTCCCCCGCTCAAAAAAACTCACAATATTAAAAAGTCTTACTTCTTTTCAGAAAGTCAGCCACACATCATGATAGCAGTGATATCTCAACAAACTTGCCATATCAAACTGTGTGTCCCAAAGGTCTCAATTTAGCAGGCAGATGTTTCCTTTGTACTTCACAGGAACTGCATTCAAATAATGCCACCACGTTTTTATTCTGAAGTTTTCCCCTTCCTTTTCAGTCCTGAAGAAAAATCTCAGCCCGAAACATCGATTCATTTCCCCCAGCATTTTGTGTTACTTTCACCTAACATATGCATTACGCAAACTTGTAACTTCTTCCCTCATTTTATACTCATCTGCTGTCCTTTCTTTCTCCTAACTTTGTTGGCATAGTGACTGAATAGACTTTTTAATTATGACTCACCTTTTTCTGCAAAGACTCTGGTACATTTATATCCTTAACTTTATGTGATTGCTTAGCTGGAATGTCAGCCAATTCGTCTTCTTCAACCCTAACATGGATAAGGACCCTTAAGAACTGGATGAACAAGCCTAGAACCTGCAGCCTCAACCGATGTTGTTCAATCTCAAGAAGAATGGCTGGCCTACAATTTAAAATACTTGTTTTAATCAATATAAAAACTGAGAATGAATCAGAACACAAAAGTACAAAGTCAAGATGTACTTTTTTGACCCATTCCAAGGCAATCATCTCAGATGTGAAGACAAATACTTTGATAATCTTCACTTAGTAATCACCTGAAACTTTGGAACATAAAGGGAAAGACCTGTCGCTCAATCCTTTGAACCATCTGTACTGATACGTAATGAAACATAGTGTCTGCTGAGTTATCTTTATGATGGATATGCAATTGAAATTCATCTTGATCTTTCCTTGTATCATCCACAGGCAAATGGTAAAACCATGAAAGAGTGACTGAAAAGGATACACTGCAACCATATTCCATATTAAACAAACCAAGATTATGTGCCCATTCATTTCCCATCCACCCAAAACTGAAGATCTTATGAGTGCAGGTCCATCGGGAATGGGACAGGGAGTTGCCGGGTACTGGTCCTTGGGGAATGGGACAGGGAGTTGCTGGGTACTGGTCCTTGGGGAATGGGACAGGGAGTTGCTGGGTACTGACCCAGGGGAATGGGACAGGGAGTTGCTGGGTACTGGTCCTTGGGGAATGGGACAGGGAGTTGCCGGGTACTGGTCCTTGGGGAATGGGACAGGGAGTTGCCGGGTACTGGTCCTTGGGGAATGGGACAGGGAGTTGCCGGGAACTGGTCCTTGGGGAATGGGACAGGGAGTTGCCGGGTACCGGTCCTTGGGGAATGGGACAGGGAGTTCCCGGGTACTGACCCTTGGGGAATGGGACAGGGAGTTGCTGGGTACTGACCCAGGGGAATGGGACAGGGAGTTGCCGGGTACTGGTCCTTGGGGAATGGGACAGGGAGATGCCGGGTACTGATCCTTGGCGAATGGGACAGGGAGTTGCTGGGTACTGATCCTTGGGGAATGGGACAGGGAGTTGCCGGGTACTGGTCCTTGGGGAATGGGACAGGGAGTTGCCGGGTACTGACCCTGGGGGAATGGGACAGGGAGTTGCCAGGTACTGACCCTGGGGGAATGGGACAGGGAGTTGCTGGCTACTGGTCCTTGGGGAATGGGACAGGGAGTTGCCGGGTACTGACCCTTGGGGAATGGGACAGGGAGTTGCTGGGTACTGGTCCTAGGGGAATGGGACAGGGAGTTGCTGGGTACTGGTCCTAGGGGAATGGGACAGGGAGTTGCCGGGTACTGACCCTGGGGGAATGGGACAGGGAGTTGCTGGGTACTGGTCCTAGGAGAATGGGACAGGGAGTTGCCGGGTACTGACTCTAGGGGATTGGGACAGGGAGTTGCTGGGTACTGGTCCTTGGGGAATGGGACAGGGAGTTGCTGGGTACTGGTCCTAGGGGAATGGGACAGGGAGTTGCTGGGTACTGACTCTAGGGGAATGGGACAGGGAGTTGCTGGGTACTGGTCCTTGGGGAATGGGACAGGGAGTTGCCGGGTACTGACCCTGGGGGAATGGGACAGGGAGTGTCCGGGTACTGGTCCTAGGGGAATGGGACAGGGAGTTGCTGGGTACTGGTCCTTGGGGAATGGGACAGGGAGTTGCCGGGTACTGACCCTGGGGGAATGGGACAGGGAGTTGCTGGGTACTGGTCCTAGGGGAATGGGGCAGGGAGTTGCTGGGTACTGGTCCTTGGGGAATGGGACAGGGAGTTGCCGGGTACTGGTCCTTGGGGAATGGGACAGGGAGTTGCTGGGTACTGACCCAGGGTAATGGGACAGGGAGTTGCCGGGTACTGACCCTGGGGGAATGGGACAGGGAGTTGCCGGGTACTGGTCCTAGGGGAATGGGACAGGGAGTTGCTGGGTACTGGTCCTAGGGGAATGGGACAGGGAGTTGCCGGGTACTGACTCTAGGGGAATGGGACAGGGAGTTGCTGGGTACTGGTCCTTGGGGAATGGGACAGGGAGTAGCCGGGTACTGACCCTGGGGGAATGGGACAGGGAGTGTCCGGGTACTGGTCCTAGGGGAATGGGACAGGGAGTTGCTGGGTACTGGTCCTTGGGGAATGGGACAGGGAGTTGCCGGGTACTGATCCTAGGGGAATGGGGCAGGGAGTTGCTGGGTACTGGTCCTTGGGGAATGGGACAGGGAGTTGCTGGGTACTGGTCCTTGGGGAATGGGACAGGGAGTTGCTGGGTACTGACCCTGGGGGAATGGGACATGGAGTTGCCGGGTACTGACCCTTGGGGAATGGGACAGGGAGTTGCTGGGTACTGACCTAGGGTAATGGGACAGTGAGTTGCCGGGTACAGACCCTGGGGGAATAGGACAGGGAGCTGCTGGGTACTGGTCCTAGGGAAATGGGACAGGGAGTTGCTGGGTACTGGTCCTTGGGGAATGGGACAGGGAGTTGCTGGGTACTGCTCCTTGGGGAATGGGACAGGGAGTTGCCGGGTACTGACCCTGGGGGAATGGGACAGGGAGTTGCCGGGTACTGGTCCTAGGGGAATGGGACAGGGAGTTGCTGGGTACTGGTCCTAGGGGAATGGGACAGGGAGTTGCTGGGTACTGACTCTAGGGGAATGGGACAGGGAGTTGCTGGGTACTGGTCCTTGGGGAATGGGACAGGGAGTTGCTGGGTACTGGTCCTTGGGGAATGGGACAGGGAGTTGCCGGGTACTGACCCTGGGGGAATGGGACAGGGAGTGTCCGGGTACTGGTCCTAGGGGAATGGGACAGGGAGTTGCTGGGTACTGGTCCTTGGGGAATGGGACAGGGAGTTGCCGGGTACTGACCCTGGGGGAATGGGACAGGGAGTTGCTGGGTACTGGTCCTAGGGGAATGGGGCAGGGAGTTGCTGGGTACTGGTCCTTGGGGAATGGGACAGGGAGTTGCCGGGTACTGGTCCTTGGGGAATGGGACAGGGAGTTGCCGGGTACTGACCCAGGGTAATGGGACAGGGAGTTGCCGGGTACTGACCCTGGGGGAATGGGACAGGGAGTTGCCGGGTACTGGTCCTAGGGGAATGGGACAGGGAGTTGCTGGGTACTGGTCCTAGGGGAATGGGACAGGGAGTTGCCGGGTACTGACTCTAGGGGAATGGGACAGGGAGTTGCTGGGTACTGGTCCTTGGGGAATGGGACAGGGAGTTGCCGGGTACTGACCCTGGGGGAATGGGACAGGGAGTGTCCGGGTACTGGTCCTAGGGGAATGGGACAGGGAGTTGCTGGGTACTGGTCCTTGGGGAATGGGACAGGGAGTTGCCGGGTACTGATCCTAGGGGAATGGGGCAGGGAGTTGCTGGGTACTGGTCCTTGGGGAATGGGACAGGGAGTTGCTGGGTACTGGTCCTTGGGGAATGGGACAGGGAGTTGCTGGGTACTGACCCTGGGGGAATGGGACATGGAGTTGCCGGGTACTGACCCTTGGGGAATGGGACAGGGAGTTGCTGGGTACTGACCTAGGGTAATGGGACAGTGAGTTGCCGGGTACAGACCCTGGGGGAATAGGACAGGGAGCTGCTGGGTACTGGTCCTAGGGAAATGGGACAGGGGGTTGCTGGGTACTGGTCCTTGGGGAATGGGACAGGGAGTTGCTGGGTACTGCTCCTTGGGGAATGGGACAGGGAGTTGCCGGGTACTGACCCTGGGGGAATGGGACAGGGAGTTGCCGGGTACTGGTCCTAGGGGAATGGGACAGGGAGTTGCTGGGTACTGGTCCTAGGGGAATGGGACAGGGAGTTGCTGGGTACTGACTCTAGGGGAATGGGACAGGGAGTTGCTGGGTACTGGTCCTTGGGGAATGGGACAGGGAGTTGCTGGGTACTGGTCCTTGGGGAATGGGACAGGGAGTTGCCGGGTACTGACCCAGGGTAATGGGACAGGGAGTTGCCGGGTACTGGTCCTAGGGGAATGGGACAGGGAGTTGCTGGGTACTGGTCCTTGGGGAATGGGACAGGGAGTTGCCGGGTACTGACCCTGGGGGAATGGGACAGGGAGTTGCTGGGTACTGGTCCTAGGGGAATGGGGCAGGGAGTTGCTGGGTACTGGTCCTTGGGGAATGGGACAGGGAGTTGCCGGGTACTGGTCCTTGGGGAATGGGACAGGGAGTTGCCGGGTACTGACCCAGGGTAATGGGACAGGGAGTTGCCGGGTACTGACCCAGGGTAATGGGACAGGGAGTTGCCGGGTACTGACCCTGGGGGAATGGGACAGGGAGTTGCCGGGTACTGGTCCTAGGGGAATGGGACAGGGAGTTGCTGGGTACTGGTCCTAGGGGAATGGGACAGGGAGTTGCTGGGTACTGGTCCTAGGGGAATGGGACAGGGAGTTGCTGGGTACTGGTCCTAGGGGAATGGGACAGGGAGTTGCCAGGTACTGGTCCTTGGGGAATGGGACAGGGAGTTGCCGGGTACTGGTCCTTGGGGAATGGGACAGGGAGTTGCCGGGTACTGATCCTTGGGGCATGGGACAGGGAGTTGCCGGGTACAGACTCTAGGGGAATGGGACAGGGAGTTGCCGGGTACTGGTCTAGGGCAGGGGTCAGCAACCTTTACCACTGAAAGAGCCACTTGGACCCGTTTCCCACAGAAAAGAAAACACTGGGAGCCGCAAAACCCGTTTGACATTTAAAATGAAATAACACTGCATACAACGTTTTTTTTGCCTTTATGCTATGTATAAACAAACTATAATGTGTTGCATTTATGAAATTGATGAACTCCTGCAGAGAAAACGAAATTACATTTCTGCATGCAACAAAAACATTTTGAACTCCGAAAAAAAGACGTTGGGTTGAAAGTTACTTTAAAGTAAAATACTCAATGTCTATTTGAGTCCTTCTTGTATTTATGAAAAACGCCGAACTTAAATTTTCCGCCAGCAGCAAACCAAAAATAACATCAGCCAGCTGTCAGCCTGAAAAATAAAAGGACTATTTCACTGAACAATGAAAAAATATGAATACACATAAAATAATAGGCAATTAAAATATTTATCATACTTGGTTAATGGGATTTCTGCTCCTGGACCTCAGCGCACAGCGTCTGCACATCAGGGCTGTATGACGTCACCTTCATCTTTACACAGGATCGCAAGCTGTCATCTGTGAGGCATGCGCGATGTTTGTTTTTAATAAAGTTCATGTTGGAGAACACCTGCTCACTTACATATGTGGATCCAAAGATCAACAGGACTCAAAGCGCATACTTTTTAATGTTTACATAAATGTTTCGAACACAAGTTTGTCCGGTTTTGGAAGGTTTTCAATATCACTCCATTTGTGTTTCTGAGCAAGAACGGGCAACATCTTCAAGGTCTGCTGTCAAGCGTCTAAACTTGGACACCCATATGTCTTTGTCGGCTATGTCGGCCAGTTCCATCTCAAGATCAGGTTGACTCACACCTGCCAATGCAGTCGTATTCAGTAGGGAAGGATCGATGCTTAAGGGAGTGACCGGGAAGGATAATGTGTTTTTTTCCTCTCTGAACTCACAGAAGCGTTTCCCAAACGATGTTTGCATTGCGATGATTGCAGAATGTAAATACTCCGAAATTATCATGTCGTGACCTTGTTTGAACTCTCTCAAATTGGGGAAGTGAGACAAAGTGCCTTTCTGTAAATCTCTGGCAAGCACTGTCAACTTGCGCTCGAATGCCAAAACATCCTCCAACATGTGCAGGGCTGTACGTCCTTACCCCTGAAGAGCTGTGTTCAGCGTGTTCAGGTGCGCTGTCATGTCTACCATGAAGTGTAGCTTTTCCAGCCACTCTGGCTGTTCCAGCTCAGGAAAGGTGAGCCCTTTGCTGCCCAGGAAAGTTTTCACTTCTTCCAGACACGCGACAAAGCGTTTCAGCACCTTCCGTCTGGACAGCCAGCGATAAAAACACGTTGTAGCGGTGTCAGTAAACTGCAGTCAAAGATAGCTTTATTCGAACTAAACAGCCTTGCTTTTAAGCCTCTCTCAACCCAGCCCCCATGGACGCAGATGCTGCAAAAGACGCGTACTCACAAACCCCCGTAGGCTATCTCCCTTAGCCGGAATGCTGGCTAATTGTGAGCCGTTTCGGATGTCGCCACACTTAGATTGTACAAGATCACCATAATCTTCAAATTTAGAATTACATTTCAAAAGCTAACAAACTAACATAAAATACATTTTAATTAAATACTGACCAATTATTTCCCAAACCCACAGGGAGCCGCAGCACAGAGGTGAAAGAGCCACAAATGGCTCGGGAGCCGCAGGTTGCCGACCCCCGGTCTAGGGGAATGGGACAGGGAGTTGCCGGGTACTGGTCTAGGGGAATGGGACAGGGAGTTGCCGGGTACTGACCCTGGGGTAATGGGACAGGGAGTTGCTGGGTACTGGTCCTAGGGGAATGGGACAGGGAGTTGCCGGGAACTGATCCTAGGGGAATGGGACAGGGAGTTGCTGGGTACTGGTCCTAGGGGAATGGGACAGGGAGTTGCCGGGTACTGGTCCTAGGGGAATGGGACAGGGAGTTGCCGGGTACTGGTCCTAGGGGAATGGGACAGGGAGTTGCCGGGTACTGGTCCTAGGGGAATGGGACAGGGAGTTGCCGGGTACTGGTCCTAGGGGAATGGGACAGGGAGTTGCCGGGTACTGACCCAGGGGAATGGGACAGGAATTGCTGGGTACTGGTCCTTGGGGAATGGGACAGGGAGTTGCCGGGTACTGACCCTGGGGTAATGGGACAGGGAGTTGCCAGGTACAGGTCCTAGGGGAATGGGACAGGGAGTTGCCGGGTACTGGTCCTTGGGGAATGGGACAGGGAGTTGCAGGGTACTGGTCCTTGGGGAATGGGACAGGGAGTTGCTGGGTACTGACCCAGGGGAATGGGACAGGGAGTTGCTGGGTACTGGTCCTTGGGGAATGGGACAGGGAGTTGCTGGGTACTGGTCCTAGGGGAATGGGACAGGGAGTTGCCGGGTACTGGTCCTAGGGGAATGGGACAGGGAGTTGCTGGGTACTGGTCCTGGGGGAATGGGACAGGGAGTTGCTGGGTACTGGTCCTAGGGGAATGGGACAGGGAGTTGCCGGGTACTGACCCTGGGGGAATGGGACAGGGAGTTGCTGGGTACTGGTCCTTGGGGAATGGGACAGGGAGTTGCTGGGTACTGACTCTAGGGGAATGGGACAGGGAGTTGCTGGGTACTGGTCCTTGGGGAATGGGACAGGGAGTTGCCGGGTACTGACCCTGGGGGAATGGGACAGGGAGTGTCCGGGTACTGGTCCTAGGGGAATGGGACAGGGAGTTGCTGGGTACTGGTCCTTGGGGAATGGGACAGGGAGTTGCCGGGTACTGATCCTAGGGGAATGGGGCAGGGAGTTGCTGGGTACTGGTCCTTGGGGAATGGGGCAGGGAGTTGCTGGGTACTGGTTCTTGGGGAATGGGACAGGGAGTTGCTGGGTACTGGTCCTTGGGGAATGGGACAGGGAGTTGCTGGGTACTGGTCCTTGGGGAATGGGACATGGAGTTGCCGGGTACTGGTCCTAGGGGAATGGGACAGGGAGTTGCCGGGTACTGGTCCTAGGGGAATGGGACAGGGAGTTGCCGGGTACTGGTCCTTGGGGAATGGGACAGGGAGTTGCCGGGTACTGACCCTGGGGGAATGGGACATGGAGTTGCCGGGTACTGACCCTTGGGGAATGGGACAGGGAGTTGCTGGGTACTGACCTAGGGTAATGGGACAGTGAGTTGCCGGGTACTGACCTAGGGTAATGGGACAGTGAGTTGCCGGGTACAGACCCTGGGGGAATAGGACAGGGAGCTGCTGGGTACTGGTCCTAGGGAAATGGGACAGGGAGTTGCTGGGTACTGGTCCTTGGGGAATGGGACAGGGAGTTGCTGGGTACTGGTCCTAGGGGAATGGGACAGGGAGTTGCTGGGTACTGGTCCTAGGGGAATGGGACAGGGAGTTGCTGGGTACTGGTCCTAGGGGAATGGGACAGGGAGTTGCCGGGTACTGGTCCTTGGGGAATGGGACAGGGAGTTGCCGGGTACTGGTCCTTGGGGAATGGGACAGGGAGTTGCCGGGTACTGATCCTTGGGGAATGGGACAGGGAGTTGCCGGGTACAGACTCTAGGGGAATGGGACAGGGAGTTGCCGGGTACTGGTCTAGGGGAATGGGACAGGGAGTTGCCGGGTACTGGTCTAGGGGAATGGGACAGGGAGTTGCCGGGTACTGACCATGGGGTAATGGGACAGGGAGTTGCTGGGTACTGGTCCTAGGGGAATGGGACAGGGAGTTGCCGGGAACTGATCCTAGGGGAATGGGACAGGGAGTTGCTGGGTACTGGTCCTAGGGGAATGGGACAGGGAGTTGCCGGGTACTGGTCCTAGGGGAATGGGACAGGGAGTTGCCGGGTACTGGTCCTAGTGGAATGGGACAGGGAGTTGCCGGGTACTGGTCCTAGGGGAATGGGACAGGGAGTTGCCGGGTACTGGTCCTCGGGGAATGGGACAGGGAGTTGCCGGGAACTGATCCTAGGGGAATGGGACAGGGAGTTGCTGGGTACTGGTCCTAGGGGAATGGGACAGGGAGTTGCCGGGTACTGGTCCTAGGGGAATGGGACAGGGAGTTGCCGGGTACTGGTCCTAGTGGAATGGGACAGGGAGTTGCCGGGTACTGGTCCTAGGGGAATGGGACAGGGAGTTGCCGGGTACTGGTCCTCGGGGAATGGGACAGGGAGTTGCCGGGTACTGACCCAGGGGAATGGGACAGGGAGTTGCTGGGTACTGGTCCTTGGGGAATGGGACAGGGAGTTGCCGGGTACTGACACTGGGGTAATGGGACAGGGAGTTGCCAGGTACTGGTCCTAGGGGAATGGGACAGGGAGTTGCCGGGTACTGGTCCGTGGGGAATGGGACAGGGAGTTGCAGGGTACTGGTCCTTGGGGAATGGGACAGGGAGTTGCCGGGTACTGACCCTGGGGGAATGGGACAGGGAGTTGCTGGGTACTGGTCCTAGGGGAATGGGGCAGGGAGTTGCTGGGTACTGGTCCTTGGGGAATGGGACAGGGAGTTGCCGGGTACTGGTCCTTGGGGAATGGGACAGGGAGTTGCCGGGTACTGACCCAGGGTAATGGGACAGGGAGTTGCCGGGTACTGACCCTGGGGGAATGGGACAGGGAGTGTCCGGGTACTGGTCCTAGGGGAATGGGACAGGGAGTTGCTGGGTACTGGTCCTAGGGGAATGGGACAGGGAGTTGCCGGGTACTGACTCTAGGGGAATGGGACAGGGAGTTGCTGGGTACTGGTCCTTGGGGAATGGGACAGGGAGTTGCCGGGTACTGGTCTAGGGGAATGGGACAGGGAGTTGCCGGGTACTGACCCTGGGGTAATGGGACAGGGAGTTGCTGGGTACTGGTCCTAGGGGAATGGGACAGGGAGTTGCTGGGTACTGGTCCTAGGGGAATGGGACAGGGAGTTGCCGGGTACTGGTCCTAGGGGAATGGGACAGGGAGTTGCCGGGTACTGGTCCTAGGGGAATGGGACAGGGAGTTGCCGGGTACTGGTCCTAGGGGAATGGGACAGGGAGTTGCCGGGTACTGACCCAGGGGAATGGGACAGGGAGTTGCTGGGTACTGGTCCTTGGGGAATGGGACAGGGAGTTGCCGGGTACTGACCCTGGGGTAATGGGACAGGGAGTTGCCAGGTACTGGTCCTAGGGGAATGGGACAGGGAGTTGCCGGGTACTGGTCCTTGGGGAATGGGACAGGGAGTTGCAGGGTACTGGTCCTTGGGGAATGGGACAGGGAGTTGCCGGGTACTGACCCAGGGGAATGGGACAGGGAGTTGCTGGGTACTGGTCCTTGGGGAATGGGACAGGGAGTTGCCGGGTACTGGTCCTAGGGGAATGGGACAGGGAGTTGCCGGGTACTGGTCCTAGGGGAATGGGACAGGGAGTTGCCGGGTACTGACCCTGGGGGAATGGGACAGGGAGTTGCCGGGTACTGACCCTGGGGGAATGGGACAGGGAGTTGCCGGGTACTGGTCCTAGGGGAATGGGACAGGGAGTTGCCGGGAACTGATCCTAGGGGAATGGGACAGGGAGTTGCCGGGTACTGGTCCTAGGGGAATGGGACAGGGAGTTGCCGGGTACTGACCCTGGGGGAATGGGACAGGGAGTTGCCGGGTACTGGTCCTAGGGGAATGGGACAGGGAGTTGCCGGGAACTGATCCTAGGGGAATGGGACAGGGAGTTGCTGGGTACTGGTCCTAGGGGAATGGGACAGGGAGTTGCCGGGTACTGACCCAGGGTAATGGAACAGGGAGTTGCCGGGTACTGGTCCTTGGGGAATGGGACAGGGAGTTGCCGGGTACTGGTCCTAGGGGAATGGGACAGGGAGTTGCCGGATACTGGTCCTAGGGGAATGGGACAGGGAGTTGCCGGGTACTGGTCCTAGGGGAATGGGACAGGGAGTTGCCGGATACTGGTCCTAGGGGAATGGGACAGGGAGTTGCCGGGTACTGGTCCTAGGGGAATGGGACAGGGAGTTGCAGGGTACTGGTCCTTGGGGAATGGGACAGGGAGTTGCTGGGTACTGACCCAGGGGAATGGGACAGGGAGTTGCTGGGTACTGGTCCTTGGGGAATGGGACAGGGAGTTGCCGGGTACTGACCCTGGGGTAATGGGACAGGGAGTTGCCGGGTACTCGTCCTAGGGGAATGGGACAGGGAGTTGCTGGGTACTGGTCCTAGGGGAATGGGACAGGGAGTTGCCGGGTACTGGTCCTAGGGGAATGGGACAGGGAGTTGCCGGGAACTGATCCTAGGGGAATGGGACAGGGAGTTGCTGGGTACTGACCTAGGGTAATGGGACATGGAGTTGCCGGATACTGGTCCTTGGGGAATGGGACAGGGAGTTGCTGGGTACTGGTCCTAGGGGAATGGGACAGGGAGTTGCCGGGTACTGACCCTGGGGGAATGGGACAGGGAGTTGCTGGGTACTGGTCCTAGGGAAATGGGACAGGGAGTTGCTGGGTACTGGTCCTTGGGGAATGGGACAGGGAGTTGCTGGGTACTGGTCCTAGGGGAATGGGACAGGGAGTTGCTGGGTACTGGTCCTGGGGGAATGGGACAGGGAGTTGCTGGGTACTGGTCCTAGGGGAATGGGACAGGGAGTTGCCGGGTACTGATCCTTGGGGAATGGGACAGGGAATTGCTGGGTACTGACCCTGGGGGAATGGGACAGGGAGTTGCTGGGTACAGACTCTAGGGGAATGGGTCAGGGATTTGCTGGGTACTGGTCCTTGGGGAATGGGACAGGGAGTTGCTGGGTACTGGTCCTAGGGGACTGGGACAGGGAGTTGCCGGGTACTGGTCCTAGGGGAATGGGACAGGGAGTTGCCGGGTACTGGTCCTTGGGGAATGGGACAGGGAGTTGCCGGGTACTGACCCTGGGGGGAATGGGACATGGAGTTGCCGGGTACTGACCCTTGGGGAATGGGACAGGGAGTTGCTGGGTACTGGTCCTAGGGGAATGGGACAGGGAGTTGCTGGGTACTGACCCAGGGTAATGGGACAGGGAGTTGCCGGGTACTGACCCTGGGGGAATGGGACAGGGAGTTGCTGGGTACTGACCCAGGGTAATGGGACAGGGAGTTGCCGGGTACTGACCCTGGGGGAATGGGACAGGGAGTTGCTGGGTACTGGTCCTAGGGAAATGGGACAGGGAGTTGCTGGGTACTGGTCCTTGGGGAATGGGACAGGGAGTTGCTGGGTACTGGTCCTAGGGGAATGGGACAGGGAGTTGCTGGGTACTGGTCCTAGGGGGAATGGGACAGGGAGTTGCTGGGTACTGGTCCTAGGGGAATGGGACAGGGAGTTGCCGGGTACTGGTCCTAGGGGAATGGGACAGGGAGTTGCTGGGTACTGGTCCTAAGGGAATGGGACAGGGAGTTGCTGGGTACTGGTCCTTGGGGAATGGGACAGGGAGTTGGTGGGTACTGGTCCTTGGGGAATGGGACAGGGAGTTGCTGGATACTGGTCCTAGGGGAATGGGACAGGGAGTTGCTGGATACTGGTCCTTGGGGAATGGGACAGGGAGTTGCCGGGTACAGACTCTAGGGGAATGGGACGGGGAGTTGCCGGGTACTGGTCCTTGGGGAATGGGACAGGGAGTTCCCGGGTGAAGCTCCATGAGGAGTGGATGTGAGGTTGTGGCTGCAAGTTGACAGGGATGCTGCTGGAGATTTGCAGTTGGCAGGTTTTCAGGACTGTGGCTTGCCCCTTTTGGGACATCATTCTAGGCATAAATACGAGTAATGGTCCAGGACAGTACCTCGACAGTACCTCCCAGCCGTTGGAGCCATGCCGCCCTGTAATCTGATTTAACCCTCGCCTAACCAAGGGACCATTTACACTGACCAATTAAACTACCAACCGGTACCTCCTTGGTGCTCTGAGAGGAAACCGGAGCACCCCAAGAAAGCCCATGTGGTCATGGGGGAATGTACAGGCAGCAGCAGGAATTGAAGTGGGGTGGCCTGTGCTGTTAAGCATTATGCTAACCACTACGCTGCAGAGACACCCTGTATGGAACACATCTGAGGGGTTTAGATAGGGTACATGCAAGCAGTCTTTTTCCACGGAGGTTGTTTAAGACTAGGGTCACAAAGGAGAACCGCTTCACTCAGTGAGTGATGAGGGGGCGGAACAAGCTGCCAGTGGAAGTGGTGGATGCAGATACTATGTCAGCATTTTAGATCAATTTGAATAAGTACATGGACAGGAGAGGTATGGAGGGCTTCGGTCCTGGTTCGGGTTGATGGGGCGACGCAGAATAATAGTTCAGCATGGGCTAGATGGGCTGAAGGACCTGTTTCTGTGCTGGAGTGTTCTGTAACTTTAAAGTGAGGGAGATACAACGGGGTAAGTGGGAGAAGGCAGCAGGGCAATGAGGAGGGAGAATGGTATTGGGGCAAAGAGTGGGTCTGATCAGGCCTGCATGTTTGCATTGGAATGTATACTCTTAGTTAAGACTGTGGGCCTTTCGGCCCATTGTGTATACTGTACCTTAGACAAACTATCTGTCTTACCACATTACTCATCTGCAAAGCTTTCTATCACAATTCAGCATTTGGCCAGATCAGGCAGTAATCTGTTTGACTTGTTGATCTTTTATTGAAGTCCAGCCAGGCAGAGGGTTGAAGCTTGCTGGTTTCAACAGTTGCACTTTGCCCACTCCCTTGTGTTCTTCATGAAAATGTTGTCCATAGATCTGTAGTGAGGAAGCAGGAAATCCTTTTCTTTTTCTCTAAGAGCATGGCAGGTATATCAGAAATTAGATGCATCTTTCACAAGCTTACTGCTCCTTGTTTCCTTTATGACCTCCTAACTGCCAACTGCAACAGTAACAGCTCACAAAATTATGCTTGCAAACAAACATGTTGGGAAACGTCTAAACCTGTTTGCTTTGTCGTACCCATTTTTCATTTACAATTTCCTATGATTGATCATGTTAATTTTGACTGTACTTCCTGTTTATTGTAGGTTCTACTCCATTTGATTTCTCATGGATTTATTCACCTTTCTTTCTATGGCAATTCATTTAATTTGTCAAGAAAAGAAATTAAGGTTCTTTGATTGTCAACCACAACTTCCCTCGGCTTAAGTGTCATTTAACGATATTTTTCTAAACTTTAAAGTAAGAAACCTTGTTTCTGTATTACAGAAAGAAAAAAAAAATTCATTTTAAAATCTATCGCCTTTGTTTTCCCTTTCATCACCATTTTACTGTATTTTCCAACTGAACAATTGCTATCTCAATCATTTCACTGCAATGTGGCCACCAATTAGTTACTCACGTAATAATAGATACCTCATTATGTTTTTGGTTTATGCGGTTGATAATAATTGATAATGAAAGGGTAGGATATCAATTTATCTTGTATCTTTTTCACTTTTCGCTCTCACCTCCTAAATGGCACTTTTGTTTGCATTTGAGTTTGTTCTACAAATTGACTCAATTATCAAATTAATTAAATGCTATTCTTTGATGTTGCTGGTCCATGACCTGTTTAAGCTACTGTTAATTATTTTACGCCTCATATTAAATCTGTCCTCGGTCTACCTTCTTCCAGAGAAATTAATGCCAGCCCACAGTGTACTCATATCCATAATACTCCAGCTCATTAATATTTCATGTAAATTTTTACTGCATCTGTGTAAAATATTTTTGGGATCTGTACATTTAATGTTTATAACAGTTCTTCAGAAAGAAGTGAACTGCCTTTTAACTTGCTGCAATTTTTCTGGTAAAATATCTTCTCAAAACTATTGAGAGGGAAGGAGTTTCAGGATTTAGTCTAGGTAATGCCGAAGAAATGTTGATTATAATTTCATATCAGGATAATGTGTAATTTGGAGAGGAATGTACAGATGAATGTTCCCACATGCTTGAAATTTTTATACTTTATGGTGGTAAAGGTCAGTAGCCTTCATGAATAGCTACTGGGTATTTGGTGGTTGGTATAGGTAGTGCGATCACTCAAGTCCATTAAGACGTTCTCCTAAGGGTGGGTCTTCAGATGGCTGCAGAGGACCCATACACTTTGGTGCACTGCAGACACTATTAAGTGGTAGCTGTGGTTAGTAGTTGGGGCTTTTGGGTTGTTCATTCTCTCCTTTCTCAGCTGCTCCTTGTTTTCTGTGGCAAAGCGGAGCTCACTCTCACATAGCGCAGCTCTCTCTTCAACAGATTTCCTCCAGGCACATCTATCGAGTGCAGTGTCCTCCTGGTTTTTAGATGTAGTGTTGAATTTCTTTGGGCTGAAGTTGATGTTTTTTTTTTGAAGCGTTTCGTTGCCCGCCAGCTACTCACTGACCGTACTTCAACTGGGAGTAAAGGATCTGTTTGGGGAGATGTGAGTTCGGCATCCAGTGGCATGACCCTGGTGTTGGTGTTGCTTTATCGTGGTGGAAAAGCTGTTTATGTTGGCCTCCTCCAGTACGCCGCTGTTAGTGAGTCTGTCCTCCCAGTTGTCCTTCAGAATCTTTTGTCGGGTTCTTTGGTGGTATTGTTCCAGGGCTGTCAGGTGTCTACTGTAGGTGGTCCAGCAGACAAGTTGAAGGAGAATCCTAAAGGATTCTAGAGATATGTTAAGAGCAAAAGGGGAAAAATTGGTCCACTGGAAGGCCAGTATGGTAATCCATGTGTGGAACCAAAACAGATCAGAGAGATCTTAATATATATTTTGCATTTGTATTTACTCAGGAGACTGACACAGTGTCTGTAAAAGTGAAGTAAAGTGACATCAATTTCATGTGCAGATTACAGAGGAGGAGCTATTTGCTATCCTGAGGCAAGTCGGGATGGATAAATCCCCAGGGCCTAACAAGGTATTCCTTCAGACATTACAGGAGGCAAGTGCAGAAACTGCTGATTTTTAAATCATCCTTAATGACAGGAGAGGTACCAGAGGATTGGAGGACAGCCAATGTTGTTCCACTGTTTAAAAAAGGCTCTAAACATAAACCAGGAAATAACACGCTCGTGAGTCTGGCATCAGATCTGGAAAAGTTATTGAAAGGTTTTTTTTTTGTAATTTTTTTATTGAAGTTCATCATCAAACAAACATTTCCATAAGATGTATTTCAGACATTGTACATACATATCATATAATCATATATATCACAAATCTCCACGAAGTATTTATCTGAGGTACACACTTATAGAAAAGAGTAGAAAGAAAAAACGAGCAAAAGGAAAGAACTATGTACAAGTAGGGAGTGATCTCTTTTTTTACAACAGATTCATTGATTTGTGAGAATAAAATAAAATCAGGCCTATGAGGCATTATGTAGTTAAACCATTTTTCCCAGTATGAATCAAATTGTTCCAAATGGGTTAAAATTTTGTGACATTTGATTGGATTTAATAGCCCATTGACATTAAAAGAAATGAATTTTACCTTGTCCTTAGCCATCTGTATTTATGTCAATGTATCATTGAAATTAGAATAAAACTTAATCGATCTACTCCCTGAACAAATAAGAACAAAGAAACGCAAATAATAACAAAAATGGCAACGAACGTGTAATTCCAAGGCTGAGGTCTCTAGTTGATGACCCTGCGTTGAGCTAGAGGAAATGTCTAGCTGTGAGGGATAACCCCTCCTACTTGTGAGTTGAGGGCCCCCATTGCAGTATTCATAAAAGTCAGTGAACAAATCTATTACACAGAAAACATTTCTCTGTGACTCGTATATATATATATATATATATATACATACATACATACACACACACACACACACACACACACACACACACACACACACTACACGCATACACATATATGCACACATATATATTCTCATTTTGGTGGGGAAAAAGGAGTAAGTGAGCGAATAAAGAATAACAACTAAGTAATATAAAATCCACATTATAATAAGCATTTCTCTAGATGGGTATATCTCCGTGTACTTTTGCTTCCGTTTAGCTTCTCAACATTTTTAAAGTTAGCCAAACCTCATGGTTCTTCTGAAGGGGGTGAGGACTGTCTTTGGGAAACTCCCGGTCTCTTCCTGATATATTTCTCTCGGCCTCCTCCCATCTCTTGCCTTCTCGATTCTCGCACTATTTCCTAAGCGGAGCGGGATAATTCCTCAGTCAGGCTTTCCCTCGTTTTGGTCACGCTGACGGGCAACCCTCTGGTCTTCATGTCTGTAGTCGCCTCTTCCACTGTCTGGTACAACCGCGTCCCGTTGTCATAAAACACTTGAAGTTTAGCAGGATACTTTTTTTGCTTTAGTACTCGCTTTACTTCAGAGTATTCTTTGAGTTTCTGCAGGACCGCGGGGGGGGGGGGTAATCTTGGTCGAAATATATTAATTTATCATTGAAAAACACTCTCTTCTTACCCCAGGCCCTTCGTAGAATCTCCGCCTTGGTGCTGTACCGAAGGAATTTAATTATTTATTGAGCGTGGCTTTCTATTCTGGATAGGTTTTGGGATTTACGCGCGGTGGGCTCTTTCGACTATCAGCTTCATAGCTGAGGGAAGATTCAGCACGTCCCGCAGTAGCTTTCCGACAAACTCAGTCATAGTCGAGCCCTCCGCTCCTTTGGGAACGTTGTAGATTCTGATATTTTTCCACCGTGATCTTCCCTCCAGGCCAAGCAGTTTACCTTCTTGGTGATGTACTATTTTTATTGTCTTACTCAGTATCCGTTCCACGTTTTGAACGCGATCTTCCACCTTTTCAATTCGAGTCTCTGCCACCGCTATTTTTTGATTGACACTGGTGAGCTCTGACTTAATATCATGGAGCTGCTGCTTTATTTCTTTCTGGAACTCCATTATTTCTTTCAGGATTTTTAAGATATTTGCCGCTTCGCCTGAACGAGGCTCAGCGTCTGCCTCGCTAGCTCGCGGTCAGGTAGGAGAGCCACTCGTTGCACTCCTCTTGGCCGCAGGCTCCACAGTGTTGCTTTTTTTTATTTCCATTCCTTTTCCCCATTCTTGCCCCTCTTTTCAGTTCAAATTTTTTTTGAAAAATATTATATTTGATGGGATAACGGGGCTTAATATGCATTTTTCCGAAGGAGCTGGTGACTTAAGCTGCCATTCTCGACGATGACATTACCGGAACCTCTATTGAAAGGTATTCTAAGGGTCCGGATACATAAGTATTTGGATAGACATGGACTGATTAAGGATAGTCAGCATGGCCTTGTGCATGGGAGGTCAGGTCAAACCAATCTTATAGAACTTCTCAAGGAACTTACCAGGAAAGTGTACGAAAGCAAGGCTGTGGATATGGTCTACATGGATTTTAGCAAGGCATTTGACAAAGTCCTGCATGGGAGGTTGGTCAAAAAGGTTCAGCTGCTTGGCATTCAAGATGAGGTAGTAAATTGGATTAGACATTGGCTTTGTGAGAGAAGCCAAAGAGTGGTAGTAGATGGCTGCCTCTCTGACTGGAGGCCTGTGACTAGTGGTGTGCCGCAGGAATCAGTGCTGGGTCCTTTGTTGTTTGTCATCTGTATCATTAATCTTGATAATAATGTGGTCAACTGGATCAGCAAATTTATGGATGACACCAAGACTGGGGGTGTAGTGGACAGAGAGGAAGGCTATCATGGGTTGCAGAGGGATCTGCATCAGCTGGAAAAATGAGCTAAAAAAAAATGACAGATGGAATTTAATGCAGACAAGTGCGAGGTTTTGCACTTTTGTAGGACCAACCAGGGTAGGTCTTACGCTATGAATGGTAGGGCACTCAGGAGTGGTAGAATAAAGGGCTCTGGGAATACAGGTCCATAGTTCATTGGAAGTGGCATCACAAGTGGATAGGGTCTTAAAGAAAGCTTTTGGCACATTGGCCTTCCTAAATCAATGTATTGAGTACAGATGTTATGTTGAAGTTGTGTAAGACATCAGTGAGGCTTACTTTGGAGTATTGTGTGCTGGTCACCTACCTACAGGTAGGATGTAAGCAAGGTTGAAAAATTTCAGAGAAAATCTACAAGGATGTTGCTGTGTCTAGAGGACCTGAGTTATAATGAAAGTTTGAATAGGTTTGGACTGTATTCCTTAGAATGTAGAAGACTAAGAGGAGATTTGATATACAAGTTTGAGGGGTATAGATAGGGTTAATGCAAGGAGGCTTTTTCCACTGAAGTTGGGTGGGACAACAACCAGAGGTCATGGGTTAAGGGTGAAAGGTGAGAAGTTTGAGGGGAACATGAGGGGAAACTTCTTCACTCAGAGGGTTGTGAGAGTGTAAAATAAGCTGCCAGCACAAGTGGTGCATGCAAGCTTGTTTTAAATGTTTAAGAGAAGTTTGAATAGGTTCGTGGTTGATAGGAGTATGGAGAGCCATGGTCCTGGTGCAAGTTGATGGAAGTAGGCAGTTTAAATGGGTTCAGCATGGACTAGATGGGCTGAAGGGCCTGATTCTGTGCTGTATTTCTCCACGACTCCAGGAAGGATGACTACACTATTGACCAAAAATTTTGTTTGAACCTGCAAGTCACAGTCTTCAAATACTCTTTTCCTTAATCTTGCTTAGGAACCATTTGCACTGCTCAGGCAATGGTTGATTTGAGTCGTTCTCTGCTCTTGAGAAGAAAATGTTGCCAAGGTAGGGAAAGTGTACTACATTTACAAGGACAATCTATCGTCAACTTTTATGGTGAGCTGGATAACTGGCTGGTTGGACAGTCACTGGAATAGGGCCTGTGTCTTTCTTTTATATTCAAAACAAGATCCAGGACTCTATATCAAGTCAAGTCACTTTTTATTGTCATTTTGACTATATCTGCTGGTACAGTACACAGAAAAAATGAGACAACGTTTTCAGGACCATGGTGCCTTGGGAAGAACATTCAGGACATATTGGAGCTCTTCTTCAGAGTGTTTTCATCCATTTATTGAAGCTCCGTGCCAGAGGTGGTGCTGACCTTGTCCTTGGCCTTGAACCAGTTGAGGCCGAAGAACCTGTTGTCCATTCTATACACAATTGGGATTCCCTGTGGCAGGTCTTAGTCAATGAGGTGAAGGATGTCAGCAATAAATACAGCAAATAGGGTGGGTGCAATGATGCAGCCCTGCTTTACTCCTGTCTTGACAGTGAAGGGTTCGGATTCATAGAAACATAGAAAACCTACAGCACAATACAGGCCCTTCAGCCCACAATGCTGTGTCAAACATGTACTTACTTTAGAAATTATCTCGGGTTACCCATAGCCCTCTATTTTTCTGAGCTCCATGCACCTATCCAGGAGTCTCTTAAAAGATCCTATCGTATTCGCCTCCACCACAGTCACCGGCAGTCCATTCCATGCACTCACCACTCTCTGTGTGTAAAAAAAAGAAACAAAACTTACTTGACAGCCCCTCTGTATCTACTTTGAAGCACCTTAAAACTATGCCCTCTGGTGCTAGCCATTTCAGCCCTGGGAAAGAGCCTCTGACTATCCACACAATCACTGCCTCTCATCATCTTATACACCTCTATCGCTCCAAGGAGAAAAGGCCAAGTTCACTCAACCTATTCTCATAAGGTATTCTCCCCAATCCAGGCAACATCCTTGAAAATCTCCTTTACACCCTTTCTATCAGCATCACTATTGCTGAGTACTGTGGCTGACATGCCATCATGCAGTTGCCTCAGTATTCATAAATTTTTGTCAGGACAGCCATGTCTTGATGCTATAAGCCAGAGAGCTTAGACCAGAAGACATAGGAGCAGAATTAGGCCATTCAGCCAATCGAGTCTTCTCTGCCATTCCATCATGGCAGATCCTGGATCTCACTCAACCCCACACACCTGCCTTCTCATCATATCCGTTGATGCCCTGACCAATCAGGAAACTATAGGTTCTGCTTCAAATATATCCACAGACTTGGCCTCCACCACAGACTGTGGCAGAGCAATCTACAGATTCATTGCTCTCGGGCTAAAAAAAATTCCTTCTTACCTCTGGTTTAAAAGGTCACTTCCTCAATCTTGAAGCTATGCCCTCTAGTTCTAGATACCACCACAAGAAACATCCTCTCCACATCCACCCTATATAGTCCTTTCAACATTTGGTAGGTTTCAATGAGATTCCCCCACGTATTCTTCTAAATCCCAGTGAGTACAGGCCCAAAGCTGCCAAAAGCTGCTTATATGTTAACTCCTTCATTCCTGGAATCATCCTCATGAACCTCCTCCAATGACAACACATCCTTTCTGAGACATGGGGCCCAAAATTGTTGACAATACCCCAACTCCGGCCTGTCTGGTGTCTTATAAAGCCTCAGCATTATCTCTTTGCTTTTATGTCCTAATCCCCTGGAAATAAATGACAACATTGCATTTGCCTTCTTTACCAGATTCAACCTGTAAATTAACCTTCTGGGAGTCTTGCACGAGGGCTCCTGAGTCCCTGTGCACCTCTGATGTTTGAATTTTCTCCCCATTTAGATAGTCTGCACTATTGGTCCTTTTACCAAAATGCATTATCATACATTTCGCAACACTGTATTCCATCTGCCACTTTTTTGTCCATTCTTCCAATTTTGTCTAAGTCCTACTGCAATAGCATTGCTTCCTCAGCACTACCTACCCCTCCACCTAGCTTTGAATCATCTGCAAACTTTGCCACAAAACCATCAATTCCATTATCTAAATCACTGACAAACAATGTGAAAAGTAGCGGTCCCAATACTGACCCCTAAGGAACACCACTAGTCACTGGCAGCCAACCAGAGAAGGCCCCATTTATTCCACTTACTGCCTCCTGCCTGTCAGCCATTCCGCTATCCATGCTAGTATCTTTCCTGTAACGTCATAGGATTTTATCTTGTTAAACAGCCTTGTGTGGCAGCTTATCAAATGCCTTCTGAATATCTGTGTAAATGACATTCACTGCCTCTCCTTTGTCCACCCTGCTGGTTACTTCTTCAAAGAACTTTAACGGATTTGTCAAGATTTCCTTTTACAGAAACTATGCTGACTTTGACTTATTTTATCATCACTCTCCAAGTAGCCCGAAACCTCATCCTTAATAATAGACTCCAACACTTTCCTGACCTTGCCTTCCTTCCTTCTCAAAGAGTGAAGTGACATTTGCAATCTTACAGTCCTCCGGGACCATGCTAGATTCAAGCTTGGTGGTCAAATGCCCATATCAAATCTAAGAAAGCCAAGTACTGGGGCTCCATTTGTTCATGGTAGTTTCCCTGTAATTGGCGTGCCATGCTGTGAAGATCATGTCTGCGGTACCTCCAGATGGGTGGAAACCATACTGTGATTCAGGGGTTACTTCAGATAGTGGAGGGAGTGGGTTGATAAGGATGTGTGCAAACACTTTGCCTGATGTTGACAAGAGGGAGTTGCTTCTGTAATTGTCACAATCTGCCTTGCCTTCCTTCTTGAATATGGTCACTGATAGGGCATCCCTGAGCTCCGAGGACAGTTGTTCTTTTTCCCAGACCTTCAGAAGCAAGGAATGTATGTAGTGTGTGAGTGATGGACCACCTTCCTTGAGGATCTTTGCTGGGATCCCATCAGGACCAGTGGTTTGTTGTTTTTCAGGCTCCTGATGGAATCATGGACCTCCTTCATACTGGGAAGTTTCCCTATGTCTTCTCTCACAGGTCTCTGGAGGATTTGGTTAGGAACCTTTGTTTCAGCAATGCTGTCACAAGTAAGAAGTTTTTGAAAGCGCTCTCCATCAATTGCTGATATCCTTCCTGTACTTTAGCAAGTTCTTCCCATCCTTTGAGTGCGTGGGGTTTAATCTGAAGTAACTCAGACCATAGACTGCTGTGGTAGTACCGAAGAAGCCTCTTGTGTCACTAGAAACTGCCATTCTCTGGATTATCAGGGCTTCTCAGTCAACCAATAATTCTCCCTCACCCTGCACTGGACAGTGGCCTTGGCTGTGGAGCAAGCTTCGCTTTTGGCCTTGCTGTCAATGTCATTCGGCCAGGCATAAAAGGCTTTCCTACTCTTGGAGATAAGTTCTATCTCCATGTCAATTTTATCATACCAGTCCTGAGGTTTTCTGGACTAGTAGCCAAGAATGTTTTTGCAGGTATGAAGAATGATGGATTTAGGCAGCCCCCAGTGTTTTTTGATATCCTATAGATATTCCTGTTGGAGGTTTTCCCCAAACAAGGCCTGAAGGTGCTGTTGGATGGCAATGTCAAGCAGCCTCTTGAGCTTTAGTTTTGGCCTGGGCCACTTCTAATGAACCCTCCTCTTTTTCATGATCTGATGGACAATGACATTGTCAATGAGATGCTACTGTTTAGAACAGGGGTGCTGCCAAGATGCCTTGAATTTGTTTTTCTTTCAGAAGAGAGTATTCATAATGATAAGATGTGCTCAACGTATAGAGCGAGAAGTAGTACTCCATTTGACTTGATGCTGCTAATGCCTTCCTTTCCTTTGGTACTCTTCCTAAGGCTGAAGTCCTGACCAAACTTGCATTGAAGTACCCTAAGGAACTCCTGGGGTATATTTGGCTGGTTTGCGTCTAGGCAAATGAAGAACACTCATATTCATATGCGTCTAGATTTGGTACATAATTGCTAATGAAAGTTGCCATCTGGTTATTGGTAACTTCCAAATGGATCGTTGTGAGACATTCACTGATCCCCATGGGAAGTCCAGAGAATTGGCTGACAAGCTGGTTCTTTATTGCAAACCCAACACCATGGATCTTGTGCTGGTAAGCTGCCTTCCATTTCCAAAACAAGACATAATCACTCTCCTCCTCCCTCAGTTGCTCCTTGCCTGCTAGATTGGTTTCAGAAAAGGCAGCCAGGTCAATCTGTGTCTGTCAGCCACTGACTGCAGTGTCTCAACTACCACTGGGGTTAGGTTGGACATCTGTTTTTCTTTGACTGGCATAGACATAATGAGCATAATAGCTTTTTTCGGGGCCATAAATATTCTAAGAATCTTTATGGAACAGCAATCTAAAGTTCTCTATAGTTAATGCAGAGTAGATAAATCAAAAGTTCTCCATAACAAGCAACACAAAGATTGTAGAATTAGACTGTATTTGGAGATCTGTGAAAAGTTTTCATTGTCAAACGACAAGAAGGACGTGGTAGCACCAGAGAGAGTGCAGAAAAGATTCACCATAAGACCTAGGAACAGAATTGGGCCATTCACCCCAATGAGTCCGCTTCACTGTTCCATCATAGCAAATTTATTATCCCTCTCAACCTCATTCTCCTGCCTTCTCCCCATAATCTTTGAGGACCTGTTAATAAAGAACCTTTCAACCCCACCTTAAATACACCCAATGGCTTAGTCTGTACATCCTTCTGTAGCAAAGAATGCCACATCACCCTCTAGCTAAAGAAATTTTTCCTCATCTCTGTTCTAAATGGACATCCCTCAATACTGAGGCTATGACTTCTGGTCCGAGACTCCATTATTAAAGGAAACATTGTCTCCACATGCACTCCATCAGACCATTCAATATTCGATAGTTTTCAGTGAGGTCCTCCTCATTCTTCTAAACTCCAGAGAGTGCAGGCCCAGAGTCATCCTCATTTGTTAATCCTTTCATTCCTGGTATCATTCTTGTAAACCTCTTCTGGACTCTATCCAATGCCAACACATCCTTTCTTAGAAAAGGGGCTCTTAGATAAACTGCTCACAATATTCCAAATGTGGTCTGACCAGTGCCTTATAAAGCCTCAGCATTTCATCCTTGATTTTGTATTCCTTGTTTGTTCATTATGTGCCATGGCAAATGACATGGGCGATTATGATCTTTCCATGACCAGAATTGTTCTTGGCAAATTGTCCTACAGAAGTGGTTTGCCAGTGCCTTTCTCTGGGCAGTGTCTTTACAAGACGGGTGGCCCCAGTCATTACCAATACTCTTCAGAGATTGTCTGCCTGGCGTAGTGGTCACATAACCAGGACTTGTAACATGCAGCAGCTGCTCATATGACCATCCATCACTCTCTCCCATTGCTTCAAGTGACCCTGATTGGTGGGCTCAGCAGGTGTTACACTTTGTCCAAGGGTAACCTCCAGGCTAGTGGAAAAAAGGAGAACTTTACACCTCCTTTGCTAGAAATGTATCTCCACCTTGCCACACACTTGTCCTCTCAAAATGAATGCTAACAATGCATTTACCTTCCTTACAATCAACTCAATTTTCAAGTTAACCTTCAGGGAATCCTGTGTGAGGACTCTCAAGTCTTTCTGCACCTCTGATTGTTGAATTTTCTCCCCACTTACAAAATCGTCCACACCTTTATTTCTTCTGCTAGAGTAAATGACCAAGCACTTCCCTACATTATATTCCATCTGCCACTTAGCGCATCCCCCAATCTAGATCCTTCTGTAGACACGCAACTTCCTCAACACTATCTGCCCTTCCACATATCTTTATATCATCCATAGTCATCACTTCTTTCATCCAAATCATTGACATACAATGTGAAGTGGCTCAACATCGACCTCTGCAGCACATCACTAGTCAGCAACAGCCAATGCAGAAAAAACCCCTTTTTTCCTGCTCTTTGCCTCATGCCAGGCAGCCAATCTTCTATCCATTCTAGTCCCTTTCCTGTAATACCATCAACTCTTATTTTGTAGCCTCATGTGCAGTACCTTGTAAAACACCTGCTGAAAATCCAAACAAGCAACATCCACTGACTCTCCTTTGTCTAACCTGCCTGTTATTTCCTCAAAGAATTCCAACAGATTTGTCAGACAAGATTTCCCCTTAAATAAACCATGCTGACTTTGGCTTCCAAGTACTCCGAAACCTCATCCTTAAAAATAGATTCCAACATCTTGCCAACCACTGAAGTCAGTATATTTGGCCTCACTCTAGCAGTAGGCAAGGCTGAGATAGGCCTGTATGAAAATGGAAAGGTGAGTTGAAATGGCATGTAACTCAAAAAAAAACTTGCTTTATTAACAAGGCATTTGCAGTTACATTGAGGAAAGTATTTTATTAATTGGTAAAGCTCGAACGGATTCCGTTTAAGATACTACAATGGCTGTTACTGTTCCTAAGAACATGAACAACCACATGAATAAAGTGACTGTATAGAATGGTTGCCCAAGTTTTTTTGCTCCCCCTACCCCCGCAGTCCCTGTTATCCAGTTTTGTTCCCTTTCCTCCACTGATTCCATATGCCTGTTACTTATCCCCTTAGCCTACTTGATCTCCTATCCCCTCCACTATATGTGCAGGTTAACATTTAGTGATTTGTGAAGTAACGACAGCTAGGTTCCCCTGACCATGAGCTCCTCCCCATCTCTCACTATTTAAAGCATATTCTTCAACTAAAATGTATGACTTCACATTTTTCCACATTATATTCTATCTGCCCTGTTCCTGTCCTTTTATTCCTCTGTCCATTTCATCTGGAACCCTCTCTAGATCATTAACACAGCCTACACTGCCACCTAGCCTTGCATCATTGTACTTATTATTCTTGATCTCATCCCCACCACTGATATATATTGCTCACTCAGGCAGTCTCAGCACTGATCCCCATGGTTCTCTGCAAAATACCTAGGCCCCCAGCTCCAAAACTGACCCTATTGAGTTTTTTAACCAATCCTCAATCCAAACCAATATAATATCCACAATATTAACTGCTCAGTTTCTTTAACTTCTGGAATTTACTCCTCCCACCTCTTTCTCTTTTCCATTCCGCATTCTGGTTATCCTCACACCCCTTCTCACAATATTATCTGCTCAGTTTCTCTAACTTCTGGCATTTACTCCTCCCACCTCTTTCTCTTTTCCATTCCGCATTCTGGTTATCCTCACACCCCTTCTCTTATCCTCACCTGCCCATCACCTCCCTCTGGTTCTTCTCCTCCTTCCCTTTCCTTCATTACCCACTGTCCTCTCCTATTAGATTACTTCTTCAGCCCTTTTTACCTCTTCCACCTATCACCTCTCAGCTTCTCACTTCATCCCCCACCCCCTCCACCCAGTCAAATTCCTCCTCACCCAGTCTCACATACCACCTGCCAACCTGTACTCCTTCCCTCCCCCTTCTTATTCTGTCCTCTTCCTTTTCAGTCCCGATGACGTGTCTCTGCCTGAAACATTGACTGTTTATTCCCCTCCTTAGATGCTGCCTGACTTAATGAGTTCCTCCTGCAACTTGTGTGTGTTGCTTAAGATTTCCAATATCTGTGAAATCTCTTGTGAATATGTGCACTAATTTTGTTGAGCGATGTCTTGCATGGATTCCCTTTGGAAGCTGAAATGCGCCACATCCTATTCCCCTTATCTATTCTGCTTGTTACCACAAAAAAACTCCAGTAGAACGGTCAAATATTATTATTATATTCATTACATTATACTAACTACCCAATCCTACCTCTAGTTATTTTAAATCCTCTACTGTCACATTCTTGATAATAGTCTAGCATTTACCTCACTATTGCTGCCAGATACAATATTCAAACATTAGCTCCAACCTGAACATTAAATCAAAGAAACTGCAGATGCTGGAATTCTGAAATAAAACAGAAAGTGTTTACAATACTTAGCAGGTTTGAGTCCAATTACACCTGTAGGAAAGAAAAACAGCTTCAGGTTGAAGACCCTGAAAATGTTTTAACAAAGGGTCTTCTACCTGAAATATTGACCCTGTTTCTCCTCCCATAGATATGACCTAACTTGCTGAATATTTCCAGATTGTTCTGGACATTAACCTAACTGATTACTGAAAATCCTCTCTAGTCTCCTTCTCTTTTCGTTATTTTAAAGTTACTAATGCAAAGATTAAAGAAAAAGACATGCTGAAGGGTTTCAGACATGAAGCAAAACACTGTTTCGCTTTTCATAGATGCTACCTTATCTGCCGAGCCTTTCAGCTTTTCTGTTTTTATTTCAGACTTGCAGTATTCGAGAACAAGGAATGCCTGAGGTTTAACAATATGAAGTTAATATATTCCATTAAAAGCAGTATCAAAACTTTTAGAAAGAGTAATTCCCTGACTTTCAATAACAGTTTATGCTGAACCATTTAAATAGTCTAGTCCCATCGACCTGCGTCCAGACCACAGCCATCCATAACCCTACTATTCACGTACCTTTCCAAACTTCTCTTAAACGCTGAAATCAAGCTCGCATACACCACTTGTACTGGCACATGTTCCTGATGGTAAACTGTTCGTCTTCAAACAACATTTTAGCTTTTCAAGCCCAGTATATAAAGCTAACCCATAATAGCCTGGAAACCTCTTTGTCTTTATGACTCTTTTTCAGTGAGATAACTCCATGAGGAAGCTTGCAAACAAATATACCAATTCTTTTTGCAGTAAAAACAGTTAAAATTTTGCAGTTAAAATTTTAAAGTAGTTTACTGAAAGGAAATGAAGTTTTGTAACTGTGTCACTCTTTCTTACTGTTAACTCCAGGTAGTACCTGGTAGTTTCGTTTTCTTCATATTTTTGCAGCAGATCAACCCTAAAGCTAGGCACATGCCCATTAGCAGTTAGTTATTGGTTACTAAAAGTTCAAAGTGCAACAGGGCTGGAAATTACTTCTCAAGATTCATTGATATTTGTTCATGTGTCTCACAGAGCAGCAGCTGGAAGGATTTGCTGACGAGGTGATCTTTGTTAGGTTATCCACAACATGGGACAAAGGACAGAGATTGAGACTTTTGGCACAGCCCCAATACACAAGGACTCGATTAGAAACAGAAACTACTCAGCAGATCAGGCAGTCTCTTTGGAGAGATTAAAGGAGTGGCTGGCAGTATTTGGTAATGCTGCCTCAAAATTCCAGAGACTCAGGTTGGTGCTAGTGTAGAACTTGCAATTTCCCCCCACGATAGCCTGGACTTCTGCAAGATGCTTCAGTATCCTCCCTCATCTAATGAGAACATTAATGGCAACTGTAGGTTATCCCTCAGTGTAACACTTAAGTCTTGTGATTTTCGTCCTGTGTCACACACACTATCTTATGCGCTCTATACTCCACGCCAAACTTCGGAACTACCTGTAGGCTCCCATTACCTATATAGGTTCCCCTCTCCCTACTAGTTCTCTCTCTCTCTACTACCCTCCCCTCATCTGAGTCGACCTGCCCTTTACTCCCATTATTACCTTTCTTTCTTGTCCGATTACAGTGATGGCAGCCTTGTGTTCCTGCCGATTTCCCACCAGCAGCTGTCTCCATCTTCACCGCACTTGAGTCATTCTGCATTTTTTCTCCTTCTCTGCTTCTACCTATCACTCACCTTCCCTCCAACCCTACCTGACACCTTGTGCTCATCATCCCTCACTCCCCTTCAGTCCACTTATCACTACCTGTCTTCCCACTCCCCCGTTCCTCTTTATACTGGCCGTCTACTTGCTCTATTCAATTCTGAAGCATGATATTGACTCAAAACGGCAACAATTTTTCCTCACACAGATGCTGCATGAGCTGCTGAGTTCTTTCAGCCATTTGGTTTTTCCAGCATCTGCTTTCTTTGTGAATTTGTTTCCCAAATCCATTACCTTTAGCACAAAACGTCAAGGGAAAAGATGTATAAGAACACCTCCAACTGCAAGAATCCCCTTTGTTTCACACCATTCTCATTTGCAAGGATTTCAATAGTCCATCATTACAACTGGCTCTACGTTATCACCAAAGCTGCACAGATTATGGTCTCCCAGTTAGGAAGCTGAGGATTCAATTGCAGAGGCCCAGGTTCTGTAACTTATCGATCAGGATTGTGGGAATGATGGTATTAAACACTGAACATATAGTCAGTGAACATCATCCTGACATATGTGTTTGTATTTCCAGGTGATCAAGGGCTGTGTGAAGAATCATTGAGATTGCATCTGCTGTAGGGCTATTGTGATGAGAGGCAAATTGCAGTTAATCCAGGTCCTTGCTGAGGCAGAAGTTCAGGGAAGATATTCTCCCTTTTCCTACTGATGTAATTGGTGTCAATACTTACCAAAACTTCTGGCTGCTCACTCTCCCTCTTCAGAATGTCATGGACCCGATCTGAGAGCTCCCTGACCCTGGCACTTGGGAGACATCATACCATCTGGGTATCTCTATTGCATCCACAGAATCTTGTCTACTTCTCTAATTTTAAAATTCCCTGTTGATCTGTAGAAATTTGTTAGTCGTCAGTGACATATCAAGTCTCCTCAAACTCCAAATGAAATTTGCCCATTATTGTGCCTTCTTTGTATTTGCACCAGTATGTTGGGCTTAGGATAGATCTTCAGAGATGTTGTCACCTCGGAACTTGAGACTGCTCACCCTTTCCACTGCTGATCCCTCAATGAGGACTAGTGCGTGTTCCCTCATCTTCCCCTTCCTGAAGTCCACAGTTAATTCCTTGGTCTTATTGAGCTATCTCACTCCTGTATTCCTCCTCGTCACCATCTGAGATTCTGCCAACAATAGTCATGTCTTTGGCAAATTTCTAGGTGGTGTTCGTGCTGTGCTTAGCCACACAGTTGTGAGTGCAGAGAGAGTAGAGCAGTGGGCTAAGCACACATCCTTGAGGTGGGCCATTGTTGACCGTCAGCATGGAGGTGTTATTTCCAATCTGTACTGTCTGTGTTCTCCCAGCAAGGAAGTCAAGGATCCAGTTGCAGAGGGAGGTACAGAGGCCCAGATTTTGGAGAGAGTTGATTAGAACTGAGGGTACAAATGTATTGAACGCTGAGCTGTAATCAATGAACAGCAGCCTGACGTAGGTATTGCTAATGTCCAAGTGATCTGAGGCCGAGTGGAGAGCCAATGAGACTGCATCCACTATAGATCTATTATGGCTGTGGAAGCCATGTACGTATCTATTTGCTGTCTATATTGTGCATTTATTATGGTTTTGGTAATTTATCACGTGGGTCGGGCATGATAGAAGCAAATGAATATAGTAAATGTATTCATGCTTTATCTTAGGTTAGTTTTGTTTAGTTGATGTGGATACAGCCAGGTCCAAGCCTGTGCTCAGGCAGGAGTTGATTCTGGCCATGACAAACCTCTCAAGACAATTCATCATAGCAGATGTAAATGCAACTGGATGCTAGTCATTCAGGCAGCTCACCCTGCTCTTCTTGGACACTGGTATGATGGTCACCCTTTTGAAGCAGATGGGAACCTTCAACTGCAGCAGTGCATCACCCAGGACAGGTCCTCTTCTCATCGCTACCATCAGAGAGGAGGCATAGGAGCCTGAAGACACACACTCAACGTTTTATGAACACCATCAGATTTCTGAATGGGCAATGAACCCATGTATATATCTCATGCTATTTTTTATCTCTTTATGCATTACTTATTTAATTTAATTTTTTTTACATTTATGTCTTTCTTGCAATTTACTATTTTATTACATATTGCAATGTACTGCTGCCACAAATCAACATATTTCACAACACATGCCAGTGAATTTTGACCTGATTCTGATTGTGATACAGTGAGAAAGTGAAGATGTCCTTGAACTCTCCTGCCAGTTGGTTAGCACAGGGTTTCAGCACCCTGCTGGGTACACCATCATGGCCTGATGCCAAGTGAGGGTTCAGTCTCTTGAAAGATGTTCTGACATCGGCCCCTGAGACAAAGAACACTGTATCACTAGATGAAGCAGGGATTCGCACAGATGTAGTTTTATTAGCCTTTCCGTGTATAAAAAACCATTGAATTCATCTGGGAATGAAGCATCACAGCTATTCATGCTGTTGGGTTTCACCTTACAAGAAGTAATGGACTGCAAACCCTGCTAGAGCTGATGTGTATCCAAATCTATCTCACCCTTAAATCAAAATAGTATTTTTGCTCTTAAGATAGCCTTCCACAGGTCATCCCTGGACTTCTTGTTTAGTTCTGGACCACCAGACTTCAACAGACTATGAATTTCCTGGTTCATCTGTGGCTTTTGGTTTGGACATGTCTGGTATGTTCTCCAAAGCACACAGTCATCTACACAAGTCTTCATGAAGTCACTGACAACTGTGGCAGATTCATTCAGATCCGAAGGTGAATCCCTAAACATTGTCCAGTCTACCAACTAAAAGAAGTTCTGTAAGTGCTCTTCTGCCTCCCTTGACCATACCCACTTGGCTCTTGCCACTGGTGCTGTGGTCTTTAGTCCCTGCTTGTACACCAAAAGTAGAAGTACAGCCAGGTGATCTGCCTTTCCGAAGTGTGGGCATGGGATGGCATGGTATGCATTTTCGATGGTGAAATAACAGTGTTTGAGTGTGTTGGCTCCTCTAGTTCCACAGGTGATTTGTTGGTGGTAGTTCAGAGATGTTTTCAAGCTGTCCTGGTTGAAATCCCTCGCAATGATGGGGAAGGCAGCAGGGAGTTCTGCTTTGTGCCTGATGATCGTGGGGCTTGGCTCCATCGGCGTGTCCTGATGTTGGTCACCGCTATCAGCCTGATCATGGAAAACTCCCTCAGCATATAAAATGGACGACACCACTGCTAGATGTTCCCGGTCAGGTGAACAGGATTGAGACTGAGCTGCCAAGTCTGTGCAGCATAATGAATAATGAGTTCATCATAAAGCACACTCCACCTCCTCTACCATTAACAGACTCAGCTGTCCTGTCTTTTCAGTGGATGGTGAAGCCCGAGTGCTGCAGTGTGCATCTAAAATGGTGGAGGTGAGCTATGTTTTGTGAAGTGAAGTACACACCAGTCCCTGATATCTCTCCAGTAATGCAATCTTGCTCTGAGCTCTTCGGTTTTATTTTCTGGAGACTCTGCATTTGCCAGCAAGATAGTCAAGAGTGCAGGGGGTGTCTAAGGCCTGTGCGTTCCAATCGTACCTGTTCCATGCTTCCTTTTTATTGAAGGGGAGCTGCACTCATGACTAGAGTCTGCAGTCCGGTGTCAGCCGATTTTGAGTATCAAAATTGATTTTTTAAGCCGATTTTTTAAAATGTCGTAAAACAATGACATTCACTGAAGCATCCATGACTGGATTTCAGCTGTAGTAGTCCTCAACAGGAATATTTTATGATTCCCATTGGAGATGCACACAAAGAGCTACTGCTTATTGGGACCATCTTGAAAAAGAAGACTCCATATCATTGTTATTTGAGATGCAGTCATCTGTGGTGATGACATCAGCAAACTTGTAGTTGAAGTTAGAGCAGAATCTGGGCACACATCGAGTGTTTAGGGAATGAGGGGTGAGGACACAATCTGGACACACATCGAGTGTTTAGGGAATGAGGGGTGAGGATACAATCTGGACACACATCCAGCGTCTAGGGAGTGAGGGATGAGGATGCAATGTGGACACACATCGAGTGTTGATTGTGATCTGTTGATCAGGAAGTTGAGGACCTGGTTGCAAAGGGAGGTGTTGACCCCGAGGTCTACGAATTTGGAGACAAATTTGCATTTAATTATAGTATTCAGGCAGAGCTGCAGTCAATAACATTACCCGAAATAGCTCTTTGTGGGTTCACTCTCTGGAAGACTGATCAGGGGCTCAGGTGCATTGGAAGCTGCAGGGGTGGGTGGTGCTTTCAGATACTTTCTGTTCAAAACATGCATAGAAAGTGTTAAGCTCATGAGGAAGGAATCTGCTGTTTTCAGTGATGCTGCCTGACTTTGTTTTGCATCCCATTGTAGCACTATAATACCAGGAACTTGAGAGCACCGCTTAAAAAAAAACAAATGAAGCTATCCCAATTGGTTTGAACCACTCAAAGTTATCAAAAATTCAGGAGTTGTACAGTACTTCCTGCCCCAACCAGAGCAATTGGAATAAACAGAGGAGGCAGCATGACACTTGCACTGTTCAGTTTCCTAGACCCAGGAAACGTTGAGCATATAAAATAAAAATTTCCTGGCACTACAAGTATTGTAAAATTGATGTGGCTTGTTGTTTTTGAAGGGCACTGCTTTTATGTTCCTGATATGAGTTGTGGAGCTTGGGGGTGGTGATTGCATTTACATTCTAGCCTTGGCAAATATCTTGGAATTATTTTGCAGAGAGATTTTTCAAATCAAGTGCTTTTCTATCATTATAAAATATTTTTAAAAATGCAAGAGAATTCTGGAAACATTCAGCAGGTCCAGCAGCACTGAGAACGAGACAAACAGAACTAATACTTTGGATTGAAGACTCTTCATCAGACACTTTGGCTTCTGTGAGCAATTCTGTCAACAATTAATTTGCTCCTCTCCCTCTCCCACACCTTCTTATTCTCCAGTCTGCCACCTCACTTTCCAGAGCTAATGAAGGACCGAAACATCAGTTGTTTCTTCTCCTTCAAGCATGCTGCTTCACCTTCTGAGCTCCTCCAGCATTTTGTGTATGTTCCCCAAGATTCCCAGCATCTGCAAAATCTCTTGTGCTTGATTTGCTGATCATTCAGTTACGTCATATTATTCTTTTGGAATGAGCTCATCTACATTTGGAAACCAAAATTATGAAGCACAGATCAATATTGTCAAACACAGTTGGAGAATATTGAGCCATTGTTTCCATGTCCATGTCAATCCGGGTGATTTGTTTATTGTTACCACCTGCCCTCTTTGTTGTTCATAGCAATGCACGTATTTTCCTCACAACTTTCAGCAAATGCCCTCATGTCAAATTGCAAGAATGTGAACAAGACCGTAAGACAAAAGAGCAACATTAGTCCATACGACCATTCAGCCTTGTCCACCATTCAGTCATGGCTGATTTATTATCATTCTTAACCTTATTCTTCTGCCTTCTCCCCATAACCTTTGACTCTCTTACTCGTCAAGAACTTATTAACCTCCAATTTCAATATACCCTGTGACTTGGCCTCCAGTCCTGTCTGTGGCAATGGATTCTACAGAATCATTGCCCTCTGGCTAAAGAAATTCCTCCTCATCTGTTTTAAAGGGATGCCCTTGTATTCTGAGCCTGTGCCCTGTGGTCTTAAGACTCTCCACTATTGGAAACATATGCTCTGTCAAGGTCTTTCAATATTCAATAAGTATCAATGAGATTCCCCCTCTCCCCACCTCATTCTTCTGAACTCCAGTGAGTACAGGTCCAGAGCCATCAAAAGCTGTCTAATCCGGCAGCATCCTTGTAAATCTCCTCTGCACCCTCTCTAAAACTGCCATATCCTTCCTATGATGAAGTGACTATAACTGAACCTCATATTCCAAGTGTGGTCTAGCCACAGTTTAATAAAGCTGCAATATTGCCTCACGGCACTCAAAGCCAACCCCCTGACTAATGAAGGTGAACACTCCAGATGCCTTCTTAACAACAACTTTGAGTGGATATCAACAGAGAAAATGACGCTGGAGAGGTAATAATGGAGGACAAAGAAATGGCCAACGTACTCAAAAAGTATTTTGTGCCAGTCTTCACAGTGGAAGATACTAACAGAAATTCCAGAGTGCCAGGGGGTAGAAGGGAGGGCAGTTGCTATTACTAAGGAAGGTGCTGAGGGCACGTCTTATGAGGATAGGTTAAGTGAGCTAGGGCTTTTCACTTTGAAGTGAAGGAGGATGAGAGGGGACTTGATAGAGGTGTACAAGGTGATAAGAGGCATAGATTGAGTGGATAGCCAGAAACTTTTTCCTAGTGTGGAAATAGTGAATATGAGGGGACATAATTTTCAGGTGATTGGAGGAAGGTCTGGGGATGTCAGAGGTAGAGGCAGATATATGAGGGCAGTTAAGAAATTCTTAGATAGGCACATGGATGATAGAAAATTGTAGGGCTATGTGGGAGGGAAAAGTTAGATTGATCTAACAGTAGGTTAAAGGGTAGGCATAACTTTGTGGACCAAAGGGCATACGTACTCTTTCTACACATTTACTGATTTTAAATAGCACCGCCAGATTCTCTTGCATCTTCTATGGTTTCAAAGACAACCCAGCTTGAGATCTTCTGTATATGTTTACCTGGAATCAAATGAATTAGTCTCTTCTTTGCTCTCCTTAAAATTCTGAAAGCTCCAGAACTGAGTACTCCACTCAAACTGCAGCTGAAACAATATTTTATAAGGCTTCACCATCCCCACAGCACTATCATCAGGCAGGAGGTACAGAAGCCAGAAGCCTGAAGCCCCACACCACCAGGTTCAAGAACAGCTGCTTCCCTTCAACCACCCAGTTCTTGGACTAAGTATCATAACCCTAACCCTTACCTCAATGTGTATGACCACTTGGCAAAGCCAAGACCACTGTGATCACTCTGCACGACTGGGGACATTTAATTTGTTCTGATTGTGTTCGTTCTTGTATTAACTTGATATTATTTGTTTTGCTTGTGAATGTTGCATATCTGATGATATGTACTTGTGATGCTGCTTCAAGAAGGTACATAGCAACACAAGTTTTTTATTGCACTTGTGCAGATATGAATAAACTTGACTTTGACTCTTTTGTTGTCCTCGTCTATGCCTGATGGGGAAATTCTTCTATTTTGTGAATTGATTGACAACTAACAAATTTGATTTTGATTTTGTGATACAGCTTGGAATAGGTCCTCCCAGCATTCGAGTTGTTCTGCCCTGTAACCCCGCCCACCAAATTAACCCTAGCCTAATCACAGGACAATTTACAATGATCAATTAACCTGCTAACTGATACGCCTTTGGAACTGTGGGAGGAAACAGGAGCACCCAGAGAAAACCTGGGAGAATTCCATGGGGAGAAGGTACAGCCTCCTTACAGAGGACACTGGAATTAAACTATGACACCCGAGTTGTAGTAGCATTATGCTAACAGTTACGCGACTGTGGTTCCCAGCAGACATGATGTCTCCAAGATGGGTCTATTGTTTTTCAGGAGCCAGATGAAACTGTTCTAATATCCTTATCAATTCACAAACCAGGCTGAGTTAAAGCATGCCCCGTAACACTGCATGGAAGTATCCACATGGTGTGACATCCCAGGCCTCCATCCCACTGGGCTTCCACAGGCACTGTAGAATAATGGTTTCCCATGGGATGTGAGGGGGTGATATATCATCTCTTCCTATCCGACAAGTAGGATGCGTCACACAGGATTGGGCTCCTGTTGATTGATGAAGGGAGCCCAGTCTTTGTGATAAGATGACAGAGTGAGAACTCTGCTCTGAGACGAGATATTAATGGGGTGGTTGAAAATGAACTATTGATCACTGGCAATAATGCAGCCTGCTGTGACAACACTGGACAATTTGTTTCAGCAAGAAAATGCCTACCCGAAAACTGGCATTCCGTGCCAATGATAGGAAGAGCCCATAACATAATATAACCTCTCAACCTGCCCTATCTTGTTCAAGTTTGTCTTCAGACCTTGTATAACTAATTGTCAGGGTTTCACTAATGGCTGCAGGTGTGCTTCCACGGTAGAGGTGAGCAGAAGGAAGATGTCCACATACTGCATACTTATGTTGTTCAAGGGAAAAAAGACTCGTGGGATAGTTTGTCACTGTGTTTTGGAATTCCTACACGAGACTCTGTTGCTCCTTAATATGAAAGTAAATTTATACAGGTCTTTATAATCTGACAGAATGACTCTAAAATCTATTAAAAATCTTGGATGTGCTTAGAGAGGGTCAGCAACTTTAAATTCCTCAGTGTTATCATTTCAGATGATCTTTCCCCGGTCCAGCATGTAAGTGCCATTACGAAGAACTTCCTTAGGAGTTTGCAAAGATTCAGCATGACATCTAAAACTCTTACAATCTTCTGTAGATGTGTGATGGAGAGCATATTGACTGGTTGCATCACAGCCTGGTATGGAAACACCAATGCCCTTGAATGGAAAATCCTACGAAAATTAGTGGATACGGCCCAGTCCGTTTTGGGTAAAGCCCTCCCTACCATTGAGCACATCTTTGCAACGCACTGTTGCAGGAAAACAGCATCCATCATCAAGGGCCCCACTACCCAGGCTATGCTCTCTTCTTCCCATTGCCATCAAGAAGATGGTACGGGAGCCTCAGGACCCTCACCACTTGGTTCAGGAACAGTTCTTACCCTCAATCATCAGGTTCTTGAACCAGTCCCATCACTGAACTGTTCTCACAATCTATGGACTCACTTTCAAGGACTCTTCATCTTGTGTTCTTAATGTTTACTGCATATTTATTTACTTATTACCATAATTTATTTTTTTCTTTTGTATTTGTACAGCTTGTTATCTTTTGCACACTAGTTATTTTTGGCTGCAGTCTTCCATTGATTCTGTTATGTTTCTTGGACCCACTGAGCAAGCCCGCAAGGAAACGAATCTCAGGGTTGTATATGGTGACAGATATGTACTTCGATCGTTTAGATCCTGGCAATACATAGGTCAGTAATGAAAGGTTCTACCAAACAACAGGCATTTACATTGTGTGATCTTGTACAGCACCAATCAGCAATAGTTAACTTTGAGGATCAGGTCAACTTGTGAATTGACCAGCCATGCGAAGTTTGTGCACAATAAGCCCTTCTCAATCAAAGGAACAACAGTATCCCATGTAATCCAGGTGTTTCTCTGTGCGAATGAGGTTGTGGGGAGAGGCCATTAATCCTTTCTTTTCCTTACATGTGGCATAATCATGTTTTAAAGGTGTATTGGGCTGCCTGAGGCAGCTTGTATTGGGCAAATGGAACATGATTATTGAAACTGAATACTCATTAGGCACCTCAAACAATGTACTGCTTCCCATTTCCAACCAAATATATTACCAGATAAAGCAGTAATTATTTCCCAGTATTCCACACTTATCAAGTAAAACCATGACTTTAATCACCCATCCGGGAAAGAAAAGTCTGTTTCTAGTCAGAGTCATCAGTGCCTGGAAGTCAGTGCTGATTAGAAACTTAACTAACCAGCAACATTAATACTGTGGTTACAAAAGCATGGCAAAGAGTATCCCATGGTAAATGACTCATTTCTTGACATCCCAAAATCCTTCCATCATTTATAAAGCACATGCAATGAGTGTGATGAAATGCTCTCTGCTTGAACAGATGAGGGTGGATCCAAGATTACTTAAAAGTTGAAAACCATCCAAAACACCGTAGCCACTTAAATGGCTCCCCTAAGATTAATTCCCTCCACTGCTTTCTGATGATAAGCAAAACACACTGCAAGGTGGAGCAGACTCAATGGGCCGAAAGGCCTACTTCTGCTCCTATATCTTATGGTCTAAGTCCTTGCAAGGGCTATCTGTCCATATCTACTGAACCTACAACCTTTATCATCAAAGGCAGCACATGCATCTGTAAGATGTGGCCAACCTGACTTGAAATATATTCCTTTGTTGTTGCTAGAACTCCTGTAGTACCATCCAAAACGTACTCCCATCAAAAGGATGGCAGTGCTTCAAGGACACTGTGCACTACCACCTTCTCAAGGGCATTACACAGTGGCCTTGTCAGTGACACTCAGATCCTGAACAATGAATCCAGAAATGTATGTTTGGCCAATGTGGATGGAAGGGCAGGATGACTTCCTCCTGGGTCATGCTACTATAGAGTAAACAGTTTGAAAACATTCTGTGAATGCATTGTGCAAGGAGAAATTTTATTAGCTATTTCCTCTTCTTTCGTAAAGGCTTTGACTCCTCACCGAATTGTGATTCCCTTAGCACCATTTGTCTGTCAGCATATCTTAGCAGCCATTCTTGGTCTGTGTACCAGGCAGTGAGTCTGTGGGGACTTTGACCTGTGTAGATCTTGATTGGACCCAGCCCAAATTTCTTTCAAAGTTGCACACGAGCAGATTCCAGCAGAGTTCACCGAGCAGTGATCAAGATAGGAATGCTAGCTGATTGTTTTCTTTTATCCTCTCTAGACAGATGTGCGGAAGCCAATATTGCTTCCCTCCTCTTGCATGCCACTATGCCACTTAAATCAACTGACAATGAGGTTAAAGTTGGAACACGGACAGCTTTATGCTCACTCCAGTAACTAAACCATTGGGTTGTTATCATCAAAAAATTTAATCAGCTACAAATTAAAGTGCTGAATGATTTATTGTTTGTTTTTAATCAGTCCTCTGCATTATGAGATCAATGTGCATCAGCAAGAGTACCTTAACAGGACTCAAAGGTGAAAGGTCTCACAGCCTTTGGATACGCTAGAGAAGCTGGTCGTCTGATGTCAGGTAAAGGCTACATTTCCATGTACTGTGTTTGTTTTAGTAGTGTATAAAATGATTGTGAAGCTGAGAAAAGCACAGATTTAGCTCAGAAATTCAGCAGTGAAGGAAATCAGAAAAAGATCTTACAATTAGCATCGTAAAGTTTAAAGCTTACCATAGTTTTTCATATCTGCTTTGTACTTTGGCTTTCCCCTGCATTTATTAATGAATAAGGGGATGAAACTGAATGATATTTGTCCAAGTTAAGGAAAGGCAGAAAAACTGGCAGCATTCCGAGTCTTGTAGGTGTAAGAACAAAGATACAAATTACATTTACAGATAGAGAAACTTAGCAAATTTCTCAAATACTTTTCAAAGTGATCAAATGGGAATATGTTGACACAAGGTACTGCAGATGCTGGAACCTGGAGCGAAATATAAACTTCTGGAATAACTCAGAAAGTAAAACAGCATCTGTGCCAACATTTCAGATTGAGACACTGCAACAGGACTGACAGTGTGGAGGGCAGATCCTGTATCGTAGTTGAGAGGGGACTGTAGGCAAAAGATAGAACTAATGGGGGTGAGGGGAGTGATGGAGAGAGTGAGGCAACCATTGGGAAAGATTAAAATGCAGAGAAGTGGCAGGGAGCTATTGATTAATACAGGGGAGAACAAAAAATGTATATTTATGGCAAGGTGAAAGAGAGGAAAAAATAAATGGCTGTAGAGATGAACAGCACTTGATAAAAGAGGATAAAGGGGTTAGTGAACAATAAAACATAAGTGGAATATAATTATCTTAATTAATGGACAAAAAATACATGAATTCTAGGGGAAAAAAAGTCCTCATATTGGAAATGACACTTGCAGCAATTGAGTCAGAATCAGTTTTAATATCATTGGTATATGCCGTGAAATTTGTTCTTTTGTGGCAGTTGCACATTGTAATAAATATTAATGACTATAAATTACCATAAGTACATAACGTGCAGAAGTCTCAGACCTATATATATATAGAGCCAAGGTGCCTGAGACTTTTGCACAGTACTGTAGTAATTTTATGTATTGCATTGTACTGCCACAAAAAAAATTCATGACATATCTGAGTGATGATAAACCTGTTTCTGATATGAGATGCTATTGTAGACTGAGAGTGGGAAGGGGGCTGGGAGAGAGGAATCAAAGTTGGGAAAAGGGGATAGGAGAGGGGAGGGAGCAGGAAGAACCAGAGAAACATCTGTAATAATCAATAAACTAATAGTTTGGAATCAATGATCTTACCTAGTGTCTCAGGACTGGGTGTATCTGCACCTGGACCACACCCCTCCAAAGCTGGCACTCCTCTGCTACCTGTCCCACAGCCCTCCCGTGGTGCTCTACCCTCACCGTTCCCACATCCTTTGCTTTCCACTCCATGTTGACAAATACAGTTCTGTACAAAAGTCTTAGGCCCCTTGCGATGTATATGTGCCGACAACTTGCACAGCACTAAGCCAGTTTTAATGGGTTCATTGTCCATTTCAGAAATCTGATGGCAGAGGGGAAGAAGTTGTTCCTGAAACGTTGGGTGTGTGTCTTCAGGCTTCTGTACCACCTCCTTGATGGTAGCAAAGAGATGAGGGCATGTTCCGGGTGATGGTGGTCCATAATGATGGATGCTGGTTTTTTGAGGCATCGCCTTTTAAAGGTGTCCTGGATGCTGGGGAAGCTAGGGCCCGTGATGGAACTGGCTGAGTTTACAACTTTCCGCAGCTTTTTCTGATCCTGTGATATCAAACAGTGGCATAACCAATCAGAATGCTCTCCATTGTTTATCTGTAGAAACTTATACAAATAAGTTTAATCTGTATAAGATTAAGTGACATACCAAGTCTCTTCAAACTCCCAATGTTGTCCAATAGCTGTTGCCTTTTTTGTAATTGCATTGATACGTTGGGCCAGGACACTGTATAGTGCAAATAGCTATAAAAAGCTTTTGCCATCCTCTTTTGTATTATTGGCTAGCGTATATTCATATTTAATCTTTTCTCTCATCGATTTTTAATTGCCTTCTGTTGGTTTTTAAAAGTTTCTCAATCCTCTAACTTCTCACTCATTTCTGCAATATTATTTGCCCTCTCTTTTGCTTTTTTGCTGTCTTTCACTTCCCTTGTCAGTCATGGTTTCCTCGTCCTCCCTTTGTAATACTTCTCTGGAATACTATCCAGTGCCTTTGAAATTGCTCCCAGAAATTCCAGCCATTGCTGTTCTGCCATCATCCCTGCTAGTGTTCCCTTCCAATCAACTTCAGCTAGCTCCTCTCACGTGCCTCTATAATTCCCTTTACTCCGCTGTACTACATCTAACTTTAGCTTCTCGCTCTCAAACTGTAGGGCAGATTCTGTCACATTATGATCACTGATTCCCAAGGATTTCTTTACCACAGTAGTGTAGTAGTTAGCGTTAAGCTATCACAGCTCAGGGAGTCGGAGTTTGGAGTTCAAAGTTCAATTCGCATCACCTGTAAGGAGTCTGTATGTCCATGGAATGCTTATGTTTCCTCTCACATTCCAAAGACATACCAGTTAGTAGGTTACTATAAATTGTCCAGTGATTAGGCTCGTGTTAAATCGGGAGTTGCTGGTTGGCACAGCTCAAAGGGATGTTTGGGCCTGTTCTTTTGACTTTTAACGGTGGTTGGCAGTCCAACTTAGAGGTGCATAATCACCACCAACTGGACTGGAGTGTGGTGTAAATAAAACCCTTACTAGTTCTTTATCAAATGAAGACTATATTACCCAAAAAGCCCTATAGGTTGTAAATAATGAAGGACGATTCTGTGAATTAAAGTCACTCCCATAACTTAAAGTTTGGAAATGAAAACTATCAACCCCCAAAGACTGTCATGAAACTCGCATTTGCTTTCTTTCAATCTTATATGCTTCACACTGTAATAGTGTGTGTTCAACTGTTACATAATGATGACAAAGCCATCACACCCCAGAGAAACAAGAGAAAATCTGCAGATGCTGGAAATCCAAGCAACACACACAAAATGCTGGATGAACTCAGCAGGCCAGACATCATCTGTTGAAAAAGAGTACAGTTGACATTTTGGGCTGAGACCCTTCAGCAGGACTGGAGAAAAAAAAGCTGAGGAGTAGATTTAAAAGGTGGGGGGAGGAGAGAGGTGATAGGTGAAACTTGGAGGGGGAAGGATGAAGTAAAGAGCTGGGAAGTAAATTAGTGAAACAGACAGAAGATATTGGAAGAAAGAAAAGGGACGAGGAACACAAGATACAGAAACCCCACCCATCAGAGCTTCATTTACAGCTTCCCACATAACACCAGGTATACCAAGATACTTTTCTGCAGCTTCCACAATAATTTTAATTTTCTCAATATGACTAAATTTCTGAGCAGTAGAATTCACCACATCCATTATAAATATCACAAACTTCATTTTATCCACTAGCAAAGTATCTTTAATAAGAGAACTGTGATGCCGATGTATATTCACAGTCTGTTCAGTTTAACTTTTTGCAAGTGTTCTGCATAAGACTCACCTAAATGTACTTTAACCCGTTGAAATACAGCTGCCTTCTACCGCACTTCACATCCTCTATAAGCTCCACTACGTTCTCCTCCACAATTACAACAGTAAAACTTCTCCACGTACTTCATACTGACATTCTCCCTCCACCTGAGTTTCCCACGACATACTGCAGTAACATGCACAAACCCCTGACATTTATAACGTGTGTGGAGGCAGAATACAAGCTCATACATTATAACTAACACACCCTAAACCAACTTTATCAGAGAACTTCACCTCATCAAAATAAATCAGTACAGATAAACTATCCATCTTTTCCCCATTTCTAACTAGTTACAATCTCTTTACCCCCATAACTTTGCCTCCCAATAAATGGGATTTAACCTGTTCTATTGAAATCTCCACCAGAATACCCCAGTACCTCTATTTTCATAAGGTAACATAGATACTGTCTTTGTGCCAAGCAAAGTCTTCAAATGTAATGCCTTCTCCCACTGTTTCTTATCCTTACAATGATTAACACTTTCCCTCCTCTCAAAATACCAGCACAATCTATATCCTCTATTACAGATTTCAACTCTCTAGTTAATTTAATGGGATTGATAGAAGACTGTTCAGATCAAATTTAAACCTTAAAGTCTTCCTTCCTTTTCCCCTCAAAATCCCACCTTTCCTCTCCATCACTAGAAATCACTCCAATGTTTCTCTTTTTGTTTTCCAGATCTAGATCCAACTTCATTCCAACCCCCTCCTGCCAATTTGTACTCACCTGAACCCTCCAGTTGTGGTTTCTTTTCCAGATCCTCCTCCTACCTGAACCTAAACTACCTCCCAACATCTCCAATCCATTCACAGCCCAGTGCCACCAACTGCCACGACCAAGACGAAATGCAACTCGTTAGGGCTTATTACATGCTGTATCAGAATCAGAATCAGACTTTAATCGCCAAGTACCTGTGCACATACAAGGAATTTACTTCCGGCAGATGTTGTCTCTCTGCTCATAACAATAATAATGATAAATATAAATGAAAATATAGATTATAAATACAAGTAGTGCAGTCCAAGTAATAGTTAGCCGACAGTTAACCGGCAGTTAACTGTTCAGCAAAGTGACCGCAGTAGGGAAAAAATTTCTCCAGTGCCTATTAGTCTTAGTCTGGAGGGATCTGAAGCGCCTACCAGACGGAAGCAGTTCAAACAGTCCGTGCGCAGGATGGAAGGAGTCCTTTATGATGTTCCCCGCCCTCTTCTTCAACCTGGAAGAGTACAGGTCCACAATAGAGGGCAGGGAGGCTCCAATGATGCGCTCGGCAGTCCTCACTGTGCGCTGTAGTCTGGTTCTATCCTGCTTGGTGGTGGCTCCAAACCACACAGTGATGGAAGTGCACAGGACAGACTCAATGACTGCGGTATAGAACTGCAGCAGCAATTCCTGAGGCAGACCATATTTCCTCAATCAATACACAAATTCCCCCATCAAATCTGGTTCATTACACAACACTTAATTCAGAATTGCCTTTTCCCTTGTGGGCTTAGCCATATAGACCATCTCATAAGCATTATACAAATTTCCTCTTGGGATCCAGCACCAACCTGATTTTCCAATCTACCTGTGTGATGAAGTCTTGCATGACTTCACAACCTTTATACATAACTTTTCTATCTCTTGTTGTAGTTTCTGTCTCTCATCTTAGTTACTGTTCGAAGCAATGTGTATAGCTCCCATTATACTCTTGTAGTTTCTCAACTCTACCCACGAGGATTCGACATCTTCAGATCTTGTCACCTTTTACTACGGTTGATCGAATTTTGTTTTACCAACGAGTCACCCGAACCCCTCTGCCTACCTGTCCTTTCGATACGATGTGTGTATCCTTTGTTAGTTTATCTGTTTATTTCTCTCCATGTATGCTGCCTAACCTGCAGAGTTCCCCTGCTATTTGTGCGCTGAACTGCACAGACACTTCCAACCTCCGGCCGCAGGAGCGAGGGAGGCGCTCCTTCAGCTCCCCGCCAGCCCGTGGGCCCATCTTGCTTCCGGAGGGCTGACCCGGGAAACTTCCCGCACTTCCGGTTTGCAGTGACGTAGGATTGGTGTCGCCGGCTCCGGGTCTGTTGATGGCGACGGGGACCGGTATTTAGAGCCTGCAATATTCAGTTACCTCATGCACAGTTTACCGGTGTTGCTTTAACTCTGCTGTCTCGATGCGGTCAGTGAACGCTGCAAATCTGCTCCATATGTTTCTGTTCTGTACGGCTGATGAGTTCGCTTGTGTATCGACACATCGAGGCTCTTCTCAACGCAGGGTCAAACACACGTCCAAATCTGACAGAGAATGAAACGACCACCCGTGGGACAAACTGCTCCTGTGTCAAGTTCCCTTTGCAATGTTTCCACGGCAGGATCATTGTGCAGCGGCGGCTAGTTAAGCAAAAGACAGAGGGCTTGAGAATATTGGGGGATTAAAAAAATCTAAAGCATTCAAATGTGCATATAGAAGGAGATAATCGGGTAAAAAGTATAGGAGACATTGTAGCAACCTTTGCGGGGAGGCCCAGAATGTAAGTGAGGGTTTGAATGAACAATTCTCGAACCTGTTAATCAATGAAAAGCGACACACAAAATCAAGGAAAGGAGCACTTTTAGTTGTGGAGATGAATGATTACGTTCTGGGGCATGCTATGATGAAACGGAGCTGTCCAGCAATTTAAATATATTAGCAGTTTAAATATCATTACATCTCCAGGGCCTAGTGAAATGTATCCCAGACCTCTATGAGAGACTAAGAAGGAAATTACTGGGGCTCTGTCGGATTTTTAAGTCTTCACTGGCCATATGTGAAGTGTCAGGTGGCTGGAGGACAGCAAAAATAGTTTCTTTTTACAGGAATGACAGCAGGGATTAGCTGATAACGACAAACCTACCATCAGTAGTGAGGAGGATTAGCACCAACGTATTTTTGAGAAAGTAGTGATCACTCAAAGCTATTCAGTATGACCTTATTAAGAGTAGAGTCTGTGCCCTGGTGGGTATTGTACACATCCAAGGATTGCTAAAGGTGCAGCACAGGTAGATTGGTGAAGAATGTCTATAGGATACTGGCCGTCTTTAGCTAAGCGCAGAATACATTTTTAAAACAACATTTTATAACTGCACAAATCAGAGAAAATCTGCAGCTGCTCGAAATCTGAGCAGCACACACATGAAATGCTGGAGGAACTCAGCAGACCAGGCAGCACCTATGGGAAAAAGTATAGTAGACGTTTCGGGCCGAAACCTGAAAAAGCTGAAACTTTATAAGTGCTTTAGGTTAGGCTGCAGCTGGAGTACTGTGAGGAGTTCTAGAAGGATGTGATTCCACTACAAAAGAGATTCACTTGGGTAGGAGAATCAGAATCAGGTTTAATATCACTGGCATATGTTGTGGAACTTGTTCTTTTGTGCTGGCAGTACATTTCAATACATAATAACAATAAGAAGCACAGTGGACTCCAGTTAATCGGGGTAACCACTTATTTGGGACAACACTTTAAGAGCAAAAACTAATTGAGAAAATAGCCGGGATTCCCTTCATTTAATTAGGCCAGAAAATCTGTTGCCAAACAATTTTGAACTAGGGTCAGTGGTGTGCACTTGCATGGCATTTGACACAACACCGTGCTTTGAACAGTTTTTAAATAGTGTCAGTTGCGTGTGTGTGTGTGTTCAAAAAGCAGTGATTTTTGTCATAGATAGTTGTTGAGAATTAAGGAGAAACATAATTCAGTACTGTTTTGCTCACTGTGGTTTCAAGCATTCAGACTTGGAGATGCCAGAAATGGCAGGGAGTGAAAATGAAACAATTTCACTACTTCAACAAGATAGAAACTATGGAGAGTTCGATGGTATCGACAACCATCTTGAATGTTACAGTGAAAATGAAGATTTGGAGAATGCAACTGTTGACAGCATTGTATGAAGACTGTCCATTAGCTGCACCAGGTGTCTGTGCTGATTGTGTTGATTTACAGTTAAAAGAGCGCAACGCAGATGAATTCCATGATAAGCTTTAGGAACTGATACACAGTTTTATAGTACTGCATTAGTGTTGGCAGTGTTCTAATTTGTCCTGTATTTCATTTAAGTACATATTTTGGTACTCAGATAGTCTTTTTATAGCTTTTAAACTATTTCCATAAAACTTTGGCAGATTGGGACAGCAGCATCATTGGGCCGAAATGTAGCGGACACAATATGTCTCTATTAACAAATCCATTGTGTGTGTATATATGTACACACGCACATGATTGGGGTCCTTAATTTTGGATGCCGAATGGAAAAATATAAAATATTAAGGGTCATGTTAGGATACATGTCAAGGTGTTTTCATTAATGTGAGAGTTTCAAATGAGAGAGAATGGCTGCAAGTTAAGGGGCTGGTCACTTAAAACTGAGGTATGTAGAAATCTCTTCTGTCAGAGGGTAGTACATCTCTGGAAATCTGAGAGTCATGGAAATTAGATCATAAGATGAATCTAAAGTACAGTTTGATTAAATTTTTGAAAGATTGGGGGTTAGTGTAAAAAGAATTGGGCACAGAGGAGGAATTGATGCCCGGAATAGATAATCCAAGATCATATTTAATGGGAGAAGAGGTTTGAGGGGCTAAATGGCCTTCTATTTTCTTTGGCTCTTATGAAGTATCAAACGAGAGGGCATAAATATAGAGTAAAGGGTAAGAAGTTCAGAGTGACCATGAGGGTGGTTGGAATTAGGAACACATTGCCTGCCGGAAATTCTCACGTTTAAGATGCATCTCGGTGAGCAATCAATCAGTGAAACATAGGAAGCTGTGGATTAAATGCTGATACATTGGATTAGTACAGATGGGTCAGCGTGGACATAGAGAATCAAAGGGGCATGTAACTGTGAGTCGCACAAACTATGTGACTCTAATTATTTCCTATCTTGTTGCCCTAATTCCTGCTAAACCAAGCTCAACTAACAGAGGTTTCAATTTGTCTGCAGTGGTTCGGACTCCAAGTGAAACCAAAGACCATTGAAAAAGGAAGTGAATGTTAAAAACATTGTCATTGACTTTTATCTTCACTGCTCTGTGTAGAGTCTGTGTGGCTTGGAAACATGGAATTGTGGAGATGGCTTGCCTTTCACTGTCTATTACATATTCTTTCTTTTTCTCCACAGGTATTCCCTGATGCTGGCATGGCAGACTTTCTAGCTGCACTGTGTGACTCTGATCCTTGGAACCCATTTCCGTTGTGGCAAAATGGTAGTGTTGGACACTGTTTCACTCAGCTGGTTCTCAGCGTGGTGCCGCACGCTGCTCTGGCCTTTGCCAGTGCGTGTTACCTTGGCACACCTCGGTATGTCAGTTCCTAATTATTTATCTGTTTCATTGGGATACTGTGTGCTGTAGGCCCTTCCAGCCCTTGGAGCTGTGGCACCCATCAACCCCGGTTTTAACCTCAGCCTAATTCCGGGACAATTTACCTGCTAACGGTGCATCTTTGAACTGTGGGAGGAAACTAGAGCACCCAGAGAAAACCCATGCCTTCGACAGGGAGGATATACGGACTCCTTACAGGATTGACATCCGAACTCCCTCACCCCAAGCTGTAATAGTGTGGTGCTAACTGCGACGCTACCGGGGTGCCCCAGAGTTCCCCACATCTGCTTTGATATTGAGGTGCCATCATCCAGAGGGGTGTTAATTCACTGGTCGCATTCAGGGAAGTGGGTGGCTGATTCTGAATCTCTCTTTTTTTGCTGAAGCCTTACAGATTATTACAATGCAGACCTTAGTTACATTGATTTGTGAGATACTCAAACCACCCGGTCTGGCACCAACAATCATTCCACAGTCAACCTCACTCAGTTCACTTTTTCCCCCATTCTAATGTTTGGTCTGAATGACAACTGAACCTCTTGACCATGTCTGCATGCTTTTATGCATTGAGTTGTGGCCACATGATTGGCTGATTAGATATTTGTGTGAATGAGCAGGTGTACCTAATAAGTTAGCTCAGCTCAAGCTTCTTCTCATCTGGAGCCAGGGGCCTTGAGAGTAGTGACTCCTTGTAAGGGTCAGCCCACAAGCAACGGGCAACTTGGAGTACTGTGCTCAGTTCTGGTCACCTCACTACATGAAGGATGTGGAAACTATAGAAAGGGTGCAGAGCAGATTTACAATGATGATGCCTGGATTGGGGAGCATGCCTTATGAGAATAGGTTGAGTGAACTCTGCCTTTTCCCCTAGGAGCGACGGAGGATGAGAGGTGACCTGATAGAGGTGTATAAGATGATGAGAGGCATGGATGGTGTAGATAGTCAGAGGCTTTTTTCTCAGGGCTAAAATGGTTAGCATAAGAGGCACAGCTTTGTAGGCCAAAGGGCCTGTATTGTGCTGTAAGTTTTTCTATGTTTGGCTGTTTAGAAGCTTGCTGAAATATTTCACTGGGATAGAATTAATCACCATCTAGAGGAAAATTAAGGAAAGATGGCACAGATTTATTTTGGTCAGATTGAGTATAACCAGTTTGACTTGTGGTGTACATGATCTTCCTGACAGTTTTTTGATAATGTTCCACAGAATAGGTTTATCAGCAAAGCTGAAGCACGTGGCTAAAAAGGGATATTGATAGTGTGGATGCAAGAGTCATTGAAAGTAGTGGGACAGGATGAGAAAGCAATTCATAAGGCAAATATAGTTCTGGGTTTTAACGATAGTGACAGTATATGTGAACAGGCAAGCCATGTAGAACCTTCATAAAAGGCTGGTCTTGCCTCAACTGCAGCATTGCATTCTGTTCACCATATTATAGGAAGCCTGTGAGGATGTTGGATTTATGACTCCACTTACTAGGTAAGGGAGTAAGGTTACAAGGATCAATTTGAGAGGTCTCAACGAGAGGAGGAAAAGATGATCTAAAATCTGATACAATAACAGAAGATTCTGAGGGGTCTGCACAGAGCAGATGTTCAGAGTCTGTTCCCATTGGCGATCATAGGTAGAAAATATAAGGAGAAGAGAACTAGGAGTGGTGACATGAGGAATCTTTTTATGCGGAGTGTGATTTGAATCGGGAGTGCATGCCTGCAGAAAAATTACAAGTAGGTTTCATTATGGGCTTAGATAATAATAGTGTCAATGGAAATACTGTTAATGCTACCATTCCAATATTTTTTAAATGTTTAAAAGTTTCAGGAATGAAATTCCAGAGTTTCTGCATTTTTATGCTTTGATCTAGTCACTAACTGACCTCTTTCATTATTTTCTAGTGAAATTCTTAAGTTGACGAATTTTTGCTTCCGAACTGAACTATTTTGACGATCAATCAATTGCATTTCAAAATTATTCAAAACAAATCCATTGCAACATTTCCAAATTTAATTTGTCTAATGTTAGACTGTCAGCGTACATTATGAGTTTTGCAGTTTCTGCAAATTATGTGAACTTAATAGATCTTAAAGTAAGTTTTTCAGTAGTTGAGTGAATGATGTTCAAAAATTCAAGAAGTCTGAATGGCCTTTTTTTTCAGGAATGTCCATATCTGTCAGGTGTTTTTTAGTTTTGAGAAATATTTAGAAGTCCCTTTTTTGGCAATAAATTTAAATATTTCCAGTTTGATTTCAAAGACTTTTACATTATCAAACGTAATGCCGTCTATTTAATATTTGAGTAATATTGTAAGTATATGCTGATTAGGCATTCTTTGTTTAAATAATTAATTATGGGTTATATGTAAAAAATACGTGAATTGCATACCTCATGATGCTAACACATAATAAGTGTGCTCCCTTGCTAAGGTGAAAAAACAAAGTTAAATTTGCATTCCCGGCTCCTTTGTTTTCGAACCAAAACCATTGTTGTTTGCAGAACACTTTAGATTTCATAAATGGAATCAAAAGGAAGGGGAGTTCATTTCAGCATACATGGCTGAATTGAAGAAATTGTCTGAGCATTGTCAGTTCAGTAATGGGTTTAATGATGCACTGAGAGATCATTTAGTTCGTGTAATCTTACAAGAAAACATTCAAAAATGACTCCTAACTGAAGCACAACTTACATTTAAAAGAGCAGCTCAAATTGCTGTATCAATGGAAACAGCAGCCAGAGATGCAATTGAGTTGCAGTCAGGAACAAAAGTGAGCACGTATAAAATTGCAGTGTTTAAACAGAAACTGGCCTTGCCAAGCCAGTTGTGTTACTGTTGTTATAGGGGCTCACATAGACTAGACCAGTGCAGGTTTAAAGGTGAAATGCAGAAAATGCAACAACGTCATACACATACACAGATCTTGTCGATGAGACAAAAATAAATGGGAACAGAAAAAGATAAAAAGTCAAGTTGCTGTTTCAAAAAGAGCACTAATCTGCATGTTGTTGATGAAAAATCTGATAATGACGAGAGTGACAGGACTGAGTAGTCTTGAGATTTACAGTATGACAGCTATCAATAGATAAGCAACATGGCTTACAACAAGTGAATTGCAAATTCATTAAAATGGAATTGGGCACTGGTTCAGCTGTTTCAGTTGTTCCACAAAATGAGTTTGAACAGCATGTTAAAAACAGTGAACTGAAGCCAGCAGATATGCAGCTAACTATTTATACTGGAGAAAAGATGACTCCTGTGGGAATGACTTTTGTAACTGTGAAAGGCACTTTGAGCTTGTATGTGGAAAAAACAGGACGGCCAGCATTGTGGGGTTGTGATTGTCTGAGACAACTACCATTTGTCTGTGACATCCCACGTAACAGAATCAACTAAGAGAGAATTAAGAAATGCACTGATGATGCCACAACTGCTTCAGTGCTGTACACCATGAACCATTGTTCAACAGAGGGCAGACAGGTGTTGGTGCCAACCTTTGTGCCTCTTGTTGGAAAGTATATTGGACCAAGAGTTACGAACCCCATAACTGGGTCACTTACCAGCAAAGATAGAGAGGTCCGTTGAAGTCTGATGGTACTATTTTTAACAGTATTTATTGATAAAAATACACAAAAAATAATATCAATGCAAACATACAGATAATATACGTCGTCAATACTAAATCTAAAAACGCGGGTATAATAATAATAAGAAATAGCTCTATCGTTGTCTAGGGGATAATGTATTGTCCGATGGAAATATAAAAGTCACTCAAGTTCATTCAAGCTGCAGCTTTTTGGTTGGAGAGAAAGACGGAGGTTTAACTTGCCCATTCCTTTTATGATGTCAATCCTTCGAGAGTCGTTGGGAACTGATTTCCCCTTTGTGGTTAGCTAAAGCCGTGCTTCCGTGGTAAAGGCCCCACCAATTCCGAGGCAAATGGAAAAGGACGCACGTGGGCTTTTCCACCGGCTTTCACTATTATGCTGTTACAGGAGTTCTAGCATTTCTTCTGGTGCGTCTGAAGGGGCTGTTCCCCAGACCCTCTTTTATCCTGACTCACAGGGTCTCAGATGTCAATCAGGTTGGGATGATGCAATCCCTCCACCAACCCCCCCTTGGTTCATTGCCTGGGGCTTCGATGCATCGTACAGTATTCAATACACAATTCCGTCTCCAAGAGACAATAGCCGTTATCAATGGTTCCGCCTTTCGGAGGCCAGGACACATTCCAAACTCTTTGTGGATTCTGCATGTCTTTCTCTCATTTCCTGGGTCTCCTGAACTGACTTAATAGTGATCTTGTGATTCTCAAAAAGGAGGGGGCCACGGACGTAACACAAGAAAGGACTGTGCTGCTCAGGGGAATCATGAAAGTGACAAATGAAAGGTCTGACTACAACAGTTTTTGTCGGCTACAATTCTGAGAAAGCTCCTGATATGTTAATCAGGAAGTTACGTGCAAAATGTGCTTGGTTTAAGCTGGAAAAGAGTTCAAGGCATTTCGGGAAAGTTGCAAGTGTCAGGCTTTTGTGAGTATAAAGGAGCAGAATCTACTCTGTGTTATTGCACAAAGTTCAACGGGGAGACAAAAACCTGCAAAGACCAAAACCCAGCTGGATGAATGGAAGGCCAGAAAGGAAAGTCAGTGCAGATACAAAAACAGAGGATTCATCAGATAATCCTGTGGATGAGGAAACCAAGAGGAGCAATCAGATCGTAAAGAGAGCAACAGAAGGATATACCATGTGGTGGATGTGTCTGTCATAGTTGCATTATATCTTATACTGTATATAAGTTAAGATGCCTTCTATATTGAGTTGCAGCTCATAGCTAAGCAGGGAGGGGTGTTGTGTATTTAATATTTCAGTAATATTTGAGTAATATTTTAAAAATGTTGACTCAGCATTCTTTGTTTAAATCAGTCACTGCACATTATATGTAAAAATACATTAATTGCATACATTCTGACACTACCACATGATAAATGGGCGCCTCAGTTAAAGTTTAAAAAAATGAAGTCAGTCTTGTATTTTCAGCTCTTTTATTTTCCTTGTGATTAGTTTATGTTTTGGAGTTACAAACATAACACATATCAAGTGCTTTGCCAGGTCCCTGTAATCTGGTGTTCAAGTTATTTAAATATGAGGAGAAATTTGCTTAAGAGAATCAATCAAACATCTGCAGATCCACACATTATATATTTTTTTATTCAATGAAACAGATGAATTTCATCCAAACATTCAACAAATCGTTTAAAGACAGAACCTATACCAAGCTGATGAACATTGCTGTAGATAAGTAAATTTTGAATTTTTTTTCAAGGCACACCCAGAAATGAAATGGTTGCAATCTTTATTGTTTATTCCGTTTCCTTCAGGGTAGCTTTGGGACACAAAGCCTCCTCGTGTACCATACAATGAAAGCCTATCAGTGGATGTCCGACGTATTTTGCAAACGGATTGAAAAAACTGCCACATTATTGATAGGTCCACCATCAGTTGTCACGGACTGTGCACCCAGTGTTCACTCACAAATAACAGAATAAAATATATAAGCAGAGTGAAGCCAATGCCAACTGGCTCAATAATTTATTATCCAAATGCTGACGTATACACCAGGTCTGTGAGGATTTCAAAATGTATCATCCAGCATTATTTGTTCTCGCGACTGTCCAGCTGATGCCAGGACAGTGTGAGACATTCTCTTGTGAAAAGATCCCACTGCCTGTGGGATGTAAAAAGTCATGTGCTGCTTCACTGGGATGCAAAGATAATCATTATGTATCTTTTTATTACAGGTGGGTTTTAAAGAATAAAGAGGTAGTACTGCATGCTGCTTGCCAACAAAATTTTTGTGTGTGCCATCTTGGGCATGCATGCCATAGCTTTGCTTTCCCTGTTTTCTCTCTCAAATGTTATAAGCATGACAGTTTTCACTTCAGCTACATCTTGGAGTTGCAGATTGAATATTCTCATCATACTCTTCTGAAACCTCTTAACTATTCATTTATTCAAACTGTTTTGAGAGTAGAAGGTGTTATGCTTCTGAGTGAAAACAACAGTTGTAGTGACATCACATGCAGTGAGCAAAAATCTGGTCACATTTGCTTCTGAATTATCAATCTTACAAATGGGTAGTAATTTGACTGGTGTGCAAAGTGATCATTTTGTCAGATTGGAGCTGAGTTAAATTTTTGGAGTAATATTCAATAACAGTTGCTTCAAAATAGAAATGTTCAGTGATGGCACAATATCCCAAATGAGAAACTTAGCATTAGCTTCCTAAGTACCAATACCTCTTGGTTTGATTAAAGCATAAAGGTAATTTTAAATCTTCTAAACTTGACTCTTTTTTGGCAGATCTCGCTGGCACAATTTCTCATGGAGCTGGGAATGCAGGATTATCATTTCTTTCATTATGTCGGCTCTTTTCCTTATCGATGCGGTGGCAGTCAACTTTCTTCCCAACATGAATACTTTGTGGCTCGAGCTGTTGGTGGATTCTTTTGCTGTGGTAGCCTGGCTTGTTCATGGGCTGGCAATGACAGCTCTCAGCAGATCACAGTATCGACGTTCGTTGGGTCCAGTAGGACTGATGTTCTTTGCTGTCCTGCCTGCCCCTGCATCAATTATCATTCTAGTAGCTGACTGTCAAAATGGAAAAGTCACAAATTCAGAATACCTCTCTAGCTGGGTGAGATTCATTTTGATCAGTGCAGAATTAAGTTTGCTTCTTGTATACATAGTAGTGCTTGTCGTCTCGCACTTTAGAAGAGATGGGCAGGATTCTGAACGAGAGCCCCTGTTGCAGGGTGTGAGTACCAGATCTGAGGAACAGATTGCAATTGAGGAGGGGCCAAATTGGATCTCTTGCCTCTTCTACTTCTGGATGAACCCCCTCATGAAGCGAGGGTACAATCATCAGCTTGTCCAGCCCAACAATGTCTACCAGCTTCCACCAAAACTTCGCACTGAAACTATTGAAGAACTTTTTCAGAAATGCTGGCAGAAGTGTGCATTCATAGCATCAATGAAACACTCTGAACAAATACCTCAACCAGATAGGACCCAGAGCCCCCACAGAAATTCAGGGAGTGATCAAAGACAATTTGGGGCGACTCAGGAAAAGACCACACTTGCTCGCAAAGACCTGGAAGTCCATCTGTTGTCGGTCTTGCACAAAGCCTTTGGATTTCGTTATTACTCCCTGGGCATATTAAAATTTATAGGCAACATGCTAGGTTTTGCAGGACCTCTGCTTTTAAATCTGCTGGTTAATTTCATGGAGTCTGGTACTGAGCAAATGTCAAAGGGCATCTGGTACACGTTAGGACTGTTTCTGAGCACCTTTGTAGGTGCCATCATCCTCAACCAATTCAACTATCAAGTCATGATGGTTGGCATGTCAGTTCGAGCAGCTGTCATCTCTGCCATTTATCGCAAAGCCCTACGTGTCAATGCTACTACTCTGTCCAGGTTTTCTGTGGGAGAGATTGTCAGCTTCATGAGCACTGACACAGACCGGATAGTGAATTTTTTTTCCAGCTTTCACGAGGTGTGGAGCTTACCGTTTCAGTTTAGTATCACTCTGTACCTTCTGTACCAGCAGGTTGGTGTGGCATTCCTAGGGGGCCTTATTGTAGGGTTGCTGCTGGTACCATTAAACAAGGTCATTGCCAACATCATAATGGAGAATAACAAGAAAATGCTCGGACACAAGGATTCCAGAGTCATGGTAAGCATTACGTAAACTATTGATCTCAGAAACTCATGTGGTTTATTCTTAATCCAATTCTCATTCCATCCGCCTTCTTCCAATTGTTTCAGCCCTTCCTCTCTTCTGTTTTCCTTCACGTTTATCTTACTTCCATGTGTGCAGTTTGGCTGAACTGCTCCTTGTGGTAGCTCATTTTCTCCACTTTATTTTCTCTATTTTTGGCTGTTTTATGAGCATTTTCTCACAATATATGAAAACTGCAGAAAGCTGTCTGGTGAGCCAAAGAGGTCAGTGGCTACAGTCTTGTCACTGTATCCAGGAAATATCATTGCAGAAGCTAGTCACCCAGCAAATAGCCTTTTCCGAAAACCCCCTTATGGAAAGCACTATAGGGCTATTAAAAGAAAACAAAACTTTTCATCATGATAAAGATTTCTTCCCCCAGGCAGTTAATCTGATCAGCCATCTAGTTAACCCCCCACCCCACCCTGTCTATTACCCCAGACACTGAAATGCATTGTAAACAGTTTAAACTGCTTTCTCTAATGCTGTTTACTTTCTAAGTACATGCTGGTATTTATGTATTTATACAGATTTTATTCCATATCTGTACTTCAATATTTTTATATAATTCATTAATATTCAATATAATTCTTAATCGTGTGGATTTAGTGTTTTTATTGCATAACACACCAACACATCACAACAAGTTCCTAGCACATGTGAATGTATATGGCAATTAAACATGACCCTTGATAAACTTTACAGTTTTTATGTCCTTGTAAGCTCATATTGGGAACCTTAACCCTCCTATCCTGGTGTTATTCAGTGCAGAAGGGAAATCCATTGATTCTGATGTACTTTAAAATGAATTGTCTGAATGGCCCAACCAGACTGTAAGCAGATATCCCGATGTATTTCTGCGAATTCACTTTTTTACAGCCTCCACTTTCCATCTGCCAAAATTCAATGGTTTGCATTTACCATGGTTGAAATGAATCTGTCTATTACACACTTGTTCTGCTCTTGTTTATTACACCCTTCCCGTGTTGATTTTACTTGGTATCACTAATTGTGAAATTATCCTCCAGCTTTAAACAGTTCCTTTAAACAGGAAACAAAATGATCCCACCGTCAATTTTCTATTTCCTATTATTCAGACGCATATTTAACCCATATCGTGGGCAGACAGCTTGCTTTTTGACTACTTTTTCACTGACTGTAAGGTAGCAGATATTCAAATCTTTAATTCAGTACCTTTATCAAGACCTTGATGGAATTTCAAGTCCAACAACTAGTTCATATGAAATAATTTTACCCTGCTGGTCACCCTGATGATGTGAATTCCTTTTTGTGAATAGTATCACGGATAGTGAACTTTCATGAGACAATTATTCATCTGGACTTACCAACTGTGGTTAGAAATGCTCTCTCCTAGAGAACCCCTGCAAGTATAGACGCAAGATTTTGTAGGGTTCCTGTATGCTCCCTTTAAGTACAAATGCACATCTCTAGAAGCTCCACATAAATAGAAAAACATGTTCCTGGAGGGAGTTTCGCTGTACAGATGTACCCTCTTGGACATTCACTGGAATACAAATAAATGATCTCCAACACTACTGTAGGTATGGTACATACTGCTCAAGGCTGCTTAAAGGTCTGATGCATGCTGCTGGAGATCTCTGCAGATACAGTCAGGTAAGACTGCCTGCATATAGAAGCAAAGTGCTAGAAACCCTTGGATTTGCAGCTTTCTTGCTGGCCCCCTGTTGCTGTAGTGACATGTGACCAGAAGGTCCCCAAAGGTCCAGGTGCATGCCATGAGATCAGGAGTAGGAGCAGAATTAGGCCATTTCACCCATCAAATCTACTCCTCCATTCAATCGTGTATGATATTTTTTTCCAACCTTATTCTCCCTCCTCCCCTTAACTCTTAATAATCAAAAACCTTTCAATCTCTGCCTTAAGCACACCCATGGAGGCATCTTGATGATATAGGTGTATATTCCTAGAGGTTCTTGCTCCTGAAGGCATTCTGCAAGTACACGTTACTGCTCAAGGAGATTCCCAGTAGGGATGTGTGGCCCTGTGTATACCATAAACAAGGAAGCTGGTCCTTATTTTCCATCTGCAGACATCCCTCAGCTGATGAAGAATTACTCCATACCTTGGAAACATTTTGTCTTCAGGTGGTTGGGGCTTTATTATCCATCATCAGGATTGGTGTTGGCACCTCAAAATTCAGCATACCCACCCAGTCTATGGTCATGAGCTAAGGTGCTGACCTGATGATGCTGTGCATTTTTGCTGCATCTAATTATGGACAGAGATGGATACCTAAGTAGATAATGAAAGTGGGAAGCTCAAAGAACCTTTCTGCTGCTGGTGATGACAGAACTCAACATATATTCAGCTGAGTAAAGGCTGAAGCATTTGTAGTAAAAGTGCCTTTGTCTAATCCATTCTTGCTTTCTCCTGAGGCCCCATGATCACGATCTTTAGATAATTTGATTCACTCCCATGATACGAAGAAACAGCTGAGGACACTGTTGGCCCTGTGCAACACCCTGCGAGTGAAGCTGAATTCTTGTATTCCAAAATTGTTCTGTTGTGCTGTCAGAGCTTCAGCTCTGCATGTATCTGTACACACACACACATATATATATATATATATATATATATATATATATATATACAGAACAACAAGAATGAACTCAATGGCTTCAATCTTTGCAGTTTTTTAATTGGAGGGTCAAGGGAACCAGCAGAAAGAATAAAGCAGCTTTCAATAGATGAATAAAAAAGATTCTTCAGGCCTTTCTCTGTTGATTTTGAAGGGCACACCCGATTCCCTGCTTTACCCACTGATTGATTGGACTGAATCCCATTTCTTGGATCACATGCTAATTCTTGTCCTTGATTTCCCAGCTGATGACTGAGGCTCTGTTCGGAATGCGGGTAATAAAGTTCTACACTTGGGAGGATCACTTTATCGGAAAGGTTGATGGTTTTAGGAAGAAGGAGCTGCACCATCTCAGAATCATTAAGTACCTTGATGCAGTTTGTGTTTACATGTGGGCAGCTCTTCCCATTGTGATTTCCATAGTTACCTTTGTCACCTACACCCTGATGGGACACCAGCTTACTGCAGCCAAGGTCAGTCACTTATCTTTGCAAGTAGCCCAGATCTGTTTCTTCCCTCTTTCCAGTTAAAGTGATTGTTTTTTGTTTCTTGTTTCATGTCCTGAGATACAGTGAAAGACTCTTTTGCATGCCATCTCTGCAAATCATTTCATCACATCAGTACTTTGAGGTTGTACAAGGGAAGACAATAACCGAACACGGATTGCAGTTAAACAGTCACAGCGAAGCTGCAGTGCAGGCAGATAATGGGTGCAAGGCAATGACGAGTTAGATTGTGGCGTTACGAGTATCTTATTGTATAGGATCTTCATAAGTCACAGCATTGAGTATAAAAGCTGAGAGTGATGGTGCAATTGTACAGGTTGACGGTGAGGTTGCAGTAGGAATACTGTGTTCAGTTTTGCTCACCCTGCTATAGGAAAGATGTTATTTAACTGGAAACAGTGCTGGAGAGATCTACAAGGATGCTGCCAAAACTTAATGGATGGAGTTGCAGGGAGAGATTTAACAGCTAGAACTTTTCTTGGAGACTAAGAGGTGTTTAAGATAAATGAGGGGGAATGCTGTTGCTTTCTTCTGTTGTTTACATGATTTGTGTTTTTTTCTCTTTCTCTGTGCATTGTGTACTGTATTGGTCTTTTTACTTGATTTCTGGGGTTTCTTGTTTTGTGGCTGCCTGTAAGCAGACAAATCTCAAGGTTGTATAATTTATATATATTTTGATAATAAAGGTACTTTGAATGTCTGAATCTTTTGACAGAGTGAATACATCTAGTCTTTTTCCCCAGCACTAGGGAATCAACAACTAGAAGGCACAGATTTAAGGTGAGAGGGGAAAAATTTAATAGGAACTTGAGGGACAACTTTTTTTTTACACAAAGAATGGTTTATGTGTGGAATGATCTGCCAGAGGAGGTTATTGGGACAAATATAATAAAGACTTTTAGAAGGATAGGTATATGGATTAGAAAGATTTAAAATGTCAAATATTGGCAAATGGGACTAGCTTGAATGGAGTTGTCTTGGTTAGCATGGGCCAGCTAGTCCATACGGCTTGTTTCCAAGCTGTATGTCTTTATAAAATTAGAGGGAGAGTGGGATGAAGAATTAAAGTGGAAGATACTAAGAAGTCTAGGGCCACTCATGTGGAGTGGATAAAGGTGCTCTACCATGCAATCACCCATTATGTATCAGTTTTCCAGTGTAGCAAAGAGCATCAAATGTAAAAAGACTAGATTGGAAGATGTGCAAATGAATTACTACTTACTTGAAACCTGGACCCTTAGAGGATGGGGAAGGGTGAGGTCAAACAGTAGGTGTTGCACCTCCAAGAGACGCATAGAAAAATGCAGTTAAAGTGGTTTATGGAGATGACAGAGTGGTCCAGAGAGGGAACAGTCCCTTCAAAATGGAGAAAAGGGAGAGGAAGGGAAGAGTCCGACAGTGAAATCTTGCTCAAGGTTGTGGAAATTTTTCTCTCTCTCAGCATGTCACTCTCCCTATCCCATTCTTTTTCCTGTGACCCCCCACCCCACACATCTTTTCACAGTGCCCTCTCATTCTCTGTCCATGTTAACTGTCCACAACCACTCTTCCTCATCGCCCCTACCATCCAATCCATCTCTCCCTACCCAATAATTCTTTCACCCACTTAAAAGCCCATCTCATCTGTCTACGATATATTCTTCCCCATTCTATTCCCATTACAGTTTTCTTTCCTATGACATGCCCCCCTTTCCTTTTTGCAGGTGTTTACAGCCTTGGCTTTGGTGGGAATGCTAATTATGCCCCTAAATAACTTCCCCTGGGTCCTGAATGGGATATTACAGGCAAAGGTCTCCTTGGATCGGATCCAGCGTTTCCTGCTGCTCTTTGACCAGGATCTCCACACCTACTATACAGCAGGTAAATAATTTCCATTTCTGAATCCAATTTGTGGTATAATATCTTTCCAGCTATACTTGCCAGGCACTTTGCCACAAGTAAATTTTTGAATGGACTTAATTGCATCCCCTCATTTTCCAAAATAATGTGAATTAACTTTTTTATTATGTTGTGTATGGTGATAAAATCCTAAACACTGGAACTTTGTGCTTGGTGCAGGCAGACCTGAAGATCCTAACTCGGCAGTTGAGCTGCATAATGCTTCCTTCTCCTGGAAACCCAGTGAAATTTCTGAAGATCAAAGTTATGGTAAATATGAGACTGAGCAAGATGGTAGCCTGAAGCTCTTGAATCTGAATCTGATGTTGAGAAAGGTCAGTTCATTCTCTAAAAAATATTATTTTATGTCTGTAAAGAAAGGATTAATCACATAATCTTAAACTTACTCATATTATACTACTCCTCTTTTATTTAAAAGTCTGTTATATGTTCACCCCAATCTTTGTTTAACAGGGAGTTTAAGAGTTCTGTTTGTCCCCCCACTACCCCCACTACACTTTTTCTCTTTTATGTTTCTTCTGTCACAAATGTAGTTTCTTCAGCAACCTGGCCCTTTGGATGTTCCACCTTCTCCTTTATCTGTGCTGCCAGCAAAATGTTATTTACCCCAGCCTAAATTAGTAACTTGGCTTTCAAACCCTGCAAGCTTTAAACATAATTCTTCAGTGCATATTTATCACTCAAATTATGGTGGTCTTAACTGAACACCATGCTTTACTTCCAGACCTTGTACTATTTGAATAGAATAATTGTTATCGTTCCCTCTCTCGCTTTCCCTCACCACCGATCACCCCTCACATGGATTCACCCGCCTTTTATATTGGCCATTTCCCCTCTTTCTTTCCAGTCCTTACCTCTGTCTGTTGGGATGATGTCCCTGCTGCAGCAAAGCAGACAGAAAAACATCGTCATCCCATATGAGGTTGGAGTTTCAGAGAAACTCAGAAGGATTTTAAAAAAGACACCAAATTCCACACCACCAGGTTCAGGAACTGTTATTACCCCTCAACCATTAGGTTCTTGAACTGGAGGGAATAACTTCACTCCACTTCGAATTTTGAACTTCATAAGGAAAGCATCAGACGAGTAAAAGGAATATGATAATTTAGCAGATATCCTCAACATTATTTAAAACAATTTGGGTTAATAAAAAGGACATTGTTTTTGACTGCTGATGGTTTTGAAGATGCCACTGATAAAAATGTAAAGGAAGAACTAATAAATGTAATATATTCAGATTTTCGTAAGTGACCCTTTCTGTCTCTGATCCCTGATGAAGACTGACTCATTGACCTGCGGATTCCTCTTCCTGAAGTCAATAATCAGCTCCTTGGTCTTGCTGACATTGGGTGAGAAGTTGTTGTTATGATATCACTCAGGTAGATTTTCAGTCTCCCTCCTTAATGCTGATTTACCACTATCTTTGTTACGGTCAAAGGCAGTGGTGTCGTCAGTAAACCTGAATATGGCATTGGAGCCTCACAGTCATAAGTTTAAAGTGAGTAGAGCAAGAGACTAGGCTCACGGTCTTGTGGTTCACCTGTGCTGATGGAGGTTGTGGAGGACATTTTGATGCCAATCTGAACTGACTGGGGTCTGCAGGTAAGGAAATCAAGGATCCAGTTGCACAAGGAGATTTTGAGGACTAAGTTTTGGAGCTTATTGAATGTTTTTGAGGGGAGGGATAGTTTTGAATATCATGCTATAGTCAATGAAGAGCATCCTGTTGTATGCATCTTCTCTTTCTAAATGTTCCAGAGTTGAGTGAAGAGTCAATGAAGTGGCATCTGCTGTTGACATGTTGTGACAGTAGACAAATTGGAGCTGATCCAAATCACTTCACAGGCAGGAGCTGGTATGTTTCATCACTATCGTCTCAAGACGCTTCATCACAGTGGATGTAAGTGCTACTGGACGATAGTCATTGAGGCAGGTTGCCATGTTCTTTTTAGGCACTGGTGTAATTGAAGTCTCTTGAATAAGGTGTGTACCTCAGACTCTCAAAACGAGAAGCTAAGCATATCAGTGAACACTCCAGCCTGTTGATCAGCACCAGAAAGCAACATATGATGTTTGCCCTTACTTCATTTTTATTTCTTCACCATCATTCCTGTCAATGAAGCACTCAGAATATTATAGTCAACTCGTGTCCCATGTCTCTGTTGTTTCCTTTGTTTAGAACATGGAGCAATACAGTCAGGAACAGGGCCTTCGGCCCACAACATCTGTGCCAAACATAGTGTTAAATCTCTTCTGTCTGCCTGCACATGATCTCTTTGCCTCCATTCCTGTATGTTAAAACCCTCTTAAATGCCACTATCATTTACTTTCACTCCTGCCCCTGGGATTCAGGCATTTACCACTGTGTGTAAAAAAAAACACTCAACTCCTCTCACCTTAAATCAATATATCTAGTATTTGCCTTTCTACCCTGGGAAAAATTTCTACTACCCTATTTATGCTTGTCATAAATCTACAAACTATCTTTGTCATGATCTTACTGTGTTGGATCAAGTTTGGTGGGATTTCTGATGACTTTCTGCTCTTCACTGCACTCTCAAATGGATAAATTCACCACACTTACAGATTTTGCTTCTGTCTGTCTGCAGGGGCAACTGATTGGAATTGTTGGAAAGGTGGGCTGTGGCAAGAGTACTCTGTTAGCAGCAGTAATGGGAGAACTCAACAGGTAATGCACAAATGTATAGAAATTGCAAGAATGGGACAAGTATTTAACCCATTTTTGATTTAAGGATGCTTTTTCTGTAACCACTTTCTCCCCCATCTTCCTTTCAATTTAATTATTAACATTCACTTAGTTACTTCGTCAGCAATCAAGAGCCGGTTAGTCTCATGTCTTTGTAAAGTTCCCTTGCCTCAATCTCTCATATTTGTTCTTGATCCTCCTGCCTAACCTTTTGGTTTTGTAGATCAGAATTTTCATTCATAATTTACTGAAGTATCTTCCAGGGAATCCGGCTGAGAAGGAGAAATGTGTCCTTTTTTCAGAAAGGCCTTCTTTTGAGTGCAGTTCAGTTCCTTTCTACGACCACGTTGCTGTGGAAAGATGCTGAGTACAATGTAGAGAGGAGAGTTATCCTCCCACTGCTACACTGCCAGTTCAAAATTGTTTCCAGTGGTGCTAATGAGAGCTGCTAATTCAGTGTTAGTTCTTACTGTTGTTGGGAGTTCAGAGTATGACTTGTGCTCCCTCAGATGTGAGTTATTAAAGGAGATTGAACATACAATGTATTGTTAGGGAGCTCAGCATCCTTGCCAACTTGTTGAGGGATATCTTGGCTCTGCACATTCATTAAGTTTGAGAAGATAGGTTGGTTCACATGCTAAAAATTCTGTCATTGAAGAGTTAGAATATTACTGGGTAAATGCCCTCAGAGGCCACTTTATTAAGTACATTTGCTCATACATGTAATTCTCTAATCAGCCAATCATGTGGCAGCATCTCGATGCATAAAAGCACACATACATGGTCAACAGGTATAGTTGTTGGTCAGGCCAAACTTCAGAATAGGGAAGAAATGTGATCCAAGTAACTTTGACTGTGGGATGATTGTTCTGCCATTTGGGGGAGGTATTTGTGTTGGTAAAAATGCCTTATTAATGAGAGGGGCCAGAGGAGAAAGGCCAGACTGGTTTAAGCTGACAGGAAGATGACAGTAACTCAGAAAGCTGCAAGTTACAACAGCCTCTCTGAATGCAGAACACATCGAACCTTGAAGTGGATGGGCTTCAGCAGATGAAGATCACACCAGGTTGCACTCCTGTACCGAATAAAGTGGTCATTGAGTGTACACTGCAGTTCTCGACCCTTTGTCCAGCAAAGGACATCCTAACATTGGAGGTAGTCCAAAGGAGATTGACCAGGCTGATTCCTGGGATAAACTGTTTGGTCCAGTACACCTGAAAGTTTGGAAGATTGGGAGTGGGGGGCGGTTATTCAAACATAGAAGATCATAAGGAAACTTCTCAGGATAGATGTTGGGAATTTTCCTGTAGTAGATGAGTCTCAAACAAGGGGGTGTAAATATAAGATTGGAGGCCAGACATTTGAAACTGACATTTGCTGAAATTTAACACTTACACAGATGCTGGAATCTGGAGTAACCAACAAATCCACTGGAGGAGCTCAGCAGGTCGAGCAGCATCTGTAGGAGGAAAATTGTCTGTGTTTTTGGTCAAAACCCTGCATCAGGGTTGAGAGGAGAGAGACGAGATGGCCAATATAAAGAGGGGAGGGGAGTGTTAAGAAAGGAGGCTGAGGTTGGCGGACTGAAGAGGGGTGGTGGAGGGGAGCAATGATGGAGTTAGGAAACAATGGCAGGTTAAATGATAGATGGAGGCAGACAGAGAGAGAGAGTGGAAAGAGAAGAAAAACAGACTGAGGTGTGGGGGTGGATAGGAGACAGGTACTGGGGGGGAGAAGCAGGAACCATTAGGGGAGAAATGAATGGTAGTTGAAACCAGAACCAGATTGAGAGTGTGAGAGCCTGTGGGTGTGCAGTGATGGATAGAACCAGAGGGTGAAGGGGATGGAGAAAGGTGAGGCCGGTCTCTGGGGAAGGGTTATGACGACAGGGGGGCAACAGTGGGTGGATCAGAAGAGGATTGTAAGGAGACGGTGAGCAAATCAGGCTGCTATGAATGAGCAGACATGATGCTAAGTTTACGGAGAAGTAAGTGGAGGAGTTGGATTGATCGGATTGCCAGTGTAGACTCGACAGGCCATGTAACTTCATCCTAAGTCATTGAGAAATGTGGATATAATAGCAAAAAAAAAGAAAATCTGTGTTTTCTTAGTAAATCTGTGTTTTGTCAGTAAATTTGTTGGTGTTATTTCTGAATAAATGGATTTCTTATTGGGCAACACACAAGTTCGAAATGTTAGGGTGGAGGGGAAGGAGAGGAGCCCTTTGGCTTTCGGAGAACAGTTTTTCCATGTCAGAGCTTATTGAGATATGCTGCAGCATCAGAATATTTCTTCATTTTTTTATTAATTTTTATGGGTTTCTACAGTACTACAAAAAAAATCAACAAAATGGAGATTAATACAGTGCAAAGCAAATGTATCTAATATATAATTCATAACAATAAGAAAAAAGCACCCAAAATAAAATCATATGAAGTTAGTATCCACCCCACCCTCCCACTGCAAAGCTCCAGGCCAACCATTACAATATGTAAAAGAAAAATGAATTGGAGCGTTCGACCCCACAGAGCTGTAAATATATATAAAAAATGTAATGCCTACTATCAAAACTATAATGTAATTCCCAGTAAAAAAAGTAAAACACAGGGAAAAAAAAGCTGAAAGTAAGGGATTATGGTACAGAAAAGAAGAATAAACTTAATCTAAAGAAGAGTTATGAAAGTATTCAAGAAAAGGTCCCTACACCTTATGAAACTTTATGTCAGAATTGAGAAGTGAATAATGAATCTTTTCAAGGTCTAACATCACTAAGCCATTGAGCATGAGCAACATCGCTCCACCTGAGGAGAACTAAGCATCTAGCCAAAAGAGAGGCAAAAGATAGTGTTTGACATTTAGTCAAATGCATGTCTGCCTCACCCAAGGTGCTAAAAAGAGCAATCAGAGTGCTAATCAGAGTGCAATCAGAGTTCTAAGTGGCAGATCAGAATACTTCTGCACCTTTATCTTCTCAGATTCTCAAAGACATACACTTTTGAGTCATAAAATCAAACTGCATGGAGCCAGCCTTTTGGCCCAAATACTCCATGCTTTCAAAGATTTCCACAGAACTTTGTCCCATTTCCTGTATTTCTTTCTCATCCATATACCTGTCCAAGGCTCTTCACATGTTGATATGCTTGCCTCAACCACTTCATCTTGCAGCTTGCTTCACCCTTGAGGTGAAAAGTCTTTTTACCCTCAGGTTCCTAGTTATTTTTTTCCTTTTCACCATAAACCTATGCCCTCCAGTTCTTGATTCCCTCTCCCAAGGAAAAAGACTGTGCCCTTACCCCTCACTTTCCTATGCAATGATGATCAAAATCCCAACCTCTTGCCTTAACCCAGACACTGAAATCCTGGCAATTTTCTTATAAAGCTCCTCTGCACTTTTTCCAGCTTAATGGCAGGGTGACCAAACTGAATACATTATTCCAAATGTAACTTCAGCAATGTCTTGTACAACAGCAACATAACACCCCAACTCTATACCCAATGTCCAGCATGCCAAAAGCTTTCTTTACCACCTTATCTACTTGTGATTTCACTTCCAGGGAACCATGAACTGATATTTCTCTGTAGGTCCAGAAGTTCCCCAACATTTTCCAATGCTGACCATTCTCTGTGAAAATCGTTCACTGATTGACCCCAAAATGCAACCCGTTTATTGAAATTAAAGAACATTTGTCCTTCCCCAAGCCACTTTTTCAGCTGATCAAGATCCCTCTGTTAAATCATGATAATCGTTTTCACCGTCTCTGGTACCATCTATCTGCAAACTTACCAAGTTTAATTCTCATTCAAGAAATTTTATAACGAGAATCCATCCCAAGGTATTTCTATCTATCTATCTCCCTATCTCTCATTATTTACTGTCAAAGATGAACGGAGAGGAATTGTCACAGTTACGGACTGTCTCAGTTTACCTTTCACATTTTTTAAAAAACTGTTTTGACTGCACTCTCAGGTACAATACTGTGCAAAAGTCTTAGGCACTCCAGATTTTTTATGTAAATGTTGTTTTTGATGGTTTTTTTGTTTTCTGCATTAGTGTGTGGGTAGAAAAGAGCAAATTTTAGATATTCAAACATTTAGTTTCCAAAGCATTAAATGTTAACAGAGAATTTTATTAATTAAAGGAAGTAGCATATTAAGTAATAGGTCACTTTTCAAATAAAAACTTGATTACTTTCTAGGTATCTCGCCCAGTGCATGATTAAACCAAACCTTTTGTAGGATTTTCTGTTTGAGGGCATTGGAGTTTCCATACCAGGCTGAGATGCAGTCTGGCAATATACTCTGCACTACACATCAAAAAATATTTGTCAAAGTTTTAGATATCATGGAAATCTTTGCAAATTCCTAAGGAAGTAGAGATGCTGCCTTTCTTACTTCATAATTACACTTACGTGCCAGGCCCAGGACAGGCCCTCTGAAATGATAACTCCGAGGAATTTGTTGCTGACCCTCCCCACCTCTGATCCTCCAATGAGGACTGGCTCGTGGACCTCTGGCTTTCTCCTCCTGAAGTCACTCAGCTCCGTGCTCTTGCTGACATTGAGTTGCGGCACCACTCAGCCAGAATTTCAAACTCCCTCCTATGTGCCAATTTATCAATAACTTTGATTTGGCCTAAGACAGTGGTGTTAACAGCAATCTTGAATATGGTTTCCCAAGCGGATATTTTGTGTCAGACAGGAGTTTCAAGATGTCCTGTTCAAGCTCTGGGCAAGGTTGAGGACACAGTGGTCAGCCACGGAAACTGAGTGTAGCAGACGAGAGATACGTCAAACTGAGTTCCTTTTCAGATCGGAAGAAGTCCAGCAATGCTGTCAGCTCTGAACTCAGAAACGACTGGAACCCTAGAACACCCTCTGCAGCCCAAAGAAGTCTTGTCAGAAGTGGTCTTCATGGAAGAGTTGCTGCCAAAAAGTGCAAAAGCGAAAGTGCAAACAAAGCCAAGAGACTCACAAAAGACTCACAGAAACACAAGGGCTGGGATGCTGAACAATGGCAACAAGTGTTCTGTAAGAATTAATGGAATCCTCACTGCTGAGAAGCACAAGTAGATTCTCATCCATCATGCAATGCCATCAGGGAGGCATCTGATCGATCCCAACTTCATTCTGCAGCAGGACAATGACCCCAAACACACAATCAAAGTCAAAAAGAACAATCTTCAGCAAAAAGAACAAGGAGTTCTACATCCACAGACCCCTGATCTCAACATCATCGAGGCTGTCTGGGATTACCTGGAGAGACAGAATGACACAGCCAAAGCCTGCAGAAGAACTGTGGCAAGTTCTCCAAGATTCGTGGAACAACCTACAAACGATTCTTCCTCAGAAGGCTGGCATCATTCAATGTTTGTAGTGAGATGCTGAAGATGTTCTATCGGTCAGTTGTGGAGAGCGCCCTCTTCTTTGTGGTGGCGTGCTGGGGAGGCAGCATTAAGAAGAGGGACGCCTCACGTCTTAATAAGCTGGTAAGGAAGGCGGGCTCTGTCGTGGGCACAGAACTGGAGAGTATGACATCGGTGGCAGAGCTGAGGGCACTGAGTAGGCTACGGTCAATCATGGAAAACCCTGAACATCCTCTGCACAGCACCATCCAGAGACAGAGAAGCAGCTTCAGCGGCAGGTTGCTGTCAATGCAATGCTCCTCAGACAGGATGAAGAGATCATTACTCCCCTACGCCATTCGGCTCTACAATTCAATCACCAGGGGCAAGACATGTTAAAGTGCTGGGGTTAGGACTGAGCTTAAATTACCACTCAATACACCTTAGTAAGCTATTTAAGAACTTTTTAAAAGCTATTTATTAATGCTTTTTGGGAGAGTGATTTTAGATGCATATCATATTTATACTGAGTTAAATACTGTATGTAATTAGTTTTGCTACAATAAATGTATGGGACACTGGAAAAATGTTGAATTTCCCCTTGGGGATGAATAAAGTATCTATCTATCTATCTAATAAAACTGCTCGACAGTGTACCTGAGAGAATTAATGCAATTTTAAAGGCAAAGAGTAGTCACATCAAATATTGATTTCATTTAGTTTCTTACTGTTTATTGTTCTTTATTGTAATTTTTTTGTTATTTAGAAACTTTTCATTCTTTTTGAAAGCATTTTTGTTTCACAGAGTTTTTTTTATATGTGTCTGAGAGTTTTGCACAGTATTGCATATCACTAAAGGATTATTTTTTTCAATCTTGGTACTACTGTCACCTATAACAACAAGTGTTGCATGCAAAGCCTGTGCACAGAGAAGGACATAAGTTTGTAATAATTCTTCCCAATCCTCATCAGGAGACTGCGGTCAATGTGGATCGGAAATAACATCTCCTTGCTGACAATCAACACGGGGCCTCAAGAATGTGAGATTAAGCCACTGCTCTACGCTCTCTACACCCATGACTGTGTGGCTTGGCACAGCTCAAACGCCATCTGTAAATACGCCAATGACACAACTATTGTTGGCAGAATTTCAGGTGGTGATGAGGAGACGTAAGGGAGTGAGATAGAGTAGCTGGTTGAGTGGTGTCACAACAACAACCTTGCACTCAATGTCAGTAAGACCAAGGAATTGATTGTGGGCTTCAGGAAGGGGAAGTCAAGGGAACACACTCCAGTCCTCATTGAGAGATCAACAGTGGAAAGGGTGAGCAGCTTCAATCATGGTGTCAACATCTCTGAAGATCTACCCTGGGTCTAACATCTTGATGCAGTTACAAAGAAGACAGCTGCTGTATTTCATTAGGAATTTGAGGAGACCTGGTGTGTCACCAAAGACTCTGGCAAATTTCTAAAGATGCAACTAGTGGGAATATTCTCCTTGGTACATCACTGTCTGGTGTCGAGGGGCCACTGCGCAGGATCAGGAATTTGTAAGCTCAGGTCAGCTCCATCATGGGCATTAGTCTTCCCAGCATCAAGGACACCTTCAAAGGGCAGTATCTCAAAAAGTCAACTTCTCATTGCTACTATCAAGGAGGAGGTACAGGAGCCTGGAAACACACACCCGTCAAGTCGCTTTATTGTCATTTCAACCATAACTGGTGGTACAGTACACAGTAAAAATGAAACAATGTTCCTCCAGGACTATGGTGCTACATGAAACAACACAAAACTACACTAGACTACCTGAAACAACACAAAACTACATTAGACTTCAGACCTACACCGGACTACATAAAGTGCACAAAACAGTGCAAGACAGTACAATAATTAATAAACAAGACAATAGACACAGTAAAAGGCAAATTACTATACAATTAATGATGAAAATGTAAACAATATTTTAGCAGGAATTGAGAAAAAAATTGCAAAGTGAGTGGAGTGGTGTTCAGTTGAGTGTGTGTGTGTGTGTGTGTATGTCAGAGTAGACTCTGGGAATTGAGGAGTCTAATGGCTTGGGGGAAGAAACTGTTACACAGTCTGGTTGTGAGAGCCCGAATGCTTCGGTACCTTTTGCCAGATGTTCGGAACAATTTCTTCTCTTCCACCATCAGAATTCTGAATGGACAATGAACCTCACTTTTTTTCTTTTATTGCTCTCTTTTTGCCCTACCTATTTATTTTTAAAAATATATTATTGTTTTTTTTATTATCATGTATTGCACTGTACTGCTGCTGCAGACTAACAAATTTACAACATATCCCAGCGGTATTAAAGCTAATTCTGACTGTAACCCTGGAAAATATCGGAACCCACTTGTTTCTCTATACAGCAACTAATCCAGTCACCCTCTGAAGTGCCAAATGGCTGATTTTTGCCTTTACCTTGAAAGAAATATTGTTGGATCTATGTAGTTCAAATTGGGTTGTGGAGCAGCAGAATTGATGCACGAGAGCATTTGTTTTCCTGCACTGGTAATTAAAGTATGTCATTTAGGTTGCAGATGAGTGAAATGGTGGTCTTTATGTACTGAGTACAAGTGTTCAATAGCTATATCAGGCTCCGATTGGACCATATCTGGAGTAGTATTTGGATTCCATTGGGCCATTCCCTTCGAGACAAAGCCAGAATATTTTGGCCTTTAGAAAAAGTACATTGTCGATAGAGGACAATGCAATCTGAAGCTGTGGCTCAGATTCCTGGGCAAAGTGGCTGAAGCCTGGCCCTATCTACCAGAATGTAGATACATTGAGGTGTGATGATTCTATCAGTCTTCTCAGAATATTAAGGGCAACTTAAGGTGGTAGGGTTGCGTGGCACAAAAATCTCTGAGAGGTTGCACAGGAAATTAACTTCAGTTCTTTCTTCGCAGATGTTGTTTGGCATATATTTCTATCATTAAAATTTTTATTTATGGCAAATTAGATATTGTTCCTGTTTCATTTCCCTGTAGTTCAAATATCAGTCTACCTCACCTTCAAATGATTCAGCAGCTGTTTCCTGTGGCAGACAATGCCAGACATTTATTTCTCTTTTCATGTTATATGTTAATAATTTGGATGATGTAAATGATTTCTTTGTGGCTCAGTTTGCAGGTGATATGAAGATAGGTGGGCGTGCATGTAGTGTTCAGGAAGCGGGAAGTCTGTAGAAAGACAGACAGTTTGGGAGAATGAGCAATGAAGTGGTAAATGGAATATGGTGTAGGGAACTGTATGGTCATACACCTTGGTATAAGGAAAAATTGTATAGACTATTTTCAAAATGAGAAGCAAATTCAGAAATCGGAGGTACAAAGGGACTTCGAAGACCTCATGCAGGATTGCCTAAAGGTAAACTTGCAGGTTGAGTCAGTGGTAAGGAAAGCAAATGCAATGTTGGCATTCATTTTGAGAGGACTGGAATATAAAAGCTAGGATGCAATGCTGAGTCTTTATAAGGCAGACCACACTTGGAGTATTGTGAGCAGTTATTGTCCCCTTATCTAAGAAAGGATATGCTAATATCGGAGAAGGTCCAGAGGAGGTTCACCAGAGTGATTCCAGGAATGAAAGGATTAACGTATAAGGAATGTTTGATGCTTTTGGGCCTGGACTAGCTGGATTTTAGATAGATAGATAGATAGATACCTTATTGATCACAAAAGAAATTACACTGTCACAGTAGCATTACAAGTACACAGATATATATATTAGAAGAGAAGTAGAAAGAATAAAAAAAAGTTACCACAAACAGTCTACCAGGAAGCGGGGGGTGGGTGTTCATCACTTCCCTGGCTACAGATTGACTCATTATAGAGCCTAATGGCTGAGGGTAAAAATGACCTTATACAACACTCTTTGGAGCAGCATAGTTGTTTTAGTCTGTAACTAAAAGTGCCAAGGTTTGGCGAAGGTGGCATGCAGAAGGTGAGAAACATTGTCCAGAATTGCCAGGATTTTCTGTAGGGTCCTTTGTTCTACCACAGCCCCCAGTATGTCCAGTTTGACTCCAATAACAGAGCCAGCCTTTCTAATCAGTTTATTGAGCCTGTTGGCATCACCTGTGTTGATGCCATTGCCCCAGCACACCACTGCATAGAAGATTATACTGGTGACAACAGTCTGGTAGAAATGTGAAGGAGAAGCCTGAATACTCCAAAGGACCTCAGTCTCCTCAGGAAATAGAGGTGACTTAGGCCCTTCCTGTACATAGTCTCTGTTGGTGTTCCACTCAAGTCTTTCATCCAGGTACACCCCCAGGTACTTGACTGGGGGAGATATCATTGAAACTTATCGAATACTGAAAGCCTAGATAGAATGGACATAGAGTGAATGTTTCCTATAATGGGTGATTATAGGACCAGAGGGCACAGCCTCAGAACAGAAAGATGTTCCTTTGGAACAGAGATGAAGAGGAATATCTTTAGCCAAATGGTGGTGAATCTATGGAATACATTGCCACAGACATCTGTGGAGACCAAGTCATTGGGTATGTTTAGAGCAGAGGTTGATAGTTTCTTGATTAGTAAGGGCATTAAAGATTAGACCTTAAGATGTAGGAGGAGAATGAGGCCATCTGGCCCATTGAGTCTGCTCCGCCATTCAATCATCACTAATCCTTTTTTTTCTCCTCCTCAACCCCAGTTCCCAGCCTTTTCGCCGTAACCTTTGATGTCCAATCAAGAACCTATTGATCTCTGCTTTGAATACACCTTACGACCTGGTCTCCACAGCTGCATGTGGCAATAATTTCCACAAATTCACGATCCTTTGGCTAAAGAAATTTCTCTGCATCTGTTTTGAAAGGGCGCCCCTCTATCTTGAAGCGGTGCCCTCTTGTCCTAGACTCTCCCACCATGGGAAACATACTTTCCACATCTACTCTGTCTAGCCCTTTCAACATTCGAAAGGTTTCATTGAGATTCCCCCCTCATCCTTCTAAATTCCAGTGAGTACAGATCCAGAGCCATCAAAGGTTCCTTGTATGATAACCCTTTCATTCCTGGTATCATCCTTGTGAACCGCCTCTTATTATGGGGAGAAGGGTTGAGAAGGGTAATAAATCAGCCATGATGGAATAGCAGAGAAGGCTCGATGGACTGAATAGTCTAATTCTGCTTCTATGTCTTATGGTCTTATTGATAACCCTTTGGGAGCAGAAATTCCTCCACATTTCTCTCTTGAGCTGCTGGGACCTTATTCTGCTTGCCCTTTAGTTCTAGACTCTCCTCACCTGGGAAATATCTTATTGAGACCCATTTAAAAGCCTCAGAGAGAACAGGACTACAGCCGTTCAAAAAGATGGCTCAATTCCACCGACTCAAAGGCAATTAGAAATAGATAATGTTAACATCTGAATGAATAGAAAATATTGGGATCAGTCTTCTGTCATCTTAGAAATGAGTGTATCACATAATTAAAAAGACTATTCTACCTTAAACAAGGAAACCAAAAGTGTACTTCTTGAAAAAGAGATGGAAGAAGGGCAATTGTATAAAGCTAGGTCCCAGGTAAATATGATCTTGTTAGATACATGAACAGGCTTAGAATAAAATCCTTCTCCTAATTCCATGCTCTTGTTTCTTACCCCCTTGCAGGCTTGAGGGAGAAGTATACATATCAACACAAGTGGAAGGATTTGGCCTGGCTGCTCAGGAGGCCTGGATTCAGTTTGCTACAATCCGTGAGAACATACTTTTTGGAAATCAGTTTGATGGCAAACGTTACCACAAGGTGGTTGAGGCATGTGCACTCTTGGAAGATCTTAAGGTGTGAAATCCATTACTGGTCTCTCTGACATAGTGCTGAGTTATTCATAATCTGATGATCCAGATTGATCTCTTGTACATTACATGTGACTTGCTGACACAGTCCCTGCTGCAGCATATTACAGAGAGGTGGATCCCAGTGCCCTGTGGAAAACCCACCAGGGGAATAAGAATCACTCTCACCTATCGCTCTTTCCCCCTATCATCCTCTCACCTCATTCTCCTGAATACTGCTACAACTCATGTTTCATTAAAAGGGTGACCGCGGAGTGGCAACAGGATGAGTGTAATGCAGGAAAAACAAAACATGCCACAGAGACTCTCAAACAGGAGTATAATTGGTGATGGTAGTAATCTAGAGCAACAGACACAAAATGCTGGAGGAACTCGGCTGCCTGACTTTCCACATCTACTCTGCAAGTCAGGTAGCGTCTATGGAAAGAGAAACAGAGTTAATGGTTCAGGTAAAAGACCCTTCCTCAGAAGTGGGAAGGAGACAGAAGAAGATAGAGTAGCTTTAAATTGAAGAGAGAATGGGGGAGGGATGGATAACACAAAGGGAATATCTCTAGGTGTCATTGAGAAAAGCTGTGGATGTCCTCTGAGATAACGCAGGTAGAAAGGGAGAAGTAAGCTAATAAAAGCTGTGGAATGAGGACTGTGAGAAAGTAAGAATACAAACATAGTTGTGAAATACCGTCTGTGGGACATGTCCAGCAGGTCTGGTTGTGCTATTGGAGAGAGAAAAGAGTACAATCACCAATGGAGACTTTGCAGTGGAAATGACTAGTTTTGTACAGGTTGAGAAAGTAAGTTACAGATTCGGATTTAGATTAATTTATTTATCTCATGTACATATACGAAAGCATGCTGTGAAATACCTCCTTTACTTTAACACCCAACACAACCTCAGGATGTTCTGGCACAGTTTGCAAGTGTTGCCACACATTCCTGTGCTAACTAAGCATGCCCACCACGTTCACAGACCAACACAAACCATAACAGCAACAAAACACAACAACAGAATCTGTCCCATTCCTCCCTCCCATGCACACAGACCATCCTCCAGCAGATTCAGACTTGCAGACATTGGGCCTTCGACTTCCCAGTGGACTCTCAGACTCATAGCTCCGGCAATCGGAGCTCGAATTCCAGACTTCCGGTTGACCTTTAGGTTTCGTCTTCAGGACCGATCCAGGACTCACCGATGGTGATGAAGGAGGCTCGTGGATGGGACCCCAAACACGAGGCCTCAAGCTCCGATCTCACTGGCTTGCATGCCTAGGGGGTCACCGTGGGTCGTGCCTCCTGCCTGCACTGAACCCCGATCCCAGAACCTGATCACTTGGGATGGGGGCACCAAACTTCATTCTCACTGGTCTGCTGGCCCAACATCCGATTATGGAAGTCTGTTGTCAGACGGCCACGTCGGAGGCCTAGTCTTGAACCTGACCTCTAAGTTAGATGAAGTTGGAGAATTTGATGTCAAGTCTACTGTGCTGCACCATGCCCATCCAGAAGGTGAGGTTTTTTAAACTAGTACAGTACAGAACAACTCCTTTGGCTCACCATATTCATCTCAACCCTCGAGTACTCATGTATTGTTGCTTGCAGTTAGTTTGGGCCTTGGAATATCAGTTCAGGAGGTGACAGAGGTGGCATGTTGAATGAAGTGGCAGGAAGCTCTGAGTTGCCCTGGTGAATTGAACATGTTTTGTTTCTCCAGTTCAGTGGAGAACATTGTAAACACCAAATGTAGTGCACTAGATTGGATAAGGTGCAGGTGAATTACAGCTGGACTTGCAAAGACTGTTTGGGTCCCTGGATGGTGGGAAGGGATGACATGAAAGGACACGTGCTGCATTATCTGTGGTTTCATGGGAAGGTGCTGGTGGTGAAGACTTTATTAAATAGTGTCAGATGGTTACCAGCAGAGGTTGGTGGGGTGGAAGGTGAGGATCAGGGGAACTCCGTCCAGAATGAGAAGGAGACAAAAGCAGTAGGACACAAAGCAGGTGACATTCGTTAGTAGCTTTGTTAACAATGGAAGAGGGGAAGCCATGGATCAGGAAGGAGGAAGACATTTCAGAGGCGCCTGTATGGCAAGTATCATCATCAGACCAAATATGGTAGAGGAAGTGGGAGAATGGAATGGAGTCCTTGCAGGAGGTAGGGTGGGAAGCAGAATAGTTAATAAGGCATTGTGATTCTGTAAGTTCTCTACTGCAAGCCCACAGACAATGTGAACTTCATGTTGAAACCCTTTCGCTAACAAAAAGTTTGTAAAAAATTTTATTTTGAAGAATTTATTTTCCATGTTTCTTTGTCATTGTATAATTGGTGATGTAGTTATTACTATCAGACTAGGTACCACAGAAACATAGTGGTTCGAGCAACACTATTACAGCTTTGGGTGTTCTAGAGTTAGGAGTTCAGTTCCAGCACTGTCTGTAAAGAATTTCTGCTTGGGCTTCCTCCAGATTCTCTGATTTCCTCCCGCAGTCCAAAGCTGTACTGGTTAGTAGGTTAATTGGTCCTTGTAAATTGTCCTGTGATTAGCCTAGTGTTAAATCGGTCGGTTGCTGGGCGGTGAGACTCATTGGCTGGAAGGGCCTGGTCCATGCTGTAGCTCAAACTACTAAGTGAATAGAAATCTAAAGATCTGGATTAATGATAGTGTGTTCCCATTTCATAAGCTACAAAACAATTACTGAAATAGATCTGGAGTGAAAAGCATCACGAATGTTGACATTTATGGTTTGTCATGAAGCCCATCAAATTTGTTTGTAGTCTAAGTAACTCCTGACCTACATTACGAGTTTCAGCTCAAGTTAACTACAGTCATGGAAGGTGAATAGATGGCCATGGTACTGATTCTCTTCCCCAGAATAAATGACTACCACCCCACCCCACAACTCACATGCTATTTTAAATGTACTAAATATTATTTTATCAGCTGTATCAATATTGCAATCATCTGTAAATATGGAAAAATATAGAAAAAGAATGGGAGGAGCAAATGGTTTCATAATTGCTTATTGAATCCAGTAACCAAAAAAAAAATCAAAGATCATAACCTGGTAAATTGATCCCTGTCACACAAAGATAGGACTTAAATTCAGACCCACTGATGTTGTTGACTGTTAACTGGTCTCCTAACAGTCAGACTGCTCTGTTTAATTAACAGGAACTACCCGTCACTGATGTGAACAGCCCACGAGTGAGTAAATAGGAACCCTACAAGAAACTGCCATTTGTTAGTTCAAAGCAAATTGAACAAGCACATGCTGCATACTGATGTCCGGTAGTACCTCATAAGTACTGGCAGTAAGAGACGGAGAATTAGGTGAACTTTGATCCATCCTGGGACACCTGCTCTGATCTCATTCCCTCAACACATCAGTTTTAATTCTCAAATGCTGGTAGTATTCATCCAGAATTGCCATAGAAATTTCAACTTTGCCTTTTATTTGGATGCAGGTGCTGCCAGATGGTGACCAGACAAGTGTCGGAGAAGGCGGAGTAACTCTCAGTGGTGGGCAGAAAGCCCGCATTGCCTTGGCCAGAGCTGTTTACATGGTAACAATCATTCTATGGATTCATAGTCAAAAGGAGAGGAGACAGTACTGTACAATTTGAACAATCTCTGTATACAGCCCAGATCTCTCTTACATTTACTGTTCATTGCATGATGTAAAAGGAAGACGAGAACTGGGGTTCCACACGTTCACCAAGAGGAGTGAGGACTCCATTTGCAGATCTGTGAAAGATTGAGAGAGGGGAGGCATTTTAGTGAGGGTTGGACTTCATGTGGGACTGTGAATAACTGACAAAGAAGAATCAAATAGAGTAACACACACAAAATGATGGAGGAACTCAGCAGGCCAGGCAGAGTGCAGGCAATGTTTTGGGAGAGGAGGGGACTTCAATCAGGCCCACTGCCCAAGGATAAAAGAAGTCTGCGGTTTTGACCAGCAGCCAATCGGTGTTTGGGATTAATCAGTAAGAACAAATTAAAGGAGGACAGGGGCAAGCGCAGTGGCCATCATCTGAGTGGACATAGTCAGCGTGGTGATCTTGAGACTTTAGCTCTTCAAGTCTTCCATGAAAAGAAGCTTCACTCAGAGAAAGCAAAGGAAAGGAAAGCACGAGTTTTTTCCTTTTTTTCTGTCCGTTAGAACAGTAGAGATAACAGGATAGTAAAATGCTCCTCTTGTGGGATGTGGGAAGGCAGGGAGATCTCCGGTGTCCCTGATAACTATAACTGTGAGATGTGCATCCAGCGGCAGCTTCTAACAATCAGTGTTAAGGAGTTGGAGCTGGAACTGGTTGAACTCCAGATCATTTGGGAGGCTGAAAGGGTGATAGATTGGATATATAGAGAGGTAGTTACACCCAGGGTGCAGGACACAGGAAACTGGGTGACATTCGGGAAGGGGAAAGGGGTTAAGGAGCTAGTGCAGAGTATCCCTGTGACCATCCCCCTCAACAATGCGTATACCACTTTGGATGCTGTTGTGGGAGGGGATGGGGATGACCTAACAGAGTAAAGTCACAGTGTTTGGATCTTTGGCACTGAGTTTGCCTTTGTGACTCAGAAGGGGAAGAAGAGGCACGCTGTGGTGATAGGAGATTTGTTATTCAAGGGAACAGGTAGGAGGTTTTGTTGGTGAGAATGAGATTCCCAGATGATATGTTGCCTCCCAGGTGCCAGGGTCTGGGACATCATTGATGAAGTCCTCAGCATCTTCAAGTGAACAGCCAGAAGTCATGGTCCATGTAGATACGAATGACATGGGTACGACGAGTGACAAGGTTCTGCAGAGGGAGCTCAGGGAGTTAGGTGCTAAGTTAAAGGGCAGGTCCTCCAGGGTTGTGATCTCAGGACTGCTACCCATGCCATGTGCCAGTGAGGCCAAAACTAGGAAGATTATACAGTTTAAATACATGGCTAAGGAGTTGGTGTAGGAGGAAGGGCTTGAGATTCTTGGATCATTAGGCTCTCTTCCAGGGAAGGTGTGACCTGTACGGAAGAGGCAGTTTGCAGCTGAACTGGAGGGGAACTAATATCCCAGTGGGAAGGTTTGTTAATACTCCACGGTGGGGCTTAAACTAGAGTGGTAGGGGGATGGGAGCCAGAGTGTCAGAACAGTTAGTGGAGAGGTTGTGGAGGCAGATATTGGTAAGACCAATATCAAAGTTACAAGATCTTGGTGCGACAAGATCAAAAAGTGTTAATACAGGAGTGGAGGTGTTGGATCTGATCTGCGCAGTATATGGAATAAGGTAGATGAACTTGCAGCACAGTTGCAGAATGGCATGTATGATGTTGCATGCATCACTGAATCATGGCTGAAAGAAGATTATAGCTGAGAGCTAAACGTCCAAGGATACATGTTATATTGAAAGGATAGGCAGGAAGGCGGAAGGGGCGGTGTTGCTCGGTTGATTAAAAAATTGAAATCTTATCATAAGAAAGAGGTGACATAGGTTCGGAAGGGGTTGAACCATTGTGGATAGAGCTAAGGAACCGCAGGGGTAAAAAAAACCTAATGGGAGTTGTATACAGACCCCCAAACAGTAATAAGGATGTGTCTTATAGATTACAATGGGAGGTAGAAAATGCTTGCTGAAAGGGCAGTGTTACAATAGTTGTAGGGGTCTTCAATATGCAGGTACATTTGGAAAATCAGATTGGGACTGGATTCCAGGAGGGGGAATTTCTAGAGTGCCAATGAGATGGCTTTTTAGAGCAGCCCATAGGTGAGCCCACTGGAGGATATGCAATGACCAGAATTGATTAGAGCTTAAGGTAAAAGAACTTTCATAAGTGATCATAATATGATTGAGTTCACCCTGAAATTTGAGAAGGAGAAGCTAAAGTCAGTTGTATCAGTATTACAGTGGAGTAAAGGGAATTACAGAGGCTGAGAATTGATTGGAAAAGAACACTGACAGGGATGATGGCAGAGCAGCAACAGCTGGAGTTTCTGGAAGCAATTCGGAAGGCACAGGATATATACATCCCAAAGAGGATGAAGTATTCTAATGGAAAGATGACACAACTGTGGCTAACAAGGGAAGTGAAAGCCAACATAAAAGCCAAAGGGCATATAATAGAGCAAAATTAGCAGGAAGTTAGAGGATTGGGAAACTTTTAAAAACTAACAGAAGGCAACTAAAAAAGTCATTAAGATGGTAAAGATAGAATGTGAAAGTAAGCTAGCCAATAATATTAAAAAAGGGCACTGAAATTTTCTTTATATACATAAAGTGTAAAAGAGAGGTGGGAGTGGATATCGGACCACTGGAAAATGATGCTGGAGAGGTAGTAATGAGGAACCATGAAATGGTGGATGAACTGAATAAATATTTTTCTTTAGTCTTTACTGTGGAAGACACTGGCAGTATGGTGGAAGTTCCTGGTGTCAGGGGGCATGAAGTGTATGAAGTTACCATAACCAGAGAGAAGGTTCTTGGGAAACTGAAAGGTCTGAAGGTAGATAAGTCACCTGGACCAGATAGTGTACAGTCAGAGTTCTGAAAGAGGTTGCTGAAGAGATCATGGAGGCATTAGTTATGATCTTTCAAGAATCTCTAGGTTTTAGAATGGTTCTGGAAGACTGGAAAATTGTGAATGTCACTCCACTCTTCAAGAAGGGAGAGGTAGAAGAAAATAAACTGACCTCAGTTGGGAAGATGTTGGAATTGATTATTATGGATGAGGTCTCAGGGTATTTGGAGGAGGCACATGATAAAATAGGCTGTAGTCAACATGGTTTCCTCAAGGGAAAATCTTATCTGACAAATATGTTAGAATTCTTTAAAGAAATAACAAGCAGGATAAACAAAGGAGTATTGGTTGATGTTGTGTACTCGGATTTTCAGAAGGCCTTTGACAAGGTATCACACATGAGGCTGCTTATCAAGTTACGAGCCCATGATATTACAGGAAAGGCTCTAGCATAGATAAAGCAACGGATGATTGGCAGGGGGCAAAGAGTGGGAATAAAGGGAACCTTTTCTGGCCGTCTGCCAATGACTAGGGGGTCTGTGTGGGGACTGATTCTTTTTATGTTATATGTCAATGATTTGGATGATGGAATTGATAGTTTCCTTGCAAAGTTTGCAGATGATATGAAGACAGGTGGAGAGGCAGGTTGTTTTCAAGAAGTAGAGAGGCTGCAGCAGGACTTAGTTTAAAGAATGGGCGAAGAATGCCAGATGGAATACAGTGTTGGGAAGTGTATGGTCGTGCACTTTGATAAAAGAAATTAAAGGGTTAACTGTAGTCTAAAAGGAGAGTAAATACAAAAAACTGAGATGCCAAGGGACCTAGGAGCCCTTATGCAGGATTCCCTAAAGGTCAATTTTCAGGTTGAGTCAGTGGTGCGGAAGGCAAATGCAATGTTACCATTCATTTCAAGAGGACTAGAACATAAAAGCAAGGATGTAATGCTGAAACTTTATAAAGCACTGGTGAGGCCTCACTTGGAGTATTGTGAATAGGTTTGGGCACCTTAGAAAGGATGTGCCAAAACTGGAGAGGGTTCAAAGGAGGTTCACAAAAATGATTCCAGGATTGAATGGCTTGTCATATGAAGAGTGTTTGATGTCTCTGAGCCAGTATTCACTGTTCAGAAGAATGAAGGGTGACCTCATTGAAGCCAATCAAATGGTGAAGGACCTTGAGAGAGTGGATGTGGAGAGGATGCTTCCTATGGTGGGAGAGTCTAAGACCAGAGGACACAGCCATAGAATAGAGGGGCATCTTTTAACCATGGAGGTGAGAAGGGATTTCTTTAATGAGAGGGTGGCAAATCTGTGGAATTCTTTGGCCCAGGCAGCCATGGAGGCCAGGTCATCATGTGTGTTTAAGGCAGAGGTTGATAGATTCTTGATTAGTCAGGGCATCAACAGATATGGGGAGAAGGCAGGAGATTGGGGCTGAGAGGAAAATTGGATCAGCCATAATGAAATGGTGGAGTAGACACAATGGGCCAAAAGGCCTAATTCTGCTATTATATCCCAGCTCCAGAACTCAGTACACTGATTTATGAAGGACATTGTGTCCCTTACGACACTATCTACCTGTGACGCCGCTTTCAAGGAATTATGGATCTGTATTCCCAGATCCCTCTGTTCCACCGCAATCCTCAGTGCCCTACCATTCACTGTGCAAGACCTACCCTGGTTGGTATTCCCAAAATGCAACACCTCACATTAAATTCCATCTGCCAATTTTCTGCCTGTTTTTCCGTCTGGTCCAGATACCACTGCAAGCAGTGTTAGTTTTCCCTGTTATCCACAACACCCCCCCCCCCCCATCTAGATGTTAATTGCAAATTTGCCAATCCATTTTACCACATTGTCATCCAGATCATTGATGTAGATGACAACAATGGACCCAACACCAATCCCTGTGGCCCACCACCAATCACAGGCCTCCAGTCAGAGAGGCAACCATCTACAAACACTCTCTGGCTTCTGTGAAGCCAATTTACTATCTCATCTTGAAATTACTACCTCTTCTTGACCAATTTTCCATGTGGGAGCTTGTTAGAGGCCATGCTAAAGTCCACGTAGACAATATCCACTGTCATGCCTTTATTAAATTTCCTGGTAACCTCCTCTCAAAGCTCTATAAGATTGGTTAGACATGACTTGTCATGCACAAAGCCATGTTCGCTATGCCTAACAAGTCCCTGACTATTCAAGTACTTATATATCTGGTCCCTCAGAAACCTTCCAATAACTTTCCCACTACTAATGTCAGGCTCAGGCCTATAATTTTGTGGTTTATTCTTGGAGCCTTTCTTAAACAATGGAACAACATTAGCCATCCTATCCTCTGGCACTTCACCATGACTGAGCATGTTTCAAATATCTCTGCTAGGGGTCTTGCAATTTCTGCACTTGCCTCCCATGGAGTATTAATATCTCTGTAACGTTTTGCTTCTATTTACACCACTGCAATGCCATCCATTTTTTTATTTTGTGAACAAACTTGGACAGTGCATCACCTCAGTTTATAAGTTTGATGAATAGTTGTGGTTTCAGTGAAGTTTTCTGAGTGACACAAAAGGGAAAAAGAGTATAGAAATAAGTCCCCGGTCCCATTATGTACAGGCCAGTCATCAAGAACCTGTCTATTAATCCCTTTTACCCGCCCTTGTCCAATAGCAATTTTGTATACTAAATTACATACCTTCATAGTTTTCTGCTGCTGTAGCCCATTTTCTTCAAGGTTGATGTGCTCTCCTGCACACCACTGTTGTAACACTTGGTTATTTGAGTTATTCTTACTTTCCTGTCAGCTTGAACCAGTCTGGTCATTCTCCTTTGATCTCCCTGGTTAACAAGGTGGTCTTTGCCCACAGAACTGCCTCTCACTGGATGTCTTTTGTTCGTTGCAACATTCTCTGTAAACTCTAGAAAGAGTGTTGTACATGAAAATCCCAGATCAGCAGTTTCTGAAATACTCAAAACTGCCTGGCACCAACAATCATTCCACTAAGATCACATTTCTTCCCCATTTTGATGTTTGGCTTGAACAGCAACTGAACCTCTTGACCATCCCTGACTGCTTTAATCATTGGGTTGCTGCCACGTGATTGGTTGATTAGGTTTTTGCATTAACAAGCAGGTGTAAATAATAAAATTAATTTTTATTTATTTATTTATTTATTTAGAGATGCAGCACAGAATAGGCCCTTCTGGCCCTTTGTGCCATACCACCCAGAAATCCACTGTTTTAACCCTAGCCTCGTCATGGGACAATTTACAATGCCCAATTAGCCTACTAACCTTTGGAGTGCCCAGAGTAAACCCATGTGTACATGGGAAGGAACATTCAAATTTGCTTCCAGAGGACATAGAAGTTGAACTCAAACTCCAATGCCCCAAGCCACGTTAACAGCTCCACTCCCTTGACACCCCAAATAAAGTGGCCGTTGAGTGTAGGTTGCTCCTCAAGCTCGTCCACTCCAAGGAAAACATCCAGTCTCTTGTCGATTTGAGAAACTACTTGTCATTCTGATTTGTATCTCCTGCCACTTAGATTTAACTACATTTATAATTACCTTTCAGTTTCAAGCCCTGCATCCTTGTCTTTTGCAGGACAAGGACGTGTACCTTCTTGATGACCCACTAGCTGCAGTAGATGCTGATGTGGCCAATCACCTCATGAAGAACTGCATACTGGGAAGTTTGAAAAATAAGACTGTTATCCTTTGTACACACCGGACGGAATTTTTGGAAGAAGCTGACATGGTGGTAATGATGGAAAATGGGCAAATAGTAAAAATAGGTGAGCCAGTTATTGTGTGGCTTTACAGAGCTGACACTCAGATATTCTGAAAACTTTAAACCGTCCGTCTTGAACTGTTAACATTGACACATCATCATCAAAGATTCTGTGGCACAGGGGCTGACAATCATTATTATTTCATGGACCAATACCATTAGCAAGTGGTCCATGGACCCCAGGTTGGGAATCCCTGCTGTGGCACAGTAGATTCAGTGGGAAATCAGATGGAGAAAGGAAACAGGCAGCTGGACTGATGTTGTTTGATCTGTCGGTGGGAAGAACTCTCCCCAAGCAGCAAACTGTTGCGGTCCTATCAGGCTGCTGGGAAATGATATGAAAGGTTAATTATGTTGCTCTGTGAGGAAGCAGCTCAGATCAAAGTTGCCCCAGTAGAGGAGGACCAGGCTACACTCCTGGTGGGTAATTCAACTCAGCAATGGTATGGTTAGTGGCCAGTGTTAACTTTCCCAAGTAACTCTGGGACAAAAAGTGATGAGTCTGTGCTTTACCACGGCTGTAGACTGGATTATCATGAAGGTCCCAGTAGTGCATGTTGTTTGTGCACAGGGCTCGTCCTGTTTAGAACCTATTGAGAGAATGTAGTAAAAACCAGTTGGGAAGACTGTGACATTGAACTTGTCAGGTAATGACATCCATCAAGCTCTTCCTTGCACATCTGCATCTCAGCCACTACTCGTGCGTAATGTGTTGGAAGATGAGTTTGCAAGTTTTTCAGATGCATAAGTACATACATGCAGGATCACAGCATCAAAGGCACTTAACGTATGAGCAGCACTGAGAGGGAATTCGTAAGACCATAAGACCAATCCATCTCCACTTTAATTATACTCAATGACTTGGCTTCCACAGCTGTCTGTAGTAATGAATTCCAGAGTCTCTACCCTCTGACTAAAGAGATTCCTTCTCATCTGTGTTGTAAATGGATGTCCCTCTTTTCTGGGCTGTGACCTCTCATCCTAGACTCACCCACTATAGGAAACATCCTCTCCACATTTATCTAGGCCTTTCAATATTTGATAGGTTTCAATGAGATCCCTCCTGATTATTCTAAACTTACAGACCCAGAGCCATCAAAGGTTTCTCATATTTTAACCCCTCAATTTCAGGAATTTATTCTCATGAGCATCCTCTGGACCCTCTCCAATGCCAGTACTTCTTTTCTTAGATAAGGAGCCCAATACGGGACATAATACTTCGTATGGTCTAACCAATGCCTTATAAAGCCTCAGCATGACATCGTTGGTCTTATATTCTAATTCTCCCAAGATGAATGCCAACACTGCATTTGCTTTCCGTACCACCAACTCAACCTGCAAGCAAGTCTTAGGAAGTCCTGTACAAGGACTCCCATGTTTCTTTACACCTCTGATTTTTCAATTTTCTCCTTGTTTAGGAAATAGACTCTGCCTTAATTCCTTCCACCAAAGTGCATGACCATACACTTCTCAACATTATATTCCATCTGCCATTTCTTTGCCCATTCTTCCAATCTGTCCAAGTCCTTCTGCAGACTCCCTGCTTTCTCAGTACTACCTGCCTCTCCACCTATTTTCATATCGTCCGCAAACTTGCCCACAAAGCCATCAATACTGTCATCCAGATCACTGACACATAACGTGAAAAGGCTACCTTCATTTCCACTCTTTGCCTCTTGCCTGTCAGCCAATCTTCTATTCATGCTATCTTTCCTTGTTAAGCAGTTTCATATGTGACAGCTTGTCAAGGGTCTCCTGAAAATCAAGTAAGCAGCATCCACTGACTCTCACTTGTCTATTCCACCTGTTATTTCAAAGAATTCTGACAGATTTGTCAGGCAAGATTTCCCCTTTCAGAAGACCATGTTGACTTTCGCCTAGTTCATCATGTGGCTACAAGTACCCGGAACCTCATCCTTAATAATGAACTCCCAACATTTTTCCAACCACTAAAATCAGACTAACTGGGTTATAATTTTCTTTTTTCTGTCTCCCTCCCTGGAGTGATATTTGCAGTTTTCCAGTCCTGTGGAATCATTCTAGAATCTTGTGATTCTTGAAAGGGCATTACTAATGCCTCCACAATCTCTTCAGCCAGCTCTTTCAGATTCCTGCGTGTAATGCATCTGGACTAGGTGACATATCTACCTTCAGTCCTTTCAGCTTCTCAAGTGCCTTCTCCTTAGTAATAGCAACCACATTCACTTCTGCCCCTGAACACTCTTGAATTATTGGCATTCTGCTAGTGTCTTCCATAATGAAGACTGAAACAAAATACTTATTAAATTCATCTGTCATTTCTTTGTTCCCCCGCTGCTACCTCTCCAGCATCATTTTTCAAGGGTCTGATAGCCACTCTCATCTTTCTTTCACTCTTTATATATATCTGAGAAAACTTTTGGTATCCTCTTTCAGTTTATTGGGAAGCTTTCCTTCATATTTCATTTCTTCTTTCCTTATGGCTTTTATAGTTGCCTTCTGTTGATTTTTAAAAGCTTCTCAATCCTCTAATTTTCCACTAATTTTTGCTATATCGTATGCCCTGACTTTGATTTTGTTTGTCAGCCATAGTTGCCTCATCTTCCCTTTAGAATACTTATTCATCTTTGGGACATTTCTATCCTGTGCCTTCAGAATTGCCCCTCAAAAACTCCAGCCATTACTGTTCTGCCATCATCCCTGATAGTGCCCCTTCCATTCAGCTTTGGCCAGTTCCTCTCTATGTACCTGTAATTCCCTTTACTCCACTATAACACTGATACATCTGCCTCTCAAACTGCAGGGTGAATTCTGTCATATTGTAATCACTACCACCTACAGGTTCCTTTTTCTTAAGTTCCCTGATCAAATCTGGTTCATTACACAACACCCAATCCAGAATTACCTTTCCCCTGGTGGTCTCAACAACAAGCTGCTCTAAGAAGCCATTTCGTAGGTGTTCTACAAATTCCATCTCTTGGGATTCAGCACCAACCTGATTTTCCCAATCTATCTGCATAATGAAATCCCCCATGACAATTGTATCATTGCCCTTTTGGCATGCATTTTCTATCTCCCATTGTAATTTGTCTCCCACTCCCTGGCTGCTGTTTGGAGGCTTGTACATAACTCCAATCAGAGTCTTTTTACTTTTGCTGTCTTTTCACTTTTCCACATCTTTCAAACCTATGTCACCTCTTTCCAAGGGTTTGATTTCATTTTTTACCAACAGAACCATCCCACCCCCTCTGCCGACCTGTCTGTCCTTTCAATGCAATATATCTTTTGATTTTAATCTACCAACTGAGATCTTTTTTCAGCCACAACTCAGTGATGCCCATGTTGTACCTACCATTTTCTAACTGCGCTACAAGATCATTTACATTTTTCCTGTACATTCCTGCATACATTTGAACATAAATCCTTCAGTCCTGTATTCATCACCTTTTGTGATTCTGCCCCCATGTTACATTTCAACTCATCCACTGACTGTAATTAGGTCATATCATCTGCCTTTCCTTCCTCACAGCCTCACTACACACCACATCTACTTCTTTACCAATTGACCCTTCCTCAGCCTTCTCTCTGTTTCCCATCCCCCTGCCAAATTAGTTTAAACCAGGAGTTCCCAATCTAGGGTTCACGGACCCCTTGTTTAATGATAAGGCTCCATGGCATAAAGAAGTTAGGACCTCTGGTTTAAACCCTCCCAACTGCTCTAGCAAACCTGCCCACAAGGATATTGATCCCCTTTGTGTTCAGGTGTAACCCGTTGTTTTTGTACAAATCGTACCTTTCCCAGAAGAGATTGCAATGATCCAGAAATCTGAAAGCAATTCCTCAGCCACACGTTCATCTGCCAGATCATCCTACCCTTACCCTCACTGCTGTGTGGCACAGGCGGCTGTCCAGAGATTATTACTTTGGAGATCCTGTTTTTCAGCTTTCGACAAAACTCCCGATATCCTCTCTTCAAGACCTCTTCCTATTTCTGACCTATGTTTTTGATACCAGTATTTACCATGACTTCTGGTTGCTCACCCTCCCCCTTTAAAATCCTGTGACCCAATTTGAGACATCCCTGACCCCGGCACCTGGGAGGCAACATACCATCTGGGTGCCCTTTTCATACCCACAGAATCTCCTGTCTTCTCCTCTAACTATGGAAACCCTCCCATCCTTGTATTGGCTCAAATAAAATTCACTCCTGATGAGACTTGTTCATTTCAAAAGGCTCCCACCTTGTCACGGTCTCTCACTTTTACTTGCTGCTTCAAGTTATGACTCACTCCTGCTGACACGTGTTCTTCGGACAGGAAGGCACTTTCCCCTGGTTAATTCAGTTTCCACTGACAATCTTGTTCTTTTCTTGACTTGCAGGTACACCTGAGGAAGTGCTGAAAACAGAAGGTGAAAACGCTAAAACAAACAGAAAACCAAAAAAGAAAGCTGCATGTAAGTGAATTCCATTTCCAAACAGTAGACAGGGCAAAGCAAACCAGAGCATGCTGAATATACTCAGCACGTCTAGGGACATCTGTGGAAAGAGAGTCAGAATCAACATCTCAGAAACGCATTCTAGTTCACTTCACAGAGCAACTAAGAGTTGACCACATGGTTATGGGCTGAGCTGCATAAAGGCTAGACTGGGTCAATAAAACAGATTTCAGTTCTTATTGGACATGAGTGAACTTGAGGGATTGTTAGGTGAATCCAGTCATTTGCTAATTATCATTGCTAATACCATCGTTTTGTTCCAGAGATAATTAAATTTAGAGTCTGCCTTGAAAATGTTTCTCTCAATAATTAGTCTAGATCTGTGAATTAGTAGTCCAGTGAGTCACCATGCAATCATAATTTTATATTGAGTTAGTTAATGAATTCTGTGCTTCATTAACTGGTTTGAAAGGTAAAGCAGTTACACTTGAAATAGTTTGGGAGAGGTTGGTATTTCACTCATAAGATTAGAATGAGGGTGGTGGAGAAGTAACATTGTCACATTCCTGTCTCCCTTCAGATTGAATTACAGCACCTTGCACCCACATCGTAAGGTATGATGTGCTGGATTGATTAGAGCATCAGTCTGATCTTCAGTACCATGAAACTGTGTAGGCTCTTCATTGGTAGACATGGAGGACCATAATTGTTATCAATATACTATATGTGTGACTACTTTGCATTTACCATAATCTCTGCTCTGATGGGATTAGATATGGAATTGGGGACAGTTTTATTCTTGACTGTCACATTATTTTGAAGTGTTACCTTGGGCAAGTGTGAACACTGAAGATGTGGTCTCAAAAGATGAGGTGAAAGGAGATAGGCAAGCCAGCAGGTAATTTAGGTCAATGAATGGAGTTACCATGGGTAACTACGTGCTGGGTAAGAGTCAGCTGGCAAGGTTTTGGGTCAGGCAGTGGATGGAGCTTAGGAACAATTAAACCTTGGCGTGAACATGATGGGTGTATTTTCTGCTCCTTTGATGCTCTGGCGGGAGTTCAGTGTGGAAAACATTTGGGTAATATCCGGGAGGTGATGGGTATAAATGAAGATTGCAATGACAAGTTGAGTTAGCGACACAGGCAGATAGCAGTGTGTTGTTTGTAAATTCATACAGTTTAGTAGGGCGATGGATAATTAAATCCAGCTGTAGCTGGTGACCATTGCGGAGGATTGAGATGGACTATGAACATGGAGCTTATGATGCATTTGCCTTCCTTGTGTTCGCCAAGGGCATTTCAGTCAGCACAATGGCACAGCTAGTAGAATTGCTGCCTCGCTCTGTTGAGAATCTGGGGTTGGGTCTCTCAGCGCATATGAAGTGGGAGAGATACAAACTAAGGAGGTGAATTCAAGCTGAACAAGGAACCCCAGTGGCTGGAAAGGTGTTCAAGTCAATTATTAAGAATAAAGTTATGGAGCACACAGGACAAGATAGGACAAAGTCAACATGGTTTCCTTAAGGGAAAATCTTGCATGACAAACTTGTTGGAATTCCTTGAGGAGATTACAAGTCAGATAGATAAAGGGGATGCAGTGGATGTTCTACATTTGGACTTTCAGAAGGCCTTTGACAAGGTGCCACACATGAGGCTTCTTAACAAGTTAATAACCCATGGTATTACAGGAAAGTTACTAACATGGTTAGAGCATTGGCTGATTGGTAGGAGGCAGCAAGTAGGAATAAAAGGATCCTTTTCTGGTTGGTTGCCAGGGTCGGTGTTGGGACCACTTCTTTTTATGCTGTATATCAGTGATTTAGATGATGGAATAGATGTACTTGCTGTCAAGTTTGCAAATATTACCAGGATTGGTGGAGGAGCACGTAGTGTTGAGGAAACAGGTAGGCTGCGGAAGGATTTAGACAGATTAGGAGAATGGGTAAGGGAGTGGCAAATGAAATAGAATGTTGGAAAATGCATGATCATGCACTCTGATGGTAGAAATAAATGTGCAGGCTATTTTTTAAATGGAAAAAAATAACAAAAATCTGAGATGCAAAGGGACTTGGGAGTCCTTGTACAGAACACCCTAAAATTTAACTTTCAGGTAAAGTCAGTGGTGAAGAAGGCAAATGCAACTTGTCAAAGGTCTTCTGAAAGTCCAAATATAGAACATCCACTGCATCCTCATTATCTATCTGACTTGTATCTCTACAAAGAATTCCAACAGGTTCGTCAGGATTTTCCGTGAAGGAAACCATGCTGACTTTGTCCTATCTTGTCCTGTGTCACCAAGTACTCCATAACCACCTCCTTAACAGTTGACTCCAACACCTTCCCAACCACTGAGGTCAAGCTAACTGGTCTATAATTTACTTTCTGCTGCCTTCCTCCTTTCTTAAAGAGTGGAATGACATTTGCAATTTTCCAGTCCTCTGGCACCATGCCAGACTCCATTGATTTTTGAAAGATCATTGCTAATGCCTCCAAAATCTCTACCACTACCTTTTTTAGAAGCCTAGGGTTCAGTTCATCTGATCCAGGTGATTTATGTACCCTCAGGTCTTCCAGCTTTTTGAGCACCTTCCCTCTTGTAATAGTAACTGCACTGACTTCTCTTTCCTTGCAACCTTCAACATCTGGCACACTGCTATTGTCTTCCACAGCGAAGACTGATGCAAAATACTCATTTAGTTCATCTGCCATCTCTTTATCCCCTCTTTTTCTAGCTGTCCCATATCCACTGTCATCTCTTTTATTTCTTACATACTTGAAAAAGCTTTTACTGTCCACTTTGATATTGTTTGCTATCTTGCTTTCATATTTCATCTTCTCCCTCCTAATGATTCTTTTAGTTGCTCTCTCTAGGTTTTTAAAAGCGTCCCAATCTTCTATCTTCCTGCTTATTTTTGCTTTGATGTTTGACCTCTCTTTTGCTTTAACATTAGTTTTGTCTTTCCTTGTCAGCCACAGGCATACTATTTTGCTATTTGAGTATTTCTTTGTTTTGGAATACATCTATCCTGCACCTTCCTCATTTTTCTCAGAATCTGACACCATTGTTGCCCTGTTCTCATCCCTGACAGCATCTTCTTCCAAATTACTTTGGCTAACTCCTCTCTCATATCATTGTAATTTCCTTTACTTCACTGAAATACTGCTACTTCAGACTTTACTATCTCCCTAGCAAATTTCAAGTTGAACTCAATCATATCGTGATCCCTGCCTCCTGATGGTTCTTTTATCTTAAGCTTCCTAATCACCTCTGGTTTATTACATAACACCCAATCCAGTATAGCTGATCTCCTAGTAGGCTCAATGACAAACTGCTCCAAAAAGCCATCTTGTAGGCATTCAACAAACTAACTCTCTTGAGATCCATTTCCAACCTGCTTTTCCCAATTGACTTGCATGTTGAAATCTCCCATGACTTTCATAACATTGCCCTTTTGACACACGTTTTTTATTTCCTGTTGTAATCTGTGGTCCACCTCCCAGCCACCGTTGGGAAGCCTGTATATAAACTGCCGTCAACATCCTTTTACCCTTGCAGTTTCTGAACTCAACCCACAAGGTTTCTACATCTTTTACGTCAAATCTTTCTACTGATTTGATGTCATACTTTACCAACAGAGCCACGTCACCACTTCTGCCTATCTTCCTATCCCTCCAATGTAGTGTGTAACCTTGGATATTTAGCTCCTGACTACAACCATCCTTCAGCTATAAAAATGAAATACCCTAGAAGCATTCATCAGGCCTGGCAGCATTTGTGGAGAGGGAAGAGTTTTTGTTTCAAGTCAGTGATCTTTCACTGAAACTAGGGAAAATTGGAAAACAAACTTGTTTTAAGTTGTAGAGAGATGGGAGACAGGAAAATAGGATGATGAGACAGGGAAAGAGAGGTGGAGAGAATTAGAACTTTAGCACTTGCCCCCTTGAATCTGCTGTGGCTTACTGACCATTACTTGATATGCTGAGGATGCGACCTAAGAGATTAGCTCACCTTTGGAGTTCCAAGACCTCATGGCTCTGGAGATGAGCAGACCGAAGGTTGGCGTCTCTGCAGGAATCTGGTGTGCCGTGGGAGTACATGGAAGATCAAAAGCAGCAAGCTGGCAGCTGGCTTTGTGCCCAGAGACCCGAGTTCTTTGGGCACAGAGCTAGGAAAAAGCAATGCAGTGGACCTTTAACATCGTAAATCAGCGAGTTGTTTGTTATATCTCCACTTTTGCTGTGAAACGGAGACACCTCTTTCTCCCTTATTAGGGAGGGAGAGAGAGAGAGCCTCTGGTATGTCAAATACCGGGTAAACTAGTAGTCTGTGCCTTTGCTGATGCTTTGCTGCATGCTTGAGAGCTTAGTGGTGGCTGCTGATGGGTTTTTTTGCTGGTGGGTGGGTATTGGCATTTTGTTGCTGCTTATGTGTGGTGGGGAGCTGGGGGGGTTCTGTGGGGTTCTAACATTTAACTGTCATTCATTCTTTGGGGCACTCCTGTTTTCGTGGATGGTTACAAAGAAAAAGCATTTCAGGATGGATATCGTATACATTTCTCTGACATTAAACATACTTTTGAAACCTTTGAAGATTGTTGCTAATCTGATTGTATCTTCAAAGCATAAAAACAGTTTTTTTGCCAACAAACTGGATAATGTTGTTGGTCAAATACATTTGGGAGTCTTTGTACCCAATTACTGAAAAAGAATATCAAATGTTGTAAGCAATTTTAAATAGTTTCCTTTCCTCACACTTACGTCAGTCTGAGTGGCTATTTTCAAATTCAGCAAAGAAAAAGAGCCGAGTGGAGGAGGAGGAGACAAAAGAGACAGCTGAGGAAACTACGGAGGTCCAGCTAGAGGCCAGGGAGGAAGAGGATGAAGAGAAGAAGGCGGGAACAGTGGCTCTGCATGTGTACCGATCATACTGGCTGTCAATTGGCAGATGGTTGTCATTCCTCATACTCCTCTCAATGTTCCTCATGCAAGGTAAGATATTTGACAAAGTCAGCTCCAGGAGGATGTCTGAATGTGTGGAGGGAGCTGCGAGATTGTATCGGATTTTCACTGTGCTTCCACATGAGTTGTTAAATGATAAAGTAATAGAACAGGGAAGGAGGATAAGTGGCTGATCAAGCCTTGCTCAGGTGGCCAGGTGGTGATCCCATTCTGCACTTCCCTCCTTTCAGTCTTGTTAAATCGTTGTCTCCTTTTCTGAGGATATGAGGCTGAGCGAGAGTTGATGTCAGTGGTTGGAGGGGAGGGGGTCACTTTGGAACCAGTAAACTCAGTTTCAAGACAATTATGGAAAAAGATAAGACTGGTCCTCAAGTTGAAGTCCTAAATTGTGAGAAGATTAATTATGATGAAGGCAGATATCTCACTGTTGTCTGAAAATCCCCTGGTGGATAGGTATCAAGATCAATTTGGAATAGTGTGAGAGAGCCTTTCTTTGTTCTCTGCCATGTCTGGCAACCAAGGGTACATGATTAACCTCCCAGAGATCCCAAGGACTCTGCTGACTCAAGTCACTTATCCTGTGACAGGGGCTTGGTCCACTTACTAACATTTCTATGTTGCTCTTCCTGCTTGCAGCAATATTGCCAATACCAGAAACACGATGGTGTTACCTTCCCAATGTAAGGAAGGATTTATAAATGGCCTTAGGTCTCTGCTCACTGGAATTCAGAAGAATTAGGGGTAACCACATTGAAACCTATTGAATATTGAAAGGTCTTGATAGAGTGGATGTGGAGAGGACGTTTCCTATGGTGGGGGAATCTGAGAACAGAGGACACAGCCTCAGAATAGACAGGTGTCCTGCTAGAGCAGAGATCAGAAGGAATTTCTTTATCCAGAGTGTGGTGAATCTGTGGAATTTGTTACCACAGGCGGCTGTGGAGGCCAGGTCATTGGGTGTATTAAAGGCAGAGACAGATAGATTTCTGATTATTTGGGGCATTGAAGGATATGGGAAGAAGGCAGGAGATTTGAGCTGAGAGGGGAAATGGATGAGCCTTGGTGAGGAGATTTCACTTGGGTCCATTGACCAAGTAGAAAAAGGCACTGAAAGATTGCAACAGCTTACTTGAGCTCACCAGAGACCAATTGATGTTTGGGATTGATTTCCAAGAGCAAAGTAAAAGACCACTGGGGCAAGAGCAGCAGCCATTGTCTGTGTGAACAGAGTTGAAGTGGTGAGGATTTCTTTCCCTTCCCTTTTGTATATCTGCTCAGTTAGGGCAGCAGTGGCGCCAAGCAGGACAGTTGAATGCCCCTCTTGCAGGATGTGGGAAGGTAGGGAGATCTCCAGTGTCCCTGATGACTACAACTGTAAGAAGAACATCCAGCTGCAGCTTCTATTAATCCACATTAAGGAGTTGGAGTTGGAACTGGATGAACTTCGGATCATTTAGGAGGCTGAAGGGGTGATAGATAGAGGCAATTACATCCAAGGAGCACGTCACAGGAAACTGAGTGACAATCAAGAAGGGGAGAAGGTTTTAGGAACGTGTAGCCATCTCCCTCAACAACACTTTGGGTACTGTTGGGGGGGGGGCATGACTTAGCAGAGGAAAGTCACCGCAGTAGGGTCTCCAGCACTGAAGTCTAGCTCTATGACTCAGGAGGGAAGGGGGAAGAAGAGACATGCTGTGGTTATAAGGGATTTGTTAGAGGAACCAGTAGGAGGTTCTGTTGCCTTCCGGTTGCCAGGGTTGGGAACATCTTGGATTGAGTCCTCAACAGTCTTCAGTGGAGGGTGAAAAGCCAGAGGTCCTGGTCCACGTAGGTACAAATAACATAGGCAGGAAGGGTGATGAGGTTCAATAGGAGGTAGGTGCTAAGTTAAAGGGCGAGACCTCCAGGACTGTGTATATTTCAATGCAAGAAGTATTGTAGGAAAGGTGGATGAGTTCAGGGCATTGATCAACACCGGGAATTATAACGTTGACGCCATTAGTGAGACTGGTTGCAGGAGGAGCAATGTTTTGATGACAAACTCTGCCACCTGGGTATGTCTAGACCTGTGGTATTTATACCCCCGTAGTCTGTTCGTTCTGATTGGCTAATTCTCATCCAATCAAGTTTCCTCCAAACCCTATGACAAGGTTGTGGTCCTCTTGGAGGCTAGAGGTTATGCAGAGGGCAAACTTGGCAAAATACAATCAAATTCCTGTTCTTATTTAGAGCGAGACCTTCGTCTTTGTTAAAATTCATTTCCTCTAGTTTTATTTCAATGGTTTCCTTCACCAGGAAGTCCTAAAAGCCATTGGCACAGCATAGTAATTTAGTGCCATTAAAGTCAATCTAATGGCCATTGCAAATGCAGTATTCTGATAACACCGATTTCTCTGGGTAAGCCAAACAAATACACCTCCTGTGCTCCTTGATGCAGGTTTCCACAGTGCATCCCGTCTGGCCAATATACACTGCTCCACATTCACAATGATCCTGTAAATGTAGAGCTGTGACTTGAGTTTCCTTATGGGTTGTGGATGGTATTGATGGGTTTTGAAACCGCCTGGTGAAGGAAACCATTGAAATAAAACTGGAGGAAAAGAATTTTAACAAAGATGAAGGTCTCGCTCTAAGTAAGAACAGGAATTTGATTGTAAACAAGGTGGGAGAGCAGAAACCTGATTGGATGAGGACTAACCAATCAGGAAAGACAGACTACAGGGGTATAAATACCAGCGGTCTGGGCATACCCAGGCATCATCCCTGAAGAATGTGGCAGAGTTTGTCATCAAAATGTCTATTATAATTGATATATGTATCTAGCTGGAAGCCCGAAAAGAATTTATTCGTCATGTACGTTGGGAAAGCAATAGATCCTCTTTCAATCTTATCAAGATTTTTGAGGAAGTTATCGGGAAAATAGATGTTGTCTACATGGACTTTAGTAAGGCAAACGGCAAGGTCCCGCATGGGAGGCCGGTCAAGAAAGTTCAGCCACTCGGCATTCAAGGTAAGGTAGTAAATTGGATTGGACATTGGCCTTGTGGGAGAAGCCAGAGAGTGGCAGTAAAAGGCTGCCTCTCTGACTGGAAGCCAGTGGCTGGTGGTGTGTCACAGGGATCGGTGCTGCATCCTTTGTTGTTTGTCATCTATATCAATGATCTGGACAACAATATGGTTAACTGGATCAGGAAACTTGCGGATGACACCAAGATTGGGGTTGTAGTGGACAGAGAGGAAGGTTATCATGCGTTGCAGAAGGACTTGTATCAGCTGGAAAAATGGCTGATGGAATTTAATGCAGACAAATGTAAACTTTTGTAATTTGTTAGGACCAACCAGGGTACGTCTCACACAGTGAGTGGCAGGGCACTGAGGAGAGCAGTAGAACAAAGGGATTTGTGAATATGGGTCCATAATTCATTAAAAGTAGTGTCACAGGCAGATATGGTCATAAAGAAAGCTTTGATACATTGTCCTTCAGAAATCAAAGTACTGAGAATGGTAGTTGGGATGTGTTCTTGAATGTATATGGGATATTGGTGAAGCTTAATTTGGAGAACTGTGCAGTTTTGGTCACCTACCTGCAGGAAGAATGTAAACAAAGTTGAAAGATTTCAGAGAAAATTTACAAGGAAGTTGCCGGGTCTGGAGGACCTGACTCAGTTAGGACTGTATTCTTTAGAATGTAGAAGATTGAGAGAAGATTTGTAGAGGTATACAAAATTATTAGGGGTATAAATAGAGTAAATGAAGCAATCTTTTAACACTGAGGTTGGGTGAGACTACAATCAGAGATCATGGGTTAAGGGTGAAAGGTGAGAAGTTTAAGGGAAATATGAGGGACAACTTCTTCTCTCAGAGGGTCATGAGAGTGTGGAATGAGCTACCAGCACAAGTGGTGCATTCCAGTTCAATTTCAATATTTAAGTGAAATTTGGATAGGTACATGGACAGCAGGGGTATGAAGGGCTATGGTCCTGCTCACGTCCATGGGAGTAGGCAGTTTAAATGGTTTCCACGTGGACAAGATTAGTCAATGGCTGTTTCTGTGCTGTACTTCTCTATGAATTCTGTGACTCTAAATGGCAGAGCAGACTCAATGGGCCGAATGGCCTAGTTCTGCTCTTATCTCTTACAATCTACTGTTTCTCATCCTTTCCATTACAGCTACTCGTAACTTATCTGACTGGTGGCTGTCCCACTGGATTTCTCACCTGCAAAACAAAAATGGCTCAACACCAAGCAACCATTCATTGTCAGACTATTACCAACAGATGGAGCGATTCATGGGGTAAGCACGGGCTATGTCACAGGCAGGTATTGATGCATTTCAGGGGGGCCTGTGTCAATCAGGATGTCAAGCTGTACAGGTGTATTTCCTCACCAAGGTGTTCAATACACAGTGAGCATTTCATGAGAGTGTTGAAAACACATTACATCTGTTCCCCTTGCTGTTTGGATCAGTACTGGGGACTGTTCCCCTCACTGTGTGGGTCACTACTGGGGACTGTTCCCCTCACTGTGTGGGTCACTACTGGGGACTGTTCCCTTCACTGTGTGGGTCAGTACTGGGGAGTGTTCCCCTCACTGTGTGAGTCACTACTGGGGACTGTTCCCTTCACTGTGTGGGTCAGTACTGGGGAGTGTTCCCCTCACTGTGTGGGTCAGTACTGGGGAGTGTTCCCCTCACTGTGTGGGTCAGTACTGGGGACTGTTCCCTTCACTGTGTGGGTCAGTACTGGGGAGTGTTCCCCTCACTGTGTGGGTCAGTACTGGGGAGTGTTCCCCTCACTGTGTGGGTCAGTACTGGGGACTGTTTCTCTCACTGTGTGGGTCAGTACTGGGGACTGTTTCTGTCACTGTGTGGGTCGGTACTGGGGAGTGTTCCCCTCACTGTGTGGGTCACTACTGGGGACTGTTTCTCTAACTGTGTGGGTCAGTACTGGGGAATGTTCCCCTCACTGTGTGGGTCAGTACTGGGGAGTGTTCCCCTCACTGTGTGGGTTGGTACTGGGGACTGTTCCCCTCACTGTGTGGGTCAGTACTGGGGACTGTTTCACTCACTGTGTGGATCCCTTTGCCTTTTTGTGATCAATTATGTTTCATCATTCAAAACTTGTGTTTGCAAAGGTCACTACTGGAAGAGGCAGCAACAGAGTGAGATGTGTGGTTGTTCAAGTTTCGTTAATCTTTAATGTAGATAAGTCAAACTTCATATTGAAGTAAAATTGTTACAGATTTGTCGGTCACTTTCTGTCTTTGTTGGTAGGTCCCTCTTCACACAAGAGCTGTCGCCAGATGTCAAGTTCTACTTGATAGGTTTTGGTGTTATTGCTGCATCAAACACTGTATTCACGGCAGTCCGAGCCTTTCTCTTTGCCGCTGGTGGTATCCATGCTGCTGTGGTTATTCACCACAAAGTTTTACTCCGTGTAATGAAGGTTAGTGGTCCATCTGCCTCTTACTTACTTTTCTATGTTTGTTTCGATGTGAACCTGTTTCTTCCACCCTGTTCTACTGAAGCAACAGGTGTACAGCAGGTGCTGTTTTGTTGGCTCTTCACACAACCCTGGAAGAGCTGGACAACGAAGATGCATACATTTCACATCCGGGTGAGGGCAAATCAAAAGCCAGGGCTTACTGCAGAGGTCCTCACCAGGCTGAGGGATCACGATGCTGCTTTTACATCAACAGATACGATAACTCTTCCCGGAAGCAAGAACTGTGCTTTCCCGCTCCATCAGGAAGGCAAAACGGGACGTTCTCAGAGAGCTTACAGCCACTTCTGTGATACCAGAGACACGAGGTGCAAGTGGCAGGGAATTCAGAGGATGACAGACTGCAAGTCTATCCTGTATGGCAGTGCCCAAGATGCCTCACTCCCTGAGAGGCTGAATGTCTTCTGCGGCCGGTTTGATGCACAGAACAAGGTGCTGGCGAGGAAAGCGCCCCCTCCCCCCCCCCCCCCCGGGGGGCAGACACTCTGTCTGGCTGAAGCTGAGGTGAGGAACTCCCTGGCCAGAGTCAACCCACACAAAGCTCCGGGGCCTGATAATATACCAGGTCAGGTTCTGAAAGAACTGAGCAGCTGAAATTAACAGAGGTGCTGATTCAATATCTCTCGAGAACAGTCCCCTTGGATTTCAAGGTTGCAATTATCATTCCAGTGCCAAAGAAGGTGACAGTAACCTGTCTAAGTGACTATTACCTGGTGGCATTAGTATCAACAATTATGAAATGCTTTGAGTAGCTGGTCATGGAGCACATTAAAGCCTTTCTCCTAGTAACACTGGACTCTTTCCAGTTTGCTTATTGCTCAAATCAATCCACTGATGATGCAATAGCCTCTGCCCTGCCCCACCTGGAAAATGGGGTCTCATATGCCAGACTGCTGTTTATAAATTTAAGTTCAGCATTCAATGCCATCATACCCCAGGGACTGGTGGGGAAACTGTCCTCACTGGGTCTCAACACCTCCCTCTGCAATTGGATACTGGACTTCTAAACAGTAAGGCCACACAGTCAGACCGTGTGGGCAGCAATATCTCTCATCCCATTACACTGAGCTCTGGCACTCCCCAAATCTGTGTGCTCAACCTGCTGCTTTTCACACTGCTGATGTATGACTGTCGCAGGATCCAGCTCAAACTGTGTCCTCAAGTTTGTGGATGACACAACAGTGGTTGGCCTTATCAAGAACAATGACCAGATGGAGTACAGAGAGGAAGTAGAGCAGCTGATGGTTTGGTGTGAGAATAACTACCTAAGCCTGAACATGGAGAAAACAAAGGAAATCATTGTGGACTTCCAAAGGTGCAGGCAAACCATCTTCCTCTATGTATGGCTCCTCCCTAGAAAGAGTTAAGTGTACCAAGTTCCTGGGAGTTCACATCATGCAGGACCTCATCTGGTCCCTTAATATCACCTCCCTGAACAAGAAGACACAGCAGCGCCTCCACTGAGGCAAGCAAGGTTCTTGACCTCCATCTTAACTGTATTTTACAGGAGCAGCACTGAGAGCATCCTGACAAGTTGCATCTCCATCTAGAATGGGAGCAGACAACCATCAGACCAGAAGTCCCTACAAATGACTGTGAGAACAGCTGAGAGGATTGTAGGGGCCTCCTACCATCCATTGGGGACACTTATCAGGAGCGCTGCGCACACACGGCCCCTAGTATTATTAACGATCCACCCATCCATCCAGTATCCTCTTTGACTTTCTACCATCTGGCAGGCGACTACAATGCATAAAAACAAGAACAGTCAGGAGGGGAAACAGTTTCTTCCCCCGGGCCATTTGTCTCTGAACTCCCGGCTGCATCATATTCGAAGAGTGACTGGTTAATCTGTTCTGTGCCTTCCAATACTTAAAATTAATGCTCTTTAGTTTGTTATTTATGTGTGATTCATCTATAGATTTATCAGTACCTTCATAAGTTATTGCGAGTAATGTGTACTACTGTGCTTTTAACTCCTGGTTTGCAGAAACATTGTCTTGTTTTTATATACATTATATGGTTCTGTATGTTATATACATGTACATAGTTATATGACAATAAATTTGACTAGACTAGAATCAGTCCTTGAGCTGTTCATTCCCAGGTTTAAAGGATCCAGTTTGTAGGTCTTCTACTCACCGCAGTCATATTTTCCTTTGCCCTCAGCAAAAAAAAAGAGAAACATTGTGGAGGTAGACTGTAAATTCAGTGCTAGCTTGTGGCTGTGTATGTTCAAGCCCTGTACCGCGTGGAAGGATAGGAATTGCACTCTTGCTGTCAGTTGAATTTATTGTCTTCTACACATTTATGTGTAATGAATACCTTATTTGTAGAAACATCGCATCATATTAGCAGCACTCAAGAAAAGCATAAATCATGCACAATTTTGGCAAGAAAGAATGGAATTCGAACAAGAACAATGTTGATTTTAGTGCAAAGTGGTCATAGGTTCAAGAAGAAAATGGCTGAGGGGTAGTAGCTGTCATTGAACCTGGCCATGTGGGACTTCAGGTTTCTGTACCTCCTATATGATGGCAGGAGGTGCAGAAGCCTCAAGTCCCCCACCATCAGGTGTCACGTCCCGGATGGCAGGGGCAGGATCTTTGAAGATGGATGTTGTCTTCTTGAGGCAGCTGTCGATGGTACCACTGAGGGGGAAGGATGTCCCAGTGATGTATTGGACTGATATGGGAGGCGAAACCAGCATTTCTGTCCTGTGGCTGTCTATTAGAAGATTCATTACTGCATTTGAGGCTGGCCTGTGATTCACTCCGCAATGAAATAATCTGCCTAGGTAGCAATGGAAGAATTAGAGAGGGAAATTGGTTAATGAAATAACAGGGTCTTAATTGGTTTTCATTCTGTTTTAGGCCACAACGTCATTCTTTGACATAACTCCCATTGGACGCATTGTGAACCGTTTCTCCACGGACCTCTACAACGTAGACGACACTCTTCCCTTCATCCTCAACATCTTCCTGGCTGCTCTGTATGGCCAGCTGGGCATGGTGCTGATGATCAGTTACAGTCTGCCATGGATCATACTGATCCTGCTGCCACTGGCAATCATTTACTTCTATTTGCAAAGCTACTACCGCTTCACTTCAAGGGAGCTCAAGCGCCTGACTGCCATCACCCTCTCCCCGATCTATACACAGTTCTCTGAGACACTGAAGGGCCTCACCACTATCAGGGCGTCCCGGGCCATTGTCAGGTGAGCTCTTTGTGAAGCAGTGAGATAATTAATCCAACGGTCATCTCGTTCACACACAACCCTTCAGCCCACCATATCTGTATGGCTGTCCCCTCTTATCCCACCTGGATAGGATACCACCTATAAGAAATAATATTGAATTTTCCATTTTGAGGTAACCTTTACATCCTGTGTTTGTTTCCCCTCCCTCTCCCTTCCCTATCCCCCTCCCCTTCTCCCTCTCCCCACCCCTCCCCCTCCCCATCAATCTCCCTCCCTCTCTCTGTCTCCCCCAGTGTCTCCATCTCTCTGTCTGTCTTGCTGTCTCTGTCTAGCACTCTCTCCGTCTCTTTTATGTTCCCACTTACCATCCTCAAATCTCCCCCACTTTCAACCTTTGTCCCCCAACCTGTTCCATATGGGCTTGTTTCCCTGGTCTTTTTTCATCTTTCACCAAACTCCACGCCTCCCCTCTTTTGTCTGGTTCTATCTGCCCATCATCCTTTCTCCTTCTACAGTTTACCTATCCACCACCAACCTACGTCAGCTCTCCCCCCTCCACTTTCAGTCCTACTACAGGGTCTTCACCAGAAATGTCGACAGTTCCTCCACCGACCCCACAGATGCTGCTCAACCCACTGAGTTCCAACAGTAATTCTTTTTTTGCTACGTATCTGTACTAATCCCATTTTCCAGTATTTGACTCCAATTTTGCTAAGCCATATTCTTCAAGTGCTTATCTCTGTAGAATCATAGTTACAAAGCACAAAAATAGCCCAACTAGTCCATGCTTACCTGAGCTAGTCTCATTTACCTGTGTTTGGCTCATCTCTCTCTTAACATTTTCTATCCATGAACCTGTCAAGGTGTTGTAATTGTACCCACCTCTTTCACTTCCTCTGGCAGCTCATTCCATATACATACCACTCATTTCAACCTCTCATTGCTACAATTGGAAGTCCCCACCTGCTTCAAAAGGGCAACAATAAACCAGTGCCCAAGGAGAATAGCATGACTTGCTTTACTGACTGTCGTCCAGTAGCACTCACATCTGTGGTGGTGAAATGCTTTGAAGGTTGGTCATAGCTGGAATGAGCTCCTGCCTCAGGAAGGACCTGGATCTGCTGCTGTTTGCCTATTGCCACAATAGGTCAAGATCAATCTCCATGTCTCTTCACACAGCCTGAGATCACCCGGACAATACAAACACCTATTTCATTAGAAATCTGAGGAGATTTGGTTTATCACCTAAGACACTCAAATACTCCTACATTTGTCCTGTGGAGAGCATTCTGACAGGCTGCATCACTGTCTGATATGAGGAGGCTATTGCATAGGGTTGAAAGGAGCTACAGAAAATTGTAAAATTAGTCAGTTCCATCTTGGTTTCTAGCCTCCATAGTATCCAAGTCACCTTCAAGGAGCAGAACCTCAGAAAGGCAGTGTTCGTTATTAAGGACCCCCATCACGCAGGACATGCCCTCTTCACACTGTTACTGTCAGGTCGGAGGTTCAGAAGCCTGAAGGCACAAACTCAGTGATTCAGGAACAGCTTCTTCCTCTCTGCCATCTGATTCCTAAATGGACACGATCTCTCTTTTTTAAAAATTATTGCTCTTTTTGGACTATTTTTAATTTAACTATTTAATACACACACACGCACACATATATATACTTACTGTAATTGATTTACTTCTGTATTTTTCTGTATTATGTATTGCATTATACTACTGCTGCTCAGTTAACAAATTTCACGACACATGCCAGTCATGTTAAACCTGATAATGATTCTGATTCTCTCTCCCCCTCAGCTTGCCACGCATATTACTTTTAATTCTTTCCCCTCTCATCTTAAATTTCAGTCCTCTAATACTGTATGAAGCTGTGAAAATACTGCCTCCAGTACCCCGTCAGGTAGTGAGATACAGATTTCAACCACCACCAAGTGAAAAACAATTCTCAGATCCCTCTAAAGCTCTTGCCTATTCATTTATTTCTCACTGACTATATCCCTCAGAGTATCATACACTCAATCAGTCCCACTCCCCCAGCCTCCTCCCTTCCAAGCAAACAAACCCCATTCCAGGCAACATCCTATTAGTATTAAACTATTTTCTAAACAGGGAGCAAATTTGGAAATCCGAGTGTAGAATTCCTCAGAGGTTCACTAGCAGGTCGAGTCAGTAGTAAGGAAAGCAAATGCAATGTTGACATTCACTTTGAGAGGACCAGAATATAAAAGCAAGGATGTAATGCTATGCCTTATTTGGCATTGGTCAGACATATTTGGAGTACTGTGAGCACTTTTGGGCTTCTTATCCTTGAAGGATAAAAGAGTAAATATATGAGGAGCATTTGATGGCTGTGGGTTGCCATTCACTGGTGTTTAGAAGAACTGGGTGGGAGAGGAATCTCAGTGAAACCTACTGAATATTGAAAAGATGTTTCCAACAGTGGGAGAGTCCAGAACATCCCATTAAAATATAAGTGAGAAAGACTTTCTTTAGCCAGAGGGTGCTGAATCTGAAATTCATTGCCACAGGAAGTTGTGGAGGCCAGGTACTTGGGATTATTTAAAGTGGAAGTAATTAAGTACTTAATTCGTAAGGATATAAAAGGTTATGGGGTAAAAGCAGGAGGGGGGGGGGTTGAGAGAGAGAATAAATCTGCCACAAATGAATAAATGAATGATAGAGTAGACTCTATGGGCCAAATGGCCTACTTTTCCTCATGTCTTAAGGTCTTATCCTGGTGAATGCCCTCTGCATTCTCTAACAATATTCCACAGTGTTCCACAGCAATGTCTGATAAAGTGGTACAAAACTTCCTGCTCTCGTTGCAGCTGAGAAGGCAATCTGTCTTCCAACTTGTGCTGCTACCTTCAAGGATCTGTGGATGTGTACACCTTGGCCTGATTTCTCAGTATTTTCCAGGATCCTTCCATCCATTATGCATTTAATCCTCTTAAAAAGTATCACCTCACATTTTTTCAGGATTAAGTTCTATCTGCCATTTCATTGTCCCTCTTACAAACTAAACAATATCATTCTGTAGTGAAAGACGACCCTCAATAAGCCCACCATCACGTAATACACAACAGCTCTCTGAAATCAAGTTGACAGGGTGGTAAAGAAAGCTTATGGCATGATTATCTATGAGACATTAAATTCAAGAGTTAGCATGTTATGATGCAGATTTATAAAACTCGGGTGAGGCTGTATCTGAAGAATTATATTCAGTTCTTCTGGCCCCATTGTAGGAAAGATGCAGTGGCTTTGGAGAGGGTGCAGAAGAGGTTTAACAAGATGGTGTCTAGATTTGAGGGTATGTGCTATAAGGAGAGTTTGATCAAATGGAGCGGCGGAGCCTGGGGGGGGAGACCTGATCGAATTTTATAAAATTATGGGTGATACGGGCATAATACACAGTCCAAATCTTGTATTAGTTTAAGGTGAGGTGGGAAAAGTTTGAAGGCAATAAGATGTGTAGGGGAATTCACTAAGGTATGGAATAGATTCTTCTCAATAGCAATTAATTTTAAAATAACTTGGGAAGGTTTTCCAAAATGATTCTTGGAAAGCTCTCTAGCGCGAGCATTTGCAACATTTCCCTTCCCAGCCTGCCTGATGACTGTGAGATTGTTGATGTATCATTTTACCTGCAGTTCTAGAAATGTCCATAGGAACATATTTTTCCTCATTTGTTATCTAATCCCACTCCCACTCCCTCCTCAGGTTTGAAAAGGAGAATGGCCATCGCCTTGAACTAAACCAGCGCTGTCTTTATGCTGCCAATACAGCCATGCAGTGGCTCGACATCAGGCTGCAGATGATTGGTGTTACTGTAGTGACGGCCATTGCTGTTATCGCTGTCCTGCAGCACAGCCTGAGTCATGGCAATCCTGGTAAGATGTTATCATCTGAAGACAAAGAGCTATTTGATGAGACGAGCAGAGTGTACCCATCATGTCCCAGTGTCAAAGCACCATCCCACACTGTCACAAGCTGCAGCAGTGCCTGAGAAAGCAAGTTAGCAAATCTGAGCCCGAGCAACGTTGCCAGATTGTGTTATTTTCCACACAACAATGCTACATTGACTAGGAACACCACTGACTGTACCACACACAACTCACAGCCTACCCTGGAACACCACTGTCTGAATGTACCACACACAACTCACAGCCTACCCTGGAACACCACTGACTGTACCACACACAACTCACAACCTACCCTGGAACACCACTGTCTGAATGTACCACACACAACTCACAACCCACACAGGAATACCACTGACTGTACCACACACAACTCACAGCCTACCCTGGAACACCGCTGTCTGAATGTACCAACACAACTCACAGCCTACCCTGGAACACCACTGACTGTACCACACACAACTTACAACCTACCCTGGAACACCACTGTCTGAATGTACCAACACAACTCACAGCCTACCCTGGAACACCACTGTCTGAATGTACCACACACAACTCACAACCCACACAGGAATACCACTGACTGTACCACACACAGACAACCATCCACACAGGAGCACCACTGATAGTTTCATGATGGCGTCAGTATCTTGTCTTCATCCAGCAGACGGGTTTGAATGGAGCTTTTATAGGGTGGGGGACTCATCGATGTATTTATCAGTAGTTGGAACAGCAACAATAGACTGGTGGAACTCTCAGCTTAGATTATAAAACGTGGGAACATTCAGCAATTCGGGCTGTTTCTGGGGGAAGAGAACCAAACAGCATTTCAGTTCAATGACCTTTCATCAGAGTCTGCATCTTACTCCACAGTGGCTTCTCAAGACAAAGAAATGCAGAGATTTGAGGTAAGGGGAGAGGAGGGAAATCCAGTTTGGAAAGTGAAGGGTTCAATGACAAAATGCAGCCAAGCATTAATGACGATTTCCAGAAGATTAGCAAAGAAATGGAGGGAAACCGAAGGGTAAATTGCAAGAATACTGATTATGTGACTTCCGTTAACTAAGTACTGTACTGTTCAGAATAGGAAGGTGAGCCTTCTGTCGTCCTGGAACGGATGCATCCTACTCTCCAGTTATAAGCAACAACTGCTATTCGACCTCTGGATTTTTTTATTACAGTAATTTGTGTTAATTGTGCCCTAAATTTAGAGTCATAGAGCAGTACAGTATGGACAGACTCTTAAGCCTAAACAGTCTATGCTGTCTATGGTACCCAATCAGCTCCTCTCAATTTACTGTGCTCAGCCCATCTCTCTCGAAGCCCCGTCCCTCCACACATCCACCCATGTGCTCCTTAAATGATGCCACTGTACTGTCTCAACTATGTCCTCTGGCAGTTTGTTCCATGTACTCACCACCCTCTGTGTGGAAAAAGTTGTCCCCAAGGTCCTTTTTAAATCTTTCCCTTCACACTCCAAATCTATGTCACTAGTTTTGGACTCCCTACCCTGGGGAAAAGACACCATCAATTTTATCAATGCCCATTGTGATTCTTATGTTTCAAGGAATGAAGATCTAGGCTGGTCCAACCCTCACTTCTCTCCCTTTAAGCTAGATCCTTTAGTCCTCTATCTTTTTCTGCACTGTTTCCAGTTTAACCATGCCTCTCCAAATAAAGGGTGACTAAAATTAATTTCAGTTGCAGTGCAAGATTCAAAGGAATCAATCTCTTGATTTCTGCAGTACAAGACTGGAAGGAGTCTTCTGTGCATATGTAGATATTTGAAAATGCAGTTGGATTAGATTTGTCCTATGATAACAGTGAATGTTGTAACCTTGCCAACATTAGAACAGTAAAACCAGAGCCATTCGTTCCTAAGAATATGGATAATTTTAATGTAGGTGTAAAATTAAGGCAGAGATTTTAAGTAAACTGGACATCTACAAATTATCAGTTAAAGATTCCATGCTGGGGAAGTAGAGAGTTGATTGTCGCTAACGTATCTGATCAGTTATAAGACTGATACTGCCCACTAGAGGTAAAATGGACAATAAACCACTAACCTGTGATCACAAGTTACATTACCTTAATGAATTTATTGGTAACAACTTCCTAAACCCAAGTTAGACCATAAGAAATAGGAGCAGAATTCAGCCATCCAGCCCATCGAGTCTGCTGTGTCATGTCTTCATGGCTGATTCATTTCCCTCTCAGCCCCAATCTCCTGCCTTCTCCCTGTATCTGTTCATGCCCTGACCATCAACCTCTGTCTTAAATATACATAAAGACTTAGCCTCCACAGATTCACCACTCTCTGGCTGGAGAAATTCCTCTTCATCTCTGTTCTAAAAGGACACCTTTCTATTCTGAGGCTGTGTCCTCTGGTCCTGGACTCTCCCAACATTGGAAACATCTTCTCCACATCCACTCTATCAAAGCCTTCCACCATTAAATAGGTTTCTGAATTCTACAGAATACAGGCCCAGAGCTATCAAATACTCTTCATACATCAAGCCGTTCAATCCTGGAATTATTTTCATGAACTTGCTTTAAACCCTCTCCAATGGCAGCACATCCTTTCTCACCAAAACTGCTCTCAGCACTCGTGAGGCCTCACCAGTGCTTTATAAAGCCTCAGCATTACATCCTTGCCTTTATATTCTAGTCCTCTTGAAATGAATGCAAGCATCGTATTTGCCTTCCTCACCATGGACAACCTTTAGGGAATCCTGCACAAGGACTCACAAGCTTTCATCCAGATTTTTGAATTTTATCTCCATTTAGAAAATGATCTACCCTCTTACTACTTCTACCAAGTGCATGACTGTACACTTCCTGACGCTATATTCCATCTGCCACTTCTTTGCCCATTTTCCTCATCTAAGTCCTTCTGTAGCCTCTGTACTTCCTGAAAACTACTTACCCCTCCACTTTGTACCATCTGTGAACTTTGCAACATAGACATCAATTCCATCATCCAAATCATTGACATATAATGTAAAACCAGTGGTACCAACACAGACCCCCATGGAACACCACTAATCACTGGCAGCCAACCAGAAAAAGGCTCCCTTTGTTCCCACTATTTGCCTCTTGCCAGTCAACCACTGCTTTATCCATGCTAGTATCTTTCCTGTAATACCATGTGTTTGTAGCTTGTTAAACAGCCTCATAATGAAGGCCTTCTGAAAATCCAAGTATACAACATCAATCAATTCTCCTTTGTCTATCCTGTTTGTTATTTTTTTCAAAGGATTCCAGGAAGTTTGTCAGGCAAGATTTTTCCTTGAAGAAACCATGCTGACTGTGGCCTAATTTTTCATGTGTCTCCAAGCACCCTGAAACCTTATCCTTAACAATTGACATCTTCCGAACCACTGAAGTCAGACTAACTGGCCTATAATTTCCTTTTTCTCTGCCTCTCTCCCTTCTTATGGAAAGAGGCAGAAAAAAAGGATATTATAAGAGTGGAGTGATATTTGCAATTTTCCAGTCTTCTGGAAACATTCCAGAATCAAGTGATTCTTGAAGGATCATTACCAATGCCTCCATGATCTCTTCAGTCACCTCTTTCAGAAACCTGTGGTGTACACCATCTGGTCCAGGTGATTTATCTACCTTCAAAACTTTCAGTTTCCTAAGAACTTTCTCCCTGGTAATGGCAACTTCACACACTTCTGACCTCTGATGCTCAAGAACTTCCACCATACTGCTGGTGTCTTCCACAGTGAAGCCTGATGCAAAATACTTTTTCAGTTCATCCACCATTTCCTTGTTGCCCATTACTACTTCTGCAACATCGTTTTCCAGTGGTCCAATATCCATACTCACCTCTCTTTTACACTTTAAAAGAGATTATGGTATCCTCTTTAATATTATTGGCTAGCTTAGTTTCATGTTCCATCTTTTCCTTCTTAATGACTTTTTTAGTTTAATTCTGTTGATTTTTAAAAGCCTCCCAATCCTCTAACTTCCCACTAATTTTTGCTCTATTATATGCCCTCTCTTTGGCTTTAATGTTGGCTATGACTTTGGTAATTAGCCATGGTTGTGTCATCTTGCTTTTGGAATACTCTTCCTCTTTGGGATGTATATATCCTGTGCCTTCTGAATTGCTTCCAGAAATTCCAGCCATTGCCATCATCTCTGCCAGTGTTCTTTCCTAATCAATTTTGGCCATCTCCTCTCTCATGCCTTTACTCCTCTATAATACTGGCATATCTGACTTGAGCTTCTCCTTCTCCAATTTCAGGGTGAATTTGATCACATTATGATTACTTGCCCCTAAGCATTCTTTTACCTTAAGCTCTCCAATCAGTTCCAGTTCATTGAACGACTTCCAGTCCAGAATAGCTAATCCCCTAGTGGGCTCAACCACAAGCTGCTCTAAGAAGCTATTTCATAAATATTCTAGAAATTCCTCTTCTTGGGACCCGGGACCAACCTGATTTTCCCAATCTCAATCTACCTGCTTATCAAAGTCCCCCATGATTATTATAACATTGCTCTTTTGGCATGCACTTTCTATTTTCCATTGTAATTTGTCGACCACATCCTTGCTACTGTCTTTATATAACTCCCATCAGGGTCTTTTTACCTTTGAAGTTCCTAAGCTCTAACCACAATGATTAAATACCTTCCAACCGTATGTCACCTCTTGATAATGATTTGATTTCATTTTTTACCAACAGAGCAATACCGCCCTCTCTGCCTTCCTGCCTGTTCTTTCGATACAATGTGTATCCTTGGACAAGAAGTTCCCAGCTATAATCTTTCAACCATGATTCAGTGATGCCTACAACATTACACATGCCAATCTGTAATTGTGCTAAAGTTCATTTACCTTACTCTGTACACTGCGCACATTCAAATGTAACATCTTCAGTTCTTTATCCGCCCTTTTTGATTTTGTCCACCTTTTACTTTGCAACTTATTCAGCTGACTGCAATTTTTCCCTATCATCAGCCTCTCCTTGCTTGGAGTTTCACTACACATTGCCTCTGTTTGTAAACCAACTACCTCATCCTCAGCACTATCACTCCGGCCTGAAGGTCCAGTTTCTTCCTCTCGTCCGGACCTCCTCACCTTGTCTACCTATGTCATTGGTGCCAATATACACCCAGACTTCCGGCTGCTCATCCTCACTCTGGACCTATACAAATCTTAAAGCTACTCTGTACATCAGTATAGGCAATTACATGTACTTTCTTTGACAACTTCTCTATATTTTCATAAATAAATTCAGAACCTATGATATTAAAACATATTGAAATTTCACAATTTCTTAATTCTGAATATCCCAAGCATGCTTATTACCCATAAGTTTTTTTGGACCTCCACTGTTCCCAGTATAATTTACACAACATTAAGACCAATAAGTAGCCCACGATCTATTAATTTGCATTTGCCTGCATTGAAACCCATCTAAAATTTTGTGCAAACACGAGGAAATCTGCAGATGCTGGAAATTCAAGCATCTCCCGGTGTGGCCTTTTATATATTGGTGAGACCCGACGCAGACTGGGAGAATGTTTCGCTCTACACCTAGGCTCTGTCCACCAGAGAAAGCAGGATCTCCCAGTGGCCACACATTTTAATTCCACGTCCCATTCCCATTCTGATATGTCTATCCATGGCCTCCTCTACTGTCAAGATGAAGCCACACTCAGGTTGGAGAAACAACACCTTATATACCGGCTGGGTAGCCTCCAACCTGATGGCATGAACATTGACTTCCCTAACTTTCATTAGTGCCCCTCCTCCCCCTCTTACCCCATCCATCCCTGACATATTTAGTTCCCCCCCCCTTTCTTTTCTCTTTTTCTGCCCATCACTGCCTGTTCTCCATCTCCCTCTGGTGCTCCCCTCCCCCTTTCCTTCTCCCTAGGCCTCCTGTCCCATGATCCTTTCCCTTCTCCAGCTCTGTATCCCTTTTGCCAATCACCTTTCCGGCTCTCAGCTTCACCCCACCCCCTCCGGTCTTCTCCTATCATTTCCCATTTTCCCCTCCCCCTCCTACTTTCAAATCTCTTACTATCTTTCCTTTCAGTTAGTCCTGATGAAGGGTCTCGGCCCAAAACGTCAACAGTGCTTCTCCAACGTCGATGCTGCCTGGCCTGCTGTGTTCCACCAGCATTTTGTGTGTGTTGCTAAAATTTTGAGCAGTTGCTTCATTCAAGTCTCCTGACTTTACATTTAAGTCTTAGGACTATGACCTGATGCAAAAGTTGCAATGAAAACTAAATCGTGATATAGTGTACATGGATTGTTCAGAAATCTGATGACAGAGGAGAAGAAGCTGTTCCTGAAACACTGAGTGAATGTTTTGGGCTCCAGTACCTCCTCCCTGTTGTTAGTAATGAGAAGGATCCTTAATGATGGAGGCCACCTTTGTGAGGCAACACTTTTTGAAGATGTCCTCAATGGTGGGGAGGTTCCAGCCTGCTGTGGAGTTAGCCGAGTCTACAACTCTCTATAGCTTCTTCTGATCCTCTGTAAAAATTTGTTTATAGTCTGTGGTGATATACCAATTCTCATCAAACTCCTAATGAAGTATAGTTGCTGGCATGCTTCCCTCATGATTGCATCAATATGTTGGACCAATGTGAGTCCATTTGACCTATTCTCTCTTCACAGTCAATTTCCAGCATGTTTCAACTCGAGGTGAGTAACTACAATTTTGTTTTTTCTCTTGTCTCAGGCCTAGTGGGTCTCGCTCTGTCCTATGCTCTGTCAATCACAAACTTACTCTCCGGAGTCATTTCCAGCTTCACTCAAACTGAAATACAGATGGTGAGCGTGGAACGTCTGGATGAATACATCACTGAGATTCCAAATGAGCCTCAGGATTACTCTGTTGAGGTAAGAGCAGATTTGGGTGGGAATGGAGATGGGGAGAAAGGGAGGGAGTAAATGAGAGGGTGTTGTGTGTGTTTGTGTGAAAATGTGAAGACAGGAAGAATGACTGGAATGTGTAACAGCTGTTACACCTGGATCACTTGGGTAAATGCTGTTCAGGAACGGTCAGATCCACCTGGTTATATAAAATGAAAATCAGAAAATCTGTTGACTCGGGAAGTTTGAAACAAAGGTAGAAAATGCTGGAAACATTTGGCAGTTCATGCAGTGTCTATTGTAAGATTCTGATGCTTTTGATCCAAGGTACTTTCAGAAGTCAAGAAAGGGGCATAAAACAATCATTTTATTAAGTGCTAATACAACAAAGAAGATTGGTAGCAGGGAGAAACAGAGGTCCAGTAGGGGAAGGAAAGAAGAAGTAGAGATAGCAGGCTAGCATGCTCGCCTTCCTATACCATCGATAAAATACGTGCCATTCAAACTCCTAGATAAGAGTTATCCAGTCAGATAACCCCTATTCAAATAATGCAATCCCAAGTAACTTCCAGAAAGAGACTGAATTGTACTTACTAGGGGACCCAATGGACAATTGCATATACATAAGGTGACCATTTGGAAACATCCTGAACAGTTACACGTATATAGGTAGTGAAATTAAATACAAGCAGGTATAATTGTTAGTCTGCACAGAAAATAACCATTATACAATTTGATCCAAAACTGTGAAAGAAAAAACAATAACATTTTGGGTTGAAGGTCCTTTGTCTTGGCATGGTTACTGATTCAGAGCTGATGAAAATTGTTTGTACTGAAACAGTAACTCTTGTTTCTCTTCCACAAATGCTCCCTGACCTGCTTAAGTACTTCCAGAATTTTGTTTTTAAATGTAGCCCCCTGGCTCAGTCAGCTCGCTTCTGTCTAGGGCGGGGGTCGGCAACCCGCGGCTCCGGAGCCACATGTGGCTCTTTTACGTCTGTGCTGCGGCTCCCTGTTGCTTTGGGAAATAATTGGTTGTGGCGACCCTTTTCCTGGCACATCCGAACCGACTCACAATTAGATAGCCTACGGGGGTTTGCGAGCACAGAGCTTTGGAGCCTCTGTGCCATGGGGGGGGGGGGCAGGTTGAGGGAGGCTTAAAAGTGAGGCTGAAGATTTCGAATAAAGTTTTTTCCTTCGACTGCAATTACCGACTCCGTGTCGTAATTTTAGTGCTGCGTGTAGCACACCGCTACATGGTCAGTATTTAATTAAAATGTATTTTATGTTAGTTTGTTAGTTTTTGAAATGTAAATCTAAATTTGAAGATTATGGTGATCTTGTACAATCTAAATAAGACGTTGTGGCGACCCATTTTCTGACACATCCGAACCGGCTCACAATTAGCCAGCGTTCAGGCTAAGGGAGATAGCCTACGGGGGTTTGTGAGTACGTGTCTTTTGGAGCATCCGCGCCCATGGGGGGGCGGGTTGAGGGAGGCTTAAAAGCAAGGCTGTTTAGTTCGAATAAAGCTATCTTTGACTGCAGTTTACTGACTGCGTGTAGCATGCCGCTGCAACTTGTTTTTATCGCTGGCTGTCCAGAGGGGAGGTGCTGAAACACTTTGTCGCGTGTCTGGAAGAAGTGAAAACTTTCCTGGGCAGCAAAGGGCTCACCTTTCCTGAGCTGGAACAGCCAGAGTGGCTGGAAAAGCTACACTTCATGGTAGACATGACAGCGCACCTGAACACGCTGAACACAGCTCTTCAACGGGGTAAGGACGTACAGCCCTGCACATGTTGGAGGATGTTTTGGCATTCGAGCGCAAGTTGACGTTGCTTGCCAGAGATTTACAGAAAGGCACTTTGTCTCACTTCCCCAATTTGAGAGAGTTCAAACAAGGTCACGACATGATAAATTCGGAGTATTTACATTCTGCAATCATCGCAATGCAAACATCGTTTGGGAAACGCTTCTGTGAGTTCAGAGAGGAAAAAAACACATTATCCTTCCCGGTCACTCCCCTAAGCATCGATCCATCCCTACTGAATACGACTGCATTGTCAGGTGTGAGTCAACCTGAACAAGTATGATAAATATTTTAATTGCCTATTATTTTACGTATATTCATATGTTTTCATTGTTCAGTGAAATAGTCCTTTTATTTTTCAGGTTGACAGCTGGCTGACGTTATTTTTGGTTTGCTGCTGGCGGCAAATTTAAGTTTGGCGTTTTTCATAAATACAAGAAGGACTCAAATAGACGTTGAGTATTTTACTTAAAAGTAACCTTCAACCCAACGTCTCTTTTTCGGAGTTCAAAATGTTTTTGTTGCATGCAGAAATGTAATTTCGTTTTCTCTGCAGGAGTTCATCAATTTCATAAATGCAACACATTATAGTTTGTTTATACATAGCATAAAGGCAAAACAAAACGTTGTATGCAGTGTTATTTCATTTTAAATGTCAAACGGGTTTTGCGGCTCCCAGTGTTTACTTTTCTGTGGGAAACGGGTCCAAGTGGCTCTTTCAGCGGTAAAGGTTGCTGACCCCTGGTCTAGGGGGAGCAGCCTTCGGCCCCACCAAACTGGGTAATCAGCTTGTGTGGATGCTGTGTGATGTCCCCACCTCGCCAAAATAACTGACGGTACACCATATGCGATTAAATGATTACACTTTATAGATCTTACTAGAACTATGTGATTAATAATGATACAGTATATATGAAGGAAAAGAAAATAAAGAAAAAGGCGCCAAAACTTATTAAAGTCCAAACCACTTTGTGCACAACCGTTGGAGCGTGAAATTCTCTCTGTGCAGTTTCATATTTGGAATGTTCATTTTGTCATCAAGTTGCCACATCGCCACATAGAAGTTCAATCTTGTTTCCCAAGCTCTTGTCGACTTTAAGCAAAAATTCAACCACAGTGTCAAAAAGATCAAAGAAACGTTTTAAGTAGCAGCCTTCTGACAGACAATGCACTTCAGTGTGAAGAAGCAAGTACTCAAACTCTTCATGGTTATCCTTGCATTAGTAGCCAGATATTCTGCTATTTAATGGATGAGCATTTTAATTTTGTTGATAGCAGATATTACAAGGGTCATACTTAAAAAATTCACTGGCTGAGGTTTTAGGCTAGGAGATGTTGATGATGAATTACACGACAGACTGCAAACAGACTTGGAATTTTTTTTTTCATAAATGTCACTAAACCAGTATGTCGACCTGTCATATATGGTACTCCACCTGTGGCACAAGAAGTCATTTTCTTAATCAGAATACTTTTATCGTCAATACACATTTTGAGCTCGTTGTAGATTGATTCTTTGTTGATATTTGGTTTTGACTTTTTACAAAAGAGAATTTCTTCATAAAATGTGTTGACAAAGATTCAGAATGGAATCTGAATGTTAGTTGGGAAAGAGCTGGTGTTCGGCAAGCTACCTTTATACTATTCTAGTTCACACAATTAACCAATCATGTAAGATGGTTTTTGACTGCACATATGAAGCCGAGGTCACTTTGAACACCTCAGGAGGAATCCTCAGGGTCGGCAGGTTCACTGATTGGCTCTATTCCACCATTTGGTTCTGGCCAGTGCTATATTGTTGTGCGATCTGTTTTCCATAGATCTGTAGAGAAAATTAAGAGGGTGTGCTTGACTTACAGCTGTTGAGTTGCATGAACTTGTTCTGTGCCGTGAGTCAAGAGGAACTGTTGGCACCCTGTTCTAATTTATGCATCCCCATTGATTTCTATTTGGTTGGTAAGGTCGGATGAGATTGCTGAGTTTCAGATGCATTGTGACAAGTTGCTCATTGCCTGTAGAGCTATGGTTCGTCCTGTGTTCCAGTGCCTCATTCTGTTTTTTTGAAGTGCCTGCTCTGTTAGTGGTCGGTCATGTCTCTTGCCTCAAGTTAGGGTGCTGCTTACTTCAACCACACCCTCCCCAGGAAATTATATTTCCACTAATGCCCCCTTAGGTCACGTAACCACCCATTAGAAATCACTGCTCTAACCCTTCCCTATTCATATACCTAACTTTTTTTAAAATGTTGTAATTGTACCTATAATACTCTAACTCTTCCTCTGGCTGCTCATTCCAAATACTCTCTCTCTCTGTGAAAATGTTGTCCAAGTCTACTTTCTCAGCTTAAAACTACACCGTAGTTTTTGGGTGACCCTCCCCCCACCCATGGGAAAAATTCTGTGTGCGTTCACCCTATCTATGGCCCTCATGATTTTGTGGACCTCTATAAAATTATCCCTCAGCCTTCTACTCTCCAGGAACAACAGCTCCAGCTTATCCAACCTCTTCTTATAGTTTGTGCCCTCTAGTTGTGATAATTTCCTTGTGAATATTTTTTGTACCCTTTCTAGTGTAATGTATCTTTCCTATAACTGGCCATCGAGAACAACACATGGTACTCCAACTATGGTCTCTGCAACATCCTGTACAACTCTTGAGTCGTAGTGCAAAGCCACGTGGACACAGGCCCTTTGGCCCAATGAGTACTTGCTGACCACGCTGTCTGCCTCGTTCCCTGCATTCAGCCCATATCCCTCCAAGTCCCATCCTTCCATGTACTGATCCAAGTGCTTCCTAAGTGATACTGTTGTTACCAATGTAAGATGTGAATCCACTTGGATTATTTATTATATCTGGTGTTCCTGGTGCAGCTTCCTCTAAGTCAGTGAGATCGATATGCAGTTTGGGGCATTGCTTCATCTAACACCTTCACCCCATCCAGGATCTCCCAGTGGCCAGCCAGTTTAAGTCTGTTTCCCATTCTCAAACTGCTATGTATGTCCACAGCCTCCTCTGCTGTCACACTGAGGCCCAAAGCAGATTGGAGAACAAACACCTCGTATTCCACCTTGGCAGACTCCAACCTGCTGGCATTAATGTTGAGTTCTCTACCTTCCAGTAACCACTCTTGTCTGTTCCCCTCCCCACCCCATGTTTGTTTTCCCTTATCCCTGTAGTCCTTTACCCTTTTCCCCCCTCCTCACCCACACAACTTGCCCATCACCTTCGGCTCCTTCTAGTTTCCCACCTTCTTCCCTTTTTTCTGTGGTCTCCTGTCAGATTCCTTCTTTTTCAGCCCTTTGTTTCTTCTACCTATCATTCCCAATTTTTCACATATTACTGTTCCCTCCATCCACCTTCCCATTTTTCCTCTCTCACCTGGATTTACTTATCACCCACTAGCTACCTTCCCCCACCCTCTTATTCTTGTTTTTGCCTTTTTCTTTCCAGTCCTGATGAAGTGTCGGCGTGAAATGTTGACTGTTCAATTCTCTCCGTAGACGTTGCCTGCCTGGTGTATTTCTCCAGCATTTTGTGTGTACGGCTCCAGTGTACGGCTTCAGCATCTGCAGTCTCTCTTGTGTTGCTTTCAAAGAGCTATAGATTTGTATTTTCATTTCTTCAATTAAGCTTCCCACTGCCCTGCAGTTCGTAGTGTAAGTCCTATGCCGGTGTGCTTTTCCAAAGTGTATTATTTCACACTTGTCTGTATTGAAATCAATTTGCCATTCTGTGCCTGACTTATCAAACCAATCAAGATCCCCCTGCAATCTACAATAATCTTCTTTGCTGTCAACAACACCTCCCAATTTCAAGTTTTCGCAAATTTACTGATCAAGTCTTGTGTACTTGTGTCCAAATCATTTATCTAAATCAGGGGTCGGCAACCTTTACCACTGAAAGAGCCATATGGACCCATTTCTCACAGAAAAGAAAACACTGGGAGCCACAAAACCCATTTGACATTTAAAATGAAATAACACTACATACAACGGGTTTTTTTTGCCTTTATGCTATGTATAAACAAACTATAATGTGTTGCATTTATGAAATTGATGAACTCTGCAGAGAAAACAAAATTACGTTTCTGCATGCAACAAAAAACATTTTGAACTCCGAAAAAAAGACGTTGGGTTGAAGGTTACTCCATAGTTAGCCTACCTTGGATCGAAGAATTAAAAGAAAGTGCGCACTGGCGGGTGTCAGGGATTGGCAGTGGTGACGTATATTAATAGCGATAAAAAACACGTTGTGGCGGTGTGCTACACGCAGCACTAAAATAACGACACTGCAGTCAAAGATAACTTTATTCGAACTAAACAGCCTTGCTTTAAAGCCTCCCTCAACCCGTCCCCCATGGGCGCGGATGCTCCAAAAGACACGTACTCACAAATCCCCGTAGGCTATCACCCTTAGCCGGAACAGTGGCTAATTGTGAGCCGGTTTGGATGTGGCAGGAAATGGGGTCGCCACAACGCTTTATTTAGATTGTACAAGATCACCATAATCTTCAAATTTCGAATTACATTTCAAAAACTAACAAACCACGGGGAGCCGCAGCACAGAGATGAAAGAGCCGCATGCGGCTCCGGAGCCGCGGGTTGCCGACCCCTGATCTAAATAATGAATAACAGAAGTTGCTGCACTGAACCCTGTAGCACCTCACTCGTCAGTGGCCTCCATTCTGAGAAACAGCCTTCAACCACCACCCTCTATTTTCACTCCTCCGAGTCAATGTCGGTTCCATCCAATGAGCCTTCCTTAAATCAAATTCAAATGCAAGTTTATTGTCATTTCAACCAGACACATGTATACCTCCAAACGAAACAATGTTCCTTCAAACCAGGCAGTAGAACACAGTGCATACAACTGACACACAACACAAAGAGTAACATTATCAAACAAATATTAAGGTACGTTTGTTTTACAGGTTAAGAAGTAAACAGTGTAACACTACTGGCGTTTCATATGTGATGAGACTTGGGTGGTGGCAGGGAGTTTAGTAGTTGCATGGCCTGTGGGAAGAAGGTGGTTCCCATCCTAATAGTCCCTGTCCTAATGCTACAGTACGTATGCCTGACGGTAGGGGCTCAGAGATTACTGGACCGATGGGATGGATCACTGACAGTGCAAAGGGCCCTGCATGTACAGTGCTATTGACAAATATCCCAGAGGTGTGGAAGAGAGACCTTGATGATCCTCTCAGCCATCCTCACAATCCTTTGGAAGGTAGTGCATTCAGGTGCCTTACAATGATGTACCTGGTCAGGACGCTCTCAATGGTGCTCCTGCAGAAGTTAGTTAGATTGTGGGTCTCTTCAGGAACTGGAGACACTGCTAGGGAGTTGGTTTTGAGGGACCAGATATGGTCGTACGTAATGTGCACACCCAGAAACTCTCTCCATGAAGGAACTGTGCAGTGAGTGCAGTGAGGAATGACCTGTCTGCACCTTCCTAAAGTCCACAGTCATTTCTTTGGTCTTGTCCACATTGTGCCTCAAGTTATTGTGTTTGCATCATTCTACGAGCGGCTCTACCTCCTCTCTGTACACTGTCTCATAGTCGTTGCTGATAAGACCAACTGCTTGTGTCATCTGCGAACTTAATGATTTGGTTGGAACTGGATCCAGCAGTACAGACATACATCAGCAATGTGAATAGCAGCAGGCTGAGCACACAGCCCTGGGAGAGAGCTGCTGTTCAGTGTGATGGAGCTGGAGATGTTACTGCCAACACTGACTGACTGGCCTTTTATCAAGAGACCAAGGTTCAATACAGAGAGAGACGTTGAGACCCAACGAGGACAGATTCCATCGAGGGAAACACTGTGACCTACCTGATGAAGGCCACTGTGCCAAACACCATCTTCACCACCCTGTCTGGCTGCGTCACCGTTTTCAGGGAACTATGTACTTGTACCCCTGGATTCACTTGATCTCAGCTGCCTTAACTTGACATGTACCTCGTTCTTCTTTATCAGAGCCTTAGTCTCCTTCATGGATCAGGGTTCCCTAATCCTGCTCGTCTCGTCCTTCACTCTAAATGGAACATGGTGCCTTGAACTTTCCCTGTCTCACTCTCCTGTTATATAATGAAGTAGATCTTTTTCAGGTTGGAAGGACTAGGGTACACAAGAAACATTACTTTCCACTCAACTATTTAAAGTCTTCATGAATTAGACGCAAAAGACTGAAAAAAGTGGAAAAGTGAGCTGTGATGATGATACAAAACTGTAAAGGGATATGGAAATGTGAGGTGAGGATAAACTGTAAAGGGATATGGAAAGGTTTGCTGAGGATAAACTGTAAAGGGAGTATAAAAACAACATAAGAAACATTTGGAGCTCATTTGGGTCCTTGTACCCACTCCACTGTTCAGGAAAATTATGGATCGAGCCCAGATAATGTGAGAAAGTCTGAGGTTGTTCCTTTTGATCAGAAAACCATTTTCTCTGTTAAATGATTATCAGAGGTTTTACAGAAAGAGACCCTGGTTTGTGTGCTGTTTATCCTATAAGACAAGTTAACACTGAAATACAACAACAATTGGTAAGATAGATATGTGTAATAGTTGGAGTATAAATAGTAAATTTTACTGTGGTGCCAAATGTGATCAGACCTAAAATCATGTGTTCCACTTTGTTTCCATTCCCATCCACATATATATTGGTAGCAAAGGGTGGAATGATTTCATACCATACACTATCCAAATGTCCCTTCCACTATGTCGATGTCCCTTCTCTCACCCTACCTTGTACCTTACTGTAAATTCCCATACCAACATCAGGGGGTACAAGTCATCTCTCTCTGGAACAGCCTCCAGTAGCTGGTACAATGTTTCTTAGGCACTTTCAGAGGCTAGAACTGCTTATCACCTTCACTCTGTACACTGGAATGGTCACCAACCCTGTGTAAAAATCTTCCACTGCATTTTACAACATCCTTATAGAATGTTGATTACCTCTAGGTTTTCCTCTGCCGATTGACAGATCAATAATTCTACATCCTAGGACATTCTTTTGTCAAAAGTAACATTTATCTTCTGTCTTCCAGAATTCTTTGTTAGTGCCCACTGCACTCAGCTGAAAGACCACTGAGGTGTAAGGCACTTTGAGAGATTTTTTCTGTGAATAAGTTGTTGAAGATGTTACCTGTATATTTTTGTGTTCAGGTTTCTTCCACATGGCCACAGCATGGTATGATTTTATTCCAAGATGTAGTCCTTGTGTATCGGCCTGGACTACCTACTGTGCTCAATGGAATTAACATCAGGATTAATCCTGGTGAGAAAGTTGGGATTGTGGGACGGACAGGCTCGGGAAAGTCCTCTCTCTTCCTGGCATTATTTCGGATGGTGGAATTGACGGAGGGTCAGATTCTTATCGACAGTGTTGACACACGAACTGTTAGTTTGTCAGAACTTCGGTAAGTAGTTTCTCTGTTTGCCCTGTACATTTCTGCTGGAGGGGAGCTGGTCATTTGGACAAGTACACTGCAGTGGGTTTGATGGTAGGCATGGATCTGGGAGAGTTGATACAGAGGTTTGAAGACATTTTATGCTGGCTGGATGTCAGTGACTGCTGCTCTTTGTGATAGATAGAAATGACTTGGAGTGGTAGCCCAGTGGCATAGCAGCTAGTGTAACACGATGACAGCGCCAGCGATTGTGGTTCAATTCTGCTGCAGTCTCTAAGGAGCTGGTACATGCTTCCCGTGTCCGTGGGGTTTCCTCCGGCTATTCCGATTTCCTCCCACATTCCAAGGTGTACTGGTTAGCAGGTTAGTTGGTCACCTGGGTGCAATTAGTCAGCATGGGCTTGTTGGGCTGGAAGGGACTGTTACTGTTTTGTATCTAAATAAAATTAAATTAAAAAAAAATAGATGAATGGGTTAGTAAGCTTGCAGATGTCACAAAGATTCATAGCATTGTGGATAGTGAAAAAGTTCGCCAAAGGATGCAGCAAAATATAGATCAGTTACAGATATGGGCAGAGAAATGGCAAATAGAGTTTAATTCTGGCAAGTGTTGTACTTTGAGAGATCAAGTGTAAACTGAAAGTACACAGTTAATGTCAGTATCCTTAACAGTATGGATATGCAGGAGGTTTTTGGGCCCAATCCATAACCCCAAAAAGTGGCTGCAGCTGTTGATCATGCGGTTAAGAAGGCATGTGGCATGTTTACCTTTAATATCAAGGCATTGTAGCCAAGAGGTAGTGTTGTACCTTGGTAAAACTCCATTTAGGCCTCATCTGGAGCATTGCACTCAGTTCTGGCCCTCCTGTGACAGGAAGGGTGTGGAGGATTTGGAGACGGTGCAGAAGTAGTTTGCCAGTCTTTCAGAGTGGAGGACAGGTATTATAAAGGGAGGTTAGACATTCTAGGGTTGTTTATACTGGAGCGTAAAAGCTGAGGGGAACATGATAAAAGTTCATCTAGTTATGAGAGACGTAGAGTAGACAGCCAGAGTCTTTTTATTGGATGAAATATCAAGTATTGGAGGCCATGCATTTAAGGTGAGAGGCTGAAATCTTTTTTTTAAACACAGAGTTGTGGTACTGGAATAGGCTGCCAGGGACGGTACTGGAGTCAGATACAATAGGGGCATTTAAGAGGCTCTCAGATCAGCACATGAATGTGCAGAGAATGGAAGGTATGGGTATAAAAATGGAATAGTGTAATTAGGCATCATTAGTTTAATTAGTTTGCCTCAATATTCGAGATTGTTTAATGTAATTTCCAGTACACATTTGTGAAGAAAAATGAAAAAAATGTTACTTTGGATCTGATGCAGCACAAAAAATCATAGTAAGATAAAAGCAATAATAATAAGACACACTAAGTGTAAAGCAACACACAAAATGCTGGAGGAACTCAGCAGGTCAGGCAGCATCAATGGAAATAAATAAACAGTGGACGTTTCGACCAAGACTGTCCTTCAGGACTGGAAAGGAAGGGGAGAGACACCAGAATAAAAAGGTGGGGGGGAGGGGAAGGAGGGTATCTGGAAGGTGATGGGTGAAACCAGATGGTAGAAAGGTAAAGGGCTGGAGAGGAAAGAATCTGATAGAGTAGAGTAGGTCATAGGAGAAAGGGAAGGAGGAGGGGGCCAATGTGGAGGTGATAGGCAGGCGAGAAGGGGCCAGAGTAGGGAATAGAAGAAGAGGGGAGGGTGTGGGAGTATTTGTACTGGAAGGAGAAATTAATATTCAAGGCATCAGGTTGTAGGCTATCCAGATGGAAGATAAGGTGTTGCTGTTCCCCCCCCAGAGGGTATCATCATTGTGGCACAAGAGGAGGCCAGGAACCAACATGTTGGAATGGGAATGGAAATCAGGATTAAAATGTGTGACGGATGATACCCCAATTTATGATGGGTCTCACCATTGTAGAGGAGGCTGCATTGGGAGCACCGGGCACAGTACACAACCTCAGCAGATTTGCAGTTGAAGTTTTGTCTCAACTGGAAGCATGAACATAAGTACATTAAGATAGCTTGTATCTTATGTATATGTCCATAAAGTGACACTAGGCACAGGAGTGTCTGTACATAAGGTAACTGACAGGAAATGATAAAGTAGTGGTGGTTAGAGCTGTGGATGGGCAGGTTAGTAGGTAGAGGTTTTGATCAGCCTTACTGTTTGGGGAAGGTAACTTTTTGAGTCTGGCGGTCCTGGCGTGGATGATACATAACCTCCTCTCTGTTGGGCGTGGGGCAGTTCATGAGTTGGGTGGGTGGGACCCTTCATAATGTTACTGGGCCTTTTCCCACATCTTTCTGTATATGATGTCCTTGCTGATGGTTTGGCTGGTTAAGGTGTTTCATTGGGCATTCTTCCTGTCCACTGCAGTGCAGATTCCATACCATGCAGTGATGCAGTTTGTTAGGATGCCCTCTACTGCTCATCTATAGAATGACATGAGTATTGATGTGCATGGCCCAGCTCTCTTCAGCCTCCTCTGAAAGTAGAGGCATTGCTGAGCTTTCCTGACTGTGTGGTATGTGTTCTGGGACCATGAGAGGTTGTGCAAGATGTTCACTGCTGTACCAGCGATGTAAAGAGGGGTGTGAGTTCTCCTGAAATCGATAACCAGCTCCCTTGTTTTGTTGACATTATTTGCCTGACACCAGGTCTTGTCCTTTCCGCTCCCCTCCATGGACCATCTCATTGTTGTTGGTAGTGAGCCCCACCACTGTTGTATCATTGGTGAACTTGACGATGTAATTACTCGGGAGTTTGGCCATGCAGTGACGTGTGAGCAGAGTGTACAGAAGTGGGCTCAGCACACAGTCCTGGGGGGCACCCAGGTTTGTGTATCCTGGCTATCTGACTATGCTGAGCCGAAGGGACTGTACCTGTTCTATGTAATCTGGAGATCTGAGATCTACCCCGTGCCAGTCAATAATGTGGAGTTTTAAATGCGTAATTTTCTCAAGACAATGCCACACAACCACCAGTTTGTTCTTTAGGGTGGGGGAATCTGTCAATTTCACTTACCGGTCAATATGTCTTTGGACTTTGAGAGGAAACTGGAGCACCCAGAGGAAACCCACACGGTCACGGAGAGAATGTACAAACTCCTTACAGGCAGCAGCGGGAATTGAACCTGTGTTGTCTGTACTGTAAAGCAATGTGGTAACCACTGCGCTACCACGTACCTGTCCTCTGTATGACTCATCCGTACCAATGTGAGAATCAACTCTCCTTGGGAATTGCCCTGAAGGTTACTCAGTTGAAGAGAATTCTGGATGAGCAACTGATGATTGTCAGGTCAGCGATGAATGTATAAAACTGGAAGGTGCTGTTATCCTTTTCTCAGATCTTTTTCCTCCACTGCATCTGTTCCCAGAACGCAGCTTTCCGATCCAGACATCAGAGATGTCCTCCTTCAAAGAGCAGAGTTTCCCTCCCTGTACTGTTGATGCTGACCTCAACCCTATCTCTTCCATTTCCCAAGCATCCACACTCACCCCATTATACCTCTGCCTTAACAGTTCTTACCTACCATGCCATCAGCCTTCGCATTCAACACATCATCCTCCACAACTTCTGCCATTTCCAAAGAGATCACACAACTAAACATATCTTTACCTCCACCTCCCTTGTTGATTCGATTCCTCCACCCCACTAATCTTCCCATTGGCACTTAATCCTGCAAGCACCTGCCTTTGCACCTCCTCCCTCACCTCTATTGAGGGCCCCAAACAGTTCTTCCAGGTGAGGCATTTCTTACCTGCAAAACTGCTGGGGACATCTCCTGTGTCTGCTGCTCCTGATATGGCCTCCCCTGCATTGGTGAGACCCATTGTAAACTGGGGGACTGCTTCATCGAACACCTCTGCTCCATTCTCCACAAGTGGAACTTCCCAGGGGCCAAATATTTTCATTCCAATTCCCATTCCAACATGTCAGTCCATGGCGTCCTCTTGTTGCCAAGATGAGGCCACCCTCAGGGTGGAGGAGCAGCACCTTATATCCTGTCTCAGTAGCTTCCAACCTGATGGCATGAATATCAATTTCTCCTTCCAGTAAAAAATCCCCCCCTTCCTCTATTCGCTTCTCTGACCTTTTACCTCTTCTCACCTACTTATCACTTCCTCCTGGATGCCCTCCTCCCTCCCCTTCTCCTATGATCCGCTCTCCTCTCCTGTCAGATTCCTTCTTCTCCAGCCTTGAACCTTTTCCACCTTCCTGGCTTCACTGATCACCTGTCTCCTTTTTATTCTGGTGTTTTCCCACTTCCTTCTTAGTCCTGAAGAAGGGTCTCAGCCTGTTTATTCATTTCCATAGATGCTGCCTGACTTGCTGAGTTCCTCCAGCATTTTGTGTGAGTTGCTATGGATTTCCAGCATCTGCAATTTTTCTTACGTTAATGATTTGCTGCTATCCTGGGCCCCTTTGTACTGGAATCAGCAGAGTTTAGGTACTTCCTCATTAGGGGAGCCAAATTTGTGACTTTACTGCACTCTCATTTCTGGCATTCTGTCTCTTTTCAAGATCAAGGATGGCTGTTATCCCCCAGGATCCATTTCTGTTCAGTGGCACAGTGCGAGAAAACCTGGACCCACTGACCCACCACACAGATCAGGAGCTCTGGGATGTGCTTCATCAGTGTCACCTACATGAGGTCATCCACAAAATGGGTAAGTGTAGGCCCGGTCGTGAGAACATAGCCCACTCCTTTAGATGATGCTTAAAGATTGCCTCATTGTTCTGTCTCCACATCAGGAGGATTAAATGCAGAGCTGGGTGAGAGAGGGAAAAATTTGTCCATCGGACAGAAGCAACTGATGTGCCTGGCGAGGGCTGTTCTCACAAAAAGTAAGGTACTGTGACTGGGAGTGAGAGGTCACTTCCTTACCTACAGTTCTACTTTCTGCTGGCTATCGTCACTCCATCTTCGACTATAGTTTTGAATTACATGTAATTGCAGGCTGCAGATGTATGGCTGATTTGGGATAAACACAGATGGATTAATGTCTTGACAGAGGCATCTAGAGTCCTGTGCCACAGCATGGCACCAGATATCAGAATGCCCCCCAACATGTGACACCAGAAGCTTGAGAGAATAGCTCTGAACACGAGCAAAGCCATCATTAGCATGTAATAACACCGAAACCCTCCGGGTAAAATCTGTTACCCTTCGCATTAAAACACAACAGTCATTTTCAGGCGTCTGACATCTCAAATGTGACCAAACAGTCCTAACAATCTCCTCCCTTGCCTCCCATAGTCTGAGATACATCTTAACAGGTCCCAGTGGTTTATCCTCCTTTGTTTGACACATGAATGTGCAGAGAAGAGGGATGAGATTGATTGGGAGTCATTAGTTTTCTTTGTTCAGTACAACACTGTAGACCAAAGGACAATCCTGTGCTATACTGTTCTATGTTACTGCCTCCTAAGTTACCTAATATCTCCAAGAGCAGTGTCCATCTTCTTCACGATTATAGATGAGAAGTATTATTTTTAGACTTTGCCCACATCCTTACACAAGCTGCTTCTTTGGTCCCCAGTGGGTCCTATTTCTTCCCTATTAATACTCTTGCCCTTAATATACTTATGGAATGCTCCAGGATGTTCCTTAATTTTGTGATACCTTGTGCTTCCTCTTTGTCCTCCTAATTTCTTTTTCAAGTACTGTGTTCTTGCAATGACTGCACTCATCAGTGTGTAGAAGGATAAGAGGTGATCTTATTGAAACGTGAATGATTGAGAGCATATCATGGATCCTGTACCATCCTGGAGCTGGTATCACATAAGACCATAAGATATAAGAGCAGAATTAGGCCATTTGGCCCATCGAGTCTGCTCCACCTTTTTATCAAAGCTGAACATTTCCTCTCTCAGCCCTTCATGACCTGACTAATCTAGGATATCAGCCTCTGCCTTAAGTATACCCAATCACTTGGCCTCCACAGCTGCCTGTGGCAACAATTTCCACAGTTTCAGCGCTCTGGCTAATGAAATTCTTCCTCATCTCCATTCTAAAGACACACCCCTCTGTTCCGAGGCTGTATACTCTGCTCTTATATACCCCTACCACAGGAAGCATCCACTCCACATCCACTCTATCAAGGCCTTTCACCATTCAATGGGTTTCAATGATCTCACCCCTCATTCTTCTGAATTCCAGTGAATAGGGGCCCAGAGCCATCAAACATTCATCATATGACAAGCCATTCAAACCTGGAATCATTTTCATGTATCCTCTCCAATGTCAGCACATCCTTTCTTAGATAAGGGACCCAAAACTGTTCACAATACTCCAAGTGAGGTATGAATCTTCAGTGGTGTAATGACAAGCACATTATCCTGATTTCAACACTGAATGCTCACAGGAGCCACACAGTAACAATTAAACATAGGCTGTGGTAAAGATATTACATCAGTTGTGTGCGTCGTCCATGGGTCAGGAAGCATGTTGGGTAGGTGGAGGTGGGCAGAATCCATGGCTAAAGGGAGTAGTTTCTCTTGCCACAGTTCATTCCTATCGTGTATACTGTGCTCTATCTCTACTTGCTGTTTGCTGGTTTAAACGTCTCATGTCACCCTATGGGTTACCACTTGCTTCTCTGCAGCTCAGTGAGTATTCAGAAGGATTGGGTCAGTAGTTGAGAAAAACCCAAAGTGGTTTCTAGCAAACCTTAGCAACAGAAAATGCTTTAGGTTATTGCATTGTCTGATTGCCTTTTTAACTTAGTGCACTGCCTTGATCCAATAACCCTTAATGCCTTTGCCTAAGAGTGATCTATAAGTGCTTCCCACCACTTCTCCAGCCTCACATTTTGGGAAGTAGCTTCCAGGTGTCAGTTGTTCTGAATGTGAAGGAGTGTTGCCTGACTTCATTCGACCAGACTTGTTCGGTCTACTTTATGGTTCTGCCCTCTTCTTCTTGTCCCACGTTACAGCGAGTAGTTCATTGGTTCCATCACATTCTTTAGTCACCTCATTTAGATCATCCCTTCATCTTCTATATGCTTGGAGATGCAAACTTGATCCATGCAAAATGAAGACACAAGAAATTACTGATGCATAATGTTGATCCATGCAACTCAAGATCATAATCTAACTCTCAGTACACCTGGGGAACATGTTTTGTAGCTGCTCCATGTCATTATTGAATTAGTAAAAAGAGGGCATTCAGCCCATTAAGTTAATGCCCATTCTAGTCAGACTGCTTTTTCCTCAGACTGTCAAAATATTATCCCCTGTGTGATTTCCCAGGTTCATCATAAAAGCCATGATTGATTCTGTCTTCACTGTCCTTGTATTTGTGTCCCAGTTGCTAACTAATCTTAAAATTGTCAATTTTTTTAAACTAAAAGTATTTAATCTATGTTCCTTAAACTTTGAAACTCTGTACTAATGTTGACAGCTTTCTAACCCATCATGTTCTTGTGCACCTTATTAAATCTCTCTGCTTCTCTCGCTTCATCAGTCTAACCTCACATTGAAATCTCACACCCAGAACCATACCAGTAAATCTGGCCATCCTGCCTGCAATCTCTCAGGACCTTCTCTAACAGTCCATTTGTGCACCCACACCTTGTACCAGTATTCTGAAGTACTCCGCTTTGTTGTGCAGATTCTATGCATTGATGAAGCAACAGCCAGTGTGGACCAGAAAACAGATCAGCTGCTACAGGAGATGATACGCAAGAAGTTTGCAGAGAAAACTGTATTAACAATCGCCCACAGGTACTTACTGTCACAGGCATGAAGAAAAGGATAAGAGCAGAACGAACTGAAAAGCTTGAGGTGCGGGTGGGGGGGAAGATATGAGAACAGAAAGGGAAGTTGGATTTGGCTAACTGTGGGCAGGAAGGGGCCTTGTGCCCTCTCTAGCCACCCATGGAACTGAAATAATTGTTCAACTCTGGAAGCACTGAAAGAGAGGGGGGAGGAGATATTTCATATTCAAAATTACTTTTAATTAATGATAAATGTTAATAATATTTCAACACCTGTCAATTTTCTGAGACTATGACCAGTACGGTAATTGTGGAATGGGCAGGAACCTTCTCCCAACCTCCACCAGTGCTGCTCTAGAGATGGTTTCCTCATAAGCACACAATGTCTTATCTTTTCATGGGGTCATGCTGGACCAAGTGTCATCATTGGTCTTTTGCTGCTGGTTTAGGGCAACAAGTGGTCTTCAGTTATCTCCCACTTTCTGAGCCACTGAAGGAAGCAAAGTTCAATATCTTCAAAGCCTCGATGTTTTTAACAAGCATTGATCACACAACTGTGAAGGTTTAGTTAGTTCTAAAACATTACTTTTTTGGAAGGTTGCCAAATTCCAAAGGCCTTCAAGCTTGCAAGTTTGGAATCTATGTGGATGAAGCCAGTATAACATCTTCCTGGCTGTCACATGTGGCAACCTCTTGGGAAGTATCTCCCAGCCTCGATGAGCGCCAGCAGTGTAGACTGGCACTTGCTATTCTTTCTCCTGTGGTGTCTGATAATTGTGTAATTTCTCCTTTGGTTCTGTTTCTCTCAGGATTAACACAATAATGGATTCAAACCGGGTCTTGGTGATGGACGCTGGCACGGTAAAGGAGTTTGACTCACCTGATGTGCTTTCTGAGGACCGAGATTCCTATTTCTACCATCTCATACACAGTAATGAGCTGTAGTGGAGGGGCTCTGTCCCCTAGTTAACATAGCTACTGCAGACTCGGGCCTTAGCTCTGTCAAGTTGATAGCACAACACACACAGAGCTGAGGATTTGGGTTAGGGAACCAGGAAGCTAAAGGCACCTTCTGCATTTTAAACAGCAAAGGACAGAGTTTAAAATATATTGCAGATGGTGAGAATAATGTTGAAGGTGTGTGATAGTTAGTCTTATTTAGGCTGGAAACCATAATCCACCTGAGGAGAAGACTCTTCTGTAACCTTCCATTCATTCTGGTCACAAGTGACCAGCCCACCACCCTCTCCTCCAGACCCCACATTTCCTGTTTCTACAAAATCTGCAGTCCAGATGAAGTATCTTGGCCCAAAACGTCAACTGTTTACTCTTTTCCATAGATGCTGCCTGGCCTAAGGTCCTCCAGAGTTTTCTGTGTGTTGCTTGAATTTCCTGTTTATGTTCATTTCCTGTGTCTCTAACCTGACACCCTCCCACTGAATTACCGCTCACTCTCCCTCACTGTTGTAACGTCCCCTCATGACTCACTTCCTGTTTCTCCCTCTGCCAGAGTCACCATTCATTCCAACTCACATGACCCCTCATGCACCTCTCCTCAGGTTCTGCATGATATCCCATTCATTCCTTCCCCTCACATTTGTCTGCCCATCCCTTATAGAGTTGACTTTCATTATTCCCTTCCATCTTGCTGATTTTCCCACCAACTTCCCTCCCTGACTTGCTCTTCAGTGCCCACCATTCGCAGCAGTTGCTCAGTGATATAATCTTCCTGGTAATTACTGACACAAAGGAGAGCTGAGTGGGTTATTACCTACTTCAGTACATTGGCCATGCTTCTGTGTTCTCCTGGATCTCTGTCCTATGATTTGTTTGTTATTGTACTGTCATTTGATAATGTAAAGTATTTGGATGAACCTCTGATTGCTGCTCGGCTTGTACACGCTGCTGAGGTGCCTTCCCTGAGTGAATCAATCATGTGACCTGTACTGTATAAATAAATTCCAGACCCACACAGGCTCTTTGCTTGTCTGCTTTTAAAGTGAATTCCACGTATTGAGTTCTGCTGCACTTTAAGGTTCTGACAAGCATCGCCGCATCCTTAGGCTGTGGAGGGAGTTGGATTGGTAATGATCTTCTCTCCACTCGATGTTTGTGATCAGCTGAGGAATAATCCCACCACCAGGGAAGTTACATGGAGTGAGACTTCCCTTTTCAAAGAAGTCTGTTCTTTTCCTTTTATTGGAACACTGCCTTCAGCAAGATGTATTGGGCAAACCTGATTTTCATTTGTAGAATGGCATTTACTCTATTATCAGCGGGTGTTGATGAAAACTTTCCTGTCAAATATTGAAGTGGAAGTCTTTGCAATGAAGGGGGTTTCTGGTGCCTCCTGTGGATCATCTGGTCACAGAACACAGCGCTGCCTGGCCCGCATTCAGGCGGCCTCGGTTCTTTGGCATTTCAAGAACTAAAAGCGAGTAAATGAAATCAGTGGCAAGAGTGGGAGAAAGTTGCCAAAGATTTGCATTCTGTTATGGTCACCCTGTTCTATTAAGGATGTAGAAGCTTTGGAGAGGTTTACCAGGATGCTGCCTGGAGTAGAGGGCGTGTGCTACAAGACGAGGTTGGACAACACTCTCTCTGGAGCAGTAGAGACTGAAGGAGACCCGACTGAAGTCTATAAAATTATGAGAAACATAGAACAGAAGGCCAGTATCTTTTTTTTATTTCCTGAGTTGAAATATCTAATACTAGAGGTCATGAACTGAAAACAAGAGGGGGTAAGTTCAAAGGAGATTTGCTGGGCAAGTATAGTTACACAGGGAGTGAGGGGTGGCAGGAAATGCTGCTAGGAGTGGTGGTGAAGTTAGGTGCAATAGGACATTTAAGAGGCCCTTAAATTGGCACATTAATGTGCAGAGAATGGAGAGATATGGGCACTATGCCGGCAAAAGGGACTCATTCAGTTAGCCATTTAATTATTAGTTTAACAAGTTTGGCACCACATTGTGGGCCTCACAAGTGTGAGGTATTGCACTCCGGAAGGACAAACCAAGGTAGAACATACAAGGTAAATGGTAGGACACTGAGGAGTGCAGTAGAACAGAGGGATCTGGGAATACAGATACAAAATTCCCTAAAAGTGGCGTCACAGGTAGATAGGGTCATAAAGAGAGCTTTTGGTACATTGGCCTTTATAAATCAAAGTATTGAGTATAAGAGTTGCAATGTTATGGTGAGGTTGTATATTGTGTGCAGTTTTGGTCACCGAATTATAGGAAGGATATTAATAAGGTTGAAAGAGTGCAGGGAAGGTTTACAAGGATGTTGCCAGGACTTGAGAATCTGAGTTACAGAGAAAAGTTGAATAGGTTAGGACTTTATTCCCTGGAGCGTAGAAGAATGAGGGGAGATTTGATAGAGGTGTATAAAATTATGATGGTATAGATAGAGTGAATGCAAGCAGGCTTTTTCCACTGAGGCTAGGGGAGGAAAAAAAAGAGGACATGGGTTAAGGGTGAAGGGAGAAAGGTTTAAAGGGAATATTAGGGGGGAGCTCCTTCACACAGAGTGGTGGGAGTGTGGAATGAGCCACCAGATGAAGTAGTAAATGAGGGCTTACTTTTAACATTTAAGAAAATCTTGGACAGGTACATGGATAAGGGGTGTATGGAAGGATATGGTCCAGTAGTAGACAGGGGTCTTGTGGGTGGTGAGGGGGTGCCTGGTCATTTACGACAGCAGTATTTTTCCTTTTTACCTATTTTTACAGATGATTCTGAAGATCCAGTTAATAACCGGGTAGGTCAGTTATATTTATCCCCTGCTCTAACATTGAGCTGGGGAGAAGGCTGACAGATGGGTTGCCACCTATATAACAGAATTTAGGGCCATTAAGTCAGAGATAGGTACAGCATTATAATTAATATGGGAAGTATGAAGCCAAATCTTGTATTAGATTGGCTGGATTAATAAATGGCAGAAATTGTCAGATAGGAGTGGGACAGGATGGGGATAGGGAAGTGGTGTTACAATTTGGTTCCATCAGTCCAGAGGAGGTGCTCTTTGGGAAGGAATGGGAGCGAAGATGGATGGTTGGCATGATTGAGGTTTGGACACCCGAGTTTGCACTCATTGGTAAGCAAGGGAATGGGTGGTGTGATCCCGGAGACAGTGGAACACGTGATCATGGTGTGCCACAGATATTCATTGGAACATGGGAGGCTGATCAGGCAATTATTGGATAGATTTGGTGTGCATAGTTTGTAGGATATTCTGGCACTTGCAAGGCAGGGACGGTTAAGTCATGTCGGGCCCTGGTAAAGTTTTTAATTAAAACAGGTTTAGGAGATAGGATCTGATCCCCGTCAAAGCTCCCTTCATACTCCATTACTGTAGGTAATGTGCCTTCATGATACATGCAAGCTGCTATTACCTCAAAGGAAGAAGAGAATTAAGCTGGGTGAAGATTAAAAATTGACCAGGAAAACACTGGCTATAATTAAATAATGATCAGTTACCATGCCCCAATTAATCCCAAACTCTAAATTATATTTAAATAATTAGATGGATGGCTGTTGTAAAGCCTCTTGCAGAAAGACTTGCAGAATTTGCAAATACACTGTGTGAACATGGTTTGCTGTGTGTGTGTGTGTGGGGGGGGGGGGGTTGCCACAACTCCAGGGACCCAGGTTGAAGACTCTGCCGTTTGTGTGAAGTTTGCACATTCTTTCTGTGGCCACATGGGTTTCCCTTGGGTACGCTGTTTCCCTTCCCAGAGAGATGCAGGTTGATAAAATCATTGGGAACTGTAAATTACCCACAGTGTGCAGTCGACTCTGGGTGGAGTTGAGAAGAAAATGAGATTATTGTAAATGTGTGTTTGATGGTCAGTGTAGATTCAGGGTTGGAGGACTGTTTGTGTGTTGAATGTCACTCTATCTCCATGATGCAATGATTGTACTGAGTGATATAACGATACCTGCAGAGTTCAAGCAAGATGGAAAAATGATCAATGAGCCAGTTACTGACCACAGAAAGAACGGGGGGATGGGGGGATGGAGGCATGCACCTCCCCAAATCTTCCCTGAGCAAGTATGCAGGAGCAGGAGGAAATGTGCATGATTACTGAGGTGCACTCTCCTTTTGTTCACTGCACTACCAGTCTTCGATTGTTGTTAACACTATTAAATGCTTTATGTAATCTCGATTGCTGTCACATGGTATTGGTGGTATAAACACAAAGACAGCTCAAACTACAAGTGCAAAACCTTTCTTACCATTGCAATCACGCACTAAATGTCTTGGAGGTAGCAAACCAAAGACAGGATCTGAACGACTCCATCTTGAAGCAGCAAGGAAGACTGAAGCACCCAGCTGAAGGCGTTTGGACCCTGTCAACAGTCAGAGGCTGCTCGGAGAATGGTGTTCGGACCTGGTCAGCGATCACTCCCAATGGAGACTACTGCTCAGACCAGACTGAGTCCTGAGTCAGGGAAGGACTGTTCAATGTTCTCAGATTTCTGTGATTGGACTGTACTTTATATTGATCTCCTTCAGTTTTTCAGTGTTTTCATTTTCGTGGCCAATTGGCGGGTAGGTGATCTGTAAGTTCTTTGGGGGGTGGTTTTGATGCTACTGTTACTGTTTTTTTGCGACTGAGGAGGTTGATCACTTTTTTTCTGCAGGGGAGGGGTTGGGGATATGTTATTGTCACCGCGAGTGACAGGGTCAGGGACAGTTATTGTCTGCAGGGAGGGGCTCGGGTGAAGTTATTGCTGCTGTTTTTTCTGTGGGTGGGTTAGGGGTTGTTATTGCTGTTTTTTTCTGCAGGGAGGGGTCGGGGACTGTTACTGTCTGCAGAGAGGGGCTCGGGGAAAGTTATTGCTGCTGTTTTCTTCTGTGGGTGGGTTATGGGTTATTGCTGTTTTTTTCTGCAGGGTGGGGTCAGGGACAGTTATTGTCTGCAGGGAGGGTCTTGGGGAAAGTTATTGTTGCTGTTTTTATTCTGTGGGGAGGGGTCAGGGACAGTTATTGTCTGCAGGGAGGGTCTCGGGGAAAGTTATTGCTGCTGCTTTTTTCTGTGGGTGGGTTAGGGGTTGTTACTGCTGTTTTTTTCTGCAGGGAGGGGTCAGGGACTGTTATTGTTGCAGGTCTTTTCTGCAGGGAGAGGATGGAGGATTCTGGGGTCTGCGAGTTTTGTTTTTTTTTTACTTTTTTATTGCTGTCTGGAGAAGACAAATATCAAAGTTGTATTGTACATGCATACTTTGATAATAAAATGAACCTTGAACCTAGCAGTCACTCCGTGATTATTGGAAGACAATGTGTAGCTAGAGCTAATCAGGAATGAAGCCATTCCACAGGAATCAGACACTACTTTGTCCATGTGTCTCGCACTGGTCAAGCTACATCCAGTGGTAATACCCAGCTGTGGTTGCCTCCTCTGGGTGATGTGGCTTCCCTTTTGACTTCTCCACACATCAAAGTCATGGAATGATTTCTAACTCAGACCATTTCTGCCACTCAGAAATCTTGGTTTTATTATACTTCCTGACACCGCAGGGGTTAGCTGTATCCCCATCAACTTAAGGCTGGCTTGCAGCATTCAAATCCCATCTTTCCATATTTCCTTCCACAAACCCTGGACTACATAATTCCATCTTTCTATTTGCTGATTCACCTAGTCTATTTCTGTTCAGTAGCAAAGCAAAATAGAAGACCTTTCCAGTGGGGAAAAAAGAGAATAAACTGCTCTAAGAGATCATTGGCACATGAGAAGACCTAATCCCTGCAATGCCCTGGATTGGTCTGGTGTGCCTGTGTCTCACTGCTGTTTAGTTCTCCTACTCCAGTGGTCCCCAACCACTGGGCCACAAAGCATGTGTTACCAGGCCACGAGGAAACGATATGATTCAGTGATGTGAAACGATATGAGTCAGCTGCACCTTTCCTCATTCCCACTGTTGAACTTGAACACACGCGAGGTCACCAGTCGCCTAAATGTAGTGATACCCTTGTGCCAGGGATCACTGGTTGGCCTCAGGTAGCGAGAAGTGCCGTTGGCACCGGCCTGGAGTGCAGACAGATCGGCACGGCCTCTAAACCTGTTTAGCACACCAAATGTTTGTGGGGAACCAGGTGCTAGAATATTCACAGACAACCTAATTGGGGCTCAGGTTTCATAAGTAGCAGAGCAGTTACCTCACTGTGATCTACTTAAAGTCATCCCTCGAGCCAAACTTTTGTCGGCCAATAGATCCTACCTACCTACAAGGGGGGGGTGTGGCGGGTGCGCACCCCGTTGCACTCCTCGCTCGGTCAGTCGCTCTCTCTGGACTGCTACTGCTGCGGCCCCGGCACGGGGACCTCCAGCCCTTACCTTGTCCTCTTACCCCACCCACAACCAGCTGCACCTGGCCAAGGCGTCTGGCGGCGGGCAGGCGGGAGGCTGTCTAATGAGGTAATGAAGCCCTCAAAACTGCTTCGGTACCTTGAGTCCAAGTGCCCCGCACTTAAAGACAAACCCGTTGAATTTTTTGAGTGGAAAAGACGTGAGCAAGCAGGATAGAAGCAAGTGCTGAGAGCCATGAAAACTAAATTGTGGAATAGACTGGACGTTAGGAACCCCCCACCCCCCTTCAGGTATCACTGTATTCCAGTCGTGATTAACACCCCCCCCCCCCCCGGCCCCCGTTGGCCAATCCGCAAGAATATTGTCAATATTAAACCGGTCCGTGCTGCAAATAAGGTTGGTGACCCCTGTCCTACTTACAAGTGGTGCATTTCTGGGCTGGAAGGAAGAAATGTTCAGTCATGGTGTGGACAGCTGGTTGGTTCTGTGGTGCCTATCTGTCCATGCAAACACAGTGTTTGAATACATCTGTCAACTTGTATCATGTTCTTCAGCCCAAATAATTTCTTTATTCAAATATTTAAAATTCCAAGTATCAAAAATAGTCAAAATCCAAACATCTCATCTTCACGTTACAACAGTGCTTAATATAAATTATTTACAAGGGAGTGTAATAGAAAATATTAAATATTACCCTGAAGCTGCAGAATAATGACAAAATGAACTGTACCAAGTGTTGCTGCTGTAACCCCTCAATCTGTGATTTCTGTACACTTCCCAGTTCTGTGATGGGAGGGGAAGTGACTCACGTTGCCTCCTCCGCAGGACACAATGCTGTCATTAACCAGCTCTCTGCACCATGTAATTTAAACCCAAGTTCAGCACCTTGTTGAGGGAGATGGTAAGTGACTGTCTTTGGGGAGGGAACAGCTGGGTTAGTAGTTCCCATTAGTTTTTCAGACAGCCTTCAATCCAGGAAGAAGTGGAGTGGTGACATGCAGACCTGTATTGAGAAAGATGAGAACATTTGTTGGGGTGGTGGCAGTCATGTTTGACACCAGTGTATTGTGGACATACTGGGAAGTCTCACAGCTCACATACAAACAATTACAAAAGCAGACATACAAGTCTGCAGCCAGCCAGCTGTCCCTCTGGATTGACAGAGTTGAAAGTGTCAGGCAAGAAAAGGCCACAAAAAGGAGGTTGTGTCGTAAAAACTTATCAAGAACAAAATACTATTTAAAAAAAGGAGATATTCGGTATATTAATGGATTAAAGGTGGATTAATCCCAAGTGCCTGTTGAGAAGTATCCTCAGCTGCTGCGGGAGGCAAGGGAAAAGTAGCTGGGGCCTGGACAAATCACTGGTGGCTGCACAGGCAGGCACCTGCTAGTCTTCACACAGCTAACAGGAGTCATCTGCCGTTTGCCTTTTTAAACCCAGCTCTCATCCACAATCCTCGTTCACTCATTTGAACCAGCCAGCTTGCTCCTCAGCTTCAGTTACCTTGTTGCATTGTCTTTGCTACAATGCTTTTGGGTCAAGCCTCCTCTACGTTTCCTGACAAGGTAATTACAATCCAGTCAGTCTAATGCTAGTTCTGGGGAAACTATTGGAAAAAGAAATTGTTAAAGGAATAATCCATCAGATTAAATTGATTGAATTTTTGAGCAGGTAACTAAGTACCATTGACAGTGTGATTCAAGAAGTTTACATGAAATTTCATTAGACTTTGGCAAAGCCTTCTTGGGAGACTGGTCCAAAAGGTGAGAGCCCTTGGGACGCAAGGCAAATTGGTAAACTGAATCCAAAACTGGCTTAATGATTGGAAGCTGACAGTGATGATGGAGGGTTGTCTATGCAAATGAAAACCATGGCCAGTGGTGTGCCACAGTGTGCCAAGACATTGATGTTTATCTACATGTGTGGGGGGGGGGGGGGGGCTTCTTCACATAGAGAGTGGAAGGAGCTGCCAGACGAAGTAGTAAATGCGGGCTCACTTTTAAAATTTAAGAAAAACTTGGACAGGTACATGGATGAGAGGTGTATGGAGGGATATGGGTCAGGTGCAGGTCAGTTGGACGAGGCAGAAAAATGGTTCAGTACAATCAAGAAGGGCCAAAAGGCCTGTTTCTGTGCTGTAATGTTCTATGGTTAATGATCTGGTTGTCAGCGTTGGAGATGCAATTGGTAAGCTTGAAGATGACAAAGTATTAGTTGAGGAAGGGTAATATTCAGCTATTGGCTGGTGGTATTCAGTTAGAAGAGCAGAACAATGGAATTTAATACTAATTATATGGTAAATGGTATATGGTAAATCTTTTCAGGAGGACTAATAATGCCAATACATACATAATGAAAGTTAAAACCCCAGGAAATATTGAGGTGTCGTGGATCTTGCTGTACTGTGCATGCCAAAGTATCCCAGAGGCAAAAGAACAGCGAGATAAGGTGTTAATGAAAGCAAGTGGGATACTTTGCCTCTTTTATCCAGAGCTTTGAATGTCAGGCCAGGGAAATGTAGGACAAGGGTCCTTCTTTATAAAAGACCAGTCGGGAGAGACGTGTAGATCAGGTCGACACATCACAAGAATGGTGTGATTCCGATGGAAAGGGTGCAGAGGAAATACACCAGAGTTTGAGAAAGGTAATTTCAGCTCTGAGGAAAGATGGGAGAGTCTGAGTTTCTTTTCCCAGGAGCAGAGGATGATAGATATGTTCAATACAGAAGGCAAAGAGGGTCAATATTGAGAGACATTGTATAAATGGGGGGGGGGGGGATCAAAAAGAACAGGTAGGTTGAGGTGATGTGAGGATAAATGTTTTGACCCTGAGGATATTTGACATCCAGAAGCTGGTATTTTCACAGCTCTAAGTATTTACATGAGAACTTGAATCACTGTGCATGGAAGTCTACGGGCCTGGTGGCGGAGAGTGAGATTAACATAGGTTGGTGTGTGATGGCCAGCATGGACATAGTAGGAGGAAAGGCTAGTTCCAGCACTGGGTAACACTACATCCACCACACCTCCAGCTGGATGGAATCCAGGCTGCCCTTCAGCCATGGTAGAGCACCATGGCGATGATAACTTATCACGACAGTCACATTTGACTGCTTCCTATGTATGCTGGTGTGGTCCTATTCTCCCCAGAGGGAGTGGCAGTGAGGTTTGAATTCCTAATACATTCAGCACCTCAAAAAAACTGGCAAAAACATTCACCCACATTCTGATGATCTGCTCTTGTGCTATGAAAGTCAGGTCAAAAAACAAATTACATATCATTATTGCAATATCCAGAGCTGTAGAGCTGAGTCCATGTTTGATTCAGCTGTCGGAGACCAGTTCCTGCTCAGTGTGTACAAGGTGAAACAGCAGGTTGGAGCAGAGACCTGGTCAATGCAGCTTTGTAATTGTTAATGAAACCCTTGTCATCGGTTCCATTCATTCGATCTACAGAGCCCAGTCCAGTTACTCTGCTCTTTCCTAATTAATCTCATGCACACAAAACCCAGGTGAGCTCTTGGAGGAGGATAATTTCAGTTATCCTCACTATGTCGTTTTTCATTTTTTCCCGATGGAGGTGAAGCTCTTTGGGATATTTCTCCATTGAACACAAGTCTTTCTCTGTGGATTCACTGGTCTCCAGCTGAAACTTCCACACCCCAGTCCTGGGGAAGAGAATAGAGTTCAACCCATCCAAGTGTCCAGGGCCTTTATCTCGCCCGTGGGTGCAAATCCATTCTGAAAGTTTGCACTGAGGGAGAAAGTTGACAAGTGTATGGGCAACCCTGTCTCAGGCCTTCTGTCGTTTATATTGGATCCAGGTAGAGGTCTTTCCTGGCCTGGGGACCAGCAGTGTGTAGGAAAGCAATGTTGCCATCCTCCTTGGGACTTGGTGCTGCTTGTTGTTGCAAACACCTGAGGTGGTTATGAGTGCAGTGACAGCCAGAGTGATACTTCCACACCACCAGAATGGTGGCCAGCGCCAGGAGGAGGGTCACAGCCCCAAAGATGCTGAGCCACATGAGCTGCTGGTGTGTGACAGGTGTGCTGCTCCCTGCTATCACCTCCTTCACGGCCACCTTAAGCTGCACCTTCTCATTCTCCTGCCTTCTGCCACTGTTGTCATGGGCGTGCCTTCTGGCACTGACAGTCTCTGGGTTGCTGGGCCATGGTCGCTGGCCGGTCACGCTCCTAACTTTGTAAGCACTTTCACGGTACCCTTCGATCAGACGTTTGGTCGCTAACTCTTCATTGCGAACCCATGTGAAATCAGCGCAGGTTTTTCCAGAGTAACCTTCAGGACAAACACAGTCAAAGTCGGCGATGCGGTCATAGCACTTGGCACCGTTCTGGCAGGGCTGGCTCGCACAGTCATCCTGATTGACGGTACAGAAACGCCCCTCGAAGCCAGTGGGGCACAGACAGGTGAAGCGGTTCACCGCATCCTGGCATGTGGCCCCATTGGCACACGGCCGCATCAGGCAGTCATCAACATCGATCTCACACAGAGGGCCCACAAATCCTGCCAGGCAACGGCACACGAAGGTGGCAGCAAAGCCATTTTCATCCCAACATGTCCCACCATTTCTGCAGGGAGACCTGAAATGGAGAACAGTACAGCTCACAGAAAAGTGCTTGCACCTGCACTAGCACTAGTCGGAAGCTTACAACTCTCACTGAGGGATGAGGGTCTTTTCTCTGCCTCCATGGAGTTGTGTCTATTTTCACCTGCTTAGTGCAGGTGAACCCCCCTTTGAAAGGCCCGGTAGTGTCAACTTTCACCTTAATGTTGCTCATACATGAAATAAAAATTCTTGCCTCTTCCCTGTGTCCTTCATGCATATTTTTCCATTTCAGTTCCCTGGTCTTTGAACCATTTACTCCCCATTACACCTAATCCAGTCAGAATCTCTCTCCACCTCCTCTGTTCCAAAGACAGCAAACACCCTTCTCCTAGCTAACCACGTTATTAAATCCTTCATGCCTTCTGCTAAATTTTTGCTACACTCTCTCTGGGACCTTCATATCCTTTCTCTAGTGTGCTGGCCAGAATTGGACACAGCATTTAAGGCATGTTTTTAAAAGTTTCAACCACCATACTGCTTTGAATTGAATTGAATTGACCTTATTTCTTACATCCTTCACATACGTGAGTAAAAATCTTTGTTACGTCTCTGTCTAAATGTGCAATCATAGTAACTTATAATAAATAGAACAGTCAATGTAACATAGAAATACACTCAAATCAGCGTGAGTTAATCAGTCTGATGGCCTGGTGGATGAAGCTGTCCCGGAGCCTGTTGGTCCTGGCTTTTATGCTGCTGTACTGTTTCCTGGATGGTAGAAACTGGAATAGATTGTGACTGGGGTGACTCAGGTCCCCAGTGATCCTTCGGGCTCTTTTCTCACATCTGTCTTTGTAAGTATCCTGTATCATGGTAAGTTCACAACTACAGATGCGCTGGGCAGTCTGCACCACTCTCTGCAGAGCCCCGCGATTAAGGGAGGTACAGTTCCCATACCAGGCAGTGGTGCAGCCAGTCAGGATGCTCTCAATTGTGCCCCTGTAGATAGTTCTTAGGATTTGGGGGCCCAAACCGAACTTCCTCAACTGTCTGAGGTGAATGAGGCACTGTTGTGTACAGACCATGATATCCTCGGTGATGTGAATGCTGAGGAACTTTAAGCTGTTTACCCTTTCAACCCCAGATCCATTGATGTCAATAGGGGTTAGCCTGTCTCCATTCCTCCTGTAATCCACAACCAGCTCCTTTGTTTTTGCGACATTGAGGGAGAGGTTGTTTTCTTGACACCACTGTGTCAGAGAGATGACTTCTTCCCTGTAGTCCACCTTGTTATTGTTTGAGATAAGGCCAATCAATGTAGTGCCATCGGCAAATTTAATTGGCAGATTAGAGCTGTGGGTGGCGACACAGTCATGGGTATACAGGGAGTAAGGGAGGGGACTTAATACCCAGCCCTGAGGGGCTCCTGTGTTGAGCGTCAGAGGGGTGGAGGTGAGGGAGCCCACTCTTACCACCTGCCAGCAATCTGACTGGAAGTCCAGGATCCAGCTGCATGAGGCAGGATCAAGGCCGAGGTCTCTGAGCTTCCTGTCAAGCCTGGATGGAATTATGGTGTTGAATGCTGAACTGTTGTCCAAGAACAGCATTCTCACATAAGCATCCTTCTTCTCTAGATCTATAAGGATGGTACGTAGAGCAGTGGCTATTGCGTCATCTGTCAATCAGTTGTGTCAGTAGGTAAATTGTAGGGGGTCCAGTGTTGGTGATAGCATGCTGCAGATGTAGTCCTTGACCAGCCTCTCAAATCATTTGCTTGTTATTGAGGTGAGTGCAACAAGATGTCAGTCATTCAGGCATGTTACCTTGGTCTTTTTGGTACAGGGCTAATGGTGGATAATTTGGAGCAGGAGGGCACTCTGCACTGGGAGAGGGAGAGATTAAAAATGTCAGTAAACAAATGTGCTAGTTGTGCTGCACACATCCTGAGTACTCGCCCTGGGATGGGTCTTATGAAGACCTAGATCCCTAGCACATAGTTCTCACAACATATTCAACAATTTTAAATCACCCACGTGCCTATTACCATGTACATTTTAAACTCTTCCATTTTGGCCCTGTTGTCTCTCCATTTATATCAAATTACCTCTCGCTTATATATTAAACTGATCTGCTTCAAATCTGCCAGCCTATTGGCATTCATGCTGTCTTTTACTCCCATCCTCACTGTTCACAACATCTCCAAATTCAGTAGGCTCTGTAGTTGTTATGTTATCCATATGATCATAACCATGTAGTAAAAAAGCTGTGACTGGAAATACAGCTACAGTCAAAAAAGTCAGCTGTTCACTCAGTTTTGCAGATTCTGCTGGACCCTCTGAAAGTTAGTTATGTTTCTAACAGGATAACGTCATCCCATTCACCCACAGCTTGAGCAGCCTTCCTGTCAGTGTGTCACTAGTATTGATACCAACAATTGCCCATGCAAACTCGTACCTTGTCAAAGCATTCAGTTGGTGTAATCAAACACAATGTGCAACTTATTCAGCATTTTAAATGCACCAGTACAACCCTGTTCCAAGATCACTGACACTTACGAAGACCAATGAAGGTGACGGGAGGGAATGTTGGTGAAGAATTGGCTATGGACATGTGGAATGATGACAAACCCCAAGATATTATTTTATTTTTTAAAAAGACATCATAGAGACAACAACTGAAGTAGTAACATAATCAGAAACTGTCAATGTGAATTAGGCAGGACACCAGAGGGCACAGTTTTAAGGTGCTTGGAAGTAGGTACAGAGAAGGTGTCAGGGGTAAGTTTTTTACTCAAGAGAATGGTGAGTATGTGGAATGGGTTCCCGGCAATGGTGGTGGAGGCGGATACAATAGGGTCTTTTAAGAGACTCCTGGATAGGTACATGGAGCTTAGAAAAATAGAGGGCTATGGGTAACCCAAAGTAATTTCTAAAGTAAGTATGTGTATGGCACAGCTTTATGGGCCAAAGGGCCTGTATTGTGCTGTAGACTTCCTATATTTCTATCATCCAATCTCAATTTCAGTCTCTTGGTAAAGACAGTACACCTTGAGTCATGGAGTCCTGTAGCAAACAGTAGTCCCTTAAGCCCACCATGCCCATGCTGACCATCAAGAACCTTTGTAATTAAGTATAGGACCTGCGCTTAGAAGGTGAAAGGAACTCTATTCCTATATTAATGAGCAAATGTATTAACCAAAGGCAATCTTACCCAAGACTTTAATGGCTCTGAGAGACTTCCCCCCCCCCAGCAGAGTCCCTCACAGATTCTTCTCGAAGCAGCTTTATGACTGATTATCCCATACAGTCTATCTATAGACTGTCACACAGATTCCCCGATACAACACAGATCTCAGGTATTTTGAACTATGATATTGGATAGATCCATGAGCTTTCTCTCACTCAGCTTCGAGAACCCGTAACACACACTTCCGCCATTTGTGCTCTGTCCTGTGGGGATTAGGGCTTTGTCTCAGGTCTTGCCGGACACCTGTAATAACCTCAAATATCTTAAAGCAGGTTCCTTACCGAGCTTTGGCACAGGGGCCAGCTTGTAGCTCACAGTTTTTCCCATAGAAGCCTTCCGGGCAGGTACACCAGTAATCACCCTCTCCATCATCAAAACATTGGCCAGCATTCTCGCAGGGACTTTGATGACTGCATGGGTGAATATCTGCAAGTGGGAGAGGGGAAATGATTAATACTACAGGTCATTATTCTGCTTGCTTATGTAATTCTCCATGCCTTCAGCCTACACAGAATGATGAAATCAGAGAGTGGTACAGCAGTGAAACAGGCAGCTCAGCCCCCATGTCAATCCTTTCTGCCGAAACAATGTTCATACCTTTCATTTCTGCACACACATGTACCCAAAAACCTCTTGTACATCTCCACTGTATTTGTCTCTACTAGCAACCCAAATACCACATTCCAGGCACCCATCACTCTTTGTGTTTTTAAAAAATAATAATCACCTGCACATTTGACCCCTCTCAGCTTAAATGCATACCCCCTGGTATTAGACATTTCAGTACTGGAAAAGATACTGGCTGTCTAGTCTATCTGTGTGTCTCAGAACCTCATACACTTCTCTCAGATTTCTCCTTGGCCTCTGACACTCCAGAGGGAAAAATAACACAGGTTTGACATCCTTATTGGATGTCACATGCATTCTGATCCAGACAGTGTCCTGGTAAAACTCTCCTGCAGCCTCAACATCCCTCCTATAGTGAGTGACCAGACTGAATGCAGTATTCCAAACGCTACAACGCAACTTCCTGATTACTGGTCTAATAAAGTCAAGCATTCTATATCAGAATCAGGTTTATCACTGGCGTGTGACGTGAACTTTATTAATTTAGCTTCTTTACCACCTTATCAATCTGTGTGGTCACTTTCAGGGAGCTATGGACCTGGACTTGGACTCTAAGATCACCCTGTACCTCAACACTGTAAAGGGCCTAGCCATTACTGGTGACTGTCTCTTTACATTTGAGCTCCCAAAGTGCAATTCTTCACACTTGTCAGGATTAAACCTTATCTGCCATTTCTCTGCCTGTATCAGTAATTGCGAGTCTTGCTTAGTCCTCAGACACTCAGAAACTTCCACATATGTACAATGTACTGTGGAGAACATTCTGACAGGGTGCATCAATGTCTGGGGAGGGGGCCGGGGGTCTAATAGCCTCTGTAGTATCCAAGACACCTTCAAGGAGTGGTGCTTCAAAATAGCAGCATCCGTTATTAAGGGCTCCCATCACCCAGGACATGCCCTCTTCTCACTGTTACCATCAGAAAGGAAGTACAGATGCCTGAAGGCACACACTCAGTGATTCAGGAACAGCTTCTTCCCCTCTGCCATCTGATTCCTAAATGAACATTAAACCTGTGAACACTGCCCCACTTATATTATTTCTGTTTTTACACTATTTAATATACATATACATATTTACAGTAATTGATTGATTTATTTTTCCAACATTATCATGTATTGCAATATACTGCTGCCGCTAAGTTAACAAATTTCATGACCTATGCCAGTGATGTTTAACCTGATTCTGATATACATCCCAGTGTATCCTTTGCCAGTCTTCTATGCCTTCTACAAAACCACCAATCATCTCATCATTTGTAAACTCACTAAACTATCTATATTGTCAACCAGGACCTTTATGTACTGCATATCAGAAACAGCAGACATCCCACTATGAATCCCTGTGAAACACCACTAGTCACAGACCTACAGCCAGAACAAGTCCTATAAACCACTACCATTCGTCAAATATAGGCAAGCCAATTCTGAGTCCAAATGGGCAATTCCGTGTTGATCCTGTGCATTTTAATCTTCCGGATTAGTCTCCTATGAGGGTCCTCATCAAACGCCTTACTAAAATACATGTAGACAACATCCATAGCTCCACCTTCATCAATCACCTTAGGCAGCTCCTCATAAATATCAAGTAAGTATATGCAAGGCCTATTGAGAAAATAAGGAGGCATGGGATCCAAGGGGACATCGCTTTGTGGATCCAGAACTGGCTTGCCCACAGAAGGCAAAGAACTGGCTTGCCCACAGAAGGCAAAGAGTGGTCGTAGACAGGTCACATTCTGCATGGAGGTCGGTGACCAGTGGTGTGCCTCAGGGATCTGTTCTGGGACCCCCTCTCTTTGTGATTTTTATAAATGACCTGGATGAGGAAGTGGAGGGATGGGTTAGTAAGTTTGCTGATGACACAAAGGTGGGGGTGTCGTGGATAGTGTGGAGGGCTGTCAGAGCTTACAGCGGGACATTGATAGGATGCAAAACTGGGCTGAGAAGTGGCAGATGAAGTTCAACCCAGATAAGTGTGAGGTAGTTAATTTTGGTAGGTCAGATATGACGGCAGAATATAGCATTAATAGTAAGACTCTTGGCAGTGTGGAGGATCAGAGGGATCTTGGGGTCCAAGTCCTTAGGACACTCAAAGCTGCTGCACAGTTTGACTCTGTGGTTAAGAAGGCATACAGTGCATTGGCCTTCATCAATCGTGGGACTGAGTTTAAGAGCTGAGAGGTAATGTTGCAGCTATATAGGACCCTGGTCAGACCCCACTTGGAGTACTGTGCTCAATTCTGGTCGCCTCACTATAGGAAGGACATGGAAACCATAGAAAGGGTGCAGAGGAGATTTACAAGGATGTTGCCTGGAGTGGGGAGCATGCCTTATGAGAATAGGTTGCATGAGCTTGGCTTTTTCTCCTTGGAGCGACGGAGGATGAGAGGTGACCTGATAGAGGTGTATAAGATAATGAGAGGCATGATTGTGTGGATAGTCAGAGGCTTTTTGCCAGAGCTGAAATGGCTAGCACAAGAAGGCACAGTTTTAAGGTGCTTGGAAGTAGGTACAGAGATGTCAGGGGTGAACTTTTTTTACGCAGAGAGTGGTGAGTGCATGGAATGGGCTGCTGGTGGCAGTGGTGGTAGAGGTGGAAACAATAGGGTCTTTTAAGAGACTTTTGGATAGGTACATGGAGATTAGAAAAATAGAGGGCTATGGGTAAAGCCCAAGTAGTTCTAAGGTAGGGACATGTTTGGCATAGCTTTGTGGGCCGAAGGACCTGTATTGTGCTGTATGTTTACTATGTTTCTAAGTAAGGCACAACTTACTCTGCACAAAGACACGCTGATTGCCCCCTATTAGGCCATTGGTTTCCAAATGCTCATAAATTTTATCCTGAAGAATCCATTCCAGTAACTTCCCTACCACTAATATGAAACTCACCAGTGTATAGTTTCCAGGATTATCTCTATTGCCCCTTTTGAATAAAGGAAAGCATTTACTGCTCTCCAGTCCTCCATTACTTTGCTTATAGCTTGAGTGGACATGAAGATATTGGTCAAGACCCCCCAGCAATTTTATCTCTTGCCTCTCTCAATAACCTGGGGTATATCCCACTGGACCCAAGGGACTTACCCACCTTAACGTTCTTTAAGATTCAATATTACCTCCTTCTCTATCCCAAAATGGCCAAGCAAATTAGTCTGCTCCATACTGATCTTCCTGCACGTCATTCTCCTTGGTAAGTACTGATGCAAATTATTCATTTAGGTCCTCACACACATCCTCTGCCTCCAAGCACACGTTCCCACCTTTATCCCACTCCCAAGTTGTCCTCCTGTTCATGTATGTATAGAATACCTTAGGATCCTGTTTGCCAAGGATTTTTTCATGGCTCCTCCCGGATTTCCCAATTCCCTTATTAGTTCTTTTCTGGCTTCTTTATAAGAACATAAGAAATAGGAGCAGGAGTGGGCTATCTGGCCCATTGAGCCTGCTCTGCCATTCAATTGGATCTTGGCTGATCTGACCATGGACTCATCTCCACCTACCTGCCTTTTCTCCATTCCCCTACTATGGAAAAATATAATCATCAAGGGTTGTGTTTGATTTTAACTTCCTAAACTTTACATATAATTTCTTTTCCTTCTTTACTAAAAAAAATCACCATCACTCATTACCCAACACCAAGTCCAGAATGACATTTCTTCTTGGATTATTTACATACTGATTTAAGAAATACTCCTTAACACACCTAACAAATCTGCCCCATCTAAACCTCTTGCACTATGAAGTTCCCAGGTTCTATTGAGGTAGAAGACACCCACTAGAATAACCCTGTTCTTTTCACACCTTTCCCTAATCTACCTGCATATCTATTCCTACCTTTTTATCTCCTTCTCCGTCTCTTCTAAAGTATCAAAACCTTGAAACGTTAAGCATCTATTCCTGTCCCTCTCATAACTGAATGTTTTTAATAGCTACAACATCATTCATCCATGTGATGTTTCAAGTTCATCACCGTTAACCATAATACTTAAAGTACACACACTTTAACCTGTCTTTCCCTTTGGGTCTGCTACCTTGCTCCAGGTCATGCCATCTACATTCCTCTCAATCCTTCCACTTTCTGACCCTGTGCTTTGGTTCCCTTCACCTGTGAAACTAGTTTAAACCCTCCCAAGCAGCTCTAGTAAACCTTCCAGCCGAAATACTTCTTCCTTCCAGTTAAGATGCAGTCCATCCCTCTTGTAGAGATCTCCCCTGTTCCAGAAGAGGTCCCAATGATCCAAGAACCTGAAGCCCTGCCCCAGCACCAGTTCCTCAACCATGCATTCATCTGTTCTATCTTTCTATTCTTGCGCTGAGAATTAAGTGGCACCAGGAGTAATCCGGATTAAGTGGCTCTCTGTAAGGCTGTCTCACCAACTGCCCCATCTTTGGCAAAAAATCTGCAGATCTTATGCAGGGTAATACATGTGAAGTTCAAGACAGGGAGTTATCCTAAACCATAAGGATCTTTGACCACCAGAGAGATTTCACTCTGGTTCCCATTCATCCATCATTCCATGCTCAGTCAACAACATTATCTCCCAGTTGTTCACTGCCTAAATGATCACATCTCTCCAAGATCAGCAGACTTATTACATGGCAGAGTGAGTTTGAAGGGCTGTGAGCCTCATTTTCTTCATTCTTATCATTGGAACCTTTCTGATCCTAAATATCCTCACACCTCTAACCGAGGTTACTGCAACATATCAGTGGCATCTCTTCAACATAACTTCCTGATGTTGAACCACAGTATCCTTCACTCTGATAGTACCACTGGATGAAGACAAGAAAGGCATGCTTACGAAATGTAGGTAGTTGTTGCTGCTCTGTGTTGTGTATGAAACAAAAACTTGTGTTTCTTCCAACTCTTCTGTCAAGTTGGACCTCACCTTTGTCACAGAATCTTCCAGTCCAACCGCTCTCACAGATGCACTGCCAGGGCTGGTGACAAGTTCCATGTATACAGCCTGGAGACTGGACGCACTGTTCACAAAGTTCACCTTCCCAGCCAGGGTCACACCTGTCAGGAGTAGGAGTGAGGGCCAAGAGGAATGAGAAAATAAACATCTTTCAGATTGTTTACAAGATCACCTCTTACTCCCTTAGACTCAAAGAAGGTTCCCTGAATCTTGGAACTTGGAAAACAGCAAATCAACCTCCCCTCTGATTCTATTGTTCACTTACACACAAAGTACAATATGGGAGTTTGGAGCAACACTGTAGTTAGCAAAACGCTATTCCATTCCACTGCTGTTTGTAAGGAGTTTGAACACTCTCCTCGTGACTGTGTGGGTTTCATCCAGATGCTCCAGTTTCCTCCCACATTCCAAAGACGTCACTGTTAGTAGATTAATTGGTCGTGTGTGTGTGTAATTTGTTTATTTTCTCTAAAGTAAAGGAACTGGAGTAGCTGGAGGTAACCCACATGGTCATAGGGAGGATGTGCTGACTTCACATCGACAGTCAGGATTAAACCTAGGTCCTGAGTGCTGTGAAGCAGGGACTCTCCCCACTTTGCCATTCAGCGAACACACGACAGCAGATAATGTGTGAAGCAGATTACAAGTAACACTGTCGATAGAGAGGAGCTGTTAGTTCAACAATATCTAGATTTCCAGAAAGCATTTCATCAGGTGCTGCAGCAAAGGCTATTGTGAAAAATAGAAGCTCTCAGGATACAAGGTAGCACCCAGCAGAGAAAGAAGATTGGCAGCTAACAGGGAGCAAAAACTTGCACTGATGACTCCTTTTCTGGATGGCCGTGGTGTTCCCACAGGGATCAATGCTGGTCCGCTAGCTTTATAACCATTCACAAGACTTGGATGAAGACATGAAAAGACATGGTTGCTAAATGTAGGTAGGAAAATCCTGAGAAGATATGAGGTGGTTACGAGGTTGTGTGGGCAACAATCTGAAACACCAAGTGGGAAATGCAAAAGTACATGCATTGACAAGAGAAGCATATGATCTAAGTGAAGAGATATTGCAGGGCTTCAATTTGGAAATGGATCTGGGCACATTTACAAAAAGAAGGTAGAGAAGGTATGAAAAGGTAAGGTAACAGAACATTATCATTGTTGTTGGATGCAGGAATGAGCAGGATGTGCTTCGTTTCTTAAGGGTGAAGGTGAGACAAGATGTGGAATAGTGTGTAAGGAATGTACTAGTCCTATTTAAGGTATATTGGTTATATGTTGGGAGCAGTTCAGAGAAAGCATCCTGGGCTAACACCTAATCCTGGACATTGTCCAATGAGAAAAGTTTGGACAAGTCAGGCTTTTATTTTCTGAAGCTCAGAAAACGGAGGACTTGAATAGAACATACAAATTTCTGGGGGGGGGGGTTAATACTTTTCCTCTTGTGGAATTATCTAGAATCGGGTATTAATTTTAAAACTCGGGACTGCCATTTAAAACATGAGAATTTCCTTTCCCTTTCAGTGGGTACAAGTCTTCAGAACTCCCACCCTCAGGAGGCAGGGAAGAGGGGTATTTGAATAATTTTAAGACAGAAGGTTGGGTTACAAGGACAGGATGGTCAATATACAGGGTCTTGGTCCGAGACATCAACCATCCCTCTGCCTCCATAGATGCAGCCTGACCCAATGAGTTCCTCCAACAGTTTGTTCTTGCACCCCTTTGTTGGTGATCGATTGCCTGCCATAAGGTTCCCTTGCCATTTAGCTGGAAAAGATGACACTTGAATCAAGACTCTCTGCCTCCTGTCTTTACAAACTTCCCCGATTTGTAGTTTACACTGGGAACTGTACCTGCACACTCCAGCCTCTTCACAGTGTCCGTGCGCCAGTTTACAGCCAGGTACACATGGCACCACCTCCACACCTAGAGATAGAGAGATGATCACAGTCAGTCACAGCCCACAACACTTCAACTCTCATATGCTGCTCCCAGAGATTTCCTGTGTAGAAGTCACTTCTGCTGCACCCATCAGCCTCGCTGGTTCCATTTTGCACAGGACCCAAACCTTCTAATAAACTCCTTTCGGTCCGTCCACTAATGGGAGCCAATCTCCACTACTCCCCTCTGCCCACTGCAGGGGAGCCAATCCCTGCCATCTTTTTGTGATGAAGTTGTGGTAGTTCGACTCTAACCACATTCCTCTCAAGCTGTTGAAGGCCCCAAAGATGGAGAGATTTCCTATAAATGTTCCAGCAGAGAAGGGTCTCAGTTCTGTGATTTACTGCAGAAGCTGAGTTCTTTGGGGAGCACAGAACACAGAAAGGGACCTGGATGTGGTGTCTAAAAGCATGATGGAGTGACACAGGAGACTGCAGATGCTAGAATCTGGAGCAACAAACTCCAGATAAAATAGAGGAACTCACCAGACTAAACAGCATTTATATGCTCTGGAGATGGAGTCAGAGAGATTGAGTAAAGGGAGAGCGGCATCGAAAAAGGTCCATGTAAGTTGGAGGGGAGGGTGGAAGTGACAATGATGGTAAAATTGTTGAGTTCTGCATGAGGCAGTAACTGCTGCTCAAGCGGCTGAGTTCCTTTGCAGCTGCAGATAGAGAAACACTGGCCCCACTCACAGAAACACCGGCCCTACGCACAGAAACACCGGCCCCACTCAGAGAAGCACCGGCCCTACTCACAGAAACACCGGCCCCACTCACAGAAACACTGGCCCCACTCACAGAAATACCGGCTCTACTCACAGAAACACCGGCTCTACTCACAGAAACACCGGCCCCACTCACAGAAACACTGGCCCCACTCACAGAAATACCGGCTCTACTCACAGAAACACCGGCTCTACTCACAGAAACACCGGCCCCACTCACAGAAACACCGGCCCTACGCACAGAAACACCGGCCCCACTCAGAGAAGCACCGGCCCTACTCACAGAAACACCGGCCCCACTCACAGAAACACCGGCCCCACTCACAGAAACACTGGCCCCACTCACAGAAACACCGGCTCTACTCACAGAAACACCTGCCCCACTCACAGAAACACCGGCTCCACTCACAGAAACACCGGCTCCACTCACAGAAACACCGGCTCTACTTACAAAAACACCGGCCCCACTCACAGAAACACTGGCCCCACTCACAGAAACACCGGCCCCACTCACAGAAATACCGGCCCTACTCACAGAAATACCGGCCCTACTCACAGAAACACCGGCCCCACTCACAGAAACACCGGCCCCACTCACAGAAACACCGGCCCCACTCACAGAAACACCAAGAACCTTAGATTGGCAGATGAACCAAGAATTGCATGAAAACTTGTTTTAGACTTTACAGGGTGAGAATCTGGAGTGGACTGGCTGGGTGGTTGTGAAGAAAAGTTTAATGTGGCATTCAAAATGGAGCTAAATGGATGTTGGTAAGGACTGAATTATCTGACTTTGGGAGATACGGCGTGAGGCCATAGAGCCAAAGAGATATCCAGCACAAAACCACACACTTCAGCCCACTGGGCTCATACTGGCCATCATACTGATCCCATTCTCAAGCTCTTAGCCCTCTCTATGCCTCTACATTTCATTCATTTACTTATGCACATCCAATACTTGTTAAGTGCTGTGGGATTACCTGCTCCCTCCTCCATTTTACATTAACCCTACTCCCTCCATCCCTCAGGTAATGGCCTCCTGTTTACAACAACCTTCTCAATGTGAAAGATATCTCCTTCACCTGCCCTTAATGTGATTCATCTCCACCGTGAGGAAAACAAGCTCAGTCTCTTCACAAAACTGAAACATTATCCCAGGCAACATCCTGGGGAATTTCCTCCACACTGTGACCAGAATTGTACACAATATTCCAATGTTTTATTAAGACCTCGCTTTTATATTCTGTGCTAATTAAGGCAAGTATCCATATGACTTCTTAACCACCTCACCTAGCCGTGCTACTGCCTTCTGGAATCCTTGGACATGGGCACCAAGAGTCCCCTGTACCTCACTAACTCCCAAGGTCCTATCATTCACTGTGCCTATCTGAGCCTAATTACTTCTCCTGAGTACATTCCCTTCAGTCCTGATGAAGGGTCTTGGCCAGAAACGTCGACTGTTTTTCTCACTTCAATGGATGCTGCCTGGCCTGCCGAGTTCCTCCAGCATTTTGTGTGCATTAACTTTGCTTCCATCTGCCATTGCTCTATCAGGCTTTCCAGCTGATCAACATAATTCTGTAGACAGAGGCATTTGTCTCCCCAGTATCAGCAACACAATCAATGTCCTGCAAACTTAAAAATCATCCCTCCTCCACTCACATTAATATATATAAAACATAAAGCATCCAGCCCTGACCCCTGAAGTTCACTGCTTCTCACCAGCTTCCAGTCACTAAAGTAACCATCCTTATCACCTCTGTCTCCTATCACCTCCACAGTCGATCTCTGATCAGTCTTCCTAACCGATCTTCCTTCAGTGGTTCAGGGACTGGGAAATAAATGGAAATCACTTGGAAAAAGAGTAAATCATCAATGGTTTGGGCTGAGAGCCTTCATGAGTCCTGAAACACCAACTGTGTACCCTTTTCCATACATGCTGCCACCTGTCACAGTATCAAATCTGCCAACTTTCCATGAATCCCGGACTCTGTACCATGGATGAACTGACCAGTCTCCCATATGGAACCTTGTAAAAGACCTTACTTTTCGAACACACCAACTTCGTCAGCCTCTCGGGTCAAATGGCCTCCTTCCCCCTTGTGATTCTGACTGGCACCAGCATTTCTCTCTGTGTCTCAGGGAGCTGTGGGGTGAGCACCATGGGGATGGGTGTCACTACTCCTACCTGTGCATTGCGTTTACCAGTGGGCTGGACCCTCCTCCCTGCTCCGCCCCCCCCTCCCCCGCAGTGCGCCAGCAGCCAGCACTGCCTGGTCAAGGCCCCAGGTTCGCCGAGAGCAGTGACCTTGGATGAAGGTGCAGAGTGAACAGAGCATCCAAACAGCCAATACGGTTTTCCCGAGGGTGACCATCTTTCCGATATGCCAGAGGATTCTGAAAGGAAAGCAGACAGAAAAGAATGAGAGAGTGACGATTCCATCTCCATCAATCCAGTTTCCACGTCCACTCAGGGATGTACAAATACTACTCCGCCATTCAGTAAGATAAGAGCTGACCCTCACTTCCAAGCCCCTTTCCTGTATTCATCCCACATTCCTGAATTCCATTGGTAGTAAAGATCAACTGGTGTCTAGAACACCCTCAGTGACTGTGCCTCTGCAACCCTCAGACCAGGGATTCTGAAGTATCGATGCCCCTTGGGTGAGGAAATTTCTGCTCAACAGCTGATCCCTCATTGATCTGGTGTTCCAGATCCCTGGATGAGGGAAACTTGCACGTTCATCCTTAGAGAATGCTCTACATTTAAACGAGATGCTCCAGCGAGTGATAGACAGGTCACTGAACCTTATGCAGACAATGTCCTGTGCCATCAAAAGACACACGGGGTCTTTAAGGTATATACAGTAGATATATGTTTGCTACAGACGAAGAGAATATCAGACACTGTACACTACCTCCAGAACACATCAACCTACCAGCAATGTTGCTGTATCTGTAGCTCACATCCACAGTGACTAAGTAATACTTTGTCTGTGATTCCATACAAAAGCACACAAAATATTGTGCCAATATATATATATATGCAGAGTGTATGAGGCACTGTGGCCCCAATATCAGGCATTATACTCTATTTACATATACACAACGTTAGACAAAATCCCCACACGGACACAGGATTTCAAATTCAAGTGTACACTCTGAGGTTGTCAGACAATACACCAGGTCTCCATTAGGATAAAGCAGAGAGCAGAAATCTCTCTCAAATACAAAACTAAACCCCCATCAACTCCAGCCCTGTCATTGCTGCAAAGATTTAGAAATCCTAATGAAGGATGAATGAGTAGTTATTTGGTTTGATTCGGGGAAGCCAGTGTTGTTCATTTCCCTCCAGTGACCCTCTGAGATCCTCCAGTATTCTGTGTGTGTTGTCAGTGTTGCTGAAGACAAGTTAACATAGAATCTTTGATTGAAGAGAAAGAATTGAAAAGGGAAATTATGTTGATGTGATTTCCAGTGGACTTTCTAAAGCTGTTGATAAAATGCCCCCCAACAGGCAACGTTCCCTCTCCTTTGAAATGACCAGTGTGCACCAAAGTCTCGTGCTGTGCAGCTTTTTGCCCAGTGACAACAACACGTGCACACTGAACCTTTAAGTGGAAGTAAACCTGAAGCTGTTCTAGAGATAATAAACTACCAAGTCCAGCTTGCTGCTAATTGTTTAAGAGAAATAAACTAACTGTCAATAAGAACTTTTGTCTCCTTGGGCTTTGATCCTTTTCAATCTCGTTTATCTGCATTCTCACAAAACGTACGCGGCAGGCCTGCAGCAGGTAATGAAGATCTGCTGTTGACGGTGATTTGCTTGCTAAATTACGCTTTAAAAGGTTATGTTCCTAAATATCACTCCACTTCTTCCCACTTGCAAATTTTACAGCAACTTTTGCATCGCAACAATACATGCAGTTAACAAAAAACACAAAATGCTGGCAGAACTCAGCAGGCCAGACAGCATCTATGGGAGGAGGTAGTGACGATGTTTCGGGCTGAAACCCTTCATCAGGAGTGAAGTAACATGGGATGGTCGAGGGGGGATAAGAAGTGGGGGGAGGGATAAAGTAGAGAGCTGGGAAGCAAAAGGCTGTAGGGAAATGGGCTAGGGGGAAGGTGGAGAATTATGGGAAATAAAAGAGAAAGAAAGGTAGGGCTGGGGGGAGAGATTATAGTGAGGGGGGAAAAGAGAGAGAAAGAGAACCAGACTAAAATAATAGATAGGGATGGGGGTAAGGGTGACCACCATTTTCTGTATTGTACATAAATATTTCTCATAGCTGCACATTCCTGACCTCATGAACAGTTTCTACTGTTTCATTAAGCCATTCCACTTAAAATGAACTAGCAGTTCTTTTGTGCTTCATGCCCTTTGCTTCTTTGGAATTCGACATAGTGAGTCAATAATTTCTTCAATAAAACAGCATAAATAAGCCAGTTCTAAAACCTGCAAAGCATTGCAAACTCCACATTGTCAACACCATCCACATCAGAAACCAGAAAACAAAATGAAATCATGTATGAGCATGAAATACACTGAACATGCCAATGAGGTAGAGGCTGACAACCTCTTGTTCACTAATAGCAAAAGATGTGTCCGTGGGCACACCTTATAGGGACTTGGTAACGGGCACATCCCCAGCAATGAAGAGCAGGAGATGAAAGAGGCTGTCACTGCCAAGTGTCAGGAAAGAAACCACTTTTCTTCATAAACTTTATGACTTGAACCTGGGCACAATTTCCAGATCTGCAGATGACATGACACTTGGAATGTGAGCATAGAAATGGACTTCATGAAGATATGGGCAGAATGGTGAGATCTAATGCAGATTAAATGAAGTAATACAAATAGAGGAGATGGGTCTATGTGCAAGAGCAGGGACACCTGGGCTCTATGTGGCAGGGCAAGTTATAAAGAGCTTGGAGTCTTTCAGAACTTTCTGACAGGCTGCAATAATGATCAGAGACCAATTAAAGGAAGTGGGTTGGAAGTGGAATGGCCACTGAGTGAGCAGAGTAGTCAGGCTTTGGCAAACAGGCTTAAGCAAAACTAGGCAGAGGCTAGAAGTTAAGCTTGAGAAATTGGGGGTATAATGATCATAGGTAGGATGATCATAGTTCAGGCAGTGGAATGCTCCTCCTGTGAGATGTGGGATTTCAAGGTACCTGATGACTTTGTCTGCAGGCAGTGCATTCTACTGCAGCTCCTGACTGACGAGCTCAAGGAAGGGGAATGGAAGCTGGGTGTATTCAGGACTATCTAGGAGGCTGAAAACTTTGAAGGTGAGACTTTTACTGAGATAGTCACACCCAGAGTGCAGGCTTCATCTGCAGAACCACCAGGAGAAATAAGGGGTGTAAGTAGTTAGTGTGGCTATTCCCCTCAGCAGAAAGTATATCCCTTTGGATTCTGCTGGGGGAATGACCTGTCAGGGCACAGCAGCAGCCAGGCCAGTGGCTCTGAGGCTCAGCAGGGAATGGTAAAGTCAAGCAGAGTGATAGTGATAGGAGACTCAAGAATTAAGGAGATGGACAGGAGATTACACCTGAACCCAAGGGGTCCAATATCCTAGCGAGCAGGTTTGTCAGAGTTGTTGGGGAGGGTTGAAATTAATTTGGCAGGAGGAAGCAAACTGGAGTGACGAGGCTGAGGACGGTGCAATTGGTGTACAAGTCGATGCAGTGTGTAGTGTGGGTGATGAATACAAGGCTGAAGTTAAATTTGAATGCACGCAGTATACGGAATAAGGTAAATGATCTTGTAGCAGTCAGATTGGCAGGTATGACATTGTGGGCATCACTGAGTCGTGGCTGAAAGAAGATCATAGTTGGGAGCTTAACATCCAAGGATACACATTGGACTGAAAGGACAGGCAGACAGGTAGAGGGGGGTGAGGTGGCTCTGTTGATCAAAAATGAAATCAAATCCTTAGGAAGAGGTGAAATAGTGTTGGAAGACTATGGGTAAATCCTTGTGGGTAAAACTACAAGGTTAAAAAGACCTTAATGGGAGTTGCTGTATATATAGGCCTCCGAACAGCAGCTAAAATGTGGGACATAAATTCCACACTTTTCTATCTCCCATTGTAATAAGGGCAATGTTACAATAGTTGTGGGGAGGATTTCAATATGCAGGGTGAGCTGCCTTAACAACTATTGTCCAGTAGCACTCACATCTACGGTGAGGTACTTTGATAGGTTGGTTGTGGCCAGAACCAACTCCTAAGGCAGAACCTGAACCCACTGCAATTTGCCCATTGCCACAATAGGTCTACTGCAGGTGGGATCTCATTGGCTCTTTACCTGGCCTTGGATCACCTGGACAATATGAATACTTGCGTCAGGATGCTGTGTATTGACTACAGCTCTGCACTTAACACAAACATTCCTTCAGTTCTGATCAAAAAGCTCCAAAACCTGGGCCTCTGGACCTTCATCTGCAATTGGATTCTCGACATCCTCACTGAAAGACCACAGTCTATGTGAATCGGAAACAGTATCTCCACCTTTCTGAGCATCAACACTGGCACACCTCAAGGACATGTGCTTATCCGACTGCTCTACTCTCTCTACACCCATGACTGTGTGGCTAGGTGCAGCTCAAGCGGCATCTATGAATTTCCTGACGACACAACTATTGCTGGCAGAGTTTCAGATGGCAATGAGGAGGTGTACAGGAGCAAGGTAGATCAGCTGGTTGAGTGGCTTTGCAGCAACAGTCTTGCACTCAACATCAGTAAGATGAAAGAATTGATTGTGGACTTCAGGAAGGGGAAGACAAGGGAACACACACCAGTCCTTGTCGAGGGATCAGAATGAAAAGAGTGAGAAATGTCAAGTTCCTGGGTGTCTACATTTCCGAGGGTCTATTCTGGGCCCAACATATCGAGGTAGTTACAAAGAAGGCATGACAGAGGCTGTACTTCATTAGGATTTTGAGCAGATTTGGATTTCACCAAAGACATGCAGATTTCTACAGATGTACCGTAGAAAACACTAACTGGCTTCATCACCGTCTGGCATGGGGGTAGAGAGGGGCCACCACACAGGATCAAAATAAGCTGTTGAAAGTTATGAACTCAGTCAGCTCCATCATGGGCACTAGCCTCCCCAGCATCCTGGACATCTTCAAGGACTAATGCCTCAAAAAAAAGGCATCATCTGTCATTAAGGACATCATCACCTAGGACATGCCCTCTTCTCATTGCTGTCATCAGTGAAGAGGTACAGGAGCCCAACGGCACACATTCAACCATTCAGGAACAGCTTCTTCCCTTCTGCCATCAAATTCCTGAATGGACGTTGAACCCATGAGCACTAGCTCACTACTTTTTCTTTTTTACTCTTTTTGCATTGATTTAATTTAAAACACACGTATTTGTTCCTGTAATTCACAGTTCTTATTGTGTATTGCAATGTACCACTGCTGCATTACAACAAATTTCATGACATAAGGCAGTCTGATTCTGATGTAGATTGGGGAAAAACAGGTTGGTGCTGGATTCCAAGAGAGGGAATTTGTAGAACTATATAAATGATTTAGATGATTGAAAGTTTGCAGATGATACGAAGATTGGTGGAGGGGTAGGTAGTGTTGAGAAAACAGGTAGGATGCAGAAGGACTTGGACAGATTAGGAGAATGGGCAAGAAAGTGGCAAATGAAATGCTATGTTGGAAAATGCATGGTCATGCACTTTGGTAGTAGAAATAAATGTGCAGACTATTTTCTAAATGAGAAAATCCAAAAATCCAAAATGCAAAGGGACTTGGCCGTCCTTGTGCAGAATACCCAAAATGTTAATTTGCAGGTGAGAAAGGCTGTTAGCCTGTTAGCATTCATTTCTAGACTACAAGAGCAGGGATGTGATGCTGAGGCTTTATAAGGCACTGGTGAGACCACACCTTGAGTTTTGTGAACAGTTTTGGGTTCCTTATCTAAGAAAAGATGTGCTGGCATTGGAGAGGGTCTGGACAAAGTGCACAAGCATGATTTTGAGAATGAAAGGGTTAACACCTAAAGAGTGTTTGATGGCTCTGGGCCTGTACTTGCAGGAGTTTAGAAGAATGAAGAGAATCTCATTGAAACCTGTCAAATATTGAAAGGCATGGATTGAATGGATGTGGAGAGGATGTATCCGATAGCGGGTGAGTCTGGGACCAGAGGACACAGCCTCAGAATAGAGGGATATTCATTTAGAACAGTGATGAGGAGGAATTTCTTTAACCAGACAGTGGTGAATCTGTTGAATTCATTATGGACAGGTGTGGAAGCCAAGTCATTGAGCATATTTGAAGTAGAGATTGATGTTCTTGTTTAGTCAAAGGTTGTGAGGAGAAGATAGGAGAATGAGGTTGAAAGGGATAACTCAGCCACGAGACAATAGCAGAGTGGACTTGATGGGCCAAATGGCCTAATTCTGCTTCAACGTATATGGTCTTTTAGTTTCATGGGTGCAGATAGGAGAATGGGGTAGAAAAAGTACAGCCATGACCCAATGGGCTGAATGGTCTTTATCATATGATAATCCATTGTGTTGATGTGAACATTTCAGATAGGGTATGGAAGGGTTTATTAGAATGATTCTCGGAATGAAGGCTTCAGCTCTAAGTAGAAAACAAGCAGGAGAACCTAGGATTGACAGTGTGAAGTGAGATTACGAGGGGATCAGATAAAGGGATTTAAAATCGTGAAGAGGACAGTCATAGTTGCTAAAGAGAAAGTGTTCCTGTTGGCTGAAGGATCAAGGAGTGATGACACTTCATACACATGCAGAGTCAAGTGTTAAGTACAAAAAAACCTCATCGTGTTCTGGGGCGAGGCCAGTCATGTGTGACGAGCTGGGTTGATCATGCAGGAAGCCAGTGTGGACACAACGGACTGTTAGCCCTTTTATGAATTGTAACGTTGCTATGATTGTACCGTTCTCCATGTACGCAGTGTGTCAGTAAAGACACTGAATACCACAGCGTGCCTGACACCATGATGGATCTCTAAACATACTGAATGTGCAGTCAGCAAATTATTGTCACAGTCTGCATGACATTAGCACGTTCCCGTAACAAGCATATCAACACTGAATGTGTCACACTCCACTGCACAGACCGCATGGTACAGCCTGGACCGTGCCCAGATATATATAGAATGGAAGCACATTGTACAAGACAACATGCTGTCACCCTCTCAGCACAAAGTGGGTCAGGCACTGTGCCACATACACAGAATGAGAGGGTCGGCAGACACCCTATTGTACCCCTTAGACACAGAATGAGAGGGTCGGCAGACACCCTATTGTACCCCTTAGACACAGAATGAGAGGGTCGGCAGACACCCTATTGTACCCCTTAGACACAGAATGAGAGGGTCGGCAGACACCCTATTGTACCCCTTAGACACAGAATGAGAGGGTCGGCAGACACCCTATTGTACCCCTTAGACACAGAATGAGAGGGTCGGCAGACACCCTATTGTACCCCTTAGACACAGAATGAGAGGGTCGGCAGACACCCTATTGTACCCCTTAGACACAGAATGAGAGGGTCGGCAGACACCCTATTGTACCCCTTAGACACAGAATGAGAGGGTCGGCAGACACCCTATTGTACCCCTTAGACACAGAATGAGAGGGTCGGCACTGTGTCGGCCACCACTTGGAATATTATCTGCTATTCTGGTTGTCATACCAGAGGAATGATGCGATTGTGGTGGAAAAGTGTAGAGCAGATTCCCCAGGACATTGCCTGGATTGGAGCACGTTTTATGGGGAGAGACTGGATAGCCTGGGATAGTTTGCCCTGGAGTGAAAGAGGCTGATGGGTGAATTGATAGGGGTAAATATGGAAGATTATGAGAAGCATGGATGGGGAAAATAAATCTTTTCCTGTGGTAGGGGTTGCAAAAAACGAGGAGCATAGATTCAAGGTGAGAAGTTGTTTTAAGTGAAACCTGACTGATAAGCCCCCCACCAGACACACACCCACCCACACACACACACACCCAACACACACACAGACACACGCGCACACACGCACACGCACACACACACACACAGTTCAGTTGATATCTGGAATGTGCTGTTTGAGGAGTGGGTGAAATCAGATACATTCACTACCTTGGAGAGGAAATTACACACTTATATGGGAAAGGTGGAGAAGGGTACAACCTACAGCAGCAAATGAGATCAGTCTAGAATGGGGAAAGATTTGGCGGGGTGGTGGTGGCCCGTCTGGTTGGTTTCTGTGATGTACAATTCAATGTTGAGAGTGTAACAGCACATACAGTCTACATGTGAACGTGTCATACTGCAGACATACGCACGTGTGGCCATGTGTCAGACACTGTAGCATACTGCACACATGCACACATTCACATGCACGTGTGGCCAATGTCACACACTACACAATTGTGCACATATACATATACACACAGCCAGTACACCCAACACTACACACACAGCTGGTGTATCAGACTCTACACAATCGTGCACACACACATATATACAAAGCCAGTGCTGGTGTGTCAGACATTCAAAAATTACTCTGCATCATTAAACTTCAGATCAAACGTTACACAACTGCACACACACCTGGCCAGTGTGTCAGGCACTACAAAAATGGTACGCACACCCATACACACAAGGCCAGTGTGTCAGGCAATGTAGAAATGGTACACGTACATATACACAATGTTTCAGACCCTACAAAACCAGGCGAAAATACGCACAGCCAGTAAGTAGGACACTTTATAACTGCGTTATATAGTGTGTCAGACATTATAGAAGATCCTTCGCCCCGCCATATAAAGTGTGTCTGACACCACGGTAGAACCTCACACACATACGGTGTCAGACATAGCACTGTAACCCCATTGATACACCATTTACTAAACTCTACACCAGACACCACCATCACGCACACCAGGTTTAAAAGGCAAACCTCCACTGTGTACGGCGAGTGTGTCAGACACAATAAACCTTCGGGCTGGACACTATCGTGTCTGACGACCCACCTCCTAACTTCACGATCAGAAAAACCTTTCTTTAACTGAAGCCACCTTTAGCCACAAGGAAGGCTAATATTGACGCGTGAGAAGTAAAGTCGGTGTGATCCCCCGAGCTCAGTACGAGGGTGGTCCCGGAGCCGACCGCTCTGTCCAGAACACCCGTCTGATCCGGAATCCGATCTGAAGCAGCTCCCTGATCCGGTCCTACCGCTTTTCCTAGCCCGCAGCCTGTCCTCACCCTCGCTCCAGCTCCATGTCGTCGGCCCGCCGCCGCTTCACACAACGCCGCCCGGAGCGGCTGCGAGCCGAGGGCCGAGCGCCAGTCGCACGCCAGCTGTCAGGCTTGGCGCCCCGCCAGCGGCTGCTCTTAAAGAGGCCGACAGGCGGTCGCGTGTCTCCGACAGCTAACCTTCCCACAGCCGGAGGCCTATCGGCCCCTCAGCTCCTGTGCAGGGTCAGCACTCCCCCAACTCCCCCTTGCGCTCATCCAGTTCTCTCCAGAAATCCCGATTGACCCCACAGATTCAGATTAGTGTATCGTCACAAACACAAGGTGCAATGAGATTCCTTGTTAGTGTGAAGCTCGCTGAGTAAACAGTACATGCATAATAATAAAAGATTCAAGGTACAAGAATCAACTTTGTTCGCCATATATCTACAGGAATTTGCTGTGATGTGTTGGCGCGACATGCAACAAAAGCAGCATTCAATAATTATAAATACTGTACGATTAAATATGGATAAACTTCTACACAAATAGCAGTACTATTTGTACTTGCTGTGTTATCAACGTTATATAAAGCAGTTTAAAGTGTTCACGGTGCATTGTTCGGGGTAATAGAGGAGGTGGTGGGAGGATATCCAGAATGGTCGATCAGATTAACTGCCTGGGCTGAAAACTCTTATGACGGCATGGTTTAAATTTTAATAGCCCTATCGCATTGTCCTCACATTTCACGAAAAATTAGATCTACATTGAAGGTCCTTGAGCTCTCCCCAAGCAAATAACATTTCTCTTTGATTTGTACTTATGCCACCTGTGATCTTGTCAAATCTCCTCTCAACTTTTCTTGTTCCCTTGTTCCAAAGTAAAGAAATATTCCAAGATGGCTGCATCCATTGTAATAAATCCTTGTCTCCATCTTTCAGAAGAGAGGAGTTCAGAAGTGGACACAAAAACTCAACAGCTTCAATGTCCCATTGTCCTCTTCACCTGCAAGCTCATAGATCTGCATCCTTCACTAAATTCCCCGAAATTGGAGTCACAGATGGGCAAGCAGAAAAGAAAGGGTTTTATCAGTCAGGGCCTTGAGTAGAAAAGTTGTCCAGGATGCTGGTGAGGCCACACTTGGGAGTTCTGTGTTTAATTTTGGTCACCCTGCAATAGGAAAGATGTTATAAAGTGGGAAGAGTGCAGAAAGGATTTACAAGGATGTTGAGTAATGAACTCAAAATGTTGGAGAAACTCAGCTGGTCAGACAGCATCTATTACCTGCTAGCTTGTGCTCAACCCCCACGCCAACACCCAACCTTTTACTCTAGCTTCTACCCTCTTTTTTTACAGCCCTGATGAAAGGTCTCAGCCCAAAACATTGACCGTCCATTTCCATCCACAGATGCTATCTGAGCAACTGAGTTCCTCCAGTGTTTTGTGTGTGTTGCCAAGTTTCTAGCATCTGCAGGATGTTTTGTGTGTCATGTTTACAAGAATGTCGGATAAACTTGAGGGACTGAGTTATAGGAAGAGATCAGAAAAGCTAAGACTTTACTGGGAGATCGGGGGTGATGTTCTAAAGTTGTATAAAATTGTATTAATTGGGTCAACACAACAGAGTGGGCTGTAGGACCTGATGCTGTGCTGTTCTATATTCGATGCTCCATGTTCTGTCTCTCCATGTACCTTTTGCCAAAAGTGCTTCACTTTACAGTAGTAAGTTGCAGTACATCTACTGCACATAAGTCTCTGTGACGACTCGTACTGACAGTATGGTTGGACAGTGAACATAAGATCTAGGAGCAAGAGGAGCCCCCAATCCTTCCCGCCCAAGGTCACACTGAAGTCGGGGAAGTATCCACCCTGATCTCACATTAAAGTTTGTGAGAATTTTGTACATTCAATGAGATCATGACTCATTCGTTTAATTACCATTCTATAACATCTCTCCTCTTACAGCAAACCTGCCAACCTAGACACAGCCAATGGAATCACTACCTAACTCAATGGCAGGCACATCCTTTTTAAACTAAGGTGTTCAACATTGAAAATTGCCCCAGTACCTCAGATTTGGTACCATAAAGACCCTGTACAATTGTATTAATTCCTTACACTTGTGTTCAAGTCCACACACAATAAAAGCCAACATGCCTTTGTATCTGTTTGCCACACCCAGATATCAGATGTCAAGGACATGTGTATCAGTGCATCAATTTCCCAGAAACACCAACACTTCCCAGTCGCTCACTGTTCCACAAATACTCTCTTTTATTTGGGTTTGTGAACCAAAGTGGTGGAGTTCATGTTAGAGCCCCTCCTCCCCAATTCTCACCCATTCACTCCAGTCATTGACACTTTCTTAAAAAACTCATTCAACCTTCTCACCATTGACAGTCCTGCCCGTTTTTGTATCATCAGCAAACTTTAACTGATGACCTTGGTTTTATAAGAGGGATAAAACCAGGGTCCCAGCACCAGTTAAGATTACCACAGCAGAGCATTAACATGTTTTATGTCCAGTATGTGAATTGATTGATTGGAACTGGTAGGGGCAGCCTGCTTTAACATTGTTAAAGTGGACAATCTTTACAGAACGTGAGCAATCCATTTACACAGACTATGAACCTCAGCGTGTGATCAAATGATTAACGTAGTTTGTGAATAATCCAGGCACAAAATTGAGTCAGTGTGCAGTTCACACATGTAAACAATAAATTCACACAAAACATGAGTGGGAAATTCACCAATAGTCAACAATTCCTTCAGTGTTGACAGTCCATTTAGAGCAAAGGGTGAACCTTTTTCTCCAGAGTGCCATGAGTTGGGCAGGGGGTTGGGGGAACTAGTCAAAAAGAGAATGAGCAGGTGATTGACTGAAGAGGCTTGAATGAAAGAATTAGCAGCAGGAGATCATCTAGCCATGTAAGGATTTTATTTGTTTCAATGAGGTCACTCATCGTTCATTTCACCTCAAGTGCATCAGCCCAATCTTCCTTATCTTTCCTCACATGCCAAGCTCGTCATCCCAGAGTCACACTTGTGAACTTTGGATGTGGAGACCAGACAATATTGCAAAACATAAAATAAACTACGAGTTACAACAAGAAATATGGAAAAATATTTTTAAAACCAGGTTGTGCAAAAAGAGAGAGAAATAGTTCATGTATAATTAGAAATGTGATGGTGGAGGGTTCCTGACTTTGAGTATGTGCCTTCAGGCTCCTCTCCCTCCCCTCTGATGGTAATAATGAGAAGAGGGTGTCCTGGGTATGGCAATCCTTACTGATGGATGCCACCTTTCTGAGACACAGCCTTTTGAAGAAGTCATCAATTGTGGGAAGGCTAGTGCTCATGATGGAGCTGGCTGAGTTTACACCTCTTTGCAATGTTCAATCCTGTGCCTCCAAACCAGAGGGTAATGCAATCACTCAGAGTGCTCTCCATGCTACAGATCCCTAATGAAATACAGTATAGCTGCTGCATCGATATGTTGGGTCCAGGATACACCTACAGAGACGTTGACAGCTAGAAACTGGAAAATCACTCACCCTGTCCACTGCTGACCCATCAAAGAGGACGGGTGTGTGTTGGCTTCCCCTTCCTGAAGTCCAAAATCAATTCCTTGTCTTACTGACTTTAAGTGAAAGATTGCTGTTGTGATGCTATTCACTAGCCAACCTATCTCATTCTTGTTCACCTCCTCACTTCCATCTGAAATTCTGCTGACAACAGCTGTGTCATTGGCAAATTTATATTTGGCACTTGCACTGTATCTAGCCATACAGTCGTGGGTGTAGAAAGAGTAGGGCAATGGGTTAAGCACACATCCTTGCGGTGCACCTGTGCTGTAGGACATGTTATTTTTGAGCCACACTGACTGTGGCCTCCCAATGAGGAAGTCAGAGATCCATTCACAGAAGGAAGTACAGAGATCCAGGTTTTGAAGATTATTGGTTTCTATTGAGGGCATGATTATGTTAAGTACCAATCTGTAATCAATAAAGGGCAGCACAACATAGGTATTGCTGTTGTCCATGTGGTCCAAGGCCAAGTGGAGAGCCAGTGAGATTGCATGTGCTGTAAACCTACTGTGGAGGTCAGCAAATTGCAGTAGGTCCAGGTCCTTGTTTAGAAAGGTGAACAGAATCAATTGAGTGGAGGTTGGTTAACTCTGGACTCCCTGCATAAGGTAAGGCACGTCAGTAGATGTTGTCTTATGGATTTTAGACATGGTAGGCTGGTCTAGAAGGTTAGATTACAAGGGATCCAGGGCAGATATCGAACGGGATTTATGATTGACTCAGTAGTAGGAAGAGAAATGTCCTGGCAGCAACTCTCAGACACTTCCGTAGTTCAGTTCCTTCTTATCAACATCTGTGCCACATTACATGCTCTTGATCTCTTCAATCACTTCAAGTTCCCTGGCACTGATCACCTCATTTTCATTTTGAATGTCCAGCCCCTAAACTTCTGATCCCGTCAGCAAACCCTTGAAGCTCTCTGCTTCTTCCTAAACAGTTCCCCTTCACCACCACCCTCCTTCGTCTGGTGGGAATGGTCTTCACCGTCAACAATTTCTCTTTCAGCTCTTCCCATTTTCTCCAAACCCAAGATGTAGCCATGGGGACTTGCGTGGGCCCCAACTATGTCTGTCATTTCGTCAGCTACATGGAACAGTCCATGTTACAAGCCTACATTGGCAATGCTCCCCAACTGTTTTTGCACTACATTAATGACTGCGTTGGTGTTACCTCATTCATCCATGCGAAATTAATCAATTTCATCAATGTTGCCTCCAACCTCCACCCTTCCCTCAGATTTACTTGGTCCATCTTGGACACCTTTCTCCCGTTTCTCAATCTGTCTCACCTCTGCCGACAGACTGTCTACTGACATACTTTATAAACCTACTGAATCTCACAGCTATCTTAACTGTGCCTCTTCCTACCCTGTCACTTGTAAAAATGCTATTCCCTTTTCTCAGTTCTTCCATCTCTGCTAGATCTGTTCGTAGGATAAGGCTTTTCATGTCCTCCTTCTTCAAAGTATGGGGCATCCCTTCCTCTCTATCAATGTTGCCCTCATCTGCATCTTTTCTATTTCAAGGATATGCATCCTCAGCTCACCTTCCTGCCACCATTACAGGGACAGAGTGATCCACACCCACCAGTCTCTGTATGCAGCACCATCATCTTTTGACATCTTCAATGGGATCCTCTGACTAAACACATCTTTTCCTCATCCCCCACTCTCCACTTTCTAAAGGTCTCTAATCCCTCATCCTACACTCATCCCTCCACACTGATCTCCCTCCTGGTACTTACCCCCGCAAGAGGACATGTGCAATACCTGCCTCTACACATCCGCCCTCACCACTATTCAGGGCCCAAACGGTCCTTCTAGGTGAGGTAATTCAACTGCAAGTCTATTGGGGTCATCTACTGCATCCGGTGCTCCTGGAGCTGCCTTCTCTACGTCGGTGAGTCGCGACGTAGTTTGGGGGACTGCTTTGACAAGAACCCGTACGCCTCTCCTTCCTTTTACAACCCTTTACTTCTTGCACCAATCTGTTCAAAATTCAATTCCAAACTCCAACGCCCCGAGCTGTAATAGCGTCGCGCTAACCGCTTCTCACCTCAGCCCCCAAACCCCACTCACGGCCTCACCCTCCCCTGGTTTCACCTATCACTTGTCAACCTGTACTCCTTCCCTTCCTCCCTCCTTCTTGTTCTGGCTTCTTCCGCCATCCTTTCCAGTCCCGATAAAGGTCCTAAACGTCGACTGTATTCCTTTACACAGATGCTGCCTGACCTGCTGAGTTCCTCCAGCATTGTCTGGGTGTTGCAGACAATTTCCAGCATCTGAGAATCTCTTGAGTTTCTGTTTCTCACCTTTGTTTATATATAATCTTTCATAAATTTTAATACTTCTTTATTTTCCTCTAAATGCCCGCAGGAAAATGAATCTCTAGGTCAGCCGGCCATTAACTGGAACTTTCAAACTAAGTCTAACACGGCATCAGGAGCTGAATACTAAATAAACGCCGCTCTTCAACAATGTCAGTGTAAACAGCACTCTTCTGTCCCGGAACCAGGACACGGTAAACAGAAAGCATTGACGTTGCTCTGCCTTTGGGCAAGTCACGGCAAGCATAACACGAGACGAAGGAGTGAAATACGAGCACAATGAAACGCTAATTGGCTGGAACGTGATTGCAGAACCCGTACTGCAGGCCGAACTGTGAGGGCGCGCACACGCCGGGGCAGAGCCGTATTTCTGACAGCCCTCCCTAGGCGCTGCTCCCGAGGCGCCAGAGACCTGTGCCCGCTGGAAATCCCAGGATGTCGGCGACCAAAACCCAAGAGCGTTGCTCGGGTGTTACCCCTCCAAATCTACGGGTTTCTAGACCCTGCCCCATCCAGCCAGCAGCCAAGAGGCCAGGGATTGAGTGGGAGGAGTGGGTGAGTGGAGCCAGAGGAGAGGTAGTCACTGGCCTGAGTTGGGAAACATGGAATATTTGGTGAATTTTCATTGAGGATTGGAGGCGCAATCTATAGGTGACCTTGTCGATAGCCTTCCCTACGAATGATCCACGCAGCATGGGGCCAACCTACGGTTCTCGACATCAAGGGAAGATCCCTAGACACTAGCCATACTTTCTCCCCTGGTTTGAGAGGCGTCACCTGTCGACGGAGCCGATCAGACTGTCGGGCCTGTTGTTTCTTTCGGGCGCAGCAGAGAAGCCCCGCCCGTCTCCATTTGCGCTTGTAACGTTGGATCGACTGATCAACGGCAGGAACTCCCCTGTCAATCTCTTAGTCAGGGAAGAGAGGTGGTTGGAAACCCTTTTGGCATTCAAAGGGGGACATGTCAATGGGGAAGGACAGGAGGTTATTATGGGGATCTCAACCAAAACCAATTGGGAGCTCTAGTTGGAAGAGACAGGGCAGCGCAGCGTTGTCTCCAGCTCCAGATTCACTCTCTCAGTATGACCATTAAATTGCGGTGGAAACCAGGTGAGAGGTTACCTGTGGCTTCCACAAGAGAATAGAAGACCTTCCAAAGACGGGACATGAACTATGGTCCTCGATCAGACTTGTCCCGAGTGAAGCCGGCAGACTGAACACGTGCTAAACCACGAGGTGCTGTCTCACCGGCAGACGGGAGCTTAGGGAGAGTAATGAAGTGGGCAGCCTCGGCGAATCATCCAAAACCACCAGAATGGTGGTGTTTCCATCAGACAGAGTAGGCCAGTGATGAAATCCGCTGAGAGGTGGGAACAGGGGCGGTGAGGCACTGACAGCGGACAGAGCAGACTCGCGGCACAAGTGGGACGGGCAGAGACGAAGTCGTGGACGTCCGTGGCCGCCAGAATTGTCTTTTGGTAAATTCTTTGAATTGCTGGTTGTCGAGTTACGAGAGCGGTGTCGCCCCGGAGCACCATGGCAGGGGCAGACAGCTGGCTGGCAGTCTCCCCACCTGGGCCTGGGTCGGATTCTTGGGTAGCTCTCATCCCCGTCTTTATTCAGCAAAGCACGAACGAGGAAGGATGGACTCTGGATTGGCATTGGCCTCAGACACGTCGACCGCCGGGAGAGAGCATCGGCCTTGGTATTCCTGCTGCCGGGACGGTAGGTGGCGGTGAAATTAAACCGGAGGAAGAAGCCACCCCAACGGGCTCGACTGGAGCTGAGTCTCTTACATCCCGAACCCAGGGGAGGTTCTTGTGATGTGCCCATACCAAGAGGAGTGCTTCACCCGCTCCAGCATTCTTCGACAGCCAAAAGTTCTCACTTCCCGACACCGTAGTTGTACTCGGCGGGACTCAACAGACGGGAAAGAAAGGCACGGGGTGCTGCCGGTTATCCGCAGAAGAGTGCGGTGAGAGTAGCACTCCAATGCCGATGCAGCCACGAGGAATGGACCGGGTGGGTCTGGGCGTTGCGGCACCGGCTCAGGGATGAAGCGTCACTGCCCATCCGGAGCTGCTTGATTTGATTCACGTGTCCTAGAGGTGAGTGTGTTTACAGGGGCGGCGATGGAACTGAAGTTTCTCATGAACCGGTGATAGAAGTGTGCAAAGCCCAAGCAGGCCGCGCCTGTTCGACCCACTGGGTGACTGCTTGAACTTTACACGGGCCCGTTGGAAATGGAAGGGATAAGGACATCGCCCCAAAACAACACCTGTTCCTTGTGGAGCTCATACTTCTCTGGTTTGGCGTATGAAAATTATTGCCGAGGAGCCTTCCGGACATGCTGGACGTATTCCTGCCAAGAGTGGAAATAGATCAATATGTTGTCCAAACTTACGAAAACAAAACGCTGCTGAGTTGCCATGGTGACAGCGGTAGTAGCCATCACCTGATTCTGGCTCAGTGACCGCTGCCACCCGATTCCGGCTTTCTGCGGGAACCGTCGCTGCGAGGGAAGGCTGACATCTATTCTTCCCGATGGAATTGGGTTCGCAGCTCTGAGAAGCAGCTGTTAACTCTGCGTGAGACTCGATGGCCAACACGGTTTCTACAGATTTTAGTATCTCCTCCACGAATTTCGGACTGGTCTGTGCTTGTTGTTCTGCGAAGATCTGTTGCACAACTTGAGAAACTTCTGCCAACCCAGCGTCAGCAGACTGTAACTTCTCCCGAATCTGGCCACTGAATGTTAGCGCCAAGGTCAGCTGTCCTCTCTCTGCTGGGTCAATCTTCTTTTGTCGAGACTTGCTGACTGGGATTTGCGGTTATGGCCCAATTGCGAGAGACACTGAAGCCGATCTACAGATCGCTGACCCTTAATCGGAACTATGCAGAAATGAAAAAAAAAAGCAAACGTTGGGCCGTTTTCTAGAACTTTCAAACTAATACAGCGGCTCAGCAGCAACATTCCCTTTTTTACTTGGACTGTGTGTTAGTCTCCGTTAGTCTCGATAGACCATGGATTTATTACTTGGAAAGTTTCCAGGGCGCAAGCCTGGGCAAGGTTTGTTTTTTATGGAAGACCGGCAGCTGCCCATGCTGCAAGTCTCCCCTCTCCACGGCACCGATGTTGTCCAAGGGAAGGGCATTAGTACGCGGACTAACAGTTGCTTTGAGCAGGAAATGTTACACGATCTGAAAACTACGCGGCACTTTAAATGTTTTTGCTTGTAATATGGGCACTATGAATACTTAGACTGTAAATGTAAAAGATGACATGCATTTGATTTTAATTATTAGTTGAAGGGCACAATGAAATACTGTACAAAAAGGAAAACCTTTCATGTTTCAGAAACGTTTTCTCATCTGTCTTGATTACAAATCCATTGTTGATAATACCTGTCCAAATTAATTAAACATCCAGATGAAAAATAGGTCTTAATCCTCATAAGATCATCCTAAAGTCCCACTTCTGCGATATTGCAGCAATATTTTTGGGGCAACGCTTTTGTTGTAGCTCCTAATAGTAGCTGAGTATATTTTTGTCAGTCGTCCAACATTCTCTTTACCAAATTCAAAAGCAATAGCAACAGTCAGAAGTTTGCCAAACTCGTAACTCACCATCAGAAAATCTATTATCCAAGTGATGATACACTTTGAATCAACTGTATCAACATCGGAAATTATAGATAAGCTGCTGACTACCATTCCGTGTTTGTTGATACAATTTTAAATTGAAATACTGACAATGTAAATACGTTGAAGCTCTAAAGTGTTTCAAAGAATGTGATACGTTATTTATTTAGAAAATTATGGATTATCATTAACACATAATTAATTATAAGGTATTTTACAATTATATTAACATAACTTTCAAAATTGTATTAGCATAATTGGAAAATTATATCAACTTTATACACACGGAAATCCGAGCTGCCCGGTAACAGCGGTCATGTGCGCGGGAGCATTTCAGTTACTGCGTGGCCACGCAGCTGCACAATTTCAAGGGAGCCGTGCTCTGCAATTGTAGCTTAATACGCAGAAAATAAATTCAATTCTTTAACAGCTCAGTCGAAATGATAATCTTCGTTCCCGAAGTCAGGACAACGGTAAGCAAGGAGCGTTGACGTCGCTCTGTTTTTGGTGAGGTCGCGGCAAGATTGAAAGGAGAGGAATGGAGTTAAATACCATCACAGTGAAAACCGGATCGGGTGGGACGTGCATACTCGCGAGCGTGATTGTAGAGCCCGTTCAGCAGCCCGACTGTGAGGGCGCACACACCCTGTGGCAGATCCGTGACTGAGACAGAGTGATCCTTCACACAGTCCTGTTCACACTGAGTGATCGTTCACACAGTGAGTCTCGTTCACACTCAGTGATCCTTCACACGCCTAACCCCGTTCACACTGAGTGTTCTTTCACAGAGTGAGTTCCGTTCATACTCAGTGATCGTTCACACAGTGAGTCTCGTTGACGCTAAGTGATCCTTCACACAGTGAATCCGTTCACACAGATTATCCCGCACACAGCGAGTCCCGTTCACATTGAGTAACTTGAGGGTTCACTTGGTGATTCCCGTTCACATTGAGTGATCATCACACTTTGAGTTCCGTTCACAATGCGTGATCATTCACACTGCGAGTTCCGTTCACATTGAGGGATCATCACTCTGCGAGTTCCGTTCACGATGCGTGATCATTCACACTGCGAGTTCCGTTCACATTGAGGGATCATTCACACTGCCAGTTCCGTTCACACCGAGTGATCATCACTCTGCGAGTTCCGTTCACGATGCGTGATCATTCACACTGCGAGTTCCGTTCACATTGAGGGATCATTCACACTGCCAGTTCCGTTCACACCGAGTGATCATCACTCTGCGAGTTCCGTTCACGATGCGTGATCATTCACACTGCGAGTTCCGTTCACATTGAGGGATCATTCACACTGCCAGTTCCGTTCACACCGAGTGATCATCACTCTGCGAGTTCCGTTCACGATGCGTGATCATTCACACTGCGAGTTCCGTTCACATTGAGGGATCATTCACACTGCCAGTTCCGTTCACACCGAGTGATCATCACTCTGCGAGTTCCGTTCACGATGAATGATCATCACTCTGCGAGTTCCGTTCACATTGAGGGATCATTCTTACTGCGAGTTCCGTTCACGATGAATGATCATCACACTGCCAGTTCCGTTCACACCGAGTGATCATCACTCTGCGAGTTCCGTTCACAATGAGTGATCATTCACACCGAGAGTCGTTCACACTGAGTGACCCTTCACGTGGTGAGTCGCATTCACACTGAATGATTCTTGACACAGTGAGGTCCGTTCATACTGACTGATCATTTACACGGAGAATCCCGAACACACAGAGTGATTCTTCACACAGTGAATCCATTTCACAATGAGTGAGTCTGCACGCAGTGTATCCCGCTCGCAAATGAGTGACCTTTCATACGGCAAGACTTGTTCACGCTGAGTGATCCTTTCTGTGCGAGTCCGTTCAATGTTCCCTCTATAGTTTTTTTCCTGAGCCGCGCGGACCAATCACTGCTCTGAGCAGGAAAGTTCTGCCCGCCTTGAAACTGCGCAGCACTTTAAATGATTTTGGCAATATGTATATTGTGAATATTTAGAATTAAATTTGAAAATAAAACACATATACTTTTAGTTTTATTTATTAATTAAAGGGTATACTAAAATAGAGTGCAAAAAAACCAAAATCGTTCAGGTATCATAAACATTTTCTTGTCTGTCATTATTACAAATCCGCTGTCTATAAACACCGTCCAGATTAATTTCGCATCCAGATGAAAGAAACGTCTTAATTCTCATTAGATCATCCAAGTAGTCTCTGCTCGTCTGTTTCTGGATTTGCATTTGATTGAATTCAGAAGACTGAATCCACGATCGCAGTAAACACCAAAAGCTTGAAATGTGCCAATGATGTCACTAAGGATGGACAGGTCTTCACATTCTTCGTTTCTAAGCACGTAGTTCAACATATCATTGATCATTAAAAGTCTTAATTGAACCAGCCTTAACTTACACAGAAACGACGAATTTGAAATCACTGTATTGCTGCGATATTTTGAGGCATCGGAGCCCATGGTCGTAGTTGAGTACCTTTTGTCGGCCGTTAACATTCTCTTTTCCAGATTCGAAATTGCCTGCGTTTGCAAGTAGCAGGGCCACAGATTTGCCATTCAGTTAACTCATCGTCAGGAAATCTATTATTTAAGTCGAAGGAATCGAATAATAGGCGCAGTATGGACGTCAGAACTTACAGATACAAATAAATCTCGCACTTCGTCACTACAAAAAACGGTACATATCGCCAAGATACTCTGACCTTAACTTGTTAATGTTTGCTTTGGATCCTGTAGTGCTTCAAGTGTCTTCAAACCGCTTCTCAGAAGGATTTTACAGAGAAATCAGATCTTCTAAAACATGGTTAAAGTCAGTGAATGCGACTCGATTTTGTGATTGGTCAAACATTTCAGGCAACAGTTTTATAGATTTATGGACTAGCTTTATTCATACATAATTAATTACAGGGGTATTTCAAATGATAGTTTTTGAAATGTATGTCGATACGTGTATTAACATATTAAATGTCCAGCTGCAGGGCAACAAAGGCAATGTGCGCGGGAGCATTTCAGCGACTGCGGGACTGCGCACCTGAAAGGGAGTCGTGGTCCTGTTCACACCGAGTAATCCCTCACGGTCATGGACCCGACTGAAGAGCGACAAGCATCCAAGATTCAGCGCTCCAATTCCCCGGAACATGGTGAGCTGCCGCCATTCCTTTAAGACTCAGACTGCCAATTATCGCCTGTCACATTCCTTCATGTGCTACTTAAAGGCAACGTCTTGAGCATTCAGTGCTCAATCATGCGTTCCGGTTCTACTCCGACCATTTGTGATTTCGTTTGTGTCGTTTTGTTTATTTCGAGCTTGAGTCCTTACTCTGCACTTGGGTTCACTGCCAACCACAGGTCTGTCGTTACAGCGCGATTGAGCATCATGAGCCCGGCAGAGTATGAATATCTGCAAACACAAAGTACACTGCAGATGCTGTGGTCAAATCAACAGGTACAACACGCTGGAGGAACTCAGCAGGTCGGGCAGCATCCGTGGAAACGAACAGTTATTGTTTCGGGCCGAGGCCTCTCGTCAGGACTCTCTGCAAACAGCTTTGGCCTGCCAGTAAGCAACTGTAAGCGAGAGCACCAGCCTGCTTCAGGAGATCCTCACCACTCTCCAGAAATTCTTCTACTCCGGTAAGCATTATTCCGAGTTCGGCTGGAGCTAAACTTGGAGACTCCGTCAACACTTGAGGGATCGCTGTACCTACCCACTCCCGAGCGGTAGGGCGGTAACCCCGAAGTATTCCGACGACTTGCTCCTTGGGCTTTGAGTTACAGCGTCCAAGTTCCCTTACAGTGAAACGCAAGGTAGCCCGTACCATCTCGCTTCTTACTGGGACAGCCCTCCCTTGCCAAGGCCACCATACTCTGGGAGAAGGGTTCACCCGGCTGCGCTAGTGCAGAACTCTCTTCAGAGACTTTCAGGTGGGTATCAGAGGTCACGGGTCTGGGATAAAGCTCAAAGTTGCGCCAGGAGAATCAGTCTGTGGCCAATTATGTTTCAATTGCCCTCGTCGCTTTAATCGGTGAAATGGGGTCACACGCCATCCTGCAGTCTTCTCAGCACGGGATTCGTTCACGCTGCCTCGGCCACCTGGGCTCCTCCCTGAGACTGCGAGCGCTGAAACACTGACGATTTCCAAACAGCAGATCAGACTCCAACAGTTCCAGAATCACATTCAAGATGAGAAACAAACGTAAAGGACACAAAGCAAGTGAAAAAAAAGTTCCACAGTCAATCTGGAAGATGTCGACCAAAGGAGTATTGTAAGCAGGTGCCTTTGGGAGATCCAATGCAGGGGGAAAGTCCTTGGACCTCGGACTGGCCAGAAGATTGAAAATCCCCTTTTCACGTCTCAACCAGCAGCTCGTTGCCACAGCCCTGGTTCGGAAACCTTTGGTGCCAGGGTAGATCAACCACCAAACCTCCCGGCTCAAGATTAAGATTGGCCAGCACGTGTATCAACCCAGCTCTATCTCTTTCACTCCCCAGAATATCACTTGGGTCACCCCACAACCTGAGAGCCAATTGGGCTACTGGCATTGTTCTGGGAGGGTAACCCAGTGCAAAAAGAAATACCTATAAATGGGGCCCAAGACGCCTTCCAGGAATATCTCTGGGACAATCTCGGGACCACTTCAGAGATTACTTCCGACATGCCTCCCTTATTACCTGTTGAATCTCCCGCCTCTAACCCCAGTGCATCTGATTTGTATAGAATACATACAGAATATTCAAATCTGCTAGAGATCTTAAGCAAGAAAATGGCCACGACTCTACCACCTCACTGGGACGACAACTGCACCATCGATCAACTGCTACCGGGTACTTGTTAGGGACAGCTCTGCTCGCTGTTGGTCCCAGAGAGAAGCTTGAGCGTCTGGGTTTATTGCACCATCCATATCTCCCGCTGGGGCCAGGTTTTTGTTCGTCACCGAGAAGGGTGGTGGACTAAGGCTCTGCATAAACTACAGGGAGAGAAACAAGATCACTGTTAAAAATCAGATCCCTCTCACTTCATGAACATGGCTTTTGCAATTCCCCAGGGAGCCACAATATTTACCAAATTGTACTTCCGTAACTCCAACAACCTAATTTGCATGTGTGAGGGAGACAATTGGAAAACGGCATTCAACACCTCCGGGCCACTACAAATACTGGTCCATGCCTTTCGAGTAGGCAAACACCTTCATCAATGACATACTCCGGAAGGTGCTACACCGCTTCTTTGTTTATCTAGACCAGGGGTACCCAAACTTCCCTACAATGAACCGAGGGGTCTGTGGACCCCAGGATGGGAACCCGCGAACCCCTGAATTTTCTCCCGGTCCATTCAAGAATACATTTGGCAGATTCTACAACAGCTTCTCAAGAATCAACTAGCCGTCAGGTTCGGGAAGGGTGAAATCCATATATCCACAGTTTCCTTCCTTGGGTTTGCTATCTCTAATGGCAACCTGCAAATGGACTCTAATGAGACCCAGTCTGGGCGCCATTAACCGCACCCCACCTCCACGAAACCACTCTAGGTTTTTCCATCTTTTACAGGCGGTTCGTTTGCAATTTCAGTACAGTGCTGGCGTCGCTCACCAAGAGATCAACTGGGCCCTCTGGATTCGGGAGGCCAAGGAGGCACTTGTGCACCCTACCTTGATAGAGGACTTTCACATGCACCACCTTGGTTGCCCTGGGCCATCAGGAGCTGGCCAGTGGAGCAGGTGGAGGTCCTGTCATGGTCCGACTGAACATGGACAGACATCCATGTTTTGGTGCTGCAGCTTCCCGGAGTGTGGTTAACTGCTGCTGTCTCTTTAAGACCCAGACGGCCAGTTATTGCCTGCCACATGCCTTCATGGAAAGGTTTGATGCTGAGCCCTCAGTGCTCAGTCATAGGAGTTCCATTTCTCGGTCCAGTGTTTGTGATTTCACCTTTGGATTCGTTAGTGTCGTCTTGTTTATGTCGAGCCTGAGTCTGAGTTAATTCTAGACCTCACTCTGCACTGGTATTCACCACCATCCATAACTCTCTCGTTACACCTTATGTTGAAATCCATTCATCGTGAGCTATCATTCACCTGGGGAGTTTCATACACACTGAGTGAACCTTCTCACAGCATTACTCGTTCACACTGAAAGATCCTTCACACAGTGAGTCCCATTCATAGTGAGCGACCCTTCACACAGCAATTCCCACACACCCTGAGCGAACATTCACACGGTGAGTCCCGTTCACAATGAGTGATCATTCACACGGTGAGTCCCGTTCACAATGAGAGATCATTCACACGGTGAGTCCCGTTCACACTGAGAGATCATTCACACGGTGAGTCCCGTTCACACTGAGAGATCATTCACACGGTGAGTCCCGTTCACAATGAGAGATCATTCACACGGTAAGTCCCGTTCACACTGAGAGATCATTCACACGGTGAGTCCCGTTCACCCTGAGCGAACATTCACACGGTGAGTCCCGTTCACAATGAGAGATCATTCACACGGTGAGTCCCGTTCACAATGAGAGATCATTCACACGGTGAGTCCCGTTCACACTGAGAGATCATTCACACGGTGAGTCCCGTTCACAATGAGAGATCATTCACACGGTGAGTCCCGTTCACACTGAGAGATCATTCACACGGTGAGTCCCGTTCACACTGAGAGATCATTCACACGGTGAGTCCCCTTCACACTGAGAGATCATTCACACGGTGAGTCCCGTTCACACTGAGAGATCATTTACACGGTGTCCCGTTCACAATGAGAGATCATTCACACGGTGAGTCCCGTTCACCCTGAGCGAACATTCACACGGTGAGTCCCGTTCACACTGAGAGATCATTCACACGGTGAGTCCCGTTCACAATGAGAGATCATTCACACGGTGAGTCCCGTTCACACTGAGAGATCATTCACACGGTGAGTCCCGTTCACACTGAGAGATCATTCACACGGTGAGTCCCGTTCACAATGAGAGATCATTCACACGGTGAGTCCCGTTCACACTGAGAGATCATTCACACGGTGAGTCCCGTTCACACTGAGAGATCATTCACACGGTGAGTCCCCTTCACACTGAGAGATCATTCACACGGTGAGTCCCGTTCACACTGAGAGATCATTCACACGGTGAGTCCCGTTCACCCTGAGCGAACATTCACACGGTGAGTCCCGTTCACAATGAGAGATCATTCACACGGTGAGTCCCGTTCACAATGAGAGATCATTCACACGGTGAGTCCCGTTCACAATGAGAGATCATTCACACGGTGAGTCCCGTTCACACTGAGAGATCATTCACACGGTGAGTCCCGTTCACACTGAGAGATCATTCACACGGTGAGTCCCGTTCACACTGAGAGATCATTCACACGGTGAGTCCCGTTCACACTGAGAGATCATTCACACGGTGAGTCCCGTTCACACTGAGAGATCATTCACACGGTGAGTCCCGTTCACACTGAGAGATCATTCACACGGTGAGTCCCGTTCACAATGAGACATCATTCACACGGTGAGTCCCGTTCACACTGAGAGATCATTCACACGGTGAGTCCCCTTCACACTGAGAGATCATTCACACGGTGAGTCCCGTTCACACTGAGAGATCATTTACACGGTGAGTCCCGTTCACAATGAGAGATCATTCACACGGTGAGTCCCGTTCACCCTGAGCGAACATTCACACGGTGAGTCCCGTTCACACTGAGAGATCATTCACACGGTGAGTCCCGTTCACAATGAGAGATCATTCACACGGTGAGTCCCGTTCACACTGAGAGATCATTCACACGGTGAGTCCCGTTCACACTGAGAGATCATTCACACGGTGAGTCCCGTTCACAATGAGAGATCATTCACACGGTGAGTCCCGTTCACACTGAGAGATCATTCACACGGTGAGTCCCGTTCACACTGAGAGATCATTCACACGGTGAGTCCCGTTCACAATGAGAGATCATTCACACGGTGAGTCCCGTTCACACTGAGAGATCATTCACACGGTGAATCCCGTTCACACTGAGAGATCATTCACACGGTGAGTCCCGTTCACACTGAGAGATCATTCACACGGTGAGTCCCGTTCATACTGAGAGATCATTCACACGGTGAGTCCCGTTCACAATGAGAGATCATTCACACGGTGAGTCCCGTTCACACTGAGAGATCATTCACACGGTGAGTCCCGTTCACACTGAGAGATCATTCACACGGTGAGTCCCGTTCACACTGAGAGATCATTCACACGGTGAGTCCCGTTCACAATGAGACATCATTCACACGGTGAGTCGCGTTCACACTGAGAGATCATTCACACGGTGAGTCCCGTTCACAATGAGAGATCATTTACACGGTGAGTCCCGTTTACACTGAGAGATCATTCACACGGTGAGTCCCGTTCACAATGAGAGATCATTTACACGGTGAGTCCCGTTTACACTGAGAGATCATTCACACGGTGAGTCCCGTTCACACTGAGAGATCATTCACACGGTGAGTCCCGTTCACAATGAGAGATCATTCACACGGTGAGTCCCGTTCACAATGAGTGATCATTCACACGGTGAGTCCCGTTCACAATGAGAGATCATTCACACGGTGAGTCCCGTTCACAATGAGAGATCATTCACACGGTGAGTCCCGTTCACAATGAGAGATCATTTACACGGTGAGTCCCGTTTACACTGAGAGATCATTCACACGGTGAGTCCCGTTCACACTGAGAGATCATTCACACGGTGAGTCCCGTTCACAATGAGAGATCATTCACACGGTGAGTCCCGTTCACAATGAGTGATCATTCACACGGTGAGTCCCGTTCACAATGAGAGATCATTCACACGGTGAGTCCCGTTCACAATGAGAGATCATTCACACGGTGAGTCCCGTTCACACTGAGAGATCATTCACACGGTGAGTCCCGTTCACAATGATAGATCATTCACACGGTGAGTCCCGTTCACAATGAGAGATCATTCACAGGGCGAGTCCCCTTCACACTGAGTGACCCGCCACAAGGCGAGTCCCACTGACACGGAGTGACCCGTCACAGGGCGAGTCCCATTCACCCTGAGAGACCCGTCACAGTGCGAGTCCCATTCACACTGAGTGACCCGTCACAGGGCGAGTCACATTCACCCTGTGACGCGTCACAGGGCGAGTCACATTCACCCTGAGTGACGCGTCACAGGGCGAGTTACATTCACCCTGAGTGACGCGTCATAGGGCAAGTCCCAGTCACGCTGAGTGACCCGTCACAGGGCAAGCCCCATCCACGCTGAGTGACCCGTCACAGGGCGAGTCACATTCACCCTGAGTGACCCGTCACAGAGCGTGTCCCACTGACACTGAGTGACCTGTCACAGGGCGAGTCCCATTCACGCTGAGTGACCCGTCACAGGGCGTGTCCCATTCACACTGAGTGACCCGTCACAGGGCGAGTCCCATTCAACCTGAGTGACCCTTCACAGGGCGAGTCCCATTCACGCTGAGTGACCCGTCACAGGGCGAGTCCCAGTCACTCTGTGTGACCCGTCACAGGGCGTGTCACACTGATACTGAGTGACCCGTCACAGGGCGAGTCCCATTCACGCTGTGTGACCCGTCACAGGGCGAGTCCCATTCACGCTGAGTGACCCATCAGAGGGCGAGTCCCATTCACGCTGAGTGAACCGTCACAGGTAGAGTCCCATTAACGCTGAGTGACCAGTCACAGGGCGAGTCCCACTGACACGGAGTGACCCGTCACAGGGCGTGTCCCACTGACACTGAGTGACCCGTCACAGGGCGAGTCCCATTCACACTGAGTGTCCCACTGACACTGAGTGACCCGTCACAGGGCGAGTCCCAGTCACGCTGAGTGACCCGTTACAGGGCGAGTCCCATTCACACTGAGTGTCCCACTGACACTGAGTGACCCGTCACAGGGCGAGTCCCATTCACACTGAGTGTCCCACTGACACTGAGTGACCCGTCACAGGGCGAGTCCCAGTCACGCTGAGTGACCCGTCACAGGGCGAGTCCCATTCACACTGAGTGACCCATCACAGGGCGAGTCCCATTCACACTGAGTGTCCCACTGACACTGAGTGACCCGTCACAGGGCGAGTCCCAGTCACGCTGAGTGACCCGTCACAGGGCGAGTCCCATTCACACTGAGTGACCCATCACAGGGCGAGTCCCATTCACACTGAGTGTCCCACTGACACTGAGTGACCCGTCACAGGGCGAGTCCCATTCACACTGAGTGACCCATCACAGGGCGAGTCCCATTCACACTGAGTGTCCCACTGACACTGAGTGACCCGTCACAGGGCGAGTCCCAGTCACGCTGAGTGACCCGTCACAGGGCGAGTCCCACTGACACTGAGTTACCCATCACAGGGCGTGTCGCACTGACACTGAGTGACCCATCACAGGGCGAGTCCCAGTCACGCTGAGTTACCCATCACAGGGCGTGTCGCACTGACACTGAGTGACCCATCACAGGGCGAGTCCCATTCACACTGAGTGACCCATCACAGGGCGAGTCCCATTCACACTGAGTGACCCACTGACACTGAGTGACCCATCACAGGGCGAGTCCCAGTCACGCTGAGTGACCCGTCACAGGGCGAGTCCCATTCACACTGAGTGACCCGTCACAGGGCGTGTCCCATTCAACCTGAGTGACCCGTCACAGGGCGAGTCCCATTCACGCTGAGTGACCCGTTACAGGGCGAGTCCCAGTCACTCTGTGTGACCCGTCACAGGGCGTGTCGCACTGATACTGAGTGACCCGTCACAGGGCGAGTCCCACTGACCCGGAGTGACCCGTCACAGGGCGAGTCCCATTCACACTTAGTGACCCGTCACAGGGCGAGTCCCATTCACACTGAGTGACCCGTCACAGGGCGAGTCCCATTCACACTGAGTGACCTGTCACAGGGCGTGTCCCACTGACACTGAGTGAACCGTCTCATGGCGAGTCCCATTCACACTGAGTGACCCGTCACAGGGCGAGTCCCAGTCACTCTGTGTGACCCGTCACATGGCGTGTCTCACTGATACTGAGTGACCCGTCACAGGGCGAGTCCCATTCACACTGAGTGACCCGTCACAGGGCGTGTCCCATTCAACCTGAGTGACCCGTCACAGGGCGAGTCCCATTCACGCTGAGTGACCCGTTACAGGGCGAGTCCCAGTCACTCTGTGTGACCCGTCACAGGGCGTGTCGCACTGATACTGAGTGACCCGTCACAGGGCGAGTCCCACTGACCCGGAGTGACCCGTCACAGGGCGAGTCCCATTCACACTTAGTGACCCGTCACAGGGCGAGTCCCATTCACACTGAGTGACCCGTCACAGGGCGAGTCCCATTCACACTGAGTGACCCGTCACAGGGCGTGTCCCACTGACACTGAGTGAACTGTCTCATGGCGAGTCCCATTCACACTGAGTGACCCGTCACAGGGCGTGTCCCACTGACACTGAGTGAACCGTCTCATGGCGAGTCCCATTCACACTGAGTGACCCGTCACAGGGCGAGTCCCAGTCACTCTGTGTGACCCGTCACATGGCGTGTCACACTGATACTGAGTGACCCGTCACAGGGCGAGTCCCATTCACGCTGAGTGACCCATCACAGGGCGAGTCCCACTGACACTGAGTGACCCGTCACAGGGCGAGTCCCATTCACACCGAGTGACCCGTCACAGTGCGAGTGATGTTCACCCTGAATGACCCATCACAGAGTGAGTCCCATTCACACTGAGTGATCCTTTTCGTGGTGAATCCTGTTTACAGTGAGTAATCTTTCACGCACGAGTCCCATTTAATTCAATTCAACCACGTATGAATTACTTCTAAACCACCAATTGATAGAGCATTACTCCCAGGCTAGGTTGCAAAAGCCAGAAAGAACAGTCATGCACAGTTGAAGACAGATAGAGCACGTAGAAGATAGTAAGCACATATACAATATCAGTAGAATACAGTCACACACATAAAAAAATATTCCAAACTAAAAGTCCATGAATGTTAGGAGCAATATGGCTTGTTTTCTGCTGAGCAAGCACTAGAGGACAGCACCCACTCCAGCCTGGATGCCACACCATACTGTCCCTGGCACTATGATGGAGGGCACTGGCTCCAATACCCCTCTCCCAGGCGGCCGTAAACAGGCGACACCGCAGCCCGAGTCCCAGTCCCTGCCACGACTGAGGCAACACACTTCCCCCACCATTTGTCTCACCAATAAAGCAGTGACTTGCAGCATTCCAGTTTACTAATGTTCAACAGGGTCTCTGTTGCTAACACAAGGAAAGTGACTCGGATAATCGCCTGCTGTTAGACTGCAAACAGCCTTCTTGCACCAACACCTCCAACACCGGCAGCAGCATGACCTGCACCAAGTGTAGATCTGCAGTAGTCCAAGTTCTCAATATCCAGCAGGGTCCTGCCATCATAAAATGCATGGCTCCAAAAGACAAGAACACCACTGACTGACCCCATAGAAGCTGTTGCATCTGGGCATGCCACCATCTTACCTGAAGGGATTCACACTGAGTGACCCTTCATGTGGTGAGACCCATTCACACTGAGTGATATTCAGACAGTGAGACCCGTTCACACTGAGTGATATTCAGACAGTGAGACCCGTTCACACTGTGACCCTTCATATGGTGAGACCCATTCACACTGAGTGATATTCAGACAGTGAGACCTGTTCACACTGAGTGACCCTTCAAATGGCGAGACCCATTCACACTGAGTGATATTCAAACAGTGAGACCCGTTCACATTGAGTGACATTCAGAGTCACATTCACACGGAGTGATCCTTCACAGGGTGAGACCTGTTCACAGTGTGATCCTTCATATGGTGTTTCCTCTTCACACTGAATGGTGCTTCACATGGTGAGCCTCAGTCACACTGACTGACCAGTCATATTGTGTGTCCTGTTCACAGACTGACACTACACACAGTAACTTCGTCCACAGTGAGTGATCCTTCACGCTCTGAGTTTTGCTGGCCCCGAGTGAACATTCACTCGGTGTGAGTGATATATTCAAAGTGCAGGCAATCCATCCATATTGAGTCAGAGTTTTCCTGGTCCCATGGTAAAGAACAGGAAATGGCTCTATCGCAGATTTTGAGTGTTGTATTGACACACCAATTGGACCGAGCCATTAACACCCAGTGAGTGTGACCCATGCAGAGTCAATGTCAACATGCTATTCACAAACATTTTGAATAAAAATCTGGGGCAAGCAAGCATTAACACAGCATATGAGCGGGTCACTGTGTGAACTGTTGACCGAATGTACTGTCAGGACGCTGAAGCAGGGACCCTATCGCAGACCGAGTACTGTGCGCACTGTGATATTTACCAAGCAACAAATCCTGAGGTGCAAACAAAGCTGGCATCAAAGTTCAGGCAGAGATCAAAACATCCAGAGAGATCCAAAAACCAGAATCGGGAAACAGGCACAGTCGATATTCAGACGGACAGATATGAATGCTGAAAAGGCTCAGGAAAATTCACTGACACAATCTGGCAACAAACAGGTGAAAACACAGGACTGAAATACACTGAGCAATAAACAGAGAGGCAGATGATAGGTGGACCACAATGAGCCTCAGGTGACAGCAATACGGGTAATAATGAGAAACCGATGAGAGACAAGTACTCAGTAATACAGGAGCTGGAGTAGAGCAGGAGCACATGGCAATACCTGGTTCCAGTGGCTTCTGAGATGGGAGCTTTGGGCTGGGGGAGTTGTGTTTGGGGGCCGGTAATAAAGACAGCCATGGCAGGAGGTTATTTGGAGAGAAAGGGACCACAGTTGAAAGGGTGGTACCCAGAACCAGCCACCAATCATTCTATTCCTTTCATGTTTCCAGATAACCAACATGGCATCTACCCCGACTGAGAGTGTCGGTGACTGCTCTTGTTTTCTAGGTTAAAGTTCACCATCTCCAACTCTCCAACAGGGTTATGCTATCTGTGGTGAAGGGATCAATGTGATCCCATGCCCTCTTCACTTCAAATCTGGACTTTTCCAATGATCTACTGTTTACCAGTTACTTGTTCCATGCCCACCACTGTCCCATATCCAACTCCCCCATATCCACTGCTGCTCCATATCCACCACTGCCCCATCTCCACCACTGCCCCATATCCACCACTGCCCATATCTATCACTCCCCATATCCACCACTGCCCCATATCCATCATGACCCCATATCCACCACTGCCCCATATCCATCATGATCCCATATCCACCACTGCCCCATCTCCACCACTGCCCATATCCAACTGCCCCATATTTACCACTGCCCCATATCCATCATGACCCCATATCCACCACTGCCACATAACCATCACTGCTCCATATCCATCATGACCCCATATCCACCACTGCCACATAACCACCACTGCTCCATATCCATCATTACCCCATATACATCTGTGCCCCATATCGATCACTGTCCCATTTCCATCAGAGCCCATATCCACCATTGCCACATATCCATCCCTGCCCCATTTCCATTCCTGCCCCATATCAATCACTGTCCCACCTCCACCACTGCCTCATATCCATCACTGCCTCATATCTACAATTTCCCCATATTCATCACCCCATATCCAGTAGAGTTGGGGGATTTTGCAGAGTGAGCATTTGTGATGTTTCTCGATAATCTGGGATCCCTGCTGTGGGTTGTCCAAGTCTCTCCAAACAGTGTGTGAGGGCAGGCATCACTGCATCCTGATAGGCTATGAGCATTGTGCCAGGTCAAAGGTCCTTATCTTCAAACATCTCAGTTGATTAAAGTTTGCACTGTCACAAAGAGGCAGTGGTGAATTTATTTGTGGTGCCTTTATTTCACTTTTGAAGCTGCTGTGCCTTTAAATAGTGACTAAAAATACTGTGTCTTTAAATGGCAACAGATTTGGAGCTGTTGTGTGCACAGCTGCCTGTAACCACGGCTTAGAGTCTTTACAATTGCTATTCAAATTGGCAATGTAGATATAAACTATTATTTAAAAGCTAAAGTTTCATAATTAAAGCCTAGCTCTGTTAATATTATTCACTATTTGGATGTACATAAAACTCTTTGCTACTCAAAGCATTTAAAACTTGTGTCAGTTCACAGTTCTCACAAGTGTATACACTCATAGACTCAGACTGTCACAGACACACACACAAACAGATGTGCACTAACAAAGGAGCTCAGATAGCAGCAGGAATAGGCCCTGTTGGCCATTTGGCCCCTTGTGCCTGTTCCATCACTTCAAGATCAAGGCTGATTCTTTTTTGCCTCATATCTATCTTCCCCATATCCCTTGGTCCCTTTAATATTCCAATTCTGCCAGCCTCTGTGTTGACTCAGTCTTTACAGATCCTAGGATGGAGAATTCCGAAGATTCACCCGCCACTGCAGGAATTATAGAGTCACACGGCACAGAAGCCAGAGCCTTTGTCCAACTCGTCCGTGCTGACCGAGCCACCTATCAAGGTTAATCCTGCATTTGTCCTGATCTGAGTCCCAGACGGCTTTTTCCTTACTCTCAGTCTGTAAGTCTGGTTCTTGGCACCCTTACCAGGAAAAACAATCTCTCTGCAAGCTGACAGAATATTGCAGATTTTAGTGAGGCCAGCTCATCTCAGGGCAAATTGATTGGAGCTGGGGTTGGGGGTAGTTGTGGAATGAAGAGCGATCAATAGCTTGCTCAGTGGATGAGTCTGTGGGTCGAAATGACGTGGTGCTGATTGAGTGAATGAGTTTCCATGGTTCCCCACTCCACACCCTCTCTGTAGATTTTGTTCCAGCTTGGCAGAAGGACATGTGTGGCCATGTTTGAGATCAGATTATGCACATTCCTTGCACGTAATTGGATGCAGCTTCCCAACACGGCCTGTGAAAACAGAGCCCACGCAACCCCCTGTTGGTGGTAGGGTGGGGTGGGGAGGGGTGGAATGAACCACAGCCAAGGGCTGCACTGGAAGTGCTCAGCACTTTGAGTCCTCTCACTGCCTGCAGTCATCAGCCCCCAACTGAGCTCCAGGACCACCCTCGGCACCAGGGAAGGTAGAGCCCCACCCCTGAAGTCTCTCCAGGATGGGATCTGTACCTCCCTTAACAAGCCTCTTTTTAATTCCTGTATCCCCACCTCCACTTCCCACATTCCCATCAATGAACCTGACTCTCCCACATTCTCCAAGTCATACCCAACGACTACATTCCCTACGCTCCCTCAATAGCTTTCACAACCTCATGGCTGCACCCCCACCCCCATAGTTCCCTCCTACTCCCACTTACCCCTGTCACAACTCCCTCCATCCCCACCACTATATCCCCCTCACAAACCTTCCCACTCCCACATCATCCCCTCACTCCAGCATTCCTCCCTCTGAACTCCCACATTCCCAACACCACCCCACACTCCCATATGACTCCTCCCTCTCCCACTCCCCTATATTCCTCTCCTAAGTGGGTCAGTGCAGAGTCACTGCCTCGCAATTCCAGAGATGCAGGTTTGATCCTGACCTTTGCTCCTGTTTGTGCGGATTTTGCACATACTCCCAGTGACCATATAGTTTTCCATCAGAGGCTCCAGTTTCCTCTCACACACCAAAAGCTTGTGGGTAGGCAGATTAGTAGGCCAATATAAATTTCCCATTGTGTGTCAATCGGTATTAGAATCTGGGAGGGACTGATGGGACTGAGGAGAATAAAATGGTTGAGGGTAGGACTAGAATAAAATGAGGATGATTATTAGCAAGAGTGGACTGAAAGGACTGTTTCCATGTTAAATCTGTCTTTTACGCAAATCTCCCCATTCTATTTCAATACCCCATGTTTCCTTCTCCACTCCCAGCATTTTCCTCTCTATTGCTGCTTCCCACATCCTCATCCCATTTTCTGTATCCTTTCCAACATTCCCATTTCGCTTCCCTCATTCAAACCTCTAGAACACATTCTCCAGCACTGGTTTCCACCCTTTCCGCTCTTCCTCACTGACATACCCATTCTTCCATATTCCCACTCTCCTGCAACCCCTCTCCGGACCTTACCTCTGCAGTAATGGGCTCCACATTTCCCCACCTCTGACTATCTGGGCAAAAATTCCCTGCTTTCTTTCTCCCTCCCTTTTAAATAGTGGGGTTAAGTTACTACCCTCCAGTTCACAGGGACTGGTTGAAAGTCTGTTGGGAAATAACACCAATGCATGAACCCAGGGCCACTTCTTTAAGCACTCTGTGCTGCTGATCAAAGGGATGTATCAATTTATTTATCTATTTGTTTGTCTGTTCTTCTTTTGTTTATTTATTTATCTGTTCATCTATTTTTTTATCTATCCAAAATCTATTGATTTATTTATTATTTTGCTTATTTAGTGACAGAGTGTGGAGTAGCCACTTCTGCCCTTTGAGCCTCACCACCCCAGTGATCCCACAACCCTGATTAACTAACGAGATCACAGGATAGTTTACAATGACCAATGAACAGATCTTTCCAGATTTATCAGCCTTCCGTCCCATAAAGTTCTTTAGAAATAGACTGGAATATAATTTAGTATCTATTGTGAATCAAAGGATCTGTTCAATTTGTCTGCCATCTCTTTCTTTCCCATTACGAATTCCCCTGATTTGGATTGCCGGGAACCTACGTTTGTCTTCATAAGCCTTTCTCTGTTTGCATATCTACAGAAAATTTGTAAGTCACCTGCAAGCTTACTACCATGCTCCAGTTTGCTGAGTTCTCATCCTCAGGTCTGTTGAACCTTGGGCCAATCTGTATGTCTCCTTCTCTGACAGACTTTCCTTTCTTACCCTTTGTTAAGTCAACCTTCCTGTTTTGTTTTTTCATATTAGTTTTTTTGTTTAATATTTTTAATCTATGTGGTCCACCAACAGCCCACAAGTAATGCTTCCTCGTCTACCTTAGCCAACTCTTGCTTTATACCATCACAGTTCCCTTTGTTTTCAGGATCCTAGCCACCAAAGCAACTTCATCATTATGAAGAAAACATATTCTGGTTCTCCCTTCCCAAGGGGTCGCACAAAGTTTTTGATTAATCCTTTATAATTACACAATACCCAAAACAGAATGACCTGTTATCTCATTGGTTCCTGAATACAAATTGTGTCGCACTGCCAACAACTTATTTCTCTACCATTTGAGTTCAAACCTAGCCCAAAGCTCATCAAACATTTCCCCTAGGGCAGGGTTCCCCAAATGGTTTTCCACAAGGGCCAAATTACGTCAAGCATGTCTTTTCACTGTGCCAGTATGTTGTTCATGGGCAGATGTTGTTGTTGCTGCTATTACCATTACTATTATCATTATTATTATTAGTAGTAGTAATAATTTAGGCCTGGGATTCTCAAAGCCTGTGTTGTGGGTCACACAAGAAAACAAATACACTCTTGAAACAAAGTAAGTCCAAAACCAACCATTTAAACACACACACATACACAATGGTAGTCGTCACCACTTCTCTTCCACACCAAGAGTTTTAGTAGTACTGCCTTTTCCACTGTTTCTGTCCCCTCTTTTAATCTATTTGTTACTTTTTAATTAAGCTATGTAGCATTTGAAGTATGAAGTGTAGCTATAAATGAAATTATCAGTATTATTGCTGTTGCAATATTATACCACAATAAGATTGACAAATGGACAAAAATAAATTGATTCACTCACCAATCAGTGCGAGAAGTGACAGGGGCGGGATGAGGCAATCCTTCTGATGTCAGGCCTGTCTTCTGTGGTGGTGATCCTGAGGCACTGGCCAAGATTGGAGAGTCTGTTTCTGTCCTGGTTTTTGATGGAGTTCATTGAAGAAAACGATGACTCACATGTGTAAGTGGAGGGGAACAGTGTGAGTAGGAGCATTACAATAGCTCTCGTGTTTTTGAATTGAGCTTGGGGAACCAGGTTGATCCAAAAGTCACTCACCCCAACGTCTTTGTGCTGTGCTTTGAGCAAATCAGATGTTCCTATTTCCAAGACCTCCGTCTGTAGAGTTGCCTTATCTGTGGAAGGCACTAGCCTTTTGGCCTCTGCAGTCCACTAGCCGTCAGTTGAAATGGAGAACGGCTGTCTCAGGAAGAGGAGAATGTCACCTGAGAGTTTAGGGGAGCTTTATCGTTCCCTGAAGTTTTTTGCCAGGCTCGTCATGAAATCCTTCATTGCTGGATCCTCCCGCATTTCGTTCTTCTTGCAATGCTCCCACAGAGTGGAAAGTGCAACTTTCTCCCGTGAATGTCGTGTGCTCTAAGGGGGCGTCGCTCAGATGTGCAGTGCGGGATGAGGTTAAAATAAATTAGAGCAGTGCGCTTTATTTACATGTGATGACAGGTGCATTCATGTAAGTGCCAATGGGTTGGTGTGGTCTGGACCTGCCCGCGGTCCGCCTATTGGGGTTGTCTGCCCTAGGGCATTAGTCCTGGTATTGGCAAGGTTGGAACCTTTCTCACATGTACACCAGAATGACCAAATTCTGCACCAGATCCTTTTTCTGTTCTAACTCTGTAAGTTTGTGGGTGACACCTCTACAGTGGACTGGATTTCAAATAACAATGAGACAGAGGACAGGATGGAGATCAGAATCAGGTGTATTATCACTGAGATGCATCATGAAATCCGTTGTTTTGTGGCAGCAGTACAGTGCAAGAGATAAAAATTACTCCAGGTTACACAAATGAAAAAAAAATTGGGTAAAAGAGAAATAGGGAGGCAATGTTCATGGACCATTCAGAAATCTGATGGTAAAGGGGAAGAAGCTGTTCCTAAAACATTGAGGCACCTCTTCAGGCACTTGTACCTCTTCCCTGATGGTAGTAGTGAGAAGTTGGTAACTTCAACTCCCTAATATTGATTAATGACTCCTTAGTGCAAATGGTTTGGATAGGGGTGAATTTGTTAGGTGTGTCTAGGAAGGACTCCTGACTCAATATGTAGACAGACTGGAGAGGCCATATTGTATTTAGTATGAGGAAATTAACCAGGTCAGATGTCAGATCTCTTAGTGGGGAGAGCATATCAGAGACAATGACATTATGACCTTGGGGAAGAAGTGGAGCAGGTGGTATGGCAAGATTTGATGGTGGGAGTGTGAATAATAAACTGGGAACTGATGTACCCAGCCTCCATGAGGACCACAGTCTTGTTGTAGGGTTTGGAGGCTTGCGTGCCTCAATGACCCATTATAGTTGGCTGGAGCTAGGCCATTATGCTTTGGCTGCAGGTAGGGTCACCCATGCCAAAGAGGCCAATGGGTAAGAGGCCAGACTAAGAATTGTCCACTGGCTCCCCAGGTTTGGGGGTTCAGCTCTGAGCTAACAACCCTGACTGATAATGCTTCAGAAACAGCAATGAGAGCATCTGAGAGATGCATCCTTCTGCATCGGAGAGTGATGACATTCCTGAGTCTCCACACGGGACTTGTGGGTCTAAAAGTAGTGAAAACTGAGAGGAAGCTACTGACATGATGAAGGAAGCCCTGAGCACTGCCGGAGATGGAGGACCTTCATTGCTGCCCTGAACACCAGTGGGCTGAAAGTAAGTGAATAAGATGCACAATGTGGGAAATGTGGAAGTTGTTGAAGGAGCACTGGAGGTTCTGGACAGTTTGATTCATTGAGGCAGGGAAACAATGGTAGGGTGAATGAATCATGGTTGGCAAGATGCAGAACACCTAGTCAAGAACAAGAAAGAAGCTAACTTTTTGTTTAGGAAGCAAGAATCAGTTACAGGGTACCCAGGAAGGAGCTAAAGAATGAATTTAGGAGAGCCAGAAGGGGACATGAGAAGTCCTTGAGGAGTAGGATCAAGGACAACTTCTGGTGTTCTACACTTATGGGAAGAACAGGAGGATGGCCAGAGTGAGGACAGGACCTGTCAGAGATAGAAGAGGAACATGTGCCTGGAGTCAGAGGAGCTATTAGATTCCTACCTATTAGCATTATAGTTCATCCTCCTCCAATGAAATATTTTCACATACTGCCTGCTCCTATCACTCCCCAAAGCTATACTCCCGCTGATAAGTATGAAGAGCTAGAGGAGGTCTTTAATGAATACTTTGCTTCATATTCCATCAGTGAGAGGGACCTTGATGATGTGAGAATGTCATAAAACAGGCTGATATTCTTGAACATGTTGATTGAAGTACAAAGTTATCATCAACGTACATATATGTCACCATATGCAATGCTGAGATTCATTTTCTTACAGGCGTAATCAATAAAAGAATAATAACCATAACAGAATCAATGAAAGGCTGCACCAACTTGGGTGTTCAATCAGTGAGTAAAAGACAACAAACTGTGCAAATACAAAAGGAAAGAATCAATAATAATAATAAATAAATAAATAAATAAGGCGATTAGTATCGAGAACATGAGATGAAGAGTCCTTGAAAGTGAGTCCATAGATCGTGGAACATTTCAATGATGGGGCATTTGAAATTATTCCCTATGGTTCAAGAGCCTGATGGTTGAGGGTAATAATTAGACATTAGAAGACACTAGAATACTACAGCACAGTACAGGCCCTTCAGCCCTTGATGTTATGTCGACCCATATATTCCTTAAAAGAAGTACTAAACCTACACTACTCCGTAACCCTCTATTTTTCTTTCATCCATGTGCCATTCCAAGAGGCTCTTAAATACTCTGTGGTGGCCAGTGCCATCATGTTTGCTGTTGTGTGCTGGGGCAGCAGGCTGAGGGTAGTAGACACCAACAGAATCAACAAACTCATTCGTAAGGCCAGTGATGTTGTGGGGGTGGTACTGGACTCTCTGAGGGTGGTGTCTGAAAAGAGGATGCTGTCCAAGTTGCATGCCATCTTGGACAATGTCTCCCATCCACTCCATAATGTACTGGTTAGGCACAGGAGTACATTCAGCCAGAGACTTATTCCACCGAGATGCAACACTGAGCGTCATAGGAAGTCATTCCTGCCTGTGGCCATCAAACTTTACAACTCCTCCCTCGGAGTGTCAGACACCTGAGCCAATAGGCTGGTCCTGGACTTATTTCCACTTGGAATAACTACTTATTATTATTTAATTATTTATGGTTTTATTTTGCTATATTTCTACACTATTCTTGGTTGTAACGAAACCCAATTTCCCTCGGGATCAATAAAGTATGTCCGTCTGTCTAATATTTTAGCCTCCATCACCATCTCTGGCAAGTCATTCCAGGCACCCACAACCCTCTGTGTAAAAAACTTACCCCTGATGTCTCCCCTAAACTTCTCTCCCTTAACTTTGTACATATGCTCTCTGGTGTTTGCTATTTGTGCGCTGGGAAACAGGTACTGACTATCCACCCTATCTATGCTTCTCATAATATTGTAGACCTCTATCAAGTCCCCTCTCATTCTTCTATGCTTCAAAGAGAAAAGTCCCAGCTCTGCTAACCTTGCCTCATGAGACTTGTTTTCCAGTCCAGGCAACATCCTGGTAAATTTCTTCTGCACCCTCTCCATAGCTTCCACATCCTTCCTATAATGAGGTGACCGGAACTGAACACAATACTCTAAGTGTGGTCTCATCAGAGATTTGTAGAGTTGCAACATGACCTCTCTACTCTTAAACTCAATCCCCCTGTTAATGAAGCCTAGCATTCCATAGGTTTTCTTAACTACCCTATCAACCTGTGCAGCGACCTTGACGGATGCATGGATTTGAACCCCAAAGTCCCTCTGTTCATCCACACTCCCAAGTAACCAACCAACCCTGTACTCAGCCTTCTGGTTTGTCCTTCCAAAATGCATCTCCTCACACTTATCCAGATTGAACTCCACATGAACCTGGTGGTGTGGCCTGGTTATTAATGAACCTGGTGGTGTGAGTCCTGAAGCTCTTCTAGCTTCTTCCTGATGACAGCAGTGAGAAGAGAGCATGTGGTGGGGGAAGGGTACCTAATGATGGATACTGCTTTCCTGCACCAGCATTTCATGTAGATGTGCTCAGTGATGGGCGGGGTTTTACCCGTGATTGGGCAGTATCCACTAGTGTTGTTGGATTTTCTGTTTAAGGGTATTGATGTTTCCATACCAGGCTGTGATGAAACCAGTCATTATACTCTCCACTATACATGTTCAGATGCCGACCTAAATGCTAGGCATACAAGCATTTGATGATGATGACACATGTTAAGAAAGAAAATGTGCCAGAACTTTTGAAAAACATTATGATTGATAAGTACCTGTGGCCAGACAATTTACACCCTGGATTACTACAGGAAGTGAGGGAAGAGATTGTTGTGCCTTTGGTAACGATCTTTTCATCCTTACTGACCACAGGCATAGTACCAGATGATACAAAGATGGCAAATATTATTCCTTTGTTCTAGAAAGGGAGTAGGGATAATCCTGGGAATTAGAGACCAGTGAGTCTTCACTTCACTTGTGATCAAATTATAGGAGAGGATTCTTACAGACAGGATCTACAAGCAATGGAGAAGCCTTGTCTGATTAGGGATAGTCAGCATGGGTTTGTGAGGGGCAGATCGTGCCCCAAGAGCCTAATTGAATTCTTTGGTGAAGAAAACAAAGCATATTGAGAAAGATTGAGCAATAGATGTGGTCTATATGGATTTTAGTAAGGTATTTGATAAGTGTCCCCATTGAAAGTCAGGGAAGCATGGGATCCAGCTTGGCTGTGTGGGTACAGAATTGGCAGATCTGTTCTAGGACCCCTGCTCTTTGTGATTTTTAACAAGTGGTTTGGATGAGGAAGTGGAAGGGTGGGTTAGTAAGTTTGCAAATGAGATGAAGGTTGATAGATTTGTGGATAGAGTGGAGGGGGACATTGACAGGATGTAGAGCTGGGCTAAGAAGCGACAGACGGAGTTCAACCTGGAAAAATGTGAAGTTATTCACTTTGGAAGGTTGAATTTGAAGGCAGAATACAGGGTAAATGGTAGGATTCTTAAAAGTGCAGAGAGATGGAGGGACCTTGGGGTCTGTGTCCATAGATTCCTCAAAGTTGTTCTGCAATTTCATAGGATTGTTAAGAAGGAATGTGGTATGTTGGCCTTCATTAATTGGGGAATTGAATTCGAGAGATAACGTTACAGTCAGTTCTAGTTGCCTCATTATACGAAGGACTTGGAAGCCTTGGGGGGGGGGGGGCTGCAGAGAATACTTACAAGCATGCTGCCTGGACTAGAGGAGCTGTCTTATACTGAGCTAGGGTTTTTTTCTTTGGAGTGAAGAAGGATGAAAGCTTACTTCATAGAGGTGTACAAGATGATAAGAGGCAGAGATCGAATGGATAGCAAGAGACTTTCTCTGGGCAATAATGACTAATACAAGGGAGCATAATTTTAAGGTGATTGAAGGAAAATATATCAGGATTTCAAGGATAAGTTTTTTGCACAGAGTGGCGGGTGCATGGAACACCCTGCCAAGGATGGTAGTAGAGTCAGATACATTAGGGATAGTTAAGAAACTCTTAGATATGCACATGGACAATAGAAAAATGGAGGGCTATGATTGGAAGGAAAGGTTAGATTGATCTTAGAATAGGTCAAAGGGTCATGGGCTGAAGGGCCTGATCTTTGCTCTAAAAGGGCATGGAGTGGTGAGTGTCCTTAATGACAGATGCCACCTTGTTGAGGTACTGCCTTTTGAAGATGAGGGTGGAGAGGCTTATGCCCATGATGGAGCTGACCGAGCCTACAGCCCTCTGCAGCCTGTTGTGCAATGAAGCCTCCCTAAGATGTGGTGAAGCCACATCTGTAGTAATTTGCTAGGCTCTGGTGACGTAGCAAATATCCTCGAACTCCTAACGAAGTAAAGCCACTGGTGTGCCTTCTTCATGACTGCATCAATATATGGGGCTCAGGATAAATCCTCTGAGATACTGACTGTCAAGAACTTGGAGTGGCTCACCCTTTCCACTGCAAACCCCTCAATAAGAACTGCTGTGTGTTCATCCGACTTCTTCTTCGTGATGTCTACAATAAATTCCTTAGTCTACAACAATGCTGGGTGTAGCATTGTTGTGACATTACTCAACCAGCCAACCTATCTCACTCTTCATTGCTATCTGAGATCAAGACAACACCAGAAATGTCATAGATGAGACACTAGTGGTATAGTGTCAAGATAACAACATTAATGATTTCAGTAAGTGCGGTGCAATAAATGCTCCAATCTGTATCAATGGTGTAGATGTGGAGATGGTTGAGAGCTTCAAGTTCCAAGGTGTAAATATCATCAGCAACTTTTCCTGGTTCAGGTATGACCAAAGGAAGCACACCAATGTCTCTACTTCTACACAAGTCTAAGAAAGTTTGGCATATCCCTGATGACTTATTTCTCTTTTTATGGATGCACCATAGAAAGAATCCTATGTAGATACATCACAGCTTGATATGGCAACTGCACTGTTCCAGACCACAAGAGATTACAGAAAGTTGTGAATACAGCACTGTCACAGAAACCACTCTCTCCTTCATTAACTCTCTCTACATTTTCCACTGTCTCAGGAAAGCAGCCAGCATAATCAAAGACCACACCCACCCCCAGTCGTTCTCTCTTTTCCCCTCTCTTCTCAGGCAGGATATACAGGAGCCTGAGAGCATACCCCACCCCCAGGTCAAGTATAGCTTCTATTCCACGTTATCAGATTCTTCAACAGACCTCTCTTACACTAAAGGATGAACCCTTAATCTATATTTCATTGAGGTCCTTGCAACTTAATTGTCTAACTGTAACACTTTGTTCTCAATTGTTTTCCTTTACTACCACTTTGATGTAACTATTTTTAGCATAAAGATGGAAAACATGCAGATGCTGGAAATCCAGGCAACACACACAAAATGCTGGAGGAACTCAGCAGGCCAGACAGCATTTATGGAAAAGAGTAAACAGTTGACGTTTCGGGCCAAGACACTTCATCAGGACTAGGAAAAAAGATGAGGCTGGAGCAAAAGGTGGGGGAGGGGAGGAAGAACTGTAAGGTGGTAGGTGATTGGTAAAACTGGGAGAGGGGGAGGGTGAAGTAAAGAGCTGGGACACTGATTGGTGAAAGAGATAAAGGGCCGAAGAAGAGAGAATCTGATAGGAGAGCGTAGAAGACCATGGAAGAAAGGGAAGGGGAGGAGCACCAGAGGGAGGTGAAGGGAATGCAAGGAGATGATGTGAGAGAGGGAAACAGGAATGGGAATGGTGAAGGGGGGCAATTACCAGAAATTTGAGAAATCGACGTTCATGCCATCAGGTTAGAGGCTACCCAGAAGGAATACAAGGTGTTGCTCCACCAACCTGAGTGTGGCCCCATTGCGGCAGTCGAAGAGGCCATGGACTGACATGTTGGAATGGGAATGGGAAGTAGAACTGAACTGGGAGATCCTGCTATTTCTGGCAGATGGAGTGTAGACGTTTGGCAAAACCGGTCTGGATTGCATGCAAAACATGCACCTTGGTACTTGTGACAATAATAAAAATTAAAAATAGATTAAAGATTAGCTTTATTTGCCATGTGTGCATCTAAATATATTGTGAAATGCGCAGTTTACATCGGCAGCTAACAGAGCCCAAGATGTGCCAGGACAGCCTGCAAGTGTCAGCATGCTTCTGGTGCCAACATAGCTTGCCCACAATTTACTAATCCTATCCTGTATGTCTTTGAAATGTGTGAGGAAACCAGAGCACCTGAAGGAAGCCCAGACGGTCGCAGAGAGAATGGACAAACTTAGCATTGGCAACAAGAATTGAACTCTGATCTCACAGCTGGCGTTGTAAAGTGTATGCTCTCTGCGTGCTACTGTGCCACTCTATAATAAAGCAATAAAGAGTTTTTCATAACTAATTCCAAAGTCTCTGCAATTTAAACCCCAGCCACCTCCACTTTTAACCTTTTCCTTTTTACAATCTGCTATTGTTTCTTCCTCTTAATAACTTGCATAGTTTGCATATTTTACTTTCTCCTTCCTTTGCTGAACTTTTGTTTTTTTTCAATCATTAGGTTTCTTACCACACTGCAAGCATTGTTCAGTGATTAAGTTATACACATGGGAAAAAGACCTTTCAGCCCAACTGGTCAATGCCAACAAGCAGCCTCATTCAAACTAGTCCAATTTGTCACCGTTAGACCTATAAACTCCTAATCTTTCCAATCCATGTACCTGTTTAATTGTCCTTTAAAAGCACCATAAATGACAAGACACAGGAACAGAGTTGGGCTATCTGGTCCGTCGAATCTGCTCCAGCATTCCATCATGGCTTTTAGATTCACTAATTCCTCAGGTAAAATTGTATTTTATTCTAATTACTCTTCGCTGAAACTCCCGCCGCGACAATATTTTAACCAGCCCTTGAATGACCAGATTCAAAATTCCGTCCCAGCCGGGCTCCAGTCCAGTGACGTCAGGTGGCGGGTGCGCCCTCGCCGGCCTGTTCCGCGCACAGGAGCGCGCAAATTCCCAGCGTGCCCAGCGGCACGATGGTGGTTGTCGCTGAGCGAGTAGAGTGCGAGTGAGGAGCGGCCGGCGGTCGGTGGCCAGAGCCAGCGGACAGGGGAGCAGCGAGCAGTCACCACCGCCAGCAGCCCAGTTACGGCAGGCCCGGCCCCGGATTCCCAGAGGACCTGCCTATAGCAAGAGCGAGTGGACAACAGGTGAACCCGCAACTACTGAGACTAACTAGTGACGGAGTGCGCTAACTTATTAACTCTGCGCGCGACCGTTTGAATCGGAGTTGGAGGTGCGAGGATGTAGGTAGGTAGGAGGGAATGGCGAGGTTTGAGTGGCAGTGGAATGGGTTAATTTGGAAGGAGAGATTGGGAGAGTTGGAGATGGGCTGATAGGTGTTGGTGAAGGGGGTTAGGAAGTGTGGTGGGGTAATGGGGAGACTGGGGAGGGGATGGGTGGGAGTAGCATACTGTGAGGAGAAGAAGATGGAGGGATAAGAGGAGTCGGGTGAGAAGGGGGATGAGATGACTCGGTTGTGGGGCGGGGACTCATGTCTGGTTTGGGAGGATGGAGTGTGGTGTGAGGGACTGAATGGGAGGATTGGCTGGGAGAACGGAACAGGATTTGTGATGGATTGGAGAGTGGGTTTGGGGAGAATGGGTGATGGCGTCTGGGGGCAGTGGAGGGTACACAGGGTTGGAGAGGTTTGGTATGGTTGATTGCACATGGATGTGTGTCTGGGTGGGGTGTGAGGGAGGGCATGGGATCTAGAGTTTGATAGGGGGTGATGGGGCTCAGTTGGAATGGGTTGTGAGGGGTGATGGGGATGGATCAGGATGAAACTAGGGCTAGAACCAGGTAAAGTTGGTGGATTAGGTTTGGCAAGTGTGGTGATGGTTGTGGCCAGGAAGTGGGGGGGGGGGGGGGTGTTGGCATGCCAGCACCATTGGCATCAGAGTAAGCAGTGGGGTTGGGGAAAGCTGCGATGCTGGTGGTCGCTGTGTTTCCAGCAGCTGAGGTGGAGATGGGTCTCTGTTGGAGAGGATGTCAGTCAAAGAGTGTGGACGGTGAGTATGGGTGATAGGGTTAGGGACTGATGGATGAGGTTTACGTGGCTGGCATAGCAGAATGGTTGGGCAGAGTGGAGCCCTGAGGCTGAGTGGCAGAGCAAGATGAATGTCGGGTTTGGTTTGACAGCATGGTTGTGTTAGAGCAATGGGTATGTCAGGGAAATTATGTAATGGAATCAGAATTGTAGAGAACTTGTGCAATCAAGGTCAGAGTGAAGATGGATGGATATCTGCAGGAAGTCAGCCATTAAGGTCAGACCACACTGTTCTAGTGTATGTTGTCTTTGACAGAGGTGGGAGTGGAGCTGCCTCTTCTGTCGTGGACCAATGCATCTCTTCCTTTTTTCTCACTCCAGGATCAAAAGGCTGTTTGTTCTGGCTCTAGTGTTGTACTGTGATATCAAAACTAACCAGAACTGCAAATAACTTTTTTTCTTGGAGCACTAACCAATTTGTGTGCACTAACCAATTATCCATATGTAAGCTTTGTATTGATTATTTGTCACTCAGATTTTGGTTAGTCCCAGGGAGGTGTGTAGATTTTGTTCTTGTCTGTAATCCTACTTATTAAACCACCTCCAATTTAATGGGTAAAACTATTGCTTGCTGAAGTGTTGAATCTTCCCAACCAGATGTTTATGGTTTTGGTTTATACTCAATTACTTGAAGTCTTTAAAGACTATACTTTGTCAGATGACCTTGAATTCTTGAGCTGAAAGGTAGACTAAACGAACTTGAGCTCTGTTGCTGACTGGGAGTCAATGAACTCTTGCTATCTTTCATGTTGAGGGAAGACCAGTTGAGCCTCTTTTGAAATGGCTTTTTGGAGTAAAATTAATCTGGACCCTTTGGAAGTAGTGTTTGTGCTAATCTTTAATTGTCAAAATCATTGTACAAGGTTGTCAACAAAATGTGGATTGATAATTGTAATTTTTTTTGAATGTGAATTCCTGTTTCTATCTATATTTCTAAGATAATATTTGATTGTGGCTATTATAAAGTATCAATAGTGCAGTTGAAGAACACAGCAGTGTCTATAGAGGGAAATGGACAGTTACCATTTTGGGTTGAAAGCCCTCAATTAGGACTGGAAAGAGAAGTATAAAGCTGAGAAAGTCTGCAGATGCTGGACATCCAAAGCAAAAGACAACACACATAATGCTGGAGGAACTCAGCAAGTCAGGTAGCATCTATGGAAATAAGTGAACATTTAACATATTGAGTTGAGGTCTTCAGGACAAGAAAAGTTGGGGGAAGGTGCTAGAATAAAAAGTTGGTGAGAGGGAAAAGAGTATAGCAAGGAGGTGATAGCTGAAGCCAGGTGGGCAGGAAAGATAAAGGGTTGGAGAGTTAAGAATAGGAGAATAGAGTGGACCATAGGAGAAAGGGAAGGAGGAGGGGGATCCGTGGTGAGTTTATAGGTGGGTGAGAAGAGGGAAGAAGCCTGAATGGGGAATAGAAGAAAAGTGGAGGGGGAGGGAATTTTTTTTACTCGAAGAGGAAATCGATATTCATGTCATCAGGTTGGAGGCTACCCAGATGAAATATAAGGTGTTGTTCCTCCACCTTGAGAGTGACCTTATCGTGACACAAGAGGAAGCCAAGAACCAACATGTCAGAATGGGAATGGAAGTGCTTGACCACCAGTAAGCTCAGCTTTTGGTGGATGGTGTAGAGGTGCTCATGAAGTGGTCCCCTAATTTTTGACAGGTCTTACCAATGTAGAGGAGGCTGCATTGGGAACACCAGGCACAATAGCAGATTTGCAGGTGTAGCACTTTTGCTGCTTGCAGGGGTAAGTGCCAGGAGGGATGAATTGACAAGGGAATCACAGTGGGAGTGATTCCTGTGGAAGCAGTGAGAGTGGGGGAAGTAAACATACGTTTGGTGGTAGGATCCCTTTGGAGATGGTGGAAGTTGTGGAGGATGATGTGTTGGATATGGAGGCTCATGGGGTTTTAGGGAAGGACAAAAGGAACTCTGCCTCTGTTAAGGCAGCAGGAAGATGGGGTGAGTGCAGATGTCAGGACATGGAGGAAATGTGGGTGAGGGTGGAGGAAGGGAAACTCCATTCTTATAGGAGACAGGGTGGAAAGAGGTAAAGTAACTTCGGGAATTGGTATGTTTACAAAATGTTAGTCGACAGTTTGCCTCCAGAGACGGAGGCAGGGAGATCGAGAAAGGGGAAGGAGGTATTAGAAATGGACCAAGTGAATTAAAGGGCAGCTTGGAAGTTTGAGGCAAAGTTGATGAAATTGATGAGCTCTGCATGGGTATATGATGCAGCACCATTTTAGTCATTAATGAAGTAGGGAAGAGTTTGGGAACATTACCAGGGAAGACTTGGAACATGGACTGTTCTGCAGAGCCAATGAAGAGGCAGGCTAAGCTGGGACCCGTGTGACTGCCCATGGCTACCCTTGAGCTTGGAGAAAGTGGGAAGAGCAGACAGAAATAGTTGCGGATGAGGACCAGTTCTGCTGGACAGAGGAGGGTGGTGGAAGAGGGGAAGGAAAGGGAGAGCTTTAAGGTGTCCTTGATGGGGGAATAGAAGTATATAGTGTTTGGACATCCATGGTGAAAATGTGGTGTTCAAGGGAAGGGAATTGAAAGTTTCTGAGGAGATTGAGAACATGAAGTGTTGTTGATATAGGTGGGAAGAAACTGAACCAGGTTGGGGGGCGGGGGTAGAATGCAGTTTAGGTATGAGGATATGAGTTCAGGAATCAGGAGCAGGCAGAGACATTGGGCCTATCTGGAGAGTCAGGTTTGTGGATCTTGGGTAAGAGGTAGAAGCAAGCAGTTCTGGGTAAAGGAGAGAGTGGAGATGGCCAGCATAAAAGGATGGGGGAAGGGTGGAGCAAGAGCTGGCAGGTGATGAGCAGGCTCAGATGAGAGGGGCAGTGACAGGCAGGTGGGAGTGGGAATGGTGTTGGAAACTGGAAGATGAGAGGGGCAGTGACAGGCAGGTGGGAGTGGGAATGGTGTTGGAAACTGGAAGATGAGAGGGGCAGTGACAGGCAGGTGGGAGTGGGAATGGTGTTGGAAACTGGAAGATGAGAGGTGGAAGTGACAAAGGGCTGACGAAGAGAGAATCTCAAAAGGAGGGGACAGTAGAACATGGAATAAATGGAGCGAGTTGAGAACCGGAGGGAGGAATGTGTGGGTTGTGGGAGATCGAGAGGGTGGGGGAGGGGAAAGTGAAAGGGTGATGGGATGGTGGGATAAGAGAGAACTAAGTGGGGGTGGGGCAGAGAAGAGTGGTTACGAGAAGTTAGAGAAATTGATGATAATGCCAACATGTTGGAGACTACCAAGCAGAATAGTCTAGTTGAGTAGTTTAAGAATTAGGGGATTTAATGGACATTTGAAAGATAAGGGGATAATCTATTTTAGTATTATCTTTCCCAATGGTATGAATGGAGGATAATAGGTTATGGTGCACTTTTGAGAACCAGCGTAGAGTCAGTGGGCCAAATGGTTTCCTCCCATGTATTAAGTAAAGTGAAAGATATCTCAGGACATATAAATTTTCTTTTGGGGAAAAGAGAGCAAAATTGTGCAGAACTCTCCATATCTAGTCTCACCAGCTACGTGACTAGTAAAACACCTCCACTGTTTGCAGTGGCCATGTCTTCCTAACTGCCTAATGCAAATATGTATTAGCTTTCAGTAACTTGTGTAGAAGGTGCCTTTGTCTGTTGGCAATTCCGAATCTCTCTTGCTGTTTTAAAAAGTCAGCATTTGTTTTTTTTGCTAAATGGATAATCTCAAGCTTTTCTATGTTATGCTCCACCTGCCACGTTGTAGCTCATTCACTTAGTTTATCTATATTGCCTTGAAAAGCCTTTGCATTCTCATCAAAATTTGCATTCCTGCTTGGTTTTGTTCCATCTCCAGGCAAGTTGATGATCAAAATTGTGAAGAGTTGGGGATAGGCACAGATTCCTACACTATCTGACAAGCCTTAATTTATTGACCTGGGAAGGACCTTAATATTTCAGCACTGGGGTTTTGTTTTAAATCTGTTAACCAACTCAATTTGCTTAAGTATATTGCCCTAACAGAACAGCTTGCATGATAAACCCAGAGTGCATTTTGTTGCAAGTCTCTGATCATGGCATTATTTCACTGATTTTATGTTTTAGATTTCTAAATGATTAACTGAAATTAACTTTCACAGTTTGCAAGTTGAGATTTGAATCCTGTTTATTTGTTCAGAGCCATGGTCTAATCCTGTCTTCAGTCTTGCTTTTAGTTTTTAATATCAAATTCTGGGAATATTGCAGTGGCTCTGAACAATGTACAATGCTTCATGAATGAAGTTTCCACAAATTTGGAAAAGAGGAAATGGATTGTTTTTCATTTTGTTGAGTGGGATTTAACAACAGTAGGGCATGTATTCAAAGTCTTTTTAGTTAGGTCATGAGATCCTGGGAAGCATGTTACTTATTGAGTATTTGCTCTGTCATTTGTGCTGAAGGCCTGTACTGCTGACATGACTGGGATATGTTCCCCAAATACTTAAGTGTTTTGTGTAATGGCTTGCTGTAAGTCCTGCCTCATCTCTAATTCACTGGCAAATAGATTGGTATCGATAAGTACCTATATATAAAGAAACAGACAAAATGCTGGAGGAACTCAGCTGTCCACGCAGCATCCATGGAAATGAATCAATAGTCGATGTTTCCAGCCAAAGTCCTTCTTCAGGACTGGAAAGGAAGGGGGAAGACACCAGAATAGAAAGAGGGCAGGGGAAGGAGGATAGATAGATAGAAGGTGATAAGTGAAGCCAGAGTAAGTGGGAAAGGTAAAGGGCCAGAGAAGAAGGAGTCTGATAGGAGAGGAGAGTGGGCCATAGACGAAAGGGAAGGAGGAGGGGCACAGGAGGGAGGTGTCAGGCAGGTGGAGAAGAGAGAGTCCAGAGTGGGGAATAGAAGAAGAGGGGAGGGGGAGGGAATTTCTTTTACGTCATCAGGTTGGAGACTACCCAGATGGAATATAAGCTGTTGCTCCTGCGCCCTGAGAGTGGTGTCATCATGGCACAAGGAGGTCATGGACCAGTATGTCCGAATGGGAATTAAAAAGTTTGGCCTCCAGGAAATTCTGCTTTTGACGGATGGAGTGGAGTTGCTTGATGAAGTAATAGAAAGAGGGTTTATTTGGCCATTATATTATCAGGAAGTACATTCAACAGCAGATGAAAGGAGATTATAGATTGAGCAAAAATGTATCACAGTAAAAAGAAAGATACGACAGGAGAGTGAAACAACTGGCGAACCAAAGAGGTTACACCTAACATGATTATTACATTGAAAAAGAAAATTCAGTGGATTCTGGTTAATTGGGACATTGGTTAAGCAGGGCAGTAGCTTATTTGGAACAACTCTTAAACTAATCAAGAAAATAGCCCGGATTCCCTTTGTTTATTTGGGACCATGTGCCAATTAATTGGGACAGGAGACTGTAGCGTTAGTTGCATGCTCTTGTGTTACCATTAGACACTACACTGTGCTAGCAGTGAACAGCTTTTAATAGTGTCAGTTGTGTGTGCTTGTGTTATGTTATCTGTTTGGGCTGATGGACACGATACAAAAAGCACTGATTTTTGATAATTTTTTATTCTGATTTAAAAAAAAATTCAGATCTTTGTCAAGATGCTAGGAAAAGATTTGATGGTAGCTAAACAGGTTACCCTACTGAACCAAATTATGTATATTATTTGTTGATGATACAACTATATTTTGTAGTGGGGAACATCTGAAACAACTTTTGGATACAGTGGAGAAAGAACTAAAAATTATAAAGAAATGGTTTGATACTAACAAATTATCGCTGAATCTAAGTAAAACTAAATTCATAATATTTGGAGACTCGTACAGTAAACTTAGAATAAATGATGTTGAAATTGATAAAGTATCTGAAACAAAATATTTAGAAGTGGTAATAGATAGTAAGTTAAGCTGGAAGCTACAAATAAATTATGTCAAAGCAAAAATGTCAATCTGTTGCAATACTGTACAAAGCACAAGATTTCTTAAATCAGGAATCTTTGTATACATTTTACTGTTCACTTATAGTCCCATATACGACTTACTGTGTAGAGGTATGGGGAAATACATACAAAACAAATACAAATTCAATTTTTCTACTTCAAAAGAAAGTTATATGAATTGTAAGTCAGACAAATTATTATGACCCAACCAATCCACTACTTATTCAACTAAACACTTTAAAATTCACAGATTTTGTAGATTTCAAAATAATACAAATTATGTATAAAGTATGAACTGGACAGCTACCACAAAGTACCCAAAGATTGTTTAAAATAAGAGAAAGTCAACGTGATTTGAGAGGAACATTTAAGTTTCAAAAACAAAGGATAAGAACAAATGTAAAAAATCACAATTTCAGTCAGAGGGGTGAATCTATAGAACAGTTGTAGTAAGAGTTTAAAAACAGTCACTACACTTAACAATTTAAAAAAAAAAGTTTTAAAAAATTATTTAACTAACAAATATAAAATGATTTAAAATGAATGGGAGTAACGTAAATAAATGATATTTAGAATTAGATTTTGTGTGAAAAGATTATGAATTTTTTATTTTTTGATGTGATGATTGACGCCAGATATGTTGTATAAGTAAGAAGGGTAGGCGTAATAAGCTGTAGCTTCAGCCTAAACCCTATTGGTCTGTTTTTAAGAATGTCTATGTTTTTTGTTGTAATTTTGTCTTATGAAATCATCACTGTAAATTATGCTTTTTATGTTTGTACGGACTGAAATAAATTAATTTCATTCATTCATTCAAATTGAAAGCCATCTGCCTAACACCACATCATAAACTGGCAGAGATATCTGAGGTACCAAAATCTACAATTAAATGCTCGATACTTCTGAAAGATGGACAGTGAGAAGGATAGGCATTACGTGAGGGACAACAGAGAACATCCCAAAACCAGAAGTGTGGAGGTACGGATCCAGATGTTGAAGAGGATCCCAATCAATTGTTTTCGATTGTAACTGGACAAGAAGTGCATGTCAGTGGAGCACTGTTTAAAAAATCAAGTCAAAGGAGCTAGCTAAGAAGCTGGTCATGAAGATTTTAAGCAACAAATGTTGATTGTCTCAATGAAAATGTTGGCACTGCATTAAATTCAAAAAAGCACACAGCGAGAAAGATAATGCTGATGCTGTAAGTGCAGAAGTAGGGAAATCTACAAAACTCTCCAACTTCAAAACATTTTGTGCAGATAATATCTACAATGCCAGTGAAACAGGCTTTTTATCGTTGAACTGTTCTCTTGGCTACAATCATGCAACACTATCATGATCAAAGAAAGCAGTGGATTGATTATATTCACGAGGTGTCTGTGCTGATTATGCTTATTTCCAGTTAAATAAGAGCATGACAGCATACACTAGATAAATTCCATTGATTATATTTTAGGAATTAACGCAGTTTAATAGGACTATGGTGTTATTGCTAGTGTTCTGATTTTTCTTATTTTATTTAAATACATAAATTGTTACTCATTAAAGCAAAAGCTTGTCTCTTGTACTTTCTTAACAATTTCCATGAAACTTCAGCTAATTGGAGCAGTTGCTTAATTGGGCCAAAATGTACTTAGCCTGATGTGTCCCAATTAACTGGAGTCCAGCCTATATAAGGGGACAAACGATAATGATAGATTTGGACTGGGATAAATTCGGAAAACATAATGGAAAAAATAAATGGAGAGTGAACTACTGAAGGGCTAGAAAAATGAACAGTAACAGTTCTTTTAAGGATTTAACAGAGAACCAAATAAGCACTGACTGGAGAAACAGGAGTAAAATGAAATAGCAGAGGACTTAAATAGTTATTTTGCATCAGTCTTTACAAGAGAAAATGTTATAAACACCTTATTAATACTGACTAATTGAATAGCATTACCATTATGCTGGCAAGCTAATAGGGTTGAAGGCTGTTGCTTCTCTTGGCTCAGATGGTTTGTATAGGATCCAAGAAATGGTTGCTGAGCTAGTATGTGTATAATAGTTTTCCAAAAATCAGGATTCTAGAAAAGTGCCAGAGAATTGGAAAACTGCCAATATGATGTACCTGTTCAAAACAAAATAGAGAGGCAGAAAGTGGATAATTATAAGCCAGTTAGTCTTGCACCTATTGTTGGAAAGGAATTAAAGTCATTAATAAGGAAGTAATAATAGCAAATGTGGAAATTTCAGATAATGTAAGTCACTGATAATATGATTTTGATTCCCATAAGCCTTCATTTCCCCAATGTCCAGAGAGCTATCTCATTGGTTGAATATATTTTCTGACTTGGCATGAACAATATTCTGTGATAGATAATTTGGAAAATGTCACAGCTCTCAAAGAAGAAACTCTTCCTTCTCTCAGTTAGAAATGGGCCCTGTTACTGAGTCTGTAACCCTGCTGCAAGACTCACTCATGAGAAAAGGATCTTTTCAGCATCTTCCCTGTAGCCCTTTCAGAATATTGAATATTTCAATGGGATCACCTCTTGGAGTCATAGTTATATTGCATAGAAACAGGTCCTTTGGTTTAATTAGTCCATGCTGGCCAAAGTAGTTCATTTGGCCAGTAATCTTTGTAACCTTTTCAATCCACTTACCTGCCTACCATCTTTTTATAAGCTGTTATTAGACTACCTGCTTTAGCCACTTCCCCTGACATCTCATTCCATATTACTTCGTGCAAGCAAAGAATAATTGTTCCTCAAGTTCCTATTAAATCCCTCGCCTCTCACCTTAAACCTATGCACTCCACTTCTTGATTCCCATAGACTATCTACACCTCTCAAGATCCCATACAACTCCATAAGATCATCTTTTATTAGTCTCCTATGCTCCAAGAAATAAAGCCCTAGCCTGTCCAACCTCTCTCTATAACTCAGACTCTAAAGGCTTGGCAACGTTCCTCAAAATATTTTCTGTATTCTTTTGAGTTTAAAAATATCTTTCCTCTTTCAGGATGACCAAAACTGATTATGCCATTGGCTGTAAGGTTGCAAGTGTTATATCTGCAGAGGGAGAGTTAGGTGCCTGCTGACTGAGTCAGTGACCGAATGATATTTGAAAAGGGGTGCAGGAAATGCTTGGCTAGATTCATGGAAGCATGTTAGTACGAATGTTTCTCAGTAAATTGTCAGGAGGTTTGCAAAAGGAGAATCACTAACTGGTTAAAGGGAATGTTTTACTAGTCAGAGTTTAGCAGTTGAAGGGCCTTTTGCTTCCAGTTGTCACTGATGCAAGTTCTTTCCCCAGAGAATTATCAATGTTTTGTTTCCTTGTTTACTATTTGTTTGCAGTCAACATGACTGAAAGTTGTGCTTCCAGATGGTGTAGATATCTAGAAATTCCCTGTTGTTTACATGCCTGGAGGCATCTAAATCTGTTTAGCTATTAACTAGGTTTCTGCTTTGGAGCTGCATCAGTGCTACCACTTGATGAAACTGGAATAATGATTTCTTGTCAGATGGAAAGCAGTAATTGTCTGCAATTGTTTATGCTGACTTCAGTAGAACTATTTTATGATTCAAGTGTTTTCTTAATCGTCCTGCAGCAGAAATAGTCAAATGCCACTAATGGAAAACTTGTTAATGTGGTCATTTCAGTATAGCTGGTCTTCTGACAAAGATTGGAACTTGTTTGTCAGGTTACTGTCTTTACCATGTTTGCTACAGTATTTACCATAAAAGATAGCAGTGTAGTGTTCTCGCTCGGGTGTAACGGAACGCCGAACTAAACACAGAGGTAAACCGTAGTCAATGAAAACAAGGTCGCAGTAAGGTTAACCATTTACTGTTCACTCTTCCACATTAACGTATGGTGAAAACTGTTGATAAAACAATACAAGATTTGTACAGCATTTGTTTCCTTCTTGATATTACATTTACATCATAAATACTTGTAAAAGTAAAACTACAACTACTACATTACATTAAAGTGCAGCATACAGTCAGAATCTACCTACGCCATTGACTACTTTAAATACACTTCAACACAAACTATCTGCAACTCTTTAACTAACGAAAACATAAACCTTATCGACCGTTGTTAGTTTTAACAGGATCGGCGTTAACATTTTAATTCAACATATCAATGATCTCATGACTTACGGCGTTGCTTCCACTATGTTTCTAGTGCCTAGAAAGACAACTTTTCTTGCGCTGGACTTGCACATGTGTGACCCCCACCTTCCCGTTTCTTCAAACCGGTATTTTCCCACAAGACGCGGCGAAACCGGATGTGATGTCATCGCATGCCACAATATATCACAGACAACGAATTTACTTTAAACAATCCTAACTTTAACTAAAATGCTAACAAACGAATTACTAAGCGAAAATATTATAAACTAACTAACTGCCATAAAGGCAACACAAGCAGAATTGGGCTTTTTGGCTCATCAAGTGTGCTCCGCCACTTGATCATGATTGAATTATTTTCCCTCTCGACCCCGCACTCCTGCCTTCGCCCCACAACTGTTGACTCCCTTACTAATCAATAACTTATCACCTGCCCCCCCGCTTTAAATCTACCCAATGCCTTGGCTTCTATAGTTGTCTGTAGTAATGAATTGCACATCTTCACCACCCTCTGGCTAAAGAAATTGCCTTTCATCTCTCTTCTAATGGGCCTCAATGGTGTACTTGGCAGGGCCCAGAAAACGTGTGTCAACCAACTGGCTGGAATGTTCAAGACGTCTTCAGTTCCTCACTGCTGCAGTCGAAGGTTCCCATCTGCTTCGAAAGGGCAGTCATTCCAGTGCCCAGGAAGAGCAGGGTGAGCTGCCTCAGTGACAATTATCCAGTGGTGCTCATATCTACTATGATGAAATGCTTTGATAGATTTTGTATGGCTAGAATTAACTCCTGTCTGAGCAAAGCCTTGGACCTGCTGCAATTTGCCTACTGCCACAACAGTTCTACAATGGATGCAATTGCAATAATTTGCCATCTGGCTTTGGACCACCTGGACAACAGCATGTTTACAACTCAACATTCAACACCATTAACCCTCAAGTATGAATTAACAAGTTTACAAACCTGGGCCCCTGTACCTCCCTCTGCATTAGGACCCTTTACTTCCTCATTGGGAGACCACAGTCAGTGTTGATTGGAAATCACGTGTCCTACGCAGTGTTGAAGCTTGCCACAATGATGTGTGCTTAGCCCACTGTTCCACTCTCTCTACACACAAGTCTGTGGCTAGGTATGGCTCAAACACTATAAATTCTCTGATGGCACACTTACGTTGGAAGAATCTCAGATAGTGACAAGGAGGCAGACAGGAGTGAGATAGATCAGCTGGTTGAGTGGTGTCCTAACAACTTTGCACTCAATGTCAGTAAGACCAAGGAATTGATTGTGGACTTCAGGAAGGGGAATCAGGAGAACATACAGCCATTCTCATTGAGTGGTCAGCAGTGGAAAGGGTGGCAGCTTCAAGTACTTGGGTATCAACATCCCTGGTCTGTCCTGGGCCCAACACATAATGTAATTATGAAGAAGGCACGCCAGCAGTGATATTTCATTAGGAATTTGAAGAGATTTTCTAGTTATCAAAGATTCCAGCAAATTCTACAGATGTACTGTGGAGATCATTCTAAGTGGTTGCATCACTGTCTGGTATGGAGGCTCCAATGCACAGGATTGAACAAGGTAAACTCAGCCAGCCCTACCATGGGCACTAGCTTCCCCACCATCGAGACCATCTTCAAAAGATGATGCTTCAAGAAGGCAGCATCTATTATGATGGACCTTTACCATCCAGAACATGCCCTTTCTAATTACTAGCATCGGGGAGGAGTTACAGGAGCCTGGAAATGCACACTGAACATTTTATGGTCAGGTTCTTGCCCTCTACCATCAGATTTCTGAATGGTCCATGAACAAGACCTCTTTTTTTTTTAGCTTTTTTTGCACAAATTTATTTTTATATATTATTGTAACATTATTGTAGTTATTTTTGTGTATAACACTGTACTGCTGCTGCAAAACAAATTTCATGGCAGATGGTGCCTATAAAAAATATTCTCTCCCCTCCCCCAAGAAGTTTTCATGTTTTATTGTTTTACAACATTAGGGAACAGTGATCATAATATGATCAAGTTCACTTTGAAATTTGAGAAGGAGATACTAAATCCCAAACTGTCAGTATTTCAGTAGAATAATCGAAATTAGAATGGCATGAGAGGAGATCTGGCCAAGGTTGACTGGAAAGGGACACTAGCAGGAAGGACAACAGAGTAGCAATGGCTGGAGTTTCTGTGAAAAATGAGGTAAGTGCAAGACAGATGTACTCCAAATAAGAATTTGTTTTTATATGGAAGACGGACACTACTGTGAGGTCAGTCAAGTCAGAGCCAAAGTAAAAGCAGAAGAGAGGGCATACAAAGAAACCAAAGCTAGTGGGAAGATAGAGGATTGGGAAGCTTTTTAAAAAACTTGCAGAAGGAAACTAAGAAGGTCATTAGGAGGGAAAAGATGAATTGTAAAAGGAAGTTGGCAACTAATATCAGAGAAGATACTGAAAGCTTTTTTAAGTATATAAAGGATAAAAGAGAGTTGAGGGTAGATTATAGGACCAATGGAAAATGACGCAGGAGATATTGTAATGAGAGACACAGCGATGGCAGAGGAACTGAATGTGTATTTTGTATCAGTCTTCACAGTGGAAGACATCTGCAGTATATTGGACATTCAGGAGTGTCAGGGAAATGAAGTATGTGCAGTGAAAATTAAGACTGAGAAGGTGCTCAGGAAGCTTAATGGTTTGAGGGTTGATAAATCTCCTGGACCTGATTAAATGTATCCTTGAGTTCTGAAGGAAGTAGCTGGAGAGATTGCAGAGGCATTAACAATGATCTTGCAAGAATTGATAGATTCTGGCATTGTACCAGATGACTGGAAAATTGCAAATGTTGCTCTCATATTTAAGAAGGGTGGGAGACAGCAGAAAGGAAACTATAGACCTGTTAGCCTGACATCAGTGGTTGGGAATTGTTGGAATCGATTGTTAGGGATGAAATTACAGAATACCTGGAGGCACATGACAAGATAGACCAAAGCCAGCATGGTTTCAGGAAAGGAAAATCCTGCCTGAATAACCTACTGCAATTTTTTAAGGAAATTACAAGCAGGGTAGACAAAGGAGATGCAGTGAATGTGGTGTACTTGGATTTTCAGAAGGCCTTTGACAGGGTGCCGCACATGAGGCTGTTTAGTAAGATAAGATCCCATGGAATTACAGGGGAGTTACTGGCATGGGTGGAGCATTGGCTGATTGGCAGAGAACAGAGAGTAGTAATAAAGAGATCCTATTCTGGCTGGCACCTCGTTCCCAGTGGAGTTCCACAGGGGTCAATGTTGGGACTGCTGCTTTTTACGATGTATGTCAGTGATTTGGACTGTGGGATTAATGGATTTGTGGCTAAATTGGCCGATGGTACAGAGATGGGGGGAGGAGCGGGTTTTGCTGAGGAAACAAAGAACCTACAGAGAGACTTGGATAGTTTCAGGGAATGGGCAATGAAGTGTCAAATTAAATAAAATGTTGGAAAGTGTATGGTCATGCACTTTGGTGGAAGAAATAAATGGGCAGACTTTTATTTAGATGGAGAGAGAATTCAAAATGGAGTGATGCAAAGGGACTTGGGAATTCTTGTGCAGGATACCTTAAAAGTTAACGTGCAAGTTGAGTTGTTGGTGAAGAAGGTGAAAGCAATGCTGGCATTCATTTCTAGAGGTATAGAATGTAAGAGCAGGGATGTGATGTTGAGGCTCTGTAAGGCACTCGTGAGACCACATTTGGAGTATTGTGTGCAGTTTTGGGCTCCTTATTTTAGAAAGGATATACACTCATTAGAGAGGCTTCAGAGAAGATTCAAGAGAATGATTCCAGGAATGAAAGGGTTACTGTGTGAGGAATGTCTGGCAGCTCTTGGGCTGCATTACCTGGAGTTTAGGTGAACGAGACGGGATCTCAGAAACATTCCGAATGTTTCAAGCAGTCTATCATAAACAAAAAAAAATTCTAAGGAAGCAACATTTTTGAAAAAATTTGTTGTCCAGTGTGATCAGTGTCAAAAAGCCAAATTAAATCCATTGTAATTCAATGTTATAAAACATGAAAACTTCCAAGGGGTTTGAATACTTTTTATAAGCACTGTATGTCAGTGACGATAAATCTGATTCTGATGAAAAGACATCCTTCTATTCTAGACTTGCCCACTGTAGGTAACGTCCTTTTCACATCCATTCTATCTAGGCCTTTCAATATTTGGTAATTTCAATGAGATCTCCTTTCATTCTTCTAAACTTCATTGAGTATAGTCCAAAAATCATCATACTCATATGTTAACTTGTTCGTTCCTGGGACCATTCTTGTGAACTTAATCTGGATTCTCTCCAATGCCAGCACATCCTTTGTTAGAAATGAGACCAAGAATCATTCATAATATTCCACATGTGTCTGACCAATGCCTTCTAAAGCTTAGCATTACATCCTTGTTTTTATACCCAAGTCCTCTTGAAATGAATGCAAATACTATATTTGCCTTCCTTATTACTGACTCAACCTGCAAATTAATCCCAAGTTCCTTTGTATTTCCATTTTCTGAATTTGCTCCCAATCAGAAAATGGTCTGCCTTTATTCCTTCCAGAACGTGTGACCATACACTCCATTCCATTTACACTTCTTTTCCCATTCTACTAACCTTTCCATTCTCCTGCAGACTCCCTGCTTCAACACTATCTGCCCTTTCACCTATGTTTGTAACATCCACAAATATAGCCACAAAGCCACCAGTTCTATTATGCGGGTCATTTACATATAATGTGAAAAGTAGCGGATTCAACACCGACTCCTGCAGAACACCACAAGTGACCAGCGACCAACCAGAAAATGGCACATTTATTCCCCCCACCCCTTTGCCATCTACCAGTCAGCCACTCTTTTGTGTCTGCTGTTATCTTTCCTGAAATGCCATGGGCTCTTGTTTAAGAGCCTCATGTGCAGCATCTCATCAAAGAGTAAGTGAACAACATCCATTGACTTTCCTTTGTCTATCCTGCCCGTTACTTCATCAAAAATTTCCAACAGATTTGTCAGGCAAGATTTCCCCTTAAGAAATTATGCTGACTTCAGCTATTTTATTGTGTACTCCAGGTACCTCGAAACCTCATCCTGTTGGACTTTTCAGTCTTGTCAACCACTGAAATTAAGCTAAATAGTCTATAATTTTTTTGTCCTTTGGCCATCCTCCCTTAAAGAGTGGAGTGACATTTTGCAATTTTCCAGTCCTCTGGAACCATTCCAGAATCTCGCATTCTTGAAGGCTTTTATATTGTTTTTGACTTCCCTTGTGGAGCCACAGTTGCCTGTTTCTCCCTTTAGAATACTGCTTCTTTACGATGAACCGATCCTGCACCTTCTGAATTGCTCCCAAGCTCCAGTCATTGTTCTACCATCCTCCATCATCAAAGTTATCCTGAGAATTGGTCTGGTGAATTTCCATTAGACATCCTCTACTGCTACTGTCTTTTTTTAGGTAATGGGACTAATTGTAGTATTCCAGGTATAGCCTGATCAACACCCAATAAAATTGTAACTGCATTTCTTCTTTTTGAAGGTCTAATCCCTGTTTGCCACCTTAACTGCTTGTCGGGCCTACCTGCTATCTTCGTGATTCAAAGTTCAAAGTAAATTTATTATCAAAGTACATTTTGTAAAGTGTCATACAAGAGAAAATATAACACCTGATCTCTTGTATGCAAATATTAAAGATAACATTTTATCTTCTCCTCCCCTCTCTTCAAAGATCAGATCACAACTTGATTCAGCTCATGCCATTGCATAAGCCCAAAGTACAGCAACAGCTAGCTATGACGAAGATAATAAAGAAATGGTCTCCAGAGGCCATCGGGAGCTGCTTTGAGGTTACTGACTGGAATGTGCTTTGTAAACCATGTGGGAAGGACATTAATTGACTTGCTGATTGCATCACTAGCTACATTAACTCCTGATAATACCAGCAAGGACTGGTTGCTGCTTTCCTCACAACAAACCATGGGTCAATACTAAAGGCTCTTCTCAACCATAAAAAGAGAGCCTTTGGATCAGGAGATAGGGAGGAATTGAAACGTGCTGAGGAAGATAAAGGTCAAGGGATTGGATGGTGTGAACCCAAGGTCCTGAAGGAGTGTGCAGAGCAGTTATGCGGAGTTCTCCAGTGCACTTTTAATCTCTCAGCCAGGAAAGGGTCCAGACAGTGTGGAAAACATAATGTGTCATCCCAGTACCCAAAAAGGGCCAACCAAAAGTGTTGAATGATTACCTTCCAGTGGCCCTGACCTCACATATCATGAATACCCTAGAATTGAATTGAACTGACTTTATTACTAACATCCTTCATATACATGTGGAGTAAAAATCTTTACACGTCTCTGTCTAAATGTGCAATTACAGTAAATCTTATATACAACAGGATAGTCAATATAGTATCGAAAAACAGTTGCGTCAGCATGAATTAAGCAGTCTAATGGCTTGGTGGAAGAAGCTGTCCCGGAGCCTATTGGTCCTGGCTTTTATGCTGCGGTACTGTTTCCTGGATGGTAGCAACTGGAACACTTTGTGGTTGGAGTGACTTGGGCCTCCAATGATCCTTCAGGCCCTTTTTACACACCTGACTTTGTAAATGTCCTGAATAGTGGGAAGGTCACATCCACAGAAGCGGTGGGCTGTCCGCACCATGTTCTGCAGAGTCCTGTGATTGAGGGAAATACAGTTCCCATACCAGGCAGTGATGCAGCCAGTCAATAGTGCCCCTATAGAAAGTTCTTAGAATTTGGGGGCCTATACCATAATTCTTCAACCGTCAACCTAGAGAGGCAGGTCCTGGCTCACGTATGTGCCCTGGTCTGTTCAGCCTTGATCCCCTGTGGTTTGTCTACCAAGAGCACACTGAAGTTGATGATGTTGTTATCTACCTGTTGAACAGAGCCTACTCCCATTTGGACAAGAGGGCTGCACTGTTTTTTTGATATCTCAAGTGCTTTCAATACCATATAGCCTTCATTGCTGGGGGAAAAGCTGCGTTCAATGCAGATGGGCACTTCCATTGTATCCTGGATAATGGACTACCTGACTGGCAGACTACAGTTTGTGTTGCTTCACAGCTCTGTGTCAGACGTGGTTATAAGCAGCACTGGGGTCCCTTCCTGTTTACCTGGTATACCTTGGACTTCGGATACAAGACTGAGTCATGTCATCAGCAGAAATGACTCAGCAATAGTTGGGTGTATGTTGGGAGGATGAATACAGGGCCCTGCCAGGGGAGGACTTTGTCAAAAGGTGCAGGCTGAATCATCATTAAGACAAAGGAGATGGTGATGGACTTTAGAAAGACTAAAGTCTTCCTAAATTCCTGCATTGCTCTCTGTTTCTGTTGATGTGGTGAGGATCTACAAGTACCTGGGGGTGCACCTGGATGACAGACTTGAGTGGAGCATTGAAGTAGAGGCTGTGTATAAGAAGGGCCAGAGTTGCCTCTACTTCCTGAGCAGACTGAGGTCCTTTAGAGTATTCAGGCCTCTCCTTCACATTTTTTGCCAGTGTGTTGTCACCAGTACAATCTTCCATGTGGTATTGTCCTGGGGCAATGGCATCAACACGGGTGATGCCAGCGGGCTCAGTAAACTGATTAAATAGGCTGGCTCTGTAGGAGTCAAACTGGACACACTGGAGGCTGTGGTAGAACAAAGGACCTTGCGGAAAATCCTGGCAATTCTGGACAATGTTTCTCACCCTCTGCATGCCTCCTTGGCTGAACAGAGGAGCACTTTTCGTAATAGACTAAGATAACTGTGCTCCCCAATGAGCACTATATGAGGTCATTATTGCCCTTGCCCATTAGGCTCTATAATGAGTCAACCTGTAGCTGGGGAAGGTGATGACCCCCTCCAGTTAGAATGTTTGTGGTAACTTTATTTCTTATTCTTTCTACTTCTTCTAATATTTACAGTACATCTGTGCACTTGTAATGATACTGTGACACTAATTTGAGTGAGTGTAGTTATTCCCTTTTATTCAAGAGCCTGATGGATGAGGGGTAGTAACTGTTTTTGAATCTGGTGGTGTGAGTCCTGATGCTCTTGTACTTTTTACCTTTTACCTGATGGCAGCAGAGAAAAGAGAGCATGATCTGGGTGCTGGGGATTTATGATAATGGATGCTACTTTCTGACGACAGTGTAACATGTAGATGTGTCCAATGGTTGGGAGGGCTTTACCTGTGATGTGTTGAGCCTAACCCACTACCTTTTGTAAGATTTTCTATTCAAAGGCATTGGTGTTTCCATACCAGGCCTATAAGCAGTCAGTCAGTATACCCTCCACTGAAGTTTGCCAAAGTTTTAGATGTCATGCTAAATATCCACAGATTCCTAAGGAAGTAGAGGCATTGCCGTGTTTTTATTTGCACGTGTTTTTATTTACTTGTGTGCTGGGTGCAGGGCAGGTTCTCTGGAATAGTGACAACCAGGAATGTAAAGCCACACCTCTGGTCCTCCTCTGAGGATTGGCTCATTGATGAGTGAGAGGTTGCTGTTATGACACCATTCAGCCAAATTTTCAATCTCTCACCTGTATGCTGATTCATCACCTTTGATTAGGCTCACAATGGTGTCATCAGCAAAACTGAATGTGGCATTGGAGCTGTACTTAGCGATGTAGTTATAGGTGTAAAGCGAGTAGAGCACGGTGCTAAGCACACAACCTTGTGGCACACCTATGTTGATAGAAATCGTGGAGGAGATGTTGTTGTCATTCGGAACTGACTGTGGTCTACAAGCAAGGAAATCCAGGATCCAGGAGTTATTGAAACCAAGGTTGTAGAGCTTATTGATTAATTTTGAGGGGATGATGGTATTAAGTACTGAGCTGTAGTTGAAAAAGAACATCCTGATGTATGCATCTTTGCTGTCCGTATGTTTCAGGATTGAATGAAGAGCCAGTGAGACAGCATCTGCTGTGCATCTGTTGCTCCAGTAGGCAAATTAGAGCTGATCCAAGTTACCTCTTGGGCAGGAGCTGGGATGTTTCATCACCAACCTCTTTAAACACTTCATCACTGTGGACGTAAGTGCAACTGGCTGATGGTCAGTGAGGCAGGTCACCATGCTCTTCTTGAAGCCTATTTGAAGCAGGTAGATACCTCACTGTCGAAGTGAGAGGTTAAAGATCTCAATGAACATGCCAGCTAGTTGATTTGCACAGGTCTTTAGTACATGGTCTGGTACCCTATCTGGTCCAGATGCTTTCTGTGGATTCACCATCCTGAAGGCAGCCTGCATGTCAGCTTCAGAGACTGAGCTCACAGGATCATCAGGGCATGTGGGGTTCTCAATGTTTTCTCCATGTTCTGATGGTCAAAGCAATTAGAGAAGGCTTTGAGCTTATCTGGAAGCTAAGTCCTGCTATCTCTACATGTTACTTCATTTAACTTTGTAGGAGGTGATAGCATTCTTGCCCTGCCATTGCTGTCGAGCGTCCTTTGTTAATTCAGGTTTGTCCTGGAATTTCCATTTCACCTTTATGTTCTCTTTTTGGAGATCATTCCTGCATCTCTTGTAGCTTTTTTAGTTCTCCAGACTTGAATGCCTCTGGATCTCATAGTTCATTTAGGGTTTCTGATTGGGGAAGACACTGAACGATTTAGTGGGGACACAGTCGTCTACAGCTGTCTTAATGAAGTCTGTTACAACCATGGTGTATTCATTCAGATCTGTACATGAGTGCTTGAGCATGGCCCAGTCTCCTGACTCAAATTAATCCTTTAATCACTTCTCTGCCTCCTGCAACTACCTCTTTCTTGTCTTAATCTCTGAAGCCTTTCTTTTTAGGCTCTGCCTCTATGCAGGTAAGAGGAGACAACCAAGTGATCTGATTTACTAAAATGTGGTCTAGGCAAGGAATGGTAGGCATACCTTATGTTAATATAGCAGTGGTCGTGGATGTTGGGGCCTCTGGTGCTACAGGTTATATACTGGTGATAATTGGGCAGCATTTTCTTTAAGCCTGGTTGAAATCTCTGACTACAAGTTGAAATGTGTCAGAGGGCTGTTCCTTGTTTGGAGACAGCATTCATGCACCGGAAGACTTAGATCCCTCCGAAATGTTATTTATTTGCATTTTCTATTTAGAAAGTTAGAAAATAGAAATGCTGAAGTTCACGACCTCATACTTCCACACAGAAAACTCCATTTGCTGGTTTTTCAGCTTTTACTCTATCTATCTAAATCCAATTCCACAATAACAATGTTCTTATCACAACATGCCTTTTCATATATTTTAGTGTTATTGGAAACCTTTCATTTTGTATCCCCTCCAAGTCATCAATATACATAAAAAGACAATTGAGAGCCAAGAGTTGGTTCCTTGGGGATTACTCCCCAAATTATATTCCTTAATCTATTAGTGATGATTTATAAAAAATCAAGGCCTTTATTGTTTTGTTAACGCTTGCATCAAAGGTTATAGAAATGTTTTGATAGGATTTAACTGAAGTACATTTGTGCCTGCCACCCATTGTCCCTGGTTGCACGCTTCTTCCTCTCTTGGTGCCTTGACTGTGGTTGCACTTGCCCTCCTACTGCTACTCCCTCATTCTGGCTTCTTATGAAATTGAATAGGGCTTAACCGAATTCATTCCTTTCTAGTTTCATTGATTTCTGAGTAAAGTGTCCATGGCTCTTCCAGCAGCTCTACTCAATGCTCACTCTGATTTGGGTAAGTAAGTTCTGATAATGTTCAGATGGATGCTGGTCTTTGTTGTGGAAATATCAATGAAAATTGTGCAGAACAAAAATGACTTAATTTGAGACCCAATGCTATAGTGCAGATGATGTCGGTTGTCAGGATTATAATCTAGAGAATGATGGATTATGTGAAAGAGAAACTGAAGAATGAGTTGGGAGAAGTGTAGGTAGAAAAGATTGCAGATGCTGGAATCTGGAGAAATACACGAACTGCTAGAGAAACTTAGCCGGTCATGTAGCATCTGAGAGTATATTTCAAGCAGTGAATGTTACTGTTGAGTTAGTGAAACTGTTATGGTGGTTAGAGGCATGCAGTAACCACTCTTCAATTTCTGTTCTCTTTCAGGAAAAACTAACTTTTAGATCCAGTGGGTTTGACACCTATGAACAGTAAGTCAAGCAGTTTGTTATATTCAGAGGTGCAATTTACAGTTTAATTTGGGGTTTGCTATTGGCTTACTTCAACGGCATAAAATTTGTAAATGTCACATACTCTCAATTTAAATGACTACAAGTTATTTCTCAATTCACAAACAAAAATCTGCAAGTGCTGGAATCTGAAGTAAAAGCAAGATGTTATTGATACTCACCAGGTTAGGTATCACTTTGGACAGAGGAACAGAAACAAAATTTTAGCAGCCAATGTCCTGAAATATTGGACTTTTTTTTTCTTTCTACAGATGTTTGAGCAACTGAGTATCCCCAGCATTTTCTATAACTTTTTCAATGCGAGTATTAAAGGAAAAGTAATTTATTTGATTGGCTTGTTTACAGTTATGGAACTGATCACATTGTGATCAATTTAATTTAGAAAATCATATGCAAAAGTAAGTGGTGTTCATCAGGTTTATTGGCATTATTTGTTTGCCTGAAGTGTGTGTATGTGCCTTTGTGTTGATGGTATGATTAACAAAAGAGTCCTGTGTTGTAAACATGATGAGCATTTAGTTAATCAGCTCTTCTGATTTTAGCAGATTAGGTTTGCCTGACATCATATTAACATAGTTTTAGCACAGTTCTGTATAAAGAGAATTGGGAATCAATGTCAAATTATCATTGATTAAAATTTAGTGCAACTTTTCAATTCACGGAGGGGAATTATTTTCAGTGATATTTTTCCATTATCAATTTAATGCACATCAGAAATAGGAATCTTGCCAAGGGGCTATCCTGTAAGGCTGGCCATGAAATTGATGAGAAATGTGTTAGTACATTGAAATTCTGAACTCAGTCACATTTGTTTATCTTTCTGCAATTTACTCAATACCAATCAAAGCATCAATGTAAAGAGTACATCTTTACGACCATGCAATGGGAATTTGTTTCAGATAAGACATGGAATGATCGAAAGTTTACAACGCAGGAGGAGCTGTTCCATCATGTCTGTGCCAGATGAAAAAGACTGTCAATCTAATTCCACCCAGCAGTTACTATAGATCATAGCTTTTCAAGTTCATTACCAAATACATTTAACTGCAATAAATGTTTCTGTTTCTTTTGATGTTTTGGGATGAGTTCTAAATCTTACTGTTTACAATGATTTTGCTGCCTCTGCAACTGTTCACCCTATATACATGAACAACTGGAAGCTGGTAAGTGTAGAATATTTAAGTTTGCTGATGACACTAAATTGAGTGAGAAAACATTGTGCAGAGGATGCAGAGAGATGTAGATAGGTTGAGTAAATGAGCATGGGTCAGGCAGATTGACTATGAGGTTGTCCATTTTGGAAGGAAAAATTAGATTATGTAAATGATGAAAGATTGCAGCACGTTGTTCAGAGGAATAGGAGTACTAGTGCATGAATTGCAAAATAACCAAATAACAAGAAGAAATAGAATATTAGAGGATAGAATTCAAGAGGTTATTCTGTAACTGTGCAAGGTAATGGTGAGTAGTGCATGTGGTTCTGCTCTCCTTACTTGAGAAAAGATATATTGGCTTTGAAGGGGAGGTTCACTGGGTTGATTCTGGATAGGAGAGGTTAGTCAGTGAGAAGAAATTGAGTCCTGAATTATACTTGCTAGAATTTAGAAGAATGAGAGGGGATCATATAGAAACATAGTACTTTGAAAGGGATATATGGTGGTAGGAAAGTTGTTAACACTCAAAGGTGAGATGAAAACTGGAGGACATGGTGTCAAGGTTCGGGGGAGACGATTTAGGAAGAGATGAGGGGGACCTGCTTTTCGTAGAGAGTTTCCCTGCAGAATTCTCTGCCCAGGGAAGTAGTAGAAGTTAACTCATTAAATATATTTAAGATAGAGGAATTGAAGTATACGGAGAAAAGGCAGGTGAGAAAACTCAGCCACGTCAGATGAACTGTGATCTTGATGTAACAGGTTCAATGGGCAGTTAACCTATTCCTCTCTTTCATTTGTTCTTATTTGTCCAGTCCCTCAAACTGTCTAAGTTCCACTGGCACCTCAGTGCCCCCATTAACCATCCTGTTTTGTTGTCTGCAAACCTGAATTTAAATAAAGGAATTAAATCTAATGTTCTAATTGCCCATTTTAACTCTTTAGTTTGAACATATGTAGACACTCTTGAACCAACACTGAGTATCCATCTTCACATGATCTGCCTGCATATCTCTTCACTTAGCTCCTACTAACAATTGGGAAGCCTAGAGTATACTATGTAGGGAAATTAATGGGGCAAGAGAAATAGCATTATAATAGTAAGAGATTTCAGTTTACCCAGTGTTAAATGGGATGGTTTTTGCATGAAACTTTTATATTGTAGAACATTTATTGTCCTTATAGTTAAGGGGCAGTGTAAGCTTAATCTTGGAGGATGTAGTTTGTGACTGTAGGACTACTTGACTGGTGAGCATATGAGTTTCAAAGTAGATATGGAAAGGATCTGTGAATTAAATTTCTGATTTGGGGCAAGAGAAATTCCACCCAGTTTGCCTGCTATAAGGTCAAGTGATGATTTCCATTTAGATCCTATAAATATGGTATGAAAGTTCCATTTAAATGAAGACAAAATGGTGATCTTCAATAGATATGTTAAAACAATTTGGTTATTGGTATAGAACTGGAATTAGTTTCATAAACTGGTTGGAGTAGTTGTGAGAATAGTTATTCTCATTGCAGCTCATGAAGGAAGCTTGTAGCTTAATCTATTGTAACATATGAATTTAATTTGTGACTCATGTTTTATATGCACATGAACTATTTCATGGTATAGGGAGAGGCAAATTTAGGAGTAGTTTTGAAAATGGACTTTGTTCCAAGGAATGGCTTATTGCTGTAGGGATTTTAATTATGAAGTGTATTTACAGATAAGTCTGGACCTTGGTACTTGTGAAGCTGAGGATTATTTGAATTGTTCAGATTACAATAAAAATCGACATTTCAATTGACTCCTTAATTTAATTAGTATGAATTTTTAATACCCAATGAAAAATGTTAATCTGTACAATGCTTACTTTAGGATTACTACTTTAATGTGCTTATTTCAATAGGAATTTACTTTGGACAATATTCTCAAAATCATTTGAAAGAAGTCGAGTGGACTGAGATGAGTGTGATGGAATGTAGAAGTAAACAGAACAACAGTTAGCCTGTCAGCTACATGTTCTGAAAAGCATAAACTGCATTACAGTATTTTCATTTTTATAAAAAGTCTTTGCTTTTCCTTATGCTGATAATTTATATCTCCTCTCTCTGACCTTATTCCTCATAATTTGGCAACATTGTCCCAGATTTTGCACCAAACGATCATCAATGTGGAAGCATACTGGACAACTGCAAAACCCTTAATTTTTTTGTGTTGAAGTCCAGCAGAGAGATGTTCATTGGAATTTGGACTTGAACAATGAAACAGTTTCTCTCAAAGCTGACAAGTAATTCAGCATGTTCTACTTCAAGCTGTCCAATACCTTCAGTTACCTTTACTTTTAATGCACAGTTTTACTGGGTTTCACGGGTGAATGAATATATGGGGACAATTTCTTGTGTCCTTCCAGATTTCAGAGGTAGACAAATCACAGCTGTAATAATGCTTCTTTAAAAAATTAGTTGCATTTTTATTATGGTATACATTTGTACAAATTTTACAAATTGTATAAAACAGTAGCATTAAAAACAAGCTGTAATAAATTATGTATTTTATTGTGAAATATTGGTATAATTTGGCTTAAAGATTGCCTTAATAAAAATTGTAGATGTTTTTTTCTCATTGCATTTTTCAGGTGTTAATGTGTAGTAGGTGTTGTTAATACTGATGATTTACTGTTAATGTGTTGGCACATTTGCTAACCTAGTTTAAATAGATGCTCACATTTTAGCAGCATAGTTACATTAAATTGGTTACCCACGTTTTCTCCTTTAATTCAGAAAGGTATTGAATGGTATGAACTTTCAACTTGTTAACTTTTGTAGTTCTCCACGTCATGAGTTATGGGCTCGTAATTTGGAGCAGGAGAGCCATATTGAACATATCAGATAGTTGTCAGAATCACATAAATTTCCATCATTCACATTAACTGGGTTTTGTAGGACATGGATACTAGGTGTATTATATGACTGGAAGTCCTAGAGCTCTTTGTTCATTAACACCTTGTTGAGGGAGAGCTCAGGAAAGAGTGAGGTGGAATATTTTCCCCCAGTATTTAAAAATCTGTGTGTCTGTAAAGCACACTGCTACTTAGAATGATTCTCAGAATCAGGTTTAATATTGCTGGCATATGTAATGAAAATTGTTTTGCAGCTGCAATACATTGCAATGATAATAAAAACTATAAATTGCAATAAGTGTATATAAAAAGGAAAATTAAATAAGTAGTGCAAAAAGAGAGGATTAAGAAGTCCTGAGGTTGTGTTCAGGGATTCATTGTCCATTCAAAAATCTGATGGCAGAGGGGAAGAAGCTGTTCCTGAAATATTGCATGTGTATCTTCAGGCTCCTGTACCGCCTCCTTGAAGATAGCAATAGAAGAGGGCATGTCCTACATGATGGAGTCCTTAAAGATGGATGCTGCCTTTTTGAGGCATCACCTTTTGAAGGTGTCCTAAATGCTGGGGAGGCTCATGCCCATGGTGAGGCTGATGGAGTTTACTACTTTCTGCAGCTTTTCCCAATCCTGTGCAGTGGGCCCTCTTTACCAGATGGTGATGCACCCAGTTAGAATGCTCTCCATGGTATGTTTGTACAAATTTGTGAGTGTCTTTGGTGACATGCCAAGTCTCTTCAAGCTCCAAATGAAATATAGCTGCTGTCATGTCTCTTTATAATAAGTACAATGAGAGTAGAGCAGTGGTCTGAGCACATATCCTTGAGGTGCGTCATTGTTGATTGTCAGCAAGGAGGAGATGTTATTTCTGATCCACACAGACTGTAGTCTATCGGTGAAGAAGTCAAGGATCCATTTGCAGAGGGAGGTACAGAGGCCCAGATTTTGGAGATTGCTGATTGAAACTGAGGGTATGAATGTTGTTGAATACTGAGCTGCAGGCTATAAGCAGTCACTTGGCGTAGGTATGGCTATTGGCCAGGTGATCCAAAGCCAAGTGGAGACCCAATGAGATTGCATCAGCTTTAAACCTATTGTGGCAATAGGCAAATTACAGCGGGTCCATGTATATGCTTAGGCGTGAGTTGATTCTTGCCACGACCAACCTCTCAAAGAATTTTATTATAGTAGATGTGAATGGCTTTGGGTGATACTCACTGAGGCAGCTCACCCTGCCCTTTTAGGGCACTGGTATGATTGCTGACCTTTTGATTCAGGTGGAAACCAATGACTGCATCAGTGAAAGATTGAAGGTGTCCTTGAGCACCCCAGCTGGTTGGTTGGCACAGGTTTTCAGAGCCCAACCAAATACACTATCAGAGCTTGAAACCTTGAGGGTTCACCCACTTGAAAGATGCTGGTCTCCAAGACAGACATAGCAGAATTACCAGATACTCCAGGGATTCGCACAGATGTAGTTTTATTCTCAATTTCAAAGTTTGCATAAAAGATGTTAAGCTCATCAGTGAGTGAAGCGTCACAATCATTCATGATGTTAGGTTCCACTTTGTAGGAAGTCATTGCTTGCAACCCCTGCCAGAGCTGATGTGCAACTTCAATTGTTGTTTTTCACCCTTGAAGTAGCCTTCTATTGGTCGTATCTGGACTTGTATAGTTCTCGATTACCGGTCTTGAATGCCACAGCTCTAGCCAACAGCAGACTATAGATCTCGTTTCATTCATAGCTTTTGGTTTGGGTATGACCAGTTTGTTCTTGCAGGCACATACTCATCCACACAGGTCTTGATGAAGTCAGTGAAAACTGTGGCATATTCCTTCAGACTCAAGATGAGTCCCTGAATATTGTACAGGCCATCAACTCAAAGCAGTTCAGTAAGTGCTTCTCCACATCCCTTGACCAAACCTTGTTGGTCCTCACCATTGATGCTGTGGTCTTTACCCTCTGCCTATTCAGTGTGTGTATAGAAGTATAGCCAAATGAACAGACTTTCCAAAGAGTGACTCTGTAAGTGTTCTTGATGGTGGCATAACAGTGGTGAATTATGTTGTCACCTCTGGTTCCGTGGGTGATATGATTGTGGTAGTTGTTCAGTGACTTCAAGCTGTCCTGATTGAAATCTGCAATGATAGGGAAGGCATTAGGGTGTGCTGTTTTGTGCCTGCTGAGTAAGTTGCTTAGCTGCTCCAGTGCCTCCTTGATGTTGGCCTGAGGTGGAATGTATACCGCTACCAGGACAACAGAGGAACACTCCCTCGGCAGATATAATCAAGTACACGACTCACCCAGCCAACACACTTTTTGTCCCTCTTCCCTCCAGGAGAAGATTCAGGAGCTTGAAGATTTGTATAGCCAGATTTGGGAACAGCTTCTTTCCAACTGTGATGAGACTGCTGAACGGATCCTGACCCGGATCTGGGCCGTACCTTCCAAATATCCGGACCTGACTTGCACTACCTTACTTCCCCTTTTCTATTTTCTAATTATGATTTATAATTTAAATCTTTATTATATTTATTTCTATTTGTACTTCAGGGAGTACGAAGCGCAGAATCAAATATCACTGTGATGATTGTACGCTCTAGTATCAATTGTTTGGTGACAATAAAAGTAAAGTAAGTTAAGTATAATGGATGACATTTGACTGCTGATGAAAAGAATATATTTTTACATTATTGTATGCCTTCCCTCAATTCTGGCCCCTTGATTTTCCAGTTTAATTGCTTGTATCAAATCTTTTCTCGACAATAATTTCTGTCTTTTGAGTATTGGATTTTGTTGTGTGAATGCTTGAAATGTGAAGGGATAATAGACTTGAGATATAGACTGAAAAAGAACGAGTAACACTCTTGTCATTTCCATCTTTTAAAGGCATTGTTGAAACATTAACATTTGAAATGTCCAGTGTGCTTTGTATGTCAAAGTTTTCACCCTCCAAGTTGCTGTAGTGTAAAGGAGACGAGTTATGTAAAGTGCTCTATATCCCAAAGGTGAACTCCTTTTAGTTGTTGCAGCATGGAGGGTAGAAAGCATCTTGCATAACTTAATTTGGTTGAACACCTTAGTTAGATTTTTATCGTATATCACAATGCCATTGTTTCTTCATGTTAATGTGCGGGAACCTTTGAACATCCTGAAGTCAAAATAGTTTCTCATTCATCCAATGTCAATAAATGGGAAAATTTCATTAACAAAAACAGGTCTCTCGAAAGTTAAGGATAATATATTAGTAAATAAAAACAAATTGCTTGTCTTAATTTTTTTTAGCAAGTGCATTGTGATGATTTATACTTTGAGGCGGTGGTTGAATTGAAAGTGAGCTCTTTGGTCTGCATTGATTTCTGTGCTTCTGCTCCTAACACAGTGCCTTTCTTTGACATATTAGTTTTATTAATGCAGCTAAGCTGAGCATTGAGCATCACTCTTGATTTTGTACTTTGGACCATGCCTACTTGGAGAATTGGATTTTCAATCAAATCCTCTAATATTTGGTGCACTTCTGGGAATCTGATTTTGTTCTTTGGCCTCTTGAGCAAATTATTTTGTCCTCACTGAGGAAAACGTAGTGCAACAATGGCAAATTATGTGATTTAAATACAAAATTTATGAGAAATATAGGGGACATTTTGAAGACTTAAAGCAATCTTAAATGGAAGAGGCCCACACTGGACTTCAATCACATAGAGAGCATATGAATAAAACAATTATATTTAGTAATATGTTTAATATCAAACAGGAAAAGCAAACTAATCAGATTCCTGTATAGAAAAAATACACCTGTGACCACCAGGATTAAAAACATATTTAAAGATACAACTAAATGTCCATAAACCTTTCTACCAGGGACTTGAATTTTTCTTGATAGCACATGGTACTGCTGATAAAGTCACAATTTATTACCCATACTTGATTATTCCTGACAAGGTGGTAATGAGCTGCTTTTATAGAGCACTATAATCCTGTCAGTGATGGTACTCCCAGAATATCAAACACAAGAGATTCTGTAGATGCTGGAAATCTTGAGCAACAGACAAACACAATGTTGGTGGAACTTGGTAAGTCAGCCAGTATATGGAAGGGAACAAACTTTCAAGGTTTTGGGCCAACACCTTCATCAGGAGTAGAAAGGAAGGGGTCAAAAGCCAGAATAAGAGGATTGGGGGAGGGGAAGGAGTGCAAGCTGGCAAGCAAGGAATATTGTTTGGAGGGTGCTCCAGGATTTGTATCTAGCTACCAAGACTGAAGGTCAATATACTTAAAAGTCTCAACCACGAGGAAATCTGCAGATGCTGGAAATTCAAACAACACACATAAAATGCTGGTGGAGCACAGCAGGCCAGGCCGCATCTATAGGGAGAAGCACTGTCGACGTTTTGCGCTGAGACCCTTCGTCAGGACTGGCCTGGCCTGGCCTGCTGTGTTCCACCAGCATTTTGTGTGTGTTGTTTCATACTTAAAAGTCTGGACTTTTTGTGACTTGAAGATAACCTACAGTTGAATAGTGTTCCCATGCTTCTTGGGCATTGTTGTTACATTAACCTAGGTAAATCAGTGTAGTGCTATTTGTTTTTTTCACTTGGGCATCCTGTTGTATCAGTGGTGGTGAGAATGAATATTTCAGGATGACAGGGTGGCAGTCTAGTGGAATGCTTTGCTTTTGTTATGTTGTGTGTCATTGAATTTGCAGGTAGACAGAAGAATGCTTCTGATGTGCATTGGAGATGGTGGAAAGGATCTGGAGTGTCGGGGGTGTGGGTGAAGTAAAGAAATGGGAAGTTGATAGGTAAAAGAGAAGTGGGTATCTGATGGGAGAGGACCAAAGGTTATGGAAGAAAGAAAAGGAGGAGCACCACCAGAGGAAGGTAATGGGCAAGTAAGGAGTTAAGACGAGAGAGGAAAAATGGGAATGGGGGAGAGAGATAGCATTACTGGAAGTTCAAGAAATCGATGTTCATGCCATTAATCAAGCTGGTTAGACCTTGGAACTGTCCAGAGAAGCAGAGTGATATTCTGAGATTGAGGTGATTGCCTTCCAACAATCACAATCACCTTTTTTGTGAGGTATGACTTGAAGTCATTGGAGGGCTTTTCCTCTTGATGTCCATTAACTTGTTTTACCCGGGCTCCTTAACATCACAGTTGTTCAATTGCTTGCCATGGTGTCAAGAGCAGTCACTCTTGCCTCACCTCTGGAACTCAGCTCTTTGGTTCATGTACAGATTAAGTTCAATTGCACATTAGGATGATGCAGTAAAGTGCTTTATGCTACCAGTGACCCAGGTTCAATTCTCACTGCTATCTGTAAGAAATTTTAATCTTCTCCCATGACCACTTGGGTTTCCTCCCACAGTTCAAAGATGTACCGGTGGTAGGTTAATTGGTCATTGAAAATTCTTCTGTGATTAGGCTGAGGTTAAGTCAGGGAATTGCTGGGTGGCACAGCTTGAAGGGTCAGAAGGGCTTACTTCACGCTGTATTAATAAATAAAGTCTATTACAAAGTTTGGATTTGAGTGATTTAGTGAAACTCAAATAAGACATTGTTGAGTAGTTGATGGTACTTTTTTTATCACTGTAGATGATTGAGATTAGGAAGTATTTAATGGGTTTGGATTTGACCTGATTTTAGTGAACAAAATTTACAGGGCATAAAATAAGAATTAATCAGCAACCGAAGAGAAATTGGTCTGGTGTCATTTGGAAGCAGGCTAAGATTACAAATGAGTCAAGTTTCGAATGCAGGAAGTTTGGCAAATAAGGTTAGTGACTTGTAAACAAAAGTAGTCCAGTGATCATGTGGATAGCCAGAGACTTCTCCCAGGGCTGAAATGGCAAACACAAGGGAGCATAGTTTTAAGGTGCTTGGAAGTAGGTACAAGGGGGATGTCAGAGCTAAGTTTTTCACACAGAGAGTGGTGGGTGCGTGGAATGCACTGCCAGCAAAGGTGCTGGAGGTGGATACAATAGTGTCTTTTAAGAGCCTCTTTGATAGGTACATGGAGCTTAGAAAAATAGAGGGCGATGCAGTAAGGAAATTCTAGGCAGTTTCTGGAGTAAGTTACATGGTTGGCACAACATTGTAAGGTGAAGGGCCTGTAATGTGCTGTAGATTTTCTATGTTATATGACTCCCAAAAGATTGGGACAGGAAATACTTGATCAAGGAAATGCCAAGGGAGTGAATAGGTATTTTACTTTAGTCTTTAAGAAATGTTATGATTATACCATTGATCATGAATAATGCCAGGCTGGGATTAACTGCATCGTCATCATTGGAGAATTAGTAATGAGGAAAACAATGGGTTTAAATGTTGATAATTCCTTTGGTCAAGAAAGTTTGCATCTTATTTGCTTTCTAAGATTGGTAGTTGAGACCTTAATCCCATTATTAAGCATACATTAAGAAGTTGCTTTCAGTTTTGTAGATTCTGAGTTTAGTAATTTTGTTCTTTCTAGTAAAAGCCATCTCAATGATTTTTTAAACCATCAATTTCCGATCAGACCTTTTTAATTTGGAAAACCAAAGGAATAGTAACCTTTTTTAGATTTGTTTTTTATGTATATAAAAATTTTATGTATATTTTTGTTTTTTTGTTAGTGGGGTTTTTATGTATATAAAAATTATAAAAGTTTCTTTATCTTTTTTCTTCTTTTCATGTAATGATAAGAGGTGAATCGATTATCCTGACGAAGGGTTTCGGCCCGAAACGTCGACAGTGCTTCTCCCTATACATGCTGCTTGACCTGCTGCATTCCACCAGCATTTTGTGTGTGTTGTTTGAATTTCCAGCATCTGCAGATTTCCTGGTGTTTGCCGTTTAAATCAATTATCTCATTCTTTATTACATACTATTAGATTAATACTATGTATGGTCTTGATAATGTTTATTTTACCTTTTATATGAATTGTTATTGATATAGATATTTGAGATAATTCTCCATGTGTGTGTGTATATAAATAATATATATAATATATATATTACTCTTTTTTAATTAATAAAAAGATTGATAAATTAAGTTTGCATCTTAGGTCCCAAACAAAATGGTGACAGATGGTGGCTGCATTTGTTGTAATCTTCCAAAGTTGATTTGGCTTTGAAGAAGGCAAGTTAATGTGAACGCTGCCTATGTCACACACCTGTTTGAAAAGGGAAGACAGAAAAAAAGTAAAGTGGGCCAACTGTCCCAATATACATTGTTGCAAAAATGCTTAAAACAATTATTTCAGAAATAATAGTGCATTTAGAAAAGCATAATGTTATCAAGCAGATTAGATCCAGCATAGCATTGTGAAGCAGAAATTGAGTCAGAAATATAATGAACCTATTTCAACATTTCCACAGGATACAGTTCAAATCTTTAATAGCTTAAATGGAATTCTTCAATGAGTGAATGTGTTTCTAGTTGAGTATGTTTCTAGTACGGTATGTTGCTGATACTTATTGCTAGCTGCACCAATGTGTGTTAGAACTGAATGAGTTAAAAATCCTGAGCACAAATCTTTGGAAAGTACTTTGATTTCCACTTTATGAATGCCCATGTTATAGGGCATTAGTCACAGTCTATTTCTTTTAGTGGTAATCATCCTTTGTGCTAATATTACTAAATCCTGGCAAAATACACTGCCAAATAGTTAAGAGTAAAGGCACTGATTGAGCTTTGTAGTAGTCCAGAATGAAAGGATGCAGACATTTGGGATTGCTGCTGCTTCAGATCGGGATCCTAATTGTTGCTGTCAAGAGTTGAATGCTGACATTCTTTGCAGTCCTTGATCGGATTAATTTTCAGGGTTAATTTTTTTTTCTTGCTTCAAAGAAATTTGTAGGGATGTTTCAATTAAAGTACTTTTTGGATCTCTTTACAGGAAGTCTTAAAAAGTACGAAGCAGAATCTCCCATCCCTTCAGGGTGATAAGTATGGGATTATTGATAACAGGCACAATATAACTAACTCCAGATAATATATGTATCTGTAAAGCTTAACTGTCCTGAAAAATACAGGACCCAAATCATGTACAAAAGTGCTGTTCAAAATCACCCTGAGTTACAGGGAATGGTTGACCAGGCTAGGTTTTTAGCAAGTATCTATAGAGATGGGACTTGTTAGCCCCTCGCTAACAGCCACCCGACTTGGCGTTGAGAAAATGACTGTTCTCAGACTCCACATGTCTATGGTTGATATGACTTGGGTCCTACCAAACCCGGGAAGTTGGGATGTCTTGCCCATCTGATTTATTCCATGCAGTTGCCCGTTGGCAAAAAATAACAGACCATACACTGCATAACATCTCCTCCTTGCTGACGATCAACACTGGCGCACCTCAGGGGTGAGTGCTTAGCCCACTGCTCTACTCTCTATCTACACATGACTGTGTGGCTAGGCATAGCTCAAATACCATCTATAAATTTGCTGATGATACATCCATTGTTGGTAGAATCTCAGATGGTGTCGAGAGGGCTTACGGGAGTCAGATATGCCGACTAGTGGAATGGTGCCACAGCAACAACCTGGCACTCAACGTCAGTAAGACAAAAGAGCTGATTGTAGAATTCAGGAAGGGTAAGACGAAGGAACACATACCAATCCTCAAAGAGGGATCAGAAGTGGAGAGAGTGAGCAGCTTCAAGTTTCTGGGTGTTAAGATCTCTGAGGATCCAATTTGGTCCCAACATATTGATGTAGTTAGAAAGAAGGCAAGACAACAAATACACTCAAAAACTTATTTAGCTGTATCATGGAGAGCATTCTGAGAGGCTGCATCACTGTCAGGTATGGAGGGGCTATTGCACAGGACTGAAAGAAGTTGCAGAAGGTTGTAAATCTAGTCAGCTCCATGTTGGGTGCTAACCTACAGAGTACCCAGGACACCTTTCGGGAGTGGTGTCTCAGGAAAGCAGCATCCATTATTAAGGACCTCCAGCACCCAGGGTATGCTCTTTTCTCACTGTTACCATCAGGTAGAAGGTACAGAAGCCTGAAGGTACACACTCAACGATTCAGGAACAGCTTCTTCCCCTCTGCTATCCGATTCTTAAACAGACATTGAATCTTTGGACGGTACCTCACTTTTTTAGTATAAAGTATTTCTGTTTCTGCACGTTTTTAAAATCTACTCTGAATACATGATTTATTTTGTTTGTTTTTAAATCATTTTTTCTCTGCTCGATTATGTATTGCATTGAATTGCTACTGCTAAGTTAACAAATTTCATGTCATATGCTGGTGATAATAAAGCTGATTCTGATTCTATAATTAGAAAGACAGTACATTTATAAATTTCAGCTTTATCGAACAGTTAGCAGGAAAAAGAAAAGGGAAATAAAAAGGGCCATTGCAGTTGATCCAGTCCAAATGTGCACATAAGTTGGAGCTCATCTTGAAGTTATCTTTTTACCTCGTGCACTGGACCCACACTCTGTGTGAAACCTCGCACCACCTTTTGAATGTCACTTGAAATCCACCTCGAACAAATGGGCTCACCCAAGGGAGTATTGGTCCTTCCTCCTTGAAGCCATTCAGCTGCACCAAGCACTTAATGCAACAGGGATGGTATCCTCAGTCATTTTCCTAACTGTCTTCTCCCAGCTCCCTCCAAAAGGACCTCAATTCACTCCAGTGTCCATCACTAAAACCTCTCAGCCCGGTGTTCTCTGGAACATTCTCCCAATTCCACCATCCTGATTGAATGACACTACATTCCTAAGCATGAACATCTCAACCCCTTACCTTTAGCTCAAACCTAGACATGCTGAAAGCTGAACAGACAGCTCTTACAGAACTGCTAAAATGAAATACCTAGAGCATTACAGTAAAAATCTTAACCAGAACATTAGTTTTTATTCCTTGGAACATATGTCGGAGAATGAGGGGTAAGGGCACTTTAGAGAAATGTTTAAATTGTGAAAGCCACAGGTAAGGTGGATGCCAAGTCCTTTCCCCATAGAAGGGGAGTCTAAAATTACAGGGCAGAGGTTTCGTGCGACAGGGAAAGATTTACAAGGGATCTGTCAGGCAACCTTTTCATGTAGGCTGAGTATATGTAACAAAATGCCAAAATATTGATATTCAGGTACAATAATACCATTTAAGAAGCACTTGAATTAGTACATGGAAGGTTGGGCTTAGAGGGATATGGACAAACACAAGGGATTGTCACAAACTGGAGACTGTGGTCAGCACAGAGTCATTGGGTTCATACAGTATTTCTCTATACTGACTCAGTGACTCTCTCCATGTGCTTATCTTGATGGCTTTAAATGCTACTAGTGTATGTGTCTCAATCACTTTCTGAGCTCATTCTAAATAGGCACTACCCTTTTTGCTATGTTTTCCCTGGTCCCCTTTTAAATCTCTTGCCTCTGATTTTAAGCCTATGTCCTTTCATTTTATTTCCCCTGACCAAATGGCTTCTTCATGCCCTGACCCACTAATCAAGAACCTATCAACTTCTGCCTTAAACACACCCAATGATTAGGCCCCCACAGCTGCCTGTGGCAAGGAATTCCACAGATTCACCGTTTTCTGGCTAAAGAAATTCCTCAGCTGTTCTGAATGGACGCCCCTCTATTTTGAGGGACAGAATCTAGCTCTGTGTTCTAGACTCACCACATTTAGGAGCATCCTCTCCACAACCACTCTGTCTAGGCCTTTCAATATTCGATAGTTTTCATGAGATTCTCTTCCCCCTCAATTCTTCTAAATTCCAGCGAGTATAGGCCCAGAGTCATCAAATGCTCCTCAGTGGATAACCCTTTCATTCCCAGAATCCTTTGAGTGAACCTCAATTGCATTCACTTCTGCCCCTTGACACTTTCAAACTTCCAGCATACTGCTTGTTTCTTCCAAAGTAAAGCCAAATGCAAAATACCCTCCTTACCTGCGGGTTCCGCATGCATGGATTCAACCAACCACGGATCAAGAAAACCTGGAAGTTCTCTCTCTAGCACTTGTTGTTTGAGCATGTACAGATTATTTTTTTCTTGTCATTTTTCCCTTTAAAAAAAACGGTATAAAAACTATTTACATACCATTTACATTGTTTTAGGTGTTATAAGTAATCTAGAGATGATTTAAAAGTACAGGCAGTCCCCGGGTTATGAACGAGTTCCGTTCCTGAGTCCGTCTTTAAGTCGGATTTGAAGTCGTAACAGGAACATCCGGTATTATGTAGCCTCAATTAGTAAAACGTTTTGTCCTTGTATATAGTATATATTTTACCTTTCTATGCATATAAAACACTTAAGAAACACGTATTTCAATAATTAAACCACTGCGTTGCTTAGTAGTAATTGTAGCTTTCATCGGGGCAGGGCCTTTCAAATGCTCCATTAAAATTGTTCTGATCGTTGACCGACTGTAGTCTAATGCTTTTCCAATGGCTGATAGCATTTCACCTCTTTCCAATCGCTTTATTTTCAGTTGTGATTGTGATTATTTTTGTGAACAGAAACACAGTGGATTCAGAGCTGCGCCTGGTCCTAAAGTCCACCGCACTGATCCAGGTTAAATAAAGTTCGGGGTTCCACTGGGTCCTAAAGACCACCACATTAAGACAGGTTAAATAAGGGACTTGAACAACTGCGTTTTTTGGTATCTACGGTGGGGGGGGGGGGGGTCCGGAACCAATCCCCTGCTGATAAGGAGGGCTGACTGTATTTAGTTTGTCCACCATTTCCTTATTTCCCCATTTCTACCTCTTCAGTGTCATTTTTCGGAGTCTGAAATCTACCCTTGTGTCTTTTACTCTTCATATATCAAAGAAACTTTTGGTGTCCTCTTGTATTATTGGCTAGCTTGCTTTCATATTTCATCTTTGTTTATATTCAGTATTCCTGACCGCAAGGTATTTCTGAATGGTATAAAAGGAGGAGTTTTGGTAATAAATTTTTATTAAGGAAGGTATTAAAAATATTGAATGACTTGAGGCATGAAAGACTTGAGGATACTTTTTGGAATTCTGGATTTGCTTTTGGGGAATGAAGCTGGGCAATTAAAACCAATATAGTAGAGGTAGTGATAATTCTGTTAGGTACAGCATGGCTATGGAGAGTGACATAAAGTAAAGGTTCTATGTGGATGGTCGCTCTGGGGGCTGATTGTCAAATGTCCTCTCAGGTGACACACAAAATGCTGGAGGAGCTCAGCAGGTCAGGCAGCATCTATTGAAGTTAATGCAGTCAATGTTTCAGGACGAGATCCTTCATCGGCACTGGAAAGGAAGGGGAAAATGTCTGAATATAAAGGTTGGGGGAGGGGAATGCAGGCAAACTAGAATTGAAGGGAGTTTGTGTGAAAGATTTGAATGCTTGCTTTTTTCCATATACGCTGCCTGGCCTGCTGAGCTCCTCCAGCATTTTGTGTGTGTGTTGCTTGAACTTCCAACATCTATAGATTTTCTCTTGTTGGTGATGGGTAAAGTTGGGTAGATAGGAAAGGTAAAGGATTGGAGAAGAAGAAATATGATAGGAGAGGAGATTGGACCATGGGAGAAAGGGAAGAATGAGGGGCACTGGGGGAAGTGAGAAGCAGTAAGAGGCTAGTAATTATGGAATTAATTATGGTAATTTTTTTAAATTTTCCTCTTCCTCTTCCCCTTCCTTCCCACATCTTTTCCCCACTCTGGTCTCTGCATCTGCAGAATCTTGTGTTCACGATTTGCACTCTAATGTGTTGGATTGGATCCTGTTGCACAAGTCTATTTTTTAATCATTTTAACCTATGGGCCTCAAACAAAAGTACTGTTGATTACTGGTAGGAAGTCAAGCTGTGTGGATGCGGAATGAAGATCAGATTAAACTGGACTGAAATGACTTGTATAGCTTGCTCAAGTGGTCTGTACCTTTGAGCTTCTGCTCTTTCTCCTTGCATTGTAAACTTTGTCTAAAGGACATTTGCAGGTTTCTGAACGGTGTATGTGCATCCAGAGTATTGGACTGTGATATCAATGTGGTGGTCATTGAGTTTTCAGGCATCAAAACAGACTGTTGATTTTTCCCCTATCTATCCTTTGCTTTATTTACATCTTCATCTTTGCCTTGCCGATTTAAGTGCCTGTCTAAATGTGTATGAAATGGAGCAATTGTATCTGATCCTCCACCTGCTCTGACTGCGCATTTGAAATAACTGTGAATGGATGAAATCCAAAGAAAGGTTCTTCTCAAAGTGCCCTTTGAGAGTTGTAGGAGCAAATTTGTCTGCAACCAGAACTTGTTTCCTGGTAGGTGATGTACTCTTTTTTTTAACGTAACATTCAATAGCCAAAATTGATCTTTTCTTTCTTTCTCAATCTTTTTACTATCATTAATAATATGTACAAAATACAATTGATATATTAATAAAGGGATTACAAACATACAAATTCCCATTGCACATGAAAGAATACATAAGCAATAATTACAATATAAATGAGTTTTCCCAAAACATGAACCATACAGTATATGTGTGAACAAGGTAAATCTAGGTATTTCATAATATATAATATAAAAAAAACACAGAAAAAAGAAAAAAATATATATGCAAAAATAACTAAACTACTAATCTAATAGCTAATAAAGAAGAAATAAAAGCAAAAAAAAAGAAAAAAGAAAAGCTAGAAAAGGAAAAAAAAGGGGCTGTCTATAATATCTCACAAGAATACATAATCATCAGTGTCATCAACTCCGATCCTCTCAACATAAATAAGATTAAAGCTGGAAAATCAAATAAGCCTGGAAAATATTGAATAAATGGTCTCCATATCTTTTCAAATTTAATAGAAGTATCAAATACACCACTTCTAATTTTTTCTATATTTAAACATAACATAGTTTGAGAAAATCAATGAAATACAGTGGGAGGATTAATTTCCTTTCAATTCAGCAAAATAGATTGGGAAAGAGAGCTTAATCTTATTATTCCTATTGAGAATTGGGATAGAATTCTTCAATTAGTTAATACATCTTCTATATGTGCCAAACATTCATTAATACAATTTAAGGTTGTACATAGGGCCTATATGTCCAAGGATAAATTAGCTCACTTTTATTCTTATATAAATCCTATTTGTGATAGATGTCAATTTGAAACTGCGTCTTTAACTCATATGTTTTGGTCATGTCTGCTTTTGAAAAAATATTGGAAAGATATTTTTGATATTATCTCTGCGGTATTGAACATCGATTTACAACCCCATCCTATTACCGCAATTTTTGGTTTACCAATGATGGACACTGCATTTATCTTCTTCTGCCTGTCGAATGATTGCATTTCTCACTCTGATGGCTAAAATTGATATTTTATGTTGCACAAAATTGCTTTGTGAGTGGTCTTTGATTTTCAAGGGTACTTCAAATCAAAGGTACTTTGATTTTTCGTTCTTTGCAGGTTCTATGCATTTTAATATCAGTGGATGTGCTTAATTTGTGTTTTCCTCAACTGTGTGAAACTTAGATCCTATTTCTAAGAGAAGAGATTTACAACAGGAAATATATTGTGTTCCAGCCATCACTGAAGTGAGCCTGTAGTGTTCTTGCTCAGGTGTAACGGAATGCCGAGCTAAACACCGAGTTAAACCTTTGTCAGTAACGACAGGATCACAGTAAGATTAACCGTTTACTGTTCACTCTTCCACATTGACATATGGTGAAAAAGTGTTGCTTTCACAATGTTCCTGGTGCGTAGAGAGAAAACTTTGCTGGCGCTTGCTCGCACATGTCTTGACCCCCACCTTCCAGTTTCTCCAAACCGGTATTTTCCCACAGGACGCGGCAAAACCGGATGTGACATCATCGCATGCCGCGATCTCTCACAGACAACTTTAAACAATCCTAACTTTAACTAGAATGCTAACAAACGAATTACTGAGCGAAAATATTATAAACTAAATAACTGCCATAAAGGCAACACACTCCCCGCTTGACCTTCGTAAGGTCACAATGAACATAATACAAACTTTAGTCTCTAATCAGTCCTTAGGTAGAAGTAGAATGACTTCTGTAACAGGCCTTTGGTATATTTTCACATCACCTTGGTTGGTAGTTTTCAACTCAACCTTCCTGACGTGTCCGTCCCTGCTAGGGAATGTAGTAAGACCAGGACCAATTTGCCAGAGCCTGGACCTGTCTCCGTTGCTTTAAGTGCAGATCCTTATCAGATAAGTCCCCTGGTGGAGGGGGAGCTCCTGCCTTCTGTGTAAGGAGCATTGATGGCGAGAGTATGAAGGGGTTTTCCTGGTCAGAAGACACAGGTAGGAGTGGTTGTGCATTTATAATGGCTGTGACCTCTGCCATTAGTCTGCACAGTACCTCGTGGGTCAATCGGGTGCGTTGCTGCATCTCAGGTTTCCTTTTCAGGGTTTTTTACAAGGGCGTGAACCGCTTGACTGCCTGCTCTTTGTTGTTTGGCAAGCACTGGCGCGGTTCTCTGAAAGGCAGTGGGGCGACCCCATTACTTGCTTCATCTCTGAAGACCTTAGTGTCCTTTGTTTTTAAGAAAATGGCATCTTGAGCTGATTGAGCAAGTTTATTATCACGCTCAGTTTGAACGAAGACTGACTGACCCAGCGTCTCGTCAGTTACTTTACGTTTGTTAAAGCCTTGTCGTGCTTCCTTAATACACGTGACACTTGTGCGGGGTTGAAAAATTGAATGGCGGCCACTCTCTAGCACATTGGTCTTGAGTGTGCTAACCGTCGGTTTGTGTACATTGCCAGGGCACACCTCTCCTATCACCACCCAACCTAGATCCAGGCGTTGCACAAAGGGGGCGTCGTGTGGTCCATTGACCTGCTGCCTAACCTTGTGCACTCGAATAACATCTCTTCCTAATAGCAGGAGTATTTCTGCTTTTGGATCCAGTTCTGGGATGTATTTGGCGATGCGGCGGAGATGTGGCTGTTGTAACACCGCACTTGGCGTCGGGATCTCAGTGCGGTTATTCAAAATTTCATTGCACTCTAAGAGTGGAGGGAGACAGATGATGACTTTACCATCCAGGGACTCGAGCTGGAAGCCTTCTGCCTTCCTTCCATGAGTTTCCGTGTTTCCAGAGCAAGTTCTAAGGTAGTATGGGAACTGCTCGCTCTCAATGTTGAACAATTTAAAGAACTCTGGACTGACTAGTGAGCGATTGCTCTGATCGTCCAGAATTACATAGGCTTTGATGGCCTTGTCTTTGGCTCCTTTAGGGTACACCTTAGTGAGGCAGATCTTTGAACAAGAACGGCTTGACTGAGCTTGACTGCAAACTTGTGTACAGCTTGAGCTGACAACTGTTGTCCTGGAGTGAGCCTCTCCCTCCCCACCATCCTGTTGTGGGGGTGAAGGAGCGTTGTCAGTTTGCGGTAACGGGCCGGGATGCATGGCCCCATCGTGATTAGTGCTATCACATTCCGGACACTTCACGGCGATCGTACACTCTCTAGCAAAGTGAGAGGTCAAGGAACAGCATTTAAAACATATTCTTATATCCTTGAGAAGGGCCATCCTCTCTTCAAAGGATTTTTCCCTAAACGTTCTGCATTTTCTGAGGGGGTGGGGTTTGTTATGCAATGGGCAATTCTTGCTAGAGTCACGGTTAGTTGTAAAGACTTCAGTCTTAAGCACTGAGATGGGTTCATCAATGTTGAAATTGTTTGAAGAGGATTTATCTGGCTTGGTGTAAACTGTACTGCTTCCTTGACCCATGAGGCTAGGGTCATTTCGCTTCTTCGCCTCCCTGCACACAAACCTAGTGAAATATTTAAAGGAAGGAAATCGACCATTGTTTTCTTCTTTGTACTCTAGGTATACTAGCCCAGTTGAGTAGCCATCTTCTTTGGCGCCTTGAATCTCCATGAGTAAATCTCCGAGCTCCCTTAACTTAATGTGATCTTTGGCTGACACCTTAGGAAAGTTTTCCAGATGTCGGTATAGCGCCGCTTCAATAATTTCGGGGGCCGCATAGCCCTCCTGAAGTCTCTCCCATACTTTGCTTAAGGCTAGCTCGGGGTTGTTGATGTACACGGAACGTATGTGTCTCACCTGTTCGCATGATTCTTTTCCCAGCCATTTCGCCATAAGATCCAACTCTTGGGTTGCTCTGAGCTGGACTCCGTCGATAGCGTTGGTGAATGTGGAATACCGTGCATGGTAATTTTCAGGTTTGTCGTCGAACTGGTACAGTCCTGAAGTGGCAAGATCTTGACGTGCTAAATACTGTGCCAGGGGTTCAATTGCAAGTGGCCTGTGGCCTGGGGAAGTATGTCGGTGGGTATATGACCGAGGGCTTACCTCTGTTATGGACTTTGCTGTTCTGAATTCAGCCTTTGCCTCTCTTCTCGCCGAATCTTGTAAGTTTGGTGTCGAGAAGTATTTGTCATCAGCTCTTTCATTCTTGACTTCATCGCGGAGTTGCGAGGGTAAATTGTCTTCCTCAGATGGATGTGGTGCAATTGGGTCTCTCTGAGACTCCTCATGACATGGGGCGTTATCAGATAAGTATGGAGTGGAAGAACGAATCTTCCAGACTGTTTGAGATTGGACATAGTCACTTGTGCGCTCCAATCTGGTCTTTTCTGAAGTAGATTTTACGTCAACCAGATCTTGCATTCCTTCAACATCTTCTATGAACTCTGCTTCTGCCCTGGCAGCTTCTGCTTCGCGTTCCAGTGTCAGCATTTGTAACTCTGACACTATCCTCACCCTTTCCATCTGGTTTTCGGCTTCTCTGGCAGCCTTTTCCATTTTCAAATCTGCTTCTTGTTTGGCGTAGCGCAGTCGCACCCTGGCGGCTTCTGCCTTAGCTCTTGCATGGGTGGACTTACTTGATGATGTCCTACTGCCCCCCTCACTGGGTGGCAACGACTTGACGCTGGATCGAGATGTCATTGGAACACTTGAAACACCTGATAATGCCGCTTTTTCACCGTAATGTTCTCGCTCGGGTGTAATGGAACGCCGAGCTAAACACCAAGTTAAACCTTTGTCAATAATGACAGGATCACAGTAAGATTAACCGTTTACTGTTCACTCTTCCACATTGACGTATGGTGAAAAAGCGTTGCTTTCACAATGTTCCTGGTGCGTAGAGAGAAAACTTTGCTGGCGCTTGCTTGCACATGTCTCGACCCCCACCTTCCCGTTTCTCCAAACTGGTATTTTTCCGCAGGACGCAGCAAACCGGATGTGACGTCATCGTATGCCGCGATCTCTCACAAACAACTTTAAACAATCCTAACTTTAACTAGAATGCTAACAAACGAATTACTAAGCGAAAATATTATAAACTGAATAACTGCCATAAAGGCAACACAGAGCCTGTCTGGTCTATTATAAGTCTGAGGAGTAGGAGAGACAATGGTCTTTGAAGCTCTAAGATCAAGGCTGATTTGATAATTGGCATCGACTCTATTTTTTTATTTGTGCGTACTGCTGTTGTGATGGCTGCAGTAGGGAAGAGTTGGTCACTCAACTCTTTGCAGATTGTGGATTTGCTAAAGAGGGTGTGGAGATGGATGCAAGGATATGGTCCCAGTTTATCCCCAGCACCAACGAAACAGTTGTACAAGCTTGTTCCTGGGATGACACTGAGACAGGTATTTAGTGCTCCTGGAAGGGTGAGCAATGTACTTTGGTCTGCCTGAAATTTGTTTGTTTTCCAGCACAGTGCAATGTCCAGAAGAATCCTGCCAACTAACTTGGTCTCGGCTGCAGGTGTATGTATTGAAGGAAGCTCTTTGAAGCTTGATGCAGTCAATGCTAACGGTCTGTGGGGAAGGATCACCATATTGGTTCTATCCACCACTTCATAGTGATGGAGAGTTGGGTGGGGAAACCACTAAAGAGAAAGGTATCATCTTGGGTTGTGTTGTGGCAATGTGCTATAGTTGTTTTACACTATGTAATGTACTGACCAAGAACATAAAGGGATTTTGCACTACTTCTTCCTTGAGTATATATTCTTTTATCATGAATAAAATTTATATTAATTCCTGTTTATTGCCTTTGATCTTCCTATAGCCCAAATATGTCTCAGTTCTGAATAAAAGTACTTAATGACACAGCTTCCCAGGTCTATTTTTCAAAAATTCTCAGCTTCCTGAGAGAGAGAATTCTTATCTCAATTTTCAAATTCACATCCCTTTTAGACAGGTGCAGAATTAGGCCATTTGCCCCATTGAAACTGCTCCGCCATTTCATCATGGCTGATCCAATTTTTCTCTCGGCCCCAATCTCCTACCTTCTCCCTGTATCATTTCATGCCCTAACCAATCAAGAATCTATTAACTTCTGCCTTAAATATTCATAAACTATACATTCTCTGCCTGTGGCAAATAACTCCACAGATTCACCACTCTCTGGCTGAAGTAATTCCTCCTTGTCTTCATTCTAAAAGGAAGCCCCTCTATTCTGAGGCTGTGACCTTCGGTCTTAGACTCTCCCACCATAGGGAACATCCTTACCACATCCACTCAATCAAGGCCTTTCATGACTCGATAGGTTTCAATGAGCTCACCCCACATTCTTCTGAATTCCAGTGAATACAGGCCCAGAACCATCAAATGCTCTTCATTTGACAAGCCATTCAATCCTGGCAGCAGACAAAATGCTGGTGGAACACAGCAGGCCAGGCAGCATCTATAGGGAGAAGCGCTGTCGACGTTTCGGGCTGAGACCCTTTGTCAGGACCAACTGAAAGGAAGGATATTAAGAGATTTGAAAGTAGGAGGGGGAGGGGAAAATGCAAAATGATAGAAGAAGACCGGAGGGGGTGGGGTGAAGCTGAGAGCCAGAAAGGTGATTGGCAAAAGTGATACAGAGCTGGAGAAGGGAAAGGATCATGGGACGGGAGGCCTCAGGAGAAAGAAGGGGGGAGGGGAGCACCAGAGGGAGATGGAGAACAGGCAGAGTGATGGGCAGAGAGAGAGAAAAAAACAAAACAGCTAAATGTCAGGGATGGGGTAAGAAGGGGAGGAGGGGTGTTAATGGAAGTTAGAGCAATGAATGTTCGTGTCATCAGGTTGGAGGCTACCCAGCTGGTATATAAGGTGTTATTCCTCCAACCTGAGTGTGGCTTGATTCTGACAGTAGAGGAGGTCATGGATAGACATATCAGAATGGGAATAGGACGTGGAATTAAAATGTGTGGCCACTGGGAGATCCTGCTTCCTCTGGCGGACAGAACATGGGTGTTCAGTGAAACGGTCTCCCAGTCTGCGTCAGGTCTCACTAATATATAGAAGGCCACACTGGGGGCACCGGATGCAGTATACCACACCAGCCGACTCACAGGGGAAATGTCGCATCACCTGGAAGGTCTGTCTGACTGTCTGGGACCCTGAATGGTGGTGAGGGAGGAAGTGTAAGGGCAGGTGTAGTACTTGTTCTGCTTGCAAGGATAAGTTCCAGGAGGGAGATCGGTGGGGACGAATTTTGAGAAGGGGATAGCATTTTTGCAAGAGACAGGGTGGGAAGAGGAATAGTCCAGGTAGCTGTGAGAGTCTGTAGGCTTATAGTAGATATCAGTAGATAGGCCGTCTCCAGAGATGGAGGCAGAAAGATCAAGAAAGGGGAGGAAGGTGTCAAAAATAGACCAGGTAAATTTGAGGGCAGGGTGAAAGTTGGAGGCAAAGTTAATGAAGTCAACAAGCTCAGCATGTGTGCAGGAGGCTGCGTCAATGCAGTCATTGATGTAGCGAAGGAAAAGGGGGAGACAGATATCTGTATAGGCTTGGAACATGGACTGTTCCACAAAGCCAACAAAAAGGCAGGCACCATGCGGGTGCCCATGGCTACACCCTTGGTTTGGAGGAAGTAGGAAGAGCCGAAGGAAAAATTATTAAGAGTAAGAACTAATTCCGCTAGACGGAGGAGAGTGGTGGTAGAGGGGAATTGGTTAGGTCTGAAATCCAAAAAGAAGCGGAGAGCTTTCAGACCTTCCTGGTGGGGGATAGAGGTATATAGGGACTGGACGTCCATGGTGAAAATAAGGCGGTGGGGGCCAGGGAACTTAAAATCATTGAAAAAATTCGAAGTGTGAGAAGTGTCACGAACGTAAGTGGGAAGGGATTGAACAAGGGGGGAAAAAACAGTGTCAAGGTATGCAGAAATGAGTTTGGTGGGGCAGGAGCAAGCTGAGACAATGGGTCTACCTGGACAGGCAGGTTTGTAGATCTTGGGTAGGAGGTAGAAACGGGAAGTGCGGGGTGTGGGAACTATGAAGTTGGTGGCAGTGGATGGGAGATCCCCAGAGCTGTTAAGGTTGGTGATGGTATAGGAGACAATGGCCTGGTGCTCCTTAGTGGGGTCATGATCAAGGAGTAAATAAGAGGAAGTATCAGAGAGTTGTTGCTTTGCCTCGGCCAGGTAGAGGTCAGTACGCCAGACAACAGCAGCTTCCCCCTTATCAACGGGTTTTATAGTAAGGTTGGGATTGGTGCGGAGGGAGCGGAGAGCAGAGTGTTCGGAAGGAGAGAGATTGGTATTGGAACATGGTGTGGTGAAATTGAGACGGTTGATGTCCCATCGGCAATTAGCAATAAAGAGATCCAGAGCAGGCAGAAGACCAGAGCGGGGTGTCCATGAAGAGGAGAAGGGGTCATCGGTGGGGGTAGGAGAGTCCTTGCCAAAGAAGTAAGCTTGGAGACGGCGGAAGAAGAGTTCGGCATCATGGCGTACGTGGAACCCGCTGAGGTGTGGGCGAAGGGGGACAAAGGTGAGGCCCTGACTGAGGACAGAGAGCTGAAAGTCGGAGGGAATAGTAGAGACCTGGCACGGATGAGAGATGGGATCAGAGGGGGGAAGGGAGGCTGGTGGTGTCGGTGGAGAGGGGAGGGTTGGGATGAGAGGAAGATGTAGCCTCTGAGGGCCCAAAAGCTGATGATGGGATCTGAGGGAGAGGAGATTGCAGAGTGGTGGTGGGGGAAGGGGAGATGGGAGTCACAATCGCAGCATGTGAAGACCCGGCCTGGAGTTCAAGGCTGGAATCGCAGTCTGGTTGCGCAATCGTTTTGAAGCTGTCCATGATCGTTGGAACCCGCGTTGATGGTACTGGAGTCCGGGTTGTGAACGTGCCCTGGGTTGCTGTGGCAGCCGAGATCGACAGCTGGGCCCGGGGCCGCGATACGAAGTCCATGCCTGCTAGTGGTGGAGCCAGCAGGCTCTGGAGTCTGCAGATGGAAGATCTTGCGATCCTTGCAGGACGTGATAAAGTCAAAGAAACGGCGATTGCACACATGGATCTGACGGAGGATGAAATAACGGACAGGTCCATTGCAAACCCAGAAAAAGGTGTCCTGGAGGCGTGGAAGGGATTGTGATAGGGATGCCAGGTACTTTCTCATGGCGAAGAGTGTCGTCCTCAGAACTCAACGGGAGAAACAACGGGAGGCAGAGTCAATTAAATGTGAGTACCTGGGATCCTCAGAAGGTCCAAATTGAGAAGCTCGAAAACGGATCCTGAAGCCAACTGCAGTCAGTTGGCGGCGGAAACACGTTCCAGGGAAGTATATACGGCTGTAAAAGCGGGTCTGGGTCAAAATATGATCGAAAAGTCGAAGAGCCTCCTTTGCTGTCAAGATGAAGCCACACTCAGGTTGGAGGAACAACACCTTATATACCGCCTGGGTAGCCTCCAACCTGATGGCATGAACATTGACTTCTCTAACTTCCGTCAAGTCAAGTCAAGTCAACTTTTATTGTCATTTCGACCATGACTGCTGGTACAGTGCACAGTAAAAATGAGACAACGTTTTTCAGGACCGTGGTTTACATGACACAGTACAAAAATTAGACTGAACTACGTAATAAAAAAAACACAGAGAAAGCTAGACTACAGACCTACACTGGACTGCATAAGATGCACAAAAACAGTGCAGACATTACAATAAATAATAAACAGGACTGTAGGGCAAGGTGTCAGTCCAGGCTTCGGGTATTGAGGAGTCTGATAGCTTGGGGGAAGAAACTGTTATATAGTCTGGTCGTAAGAGCCCGAATGCTTCGGAGCCTTTTCCCAGATGGCAGGAGGGAGAAGAGATTGTATGAGGGGTGCATGGCTCCTTCATAATGCTGTTTCCTTTGTGGATGCAGCGTGTAGTGTAAATGTCCGTGATGGCGGGAAGAGAGACCCCGATGATCTTCTCAGCTGACCTCACTATCCGCTGCAGGGTCTTGCGATCCGAGATGGTGCAATTTCCAAATCAGGCAGTGATGCAGTTGCTCAGGACGCTCTCAATACAACCCTTATAGAATGTGATGAGGATGGGGGGTGGGAGATGGACTTTCCTCAGCCTTCGCAAAAAGTAGAGAAGCTGCTGGGCTTTCTTTGCTATGGAGCTGGTGTTGAGGGACCAGGTGAGAATCTCCGTCAGGTGAACACCAAGAAATTTGGTGCTCTTTACGATCGCTACCGAGGAGCTGTCGATATTCAGCGGGGAGTGGTTGCTCCGTGCCCTCCTGAAGTCAACAACCATCTCTTTTGTTTTGTTCGTGTTAAGAGACAGGTTGTTGGCTTTGCACCAGTCCGTTAGCCGCTTCACCTCCTCTCTGTAAGCTGCTGTTCTTGCTGATGAGACCCTCCACAGTGGTGTCATCGGTGAACTTGATGATATGGTTCGAGCTGTGTGTTGCAGCACAGTCATGGGTCAGCAGAGTGAACAGCAGTGGACTGAGCACACAACCCTGGAGAGCCCCCGTGCTTAGTGTGATGGTGTTGGAGATGCTGCTCCCAATCCGGACTGACTGAGATCTCCCAGTCAGGAAGGCTAGGATCCAGTTGCAGAGGGAGGTGGTCAGGCCCAATAGGCTCAGCTTTCCAATCAGTTTCTGAGGGATGATTGTGTTGAATGTTGAACTAAAGTCTATGAACAGCATCCGAATGTATGTGTCTTTTTTGTCCAGGTGGGTTAGGGCCAGGTGGAGGGTGGTGGCAATGGCATCATCTGTTGAGCGGTTGGGATGGTACGCAAACTGCAGGGGTCCAGTGAGGGGGGCAGCAGGGTCTTGATATGCCTCATGACGAGCCTCTCGAAACACTTCATGATGATGGATGTGAGTGCAATGGGACGGTAGTCATTTAGGCAGGACACTGAAGACTTCTTTGGCACGGGGGCGATGGTGGTGGCCTTGAAGCATGTTGGAACGGTGGTGCTGCTCAGGGAGCTGTTGAAGATGTCAGTGAGAACGTCTGCTAGCTGGTCTGCACATCCTCTGAGCACTCTACCAGGGATGTTTTCTGGTCCAGCAGCCTTCCATGGGTTGACCCTGCACAGGGTTCTTCTCACGTTGGCCACGGAGAGACACAGCACCTGGTCATTCGCAGGAGGGGTGGACTTCCTCGCCGCCATGTCATTTTCCGCCTCAAACTGGGCGTAGAAGTTATTCAGCGCATTTGGGAGGGAGGCATCACCTGCACAGTCAGGTGATGTTGTCTTGTAATTGGTGATATCCTGGATGCCCTTCCACATGTGCCGCGTGTCGTCGCTGTCCTGGAAGTGACTGTGGATTCGCTGGACGTGTGTACGCTTTGCCCCTCTGATGGCTCGGGACAGTTTGGCCCTTGTTGTTGTTAAAGCTGCCTTGTCGCCTGCTCTGAAGGCGGAGTCACTGGTCCTCAGCAGCGCATGCACCTCTGCGCTCATCCATGGCTTCTGGTTGACACGTATAGTGATGGTCTTGGACAGAGTAACATCATCAATGCACTTGCTGATGTAGCTGGTCACTGATGCCGTGTACTCCTCTAAGTTGGTAGAGTCACCATCGGTTGCAGCCTCCCTGAACATGTGCCACTCAGTGTTCTCAAAGCAGTCTTGAAGAGCAGAGATGGCTCCTGCTGGCCAGGTTTTCACCCGCTTCTGAACTGGTCTGGAGCGCCTGACGAGCGGTCTTTATGCTGGGATTAGCATAACAGAGATGGGGTCTGAGTATCTGAGGTGGGGGTGGGGCTCTGCCCGGTACGCGTTGGGAATGTTTGTGTAAACCAGGACCAATGCGTTCTCCTCCCTCGTTGCAAAGTCCACATACTGATGAAATTTGGAGAGCACTGACTTGAGGTTCGCATGGTTAAAATCACTGGCGACAATAAACAGACCATCAGGATGTGCATTCTGCAGTTCGCTAATAGCCCTGCAGAGTTCACAGAGCGCCTCCTTAGCATTAGCGCTGGGGGGAATGTAGACACCGAATATAAGGACAGAGGTGAATTTCCGTGGCAAATAAAATGGTCTGCATCGAACTGTCACAAACTCTACTAACGATGAGCTGTGCCTGGAAACCGGCACAGAGTTCTTACACCATTCTGTGTCGATGTAAACACAGACACCGCCACCGCAAGTCTTACCGGAGACAGCTGCATCTCTGTCCAAACGAAACAAAGCTAGCCCGTCTAGCTGGATGGCAGCGTCCGAAATCCCAATAGTGAGCCACGTCTCTGTGAAGACATACGCGGAGCAAACTCTGTACTCCCGCCGAGTGTTACATTGGAGTTGGATGTAGTCCATTTTATTGTCCAGGGAGTGGACATTGGAGAGCAGAATGGACGGGAGAGCTGGCTGGCTAGGATTTGCTTTTAGCCTGGCATGGACCCCTGCTCGTTTGCCTTGCTTCTGCTTCTTTGCACATCGCTTTCAACGTCTCCATCTCCGGCTCCCAGCATCAGGCAAGATCTCCATCTCTGGCTCCCAGCATCAGGCAAGATCTCCATCTCTGGCTCCCAGCATCAGGCAAGTCCGAGGATCGTAGGCCCGTTCCCCTCAGCAAGCCGACGTCGCATAATTCATCCAGCAGATCTTTGTGGAGGTTTGTTTTTGGGTGATCTCTGTATTGCAGTAGTAACTGGCGATGGTAGATAGCCACTCTACCATCCTAATCGAAAATTGTGTATCAAACTTAAAATAGAAAATTAAAGTAACACCAGGTCTGAAATGCCCCTCCTCCCCTTATTACCCCATCCCTGATATATTTATTTTTTTCCCCCTCCCTTTTTTCTTTCTCTCTCTGCCCATCACTCTGCCTGTTTTCCATCTCCCTCTGGTGCTCCCATCCCCCTTTCTTTCTCCCTAGGCCTCCCGTCCCATGATCCTTTCCCTTCTCCAGCTCTCAGCTTCACCCCACCCCCTCCAGTCTTCTCCTATCATTTTGCATTTCCCCTCCCCCTCCTACTTTCAAATCTCTTACTATCTTTCCTTTCAGTTAGTCCTGACAAAGGGTCTCGGCCTGAAATGTCGACAGTGCTTCTCCCTATAGATGCTGCCTGGCCTGCTGCATTCCACCAGTATTTTGTGTGTGTTTCTTCAATTTCCAGCATCTGCAGATTTCCTCATGTTTGCATTCAATCCTGGAATCATTTTCATGAACCTCATTTGAACCCTCTCCAGTTTCAGCACATTATTCTAAATGTCTTGACTTCAGTTCTAGATTATCCCAGTCCAGGATGCGATTGTGAGTTCACTTGTGGGACTTGCAACAGCAGTTACTAAATGTCCCATGACACTCAATTCCTATTGTTGGACTCTGTATAGAATAACCACTGATCCATTTTAATGGCCTGCTGTTTTGGAATGAGTTTTAGATTTCCTAACCAGTCTTCTGATCCCCATATCCATCACTGGTGACTTTTTGTCTAACGTTTGTTTTAATAAAGAATGACAAAAATTCAAAGGATCGCATTGCAGACAAAATAGGTTGTTTTGCTGCAGTGTGTTTTAATTAATAAACACTTACCTGAAAATTGTCTTATTTCTGTTTTTGTTTCTTAACTTAAACCCCATTAGGCAGATATTGGAATCTAACAAATTTTGCAATGACACTCCATGGGATGAGTTGGCAATTTTAGAGATAAGGTGATCTGCAAAAAACAAGAATAAAAGTGCTGGTCTGAAATGAGCTGAATTCATATAAGCTTTCACTAACTGAATTGAGATCCTGTTGCCTTATTTGGTGTTATTTTTTCCCCCAGAATCCAAAATGACTGTACCAATTTTGAGGTTCCTGTGGATTGACAACTGATTTTTACATTTATTTGTGGTGGATTTCAGGATCAGAATTTCAAGGGCTTTGGCACTTTTTTAAAAACACAGCTTTTTGTTTCTGTTTGATTGCTTTATCAGATTTAATGTATAGCGCTAAACAGTTAATTTCTCAGTTGTCTCAACTTAGTGTTTCTCTATCCATTAGCAAAGTCAATCCCTGTATTTTGCAACTTTGACACACTTTTCTAAAATGGGTCATAGCCTTGATTTTTCTTTTTGTCTCCTGAACTGTCCTCCAGTAACCCTCATCTCCAACTTACCTCCCTTATCCTCAACCCATCGAAGATATTACCTTTGTATTATGGACCCTTGCCCAACATCTCAGTGACTTAAAACTAACTTGTCTTTGTCTCCTTCCTAAGTCTGCTGAAGGTTCTCTGAAATATTAACTGTTTTTCTTTTTGTAGATTCAACTTGGCCTCCTTTTTCCAGTATTTTCAACTTTTTAAAATTTCAACCCAGCTCTTACCTGTTCAATTGTAGTTAAAAGTCTGGGCACTGGATGTGTCAGCAGTACCTTTTTGTTTGCATCTCTTAGTGTTAAGTCTGGCAGGACCACTCGACTTCAAGCCTCTCTGTGCAGGAGGAGTAGTTCAGAGTTGAGGTATGAGTGTCAGGCCTTGAACCCAAGTTAACATTTAGAGTCAGAGTTGAACAACACAAAAATTGGCCCTTTAACCTAACCTGTCCATGCCTACTGTGGTGTCTATAAGTGCCTGCTTTGTGCCTGTGTGCCTTTCCCATCTAGGAAATGCTTGTCATTCATGTGTTGTTAATTGTCTCCAGCTCTTCCATTTCCTCTGGCAGCATGTTCCATATAACCACTGCCCTCTGAGGGGCAGGGGAGTGGGGAACTGTAAACTTAACTCAATTAAATTTCTGTTCTCTTGCCTTAAACCTATGACTCCTTCATCCCTGGAAGGAGACTGCTTATTTATCCTTCTCATGTCTCTCATAATTTTCATTTATAGAATCTTTTTATTAATACATAATCTTCTACAACTATAGAATAATACAAAATATCAAAAAATTAATGTTTACAATGAATAGAGCTGAAGAAAAAACTAATCATAATATATATAAATGAAAAAAAGATTATACATAGAAAAAAGGAAAAAAAAAACAACCCCATCTAACTGAGAAAAAAACCCCCATTAACTACAAAAAACCCCCATTAGGAATCAGCCCCCGTCATCTAAATATATAGAAAAAAATTCATGAACGGCCAATTCACAGTTTTTCTTTAAAAAAAGATAATAAAATTGGAAGGAAACCATATAGAATAATTCAAATTAAATGGTAATATTTGGCCAAAGAACCCCATCTTCTCTCAAAATCAAATCGAGATTCAAAAGTTCTACTAATTTTTTCCAAGCTGAGACATAACATTACTTGAGAAAACCATTCAATTAATGTAGGGGAAGAGATTTTTCCATTTTAATCTCATAATTTTATAAATGAGTTCATCTGTTAGCCTTCTGTGTTTCATTGGGAATAAATTCAGCCAGCCCAATCTCTCCTTTTTAGTCAAGTTCTAAATTCTAGGCAATATCCTGATCAATCTCTTCAGCACTTTTTTCCTAATGCTATCACATCATTAATGTGTGATGGCAACCAGAATAGTATCTGATCCTGTGTTCTATCGTTTTGTACTGCTGCAATGTGACATCTCAAAATCTGTACTCGGTGCTTCAGCCTGTGAAGGCAATCAAACCAAATGTCTCTTTCATCGCTTTATCTCTGTTGCCATTGTTGGGGAGCTGTGGACGTACCCCAACATTTCTCTATTCATCAGGACTTTAGATCCTAACCATTAACTATATTCGCTCTGTGGCCGCTTTATTAGGTATATGTGTGGAACTTGGTGTGGTCTTCTGCAGCTGTAGCACATCCATTTGTGCATAGAGACACACTCTTCTGTAAACCACTTGTAATGTGTGGTTATTTGAGTTAATGTCAGCTTGAACCAGTCTGGCCATTCTCCCCTGACCTTTCTCATTAACGGCGTTTTTGCCCACAGAACTGCCGCTCAATGGATGAGTTTTGTTTTTCACATCATTCTCTGTAAGCTCAAGAGAATTGTGTGTGAAAATCAAGGGACATTAGTAGTTTCTGAGATGCTCATACCATCTTGTCATTCAACAATTATTCCATGGTCAAAGTCACTTAGGTCACATTTCTTTCCCATTCTGATGTTTGAACAACTTTATCACAGATAAAGCCCTCCGAACCATTGAGCACATCTACATGAACCACGATCACAGGAAAGCAGCATCCATCATCAGGGACCTGCACCACTCAAGTCGTGCTCTCTTCTTGCTGCTGCTTTTAGGGAGGTACAGGAGCCTCAGGACTCTCACCATCAAGTTAAGGAATAGTTACTTCTCTTAACCATCAGGCTTTTGAAACAAAGGGGTTAAAAATTTCACTCAACTTATTATTATTTCTTTTTGTACCTGCAGTTTGTCTTCTGCACTTTGAATGCCCCGGTTAGGTGGTCTTTCATTGATTGTGTTATGGTTATTATTCTATAGATTTGAGTATGTCCACAGGACCATGAATCTCAGGGTTGTATATGATGACTTGTATGTACTTTGATAATAAAATTTACTTTGAAATTTGACCATGTCCGCATACTTTTGTTCATTGAGTTGCTGCCACATGATTGGCTGATTACATATTTGCCTTACAAACAGGTGTACCAAATAATGTGCACAATGGTTTATGTGCTGATAGTACTTGATGTTCCAAAATGTATTACTTCACTTGACTGCATTTCTCATGTGATGGAAAATGTTATCAAGTCATTGCAGAACCAGGGCTTTAGAACAGTGCAGTGCGGGAATAAGCCCTTTGGCCCACTGTGATGCTAATATAAACTAATTCCCTGGTCTGTATTCTGTTCCTTGCCTGACCATATGTTTGTCTGGATGCCTCTTAAACATTGCTATTGTATTTGATTATACTATCTTCCCTGACAGTGTATTCCACTCTGTGTAAAGCCAAAAAATATTGCCTTGCTTTTCACCTTTGTCCTATGCCCTCTCGTATTTGAGTTTTCCACCCTTGCAGGAGGGAAGGAGAAAGGGTGATGCTAAAGGAGCTATAGTATCTACCCCATTTCTGTATGTCATAGGGAGATGGTGATGGATTTTATAGAGGAAGAGGACTGTGACAAGTCCTGTATATGTTCTGGGAGAAGAATTTGTGGTAGTGGGGTACAAATACTTTGTTGTTCACCTCAACAACAGTCCTGACTGGGAAGCCGGCTGGCTGTTTACAAGAAGAGAATGAGCAGACTCATTCTCCAAGGAAGCTGAGATCCTTCAATGTGTGCAGCAGGATGTTTTACCAGTCTATTGTAGCGAGTGCAGTCTTCTTTGCTGCTTTATGTTGGGGGAGCAGCATCGGTGTTGGTGATGCAAAAAGACTAAATAAACTCAAGAAAGCTGGATTTGTCCTTGGCTACAATCCAGACTCTCTTGAGTTAGTGGTGGAGAGGAGGTCAATAAACATACTGTAATCCATTATGGACAATCTGGCACATTCTCTGCATAACCTACTGAATAAGCAGCAGAGGACCTTTTCGAAAATACTCATTCAGCTCCACTGTCATAAGGATCTTACAGAAAATCTTTCCTACCATTTTCTGCCATTTTTCTGCCCAACTGTGCATCCTGTCTATATGTAACCTTCGACCACCTGCAGCTCCATCCACAACTCCTCCAATGTTCATGTCATCCGCAAACTTACTCACCCATCCTTCCGCCTCTACATTCAGGTCATTTATAAAAATCACAAATAGCAGGGGTCCCAGGACAGATCCCTGCGGCACTCCACTAGTCATCGACCTCCAGGCAGAATACTTTCCTTCCACAACCACCCTCTGCTTTCTTCCTTTAAGCCAATTTTTTATCTAGACAGCCAAGGTTCCACTTATCCCATGCCTCGTGACTTTCTGGATGAGTCTCATGAGGGACATTTGTCAAGTGCTTTGCTGAAGTCCACGTAGACCACATCCACTGCCCTACCCTCATCAATTTCTTTTGTTACCTCTTCAAAAAACTCAAATCAAGCTCGTGAGGCATGATCTTCCCTTCACAAAACCATGTTGACTATCCATGAGAAGACTGTACTTCCCCCAAATGTTCGTAGATCCTATCCTTAAGAATCCTTTCCAGTAGTTTGCATACCACTGACGTAAGACTCACTGGTCTGTGGTTCCCAGGTTTCTCCCTATTACCTTTTTTAAACAAGGGAACAACATTTGCCGTTCTCCAGTCTTCCAGCACTTCCCCTGCAGCCAAAGAGGATTCAAAGATCATAGCTAATGCTCCTGTGATCTCTCAATTCCTACAACAACCTGGGGTGTATCATTTCCGGCCCTGGGGATTTATCAATTTTAATGTTTTTAAGAAGATCCAGCACTACTTCTTCCTTAATCTCCACATTGTCCAACACACAGGCCTGCTCTACTTCAGCCTCATCCTGATCAAGATCCTTTTCACTTGTGAATACTGAAGCAAAGTATTAATTTTGGACTTCCCCAACCTCCTCCGCTTCTAGGCACATGTTGCCGTCTTTATCCTTTAGCGGTCCCACCTTAGTTCTCGTGATCCTCCTATTCTTCACATACGCATAGAACGCCTTGGGGTTCTCCTTAATCCTACATGCCAAGGCCTTCTCATGCCCCCTTCGAGTTCTCCTAAGTCCTTTCTTTAGCTCCTTCCTGACTACCCTATATAAGCCCCTCTTACTTCCTGCTTCTTATATCTAACGTATGCTTCCTTTTTCCTCATGATGAGTTGCCTCACGTTTTGTCAGCCATGGTTCCCTTTTCCTACTGTTTTTTTCCTTGCCTCGGTGGGACAAACCTATTCTGAACCAGCTCAAGTGGTCCCTAAACTTCTCCCACATTACTTCTGTGCTTTCCCCTTTGAACATCTGTTTCCAATTTACTCTTGCTAGTTTCTGCCTCATCCCTTCAAAGTTAGCCCTTCCCCAGTTGAGCACTTTACCATTTCGTCTGATTTTATCCCTTTCCATAGCTATGCTGAAGCCAAGGGAGTTGTGGTCACTCCCACCAAAATGCTCCCCCACCAAGAGGTCTGTCACCTGACCAGGTTCATTACTCAGAGCTAGATCCAGTATAGCCTCTCCTATATAGATGATCTGCATTTTTCTGCACATGCTGCAAATCCTCCACATTCTTCCAGTAAATGTGGTGACTGGAACTGCACGCAATATTTCAAATGTGGCCTGGTTATGCAATTATAACAAATGAGCTGGTTATTGACTTCAGCAAGGAGTGCCGAGTCTGTAGTAATGGTTCTGAGATGGAGATGATTGAGAGCTTTAAGTTTCCAGGTGTAAATGTTACAAACAATGTCCTGGTGCAGTCATGTGGACTTGATGGCCAAGAAAGCACACCAATGCCACTGCTTCCTCAAAGGATAAAGAATTTCAGCATGTCCCCAACAACTCTCACCTATTTTATAGATGTACTGTAGAAATTGTCTCATGCAGGTACATCACAGCTTGATTTGGCCATAAGAAATATAATCCCTTTTACAATAAGCCTTTCATGAGGTTCCACGTTGTAGGGTGCTGTGCAATGTTAGAGCAGTTGGATCCAGGGAGAGCTAGCCAATGGATACATAATTGACTTGATGGGAGAAAGTAGAGGGTGATGATCTAAGATTTTTTTTTAGATTAGAGCCCTGTGGTGTTTTCCAGAAGGCAGTGCTGGGTTCACTGCTATTTATATATATCAATGAGTTGGATGAGGATGTACAGTGGTTGCTTAGTGAGTTTACAGATAACACTAAAATAGGTGCTGTCATTGACAGTGAAGATGGTTATCAGATGGATAAATGCACAAGTGTGAGGTGCTGCACTTTGTGAAGAGAAAACAGAGTAGGACATTGAGTGAACAGTTGGGCCATGAGAAATGTAGAACAGAAGGATTTAGGATTACAAGTACATGGTCCCTTGAAAGTGGCATCACAAGAGGATAGGTTTTTGCAAGCTGGCCTTTGATCAGGACGTTAGGTATAGAAGTTAGGATGACGAGGTGGATTTGTAGAAGTCATTACTGTGGCTGCACTTGAAATATTGTTCAGATTTGGTTATCTTCCTAGAGGAAAGATGTCATTCAGGTGGAAAGAGTGCAGAGGAGATTGAAGAGAATGTCAGGACTCAAAGGCTGAGTTATGGGACAAGGTTGATTTCATTGGAGCATAGATGAATAGATCTTATGGAGGTGTATAAAAATTGAGGGGTATAGTTTGGGTGAATGTGCAGTCTTTTTCACATGGTTGGCAATTCAAGAGCTAGGTATAAGGTGAGAGGACAGAGACCTGAGAAGCTACCTTTTCACCCAAAGGATGGTTAGGATATGGAATGAACAGCCAGAAAAAGTGGTTGGGGCAGGTAAATTAACAACATTTTAAAGGTACTTGGACAGGTACGTAGATAGGAAATGTTGAGAGGGTTATGAGCCAAAGATTGGTAAATGGACCAGCTTAGATAGGATTCTTTGTTGGCATGGGCCAGTTGGTCTGAGGCCTGTTTCTACACTGTTCGAGTCTGACAATTACTATATTGTGAACGCAGTCAACTCCATCAGGAAAACTGGCCTCCCATTGACTCTTTACACTTCCTCCTATCTTGGGAAAGCAAACAAGTTAATCATGGACCCTCTCATCCTGGACCCTCTCATCCTGGTGATCTTTCTCCTCTTCCCCATCCCATCAGGTGGAAGATATGAAAGCTTGAGCATCTGAACCACCAGGCTCAAGGCATCCGCTATTTTATTATTATAAGACTGTTGAACAGAGTTCTTATATAATAAAGAGCAACTCTTCATCTCATGGATTACATTGTCTTGGCCCTTGCACTTCATCTACTTGTACTGCACTTTCTCTGTAAGTGTAACATCATATTTTGCATTCTGTTCCTTTTGATATACAGTATTCATGCATAAGATAGTCTGGATGCTATGCAAACAAAAACTTTGCTACATATAACTCAATACATGTGAAAACAGACCAATTACTATTTGTGTTGCTATTTCTTGGGAGCTATAAACTTGAAACCTAAGGCCCCTCTTAGGGTGCCACTGTTTATTGTACAATTGTATATTTAAAAGTACCATTTTTGGGTCACGTTTAAATCATAAGTTTAGGCTATTTGAAGAAACTGCGAAGTTCATAATGTATGCTGACAGTGTAACTAAGTCAAATTCATTGTCATTAAACTATATACATGTATACGGTCAAATGAGACAACATTTTTCCAGGCCAGGGTGTAAAGTGCAATAGTACACATAACACGCATTAACTTAAGAAAGTAAGAATTACATCTACTACTGAATTCTGCATAAATAAAGTAAAGTGCACAATTAAATATTGTAGGGTGCAGAGCAAATTAAATAGTGACACTAAGAATATGATGCAGCAGGGAGTTCAAAGGCCTAATGGCTTGAGGAAAGTCCTTTGTAGGGACTTCTGGTCTGATGTTGTGCTGCTCCCATACCAGATAGAGATGCAGCTTTTTAGGCCACTCTCAATGGTGCTTCTGTAAAATCCAGTTAAGATGAATGGGGTGGGGTTAGTGGGGAAGAAGCCTTGCTTGCCCCAGACTCCTCAGGAAGTGGAGATGTGGCCGTCCCTTCCACTGAATTTTGAAATGTTGCAGTAAATTCATTTGGCTAATTTTGAAAGGTAATTGATTTTGCAAAGCAGCTCAATTTGAATGCAACCTTTTTCCTTTAAGTCCATAATTATTGTTGCTAATTCATTAATCAATGGCAATCTCTGCTCAAAATTACCAGAGAATTTTATTTTTAGAAGGTCATCTCCAATTTGGGCACTTGCTGTCAAAAAGGATCGCCACTCCTGCCCTAGAATATCAACACATCCCTCCCTAATCACATCAACATCTATGTCTTTCTCCAGGGTGAATACTGATACAAAATATTTATTAAGGACTTCACAAAGTGCTGGAGGAACTCAGTAGGCCAGGCAGCATCTAAGGAAAAGAGTACAGTTGACGTTTGGGCTGAAACCCTTCAGCAGTCTTCCATAGATGTTTTCCAGGACACTTCTCTATAGATTCTGCCTGGCTTGCTGTGTTCCTCCAGTATTATGTGTGTGTGTGTGTTGCTTGGATTTCCAGTATCTGCAGATTTTCTCTTGTTTTTTAAGGACCTCACCCATTTCTTCCTGTTGAAATGCTCAGCAGATTTGTGCAAAATAGTGACTAACCACAGAATATGGCACACGTGTGGAGTAGCTACATTGACTCTCAGGAGAGTGCCAGTATTTCGTCAACTTAACAAGCAACTCAATTAATTTCCTCAATTGCTGTTTTGTTAGGCAGGCAGAGCATAAACTGTGACCTCTATACTTCTATTTTGAAGGCTATGTATTAACAAGGAAGACGTTTGCACTCAGTGTGGTGTTTTTGATATTTGAAGGACAGATAAATGACCCCAATGTCACACAATTACCCGTTCACACCAATTACAAACTCTCATTTATTTCTAAGATTTAAGTTTGCATCATTATGAGATTGGAGCGTATGTGGTTATAAGGCTCAACCAGTCAGTAGGAAATGTGCTTTAACATCAGCTTTGCTGCACATCTCATTTAAAGCACTCCAGTATTGTTATTAATTTTGGGTTATTGGTCTGACAAATGGGAATGTTTCACTAAAAATCTAATAGTTTATATTGATTAATCAATGTGGATACTGTGCAAGAGCAATGGAAGTGGATTTGATGTTCACTGGTACAGAAGAGACAAATGTGTAAAATGTAAGAGTACAAAATAATGGTGTCAGTGCATGGTGTGAATTAGTGGAAAAGATTTGCAGTTTTCACTTGGTTCTAATGAATTGATGAATCCTGGGTTCACATCAACTGGTGTGAGCTGCAGCAATGTAGTACACACATGTTGTGAATCTCTAGATCATGTAGGCAGATGTGGCTTTGCCTTTGTTACCTTCCCTTGATTATGTTTGTTCTGCTTCTGCTCTGGCAATAGATGTGTATTCTGTGAGAAATATCCAAGTGGGTGAGTTGGACATGGAAGTTAAAACTCTAGGACAACTGGGAAACATACATGTTGCTCATATCATATTCTCAGGTGTAAACATTGACTGGGAACAGATAAAATCTACATAATTCATTTGTGAGGTTAGGATAATATTTGAACATTCATTCCAATAATCTGGTTGAAGTTCTTGAGTACATTTCCTTACAACTCCTTTATTTCTAGATATTTAGTAAAGGTTTATCATGTCAGAAGTAAAGAGTACAAGTGCATGTATTTGCACATGGTATGTATGCACAGGTGTAATGAAAAACTTGCTTCTGCAGCATCATAGGCAGATAACACAAGAGACAACATTCTCAAGAGAAACAATAAATGTAAATTATGCAAGCAAGAGCCCAATTAGAACAAAAAAAGATTCAATCTGGTGCAAAGTGGTCAGTGTTTTTATACCAAGGTAGTGATTAGATCATCTAGGATTATAGTTTGGGGCTGTTGCAAACCGGGGCAATGTTTGTTGCCAAGCCTTAATTATCCTTGGGAAAGTGGTGATGAAGCAATTTCTTGAATTGTTAGTGATTTCTAGTGAAGGCACACACACTGCTGCTGGTGAAAGAATTTCAGGGCTTAAACCATTAGGGATGTAGCAAATCCTTAAGTGAATTTCTTCAATGATATGCCAGCCCCTGACAAAAGCCATTGATGACATTGCATGAGGTGGTGTCAAAAATAAACTCTCCTTTCTTGTCCTTCAGGAATTTCCTGCAACTTTAAATGTGGTTGACTGCACTATCCTGCTCTGCGTTGCTTCTCAGGATGGGACTGCACTTGTTCTGTTCAATTGTGTAATACTCTATTATTACCACATTCCAATGTGGTGTGGTGGCCAGAATGGCTTGCAACACTACAAATGTTTAATCAATGTTTTATACAGCAGCAACATGACATCTCTACTCCTGAACTCAATCATCTTCAGGTCATATGGCTCTGAGCTGCAGTGTCTGTCAAGGTCATGGCTCAGATTTAGTCCTTTTACTTTTGTAGCGCTGGTTTTGGGGACAAGAAGGAGGTCGGATTAGGGTTTAGGACATTGGATGTGGAGGAGTTAGAGGTTAGATTGGTATTTTAGGAACAGGGATGAGGTGGAGTTGGTGGTTAGGTTGGTGTCTGGGTTGGGATCCAGGGTTCTGCTTCACACCCCATGTTTGAAGGCTAGTGACAAACGATATTGAAGTCTAGGCCTCAGCTCCTTGCTCAAAGGCCAGCTCTATGGGCATGTGATGATGGACGTCAGTGGATGTCAGGCTGGCAAGCCCAGTGGACGAGGTCATTAGGCCCTGGGGTCAAATATCCATGCAAGCAGGGAGTGGAAGAGCCGGTGTCCCCTCATATACTTGAGGTGGCAAGTCGGAGTTCAAGAGCTTGAGTTTGGGGTCTCATCAATGGCGAATCTAGAGTTTTAGGCCTGGAGTTCAGGTCCCTTCATTGGCTCGTCCTAGGGTCGATATCAAAGCTCGAAGCCCAGAGGACTATTGGAAGTATGGAAGTCAAAGCCCAAATGCCGAAGCCTGGGTCTACATGTGTGAGGTCTACTGGGGAAGTTGGAGGCCCTTTGTCTGCAAGTTTTGCTATTTATTTTCAGTGTTGTATTCTGTGTTCTGCCAAGCATTGCGGATATGCTAGGTTGGAGCTGGAATGTATGGTAACACCTGTGGGCTGCCACCAGTGTGTCTGAGGTTGTATTGGTTGTAAATGAAAGCAATGATGTTCACAGTATGTTTCAATGTACTGTACATGTTATAAACAAATGAATCTGAATATCTTGGACTGTGAAGGAAAGCCCCGAAATGCTTTCTTTACTACCCTATCCACTCCTGTTGCCACTTTGAGTGAATGCTGGACTTGCAACACAAGGACCTTCTGTATATCAATACTCCTAAAGTCTCTACCATTTACTCCAAATGTCCAACCAGAATTTGACTTCCAAAAGTGCATAATTGTACTTTGTCTAAATAACAAATTTCTTCTACCAGAATCAGGTTTATTATTACTGACATGTCATGAAATTTGTTGTTTTGCAGCAGTACAGTGCAAAGTCTTCAATATTAACACAAATTACAATAAATTGTGCAAAAGAGGAACATTCAGAAAACTCATGGCAGAGGGGAAGAAGTTGTTCCCCAGCCATGTGCAACTTGGTGCCCCCTGACTGAGTCCTCAATCACTTATGTAGCTATTTCGATCTCTGATGTGAAACAGAGCTGGTCATGGTGCCACTAATTTGACTGCTGCTACTTTCCCCTGAAAGGCCACCACCTCACCAACAGTATCCAAAGCATGTACTTCTAAGGGAACAGATGATTCTTGTGCTGCCTATCCTTCCTGATGGTCACTCATCTATTGTCTTGCTGGACCTGCTGTGTGATCACCTTACTGAAGCTCCTGTCTAAGACCCTTTCTGCTTTCTGTCTGTTTCCCAGTGAGAGGTTCAGCTGAGAGCTCATTTAATGATTAGGACTGGAGATATTTAGTTGCATATACACTCAAAGGCCACCTTATGAGGTATACCTGTTTGTTAATACAAATATCTTATCAGCCAATCATATATTTTAGTGATACAGTGCAGAGTAGGCCATTCCAGCCCTTTGAGCCATGCTGCCCCAGCAACCCCCTGTGACCCCAGTTTAACCCTAACCTAATCATGGAACAATTTACAATGACCAGTTAACCTACCTGATATGTCTTTCGATTGTGAGAGGAAACCATGCAGCAGTAACTCAATGCATATAAGCATTCAAACATGGTAAAGAAGAATATTAGGTGTTGTTCCTCCAACCTGAGTGTGACCTCATCATGACAGTAGATGGACTGATATGTTGGAATGGGAATGGGAATTAAAATGTATGTCCACTGGGAGGTCATAGCTTTTTCCTGGCAGACAAAGCATAGGTGCTCAGTGAAGCAGTCTCCCAATCTGCATCGGGTCTCACCAATATACAGGAAGCCACACTGGGAGCACTGGATACAGTAGATGACCCCAACAGACTCTCAGGTGAAGTGTCGCCTCACCTGGAAGGACTGTTTGGGGTCCTGAATAGTAGCAAGAGATGAGGTGTTGGGGCAGCTGTAGCACTTGTTCTGCTTGCAAGGTTAAGTACCAGGAGGGAGATCAGTGGGGAGGGAAGAATGGACAAGTGATGTACATCAATAACTCTGAGACGTGGGTTAAGGTAGGCTTTTATTGGTTGGAAGAAAGCACAAGCAGCAAGTGACCATCACACAACATCCTGGAGACTGAGAAAGGGTCTGTGGCTTCAATCACCTTTATACTGGGGTCTGTGGGAGGAGCCACAGGAGCAGTCAGCGGGGTGGGGGGGGGGGCTGTCCAGACAGGTATATGTAGTTCACCTCAACAAGGGAGTTGAATAGGGAGCAATCCCTGTGGGAAGCAGAGGGGAGGGGGTGAGAAAGATGTATACTTGGTGGTGGGATTCCACAGGAGATGGCAGAAATCACAGAGAATCGTGTGCTGGACACCGAGGCTGGTGGGGTGGTAGGAGAGGACGAGGTGGGTGAGGGTAGACTTGCACAAAATGGAAGAGATGCTGTTGAGGCAGTATTGATGTTGGAGGAAGGGAAGCCCCTTTCTTTGAAGGAGGGGAACATCTCCATAGTTCTGCTCTCAGGCCAAGGCTTTTCATTCTAGAATTAAGGAGATGTTCTCTTTCCCAGTTTCTCATATCACCTTATGGTTCTTCTTCCCCTACCCCCACTTTCTTACTCTGACTCCTCTTTTTTTTTCCCAGTCCTGATGAAGGGTCTCAGCCTGAAATGTTGACTGTACTCTTTTCCATAGATGTTGCCTGGCCTGCTGAGTTCCTCCAGCAGTTTGTGCATGTTACTTGGATTTCCAGTACCTGTAGATTTTCTCTTGTTAGCAACTCAAATAACAACACTTTATAACAGTGGTGTTCAGAAGAGTATCTGTGAATGCTGAACACACCAAACCTTGAAGTGGATGGACTACAGCAGCAGAAAACCATAAACATATACTAAGTGCTTCAGAAATGTAAGTCATTCAAGGTCAATGTAATAGCAATTCAGAGTATGTTCCTTTAAACAAAAAAGTGAAGTTCTTAAGGTTGGAGCCCTCTAGATATTAAACTTGGCTCAGGCTGCTGAATTAACTTCCCTTTGTACGTACAGTACTGTTTGCCTTATTGGAAGTAGAGGTCAGTGAAGGGCACAATTTTAGTAATCCCTCCCCTTTCTCGATCTCTCTCCCTGTCTCTATCTTTGGAGACAGCTTATCTACTTATGTCTATTATAAGCCCTCAGACTCTCACAGCTACCTGGACTATCCCTCTTCCCACCCTGTTTGTGAAAATGCCTTCCCCTTCTTTCAATTCCTCCATCTCTGCCTCATCTGCTCTAAAGATCAGGCTTTTCATTTCAGAACGAAGGAGATGTCCTCCTGTTTCAAAGAAAGAGGCTTTCCTTCCTCCACCATCAAAGCTGCCCTTAACTGCCTCTCTTCCTTTTCTCACCTCGTCCTCCCGCCCCCCCCCCCCACCAGGTATAGGGTTCCTCTGTCGTCACCTACCACCCCCCAGCTTCCATGTCCAGCACATAATTCTCTGTAACTTCCTCCATCTCCAACAGGATCCCACCACCAAGCACATCTCCCCCGCCCCCCACCCTGCTCGCTGCTTTCCGCAGGGATCACTCCCAATGCGACATCCTTGTCTATTTGTCCCTTCCCACTGATCTCCGTCCTGGTGCTTACCCTTGCAAGCTGAACAAGTGCTACACCTGCCCGTACACCACCTCCCTCACTCCCATCAGGGCCCAAGCAGTCCTTCTGAGTGAGACGATACTTCACCTGGGAGTCTGTTGGTGTCATATACTGTGTCCGGTGCTCCCAGTCTGGTCTCCTGTATTTCAGTGAGACCTGACAGAGATTGGGAGGCTGCTTCGCCAGGCACCTACAGTCCAGCCACCAGAAGAAGCAGGAGCTCCCAGTGTCACTTATTTTAATCCCACTTCCCATTCCGATTTGTCAATCCATGGCCTCCTCTACTGTTGCGATGAGGCCATACTCAGGTTGGAGGAACAACACTTTATATTCTGTCTAGATAGCATCCAACCTGATGATATGAACATTGACTTCCTGAACTTCCAGTAATGCCTTCTCCCCCCGCCCCCGACCATTCTCTACCCCCTTTTCCCTATCTCACCTTATCTCCTTGCCTGCCATTCGCCTCCCTCTGGTGCTGCTACCCTCTTTTCTTTCTTCCATGGTCTTCTGTCCTCTCTTATTAGATTTCCCCTTCTCCAGCCCTGTGACTCTCTCACCAATCAGCTTCCCAGCTTTTTATTTCAGTCCTCTCCTTCCTGGTTTCACCTATCACCTTGTGTTTCTCTCTCCCCTCCCCCTGACTTTTAAATCTACTCCTTTTTTTTAAACTCTCTCTAGTTCTGCTGAAGGATTTTGGCCCAAAATGTCAGCAGTACTCTTTTCCATAGATGCTGCCTGGCCTGCTGAGTTCCTCCATCATTTTGTGTGTGTTGCCACAATTTTAGTTAGTTGTCATTACTTTTTCCAAGCGCATCTCCAATCCCACAATTGATTGCTTTGTGGTTAAGTTTGCAGACAATACAAAGATAGGTGGAGGGGTAGGTAGCGTTGTAGAAGCAGTAAGTCTGCAGAAGGATGTAGACAGATTTGGAGAATGGGTGAAGAAATGCCATTTGGAATATAGTGTAGGGAAGTTTATGGTCATGTACTTGGTAGAATTGAATAAAGACATTGATTGTGTTCTAAACAGAAAAAATTCAGAAGTCAGGTGCAACGGGACTTGGGAGTCCTCATGCAGGATTCCCTGAAGGTTAACTTGCAGATTGAGTCAGTTGTAAGGAAGACATATGTCAACATTAATTTTGGGAAAACCGGAATATAATACTGAAGCTTTATAAGACATTGGTCAGACCATACTTGGAGCGTTATGAGTATTTTTGGACACAAACAGGATGAGCTGGCATTGGAGAGGGCCCAGAGGAAGTTAATGAGAATGATCCCAGAAATGGAAGGGTTAATGTATGAGGAATGTTTGATGGCTCTGTACTCACTGGAGTTTCAAAGAATGAGGGAATCTCATTGAAATCTTTTTTTTTAATTTAAAATTTTTAAATGCCTAGATAGAGTAGATGTGCAGAAGATGTTTCTAGGACGAGATGGCACAACCTCAGAATAATAGGACATCCCTTTAGAACAGAGATAAAGAGGAATTTCTTCAGCCAGAGCGGTGAATCTGTGGAATTCATTGCCATGGATGGCTGTGAAGGCCTAGTCATTGGGTATATTTAAAGTGGAAATTGACATGTTCTTGATTAGTAAGAACAAAGGTTACAGGGAGAAGGCAGAATAATGTGATTGATGGATAATACAGCAGCCATGATGGAATAGCAGAACAAACTTGATGGCTGAATAACTTAATTGCTCCCATGTCTTATGGAATTGCGTGGGAAGACTACCCTCTCTAGGTTCCTTCTCCAAGTCATACACCGTCTAGGAAATAGTGTTGTTCATTCGTTGGTACTTGATCTAAATCACAGCACATTACACACCCCATTCCCACCAAACAGCAGTGTCGAAGTATCTTAACCAAAGGGACTTCAGAGGTTCAAGATATTGGATCTCCTCCATTTCCAAGCAAGTAAGGAAATATAATAAATGCTGGCTTTTCCAGTATATCAAATAATAAAAGTAACTTTCTTCCTGTGGGTTTGTAAGAACGATGTAAGTCCATTGAATTATATAAAACTCAAAGGATTTGATGGAGAAGAAATTGGGTTATCATGTACCTGGCAGAAAGTTCAATAACATATATCACTCCAGATGATGAAGGATTTTTTTTGTACAGTCGGCCCTCCTTATCTGTGAGTTCTGCATCTGCGAATTCAACCAACCGCGAATCGAGAAAACCCAGAAGTGCTCTTCCAGCACTTCTTGTTCGAGCATGTACAGACTTTTTTTTCTTGTCATTATTCCCTAAACAATGCAGAAAACAAACTATTTTATGTAGCATTTACATTGTATTAGGTATTATAAGTAATCTGGAGATGATTTAAAGTATATGGAAGGATGTGCGTGGGTTATCGCGGATCGGGATCGAAAAAAATCGGAAGTTCTCTTATTAAGTAAGTCGGAACAGGTACATCCGGTATTATTTAGCGTCAGTTCGTGAAACGTTTGTCTTAGTATATAATATATATTTTACCTTTCTATGCATATAAAACACTTAAGAACGTATGTTTCAGCACCGGGCTCAGGAACGGAAGTTCCCGAATGCGAGCCAGTGACAGACCGCTTTCAAGTGCGCTCTCCATCCATCTGGGTTGATGTGGAGGATCAAAAGCTCAAAACCCCAAAACCCAATAATTAAACAACTGCGTTGCTTAGTAATAATTGCAGCTTTCATCGGGGCAGAGCCTTTCTCACTTTATCCTTTAAAATTGTTCAGATCGTTGACCAATGTAGCCTAGCGCTTTTACAATGACCGATGGCGTTTCATCTCTTACTGATCGCTTTATTATTTCCACTTTATTTTCAATCGTGATCGTGAATATTTTTGTGAACAGAAACACTGGGGATTCAGATCTCCACCGCTGGGTTCTAATGTCCACCACACTGAGACAGGTTAAATAAGGGACTTGAGCATCCATGTTTTTTGCTATCCACGAAGGGTCCTGGAACCAATCCCTCGTGGTTCCATTGTCTAAAGAGGGTTCTAAGAGTAAACCTAGCAATTGTCGGCCTGTAAGTTTAATGTCAGTGGTGGGTAAATTAATGGAAAGTATTCTTAGAGATGGTGTATATAATTATCTGCATGGACAGGGTCTGATTAGGAACAGTCAACATGGATTTGTGCGTGGAAGGTCATGTTTCACAAATCTTATTGAATTTTTTGAAGAGGTTACAAGGAAAGTTGACGAGGGTAAAGCAGTGGATGTTGTCTATATGGACTGCAGTAAGGCCTTTGACAAGGTTCCACATGGAAGGTTAGTTAGGAAGGTTCAATCGTTAGGTATTAATATTGAAGTAGTAAAATGGATTCAACAGTGGCTGGATGGGAGATGCCGGAGAGTAGTGGTGGATAACTGTTTGTCAGGTTGGAGGCCGGTGACTAGTGCTGTGCCTCAGGGATCTGTACTGGGTCCAATGTTGTTTGTAATATACATTAATGATCTGGATGATGGGGTGGTAAATTGGATTAGTAAGTATGCGGATAATACTAAGGTAGGTGGCGTTGTGGATAATGAAGTAGGTTTTCAAAGCTTGCAGAGAGATTTAAGCCAGTTAGAAGAGTGGGCTGAAAGATGGCAGATGGAGTTTAATGCTGATAAATGTGAGGTGCTACATTTTGGTAGGACTACTCAAAATAGGACATACATGGTAAATGGTAGGGCATTGAAGAATGCAGTAGAACAGAGTGATCTAGGAATAATGGTGCATAGTTCCCTGAAGGTGGAATCTCATGTGGATAGGGTGATGAAGAAAGCTTTTGGTATGCTGGCCTTTATAAATCAGAGCATTGAGTATAGGAGTTGGGATGTAATGTTAAAATTGTACAAGGCGTTGGTGAGGCCAAATTTGGAGTATTGTGTACAGTTCTGGTCACCGAATTATGGGAAAGGTGTTAACAAAATCGAGAGAGTACAAAGGAGATTTACTAGAATGTTACCTGGGTTTCAGTACCTAAATTACAGAGAAAGGTTGAACAAGTTATGTCTTTATTCTTTGGAGTGTAGAAGGTTGAAGGGGGACTTGATAGAGGTATTTAAAATTATGAGGGGGATAGATAGAATTGACGTGGATAGGCTTTTTCCATTGAGATTCAAACAAAAGGACATGAGTTGAGAGTTAAGGGGCAAAGGTTTAGGGGTAACACGAGGGGGAACCTCTTTACTCAGAGAGTGGTAGCTGTGTGGAACGAACTTCCAGTAGAAGTGGTAGAGCCAGGTTCGATTTTGTCATTAAAAAAAAAATTGGATAGGTATATGGACAGGAAAGGAATGGAGGGTTATGGGCTGAGTGCAGGTAGGTGAGACTAGGTGAGAGTACGTGTTCGGCACGGACTGGTAAGGCCGAGATGGTCTGGTTCCGTGCTGTAATTGTTATATGGTAATACGGTGGATAAGGGGGGCTGAATGTATGTTAAATGCTGTTAGAACAGGAAGGAATTGAAAAATGGGCTGAAGCAAGAACAGCTTCATAAATACTGTTTCTGGGGACATCACATTGAAGATTGCAGGAATGTCAGAATTAATCATAGGGCTGGTGGAACAAAAGGATTCAGAGTTCTGAGGAGGAGAGAAAGGGTTGAGTTTTCAATTGAATAGTTGAAGAACCTATTGGTAGTAGAGTTGCAGAGGTTCCTCAGTTAAGGAGGGTAGAAGCTGAAGGTGGTACCTTTAAAATAGATTTAACTGCAAAACTGTAGTACAGAGCAGCTAATTTATTTGTCACAACAAATGTCAAGAGGGCATGGGGTAGAAGAGCCTTGACGCATACTATATCTTCACAGTTCAGTCTATGCATGGTAGTCCCCGAAGGCCAGGTTCAGAGGTCAATAGAGGGAAAAGTAAAATTTTCCAAATTTCTTGATGGGATCATCCGTAGAGTCCTCATAATATTCAGTAATTAGGAGTTACTCAGTTTAAAAAAAAAACACTAAGCCACTTTTCCCCAGTTGTAAACAGATGCATCCAAGATGGTGGCGCGACGTAGCTTGCAGCGGCCACTCCGGAACTGATTATCTGTTATTTGTGAAGTGGGGTGCCGTGCGCAATCATTATCGATTGAAAATGGACGTGGAAGCACAGAGAAACATCAGGAAATTCCAGGAAGACCTTCTTTGTTGCTGCTGCTGCTGTGAGGTCCGGGACTCTGTTGGGAAGTACAGGCCCCCAGTCCTCGGGGTCCCGTTGCCGATGGTCATTGGCAGGGCTGTCTTAATATGCTCAGCAGAGGATGGTGCTCGGAGAAGCTGTGCCGGAGGGGATGGTCGTCGGCTCGGTTCGATGGACTCAGGTCGCTTTCAGGTCGCTGCGTCTGCGAGGCTGGTTTCGACAGAGCTTCCATTGTGTGCTGTGTCTGTGAGGCTGAGTCAGGTGGCGCCTTGGAAGTCCATAGCGGGGGTACTCCCTTCTGCCGCCGGCGTGGGATGGCAAGTCTGTCGGGACCCTGGGGACTTGTGGAAACTGTGGTGATTTTTTTTGAACTTACAGTCCTTTAACATCTTGGACTATTTTTACTGTGCCCATAGTCTGTTTTTTTTTATCAATTATGCTATTGTTTGCACTGTTGTAACTATATGTTGTAATTATGTGGTTTTGTGCAGGTCTTGTAGCTTTAGTTTTTGTTCTTGTTTTTATCTGGTGGATTTGGAGCTCCTTTCCAGGGAACGCGCTAGACAGTAGTACGATATTAATACGCAGCAGCCTCTCTGGACTCTGGATTGGGGATTGCCAAACGTTACGTGGATTTTCTGGTGTAGTCTGTTTTGTCATATGCTTTTGTGATATCATTCTGGGGGAATGTTGTCTCATTTTTTAACTGCATTGCATTTGTGGTTTCTAAATGATAATAAACTGAATCTGAATCTGAATGTGAATCTGGATCCAGAACTGAGGGACATCAAAGGGGAAGTGCAAGACATGAAAAGTGATTTTTAGACAGATAGCATGATCACAGGCCCTTCCAGCCCAATGACCCAGTGCCACCCAATTACACCCATGTGACCAATTAATTTGGGAGGAAACCAGAACATTCAGAGGAAGCCAACATAGTCTTGGAGAATGTACACACTCCTTACAGAGAGCGGAGGAATTGAACCACTACACTGCTGTACTGCTCATTTCAACACAATTTTTTTTTTTGATTCTTGTAAGGGTTTTAGATAATTGAATATATGCTTTGAGTCTTCAGAACGGACAATTCAGAAGGACAACATGTAGCTCAGGTGGGTATCAACAGAACTTTTATTGTGATTGCAAAAGCGAAAGGTTTGTATTGCCACCTTTAGCTGCATACCTTGTAGTACAATGACTAGAAATATGTTTTCAGTGCTGTAGTTCTGCCCATGTGAGAGATGATGTAGAAACTCAAAAAGAAAGATTTAATTTCCAGACTCCTGAAATTGGTGCAATGGATAATTTGGTCAGTGCAAAATTGCCAATCAATGCTCCCTTTAGAAGTCCATTAATTTTATAGCTGAGGGGTTATTTGTGTTTGCTTTCTCTGTGATGGCAGTACACTTGAATTGACATCCTTTCACAGTTATTTGCGTCAACATCTCTGCCTTTCGTACAGCAGGGTATCCATAGTGATAATTTCCATTGTTGTCAGTTAACGGATCAGCTCAATACAATAATGGGCATGGGTGAAATCTACTTGGAGCACTGTCATTTGTAAACAGATTAAACTCAACAAGATGTGTAACTCGTCTGCTTTTGGTTTGTTAGGTTGTGCACTGCAAGTAAGGCATAGGGAATCTGAACATGAGTAACACAGCGGCAACGAGAAAGCCATACAGGAAGGCACCTCCTCAGCACCGGGAGAATCGGAATGAGCCACCAGTTTTTAGGAATCAACTAGATGGGACAGCCGTATCAACTGAACAGAGCCAGGTAACTGAGAAACCCATGTGCCTAGACTGTCGCACAGATGATTCAGTTACACGGATACCTTTGGTGAGCCAGATATAGAAGTTCTGCAGAGTGTGACAAGTTCAGAAGTGTCAAACACCCATTTTTCTCCCCTCTGGTCTCAGGACTCCAGCAGTGAAAGAACAGATTCCTCTTCACGTAATAGTTCAAGGTTTTACTTTGTGAAACAGTACAGACGATCAGGTGAAGGTGATCTGAGATCCATGGAAAAAAACTTCTCTAAGTTTATGAGTAAAACTGCAGTGGCACTCATGAATTTAAATGATGACAAACCTTTAAGACATTCCCTGAAATCCAGGAATTCAGACTTTAAAGAACCTGCTGAAATTCTGGTTCAGAAGGAGTCAGATAGTTCCCAGATTCAACAGCCTCGCAAAGGAATTCTCAAGCAGGCAAATGCGCTAGGTACTGAAGTTGAAAGTCTGCGCAAAGCCAGATCTACGGAAACATTATCCCAGAGTAGAGCAGAGCTGTTAATTTATTCCTCGCAAGAAATGTCGAGAGCACAGCGGGGCAGAAGAGCCTCGATGCAGGGTAAACCATTTTCACAGTTCAGTTCCGTGCAAGGTAGTCATCAAAGGGTAGGTTTAGAGATTATCGAGGAAAAACTGAAATTTTCAAAATTTCTTGATGAGATCACCATTAGAGTTCTGAGTCCACATAATCTTCAATCATTCGGAGTTACTCAATTTAAAAAACAAACAATGAGCCACTTTTCCCCAGATGTAAGTAGAGATCTGGATCCAGAACAAAGAGACACCAAAGAGGAAGTACATGACATGAAAAGTGACATGAAGGGTTCAGGTAGAAGTGCAGATGTGTCAGAGAGAAAGAACAGTGTACAACTTAGAGTTGAGTCCAAGCAAAGACGGCAGGATGTGGATAGACCGACAAGCCCAGGAACAATTGGAAGACAATGGGTAGTAAGCAAAGATGGAATTGATAAGCTCCACAGAACTTCTGTTCAGAGAGAAAGCATAGCAAGATGTCCTGACTGTGCAAAATTATTGGAATCCATTGGTGAGAGAGAGCAAAGAAGCACTAGGCTGGGTAAAGGAAATAAAGAGGATGGATTTGAAAGCAGTCAAGAGTGCATGCAGCCTCAGGACCTAGCAGATGAAGTGGGACAGGACATGAATGAGAAATTTCAAGCTGATTTAAGGCCACCTCTGCATTCAGATCAAGATAGGCATTTGGCAGCTCTGCAAATGGCATCCATCATTGTACAAAATAAGGTAAGGGCAAAGAACTGTATCAGTTTAAAACTTGTACCTTTTGATTCCGTGTCTCTAATTCGATGTGGTTAACTACTGAGCACTTACTCTGAGATGCAATGAATGGTCAGTGTTTAAATGTTGCAGGCGTGTTTACCAAAATACATGAGGGACATCTTCCCAGAGTTAACATGCAGCACCAGTTAAGATTTCAGGTTTGTTTAAAGCAGTTCATATTTTTGTGCATTTTTAAGAAGCTCTGGCATACTGTTAAGTAGTAGTTTGAGTGTTGCTAGTCTCAGTTTAGTTGCAGTTGAAAGAATAATTATACAGTCCATCAGCATCAGCACACTCTCATTCAACCCCTGCTTTGCTTGCTTTAGACATCAGTGGCTTTATGCTGACGTGCTCCTCAACCAGTGTTAGATATCCAGAGTTCTTGTTGATCCTTTGATAATGGGGCACCCCCTGATTAAAACTGTGGTTTGCTTCATTTAATTAATGGGTTACTTCATTGTGGTCCTGATCCTTTGAAATTGGTGGAGCTTTGATTCTGTTCTTGCTTTGCGACGGGTTAGTTCATGTGGGTCTAATCCATCAATTTCAGGGAGTAATGCATTCTGTTTTATGTTGAGTTGGTAATCAGTGTGCCCAGTCTGTCCGTGAATTCGGCAGAGTATTCCTCATGCTCAATGACTCCCTTAGAAAATTGTGAATTGGTGTTTAATTTTGTTTCTCCCCAGTCATCAGTGTGATTTTACTTTTGGAATAGGCTCTAAGGGGCTGGCTGTACTGAAGGACCATTACTCCAGTATGTGCACAAATACTTAGAAAAAGAGGAGAGAAGCTTGGACCTAATCTTGGTACAATTTACAGGGGCAAAAGAATATTGTTATTAGTAGTCAAAGTAAATAGTTCATCACTGCAAACTTATGGATGCCTTGCTGGCAACACCCACTTTTCAAAAGCTAAAGTAAATGTAGAAAGTAAATTAGTCAGGCATTTGTAAGTGGCCATTTATTAAAGTATAACTGACTTAAGGGATGACTCTTACTATGTTTAATTTTAGTTGGTAAGTATTTCAGACAGCTGGGAAAAAAAACTGAATGTGTGGAGAAGATTGCAGATTGATCCAGAGTTGAGGAAGGAATGGAGAGTAATAGATGAGTTTCAGCTTCAGATTCAGTTTATTGTCATTTAGAAATCACAATTGCAATGCAGTTAAAAAATGAGACAACGTTCCTCCAGAATGATATCACAAAAGCACACAACAAAACAGACCACACAGGAAAAACCACGTAATGTTTGGTAACCCCCAATCCAGAGTCCGGAGAGGCTGCTGCGTATCAATATCGCGCTACCATCTTAGCACGTTACCCGGAAAGGAGCTCCAAATCCATCAGACAAAACAAGACTACCCCTACCCAGACACACCAAGTCAAGAGACCAGCACTACCACTCAACAAACCAAAAACCTACACAAAACCACATAGTTATAGTTAACATTTAGTTGCAACAGTGCAGACAATACCATAATTGATAAAAGACTGACAAAAATCACATAATTATAACATTTAGTTACAACAGTGCAGACAATGCCATAATTGATAAAAGACTAACTGACAAAAACCACATAATTTAACATATAGTTCCAACAGTGCAAAGCAATACCGTAATCTGATAAAGAGCAGACCATGGCACGGTAAAAAATTATGCCCGTGCTGATTTGTTTGCACATTTACTTAAATCTCATTGGCCTGCATGTAGTGTATCCTTTTATGTTTTGCCTATTTAGTTTCTGTCTAAATGCCTCAGTGTATCTGATTCCAGTATCACTTCTGACAATATGTTTTAGTAAGCAACTAATTAGGGTGCTTCAAAACAAAACTAACTCTCAGATCCCCTTTAAAACTCCTTTTCATCTGAACCTACAAATTCATTTTATGATCTTGTCTATCTGTGTCTCCCTCAATCTTATGTCACCCCCTCAGCCTCCTTTGCTCCAGTGAAAACGAGCTCAGACTGTGCTATTACTCTCCATAACTGAAGTTCTCTACTGGAGGAAATGTTCTAGTGTGGCTGCTCTGTACTCTCTCTAGCAGAATGACATTCGTCCTATAATGTGACCAGAACTGCACATGTTGCTCCCAAGCATGGCTTAACTATTTCTAAAGTTAATAAGTGATTGGAATGAAAGGGGCCTCCTTGAGAATATATGGCAAAGACTATTTTGGATGGTGTTGGTTTAGGTTGTATGCAATGTATTATATAATGCTCAAGGAAGAGACACTTGAAATGACAGTGTGGCCTCATGTTTGATGTTCTAAGATGAGACCGGAAGCTTTTACAATTATTTTCAAACCAAACTGCTGAGTAGATGATCCACCTTACTTTCCTCTTAAAAAGCCCAACATTATAAAAGATTAACTCCCAAATGATATCAAGAAATGGTATCAGGCAATGAATGGGGCAAATATTGTGGAACCAGACTTTATCCCAGCGGTAGTATTGAAGACTTGGGCTTAGCCCAAGCTGTGTTTCATTTGAAGCCGTTCATGTACACACAGATACAAAATTGGCATCTGCCTAACAGTGTGTCAGATTTTAAAAGCAATTTTTCTTGAAGTAGGACAAATCCAATCCGGGTAATCGATACAGTATCATTTTAACTTTAAGTCATCAGCAGAATGATGGGAAATATTATTCCAGTCATGAAGAATTTAGTCCCAAAATTATGAGAGGTTAGATGGAATGATTCTTTCGCACAGAAGGCAAGATGAGGGCATTGTATAAAGTAATTGGTAGGAGCTTTATAGGAGATCTCAGAGGGTGAGCCGGTTTCTGAGTTTTTGTGATTCTGATGACTCAATATAGGAGGGTGGCAGCAGTCTGTACTCGTGTTCTACCTTGGCATCAGTCCTCCACAGTGGCTGCCTATGCAAGTCATTTGCCAGTCAATGACAAATATGAAAAGCAGTTAGACCAGGCAACCTAGCTTCTTGACTTGTGGCAGCAATTAACAGAGCACAACAATGGTGGCTTGGGGTTGAGATATCTTATGTCCTTGAAGTAGCAGATCCATTGAAGCCATGTTATTGTGGAATAATTATCAAAAATTGATAATTTATCATTTACTTAAGAATGCAAAGAAATGTTATTTGTGAAATGAAAGTGAATTCTTAGTATACAAATCCAAAGATTCCTAAAGTCGTCCACACAACTAGATGGGAGGGGGTGGTAAAGAAGTCAGATGGGATGCTAGCTGGAGTATGTAAGAATGAGAGGCATAGATTGAGTGTGCACAGTCCTTTCCCAGGGTTGGAGGATCAAGAACTAGAAGGCATAGGTTTAAGTTAAGAGGAGAGAGATTTCATAGGAACCTGAAGGATTATTATTTCGCAGAGAATTTTCAGTATTTGGAATAAGCTGCCAAAGGAAGTGATTGAGGCAGGTATATTAACAGCATTTAAAATGCACTTGGTGAGATACATGGATAGCATAAGTTCAGAGAGATGTGGGCAGATGAGATTAGCTCAGATGGGAATCTTGTTTGGATTTCTGTGCTGTACAACTCCATGACCAGGACGTTGCCTGGGAGCAGAGAATGATTAGGCTGCGTTTAATTTTCATGGAGCAGAGATGACTGAGAAGAGTCCTGATAAAGGTCTAAATCATTATGTGGGGCATAGAGAAGGTGGTCAGTCATAAACTTTTCCTTGTAGTAGAGGTATCTATAACCAGAGGGCATTAATTTAACCTTGGGGTTCAGAGGCAATATAGGTTTCACTGAGTGGTTGCAATTTGGAATGCATTGCCTGAGAGGGTAGTGGAGGCAGAGACTTTTATGGCATTTAAGAAGTATCCAGATAGGTTTAGTTTATTATTGTCACATGTATTGAGATGCATTGAAAAGCTTGACTTTTGTATTAATTACTCAGTGGATTGAAGCAGAATAAGATAAGACAGTAACAGAATGCAGAATTAAAAGTAACAACTACAGTGAGTGCAGTGTAGGTAAATAGTGTAAGATCATAATGACAAACACGAGAAAACCTGTAGATGCTGGAAATCCAAAGTAACACTCTCAATATGCTGGAGGAACTCAGCAGGCCAGGCAGCACCAATGGAAAAGAATAAACAATTGACGTTTCGGGCCGTGAGTCCTGAGGAAAGATCACATTGAAGGTGATTATGAGGTCAAGAGTCCATCTTAACATACAGTGGAACCACTCAGTAGTCTTATAACAGCTGGGTAGGAGCTGACCTTGAACTGGATGAGCACTTGAGTTGCAAGAGCATAGAAGGTACAAGAACAAGTGCTGGTAAATGGGATTAATATAGATAGCTACTTGATATTTGCCACAAAAAATATTTTATATCTGTGTTGTACGACTCTAACAAAAGTAAGTCAGGGAGAGGAATGTAATTAATCTAACTGTGGCACTTCTCTTCTCCACAGGAACCACTGACTGATGGGGACCGAATTAAGTAAGTCTATTTCTATTCTGTAGTTTGCAGGTTCCATGGACTGATGGTGTGGTGAATTGTTAGAATGATTCATTAACAGCTAGATGTTTCCATTTAGCTGTATAATATAGGATTCCTTTTCTTTAATTATTTGGTCATTTTTCTTTTATTCAAATGCTCTAATTCACCTATTTTATGTTATATTTGAAGTAGTTCTGGAGAATGGTGTTTCTTTGCATCAGCCTATTTAGATACAACGTTTAATTATTCCTTTAGTGATATTGGATTCAGTCATAAAGTCTCTACACAGCTGCCATAAGGTGCCACAGCAGGAGAATGGGAAACCATCTGGACAACACCATTCTTTGTGCCCTTGCTGCAATCTTGACATTGTTCGTAAAGGATGCTACCCAGGAATTTCCCTTCAATATATTAGAATTGCACCAGCAAAGCAAGACACCAGATGCCATTTTATACTCTTGTTAGAACAGAGAAGGTTAACTGATAAAAAGGTATAAAAACTCTGAATGGTTTTGATAGAATAAATGATGAAAAGCTATTTCAGAACCATGGCAATAGTTCTGGTAAAGAGAATGAGAGGCTACATTGAAAAGTCTCATCATATGAACTGCAGCAGTTGGGAAGAAGGTCCTCCATTGCCTTCTCAGGGGAAATAAGGAAAGGCTATAAATATAAATCCTAGTCATTATACTAATGCCCATTCTTGAATTAAATGCTATTATTGTTTTGATTCCAGTGCAATCATATGTTATTAATGCATTTTGTAATTGTTGTTTGCATTCAACTCCATCAGTAATGTGCATAATGCACAGGAGAAGGCTGAGGCATTGGTATGGATAGCATCCATATAAAAGCACCCTTGGTCTGCTGCTGCAAAACGAACACTCTCTATTTCTCAGTTAATGGGTCACTAGACATTTTAATGTGCAGGAAACAGAAATAGAGGAATGAGTTGTAATGCCTGTAAAGCCTCAATCACCTATCAATGAGATTTTACCTTAACATCACTTTTCTTTACTGAGCGTTTCTATCTCTCTCCATACTTGAACTTTCTTGACATACTTGTCCCTATCTTCTTAGCACTAGCACTGGTCGAGACCTAGCATGGGACCAAAACTCTCTCACTGCACAAAGAAAGTACTATTTTTATATTCTTTAAGATTTGTTCAAAGCATAGAATAGTTATTACCCTGAAGCTTTTCTACCCCTTGGTGGTACCAGCTGAACTCCCTTATCTCTTACAATTGTCAGCCCAGACACATTATTAAGGAAAAAGGAGACATCGGGTTTGTAAGTAGGAAAACACTACTCACCAGTATCTCATCTTAATGATGTGCATTCAATATAGAGGAAAAACATTGGTTAATAAGAGGGAAAACAGTCCATTACCACATTCCAACGACACCATTTTGCCTTCAAACTTCCATTTTATTTTGGCATCTACCAGGGCAGAGTTGCAATTAACTCTTTCCTTACAAGGTTTATTATCACTGACATGAAATTTGTTTTCTGGTTGCGGTACAAAACAAGTTTAAAGAAAATGCAACTGAGAAAGTGTTTATGGGTTCAGGAACTGTACAGGAATCTGATGGTAGAGGAGAAGCCAAAATGTTGAGTGGGGGTCTTCAGATTCTTGTATCTCTTTCCTGATTGTAGTAAAGCAAATAGGGTATGTCCTAGATGGTGAGGGTCTTTAACGATGAATGCCATCTTCTTAAGAAACTGCCTTTTGAACCTGGGTACTTGGAGCTGAGAGGCAGCAGTGCAAATTGTTGTATCCGGGCTTCCATATACTTGGTCTCCATAGCTTTCCGAAGATATGACATATTCTCGGTGACCAAATGGCCTATTGTGTGATGGAGGAAAAGAAAAAAAAGATATGAAATCTATTACCTTTTGGGTGAAGAAATATCCTCTCATTTCAGTGGCTGACCTCATAATTTGAAATTCTGACCACTGATTCTACACACCCCAGTCAAGCTGGGGAAGTATAGGCAGCATAATTTGGGTTGGCGTTATCCCCACATCTGCTGTTGTCGATCTAACACTCTGCCAGTGAACTTTAGGTTCAGAACCAAGGAATAACTGTCAAAACACAGTCTACTTAAAAATACAACCTGTTCATTAGCAAGCTTGCATCTCAATTGACAAAACAGAGTCCCCACTCAGCTTGGGAAAATCTGCAAATCAAGTGAGCACCCGATTACTGTCTGGGGCTGTTGTTATACATCCGTTATCACATAAGACTCTGATAAGGTTACACAGAGCAGCTTTCTCATGCAACAAACACTTCTTTGTTCATACATAATTCTCACAGCATGACTTGTCAAGCTGCTAATAAGTCAGTTGGGTTTTAGCCCTTTTAATTCTGTATGTAATTCCTCACCGTCTTACTACCCAAACAGGAGAGGGCATAAACTGAGACTGCTGAATTTCTTTTCGGAGATTTCAGGAATCTTTCACTGCACTCTTGGGTAGAGTAACCAGACCTTTTCACAGTTCCAGACACAGTTTCTCTGATGCCCCATTGCAACATTTCTACCCTTATACTCAAATCCCCTTACAGTAAAAGTCAATACATAATTGTCGTCACTACATATGTCGTCACTACCTCCTCCCATTGATGCTATCTGGCCTGCTGAGTTCTGCCAGCATTTTGTGTTTTTGTCAATACATAATTTGCTGTCTTAACATGCAGCTGCAGTAAACAATCAACTTTCATTGATTCATTGTCAAAAACACCTTTCAAACCTCACCATTGGAAATGAAGTTCTATTTTCTTATGCTGAAGTGGGTAATTTCATAATTTTTTCATATAATATTCCATCTTTTTTTGTTTTTACCATTTATTTAACCTATCTATATCCTCAAAGCCAGTTTACTTTACCTAGTCATAATGCTATCCAGCGTAGTGTCATAGTTGTAGAGAGGTACAGCATGCAACCCAAGTCCATGACAGTTATCAATCACCCAATTGCATAAATCCTACATAAATCCAGTTTGGTACTCTATCCAACTGTCACCAACCAGTTCTACCACTCACCTACACAATCTGCAATGGCCAGCAAACCCACCAGCCTGAAACTGGAGCACTTGGATTTAGTCCAGAGTCATAGGGAGCAAATGTAATCTCCACATAATACCAAATTAAAACAGAAAGAACCTGAAGTACTTGGGTCAGGCTATATAAGTAGGAAGAGAAATAGATAACATTTCAGGTTAAAAAAAAATTGCTGTTTCTTTTCCCACAGACAATAAGTAGTTTCAGCTTTTTAAGTTTTCCTCAGATCTCCAGATTACAGACATAGACATTCCTGAGATCAGTAAGGATCCTGGTCCAGTTTTTGGCTTTCGAGCTCTGTTTTGCAACTTTAATACTTTGGGAAGGAAAAAAATCAGGAAATAATATTGTATACGGGTTTGGACTGTATGCCTTGGATTGATATCCTTCTATCTCTTTAGGGTCCCTATTGTGCTGTCTTCCTGCGACAATGTTTTGTGTAGATGTGTCAGTGGTGGGGAGGGCTTTACCCATGGTGGTCTGAGCCATACCCACTATTTTTTTTTGCAGGATTTTCAGTTCAAGGGCATTGGTGTTTCCACAACAGGCTGTGATGCAGCCAGTCAGTATGCTCTCCACCACATACCTATAGAAGTTTGTAAAGGTTTTAGATGTCATGCAGAATCTGCACAAACTCCTAAGGAAGTAGAGGCTCTTACTTGCTTTCTTCATAATTGCACTTGTGTGCTGGGTCCAAAACAGGTTGTCTGAAATAAAAACACCCTGGAATTTATAGTTACTAAACCTTGCCACCTCTGAAACTTTGAGGACCAGCTCATGGACCTCCTAGTTTCCTTCCTCTGAAGTCAATAATCAGCTCCTCAGTCTTGCTGACATTGAGTAAGATGTTTGTGTTATGGAATCGCTCGGCCAGATTTTCAGTCTTCCTCCTATATGCTGATTCATTATCACCTTTGATTCAGCCAAAAGCAGTAGTACCATCAGCATCTTGAATATGGCATTGCAGCTGTGCTTAGCCACACAGTCATAAGTGTAAAGCAACTAGAGCAAGGGATGAAGCAGACAGCCTTGTGGTACACATATGCTGATGAAGATTGTGGAGGAGATGTTGCCATTCTGAACTGACTGGGGTCTGCAAGTGAGGAAATCCAGGATCAAATTGCACAAAGAGGTATTGAGGCCAAGGTCTTGGAGCTTATTGATTAGTTTAATTTTTAAGGCAGAAATAGATAAATATTTGAAAGTTTAAGGAATTGTGTATTATGCGGAACAGGCACAGTAAGAGTTGAGGCCAGCACTCATAGTCTACCTTAGATTTTACTGCTTGAAAAAACAACCTGCTCTGCCTAAGGAAGCAGTTGAGGCTTCTTCACTAAATATATTTAAGATACAATAAGATAGATATTTACATAGTAAGGGAATTAAGGGTTATGGGGAAAAGGCTGGTAGATGGAGCCGAGTTTACGGACAGATTAGCCATGCTCTTATTGAATGGTGGGGCAGGCTTGATGGGCCGGATGGCCTACTCCTGCTCCTATTTCTTATGTTCTTATAGTAATTTTGTGTCTTTAAACTATACAACTGCCACAAAACAACAATTTTCACATTATACAAATTAATGATAATAAATCTGATCCCGATTCTATCTCAATTCATAGTGCATGTTAATCAATATTATATTTCAACATTTTAAAGCTTAGTTCAAAACTGGAGCTTCATACTTCCTCTAAATTCTGAAAATTCATCAATCTGATAAATTGTTAATCTACTTAAATAATAAGGCTACCAGTGGATCGCAAATAATACTGGGAGAGAAGAAATCCACACCAGTGAAGCAAGCTCAAGTATTGAACTTGTATAGAGGTCTGGATCAGCACAGGAAAAAAAAGATCTGGACAGGTAACATGAATTTCAATCCATGCAACTTGGTAATTAAATAAAAATGAGATACAAAGATGGTGAACATGAAACCACAGGTTAACATAAAGCCATCTGATTTACTAAAAAAAATACAGTCAGCTATGTAATCCCAGATAATTCTGCGGCATGACTGATTTTAACTGCCTTTCAACTGCCCTAGTAAGCCACTCAGTTTAAAGGCAAAAGGATGGAAAAGATGGGCAGTGGATGAATAAAAACTAATCATTTTTTTTAGAAATATACAATAACTAAAAACAGTTGCTTTACATTGACAGTAGGTAAACTGATGAGTTTAAAAGTCACTCATGATTTTTGTGTGTGCCCTACAATATAGACACATTTCATCCCTGATCTATCAGACTGTCTTTTCCCATACATTAGGGTTTCTTCCTTTTAGAACCTGATCAATTCATTGTTCACTTCTGGTTCTTATGTTTCATTGTATGTTCAAAAGACCAATACATATATCTGGGACTTCAAAGATAATTCAGCATTATGATGCTTTATTTAAAGCTGAACAAAACATCATCTAAACAATAGACAGCACATGATTGGAAAATGTTGTCAATGGGTTTAAACCCACAGGGCAATGACTTTCATTAAATTTCTTTCTGAATCAAATGGCAGAATCCAGGTCAATCAATACCCAAAATAAACATCAGGCAAGGCATTTCTGGTGATAAAACCTTACCTTTTCAAGCAGAGTGACATACATTTTATTATGAAATGATGACATAATTTTCAGAGGTAAGGGATGAAAGATGACAACAAGTAATTTTCAATCAGCCTGCTAAAAACTACCTCTGCCTGCCCAGGTACTGTAATTAACACTTGCATAATAGGAGCTTTGAAGTCAGTTAACCAGCTTAGAATATGGTGTCAGAATTCAATATGGTCAGGGAAATGCACATTTTTAGCCAGCCTTGGTATTGAGAACTTTCTCGAAAACCTTCTACATCTTTGGTAAATTTATTTCACGTATTTGGAACAAGCAGTTACTATCACTGAGCACAAGCTTGTCTGCCCATTAGGTTCAAGGCTTCAGTTCTCTTCCTGACTACTCCAAAAGCCATGAAGGCCAGTTCTCTAAAACAAAGTCTGGCTCTGTGGCTGAGAAAGGAAGGGAGAGAACAGGAATGCAGTGGTGATACCAGGTTCATTAGTTAGAGCAGATAGGAGTTTCCCCAGTTTTACTTTAAAACTCCAAGTGTAAAAAAATCCCTGATAGGAGTTATACATAGGCCTTCCAACAGTAGCCAGGAAGTGGAGTACAAATTACCATGGGAAATAGAAAAGGCGTGTAAAAAGGGTAACGTTACGATAGCCATAGGGGATTTCAATATGCAGATAGATTTGGAAAATCAGGTTGGCGTTGTATGCCAAGAGAAGGAATTTGTAGGATGCCTATAAAATGGCTTTTCACCAGAGGGTGGAGAATCTGTAGAATTCATTGTCACAGGCAGCCTTGGAGGCCAAGTCATTGGGTATATTTAAAGCAGAAGTTGATAGGTTCTTTATTAGTAAGGGTGTCCAAGGTTACAGGTTGTAGTTCATTTTAAATTGGAGAAGAATGACAAGTCCTTGAGCAGAGCAGAAGTATGATGGCAGAATCTTAAAGATTTCACATCACATTTAATTATCTATGTGTAGATTCCAATTATACAGTTATTAGAGTCTTACAATATGGAACCAGGCCCTACAGCCCGTCATTTCCATGACAATCATAAACTGAGCCCATCTGTAGCCTGATGTCTTGGCAATTCAGGTGCTTATCTAAATGCTTGAATATTGAGTGTACCTGTTTCCATCACCCACTGCTCAGTTTCTGAAATGCACCATCCCCGGCTATATTCAGATGTATTTTTCCTGTACCATCTGAAGGGTAGTCATGTTCTGCCTTTAGAGTGGTGATTAGAACCGCATGCAATGCAACATTTATAGCCTAACCAGTGCTTTATAATGCTGTATCATAAACTTCTTGCTGAGTATTCTATGCTCTGGTTAATGAAAGTTGGTACAAAACCCTTGGTTCTCACCAGGAACCACCACATTCTGAAACAGTTATTACTGCACAAACATCAGGCTCTTGAACTGGTGTGGATAACTTCATTCACCACAATGCTGAACTGATTCTACAGACTCACTTTCATGGACTCTTTGCAACTCATCGTCTCAGTATCATCTTTATTTGCACAATTCGTCATCTTTTACACTTTGGTTGTTTATCAATCTTTGTTTATGTATAGTTTTTCATAAATTTCTATTGTATTTCATTTTTTTCTGTAAATACCTGCAAGGAAATGAATCTCAAGATAGTACATGATAATAAATTTACTTTGAACATCAAAAGTCCTGCCCTCAAGAACATCTTTTATTACCTCTTTGAAGAATGCAATGAAAGGATAGCTGCCATTCGGAACTGTACGTCCAAGGATATACAGTGTATCAGAAAGATAGGTTAGTAGGCAGAGGGGGTGGTGTGGCTCCGTGTAAAAGAAATAATAAATCATTAGAAAGGGATGACATAGAATCGGAAGCTGCTGTGTCTCTATGGGCTGAGTTAAGAAATGGCAAGGGTAAAAGGACCCGAATGGCTGTTGTATACAGGCCTCCAAACAGCAGCCGGGATGTGGATTACAAGTTACACCCAGGGGATAGAAAAGGCATGTCAGAAGGGCAATGTCATTATAATCATTGAGGATTTTAACATGGAAGTGGATTGGGAAAACCAGGTCAGTACTGGACCTCGAGAGAGGATTTGTAGAATGTCTAAGGGATGGCTTTTTAGAACAGCTTGTTGTTGACCCCACTAGGGGATTGGCTAATGATCCAGAGTTGATAAGAGAGCTTCAGGTTAAGGAATCCTTAGGGAACTGTGCTCAAAATATGATTGAGTTCACTTTGAAATTTGAGAAGGAGAAACTAAATTCCAATGTGTCAGTATTTCAGTGGAATAAAGGAAATGAGCATGAGAGGGCATAAAGGCATGAGAGGGGAACTGGCCAAAGTTGACTGGAAAGAGACACTAGCAGGAAGGACAACAGAGCAGCAATGGCTGGAGCTTCTGCGAAAAATGAGGGAAGTGCAAGACACATATATTCCAAATAAGAAATTTTTGAATAGAAGGAGGACACTACCGTGGCTGACAAGTGAAGTCAGAGCCAAAGTAAAAGCAAAAGAGAGGGCATACAAGAAAGCCAAAGCTAGTGGAAAGGTAGAGGATTGGGAAGCTTTTAAAAACTTGCAGAAGGAAACTAAGAAGGTCGTTAGGAAGGAAAAGATGGATTATGAAAGGAAGCTGGTGAATAATATAATCAGAGAAGATACTGAAAGCTTTTTTAAGTATATAAAGGGTAAAAGAGAGTTGAGGGTAGATATAGAACCAATTGAAAATGATGCAGGAGATATTGTAATGAGAGACGCAGACATGGCAGAGGAACTGAATGTGTATTTTGCATCAGCCTTCACAGTGGAAGACATTTGCAGTATACTGGGCACTCAGGAGTGTCAGGGAAGTAAAGTACGTGCAGTGAAAATTTCAACTGAGAAGGTGCTCAGGAAGCTCAATAGTCTGGGGGTGGATAAATCTCCTGGCCCTGAATGAATGCACCTTCAGGTTCTGAAGGAAGTTGCTGGAGAGATTGCAGAGGCATTAATGATCTTTCAAGAATCGATAGATTCTGGCATTGTACCAAATGACTGGAAAATTGTAAATGTTACTCTGCTACTTAAGAAGGGTGGGAGGTAGCAGAAAAGGAACTATAGACCTGTTAGCCTGACATCAATGGTTGGGAATTGTGGGAATCGATTGTTAGGGATGAAAGTACGGAACATTTGGAGGCACATGACAAGATAGGCCAAAGCCAGCATGGTTTCCTGAAAGGAAAATACTACCTGACTAACCTACTGCAATTTTTTTGAGGAAATTACAAGCAGGGTAGACAAAGGAGATGCAGTGGATGTGGTGTACTTGGATTTTCAGAAGGACTTTGACAAGGTGCCGCACATGCGGCTGTTTAGTAAGATGAGAGCCCATGGATTTACAGGCAATTTATGGGTGGAGCATTGGTTGATTGGCAGAAAGCAGAGAGTGGTCATTAAGGGATCCTATTCTGGCTGGTTGCTGGTTACCAGTGGAGTTCCACAGGGGTTGGTGTTAGGACCGCTGCTTTTTACGATGTGTGTCAATGATTTGGACTATGGGATTAATGGATTTGGGGCTAAATTTTCCAATGATACAAAGACAGGGAGGTGTGGGTAGTGCTGAGGAAACAGAGCCTGCAGAGACTTGGATAGTTTAGGGGAATGGGCAATGAAGTAGCAGATGTTGGAAAGTGTATGTTCATGCACTTTTGTGGAAGAAATAAACAGGCAGACTATTATTTAGATGGGGAGAGAATTCAAAATGCAGAGCTGCAAAGGGACTTTGGAGTCGTTGTGAAGGATATACTAAAGGTTAACCTCCAGGTTATGTTGGTGGTGAGGAAGGTGAAAACAATGTTGGCATTCATTTGTAGAGGTATAGAATATAAGAGCAGGGAACACTGTCGTACCTCAAGGATGCCTGCTTAGCCTACTGCTCTATTCTCTTGACGCTCACAACTGTGTGACTAAGCACAGCTCAAATGCCGTCTATACATTTATAGACGACACAACTATTGTTGGCAGAATTTCAGATGGTGACGAGGAGGTGTACAGGAACGAGATAGATCAGCTGGTTGAGTGGTGTCACAATAACATCCTTGCACTCAACATCAGTAAGACCAAGGAATTGATTTTGGATTTCAGGAAGGGGAAGTCCAGGGAACATGCTCGAGTCCTCATTAATGGATCAGCAGTGGAAAGGGTGAGTGATTTCAAGTTCCTGGGTTCAACATCTCTGAGGATGTATCCTGGGCCCAAAATGTTGATGCATTATAAAAAAGGCATGTCAGCAGGTATAATTCATTTGGAGTCTGAGAAGACTTGGTTTGTCACCAAAGACACTCACAAATTTTACAGATATATCGTGGAGAGCAGTTTAACTGGTTCCATCACTGTCTTGTATGGAGGGGCTACGACATTGGATCAGAAAAAGCCATAGAAAGTTGTAAACTCAGCCAACTCCATCAGGGGTACTAGCCTCTCCAGCATAGAGGACAACTTCAAAAGGTAATGTCTCAAAGAGATGGCATCCATAATTAAGGACCCCTTCACTCAGGACGTCTTCTCATTGCTACCATCAAGAAGGAGCTACAGAAGCCTGAAGACACATATGCATTGTTTCAGGATCAGCTTCTTCCCCTCTGCCATCAGATTTCTGAATGGGCAATGAATCCCTGAACTATCTTACAACTTCTCCCCCCTCTTTTTGCAGTAATATAATTCAATTTCTTAATATGTACTTATAATTTAAAATTATGTATTCCTGCTGCAAAATAACACATTTCATGACATATGTCAGTGGTATTAAATTTGATTCTTATTCTGAAGATCTCTGTCAAGGCCCTGGTATATTCCTCTCTGTCTTCCATAGTAACCTTTTAGCCCATTAAGACATCCAGTGCCTCTGTTTTAATGCTATCCTGCTCTAAAACGTTGTTCTTCCCACTGAATTCTCAAGCTACAATGCGCCTTCCCTTGGTATATAAATGATAAATTTATAACTGAGATGTATAAGTGAGAATTTAAGACCTCACCCAATTCTTGTGGCTTGCCATGTAGGTTGCCCCATAGTCTCTCATGAATCTCACTATTTTTTCCTTTAATTTTCTTTTTATCCTTAATATGCCTGGCAGTTATACTTCATGACCCCTCGCTACTCTTCTAATTTAACAAGATGTTATTGCTTATTCCTGTACTAGCTCAATGTACTAATATGCTGAAATGATCAGTATGGATGGCATGCAGAACAGAGTTTTTTCACTCTATCTTGCTATGTGCATATGGCAATAACAAACTAATATTGTTGCAGTTACAGAGAAAAGCACTGCAGGCAGACAATAAGGTGCAAGGACCATAATAAGGTAGATTGTGAGGTGAAGAGTCCATAACAGCTATCCATCTCAATGCCTTCCAGGATTCTCTGAATTTGCTGTCATTTCCTTTTACCTTATACTAGAGGTCAGTTCAAGTGGATAGGAAGTGTTCTTGAGCCTGGTGGTGTGTGCTTTCAGGCTTCTGATCTGATCAATAGGAGCGGAGAGGAGAGAATGTCCAGGGTGGCTGATTTACCTAGGCAGAGGGAGGTGTAGACTGATAAGTGGAGGGGAGGGTGGTTTGACTGACGGCTGTTGCAATATCAAGCTGTGATACATCTGGATTGAATACTTTCGATGGTGTACTGATAAAAATTGGTGAGGTTCAATGGGGGCATGTCAATTTCCTAAGCCTCCTGAGATTCGAGAGACACAGGAGCACTTTCTTTGGCATAGCATTTATGTGATTGGACTAGGGCAAGCTTAGGAGCTTGAAACTCAATACCATCCAGGTTTCTGAATTTGCTGTCATTACACTTTACCTTGACCAGAATACATTGGTCTTAACCTTTCACTATTTCACATTTAAATGCTTGCCAATTGTTGGTTGTGGAGCAGTCTCTCCCATATCCTGTCTGATGACATTGAAGTTGGCTTTTTGCCAACCAGGTTCTTTATTTCTGGATCAACTCAGAATTATGGCTGCTTTTTAAAAATGCTCTCCCACTGACATTCAAAGCATTTGCCAAGCTGCATTCCCCGTGATTAAGTGCAGTATTTCCTCTTCTCTAGATGTACTCTCTGAATTCTTGCCCAAAAATCCTCCTGGATGCACTTTGAAATTACTTCTTAACCTTTCACAATAGATTAGTCCCAGTTAGAGAGGGGGAGGTTGAAAATGCTGTTTCTGGATTTCAGTTCAGTATTCACAGACTTTAGTGAACAAAAACCTGTAGCCCGGTCTAAATACACAGCTGTTCAACGGATGTTGGATTTCCTAACCAACAGACCTCAGGTAGTCAGGGGACACAACTGCTCCTCCTAATCCTTCTTTCTCAACATGGGTGCCTCGCCCATGGCTGTGTGCTGAGCCTACTGTTGTACACTCCACTACATGGTCAAACACCTGAGTAATCCTATTGTCAGGTTTGCTGATGACCCAACAGATGGTAGGCCTCATCACCAACAATGATGAGATAGCCTACAGAGAGGAGAAGGAAGAGCTCGAGACCTGGTGCCAGGCAAATAACGTCTACCTCAGTGTTAATGAGATTTAGGAGATTGTTATCGACTTCAGGAGAACTCGCACCACTCACACCGCTCTCCAACTGGTGGCACAGCAGTGGAAGCTATGAGCACTTACAAACTCCTGGAAGTGCACATCTTGCACAACATCTCATGGTCGCAGAACACACCCCACCCTGTCAAGAAAGCTCACCAATGCCTCTACTTTCTGAGGAGGCTGAAGAGAGCTGGATTGAGCACATCAATATTCATAATCTTCTACAATTGCACAGTGGAGAGCATCCTAACTTGCTGCATCTCTGCATGGTAAGGAACTGCACTGCGGCAGATAGGAAGGCTCTACGTCAGGTAGCCATAACTGTCCAATGCATCACTGGCACCAGCGTACCTACCATCAAGGAAATATGTACAGATAGTTGCCAGCAAAGGGCCAGCAATGTCATGAAGGATCCAACCCACTCAGCTTGTGGACTGTTTGTCCCTCTGCCATCAGTGAAGAGCTATGCAGCATCTATGCCAGGACCTTCAGACCCAAAAAATTACCTTTCCCCAAACAGTAAGGCTGATAATCACCTCCACCCACTAACCCACCAGAGTGACCTGTGTACAGACATTCCTGTACCTAGTTTCACTTTATGGACGTACAATCAATGTATATAAGCTATCTTGTATATTTCTATTTATTGTGTTCTTTATCATATTGTGTTTCTTATGCTTCATCAAATCCAGAGTAAAAAAATATTTTGTTCTCCTTAACAGCTGTGTACTGGAAATGACATTGAACAATCTTGATCTCTTTACTGTTAAATCTGCAATACTCTTATATCCTCTGTTACTGTTGCAATCATTTTTTATATAAAAGTGAGCCCCAGTTCCTTCCCTGCAATCCCTGCAAACGGAAGAAGTGCTACGCCTGCCCCCACACTTCTTCCCTCACCACCATCCTCGGCCCCAGACAGTCCTTTCAGGTGAGGCACTACTTCACCTGTGAGTCAACTGGAGTGATATACTGTATCTGGTGCTCCCGATGTGGCCATTTATACATTGGGGAGACCCGCCGCAGACTGGGAGACCATTTCACCGAACGCTGGTGCTCAGTCCTCCAGCAGTGGCACGATCTCCCTGTGGCCACACACTGCAATTCCACAGACGACTCCCACTCCGATATGTCTGTCCATGGCCTCCTCTACCGTCAAGATGAGGCCACACGCAGGTCGATGGAGCAATACCTTATCTCCCGCTTAGGTAGGCTCCTACCTGCCGGCATGAACATCCAACTCACAGACCTCCGTTGATACCCCTGCCCCCCCTTACCCCATCCCTATCTATTATTTTAGTCTGGTTCTCTTTCTCTGTCCTTCCCCCCCCCCCCCCCTCACTATACTCTTCCCCCAGCCCTACCTTTCTTTCTCTTTTATTTCCCATAATTCTCCACCTTCCCCCAGCCCATTTCCCTACAGCCTATCACTTCCCAGCTCCCTACTTCATCCCTCCCCCCACTTCTTATCCCCACTCGACCATTCCATGTTACTTCACTTCTGATGAAGGGTTTCGGCCTGAAACGTCGTCACTACCTCCTCCCATAGATGCTGTCTGGCCTGCTGAGTTCTGCCAGCATTTTGTGTTTTTATTTGTTCCCAGTTATTTCTATTGCCAATATTATATCATTGTCATTAGTCAGGTACTAGTTTTAAAGCAGATGCATGATTTATCTCAGCTCTTCATTCATAGCCTAGTGCCCATTAGTGGGCCAAAGTACCTTTTCTGTGCTCAATGAATTTTATGAGGCAAAATTTTCATTTTACACTCTGAGTCTGGGAAGGTGGCAATCTCAGTGGGGAATTGTAGATAATCCAACAGTCTGGGCATCCATCCATGCCCAGTGAATGAAATAGTAGATAGCAGTTGCAACTAGCAATATGCTAGACCAACCCAGTAATTGTTCATGGCAAGCAAAAATGGGATTTGACAAAGTCAGCAAGAGTGTTTTTGAAAAGAGAAAATCATGTTTAGCGAATTTATTGAATTTTGAGGAACCAGAGAAATGATTGGGAGGTATCAGTAAATGCATTGTTTAAAATGTCATTAGGCTTTTGACAAGTATTTAATATGCAAAATAAATGTGCATGATTTTGGGGTTAATATGTTGGCATGTATAGAACATTGGTTGACTGACAGGAAAGAGAAAGGTTAGGTTTTATTGGCATCATGAGCAGAATAGGAGTCACGGGAAGTAGGACCTATTCTGGTGCTGTATGTTCTGTCTAATAATGAAATGAAGGGTGACGGGACTGATGTAGAAGAATGAGAGGTATTATCATAGAAACTTATGTAAAAAAAAGACATTTAACATGGTAGGATGAACCAAATGCAAGAAAGATGTTCCTAATGGCTGAAGAGTCCAGTACCAGGAATACAGCCATAGGATGTGCAGTATGCAATTTAGAATTTAAATCAAATAATGTTTTCAGCTTTGGGTAATTCTTTGGAATTCTCCTCCAAAGAAGGCAATGGAAGCCAAGTCATTACATATATTCCTGAAGGCTAATAATTAATGCCAAAGTGATGCAGAGATATGAGGAGAAGACATGATCAAAGTATGCAGTGCATGATCAAGCATGATGAAACAGGGTCTGATGGCATATTCTGTCTTTCCATAACAGGGCTAGACGTTGCTGCCCATTTGAGGAACCTACTTTTGCAGCATCACAGTTCATTTTTACCAAAGCTGTTCTGGAATTATAGCCACCCTTCTCTTTTCAGTCAAACCTAGAATTATTTAAAACACCAATGCTAAGAATTAAAATACTGTGTACAGTCTGATGACCATAATGGAAGATGTACAAGTATTAAACAGAGTTCAGCCAAGGTTTATGAGCATGTTGCTCGGCCTGAAGAATTATAGTCATGAGGAATAGGTTGACTAGGTTTGCCTTTTTGAAGCACTGAGGGGTGATTTAGCAGAGAGATATAAAACTAAGAGCATGAGTCAGATTAAAATGAAGTAGAAGACAGGAAACAGACATCACAGGGTTAAGTGGATTGTTTGAACAGTCAAAGGGGAGTTGAGGAAAATATTTTTGCTCATTTAGTTCTGTTTCGAATTAACTGACTAAAAAATGATGGAGACAGAAATGGTCAGCAATTTTAATCAGTGCACGGACGACTATTTGAAAAGCCTATAAAGCCTGTGGCGGAGACCTAGGAAGCAAAATGAATTAAGAGAATTTGGGGACAAGGCAGGGACTGGGTATTGATAGTGAATGATCAGCCATGATCTCAGAATGGCGGTACAGACTCGAGGGGCCGAATGGTCAACTTCTGCACCTATTGTCTATTGTCATAAGATTAATGGTTTTTGGCCAGAAGGGATAAATGCGTTAAATGATTCTGTGCCATAAATACCTGAGGTTTACCATAAATGTCACTGGTAAATCTTTCCTTGAAATTTTCCATTGAATATTTCAAACACTGGATAATATCCAGTCTTCTGCTTGTCAATATTTCAGTACTTCCACTCTTTAAGAAGGGTTTGGATAGGCTGATGAAGAAGTTCATTAGTCTGTTGCCTGGATTAGAATGTGTTAACTATAAGGTGAGGTTAAACAAACTTGTATTGATTTCTGTGGCGTGTCGGAGGTTGAGTGGAAACCGATAGAGGAATATAAAATTGAGAGGCTTTGCCAAGTTCGATGGTCTTTTTCCCAGTGTGTAAATGTCAACTACAAGAGGTTTTAAGGTTAACAGGAAAATTTTAAAGGGGATTTGCAAGGCAAATTTTTTTTTAATGCAGAGTAGTACTTGCCTGGAATATGCTGCTGGAGAAACTGGTGGAAACAGATTGGTTAGCAATGTTTAAAAATCATTCAGAGAAACACACGAACAGGCTAGATGTAGAGAGCTATCAGCCACCTGCAGGCATTATGGTTAACTGTCATGGTGGGCCAAAGGACCTGGCCCTATGTTATATTGTTGTACGTTCTATGTGGATGCATCGCTTGAATTACATGGAGAGAATATTGTGTGCAGTTATAGGAAAAATGTAGAGGCATTGAAGAAAGTGCAGAAGAGGTACATCAGAATGTTGCTTGGATGAGAGAGTATTAGCTATAAAGTGGGATTGGACAAGCTGGAATCATTTTCTGTGGAGTGTCAGAAGTTGAGGGGCAACCTGAAAGATGTATATAAAATTGCAAGAAAAATAGATCAGGTAGATGGTCTTTTTCCCAGGGTGGATATGTCAAATGGATGAAAACATAGCTTTAAGGTGAGTAAGGGAAAGTGTAAAGGTCTATGAGGCAATTCTTTTTGCACAGCGAGGTTAGATATCTCAAATGTAGTGCCAGGGCAGGTGGTGGAAGCAGATCCAAGAGCAATATTTAAGAGACAGTTAGACTGGCACATGAACAGGCAGGGAAAGGAGGGATAGAGACCATGTGCTGAGAGACATGGAATTAGTTTATGTTGGTGTCATGGTTGGCACAGACAAGGTGGGCTGAAAGGCATGTTCCTGTGCTGTACTATTCTGTGTGCTAAAGTTTATTTATAAAATATTCTATCGAGTTAGAACCTAACCATTTAATACAGTGCATCACTTATATCCTGCTAGCATATTAATGAAGACTAGGTATAAGGTACCTGAAATGGAAGAGAAAAGTGTGAATTATTAAAGGTTATTTTCCCTTTGAATGTAATGCTGAATATGCAGTTCTCTTTCCTCAATTCCATCTGGCAGACTTTGCCTGAATTACCAGTCACCTAACCAGTCATGAGCAATGTGATACAGGACTACAGTGTGAAATATTTATAAATGCCTCATTCTGCATTAGCAGCAGAAAAAATAACTCTTTAATGTTGCATGTCTCAATGTCCATTCAAGACCATCAAACATTAGAAAAATAGGTGTTGACAGATGTGCATTGACAGATGGTATGTGAAAATTTGCAGGTTGTGAGGTAAGGTAAAGAATATCTTCACTCTGTTTAAAATGATGCCGCTCTTGAGGAAATGATTATTTTGTAAATGAGTTACTGGTTTAGTACTACAGATGACTAAATAAATGTGCAGATGCAGTAAAATCACACCATTATGCCATTATAGTGTTGATTTACCTACCAGCAATATAACGGATCAGCATGTTGTACGTGGACTTAATCAATTGTGGGAAATCCATATAGTAGAGTTTTCAAAGAAAAAAACCTGACCAGTCTGTCAACCCAAATCCAAACCAATAAAGCTGAACCCAAACTGCACTCTGAAATGGTCTAGAAAGCCATTCATTTGAGACAGGTCATTATGATAGGTTATGAGATTAAAATCAGGCAGAAGTTTTGGTATTAGCTGAAGCTACATTTGGACGCGATTTGAGTCACTCAAGGATAATATCTCAACAGGCTGATGCTATAGAGCTGTACAGAGCTGTGCTGGAACTGGGAGAACTATTAGCATCATACTTGGAGAATTATATAAAAATGTTCCAAGTGCTCATCACTATCCCTGCATGTACCATGCCAGTTGGAGGGAAGGTATAGTAATAGGATACTCCAAATTGATTCTGTATTCCAAGGTGTAAGGTCAAAAATGGGTTAAGAACTTTCTCTGCTTATCTCCTTCCACTTGTTCTCAGCAGATGAGCAGTGATTTATGTTGAGAACGATGCTGGACAAACTTTGAAATCTGCAAGAGCACAAAGCACTTCAGACGGGAGACTTGATCTGAGTGTCTGTTCTGAGTACCGAAAAGCATGGCTGATGGCCTTAGACTGCAGGAAGTGGAGAGAGGACTGACATGAAAGAAGACATTGACCTCATTCTCACCAATGTACTTGTTACAGATGAATGACCCCATTTGATCGTATCAGAAGTGACTACCTTCTGGAGATGTCTGGCTTTTCATTAAGAAGAACTCCATTGTGTTGTTTTATGCTAACATTGGGCCAAATAAAGCTGGTATAGGCTACTTTGTGTTTATATTGCCATTCATTAAGATTATGGTTGATTTTTATGGCATTGCCATTTAGCTACACTAGCCACAAATAATAAACATAAGCAGAAGTAGACTAATTAGCCCCTTTAGTTCCCAGCCCCATTCCGGAGGAGTTGGCTAATGTAACATTAGTCTCAAGACCATTTTCCCCATTCACATCCCATATATCTCGATTCTGTTGTTTAAATGCCAGTTTCTGCCTTGAATATATTAAGGTTATGCATCTCTAAGTCGAGAATTTCAAAGATTTGCCACACTTTTAGAGTGTTTTCTCTTCATTTCTGCCTTGAATAAATATCCCTTTCTCTGAAACTGTCTTTCAGTTCCAGTTTTAAGAATGATACAGTAGTGTAGCAGTTAGCTCAACACCATTACAATGCCAGTGACCTGGGTTAAGGAGCCATTTTAAGGAGCTTCTGCTGTATGTTCCCCCCATAATCCCGTATGTTTCTTCCACCCGTATGGTGCTCCACTTTTCTCCCACATTCTAAAGACGTACAGGTTAGTAGGTTAAAAAAAAATGTCCTCATAATCCAGCCTCAATTTCCTTAGAATATTTTTTTTACCTAAAGTAGAATAATTGCAGGCAGGCAGTATATTGAAGTCCATCATTGCAAACTGGCTCGTAATGCTGTTGCAGATGTGAGAAGCCAACATGAGCAATGCAGAGGAATTAAAATTAATATCTCACTCAGAATGAGCATGCATGGCATTTTATACAGTTTGGTACAAGAGTAATGATTGGCAGCACACAAGAAGTGGCCGTGATCATTTTTGCTGAGGCCTGAGGACAGATAACAACCTGGAACATCAATTGATTGATGCACAAGTTGGAGGAACGAGACTTCTGGTAGAATTTCTCCATTTGCAATTGTATTTCATTCTCTAACTTTTACATGTTTTGTAATCTATATTGGTTTTGGTGAAAACTTTGACGAGGTCCTATATGGAAGACTGAAACAGAAGATTAGGGCCCAAGGGATCCAAGGCAAGGTGACGTGGCAAAAGTAGACTGAGTGATGACAGAGAGTTGTCCTGTGGTTGGAAACCTGTGACTAGTGGTGTCCCACAAGGATCAATGTTGGAAACCTTGCTGTTTGAAAGTTGTGTGAATGACTGAATATAGATGAAGGAGACACGATCAGTAAGTTCACATGTAGTTTGGAGGAGTTGTTGTCGATGTGAGTGATATTGATGTGTTGGGAAATGGGTGTTTAAGATGCTGGGTATTATGAGAGCAGAGAGGTTATGTTCCAACTTTATCAAATATCAGGAATACTGTATGCAAATTGAATCACCATGTTATAGGAAATCTATGATAGCATCAGAGATGTTGCAAAAGAGTTTCACCAGGATGGACCATTTCAATTAAGAGGAGAGCCTGGAGAGCAATGCACACACAAAATGCTGGAGGAACTCAGCAGGCCAGGCAGATCTATGGAAAAATGTACAGTTGATGTCTCTGCTCAAAACATCGACTGTACTTTTATCCATAGATGCTGCCTGGCCTGCTGAGTTCCTCCAGCATTTTCTGTGTATTACTTGGATTTCTAGCATCTGCACATTTTTTTTCTTGTTTGAGAGCATGGAAAGGCTGGGTTTCTCTTCTTTGGAGCAGAGGATTTATGGGAGATATAACTGAGGTGTATAAAATTACAAGAAGTATAAATAGTGTTGATTGCAGAATACTTTCCTGCATTTGAATGGTAGTTAAAACAAGTGGAAGTAGATTTAAGGTAAGGGATTCTGAAGGATCTGAATGTAGTGGATGTCTGGTATGCATTGTCTGAGAATGGAATGGTGGCAGAGTCACTGATAGCATTTAAGTGTTTAAACAAGCATTTCAATCACCTGGACATAGTCCAAGTCCTGAAAGGTGCTTACACTCTGTTACATACTATATTTCTATATGATTGACTCTGTTGTGTCTTTGATATTGGGTCCATTTGTCTGATGACTATTGATGACTATTTTCAGCTATTTTATACATTTCACAATCATTCATAACTAACTTGTCTATTTTTCTTATTCCTTACTATTCCTGTGTCTCAGGATTTTGTTGGATCTGAATGTCTTGAGGTGAATTCCAACTGGTTAAGATCTTGTGCCATTGCCTTATCAGCTTGAGTCATGAGTATTCTGAGGGGATAACAAAGAAGTTTAATGCAGGCAGTTTGGTTGGTGTTCCCTATATGGACTTCAGTAAGGTATTTGACAAGATCCTGAATTGTAACCTGGTCCAGAAGGTGAGGGCACATGGGATCCATGCAAGCTGGCCTATTGGATCCAAATTGGCTTGGTCATAGAAGACAGGGTGCTTTTCTGATTCAAAATTTGATGCTAGTGGTATACCACATAAGTTGATGCTGGAACCCTTATGCTTGTGATGTATGTTAAAGATTTTGATGTGTAAGTTAAAGGCATAATTAATAAGTTTGTGAATGAAATAAAAGTTGGTGGTGTTGTGGAAAGTGAAGAAAGTTGTCAACGCTGACCTGTATGTCTAACTATAATAAACTGTAGATCAGATGCAACATAAGATGATGCGATAGTGGTTAGAATTTAATCCCAAGTGTGAGCTGATGCATTTTTGAAAGTTAACTCTAACTTGGCCATGTATAGTTGAGGGTAGAGTATGAAAGAATAAAGAGACATGGCGGTTACGTCCATAATTTCCTAATAGAAGCATTATCGGTAGGTCAGGACACAATATAAAAGTTATGAAACTTTACTTGCAGTGTTGATTGTATTTCTGGTGGTCACACTTTAGGAAAAATGTGGTTGCACTGGATAGAGTGCAGAGGAAATTAACCAGGATTTACTTATTTAGAGAGAGAGCCCTTCCTGTCTCCTGAGCCATGCTGCCCAGCAGCCCACCTATTTAACACTTCTAATCACAACGACCAATTACCCTGCTGACCAGTACATACATGGACTGTGGGAGGAAATCTGGAGCACCTGGAAAACCCATAAACCCATATAAACTCCTTACAGACGGCACCAGAATTAAGCCCCGAACTCCGTCCTGAACAGTAAGTGTCCTGCTAACCGCTACACCCTCTTGGCACCATCCAGGATGTGCCTGGATTGTTAGACTTTTAGGTTTAGGGAGAGACTGGATTGGCTGATTAATTTTCCTTGGAAGGGAAGGAGGCTGAGAAGTCACTTGATAGAGGTGTGTACGATTATAAGCGGCATCAGTAATACAGATGATCAGAATAACTTTCACCTTTGCAAAAAGGTTAACATGATTACTGAAACTGGCAATTACTTTGTCAAATTTGTTACTTTCATTTATCCTCTGCCTTATGTTTTCATACATTTCACTGAGGGTGGGAAATAAAATGATGGCTTTGAGACTTCTCTTTATTTTTACATCCTAAGTAAAACTTAAGTGTTATTTAAAAAGCTGCATCTTTTAGCCAACTTCAGCAAAAAGTGTACAAAATGAGCAAATTCATGCATTCAGAAATTTTCCTATGGATCTAATGTTGTGGGGCGTAATGGCAAAAAGAGCTGGCAGCAAGTGAATTAAATTTTCGTTGATACTAAATTGACTATCAGATGCTGGCAGAACATTTGGTGTTGAACACTTTGCTCATAGATATTTAAGATTATTCTGTCCCTTTAAAGGGAATGGTCAACAACTAGTCCAAATACAGGAAATGGATTCCACTGTCTTCTGTTTGTTATTGGAGGTTGTCTTTAGAGTCAAATGCTTTGTTGATATTGATTTTGGACATTCACCTACAAGGAGCTGATGAAGGCATGTTTTTCCTCTTGGGAATTTTACTAAGGTGAGCTTTCATATCTTTGTGGAACCTTTATCAATTTTGACATTTCAGTTTTTGGCAGGCTTTGTAGTTTTTTCAATATAAATTAGTGCAACTAGGCAATACATTAGCTAATCAGTTATGAAGATGAGCTTATAGTGTCCTACATAAATGGTCTGGAGCCAGATGAAATATGAATCATTTGATTAACGTATATCATTTCAAGATTTTAAGGGTTGTAAAAAAAGGCTTTTGGCATGTTGATCATAGCTTTTGGCACACTGGCTGCATCATTGTGTGGTCTGGAAGCTGCAAGTCATTGGACTTCAAGACCCTACAGAGGATAGTAAAAAAGGCTTAGATGACCACTGGAGTCTCCCTTTCCACTATTTGTGACATTTACCTGGAGCACTATATCCTCAGAGCCCAAAAGCATTGCTAAGAGTCCCTACCACCCATCCCACTAACGCTCTGATCCACTACCATCAGGAAGGAGGTACAGGAGCATCAAGACTGGGGCTGCCAGACTGGTTAACTGCTTCTTCCCTTAGCCTGTCAGACTATTGAGTATCCTCCCATCACCAAGGTCTCGATCACCAGGACAGTGAGCTGTTTACTGCACTGTTTATAGGGGGAGTTTGAATAGGTTAGGACTTTATTCCATGGAGCATAGGAAATAAGGGAAAATTTGATAGAGGTATGCAGAATTGAATGGTATGGATAGGGTATATGTAAACAGGCTTTTTTTTACAGAGATTGGGTGTGACTAGAAGTCATAGGTTAAGGGTGAAAGGTGAAGTATTAAAGGGGGACCCGAGGGGGATGTGCTTCACCCAGAGGGTTGGTGAGAGTGTGGAGTGAGCTGCCAGTGGAAGTGGTGAATGCAGGTTCGATTGCAGCATTTAAGTGAAGTTTGGATAAATAGATGGATGGGAGAGGTATGGAGGGCTATGGTCCAGGTATGGATCAACAGGGCCAGCACAACAGGAACTAGCTGGTCTGAAGAGTCTGTTTCTGTGCTATTAATGCATCATAACCGTATCACATTTCTAGTTTGTCATTATAATGAACCAACATGTTATAAGAAATCAAAATATCTGCCAATGCAATTTCGCTGTAGCCAAGAGCAATTTATTGCAACACAGCTGTTAGTGGTTCTTTCTGTAACTTCACTACAAGTGATTGTTATCTATTTCGATGCAGCTGTAATTTTAATTTCAATGCAGTTGCTTGCTGCTGGTTCAGTACAATGTATGGCAATTATAAAATAGCTGGAAGAGTTGCATTCATAGCTAATGACTTGTAGTTCTTTCTATTCTAAATCATGTCCATATTCATCTCTTACCCATTAAAGTGCTGAAGTATTGCTCCATCCTGATTTTTAAAAATTAACTCAAAGTTAGTTACGGTTAGAGCTCGTATCCATAAACCAAAGCCCCACAGGACCCGACTACGTGGAGTTTAGGTTAAATGATACAGCATAATAAATGATAAAACACTTGGGTTGTGTCATGATGAGCTGGCACAGTGGATTGTTGCATCCAGGTCAGGATGATTGTTTGTGAATTTTGTTCTTCATCTGTTCTTGGTGTTTTAACCTCAAATATTTAAAGTTGTTATATCTTTACAGCAATGGTCAGGTATGCAAAAATTATAAGCCATTAAGCTCAGAATCAGAATCAGAATCAGACTTTAATCTCCAAGTACCTGTGCACATACAAGGAATTTACTTCCGGCAGATGTTGTCTCTCTGCTCATAATAATAATGATAAATATAAATGAAAGTATAGATTATACATACAAGTAGTGCAATCCAAGTAATAGTTAGCCGACAGTTAACCGGCAGTTAACTGTTCAGCAAAGTGACCGCAGTAGGGAAAAAACTTCTCCCGTGCCTATTAGTCTTAGTCTGGAGGGATCTGAAGCTGTGTTTAAGGTGAATTTATTCCAGTTGTTGGAATAGATGTTCCAGCTGTTGTAACACTTGTTAGCCCTCTCTGTTAACATTTATCAGATGAGATTGTGAGCCATAGAATGTCATACGTCACAAAGCACGGAAGCTGGCCCTTTAGCCTACATTGCTAATGCTTGCTGTCAAGAACCTAACTATACTAATTCTGTTTTCCAGCGCTCAGCTCTCTGCCCCCTTAGCCCTGGTATCTGAAGTGCTCATCAAAGTATTGTTAAATGTTGTGAAATAGCCTGCCTCCAATGATCCTACAGTCATACTTCCTGCATTCATCAATGACAAAGTGTCCCAGCATTAATCCCTGAGGCAGACTACTGGTCTCATGTTTCCAATCACAAAAACAATCATCACCACTGGCCTCCAATCGTCACACTAAATTGTCCTGTTTCTTTGGGTTGCTAACTTCTAGACCTATCCTCCATGTGAAATATTGTCAGAGGCTTTATTCAAGTCTATCTGTACTACATGAATTGTATTCATTTTCTGGGTTAATTGGCATGGAATTTGAAAGGATTGGAGAGCACATGGGTATCTCATGTGATTTTGATTAGTCATTGCAGTGTTTACAGACCAATAGCTATTGAGCATGGACAAGAGTGCAGTTCGTGCCTCCTTTGAGGTTTACTCTTCAATTAAGATACCCTCATGTTGGCTTCTTTTCTTTCATGCAACTCAGCTGTCTGCCCTTTTCAATCTTTTCATTTCTTTGCCCAAAAGTTCATCTCCTTTGTTTGCCTCGCTGTGGTGCCTACTAAACTGCTGACTTTCTGTTTTTCAAAGTAGGTTTTTATTTTGTTCTTGCAAATGCTGTTCATCTTGAATGCATGGCATAATTTCAACAGTCCTTAAAGTTATATTTGTTTATTTTCAAACAGGTTGTTACAGCAACAGAATGAAGAGCTGCTTCGAAAGCTGACCCATAGCACAAAAAAGTTGGAGATGATGGAGGCCGACTTTGAGTCAAGCCGACATTACCTTGAGGCAGAGCTGAACCATGCCCGAGAAGAAGTGGACAAACTGAAGGACAAATTCCGCAGGTGAATGGCCAAAATGTTGTCGTCCGGGGTGTGTGGCCTTTTTTTAAAGCACCAACTTTTGTTTATCAGAAACTTTGCATAGTAATTTCAAGCTTGTATTGAAAACTATGACTAAAACATGCTGCTTTTCTAATTTTTAGACTAAAGGCTCGATTAGTATTGGATAGATAGGAGAAACAAGTCAGGGATGGAACAGAAACTAATTTGCATAGTACAGTGTATCTTATTGCATTATATTTGAGCTTTGATATGTTTATTTGTAAATCACATAAGTGCACTCATTCTCTACAATTTGCACAGTCTGTAAAAGTCATCCTCACACTTTTATGTGTGATGTGCAGTAGCACAGGTAAATATCTGACACTAGGAGTCTGCATAGAAAATATTTTGATGTATGATATTCAATTGAACCATCAGTAGTTGAAGTTCGGCCACCATCCTCTGCTTCTGAAACCTCCTGTGGGCAATCAGATTTTCCTAACAGTCCAATTTCTTTAGCTGTGCTCTTTGAAAGGCTGCTTAGCAATTTACACCAGTATGCAATGTGCTCCCATTCACCTGTAGCAGGGAGGTAACAAATATCTATGTGTAACTAGGCTTGGTGTAGCAACAACTTCTTCACCTTGAAGTGCTTCTATGAGGTTCCTGGAGCTTACAATCTCATCACAGACTGGCCAAATATACCAGCGACCTTGTGGAAAAGGTTTAAGTTTACACATTCTTTTCCCAAACAGAAGCTACACTATCTGGAAACATAAAACAAATCTTTATTTCTGCTTGAGCTTTCAAGTTTTAGGATCATTCCAACTGGCAGCATCTGTTCCCTTCAGAAGAAATATCTCACAATCAAGACTATAAATCCACAATTCCTTTATTTCTTGATGGTCCATATTAGCTGCCATATTTCAGCTGCTTGACCAAATGGAAAACTGGTTTCTGAGATGCACGGACAATTATAACAATATAGGCACAGGACCACAAAAAGACCATAGTCTGCCAAAATTGGATATTTTTCATTTAATTGCATTATTTGGGCATTGCTGTTGGTCAGAATTTGTTCAGACATAATTACCCTTGCAAAAGTTGAGTGTTGCCTTAAACGATTGCTGTCCTGTTGGGGAAGGTTCCTGCAGCGCTGGATTGAGAGTTCCAGGATTTGTACTCAGCACTGATGAAGACGAAACAATGTATTCCAAGATGAGGTCCTGATGAGGGGTCTCGACCACCATATGTTGACAATTCCTTCCTTTCCCTGAACCCTTCCCATTCACCTCCCACCCCAAACAGGTATTCCTTGGCCCACTCTGTTCCTCCAGCAGTTTTTTTTCCCTCTCTAGTTTATAGCATCTGCCGAAACTTGTGTTCATGTGTACTTCTTGCTCTTGTTCTTTATGGTGAAAGAGATTGCAGACCTGGTGATAATGTCAGGGTAGCCTGGGTGAGAAGCTGTTGTGGAGTTAACAGTAGCCACTGTGCTGATTGTGGAGGAGCTGTTGATGATGTATCAACCAAGCAGCTGCCTTTACTCTAGAGAATGAAAATATTTGGCTCAGCATTCATCCAGGCATGTAGAAAGTCTCTTAGAATGCCTTGACTAATTAGAAAGTGTCTTTACTGTTTTGAAGTGAATCAATCACCATGGAATACCTAATCACTGGCATATTTTGGAGATACATGATTAACATGACAGAAGTCCAGTGGAGTGTTTTGATGTTGGAAGTCTTGCCAATGGTAATGTCATTGAATATCAAGGTTAAGTGGTTTGATGCTTGCGTCTTGGGGATGGTCATGTGAATCATAGTACAGGTGGGCCATTCTGCCGAACTCATCCACACTGGCCAGTTGGCACCCTTTTGTATTAGACCCATCACCAGTTATTGATTCACAGCCCTTTATGTCGAAGTGATTCATGTGCTCATCATGACTTATTTAATGTTGTTGGTGACCCAGTGCTAACCACTTTATTGGGCGGTGAATTCCTGGTTCTCACCACTATCTGACATAGAAAGATTGAGCACCAGAGCACAGATCTCGGCCTTTCAGCCCATCCAGTCTATGCCAAATGGTTATTTTGCCTAGTCACATCAACTTGCACCTAGAACACAGTCCTCCATCCCTCCCTCCCCCAAGTAATGAAGTTTCCTTCATATTTGCTCTAAAATTTTCTCCACCCACCACCTGCATAGCAAATCTGTGTCCTAAATTTACCAGCATTTGATGTGGGGAGAAGTTCCCTACAATCTATCTTATCTCTTCTTATGGTTTTAAATGTCTCCTAGTTTCTCCGTGTTCTTCTCATAACTGAACTACTCCATCTGAGGCAACATTTTGGTGAATCTCCTCTGTTCCCACTCCAACATTATCTTTCCTATGCATTGGTGATCAAAACCACCTGGAATACTCCAGCTGAGAGCAGATGTGCGGGGAATGGTGGAAATGTCTCTGGCTGGCCTCCACCCGTGCATCAATGGAGAGAGAAACCTGCTTCAGCGGCCTTGGAGCCCAGTGTCAACCCTTTACTGACATTGTAGTAGGTACCATTTAACAATGCAAGAAAAATTGTAATCAATATGTATTGGACTTTTGGGAAGATTAATGGTAGGATATTGAAAGAGGTGATTAAATATGGTAAAGGGGGGGGTCTTTGGATCTTTGTTTTAGCTTTGAATTGAATGGCTTTCCACATCAATTAATGGTTGTCGAAATGTCTATTTGCCATGTTATCTGTAACTGCTCGTGAACTGTGTTTCCTCTGCCCTTGTAGATTACAGAACAGTTACACTGCATCCCAACGAACAAATCAGGAGCTGGAGGACAAACTGCGTGCCCTGGTGAGTGATCACACTGGTGCAGTTCCTATTTGAAAGAGAGTTGTTTTAATTTTCATAGCTTGCAGTCAATACACATCGATTCCACTTCAGAAGGCAGGTTTAACCTTCAGCATGCTTAACGTAAAAGGTAGCATCTTAAGTTATTGTATTCAGAAAACTTGGCACATTATGTTTCACTGTATTCATTCCCTTTTTCTCAGTTAGGTTGTATTGATTTCTGGTGCCTAGGCCACAATGTTGATATACTCAAGATCTATCGTTGTAGACAAATAAATGTTTCCAAGTTGAACTCACCTGAAAGGCTCCCTGGATAAATGCATCCTCTTCATAGACTGGTGCAAAACCCTTGCAGATAACTGCTGAAATTTGTGGAATACACTATGTACTTCATTTTCTACAGCAGGACGATGTGGGATCCAGGCATAAACTGTGGAAAGAGCATGCAACATCATAAACAATCCACCCCACCATCTTCTCACCCCACCCAGGCCTATCCAGCAATGCCCATTCCCTACAAGAGTATTAACTCAGCTTTCCAGTTGGTCTAAATACTCTCTTTCTGTGCTTTAACTGTTCGATAATTCTAAAGGTTTGAGACCTCATCTGTACCCTCTCCAAGAATTTGAATTCTTAAGTGCATTGCACAGTTACACTGCATCTGAGGCCAAACTATCAGTTTATAAAGGCTGAACATTGTATTTTCCTTTGTATTTACTGCACCTGTCTAAAAACCTAGTATATGCTTTCTTACTAAACTTATCAACTTGCTTTGCCAATTTAAAAAGAATAGTGAATGTATACCCCAGAATTTTATGTTCCTGTGAGTGCATGTTCTCCTGAGGTAGAAAGTGTTATATACAGATAAGCGGACATCTGGCAGTTGGGAAATTTATATGTGAGATAGGAAAAGTTCAGGGCTAGCATATACCTGTTTGAGTGAAGCGCTAAGTTGGTAAGATCAGGAGACCTTGGTTGACAAGAGATATTGAGTAGTCTGGTCAGGAAAAAGGAGGCATGTGTTAGCTTTAGGCAGCTGGGACGAATGAAGCAAGTTCCTGGAAGCAACCTAAGGGTGTAACAGTCACTTAAGAAAAATAGGGTTAAAAAGGTCATGAGATATCCCTGGCAAATAAGAATTCTGTCAGATTCTCTGCATATTAAGCATAGTAAGGAAGAAAGTAGGTCCATATAAGGATCAGTGTGATAATTTAAGTGAAGCCTCAGAAAGTGGGAGAGAAACTAAATGAATATTTAGTGTCTGTATTCATCGTGAAAAAGGATGTGGAAGGTACTGAGTTCAGGGACACAAACACTGATACCCTGGATCATATCAACACTATTAAGGAGGTGGTGTTTATGGTCTTGACACACATGAAGGTGGATAATAAGGTGTTATAGGAAGCAAGGAATGGAATTTTTGGGGGCCCTATCATTGTTAACCAAAGTAGGGTACGAGAAGACTGGAGGGTGGCTAATATTGCTACTTAAAGAATGGCAGCAGAGAAAATCCAGGGCTCTACAGGCCAGAGAACCTTACATTAGCGATGGGAAGGTTTTTAGAAGGAATCCTGAGAGATAGGATTTATTTGTATTTGGAAATGAGGGACAGATTAGGGATAGTTGACATAGCTTTGTGTATTGGAAATCGTGTCACAAATTTGGTTGAGTTTCCTGAAGAGCTAATCAAGAGGATTGACAATGGCAGGGCAGGAGGGGTTTTCTACAGACCATTGACAATATGCTGCAGAAGATTTAAATGGACAGAGTTCACAGTGTGATGAAGGCAGCATTAGCCATAGCCACATTGAACTTCACGGTCCGATATGTTGAGTATATGAGTTGGGATGTTGTGTTACACCTGTAGAAGATGTTGGTTAGGCCTTATTGCGAGTATTGTGTGCATTTCTACTTATTGTGCAGACAAGGTTCATAAGGATGCCTCCTGTATTGGAGAGATTGAGTTATAAGAAATTGTATCTGGATCTGTTTCCCCAAGGGAGTGAAGGAATATGCTGAGAGGTAACATGATTGAGATATATAAAATGATGAATGGCATGGATAGATAGTGTCTATTTCGCATTTTAGGAATGTTTAAGGTGAGAGCAAGGGAGTTCACAAAGAGAGTGAGGTTTACATGTGATCTAAGGGGTGCATATTTAACACACCAAGCTGCCAGAAGAAGTGGTGGAGGACAGGGATAGTATAACATTTAAGAGGCATCTGGAGAGATAGTTGAATGAACAGGACTTGGAGAGATCTGGGCAGACAAGTGTAACCCTTACCCAACAGGCTGGTATATGTCTAGGGGAAAAAGGAGATCCAGCCACTCTCCAACACACCTCCCGTACACGCAGGTGCTGTGAGAATCGAGTTAATGCCTCGCGCCCGCCAACAGTACCAAACCCACAACAAATACCGTTATGAAATACACTTTAAAGAGTTTACTAAAATTAAAAAAGTAGTAGGCAATACAATTTTATATATATATATATATATATATACAAGGAAAAAAACAAAAGGCGCCAATCAAAGTTCAGTCTGTTTAGTGCACTCGTTGGAGCTCAATCAACGAACCAATCGACCCATCCGGCCGTCGCACCTGGGACCACCCCGGTGGTCTTACGAACAGTCCAGCACACGTCCACCTTCCTCGGCGTCTTCCTCGGCCTCTCCAAAAAACCCGCGAAAACCCCTCCCCCAAGTTCCCAGCATCACAAGACACAATGACATTCCCCATTGATTAACAAATGAATACAGTTACCATATCAGCCATTCTAAAGTGAAACAACGGTGAGAGAAACACTTACCCGACAAAGAAGCATTCCTACTTGTAACAAACCAAAGAGGCCATTCTGAGTAACATACCCAGGACATTGTACATTCTCTCCCCACCAGCAAATGTCATGCCCTCATGGCATTACTAGAGGTCCCCAAAGCTTCTTGCAACACACAAAACCCAACCCAGGTGCAGAAAGCAGTGACATAACTACCCAGAGCAGTAGAAATCACACTCGGTTCTCCCGGTACCACGTATGTCAACCGCTCCGGGGGGGCGCCTAATCCTCTGAGATCTCCATACCCCTTCTGCCCCACTGGGCTCCCTCGTCACCTGCGAACCCACTGTCTCGGACACCCCAGGTCTACCTGACAGACCCGCACCCCCTTCCTCACAGGGGTCCTCCCTCACCCGAGATCTCTCCGGCTCACGCTCGGGTTCCACCCTCTCTCCCACCAATGTAGGCTGCCTCTCCATCTGACCCTCAAGACCTTCCCTCCTCTCACCCAATTCAGTATGGGAAGGGCCAGGAGCCTCCTCTCCTGGTACTGGAGCACCAGCGAATGGGAACAGGACCCACTCATCTGAGTCATCCTCCTCTGAATCGGTAGCCATTCCCGGGTGAGGGACTCGTCCCCGCTCTTCAGCAGCGGGCTCTTCCCGTTCTCCGCGCCCGCAGAGTCCTTGTACTGGGCGTAACCTCCCACTCGGGCTCCTTATCCACCTGCACCGCTTGACCCAGTGGCAGCAGGTGATTCCTATGGAGTACCTTGATAGGCCCTTTTCCATCCTTGGGTTTCACCCGGTAAACTGGCAGGTTCGGCATCTGGCTCTCTATTACATAGGGGCTGGCCGCCCATCGATCTGCCAACTTGTGCTTACCAGGGAGTCCCAAATTCCGTAAAAGGACCCGGTCGCCTGGTAATAATTGTACAAACTTCACCTTTCGATCATACCGCATCTTATTCCTCTGATTTTGTTTGGTAGCTGCCGCCTCGGCCAACTCGTACGCCCGCTGTAACTCCCTCTTCATGTCGGACACGTACTTTAGATGGGACTTCCCGGGAAATTCACCCACTCCACCTCCAAAACACACGTCAATGGGCAACCTCGCTTCCCGCCCAAACATCAGATAATAGGGCGAATACCCTGTAGCATCATTGCGAGTACAATTGTAACAGTGAACCAATTGTCCAATATGATGACTCCACCTGCTTTTCTGCCCAATCTCCAGCGTCCCGAGCATATCCAACAGGGTCCTGTTGAATCTCTCTGGCTGAGGATCTCCCTGTGGGTGGTAAGGGGTAGTCCTGGATTTCTCAACCCCAAGCATAGTCAGTAATTCCTGGATAAGGCGGCTCTCAAAGTCCCGCCCCTGATCACTATGGATTCGCCTGGGAAGGCCATAATGCACAAAGTACTTCTCCCATAACACCTTCGCCACCGTCGTCGCCTTCTGATCCTTGGTGGGAAATGCCTGAGCATAGCGAGTGTAATGATCGGTGATGACTAATACATTCGCGGTGTTGCTGGTGTCAGGCTCAATCGACAGGAAATCCATACATACCAGGTCCAGAGGTCCCGCACTCTGCAAGTGCGAAAGTGGAGCCGCCAACGCTGGCAGGGTCTTCCTCTGGATGCAACGACGGCATCCCCTACAGTATTCTTCGACGTCCCCCCTCATCCGGGGCCAGTAGAACCGGTCTTTGAGTAATCCATATGTCTTTTCCACCCCCAAATGTCCAGAATCATCATGTAAGGCCTGGAGTACAGCCTGGCGATACTCCTCCGGCAGGACCAGTTGCCAACAGCGGGGTTGGTCCGGAGGCGTCGTTACCCGGTACAAAATTTTGTTCTTTAACTTCAACCGAGACCACTCCTTCAACAACAGAGGCACGTATGGGTGTTTCGCCTTCTCAGCCAACGCCCCATCCCCCTTCTCGACCGCTCTCCACACTGTGCCAATGCCCGGGTCATTTTGCTGAGCAGTTGCCACTTCCCCCGGACTCAGTTCCGGCAACTGTTTAGTCCGCAGTGCGGTCAGGTCACAGTAAGCTAGGGGTATGGCGTCGTCAAAAACCCCCAAATGGTCCACGGCTCGTTCCAGCCTCCCTCTTCCCTCGGCCTTCACGGTGATAACAAACTGACACATCGCCTTCACTCCAGGGGCAGGGACACTCTCCCACTCCTCATCCCTCTCCTGTTCCCCAGGCTCCTGACGAGACAAAGCATCCGCATTGACATTCTTGCTTCCAGGGCGGTACCTCAGGCTGAAATCATATACCGACAATGCCGCCAGCCACCGATGTCCTGTGGCATCCAGCTTCGCCGAAGTCAAAATATAAGTGAGAGGATTGTTATCCGTTCTCACCTCAAACTTGGCTCCGTACAGGTAATCGCCCAGCTTGTCCACCACCGCCCACTTCAGCGCCAGGAACTCCAACTTGTGAGTGGGATAGTTTCTCTCCGATGGCGACAAGCTTCGGCTGACAAAGGCTACCGGCCTCAATGCTTTGCCATGCTCCTGGTACAGAACAGCCCCGAGACCCTCTCGGCTGGCATCCATGTGCAGCACATATGGCTTCTGGGGATCGGCAAAAGCCAACACCGGGGCCTGGGTCAGTGCCCTTTTCGAAGATCGGAACGCCTCTTCACATTGATCATCCCATCTCGAGCCAAAAGGTTCCGCCGGGTTCCAGTATCCTCCAGCATCCTGCCTCTGGTTCCCCGTCCTCTTCTTCCCCACCGGGGGATAGCCACACAACAGCTGAGTCAACGGGTGACACACTTTGGCGTATCCTTTCACAAATCGCCGGTAATACCCACAGAACCCCAAAAATGAGCGCAGAGCACCCACTTTCTGGGGTCTCGGCCAGGTGGTCACGGCCTCTATCTTGGTTGGATCAGTAGCCACTCCCTCTCGCGAAATGATATGGCCAATGTAGTTAACCGACGACTTGCAGAACTGGCATTTGTCCAGGGAAAGCTTCAACCCTTCTTCATTAAGCCGGCCCAACACCTTCAACAGCCTCTCCTCATGTTCCTCCAAAGTCGATCCAAACACTATCAAATCGTCCAGGTACACCAGCACCTCCAACAGATTCATATCCCCCACAGTTCTCTCCATGAGCCTCTGGAAGGTGGCTGGGGCTCCGGATATGCCTTGGGGCATTCGTTCGAACTGAAAGAACCCCAGCGGGCAGATAAAAGCGGTCTTCTCTTTATCGGCCGCACTCATCGGGATCTGGTATTACCCACTTCTTAAATCCAGCACACTGAACCACTTCGCACCGCTCAGGCAGGCCAGCGCATCCTCGACCCTTGGGACAGTATATTGATTAGGGACAGTTCGCCGATTCAATGTCCTGTAGTCAACACACATGCGCACTCGCCCATTCTTCTTCCGTGCCACCACTATTGGGGACGCATAAGGACTTCGAGACTCAGCTATGATTCCGGCCTCCTTCAACTTGCACAAGTGCTGTCGCACGTCCTGAACATCTGCCGGAGCCAGCCGCCGGGATCTCTCTCGGAACGGGGTGTCCTCCGTCACCCGGATGGTGTGGCGAGTGCTTTTGGAGCAACCAACATCAAACTCGCCCCGAGAAAAAACAGCTTCCATCTTCAGCATCTTCTCCACTAGCCTGCGCTTCCACTCCGGCGACACTGGGGAATCCCCGAAGTTAAAGGCTTCAGCAGTCAGCTCCCTTCGATGCTCCGATCCCTCCCCGTTAGGGGTCCGCACTGGTGCGCTGGACATTACCGTCACCGGGAACAGATGTGCCAGCGGCATTCCCCTCTTAAAGGTGATTTCTCTTGCCGTGGTGTTCCTGACACTTATAGCTATACGCCTCGCATGTACCACCCCTGGTCTCTGCACTTCGGGCCTCACCAGCGCCCCCGCCGGAAATCGTGTCTCCCCTTCAAGATCGTCTGGGGCTTCTACTAACAGGGCTTCTCCTGTCGGCACTCCTGGGAATCTGGGGGTCCCCATCACTAGGGCTACCTCCCCGGGTCGGATCACCTTGGGCCTCGCCTGCGTACACCACACCGTCCCTCGTTTACACTCCGGGTCCAGCCCTTGGGAGGCAACCCCTTCTGCGAACACTGCTCGAAACACTGGATGCACCGAGAGGGTCTCCAGAAAGTCTTCCCCCCCTTTCTCCTTACAAGCTCCCAGGAGCCGTCGCACAACGGGGGAGTTAGTCCCCACCAGGAGGGCAGCACCCCCGGTTTCCACCGGGTCAGGACACACCAACACCAACGTCTCAATAGCTTCCGACACTCCCACATCGCCCTCCGAGAACTCCAATCTCACCAATAGGTACCCATCGTACGGGTAGTCACCCTCGCTCACACCCCAAATCTGCAGGGCGTCAAATGGTGTTACGGGCAAATGCTTTAGATATTGATTGTAGAAAGACCGGTACAATAAGGTCACCTGCGATCCCGTATCAAGAATGGCTTTTGCGTAAATTCCCTCTATCCGTAGACCCACACTGGCACGGGGTCCTACCAGCCCATCCGGAACAGAAGCGTGGGCACCCGGTGGTCTTCCGGCTGATCTCTGGGAACGTGTTCCTCCAGAGGCTCCAGTCCGTTCCTTCACTGAGCCTCTCTTAAGTTTCCCGACACCTCTCCCTTTTTAGTTGTGGGGGGCTTGTCCTCCGCGGGACTCCTTGTCTCTCACAATCCCGCCTAAAGTGACCCTCCTCTCCACAGCTATAGCACACCCTCGGCCGCCCACAGTCCCGCCTGAAATGCCCCTCTTTCCCACAGTTAAAGCGCACACTGCCGGCCGCCCCTCCTCTCCCAGGACGGCTCCTGCTCCCAATCCACTGCACTGATCGCCCCTGAGAGTAGGTACCTCCCCTGTCCCTCCCCTCCAAAGGGGGTTCCCTACTCCCCGGGGGATTGTCATTCCTCCACTCAGCCACCACTTCCTGTATCGCTGAGGATTGCTCCCGTAGGCCCGTGCCCCTTTTCCGCCCCAACGCTCTCTCTTCCTCTCGCACCTCTCTAATCAGTTGCCCGAAGGATGGAGGGGGACCTTTCCTATAAGCCTGCCGGATAGTCCACGCCACCTTGTCCTCCTCCAGAGAGCCACTGAATAGCTGACTCATCCTTACGCTAGCCACGTCAGTCGCCTTCACTACCCCCCGGCGCCGCAGCCCCGAGAGCATCCCCTCCATCCTAAATATGTACTCGGAGAGCTTTTCCCCTCTCCATTGTTCCAGGCGTTGAAACTCTGCTAAAAGCAGCCAGGGTTCCCCTGACAACCCAAACGCTCCCTCCAGAACTTCTAGGCATTCCTCCACTGAGGCCCCAGGCTTCTCAGCTTTCAACTCCCGGACGGTTTTGGCTGCTAAACCCCTCAAACTTCCCACCAATCGCTGCCTCTTCTCCTCCTCCGAGCCTGGCCACTCCTCTAACATCAAGGACGTATGCTCGATCCAGGTCTCATAGTCCACCTCCCCATCCGGAGTAGGCTTGGCTCTGGAGAACACACCCAGCTTCAGCCGTGGCCTCTCGGCCACCCCCACCAGGGAATTAAGTGCGGCTGCCAGCTCCGAGGCTTCCACCCTACCTGGGGAGCGGGGCTTAGTCACGACTCCCTCCTCCCACCTCCCTTTACTAGTGCCGGGCACCTCTCTGGGGTCCACCTCTAGCTCTAACTCCTCCTCCGATGTCTCCTCAGCCTCATCTTTGTAGGAGTGGAGCCCCCACGGCCCCTCCTCCCCCGGTACACTGACCGTCGCCGGCAGTTCCACCGTCCTGACTTCAGCACTCGTACGAACCAACACCCAGCTAGACTCTACCTCTTTACCACACCGTCTAGCTACCAATTCTACCTGCCCAATACCCTTCACCGAACTTAAACCCCGCACTATCGCGTCTCCCGAAACTCGAACATCCACTCCGCTCACTATGCATGCGTACTGTACTGGTACATCTTCAAACTGGCACCAACAAACAAACTTATCTCTGTCCATCTCCGCTCTGCTGCCTGCGCGACTCCACAGCCCCTGACAATCCAATCCGGGACGAGCACCCCACAAATGTAACCCTTACCCAACAGGCTGGTATATGTCTAGGGGAAAAAGGAGATCCAGCCACTCTCCAACCCACCTCCCTTACACGCAGGTGCTGTGAGAATCGAGTTAATGCCTCGCGCCCGCCAACAGTATCAAACCCACAACAAATACCGTTATGAAATACACTTTAAAGAGTTTACTAAAATTAAAAAAGTAGTAGGCAATACAATTATATATATATATATATATATATATATATATATACAAGGAAAAAAACAAAAGGCGCCAATCAAAGTTCAGTCTGTTTAGTGCACTCGTTGGAGCTCAATCAACGAACCAATCGACCCATCCGGCCGTCGCACCTGGGACCACCCCGGTGGTCTTACGAACAGTCCAGCACACGTCCACCTTCCTCGGCATCTTCCTCGGCCTCTCCAAAAAACCCGCGAAAACCCCTCCCCCAAGTTCCCAGCATCACAAGACACAATGACATTCCCCATTGATTAACAAATGAATACAATTACCATATCAGCCATTCCAAAGTGAAACAACGGCGAGAGAAACACTTATCCGACAAAGAAGCATTCCTACTTGTAACAAACCAAAGAGGCCATTCTGAGTAACATACCCAGGACATTGTACACAAGTAAATTAGTATAGGCAGGCATAATATCACAGTATTTTTTTCCATACTGTACAACTCTCAAACTCTCCCTTTTGTATTGTGCTTTGTTCCAAAATTGAACATTTCATACCTATTGAATTCCATCTGTCGGAGTTCTGCCTATTCAGTTGCCTGTCACTTTCACTCTTGTATATCTTTTCTTAATTACCCTTTACTGTTATCAGATTGGTTTTCTGTTGTATTGTGTGCCTGATGGTTTATCATACCACCTTTTCTGTTTTATTCTCTGTTTGATAGCACTGTAGCTTTGGAAGACCTGGTGTTCCTCCTTGTGGGAGAAGCTTGCTCTACATCTTTTTGTCCTTCCTGTTCCTTCTCCAGACTCCAAAATCAACCCTCTCCCAGTTAGATGTTTTTGTCTTTGAGTTTTTAACTCTAGAAATATGAATCACTATTACTCCGTCCACCACTGAAACAACCATCCCCAACTCCATTTCCCAGAACTATACAGCATTTATCAAGTTTATGAAGTATAATCACTCAAAAGTTGTTGGATAATGATGCAATTTGTCTCAGTGAGGTCAGATGAAGGAAAATTATTGATGAGGTCACCTGGGATATATCCCATGTGTTTTTATGTAGTGCTATGTGTGTGGGGTCTATAACATGAATTTGAGGAGTATGAATATTTCATACAAAATGTCACCCTGATTTAAAGGCTCAAATGTGTGTTTGGACTGAATACACAAATCTGACTTATGAAAGCAATGCAAAAATAAAAATTTTGGCTGTGATGTTATTAATTGGCAGAACAGCCATGAGAGCTGAATAGCCTACCCTGATACTGTTTTTTCTGTTCATAAAAGTGAAGCTTACTGTGCACAGTTGACATTTGAAAGAACATGCATACTTTAGACTTTAAGTGTGAAGTGGAAAGATTTAAAGAGGATAAAGTGGGTTCTTGGAGTCCTTTGCTAGAAACCTGAATGGCCAGTGTCATAATGTTTCTAGATGAATAATGCAATGTATGTGAGGAATAATGTAATAATACTGAGTCTTTTTGTACAGTAGGAGCTCAGAGCCAGTGCGTTATTCTAAAATGTCATCCACTCATGAGAAGAGTTTCTACATTGCTTTAGTGAAGTTAGAAAGTTATTTCTCCACAGACCTATGTATCTCACTATAGCATTAGAGGAAACAAACAATGTAACTATATTCCTAGTGCTAGGATAGACATTTTTATGGTACTTTATGTCCTGTTAATGGCACACTCATTACTTACAGTGAGCCAAGTGCTCGGAGTTGTTAGCTGAAAATCTCTCAACAGCATCACCTCTGTAGGTAATTATGCTTCCCAAGGTGGTATCTCTTGCTCAGGACAGCCTGGGTTGATCAACCACTCAGGAGCTGGCAGAAACTAAAGCAACCACTGATATCGTGATCATCTTCAAACCGATGGTGAAATATTGGCTTAGTCACATGGTTTAATATACCCCAGTTCAATTAAATCTCACTATTGACACCAAACAGAAGTTTATTTGTCCAGGTGAAACATATAGAGAGTTAAATTTGAATTGAAGGTACTGATCACTAGTTACTGAAGATCCATGAACTCAGTGGTAATTATTTCTTCCTCCATTCCCAGGAACTGCTTTTACTGATCTGCTTTCATGTTTATTTCAACTGCAAGGATGGACTGCAGTGAAAATACAGGAGAAAGTTGTTTGCTGGTACCAGTTGACCATTAGTACATTTGCACAGTAACTTCATTTTTCATTTGCTGAATCACTCATGTGTGTTCTCTTTCTCTCCTCATGCTGCCTCTGGTGCCCCTGGTGTGTGTCAGGCCTCTATCTGCCAAAGCTGGATCTCTGCAGTTGCGTCTTTCTTTTCACCATATTTCTAATTTATAACTATTGATAGAGATGTCAGGATACCATGCAATACCTATAATTTCTAATTTGTGTCACAGATATCATTAATACTCTTTAGTTCCATGTTTTATAGTCACTGAAACTAATGCATCATGGACTGGAGGTTTCCAGCCTTCTTTCCCGGACAGCTTCAGTAGGGTGGAGAGTTTGGTGATGGGAAGGAAGGATAGGTTTTACAATTGCTCCATTCCTGACCAATGTGTGGCATATTCAGTATTGTGCAAAAGTCTTAGGCACATGTACAGTATATAGCCAGGGTGCCTAAGACTCTTGCACAGTAGGGTATTTATCAACATGGAGTGGACAGTGAGTTTGTAAATCTGGTGGAAGCAAAGGATGTTGGAAATGGCTGGTGTGGAGCACCGTGGGAGGGGTATGGGACAGGTGGCAGAGGAGGAGTGCCAGGGCGGGGGTGGTGTGGGTACATACACACCTGGCCTTGAGACACTAGGCAAGGTTGTTTGATTACAAAAAATTGGTTTATTGATCATTCCAGAATGTTTCTCTGATGCTTCCCACTCTCTCCCCTCTCTCTTCGACTTTTCCCAACCATGATTCCCCTCTCCCTGCCCCTTCCCACTCTCAGTCCACAGTAGAGACCCACATCAAAATCAGGTTTATTGTCAGTCACATATGTCATTAAGTTTGTTGTTCTTGTAATGGAGCAGCAGTACAGTACATAACATTACGACAACACTGTGCAAAAGTCTTAGGCACCCTGGCAAAATGTATGCACCTAAGACTTTTGTACAGTACTGTATCAGCTGCATATAGGATTTGATGTGATTGTCATGGCCTTAAAACAATAATCTCACTGTAAATGCTAGAAATCTGAAATAAAAACAGAAAATTCTGTGAACACTCCGCAGGTCACCAAGCATCTGTGCACATTGAATAGTTCAGTTTGAAGACTTTGAAATGGTTCCTGCTTTTCCTTGCACAGATGCTTCTTGACCTACTGGGGTTTTCTGGTTTTATTTTACAAACTATCCTAGTCATGCTTTCCTGGAGGCAAGAAAAGTTTTGTAAGTGGTGTTTCCAGGAAGTGATGAGATGGTATTTAAAGAAATGGTCATTCTTAGCGTTAATGTATGTCAAAAAGAACAAGGTTAAACTTCGAATATGAGCCAAAGATAACCACCTCCAGATTCTACAGAGTGAAGAACTATTGCTAATTAGTCAGGAAGAAAAAGTTTGATATTTTATCACCAAATGTCGCCTGCGTAGAAATCTTTGCCATAATTGGGAGTAGTAAAGTAGAGGTGAACCTTTATAGATAATTATGCCTGATAGTGGCATCAAATAGTAAAATGTTGATTAACATTATTCTCAGACATCTTTTTGTGAAATGCTTTTAACGAACAATGGATGTCCTGACATCCCCAGCTGTTAGCTCCTTGTATATCTATAAATTATATGGAGATAGTTAGTGGTGAGTCACTCATTTCACTTGTCGTCTCTGTCCATTTATTAAACAATGTCTGACATTAATATAAGCGACAATTGGGGAATAGATTTTATTTGTGTCAAAATCTTGAAGCACAGAGCAATTGTTGGTTTGTTTCAATCTCCATTCCTCTCCTTGTTGTCTCTCTTGCTCCCTTTCATCTGTCACTTTCTCTAGCCTTTCTCTGAGTTCTCCCTTAAATATGCCTCCTTCTCACTGCCTGCATTAGTGATATTATTATGTTTAAAACACAAGGTTATTGGTGATGTTTGTCATAGTTAAACTACCAGGGACGGAGTAACAAAACAGCAAGAGAAGTTCAAATTCCAGCAGTATAGTTGTGGAATTTAAATTCAGTTAAATCTGCAGTTAATAGGAAAACAGGTGGTCATTAATTAAAAAAAAAACTTCAATGTATATGATTTTGTAAAAATGTATTATTGTCCTTGATGAAAATTCATTTTGGGGATCTGGGTATCTCTGGCAGGGTCAAAACATTCATTGACAGTCCTTAATTACCGTACTTAATTGCTGTAAAGGTACTTCCATACTTGCTGTTGGGCAGGGTTTCTAGAATTTAGACCCAGTGATGAAAAAGAACTGACAGTATTCCAAGTGAGAACAATACTAGAATAGCTTTGCTTGAAGCACTGTTGACCACAGGTGATCTGGAATTTGTCATCCTTACCAAGCCTCGCCTTTCTCCGGATGTAGACTTGCAACAAAGTGGTTCATTCTTAACCTCTCTGAAGGGCACAGCACTCTATTGCTTCTTAAATACTTTATTAAAACTAAAAGAAAGATAAAATTGGCTGAATCATCTACCATCAATCAAGGTTCTGAATTCAGTCATGGCAAACTCATTCCTAGCCCAGTTGATCTTGTAAAGTCCTTCTTATAAACATCTGTTACTTAGTCCCTTAACTGGGAGAGTTAACAAGCAAAACTTGATGCAGTTGTAATGATAGGAAACAACTTTGAGTTCGTCCCGTCTCATCAGTTGGATACACTCTTCAGGTGGGTTGATAAGAAAGAAGGGGGTAGTACTGGATATCCTAAACACTGACTCCAGAACCTAAGAGGTCTGATGGCATCTGGTCAGACAGGGCAAAAATTACCATTTGCTATAGTCCCCTTTCTGATTGCACGGCCAAGTATGAGAATGTTGAAGGCAAAGCAGAAATATGCAGCTTCCATCCATTTTGAACAAACTTGGAAGAAGCACGAAATAGGCAAGGCACATGCTCAAGGCTTCAAAGTAAATGCAGTGATAGCCGAGTACTGTAATTGGAAACTGTTAGTGGCAGGTAGTGAGTGAAATGACTTGATGTTCTCAGCAGATTAACCATTTCAGGTGTAATAGAAAGGGTCTGACAAGTGTGGGTTCAGAAAGGGTCTGGTAAGTCTGGATTGAGATAGGTTGTTTACTGGCAAAGGTGTACTTGCTAAAGGGGTGCCCTTCAAAAGTGAAATTTTGAGAGTACAGAATTTGTATGTTTCTGTCTGAATAAAAGGCAAGGATATCATCTTTATGGAATATTGAGGCCCTGGTTAAGGTATAGGCAAGCAGATACAAATGAGATACTTTATTAGTATAAGAAATGCAAGAGAACACTTGAGGAAATCAGGAGGGCTGAAAGAAAATATGAGATTGCTCTAGCAGACAAGTTGAAGGAGAATCCTAAGGGCTTCTACAGATATATTAAGAGCAAGAGGATTTCAAGGGTCAAATTGGTATTCTGGAAGATCAGAGTGGTGATCTATGCATGGAGCCAAAAGAGATGGGAACATTTTAATGGACTTTGTGCATCTGTACTTGCTCGGGAGGCGAATACAGAGTCTAGTTGTGAGAAAATGCAGCAGCGAGGTCATACAGTGGTGCTAGAAAGTTTGTGAACCTTGTAGAATTTTCTCTATTTCTGCTAACATGATCAGATCTTCACACAAGTCCTAAAACTAGATAAAGAGAACTCAATTAAATAACACAAAAAATATATACTTATTCATCTATTGAGAAAAATGATCCAATATTATATGTATTTGTTGGAAAATTTATGTGAGCCTTTGCTTACATGGTGTGACCCCATGTAACCCCAATTATTGCTTGAAAAGCAATAATTTCAACCAAAAGTTTCCAGTAACTGTTGATCAGTCCTGCACATCGGCTTGCAGGAATTTAGGCTATTCCTCTTTACAAAACTGCTTCAAACTCTGGAATGTTGGTGGGTTTCCTTGCATGAACTGTTTGCTGCAGGTCCTTCCACAAAATTTCTGTAGGATTAAAGTCAGGATGTTGACTACAGCCATTCCAAAATATGATTTTTCTTCTTTTTAAACCATTCTGTTGTTGATTTACTCTTGTGTTTTGGATCATTATCTTGTTGCATTATCCAACTTCTATTAAGCTTCAGGTGACACACTGCGACCGTGACATTATCCTGTAAAATATTTTGGTACAATTTTGAATTAATTGTTCATTAAACCAATGTAAGCTGTCCAGGCCCTGAGGCAGCAAAGCAGCCCCAAACCATGGTGTTCCTTCCACTATGCTTCATAGTTGGGATGAGGTTTTGGTGTTGTTATGTTGTGCCATTTTTCCTCCAATCATAGCAATGTGTATTCTTGCCATAAAGTTAAACTTGTGTTTCATCGGTCCACAAAACGTGCCGGAAGCATTGTAGAACTTTTGCAAACTTGAGACGTGCAGCAATGTTTTTTTGGAAAGCAGTGATTTCTCCGTGGTGTCCTTCCATGAATGTCATTCTTATTCTGTGCGTTTCTTATTGTGGGCGCATGAACAAAGATTTTAGCAAGTTTGAGAGATTTCTGCAGGTCTTTTGCTGTTACCTTTGGGTTCTTTTTCATCTTTGCAGAATGCCCATTCCTACGGACAGTAGCATCAGTACTGAGTTTCCTCCATTTGTAGACAATCTTTCTTACTGTGGACTGTTGAACAGTCAGGTGCTTAGAAATGCTAAGTGCTTCATGCATCTCCACAGTTCTTCTAAGGTCCTCTGAAAGTTGTTTTAATCAAGGCATGGTGGACGTAACATAATTCTTGAGAAGAGCAGGCTCTGTCAGTAACCTGATGTTGTATGTCTTTTTTTATACGGCATGGCACTTCTGCAACCCACACCTCCAATCTCACTGATTGATTGGAATACCTGACTCCAAATAGCCTTGTTAAAGGCATTACCCCAGAGGTTCACATTTTTTCCAACACAACAAATGTATATAATTTTGGATTATTTTTCTCAGTAAATAAATGAACAAGTATAATGTTTTTGTGTTTTTTATTTAATTGGGTTCTTTTTATCTAGTTTTAGGACTCGCATGAAGATCTGATCGCATTTTAGGTCATGTTTATGCAGAAATGAAGAACTCTACAGTGTTCACAAATGTTGTAGCACCACTGTAAATTGTATACAGATTACAAAGGAGGAGGTGTTTGCTGTCTTCAGGCAAATTAGTGCAGATAGTTTCCCAGGGCCTGACAAGATAGTCCCCCGAACACTGTGGGAGGCTAATGCAAACATTTCAGGAGCCCTTGCAGAGATATTTTTAAAAAATTCCTAAGTGAGTGAGCTGCTGGAGGATTGGAGGATTGCTAATGTTGTCCTGTTCTTTAGGAAAGGCTGTAAGAATAAACCAGGAACTTAGAGGCTGTTAAGCCTGACATCGGTTGTGGGGAAGTTATTGGAGGGTATTTTAAGGGACCAGCTATATAAGGATTTGGATAGATGGGGACTGATAAAGGATAGTCAGCATGGCTTTGTGCATGGTAAGTTGTGTGTAACCTATTTTATAAAGTTTTTCAAGGAAGTTACCTAGAAAGTTGATGATGTCAAGGCAATGGATGTTGTCTACATGGACTTTAGCAAGGCCTTTGACAAGGTCTCATATGGGAGATTGGTCAGGAAGATTCTGTTGCTTGGCATTCAAGATAAGGTAGAAAATTGGATTAGACATTAGCTTCATGGAAGAAGCCAGAGTGTGATTGTAGATGGCTGCCTCTCTGACAGGAGGCCTATGACTATTGGTGCGCGATAGGGATTGGCACTGGGTCCAGTGTTGTTTGTCATCTACATCAACGATCTGAATGATAATGTGGTAAACTGGATCAACGATTTTGTGGATAACATAGAGATTGGAGGTGTAGTGGACAGTGAGGAAGGCTGTCAAAGCTTGAGGTGGAATTTGCACCAGCTGGAAAGATGAAATTTAGTGCAGACAAGTGTGAAGCATTTTAGGAGAACCAACTAGTGTACATTTACATGGTGAGCAGAGAGCACTGGGGAGTGTGGTAGAACAGTGGGATCTGGGAATACAGGTTCGTTGGAAGTCGTGTCATGGGTAGATAGGGTCATAAAGCAAGCTTTTGGCACATTGGCCTTCATAAACAGGAGTTACATCCTGTGTGCAGTTTTGGTCATCTAACTACAGGAAAAATGTAAAGAAGATTGAAAAAGTGCAGAGAAATTTTACAAGGATGTTAGACAATAGACAATAGGTGCAGAAGTAGACCATTCGGCCCCTCGAGTCTGCACCGCCATTCTGAGATCATGGCTGATCATTCACTATCAATACCCAGTCCCTGCCTTGTCCCCATATCCCTTGATTCCCCTATCCATCAGATATCTATCCAGCTCCTTCTTGAAAGCATCCAGAGAATTGGCCTCCACCGTCTTCCAAGGCAGTGCATTCCACACCTCCACAACTCTCTGGGAGAAGAAGCTCTTCCTCAACTCTGTTTTAAATAACTGACCTCTTATTCTCAATCCATGCCCTCTGGTACTGGACTCTCCCAACATCTGGAACATATTTCCTGCCTCAATCCTATCAAATCCTTTAATTATCTTAAACGTTTCAATCAGATCCCCTCTCAATCTCCTCAATTCCAGCGTGTACAAGCCCAATCTCTCCAATCTCTCTGCGTAAGTCAGCCCTGCCATCCCAGGAATCAACCTAGTGAATCTACGCTGCACTTCCTCAATTGCCAGAATGTCCTTCCTTAAACCTGGAGACCAAAACTGTACACAATATTCCAGGTGTGGTCTCACCAGGGCCCTGTACAAATGCAAAAGAACATCCTTGCTCTTGTATTCAATTCCCCTTGTATCAAAGGCCAACATTCCATTTGCCCTCTTCATTGCCTGTTGCACTTGCTCATTCACCTTCATTGACTGGTGAACTAGGACTCCTAGGTCTCTTTGCATTTCTCCCTTACCTAACTCGACACCGTTCAGACAATACTCTGCCCTCTTGTTCCAGCTTCCAAAGTGGATAACTTCACATTTATTCACATTGAATGACATCTGCCAAGTATCTGCCCACTCACTCAGCCTATCCAAGTCTCCCTGTATTCTCCTAACGTCCTCTTCGCATGTCACACTGCCACCCAGTTTAGTATCGTCAGCAAACTTGCTGATATAGTTTTCAATGCCCTCATCTAAATCATTGACATAAATCGTAAAGAGCTGTGGTCCCAATACAGAGCCCTGTGGTACCCCACTAGTCACCTCCAGCCAGTCTGAGAAACACCCATTCACTGCTACCCTTTGCTTTCTATCTGCCAACCAGTTTTCTATCATGTTGAAACCCTGCCCCCAATGCCATGAGCTCTGATTTTACTCACCAATCTCCGATGTGGCACCTTATCGAATGCCTTCTGAAAATCTAGGTACACAACATCTACTGGCTTACCCTCGTCTAACATCCTTGTTACACCCTCAAAAAACTCCAACAGATTAGTCAAGCATGATTTGCCCTTGGTAAATCCATGCTGGCTCGGCCTAATCCTATTTCTGCCATCCAGATGTGCCACTATTTCGTCCTTAATAATGGACTCAAGCATCTTCCCACGACTGACGTTAGGCTAACAGGGCGATAGTTCTCCGTTTTCTCCTTCCCTCCCTTCTTGAAAAGTGGGACAACATTAGCCACTCTCCAATCTTCAGGAACTGATCCTGAATCTAAGGAACTTTGGAAAATGATTACCAATGCATCCGCAATTTCCTGAGCCACCTCTTTTAGAACCCTCGGATGCAGACCATCTGGACCCGGGGATTTATTAGCCTTCAGTCCTACCAGTCTACTCATCACAGTTTCTTTCCTAATGTCAATCTGTCTCAATTCCTCTGATATCTTATGACCCTGGCCCATCCATACATCTGGGAGATTGCTTGTGTCCTCCCTGGTGAAGACAGATCTAAAGTATGCATTAAATTCTGTTGCCATTTCCCTGTTTCCCATAACAATTTCTCCCAATTCATTCTTCAAGGGGCCAACATTGTTCTTAACTATCTTCTTTCTCTTCACATAGCTAAAAAAGCTTTTGCTATCCCCTTTTATATTCCTGGCTAGACTGAGCTCATACCTGATTTTTTCTCTCCGTATTGCTTTTTTAGTTAAGATCTGCTGTTCCTTAAAACTTTCCCAATCATCTGTATTCCCACTCATCTTAGCCCTGTCATACTTCTTTTTCTTTAATGCTATACAATCTCTGACTTCCTTTGTCAACCACTGTGGCCCCTTCCCCCTCTTTGAATCCTTCCTTCTCATTGGAATGAACTGCATTTGCATCTTTTGTATTATGCCCAAGAATATCTGCCACTGCTGATCCACTGTCTTTCCTGCCAGGGCATCTGCCCATTTAACTTTGGCCAGCTCTTCCCTCATGGCTCCGTAGTCTCCTTTATTTAATTGCAACACTGACACCTCTGATCTGCCCTTATCCCTCTCAAATTGTAGATAAAAACTTATCATGTTATGATCACTACTTCCTAATGGCTCCTTTACTTCAAGATCACTTATCAATTCCTGTGCATTACACATCACCAAGTCCAAAATAGCCTCGTTCCTGGTTGGCTCAAGCACAAGCTGTTCCAAAAATACATCCCTTAGACACTCCACAAACTCCCTATCCTGGGGTCCAGCACCTACCTGATTCTCCCAGTCCACCTGCATGTTGAAATCTCCCATAACGACTGCATTACCTTTAGCACATGTCAATGTTAACTCCCTAATCAACTTGTACCCAATATCCACGCTACTGTTTGGGGGCCTGTACACAACACCCATTAGGGTCTTTTTACCCTTACTGTTCCTCAGCTCAATCCACACAGACTCTACTTCCCCTGTTCCCAAGTCACCTCTTGCTAAGGACTGAATCTCGTTCCTCACCAACAGGGCCACCCCACCCCCTCTTCCCATATTTCTGTCTCTACGATAGCACGTATACCCTGGTACACTCAATTCCCAGGCCTGATCCCCTTGCAGCCATGTCTCTGTTATCCCAACAATATCGTAGTTCCCCATTTTCATCTGAGCTTCAAGCTCATTTGTCTTATTTCTGACACTACGCGCATTCAAGTATAGAATTCTGAGCCCATTCCTCCTCTCTTTGCTTAAAACACTGTCTGCTGTACCTAACCCAGCTCCTTGAACTTCCATCGGGCAAATTGCACCCTGAATTTTGATGACCTTCTCAAGATCACCCAAACCTTGTACACATTTAACCCCATGCACCTTCTGACCAACCCTCTGGATCTGGATCCCTGCCCCCTGCACATCTAGTTTAAACCCCCCCGAGCAGCACTGGCAAATACTCCTGCAAGAATGTTAGTACCCCTCCGGTTCAGATGTAGACCATCCCTTCGAAACAGATCCCAATGTCCCTGGAACAAAGACCAATTATCCAAAAACCTGAACCCTTCCTTCCTGCACCATGCTCTCAGCCTCGTATTAATGTGCATAATCATTCTATTCTTCGCCTCACTCGCACGTGGCACAGGTAGCAATCCCGAGATTGTCACCCTGGAGGTCCTGCCTTTCAGCTTCACTCCTAACTCCCTGAACTCTCTAAGCAGGACCCCCTCACTCACCTTACCTACATCATTGGTCCCTACATGGACCACTACATCTGGGTTCATGCCCTCACTCTCAAGAATAGCCTGCACCCGATCTGAGATGTCCCGGACCCTGGCACCAGGGAGGCAACATACCATCCGAGACTCCCGATCTGCCCCACAAAATCTCCTATCTGCCCCCCTAACTATAGAGTCCCCTAAAACTATCGCTCTCTTCTCTTCCCTCCTCCCCTTTCTAGTTGAGGGTTCAACCTCTGTGCCAGAGGCAGGACCACTACAACTCATTCCTGGTAGGTCATCCCCATCAACAGTATCCAGTACGGTATACTTATTGTTAATGGGAATGGCCGCAGGGGTGCTCTGCTCTCTGTGCCTGCTTCCCCTGCCTCTCTGGACCGTCACCCATCTGCCTACTTCTTGGTTTTTTGGTGTGACTACCTCCTGATAACTCCTATCTATCTCTGCCTCCACCTCCCGAATGATCCGTAGTTCATCCAGCTCCTGCTCCAACTCCCTAACTCGGTCTGATAGGAGCTGCAGCTGGACGCACCTTTTGCAGGTGTGGTCATCAGGGACAACAGTCCCACATACCTCCCACATACTGCATACAGAGCACACCACTGCTCTGACTGTCTCCCCCATACCTGAACTGGATTAATAGAATAAGTCTAAAAAGCACCTAGCGACCTTACCTTCTTCCCCTCAGCGAGCAATCACACAAGCTTACCGAAGTCCCCTTACGCCGAAGCCCACTTAGCCAAAGCCCAGGACTCTGCTTCCACAGACTCCGCTGCCCGCTCTGAAAAGAAGTCCTGCCTTTTAAAGTGTGCGCTCGACGCTGACGTCACTCGCGCCTGTGCAGTTCCCCCTCCTCCACAGGTATTGACCAGGTAGGCTTAAATCCTACCTACACGGTCGAATTCTCTGAGCTCCCAGCTGAATCACAAGCTGTAACTTGCTCCCGATTCAAATGTTGTTGGAGCTTGAAGACCTGAGTTTTAGGGAAAGGTTGAATATGTTAGAACCTCATTCCCTGGAAAGTAGAAGATTGAGGAGAGACTTGATTGAGGTGTACAAAATAATGAGGGGTATAGATAGGGTAAATGCAAGTTGAAAGATGGAATTTTAAGGGGAAGATGAAGGGAAACTTCATCACTCAGAGGGTTGTGAGTGCAAGTGGTGGATGTGGGGTAGATTTCAACATTTAAGAGAAATTTGGGTAGGTACATGAATGAGAGGGGTGTGAGGGCTATGGTCTGGGTTCAATTTGATAGAACTAGGCAGATTAATGGTTCAGAGACTAGATGAGCCAAAGGGTCTGTTTCTGTACTGTAATGTTCTGTGACTCTAATGAGCCATGACTGTATTGGTGGAATTGACCACCCAAGTCCATCTTCAGGATTGCACGAAAATTTGTCTGAGTGGAACAGATTAGATACCTGTGAGCTTTTGTTGGAACATCAGTAAGAATGGAAATGTATACCTTCAGAGTTTGTTGCCTGAAGGTTCAGCTCTTGCCCTCACTCTGCAATTATATCCAAACTGGGGATCAACCTGGTGAAAGGCGATGTAACAAGGCTCACACAGCAGATGTACAATACTTAAAAATGAGATGTTGATTTGCTGAAACTGCAACACAAGACTTGCATGCTTGTTAAAAAAAGTTGAAAATAATGTGCATTAGATCGGGTAAAGCAAACAAGCCCTCAATCAAGATGAGATTAAAGCTGACAAATGTGGTTCATAGTCCAACTTAGGAAGAAGACACTTCAGCATTGTCTCCATCCTGAATGATGGTGAGAATAATGAAGACAAGACTGAAGAATTCACAATGTTTTTAAAACTGTGCTGGTTGGATGATACATCACCACCTTCATCCTTATCTCCCATTTTCAGCAACTTGACTCCATGTGATACTGATAAATAGCTACTTGTAGATTGACTATATGGAATCAGACCACCTGAGAATGTGCTGAAGGCTCATGTTCCCAAACTAGCCATCTCTTTATCCAGCTGTTTCAGCAGAGTTAAAACTTGTACCTACTCGACACTGTGGAAAATGCCCCGATATGTTCTGTCGATGAAAGTACAAATCAAATTCAGCTATTATGCTCATTCATCTGCACGCATACGAAAGTTGTAGTTTGTAGTGCTGTCAAGTGGCATTTCACAATAAACTGATCACTGATGTTCAGCTTGGATTTTTTAAGGACCATTCAGTGCCAGAACTCTTCATAACCTTAGCTCAAAAGTTGAATTCCACAGGTGATGTGAAAGACATCATTTAATGGACCCTTGTATCAAGGGACCCAGGTAAAACTGATCAGCTTTGGAAGCACCTTCACTGAAAGCATGGTGGTTATAGATGTTCATCCTCATTTGTCCCAGTCCGAGGCCATCTCTGCAGGAATACCACAAAGCAGATTCTTGGCTGAGTTACCTTCTGTTCTTTTATCAATGTCCTTTCTTCCAACACACAGAGCAGGAATATTTGCTAAACACAAAGTGCATTGCAGATGCTGTGGTCAAATCAAGATGTACAAAAATGCTGGATGAACTCAGCAGGTTGGGCAGCATCCGTTGAAAGGAGCAGTCAACGTTTCGTCAGGACTAAAGAAGGAGTGGGCAGGGGCCCTATAAAGAAGGTAGGGGGTGGGTGGAAAACCAATCAGAGGAAAGATCAAGAGGTGGGGGAGGGGAAGCAGGGAGGGGATAGGCAGGAGAGGTGAAGAAGGAATCTAAGGGGAAAGCACTGTGGGTAGTAGAAGAAGGCAGAGTCATGAGAGGTGATAGGCAGCTAGAAGAGGAGACAGAGTGAAGGTGGGATGGGGGAAGGGAGAGGGAGGGAATTACCGGAAGTTGGAGAATTCGATGTTCGTACCAAGGGGCTGGAGACGGTAGATGAGATGTTGTTCCTCCAACCGAAGTTTGGCCTCATCATGGCAGTAGAGGAGGCCATGTATGGACGTATCCGAATGGGAATGTGATGGAGAGTTGAAGTGAGTGGCAACTGGGAGATCCTGTCTGTTGTTGCTCGATGAAGTGGTCCCCCAATCTGCATCATGTCTCGCTGATGTAGAGGAGGCCACACTGGGAGCACCGGATGCAATAAATTACCCTAATAGACTCACAAGTGAAGTGTTGCCTCACCTGGAAGGACTGTTTGGGGCCCTGAATGGTGGTAAGAGATGAGGAGTTGGGACAGGTATAGTACTTACGCTTGCAGGGATAAGTGCCAGTTGGGAGATCTGTGGGGAGGGACGTGTGGACCAGGCAGTTGCGGAGGGAACGATCCCTGCAAAAAGCAGAGAGGGAAAGATGTCCTTAGTGGTGGGGTCCTGTTAAAGGTGGCAGAAGTTGCGGAGGATAATATGCTGGATCCGGAGGCTGATGGCGTGATAGGTGAGGACAAGGGGGACACGGTCCCTGTTGTGGTGATGGGAGGATGGGGTGAGGGCTGAAGTGCGGGAAATGGAGGAGATGCGGGTGAGAGCATCATTGATGACAGCAGAAGGGAAACCAAGATTCTTAAAGAGGACATTTGGGATGTCCTGGAACGGAAAGCCTCATCCTTGGAGCAGATGCGGCGGAGACGGAGGAACTGGGAATAGGGAATAGAATTTTTGCATTTGGCAGGGTGGGAAGAGGTATAATCAAGGTAGTTATGGGAGTCAGTGGATTTATAGAAGATGTCAGTGGACAGTCTATCTCCAGAGATGGAGACCGAGAGATCGAAAAAGGGAAGAAAGGGGGGGAGAAGTGTCTGAGATGGACCAAATGAATTTGAAGGCTGGGTGAAAGTGAGAGGCAAAGTCAATGAAATTGATGAGCTCAGTATGGGTGCAGGAAGCAGCACCAATGTAGTTGTCAATGTATCAAAGGAAAAGTCGGGGAGTAGTATCAGTATAGATTTAGAGCATAGACTGTTCCACATATTTGCTGATTGCAGTATGTTCAATCCCATTTCCAACTCCTCAGCAATAAAGCAATTCGTGTCTGTGTGAAGTGAGACTTAGACAATATTAATGTGTGGGCTTATAAATGGCAAGGACACTTACACCACAAAAGTACCAGGCAGTGACCATCTCTAATAAGTGAGTCTAATTACCCACTGTTGAAATTTGAAATAAAAATAGAAATTCCTGAAAATACTCAGCAGGGATGGCAGCAACTGTAGAGAAGAGAAATTAAGGTGAATTTTAAATTAGAATGCTGAGCCTTCTACCATCAACATCCTAGGGTCATGATTAATTAAAATTTCAAAATGACCAGCCATATACACTCAGTAGCTACTTTATTTGGTGCAGGGGTGGAACTTGCTGTGGTATTTTGCCTTGTCCACTTCGAGGTTTGACATGTGCATTCAGAGATGCTCTTCTATGCACCACTGTTGTAATGTGTGGAATATTTGAGTTACAGTCACCTTCCTATCAGCTTGAACCAGTCTAACCATTCTCCTCCCTTGTTAACAAAGCATTTTCATCCACCGGACTGCTGCTTGCTGTATGTTGTTTATTTTTACACCATTCTCTGTATACTCTAGAGGGAGTTACTTGTTAAAATGCCAGGAAAATCAATAGTTTCTCAGATTGTGAAACTGCCCCGTCTGGCACCACAGTCAAAGTCAGATCACATTTCTTCCCCATTCCGATGTTTGGTCTGAACTACTAAGCCTGTTGACCAAGTCTGCATGCTTTTATGCATTGAGTTGCTGCCATGTGATTGGCCGATTAGATATTTGCATTAATGAGCAGGTGTACTTAATAAAGTAGCCACTGAGTGTAAATTCAGTGGCTGTGAGAGAACATCAGTAGTAACTGTTGTGGGACTTGCCTTTGACTTTCCGAGACAGAGAGCCTTTTTGCCATCTGTAAAGTAGAAATTGGGATTGAGGTGGAATACACTTCCACCTAGATGAGTGCAACTTCAGCAATGCCACAAAAAAACTCCATTACCTCTACCATCACCATGCTTGCAGTGTGTGCCATCAACAGAATACATGTAAGTTACTCTTAGACCTGTGACCTCCACCTCCAAGAAGACAAGGGCAGGAGATGAATAGCCACACATGTTCCCCCCACAACTTGGAAATATGTTGACAGACTTCCTTTATCATCGATCCATATACCGGAACTCTCTATTCAACTCTCAGAAGAACTGTGCAATTTAAGAAGATGATTTACCTTTATCTTCTCAAGGACAGTGAGGGATGGGCAATAACTACGACACTTGCCTGTGATGAAAGAAAATTCCATCCTGACGCTATCCATAGAGTAGGGAAGCAGGCCTTCCAGTGCACTATCCTAACTGACTACCAAGCATCCCTTTGTTAACCTAGTGCTTATCCCATTTTATTTTCTCTCCATTCTCTTCAATTCTCCCCAGGCTTTACCACTTGCCTATGTACTAGGGGTAATTTTCTGTAGCTAGTTAGACTATCAGAATGTGGGAGGAAATTGAGAAAATACAAAGGAAACCCACACAGTCTTAAGGTGAATGTGTAAAATTCACAGAGATGGCATCAGAGGCCATTGGGCCTTGGTTATCCAAGCTGTGTTGCAGCAGCTCTGTCTCCACTCCCTTATTCTGCCATGCTTCCTCTCACATTTAATGTTTGCTTGAGTCTGTTTGAAATTTGCTAGAGTCTTTTCAAATTTATAAAGAAATATAGCCACTGTGTGCTTCCTTTGTATTTGCATCAATATGTTGAAGTTCTAGAGATTTCTGCAGGTTTTTTGTTGTTACCCTTGGGTTCTTTTTCACCTCCTTCAGCGTTGCATGTTGTGCTTTTGGTGTGATCTTTGCCGGATGCCCACTCCTAGAGAGTGTAGTAACAGTACTGAATTTCCTCCACTTGTAGACAATTTCTCATACTGTGGACTGATGAACACTGAGGTCTCTAGAATTGCTTTTTGGTAGCCTTTTCCAGTTTCATGCATCTCTACAATTATTCTAAGTTCCTCTGATAGTTGTTTTGATCAAGGCATGGTGCACATGAACAGATTTTTCTTGAGCAGTGAAGGCTCTGTCAGTGTCTTCATGCTCCTGTACCACCTCCTTGTTAGTAGCAATAAGAAGAGGGCATGTTCTGGGTGATGGGGGTTCCAGGATAGATCTTTGGAGATGTTGACACCCAGGAACTTGAAACTGCTCAGGCTTTCCACTCCTGACCCTTCAATGAGGACTGGTGTGTGTTCTCTCAGCTTCCCATTCCTGAAGTCTGCAATCAATTCCTTGGTCTTACTAACATTGAGTGCAAGGTTGTCGTTGAGACACCACTCAATCAGCTGATCTTTCTTACTCTTGTACGCCTCCTCGTCACCATCTGAAACTCTGCTGACAATAGTTGTGTCATCAGCGAATTTATGATTAGTGTTGATTGCCAGCCATAAGGACATGTTACTTCTGATCGGCACTGTCTGTGGTCTCCCAATGAGGATTTCAAGCATCTGTTTGCAGAAGGAGGTACAGAGACCCAGATTTTGCAGCTTGTTGATTAGATCTGAGAGCATGATTGTGTTGAGCATTTGGATGTAACCAATAAACATCAGTCTGATGTAGGTATTTCTATTGTCCAGATGAGCTAAGGCTAACTGGAGAGCCAGTGAGAATGCATCTGCTGCAGATGTTGTGATAGGCAAATTGCAGTGGGTCCAGGCCCTTGCTTAGGGAGGAGTTGATTCTGACCATGACTGGCCCTCTCAAAGCACTTCATCACAGTAGATCACAGTTCATCACAGATGCAACTGGACGATAAGTTGTTGAGGAGCTCTCCTTGCTCTTCTTGGGCACTGCTATGATTATAAGCTTTTTGAAGCAGATGGGAACCTCTGCAGCAGTGTGAGACTGAAGGTGGGCTTGAACACTCCTGGCATTTGCTTGGCACAGGTTTTCAATGCTGTACCAGGTACACTAACAGGGTCTGATGTTTTGTGAGGGTTCATCCTCTTGAAAGATGTTCTGACATTGGCCTTCAAGACAGATCACAGGATCACCAGATGCTGATTCTGCTGTTAACAATGTCATCTCCTTGCATTGGAGAAACAAAACACTGTGTGATGCTTTATGCAATGTCAACGTTCCAACTGGAGGAGTGACCTTCATCTTCCTGTTGCCTGTCACTTTAATTTGCTGACCTACCACAGTGTGTATTCTTATACTGCAGTAACAAAAGCTAATGCAAGCTTGAAGGAAATAACTTCATCTTCTGTCTAGGCATGATGCAGCTTTTGAGATCAATGTTGAATTCTGCAACTTCAGTTAACAATCTCTGGATATCAGTCGAACATCTGTGATAATTGGCTCAACTTGTTCCACCCCACTTTCTTTGCTCTTCCAAGTTGTGGAAGACTTGGCCAAGTTGATTTGCTGGGCAGATTTTTAAAATCCATATTTTCAGGCATTGGGAGAGAGCCATTTTTATGCAAAGCACATTTTTGATTTAGTACACGGCATATTCAGAATCCTCTCATTTATTATGCATCCCAGAAGTAAACTGAAGTTCGATGACGAAGTCTGGGAAGAGAATTGCATAATGATCAATCTCAAGTATTGGGTGTTATTGTAGTAATTCCAGTGATTCCCCCAAAAAATTGATGAACAGTGAAGAGAGTTACCTAAAACAGCAACTACTTGCAGTTTGGACAGCAACTGTCTATTGGATTTGAGAGAATAGATAATCTCACTCTTCACTATTGTTTCAGCTTTTAAGGATGTAAGTTGTGTAGAAACAAGTGAAAAACTCTGTGGTGTCTCGTACATTGGCACCTTTGCTTCAGATGACTGACAAATAGTGATGGAGTCGGTCAGAATGACTGGATTGTAACAGTTTATGCAATGGAGACTATTGGGTTGAATTGAGTTGGACTTGGCTTGCCATCTATCTTGTACTTGTCAAGACCAGGTACTGAACCTAACCAACCACCACAGTGGTGTTCAGTGAAGCATAATGTGGCTGCAGTGGTGAGTAGTTGCTGTTCCACGCACCCCATTACCTTTTGAACAGGACAAGGGTTGAGCATAAAGCTTCATCTTGTTTCAAAGCTGTCAAAACTTTTTTTTAAAATTTCTTTTATTAGTTTTTCAAAACATTTTACAAATTAAAAACCCCAAATCCCAATGAGGAACATTAAAACAGTGCAAAATTAAGCATACAATAACAATATGCTACAAAGGAAGAGAATTTAACAAAAAAAAAAGCACCTAAATTAAAGACAAGTAAGATTAGTGTCCTCCCCAAGCCCCACAACACAAGAAAAAACAACAGCAACTCCAGACCAACCACAGCACAATATAGAGAGTATAAGTCAGGACAGCCAAACTCCCAGACTGTGAATACACTCAGCAACAGAGGATAATAATGCCTTCTACCAGAAAAAAAAGGAGCTGAAAGCAAGGGACCGAAAAGAAAAAAAAATACCCTAGTCAAGAGGAAGGTTATGAAAGTACTCGATAAAAGTTCCCCAGACCTTATGGAACTTTAGATCCAAATTGAGAACTGAATAATGAATTTTTTCGAGGTCCAAACAGGCCATGATGTCGTTAAGCCATTGAGCATGAGTGGGCAGGGCAACATCTCTCCATCTGAGGAGGATCAAGCGTCTAGCCAGGAGAGAGGCAAAGGATAATATTCGGCATTTGGTCGGACCCAGACATAAATCTGTCTCGCCCCAAAAACCGAACAGAGCAATTAAGGGGTTTGGTTCTACGTGCTGATTCAGAATACACGATAACGTAGTGAATACATCTTTCCAGAATTTCTCCAAGCTAGGACAGAACCATTACATATGGATGAGAGAGGCCACGCCCCTCTTGCATTTATCACAGAGCGGACTAACGCTAGGGTAGAATCGAGATAGTGTAGATTTAGACATATGGGCTCTATGAACAATCTTAAACTGTAAAAGGCAGTGGCGAGCACAAAGAGAGGTTGAGTTAACTGATTTGAGAACTGAATCCCAGCTCTCCTCAGATAAGGAGATATTTAAATCCTGCTCCCAGGCCATTTTGATTTTGTCCATGGGGGCCCGTCGTAAGGCTGCTAATTTATCTCGGATGATTGATATTAAGCCTTTACCTAGTGGATTCATGGAAAGAAATAGGTCCATAGCATTTTTCGCAGGCATTTCAGGGAAGTTAGGAATTAAAGGAGCAATAAAGTGTTGGATTTGGAGATATCTGAAAAAATGAGCATTGGGCAGATTGAACTTAACCGAGAGCTGCTGAAAAGAAGCGAAGCGATTATCAATGAAAAGATCTTCAAAATGTCTAATGCCCTTCCCATACCAAACCTGGAATGCTGAATCGTATGTAGTAGGTAAAAAAAGGTGATTATGAGCAACAGGGCTGGAAACGGAAAACTCCTGGAAACCATAGCATTTCCTGATCTGAGCCCATATACGCAAAGTGTGTCTAACAAGAGGATTAGCTATTGATCTGGGCAGACTACTAGGGAGTGCAGAGCCAAGAAGTGCAGAGATAGATAATTCTTTAGTGGAGCTCAGCTCCATCGCCACCCAGTTAGGGCACTTGGGTTGGCCATGGAAGAAAGACCAGAAGGTAGCACAACGTATATTAGCTGCCCAATAATATAAACGAAAGTTAGGTAAAGCCATGCCACCCTCTTTTTTAGATTTTTGGAGATGGATTTTATTAATTCTAGAGTGCTTATTCTGCCACAGATATGACAAAATAATAGAGTCTAAGGAATCAAAGAAAGATTTAGGAATAAAAATTGGGATAGATTGAAATAGGTATAAAAATTTGGGGAGAACATACATTTTAACAACATTAATACGACCGACCAAAGACATAGATAGAGGTGACCATTGTACTCTGTTTTATAGCATATGAAAGATTGGCAAAGTTTTCACGAAAGAGATCTTTAAACTTCCTTGTGACTGTAATTCCAAGATAAGTAAATTGATTATGGACTACTTTAAAAGAGAGATCACGAAATGTTAGTTCTTGTGCTTCTTTATTAATTGGGAGAAGTTCGCTCTTATGTAAATTAAGATTATAGCCAGACATCTGGCTAAACTGGTCAAGGGGTGAAAACATTAGAGGTAAGGATGTAGACGGATTTGAGAGAAAGAGTAATAAGTCATCAGCATAGAGAGAAACTTTATGCTCAACACCCCCTCTCCAAATCCTAGTCAATTCAGGGCAGTTTCGAAATGCTATCGCCAGAGGTTCCATAGCCAAATCAAAGAGAAAGGGACTTAAGGGGCATCCCTGGCAGGTGCCACGTTTGAGATTAAATACTTGGGATTTCTGAAAAACTGTCAAAACTTTACCACAGTTTTGATGCTCCAATAGATTAAAATAAAACTTTAAAATTGTATTAAACAATCAAGGAGGAACTAAACTTAAAAGCACATTTAACATTAAAAATTAAGTGAAAAGCTAAAAATTCAGGTGTCTGATCCAATGCGAAATCATGGAATTGAAGAGGAAGATGAGATCCTCAATGTAAAGCTGGGGAATCCTAGTAAGCTGAGGTTACATTGTTTGACTCCACATGTATACAACAACAAAATAGGGTGATGGATGCAGCAGCGATTCACTTTGGGACAGCACAAGTAGGCCCATTGGGTATACTATACATAGGGTTTTAGATTTTTTAAAACAAAAAGGCCTGGTTGCAAATAATTTTTTCTGAACAATGCATCCAATTACAAATAGAACTTTTGCTGCAGTTCCATTGCATACTGTTATTGCAGTTTATCAAACTTACATTACACTTTGCTCTTGCAGTTCCATTGCTCGAGTTTTTCTGGTACTGTCCTGCATCATTCCTGACAAAACACAACTCTTATGGTATTTAGTTTCTGCTTGAATTTTTCACTGATTAAACAAGCTTGCACCAATTGGCTTTATATTAGATTTATTGGTCGGATTAATGCTATTAAAATGATGATTTTACCGAAATTTTTATATTTATTTCAAGCCTTACCAACTTTTATTCCTAAATCTTTCTTCGATAACATTGATTCAAAAATTTCCTCATTTGTGTGGCAAAATAAAAATCCCAGGTTAAGTAAAAGACAGTTACAGAAATCTAAAAAAGATGGTGGTTTAGCTTTACCTAACTTTAGATTTTATTATTGGGCGAATAATATTCGAAACCTAATTTATTGGAAACTAGATTTGGATTCACCATTGTGCCCACAATGGGTAAATTTAGAATGTAACGTTGCACAAGGATATTCTTTATTCTCCATTCTTGGTTCTTCTCTTCCGGTTGATTTAGTTAAACTCAATAAACAGATATCCAATCCTATTGTCAAACACAAAATACGAATTTGGTTTCAGTTTCTGTAAGTTTTTTACTTTGTTCTAGATAGCCCTTAACTTCTTTTTTAAACCTTCTTTAACAGATCAGGCTTTTAGCATATGAAAAAGGAAAGGTATAATATGTTTTCGTGATCTCTTTTTTGAAGGTAGTTTGATGTCTTTTGACCAACTTTCCAACAAATTTAATTTACCTAAATCTAATTTTTTTAGATATTTACAAATTAGAAATTTTTTATATAAAGTTTTACCATCCTTTCCCAATTCAACTTTGATAATTTTTCAGACATGATTTTTACCCTGAATCCTTGTCAGAAAGGATTAGTGGCTCTTATTTATAATAGGATTATGAGGATACAACCAGAAATATCAGGTAGAATTAAACAAGAGTGGGAAAAAGAACTTCAACAGAAAAATGGTAAAAAATTTTACAAATGGTTAATTCTTCTTCTATATGTGCTAAACATGCTTTAATACAATTTAAGGTCGTACATAGAGTTCATATGTCTAAAGATAAGCTTGCTCGATTCTATTCTCATATTAACCCTCAATGTGACAGATGTCATTCAGATGTGGCCTCATTGACCCATATGTTTTGGTCATGTCCCACTTTACATAACTATTGGAAGGACATATTTGCTACCATTTCCTCAATTTGGAATATTGATTCACAGCCTCATTTTATTACTGCAATTTTTGGTATACCAAATGAGGATGGTAGTCGACTTTCCCCTTCAATTAGACGAATGATCGTCTTTGTAACATTAATGGCCAGAAGGTCTATATTACAAAAATGGAAAGAAGTAAACCCTCCTACCACGTTTCGGTGGTTTTCTCAAACTATCTCTTGTCTGAGTTTAGAAAAAATTAGAAGTACTATTTTCGATTCATCAATTAAATTTGAAGAAACTTGGGGACCGTTCATTCGACACTTTCATATGAATTAATTTGGCCTCTCCTAGACCTTTTCTCTTTTTATGCTTGTTCTGGTATGGAGTTCCTGAGTTTTTGACACTATGATACTCATATAAACTGGTATTATTGCCCATGTTAGTTTAGGTTTATTTTTTTTTAATATACATTTCTTCGTGCATTTTTACTTTTTTTTCTTTTGATGACTATTTTTATTCTTTTTCATGTTCAATCAAAATAGGTTTGATTGTTTATTATGTTTTTTCTTTGGTTGATAATTAATAAGATATTGTTATCCTATTACAAATTTAACTTTAAATCTAATGCATTTATAACCTATTTATATTAAGTTATGTTTCTCTTTATATATATGAAATTCAATAAAAAGATTGAAAAAAAAAGAAATTAGATTTATGGTGGTCCTGATATAGTGCAGAACTTTATCAGTAGTGCCTCAAAACTTGCAACCTGAACAGAGTGTCTCAACAGCACGAAAATAATAGACAGTGCCCATAAAAGGTATTCACATGGATTCAAATTGGAAATTTTCATGTTTTATTGTTTTACAACATTGAATCACAGTGGATTTAATTTGTTTTTTTTCCTGATCAACAGAAAAAGACTATTGTGTCAAAGTGAATACAAATTTCTACCAATTGGTCTAAATTTTTTACAATTATTATACAAAATAATTGTATAATTACTCATCCCCTTCAAGTCTGTATTTAGTTGATGCACCTTTGGCAACAATTACAGCCTTGAGTCTGTGGGGCTCATCTGGACAGTGCCATTTTACCCCATCCTTCTTTACAAAACTGCTGAAGCTCTGTCAGATTGCATGGGGATCATGAGTGAACAGCCCTTTCCAAATCCAGCCACGAATTCTCAATTGGATTGAGGTCCAGATTCTTTGGCTACTCCAGGACATTAACTTTGTTTTTAAGCCATTCCTGTATAGCTTTGGCTTTATGCTTGGGGTCATTGTTCGTGGCCTGTCAGCGGTGTCAACAGAGCTCTACCAAGAGGAATTTCTTGCAGGTCAGCAGTGGTTATTTAAAAAGGGAGGTTCGAGAGTGTTTGCCCATTGTACGTGGCCTGTCAGCGGTGTCAACAGAGCTCTACCAAGAGGAATTTCTCACAGGTCAGCAGTGGTTATTTAAAAAGGGAGGTTCGAGAGCGTTTGTTCATTGTATGTGGCCCATCAGCCGCATCAACAGAACTTTACGAGCTAAATAAAAGTACAAGAAGGAACAGGCAGAGTGGCCATTGTCGGGAGTAGGCCAGTGGCTAGCTTAGAAGCTACAGGTTTTGGCTGAAAGGAGGCTTCAACTCAGAAGAGGCATTGTCTTTGGGTAAAATGTCTCTTAAGATTTCCTTTTTGTCTTTTATTCCCTCCCATACTGTATCATTTAAATGGCTGTGGTGTGCACTTCGTGCTGGATGTTGGAGAACTGGGAGACCCAGAGTCTCCTGGGGAACTACATCTGCATGAAATGCATCTGGCTGCAGCTCCTTGAAGACCGTGTTCGGGACCTGGAGCAGCAACTGGATGACCTTCGGCTTGTACGGGAGTGAGGATATAATTGATCAAAGTTACAGGGAAGTTGTCACCCTGAAGTTGCAGGAGGTGAGTAGCTGGGTGACTGTCAGGAGAAATGGAAATAGGCAGTTAGAGCAGAGCACACCTGTGGCCATTCCCCTCAAAAGCAAGCATACTGCTTTGGATACTTTTGTGGGGATGACCTCCCGGGAGAATGCCACTGCGACTGGGTTACAGGCACCGAGCATGTGGTGTGGAAGAGAAAGAGGGAGAAGGGAGCAGTAGTGATGGGGACTTGATAGTGAGGAGAACAGACAGGCGATTCTGTGGATGTGAACGGGACACCTGGATGATATATTTCCTCCCAAGTGCCAGGGTTAGGGATGTCTCAGATCGCATCCATAACATTTTGGAGAAGGAGGGGGGGCAGCCAAATGTCTTGGTACTTATTGGTACCAATGACATGGGAAGGAAAAGCAGTGAGGTCCTGAAAAGTGAATTTAGAGAGCTAGGTAGAAAGCTGAGTAGCAGGACCTCCCGGGTAGTAATTTCTGGATTGCTGCATGTGCCACATACCAGTGAGGGTAGAAACAGGACGATTTGGCAGATAAATGCGTGGCTGAGAAGCTGGTGCAGGGGGTATGGCTTCAGTTTCTTGAATAATTGGGATCTCTTCTGGGGGAAGGGATGACCTGTTCAAAAGGATAGCAAATACGGTACTCAAGGTGTTGTGTCTAAATGCAAGTAGTATAAGAAATAAGGTGGATGATCTTGTTGCAACATTACAGATTGCTAGGTATGATGTTGTGGCCATCACTGAATCGTGGCTGAAGGATGGTTGTAGTTGGGAGCTGAATGTCTGAGGTTACACATTATATTGGAGGGATAGGAAGGTAGCTAGAGGGGGTGGTATGGCACTACTGATAAAGGATGGCATCAAATCAGTAGAAAGATGTGACATAGGATCAAAAGAATCCTTGTGGGTTGAGTTAAGGAACTGCAAGGGTAAAAGGATGTTGATGGCAGTTATATACAGGTCTCCCAACAGTGGCTGGAAGGTGGACCACAGGTTGCAACAGGAAATAGAAAAGGTGAGTCAAAAGGACAATGGTATGGTAGTCATGGGAGATTTTAACAGGCTGGTCGATTGGGAAAATCAAGTTGGTAATGGATCTCAAGAGAGTGAATTTGTTGAATGCCGAAGAGATGGCCTTTTCGAGCAGTTTGTTGTTGAGGCTTCTAGCAGATCAGCTATACTGGATTGGGTGTTATGTAATGAACCAGAGGTGATCAGAGAGCTTAAGGTAAAAGGACCATTAGGAACCAATGATTACAATATGATTGTGTTCAGCTTGAAATTTGATAGGGAGAAAGTGAAGTCTGATGTAGCAGTATTTCAGTGGAATAAGGGAAATTACAGTGGTATGAGAGAGGGGTTGGCCAAAGTAAATTGGAATGAGCTGCTAGCAGGGATGTCAGCAGAGTAGCAATGGTGTGTGTTTCTGGGAAAAATGAGGAAGGTGCAGGACATATGTATTCCAAAAACTGAAATGGTGGAACAGACTCTATGGGCCAGATGACCTAATTCTGCTCCTATGTCTTATGGGCTTATGGTCATTCTTTCAAGTCGCAGTTCTCTTGCAGACTGCATCAAGTTTTCTTCCTGGATTTCCCTGTATTTTGTTGCATTCATTTTACCCCCTACCTCCACCAGCCTTCCCCACAGCGTGATGCAACTACCACCATGCTTCACTATGTTTTATCAGACCGTAGAACCTTCTTACATCTGACTTCAGAGTCTCCCACATGCCTTCTGGCAAACTCGAGCCGAGATTTCATGTTTTTTTTTCAACAATGGCCTTCTCTTTGCCGTGCTCCTGTAAAGCTGCAACTGGTGTAGCACCCGGACAACAGTTGTTGTATGTGCAGTCTCCCCCATCTCAGCCCCTGAACATGGTAACTCCTCCAGAGTTGTCACAGGTCTCTTTGTGACCTGCCTCACTCGTCCCTTTTTACACAGTCACACAGTGTTGAAGATGGCCTGCCCTAGGCAGATTTGCAGCTGTGCCATATTCTTTCCATTTCTTGATTGTTGATTTATCTGTACTTCAGGGGATATTCAATGACTTGGACATTTCCTTGTATCCATCCCCTGACTTCTGCTTTTCAATAATCATTTTGCAGAGTTGCTTGGAGTATTATTTTGTCTTTGTGGTGTAGTTTTTGTGAAGTTGGACCTTCCAGATACAGGTGGATTTTTACTACAATCAATTCAAAAACCCTGACTGCACACAGGTCTCCAAAAACAGATTGCCATTTAGTTAATTATGTGACTTCTAAAACTATTTGGCTGCACCTGTGATGATTTGGTGTGTCATATTATAGGAGGTGAATAGTTATGCAATCAGTTATTTTGTTTTTTGTTTGTAATTAATTTAGATCATTTGGTAGAAATCTGTTTTCACTTTGACATGAAAGAGTCTTTTTCTCTCGATCAGTGTGAAAAAAGCCAAATTAAATCTACTGTGATTCAAAGTTGTAAAACAGCAAAACGTGAAAACTTCCAGGGGTGGTGGGGACTTTATATAGGCGCTATATATTTCCGCATATTGACAATGTTGAGTCTTGTCTGAATAAATCTTGCTGCACATGTATTGTCAGCTTGTTCTGTGTGTGTAACCTGGTTTGTTTCCATTTCTGCAGATTAAGAAAGCTGAACTGGAAAAAAAGACACTCGACTGGGAAATTGTGGAACTTACAAACAAATTACTTGATTCAAAAACTGCTATAGACAAATTGGAGGAGTTAAATGTAAGTCCAGCTACTTGTATTAGGGGCAGGTTTTAATCTCTAAAAGCAGGCACATTTATGGTTACTGTACTTTAGCTGGGATATTACCAATGTAAAATTATTTGTTGATCGTTTAACCTGTTTATAACTCCAGATACATGGCAATATTGCCTTCTGATCTGGCCTAATAAGCCCAGTTAGTCCATGGATAATTAGAGATGGCTAGCAAAGGTCAATCTTACCAGGCATACCCTCATCCCCAGGATAAAATGTATACAATTAAGCAAACTTTGACAGTGTTGGTCTCTTAGCCACATAAAATATGAAATAAAATATTTACCACTGTTTTCTCCTGGTCCATTAAAATGCCTAAGTATTTCAGTGGTGCAGGTCACTGTGACAATGGGTGCGTTTTTCATCTGGCTGCTTGACGAGGGTGGTAAACGCCCATCTGCACATTCTGGTTGGATTTGTTGTAATTAAACACTAAACCAGAACATTTTGCAGACACCAGCTACTTATCTTGGGTACCAAGGCCTTGATTAACTGGAGATATTTGTATTGCAATGGCATGCCTACTGTGACATGACATGCACAGGCAGTCTGCCAATGTAACCTAGTTCATTAGCTTATGTTTCCGTGATGAAATTCTCCACCACTGTACTTGATTGCTTTTGTCAAGCCTTGGGTTGTTTTTCCTCTTGTATTAGCTGAACATTGCCTCTGGTTTGAAAAAAAAGCTCATTGATTTGGAGATCGATCAACTACAAAGATTGTTGAGTTTTCATTTTACAGATGAAATGCATTGAGTCAATTTAGCCTTTTTTTGTTTGGCATGGTAGGTCATTGTTAAATATTGATTTTGTATCTGACATTGAGATTTTGTATTTCAACTTTAACAGCTCTTGAATTTTGCTTACTTCCCAAACCTGATATTCTGTGTATTAATGATCATTGAGAGGGAAAGGTGGAAGAGAAGAGGTCTAACTGGAATGTGCACTTTAAAGGGAACAGAATTAGTACTGTAGTGCTTGATGGATCTGGTCCAGAATGAGAAAAATTCATTTTTCCTACTCATTTTGAGTATTATCCTGTTACTTACAGTGAGCCAGCACAGATGAGTGTTGAGTGAGGACATGATTAAGCTTGCCTCTGTGGCTGAACAATGTAGTAAGACTACCCTAGGGAATTTGTGCTGTTGTTATAATCTCAAATTCTTTCGTTCTGCTAGTTGATCTGACTTGCAGCGGATCTCATTTGAGAGTTAATCTTTGACAATGTGACTTATTGAAATAAACACATGCTGTCATTAATGTATGTCATATGCACAGAGGCTGTACTTCTGCTCACAGGTAGTCAGCTTTCTGTTTCTGTTGCTTGGTAATGGAGATCTGAAGAGGGTTATAGAACAAGCCTTGGACTGCTCAGCATGCTGTTTTTCCAGGATGTGCAGTGCACCTAAAGTGGTTCTGCTTTGTTATTTTCCTTTTGCAGTTAGCCAACAGTAAAAATGTATGTACTCAGTGGAGTCTGTGGGTTAATTTTCAGTTTATTGCTCAGCACCTTGCATTATGAAGTAGTCTTTGCCTGTGTGCAGTAAACTGAACAGCATTAAAAGTAATCATAGCTGATCTTCCCAGGCTTCAAGTAATATTGTGAGTTTTTATTGTAGACTTCTAAAAAAAATTACCTAGCCCTTCTTAATATGCCTCCACAATTCTCTGTGGTAGAGAATTTTAGAAATTCAACACCTTATGCAGGAAGAAGTCCGTCTGCGCCTTCAAGTGACTGTATCCTTATAACCCTATCCTCTCATTTGAGATTCTCCCACTCGGTGAAACATCAGATCATCAATCCTGTCTGCCTCCTCAGTGTCTTGTTTTCTTTCCTCTAAGCTCAAATAAAACAGATTAAACTCCTGCTATTCATGATTGAATGACCTTCTCATCTGAGAGCTCAGTCTTGTGAATTTCTTCTGAACTACCTTCCCCCACATGTTAGTATAATCTTAGCTGGGAACCTGTTCACAGTACGCAGTATTCCAGGTATGACCTCAACGAGCCTGTTTGAATATCTTGAGGATGTTACTAAACACGTTGATGAAGGTACAGCAGTAGATGTGCTGTATATGGATTCCAGCAAAGCATTTGATAAGGTATCCCATGCAAGGCTGATCGAGAAAGAAAGGAGCTGTGGGATCCAAGGAGACCTTGCTTTGTGGATCCAGAATTAGCTTGCCCACAGAAGGTAAAGTGTGGTTGTGGACAGGTCATATTCTGCATGGAGGTCGGTGACCAGTGGTGTGCCTCAGGGATCTGTTCTGAGACCCCCTCTCTTTGTGATTTTTATAAATGACCTGGATGAGGAAGTGGAGGGATGGGTTAGTAAATTTGCTGATGACACAAAGGTTGGGGGTGTTGTAGATAGTGTAGAAGGCTGTCAGAGGTTACAGTGGGTCATCGATAGGATGCAAAACTGGGCTAAGAAGTGACAGATGGAGTTCAACCCAGATAAGTGTGAGGTGGTTCATTGGTAGGTCAAATATGATGACAGAATATAGTATTAATGGTAAGAATTTTGGCAGAGTGGAGGATCAGAGGGATCTTGGGATCCGAGTCCATAGGATACTCAAAGCTGCTACGCATGTCGACTGTGTGGTTAAGAAGACATATGGTGCATTGGCTTTCATCGATCGTGGATTTGAGTTCAAGAGCCAAGAGTTCAAGAGCCAGCTATGTAGGATGCTGGTCAGACCCCACTTGGAGTACTGTGCTCCGTTCTGGTCATCTCTCTACAGGAAGGATGTGGAAACCATAGAAAGGGCGCGGAGGAGATTTACCAGGATGTTGCCTGGATTGGGGAGCATGCCTTAAGAGAATAGGTTGAGTGAACTCGGCCTTTTCTCCTTGGAGTGGTGGAGGTTGAGAGGTGACCTGATAGAGGTGTATAAGATGAAGGTGTGGATAGTCAGAGGCTTTTTCCCAGGGCTGAAATGGCTAATATGAGAGGGTAAAATTTTAAAGTGCTTGGAAGTAGGTACAGAGAAGATGTCTGGGGTAAGTTTTTTTTTATGCAGATAAGTATTTTTTTATGGAGAGAGTGGTGAGTGCATTGAGTGGGCTGCCAGCGACAGTGGTATGATAGGGTCTTTGAAGACACTCCTGGATAGGTACATGGAGCTTAGAAAAATAGAGGGCTATGAGTAACCCTAGGTAATTTCTAAAATAAGTACATGTTTGGCTTAGCATTGTGGGCCGAAGGGCCTGTATTGTGCTATAGGTTTTCTATGTTTCTATCTATATCCTTTTACAGTGTCAAAATAACCTCATAACCTATATTTGTATCATCACAAGTTTGGATATCTTGCACTCTTGCCTCTGCAAATCATTAAACAATACAGTTAATAGTTGAGGGCAAGGACCAATCCTTGGCACTCTTTCAGTTACATCCGTTTAGCCCGAAGAAGACGGATTCATTTGATCTCTTTGCATTGTGTGTATTAACCAGTCTTCAGTTAGTGTTGACATGCTTCATCCAGTAAGTACCATGTGAGCTGCTGGGTCTGGGTTATAATGCTCAGAAATGCTCAGTATGTGAGAGTTGGTGAGTGGACTGCAGCTGGATCTAGACTATGTTTGGGTCTGGTGGGGATTTGGCTTTGAGTTTTGGGACTGGGTCTGGGGCTGAGAGAACTGGACTTGCATTTTTTTACTGATGAATTTTTGGTGGGATATGGTGTTGGTGTTTTAATTACCTTTTCCTAGTCAGCCACTTTTGGTGCTGGGACAAGGTACATTAGGGCTTTCCTTGGACTGTGTGTTGGGACGGGCTGGACTCATGGCAGGTTTGTTGTTGGGCTTGGTTTTGGGATTGAAGCTCAGTGTTGGATTGGAGGACTGTGACACGGTCTCATGTTTGGTCTGAGACTCATGCTTGGGGTTGTGACTAGGACTTCAATATTTCTATTTAATATCAGAGAATGTTTAAATTGCATTTATTTTCAAAGAATATATAAATTATTCAACCTTGAGATTTGTTTGCTTATCAGGCAGTGCAAATGTAAGAACCCAAAAGAACCCATTTAAAATAAATAAAGCCAACCCCAGTGCCCACAGAGAAAGAGGAAAAAAACTAAACAAATCATGCAAACAAAGAAGTAAACAACAGCAACAACATTCCGAGCTAAGTTGAAGTCTTAGATACAAATCCTCAGAGCAACTCGGAGTAGGCCCAAAGCCTTGGAATTCAGTTCATTGTATTGGCAGGCAAGTCGCCACAAAGTTCGTAGACACAAAACACGGCAGCCAGGGGCGGTCTCACACCTCTCATATGTGGAGAGAGGAGCCCCAGACTATCTAGGTCGGTGTTTAAATTGTCTGAACCTTACACTAGGAATGGGGCCCCATTGCAACAAATCACTCTGGGCCTAGATTTCGCTGCTGGGGAAGCATTCTCAACCTCTCCAAATTGACTCAGCGTTTGGAGCAATCCAACCTTGCCTGATACTCAACACCCTGCCTTCCCAGTCTATCGGTGTTTAGATTGTCCAAACAGCATGTTGTATTTTGCATTAGGGCTTGGGCCTCGCCGTGGCATATCGCTCTGGGTTTTGAACACGCCGCCTGGTGATTCACTTCATACTTAGATTTTGCTGCTGACGAGGCCATTCGTGACCTTGCCAAATCGGCTCGGTGCTTAGAGCAATCCACCCTTGCACCTGTGTAAGTTGGATGGGCATTGGAACTCCACTGTGCTGTCTTCTCCCCTCTGAATCGTCCAGTCCAACTAGCATGACTCCACGACTCCAACTCCAAGTGCGTCGATTGTGTAGCATGCCAGCAGAGCATGTCTATCGAGTTCACTTTGCCCTCACTTATTCTTTCATTGTTTGCAATGATAGTTTACCACAATTTAGTTAAAAACGTTTTTTTTATCAAATTCTTTTGCTTTCAAACCTCGTTAGCTGTCATGCTTCTTTGGTAGCACCATCTTGAACAAGATGTATACCAATACAAACTGAAATTCTTATTGTTCACAGACATCCACAAAAACAGAATAATGCCCCAAAGAACAAGTGATAATAAAAACGTTAGAACCCGAAAGCCCCCCATTCCCCCCTTCCTCGCATAAGCAGCAGCAAAGCAACACTCCCTCTCCCCCACTTCAGCAAAAAAAAACACCAAGCAAGCAATAGCAAAGCCTCTGAACAAGACCATGGTCTACAGTACAACAAAAACTAATTGTTCACCGGACAATTCGACATTTCTCAGGCTCTCTCTCTCCCTAATAAAGGGACAGAGGTGTCACTCAGCAAGAGGGGCAACATAACAAAACAACTCGTTTCATTACAGTGTTAAAGTTTGCCGTGCTGCTTTTTTCCAAGATCTTGAACTCTAGAATTGATAGCAAACTCCACCACCAGCGAGAGTGAGCGAGCGCAATTTGAGTACAGAGCCCCCGACAGCCAGTCCGTTGTTCCCGATATTCTGTTTTCTCCCATGACACTTCAGTCAGCAGAACCAGCATAGAATCAGCTCATCCTCAGGGCTGCTAAGCCTTGGAACTCCAAAGGTGTGCTCGTCTTCTGGGACGCATGCTTGGATATTGAGAAACAGCTGGTGGGTGAGTCCTGGGAATGGGTCCCAACACTGTAAAGAACCAAAATTTGAGGTAGCTCTAGGTCAGGGTCTTCGACGAAACCCCATTCATCTTGAAAAGGAAAAAGATATTAAAGGTAGAAATTAAGCTGTTTCTGTAGATGAGCTTGAAGAAATCACTGTCAAGGCCATTGATGTGCTTGGGACTGGGAGTTGGTGCCAAGGTGGAGGCAGAGGGAAGAGCCTCATTGCTATGGGGGTGTGAAATGTTGGTATTTTGGGGAAAGAGAAAAGCCTTGGCGCTGAGAGGGGCTCAATATCAGATAGAGGGATGGCTCCTTGCAAGGCTCCTTCATTGGGCCAGGGCACAGGTTAATAAACTTAATAATAAGATGTGAAAGATGGTTTCCTATATTTGAGGGAATAAAAATATAATGCAACAAAAACTGGTGGAAGAATTTAGTTGGTTGAGCAGCATCTGTTGGAGGAGTAGAATTGAAGCCCTGAATCATCATTGCATAGTTTTGGCCCTAAAACATCAATCGTTCCTTTCCTCCCAAGGATGCTGCTTGACTCGCTGAAATCCTTCAGTAGATTGTTGCTTCAAATTCAATCATTTGCATTCTCTTTTGTCTCAAATAAAATTATGAAAGCAAGGAGGTTATGCTGGAACTATAGAGAATACTGGTTAAATTTCTACTTCAGGATGGAGTTCTTTTCTGATCACATTAAAGGAAAGGTGATTGCAATGGATATTTGAGAATTTGGCCAGATTTTACAGTGAGAAAGGTTGTAGAGACTGTAAAGAACATCAGAAAAAAACAACTACTGATGCCAGAAAATTGAAATAAAATTGTGAATGCTGTAGAAGTTCAGCAGGTCAAGTGTTATCAGTGGAAAGAGAGATGATTAACATTCAGGTTTGGGGCCTGATGAAGGGTCCTGAGGCTGAACAGTCATTTTCTTGGATGAATAAATTATGTGTAGCCGAGGTAGAATAAATAGGGAAGAGCTATTTCCCTTATTGGAGAAGTAATGAAGTCTGGGGCATAGACCTGAAGTCATATGTAGATAAAACTCATCAAGTCAAGCAACATCTGCAGAAAGGGAAGTTATCAACATTTCAGATCTGAGACAGTGGCTTGAATGGTTTGGATCTGAAATTTATTGTCTTAGAGGGTGGTACAGTAGAAGCTCTCTGCACCTTAAAATTTTATTAATTGGTTGATAGAGATACAGTGAAGAATAGGCCCTTCCAGCCATGCCGCCTCGCAATCCTCCGATTTAATACTAGCCTAATCACCAATTAACCTACCAACTGGTATGTCTTTGGATTGTGGGAGGAAACCAGAGCACCTGGAGGAAACCCATGTGGTCACGAGGAGAATGTCCAAACTCCTTACAGGCAGTGGTGGGAATTGAACCCGGGTTACCTGTACTGTAAAGCATTGAGCCAACCATACGGCATGAGATCTAACTACCCACCCCATCCACCTCCAATGTACCTGTACCTATAGTCACCATAGTGGATGTAAGATCAGTTGTGTACAGAGTGAATCTGAGGCAACCATCTGGTCCAGAAGTGTTCCTAGTCAAACCCTTAGGTTCTGCATAGATTAGTTGATGGGGATATTTGCAAAAGTTTTCAACCGATCTGTATTTCAGTCTGATGTTCTTATCTGATTTGAGAAGACCACTATCATCCCAGTACCTATAAAAACACAAGGTGATCTGACTTGATATTTACCAACCAGTGCTTCTGACGTCAACCATCATGAGGTGTTTTGAGAGGTTGGTCATGGCATACATTAACTACAGCCTCGCAGACAACCTCACCCTACTGTAATTCACAAACTGCCAAAACAGGATTATTTGGGATGCCATTCTCTCTGGCCCTGCATTCATCTCTGGACCATCTGAACACTAAAAACTCCTACATTAGACTATTGTTTATTGACCACAGCTCATCTTTTAATACTATAGTTCCAAGCAAACTCATCACCAAACTCCTAGAGCTGGGACTCAATGCTTCTCTTTGCAAGTGGATCCTTGGCTTTCTGACCAACACACCACAGTCTGTAAGGATAAGCAACATCAGCGCTGCCACAATTATGCTCAACACTAGTGCCCCACAAGGCGGCATCTTCAGCCCTCTACTATACTAACTATATGTACAGTCATAGTTGCATGGCCAGATTCTGCTCCAACTCTATCTACAAGTTTGCAGGTAATACCATTGTATGGAATGTATCTCAAGTAACGATGAGTGGGAGTATAGGAAGGAGAAAGTGAAATTTGTGTCATAACAATTCTCTCTCAATGTCAGCAAAATAAAAAAAAAATTCTTCAGGAAAGGTGTTGCAGTGCACGTGCTCCTGTTTACATCAACAGTGTTGGCATTGAAAGGTTCAAATTCGAAGGAGTGAACATCACCAAATAGCCTGTCTGGTCCAATCACGTTGACGTCATGGCTAAGAAAGTTCACCAGTACCTCCACTTCCTCAGGAGGCTAAAGAAATTTGATAAGTCTTTGACCCTCTCTGATTCTTATCAATCCACCTTAGAAAACATCCTGTCCAGCTCTCTGACCATGACTGCAAGAAACTGCAGAGAATGGTGGGCACACATCTCAGCACATCATGGAAACTGGTTTTTCTTCCATGGACTGTGTCTGCACTTCTCATTGCCTTGGTAAAGCAACCATCGTTATTTAAGAGCTTACATACCTTGGACTTCCTCATTCCATCAGATTAAAGATATGAAAGCCTGAAAGCACGTACTTCCCGATGTTATAAGACTATTGAATGGTTCCCTCATTTGATAAGATGGGTCATTGACTTCACAATCTATCTCTATTTTCTGAGGAGGCTTAAGAGAGCTGGCCTATGCACATCAATCCTCACAACTTTGCACAGCTGCGCAGATGAGAGCCTCCTGACATGCTGCATCACTGTCAGGTACGCAAACTGCACTGCAGTGGACAGGAGGGCACTACAATGGGTGGTTAAAACTGCCCAGCACATCAGTGACACCAAGCTACCTGCCATAGAGTATATACAGAAAGGTGCTGGAAAAAAGGCCAGCAATATTAGGAAGGATCCTGTCCACCCTGCTCATGGATTGTTTGTCCCCACTCCCATCAGGGAAGAGGTGACACAGCATTCACGCTGGGACCACCATTCTCAAAACCAGTTACTCCCACACCCCCCCAAACCATCAGACTGTCCAACACCAGCCACTAACCCACTCACCACTATTACTTCATCTCCTGTCAGCCACCTTACGTACTGATTCTCCTTAACCTTGTGTCATTTTATGTATAACCAGTCTATGTATATAAGATAAAATAACACACATGAAATGCTGGGCGAGCTCAGCAGGTCAGGCAGAGCCTATGAAAGGAATAAAGAGCCAATATTTCAGGCCAAGACCCTTCATCAGGACTGGAAAGGAAGGAATAAGCTGAACTAAGAAAGTTGAGGGAGGGGCAGGAGTACAAGCTAGTAGGTGACAAGTGAAGGCAGGTGAGGGGGAATGCAGCTAGGTGGGTGGGAAAAGGGGGGATGAAGTAGGAAGCTGGGAGGCGATGGGTAGTGAAGGTAAAGTGCTGAAGAAGACGGAATCTGATAGGAGAGGAGAGTGGATAATGGGAGAAAGAGAAGGAGGAGGGTGCCAGAGGGAGGGATAAGTGAGGAGAAGAGGGAAGCCTGAAGGAGGAAAGGGAAGACTTAACGGAAATCAGAGACATCTTCATCTATCACCATCTACTTTGTACACCTTTCCATCTCCCACCCCAACCTCCTTCCTTATTCTGGTTCTTCTCCTTCCTTTCTGTAGATGCTGCCAGACCTGCTGAGTTCCTCCAACATTTTGTGTATGTTACTCTGGATTTACAACATCTGCAGAATTTCTTGTGTTTATAAATGTAAGCTAATCTTAAGTATTTATATTCATTTTGTTTTAAAATTGTGTTCTTTATGCTTATTGTGGTTTTTTTATACGCTGTATCAGATCTGGAGTAACAATCATTTTGTTCTCTTTGCACTTGTGCTTTGAAGAATGGCAATGCACAACTTGAATCTTAAATCTTGTTTATGATCTTGCACCTTATTAATTGCCTTCACTACACTCTCTATAACTGTAACACTTTATTCTCCACTCATTTATTGTTCCCTCTTGTACTACCTCAATGCATCATCGTAATGGATTGATCCATTGTTGCAGAGGTGTTGTTGCCTATCCTTACAGATTGTGCTCTATTGATCAGAAAGTCAAGGATTCATTTTCAAAGGGAGCCCCAGGTCAAGGAGATTAGCGATGAATTTGCTTGGATTATAGTACTGACGGCACAGCAGTAGAAAATAATCAATAATGTAGGTGTCTTTAGGTATACAAGGCAATTTTTTCACTGTACCTTGGTGCATGTGGCAGTAGTCTTATAGTCCAATAGTAAAACAATCTGCCAATTAAGTGGAGATGAAGTAAGTTACCTGGCCCTTTAATACTTCTCTACCTTTGAACATGATCATGGCTGGTCTTTCCCAGGCCTTAGCTCCTTTCATCTACTAGTTTTACATAGCCCTCAATCCCCTAATTTTCAATGATCTTGCTTCCGCTCTCCTCCAGGTTAGAGTCAGGCATGAACAAATACAAACCAATCAATGAAATGTGGTTTGACTACTGAAGACGAGAACAACAGTGTTGTCTCCTTTTTATACTTTCAATTATATCGGGCCAAGAGTCAGGGGATGTTGAATCTGGGGTTGTGTGCTGTCAAGTGGGGTTTGAGTGATGGGCCTTTGTAGTGTGTGGTGTAGGCAGCTAGTCAATTGTTGAGTCTAAGGCAACATTGCCTGTCTTTGGTTTTGAATTTTTCTTCTTTATTTCACAGGAGCGCTATCGACAAGATTGTAACCTTGCTGTTCAACTGTTAAAGTGCAACAAATCTCATTTCAGGAACCACAAGTTTGCAGATGTAAGTATTATGTTCAGAGAGAGTGAGGGTGTGCATTCATGAACATGGGATTTCAGTCATTTAGCCTTTGGAGTTACCATTGTGCTTTTTTGTGCCCTGTTTGAGAATGATGGTGATAACCTTCCTGAACTTTGGTCTGTGATTTCACTTTTTTCAGATGCAAGGGCAAGAGACTGACTCTTGGAATAAAGCTTTCTTAGCTTTTGCAGATGGAATATAAAACAGTGACGCAGGATCAAGTCTCATGGCTGCTTGTGCCTGACCCAGGATCAATTCTCATGGTTGCTTGTGTCTGCTTCACCGGCCTAGAAGATCATATGCAATTTAGAGCCCCATCACTATATTTTTTTCTATTGAATTATCTCTTTGCTCCATTTTTTTGTTTCTGCTATTTGATTCTTGAAACTAGGCAATTCTCAAAGCAGTGTTTCAAAAGCTTGAGGCAAACTTTTCTTTGTACATTTGACAATAGTAAACCAATTTCAATTCTCATTCTATTTAAATATCTCAATTTTTGCTACTACTTTTGTTTATTATTGCATGGCAATCATTCATTCAGAGAATAGCTTGAATTGAGCACACATGTTAGCACGTGGTTTCAAAGTTCAGCTCTAGCTTCCTGCTCCACCCTGACCCTGTATGCAGACTGCCAGGGAATAATTAGGGAAAGATCTATAACTATTTCTGGTACCTTGGCCTGACTGTCCAGTATTGAAGCATTGACCTGTAAGGAGAAATCTAGCTCTCATTTTGTGGGACTGAAGCATAATGCATTCCATAAATACCACATGGTCTTCATGCCTAAAATTCGCTGCATTTTCATGGTTGCCCATAACTAACCATTTGGTGTTCAATTGGGAATGATGGCTTACTGCATATTATTGTGAAGTTAAGTTTTGATCCTTGGGTTTTGCAGTTTAGATTTGTGAAATGAAATATTGGCAGATGCTGGTTACTGAGGTGTGGGTGCATTGGAAACGGAAGAAAATAGAATATTTGGTCACTAGCAGACTTGTCACAAAATATTCTAAAATATTGGTGCTTCATAGTACATAAGAATGTAAGAAACAGGAGCAGGAGTAGGCTATCTGGCCCGTCAAGCCTGTTCCGCCATTCAATAAGTTCATGGCTGATCTGACCATGGACTTCATCTCCACCTACCTGCCTTTCCCCCATAACCCTTAATTTCCTTACTATGCAAAAATCTATCCAACCTTGTTTAAATAATATTTACTGATATTCACTGCCTCATTGGGCAGAGAATTCCAGAGATTCACCACTCTTTGGGAAAAGCAGTTCCTCCTCATCTGTCCTGAATTTACTGCCTTGAATTTTGAGGCTATGTTCCCTTATTCTAGTATCACCTACCAGTGGAAACAACTTCCTGCCTCCATCTTATCTATCCCTTTCATAATTTTATATGTTTCTATAAGATCTCCTCTCATTCTTCTGTATTCCAGCATGTAGTCCCAGGTGACTCAATATGCCCTCATAGTCTAACCCTCTCAACTCTGGAGTCAACCTGGTGAACCTCCTCTGCACCACCTCCAAAACCAATATATCCTTCCTCAAGTAAGGAGACCAGAACTGATCGCAGTACTCCAGGTGCAGCCTCACCAGTACCCTGTATACTGTAGTTGCAGCATAACCTCCCTGCTCTCAAATTCAGTCCTCTAGCAATGAAGGTCAACATTTCATTTGCCGCCTTGATAGCCTGCTGCACCTGCAAACCAACCTTTTGTGATTCATACAGAAGGACCCCCAGGCCCCAGGTTCAGCAGCATGCTGAACTTGTTTACCATTTAAATATTAATCTGATCTTCCATGTTTCCTTTCAAAGTGGATGACTTTGCATTTAACAACATTGTACTCCATCTGCCAGACCCTTGCCCACTCACTTAACCTATCTATGTCTTTCTGTAGACTCACCGTATCTTCTGCACAATTTGCTTTTCCACTCAATTTAGTATCATCAGCAAACTTAGAGACACTACACTCAGAACCCTCTTCCAGATCATTAATGTATATCGTGAACAGTTGTGGGCCTAGCACTGACCCCTGCGGCACCCCGCTCACCACTGATTATCAAACAGCGTAACACCCATGTATGCCAACTCTGCTTTCTATTGATTAACCAATCCTCTATCCATGCTAATACATCACCCCCAACTCTATGCATCCTTCTCTTCTAGTTAAGTCTTTTTTGTGGCACCTTCTCAAATGCCTTCTGGAAATCCAAGTAGTCTAGGTCTTCATCTGAGCTAGCAAAATTCTAAAGTGTGCAAAGCACTGCATAATGCTGGACAATAGAATGAAGTTAATTGAGTTCTGCCATAGCATCCTTCCAATGATTATTGGATCATTTGAGTTTGTTCTGCTTCTCAATCCTGTGGCAATTACAATAACTTGCTCACAACAGTATAAGCACATAGATTTTCTAATGAATGACATTGAATTTACAACATTGAAGCAGAATATTCATTTCTGCTCGACTAATCCACAGTAGATGAAAGATAATTTAAATATTGTATGACATCCCGTGATCATTGTTAACCTGTGCCTGAAACTAGCATTTCGGAGAAATTCTCATTCCTAGCCCCGCTCTGATTTTAGCACAGTCTGTCTGTGAGGTGATTTCTGAGTATTGCCTTTTAATAAAGAGAATCCACCCTGTATAATCATCCAAATTGTGCAGCGTGCAGTTGCAACAATGTCTTATGTTTTCTGGGCTACATTGACTGCTGACTTTTGTTTGATTGCAATTCTTTAGATACCTTGGACCTATGGCATTGCTACCCAGTGGGAAAGAGAGTGAGGTGGTAGCTTGTACCATTTAGAAGCTGAATCAGAACTTCATTATTTCCTCCTTGGATATCCACTGGTTTCTCAATAGCAGTTAGAGGTGTGGGCTGATTTTCTATTTTCCTATTTTCTCTAGTTCAGTGAAAAATTGAAGTTATGCTGAGTTAACTCTTTGCAGTCAACCCAAAACTTTTGATTTGAGACTTAATACCACACCATCTCTGTTCCGGTTGTGGTAGTGTTGACGTAGCTGTTAACAGTGAGGGCGCAGTTGAATGAAGGGTTGTAGGATTCTATTGGCTCACTGTCACATTTCCCTGTGAAATAGAGACTCTGCAGGATACATACAGCAACTTCAGGTTACGTACCGTATCTCATTTGATAAAGGAAAGTCAAAACGGTCTGTTTTCCCGAGATTAAAACAATGTGGCACGACTCAGTCAGCAGCTCTAGGCCTATGAACAGAAATGCTGAAAGAGTTCAGCCACTGAGGCAACATCAACGGAAAGAGAAGCTAGTCAATGTTTAAGCTCAAAGGCTCTTCATTGGATCTGAAGAAGAGAGAAAGCAAGTTTATCTACAGGCAACACACAGAAAATGCTGGAGGAACACAGCATGTCAGGTAGCATCTGTAGAAATGAATAACCATTCAATGTTTCAGGCTGAAACCCTTCGCAGGACTGGAAAGGAAAGGGGAAGAAGCCGGAATAACAAAGTAAGAGTAGTGGAAAGAGTGCAAGCTAGAAGGTGATAGGTGAAGTCAGCTGGGTGGGGAAGGCCGATGAAGTAAGAAGCTGGGAGGTGATTGGTGGGAAAGGTAAAGGGCTGGTGAAGAGGGAATCTGATAGGAGAGGAGAGTGGACCATAGGAGAAAGGGAAGGCGAGGGGCACCAGAGGAAGGCGATAGATAAGTGAGGAGAAGAAAAGAGGTCGGGGGGAGGCAGAGAGGGGAATTGAAGAGGGAAGGGGGTGAGTGAAAAATAGCCAGAAATTGAAGGAAATTAATGTTCATGCTAACAGGTTGGAGACTGAGAGGTATTGCTCCTCAAACCTGAGAGCAGCTTCATTGTGGCAATTGAGGAGGCCATGTCCTGACAAGTTGGAATAGGAAAAGGGATTGGAGTTAAAATGGTTGGCCACTGGGAAATACTACTGTTTGTGGATGGAGTGAAAGTGCTTGACAAATCTGTCCCCAGATCTACGTCAGATCTTTCCATTGTAGAGGAGGCCGCAATAGGAGAACTGGATACAGTAAACTACCCCAAATGTCTGCGGGTGAAGTGTTGCCTCATCTAGAAGGACCATTTGGAGCTCTGAATAGAAGTGAGAGAGGAGGTGTATGGGCAGGTGTAGCATTTCTTGCAGGGGAGAGATTAGTGGGAAGGGACGAATGGACAAGGGAATCACAGGGAACGATTGGTCCCTGGAGAAAGCGAAGAGTGGAGGGGAGGTAAAGATGGTTTGGTGTAGTAGGCTCCCATTGAAGATGGCAGAAGATGTGGACAATAATGTGCTGGATGAGGAGGCTCATGGTGTGGTAGGTGAGGACAAGAGGAACTCTACCCCTGTTTAGGCAGCGAGAAGATAGAGTGTATGTGGATGTTTGGGAAATGGAGGAGATGCAGTTGATCCATTCAGTTGTGGTCACACTGCTGTGGGATAGATCCCATCAAGCTGTGGAGTGCAGATGCGACTTAGAATGTTGCTGAGGCTTGAGGCACTGAGTTATGGACAGGTTGAGCAAGTTGGGACTCTTTCCATTGGAGTGTAAGAGAATGAGGGGTGATCTGAAAGTGGTGTATAAAACTGAGGGGAGAACAGACGGGAACGTGCAGATTGATAGGTTGGGAAATCAAGAACCAGAGGGCATGAGTTTAAGGTGAGGGGTTACATTTAAAGGAATTTGAAGAGTAACCTCTTCATCTACAGGGTGATCAGGGTGGTATGGGCTGCTAGAGGAAGTGGTTGAGACAGGTACTTTAACATCATTTGGACAAGTACACAGATAAGAAAGGTTTAGAGGGATATGGGCAAAATCTGATCAAACGGTACTTGCTTCGGTGGGAGTTATGGTCCACCTGGACCTTTCTTGATTAGTAAGGGTGCTAATTGTTATGGGAAGGCAGGAGAATAGGGTTGAGAATGAAAATAAACCAGTCAGGATCGAATAGCAGAGCAGACTTGACAGGCTGAATGGCCTGAATTCTGCTCCTGCGTCTTATGGCAGACCAGGTGGGCAGTGGGGCCTGTTCCCCTGCTGTATGACTACGTAACAGAGGGCAAAGGGTAGAACAAAGCAATGTCAGTCATCGGTGGAAATATTGAATACCATTGAAGGGCAGATAACCCTTCCATCATGTGTTCTTTGAGCAGGTCTTGGGCCTTGACAAGACTCAACTTCTCCACAAAGTGATCACCTATGTGTTTGATATCAGCAACACTGAAGAGTTCACATTGTGAACCCATTTCTGCATTTTGCAGGAAACACTCACTTTATAACTCTCTTATTTGCTCTTCACTCTTATATTGACATTTTCTTTGTTCTATCCAGTGTCCTCTGCTACATAAACTAATTTGCTTTCTCTTTTCTTTGCAACGAACAGTGTGTTGCAGGAATTCAGTGGTTCAAACAGCATCTGTGGGAGAAAAGGAATTGTTGGCATTGCAGGTTGAAACCATCCATCAAGACGATTCCTTTCCTCTCGTGTGCTACTCAGCCCGCTGAGATTATTGCTCCAGATTCCACCATCTGCAATCTTTTGTGTCTCTTTTTTTTTAGTTCTAACCAAGGGTCTTTGACTGAAGTATTTACTGTCTTCTCATTCCACAGTTGTGTGACTGGCTGAGCACTTCTATTATTTCCTCAGTGTTACTTGGTTTCTAGCAGCTGTACATTTCTGTATCTAACACCAATTCTTGTATTTGTTGTGCATCAGTAAAGGTGAGCATTAAAACAACCAGTGGGCTTAAAATCTGAACTAAAAATCCATGTAAGAGAGTCCAGGTGCTAAATCTGTCATGCAGTGACATTCAAATGGACCATACCAGCCATCCAATAACAATCTACATTTCCCAGCAATCATAACCTTCTAAATCATGTTTCACATGCTTTTCTAAATACATTATTCTTAAAAGTACTTGCCTCCACCACCCTGTCAAGGACTGAGTTCCAAATTTCAGTCACTTTGGGTGAAAATATTCTTCAAATCCCTTCTGAATCTCCCACTTGTTCCTAATTGAGGAAACTTTTAAGATCAAGCAGAAGGCAACTTAAAAAAATAACTTAAAGATAGAAGAGATCAAATCTGAAGACAAGCTGGCCAGTAATATCAAAGAAAATGTGAAAAGTTTTCAGATATATAAAGAATAAATGAGAGGCGAGAGTGGTTATCAGACTGTTAGAGAATTAGGTTGGAGAGGGAGTATTGGGACAAAGAGATGGCAGATGAAAATAAGTATTTTGTGTCAGTCTTCACTGTGGAAGACACTAGAGGTATTCCAGAACTTCGGCAGTGTCAGGGCAAAAGTGAGTTTAGTTGCTGTTAGTGATGAGAGGGTGCCTGGAAAGCTGAGAGGTCTGAAGGTTGATAGTCACCCAAATCAAATAAATCACACCCCAAAGTTCTGAAAGAGGTAGCTGAAGAGACATTAGTATTATCAAGAATTGCTAGATCCTGGAATGGTTTTGGAGGACTGGAAAACTGCAAATGTCATTCCACTCTTTAAAAAGGGTGAAAGCCAGAAGAAAGGAAATTATAAGCTAGTTGGAGTCCATTATTAAGGGTGTGGTTTCTGAGTACTTGGAGGCACATGATAAAATAGCCCAAAGCCAGCATGGTTTACTCAAGGGGAAATCTTGCACAACAAATCTGTTGGAATTCTTTGAAATAACAGGTATGATAGAGAAAGGAGAGTCAGTGGATGTTGTATACTTGGATTTTCAGAAGGCCTTTGACAAGGTGCCGTTCACAGCTCTGCTTAACAAGTGAAAAGCCCATGGTATTACAGGAAAGATACTCTCATGGATAGAACATTGGCTGACTAGAGGGATGCAAACAGTCAGAATAAAGGGCTGCCAGTGTCTAGTGGTCAGAGGAAATGATAGAAGCAGGTGCAATTACAATTTTCAAAGACATTTGACAGGTTCATGGATAGGAAAGGGTTAGAGGAATTTGGGCCAAATACAGGATAATGGGATTAGCTCCACAAGGCTCATTGGTTAGCATGGACAAGTTGGGCAGAAAGACCTGTTTCCATGCTTGTAACATCATGGCAGTTGTCATCAACACAATACTCATCCAGTTCTCAAATTTGACCCCAACATAACAGCTCCAACATCTGTTCTCAACACAAAACTGGGTCCATGTCTCATATCTGTAGTCAATGCCATATGATCCTCAGAGAGTACTCTCTTTTTTTAAAAAAACAAAAAGAATAGGATCCTATCTCTTCATCTCCCTTGCAGACAGTAGTGGATCTGGCCAGCATGTGTCTATAGCATGGTACTGTTCCAAGCCAACGATTTTTTCCCAAAATCTAATACTGTAGGCTACAGACACAGACTGTCAGTACACTATTTGGTCAGTCATTTAAAATGCAGACATTTGCATGGGTGCAGTTGTTGGTTCATTGTCAGAGTTAATTTAGACAAATGCCAATACAGACACTTCATTAATTGTTTGGAATGTTCATTGAAATGCAGAAATTAGTTTTGTTTTACATCTGAAGGATACTGAAGTGATAATTTTATATGGTGCCATTCTCCTTGTTTAGATTGTACTTTCTTATGCAGCCTTCTTTAAGTAAAAAGACTGGCTAATTTGGGAGTTCTGTTTTTTTTTCGCAGCTCCCTTTTGTACTTCAAGAGATGGTAAACAAGCATCTGGAGTCCAGTGAAGATTTCCAGACAGGACGGGAGCCAGTCCTCACGCTTGGTTCCTCTGATGTTGTGCCAACTTCTGTCATTGCCAGAGTTTTGGAAAAGCCGGAGCCATTGATCCTGAACTCTGCCAAGTCCAGCAGCAGCTCACAACCTGTTGCAGAAGATGTCTTTGTCCATGTGGACATGAGTGGCAACACCAATGGTGTGAACTGTGCAGGGAAAGAAGGAGATCAAGACATGACAGAGGCAGTATTGCCTAAAAATGGGATGTGTAGGCAGCCAGTTTGTTCAGAGAGCATACCAGATGAAGCAGCCACCTTTGAGAGGCTGAATCCATACCCCACTCCACCTCAGAATCTTTTCCCTGGCCGTAAAGCTGTCATTGAATTTTCTTCTGATGACAAGGTTAAAATCCCAAAGAACAGTCCCTTACCCAACTGTACATATGCCACCAGGCAAGCCATATCTCTCAGTCTGGTCCAAGGGGAGGAAGATGGGTTGGAACTACAGCGGACTGTAGCCAATAGTCCGTCCTCAAGCAGGAGGAAGTCAGGACAGGCAACCAACAGGCAGTACCAATCTCCAAAGTCAGGCACACCCAGAGGGCCGGGAAACCAGTTTCAGTCAGCTCAGTCGAGTCCATTCAACAGCCCACCTCAAACATTAAGTGCATTTGCCAGCTCTACAAGTTCAGAAGAAGACCTGCTTGCCAACTGGCAGAGGATGTTTGTAGAGAAGGTAGCTCCTGCCTCTGAAAGGGTCTTTGCTCATCGAACATCTTTCAGCAGTGACATGGTGCAAGAGTTGCAGAATAGTTTGGGCAACCATGTTGCTGTGGGTGAGAGTAGGCCAGCTTACTCGGACGGGGAAGAATCTGGCCAGAGCTGCAGCTGGACCATGAGTCGGGATTCTAGCCTGGATACAGACAGTATTGATTCTAAAGTACAGAAAAACAAATGTACATTGGGTTACAGGAGCAAGTTCTCTCAAGAAGAAGGTGAGCAGTTGCTGAACACCGCAGCTGTCAATCAGCTGGACTCGCAGTCTAGTCCACTGCAGAAGCACAAAGGATACACGGATACTGTCTCTAGTATAGTGGAAGAACACGAAGTTCTACTTTATGAAAGCCAGACCACACTACAAGATGAGCTGGAAGAGATTGAAGACAAAACATTGATGACTTCAGTGGGGCGTCAGCAGAAGAGTCCAAAAAGGATGGGCGTCCATTACTTATTGCGAAAGGACAGTCTAACTAGGGCACAGGAACAGGGTACCTTGCTGGATTAAAATCAAGGTACCACCCAAAATGTCACTCAGCAAAGAAAGCCTTTTGAAAACCTTTTTTGTGTGTGTAGAAATTAACAATGTTTCCTAGGAGTGTATGAAGCTGAGCAAAAGCAAACTAATCAGCATGTGCAGTTTTAGTAGAATCTGAGTTCAAAAGGCAATACTTCAGACAGTATTTTCTCAGAAAATCATTTTATTATGAACTAAGTCATTATGGGGTGGGGGGGAACCAAATTTCTGAAGAGTATTCATGCTGGGCGATGGCAGGTAATTTCTCAGTGTGTCTTTGGTTTTTGAGTTTTTGTGTACTTAATGTTTTCCTTGCATGCTTTGAGCAATGCGAGTGATTGCATATTTTAGTTATCCTTCGGGTGGTATTAAATTTGTGAAATGATCTCAGTGCATTAAGAATGGTAGGTGTTGGCCTTATTTCAAAGATGTAGCAGACACCAGAATGTATTTTAAGCTCCTTGGTTTAAGTTGAGACTGCTAATGCCAATCTTTAACATACAAACCATTTAGTTGTGTTTGTAATTTGCCTGTCCTGTCCTGAATTACTATGTGAATCACTGATTCATTGGTTTGCAGTGTTACCACAAATATTATGGCTGCCTAACTTTGCCCAAATGGAGAAAAAGTGACATTGAATTTAATTTTTTTTGGTTCTGATGTTTACTTCTGCCTACTAAAGTCCAGAATAGACCTCTACAACATCTTGAAATTAAAGATGTATGAAAAGATGTTTGACAAAGGCAGAAATACAAAATGGAAACTTTTCAGATACTTTTGATAGAAGCATTTTAGAATTTCCAGACTGCCGTCTAACATGGTCTTGTCTTCCCATTGCAACCCAGTGAACAGTAGAAGTGTTTCTAAAGTGTTACCACATATTCTTACTGCCTCACTTACCAAGCAGGTGGTCCATGACAGGTTAAATCTGGGTTACCACTAAGCAGAACTGGATAAGTTCCCATGGTTGCCAACTCTAGACTGTAAAACAGGGAAGCTTGAATGAATTGTTAAACAAACTGACTGCTTTGTTGATCAGCTGCAGAGATCTGAAACTTCCAGCCTCTGTGTGGTGTTGTGTTATTTTCTAACCACCAGATAAGGCTCCAACATCTGCAATGCCCACACCTAACCTGAAGATTACTGAATGGCTTGGTTGTCTAAACTGGATTAACAACCGTTCATTTCCCTGTTTTACCACCACAATAATACAAAATGTGTCTGTACAATATTGAAGTACAGATAAATGCTTCTGTAAAAATAGATTTTCCTGCCATTCTTTGAAATGGGGTGTAACTGTCCAGCCCTCAATATCCTGCAGTTTCCTCTAAATATCTGTTGATCTGGGAAAGAATCCCAACTTTACAATGTCCTCTTCCATTGGCTAACTTAATGACAATATTCCAACTGTTAGGTTTAAAAGTTATGAATTAAAATTAAGTATTAATATTTCTAAACTTTTGGGTAGGTTACTGCTTACCTGAAAAAATTCAAAGCTGATTGCGTCCTTGTAATGAAGTTAGTTCTACATTACAGTATTTTAAAACGAGCATCAACTGCCAAACTCAGCAATGGGTAACTGAATGAAATCGGTTTTTATCTGGCTGACTGTTGCAGGTGCAAGACCTCTTGGGCACTCATAACTTGCTCCTCAGGGAAAATATTATAAGCCTGTTGGGAGCACGCGCACACACTCACACTCACACTCACTCACTCACTCTCCAAGAACTCCTTCATCTGGTAACTTCTCAACTAACTTATCCATCTTAACCTTGTGATCCTCCTCCCTCACTTTTAGAATATTAAGTTTTTCTTGAATGTAAAACTATTGTGTTATCATATAGTGAGTTAGCAGTTTGAGTTAGATAACAGAGTTTGCCCACATGTTTGAATTTTAATTTCCACTGATCAATAATTTTGCATTTTGGGTATGGGAATTTTTCTCGGTTAAATCATTAAAGCAGTGGTAAGTTTGGATGAGGTGTGCAAACCTGACTTCACTTTGAGGCAGTGAATTCATGTGGTGCCTTTCTTTGATTGACTGTAGGTGACGATACAAAAGTTTAGCTTTTCAGTGACACCATAAGTAGATAGCAGCCTGACTTGTATTTTCAGTAAACCTCTTTACCAATGGAATTTAGTCACACAATATTCCCAATTAAATATGTGAAGTCATAAAAATAAAGTTGTAACGCTAAGAGGATAGGCATCTGAAACAGAAACAAAGAATATTGGACATACTCAGCAGGTCAGGAAGCATTAGATGTTTCAGGTTGCCAGTCTGCAAAAAGCCCTCAAGCCAATTGATGCATCTGAAGGCAGTCCTGAGGACTGGACACTAGTTTGAATACAATATCAAGCTGCTTCCTAATATCCACTTGGCTGTGATGTATCCAATATTTTTCATGGCCTATTCTGCTTTTGAACAGTTTGCAGCATGTGTTACGACTGAGAACAATAATTTTTCAGTTGTCAATCTCGATGTACAGATTTCATTATTTCAGCCATCTTTGAAGCTTTTTCCCTGTTCATCTCTTGACTTTTTTTTTCAGATGTTCTTCAAGGAATATCTTCCTTGGTCTTTCTCCATGACATTGATCTTTTGGGGATTTAGATGTCTAGGGTTCTGTCATGCTGTCATGATCGCTTTAGTATTCTGAGGTAGATAAAAATGATTAATTTCCTTCAGTGGGTGTCCATCACTTGAGTGCAGACTAGTCAACTAAGGGCCTTGGCTCCATAGACAGCCTTTATTTTTAATGATATGACTTCAATCCTGTAGTTTTCCAAAGTTCTCCTTTAACAGTCCTGTCTGTGATTTCTTTTTCATAGACAAGACACAGGCTGTTTGGTATAAGAATTATATAAGGTCCATTTGAGAGTACACTATTGCAATGCAATCCATGTCTTCCCAGGAGTGAGTCAATTAGCAGCATAATCACAACAGCAGCTTTAGTCCCAATCTGTGATCTCCACGATAAGCAACTTTGCATACTGAAGCACATTTGACATGATTTAACATGATTCGGGTTTCACCATCCTCTGATGTATTGGCAGCTAAGTTCTCGATCATTTGGATGATTTTGTTTTCTATTATAAATTTAGAATCTTTTACAGACATACCTAATCTCTGTGTCAAGATTTGGTCTTTCAAGCATAAAGGAGCTCAGTGTCTTCTCCACTTTCTTAAGAGTTGTGTGGTGTTAATATCTCATGTATTTTTCCTCAGCTGGAACAGAAGCCAAACAGCATTGGGTAAGGACTCAGGACTTTATGTGAAATTATTTAATTGACAGACTAATTTCCTATCCTTTTGTTTAGTAGGTTTGCAGAATCGTCTATGCACTGTTGTTCCCTTTAGTCCCCCTTACTTGGCCCACACAGTCATACCTTGTATGAGATGATTATTACCAGTCTTATATGTTTATGTAGGGGTTGTGATCCAGCTGTTTTTCCTTCGGACTTCCCAAGTGTTCACTTAGTTTTGGGAATATTCTGTTTAAAGATCAGAACAATTGAATTGAGCTTGTTCTTTCCCTGTTTAGTTTTTGTTTTCGATCAGCCATCTTTTAGCTTTTGGTCTTGGCCGTGTAAGTTTAAATGAATCTGAACTCAGGGCATTTAATGCACCAGGTACTGATTTGAACATTATTGAGCTGCATCATGCTGTCCTGCTTTTGAATTTGCTGATAATTTGGGGTTTTCAGGCTACAGCCTGTGATCTCCAGTTGATTTGACCCAAAACTTTGAGAGGGTGAGGTGGTGGTGAACGCCATTCTGCTGTTGACTCTTGTGGTAAATGTGAACTTCATTGCCATTGTATAAACTTTTGGTTCTTGTGTTGTAGTCTTGCTGACATTGAGATTACTGTATATTCCAGTCTTTGTTCAGGGGAAGTTGATCATTACTCTGCCATACTTTGTTATTAATGCCTGACTAAACTAGAGCCAACTAAAATCATCAAAGCAGTATTAGTTTATTTTTCTTTGACACCTAAGTCATACTATTTATGGTCTTCTCATAAAACTTACCTTTGATTTCAGCTGAGTGATTAAAATTGATGCATAGGGATTGATGAAAGTAGTGAAACACAGACAGTGGGATGTTCTCTGAAGGTCATACGACAGTCATTAATATTCTGTAAGAGACTTTCCAGATCATTGACAACGTTTGACATAACAACAAAGTCAGTACCAGACCAAAAGTTGGGACACTGACATTTATTTAGATCCAGGAAACGAGCAGACATGGAATAGGGAAAAAGAAGGCTCATTTTGTGGGTGGAGCAGTTAAATAACAAAAGGCTGGTGATGCATGACTAAAGGGAGACAGCAATGGGACAAGTAAACATGTGACTAGAGGTCAGATTAATTTCCAGACAATGTTGAACTCAGTGAGTCTGGTAGTGTAACTGAGAAGTGGAGACCTGTTGCTCAAAGTTACATTGCTCTTCACTTTAGATCTGTGTGGGAAGTGGAGGATAAATGGGATATGAGCACCTGAAAGCCTGATGTCAATTATGCATTCTGTGTGAATATGTCCCCCAGCTAACTTCCACTAATGTGGAAGAGGACTATTGTGGAGAGGACTGCACTGAGAGTGGTACAGCATATACCAATTGAACAAAGCAGAATTGAGTACCCTTTTCACCAAGAAAGAGTAAGTGCACCCTCTGTCAATTGTGGGGCGATTATAAAAACAAACTGTTTGGTGAAATTGAGGCTTAGAGCAGGAATGAGTGATGCATTTTGGAGTGGTATCAAGTTGAAGGTACCAGAAATGGTAGACAGTGATCTGGTGAATGTTGGCTAGAAATGGAAGCGCTGGAGGAACTCGCCCTGTTGAACAACATGTGTGGAAAGAGAAACCGGTCAACATTTTGGATCAGAAATCTTCACAACTGGGGAATGAGGTACAATATATAAAAAAAAGCATGTGGTGACTTGTTTGACGGATTAGGTGAGGTGCATGAGTATAATTTGTAGAAACAGTGCAAAAGAGGCATAAATGTGATAATGTGAAACAAAGAGAGCAGTTTACCTGAAGTTAGAAAATTCACTGTTCATTTCAAAAGATTTGGAAGTACTCATTTAAAATGTTTTTCTAGGTAATGTTGGACTTCACTGTGCCACTGGAGGGGACATCAGAAGGGAAGTGAACTGAGCACACAGTGGGAAGCTCAGTAACACTCTGGCAGATTGAGCTCAGGTGCTCCACAAGGCAGTCACTCAAGCTGCGTTTGGTTTCTTCCGTGTAGAGGAGTGAACTGTCAACACTGAATGCAGTACATTATACTGGGAAGAAGAACATGACCCTCTCCCATGCTGCTTCTTTAAAGTGCCTTGCTATTGGTCATTAATCACACTCCTTACCGCTTGAGCTGTCCTAACCTATCTCCATGTAGGCTTCTGTGTTACACTTCACAAAGCTGTAAACTCTCCATGCTTCCCCAGGTCACTGAAACATTGAGAGGTTTCCCTTTCAGCTGATGTTGCTGGATGGCTGAGAACTTGCAGCATTTCTGTTTCAGTTTCCGATTCTGGCGCCCACCGTTTTGTTTGGTCTTCTTTTCTTTGAATATGGGAACTGGTTTGTGAATGGACACAAGAATACAATATCCTAGTTCTGGCAGGGGAGAAGAGGTAAAGGCAGAAGTGTGGAAATGGAATAGATCTGATCCAGGATCCTCAGCATGCCAGGCAGCATCTATGGAAAAGAGTACAGTCAATGTTTCAGGCCGAGACTCTCAGCAGGACAAAGGGTTGTGGCCTGAAATGTTGACTCTACTCTTTTCTGTAGATGCTGCCTGGCCTGCTGAGTTCCTCCAGCATCACACACAAAATGCTGGGGGAACTCAGCAGGCCAAGCAGCATCTATGGAAAAAAGTACAGTTGATATTTCAGGCCAAAACCCTTTGGCAGGACCCATTTTGTGTGTCTTGCTTGGATTTCCAGCATCTGCAGATTTTCTGTTGTTTGTGATCCAGGATTCTGTTAAGTGATTAACTGAAAAGTGAAGATGACACTAGGTCAGGTCTGATGGAAAAGTGGGAGAACGAAGCTGATTCTGCACAGGATATGAGGTTTACGGTGGATGTTGATCATCAGCTGGACCCTGAAATGAACTGTAAAAGGAAGCAGAGGACAGGTATTGTGGGTTGAGGTAAAGGTGGGAGCGTATTGTCTGAGAGTTGAGATAGATAACTCAGGAATGGAACAGCAGTACCTTAAAAACAGGCTTACGCGATTGGTGCTTATAACGTTAGTGAAAATCTCTTTAGCAGCAGTTGAAAGATCAATATAATGTTGATCTAAAAATATGGTGATGTTCCAAGTACAAATGTGCCTATGTGTGCAGCGACTTGGCAGTGATGATCTGGGAAGCATTAAGTACAGCAAATTAAGTTGTGACTGAACTCTGAGGTTAGTTATTAGAACCAGTTCACCCACATGAATGACTACTGTCACATTTTTCAGAGCATTGATTTAATTTCTCCAATTTGCTACGCTGCTTTGACTTGGACATGTACAGTGAAAATTGATAGGAGAGCTGATTCATTCCCGAGATAGGTGTTCCCAAAGCTTGTGCCATGTTTTACCTAACAGAAAATTTCCTTTGTGTGGAAACACTTGGTTTTAGCTTGGCAGAACATCCATGAGCATTGAAGGCACTTGATGCAATGACTGTGATGTGTTAATTCCACCCCTAAAAAGCCAGAGAACAGACTGTATTTCAGAGATAGTTATATCACTTGTGTGCACAAAATCTGTCAACCCTCCACATGTTAAGCACTCTCCGCCTCCTTCTCCAGTTCACTGCAGTTTGTCTGATGCAGTTTATTTTTGTGTATGTTCCCTTTGCTTTCTTCCCTAACTTGTGAGTTGTGTGTCAGCTGACTTCCCATTGTGCATGGCCAACCAGCATATTTTCTGATCTGTTATGTCCCCGTTTCCACCCTATCCAGTGGGACTCCTTCCCTTTCACCCCATCATACTCTGTGATATCAAGTTCCCTCTGCCACCTGCTCTCACAGCACAATATCTTATTCCTAAACACCTTCTATGCTGCATTTCTCACCCCTTACATCAGGATACTCTAACAAATCAACCCCATAATTACCTAGAGAGGCTGATCACTGCTTCTCCTGACTGCTCAGGCTCTGCTGTCTCCCACCCACACACTTCATGCCCTCTCCAAGTCTGATTCACTCTGTCATCTACCTGCTGTTCCTTCCTAGCCTCTCAACCTCCCCACTCTGTTGCACTTTGTTCATGTTTTACTTCATATCTACTAATTAAATAGGCATTTGTACCATTCAACTCGATGCAAACTCTCAGAGCAGTCCCATCAATTTCTTTCAGCTAATTCTTGTCACGTCCATTAATAGTGCTTCTCCTTCTACCATGTAACACCGATAAATATCACACCAGTGTGACTCCTGCTGCATTACTGACACTGACACTCCTGCTGTGGTGCCGAGAGACTGGCCAAAGTAATATGGGTGCAGTCTGAAGTTAAAATTGTATAGAGAAACTTTGTATTTATCCAGAACATGCTCTGGTTCTTCCTTGTGTACAAGTATTCTTTGGTTGTGGCTAGTATGTGTCTACAACAGCAATATTGACTTGCTGTTGACTGGAGCAGCAGTAATGAAATAACTTGAACTTCTCCAACATGTTAGTCAGTGGTGTTCAGGAACCTGGGCCATCTGCTCTGGTTAGTCTACCTATTGATCAGTGGGTTGATTTCAAGCAGTGTGTTTGGCCATTTTAAAGGCCTAGTACCTTTTCAAGAATTACCAGCATCTGGCCCACTCTGTCTATTCGATGAAATGAATTTAAAAAAGCATTGGCTAGCGCTTAGTCTGTGCATCCCAAGCTCAGCACTCTTCCCCACGCTGTGTTGGAGATGTCTTTGGTAAACAATTCTGAGGGCTAATCATTCATTAGCATTAAGGTTATGTTGATGAATTGCACTTTCGGTGTATTTGAGGGCCAGTAGCCCCTCTGCACATTCACTTGGCTTGAGAACGCAGCTGCATTTTATGTTCAGTTATCCTCTGAGTGTTGCAAATCCCAGTTTTCAATCTGTACCTTTCTCAGTTGAAGCTACAGGGTTTTAGTGCTTCCAATCCATTTTACTCCTTCCTTAGGGATGCAGGATGTTGTAGCAATTCATCTGTATCCATGTACAAGACTGTTAAACTTTTACTGATTTTATTTTCTCAATTTGTAAAACTGAACTGATGTATATTTTAAACAAAATAAAGTATTTTAAAATTAGTTCTTGAACTGCTTCTGTTTTACCTATTTTCTTGCAAATTAGAGGGGTACAGTCTGAAGGAGTTGAGCATTGCTCTTGCTGTGTGTTCAGATTCTTCAGCTGTGATATAGTGTGTCAGGATATGCTTAAAGTGAAAGACTTTAATTTTGGTGCATAGGGATTCCAGATCAGAAACTCCTCACTTATACTGCTGATCCTGTCATTCTCCCCCCCCCCCCCCACTCTTAGTGTCTGAGTGTTTCTATTAACTACCGCAACTCCAGCTTAATCCAACACTGTGGGAATTACCAAGGTCAGAAGACTTGGGAGATACTTGTTTTCATTACCCAGAGTATAGTATTACCAGCAAGAAAATTATGGTATACAGTAACTTTATAAAAATACCTGTTGAGCCACTGTTGGGGTACTGTGCACAGTTCTGGTTGTGACTGCCTGGTGAATTCAGTTATCTTTTCAGTCAATCCCCTCCATGCTAATATGTTACTTCAGCCCCATGGACTAACCTTTCATGCTGCACTTTATCTGGAAATCTCATTTCTTCCTATTGAATAAATCTCATTTATTCATCCTATATGTCCTCAAAGAACTCACCAAATTTATCGAACACTTACCTCTTTCATAAACAATCTGCTGAAGGCACTCAGCAGCTCAAACAGCATCTTAGGGAGAAAAATAACAAGTTGCATTTTTGGTTGATGCAGGATCTCAAACTGAAAGTAAACAATTCCTCCCTCACCCATCCCCAGGTGTTCATGCAGCATGCTGCTTTTTGCTCCACATCCAGTATCTGCAATCTCTTGTGTCTCGATCTTCACTTTCATATACTTTATGATCTTCTAACTGTCCTGCTAACACCATCCTAATACTGAATTCCATTTTCCTAATGGTAGATATTAGGGTAATTGACCTAGTTTCCTCTTTTCAGATTCCCCATTTCATAAGTCAGGTGTTGTATCCTGTTATCTAGTCCTCTGGCATCTCTACAGAAATGCCAGAGGATGCAGCATGGTAGCAAAGGTGGTTACTGTATCACTATTACTGCACCAGTGACCTGGATTCACTTCCATCACTGGAATGAGTTTGTATGTTCTACCTATGACTTCATGGATTTCCTTTAGGTGGTGCAGACTCATTGGAATGAAAGGGCCTATTATGGTGCTGTATCCCTTAAAAAAAATCCTTGGAAGATGCAAGAAACTGCATATCTACAATCAGGAGCAATAATAGAAGAATTTTGGCAGGTGACAACTAACATGCCCACTATTTCTCATAACTAAGTCCAGAGGATTTCAGGCCAGTGGCCTTGTTGTCCTTCAACCTCATTAGTTTGCCCAGTATTTAGAGAAAATGGTAATTTCTCTCCTCCCTATCACCCCTTTATGATTATGATTATTGTTATTATTATGATTAAGGGTATTGGGATATTGATGTTATGTGGCATATTAACCACATTGGCCTCATCTTTCACCTAAGAAGACTTAGAATGGAATGAGAAGCAAGATATCTCACTCCAGAAAGGCTGCCAAAGGGAAGTTAGTTTGCAAAATCCCATGCATTTTATTACAGCCTTGTTCTCCTTGTGGTGTATTAACGGACAACAGTGTCCTCTTGTACTTCATTATCGCACTGCCGTGTTTCCTTCTGACTTCTTATCGGACTGTACTGTCATTTACGTGGCACTGCAGTACTCCTGATTTATTATGACATTGCAGTGTCCGCTCATGATGTATTCGAGCACTACAGTGCCTCCCTCTGCACTGCAATAATATTACACAGAGGGGCATTATGATATGTTTTAGATGATTTTAGTGTTGCTAGTGTGCTGCAGTGCCCTTTGTGTTTTATTATAGGACTGCAGAGTCCCCTTGTGATAGTTGGTGCTCCATCCTGATTTCTTACAGCTCCACAGTGCCCCTTTGTGTTTTATTATCACATTGCAATTCCACCTTTGATTTATCAGCAGATTACAACACTCTTATGATAAAGGACAGCAGTACTACATTTTGCCCAGTCTTCAATTGGGCACAATTCCACTGTTTCAGACTCAGCCGGCCAAAGTTAAAAGTTTATTATAAAAGTCACCAAATACTACCCTGATGGTTGAAGTGTAATAACTGTCCCTGAACTTGGTGGTAAGGGTCTTAAGGCTCTATACCACCTTCCTGGTAATAACAAAGAGAAGAGCGCATGGCCTGGATGGTGAGGGTCCTTGATCATGGATGCTGCTTTGTAGATATGCTCAGTGGTGCAGAGGACTTTTCCAGTGATGAACTGCGCAGTATTCACTACTACTTGTAGGCTTTTCTATTCTTGAGCATTAATGTTTCCATACCAGACCATGATGCAACCAGTCAGGATATGATAAGCTGTGTAGCAATAGAAGTTTGTCAAAGTTTTAGCTGAATTTTGAATTATCGTGGGCTCTGGGTTTAAACTTCATTTGGGTATAATTCCATAGGTTCTTTCACTTGTTGCATACACTACCAGAAGCTCTATCTCTAGTTAGAGACAGTTTCAAACTCCAGTCTTGACCTGGGTGCGATTTCTTCTGAACTTCATTTCAAAAATGTAAGCAACTTTTAAGGACTATAGCCTTTCCTTCTCTTTCCTGCAGTTTGAGGAAGTGACCTCTCAGGATCTACACTGTCAGTCCCTCTCAGTACTTTGGATGTCTCAATCTGTTAAACTGCAAGGAGAGAAGGCCAGTGCTCACCAACCTACATAAGAACCTGTGAACCAGAATTTGGCCTTGTAAGTCTGATCTGCCATTCATCAGGATTATGGCTGTCTTTTTAATTTCTTCTATATTTATCAGCAATCAAATCCTTCCATAACATAAAACATGGAACAGTACATCACAGGAATATGTCCTTCAAACCATGATGCAATTTTAAACATGTACACCTGCCTGTACAATGTCAATATGCTTCCATTCCCTGACTGTTCATGTGTCTATCCAAATGCCTCTTAAATGTTGCTTTCACCACTTCCATAACAGCAAGTTCCAAGCACCAACCACACTGTGTAAAATAAAACCTTAACTCATAAATCTTCCTCTCACCTTAAAGAAATGCCCTAGTGTTTTTGACATTTCCACCTGGGGGGAGAAAAGGCACTTGCTATGTACCTATCCAAATTTTGTGTACATTCTATCAGGTCACCACTAAGCCCCTGATGTTCCAGAGAATACAATCTATGTTTGTCCAGTCTTTATATCTAATACTCTAATCTATGCAACACTCTAGTGAATCTCTTCTGCATCCTCTCCAAAGGTTTCCACATCCTTCGTATAATGGCGTTACCAGATTTGCACATGATACTCCAAATGTGGCCTAACCAAAGTTTTGTACAGCTGTAATACGACTTGCTAAACTTTTATGTCCGGACTGATGAAGGAAAGTGTGCCATTTGTCTTTTTTATTACATATTTGCTTGTTTCCATTTCCAAGGAGCAATGTTCTTGCACCCGAAGATTCTTCTACACACCAATGCTCCAAAGGTCCTGATATTTACTATATGCTTTCTTCTTACATTTAACCTCCTAAAGAGCAGCACCTCATATATGTCTGGATTAAATAGCATCTGTCATTTCTCTGCCCATATTTGCAATTGGTCTATATCCTGCTGTGTATTCTTTGACAACTTACCTCACTACTTAATTGTTGTGTTGTTTGTAATCTTACCAACTAGCCCACCTGCATTTTCATCCAAATCATTATAGCACAATCAACAGATGTCGCAGCACTGATCCCTGTGGGATTCTGGTGATCACAGAACTCCAGTCAAAATATCACCTTCCACCACTGCACTGTCTTCTGTGGCTAAGCCAACTTTGAATATTGTCTACCAACTCTACATGGGTCACATGCCCTAATTTTCTGGATCATCTACCATGAAGGTCCTTGTCAAGTGTTTTACTGAAGTCAATGTGTATAACAACCCTCATCAATCATCCAACTCACTTAAATGCATAAGATTTGACCTGTCCCACACAAAACCATGGTGACTATCTCTAAGCCCTTGCCATGCTTTTCAAAATGTGACTATATTCTATTCCTAAGAATAATTGCCCTGAGATGATGTAAGGTTAATGGGCCTATTACCCTTAGCTCTACCGTCCTTTAACAAAAGAACTAAATTGGCTATTCTCCAGTCCTCTGGGACCTCACCTGCAGTTAGAGGTGATACAAAGATCTCTGTCAAAGCTCCAGCAATTTTCTCTTGCCTCTCTCAGTAGCCTGAAATAAAGGCCATCAGACCCTGGATCCATTTTAATGTTCTTCAAAAGGCCCAATACCACCTCCTTGATGTTAATGTGCCTTCAAATATCAGCATACCCTTCCCTGATCTACTTGGTGAATGTTAAACAAAGTACTTGTTTAGTACTTGCACACTTCCTCTGAATCTAAGCATAATTTCCCTCCTTTGTCCTTGATGTTAACATTCATGTGACTTCCCAATTGCTTGTATACCCAAATCTCTCACTGTTAACTAAATCATCTAAGTTTCTGTTTTGTGCACCACATGGATAATACATTTTCCACTCTATTTCATCTGCCACATTCTTCCCTACTCATTTGGCTTATCTAGTTTCCCCTGAAGACTCCACCGCACTCAATCCTACATAAATCAGTGTGATCAGTAAGCTTAGAAATATAACACTTAGTACTCTTGCCAAAATTTTTGATAAAATTATGAAAAGTTGGGGTCCTGAGCATTGATCTGTGTGGTTCTCCACTGGTGACTTGAGATAGACTCATTTGTTCCTATTTAAGGACAAATTCTCAGTTAAGGAATCAACCCAGTGAACCACGCTACACTGAGTCAAGACAAAGCCTTGCTGAAGTCCATTTATAAACATCTACTGCCCTACACTCATTTACCCTCTTGATACCTCTTCAAAGAACTCCAAGAAATTTGTCAGACGCAACATTTCACACAAAATGCTTGCTGAATATTCTAGATAAAATCTGGTTTCTCCAAATGTTGGAAACTCCTGACTCTCAGAATCCACTCCAGCAATTTGCCTACCACTAATATGAGACTCACCAGCCTGTAGTTTCTTGGTTTCTTTTTGCTACTCCTTTTAAACAATGGTACCACATTAACCACTCCCCAATCCTGCAAAACATCACCTGGGGTCAGAAAGGAAGCAAAAATCTCTGCAAGGGACTCTGCAATTTTTTCTAGTTTCCTGCAAAGTCCAAGAATGCACTGGGTATGCCCTGGGGATTTGTTCACTTTGAGGGTTTCAATCCATTCTCGCTACTAATTCACATACCAACCAAGACAACACAGCCCAATTCCCATATTTCCTTTTCCACAGTAAAACTGAAGAGGTATTCATGAACATTTTCTCCTATTCCCTTTGGTTTTGTATGTAAACGACTTTGCCGATCATCAAGAGAACCTACTTCTCCCTAGCTGCCCTTTTTGTTCCATACAGAATCCCTAGGGATTTTGCCTCACTTTGCCTACCAGATTCTTCTCATATCCTTTTTATGCCCTCCAAACCTCTCTTCCTGTAGCATCTATATCCTGGAACACTAAGCTACCAGTCCTGCTCTTCCCTTCCTCAGCCATGTTTCTATTATGGCTATATCATCCCAGTCCACAATGCTAATCCATCCCTTGAGTTCCTATGCCTTATCTGTCAACCCCTCATGAATTGAAATAATTGCAGTTTAAACCAATGATCTTTCCTCTCCCTTTACTGTACTCCTGTCTATCCTGATGACTAAATACAAGAGGTATCATGGTTGACATGGAGTATTTGAGGATGGATAAAGTATAACAGTAATTGTAAAACATCAATGAAATGCTGCTGAAAAGATCACAGAGCAGAGTCAAATATAAAATAACATAAATAGAAGATTGATTGATGAGCTAAAAACGGATAGTTAGACACACTAAATGTTTTCTGTTGGTCATTTTCTGATTGGTAACTAACAATATAGAAAATTGTAAGGAGAGCATAAGGATCCTGCAAAGGGATATGGATAGGTTGATGGGACAAGAAGTTAACTGGTGGTGTATCATGATGGTGTATAATAATTGTCCTGGTGAAGGTATCTGCTTGGAAAGGAGGAATAAAATAATTATTTAAATGAAACAGCAATTAAGTATAAAGAGAGTTGAGCGTCCTCGTTCATGAAATACAAGAGGCCAATTATGAAGTAATCAGGAAAACTAACAGTTGCCCTTTTATTGGCAAGTGGTATGAAATTCAATAGTGGAGACATTGTGAGGCAACTGTGATTTCATATTTGGAATTCTGCAGTCAGGTTTGGCCTTGTTTAAGATTGTACCCACACTATTGAAGGAAGCAGAGAGAAGGTTCATTCAACTGATTGGAAAGAGATATTCAGACATGGGGATGTGACTAGGATAGAGGTTGATGGATGAAAAGATATTTAGCCTTTTCTTGCCAAAATCTAGAATGACAGATGATCTATTTGAAGCATAAAGAGTCTGATGGGATGTTTCCTTGATTGGAGGGTGGTGGTGGGTTTGGGGGGGGGGGGTGTGTTTAGTCATCTCCAATTAAGGAAGCAGTTTTGAGTAAGTTGCAGAAATAGTGATGAATTTCTGGAAATAGAAACATTCAAGTGTTCACTGATAGACGTTTACAAGGGAGTTGAGGAGTAAGGGAAGAGGGCTGAATAACCTATTCCTGCTTCTGCTTGTCTATACACCATCTTAGATTTCACTTTCCCATTGAGCTTTGAGTTCGTGAGTTATCTGTTCAATGACATTCCAATCTGACAATTCCTTCACATCAGATCTGTGGTGAATGAATGGCTGCATAGAGTTGAATTCTGTCACCCTCTTCTCTAGACTTAATGTTCACAGACTGATAGTGAATCCATATTTCAACTAAGCACCCTTAACAAACAGTCTATTGGGGTCTTCCAGTTGTGCTGCTTTGCCTTAGTTATACCCTTTCATCAGATGTGATCATTATTGCAAGGCCAGGATTTAATGCCCATCCTTATTTGCCTTAAGTCCCTGTCTTGAACTGTGCTGTGAAGGCTGTAGGATTTGGAGGCTGGCGTTATATACCATGTGAACAGGACATTTGACCCAGCATCCAACCTAGTTGCCTACCTGAGGTAGTCCTATTTGGTTGTGCTTGTCCCGTATCCTTCTTTGAAGCTTTCCTATTCATGTAGAGTAGCAGCCAAAATGTCTGTTAAGTATTGTCGTTGTACCCACCTCTGTTGTTTCCTTTGGCAGTTTGTTCCATACAGTATATCCACCACACTATGTGTCAAAAACTTGCCTGAGGTCCCCATTAAATCTTTCCCCTCATCCAAATCTCCACCCAGCTATTATGAATCTGCAGAGCTTCCATCATCCAGTTACAGTTGGATGTATATGGTTCCCATTTGATGCACAGCATCTCCCTTTGAGGGGATAATGAGGATGTTGATAAGGAAGCTGATGCAGCAGTTTCCATCACACTACTTGCAGCATCAGATCCCAAGGAGCTCGCACCCTGCCATCAGGACAATAAAGTAAGGTGAACATTGTTAACACCAGCTTAGGTTGTAGCAACACAAAGATTTTAAAATGGTTTCTCAGTTTAGTGACCGGGTATCAGCTAGTAAGAAACCATGTGTATCACTTTTGTTCATCCCTCAGGGGACCAGCCTGTGACCTGGAAGGGGTCTTCAGCTGCTCTTTTATGCAAACCCTCGGAGCTCAGGCCTATTCAGCCCTTCTGCAGATAGCAGCAACAACAGTCTGAAACCAGAGTAAATGGACTCTCCTTGCCAGTCTATTGTATCCACTGACCGATTGCATTGACCTGCAATCGTTGGAGGTCCTGAACTCTAAGTCAATAGCACCCATTTCAGTGCTAGACCTCTGACAGCTTCTTTCCAAAGATTCTCTCCTCTGCCTGGTTCCAGAAAGAAATTATTCATTATTTTTTACCTTTGTCAAGCTGCAATCCTGAGTATACTGCTTTATTAAACAATGAAAGAAATCTGTTCATTTAATTCTGCAGTGTTTATTTTTGAATAAGCAAGCAAGCATTGTGACATAATAATTGAAACTGAAAATGCAGGAAACAGTCAGCAGCTGTGGAAAGAGAAACGGATCTGATTTAGTTGGGATTATGAAATTTTATTTCATGATGTGCACATATCAGCATCAGTTTTCATAGCTATCTCTGCAATTCTAATGTCAGATATGTAATTTATTTGGGTTTTGTTGCTTGGAGTTATTTTCTTAAATCTAGTTTCTTCCACAGTTCAACTAACCTCACCTGGCAGCCTCCACATTGGAAGAATGTGCAGGGATAATTCTCCCTGCTTTCGGCTCAATATTCAAGTCAACTGCATCACACAATGACTTAAAGTTTGTACTGTGTGTGCACTACATTACATTCTGTGTGTGCACATGCGGCTGTGAGGGATAACACAGATGCAAGCTAGGTATCTAGATATTTCTCCTGACGGCCAGCTGAGCTCCACCCCAAACAGAACCTGTGGCAGCTTCTGGTCAGAGCTCTGGTGGTACAGAGAGCTCATCTGCTGTTGGACATCTCAGCATTTTCTAGGTGCAAATTATTTGTTGCTTAAAAACGGAATAAAATTTATCAAAAAATAAATTCTTCGATATTTCTATTATAATTCACTGTCTCATTAAAAGTTAATTTATCATATTCCTCTTTGCTTCTTGGTTTTCAGCAGACTTTGTGTAGGACCGCATCTTTACTTCTCTTTAAAGAACTTTGTTATTTAACCCTCTCAATAAAGTTGAATTGGAAGCAACATCCCATCTACTTGGAGCTATCTTCATTTCTCTGACCAATGTACAAGTCACGAGATGGTGGTGCTCCAAGTGCCTGTTCTTTCCCTTCTTGACAGTCTAGCTCATTGGAGAACTTTGGTGAGTTGCTATGATCCATCTTGTGGGTGAGTTTCAGTGATGGAGGGTAGTTGATGGAGTGCCAATCAAGAAAACTGCTTTGTCCTGAATGGAGTTGGCACTTCCTGTGAGTTGCTGAAACTGTACTCATCAGGGAAGGTGGAAAGTATTCCATCATACTTTGGAGTTGTGGCTTGTAATGCTTTGTGAACTATTAAGTCAGTCACTCACCATAGTCTCTGGCCTGCTCTTGTCACCATTTATGAGCCGAGTACAAAGGTAGACTCCAGGTTTCAGAGATGGGGTCAGATGTGGGTCTGCATTACAATGTGATGTTAAATAACTTGTGTTTATTCTGTGAGAACCCAATTTACTTTTCAGACCATTTGGAGATGGCAGCAGAGGTTATGTGGGAAAAAATGACTATTCCATTAACTACTGCAGTTTAATATTATCACCTCTGGCTCATTCTAGATCAATGAAGAGAATTGTGGTTCCATAATTGGTTCATAATTTCACTTGGGAAAGGTTGCAGAAAGTAATTCTTCAGTGAGTCCCTGTAAGATCCTCATTTTACAGATAGGACAGTCAGCAGCTTCAGAGGAGATAGCAAAGCTGAATACAGGATCTATGTAAACTATTCCAATAATAGATAACTATTCCATTTACACAGTGCATTATCACATCAAAACATTCCAGTGCTTCACATAATTCATTTCTCTTGCTTTGCAGTGCAGTGACTGATCGGACTAATAGAATTTCAATAAATTATTAAAAGTAAATAATGCAGACAGGTAGCTGATGTGAACTGATTGGAGGTGCTTTCTCAGTCATTATCACCTAAGGACTACAGCTCTGTGATCCAAGTGACAAAATATGGACAGGGTCCTGGTTCTGTCCGGTGAAAAAGTTCAATGGCAGCATTGCAAGACAAGGAGACATTAATGATAGTGCTGTGTGGTTGAGTTCAGCAGTGGCACAACACACCCTGCTATCGACAGCTATTACATTTCTGTTTCTGCCAGCAGAGAATCTTCGAGGCCCGTTGACATGAGGATAGTCGGTGACGCTTGATCTGGTGAGATAGAGGTAAAAGTGGTCAGAGCCTGTGGAGAAGGGGGGGGGGGGGAGTTATTAAACAACATTGCATTTTGAAAATGGTCATCATTATTGACTCAGAAGCATTCATTACTCTTCCCCAGTTAACTTGCACACCATGCAGAGTGGGATTAAGGCCTCATGGACCACAGTGGTAGTATTCATGAATCGAGGTCAAATATTTGTGTCTAAAGATGTAGTCATTATTTTTGGTTTTTATTCTATGTGACCACATACATGGAGGACGAAATCCTACAAACATACAAATTAGGAGCAGATCAGAGGCCAGTTAGCTCCTCGAGCCTACTCTGCCATGGGATGAAGTCACAGCTAATCTGACCATAAATTCAAATCTGCACCCATATGTACTGGTGGTAACCTTTTACCCTCTTGTTTATCAAGTGATTGAGTGGGCCAGTGAAGGAGTGGAGATTTGAGGCTTTGACTCGAGAGATTCTGGCAATTTTGGCAGTTGGACTGTGCAATCAAGTCAATCAAGGTTTGAATAGCTTAGCAGAAAGCCGTTGATTAGACAATCAAGATTTGAATAGCTCAGACTCAGCAGAAAGCAGCTGATTGGGCAATCGAGGTCAGGTCACCAAGCAGTTTGAAAAGCTCAAACAAATAAATAGAGGGTTACCTCAAGCGGAGCGGCCTGTGTAAAGTGGCCAGTGAGTGAGTGGGCCAGTGAAGGAGTGGAGATTTGAGGCTTTGACTCGGGAGGCTTCGACGAGAAGAGGCGGAGGACGAGCTTCACTCCAAGTGAGGTAAGGCCGGGTAAGTTCCTTTCAAAGGAGAAAGTTTCAAAAGTTGAGGCAAGTATTGGGTAGGTCATGGCAGTTGAGATCGGCCCCGTGGTTTGTTCATCCTGCAGCATGTGGGAAATCAGGGATACTTCCAGTGTCCCTGACGACTATGTGTGCAGGAAGTGTGTCCAACTGCAGCTTCTGGCAGACCGCATTGAGTGTCTGGAGCTGTAATTGGATTCATACTGGAGCATCTGCTATGCTGAGAAAGTCGTGAATAGCACGTTCAGTGAGTTGGCCACATTGCAGGTAAAGGCTACACAGGCAGAAAGGGAAGGGGTGGCCACTAAACAGCATAGCAGTAGGCAGGTAGTGCAGGAGTCTGCTGAGGTCATCTCCCTCCTAAACAGATATACTGCTTTGGATACTGTTGAGGGAGATGTCTCATCAGGGGAAGGCAGCAGCAGCCGAGTTCATTGCACGTTGGGTGGCTCTGCGGCACAGGAGGGAAGGAAAAGGAGTGGGAGAGCTATAGTGGTAGAGGATTCGATTGTAAGGGGAATAGATAGGCGTTTCTGCAGCCGCAAACGAGACTCCAGGATGGTATGTTTCCTCCCTGGTGCAAGGGTCAAGGATGTCGCTGAGTGGCTGTAGGACATTCTGGAATGGGAGGGTGAACAGACAGTGGTCGTGGTGCACATAGGTACCAACGATACAGGTAAAAAATGGGATGAGGTCCTACAAGGTGAATTTAGGGAGTTAGGCGATAAACTAAAAAGTAGGACCACAAAGGTAATAACCACTGGATTACTACCAGTGCCACATGCTAGTCAGAGTAGAAATAGGATATTTCAGATGTATACGTGGCTTGAAAAATGGTGCAAGGGGGAGGGATTCAAACTTCTGGGGCATTGGAACCAGTTCTGGGGGAGGTGGGACCGGTATAAACAGGATGGTCTGCACCTGGGCTGGACTGGAACCAATGTCCTAGGGGAAGCGTTTGCTACTGCTGTTCAGGAGGCTTTAAACTAATGTGGCAGGGGGATGGGAACAAGTGCAGAGAGACAGAGGGGTGTAAAATGAGGGTAGAAACAAAAAGTAGTAAAGTGAAAAGTAAAAGTGGCAGGCAGGCAAACCCAGGGCAAAAAAGCAAAAAGAGCCACTTTTCAACATAATTGTATAAGGGCTAAGAGTGCTGTAAAAACAAGCCTGAAGGCTTTGTGTGTCAAGCTGGATGAACTGAATGTTCAGATAGTTATTAATGAATATGATATAGTTGGGATCACAGAGACGTGGCTCCAGGGTGACCAAGGATGGGAGCTCAACATCCAGGGATATTCAATATTCAGGAGGGACAGACAGGAAAGAAAAGGAGGTGGGGTAGCATTGCTGGTTAGAGGAGATTAACACAATAGAAAGGAAGGACATTAGCCTGGAGGATGTGGAATCGATATGGGTGGAGCTGCATAACACTGAGGGGCAGAAAATGCTGGTGGGAGTTGTGTACAGGTCACCTAACAGTAGTAGTGAGGTTGGGGATGGCATTAAACAAGAAAATAGAAATGCATGCAATAAAGGAATAGTAGTTATAATGGGTGACTTCAATCTGCATATAGATTGGGTGAACCAAATTGGTAAGGGTGCTGAGGAACAGGATTTCTTGGAATGTATGCGGGATGGTTTTCTGAACCAACATGTCAAGGAACCAACTAGAGAGCAGGCCATTCTAGACTGGGTATTGAGCAATGAGGAAGGGTTAGTTAGCAATCTTGTTGTGTGAGGCCCCTTGGGTAAGAGTGACCATAATATGGTGGAATTTTTCATTAAGATGGAGAGTGACATAGTTAATTCAGAAACAAAGGTTCTGAACTTAAAGAAGGGTAACTTTGAAGGTATGAGATGTGAATTAGCTGAGATAGACTGGCAAATGATACTGAAAGGGTTGACGGTGGATATGCAATGGCAAGCATTTAAAGATCGCATGGATGAACTACAACAATTGTTCATCCCAGTTTGGCAAAAGAATAAACCAGGGAAGGTAGTGCACCCTTGGCTGACAAGGGAAATTAGGGATAGTATCAAGTCTAAAGAAGAAACATATAAATTAGCCAGAAAAAGCAGCACACCTGAGGACTGGGAGAAATTCAGAGACCAGCAGAGGAAGACAAAGGGCTTAATTAGGAAAGGGAAAAAAGATTATGAGAGAAAGCTGGCAGGGAACATAAAAATTGACTGTAAAAGCTTTTATTGATACGTGAAAAGAAAAAGATTGGTCAAGACAAATGTAGGTCCTTTACAGTCAGATGTGGTATATTTAGATTTTCTAAAGGTTTTTGACAAGGTCCCACACAGGAGATTAGTGTGCAAACTTGAAGCACACGGTATTGGGGGTATGGTATTGATGTGGATAGAGAATTGGTTGGCAGACAGGAAGCAAAGGGTGGGAGTAAACGGGACCTTTTCAGAATGGCAGGCAGTGACTAGTGGGGTTCCGCAAGGCTCAGCGCTGGGACCCCAGTTGTTTACTATATTAATGATTTAGACGAGGGAATTAAATGCAGCATCTCCAAGTTTGCGGATGACACGAAGCTGGGTGGCGCTGTTAGCTGTGAGGAGGATGCAGGGTGACTTGGATAGGTTAGGTGAGTGGGCAAATTCATGGCAGATACAATTTAATGTGGATAAATGTGAGGTTATCCACTTTGGTTGCAAGAACTGGAAAACAGATTATTATCTGAATGGTGGCCGATTAGGAAATGGGGAGATGCAATGAGACCTGGGTGTCATTGTACACCAGTCATTGAAGGTGGGCATGCAGGTACAGTAGGCGGTGAAAAAGGCAAATGGTATGTTGGCATTCATAGCAAAAGGATTTGAGTACAGGAGCAGGGAGGTTCTACTGCAGTTGTACAAGGCCTTGGTAAGACCGCACCTAGAATATTGTGTGCAGTTTTGGTCCCCTAATCTGAGGAAAGACATTCTTGCCATAGAGGGAGTACAGAGAAGGTTCACCAGATTGATTCCTGGGATGGCAGGACTTTCATATGAAGGAAGACTGGATCGACTAGGCTTATACTCACTGGAATTTAGAAGAGTGAGGGGGGATCTTATTGAAACGTATAAAGTTCTAAAGGGATTGGACAGGCTAGATGCAGGAAGGTTGTTTCCAATGTTGGGGAAGTCCAGAATGAGGGGTCACAGTTTAAAGATAAAGGGGAAGCCTTTTAGGACTGAGATGAGGAAAAACTTCTTCAGAGAGTGGTGAATCTGTGGAATTCTCTGCCACAGGAAACAGTTGAGGCCGGTTCATTGGCTATATTTAAGAGGAAGTTAGATATGGCCCTTGTGGCTAAAGGGATTGGGGGTATGGAGAGAAAGCAGGTACAGGGTTCTGAGTTGGATGATCAGCCATGATCATACTGAATGGCGGTGCAGGCTCGAAGGGCCGAATGGCCTACTCCTGCACCTATTTTCTGTGTTTCTATGTTTCTAAGTACCTTACCTATTAGTGCTTAAAAATATTCAAAACTTTGCTTCAATTTCCCTTTGAAGACACTCTGGAGGGAATTATTTCAACTCCTCTCTCAAAGAGGAGTTGCCTATTTTTAAATAGTGACCCCCCCCAGTTGTCGATTCTCCACTCACAAGGAAACCTCCTTTCCACATCCTCCTTGCCAAGGCTCTTCAGAATGTGAAGATAAAAGAGACTGCAGATGGTGGAATCTGGAAGTGAAAGAATGCAGTAGGTCCAGCAGCATCAATAGAGTCCAAAAGTTGCATCTTAAGCCAAAATGTCGACATTTATCTTTTGACTACACAATTACTGCTTTACTTGCTGAGTTCTGCCAGCATTCTGTGTTTTCAATCCAATTCTCCTCTCTCTTCGAATCTCCATTGGAAACAAGCCTAATCCATTCAGTCTCATAAGACAACCCATTCCACATACTAGTCTGGGAAGCCTTCTCTGAATTGTTTCAACTGTTACATCCTTCTCAGTGTTTCACTTCTGGTCTCACCGTTGTCCTACATAACTGAATCATAACCTCTCAACTTTTGTGTTCAATTTCCTGAGTAATAAATGATTAATTTTTTATTAGCTCTTCTTAAATATTTGCTGCAGCTGTGTACTCGCCTTTCACAAGTTATGCATTAGGACACTCAGGTTTCTTTGCATCTCAGAACTCTGCACTCTCTCATTATTTGGATAATATTATGATTTTTTTCTTCTGCTAATGGGAAATTTCATATTTATTTATATTATACTGCATGTGCCATATCTTTGCTCACACTGTTATACTTCTGTAGACACTTTATATCCTCTTCACAATCTCATTTCTACCTATCTTGTCTCATTAGAAATCTGATCCCTTCATCCAAATGCAGATTGTCAAAAGCTGAGGCCTGAAAACTGATTGTTGTGGCATCTTCCCCATCCCATTTTGCCTAATCTTTGTTCCTGTTCGCCAGCCAGCCAGCCTAACATCCTCTTGTATCACAGGCTTTGACAACAAGATTACAGGGAGTTAAGACTAAATTTAGCAAACAGAACATAAACAGTTGCAAATTCCAGATTACTCCTAATGCTACATGCCAGTGCAAATAAAAGCTGGTTGAAATGGTGCAGGAAGGAAAGCTTTGTCTGGCTGTGATTTTGAGACTGAATTGAGGGAACTGTACAAACCAGATAGGTTTGATCAAAACTGGCACAGCACATGGAATATTGCATTAGGTTTGCTCCAGAGGAGGGTTTAAATGAGGTTGGCAGGAGATGGGAACTTGGCAGCAAAAATGAGGGAAGCAAAGTTGGACGTTGAAGGCAAAGATTTACTGGGTGATTGTTGAAAGCAGAAAACAGACTGGAAAAAGGAAACAAAGAATTTGGTAGTGCTTAATTATGTATGTATTACTTCAAAAAGTTTTGGAAATTAATGTGGGGAAATGAGGTCGTTGATAGATATTTGGGTGTGTTATATTGTGAACTTTACTGTAATGTAACATAAAGCTGGGAGGAATGGCATACTTTGTTACAGATGAGATTAGGTGCAGTTATAACTATACAGTTATAAATAGAGTTGTAGCCTTCTTGGCTGAGAAACAATTACAGTAACAATTAAGTTAATGTGCTAGATCAATAAATGGTGGTGGCATCCGTCGGTCTCGAGAGACCATGGACAGGGTTGTATGGGAGACCGGCAGTTGCCCAAGCAGCAGGCCTTCACGCCACCGATGTTGTCCAAGGGAAGGGCACTAGGACCCAAGCAGCTTGGCACCGGTGATGTCGCAGAGCAATGTGTTGTTAAGTGCCTTGCTCAAGGTCACAAACACGCTACCTCAGCTGAGGCTCGAACCAGTAACCTTCAGGTTACTAGTCTGATGCCTTGCCCACTAGGCCACACATCAACACTAGATCAATAAATAAGGGCAAATGAAAAGAAAATCTGCAGATAGTAGAAATCTAAAAATATAAAGAGAAGATGCTGAAAATATCAAGTCAGCTTACATGTATGGGTAGGAAAACAAATTTAATATTTCAGGTTGAACTACCTGTTGAGTATTCCCAGCATTTTCTGTTTTCATATAACAAGTGAGACCATTTGGGTTGAACTGTGAAACAAAAAGGAGTGAATTGTATTGCTGGGAGTGTACTATATGACCTCAAATAGGAAGAGAGAATCAAAAGAAATGTACAAATATAGGAAGGCATTAGTAACCCGTAACATCAATGACCGTAACATTAACAGTGGCAATGGTAGAGTAAAAAACACAGAATGTGCAGATTTTCTGAAAAGCATTCAAAGAATATTTGGAAGAAGCAGGTTCAATAAGAAAACAGTCTTCGGTCCATGATAGTTGTTGAACTAATTAATCTAATAATTAAATGCACAACAGAACTAATCACTTCTGCCTGCACAATGCCCACATCCCTCCATCCATGTGCCTACCTAAGAACCTCTTACATGCCTCTGTTGTATTTGCCTCCACTAATCGTCCTAGCAGCATGTTCCAGGCACCCACAACTCTATTAAAAAAAAACTTGTCCCATGCATCCCCAATCACATGATTGCCCTTTAGTATTAGACATTTCAACCATGGGAAGAAGATACCAGTTTCTACTCCATCAATGCCTCTCATAATCTTATAAATCTCAATCTCATCTCCCCTCAGCTTTAACTGCTGCAGAACTGAGTGCTTCAACTAATGAAGGCGAGGATGCCACACACCTTCAATACCACTCAGTCAAGCTGTGCAGCCGCTTTCAGGGGGCTATGAACTTGGGTGTTAAGGACTGAACTAGTAAGTGGATAGGGTGGCAATAGCAGAGAACATTGGAGGTAGCCATCCTAATTCAGCTGAATTTAGCATTATTGCAGAAAATGACAAGTTGCAACAGGACTAAAAGTTCTAAAAGTACAGGTTGAGGGACTTTGTGGGCATCATGCGTCCTGGCTGTAAGATCACAATTGGGAGTTTAACATCCAAGGGTACACATTGTACTAAAAGGAAGGGCAGACAGGCAGAGGGATGGGGTAGCACTGTTGGTTAAAAAAAAAAAGAAATTAAACCCTTAGAGGTGACATAGAATCAGAAGATGCAGAATCCTTGTGGGTGTAGTTAAGGAACTGAAGTGGTAAAAAGACCCTAATAGATGTTGTATACAGGCCTCCCAACAATAGCCAGGACATGGGTTACAAGTTACAATGGGAGACAGAAAAGGCATGTAAAAAGGGCAATGTTATGATCATCATGGGGAATTTTAAGATGCAGGCTGATTTGGAAAATAAGGTTGGTGCTGGATCCCAAGACAAGGAATTTGTAGAATCCCTACAAGATGGCTTTTTAAAGCAGTTTGGGGTTGAGCCCACTAGGGATAAGGCAACTCTAGACTGGGTGCTGTGTAATGAACTAGACTTGATTAAGGAACTTAAGATAAGGGAACCCTAAGGAGGCAGTGATCATAGTATGATGGAATTCACTCTGCCATTTGAGAGGGAGAAGCTAATAATCAGATACATCAGTAAAGGGAACGTCAGTGGTGTTAATTATGCTGATTAGCGGAGGGAATACAGCAGAGTTTAATTTTTTCTGAGGAATATAAAGGGTGTGTAATTCACTTCCTGAGAGGTGGGGAGTGGGGGGCAGAAACCCACATCAACTTTAAGAATTGTATTGTGAGCAGTTGAAGAGCTAGAACCTACAAGGTTACAGAGTAAGGATCGGTAAGTATAATTATGTTGCTCAATTTCTAGCTGCCATGGGCTGAATGGGCTCTTTATCTGCCACAAATGATTGTCTATGATTCATTGTCAATGTGAAGATTAGACCAATAAAAATGTAAATGAATCATACTTATCCAGCAGTTGTTCATGGTTCTCAAAAACAACCAAAGGCACATTGAATGTAATTAACGCAGTAACTATTGCAGGTAACCCTATCCTCCAAAGACCTCATTGGGTCAGTGGCCTCCAGACCTCCCTTTTCAAACCACTGGTCTCCAACTCTCCCTACATTAGTCATAGAGCCCATGTACTCTTTCCCTCAGCTCTCATGATGGAGATATCCACTGCAACACTTTAATATTTTGATTCAATTATAGTTGTGCCCCACTTAAATGGTTTCTCACTGCTTTGATTAATCCAGATATCTTTCTCTCTTTCTGAATCTTCTTGATCTTCATTATCATTGTCTTCCTCTTCTTCTCCTTCAGACAAAAGATCTGAGATTTGCTGCTGCAGTTCCAGGCTGATGTTATTTTCTGCAAGGATGAGGCTCCGCATGGAGGTGGGATAATTCTGAACCATATCCAGAAATATCTGAAACAGACAAACCAAAAGCAGAGTTAGAGCATTGTCTGTGGGCTGTTACAGTCTGTAACTTCCCAAACATATCCTGCCTGGGTGATCTTCACCAAGGGATACAAATTGCACAGTAAAAGATTTCAACTCCAAAAGTGGAAATCTAACTCTTCTGCCAATCTTTTCATCACCTTCCCTGTCATTTCCCTATGTGTTTTGCTGTTAAATTTTATTTAATATTGTTTTTGTGAAGCACTATTGAAATGTTGATCAATTACATAATGGTGTCATTTTGGTGGCTTTGCATCCTTCTCAGATGACATCGAGAACATGACAAAAATAATGGAAATAGTAGGCAAAATCACTTCAAACTGGCTTGATAGAGTGTTTTGATGAAAAAAGTAGGGAAATAATGGTAATATGGTATATGTGAGCATTCAAAACGTTGATAGTTTCACATAAATTTTGGATTACTACTTGTCATCAAAATGTAAGGCCGTAGGATAAAATGGTTAAAGCAGCAAGAAATCTGAATACTTAAAGGACAGTAATGACTAGAAAACCATGCTCTCTAATGAGACCATGTGGCTGCATACCTGAGCTGACTGGTTTGTGAGGCCTGTTCCCTCGAGGTCTACTACCTCCAGAGTCCGACTAGAAGCCACGGCAACTGCCAACATCCCAGCAATGTGATCACCTGCAGAAGGAAGAGCAGAAACAGAGAAATATAACATGACTTATCCAGAAATGAGCATGTCTCTGACTGATTATGTGGTCAGGTTAACCATTCAATAACTAAAATGCAAAGGAACGGTAAGCTCATTAACAGTGGCAGACACTCATTTTCCATCTTTAGTCAATCTGATAGCTTTAGGAGTAAATCACATGACGTAGCACTGGAGCAGGAGTCTCTCAACCTGGGGCCCATGGACCCCTTGCTTAATGGTATTGCTGCATGGCATAAAAGAGATTGGGAACCTGCACTTGAATAACATACTCAAAATGCTGTAGGAACTCGGCAGGTAAAGCAGCATCTATGGAGGGGAGTGAACAGTTGATGGTTCGAACTGAGACCCTTGATCAAGACTGAGCTGCGGAGTTCCTCCATATTTTGTGTGTTATTCAAGATTTCTAGCTTCTGCAGAATCTCATGTCTCTGTAGAACCAGAGTTAGGCCAGAAATAGGCCTCAGCAGGGCAAAAATATGTCTAAATGTTCCAAGTGCTTCTGGATCAGTGGTGAATCTTTGAATGTGGCAGGAGATTATATATAAAAAATAATGCACTACAGCACTAAATTCAGGCAAAACAGGTTTTCTGCTTCCCTTATAAAGTAAATACAGTATATTTGTTAGATTTAAGTAAATAACGACAATATAAAATATATTGACTGTCACGATAGACACCAAGGACATCACTGGCATAGCGAATTGTACTTGAATGGAGATGCAACCTAAAAGGGCTATGAAAAATCACATTTGGGGTCTGTAATCACTGTGTGAAATGACAGATTTTCTTCTGTGAAGGACACTGCTAAACCAGATGGGTTTATGCAATAATATACTTATACAGTCACATTTAGATAAGGTGAATGGTAACAGTCTATTCCCAACGATAGTGGAGTCCTCAGCTTGGAGGCATGGACTTAGGATGAGAGGGGGGAAATTTTACAAGGGCATTCAGGTTAACTGTTTCATGCAGAGGGTAGTGAGTATATAGAAGAAGATGCCAGAGGAAGTGGTTGAAGCAGGTACAATAACAACATTTAAGAAGCATGCAGATAGGTACATGAAAGGCTGGTATAGAAGGATATGGGTTGAATGCAGGAATTTGGGACTAGCTGGGATAGGGCGCCATGGTCAGCAAGGAATTTTTGGACCAAAGGGCCTGTATCCATGCTGTAATCCACCTTATTCTTGTATCCAATTGTAATTCACCTTAATTAATTCCCGAAGACCAATCTGTCTTGTTGAATTTCCCAAAATCATTCTGCCAAAGTACAGATGTACCTTAAAGTACTAATCTGTAACTGCTTCACATAATCTCAAAATCCAAGAGAAGGGCAGAATCAGAGTATTGGGGGATAATACTTCATTGTGATCATATTATAAGCCATATCAATTTGTCACAGTCATCTTTTTGTGTATATTTAGGTAAATATATCTCACTCTTACAGTAAGGTTCTTCTGAATTAAAGCTTCAACAAACAGTTCATTGGAAATACTAATAGTGCCCTTATCTAGTTAATCAATGTTTCTGGGTAGAAATGAATTTGCACTGATAAAATGTAACCAGCTGCCATGGAAATCTGGTGCCTGACGTCAGCTGCTGTTGCTAGGCTATGCAACATCTTGATAGTAAAGGGAATAGTTCTTGGTCTAAAAATAACCTGCTTCCAAACAAGCTGTTCTGACTTGTGAAGGTAATATCAGCCCCAGTGAGACTGACTCCACATTCTATTATAAGGCTTAGAAATCTAGAGCAATTTGGGGAACATTCCGACTGGATCACCAGCAAGCTTAGTTACATTAATCTATATTAATGTAATTTAATGGAAGTGACCACCAATTAATGCAGCCTCTCCATTACAGGGCTTGAGATGCGTCTACCACCTGATCTGTAACCAGGTACAAAGGACTTATTTTCAGTTTAATACACTTTAAGCATTACTTACTGCACTTTGCTGATGAGAAGTTTGAGTGATTCAGTCCATAAATCTGATCACCAGGTGTCTGTTAACTTGTAACCTCAATCCTCCATTCTACTCAATTTCCCATCTTTCTTGTATATTCATACTGCATAGATGGAGCGAATTTGGCCCATCAATTCTACCCCATTGTAACAATGCCATCAGTTCCATTCCTCCCCTCCCCCACCACTTACTGCCCTACAACCAGTTCTCTCTCAAGCTCATCATCGCAACTCTGATTCTATTGCCCACTCACAACAGCAATAAGTTTAAAAGCTGGTTAATCTACCAACCAGCACAGCTTGGGAAGTGGGAGGGAACTGGAGCAGAGATAAACTCACCTGGTCAGAGTGAGAATATGCAGACTTCACAGAGACAGCACTAGATTGAAACCAGTTTACCGTAGCTCAGTTACAAGATCAAACCACACAGAAATAGCCATCATATCCATGCTGACTATCAGACACTTACCTACACAAATCCTATTTTCCAGCCCATAACCTACTATCTGGATTCTTCTCGAAACTTTGTGAGAATCCCTTTTTTCAACACTTTCTCAGTCAAGGTATTCTAGATTATAACCATACTCTGGATGAAAAAGAGTCCAGAGGATTCTCTTTAAATCTCTCTCTTCACCTTAAACCTACAACCTCAGGCTTTAAATAACTTTGTCATCAGAAAAAATTCCATCTACTCTGAGCCTCTCACACCCTGATCAGGTGCTCTTGCAGCCTCTCCTTATAACCATGCTCCATCCTGGTGAATCTCCCTGACCAGCGCAATCATGTCCTTCCTATAGTGTGTGGACCAGAACTGCACAAACAATTCCAGCTGTGGCCTAACCAATGTAATGTAAAGTTGTAACAAGCCCTCCTTGTTCTTGTATTCACAGCATCCCAAATGCCTTCATCATCGATTTAACTACCCATGTTGTTACCAATAAGGATCTTAGGACTTGTACACCAAAACCCCTTTATCCCTCAATATTCATGAGGAGCTATCATTCATGGTGTATGTCTTACCTCTCAAAATGTATTTCCTCAGGACTACATTCTACCTGCAACTGCCAAACTCAACTTACCAGTTAGAACACAGAAAAGCACAAGAATAGGCCCTTCAGCCCACAGTATCTGTACTGAACATGATACCAAATTAAATTAGTCCCTTCTGTTTGGATGTGGGCCCACAATCTAAATCTCCATTACCGAGATATCCATAAGCCTACTTATAAGCTTCTTGAATGTCACTATCACCACGGACAGTATATTCCAGACACCTACTACTTTGTGTTTAAACAAAGGTGCCACACACATCCTTTTTAAATTGTCCCCTTTTTTACCTTATTGCTCTTTATTTGACATTCCAATCCTAGGTGAAAAATTTTGGCTATCTAACCTTCCTTCACCTCTCAGATCTCCCCTCATCCTCCAAAGCTCCAGAAAAAACCAAGTTTGTCCAACATCTTATAACTGGTTGTAAACCAGTAAATCTCTCCTGAACTCTCTCTGAAGCCTTGGTATCCTTCCTGTGAAGGGGGCAACCAGAAATGCACTCAATACTCCAAGGACAGCCAAAATAAAGATTTATATAGCTGCAACACAACTTCCTGACTCTAATATTCTGTGCCCCAGTTGATCAATATCATTCTGTGGTCTAATTACCTGTCTCACTTTCAACAATACCACCTGTCTATAAACTTATGAATTCATTCCTCTTACAAGTTGTTAATGGTTATACCAAACAGCAGGTGTCCCAGCACCAGACTCTGTATACTGCTTGTCACAGACTTCACTAAAACTACCTCCATAATCATCCAAAACCAATTTTGATACAATTCTCCAATTTATCTTTGATTCCATGGTTTCTAAATTTATGGGCTAGTCTTCTATGTGGGTCATTGCTTAAGCCTATGTAAATCACATTAACTGTAATGCCCTCATCCATTTACATTAGAAACACAAAATGCTGGTGCACCTATGCAAATTAAAAACGGTTGACATTTTGGGCCAAGATCCTTCATTGGAACTAGAAAGGAAGGGAGAAGATGCCACAATAAGAAGCCGGGGGGGGGGGGGGGGGGAGGGGAGGAGGACAAGCTAGAGGACGTGAAGTCAAGCAAGTGGGAGAGGGAGGATGAAGCAAGAAGCTGGGAAGTGATAGGTAGAAAAGGTAAAGGGCTGGAGAAGAAGGAATCCGATAGGAGAGTGGAAGATAAGCTAAAGGGAAGGAGGGGCAACAGGAGGAGGTGATAGGCTGGTGAAGAGAGGTAGGAAGCCAGATAGGGCAATTGAAGAAGGAAGAGAGAAAATTCAAAGATTATTCTATCAGTTTGGAGGCTACCTGGACTGAATATGACATGTTGCTCCTGTAGCACTTATAATTAGCACCATCGCATTTATATTTAGTTTCTTCATCAAAAAAATTCAATTAGATAGGATCTCCCACCAAATCTGCATTTCAAATCCAGATTAATTCTGTTAATCAGAATTTTATCAATTAAATCTTTTAATCAATTATGTTACCTGAATTAGCCTCCAACTACTTGTCACATACACAAAATGCTGGAAGGACTCAGCAAGCCAGGCAGCATCACTGGAAAAAGAGCAGAGTCAACGTTTCGGGCTGAGACCCTTCGTCAGGACTGGAAAGGAGGAGAAATTGGGGTAAGAAATCTTGCACTGACTTCCCCTCTTCCTTTCCAGTCCTGATGAAGGGTCTCGACCCAAAATGATGACTATTCACTCTTTTCCATAGATGCTACCTAGCCTGCTGAGTTCCTCCAGCATTTTATGTGTGTTGCTTTGGATTTCCAGCATCTGCACATTTTCTCATGTTTGTGACTCAAACTACTTGCCTGTCTGCAGCCATTCTAAAAAGATGGTAGCACATTTGCTGTCCTCCAGTTATCTGGCTCCTCAGCTGCAGTCAGCAAAGATTTAAATATTAATTAAGGCCCTAGCAATCTACTCTTATGTGTCCAATGGCAGTCTAAAGTACATCTCATCAGGATCTGTGGACCTGTCCATCTTCTTGCCCATGAAAACATATCCTCCTGTTTCATCTGATTGCATACTGGAACTTCACCATCCCAAATTAGATCAACTATAATGTCTTTCACTTTCGTGAATATGGATTAAAAATTGTTCATTTAAATACAAGGCCCCATTTTCTGACTCCATGCACAAGCATCCCCTTTGGTCTTTAATGGGCCCTACTCTTTCCCTAGTTTCCCTCTCGTTTTTCATACACTTATGTCTTGAGCTTTTCTTAAAACATAGAATACAGCACAGGAACTGGACCTTTGGCCCACAGTTTGTGGAAAACTAGTTAATAACACTGAATTCTTTCTGCTTACACATGGTTAATATCATTCCATTGTCTACATATTCATTTCTTTTGAATATTCCCCCTCTCATTTTAAATGCATGCCCTCTAGCATTAGATACTCCGATCCTTGCAAAAGGATATCTACTGTCTACTGTTTATGCCTCTCACCATATTATAAACTTCTATCTGGCCTCTCTTCAGCCTTTGACTGTCTAATCTAAGTTTTTCCAACCTCTAACTTTTCCTGCACTCTCCGCAAAGCTTCCATGTCCTCCTTGTTATGGGGTAACCAAAGCTGAATGCAAACTCCAGACATGGACTAACTTTATGCAGTCCTGGGTTGGTCTGTAGTCTAGTGTAGTTTTTTTCTGTGTTATTTTTACATAGCTCAGTGTAGTTTTTGTACCGTTTCAGGTAGCACCATGGTCCTGAAAAACATCTCGTTTTTACTGTGTACTGTACCAGCAGTTATGGTCGAAATGACAATAAAAAATGACTTGACTTGACTTGATTTGATTTGAACTAGAGTTTTATAAAGCTGCACATAAATTCTTGAACTCAGCGTCTCAACTAATAAAGGCAAGCATGCCATATGCCTTTTTAACCATCTTATCAACTTGTGGAGCCACTTTTAAGGCTGTGAAAGATCCAAGATCCTTTTGTATATCTACGTTACTGGTCTTGTTATTATCTGTTATTACCATAAGACAGGGGCAGAATTTGGCCATTTGCCCCACTGATCATGGCTGATCCTTTTTTCCCCCTCCTCAGCTTTCTTCCTGTAACTTTTAATGCTGTGTCCAATCAAGAACCTGTGTACTTCTTGTTACCCTTTCTCCAAAAATGGAACACCTTTCACTTTCACAATAGGCTAAATGGCCACTGTAAATTGCCCCCAGTGCTTTGGTGATTGACTGAATCAGGGAGGACTTGAATGAATTGTGGGGAGAAGGAAAAGGAACTAGTGAGTGTAAATAGGTGCTTGATCTGCAAATTTCCATCCTTCATTCAGGTGATTGATCTTTCATAATGCCAGTGATATTAAACCTGAATCTGATTCTGGTAAAGGGCCGGTCTGTTCCAGTAAGAAGGAAGGATAGGTTGGCAAGGTAACTTTGAATGACAAGAAATGATGTGAATTTAGTCAAGAAAAGGGAAGCACATGTAAATTAAAATTGAACAGTATGTACTTAATTGGCTGAAGAGTCTGTTTGTATGTTGTTGTATGACTCTATGACTTGATAAAATGTCCCAGTAGAAAGAAATCTGGAGGTCCTAGTCATTGAATCTCAAAACATTATCCAGCAATTAATTAGACAAGCTTATGGAACATTGGCTTTTATTGCAAAGCACATGGACTATAAACACAAGGAAGTTTTGATGCAACTTTACTGTGTGCTCATGAGAACACACTTAGAATACAAAATACTCTCATCTCCATAATTTAAAAAATATTTGCAGCGCTGTAAGTGCAGGAAAGGTTCATTAAGTTAATTTCTCAAATGAAGAGACTGCTGTTTGATTAAAGGCTGGGCCGATAATCATTAGAATACAAAAATATGACGAAGATCTTATTGAGACATATAGTTTCTAAGAGTACAGATGGTGAAAGGATCTTTTCCTGAGAGGGAATTTCCAGAACTAAGGAATATTGTTTGACAATAAAAGGTCCCCATTTAAAAATAGATGAACATAGAACAGTACAGCACAGTACAGGCCTTTTGACCCATGAATTTGTACTGATCTTTTAACATACTCCAAGATAAATCTAACTATTCCCTCCAATAAGTCCACTAGTTTTCTTTCATTCATGCAGAGTCTCTTAAGTGTCCCTAATATTTCTGCCTCTGTCACCACTCTTCTTCCCAACAGTGCATTCCATGCACTCCGGGGGAAAAAAAAAATCTAGTTCTGACATATCCCATCCTTTCCACCAATCATCTTAAAAGTATGTCTTCTCATATTAACTGTTGCTGCACTGTGAAAAGGTGCTGGCTGTCTGCCCTATCTCTGCCTCCTATTATTTTGTACAACTGTGTCAAGTTCCCTCGTGTCCTCCTCCACTCCAAAGAGCCTTAGCTTGCAGAACAATTCTGCATATGACATGTTCTCTAATCCAGGCAGCATCCTGATAAATCTCTGCACTCTCTGGAAAGCTTCCTCTGAGGCTACCAGAACTGAGCACAATATTCTGAGCAGGAACAAACTCAACTTTGACTTTAAACAAAGACCTCACTGTTCCCAGACATTTTCTCTTCTCCATCTCCCATCAGGCAGAAGATACAGAAGCCTGAAAGCACTTTGACCCTGCTGTTATTAGACTACTGAGTGGTTCCTTAGTATGATAAGATGGACTCTTGACCCCACAATCTACATCATTATGATCTTGTATCATATTGTTTACCTGTACTGCACTTTCTCTGTAACTATAACACTTTATTCTGCATTGTTATTGTTTTACCCTGTACTATTTCAAACCAATTTACCACTGTTAGTCATTGTGGAATGTTCAAAAGAGATGTGTGAGCATTTTCTTTTACACAAAGTGCTGGTATGAAGAAAATTTCTTTTCAGAGGTTTGTGATTCTTAGGAATTATTTTTTGCAGAGCTTAAATATTGCTATTCAAGGTGAAGAATGACAGGCATTTCAACTTTCAGAAAATCAAGATGTATCCAAAGAGAGCACACGGAAGTGGCATTGAGGCTGATTAGATCTGCCATGATGTTACTGAATGGCAGGGTAGGACTGAGGGCCCATTTGGCCCACTCCTATTCCTTTTTCTGATATTCCAGTGTTCTTATGGGAAATGTGAGTTTATGAGTTCAAATATTTTTAAATATTGTGAAATTAGTGTACAGCAATCAATCGTATGAAATGTGTAAAGTTAATGTGCAGGAACAACTGAACGGTATGTTGGCCATTGCTCTCAGGGATTCTTTGCACAAATATTTGCTAAGGCTGCACAGCAAGTATTGTGTATTTGCAGGGTATGTAGTAAAAATTCAACAGATTGACAAAAAAAACTGGTCTTGCAGATGCTTAATATTCCAGTAAAAGTAATCACTAATGTACTGTATTATTGCAAAAAGCAACCTGGTTACCTAATGTCCATCAGGGAAGGAAATCTGCTGTACTTATCTGGTCTCCTCTGACTCCAGATCCACCAAGGTATAGACAATAAACAGGGGTGTTACTGGAGACATCCACATCCTGTGAATGAATAAATAACTCTTTGGATGCTGGATTTTCCCTATGAAGAGGCCTGTTTTCTGTACTTCCAATGAAAGGTGCTATCAATGAAACCTGTAAGATGTCAAGAGAGTTGTTTCTTCTATTTGGAAGAGTCATTTTGTCAAGATCAGGATTCATCCAATTTGGACTGCGATAAGAAATAATTATTTACTCAGCAAAGCAATCTTTTGATTTCTTTACCTCAGATAGGATGCATAGTTATTAAAATATACAAGATAAGAATCAATAGACTTTTGGATACTGAATAAATCAAGGAGTGTGGGGATGAGGCAAGAAAGAAGGTAGGCACATGAATATGAGGAAGATGGAGGGATATGGGCGTTGTATGGGTGGGAGGGATTATTTTTTAGGTTTTTATGATATACATTTTAGCTGGTTCGGCACAACATTGTGGGCCAAAGAGCCTGTTCCTGTGCTGTAGTTCTGTGTTCACAGTTAGCCATTAGCTTACACAATGGCATTCAGGATCAAGAAGCTACATAAATGTGGAAGAAAGCTATTTCTTATGTTGTGAATTTCAAAAGATGTACTAAGACAGGATCTACAGATATTTAGATCGACACGGACTTATTAGGGAGAGTCAACACGGCTTTGTGTGTGGTAATCATGTTTAGCAAATCTATTAAGAGTTTTTTGAGGAAGGTACCAGGAAAGTGGATGAAGGGAAGGCAGTGGATGTTGTCTACATGGACTTCAGTAAGGCCTTTGACAAGGTCCCGCATGGGAGGTTAGTTAGGAAGATTCAGTCGCTAGGTATATATGGGGAGGTAGTAAACTGGATTAGATATTGGCTCAATGGGAGAAGCCAGAGAGTGGTAGTGGAAGTTTGTTTCTCTGAGTGGAGGCCTGTGACTAGTGGTGTGCCACAGGGATCAGTGCTGGATCCATTGTTATTTGTCATCTATATCAGTGATCTGGATGATAATGTGATAAATTGGATCAGCAAATTTGCTGATGATACAAAGATTGGAGGTGTAGTGGACAGTGAGGAAGGTTTTTAAAGCTTGCAGAGGGATCTGGAACAGCTGGAAAAATGGGCTGAAAATGGCAGATGGAGTTTTACACAGACAAGTGTGAGGTATTGCACTTTGGAAGGAAAAACCAAGGTAGAACATACAAGGTAAATGGTAGGGCACTGAGGAGTGCAGTAGAACAGAGGGATCTGGGAGTACAGATACAAAATTCCCTGGAAGTGGCATCACAGGTAGATAGGGTCATAAAGAGAGCTTTTGGTACATTGGCCTTTATAAATCAAAGTATTGAGTATAAAAGTTGCAATGTTATGGTGAGGTTGTATAAGGCATTGGTGAGACTGAATTTGGAGTATTGTGTGCAGTTTTGGTCACCAAATTACAGGAAGGATATTAATAAGGTTGAAAGAATGCAGAGAAGGTTTACAAGGATGTTGCTGGGACTTGAGAATCTGAGTTACAGAGAAAGGTTGAATAGGTTAGGACTTTATTCCCTGGAGCATAGAAGAATGAGGGGAGACTAGATAGAGGTATATAAGATTATGATGGGTATAGATAGAGTGAATGCAAGCAGGCTTTTTCCACTGAGGCTAGGGGAGAAAAAAATCCAGAGGACATGGATTAAGGGTGAAGGAGGAAAAGTTTAAAGGGAACATTGGGGGTGGGTGCTTCTTCACACAGAGAGTGGTGGGAGTATGGAATGAGCTGCCAGATGAAGTGGTAAATGCAGGCTCATTTTTAACATTTAAGAAAAACTTGGACAGGTACATGGATGAGAGGTGTATGGAGGGATATGGGCCAGGTGCAGGTCAGTGGGACTAGGCAGAAAAATGGTTCGACACAGCGAAGAAGGGCCAAAAGGCCTGTTTCTGTGCTGTAATGTTCTATGGTTCCCACAGAGTTGGCTCAAAGCAATATTCTGTGTCATTGTCATCTATGGTTAGACCTTCTCACCTAATGGATTATAATCTAAATTAAGAACACGAAGTTGAGAACTGTGTGCAACTGCAATCATCAGACGTGCCCATCCTTTCACTGTGATAGCAGGGTTAGCACTGAGCGTCAGTTCCTTCAGTCCTAGAGAAAACAGAATCATTGTTAGGTTCTGTGCAAGTTACAGTGCAGGAAGAACAAATAAAAGCAGAATACACAAAACAAAGATTTTTTTGAGCCTGTCTTCTTTGATTGTTATGACTTTTACAATTCCACCTATTCACTATTTCTAACTCTTAGCTATGCATTTTTCTGTTAGATACAAAAAATCCAGAGGCACTTTTTAGAGTTATACTAGGAAATGACTAATTAATAAAGTTACCTTTGATTTTTCAATATCATTTATTATTTATTGACAGTGCAAACTCTAGTTATGCTTAACATTTCATTAGTTATTTTATTTTGTTTTCATCTGGCTGGGAACATTTTGGCTTGACATTGTATATGAATTGGCTGAGCTGGGATTTTAACTTAATAGTTAAGTGAGCAGACCAAACAAAATTCCTTCTGTTTTCTCTTCTCTGGTAATTACTATGACTATTTAGCTGTCTCCTGTCAAACTGCTACAAAGAATCTTAAAGAATATGCTTTATTGTAGTTGGTTCTGAATAGTCTGATGGCAAGGGATTTGAATCCATTTCTGTTAGTGCATAAACATATAAGCACATTAAGTATGAGCAGGCCATATGGTCCCTTTAGCCAGTTCTGCCATTCAATAATATTGTGGCTGATCTGATAATTGACCTCAATAGGGTTGCCAACATTGTATTCCAACAGTAAGGGAGAAGTTGTGGATGGGGCTTGCTGTGGCCAGGGTCACCACAAGTCCCACTTGATCCTGGGAGTGGGTCCTGGCAGACACTGGGGAGATACCGAGTCCTTACCTCACATCTTCAGCTGCAGCCTCCACAGCGTTCCTCCAGGCCGTCAGAGTAAACTGGGTGATGGTGTCACTGGTTGCTGCTTTTAAGGAGTTGTGGATGTCCTGGGGATTCCCGGCCCCGCCCCCACGGCCTCTGTTGGTTTTATGGGGAAAATTAGCATCCGGTGTCAATGTCATCTGGGTCAGCCAACTTTCCTTTCAGATATGGGAATCCCATGCAATATGGGACTGTTGGCAACCCTACGCTTCAATTCCACTTTCCTGTCTAATTCTGTAACCCTTAATATTCAGAAAAATAGCAATCTCAGCCCTGAAAATATTTATCCAGAATTTAGAGTTTTCTGTATTGGAAAATGCCAAAAAAAATCTAAGATTTTGCAAAAGAAATTCTTACTTAACTCAATCTTAAAAGCACTGTCTTCATCCTGCAATGATACTCCCTAGTTCTGGACTACCCCACCAGGGGAAGTTTCCTCAAAGCACCTGTACTCAAATCCTTACATGTTTCAATAAGGTACCCTTTCATTCTTCTGTACCCATCTGATCAACCTTTAATCAAAAAGACAGCCCTTCCATCCCAGAAATCAAGCTAGTGAACTTTCTCTTCCCTCTGTCAGTTAAGCTTAGTTGAGGAGGCTAGAACAGCAAGGTCAAGTCCAGTTCAGGTCTCACCCTACAAAGGCCACTGTATTTAAGAGATGGGTCAGTTTATGTGGGGCAGGTTACTGAGAAGGATTCAGGGCCTTGATTTTTTGCACAACTGCAGCTGAAAGGGGTTCAGTAATATTGGGATTGCATCACACTCTTGAGATTTCTTGACAATGTTGGCCACTCTAGATACTGTATAGGCTTTGGCTATGAGTTTGATGGTGCCTGGTTTGTTTCCAAATTCAGCTGTATGGACAGCCAGTCTTCTCTACTGGCAGGATGAGCACTCTTATTAGATACCATCTTATCTCATTGTTAGGATGTAATAAGTGGATCAGCAGAAACTGCAACTATTCACCTTATTTATAAGCAGCTTAGAAAGCCAGATATCCAAGTTTGCTGCTGATATGGAGTGTCATTTTAAGCAATGAAAACCAAAGTATTAACTAACACAGAAGAATTAACAGATTAAACAAATGTAAGGCCATACATTTTATAACTAAAAAAAATTAAAAAAGAATGCAAAGTACTTCCTTAATGGTGAAAAGTTGGTAGCAGTGGAGGCACAAAGAGCCTTGGAAACCACAAATACAGATCATTAAAATGCTGCAAAAGTACAGAAAATAGTCAAGAAGGCTAATAGGTCTGTCTTTACACCAAGAGGATAGTATACACAGTGGTACAAATATTGCAACAGATATAAATCCTTAGACTATTCCTGCAGTACATTGGAGGGTTCTAGTCATCACATATTAGCAAAGACATAATATTCATGCAGGGCATGCAGCATTGGTTTTCTACACGGAAACATGGATTCCAAGCATTAAATCAAAATACGAGATTACAATAAGAACAAGCACAGTTTTAATACTTCTACTATCACAAAACATACCAAGGCTCTTCGCAAGCAGGTTATCAAATTAAACATACTAAAGACAATTAAAAAAAAACTACCAATGTTCTTCTCAAAGTTATTATGAAACAAAATCTGGGCCGTGAAAATAGGTATCATGACAGATGAACAAAATATTTGATAAATTAGTTGGTCCCTCCACTAGATACTTCTTCATATTTCCTTCTTTTTGGTTTGCAAAAAGAACTCCTCTCCGTAACGTGCTTTAGCTTAATCTTCCATCACCATCAACAACCACTCCACCTCATACAGGACATTCCCAAATAACTGCAGAGTACAACAATTGCACTTTTGTCTCTTCCTATTCCACCACCAAGACCAAATACTCCTTTCAGTACAACAGGAATTCACTTGTACTTCTCCCAGTTTACTGTAGAAGAGAATGCTCGTGAAAGTTTATTCTACACGAGGGTGACTGTGAATCACTTCTATTCAGTCTGAAATCATATTTGAGTGTCTGATCACTGTTTAGTTCTCTACCCTACAGACATTCTGAACTCTGTGATCTCTGCAGTCTATGATGTTCGAAATAACCTCAATTTTAACAGAAACAACAATCTGAGTAGGCATGGTGGGGGTAGTGGGGAGAGGGCTAAACTAGCCTGGCAGAAGTGTACCTGATGAGAAAATTGAAGTAAATATACTATAGATGTTAAAGCATGTGCATTTTAGAAATAAAAGAGGTGATCACTTTGATGTTATTATATCATAAGACTCCCCACCCCCAATAGTCAGTAGGAATTGCGGACACAGTACAGCACATCAGAGCCAGCTGCTACCATACAGGAAATGGTATTGCAGCATAAAAGCCAGGATCAAGAGACTCCGGGACAGCTTCTTCCACAAGGGAGACTGATTAATTCACCCTGATACAATTGTATTTCTATGTTATATTGACTGTCCTGTTGTACATACTATTTATTACAAATGACTATAAATTGCACATTTAGACAGAGACGTAATGTAAAGATTTTTATCCTCATTTATGTGAAGATGTAAGAAATGAAGTCAATTCAATCTCTCCCCCCCCCCCCCATGGACTCTGTCTACACTTGTCATTATTTCAGTAAAGCAGCCAACATAATCAAACTCTCACACACCTTCAATATTCTCTCTTTTCCTTCTGCCCTTCGCGATAAAGGGATAAAGACGGAAAGCTTGTGCCACTGGGTTCAAAGCACAACTTCTATCTTGCAGTTATAAGACTGGTACAAGAAGATGGATTCTTGACCTTACAATCTACTTCATTATCCTTACACCTTACTGTCTGGCTGCAATACACTTCTCTGTAACTGTAAACTTCATTCAGAATCAGGTTTAATGTCACTGGCATATGTCGTGAAATATGTTGTTTTGTGGCAGCAGTACAATGCAATACTTGAAAAATCTATAAATGGCAATTAAAAAAAATATACATACATATAAAACTTTACACGAGTAATTTAAAAAGCAAGCAAAAAAATTTGAGGTAGTATTCATGGATTGGTTCTTTGTCCATTCGGAAATCTAATGGTGGAGGGGAAGAAGTTGTTCCTAAAACATTGAGTGTGTGTCTTCAGGGTTTTGTACTTCCTCCCAGATGGTAGCAATGAGAAGAGGGCATTTCCTGGGTGAGGGGGGTCCTTAATGAAGGATGCTACATTTTTGAGGCATCGCCTTTTGAAGATACCCTCAATGATGGGGAGGCTGGTGGCTATGATGGAGTTGGCTGAAATTGTAACCCTCTGTAGCTTTTTCCAATGGTGTACAACGACCCCTCCATACTAGATGGTGATGTAACCAGTTAGAATGTTCTCCATGGTATACAGTCGGCCCTCCTTATCCGTGAATTCCGCATGCACGAATTCAACCAACCACAAATTGTGAAAACCCATAAGTGCTCTTACAGTACTTGTTGTTCGAGCATATACAGACTTCTTTTCTTGTCATTATTCCCTAAACAATGCAGTATAACAACTATTTTACATAGCATTTACATTGTATTAGGTATTATAAGTAATCTAGAGATGATTTAAAGTATACGGGAGGATGTGCGTGAGTTATCGTGGATCCGGATCGAAAAAAATCGGAAGTTCTCTTACTAAGTAAGTTGGAACAGGTACATCCGGTATTATTTAGCATCAGTTAGTGAAACGTTTGTCTTAGTATATAATATATATTTTACCTTTCTATGCATATAAAACACTTAAGAACGTATGTTTCAGCACCGGGCTCAGGAACGGAAGTTCCCGAGTCCGAGTCAGTGACAGACCGCTTTCAAGTGCGCTCTCCATCCAGCTGGGTTGATGTGGAGGATCAAAAACTCAAACCCCAAAACCCAATAATTAAACAACTGCGTTGCTTAGTAATAATTGCAGCTTTCATCGGGGCAGAGCCTTTCTCACTTTATCCTTTAAAATTGTTTGGATTGTTGACCGACGTAGCCTAGCGCTTTTACAATGACCGCTTTCACCTCTTTCTGATCGATTTATTATTTCCACTTTATTTTCAATGGTGATCGTGAATATTTTTGTGAACAGAAACACTGTGGATTCAGAGCTCCACTGCTGGGTCCTAATATCCACCATACTGAGACAGGTTAAATAAAGTCTGGGGTTCCGCTGGTCCTGAGGTCCTCCGCATTGAGACAGGTTGAATAACGCAGTGGTCCCCAACCACCAGGCTGCGAGGAAACAATATAATTTGTCAATATGAAACGATGTGAGTCAGCTGCACCTTTCCTCATACCCTGTCATGCCCACTGTTGAACTTGAACGCACGCGAGGTCATCAGCTGCCTAAATGCAGTGATACCCTCGCGCCAGGGATCACTGGTTGGCTTCGGGTAACTGGCTGCCCCTTGCGGCCGGCGAGAAGTGCCGATGCTACAGGCCTGGAGCGTAGACAGATGGGCGCCACCTCTGAACCTGTTTACCACACCGAATGTTCGTGGGGAACCCGGTTGTAAAATATTCGCAAAATACCTAATTTGGGCTCAGGTTTCATAAGTAGCAGAGCAGCTACCTCGCTGCAATCTGCTGAAAGTCATCCCTTGAGCCAAACTTTTATCGGCTGATAGATCCTACAAGGGGGGCAGGCACGCGCCCTGTTGCACACCTTGCTCGGTCGCTTTCTCTAGACTGCGACCACTGCGGCCCCATGTACGGGGACCTCCGGCCCTTACCTTGTCTTCTTACCCCACCCACAACCAGCTGCACCTGGCCAAGGCGTCTGGTGGCGGGCAGGCGGGAGGCTGTCTAATGAGGCAATGAAGCCCTCCAAACTGCTTCGGTACCTTGAGTCCAAGTGCCCTGCACTTAAAGACAAACCCGTTGAGGTTTTTGAGCGGGAAAAACGTGAGCAAGTGGGACAGAAGCAAGTGCTGATAGCCACGTAAACCAAATTGCAGAATAGACTGGACATAAGGAACCCCCTTTGAGTATCGCTGTATTCCGGTCGTGTTTAACACCCCCCCCCCCACCCCCGTGGCCGGTCTGCAAGAATATTGTCAATATTAAACTGGTCCGTGGTGCAAAAAAGGTTGTTGACCCCTAGAATAAGGGACTTGAGCATTCGCGTTTTTTGGTATCCGGAAGGGGTCCTGGAACCAATCCCTCGTGGATAAGGAGGGCCGACTGTATCTGTAGAAACTGGCTTGTCTTTGGTGACATACCAAACCTCCTCAAACTCCTAATGAAATATAGCTGCCATCATGCCTTCTTTGTAATTACACCAATATGTTGGGCCCAGGATAAATGTTCAAAGATGTTGACAACCAGGAACTTGAAACTGCTCACCCTTTCCACTGCTGACCCCTCGATGAGGACCAGTGTGTTTCCTTGACTTCTCCTTCCTAAAGTCCACATCAATTCCTTGGTCTTCCTGACGTTGAGTGCAAGGTTGTTATTGCAACACCACTCAATCAACTGATCTACCTCACTGCTATACATCACCATCTGAGATTCTGCCCACAATAGTTGTGTAATTGGCAAGTTTATAGATGCCATTTGAGCTGTGCCTGGCCACAGTCATGGGTATGGAGAAAGTAGAGCAGTGGGCTAAGCACACCCTTGAGGTGCGCCAGTATTGATGATCAGCAAGGAGCAGACGTTATTTCCAATCCACACTGACTGTGGTCTCCTGATGAGAAAGTCAAGAATCCAGTTACAGAAGGAGGGACCAAGGCCCGCGTTCTGAGGTTTGTTGATGAGTACTATGGGTATGACTGTGTTGAACACTGAGTTGTACAAAATAAACTGCACAAACACAGAATCCTGATGAAAGGTCTCGGCCCGAAACGCCAACTGTTCACTCTTTTCCACAGATGCTGCCTGGCCTGCTGAGTTCCTCCAGCATTTTGTGTGTGATGCTCAATAAACAGCAACCTGGCACAGATGTTGCTGTTATCCAGGTAGTTCAAGGCTGAGTGGAGAGCCAGTGAGATTGAATTTGCTGTAGACTATTTTGGTGAGAGGAAAATTACAGTGAGGCCAGCTCCTTGCTTAGGCAAGAATTGATTTTGCTCATAACCAAGCTCTCAAACCACTTTATCACAGCAGATATGAGTGCAACTGTGTGATAGTCATTAAGGTAGCTCACTATGTACTACCTCAGTGAAATGATCTATATGGATGGGAGGCAAAACAAAGTTTTTCACTGTACGCCAGTATATGTGACAATAACACAATTTTTTAGAGGAATTTATATGAAAAGAAATCAGAGATAGTTGAAGGAATAATTTCTAAAACTGATTTTACCTTTCCTGTTATTGACCTTACTGAAGGATTAACTGGAGCAGAATTTGTTAACTGTGTCCACTGAAGTTTTCTGAAGTAAAGTCTAGATGGCCCTGCCAGAGAAGGCACTGCATTTGCCCTCCTCTTAGAAAATGAGGCTGGGGGAATAGTTAATGTGTCACTGGGGGAGCACTTTAGGATTAGTGACATAATTCTCTTAGTTTCAAGATAGTTATGCAGGATAGGTCCTCAAGTTAAAGTTCCAAATTGGGGGGGGGGGGGGGGGGGAAGGCTAATTTTGATGGCATTGGATAGGAGCTTTCAAAAGCTGATAGAGAGATACTGCTTGCAGGTAAGAGACATCTGACAAGTGGAGAATCATTAAAAGTTTGAAAGAGATGCAGGTAAATAGTAAAAGACTGGATGGGCATGTTTGTTGGCAATGACCAGCTGGTTTGAAGGGCCTCCTTTTGTGCTGTATGTCCCTATGAATTTGAATATTGTAGTCGCACTGATATGCAACGAGTGAAAGCAACACACTGAATCGAGCGGGGTCTGGTTGAACTGTTTACTGTTCCAATCCGCATGCACTTAAGTGCCTGCTCCCAGCATCCCCTGCTCTTTGCTGGGCGGAAGTGACGTCGGCTTCCGGGCCCAGGTCTGCCCCGCACTCAGAGCCCTCTTGGTTGCGACTGCTGGAGCCAGTTTGCTTGCCGTGTGGAAGGGGCACCACATGGCCCCCCCCTCAGAACTGGCGCTAAGCAGAGTCCACAGCCTGCACACTGTCAGTTCTTTCAGGTGGCCAGCCTCGTCGTTGTGGGAGTGGCACCACAAACCAGCGTTCAAGGTCTAGATGTGCTGATTTGAGACGGTCAATGGTAAAAGTCTCTTCACGACCGCCGATGTCAAGAACGCAGATGATCCCATTACGGTGCACTACCTTGTAGGGTCCTTCGTATGGTCGCTGCAGGGATGGTCTGTGCCTGCCTCAGTGAACAAAAACATACTCGCTCTGTTGTAGGTCCTTGGGCATGAAAGAGGGTGTTGTTCCATGATGGGACGTCGGGTCTGGGTCAAGTCTTCCAAGCCGCTCCCAGAGTTTTGTTAGGACCGCCGTAGGTGTGTCCTCCTGGCCATGGGGTGCTGGCACAAACTCACCGGGAACTGTGGGTCACCGTAAACAAGTGCGGCCGATGATGCGGCCAGGTCCTCTTCGGGTGCCGTGTGGATGCCAAGCAGCACCCAGGGGAGTTCATCAACCCAGTCTGGCCCTCGGAAACATGCCATCAGAGCTGACTTCAAGTGCCTGTGGAAATGTTGGACTGCGGGTGGTAAGCAGTCGCTCGGTGGAGCTGGGTTCTGAGGAGTTGTGCCAGTGTGGACCACAAAGCCGATGTGAACTGCATACCCCTATCTGAAGTGACGTGGGCTGGGAGTCCGAACTCCCAGGTGGTAATCAGGGCTCTGGCGCATGTCTCCGCCGTGTCAGCAAGTGGGACAGCTTCCAGCCACCTCATGAACCTGTCCACCATGGTGAACAGGTATCTCGCTCCTCTCGAAACCGGCAGTGGGCCGACAATGTCCACGTGGACATGTTCAAACCTCCCATGTGTCGGCTGGAAGGATTGCAGGGGGGCCCTCACGTGCCTCTGGATTTTGGAGGTTTGACAGTGCGTGCATGTCCTGGCCCAGTGCCCGACCTGCTTCCGTAGGCCGGGCCACACAAACCTGTCTGCGATCAGCTGGGTGGAAGGGTGGGCTAAACCGTGCAAGGTGCCGAAAACGCGGTGCCTCCAAGTGGTCGGGACAATGGGCCGGGGTTGCCCGGTGGACACATTGCAAAGGAGCTTATTATCTTCGGGCTCAATGGGTATATCTTCGAGGTGGAGTCCTGAAACTGCGGTTTGGTACGCCGGCATCTCGCTGTCCAGTCGTTGCACCTTAGCTAACACCGCATAATCCACATCTCCTCCATCTTATTGAATTCCTCTTTCATGAGGTGGAGCTTGTCGGGCAGTAGCCTGCGGGCCCAGACACAAAGGGGAGGTTCCTGTGTGGGGATGTGGTGCATCACGCCGTGCTTGGGGTCTGTTGAGGAAAACTGCAGCGTGATGATAGATGGGAACTCCGATAACACTCTGGTGAACTCGTTGTCGGAATACGTGACGGAGTCCAGATGCAGGGCCGGTAACCTGGTCTCACCAAGGGAGAAAGTCTGGAACGTCTTTGCATCGACCAATCGTCATCCCTTCAAATCCATGAGCAGGTAGTGCGTGTGGAGGAAGTCTGTACCCAGCAATGGCTATGATATTGCGGACAGTGTAATGTAAAGTGGCTGAAACTGAACTGCAAGAAGACGGTTCTTGTGCCGTAGGTGCGGATGGTGCTGCTGTTGGCTGCCGTAAGTTCCGGTCCTGTTCTTCTCGTTTGGGTATCCTGGCTCGAGGGGGGTAGGACACTGACTTCTGCCCCTGTGTCCACCAGGAATCTACGCTTGGAGTGCTTATCCCAAACGTAGAGGAGGCTATCACGGTGACCAGCCACTGTAGCCATCAGCGACAGCTGGTCCTGGCATTTCCCTGGAACGAGCATGGTGGTCGGCAGCAGCGGGCCCCGGAACCCCATCTTTGATGATAAAAACACCAAGACTCAGAAGTGGTGCCGCCCCTTGGTGTGGGGGTTACGTGCTCCGCTGCTGGGGTGTGGGAGGGCTGGGCTTTCAGCTGTGCTGCAGCACTAATTTCGATGGTGGTTCCACCATTTTGTTTGGCGCGCCAAAGCACGTCCGCCCGGGCAGCCACCCTGCGCGGGTCTCTGAAGTCTTCATCTGCTAACAGGAGGCAGATGTCTTCTGACATTTGCTCCAAGGTCTGTTCAAACAGGAGGCAAGGCTTATGGCTGTCTGCCAGTGCTGTCACGTTGCTCATCAGGGCTGATGGCGTGTGGTCGCCCAGGCCGTCCATATGCAGTAACCGTGTGACCCGTTCGCGGAGGGAGAGGCTAAATGTGCGGATTAACAGGGCCTTGAGTGCCTCATACCTGTCTGTTGCCGGGGGCTGATGCAGAAAGTCGATAACGTGGCCCACTCTCTCCTGGTCGAGGGTGGCGTCTGAGACAATTTGCCTGACTTGGAACTGGGCCTCTGCTTGCTCGAACCAGACCACGGGTTGAGTGGTCCAGAAGGTTGGCAGTTTAAAGGAAACTGCATTCTGCAGAGCCGGGTCGTTCATGCCGGGTCCAAATCCGTTGATATGCAATGAGTGAAATCAACACACTGTCGAGCAGGGTCTGGTTGAACTGTTTACTGTTTCATTCTGCATGCGCTTAAGTGCCCACTCCCAGCATCCCCCGCTCTTTGTGGGGCAGAAGTGACATTGGCTTCCGGGCCGAGGTCCGCCCCGCACTCAGATCCCTCTTGGTTGCCGCTGGCTGCGGACTCGCCTGCGACTGCTGGAGCTGGTTCGCTTGCCGCGTGGGTGAGCCACCACAATACCTATGACGACCTAATCTCCACAACCTTTTGAAAATAGAGGAATCCAAAGATATACCCAACTTCTGCTAGAGGTTCCTACATACCGCAGTTTTAATTGACACCTCTCTAATTTATGCAAGATACTCAAACCAAACATTTTAACTTCTATCCTGTCGTGGTCCCTAAAGATCTTAAATGTTTCAGTAAGATGACTAATCGTTCTTCTGAACTCCGAAGAACCTATTTCTAATTCAGCAACTCAGAAAAGCATAACTCTCATTACATAAATTACAGTACCTGCCAGATCTCTTTTGGATTGACTCCAGTGCCAGTGTATCCTTTATTAAAATTCTTTTCACAAAACTGTGCATAGCACTTCAGGTGCAGCCTCGCCTGTACCTTGTACAATTGTAACAATACTTTGCTTTTTCTAAACTCCAATTCTCTTTCAACAAAGGTCAACGTGTCAATTGCCTTCCTACATGCTGTACCTGTATACCAATCTTTTGAAATCTGCACACAAGAACACTAACATCCCTCAAGGTTTTCACTGAAGCTATCTTATTAAAAGAATGTTCCACATTTATTTAACTATTCAAAATTAAATTCCTGTGTTTAAATTAAATTCCCATATCATGGTTTAATTTCAACTCGTGCCTCTGGTTCAATGGTACAGAACTTTGGCTGTCATCTGATGAGTCAATCCCTACTCTACTAATCAGCATACAGTAATGAATGTTAAATGGGATAACATGAGGGTGCATGGAGTCGGGGGGGGGGGGGGGGGGGGGGGGGGGGGGGGCTGGTTTTTGTCCTGCTGTCAAAACCAGGCTTTCCAAGTAAGATTCAAATTATACTGTCAAATCAATGTGACATCTGGACCAATGTCTTTAACTGCCTACTTTGCATAGTTCCTGCATGCAAATACAATTTGACCACAGGTGCAATCAGGATTCTCATTTGTAATCGCAATCAAATCGGCATCCATAGCACCAAAGGAGGAATCCTATGCAGCTGAACCTCTAGGCCTGAAAGCGAAACCACATGCCTACAAATGTAGCCACCTTCTCCCCGGTGAATTAGATCAGCTGCAACAATTTATTAGACCTAAACACAGAATTGCAAATCTACAGCATAGAGTATATCAAAATGGCTGAAATTTTTACATGACTACAATAGTGCCTTTTCTTTTGCACAAAACCTGAAAAGGATATGACTTGTCCTATAAACATGTAAGATACATTTTTTTTGGTAATTCTGTCAATGGTAATACATGAAGTGATAAAAGGTAATTTTTAAGCACAGCAGACAATTAGGAGGTTAAACAAAACGTTGGCCTACATTACCAATTGTATGTTGGACTGCACTGCAAATGGTATGTTGACTTGCATTGCTAAGCATTTCAAGTACAATATAAAAGGCTCAGAAATTCTGAAATTATAAAAATGCTTCTAAAATGGTAGTGAAGCAGATTCACACTGGTTTTCAAAGATGGCACAGAAGAGAAATTTCAAAAGAGCAAAACACGGAAAAATTCATCAACATAAATGTCACAAATTTTGGGCCTGTTGGTAACCTACCTAATTTCAAAAATCACGAAACACACAGGATCTCAGCTTTGTTAATCATCAGTACCATTTCCCATCAAGGTAGGAGCTCTTAAATCAATAATTCATTACAGGAACTGTAATGGAATTCAGGGAACCTGACATAGTGCAGATATCATGACAGATTTCTGACAGATATTCAATTATTGACACATCAGAAATTGGCTCCTCGACCACATTCTTCCCCAACCTACACCACCCTGCATAAAGAGAGCAGAAAGTCTTACCTGAAACATTGGTGACACCCGGTTCATCAGGGAAGATTCCATGGCTGTCTTCAGTGGTAGACCCTCCCATAGCAGTTCAAGTAATGATATTCCCCCTAAACTCACACTGGGTCAGGCATTCATCCTCCCATTAAGGCTTGCTTTTCTAGTTGAGGCCCACACATTTCTTCAGTATAAATGTACATTCACTGTTACCAGCAACAAAGTTAAATGAGCACTGCACACTGACTTCACTACTGCCCACTCAGCGTTGTATATTTCTGGTTGGACTAAAGGCACAGACAATTGCAATATAATTTATTAACAATAATAGTATTCTGCTTTTGATTTCCAGCTTTAAATCTTTTGAGTAGCATAGAAAAAACATGTACTATGCCAAGGAATTTTCAGCCCAGATTATTTCCTGAAGATCTATTTATCGTTTACTGAAATAGTAAAAGCTGGAAATCTAAAATGAAAAAATGCAACAGGACAAGCTGCATCTTTAGGAAGAAAAAGAGTAATATTACAGATAGGAGATCCTTTATCATACAGCATATGCAGTCCTGATATGAGGGGTTATCCTATGAGAACACAGAATATAAGAAAAAGGAGTAGGAATGGGTCTTTCTGCCCTTCCAGCCTCACCTCCATTCAACAAGATTATAGCTGATCTTTTAACTCAATATCATATCCCTTGTTTCTGCTAATATCCAAAATCTATCAATCTCTACTTCTAATGAAATCAGTATCAGGGCTTCTTCATTCCTGTGGTATAGAAATTTCTAACTTCACTTCTTAAGTGAAGAAGTTTCCCTCCATTTCATTTCTCAATGTTCTATTTCTAGTTCTGACTGTTACCATTAGGTTTAGATTGCTCAGCCTTTGGAATCAGCCTCTCTATTTCTACTCTATTGAGGATTCCATTTTTAAAAAAACAGTTTCAAGAACATCATCTCTAATTCACGAGGAGAGATTAACTATATAGGCCTATGTGCACTAAAGTACAGAAGAGCAAGTGGTCATCTTATTGAAACATGTAAGAGTCTGTAAGGTCATTTACTCTTAAAAGAGTGGATGATTCAGAGTAAATGGTCAGTACTGAGATGTTAAGAAGCTTCTTTATTCAATGGGTTTTAATTTGTTGGATGCTCTAGCCCCTAGGGCTATGGATGGTCAGTCATTGAGTATGTACAATCAATTGGGACTGATTGAATTTCCACACTAAGAGAACAAAGGTAGATGAAGATTAGGCAGAAAAGTGGACAAGGTTCATGATTGACCATAATCTTACTGAATGTAGGGCAGACTTGAGGGGCTATATGGTCTCCTCCTCTTTGTGTTCTTATAATTGTTCACATCCTTATTATTGGATACTTAATAAGTCAGCGTGGAAGAAATTAAACCAGATACCCATAGGATTTGGTACATTTTGCTCATTACCCATGGTGAACCCACCTAGGTTGAGTGAGTGGAGCATCAGAGCCTTGTTGTCACTATCTGCTGTGGTTGTACAGCTGAAATGACATACAAAATCCATACCTGACTTTGCTCCATCAGGTGGTAACAGTCCACAGATGAGATTTATTGCTTCATCACCCAAGACACAGTCTCCGAGGTCCAGTGATATGAGGGAGGGATGCAGGGAAAGGGCAGGGTTTAGGACAGCCAATCCAGAATCAGTGAGAGGACTGCCATGAAGACTACATGAAATAAAGAAGTCACATGTTGACAATTAGTTAAGTAGTTCGGGAAACACTGCAACAGCACAGACAATTACAACATACAGTCAACTCCAACAATCTCAGGATGTTCCAGACTGGCAAATTTTGCAGATTTTTGACTGTTATTCTTATTAATGCCCCAACACACTTTTAATTCATGTTTTTTAGATGTCACAATGTATTCCAATAAGCTTTCCATTGAACCCAGTAAGTTTAACAAATTGGGGGAAACAGGGCTCTAGTCATAGTGAAGAGTGTGTAACTAAACCCTGGTGAATTTAAAGAGAATTTGGGAACCAAGCTGAAAGGGAAACAAGGCACTGGTCAATTTAAAGGGAACAGAGTAACTGCGCCATGTAAACAAAAGGGGAAGTAAACAGAATGAGGACATGGGTTCATGAACTGAAGGGAAGTATGGCTACTGGAGTCTCAGGTGAATTAAAGGAGAGCGTGGGAACCAAGACCCTGCTGAGATGAAGGGGATTGCAGTAAATATTACTGGTTGTGTTGCGAACCATTGGGATTTCTGAATAGTCTAATGGTGGATTATCAGAGTTTTACTGAAATTGGCATTTAGAGAGTATGACTAATGGGAATATCTTATACCAGGAATGTGAAACACCAGGTAAGACACAGCAAACAATAAGGCAAAGGAGTAATAATCTACTAACTTTTCACCAAGATTTAAAATGCTGGAAAATTACTATAAGCCACTGTGAAAGTGAAAACATTCTTTTGCCAGGCACAGAAATTTTTTCCTTTAATAACTGTGGGGACTGTTAATTATAAAACTATAAAAAATATACAATTCAGGAAGAGTGCACATAGTCCCTTGATTCATGTTGGCAATCCTGCAGGTTGTCTCTTCAAGTTTTGCATACTTGCTACATGAGGTGAAAGCCACCCTTTCAGGCAGCAAGTTCCAAATCTCCATCAAGTCATTGAGTGAATATTATTTCCAACTCTCCTTTAACCTTCCTAGTAATTAAATGAAATTGACACCCCCTATTTGTGACTATACTGTGAAAGAAAATACACATGAGTTGAGTTGTTCTCCAATGTGGCAATGTACTGACAAACGTTTTGTCACATGTGAGGAAGACATCGTCAGTGCGCTGTTGATTGTGGTGTGTCGGCCTTTATATACTTTTCAATAAGCCAATCAGCTGAACAGTGATTAAATGTTTGCAAGAAAATTGCCAAGATTGGAGAACTCAACCCAACCATCAACCACCTGAGCAACACATCTTCTGAATTGTTTCCAAAAATAGATGATTTCTGTTTACACTTTCTGGCTCTTCCATACATTTAAATACCTCAGTTATTCCTGTTTTGAAGGAAGAGATCACATCTGAGTTGTCTCTACTCATAAATTTAATCCAGCAGTCCTTTCAGTGACCTCATAAATCTATTCTGCATCTAAGGCCAACACATTTTTACTGTAGTGTGGTGATCAGAATTGTACACAGTACTCTAGCTGTAGCCTAATTAATATTCTATGCAGTTCTAACATAAGCCCCCTACTCTTCTAGCTGCAGCCAAAACAATGCACGCTTTCTGGATCCCTTCTTAATCAACTTAACTATATCTGCTACATTCCAGCATTAAAAAAATCCTTTACATACCTTAATATACTTCCATTTATCATTTCTCCTTCCTTTACTTTTGTATCCTAAATTCATTATCCCAAGCTACTCCAGGTTAAATTCATTAATTAATATAGTTGTCACCTATCCATATCTTCCTGAAGCATTGGATGCTTTCCTTCACTATCATGCAAAATTTCTTAATTGTAGCACCAACCTACAAATCCAAATAATTTACATATTCCATGAACAGCAAGGAATTTAACAATGAGCTTTGTGGAACCCACTGTAGTTACTAAAATCTCATCAGCAATTTACTCTTTGCTTTTCTGTTGGTGAGTATATTTTCAATCTATTTTGCCACTTTTTCTTGTTTCCCATGGACTTTTGCCTTAATCACTGATCAGACTGATCCAATGGCAACACAGGTGGACAGGGTGCTGACGATGCCTCTTGTCACATGTGCCGTCATTAGTCAAGGCACTCAGTGTATGGGTTTGGACAAGACAATGGTGGGAACATCTGGGAACATAGTGTGCAGTTCTGTTTGCTGAACTATAAGCATAAAAGGGAGTAAAAAAGATTTGTGAGGAGTTATCAGGATTGGAATGCTTAAGTTACAAGGAGGACTGGGCTGGATATGATGGGCTACTTTCCCTGCAGCATAGAGACTAAAGGTGACAAAATAGAGATGTATAATATCACAAAGTTCATAGTCTTTTTTTCCAGGATAGGGGATCTAAACGTAGAGGGTATAGATTTAAGGTGCAAGAGGAAAAATTTAAAGGGGGCTTGATGGGTAACGATTTCCACACATAGGGTGGTGGGTGTGTACAAAGAACTACCCAAGAAAGTGGTAGAGACTGGTACACAACAAAACTTTGGACAGAGGTAGGAAAGGTTTGTCAGGATATGGGCCAAATGCAAGCAAATGGAATTAGCTCAGGTAGGTTAGTTGGCCTGGATGAATTACGCTGAAGGCCTTGTATCTGTGCTACATAACTCCAGGAAACAGCCTGCCAAGACCTCAGTGTGACCAGGTTGTACCCCTGTGTCCACTGCCCTCAATAATAAGTATACGGTTTTGGATACTATTGAGGGAATACTATTGATACTATTGATACCAGGGGAGAGCTGCAGTGACTGGGTTTCTGGCTTTGGCTCAGAAGTGAAGAGAGATGAAGAGAACAGCAGTGTGACAAGAGATTCCATAGTTAAAGGAAAAGAGACAAGGTTCTGTGGATGTGATAGAGACACCCGGATGGTATGTTGCCTCCAGGTACCAGGGTCAGGGATGTCTTGGATTGGGTCTACGGCATTCTAAAGGGGGAGGGGGAGCAGCCAGAAGTCTTGATACATTTTGACATAAGTAGGAAAGGTGAGCAGGTCCCGAAGAGAGATTTTAGGGAACCAGGTTGAAAGCGAAAAAGCACCACCTCCAGGATAGTAATCTCTGGATTGCTGTCTGTGCCATTTACCAGTGAGGGTGATTAGGATGATTTGACAGATGAATGACTACTGAGGAATCAGTGTAGGAGGCAGGGGTTCAGATTTCTGGATCTTTGGGATCTCTTCTGGGGAACAGGTTACACCTGAAACCGAAAGGGACTAATATCCTCGTGAGCAGGTTTGCTTGAGTTTGTTCGGAAGAGTTTAAGCTAATTTGGCAGGGGGATAAGAACCAAAGTGATAGGGCTGAGGATAGGGCAGTCAGTTTACAAATAAAGTCAGTGTGTAGTGAGACTGCTAGTAAGGACAGGCTAATGATGGGGCAAAACTGCAGTCAGCAAGATATGTTGCAATGTAAAAAGGGGACAAAATTGAATAGGGTGATGTATATAGTACAGAATACAGGTGTTTAGATTTGAATGCACACAGTATATGGAATAAGGTAGATGAATTTGCAGCACAATTAGAGATTGGCAGGTATGACATTGTGGGTATCACTTGTGGGCTGGGGGAAGATGACAGCTGAAAGCTTAACATCCAAGGATCACCAATGTATCAAAATGACAGGCAGATAGGCAGAGGGGCTGGAGTGGCTCTGTTGGTAAAAAGTGAAATCAAATCCTTAGAAGGTGTGACATGATCTGAAGGTGTAGAATCCTTGTGGGTACAACTAAGAAACTACAAGAGTGAAAAGACCCTGGCGAGTGTTATACAGGCCTCTAAGGGGTAGAAAAGATGGAAAAGATAGAAAACTGTCATTTCCAGAGGACTAGAATATAAAATCAAGGATGTAATGTTGAGACTTTATAAGGCACTGGTGATGTCCCACTTGGAGTTTTGTGAGCAGTTTTGGGTCCCTTATCTAAGAAAGGATGTGCTGACATTGGAGAGGGTTCAGAGGACATTCACGAGAATGATTCCAGAAATGGAAGAGTTGCCATATGAGGATCAATTGACAGCTCAGGGCCTGTATTCACTGGAACTCAGAACAATGAGGGGGAATCTCATTGAAACCTATTGAATGCTGAAGGCCTCGATAGAGTGGATGTGGAGAGGACATTTCCTCTGGTGGGGAATTCTAGGACCAGAGGGCACAACCTCAGAATGGAGGGATGTCCATTTCAAATGGAGGTGAGGAGGAATTTCTTTAGGGGGTGGTGAATCTGGGGAACTTGCTGTCACAGGCAGCTGTGGAGGCCAAGACCTTGGGTATATTTAAGGCAAAGGTTGATAGATTCTTGATTAGTCAGGGCATGAAAGAATACAGAGAGACGGCAGAAGACTGGGGTAGGGGGTAAATGGGTCCATCATAATGAAATGGCAGAGCAGACTCCAATGGCCAAATGGCCTAATTTTGCTCCTATATCTTATTACTTTATGGTCTTAGTGTGTGGAAGCAAGTTACCTTCAACTCCAAGAGGCAACTGTGAAGGACAATTATCTATTGATCTTGAGATATCTGCCTAAATTTCACCATGAAATTCGAACAACTATCTGAAATGTAAAATATAATCTTGTATCTGACATGAATGAACCTATCAGATTATTCTTTTTAAGGAAGGCAATCTGCCATCTCTGTGCAATCTGGTACTTGGGAAAGAACAGAGCAATTAAAAGTTGCTGCTCATAAGGAGGCAACTACAGGCATCTTTGGCGCGGAAGTGATGGAGCTCGGCTGAGGAAGAAATTCAAGCCCGGGACAGCGTAGAACAATTAAAATATTTACAAATAAAGAGCTGGACTGGATCACCCGATCTCGAAAGGCGAATGGAAGATATTCTGCACGGATCCGGGAGATAAATGTTTCAGGTCGGAAACGTAAACATTATTCTAGAAGCCTCCCTCCATGCTGCGTATTCCCAGCATCAGAGATTCTGCCCGGACAAGCATACTGCAAGTCAATGCTACCCTTCCACGATTATAACTCCCTTCTCTTCCGGCCAGGCTGTACTAGGCTGTACAGGCGTGATCCTGGGAGCACGCGTTACCCCATCGACAGTACTTACAACAGAGAGTGGATGGATCTGTTGGCGACGAGGGCTTCAGCCAGCTGCTGCACCCGGGCCAAGGTGCTGACCACACCAAGGTTGAGGTTGAGCTGCGCCAGCGACTGGCACTCGGCTACATGGCGGCTGATGCGGCCGAAGTCGCGGTCCGACAGGTGACAGCCGCGCAGGGACAGCAGCCGCACCGAGTGGGCCCTCAGGGACTCACAGATATCCTTGACCTCGGCCGAGGAGAGGGTCTCCCCAGAGATCTGAATGGAGCCTGCCAGCATGGCTCCGCCGTGCGCCTCCGATCAGCCGCCTGTTACCATGGACACCGCGTCCGCTGCGGCCCAGCTGACGCCGCCGCCTCGCCCGCCCGCTGGCCGGCCTTCCAGCCCATCCGAGGTTGGTGCGGTGCAGCAGAGATCCGCCAGCGGAGGGGGAATCCTTTCTTTTGCTGACGCGTGTGGGATGCGGTTCGGGGATCGGAGTATTCGTCACAGGGATGGTAATCGTCCGCAGAGAGAAGGATGCTCCGCACCGCGCGGGGTCTCGTACCCCATCGCCAGCCGCACACGCTCTGATGGCGCTGCAGCTTCTGCAGTCCCCCGGGACCCAGCGTGACTTCCCACCTCCTTAAAATGTATTAGACAGCATAAATCTGTAAGTTAAAAAGCAATAAATAATGTAGAGTCAGTATAAATTTAAAAAGGGAAATCTTATTTGACCTGACCTTACTGATTTTTAAAGACCTAACAGAAAAAATGGCAATGCAGTAGATGTCACAGATAGATTTCTAAGAGACCTTTGGCATGATATCCCATAATATTGTCAATAATAAAGGTCAGAAAATGTGCAGGGGACAAGTAGAACAAGTTAAAAGAAATGTTATTATCAAAGTACATACATGTCACCATATAAAACCCTGAGATTCATTTCCTTGTGGGCATCCTCAATAAATCCATAATTGAATAATAACCATAACACAATAAAATGAAAGAGCGCAACAACTTGGTGTTCAACTGGAGTGCAGACAATTTAAATACTGGCCCAGATCGGTGGCAAGATTTTGCTCCTCAGTGTAGGTTACTCCTCTCTCCACAGTGCTGAGGTTATGAAGACTTCCCAGGCTGCTGTGTTCAATGCCCGCTAATATGGTGAATTGATAACCCATGCTTTGAGCCTACTCTGGGCTGCTCCGGGTTTGGATTGGTGGTCTCAATTTGGTTTGGATTGTTGTTCGCTTCAATTGTCTGCGTAGTTTGTGATTCCCTCCCCCTTCTCTTGCACATTGGGTGTTGGTCTTTTATTTTTACTTTTTCTTTCACTGGGTTCTTTTGGGTTTCTTGTTTTGTGTTTACCTGTGAGCAAGCAAATTTCAAGAATGTATCATTTATACATTCTTTGATAGTAAATGTACATTGAATTACAAAAATAAATTAATAAGCAATACGTATTGAGAACCTAAGATGAAAAGTCCTTGAAAGTGAGTCCATAGGTTGTGGAAACATTTCAACGATGGGGCACCTGAAATTGAGTGTTATCCCCTTTGATTCACCACCTTCAATTTGATCTAGACAGCAAACTTGAATATGGTATTAGAGCTGTGCTTAGCCACAGTCATAAGTGTAAAGTGAGTAGAGCAGGGGACTAAACACACAGTCTTGTGGTGCACCTGTGCTGATGGTGATCATGGAGGAGATGTTGTTTCCAATCTGAACTGACTGGAAATCAAGGATCCAATTGCACAAGGAGGTATTGAGGCCAAGGTCTTGGAGAGTTTTGAAGGATTGGTGGTATTGAATGCCGAGCTGTTGTCAATAAAGAGCATCCTGATATGTTAATCTTTACTGCCCAGATATTCCAGGGTTGTGTGAGGAGCCAATGAGATGACATCTGCTGTGGACCTGTTTCTCTGGGAGGCAATTTAAAGCCAATCCAAGTCACATCTCAGGCAGGAGTTGAAATGTTTCATCACCAACCCCTCAAAACACTTTACCATTGTGGATGTAAGTGCTATTGGACGATTGTCATTGAGGCAGGTTTTCATGTTCTTCTTAGGCACCAGTATAATTGAAGCCTGCTGAAGCATACTGCCAAAGTGAGGGGTTAAAGATCTAGTGAATACTCCAGCCAGTTGATCAGCATAGATTTTTTGTACTTGGCCAGGTACCCCAACTGGGCCAGATGCTTTTCATAGGTTCACCCTCCCGAAGGTTGATTGCGCATTGGCCTCAGAGACTGAAAACACAGGATTGTTGGGGGATGTGGGAGTTCATGACGGTTCAGAACGAGCATAGAGGGCATTGAGTGAAGTCCTGTTGTTGCCTCTGTCACTTGATTTATAAAAGGTGATGGTTTTCAAGTCCTGCTACAACTGTCGAGTGTCCTTCATTGATTCAAGTTTAGTCTGGAATTGCCACTTTGTCCATGAAATGACTTCCTGGAGATCATTGCACATTAGTTTTGAGACATAAAAAGGGTGTAAATGAAGCCTATTTCAGTTGAAAAAGACAGTGGTGTTCCAGATGTATAATTGCCATTCACAAATTATATTAAAGATTTATACCTTGGAATAAAAAAAATCCTAAATTTGCAAATGACAATTAACTACATTTGACATTTTCATATGAATTAATTTGGCCTTTTTCAGATCCTTTCTCTACTTATTCTTGTTCAGGTATGGAGTTCCGGAGTTTTTTCTTGACACTATCACATACTTATAAACTGTTATTATTGCCCATGTTAGTTTAGTTTAGTATTTTTTTCAATATATATTTTCTTCTATATATTTCCAATTTTTTTTTCTCTTTTGATGATTATTTTTGTTTTTTTTCATATATATTTATATAGACTTGATTGATTAATGTACCTTTTGTTGATTGATGTTTAATAGGATATTATTATCCTATTACTAATGTAATTTCAAGTCTATTGAATTTATAATCTATTCATTATCATGCTATGTTTTTTCTTATATATATATATGAAATTTAATAAAAAGATTGAAAAAGAAAGAAAGAAAAGACAATTAACTTCGAGGAGGAATATAGATGCTGAAAGGATAATCAATACTGATTATGGTTAGCAAGTCTATAAAGAAAGCAAATAAAGCATTATAAATTATTTTTAGAGAGAGGTTGAAAAGTCAGTAATTTATGGTCAATCTGTATTGAAGCTTGGTTGGACCATGGAGTGTTGTATGCAGTTCTGGTTGCAATATATCAAAAGAATTACAGAGGCAGTAGAAAAGGTACAGAAAAGATTACAGGGATAATATTTACAAATTTACTGACAAAACTTAATGTGATGGTCCTGGCAGCATCAGATATATGAGTCTTATAGAGTCAAACAGATATGTTGCAGCTCTACAAAACTAGGGTTGGGGTGCAACAAAAAATATGCTGGAAGAACTTAGTACGTCGGGCAGCATCTGTGGGAGGAAAGGAGTTGTAGAAGTTCCAGGTTGAAACTCTACATCACAATTCCTTCATGAGCTCTTCAAGCAGATTGTTTGTTGCTCCAAGTTCCAGCATCTGCAATTTCTTGCGTCTTCTTTACCTGCACTTGGAGTTTTGTGTGCAAGTCTGGTTGCCCATTACAGGAAGAAGGTGGAGGCTTTAGAAAGGGTGCAGAAGATGTTTATTAGAATGCTGCCTGGATTAGAGTATGAGATTAAAAGAGGCTGGACAAACTTGGAACACAAAAATACAACTGCAGATGCTGTGGATCAAAGAATATGTACACAATGCTGGAAGAACTCAGCAGGTCAGGCAGCATCTGTGAGAAAAGAGTAGTCAACGTTTCGGGCCGAGACCCTTCATCAGGACAAACTTGGGTTGTTTTCTCTGGAGTGTTGGAGGCTGAGGGCAGACCTGATTGAAATTTGTAGTTAAACGAACTTTCTTCGGCTATGCATGATCCATATCCACAATTCTCTGAATAGTCACATGTCTTAACAGCCTCTTAAACAACTATATTGTATCTGCTTCCATCACTTCCCTGGCACCTATCACTTTGTGCGTAAAATAACCCTGCTCAAACAGCTTTAAATATTCCCCCTCATGCACATCCCTTAGTATTTGACTCTTCGGCCATGGGAAGAAGATTCTGACTGTCCACCCTGAGTGAATATAGTATTTTGAAAAAAAATTGTTCACTTTTGTGCACAAAACAGAAAAACTGAGTACCAATCTATTTGTTAAATGATAAGAGATTGGTTTGTGTTAATATTCAAAGGGCACTAGGTGTGCTTCCATACAAGTTGCTGAAGGCCAACATGTAGGATCAAATGATTAAGAGGGAAAATGGCATAATAGGCTTATTATGAGAGAATGTGAATAGAGGAGTAAGGATGTTTTATTGCATTAATGTAGGGCTTGGTAATACTGCAGCAGAAATATTGTGTATCCATTTTAGCCTCTGTCTTTTAAGAACATGTTCTTATCATGAAAGGAAAGCAATGAGAAATCACTGGATTCAGGAATGGTTGTGCATTGGAACCTCCATTTAGGAATTATGCTAGGAAATGTCACTGATCTTATGATTGGCAGATTAGACTCAAAGAGCCGAAAGCAATACTCCTCTACCTAATTTGTATGTTCCTATGTTTTATTGCATATGTGAGAGTATATAAATCAGGAAATGACAAACAGACTGGAACTCTTTTCATTTGAGAATGCAGTGGAGGTTGTTAAATTATGGAAGGTTTTAATAGGGTGGAGACAGATGCAAAGTTTCCACTTTTACAAAGAGCATAACTCGGGAACACCACTTTAAGACAGTCATTATGGAATTCAGGAACTGATGAGAACACCAAACTTGTGTTAACTGGCTTAATGTATCAGATGCTTTTAAGGGGAAGCTGTACAAATATGAAGGAACAGACAATAATTCTTGAACCAACCAGCAAAACCCTAATCATTACGGTATAGTAACACTGTTATCATATTGCTCCAACATGGACTTTTTTGTCCTAATCTGTTCTTTTTTTTTAAAATGGCACGTAATTTATGTTTTTCTTGTAAATGTTGCTTATATGATGCTATGTGTCTGTGATGCTACTGCAGGTAGGGTTTTCATTGTACTTGTGCATACATGTATTTGTCTGTTTTACAATAAGCTTGACTTGACAAACATTTAAACTAATAGTTCTTTAAATAGTTTATTCATTCTTTGGATGTGGGCTATCCTGGCAATACCAATATCTATTGGCCATTCCCAATTACCCATAAAATGAGGAGGCAGTTAAGAGTCAAACATATTATTGAGCCTGGGGTAATGTATAGGCTAGTTTGGATAAGGACATCATATAGACTTCCCTGAAGGAAATGAATGAATCAATTTAATGATTGCCATTTCCAAGATCAGCTTTTTATTGCTTTTCCAAATCTATTTAATAACTTGAAATTAAATTCCCCAGTTGCTGTAATAGGATTCCAACTTGTGTTCTCAGATGAATAGTCCGGATAGAAAATAGAATGGTACAACATGGGAAGGAGTTCACTGCAGATGCTGTGGTCAAATCAAGATGTCCAAAAAAGCTGGATGAACTCAGCAGGTCAGGCAGCATCCGTTGAAAGAAGCAGTCAATGAAACGTTGACTGCTTCTTTCAACGGATGCTGCCCGACCTGCTGAGTTCATCCAGCTTTTTTGTACGGGAAGGAGTTCCTTTGGCCCATGGTGTCTGTGCCAACAATGGTACTAATCTTAATAACTCCAACCACCTGTGCCTGGACTGTATCCCTTCATTCCATGCCTGTTCATGTTTCATCACTTACCTACCACACTCAATGTAAAAAACATAGCTTATAAATCTCTTTAAAATTGTATTCCATATCTTCTTAAAGCTATGCCCTCTGGTTTTTGATATTTTCATTCAGGGAAGAAGACTCCTTATCTGTACCTTTCATATTTCTGTCAGGTGTCCCCTCATTCTCCAACTTTCCAGAGAAAACAATCAAGGGTTGTCCTTCTTCTCCATATAACTGATCCAGGCAACATCCTTGGAGAACATCCTCTGTACCCTCTCCAAAGCTTCCACATCCTTCCTGTAATATGACAACCAGAACTGCACACAATACTCTAAATGAGGTCTAACCAAAGTTTTATGCAGCTGCAACATGACTTCCTGGCTTTTATACTTAATAAGCTGACTGATGAAGTCAAGTATGCTGTATTCCTTCTTTACCACCCTATCTACTCATTCTGCCTCTTTCAGGGAACCACAGACTCGCACCCCAATATCCCTTTGTGCTTCAGTGCTCCTTAGCATTCTGTGCTGTACATTTTCTCCTTACATTAGACCTTCCAAAGTGCAATACCTGGCATTTGTCCAGGTTAAACTCCATCTTCTAACTGGTCTACATCCTGTTCAATATTTCAACAATCTTACTCACTATCCATCATTCTGCACAATTACTGATCATCCCTTCTACATCTCCATCATTATATAGATCACTAACAACAGAAGTCCCAGCAATGATCATTGTAGATTGCTACTAGTCATGGATCTCCAGTCAGAATACTCCTCTACCAATACCTTCTGTTTTCTATGTCCAAGCCAATTTTGAATCCAGTCTACCAAATCCCCATGAATTCCCATATGTCTTAATCTTTTTGGATGAGCTTACTATGAGGAATCTTGTCAAAAGTTTTACTAAACTCCACATATACAATACCCACTACCTTACCTTCATCATTTTCATCAACTCCTCAAAAATCTCAATCATTTATAAGACATAATCTGCCCTACACAAAGTCATGCAGACTATCCCTAATAAGTCAATACTTTTCAGGTGGGAGTAGACCCTATCACCAGGAATATCTTTACAATAATTTCCTACACCTGATGCGAGCCTCACCAGCCTATAATTTGCTGGTTTGCCTTTCTGCTGCCCTTCTTAAACAGAAAAACAACATTGGTTCCTCTCTAGTCCTCTGGGACTTTGCCTGTGGCTAAAGAGGCTGCAGCAATCTCCCTTCTTGCTTATCTCAATAACCAAGGATAGATCCCACCAGGCCCTGAAAATTTATCTACCTTAATGCTTTTCTATAAATCCAACACTTCCTCCTTCTTGATAGCAACGTGGCCTAGAATATCAGCATACTGCTATGTGATGCTTTTGTTCTCCATGTCCTTTTTCTTGGTGAATACTAATACCAAGTATTTATTTAGTACCTTGACCATCTTCTCTGGCTTTAGGCATAAATTTACGGTTTACTCTTTGAATGGTCTTATACTCAATCTTGTTATCCTATTTTCAAATGATGTACTGTATAAAATGAAGTGAGGTTCTTTTTAATCCTATTCACCAATTATATTTCATGATCCTTCATTGACCTCCTGTTTCCCTGTTTAAATTCTGTCCTGCTTCAATTACATTCCTCAAAGGCCCTATCTGTATCCAGCTTCTGAAACATTACACGTGCTTCTTTTTCCTTTTGGACCTATTTTCTCTCATCATTCAAGGTTCCCAGATTTTGAAATCTTTGTCCTTCTTCCTCACAGGAACATATTTGTTCTGAATTCTGACCAGCTGGCCTTTAATCAACTTCCACATACCAGTTGTGGACTTGCTCAATAACAGCTGCTCTCAAACTACTCTCCTTCACTCCTGCCTAAAACTGCTATAATCAGCCTTTCTCCAGTCTCACACATTTCTCTAAGGCCTAGTCTTATCCTAGTTCAAAATGAATTGTGATCACTATTCTCAAAATGTTCTCCCAATTGACCACCAGTTGGCTGCCAGGTTCATTTCCCAATACAAGGTCTCGTATGGCTCCTTCCCTGTGGGCAGTATTGATATACTGTGTGAAGAAACACTCCTGGATGCATCTAACAATTCAGCACCATCTATGCATCTGGCACTAAGGAAGTCTCAGTCAATTACGGTAACATTAAAGTCTTCTTCTTCTTCAATTGTCCATTGAAATCTGATGACGACATCCACTCCTTTAACGGTGAGATCTTTGATGACTGTACAGTCCTATCCTGGACCCACAAGCTCTATTGTGGGTGGCACATGTATATGTGGTAGTGGTGGTGGTAGTGCTGGCAACCATGGCTGCATTTCTCCTGGCTCTCTTCTGCTGTCTTCTGGTTGTTCTTCCCATCTCCAGAATATGAATCCTGTCCCTACACAGCTGTTGCCAAGTGATACAGTCAGCAGCAACATCCTCCGGTTCCTCAGGTCTGATCTTGCACTTCCTTAAAACATTCTTCATATGATCCTTATAGTGCTTCCTCTGCCCTCCAGCTGAGCGTTGACCATGATGTAGCTGGACGTATAACACTCTGCGGGGTAGCCGACATGGGGGTATCCTTATCACGTGCCTCAGTCACTGCAGGTGACGCTGGGTGATCATGGCCTCAATACTTCTGCAGTTAGTCTTTACAAGTATTTCAGTGTGAGGCACCCTCACACCAAGTAATTCCCAGGATGCGCTGAATGCAGCTTATGTGGAAGCACTTCAAGGACTTGATGTGACAGCTGTAGGTTACCCAAGCTTCACAGCTATAAAGGAGGGTGGTGACACAGACCGCCTGTACACAGCGACCTTTGTGGAGGGACAAAGGCTTCTGATCTGAAAGACTCTACACCGAAGTCTCCCAAAGGCAGCTGATACCTGTTTAATGTGGCTCTGGATGTCGTTGTCAATGCCGCTATCCTCAGAGAGAATACTCCCCAGATTTTTGAAAGATGGCACTACTGACAGCTTTTCATCACCAACAGTGAAGGCAGGTAGGGTGAGTGGGACACTGGTACTCCATTGGCAAACCACTTCTGTCTTGGTGGTATTGACAGCCAGCCCCATCCTGCTGTACGCTCTCACCGCCACAGCAAGGACAGTCTGAAGATCCTCCGGAGTATGGGCCACAAGAGCACAGTCGTCTGCATACTGCAGCTCCAGGACCTGTACTCCACAGAGTTTGGTGGTTATGTGGAGCCTCCTGATGTTAAAGAGGTTGCCATCTAATCTGACGTCTACCACCACACCACTGCTGTCTTTAATCTAGTTGTGGCGAAGCTTGGTAACACACAAGAGGAAGATGTTAAAGAGCACTTTAAAGTCATCCACTATAACTCCAACGTCTTTCCAAACTCTGCTGAAATAATCTGCATGACAGTGGCTATATTTCATTAGGAGTTTGAGGAGATTTGGTTTGTCACCAATGATACTTGCAAGTTTCTACAGATGTACCATGGAGAGCATTCTAACTGGTTACATCACCATCTGGTATGGAGAGGCCGCTGCACAGGATTGGAAAAAGCTGCAGAAATTTATAAACTCTGCATGGGCACTAGCTTCTCTAGTATTGCGTACACCTTCAAAAGGCGGCATCCATCATTAAGGATCGCCATCATCCAGGACATGTCTTCTCCTCATTGCTACCATCTAGGAGGAGGTAAAGGAGCCTGAAGACATAAGCCAGTGATATTAAACCTGTTTCTGATCTTGTTCTTCTGTCTCCTTTTGGCTCTTGGGAGGCCTGTAGTATGGCCCCATCAATATGGTTGGACCTGTTTTATTACTGAACAGATTGGATGCCCATCCAGGATGTCCTTTCTAAGCACTGCTAAGACATTTTCCCTGCATCTCTCCCACCTCTTTACAAGCTGTGGCTGCTTGTCAGTAATTTAACCCCTATACTTCCTGAATATAAGTTAACAATAGATGGGAAGAGGCCCAAATGGCCAGTTTGAACTGAATGGATTGTTCCTGTGCCACATATTCAATATAATCCATCACCGAGGGGATGTTGAAATAAAAATCCAGTTAAATTATAATAAAACAGAAGTGACCAGAAATACTCCAACATTTGGCAGCATTTATGCAGAAAGAAAAAAATGAGTTAAAATGTCAGGTCAGACAACTTTTGAAGACTGGTCTTGTTTTCCCATGAATGTTGGCAATCTAGTATGATCTCAGAGTTATTGAGAAATTCAGCAAGGAAATAGATGGTCCACCCATTCAGCATCCTATCTATTTAGCTTTATCCTACTTTAATCCCACTTTATGATGGGCATTTTACAGCTGCCAGTTAATAAACCAACCCTCAGCTTCCTTTACTCCGGGGAAAATTATCCAGGCCGAGCTAGTTTCCTCTTATAACAAGCCCTCAGGTTCCAGCAACATCTTTGTGAATCTTTTCTGCACTCTCTTTACCCTAGTCAAATCCTTCCTATAGGATGGCGACCAGAAATACACATAATATTCCAGGTGTGGTCTCACCAACATCATGTACAAAGATGAGGTCTCAACTCTCATGGTCAGTGCTCTATTTGATGAGAACAAGCATGTCATATACTTATTTCACCACATTATTTGTTTGTGTCACCAGTTTCAGAGAACCACATACCTGTAGCCCCAGGTCTCTTAACTACAATACTCTGCAGAGCCCTGCCATTTATTATATATTTTCTGCCTTGGTTTAACTTTCCAAAATGTAACTAAAGCTTAGACTTCCTTATCAGGAGTCCACAGGCAGTGCATATTGGTAGTAACATCTCCTCCTGAAGATCTTCAAGAACATTTGATCCTGAAGATGTTCAAGAATATCTTCAGTCTCTCCCTGTTGCAGATGGAGGTTCCACCTGCTTCAAAAGGGCAGCAATTATACCGGTGCCCAAGAAAAGCAGAGTGGACTACCTCAATGGCTATCACCCAGCAGCACTAACATCTACTAAGATTAAATGCTTTGACAGGTTGGTCATGGCCAGAATTAATTTCTGCCTTAACAACAAACTGGATCCATTGCAATTCGCCTACTACCACAACAAGTCTACAGCACACTGGCTCTTCACTGGCTTTGGAGTATCAAGACCACAGCAAAACATACATCTGCAAGTTAAGCAGCATCTATGGAAGGGAATAAATATTTGACGTTTCAGGCCAAGACACTTCATCTTGTGTTTTAAAATATAGGTCATGCTATTGATTATCAGAAACAGAATCAGAAGTACAGAGTTTGTATGTTCCTGTCAGAATTAAAGGCAAAGTGAATAAGAATAAGGAACCTTGGTTCTCTAGGGATATTGGAACTCTGATAAAGAAGAAGCGAGAGGTGTATGACGTGTATAGGAAACAGAGCAGATAAGGTACTTGAGGAGTATAAAAAGTGTGAAAAAATACTTGAGAAAGAAATCAGGAGGGCTAAAAGAAGACATGAGATAGCTTTGGCAGTCAAGGTGAAGGATAATCCAAAGAGCTTCTACAATTTGGAGAAAATTAGAAGCTGGATGTTTGACACATCTTTTAACTTTGAGCAAGTTTGGCGACCCTTTATTCAATATTTTCATATGATTTAATTTTTAAAAAAATTTTTAAGGAAACATTTTCCTTATCCGCGAAGGTTTGGAGGTGACTGGAAGGATGTTTTCTTTCTTCTTTTTTTCTAATTTTATCCTCAAATGGACTGCCCAATCTTTCTTTTTTTGTTGTTTTAGGCTAGTTTAGCGTTTTTTTTTCTTATTAATAAAATTTCCGATCTTTTTTTTCCTTTATGACTTGTCAAGAGGAGTTGTGGTTTCTTTTTTATATACTATATTCACAGTTAGCCATTAGCTTACACAATGGCATTCAGGATCAAGAAGCTACATAAATGTGGAAGAAAGCTATTTCTTATGTTGTGAATTTCAAAAGATATACTGGGAGACAAGATCTACAAGTTTTTAGATCGACACGGACTTATAGGGAGAGTCAACACGGCTTTATGTGTGGTAGATCATGTTTAGCAAATCTATTAAGAGTTTTTCGAGGAGGTTACCAGGAAAATGGATGAAGGGAAGGCAGTGGATGTTGTCTACATGGACTTCAGTAAGGCCTTTGACAAGGTCCCGCATGGGAGGTTAGTTAGGAAGATTCAGTCGCTAGGTATACATGGTGAGGTAGTAAACTGGATTAGACATTGGCTCAATGGGAGAAGCCAGAGATTGGTTGTGGGAGATTGTTTCTCTGAGTGGAGGCCTGTGACTAGTGGTGTGCTACAGGGATCAGTGCTGGGTCCATTGTTATTTGTCATCTATATCAATGATCTGGATGATAATGTGGTAAATTGGATCAGCAAATTTGCTGATGATACAAAGATTGGAGGTGTAGTGGACAGTGAGGAAGGTTCTTAAAGCTTGCAGAGGGATCTGGAGCAGCTGGTAAAATGGGCTGAAAATGGCAGATGGAGTTTTACACAGACAAGTGTGAGGTATTGCACTTGGGAAGGAAAAACCAAGGTAGAACATACAAGGTAAATGGTAGGGCACTGAGGAGTGCAGTAGAACAGAGGGATCTAGGAATACAGATACAAAATTCCCTAAAAGTGGCGTCACAGGTTGATAGGGTCATAAAGAGAGCTTTTGGTACATTGGCCTTTATAAATCAAAGTATTGAGTATAAGAGTTGCAATGTTATGGTGAGGTTGAATAAGGCATTGGTGAGACTGAATTTGGAGTACTGTGTGCAGTTTTGGTCACCAAATTACAGGAAGGATATTAATAAGGTTGAAAGAATGCAGAGAAGGTTTACAAGGATGTTGCTGGGACTTGAGAAACTGAGTTACAGAGAAAGGTTGAATAGATTAGGACTTTATTCCCTGGAGCATAGAAAAATGAGGGGAGACTTGATAGAGGCATATAAAATTATGATGGGTATAGATAGAGTGAATGCAAGCAGGCTTTTTCCACTGAGGCCAGGGGAGAAAAAAAACAGAGGACATGGGTTAAATGTGAAGGGGGGAAAGTTTAAAGGGAACATGGGGGGGGGGGCTGCTTCTTCACACAGAGAGTGGTGGCAGTGTGGAATGAGCTGCCAGATGAAGTGGTAAATGTGGGCTCACTTTTAACATTTAAGAAAAACTTGGACAGGTACGTGGATGAGAGGTGTATGGAGGGATATGGTCCAGGTGCAGGTCAGTGGGACTAGGCAGAAAAATGGTTCAGCACAGCGAAGAAGGGCCAAAAGACCTGTTTCTGTGCTGTAATGTTCTATGGTTCTAATCGGGTTTATTATCACTTATAATTACAGCTCAACTTTTAATACCAATACCAGTTTAGTACTAATTATCTAACTTCAAAACCTGGGTCTCTGTAACACACTCTGCGATAGGATCCTAGACCTCCTCATCAGGAGACTACATTCAGTGCATATGAGTGATAATGCCTTTTCCTCACTGACAATCAATACAGGACACCTCAGGGATGCATGCTTAGCCCATGATTTACTCTCTGTGCACTCATTACTGAGTGGCTAGGCACACTCAACCACCAACCTAGAAATTCACTGATGACGGTACTGTTGTTGGCAGAATCTCAGAGGGCAATGAGGAGGCATACAAGAGTGAAATAGATCAGCTGGTTCCTGACAACAACTCGCAATAGCTAATTTAAATTTTGTTAATTATATTCCTCAGTTTCATCTTCTGCCCAATATTTCTTTTGCTTTTCATGTAATTTTGACTATTTTGGTTAAAATTGAATGTAACACAGGAACTTGTTTGCAATCTGTTTCAGCTTAATAAGGTATCCTCAATATGAAACACAAAAGTATAGTAAGTGACCTGCTGATAAGGTATTACTATCAAGAAAGTTAGTGAAATGGAAAGAAAACTCTGGGGAGTAAAGGATGTTGAAATCAAATAATAGGAACGGAATTGGAAAATATTGTTTAGAAATAAAAACAAAAATTATAGGCCATGTTTGAATATGTGAAGTGAGTAGGCTAGATTGCTTTAGGTGAAATCATTTGTGCTATATTATTATGCTACTAGATGCTCACTAGAAAAGCTAGCACAGGGTGAATGTCTGACATGGACTGTTGATTACTAGGAATGTGTTATTTTCTTTAGTTTGGGACATATTTACTGTCTGCTACACCACTGAAATTTAGGGCAGCAATGGAGGTCCTCTATCTCTGTCTTCCTTGGCCAACTTCTCTATTGTGCTCCAGGTGTGGTTCAGGGATCTCAGTCGCACACTGGATTCTTCTTTGCTGTTTCCTTAACAATTTTTTGACCAGTCAGCATTCTTAGTCCTGAGCTGAACCCCCAAACCTAGAGGACCAGTGGACCATTCTTAGTCTAGCCTTAACCCTTTGTTTGACATGGGTGACCTTACCAAGAGCCAGAGCACAAGGCCCTGACCCCAGCCAACATAGCTCTCCAGCAAGCCTCCAAACCCTATGACAAGGTTGTGGTCCTCTTGGTGGTCCTTTTGGATTCCTCTTGGATGCTCTAATAAATAGCTCTAACAGATATTAATGTGAATAGTTTGTGCCTGGTATGATTACTCAGAGTTAATACATGCACCTTATTATAACAGGAAAAATGGTTATAAAGCCGACACAGTCTACATTATCTCCCACTGAGGAATTCTTTTAGTTCTATTCCTCTTCTCTTTCCTCCTGTAGCTCTGCAACAACTTCATCCTTTGATTCCTTTGATTTGAGGAGTGTTTGATGGCTCTAGGCCTGTACTTGCTGGAGTTTAGAAGATTGGGGGAGGGGGAATCTCACTGAACCCCACTGCAAGTTGAAAAGCCTGGAAGAGTGGACGTGGAGAGGGTGAATCTAGGACCAGAGGGTAAAACCTTACAATAGAAGGATGATCATTTAGAACAGCAATGAAGTGAAATTTCTTTAGCCATGGGGTGGTGAATTTCTGGAATTCATTGCTGAGGCCAAGTTTTGGGTATATTTAAAGTGGAGGATGATGGGTTCTTAATTAGTAAGCATGTCAAAAGAGAATGCAGGAGAATGGAGTTGAAGGGAAAAATAAATCAGTCATGATTGAGTGGTGGAGCAGAGTTGCTGGGCTGAATGGCTTAATTCTGTTCCTGTTTTATTTGCCATTAACCTACACAAAAGGGTAACTTACTAAGTAGCCAATGAATCTTCTAGCATGTTTTTGTGATATTGGATATATATCTGTGGTCACACAGATAATCTGCAACTACACACAGACTGCACCGAAGATCAAGGTCAAATCTGGACCATTTGAACTCTTAGCTTTGAGTTTTATTGTGTACAGCTCAAGTTGGCACACTTACAAGGAGGATGTGATAGTGATAGAGGGAATGAAGAGATTCACCATGATATTGCCTAGAATGAAAGGCTGTAGCTGTAAGAAGAGATCGGACAGGCTATGTTTTTGTCACTGGAGCATAACAGGCTGAAGGGTGGCTATATAAAGGTTCATATAAAAAAGGCATAGAGGCACAGGTTGGAACCTGTGATAAATTGTCTGAATCTTATTCCCTAAGTAGGTAAGTTAAAGACTAGAGAGCAAAGGTTGATGGTGAGAGGGGTGAAATTTAAAGGAAATCTGAGGTTTAAAATTTTCACAAAGATGGAGATGATTATCTGGAACCAGATGGTGGTAGGGTAGAGGTAGATGCAATTACAACATTTATAGGGCACTTGGACAGTGATAAATGAGTGGGGCCTTTTTGGTGGGCTTGAAATATCATGGCATTTGACAAAGCCTCTAAGAAGGAGTTTGAAACTGCTTGCAGTTTCCATTGCCATGCCGCCAGTTGTAAAGGGAGGTGAACGGTGTGGGTCCTCCTAAAGACAATAACCATCTCCTTTGTCTAGGATTGCTAAGCACCTGGAGACAGAAGAAATATACCTCAGGATACGACTGGAAGTGAATGAGGGAAGAGATCATTATGCCTTTGGCAAATGATCTTTGCATCCTCACTGACCACAGGAGTAATTCTAGATGATTGTAAGATTGCAAATGTTATTTCTTTGTTCAAGAAACAGAGTAGAGATAGCTCCAATAATTATAGATCATGACAGTCTTACTTCAAATGGTCGGCAAATTATTGGAGAAGATTCTTAAAGACAGGATTTACAAGCATTTGAGAAGCATGGTCTGATTAGTGATAGTCAGCATGGCTATTTGAAAGGCAGGTCATACCTCATGGACCTGATTGAATTCTTTGAGGATATGACAGAATACATTGATGATGGTATTGCAGTAGATGTGGTGTATATGGATTTTAGAAAGGTGTTTGTTTGATATGGTTCTTCATTGTAGGCTCATTCAGAAAGTCGAGATTAGAAAACATTTCTTATGAGGAAAAGTTGAGTGACCTCGGACTTTTCTCTTTGGAGCAAGAGAGGATGAACAGCAACTTGATAGAGTTGTTCAAGATTATAAAAGGCACAGATAGAGTGAATAGCCAGAAACTTCTCCTCAGGATGGAAATGGCTAATATGAGGGGGCATCATTTTCAAGTGATTGGAGGAAAGTACAGGGGGATGATAGAAGTTACTTTTTCTCTCACAGAGTGGTGGTTGCATGGAACACCCTGCCAGGGGTTGTGTAGAGGCAAATACATTAATAGATGTTTAAGAAACTTTCAGATAGGCACATTATTTACAGAAAGATGGAAAGCTGTGTAGAACTCCGAATTGTTAGGCTGTAATAGAGTCATGCTAGTTGCTAGACCACCATACACCCCACCTACAGAAAGTATCTGTGTGTGATAATTAGCTCATACAAATTTGCATAACTTTTTTAGTGGTACAGTATTTCTGTGTAAAGAACTCTGATTTGAGCACTGTACTTTGAGGAACTAGGGCAAAATTGTGAATCAGCTGGACAAGTACTTGCTCACCATTGTTCATATGAAGATAGGAAGTCGGCAAGGCAGATTTGATGAAGCAGGGAGCTGGCAGAAGGACTTGGGCAGCTTAGAAGAATGGACAAAGGAAAGGCAGATAGAATACAGTGTAGGGGAATGTATGGCCATGCACTTTCTTGGAATTAGGGCATAGATGATTTTCTAAAAGGGAAGAAATTCAGAAATCAGAGGTTCAAAGAGATCTGAGTGTCCTAGTGTAGGGCTCCCTGATTAACTTGCAATGAGTCAGCACTAAGGAAGGCAAATGCAATGTTAGCACTCATTTCAAGAAGACCAGAATATAAAAAGTAAGGATACAATGCTGAGACTTTTTGAGGCATTGGTAAGCCAGCATTTGAAATATTGAGAGCAATTTTGTGATGCAAAATTGAGAGCAATTTTGAAAGGATGTGCTGGCATTGGAGAGGGTCCAGAGGAATTTCTCAGGAATGGTCACAGAAATTAAAGGGTTAACGATTGAGGAGCGTTTAATGACTCTTGACCTTTACTCGCTGGAGTTTAGACGAATGGGGCGGGGAAGAACCTCATTGAATCACATGGAATATTGTAAGGCCTATATAGAATGGATTAGCAATTAGAGGGTATTAGCAGTAGTGGGGGGGGGGGGCTTCAGAATATAAGGACCTCCCTTTGGAACAGAAATGAGGAAGAATCTCTTTCTAGAGGGTGGCGAATCTGTGGAATTCATTGCTATATTCGGCACCCAAGGCATTCGGTATATTTGAAGCGGAGATTGATAGGTTTTTGATTAGTCAGGGTGTCGAAAGTTATGGGGTTGAAAGGGATAATAAATCCTCCATGATTGAAAGGCGGAGCAGTCTGTATAGGTAGAATGGCGTAATTCCGTCTTTCTGTGCTGATACCCTTGTCTGTTCTTTACAGGAGGCGCATCCCTGCTTCATGAGGAACAATAAGAACCCGTTTCGTAACTTTCGGTCACTGTCTCGTGCTTTTATGACGTCGACTCACGGCAGTTAGAATAGTTTTGCGGTTGGAAGCAACGCGAGTGTCCGATCAGCTGCTGAGTGTTGGGGCTGGAGGCGGCAAACTGCAGACCGGAGAAACGGAATAATAACCTGCAACTCTGCTGTCTTAAAACCTAAAGCATTAGGAGAAATTCTGCTTTGGGGCCACGCGTGGCTGAATCAGCGGAGGAAGAAGACATAATTGAGGATTAATTTTCGGTTTTATCATCTAAAGAAGTATCAAAGTTAGTTTTATTACTAGAATTTTAATAGTAAAACTAATCGCGGTAAAAAAAAACCCAAACGTGCAAATACTGTATCTCCAGATTTTTTTTTGCACTGAATTCTGATATTGTTCCTCTTGTCCTCACCTACCACCCTACCAGCCTCCGCGCCCAGCACCTGATTCTCCGTATTTTCCGCCGCTTCCAACGGGATCCCACCACCAAGTATATCTTTCCTTCTCAACTTTATGCTTGCCGCAGGGAGACTCCCTTGTCAATTCGTCCGTCACCCTCCTGGCACTTATCCTTGCAAGCGGAACAAGTGCTACACCTGCCCCTACGCCTCCTTCCTCACTTCCATTCAGGAGCCCTTCCAGATGAGGCGACACTTCACCTGTGAGTCTGTTGTGGCCATCTATTGTATCCGGTGTGCCCTCTTGTATATCTGTGAGACCCGACATAGATTAGCGGACCGCTTTGTCGAGCACCGACGCTCCGCCCGCCAGTGAAAGCGGGGTCTCCCAGTGGCCACCTATTTTAATTTTAATTCCACTTCCCACTCCCATTCCGATATGTCACTCCACGGCCTCCTCTACTGTCGCAATGAGGCCACTCTCAGGTTGGAGGAGCAACATCAAGTCACCAGCCTTGTATCCATCGGTTTGGAAGATTATGGCCATGCCTTTATGCACTTTTATCATTTCCTTTATATTATCTGAAAGCTACTATATTCGAAGGTTGATCATGAGCGCGGCATTGTCAAGGATACCTCCCATCCGTCCCCCAACCTCTTTGACCCCCTCCCCAATCAGCACCATCAGGCAGGAGGTACCGTAGCATTAGGACAAGGACTGTTAGGATGAGGTACAGTTTCTTCCCCCAGACTGTGAGACTACTGAACTCCTGTCACCCCCCCCCCCTCACGTCTCATCACTTCCACAGAGCCAGCACTGTTATACTGTTCACTTTATAACTTGTGTTGTAAATGCACCTTGTGCTAAATGTCAATCTTCTGGAATATATTTTTATTTGTTGTCACATTACTTTATAAGACCATAAAACACTGGAGCAGAATTGGGCCATTCAGCCCATTGAGTCTGCACTGCATCATGACTGATTTATTCTCCCTCTCAACCCCATTCTCCTGCCGCCTTGGCTTTATTCCTTCTACCAAAATGTACAACCATACACTTCTCTACACTATGTTCCATCTGCCGATCTCTCAATCTGTCTGCTTCCTCCAAACTACCTGCTCCTCCACCTATTTTTGCATCATCTGTGAACACAGCCACAAAGCCATCAATTCTGTCGTCCAATTCCTTGACATGTAATGTGAAAAGAAGCGGTCCCAATACTGACCCCTACAGAACACCACTATTCACTGACAGGCAACTAGAATAGGCCCCCTTTATTCCCACTCTTTGCATCCTGCCAGGTAGCCAGTTTTCTAACCATGTCAGTATTCAGAATTAGGTTTAATATCGCTGGCATGTGTTGTGAAATTTGTTGTTATGCAATACATGGTAAAATCTGTGAATTTTATACTCTTGTATGTGAATGTGTAGGAAATTTATAAATAAGCTGTTCCTGAATTGTTGAGTGTGTACCTTCAGGATCTAGTACCTCTTCCCTGAAGATAACAATAAGAAGAGGGTTTGTTCTGAGTGAAGGGGGGCTTTAATGATAGATGCTGCCTTTTTGAAGCACTGAAGGTATCAGGATACTGGGGAGGGAGGCTCGTGCCCATGATGGAGCTGTGCAGTTCCCCCTACCCCACCGTACCAGATGGTGATCAACCAGTTAGAATGCTCTCCTTGGTACCTCTGAAGAAAATTGTGAGTGGCTTTAGTAATATAGCAAATTTCCTCAGGCTCCTGATGAAATACAACCACTGTCGTGCCTTCTTTGTAACTACATTGATATTTTGGGTACAGGATAGATCCTTAGAGACACTGATCCCTCTGAGGTCTGGTGTGTTTTCCCTCATCTTGCCCTTTCTGAAGTCTGTAATCAATTCTTTGGGCTTACTGATGTTGAGTGCAAGGTTGTTGCTGTGACACCACTCAACCAGCTGATCTATCTTGCTCCTATGCATCTTCTTGCCACTATCTGAAATTCTGCCAACAATAGTTGCCATTAGCAAATTTATAGATTGTGTTTGATCTGTGACTAGACACACAGTTGTGGGGAGTAGAGAGAGTAGAGCAGTGTCTTATGCACACATCCTCGAGGTGCTCCAGTGTTGATCATCAGCAAGGTGGAGATGCAGTTACTGATCCGTACAGACTCTGTTCTTCTGGTGAGGAGGTTGAGGATCCAGTTGCACAGGGAGGTAAGAGGCCCAGGTCTTGGAGCTATTTTGATCAGACCTGTAAGAATGATTGTATTAAATGTTGAGCTGTAGTTGATAAACAGGAGCCTGGCATAAGGATTCATATTGGCCAGGTGATCCAAGGCTGCAAGAAGAGACAATAATATTGCATCTGCTGTGGATCTATTGTGGCGATAGGCAAGTTGGTGTGGTCCAGGTCTTTGCTGAGACAGGAGTTGATTCTAGCCATAACCAACCTCTCAAGGTACTTCACTGTAGATGTGAGTGCTACTGGATGATAGTTGTTGTGGCAGTTTATCCTGCTGTTCTTGGGCAATGGTTACCCTTTTGAAGCAGGTGGGAACTTCTGACTGTATCAATGAGAGATTGAAAATGGGCTACTATTGGCTCTTATTAAGAGGCTTCTTGTGTAGTGTCTTGTTCATTTAAAGATACAGTGTGGAATAGGCCCTTCTGGCCCTTTGAGCTGCGCGGCCCAGAAACCCCTGGCAGCCCCGATTTAACCCTAGCCCAGAACAATTTATAATGACTATTTAACCTAACTGGTACCTCTTTGGACTGTGGGAGGAAACCAGAGCACCTGGAGAAAGCCCATGCATTCCATGGGGAGGATGTACAGAGAGACTCCTTACAGAGGACACTGGGACTAAACCCTGAACTCTGATGCCCCGAGCTGCAATAGCATTGTGCTAACTGCTATGCTACAAGGCCCCTAAAGGCCTGAAAATTCAAGTAAACACAACTGCTGGCTCTTCTTTGTCTATCCTGCCTGTTATTTCCTCAAAGATTTCCAACAGATTGGTCAGGCAAGATTTCCTCAAGTGAACCATGCTGACATTAGCTTATTTTATCACGTGTCTCCAAGTACCCCAAAACCTCATCCTTAATATTGGACTCCAACATCTTCCCAACCACTGGAGTCAGGCTAATTGGCCTATAAATTCCCTTCCTTCTGCTTCCCTCCCTTCTTAAAGAATGGATTGACATTTGCGATTTTCCAGACCTATGGAACCATTTTGGGATCTAGTGATACTTGAAAGATCACTACTAATACCTCTACAATTTCAGCCACCTCTTTCAGACCCCTGGGGTGCTTTCCATTGGGTCCAAGTGCCTTTTACACTCACTTCTGTCCCAGCCTCTTTTGCATTTCTGGCATGCTGTTAGTGTCTTCCACTGTGAAAAGTCTGCCATTACTTTGTCCCCCATTACTACCTCTCCAGCATCATTTTCCAGCAGTCCAATATTCACTCTCTCCTCTCTTTTACTCTGTATTTATATCTTTGAAAAATAACTTATGGTATCCTCTTTTATATTATTGGCTATAAGACCATAAGGCATAGGAGCTAAATTAGGCCATTCAGCCCATTGAGTCTGCTCCGCCATTTCAACATGGCTGATCCTGGATCCCACTCAACCTCATACATCTGCCTTCTCGCCAAATCCTTTGATGCTCTGACCGATCAGGAAGCAATCTACTTTTGGATTAAATATATCTATGGACTTAGCCTCCACTGCAGTCTGGCAGAGTATTCCAGAGATTTGTTACTCTCTGGCCAAAAACAAGGACTCCTTACTTCTGTTCTAAAGGGTTGCCCCTCAATTTTGAGGCTGTGCCCTCTAGTTCTTGGTATCCCTACCACAGGACAGATTCTCTCCACATCCACCCTATCAAGTCCTTTCAACATTCAGTATATTTCAATGAGATTCCCATGCATTATTCTAAATTCCAGTAAGTACAGGCCCAAAACTGCCAAATGGTCCTCATATGTTAACCCCTTCATTACTGGAATTATCCTCATGAACCTCACAAAGCTAGCTTACCTTCATGTTCCATCTTTTCTCTCCTTACTGCTTTTTTTAGTTTAGAAACTTTTTTAGTTTCTGTTGGTTTTTGCAAGCATAATGATCCTCTAACTTCTCACTAGTTTTTGCTACATTATATGCATTCTCATTTGCTTTTATGCTGACTTTTACTTCCGTTGTCAGCCGTGGTTGCCTCATCCTCCCTTTAGGGTATGTCTTTGTAATGCATCTGTGCTGCGCCTTCTGAATTGCCCTCAGAAACCCTAGCTGCCATTGCTGTTCTGCCTTAATGCCTTACTGTCAATAGCACAGATTTCACTGCCTTAACTACCATCGTGCCAACACTTGCACCTCTAACTTCTCAAGCTGAAGTTCTAGCCTAAGCCTGGACACTCCAATACTGCCTATGCCTTGCTTCATTTTATTGGCCTCTGCCAAGTGCCAAAGAGATAATTGTGATTGCAACCTGCTGGAAAATTCTAAAAGGTCTCAAACTTTTTAAACCTCGCACTGCCTCATCAACGAACGACTTCTCACGATGATCACAGCCTGCTGGAAGTTTCCGGAAGGCCCAGAGCTCTTTTTATGCTTTGTGTGTTGAGTTATATGTACTGTGTTGTGTGCCTTGGTCCGGAAGAACATTGTTTCATTTGGTGGTATACTTGCATACAGTTGAATGACAGTGAAGTCGGAAAGGATAAATCAGAATTTGTAAGCTGCTGGTCTGATATTGGCAATTGTAAAAAAAAAAAAATGCTTAAATCTGTTATAAATAATGTGACATCAAGGAACTTGGGAAATAATGGTTTAGCAGAGTCAGTATTATTTAGTAAATGGCTGAGGCATATTTGCTAAACTGTGAGGATATAATCTAGTAAAAAATGGGAATCAGTGACTGTGGTATATTTGAATTTTCAGAAGCTTTGAATATGTGCCATGCAATAGGTTGTTAAATAGCATTACAGCATATGGAATTGGGGATAATACGGAATGCGAATTGGTTAATAGGAGAAAAACAAAAGCTTCCCACAGCATTGCACGTGCATTCCATGGGTCTGAAACAGGTCTCAATCAGCTTAACTCAACGAATTGAAAATAATATGCTTAAAATTCCTGGTATTAACTTACCTACTATCCTAATTATACCAAAGGAAATTTTCGAATTCTGAGACTTTTTAAGGCAAATTTTTGTTTGCTATGACTGTTTCCCAGAAACACGCAAAGAAGCTGAAGGAACAAATCATAAATAAGAGATTCAGCAGTTGCTCGAAATCCAGAGCAACTGGAGGAACCCAGCAGGTCAGGCAGCATCTTTGGAGAGGATTAAACAGTTGATGTTTTGGGCTGATAATCTTCACCAGGACTGGTGGGGTGCAGGAGAACCTGGAAATAGGTGGACGGAGCTGAAGGGGTACAAGCTGGCAAGTGATAGGTGAAACCAGCTGAGGGAGAAGGTAGGTAGATGGGTGAGGGAGGATGAACTGAGAAGCTGGGAGGTGACAGTGGAAGAGGTAAAAGGTTGAAAAGAGATCTGACAGAGGAGTGTGGATCATGGGAGAAAGAGGTGGGATACAGAGGGAGGAGTGGGAGGCTGAGGAGAAGGGGTAAGAGGGAAACCAAACGGGATAGTAAAAGGGAGATGGGAGAGAAATCGATGTTTATGTTATCAGTTTGCAAACTGCCAAGTGGAATATGAGCTGTTACTCCTTCTATCTGTGTGTAGCATCATTGTGGTAGAGGTGAAGGCTGTGGGCAGACATGCCAATATGTCCATAGCCTTGTCTGCTGCTGAATTGATGCTACATGTCAGTGTGGACACGGTGTTGGAGTTAAAATGGTTAGCCACTAAGATTTCAGCTGGTGTGGTGGATGGTGCAAAGTTGCTCGACGATTTCCTCTGACCTGTATTGGGTTGCAATGGAGCATGAATATTGATTTCTCCTACTTCTGGTAACCGTGCTTTTCTGTTCCCTTTTTGCCCTTGTCCACTGCCCCATCACCATCACTTTCCCTTCTCCTGCTCTCTCAATCTATTTCCTGCACAAACCTCCTTCGTTCCCTTCCTCACAATCTTTTCTTTATTCCATGGTCCATTGTCCTCTCCTATCAGATTCATCTTATCTAGCCCTTTGTTACTTGCACCTGTCTCCTCTAGAGTTCTTCATTCCCGCTCTTCACCCTCCCCCAATATGTCTATCACTCCTCCTTAACAGAATCCGCATATTGTCTGCCAACTCTTGCTTGAATCTGTCACCCCTATCATCTTATACTGGCCTTTTCGCCTCTCACTTTTCACTCCTGATGAAGGGTCCCAACCTGAAATGTCTACTGTCCATTTCCCTCCATTGATGCTGCCTGACCCACTGAGACTCTATTCCTAATCCTTTTAAAGGCAGTAGAATTGTCTCCTACTCCTTTTTCTGATCTTCGGATGTTAAAATATTAATTAAATGATTAGTACAGGGAAGTGGTGCTGGAGTAAAGGATTTGGCATTCAGTCATGCATCTGACAGGAAAGACTGAGTAGTCTACTCTGTCTGTTTCTTAGTCACAGGACTATTCCATACTCAAACTCCCAGGACTCTGTCTCCTACAGGCTTTTTAAAAACCCATTAAGCAGATGTTCAGTATTCTGCAATGAACCACATGAGGAACAATAGAGATGAGAAATGAGCTGGTTTTAAATCTTCTCTGGTTGTCATTGTGTTGGTTATTTTGGCAGATGGTTGCAGGACCATGATGGGTAGGGACAGGAAGGATTAAATCCAGTCTCGGGTAGAGGACCAGGTCAGAAATCAATTTCATTATTGCATGCAAAACTGAATGTATCAATATTGTGAAAAAGGTGGTAGAGATGGGCATTATATTTCATGTTCATACCTTTTGAGGTCAAACATTTGATAAAAGGTCTTTGACCACAAATGCTAATCCTGTTTTTCTAATTGCAAATGTTGCATGACCTGCAAAATATTTTCAGCACACTTTTTCTATTCTTGAAAACTTCTAGGTCTTTTCCCTTTTGTTCCTTATTGGATTGAGGATAGAATATTTAACATTCCAGCACAGTATGAGCCCTGAGGCAGATAACCTATATAAACCGACTGCATGATCATTATAAATCCTTCCCTCCTTCATAGCCCATAACCCTCCAATTTTCTTTGACCCATGTGACCTAAGAGTCTCGTAATGTATCAGCCTCTACCACTACCCCGACAGTGCAGGTAATGACCACTTTGTATGTAGTGGTGGGGGTGAGGGAACTACCTCTGATATCTCCCCTGAATATTCCTCCACATCTTAAAAGGTTGCCCTCTGGTGTTCCAAACTCGAAAATCTGCAGGTGCTGGAAATCCAAGCAACACACACAAAATGCTGGAGGAACTCAGTGGGCCAGGCAGCGTCCATGGAAAAGAGTACAGTTGAGGTTTTGGGTCGAGACCCTTCATCAGGACCTCCATCAGGTCTCTGTAACACCTCCACAGCAAAGAAATGAAACCCTACATATCCAGTCTCTCATAACTGAAAATTCCTGGCTAGTCAGCATTTTAGTAAATCTCTTCCGCACTCTCTACATTGCAATCACATCCTTTCTTTAGTGTTGTGACCACAGCTGCACATAATGTTATGACCTAATCAAAGTTGTCGTTTTGTTTTAATGTTGGTGCTTGACTTGTGAGTTTCCATTAGGCTTCTTTACTACCTTATCTACATGTGTTGCCACCTTTAGTGTTCTAAAGATTTGTACACCAAAGCCCCTATGTTTCTCAATGACCTTGTATGTTTTGCCCTTATTAGATCTCCAAAAATGTAGCACTTCACAATTAACAGGAATAAGTTACATTTGTAGTTACTTCGTCCAATTTACCAGCTGATCAATGCTACCTGAGACGGTACTTCTGACTATGAATAATGCCAATTTTCATGTATTCTACCAACTTACTGATGTTATGTACTGCATTCGTATTAAAATCATTTGTTTATGACAAACCGCAAATTTCCCAGCATCAGTCCCTGGGGTACACAGCTGGCCACAAGCTCCTAATGGCATAGCAACCTCCATTACCACTTTTTATAACCTAATCAACTTTGGATATAATTTGTCAATTTACCTTGGACCCCTTGGACTCTAATCTTTCAGACCAGCCATCCATGTGGGACCTTGTCAATCACTTTACTAAAGTTCAGGTAGAAAAATGCTCCAATGCCCATGTCCATATATTTGTTAAATTTTGTAACTGGCTATTCTGTCCTGGCACTATACTTGCAGATCTTTTCGATCCACTCCTGTTTAATGGTATCCTCCCAATACCACGGTGACCAGAATTGTAGGTAGTACTCCAAATGTGACCTTACTAACATCTTGTACAGCAGCAATGTAACATTCCAACTCCTTAACCCAACTAATGAAAACAAGTATGCTATACACCTTCTTCATGTGTTGTCCGTTTCAGTGAACTTTGTAGTTGTACTACCAGGTCTCGCTCTCCCCATTCTATAACATTCTCTTTAACTATTACTGTTAAGGATTTCCCTGCTTTGATTTATCAAGAGGTGACACATTGCATTTTACACAGAACATGGAACAGTGCAGCACAAGAGTAGGCCCTTTGGTCCAGTGTTTTGTCAAACCAATTAAATTAGTAATCAGATGGCTAACTAAACTAATCTCTTCAATGTCCACATCCTTTCATTTTCTTCCTATTCGTGTCTGTCTAAATTCATTTGAATTAAACGCCATCTGCCATTCCTCAGCTCACTAGTCCATTTGAGCAAGATCCAGTTGTAATCTTGGACAACCTTCATTCTCTATCAGCAATTTTAGTGTTATTCACAAAATTAGAAACCATGCCACCTATGTTCTCATCCAAATCATAAATATAATTGATGAGCAACATTGGACCCACGTGGCACACTGCTGGTCACATGCCTCCAGTCTGGAAAAGCAGCCTTTTACAATCATATTTCCTACCATTTAGTCAATTTTGCATCCAGTTGAATAACTTATCTTTGATTCCATGTGATCCAACTTTCAGGACCAGCCTACCATGCTGTACCTTATCAAAGGCCTTGCTAAGTCCATGTAAAGAATGTTTATTGCACTTCTTTCATCTGTCATCTTGGTCATTTCTTCAAAAATCAAACTCGGTCAAATCGGAGATGTGAGTTCCTGTGCACAAAGCTATGCTGACTATAATACTTACTTCAGCAGTACAATCTTCCACTGAGTGCGACAGGAGAGCAGTTTCAGTTCAGACATTCAATTGGATTCTCTAAACTACTTTGATGCTGTTTCTAACTCTGTTACAGAGAGTGAATTCTAGTCCATAGCCACTTTGATTTTTAAATTCATTTTTCAAGGGATGGGTGATGTTACTAAGGATGTACTTCTCTACTGGTGTTGTGGGAGTACTTTCAACAGTAGCATTGTAGCAGGTCAGAAGACTTCTTACCACAATGTCCTTGGGCAAGTTGAGGTATAGTCAGTGAAAATGGCTTTACCAGTGATGCAAAGTGAGTTTAAAAACAAGATAAACATCCATCAGCCCTGTATTGCACAGATGCTTATAGAATAAGTAGACTGATGAACATGAAATTTCATTTGTGTTTCTTGTGATGGTTCACTCCCAACTATTGCAGATACAGTCCAGCATAGTACTCTTCAGGGCTAGTGCGAGTGGCAATAGTGATGCTGCTGAGCAACTGTTGATTTATGGAACATTTCTCTATGCTGTTATTCATTGAATCTATGTGCTTCCTATTTTGGTGGTTTACACAGATGTAAGGTGGGTGATGATAGGTTTTTTTGGCTCATCTTTGACCTGATGATGGGAGTTCTGTGCCCCACCATATATTAACTCCATGGCAACTTGTTCTTGCTGAAAACTATAGTGGTGTCATCCTAGTAAATTTGACCTACCTGTTCAACTGGTCAAATCCATTGAATGTAAGGAGAAATTGTGGAAATATGGCTGAGGTATATCTAAGATACACTCAACTAATCTTGAACTGCTGTCTGGATTCAGACAAATCTTTTTCACAAACATCTTTAGATCTTTAAGATTTGGCAGCGACTGGGTATGCCTTTATTGAAATCTGATGGCAGTTTGAGTTTTGTTCTTGGTATGCTTTGTCTTGTTGAAATGGTACAGCTGTAATTATTTTGCTGTTCATTGTCAACTACATTCCTATGGGTTCCACTGGATAAGAACAAAAGACATCTGTAATAAAGAAATTAGTAAATCAGATGGGGTATGTACATTGGTTTGTAAGATTGGTCACCGTTACTGAGCTGCATTCATTCTGACATGGTAACAGCGATGCTTGAAGAACTTGGATGTTTTGGATTCATTTGATGCACAGAACTTAAATTTCTTTTACTATTGTTTTCTGAAATACGAGTCAGGTAAAATAATAATTTTGCTTTGTTTTCTATTACCATTAAAGCATGGACTTGAGAATGAAGTTGTAGTTCATTTAGTAACCTAGGACTTTGTATTTTTGTTTTTTAAATGTGATTTTTGGGACTAAAACTTTAATAAAATGAATATTGAGAATGTAGGTTCTCAACTTTATATTAATGAGCAAAAATGTATAACAAATTGAATTTAACCCCTTGCTTGCACTTTTCAGATTTGAAAAATGACTAGTTGGAGTGAATCATCGCAGGACACCATCCTTCCAAAGCTTAGTGTGTCAAGTGTCCTTGAATCATTTGCATCCAGTCCTGACAGGAAAAGCAGAGTCCGTCGAAGCACAGTTGGAATGCTGGCCTTGCAGGAAACAATTAAAGAAAAGCAGGTACTTAATGTTTTAGTGATAAACATTCATAGAAGAATAGAATATAAATGGCATCTTTCTCGCATTTCTACTTGTACTTTCTTCAGGTCTTGATATCATTCCCAAATTAAACATAGTATTTGGGTGAGGATCAACATTTGAGGGTCAGCATTTTTACCTCTGGTCCCTATTAAATCTCCACTCTCCCCTCTGAAAGAGTGGTTGGTACATAGGAAATGATTGAGGCAGGTAATTAACAACATTTAAAAGGTACCTGGACAGGTACGTGGTTAGGAAAGGGTTAGAGCAGGGGCTCACAATTTTTATATGCCATGGACTAATTCCATTAATCAAGGTCCATGGACAGTCGTTTGGGAACTCATGGGTTAGAGGGATATGCGCGAAACACAGACAAATGGGACCAGTTTAGATGGGAATCTCGGTTGACATAGACCAGTTGGGTCAAAGGGCTTGTTTCAGTATTTTATGACTATGCTTCTTCGTAGATGAACAGGGGGTCTTAATTAGAAGAACACGTATTTTGTATTGTTTGTATTGTTTTGTATTGTTATTTTTTGCTAAGGGACACTATATGGCTATGAAAAGGAAATATCCTCCTTGGCAGAGGAAGAGAAGCTAATGGAGATAATGGTGGATAGTTGATTATCCTGGTAACACTCATTCTTGGGCACGGAGTGGAAATTTAGGTTTGGAGGAATGTTACTACATTGCTGGAAGTCGTTTGTATTTCCTAATTAATTCATTACAATTTTCTTTAGAATATAGCATTTACTTTGACCACAATTTTATTAGTTTTAAATTTGTTATGGAAAAGGACAGATCTGACCTGTTCGTCAAAGTTCTTAACTGGAGCAAGGTAAATTTTTACAGTATTAGAAAGCATCTTGCAAAAGTTGATTGGAGTAGGTTATTTGTTGGTCAAAGTGAGGTAATGAGAATCGAATTATTCCTGAAGGGCATGCCTGGTAGCAGTAGGGAAGACTGGATAATGAGGGATAGTGAGGCTCTGGTCAGGTACAGGTAGTTGGGATCAGGTGACTCCTCAGAGGAATACAGAAGTGTATTCGGAAAGAAAGCTGAAAGGCTAAAAGGGAGTACAAGTTAGCTTAGGCAGAGAAGATTAAGAAGATCTGAAAAGAGATACAAGTATATTAAGGGGAAAAAGAGTAACTACGGGGAGAATAGAACACCTAGAAGATAAAAGTGGACATCTGTGTGTGGATCAAGGTGGACACCTATCTCCAGTGGATAGGCAAGGTCTTCAATATGAATTTCTCTTGATTTTTTAACCATGGAGAAAGGCATGAAGATTTTTGATGAAAATATGTTTTGGATAGTCTATTATGGGGTCCCAAGCTGCTCATTCTTGGGCAATTAGTGGAAACTTAGATTTGGAGGAATGTTACCTGTTACCACGTGGCTGAACTAACTAATTTGTTACTATCTCTGGAGAAAACTATCTTTTATAAACCTACAGATTCCCACAGCTATCTCGACTATGCTTTCTCCTACCCCACCTTTTGTAAAAATGCTACATATTCCCTTTCCTCAGTTCCTTCTTCTCTGCCACATCTGATTGTAGGATGAAGCTTTCCTTTGCAAGACATCAGAGATGTTCTCCTCTTTCAAAGAATGGGTTTCCCTTCCCTCCACCATTGATGCTGCCCTCACCTGCATCTCCTCTTTTTCCTAGACATGCAGGCTCACCCCATCTTCCTGCTGCCTTAAAAGGGATAGAGTTCCACTTGTCCTCACCCACCACCCTATGAGCCTCCACATCCAACAGATCATTCTCCGCAACCTCTGCCATCTTCAATGGGATCCTACCACCAAACACATCTTTACTCTCCCCCCCCCCCACCCCCCACTCTCTGCTTTTAGCGGAGATTGCTCCCTCCATAATTCCCTTGTCTGTTCATCACTCCCCACTAATCTCCCACTTAGCACATATTCCTGCAAGTGACAGAAGTGCTCAACCTGTCCATTAACCTCCACCCCACCTCCATTCATAGCCCCAGACAGTCCTTCCAGATGAATTAACCTTGCAAATCTATTTAGGTTCTCTGTTGTGGCCTCCTTGAAGACCATAAGCCACAGGAGTAGAATTAGGCCATTTGGCCCATGGAGTCTGCTGTGCCATTGATTCATGGTAGATCCTTCTTTCTTCCCCCTCCTCAGTCCCACTTCCTGGCCTTATCCCCATAACCATCGATGCTGTGGCCAATCAAGAACCTATCAATATCTGTCTTAAGTACACTCAATGACCTGGCCTCCACAACTGCCTGTGGTAACAGCTTCAAAAATTCACCACCCTCTGGCTAAAGAAATTTCTCCTCATCTCTGTTTCCACATTCATTTGCCACTCTCTTGCTCATTCTTCTAATTTGTCTAAGTCCTTCTGTGGCCTTCCTGTTTCCTCAACACTACCTGCCCGTCCACCAATCTTCATATCATCTGTAACTTGGCAACAGAAATATCTATTCCATCGTCTGTCATTGACACACAGGATAAAGAGAGACCTGATGTAAAGTGAGGGACTGCTTTGTCAAGCACCTCTGCTCCATTCACCGAAAGTGGAATTTGCTGTGGACCAACCAACTTAATTCCTATCTCCATTCCTGTTCTGGCATGTTGATCCTTTCTTCTGTCATGATGAAGCCACCCTCAGGCTACGTCCACGCTAGACTAGATAATTTTGAAAACGCCGGTTTTGCGTAAAAACAATAAGCGTCCACACAAAGCATTTTTTTTTTGAAAATACCTCCGTCCACATTAATACGGGTATTTGGGTGAATCTCTTCCTCCTGGGCATGTGCAGGACACATCTACAGAAAACAAGCGACATGTTTGGTGTTGAATCTCGCAGTGAAAGTGTGTGTTTGTGCAATTACAGACTAGAAAAACTTAAAAGGAAATTGCCAAACAACGGACAGGTATTGGCTCTCGCACAGGAGGACTTAAACCAAAAAAAACCCAATACTGGAGCGTATGGAGGCAACTGACAGGGAGTTCACAGACAGTATGACCTGGCTGATGACGAATTTGAAAAACTGACTAACTCTGTTGCATTAATAAAGCACCTTGTTAAATGTATAAAACATGTCTGCATCAGTGTTATCTTGTATGTCCATTCAATGTCACAGCAGGCTGATACGCATCTATTGTCAGAGAAGTACTTGCATAAATAGGTAAACCACCTTCGGACTTCCAGTAAGATGGCAATTGCTTAGCTGCTCTGAACTTTTGTTCCGTTACTGTTGCTACTTTGCACTAAATGTCTCCATTTTTTAAACCTTAGTCGGGAACTTTATCGGTACCTCTCACTTGCCTGTGAACACATCTAACTTACAATGTCTAGCAAGAGCTCTAAATCCGGGAGAAAGGAAGCTCCTGCTCTCTCAGACGAGACCCTGGCTGCGCTCGGTCAGCTCCGAGACGAAATTTTAAAGGAATTCAAAACCGCTTTGAAACAGTTGGAGGTCAAGATTGATCAGATCAACAACAAGGTGGGCAAACATGCCCAACACTTATCTCGCATCGATTCGACTTCTGAAGATTTAGAAAGTCGCGTTCGATACTTGGAGACTCTCTGTTCCAGCTTGGAGGAAAAGTGTAACAAACTCCTTTTCAAAACGGTGGATCTCGGAAATTGCGGCTGACGCTGCAACCTTAGAATTCTTGGATTGCCAGAGGCCACCGAACAGGGATCAACAGTGAAGTTTTTCACCGAGTTTCTCTGTGAGATATTCGGGAAAGATTTGCTCCCGAACCCGCCTGAGCTCGAACGGGCACACCGGGTCCATGTTCCCGCCGGAATTCTGGGCAACCGCCCCTGACCAGTAATCCTGTGCTTCCATCAATACCAGGTAAAACACCGTCTGATCGCAGAGGCACGTCGCAGAGATTCTTTTATTTTCCAGGATACAACCATTCGCTTTGTGGAAGATTTTGCACCCCAGACCTTAAAGATGCGCGTTGAGTTTAAGGGCGCAATGAAAGTGCTTTTTGATCGTGGTTTTAAACCTTCGCTTCGTTCCCCTGCTGATCTACGAATCAAACTTAACACTGGGAAATACAAATGGTTTAAGTCAGCCAAGGAAGCTGAAGCATCTGTGGCAAATCTTCTGGCTATCCAGTCATCTTCGGAACCCGATCAGACCTCCTAAAATGGTGGATAAGTACTTCTTGTAGTAAAATTACTTTTTCTGGACTCAGACTTTACTTGAATCATTCAGACATTATTCATCGAAACTCTAAGGGCTGTTGACAATCTCTCCCTGAATTTGGTGTGTGTGTCATCTATCTTTTATTGTTGTACAACTTTATCTACAGAGTTCCACAACTGACTTTAACTTGTTTTGGAGGTTTGAAGTCTTCAGTGAAGGCCTTCCTGTTTGTTGGTTCACAGTTTAATTGCTGATCTATTTTTACTTCTTTTTATATTTATTTATTTTATTATACTTTTTTTCTTTTCTTCACCCCCTTTTTTCTAATTTCTGAATTTTTTTCTCTCCTCTGTAAGTGGTTGATAAATACTCGTCTTGAATTTATAATTTTCCCCTTCCTCTCTTTTTTTTAATCCCTTTTTTTTCCTTTCTCTTACTTTTTTCTTCTATAATTTTTTCGCTGGCTGGTTAGTTTTGGTCCTCTTCCGATTTTCTTGGTATTAAGTTTTATATTCCTGCAGAAGGTGTTCTAATCTGTAGTTATGTTTTTTAGTGCATAAACTAGTTACTATTTATTATAGTATTTACATGGAACTGCTGTTAATGACACAGATCTGGAAGTTGTATTTGGGTTAATTTTTTTGGTAGAGCTAGCTACTTGTTTTGGTAGCCGTCTAGTTTTGGGTTGTGTGGGTGGGGTGGGTTTTCTAGTTCCAACATCACTCACTGTATATATTATATCTCTTTATTGCTCAGGACATGTATATGTTTTGACTTTACGAATCTATGTTTACATCTCTGCTCCCAAACTGCTATTGTACTGCTTGACTTTTTAAATGCCTCTGCCTTTTATGCATTAGTAATCGATAATGGCTACTGCACTTAAATTCGTGAGCTGGAATGTAAAGGGATTGAATCACCCTGTTAAAAGGAGGAAGGTATTCTCACATATCAAACAACTCAAAGCTGACATTGCTTTCCTTCAAGAAACTCGTATTAGTTGTTCTGATAACTTCAGGCTTTTGTCAAAGTGGGCAGGTCAGCATTTTCATTCATCCTTTACCGCTAAAGCCAGGGGAGTCTCCATTCTTATTAACTGAAATATTCCTTTTGAACTCCATAATAAAATATCTGATATAAATGGCCGTTTTATTATTGTTTCTGGCAAACTATATAACACTAAAGTTGCACTAGCAAACCTGTATGCCCCCAACTTTGATGATGTTAATTTTTTTGAACAGTTTTTTTCCTCACTACCAGACTTAAACTCATACTCTCTTATACTGGGTGGTGACTTTAATTGTTAGTTAGATCCCAATTTGGATCGATTGTCCTCTGTTACTAGACCACCTACTAAATCTGCCTTAGCTATCCAATCGTTTCTCTCTAATTATGGTATCTCTGATATATGGCGTTTCCTCCATCCTACGGAGAGAGATTATTCTTTTTTCTCACATGTTCACCATACCTTCACTAGAATTGATTATTTCTTACTCGATAACCAACTTATTCTATTTGCCCACTCTTGTGACTATCAGAGTATACTGATCTCTGACCATGCCCCAATTACTCTCTCTCTGAATTTGCCTGGTCTCCCTCAGAGGAATAAACACTGGCGGTTTGATTCAACCTTACTATCGGACGATGATTTTTAAAAATTTATTAAGGATCAGATAACCTTTTATTTTAACACTAATACATGACCTGAAGTGCCATCCCAGATTGTCTGGGATGCCATGAAAGCATATCTGAGGGGGCAAATAATCTCTTACACAGCAAATCTCAACAGAAGATCCCATGCAGATCGATTAGACCTCATTAACCAGATTAAAGAATTGGATCAACTGTATGCTCAAACTAAGAACCCTGAATTATACAAGAAGCGTGTTGAACTCCAAACTAAATTTAACCTTCTGTCCACTCAACCTGTCGAACGCCAGCTTCTCGAAAGCAAGAGTTGCTTTTACATTCATGGGGATAAGTCTGGTAAATTCCTAGCCAATCAGCTGAGGCGTTCCAAAGCCAAACAACATATTACAAAGATCCGGAAGGAGAACGGAGACTTTACATCGGATCATTTAGAAATTAATGACGCATTTAAAATTTTTTATTCTCGGCTTTATTCCTCTGAATCTCTGAATGACAATATCTCTGTTGATCAATTTTTACAGAATCTGAATATCCCCTCACTTTCATCTGATTTCAAAGCCAAACTCAATGTGCCTATGTCATTAGAAGAAATATCTACTGCAATTTCTGCACTGTCCTCAGGGAAATCTCCTGGACCTGATGGGTTCCCTGTAGAATTTTATAAATCATTCTCTTCTCTTCTTTCTCCTCAGTTACTTTCAGTATTATCTGACTCGTTTAATTACGGCAAATTGCCACCCTCTTTCAGTGAGGCATCTATTATTCTTTTAAAAAAGGGCAAAGACCCAACAGAGTGTTCCTTGTATAGGCCGATCTCTCTGCTCAATGTTGATGTAAAGATCTTAGCTAAAGTTTTGGCTCATAGATTAGAAACCGTCATTCCCTCCATTAACTCTGATGACCAAACAGGCTTTATTAAAAACCGTTTCCCTTTTTTTAACATTTGGTGTTTATTTAATATCTTATACTCACCTCCAACTGGGATTCCTGAATGTGTTATTTCCCTCGATGCGGAGAAAACATTTGATCGTATAGAGTGGAACTACCTTTTTGCAGTTTTAGAAAAATTTGACCTTGGTCAAAGTTTCATCTCTTGGATCCAATTGCTGTACCTGTGCCCTACTGCCTCTGTTTTAACCAATTTTCAGAAATCCCAAGTATTTAATCTCAAAAGTGGCACCCGCCAGGGATGCCCCTTAAGTCCCTTTCTCTTTGATTTGGCTATGAGATCTCTGGCAATAGCATTTTGAAACTGCCCTGAATTGACTGGGATTTGGAGAGGGGGTGTTGAGCATAAAGTTTCTCTCTATGCTGATGACTTATTACTCTTTCTCTCAAATCCGTCTACATCCTTACCTCTAATGTTTTCACTTCTTGACCAGTTTAGCCAGATCTCTGACTATAAACTTAATTTACATAAGAGTGAACTTCTCCCAATTAATAAAGAAGCACAAGAACCAACATTTCATGATCTCCCTTTTAAAGTAGTCCATAATCAATTTACTTATCTTGGAATTACAGTCACAAGGAAGTTTAAAGATCTCTTTCGGGAAAACTTTGCCAATCTTTCATATGCTATAAAACAGAGTCTGGTACAATGGTCACCTCTATCTATGTCTTTGGTCGGTCGTATTAATGTTGTTAAAATGTATGTTCTCCCCAAATTTTTATACCTATTTCAATCTATCCCAATTTTTATTCCTAAATCTTTCTTTGATTCCTTAGACTCTATTATTTTGTCATATCTGTGGCAGAATAAGCGCTCTAGAATTAATAAAATCCATCTCCAAAAATCTAAAAAAGAGGGTGGCATGGCTTTACCTAACTTTCGTTTATATTATTGGGCAGCTAATATACGTTGTGCTACCTTCTGGTCTTTCTTCCATGGCCAACCCAAGTGCCCTAACTGGGTGGCGATGGAGCTGAGCTCCACTAAAGAATTATCTATCTCTGCACTTCTTGGCTCTGCACTCCCTAGTAGTCTGCCCAGATCAATAGCTAATCCTCTTGTTAGACACACTTTGCGTATATGGGCTCAGATCAGGAAATGCCAGGAGTTTTCCGTTTCCAGCCCTGTTGCTCATAATCACCTTTTTTTACCTACTACATATGATTCAGCATTCCAGGTTTGGTATGGGAAGGGCATTAGACATTTTGAAGATCTTTTCATTGATAATCGCTTCGCTTCTTTTCAGCAGCTCTCGGTTAAGTTCAATCTGCCCAATGCTCATTTTTTCAGATATCTCCAAATCCAACACTTTATTGCTCCTTTAATTCTTAACTTCCCTGAAATGCCTGCGAAAAATGCTATGGACCTATTTCTTTCCATGAATCCACTAGGTAAAGGCTTAATATCAATCATCCGAGATAAACTAGCGGCCTTACGACGGGCCCCCATGGATAAAATCAAAATGGCCTGGGAGCAGGATTTAAATATCTCCTTATCTGAGGAGAGCTGGGATTCAGTTCTCAAATCGGTTAACTCAACCTCTCTTTGTGCTCGCCACTGCCTTTTACAGTTTAAGATTGTTCATAGAGCCCATATGTCTAAATCTAAACTATCTCGATTCTACCCTAGCGTTAGTCCGCTCTGTGATAAATGCAAGAGGGGCCTCTCTCATCCATATGTACTGGTTCTGTCCTAGTTTGAAGAAATTCTGGAAAGATGTCTTCACTACATTATCGTGTATTCTGAATCAGCACCTCGAACCAAACCCCTCAATTGCTCTGTTCGGTTTTTGGGGCGAGACAGATTTATATCTGGGTCCGACCAAATGCCGAATATTATCCTTTGCCTCTCTCCTGGCTAGATGCTTGATCCTCCTCAGATGGAGAGATGCTGCCCTGCCCACTCATGCTCAATGGCTTAAGGACATCATGGCCTGTTTGGACCTCGAAAAAATTCATTATTCAGTTCTCAATTCAGATCGAAAGTTCCATAAGGTCTGGGGACCTTTTATCGAGTACTTTCATAACCTTCCTTTTGACTAGGGTTTTTTTTTCTTTTTGGTCCCTTGCTTTCAACTCCTTTCTTTTTCTGGTAGAAGGCATTATTATCCTCTGTTGCTGAGTGTATTCACAGTCTGGGAGCTTGGCTGTCCTGACTTATTCTCTCTATATTGTGTTGTGTTTGGTCTGGAGTTGCTGTTGTTTTTTCTTGTGTTGTGGGGCTTGGGGAGGACACTAAGCTTACTTGTCTTTAATTTAGGTGCTTTTTTTTTGCTAAATTCTCTTCCTTTGTAGTATATTGTTATTGTATGCTTAATTTTGCACTGTTGTAATGTTCCTCATTGGGATTTGGGGTTTTTAATTTGTAAAATGTTTTGAAAAACTAAAAAAAAAATTAAAAAAAAACTTTCATACAAGCAAGGACAGAAAACAGGGCAAAGTGAGTACAGTATACTTATTTATTCAGTAAGTTATGGGTCAAAGTATTTGGTGAGTACATTTCTAACCCTTCTGGCTTCAGCCTCATTGCCTTCTGTTCTGAAATTGTTAGGTTGTGTTGGGGGGTAGCATTCAGGAAAACAATGGAATGCCACCATCTGTTCCGGCATGTCATGACAGCATTTCTAGAAACCTCCGGGTACCCCATCCACACTACTCTTGCCCAAGCAGCATTTTCAAATTTACACACTCTGGAGTACTTTTTAGAAAAGCTCCATTTTCAGGGGAGGAAAACACTGTTTTGGTGTGGACGGAGGGTCAAAACGAAGAGAAAAAGCTTTAGTTACGGATTTATCCAGTCTAGTGTGAACGTAACCTCAGGATGGAGGAGCAACACCTCAAATTTGGTCTAGGTAGCTCCAACCTGATGGCACGAACATCAATTTCTCCTTCCAGTCTTTTCCCCTCCCCCTTCTATTGCCCACTTTGTCCTCTTGCCTCTTCTCCTCACCTGCCTATCACCTCACTCTGGTGACCATCTTTCTTCCCTTTTCTCCCGTGGTCCACTCTTCTCTCCTATCAGATTCCTTTTTCTCCAGCCTTACACCTTTCCCACCTACCTGACTTCACCTAGCACCTTTTAGCTTGTCGTCTTTATCCTCTTCCCCACCTTTTTTATTCTGGCATCTTCCCTCTTCCTTTTCAGTCCTGATGAAGGATCTCAGCCCGAAGTGTTGACTGTTTACTCTTTTTCCATAGATGCTGCCTGACCTGCTGAGTTCCTCCAGCATTTTGTGTGTATTGCTCTGGATTTCCAGCATCTGTAGTATCTCTGTCTATTATAGGGCTATAATGCTGGATATCATGAGATGTATGAAAGTGGATAAATCTCCAGAACTTAATTAGATATATTCAAGAACACTGTGGGGAAACTAGAGAAGAAATTGTGTGAGTCTTGGCTGAGATATATGTATGCATTGTTGTTAGCCATAGATGAGGTACCCTTATTTAAGAAGGGCTGCAAAGAAAAACCTGGGAACTATAAACAGTTAGATTAACATCTGTGGAAGTGAATTTATGGGGGGGGGGGGTGATTCTGAGCGATAAGATGTACACACACTTCTAAAGAGAGGGGTTGATTAAGGATAGTCAGCATGCTATTGTGTGTGGGCAGTCGTATATCATGAATTTGATTGTATTTACTGTAGAAGTAACCAAGAAAGTCGATAATGGTAGGGTAGTAGGCACAGTGTGTACGGACTTCAGTAAGGCTTTTAATAATATTTTGTATGGTAGACAGGTATGGAAAGTTAGATTTCATGGAATGCAGGGAGAGCTATCTAATTCGATTATAGATAAAAGCACAAAATGCTGGCAGAACTCAGCAGGCCAAACAGCATCTATAGGACGAGGTAGTGACGACGTTTCGGGCTGAAACCCTTCATCAGGAGTGAAGTAACATGGGATGGTCGAGGGGGGGGATAAGAAGTGGGGGGAGGGATGAAGTAGCGAGCTGGGAAGTGATAGGCTGAAGGGAAATGGGCTGGGGGAAGGTGGAGAATTATGGGAAATAAGAGAGAGAAAGATAGGGCTGGGGGGAGATTATAGTGAGGAGGGGAAAAGAGAGAGAAAGAGAACCAGACTAAAATTATTGATAGGGATGGCCACACACTTCAATTCCACAGACCACTCCCACTCCGACATGTCTGTCCATGGCCTCCTCTACCGTCAAGATGAGGCCACACGCAGGTTGATGGAACAATCTCCCGCATAGGTAGCCTCCTACCTGCTGGTGTGAACATTCAACTCACAGACCTCCGTTGATACCCCTGACCCCCCCCCCCAACCCCATCCCTATCTATAATTTTAGTCTGGTTCTTTTTCTCTCTCTTTTTTCCCCCCTCACTATACTCTACCCCAGCCCTACCTTTCTCTCTCTTTTATTTCCCATAATTCTCCACCTTCCCCCAGCCCATTTCTCTTCAGCCCCTCACTTCCCAGCTCTCTACTTCATCCCTTCCCCCACTTCTTATCCTCCCTCGACTATCCCATGTTACTTCACTCCTGATGAAGGGTTTCAGCCCAAAATGTCGTCACTACCTCCTCCCATAGATGCTGTCTGGCCTGCTGAGTTCTGCCAGCATTTTGTGCTTTTATTTATTTCTAGCATCTGCAGATTCACTCATGTTATAATTGGATATAGAATTAGCTTGATGGTAGGAAGCTGAGGGTGATGGTAAAAGTTGTTTTTTTTTGTACTGGAAGCCTGTGACAAGTGGTGTGCCTCAGGGGTTAGTGTTGGTCTTATTGGTATTTGTCTGCTACATCACTGATCTGGATAAGAATGTACAAGTCACAGTTAGATATGTTTTAGGGATGGCTCTAAAACAGGTGATAGTTATCCAAAATTACAATGAGGGTCTTGATCAGTTGAGTAAGTTGGCAGAGGAATGACAAATGGAGTTTAATTTGGATAAATGTAAGATGTTGCATTTTGGAAAGACAAATCTGGGTGGAACATTCACAGTGAATGGCAGGACCCTGTAGTGTGTTGTAGAAAAAAGGACTCCAGAAGTACAAGTACAGGGTTCATTGAAGGTGGCATTTAGGGTAGACAAGGTGTTGAAGCAGTGTTTTGGCACACTCGCTCTCGTCAGTCAGGACGGTGAGGGTTGGGATTTGAATTCCTGCTGGCAAGTTATGCTGCAGTTATACAAGATGTGGTGGGTTATGTTTGGATTATTGTGTTCAGTTTTGGTTACCTTGCTTTTTTAAAGATGCCATTAAGCTGGAAAGGGTGCAGAAAAGACTTACAAGGATGTTGCCATAGTTCAAAGTTGAGCAGGCTAGGACTTTTTCAATGGCCAATAAGAGAATGAGGGGTGTTCTTGAAGGTGAATGACTAGTCTTTTTTTCCCAGGGTTAGGGAGTCAAGAACTAGAAGATTTTGGTTTAGCTGAGAGGGAAAAGGTCTGATAGGAAACTAAGGAGCAACTAACCAAGTTTCCTAAGGGACTCGTAAAAGGATGGATGGTAAAAAAGTAAAGATAGCGTGCAGTCAGAAATGTCAGGAAGGGCAGGCAGGTGATGGGACTTAGTCGCAGCCAACAGGCTGAGTGTCAAATCATTAGGGATGCAAAGTCAGAAAGGACGGCAAATACGGTACTCAAGGTGTTGTATCTAAATGTATGTAGTATAAGAAATAAAGTGGATAATCTTGTTGCAATATTACAGATTGCCAGGTATGATGTTATAACTATTCATGAATTGTGGCTGAAGGATGGTTATAGTTGGGAGCTGAATGTCCAAGGTTACATGTTATATCAGAGGGATAGGAAGGTAGGCAGAGGGGGGTGGTGTGGCTTTAATGGCATCAAATCAGTAGAAAGATGTGACGTAGGATTGGAAGATGTTGAATTCTTGTGGGTTAAGTTAAGAAACTGCAAGGGTAAAAGGACATTGATGGCAGTTATATACAGGCCTCCCAACAGTGGCTGGGAGGTGGACCACAGATTACAACAGGAAATAGAAAAGGCGAATCAAAAGGGCAATGTTATGGTAGTCATTGGAGATTTTAACATGCAGGTCGATTGGGGAAAATCAGGTTGGTAATGGATCTCAAGACTTTGTTGAATGCCCAAGGGATAGCTCTTTAGAGCAATTTGTTGTTGAGCTTACTAGAGGATCAGCTATACTGGGTTGGGTGTTGTATAATGAACTGGAGGCGATTAGGGAGCTTAATGTAAAAGAATCCTTAGGAACCAGCAATCACAATATGATTATGTTCAACCTGAAATTTGATAAGGAGAAAGTAAAGCTCGATGTAGCAGTATTTCAGTGGAGCAATGGAAATTACAGTGATATGAGAGAGGAGCTGGCCAAAGTAAATTTGAGGGAGCTGATGGCAGGGATGTCAGCAGAGCAGCAATGGTATGCATTTCTAGGGGAAATGAGGAAGGTGCAGGACATGTGTATTCCAAAAATGAAGAAATACACAAATGGTAAAATGGTACAACCATGGCTGACAAGGGAAATCAAGGTGCCCATCTAAGCTGGGTCCATAACCCTCTAAACCATTCCTATCCACATAGCCTTTAAATGTTGTTTATGTAGCAGCCTGAACAACTTTCTCTGATAGCGCATTCCATATACTGACCACCCTGTGGGTGAAAAGGTTAGATCATAAGACATAGGAGCAGAATTAGACCTCTAGATGTAGTCCCACTCAACCTCAGGAGAAAAAGCCTGCTTGCATTTACTCTGTCTATACCTCTCATAATTTTGTATACCTCTATCAAATCTCCCCTCAATCTTCTAATTTCCAAGGAATAAAGTCCTAACCTATTCAATCTTTCCTTGTATCTCAGGTACTCCAGTCCCAGCACCATCCTTGTAAATCTTCTCTGTACTCTTTCAAACTTATTTACATCTTTCCTGTAGGTAAGTGACCTAAACTACATAAAATACTCCAAGTTAGGCCTCTCCAATACCTTATACAACTTCAACATAACATCCCATCTCCTGTACTCAATGTTTAGTTTTTTTGAAGGCCAAATGCCAAAAGCTTTCTTTATGACCCTATCTACTTGTGACACCACTTTGAATGAATTATGAACCTGTATTCCCAGACCCCTTTGTTCTACCACACTCCTCAGTGCCCTGCCATTATAAGTCCTGTATAAGTCCTACCCTGGTTGGTCCCAACAACTTGCACCGATCAGTATTAAATTTATCTGCTGTTTTTTTTTTCAGCAGGTCCAGATACCACTGCAAGCTCTGGTTTCTTTGCTGTCCACTCCAACCCCATATGTTTGGGTAAAGGATCTATTTTCATGCTGTATGAATCTATGATGTTTGGCTAAAGAGGCTGTTTTACTTCTTTACAGCCTGATGTATTAAATAATGATGTTACATTTGCTACCTTTTTAATCTGTGAGAACCATTGAACAGGATGTGAATGTTTTTGAGGTGAGAATCAGTATATCCACTATAGCTACTGGTTTTTTTTCTAGATCTGGGTGGCAGATGACACACTTGTAGAGCCACTGTCTTGCAGCTCCAGCAGCTTGGGTCAAATCCTGACCTCAGTTGCTGTCAGCATGGAGTACGATTGTATTCCCGTGATTTGCATGGGTTTTTCCTGGAAGTTTCAGCTTTCTCCTACAAAAGATGTGCAGAGTAGAGTAGCAGGTTAATTGGTCACTGTGAATTGCTCCTAATTTGTAGGTGAGTGGGGAATATCTGAGAGGCGGTGTTGACTGGAATTAGGAGGGAAAAAACTGGCATTGATATAAATGGGAGCATTAGGCTTTGGCCTAATGGGTCAAAGACCTTTTTCTTTATTATGACTCCCTTACATTCCTTTTTCAAATAAAACTAATGTTTCTCTTTTGTTCTCAAATGTTTTCAGGAAATTTTTGTCTTTCACGAAGGCAGATGCAAATAATTGCTTAGTTTCTGCAATTTCTGTACTGTAGCATAGTGGTGAGTTTACAGCACGGGTGATCAGAAGATCAGGGTTCAATTCCTGTCATTGTCTGTAAGGAGTTTGTACGTTTGCCCATGACTCGTGAGTTTCCTCTGAGTGCTCTGGTTTCCTCCCATATTTCAAAAGAAGTATGGGTTAGGTTCAGTAAGTTGTGGACATGCTATGTTGGTACCAGAAGCATGACGACACCTGTGAATGGCCCCAGTACAACTTTGGACTAATGCAAACATTGATGCAAATGATGCATTTCACTGTAGGTTTTGATGTATATGTGATAATTAATGCTAATCTTTAGAAGTAGCTTTTTCTCAGTCTACGGCAGGGGTTCCCAATCTTGGATCCATGAACCCTTTGTTTAATGGTAGGGGCATAAGAAAGGTTGGGAACCCCTGAACTTTAAAGGATACTTATTTGGCTGTATTTTTGTTTTTTCTATATATCCATGGAAGCTTTGATGGTTTTTGTTTTTTGTAACATTCTTTTATTCTGCTTTTCTTCATCATTGACTTGATTCTCTTTAGTAAATTTTGAATTTTCCCCCTAGTTTTAAGTTTACTGCTGTTTTTGGTAATAATATTAGCCTTCTCCTTTAATTAATGCTATTTTTAATCTTCTGTGTTTGTAATGTTTAGATCAATTTTCCTTTTGGGTTTGTATTCCTTACAGAGATATACATTTGTACATATTTGTTAAAGGCATGTATTTTTTTTTTTAAAAACTGCATTGTGTAAAGCGAGTTTTCCTGATTGACTTTTAGGGAAGATATAGAGAAGCAAGAGAAAACAGGAAGAAGTTGTTTGATCAGATGCATCATTATATCATGGAAATCCTGGCCAGGTACTTGGCAATAGAGAAAGCTACAGTGGAGGAGTTTGTTCTGGATTCGCTGACTGTAAGTGAAGTTTACTTGCTATATTTAAAGATCACAAATTAAATTTTTTTTGCCACATTAGGGATTTTAATTGCACATGTATTTTACTAATTCATTGCACTTGTAATTTATTTTGCCAAATTTTCATTTGTCCTGCTTTTGGAAACTGTAAATATTCGGTGTCATGGCTAATTATGTGGCAGTTGGTTTTGCTTCGAGCCCAAGGAGAGATGTTTGCATATTGTAGTTTGGAGAAACACAGGATGGTTATAGGCCAGAAGGAGGCCACTCAATTCAGTACTAAAGCTATGTAAGAACAGAAGATGCTGGAAATGCTCAGCAGGTCAGGCAGCATCTATTTAAAAAAAAAAGTTAATACTTCAGGGAGAAGAATGAGAAAAAGATAATTTAAAGTTTGATTAGGGATGTTCATTGTTGTTTTAATCTTGGGGAATCCTGTCTTTAAAAATTGACAGATTTTTTTCGAGGTGATAACTCAGCATATTGATGAAGGGAATGCTGTGGATGTTGTCAGCCTGGACTTGACAAGGTCCCATATGGTAGGCTGGTCCAAAAGATTTGAGCTCACCTGGACTAATGCAAGGTTTGGATCAAAACATTGACTTGCACCTTTTGTCTCTGTAGATGTAGTTCGAAAAGCTTGATGTTTTTGTTATTCTAAAACTTGCTTCCACCTCAGTTTTGTGGTTTTTAAATGACTGATGAGGGCAGTGTAGGAACAGCAAACAGTTCAATGGATGGAGCAGGAGGACTCTAAAGAGGGTATAGTAAAAGTCTGTGAGGTAGTGCAGAGATATTTTGTGTTTACAATAAATGGCCTTGAAATTCTCTCTAACACCAGATTGCTGCTGCTTCATTTTAAGTGGTTTTGACTGGTGATCCCCAAGAATCAATAGGGATGCTGTGCTTTTCTCTGGTAATCTTTTCACCTGACAGAGCTTGGGCAATTTGTAGCACAGAAGGAGGTCCATTGAGGTTGTGCTAGTAGAGTGGTTTAGATGGTGCCATCCTCTTCATCTTCACCATGTGTTTTTAGCTAATTGTCTTTTGAATATTGCTATTGCACCTGCCTTCACAATTCCTCATGACAGTGTGTTTCAGATTCTAATCACTGCATATAAATGTTTCTCTGTGCTACTTTTCAGTTCTGCTAATCCCCTTTGTGTGATGTCCTCTAATTCTTGAACTTTACAAATGGAAGTTTTCCCCCTGTGTAGTCTGTCTAGATTATTCATATGTCTATCGTTTTCTCTAATTTCTTAGTCTCATCAGTTATCTTCATCCATATAGACAATATCCACTGCTTTGCTTTCATCATCTTTCCTGTAAATATCCTTGCAAAACTATAAGATTGGTTAGACACAACCTACCTTTCATAAAGCCATGCTAACTATCCCTCATCAATCTCTGTCCAAGTACTCGTATCTGGACTCTTAGAATACATTCCAATAACTTTCCCACTACTGATGTAAGGCTCGCCAGCCTATAATTTCCTGGTTTATTCTCAGAGCCTTTCTTAAACAGCAGAACAACCATAACTGTCCTCCAATCCTCTGATACCCAAGGATGGTTTAAATATCTCTGCTTGGGCTGCTGCAAGTTGTGCACTTGCCTCCCTCAGGGTCCAAGGGAACACCTTGGCAGGATCTTGGAATTTGTCCACCCTGATTGCTGTTCTAAAGACAGCAAATACCTTCTCTGTAATCTGTATATAGATTACAGATGTATAGGGTCTGTATAGGCTCCATGAAATTCATACTGCTTTGCCACACTTCTATAGACTCTGTGTCCATTTCCTGAGTAAATACAGATGCAAAAAATCCATTTAAGATCTCTCCATCTCTTTTGGTTCCACGCATGGATTACTATTCTGGTCTTCCAGAGGATCAGTTTTGTCCTTTGCAATCCTTTGGCTCTCAACATATCTGTTGAATTCCTTAGGATTCTCCTTCACCTTGTTTGCTAGAGCAAACTCTTGCTTTCGCTTAGCTGTCCTGATTTCTTTCTTAAGTGTGTCTTGCATTTCTTGTACTCCATAACAACTGCATTTGTTCTGTCTGACTATACCTGCTATACTTACTGCCTGTTGCATTGCTGGTGCTTGGGATAACAATGAAGGTCCTTCATCTTCTGTACCAATTTTTTTTGACCTGTCAGAGTTGTTAGCCCTAAACCTGGAGAACCAAGTTCTGTCTGGGCTCTACCCTTTGACTTGGGTGACCATACCAAGAATCAAAGCTCAAGGTCCTGACTCCAGCCAACATAGCTCTCCGGGTCATTGAGGCATCAAGCTTCCAAACCCTACCTTGGAGGACCTGCTATGCACCTCTTTTTTTTTTTCTTAACCAGGGCCTCAATATATCTGAACCCAAGGTTCCCCAAACCTGTTATCCTAGCCTTTTATTCTGACAGGCACATATAAACTTTTTACTCTCAAAATTTCACTTTGGAAGACCTCCCAATTACCAAGTACCCCTTTGCCAGAAAACAGCCTATCCCAATCGATACCATCAAAATTGGACTTTCTCCAGTTTAGAATCTCAACCCGAGAACCAGACCTGTTCCATAATTACCTTGAAACTAATGGCATTATGATCATTAGATGCAAAGTGTTCCCCTACACAAACTTCTGTCACTTGCTCTGTCTCATTCCCTAATAGGAGATTGCACTTTGTCATTGGGACTTCTATGTACTGGTTAATGAAACTTTCCCAAACACATTTGACAAACTCTATCCCATCTAGTCATTTTGCAGTATGGGAGTCCCAGTTAATATGTGGAAAACTAAATCACCTGAGTATTGCAGTCTTGTGTTCCTTGCAATAATATGTGATCTCTCTACAAATTCATTGCTCTAAATCCCACCGACTGTTGGGTGGTCTTTAATATAGCCTGTTAATGTAGTCATGCCTTTCTCATTCCTCAGTTCCACCCATAAAGCCTCACTCGTCCTTATAGCTGAACTTCAGGTCTGAGATGCTCATGTTGGGCCTGACCTTGACAGGTATCTCGGTATGACAAGAAATCTGGCAAGTGTGGACTGGGACAGGCTGTTTCATGGCAAAGGTGTACTTGGTAAGTGGGAGGTCTTCAAAAGTGAAATTTTGAGAGTACAAAGCTTGTATGTGCCTGTCACTAGGCAAGTTCTCCAGTCTGTCCTGACTGAGCACTCTGTGATATTTTCCCTGCCTCGTAATGCCACACCTCCTCCTTTAATCCCTCCTGCTCTATCAAGTCTAAAAGAATGCAACCTCGGAACACTGAGCTGCCAGCCCTGCACTTCCTGTAACCAACTCTCACTAGTAGCTACAAATACCATAATTCCATGTGTTGATCCGTGCCCTAAGCTCATCTGCCTTTCCTACAAATATATACAACTCCGAATATTAGTCCCACCATGCTCAATCTTTTGATTCCTGACCTTGCCATAATTTCATCTACCATCTGTTTGAAGCGAGCATGATCTCACTGGGGAGGGATACATTGTTAACTGACTTTGCCTTGTACCCATTATAGCTTGCAAGCTTTGCCACAATTGACAGATGCTTGTAAGGCTAATATGAGCTTTGGCTTGGTCTCTTACTGTCTCTTGGCACATCTGATAGTTTTGTGAAGGACATACCTAGATTTCCTGTCAGGGCCAGATCCAGCTTGAGCACCTCAGACCTGAAGGAAAGGATGGACAAACTTGGATTATTTCCTCTGGACCATTGGAGGCTGAGTGGTGATCTGATAAATGTTTATAAATTTCTGAGAGACATAAATAGGGTAGGGAGGGTCTTATTCTCAGGGTGGAAATCTCATGCTAGAGGATATTGATTTAAGGTGAGAAGGAGGAGAGTTGAACTGCATGTGCATGTAATGAGAGCTGTCTAACTCGTCTCCTTCTACCTTAGGCCATGAATTTTTCAATCACCCCTGCTGTGGACACATTCTGGAGGTCCAAGATCTGTATGCTCCACGACTGCTGGACTAAGAGTGTAAATGTAGGAGGGGACTATGTTGACAAATAAATGTGCTAGATTTTCTAAAATTGACTCCTCCTACCTCAGGCTATGAATTTATCAATCCCCCTTGCACTTGGATTTTCAGAAGGCATTTGATAAGGTGCCACACATGAGGCTGCTTAACCAGATAAAATCCTATGGTGTTATAGGAAAGACACTGGCATGGATGACAACCAGGAGGCAGCAAGTGGGATAAAAGGGGCCCTTTTCTGGTTGGCTGCCAGTAACTAGTGATGTTCCACAGTGGTCCGTATTGGGACTGCTACTTTTCACATTGTTCTCAATGATTTGGATATTGAAATTGATGGCTTTGTGGCAAAGTTTGCAGTTGATATGAAGATAGGTGGAGTGGTAGGTAGTGCTGAGGAAGCAATACAATTGCAGCAGGAATTAGACAAATTGGAAGAATGGACAAAAAAGTGGCAGATGGAGTACAGTGTTGGGAAATGTATTGTAATACATTTTGGTAAAAGGAACAGTAGTGCAGACTATTATCTAAATGCGGAGAAGGTTCAAATATCAGAGGTACAGAGGGACTTGGGAGTCTTTGTGCTGCACTTGGAGTATTGTCAACAGTTTAGGGCCTGATATCTCAGAATGGGTGTGTTTTCATTGAAACGTAGAAACATAGAAAACATACAGCACAATATAGGCCCTTCAGCCCACAAAGCTGTGCCAAACATGTCTCTCCCTTAGAACTACCTAGCTTTAGCCCTCTATTTTTCTAAGCTCCTTGTAGCCATCCAGGAGTCTCTTAAAAGACCCTCTCGTTTCCACCTCCATCACCACTGCTGGCAGCCCATTCCACGCACTAACCACTCTCTGTATTTAATAAAAAAACTTACCCCTGACATCTCCTCTGTACCTACTTCCAAGCACCTTTAAAATTATGCCCTCTTGTGCTAGTGAATTCAGCCCTGGGGGGAAAGCCTCTGATTATCCACACGATCAATGCCTCTCATCATCTTGTACACCTCTATCAGGTCACCTCTCATCCTCTGTTGCTCCGAGGAGGAAAGCCCGAGTTCGCTCAACTTATTCCCATGAGGCATGCTCCCCAATCCAGGCAACATTCTTGGAAGTCTCCTCTGCACCGTTTCTATGCCTTCCACATCCTTCCTGTAATGAGGCGACCAGAACTGTGCACAGTACTCCAAAATGGGGTCTGACCAGGGTTCTATATAGCTGTAACATTACCTCTCGGCTCTTAAATTCAGTTCCACAGTTGAGGAAGGCTAATACACCATACGCCTTAACCACAGAGTCAACCTGCGCAGCTGCTTTGAGCGTCCTATGGACTCGGACCCCAAGATCCCTCTGATCCTCCACATTGCCAAGAGTCTTGCCATTAATGCTATATCCTGTCATCATATTTGACCTACCAAAATGAATCACTTCACACTTATCTGGGTTGAACTCAATCTGCCACTTCTCAGCCCAGTTTTGCATCCTATCAATGTCCTGCTGTAATCTCTGACAGCCCTCCACACTATCCACAACACCCCCAACCTTTGTGTCATCAGCAAACTTACTAACCCATTCCTCCACTTCCTCATCCAGGTCATTTATAAAAATCACAAAGAGTAGGGGTCCCAGAACAGATCCCTGAGGCACTCCACTGGTGACCTACCTCCATGCAGAATATGACCTGTCTACAACCACTCTTTGCCTTCTGTGGGCAACCCAGTTCTGGATCCACAAAGCAATGACCCCTTGGATCCCATGCCTCCTTACTTTTTCAATAAGCCTTGCATGGGGTACCTTGTCAAATGCCTTGCTAAAATCCATATAAACTACATCTATGGCTTTACCTTCATCAATATGTTTAGTCATAGCCTCAAAAAATTCAATCAGGCTTGTGAGGCACGACCCTGCCTTTGACAAAGCCCTGCTGACTATTCCTAATCATATTGTACCTCTCCAAATGTTCATAAATCCTGCCTCTCAGGGTCTTTTCTATCAACTTACCAACCACTGAAGTAAGACTCACTGGTCTATAATTTCCTGGGTTATCCTTACTCCCCTTCTTGAATAAGGGCACAACATGTGCAACCCTCCAATCCTCCGGAACCTCTCCCGTCCTCATTGATGATCATTGCAAAGATCACTGCCAGAGGCTCAGCAATCTCTTCCCTTGCTTCCCACTGTAGCCTGGAGTACATCCTGTCTGGTCCTGGTGACTTACCCAACTTCGTGCTTTCCAAAAGCTCCAGCACATCCTCTTAATATCTACATTCTCAAACTTTTCAGTCCACTGCAAGTCATCCCTACAACCACCAAGATCCTTTTCTGTAGTGAATACTGAAGCAAAGTACTCGTTAAGTACCTCTGCCATCTCCTCCAGTTCCATACACACTTTTCCACTGTCACACTTGATGGGCCCTATTCTCTCATGTCTTATCCTCTTGCTCTTCACATACTTGTAGAATGCCTTAAAATAGTGGCCTTGAGAGACAACCAGGTTTACAAACTAAAAAATCACAACAGTTGTCTTGATATTAATAGCCACAAACTTACTGAAGAGCTATGATAATTATACTTATGATTTCACAGAAAAAAATAAGCTTATTTGGAAGAAAATCAGTATCATTATGATATTGAACTCAGTATTTTTCTATTTTAATGAAAGGATTAATATCAAATAGTACTTAAATATATTTCATGGAAATCTATTGTGGTTTGAAAAAGTTATCACTATGATATTTTCCATTTTCAGTTCCAACCTTTTGATGACTTCTTTTCGAAAGGAGGCATAAAAACACTTGTGTTCTTCTTCCAAAACGCTGAACCACCACCAATAGGTAAAATTTATTAATGGCACAGCAAACATCATAAGCACTCAGTCATTCAAGTAGTGTGATGTTATTGTACTGTGGTGCATTAATAATTGAATTCAGTTCTGCATGTGATTGGGATGCTTAATCATTACCATGCAGAACACAATCAATGGAGGAAAAACATTGTAAATTCATGACATTCACTATTTTTTGTTTTAATAGGAAGGGAGGGTTAAATCATTTTGTTAAGTGAGAAACCTAGAAATATACTTAAACAAAATGAAACAAATTAGGCACTTGGCTGAATGTTTCTTTTGGCAGATTGTACCTTTATATTTTTGTGTTTCTGTAATTTTCCAGTGGTTTACATTTTGAGTGGACACTTGATCTGCTTTTCATAGTCAACTTGTTGAGCATTGCTAGAAGTAAACTAGTTACAAAACCCATCCAATGACCAGTACAAATGTGTAATCACTGAATTTAGAGTGAGTACACATCACAATACTGTATTTTCTAATTACAAACAAGAGGAAATCTGCAGATGCTGGAAATTCGAACAACACACACAAAATGCTGGTGGAACACAGCAGGCCAGCCAGCATCAATAGGGAGAAGCACTGTTGACGTTTTGGGCCGAGGCCCTTTGTCAGGACTAACTGAAAGGAAAGCTAGTAAGGGATTTGAAAGTAGTGGGGGGGAGGGGGAAATGCGAAATGATAGGAGAAGACCGGAGGGGTGGAATGAAGCTAAGAGCTGGAAAGGTGATTGGCAAAAGTGATACAGAGCTGGAGAAGGGAAAGGATCATGGGATGGGAGGCCTTGGGAGAAAGAAAGGGGGAGGGGAGCACCAGAGGGAGATGGAGAATAGGCAAACAACTAAATATGTCAGGGATGGGGTAAGAAGGGGAGGAGGGGCATGAACGGAAATCAGTGAAGTCAGTGTTCATACCATCAGGTTGGAGGCTACCCACCCGGTATACAAGGTTTTGTTCCTCCAACCCGAGTTTGGATTCATTTTGACAGTAGAGGAGGCCATGGATAGACATATGGGAATGGGACGTGGAATTAAAATGTGTGGCCACTGGGAGATCCTGCTTTCTTTGGCAGACCAAGCGTAGCTGTTCAGTGAAATGGTTTCCCAGTCTGCGTCGGGTCTCACCAATATATAAAAGGCCACACCAGGAGCACCGGATGCAGTACACCACACCAGCCGACTCACAGGTGAATTGTCACCTCACCTGGAAGGACTGTCTGGGGCCCTGAATGGTGGTGAAAGAGGAAGTGTAAGGGCAGGTATAGCACTTTTTCTGCTTAAAAGGATAAGCGCCAGGAGGGAGATTGGTGGGGAAGGGATGGGGGGTGGAACGAGTGGACAAGGGAGTCGCGTAGGGAGCAATCCCTGCGGAAAGCAGAAAGTGGGGGGAGGGAAAGATGTGCTTGGTAGTGGGATCCCTTTGGATGCTTGGTAGTGGGATCCCATTTCTAATTACACTTCTTTTGCTCCTTTAATATCTATACCTGAAAGACTACATTTATAATTTTGTTGATCTTTTGAACATGTGAAATCATAAACTCCAGTTTCATAGAAAACTATGCTTTAGTAAAAACATTGTTGAAAAGGAAAAGTAGTGGTCTACTGTTGGCCTTGACATCAGTTTTTGAGGAACTTTACAGGGTCCCTCTGGGGTACAAATGCCTTAATTATGGGGAGCTGTAAATTTAGGTGAGCTTCCATAAATATTAGTAAATTCAAATGAGAACTGGCCTTGGAAAACAGTGTTTACAGGTAGTCTTCCCACAGCAATTAGACACAATTTCCCCTTGAGGCTGTCATTTATTTTGTAGGAGGCCACTTAAACAACTTCATTTGGAAATTGACTACCAGTCACATTTTATATGCCTTATTAAGCAATGTCACATCCTCTGATACTTGAAACCCATCAATATCAGCCATTGAGTGCGACATCCTGATTCTGTATTATTGTAATTAGGCAGGGGAAGAACATGAGTAAGATGATGATTAGTGCTCATCAACACCATAGAGATGTGATTACCATATTGAGCAATTTTGCACATTTTCTGACTTGGGGACAAAATGAACGTATGGATGTTCATAAAAATGAAACTACTGTAAATGAGTTCTGCCCACATTGGGAAAATATTAACAGAAATTAATAATGGTATTTGGCAACCAATTTGGATTTATTGATGGGAAATAATGAGGTTAGAAAGCTGGGTATTGGGGAATGTGGTGCATTGAACTTTCAGAAAGACTTTAAGGTGATCATGAGGTTATTTAAAAATGTGAACATGGGAAAATATTGGTGTGGATTGAACAACAGTAAGTTGGGGGAATTGGGGTGATGCCGCTATCTATAATCTGTATCAATAATTTGAATGGGGGGGGGTTTCAAATTTTTAATACAATATAAAAGTTTTTCAATTTTGGGTAACAGTGTGAGTTGTGAAGGGGATGCAAAAATGTTTCAAGAGGATAGGCAGTCTCATAAATAAGTGAGGTCATGCTGTTGTACCTCTAGCAGGTAGGAGCTATAGATTTGGAAGGTATTGTCTTTGAGTGCTGCACTTCATGCTGTAGGTGGTACAATACTTTGTTAATGTACATTGGTAGTGGAGTGAGTGTATGGTTGAACCTATCAGGTGGCATGTTACATACTCTATGGTGTTCAGCTTGAATGTGATTGAAACTACATTCATCCAGGCAAGTGGAAAGTATTCCACCACATTTCTGAGTTGAGCCTTGTAGATGGTAGACAAGTTTTGGGGAGTTTGGTGATATACTCTCAGTAGGTTTCCTAGACTCTGGCCTGCTCTGAGCAATAGACACAGACACAGGCCCTTTGGCTCAACCAGCCATTCAACCATGTTGTTCAGTTAACTTGTCCCACTTTCCTTTGTTTGGACCATGTTCTCTAAGTCCCTCCATGTACCTATCCAAGTACTACTTAAATGATACTATTGTATCTGCCCTAAGCACTTGCTGCCTCATTATCTGAGGAATTGTGAATGGAGTTGAACATTGGCTGTTATCATTGAGCATTCCTATGTCTGACTTTACAATTGAAAGGCTAGTGATGAAGCAGCTGAACACTGCTTAGTTGCTCTGAGGAACTCCTGGCTGAGTTGATTGACCATGAGCCATCATAATAATTTTCCTTTGTGCTAGGTATGATTTCAACACACAGAGGGTGTCCACTCAGATTCCCATTGATTAATATTAGCTATAAAAAGTCAGATAAACTGGATTGTTTCCTCTGGAGCATCAGAGCCTGAGGGGCAACTTCATACGTGTAAAAATGGTCAGAATCTTTTTCCCAAGGTGGAAATGTTGGATTAGTATAATAGCGCATAGATTAAAGGTAGAGGGCAAACATCAAGGAAGATTTGCCAGATGGGTTTTTACATAGAGAGTGGTGGGTGACTGGAAGAGGTGGAGGAAGCAATGTTTAAGAGGCAACTGTGTTCCCCCATTCTCTGACTTCGTGTTCAGGCTGATGGGACTTATTTGGAATGGCATTGTGGTCAGCTCAGTCACATGGGCTGAAAGCCCTGTCCTGAATTGAACTGTTCTGATTATATGATTCCAGGTTATTCAGGGTTCCTTGATGCCATTCTGGATCAAATTCCTCTCACTTCAACTCTGCAGTTTAGCCCTCTTGTCCATGTTTGAACTATAAAAATGAGGTCAGGAATTGGAGGGATCCGAATTGTATGGGGTGAAATTCAGTTTCAATCTGCAAGTGATGATTTGGAGCTGGAGATGTTTGGAAAGGTTTGTCGCTGTGGAAATGAAATTTGTTCTGCACCTTATTGGAGAGGTGGAAGTGACTGACTGTAGTTGAATTTAAAAAAAAGAGATTCTGCAGGATTCCATTCCTAGAAGAGAAGTGGCAGTAAATGATATAGTAATTAAAATTCAAAATAACTGTTTGCTCTTCAATTGTTCTCATTCATTTATTAATTATATTGGTCTGTAAACATTGAAATAACTTGGCAACACCCTGTCAGATGCATTCCTTTTATCCTATCCATCTAACCCCAATCCCCACTTTTCACCATAAAATGTTAAATCTTGTTTCACTGTTACTGCCTGACCTGACTGAATTGATGTAATTGTTACAAGCTGAATCTGCAACCTCTGTATATTTGCCTTGATATATTTTTTAATTCAACATTTAACTTGATGGTGTAAAATGTGCACAAAGGTGGCATAGATTCACACTGACACAGCATCTAAACAAGCTCTTCAATGCACATGCCAACAAAAATTTTTGAGCTACTCCCGCTTGCGTTTGGCCTAAATCCCTCTGAGCCTTTCCAATCCGTGTACTTGTCTAAATTCTGAAAAGCCCCTGGCAGCCTATTCCATATCCCCATCATCCTTTGTGTGGTAGGGGAAGTTCCCTTCTGATTCCCTTCACCTTTACTCTCTCACCTTGTACGTATGCCTTCTAGTTGTAAACTATGCTACCTTGGGAAAAGGCTGTAACCATTCACCTCATCTAAGCCCCTCATGATTTTCTAGATCTCTGTAATGTCAGCCTCTGACCCCTCCTCTCCAAGAAAAAGGCCTCAGACTATCCCGTCTCCCCTCATGTCAAGACCTTCTGTTTCAATTACAACTTTGAATCTTTTCAACATTCTTTCCAGCTTAATTACATCTTTCCTCTAGCCCAGTGACCAGAACTGCACACAGTACTCTGTGTGGCCTCAGTAACAACCTGTACAAGTGGAATATGACATCCAAAAACTTGTACTTGGTGCCCTGACTGCTGAGGGAAGCATGCCAAAAGTGTTTGTCATCTCCCTTTTGCCACTTTCAAGGAACTATGTGCTTGTCATCTAGGTCTCTCTGTTCTACAGCCTTCTCTAGGACCCTGCCATTTTACTGGGCAAGTCCTGCAAAATACAATTTGCACTTGTCGGAGTTAAATTTTGTTTTTTTTTGTAGCTTATGATAGTATATCTCCCATTGCATGTCAGGTGGATTGTCAAAAATTTCATCATGTTTCATTGTTTTCCTTGAATCCCAGTCTGAACTTTTCTTTGCTTCAGTCAGTAGTCATGGTTAATGAAGAACCTGCGAACGTTGTCCAGAGTCTTGTTTCCTTTCCCTATTCCCTTTAAATCCAAATGTATTGTCCTGGATCTTGAGTTTTCCCACCCAATATTATCACTTAAGCATTTGAAAAAAGTTAGGTCATACATTTTCATGGTGACTAATTGGAATTATTGTGATTTTGTTTTTGGGAGTGGGTAGTCAGGCCACAGAGAACAGAAATATAATTTTAAAATGGACGTTCATCACATTTTCAGAACTGTTTTGATATTTTTGACACTAGTCTCAATATGAATATTCTTTTGTGGGTGTAAAGGAAGTGGAAAAGGGAACAGGATCATGGTCCCCTGTATAATAATTGGTTCCAATGTATAGTTTAAAATGTGTAATGTAGTGTACTTGTAGACCTAGAGATACATTTCTAATTATTGTATGGATGCAGGATTCAGCAGTGTTAGCTTCAAAAGTTTAGTTCCTTTGAAATACATTGAAATGTACAGTGTTCTGCCATTGCTGTAACAATTCTAAGAAGGTAATTGTTTCTATACATTTCTGCATATTTGTGAATGTGAAGGCTAAATTGTTGACTAACTCTTTGATTAATTACATCTAGAGTGCGGCCGAATGATTTCTGGAGTTGCTAAGGGGACCCAAATGAAGAGATTATTTATGGGCAATTTATTCAGTTCAAGCCTTAGTGGCCTATGTTTATTCTTTGTGAGGTACAAAAATGATGTTCCTATCACAGCAAGAAATATTAATGAGGTATGAATATTTTGCATTTTATTGATTTATTATTTTAAGAATCGTAGAGAAAGTCATAAAGGGATGCAGAATGGAACAGGTCCTTTGACCCAGTGAATCTTTGCCAACCAGTCAGATAGATCTTATTTTTATTCCCATTTTTTGTTCTCTGTATTCTTATCAGTTTCTCCCAGTTCTCCCCACTCACTTGCATGTTAAGGATAATTTACTGTAGTCAATTAATCTCCTAATCAGTATGCTTGTGGGATGTGGGAGGAAACCAATGTTATTACAGGAAGAATATGCCAATTCTACATAGACAATACCCAAGGTCAAGATTGAACTGAGGTCTCTGGTGCTGTTTGGTAATGCTCTACCAGCTGCACCACTGTGCCATCAAATTTATTTATTATTTGATGATATTAACTTGGAAAAAATTTCAACATGGATTGAAAAGAAATAGTGAATACTTAAAACTGGAAATTCCAATACAGTACCTATCAGCCACTGAAAGGCAGGAGAAAGATCAGAGCACATCATCCACTAATGTGGATCAAGTTTATCATCGCAAGATGACTTTTTTCAAGACAAGCTTTTCTCCTGAGCAAGATGTAGTTGTAATATTGGACAAGCAAAACAAAGATTAAGGAAGAGGTATACAGAAAGGCAAGCTTTATTTAAAAGCAGGTAAGTCATTGGGCCCAGGTGAGATGCACCATTATTTTGCTAAAGGATGCAAAATGATTAATTTAGAGCCCTGGTATAATCTTTCACACACAGTTATGGAAAATATAAAAGCAACAGGGTAGTTATGTAGGGTAACTTTAATTTCCCCAATATTGATGAGGGCTCTCATAGTGCCAGAGGCTTAGATGGCAGAATTTTCTGTTGCATCCAGTAAGGTTTCTTGATGAAGTATGTAGAGAATCCTACCAAGAAAGCGGCCCTACTAGATAATAGTTGGGAAATACTAGATGATATTGGGAAATGAGCCTGCCCAAGTGATTGGCGTTTAAGTGGAATAGCATTTTTGGGAACACTGATCTCAATTCAGTTTTCAAATAGTTATAGATAAGGGTAAGATTGGACTTTGGGGGAAGGTGCAGAACTGGGGAAAGGCTAACTTACAACAGCATTGGGCAGGAACTGGAGAGAGCTTTTCTTGAGCAGTCCACATCTGACATTTGGGAGTCTTTAAAAGGTGAATTGGTCATAATTCAAGACCAATATCTTTACAGCATAAGAGAGACTGTACATGTAGTAAAAAGAAAAGAAGAAAACTTGCAGGAAATCAGGAAGGCTGGAAGTGCACTTAGTGTACATATCCTATTATGCACATATTACATATTACAGTATAGCAGAGTATGGGTCCTTCAGCCCATGATGTTGTGTTGACCAATATAAACCTCCTCCACCATCAATCTGACCCAGTGGTTCTCAAGGTTTTTTTGGGTTACCACCCCGCTTCGCTCCCAGAACACATTCCTAGCGACCTGTCTCCCTTTCTGGCCATTGCACAACAATTACAAAGAATTTTGATATACAATGCACTGTGGCAGAGAAAAGAGGAACTGGAAATTCCAAGCAGTGATAAATAATTCTAAAAAACATCAAATTTTTTATAAGGCCAGAAATAAAATTTATATCTTTATTTAACTACATTAAAAATAATTTTTGTCACCAATTTTAGAGCTTACATTAGTAGTTCAATTCTTCACGACTTCATTGCTTTTTCTTTTGGTGGGATGGATGGGCTTGGTGCAGCTTCTCAACATCAGACTGAATGTTACTCAGAAGGAGTCTCAGATCCCCGAGTTCAGTAACTTGCAGTTTGTTTTGTTGTTTGAAGGAAATTGGGTGACTACACTGAACCAGTGCTCCACTAAGTACGGTGGTGAAAGTCAATAACTTCTTTATTGATATAAGATGATGAGAGGCATTGATTGTGTGGATAGTCAGATGTTTTTTCCCCCAAGGCTGAAATGGCTGACACAAGAGGGCATAATTTTAGGGTGCTTGGAAGTAGGTACAGAGGAGATGTCAGGGGCAAGTTTTTACACAGTGGTGAGTGCATGGAATGGGCTGCTGGTGACTGGTGGAGGCACATACAATAGGATCTTTTAAGAGGCTCCTGGATAGGTTCATGGAGCTTGGAAAAATAGAGGGCTATGGGAAACCCTAGGTAATTTCTAAGGTAAGTACATGTTTGGCACAGCATTGTGGACCAAAAGGCCTGTATTGTGCTGGAGGTTTTCTATGTTTCTATCTTGGCCTTTTTCCACAATGCAGGATAGCATTCAGAGATTTCTGTCTGTAACCAAAATTCTTTGATTTATTTTTCTTTTTGGAACCTCAACTTCAGCTCAACATCGTTGTGTAGTGAGATCAGTTCTTCCTCCATTCTTCCTGTTCGATCCTCACTACAAATGTTCAGGAATGGATTTATTACCCAATCTAGAATTCGAATCAAGAGCAGATCCTGAAATCTCTCTGACGTGTCTTTATACAGCTCACCCAGGAGGACACAATATACTTACAGATCATTATCTGGTATTCCTCCTTTCTCTTACAACTCAGAGAGGCTCGTTGATTGGAGAAGGTTGCAGCAACCAGTGTTGCACTGAAATAGGGTTAACTTTGGCAGAGTTGTGGAGGCAACTGATTTGACTTTCTTAAGATCCACATTTCCTTACAACTGAAGTTTCAAAAAACTCGTAAGTGCCTCAGGCAATTTCTTTTTGCGAGCCATCTGACTTCTGTGTGCTACAGCAAATGTTCAACCTGTTCATCATTCTCAATTATAAGCTCTCAATAAGTCGAGAATTGAGAGCATGGGACTTGATTTTAATTACTGCATGTTAACAATATTTAATGATTTACTCAGCTGATCACTTTTTTTCCAACCAGATGTTTCTGAATTACATAGTACAAATGTTTGTAAATGGTAATGTTAGGTAAAGAGTTTTTTTTTCAAGAAATTAATCACCCTATGGTGGCACCCTGTCATTGATGGTGCCCCATTTGTAGCACGAGCAAGAATGTTCGTGATTGGACCATCCTTCTCTTAGAAAAATTGTTCAACAAACTGAAATATTGACTCCCCCTTTGTATCTGTTTCTAATCCCCTTGCAAATAATACTCTTGAACCATGCTTTGCGTCTTTTATGGAGCAAACATAACCAAGATGCAAAGCTTTAAGTTGACTCATCCAACTGCACAGCAAACTCTGTTGTCCAAAGTACGTTGCACAATGTGTCTTCCACATTCTCAGACATTTCATCTATTTGTCTTTGAGTTTTCACTGAGCAGACTTGCTTTAATTATTTTGTCTGTGACTTGTGCAAAACTGTGCTCAGGACCTTGCTGACGGCTGGCAGAATCGGTTCTTCTCTAATTGTATAGGGCTTTCCAGATTTAGCAATGAGCAATGAAATGTTGTATGAAGCATGCAAATCATCACTGTTGTGACGTGCTGGCCAAGTGACTGAAGATGAGCCACATTCTTCTTTGTTTTATCAGAGTGTATTCTCTTCAAATGTTGAAGGAGCCCGGATGGTTTCATTTCCTCATTTGAAAAATCTTTTTCACACAACCTACAGATTGGCTGCTGCCAGTTGTTTAGTGCGTGTATAAATCCATATTTCATATTCAGAGTGTGTATTTAATATTTCAGTAATATTTGAGTAGGGTGGCTGGTGGTGTAATGGCATCAGTACTGGACTTCAAGGCAGATGGTCCTGAGTTCAAACCCAGCTGGGTCCCAACCTGGGCAGCAACAGTGTCTGTGCAGAGGAAAGGCCTGGCAGTCTACCTCCGTATCTTGCCATGAAAATGCATAGATAACCACACCTATCCATTGGGTCACCATGTGTCAGTGATGACTCGATAGCACTTCTTTTTCCTTTGATAATGTCTCTGCCATTTTCATTATGGATTAACAACCACAGTCTGTTGTCTATTGTTTAGGTCCAATGATTAATAAAGGGGAAATTTATGATGTCATCTTAGCTCAGGCAAAACTGGACTCTCTACCTCAAGGTACATAAAGTGAGGCAGCAATATCTCAGTTGAGCCATGGCCTAGAGAAGTGCAGTCAACACCATTTGAAAGGGCAGATTGTGAACTTTATCCCACTGAGCATCGTACCCTGATTCACAGGAAGTGTATCACTGTGTGATTAGGAATGGAAATTGCACAAGCTAGCCTTCTCTGTGGTAGAGAAGCAATAATGGGTGGGCTACCCCCAGAAATGACATGATTTCTTCAGTCCTGATTTCCCATGATATGCCAAGTACACAAGTGTCAACCACTCCACTATTTGTTCTGGTGCTCTGGTTCTCATCCCCTGCAACTCTAGTTTTAGCAGCCAACTCCTTAGCCACATTTTAAACTGTATGACCTTCCTATTTCTGGCTTCATCAGTATGTGGCACGTGGAGCAATCCTGGAAGTCCTGTCCTTTCACTTAGCACCTAGCTCTTTGAACTTACTACAGAACCTCAACACCCATCCTTTCCCCATGTTATTGGTACCGATATGGACCATGACCGCTGGCTGCTCACCTTCTCATTTAAAAATGCTGTGGACTCGATCCAAGATGAACCTGACTCTGGCACCCAGGATGCAACAGACCATCCAGGAATCTAGTTGTCACTCTCAATACAGCTTACCTCTTCTTTCTCCCCTTCCCTCTGAGCCACAGAGCCAGACTTAGTTCCTCATACTCAACCACTGTGCTTTCTCTGCTAGATCATCCCCTCCTTGATTCTAATTTTTTATCCTTGAATCTAATTTTTGAGAAATTATTATGAGTATATAATTTTGATATGAGCCTGTTATTCTTGTTGAAATTTTTAGCCCTTGTGTTCAGACTTTTCCATGACCACATCCTTTCCCCATTTTGTGTTTTGGCCTGAATTCTTCTAGCTCTGGCTTGCTGAACAGAGTTCGACCAAGATTTTGGTTTCCTACCAACATCTGCTAGACATTTAGTCAGAGTCGCAGAGCTGTACGGCACAGCAACTGGCCCCATGACCCAACTTGTCCATGCCAACCAACTTGCCTAAATCCTGTTTCTCTGTGTTTGGCCCATATACCTCTAAATTATTCCTATCCATGTGTGTTTAAATATCTTTCTACCATTTCCTCTGGCAACTTGTTCCATATACCTAATCACCCTCTGACAATATGAAGTCAAGGAGAAAAACATTGTCTTACAATGGGAAGGGCTTGTGACCAAAATTGGTTGAGTAAAAATTCACATTTTTCAGCACTACTGCTAGAAGTGGGTTCATGTCAAAAGTCACAGTGCATGCCCTGAGTGTAACTTATTAATAGATTAGCTGAAACAGCAATATTTTGTCCACATTACCCTTGAGATACAGCTAGTTAACCCCAAGTGTACAACATGCATGAAACAGCAAGTAACCTCACAGGTCTAGGAGCAGCACCGGCAGTTATTATAGACTGGCCAAAGAATTGCATGAACTTTATTAGTCTATCCATTTTCAACAACCTTCTGCACACACAAACCACCTGTGGGTCGAGCACCCTCTGTGGGTGTGCAAGAAATTGTGAAGACCCTGCATTGATTGCAGCATGCTGTTGTGCGGAGGGTCTTGGGAGTGCTTGTTCATGAATCGCAAAAAGTTGGTTTGCAGGTACAATAGATTATTAAGAAGGCAAATGGAATGTTGGCCTTCATTGTTAGAGGGATTGAAGTCAAGAGCAGGGAGGTCATGCTGCAGCTATACAGGGTACTGGTGAAGCTGCACCTGGAGTACTGTGTGCAGTTCTGGTCTCCATACTTGAAGGATATACTGGCTTTGGAGGCAGTGCAGAGGAAGTTCACCAGGTTGATTCCAGGGATGAAGGGGTTAACCTGTGAGGAGATATTGAGTCGCCTGGGACTATACTCTCTGGAGTTCAGAAGTATGAGAGGGGATCTTGTAGAAACATAAAACATTTTGAAAGGTATAGATAAGATAGAAGCAGGAAAGTTGTTTCCATTGGCAGGTGAGACTAGAACTAGGGGACATTACCTCAAGATTCCGGGGAGAAGATTTAGGACAGACATGAGGAGAAACTGTTTTTCTGAGGAGAAAGTGGTGAATCTGTGGAATTCTCTGCGCAGGGAAGCAGTTGAGACTTCTTCACTAAATATATTTAAGAAACAGATAGGTTTTTACATAGCAAGGGAGTTGAGGGTTATGGAGAAAAGGCAGGTAGATGGAGCTGAGTTTACAGGCAGATCAGCCATGATCTTATTGAATGGTGGGGCAGGCTCGATGGGCCAGATGGCCTACTCCTGCTCCTATTTCTTATGTTCTTATGACTCTCAAAGCCCTGTGCCTCTAATCTACAGGACAGTCCCTGCTCCTGCCTGCCATATGGGATGTTTTAAATCACAATTGATTCTTACATATTTGATCAAGTCTTGGAATGGTGCAATATACTGTAAATGGTTCAATATAAATGCAGATTTTCATCCTAAACTCCCATCCCTGAAGGTGATTTGTTGAGTAACTGGTGAAATATTTAATATTTTCAGTTTCAAGTACAACAGCGATTTAATCAAGTACATTAATTTTAAATATCTAGCAATATAAAGATGCTGAATAATATGACTGGCTTTGCACTGTGTTTTCTGACTATTTTAAGAATAACTTTGACTAACAGGTATTTTTCCTTGTAGGAGATATTCTTTTCTGTCTTGGATTGTACTGATGGAATACTTAATGGTTCCAGAAATATGTTAGAAAATATCTTTTTGCCTGCCATTTGTGCATCTGAAAACTGGGGAGTACTTAACCAGTCCATACATGGGGAAAAAGAAAAGAGATTTTTCAAAGAGATTATTCACAGATATATTATCTTCTTAAATGGTAAGATATTTCAAATTTCTAAATTATTGTGAGAATTAAACAAATTAAGGCTTGTACTTAGAGGTTATTAAAATATCTAACAAAAGTACTAACAGTTGTGGGTAGCATAGCTATAGTTAACCACAAAGAAATAAAAATATTGGATAAAAAGAGTGAGACAATAATAAACATAAAGTGAAGAAAACTCATAGGTGAATTAGTTTTTCAAATATCCCAAGAAAAATGGACTCTAGAGAAGTTGACTTTAGTTTCAATGGAATTCTAACTTTGAAATAGTACTACAGGGATCAGTGCTTGGGCCCCAGATCTTCACAATATATTTCAGTGATCTCAATGAGGGAACCAAATGCAAAACTTCCTAACACCTCGATGATGTGAAACTGGATGGGATTGTAAGTTGTGAGAAGCTCACAAAGAGGCTTCAGGTCAATTCACACATGCTGAATAGGTGCTCAGATACATGGTTGGTGTCTTGTGAATTTACCCACTTCTGTAAGTAAACCAGAATTTCAGTATTATTTAGATGATGACACTTTGGGAAATGTTGATGAATGAAATGACATGGGTATCCTTGGACAACAGTCATTGAGAGTAAACCCAGGTAAGGCAAGCAGTTGGGAGGACCTGACTGTGCCATACAAACTGATGGCTTTCTGTTCACTGGATGGGAGTAAAAGGTGGAGCCTCTGATTAAGAAAATCTTTTGTGGTGCTTGGACATGACAGTCCTGCTGAGTTTCTTCTCACCAAAGGTGGACTACCTCAGAGTAAAATTCCATTTCCGCTATCCTGATGGCATTCTACATTCCATCCCAATTGGATGTGAAAGTTGCTGTTAATGTATTTTATTAATCTTAATCGTCTAGAAGCTGTATACCCTGAGGCTCTGTTTATCATAGCCGATGACTTCAATCAGGCCAACTTAGAGTATGCTATCAAAATACTGCCAGCATGTCTTCTGTCCCAGCAGGGGCCCCAAACATCCTCAGCCTTTGCTACACTGCTCAGCTCATTATGAAAACCAGCTTCCTGTCCATGGATTCTTGTCTATGACTCTCACTCCTCTGGAAGAACAGCCAATATAATCAAAGACTGCACCTACTGGACTTGCTCTCTTCTGTCCCCTTTCATTGGGCAAAGGATACAAAAGACTGAAAGAACATACCACCAGGCTCAAGGACAGCTTCCACCCTGCTGTTATAAGACTGAAATGATCTCCAGAATGATAGATCTTGACCTCACAATTTGTCTTCATATAGTCTTGCACCTTGTATTCTACCAGCACTGCATAGCATCATATTCTGTTTTCTATTCCTGCTTTTCTCTTGTATTACTGGGATGTACTTAAATTCTGAAATGACAAAGTTGTTCATTGTAACTCCATATGTAACAATAATATGTTGGCCTTCATTATAAGAGGCTTGAGGACAGAAGTAATAGTATATTGAACAATGAGATAAAGGCATCAAGAGATATGAGTAGAGTGAAAATATGATGCTGAGATCTAAGAGCTGCCATGATTGTACTGAATGGCAAAGCAAACTTTTATAACCTTGAAGTCTATTGCTCACCTCCCAGCATCTGACATCACTCAGGCCCTCACATACTTGCCACTCCCCTCACCTCCATTAATCTATCACCTGCCAGCTCTTGCTCTATACTTTCTCTTTGCTCCTTTAGACGAGCTATCTCCTGTCTTTCTTTCCAAACTAGATGAAGGATTTTGACTCAATGTCAACTGTCGTATTTTCCTCCATAGATGCAGCCTGATCTGCTATGTTCCTCAAGTGCTTTGTGTATTGTTCTATTATACTCTACGCTTATGATTGTGTGGCTAGGCACAGCTTAAATGCCATCTATAAATTTAATGATAGTAGCATTGTAATTGGCAGATTCTCAGATGGTGACAAGGATGCATACAGGTCAGCTGGTTGAGTGGTTGTAACAATAAACTCACACTCAATGTCAGCAGGATGAAGGAATTGATTGTAGACATTTTGAATGGGAAGTGGGGAGAACACACATCAGTCCTCATTGAGGGCTGAACATGGGAAAGGACAAACAACTTCAAGTTCCTGGGTGTCAAGATCTCTGAGAATCTATCCTGGAGTGAACAAATTCATGCAATGACAAAGAGGGCTCGGCAGCAGCTCTGCTTCATGTGGAGTTTGAGAAGATTTTATATGTCACCAAGACTCTTGCAAATTTCTGCAGATGTGTGATGGAGAGAAGGACCCACACAATTTTTGAAGAACAGCTTCTTCCCTCCATTATCAGAATTCTGAATGAGCCATGAGCCCATGAATACAACTTCATTATTCTCTTTACACTACTTAGTTTTGTAACTTGTAGCAGTTTTATATTTTCTGTTGTACTGCTACCACAAAACAACAAATGTCATAATATATGTCAGTGATAATAAACCTGATTCTAATTCAGTAATAGCAAAACTACTAGATTGTTGAGCTTTGGGGGAAGTCAATCAGATGTTCTAACCCAGTATTCATTTATATGATTCCAGAACTATTGATGCTATTGACTTATAATTACTTCCTTGAGGTCCACAGCCCAAGAATGATCAAAATCAAAAAAAATCACAACTTGGTGTGTTATTTTGAAAAATAAGCTAATGGCGCTGGAAATAACATGTTAGTGTGGTTAGCAGGTTTACTAACCAGAGCACAGGCAAAAATATTTTTTTTTCTTGAACGGCAAGATATAAAGAGGGGTGTGCCAAAGGGTTCTGTTCTGGTGCCTCAACTTGTTGCTGCATCCATTAAAGATGTTCAGTTTGCTGATGTCACAAGGATAAATAGGAAAGGAAACTTTGATAAGAAGAATTAAAAAAGCAGATTGTTATCAAAGTGGAGAGGGATCTGCAGTGCCTATAAAAAGTATTCACACCCCACCTTGGAAGTTTGTATGTTTTATTGTTTTGTGTTGAATCACGGTGGATTTACCACATAACATCAAAAGCACACTATCCCTACTAAGAAGCATGGTGGGGGCTGCATCATGATGCTTCACTGCAGCAGGTTCTGGCAGACTTGTGAAGGTAGAGGGTAAAATGAATGCAGCAAAATACAGGGAAATCTTAGAAGAAAACCTGAAACCGTCTGCAAAAGAACTGTGACTTGGGAGAAGATTCGTTGTCCAGCAAGACAATGACTGCAAGCATAAAGTCAAAGCTACATAAAGCAAAAAAAAACAGAGTTAATGACCTGGAGTGGCCAAGTCAGAGTCCAGACCGCAATCCTATTGAGACTTGAAAAAACTGCTCACTCAGGGTCCCCATGCAATCTGACAGAGCTTGAGCAGTCTTGTGAGGAAAAATGAGGAAACATTTGCAGTGTCCAGATGTGTAAAACTGATGGAGACCTGTCCACACAGACTCAAGGCTGTAATTGCTGCTAAAGGTGCAACTACTAAATACTGACTTGAAGGGGGTGAGTAATTACACAATCAATTATTTTATGTTTAACAATTGTAGTAAATTTAGACCAATTTGTAGAAATGTGTTTTCACTTTGACTCAAAAGAGACTTTTTCTGTTGATTAGTGTCAACAAAGCCAAATTAAATCCACTGTGACTCAATGTTGTAAAACATGAACACTTCCCGGGGGTGGGGGGGGGGTGAATACTTTATAATGGGCTCTATAATTATTATAGTGCATTACTCATAAAAAGTTATTAGCAGGTTCAACAGTAAGAAGGCAAACAGCATGTTTGCTATGGGATAGTACAGCATGGAAAAAGGCCCTTCAGTCTAATTGGTCCATGCCAACCATAGCATCCTCTCTGCCAGTCCCCATTGCCCATGTTCAGCCCATAACTGTCCAAGCTCCTCCTCCTCCTCTTTTATCCAAATACTCCTTAAATGTTGCAAATATATCAAACACTTCCTCATCGAAGTTCCAGGGACTCTACCTATCTGTGCCCTCTGCTTTTGGTCTCTCTGGCCATGGGGAAAAGACTATGATCGTTCACTGAATCAATATCCCTCATGATATTATAAACTCTTTTGAGGACACCCTTCATTCTCCTGCATGCAAATGGATAAAGATCCAGTGTGGCTAACATTTCCCTATAACTCAAACCCTCTAATCCAGGCAGCATCTTTGCAAGTCTCTTCTGCACCCTTTCTAGCTTGTCAATGTTTTTCCCATAACAGGACAACCAGAATGATACACAATAATCAGAGTGCATCAATGATCTGTATGTATTACTGCTACATTATGTTACTACTCCTAAGCTCGATGTCCTGACTGATGAAGCTAGCATGCCAAGTGTCTTCTTCACCACCTTGTCTACTTTCAGTAAACTGTACACTTGTAGTCTCAGGTCCTTGTGTTCCACAAGACTCAGTGTGCTGCCATTTGTGTTAAGTCTTGCCTTGGTTTGGATGTGTAAAATTCATGACTTCACACTTATCCAAATTGAAATCCAATTTGTCATCCTCAGTCTATCTCCTAACCGAACAAAATCTCTTCTTAACTAAATTCACCAGTTTTCTTTGTAATCTAAGGCTCCCTTACCTTGCCATCCTTGTCCTTCGTCACTACCATAATGCAGCTCCTATACTCTAAACTTGGTCTTTTAACACCCTCCACATGTCAGGTGTGGATGCCCAAAATGTATTGTTTCCAATTAACTCTTCCTAGTTCATATATAATACTCCTCTAATTTGCCCTGTCCAATTTAATGCTCTCATGCAAGGTCTGTACTTAACCTTACTTGTAGCTTAAAGCTGTCTTAAGGATATGTGATTACCATTTCCTCCTAAAACACCTATCATTCCAGGTCTTAGTTGAGTACACTTTCTCCACACAACATACAATATGTTAACATCCTTCCCTAAGTGATGACACCAATATTAATCATGTTGCTCCAAATGTGATTTCACCAGTGCCCCATAAAACTGAAACATAATGTCCTTCCTTTTCTGCCTGTTCTAACAAAAGCGTACTTGATCAGAAATGTTACTTCTGTTTCGCTTCCCATGTAGGCAGCCTGACGTGCTCAGTGCTTCTCGCGTTTTCTATTTTTATTAAGAAAATTCCTACTTTGACATTCAATTTCTCTTGCAATCAATAGTAATATTCTTTAGCTTTCCTAAATATTTGTTGTTTCTGCATATTAGCCATTTATGAATTATGCACTGGATATCCTGATGCCTCTGCATCCTATTCTGCAATATCTTGTCACTTAATTAATAAGGCACTTTATTTTTTTCTCTGCTAAAATGAAAATTTCCTCCTTTCCCACATTATAATCATTTTTTTTATAATCTGTATTTTGCAGTCTCCTTGTGTCCTCCATACAGCTTGTACACAAAAACACAATGAAATAGGAAGAATAGTGGTTACCAGGCTCTTGATGCCCACCTGTCATAGTTATGCTAGCCACAACTCCTCTTCTGTGTCAATTCCCCAAAACACTGTTTCTTCTTTCAAATATGTATCCATCTCTGCTTCAAACTAGCATATTAATCAGGCCTCCATCAGCCCTGCTGGCACAAGAATTTCAGAAATGCATTGCTATAAAAAAAGAAATTTCTATAAACTCTTCTACTCTAATGACTGGTTCCTTAATTTGTAGTTGTGTCCCATTCTTTGTGACTTTCCCATGAGTGGAAGCATCACAAATCCCCATTGGATCTCATGTTTGAATACAATTTCCCCAATCCTTCTAAATTGCAAGGACGCAAACTGCCCTGCCTCTCTGGTTAGGACAATCCTCTCATCACATTAATCAATCTCCTTTGGACTTCATCCATTGGTTGCTATATCCTTTGGTATCTTTGAGCAAAACTTCACGGTATTCTAGCTGTGGTCTCACCAGCTATCTATACAACTAACAAAACCTCCCTGTTCTTAACCTCAACTCCTTCGCAACAACAGGAGCTGGGACTTGGAGCGTGAAATGTGAGAATTTAAAAGAGAGAGGTGTCAGGAGTTTCTGGTGAATTTCAATTAATGGGAGCCTAAAAGAGGCACATTTGTAAATTGTTAATTAATAATTGATTGGCTAGTTAATTAATGAAAGGCAAGAGCGGAGAGCAGAGGCTTTGGCCTGATGGGGTGGAGTAAGTATCCCAGGTGTGAGAGTTAGAGCAGCGCTTTGAAAAGGGTTCAGTGAGAAAGCATAGGTAAGAAAAGGGAAGGTTTTTATTGTTGTCAACCCTTAGTAGGCAGAATGGTAGTTATGGCAGTGAAATGCTCCTGCAAGATGTAGGAACCAGGGACCCTTGTGTCTGCTGATCCTACATTGAGAACTCCTGGTAAAGGGAGTTGGGTAAGAAATGAAAATGCAGGACCTGGAGGGTAGTGATCTCTGGATTATTACCATTGCCACATGCTGGTGAATCTAGGAATAGAGAGATGGGCCAGATGAGTATGCAGCTGAAGAGCTGATGCAGGGGGCAGGGATTCAGGTTCTTGGTTCATTGGGATCTCCTCTGGGGTAGAGGCAACCTGTTCAAGAGGGGTGAGTTGCACTTGAACCAATGGGGGTCCAAAATCTTAGAGGGAAATGTTGCTTTTGTTACTGGGGAAGGTTTATGCTAGATGGGTGGGGGAGGGTTACAACTCTGAAGAGTGAAGTCAGTGACAGGGATATAGGCAGTAATCAAAGCATGTGAGCCTAGCAATCAGAAGAATCATTTTTTACAGTAAAAGGGCAGATAGGACCATTGCTTTAATTGCATTGATTTCAAAGCACATAGCTCAACAAGCAAGGTGGATGAACTGAGGACATGAGTTGCCTCTAGGGACTGGAATATTGTGGTCATAACTGAAATGTGGTTGAGGGCTGGCAGCTCAGTGTTCTAGGATACCAGTGCTTTAGGTGGACAAAGGAACAGGTAGAAATGGAAGGGTTTTTATCTTTTTAGTTAGGCAGGACATAACCACAGTGCACAGAGGAGATATTTTAAAGGGATCATCTAACAAGTCCATTTGTATAGAAGAAGATGCTCATTTTGGTCGGGCTAAGTTGTAGACCCCCTCTAATAATCAGTGGAACTTGAGCAGACGTGTGGATAGTATGGTATTGCCAGTGGAAGTTTGAATTTTCCCAGTATCGACTGGACCACCCAGAGTGCAAAGGGGTGGAATTTGTGTGGCAAATCTAAGGCAATTTCCTCCCATGAAATGTAGAGGAACCAACTCAGGAAGGAACAATACTGAACCAACTCTTGGGGAACGAAATTGGCCAAGTGAGGTGGCAGGTGGGGAGCGCTTTGGGTCCAGTGACCATGATTCTATTTGTTGTAAAATAGTTAATCGACTAAGATAGAACATGCCCATGGATTAAAGTACTGAACTAGAGTAGGGTCAAATGAGGGTATATTAGGTGGGATCTAGCTCGGATCAACTGGGTGAGTCTATTTAAAGGGAAAGGAAGAACTGACAAGTGGGAAGTTTTTAAAAGGCCATGTCAAGAGTCAAGGGACAGCATGTTTCTGTTAGGATGAAGGGTGAATCCTGGGCAAATGAGAGATACTGAGCCTCTGGTCAGGAAAAGAACGAATCATATATTACCTTTGGTCAGCTAGATACACATGAACCTCTTGATAAATATAAAAAGTTTTAGAGCAAATTTAGAAGGAAGGCAGGAAGGCAAAGATGAGATAAGAGATGGATTTGGCAGCAGCATTAAAGATAATCCTAAGAGGCTTTTCCAGTTACATTAACAGGGAGACTAGGGGAGAAAGGCCTTTAAAAAGACCATCAGGGCTATCCATGGAGTTAGAGGGGATGCTCGAGATTTCTGATGCCCATTTCTCTTTGGAGTTTACTGTGAGGAATTTTATGAATATCAAAGAAATGAGAGTAATAATAGCAAAGTCTTGGATCATTTGCATATTATGAGGAAGGAGATATTTGTATCCTTGAAGTGACTTGAGGTGGCACATCTCTAGGGCCTGCACAAGCATTATTGGGGGCCAGGGAAGAAATCCTAGAGGCATTTATAGATGTACTTGATTTGTTCTTGGCTGCTGGTGCAGTTTCAGAAAACTAGAGGGTGGCTAATGTTGTTCTATTGTTCAAGAAAGGTATCCAGGATAGGACCAGTAACTGCAGGCCAGTGAGATTGACCTCAGTTGTGGGGAAGTTACTGGAGGAAATTCTGAGAGATGAGGTCTACCATCACTTGGATGGTCAAGGTCTGATCAGAAATAGTGAATGTGGTTTTGTCCCTGAGAGGTCATATTTGACAAATCCTTTGAAGTTTTTCAAAGAGGTAACTAAGTGGATAGATGAAGATAGGGCAGTAGATGTTGTCTATATGGAGTATAGTGAGGCCTTTGACATATGGCAGTCTGATCGGGAAGGTTATGTCACATGATATTTGGGGGAACACGGGAGGTAAATTCTGAATTGGCTTGGTGATAGGAAGCTGGGGATGATGGTTGAAGGTTGATTCTCTGACTGGAGGCCTGTGACCTTTGGGGTGCCTTGGGTCAGATTTGGGACCATTATTACTCATTATTTATGTAAATGATTTGGATGTGAATGTGCATGGAATGATTAACATGTTTGCTGATGATACTAATTGAACAGCTTGCAATAAATTACAAAGAGATCTTGATCAGTTAGGGAGATAGATTGAGGAATGGCAAGTAGATTTCAACTTGGAAAACGTGATATGATGCATTTTTAACATTCTAAGCAGGGTAGTATCTACACAATAAACGGCAGGGCACTGATGAGAGTTTGCTGAAGTGGCCATGCAAGTAGACAGGGTGGTGAAGAGGGTGTTTTGCATCAGGCTTTCATAGTCAAGGCATCAAGTTTAGGAATAGGGAAATAATGTTGCTCTTAAGTAAGTTATTGGTGTGACTACACGGAGTATTGCATTCAGTGTTGGTCACCCTGTTATAGGAAAGACATTGTCAATCTGGAGAGGGTGCAGAAGAGATTTATGAAGGCGCTTCCTGAATTATAGTGTTTGAGTCATAGGCAAAGGTTGGCCTTGCTGAATCTGCTTTCCTTGGATCATGAAAGAATGAACAGTGACCTCACAGATATTTATAAATTCATGAGGGGTATGAATGAGGTGGACACTCATAGTTTTTCCTCAGGATTGGGGAGGACGCAGATGCAAGATAAGAGAGGAAAATACTTAAAAGAGAATTGAGTGCAAACTTCTTTACACAGAGGTTTGTGAGTACCTGAATGGGTTGCTGGAGGAAGTGGTTGAGGTTGAGTGCAAATGCAACATTTAACAGGCAATTGGATAGATGCATGGATGTGAGGGGTTTGTGGGGATTATGTATCAAACATGGGCAACGGGGACTATTATGTATCGAACATGAGCAACAGACTACAGTGAAGAGGACGCTGTTATCAGCATGGACAGTTTGGGCTGAAAGACCTGTTTCCTTGCTGTAATACTGCATGACTGTCTGAGGAAGCAATGCTTCATCAGCTGAGGGAGAATGATATGTGTTGATTAGGAAGCTGTTTCCTTCCCCACATTTAACTTAATGATCTGGAGTTTTTGTTGAGGCTACTCTTTTCTGCTTGTGTACCACTCCTTCCATTTTTGGTGTTTTTTCTGCTGGTTGGGCAGATGTACTAGCTATATATTGTGATGGAAGAGCTTGGGATTTTGTAAGGCTTAATTCTGGGAGCATATTTGGGACAGTTCCCTGAATTCGGCTATACTTTCCAGTTATTTGTGAAGAGGGCTTTACCAGGTTGATAGGTCTGGATGTATATAGTGCTCTGTTTTTGAGTACATATGAGCCTCTTCAGTTATGTCCACAAGATGGGAATTGCAGCTGGAGTAAGAAGGCCATGAAGGATAGTCGATGTTTATTGCAGACAATTGAGTGCAGGTTCTGGATGGTGGCAAGTAGTTGTGGAGTTGCAGATGAGAGAATTCCAAAATTGTTCTGACATGTGCTTTGTGGATGATCAAAGGACTTGAACTGGTGCCAGAGGACATCCAATTTCTAACCTGTTCTTTAGTCACTGTTATCGGTTAAATTTCTGATTAACATTCTTATTGGAGATGGTTGTTGCTTTATGAATTTATCATTTACCATCCCATGCTTGAACATTCTGAAACCGTAGCAAACATTGTACTTCTGAGTTTATGAAGGTTATTTCTTGACTGACCCAGGACACTGCCCCAAGGATTTTCTGCAGCAATGATTTGGGCTAATATGACTGATCATAATGTTCACTGTTTAGTGAAGTATAGGGTATGGTGGCATTGTCATTAAGTTATTAGGCAACGAGTTGGGCTGGAGCATTAATCCAGAGAAATTAGTTGAAATCCCAGATTGGAAGCTGGAGAATTTAAAAGTAATAAAAGTAACTACTGGAATGCTGTTTCTTTAAAAATAAATAAATAAACAAACAAACAAACGAACAAACAAATCTGATGTGCTTAGTCAGTGTCGCTGCAGATCCACCAGCATAGTTGACCCTTACCTGTTTCTCTGGACAAAAGTAATTAGCGATAGGGAAGAACACTCACGTTGCTATGCATCCATTCAATGAATGATTAAAAACTGGCAGTGGCATCAATCTAACGAGCTGTTTGACTTTTTTTTAGCATTCTAGAAAAATTGACTCAGAATGTAACAGTAAAGTATCCTGTTCCAGGGACCATATTCCTTTGCATTGTTGAAGCAACCTATTATTGCAAAGGAATTTGTGGTCCCTGATATTTAACTACAAATAGGCATAATCTGATTTGAACCAAAGTCATGCCCATAACCAGACTTCTTCATGCCCAGTAGAAATTCAGTCCTGATCATTCTTCTACATATAATTCCTACAAATTATTTCAATAATAATGTCATTAATTTCCCGTGTGATTTTTTTTCCGCCTCACAAATGTGAAAAGTAACAGTTGTTATTTACTCAGATGATGACCAGCTGTTGTAAACCTTTTTCCAAATTTTGTCCACATTGATGTTTGTGACAACCTCTGATCTTGAGTACAGAGATACTAAAGGTGTTTGGACTGCTTTGCTTATCAAAGACAAGATTACATTTGCTGTCAGCTTCCTAGACTGATTGTCATTACAGGAAGTTTATTCTGATTTCAGAATCAGGTTTATTATGACTGGCATGTGATGTGATTAATTTAGCAACAGCAGTTTAATGCAATACATAATCTAGCAGAGAGAAAAATAAATAAAATAAAACAATAATAAATAAACAAGTAAATCAATTACGTATATTGAATAGATAAAAAATGTGCAAAAGTACTGTATATTTAAAAAAAAAAGTGAAGTAGTGTCCAAAGCTTCAAAGTTCAATTAGGAATTGGAAGACAGAGAGGAAGAAGCTGTTCCTGAGTCACTGAGTGTGTTGCCTTCAGGCTTCTGTATCTCCTACCTGATGGTAACAATGAGAAAAGGGCATGCCCTGGGTGCTAGAGGTCTTTAATAATGGATGCTGCCTTTCTGAGACACCACTCCCTAAAAATATCCTAGGTACTTTGTAGGCTAGTGCCCAAGATGGAGCTGACTAGAGTTACAACCTTCTGCAGCTTCTTTCGGTCCTGTGCGGTAGCTCCTGCATACCAGACAGTGATGCAGCCTGTCACAATGCTCTCCACGGTACAACTGTACAAGTTTTTGAGTGTATTTTTTTGACATGCTACATGTCACAGTTAGTTACTGTCTGGTGTGTTAAGAAGTTCATCCAAGGTTCATAACCAAAGAGGGGAAACATTATCTAGTTATCCTACAGTGCATAGCAAGTATTTGCTAAAATTATATGCTTCCTGAAAGTGTATGCATACATCAACTGTACTCATGCGTGCAATATTACTTCTTGTGACATCTCCTTGGTACTTTTTTGCCAGGAACCATTGGCAAGGGCCCTGAAGAGTTTCTGTGGGTTTTTGGACAAAGACATGTCTCCTACAAAGTAATTTCGCAGTCTTATCTAAGGAGCACTTTATCACCACCACTGTTGTTTCTGTCTATTCTTTAATCAGCTAACAATCCTGGAAGCTGGAAGATCTTGAATACTAGAGAAAGAATTTAGTTGTTACAACTTGAGTGTGGTGAAGATTCTCGTAACTATTCATTGGGAAGGAGAAATCTGTAATATGAGTTGGCACTTAGTAACTAGGCCATTATCTCTAGAGTTATAAAGAATGAAACATTCTTTGAAGGATCAACAAGGCAAAAAGGAGGTTGGAGGGAGGGTCAAATTTAGAACTAAGGATCGGAGTCTCAAAATAAAGCATTGAACATTTAGGACTGACTTTTTTCTCTCTCTGAGAAGGCTGAAAAGTCCATGGAATTGTTTTTCCCAAAGAACACTGGATCAATCATTAATTATGGTCAAAATGGTGAACAGTAGATCTGTTATTAAAGAAATAAAAACAAATGGCATTGTGTAAGAAAATGTTTGAGGTAGATCATCCATTATTTTGTGAAATGGTGGGGCAAGATTGAATGATCAACTGTACTTTTTAATGTTGCTCATGTGGGTTGCCTCTGGTGGTATACCCCTTTAAGGGCTAGTTACAAAAGCTGTCGCTTCCAGGCAGAGCTGACAGAAGCAATATTTTTCAGAGTAATGCTGCTTAAACTGACACAGCGCATTTTAATATAAGAAGACTGAATAATGCTACACTTGAGCCTTGTAATTTGATTGTCACAGGATTTTTAAAAGCAATAAGGAGCCATTTTAACACATTAAAATGCTGAAAAATAGTTTTCAGAATCAAAAATTAAATAGCTTTTTATATATGTTAAGGTATTCTTTGTCTTACCGTGAACGTTTAAAAACCGTGTCAGGGCCTTGACAATTTGGAATGCTTGAATGAATAAAATGGGTGAACTTTATCAGTAATAATTGTTAAACTGTTATTTTAGTTAACTTTGTCTTGTTGGATGATATTTTCTTTAGGTACAAAAACAAGCCTTGAAAATGCTGTAGTACTGAAGAGTGAAAAAGTTGATCTTTCTCAGTTGCGTTCTTTTGAACAAATAAAGGCAGCAGCATCCAATCCAGAAATGGTTTTACAGCTGGAAAATCTACTTTTGAAATGGCACAATCAACTAGAACTGGTTTGTATGTTTAGAGTCTTTAAACCTAGATGGTTTAGCTACCAAGTTGCTTTAACTTTGAAATATTTCACTCATGTTTTCACCTCAGAAAAATGCATTGTAAGTAAAATTAGCATTTAGTTTAAAAAAAGTGATTAAAAACTTAAATGGGATCCACTGAACTGCACTGTACAATGTGGCAAGAAGCAAACTGTGTTGTAAGATCATGCACGAGGAAATCTGCAGATGCTGGAAATTCAAACAACATACACAAAATGCTGGTGGAACACAGCAGGCCAGGCAGCATCTATAAGGAGAAGCACTGTCGACGTTTCGGGCCGAGACCCTTCGTCAGGACTGACTTCGTCCACCAGCATTTTGTGTGTGTTGTAAGATCATGATTGAGATTGAAGTTCTTTACTGGAGGAGAACTTCTAGCATTTAAGGCAGCATTTGTTAGCTCATTGGGACAGTAGCTTCGAGAGCAGCAGCACAAGGAGTGCATGTGCGTGGAAGGGCAACAATGGTTATAAACCTCAGATTTGGACAAATAAGTTGATAGCACTGTGCTGAGGTAAAGACATTAGAGATTATAGAGAAGTAGATATGATAAACTAGATTTTTGACTGTGAATATTGGGATTGTATAAATGAATCATTGGAGAGTCAAGAAAGGATATTAAGGGTTTTTTGAAAAACAGTGTAAAACTTTGTTATTTTTATGTATAGGTGCTGGCACAAAATAATCAAGTGAGGAAAGAAGCTGAAGGTTCAGGTCCACTCACTGAACTCGAATACTGGAAATGCACATCAGCTCAATTCAATTCCATCATAGAACAACTTAAAGGGCAACATTGCAAGGCAATAATCAATGTGTTAAATATAAGTCAGTCAAAACTGATAAAGGTAAAATTATCGAGTAAACAGCTACAAGCATCCTTGGCATTATAAAATGAATTTTATCTAATTTTCAGTAGTAGTCTCTAGTTGTTTTCATGGTTGTTTTACATTTTATGCCTGCACTGATGTATTCAGGTTCAGTAAAATCAATCATATCTCTACGTGGAGTCCAAATCCAATTAATCATATCAATTGTAGCTCATTAGCCAGTGGAAGTATATTTGCATGACATAGTAATTGGATACAATAAACAGCTACTTAAAATTCTAGTGCAAGCAGGTCAATGACAAATCAAGAAGATTATGTTATATATTCAGAAGGAAGTAGCAGGTTGCAAATATGTTGGGATTAATAAAAAGATGAAGTCAAACTTGTGGCTATGAAACAGTGAGGTCATAACACAGAGAATAGCGTTAGGGAATAGAATATTGGAGAGGGATAAAGGGGGCTGACATTATGCACTTTCACATTCGGCCATTGAGCTGGAGGCAACTGCCAGCTCATTCCACTCTCCCACCACTCTCTCTGTGAAGAAGCCCCCCCCCCCCCCATGTTCCCTTCAAACTTTTCCCTTTTCACTCTTAACCCATGTCCTTTTTTTTTCTCCCCTAGCCTCAGTGGAAAAAGCCTGCTTGCATTCACTCTATCTATACCCATCATAATCTTATATACCTCTATCAAATCACCCCTCATTCTCCTATGCTCCAGGGAATAAAGTCCTAACCTATTCAACCTTTCTCTGTAACTCAGTTTCTCAAGTCCTGGCAACATCCTTGTAAACCTTCTCTGCACTCTTTCAACCTTATTAATGTCCTTCCTGTAATTTGATGACCAAAGCTGCACACAATACTCCAAATTCGGCCTCACCAATGCCTTATTCAACCTCACCATAACATTCCAACTCTTGTACTCAATACTTTGATTTACAAACGTTTGTATAAAGGCCAATGTGCCAAAAGCTCTCCTTTTGACCCTATCTACCTGTGATGCCACAATATCCCTTGAAAACCAGGGTTCCTTATTCTTATGCACTTTGCCTTTAATTCTGACAGGAATGTACAAACTTTGCACTCTCAAAATTTCTCCTTTTAAGGCCTCTGACTTACCAATCACATCCTTGCCACCGAACAACCTGTCCCAATCCACACTTTTTAGATCCTTTCTCATTTCTTCAAATTTGGTCTTTTTCCAGTTTAGTATTCCATGTGGAACTCTTCTGTTTTATCAGTTTCATTGACTTCCATGCTGCTCTCAAATTCACTTGGACCATTTCCAGCAATACCCTCCCTTTTCTGGATTTCAACACTTTTTAGCTTTTCTAAATTTAAACACAAGAGGTTCAACACATGTTCGTATATGTTTCCTCCTTACTGCAATCCAGGGACTGAAACAGTTATTCCAGGTGAGGCAATGATTCATAGGCACCCCCTCCAACATTGTCTGCAACATATATATGCCTGAGAGTATGAGATGAAAGGAGGTTGATGGAAGGATCACTTCAGTTTAATTTTGAACACAAAGTAATTGGAACACACGAGGCCCCTCAAGCCTGCTTTGCTATTCAGTATGGTCATAATGAACTACCCTAGACCATCTTTCCTCTGGTTTCTGTTCCCCAGAGTCCCCAATTGCTTGATATTCAAAATCTTACATATTTGCTTTCTCCAAGAACTAAAATGAGCACTGTGGTTTTTATGACTGATGTTTCTGCAATGGGCTTCAGCTTTTTATTGTGTTGAGATACTTTGTGCCATATTGTAAACAGGAGACATTCTACAGATAGTGGAAATCCAAAGCAACACACACAAAATGCTGGAGGTCAGGCAGCATCCATGGGAGTGAACAAACAGTCGACATTTTTGGGCAGAGGCCCTTTTTCAGGACTGGAAAGGAACGGAGAAGATGCCAGAATGACAAGATGGGGGAGGGGCAATGAAGGAGGATAGCTAGAAGGTGATAGGTGAAGCTAGGTGGGTAGGAAAGTTAAAGGGCTAGAGAGGAAGGAATCTGATAGGAGAGTGGACTACAGGAGGAAAGGCAAGGAGGAGGAGATGGGCAGATGAGAAGAGGAAAGAGGCCAGAGTGGGGAACGGGGGAAGAGGCACCATAAACATGAGAAAATCTGCAGCTGCTGGAAATCCAAGCAACACACAAAATGCTGGAGGAATTCAGCAGGCCAGGCAGAATCTTTGGAAAAGCATAAACAGTTAATCGTACAGGTTGAGATCCTTATGAAGGGTTTCAGTCCTAAACATTGACTGTTTAGTCTTTTCCATAGACACTGCCTGGCCTGTTGAGTTCTTCGAGAATTTTGTGTGTGCTGCAATTGAAGAAGTGGCACGGGGGTGGTGGAAGGAGAAACTGATACTCATGCCATCAGGTTGGAGGCTACCCAGATGGAATACAAGGTGTTGCTCCACCACCATGAGCGTGTCCTCATCGTGGCACAAGAGGAGGCCATGGATGGAATTGTTGGAAGTGGATCTGAATTGAAATGTTTGGCCAATGGGAAGTTCAGCTTTTGGTTGATGGAGTCGAGGTGCTTGATGAAGTGGTCCCCCAATTTACAATTGGTCTCACCAATGCAGGTGTTTCTCCCCCCCCACCCCTTTACAAAGGTAGAGTATTCCTATGAAACTTTTCTTAAGCCAAAATGGCATAAAGAGCCATTAATTTATATGGGAAAAACTTTTGTAAAAGCGAAAATCCTCTTTGTAATGTGAAAGCAGGTTACTAATGTAGGTCTTTTATAAAAATGAAGCGACGTAAAGCGAACATCCCTAAAGCGGGGGGCACCTGTGTAGAGGAGGCAGCATTGGGAGCACCAGACAGAACAGATCACTCCAACAGAATGTCAGGTGAAGTGTTGCCTTATCTGGAAGGACTGCTTGGGGCTCCGAATGGAGATGAGGGAGGAGGTAAATGGACAGCTGTAGCACTTTGACCACTCACAGGGGTAAGTGCAAGAAGGGAGATTAGTGTAGAAGGACAAATGGACAAGAAAATAGCAGAGGGAGTGATCCCTGCAGAAAGTGGGGATAATATGCTATATTATACACAACTTTAAACACAACTGAACTTATGAAGGAAAGCTGGATGCTGACACTGATATGAGCCAATTAAATAAATAGTTGCAGTAGTACTGCTATATAACATCCTTGAGATTACGATTTTATCTAATTTTTTTAAGGTCAATTGTTGTATCAAAGCAAACTAATTGTGAACTATGACAAAAAGAATGAATTATCGATGAACCAAACAATGGTTTGGGCAATAGCTCTAAGAAGTCCATCAATAAAGAAAACCACTTAGTCGGTTAAAAACTTTTAGAATAATGAACATCCAAAGATTCTATTGGGAGGTGAAACAAAGCAATTGGATTACTGTGACATTGATCATTAAAATTGGCATGCAAGGAGTAAATTGATGTACAGTGAAAAACCTGTCTTAGTGCTGATCAATTCATTACAACAGTACATTGAAGTAGTACAAGGCAAACCAATAAAGACTGCAGGTAAAATGTTGCTGTTAATGGAGAAAGTGCAGTGCAGATAAACAGTAAGTTGTAAGGGCATAAGAGGGTAGATTGTGAGGACAAAAGTCTATCTTATTGTATTTGAGAACTGTTTGATGGTCTAGAAACATAGAAAATCTACAGCACAATACAGGCCCTTTGGCCAACAAAGCTGTGCCGAACATGTCCCTACTTTAGAAATCACTAGGCTTACCTATAACCCTCTTTTTCTAAACTCCATCTACCTATCCAAAAGTCTCTTAAAAGACCCTATCATATCCACCTCCACCACGGTTGCTGGCAGCCCATTCCATGCACTCACCACTCTCTGAGTAAAAAAACTTAATCCCGACATCTCCTCTGTACCTACTCCCCAGCGCCTTAAACCTGTGTCCTCTTGTGGCAACCACTTCAGCCCTGGGAAAAATCCTCTGACTATTCACATGATCAATGCCTCTCATCATCTTGTACACCTCTATCAGGTCACCTTTCGTCCTATGTCGCTCCAAGGAAAAAAGGCAGAGTTCACTCAACCTATTCTCATAAGGCATGCTCCCCAATCCAGGCAACATCCTTGTAAATCTCCTCTGCACCCTGTCTATAGTTTCTACATCCTTCCTGTAGTGAGGTGACCAGAACTGAGCATGGTATTCCAAGTGGGGTCTGACCTATATAGCTGCAACGTTACCTCTCGGCTCCTAAATTCAATTCCACAATTGAGGAAGGCCAATACACTGTACGCCGCCTTAGCCACAGAGTCGACCTGTGCAGCTGCTTTGAGCGTCCTATGGACTTGGACCCCAAGCTCCCTCTGATCCTCCACACTGCCAAGAGTCTTACCATTAATACTATATTCTGCCATCATATTTGACCTACCAAAATGAACCACTTCACACTTATCTGGATTGAACTCCATCTGCCACTTCTCAGCCCAGTTTTGCATCCTATCAATGTCCTGCTGTAACCTCTGAGAGCCCTCCACACTATCCACAACACCTCCAACCTTTGTGTCATTAGTAAACTTACTAACTCATCCCTCCACTTCCTCATCCAGGTCATTTATAAAAATCATGAAGAGTAGGGGTACCAGAACAGATCCCTGAGGCATTACACTGGTGACTGACCTCCATGCAGAATATGACCCTTCTGCAAACACTCTTTGCCTTCTGTGGGCAAGCTAGTTCTGGATTCACAAAGCAATGTTCCCTTGTATCCCATCCCTCCTTACTTTCTCAATAAGCTTTGCATGGGGTACCTTGTCATATACCATACTGAAATCTATATACGCTACATCTGCTGTTCCTCCATCAATGTGTTTAGTCACATCCTCAAAAAAATTCAATCAGGCTTGTAAGGCATGACCTGCCCTTAACAAGGCCATGCTGACTATTCCTAACCATATTATACCTCTCCAAATGTTCAAAATCCTGCCTCTCAGGATCTTCTCCATCAACTTATAACCACTGAGGTAAGACTCACTGGTCTATAATTTCCTGGGCTATCTCTACTCTTTTTCTTGAATAAAGGAACAACATCCTTAACCCTTCAATCCTCAGGAACCTCTCCTGTCCCTGTTAATGATTCAAAGATCATCACCAGAGGCTCAGCAATCTCCTCCCTTGCCTCCCACAGTAGCCTGGGGTACATCTCATCTGGTCTCAGTGACTTATCCAACTTGATGCTTTCCAAAAGCTCCAGCACATCCTCTTTCTTAATATCTACATGCTGAAGCTTTTAAGTCTGCAGCAAGTCATCACTACAATCACCAAGATCCTTTTCCATAGTGAATATTGAAGTAAAGTATTCATTAAGTACCTCTGCTATTTCCTCCAGTTCCATACATACTTTCCCACTGTCACACTTGATTGGTCCTATTCTTTCATGTCTTATCCTCTTGCTCTTCACATACTTGTAGAATGCCTTGGGGTTTTCCTTAATCCTGCCCACCAAGGCCTTCTCATGGCCCCTTCTGGCTTTCCTAATTTACTACTTAAATTCCTTCCTACTAGCCATATAATCTTCTAGATCTCTAATATTACCTGGTTCTCTGAACCTTTTGTAAGCTTTTCTTCTTGATGAGATTTATTACAGCCTTTGCACACGATCGTTCCTGAACCCTACCATCCTTGTCCTGTCTCATTGGAATGTACCTATGCAGAACTCCACGCAGATATTCCCTGAACATTTGCATATTTCTTCCTGAGAACTTTTCCCTGAGAACATCTGTTTCCAATTTAAGCTTCCAATTTCCTGCCTGATAGCCTTATAATTCCCCTTACTCCAGTTAAACGCTATTCTAATTTGTCTGTTCCTATCTCTCGCCAATGCCATTGTAAATGAGATAGAATTATGATCACTATCTCCAAAATGCTCTCCCACTGAGAAATCTGACACCTTTGTTTGCAACACTCCTTACGTTAAAATAGACACATCTCAAACTTTTGGTCTGAGCGCGTCCCTTCTCTATCACCTGCCTATCCTCCCTGTCGCACTGTCTACAAGCTGTCTCTATTTGTGAGCCAACCTCCTCCTCCCCAGTCTCTTCAGTTCAGCTCCCAGCCCCCAACAATTCTAGTTTAAACTCTCCCCAGTAGCCTTAGCAAACCTCCCCGCCAAGGTATTGGTCCCCCTGGGATTCAAGTGCAACCTGTCCTTTTTGTATAGGTCACACTTGCCCCAAAAGAGGTCCCAATGATCCAGAAATCTGAATCCCTGCTCCCTGCTTCAATCCCTCAGCCACTCATTCATCTCCACCCCATCGTGTTCCTATTCTCACAGTAACGTGGCACAGGCAGTAATCCCGAGATTACTACTTTTGCGGTCCTGCTTCTCAACTTCCTTCCTTAACTCCCTGTCGTCTTTTTATCAGGGCCTCTCCCCTTTTCCTACCAATGCCATTGGTACCAATATGTACCACGACCTCTTTCTGTTCTCCCTCCCAATGAGGTTAGAATCTGTGTTGAGCAATGCTTACAGGCTTTTCTATCTTCTGCCCATTGGAGGGGGGTGGTGGGAGAAGAGTGTCTGTCTGGACTGGGTGGGGTCTTCGATTATGTTACTTGCAGAGTGAAGTGTACTTCAGCATTGTTGAGGTAAACTGGAGCATGTGCACCCAATCACTTCCTGATGTAATTGCCCAGCCCTTTTGTTTTGGGGACATTGAGGGGAATGTGTCATGTCTGATAACATGCCAGAGGTGGTCAGGTAAACAAGGTAATTGCACTAAGATTGTAAAAACGTGAGGATGAATTAACTTTACTAAACTGGAAAATTAGAAGCAAGTTGTTTCATTATAGTTTGCCTAAGACAGTATTTTATTCCAGTTATCTTGTCTTTTCCTGAACTTGTCTGTGAATATAAATGACATGTTTAAGACCTTACCCATTCCCCGTGGTTCTAAATTTAGATTGTTAATCCTATAACCTTCTCATAGATCAATGAGGAAGTCTACGTGTGAGGAAAGTGGGTGAGGTTTTAAATGAATACTTTTTGTCAGTATTTACCTTGGAGAAGGACATAGAATCTAGAGTGTTAAGGGGAGGGAACAGTCCTGAAACACATTAAGTAGATAAATACCCAGGCTCTGACCAGGTCTATCCGAGGATGTTATGCCAGAATGCTGAGATCCTGGCAGAGATCTTTATAACTTTGTTAGCCATGGGTGAGGTACCAGAAGAGTGGAGAATAGCCAATAGAAGAAAGATTTAGCATAGATAGGCATGAATATAGGCATTAATATGGTAGGCCAAAAGGGTTGTTTCAATGTTGTGTAACACTCTGAAGGTCATCTGATCAAATTAAAATGGAGTTTGATGTGTCAGTACTGTCTAAACATTGACTTCTGCCTCCTGGAAGTATCCTAGAATACGTCATTTAGAATTATTTCTAGAGAAATCCTCCATTGTCATGAGCTCAACTCGTGCACTTAAGTACGTAAGAAATGTATTGGGGGGGGGGGGTTGGGTGGAAGGTGTCTGCCTGCCTGGAGGTGGTTAAGTAGGGAATGGTCAATAATAAGGAGAAAGCACAATTCTACAACAAGGGTCTGTTATCTGATCATTTCTCATTCTCCTTTCTCTTATTCTCTCCCCAGATTTCTTAAAGAAAAGACTATTAACACTGTTAGTCTTACTCCAGAAATGCTCAGTCGTAATTATAGAACATTTGAGTATTGACTCTGGATCCACTTTTGCCTCTCTCTTCTGGTGCTATTCATTTTTTCATACTGTATTTCTATAAAAATACTATTACTGTATATACTTACTGAATGTAAGTATGATTTTTGATACACTCTGTGACTTCTTCTTCCTCTTCACTGATTTCTAAAGTTTTCCAAGTCCTCATTCTCTCCTCTCCCACCATTGTCATTTTGCCCAACTGGTCCATGTCAACAAAGATGACATCTAAGCTCATCCTATGTGCCCACATTTAACCCATATACCACTAAATGTTTGCTATCTATGAATTTCATCTGCCTCAATCACCATATTTTCATATTTCCCTGCATACATTCTCCCTACGCTTTCTTCTCACCTGTGGTCATCTCACTACAGGAAGGATGTGGATTCTATAGAGGGAATGTGGGGGATATTTACGAGGATGTTGCCTGGATTGGAGGGCATACCTTATGAGAATAGTTTGAATGTTCTTGGCCTTTTCTCCTTTGAGTGACAGAGGATGAGAGGTGACTTGATAGAGGAGTATAAGATGATGAGAGGCATTGATTGTGTGGATTAGCCAGAGACTTTTTCCCAGGACTGAAATGGCTGACACAAGGGGGCATAGTTTTAAGGTGCTTGAAAGTAGGTACAGGGGGGAATGTCAGGGGTAAGTTTTTCACACAGAGTGGTGGGTCCGTGGTATGCACTGCCAGTGGTGGAGGCAGGTATAATAGGGTCTTTTAGGAGACTCTTGGATAGGTACATGGAGCTTAGAAGAATAGAGGGCTATGCAGTAGTGTGATTCCAGGCAATCTCTAGAGTAGGTTACATGGTCTGGACAACAAATAAGTAGACAACATTAGGTATTGTTGAGGGGAATGACCTTCCGAGGGGAGCCTCAGTAACTGGGTCTCTGGTATGGTGTTTGATTCTGTGGCTTAGAAGAGCAGAAAGGTGAAGGGGACTGCAGTGTTGATAGGAGATTCCCTAGTCAGAGGAACGGAGATCAGATTCTGTGGGCATGATAGAGACATCTGGATGGTATGTTGCCTCCCTGGTGCCAGGGTCAAAGATGTCCCGGATCAGGTCCATGGCATTCTCTAAGGTGAGGGTAAGCAGACAGAGGTCTTTATGCATATTGACATAAGTAGACAAGGTCAGGAGGTCTTGAAGAGAGATTTTAGGGAGCTAGGTAGAAAGCTGAAAGACAGGACTGCCAGGATAGTAATCTCAGTATTGTTGCCTGTGCCAAGTGCCATTGAGGGGTAAGAATAGGATGACTTGGCAGGTGAATGTGTGACTGAGGAACTGGTGCAGGTGGCAGGGGTTCAGATTTCTGGGTCATTGGGATCTCTTTTGGGGAGGGTATGACCTGTACAAAAGGGACGGGTTACACCTAAACCCAAGGGAGTGGATCAAATATCCTTGCGGGCAAGTTTGTTAGAGTTGTTCAGGAGGGTTTAAACTAATTTGGCAGGGGAGGTGGGAACCAGAATGATGAAGCTGAGGATGAGGTAGTTGGTTTACAAACAGGCAATTTGCAGTGAGACTCCTTGCAAGGAGAGGCTGATGATAAGGGGAAAAATCTGTAGGCAACAGGATGTTTTAATGTAAAAAGCAGACAAAATCAAAGGGTGGATAAAGGACTGAAGGTGTTATATTTGAATGCACGCAGTGCACAGAATAAGGTAGATTAATTTTATCACAATTATAGATTGGCATTTAGTATGTTGTAATCACTGAATTATGGTTGAAAGAAGATTGTGGATACAATTTGTATCATAAAAACAGGCAGGAAGACAGAGGGGCTGGCATGTCTTTGTTGGTTTGAAAAAAAATGAAGTCACCTCGTTAGAAAGAGGGCAATGTTACAATAGTCATGGAGGATTTCAACATGCAGGTAGATTGGGAAAATTATGTTGGTGCTCTATCCCAAGAGGCGGTATTTCTTGAATGCCTATGAAATGGCTTTTTAGAGCAGCTCATGGTTGAGCCCACCAGGGGATCAGCTATTCTGGATTGGGTGTTGTGCAATGAACTGGAATTGATTAGTGACCTTAAGGTAAAAGAACCTTTAGGGGTCAGTGATAAAAAGATGATCGAATTCACCCTGAAATTTGAGAAGAAGCTAAAGTCAGATGTATCAGTACTTCCATGGAGTAAAGGGAAAAAGAACACTGGCAGGGATGATGGCAGAGCAGCAATGGTGAAATTTCTGGAAGCAATTTGGAATGCACAGGGGTATATACATCCCAAAAAGGAAGAAGTATTTGAAAGGTGAGGTGACACAGGCATAACTAACAAGAGAAGTCAATGCCATCATAAAAGCCAGCGAAGGTATGTAATAGAACAAAAGTTAGTGGGAAGTTAGAGGATTGGGAAGCTGTTAGAAACCAACAGAAGGCAATTGGGGGGGGGGAGGCATTAAGAATGAAAAGATGGAATATTAAAGTAAGCTAGCCAATAATATTCAAGAGCATACCAAAAGTTTCTTCAGGTACATAGTGTAAAAGAGGTGAGAATGGATATCAGATCACTGGAAAATGATGCTGGAGAGGTAGTAATGGGAGACAAGGAAATGGTGGATGAACTGGATAACTATTTGCATCAGTCTTCACTGTGGAAGACACTAGCAGTAGTAGTATATTGGAAGTTCCAGAGTGTCAAGGGTCAGAGGTGTGTGAAGTTGCCATTACCAAGAAGAAAGTTATTGGGAAGCTGAAAGGTCTGAAGGTAAACGGGTCACCTGAACTCGATAGTGTACACCCTAGGGTTTTGTAAATGGTGGCTGAAGAGTTCTGAAGGCATTAATAATGATCTTTCAAGAGTCATTAGATTCTGGAATGGTTCTGGAAGACTGGAAAATTACAAAAGTCATACCTTCCTTCAGGAAGGGAAAGGGGTCAAAGAAAGCAAATTATAGGCAAGAGTTTGATCTCAGTGGTTGGAAAGAGGTTGAAATAAATTGTTAAGGATGAGGTTTCGGGGTACTTGGAGGCACATGATAAAGTAGGCTGATGTTAGCATGGGTTCTTCAAGGAAAAATCTTGCCTGACGGATCTGTTAGATTTCTTTGAAGAAATGAGCACAATAGATACTTTATTGATCACAATACTATTACAAATGCATGGATATAGAAATATTAGAAGAGTAAGATGGAATAAAAATTAAGTTGCCTTAAAAAATAAGATGTACAAGATTTGCAAGTCAAAGGAGTTTTGGTTGATGTGCACTTGGATTTTGACAAGGTGCCACACATGAGGCTACATAACAAATTAAGAGCTCATGGTATTACAGAAAAAAATACCAGCATGGATAAAGTAGTGGCTGATTGGCAGGAGCAAAGAGTGGGAATAAAGGGAGCCTTTTCTGGTTGGCTGTCAGTGAGTAGAGGTGATCCACAGGGGTCTATGTTGGGACAGCTCCTATATCAATGACTTGGATGATGGAATTGATGGCTTTGTTGCAAAGTTTGTATGTGATATAAAGATGGATGCAAGGGAAGGTAGTTCTGAGGAATTAAGAGAGGCTACAGAAGGACTTACACAGATTAGGAGCATTGGTAAAGAAGTAGCAGATGGAATACAATGTCAGGAATTGTGTGGTCATGCACTTTGGTAGAAGATATAAAAGGGTAGACTTTTTTAAATGGAAAAGAAAAATAAGAAATCTGAGGTGCAAAAGGAATTGGGAGTCCTTGTGTAGGGATTCCCTAAAGTTTAATTTGCATGCTGAGTCTGTGGTGTGGAAGGCAAATGCAATATTATCATTCCTTTCAAGAGGACGAGAATATAAAAGCAAAGATGCAATTTGAGTCTTTATAAAGCACCAGTGAGGCCTCACAGAGCATTGTGAGCAGTTTTGGCCCCTTACCTTAGAAAGGATGTGCCGACATTGGAGAGGGTTCAAAGGAGGTGAATGAAAATGTTTCTCGGATTGAACAGCTTGTCATATGAAGAGTGTTTAATGGCTCTGGGCCTGCATTCAGAAGAATGAGGGGTGATTTAATTGAAACCTATTGAATAGTGAAAGGTCTGGGTAGAACAGATTTGGAGAGGATACTTCCTGTGGTGGGGGAATCTAGGACCAGAGGGAACAGCCTCAGAATACAGGGATGTCCTTTTGGAATGGAGATGAGGAGGAATTTCTTTTGCTAGAGAGTGGTAAATCTGTGGCATTCATTGCCACAGGCAGCTGTGGAGGCCAAGTTTTTACAAATATTTGAGGCAAAGGTTAATAGATTCTTAATTGTTCAAGGCATTTAGGGATACAGAGAGAAGGCAGGAAATTGAGGTGGATTGGAATAATGGATCAGCCGTGATGAAATGGTGGAAAAGGCTCTAGGCCAAATGGCCTAATTGTGATTCTTTATCTTGTGGTCTTATGGCTGAGATGTCAACATGAGGACTAGTTGGAGAATGATTGGAGTGCAAATGCATTCCTGCTGTGGGCCAGTTACCTTGGGCTTTGCTCCCCTCCAGGTTCTCTGTTCCTTTCCATCTTCAGTAAGTTAACTTACCAGGGAAAGTAATGAAGCTACTTGATAATGAGCTGTGTGATGGGATAAATGATATCAGGGAAGTGTAAGAAGTCAACATTGGACAACAGTAGGTGCTTAAGAGTTACAGGCCAAGAAGACGATACAGAGAAAGTGACCATACAAATTTAAAATGTGAAGTATTTTCACTAAATGGACTGATTAAAGTAATGATAAATTGCAATTTATGTTTAAATCACTCAGAAGCTTGAACACTTATGAATAAAGAGTGCTTTGTTTTACTTTTTTAAAAGATATGGCAAGGGATTGATTCTGAAATCACCGATGCAGCTAATGCAGCAAAGGACAATGTGAAGTTTTTGCAGGCTTTGGAGCAAGTCTGTCACCCACTCTACAATTCTGATCCAGTAAGTTTTTATGATAACTTTACATCTGGAAGATTTTTATTCTTTATGGTGAATTATGCTAGTTGAAGGTGAGGTCCTCTATAGCTGGCTTTTCAAAGAAACAATTTTGCATAATGCTAAGAAATTAGATCAGGAAGTACTGTTTATTTTTAATGTGACTGAACTGTCAAACCTAATGAGATTACAGTCTGAAGAGTCTCTGGAACTGATGGCTTATATCTGTGAGTCTTAAAGGAAGAAAATTCCTCCCATCACCTGACTCTATCTGTCAATCCTCAGCTGTTTCCACTTGCTGCTTGCCCTATCTCTCGCAGACCAGCAAGGACGAGGGCTGACAGACATGTTAACAAGTTATTGGCGGGTTGTGGCATTGGAGTACCATATGGACATGAGACACCAGGGCTGGTGACCCCATGTCCATGAGTCGGCAAGGCCGGAGTTCATGGTCATCATCCATGCTCCTTGTCACTTTTGGTGAGTCCTGAGTTAGATATTGAACATCAAACCCTGAAGGTCAGTTGGAATCCAGAAATCGAAGCCTGATGGCTGAAGCCTGGGTCTGCAAGTCAGAGTCTGAAAGTACAATGTCTGCAAGTCCAAGTTCTCTGGAGGCCTGGAGATGGCCTGTCGTGTGTGTGTGTGTGTGTGTGTTCTATGAGTGTGGTGAACGTGCTGTGTTGGCACTGGAATGTATGGCAATACATGCGGGCTGCCCCCAGCATGTTCTTGGAGAAAGGTATGTTGGTTGTTAACACAGAGGATGCATTTCATTGTATGTTTCAATGTACGTGCATTAAATGAATGAATCTGAATCAGAATCTTCCCTCTGTTCTTTGAAGGGTCTCAACCTAATCTGTTTAGTGCTTATTTCTGTCCACAGATGTGCCTGACCCAATGACTTCTTTCAGCATCTTGTTTTCATTCTTAAAGGAAATGTGACAGAATTAGAAAATGCAAAGATTGTGATATTCCAAAATTCTCCAGATTTTAGAGAGCCTTGGAAGCTGAAGAGATCCCAGTAGGGCATCTTTATCAGCCAGAGTGTGTAAATGTGAAAAGGGGTGGCGGGAAGAGGGATGGCATGAGTAAATTACCTGTCCTAATTATTTTGGATAGAGTTGTAAAATCAGGGGAAAAATGTGGTTAGGATTATAGAATCATGCAACGTGGAAACAGACCACTCAGCCCAACCTGTCTATGGCGTTCAATGCGTACCCCTCTATACTAGACCAATCTCCCAGCATCTGGTCAAAAGCCCTCCATGTCTGAACAATTCAGGTGCTCTTCTGGATACAGAATTGTAGAATTACACAACACAGAAGCAGGTTCTTGGGTCCAACTCGTCCAAGTGAGTTGACCTAGATTAATTCCATTTGCTTATATATTCTTTGAAATATTTCCTGTCCACATACCTGTCCAAATTTCTTTTAAAGTTGTAGTGTACCCTCCTCTATCACTTCCTCAGGCAACTTATTCCACATATCCATTACTGTCTGTGGGGAAAATTACCTCTGGTCTACTTTAAATTTCTTCCCTCTCACCCTATTACATGTGCACTCTATAAGACTGTAAAATATATTAGATTATCCTATGCTGAGATCAAGGCTGTGACCATTTATTGTATTTATGCTGCTCATGATTTTATAGGATTCACAAACTTTCTAGCACCATTGCATGTACATACACTCCAGGGCTCTGCCCAGATTTAGTTTGCCAAAATACTATACTTTGCACTTGTCCAAGCTAGATGCTATCTGTAATGCTAATTTCCTAGTTTAGCTAGATCTTGCTGTACTCTTGTATAACCTTCTTTACTGGCCAATATACAAGCAGTAAACTTACTAACCATGCCCTCTACATTTTCATCAAAATTTTTATCGTAGATGTTAGTAATCCAGCTTCAACCACTCTCGCAGACATAACATTTCTCTGGGTGAAGGTCTGCCTTATATTGTTTCTACAACTCTTCCTTCTTTACCCTAAGCAGATGTCCTCTAGTTTTAAAGTTTTCCACAGTTTATTCTATCTATACCTGTCATTGTTTTATATGATTCAATCATATTCTCTCTTAACCTCCTCCATTCCATGGAGAACAAACCTTATTTCTCCACTTTCTCCTCAGAACTGAATGGTTCTATTTCCAGTAGCTAGATCTTGCTGTACTCTTGTATAACCTTCTTTACTGGCCAATATACAAGCAGTAAACTTACTAACCATGCCCTCTACATTTTCATCAAAATTTTTATCGTAGATGTTAGTAATCCAGCTTCAACCACTCTCGCAGACATAACATTTCTCTGGGTGAAGGTCTGCCTTATATTGTTTCTACAACTCTTCCTTCTTTACCCTAAGCAGATGTCCTCTAGTTTTAAAGTTTTCCACAGTTTATTCTATCTATACCTGTCATTGTTTTATATGATTCAATCATATTCTCTCTTAACCTCCTCCATTCCATGGAGAACAAACCTTATTTCTCCACTTTCTCCTCAGAACTGAATGGTTCTATTTCCAGTAGCATTCTGGGGCATCACCTCTGCCCATATGCTCCTCAACCTCAGCACTCCTTTCTGTAATATGGTGACCAAGACCACTTACAATATTCTAGCTGAGGTCTGATCAAGATCTAATAAGTTGAAGCATAACCTCCCTACTTCTACATTCAATATCCTGACTATTGGAAGGCATTTGCCTCCTTAACCACATTATCAAACCCATTTGCTTCCAGTTATCTGTTGGCTTGCTCTCCAAGGTCCGCCTGTTTTTAAATACTCCCTTGAAACCTACTATTGGTGGTGTACTACATGTGCCAACGTCATTAGTACTCCTAAAGTGCATCATTTCATACTTGTCTGGATTAACCTCCATCTGCTAGTTTTCATTCTGTTTCAACAACACATCAAATTCTCTCTACAGCTTTTGACTACCTTGGCCAAACTTCCTGCATCTACATTCAAGTCATTTATATGTATTACAAATAGCAAATTTACTAGCTTACCCTTGTATTAGTCAAAGGCATTGCATCACAAGGGCCAATCCATCACACTCTCCTGTTGTTCAGCCAGTTTTTGATCCTGTGTATAATCCTACCTTGGGTCCCATGGGGCCCTAAGTTTTTGAGGGCTCTTCTACTTGGGGGCCCTTGTAAAGGGCCTTACCAAAGTTCATTTGAACAACATCTACTGCATTGTTATGAGGCTCTTCCAATCTGTATTTTTGAGGAAAAGGACCACATTTGCTATCCTGGTATTTCAAGTGTCCAGCAAAGCTTTGGAAATCTCTGCCAGAGCCCCAGCACTATCTGTGCTTGGGTCCTGTAGCAAAGGAATCAACGTCAACCCTATCCAGTTCCAGAATAGTTTTGATACGTAAGATAGAAAATAGTGCAGTACAGCCCAGGAACAGGTCCCTCAGCCCACAAACTTGTCCTGAGCTAACTAAACTAATAACTAAATGCAAAACAAATTCAATAATCCAATCCCTTCTGCCTACATAATGTCTATATCCCTCTGTCTCTGCACAGTCATGTGCTTACCTAACAGCCTTTAAATACCTCTGTTATATTTGCCTAGACAACCACCCCCAGCTTTGCTTTCTAGACACCCACCACTCTATATAAATAAAAAAAAACTTGCCCTTTCTCACTTCAAATGTATGTCCTTTGGCATATTTCAACCCTGGGATAAAGGAAACTGGCTGTTAACTCCATCTAGCTTCATCTAATGCTATTAGCATTTATCAGGTCTCTCCTCAGCCTCCACTGCTCCAGAGAAAACAACCCAAGTTTGTCTAACCTCTCTTTATCGTGCATGTCCTCTATTCCAGACAGGGTCCTGGTAAGCCTCTTCTGCACCTGCACCATATCCCCCATGTCCTTCCTACAAGGGGGTGACTAGAACTGAGTGTAGTACTCCAGATGTGGTCTGACCAGTGTTACTCAGCTGCAACAGAACTGACCGATAAAGGCAAGCATATCGTACGCGTTCCTTATTCTCTATCAACCTGCACAGCCATTTGCAGGCATCTCTGGACCTGGATACAAGATCACTCTGTACATCACACTGTTGAGGGTCTTGTCATCAACAGTGTTCCGTCCCTTTACATTTGATTTCCCAATGTGCGACATCTTGCATTTGACAGGATTAAACTCTTCCTGCTATCTCCCTACCCGTATATGCAAATGTGTTTTCTCAGAGCTGTGGAGGCTGGTGGGGGATCTGATAGAGGTTTATAAGATTAAGATAAGCATTGATAGAGTAGACAAACAGTATTTGTTTTCTGGGGTCGAGGTGTCTAGTACAGAGGGCACGCATTTAAGCTGAGAGGGGATAATTTAAAAGGAGTTCCTCTACACAGAGGGGTGGGCATCTGGAATGCGCTGCCTTGCGGCAGTGGTAGGGGCAGATACATTATAGAGTTTCAGGAGATGTTTAGATAGATGGATGAATGTGTGGGAAATGGAAGGATACAGACATTGTTTGTTTTTTTTAATTAGTTTTTTTATACATTTTACAAATTAAAAAACCCCAAATCAAAATGAGGAACATAAATACAGTGCAAAATTAAGCATACAATGACAATATGATACAAAGAAAGAGAATTTAAAAAAAAAGCACCTAAATTGAAGACAAGTAAACTTGGTATCCTCCCCAAGACCCACAACACAAAAAAAACTCCAGACCAACCACAACACAATATAGAGAATATAAATCAGGACAATCAAACTCCCAGACTGTGAATACACTTAGCAACAGAGGATAATAATGCCTACTACCAGAAAAAAAAGGGAGCTGAAAGCAAGGGACCGAAAGGAAAAAAACCCTAGTCAAGAGGAAGGTTATGAAAGTACTCGATAAAAGGTTCCCAGACCTTATGGAACTTTAGATCCGAATTGAGAACTGAATAATGAATTTTTTCGAGGTCCTAGCAGGCCATACTGTCGTTAAGCCATTGAGCATGAGTGGGCGGGGCAACATCTCTCCATCTAAGGAGGATCAAGCGTCTAGCCAGGAGAGAGGCAAAGGATAATATTCGGCATTTGGTCAGACTCAGACGTAAATCTGTCTCGCCCCAGAAACCGAACAAAGCAATTAAGGGATTTGGTTCTAGGTGCTGATTCAGAATATACGATAACGTAGTGAAGACATCTTTCCAAAATTTCTCCAAGCTAGGACAGAACCAGTACATATGAATGAGAGAGGCCTCGCCCCTCTTGCATTTATCACAAAGCGGACTAATGTTAGGGTAGAATCGAGATAGTTTAGATTTAGACAAATGGGCCCTATGAACAATCTTAAACTGTAAAAGGCAATGGCGAGCACAAAGAGAGGTTGAGTTAACCAATTTGAGAATCGAGTCCCAACTCTCATCAGATAAGGAGGTACTTAAATCCTGCTCCCAGGCCATTTTAATTTTATCCACAGGGGCCTGTCGTAAGGCTGCTAATTTATCTCGAATAATTGATATTAAACCTTTACCTAGTGGATTAATGGAAACAAATAAGTCCATAGCATTTTTCGCAGGCATTTCAGGAAAGTTAGGAATGAGAGGAGCAATAAATTGTCTAATTTGGAGATATCAAAAAAAAATGAGCATTGGGCAGATTGAACTTAACAGAGAGCTGCTGAAAAGAAGCGAATCGATTATCAATGAAAAGATCTTCAAAATGTCTAATGTCCTTCCTATACCAAACATGGAATGCTGAATCGTACGTAGTAGGTAAAAAAAGATGATTATGTACGACAGGGCTGGAAATGGAAAAACCATGGAAACCATAGCCTTTCCTAAACTGAGCCCATATACGCAAAGTGTGTCTAACAAGAGGATTAGCTATTAATCTGGACAGACTACTAGGGAGTGCAGAGCCAAGAAGTGCAGAGATAGATAATTCTTTAGTGGAGCTCAACTCCATTGCCACCCAATTAGGGCACTCGGGTTGGCCATGGAAGAAAGACAAAAAGGTAGCACGACGTATATTAACTGCCCAATAATATAAACGAAAGTTAGGTAAAGCCATGCCACCCTCTTTTTTAGATTTTTGGAGATGGATTTTATTAATTCTAGAGTGCTTATTCTTCCACAGATATGACAAAATAATAGAGTCTAAGGAATCAAAAAAAGATTTAGGAGTAAAAATTGGGATAGATTGAAATAAGTATAAAAAATTTGGGGAGAACATACATTAATACGACCTACCAAAGACATAGATAGAGGTGACCATTGTACCAGACTCTGTTTTATAGTATATGAAAGATTGGCAAAGTTTTCACGAAAGAGATCTTTAAACTTCCTTGTGACTGTAATTCCAAGATAAGTAAATTGATTATGGACTACTTTAAAAGGGAGATCACGAAATGTTAATTCTTGTGCTTCTTTATTAATTGGGAAAAGTTCATTCTTATGTAAATTAAGTTTATAGCCAGAGATCTGGCTAAACTGGTCAAGAAGTGAAAACATTGGAGGTAAGGATGTAGACGGATTTGAGAGAAAGAGTAATAAGTCATCAGCATAAAGAAACTTTATGCTCAACACCCCCTCTCCGAATCCCGGTCAATTCAGGACAATTTTGAAATGCTATCGCCAAAGATTCTATAGCCAAATCAAAGAGAAAGGGACTTAAGGGGCATCCCTGACGGGTGCCACGTTTGAGATTAAATACCTGGGATTTCTGAGAATTAGTTAAAACAGTAGCAGTAGGACACAGGTACAGCAATTTGATCCAAGAGATGAAACTTTGACCGAGGTCAAATTTTTCTAAGACTGCAAAAAGGTAGTTCCACTCTATATGATCAAATACTTTCTCCGCATTGAGGGAAATAACACATTCAGGAATCCCAGTTGGAGGTGAGTATAAAATATTAAATAAACGCCGAATGTTAAAAAAAGGGAGATGGTTTTTAATAAAACCTGATTGGTCATCAGAGATAATGGAGGGAATAACAGTTTCTAATCTATAAGCCAAAACTTTAGCTAAGATCTTTACATCAACATTGAGCAAAGAAATCGCCCTATACAAGGAACACTCTGTTGGGTCTTTACCCTTTTTTAATAGAAGAATATTAGATGCCTCATTGAAAGAGGGTGGCAATTTGCTGTAATTAAACGAGTCAGATAATACTGAAAGTAACTGAGGAGAAAGAAGTGAAGAGAATGATTTATGAAATTCTACAGGGTACCCATCAGGTCCAGGAGATTTCTGATAATAAAGTTGAATCAAACCGCCAGTGTTTATTCCTCTGAGGGAGACCAGGAAAGTTCAGAGAGAGAGTAATTGGGGCATGGTCAGAAATCAGTATACTCTGATAGTCACAAGAGTAGGCAAATGGAATAAATTGGTTATCGAGGAAGAAATAGTCAATTCTAGTGAAGGTATGGTGAACATATGGAAGAAAAAGAATAATCTCTCTCAGTAGGATGAAGGAAATGCCATATATCAGAGATACCAAAATTAGAGAGAAACGATTGGATAGCTAAGGCAGATTTAGTAGGTGATCTGGTAACAGAGGACGATCGATGCAGATTAGGATCTAACCAACAGTTGAAGTCACCACTCAGTATAAGAGAGTATGAGTTTAAGTCTGGTAGTAAAGAAAAAAAACGTTCAAAAAAGTTAACATCATCAAAGTTGGGGGCATACAGGTTTGCTAGTACAACTTTAGTGTTATATAGTTTACCAGAAACAATAATAAAATGGCCATTTGTATCAGATATTTTATTATGGAGTTCAAAAGGAATATTTGAGTTAATAAGAATGGAGACTCCCCTAGCTTTAGCGGTAAAGGATGAATGAAAATGCTGACCTGCCCACTTTGACAAAGCCGGGAGTTATCAGAACAACGAATATGAGTTTCTTGAAGGAAAGCAATGTCAGCTTTGAGTTGTTTAATATGTGAGAATACCTTCCTCCTTTTAACAGGGTGATTCAATCCCTTTACATTCCAGCTCACAAATTTAAGTGCACTAGCCATTATCAATTACTAATGCATAAAAGGCAGCAGGCATATAAAAAGTCAAGCAATACAATAGCAGTCTGGGAGCAGAAATGTAAACATAAATTTGTAAAATCAAAACATAAACATGTCCTGAGCAATAAAGAAAAACAATAAATACAGTGATGTTGGAACTGGAAAATCCACCCCACCCACACAACCCAAAACTAGACGGCTACCAAAAAAAGCAGCGAGCTCTACCAAAAAAATTAACCCAAATATAACTTCCAGATCTGTGTCATTAACAGCAGTTCTGTATAAATACTATAGCAAATAGTAACTAGTTTATGCACTAGAAAATATAACTACAAATTGGAACATCTTCTGCAGAAATATAAAACTTAGTAGAGAAAATTGGAAGAAAACCAAAACTAACCTACCCGCGAAAAATTATGGAAGAATAAAGTAAGAGAAAGGGAAAAAAAAAGGGAGGAAGGGGAAAATTATAGATTCAAGAAGAGTACTTATCAACCATTTACAGAGAGGGAAAAAAAATCAAAGATTAAAAAAAAGGTGAAAGAAAAAAAAATAAAAAAAATAAAGAATAATCAGCAGTTAAACTGTGAACCAACAAACAGGGAGGCCTTCAATAAAGACTTCAAACCTCCAAAACAAGTTAGAGTCAATTGTAGAACTTTATAGATAAAGTTATACAAGAATAAAATAGATTACACAAGTATTATTTAAACATCCATAGGGAAACATTAAGCACAGAATGTCTATTTAAAAAAGACACACCAAATCCAGGGAGAGATTGTTAACAGCCCTTAGAGTTTCAATAGATAATATCTGAGTGATTCAAGTAAAGTCTGAGTCCAGAAAAAGTAATTTTACTATGCGAAGTACTTGTCCACCATTTTAGGAGGTCCGATCGGGTTCCGAAGATGGCTGGATAGCCGGAAGACTTGCAACAAATGCACCTCAGCCTCCTTCACTGACTTAAACCACTTATATTTTCCAGTATTAAGCGTGATTCGTAAATCGGCAGGATTGCGAAGAGAGGGTTTAAAAAAGCATGTTCATTACGCCTTTAAACTCAGCGTGCATCTTTAAGATCTGGGGTGCAAAATCTTCCATAAAACGAATGATTGTATTTTGGAAAGTAAAAGTACCTCTGCGACGTGCCTCCATAATCAAACGGTGTTTTACCTGGTATTGATGAAAGCACAAAATTACCGGTCGCGGGCGGGAGCCCAGAATTCCAGGGGGAACGTAGACCCTGTGTGCCCTTTCGAGCTCAGGCAGGTTCGGAAGCAAATCTTTCCTGAATATCTCACAGAGAAACTCGGTGAAAAACTTCACGGTTGATCCCTGTTCGGTGGCCTCTGGCAACCCAAGAATTCGAAGGTTACAACGTCTGCTGCAATTTTCGAGATCCACCATTTTGGAAAGGTGTTTGTTACATTTCCCCTCTGGGCTGGAACAGAGAGTCTCCAAGTATTGAACACGACTTTGTAAATTTTCAGAAGTCGAATCGATGCGAGATAAGTGTTCAGCATGTTCGTCCACTCTATCGTTGATCTGATCCAGTTTGGCTTCCAGCTGTTTGAAAGCGGTTCTAAATTCCTTTAAAATATCGTCTCGGTGTTGTTCCAGCGCAGCGAGGGTCTCAGCCGGCAGAGCCGGAACTTCCTTTCTCCTGGAGTTAGAACTCTTGTTAGACATTGTAAGGTAGATGTGTTCACAGGCAAGTAAAAGAAACCAAATAAAGTTCCTAACTAAGGTTTAAAAAATGGAGAAATTTAGTGCAAAGATAGCGAAATTAATGGAACAAAAGTTCGGAGCAGCTAAACAATCGCCATCTTACTGGAAGTCCTCCGGATACAGACATTGTGTAGGCATAAGGGATTAGTTTTTAGACAACAGGTAATAGACAATAGACTGTAGGTGCAGGAATAGGCCATCCGGCCTTTCTAACCAGCACTGCCATTCACTGTGATCATGGCTGATCATACATAATCAGTACCCTGTTCCTGCCCTCTCCCCATATCCCTTGACCCCGCTATCTATAAGAGCTCTATCTAACTCTCTCTTGAATGCATCCAGAGACTTGGCCTCCACTGCCTTCTGGGGCAGAGCATTCCACATATCCACCACTCTGTGGGTGAAAAAGTGTTTTTGCATCTCTGTTCTAAATGGCCTACCCCTTATTCTTAAACTATGGCCTCTAGTTCTGGACTCGCCCATCAGTGGGAACATGCTTCCTGCCTCCAGTGTGTCCAATCCCTCAATAATATGTTTCAATCAGATCCCCTCTCAGCCTTCTAAATTCCAGTGTATACAAGCCCAGTTGCTCCAATCTTTCAACATATGACAGTCCCGCCATTCCGGGAATTAAGCTTGTGAACCTACGCTGCACTCCCTCAATAGCAAGAATGTCCTTCCTCAAATTTGGAGACCAAAACTGCACACAATACTCCAGGTGGGGTCTCACCAGGGCCCGGTACAGCTGCAGAAGGACCTCTTTACTCCTATACTCAATTCCTCTTGTTATAAAGGCCAGCATGCCATTAGCTTTCTTCACTGCCTGCTGTACCTCCATGCTTGCTTTCATTGACTGATGTACAAGAACACCTAGATCTTGTTGTACTTCCCCTTTTCCTAACTTGACTCCATTTAGATAGTAATCTGCCTTCCTGTTCTTGCCACCAAAGTGGATAACCTCACATTTATCCACATTAAACTGCATCTGCCATACATTTGCCCACTCACCCAACCTGTCCAAGTCACCCTGCATTCTCATAACATCCTTCTGACATTTCACACTGCCACCCAGCTTTGTGTCATCGGCAAATTTGCTAATGTTACTTTTAATCCCTTCATCTAAATCATTAATGTATATTGTAAACAGCTGCGGTCCCAGCACCGAATCTTGCAGTACCCCACTAGTCACAGCCTGCCATTCCGAAAGGGACCCGTTAATCGCTACTCTTTGTTTCCTGTCAGCCAGCCAATTTTCAATCCATGTCAGTACTCTGCCCCCAATACCATGTGCCCTAATTTTGCCCACTAATCTCCTATGTGGGACTTTATCAAAAGCTTTCTGGAAGTCCAGGTACACTACATCCACTGGCTCTCCATTGTCCATTTTCATAGTTACATCCTCAAAAAAACTCCAGAAGGTTAGTCAAGCATGATTTTCCCTTCATAAATCCATGCTGACTTGGACTGATCCTTCTACTGCTATCCAAATGTGTCATAATTTCCTCCTTTATAATTGACTCCAGCATCAATCCCACCACTGACGTCAGGCTAACCAGTCTATAATTCCCTGTTTTCTCTCTCCCTCCTTTCTTGAAAAGTGGGACAACATTAGCCACCCTCCTATCAACAGGAACTGTTCCTGAATCTATAGAACATTGGAAAATGATTACCAATGCGTCCACGATTTCTAGAGCCACCTCTTTAAGTACCCTGGGATGCAGACAATCAGGTCCCGGAGACTTATCAGTCTTCAGACTCAACAGTCTATCCAACACTGTTTCTTGCCTAATATAAATTACCTTCAGTTCATCCTTTACCCTAGTTCCTTTGGCCACTATTACATCTGGGAGATTGTTCATGTCTTCCCTAGTGAAAACGGATCCAAAGCACCTGTTCAACTCGTCTGCCATTTCCTTGTTCCCCATGATAAATTCACCTGTTTCTGTCTTCAATGGCCCAATTTTGGTCTTAACTAATTTTTTGCTATTCACATACCTAAAAAAGCTTTTACATTCTTGGCTTTATATTCTTGGCTAGTTTACCTTCGTATCTCATTTTTTCTTGGCGTATTGCCTTCTTTGCTATCTTCTGTTGCTCTTTAAAAGCTTCCCAGTCCTCCAGTTTCCCACTCATCTTTGCTATGTTATACTTATCTTTTATTTTTATACTGCCCTTTACTTCCCTTGTCAGCCACGGCTGCCCCTTACTCCCCTTAGGATCTTTCTTCCTCTTTGGAATGAACCGATCCTGCACCTTCTGCATTATTCCCAGAAATACCTGCCACTGTTGTTCCACTGTCTTCCCTGCTAGGGTATTGTTCCATTGAACTTTGGCCAGCTCATCCCTCATAGCTCCATAGTTGCCTTTGTTGAACTGTAACACTGACACATCCGATTTTCCCTTCTCCTTCTCAAATTTAATTGGCTATTTGATTATTAATTTATTTGGTTTGACACAACATTGTGGGCCTGTTCCTGAACTGTAGTGTTCTATATATTTTGATATCCTTCTGTATCATGTGATGCTCTTCTACACTCTGCACAATATCACCAGTTTTTGTATAATCTGCAAGCTAATCTACATTTTCATCCAGGTCATTTATATTTATCACAAGCTGCAGAGGTCCCAGTACAGATACCATTAGTTACAGATCTCCAGCCAGAACAAGTCCCAGTGGCCATTACCCTCTGGATTCTGTTGGCAAGCAAACGCTGAATCCAAATTGCCAAATCACTGTGGATCCCATGCATCTTAGTTTTCTGGATGAGCTGCCATGGAGAATCTTGCCAAATGCCTTTCAAAAATCAATGTGGACAACATCCAAACCTGTACCTTCATCCTGGTGAAAGGTCTCAGCCCGAAGCATTGACTGTTTCTCCCTACAGATGCTGCCTGGCCTATTGCATTCCACCAGTATTTTGTGTGTGTTGCTCTACCTTCATCAATCACTTTCATCGCATTCTCAAACAGTTCAGTCGGATTAGTAAGACGTGGCCTGCCCTGTAAAAAGACATGGTGATGGTCTCCAATTAGGCCATGCTTTTCCAATTGTTCCTAAATCCTATCCCACTGACATGAGACTAACCAGTCTACAGTTTTCAGGAATGTCCCTTTTGCCCTTGAATAACAGAGCAGCATTATCCACTTGCCATCCTTCTGGAACCTTGCCTTTGATGAGAGAGGACATGCAGATCTAGGTCAAGACCTCAGCAAACAAATCTCTTTCCTCTACTGAATAACCTAGATATGCCCTATCAGGCCCTAAGAATATCCTGCAGAATGTTCCACCACTTTCTTCATCTTAAAATGTCCTTGCATATTTGCAAATTTCACACTGATCTTACTATTCTCCACTTCTTTTTCCCTGTTAAGTACCATGAAAAAACTAATTTGGGACCTCATACACATCCTCTTCCTCCAAGTACATGCTCCCTCCTTTATCCGATGTTTTCCCTAATATCCTCTTGCTCTTGATACATGTATAGAATACCTTTTGATTCTCTTTATACTACTTACCATGGCCACTGACTCTCCTAATTTCCTTTGAGTTCTTTTCTAAGTTCTTAATAATCCTCATGAGCTCATTTGATTTTAGTGTCCTTGTTTATGCTTCCTTTTCCTTTTGGACTAAATTCATCATCTCTCCTGACATTCAGCATTTCCTACTTGGCCTTTGTCCTTATTCAATCACAGTTGTATTCTCTGTAGTTGGTCTTTAAATACCCTTGTGATTAGAATCTGGAATGTGTACTTGAAGATTTGGCAGAGGCAGATATTCTCACTGCATTTAAGAAGTATTTAGGTAAGTATTTGAATTCTCAAGGTATAGGAAATAATCGACCCTTTGTGGGTAAATGGGATTAGTGCAGATAGGTACAATGATGGGGTAAAAGGCCGGTTCCTCTGCATTTGACTGACTCTTTGATCCTTGTTCCTGTTCTACCATCTAGTGTAATTATATCTGATCTATGCTATATTGCTCAATGACATATGTTAGCACAGTTCTATTGATCTCAAATTTAAATCTGAAAAAATATGTAGGATTACCAAATGGATATGCTAAGTACATCATAGGAAGACCTTACTCGACAAAGGTTCAAGCTATTTTCTCTTTGTACTATTATAATATCATTTACATTATACATGAAGATGGTGCTTTTGCATCTTAAAACAATTTATTATTTGATTTGAACAGTATTTGCCGTCCTTTGCTGTTAACTGAGCAATCACTTTTGGGAAAATAAGTGAGGAAAATCCCCTGGAGTTTTTCCTTCTCTAATGTTGTTACTTCACTTGCATGTTAAGAAATCCTGTTTTAGTACATTTAGTGCATTTTCACCATGGTTCTAGCAAAGTACAAATGGTAGGGCTGGTGAGACTTTTATTGTCTTGATTTCAATGTAGCTAATATTTCCAAAGTTACTGGTTTATTTTCAGTATATTAATGCTTTTTTCTTCTCTTTTATTTCTAAGCCAACATACCCTTTATAAACAAGTTAAAACAAAGCTATAAATAGTTAGCATCTCAATTCAAACCATCACAGATTACATCAAAGGCTTTTACCTGAATTTAAATAATCTTACAAGAGGTTTCTGTGCAAAGCTGACAAACAGAATAATGTAACTTTTATATTTATGTGTTATCTTAGAATAACCTTGTCTGCTTCTTTCATAGTTATAAAGTGATTCCTTTTTCAGGTGACTATGACAAAGAGTGTTCCAAATTTAATCAATACTATTCAAATGATTCATAATGTGTCACGGTATTACAACACTTCACAACAGCTGACTTCACTCTTTATTAAGGTAGGTATTTTTATTTATAAGAATATAACTACTGCATCAATTTGGATTTTGATTAATTCTGCCATAATATTGTTTTCTTTAAAAAAAAATCTTAGGTCACAAATCAAATGGTTACTGCCTGCAAAGCATATATCACACAAGACGGGACAGTTCATGTGTGGGATCAGGATTATGAAACTGTTATTAATAAAATGCAGGTAAAACTTTATGTATTGAATTTTTTTTTAAGCTGAGGAACAAGACTATTTAGTCCAACAGATCCATGATGGTGCTTAGGGCCCACACAAGCCTCCTTCCTTATCTAACCCTGTTAATATACTATTGTATTCTTCTTTCCAAATAGAGCATTTGTCAGGCCTGTACAGACAGGCACCTCCCAGTCTCCACCCAGCTAACAGGAATGACTTGCCACCTGTTTCCAACTCATCACCTACAGCCCATTTAAACCCAGTTCTCATGCACAGTCCTAGTTCACAAACTGAACAAGTCAGTCTCAAGCAGTTGTTTCTAGTCTTCAGTTACCTTGTTGCCTTGTCGTGTTCAGCATCCGTTCTCCCTTGTTTTGTGGCTCCTCGTGGTTTGTTGTTATGCATTTTATTATCAAAATGATCACTCACTGCTAATTCATTTTGGGTCAAGCCTCCTCTACATTTCCTGACAGGATGGGTGAAGAGTTTGCTCACCGATAGGAAATTGCTGCCAACATGAGTACACAATCCAGAAGCAGCAGGAAACCATTGATCATCTGCTCGACACCCAGCTCTCCGTCTTGTTACAGCAAAGATGTACCAGTCAACCTCCTCCCTCAGAGTCCTGGATTCCAGTGCCTGAACACTTCGACAGATCCGGGACCCAATTCTTCAACTTCCTGTCCCAGTGTGCCTGCATTTGGAGCTGCAGCTACCTTTGTTTTCTATGGAGTGAGCCAAGATTGCTTCTTTCTTAAGTAGACAATAAACTACCATTTACAATAAATTCACCACTGAGACGCATTGGGTTTTCGACAGTCTGGGAAGAGTAAGGGAGGCAGAGGATCAAGTACTTCATCACACTTGGTGCTGGATTACACCGTGGAATTTGGGAACCTCATAGCATAGTGCAGCTGTAATGTGCAAGTGTTGCTGGCCCATTACTATTATGGCCTATTGGAGCACTTGAAAGGTGTGCTGTCTACCTGGGAGATGCCCACTGACCTGATTACTCTGGCCCTCTGAGTTGACAAGCATTTTATGAAATGATGCCCCAGATCATCATCCAGAACCCCAGTTTAATTCCCAAAACTATTTCAGGCTGCAGGACCCTCAGTAGCAATGCTTCCAGAACTCCCTTAAGCCCTCAAGAGCTTGAGCCTTGGTGAGGAAACAACTTGTGCTCTTACTGCAGAGCAGCGGAACACCCTTGCATCAAATGCCAACTGCGTACGGAAAATAGCACCACCAGGAAGATACAAGGGGCCTTCTATCTGATCAGTTCCCCCAGCCTCTCATTCCAGCACCATTGCCTGACTCACTCTCTCTGTCCTTCACATCCCAAAGGCTCTGGTAAAGGCTCAGCAGGCAATTTTCTGGACCAGACTCTGTATGTGAAGCTTGGACCAACCCTATCTCACTCCTTCTAGCCATTGACAGGCATCTGTTTGGCCCTGGCATGGTCGGAGTGCACACTATCTCTGTACATTACCATCGGAGAACAGAGTCCATAGAATTCCTCCTTATCGACTCACCCAACACTCCTCTTGGTTACCCCTGGCTCTCCATTCATGACCTTCACTTTTGGCCATCTGGTTCACTGACAGACTAACTTACCAACTTCAGTTGACTTCGCCCTGTAAATCGGTGGAGATGTAAGAAGCTCTCAGCTCAGCACACTCCTGCAGGGATACCAATACTTAGCTTTGCCTTTAGTAAAAGGGAAGCCGGCACTCTGCTGCTTCACCGAGCACGTGACTGTGAGATCGACCTCCTCCGGGCACCACCCCTCCCTGAGGTCGCCCGTTCTCACTCTTCCCTCCTGAGACCCAAGCCATAAATGATTATATTGACAAAGCGTGGCTTCAGTTGACTGTCCCAGTCCCAGCTGGTGCAGGATCTCTGTCTCTGCATCAACTACCATGGACTCCTCAGAATCAACATTAAGAACTGCTACCCTCTCCCTTTGATGGATAGTGCATTCGAAACATTCCACGGAGCCCAGATCTTCACCAAACTGGATCCAGAGTACGTATGTCCTGATCTGCATCTGCCAGGGGAATGAATGGAAGACGGTGTTCATAACAGCCAATGGCCACAATGAAAACTTAGCCCTTTCAGACTTCCGAACAGTCCAGCTGCCTTCATACACAAGATCCTCTGAGACAAGCCACACAGGTATTTGTTTGTCTATCTTGACCACATCCTCATCTTCTCCAAGGACCCCTGGGCCACTTCTGTCACGTCCATTTAGCCCTTTGGTGTCTCTTTGAAAACCAACTGTCCTGCAAGTTAGAGAAGTGCCAGTTCCACACCCCATTCACTTCCTTCCTGGGTTACGTCCTTTCACCCCAAGGACCCAGACACAAAGAAAGTGCATACTGTTGTTAAATGGCCCTGACCCTGCTCCCTCAAACAGCTACAGTGCTTCTTGGACTTCTGCCAAATCTCCCTCACCAAATCACCTACCTCACAGATAACCTGGTCTGCTGCCACAGATCATGCCTTCAAGGAGCTCAACAGATGCTTCACCACTGCCTTCATTCTCCACCATCTCAATCATCTAGGGCATTCTGTAATAGAGATGGACACACCTGATGTAGGCACCGGGGCCAGCCTCTCCCAACAAGGAATGAACGGGAAGACACTCCCTTGTGCCATCTTCCGTGCAAGTTCAAATCTACACAGCACCGTGATGAAGTAGGAGACGGGCCCTCTTCTCCGATTTAACTTCATCTCCTACCGACCCGGCTCCAAGAACTCTAAGACAGATGCCCTGCCGTGACAGTTCGACCTAGCTGAAACTGCAATCGACCCTCAGCCCCTCAATCCATCCTCCCAGATCCTTGCTTCGATCATCTACGATCTTGAGAACTAGATCAGCCAGGCCCTAAACACGAGCCTGCTCTGGCCTACACTCCTGACAACCACATGTCTGTGTCTGCAGCCATGTGTTCCTAAGGCACTCCAGTGGGCCCTTCCTCACCCCTCTCCAGCCATCCAAGTGTACGATGGATCCTGGATTTTCTGTGATCCCAGTTCTGGTGGCCCACCCTGGTTACAGATGTATGCAGCTTCATCACTGCCTGCTCTCAATGTGTCCAGTTCAATTCCTCCAACCAGTTTCCCTCTGGGCTCCTGTAGCCCCTACTGGTCCTTCAATGGCCATGGTCCCACATTAACATGAATTTCATCATGAGTTTGCAACCTTCTGATGGGACCATGGTGATGGTTCTCCAAGGCAGCCCACTTCACTGCCCTCACCAAACTTTCGTCAGCCACTAAGGTGCAGACCTGATTCTCCAGCATGTAATTTGCCTCCATGGTTTCCCTCAGGACTTTCTTTCAAACCAGGGATCACAATTTGTCTCCTGCTTCCGGTGAGCCTTCTGCTCTCCTCTCTGTACCTTAGTGAGTTTGTCCTCTGGCTGTCATCTGCAGACCAACTCTTAACCAGCAAGCGCAGAAGTTTCTGCGATCCTTCACCGCTGCAAACCCTTCTACATGGAAGAAGTATTTGCCCTGGCCAAAGTCTCCCACGATCTGCACACCTCATCTACCATGGGCATGTCATCTTTTGAAGTGCGTAATGGCTACCAACACCTGTTCCCTGTAGAGCAGCCAAAGGTGGAGGTCCCATTCACCAGAGCTCTGGTTCATCACTCCCAGAATGCTTGAAAGAGAGTATGGAGGGCCTTCTTAGTTTCCGACAGCACTGTCAGACCTAACTACTGGTGGCATCCAGCCAGACTACTCTGATATAGGAACTGTGTCTGGGTGTCCATCTGAGATCTGCCCCACCCACCGACTCCTGCAAGGTCTCGTCCTAGTTCATTGGTCACTTTAAGATTACTTACTATATTAATCTACTCACTTATCATCTTTAGCTGCCACCATCCCTCAGCATCACATCTACCTTCCACATGCTTTGCCTCAAACCCGTTCTCCACGGACCACTCAACTCACGTGTGCCCAGGATAGTGGAAAGTGGTCCAATGTACATAGTTTGCTGGATGATGGATTCACATTGTCATGGACAATGTGCAGTTCCTTGTTAACTGGGAAGGGTGTGGTCCAGAGAAACCGCCTTAGGTGCTATCCAATTTAATCTTGGAACCATAGCTCATTGAAGACTTCACCAGACTCATTCTGATCATCCTGAGCCAACAGGTGCCGGCCATAGGAGGGGGTGCCTTGTCCGGCCTGCTGGGTAGGCACCTCCCAGTCTGCACCCAGCTTACAGGAGACAGGACACTTGTTTCCAACTCATCACCTGCAGCCTATTCAAACCCTGCTGTCATCCGCAGTCCTTGTTCACCCATCAGACCAGCCAGCCTCAACCAGTCTCTCCTGGCCTCAGTTATCTTGTTGCCTGTTTAGTATCTGTTCTCTCTTGTTTTGTGGCCCCTTGTGACTTGTTATTTTGCAGTTTATTAGTAAAGTGATCCCTTACCGCTAAATCATCTCTGCTGCTTTGTGTTTGGTTCAAGCTCCTCTGCGTTTCCTGACAGCATTGATACTGGTAATAAACTCTACTTCCTAACCACTATTAGGAAAAAGAACATGCTCCTGTTTTTTTGGTGTTTTTTTTTTAAGTAAATTCATTAGGGGCTGTGTTATATGGACTTTGATTCTAGCCTAACACATGTATGGGGACTATTGCGCTGACCAGTAAAAGCCTTTAATAAGGTCAGACATCCTATATCAGGTCACCTTTCTAAAACATCCAGTCACTCTTCCTGGTATAACTGCCAAGTATTACTATCTGTTCAGTAAATACCACAACCAAGAATTGCATTGAGACATCCATGAATTGGTAGGAAACTGGTGGGAAGCTGGGTGATCCAGAACTGGATAGTACAATGTTAGGATGAGGGATTAAATACAGATTTTTTTTTAGACATAAAAGTTGTAAATTGGAAATCTCTGACCCTACAGATGCTCATTTGTTTTGTATATTCAAGGGAAATAACCAAGTCATAGAAGAGACCAGGATAGGCTGCTCATCCATGATGATGAGCTGAACTAATTATCCCAATGATTTAATTAGTTCTTCTTCCTTGCACATTGAGTCAAGAGACAGATTCTAGAGAATTCTCATGAGAAACTAGACGATACATATGATTGAGTTACAAGATAAGGGGCTGGCTGGTTAAAATGGAGATTTCTTTTCTCCAAGGATGATAAATCTATGGACTTCTCTACCTTAGAAGGTCATGGAGACCAGTTCATTGGATGTATTTTAGGTGGAGGTAGATAAATTTTTGAAACATCGAGGAACTAGGGCTGTGGGAACTGGAACAGAAGAATTGAGGCCAGTATAGATCAACCATTTAAAAAATATCCAACCAACCCTAATTGGCATCGAGAATGCACTGACAAACTGCCTTTTTGAACTGCTGCAGTTCTTCAGGTATGTGTGATGCACCATCAATAACTCACTCTGAGACGTAACGGCGAGATATCGGCTTTTATTGACTGGAAGAAGGAACAAGCAGTGGTTGACTACCATACTACATCCTGGAGACTGAGAGGCTGGGCTCAGGCCTTGATCGCCTTTATACAGGGGTCTGTGGGAGGAGCCACAGGAGCAGTCAGCAGGGGGCGTGTCCAGGCAGGTATATGTCGTTTACCACAATGTGTATACCCAAAATTCTGTTAGGGAGGGATTTTTCAGGATTTTAGCTCAGTAATGGTAAAGGAATGGCAATAAGCTTCCAGGTCAAGTCGGTGGGTGGTCTGGAAGCTATCTCCCAGATGGTCTTCCTGTGCTTTGGCTGCCCTTATTATTCTAGCTGGTAGAGGTCATGGGTTTGGAAAGTGCTGTGTTAGGAATGTTAGTGGGGTTTTTGCAGTGAATCCTGAGAATGGTGCAAACTGCTGCTATTGTGAATCAGTGATAGTGAGTGATTGATTGTGGACAGGGTGCCTATCAAGCAGGATGCTGTGCTCTGCATGTTGCTGAAGTTGCTCTCATTCAGGCAAGTAGTCACACTCCTAACTCTTGTCGATTGTGGTCAGGCATTGCAAAGTTAGATTACTTGTCACAGGATTCCTGGCCTCTGACCTGCTCTTGTAACCACATTGTGTTGTGGCTTTTTTAGTTTCTGGGTCAGTGATAACCCTCCTGATATTGATAGTGGGAGATTCAGTGATGGTAATGCCATTGAATGTCCAGGGATGATGGCTGGATTTTCCATTGTTGGATATGTCGTTGTCTGGCACCAGTGTGGTGCAAGTTTTACTGCCATGGTGGCACATACTTGAGGCCTACCCTGTTTTCATGCGTTTAAATTCTTGCAAGTACAGGGAATGTCATTTATGATGGCAGTCTTTAAACTCATGAATGATTTTGAAGGCCTTATAAGGAAAAGTTATTTAGAATGACATGTGTCACTTAATAGAGGGCACATTTAACTGGTGGGAGAACACAATGAGCCAACGTGGTATGCAGCAAATTGGGTGGCATGGTAGCACAGCAGTTAGCTTAACACTGCTACAGTGCCAGTGACCTGGATTTGATTTCACCGCCATCTATAAGGAGTTTGTTCTCCCAGTAACCATGTGGCTTACCTCTGGCTACTCTAGTTTCCTCCCACATAACAAAGGTGTATGAATTAGGAGGTTAAGTGGTCACTTCGGTGTAATTGGGCTGCACAGGCTCGTTTGGCTGGCAGGGCTTGATACCAGGTGGTACCTTGAAATCAAACAAATAAAATTGCTGAATGTGTAGGATAAAAGATGAATAAGGTCAGATTCAAAAGATCATTAGAAATATGTAATTGTGTTAATTTTATTTACCTCAGGAATGCAAAAAATTATTGGTGGAGTATCGCAGATATTTCCAGAATACAAAGAAACATGCAACTGAAACAGAACAGGATAATCCTTTTGATGTGTCAGAAATGTACATATTTGGTAAACTTGAGGTCTTCTGTAAAAGGATGGTAAAGGTAAATGTACAGATTTATATTCATTTCCTTGACTGATAGAATTTAATTATTTTTTTACCTATACCATGCATTAGCTATGCCATTTATTAGAATTATTAAAGAAATCATATTCATGTGTAATGAATAAAATGTTATTGAAATGACTTTATTTCTTACATCCTTCATATATATATGAGTAAAAATCTTTACATTATGTCTCCATTTAAATGTGCAATTTATAGTAATTTATAATAAATAGTATGTACGAAAGGACGGTCAATATAACATAGAAATACAATTGTATCAGCATGAACTAATCAGTCTGATGGCCTGGTGGAAGAAGCTCTCCCGGAGCCTGTTAGTCTTGGCTTTTATGCTGCAATACCATTTCCAGGATGATAGCAGCTACAACAGTTTATGGTAGGGGTGACTCGGGTCCCCAATGATCCTTGGTGCCCTTTTTACATACCTGTCTTTGTAAATGCCTTGAATAGTGGGATGTTCACATCTACAGATGTGCTGGGCTGCCCACACCACTCTCTATAGAGTCCTGCGATTGAGGTAAGTACAGTTCCCATATCAGGCAGTGATGCACCCGGTTAGGATGCTGTCAATTGTGCCCCTGTAAAAGGTTTTTAGGACTTGGGGGCCCATACCAAACTACTTCAACTGTCTGAGGTGAAAGAGGTGTTGTGCCTTTTTCACCATTTTTTCAATGTCCAGACCATGTGAGATCTTCGATGATGTGGATGTTGAGGAACTTAAAGCTGTTTCACCCTCTCAACCCCAGATCCATTGATGTCTACAGGGGTTGGTCTGTCTCCATTCCTCCTGTAATCCACAAAAAGCTCCTTTGTTTTTGCAACATTGAGGGAGGCATTGTTTTCTTAACACCACTTTGTCAGGGTGATGACTCCTTCTCTGTAGGCTGCCTCATTATTACTTGAGATTAGGCCAATCAGTGTCAGCAAATTTAATGAACTGAAACCAAAAAAAATTTAAACAATGATCTCAGTGAGGACTGAATTAAAGCTGGCAGTTCTCTACAAAAGTGGAGAAAAAAATTAATAAATCCAGAGAAGTCTCCGACATATTCCTTCTGTGGTTTGTCAACATGGTAATTATGCAGACTAATGAATTATCTGATAAATTGCTAGAGGCAGGAGAGGCCTCATGAATATGTAGTGGAGGGTCATATTGTGCAATTAAGATTTTTTTTAACACATACTGCAGCCTGAGTCCATCTTAATAGAAAATCGTAATTGGATCACTCTGAAACTTTTGTTAAAGAGGAATTGAACTTCAGTATGAAAAGCAGAAAAACTTGTATCATTTGCATTGAAGAATTATTGTCAAATACTCATAGAGTAATACCAGATGGACATAAGCCCTTCATTCGGAGGTTATCAAATCTATGTATTTGCATGAACACTTTCTATATACAGAGCACACTTGCCATAAAAATGGCTCCCTTTGAACAAAACAAATAGTGTTCGTGAAGCTTTAACACAGCTCCTTAATGTCTACTGCCAGAAGAATCGTAGATAGCACTGCTCCCCTGCAAAACCTTGACATTAGCTGCACTGTTTCATTTCATACCTCAGCACTTACTCTTACAGCCTGGAATATACATAATTCCCTTACCATCATCTCGTACTGGAAGATCAACAAGTTTTGGGCAAACCAAAGTGCTTCTTCCTTGAGATGCCTTCCTTTTTTTTTAAAGAAAGGGGCTTCCCTTCCTCCACCATCAACTCTGCTCTCAAATGCATCTCTCCCATTTCACACACATCTGCTCTCACCCCATACTCCCGCCAATCCACTAAGGATAGGGTTCCCCTTGTCCTCGCCTACCACCCCACCAGCCTCTGTGTCCAACATATAATTCTCCATAACTTCCACCACCTCCAACAGGATCCCACCACCAAGGGCATCTTTGCCCCCCCCCACTTTCTGCTTTCCGCAGGGATTGCTCCCTATGTGACTCCCTTGTCCATTCACCCCCCCCTTCCCACCGATCTCCCTCCTGGCACTTATCCTTGTAAGCAGAACAAGTGCTACACCTGTCCTTACACTTCCTCGCTCACCACCATTCAGTGCCCCAGACAGTCCTTCCAGGTGAGGTGACACTTCACGTGTGAGTCAGCTGGTGTAATGTACTGCTCCTGGTGCGGCCTCCTATATATTGGTGAGACCCGATGCAGACTGGGAGACCGTTTCGCTGAACACCTATGCTCTGTCCGCCAGATAAAGCAGGATCTCCCAGTGGCCACACAGTTTAATTCCATGTCCCATTCCCATTCTGATATGTCTATCCATGGCTTCCTCTACTGTTAAGATGAAGCCATACTCAGATTGGAGGAACACCACCTGATATTCCGTCTGGGTAGCCTCCAACCTGATGGCATGAACATTGATTTCTCAAACTTTTGTTAATGCCCCTCCTCCCCTTCTTATCCCATCCCTTATTTATCTATCTATCTGTTCTCTCTTTTTCTTCTCTCTCTGTTCCTCTCACAATAACTCCTTTCCTGCTCTCCATCTCCCTTGGGTGTTCCCCTCCCCCTTTCTTTCTCTGTCGGCCTCCTGTCCCATGATCCTCTCCCTTCTCCAGCTCTGTATCCCTTTTGCGAATCAACTTTCCAACTCTTAGCTTCATCCCTCCTCCTCCTCTCTTCTCATATAATTTCGGATCTCACCCTTCCCCTCTCATTTTCATACCTCTTACTATCTTTTCCTTCAGTTAGTCTTGACAAAGGGTCTCGGCCCGAAACGTTGACCGTATTTCTTCCTATAGATGTTGCCTGGCCTGCTGCCTTCCACCAGCATTTTGTGGGTGTTGCTTGAATTTCCAGCATCTGCAGATTTCCTCGTGTTTGCTTCTTACAGCAGCACTTTTGTATGTCTTGATATGACCTCTTGTTATGCATCTACTAGGCATGAACCTTGACAAGAAATCTTGCATACTTTTCCAGAACTCCCTTGCAAAAGCACTTCAGAAAGATGTGAGTGATCATCTCATGCTCATTACAGATGTCCTGAGGGCACTGTGCACTGAAAGTAGATTCAGATTTTGCAGCAAGGATCTGATGGGTGGGTCACTCTCACTGCCAACCAAGTGAGATTGTAGTTTTTGGTGATGAGACATTCTGCCAAATGAATCTGATATTCTGCTCAGAATACCTGCAGAATGTTCATGACTGACCACTACCCGACAGACTAGAGGTTGAAGGTGCTTTTGTGAAAGAAGTTTTCTGTGAGGACAGGTAGTTCAGTGATGTCCAAGCTGTCAGAATTTCCTGTTGGGCACTGAACGAGACTGTGTCAGGAGCCTGTGTTTTGAGACCTGGTGTTGTAGTTGGGTTCTACTGACAAGCTTTGCAGTGTCTTTTATAGAAACCACAAGCCTAAACATCTTCATGATAACTTCTGTATATCCATTATGGGATTTATTATATGCTTATCACAGTGTGGACGATACAAAAACTCTCTGATCCCCCATTGTTAAAGATGAACTCTTGATCTTAACAGAGCAAGATCTCAGTTTTTTCAGCTGGTCACAATCAGCAGTAGTATTCATAAATAGTCTTCATTAATGAACTGGCAGTCTGTTAACACGGTAGTCTTTATTGTATTAGAATCTATTGTGTTTTATAGTTTAAATACCTCTTTTGAAACCTTTACAATCTTGCTTGAATTTCCTATTCAACCTTCACATCCTCCCTCAAATGTTATCACTAGAGTTGGATGCAATATTCCTTTTGTAGCTCATTTATATTGAACCTTTTTGAAACACTAATCTCCTTACTTTTGTAATCTATTTATGAATCCAGTATACTTTTAACCAGCTTCTCAGCATGTCCTGCCACTTTTAAATATTTATTCACCTTTTTATGAAGATCCATCTGCTCTCACACATCCTTTAGAACTATGTAATTTAGCTTGCATTGTATCCTTTCTGCCAAAATGAATCTTTTATGTAGTCCATCTGTTATGCCTGCCTGTTCTGCTTGGCTATCTAAATCCTCCTTAGTTTATTATGTATAATACTCCAATACCTACCATTTGAACCTCTTTGAATGGATTAAAACTAATGCAGACTCATTCTGCAGCATAACTCAGAACACTATTTTAAATTGTAACATATATGCAAATAATTTAGTATAAAATATTGTAAAATGAGATTGTGATAGAAAATACTACAGATTATAGTAAAGTACTCTAATAACCTTAAACAAGAGTTCTGATGGTTCTGATGAAGGGTCTTGGCCAGTAATGTTGACTGTTTTTTCTTTTCAGTTGATACTGCCTGTCCTGCTGAGTTCCTCCAGCATTTTGTGTGTGTAACTCTAATAATCTTAGTTTTTAACTCTTGTCTGCAACAATAACTTCATCTCCCAAATAACTAGCTCTTATTCCAATTCTCAATGCAATTTGCCATTGATCCACGTAATTGACTCGTGATGTACAGTCTATTTCCCTGCAAGTTTCCAAGGTGGACCAGTTATCTCCTCACCTTAATACAAAAGAATAACACATTGGATAACCATTTGATGCAAATCTTCCCCTTTGTGAAAGTCTCATTTATGCTTTCCCACAATGTACATTGTCAATTCACACATGATATCATTCAGTTATCAGAAAAAGTTGGTGGGAAAATAGATCAAAGCCTATTTGTACCTTTAAAAAGTCCTTACAGTACAGGAACACTTCAATTATGCTACAAACGTTCTGTGGAGAAAACACAATGTAAATTGTGTTAAAATATAAGATGCTGGAAAAACTAGGCAGATTATTTTCTCACATGGGTTTTATGTAATTTTTTCTTTTTTTTGAACTTTAAATTTTGTGCAAGTTAATCTGAAAGTATTAATTTTTGTCAAAGTTGATATACTATATCAGATCAATTGCAATAATGTGCTTATGCACATACAGCCAATTGATTGCTTTGAATCAATTGAGCCTCTGTGCAGGAGGCAGTCTCTTTTGGGCGTGTGCTTTCAAGTGTACGTCTTTCCCCTCGGCAGGCCCATTCATAGCTCCCATACCAAGTTGCCCAGCATGTACCACCCCTAATGTGTCTCAGTAAAAAGCACTTAATCATGCTGTTCCATTATCATTTCGTGCAGACATAACATTTGGTGACGAGTATCAAAACAAAAGAATAGCTGATCTACTTGAAGCATTCAATCTCTATTGTGCCGCAGCTCTGGTGAAATGGACTCCTGAGTCACGGCTGTGATGGAAAATGGCCTTCCTGGACTACATTGAACTCCTACCTACTTTAACACTGGCAATAAAGCTGGAGGAAGCAATGAGACACAAGCTGCACTGCAATGGATTTAGGAGAACTTGGGCAGAAATACTGAAATCCGGGTGAATACCATGGTGAAGTTCATGTTTAAGGAGAACTGCCAGCTGAAGTTTTACAAGGCCCACTCAGCGCTGTATGCCCTAGGCCCAAAGGTAGAGAAAGAACTTGACCAACCACAGACAGCAGATGTGATACAGCTGACCTTCAGAAGTGCAGAATTTAAGGAGTTTCTTGAGAAGAATTGTATTGGGCGCCTGACACTTCATTTGCTGGATCCCTATTCCTGTGTTCCCTTTCAGTTGTCGGTATCCTGGGTTCTGTATTTCCTTCCACTGTTCACCATGCTCCCTTTAAACCTGGAATTCACCGTAAGATATTTTATTTGGATGTACAATATTTGAAGAAAATATAAATTAAATATGTGCTGGGATCAGATAGTTTGGAAAATCTGTGAGTTTGTCATTGCTTAATGCTATTTAATGCTTGATCAGAGTTTTATTGCATCACCTTCACCATTCACTTCACCTGTTTTAAAATTACAGAACCCTTTTAATCAACTTTTAAATCAATGTTCTGTTATTGACGTCTCAGAAGCCTTTGTAGATTTCACTGAATATCAGAGGAACAAACTTAAAAAGATACAAACTTTAATTCCCATCATGATAATTACCTTTCATAAATTTTTCACTTTACTGTCACAAAGCAAATTGTCTCCCTGTAGATATATTGGAGTTAGCTATTCAGTGATGTTATTTTCATAGGAATAACAGATGTGCCCAAAATTACACACAGCAGGTTCCGTACATGCTGAAGTCAGTTTCATCAAGTGTGCGGCAACCAAACCAGCAGTGCCTAACAGAATCACTGGAGGCCACCTCTGGAAAAGTAAATCTTAATGTCGACTTCTGTTCTTTACTTCCTTGGTCCTATAAATTTGGGGAAACAGATCCAAGTTTTATATTCAAGGTGTGGTGAGCAAGTAGAGGAAATTGGAAATTTTTAGGAGAGGCTGGGATGTTTATTCTCCATGAATATATTTGACTGTGGGTACAGGTCATGAGCGACATGGATTTGGCTATGTGTTACTTCAATGTTACTCACGAGGGGCACTGTTGCTTCTTCTACCTCCACATTCAGATAAGTTATGTAACATCTTGGATAAATTTATCTCCCCACTGTGAAATGTGTTTTCAAAAAAAAAAATCCAGATGTTAGATGTTGGCTGTTTTCTTTTGGAAACAGAATAATAAGGCTTTTCATTTACAAATTATTCAAAAATTATTGAGCTAATCAAATAGCTTTACAGACTTCTAGATTGGGGCTCTTAACCTGGGGTCCATGGAGCCCAATAGATTCCAGGTCATCCATGAACTTGGATGGGAAAAAATTTGCATCTGTATTTTCACTAATGTATAACTGAAATTTAGCATTTTCATTCAAAAAGCTTACTACAATTAGAATTCAACTCAAAAAGCCTTGGAGAATTCTGGTATTCCTTGACAGAAGCCTATCCTTGTCTTGTAAAGACTGTAAGACCATTAAACAAAGGAAAAGAAATAGGCCATTTGGCCCCTGGAGTGTGATCTGCCATTTCATCATGGGTGAACCATTTCCCTCTCAACTCCATTCTCTTGCCTTCTCCCCATAACCTTTTGCATCCTGACTAATCTAGAATCTATCAACCTCTGCCTTAAATGCACCCAGTAACCTGGCCTCCTCAGCTGCCTGTGGCAATGAATTCCACAGATTCGCCACCCTCTGGCTAAAGAAATTCCTCCTCATCTCAGTTCTAAATGGATGTCCCTCTTGGAGGCTATGTCCTCTGATCCTAGACTCCCCCACCAAAGGAAACATCCTCCTCACATCCTCTCGATCTAGGCCTTTCAGTATTCGATAGGCTTCAATGAGATTTCTTCTCCTCCCATTCTTCTAAATTCTAGTGAGTACAGCCCCAGAGCTTTCAATTGCTGTTCATATTATAACCCTTTCATTTCCGGAATTAATTTTTCGAACCTCCTCTGAACCCCCTGCAATGTCAGCAGATCCTTTCTTAAACAAGGGGCCTAAAACTGCACAAAATACTCCAAGTGAGTATTGCAACCTTGCTTCTATATTCTAGTACTCTTCAAATGAGTGCTAATATTGTATTCACTTTCCACACCACTGATTCAACCTGCAAGTTAACCTTAAGTGAATCCTGCAAGAGGACTCTCAAATCCCTTTGCACCTCAAGTTTTTTGAATTTTCTCCCCATTTAGAGAACAGTCTATGCTTTTATTTCTTCTACCAAAGTTCATGACCAGGCAGGCACTTAATGACACTCTATTCCATCTGCCATTTCTTTGCCCATTCTCCTAATCTGTTTAAGTCCTTCTTCAGCCTCCATGCTTCCTAACACTACCTGCCTGCCCCTCCACCTATTTTCTTATCATCCGAAAACATGGCCACAGAGCCATCAGCTACCATCCAGGAAATGGTGCCACAGCGTAAAAAACGGTATCAATATGCTCCAGGACAGTTTCTTCCACTAGGCCATCAAACTGATTAATTCATGCTGATACAATTGTATTTCTAGGCTATATTGACTGTTCCGTTGTACATACTATTTATTACAAATTAATATAAATTGCACATTTAGATAGAGATGTAAAGATTTTTACTCCTCACGTATGTGAAGGTTGTAAGAAATAAAGTCAATTCAATTCAATTCCATTATCCAAATTGTTGACGTAAGATGTAAAAAGAAATGGTCCCAACGCAGACACCTGTGGAACTCCATGAGTCACTGGCAGCCAGTTTGTAAAGGATCACTTTATTCCCACTCTTTGCCACCTGCCAATCAGCCAATGCTTTAACTTGCTAGTATTTTTCAAGTAATCCCCTGGGCTCTTATTTTGCTTAGCAGCCTTATGTATGGCACATTGTCAAAGGCCTTCTGAAGATTCAAGTACACAACATCCATTGATTCTCCTTTGTCTATCTTGCTTATTATTTCTTTAAAGAATTCCAACAGATTTGTCAGGCAAGATTTTCCCTTAAGGGAACAATGCTGACTACAGCCTATTTTGTCATGTGCCTCCAAATACCCTGAAAGCACACCCTTAACAATCGACTCCAACATCTTCCCAACCACTGAGGTCAGGCTAACGAGCAGATAGTTACTTTTCTTCTACCTTCTTCCCATTTTGAAGGTGGAGTGATATTTGCAGCTATGCTCTGGAGGCATGCCAGAATCTATTGATTCTTGAAAGATTATTACTAACGCCCTCCATGATCTCTTCAGCCACCTCTTTTAGAACCCTGGGGTGTAATGCATCAGTTCTAGGGGACCTTCAGATCTTCCTGCTTCCCAAGCACCATCTTCCTAGTAAGAGCAGCTGCACTCCTTTCTGCCACACTCGTACTTCCAGTGTCTTCTGTTATGTTTGTTCTTGATAAAGACAAACTTTGTGTGGGTTGACTCTGCAACATCTTATTACAAAACTCCTCTTCAACACTGAGCACCTGTGACCCTTCCACCATTGTAGCTTCTGGTTCCTGCTGAACTGTTCAAATTGGCCGCTGGGAATTGAAGTTCTTTATTATGCACTCATCTTCCCCCTTTAAGGAAAAATAAAAACAGTAGCATATCCTCATAAACCTGCAAGGAACAACAACCCTTTCCAACAAAGGTATCTACATTCTGGAGCTGGTCTTTTTTCTGTATAGTACAACTAGCTAGGCTGCTGTTACATGGATGAATTCAGAGCGTAAATGGATATGGAATCAATGAAGGCAAATGGGATTAGTATAGATAGGTATGATGGTCAGTGTAGATGTGGTGGGCCAAATGGTCTGTTTTTATATTATTCAACTTTGACTGTGACCTAGTTGTCAAGTGGCTTCCTTTGATGCTGCAGCTATCTGCAATTTTGAAATACTAAAAAGGGGAAAAACATGGAGGGCTGTGGGGAGAAGTCAGGTAAGTGGGACTCATTGGGCTATTATTATGAATCACCATTGTACTCAGCAGCTTCCTTTACTGTGATTCTGTGAATTTTCATCAAGAAAAAATAATTCTAATCTCATTGACATTGCAGATCACTGCAATGGTTGACATAGTGAAGACCTTTTCAACGTTGCAACATTCCACAATTGAAGGAATAGAAATCCTGGCAATCAAATTCCATAATATTTGTTTGAATCTGAAGAAGAACCATTATGACATTCTGGATCCTCGTAAAAAGGAGTTTAATGCAGACCATGCGGTATTTATGAAACAGATATCTGATTTAGAGGTAACAGAAGTTATTGCAAATACACTCTGAGATTATAACCATTTTTTCCTTAGTAAGTTAAATCCACACTCGCCTATGTACCACTCCTATAATTTTTTTTATCTTTCGTTGGTGACTATCATCTTACTGTCATATGCATATAAAGAAGTTAGATTACTAACCTTGAATTCATAGTTCAAAAAGTGGAGTAATTTCCTGAATGAAAATTTGAGAAATAAGGTTTAGTTGCAGGATGATCTCTTGTCCATTTCAGAGGAATCTATTATGGCACATAATATGTCAATCAGAGAATTGTGTATTATCAGTTACTGAGTACATTAAAGATCTATAAATGAAAGGTCATCAATTTAATGTGCTGCCTGCTCTGAATATTTCCAGAATTTTATATTTATTTTAAAAGCAAGAGGTGAATGAGAGAGAGAGCAAAGGAAGGCACTGGAGCCAGTGGACGTGGGTGAAATACTAAATGAGTACTTCAGTTTGTAGACACCATGTCGAGGGCATGGAGGATAGTGAGATCAGGGAGAGCTATGCTGATATTCCAGGGCATGTTGATGTTATGAAGGAGAAGGTGTTGGGTTTTTGAGTAACATTATTGTGGTTTAGTTCCCAGGACAAGAGAGAAAATTGCTGGGACCTTGGCAAAAATCATTGTATCCCCTTTATCTACAGTTGAGGTCTCAGAGAAGTGGGAATAGCCAATGTAACCTTGCTAATTATATGAAAATTGGCGGAGTTGTGGATAGTAAGGAAGGTTGTTAAAGAATAGGCGAAGATTCAAGATTGTTTATTGTCACTCTTCAGTACACAAGTGTAAATGAGATTGTTACTTCAGCTCCAATACAGTATAAAAACACAATAAGCATAAAGAACACAACAAAAAACGAAAAAAGAGAAATATAAATATAAAAGCAATCTTATAAAACAATGTACAAATAAATAATGATTATATAGATCTATTGATTGTATACGCAAACAGAAATGCTAAGGTGATTTGCATGTAGCATTGGCGGATGCAGTTAATGAGTGGGGGAGATTGATCAGCTTGACGGCTTGGGGGATGTAACTGTTTGCAGTCTAGTGGTCCTGGCATGGACGCCACGTAACCTCTTCCCTGATGGGAGTGGGACAACCAGTCCATAAGCAGAGGATTGTGCTGGGAACAGCCCCCAAGTGTTGCCACACTATTGGCATCGATGTAGCATGCCCATAACTCAAGACTAGAAGTTGATTAGTAGAAACAAGAGGCTGCAGATGCTGGAATCTGATTGAAAAAGAAAGATATGTGGAACTAGATAACGGAGGAATGAGGGGCAGAGAGAATCAGGTAGGGAATGAAACTGAATGTAACAGTGGGGGTGGAGGTTGGGGGTTGTCTGTGGATGCTAGCCTGAGACAGAAAGGAGTGAAGGTTACCTGAATCTATAAAATTCACTATTCATATCACTGGGATTCAGCAACCCAAGCTCACTCTGACAGCGAAGAGGGCTAAAGTCTGAGAGATTAGTGTGGGAAATTGCATGCAACTGAGAGGTCAAGATGGCTACTGTGGACAGAGCATGGGTGTTATGTAAGATGCTCTAGGCTTGGTTTCATCAATATTGACAAATTACATCAGGAACATCAAGTGGGAGTTGTGGGCTTGTGGGGCTTGTTCTTATGCTGTGCTCTTCTATGTTTTATGTTCTACAGTATATTTTCTGTTTTTGCTTTGGCTACCAGCATCTAATATTTTTCCCCTTGTGTAGATTTTGATTATACAATGATCGAAGTCTTTGCAGATCATTTATGGAGTTGTATAACATGGAAGTGGTCCCACAGCCCACCAGATCCATGCTGACCTTTTTGCTTATCTACACTAACATTACTTTCCTTCTTTGCCTTGCCTGCTTAAGTGTATGTCTAAAGGCCTTTTACACACAGTACTTGTATCTGATTCCATCACCCCTGTGGCAGTACATTCCAGATACCAATTGTAAACACAAGAGATTCTGCAGATGCTGGAAACCCTGAGTAACACACACCAAATACAGGTTAGGCAGGATTTATGGAGAGGAATAAAGAGTCAATGTTTTGGGTTGAGACCTTTCATCAGGACTTGAAAGGAAGGGGAAAGAAGCCAGAATAAATTTGGGAGAGGAGGAGGAGTTGGCCCCAGTTATGTTTCCCTTTTCATTGACAATATGGAACAGTCGACTTTCTAGATATGGAATTATCAGCACTGGTGATGCTCTGAACTCTTTCTGACAATTGCATTGGTGTTGCTTCATGCATCCCTGCCCTCAGATTTACTTGGTCCATTTCTCTCTCCATCTTGATCTCTCTGTCTCCATCTCTGGAAACAGACAAAAACTAATGTATTTTATTATTCTGCTGATTATTAGTTATCTTGACAGTACCTCTTCCCAACATGTCACTTGTAAAAATGACCTTCCCTTTTCTCAGTTCCTCCATCTCTACCACATCTGTCACAGGATCAGAATTTCCTTTCCAGAACATCAGTGATGTCCTCCTCCAGAGAGTGGGGCTTCCCTTCCTTTACCATTGATGTTGTTCTCACCTCCATCTCCTCTATTCCCAGATATTTGCCTCATCCCATCTTCCTGCCAGAGTAATGGGGATAGAGTTCCTCTTGTCCTTAACCTGCAACCCTTTGAGCCTCCACATCCAGTAAGCACATCTTTTTCCCCCACTCCTCTCCACCTTCTGTAGGGATTGCTCTCTTATGATTCCCTTGTCCTTCCATCCTTTCCCACTGATCTCCCTCCTGGCACTTATCCCTGCAAGCAGCACAAGCACTATGCTTGCTCATTCACCTCCTCTCTCACTACTGTTTAGGGCCTAAACAGTCCTTCCAGGTAAGGCAACACCGCACCTGCCAGTCTACTGGGGTCACCTACTGTATCCAGTGTTCCAGGTGTAGATTCCTTTACATCAGTGAGACATGACGTACTGTAGATAAGTGAACTGCTTAGTCAATCATCTTCACTCCATCTGTAACAGGGAGGATTTTCTGTTGGCTAACTACTTTAATTCCACTCTCCATTCCTATTCTGACATTTCAGTCCATGGCATCCTCTACAACCACTCTTAGCTTGAAGGAGCAACATGTTGTATGCTGTCTTGGTAGCCTCCAAACTGACAGGATGAAAGTCGATTTCTTCAATTTCTAGTAATTTCTCCCCACTTCCCTTTCTCTCCTTTTCTATTTTCCTCTCTTGCCTATCACCTTCCTCTTGCTATCCTCCTCCTTCCCTTTCTGCTATGGTCCATGCTCCCCTCCTATTAGATTCCTTCTTCAGCCCCTTTCCCTTTTCCACCTATCACTTTTCAACTTCACTCCCTCACCTCACTCACCTGGCTTCACCTAACCAGAGGCAGTTCACAAGGATGATTCTGGGAATGAAAGAGTTATCATACAAAGAATGTTTGATGGCTCTGGGTCTGTACTTGCTGAAATTTAGAAGGCTGAAGAGGGATCTCATTGAAACCTTTCGAATGTTGAAAGGTTTAGACAGAGTAGATGTGGAAAGGATGTTTCCCATTGTCCAAAGCCTCAAGATAGAAGGACATCCATTTAAAATGGAGATGTGGAGAAATTTCTTTAGCCAGAAGGTGGTGAATTAGTTACCACAGGCAGCCGTGGAGGCCAGGTCATTGGGTGTATTTAAGATTGATAGGTTCTTGATTGGACATGGCATCAAAGGTTACGGGGAGAAGGCCAGGGCGTGGGGCTGAGGGGGGTGGTTAAAGAACAGCTATGATTGAATGGTGGAGCTGACCCGGTGGGCCAAATGGCCTAATTCTACTTCTATGTCTTATGGTCTAATCCCCTTCCGGCTTGTACTCCTTCCCCTCCTCTCACCTTCTTATTCTGGGCTTCTTCCCCTTTCCTTTACAGTTCTGATGAAACATGTCATCCAAAAGCTGAACTGTTTACTCCTTTTCCATAGATGCTGCCTGACCTGCTGAGTTCCTCCAGATGCCAATCGCTCTGTTTAAAAAAAAACTTTCCCCTGAGGTCCCTTTAAAATCTCCTATTTCTCACCCTAAAACTATGCAGTCTTGTTCAGATCCCTCACATAGGAAAAAAGATTTTGATAATATCAAGTCTGCTTTGGTCCAGGAGAAACAAATCCACTCTTAACCCATAATTTGAAGTCCTGCAAATGAGGAGACATATTGAGGATTGGAAGCACCCAATATTGTCACAGCACCTGCATTATATTCCTATACGTACGAACACAAGTGTGCCTCCTATTCAATGACCTGCGTTGGCACTTTCAGGGAACTATGGACTTTGGGTCATTAACATTCCTTATTGCCCAGCCATTTACTGGGTATGTCCTACACTTGTTCTACTTCTCAAAACACATCACCTCACAAATTGGTATTTGATCTGATTTTAAATGCATTCTGTGCAGTGTTAACTGTCATTTGGAGGAGTGAAATCCACACAAAATCTACCCTGCATGGTCAAAGAAAACATCCTGCATGCCACAGTTCCTGGACAGACATTGGATTGCATAGTAAGAGAACATTCAAAAGAAGTGACTTGGGCATTTGCGACATGTTGCATGCCTCAGTTCCTGAGATGTTGAACTGTGCATAATTAGGCTCTTGGTAAGGACCAGTAAAAAGAAGGTAGGTTTAAGTAGAGCAGCCATTGTGTGAAGGGGCCATGGTAAGAGTGGGGACTTCAGGCTTTACCTCTCCTTGTTGAAGCCTCATGAGCCAGAGGCAAGGAGGGAGGGCTTCAGATTTTTGGATCACTGTTTTTTTTTCAGGGAAAATGGGACCTGTATAGAAGGGCTGATTTGCTCCTGAATTAGAAGGTGACTAGTATCTTTGTGGGAAGATTTGTAGTGCTGTAGAAAGTGGAGTTTAAGCTAGGGTTGCAAGGGGATGGGAACCAGAGCACCAGAGTAGATAGTGGAGTGGTTTGGGAAAGATGTTAAGCCTACATACAAAGTCAGGGATCAAAGTACTGAGCATGGTGACACTAATGCTCTGAGTTGCCTACATTTCAATGCAAGGAATATTGTAGGAAAAGTGGCTGAGCTTAGAGCATGGATCAGCATGTAGAATTATGACATTGTAGCCATTAGTGCAGGGGTTCCCAACCTGGGGTTCATGAACCCCATGGTTAATAGTAGGGATCCATGGCATAAAAAAGGGTTGGGAACCTTTGCATTAGTAAGACTTGGCTGCAGGAGATCAGGACTGGCAGCTCAATATTCCAGGGTTCCATTGCTTTAGATGTGACAGAGCAGGAAGGATTAAAGGGGCAGGAAGGATTACTATTCAGGGAAAATGTCATGGCAGTGCTGAGACAGGAGAGCTTGTCTATTGAGTGTTTTATGGAGGGAAATGAGGAATAAGAAAGGGATGACCATTTTAAAAGGATTATATTTTAGACCGTCCAACAGTCTGTGGGATTTAGAGAAGCAAATTTGTATAGATATCGCAGACTGTTGCAAGAAAAATGAAGATGTGATAGGTGATTTTAATTTTCCACTTATTTTTGGGATTCACATACTGTAAAAGGACTGAATGAGAGAGAGTTTGTCAAATATGTTGGAAGAAAGTTTCCTTAATCAGTATATTGAGGTCCTAATTAGAGAGACTGCGATATTGGGCAGGTGGCAGAAGTTTGTGTTGGGGAGCACTTTGCATCTAGTGATTATAATGCCATACATTTTAAGATAATTATGGAGAAGGATAGGTCTGGTTTTTGGGTTGAGGTTGTATATTGGAGAAAGGCCAATTTTGATGGTATCAGAAAGGGTCTGGCAAATGTGGATTGGGACAACTGGTTTCCTGGTGAAGGTGTACTTGGTAAGTTGATGGCCTTCCGACGTGCAAAAGTATAGGCAGGAAGGATCAAATGAGGTAGTTGAGTATAAGAAGTGCAAGGAAACACTAAGAAGGAAATTGGGAGGGCTAAGAGTGTGGAAAGAGCTGTCAGCAGAAGTGGATGTGAGTTTGACCTCAATATTTAAGACAAACTTGGCAAGGTATATGGAAGAGTATAGTTTGGAGGGTTATGGTGCTAGTGCAGGTCAATGGCACTAGCAGATTAATAGATCAGCATGGACTAGATGGGCTGAAATGCCTGCCTTTGTGCTGTAGTGTTCTATGACTCTATATTAACAGATAGCCTCATCAGCTAAAGGAATGCAAAGAGAACCTTTTATCCTAGCACATTATCAGAAATAAAAAATAGGTTGCTCTAGCAGAAAGGTGAAGGAGAATCCTAAGGGATTCCACAGATTTCAAGATTTTTCTAAGAGCAGATCGATGGCAAGGGACAACATTGGTCCTCTGGAATATCGGAGTGATCATCTATGGATGGAACTGAAAGAATGGAGGAGATCTTCAATGTAGTTTTTGCATCTTTATTTACTCGGAAAACAGTCAGAGTCTACAGAGGTGAGGGCAAACAACAGGGAGGTCATGGACCATTCAACAGATTACAGAGGAGAAGTTATTAGCTGTCCTAAGGAAAATTAGGGTGGGTTAATCCCCAGGGCCTGATGAGATATTCTCTTTGGACCTTGTGGGAGGCTAGTGCAGAAATTGTAGGGGCTCTAGAAGAGATATTTAAAAAGTCTTTAGCCAATACAGAGGTGTCAGAGGATTGTAGAATAGCTAACATCATTCTGTTGTTTAAGAAAGGCTCTGAGAATAAGCCAGGAAATTATAGGGCAATGAGCCTGATATCAGTAGTGGTTAAGTTATTGGAAGGTATTCTAAGGGACTGGATATACAAGTATTTGGATAGACAGGGACTGCTTAGAGTTATTGAATGTGGCTTTATGCATGGTAAGTCTTACTGAGTTTTTCCAAGGAAACCACCAGCAAAAATGATGAAAGAAAGACAGTGGATGTTGTCTTTTTAGACTTTTGCAAGGCTTTTGACAAAGTCCTACATGAGAGGTTGGTCAAGAAGGTTTAGTTGCTTGGCATTCAAGCTGAAGTAGTAAATTGGATTGGACACTGGCTTCGTGGGAGAAGTCAGAGTGGTAGTAGATGTTGCCTCTTTGGAGGCCTGTGACTAGTGGTGTGCCACAGGGATTGGTGCAGGGTCCATTGTTTGCCATCTATGTCAATGATATGGATGATGATGTGGTAATCTGGATCAGCAAATTTGAAGATGACATCAAGCTTGGGGTGTAGTGGACAGCAAGGAAGACCATCAAAGCTTGCAGTGGGATCTAGACCAGCTGGGAAAACAGGCTGAAAAATGGTAGATGGAATTTAATGCAGAAAAGTGTGAAGTATTGCACTTTGGGATGGTAAGCAGGCTAGGTCTTACATGGTGAGCAGGAGGGCACAGAGGACTGTGGTAGAACAGAGGGATCTGGAAATACGATTCTATAATTCCTTGAAAGTGGCTATACAGGTAGATAGGGTCATAAAGAGAGCTTTTGGCACATTGGCCTTCAAAAATCAAAGTATTGAATACAGGAGTTGGAATGTTATGCTGAAGTTGTACATGATATTGGTGAGGTCTAATTTGGAGTATTGTGAGTAGTTTTGGTCACTTATCTACAGGAACAATGCCAATGAGTTTGAGAAGGGTGTAGAAAAAATGTAAGGATGTTGCTAATACCTGAGGAGCTGAATTATAAGGAAAGGCTGAAAAGGTCAGAACTTTATTCTTTAGAACATGGAAGAAAGTGGGGAGATTTGATAGAGGTATTCAAAATTATGAGGTGTATATATAGGGTAAAATCAAGCAGACTTATTCCATTAAGATTGGGTGAGACTAGAACTAGATGTCATGAGTTAAGGATAAAAGGTGAAATGTTTCAGGGCAACATGAGGGGAAACTTCTTCGCTCAGTGGAAGGTGAGAGTGTGGAACCAGCTGTCTGCAGAAGTGGATGTGGGTTTGATTTCAACATTTAAGTCAAACTTGGCAAGGTATACGGAGGAGTTATAGTGTAGTTTGGAGGGTTATGGTGCTGGTGCAGGTCAATGGCACTAGCAGTTTAATAGATCAGCATGAATTAGATAGGCTGAAAGGCCTGCCTTTGTGCTGTAGTGTTCTATGACTCTATATTAACAGATAGCCTCATCAGCTAAAGGAATGCAAAGAGAACCTTTTATCCTAGCACATTACCAGAATAAAAAATAGAAACCTATGAACAATAAAAATGTAGGGGATGCTACTTCCTGGTTTCACTTTCATGTGAAAGGATTTTTAAAGAGCATTTAGGAGAGTATCTTGTATCAGTAATTTTAGCCTGACTAGGGATGAGTCAGTGCTAGACCAAAGATGAGTGAATAAAGCCAGACAAGTGGTTTGAAGTTTCAGTGGGTTAGCATTTTGGGGATGGTGATCAAAATGTTGTAAGTTTCCAGGTAATTTTGTAAAGTGATAATGAGAGTCTGGAAATTAAGGCTCTGTATTGGGGCAAGGACAATTTCACCATCTTTTGACAGGACTTGGCAAACATGGATTGGTGAGTGTATACTATTTCTTGCGAGTAAACCTACATCTGACATATGGTAGTCTTTTCAAAGTGAAATAGAGTTCAGGGCTAACCTTTTCCTTTTGGGTGAAAGTCAATAATGGAACATTAGATGTCAAGGGACAGCGAAGATTTGGTTAAGGACAAAAATAGAATTACATGGCAAGTATAGAGGACTGAAAATAGAAGATGTCCTTCAGGGTTATAGAGAATGTAGGGAAATGTGTCAGGAAGAAATGAGAAGGGTAAAGATAGGCTATGAAATATCACTGAAATTATAGAAACTGTCGGAGCCTTGTTTAAGAGTAAGAAGGTGACCTGGGGAAAAAGTGGTGCCCATTTGGGACTGAAGGGGCAATGTGTAGGGCAAAGGAACATATGGCAGACAATAATAACATTTTTTCTGTAGCTTAGGAACCCAGGTTCAGTTTGAGGAGCTTTCCTGTGAGGGCTGATGTTAGGTGGGCTGGGTTGAATGGTAAACTTAGGAACACATACAAAATGCTGGAGGAACTCAGCAGGCCAGGCAGCATCTATGGAAAAGAGTAAACAAATAACGTTTTGGCCAAGACCCTTCATCAGGACTTACACCCAAAGCCTTTTATTTAATTACAATGTACAATGTACAAATCGGGAGGAATTATCTCCACTTGCCTAAATTAATACAGCTGCAAAGAACTGCAACATCATCCACAGTGTAGCGATGTACCTAATTACTACCCCATCAACCCCTTCAAAAAACATCACAGTGACTGCAAATGTAGCATGTAGAGAATAGACAGTAGTCTAGCAAGTCAGGCAGTAACTATGGAGAGGAACAAACAGTCGGTATTTCAAGCTGAGACCCTTCATCAGGATTGGAAAGGAAGGGAAGAAGCCAGAATAAGAAAATGGGAAAGGTGAATGAATTTAAGGTAACATGATAGGTGAAACCAGGTGAGAGGGGAGCTAGGGGAGGGGAGATGTAGTGAGAAGTTGGAAAGTTATAGGTAAGAGAGGTAAAGGCCTGAAAAAGAGGGAATCTGATAGGACAAGGGGAGTGGACTATGGGAGAAAGGAAGGATACCAAAGGGAGTTGATGAGCAGATAAGGAGAAGGGGTAAGAAGGAAGATAGAATGGGGAATGGAAAAAGATGGGGAGAAATTACCAAAAGCTGAAGTACTGTAGATGTTCATGCTATGAGCTGGGAGTCGACTGTGACAGTATGAGATGTTGCTCCTTCAACCTGAGAGTGACCTTATCATGTCAGCAGAGGAGGCCATGTTGGTAAGGGAGTGGGAAGTCAAATTGAAATAGGTAGCCATCAGGAAATTCCACCTTGTGTGGCCAATGGAATGAGGGTGCTCAACCTATTGCTCAACCTATGTCAGACCTCACCAATGTGGTGGGAGACTCTGGCACAGATCCAGGTGAAGTATCACCTCACCTGATGGGATGTTTGGGGCCCTGAATGATGATGAGAGGGGAGATGTAGGGGCACATTTAGTACTTGACCCACTTGCAGGGAAAAGTTCTAGGCAGGAAATCAGTGGTGAGGGATGAGTGGACAAGGAAATCATGCAGAGAGTAATCCCAATGGGAAGTGGAGGGTGGGAAGGAAAGATGTGTAGGAGCTTGTTGAAAATGGCAGAAGTTACAGAATGATGAGCTGGATATGGAGACTTGTTGGGCTGGTAGGTAAGAACAAGGAGAACTCTATCCCTCATATGGCAGTGGTAGGGTGTACAGGAAATGGATGAGATGCAGATGAGGACAGCATCAATGTTTTCCTACCCATTCTTTGAAGGAAGAGGACATCTCAGATATTCTGGAATGGAAAGCCTCATCCAGAGAACAGATGTGGCAAAGCTGGAGGAGCTGAGAAAAGGGTATAGCATTTTATCAAGTGACGAGATCGCTGGGATGATCAGTAAGTTTATAAAATATATCAGTAGGTAGTCTATCTCTAGAGATGGAGAAGAGAGATTATTAAAAAGAAAGGTGCTTCTGAGTTGCATGCTATCCTATTTGGAAATGCTTTCCTACATGGTCCCTAGGTAAATATCTTGGCCCTTATCACCAGCCACCAGCTGTTCAAGAATATCACAGACACAGTGCTGGAGAGGCTTAGCAGGTCAGGCAGCATCTGTGGAAGGGAATAAAAAACCGATATTTCACGCCACAATCCTTCATCAAAGCTGCACACAAGGCAGCTTACCACCCATTTGTAGGGATATAGGAATGGACAATAAATACTGGCCAAGCTGGAATCTGAGAATTGAATAAAAATGATTTTCAAAAATTTAATACTACATGCAATCAGATGGAGATTATTCAATTTTACCCTTTACAATTCCTGTAATTAGGAGTATACTCCTATGTTTGCTTTTACACTGATTCTTCCTGACTGATACCAAAAGATGATAGCTGAAAACTGAAGGTGCAAGAATGCTCATGCAGTAACTAAACCTCAGGGCTACTGTACTCCATGTGTATCATGCTTTTTGTATGAAGCATTGTGGGATGTGAAACAGAAGAGGAAAGTTGACAAAACTTATTTGAAGGGATGAATACAAAATAAATCTGTTTAAATTAAATAAAAGAAGATCTAAAGCATCTTAGATGCTTTGTAGAAATATTATAAGGGGAAATAACTAGAATTCAACTTTTTTTTAAACATTTCAGAGCCTGATTGATGATTTCATGAATAGCTGTTTTGCTAAGATTATTTCTTCACGACAGGCTTTACATCTTCTGAAGCGGTAGGTTTTCCATCAAATGCTTGCTAAGTTCTTATAGATGCTTACAATACAGAAAGGAATGATTTCTAACTTCACAAATAAGATGTTGGTTTTAAATTTTACAGAACAAAGTTAGAAAGTTATTATGAGAATTTGTTTTTCACAATAAAATAAATGATTTTTAGCAGAATGATAGAATGTTGTAAGATCATAAGATATAGGATGTAGAATTAGGCTATTTGGCCCATCAAGTCTGCTCTGTCATTCAATCGTGGCTGTTTTTTTTCCCTCAACCCATTCTCCTGTAACCAATTATGTTCCAGTTGTTCAGATGCTGTTGTTGCTGGTTGTAATGCACACTTGCACATTTAGACCATGCGTTTCTCTCACAGGCATGATAGGAATTGCTTTGACAATAGTATATGGAAAGTCAAATACGAGTTTATTGTCAAATGCACAAATACATGCATGCACAGGTACAATGAAAAAGTAATCTGCAGTAGCATCACAGGTACATAGCATCATATAAGCAGCATTCACAAGAAAAACAAAGAACACTAATCATGAAGTTTATAATTTTTAAAACAAACTCCATTTTAGTGCAACGAGGGTGCTTTAGCAATGTTGATTTGATGCTATTATTGCAATAATGGACCTTATGAATGCATCTGGCTTTGAGTTCAATTGGCATAGAGAATCCAGCAGGAAGGATGTTTTTACATGCATCCACATCAGAAGCTCTCTGGCACGGAGACTCAAGAAATTCTGTAGATGCTTGTAGCAACATGCACAAATGCTGAAGGAACTCAGCAGGTCAGGCAGCATCTATGTTGGGAATTGGGCAGCTGGTGTTTTGAGCCAAAAGCCTTCATCAGGACGGGAAAGGGCCGTAATATAAGTTGGGGGGAGTGGAGGGGCACATTTGTGAGTCCAGGTTGGGGGTGGGGGTCAAAACCAGGTGGATGAAAGTGAATGGTGTGAGAGGCTAGGATGCAATGAGTGCATCTGACAAAGGGCTGAATACAAATCTAATGGGAGAAGTTTGTAGACCACAGAATAAATGGAAGGTGGGAAACCAAAGGGTGGTGACGGGTAGGTCGTAAATCACAATGTGGAGTTACATAATGTGGAAAAAGGCTCTTTGGCCCAAAATTTTCTGCCAGTCATCAAGCCTATCCATATTAATTCCACTTGCTTGCACTTATACTATGAACCTCTCTGCCCTGCTCATTCAGGTACATGTCTAGTTACCTCTCCAATATGTTGTCAGTGCTTCTGCTCTGCCACATTCCACAGACCAGCAACACTTAAGATTCCCTCTAAACCTCCTCCCACTCAAACATCCTATCAGTTTTATATATCCTATCAAGGGAAACAGTTTCCAGGAAAACAGTCTTTGCTTGAACCTTCTTTTCTTATAATGCTGATGCGCCATCAATAACTCTTGGGGACGTGAGGTGAGATATAGGCTTTTATTGGCTGGAAGAAAGAACAAGCAGCAATTGACCACCACACTGCATCCTGGAGACCGAGGCCGGGGTGGTGTCCCCAATCGCTTTTATACCGAGGTCTGTGGGAGGTGCCACAGGAGCAGTCAGCAAGGTGGGCGCATGTCCAGACAGGTTTATGCAGTTCACCACACTCACCCCTCCTTTGTTTTAAAAGAGAGTCCCCATGGGGCAAAGTTTCTTACAAGTATATTTACAGGTTAAGCCTATCAGGTGGTTGAATCTGTCACTGCGATCTACGTAGCACTGGCTGTGATTGCACAGGTGCTGGTGGAGATTGCACCGGAGACAGTGGTTGTGCTGGTTCCAGCCTAGCTGGAGGTGTCAGCCCACTAGGCATCAGTGATCCCTCATGTGTGTGCGAGGCACCTGGTATATGCGTGTGCGAGACGCCCGGTATAGGAGTGTCGTGAGGAAGTGATAGAGCCTGCCGCCCGCCTCGAAGCTGGTGTAGGGGTGGTCCTCTGGGCGGATGGGGAGCTGGTGATAGGCGGATTTCAGATCTATTGTTACACCTTGTACTGAGCTATCTGGTTGACCATATCCACGATGCGGGGTAGGGGGTATGCGTCAAGCTGCGTGAACCTATTGATGGTCTGGCTATAGTCCACTTCCATCCTATTTTTCTGCCCAGTCCGAACAACAACCACCTGGGCCCTCCAAGGACTTGTGCTTGGCTCAATGATCCCCTCCCTGAGCAGCCGCTGCACCTCTGACCGAATGAAGGCCCTGTCCTCCGCGCTGTACCTCCTGCTTTTAGTTGCCACAGGTTTACAGTCGGGGGTTAGGTTGGCGAACAGCGGTGGGGGAGGGATCTTGAGGGTGGAGAGGCTGCAAGTGGTGTCAACAGCGTAGCTGTCAGCATGGTGCTGGGTGGGATGTGTGGGTCGGTGTGTGTGTGGTCAGTAGCGGGGTATATGACGAAGTCCCACAAAACTGAGGATTCCTGACTGAGTGGTGAGTGGTGGGAGGGGCCCATCATATGCCATTGTCACAGTTTCGAGGTGACTCTAGAAGTCCAGCCCCAATAGCACAGGCGCGCACAGTTGACGCATGACCAGTAGCGCAAAGTTCTAATATTCTGTGCCCTGCACCACCAATGTCGCTACACAACCCACCCGGATGTCTGTGGAATGCGACCCAGAAGCCATGGTGACTCTCTGGCTTACCGGCCATGTCACAGGTCCGCAGCGTTGCACCATGTCAATAAAACTCTCAGTGCTGCCCATGTCAAACAGGCAGCTAGTCCTGTGCCCCTCCACCAGGATGTCCATCATTGACCTTGCAAGCTGGTGTGGGGCGCTTTGGTTGAGGGTTACGGAGGCCAGAGTTGAATCGCTGTCTTGGTGCCCGGTAAGCACCGGTGGGTTGGGGGCGGGGTGAGATGGCGCCGACAAAGATGGCGGCCCCCATGTCTCGCACGCAGCGCTGCCCGACCCCGCTCGTGGTTCAGACTTACAGACCTTGGTGAAATGGCCCTTCTTCCCGCAGCTGGAGCAGGTCTCTTCTCAGGCCGGGCAGCGTTTTCGGGGGTGCTTTTTGAGTCCGCAGAAGTAACACTGCGCGGACTTGCGACTGGCAACAGCTGTGGTCGGTTTCGGGGAGTTCGTGGACTCGCGACTGGTAGCGGCGGGTGGCGGGGTCTGAAGTGTCCACGGAACCGGCAGGGGATCGCGCGGCTGGACAGCATCAGCATTGTGCAGAGCAAGCTCCAGCATGTCAGCCATCTCAGTCGCTGAGCGTAAGGTAAGATCGGCATTTTCCAGCAGCCGCTGGCGCACGTACACTGACCTGATTCCCATAACGAAGGCGTCTCGTACTATCAGCTCCGCATGTTGTTCCGTCGTCAGTCCTATGCAGTCGCAAGTTCGCACGAGTGTCTGTAAGGCTAGGAGAAACTGCCTGCTCGACTCATCGGGTTGCTACTGCCGCGTCGCTAAGCAATGTCTTGCGTAGTCAGTGTTCACCGGCCTCAAGTACCGTCTTTTGAGGGCGTCCAGTGCCCCTTGGTAGGTCGGTAGGTCCCTAATAAGGGAGAATACTTTCGGACTTACTCTAGATAGTAATATTTTGTACATTGTGGCAGGCTCAGTCACTGGAATCTGTTCCAAGTATGATTGGAAGCATGCAAGCCAGAGTTCAAAGGCAAGATCTGCTTCTGAGTCTTGAGGATCAAGGTCTAATTTTTCCGGATGTAAAATGCTTTCCATTTTTTAAAACTTCCAGCAAATAAAATTGATGCACCATCAATAACTCTTGGAGACGTGAGGCGAGATATAGGCTTTTATTGGCTGGAAGAAAGAACAAGCAGCAATTGACCACCACGCTGCATCCTGGATACCGAGGCCTTTATACTGGGGTCTGTGGGAGGAGCCACAGGAGCAGTCAGCAAGGGGGGGGGGGGGGGGGCGTGTCCAGACAGGTATATGTAGTTCACCACATATGCAAGCACTTTAATCTAGGCAACAATTTGTGAATCTTTTCTGGATTCACTCTATCATAACCATGTTCTTTTTGTAGTGTGCTCAGAACTGCATATGGTACTCCAAGCCCAACCTAACAATGTTTGGTACAATGTGATGTCCCTGCTCTTACACTTAATGACTTACCTGTTGAAGTTGCAAATGCCATACATCTTCCTCAGTAGCAGGTTAGGGAACTATGGAGGTCTCTCTAATCAACAGCACTCCTAGGACCCTTGCCATTCACTGTATGTAATGACTTGGTTGAATTTCCCAAAATGCATCACTATGCCATTATCTGAATTAAATTCCATCTGCCGTTCCCTTGCCCATTTTCCCAATTGATCTCTGTGCTTTGCAATCTCCTTCACTGTCCATACGTCAGAAGCAGGCAGTGGACAGCACAACTTCACAAACTAGCATCCCACCTGTCCTGTCAAGCATCTTATTTTTATCCTGTAGTCATCAGACTCTCAGAACCCACCGACATTGAAGTGGAAACAAGTCAATCTAGATCCTCAGATCCTCTAGATCCAACATTCTGGGGTTGGCAGTCTATGACAGGTAGAATGCATCAAGTTTTTTTACTTGGGCTGCAACTAATGTCATAAGCAAATTTAAAAAAATATATTTGGGCTAACATGGTAAGTTGGGTGGCAAGGAAGTATACCCATTATTATTGAGTTAGTGACCTTGGTTTAGTTCTTGCACTGACTGTAAGGAATTTATACATTCTCCTGGTGAATGTGTTGGTTTCTTCCAGTTGCTCTGGTTACCTCCCACATTCCAAAGATGTATGGCTTAGTAGGTTAATTTATCACAGGCCTTTTACCATGCTGCATCTCTAAATAAAAGAAAGTAAATAAAAGGAAACAGAGTTGTAAAAATTGTACTGCACACAACCAGTCTCTTCTGCCCAAATTGTCCATGTCAAACTTGCCCATTTGAGCAAGTTTCATTTTACTTCATTAACCCATATGTCTCAAAACCTTTCCTATCCATGTTTCTATTTAAATGTCTTCTAATCATTGTCATGGTATCTGTCACTACCACTTCCACTGGAGTGAGTAAGGGGAGGATGCAAGAAGAAAATGACAAGCTGAATAAGTGGACAGCAACATGGTAGATGACTCCACTTAAGTACTTTAGAAAGTGAAATCCTGAGTTTATATTAAATAATGGGAGGTTGGGAAATATAATGGCATTCAGAAGAACCAGTGCTCCTTGTATATAAGTAGCTGGAAGTAAGCATGAAAATGTGGCATATAATTAGGAAAGCAAATGTTACAACATGGTATGGGGGGGGTCTCTCAAATGAAGATGAGCTGAGCTAGCTCGACCTCTGTCCTTTTAAAGTTAGAGGAATAAAACTTAGGACCATTGAACCATGCAAAGTTTTTTGACGGGTTATCAGGGTAGATAAGGAGAACAATTTTGACTTGGTTGAGGAACCTTCAGCTTGCTATCCAGGTTCATTGTTGAACTCTCAGACTTTAGGTAACTTGTCTGTATCAAAATTTTATTTCCGTTATTTTAAATGTATTGTGCTTTAGTTAAGGTTGTAAGTAATTGTAATATTTAATTTGTTACATTAGATTTCAGAATTTAAACATGCCTTCTCTTGAGTCAGAAATTGATGTTACAATTGAACGTATTATTCAACACTACACAGGAGAATTGATGTTCATAAAAAAGGTAAGAGCAACTATACCAAGTTAGATTGGTGAGACGTGCTCTATTGTATTTGTGGAAAAAATTACTACATGCCCACTTATAGGGTGATTGAGAATATACAGAACATGGGGGTATTTATTGTTAAAATTGGAAACCTAACCCAAATCAGCTCACTTGGTCTGGAAATAATTTAAACAAGCTGGTTTGGGAAGGAGCTGAGTTAATTATAATTAAAGAATGAATAATGCTGGGATTTTATGTTAAATTAGCACCCAGCCATGTGCTTCCCAGTGCTTGCAAAATCCAAAATACAAGTGGATTCCCATTAATTGGGACACATCGGGACCAGTACATTTTGGATCAATTAAGCAACTGCCCCCATTAGCCAAAGTTCATGGAAATAGTTAAAAAGGTATATTAGAAAAAACATTTAACTGAGTAACAATTTTCATATTTAAATGAAATACAGAACAAATTAGAACACAATCAATACTACTACAGTACTATAAAACTGTGCATTCGTTCCAAATAGTTATTGACAGAGGAATTCATCCAGTGTACACTGCCATGTTCTTTTGTTAGACTGTAAATGAATAAACTCAGTGCAGACACCTAATGCAGATAATGGACAACCTTCATACAATGCTTTTGATGATTGCATCCTCTCTTCATTTTCATTTTCACATTCAGGATGATTGTCAATACATTCAAAATCTTCATAGTACCTAACTTGTTGAAGTAGTAAAATTGTTTCATTGAAACTCTTGGCTGTTTCTGGTAACTCCAAACCTGAAATTTTGAAATTTTTGAGCAAACCCATTTTAAATTGTCTTACTGCTTATTTCTCGCCACCTATCAGTGCCAAATTAAAGCTGTTCACTGTAAACATGTTTCAGTGTCTAATAGCCACATAAGTGCATGCATCTGATGTTAGTTAGAAACTGTTCAGCAACAGTCTCCTGCCCAATTAAGCAGCATAGTGTCGCAAATAAATGGTGCAATCCTGGATATTTTCTCGATTAGTTTTTGTTCTTTGAAGTTTGTCCTAAATAAGTGGCTGCCCCAATTAACTGAAATCCACTGTATACTGGAAGTGGGAATTGCCAGATTTACAAGAATGCTTTACTTCACATGTTGTTCAGGTGGAGCACCATTACTTGTATTCTTCAAGCAAACCTACAGCGATCCACCTCCAAATCTATGCTTTTCAGTTTTCACTCTCTCCTCCCCCACACTACCCCGTTATCTTTATCTCTGAAGGTTCCAGCTATTTTAATCTATTCTGTTTGGAGTTGTTTGTATCACTTCTGCCACACTCCACCTATCCATGCTATCATTGTAGGTAGTGACTACTAAAAGTATGTGATCATCATTGTTACTGCCTTTGCAGATGTAGCAATATTTCACATTTACAGTTAATTGGAAAGGTTCTTAATGCAGCAACAAGTGGTTGCTAAAGGAACTTTGTCTTGTTTAACATATTCTCAATTGTTTCAGTGAATGCATTCGTGGTGACTTGGAGTTGACCTTTGAACATGTGCAAGCATAAGTTTATCTGCATGTCACAGATTGATACAGAGGTTTGGAGAGTAGTCACTTTAACCATATAACAATTACAGCATGGAAACAGGCCATCTCGGCCCTTCTAGTCCATGCCGAACGCTTACTCTCACCTAGTCCCACTGACCTGCACTCAACCCATAACCATCCATTCCTTTCCTGTCCATATACCTATCCAATTTTACTTCAAATGACAATACCGAACCTACCTCTACCACTTCAACTGGAAGCTCGTTCCACACAGCTACCACTCTAAGTAAAGAAATTCCCCCTCATGTTACCCTTAAACGTTTGCCCCCCAACTCTCAACTCATGTCCTCTTGTTTGAATCTCCCCTACTCTCAATGGAAAAAGCCTATCCATGTCAACTCTATCTATTCCCCTCATAATTTTGAATACCTTTCTTAAGTCCCCCCTCAACCTTCTTCGCTCCAAAGAATAAAGACCTAACTTGTTCAATCTTTCCCTGTAACTTAGGTGCTGAAACCTAGGTAACATTCCTGTAAATCTTCTCTGTACTCTCTCTATTTTGTTGACGTCCTTCCTATAATTCGGTGACCAGAACTGTACACAATACTCCAAATTTGGCCTTACCAATGCCTTGTAGAATTTTAACATTACATCCCAACTCCTATACTCAATGCTATGATTTACAAAGGCCAACATACCTAAAGCTTTCTTCACACCCTATCCACATGAGATTCCACCTTCAGGGAACTATGCACCATTATACCTAGATCACTCTGTTCTACTGTATTCTTCAATGCCCTACCATTTACCATGTATGTCCTATTTGGATTATTCCTACCAAAATGTAGCACCTCACACTTATCAGCATTAAACTCCATCTGCCATCGTTCAGCCCACTCTTCTAACTGGCCTAAATCTCTCTGCAAACTTTGAAAACCTACTTAATTATCCATAACGCCACCTACCTTAGTATCATCTGCATACTTACTAATCCAATTTACCACCCCATCATCCAGATCATTAATGTATATGACAAACAACATTGGACCCAGTACAGATCCCTGAGGCACACCACTAGTCACTGGCCTCCAACCTGACAAACAGTTATCCACCCCTACTCTCTGGCATCTCCCATCCAGCCATTGTTGAATCCATTTTACTACTTCAATATTAATACCTAACGATTGAACTTTCATAACTAACCTTCTGTGTGGAACCTTGTCAAAGGCCTTACTGAAGTCCATATAGATAACATCCACTGCTTTATCCTCGTCAACTTTCCTCGTAACCCCTTCAAAAAATTCAATAAGATTTGTCAAACATGACCTTCCAGGCACAGATAAAACTCTCACATTCGTTCTGAAGATTAACTCAATTCCTGTGGGAAACCTGTTGGAATACATGCAAAATTGTAGAAATAAAGATTGAGTTAAATGTTTCACATCTGTCTTTGCTGACAATGGATGTGTTGTAGATCCTTTGGTTCATATTATGGTTTTCATGCCATCCTGGAACAAGAATAAAATGGAAAAAAAGAAATTTTGGATGTAGCTGAATTTGAGGAGAATAACTCAGAGTTATTTGAGATACATCCCACTACAGTGGTATCATTGGCAAACTTGTAGTTGGAGTAGGAGCAGAATCTGGCCATGCAATCGAGTGTACATAGAGCAGAGTTAGGGTGCTGAGGATTCAGCCTTGTGGAGCACCAGTGTTGAGAATAATTGTGGTGTAGGTGTTGCTGCCAGTCATTTCTGATTATGGTCTCTTGGTCAGGACATCCAGCCGTGCTTGAAGTTCAGCAGCATTGATATGGGACAAAGGACATCTGGGCAACTCCTGCTCTGTGCTCAAAGGCTAGCAATGACCTGGTGATGAAGGACATCCATGGATGTTGGGCTGACTCCGCTCGAGAGGCCCTGAAATCAGAAATCCATGCCTGCACGAGGCAGAAGGAGGCATGAGGGTTGGTCGGGTGGTGAGCCTGGAATTTGAGGTCCCATCGTTGGCTGGTTCAGTGGCCAATACCAAAGATGGAAGCCTGAAGGCTGATTGGAAGCCTGGTAACTGGAGGCCTGATGTGGAGTTGGAGGACAGTATGAGTATGAGGGAGGAAAGGGGCTTGTTTTGCTTATTGTGTTTTGATGAACATTGTGGGGATACTATGTTGGTGCCAGAATGTGTGGCAACACATGGGCTGGCTCCAGCACAAACTTAGGTGTGTTGGTTGTTAATGCAAACAGCACATTTCATGGTATATTTCTATAAGCATGTGATCAATAAATCTCATTTGTCATCAGGGATCACTGAGGAAGATGGGGGAGTTTGTCATCAAAACGTTGGTTAAAAATGATACCTTTACCCGGCTGCAAGCCTGAGAAGAATTTATTTGTCATATACACCAGGAAAGCACAAGTTTGTTTTTTAAATCTCAATCTGATTCTGAAGTCAAGTGTCCAGTTTCAGAGGGAGGTGTTGACTTCCAGTTTTCACAGTTTAGCGATGAACTTGCTCAGAGTTATAGTACTGAAGGTGGAGCTGTCGTCTGTATACAATAGTATGACGTAGGTGTCTTTACTGTCCAGATGATCTAGAGATAAGCAGGATGGCATCTGCCATAGACCAGTTTTGGTGGTAGGCAAATTGCAAGGTTTAGTCAAGGTTGTCTGGGAGGTTGGAGTTACTGGTGTGCCATAACCAGGGTCACAAAGCACTTCATGATATATCTGAGACCCACTGTGTGGTACTCATTAAGGCATGTTACCATGCATGTATTAGTTACAGGACTGATAGTGGATTTCTTAAAGTAGATGAGAACTTCAAGTTGCAGCAGGGAGAGGTTAAAAGTGCCTGTAAATGTCCCTGCCAGTTGATCTACACAGGATCTAATGATACAGCCAAGGACACCATCTGGGCCAGATGCTTTCTGCGGGTTCATTCTCTGGAAGACCGATCTTGGGCTCCAATGGTGACTGGGTTTAGGTGCATAGGAAACCATCCAGAAGGTTAGAGCTGCAGCTTTTAGGTCCAGGGATACCAGTCGGTACATGGAATCCAGGCGTGAACTCTGGAAAGCCATTAAGGGTGCCAAGAGGCAATATCGAGCCAAGTTGGAAGCCCAAGCTAACCAGAGGGATGCCAATAGACTATGGCAGGGTCTAAATGAGATCACTGGGTGCAAAGAAAAGGCTGGGAATATCAATAACTGTAGCGCTTCTCTTCCTGATGAACTTAACGTATTCTACGCAAGATTTGTACAGAAGAGGAGCATCCCACCTCCTCTGGATGAACCGGACCTGGTAGCATCAAGATTCATCTTCACTGAGGAAGTCGTTAGAAGAGCCTTCCTGAAGATAAATCTAAGGAAGGCGACAGGCCCAGATGGCGTCCTGGGATGGGTTCTCCGGGCCTGTGCAAGCAAGTAAGCTGGAGTGTTTGCTGACATCTTCAACTGCTCCCTGCATCAGTCTAAGATCCCCTCATGTTTTAAGAAGGCAACAATAATCCTGGTGCCAAAGAAAAGCAAGGTGGCATGCCTGAATGACTATTGACCTGTGGCTCTGACATCAATTGCTATGAAGTGCTTCGAGTGATTGGTTATGGCACACATCAACCATAACCTACCGGTCAACCTCGACGCTTTGCAGTTCGCCTACCAGAGCAACAGGTCAATGGCAGATGTCATCTCTCTGGCACTACATTCCTCCTTAGAACACCTGGAGAATAAAGATGCATATGTAAGGCTCCTTTTCATTGACTACAGCTCTGCCTTTAATACCATCATTCCAAATAAACTGATTCCTAAGCTCCGGAACCTGGGTCTTAGCACTCAGATCTACAGCTGGATCTTCAACTTCCTCACAGACAGGACCCAGGCTGGTAAAATAGGGGACAAGCTCTCCTCTACAATCACTCTGAGCACTGGTGCCCCACAAGGCTGTGTACTCAGCCCCTTGCTGTACTCACTGTACACCCATGATTGTGTAGCCAAGTTTCCATCAAATTCAATATACAAGTTTGCTGATGACACCACAATTGTAGGCTGTATCTTGGGTAATGATGAGACTGAGTACAGAGAGGAAATTAAGAACCTGGTGGCATGGTGCGAAGACAATAACCTATCTCTTAACGTCAGCAAGACAAAATAATTGGTAGTTGACTTCAGAAGGAGTAGCGGACTGCACGTCCCATCTACATCGGTGGTGCACAGGTGGAACAGGTCAAAAGCTTTAAGTTCCATGGGGTGAATATCACAAATGACCTGACTTGGTCTAACCAAGCGGAGTCCACTGCCAAGAAGGTCCACCGTCACCTTTCTGAGAAAGCTGAAGAAATTTGACCTGTCCCCTAAAACCCTCACTAATTTTTATAGGTGCACCATAGAAAGCATTCGTTTAGGGTGCATCACAACCTGGTATGGAAGTTGTCCTGTCCAAGACTGGAAGAAGCTGCAGAAGATCGTGAACACAGCCCAGCACATCACACAAACCAATCTTCCATCCTTGGACTCACTTTACACTGCATGCTGTCAGAGCAGTGCTGTCAGGATAATCAAGGACATGACCCACCCAGCCAACACACTGTTTGTCCCTCTTCCCTCCGGGAGAAGGTTCAGGAGCTTGAAGATTTGTACAGCCAGATTTGGGAACAGCTTCTTCCCAACTGTGATAAGACTGCTGAACGGATCCTGATCCGGATCTGGGCCGTACCTTCCAAATATCCGGACCTGACTTGCACTACCTTACTTCCCCTTTTCTATTTTCTAATTATGATTTATAATTTAAATTTTTATACTTACTTTGATTTGTACTTTAGGGAGCGGGAAGCACAGAATCAAATATCACTGTGATAATTGTACACTCTAGTATCAATTGTTTGGTGACAATAAAGTAAAAGTAAAGTAAACTTTATCAGTTTAACTGATGGATCATTGGATGTGCAGTCATTGGTATAATTCTCAATGACTTGTGGCTTATTGATGATTTGGAGTAGGTGCTTTAAAGAAAACTGGTGTAAGAACATTGCCTGTAGACTTGATGTTATAAAAAATCCTCAGGGAAAGGAAGGAAACATTATGATGCCTAGATCTGGAAAATTAATATGCAATGTGAGCCATGCTTATGAGAAATAATGATGAACATTTAGACTTAATAGAATGGTAACTGTGAAGGCAAAGGAATATTCCGAAGAAGAGCAACTTAATTAAAGATTGCTAACTGATGGACTAAGATTGGTTCTAACAGGGTAAAGTTAAAACCACATGATACATACAAACAATGTTCTGGAAGGCCAGTTTTCAAAGTGGGAGAAATGAGAGTCACATAGAGAACGAAGTGGGTTTGCGTAGCCATGATCTGGGAATGAGAAATATAGATGGTTTGAGAGTTTGAGGGATGGGATTGGGGGTAAATATTGGAAAGTCATTGTTAGAGTCCAATGACAAATTAGCAGTTGGGTTTTCTTTGCAAGGAAGAGTATTTGGTCATTAATTGAAGTAGCAATGTGAAAGTCCCCAGGAAGAGTTAGGTAAAGAGGGCCCAGATTTTGTGAGTTCCCAGCATCAAACTCTTCCACCTAAATAAAACAGTAGCTTACTCATAACAGCTGTAAAGGCTGCCTTTACAAGATGAAAATTCTGTCTGGTTATTTTGCTTCTCTAGGTAACTGGATGTTAGTTTAGTAGATGTATATTGAATCCAGAAAAAAATTCACAGTAATTTTTTTCCTAACAAATGATCTTATATTGAAATGGGTTTACACAGAGTACAAAAGCACAATGCCACAGTATGTGGCCAGTTTCTAGGTACCACTCTGATTCATCGTCAATGTACATTTAGAAGAAATGACTAGTTTTCATAACAAAACTTGCCATTAATACTGACTGAATCTCTTACACTCGATCCTTAGAAGCACAGCAGATTGTAAATTATAGCTTTCAATATAGAGTTATCCAATATTTCATTTGCTTATTTGTTTTGTGATTCTGAATATCTTTCCAGTATTATCAGGAGAAGAAGGAGAATCCTCCACTTGCTAAAAACATGCCTCCTATAGCTGGAAAAATACTATGGGCGAGACAGCTCTTCCAACGTTTACATGAGCCCATTGACTATTTCTATGTAAGTAATTCCATGATCTAGTCTGTGCTTCCTTGGAATCATCATCGTACAGCATGGAAACAAGCAGTTGGCCCAACTTATCCATTCCAAACAAGTTGACAATGTATGATTGTCTCATTTTTCTGCATTTGGCTCATATTCCTCTATTAGAATACTATATACTATATTAAAATTATGTATTTACAGATGTATGGTGGAGAGCAATCTGACGGGCTGCAAAACAGCCTGGTATGGGGGCTCAAATGCATTCAGCCTGCCCTATCACGGGCATAACCCTCCCAACCATGGAGGGCATCTTCAAGAATTATTGCATTAATAAGCATCCATCACTGAGGACACTCAGCATCCAGGGCATACCCTCTTCTCATTACAACCTCAGGGAAGAGGAACAAAAACCGGAAGACCCACACTCTGATTCAGAAACAGGTTCTTCCTCCCACTCTGCCATCGGATTTCTGAATGGTCCATGTACACGTGAACATTACCTCATTCCCATCTTTACTACCTACTCTGGCACCACCCTCTGAATGAAATTCTTGCGTCTCAGGTCTCCTTTAAATATTTCCTCTTTGATCTTGAACATGTCCTCTTGTTACAGGCCTAAACCACTGAAAAAAGACCATCTACTCAGTCCGCGTCCCTTATTATTTTATAAACCTCCATAAGGTTACTCCTCATCCTGCTGTGCTCCAGATAATATAATTTCTTGTTGTAACTAAAGCCCTGTACTACAGGAAACATCCTTATGAATCCCTTCTGCATTCTTTCTGCTGCTACCATACCCTTTCCATTGTGTGGAGGCCTAAACTGCACACATTATTCCAAGTGTAGTCTAACTAAAGTTTTGTACAAATGCAGAATGATGTTCTAATTGTATATTCAAACCCCTTGCCAATGAAGTCATTCAAGCTAATGACTTCTTCACTGCCCAATTGTGCCTCCATTTTCAGGAGTTACTTGCACCCCAAGGTCCCTCTGTACTGTACATCAACACTTTTCAGGTCTTTGCTGTTTAGTGTGTATCTCTGACTAACATTAGATGATCCAAAATGCATTAATTTACAGTTGAACGGTTCAAATTCCATCCGCAGCTACCCAATTTTCCTTCTGATCAGTTTTTCTGTATCATTAAACACCCATCCTTACTGTCTATAATTTCACCAATCTTGGTATTATCACCACACTTATTTATCTGAGCATAGATATTCTTAGCCAAATCATATAAACAACAAAAGTATCATCACTGATCCTTGTCGTACAAACAAAGAGGGACTTTACATAAAATCTCAAAATATAGGGCTTTTGGATATACCTAGCGGGTCAGGCTATACTAATAGAGAAAGAAAGGATGGATGACTTCACTCAGATATGACCAGTACTGATATAGTACAGGCCCTTCAGCTCTATGTTCTAAAATTAATCTTATCCTTTCCTCATTTTTCTATCATCCACATGCCTATTGAAGTGTTTCTTAAATGCCACAAATGTATCTGGCTCTACCACCACCCCTAGCAGGGCATTTCATACACTCACTACTCTCTGTGTAAAGTACCTATCACTGACATTTCCACTACAACTTCCTCCAATCACCTTAAACTTATACCCCCTTGTATTAGCCATTTCTGTCCTGGGGCAAAGTCTCTGGCTATCCACTCCATCTATGCCTCTTATCATCTTGCACACCTCTATCAAGTTACCTCTGATCCTGTTTCACTTCAAAGAGATTTTCTCTACCTTTCTCAGTCTGTTGAATAAACACTTCCTGGGTTTCCAGCTGGGTATAGGTATCGATTTTAAGTGATGCTTTGATGACAGACTCTGCCATCTTCATCAGGAAAGATGCCAAGGCATGTCTAGTGTGGTGGCATATATACCCCGTTCTCCGTCCCTCCTGATTGGTTAGTCTTTATCCAATCAAGTAACCACTATCCCAAATTGTTTTCAATCGAATTCCATTTCTCAGAGTGAGACCTTCATTTTTGTTAAGATTCTATTTCTCCAGTTTAGCGAAATGGCTTCCTTTACCAGGCGATCTCAAAAGCCACTGGTGCAGCTAGTTAATCCTATGACCATTGTGAATGCAGTGTTCTGCTACTGCTAATTTCTGTGGGTAACCCAAATGGATTCACCTCCTGTGCTTCATGTTGTGGGATTCTACAGTGTGCCCGTCTGGCCAATATATGCTGCTGCCTATTCATAGGGAACCCTGTAAATGCCAACTGTCCTGAGTCCCAGGTCATCTTTGACCTGTAAAAGCTGGGCTTTGAGCTCTCTTACGGGTAAGTGGATGGTATTAATCTGGTACTTCTTCAGGATCCTGGTGATCTTTACAGAAACTATGGAAACATAGGGAAGACAGACAGTTGCGATTGGTTCCTCCTCATCGTTACAGTGCCTATATAAAAAAAAAAATCCCCCCCCCCACACCCCCGGGAAGATTTCATGTTTTATTGTTTTACAATATTGAATCTCAGTGGATTTAATTTGACTTTTTTTTACACTGATCAATAGAAAACAAATCTCTACAAAGTGATCTAAATTAATTATAAATATAAAACACAAAATAATTGATTGCATAAGTATTCACCCTCTTCAATTCAGTAGATGCACCTTTGGAAGCAATTACAGCCTTGAGACTGTGTGGATCGGTGTCCATCAGCTTTGCACATCTGGACTTCAACTTTTCCCCATTCTTCTTTACAAAACTGCTCAAACTCTGTCAGATTGCATGGGGATTGTGCGTGAACAGCCCTTTTCAAGTCCAGCCACAGATCCTCAGTTGGATTGAGGTCTGAACTCTGACTTGGCCACTCCAGGACAATAACCTTTTGTTTTTAAGCCATTCTTGTGTAGCTTGGCCTTATGCTTGGGGTCATTGACCTGCTGGAAAACAAATCTTCTCCCAAGTCTCGGTTCTCTTGCAGACTGCATCAGGATTTCCTGTGTTTTGCTGCATTCATTTTACCCTCTACCTTCGCAAGCCTTCCAGGACCTGCTGCAGTGAAACATCGCCATAGCATGATGCAGCCATCACCATGCTTCACGGTGGGGATGGTGTGTTTTTGGTAATATGCATAGGGTTTAGTTTGATAGCCAAAATGCTCAATTTTTGTTTTATCAGTCCATAGAACCACCTTCCAGCTGACCTCAGAGTCTCCCACATATCTTCTGGCAAACTCTAGCCAAGATTTCATATGAGTTCTTTTTCTACAGTGGCTTTCTCTTTACCACTCTCCCACAAAGCTGCAACTGATGAAGCACCCAGACAACAGTTGTTGTATACTCAGTCTCTCCCATCTCAGCCACTGACGCTTGCAGCTCCTCCAGAGTTGTCATAGAGCTCTTGGTGGCCTCCCTCACTAGTCCTCTTCTGGCTCGTCTGCTTTAGGCAGATTTACAGGTGTGCCACATTCTTTCCATTTCTTAATGATTGACAACTGTTCTCCAAGGGATATTTAGTGACTTGTATCCATCTCCTGGCTTATGCTTTTCAATAACCATTCCACGGAGTTGCTTGGAGTGTTATTTTGTCTTCATGGTGCAGTTTTTGCCAGGATACTGACTCACCAGATCTGACTTCCCAGATACAGGTGTATTTTTACTAAAATCAATTGAAACACCTTGACTGCACCCAGGTGATCTCTATTTAACTAATTACATGACTCTAAAACCAATTGGCTGCACCAGTGATGATGTGGGGTTTCATATTAAAGAAGGGTGAATACTTATGCATTCAATTATTTTTGTGTTTTATATTTGTAATTAATTTAGATCACTTTTTGGAGATCTGTTTTCACTTTGACACAAAAGAATCTTTTTCTGTTGATCAGTGTCAAAAAAGCCAAATTAAATCCACTGTAACACACACAAAATGCTGGTGGAATGCAGCAGGCCAGGCAGCATCTATAGAAAGAAGCACTGTCTACATTTCGGGCTGAGACCCTTCGTCAGGACCCGAAACGTCGACAGTGCTTCTTCCTATAGATGCTGCCTGGCCTGCTGTGTTCCACCAGCATTTTGTGTGAGTTGCCTGAGTTTCCAGCATCTGCAGATTTCCTCATGTTTGCATTTTTAAATCCACTGTGATTTGATGTTGTAAAACAATAAAACATGAAACTTTTGTGGGGGGGGCAGGGTGAATACTTTTTATTGGCACTATAGGTTTCCTGGTTTTTACCTCGATTCTCTTAAGGGCCTGATTGGTTTCCTTCACCGTGTAGCCATTCGTGTGTAATCGTCTTATTGCTTCATGGAAGCTTTCTGGGTTTGAAAGAGCCCTCATGTAGGGGAAAGAACTGCTTTACATTGGGAGCAGTATTGGTGACTGATATTGTTGAGGTACAAGTCTGCATGAGTGGGTTTCCAATAGAAGCCATACTGAAGACCACTATCTGGTTTCCATCATATTAGCTCTTCCACATTTCCCGTAGTAACCTGCCTGGCCCTGAGGTCTTATCTGTCCAAATGTTTTTCAGAAGTTTCAGCATATGCAATCTCTTAATGTTGATATGTTCAAGTATATCAGCCTGTTTTACACTGTCCTCACAGACATCAAGGTCCCTCGCACTGGTGAATAATGAAGCAAAGTATTCACTAAGGACCTCCCCTACCTCCTCTGACTCCAAGCTCACGTTTGCTCTACTATCCCTGATTGGTCCTTCCCTTAACCTGGCCATCTGCACATGTAATGAATGCCTGGGTTTTTCCTGAATCTTATTTACCAAGGTTCCTTATGCCCCTTTCCAGCTCTGCTAGGTCCATTCTCTAGCTCCTTCCTGGCTACCTTGTAACTCTCTAGGCCCCTGTCTGATCCTTGCTTCATAAACTTTAAATAAGTCTTTTTCTTCCTCTTGACTAGATGTTCCATATCTCTTGTCAACCATGGTTCCTTCACCCTACCTCAATAGGACAAACCTGCCCAGAACTCCATGCAAGTGCTCCCTAAACAACCTTTGCATTTCAGTTATGCTTTTCCCTGAGTACATGTGTTCCCAATTTAAGGTTCTGAGTGCCTGCCTCATAATTCCCCCTCCCCTCATACTTTACCATACCTACTGCTCCCATCCCTCTCTAAGGGAGACCAGGAAGTTGTGGTCACTGTCTCCAAAAAGCTCCCCCTTTGAGAGATCTGATGTTTTACCTGGTACCAGATCCAGTTAGCCTCTCCTTCAGTCAGTCTGTCAACATATTGAGTTACAAATCCTTCCTGTGCACACCTTTCCAAAATCTGCCTCCTGATCTGTTCCTCAGTATCACCTCTGCTACGGGGGGGGGGGGGGGTGTCAAAAGAACTCTCCCGATAGAATTTGCTCCCTTTCTGTTTCTGAATTTCACCCATACTGAGTCAGTCAGTAGACAATTCTTCTATGAAGTCTTCTTTCTGTAGCTGTGATACTACCCCTGATCAGCAATACCACTTCCATACCTCTTACCTCCCTCTCTCCCTGTTCCTTTTGAAACATTTAAACCTCAGAACATTCAACAGTCATTCCTGCCATTGTGACAGCCAAACTTCCATAATGGCCACAACATCATAGTTCCATGTACAGACCCATGCTCATCAGCCTTGTTCCTGATATTTCTTGCGTTAAAATAGACACATTTCAAGGCATCCCACTGACTGCAATTTTACCATACCAACTGTCCATCCTTCCTCACAGACTCTCTACACAATGCATCCACCTGTATACCAACTGGCCATCCTCTGACCTATTTTCAGATTCAGATTCAGTTTATTGTCATTTAGAAACCACAAATGCAATGCAGTTAAAAAGTGAGACAACGTTTCTCCAGAATGATATCACAAAAGCACACGACAAAACAGACTACACCAGAAAATCCACATAATGTTTGGTAATCCCCAATCCAGAGTCCGGAGAGGCTGCTGCATATTAATATCACACTACCATCTTAGCATGTGTCCTGGAAAGGAGCTCCAAATCCACTAGACAAAACACGACCTGCACAAAACCACATAGTTACAACATATAGTTACAACAGTGCAAGCAACAGCATAATTGATAAAAAAAAACAGACCATGGGGACAGTAAAAATAGTCCAAAGATGTTAAAAGACTATAAGTTCGAAAGAAACCACCACACAGTTTCCACAAGTCCTCAGGGTCCCGGTAGACTCATCATCCCACGCAGGTGGCAGAAGGGAATATCCCTGCTATGGACTTCCATGGTGCTAGACTCAGCCTCGCAGATGCAGCACACAGAAAAAGCTTCGTTGAACCCAGCCTCACAGACGCAACACACAGTGAAAGCGACCTGACTGCAGCGGTCTCTGAGTCCGTCGAACCTCCAAGCCTCCGACCATCCCCTCCAGCACAGCTTCTCCGTGCACCACCCTCTGCCGAGCATATTAAGAAGGCCCCGCCAACGGCCATCGGTCATGCGACCCCGAGGACTGGGGGCCTGTTCTTCTCAGCAGAGACCTGGACCTCACAGCTGCAGCAGCAACGAAGAAGGTCTTCCTGGAGATTTCCAGATGTTCCTCTGTGCTTCCACGTCCATTTTTCATCAGATTAGGATCGTGCACTGCACCCCGTTTAACAAATAACATTAACTGCTGCAAGCTGCGTCGCGCCGCCATCCTTCTGGTTCCCATTCTCCTGCCAAACTGGTTTAAACCCTCCCCAACAGCTCTAGCAAATCTGCCCACAAGGATATTGGAGCCCCTCATGTTCAGGTGTAGCCTGTCCTTTTTGCACAGGTTATATCTCACCCCAATGATCCAATGAAACCCTGCCTCCTGCACCAATTCCTCAGGCATTCATTCATCTGCCAAATCATCTTATTCTTACCTCATTGGTGTGTGGTACTAACAGCAGTCCAGAGATAACTACCCTTGAAGTTCTGTGTTCCAGCATCCAACCTAGCTTCCTATATTCTCTGATCCCTTTTTCTTCCTATGTTGTTGGTACCAATATGTACAACAGCCTCTGGCTGCTCACTTCCTTCATTAGAATGCTGATCTGAGATGACTCTGGCACCTGGGAGGCAACATACCATCCGAATGCCTTTTCACATCGACAGAATTTTTTTCTGCTCCCCAAAGTACTGAATCCCTTGTCAGTACTGCATTCCTTTTCTCCCCATTCTGAGCCACAGAGCCAGACTCAGTGCCAGAGACTTGACACTATGGCTTTGCCCTGGTGGGTCATTGCCACTCCCCCCACAACAGTGTCCAAAGTGGTATACTGTACTAGTCATTGAGGGGATCAGCACTGTCTGCCTATTCCCTTTACCTCAGCTGATAGTCACCCAGCTACCTGCCTCCTGCAGCCTTGGGGAACTACTACTCTTATTTGTAGATCCTGTCTGTCTCCTCCTCAGTCTCCTGTATGAGCCATGAGTCATCCAGCTGCAGCTCCAGTTCCATAAGACCTAGGAGCAGAATTAGGCCATTCAGTCTGTCAAATCCGCTCTGCCATTTGATCATAGCTGATTTATTTGCAACCCCGTTCTCCCCCGATATCCTATGACCAATAACACGGAACAAGAAAATAGAAGTAGCAGCAACGCCCCTAATTCCTCAGGGCTGTTTCCCCATTCAATCTGGTTGTCACTGATCTTACCCAGGCCTCTATCCCTCTTCTGGCAGATTCCTCAGAGCCCTCAATCTCCCAAACTTTCTGAAATTTTATCTACCACCACTTCTAATGAGGTGGAAGGAATATTGAGTGCAGGAATTAGGATGCCATGTTACAGCTTTGAAAGGTGTTGGTAAAGCCACTTTTGGAGTACTGCATATTTTTGTGGTCACCCTACTGTTGGAAAAATGTCATTCAACTGGAGAGGGTGTAAAAAGGATTTATGAGGCTGTTGCCAGGATGAGAGGGCTGGATATAAAGGACAGGGTGCATAGACTAGTACTTTTTCTCTGAAACTTAGTAGGCTGAGGGGTTTATAAAGTCGGGAAGGCCAATAGTTAGCTTTTTCTCCAGTGTAGGGGAGTCCAAAACTGGAAGGCATATTTTTAAAGGGGGGAAAGTTTCAAAGGGGCCTGAGTGGAAACATTTTCACAGGAAGGGTGGTGAGTGGAAGGACTGAGTTACCAGAGATAGTGGTGGAAGCAGGTACAATGTACAGATATGATATTTAAAATGCATTTGGGCAGTTACATGAACAGGAAAAGTTTATTAACATGGTCAGTAAGGAGCTGCTGCTGCATGCACCTCACACTGATGTAGTTATCAGGGAGCTGAAGGTCTTCTAGAATTCCCACATCTGACATGAGGAACACATCATTGACCCTGAACTCGTTCTCACTGCACTAGCTATTCACCAAGAAAGAAATGTAAGGATTTGGCCCATTGAGTCTGCTCCACCATTTCACCATGGCTGATCCATTTCCCTCTCAGCCCTCATCTCTTGCTTTCTCCCTGTATCCCTTCATGACCTGACTAATCAAGAATCTATCAGCATCTGCCTTAAATATACCCAATGACAATACAAGGCAAATCCTCAGAAAACAGCCCCAGCCTATCTAGTCTTTCTGTGTAACTGAAGTCCTCCAGTATGGGTAACATGTTTGTGAATCTTTTCTTCACCCTGTTGGGCTTGATTACATTTTTTCATTTCATTTTGAACGGCAGTCAAAACTGCAAACAATATACTGTGCGGTCTCAGCGATGCCTTATACATCTGTAAAATAACACTCAGTGCTCTGTTCAACCGAGGCAAATGTAATGTATGCCTTCTTCACCCCAAGTGTAACAGGGCTCTGTTCTGCAACACTACACATAGTCCTACTATATACCATTATGTCTGCATTGGTTTAATTTCCCAAAATGCAAGACTTTGCATATGTCCGAGTTAAATTCCATTTACCATTCCTTTACCCGCACCCCCAGTTGTTGTAAATTTAACTGTCCATGACACCACTAATTCTGGTGCCATCTATAAACTTACTAATTATGCCACATTCATTCAAAGGTTTTAGAAGTACACTGAATGTCAGAGAAATGTATACAATATATCCACGAAAACAGGAGTGGCCCCAAATAATGAATGATAGTTAAATGTAAGAACCCCAAAATCCCCCCAGCTCCCCTCCCTCATATAAGCAACAGTGAAACAACAATCCCTCCTCCCCCACCAGAAAAAATAGCATTGGCAACCACCACTGAGCACTGAAGCGTACAGCAAAGACACAGACTTGCAGTTACCCCAAAGACAACTCGTTCACCCGGTATTCAATATACCAGAGGCTCTCCCCTTAATAAGGGTGCAAGACCGTTTCACAGCGAGAGGGGAGGCATAACAAACAACTCACTGAACTAAGCTCTTAGGCTGCATCCTTGGCGTATCGAATAACGGCCAATCGTGAAACTCCAAGAGCAGGTTCCGTTCCCACAAAAAAACGTAGTCAGCGTGTAACTCCAGGTCAGGGTCTTCAAAAGAACCCTGAAAGGGAAAAATAAAGGTATTAAAGATGGAAATGAAGCTGTTTCCAAAGATGCAAGCAAAGGAGTTGCCTTTCAGCACCACCATAACTAGGCTCTGCCCATGATTCACATCAAATCGTTAATATAAATGACAAACTAAAGGGGACCCCAGCATTGCTCCCTGTGGCACACCAGTGGCTACAGGCCTCTAATCTGAGTAATTACCTTCCACTACCTTCACCTGACTCCTTCCATGAAGCCAATTTTGTATCCAGTTGCCAGCTCGCCATTGATCCCTTCTGAATTTCAATTATTTTCATGTGTTACTTTCAGTTACATATACTAACTTGAATGATTTGTGTCAAGCCCTGTATTATAAGAAAAATGTTTTATTTAACAGAAAAATTCGGACATTCTAAAAAGCCCACGGGGCAAGTCTATTGTGCGAAAGTACAACAAAATTGCTTACGTCTTGGTAAAGTTTGAAACTCTGTATTATAAGGCTTGGGTGAAAGAAATTTTAACCATGCAGTATGGTAAGTGATTCATTTTCACAAAGCTACAATTATGTTCTGGTAGATCTTAGCATTGTAACTTTTATGTAATGGAATATATATGGGAGTTTGATGGTAAGTATACATTTTTTTGTATTAAAATTTATTTCCATTGCAGTAGTGAGAGATTGCTCTATTGTAAGAACCGTGGTTTAGATGAATAAAAAACAAAAATGCTGACTCTTGGTGATATCTACAGTGGAGAAGCAGAGCAGTTATTCCCTGTGCCCTGGCTAATAATATCACTCAAAGCCATTAAATTAGATTCTGCAATGTTATTGGTTGTTTGTGGAAACTTGTTATATGAACCTGACCTGATGCAGAGTCACAGCCGGAAATATTGACCATCCCTTTGCCTCTGCAGATGCTGCTTGACTTATTGATCCTCCAGCAGTTTAGTTTTTGTTCCAGCTTCAGCAGCTTCTCTTGTGTCTTCTTATTACACATGAATTGGCAACCTCATTTCCAAGATTGCAATGGTGACATCACCTGTCAAACCTATTAAACATTTGTGATCACCCCTCATTCTTCTATTATGAGAGCATCGGCCCAATCAGATTAATCTCCCCTCTAATGACAGAAATTAACTTAGTGAACCTTTGGACTCCAATCCTAGCTTTAATATACTTGACACCATGGCATCGCAATGGACTTTAACTTGGACAAGTTAAATGTCGTATTTAGGGAAGTTAAACTAGGACAGGAAATGGCAGGTCCTCGGTGAGCGATGTAGAACAGAAAGACCTAGAGGTACAAATACAAAATTCCCTGAAAATGGTGACAACAGGGCGGCGAAGAATGTGTTTGGTGCAGATGTTGAAAAGGATTCAGAAAATATTCACAAGGATGTTATTAGAATTGGAAAGGTTGAGTTACAAGGAGAGAGTATATATGCTGGGGCTTTTTCTCCTCAGGAGCATAGGAAGCTAAGGGGCGACCATACAGAGGCATTTAAAGCCATGAGTGGCACAGATAAGGTGAATGATCATAATCTTTTCCTAGTGTAGGCGAGTTTGAAATGAGAGGCCATAGGTTTAAGTTAGAGGGGAAAATTTAGAACGGAACTGACTGACAAGTTTTTTTTTGCACAGAGGGTGGTGGATATATGGAAAGGGTTCACCAGAGGAAATCATAGAAGCAGGTACATATGCTGTCCCCTGCAATTATTAAGGTTGAGGATATTCTTGGACCCTCCCATTAGTTGTTGCTTAACGAGTTCAAAATAATTTATGGCCACTTGAAGTGAATTACTTTGATGTCTTGTATAAAAATCAATTCTTACTATAAGCAGTCTATATTTATTTGAGTGAGATATTGCAACAGTTACATTAATTATCTGATGATTATAAACTAATCTTCCACACAGTGCTGCAAATACCTCTTTTGGTACATGATCCAGAAAGTGGAAAAATGAGTCTAAACTTTGATCATAGAATTACTGAAGTTCTCCGAGAGGCTAAATGCTTGTTAAAGATGGGCCTGGAGGTGCCAGAGATCGCTAAAAGTTTGCTGAAGAATGAGAATACATTGATAGCCAACTATAATTCTTTGGAGGCAAGTTATATTTATGAAGTTACAGTTACAGAATTGTTACAGTACGGACGGCCATTTAGCTCTGCTTCCATATTGGCTTTTAGTAGACCTCATGAGTTTGAAGTGTAAAATGTAATTTCTACATAGATATAATTGCCCACCATTTTGATGTTGTTTTGATAGAATGACAAAACCTTATAGCAGATGTTAACTTCATTGTAATTTAAACTGTGTTTCCATCACACTCTACATTTTATTACTCTGGGTTCCAGTCCATGAAGTCTTTGCATTAATTTCTCTTCCAAGTAAGGTACTCGGGCCTAAGAATCCTGAGTCGCACTTCTATATTTTCTAAATATCAGTTGCTGATCTGATTGGATGGTAATTCAGAGGGTTGGACCAAGAATCTAAAGATATCTGTTTAAGTTCTATGACATTGGGTGGGAATTCAAATTTTTACATAAGACTTAAGAGCTCAAGAAAAAGAAGTGGGAGTGAGCCACTTTCTCCTTTGAACCTGCTCTGCCATCTATTAAGTTTACAGTTAATTTTCCAACATCATACGATTTTTAGCATTGTTCTCATTTGACTTAAATAAGACAAAGCCTTTAAGAGCCTTCATAGCCCTTGGGGGGAGGGAGAGAAGACATTAAAGATTTACTACCCTCTGAATGAAGAAAGTTCTCATTTCAGTCTTAAATGCCCTGCCCCTGGTTTTGACACCCCAATGAAGGGAACAATACTCCCTGCATCTAGTCTTCAAGATCTTTCAGAATTTTATACACTTCATGAGATCGCCTCTCATTTTTTTTTAAACTGAACTGGAAAGAATAGATCCGATCTATTTAGTATTGCATCAAATGGCAGTCCTAAACATTTTCAATTCTTTCTGAGGCAAAGAGAACAAAACTGTACACAGTTGCTCTAGGTGCAATCTCAACAAGGCCCTGTCCAATCTCCCACTATTTAATAAATACTCAGCTTTCCTGTTTTGTGCATCAGAATAGATAATGCCACATTTTCCCATGTTATATTGTCCACTAATTCAGCTTGTTGTTATCCTCTTGCAGTCTCTTTACATCTTTCTCTCTATTCACAATTGTTTCTAGTTTTATCAGCAAGCTTGTAAAAATGGCAGGTAGGTCCTCTCAGCCAAACCATTCATATAGATTGTGAAAAGATGAGGCCAAGGACCAATCTGTTGCTACCTCACTGATCATAGATTGCCATTCTGTGGAAACTGTTTAGTCCCCCTACATTGGAGCTGATAATTATTTAAAATAATTTTGAATAGAACAGTTTGTGATTTATAAAGTGATTTAGATGAAAATGTAGATGAGTCTGTTGGTAACTTTGCAAACAATATAGAAATTGTTGGACTTGTGACTAGTGAGGAAGGTTATGAAAGGATACAGCAGGATATAGCTAGGTTAGAAATATGAACAGAGAAGTGTGGACAGTTTAATTTGAACGTGTTGCACTACGGCATATGAAATCCAGGAAGAGATGTACAGTCAAAGCATTTGGAGTATCATGAGCAGTTCTGGTTGCTGCATTACAGGAAGAATGTGAAAATGCAAATGAACTTCATTCAGACGATGACTGGATTACAGGATGTTAGCTGTAAGGAAGTGTTGGACAAATCTGAATCGTATTCTCTGTGGTGTCGTAGGCTGATGAAAGACTCGAAAGAAAGTTTAAAAAAAGCAATGAATAGATAGGGTAGATAGAGTATTTTTCCCAGGGTGGAAATGTCAAATAGCTTTAAGATGAGAGGGAGAACATTTAAAAGAGATGTGTGAGGTACATTATTTTACACATGATGCGTTGTCAAGGTCCTGGTTGAGGCAGATGTGGTAGTGATGTTTAGAGGCATCTAGATAGGCACACAAATGAGCAGGAAATGTAGAGGTAGTGGTCTTGTGCAGGCAAATGGGAATAGTACTATTTGGACTTCTGTTAGGTGCAGACATAGTGGAGTCGTGCTGGGCTGTCTGTGTACTGACTCATCTCTTGACATATTTTGTTGAGGTTAAAGAAGGGCTGACAGAGAATGGGTGATACATGGCTGCTCTCATAATAAAGGTACTTGGTGTTACTAACCATTACAGATTAAGAGACTGAAATCTCTTTCAATTGATCAGATGTAGTGTTTGCAGCAAAGCACTGCACATTCACTGTTTGACATTTTGTGCGATTGTAAAGCTTAACAAAATGGCGTAGAATCTTATACTCTTATTCTACTCTATACAGTACTTTTCCTGTCTAATTACTTTTCGAATAGTACACTGCTCTTCAGTCAATGTCACCGGTTTCATACCGAGTACATAAATACTGAAGGCAATGTTAATCTCTGTAATGGCTACTTTGGCAAATCAGGTTGGAATGAGTGACATGCTGCCAGAAGGCTCGTGATCAGAAAGGGATCCTTCTTCATGTCTGTCCGGCTCTTCTCCTCTTGGTGGCTTCTTCTCCTGAGTTTTGTTGACTATCAACAGATTGGTTCATTATTGTCACATGTACCAAGGTTTGTTTTGCACACTGTTCAGAAAGATGGATTCCTTACATTGGTGCGTAGAAGTAGTACAACCTAAAATAATATCAGAATGCAGACTAAAGCATTATCGTTTCAGAGAAGAGCAATGCAGGTGGACAATAAGGTACAAGGTCATATGAGGTCAAGGCTCTGTCGCACAAGGGAAAAGTGCAATAGTCTTGCACTCAGTGGCCACTTTATTAGGTACCTCCTCTACCTACTAAAGTAGCTATTGAGTGTATGTATGCTTCTGTAGCTCATCCACTGAAAGGTTCAATGTGTTGTGCTGTCAGTGATGCTCCTCTGCACACCACCTTTGCAATATATGGTATTGGAGTTACTGTTGCCTTCCTGTCAGCTTGAACCAGTCTGGCCATTCCACTTTGATCCCCCTCATTAACAAGGCATTCCACCCACAAAACTGCCACTAGCTGTTTTGTTTTCTGTACCATTCCGTGTAAACGGGTAAGTCGAGGGATAGAGTTTAAGAGTCGAGAGGTAATGATGCAGCTTTATAAAACTCTGGTTAGGCCACGCTTGGAGTAGTGTGTCCAGGTCTGGTCACCTCACTATAGGAAGGATGTGGAAGCATTGGAAAGGGTACAGAGGAGATTTACCAGGATGCTGCCTGGTTTAGAGAGTATGCATTATGATCAGAGATTAAGGGAGCTAGGGCTTTACTCTTTGGTGAGGAGGAGGATGAGAGGAGACATGATAGAGGTATACAAGATATTAAGAGGAATAGATAGAGTGCACAGCCAGCGCCTCTTTCCCCTGCTGCTCAATACGAGAGGGCATGGCTTTAAGGTTGTTGTAATGTGAGTGTTATTAAAAGTAAGTTAATACTAATTGGGAAGCTGTTGGTAGCAAGAGGCGGGATCCGGGGTTGGTGGTGTCTTCCGCTCTTTTTACTTCCAGTATGCATTGTATATAGTTCCTCCACCCATGCCGCATGAGGTACCTGGAAACCTCTGTATTATAAATATAATTTGCCATCCCAGATAAAGATGCTCTTTTGGCCATCAAGTTATCGAGTGGTCTTTTTGTAAAGTAGAAGTTACCACATATTTTTGGCGATGAGGTAAACTGGTTTTGTGGACAGGTCAGCCCTGTTTTCAATCAGGAGCTGTGAGCGGGTGAGGAGCCTCATGTTCGGATGGCTGCGTTCGGAACGGTCGGTGTGTTCGACGAGCAAATTGAGGAGTGGCCAGAGTACGAGGAAAGGTTGGGCCACTTTTTCCGTGCTAATGGAATTACTGAGGAGGCTAAGAAGCGCTTTATTCTCCTGAGTGTGTGTGGGGCAAAGACGTACAAGCTGATAAGGAATTTAGCTGCACCGCGGAAACCGGGAGAAATTCCATACGACAAACTGGTCAAGCTCGTGGGGAACCACCACAATCCAAAACTTTTGGTGATAGTTCAACGGTTCAAGTTTCACAGCTGTGTCCGGAAGCCAGGTCAGTCTGTGGGTGATTTTGTGGCCGAGCTTCGGCAGCTTTCGGAGCATTGTGATTTCGGAGCCATGTTGGATGACATGCTGCATGACAGATTAGTATGCGGCATTAATAATGTTGCCGTACAACGCCGCTTGTTGGGGGAAACCCCACCGTTGACTTTCAAGACAGCCCTAGGGATTGCTCAAGGCATGGAGATTGCTGCTGATAATGCCAAGGATATACAGAAAGGATATGGGGGGGGGGGGGGTCACAGTTGACGGCAGTGCTTCAAGTCAGGAGGGAGACTGGTAGACAGGAAAAGCGGTTGGAATGTTTTCGGTGTGGAGGAACGCACTATGCAAATGTTTGTAAATTCAAAGATACTGTCTGCCGAGCTTGTAGCAAGAAAGGACATTTAGTTAACAAGTGCAGGAGCATAAAGGGTGAGGTTAAGCCTGGGCAGGGGAAAGCTCAACAGACTCAGGCAGCCACACACCACCTAGGAGAAGCAGACGAAGAGGCAGCGTGTGCCTACAACATGATTGGGGTGGAAATGGATGAGGGACCAGCTGAACCATATTATGACACAGTCACTGTCAAGGGAAAGGACATAAAGTTTGAGATTGATTCAGGGGCTACTGCGTCAGTCATTAGTGAAGAGATCTACAGGAGGACATGGGGGTCCAACCTGCCTCCTATCAGACCATCTAAGCTCCAACTCAGGACCTATACGGGGCAGCCCATACCTCATTTAGGGGTGTTGTATGTGGATATTTCGGCCGGGGGCCAGAAGGCTGAAGCCAGGCTGGTGATAGCTAAGGGCAGTGGGCCCAGTCTTTTGAGCTGTGATTGGCTTCACAAAATCCGGCTCAACTGGCATGAAATTAAGTATGCACACACAATGGAGGACATTCTGCAGAGGTATAGTGACGTTTTTAGGGGTGAGCTGGGCACCCTGAAGGGCGTGACCATGAAACTCTATGTCGACCCTGAGGCCACACCACGTTTTTTAAGCCCAGGTCAGTGCCCTATGCTATGAAAGGCAAAGTTGAGGGAGAGCTGGAACATTTACAGGGGCTGGGCATCACTGAGCCCATCCAGTTTTCAAGGTGGGTGGCTCCTATTGTTCCAGTTTTGAAGGCAGATAAAACAGTGAGGATATAGTGGGGACTACAAGCTTACGGTGAATCAGGTCTCTAAGCTGGAGGACTACCCATTGCCATGGGTGGATGACCTGTTTGCGACCCTGTCAGGGGGTAAGCTGTTCACAAAGCTGGACATGAGCCACGCCTACCAACAGCTGCTGCTCGACGAGGATTCAAGGAGTACGTCACCATCAATACACACAAGGGATTACACAAATACAATCGCCTGGTGTTTGGAGTGGTGTCTAGCCCCGCCATTTTCCAAAGGACAATGGACTCTTTGCTGCAGGGGATTCCGCATGTAGCAGTGTATCTTGATATTTTGATCACGGGAGCCATGGAGGGGGAGCATCTGGCTAATTTAGAACGGGTGCTGAAGAGGCTGTCAGATGCAGGGCTGCGGTTGAAATGTGGAAAATGTGTGTTCCTGGCTCTGAGTGTGACCCACCTGGGACACAAGATTACAGCCCAGTGGAGGAAAAGGTGAGAGCTATCAAGGAGGCCCCAAGCCCCAAGAGCGTCACTGAACTCAGATCATTTTTGGGCATGGTGAATTATTATGGCAAGTTTCTTCCGGACCTCTCAAAGGTTTTGGCCCCACTGTATAAGCTACTTCACAATGACACTAAGTGGCGGTGGGGTGAAGAGCAGGAGGAAGCTTTCAAGAAAATGAAAGAACTCCTGCACTCAGTGAAGCTGCTTGTTCACTATGACCCAGACAAGGCTATCACCCTTTCTTGCAACGTTTTGTCCTATGGAGTTGGGGTGGTTCTCTCACATGTAGTGGAGGACCATTCAGAGAAGTCTATTGGTTTTGCTTCATGTACCCAGACGACTGCTGAGAAGGGATATTCATAGCTAGACAAAGAAGGTCTGGCCATTGTTTTTGCGGTCAAACGCTTTCATCAGTACCTCTATGGACATGTATTCACAATTTATACGGACCATAAACCACTGATGAGCCTTTTTAGGGAGACCAGATGTATCCCACCGCTAGCCTCAGCTAGGATACAGCGTTGGGCTCTCACATTGTCAGCCTACCAGTATACTACCGTGTACAGAGGGGGTGGGGATAATGCAAACGCTGATGCGCTGAGTCGACTCCCTTTACCTGAGACGCCTGTTACTATATACGTGCCTCCAGAGACTGTGTTTACATTGGGGAGGTTGTCCGCGACACCTGTAAAGGCGACCCAGATCAAGCAATGGACAGAGAGGTACCCAGTCCCATCTCAAGTCAAGACTTTCCTTTTACAAGGTTGGCCCAGAGTCGTGGAAGGAGAGGAACTGAGGCCTTATGCCAAACGCAAGATGGAACTGAGTCTGCAGGATGGTTGCATTTTCTGGGGGGGCGAGGGTCATCATGCCTCCCCCTGGCCATTCACAGATTGTGGAGTAAATTCATGAGACTCACCCAGGGGTGTCTCGAATGAAAAGCCTGGCAAGATCCTACGTCTGGTGGCCAAGAATGGATCAGGATCTGGAGAACAAGGTAAAATCATGCACGCAATGTCAGACCAATCAGAACATGCCACCACCAGCTCCTTTGCACCCATGGGAGTGGCCAGTCTACCCCTGGTCTAGGCTACATTTGGACTTTCCTGGCCCCTTTATGGGACAGATGTTTCTTGTAATAGTAGATGCGCATTCCAAATGGATCAGAGCTCACATCATGAGCAACATCACAGCCCCCTCAACCATGGACAAACTCAGGCAAATGTTTGCAGTCCACGGGTTGCCTGACACTCTGGTCAATGATAATGGCCGGATGTTCACCAGTGAGCTGTTCGGTGAGTTAATGCGGCAGAATGGCATTCGTCACATTTGGGCTGCCCCTTTCCACCCAGCCTCAAATGGTTTGGCTGAGCGGGCTGTTCAGACAGTGAAGGAAGGCCTGAAGTGGATGACAGGGGACTGTCTTAGTACCCGGCTTTCACATTTGCTGTTTAATACCGCCTCACTCCACAGACTATGACTGCATGCACTCCAGCAGAGATGCTGATGGGGCATAGGCCTAAGTCAAAATTGGACCTGCTGCACCCGGACATGAAGGCAAAAGTGGAGAGAAAGCAGGAAGAGCAGAAGGAGGGACATGATCAACATACGCAAGAGAGACAGGTAGAACTGGATGACAAGGTCTATGTGAGAAACAATCAGCAATGGCTACCTGGTGTTATTCTTAAGCAGAGTGGTCCAGTCTCCTATGTTGTTAAGCTGACTGATAGGCATGTTTTCCACAGACATCAGGACCATGTGCACCTGCGTCATGATTCCGGCTCAGAGGTAGACAGTTCCATGGAGTTTCCAATGGTGAGACAGACTACTGGGGAAGTATGTCCACCAGTGACTTTGCTACAAGGAGACACACTGGCAGAGGAGGCAGAGTCCCCTGAAGAGGATGGACATTCTCACGCGGACACACAGACCCCTCTCGTGTCCCCAACTCTAGATCCACCCAAAACGTCCTCACCAGCGGTGCCTGTTGGGTCACCGGGAGTAGTGCGTAGATCGCAGTGCCCTGGCAAACCTCCTGCAGACTGAATCTTTGATCGGACAGTTTCTTTTGTTGTTAGATTGAATTGAATTTGCCTTTTTTTTTGGGTCTTTTTGTATTGGTAACCCGTGGCTAACGATACCACTGTTTTTATTTCCCAGTTCTTCTATATTTGGGGAATGTTGGATTTTAAAGGGGGAGAAGTGTTGTAATGTGAGTATTATTAAAAGTAAGTTAATACTAATTAGGAAGCTGTTGGTAGCAAGAGGCGGGATCTGGGGTTAGCGGTGTCTTTACTTCTGCTCTTTTTACTCCCAGTATGCATTGTATATAGCTCCCCCACCCAGGCCGCACGAGGTACCTGGAAGCCTCTGTATTATAAATATCATTTGCCGTCCCAGATAAAGATGCTGTTTTGGCCGTCAAGTTGTCGAGTGGTCTTTTTGTAAAGTAGAAGTTACCACAAAGGTAAGGGGTGGGAAGTTCAAGGGGGACATTAGAGGAAGGTATTTTTCACTCGGAGAGTGGTTGGTGTGTGGAATGCATTGCCTGAGTCAGTGGTGGAGGCAGATACACTAGTGAAATTTAAGAGACTACTAGACAGGTACATGGATGAACTTAAGGTGGGGGGTTATATGGGAGGAAGGGTTTAAGGGTCAGCACAACATTGTGGGTTGAAGGGCCTGTACTGTTCTATGTTCTAACTATAGAGACTTGTGAATGAAAATCTCATGCAATCAATAGTTTCTGAGATATTCAAACCACCTCATCTGGCACCAACAATCATTCCATAGTCAAAGTCACTTAGATCACATTTCTTCCCCATTCTAATGTTTGGTCTGAACAACAACTGAATCTCTTGACTGTGTCAGTTGTTACGTATTGAATTGCTGACACATGATTGGTTGATTATTTATTTGTATTAATGAGGTGCACAGCTGTACCTAATGATGTGGATATTGAGTTTCAAATAGCGGGGTAGAAGCTGTCCCTGGTACTGGTAGTATATGTTTTCAGGCATTTGTATCTTCTGCTTGATGGGAGAGGGGAGAAAAGAGAGTGGCCCAGGTGGGTGGGGTCTTTGGTTATCCTGACAGCTTTACTAAAGCAACAGGAAGTCCAGACGGAGTCCATGGAAGGGAGGCTAGTTTCCATGATATGTCCACAATTCACTGTAGTTTCTTATGATCATAGAAAGAGCAGTTTTCATACCAAGCTATGATGGACCTGGATAGGTGCAACAATAAAAATATTGAGGGTTAAAACAAACATGCCAAACTTCTTTAGCCTCCTGAGGAAGTAGAGGCACTGCTGAGCTTTCTTGGCCATGGGATCTTTTGTGGTTGGACCAGTGCAGGCTATTGGTGATGTTTGCTCCTCACCTTCAGCACCATTGGTGTAATCAGGAGCATGTGCACTGCCCCCTTCCTGAACTCAATGATCAGTTGTTTTGTTTGCTGACAAATGGAACTAGCAATGGTTCTATATTCTAAACCTTGCCATGTTTGGAGCTAGGTTAATCGTTGGGGAGAAGCAGCAAAGAAGTCTTTGATGCAAAAGATTGAACTTTAAAGAGCCCTAGAATATTGTATGGAAAACAATCAAAAAAGTTCACTAAAAGTGACAGGCACTTCATATGCATATATTCATTCTGTTGAGATTTACTCCATGTATGTCCTTATACCAAAAATTATATTCACATCACCAAGGCTGACATTTTTGGATCCAGTTACAAAGAACTTTAAAGATAAGCATAGTGTGCACCAGTTTCTAGATCTCCATCTTCAATCTAACCACTGCCCTTCACTGCATTTTAATTTAGTATTGCTTTCCTGAAGGAAAAAAGCTCCTTTTCTTGGAGATTGTAATAGCCACTTATCAGTTGATGTAATAGTCATGTCAGTTTCAGCATTGTTATTCTAGTGAACTCAAATTAATATTGATTTGTGATTTTATTCTTTCAATTATGTTTTTTTTATTCCAATAATCAGTACGTTCTTCAAAAATTTGAGAGTGTGTGTCAAGGAATTCCTTCTGAATTTTTGATGTTAATTGCACCTAAAATTAAAAAGGTGAGTAATAAAACTGTATTACTAAAATGAATAGAATTAGATTGATGGAACCTGTTATTTTGTTATGTTCAGGATTTCTAGAATCTCCTGTGTCATTGTCTTTAGTATTTAGTTAATAAGCGAGTCTGAGTAATTTAGCTTTACACCTAATTAGATTGGATTCCTCCTCCTGAAGTGAATAATCAGCTCCTTGGTCTTGCTGACATTGAGCAATAAATTGTTGTTATGGCACCAGTCAGCCAGATTTTCAATCTCCCTCCTATATGCTGATTAATCACCATCTTTGATTGGTCCTATGACAGTACTTGAATGCAGCATTGGAGCTGTTGTCATAAATGTAAAACAAGTGGCTAAGCACATAGCCTTGTGATGCGCCTGTGCTGACAGAGATCATGGAGGAGATGTTGCCAATCTGAACTGACTGGGGTCTGCAAGTGAGTAAATGGAAGATCGAATTGCACAAGAATGTATTGAGGCCAAGGGCTTGAAGCTTATTCATTAGTTTTGAGGGGATGATAGTATTGAATGCTGAGCTGTAGTCAATAAGGAGCATCCTGATGTCTGCATCTTTGCTGTCCAGGGTTGAGTGAAGAATCAGTAAGATGGCATCTGCTGTGGACCTGTTATTTCAGTAGGCAAGTTGGAGTGGATCTAAGTCACTCCTCAGTCAGGAGTCCATATGTTTCATCCCCAACCTCTCGAAACACTTACTGATTATGGATGTAAGTCCTTCTGGATGTTGGTCATTGAGGCAGGTTACTATGCTGTTCTTAGGCATGGTATAGGTGAAGTCTGCTTGAAGATGTGGTTACCTGAGTTTGCCAGAGCAAGAGGTTAAAGATCTCAGTGAACATTTCAGCTAGTTGATCAGCACAACTCTTTAGTGCTTGGCTGGGTAACCTGTCTGGATCATATGCTTTTCATGGGTTCTCCCTCCTGAAGGCTGCTTGAATGTAATCCTCTGAGACTAAAATTATAGGATCATTGGGAGCTGTGGGAACTCATGATGGTTCCTCCATGTTTTGACGGTCAAAACAAGCATAGAAGGCGTTGTGCTCAAGCCTTTTCATCAGCTATGTCGCTTGATTTTAATTTGTAAGCGGTACTAGCATTCAAGCCCTTCTACAACTGTCAAGCATCCTTTGTTGATTCAAGTTTTGACTGGAATTACCACCTTGGCCATAAGGTGACTTTCCATAGATTGTACCTGGCCCTCTTGTAACTTACTTGGTCACTAGACTTGTATAATTCTGATATGGCCCTCAGCAAATTGTGAATCTTATGGTTCATCCAGAGATTCTGTCCCAACCAGATTTTGTGAGGACACACTCACTTACAACTGTTTAAATAAAGTCCGTGACAGCCATGGTGCATTCATTCAGAGTTAAGTCTGCAGAGTTCTTCATAAGATCATGAAATCTGTGGATCATGAAATTGATTTAAAAGTATATTGCTCAAAGGGAAATTGCATGATGCAGGTTTCAGTGAGGTATATTTAGAAGTATGTAGCCCATGGAATTCTGCCGTGGTTCACTAGCACCATCTTTTTGATGGTGCCTTTCTATAGTTCATATTTATTGTCTTAACCTATTGTCTGGGAATTTATGTCTAATGCCACTAAGAAGTTTCTGCATAAGAGAGCCACAGAAAATTTATTGGATTTCTTTTTACTCACTCACTGAAGTTAATTCACCTGCACTTCTTCGTCTCTGCTCTTACCTTTAAATCACACCTGTTCTCCATTCAGTCAGAGATCGTAGCACAGAAACAGGCTCTTTGGCTCTTAACGTCTGTGCTGACTGTGATACCAAATTAAACTGATCCTATCTGCTTGCACGTGATCCATATCCCTTCATTCTTTTCATGTTTATGTGCTTGTCTAAAAGCCTCTTAAATGTTGCTGTTGTATCAGCTTCCAGCACTTACCACACTCAGTGTGAAAAGAAAACTTGCCTTGTAAATCTTTAAATTTTCCCTCTCTCATCCTAAAACAATATCCTTTGGTCGTTTGCATATCTACAGCAGGTCAAAAACTGATTATCTATCATATCTAGGCCTCTCATAATTTTATAAGCTACCTTTGACGATCCAAAGGAAAAAAAATTATATTTGTCCAGTCTCTTAAAGAATTAAATCTATCCCATGCATTGTTTCATTTCTCCTTTCCCCCACTTTATACTTGTGTGGTCACTATTATTTTCAGTTCTATTGAGAAACCAACTTGAAATATCAATTCTGTTTCTTTTCCTGTAGATGATATATGACACTATATCTGATTCTTTGTACCTTTAATGATATGCTTTAGATTTTGCATTAGTACAAGATTATTTGTCTAATATGCATATTATATAATAAAGATAATAGTAAACCAGCTGAAGAAGCATACTTGTGCTCTGATTCAATCTCCTGTGTTTCTTTCCTTTAGATTGAGTCTATTCTGAGACAAGGAATCACTTTACTGAATTGGTCATCTGTGACACTCAAGAAATTCTTCTCTGATGCGAATACAGCTGTAGATGAATTAGTCATGTTTTTAAAGACTGTAAGTAGGTTCCTCTCAAACTTTAAATTTTTTGAATAATCGTGGGTAATAGATTAGTGAAGAAGAAATGTGATCTATATTAATTTAATTGCAAAGCAAACATTTGTATCACTGAAGACATTATTTTTCATATTTATCCTGAATATTTTTTCAGTGTCTTGTGATGCTTGTTCATGTAGTTCACGTCCCAGAAGCATATGCAAGGGCAAGTGTCACTGCCGTCAAGTAATCCTTAAATTTTGAGTTAGATATGCAGTTTTGATCTAAAAAATGCCCTTTCCTCAACAGAGAAAAGTCTACACTAGGTGCAATGAATCTTACTGATATCTGCCTTTTCCAAGAAGTGGATCTGGAGATATAGGAGATAACTTGCAACTTCCAGGGTCTTCCATGACCCTTATCATCTGAACTATGTGGTGCAGTGGAAACTATTTGGTACAGGACCTTAATCTTATGAGTGTTGAGCATAAGACCCATTTTCTAGTATAATTTAGTGAAAGTATCTGTGCATGTTCTTATTGGTGGAGCAATTCTTCAGAGCTAATGGCTTTGTCAAGGGCAGGTTGTGACTTACAACCCTGACTGAATTTTTTTGAGGATGTGACTTAACACATTGATGAAGGAAGAGCAGTAGATGTAGTGTATATGGATTTCAGCAAGGCATTTGATAAAGTACCCCGTGCAAGGCTTATTGAGAAAGTAAGGAGGCATGGGATCCAAGGGGACATCGCTTTGTGGATCCAGAACTGGCTTGCCCACAGAAGGCAATGAGTGGTTGCAGAAGGGTCATATTCTGCATGGAGGTCGGTCACCAGTGTAGTGCCTCAGGGATCTGTTCTGTGACCCTTAAATCTTCGTGATTTTTATAAATGACCTGGATGAGGAAGTAGAGGGATGAGTTAGTAAGTTTTCTGATGACACAAAGGTTGGAGGTGTTGTGGATAGTGTGGAGGGCTGTCAGAGGTTACAGTGGGACATTGATAGGATGTAGAACTGGGCTGAGAAGTGGCAGATAGTGTTCAACCCAGATAAGTGTGAAGTGGTTCATTTTGGTAGGTGAAATATGATGGCAGAATATAGTATTATTGGTAAGATTCTTGGCAGTGTGGAGGATCAGAGGGATTTTGGGGTCTGAGTCCATAGGATACTCAAAGCAGCTGCTCAGGTTGACTCTGTGGTTAAGAAGGTGTACGGTGTATTGGCCTTCATCAATCATGGAATTGAATTGATGAGCTGAGAGGTAATGCTGCAGCTATATAGGATCCTGGTCAGACCCCACTTGGAGTACTGTGCTCAGTTCTAGTCACCTCACTACAGGAAGGGTGTGGAAGCCAAAGAAAGGGTGCAGAGGAGATTTACAAGTAAGTTGCCTGGATTGGAGAGCATGTCTTATGAAAATAGGTTGAGTGAACTCGGACCTTTTCTTCTTGGAGCAAAGGAGGATGAGACGTGAACTGATAAAGGTGTACAAGATGATGAGAGGCATTGATTGTGTGGATAGTCAGAGGCTTTTTCCCAGGGCTGAAATGGTTGCCACAAGAGGACACATGTTTAAGGTGCTGAGGTGTTGGTACAGAGGAGATGTCAGGGTTAAATTTTTTACTCAGAGAGTGGTGAGTGCATGGAATGGGCTGCCAGTAACGGTGGTGGAGCCGGATATGATGGGGTCTTTTAAGAGGCTTTTAGATAGGTACATGGAGCTTAGTAAAATAGAGGGCTATAGGTAAGCCTAGTAATTTCTAAGATAGGGACATGTTCGGCACAACTTTGTGGGCTGAAGGGCCTGTATTGTGCTGTAGGTTTTCTCTGTTTCTATGTTAAACCTACAATGACTACACACCAGAATCAAGGTCTCCTGAGCCACAGTAGTATTGAAATGATGTTTTCTTACATATTGCTTTGAATTAGATATTGCTGATCCATTCACCGATACATATGAGACAGAGGCCTTTACGTTCAACAACCATGAGACCAAATTCTTTTATCAGCCCACCTCAGTTGTATCACAGAACCCTCTTACAATAAAGGTCCACAGAAAGACTATGAAAAACATGAACCACCTTCCATATCTCAGAAAGTACCCCTGGACAAAGGGAGACATTGAGGATGACATTTATTGTCTGCTTCACAATCCCAGCGGTCTTTGGTTGATTGAGGAGAAGGGTGTTTGAAGATCAAGAGCTCAAACCTAGCACAAAATTTATGGTCTACCAGGCAGCTGCGATGCCTGTTCTCTGACTACCTAGTGCAGGGATTTCAAAGGACTGGAAAAATACCACCAATACTTTTCTGGAAAAACCTCCAACTTCATTGGAATGATCATGAATTAACATCCATGTGCTGTTTCCAGGCCAACATTTCTGGCATTGTGCAAGTGTTATCATTCCAATGCCAGAAACAAGACTCCTGGTATAGATAAAATTCAGAACACTGGGGAAGAGATTACAGTTAGACAGAGGAGAACAATTCAGGAATATTCTTAAAGCCCTCATCATTAGACAGAAATCTGATATAAGATATAAGGGCAGAATTAGGCCATTTGGCCCATCATGTCTACTCTACCATTTCAACATGGCTGATCCATTTCCCTCTCAACTTCATTTTCTTGCCTTCTCCCCTTAACCTTTCATATCCTGACTAATCAAGAACATATCAAACTCTGCTTTAAATACTCCCACAGCCATCTGTGGCAACAAATTCCATAGATTCACCTCTAGCTAAAGAAATTCCTCCTTATCTCTGTACTAAATGGACATCCCTCTATTTTGAGGCTGTGCCTTCTGGTCCTAGACTCCCCCACCATAGGTAAGATCCTCTCCACATCCACTCTCTTTGAGCCTTTCAACATTCAATAGATTTAATGAGATCCCCCTTCTTTGTCCTAAATTCCAGCGAGTAAAGAGACAAGCCATCAATTGCTCCTCATCCGATAAACCCTTCATTCCCAGAATCATTCTTGAGAACCACCTCTGAACCTTCTCCAGCATCAGCACATCCTTTCTTAATTAAGGGGCCCCAAACTGCTCACAATACTCCAAGTGAGGCCTCACTAGTGCTTTATAAAGCCTCAGCGTTATATCCTTGTTTTTATGTCCCCACTATAACATGAATAACAAGGATGAATTTCTGCAAAAGCACCACTGATGTGTTTCAGGAAGGTGGTTCACCACCAATTAGTTCCTGCCTTTCCTAGTGTTACATACAACCCACCAGAAAAAATGAAAAAGGAGGAAGCAGAAGATTAATTTTTCATTTACCACTGACCTTGCTTTATTTGTTCAGTAGTCACTTACCTATGCTAGTTTCACCTTTGGCTTGAGGTAGTAAACCATGAATAGAGTTTATTCTTGCTGTTTGTAGCTTCCTAGCACCTTCCATGACTTGTGCACTGAAAGACATTTTCAGTGATCTATATTGCACTGAGAGATAGATCCTGCGGGGCAAAGGCTATCTTATAATTTTGTAGTGTCTCGTACTAGTTCACACTCCTGCTGTGTTGACTGAGTGGAGGTAGATTGAAAGCCATGCAGGTGCACTAGGTCCCTTTGATCTTCAATACCAGGAAAAAAGTTAAGTCTGTATTTATTACATGAACAGTTATTGCAGAACAGATCGCAGTCATTCACTGCCAACAATGAACTGTGGTTTTGTCATTAATCACTTTACCCTGTGTGTAATTTGGCTATCAATCCTTTTACCACTGGAAATAATATCTAGTTATTTACTCTTTTGAATACCTGTGTTAACCTCTGTTAAATTTCTTTACCTTTTACCCTTTCTGACAAAACAATCTTAGCTTCTTTGACGTCTTCAAAGAATTAAAATTCCATATCTTTGGAGCATTGCAATCCATTTCGTCCCTGAGACCTTGATATTTTTCCTGCCCAGAATTGAGCACTGTTCTGCAAATGAGCCTAGCCAGTATTTAGTTTTGCTTAGATCCCTTGCATTTGTATTCATGTTTTGATTACTGAAACTTGGGATCCATTTGATGTTTTTCTCAGTTAGTTTTGCCATAGTTTCATACAGGTGTATTCTCTCTGTAAAATATAAATAGAATTACAGCCCTGGACTAGACCCTCTGCCCATGATATTTGTGCCAACCAGGATACCAGTTCAAACGGCATATGCGCCTGTGTTGTATTCCTCTATTCCCTGACTGTTCATGTGTCTTTCTAAGATGCTTTTAAATGTTGTTGACTTACCTGCTTTACCCATTTCCTTAACAGCACATTCCAGGAATCTATCATGCTCTCTGTAAAAAAAAAAAAAATGCTTGCATGTAATTTTTTAACTTTCTCACTCTCATCTTAAAGCTGTAGTTTCTAGCACTTGACATTTCTATCATAGGCAAAATACTCTTAACTAGCAACCCTATCTATGCCTCTCATACTTTTATCCACTTGTATCAGGGAGTTCCTCAACCTCTGGTGCTCTAGGGAATACAGTGCAAGTTTGCCCAACCTCTCCTCAGAGCTGATACCCTACAACCCAGTTAATGCCTTCATGAACTTTCTCCAAAGCCTCCATATTCTTCTTGTAAGATAGTGATCAAATATGCAACCCGTTTTGTTTATTTTGGCTCTACTTTCCAAGCATGTTGACAAAATATTAGTGTTATATATTACAAAACTGTAAATTGTTGGTTTCAGCTAGCTGATTTGCAGGAGACACAAATAAACGGTGAATTGGCTGAAATAGCATCAAACATTATTATCCACCTACCAGAAGATTATACACTGACAATGCAAGACATGCTTAAGTATAATGAGGTAACATTACTTGATTTATTTTTAGAATTTTAAGTTTAAATTAAGATAAAGAGCTTTGGCAAGTATTTTGCATTAATCCAAGATTGCAAATGAAAGTTGGATAAAGACAAATTGTTTTTGTCAAATTTAATATACTTTTTTGAAGAGACTGTTTTGATAAATTTAGGAAGTGGTGTAGCTGTGTGTATTTATGGATGTTCATTTGATACTTAAAAAAATTATCAACAATTGTGAAATCATATTCATTCTTCAGCACAACGAAGAGATTTAACACATTAACACATTTTACTCAGAATAGAATGGTACTGATTGTTATGAACCGAGTTTTTGCAGTATGATGAAATAGGAAGCTGTTGTCTCTTGGTTAATTCACATTTGATTTATATTCTAAAGGTCTGGACTGCTGTTTTAGAGTTTAGAGACAAATTCTACCTTGGCAACTGGGATGAACTAAATAATCTGGAATATGTGTAATAACAGGCATAAAAGTATCATATTGTCTGCTAATTATTTTGTAGCATTCTTTAGAAACAAAAACTTGTTATCTAATCTGGCCTTGGTAAATGTAGAATATTCAAACTATGGCCCCTAACCAAATAAAGTCAGCGACAACCATCCTTGCAGCATGATTAATCGTTGCATCTGTAAGCCGTAAGGCTGGTGAAGTCATTGTACTGTGGTACTACGAAGTTTGGGAATCCTGTAGAATTCTCTTTATTTTTGCCTAAATATGACCTAAAATGTGATTAGATCTTCATGTAAGTCCTAAAACTGGATAAGGAAAACCAAATTAATTAAATAACATAAATGAAAAAGTATTATGTTTTTTTATGTATTGAGAAAAATGATCCAATAATACATGTATTTGTTGGAAGAAGTGTGTGAACCTCTGGGGTAATGCCTTCTACAGATGTTATTAGGATTCAGGTGTTCCAGCCAATGAGATGAAATTGGAGATGTGGGTTATAAAAAAGACACACAAAGTCAGATTCCTGACAGAGCCTGCTCTTCTCAAGATAGATAGTGTATGTGCACTATGCCTTGATCATAGAACCTTAGAAGAAGAATTGTAGAGCTGCATGAAGCTGGAAATGGCTACAAAAGCATTTCTAAAGAGCTGATGAGTGTTCATCAGTCCACAGTAAGAGAAATTGTCTGCAAATGGAGGAAATTCGGTGCTGTTGCGACTCTCGCTAGGAGTGGGCATCCTGCAAAGATCACACCAGGAGCACAACATGCAATGCTGAAGGAGGTGAAAAAGAACCCAAAGTTACAGGAAAAGTCCTGCAGAAATCTCTAGAACATGCTAAAGTCTCTGTTCATGTGCCCACTATATGAAAACCACTAAAGAAGAATGGTGTTCATGGAAGGACACCATGGAGGAAACCACTACTCTCCAAAAAAAAATATTGCACTCAAGTTTGCAAAAGGACCACTTGGATGTTCTACCATGTTCTGTGGACAGATGAGATAAAAGTTGAACTTTTTGGCAGAAATATTCATTCCTATGCTTGGATCAAGATACTTTTTAGGGGAATGTTAGGGTAGCAGTTTGTCACCTGAAGCTTAATAGAAGTTGGATAATGCAACAAGACAATGATCTGAAAGAGTAAATCAACAACCAAATAGTTTAAAAAGAAGAAAATTAGTGTTGTGGAAAGTCCTGCTCTTAATCCTATTGAGCGTTGTGGAAGCACCTGAAGCAAGCAGTTTATGCAAGGAAGCACATCAACATCCCAGAGTTGAAGCAGTTTTGTAAGGAGGAATGGCCTAAAATTCCTCCAAGCTGATATGCAGGACTGATCAACAGTTACCGGAAAGGTTTGGTTAACGTTATTGGTGTACAAGGGGATCACACCGGTTACTGAAAGAAAAGGTTCACATACTTTTTTCAACAACTACATGTAAAATTGGATAAATTTTCCCCTCAATAAATAAATGAACAAGTGTAACGTTTCTGTGTTATTTATTTAATTGAGTTCTCTTTATCTAGTTTTAGGACTTGAAGATCTGATCACCTTTTAAGTCATATTTATGCAGAAATAGAGAAAGTTCTACAAGATTCACAAACTTTCTAGCATCACTGTAAGTGAAAGGAAAACAATTCCATTAATTGGAGTGCCAGCCAATTCAGTCTCAGGACCCCCTCAGCCAAAAAGGAAGATAGTTATTGAGGTTTGCAGTGTCTAGTCTTTCATTGCAAAAAGTGAAACAGTTTGTGCTTGAATACTGCAAACTTTATATAACTTGTCAAGGACTGATTAGCAGTACCAGATAGTGATCTCTTCAATCATAAAGCTCAATCATCTGCCTGCTTCCCTCATCCTCAGTTCTGACAAAAGATCTTCTACCTGAAATGTTAACTGGCTCTCTTTTCAATGATACTGCTTAACTTGCTGAGTGTTTATAGTATTTTCTATGCTTTCTTTCAGATTTATAGCATTTGCAGTAATTCTTTATTGTCCTTAAGCATGCAGTAGTTGCTACAATCCATAAATAAACCACCTGCAACATCTAGTAATTACTCTTGATTAGAAGAACAACTGAACCGATCACACAAATATTGTGTCAGGCCAGAAACCGGATATTCAGAGGCACATGGTTCACTCCTGACATACCATCTATAAAGCACAAATCAGAAGTGCAATCAGGTATATTCCATCTGCCTTGACAAGTGCAGCTTCAGTAATACTCAAGAGTTCAACACCATTGTGGGTTTAGTAATCTACTTCCACCACCTCCCTTCACAGGTGCATTGTTTATGCTGCGTGTGTCATCTACAAAACCCACTGCAGTATCAGACTAAGACTCTCTCAGCAGAGGCTACTAAACTGTGGCTTTTACTAGAAAGTCAAAGGCACCAGCACTTGAAAGTTCCCATTCAAGTCATAAACAGTTCTGACTTGAAAATGTTGGTTTATTGTTGTTACACATACACATTGAGGTAGTACAGTACAAGGAAAGAGCAACAGCAGAATGCAGAATGTACAGTCACTATTGCAGACAAACATTAGTATCATCAGACAAAAGGTGCAAAGCCATGATGAGGCAACATGTGAGGTCTCAAGTCCATCTTGTGGTACAATATATCCATTCAATAGTATTATAACACTAAAATTGAATTTTATGGTGTGTACTTTCATGCTTTTGTATCTTCTACTCAATGGGCGGTGGAGAAGAGAAAATGTTGGGGAGTGGGTGGAATCTTTGATTATGTATTGGAGTCAGAGCATTAGAGCATGGAAACAGCTTTCAGCCCAACTAGCCCATAACCCTGCAAGCGGCAGCCCTCCATGTACCTGTCCAAATGGCTCTTAAATGTTGTAATTGTACCCACTTTGACAATCACTTCTGGCAGCTCGTTCGAAACACTCACTACACTCTGTGTAAAATAATTACCTCACAGGTCTCTTTGAAATCTCTGTCCTCTTCACTTGTATTTATGCTCATTGGTTTTGGACTCCCTGACCTTGAGCGAAAGAATCAGAAACAGAATCGAGCATAATATCACTGTGATATTTCATTGAATTTGTGGTTTTGCAGAGCCAGTACAGTGCAATCCATAAATAAATTATAAACTTCTGGGTGATGGAGATCCTTGAAGGTGGGTGCCACTTTTTTGAGGTATCACCTTTTGAAGATGTCCTTAATGCCGGAGAACCTGGAGTCCACATGGAGCTGGCTAGGCTTGCAGTCATTTGCAGCTTTTCCTGATCCTGTGCATAGGCCACTCCATACCAGATGGTGATGCAACCAATTGGAATGCTCTTCACTGTACGTCTAGAAACTTGCTGGAGTCTGGTGACGTGCTAAATCTCTTCATATTCCTATTGCTGTCATCATGCTTTCTTTGTAAATGCATCAATATGTTGAGCTAAGGATAGACCTTCAAAAATGTTGGCATCCAGAAACTTGACACTGCCTTCTCCTTCCACTGCTCACTGTTGACTGCTGCTGCTAGCCCCTGGAAAAATATCCCCCACTCAAAAATATCCAAAGAGGTGGTATGTCTGTTTGTGAGGGGACTGGCCACAGGTAAGCCTGTCTACAGCCCTTACTTCTTGTGGTGGTCGCTCATCTATCTGAAGTCTATCTTGGGCATGGTCACCTTGCTAAGACTCACTTATGATCGCAGCCTCCTGGATGATCCTCAGTACGTTCAAATGCATGTCCAGTTCCGTGACCTGGTCTGCCTGGAGTTACTGGCCACAGCTGTCATCATCAGGGAGACCATGTGTTTCCCCATCTTCCCACATCTGTAGGAGAAACATTCTGCTGTCCTGACTACCATCCTGTGTAAACTGAATCAAGGATGAAGGATAAGCAACAAAATAAAACCCTACCTGTCCTTACCTGTGCCTTCTCATTGAAGCCTCTTTTTTTTTCAACAGAGCTGCTCTCACTCCCAAGACCTGGACCACTTACCCCACCCACCTCTTCACACCAATGCCTCTTGAGCCAAAGCTTTTCCTCATTCTAACACTGGCCTTACTCCAACGATGGCCGCTCCAAGTGGCTGCATTGCTTGACAAACTTTTTATTGGCTCTTTTGCTGAGGCAGTGAGATATGTATGCAGGGTCCCTGGAGGGGAGGCTGGTTTTCATGATGGGGTAAGCTGTGTCCACAACTCTTATCAGTTTCTTGCTTTCTCAGACTGAGTATTTGCCATTCCTGAAAGGATGTTTTCGGTGTTGCATCTATATAAAAAAAAAATGGTGAGAAATAATGGGAATGTTAGCGTCCTGAAGAAGTGGAAGTTCAGGTGCACTCTTGGCAATGGCATCATGGTGTTTGGATCAGGACAGGTGATATTTGCTCCTTGGAACTTTCAGCCCTCAATGTCAGCGCTGTTAATGTAAACAAGAGCATATGCACAGCCCCGTTTCTTGTAGTCAATAATCAACTCTTCTGTTTTGCTGATATTGAGGCAAAGGCTGTTGTCATGACACCATGCAACTAGGCACATTATCTCCTTCCTGTACACTGACATCATTATTTGAGATTTGGCCTACCATGCTGATGGGATTTGCTTAACTTATAGATGGAGTTTGAGCAGGATGTGGCTACACATTTGTAAGTGTATAGGGAGTAAAGGAAGTGGCTGAGGACGCAGTCCTAAGGGGCCCAGTGTGTGGCAGAGGTGTTGCTGCCAGTCTCTGCTGTTTACGATCTGTTGGTCAAGAAGTCAAGGATCCAGTTGCAAAGGAAGATGTTGAAATGAAGGTGTTTGGAGTTAAGTTTTCTTGGAATTATGATTACAGGGAGCTGTAGTCAATAACCAGTCATCTGACATAGATGTCTTTATCTTATGTTCCAGAAATAAGTGTATAACTAGGGAGTTGCAGTCTGCTATAGTTTTCACATGGTAGTCTACTATGGAAAGTTAAATCATGTGGGATCCAGGGTGGGCTAGCTAATTAACTACACAATTGGCTTGATGGGAAGTAGCAGAACACTGATGGTAGAAAGTTGTTTGTCAAGCTGGAGGCCTGTGACTAATCATGTTCCCCAGGGATCAGTGCTGTGTCTATTGCTATTTGTCATCTGTATCAAAGCTCTGAATGAGAATGTACAAGTTGTGGTTAGTAAGTTTGTAGATAATGCTAAAAGAAGTGGTGTTGTAGACTGTGAAGATGGTTATCAGCAATCACAGAGGTATCTTGATCAGCTGGATAACTGAGCAGAAGAATGACAAATGGAATTTAATTTGGATAAATGTGAGGTGTTGTGGTTTGGGAAGACAAATCAGGATAGGACTTCTCCAGAAGAACAGAGGGCTGTGGTTTGCTGAAAGTGGTGTAATAGGTAGATAGGATGGTGAAGAAAGCATTTGACATACTGTCCTTCATCAGTCAGGGCACTGAGTATAGAAATTTGGATGCCATGTTGCAGTTGTACAGAACATTGGTGAGGCGACATTTGAAGGATTGTGTTTGGGAGTGTACACATGTCTCCTAAGATTGAATCCCTTTAATGGTTGCATCTTGTGGGCACAACATCCTCAAACCTTTGTTGTGAACAGCTGCATCAGGTCCTGAGATCAAAGGGTCTATCAGCTGAACATCAGTTCACAAGCTTCTTAATCTTTACAAGGGCAGCTAATGTTTTTTAAAGTGAAAGTGAAACAGAAAGAGAGATGTTGGTCATACTCATTGGGTCTTTTTTGATTGCTTTAATGATCACTCTATAATGCTACATGGAGTAGAACCTAGCGACAGTTCAACACCCATTGAACAGGTAAAACAAATTACTATTAATATTGCATATGATCTATATTGTGCCATTATTCAGGCTGATATATGCTGTATGGGTTACACTTAAGATGAAACAGCAAAGGAATTCATACAAACACTTATCATTGGATATACATCTCTAAGTTTATTTCTAAGTTTCTAAGTTTTGATTAAAAAGTGTAAAATGTGTGTACTCTTTGTACCAAACCATTGAAATGCCCCACCAGTATTAGGTTTAAACATTGTATGTTTATGTATTCCATAGGTTTGCTGCAAAGAATGGACAGGGATTTTGGTTCCAAAAAGCAATAGCATAGAAAAAAATGTGAACAAATTGATGGAATTATTTATAGAAATCTCCGACAGAACTAGAAAAAGTATAATACCTGAAAATCAGCCAGGTAAGGGACATTGTTGATTCAAGGATCCTTATAAGTGGCATGAGAATATTCCCATAGATACCTAATTTAATGTGTGAGACTTCTTTCTAATCCTGATTTTACTTGTCCACATGGTTAGTACAGCACAGCTGCAGAGGCTTTAGCCAAAAGTTCATGCCAACCACAATGCCCACCCAACTAGTCCTAATTTATGGCTCTCGGCCCATGTCTCACTAAGCCCCCATCCCTCCATGTATCTATGCAAGTACTTCTTAAATAATGCTACTGTAGCAGCTCATCGCCAGCTTCAGCTTGAAAAACTTGGTACTTCAGGTCTTTCTTTAAACTTTACACTCAAAGCCTAATCTGTTGTACACCCATTTTGGTGAAAAGACTTATGATTCACATTATCTAGGCTTTGCATAATTTTAAGCATTTCTGTAATGTCATCTTCATTCTGCTGTGTTTCAATAAATAAAGACCGAGCCTGACCAATGTCTCTGCAAAACTTAGTGCCTCTAGTCCTGCCAACATCCTAAAAAATCTTCTCTGTGCTCTTTTCAGATTAACTACATCTTTTCTATAACAAGGTGACCAAAACTGTACACTACGCTTCAGTGCAGCCTCGTTAATTACTTATACAATTGCAACGTAAAGTTCCAACTTCTATACTGAGGCTATGTCCATACTACACCGGATAAATCTGTAACCAAAGCTTTTTATCTTCCTTTTTACCCTCCATCCACACTAAAACAACGTTTTCGTCCCCCGAAAGTGGAGATTTTCAGAAATGCTCTCCAGAGTGTGTAATTTTGAAAACGCCGGATTGGCTGGAGCAGTGTGGACGGTGTAACCAGAGAAATCTGAAAACACTGTCATGATGTGCTGGAACAGATGGTGACGGCAGCGCGCCATTTCATTGTTTTCTTGAATGCAACCTAACAATTTCAGAACAAACGGCAATGAGGCTGAAGCCAGAAGAGTTAGAAATGTACTCATCAAATACTTTGACCCATAACTTACTGAATAAATAAGTATGCTCACTTCGCCCTGTTTTCTGTCCTTGCTCATATGAAGGTGGTTTACCTATTTATGCAAGTACTTCTCTGACAATAGATGTGTAACAGCCTAATGTAACATTGTATGGCAATACAAGATAATGTTTTATACAGACATGTTTTATACATTTAACAAGGGGCTTTATTAATGCAACAGAGTTCGTCAGTTTCTCAATGTTCGTCGTCAGCCAGGTCATACTGTCCGTGAACTCCCTGCCAGTTGCCTCCATACACTCCAGTATTTGTTTTTTTTACTTTTATGTCCTCCTGTGCGAGAGCCAACAGCTGTCCGTCATTTAAGTTTTTCTAGTCTGTAACTGAACAAACACACACCAAGTCTTTCATGGCTAGATTCAACACCAAACATGTCGCTTGTTTTTGGTAGATGTGTTCTGCACATGCGCAGTAGGAGGAGATTTGCTGAATTATCAGTTTTAATGTGGACAGAGATACTTTTAAAAATGCTTAGTGTGGACGCCTATCATTTTTACGTGAAACCAGCGTTTTCAAAATTATCCGGTCTAGTGTGGACATAGCCTTAGTGCTATGACCGATGAAGGCCAGATCTCTAAATGCCTTTTTCACTAGCCTGTTTGCCTGTGACACTGATTTTAATGCCCTTTGCACTTGTACTTCTGCTCTATTCCACTACCCTCTCTACACTGGTTTGACTTTCCAAAATGCATCATTCTCACCTACTTGTATTGAAACCCATTTCCCACTTCTTGGCTCACTTCCCCAACTGATTAAGTTATCAGCCTTTATTCCGGGAAGCAACTTTCAACCTCCACTCTGAGTCAATATTGAATCCATCTAACTCATTCTCCTTGGACTCCATGGGACCTCACTTTTCAAGCAGCCAAGCATGTGAGACTCTGTTGAAGACGTTGCTAAAGTCCAAATAGACACGATCCACTGCTCTATTCTCATTAACCGTTTTGGTTGACTCTTCAAAAATTTTGTAAAGATTCATCAAACATGACTTTCCATGCACAAAGCAATGCTGACTGCTTCTAATCAGACTTTGTTTATCCAAATATTGGCAGATCCTGTCCCTCAAAATTCTCTCCAGTAACTTCCCCACCTTTGATATCAGGCTGACTGACCTGTAGTTCACTGATGTGTCCTTGCTACCCTGTGTAAACATTTGTTATCCTCAAAGGTAAAGGTATGAGGAATTGTCGAGTTGGTTAGCAGTGAAAAAAATAGCAAACCAGATTGTGGTAAAGGAGAGAATCATGAGATTAGAGGGAATAATGAGCATGGAGGGAAAAAAGGTGCCATGTTTCTAATATGCATGACGTGATTAAGTATCCGGGGTTATTTTGTAACCGTGGATTTAATCATAGATGCAGCAGCCTTTGCCAACTACAGTGGTTACATCTATTGGAGATATGTCCTTTTGGAGCCAGTCGATCATAAATAATTTTTTTTGTTTATTTGTTCATAGAATGTGGAAATTACTAGCAAGTGCATTTTAATTGACTCTTTAGCTGAGTAGCATTTTGGGTGAATTCAGAGGGAAATTAACAGTGGATCTTAATCTGTATAAGACACAGATGCTGTGTACAGGAAGGGGAGTGTATTTCCTGAGGAGACTGAGGTCCTTTGGAGTCTGCAGGTCTCCTTCACATGTTCAACCAGTCTGTTGTTGCCAGTACAATCTTCTATGGAATGGTGCGCTGGGGCAATGGCATCAACACGGGTGATGCCAACAGACTCAATCAACTGATTAACAGAGCAAGCCTTTCTATAGAAGTCAAACTGGACACCCTGGAGGCTGTGGTAGGACAAAGACCCTATTGATAATCCTGGCAATTCTGGACAATATTTCTCACCCTGTGCATGCCACCTTGGCCGAACAGACGAGCACTTTCAGTAATAGACTAAGACAACTGCACTGCTCCAAAGAGTGTTATATGAGGTCATTCTTGCCCTTTGCAATTAGGCTCTATAGTGAGTTAACCTATAGTCAGGGAAGTGATGAGCCCCTTCCTGGTAGGCTGTTTGTGGTAAGTTATTTTTTATTCTTTCCTACTTCTCTTCTAATATTTGTATATTTATTTATCTATGCCCTTGTAATGCTACTGTGACACTGTAATTTCCTTTGGGATTGATTATCTATCTTCATGGTGCTGAAGTGCTTTGAGAGTTTGGTTATTGTGTGAACCATCTGTACCCAGTGAAATGACCTGGATCCCTTCAGTTTGCTTATTGCCACAACACTACTCTTTCACTGCTTCTCCACTCTGCTCTGGACCATCTGTAAGACAGTAGCAGATATATCAGCTTGATGTTTAACACTATCACCCCCATTCAAACATATCACTAAATAACAGGACCCAGTTTCTGTACCTCCCTTTACAACTGCTCCTTGACTTTCTCTATGGCAGATCTCATCAGTATTAATGTGTAACATCTCCTCCTCACTGACCATCAGTACGGGTGTATCTCAAAGGGGCATGCTCACCCCCCCCCCACTCTAAACACACAACTGAATAATTGAGCATTGTTCTAAATTTACAGACTCACTGATGACACCACTGCTGTTGGTCAAGTTATGGCCAGTAATGAATCAGCATTCATTTGTGATATAGAATATATGGTGGAGTGATACAACAATAACGATCTCATGCAATAGAAACATGGAAACATAGAAAATCTACAGCACAATACAGGCCCCTCGGCCCACAAAGTTGTGCTGAACGTGTCCCTACCTTAGAAATTACTGGGCTTACAAATAGCCCTGTATTTTTCTAAGCTCCATGTACCTATCCAAAAGTCTCTTAAAAGACCCTATCGTATCCGCCTCCACCACCATTGCTGGCAGCCCATTCCACATGCAATCTTCAACAAAAAGAGAAGTTATTAGACCACATGCCAGTTATCACTGGTGGGTCAGAGGCAGAGGGAGTTGGAAGCTTCAAATCTCTCGGTGTTAATATCTATAATGACCTGTCCTGAGCCTAGCAGATAGATGGAACCACAAAGTGCCTTCCTAAAGGCTCAAATAGGAAGACAGTGGAGCACATTTGCAGTATACCAGACATTCAAGAGTGTCAGGGAAGTGAAGTTTGTGCAGTGAAAATTACAACTGAGAAGGTGTTCAGGAAGCTCAATGGTCTGAGGGTGGATAAATCTCCCGGACCTGATGGAATGCACCCTTGAGTTTTGGAGGAAGTCAGTGTTGGGACTGTTGCTTTTTACATTGCATATCAATGAGTTGGACTGTGGGATTAATGGATTTGTGGTTAAATTTGCCGATGATACAAAGATAGGTGGAGGAGTGGGTAGTGTTGAGTAAACAACCTGCAGAGAGACTTAAATGGTTTAAGAACAATTAAGATCTGTTTTCTTTGGAAGGGAGGTCAAAATGAGGGGTTATAGATGTAGAATGATTTGTAGAAGGATGAGAGGGAATTTAAAAATAAGGAGGATCTGGATTCTCTGAGAGATGGAGGCAAAATTTAACAATTATTACAATTTAACACTAGTTGTCTGAGATTTTGATGTTTTGTAATCTGTTAAATTTCATTTACATGTGCTTAAGTTCCTGAGATGTACGGTATGTGTCTTCGCTTCCGTACGGACAGTGACAGAATCAACAGAAATTTAACAAAAGGTGAAAAAGTACCATACCCAGATTATATTAAGCCAGAAGTGAAGATTGCAAAATTGTATTGTGTGGATATACATTTTCATGAAAACAATTCATTTTTTCTTGATATATGTTTTAAACTGATCAAAAATATAACTATTTTTCATAAATGATGTACAGTAGATATCACCTGGTATGTATTTTAAATACAGTTATGAATAGAATAGAATGTTATTTACAACTTATTGCCTCAAACATTTGTCTTGTTTTCCTTAATACAGAGCGTAGACGAGTTGTATTTACCGAAGAACCTGCAGAGGAAAAAGTAACTTCCTATTCTTCTTTTGGAGATGACGTTCTGAGCCATAGGGATGATGACTTTGAAAAGGTACAATATGCTTTTTGCAAAAGATTAAGTTTTTAAAAAAAGAAGCTTGTTGTAGCTAGACCTTGCATGCTTCAAACCTTAAGCTTATAATTTACTTTAACTTGGACCTAATAATTGTTAAAACTTTGAAAGCTGAGGTTTTCTAGAGTTCCTCCACTACAATTACAGTAAAAAGAAATATCATTCTCATTTAAATTCATTCCTTAAATTTGTGAAGGATAAATAGTTATTTAGTGCTGGTCAGTTTGCTGTGAATAGGTGGAGTTTTTTTTTACAGTGGAAAACTGGATAGAATGGGTCTATATTTTCTGGAGATTAGGAGAATAAGACATAATGTTACTCAAACACAGAATTTACAAGTGGATTCACTAACCTTCCCTTGACTGGAGTCCTTAAACAGGAGTTATAGTCTCAGGTGACGATGCAACCATTGTTGGCAGAATCTCAGGTGGTGACGAGAGGGCGTACAAGAGTGAGATGTGCCAATTAACGAAATGGTGCCACAGCAAAAACCTGGCACTCAAAGTCAGTAAGACAAAAGAGCTGGTTGTAGACTTTAGGAAGGGTAAGATGAAGGAACACATACCAATCCTTATAGAAGGATCAGAAGTGGAGAGAGTGAGCAGTTTCAAGTTCCTGGGTGTTAAGATCTCGGAGGATCTAACCTGGTCCCAAAATATCGATGTCGTTATAAAGAAGGCAAGACGGTGGCTATACTTTATTAGGAATTTGAAGAGATTTGACATGTCAACAAATACACTCAAAAACTTCCATAGTTGTACCATGGGGAGCATTCTGACAGGCTGCATCAATGTCTGGTATGGAGGGGCTACTCCACAGGACCGAAAGAAGCTGCAGAAGGTTGTAAATCTAGTCAGCTCAATCTTGGGCACTAGCCTACAAAGTACCCAGGACATCTTTAGGGAGCGGTGTCTCAGAAAGGCAGCGTCCATTATTAAGGACCTCCAGCACCCAGGGCCTGCCCTTTTCTCACTGTTAACATCAGGTAGGAGGTACAGAAGCCTGAAGGCACACACTCAGCAATTCAGGAACAGCTGCTTCCCCTCTGCCATCTGATTCCTAAATGGCCGTTGAAGCTTTGGACACTACTTCACTTTTTTTTAATATACAGTATTTCTGTTTTTGTATGTTTTTTAATGCTATTCAATAAATGTAATTGATTTGTTTATTTATTGTTATTATTAGCTTTTATTTTATATATTATTTTTTTCTCTCTGCTAGATTATGTATTGCATTGAACTGCTGCTGCTAAGTTAACAAATTTCATGTCACGTGCCGGTGATAATAAACCTGATTCAGATTCTGAGGCTGAAGAGTGATAATTTTAAGCAAGTTTCAGTGGGAGCAATCCCTTGGAATTTTCTGCATTAAATATATAGTTGACAAGTACATTAAAGACTGAAATTATTAGATATTCAATCATTGAGGTGAAGAGAGAATGTGGGATTAATAGATGAATTATGATAAAATTTACCCCTCTTCATGTTTTTATGTATGCACATGCATCAAAGACTGACTACAATTGGATAAGTGTTACACTTTTCTGAAGTGGTATGTACTGTCTGGTGCTACCCATGGTTGGATCTGAATTGTTGCTTAGTGGACAGTTGAGGAGCAAATAGAGTAATCCCAGAATGAAACTTGGGTTACAAAGGACCGTAGGTAGCCAGAAGGGAGAGGAGATGGTTATTCAGAAAAATGGTGACAGAAAGCTGATCTATGGTTCATTTCCTTAACCTTTGTGGAGGGAAGGAGGGAACCATATTCATCCAGGACGTTATGCTGGGGAGATGCATAGTAGATAATTATGGACTTACTGTTTAGGATAACAGTAATCACATGCATCTTGCCCCTCTCCACGAGTTCTAGGGCAATGCAATGGATTGAGAAAGGGCAGTGAAATTGAATTCAGATAGCTAACTCCGTACACTGGGATGAATATCCTCTCTTATGAATAAATGACTATAAAATGGAACTGATTTATCATATTTCAATTATTTTCCTCAAGATTTATGTGCTTTGTGTATTCTAGGATGTTACAGAACTTTATGCACATTTTAGTCGTCAGTTGCTGGATGCTTTAGTGAAATCTACACATCTGTCTTTAGAAATAATCAAAAGAAGAATCTTCAAGTAAGTGTATTTGCTATGTAGAAGTTACAAAGAAACAAAATTTGCTAGATCTAAATTCATCATACAAGCAACATGAATGATTTTAATGTGCAATTTTCTTGATCTAAGCTAGCACTCCCATAGTGCCAAGACATTGCATTTTGTAACATCAAATCAAGTGGTCTGTGCAGCTGAGAATTATGTTAACCGGCTGTGGATTATGTTTCCAGATTACATTGTACAACCCTATATATTCGACCTGGTGCTTCCTATCGAGATTTACATTAGTAGGTTCATATTTCTTGGATGCCCCACATGCTCCCAAGCTGGCAAGACCTTTCTCCCATCAGTGATGTCCATTATTTTCAGATAGCCTTGGACCATATTCCTTTCACACTGGCAGTTCACTGTCAGTCAATTTTTCCCAGCACTGCCCTTGTAGCAAGTTGTGTCTGAGAGAATAGACTGGTGCATTGATCACGTAGGAAATGGAGCCTGGAGATGCAGCAGTATCACTACGACCCAAAAATATAACTACATAAGGATGGAAATCCTCCATGAATGCTTTAAGCAGCATAAATGAACAACACAATGGACAGGGGAGGGGGAAGAGGGAGGTAACTCCTAATCCTATCGACAAGGAACTGGCACTTTGGGCATTTATAGACTAGTAATTTTTTAGATCTGGGATTCCCACCTGATAGATGGGATCTGGGAAACTTCTGGTAGCAGTCTTAACTCAAGAACATGGTGACCAGCAGCATCCTGTTCATCATTACTCTGCCAAAGATCTATGTCGATACTCTGATGGCTCCTCAATGATTGAGAGAGGAATTCAAATGGCTGTTTCTGGAACTGAAATGCTGGCATTAGGAAGCGTGGCTCCTGGTACCTCTGTGCAACAGACCGAGTTAAAGGCTCTGTAAGTTGGCAGAAGGAAAATCAACTAATATCTACACTGATTCTCAATGTGCTTTTGGAATTGTTCATATGTTTGGAAATGTAGGAGATATAGTATTTCTTATGGCTGTAAGAACCCCAATCAATAATGGCCAACTAATATGAGAACCTATGGATGTCATACAACTCCTGACAGAAATTGGTTCATTGAAGTGGAAAGCCATGGCAATGCTTTCCAGCAATGGCGATGGTGACATTATGCCTGTGATTCATTTTACTCGAGGGTGATGTACAATGATCATTTCCTCCATATACTCCCTTAAATATAATCAGCATAATTTAGGGAATATCATACCTGACCCCAGTTGTATCTTATCTGCATCTGATGTTCATGACAAAGCTACTAAATCTTTTCGTGTGTTTGCTATAAAAGATACCTGTTGCTTGAGTTCAGAGGGTACCATTTCAGTAGGGCGTAGTTCATGCCCTACTTTGCATTGTCATAAATGGGGTAATGACTCTGGAATTTTCACTGACAATCACAAAAATATTGCAATTCAACAAAGCTCCTGTCAGGTGATAAGAAATGGAAAAGTTTATGGGTCAATACAAATTTTATATGCGGAAATGGAGCCTACACCTGTCTTCCACGCATTTATTAATACTTTATTAGGTGCGGTTTTTGCTAACACCCAGTATAATTTTCCTTTGTTTTATCAACAAATAGTAACAATAGTTTGACATTTCTAAACTCAACCCCCCCCTTGCAGTAATGACATTTTCTTTCCTAAGTATTGGTGGGCTTGGCTGCTGCCAATTTATTTTCCATGCATAAGAGCCATTAATTTGCTGTTATTCTCCATTTTGATAGCCTGTCTTTTGAATCCTAAAACTGGGGTGATTGATGTTTCACTTAACACATCAAAGTCCATTTACCCAATTTTCACCCAATCATTCACCCGATCATTCAAGTCTGGTTGTAGAATCCAAATATTCTCATGTAACATGCCTTCACACTTGCTGTGACATTGGCAAAATTCAATTCCTTGTACTTTCTATCCTCCTTCAGTTCATTAATATAAAATTTAAATAACTGAAGGCCAAAAATTGATACTTGTGTACTCTGCTGGTTACATCCTTACAGCCTGAAGATGATACACTTATTCCAGCTCTGGGTCTTCAATGTGATAACCAGTTTTCAATTCATAACACACTTCTCCCAATACTGAGAGCACTTACATTGTATTTGAACCTTATGTGCAACTCTGTCAGATACCTACTGCACCTTAACCTTCATGTGATGACATTCTTGCTAATTTCTTTCTCTGTAACTTATAGTAATCAACTCTTCATGGTAAAAATAATCTTTCTGAAGAAGCACCATTATGTGAACAATCAGTGTCAAAATGAACCTCAGCATATGAAATGCATTATATGTATTAAAAAAGATTGTTTGATGCCATTTTTAGTATACAAGTCTGAAGGAGAACAAAATAATTGTTGCTCTGGATCTGATGCAGCACAAATGTATACAATTTTATTAAATATGTGTAAATACACTATTGCATAAAATAGTTTGTATACATACAAAGTAGATTAGTGTATGTCCATAAAGTGATGCTGGACACTGGAGTGGCTGACAGGAGAAGATAAAGTAGTGATGGCTGGGGGTAGAGAGGGCTTGGTTAATGGAAGGAGGTGTTTATCAGCCTTACTGCTTGGGGAAAGTAACTTTTTAAAGTCTGGTGGATGCTATGTAGTGTCCACCTGATGTGAGTCCATGAGCAGGGTGGGTGGGATCTTTCATGATGTTACTGGAACTTTTCTGGCACTTCTTTGTTTATATGTCTTTGATGCTGTGTCGGCTAGTGATGATGATGTGATGGGGCACGTTTGCCTACCGGTTGGAGAGACTTCCTGTCTGCACCTTTGTAGTTTCTGTATTTGCAGTGATGCAGCATATTAGGATGCCCTCTACTCTGCACATGTAGAATGATGTGAGTGTAGATATGCATTGTAGAGCTCTTTTTAGCTTCTTCATAAAGTAGAGGCATTGGTGATAATGCAGAATGTGCTCTGGAACCACAAGAGGTTGTACAAACAGGGCACTCCCAGGGGTTTGAAACTACACGCGGTTCCGACTGCTGTGCCCCCAATGTAAAGAGGGGTGGTGTTGAGTTCTCCTGAAATTGATAACCATCTCCTTTGTCTTTTTGACATTGAGGAAAAAGGTTATTTGACTGGTAGACAGGCCTCAAGCTCATCTACCTCTTCTCTGTAGGCCATCTCATTTTTGCTGGTGATGGTGCCCCCCCCCCACTGCTGTGTCATTGGCGAACTTAACAACAGTTGAAACTTGAGTGTTTATTATCAAAGTATATATATGTTGCCAAATACTACATTAGGGTTCATTTTCTTGCAGGAATTTATGGGAAAATAAAGAAAAACCTTAACCAATTTGCAAAGGAAGACATATTGTTCAAATAAAAAACTTGAGTTGTAGAGTCCTTGAAAGTGAGGCTGTAGGTTGTGGGATCAGTTCAGAGTTGTGGTGAGTGAAGTTATCCATGTCGGTTCAAAAGCCTGATGGTTGTAGGATAATAACTGTTTCTGAACCTGGTGGTGTTGGACCTAAGGCTCCTGTGCCTCCTCCCTGATGACGGCAAAAAGAAGAGAGCATGGTTTAGATGGTGACAGTTCTTGATGATGGATGCTGGTTTCTTATGGCAATACTCCAGGTAAATGTGCTCATTCCTGTGGAGGGTTTTGCCTGAGATAGAGCTGTATCCACCACTCCCTGTAGACTTTTCTATTCCTGGGCATTGGCATTTCCATACCAGGTCGTGATGCAACCAGTTCGTATACTCTCCACTGTGCATTTATGGAAGTTTGTTGAGGTTTTTGATGACATGCTGAATCTACACAAACTTCTGAAATAGTGCCTTCTTTATGATGGCATTCACATGCTGGTCCCAGGACAGATCCTCAGATAACATCAAGGAATTTAAACTTGTTGACCCTCCCCACTGCCAAGGACTGGCTCATGGACCTCTTGCTTCTTCATCTTGTAGTCGATAACCAGCTGTTTGATTTTGCTGACATTGAGTGCGAGGTTCTTTTGTGGCTCCATTCAACCAAATTTTCAGTTTCCCTCTGATTTGACTTAGGGACATTATAACAAAGCAGATGATACAATAATTGACTGTGACATTGAGGAGGAATGCTTTCAATAGCAGTATAGAAAGATGGTGTGTTAATTGAGCCAGAGAGATGACAAAATAAATTAAAATTCAGAGCATTTTGAAGTGAGACGTTTGGAAGGTGCAACAAGACAGGGATATATAAAGTAATTAGATTATTTTGGTATGATAGAGTACAAGGGTCTTGGATTCAACATCCACAGGACAAATCAATAGGGTAGCCAAAAGGGGATATGAGTGCAGTCTGTTATTTGAGGCTGCACTGAGAGTCAGCGAAGGAAAGTTGCTCTGGAATTTTGCATGATATTCATTCTGTCACAGGGTTAGTGCTGTTCATATTTCTAGCACAACTTTCCTATGTATGAAAGATGTGATATCACTGGTGAGCTGACTCAAGTTTTCTTCAGAATGGTGGAGATTGAGGGGATAATTAATTGAGAGGCTTAAGAAGGAAGAGCCTTTTTCCACTGGCAAAGTGAACATAAATTGAAGGGCATAGAAGTGATAGAAACGTTAGTAGAGAGATAACAGTCTACCTTTCTCATCCAGAAGCATCTGGATTTCACTATTTGAAGGAAAGATAGAAGAACAAATTATCATCACATTTAAACAATACTTATTTTGTCTTTGAGCAGCTGCAATCTATAGGCCCACAGGACTATTGATGAACAGTGGCTTTAAGTTTGGTAGCTGTTCTAGACAGTAGTTTGGTGAAAGACACTTTGGTTTGCTTGAGATCTGTTGGTCTAATGCATGGGCTTGTCCACAACCAGATGCTACCAACTTGCACATTGCGCTTTGCAGGAATATATGCTGAGGTACATTGAAAATTTTGTTGCAGTTTCTGCAAAGGCACAGTGGGGAAAGGACACAAACATAAGATCCTCCCACCACCTGACAATGAGGGTTTGAGCCGTGTATAACAACCTCTCAATCATTATACTTAGGAAATGTTTGGGGATGAAATGAGTAAATTATCAACATATTATGAATATTATAAGTGAATGAAAGTATAGGCATCATTCATTGAATGCAGATAATGCCATGCTCTGTTTGTTTTACTGAACATTTTATGAATAAACTAACCTTTAGAAGAAAAAAGCATTTTACTTTCACTTATATTCCATTTTTATTTTGTTTGGTTCAGCACCTATGATAGAAGAGGACAATATGGCTACTTAAACAATGTTGAAGAATTTGCCCCCTTTTTGAAGGTTGAGGTTCACTTGGCAATTCCAAATGTGGTATGTAATTATTGCAGTATATTAAAACTTGTCTACAATTATAAAGTACAGAAACAGCTTTTAAATCACTGTGATTGATTCTGGCATTTGGGCAATTGTCATTGTATCTTTTGTTTCAATTGAGATACCAAGGCAATTTCATGTATGAAGTAAAGACAGCAAGTTGTACACCCTAAACAACTGACTTCATAACTCACTGGCCAAGTTTGTGTAATACTAATCAGTCTCATTCTCCTTTTATTTTCTCATGTAGTCTACAGACAACTTCACTTCAAGTTTTCATCCATTTCCCTTTGAAATTCAGATTTAATGTTATTTCTCAAAATGGAAGCTGGTGACTAGTAGTATGCCGCAGGGGTTGCAGTTGGGAATCCTTGTTATGTGTTACTTATGGACGTAAATGTGCAAGGCTTGATCGCCAATTTAGTGGATGTCATGAAATTAAGAGATGTTGATAGTGATGAAGATTATTGTAGATTACAGGGGGATCTTGATTAGCTAGGGAAGTGAGCTGAAGAGTGGCAAATATATTTCAGCATAGTTAAGTATGAATAATGCAGTTTTGGAAAGTCAAACCAAAGATTTATGCGGCGAATGTTAGGGTACCAGAGAGTATAATGGAGCAGAGGGACCTGGGAATATATACTTTTGGGGTGCCTCCAAGTTGGCGACTCGTGCATGCAGCTCTGACAAATACCATCAACTGTTCCTGTTTAAGTCTGTTTTGGCTGTGAACTATAAATACACCTAAGGTCTATAAACAGTTAATACTGTTGTTTTAATGCAATTAAAAACCTATCATGACTTAAAATTGACAGAACTCAAATGGACTCTGATTGATGCCCCGCTTCCCCTTTAAAACAGCAGATGCTGAGAAGACTGTGTGAGAAGAGATGCTGGGCTGGATTAAAAGTTCATTTAAGGAAATGCAGTTTTCGACTCCCAATACCGACAGTCTTGCTGGCAAATTGAAGATCTCACAGCTAGAGTGCTGTACCAGAGGGACATGAGAACCACTTGTGTTTTTTGTTTCACTGAATCTTGGTTAACCTCTTCACTTTCGGATGCAGCAATTCAGCTTGACGGGTTCACAGTACACCGCCAAGTTAGAACTGCTGAACCTTGCAAAGGCAGAGGAGGTGGAGTACTCTTCATGGCAACTCCTTGTGGTGGACAAACGTGGCGGTGCTGTCCCAGTCCTGTTCACCAGACCCAGAACACTTTGCAATCAAGTGTTGTTCATTTTATCTGCTGCAGGAGATTTCAGCAATCATCTTGATAGTGGTGTACATCCCCCTCAGGCTAGTGAAAAACAGGCTTTAGATGAACTGGGCAATGTAATCTACAGACATGAAACAGTACATCCTAGTGCCTTCTCCATCTTTTTTTTGGGATTTTAACCAAGCCAGCTTGAAAAAATCTTTAAAAAATTAGTACCAGTAAATCACTTGTAATACTAGAGGAACCAACACACTGAACCACCGTCAAAAATGCTTACTGTGCTATCCCACACCCACGCTTTGTAAAGTCTGGCTGTTCTGCTCCCTGAGTATAGGCAGACTGAAGACTGCAGCAGCAGCGAGGACCAAGAAGTTTGGACAAGGGAGACACAGGATCACTTACAGGACTGCTTTGAATTGGTGGACTGAACTATATTCAGGGATTCATCTTCGAATCTGAATGATTATGCTGTCACTAACTCATTAAATCCTGTGTGGATGAGTGTGTGCCTATGAGATCTTACTGGACATACCCATGTCAAAAGCTGTGGATGAACCAGGAGGTTCATAGTTTACTAAGGGCTAGCCCTGTAACATTTAAGTCTGGTGATCCAGGTATGTACAAGAACATCCTCCTGACATTTCACACTGCCACCCAGCTTTGTATCATGGGCAAATTTGCTAATGTTACTTTTAATCCCTTCATCTAAATCATTAATGTATATTGTAAACAACTGTGGTCCCAGCACCGAACCTTGTGGTACCCCACTGGTCACAGCCTGCCATTCCGAAAGGGACCCATTAATCGCTACTCTTTGTTAAATTGTTAACATTTTACAAATCACTTGAGTCCTAAATGCTGGTAATAGCTGAGAGACTTAGATTTTACAGAAGGAATCAGTCAAAGGGTAAAAGCATTTCTGAATACTTTGCAGAACTGCGCAAACTTTCATATTACTGTGACTTTAGAGGTGGGCTTTCTGATGCATTAAGGGGCAGGCTTGTATGTGGCATGTGTAGTCAAAGCACTTAAAAGAGTCTACTGTCAGAAAGAAACCTAACCTTAGCATGGGCATTGACCATTGCAATATCATTAGAGTCTGCAGTAAAGGATGTAGCAGAATGACAGAAAAAGAGATTGGAATGTGAAGTGCACAAAATTTCCCTGAATGGTGCAAAAAGCCCTAAATGTTATTAATGTGGAAATCCTCCCATGATGCAAATAACTATTGGTTCAAAGAAAAAGTTGCAATAAGTGTCACATACAAGGTCACAAAGAGAGAGTGTGCACGTCAAACAAAAAACACAACCAAAGAGAAAAAACTCATCGAGTGAGAAGTTTCACACACAAAACTCAGTAAATGCATAAGGTGACTGAATGTGAAACAGAATCAGACAATACAGAGTCTGACAAAGGTGAGCTATCATGCCTAGAACAAAATAGTATTACTGAAGCAGATCACAAAATCATATGGATCACAATAGACGTGTCTGGTGTAAAACTCAGAATGGAGCTGGGTACAGAGTCAGCTTTGTCCATAATTTCAGAGGCTGACTACAACAGACAGTTTTCTAAGTTATCATTAGAGGAGACCACAGTGATGCTAAAGACCTACACAGGCGAAAACGTGTCTCCAAAGGCAAACTGAAAGTGAATGTGGCATATGGAGGCTACACACAGCAGTTGAAGTTTTATGTTATTGAAAAGTGGAGGGCCAGCACTGTTCAGATACGAATGGTTGAGACAAATCCAACTAGTCTGGCACACAGTCAACGCTTTCAATGTGTCATCAACAGACAACTGCAGCCTAAATGGTAGCACTAACCAGAGACTGTCACAGCTGCTTAAGGCTAATGAGAAAGTGTTTGAGAAGGGGATTGATAAACTCAAAGGCATGAAAGCCAGAATTGAACTGGATGAAGCAGCAACACTAAGATTCCATAGTGTGTCCAGTGCTTTATGCACTACATCCTAAAGTGGATGCTGAACTTCAGAGCTTTTAGGCATCTGACATTTTCCCAAGGTTGAGTGGAGCAATTGGGTCATGCCGATTGTCCTGGTGATCAAGTAAGAGAAGGCCAGAGCTGTTTGCATTTGCAGAGATTTCAAGGTGAGCATCAACCCAATGTTGCATACTGTGCAGTGTCCCCTGCCACAAATAGAAGACATTTTTGCATCTTTGGGAAGCAGGGGAAGTTTTTAAAGATTGACTTGTCACAAGCCTATCTGCAAATGGAGATTGAGGTGTCGAGCAAGAAGTTCCTCAAGATCAACATTCACAGGAGACTGTTCCAGTATAATTGTCTTTAGTGTCATATCAACTCCAGCAATTTGGCAAAGAACAATGGACCATGTGATCCAAGATGTTCCAGGAACACAATGTTAACTTGATGACATCATCGCGACTGGCAAAAATGATGACAAGCACCTCCAGAACCTCGGTAAGTTCTTGGTAAGGTTGAGTGAGCATAGTCAGTGCGCAAAGAGAGAGAAATGTGAGTTTTTCAAGGATGAAATCTCATATTATGGACACAGCCTCAGGATAGAGGGGCATTCATTGAAAACAGAGATGCAGAGAAATTTCTTTAGCCAAAGGGCACCACCTTACACATGTGGGAGTGGCTGTTGTCACCATGGCAAAGAGTGCATGTTGACTTTGCTGGGCCATTCGTGTGCTCTATGTTTCTGATTGCTGCAAATGCTCATTCCAAGATGTTATACCAATGAAGTCAACCACCTCAGTGAAGACTACCTCTACTCTGAGGACTATCTTCGCCAGAAATGGCTTACTAGAACAAATTGTTAGTGACAATGGACCATAGTACACAACAGAAGAATTCTGACTATATGAAATAAAATGGCAGCAATTATTTCAAGTCGGCTCCTCACCACCCAGTAATGAATTGGTTTGCTGAACAGTTTATTGAAACCTTCACAAAGTCTATTAAAGCAGTGGATGAGGAGGGCTTTTCTCTACAGCACAATTTCCTTTTGTGTATCGAAACTCTGTTCATGCGATGACAAATCAAACACCTGCAAAGTTGTTCATGAGCAGGAATCTGAGATCTCGCATAGACCTCCTGAAACCAGACCTACAGAGAGAAGTGCAGAATAAACTGTTCAACTGGTTGCCAAGTAAGGAGCTTTGAGGTTGGACAGGAAATCCTAGTGTGTGATTACTGAGAAGACAAGTGGACACTAGGTAGGCTATCTACAAAAACTGGACCACTGATGTTAATGGATCCACAATGGATGTTGGAGATCATACAGGGAGAAGTCATGTGGACCTGATGCTGGCTGTTCATCCAAAGAACATACCTAAGTAGATTGTAACCAATAAGAAAGACATATTACAGCCACTGGACTTATCTCTCAGTGATAGATAGATTGATTCCAAAGGAAATTACATTGTCATAGTAGCATTTCAAGTTCATAGATATACAAATGCACAAATATTAGAATAAAAAGAAAGAATGAAAAATAAGTTACCTGAACCAATCTAACAGGAGGGGGTCATCACTTCCCTGGCTATAGGTTGACTCATAGAGTCTAATGGCCAAGGGTAAGAATGATCTCATGTAGTGCTCTTTGGAGCAATGCCATTGTCTTAGTCTATTACTAAAATGCTCCTCTGTTCAGCCAAAGTAGCATGCAGAGGGTGAGAAATATTGTCCAGAATTTCCAGGATTTTCCATATGGTCCTTTGTTCTACCAGAGCCTCCAATGCATCCAGTTTGACTCCAATAACAACCTTTCTAATCAGTTTATTGAGCCTGTTGGTATCACTAGTGCCATTGCCCCAACACACCACTACATAGAAGATTGAATGCCAACAACAGACTGGTATAACATGTGGAGGAGAGGCCTGCATACTCCGAAGGGCCTCAGTTTCTTCAGGGAGTAGATGTGACTCTGGTCCTTCTTGTACACAGCGTCTGTGTTGGTACTCCATTCAAGTCTGTCATCCAGGTAGATCCCAGGTACTTGTAGGTCCTCACCATCAATAGTAACAGGGAGCAGTGCAGGCTTAGTCTTCCTAAAGTCCATCACCATCTCCTTTGTCTTACTGATGTTGAGCTACAGATGATTCAGCTTTCTCTCTTTGACTAAGTCTTCCACCTGGACCCTGTATACATCCTTGTGTCCTCCCTTTATGCACCCTATTATTGCTGAGTCATCAGAAAATTTCTGCTAATGACATGACTCAGTGTTGTATCTAAAATCAGAGGTATACAGCGTAAACAGGAAGGGAACTAATCCCTGTAGGGGCCCTAGTGCTGCTTACAGTCATGTCTGACACACAGCTTTGAAGCTGCATGAACTGTGGTCTGCCAGTCAGGTAGTCCATTATCCAGGATACAATGGAACTGCCAATCTGCATTGAATGGAGCTTTACCCCCAGCAATGAAGGCTGTATAGTATTGAAAGTACTTGGGAAATCAAAAAAATATGATCTTCACAGAGCTGCCTTGCTTATCCAAATAGGAGTGGGCTCTGTTCAGCAGGTAGAGGACAGCATCGTCAACTCTCTTGTGCTCCTGGTAGCCAAACTCTAGGGAATCAAGGCCAGATCGGACCAGGGGTTGGAGGTGAGCCAGGACCAGCCTCTCTAGGGTCTTCATGATGTGTGAGGTCAGAGCCACTGGACAGTAGACATTGACAGCAATGTGATACCAGCATCCGAAAATGTTGTCTTAGACAAGACACCTACCAAACTTGATGCCACACTGCAGTCCAGAGGCGCTATCCTGAAAGGAGCTGAGGGCCACCCAAAAGACTGAATCTTTAGTATAGTTAGTTAGTTAAAGACTGTTACTGTGAAAGCGTGTTCATTTGGCATATGGTTTAAGAAAGGGAAATTGACTGTTTTGTCCATGTATGGTTTTATGTTGCTTTAATCTGAAGGGGGAGGAAGTGTAATGTGTGGATCTGTTTTTTAGCACAAGGACACTTCCCCCCCACCTTAGCACTACAGATTGATCTGTTGTCTGCATATCCACATTGTTTTCTCCCTTCCCCTCCCTCTCATTGCAATGTGAATACCCCAGTTAAAGCCACTTCCCATGTGTTTTTATTTCATTGCTATGTAGTTGCACAGACACAACAGGTACCAAACAATCGGATAGCTATATACATTGTTTAAAAACAGAAGTAGGGATGAGCTAAGTAATTACAGGTCAGCTGGGTTCATTTTCAGTAATGTGAAAATTTTTAGGAACCATTCTAAGTAAAAATAAATCTAAATTTAGAGTGACACTTTAAGCACAGACAGTCAACTCAAATTTGTTGATAAAAGATAATGTCTGACATGCCTTTACCAGTTTAGTGCTTCTCCCAAATGTTCAACATGGAGGAGCACTGAATAATTATCTGAAGAAGGCACAAGAGGCTGCAGATACTGGGATCTGCTAGAGGAACTCAGCAGGTCAGGCAACATTTGTGTACCGGGGATAGCTGACAGTTCAGATCAAGACCCTGCATCAAAATGAGAGTGTAAAGGGATTTCAGCCAGTATAGAGAAGTGGGGGTGTGGTGAGGCAGGAACTGACAAGTAATAGTTTGCACCAGGAGAGGAAGGGTTGGTGGGCAGATGGAAAGGAAGGTTTGTAGATATCAACAGAGGCTGGAAGGTGATGGTGGAGACAACAAAGGGCTGTGCATTATGGAATCTGGTAAGAAATGAAGTTGATGAGTGAAACCAGATAAGGAAAGGATAATAGGTAAAAGGGGAACAGTGGGGTAGGGAAGGAATAGGAGACTGAGTGGCTGTGGAATGTGTGGGTAAATGGCAGATCAGATGAGGAAAGGAGAGGAACTGGGAGCTATGGCTGGGAGAAGTGGGGTTATGAGGTTTGAAACAAGGTGTGTGTGCGAGGACCTAGTTGGATCATGTGGAGAGAGAAAGCAATAGCAAGGGTGTGGTGATGCACCATCAATAACTCTCAGAGATGGGAGGTGAACGATAGGCTTTTATTAGCAGCAAAAGGGACCACGACATCTTGGAGACTGAGGGAGGAGCAGTGCCTCCAATCGCCTTTAAACAGGGGTCTGTGGGAGGAGCCACAGGAGCAGTCAGCAGAGGGGCGAGTCCAGACAGGTATACATAGTTTACCACATGCGGGTTACCTGAAATTGGAAAATTCAGTGTTTATGCCATTGGATTGCTGTTTAGGTAAAATATGAGGTGCTCTTCCTCTGGTTTGTGTTTAACTTCACTCTGGCAGTGCAGGGAGCTGAAGATAATTCGATGTGGGAGGGGAGCTGAAATGACTGGCACTGGGAGTTCAGGATCACCATTGAGCACAAAGTGCAGCTGCTCGACCAGATGTTTACTCTGAATGTAGAGTCCACATCGAAAACACCTGAAATAAGTGCATGTAAATTTTACTTGACCTGGAAGGGCATCCCTGAATGAGGGTGAGGGAAGAGGTGTTGGGATAACTTTTACACTTCCAACAATTGCAGAGGGAAGTGCCAGGGGTCAGGAAGAGGTGGATGGGAAGGAATGGTGGATGGGAAGGAATGGCTGATTCAGGGCAGTTATTTTAGAGAGTGGTCCCTCAAGAAAGAAGCAAGGGATGAGTAGGGGAAGATGTGATATGGTGAGTTTGTAAGGCAGCTGACATAATGAGTTTTCCTTGTCCAAGTTGGGACTGATGCATGAGACTTAATGGGGTATAGAGTTAACCTTGTTCAGAGCCTTTATCATATGCCAAAATAAACACAGGTAATCATGGAGAAATTATAAACCTTGATTTTTGGGGAAAAAATTCTTACTCAACATATGATCTTTTTGAACAAGATCTTTGGCCAGCTCTAAGAGACTGGTTTGAGAATGATCTATGTTTTTTAAAAAATAATCATCTCTTCGTAGTTCTCCCATCCCCTGATTTTATGTTCTTTATCAAAATGTTAAGATGCTATGCTTAAAAAACAATGAATGTTTGTTAACTTACAACAGACAAAATGCTTGACAAGTCATGATTTCATTATCTTGCAATAAAATTGCTATCCTTCCCTTGTACCTGCATTAAAATTTTAGAATTGTGAGTAACTGAGAACTTTATTTTATACAAATTTATGCTCAGCAGAATTATGCTAGATTGAAGTAAACTCTCTTTTAAGAGTTAGAGCATATTGATTCTAAACAATATATTTCCTGGTAAATTTGCATTACCTGTTGTGTGGTAGGTTTTGGTACCGAATCTGGATGAGATTCAGCATGGTGTCAACAGAACAATTCAGATGATTTTGGAAATAAACCGTAAAGTGAATCAGTGGAGGAAGTCAAAGTATCATCTCAGTAGTACTGCTGCACTGAAGATAGCAGGTAAGTGATACTCGTAAAAGCAAAGAGGTTGTTGGACCTGGTCTTTTCTTTTCTAGTTGTAACAACATATTTTGAAAGGGAAAAGTAGGCCTGAATTTCAGCATTTGGTAATTTTGTAACAGAATATTAATATGCAAATTATAACAACCATTAATAGCTGCTGGATCAGAAACTAATTTGCAAGGGGACATTGTTTTGTGCACTCTATTACTTCAAAGAAAAATTAAACATTATTGAAAATGGTTGTTCTTATATAATTTTCATCCTTGATCATTTGAAAATCATCATTATCATCACTGAATCATCATTAATGAACTCCAGCTATGTCAGCCACGCCCAGTGATGAGCAGTATATCCATGAGTGCAAATTTTGTAATTTTCAAATATACAATGTAGTATCTGTGAAAATGTGAAGATTTAATTTTGTTGTGAGATAAATATTTCAAAAAACACACAGGCGTGCAAGCCTTTGAAGATCCTGATTTATTAAACACTCTGATAAATATTCAGTAAAATCCTCCCTCTATTTACCTCAATAACACCTCTTATGTTATATTCAAAGTACACTAAATAATTTGGCTCAAATAAATATCAATTAATCATAAATTGATTCAGTATCAAAATTCTATCTTGAGACCTGAACACTTTTGATTCACTTTGCATTATATTCTCAATGAAACATTTGGAATTGAAAACCTTTTTTATGTAAATACCCGAGAATAATTTGGATATTGGATGCCTGAATATTCAATGTAAAATACAGTTGCCAACAGTGTTGTATAGTATGGAATTTTCTATTTCTGAAATAATGGTTTACTGTCTCAGATGACATAAAAGTCATACATTTTGATCAGTATAAAGATGGTGGATACATTGTCATTGTCTTCCAAAATTCCGTAGTTTCTTACACAATTCATGAGGACAGAAAATATGATTGACTATTTAGGTGAGGAACCCAAAATTGTCATTGAAATTCCTTAGTTCTGGAACCATTCTTGTATAACTCTTTTGGACATTTTTTTGAACGCTTAAACCCTTCTTGAATTTTATATACTTGGATGACTAAGTTCACATTACTTTTTTCTTGTTGGAACTTCTAACTGTGTTTTCAGCCTATTCCAAGTAGTTATCCAAAGCATTAAGGAATAGAGCTTTATTGATCGATAGAAGAATGGCGCTTGCCGTAAATATTAGAATACTCTTGTATAAAATAGACTTATTATAGTTCTACCAGGCAGAGCAAGATATCTAACAAACTGTGGGGTAGCAGCGCCTTTGCTGCTGAGAGTAGTGATGTTCTTTTTAGACATATCTTGAGCTGATCATTGTAAGGTATGGCAATGTTCACATGAATCCACCCCACAAAACTCTGTTGCTCATTTAGAACATAGAAAACTACATCACATCACTGGTCCTTCAGCCCACAGTATTGTGCCAACCATTTAACCTACTCTAGAAACTGCCTAGAATTTCCCTAGTGCACAGCCCTCTATTTTTCTAAGTTCCATTTACCCATCAAAGGGTCTCTTAAAAGACCCTATTGTATCCACCTCCACCACCTTTGCTGGCAGTGCATTCCATGCACCCACCACTCTCTGTGTCTGACAACCCCCTTGTAGGTACTTCCAAACATCTTAAAACTATGCCCTCTTGTTTTAGTCTTTTCAGTCCTGGGAAAAAACCTCTGGCTATCCACACAATCAATGCCTTTCAACATTTTCTACATGTCTATCAGATCACCTCTCATCCTCTATCATTCCAAGGAGAAAAGGCCGAGTTCACTCAACCTATTTTTTTTAAAAACTTTTTTTATTGCATTTTTAAATGATTACAAAGTATGAAAAAACAATGTATATAACCCTTACCCCCTCCCCTTAACCCCTCCCCCCTAACTGCCCTATAGAAAAAAAAAGAAAGAAAGAAAGAAAGAATGCCTGGTTGTTGGAAGATCTCCACATGCTCCATGGAATTCGTAATAACTTTAATATGTATATTTATTTCTTTCCCCTAATAACCAATTGTTTCATCTTCAGAGCATCTATATATTTAATCCTGTCTTTTGTAAATAAGGGCTCCAAATTTTCAGAAATGTTTCATATTTATCTCTTAAATTATAAGTAATTTTTTCTAATGGAATACAACCATAGATTTCTTTCTTCCAAGAATCTATACTTAAATGTGTATCCGATTTCCAAGTAACTGCAATAGCTTTTTTGGCTACTGCCAGTGCAATTTTTATAAATTCTTTCTGATACTTATTTAGTTTGAGTTTCGGTTTTATCCCTTCAATATCACCTAGTAAAAATAATATTGGATTATGAGGAAGTTGTGTTCCTGTAATTTGTTCCAGTAAAAGTCTTAAATTTGTCCAAAAAGGTTGAATTTTAGAGCAAGACCATGTCGAATGTAAAAAAAGTACCAGTTTCCTGGTTACATCGGAAACACTGATCCGATAAATTTGGATTTAATTTTTTTATTTTTTGTGGTGTAATATATAATTGATGTAGAAAATTATACTGCACTAATCTTAACCGAACATTTATTGTATTTGTCATACTATCAAGACATAGTCTTGACCAATTTGTTTCTTCAATTTTAATATTCAAATCACTTTCCCATTTTTGTCTTGACTTGTAAGACATGCTTTCCAATCCAGGCAACATCCTTGTAAATCTCTTCTGTGCTCTCTCTGTAGCTTTCACATCCTTCCTATAGTGTGGTGACCAGAACTGAACATAGTACTCCAAGTGGGGTCTAACCAAGGTCTTATATAGCTGTAACATTACCTCACGGCTCTTGAACTCAATCCCATGGTTGAAGGCCAACACATCACATGCCTTCTTAACCACACTGTCAACTTGTGCAGCAGCTTTGAGTGTCCTATGGACATGGACCCCAAAATCTCCCTGATCCTGCACACTGCCAGGAGTCATACCATTAATATTATATTATGTCTTCAAATTTGACCTACCAAAATGAACCACATTACACTTATCTGGATTGAACTCCATCTGCCACTTCTCAGCCCAGTTCTGCATCCTGTCCATGTCGCACTGTAACCTCTGACAACCCTCCACACTATCTACAAACACCCCCAACCTTTGTGTCATCAGCAAACTTACCAACACACCCTTCAACTTCCTTATCCAGGTCATTTATAAAAATCACAAAGAGGAGGGGTCCCAGAACAGATCCCTGTGGAACACCACTGATCACTGTCCTTCATGCAGAATACAAACCATCTACAACCACCCTTTGCCTTCTGTGGGTAAGCCAATCCTGGATCCACAAAGCAAGGTCTCCTTGGATCCCGTGCCTCATCCTTATCAAACGCTTTACTGAAATCCATATACACTACATCCAGTGCTCTACCTTCATCAATGTGTTTTGTTACATCCTCAAAGAATTCAATCAGGTTCTTAAGGCATGAACTGCCCTTGACAAAGCCGTGCGGACTGTCCCTAATCAGATTATGTCTCTCCAAATGCTCATAAATTCTGCCTCTCAGGATCTTCAACAACTTGCCCATCACTGATGTAAGACTCATGGTCTATAATTTCCTGGGTTATCTCTGATGCACCATCAATAACTCACTCTGAGACGTAAGGCGAGATATTGGCTTTTATTGACTGGAAGAAGGAACCAGGAGTGAGTGACCATCATACTATGTCCTGGAGACTGAGAGGTCGAGCATAGGCCTCAGATTGCCTTTATACAGGGGTTTGTGGGAGGAGCCACAGGAGCAGTCAGCAGGGGGCATGTCCAGACAGGCACCACAATCTCTACTCCCTTTCTTGAACAAAGGAGCAATGTTTGCAACATTCCAATCCACTGGTACTTCTGCCCCTGTTGATACAAAGATCATTTCCAGAGGCTCAGCAATCTTCTCCCTCGCTTCCCACAATAGCCTGGGGTATATTTTGTCTGGTCCCAGCAACTTATCTAACTTAATACCTTTCAGAAGCTCTAGCACATCCTCTTTCTTAATGTCTATACACTCGAGCATTTCAATCCACTGCAAATCATCCCCACAATTGCCAAGGTCTTTTTCAAAGGTAAATACTGAAGCAAAATATTCATCAAGAACCTTCACTACCTCCAACTCCATGCACATATTTCCACTATCACACTTGATTACTCCTATTCTCACATAGTTTGTCCTCTTGCTCTTCACATACGTGTAGAATGTCTTGGGGTTTTCCTTAATCCTGTCTGTCTAAGCCTTCTCATGGCCCCTTCTAGCTCTCCTAATTTCATTCTTGAGCTCCTTCCTGCCACTCTTGTAACTTTCTAGAGCTCTAACAGTACCTGGTTTCTTGAACCTTTCATGAGCTTTTCTTTTCTACTGAACTAGATTTTCTACGTCCTTTTTGCACACCATGATTCTTTTACCCAACTATCCTTTCCCTGCCTCAATGGAACATACCTATGAAGAGTTCTATGCAAATGTTCCCTGAATATTTTCCACCTTTCTGCTGCGCATTTCCCTGAGAACATTTTTTCCCAATTTATGTTCCCAAGTTCCAACCTAGTAGCGTCATATTTCCGCCTACCCTAATTAAATGTTTTCCCAAATTGTCTGTTTCTATTCTTCTCCAGTGCTGTGGTAAAGGAGATAGAGTTGTGATCACTACCTCCAAAATGCGCTCCTGCTGAGAAACCTGACACCTGATGAAGCTCATTTCCCAACACCAGATCAAGTATAGCCTGTCCTCTAGATGGCTTATCTATATATTGCATCAGGAAACCTTCCTTAACACGCTTAACAAACACCACTCCATCTAAACCCCATGCTGTAAAGAGATGCCAGTCAATATTAGGAAAGTTAAAATCACCCATCACAACAACCCTATTATTGCACCATTCCAGAATTTGCCTCCCTATCTGCTCCTCAATATCTCTGTTGCTATTGGGGGTCTATAAAAACACCCAGTAGAATTATTGCCCGTTCCTGTTTCTGACTTCCACTCACAATGTCTCAGTAGACAATCCTTCCTTGACTTCTTCCTTTTCTGCAGCCGTGATGCTATCCCTGATTAGCAGTGCCACTCCCCCACCTCTTCTGCATCTCTCCCTGTCTTTTTTGAAACATTTGAAGCCTGGAGCTCTCACAGCCATGCCTGCCCAGGTCATCCAGTTCTCTGTAATGGCCACAATATCTTAGTTCCACATATTGATCCACGCTCCAAGTTCATCTGCCTTGCTCATGATAATCCTTGCATTAAAATAGACACAACTCAAACCATCTGACTGAGTGCTTCTTTGCTCAATCATCTGCCTATCCTTCCTCAGAAACCCCCTACAAGCTGTCACTATTTGTGCGCCAACTGCCCCATCCTCTGGCTCTTCACATCAATTCCCACCCCCTTGCAAATGTAGTTTAAAGCTTCCCCAATACATTAGCAAATCTCCCTCCTGGAGTATCAGTTTCCCTCCAGTTCAGGTGCAACCTGTCCCATTTATACAGATCATCCCTTCCCCAGAAAGTGTTCCAATAATCCAAGAACTTAAAACTCTGCTCCCTGCACCATCTCCTCAGCCACTTATTCATTTGTGCTATCTTCCTGTTCTGACCTTCACTAGCTCATGGCACCAGGAATTATCTGGAGATTACCACCTTGGAGGTCCTGCTCTTCAGCCTCCTTCCAAACTCCCTAAACTTACTGTACAGGGCCTCTACCCCTCTTTTGCCCATGTCATTGCTACCAATATGTACCATGACCTCTAGCTGCTCACTCTCTGCTTCAAGAATATTCTGCAACTGCTCAGAGACATCCTGAACCCTAGCTCCCAGGAAGCAATACACCATCCTGGAGTCTCTTTGGCTGCTGCGGAATCTCCTATCTATCCTGCTAACTTTTGAGCCCCTGATGACTATTGCTCCACCTGACTTCACCCTACTCTTCTGAATCTCAAAGCTGACCACTGTGCTATTGGTTTGGCTGCTGCTGCCTTGCCCAGAGAGGTCATCCCCCACAGCGGCACCTAAAGGGGTATTCCTGTTGCTGAGGAGAATGGCCACAGGGGGACACTGCACTGACTTCCTTCTCACTTTACCTCTCTGTGTTCACTCATCTACTCTCTGAACTCTGAATTCTGCATTCTGTGTGTAACCATCTGCTCAAGAGTCTTATCTATCAAATGCTCTGCTTCTGGGATGATCCTAAGTTCATCCAAGTGCAGCTCCAGCTCCTTAATGCAGTCTTTCACGAGCTGGAGTTGGCTGCACTTCCTGCAGGTGTAGTCATCAGGTTCCATGAATTCCCACATCCCACAGGAGGAGCATTCCACTGCCATATCTGCCATCCTGCCTGCACTGTACAATGAACAACAAAGAGCTAGTCCTCTAACCTGTTTCTTTGGTCTCACTTTGCTGTCGAAGCCTCTTGAGTGAAAGGCTGATGCTTCTATTCTCACCACTGGCCTACTCCTAACAATGGCCACCCTGCTTGCCCCATCTGAACTATTTAATTTGCAGTGCTCTACTTCCAATGCTGATTGGACCTCTGGAATATCCGAACGCCTGTGAAGCTCTCCTTTTACACAAGCTTTGCTGACCTGCAAGTAACCTCCTCGAAGTGCTCTGCTCCCAGTGCTGACTGGACCTCTGGAATTTCTTCTGTTTTATTCTGGATTTTGCTCTGCACTGCCTTCTTTATGGCTAATTCTGGGGCAGGGAATGCTCCAAATCAAACACAAATTTGAATACATCATGCAACCTTACCACCTAATCGTATGAAGATGTGGTCCATTTTTCCAGTCCTTCATTCTGCTTTAGGATATGTTGGCAGTATTTATGTCCATGTCCTTCAAGCACGTGTGAAAAAATTATGGAAATGGCACTTACAAGATTAATTTTTATGTACAATAAACCTCATTCTAAAGGTTCCTTTCAAAGATCAAATTTCTTATTTTATTATTTAGATTGGAAGGGCTTTGGAACATCTGTGGCAGTGATGGAAACTGGTATGTGTTTCATTGAAGAATTCTTGTCTATGCATATACACTTAAGCAGAATGGTTTCTGTTCAATAACTCTCTCAGCAAGTCAGGCAATATGGAAGGGAATAAACAGTTGATGTTTTGGGCTGAGACCTTTCATCAGGACTGGAAAGGAAGTGGGGAAGAAACCAGAATAAAAAGGTGAAGGCAGGGGAAAAGGTACAAGCTGGCAAGTGAGGGGTGAAACCAGGTGAAGGGGAAAGGGACTAGGTGAGTGAGGGGAGGAAGAGGAGGCCACTCTAGGCACACCGGATATAGTAGGTTACCCTGACAAGTGTTGCCTCACCTGGTAGGACTGTTTGGGGCCCTGAATGCTAGTGAGGGAGGAGGTGTTAGGGGCAGGTATGGCACTTGACCTGTTTGCAAAGATAAGTGCCAGAAGAGAGATCAGCAGAGATGGATGAGTGGACAAGGGAGACACAAAGTGAGTGAACCATATAGAAAGCAGAGAATGGGGGAGGGGGAAGAAAAGATGTGCTTGGTGTTAGGGTCCCATTGTAGATGGCAGCAGCTACAGAGCATAATATGCTGGATATGGAGTCTGATAGGGTAGTAGGTAAGGTAAGGAACATTTGATGGCTCTGGGTCTTACTCACTGGAATTTGGAAGGATGGTGGGGGAGGGAGCTCATTGAAACATTTTGGATGTTGAAAGGCCTAGAGAGAGTAGATGTGGAAAGGATGTTTCCCATGGTGGGAGAGTCTAGGACAAGAGGGCACAGCCTCAGGATAGAGGGGCATTCATTGAAAACAGAGATGCAGAGAAATGTCTTTAGCCAAAGGGTGGTGAATTTGTGGAACTTGTTGCTACAGGCAGCTGTGGAGGCCAGATCATTGTGTGTATTTAAGTCAGAGGTTGTCAAGTCCTTGATTAGACAGGCATCAAAAGTTACGGAGAGAAGGCTGGGAAATGGGGTTGAGGAGGAGAGAAAAAAGGATCAGCCGTGATTGAATGGTGGAGCAGACTCAATGGGCCAAATGGCCTAATTCTGCTCACATGTCTTATGACAAGGGAAAGCTTATATTGCTGTTATGGCTGCAGTGGGATGAGATGATGGTAGATGTGCAGGAAATGGAGATGCACATGAAAGCAGCTTTGATGGTGGTTGAAGGGAAACCTGATTCTATCAAGAGGAGGGTATCATACTTGTTCTGGAATGGAAAGCCTCAAAATGAGAACAGATACAGTGGAAACAGACAAATTGAGAAAAAGGAATCACATTTATACAAGTGACAAGGTGAGAAGGGGCATAGTCATGATAGTGGTGAGAGTTCCTACAAACTAATGCACAGTTTTATAGTACTTTAGTAATATTGGTAGTGTTTTAATTTGTTCTGTATTTCATTTAAATACATAATTTGTTACTCAGTTAAATGGTAGTTTGGCTTTTTTATACCTATTTAATTTTCATGAGCTTTCATGAAACTTCAAATAATTGGAACAGCCACTTAATAGGGACAAACGTACTAGTCCCAATTAATTGGAATCCATACCTATACATAAATGAGTGTGTGTGCACGCAAGAGCAGCATTGTGAATACTGTAAAAATATTAATTTGTTATGATTAGTTTTTCATAAATTTATTCTCTTAAACAGAAACAAGTGAAACAAAGAGTTTAAGGAAGCCAAAGAATTTTTATCACAGTGTGGCAGAACATAAAGATGTGACCAAATTAGTCGCTATGTTGTCTGCTTCGGTAGGCATTATAAAAAATGCAATTATGAGTATACAAGAAAAGTTTCAAAAATTCAATAAACTGTGGTTGCAAGACAGAGATCCAACAGTTAAGGTATAGTAAATATTTGTGACTATCCCCTCCCTCCTATTTATGACAAGCCTCTTGACTTGTAAAACACTTTGGTTAACATTTGTTCCTCTGCTTTTTTTTCTCATTTTGGGGATTAGGTAGGAAAATAAAGCTGTGGCCTAGATCAGCTTAACCATGACCTTATCTATTGTCAGATCAGGCTGGAGGGTCCATGTCAATTTCTCTGCTCTTCTGGCCTACACTTGTGTTTCTGTGCTTTTAATGGTGGTGGCATTCAGCAACCCTGTTCGGAGAACAGGTGGAAACAAGAGTTACATGGTATCCCTTTTATACCTAGCATATGATGCTAGCTATAGTTGTTTACTGAACAATATGCAGTAGGACATTCAAGTTTCTATGAGATCATAAATTTCTTTATTCAGTTGATGAACTTTGGATTCCAAGACAGCAGATGCTCTGAGAGAGACTGACGGAATTACAAGACATGCAAGGCAATGGGAAAGAGTAGGGCTTATGATATTAATCAGTTATAATCATACTGAGTGACACAACATGCTTGGAGACAGTTTGACCTACTGTTATTCCTATTTTCTAGTTTCCAATGAATAAAAAGTAAATTGAACCCTCTGAGTGACGATGACAGAGCTTCTCTCATGGTCATCCAGGACTTGACCTTTGAGAAGGAGGTTGAGCTTCAGGAATAGCTCAGACTTGATGTAAACATGAAAAGGCCATTTAATCATTCATACCTACTCCACCTTTCATTAACATTGTGGCAGGTCTTTTATTTCAGCACCATTTTCTAGCAGTAATTTCATTTCTTTTGATTTAATTTTTATTTTTTTTCATTTTAAAGGAGTAAAATCAGACTCTGTCTTGAGCATACTCAGTAGTTCAGCATTTATAGCTCTTGGGTAGTGAATTACAAAGCTTTAGTATCCTTTGCTGAAGACATTCTTCCCACCTCGGTACTGAATAGATGACTCCTAGAGTACGAAGGAGCCAAGGAGCTGTGAGTGCAGGCCTTCAGTGCTTGATTGTGGCAAAACCCCACATGCTGGCAAATCCCATGTGCCTTCCCAGTATCTGGTTTTCTGTTAGTTAAAGCCTTTAATGCTACACAAAGTTGATGTCTAAAGGTAGCAGTGGTTTCTGTTTTCTTGTACAACTGAGATGTGGGCAGTCTATTATCAGCCACCTCAAAGCACAGACGTATCACCAATGCAGTGTTCACAAAATTGTCATGGCAACAGATTATCGGGCAGAAGATATGATTTAAGGCTATTCTGAGTGCTTCTTTACTAAAATACAATATCCATAAAATATTGAAATAAAAATTGAAAATGCTTGACACAATTAATAGATCAGGTAGCACCAGTGGAAAGAGAAACAGAGTTGGCATTTCAGGCTGGGCTGCCTATTCCTGTGGTTTGGAAGTACATTCTATACGAAGCCTATTTAGGGTGTGTAAACCTCTCACACTTCAAAATGTACCTGCAAGTTAAAGTACAACAGTTCCATTGAAATGATGGGGAAAAGAAGTTGAGCTTACTTTCATTTAATCAAGTTAACATACTTACAACAGCAGCACCCAAATGATGACATAAAGACCTTAGACAATAAGACATAGGAGTAAAATTAGGCCACTTGGTCCATTGAGTCTGCTCCACCATTTTATCATGGCTGATAAATTTTTCTTCTCAGCCCCAATCTTCTGCTTCCCCCCCACACGACCCCCTGTATCCTTTCATACCCTGACCAATCAAGAATCTATCAACCTCTGCCTTAAATATACATAATGATCTGACCTCCACAGCTGCCTGTGGCAAAGAATTCCACAGATTCATCACTCTCTGGCTAAAGAAATTCCTCCTCATCTCCTTTTGAAAAGGACGCCCATTTATTCTGAGTCTGTGTCCTCGAGGCTTAGACTCTCCCATTGTAGTTTACATCCTTTCCACATCCACTCTATCAAGACCTTAAACCATTTGATAGGTTTCAATTAGGTCACCCCTCATTCTTCTGAATTCAGCGACAGACATCCCACTTCCCCTGAAAGTTCCGGGATTCTCCTGCATATTGATAGCAGCTCACTGACAGCTGCAAATTAGATACAGTATCCTGGAAACCGATTTTTTTTTTGTGTGAGGGAGCGTCCTGATTGGTCTATCTTTGTGCTAAGTAGACGTATCAGTTTTCTCTGTGGGCGGGCTTTATGGTCGACCTTAAAAATAATGACAGTGTTGCTCGCTGCACTGTTTGCAACAGTGACTTTTCTATTGCCCATGGTGAGTTAAAATGTAAAAGACATGTTGAGGTGCGTTTAACAGGTGTCATTTGTTCATTACCATAGCTGTTCTATGGTTCTATTCAGTGGGACTAGGCAGAAAAATGGTTTGGAACAGCCAAGAAGGGCCAAAAGGCCTGTTTCTGTGCTGTAATGTTCTATGGTTCTAACGTTATTTAACCTAGCTGGCTAGCTGCTAAGGAGCTACTCTATTGATGTCCTACATGATGAGGCCAAACTCCCTGTAGACTTGCTTAAAGTTGTAATAGAATAAAACAACTCCATGACAAAATAATATAAGTACATATTTTAATGTCACATTTTCTGCATGTACCAAACTTGCTTTACAGATTAGACAAAATCACTAAACAAATTTTTATTACGTACACCCTTGGAGGTCGACCAGGGAGTGGGGTGGGTGGGATATGGGAGGGCGGGGGTGCTACCTCCCTGAAATGAGCTTTTTCAGGGTGGGATGTCTGCAGTGAAGCCAAACACACTTCACATGACAAGCCATTCAATCCAGGAATCATTTTTGTGAACTTCCTTTGAGCTGTCTCCAGTTTCAACATATCCTTTCTAAGATAAGGGGCCCAAATCTGCTCACAATACTTCAAGTGAGTCCTCACCAGTGCCTTATAAAGTTCCCTGCTTTTATATTCTAGTCCTTTTGAAATGAATGCTAATATTGTATTTGCCTTCCTCACCACAGACTCAACCCACAAATTAACCTTTAGGGATTCCTGTGCCTTCCAAATTGTTTCCAGAAACTCCAGCCATTGCTGCCCTACCATCATCCCTGCCCGCGTTCTTTTCCAATCAATTCTGGCAACTCCTCTCATATGCCTCTGTAATTCTCTTTATTCCACTGTAATACTGATACATCTGACTTCAGCTTCTCCTTCTCAATTTTCAGGGTGAATTCAATCATATTATGATCACTTCTCCCTAATGGTTCTTTTACCTTAAGCTCTTTCATCAATTCTGATTCATTACATAACACCCAATTCAGAGTAGGTAATTTACTAGTGGGCTCACCTACGAGCTGCTATAAAAGGCATCTCATAGTCATTCTAGAAATCCCCCTCTTGGAATCCAGCACCAGCCTGATTTTCCCAATCTGCCCGTATATTGAAAATCCCGATGATTATTGTAACATTGCCCTTTCGGCACACTCTCTTTGTAATTAGTTGTAAGCCAGATTTGCAATGGAGTCTGACCCTGGTGCCATGGCAGAAGAAATATTGTGGCCCAAGGGCAGGCAATGGATATCTCGGGCAGTGGGAATCCTGTGATTTTTTTTAAAGCAATCTGCAAGTTACACATTTTCAAAAAGTAACATCAGAATTTTTTATCATTTTTTCCATAGAAATTTATAGAAGGCAACCCCAGTCTATATGAACTACGGACAAAAATAGAGTACTATGCCGCTCTTCAACAAGATATTGAGGAAATCAGTTCCACAATTACACTAGGTTTTATCGAATTGAATACAGGTAGGCACTAGAGCAGATTTATGTGAAAAATAATTAATCAATGCAATGTGACTAAAGTTTACTATTAACTTACCAATGAGGAACAAAAGTAACCTGAGCTGTATCCCCTCTTTTTTTTCTTAGACGGGATTTCAATTCCTGCTCATCTGTTTACTTGAGTGGAACTAAATCAGCTGTTTCCATCACTAACAAAAAAAAAAAGTTGTATGGATCCACACATTTACTTGCTGATTTAGTAACCATGATTTCTCATGCAAAGGGAAACTTAGTGCTGTTGTATCATTGCTTTAATTTCTTACTTCCCTTATGGACCTGATGGGCCAAATTGCCTTTTGAGGCCAGGAGTGAAAGAAAGGAGCTGGCCAAAGTTGATTGGAAGGGGACACTAGCAGGACTGATGGCAGAATAGCAAGAGCTAGAGTTTCTGGCAGCAATTTGGAAGAAGCAGGATAGATACATCCCAAAGAAGAAGTATTCTAAAGGCAGGATGATTCAGTCGTGGCTGACAAGGGATGTCAAAGCCAACGTAAAAACAAAAGAGAGGGTATATTATAAAGTGGAAGTTAGAGGATTGGGGAAACTTTTAAAAGCAGTGGATGGCATCTAAAATGCCATAAGCAAGGAAAAGATAAAATACAAAGATAATTATATCAAAAAAGACACTAAAATTATTTCAGATATATAAAGATTAAAAGAAAAGCGAGAGTAGATGTTGGACCTCAAGAAAATGATGCTGGAGAGGTAGCGGCTGGGGACAAGGAAATTGCAGATGATCCAAATAAGTATTTTGCATTACTGTTCACTGTGGAAGCCACAGGCAGTATGCTAGAAGTTTAGGAGTGTTGGAGGACAGAAGTGAGTATATTACTAGGGAGAAGGTGCTTGGGAAGCTGAAGGGTCTGGACATAGTTATGTCATCAGGAACAAATGGACTACACCTCAGAGTTCTAAAAGAGGTGGCTGAAAAGATTGTGAAGGCATTAGTAATGATCATTCTCGAATCACTAGATTCTGGCATAGTTCCAAAGGACTGGAAGATTGCAAAAGTCACTCTGCTTTTCAAGAAGGGAAGGAGGCAGAAGAAAAGAAAAGGCCAGTTATCCTGACCTCAGTGGTTGGGAAGAGGTTGGAGTCAATTGTTCAGGATGAGGTTTTGGGTACTTGGAGGCACATAGTAAAATAGGCCAGAGTCAACATAGTTTACTTAAGGGAGTATCTTGCCTGACAAATCTGTTGGAATTCTTTGAGAAAATAATAAGCAGGATAGATGAAGGAGAATCAGTGGATATTGTGTACTCGGATTTCAGAAGGCCTTTGGCAAGGTACTACACATGAGGCTGCTTTGCAAGATAGGAGCATGTGGTATTACAGGAAAGATACTAGCATGGATAAAGCATTGGCTGATTGGCAGGAGGCAAGGAGTAGAAATAAAGGGAGCCTTTTCTGATTGGCTGCCAGTGACTAGTGGTGTTCCGCAAGGGTCAGAGTTGAGACCGCTTCTTTCTGTGTTGTATGTCAATGATTTGAATGATGGAATTGATGGCTTTGTGGCCAAGGTTGCAGACAATATGAAGAGAAGTGGAGAGGCAGGTAGTGTTGAGGAAGTAGGGAGGCTGCAGATAGATTTAGTCAGATTAGGAGAATGGGCAAGGTGTGGCAGATGGAATACAATGTTGGGAAGTGTATGATCATGCACTTTGGTATAAAGAAAAAAAGCATAGACTATTTTCTTAATGGGGAGAAATTTAAAAATCCTTGGTGCAACGGGACTTGGGAGTTCTTGTGAGGGATTCCATAAAGGTTAAATTATAGGTTGAGTTGGTGGTGAGGAAGGGAATTGCAATGTTTCCATTCATTTTGAGAGGACTAGAATATAAAAACTAGGATGTACAGTAAATGTTGAGGCTTTATCTGTCACTGGTGAGGCTTCACTTGGCGTATAGTGAGCAATTTTGGGACCCTTATCTAAGAAAGGATGTGCTGAAATTGTAGAGGGTTCAAAAGAGGTTCACGAGAATGATTCAGTAAATGAAAAGCTTTATAAGGAGCATTTGATGGCTGTAGACCTATACTGCTGGAATATAGAAGAATGAGGAGGTATTCATCCTATTGAATGTTGATAGGCCTAAATGGAGTGAATGTGGAAAGGATGCTTCCTATAGTGGGGGGGGGGGGGGGGGGAGGCTTGGACCAGAAGGCACATTCTCAGAATACAGGGCCATCCATTTAGAATGGAGCTGAGGAGAAATTTCTTTACCTAGAGGGTGGTGTCTGTGGGATTTGTTGCCACAGGCCACTGAGGAGGCCAGGTTGTTGAGTGTATTTGGGGCAGAGGTTGATAGATTCTTAATAAGTCAGAGTGTGGATCAGCCATGATCCAATGGCAGAGAACACTCATTGGGCAAATGGCATCTTCCTGCTTCTGTGTCTTATGTTTTACGGATACAACCTTTCATGGTTTAATTATCACAGAAAATTAAATTTGTTTCATATCAAGGTGACTCCTCAACAAATAGTTATATATGCAAAGCATTGCTTGTATTACTTTCCCTTCAGAAAGGAAAGGCAGCGTCACTGAGTCAATATGGAATTGGTGTAATTTAAACTGAAATAATAAAAATTAATGATTATGCCTCAAGGAAATATATATATAACTGTGGTGAACTATGTATACCTGTCTGGACATGCCCCCTGCTGACTGCTCCTGTGGCTCCTCCCACAGACCCCTGTATAAAGGCGATTGGAGGCACTGCTCCTCCCTCAGTCTCCAGGATGTTGTGTGGTGGTCTCTTGCTGCTGATGGTGCTTTCTTCCAGCTAATAAAAGCCTATCTTGACTCACGTCTCCAAGAGTTATTGATGGTGCATCAATAACCAAAACATATTTTGGTCTTGGTGTTTTCTTGTAATTTTTTTCATTTATTCATTTTTTGGGAGAGGGGTATCCAGCAGGCCAATAAGTAATGACCATCCTTAATTGCCCTTGAGGGATTGAAGCTGACTCAATGGTCTGAACTGCTGGATTTCTTGTGGTGGAGGTACTTCATGGTACTGTTGGCGAGGAGTTCCGAATTTAGGGCTTGAAATCACGGCGATTTACATTAAATGTGAGTTATCTGGTACCTTAGAAACTAGAATTATACATTATCTATAATTTTAAGGACTCAGCCAAACTGACAAATTGTAGCCACTAGGAAGATCTAGGACCAACAATGGAGCTCTGCTGAAACAGAAGCAGGGCCAGTGGAAAAACAGATGAAGAAACTGCTGAGCCAGTGTCTTGGCAGCAATGAGAAAGTGGCCAGGCTGATATAGTGGAACTGCCAAGAAAGTTGCTATGCTGATGAAGTGACATCGGGAAGGGAACACCCAGACTGACAGAAGGATAGTGCTGAATGTTGCTGTGTTGGCAGAGCATTGAAGAGCAAAACTGAGACAGTGTTTGGAAAGCAACCAAGTCAATGTAAAGGACATGTTGAGTGAGGACCCAGGCTAATGGTGGGATAGTGTAAAGGTGCAACAGGGCTGAAAGAGGGATCTGTTAGGTGAAAGAGGGACTACAGAGGGAACTGTGGCTTTCCAGATGGTCAGCATTGAAAGGGTACCCAGTTGATGGGGGGACATGGTCAAGGAAGCAGACAGGCTGATGGAGGTTCAGTGGTGAGGGAGCACCTAGACTGATGGAAGGACAATGTTGAGGGAGCATCAGGGTTGACATAGGAATAGTGTCAAGTGGCCTGTCAGTGTGTTAAGGTTCATAAAGGGAACAGTGGCAACCGAATGCTTTACGGACATAAGGACATGTCAAGGGAGCATCTAGGCTCATGGAGGGAATACCTGGGCCTGCTCATGACTGACTGGATATTGGAAAAACATGCATCTGTTAAGCCCAGTGCATGAATTGGCAGCTTGGGTTCAACTTAAGAGAACATAGAGCTCCTGGTTTTAAGTTTCTATGGACCTTGTTAGTGAAAGGATTTTGTAGTCTGGGCCACAGAGTCAAAGAGCAAAATGGGATGGATACAAGCCCACTGGCCCACTCAGCTAGTCCAGTTTCCTGCGTTTGGCCTGGATATGATTGGCATGGTAGTGTAGCAGTTAGCATGATGCTATTGTAGCACTGGTTCAATTCTAGCGCTATCTGTATGTTCTTTCCACAACAATGTGGGCTTCCTCCGATTGCTCTAATTTCCTCCCACGTTCCAAAGACATACAAATTAATAGGTTAATTAATCACAGTGTAACAGAAGGGGCCTGTTTCCATGCTATATCTCTCAATAACAACAAAAATAAAAATAAATAAAAGCGAAAGTTGTAGAATAGGAGTAACCCATCTTGCCTACCTCACCAGCTCAAAGTTCAAGATAAAATTTATTATCAGAGTACGTACATGTCACCACATGCAACCCTGAGATTCTGTTTCTGCGGGCGTACTTAGCAAATCTATAGAACAGTAACTAGACATCAGGAACTGTTAACTAAACAATCTGTGCAAGTGCAGATAAAAAAATAAATAGCAATAAATAATGAGCATGAAATATCAAAATAACAAATGAATGTAGCTATCCCCTTTTGTTCAAGAGCCTGATGGTTGAGGGGTAGTAACTGTCCTAGAACCTGATGGTGCAGGTCCTGAGGCTCCTGTACTTTCTACCTGTTGGCAGTGCATAGTCTAGGTGGTGAAGGTCTTTGATTGATGCTGCTTTTGGAGCTGGTTGTGGATTACAGGAGAAATGGAGATGGACTAACCCCTATTGACATCAGTAGATCTGGGTTGAGAGGGTAAACAGCTTAAAGTTCCTCGGCATCCACATCACCGAGGACATCATGTGGCCTGTACATATGAGCTGTGTGGTGAAAAAGGCACAATAGTGTCTCTTTCACCTCAGACAGTTGAGAATGGGCTCCCGAATTTAAAGGACTTACAACAGGGGCACAATTGAGAGCATCCTTACTGGCTGCATCACTGCCTGGTATGGGAACTGTACCTCCCTTAATCACAGGACACTGCAGAGAGTGGTGTGGACAGCCCAGCATATCTGTAGATGTGAACTTCCCACTATTCAGGACATTTACAAAGACAGGTGTGTAAAAAGGGCCTGAAGGATTATTGGGGACCTGAATCACCCTAACCACAATCTATTCCAACTACTATCACCCGGGAAACGGTACCGCAAGCTTAAAAGCCAGGACCAACAGGCTCGGACAGCTTCTTCCACCGGGCCATCAGACTGATTAACTCACACTGATTTGAGTGTATTTCTATGTTACACTGACTATTCTATTTATTATGAATTATTACAAATTACTATGCTTGCATTTTGCACATTTAGATAGAGACATAACGTAAAGATTTTAACTCATGTATGTGAAGGATGTAAGAAATAGTCAGTTCAATTCAATTTTCTATGGCAATGTTTCATGTAAATTTGTTCATTGGTTGCAAGGGCTTTACCTGTGATGTGCTGGGCCGAATCCACTACCTTTTGTAGGAATTTCCACTCAGAGGCTTTGGGTTTCCCATACCAGGCCATAATGCAGCCAGTCAGCACACTCTCCACCACACCACCATAGACTCCTGAGGAAGTAGAGTGTTGTTGTGTTTTCTCTGCAATTATATTTATATGATGGGTCCAGACAGGTCCTCTGAGATGGTGACATCCAGGAATTTAAAGTTAGTGACCCTCTCCACTTGAATCTTGAAGTTAAGTCCCTTAGATTTAGACAAACTTACCAATGGAAACAAATTTCCTGCTGTCTTATCTATCCTTTTCACAATTTTGTACTGCTTGTTTCTACAAGATTCCTTCATTCCCCTGACTCCAGTGAGTATAATCCCAGTTGACTCTCTCTCCTCATTGACTAACACCTCATTTTCTCGAGCAATGAAGGGCAACATTAGATTTACCCTCATGACAACCTGTTGCATCTCCAAAACAATCTTTTGCAATTTATGTTCAAGTACTCCCAAGTCCCTCTGCACAGTAATATTCTGCAATCGTTCATTGTTTTCCTCACCATGTGGATGACTTCATATTCTAATGCCAGAGCAGAACTTGAGGGGTTAAATGGCCTAATTCTTCTCCGATGTCCTGTCGTCTTATTGTCTTACATCATAAGACAAAGGAGCAGAATTCGGCTTTTCAATCCATTGAGTCTGTTCTGCCATTCCACCAGGGCCGATTTATTATTGCTCTTAATCCTATTCTCCTGCATTCTCCCCATAACCTTTGACGCCTTAACTAATCAAGAACCTATCAACCTTTACTTTAAGTATACCTAATGACTTCACCTCCACACTCATCTATGGCAATAAATTTCACAGGTTCACTGCCCTCTGCCTAAGGAAATTCCTCTTCATCTCTGTTCAAAATCAATATCGCTCTATTCTGAAGCTGTGCTCTCTGGTCCTAGACTCCCCCACTATAGGAAACCCTTCTCTATAAGGGTTCCTTTACTTTAAGCTCTCTAATCAAATCTGATTCTTTACACAAATCCCAATCCAGAACTGCCTTTCCCCTAGTTGGCTCAACCACAAGATACAGTACTCTAAAAAGGCATCTCATAGGCATTCTACAAATTTCCTCTTTTTGGATTCATCACCAATCCAATTTTCCCAATCAACCTGCATTTTGAAATCTCCATGACTCTCATAATATTGCACTTTTCACAGGCCTTTCCCATCTCCTGTTGTAATTTGTACCCCTCATCCTGGTTATGATTTGGAGCCCATCAGGTCTTTTCAGCCTTTCAGTTTCTGAACTTTACCCACACGGATTCTACGTCTTCTGAACTTGTGTTACCTCTTTCTAAGGACTTGATTTAATTTTTTTTTCACCAACAGAGCCACCCCATTTCCTCTGCCTACCTGCCTGTCCTTTTGATACAATGTGTATCCTTGGATGTTAAGCTCCCAACAATGATCTATGAGTTATTGCAACCATGACTCAGTGATGCCCACAAGGTCATACCTACCGGTCTCTAACTGTGCTGCAAGATTATCTTCGTTATTTCACATACCGCATGCATTCAGATGTAATACCTCAGTCCTATATTCATCCCTGTTGTTGATTTTGAACCCATGTTGCTCTTCAACTCATCCCACTGACTGCAGTTTTTTCCCAATAATCTGTCTGCTCGCCCTTCCTCAGTCTCGCTACACACTGGATCAACTTGTATACTGATTGCAGCATCTTCAGCCCCATTGCTCCAGTTTCCACCCCCTGCCAAATTAGTTTAAACCCCACCCTACAGCTCCAGAAAGCCTTCCTGCAAGGTTCCCCCTCTGGTTCAGTAACCCATCATTTTTGTACAGGTCACCCCTTCCCCAGAAGAGATCCCAATGATCCAGAAGTCTGATACTCTTTCCCTTGCACCAATTCCTCAGCCCTGCATCCATCTGCCACATAATCCTATTCTTACCCTCACTGGCATGTGGCAGAGGCAGCAATCCAGAGATTATTACTCTTCAGGTCCTGCTTTTCAGACTTCTAACTAATTCCCTATATTCTCTCTTCAGGACCTCTCCCTATTCCTACCTATGTCATTGGTACCAGTATGTATGCTCTCTTCCAGCTTCTTACCCTCTCCCTTTAGAATGATGTGGACCGGATCTGAGACTTCTCTGATTCAGGTACCTGAGAGGCAACAGTCCATCTCTGTCTTCACAGAGCAGGAATAAATGAATTATTGTTAGGTTGAGCAGCTATACATAATGGGGGTATTTCAGAGACTGATGTTGGGATCCCATCTTTACACAATAAATGATGTGAATGAGAGGATCATATATATTCAAATAAGCATGTTGCTGGCACAAAACAGGCTGGCAATCTTAGTTGTGAGAATTTTGCTGAGGCTATAAGTGGATGTACTCAATTTTGGTGAATGGGGAGGATGTGGCAACTGAAATATATGAAAAAATGTGAAGTTTCTCTCTTTGGTACAGAAATTAGAAACAATGGAAAATGATGAGCTTAGCAAGGAAGATACAACTTTAATAACTGAAGTCATAGAGAAAGTAGAAAATACAATATAAAAGCAAATTTAAGAAAAAATTACAGGTAAATCAGGAATAAGGGAGAATTAGTATAAAACAAGCATGATCTACAACATTTCCCTATAAAATCTAGTCCAAAAAAGTTGAAGTTTGTTGGATCTTTGCATGCTAAATGACATTTGAATAAACTTTAGAAGTGTTTTAATGTATAATTGCTTCTCTTTCATTCTTTTCCTCTTCAATTAACAATTTTTTTTATTGTTCTAATTACTAGGAATTCCTTTCATCAGCCATCTCACTATCTCATAATTTTAGCCTTGATATGAGTTCCTTCTCAGATACTGGCTGGATGAAATAAGTGGATGTGATTCTGCTGTAACCTCTACCAAGATTTGTGGCCTGAAATATTCTTTCTTTTTATACTAAATTACAAAACATGAGAAAATAACTTAGCTAATTTGTTACCTTTTCCCTACTCTAGAACCCATTAAAATGGCTCTTATGCTGGAGGCCAAAGCTTGGAAAATGATACTTTGTCGGTTCTTGAATGAACAGTACAAGGGAAAAATGTCAGAAATAACAGCTTTCATCAGTGAAGAAATGAAAAATTTGGCTCGACCAATTCAAGATTTGGATGATGTTAGATTTGCCATGGAATCACTAGCAGAAATACGAAATAATGAAATAAAATTGGATATGACTCTGGCACCTATTGAGGTATGTGCCATTATATTTCAATCATATCATCCAGTATTTCTTTCTGTTCATTTTCAGTAGCTTTTAGAATTAAAAAAAAAACATACATACTTCATATAATTAATGTTCTGTTGGCTTAGTTGAGTTCTTAACTGTGCATCTTAGCTTGAAAGAAGTGTTTTAATGCGGAGGCTGTTTTATACCTTTTGCTCTGCAAAAATTACGTAAACTAAGAGCTCAGAGCCATGGTGAAAGTGTAAATTGCTTCACAGTGCTGAGAAAAAATCTGACCTAATTGTTTGACTGGGGATGAACTGGTACTCAATAACATGTTCCTTGCCAGCCTTGGATAGTGCAGATGAGTCCCATGTGAGCTGCATGCCAGTCAGTAGATTGCAGACAACCTGGTCACAAGGGGCAGGGTAAAAGACTCTAAACCAGCCAATGTCCTGTTAAGCTTCCACCTGAAACCATCCCCGTGATTACAATCAGTCTCAGTGTTATTGGGTTGACAGTTGAAAGCTTACTTGAGGTTTGACCCATTGCAGACAAGAAACTTTTTCCTGAGTTTTTTCTTAAGACAGGAAAGGATGGAAGGACTTAGCAGTGGTTGAACAGAAGAAGGGACTGGGTGAAGTATAGGCAGATAAGAGGAAAAACTTGGAGCTCTAAAAGAAGAAGAAAAGGTAGGGAGAAATGGACCTGTGTAGTGGGAGAAAATGTTTTTAATAAGGATTGGAGGGAGAATGCTTGAGGGAAGATAGGAAGATGCCAGGGTGCCAAAAGAGAGAGACAGGGAAGATCAAGGTGGTGTTACCAGGAAAAGACTGGCCGTAGACATGGGTTTCTTCTGGGCACTCTAGTTTTCTCCCATAGTCAAAAGATATACAGGTTAGTCGATTAGTTGGTCATTGTAAATTGTATTGTGATTAGGTTCATAAGTGGGTTGCTGGTTGGCAGTCTTTATTGGGCCGGAAGGGCTAGTTCTGCACTATTTCTTAAATAAATAAATAAAATAATAATAAAGTATTGTGTTTTATTATGAAAAACATCCCGATTTATCAGTCTTATGAACACAAGGCCTCATGGCAAGATCCTTGAAGGCAACCTGATAAATTGTGTTCTTGTCCGTGTGAGAGTCTACTAGGATGACTTACTTACGTGCGTCATGGCTGTTGGGCTGACCACTGTCACTCCTCTATATGTCTACTAGGATGACTTACTCACGTGCGTCATGGCTGTTGGGCTGACCACTGTCACTCCTCCATATGTCTACTAGGATGACTTACTCACTTGCATCATGGCTGTTGGGCTGACCACTGTCACTCCTCTATATGTCCACCAGTCTGGTCATAAGATAACGGCAATAGCAAAGTACCTGCGAGAAAATAAATGTCAAAGTTCTCCATGACCTTCTAATGATAGCTCTTCTCAGACATTGCTTCATAAATCCAAGCTGAGAACAGAAAATAACTCAGCAGGAATTGAAAAATTTGCACTCACTGAAAGGAATAAGTTGGTGAATTTTTTTAATTGTAATTCATTTGTTGACATGAATGTCCTTGCCTCTATCCCACAGCAAGCATCCAATTCAACCTGGCCACCACCCCAGACTCACAGGGAAGGAAAGGGGGTCTATTTCAATGGAATAACAAAACAGTCTTGGGAAAAGATGATTTCCCTGCTGAAATTCTTAAAGTTGGGGGGATGCATATTTGGAGACAAATTTATAAAGATTTTTTTTAAATAATTAGCCCACAACTCACTTTGGAATTTGGGAGAAAACTAGAGCACATGAAGGAAATCCACACAGTTACAGGGAGAACAAACAAACTCCTTACAGATAGTGGCATAAATTGAACTCTGATTGGTGATCACTGGTGTAATATCACTGTAATGGCATTATTCTAATCTCTATGCTACCGTGCTGCCTCACCTCCTACACCTAGGAGGAGGGGAACACACTGGAGGACCTTAGAGAAGCCACACTGGAGAAAGGAGATGAATCTAATTTCTGTCACTACTTGGCTATCGCTTTAATGTCTGTCTCAAGGAAGAGTAATTGCAAGATTCCTCTTAACAGTGACTCACTGAAATGTGGTGTGTATTCTGGCCATCTAGGGGCACTGTGGGCTCTATGGGCATGATGTTCATTGTGGGGTAATTTAATTTCAAGCAAAATTCCAGGAGCATTATGAACCACCATGCATGACCTATGACACTTAATTGAGAGAATTTTTGGAGTTTTCTCAAATTAAGATGTCTTTCATACTTCACCCAATCCTGCAACTGCCCCATGATGGAATATATGTCATGATCTCAACCAGTGAGTTCACAACTGACTGGTGTCAAGCAATGCCACTTCATCACCTTAATACTTAACTCAGTTTTTCTGGGCACAGTGTGCACTTCATCTCCAACAGGCACCTGACAGAAGTGGAGATGGTGTATAGGACAAGTTGGAAACTATGCAAACTAGAATTTTCTAGTCATAGTCATTGAGTTACAGTAACCAAGTGAGTCAGATGAACACATTTGGAGTACAAGCTCCAACTCATTCACCGAGGCACAAAGTACATAACTTTATACCAAGTATCTTCGAAGGAACATCTTGTACCTTGCAGCTGCTCCCATTGCATAACAATGTTCCCTGCTACCCTACCCACCACCTGACATTGAAGCTCCATGTTGAAATCCTTAGAAACATGAACCACATCCAATAGCTCAGGTGACGGCTGTAAGGGATGGTGGGCTTTCAATGCACCAGAATCATCTTCAGCAATCTGAGAGAAAAAAGACAGCTTGAGGATGGAAGCTTCTAAGCTGGCAAAAATCAGTGATTCTACTTCCACTTCCCCCCTCCCCACCAAACCCTCCACTGCCTACTCTGTTGTTTCAGAAAATCTAACAATACTTTCATTCTTTTCTTGATTTCCTTTTTTTCCTCTCTCTACTCTCTCTCCCTTCTCTACTTTTTTTTTACTTTTCCTAGATCTGATTTAAAAAGTCTACCATCTGAAGTATTAACTCTTATTTTTCTCTTCATGCTGAACACTTGCAGCATTTTCTGTTATTATTTCAGACGTCTAGTATTTGCAGACTTTACTTTTCAGTTAGTGATTGCTCCTCCACCAATAGCCAGCTTCAAAGCCCGAATTATACTTGGTTTTATAGTAATTGCAGGTCACATCCTTTATGTGCCCAACAAAAGACTCTAAACCAAAATTAGTTCTGCTCCTGGGAAGAGATGACCAAATATACAGAAGTAAAAATTCAAGTATGTGTTTAAATTACCCTTGAAAAACTGAATCATAAGGATTACTGATCCATGACTAATCAGATGGAGAAGGAATGTTCAGGATGGTACTGAGAAACTCACTTTTCCTTTGTTTGGAGAAGGCAGAAGACAAGCTAAAGCTAAGCATAAAAGGTGGAAGCTGTTCTTTCAAAATATGCTCCTGGATGCCCTCTGAAATCAACTTATCTGTGGTCTCTACAAGGAAGATTATTGGGGGGATGTCACGTGATGACGTAGGATCGAGACGTGGAAATCCAGCTCTCCCATAAAAAACTAATAAATTATGCCTCCTTAGATATGCCTCCTAAACAGACAAAGAAGAAAACTACTACTTTGAAGACAGTACAAGCTGGGCCGGCCACCATGAAGAAGCCTCGGACTCAAGTGCAGCTTACCTCCGGCAATACAGAACAGGAATCGGCGGCAACATCAACAGTCTCCAAGAAGGAACAACAGGAACTGCGTGTGTGCGAAAGAAAGGGCATACGCAAACATGAGCAATTTGAACTACAAATCCCAGCTACAATTGGAAGTGGAAGTGAAAATGAATCCGAGGTGGATTCGGATTCTCTGGAACATACAGATGAAGATGAGGAGGTAAAAGAAGAACAACAGGAAGAGGTTGGAGGTGGAAGATATTCTGGAGACATAAGAGAAGTTTTAGCACAAATAATGCATGAATTAAAAGAATTAAAACATTAAAAATAATAAAAGAAGATATTAAAAATATGAAGACTATGTTTGATAAAATGGTGAAAAAACAGGAGAAAATGGACAAGGAAGTTAAAAAGCTGGAAGAAATAATGAGAGACACTATTGATAGAGTGAATAAAATGGAAGATAATATTCTTGCCTGGACATCAAAAAGAAAATGACTGTTGGAAAAAAAAGACGTGCTTGAAAATTTTAGTAGATGAAATAGTATTAAAATTGTTGGTCTTAAAGAAGGGATAGAGGGAGAGGATCCAATAAAATTTTTTCAAAAATGGATCCTGGAAAATTTGGAAATGGAAGAGGGAACCCAGTTGATTGAAATCAAAAGGGTCCACTGAGCCTTAAGACCAAAACCTCAACCTGATCAAAACCCACGACCAATCTTGATAAAATGCTTAAGATATCAAGATAAAGAAAAGATCCTGAAGGCGGCTGCCCAATGTGCCAGAAAGAGAAATGAGCCATTGATGATAGAAGGGAAAGCAGTTCTTTTCTATCCTGATGTAAGTTATGACCTTTTGAAGAGAAAGAAGGAAATTAATCCGGCAAAAAAAGTTTTATGGGAAAAGGGTTATAAATTTATATTGCGCCACCCGGCAACACTGATAATTTTTTTGGATGATGTAAAAGGAAGATTTTTTACTGATCATCGGGATGCAGAGGAGTTTGCACAAGAACTCCCAAATATTCGCTAGACACAGTAAAGATTTAAAAGTGAAACAGATTAAAGATGAAGACGGGGACAGTAAAGTGAGTTGATGGATGTTAAGGACAGAAGAATATTTAAATATACTTCTAATTATATGATACAGGGGGAGAAAGGTAAAAATTTGAGAAATATTAATCGAGAGTAGTGATATTATTTTTTCATGTTACGGGGGAGCTGGGGGAACTTTGGATTGATCGCTATGGGATTCACGTATGTAATCATGGCATTTGCCATGACCCACACAACGGAGGGGGGTAATGTTGTGTTTTTTTTTTCATTCACAACATTAGCGGGGGGGGGGGTTTGTTGTTTTTTTCTTTATAATGTATTTTTCTTTTATCTTTCTTTGCCTGGATGATCGGAGGGGAGACACATAGCAACATGGAGAATTTTAAAATAATTCCCCAAGATATTATGAGAGTTGAAATATTATGTATTATTATAGACTGGAGTAACCCCATTTAAAAATAATGACTAATTTACTGAATTTTTAAAGTTTTAATGTTAATGGGCTTAATAGACCAGTGAAAAGAAAAAGAATTTTAACATACATTAAGAAAATGAAAATAGATATAGCTTTTACACAAGAAACACATTTAACAGAGATAGAACATCAGAAATTAAAGAAAGATTGGGTCGGAAATGTTATAGCAGCTTCACTTAATTCAAAAGCAAGGGGAGTTGCAATTTTGGTCAACAAAACTTTACCAATTAAAATACAATGTATTAATTGATTCTGTGGGAAGATATGTAATTATACATTGTCAAATCTTTTCAGAACTATGGACTCTTATGAATATTCATGCAGCAAATGAAAATGAAGTAAAATTTATACAAGAGGCTTTTTTGAATTTGGCTGATGCACACGATAAAATATTAATAAGTGGAGACTTTAACTTTTCTCTAGACACAGTTTTAGATAGGTCAACAAAGTTGTTACAAAACCAAAAGTAGCAAAATTAACTTTATCATTGATGAAAGATTTAAATTTGATTGATATATGGAGAAGAATTAACCCAAGAGAAAGAGATTATTCATTTTATTCAAATAGACATAAAACTTATTCAAGGATAGATTTTTTCCTATCAGTGAATATTCAAGACAGAGTGAAAAATATGGAATATAAAGCAAGAATATTGTCAGATCATTGCCCCTTGATAATGATGGATAAGGAAGAATCAATTTACAGATGGAGATTCAATTCAATATTATTAAAACGTCAAGATTTTTGTGATTTTATGAAAAGACAGATTCAGCTTTTTTTAAGATACAACCTCACATTCAGTTGATGATAAATTTATATTATGGGAAGCAAAGAAGGCCAGATAATAAGTTATACTTCTAAAATTAAGAAGGAATATATGGTAGAAATAGATCAATTGGAAAAGGAGAATTCAAAATTAGAAAAAGAATCTTAAAGATATATGACAGAAGAAAAACAAAGACAACTTGTTAATAAGAAGCTACAATATAATACACTTCAGACATACCGAACAGAAAAAACAATTATGAGAACGAAACAGAGATATCATGAACTCGGTGAAAGATCACACAAGATTCTTGCTTGGCAGTTAAAAACAGACCAGGCTTCCAAAACAAGAAATGCAATTAGAACAAGAGTAAATAAAATTACTTATAAACCTTTAGAAATCAATGAGACTTTAATTTTTTTTAATTCTGAACTGTATCAATCAGAATCACAAAATGATATTGTTGAGATAGAAAGGTTTTTATCACAAATATCTCTCCCAAAATTGAATTCGGAAGAACAGAAGGGATTAGATGTGCCTTTTACATTAAAAGAGGTCGAAGAAGCTCTAGGATCACTTCAGAGTAATAAATCTCCAGGAGAAGATGATTTTCCACCTGAATTTTACAAAAAGTTTAAAGATTTATTAATTCCTCCTTTTATGGAGCTAATACACCAAGCGGAAAGAACGCATAAACTTCCAGAATCTTTTTCGACGCTATTTTAATAGTATTGCCAAAAAAAGACAGAGATCTTTTAAAGCCAACATCATATAGACCTGTTTCTTTGTTGAACATGGACTATAAAATAATAGCAAAGATTTTATCTAATAGATTATCTAAATACTTACCAAAATTAATACACATGGACCAAACAGGATTTATTAAAAATAGACAATTGGCAGATAATGTAACTCGGTTACTTAGCATAATTCATTTGGCACAAAAGAGGGAAGAAATGAGTGTGGCAGTTGCTTTGGATGCAGAAAAAGCATTTGATAGATTGGAATGGAATTTTTTATTTAAGGTATTGGAAAAATATGGATTAGGAGTATCTTTTATAAAATGGATTAAAACCTTAGATACTAACCCCAAAGCTAAAGTGGTGACAAATGGCCAAATTTCAACATCATTTCAGTTAACAAGGTCAACTAGACAAGGTTGTCCATTATCACCTGCTTTATTTGTGTTGGCGATAGAACCATTAGCTGAATTAATTAGAACTGACTCAGATATTATGGGTTTCAGAGTTAATCAGGAGGAATATAAGATTAACTTATTTGCTGATGACTTTCTGATCTATCTAACTAACCCATTGCATTCGTTGCATAAGTTATCTTCTAGATTGGAAGAATATGGGAAAATATCAGGGTACAAAATAAATAGGGATAAAAGTGAAATTCTACCCCTTACTAAAGGAGATTATAGTCAATGTCGATTAATAACTCAATTTAGATGGCCGATAAATGGTATAAAGTATTTAGGTATAAGAGTTGATAATGATATAAAGAATTTGTATAAACTTAATTATTTGCCATTATTGAAAAAAATTCAAGAGGATCTTGATAAATGGATGATGTTACCAATAACATTAATAGGTAGAGTCAATGCTGTAAAAATGAATATATTCCCTAGATTACAATATTTATTCCAAACATTACCAATACAATTATCACAGAAGTTTTTTCAAGAGTTAAATAAATGTGTGAGGAAATTCCTTTGGAAAGGTAAGATGTCAAGAATATCATTGGAAAAATTGACATGGAAATTTGACCTAGGAGGGTTACAATTACCAAATTTTAAGAATTATCACAAAGCAAATCAACTTAGATTTATTGCATCTTTTTTTGATGAAGATAAACCGGTATGGATTAAAATAGAATTGGATAAAATGGGAGAAAATATACCAGAAGATTTTATATATAAATGGGAATCTAAATGGATACGGGAAAAGAAAGAATCTCCTATACTAAAACATTTGATTGATTTATGGAATAAGATAAATGTTGATGATGAGATAAAGAAATCTTTATTAGCAAAGAGACCTTTAATTCAAAATAAACATCCCTTTTACAATGGATAATCAACTTTTATATAACTGGTTTCACAGATTAGATATATAGGAGACTGTTTTGAAGGAGGTATATTAATGCCATTTGACCAATTAAAGAATAAATATAAAATATCAAATAACACTCTTTTCTGTTATTTCCAATTAAGGGCTTATTTAAGAGATAAACTGGGTCAAACAATGTTATTGCCGAAACCTAATGAAATAGAAACTTTAATTCATAAAGGAAAAACTAAAAAAAATATTTCTGGTATGTATAATTTGATTCAAAAACAGGCAATTAAACAAAGAATTGACAAGTCAAGACAACAATGGGAAACTGATTTGAATATTAAAATTGATGAAACAAGTTGGTCAAGATTATGTCTTGACAGTATGACAAATACAATAAATGTTTGACTAATATTAGTACAATATAACATTTTACATCAAATATATACTGCACCACAAAAAATAAATAGATTAAACTCAAATTTACCTGATCAATGTTTTCGATGTAATCAAGAAATTGGTACTTTTTTACACTCTACTTGGTCTTGTTTTAAATTTCAACCTTTTTGGACAAATTTAAGAGTTTTACTGGTATTGGAATACAACTTCCACATAATCCAACATTATTTTTACTAGGCGATATTGCAGGGATAAAATCAAAATCCAACTTGAATAATTATCAGAAAGAATTCATAAAAATTGCATTGGTAGTAGCCAAAAAGGCTATTGCAGTTACTTGGAAATCGGATTCATACTTAAGTATAGATCATTAGAAGAATGAAATTTTTAGCTGCATTCCACTTGAAAAAATTACTTACAATTTAAGAGATAAATATGAAATATTTCTGAAAATTTGGTGCCCTTATTTACAAAAGATAGGATTAAATATATAGGAGCTCCTATATTATCTGAGGAGAGATTAAGCAATCTGTACTAATCTGTAGAATTTAAAAGAATGACAGGGGATCGAGAAGTAGGGTAAACAGTATTAAGGGGTCTGGCGTTCAGGGCAGAGTTGAGAAGGTTATTTAACCAGAGAGTTATGAATCATTGTAATTCTCCACTCTAGAGGGTTTTAGAGGTTCACTCTCTGAGTATATTCGAGGCAAAGATCGATAGACCTTCAGATATTAAGAGAATCAATATACATGGAGTTAATACAGGAAAGAGGCAAAGATGTCTCTGTGACCTTTGATTTTTCAGTCTGCCTCTCTTTGGCCCTTGCACTTTATTTGTTTACCTGCACTGCACTTTCTCTGTGACATTATATTTTGCATTGTGTTTTTTTACCCCTTATACGACCTTGATTTACTCATGTATTGATTGATATCCCTGAATGTTATGCAAATAAAAGTTTTTCACTGTATCAAGATACTCATCACCAATTACTCTATGTAAATGTGCAGCTACAAGATTCTTGGCTTGTGAAACAGGTGTGAAGGCTAAATATGCGATTCATCGAGTCTGAGAATTTTACTGCAAGGAAATGGTCTTTTTTGTACAAATACCTTATGTCTGCAGCTATTTCTTATTTTTTTTAAAGTTTGTTTCACTCTTCTGGAAAGAAGAATCCCTGATAACTCATCTTAGTGAAGTCACAATCGTGCCATTCAGGAAAGATAGCTTCCAATTGCAGAAATAAAAGTGGGGTCTTGTGTCCCACAGGGAGATCCATGAAAAAATGTACTTGTGTTCCAACAGCAATGAACACATTCTAAAAGCATCTGTGTTTTGTGAGAGGAAAATATGCAAGTCAATAAGCATGAAGATATGGGGTGCCTACAATTTGGTTACAGTTCATGAAAGAAATAATGCTGGACATGTATAAGTTAGTGCACTTATAGGCTAGATGTCCTTTTTCTTGCACTGTAATAGTCAGTAAACCTTAAGTATGGTTAAATGAAGCATTTGGAGCTGACATCTTGTAAGGTATTAGATAAGTTATAAATAGGTTAGCCCATGGAAAAAAATAATTCATCCCAATCATTTATCTGTTCATCAAGTACATAAATTATAATTTTGTTTCATTGTAATCAAGTCATTCAGCATGAAATCATGGCCTTTGATCCACAATCAAATACCTATCTATAATATTTCCCAACACTTAGCCTACAGTCGGTCCAGTGCAATCAGCTCTGTAACCTGTATACCCCTTTAATATTTTATTTCTTTTTAACCACCTGAAGCTCAGGATATAGTTAATGATATTATTTTATTGTTGTATGCAGGATGGTAGAAGAGGACATACTTTTTTTCACCCAGTGATTCAATATTCTAACATTGGCCAAGCTAATTATTAATATGGTAGATGGAAATATTTAACTCCTGATCTATTGGTTTATGAGAGATCAAAAATCAATCTTCAGCATTTGAAAAGGTCTGATTGTAGCATGATGGAAGCTGTTCTTGAGTCTGGTGGTATCTGTTTTCAATCTTGTGCATTTGCTGTCCATCAGGTGAGGGGAGAAGAGAAAATGACCAGGGTGGGAGGGGTTTTTAATATATTGTCTGCTTTTCCAAGGCAACTGCAAGTGTATAGTCAATGGAGTAAAAGCTGGTTTGCATGATGTACAGAGTTGCATTTACAACACTGCAATTTCTTGCCATATTAGGCAGAGCAGTTGCCATACCAATCTGTGATGTACCTCTGCTAGATTATATATTGCACTGAACTGCTGCTGCTGCTAAGTTAACAAATTTTATGTCACATGCCGGTGATAATAAACCTGATTCTGATTCTGATCTGGATAGGATGCTTTATGTAGTGCATCTGTAAAAGTTATAAATTCAATTTATCCCTTTTATGTGTAATTCATTTTGATGCCACAGATACAAATATTATTTTAACTGAATTCTACCAATTTTTTGCTCCTAGGAAGCTTATAGTATCCTGAATAAGTATGAAGTGGAGATTTCAAAGGAGGAAGCTGAGGGGGCTGACACACTGCGGTACTTCTTCAACAAACTGCAAGTTAAAGCTGTGAGTGTTGTATTGTGTGCAAATTGGGAGAGTTTGAGTTATCAAATAGGCTGTGTTTGTTTTCCCTAGAGTGACGGACTCTGACAGACAACATCATAGAGGTATGAAAAATAACGAGAGGCAAGATAGGTTAGATAGACTGAGTATCCCTCCCTAGAGGGCGTGGGTTTCAGCTGAAACAGGGGCAGGTTAGAAGGGATCAGAAAGGTTTTTTTTTACACACAAAGCAAGGTTTTTATCCGGAATAGCCCTCCCGGGGAGATATTGGAGGCAGGAACTGCAGCAACATTTCAGAGGAATCTTTATAGGCACAGTACTTGAATTAGCAGGGCATGGCGTGGCGTGAGTTCAAAGTAAAAATTTATTATCAGAGTACATACATGTCACCACATACAACCCTGAGATTCCTTTTCTGTAGGCATACTTAGCAAATCTATGGAACAGGAACTGTAAACTGTAAATGAACTGTGCAAATGCAGATGTAAATAGCAATAAATAATAGGCATGAAATGACAATATAACAGAATCCTTAAGTGAATGTAGCTATCCCCTTTTGTTCAAGAGCCTGATGGTTGAGGATGGTTTGTAGGACTTTCTGCTCAAAGGCATTGGTGTTACCATGTCAGGCTGTAATGAAGCCTGTCAGCACACTTTCCACCACACATTTATGTGAATGTAGGCAGGTCAGATTAGTATAGATTGGGAAGCTGACTGACGTTAACATAGTGGCTTATGGGGCTTGTTACTGTGACTATAAATGTGGTTTTCATTAATATATTAAGATCATTCATTTCTTTCTCCAGATTAATGTTTTTGGATGTCCTTGTACCAGTGGTGATTAAACCAGAATGTTGGTTAATTCACAATAATTGGTGCCAGGATTCATATATTTTATAATTTATGATCCACTGCTTGTCCAGTTTTCAGTTTTCCACTGCATCTAATGCCCCTCAACGATTGTCAATTTGTCAATCCTGGATTCGCCCATTGAAGAACCACCCAATTCATTTCACTTTAATCCAAAATCCAAGCCCCCAGCAGCTTCTTGAATTCATATATTTCTCAAATATGGTCACAACCAACTCTCACCTTCAAGCATTGACCTGACCTTCATACATAATTACCTGAGGACTACCAGAAAGTTGGAAATGATACAGTCATGCAATAATTATTTTGGCACTGTCCTGTTGTGCATTGTCAGCTTCCAGTTCCCAGAATTGTGCTGAGTCTAATGCAGTTATCTCTTGTTCCTTTGCTGCATTCCACATGCTACATGTTACTACTGCAGTGCTTTACAACTGTGATATCTTCCACACCTCACAAATTGTTATCATAACGTCACTGCCCAGTGCCCAGTTAGCTATTATAAAGATTTTATTTTTCCTTGGTCTACTCTATTTCCATCAAAATGACATATTAATAGGTGGTTTCTTGGAGACAAAGACAATTTTCTCAAAATCTAACTTCTTATTTCAGTTTATAACCCACCTGAAAGGGCAGAATGTGCCTGCACCAAGAATCACAGGGCTCCCAGTGCCTTCATCAACCAGACCACCGTGCCAGTTTCAGTTGAGGCATCCACAGAACTTGCAAAATCTATGGAATGACTTTCCACTATCAGCCACAAAGCATGTTGCCTTTCAGAAGTTCAAGTTGTGGTTAATCAGCTACATCTGGTACTATCAGCTGATGAATGAAGCCCAATGATATGCAGTGAATATCACTGTCATGAATTTTGTCTCAGTGTGTTAATCGCTCACACATTAACTGCACTATTGAATTTGAATATCTTTCAACTGCTATAGGCTTGGGGTGGAAGTATGCCATAATTGGCTTGCAATATGTTAATACAATGGATGTACCCTCTTTTGAAAATACAGTTTCATTGACTTCAGCAAAACTGACTTTTACAAATTTCCTTCTTCAATTTTGATTAGCTACATACAGTAACAGCTAGCAATAGTGGTATATCCTGTGGTATAATTGTTTTTGTTTGAAACAGAGAAATGTACAAGATGAACTGGTACAAGTCCAGCCCAAATTTAAAGCTGACCTGCTAGAGGCAGTGGAAGTTTTCCAGAAGGAAGTGCTCAAGTATGGACGACAGTATGAAAGGGTAATCAATTATTATGTGGTTTTAGTTAATCGCGAAAGAATCATTTTGATCCATCTAATCACTCAGGTTTTGAAATCTGGCACAAATCCTTCACATGGAGAAGAACACATGTATACAGTTCCTTCTTCAATACTGAACAAATTCACTGCCTCCCTAAGTAAATGAGTATATTCATAAACCTCTGTCTAAAATAGTTGTCATAATAATCATCATTTCACTGTGCAATGATTACTTAAGAACAGAGTGAAGCTATATTAAAAAAATCTCATTCTAATAATAGTGGAGATTGCTCAGACTCTGATGAAGATATTTAAGTATTTACTGATCACAGATGATGTGCCAGGTGATTGGAAGACATCAGATCTGGTACCTTTATGTGAGAATGTAATTATAGAACAGTGAGTACGGAAATCATTGAGGTAAGGTATAATGGAGAGGATAAATCTGCAGTTGGAAGGATAGATACTGATCAAGGATAGTGAGCACAGGTTTATTGTTGGGAGATCCAGTCTGACTTACTGAACTGAAATTTTTCATGAGATAACTAAATAAGTAGATGAGAGCAATAGAGTTAACTTAGATTCCAGTGAGGTCTTTGAAAAGGTTCAACATGAAAAGCTTGTCAAGAAGGTTAAAGCCCATATGATCTAAGGCTAGTCAGAAAATTGTATCCAAAATTGGCTTGAGAGGGACAGAGGTGATGGAAAGGGTTCCTTTGTGATTGAAAACTTGTGACAAACAGTATGCTTTAAGCATCAGTCCTGGAAACCTTACTACCATTTTATACATTTACAACTCAGATGTGAATACATAAATTATAATTAGTAAATTGCAACTTAGACGTCAGCCATAGACGGTACTGATCAACTGGTAAGTTGGGTAGGGAAATGGTAGAAAGAATTTAATCCCAATAAGTGTAACATGATATCTTTTGGCTGTCTTATAATATGAGACACCATGACCCTAGGAACAAAGGGATTTTAGTGTACACGTCAAAAGATCCCTGAAAATGGCAGCACAGGTAGATATGATGATAAAGAAGCATACAGAATACTTAGAGCTGAGGCATGGAATATGAGGGAGTTTATGATACAACTTCATAAAATAATGGTTAGGTCATAGTTGGAGTCTTGTGTACAGTTGTGGAGAGGAAACTCACCAGGATGTTGCTTCAGATGGAATGTTTTGAAGAGAGACTAGATAGGCTGGATTTTTTGTTCCTTGCAGCAGAGGACCCTGAGGGAGAACCTGATCGAACTAATCTACAATGAGGGCATAGGTAGGAGAGATGGTAGAGTTCGGTAAAGCAGATGGTACATAGATTTAGGGTGCAAGGTTTAAAGTGGATCTGAGGAAGAACTTTATCATCCAGTAAGTGCTTGGAATATGGAATTCACTTCCTGAGTAGCTGGTGGAATCAGGCACACTCATAATATTTAAGAAGTATGCAGGTAAGCATTTAACTTGCTAAGATGGCTATGGACCATGCGGGATTAGCATATTTTATGGTCAGCATGGATATGATAGAACAAAAGACCAGTTTCTATGAGTCAATGACTCTTATTTCTGTTTCATATGTTTTTATGTTGCTGTTTTGCTTTTGAGACTGTGACAACATTCTGTGCACATCTTAAAACCTTTGATGCTAAACCTCTTGTAAAATTGGCAAGGATATTTAAACCCCTGTTGTTAAATGGCAAAATAGATTTTAAGAGCACACTAGCTGATTCCTGGTCCTGTTTCTTAATTCATGTGACTTGATATTTTCTTGAATATTATAAATAGATAATTCTTTGAAAATTGGTATTTCTTTTATTTCAGGAAGGTCCTATGGTTCCAGGCATTGCACCTGCAGAAGCCAGTACCAGATTGCAAATCTTTCAGGTAGTTCAATGTCCTAATGTAGGGTCTTGACTGAAATGGTAACTGTGGCTTTACCTTTACCGATGCTGTCTCACCTGCTGAGTTCCTTCAGCAACTTTTCCTTTGGCTTCAGATTGCAGTATCTGCAGTCTCTTAGATCTTTATATGCAGATATGTTACACTGTTATGGTTTTCCTTGTTAAGAATGATTTTCCATTATTTCCTGTTTACTGCTGCCAGCTTTGCTTGGAAGGTTGAAGTCATTCCTGCTTTTTGTACTGTCATGAACTTCACTGTGTTCTTATTTATGAATCCAGTAGCTCTCCTGGGAGTACAAATAGTATGTTTGCAGGCAACATGAAAAGTGCTGGAGTCATGGGTATTAAAGAGAGTTGTCTAAAGGTACAGTGGGCTGTGGATTAGATGGAAAGTTGGGTGGATGGAATTTAGTCCAGACATACTCTCAGTGGCCACTTTATTGGGTAAACCTGCTTATTAATGCAAATATCTAATTAGCCAATCATGTGACAGTAACTCAATGCATAAAAGCATGCAGACTTCATCAAGAGGTTCAGTTGTTGTTCAGACCAAACATCAGAATGGGGAAGAAATGTGATCTAAGTGATTTTGACTGTGGAATGATAATTGGTGCCAGACAGGGTGGTTTGAGTATCTTAGAAATTGCTGCTCTTCTGGGATTTTCACGCATAACAGTCCCTAGAGTTTGCAGAGAATGGTGTGAAAAGCATCCAGTAAGTGGCAGTTTTGTGGGTGAAAATTCTTCGTTAATGAGAGAGGTCAGAGGAGAATAACAAGACTGGTTTAAGCTGACAAGAAGGACACAGCAACTCAAATAACCACATGTTACCACAGTGTTGTGTAGAAGAGAATCTATGAATGCACAACATGTTGAATCTTGAAATGGAAAGGCTACAGCAGCAGAGGAGCATACCGGGTTCCACTACTGTACCTATTAATGTGGCCACAGTGTGTATATGGGATATTGCATTTTGGGATGTCAAAAATGAACAGGGCGTAGACAGTAAATGGGAAGGATGTCAGGAGTGTTGATATACAGTTCATAGTTCCCTGAAAATGTTGACACAGGTGGCTGGTGTGGTCAGAAAAGACATTTGATGCCTTCATAAGCTAAGGTTTGAGCATTAGAGTTGGGACATCATATTGCAGTTGTACAAAATATTGGTTAGACTGCATTTAGAATATTGTGTACAGTTCTAGTCACCACATTATAGGAAGAATGTGGTAGCAATGGTGAGAATGAAATAGAGATTCAGTAAGATGTTGACTGGAATGGAAGGCTGGAGTTGTAAGAAGAGATTGGATAATCTCAGAGGTTGAGGGGCAACCTTATGGGTTTGAAATGAGAGAGAGGATTGGTAGCATTGGTTTGTAGGGTTGTTGGCCAAGCTTGGAGGTTAGATCGCAAATGTTTCATCACAAGTCAATGTACCATCATCAGTATGCAATTAAGTGTTGTTTCTGCCAAGTGCTCATGTGTATATTGGTCTGACTTATTGTTCTGATTGGTTAGCTATCATGCCAACTGGATAGCTGAGTGATCTCCATTAGCCCGTATCCTGGGTCATCTGTCGCTGTGATTGTCGGGTGCCTGTGACTCACCCTCAACCCCGATTCCGCAGACATATAGGTTCATAAATTGTGTTGTAATACTACCAGAAGACAAAGGACTCATGACTGTCAAGCTAGACAAAGCCAACTACATCAAAAAGGCCACAGCATTACTCAGAGACAGTACTACATATCAACCAATTGACAATATTGCAACCTGAATATTCGCCAGTCAGATCAACACAACCTTATGCAAGCTGAAAACCACACAGGAAATAACCAGACAGGAACATCTCAGAATGAAGGCAGATGATGTGAATATTGGAGAATTCTATGGACTACTGAAGCTCCACAAAGATGGCATTTCCCTGTGACCTATCATTTCATTACCTGGAACCCCAGCCTACAAACTGATGAAAGAACTGTGGAAACATACAACGGTTTTTGCAGAAGCTGCAGAACATCCAGCTGGACAACGATGATATTATGGTCTCATTCAATGCAACCGCACTCTTCATGTCAATCGACTATAATTTAGCAAAAGAAACCATACGCAAGCTACTTAAAAACCAACAGCAGACTACCCAGTCGATGAGACCCCAGAGTATATGCGGACTATTGAACTTTTACTTAACATCATACTTCAAATTTAGCGGACAACTCTACAAACAACTGAAAGGAACACTGATGAGATCTCCTTTATCTGGGCTCATCACAGAAGCTGTCCTGCAAACACTGGAGAGGACAATATTACCAATCGTCAAACCAAAACTATGGGTGTGCTATGTTGAAGTCACGTTTGTCATACTCAAACAAAACCAGATAAAAGAGATACAATACTGAATCAGCAATGTATTCAATGGTATTATTCTTACTGTGTGAGTTGAAGCAAATAATCAACACCCAGGAGGAGTGTGGATGGAAGTTTGGAAACAGGTTTGCAGGAAAAAAAACGAATACAGACCAAATCCTTAACTATCATCGCAATCACCTCAACTGCCACCAAGCTAAGTTGCACCCAAATGCGATTTAACCGAGTGGAAACACACTGCAGTAGTCCAGACCTAAAGATGAAAATCACTTTTTCAAAGTATTCACACACGATGACCATCCAAACAACTTCATCACAAGAAACAGCCTTCTAACTCCAAATGCATAGACATGAAAGAAGCTAACCCTACCATACATCAGGAATATTTCTGAAATGATGGTAACACTGCTTCAACCACAGCGAATAATGGTAGCACACAAATCCAGATTTCTCACCTCGAGACACAGAGATCCAACAGCTTACATGGAGAGAACAAATATCATATACCAACTCCAATGAGGAGCCTGCCCCAAACAATATGTAGGACAGACGGGAAAAACATTATCAATGTGAATGCATGAACATCAGCTAGCCGTAAGAACACATCATCATCTGTTACTCATCTCAGTACATGACAATCTAGAGGAACACAAGTTCATTTTGGAAACTATGAAAATCCTGGCAGCAGCACCAAGCAGGAAATCAAGAGAATTCTTTGAAGCCTGCTTCTCAATGGAAGGCTCTATTAACAAGCATAAAGAACTGGACACAATTTATACCCTAGTCCTACACACCTGCAGGATTAGGGCTGAGAGTGAGCCAAAAGAGGAACCAATACTCACAGCGATTGATAACCAGGGATATAGGCCAGTGGAGATCACTGAGGAACCAATGCTCATAGTGATCAATAACCAGGGAAATGGGATGTTGGAGATCACTGAGGAACTAATGCTCACAGCGATCGATAACCAGGGATACGGGCCAGTGGAGATCACTCGTCTATCTGGTTCGCTGGGACCCAGCAGAGGTGAGCAGCCAGCCCGATAGCCAACCAATCAGAGTACTGAGCTCGACCAATATAAATGTGAGCTCTCTGCAGAAACAACACTCAAGTTGTGCATTGATGATGTCACCTCGACTGGTGATGAAATGTTTGTGATCAAACCTTAAGGCTCTGTGTTTATAAAACTATGAGGAGCATAGACAAACATACTGAGAGTATTTTCCCAGGGCAGGTGAATCTATAATGGAGGGTGAGAGGGAAGAAATTTATAGAAGATTTGAGGGATAAAAGATGATGATGAATATCTTGAATATGCTATCAGAAGAGCTGGTGGAGGCTCTAGAATCTTGTTGGTGAAAATGCAGTCGCTATAAAATAAGTTTGATCTCAGGGCAAGGCTGCTGTGTCAGAGGCAGATCTCAGTTGTTTGTGGCACTGAAACTCAGTTAAATGTGGATACATTGGATGCAGTGATGTGACTGGAAGGTTTTATGATTTTCAGAATGGATGGAGCCGTGAACTCTGGTAAGGAAAGATGTGGCGGCATTTGCTGTTTAGTCAATTCTTGTTGGTATGCAGTCATTGGGGTTGTGTCAACTTCTTGTTCCCCTGACTTAGAACAACTAATGATTAAATGTAGACCTCGGGAGCTCTCATTTGTGATCCTGACCACAGTTTACATACCACCAGTGGCCGATTATAATCAAGCACTCACAAAACCACACTACGTTGTCTGTAACAAGAACCAGCTCATTCTGATGCATTTCAAATTGTAGTCAGCGACTTTAACCAGGCCCTGTCTGAAGAAAATCTTGCCTCATTATCACTAGCACATAATCTGTTGCACCAGAGATCCCAACACACTGGACCACTGCTACACTATGATAAGGAATGCCTATCGTTCCTTTCCGAAGCTGCATTTTGGCAAATCGGTCCATTTGTCTGTACTCCTGCTACCTGCATACAGGCAGAGCCTAAAGAGCAAGGCTGCAGAGATCAAGACAACTAAGATATGGTCACAAGAGGGAGAACTGTTACAGGATTGCCTTGAGTCAGTGCACTGGGCAGTGTTCAGGAACTCATCTGAGGACCTGAATGACTATACCAAGATCATCATAGACTTTATTAAAACAGCTCTAGGTGAGTGTGTCCCCACAAAATCGCTCAGGGTTTATCCCAATCAAAAGCCCTAGATAAAATCCAGAATTTTCTGAGAGCCAGATCAGAGGCATTCAAGTCTGGAGATGAAGAGTGCCACAAGAGATGCAGTTTGATCTTCGGAAAGCCATCTCTCAGGTGAAGTGGAGGTTCTGGACTAGACTGGAATCAATGAAGGATGCTCAATAGCAATGGCGGGGTTTGAATGCCCCATAACCTTCTACAAAGTTAAATCTTACGGCATAGTGGACAGCAGAGCTTCACTTCCTGATGAGCTCAGTACCTATACTCGTTTTGATCACCAGAACAGGGAGGAACCATCGTGCACCCCTATGTCTCCCGAAGATCCTGTGGTCTCAGTATCTGAAGATGATGAAGGTAGGTATCTAATTAGTCAGGGTATCAAGGGATATGGGGAAAAAGCCGGAAATTGGAACTAGATGGGAGAATAGTTTAGCTCGTGGTGGAGTGGTGGAATAGACTTGATGGGCTGAATGGCCTACTTCTGCTCCTTTGTCTTGTGATCTTGTGATGTGCAGGCTGCCTTCAAAAATGAGAATTAAAGGGAAGCATCTGGTCCAGACGGAGTACCTGGCTGAGTACTGAAGATCTGTGCTGACTGACTGGTGTGTTCACGGATACCTTCAACCTCTCACTCTGTCACTGTGTGGTACCCAACTGCTTCATGCAAGCTTCAGTTGTACCAGTGCCCAAGAAGAGCATGGTAACCTGTCCAGATGACTATCACCCAGTGGCACTTACAGTGCCTATAAAAAGTATTCACACCCTTAGAAGTTTTCATGTTTTATTGTTTTACAACACTGATTCATTGGCTTTTCTTGACACTGATCAACAGAAAAAGACTCTTACATGTCAAAGTGAAAACACATTTCTACCAATTGGTTTAAATTTATTACAATTATTAAGCAAAATAATTGATTTCATAATTACTCACCCCTTCAAGTCAGTATTTAGTGGTTGTACCTTTGGCAGCAAATGCAGCCTTGAGTCTGTGTGGATCGGTCTCTATCAGCTTTACACATCTGGACGTTGCAATTTTTCCACATTCTTCTTTACAAAACTGCTCAAGCTCTGTCAGATTGCTTGGGGATTGTGAGTGAACAGCCCTTTTCAAGTCTAGCCACAGATTCTTAATTGGATTGAGGTCTGGACTCTGACTTAGCTACTCGAGGGCATTAAATTTGTTGTTTTTAAGCCATTCCTATGTAGCTTTGGCTTTATGCTTGGAGTCATTGTCTTGCTGGAAAACAAATATTCTCCCAAGTCACAGTTCTCTTGCAGATTTTAGCAGGTTTTCCTCCAGGATTTCCCTGTATTTTGCTGTATTTACTTTACCCTCTATGTTCAGAAGTCTTCCAGAGCCTGTTGCAGTGAAGCATCCCCACAACATGATGCAGCCACCATCATTCTTCATGGTAGGGATGGTGTGTTTTTGATGATGTGTGGTGTTCGGATAATGCCCAACATAGCGTTTAGTCTGATGGCCAAAAAGCTCAATTTTGGTTTCGTCAGACCACAGAATCTTCTTCCAGCTGTGTTCAAAGTCTCCCACATGCCTTCTGGGAAACTCTAGCTGAGACTTGATGCTCATTATTTATTGTTATTTATTTATTACCTGCATTTGCACAGTTTGTTTAGTTTACAGTTGCTTTCAATATATTTGCATCCTTCTTTAAGTAAAGGGACTAGTACTGTGCACTGTCTTTTAGTCTCACAAATGAAAAATACATCTAAAGCATAACCTCCCTAAATATGTATTCTGTGCTCTTAGCAATAAACAATAATGATCTCTGAGCTTTCTTCCTTACTAACTACATCTATGTATATACAGCATAACCCTTCTGTGAATTAATTATGAGGATATCAGATTGCTCTGTGACTCATAGCTCTTCAATCTATCACTGTTTAGTGTATTCTATTTTGATTTTTGTGTCATAACACATAGCTTCACATTTGCCATATTCTCCAGCATTTTCCATATTGTCTTAAAGTACCTATTGGCTACTTAACTTACCTACAACCTTTAATTATCCCTTTCAGATTTCCAGCTTCTGCTGTTGTTTAATTTTCAATATTATTCCATTGAAGCCTCTTTATATAACAACCCGCTTATTTATGTTATCAGCAAACTTAGTGACTGTAATTATGTTGTTTTATTTCAAATGATTTATATGAATTGTGGAACTTCTGCCTCAAATTTTAAGTCACTATGCTCTATCTGGAACATCATGAAGTGCTTCTGGGATGAAAGGACAGAGAATAGGAGCCATAAACAAAGGAGAATTAAATATAACTAAACTATGTTCTTTTCAGAGCTGGTTTGATGAGCTATGGAGGAAGTTTGAAACATATTCATCAGGAGAACGTTTATTTGGATTGCCTATTCAAGATTATGAAATACTGCAGAAAAATAAGTAAGTTGGACTTCCCAAAAGAACCAATTGTATTTTATTGGTACATGACGGATTTATTAGTATTTGAAATGCCTCTCTGAGTAAAGAAGCCAAGAGTACCTTCTATACAAAAAAAAAACAGGGACAAGAACTATAGAGTTACAGATTGGAGGAATCAGGGGCAAAAAAGAGTAAGATGCTGGGGGAATTCAGCTGGTCAGGCAGCATCTGTGGAGGGAGTTGAACAATTAATGTTTTAAGTTGAAACCAGATTAAGGGTTTCATGAAACATTAATTGTTCAATTCCCTCTGCAGATGCTGCCTGACCAGCTGGAACTTATTTGGAGCTTCCATGTCAACATGTCCTCTGATGCACAAATGTTCACATCTTGTTGCTAATAATATCTTAAGAGCATGCCATTATCACTGAAGAAAATGAAGAGACGAGCAAGGTTCAAGGAGTGCAGTCGTGAGATAGAATTGGATCAAGGTTGAAGCATGTTCAAAGAGGAGTTGGAGACGGTGTTGGAGCTAATGAAGCAGAGAAAAGAGTGGGTGGAGGAGAGGCAGGTTCGGGGCCTGTCCACTTGCATCGAGAGTGAGGTTGGATCAATCTAAGTGATGGGTCGATTTGGAAAGGTTGAGTATGGGCTGGAACATGGCAGTGGGGTCCAGGCCCAGAGTGTATCATTGCGGCAGGGCCCGGGTCCTAGTGCGGAGGTTGAACCTGGTACTTAGACAATTTTAGAGCTGGCCAGATGGACTGAAAAGGCACAGTGTTGGGACTGGAGGTGAGTGTTGGGATCGGTTCTGTGCTGTGATGTTTACTCTGCTTTCCTTGGTGCTGAGGCTTTGCCCTACTCCGGCTGCTCCAGGTTTCATGCCTGAGAGCTTCACCACAGTTTCCCAGCCATGTGAAGAGCTGAGACCAACACTATGAGCTTAGTGTGGCTGCTCCAGGATTCGGGTCGAGAGGCTCAGTTTCATTCTGAAAGCTGTTGCTTGCTTTCATTATTTGCATGGTTTTTTTCACTCTCTCTGCACATTGTGTGTTCTTTTTTTTATAAAATTGGGTTATTTTTGGTTTCTTGTTTTGTGGCTGCCCGGAAACAGAAGAATCTTGAGGTTGTGTTATTTATACATACCTTGATAATTAATGTACTTTGAAATTTGAACAATGAACTTTGGATAATTATATTCAGAGGTTGTTTTTCAGCCAGGGTATGTGATTAATCATACCTCGGTAATTTGGAATTACTGCAGTTCATTTGTACATATCACAAGTCTAAACAATTACGGTAGCTCATCAGTGCCATGCGATCACCAATTAAGGTTCAATTCCTGCTGCTGTCTGTAAGAAATTTGTGCATTCTCCCCATGACCGCATGGGCATCCTCTGGAGCTCCGGTCTCCTCCCACATTTCAGAAAGGTGTAGTTAGGATTAGTAAGTTCTGGGCATACAGCTTGTGTTTGTGAGATGTAAATTAAATTATTGAACAGGATTTGCACCATGGTCCCATAATTTTACTTAAGTGTGAAGATTTGAAGAAAGGATGAAAAGTTAACCTTTTGCTCTTTGACTCCATTGTTTACTTTTCAGAAAGGAGCTGGGACTTCTGCAGAAATTGTATGGTCTTTACGATGCAGTGATGCATAAAATTAATGGTTACTATGACATTCTGTGGAATGAACTAGACATTGAGAAGATTAATGCTGAGCTTTTGGAGTTTCAGAACAGGTAAATGATTTTAACTCTCACATATTAGCCAACTAATTCTAAGCTATCAACAAAAAGTCAGTGTGTTTAGGCTTGGCTTGCTTAAGACTTTGGTAGCACCATGAACTCTGAATTACCAGTTATTCCAATTAATCATTTGATTTGCGGAGGGCTATTTCAAGTGCAAAGGGACAATCTTGAATGAGGTTGGAAGTGATATCAGATACACAGCAACTCTGGCAGGGACTGCAAGACATTACTTCCCACAAAGCGAAACTCAATAGTATGAATGGCAGTGATGCTTCACTACCAGATGTACTCAATGCCTGCTTTGAAAGGGAGAACGCAACTACAGCGGTGAAAATCCCTGCTGCACCTGATGACCCTGTGATCTCTGTCTCAGAGGCTGATCTTACTCTGTCTTTAAAGAGAGTGATCTCTCACAAGGCAGAAGGTCCCGATGGAATACCTGGTATGGCTCTGAAAACCAATGCCAACCAACCTTTCACTGCTATGGGAAAAAGTTTCCACATACTTTAAAAAGGCAACAATTATACCAGTGCCAAAGAAGAATAATGTTGTCTGCCTTAACGACTATCGCCTGGTAGCACTCACATTGACAGTGATGAAATGCTTTGGAAGGTTGGTTATGACTAGACTGAACTCCTGCCTCAGCAAGGACCTAGACCCATTGCAATTTGCCTATCACCACAATAGGTCAACGGCAGACGCAATCTCCATGGCTCTTCACATGGCATTTTGACCAGCTGGACAACACAAGCACCTCCATCAGGATGCTGTTCATCGACTATAGCTCAGTAATTAATACCATCATTCCCACAATCCTGATAGAGAAGTTTCAGAAAGAGGGCCTCTGTACCTACCTCTGTAATTGGATCCTTGACTTCCTAACTGGAAGACCACAGTCTGTGCAGATTGGTGATAACATATCCTCTTTGCTGACAATCAACACTGGCACACCTCAGGGGTGTGTGCTTAGCACTGCTTTTTGTATACACTCTTTGTATACACATGACTGTGTGGCTAGGCATAGCTCAAACACCGTCTACAAATTTGCTGACGATCCAGTTCAGTAGAATCTCAGGTGGTGACGAGAGGGTGTACAGGAGTGAGATATGCCAACTAGTGGAGTGAAGCCGCAGCAACAACTGACACTCAACGTCAGTAAGATGAAAGAGCTGATTGTGGACTTACGGAAGGGTAAGATGAAGGAACACATACCAATCCTCACAGAGGGGTCAGAAGTGGAGAGATTGAACAGCTTCAGTTTCCTGGGTGTCAAGATCTCTAAGGATCTAACCTGGTCCCAACATATTGATGTAGTCATAAAGAAGGCAAGACAGCGGCTATACTTTATTAGGAGTTTGAAGCGATTTGGCATGTCAACAAATACACTCAAAAACTTCTATAGTTGTACTGTGGAGAGCATTCTGACAGGCTCATCGCTGTCTGGTACGGAACGGCTACTGCACAGGACTGGAAGAAGCTGCAGAAGGTTGTAAATCTAGTTAGCTCCATCTTGGGCACTAGTCTGCTAAGTACCCAGGACATCCTTAGGGAGCAGTGTCTCAGAAAGGCAGCGTCCGTTATTAAAGACCCAGGGCATGCCCTTTTCTCCTTGTTACCATCAGGTAGGAAGTACAGAAGCCTGAAGGCACACACTCAGTGATTCAGGAACAGCTTCTTCCCCTCTGCCATCTGATTCCTCAATGGACATTGAAGCTTTGAACACTACCTTACTTTTAAAAAAATATACAGTATTTCTGTTTTTGCACATTTTTAAATAATCTCTTCAATATAAGTAACTGATTTACTTGTTTGTTTATTATGTTTTATTGTATTATTATTATTTTTTCTCTCTCTGCTAGATTATGCTAGATATTGAACTGATGCTGCTAAGTTAACAGATTTCACATCACATGTCAGTGATAATAAACCTGATTCTGATTCTGAAACAAACATGAGGAAATCAGCAGATGCTGGAAATTCAAGCAACACAGACAAAATGCTGGTGGAACACAGCAGGCCAGACAGCATCTATAGGGAGAAGCACTGTTGACATTTTGGGCTGAGACCCTTCCTGATGAAGGGACTCGGTCTGATTCTGAAAATACGGTTAACTCACTATTTAAGTTGTTACACAGTAGTAGAACAAATATCACAGAAAATCCAACAAATGTCATTGGAGAGTGGAAATCAGAACCTGGGGAGTTTCACTGGACTGTCTGAATGGGAGCCCAGTGAGTTTCACTGGACTGTCTGAATGGGAGCCCAGTGAGTTTCACTGGACTGTCTGAATGGGAGCCCAGTGAGTTTCACTGGACTGTCTGAATGGGAGCCCAGTGAGTTTCACTGGACTGTCTGAATGGGAGCCCAGTGAGTTTCACAGGACTGTCTGAATGGGAGCCCAGTGAGTTTCACAGGACTGTCTGAATGGGAGCCCAGTGAGTTTCACAGGACTGTGAATGGGAGCCCAGTGAGTTTCACTGGACTGTCTGAATGGGAGCCCAGTGAGTTTCACTGGACTGTCTGAATGGGAGCCCAGTGAGTTTCACTGGACTGTCAGAATGGGAGGCAAGTGAGTTTCACAGGTCTGTCTGAATGGGAGCCCAGTGAGTTTCACAGGAATGTCTGAATGGGAGCCCAGTGAGTTTCACAGGTCTGTCTGAATGGGAGCCCAGTGAGTTTCACAGGACTGTCTGAATGGGAGCCCAGTGAGTTTCACTCGACTGTCTGAATGGGAGCCCAGTGAGTTTCACAGGACTGTGAATGGGAGCCCAGTGAGTTTCACAGGACTTTCTGAATGGGAGCCCAGTGAGTTTCACAGGACTGTCTGAATGGGAGCCCAGTGAGTTTCACAGGACTGTGAATGGGAGCCCAGTGAGTTTCACTGGACTGTCTGAATGGGAGCCCAGTGAGTTTCACTGGACTGTCTGAATGGGAGCCCAGTGAGTTTCACAGGACTGTCTGAATGGGAGCCCAGTGAGTTTCACTCGACTGTCTGAATGGGAGCCCAGTGAGTTTCACAGGACTGTGAATGGGAGCCCAGTGTGTTTCACAGGACTTTCTGAATGGGAGCCCAGTGAGTTTCACTGGACTGTCTGAATATGAGCCCAGTGAGTTTCACAGGACTGTGAATGGGAGCCCAGTGAGTTTCACTGGACTGTCTGAATGGGAGCCCAGTGAGTTTCACTGGACTGTGAATGGGAGCCCAGTGAGTTTCACTGGACTGTCTGAATGGGAGCCCAGTGAGTTTCACTGGACTGTCTGAATGGGAGCCCAGTGAGTTTCACTGGACTGTCAGAATGGGAGGCAAGTGAGTTTCACAGGTCTGTCTGAATGGGAGCCCAGTGAGTTTCACAGGACTGTCTGAATGGGAGCCCAGTGAGTTTCACAGGACTGTGAATGGGAGCCCAGTGAGTTTCACTGGACTGTCTGAATGGGAGCCCAGTGAGTTTCACTGGACTGTCTGAATGGGAGCCCAGTGAGTTTCACTGGACTGTCAGAATGGGAGGCAAGTGAGTTTCACAGGTCTGTCTGAATGGGAGCCCAGTGAGTTTCACAGGACTGTCTGAATGGGAGCCCAGTGAGTTTCACAGGTCTGTCTGAATGGGAGCCCAGTGAGTTTCACAGGACTGTCTGAATGGGAGCCCAGTGAGTTTCACTCGACTGTCTGAATGGGAGCCCAGTGAGTTTCACAGGACTTTCTGAATGGGAGCCCAGTGAGTTTCACAGGACTGTCTGAATGGGAGCCCAGTGAGTTTCACAGGACTGTGAATGGGAGCCCAGTGAGTTTCACTGGACTGTCTGAATGGGAGCCCAGTGAGTTTCACTGGACTGTCTGAATGGGAGCCCAGTGAGTTTCACTGGACTGTCAGAATGGGAGGCAAGTGAGTTTCACAGGTCTGTCTGAATGGGAGCCCAGTGAGTTTCACAGGACTGTCTGAATGGGAGCCCAGTGAGTTTCACAGGTCTGTCTGAATGGGAGCCCAGTGAGTTTCACAGGACTGTCTGAATGGGAGCCCAGTGAGTTTCACTCGACTGTCTGAATGGGAGCCCAGTGAGTTTCACAGGACTGTGAATGGGAGCCCAGTGAGTTTCACAGGACTTTCTGAATGGGAGCCCAGTGAGTTTCACTGGACTGTCTGAATGGGAGCCCAGTGAGTTTCACAGGACTGTGAATGGGAGCCCAGTGAGTTTCACTGGACTGTCTGAATGGGAGCCCAGTGAGTTTCACTGGACTGTCTGAATGGGAGCCCAGTGAGTTTCACAGGACTGTGAATGGGAGCCCAGTGAGTTTCACTGGACAGTCTGAATGGGAGCCCAGTGAGTTTCACTGGACTCTCTGAATGGGAGCCCAGTGAGTTTCACTGGACTGTCAGAATGGGAGGCAAGTGAGTTTCACAGGTCTGTCTGAATGGGAGCCCAGTGAGTTTCACAGGACTGTCTGAATGGGAGCCCAGTGAGTTTCACAGGTCTGTCTGAATGGGAGCCCAGTGAGTTTCACAGGACTGTCTGAATGGGAGCCCAGTGAGTTTCACAGGACTGTGAATGGGAGCCCAGTGAGTTTCACAGGACTTTCTGAATGGGAGCCCAGTGAGTTTCACAGGACTGTCTGAATGGGAGCCCAGTGAGTTTCACAGGACTGTGAATGGGAGCCCAGTGAGTTTCACTGGACTGTCTGAATGGGAGCCCAGTGAGTTTCACTGGACAGTCTGAATGGGAGCCCAGTGAGTTTCACTGGACTGTCAGAATGGGAGGCAAGTGAGTTTCACAGGTCTGTCTGAATGGGAGCCCAGTGAGTTTCACAGGACTGTCTGAATGGGAGCCCAGTGAGTTTCACAGGTCTGTCTGAATGGGAGCCCAGTGAGTTGCACAGGACTGTCTGAATGGGAGCCCAGTGAGTTTCACTGGACTGTCTGAATGGGAGCCCAGTGAGTTTCACAGGACTGTGAATGGGAGCCCAGTGAGTTTCACAGGACTTTCTGAATGGGAGCCCAGTGAGTTTCACAGGACTGTCTGAATGGGAGCCCAGTGAGTTTCACAGGACTGTGAATGGGAGCCCAGTGAGTTTCACAGGACTGTGAATGGGAGCCCAGTGAGTTTCACTGGACTGTCTGAATGGGAGCCCAGTGAGTTTCACTGGACTGTCTGAATGGGAGCCCAGTGAGTTTCACTGGACTGTGAATGGGAGCCCAGTGAGTTTCACTGGACTGTCTGAATGGGAGCCCAGTGAGTTTCACTGGACTGTCTGAATGGGAGCCCAGTGAGTTTCACTGGACTGTCTGAATGGGAGGCAAGTGAGTTTCACAGGACTGTCTGAATGTGAGCCCAGTGAGTTTCACAGGACTGTCTGAATGGGAGCCCAGTGAGTTTCACAGGTCTGTCTGAATGGGAGCCCAGTGAGTTTCACAGGACTGTCTGAATGGGAGCCCAGTGAGTTTCACAGGACTGTGAATGGGAGCCCAGTGAGTTTCACAGGACTTTCTGAATGGGAGCCCAGTGAGTTTCACAGGACTGTCTGAATGGGAGCCCAGTGAGTTTCAAAGGACTGTGAATGGGAGCCCAGTGAGTTTCACTGGACTGTCTGAATGGGAGCCCAGTGAGTTTCACTGGACAGTCTGAATGGGAGCCCAGTGAGTTTCACTGGACTGTCAGAATGGGAGGCAAGTGAGTTTCACAGGTCTGTCTGAATGGGAGCCCAGTGAGTTTCACAGGACTGTCTGAATGGGAGCCCAGTGAGTTTCACAGGTCTGTCTGAATGGGAGCCCAGTGAGTTTCACAGGACTGTCTGAATGGGAGCCCAGTGAGTTTCACTCGACTGTCTGAATGGGAGCCCAGTGAGTTTCACAGGACTGTGAATGGGAGCCCAGTGTGTTTCACAGGACTTTCTGAATGGGAGCCCAGTGAGTTTCACTGGACTGTCTGAATATGAGCCCAGTGAGTTTCACAGGACTGTGAATGGGAGCCCAGTGAGTTTCACTGGACTGTCTGAATGGGAGCCCAGTGAGTTTCACTGGACTGTCAGAATGGGAGGCAAGTGAGTTTCACAGGTCTGTCTGAATGGGAGGCAAGTGAGTTTCACAGGACTGTGAATGGGAGCCCAGTGAGTTTCACAGGACTTTCTGAATGGGAGCCCAGTGAGTTTCACAGGACTGTCTGAATGGGAGCCCAGTGAGTTTCACAGGACTGTGAATGGGAGCCCAGTGAGTTTAACAGGACTGTCTGAATGGGAGCCCAGTGAGTTTCACAGGACTGTCTGAATGGGAGCCCAGTGAGTTTCACAGGACTGTCTGAATGGGAGCCCAGTGAGTTTCACTGGACTGTCTGAATGGGAGCCCAGTGAGTTTCACTGGACTGTCTGAATGGGAGCCCAGTGAGTTTCACTGGACTGTCAGAATGGGAGGCAAGTGAGTTTCACAGGTCTGTCTGAATGGGAGCCCAGTGAGTTTCACAGGACTGTCTGCATGGGAGCCCAGTGAGTTTCACAGGTCTGTCTGAATGGGAGCCCAGTGAGTTTCACAGGACTGTCTGAATGGGAGCCCAGTGAGTTTCACTCGACTGTCTGAATGGGAGCCCAGTGAGTTTCACTCGACTGTCTGAATGGGAGCCCAGTGAGTTTCACAGGACTGTGAATGGGAGCCCAGTGAGTTTCACAGGACTTTCTGAATGGGAGCCCAGTGAGTTTCACAGGACTGTCTGAATGGGAGCCCAGTGAGTTTCACAGGACTGTGAATGGGAGCCCAGTGAGTTTAACAGGACTGTCTGAATGGGAGCCCAGTGAGTTTCACAGGACTGTCTGAATGGGAGCCCAGTGAGTTTCACAGGACTGTCTGAATGGGAGCCCAGTGAGTTTCACAGGACTGTGAATGGGAGCCCAGTGAGTTTCACTGGACTGTCTGAATGGGAGCCCAGTGAGTTTCACTGGACTGTCTGAATGGGAGCCCAGTGAGTTTCACTGGACTGTCAGAATGGGAGGCAAGTGAGTTTCACAGGTCTGTCTGAATGGGAGCCCAGTGAGTTTCACAGGACTGTCTGCATGGGAGCCCAGTGAGTTTCACAGGTCTGTCTGAATGGGAGCCCAGTGAGTTTCACAGGACTGTCTGAATGGGAGGCAAGTGAGTTTCACAGGTCTGTCTGAATGGGAGCCCAGTGAGTTTCACAGGACTGTCTGAATGGGAGCCCAGTGAGTTTCACAGGTCTGTCTGAATGGGAGCCCAGTGAGTTTCACAGGACTGTCTGAATGGGAGCCCAGTGAGTTTCACAGGACTGTCTGAATGGGAGCCCAGTGAGTTTCACTCGACTGTCTGAATGGGAGCCCAGTGAGTTTCACAGGACTGTGAATGGGAGCCCAGTGTGTTTCACAGGACTTTCTGAATGGGAGCCCAGTGAGTTTCACTGGACTGTCTGAATATGAGCCCAGTGAGTTTCACAGGACTGTGAATGGGAGCCCAGTGAGTTTCACTGGACTGTCTGAATGGGAGCCCAGTGAGTTTCACTGGACTGTCAGAATGGGAGGCAAGTGAGATTCACAGGTCTGTCTGAATGGGAGCCCAGTGAGTTTCACAGGACTGTCTGAATGGGAGCCCAGTGAGTTTAACAGGACTGTCTGAATGGGAGCCCAGTGAGTTTCACAGGACTGTCTGAATGGGAGCCCAGTGAGTTTCACAGGACTGTCTGAATGGGAGCCCAGTGAGTTTCACAGGACTGTGAATGGGAGCCCAGTGAGTTTCACTGGACTGTCTGAATGGGAGCCCAGTGAGTTTCACTGGACTGTCTGAATGGGAGCCCAGTGAGTTTCACTGGACTGTCAGAATGGGAGGCAAGTGAGTTTCACAGGTCTGTCTGAATGGGAGCCCAGTGAGTTTCACAGGACTGTCTGAATGGGAGCCCAGTGAGTTTAACAGGACTGTCTGAATGGGAGCCCAGTGAGTTTCACTGGACTGTCTGAATATGAGCCCAGTGAGTTTCACAGGACTGTGAATGGGAGCCCAGTGAGTTTCACTGGACTGTCTGAATGGGAGCCCAGTGAGTTTCACTGGACTGTCAGAATGGGAGGCAAGTGAGTTTCACAGGTCTGTCTGAATGGGAGCCCAGTGAGTTTCACAGGACTGTCTGAATGGGAGCCCAGTGAGTTTAACAGGACTGTCTGAATGGGAGCCCAGTGAGTTTCACAGGACAGTCTGAATGGGAGCCCAGTGAGTTTCACAGGACTGTCTGAATGGGAGCCCAGTGAGTTTCACAGGACTGTGAATGGGAGCCCAGTGAGTTTCACTGGACTGTCTGAATGGGAGCCCAGTGAGTTTCACTGGACTGTCTGAATGGGAGCCCAGTGAGTTTCACTGGACTGTCTGAATGGGAGCCCAGTGAGTTTCACTGGACTGTCAGAATGGGAGGCAAGTGAGTTTCACAGGTCTGTCTGAATGGGAGCCCAGTGAGTTTCACAGGACTGTCTGAATGGGAGCCCAGTGAGTTTCACAGGTCTGTCTGAATGGGAGCCCAGTGAGTTTCACAGGACTGTCTGAATGGGAGCCCAGTGAGTTTCACTCGACTGTCTGAATGGGAGCCCAGTGAGTTTCACAGGACTGTGAATGGGAGCCCAGTGAGTTTCACAGGACTTTCTGAATGGGAGCCCAGTGAGTTTCACAGGACTGTCTGAATGGGAGCCCAGTGAGTTTCACAGGACTGTGAATGGGAGCCCAGTGAGTTTCACTGGACTGTCTGAATGGGAGCCCAGTGAGTTTCACTGGACTGTCTGAATGGGAGCCCAGTGAGTTTCACAGGACTGTCTGAATGGGAGCCCAGTGAGTTTCACAGGACTGTGAATGGGAGCCCAGTGAGTTTAACAGGACTGTCTGAATGGGAGCCCAGTGAGTTTCACAGGACTGTCTGAATGGGAGCCCAGTGAGTTTCACAGGACTGTCTGAATGGGAGCCCAGTGAGTTTCACAGGACTGTGAATGGGAGCCCAGTGAGTTTCACTGGACTGTCTGAATGGGAGCCCAGTGAGTTTCACTGGACTGTCTGAATGGGAGCCCAGTGAGTTTCACTGGACTGTCAGAATGGGAGGCAAGTGAGTTTCACAGGTCTGTCTGAATGGGAGCCCAGTGAGTTTCACAGGACTGTCTGCATGGGAGCCCAGTGAGTTTCACAGGTCTGTCTGAATGGGAGCCCAGTGAGTTTCACAGGACTGTCTGAATGGGAGCCCAGTGAGTTTCACTCGACTGTCTGAATGGGAGCCCAGTGAGTTTCACAGGACTGTGAATGGGAGCCCAGTGTGTTTCACAGGACTTTCTGAATGGGAGCCCAGTGAGTTTCACTGGACTGTCTGAATATGAGCCCAGTGAGTTTCACAGCACTGTGAATGGGAGCCCAGTGAGTTTCACTGGACTGTCTGAATGGGAGCCCAGTGAGTTTAACAGGACTGTCTGAATGGGAGCCCAGTGAGTTTCACAGGACTGTCTGAATGGGAGCCCAGTGAGTTTCACAGGACTGTCTGAATGGGAGCCCAGTGAGTTTCACAGGACTGTGAATGGGAGCCCAGTGAGTTTCACTGGACTGTGAATGGGAGCCCAGTGAGTTTCACAGGACTTTCTGAATGGGAGCCCAGTGAGTTTCACAGGACTGTCTGAATGGGAGCCCAGTGAGTTTCACAGGACTGTGAATGGGAGCCCAGTGAGTTTCACTGGACTGTCTGAATGGGAGCCCAGTGAGTTTCACTGGACTGTCTGAATGGGAGCCCAGTGAGTTTCACAGGACTGTGAATGGGAGCCCAGTTAGTTTCACTGGACTGTCTGAATGGGAGCCCAGTGAGTTTCACTGGACTGTCTGAATGGGAGCCCAGTGAGTTTCACTGGACTGTCAGAATGGGAGGCAAGTGAGTTTCACAGGTCTGTCTGAATGGGAGCCCAGTGAGTTTCACAGGACTGTCTGAATGGGAGCCCAGTGAGTTTAACAGGACTGTCTGAATGGGAGCCCAGTGAGTTTCACAGGACTGTCTGAATGGGAGCCCAGTGAGTTTCACAGGACTGTCTGAATGGGAGCCCAGTGAGTTTCACAGGACTGTGAATGGGAGCCCAGTGAGTTTCACTGGACTGTCTGAATGGGAGCCCAGTGAGTTTCACTGGACTGTCTGAATGGGAGCCCAGTGAGTTTCACTGGACTGTCAGAATGGGAGGCAAATGAGTTTCACAGGTCTGTCTGAATGGGAGCCCAGTGAGTTTTACAGGACTGTCTGAATGGGAGCCCAGTGAGTTTCACAGGTCTGTCTGAATGGGAGCCCAGTGAGTTTCACAGGACTGTCTGAATGGGAGCCCAGTGAGTTTCACTCGACTGTCTGAATGGGAGCCCAGTGAGTTTCACAGGACTGTGAATGGGAGCCCAGTGAGTTTCACAGGACTTTCTGAATGGGAGCCCAGTGAGTTTCATAGGACTGTCTGAATGGGAGCCCAGTGAGTTTCACAGGACTGTGAATGGGAGCCCAGTGAGTTTAACAGGACTGTCTGAATGGGAGCCCAGTGAGTTTCACAGGACTGTCTGAATGGGAGCCCAGTGAGTTTCACAGGACTGTCTGAATGGGAGCCCAGTGAGTTTCACAGGACTGTGAATGGGAGCCCAGTGAGTTTCACTGGACTGTCTGAATGGGAGCCCAGTGAGTTTCACTGGACTGTCTGAATGGGAGCCCAGTGAGTTTCACTGGACTGTCAGAATGGGAGGCAAGTGAGTTTCACAGGTCTGTCTGAATGGGAGCCCAGTGAGTTTCACAGGACTGTCTGCATGGGAGCCCAGTGAGTTTCACAGGTCTGTCTGAATGGGAGCCCAGTGAGTTTCACAGGACTGTCTGAATGGGAGCCCAGTGAGTTTCACAGGACTGTGAATGGGAGCCCAGTGTGTTTCACAGGACTTTCTGAATGGGAGCCCAGTGAGTTTCACTGGACTGTCTGAATATGAGCCCAGTGAGTTTCACTGGACTGTCTGAATGGGAGCCCAGTGAGTTTCACAGGACTGTGAATGGGAGCCCAGTGTGTTTCACAGGACTTTCTGAATGGGAGCCCAGTGAGTTTCACTGGACTGTCTGAATATGAGCCCAGTGAGTTTCACAGCACTGTGAATGGGAGCCCAGTGAGTTTCACTGGACTGTCTGAATGGGAGCCCAGTGAGTTTAACAGGACTGTCTGAATGGGAGCCCAGTGAGTTTCACTGGACCGTCAGAATGGGAGGCAAGTGAGTTTCACAGGTCTGTCTGAATGGGAGCCCAGTGAGTTTCACAGGACTGTCTGAATGGGAGCCCAGTGAGTTTAACAGGACTGTCTGAATGGGAGCCCAGTGAGTTTCACAGGACTGTCTGAATGGGAGCCCAGTGAGTTTCACAGGACTGTCTGAATGGGAGCCCAGTGAGTTTCACAGGACTGTGAATGGGAGCCCAGTGAGTTTCACTGGACTGTCTGAATGGGAGCCCAGTGAGTTTCACTGGACTGTCTGAATGGGAGCCCAGTGAGTTTCACTGAACTGTCAGAATGGGAGGCAAGTGAGTTTCACAGGTCTGTCTGAATGGGAGCCCAGTGAGTTTCAGAGGACTGTCTGAATGGGAGCCCAGTGAGTTTCACAGGTCTGTCTGAATGGGAGCCCAGTGAGTTTCACTCGACTGTCTGAATGGGAGCCCAGTGAGTTTCACAGGTCTGTGAATGGGAGCCCAGTGAGTTTCACAGGACTTTCTGAATGGGAGCCCAGTGAGTTTCACAGGACTGTCTGAATGGGAGCCCAGTGAGTTTCACAGGACTGTGAATGGGAGCCCAGTGAGTTTAACAGGACTGTCTGAATGGGAGCCCAGTGAGTTTCACAGGACTGTGAATGGGAGCCCAGTGAGTTTCACAGGACTGTCTGAATGGGAGCCCAGTGAGTTTCACTGGACTGTCTGAATGGGAGCCCAGTGAGTTTCACTGGACTGTCAGAATGGGAGGCAAGTGAGTTTCACAGGTCTGTCTGAATGGGAGCCCAGTGAGTTTCACAGGACTGTCTGAATGGGAGCCCAGTGAGTTTAACAGGACTGTCTGAATGGGAGCCCAGTGAGTTTCACTGGACTGTCTGAATGGGAGCCCAGTGAGTTTCACTGGACTGTCAGAATGGGAGGCAAGTGAGTTTCACAGGTCTGTCTGAATGGGAGCCCAGTGAGTTTCACAGGACTGTGAATGGGAGCCCAGTGAGTTTCACAGGACTGTCTGAATGGGAGCCCAGTGAGTTTCACAGGACTGTCTGAATGGGAGCCCAGTGAGTTTCACAGGACTGTGAATGGGAGCCCAGTGAGTTTCACTGGACTGTCTGAATGGGAGCCCAGTGAGTTTCACTGGACTGTCTGAATGGGAGCCCAGTGAGTTTCACTGAACTGTCAGAATGGGAGGCAAGTGAGTTTCACAGGTCTGTCTGAATGGGAGCCCAGTGAGTTTCACAGGACTGTCTGAATGGGAGCCCAGTGAGTTTCACAGGTCTGTCTGAATGGGAGCCCAGTGAGTTTCACTCGACTGTCTGAATGGGAGCCCAGTGAGTTTCACTCGACTGTCTGAATGGGAGCCCAGTGAGTTTCACAGGTCTGTGAATGGGAGCCCAGTGAGTTTCACAGGACTTTCTGAATGGGAGCCCAGTGAGTTTCACAGGACTGTCTGAATGGGAGCCCAGTGAGTTTCACAGGACTGTGAATGGGAGCCCAGTGAGTTTAACAGGACTGTCTGAATGGGAGCCCAGTGAGTTTCACAGGACTGTGAATGGGAGCCCAGTGAGTTTCACAGGACTGTCTGAATGGGAGCCCAGTGAGTTTCACTGGACTGTCTGAATGGGAGCCCAGTGAGTTTCACTGGACTGTCAGAATGGGAGGCAAGTGAGTTTCACAGGTCTGTCTGAATGGGAGCCCAGTGAGTTTCACAGGACTGTCTGAATGGGAGCCCAGTGAGTTTAACAGGACTGTCTGAATGGGAGCCCAGTGAGTTTCACAGGACTTTCTGAATGGGAGCCCAGTGAGTTTCACTGGACTGTCTGAATATGAGCCCAGTGAGTTTCACAGGACTGTGAATGGGAGCCCAGTGAGTTTCACTGGACTGTCTGAATGGGAGCCCAGTGAGTTTCACTGGACTGTCAGAATGGGAGGCAAGTGAGTTTCACAGGTCTGTCTGAATGGGAGCCCAGTGAGTTCCACAGGACTGTCTGAATGGGAGCCCATTGAGTTTAACAGGACTGTCTGAATGGGAGCCCAGTGAGTTTCACAGGACAGTCTGAATGGGAGCCCAGTGAGTTTCACAGGACTGTCTGAATGGGAGCCCAGTGAGTTTCACAGGACTGTGAATGGGAGCCCAGTGAGTTTCACTGGACTGTCTGAATGGGAGCCCAGTGAGTTTCACTGGACTGTCTGAATGGGAGCCCAGTGAGTTTCACTGGACTGTCAGAATGGGAGGCAAGTGAGTTTCACAGGTCTGTCTGAATGGGAGCCCAGTGAGTTTCACAGGACAGTCTGAATGGGAGCCCAGTGAGTTTCACAGGACTGTCCGAATGGGAGCCCAGTGAGTTTCACAGGACTGTGAATGGGAGCCCAGTGAGTTTCACAGGACTGTCTGAATGGGAGCCCAGTGAGTTTCACTGGACTGTCTGAATGGGAGCCCAGTGAGTTTCACAGGACTGTGAATGGGAGCCCAGTGAGTTTCACAGGACTGTCTGAATGGGAGCCCAGTGAGTTTCACTGGACTGTCTGAATGGGAGCCCAGTGAGTTTCACTGGACTGTCTGAATGGGAGCCCAGTGAGTTTCACTGGACTGTCTGAATGGGAGCCCAGTGAGTTTCACTGGACTGTCTGAATGGGAGCCCAGTGAGTTTCACAGGACTGTGAATGGGAGCCCAGTGAGTTTCACAGGACTGTGAATGGGAGCCCAGTGAGATTCACAGGACTGTGAATGGGAGCCCAGTGAGTTTCACAGGACTGTGAATGGGAGCCCAGTGAGTTTCACAGGTCTGTCTGAATGGGAGCCCAGTGAGTTTCACTCGACTGTCTGAATGGGAGCCCAGTGAGTTTCACAGGACTGTCTGAATGGGAGCCCAGTGAGTTTCACTCGACTGTCTGAATGGGAGCCCAGTGAGTTTGACAGGACTGTGAATGGGAGCCCAGTGAGTTTCACAGGACTTTCTGAATGGGAGCCCAGTGAGTTTCACAGGACTGTCTGAATGGGAGCCCAGTGAGTTTCACAGGACTGTGAATGGGAGCCCAGTGAGTTTCACTGGACTGTCTGAATGGGAGCCCAGTGAGTTTCACTGGACTGTCTGAATGGGAGCCCAGTGAGTTTCACTGGACTGTCAGAATGGGAGGCAAGTGAGTTTCACAGGTCTGTCTGAATGGGAGCCCAGTGAGTTTCACAGGACTGTCTGAATGGGAGCCCAGTAAGTTTCACTCGACTGTCTGAATGGGAGCCCAGTGAGTTTCACAGGACTGTGAATGGGAGCCCAGTGTGTTTCACAGGACTTTCTGAATGGGAGCCCAGTGAGTTTCACTGGACTGTCTGAATATGAGCCCAGTGAGTTTCACAGGACTGTGAATGGGAGCCCAGTGAGTTTCACTGGACTGTCTGAATGGGAGCCCAGTGAGTTTCACTGGACTGTCAGAATGGGAGGCAAGTGAGTTTCACAGGTCTGTCTGAATGGGAGCCCAGTGAGTTTCACAGGACTGTCTGAATGGGAGCCCAGTGAGTTTCACAGGACTGTCTGAATGGGAGCCCAGTGAGTTTCACTGGACTGTCTGAATGGGAGCCCAGTGAGTTTCACTGGACTGTCTGAATGGGAGCCCAGTGAGTTTCACAGGACTGTGAATGGGAGCCCAGTGAGTTTCACAGGACTGTGAATGGGAGCCCAGTGAGATTCACAGGACTGTGAATGGGAGCCCAGTGAGTTTCACAGGACTGTGAATGGGAGCCCAGTGAGTTTCACTGGACTGTCTGAATGGGAGCCCAGTGAGTTTCACTGGACTGTCTGAATGGGAGCCCAGTGAGTATCACAGGACTGTCTGAATGGGAGCCCAGTGAGTTTCACAGGACTGTCTGAATGGGAGCCCAGTGAGTTTCACAGGACTGTCTGAATGGGAGCCCAGTGAGTTTCACAGGACTGTCTGAATGGGAGCCCAGTGAGTTTCACAGGACTGTCTGAATGGGAGCCCAGTGAGTTTCACAGGACTGTCTGAATGGGAGCCCAGTGTGTTTCACAGGACTGTCTGAATGGGAGCCCAGTGAGTTTCACAGGACTGTCTGAATGGGAGCCCAGTGAGTTTCACAGGACTGTGAATGGGAGCCCAGTGAGTTTCACTGGACTGTCTGAATGGGAGCCCAGTGAGTTTGACTGGACTGTGAATGGGAGCCCAGTGAGTTTCACTGGACTGTCTGAATGGGAGCCCAGTGAGTTTCACTGGACTGTCTGAATGGGAGCCCAGTGAGTTTCACTGGACTGTCAGAATGGGAGGCAAGTGAGTTTCACAGGTCTGTCTGAATGGGAGCCCAGTGAGTTTCACAGGACTGTCTGAATGGGAGCCCAGTGAGTTTCACAGGACTGTGAATGGGAGCCCAGTGTGTTTCACAGGACTTTCTGAATGGGAGCCCAGTGAGTTTCACTGGACTGTCTGAATATGAGCCCAGTGAGTTTCACTGGACTGTCTGAATGGGAGCCCAGTGAGTTTCACAGGACTGTGAATGGGAGCCCAGTGTGTTTCACAGGACTTTCTGAATGGGAGCCCAGTGAGTTTCACTGGACTGTCTGAATATGAGCCCAGTGAGTTTCACAGCACTGTGAATGGGAGCCCAGTGAGTTTCACTGGACTGTCTGAATGGGAGCCCAGTGAGTTTAACAGGACTGTCTGAATGGGAGCCCAGTGAGTTTCACTGGACCGTCAGAATGGGAGGCAAGTGAGTTTCACAGGTCTGTCTGAATGGGAGCCCAGTGAGTTTCACAGGACTGTCTGAATGGGAGCCCAGTGAGTTTAACAGGACTGTCTGAATGGGAGCCCAGTGAGTTTCACAGGACTGTCTGAATGGGAGCCCAGTGAGTTTCACAGGACTGTCTGAATGGGAGCCCAGTGAGTTTCACAGGACTGTGAATGGGAGCCCAGTGAGTTTCACTGGACTGTCTGAATGGGAGCCCAGTGAGTTTCACTGGACTGTCTGAATGGGAGCCCAGTGAGTTTCACTGGACTGTCAGAATGGGAGGCAAGTGAGTTTCACAGGTCTGTCTGAATGGGAGCCCAGTGAGTTTCACAGGACTGTCTGAATGGGAGCCCAGTGAGTTTCACAGGTCTGTCTGAATGGGAGCCCAGTGAGTTTCACTCGACTGTCTGAATGGGAGCCCAGTGAGTTTCACAGGTCTGTGAATGGGAGCCCAGTGAGTTTCACAGGACTTTCTGAATGGGAGCCCAGTGAGTTTCACAGGACTGTCTGAATGGGAGCCCAGTGAGTTTCACAGGACTGTGAATGGGAGCCCAGTGAGTTTAACAGGACTGTCTGAATGGGAGCCCAGTGAGTTTCACAGGACTGTGAATGGGAGCCCAGTGAGTTTCACTGGACTGTCTGAATGGGAGCCCAGTGAGTTTCACTGGACTGTGAATGGGAGCCCAGTGAGTTTCACTGGACTGTCTGAATGGGAGCCCAGTGAGTTTCACTGGACTGTCTGAATGGGAGCCCAGTGAGTTTCACTGGACTGTCAGAATGGGAGGCAAGTGAGTTTCACAGGTCTGTCTGAATGGGAGCCCAGTGAGTTTCACAGGACTGTCTGAATGGGAGCCCAGTGAGTTTCACAGGACTGTGAATGGGAGCCCAGTGTGTTTCACAGGACTTTCTGAATGGGAGCCCAGTGAGTTTCACTGGACTGTCTGAATATGAGCCCAGTGAGTTTCACTGGACTGTCTGAATGGGAGCCCAGTGAGTTTCACAGGACTGTGAATGGGAGCCCAGTGTGTTTCACAGGACTTTCTGAATGGGAGCCCAGTGAGTTTCACTGGACTGTCTGAATATGAGCCCAGTGAGTTTCACAGCACTGTGAATGGGAGCCCAGTGAGTTTCACTGGACTGTCTGAATGGGAGCCCAGTGAGTTTAACAGGACTGTCTGAATGGGAGCCCAGTGAGTTTCACTGGACCGTCAGAATGGGAGGCAAGTGAGTTTCACAGGTCTGTCTGAATGGGAGCCCAGTGAGTTTCACAGGACTGTCTGAATGGGAGCCCAGTGAGTTTAACAGGACTGTCTGAATGGGAGCCCAGTGAGTTTCTCAGGACTGTCTGAATGGGAGCCCAGTGAGTTTCACAGGACTGTCTGAATGGGAGCCCAGTGAGTTTCACAGGACTGTGAATGGGAGCCCAGTGAGTTTCACTGGACTGTCTGAATGGGAGCCCAGTGAGTTTCACTGGACTGTCTGAATGGGAGGCAAGTGAGTTTCACAGGTCTGTCTGAATGGGAGCCCAGTGAGTTTCACAGGACTGTCTGAATGGGAGCCCAGTGAGTTTCACAGGTCTGTCTGAATGGGAGCCCAGTGAGTTTCACTCGACTGTCTGAATGGGAGCCCAGTGAGTTTCACAGGTCTGTGAATGGGAGCCCAGTGAGTTTCACAGGACTTTCTGAATGGGAGCCCAGTGAGTTTCACAGGACTGTCTGAATGGGAGCCCAGTGAGTTTCACAGGACTGTGAATGGGAGCCCAGTGAGTTTAACAGGACTGTCTGAATGGGAGCCCAGTGAGTTTCACAGGACTGTGAATGGGAGCCCAGTGAGTTTCACAGGACTGTCTGAATGGGAGCCCAGTGAGTTTCACTGGACTGTCTGAATGGGAGCCCAGTGAGTTTCACTGGACTGTCAGAATGGGAGGCAAGTGAGTTTCACAGGTCTGTCTGAATGGGAGCCCAGTGAGTTTCACAGGACTGTCTGAATGGGAGCCCAGTGAGTTTAACAGGACTGTCTGAATGGGAGCCCAGTGAGTTTCACAGGACTTTCTGAATGGGAGCCCAGTGAGTTTCACTGGACTGTCTGAATATGAGCCCAGTGAGTTTCACAGGACTGTGAATGGGAGCCCAGTGAGTTTCACAGGTCTGTCTGAATGGGAGCCCAGTGAGTTTCACAGGACTGTCTGAATGGGAGCCCAGTGAGTTTAACAGGACTGTCTGAATGGGAGCCCAGTGAGTTTCACAGGACAGTCTGAATGGGAGCCCAGTGAGTTTCACAGGACTGTCTGAATGGGAGCCCAGTGAGTTTCACAGGACTGTGAATGGGAGCCCAGTGAGTTTCACTGGACTGTCTGAATGGGAGCCCAGTGAGTTTCACTGGACTGTCAGAATGGGAGGCAAGTGAGTTTCACAGGTCTGTCTGAATGGGAGCCCAGTGAGTTTCACAGGACAGTCTGAATGGGAGCCCAGTGAGTTTCACAGGACTGTCCGAATGGGAGCCCAGTGAGTTTCACAGGACTGTGAATGGGAGCCCAGTGAGTTTCACAGGACTGTCTGAATGGGAGCCCAGTGAGTTTCACTGGACTGTCTGAATGGGAGCCCAGTGAGTTTCACAGGACTGTGAATGGGAGCCCAGTGAGTTTCACAGGACTGTCTGAATGGGAGCCCAGTGAGTTTCACTGGACTGTCTGAATGGGAGCCCAGTGAGTTTCACTGGACTGTCTGAATGGGAGCCCAGTGAGTTTCACTGGACTGTCTGAATGGGAGCCCAGTGAGTTTCACTGGACTGTCTGAATGGGAGCCCAGTGAGTTTCACAGGACTGTGAATGGGAGCCCAGTGAGTTTCACAGGACTGTGAATGGGAGCCCAGTGAGATTCACAGGACTGTGAATGGGAGCCCAGTGAGTTTCACAGGACTGTGAATGGGAGCCCAGTGAGTTTCACAGGTCTGTCTGAATGGGAGCCCAGTGAGTTTCACTCGACTGTCTGAATGGGAGCCCAGTGAGTTTCACAGGACTGTCTGAATGGGAGCCCAGTGAGTTTCACTCGACTGTCTGAATGGGAGCCCAGTGCGTTTCACAGGACTGTCTGAATGGGAGCCCAGTGAGTTTCACAGGTCTGTCTGAATGGGAGCCCAGTGAGTTTCACAGGACTGTCTGAATGGGAGCCCAGTAAGTTTCACTCGACTGTCTGAATGGGAGCCCAGTGAGTTTCACAGGACTGTGAATGGGAGCCCAGTGTGTTTCACAGGACTTTCTGAATGGGAGCCCAGTGAGTTTCACTGGACTGTCTGAATATGAGCCCAGTGAGTTTCACAGGACTGTGAATGTGAGCCCATTGAGTTTCACTGGACTGTCTGAATGGGAGCCCAGTGAGTTTCACTGGACTGTCAGAATGGGAGGCAAGTGAGTTTCACAGGTCTGTCTGAATGGGAGCCCAGTGAGTTTCACCGGACTGTCTGAATGGGAGCCCAGTGAGTTTCACAGGACTGTCTGAATGGGAGCCCAGTGAGTTTCACTGGACTGTCTGAATGGGAGCCCAGTGAGTTTCACTGGACTGTCTGAATGGGAGCCCAGTGAGTTTCACAGGACTGTGAATGGGAGCCCAGTGAGTTTCACAGGACTGTGAATGGGAGCCCAGTGAGATTCACAGGACTGTGAATGGGAGCCCAGTGAGTTTCACAGGACTGTGAATGGGAGCCCAGTGAGTTTCACTGGACTGTCTGAATGGGAGCCCAGTGAGTTTCACTGGACTGTCTGAATGGGAGCCCAGTGAGTATCACAGGACTGTCTGAATGGGAGCCCAGTGAGTTTCACAGGACTGTCTGAATGGGAGCCCAGTGAGTTTCACAGGACTGTCTGAATGGGAGCCCAGTGAGTTTCACAGGACTGTCTGAATGGGAGCCCAGTGAGTTTCACAGGACTGTCTGAATGGGAGCCCAGTGAGTTTCACAGGACTGTCTGAATGGGAGCCCAGTGTGTTTCACAGGACTGTCTGAATGGGAGCCCAGTGAGTTTCACAGGACTGTCTGAATGGGAGCCCAGTGTGTTTCACAGGACTGTCTGAATGGGAGCCCAGTGAGTTTCACAGGACTGTCTGAATGGGAGCCCAGTGAGTTTCACAGGACTGTGAATGGGAGCCCAGTGAGTTTCACTGGACTGTCTGAATGGGAGCCCAGTGAGTTTCACTGGACTGTGAATGGGAGCCCAGTGAGTTTCACTGGACTGTCTGAATGGGAGCCCAGTGAGTTTCACTGGACTGTCAGAATGGGAGGCAAGTGAGTTTCACAGGTCTGTCTGAATGGGAGCCCAGTGAGTTTCACAGGACTGTCTGAATGGGAGCCCAGTGAGTTTAACAGGACTGTCTGAATGGGAGCCCAGTGAGTTTCACAGGACTGTCTGAATGGGAGCCCAGTGAGTTTCACAGGACTGTCTGAATGGGAGCCCAGTGAGTTTCACAGGACTGTGAATGGGAGCCCAGTGAGTTTCACTGGACTGTCTGAATGGGAGCCCAGTGAGTTTCACTGGACTGTCTGAATGGGAGCCCAGTGAGTTTCACTGGACTGTCTGAATGGGAGCCCAGTGAGTTTCACTGGACTGTCAGAATGGGAGGCAAGTGAGTTTCACAGGTCTGTCTGAATGGGAGCCCAGTGAGTTTTACAGGACTGTCTGAATGGGAGCCCAGTGAGTTTCACAGGTCTGTCTGAATGGGAGCCCAGTGAGTTTCACAGGACTGTCTGAATGGGAGCCCAGTGAGTTTCACTCGACTGTCTGAATGGGAGCCCAGTGAGTTTCACAGGACTGTGAATGGGAGCCCAGTGAGTTTCACAGGACTTTCTGAATGGGAGCCCAGTGAGTTTCACAGGACTGTCTGAATGGGAGCCCAGTGAGTTTCACAGGACTGTGAATGGGAGCCCAGTGAGTTTAACAGGACTGTCTGAATGGGAGCCCAGTGAGTTTCACAGGACTGTCTGAATGGGAGCCCAGTGAGTTTCACAGGACTGTCTGAATGGGAGCCCAGTGAGTTTCACAGGACTGTGAATGGGAGCCCAGTGAGTTTCACTGGACTGTCTGAATGGGAGCCCAGTGAGTTTCACTGGACTGTCTGAATGGGAGCCCAGTGAGTTTCACTGGACTGTCAGAATGGGAGGCAAGTGAGTTTCACAGGTCTGTCTGAATGGGAGCCCAGTGAGTTTCACAGGACTGTCTGCATGGGAGCCCAGTGAGTTTCACAGGTCTGTCTGAATGGGAGCCCAGTGAGTTTCACAGGACTGTCTGAATGGGAGCCCAGTGAGTTTCACAGGACTGTGAATGGGAGCCCAGTGTGTTTCACAGGACTTTCTGAATGGGAGCCCAGTGAGTTTCACTGGACTGTCTGAATATGAGCCCAGTGAGTTTCACTGGACTGTCTGAATGGGAGCCCAGTGAGTTTCACAGGACTGTGAATGGGATCCCAGTGTGTTTCACAGGACTTTCTGAATGGGAGCCCAGTGAGTTTCACTGGACTGTCTGAATATGAGCCCAGTGAGTTTCACAGCACTGTGAATGGGAGCCCAGTGAGTTTCACTGGACTGTCTGAATGGGAGCCCAGTGAGTTTAACAGGACTGTCTGAATGGGAGCCCAGTGAGTTTCACTGGACCGTCAGAATGGGAGGCAAGTGAGTTTCACAGGTCTGTCTGAATGGGAGCCCAGTGAGTTTCACAGGACTGTCTGAATGGGAGCCCAGTGAGTTTAACAGGACTGTCTGAATGGGAGCCCAGTGAGTTTCACAGGACTGTCTGAATGGGAGCCCAGTGAGTTTCACAGGACTGTCTGAATGGGAGCCCAGTGAGTTTCACAGGACTGTGAATGGGAGCCCAGTGAGTTTCACTGGACTGTCTGAATGGGAGCCCAGTGAGTTTCACTGGACTGTCTGAATGGGAGCCCAGTGAGTTTCACTGGACTGTCAGAATGGGAGGCAAGTGAGTTTCACAGGTCTGTCTGAATGGGAGCCCAGTGAGTTTCACAGGACTGTCTGAATGGGAGCCCAGTGAGTTTCACAGGTCTGTCTGAATGGGAGCCCAGTGAGTTTCACTCGACTGTCTGAATGGGAGCCCAGTGAGTTTCACAGGTCTGTGAATGGGAGCCCAGTGAGTTTCACAGGACTTTCTGAATGGGAGCCCAGTGAGTTTCACAGGACTGTCTGAATGGGAGCCCAGTGAGTTTCACAGGACTGTGAATGGGAGCCCAGTGAGTTTAACAGGACTGTCTGAATGGGAGCCCAGTGAGTTTCACAGGACTGTGAATGGGAGCCCAGTGAGTTTCACAGGACTGTCTGAATGGGAGCCCAGTGAGTTTCACTGGACTGTCTGAATGGGAGCCCAGTGAGTTTCACTGGACTGTCAGAATGGGAGGCAAGTGAGTTTCACAGGTCTGTCTGAATGGGAGCCCAGTGAGTTTCACAGGACTGTCTGAATGGGAGCCCAGTGAGTTTAACAGGACTGTCTGAATGGGAGCCCAGTGAGTTTCACAGGACTTTCTGAATGGGAGCCCAGTGAGTTTCACTGGACTGTCTGAATATGAGCCCAGTGAGTTTCACAGGACTGTGAATGGGAGCCCAGTGAGTTTCACTGGACTGTCTGAATGGGAGCCCAGTGAGTTTCACTGGACTGTCAGAATGGGAGGCAAGTGAGTTTCACAGGTCTGTCTGAATGGGAGCCCAGTGAGTTTCACAGGACTGTCTGAATGGGAGCCCAGTGAGTTTAACAGGACTGTCTGAATGGGAGCCCAGTGAGTTTCACAGGACAGTCTGAATGGGAGCCCAGTGAGTTTCACAGGACTGTCTGAATGGGAGCCCAGTGAGTTTCACAGGACTGTGAATGGGAGCCCAGTGAGTTTCACTGGACTGTCTGAATGGGAGCCCAGTGAGTTTCACTGGACTGTCTGAATGGGAGCCCAGTGAGTTTCACTGGACTGTCAGAATGGGAGGCAAGTGAGTTTCACAGGTCTGTCTGAATGGGAGCCCAGTGAGTTTCACAGGACAGTCTGAATGGGAGCCCAGTGAGTTTCACTGGACTGTCCGAATGGGAGCCCAGTGAGTTTCACAGGACTGTGAATGGGAGCCCAGTGAGTTTCACAGGACTGTCTGAATGGGAGCCCAGTGAGTTTCACTGGACTGTCTGAATGGGAGCCCAGTGAGTTTCACAGGACTGTGAATGGGAGCCCAGTGAGTTTCACAGGACTGTCTGAATGGGAGCCCAGTGAGTTTCACTGGACTGTCTGAATGGGAGCCCAGTGAGTTCACTGGACTGTCTGAATGGGAGCCCAGTGAGTTTCACTGGACTGTCTGAATGGGAGCCCAGTGAGTTTCACTGGACTGTCTGAATGGGAGCCCAGTGAGTTTCACAGGACTGTGAATGGGAGCCCAGTGAGTTTCACAGGACTGTGAATGGGAGCCCAGTGAGATTCACAGGACTGTGAATGGGAGCCCAGTGAGTTTCACAGGACTGTGAATGGGAGCCCAGTGAGTTTCACAGGTCTGTCTGAATGGGAGCCCAGTGAGTTTCACTCGACTGTCTGAATGGGAGCCCAGTGAGTTTCACAGGACTGTCTGAATGGGAGCCCAGTGAGTTTCACTCGACTGTCTGAATGGGAGCCCAGTGAGTTTCACAGGACTGTGAATGGGAGCCCAGTGAGTTTCACAGGACTTTCTGAATGGGAGCCCAGTGAGTTTCACAGGACTGTCTGAATGGGAGCCCAGTGAGTTTCACAGGACTGTGAATGGGAGCCCAGTGAGTTTCACTGGACTGTCTGAATGGGAGCCCAGTGAGTTTCACTGGACTGTCTGAATGGGAGCCCAGTGAGTTTCACTGGACTGTCAGAATGGGAGGCAAGTGAGTTTCACAGGTCTGTCTGAATGGGAGCCCAGTGAGTTTCACAGGACTGTCTGAATGGGAGCCCAGTGAGTTTCACAGGTCTGTCTGAATGGGAGCCCAGTGAGTTTCACAGGACTGTCTGAATGGGAGCCCAGTAAGTTTCACTCGACTGTCTGAATGGGAGCCCAGTGAGTTTCACAGGACTGTGAATGGGAGCCCAGTGTGTTTCACAGGACTTTCTGAATGGGAGCCCAGTGAGTTTCACTGGACTGTCTGAATATGAGCCCAGTGAGTTTCACAGGACTGTGAATGGGAGCCCAGTGAGTTTCACTGGACTGTCTGAATGGGAGCCCAGTGAGTTTCACTGGACTGTCAGAATGGGAGGCAAGTGAGTTTCACAGGTCTGTCTGAATGGGAGCCCAGTGAGTTTCACAGGACTGTCTGAATGGGAGCCCAGTGAGTTTCACAGGACTGTCTGAATGGGAGCCCAGTGAGTTTCACTGGACTGTCTGAATGGGAGCCCAGTGAGTTTCACTGGACTGTCTGAATGGGAGCCCAGTGAGTTTCACAGGACTGTGAATGGGAGCCCAGTGAGTTTCACAGGACTGTGAATGGGAGCCCAGTGAGATTCACAGGACTGTGAATGGGAGCCCAGTGAGTTTCACAGGACTGTGAATGGGAGCCCAGTGAGTTTCACTGGACTGTCTGAATGGGAGCCCAGTGAGTTTCACTGGACTGTCTGAATGGGAGCCCAGTGAGTATCACAGGACTGTCTGAATGGGAGCCCAGTGAGTTTCACAGGACTGTCTGAATGGGAGCCCAGTGAGTTTCACAGGACTGTCTGAATGGGAGCCCAGTGAGTTTCACAGGACTGTCTGAATGGGAGCCCAGTGAGTTTCACAGGACTGTCTGAATGGGAGCCCAGTGTGTTTCACAGGACTGTCTGAATGGGAGCCCAGTGAGTTTCACAGGACTGTCTGAATGGGAGCCCAGTGAGTTTCACAGGACTGTGAATGGGAGCCCAGTGAGTTTCACTGGACTGTCTGAATGGGAGCCCAGTGAGTTTCACTGGACTGTGAATGGGAGCCCAGTGAGTTTCACTGGACTGTCTGAATGGGAGCCCAGTGAGTTTCACTGGACTGTCTGAATGGGAGCCCAGTGAGTTTCACTGGACTGTCAGAATGGGAGGCAAGTGAGTTTCACAGGTCTGTCTGAATGGGAGCCCAGTGAGTTTCACAGGACTGTCTGAATGGGAGCCCAGTGAGTTTCACAGGACTGTGAATGGGAGCCCAGTGTGTTTCACAGGACTTTCTGAATGGGAGCCCAGTGAGTTTCACTGGACTGTCTGAATATGAGCCCAGTGAGTTTCACTGGACTGTCTGAATGGGAGCCCAGTGAGTTTCACAGGACTGTGAATGGGAGCCCAGTGTGTTTCACAGGACTTTCTGAATGGGAGCCCAGTGAGTTTCACTGGACTGTCTGAATATGAGCCCAGTGAGTTTCACAGCACTGTGAATGGGAGCCCAGTGAGTTTCACTGGACTGTCTGAATGGGAGCCCAGTGAGTTTAACAGGACTGTCTGAATGGGAGCCCAGTGAGTTTCACTGGACCGTCAGAATGGGAGGCAAGTGAGTTTCACAGGTCTGTCTGAATGGGAGCCCAGTGAGTTTCACAGGACTGTCTGAATGGGAGCCCAGTGAGTTTAACAGGACTGTCTGAATGGGAGCCCAGTGAGTTTCACAGGACTGTCTGAATGGGAGCCCAGTGAGTTTCACAGGACTGTCTGAATGGGAGCCCAGTGAGTTTCACAGGACTGTGAATGGGAGCCCAGTGAGTTTCACTGGACTGTCTGAATGGGAGCCCAGTGAGTTTCACTGGACTGTCTGAATGGGAGCCCAGTGAGTTTCACAGGTCTGTCTGAATGGGAGCCCAGTGAGTTTCACTCGACTGTCTGAATGGGAGCCCAGTGAGTTTCACAGGTCTGTGAATGGGAGCCCAGTGAGTTTCACAGGACTTTCTGAATGGGAGCCCAGTGAGTTTCACAGGACTGTCTGAATGGGAGCCCAGTGAGTTTCACAGGACTGTGAATGGGAGCCCAGTGAGTTTAACAGGACTGTCTGAATGGGAGCCCAGTGAGTTTCACAGGACTGTGAATGGGAGCCCAGTGAGTTTCACTGGACTGTCTGAATGGGAGCCCAGTGAGTTTCACTGGACTGTGAATGGGAGCCCAGTGAGTTTCACTGGACTGTCTGAATGGGAGCCCAGTGAGTTTCACTGGACTGTCTGAATGGGAGCCCAGTGAGTTTCACTGGACTGTCAGAATGGGAGGCAAGTGAGTTTCACAGGTCTGTCTGAATGGGAGCCCAGTGAGTTTCACAGGACTGTCTGAATGGGAGCCCAGTGAGTTTCACAGGACTGTGAATGGGAGCCCAGTGTGTTTCACAGGACTTTCTGAATGGGAGCCCAGTGAGTTTCACTGGACTGTCTGAATATGAGCCCAGTGAGTTTCACTGGACTGTCTGAATGGGAGCCCAGTGAGTTTCACAGGACTGTGAATGGGAGCCCAGTGTGTTTCACAGGACTTTCTGAATGGGAGCCCAGTGAGTTTCACTGGACTGTCTGAATATGAGCCCAGTGAGTTTCACAGCACTGTGAATGGGAGCCCAGTGAGTTTCACTGGACTGTCTGAATGGGAGCCCAGTGAGTTTAACAGGACTGTCTGAATGGGAGCCCAGTGAGTTTCACTGGACCGTCAGAATGGGAGGCAAGTGAGTTTCACAGGTCTGTCTGAATGGGAGCCCAGTGAGTTTCACAGGACTGTCTGAATGGGAGCCCAGTGAGTTTAACAGGACTGTCTGAATGGGAGCCCAGTGAGTTTCACAGGACTGTCTGAATGGGAGCCCAGTGAGTTTCACAGGACTGTCTGAATGGGAGCCCAGTGAGTTTCACAGGACTGTGAATGGGAGCCCAGTGAGTTTCACTGGACTGTCTGAATGGGAGCCCAGTGAGTTTCACTGGACTGTCTGAATGGGAGCCCAGTGAGTTTCACTGGACTGTCAGAATGGGAGGCAAGTGAGTTTCACAGGTCTGTCTGAATGGGAGCCCAGTGAGTTTCACAGGACTGTCTGAATGGGAGCCCAGTGAGTTTCACAGGACTGTCTGAATGGGAGCCCAGTGAGTTTCACAGGACTGTGAATGGGAGCCCAGTGAGTTTCACTGGACTGTCTGAATGGGAGCCCAGTGAGTTTCACTGGACTGTGAATGGGAGCCCAGTGAGTTTCACTGGACTGTCTGAATGGGAGCCCAGTGAGTTTCACTGGACTGTCTGAATGGGAGCCCAGTGAGTTTCACTGGACTGTCAGAATGGGAGGCAAGTGAGTTTCACAGGTCTGTCTGAATGGGAGCCCAGTGAGTTTCACAGGACTGTCTGAATGGGAGCCCAGTGAGTTTCACAGGACTGTGAATGGGAGCCCAGTGTGTTTCACAGGACTTTCTGAATGGGAGCCCAGTGAGTTTCACTGGACTGTCTGAATATGAGCCCAGTGAGTTTCACTGGACTGTCTGAATGGGAGCCCAGTGAGTTTCACAGGACTGTGAATGGGAGCCCAGTGTGTTTCACAGGACTTTCTGAATGGGAGCCCAGTGAGTTTCACTGGACTGTCTGAATATGAGCCCAGTGAGTTTCACAGCACTGTGAATGGGAGCCCAGTGAGTTTCACTGGACTGTCTGAATGGGAGCCCAGTGAGTTTAACAGGACTGTCTGAATGGGAGCCCAGTGAGTTTCACTGGACCGTCAGAATGGGAGGCAAGTGAGTTTCACAGGTCTGTCTGAATGGGAGCCCAGTGAGTTTCACAGGACTGTCTGAATGGGAGCCCAGTGAGTTTAACAGGACTGTCTGAATGGGAGCCCAGTGAGTTTCACAGGACTGTCTGAATGGGAGCCCAGTGAGTTTCACAGGACTGTCTGAATGGGAGCCCAGTGAGTTTCACAGGACTGTGAATGGGAGCCCAGTGAGTTTCACTGGACTGTCTGAATGGGAGCCCAGTGAGTTTCACTGGACTGTCTGAATGGGAGCCCAGTGAGTTTCACTGGACTGTCAGAATGGGAGGCAAGTGAGTTTCACAGGTCTGTCTGAATGGGAGCCCAGTGAGTTTCACAGGACTGTCTGAATGGGAGCCCAGTGAGTTTCACAGGTCTGTCTGAATGGGAGCCCAGTGAGTTTCACTCGACTGTCTGAATGGGAGCCCAGTGAGTTTCACAGGTCTGTGAATGGGAGCCCAGTGAGTTTCACAGGACTTTCTGAATGGGAGCCCAGTGAGTTTCACAGGACTGTCTGAATGGGAGCCCAGTGAGTTTCACAGGACTGTGAATGGGAGCCCAGTGAGTTTAACAGGACTGTCTGAATGGGAGCCCAGTGAGTTTCACAGGACTGTGAATGGGAGCCCAGTGAGTTTCACTGGACTGTCTGAATGGGAGCCCAGTGAGTTTCACTGGACTGTGAATGGGAGCCCAGTGAGTTTCACTGGACTGTCTGAATGGGAGCCCAGTGAGTTTCACTGGACTGTCTGAATGGGAGCCCAGTGAGTTTCACTGGACTGTCAGAATGGGAGGCAAGTGAGTTTCACAGGTCTGTCTGAATGGGAGCCCAGTGAGTTTCACAGGACTGTCTGAATGGGAGCCCAGTGAGTTTCACAGGACTGTGAATGGGAGCCCAGTGTGTTTCACAGGACTTTCTGAATGGGAGCCCAGTGAGTTTCACTGGACTGTCTGAATATGAGCCCAGTGAGTTTCACTGGACTGTCTGAATGGGAGCCCAGTGAGTTTCACAGGACTGTGAATGGGAGCCCAGTGTGTTTCACAGGACTTTCTGAATGGGAGCCCAGTGAGTTTCACTGGACTGTCTGAATATGAGCCCAGTGAGTTTCACAGCACTGTGAATGGGAGCCCAGTGAGTTTCACTGGACTGTCTGAATGGGAGCCCAGTGAGTTTAACAGGACTGTCTGAATGGGAGCCCAGTGAGTTTCACTGGACCGTCAGAATGGGAGGCAAGTGAGTTTCACAGGTCTGTCTGAATGGGAGCCCAGTGAGTTTCACAGGACTGTCTGAATGGGAGCCCAGTGAGTTTAACAGGACTGTCTGAATGGGAGCCCAGTGAGTTTCACAGGACTGTCTGAATGGGAGCCCAGTGAGTTTCACAGGACTGTCTGAATGGGAGCCCAGTGAGTTTCACAGGACTGTGAATGGGAGCCCAGTGAGTTTCACTGGACTGTCTGAATGGGAGCCCAGTGAGTTTCACTGGACTGTCTGAATGGGAGCCCAGTGAGTTTCACTGGACTGTCAGAATGGGAGGCAAGTGAGTTTCACAGGTCTGTCTGAATGGGAGCCCAGTGAGTTTCACAGGACTGTCTGAATGGGAGCCCAGTGAGTTTCACAGGTCTGTCTGAATGGGAGCCCAGTGAGTTTCACAGGACTGTCTGAATGGGAGCCCAGTAAGTTTCACTCGACTGTCTGAATGGGAGCCCAGTGAGTTTCACAGGACTGTGAATGGGAGTCCAGTGTGTTTCACAGGACTTTCTGAATGGGAGCCCAGTGAGTTTCACTGGACTGTCTGAATATGAGCCCAGTGAGTTTCACAGGACTGTGAATGGGAGCCCAGTGAGTTTCACTGGACTGTCTGAATGGGAGCCCAGTGAGTTTCACTGGACTGTCAGAATGGGAGGCAAGTGAGTTTCACAGGTCTGTCTGAATGGGAGCCCAGTGAGTTTCACAGGACTGTCTGAATGTGAGCCCAGTGAGTTTCACAGGACTGTCTGAATGGGAGCCCAGTGAGTTTCACTGGACTGTCTGAATGGGAGCCCAGTGAGTTTCACTGGACTGTCTGAATGGGAGCCCAGTGAGTTTCACAGGACTGTGAATGGGAGCCCAGTGAGTTTCACAGGACTGTGAATGGGAGCCCAGTGAGATTCACAGGACTGTGAATGGGAGCCCAGTGAGTTTCACAGGACTGTGAATGGGAGCCCAGTGAGTTTCACTGGACTGTCTGAATGGGAGCCCAGTGAGTTTCACTGGACTGTCTGAATGGGAGCCCAGTGAGTATCACAGGACTGTCTGAATGGGAGCCCAGTGAGTTTCACAGGACTGTCTGAATGGGAGCCCAGTGAGTTTCACAGGACTGTCTGAATGGGAGCCCAGTGAGTTTCACAGGACTGTCTGAATGGGAGCCCAGTGAGTTTCACAGGACTGTCTGAATGGGAGCCCAGTGTGTTTCACAGGACTGTCTGAATGGGAGCCCAGTGAGTTTCACAGGACTGTCTGAATGGGAGCCCAGTGAGTTTCACAGGACTGTGAATGGGAGCCCAGTGAGTTTCACTGGACTGTCTGAATGGGAGCCCAGTGAGTTTCACTGGACTGTGAATGGGAGCCCAGTGAGTTTCACTGGACTGTCTGAATGGGAGCCCAGTGAGTTTCACTGGACTGTCTGAATGGGAGCCCAGTGAGTTTCACTGGACTGTCAGAATGGGAGGCAAGTGAGTTTCACAGGTCTGTCTGAATGGGAGCCCAGTGAGTTTCACAGGACTGTCTGAATGGGAGCCCAGTGAGTTTCACAGGACTGTGAATGGGAGCCCAGTGTGTTTCACAGGACTTTCTGAATGGGAGCCCAGTGAGTTTCACTGGACTGTCTGAATATGAGCCCAGTGAGTTTCACTGGACTGTCTGAATGGGAGCCCAGTGAGTTTCACAGGACTGTGAATGGGAGCCCAGTGTGTTTCACAGGACTTTCTGAATGGGAGCCCAGTGAGTTTCACTGGACTGTCTGAATATGAGCCCAGTGAGTTTCACAGCACTGTGAATGGGAGCCCAGTGAGTTTCACTGGACTGTCTGAATGGGAGCCCAGTGAGTTTAACAGGACTGTCTGAATGGGAGCCCAGTGAGTTTCACTGGACCGTCAGAATGGGAGGCAAGTGAGTTTCACAGGTCTGTCTGAATGGGAGCCCAGTGAGTTTCACAGGACTGTCTGAATGGGAGCCCAGTGAGTTTAACAGGACTGTCTGAATGGGAGCCCAGTGAGTTTCACAGGACTGTCTGAATGGGAGCCCAGTGAGTTTCACAGGACTGTCTGAATGGGAGCCCAGTGAGTTTCACAGGACTGTGAATGGGAGCCCAGTGAGTTTCACTGGACTGTCTGAATGGGAGCCCAGTGAGTTTCACTGGACTGTCTGAATGGGAGCCCAGTGAGTTTCACTGGACTGTCAGAATGGGAGGCAAGTGAGTTTCACAGGTCTGTCTGAATGGGAGCCCAGTGAGTTTCACAGGACTGTCTGAATGGGAGCCCAGTGAGTTTCACAGGTCTGTCTGAATGGGAGCCCAGTGAGTTTCACTCGACTGTCTGAATGGGAGCCCAGTGAGTTTCACAGGTCTGTGAATGGGAGCCCAGTGAGTTTCACAGGACTTTCTGAATGGGAGCCCAGTGAGTTTCACAGGACTGTCTGAATGGGAGCCCAGTGAGTTTCACAGGACTGTGAATGGGAGCCCAGTGAGTTTAACAGGACTGTCTGAATGGGAGCCCAGTGAGTTTCACAGGACTGTGAATGGGAGCCCAGTGAGTTTCACTGGACTGTCTGAATGGGAGCCCAGTGAGTTTCACTGGACTGTGAATGGGAGCCCAGTGAGTTTCACTGGACTGTCTGAATGGGAGCCCAGTGAGTTTCACTGGACTGTCTGAATGGGAGCCCAGTGAGTTTCACTGGACTGTCAGAATGGGAGGCAAGTGAGTTTCACAGGTCTGTCTGAATGGGAGCCCAGTGAGTTTCACAGGACTGTCTGAATGGGAGCCCAGTGAGTTTCACAGGACTGTGAATGGGAGCCCAGTGTGTTTCACAGGACTTTCTGAATGGGAGCCCAGTGAGTTTCACTGGACTGTCTGAATATGAGCCCAGTGAGTTTCACTGGACTGTCTGAATGGGAGCCCAGTGAGTTTCACAGGACTGTGAATGGGAGCCCAGTGTGTTTCACAGGACTTTCTGAATGGGAGCCCAGTGAGTTTCACTGGACTGTCTGAATATGAGCCCAGTGAGTTTCACAGCACTGTGAATGGGAGCCCAGTGAGTTTCACTGGACTGTCTGAATGGGAGCCCAGTGAGTTTAACAGGACTGTCTGAATGGGAGCCCAGTGAGTTTCACTGGACCGTCAGAATGGGAGGCAAGTGAGTTTCACAGGTCTGTCTGAATGGGAGCCCAGTGAGTTTCACAGGACTGTCTGAATGGGAGCCCAGTGAGTTTAACAGGACTGTCTGAATGGGAGCCCAGTGAGTTTCACAGGACTGTCTGAATGGGAGCCCAGTGAGTTTCACAGGACTGTCTGAATGGGAGCCCAGTGAGTTTCACAGGACTGTGAATGGGAGCCCAGTGAGTTTCACTGGACTGTCTGAATGGGAGCCCAGTGAGTTTCACTGGACTGTCTGAATGGGAGCCCAGTGAGTTTCACTGGACTGTCAGAATGGGAGGCAAGTGAGTTTCACAGGTCTGTCTGAATGGGAGCCCAGTGAGTTTCAGAGGACTGTCTGAATGGGAGCCCAGTGAGTTTCACAGGTCTGTCTGAATGGGAGCCCAGTGAGTTTCACTCGACTGTCTGAATGGGAGCCCAGTGAGTTTCACAGGTCTGTGAATGGGAGCCCAGTGAGTTTCACAGGACTTTCTGAATGGGAGCCCAGTGAGTTTCACAGGACTGTCTGAATGGGAGCCCAGTGAGTTTCACAGGACTGTGAATGGGAGCCCAGTGAGTTTAACAGGACTGTCTGAATGGGAGCCCAGTGAGTTTCACAGGACTGTGAATGGGAGCCCAGTGAGTTTCACAGGACTGTCTGAATGGGAGCCCAGTGAGTTTCACTGGACTGTCTGAATGGGAGCCCAGTGAGTTTCACTGGACTGTCAGAATGGGAGGCAAGTGAGTTTCACAGGTCTGTCTGAATGGGAGCCCAGTGAGTTTCACAGGACTGTCTGAATGGGAGCCCAGTGAGTTTAACAGGACTGTCTGAATGGGAGCCCAGTGAGTTTCACAGGACTTTCTGAATGGGAGCCCAGTGAGTTTCACTGGACTGTCTGAATATGAGCCCAGTGAGTTTCACAGGACTGTGAATGGGAGCCCAGTGAGTTTCACTGGACTGTCTGAATGGGAGCCCAGTGAGTTTCACTGGACTGTCAGAATGGGAGGCAAGTGAGTTTCACAGGTCTGACTGAATGGGAGCCCAGTGAGTTTCACAGGACTGTCTGAATGGGAGCCCAGTGAGTTTAACAGGACTGTCTGAATGGGAGCCCAGTGAGTTTCACAGGACAGTCTGAATGGGAGCCCAGTGAGTTTCACAGGACTGTCTGAATGGGAGCCCAGTGAGTTTCACAGGACTGTGAATGGGAGCCCAGTGAGTTTCACTGGACTGTCTGAATGGGAGCCCAGTGAGTTTCACTGGACTGTCAGAATGGGAGGCAAGTGAGTTTCACAGGTCTGTCTGAATGGGAGCCCAGTGAGTTTCACAGGACAGTCTGAATGGGAGCCCAGTGAGTTTCACAGGACTGTCCGAATGGGAGCCCAGTGAGTTTCACAGGACTGTGAATGGGAGCCCAGTGAGTTTCACAGGACTGTCTGAATGGGAGCCCAGTGAGTTTCACTGGACTGTCTGAATGGGAGCCCAGTGAGTTTCACAGGACTGTGAATGGGAGCCCAGTGAGTTTCACAGGACTGTCTGAATGGGAGCCCAGTGAGTTTCACTGGACTGTCTGAATGGGAGCCCAGTGAGTTTCACTGGACTGTCTGAATGGGAGCCCAGTGAGTTTCACTGGACTGTCTGAATGGGAGCCCAGTGAGTTTCACTGGACTGTCTGAATGGGAGCCCAGTGAGTTTCACAGGACTGTGAATGGGAGCCCAGTGAGTTTCACAGGACTGTGAATGGGAGCCCAGTGAGATTCACAGGACTGTGAATGGGAGCCCAGTGAGTTTCACAGGACTGTGAATGGGAGCCCAGTGAGTTTCACAGGTCTGTCTGAATGGGAGCCCAGTGAGTTTCACTCGACTGTCTGAATGGGAGCCCAGTGAGTTTCACAGGACTGTCTGAATGGGAGCCCAGTGAGTTTCACTCGACTGTCTGAATGGGAGCCCAGTGCGTTTCACAGGACTGTGAATGGGAGCCCAGTGAGTTTCACAGGACTGTGAATGGGAGCCCAGTGAGTTTCACAGGACTTTCTGAATGGGAGCCCAGTGAGTTTCACAGGACTGTCTGAATGGGAGCCCAGTGAGTTTCACAGGACTGTGAATGGGAGCCCAGTGAGTTTCACTGGACTGTCTGAATGGGAGCCCAGTGAGTTTCACTGGACTGTCTGAATGGGAGCCCAGTGAGTTTCACTGGACTGTCAGAATGGGAGGCAAGTGAGTTTCACAGGTCTGTCTGAATGGGAGCCCAGTGAGTTTCACAGGACTGTCTGAATGGGAGCCCAGTGAGTTTCACAGGTCTGTCTGAATGGGAGCCCAGTGAGTTTCACAGGACTGTCTGAATGGGAGCCCAGTAAGTTTCACTCGACTGTCTGAATGGGAGCCCAGTGAGTTTCACAGGACTGTGAATGGGAGCCCAGCGTGTTTCACAGGACTTTCTGAATGGGAGCCCAGTGAGTTTCACTGGACTGTCTGAATATGAGCCCAGTGAGTTTCACAGGACTGTGAATGGGAGCCCAGTGAGTTTCACTGGACTGTCTGAATGGGAGCCCAGTGAGTTTCACTGGACTGTCAGAATGGGAGGCAAGTGAGTTTCACAGGTCTGTCTGAATGGGAGCCCAGTGAGTTTCACAGGACTGTCTGAATGGGAGCCCAGTGAGTTTCACAGGACTGTCTGAATGGGAGCCCAGTGAGTTTCACTGGACTGTCTGAATGGGAGCCCAGTGAGTTTCACTGGACTGTCTGAATGGGAGCCCAGTGAGTTTCACAGGACTGTGAATGGGAGCCCAGTGAGTTTCACAGGACTGTGAATGGGAGCCCAGTGAGATTCACAGGACTGTGAATGGGAGCCCAGTGAGTTTCACAGGACTGTGAATGGGAGCCCAGTGAGTTTCACTGGACTGTCTGAATGGGAGCCCAGTGAGTTTCACTGGACTGTCTGAATGGGAGCCCAGTGAGTATCACAGGACTGTCTGAATGGGAGCCCAGTGAGTTTCACAGGACTGTCTGAATGGGAGCCCAGTGAGTTTCACAGGACTGTCTGAATGGGAGCCCAGTGAGTTTCACAGGACTGTCTGAATGGGAGCCCAGTGAGTTTCACAGGACTGTCTGAATGGGAGCCCAGTGTGTTTCACAGGACTGTCTGAATGGGAGCCCAGTGAGTTTCACAGGACTGTCTGAATGGGAGCCCAGTGAGTTTCACAGGACTGTGAATGGGAGCCCAGTGAGTTTCACTGGACTGTCTGAATGGGAGCCCAGTGAGTTTCACTGGACTGTGAATGGGAGCCCAGTGAGTTTCACTGGACTGTCTGAATGGGAGCCCAGTGAGTTTCACTGGACTGTCTGAATGGGAGCCCAGTGAGTTTCACTGGACTGTCAGAATGGGAGGCAAGTGAGTTTCACAGGTCTGTCTGAATGGGAGCCCAGTGAGTTTCACAGGACTGTCTGAATGGGAGCCCAGTGAGTTTCACAGGACTGTGAATGGGAGCCCAGTGAGTTTCACTGGACTGTCTGAATGGGAGCCCAGTGAGTTTCACTGGACTGTCTGAATGGGAGCCCAGTGAATTTCACTGGACTGTCTGAATGGGAGCCCAGTGTGTTTCACAGGACTGTCTGAATGGGAGCCCAGTGAGTTTCACAGGACTGTCTGAATGGGAGCCCAGTGAGTTTCACAGGACTGTCTGAATGGGAGCCCAGTGTGTTTCACAGGACTGTCTGAATGGGAGCCCAGTGAGTTTCACTGGACTGTCTGAATGGGAGCCCAGTGAGTTTCACAGGACTGTCTGAATGCGAGCCCAGTGAGTTTCACAGGACTGTCTGAATGGGAGCCCAGTGAGTTTCACAGGACTGTCTGAATGGGAGCCCAGTGAGTTTCACAGGACTGTCTGAATGGGAGCCCAGTGAGTTTCACAGGACTGTCTGAATGGGAGCCCAGTGAGTTTCACAGGACTGTGAATAGGAGCCCAGTGAGTCTCACAGGACTGTGAATGTGAGCCCAGTGAGTTTCACAGGACTGTCTGAATGGGAGCCCAGTGAGTTTCACAGGACAGTCTGAATGGGAGCCCAGTGAGTTTCACAGGACTGTGAATGTGAGCCCAGTGAGTTTCACTGGACTGTCTGAATGGGAGCCCAGTGAGTTTCACTGGACTGTCAGAATGGGAGGCAAGTGAGTTTCACAGGTCTGTCTGAATGGGAGCCCAGTGAGTTTCACAGGACTGTCTGAATGGGAGCCCAGTGAGTTTCACAGGTCTGTCTGAATGGGAGCCCAGTGAGTTTCACAGGACTGTCTGAATGGGAGCCCAGTGAGTTTCACTCGACTGTCTGAATGGGAGCCCAGTGAGTTTCACAGGACTGTGAATGGGAGCCCAGTGTGTTTCACAGGACTTTCTGAATGGGAGCCCAGTGAGTTTCACTGGACTGTCTGAATATGAGCCCAGTGAGTTTCACAGGACTGTGAATGGGAGCCCAGTGAGTTTCACTGGACTGTCTGAATGGGAGCCCAGTGAGTTTCACTGGACTGTGAATGGGAGCCCAGTGAGTTTCACTGGACTGTCTGAATGGGAGCCCAGTGAGTTTCACTGGACTGTCTGAATGGGAGCCCAGTGAGTTTCACTGGACTGTCAGAATGGGAGGCAAGTGAGTTTCACAGGTCTGTCTGAATGGGAGCCCAGTGAGTTTCACAGGACTGTCTGAATGGGAGCCCAGTGAGTTTCACAGGACTGTGAATGGGAGCCCAGTGAGTTTCACTGGACTGTCTGAATGGGAGCCCAGTGAGTTTCACTGGACTGTCTGAATGGGAGCCCAGTGAGTTTTACTGGACTGTCAGAATGGGAGGCAAGTGAGTTTCACAGGTCTGTCTGAATGGGAGCCCAGTGAGTTTCACAGGACTGTCTGAATGGGAGCCCAGTGAGTTTCACAGGACTGTCTGAATGGGAGCCCAGTGAGTTTCACTCGACTGTCTGAATGGGAGCCCAGTGAGTTTCACAGGACTGTGAATGGGAGCCCAGTGAGTTTCACAGGACTGTGAATGGGAGCCCAGTGAGTTTCACAGGACTTTCTGAATGGGAGCCCAGTGAGTTTCACAGGACTGTCTGAATGGGAGCCCAGTGAGTTTCACAGGACTGTGAATGGGAGCCCAGTGAGTTTCACTGGACTGTCTGAATGGGAGCCCAGTGAGTTTCACTGGACTGTCTGAATGGGAGCCCAGTGAGTTTCACTGGACTGTCTGAATGGGAGCCCAGTGAGTTTCACTGGACTCTCAGAATGGGAGGCAAGTGAGTTTCACAGGTCTGTCTGAATGGGAGCCCAGTGAGTTTCACAGGACTGTCTGAATGGGAGCCCAGTGAGTTTCACAGGTCTGTCTGAATGGGAGCCCAGTGAGTTTCACAGGACTGTCTGAATGGGAGCCCAGTGAGTTTCACTCGACTGTCTGAATGGGAGCCCAGTGAGTTTCACAGGACTGTGAATGGGAGCCCAGTGTGTTTCACAGGACTTTCTGAATGGGAGCCCAGTGAGTTTCACTGGACTGTCTGAATATGAGCCCAGTGAGTTTCACAGGACTGTGAATGGGAGCCCAGTGAGTTTCACTGGACTGTCTGAATGGGAGCCCAGTGAGTTTCACTGGACTGTCAGAATGGGAGGCAAGTGAGTTTCACAGGTCTGTCTGAATGGGAGCCCAGTGAGTTTCACAGGACTGTCTGAATGGGAGCCCAGTGAGTTTCACAGGTCTGTCTGAATGGGAGCCCAGTGAGTTTCACAGGACTGTCTGAATGGGAGCCCAGTGAGTTTCACTCGACTGTCTGAATGGGAGCCCAGTGAGTTTCACAGGACTGTGAATGGGAGCCCAGTGTGTTTCACAGGACTTTCTGAATGGGAGCCCAGTGAGTTTCACTGGACTGTCTGAATATGAGCCCAGTGAGTTTCACAGGACTGTGAATGGGAGCCCAGTGAGTTTCACTGGACTGTCTGAATGGGAGCCCAGTGAGTTTCACAGGACTGTGAATGGGAGCCCAGTGAGTTTCACAGGACTGTCTGAATGGGAGCCCAGTGTGTTTCACAGGTCTGTCTGAATGGGAGCCCAGTGAGTTTCACAGGACTGTCTGAATGGGAGCCCAGTGAGTTTCACAGGACTGTCTGAATGGGAGCCCAGTGAGTTTCACAGGACTGTGAATAGGAGCCCAGTGAGTTTCACAGGACTGTGAATGTGAGCCCAGTGAGTTTCACAGGACTGTCTGAATGGGAGCCCAGTGAGTTTCACAGGACTGTCTGAATGGGAGCCCAGTGAGTTTCACAGGACTGTGAATGTGAGCCCAGTGAGTTTCACTGGACTGTCTGAATGGGAGCCCAGTGAGTTTCACTGGACTGTCAGAATGGGAGGCAAGTGAGTTTCACAGGTCTGTCTGAATGGGAGCCCAGTGAGTTTCACAGGACTGTCTGAATGGGAGCCCAGTGAGTTTCACAGGTCTGTCTGAATGGGAGCCCAGTGAGTTTCACAGGACTGTCTGAATGGGAGCCCAGTGAGTTTCAATCGACTGTCTGAATGGGAGCCCAGTGAGTTTCACAGGACTGTGAATGGGAGCCCAGTGTGTTTCACAGGACTTTCTGAATGGGAGCCCAGTGAGTTTCACAGGACTGTCTGAATGGGAGCCCAGTGAGTTTCACTGGACTGTCTGAATTGGAGCCCAGTGAGTTTCACAGGACTGTCTGAATGCGAGCCCAGTGAGTTTCACAGGACTGTCTGAATGGGAGCCCAGTGAGTTTCACAGGACTGTCTGAATGGGAGCCCAGTGAGTTTCACAGGACTGTCTGAATGGGAGCCCAGTGAGTTTCACAGGACCGTGAATGAGAGCCCAGTGAGTTTCACTGGACTGTCTGAATGGGAGCCCAGTGAGTTTCACTGGACTGTCAGAATGGGAGGCAAGTGAGTTTCACAGGTCTGTCTGAATGGGAGCCCAGTGAGTTTCACAGGACTGTCTGAATGGGAGCCCAGTGAGTTTCACAGGTCTGTCTGAATGGGAGCCCAGTGAGTTTCACAGGACTGTCTGAATGGGAGCCCAGTGAGTTTCACAGGACTGTCTGAATGGGAGCCCAGTGAGTTTCACTCGACTGTCTGAATGGGAGCCCAGTGAGTTTCACAGGACTGTGAATGGGAGCCCAGTGTGTTTCACAGGACTTTCTGAATGGGAGCCCAGTGAGTTTCACTGGACTGTCTGAATATGAGCCCAGTGAGTTTCACAGGACTGTGAATGGGAGCCCAGTGAGTTTCACTGGACTGTCTGAATGGGAGCCCAGTGAGTTTCACTGGACTGTGAATGGGAGCCCAGTGAGTTTCACTGGACTGTCTGAATGGGAGCCCAGTGAGTTTCACTGGACTGTCTGAATGGGAGCCCAGTGAGTTTCACTGGACTGTCAGAATGGGAGGCAAGTGAGTTTCACAGGTCTGTCTGAATGGGAGCCCAGTGAGTTTCACAGGACTGTCTGAATGGGAGCCCAGTGAGTTTCACAGGACTGTGAATGGGAGCCCAGTGAGTTTCACTGGACTGTCTGAATGGGAGCCCAGTGAGTTTCACTGGACTGTCTGAATGGGAGCCCAGTGAGTTTCACTGGACTGTCAGAATGGGAGGCAAGTGAGTTTCACGGGTCTGTCTGAATGGGAGCCCAGTGAGTTTCACAGGACTGTCTGAATGGGAGCCCAGTGAGTTTCACAGGTCTGTCTGAATGGGAGCCCAGTGAGTTTCACAGGACTGTCTGAATGGGAGCCCAGTGAGTTTCACTCGACTGTCTGAATGGGAGCCCAGTGAGTTTCACAGGACTGTGAATGGGAGCCCAGTGAGTTTCACAGGACTTTCTGAATGGGAGCCCAGTGAGTTTCACAGGACTGTCTGAATGGGAGCCCAGTGAGTATCACAGGACTGTGAATGGGAGCCCAGTGAGTTTCACTGGACTGTCTGAATGGGAGCCCAGTGAGTTTCACTGGACTGTCTGAATGGGAGCCCAGTGAGTTTCACTGGACTGTCTGAATGGGAGCCCAGTGAGTTTCACTGGACTGTCAGAATGGGAGGCAAGTGAGTTTCACAGGTCTGTCTGAATGGGAGCCCAGTGAGTTTCACAGGACTGTCTGAATGGGAGCCCAGTGAGTTTCACAGGTCTGTCTGAATGGGAGCCCAGTGAGTTTCACAGGACTTTCTGAATGGGAGCCCAGTGAGTTTCACTGGACTGTCTGAATGGGAGCCCAGTGAGTTTCACTGGACTGTCTGAATGGGAGCCCAGTGAGTTTCACTGGACTGTCAGAATGGGAGGCAAGTGAGTTTCACAGGTCTGTCTGAATGGGAGCCCAGTGAGTTTCACAGGACTGTCTGAATGGGAGCCCAGTGAGTTTCACAGGTCTGTCTGAATGGGAGCCCAGTGAGTTTCACAGGACTTTCTGAATGGGAGCCCAGTGAGTTTCACTGGACTGTCTGAATGGGAGCCCAGTGAGTTTCAATGGACTGTCAGAATGGGAGGCAAGTGAGTTTCACAGGTCTGTCTGAATGGGAGCCCAGTGAGTTTCACAGGACTGTCTGAATGGGAGCCCAGTGAGTTTCACAGGACTGTGAATGGGAGCCCAGTGAGTTTCACTGGACTGTCTGAATGGGAGCCCAGTGAGTTTCACTGGACTGTCTGAATGGGAGCCCAGTGAGTTTCACTGGACTGTCAGAATGGGAGGCAAGTGAGTTTCACGGGTCTGTCTGAATGGGAGCCCAGTGAGTTTCACAGGACTGTCTGAATGGGAGCCCAGTGTGTTTCACAGGACTGTCTGAATGGGAGCCCAGTGAGTTTCACAGGACTGTCTGAATGGGAGCCCAGTGAGTTTCACAGGACTGTCTGAATGGGAGCCCAGTGTGTTTCACAGGACTGTCTGAATGGGAGCCCAGTGAGTTTCACTGGACTGTCTGAATGGGAGCCCAGTGAGTTTCACAGGACTGTCTGAATGCGAGCCCAGTGAGTTTCACAGGACTGTCTGAATGGGAGCCCAGTGAGTTTCACAGGACTGTCTGAATGGGAGCCCAGTGAGTTTCACAGGACTGTCTGAATGGGAGCCCAGTGAGTTTCACAGGACTGTGAATAGGAGCCCAGTGAGTTTCACAGGACTGTGAATGTGAGCCCAGTGAGTTTCACAGGACTGTCTGAATGGGAGCCCAGTGAGTTTCACAGGACTGTCTGAATGGGAGCCCAGTGAGTTTCACAGGACTGTGAATGTGAGCCCAGTGAGTTTCACTGGACTGTCTGAATGGGAGCCCAGTGAGTTTCACTGGACTGTCAGAATGGGAGGCAAGTGAGTTTCACAGGTCTGTCTGAATGGGAGCCCAGTGAGTTTCACAGGACTGTCTGAATGGGAGCCCAGTGAGTTTCACAGGTCTGTCTGAATGGGAGCCCAGTGAGTTTCACAGGACTGTCTGAATGGGAGCCCAGTGAGTTTCACTCGACTGTCTGAATGGGAGCCCAGTGAGTTTCACTCGACTGTCTGAATGGGAGCCCAGTGAGTTTCACAGGACTGTGAATGGGAGCCCAGTGTGTTTCACAGGACTTTCTGAATGGGAGCCCAGTGAGTTTCACTGGACTGTCTGAATATGAGCCCAGTGAGTTTCACAGGACTGTGAATGGGAGCCCAGTGAGTTTCACTGGACTGTCTGAATGGGAGCCCAGTGAGTTTCACTGGACTGTGAATGGGAGCCCAGTGAGTTTCACAGGACTGTCTGAATGGGAGCCCAGTGAGTTTCACAGGTCTGTCTGAATGGGAGCCCAGTGAGTTTCACAGGACTGTCTGAATGGGAGCCCAGTGAGTTTCACTCGACTGTCTGAATGGGAGCCCAGTGAGTTTCACAGGACTGTGAATGGGAGCCCAGTGTGTTTCACAGGACTTTCTGAATGGGAGCCCAGTGAGTTTCACTGGACTGTCTGAATATGAGCCCAGTGAGTTTCACAGGACTGTGAATGGGAGCCCAGTGAGTTTCACTGGACTGTCTGAATGGGAGCCCAGTGAGTTTCACTGGACTGTGAATGGGAGCCCAGTGAGTTTCACTGGACTGTCTGAATGGGAGCCCAGTGAGTTTCACTGGACTGTCTGAATGGGAGCCCAGTGAGTTTCACTGGACTGTCAGAATGGGAGGCAAGTGAGTTTCACAGGTCTGTCTGAATGGGAGCCCAGTGAGTTTCACAGGACTGTCTGAATGGGAGCCCAGTGAGTTTCACAGGACTGTGAATGGGAGCCCAGTGAGTTTCACTGGACTGTCTGAATGGGAGCCCAGTGAGTTTCACTGGACTGTCTGAATGGGAGCCCAGTGAGTTTCACTGGACTGTCAGAATGGGAGGCAAGTGAGTTTCACGGGTCTGTCTGAATGGGAGCCCAGTGAGTTTCACAGGACTGTCTGAATGGGAGCCCAGTGAGTTTCACAGGTCTGTCTGAATGGGAGCCCAGTGAGTTTCACAGGACTGTCTGAATGGGAGCCCAGTGAGTTTCACTCGACTGTCTGAATGGGAGCCCAGTGAGTTTCACAGGACTGTGAATGGGAGCCCAGTGAGTTTCACAGGACTTTCTGAATGGGAGCCCAGTGAGTTTCACAGGACTGTCTGAATGGGAGCCCAGTGAGTTTCACAGGACTGTGAATGGGAGCCCAGTGAGTTTCACTGGACTGTCTGAATGGGAGCCCAGTGAGTTTCACTGGACTGTCTGAATGGGAGCCCAGTGAGTTTCACTGGACTGTCTGAATGGGAGCCCAGTGAGTTTCACTGGACTGTCAGAATGGGAGGCAAGTGAGTTTCACAGGTCTGTCTGAATGGGAGCCCAGTGAGTTTCACAGGACTGTCTGAATGGGAGCCCAGTGAGTTTCACAGGTCTGTCTGAATGGGAGCCCAGTGAGTTTCACAGGACTTTCTGAATGGGAGCCCAGTGAGTTTCACTGGACTGTCTGAATGGGAGCCCAGTGAGTTTCACTGGACTGTCAGAATGGGAGGCAAGTGAGTTTCACAGGTCTGTCTGAATGGGAGCCCAGTGAGTTTCACAGGACTGTCTGAATGGGAGCCCAGTGAGTTTCACAGGTCTGTCTGAATGGGAGCCCAGTGAGTTTCACAGGACTTTCTGAATGGGAGCCCAGTGAGTTTCACTGGACTGTCTGAATGGGAGCCCAGTGAGTTTCACTGGACTGTCAGAATGGGAGGCAAGTGAGTTTCACAGGTCTGTCTGAATGGGAGCCCAGTGAGTTTCACAGGACTGTCTGAATGGGAGCCCAGTGAGTTTCACAGGACTGTGAATGGGAGCCCAGTGAGTTTCACTGGACTGTCTGAATGGGAGCCCAGTGAGTTTCACTGGACTGTCTGAATGGGAGCCCAGTGAGTTTCACTGGACTGTCAGAATGGGAGGCAAGTGAGTTTCACGGGTCTGTCTGAATGGGAGCCCAGTGAGTTTCACAGGACTGTCTGAATGGGAGCCCAGTGTGTTTCACAGGACTGTCTGAATGGGAGCCCAGTGAGTTTCACAGGACTGTCTGAATGGGAGCCCAGTGAGTTTCACAGGACTGTCTGAATGGGAGCCCAGTGTGTTTCACAGGACTGTCTGAATGGGAGCCCAGTGAGTTTCACTGGACTGTCTGAATGGGAGCCCAGTGAGTTTCACAGGACTGTCTGAATGCGAGCCCAGTGAGTTTCACAGGACTGTCTGAATGGGAGCCCAGTGAGTTTCACAGGACTGTCTGAATGGGAGCCCAGTGAGTTTCACAGGACTGTCTGAATGGGAGCCCAGTGAGTTTCACAGGACTGTGAATAGGAGCCCAGTGAGTTTCACAGGACTGTGAATGTGAGCCCAGTGAGTTTCACAGGACTGTCTGAATGGGAGCCCAGTGAGTTTCACAGGACTGTCTGAATGGGAGCCCAGTGAGTTTCACAGGACTGTGAATGTGAGCCCAGTGAGTTTCACTGGACTGTCTGAATGGGAGCCCAGTGAGTTTCACTGGACTGTCAGAATGGGAGGCAAGTGAGTTTCACAGGTCTGTCTGAATGGGAGCCCAGTGAGTTTCACAGGACTGTCTGAATGGGAGCCCAGTGAGTTTCACAGGTCTGTCTGAATGGGAGCCCAGTGAGTTTCACAGGACTCTCTGAATGGGAGCCCAGTGAGTTTCACTCGACTGTCTGAATGGGAGCCCAGTGAGTTTCACAGGACTGTGAATGGGAGCCCAGTGTGTTTCACAGGACTTTCTGAATGGGAGCCCAGTGAGTTTCACTGGACTGTCTGAATATGAGCCCAGTGAGTTTCACAGGACTGTGAATGGGAGCCCAGTGAGTTTCACTGGACTGTCTGAATGGGAGCCCAGTGAGTTTCACTGGACTGTGAATGGGAGCCCAGTGAGTTTCACTGGACTGTCTGAATGGGAGCCCAGTGAGTTTCACTGGACTGTCTGAATGGGAGCCCAGTGAGTTTCACTGGACTGTCAGAATGGGAGGCAAGTGAGTTTCACAGGTCTGTCTGAATGGGAGCCCAGTGAGTTTCACAGGACTGTCTGAATGGGAGCCCAGTGAGTTTCACAGGACTGTGAATGGGAGCCCAGTGAGTTTCACTGGACTGTCTGAATGGGAGCCCAGTGAGTTTCACTGGACTGTCTGAATGGGAGCCCAGTGAGTTTCACTGGACTGTCAGAATGGGAGGCAAGTGAGTTTCACAGGTCTGTCTGAATGGGAGCCCAGTGAGTTTCACAGGACTGTCTGAATGGGAGCCCAGTGAGTTTCACAGGTGTGTCTGAATGGGAGCCCAGTGAGTTTCACAGGACTGTCTGAATGGGAGCCCAGTGAGTTTCACTCGACTGTCTGAATGGGAGCCCAGTGAGTTTCACAGGACTGTGAATGGGAGCCCAGTGAGTTTCACAGGACTGTGAATGGGAGCCCAGTGAGTTTCACAGGACTTTCTGAATGGGAGCCCAGTGAGTTTCACAGGACTGTCTGAATGGGAGCCCAGTGAGTTTCACAGGACTGTGAATGGGAGCCCAGTGAGTTTCACTGGACTGTCTGAATGGGAGCCCAGTGAGTTTCACTGGACTGTCTGAATGGGAGCCCAGTGAGTTTCACTGGACTCTCAGAATGGGAGGCAAGTGAGTTTCACAGGTCTGTCTGAATGGGAGCCCAGTGAGTTTCACAGGACTGTCTGAATGGGAGCCCAGTGAGTTTCACAGGTCTGTCTGAAATGGAGCCCTGTGAGTTTCACAGGACTGTCTGAATGGGAGCCCAGTGAGTTTCACTCGACTGTCTGAATGGGAGCCCAGTGAGTTTCACAGGACTGTGAATGGGAGCCCAGTGTGTTTCACAGGACTTTCTGAATGGGAGCCCAGTGAGTTTCACTGGACTGTCTGAATATGAGCCCAGTGAGTTTCACAGGACTGTGAATGGGAGCCCAGTGAGTTTCACTGGACTGTCTGAATGGGAGCCCAGTGAGTTTCACTGGACTGTCAGAATGGGAGGCAAGTGAGTTTCACAGGTCTGTCTGAATGGGAGCCCAGTGAGTTTCACAGGACTGTCTGAATGGGAGCCCAGTGAGTTTCACAGGACTGTCTGAATGGGAGCCCAGTGAGTTTCACAGGACTGTGAATAGGAGCCCAGTGAGTTTCACAGGACTGTGAATGTGAGCCCAGTGAGTTTCACAGGACTGTCTGAATGGGAGCCCAGTGAGTTTCACAGGACTGTCTGAATGGGAGCCCAGTGAGTTTCACAGGACTGTGAATGTGAGCCCAGTGAGTTTCACTGGACTGTCTGAATGGGAGCCCAGTGAGTTTCACTGGACTGTCAGAATGGGAGGCAAGTGAGTTTCACAGGTCTGTCTGAATGGGAGCCCAGTGAGTTTCACAGGACTGTCTGAATGGGAGCCCAGTGAGTTTCACAGGTCTGTCTGAATGGGAGCCCAGTGAGTTTCACAGGACTGTCTGAATGGGAGTCCAGTGAGTTTCACTCGACTGTCTGAATGGGAGCCCAGTGAGTTTCACAGGACTGTGAATGGGAGCCCAGTGTGTTTCACAGGACTTTCTGAATGGGAGCCCAGTGAGTTTCACTGGACTGTCTGAATATGAGCCCAGTGAGTTTCACAGGACTGTGAATGGGAGCCCAGTGAGTTTCACTGGACTGTCTGAATGGGAGCCGAGTGAGTTTCACTGGACTGTGAATGGGAGCCCAGTGAGTTTCACTGGACTGTCTGAATGGGAGCCCAGTGAGTTTCACTGGACTGTCTGAATGGGAGCCCAGTGAGTTTCACTGGACTGTCAGAATGGGAGGCAAGTGAGTTTCACAGGTCTGTCTGAATGGGAGCCCAGTGAGTTTCACAGGACTGTCTGAATGGGAGCCCAGTGAGTTTCACCGGACTGTGAATGGGAGCCCAGTGAGTTTCACTGGACTGTCTGAATGGGAGCCCAGTGAGTTTCACTGGACTGTCTGAATGGGAGCCCAGTGAGTTTCACTGGACTGTCAGAATGGGAGGCAAGTGAGTTTCACAGGTCTGTCTGAATGGGAGCCCAGTGAGTTTCACAGGACTGTCTGAATGGGAGCCCAGTGAGTTTCACAGGTCTGTCTGAATGGGAGCCCAGTGAGTTTCACAGGACTGTCTGAATGGGAGCCCAGTGAGTTTCACTCGACTGTCTGAATGGGAGCCTAGTGAGTTTCACAGGACTGTGAATGGGAGCCCAGTGAGTTTCACAGGACTTTCTGAATGGGAGCCCAGTGAGTTTCACAGGACTGTCTGAATGGGAGCCCAGTGAGTTTCACAGGACTGTGAATGGGAGCCCAGTGAGTTTCACTGGACTGTCTGAATGGGAGCCCAGTGAGTTTCACTGGACTGTCTGAATGGGAGCCCAGTGAGTTTCACTGGACTGTCAGAATGGGAGGCAAGTGAGTTTCACAGGTCTGTCTGAATGGGAGCCCAGTGAGTTTCACAGGACTGTCTGAATGGGAGCCCAGTGAGTTTCACAGGTCTGTCTGAATGGGAGCCCAGTGAGTTTCACAGGACTGTCTGAATGGGAGCCCAGTGAGTTTCACTCGACTGTCTGAATGGGAGCCCAGTGAGTTTCACTGGACTGTCTGAATATGAGCCCAGTGAGTTTCACAGGACTGTGAATGGGAGCCCAGTGAGTTTCACTGGACTGTCTGAATGGGAGCCCAGTGAGTTTCACTGGACTGTCTGAATGGGAGCCCAGTGAGTTTCACTGGACTGTCAGAATGGGAGGCAAGTGAGTTTCACAGGTCTGTCTGAATGGGAGCCCAGTGAGTTTCACAGGACTGTCTGAATGGGAGCCCAGTGAGTTTCACAGGTCTGTCTGAATGGGAGCCCAGTGAGTTTCACTCGACTGTCTGAATGGGAGCCCAGTGAGTTTCACAGGACTGTGTATGGGAGCCCAGTGTGTTTCACAGGACTTTCTGAATGGGAGCCCAGTGAGTTTCACTGGACTGTCTGAATATGAGCCCAGTGAGTTTCACAGGACTTTCTGAATGGGAGCCCAGTGAGTTTCACAGGACTGTGAATGGGAGCCCAGTGTGTTTCACAGGACTTTGTGAATGGGAGCCAAGTGAGTTTCACTGGACTGTCTGAATATGAGCCCAGTGAGTTTCACAGGACTTTCTGAATGGGAGCCCAGTGAGTTTCACAGGACTGTGAATGGGAGCCCAGTGAGTTTCACAGGACTGTCTGAATGGGAGCCCAGTGAGTTTCACTGGACTGTCTGAATGGGAGCCAAGTGAGTTTCACAGGACTGTCTGAATGGGAGCCCAGTGAGTTTCACAGGACTGTCTGAATGGGAGCCCAGTGAGGTTCACAGGACTGTCTGAATGGGAGCCCAGTGAGTTTCACTGGACTGTCTGAATGGGAGCCCAGTGAGTTTCACTGGACTGTCTGAATGGGAGCCTAGTGAGTTTCACAGGACTGTCTGAATGGGAGCCCAGTGAGTTTCACTGGACTGTCTGAATGGGAGCCCAGTGAGTTTCACAGGACTGTGAATGTGAGCCCAGTGAGTTTCACAGGACTGTCTGAATGGGAGCCCAGTGAGTTTCACAGGACTGTCTGAATGGGAGCCCAGTGAGTTTCACAGGACTGTCTGAATGGGAGCCCAGTGAGTTTTACAGGACTGTGAATGGGAGCCCAGTGAGTTTCACAGGACTGTGAATGGGAGCCCAGTGAGTTTCACAGGACTGTGAATGGGAGCCCAGTGAGTTTCACAGGACTGTGAATGTGAGCCCAGTGAGTTTCACAGGACTGTGAATGTGAGCCCAGTGAGTTTCACAGGACTGTCTGAATGGGAGCCCAGTGAGTTTCACTGGGCTGTCTGAATGGGAGCCCAGTGAGTTTCACTGGGCTGTCTGAATGGGAGCCCAGTGAGTTTCACTGGGCTGTCTGAATGGGAGCCCAGTGAGTTTCACTGGGCTGTCTGAATGGGAGCCCAGTGAGTTTCAATAGACTGTCTGAATGGGAGCCCAGTGAGTTTCACTGGGTTGTCTGAATGGGAGCCCAGTGAGTTTCACTGGGCTGTCTGAATGGGAGCCCAGTGAGTTTCAATAGACTGTCTGAATGTGAGCCCAGTGAGTATCACTGGGCTGTCTGAATGGGAGCCCAGTGAGTTTCAATAGACTGTCTGAATGGGAGCCCAGTGAGTTTCACAGGACTGTCTGAATGGGAGCCCAGTGAGTTTCACAGGACTGTTTGAATGGGAGCCCAGTGAGTTTCACAGGTCTGTCTGAATGGGAGCCCAGTGAGTTTCACAGGACTGTCTGAATGGGAGCCCAGTGAGTTTCACAGGACTGTCTGAATGGGAGCCCAGTGAGTTTCACAGGACTGTCTGAATGGGAGCCCAGTGTGTTTCACAGGACTGTCTGAATGGGAGCCCAGTGAGTTTCACAGGACTGTCTGAATGGGAGCCCAGTGAGTTTCACAGGTCTGTCTGAATGGGAGCCCAGTGAGTTTCACAGGACTGTCTGAATGGGAGCCCAGTGAGTTTCACAGGACTGTCTGAATGGGAGCCCAGTGAGTTTCACTGGACTGTCTGAATGGGAGCCCAGTGAGTTGCACAGGACTGTCTGAATGGGAGCCCAGTGAGTTTCACAGGACTGTCTGAATGGGAGCCCAGTGAGTTTCACAGGACTGTCTGAATGGGAGCCCAGTGAGTTTCACAGGACTGTGAATGGGAGCCCAGTGAGTTTCACAGGGCTGTGAATGTGAGCCCAGTGAGTTTCACAGGACTGTCTGAATGGGAGCCCAGTGAGTTTCACTGGACTGTCTGAATGGGAGCCCAGTGAGTTTCACAGGACTGTCTGAATGGGAGCCCAGTGAGTTTCACAGGACTGTCTGAATGGGAGCCCAGTGAGTTTCACAGGACTGTGAATGCGAGCCCAGTGAGTTTCACAGGAGTGTGAATGGGAGCCCAGTGAGTTTCACAGGACTGTCTGAATCGGAGCCCAGTGAGATTCACAGGACTGTGAATGTGAGCCCGGTGAGTTTCACAGGACTGTCTGAATGGGAGCCCAGTGAGTTTCACTGGACTGTCAGAATGGGAGCCCAGTGAGTTTCACAGGACTGTGAATGGGAGCACAGTGAGTTTCACTGGACTGTCTGAATGGGAGCCCAGTGAGTTTCACTGGACTGTCTGAATGGGAGCCCAGTGAGTTTCACAGGACTGTGAATGGGAGCCCAGTGAGTTTCACAGGACTGTGAATGGGAGCCCAGTGAGATTCACAGGACTGTGAATGGGAGCCCAGTGAGTTTAACAGGACTGTGAATGGGAGCCCAGTGAGTTTCACTGGACTGTCTGAATGGGAGCCCAGTGAGTTTCACTGGACTGTCTGAATGGGAGCCCAGTGAGTATCACAGGACTGTCTGAATGGGAGCCCAGTGAGTTTCACAGGACTGTCTGAATGGGAGCCCAGTGAGTTTCACAGGACTGTCTGAATGGGAGCCCAGTGAGTTTCACAGGACTGTCTGAATGGGAGCCCAGTGTGTTTCACAGGACTGTCTGAATTGGAGCCCAGTGAGTTTCACAGGACTGTCTGAATGGGAGCCCAGTGAGTTTCACAGGACTGTCTGAATGGGAGCCCAGTGAGTTTCACAGGACTGTGAATGGGAGCCCAGTGAGTTTCACAGGACTGTCTGAATGGGAGCCCGGTGAGTTTCACAGGACTGTCTGAATGGGAGCCCAGTGAGTTTCACTGGACTGTCTGAATGGGAGCCCAGTGAGTTTCACAGGACTGTCTGAATGGGAGCCCAGTGAGTTTCACAGGACTGTGAATGTGAGCCCAGTGAGTTTCACTGGACTGTCTGAATGGGAGCCCAGTGAGTTTCACTGGACTGTCAGAATGGGAGGCAAGTGAGTTTCACAGGTCTGTCTGAATGGGAGCCCAGTGAGTTTCACAGGACTGTCTGAATTGGAGCCCAGTGAGTTTCACTGGACCGTCTGAATGGGAGCCCAGTGAATTTCACTGGACCGTCTGAATGGGTGCCCAGTGAGTTTCACTGGACTGACTGAATGGGAGCCCAGTGAGTTTCACTGGACTGACTGAATGGGAGCCCAGTGAGTTTCATAGGACTATGAATGGGAGCCCAGTGAGTTTCACAGGTCTGTCTGAATGGGAGCCCAGTGAGTTTCACAGGTCTGTCTGAATGGGAACCCAGTGAGTTTCACAGGACTGTCTGAATGGGAGCCCAGTGAGTTTCACAGGTCTGTCTGAATGGGAGCCCAGTGAGTTTCACTGGACTGTCTGAATGGGAGCCCAGTGAGTTTCACAGGACTGTCTGAATGGGAGCCCAGTGTGTTTCACAGGACTGTCTGGATGGGAGCCCAGTGAGTTTCACAGGACTGTTTGAATGGGAGCCCAGTGAGTTTTACAGGACTGTGAATGGGAGCCACGTGAGTTTCACAGGACTGTGAATGGGAGCCCAGTGAGTTTCACAGGACTGTCTGAATGGGAGCCCAGTGAGTTTCACAGGACTGTCTGAATGGGAGGCCAGTGAGTTTCACAGGACTGTCTGAATGGGAGCCCAGTGAATTTCACAGGACTGTCTGAATGGGAGCCCAGTGAGTTTCACAGGACTGTCTGAATGGGAGCCCAGTGAGTTTCACAGGACTGTCTGAATGGGAGCCCAGTGAGTTTCACAGGACTGTCTGAATGGGAGCCCAGTGAGTTTCACTGGACTGTCTGAATGGGAGCCCAGTGAGTTTCACTGGACTGTCTGAATGGGAGCCCAGTGAGTTTCACAGGACTGTGAATGGGAGCCCAGTGAATTTCACAGGACTGTGAATGGGAGCCCAGTGAGATTCACAGGACTGTGAATGGGAGCCCAGTGAGTTTCACCGGACTGTGAATGGGAGCCCAGTGAGTTTCACTGGACTGTCTGAATGGGAGTCCAGTGAGTTTCACTGGACTGTCTGAATGGGAGCCCAGTGAGTTTCACAGTACTGTCTGAATGGGAGCCCAGTGAGTTTCACAGGACTGTCTGGATGGGAGCCCAGTGAGTTTCACTGGAATGTCTGAATGGGAGCCCAGTGAGTTTCACAGGACTGTCTGAATGGGAGCCCAGTGAGTTTCACTGGACTGTCTGAATGGGAGCCCAGTGAGTTTCACAGGACTGTCTGAATGTGAGCCCAGTGAGTTTCACAGGGCTGTCTGAATGGGAGCCCAGTGAGTTTCACTGGACTGTCTGAATGGGAGCCCAGTGAGTTTCACAGGACTGTGAATGGGAGCCCAGTGAGTTTCACAGGACTGTGAATGGGAGCCCAGTGAGATTCACAGGACTGTGAATGTGAGCCCAGTGTGTTTCACAGGACTGTGAATGGGAGCCCAGTGAGTTTCACGGGACCGTCTGAATGGGAGCCCAGTGAATTTCACTGGACTGACTGAATGGGAGCCCAGTGAGTTTCACTGGACTGTCTGAATGGGAGCCCAGTGAGTTTCAATTGACTGTCTGAATGGGAGCCCAGTGAGTTTCACAGGTCTGTCTGAATGGGAACCCAGTGAGTTTCACAGGACTGTCTGAATGGGAGCCCAGTGAGTTTCACAGGTCTGTCTGAATGGCAGCCCAGTGAGTTTCACAGGACTGTCTGAATGGGAGCCCAGTGAGTTTCACTGGACTGTCTGAATGGGAGCCCAGTGAGTTTCACAGGACTGTCTGAATGGGAGCCCAGTGTGTTTCACAGGACTGTCTGAATGGGAGCCCAGTGAGTTTCACAGGACTGTCTGAATTGGAGCCCAGTGAGTTTCACAGGACTGTGAATGTTAGCCCAGTGAGTTTCACAGGACTGTCTGAATGGGAGCCCAGTGAGTTTCACAGGACAGTCTGAATGGGAGCCCAGTGAGTTTCGCAGGACTGTGAATGGGAGCCCAGTGAGTTTCGCAGGACTGTGAATGGGAGCCCAGTGAATTTCACAGGACTGTCTGAATGGGAGCCCAGTGAGTTTCACAGGACTGTGAATGTGAGCCCAGTGAGTTTCACAGGACTGTCTGAATGGGAGCCCAGTGAGTTTCACAGGACTGTCTGAATGGGAGCCCAGTGAGTTTCACAGGACTGTGAATGGGAGCCCAGTGAGTTTCACAGGACTGTGAATGGGAGCCCAGTGAGTTTCACTGGGCTGTCTGAATGGGAGCCCAGTGAGTTTCAATAGACTGTCTGAATGGGAGCCCAGTGTGTTTCACAGGACTGTGAATGGGAGCCCAGTGAGTTTCACTGGGCTGTCTGAATGGGAGCCCAGTGAGTTTCACAGGACTGTGAATGGGAGCCCAGTGAGTTTCACAGGACTGTGAATGGGAGCCCAGTGAGTTTCACTGGGCTGTCTGAATGGGAGCCCAGTGAGTTTCACAGGACTGTCTGAATGGGAGCCCAGTGAGTTTCACAGGACTGTGAATGGGAGCCCAGTGAGTTTCACAGGACTGTGAATGGGAGCCCAGTGAGTTTCACTGGGCTGTCTGAATGGGAGCCCAGTGAGTTTCAATAGACTGTCTGAATGGGAGCCCAGTGAGTTTCACAGGACTGTCTGAATGGGAGCCCAGTGAGTTTCACAGGACTGTCTGAATGGGAGCCCAGTGAGTTTCACAGGACTGTCTGAATGGGAGCCCAGTGAGTTTCACTGGACTGTCTGAATGGGAGCCCAGTGAGTTTCACAGGACTGTCTGAATGGGAGCCCAGTGATTTTCACAGGATTGTGAATGGGAGCCCAGTGAGTTTCACAGGACTGTCTGAATGGGAGCCTAGTGAGTTTCACAGGACTGTGAATGTGAGCCCAGTGAGTTTCACTGGACTGTGAATGGGAGCCCAGTGAGTTTCACAGGATTGTGAATGGGAGCCCAGTGAGTTTCACAGTATTGTGAATGGGAGCCCAGTGAGTTTCACACAATTGTTTGAATGGGAGCCCAGTGAGTTTCACAGAATTGTTTGAATGGGTGCCCAGTGAGTTTCATAGGATCTGGTAAAGTGACTCAGTGAACCTGTTGCTGAAATCATTGTAATTTCCCAAAAATGGGAATATAGATTATCAAAGTTTTACTGTACTAGATGTTGTCAGATTTATTTTTAATATCTAATATTGCTTAATAATTTAAACTGAAATAATCCTTTCTTTCTGATATGATTTTAAATGTTTCCCCGACATAGAAATTCCTCGTACATTCATAGTCATAGAGTTATACTGCATAGAAATAGGCAGTTCATCCATACTGACCAAGACATCTATCTGAACAGGTAGTCAGACAGGACATCAGAAATCATCTCCTTCTTCAAAGAACAGGGTTTCCTATCCTCCACCATTGATGCTACCGTCACTTGTATCTCCTCCGTTTTCTGGACATCCGCACTCACTCCATCTTCCCGTCAGCTTAACAGTGATAAAGTTCATTTTGCTCTTACCTATCACTCCACAAGCCTCCACATCCAACACATCATCCTCTACAACTTACACCGTCTCCAAAGGGATCCCACCACCAAACATATCTTTCCCTCCTCCCCACTCTTTGCTTTCCTCAGGGAATGCTGTCTCCATAATTCCCTTGTCTATTTGTCCCTCCCCACTATCTCCCTCTCTGTACCTATCCCTGCAAGCGGCCGAAGTGCTACACTTGACCATCCCCCTCCTCCCTCACCTACTTTTAGGGCCCCAAGCTTCCAGGTGAGGCAGCATTTCACCTGTGCATTTGCTGGAGTCATATATTGTGTTCAGTCCTCCCAATGTGGTCTCCTCTACATTGGTGATCAGTAGACCACAGCGTCAAACACTTCTGTTCCATCTGCCAAAAACTGAACCTTCCGGTGGTCAAACATTTTAATTCCCATTCCCGTTCCGACATGTCGGTCTATGGCCTCCTCCTGTGCCACAATGAAACCACCATCACATATTCCTTCTGGGTAGCCTCCAACCTGATGGCATGAATATCAACTTCTCCTTCCAGTTAAAAAAAAATCCCTTCCCCTCCCCTCTTTTTCCATTTCCCACTCTTACCTCTTCTCACCTGCTTATCAACTACCCCTGGTTTCCCTCCTCTTTCCCTTTCTCCTATGATCCACTCTCCTCTCCTATCAGATTCCGTCCTCTCCAGCCCGTTACCTTTCCCACTCGTCTGGCTTCAACTATTACCTTCTTGTTACTCACCTTCCCCTCCCCCACCTTTTTATTCTGTCATCTTCCCCCTTTCCATTCCTGAAGGAGGGTCTTGGCCTGACACATTCATCCCCATGGATGTTGCCTGACTTTTTGGATTTCCAGCATCGACAGAATTTCTTGTGTTTGTGATATGCTTGTTCCATATGCCTGTGTTTGGCTGATATTCCACCACCCCCAGACTTTTTTAAATGAATGTACTTGTCCAAATATCATTTAAACACTGAAAGTGAAACCTAGGCTTAGACCTGGGACCAGGTACCTTCCTCTGCAACTGGATCCTTGACTTGCACCCAAGAAACTGCGTTCAATAAGGGTAGGTCACACCACCTCTGTAATGATTATCCTCAGCACTGGTACTCTGCAAGGCCACATCCTAAACTCCTTACTTACTCTCTACACCAGACCAAATTCATTGATGATCATTGTTGTTGTCAGAATATCATTAATGGTAAGATGGAGTACCAGAAGGAGATAGAGAAAACAGTGGTATGGTGTCAAGACAGAAACCTTTCTGTCATTATTAGCAAAACAAAAGACCCTTGTCATTGATATCACAAAGCAGGATGGAGCATGTGTTTTGTGTGTATCAAAGATAATGAGGTAAAATAGTTCAGAATTTCAAGCTCCCAGGCGTAGGTTTTGGTCCAGTCATGTAGGTGCTACGATTAAGAAAGCACATCTACTTTCTCAGAAGGCTAAGCATATTCGTCAGAACATTGTTAAGCTTCACCAATTCTCCAATACACTATAGAAAGCATCCTATCTGGATGCATCACATCTTGGTATAGTAACTGCTTTGGCCAGGACTGCAAGAAATCACAATGAGTTGTGAATAGCGCCCAGTTCATCATGAAAACCAGCCTCCTCACCACTGATTCTGCATACACTTCTAGCTGCCTCAATGATCAGCTATTATAATCAAAAATGCCTCCTACCCTAGTCATTCCGTCTTCTGCCTTCTATCGAACAGAAGATACACCAGCTTGATAAATTGCACAACCAGTTAACTCAAGGCCAAGGATCTATTCTGTTATGTGACTCTTAAATGGGCCTCTGAGATGATGGAAGTGAATTCTTGATCTCTCGATTTAATTCATGGCCTTTGCACCTTATTGGTGAACATGCACTGAACTTCCTTTGTGACTAACTGAAACGTTCTGTGTTCTGTTATTACTTTTCCTTTTACAGGTATATTAGCTCAACATACTTATGCTTGTTAAGGTTTGTTTGGATGGCGTGCAAAACAAGGTTTTTAGCTAAATCTTGGTAACCATCACTGTAATAAACTGATTATCAATTACCATTCAGGAAAATCCAGCCGTCTGGAGCAGGTGACCTGAAGCTTGGTTAGAGAAGTAATTATTAAGCACCAGAAGGAAAACAAGTTAAAAAGACAGAGTTTGTAGAAGTGAATTCTGAAACTGTGGCTCCAGAAAGTCAGAAAACACAAAAAATGCTCAGCAGGTAAAATTGCGCTGACTGAAATGTCAATCCTGATGAAAGGTCAGTGATTTGAAACACTGACTCTGCTTCTTTCCCCAGATACTGCCTGATTTGCTGAGTGCATAATTATCAATGATAGGAAAATCAAATATGTATCTGTGTAAAATGGATAGGAGTGTCTCAGTGATACAGTTAGCAGAGCTGCTGGCTCACAGAGTCCCAGTTTTGATGTTGTCTGTATGGAGTTTGCATGATTGCCTGTGGCTATCTGTTTCCTTGAGCACACCGGTATTCTCTCTCAGCCAAAGATGTGCATGTTGGTAGGTTAACTGACCACTATAAATTGCCCTTAGGATGTATGTGAGTTGCAGAACTAGTAGTTGGGTGATACGAAAATAAAGAGGATAAAAAAGACTGGGATTAATGTGGAATTAGTGTATGTAGGTGGTTGGGAGATTGACCACAGAATCAGAAATAAGGAATGGTGAAAATAGGATAAAATTGGAGGGCAAGGCTTTCAAAAAGTTAGAAAATGCAGGTTTTGGAAAACTGAAATAAAATCAGAAAATGCAGGAAAATGCTCAGTGGGTAAAATTACATAGATCCAAAGGTAACTACTGATGAAAAGCCATTAAGATGAACCATTGACTCTGTTTCTCTCTTCCCAGATGCTGTCTGATTTGTTGAGTGTTTCCAGCTTTTTCTGCCTTCATTTGTGTTGCAAATGCATTAGTTTACTGGTATAGATTCATTTCAGTTAGCTGATCCTTTATGTAAATTATTTCTAGGTGCCGAAGGCTGCCCAAAGCCTTGAAGGAGTGGCAGGCATTTCTGGATCTGAAGAAGAAAATAGATGATTTTAGTGAATCATGTCCTCTCCTGGAAATGATGTCCAGTAAATCAATACAACCTAGACATTGGAAGCAGATATCTGCCACAACAAAGCATAAATTTAATATTGAATCGGAATCATTCTCACTGAAAAATGTCATGGATGCTCCACTGCTTCAATTTAAAGATGATATTGAGGTATCTTGAGTTATTAGTATCAGCCAAGACCTGCAGAGTAATAGTTGTGGGATTGGAAGCTAGTTCTACACTCTGCTAAGTTTGCTTGTCCATTGAAGTCTGCCAGATTTTCACCAGTGTTTATTGCAGCTTTATGTATAATTTTTAAATAAGTTGAATTCTTTTGTGCTCTGTAAAACTTAACGCTATGCAGTTTGTTTCAAAATTATATCACTATTATTATTGTCTTACAATTTAAAAAAATTCATTCTTCTGATGTGAGTACATGGAATGATTGTAATTTGGTGATTGTCCCTGGTTCCATTAACAACTGAATGCTTCACTTGACCACCTCCAATGTCAGTTGCATTGCCATAGAACAGCTACAACAAGCAAGGAATGAACAGCAGACTTCCTCCTTAAAGATCATTAGCACAGATATCCACAACGTCGAGTTTATAATCATGTTCAGTAATACCAGTATTCCAGTACTTTATTAATTAAGTTTAATTTCAATTGTTTCCATTGAAGCCAATCTCCTTCCCTACTTTTCCTTCATATCAAAAACCATTGTGTATTTTATGGAAATGTTTATTGTTTTTAAGTTGGTTTATTATTGTCATATGTACTGAGGTACAGTGAAAATCTAGTCATGCATACTGTCCTGACAGATCAATACATTACAACAGTGCATTCAGGTAGTGTGAGCTAAAACTATAAACAGAGCAGAATGAAGTGTTACAGTTACAGGTAGACAATAAAGTGCAAGGTCATAAGGAGGAAAACTGAGGACAAGAGTCCATTTTATCAGATTAGGAAACCATTCAATAGACTTATGGGATAGAAGTTGTATTTGAGCCCATTGGTACATGCAATGGTATCTTCTGCCCAATGGAAAGAGGGCGAAGAGAGGATGTCTGGTTTGGGTGGGGTCTTTGATTATGTTGACTGTTTTTCTGAGATAATGAGAAGTGCAGACAGAGTCCATGGAGCAGAGGCTGGTTTCTGTGGTGTGCTGAGATGTGTCCATAAATCTCTGCAGTTTCTTGTGGTCACAGGTAGAGAAGTTACCATACCAAGTCTAATTAAAGGGTCAAATTTCTTTATCCTCTTGGACAAGTAGAGGTGCTGGTAGGCTCTCTCTTGGCCACGGAGTCATGTAGATTGATCAGAACAGGCTATTGCTGATGCTAATTCTAGGCAATTTCTAGAGAAGGTTACATAGTCGGCACAACATTGTGGGCCAAAGGGCCTGTGATGTGCTGTGGATTTCTATGTTCTATGAATTGGGAGAGTTGGAATTGCTCTGAAAATGAGCATGAACTTGTTGAGTTGTAAATCCTCTTACTTCGTTGCATGGATGTTCTAGTTATTAAGAAGTGTAGTGACCACACTATGTATTACAAACTCCTATACATAGCAGTATCATAACATAAAGCATTTGATTTTGAAAAGTTAATTGAGGACCAAGTATATACCTAGATAGTGAACAAACGTTGATTTCCAAGTCTCCCAAACATAACTTATTTACACAGCTTCTTCAAAAATTGCATCACAAACACGATAGGGATCCATTATGTTTCAGTTGATGAAAAAGTTAATTTTGATTTTCTATTTAACCAGTTTTATGACTGAAAGTGATAATGGCTGATCTAACTTCCATATGTAATGTCCTTTAGGATATTTGCATATCCTCTGTGAAGGAGAAGGACATTGAGGCCAAGTTGACTCAAGTGATACAGACCTGGACCAGTCAGATCCTAAGTTTCTCAACATTTAAGAACCGAGGTGAGCTGCTGCTCAGAGGAGTGGAGACAACAGAAATCATAACAATGATGGAGGACAGTTTGATGATCTTGAACTCTTTACTCAGCAACAGGTACAAGCTCAGATTACATTATCAGTAATTTGTTTATGTAGCATCCAATGCAATAGACAATAGGTGCAGAAGTAGACCATTCAGCCCTTTGAGCTTGCACTGCCATTTTGAGATCATGGCTGATCATCTACTATCAATACCCGGTTCCTGCCTTGTCCCCATATCCCTTGATTCCCCTATCCATAAGATACCTATCTAGCTCCTTCTTGAAAGCATCCAGAGAATTGGCCTCCACTGCCTTCCGAGGCAGTGCATTCCAGACCCCCACAACTCTCCAGGAGAAGAAGTTTTTCCTTAACTCTGTCCTAAATGACCTACCCCTTATTCTCAAACCCTGCCCTCTGGTACTGGACTCTCCCAGCATCTGGAATATATTTCCTGCCTCTATCTTGTCCAATCCCTTAATAATCTTATATGTTGCAATCAGATCCCCTGTCAATCTCCTTAATTCCAGTGTGTACAAGCCCAGTCTCTCTAACCTCTCTGCGTAAGACAGTCCTGACATCCCAGGAATTAACCTTGTAAATCTATGCTGCACTTCCTCTACAGCCAGGATGTCCTTCCTTAACCCTGGAGACCAAAACTGTACACAATACTCCAGGTGTGGTCTCACCAGGACCCTGTATGCAAATGCAAGAGAATTTCCTTGCTCTTGTACTCAATTCCCTTTGTAATAAAAGTCAACATTCCATTAGCCTTCTTCACTGCCTGCTGCACTTGCTCATTCACCTTCAGTGACTGATGAACAAGGACTCCTAGATCTCTTTGTATTTCCCCCTTACCTAACTCTACACCGTTCAGATAATAATCTGCCTTCCTGTTCTTACTCCCAAAGTGGATAACCTCACACTTATTCACATTAAACGTCATCTGCCAAGTATCTGCCCACTCACCCAGCCTATCCAAGTCACCCTGAATTCTCCTAATATCCTCATCACATGTCACACTGCCACCCAGCTTAGTATCATCAGCAAACTTGCTGATGTTATTCTCAATGCCTTCATCTAAATCGTGACGTAAATTGTAAACAGCTGTGGTCCCAATACCGAGCCCTGTGGCACCCCACTAGTCACCACCTGCCATTCCGAGAAACACCCATTCACCGCTACCCTTTGCTTTCTATCTGCCAACCAGTTTTCTATCCATGTCAATGTCTTTCCCCCCAATGCCATGAGCTTTGATTTTACCCACCAATCTCCTATGTGGGACCTTATCAAATGCCTTCTGAAAATCGAGGTACACTACATCCACTGGATCTCCCTTGTCTAACTTCCTGGTTACATCCTCGAAAAACTCCAATAGATTAGTCAAGCATGATTTACCCTTTGTAAATCCATGCTGGCTTGGCCCAATCCTATCACTGCTATCTAGATATGCCACCATTTCATCTTTAATAATGGACTCTAGCATCTTCCCCACTACTGATGTTAGGCTTACAGGATGATAGTTCTCTGTTTTCTCCCTTACTCCTTTCTTAAAAAGTGGGATAACATTAGCCATTCTCCAATCCTCAGGAACTGATCCTGAATCTAAGGAACATTGGAAAATGATTACCAATGCATCCGCAATTTCCAGGGCCACCTCCTTTAGTACCCTAGGATGCAAACCATCTGGACCTGGGGATTTGTCAGCCTTCAGTCCCATCAGTCTACTCATCACTGTTTTCTTCCTAATGTCAATCTGTTTCATTTCCTCTGTTACCCTATGTCCTTGGCCCATCCATACATCTGGGAGATTGCTTGTGTCTTCCTTAGTGAAGACAGATCTAAAGTACTTATTAAATTCTTCTGCCATTTCTCTTTTTCCCATAACAATTTCACCCAATTCATTCTTCAAGGGCCCAACATTGTTCTTAACTATCTTCTTTCTCTTCACATACCTAAAAAAAAAAACGCGTTGGCTATCCTCCTTTATATTCCTGACTAGCTTGCGTTCGTACCTCATTTTTTCTCCCCGTATTGCCTTTTTAGTTAAGTTCTGTTGTTCCTTAAAAATTTCTCAATCATCTGTCCTCCCACTCACCTTAACTCTGTCATACTTCCTTTTTTTTAATGCTATGCAATCTCTGACTTCCTTTTTCAACCACTGTGGCCCCTTTCCCTCCTTTGAATTCTTCCTTCTCTGGGTGATGAACTGATTTTGCACCTTGTGCATTATTCCCAAGAATACCTGCCATTGCTGTTCCACTGTCTTTTCTGCTAGGATATCCGTCCAGTTAACTTTGGCCAGCTCCTCCCTCATGGCTCCATAGTCTCCTTTGTTCAACTGCAACACTGACACCTCCGATCTGCTCTTATCCTTCTCAAATTGCAGATAAAAACTTATCATATTATGATCACGACCTCCTAATGGCTCCTTTACTGCAAGATTGCTTATCAAATCCTGTTCATTACATAACACTAAATCCAGAATTGCCTTGTCCCTGGTCGGCTCTTGTACAAGCTGTTCCAAGAATGCATCCCTTAGGCACTCTACAAACTCCCTATCCTGGGGTCCAGCACCAACCTGATTCTCCCAATTCACCTGCATGTTGAAATCCCCCATAACTACTGCGGCATTACCTTTGCCACATGCCAATGTTAACTCCCTATTCAACTTGCACCCAATATCCATGCTACTGTTTGGTGGCCTATAGACAACACCCATTAGGGTCCTTTTGCCCTTACTGTTCCTCAATTCTATCTACACAGACTCCACTTATCATGATCCTATGTCCCCCCCCCTTGCAAGGGACTGAATCTCATTCCTCACTAACAGGGCCACCCCACCCCCTCTGCCCACATTTCTGTCCCTACGATAGCATGTATACCCTTGTACATTCATTTCCCAGGTCTGATCTCCCTGCAGTCATGTCTCCGTTATCCCAACAACATCATAGTTACCCATTTGCACCTGAGCTTCAAGCTCATCCGCCTTATTTCTGACACTTCGTGCATTCAGATATAGAATTTTTAACCCATTTCTCCTCTCTCTGTTTGAATCTCTGCCTATTGTGCTTAACCCAGCTCCCCGAACTCCCATCGGGCTATACGCCCGTAGAATTTTGTTGTCCTTGCTAAATTTACTTGTTCTTTCTGCACATTTAATTCCATGTTCCGTCAGACCATCCCTCTGTACATGTGTCCTCCTTATCCCTTGTTCCGCCTCACCTTTCTCTACTACACACTTAATATTCTGGATTAATATTGCATTAACATATTAATCAAAGTTTGCTAGTACCTGTACTCTGGATATGGGTGTTAATGAGAAATTCAGAATTCACTGTCCTTTCCTAATTATCTTTGAAATGAGTGATGTACCTGGCCAGTTTATAGCTTTATTCTCTTAAGCAGTTCTTTTGGTTCGAGGGTGGCTTACTTCTCCAGTTCTTTGGTTCATTATAGCTGACAAGGCCGTAGTGATTTACTGCTGCAGTGGGTGCACCACAGTCATATAGTAGCTAGTGTACCTCCTATTTCCAGTTTGATGATGATCTTGATTGCTGTATACGTGGAGCTTGCATATTCAATGGTTCAATTTAATATCAGAGAATGTATACAGTGTACAGCCTGAAATTATTACCCTTTGCAGATATCCACAAATCAGAAGAAAACCCTCAAAAGATGAAGGACAGAAAATGTTAGAACCCCAAAGCCTCCCCCCTCCCACACACAAGCAGTAGCAAAAGCATCAACCCTCCCCCACTTGCTCCAGCAAAAGCACCGACCCTCCCCCCAACCCTGCCATGCAAGCAATAGCAAAGCCCCCCAGAGACTATGATCTAGAGTCCATCAAAGACTACTGTCAATGCCAACACTTCAATATCTCAGGCATCTCACCAGCAAGGGGAGAAAAAGATATTGCTCTTGCAACAGACAAGAGGAAAGTCAACAGCTCGTTGTTTCAATGTTGCAATCTGCAGCATTGCTTATTCAAGTTCCCTCAGCTCGAGGGTCAGCAGAATTTCCCTTGCCATCGTGAGAGAACACGAGTTCGGGGGCCTTCTTTTCACAGCAGCATACACCACTGTCTTGATAGTTCAGTCTTCCATGAAGTTTCAGATGGTGACACCGCTGAGCAATTGGGTCGCCCACAGGGCTGCACCCTAACAGCACACATCTTCCAGACTGCACCTGGAGATACCAAAAACACCAGGCTGCTCAGTGAGTTCCAAGACTGCAAACCCACTGCTGTGATCAACCACAGTTTGCGTGCAGCTGTAGATCACAGATTCCAACAGCACCCCAGCCACCTTGACTAACAGACAATCCACTGGAGGAACTCAACAGGTTAAGCAGCATCTGTAGGGGAACAGGAGTTGTCAATGTCTTGACTCAAAACTTTGCATCAATACCAAAAATGTCAACAATTCTTTTCCCTTCTCAGATGCAGCCCGGCCTACTTAGATTTTCCAGTAGATGTGTGTTGCTCTAGATTCCATCTGGACTATAGAATTACAACCCAAGTCCTTTAGGATTCAATCCATATTTTATTCCATTTAATACTGTAAACAGTGGTGTTTCTTTTTAAGAAGTCTTTCAAAAATATGTATTTTATTATACATGGAATTACCTTTATTTTCCACAGATATAATGCTTACTATAAGAAAGACATTCAGACGTGGGTGCACCATCTGACGGCATGCACAACTATAATTGAACAGTGGCTTTTAGTTCAAAATCTGTGGATTTACTTAGAGGCTGTCTTTGTTGGAGGAGATATTGCCAAACAGTTGCCACAGGTAATTTGTATTGTTAACCCAAGTGTTCTGAATATTATTGTCAACAAGTTTCACATTTACTAGTGTGACATAATCTTGTTGTTCAGGTAGTTTGACAGTCACATCTTTTATCTGGGAATTCTATTGAACAGCATAATCATTTACAGATCTTGATGTGCCTAATGCATGCTCCTACTTCTCAAGATTTCAAAATCTGAAACTTGATATCATCTGGAACAGCACATTGACAACTGGATGTGCTAGAGAATTATCCAAATCCTTATCCAGAAATAGCTATCAAGATTCAGCGAAGTAGAAGCTGATGTTAAGCAAGGATAGACTGGATAGTGCTCACTTTGTTCTTTGCTGAAATAAAATGTAAATTAACCCATTTTGTTACTCATGATTAGTTGAGGTCTAAAGGAAAAGCTGCACGTGTGTTGCTATAGTCAGTTAAAACTGTGATATATTGGAATATTGATGAATAATCAAGAGGGATCATGTGTAGTCTTAATGTTCTTAAAAATTAACCAATGACATGTAAGCACTCTTGTTTTTCAAGGAAGCAAAACGTTTTCAAAATGTTGATAAATCATGGGTAAAAATTATGCAGCGGGCACACGAAATTCCAGTTGTGGTCCAGTGCTGTGTAGGAGATGACACTATGAGGCAGCTTCTGCCTCACTTACAAGAGCAACTGGAAGTCTGTCAAAAATCTCTCACTGGGTAAGAATTTTCTTTATTATTTATTTGTGGGATGTAGGTGCCCCATGCAAATCCAGTATTACAGATTCCAATGACCTTTAGGTGAAAAGTTTCTATCGCAGATCACCTCTGTTTGTTTTCTTTGGAGTGGAAGACTGAGGGAGATTTGATAGCAGTAGGCCAAGTTAAGAGCAGAGATAAAGTGGGAAACTATTCCTCATAATCTGCAAGCTGGAAGGCATAAAGTTAGGGTTCGAGGCAAGAGGTTTAGAGTGGTATTGGAGGAGAGGACCTCATTGACCCAGGGAGTGACTGAAATCTAGAATATCTGTGGGTATCCTGGAGGCACATATTCTCATGACATCTAAAAGATGAGAGTATGAGAAGATGAGAAGCTGACTCCTTGAAAACATATAAAGCTTTGGCTTAGAACATAGAACATTGAATAGTGCGACACAGAAACAGGCTATTCAGCTCACAGTGTTGTGCCAAACCAGCTAAAAAGCAAATCAAAAACACCCAAACACGAATCCCTCCTACCTACACAATGTCCATATTCCTCCATCTTCTTCACATCTGCATACCTATCCAAATATCTGTCAAAATCTTCTAATGTATTTGCCTCCACCAACATACCAGGCAGTACATTCCAGCCCCCCACCACTCTCTGAGTAAAAAACTTCCCCTCACATCCCCCTTGAACCTATCTCTTCTCATCTTCAATGCCTGCCCTCTGGTATTAGACATTTCAATCCTGGGAAATAGATACTCTCTGTCTACTCTATCCATACCTCCCATAATCTTATAAAACTCTATCAGATCTCCCCCTTCAGCCACTGCCATTCAAGAGAAAACAACTCAAGTTTGTCCAGCCTCTCTTGATAGCTCAGACCCTTTAAACCAGGCAGCATCCTGGTAAACCTCTTCCTATAGTGGGGTGACCAGAACTGTATGCAATACTCAGGCCTAACCAGAGTTTTATAAAGTTACAACATAACCTTTTGACTTTTGAACTCAGTGCCTTGACCAATGAAAGCAAGTATTCCATAAGCTGCCTTAACCATCTCGCCATTACTGTGCCCATACCTGCAACTATAAGATACAGGAGCAGAATTAGGCCATTTGGCCCATTGAGTCTGCTCCACCATTCAATCATGGTTGATCCTTTTTTCCTCTCCTCAGCCCCACTCCCCAGCAGTCTCCCCATAATCTTTGATGCTGTGTCCAATCAAGAACCTGTCAAGCTCTTTTTTAAATACACCCAATGACCTGGTCTCTACAGTCGTCGGTGGAAATAAATTCCACAAATTCACCACCCTCTGGCTAAAGAAATTCCTCTGCATCTCTATTTTAAATGGACACCCCTCTATCCTGAGGCTGTGCTCTCTTGTCCTCGACTCCCCTACCATTTTCAGTTCTACTCTGTCTAGGCTTTTCAACATTCAAAAGGTTTCAATGAGATCCCCCCTCATCCTTCAAAATTCCAGTGAGTGCAGATCTAGAGCCATCAAATGTTCCTCATATGATGAGCTTTTCATTCCCAGAATCATCCTTGTGAACTGCCTCTGAACCCTCTCCAATGCCAGCACATCTTTTCTTAGATGAGGAGCCCAGAACTGTTTACAAGGTGAGGCGTCACCAGTGCCCTATGAAGCCTCAGTATTAAATCCCTGCTTTTGTATTTTAGACTTCTTGAAATAAATGCTAGCATTGCATTTGCCTTCCTCACCACTGACACAACCTGCAAGTTAACCTTTAGAGTTCTGCACAAGGACTCCCAAGTTGCTTTGCATCTCAGATTTTTGGATTTTCTCCCCATTTAGAAAATAGTCCACACATTTATTTCTTCTACCATTCATTTTCCAACATTGTATTTCATTTGCCACTCTCTTGCCCATTCTTCTAATCTGTCCTTCTTCAGCCTACCTATTTCCTCAACTCTACCTGCCCCTCCACTAACCTTTGTATCATCTGCAAACTTGGCAGCAACACCATCATCTAAATCATTGATATACAGCATAAAAAGAAGTGGTCCCAACACTGGCCCCTGTGGAACACCACTAGTCACTGGCAACCAACTGGAAAAGAATCCTTTTATTCCCACTCGCTGCCTCCTACCAATCAGCCAATGCTCTAACCATTCCAGTAATTTCTTGTAATACCATGGGCTCTTAACGTGGTAAGCAGCCTTCTGTATGGCACCTTGTCAAAGGTCTTCTGGAAGTCCAAATATACAACATCTTCTGCATCCCTTTTATCTATCCTACTTGTAATTTCCTCAAAGAATTGCAACAGGTTTGTCAGGCAAGATTTTTCCTTCAGGAAACCAAGCTGACTTTATCCTATCTTGTCCTGTGCCACTGAGTACTCCATAACCTCATCTTTAATAATTGACTCCAATGTCTTCCCAACCACTGAGGTCAGGCCAACTGGTCTATAATTTTCTTTCTGCTGCCTTCCTCCTTCCTTAAATAATGGAGTGACATTTGCAATTTTTCAGTCATCTGGCACCATGATTTTTGAATAATTATTACTAATATCTCCACAATCTCTACTGCTACCTCTTTCAGAACCCCGGGGTGTAGTTCATTTGGTCAAGGTGACTTATGTACCCTTAGGTCTTTCAGCTTTTTGAGCACATTTTCCATTGTAATGATAACTGCACCCACTTCTCTTCCATCACAGACCACAACATCTGGCACACTGCTTGTATCTTCCACAGTGAAGACTGATGCAAAATATTCATTTAATTTATCTGTCATCTCCTTATTCCCTGTTATTATTTTTACAGCCCTATTTTCTAGTGGTCCTATATCCACTCTCATCTCTCTTATTTTTTACACACTTGATAAAGCTTTTACTGTCCACTTGCTCTCTGTAGGTTTTTTAAAAAGCTTCCCAATCCTCGATCTTCCTGTTAATTTTTGCTTTGTTCTTGCTTTATATTCCACATTTTTCACTCTATCTTGAGTATTTGTTGATAATAGGAAAAAATCTATCCTAGAGTATGTTTTATGTCTATTTGAATAGAATGAATAATCCCTTTCTTTTGGATTGATTCTTCTCCATATATCAATCAAATTTAAATCTTTCATCAATGATAGAGTTAATTTTGCTACTTTTGATTTTGTAATAGCCTTTGTTGATCTATCTAAAACTGGATCTAAACAAAAATTAAAATCTCCACCTATTAATATTTTATCATGTGCGTTAGCCAAATTCAAAAAAACCTCCTGTATAAATTTTACATCATTTTCATTTGGTGCATAAATATTCATAAGAGTCCATAGTTCTGAAAAAATTTGACAATGTATAATTAAATATCTTCCTGCCGAATCAGTTAATACATTTTGTATTTTAATTGGTAAATTTTTATTAACCAAAATTGCAACTCCTCTCGCCTTTGAGTTAAATGAAGCTGCAATAACATTTCCAACCCAGTCTCTTTTTAATTTCTGATGTTCTATATCCGTTAAATGAGTTTCTTGTAAGAAAGCTATATCTATTTTCATTTTTTTAATATATGTTAAAATTCTTTTTCTTTTTATTGGTCCATTAAGCCCATTAACATTAAAACTTAAAAAATTCAATAGATTAGTCATTATTTTTAATTATGTTACTCCAATCTATAATAATATCTAATCTTTCAACTTTCATTGTATCCTGGGAAATCTTTTTAGAAGTCTCCATGTTGCTATGTGTGTCCCCACCAATCATCCAGGCAAAAGAATAGAAGAAAAATAGGAAGTAAAGAAAAAAACAAAATACCTCCCTACTAATGTTGTGAAAGAAAAAAAACACAACATTACCCCCCTCTATTGTACGGGTCATGGCAATCGCCATGATTACACACGTGAATCCCGTAGTAACCGATTCAAAGCTCCCCAGCCCCCCCGCAACATAAAAAATATATATATATATATAAAAACATACTATTCTCAGTTATTATTTCTAAAATTTTACTTTTCTCCCTTATATCATCCTTAAATGTCCATCAGTTCCATTCACTATCTCTGTCTTCATCTTTAACCATTATATTTAAAAGTCTTTACGTTTAATTAGCGAAGAGATGGGAGTTTTTGTGCGAACACCTCCGCTTCTCGATAATCAGAAAAAAATCTTTTTCCCTCCTCCAAAAAAATTAGCAGTGTTGCTGGGTGACGCATTAAAAACTTATAACCTTTTTTCCATGAAACATTTTTAGCTGGGTTGAATTCTTTCTTTCTCTTCAAAAGGTTATAACTTATATCAGGATAAAAAAGAACTGGTTTCTCTGCTATCATCAATGGACTTTTTCTTCTTTTAGCACCTTGGGCAGCTGCCTTCAAAATCTTTCCTTTATCCTGGTATCTTAAACATCTTATCAGAATTGATCGCGGATTTTGATCATCTTGAGATCTTGGTCTTAAGGCTCTGTGCATCCTTTCAATCTCAATTGAAGTTTCTTCTCCCAGTTCCAATTTTTCAGGTATCCATTTTTGAAAAAAATTTATTGGGTCTTCTCCTTCGGTACCTTCTTTAAGTCCAACAATTTTAATATTGTTGCGTCTACTAAAATTTTTGAGCTTATCAATTTTTCCCATGAGTTGTTTTCTTTCTGATGTCCAGGCATCATTATCATCTTCCATCTTCTTCATTCTTCCATCCATTTCTTCCACTTTGACTTCCAAATCTGTAATTTTCTTTTCCATTTTTTCCTGTTTCTTTGTCATTTTATCAAACATAGCCTCCATTTTTGTTATTTTTTCTTTAATTACTTTTAATGCATTTAATTTTTCTAATTTATGCATTATTTGCCTCAAAGTCTTTTTTGTGTTTTCAGAGGAACTTTCATCCTCTTCTTCTTCTCCATCTTCGTCTGATTTTTCCAGAGATTCCGACTCTCTCTCAGACTCACTTTCACTGTCGGTTTCAGTCGTTGCTGGGTTTTGTAGTTCTGGTTGCACTCGTTTGTGCATGCTCGTTCCTTTACGCTTGCGCAGTTCTCGTTGATCTTTTCCTTTAGAAATGGCCGATGCTGCCGCGGCCTCCTTTTCTGTTTCACCGGTGGTGTGTTGTACCTGAGTCCGCGGTTCTTCGGTAGAAGTAGGCCTTGATTCTGTTCCAACTTGTGCGGTCTTCGCGGAAGTAGTTTTCTTCATCCTCTGTTTATGAGGCATAGCTTAAAACAATCCAGAGTAGTTTATGAGTAACCTTAAAAAAGTATTGATTGACTTTTCTTCACTTAAACATTAATTTATTAACTTTTTTACGGGAGGGCTGAGTTCCAGCGTCTCGATCCTACGTCATCACGTGACGTCCCCCAATTTTTGCTTTGTTGTGTGCCATTGCTTTTGCTTTTACATTAGCTTTGAGTTCCCTTGTCTACAACGGTTGTACTATTTTGCCAGTTGAGTATTTCTTCATTTTTGGAATACATCTGTCCTGCATCTTCCTCATTTTTTCCCAGAAACTCACTCCATTGCTGCTTGGCTGACATCCCTGCCAGCAGTGCTCTCTCTCCAATTTACTTAGGTCATCTCCTCTCTCATACCACTGTAATTTCCTTACTCCACTGAAATACTGCTACGTCAGACTTTATTTGCTCCCTATCAGATCTCAAGTTGAACTCAATCATATTACGATCACTGCATCCTAAGGGTTCTTTTACCTTAAGCTCCCTAATCTCCTCCGGTTCATTACATAACACCCAATCCAGTATAGCTGATCTCCTAGTAGGATCAACGACAAACTACTCTTAAATAGCCCTAGTGACCTATCCATCTCAAAATTTAATTAGGCGGCCAAACACTTCGTCTCCTTGACCTCTAAACACCCTGACATATTTATACACTCAGCATTGATTTCCTGGTCCTTCCTATCCTTTTCCTTGGTAAATACTGAAGCAAAGTAATCATTAAGTACCTCACTCATATTCTCCACATCCAACCAATTATTCCTCCCTTTATCCTTGAGTGGTCCCACTGTGTCCCTCGCTATTCTCTTGTTCTTGATACATGTACAATATGTCTTGGGATTCACCTTAACCCTACTTACCAAGGACTTTTCATGACCCCACCTGGCGTTCCTAATTCCCTCCTTTAGTTCTTTTCTGGCTTCTTTATACTCGTGCTTCAATTGATCCTAACTTCCCAAGCTTTACTTACATTTCCTTTTTCTTCTTGACTAAATTCTCTAAACATCCAAGGTTCTCTTGTCTTTTCATCCCTGACCCTCCTTCTATCAGGAACATACCTTTCCTGTACTCTGCACAATTGATCTTTAAACACCCTCCACTGATGAAATCTGATGTGGACTTGCCAGAAAAAAGGTGTTCCCAGTTACATCTCCTTAGTTCCTGCCTAATGCCCTTAACTTTTTCCCTTTTCCAATTAAGAACTCTCCTGCAAGGACCATACCTATCCTTATCTATAGAAATCCTGAAAGTTAAGTATTTGTGGTCACTGTTCCTAACTACTCACCAGCTGAAAGGACAGTCAGCTGGCCAGGCTCATTACTGAATACCACATCCAGTATGACCCCTTCTGTCATTGTATCATCCACATATTGATTTAAGAAACCTTCTTGGATACGCTTACTACATTCTGCCCCATCCAAACCATCTTATGCATTTCCAGAATCTGATTACATATCTGTTCCTCAATATCCCAGTGGCTATTAGGGGTCTGTAGATCAATCCCATCAGTGTGATCACACCATCCTGTTCCTGAGTTCTACCGAAATGGACTCAGTGTCTGATCCCTCCATTATGTCTCCCCTGATTACAGCTGTGATATTAGGGCAATGTCTCCCCACTACTTTTAGTACCTCGTCTATTCTATAAACTTCAGAAACCTTGTACATTAATCAGTCATTCCAACTCTTCTCTCAACCAAGTTTCAGTAAAGGCTACAACATTGTAGTTCCATGTATTGATCCATGCTCTAAGTTAATCAACTTTACCCGTAATACGACTAGCATTAAAATATACACACTTCACACTATGCAACTCATCATACCTGTTATTTCGATTTTACCTTTCAATTCTTTCTCTGGCATCTTCCTTTCATCTGATCCTTCCCTTACTGACCCAGTGCTCTGGTTTCCAGCTCCATACAAAACTAGTTTAAACTCTTATGAGTCACATTAATAAACCTCACACCAGGATATTGGTTTCTTTTCAGTTCAGGCATAATCTGTCCCTCTTGTACAGGTTCCCCCCGCCACCTTCCCCAGAAAAGGTTTTAGTGATCCAAGAACTTGAAACCCTGTCCCCTGCACCATCTCAGCAGCAACTCATTCATCCATGCTGTTATCCCTTTCCTTTCCTAGCAGCGCTAGCCTGTGGTACCAGGAGTAATCCAGAGATTACTACCTTGGAGGTCCTCTTCAGCTTCTTTCCTAACTCTATATACTCACTGCACAAGACCTCTTCCCCTTTTCTGCCTGTGTCATTGGTGCCAATGTGCACCATGACCTCTAACTGTTCACCCTCCATGGGAATATTCTGCAGCCAACCCAAACACCCAGGAAGCAACATGTCATCCTGGTATCTCATAGAATCAACTTCCTATGCCCCTAACTATCAATTTCCCTATAACTACCTCACGGCATGACTTTACCCTTTTCGTTGAGCCTCAGAGCTGGCCACAATGCCACCAGCCTGGCTGCTGCTGCCATGGCCTGATGGCTTGTTCTGGTAAAGAGGATAGTTATAGATAAATACCTGATGATCAGTATGGATGTGGGCTGAAGGGACTTGTATAACTCAGGCTTGTATTTTGTGCAGCATATATAAATATAGCAATATGTTTCCGCTTAACTTCCCTGTGAAATTGCCTAGTAAGCCACAGAGCTTGTGTGATTTGAGATGTGCAATCAATGCTGGTCTTCCCAGTGATACCTTAATCCTAAATATAACTAAATTAAAAAACAAGAGATTGGGAGATGAACTTTCATTTTCTTTTCGCTCAGCAATGTAGGATACATTCCATCTGTATCACATGGTGGCTTAAATTAAAGAAATAACACACCATCTTTCCTGGTATCTCCTTAATAGTTTTTAACTGTTCCAGAAGATCACATGTTCTATATTCTATAGGCTATAGAATGAAATAGGCTATATTCTATAACCTATTTCATTGTGATTTTCACAAGCTCTTCTTCCTTGATAAAGACACATAAAAAGTGCAGATTTGGAACTTTTGCCACATTTTTGCCACAGTTCAGCCCTGTGAGAAAAAACCTCTTGACTATCCACACAATCAAAGCCTCACATCATCTTATACACCTTTATCAGTTCACCTCTCATCCTCTGTCACTTCAAGGAAAAAAGGCTTAAGTTCACTCAACCTATTTTCGTAGGGTATGCTCCCCAATCCAGGCAACATCCTTGTTAATCTCCTCTGCACCCTTTCTATGGTTTCCACATCCTTCCTGTACTGAGGTGACCAGAACGGAGTATAGAGCTCCAAGTGGGGTTTGACCAGGGTCCTATATAAGTATATTTATTAAGTACCTCTGCTACCTCTTCCAGTTCCATACACACTTTTCCACTGTTGTACTTGATTAGTCCTATTCTCTCACGTCTTATCCTTTTGCTCTTCACATACTTTTAGAATGCCTTGAGGCTTTCCTTAATCCTCCTCTCCAAGGCCTACTCATGGCCCCTTCTGGTTCTCTAATTTTATTCTTAAACTCCTTCTTGCTCGCTTTATAATCTCTCTCATTACCTAGTTTTTGAACCTTTCATAAGCTCTTCTTTTCTTCTTGACTAGATTTACAACAGCCTTAGTACACCACAGTTCCTGTATCCTACCATCCTTTCCTTTTCTCATTGGAATGTACCTATGCAGAGCTCCATGCAAATATCTCCTGAACATGTGCCACATTTTTGCTGTACATTTCCCTGAGAACATCTATTCCCAATTTAAGTTCTTGCCTGATAGCCTCATATTTCCCCTTACTCCAATTAAACGCTTTCCTAACTTGACTGTTCCTATCCCTCTCCAATGCTATTGTAAAGAAGATAGAATTATGATCACTATCTCCAAATTGCTCTCCCACTGTGAGCTCTGACACCTGATCAGGTTCATTTCCCAATACCAGATCAAGTAGAGTCTCTCCTCTTGTAGGCTTATCTACATATTGTGTCAGGAAACCTTCCTGAACACACCTAACAAAATCTACACCATTTAAACCCCTTGCTCTAGGGAGATGCCAATCAATATTTGGGAAATTAAAATCTCCTAGCATGACAACCCCTGTTATTATTACACCCTTCCAGAATCCAATAGTAACAGGGACATTGAGGAGCAGATAGGGAGACAATGTCCCTGTTACTATTGGATGGTCTATATAAAAAAAAACACCCAGTAGAGTTATTGACCCCTTCCTGTTCCTAACTTCCACCCACAGAGGCTCTGTAGACAATCCCTCCTTTTCTGCAGCCTTTTCCTCCTTTTCTGCAGCCGTGACACTATCTCTGATCAGCCGTGTCACGCCCCCACCTCTTTTGCCTCCCTCCCTGTCCTTTCTGAAACAGCTAAAACCTGGCACTCTAGGTAACAATTCCTGCCCTTGAACCATCCAAGTTTCTGTAATAGCCACAATATCACAGCTCCAAGTACTGATCCATTCTCTAAGTTCATCTGCTTTGTTCATGATGCTTCTTGCATTTAAATAGACACATCTCAAACCATCGGTCTGAGCGTATCCCTTCTCTATCACCTGCCTATCCTCCCTCTTGCACTGTCTCCAAGCTTTCTCTATTTGTGAGCCCTTCCTCTGTCTCTACAGTTCAGTTCCCACCCCACCCCCAGTAATTCTAGTTTGAACTTTTCCCAATAGCCTTAGCAAATCTCCCTGCCAGGATATCCGTCCCCCTCAGATTCAAGTGCAACCCATCCTTTTTGTACAGTTCACGCCTGCCCTAAAAGAGGTCCCAATGATCCAGTAACCTGAATCTCTCTCCCCGGCTCCAATCCCTCAGTCATGCATTTATCCTCCATTTAATTCTATTCCTATACTCAGTCTCACGTGGCACAGTCAGTGATCCCGAGATTGCTACTTTTGAGATCCTGCTTTGCAGCTTCCTTCTTAACTTCCTGCTGTCTGTTTTCAGGACCTTTTCCTTTTCCTACCTATGTTGTTTGTACCAATATGTATCACAACCTCTGGCTGTTCTCCTTCCCACTTCAGGATAACGTGGACAAGATCAGAAACATCCTAGACCCTGGCACCTGGGAGGTTAAGGCTAGATTTAACTCCTGTCTGAACAAAGACGTGGACCTTCTGGAATTTGCCCACACAGCAACAGTTCCTCAGTGGATGCAATCTTACTGGATCTCCACTCTCTACCATGTAATCAACAGCAAAGCTTAGTACCACTATGTGGGGAAACAACTACATAAATGTTGCCTGACTTGCTGAGTTCCTCCAGAGTTTTGTGTTTGTTGCTGCAGGTTTCCAGCATCTACAGTGTCTGTTTATCTTGAAACAGCAAAATATAGGTTATTTGTGCTGCTGTTTATCAATTACAACTCAGTGTTCAAAACCATCATCTCAGTAGTAATCACCTAGCTTCTAAATCTGGGCTTCTGCACCTCTCTCTGCAAATGGAGCCTGAAATTCTGGTGAGGCCACAGAGTATGGATTGGTAATAACTTCTCCCTCTCACTGACGGTCAACACAGGTACCTTAAGAATGTGTGCTTAGCCCACTCTCTCCACATTCATGATGGTGGCTAAGCACAGCTCAGGTGCTATCTATGGATTCATAGATTACACCATTGTTGTTGCTCAGACCTTAGATGGCAATGAGGAATGTACATGACTGAGATAGTTCATCTGAATGAGTGGTGTCTTAACTGAAACTTTGCACTTAACATCAGTAAGATCAAGGAATTGATTGCAGACTTCAGGCAGGGGAATTTAGGAGAACACACACCAGTCTTCATTAAGGGAGTCGATGGCAGAAAGGGTGAGTGGCTTTAAATTCTTTTGTTTCAGCATCTCAGGATCTATCCTGGGCCGAACAATCTGATGAAGGCGGCATGGTGATGGGTGTATTTCATTCGAAGATTAAGAAGATTTGTTATGTCACCAAAGATTTAAACATTTCTAAAGATTGAGGTGGGAAACATTCTGATTAGTTGATTCGCAGCTTGGTATAGAGGCTCCAAAACACAAGATGGCAAGAGGCTGTGTACTCTTCGGCACCATTCTCCCCACTACCGAGAACATCTTCGAAAGGTGGTGTCTCAAGAAGGCAGCATTCATCAATAAGGACCCTCACCATCCGAGACAGCCTTCTTCTGAGATGAGTTACAGGACCTCACGTCCCATACTCAATGATTCGGAAATAGCTTCTTTCCCTCCGCCATCAGATCTATGAACAACTCATGAAGCCATGAACAATACCTTGTTATTCCTTTTGTGCACTATTTATTTATTTTTTGAATGTGTAGAAATTTTATATCTTTTCACTGTACTGCTGGCACAAAAAAAATCATGATATGTAATTCACGACAAGAACCTGATTCTGATTCCTGCCTGCTTTTTATTTGACCTTAGAAGTTCTGTGGATTTGTTCATCATAAAATAAAAATGGTATAGTAATTTGGATTTAAAATATGTTCTTCAAAATTTGCTTTCATGTTTTATCTTAATATTTTGCAGATATTTAGAAAAGAAGAGATTGCTATTCCCTCGATTCTTTTTTGTCTCTGATCCAGCTTTACTGGAAATCCTAGGCCAAGCCAGTGATTCACATACCATCCAGGTAATTCCCTTCATTGTGAAAAGAACAGGAAATGATTGATACAATGATTATCGTTGCAACCTTGGCAAATTGTCATTCCCATGATTGAAGCATAGAACTTTAATAGCTAGTTAGCAAGTAAATATTATCTGCATTATCTAGTCCTATCTCACCACTTCTCTGAACTAAAAATATTAATTAAAATGATATACATCTGATTATTATATACGTAGTAGATATTTGATTTGTATGGCCTTGAACTTGTAGAGTGGTGTAAGAGTTGTACAATGTGGAAACAGGCTCTTTTGTTCACTAAGTGCTAAGCAACAATCACAAATTAACAAGCCTCCAGATTCTTCCACTCTTCTACAATTAGGGGCAAGTAATTCAACTGCACATTAGGAGCAGATGCAGCTAGTTACTCTTCTAACTCAAGTGATTTTGGAATATGGGAAGAAACTAGAGTACTCACGGTAACAGGGAGAATGTGCAAAATCCACATAGACAGCACCTGAGAGCAGATTGAACCCTAGTTGCCAAAGCCACTTACTTAAACAGAAAGAACATTTTACTGTCTTTCTCTTTGTTTTGTTCTTCTTTCACCAGTTCTCTTTTTAAAATAAGAACAGTCTGATCTTGTGAAATGTTTTCAGCATTAGGCTTGCTCTCGGTCTCCAGCCCACTGACAGCAGCCATTCTGATGGTCTGTAGCCATTCACAAGATGTGTGCAGCGATAAGCTCACAGTGCTTTAGAGGGGTCTTTTGCCTTTAGTAGGAGACCCTTAACAGTTTGCACTGCTCTTTTCTGTTTTCCGTTTACCTGTGGGTATTGTGGACTGCTTATCTGACGTTTGAACACAGAGTCCCGAGCAAAGGCTTTGTACTCTGAGTGGCTAAATTGTCTGACACAAGTGTCTCTGGTATTCCATGACAAGCAAATACAGATTTCAGCTGCTGTATAATGCTGCTGAGGATGTCGAGGACAGATTGGACACCTCAACTTTTTGTGAGTAGAAATTCACAGTCAGAAGATACTTGTCTCTTTCCAGCTAGAAAATGGCTGTGCCTGCAATTTGCCATGGAATGTCTGGAAATTCAGTGGATAGATAAGTCCTGTGTGATTTTTGCTTCACTTTGCTTTGCGTAATCTCCAGCTGTGTGCTCAAACAGGCCACAACATGGGTTGTCTTGCTCTTAGGTGACACTTTTTGATGCCTTAATGTCCTTGCTGCATTTGACTGATGATTTTGGCATACTTACCTACAGGAATGATGAGACTGGAGAACTTTAGTAGCAAGCCATCAAGAATTGTGAAAGTGTCTCTTTCAATCCAGTAAAGTCTGGGTTCATGAGCGCCTTTTGTAAAAGCTGGCCATCCATGCTCAATATGTCCAGTTTACTCTGTGAACCAGGAAAGCTTTCATGTACCTGAGCTAAGTAGATGTTGGAATCTTCCATGAGGGTGGAGTCAGCTTCTGCCACTTCAGTGGTATCCTCAGCTGTGTCTGGTGTTGTGAAAGATTTGCCAGGGACATGTTCAATGTTATGACAGTATGGCTTAAGCCTCATTCTGAATCTTTGCAGACGAGGAGGTAAGTCATTTAAGTATTTCAAGTTGAGGAGGCTGACAAGTGCCCTTTCTCAGTTCACAAACTTGCATAGGCAGTTCAGATTGATAAATCTCTGGATTATTTCCGTAGATATATGCGAACCAGAACGGTCTTGCTGTATATTCTTTCTTGGGGATCTCACTTGGTCTGTAGCGCCAATTCATTGACAATCAACCACTCGGATACCCTGTTGTGTTTGTTATTGCGGGATAGTGCAGAGCACACCAAGACGCCAGCATGCAGGATACTCAACTGAACTTTATTGACAACCCTGCTTGTACAGCATGTGAACTCCTCCCATGTGGGAGTGGCTAACTGAGTGGCATAGGAATAAGACTACTGTCTACCATTACAGAAACATGATCAGAGTATGCAAACCCCGCACAGATACTGTAGCTCCCGAAATCAGGTTCAAACTCAGAGTTGAGAGGTGGCAGCTCTAAATGCTGCACCTTCATGCTGCAACTGTAAAGCATATTTAGCATTCTCTGCCACTTAAGTTTATGATGAGGAATTTCTTAACTGAGTGTTGTAAATCTTTGTAATTCTTCTTCTTAAAGGGCTGTGAATTCTTAATTAATTTGGCAAATGCAGGCTTTGATAGGCATCTTGGTCAGCATGGGTCGATTGGGCCAAAGGGCCAGTATGGCTATGACATTATTCACAAAAGACTCTGTGATTGTATGGCTAATTCAGTGTTCAGCTCTGATCTGAAATGGGATTTGAAGTAAAATCCAAAACATGGGCAATGAGTTTTTACCTGCAACATTTTAAATGTGATTTCATTTTATCTCAATTTTTTCTCATTTTTTTTACATACAGGCCCACTTAGCTGGAGTGTTTGATAATGTAAATGAAGTAATTTTCCATCCAAAGGATTACGATTCCATTTTGGCTGTTGTTTCTAGGGAAGGAGAAAAAATTCATGTAAGTATTCATCTTAGTTTGAATCAAATTAAAATTAATTCAGAAGAGTTTAATTCATATGTTTTCTGAATAATGGTTTTGTCACATTTAGATATTAAAATATCAAAGTTTATACTTGTATGTTCTAGCATTAAAAGGAATTTAGATTTATGACAAGAAAACCCACAAGCTTTTTAGCTTGACACTTTTTATCAGAATTGCATGTAAGATAGAAGTCAATAACTTTTTCCCCATTACAGAGGTAGGAAAATAGTGGAAAGAATGAGACTACTGTCAGACAACAAGTTACCATTCACTTTAATATTTCTGTTATACTTATTACATACCTTTTTGTTTTCTCTTATCTTGTCCTTTCATACCTCCATACTTGTATGAAAATTGTGGCAAATTGTGTACTTTGTTCTCTCATGTGGGTATCCAAAGTTTGTTGGTGAAGTTGGTTATCAGGCAGTGCTGCACTCAAACGACATCATTCACAGACCGTAGGGTTTCACTCTTCAGCACTTGCCCAGCAGCCAGCACTTACAGAAGTATCGTGGGAGACTGAAAGATCGAGACAGTGGGCACGGCTGTCGGTGGCCTCTGTACGAGTGTTCTCTCTCTCTCTCTCTCTCTCTCTCTTCCTCCCTCTCACTCTGCACCCCTCCATCCTCTCCCCCTCCATCCCCTCCCTCTCCCTCTCCCCCTCCCCCTCTCTCTCCCTCTCCCCCTCCCTCGCCCTCCCACTCTCCCCCTCTCCCCTCTGTCATCCTCTTAATGTCAGCAACTTCAAAAGTACTGCTTTGAATGAATTACATAGTGAGGGAAAATCCTGCAATACCTGGTGTTCGAGGTGCTCCAAAATGTACAGTGATCCCTTTTATACAAAAATTGAAGACTTTGGCAATTTTAGTGACCCTCCAAATTGAGGTGGAGTATGAGTAGAAAGCTCTGAGATTAGCCAAGCTCTAAAAGGGAGACAGTGGGTAAACGAGCCTGAGTTCTCAGAAAGTAGGTTTCTTAGACACAAGTTTCTCAAAGGCTACTTCACACAGTGGGCAAGGCTTTAGCCACAAAGCGTCACCTGAACAATTCCAACCAGATCTGAGCTGCAGATATTTATTATGCCTTCCAATTTGCCACTGCATCAGGAAGGTTCTGGAGGTTGTCCACTGAAAAAGAGAGGCAAATTGACATCTTTTACATGAGTAGAGAGCCGCAGCTGGTCTTTCTCGAGTCCACCTGCTAATTGGTTATATCTCCTGTGTATGACCACAACTACAAAATTACTTAAGTGCATGCAAGTTATTGCAAGAATCATTTCTGTTGTGGCAATCAGCTGTGCTTTCTATACTCTGCCGACCCTGCTAGACTAACAAGTGGTTATTGGGGATCAAGATTACAGCAGGGAAGATTATTTGTGGCTTTTTTTGTAGTCCTTCATACTAGTTGTCATGGAAAGACCAGCATTTATTGCCAATCCTTAATATTCTATGAGTAAGTGATTGTGATGCATCTTCTTATTAACTGAGCGACTTGCTGAGCCTTTTCAGGTTCCAGTTATGAATGTCACATACCTTGAGGAAGATCTTTGTTCACATCCTGGACAAAACAGATAAGGAAAGACTTGTTTCCAAGAACACTAGAGGACGAGATATGTTTTTCCTACACTCTAGGAAAAGCAGCCATCAATGCCAATACCAATGTTTTTGACTTGCTGAATTTAAATTCTTTAGTTATCATAATAGGATTGGTTCTCATGATTCCAGATCATCAAGTGGAGTATCTATTTTGCTCTGCTTGTAATAATTTTAATAGATTGGTAGAAATAATTTCTACCTGCATGAGGATTAGCATCTATGACATACAGTAGTTAGGACCTAGATATAAATTGCATGATATATGTTTTCTATGTTAATAATAAGTTCAGTGTTTGAGAATGGATTGCTTAAAAAGGATGATGGAAGATGATTTAGCAGGGGGTCTCCAAATGCAAGAACTCCTGTGTAACACGGGACAATGACATGGATGCACAGTGTATGCCATACTGACTCGGAGCACCTTGGGAAAGCGTTCACAAGGTTTCAAAAATGTGGTTCTTCATCCTCTGCAGCACAGTTGGGTATGGGCAGTGAGTCTGGTTTGTCAATGATATTCATATCACATAAGTGTGGAAAGTAAAGGTGTGAAATCTTTACTGCAAAGGAAAAGATAGTATAGTGGTTGATGGTAAAGTGCAAGGGAGTTAAAATAAATTTTACTATTTCATGTTCCTAGCACAGACATTATAAGTTGAATGTCCACTTTCTGATGCAAAGAAATAATTTTTTTTTGACTGATAGAAATTAGCCTATGTTTCCAAAATATTCTAAGCATTTCTTTCATTTATTTGTTCATTGATGTGGCCTTTATTGGCAATGCTACAATTATCCCTGAATTGAAGATGCATTTAAAATCCAACCACAAAGGTGGGACGATGCCACATATAAGCTTGAATGGGTAAAAGTGACTGATTTTCTGTCTTGAAGGACATTAGTGAATTAATGAAGTTATTTATTTAATATTCCAGTGGTTTCTTGGTGAGGTTATCATTCTCATATAATTATTTTAGAAAATGTCTTAGATGTCACTAGTTGCATTATTAACATTCGTCTTAGTTGTCACTAGTTGCATTATTAACATTCGTAATGATGGAACCCAGTAACTTTTCATTAATCTTTTTATTTAACTTGCAGTTGAATACCCCAGTAATTGCTAAGGGCCCTGTCGAACTATGGTTAAGTGACTTACTGCGTGTCCAACAAGCATCGTTACACACTGTGATTAAATTAGCATACTACAGTTTCAGTGAACCAGAATTCCAGCTGATACCGTTCCTCTATGAGGCTCCTGGTCAGGTAACGGGATATGGATAATTATGATTTTGTTTTACTGATTCAACCTTATCAAGCTCTTTGAATTGCTTAGGTTGTAAGATACAGATGCAAAGACTGTAATGCATCAAGTTTTTATTGAAGTTTTCTGTATAATTCATGTTCTAAAACACAGCATTTGGCCTTAATTTCTGGGTAGGGAGTCTGAATAGAAGGTTATTGTTAACTTACAATGCACTGGATGTAAGAGTATGGGGATGAACAGGATAATGAGCAGAGGGTGGTTTTCAATGAATCAGATATATTAACAAGTTTAATTATAGGCTACTAGAAATTGAAGTTGAACTAGTACCGTTTAGAAATGAAGGTTTGAAATGGCTTTATTTTAGCTTTCAAGATCATTAATTGAATGTACAGTTAAATTGTGCAAGTTTTTTCATCTGATGAATTGGGGGAATACTGGAGATTACAAACTAAACTTGGGACATTATGAGTAACTGAAGATATAGTGGACAATGATGATAATAATTATCACAGATATGAAAAATAAAAGGCATATGGTGAAAGGGCAAAACAGCAATACTGTTCTAATAAAAAAGCTAGGTTTTCTGTCCTTTCCTAATGTGCCTTCTTACAACCTCCTAGAAGGAAAACAAATCCTCAGAGATTTGTCCAAGACCACTGTTGGAGGCAAGGGAAGAGACTGGTGGGTTCTGCATGAGAGTTTTGCATCTTTATGGGCCTTGGATCAAATGCCAGTTGACTGGAGGGCTAAAGGGAGAAATAATCTGATGGTGAAATGGGCTGAGAACTTGCAGATGGAGTTTGGTTCTGATAAATGTGAAGTGATGCATTTTGTAAGTACTCATAAGGCCAGGATGTACTGTAGGCAATGTTCTAAACACTATTGTGTGCAAGTTCCAAAATCTTCGAAGCTGGTAGCACAGGAAAATAATGTGGTTAAGAAGGAATATGTGTTGCTGACCTTCAGAAGATTGAATACAAGAGCAGAGTGGTTATGATCCAACTTTATAAAATATTCATCAGATCCCAACTGGAGAACTGCATCCAATTCTGGTCTCCATACTATAAGAAATATTTAATAACACTGGAGAGTGTGTAGAGGAGATTAACCAGAATGCTGTCTGGGATAAAATATTTTTGTTCTGAAGAGGGACTGGAAAGCCTGGATCTGTTTACCCTGGAGTGGAGTGGGTTACGAGCTGACATGATAAAGGTGCATAAAATTATGAGTAGTATCAACAGATTAAAGTGCAGTAATCTTATCCATCAATCAGAGGTGAATAAAACTAAAGGACATTGAGGATAAAAGGTAGGAAATCTCAGAAGGACTATGTTCACTCAGAGCGATGAGTATCTGGAATGTCCTCCTAGAGAGAGTGGTGGAAGCAGAATAGCTGAAAGGATTTGAGATACTGTAGATCCAGAGAAGAACCTGAATTGCCTTGGTATTGAAGTCTGTTTGCAAAGTGCTGGAAGATTCAGATTCCGTTTATTGTCATTTAAAAACCTGATGCACCACCAATAACTCTCGGAGACGGGAAGTGAACAATAGGCTTTTATTAGCGGCAAAAGGGAGAATGACATCTCAGAGACTGAAGGAGGAGCAGTGCCCCGATAGCCCTTATACAGCGGTCTGTGGGAGGAGCCACAGGAGCAGTCAGCAGAGGGGTGTGTCCAGACAGGTATACATAGTTTACCACAAAACCACAAATGCAATGCAGTTAAAAAACTGAGACAATGTTCCTCCAGAATGATATCACAAAAGCACACGACAAAACAGATTACACCAGAAAATCCACATAACGTTTGGTAATCCCCAATCCAGAGTCCAGAGAGGCTGCTGTGTATTAATATCGCACTACCATCTTAGCACATTCTCCGGAAAGGAACTCCAAACCCACCAGACAAAACAAGACCAAAAACTAAAACTACAAGACCTGCACAAAACCACATAGTTACAACAGTACAAACAATGCCATAATTGATTAAAAAAAAAACAGACCATGGGCACGGTAAAAATAGTCCAAAGATATTAAAAGACTATAAGTTCGAAAGAAACCACCACACAATTTCCACAAGTCCTCAGGGTCCCGATAGACTTGTCATCCCATGCCAGCGGCAGAAGGGAATACCCCCGCTATGGACTTCCACGGTGCTGCCCGACTCAGCCTCACAGATGCAGCACGCAATGAAAGCTCCGTCGAACCCAGCCTTGCAGACATAGCACACACTGAAAGTGACCTGACCGCAGCGGACTCCAAGTCCATCGAACCTCCGAGCCTCCGACCATCCCCTCTGGCACAGCTTCTCCGAGCACCATCCTCTGCCGAGAGTATTAAGAAGGCCCCACCAACGGCCATTGGCAACGCGACCCCGAGGACTGGGGGCCTGTTCTTCTCAGCAGAGACCCGGGCCTCACAACAGCAGCAGCAACGAAGAGGGCCTTCTTGCAGATTTCTAGATGTTCCTCCGTGCTCCCACGTCCGTTTTTCATCAGATTAGGATTGCGCACTGCTTCCCACTTAACAAATAACATATCAGCTCCGGAGTGGCTGCTGCAAGCTGCATCGTGCCACCATCTTGATTTAATAATAATAAAGATGGAGTTAATACAGATGGATTCCCACCGGTTGGCATGGATATGGTGGGAGAAATGCTCTGTTTCCATGCTGTATGACCTTGTGACTTTAGGTACTAATCTATTTTTCAAATAATAATTTTTTCTGATGTACTACTCAGTAGCCACTTTATCAGGTACACATGTACACCTTGTTAATGCAAATTTATAATCAGCAAACGTATGGCAACAACTCAATGCATAAAAACATACAGACATGGTCAAGAGGTACAGTTAATGTTCAGACCAAACATCAGAATGGAAAAGAAATATGATCTAAGTGACTTTGGAATAATTGTTGGTGCCTAACAGGGGTGGTTTGAGTATCTCAGAACAGCATTTCTCCTAAATTTTCACACGCAACTGTCTCTAGAGTTTATAAGAAAGGTGCGAAAAATAGAAAATACCCAGTAAGCAGCAATTCTGTGTGCAAAACCACCTTGTGAATGAGAGAGGTGAGAAGTAAATGGCCAGACTGGTTCAAGCTGACAGAAAGGCGACAGTGACTCTAATGGCCATGCGTTACAAAAGTGGCGGGGAGAGAGCATCTCTGAACACACAACATGTGAAACCTTGAAGTGGATGGGCTACAGCAGCAGAAAACTATGAGCATCCATTCAGTGACCACTTTATTATGTGCAGGATACACCCAGTAAAGGGTTACTGAGTGTATATTGTGTGCAGGATGTACCTAAAGAGTTACTGAGTGTATATTGTGTGCAGGATGTGTTACTGAGTGCATATTATGTGGATGTTATATCTGTGCCACCTTTTTCCCTTACAGGTTGGAATACTAGCAATCCAAATACTTTGGACACGGGATTCAGAAGAAGCACTTAACATGGCAAAAGATAGCAAAAAGATCATGCAGGCAACAAATCAGAAGTTTCTGGATATGCTGAACTCACTCATCAGCCAAACTACTCATGACCTGTCTAAGTTTCAGAGAATCCAGTTTGAAACTCTTGTTACCATCCATGTTCACCAGCGGGACATTTTTGATGATTTGGTAAGATGGAAGAACTTGTGTTTATTTGTATTTTAATTTCAATTTGCTGGACTCTATCCTTAAGCTTTTTATCAATTATAACTGTCTTTCACAGTTTTGGACTGCAGATATTGTTCCATTGGGGTTAATATAATTCTGGCATCCTTCAATACCTGTTATTTAAGAATTTCAAAGGAAAACTTGTTCCTGACATCTCTTGCTCAGCTCATTAACTGCCACTATACACATCTCCAACAATGTACTGGGGATTTATTCTGGAAATTCCTTGAGTAAGCATTAAGTTCTATTCTTCTATATCACATCTTTTGTCAATATGAGATAAAACAGTTGATGTACAATCATGTTGACAAAAGTCAAGGAAGAATCAAAAGACTGCATTAAGGCAAAGTGTAACTGGCCAAAGATGAGCAATAGAATTGCTTATGGAGGGCAGAGTTGTATTTAACATAGAACAAAACCTAGTTGTCTTCTAAAGGCATATTAACAATTAGCAAGTAGCAAAAGCAGAAATAGTTCCAGTTAGGGACTGAGCAAATAGTCTGTGCACATCGTCAAAGAGAAAGGCTGGAATGCTTTGCTAACAGAGCGATTGAGTTCCTAGGAAACTTTTTATATCACAATTTTCTATAACGTGAACCTCTTTATCTTGCTGAATATATGTTTCTGTGGAATGTTTTTTTCATATTTAAGTATTTTACCAGTGATGACAAAGTTATTTGTCATTTGACAGCTGAAGGCAATGTTAAATTTGAGGGGATGGCCAAGACATGCAAAAGAAACAACAAATTTTTGCCTTTTATTTTGGTGACTCATGTCAATCCGGTTAGCAACCACAGCTGAATCTCTGCAGTACACGGACATTTGAACAGTTGTCTCAGAGTGTAGCACTGCTATGCTCCTATTCTATGGACCACTCCCTCTGTCATGCAAGGGTTATGGATTAGTAAAGGGTTTAGAAAGGATGACATTTAAATATTGGAGATCTCAGGAGAAAGGTAGTGAACAAGACTCAGGGAATAACGGGATACAGCATGGGGATTTGGTGTAAGTGGAGTAAAGGCAGAGGGATTTTACTTTAAGGAGCTGCCAATGGTTACTGTGGCTCCCCACAATATAGCATATCAAAGAATTAATTAATTTATTTCCTACATAAATTCCATAGAGGCAAATTTTGTTCTGTATTGAAATTTTTGCATAGTGATTTGTGAATACTATAATGGGGAATTTCTCTCACTTGAATAGCCATAATGTGGGTGTTGTCTGTTTCAGTCTTTGCCAAAGAAGAGAAGTCTGCCAATATTTTAATCTAAGGGCAGACAATAATGGATAAACACTTTTGATTAGTCATTAGAAAAGATTGCTTGTTTATAGTAACTAAGTCAGCTGATCTGGATTGAATTATAAAAGAGCTTTCAAAGTTATTTAATAACCTATAGTGATGGGAACTACCAGAGGCCTGTGGAATGGGAAATATGACACTTTTACAAAAGAATGATTTTGGATTTACCAAGCAACTATAATCTTGGATTTACTGATCAATTTTAACCTTGGTGCACATCAACTTGACTACATGACACCTTTGATGTTAAAGAGCAGGAACAAATGTCTTGGCAAAATTCCTCTGCTGCAGACAAAACAAATTCTCCACTATACCGTAGGTATTGAATAGAAAATATAATATTAATTTGTAATGTTATGGTCCTCACGTTTGTTATAGCGGGGGTGGTAGTGAGGATAAGCTCCCAATTAAATGCTTCTAATGGCATGCATCTCAGATAGCCTCTGACAACCAAGTCCTGCTCCTGGCTAGACATGTGGTTTAGCTACCAAGCCTGGTGGAACAGTTTCTACTGACAGGAGAAGAGGTAAAGGTGGGTCACTGGTAAACTAAAACTAGCTGCTTCAGGCAGATAGGGCTCATCAGCTGTGGTTGGCAGCTCATCTTGGAGAAGGAAGACTGTGATCTCAAATCTCCATTACCTTGCGGCTACACCCAGTCTTGGGGAGGGCTTTGGGAATAAAAACCCGGAGCTGGAAGTCCTAAGTTGAATTCAACGCTGACTGGTAACCTCTGTGATGCCTCAGAATTGGTAAATTATATGTTTAAATTTAAAGTACTGTATTTGTATTAATGTCTATTTTCTGAACATTGTGTTGTTACATGAATATTTTACAGGATAATTTTTCCGTGTTCCTGTAGGTCAAAATGCATATCAGAACAGTGAATGACTTTGAATGGTTGAAACAAAGTCGCTTTTATTTCAGAGAAGATGCACAAGAAGTAAGAGTGAATATCACTGATGTGGAATTTATCTATCAGAATGAATTTCTAGGCTGCACAGATCGTCTAGTTATCACACCTTTAACAGACAGGTGATGCTGCAGCTTTGACACTTCATTTAAAAAAAATTATTGTGCTATAGGAGTGATAGAGTGATTGAAATGTACACACGTGCTGTATTCTCCACGCCATTGCCATCACCCTCCACCTGGCCCTAACCCACCTGGACAAAAAAGACACATACATTCGAATGCTGTTCATAGACTTCAGTTCAGCATTCTACACAATCATCCTGCAGAAGCTGATTGGAAAGCTGAGCCTATTGGGCCTGAACACCTCCGTCTGCAACTGGATCCTGGACTTCCTGACTGGGAGATCTCAGTCAGTCCGGATCGGGAGCAGCATCTCCAACACCATCACACTGAGCATGGGGGTCCCCCCAGGGATGTGAGCTCAGTCCACTGCTGTTCATTCTGCTGACCCACAACTGTGCTGCAACACACAGCTCAAAACACATCATCAAGTTTGCGGATGACACGACTGTGGTGGGTCTCATCAGCAAGAACGACGAGTCAGCTTACAGAGAGAAGGAGCAGCGGCTAATGGACTGGTGCAGAGCCAACAACCTGTCTCTGAATGTGAACAAAACAAAAGAGATGGTTGCTGACTTCAGGAGGGCACGGAGAGACCACTCTCTGCTGAACATCGACAGCTCCTTGGTAGAGATCATTAAGAGCACCAAATTTCTTGGTGTTCACCTGGCGCAGAATCTCACCTGCTCCCTCAACACCAGCTCCATAGCAAAGAAAGCCCAGCAGCATCTCTACTTTCTGCGAAGGCTGAAGAAAGTCCATCTCCCATCTCCCAACCTCATCACATTCTACAGGGGTTGTATTGAGAGCATCCTGAGCAGCTGCGTCAATGCCTGGTTCAGAAATTGCACCATCTCGGATCGCAAGGCCCTGCAGCGGATAGTGAGGTCAGCTGAGATCATCGGGGTCTCTCTTCCCGCCATTACAGACATTTACACTACACGCTGCATCCGCAAAGCAAACAGCATAATGAAGGACCCCACGCACCCCTCATACAAACTCTTATCCCTCCTGCCATCTGGGAAAAGGCACCAAAGCATTCAGGCTCTCATGACCAGACTATGTAACAGTTTTTTCCCCAAAGCTATCAGACTGCTCAATACCCAGAGCCTGGACTGACACCTTACTGCCCTGTTGTCTTGTTTATTATTTATTGTAATGCCTACACTGTTTTGTGCACTTTTTGCAGTCCTGGTTAGGTCTGTAGACTAGTGCAGTTTTTTTTCTGTGTTGTTTTTGATGTAGTTCAGTCTAGTTTTTGTACTGTGTCATGTAACACCATGGTCCTGAAAAAACATCTCATTTTTACTATGTACTTACCAGCAGTTATGGTCTAAATGACAATAAAAGTGACTTGACTTGACTTGACTTGAAGTAGCCCAGATCAGTGCTTCAGACCCACAATCCAATCCCCGTGATCAGCAGTTCTTCCCAAGTCAGCATGTTCTTTTTACACCCAGTTCTTCACAGAGTTACCCAAATGTTTCTAACCAAGATTTGTTATAATTGATATAATTAATTCATTAATAATGATTCAATTTATATTTTGGCTTTATATGCAATTTTTTGAAACCAAACTTCTGTATTTTAATGATCCTTGAACTCTTAAAGCTCATTGGATCATGATTTTCCCCAGCTTCGTGCCACATAACTATTTGGTTCTCTCCTTCCTTGATTCAGAATGGATTTAACCACTTATTGAACTTACCCATGATTTGATGTAATTTTATGTTGCTATCTGCACTATTCCCATTAATTTATGTACCATTGCAAAAATATTCATTTGGCCTCTTTTGATTCCTCCCACTTTCTTCAAGTCAAAGGTATAGCTATCGACATTTCTATGGCCCCTAGCTATGCCTATCTTTTTGTTGGCTATGTAGAACAGTCTTTGTTCCTAACCTACTCTGACACTCCTGTCCAACTCTTTGCTTGCTACATTGACAACAGCATTGATGGTACTTCTGCATTCCTGTGGAATGGAACTAGTCAAAATTTCCACCCTTCACACTGCTCTCAAATTCGCTTGCACAATTTGTGACACCTATCTTCCTTTTCTAGATCTCTCTGTCTTCATCTCAGAAAACAAACTGATATCTAATATAAACCTATGGACTTGCACAGCTACCTCAACTACAACTCCTCTTCCTACCAGTTTCCTATGAGGGTGATATCCTTTTCTTGGTTTTTCTGTTTTTATTTGTTCTCAAGATAAGGATTTCCACACTAGGACTTCTGAAATGTCCCCTTTCTTTGAGCAATGTGACTGCCCCTTGACCATAGTTGATGGAAGCTTCACGAACATTTCTTCTGTTTCTTGCACATCTCCATTCTTCACACTCTTTCCAGATATAATAGAGATAGATATTTATTGGTCTTCACTTTTTATTTCTCTATCCTATACATCCAAAATATTATCCTTCATCACATCCATCAACTCCAACGGGATCTTGTCACTCTCTACCATTCCTCACAGGACCTCTTTTCCTTTAGTCACCTTTACCATCCCATCCTCACTCTCATTGCCAGGAGCCATCACCCTTTCCAATGTGATTCCATCTGTCCATCACCTACGTTCCTGTCCACCTGGGTTTCTTCTCCTTGATTCACTTATTCCTGCCCACATCTGCTAATCATGGCCTTCTCATATGTTTCCATTTATCATTGCCAGCTTCTTTGTCACCCTTCCCTGTATATACCAGCTATCTACCCATTACACTGTCAGTCCTAATGTACAATCTTAACCTGAAATATTGACCATCTCTTTGCTTCCACAGATGCTGTTTGATCTATTGTTTGCTTCCAATAGTTTGTTTTGCCTGAGATTCCACCAGCTTATGCATCTGTCAAACATTTTTAACTTTTAATAATAAAAATAGCTACTATGTAAGATTCATACTAAGATCCATAATCAAAAATCTATCCATTTCATGCTCATACCCATTATTTTCCTTGTTACAAAATTTGTCTACAAAGCTTCTGTTGCTTGGATGCTGAAGGTGTTAAATATTTCCACTATTGCAAATGATATGTAGACACATTTTGCAGAATAAAGGAACTTATCATGCAGAAAAAGACTAGTTGACTATTCATGTCAGCACCTCCCAAAAACTCACCATAGGTTAATCCTATTTCCTGGAACTTGCCAAGCAAACGTTGCCACTTTGAGTACTCATTCAAGTCAAGTCAAGTCACTTTTTATTGTCATTTCGACCATAACTGCTGGTCCAGTACACAGTAAAAACAAGACAACGTTTTTCAGGACCATGGTGCTACATGAACAATACAAAAACTACACTGAACTATGTAAACCAACACAAAAACTACACTAGACTACAGACCTACCCAGGACTTAGTTCCTAAGCTTAGGACTTAGTTTCTAAACTTGTGGAGGTTTCTGTCTCCATTATCCTTAAACTATTATCCACGATTATCTACCTGAAGGACATTTTAACATTTGCCTGAGAAAAGTTTTGCCCTTACTTACGGTAAATTGTTTCTGATTGTAGATGCTACATCACTTTAGCTCAGGCTTTGTGGATGAACATGGGAGGTGCCCCTGCTGGACCTGCTGGTACTGGCAAAACCGAGACTGTGAAGGACATGGGCAAAGCTCTTGGAAAATATGTAGTGGTGTTCAATTGTTCAGATCAAATGGATTTCAGAGGTTTAGGGAGGATCTACAAAGGTAAGAATCAATGAAAATGCTGAGGTAAATAAAATGATTGCAGCATTAGAAGAATGAAAAATGTGCATTGGAAGACACCTTTTCCTGCAACATAAGTACATGGAGAGAAATTATTAACCTTTGCTGATAGTTTTACTTATTTTTCTAATGCACCTAAGCAGATGAAGAGCATTATATAATATAGCTGGGTAATTGTGAGGTGCCAATATATAGAACAGCTTTGCTAGAGGAGTAAAGGTCTTGGTCAGACATCTGGGATTGGTGTCTCGGCACATAGCCACTGGTGCATTCGGTGTCCACAGTTGATTGTTTCTATCATAAGGGGTGAAAACTGACTTGTAGAATCACGGAATCCTACAGCTTGGAAATATACATTTTGGCCCAACTCATCCGTGCTTACCAAGATTCCCATCTGAGCTCGCCCTACTTGCCTGCATCTGACTCATAGCAGTATAAATCTTTTTTATCCATGGACCCAACCAAGTGCATTTTAAATGTACTTGTGGCGACCCATTTCCTAGAGTATCCGAACCGACTCACAATTAGATAGCCTACGGGGGTTTGCGAGCACAGAGCTTTGGAGCCTCTGCGCCATGGGGGGCCGGTTGACAGAGGCTTAAAAGTGAGGCTGAAGTTTTCGAATAAAGTTTTTTCCTTCGACTGCAGTTACCGACTCCGTGTCGTAATTTTAGCGCTGCATGTAGCACACCGCTACATACTTGCCATAACCACTTCTTCTGTTAGTAGTTTGTTCCACATAGAGCACCACAACACAGTACAAGCCATTCAGCCCATGATGTTGTACTGTTCTTTTAACCTGCTCTAAGATCAATCTAACCCTTCCTTCCTCCATAGTGCTCCATTTTTCAATCATCCATGTGCTTAGGGTTTCTTAAAAATCCCTAATGTATCTACCTGCAACACCACCACTAGCATGAGGTTTCATGCACCCACCACTCTCTCAAGTAAAAGAAAACTTACCTCGGATATCCCACCCCCCCCATACTTTTCTCCAATCAACTTAAAATTATGCCCCCTCATATTAGACATTTCGAGGGTGGGTAGTTTCTGGCTGTCTACAAAATCCATGCCTTTTCACATCTTGTTCACCTCTATAAAGTTGCCTGTCATTCTCCTTCATTCTGAAGAGAAAAACCCTAGCTTGCTCAACCTATCCTCTAAGATATGCTCTCTAATCCAGGCAGTGTCCTAGTAAATATACTGAGTATGGTCTAATCAGGGTTTTCAGATATGAAACACTTCCTTGCAGCTCTTGAATTCAATCAATCCAATCAATCAATCCAATCAATTATCCAATCAATCATCCAATTGGCATTCAATCATGAAGGCCAATGCAGCATACACCTTCTTCACAACAGTATCAACTTTTGTGGCAACTTTGAGGGAGCTATGGATGTGGACCCCAAGATCCGTCTGTTCCTCCACACTGCTAGGAATACTACCATTAGCCCTGTACTTCAAAGTTGACCTTCCAAAGTGAATCACTTCACATTTTTTTCAATTGAACTCAATCTCCCACTTCTCAGCCCTGCTCGGCTTCCTGTCAATATCCTGTTATAACCTTCTGTATCTCTACCAACCTTTGCATTATCTACAAACTTATTAACCTACTCTTCCACTCCTTCACCAAGTCATTTTCTAAAATCACAGATACCTGCAGGACATCACGGGTCACCGACTTCCAGGCAGGATATTCTCCATCTATCTGCAGGACACCATAAGTCACCAACCTCAAGGCAGGTTACCCTCCATCTACCTACAGGACACCATGGGTCACCAACCACCAGGCAGGATACCCTCCATCTAAAACCAGGCTTTGCCTTTTATGGGCAAGCCAATTCTGAATCCACGTGGTCAGGTTTCCCTGGGTATGATTTCTCCTGACTTTCTGAATGAGCCTGTTATGAACTTCTCACCACGAAGTTCACGCATGCTGTCTCTGTCACCTGGAATCCTCTTGGAGACTGCAGAGTGCTGAAACATCCAAACAGTCCCAAGCTTCCACACTCGCCTGTATGTTTCAATCTCCCTTGTCACTGTAACTGGTGAACAATGGAAGCTTTTATTGGTGTAATAGAATCAAACACAAGTTTCCCGCATACTGCCTCTGACTCCCAGAATCCCCTCAGAGAACTGTGGAGCACTGGAACACCCAAGCGATCTTCAAAAGGCAAATCACAGCCTCTGACAATTCCAGAATCACATCCAAGATGAGAAACAAATGTAAAAGACACAAAAGAAGTGAAATAATATGGTTTCATGATCTATTTCAGGAGATGTCGACCAAAGGAGAGTTGTGCGCAGGTGCCATCTTGAGCAGGTTTATCTGTGAAATTATCCTATTATTGCCTTCACTGGTACATGGCACATACAGCCATCCAGTGTCTACTACCCTTGAGGTCCTGCTGCTGAGCTCCCTACCAGCTTCCTATATTCTCTTTGCAGGAGCTCATCTCTTTTCCTACCTATGTTGTTATTTCCAGTATGTACCCAGCACTGATCCCTGTGGCACTCCATCAGTGACAAACCTCCAGTCAGAGAGGCAACCATCTACTACCATTTTCTGGCTTCTCCCACAACTTACTACCTCATCTTGAATGCTGAATGACAGAACCTTCTTGACTAACCTCCCATACAGGACCTTGTCAAATGCCTTGCTAAAAGTCCATGTAGACAACATCCACTGACTTGCCTTCATCCAGTTTCCTGGTAACATCCTCAAAAACTCTAAGATTAATTAGACATGACCTATCATGTATGAAGCCATGCTGACTATTCCTAATCAGTCCCTGTCTATCCAAATACTTACATATCTGGTCTCTTAAATTACCTTCCAATAACTTGCTCACTACTGATTTCAGGCTCACTGGCCCGGAATTTCCTTGTTTAATTTAGAGCCTTTCTTGAACAGAGGAACAACACTGGCTATTTTCCAATCCTCTGGTGCTGCTTTTAATATCTCTGCTAAGGCCCCAGCAATTTCTGCACTTGCCTCCTGCAGTGTCTGAGGGAACACCTTGTCAGGCCTGGAGGTTTATCCACCCTAATTTGCCTTCCTCTGTAATCTATATAGGGTCCACGACCTTACTGCCACTTTGCCTCACTTCTGTAGACTCTGTGTCCATCTCCCAAGTAAATACAAATGCAAAAAAATATCCATTTAAGATCTCCCCATCTCTTTTGGCTCCACGGATGAATTTCCATCCTGATCTTCCAGAGGAAGATGTCCCTTGAAATTCTTTTGCTCTTAACATATCTGTAGAATCCTTTAGGATTCTCCTTCACCTTGTCTGCTAAGGCAATCTCATCCCTTTTACCCATCCTAATTTCTTTCTTAAGTGTACTCTTGCATTTCTTATACTCCATAAGCACCACATTTGTTCCTCCCTGCATATACCTGATATGTACCTCCTATTTTTCTCTTAATCAGTGCTTCAAAATCTCCTGAAGACCTAGGTTCCTTGCATCTTTAATCTTTACTTTTTATTCTGATAGGCACATACAAACTTTGTCCTTTCAAAATTTCATTTTTGAAGGCCTTCCACTTACCAAGTACACATCTGACAGAAAACAACCTGTCTCAGTCCACATTTGCCAGATCCTTTCTGATACCATCAATCAGAATTGGCCTTTCTCCAATTAACATATTTCAGGACATACTGTATGCCAGTGATATTAAACCTGATTCTGATTCTTTATCAAGCATCATCAGTATCCCTTGACATCCAGGATTTCCTTGACTTAAATCCTTACCTTTCACCCATGCAGAATATTTTGGTCCTAAACTCCCAATACTTAACTTTTATAGATTTCTACATGTTGAATGTAGATTTACCTGTAAGTAGCTTATCCGCTTCCGCTAGAGCCCTTGAAGAGTAGTGGTCTGCCAAGAATAAACCCAATGCTAAAGAGTGGTACCTTCCTTTATTGATAGGAATTGATTCAGTGAACCAACAGCTTCTGATATGAACACTCCACTGTAGTTGAAAAGCCTATGACCAACATATGAGAGCCACTTTGCCACATGCCCTGTAGTATTTAAATATGGCTGTGATCCACCACATGCAAAAATATCTTTATGTAAATTATTAAATTCTGGCCTGTTACCATTGCTGTCATTCCAAATAGAAACATTTCTCACTTTACAATTCTCAGTTTATCTTCAGTCATCAATGCATCTGCTAGTGACAATTAATGGAGTTCTCTAGTGACTGTACATTTGCTAACAACATACTGAGTGGAGGAATTTTTGACCCTGCCATTCTAGTCTGGCTTGGAGTCCTCCTCTCCTTCCCCTCTTCCGGCCATGGCGATGTACAAAGGATACCTTCATTCATTGAAAGGGGCCATACGTACATTCCTGAGAGTTGAGTCATTGAGTCCTTCAGGAGATCATAAAATTCTTTTAAAAATATTTTACTTGAAGAGAAATAACAGGCTGCAGATTTCTTGTAGCAGTAATTCAGAAGAAATATATCTAGAAGTTTTGTGAGCTGCTTGCAGAAGTTGCCGTGTATCACCTGACATCAGTCTTAAATTCAACAATTCAAGATGGCCTATCTCTCCCTTAAAGACATCAGAAAATTTTGCTTCCACCACCTCTGAGGAAGAGAATTCCCAAGGCATGACCCTTTGAGAGGAAAAAACACTTCTTAAATGTTCAGCCCTCTTTTATTTTTATACAGTTAGCCCAAGCTTTAGTTTCTTCCAGAGAAACATACTCTCCATAACTGTTCTGTCAAAACCCCATTGAACCTCTTGTTTCAGTTAAATCATCTCTCAGTCTTCAAAACTCCAGCAACTAAAAGCCAAATCTGTTCAATGTATCCTTTAAAGATAACCTGCTCATTTCAGCTTTTAGATTAATATATATTTTTTCTGAACTACTGTACATTCTTTATACAATGCTCCAGGTGAACACTCAACAGCTGCGGCAGGGCTTGAATGCTGTTACCTCTTACAAAGTGAAAACAAGTGACATAGTTGACAACAAGGCTTCACTCCCAGATGAGCTCAATTCTTTCTATGCTCATTTTGGTCATCAAAACATTAAGGAATCTTCACGAACTGCCACAGCTCTGATGACCCTGTGATTTCAGTATTTAAGGCGAATGTGAGGGTGGGTGTACCCTGGAAATCATCCAGGCCAGATGGGGTAACTGGCCAAGTATTAAGGACCTGTGCTGATCAGCTGGCTGGAATTCACTGATATCTTTAACCTCTCGTGTTGGCGGTCTGAGGCACCCACCTGCTTCAAGCAGACTTTAATCACACCAGTGCCCAAGAATAGCATGGTAAACTGCCTCAGCGACTATCATCCAGTAGCACTTACATCCACTGCGATGATGTGCTTTGGGAGGTTGGTGATTAAACATAACATCTCCTGCCAGAGAAGTGACTTGGATCCATTCCAATTTGCCAACTATCACAACAGGTCCACAGTAGATTTCACCTCATTGACTCTTCACTCAACCCTGGAACATCTGGACTGCAAAGGTGTATACATCTGGCTGTTCTTTATTGAAAAGCTCAGCATTCAATACTATCATCCCTTCAAACCTAATCAATAAGCTTCAAGACCTTGGCTTCAACACCTCCTTGTGCAATTGGATCCTCGGTTTGCTCACTTGCTGTCCCCAGTGGTAACAACATCTCCACCATCTCCATCAGCAAAGGTGCGCCATAGGCTGTGTGCTTAGGTACCTGCTCTACTCACTTTATACTTATGACTGTGTGGCCATGCAGAGTTCCAATGCCATATTTAAGTTTGCTAATGATACTACTGTCGCTGACCAAATCAAAGGTGGTGATGAATCAGCATATAAAAAGGGAGATTGAAAGTCAAGTTGAATGGTGCCATAACAACAACCTCTTACTCAGTCACCAAGAACAAGGAGCTGATTATTGACTTCAGGAGCAGGAAACTGGGTCCATGAGCCAGTCGTCATTGGAGATTCAGAGGTGGAGTGTCGGGTACTTTAAGTTCCTTGGTGTTATCATTTCAGATGATCTGTCCTGTGTCCAGCATGTAAGTGTCATTACGAAGAAAGCACGGCAGCACCTCTACTTCCTTATAAGTTTGTGAAGATTCAGCATGGCATCTAAAACTTTGACGAACTTTGATAAATACATGGTGGAGAGTACAGTATATTGACGGTTACATCACAGCCTAGTATGGAAACACCAATGCCCTTGAATGGAAAATCCTACAAAAATTAGTGGAAACAGTCCAGCCCATTATGTGTAAAGCCCTCCCCACTATTGAGTACATCTACATGGAGTGCTGTCGCAGGAAAGCAGCATCCATTCTCAAGGCTCCACACCATCCAGGCCATGCTGTCTTCTCACTGCTGCCATCTGGAAGAAGGCACAGGTGCATCCAGACACACACCATCAGATTCAGGAAAGTTATTACCACGTTCAAGGACTCTACCACATGTTCACAATATTTATTGTTTATTTATTATTAATTGTTTTTCTTTTGATGTGCACAGTTTGTCTTTTGTTCATTGGTTGTTTGTACTGTTGAATGCAGTCTTTCAATGATTCTATTATGTTTTTGGATTTTCTGTGTATGCCCACAAGAAAATGAATCTCAGGGTTTTATATGGTGACATATATGTACTTTGATAATAAATTTACTTTGATCTTTGAACTCTGTCCAATGCCGTTTACTACTGAAGACTAATTTTGCTACCTTTATATTCAATTCTTAAATCAGTAAGCAATAATATTCTGGAAAAATAACAATATACAATAATAATAAACAAATAATAACAAACTTTTTTTGTTGTGTTACTCAATAAACAACTATGTTTTGTCTGTATACTAGCCTTTTATGAATCATGAGCTAGAACTCTCAGATTCCACTGCATCTCAGAGCTTTGAATTTTCTCACCATTTAGATAGTTTTTTTTTAATTGCTTTGCCAAAATAACAATTTCATCTTTTCCTGCATTGTACTCCTTTTGCAAGTTTTATGCCCACTTAGCTGATCTATCTGTATCCACTTGCAGCTTCATTTCCTACCTTTCTTGTGACATCAGCAAATTTATCATTCATCCCTTTGCTGTCTTCATTTCAGTCACTTATTGTAAAATGTTCAGTCCCCAGCACTGATTCTTGTAGCACCTGAAAATGTGGAAAATTGTGTCAGCTTAGCTACTTATCACGCAATCAATCTTCTCATACTCACAACCTGAACAATGAATAAATCAAAGTTGTGCATCTGATGTAATCTAATTTGGTTTCATCTGAATTGTATATTGACCAACACTTAAAGTTTTGATATTATCATTTATAATTCTTTTTCAAGTGTTCATATCCTTTCATCATATTTTCTTGTAAATTAGTAATCTGTTAAAATGTTAAAAAAAATCTGATGTGCATCATGCTGCAGATTTGGATAACTATATATATATTAATTTTGCCCTATTTTGATTGAAATTTGCCTTTTAGGTTTGGCACAGTCTGGATCCTGGGGCTGTTTTGATGAATTTAATCGCATTGAGCTGCCTGTATTATCTGTGGCAGCACAACAAATTTATATTATTCTTATTGCACGGAAAGAAAGAAAGAAAATGTTTATCTTCACTGATGGAGATAGTGTATCACTTAACCCGGAGTTTGGCATTTTTATCACAATGGTAAGAAAGAAAAAAGGCAGTTGTTATGAAGTTGGATTGAGTTTGAATTGTCATTGTCTATTTCAGTAGATTGTGATTTTAAACAATATTGTAAAATAGATGATATGTTAGTCGGCCAGTTCATGTCTTTTCTGATTTATGTTTTTTAATGCATTGTGAAACAACGTATCAGTTCTGGTGTCCCCATTCTAATGAATCTTATAAGATCTTGTGAATTTTAAAGTAAGTTTCACTTTAATTGTGTAGTGCCCTTGTGGAAACACTGAGCACAAGAGAAAAGCAAACCTCTAATAATAAACAAGCTGGTGTGGATATTCTGTACATAAAAGTACTCATCGAAGCTGGCCTGCACTGTGGGCCCACATCCGTTTGTTTAAATGAATAGTATTGAAATGTGTGAAGCTTGTAGTTTATCCCACCTAAATCCTGAGCCTCTGTACAGAGTCTCACAGAAACAGTGTGGTTATTGCTAATTCAATTTCAGGGGCTTATTTGACCTTGGGTGGAGATACCAATTGGGGATGGACACCATGATCTCAACTTGGCCAATTAGAGCAGGAATTATGGTAGTTGGGATGTGCCAACCATGAACAAACTCATTTACAGCATGATGATCTCAGAGTAAAAGGGAAGAATCATGTTGCAACTTTTTCACAGATTGTGGCAGGCTCTTCAACTAATGCTGGGCCATGCCTTTTGCTCTGGTAAAGGTCAATTCTGTATTCAAAGCTCATTCCATTTGTGGTACAATTTGATTTCTCTGCAGATCACTTAAAAACCTTAATGAGCAAGGAAAGCTGTAATGTTACCCATGCACAGAGCTGTCAGTTGCATTTAGAAATCAGTTTGCAGTTAAAATTCAATCATGTGGTTTATATTGATTGCTAGTTCCAAGGGAATTGATGGTTGAGACAGGAGGGGCAGGAGAGTAGATTGGAGAGGAGAGTTAAATCTTTCTCTTATCTATCTCTATGTCTGGCATTGAATATCCACCTAGAATAGGCCCTGAACTGACAAGAATCAATTATGTTATTGGCTCGGGAATCACATTTAGACAGGATGGATTTTTTTACAACAATTTGTAATTCTCTCTTTACTGCTGCTGAAAATATGTTTTCTCAAATCCCAATGCTATTTAATTACTTGAATATAAATTCCCCAGCTGTAAGACTGATACATGAAATGTCTTTGGATCAATGTCCAGAGTGCTAGCTTGTTGTTGAGTAAATGAAGTGCCACACTGTGGATTGCCCTGAGGTTCAAAGGGGTTTGGTTGGCACTTTGGTAATTATTTGGAAGTGGGGAATGATTACTAAGTTGTACAGAAACAGGCCATTTGGTTCTCCACATCCATGCTGACCACTATTTATTTATATTAATCCCATTTGCCAGCATTAGGCCTATAGCTTTGGTGATTCAAGTGCTTGTGTGGTTTCTAAAATGTTGTGATGGTAACTGCCTCCACATATACCTATCTCAGGCAGCAGATTACAGTTTCCAAATTTCTGTATGAAAATAGACCTGTCAGCTTCCTTCTAAACCTCCCATCTCTCAGCTCAAACCTATGCCCTCTTGTTTTAGACATCACCATCATGGGAGCAAGGTCTTTAATATCTGCCCAATCTGTCCCTTCAGGATCCTGTGCACCAGAGTATACAATCCCAACCTTTCCCATCTCTTCTGCTAACCTCAAGACAGCCTATGCACAAAATTCAGGAACACCTGTCCCTAATGATCCCCAGGATATGTGGCTGGACATCAAGGCTTTTCTAACTACACAAGGAAAAGCAGCATAGACTATACCAGTGCGCCTTCCGTCCCTGGCACTCTAAACAAATTTTATGCACACCTCGAGGCATGCAGCACAATGAAGGCCACGAAAGCTATCCCCTTCCATTTGAGCAGCAATTGCCTGTGCCAGTAGCAGACGCGAAAAGGACCCTGCAGTGAGTCAGCCCCCATAAGGCTGCTGGGCCAGATAATATCCCAGCCTGAATACTCGGGCTCACTGAAATATTCACACCAGCTCACTGACGTCTTCACAGACGACTTCAACACAACACTCACCCAAACCGTTGTCTCCACATGCTTCAAATCAGCGACCATTATCCCTGTACCAAAGAAGTTTACACCTTCAGAACTAACTAGAGGCACTGATGCCAATCCTCATGAAGCACTTTGAAGGGCTGGTAATGGCACACAGCCAAAACTCAAGTTCTGCCATTCACCGATATGCTTACTGACAGACCTCTCTATGTACCTGGCCCCAACACACCTCGAAAGCAAGGACACTGATGTATAATGCTCTTCCTGGATTTCAGTTAGGTTTTCAGCACTACTGTCTCACAGACCTTGGCGAACAAACTCCTACTCCTCCGTCTAAACACACCATTGTGCAGCTGAACGTTGGACTTCCTAACCAACAGTTCTCACATAGTCAGGATGCACAACTGCCCCTCCCTCCCCATCATCCTCAACATGGGATTCCCCCCCACCTCCCAGGGCTGCATGCTGAGCCCACCTCTGTACATTCTGCTCACTGACGACTGCACGGCCAAACACTGAGTAATCACATTGTCAAGTTCGCTGTTAACACGACAGTGCTGGGGCTCACCACCAGCAGCAACAATATGGCCAATAGAGAGGCAGAGGAGTAGCTTGAGGCCTGGAGCTAGGCAAATAACCTCATCCTCAATGTCAACAAGACACAGGAGATGGTTCATCAACTTCAGGAGAACTTGCACCACCCACACTCTTAACATTGGCAGCACAGCAGTGGAAACTGTGAGCAGTTTCAGACTCATGGGAGTGCACATCTCGGACGGTCCCCACACAGAGCCTACACAATCCAGGAAGTTCCACTGAAGCATAGTAGAGAGCATCCTAACATGCTATGTCACAGCATGGTACAATAATGACACTACTGCAGCCAGGAATCCTCGACGGTGGGTAGGCAAACCTGCCCAATGCATCATCAGCACCAGCTTGCTCACCATCAAGAACACATATTCAAAAAAGTGTCAGAAAAAGGCCAGCAATATTATGAAAAAGTGTTTTTATTATTGTGCTCTTTATCTTATTATGTCTTGTGCTGCATCAGATCCTATGTAACAATTATTTTGTTCTCATTTACACTCTGGAAATGATCCAGAGTCAAGAGTCAGCAATCTCGACTCTTGAACTAAAATGCTCCAATTCCAAACAAAATGCTAGTGAATCTCCTCTGCAGCTCCCCCCACCCCCCCAGAACAGTCATATCCTTCCTGCTGTGTAGGAACCAGAAAAGCCCACGGGGGGCTAACCAAGGTTTCATAACATTGTAAGGTAATGTCCTTGTTCTTATATTTTCTGCCATGGCTAATGAAGGCAAACATCCCATGAGCCTTCTTCACCAACCTGTGCTGCCACTTCCATGAATCTATGAACTTGTACTCCAAGATCTTCACAGTGAAAGACACAAGCGGTATGGTGGAAGTTCCAGGTGTTGGGGGCATGAAGTTGTGAAGTTACCATAACCAGAGAGAAGGTTTTTTGGAAACTGAAAGGTCTGAAGATAGATAAGTCACCTGGACCAGATGGTGTACACCCCAAAGTTCTGAAAGAGGTGCCTGAAGAGATTGTGGAGGCATTGGTAATGATCTTTCAAGAATCACTAGATTCTGGAATGGTTCTGGAAGACTGGAAAATTGCAAATGTTACTCTATTCTTCAAGAAGGGAGGGAGACTGAAGAAAGGAAACTATAGGCCAGTTAGTCTGACCTCAGTGGTTGGGAAGATGTGAAGTTGATTATGAAAAGATGAGGTCCCAGGGTACTTGGAGGCACATGCCAAAATAGGCTGTAGTCAGCATGGTTTCCTCAAGGAAAATCTTGCCTGACAAATCTGTTGGAATTCTTTGAAGAAGTAACAAGCAGGATAGACAAAGGAGAATGAGTATATATTTTGTACTTGGACTTTCTGAAGGCCTTTGACAAGGTGCTGCACATGAGGCATGTGGCATTACAGGAAAGGTTCTAGCATGGATAAAGCAGTGGCTGATTGGTAGGTGCCAAAGAGTGGGAGTAACCATATAATCATATAACAATTACAGCACGGAAACAGGGCATCTCGGCCCTTCTAGTCTGTGCCGAATGCCTACTCTCACCTAATCCCACTGACCCGCACTCAGCCCATAACCCTCCATTCCTTTCCTGTCCATATACCTATCCAATTTTGCTTTAACTGACAATACCAAACTTGCCTCTATCACTTCTACTGGATGCTCAGTCCACACAGCTATCACTCTCTGAGTAAAGAAATTCCCCCTTCTGTTACCTTAAACTTTTGTTGTCATGACTCAACTCATGTCCTCTTGTTTGAATCTCCTCTACTCGCAATGGAAAAGGCCTATCCACGTCAACTCTATCTATTCCTCTCATAATTTTAAATACTTCTATCAAGTCCCCCCTCAACCTTCTACGCTCCAAAGAATAAAGACCTAACTTGTTCAATCTTTCTCTGTAACTTAGGTGCTGAAACCCAGGTAATATTCTAGTAAATCTCCTCTGTACTCACTCTATTTTGTTGACATCTTTCCTATAATTTGGTGACCAGAACTGTACACAATACTTCAAATTCATCCTTACCAATGCCTTGTATAATTTTAACATTACATCCCATTTCTTATACTCAATGCTCTGATTTATAAAGGCCAGCATACCAAAAACTTTCTTCACACCCTATCCACATGAGATTCCACCTTCAGGGAACTATGCACCATTATTCCTAGATCACTCTGTTCTACTGCATTATTCAATTCCCTACCATTTACCATGTATGTCCTATTTGGATTATTCCTACCAAAGTGTAATACCTCACACTTATCAGCATTAAACTCCATCTGCCATCATTCAGCCCACTCTTCTAACTGGCCTGAATCTGTCTGCAAACTTTGAAAACCTACTTCATTATCCACAACGTCACCTACCTTAGTATCATCTGCATACTTACTAATCCAATTTACCACCCCATCATCCAGATCATTAATGTATATGACAAGCAACACTGGACCCAGTACAGATCCCTGAGGCAGCCCACTAGTCACCGGCCTCCAACCTGACAAACAGTTATCCACCACTACTCTCTGGCATCTCCCATCCAGCCACTGTTGAACCCATTTTACTACTTCAATATTAACACCTAATGAGTGAACCTTCCTAACTAACCTTCTGTGTGGAACCTTGTCAAAGACCTTACTGAAGTCCATATAGACAACATCCACTGCTTTACCCTCATCAACTTTCCTCGTAACCCCTTCAAAAAATTCAATAAGATTTGTCAAACATGACCTTCCATGCACAAATCCATGTTGACTGTTCCTAATCAGACCCTGTCTATCCAGATAATGGTATTGTGATCACTGGACCCAAAGCGCTCCCCAACACATACCTCCGTCACCTGACCTATTTCATTCCCTAACAGAAGATCCAACACTGCCCCTTCTCTAGTCGGTACCTCTATGTATTGCTGCAAAAAAACTATCCTGCACACATTTTACGAACTCCAAACCATCCATCCCTTTTACAGTATGGGCTTCCCAGTCTATGTGTAGAAAATTAAAATCTCCCACAATCACAACCCTGTGCTTACTACAAATATCTGCTATCTCCTTGCAAATTTGCTCCTCCAATTCTCGCTCCCCATTAGGTGGTCTATAATACACTCCTATAAGTGTTACTACACCTTTCCCATTCCTCAATTCCACCCAAATAGTCTCCCTAGACGAGCCCTCTAATCTATCCTGCCAGAGCACTGCTGTAATATTTTCTCTGACAAGCAACGTAACACCTCCCCCTCTTGTCCCTCTGATTCTATCACACCTGAAGCAATGAAATCCAGGAAAATTTAGTTGCCAATCACACCCCTCCTGCAACCATGTTTCACTAATAGCTACAACATCATATTTCCAGGTATCAATCCATGCTCTAAGCTCATCCACCTTTCTTACAATGCTCCTAGCTATAAAATAAATGCATCTAAGAAATTCTCCACCTCTTCCGCTCTGTTTATCTCTAACAGTACAAAGAACTTTACTGTCTTCAATTTCTTCCTTCTCCCATACATCTGTTCCAACATTCTGGTTCCCCTCCCCCCTCATATCTAGTTTAAATCCACTGGAGCCTCTCTAGCAAACCTACCTGCAAGAATATTTGTCCCCCTCCAGTTCAGATGTAAACTGTCCCGCTGGAACAGGTCCCACCTTCCCTGGAAAGCTGCCTAATTATCTATAAATCTGAAGCCTTCCCTCCTGCACCATGTCTTCAGCCACGTGTTGATCTGCACTATCTTACTATTTCTAAACCCATCTGCACGTGGCACTGGTAGCAATCCTGAGATTGCTATCCTGGAGGTCCTGTCCTTTAACTTGGCACCTAGCTCCCTAAACTCACCTTTCAGGACCTCCTCACTCTTCCAACCCACGTCATTGGTCCCTGCATGGACCACGACATCTGGCTGCTCACCCTCTTGAGAGTACTGAGAACTCGATCTGAGATATCGTAGACCCTGGCACCAGGGAGGCAACAGACCATCCGGGATTCTCGATCTCTTCCACAGAACCTCCTATCTGTCCCCTTAACTAGCGAATCCCCTATCACTACTGCTGTCGCCTTTTCCCTCCTTCCCTTCTGAGCTGAGGGTCCAGTCTCGGTGCCAGAGACGCAACCACTGCAACTTGTCCGTGGTAGGTCATCCCCACCAACGGTATCCAAAATGGTATACTTATTGTTGATGGGAACGGCCAAAGGTGTGTTCTGCTCTTCCTGTCTATTCCCCTTCCCTCTCCTGACAGACACCCAACTAGGGGTGACTATCTCCCTGAAACTCCTGTCTATTTCTGCCTTTGCCTCCCGAATGATCTGAAGTTCATCCAGCTCCAGCTCCAGTTCCCTAACACGGTTTGTCAGGAGCTGCAGCTGGATGCACCTTTTGCAGGTGTAGTCATCAGGGACAGCTGTGCTCGCCCTGACTTCCCACGTACTGCAAACAGAGCACTCAACTGCCCTAACTGCTGCCTCCATTACCTACTCCTAAGCTAATTAGATTATTTAAAGGAGCTTACCCGGCCTTACCTCACCTGGAGTGAAGCTCATATTCAGCCTCTGCTCGCTATTTAAATTCTCCCACTGCCTCACGGGCCGACTTTCACGCGCCCGCGCAGTCTAGCCTCTTTGCTGTGATCATTTAAAAAAACAAACAGCTCCTCTCCGAGCTTATTTTAACTCTTCCCTCTCCACCTCTTGCTGCAATTTAAAGGGGGTTTTTTCTGGTTGGCTGCCAGTGACTAGTGGTGTTCCACAGGGGTCTGTGTTGGGACCAAATCTTTTGATGTTATATGTCAATGATTTAGATGATGGAATTGGTGGCTTTGTTGCAAAGTTTGCAGATGTTAAGAAGACAGGTGGAGGGGCAGATATTTCTGAGGAAATAGACTACAGAAGGACTTAGACTGATTAGGAGAATAGGCAAAGGAAAGGCAGGTGTAATACAGTGTTGGGAAGTGTATGGTCATGCACTTTGTTAGACCAAAGGAAAGGGTTGACTATTTTTTAAATGGAGAGAAAATGCAAAAGAACGCTGAGGTGCAAAGGGACTTGGGAGTCCTTATGCAGGATTCTTTAAAGGTTAACTTTCAGGTTGAATCAGTGGTGAGGAAGGCAAATGCAATGTCAGCATTCATTTCAAGAGGACTAGAATATAGAAGCAAGGATGTAATGTTGAAACTTTATAAGGCACTGGTGAGGCAGGTTTAAGCCCCTCATCTTAGCAAGGAAGCGCTGAAACTGGAGAAGGTGAAAATGATTCCAGGATTGAACAGCTTGTCATATGAAGAGCATTTGATGGCATTGGGCCTGTATTCACTATAATTCAGAAGAATGAGGGGTGACCTTATTGGAACCTAACAAATGGTGAAAGGCCTTGATGAGCGGATGTGGAGAGAATGTTTCCCATGGTGGGAGACTGGAAGACTGGAGGACACAGCTTCAGAATAGAGGGGTGTCCCATTAGAATGGAGATCAGGAGGAATTTATTTAGCCAGACGGTGGTGAATCTGTGGAATTCTTTGCCACTGGCAGCTGTGAAGGCCAAGTCTTTATGTATATTTAAGGCAGAGGCTGATAGATTCTTGATTGGTTGGGGCATGAATGGATATAGGAAGCAGGCAGGTGATTGGGGGTGAGGAAAATTGGGTCAGCAATGATGAGGTGGCGTGGCAGACTCGATGGGCCAAATGGCTTAATTTTGCTCCTACATCTTATGTTTTTCTGGTTGCTCTGTTCATAACACTACCTAAACCTCACCATTTACTGTGGATGCCCTACACTTATTTGACCTGTCAAAACATATCACTTTGCATTCAGGATTAAATTCTTTCTGCCATTACTCAAGCCTAAGAGTTCTCAACCTGGGGTCCATGGACCCTTGTTTAAAAATGGTCTTGGTCCATGGCATGAAATAGGTTGGGAATCCCTGCTCCCATATATTATGAGAATATCTGCTCCACCATCCCCTCGGGCATATTGTTCCAGATTGCAACTAACTAGGGAAAAATATTCTTCCTCAAATCCACTCTCACCTCATAATTAAAATGGTCCATCCCAGGCAAATTCCTTGGGAATCTCCTCTCCATTCCATTAGTGTAATCATGTCCTTCTTTTGGTGTGATGATTTATTTTAAGGGGCAAGTGCTTAAGAAGATAAGTGAGGAAGAATAATCTGTTGGGGGGAGTGGTGTGTGTGTGTGTTGGAGGGATGGTATGATGGGATGACAGAAGGAAAGAAAGGACTTCTGTAAATTCAATGCAATCTGATAATTTTCAAAAAATAGAGTTTATGCTCTAGTTACTGTGTGCAATTCATTGTGAACCCCTTGCAATTTTCATGAGAATCATTTAAATTAGTAACAGCCCAATAGCATAGTGTTATATTTAGGACTGTTCATTTTCTGAACAAAGTTGCTGAATTGTCTTTGGTTCCTTCCTTCTAGAATCCTGGATATGCAGGACGTCAAGAGCTGCCGGAAAATCTAAAAATCCAGTTTCGGTCAGTGGCCATGATGGTCCCAGATAGACAGGTGAAAGCAATTCTAAGTCTAATTAATGTAACGTGGTGACTTGGAATGATTTAGCTTGTTTTTCAGCTTATCTGGGATTTACTCTTTAGTGCTTCCAATTTCTCCTTTTTCTGGTTGGTTAAGTAATTTAGGACCTGTTTTGTTGGTGTGATTATATAATTTTTTAGGAACTCTGTTCATCCCTCGTATTGCACTTTTGGCTTTCTTTGTCACTGTCTTGCCTGGTATGGTGTGTGAACAACTGAAATAGAAAAGCAGTATTGAGTTCCTCATGCCTGTTCCATCATTCAATCCTGCACTAACCCTTTATCCCTTATCTCCTGTAATTTCTAAAACATCTCTTAACCTCTTGTTTAAAACGTATTTGGTAACTAACTTCCCAGGCAGAGAAAATTAAAGATTCAATATCTTCAGTGTAAAGAAATCTCTTCTCATATATCACGAATGGCTGATTCTTAACTTGTGTCTGCTCCTAGACAGAATGATCTAATTTCCAGTTAGGATGGTGTGTAACTTGGAGAGGAACTGGGGTTGGTAGTATCTACTTTATAGTTAAGGGTGAGTGTTTGGAAGGTGTTGTTGCATTAGTTTTTGTAAGTAACTGCAGTGCTCGGCACACGTTGCAGATCCTGCATACAGATGATGAGCGAATGAAAAGATAAAGGGGGACCATCAATTCTACATCTTTTCTCATTCTCCCACATTTGGTGGGTTTTAATGACATTTTCTTTTAAACTCCAGACAACATAGGCCTATTTTGCTTCCCTAGATTAGTTTCTTCAGCCTCTCAGATGTTTTCATGCTAGTGTTTTTGGAACATTATATTCGGTTTTTCAATTTTATTTTTTGTTTCCAATGTTCTTCCCTGGTGTGATTTAATAACTTTTTGAAGGTTTTCATATGTATTCTTAAAGACTCTTTGAATTCTTTCAGCTTTAAGCAAACTGCTAGAAGAACTTAGAGGGCAGAACAACACCTGGGGATGGTGCGGTGGGGGGTGGTTTATGAAGGAATTGTTATGGGGAGAAACATGACGGTCGATGATCTGAGTAGGGGAGGTGTGGAATTTCTGAAACTGGTGTATGGTAGGTGGAGGCAGGTTTAAAGAAAAGGCTGATGGAATAAGCTGGGGAAAGGGAGGGTGAATATACAGACAATGGCTGGAGGGTGACAAGTAGGGTGGTGGGAAGTGATAAAAGTGGGTACAATTTCAACATTTAAAAGACATTTGACAGCTTCATGGATAGGAAAGGCTTTGATGGAATATGGGCTAAGTGCAGGCAAGTGGGACTAGCCCTAAAAGGCATTTTGGTCACCATGGTTGAGATGGGCTGAAAGTATCTGTGCTTTGTAACTCCATGACCCTCTATAACAACATGTTCTTCAGATCTCTTTGAAATCTTTCTCTTCTCACCTTAAATTAAAGGGAATGGAGGAATGTAGATCATGTGCAGGTAGATTGCATGAGTTTTGATCGGCACAGACACTGTGCTGAAGGACCTGTTCCTGTTCTGTTTTGTCCTGTGTTCTATATCTTTTATTTTTAGACTCCATTAACCTAGGAAAAAGACTGTGACCATCTTATCTATGCTCCTAATGATTTTATAAATCTCTGTAAGGTCACCTCTTTGGCTGCCTTTGTTTCAGGGAAAACACTTGCAGCCTTTCCACTTTCTTTGTAACTCGAGCTATCTCGCTCCGCCACATCCTTATTTATCTTTTCTATGCATCCTGAAGTTTAATCACTACCTTCCTATGCTATGGCAATCAGAACTGCATGTACTGCACTAGCTGGTCTTAGCAACGTCTTCTACAGGTGTAACATGACATCCCAATTTTGTAATCAGAACTGCAGTCTATGGAAGCAGTGTGCCATTGACCTTCACCACCTTGTATACAACTCTTGGGTAACTCATGTGCTGTGGTCTACAATTTTACCCAGTGCCCTGCCATTTACTTTGCCAATGCACTCCAAGTATATCACTTCACACTAGTCTGAGATAAACTTCATCTGCCATTCCTTTGCCCACTTTCTCAGTTTATCTAGATCTTCTTGGAACCTAGACAACCTTCTTCACTCTCCAACATACCACCAGTTTTGGTGTCATCTGCAAGCTTACATTTTAATACTACCAGCAACGTTCAGATCCAAGTCATTAATATACATATATGCTAAACAAGAGTTGACCCCAAACCAATCCTTACAGCAACTTTTAAATCTTTCCCTTCACACCACTGGTCACAGGTCTCCAGTATGAAAAACATGCCTTCACTCTCATCCTCTGATTCCTTCTATAACCAAGCCAATTTTGTATTCAATAGGTTAGCCTCACCTGGATCTGATGAAATCTCACCTTCCCAACCAGTCCACTAGGACCTTGTCAAAAGCCATGCGGAGGTTTATGTAGACAACCTTTGTATCTATGGAATGCACTGCCACAGACTGCAGAGGAGGCCAAGTCTGTGGGCATACTTAAGGCAGAAGTTGATAGTTTACTGGGCATCAAAGCACATGGCAAGAAGGCAGGTGTATGGGGTTCAGTGGGATCCGGGATCAGCCATGATGGAACAGCAGAGCAGACTTGATGGGCTAAATGGCCTAATTCTGCTCCTTTGGATTATCTTTTGAAATTCATGAGGCATGATTTCCTGCACACAAGGCCATGCTGATTATCCCTAATCAGCCCTTGTCTTCCCTAATACAAATAGATCCTGCCTCTTAGGATCCTCTCAAGTAAATTTCCACTGATATTGGGCTCACTGGTCTGTATTCCCAGCTTGTCTTTGCAGACCTTCTGAAATAAAGGCATACTGTTATCCAGTACTTTACTTATGACTGAAGAAAATACCAAATTATCTTGTAGGGACCGGGCAATTTTTTTTCTTGCTTCCCATGACGTTCCTGAATACTTTTGGTCAAATTCCAGGCATTTATCCACCTTTGTATGCTTCAAGAATGCCAACATCTTGCTCAATATCCATACGTTGAAAATTTTCTGTCAAATGGTGATTAATATTCGTACCACAAATGTGACAGGCAATGACCATCTCAACCGAAGACTGTTGAAGCACTTATCCCTTATATTCAATGATATTGCCATTGATAAATTCTCTCAACATTAATATGCTGGGTTACTATTAACCAAAAAGTCAAAAGACCAACAATATGTGCAATATAGGAAGGGATGTGCTGGCATTGGAGAGGATCTGGAGAAGGTTGTTGAGAATGATCCTGGGAATAAAAGGGTCTATTTATTAGGATTGTTTGATGGTTCTAGGCCAGTACTCACTGGAGTTTAGAAGAACGAGAAAGGATCTCATTGAAACCTATGGAATATTAAAAGGCCTAGTTAGAGTGGACATGCAGAGGATATCTCCTATGGAGAGGGAGACTAGGACCTCAGAACACAAGGATATCTCTTTAGAACAGAGATGAGCAGGAATTTCTTTAGCCAAAGGGTGGTGGATCTGTGGAATTCATTGCCAGAGATGGCTACGAAGGTCAAGACATTGGGTATATTTAAAGTGGAGGTTGATGAGTTCTTGATTAGTAAGGGTGTGTGTCAAAATGGGGTTGAGGGAGATATGAAAGGATGGTGGTAGGCTCGATGGACTGCGAGCCCTATTTCTGCTCCGATGTCTTGTGTCTTATTCTGCGATAAGTAAATCTGCCTGATAACCTAACAGTGACTTTCTACTAACTGACAAGTCATCAGCATAGCTGAGTGCAAGTCTAATGACTCTCAGGAAGCTTGACATCAGGTGATGATATTGTCAAATGAAGAAGTGCAGTTCCTGAGGATATCAGTCCATAATCTTATTTGATTTTGGGCCAGAAAGGAAAATCAAGATGTCCTGGAGTCCAGGTATACTTTGTCTGAAGTAAATTAACTTAAAGGGAGCTGTGAAGAGAAATGACAGGTAAGGACCACAGGAATTAGTGATTAAATGGGCAAGCTCAGTTTAGGGTTGAAAGGGTAAGAGAGAGGGACCACTGAAGGGAAGGCCCCTCTAAGATATAACCATATAACAATTACAGCATGGAAACAGGTCATCTCGGCCCTTCTAGTCCGTGCCGACGCTTACACTCACCTAGTCCCACTGGCCCACACTCAGCCCATAACCCTTCATTCCTTTCCTATCCATATACCTATCCAATTTTACTTTAAATGACAATACAGAACCTGCCTCTACCACTTCTACTGGAAGCTCATTCCACACAGTTACCACTCTCTGAGTAAAGAAATTCCCCCTCGTGTTACCCTTAAACTTTTGCCCCCTAACTCTCAAATCATGTCCTCTTGTTTGAATCTCCCCTTCTCTCAATGGAAAAAGATGTGACTTGGTAGTAAAGATCACAACATCAATTTAGTCAGAGAAAGTTGGGCAGACTGGAAATTTTCAACCAGGGCTTGATCTCCCCACTCATGGTCCAAGAACCAGCGTTGTACTGATAAATCTGCTATAACTCTGTTGAGTGACAGAGGTGCTCATGATGTATAAATGAAAGTAAATAAAAACTTCCCTGCCTTCTATTTTAGGATAAAACATGAAGTATTTGTAAATTTAACTTTATGTTTCAGATCATTATAAGAGTCAAGCTTGCTAGTGTTGGATTTTTGGATAACATAACTCTAGCACAAAAATTCTTTGTGCTTTACAAACTCTGTGAAGAACAGCTGACAAAGCAGGTACATGATAGATTTGCATTAAAGGTTAAGTGTGGATTCCTAACAGTGTTAAAGTTTAAATGTTATATTGAATAAATGCTTGTATTGCAGTCAGAATCCGAATCATTTTTCAGCCAAACTCATCTTCAGCCACCTGGGTAATTGTCGCAGTTATTCTATCTCCCTTAGCACATTCTGACCAGGATAGCCATGCGTTTTGCATCATTTCACATACCTTTGCCTGCATTCTCATTCCTTAACTGCCCTCATCACCCAGCTCATGTTCCATTTCTGCTCGAACTGTTCCCATTCGTCACCCAACCAACTTGTCCCCATATCAATGCCGAGCCAAGTATCTACCTTTATAGGTCTTTCACCAGCTAACCTCGCTTTTCCTCTTTCCCTGTTCTGATAAATGATCTTCAATGTGAAATGTTAGTTCTGTTTCTCTTCCACAGGTCAAGTTTAAGTTCAAGGTTAATTGTCATTCAACCATACACACGTATAAAGCTAAATGAAACAGCATTCCTCTTGGGCCAAGGTACAAAACACAGTACACACAGTCACACACTGCACACGGTATATGTAGTCACAATAGCACATAGTCACAGAATAATGTTACCATATACAGTCATAAAAGAGTATTAGCACAAGTCTCTAAGTGGCATGGCCTGATGATTGATGCAAGAACAAGCACGCAGCAGTTCCGCATCTCCCACAGCTGAACACAGTCTAGCTTGTCTTCCAGGGAGCTAACAGCAGAGAGCAGCACCAACAGGTGAGCTGTCCTGCAGTGGCCTGCCTCCAACCTGGCACAGATTCCAGCTCAATTCATTCTCACACCACCTCCAGTGCCTTTTTCCTGGGGGGCTATGACAGGCGATGCCACGTCCTTGGGCATGAATTGATTAGCAGAATCAGAATCAGGTTTAATACCACTGGCATAAGTTGTGAAATTTGTTATTTGTTAATTTACGGCAGCAGAACAATGAAATACAAGATAAATAAAGAAAGAGAGAAAACTGCATTCCGTTAAGTATATATATATGCTTATAAATAATTAAGTTAAAATAAGTAGGGCAAAAAGAAAAAGTAGTGAGGTAGTATTCATGGTTCAATGTCCATTTAGAAATCAGATGGCTAAGGGGAAAAAGCTGTTCCTGAACCTCTGAGTGTGTGAATTTCTTCAACAATGTCTATTTAGAACGTAGAACATAGAAATTTTCAACAGATTACAGGCACTTCAGCCCATGATATCTTGCCAACCATGTAACCTACTCTAGAAGCTACCTAGGATTTCCCTAGTGCAAAGCCCTCTATTTTTCTAAGCTCCATGTACCTATCTAAGAGGCTCGTAAAAGACCCTGTTGTATCTGCTTCCACCACCACTGCCGGCAGTGCATTCTATGCACCCACCACTCTCTGTGTGGAAAAACTTACCTCTGTTATCCCCTTGATACCAACTATATCAAATTATTCAACAATTTGATGTAGTTGTGACAGAAAATGACGTGCCCTGAAATAAAAAATGTCTATCAATGGTGATAGTTGCATTTCCTCTCAAAGCCTTTGGAAAATTTGAATGGGTGGGTCCTTGGTATACAAGTCCAAGGATCTCTGAAGATGGCAACTCAGGTGGAGAAAAAAACATATGGGATACTTGGCTTCATTAGTCAGGGCACAGAATGTGAGAGCAGGACAGTTATAGTACAATCTTATGAATGGTTGGTTAGTTCATAGCAGCATGTAGTCTGGTCACCAGATTATAGAATGGGCATCATTTTACTGGAAAGGATGCAGAGTAGATTTACTGGTATGTTCATAGTAGTCAGAATGTGTTTATAATTGTTGAAAGTCAATCAACCAAACCTCAGGGCATCACTGTAGGAGTTTCTCAGAGCAGTGTTTAAGTTAAAACATCTTCACCTGCTTCAACTTCCAGATAAGAAGTGAGGATGTTTGCTCATGATTGCACTGAATTCCATTCCATTTATCACATCTCAGCAAATAAAACAGTCCATAAGATCTAGGATGTACTAAAGTGCAGCATCATTCATGTCACTAAAACGTTAGTTGTGACCATCCCTAAAAATAAAAAAGACATTGAATGGCATTACCATTAGAGTCCTAGAGGTGTAGAGAAACCATGCTTTGGCCCAGCTGGTCCATGCTGGACCCAGCTTTGGCCCAACTGAATGTGCAATTCAAGCTAATCTCATTTCCCAGTGAATGGCCCATAACCTACTAAACCTTTCTACTCCTCCAGTGAAAATATTTAGAAATGTTGTTCCTTGTTCTTTCCTGATTGACTAGCAAAAGGAATCCACAAACAAAGGAGAGGTAATACATGTGTTGAAGGTTATAAGAAATTATTAGAGTTATATAAAGAAGAAATAGAAAAAGAAAGAAAAATGTTCAGTAAAGTAGGAAAGGAACCAAAGTAAATAGAGAGATGATTCCATTGGATGTAGCTCCCTAGCTGTCCATGTAATACGCAAGGCAGCGGAGGTTTGAGATCAGAGCTTTCCGTCTCCTAGATGAGCTACCGACCACGGCTGATGAGCCCCACCTGCCCAAAGTTATTGGTTTTAAGGTGTCAGTAACCCACTATTGCCCCTCTTCTGTCAGTAGAAATTGTTCTGCTGGGCTTAATAGGTAAGCACATGTGAAGTCCAGGAGCTGGATTTGGTGGTCAGAGGCTATTTGATATGCACGCCATTGGCAGCATTTAATAGATAGTGCGAGTTTGTCCCCACTACTCTTCCCCCCCCCCCCCACACCCAGACTACGACAACATTAAGAACCAAAATAATAGAAAAAGAAACATACTTATAGTCAATCTGTACAATGCCACATGGAATCTCTGGTCTTCTACTGTCTGCTCTGCTCTGTAGCTTTTTCTTTGCCTCTTAGTGCCAGTCCTGACCCAGACTAATATGTTGCCCTTTTATACCCAACATAATTCTTATCCCAGTACTGTACTCCTCCATTCAGTCATGTTACCACTCTGTCACCCCTTATCTCCTGTGACCTTGCAGGTCTGCTATTCCCTCAAGGCAGGAATAGTAGACCTGCAGAAAGATATTCTGCATTACTATCTAGTCTGATATGTGCACATTCAAGTTATTACCACAGTTTTGTCTTACAAACACCACACCATTTCCTCATATTTGAGGAGAAAATTTTCTCCTTACAAATGCATACTCTGTATCTGTCTAACTCTATTTTAAAAGTTGTTTTTGTACCTGTCTAGACCATTTTCTCTGGCAGTTCATTCCAGAGACACCACCCTTTGTGTAAAATATTGCCCCTCAAGTTTCTTTTAAATCTTTCCCTTCTCCCATTAAACTTATGCCCTCTGGTATTTGATTCTCCAATCCTGGCAAAAAAAAGATCGAGTGTATACACCTTGTCAATACCTCCCATAATTTTATACACTTCTAAAAGGTCAACTCTGCGTCTCCTGTGTTCTCGGCAATAAAATCCTAAACTGTCGAACTTCTCCCCATAACTCTGACCCTCAAGTCAAGGCTCAAAGGTTCTTTTTATTATCGAAGTATTTCTACAGAATACACCTCTGAAATTTCTCTTCTCCAGATAGCCATGAAATACAGAAAACCATCAAAGTAGTTGAAACCCGCACAAAAAGAAAAAGAAACAAATTCGCAAATATGAACTACAGTCCAATCCATAAATCTCAGAATTTCTGTAACATCTCCCAGAGCATCAGGACCCAATGGCCCCTCCGAGGGCAACGACTCAACCAGGTGGCCCCTCTGAGGAAAGTGACTCAAACTAGAGGCCCCTCTGAAAACTGCTCACTCTCCTCCATATTGCCTTGATGTTTCAATCTTCCTCGACCCTTTAACCTGAGAGAAATGTAATTGATCATGGCCCCTCATTTCGTCTCTGAACTTCTGGTGGTAGCTCTTGCTCGTATTTCTTGGAGTTTTCTCAGGGACAGCAGAGCGCTAGCTCACTCATTCGAACTACAGACTGTATATCACAGGCTTCAACACTTACAAAAACAAAATTAAGATAAAATGAAATAAGTAGAAGAACTGAAATATGATTGATTATCTGGAAGATGTCGCCTGAGGAAGTTTGCTGGTGCTAACTTGACCAGCATCCTTTGCATTCTTTCCAGCTTAATAATATTTTTTGTATGGCATGGTGACTGGAACTGAACAGTATCTTGTACAACCCTACCATGACCTTCCAACCTTTATACTCAATGCCCAGAATTATGAAAGCCTGAGAGCTAGAAGACATCTTCATCAACCTGTCTACCTGGGACTCTCAATGAAACATGTATTTGTGCTCCAAGATGCTTCTGTTCTACAAAACTCCCAAGGGTTCTACCATTCACAGCGAAAGTCCAATCTGGATTTGTCTTTGTAAAATGTAACACCTTGCACTTATCCAGATTAAACTCCTCAGCCCACTTACTCAGTTGCTCTCAATCCCCCTGTAATTTTTGTAACCTTTTTCCTACCACCTATTTTAGTGTAATTTACAAACTTACTAACAACGCCTTGTATATTTTTACCCAGGTCATTGATATAGATGACAAAAAAAACATTTGCTGACCACTAGTCACGGGTCTCCAGCCTGAGAGACAAACCCTCTGCTGTTAGCTATCAAATCAATTGTGTATCCAATTAGCCAGCTCTCCCTGGATTCCATGTGGTCTATCATTACCATGTGGAACTTTATCAGGTCCATACTGAAGTCCATATTAACCACGTTATGCTGCCTTGCCCTCATCAACTTTCTTGGTCACATCATCAAAAAAAACTTAGTTAAGTTTCTAAGTCATGATCTCCCATTCACAGAACTATTCTGACTATCCTTAATCGACACATTTTTCCAGATGACCACAGAATCCTCTAGTCCCTGAGAATCCTCTAGTAGCTTACCTACCACAGATGTTAGACTTACAGGCCTGTTGTTCCGAGGCTTTTCTTTGCTGCCCTTTTTAATCCAAAGCACTGTATTAGCAACCCTGCAGTCTACCAGTATTCTCAGCCATTGCAAACAGTGATGCAAGTATCTCAACTAAGGGTCCCGCAATTCCTTCCCAAGCCTGCCAGTGTTCTTGGATATACTCGATCAAGCACTGGTGATTTATCTACCTTCATGCATTTTAAGATATCCATTCTCTCCAGTGTTGTATTGCAAACTATCTCCCAGACCTTCCCATTCACTTTTCTGAGTTCTTGATTCATGTCTTTCTCAACAGTGAAGTCAGAGGAGAAATACTTATTAAGGACTTTGCTTATCACCTGGGGCTCCACTCAAAGATATCCCCTTTGGTCTTTGAGGAGCCCTATTCTCTCTCTAGTACTCTTTTCTTTCTTAACATACCTAAAATCTTAAAAATTTCCTTAATCTTCTCAGCCAAAGCTATTTCATGCCCCATTTTTTGCCTTCCTGATCTCCTTCTTGTGTATCCTCCTGCATCCCTTGTATTCCTCCTGCCACGGTCTGTAAGGAGTTTGTACGTTCTTCTGATGATTTATGTCTTTCCTCAGGATGCTCTGGTTTCCTCCTACAATCCAAACATGTATTGGTTGGTAAGTTAATTGGTCATTGTAAATTGTCCTGTGATTAGGCTCGGGTTAAAATTGGGGATTTCTGGGTAGTGCTGCTTGAAAGGCCAGAAGTGCCTATACCAAACTGTGTCCCAATAATTAAATAGTAAATAAACCATCAATTTCCTGTAGGTCACTATAAACCGGGTATTCAATTATAAATACATTATTTAATGGAATTTAGAAATTGTAGAAACTTTGAATGTATTTGTCTTCAGAACAGAAGTTATTAAAAACAACTCCATAAATAGTAGAAAATCAGAGGCAAAAAGGAGGAAGAAATTTAAAATAGTTATCACTAGAAACAAAAGTGAAGCCATAATAAAATGATTAAAAGCTGACATGTTTCCTAGTTATTGGCCTGTTTTTGAAGGTCTTATAGAAACCCAGCTTTAAAGATAGAGATGAATTAGTCATGAATGTCTGAGTTCAATAGATTCTGAAATTATTTCAGTACAATGGAAAATTATGATCACTGGATACTAAGAACATCGAGTACTGCAGGACTATCCCACCTGTAAGTCGCTCCGTAGTGATGGAACTGTGTACCATGGTTGTGTTGTCACTTGGACTTTTTGCACACCATTGTGCTGAGACAGTGCACAATCTAGCAAATGGAGTGAATGATTGTCTTGACGTTTTCCTTGTGATTGCAAGTCCCTATTGTACCTTGGTAATGGAGACTACTGCAAGTCTGGTTCATTAACAAGAGTAAATCTGCAGATGCTGGAAATCCAGAGCAGCACCCACAAAATGCTGGAGGAACTCAGCAGGTCAGGCAGCGTCTATGGAAAAGAGTACTGTCCTGCTGAAGGATTTCGGCCAGAAACATCGACTGTACTTTTCCTCCAGCATTTTGTGTGTGTGAGGTCTGGTTCACTGGTTCTTTGATGAGACCAGTGGTGGGGGAATTGTGTCATTTCAGTTTGGCAAGGATTAGGCCAAAAAGCTGCAGGGTTGCCTGTTGCAGCCGCCCAGGGAAGGAGAGCCAAGGTGCTGTGGGAGAGATCCGGGGCCTCTGTTGTGCCCACTGGAATCCATACTGGATTGGGAGGTAGCTCCCTCCTGTCAGTGCTGCCCTCCAGTGTTCATTCAGTGGAAGAACAAGCTAGACCAGGACAGTTTACAGGCAGGCCACTTAGGAACATGGGCTATATTTTTTTTCTGACTGCATGTTTTTCTGAAATCATATCCATATGTGCAATTTGTGCTATGTGCAGTGTTCAGTTTGCTGTTGGTGTTGTACTTTGCACTTTGGCCCAGAGAAACGCTGTTTTGTTAATCAAACTTGAACTTGACTGAATCTCTATCAGGCTACTTGTAATAAATGTGTTAGTATATCATATACTTACCTCCTCAGATAGGATCAATGACATTCTCTCAAAGTAATTAAACAATCTACAGATGTTGCAGAAATACAGGCTGCATTCTGCTGTGTGTCAAGTAATACCTGGGTATTTGTGGCACACAGAAGCTAGGCGATGATGAACTTTAACAAGAGAGACTCCAGGAAACTTCCACATGACAATTGCCTGGCTATCACCAAATCCTCTACCATTGACATTCAGTGGTGCTATCCTTGACCAAAAGTTTTACTGAACCAGTCACACAACTACTGTGAATTTATGGATGGGTTTGTGATTCGGCATTATGTATTTCTCTCATTCCCACAAAAAATATCAAGTGTCAAGAAGTGGAATAAAATATATTTTTTGATTAACATCCACCCACTACTTTAAGTACTGAATTTCTCCAATATTTATGCACTGTTACTGTTACTGCAATATATTGTGTGCCAGAATATATTGCAACAACTTACAAGTTACAACCTGCGTCTCAGTATCACCAAGACCAAGGAGGTGGTGGTGGACTTTAGGAGACCTAGGCCTCATATGGAGCCAGTGATCATTAATGGAGAATGTGTGGAGCAGGTTAAGACCTACAAATATCTGGGAGTGCAGTTAGATGAGAAGCTAGACTGGACTGCCAACACAGATGCCCTGTGCAGGAAAGCACAGAGTCGACTGTACTTCCTCAGAAGGCTGGCGTCATTCAATGTTTGTAGTGAGATGCTGAAGATGTTCTATCGGTCATTTGTGGAGAGCGCCCTCTTCTTTGTGGTGGCGTGCTGGGGAGGCAGCATTAAGAAGAGGGACGCCTCACATCTTAATAAGCTGGTAAGGAAGGGGGGCTCTGTCGTGGGCACAGAACTGGAGAGTATGACATCGGTGGCGGAGCGGAGGGCGCTGAGTAGGCTACGGTCAATCATGGAAAACCCTGAACATCCTCTGCACAGCACCATCCAGAGACAGAGAAGCAGCTTCAGCGGCAGGTTGCTGTCAATGAATTGCTCCTCAGACAGGATGAAGAGATCAATACTCCCCAACGCCATTCGGCTCTACAATTCAATCACCAGGGGCAAGACATGTTAAAGTGCTGGGGTTAGGACTGAGAAGTTACCACTCAATGCACTTTAGTAAACTATTTAAGAACTTTTTAAAAGCTATTTATTAATGCTTTTGGGAGGGTGATTTTAGATGCATATCATATTTATACTGAGTTAAATACTGTATGTAATTAGTTTTGCTAAAATAAGTGTATGGGACACTGAAAAAATGTTGAATTTTCCCTTGGGGATGAATAAAGTATCTATCTATCTATCAATCTATCTATCTATCTATCTATCTAAGAGCATTGGATAGGTACAAAAAATTGTCCTTACAAGTATCCAACTTCCCTATCTAAATGTATCCTGTCAGCTGCACAAAAGGAAGTATCTTTACATGGATTTGCAGAGATCTGCATGAAGGACAATTAGAACATACAATTATGGATGGGCAATAAATGCCGGCCTTACAGTGAATCACATACTCTGATTTAAATAGGAAAAACATTTTGAAAAAATTTGCTAGTGATTTTGCTAGTGATTTCTTTAAAGTTAAAATATAGAGTGAACATCTTTCTTCCAAAAGATTGTGCAATTAATAATACTATTATTAATTTCTGCCAGGTTCATTATGACTTTGGTTTGAGAAATATTCTTTCTGTACTGAGGACACTGGGAGCTCAGAAGCGAGCTCGGCCTGAAGACAGTGAGTCAACAATTGTCATGAGAGTTTTGAGAGACATGAACTTGTCTAAATTGGTAAGTAGTATTCAGAATGAGATTTGAGATTTAATTTATACTTTTATCCCAGCTTTAGTGTTGGAAAGAGGAAATAATGTGGGGGAGGAGCAATTTGTTGTACATAAATGTGAGGGTTAAGAATTTAAGTGCATATACAAAAAAAGGTGCCAGTAAAGTGTCAGTAATATAACGAAGGATCCTACCCACCCAGCTCATGGGAATGTTTTTCCCACTCTCATCAGTGAGGAGGCTACGTAGCATTGACACCAGAATCAAAAAGTTACTTTCCCCAACCAGTAAGGCTGATCTACACCTCCACTGAATAACCCACCCTTCCACATCCCACCCACCACCAAGACTGCTTTATGATTTCCTGTTTGAGTCGCCTTATATATAAACACTCCTGTGCCTGGTGTTACGTTATGGACATACAATCAATCTATGTGCAGTATAGAAGCTATCTTGCATATTTATATTTATTGTCTTTTTTAAATTATTGTGTTCTTTATTTTGTGCTACATTGGATCCAGAATAACACTTATTTTGTCCTCCTTTACACTTGTGTACTGAAAATGACATTAAACAATTTTGAATCTTGAATAAATGTTATGAACTGATTTTGATTCAAGTGAATTTACTCTTCAGGGATTTTATTGCAGAGTGTGAGATGGCACATTCTATTTAATTAACTAATTCAGTAGTTTTAATTTGGGTCCTTATGCAATTAGTAAAGCTCTGAATTCCATAGTTTATATCTTATGTAAGATAAATGATTAAGTATTCATGATAAACATTTAAATTTACTCTGATTAAGTAGTTTGGATCTACTTTACAAATAGTAAAGATAGTTATAATTTAATCAAAAGAGAAAGGTTTCAGCTGTTAACTCTATCCAGGGCTCTCATAATTGTACATAACTTATATAAGATCTCCCTTCAGCCTCTGCTGCTCCAGAGAAAACAACCCAAGATTATCCAACTTCTTACATACATGCTCTCTAAACCAGACAGTACCCTGGTAAACCTCTTCTGTGTCCTCTCCAAAGTTTCCACATCTTTCTATAATAGGTCAAGTAGAATTGAATGTAACACTCTAGAAGTGGCCTAAGCAGAGTTTTGTGATGCTGCAATCCAACTTCCTGACTTTCATTATGACTTTATTTTCCAATTGCTTGTATAAAAATCTATTTCTGTCACTTACAGTGGTACAGTAATCATATTTCTACAGGGAATTAACTAATAACTCAATGTAACAGAATGTATCAGAATGATTTCTAGCATATCTTAAAATATGTTAAATATATCTTAAAATAGTTGGATCTATTGCTGAATATTCATGTGCCATTCTACTGTAATGTTGTTATATAGATTAATCCATTAATTTATCAGTTAGTTATTTTCATGTTATTAACGAGAGTTAGCCTAGAAACTTAAATTTCTTAATGTCTGATGATTGTGAGGTGACCCAAGGAAGAAAAGAAATAAAGCTTTCAATAGAATAAGTTAAGTTCTTTAACACTTTATATATCATTATATTTAAATCTTTTACTTAATACACATTAAACTGAAGGAAGATTTTCCAGATCAGAAAAGAGCAGTTTATGCATTTTTGATTTGTGTTCATTTACAATCAGGTTTATTATTTAAATGTAATGAAATTTATTGCTTTGTTACAGTAGTACAATGTAAAGAAATTACTAAAAATTTAAAATTAAATAACAATAAAAAAATTTGTGTTAATGGACCATTCAGAAATTTGATGGCAGTGGGGAAGAAGTTGTTCCCTAATTATTGAGTGTGTATCTTTAGGTTTCTATACCTTCCACTCAATGTTGGTGAGACCAAAGAACAAGAAGATGGCATGTCCAGGAGGGTGGTTTCTTTGTGATGGATGCCACCTTATTGAGGCCCTCTTGAAGATGTATTTGATGGTAGGGAGGGTTATGTCTGTGATGGAGCTTGCTATATCTAAAATGCAACATTTCCTGGTACAGTTAAATGCAGAAGTTTTGGCTTCTCTATTATCAAAATATTATTTTAAAATTGCTTTATGAAATATTTATTTATATATTTTATGTAATTGTGAGTAAGTTATTAGTAGTAGAAGTTATCGGTCACATCCGAAGACTAAATTACTGGAGGTGCTGGAGTTCTGAACCAAAATAGTAAATGCTGGTGATACTAAGCAGGTCAGGCAACATCTGTGGAGAGCTAATCAGAGTTAATGTTTCAGGTCAATACATTTTGTCCTGTTTTTGTGAGAGGCATGTGCCTAAAGCATGAACTCTGATTCTTTGTTGATGTGGTATATCCAGATTTCTCTTGAATGTCCACCTTGAAGAAGCTCTGCTCTCTTAGCAAGTTTTGTCCCTTTTGCTTTTTTTGCTTTCATTGGTTTCTGCTTCTCTTCTGTTTTCATACCAACTACATGATATCTCTAGATTTGTTTATATATCATTCAGTAGTAAATGTACCTCTTATTTATTGAGATGATACATCTGATCTGATTAAACCGTCTATTTTCTCTTTTATAGTTCTGATTTTTAACCTAAGTTCCGTTATATTAAGTAGTTAACTTTCCATTTCCGAAGTTAAGTTCAACATATTCCATATCTATGTAAGCAAAAGGAGGTATCAATGTAATTTGATCAAACTATTACCAAAACCAACCTGGATCGTACTATTTCTAGGTTATTCAGCATGATAATGGATGTTAGAATTTGATTCTATTTAATTCACAGGTGGATGAAGATGAACCTCTTTTCCTGAGCTTGATCAATGACCTGTTCCCGGGTATACAATTGGATAGCAGCACCTATGTGGAACTGCAGGCAGCTGTTTCTAATCAAGTGGAAATTGCAGGATTAGTTAATCACCCACCGTGGAATCTCAAACTTGTCCAGGTAAATACTTCTAGGAGAAATTGTTGATTTAACGTTAATTTTGCTGTCTGATTTAATTTAAAATATCTGAGTGAAAATGATACACGAGCATGTTGATGATGACGGCATCCGTTAGTCTCGCGAGACCACGGACCTGTGCCTGGAAAGTCTTGCTTCACTCTGGAGTGTGCTTTCCAGAGTGCAGGCCTGGGCAAGGTTGTATGGAAGACAGGCAGTTGCCGAAGCAGCAAATCTCCCCTCTCCACGCCACCAATGTTGTCCGAGAGAAGGCAAGGGCCGATACAGCTTGGCACCAGTGTCGTCACAGGAGTTGCCGGATCAAGGTTGAAGACAACATCGGAGTGCCTGAGGGATTCCAGCTCCAGATTTCTCCTCAGGGTTTACTCCTGAAGCCTTTCCCATGAGTGGGTATGGCGCAAGGCAACGGAGGTTTGAAATCAGAGTTTTCCCTCTTTTAGATGGACTGTCTTCCCAGGCTGATGAGCTCCATCTACCCAAAGCACTGGTTTTAAGGCGCCAGGACCCACCTTTGCCCCTTCTCCTGTCAGTAGAAACAGTTCCGCCCAGCTTCGAGGCTAAGCCACATGAGAAGGCCAGGAGTTGGACTTGGTTGTCAGAGGTTATTTGAGGTGCATGCTGTGAGGAGCACTTTTAGGTAGTGGGAGCTTGTCCCCACTGCCACTCCTTGGCTTGACAACCTTGGAACCATGAGCATATAATAGACTTCAAAAATAATGAAATTTTATTTATTTACCTGTCATCAGTAAAATACAGTGATTTGAATTGGCTATCCTACAGGAAGAACATTAATCACCAAGTGTGAGTGGTACTGGAGGGAGGTTATTGCTAAATTCTTAAAAATATGAAGCCCAATTCTCTGTCTGATTTGCTTTGGCTGGGAATTGGAAAAACATTAAACTAAAATACTGTATAAAGAGGAGATGTTTGTATTTAGGAAGAGTTTCTCAATCAAGTATTAAAGGGGAGAGCATTTAGGAAATGGTAATTCTCACTTAATGCAGTTTTCAATCAACAAATAAACTTTAGATCACGTGTCCGTGCCAACACAGACCTATTATTTTAATTTCTGTAACACCGACTCCTGCCTCTGCAGAGACGCCACTGAAATTCTCATCCATACCAGTGTTACTTCTAGACATGAAAATTCATGCCCACATCCCATTTCTGCCTGCCCTTCCATCCTTTTCCTCCATAAACTTTTGTTTGAAACTTTGCTGGAATTTACCTGATAGCTCCTTTAAACTCTTGCAGCTTAATCTCCTCTTTTAATCACTTTACATCTCAGTACAATTTTTACTAAGATTGTAATCTGAAATGTAGTTTGTGGTAGATCCTCTTAATTTTTTTTTGGTAACAGATGTCAACCAAGTTATATGATAACCTGTCAGTAGTTTCCTTGTCAGGAAGAAAAGCCCTTTTCACTAGTCTTTCCACTGTTTTATAAACAATTAATTGCTCCATTTATTTTCAGCTGTTTGAAACAGCCAGAGTTCGTCATGGACTGATGACACTGGGTCCCAGTGGTTCTGGAAAGACTTGCGTAATTCGCATCTTAATGCAGGCAATGACTGAGTGTGGAGCCCCTCACCGAGAGATGCGCATGAATCCTAAGGCTATTACTGCTCCACAGATGTTTGGCCGATTGGATACTTCAACAAATGACTGGACTGATGGAATCTTCTCAACTCTTTGGAGGAAATCTATCAAAGCAAAAAAAGGTTACTGCAGTCTTGAAACTCAGTCAAATGTTTTGCATTTTAATGAAAATAGAATGATAGATAATTTTTGATTTATTGCAAGTTGGGCAGTTATAAATGGACAAGTAATCTATTCTGCAAAGTTACTGGCCTTGGAGTGATGGGGAAAATCTGGCCCAGTCTTGTGAATGATTACTTTAGCAACATACTACAAATTTTAATTTAATATCATAGGGATAAATTATGCATAGATGAGATTTTTTTCACCAGCAAAATGTACTTAGATCAATAGAATATCATAACAGTGTTCTATATAAAATTATTAACCACAGATTGTGGATGGTACTGACAATCCCTCCAATTATCGACTACCACTACTTACCCCTGAGCTAAGGGACCACTGGAGAGTCAACAACATTGGTGGGTCTGGAGTCACATATACACCAGACTGGAAAAATACATTATTGATCTACATGGGTCTATAATAATGTAGTAGTTCTCATTTTATTCTGAACAACTCTAAAATTACATATTAATTTAATTACTTTACGTCCCAGATGGGACTGAAAGTTATGTGTTTATTTCAAAGGGCTAAAACTCTATCTTCTAGTTTAGTAGGTTAACTTGCGGGACTATTATTGGACCAGGAAGCTATCTGAGCATCTCCTCACAGTCCTATGTGATAATTCATTCATATTTCACTTCAAAATTTTGAATGATCTAAATGCTACATTTAAATACTTTTATTGAAATAGCATGACATAAGACAGGAAAAGTGGAGAATTTGACTATTCAAGTAGTCGTGATGTGAACTTGAACACTTCAGAGCATATATAACTATGTTTTTCCATCTAACTAATAGTATACTTTCCAACAAAGCACTTACCACAGATAGTGTGTCTGTTGGACAGTCTGGCTCCTACGACATTTTTGCTTTAGAATAATGTAGTTGTACTGTTGGAACTGTACTCATCTACGAATGTGGAGAGTATTAGAAGGGACAAATTTATCTGGTAAATTAGTTAAAATCACAGTTTGCAGAAGTATGATAATAAGTTCCCGTATTCTTAGTTTACTTAACAACTGAATTTTATTTTCTCAGTGACTGTAATTACAGTGATGTAGTTAATTCTCACCAAATTTTAAGCTTCACCAAACATTAACTATAAACTAAATCCTCTGCGAAGTCATTGTATTTCAATGTGAATATGGCTTTTTATACTGAAATCTTCTAAAAGCCTAATAAATGCCAACTTTACAGATTAATAATGCCAATCTTTTTTACATCCTTTTGTGGTGTTTAAAATATGGTTCCTAGGTGAGAATATCTGGATCATTCTGGATGGCCCAGTGGATGCTATTTGGATAGAAAATTTAAATTCTGTACTCGATGACAATAAGACCTTAACATTGGCTAATGGTGACCGTATTCCAATGGCTCCTTCTTGCAAATTGCTGTTTGAAGTACACAACATTGAGAATGCATCTCCAGCCACAGTGTCCAGGATGGGGATGGTCTACATTAGCTCTTCTGCTCTCAGTTGGAAGCCAATTTTAAAGGTAGTGGTCTCAACATATATAAAGACTGTGCTTTTGAAGTTCAATGAATATCTATGACACTTAAGGAATGTGTTTAAATTATCTGTTTACCTTCCTATATCAACTTTAATTTCCAGTCCATTGCTGAACTATTTCTTCATAGTGGTATAATTCTCGTTATTGCAGTTTTAGATCTGTCGTGGAGGTTTGTATCCACCTGAACTTAAGAGTTAAAGATAACTTGATTGAAGTGTCTAGGATCTTGAGGACTCAGGGTGGACATGAAGAGGATGTTTACTCATGTGGGGGAATCTAAAACTAGAAATTTTTTAGTAACAAGGATATGCCCAATTAAAGTGAAATGAGGTGACTTTCATCATGAATCTAATGGAACTTTCTTTTTCAAGGGTCTGTTAATGCGGACTCGATTGACAATTTTAAGGCAGAATTAGATACATTCTTGATAAGCAAAGACTTGGATGAAGATGCAGAGTTGATTTATAATAAGATGAGTCTATAATTTTCTAATAAACAATGGACTCCAGTTGATTGGGACACATTGGGACCGGTACATTTTGGCTGAATTAAGTGGCTGCCCCAATTAGCTGGTTTCATGGAACTGTTTAAAATGGTAGAATAAAGACAAACTACTGTTTAACAAAGTAAAAAAAATGCATTTAAATGAAATACAAAACAAATAAGAACAATACCAATACTTTTACAGTACTATAACTGTATTAGTTCCTAATAGTTATCGATGGAAGAATTCATCCAGTGTACGTTGCCATTTTCTATTGATTGATAATGGACAAAAGCAGCACAGTCACTTAATGCAGATAGCGTACTGCCTGCATACAATGCTTTTGATGATTGCATCCTCCAAATCTTGATCTTCATTATAACATTCAAGATGATTGTCAATACCTTAAAATTCTTCATAGCTCCTAACTTGTTGAAGCAGTGAAATCGTTATTTTAATTCCCGCCCATTTCTGGCATCTCCAAGACTGAATACTTGAAATTGCAGTGAGTGAAACTGTTCTGAATTGTCTTAATGCTTATTCCACCAACTGTCAGTGAAAAAAATCACTGCTATTAGAACACAAACACACGCAACTGATGCTATTTAAAAATTGTTTGCTCTAAGCACGTGTAGTGTCTAACAGCCACACAAGTGCATGCAATTGACGTTAGTTAGCAATTGTTCGGCAACAGACCCTTGTTCCAATTAAGTGGCATAGTGTCTCAAATAAACAAAGTGAAACCTGGCTATTTTCTTGATTAGTTTTTGTTCCTTAAGAGTTGACCCAAATAAGCAGCTGCCCTGATTAATCGAAGGCCAAATTAACTGGAATCCACTGTCTCTATTTTCCATTGTTCTGTTCAAAGTGAATAATGTCACATTTCCACCTGAGGCTACGTCCACACTACAACAGATAAATCCGTAACCAAAGATTTTTTCTCTTCGTTTTTACCCTTCGTCCACACTAAAATGGCATTTTCGTCCCCCAGAGCTTTTCAGAAACGCTCTCCAAAGTGTGTATTTTTGAAAACGCCGGATTGGACGGATCAGTGTGGACGAGGTAACCGGAGAAATCTGAAAACGCTGTCAGACGACAGCGCGCTATTTCATTGTTTTCTTGAACGCAACCTAACTATTTCAAAACAGACAGCAATGAAACTGACGCCAGAAGAGTTAGAAATGTACTCACCAAATACTTTGACCCATAACTTACTGAATAAATAAGTATACTCACTTTGCCGTTTTCTGTCCTTGCTTGTATGAAGGTAGTTTACCTATTTATGAAAGTACTTCTCTGACAATAAATGTGTAACAGCCTAATGTAACATTGTATGGAAATACAAGATAACACTGATGCAGACATGTTTTATACATTTAACAAGGTGCTTTATTAATGCAACAGATTTAGTCAGTTTTTCAATGTTCGTCATCAGCTGGATCAATCTGTCGATGAACTCTCTGTTAGTTGCCTCCATACGCTCCAGTATTCATTTTATTTTAACTTTTAAGTTCTCCTGCACGAAAGCCAACAGCTGTCCATCGTTATAAGTTTTTCTAGTCTGTAACTACACAAACGTGCACTTTTACAGTGAGATTCGACACCAAGCATGACACTTCTTTTTGGTAAATGTGTCCTGTGCAGGTGCAGTAAGAGGAGATTCACCGAAATCTCCATTTCAATGTGGATAAAGATATTTTTAAAAATGCATAGTGTGGATGCCTATCGTTTTTACATGAAACTGGCATTTTCAAAATTATCCAGTCTAGTGTGGATGTAGCCAAGGACTTCTTTGCTTATTTACATAAACTATCTCAATTTCTTAACAACTTTTTTGCTCCTTCTTCACTGCTTAACTTCTGAGCTAATTGTGCCGTATTGCAAATTGTATTGCAAGTTTCTGATTATTATTCAGTCGTCTATCCATGTTAATATATTACCCAAAATCCCAGGAGGCTTTATTGTGGGTAATAAACTTTTGTGTAGTTTCTCAACAATACTGTTCTGAAAGCTTACTGGTACTATATCCACTTGGTTTCTAAGCCTTCTTATTATGCAACTTACAAGAATTATCTTCCTTTTCATGAAATCATATTGGTTTTGCAATGGGATAATATCTAGGCAGCAATGTAAGACTGTTAATATCATTCTTTTGTTATGGTCCATCCTACTGATTTGCTTAAATTATGGATCTCATACTATCATCAAGAAAATTGAAGACTCTATTTCATCTTTAATGGAAATCTTTATGAATAGCTAGTGAGGGTAAGAGTAGGATGCTCTGGCAGATGAACACGTGGCTGAGAAACTGGTGTAGAGGGCAGGGTTTCAGATTTTTAGATCATTGGGACCTCTTCTGGGGCAGGTGGGACCTGTACAAGAGAGACGGGTTACACCTCAACTACAAGGGGACCAATATACTTGCAGGGAGGTTTGCTAGTGTTATTGGGGAGGATTTAAACTAGATTTGCAGGGGGAAAGGAACCAGAGTGTCAGAGTAGATAGTGGAACGGGGGTAAAAATAAAAGATGTTAGTAGTATATGCAAAGTCACAAATAGTAAGGTTGTGTGTGGTGGTAATAATCTTCTGAGGTGTGTATACTTCAATGCGAGGAGTATTGTGGGAAAGGCAGATGAGCTGAGGGTGTGGATTGACACATGGAATTATGACATTGTAGCCATTAGTGAAACTTGGCTACAGGAGGGGCAGGACTGGCAGCTCAATGTTCCAGGGTTCTGATGTTTCAGACGTGATAGAGGCAGAGGGATGAAGGGTGGGGGGTGGTTTTGCTAGTCGGGGAAAATATTACAGCAGTGCTTCGGCAGGACAGATTAGAGGCCTTGTCTACTGAGGCCGTATAGGTGGAGCTGAGAAACAGGAAAGGTATGACCATATTAATAGGGTTGTATTATAGACCATGCAATAGCAAGATTTGGAGGAGCAAATCTGCAGAGAGATAACAGACAACTGCAGGAGACAGAAAGTTGTGATTGTAGGGGATTTTAATTTTCCATACATTGATTGGGACTCACATACTGTTAAAGGTCTAGATGGGTTAGGGTCTGTAAAATGTGTTCAGGAAGGTTTTCTAAATCAATATATAGATGTACCAACTAGGGAGGATGCAATATTAGATCTCCTATTAGGAAATGAGTTAAGGCAGGTGACAGAAGTGTGTGTAGGGGAACACTTTGGTTCCAGCAATCATAATGTCATTAGTTTCAACTTGACCATGGATAAAGATAGATCTGGTCCTCGGGTTGAAGTTCTAAACTGGGGAAAGGCCACATTTGAAGAAATGAGAAAGGATCTAAAAAGCGTGGATTGGGACAGGTTGTTCTCTGGCAAGGATGTCGTTGGTAAGTGGGAGGCTTTCAAAGGAGAAATGTTGAGAGTACAGAGTTTGTATGTTCCTGTCAGGATTAAAGGCAAAATGAATAAGAATAAGGAACCTTGGTTCTCAAGGGATATTGGAACTCTGATAAAGAAGAAGAGAGAGATGTATAACATGTATAGGTAACAGGGAGGAAATAAGATGCTTGAGGAGTATAAAAAGAGTAAGAAAATACTTAAGAAAGAAATCAGGAGGAGTAAAAGAAGACATGAGGTTGCTTTGGCAGTCAGGGTGAAGGATAATCCTAAGAGCTTCTACGGGTATGTGAAGAGCAAAAGGATAGTGAGGGATAAAATTGGTCCTCTTGAAGATCGGAGTGGTCAGCTATGTATGGAACCAAAAGAAAAGGGAGAGATATTAAATGGGTTTTTTGCATCTGTATTTACTAAGGAAACTGGAATGGAGTCAATGGAAACAAGGCAAACAGGTAGGGAGGTCATGGAACTTATACAGATTAAAGAGGAGGAGGTGCTTGCTGAGTTGAGGCAAATCAGAGTAGATAAATACCCAGGACCTTACAGGGTATTCCCTCGGATCTTAAAGGAGAAATTGCAGGGGCCCTGGCAGAAATATTTAAAATGTCAATATCCATGGGTCAGGTGCCGGAGGATGGGAGGATAGCTCATGTAGTTCCATTGTTTAAAAAAGGCTCAAAAAGTAAGCCGGGAAATTATAGGCCGGTAAGTTTGACATTGGTAGTAGGTAAATTATTGGAAGGAATACTAAGAGATAGAATCTATAAGTATTTGGATAGACAGGGACTTATTAGAAAAAGTCAGCATAGCTTTGTGCGTGGTAAGTCATGTTTAACCAATCTATTAGAGTTTTTCAAGGAAGTTACTAGGAAAGTGGATGAAGGGAAGGCAGTGGATATTGTACACATGGACTTCAGTAAGGCCTTTGACAAGGTCCTGCATGGGAGGTTAGTTAGGAAGATTCAGTTGCTAGGTATACATGGAGAGGTAGTAAATTGGATTAGACATTGGCTCAATGGGAGAAGTCAGAGAGTGGTAGTGGAGGATTGCTACTCTGAGTGGAGGCCTGTGACTAGTGGTGTGCCACAGGGATCAGTGCTGGGTCCATTGTTATTTGTTTTCTATATCAATGATCTGGATGATAAAGTGGCAAATTGGATCAGCAAATTTGCTGATGATACAAAGATTGGAGGTGTAGTGGACAGTGAGGAAGGTTTTCAAAGCTTGCAGAGGGATTTGGACCAGTTGGAGGAATGAGCAGAAAAATGGCAGATGGAGTTTAATGCGGACAAGTGTGAGGTATTGCACTTTGGAAGGTCAAAGCAAGGTAGAACATACAAGGTAAATGGTAGGACACTGAGGAGTGCAGTAGAACAGAGGGATCTGGGAGTACAGATACATAATTCCCTAAAAGTGGCGGCACAAGTAGATAGGGTCGTAAAGAGAGCTTTTGGTACATTGTCCTTTATAAATCAAAGTATTGAGTATAAGAGTTGGAATGTAATGGTGAGGTTGTATAAGACATTGGTGAGACCAAATTTGGAGTATTGTGTGCAGTTTTGGTCACCTAATTACAGGAAGGATATTAATAAGGTTGAAAGAGTGCAGAGAAGGTTTACAAGGATGTTGCTGGGACTTGAGAAACTGAGTTGCAGAGAAAGGTTGAATAGGTTAGGACTTTATTCCCTGGAGCGTAGGAGAATGAGGGGTGATTTAATAGAGGTGTATAAAATTATGATGGGTATAGATAGAGTGAATGCAAGCAGGCTTTTTCCACTGAGGCTAAGGGACAAAAAAACCAGAGGTCATGGGTTAAGGGTGAAGGGGGAAAAGTTTAAAGGGAACATGGGGGGGGGGTTCTTCATGCAGAGAGTGGTGGGAGTGTGGAATGAGCTGCCAGATGAAGTGAATGCGAGCTCACTTTTGACATTTAAGAAGAACTTGGACAAGTATATGGATGAGAGGGGTTTGGAGGGATATGGCCAGGTGCAGGTCAGTGGGACTAGGCAGAAAAATGGTTCAGTTCAGTCAAGAAGGGCCAAAAGGCCTGTTTCTGTGCTGTAATGTTCTATGGTTCTAATATTGGGAGCTGAGACAGAGACAGACTTATGGAGAAAGCTAGTGCAATATTCCACTCAGTGTTTATGTTGCTGGGTGCATGCCCCTGCGCTGATCATGGAATTCAATCTTAGGCTGGGGACAAAATTCAATTTGGCAGGTCGCTGCAGAGTGATCTACTGACTAAGCACAAAGCAAGTTAAACTAAGTTAAAATACAGTTAACCCTCTCAAACAAATGGGAGAAATTGGCTGTTAAGAGAAAATTAAGTGGGACTTTTTTTTAACAGTTTAAGATAAATAAGTGTGTATGCTTTTTCAGTCTTCTACAAACCCCATTTCCAGAAAAGTTGGGATATTTTCCAAAATGCAATAAAAACAAAAATCTGTGATATGTTAATTCACGTGAACCTTTATTGAACTGACAAAAGTACAAAGAAAAGATTTTCAATAGTTTTACTGACCAGCTTAATTGTATTTTGTAAATATACACAAATTTAGAATTTGATGGCTGCAACACACTCAACAAAAGTTGGGACAGAGGCATGTTTACCATTGTGTTACATCACCTTTCCTTTTAATAACACTTTTTAATCGTTTTGGAACTGAGGATACTAATTGTAGTAGATTTGCAATTGGAAATTTTGTCCATTCTTGCTTGATATAAGACTTAAGTTGCTCAACAGTCCGTGGTCTCCGTTGTCTGGTTCTCCTCTTCATGATGTGCCATACATTTTCAATAGGAGGTAGATCTGGACTGGCAGTAGGCCAGTCAAGCACATGCACTCTGTGTCTACAAAGCCACGCTGTTGTAGCCCGTGCAGAATGTGGTTTGGCATTATCCTGCTAAAATAAGCATGGACGTCCCGGGAAGTGACAGCGCCTTGATGGCAACATATGTCTCTCTAAAATCCTAATATACGCCTCAGAGTCAATGGTACCTTCACATACATGCAACTCACCCATGCCATGGGCACTGATGCGCCCCCATACCATCACAGATGCTGGCTTTTGCACCTTTTGCTGATAACAATCAGGATGGTCATTTTCATCTTTGGCACGGAGAACTCGATGCCCATTTTTTCCGAAAACTAGCTGAAATGTGGACCCATCTGACCACAGCACATGGTTCCACAGTCTTTTGGTCCATCGGAGATGAGCTCAGGCCCAGAGAACTCACCGGCGTTTCTGCATAGAGTTGATGTATGGCTTCCTCCTTGCGTAATACAGTTTCAAGTTGCATTTCAGGATGCAGCGACGGACTGTGTTAAGTGACAGTGGTTTTCTGAAGTACTCCCAAGCCCAGGTGGCTATAATTGTCACAGTAGCATAACAGTTCCTTAGGCAGTGCCACCTGAGGGCTCAAAGATCACACGCATTCAACAGTGGTTTCCAACCTTGCCCTTTACGCACTGAGATGTCTCTGAATTCTCTGAATCTTTTCACAATATTATGTACTGCAGATGTTGAAAGACCTAAATTCTCTGCAATCTTGCATTGAGAAATGTTCCTTTGGAACTGACTAACAATTCTCTCACAAATTTTGGCACAAAGGGGTGAGCCACAACCCATCCTTGCTTGCAAAGACTGAGCCTTTGATGGACGCTACTTTTATACCCAGTCATGATACCTCACCTGCTACCAATTAGCCTGCTTAATGTGGAGTCTTCCAAACCGGTGTTACTTGAATATTCTGTGCACTTTTCAATCTTATTTTAACTCTGTCCCAACTTTTGTTGAGTGTGTTGCAGCCATCAAATTCTAAATTTGTGTGTATTTACAAAATACAATTAAGTTGGTCAGTAAAACTATTGAAAATCTTTTCTTTGTACTTTTGTCAGTTAAATAAAGGTTCACATGAATTAACATATCACAGATTTTTGTTTCTATTGCACTTTGGAAAATATCCCAACTTTTCTGGAAATTGGGTTTGTACCTTTGACTTAAAAAGAAGCATCATTTTTGCTTTTGAACAGATCCACACTTAATCTGAAATGTTTGTGAATATCTTTGGAATTGATAGCTTTGACAGCCAGTGTGACAGCAATAATAACTGTTAAAACATGTATCAGGATCAGAATCACTTTATTTCCTATATGTGAAAAATACCAAAATTGATTGTGGTTCGGTGCCAAGCATAAAACACTGGGCAGTGCCATAACAGACAACAAAATAGCAACCAATGGTTTACAAGAAAATAGTGCAAATAGTCATGAACAGTCAACAATTAGCAGAGTGGTCACACAGCAAAAAACAATAATCAAACTTAAATAAATGTGCACATCTGAACAGATTAAGTAATTATCAATGGAACAGGGAGAGCAGGACAGACCATTTAACAGGGACATGTTGTGCAGGGATAGTTCAGGTATGACACATGAGTGAGTTTTGTTGAGAAGCTAAATAGCTACAGGAAACAAGTTTCATAGATGGTATGTAGTCCATGTAGTATGTAGTGATGGACTTTTAGCATGTATGTCTCTATAAATTTGGTGACTAGGTGACCGCTAGGGTGGGTGGAGTCAACTGTAATTTTTTAAGCTCTTCTTCACTCGTGCAATAAACAGATCTGTTAATATCAATAGTTGACAGCCAATGATCTTCTCTGCTGAGTGGACCACTCATTGCAACCTGGACTTGGTGAGGGAGGAGGTGGTGGGAAAACAATTGCTGATGGAGGTGGTCACAACACTGTCAATGATGGCTGAGTAAAAAATCATCAGGCTATGCCCTGAGAAGTTAAGTTTCCAAAGCTCGTGTAGGAGAAACAATTTCTGCTGGGCTTTCCTGGTGATGAGTGATGAGTATATTTCTGAAATTCCACAATTTCTGTCACTACAGCTGGCTACAAATCGCTGGGAACTGAGACTCTAGTTGAAAATTGTCTTCCATGTCACAAAACATAAACAGTGTGGTTAAGGCCAAAAAAAAAAATCAGTACTCGCGGAGCAGCAGCAGATCTGTCCAATAATTGTCTTGGATTAATTCTTGTTAACGTTAACTATTATTGACAAATTAATTGATAACTGTCTGTGCTTCACTACTTTTTACTTTAGATACTGAGACTTGAATTACCCATCTTTTTCATTATTCAGAAAATTCTGTTTTGGCTTACAGGCTTGGTTGAAGAAACATCCCCCTCATGAAGCTGAGATTCTACAGGCCTTGTATAACAAAGCCTTTGAAGATAGTTATGTGTACATGAAATTAAACCTTTATCCAGTGATGGAGCTGTTGGAGTGTAACTACATAATGCAGGTTGGAACACTGACTAAAATGCCATTTTTTAAAATTTAGATATATTTTCATAATTAATCAAGTCATGGCTTCATCTGTTTGCAGTGTAATACAGTCAAATTACAGGCTGAAGACCCTTCATTAGAATTGGGTAGAAGACAAATGAAGCATGTTAAGTTGCAGGGAAGCTGAGGAGAGGATAATCTCAGATAGAGCAAAACCAGGGGAGAACCTGTAAACAAAGATATCTGGTCAATGAGTGAATGGGAACAGTTAGGGAGTGTGAAAGGTTAGTGCTGGAAAATGTTGCTGAGATAGAAGATCAGCCATGACCTTGTCAAATATGAAACTGGCTTGAGGGGCTAAATTGTCTACTTTCAAAGGTTCTATACAAGTACAAGTTTTTGCATTTGTTACTTCTATCCATGGCAATATTGAAAGGATTGGCCTCTGTACAGGTCTACACACCTAAGGATATCTTCCCTTCCATTTTGTTGCATCATCACTGGTTAAATAAGATAGACTGAGAATAATTCAAAGCTGAGACACTCTGTGTTATTAGAACTGAATTAGGCATTCCTACGGCCACTAAGTTAGAGACTCTATGCATAGAGTCATAGAAAAGTCAAAGGGCACTAAAGCACAGAAACAGACCCTTTGGCCCATCTAGTCCTGCCAAACTATTTATTTGCCTAATTCCATGGACCATAGCCTTCTATACCCCTCCCATCCATGTACCTATCAGCATTTCTTTTGTGTTGAAAATTGAACTCAAATCCACCATTTCTCCTGGCAGTTCATTTCACACTCACCACCCCTCTGAGTGAAAAAGTTTCCCTCATGTTCCCCTTAAACCTTTTACCTTGAATCCATGACCTCCAGTTCTAGTCTCACTCAACCTTAGTGGAAAAATCTAAAGTCCATGCCAATAATGTCTACTACCTTTCCTTCATCAACTTTCCTGGTAATTTCCTCAACAAAATCTATGAGATTGGTTCGACACTACTTCCCAATGTGACCATTCCTAATCAGTTCCTGTCTATCCAAATATATCTGGCACCTTAGCATACCTTCCAGTAATTTTCCCACTACTTATGTCAGGCTCACTGGCCTTTAATATTATGTCTTCTTCTTAAAGACTTCCTTAAACACCGGAATAACATTAGTTATCCTCCAATCCTCCGGCAACTCACCCATGGCTAAGGATGATTTAAATATCTCTGCTAGGGCCCCTGCAGTTTCTGCTCTAGACTCCCACAGGATCTGAGGCAACACCTTTTCAGGCCCTGTGAATTTATCCACCCTCATTTGCCTCAAGGTAGCAAGCACTTGGTGCTCTGTAATCTGTATGGAGTCCATGACTTTGTTGCTGCATTGCCTCACATCTAAAGATTGTGTCCATCTCCTGAATAATTAAAGATGCAACATATTTATTGAAGATCTCCCCCATTTCTTTTGCCTCCATGCACAGATTACCACTCTGATCTTCTAGAGGACCAGTTTTGTCCCTTGATATAATTTTGTTTGATATATCTGTAGAAAGCCTTAGAATTCTTTATTGAGATACAAACGTGGAATGGGCCCTTCTGGCCCTCTGAGCCACGCCGCCCAGCAATCCCCTGATTTAACCTTGTTCTCCTTCACTTTGTCTGCTAGAGCAACCTCATGTCTTCTTTTCGCCCTCCTGATTTCATCCTTAATTGTTCTCTTGCATTTCTTATACTCCTCAAGTATCTCATTTGTTCCTACCTGCCTATGCCTGCTATGCATTTCCTCCTCCTTTTTCTTAACCAAAGCCTCGATATCTCTTCAATACAGAAGTTCCATAAACCTGCTATCCTTGCCCTTTATTCTGACAGGAACATACCGACATTGTACTCTCACACTTGTTAGATCTTTTCTGATACCATCAAAATTGGTCTTTCTCCAATTTAGAATCTCAACCCAAAGACCAGGCTTACTGTTTTTCATAATTACCTTGAAATTAATGGCATTATGTTTGCTAGATGCAAAATGTTCCCGTACACAAACTTCAGTCACCTGCCCTGTCTCACTTACTAATAGGAGATCTAGTATTACACTCTTTCTAGTTGGGATCTGGGACCTCAATTTACTGGTTAAGAAAACTTACATGAACACATTTGACAAACTCCTTCCCATCCATCCACTTTACAATATGCGTCTCTCAATCAATATGTGGAGAGTTAAAGTCACCTATTATCACAATCTTAAGTTTCTTGCAACAGTCTGTGATCTTTACAAACTTGCTGCTCTAAATCCTGTGGATTGTTGGGTGGTCTATAATTTAATCCCATTAATGTGGTCATGCCATTCTTATTCCTCAGTTCTATCTATAAATCCTTACTAGATGAGCTCTGAAGTCTGTTATGACTGAGTACTGCCGTGACATTTTCCCTGCCTAGTAATGCCACCCTCCCTCTTAATCCCTGCCACTCTGTCACATCTAAAACAACGGAACCCTGGAATATTGAGCTGCCAGTCCGGCCCCTCCTACAAAGAAGCCTCACTAATGGCTACAATTTCATAATTCTACTTGTTGATCCATACCTTAAGCTCATCTGCTTTTCCTAAAATAACTCCTTGCATTGAAATATATGCAGCTGAGAACATTAGCCCCATCATGCTCAACCTTTTGATTTCTGACCTTGTATATAGGCTTAGCATCTTCCTCCTTGACCACTCTACTATCTGTTCTGGCTTTCTGTTTCCCACTTTTACAGTTAGAGTGTGATGTATCAAACCAATGTTCCAGAAGCAATTGAATAGCTCTTGCAGTATTATTTTTTCCTTAAGTGACTCCTTAAAATTTATAAGTCGTTCCACTTTGGTTTTGTGGGACATGAAGATGCCAATGAGGTCAGTGGGGGAACTGCAGACTCTTGCAGAGATGAGGCCAAAGAAGCCTGTTGGAGTAGGAAGATAGGGAGCATCTAAGGTGCTGCACTCCTTTGCCACTCATGCAGGACTGCTCCCGGTGCATGGACTCAGGGTTCGCAGTGTCACCCTGAATGCTCCTTTTTCATTTTGAGTTTTCATTAGTCAAAGACTCCCAGGAGTTAGTGAGGATATTATGTTTATTCAAGACGTCTGTGAGCACATTTTTGAATATTTTTCTGCTTTCCATCTCGTAATATCTTTCTGTGGCAGAGGTCTTATTTCCAGTTCTATCACATGAAGATATTGCCAGGTGAATAGAGGAAAAGAAAAAAAAAGATGCTTTCAACACCTCTCTGAAAAAATTGCATCATTTGCAGTGAATCTTGTGAATTCCTGTCCCATGACAGCTCAAGTTGGATCAAATGAGAAGTCTGAATTCCTGCATGGGGAGCACCTATTCATCAAAATAGAAAATTGTCTTGGCATGTCCTTTTACAGAAAAATTAATTTCCTAAAGCACAATATTCACAGTTGTCATTTTTACAATGGACTCAACCAGCAATAAACTACTCACTGATTCTTATCTTGGAATTTGAACAACTTCAGATCTCACATTTACTTTGGTCCAAATATGGAGCTGCATTTCAGTGACTACTTTGTCCTGACCGGTGTAGCTAGAAATATTCCATGTTGTGAATCCTTGTTCTTAATTTTTTTGAACAATGTAACCCTTATGCTTGTGCTGTGCTTTAGAAGGAAGTCAACATACTTCTAAGATATCTTTAACAGTACAAATATTTCATTATAAGAGACAGGCGATGTTTAAATGAGAATTCATTCATAATTCATCATTCTCCCTTCCTCTAGTCAATTACCCTTCTAGATGGTTTGCTGGATTCTGGAGTGACTATTACTGAAGTACATCTGGAGCGTATCTTTGTATTTGGACTTATGTGGAGTGTTGGTGCCCTACTGGAAGGCGAAAGCAGAATTAAACTTGAGAAGTTTTTACGAAGCCATAACAGCAAACTTGACTTGCCTATTATTCCTGCAGATGCTAATGAAACCATATTTGAGTATCTTGTTAATCAGAAAGGTAAGAAAAATTAAATTATATTCTGTATACATTTTTTATTATTTTGCAGGCTCATTAACAAGGGTGTCTTTTAATACCCACTTCAATTACGTTTGCAAAGGTGGTAGCTAATTTGTTTTGAACAACTGCAGACCTTGCGGTGAAGGTACTAATGTGGTGTTAAGTAGGAGTATTCAGATTTACACACAATAATGCTGAACGTAAGATACATTATGGTGTGTTTCTGTGCTGTACATCCTATACATTCAATGTACTATTACTAAAAGATATTGGTTAGAGCAATATCAATTTCCTTTGGAATATCAGAAATTTACCTGACAACTACCTACACTCAGTGGCCATTTTATTAGCAATCTCCTGTGTATCTAATGAAGTGGTCACTGAATGTATGTTCACGGTGTTCCTGCTGTAGCCCATCCACTTCAAGAACTCCTCCAACTTTGCCTCCAACTTCCACACTGCTCTCATATTTACTTGGTCCATTTCTGACATCACCCTTGCCTTTCTTGATCTCTCTGCCTCCAACTCTGTGATTGTCTATCTACTGATATAGTTTATAAACCAACTGTCTCTCACAGCTATCTGACTGTACCTCTTCCTACCCTGTCACTTATAAAAATGCCATCCCCTTCTCTCAGTTCCTCCATCTCTGCCGCATCTACCCCAAGGATGAGGCTTTTTATTCCAGAACTACTAAAGTGTCTTCTTCCTTCAAAGAAAAGGGTTTCCCTTCCTCCATCATCAATGCTGTCCTCACACGCATCTCTTCCATTTCATGGTCATCTGCCCTCACCCCGTTGTCCCACCGCTGTACCAGGGATAGGGTTCTATTTGTCCTCACCTACCACCCCACTAGCCTCTACATTCAGCACATAATTCTCCATAACTTCTGCCATCTCCAACATGATCCCACCACCAAACACATAATTCCCTCCCCACACTTACTGCTTTCACCAGGGTTCGCTCTCTATGTGACGCCCTTGTCCACTTGTTCCTGGTACTGCAAGTGGAACAAATTCTACACCTACCCCTACATCTCCTCCCTCACTACCATTCAGAGCCCTAAACAGTCCTTCCAGGTGAGGCAATGCTTTACCTGCAATTCTGAAGGAGTTTTCTACTGTATCCAGTGCTACCAGTGTGGCCTGTTATATATCAGTGAGACCCAATGTAGAATGGAGCTGAGCATCTTCGCTCCGTCTGCCAGTGGGACCTCCCAGTGGCTGCCCATTTCAATTCTACTTCCCATTCCCATTCCAACATGTCAGTCCATGACCTCCTGTGTGATGATGCCACACTCAAGTTAAAGAAACAGTACATTATATTCCATCTGGGTAGCCTCCAACCTGATGGCATGAACATCAATTTCTTGAACTTACAGTAACTGCTCCCATCACCTTCTCCTTAACAATTCCCCATTCCTGTTTCCCTCTCTCACCTTATCCTTACCTGCCCATCACCTCCCACTGGTGCTCCTGCCCCTTCCGTTTCTTCCATGGTCTTCTGTCCTCTCCTGTCAGATTTGCCCCTCTCCAGGCTTTTACCTCTTTCACCAATCAATTTCCCAGATCTTTTCTTCACCGCCTCCCCCTCTCCTGCTTTCACCTATCACCTGCCATCATATACTTCTTCCTCCCCTACCTCCACTTTCTCACTCTGACTTCTCCCCATCCTTTCCAGTCTTGATGAAGGGTCTTGTCCCGAAATGCCCAGCACCAGCAATCATTCTAAGGTGAAAGTCACTTAGATCACATTTCTTCCCCATTCTGATGATTGGTCTGAATAACAAGTAAATTTCTCGACCATATCCACACACTTTTATGCATTGAGTTGCTGCCACATGACTGGCTGATTCGATAATAGCATTAATGAGCAGGTGTGCTTAATGAAGTGACCATTGCATTATTACTTGCCTCTATAACTTCTAAAGAGCAAAAATATAGTTCTCATGATTAAGTAAACAGAACCATGCCTAAATTCTATCTGATACTATCTAAGTCCTTTCTTCCACACTGATTATTTTATAGATTGGATTATGTTTACTATCTTATCTATAAGCATAAAAGTTCTAAATCTGTCTTTATTGTGGATTCTCCATTAACCTATATTGTCAATTCCAGTGTGAAATCTGATGAAGAGCCTTGGCCCAAAATATCGACTGTCTATTCCTCTCCATAGATGCTAAATGGCCTGCTGAGTTCCTGCAGTACTTTGTGTGCATCAATTCCATGTTTATTGAATTGTTTGGGCACTAAACAAATGTCAAGCGTTACAACATTATAAGACAAGAAGATTATACATATTACAGAATCAGAATACAGAACCAAAATCAGAATCAGTCGGGTATATTATCAAACATATATGCTGTGAATTTTTTTTTTGTTTTGAAACAATGCAAGACAAAAGTTCCTATCAGTTACAAAAATAAACAAATCGTGAAGAAGATGAATAACAAAATAGTGTTCTTGAATTCATGGACTGTTCATCAGTCTGAGGGTGGAGGGGAAGAAGCTGTTCCTAAAGTGCTGAGTGTGGGTCTTCAGTCCACTGTACCCCTCCCTAGTGGTAGTACAGGTTGAGAACCTCTTATTGAAAATTCCAAATGCAAAGTGGAAAATTCCACAAGGCATTGGGAAGGATCCCAGGTATGTGCAGGTCTCTATACACCATTGACAGTTCTGAGAAGTGACACCTCATAGATAGTGAACAGCAGTTAAAAAAAATAGGAAAACACTGTGTTAAAGCAAAAAGTGAAGATCTTGATTGTGTATTGAAAGAGTGGATTCATAAGCGTCAGAGTGAAAGTATGCCGCTTAACGGTATGCTGATCATGAAACAAGCAAAGATCTATCACAACAACAAACTGGAAATTGAAAGTAATTGTGAATCTTCAGCAGGCTGGTTGCAGAAAATTAAGAAAAGACATGGCATTAAAGTTTTAAAGGTTTGTTTATTTTATTTAGCAATACAGCAAGGAGTTGGCCCTTCTGGTCCTTTGAGACACACTACTCCGATAACCCCACAACCTAACTGAATTATGCCACAATGACCAATTAACCTACTTAGTATGTCTTTGCACTGTGGGAGGAAACTGGAGCACCTGGGAAAACTCATGCATTCTACGGGGAGAACGTACAGAGACTCCTTACAGAATTGAGCTCTCAACTCTGGAAAACCCTGGCTGTAATAGCATCACACTACATTACCATAAAGTGCCTGCAGATCATAAAGCAGCAGAGAAATTCACTGATGAGTTTGCCAGGATCATCACTGATGAAAATCAAACACGCTGAATGGCTGTATATGCGATGCATAAGTGTAAGACAAAGAATATTTACCAATAGCACGTAAATTCTGAGCTGGCGATCCCAAGCTATCTCATTGTTTATTCCAAACTCTGGAAAAAATCCAAAATCCAAAACACTTCCAGTCCCAAGCCTCAGATAAGAGGTGCTCAATCTGTACGGTGAAGGATGTATGTCTTAGATAGTGAGGGTTTTTTATGATGTTTTCTTCTTGAGGCACTGCCTCTTGAAGATGTCTTCAATAGGAAGGAGTGATGTTCCCCGTAATGGAGATGGCTGACTCCACGGCCCCTTACAGCCTCTTGTGATCCTGCACATTGGAGGCTCCTAAACAGACTGTGATGCAACCAGTCAGAATGCTCTCCATAATATATTTTTATAAAACAATAAATCCAGGGACAGTTTGAGAAATATCTTACTAGACGCCTAAGATAATTTAGCTTTAGGGCTGAACCTCTGCTTAACTCTCTTGTTGAAAAGTTGTTTGCCTTTTTTGTTTTTTGCTTCAGGTGAATGGGAAAACTGGAAAATATGGGTTCAAGAGTATCTTTACCCGGCTGATAGAGAGCCAGACTATAATTCAATTCTAGTACCAAATGTTGACAATATCAGGACTAACTTCCTTGTCAATACCATAGCAAAGCAATATAAGGTGAGTGCATGATAAAGAAGATTTTTGTAATTTCATGGCTGTAAGAAATGCCCAGGGAAGGTCTGGCACTGTGCTGTTAGCTTGCTTGTGTAGAATTCTCACTGATTTTCATGGTTAATGTGCATATTAGGAGTTAGAATGAGGCTGGTGGAGCTGTTGCTTCACAGTTTACAGGTTCAATCCTGACCTGTAGTGCTGTCTGAGTAACTACATGAGTTTCCTCCCAACTTCCAGAGACAAGTGTGTAAGAGTGTGTGTGCGTGTGTGCGTGCGCGGGGGGTGGGTGGTTAATTAGCTGCAAAAAACTCCACCAGTGGAGAGAATGGATGTAATCTGGGGAGCAGTATAGATGTAATAGTTCATGAAGTTTGGGGAGAATAACATGGGATTAGTGTAAAAGTTTTCAGAAGTTTTCTGATGACTCTGCCATAGTTGGATACATCAGCAAAGGGATGACGCTGAGTACAGGGCTACGGTGGAAAACTTTGTCACATGGTGCGAGCAGAATCATCTGCAGCTTAATGTGAAAAAGACTAAGGAGCTGGTGTTGGACCTGTGGAGGGCTAAGGCAGGCATCACACTACATTGGACCCCTGTTTCCATCCAAGGGGTCAGTGTGGACATGGTGGAGGATTACAAATACCTGGGGATACGAATTGACAATAAACTGGACTGGTCAAAGAACACTGAGGCTGCGTACAAGAAGGGTCAGAGCTGTCTCTATTTCCTGAGGAGACTGAGGTCCTTTAACATCTGCTGGACAATGCTGAGGATGTTTTATGAGTCTGTGGTGGCCAGTGCTATCATGTTTGCTGTTGTGTTCTGGGGCAGCAGGCTGAGGGCAGCAGACACCAACAGACTTAACAAACTCATTTGTAAGGCCGGTGATGTTGTGGGGGTGGAACTGGACTCTCTGACGGTGGTGTCTGAAAGGAGGATGCTGTCCAAGTTGCATGCCATTTTGGACAATGACTCCCATCCACTCCATGATGTACTGGTTAGGCACAGGAGTACATTCAGCCAGAGACTCATTCCACCGAGATGTAACACTGAGCGGCATAGGAAGTCATTCCTGCCTGTGGCCATCAAACTTTACAACTCCTCCCTTGGAGCGTCAGACACCCTGAGCCAATAGGCTGGTCCTGGACTTATTTCCACTTGGCACGATTAACTTATTATTATTTATTTATTTATGGTTTTATATTGCTATATTTCTACACTATTCTTGGTTGGTGTAGCTGTAATGAAACCCAATTTCCCTCAGGATCAATAAAGTATGTCTGTCTGTCTGTCAAAAAAAGCTTTGCTTTGTGTTCATTCTGGACTTGGTAGGCTAACGGATCAATTTCTGTGCTATGGTGCTATCACAGTTAATGACATACCTCTATTGCCTGAGGGATATAAAATAAAATAAAAGAACTTTGCCATGTTTGCCTTCCCCAAATACTCGGAGTGAATTGTATTTTACCATTTAAACTAGTTTGGCAGGGGGTGAACCAGAGCACCAGGTCAGCAAGTGGAGAGAAGGAGAGGAAGGTAGATGTCAGGGCCAGTTAAAACAGACAGGAGCAAAGTGATAGATACAGTGGAATGGATAATTATGACAGCATTAGGCAGAAGCTAGGGAGAGTTAATTGGGAGCAGCTGATTTTGGGCAAGTCCATATCTGACATGTGGAGGGTGTTTAAAAACCAACTGCACAGAGATCAGGATGGGTATGGCAAGGTAAGAGAACGTTGCATGTTTGAAGAATTATTGAATTTAGTCAAGAAAGAAAAGGAGAAGTATATAAAGCTTAGGAAACTAAAATCAAACAGAACCCTTAAGGATTATAAAGAAGACAGAGAAAAAGCTCAAGAAGAGAATTAGAAAAGCCAGAAGGGGCCATGGAAAGTCCTTGGCAAATAGGATTAAAGAGAATCTCAAGGCATTCTATACATGCATCAAGAGCAAGAGGATAATGAGGGTGAGAGTAGGAACACTCGAAAGACAAGAGGGAACATTTGCTTGGAGGCAACGGATGCGAGTGAGGTACTTAATGAGTACTTTATCTTAGTATTTATCGTGGAGAAGGATGTGGAGTGTATTGAGATGTGGGCATTTTGAGGTAAAGGAGAAGGCAATCTTGGGTCTGTTATAGAGTATTTGGAGGATAATTCCCTGGGGCTGATGGGATTACCTCAGGTTATTGAGAGAGGCAAGAGAAGAGATTGCTGGGGCTTGACCAATATCTTTGTCCACTCTAGCCACAGGAGAGGTTTCAGAGGACTGGTGAGTAGCTAATGTTGTTCCATTATTCAAGAAGGGAACCAGGGATAATCCTGGAAATGATAGATCAGAGAGTCTCATGTCAGTGTAGGAAGTTACGGGAGCGAACTCTGGGATAGGTTTTAAGAATATTTTGAAACCATGACCTAATTAGGGAAAGCCAGCATGTCTTTTTGCAGAGCAAGTTGTATATTACTAACTTGATTGAGTTTTTTGCAGAGGTGATGAGGGTGATTGACAATGTAGAACTGTAGATGTTGTCTACATGGATTTTAGTAAGGCATTTGACAAGGTTCCTCATGGGAGGCATTAAAAGATTAAGGTGCATGGGTTCCATGGTGAATTGGCCACTTAGCTTCAGAGCTAGCTTGCCCATAGAAGACAGGCTAGTGGTCAAAGGGATGTATTCTAGCTTGAAGATCTCTGATAAGTGGTGTTCCACAGGAATCTGTACTGGGACTTCTGCTGTTTGTGGTTTATATAAATGACCTGGCTGAAAATGCAGGTGGGTGGGTTAGCAAGTTTACAGATCATACAAAGATTGGTGATGTTATAGATAGCATAAACGACTGGCAAAGGATACATCAGAAAAAAGATCAGTTGCAGATATGGGCTGAGAAATAGCAGATGGAGTTTAACCAGTCCAAATGTGAAGGTTTGCACCTTGGTAGGTCAAATGTGAAGAGGCAGAATACTGTTAAGGGAAAGGCCCTTAACAGTGCTGATGAGCAGAGGGGCCTTGGGGTCCAAGTTCATAGCTCCCTGAAAGTGGCTACGCAGATGATAGGGTGATAGGCATGCTTGCCTTTATTAGTCGAGGAATTGAGTTCAAAAGCCAGGAACAAAAATCTGAGGAATCTTTAGGAAATCTGTAGATGCTGGAAATCCAAACAACACATACAAAATACTGGTGGAACACAGCAGGCCAGGCAGCATCTATAAGGAGAAGCACAGTCGACGTTTCGGGCCGAGACCCTTCGTCAGGACTAACTGAAAGGAAAGATAGTAAGAGATTTGAAAGTAGTGGGGGGAGGGGGAAATGCGAAATGATAGGAGAAGACCGGAGGGGTGGAATGAAGCTAAGAGCTGGAAAGGTGATTGGCGAAAGTGATACAGAGCTGGAGAAGGGAAAAGATCATGGGATGGGAGGCCTCAGGAGAAAGAAAGCGGGAGAGGGGGAGCACCAGAGGGAGATGGAGAACAGGCAAACAATTAAATATGTCAGGGATGGGGTAAGAAAGGGGGGGCATTAACGGAATTTAAAGAAGTCAATGTTCATGCCATCAGGTTGGAGGCTACCCAACCGGTATATGAGGTATTATTCCTCCAACCTGAGTGTGGCTTCATCTTGACAGTAGAGGAGGCCATGGATAGACATATCAGAATGGAAATTGGACGTGGAATTAAAATGTGTGACCACTGGGAGATCCTGCTTTCTCTGGCGGACAGGGCGTAGGTGTTCAGCAAAACGGTCTCCCAGTCTGCGTCGGGTCTCTGCCCATCACTCTGCCTCTTCTCCATCTCCCTCTGGTGCTTCCACCCCCCCCTTTCTTTCTCCCAAGGCCACCCATCCCATGAACCTTTTCTTTCTCCAGCTCTGTATCACTTTCGCCAATCACCTTTCCAGCTCTTAGCTTCATCCCACCCCCTCCTGTCTTCTCCTATCATTTCGCATTTCCCCCTCCCCCCTAAACTTTCAAATTTCTTAGTAACTTTCCTTTCGGTTAGTCCTGATGAAGGGTCTCGGCCCGAAACGTCGACAGTGCTTCTCCTTATAGATGTTGCCTGGCCTGCTGTGTTCTACCAGCATTTTGTGTGTTGTTCAAAAGCCAGGAAGTTATGTTGCAACTTTATAAAACTCTGGTTAGGCCACATTTGAAGTATTGCATACAGTTCTGGTTGCCCCGTTATATGAAGGATGTCGAGATTTTGGGGAGAGTGCAGAAAAGGCTTTCCAGGATGCTGCCTGGATTAGAGGGTGTTATGTTTGTTCCTGATAAAAGACAAACTTAGTGTGTTTAAAAACAAATACATCTTTACTCGGGACACTCCCACTCTGACCTCAGTTCAACACAAGCATGTGCGGACCACATCCCAATGTCATGCCAGTTCCAGGTGAACCATCCACATTGCCCACTGGGAACTGAAGTTTTTTATTATGTACACACATAAAATACAGAGGGCATGTGCTGTCACTAGAGGATGAGCAAACTTGGGCTGTTTTCTCTGGAGTTGCAGAGACTGATGGGAGATCTGGTTATAGTTTAGAAGATAATGAGAGGCATAGCTGGAGTAGACAGGCAGTATCCTTTCCCCAGGATTGAAATGAGGGCATGCATTTAAGGTGAGAGGGGGTAATTTCGAAGAAGATGTGAGGGGCAATTTTTATATGCAGAGAGTGGTTGGTGCCTGGAATGCACTGTCTGAGGTGGTGATGGAGGCCGATACATTGGCACTTCTAAGAGACGTTTAGAAAGGCACATGACTGTGAGGAAAGAGGAGGATGTGGATATTGTGCAACAGAAGAGATTAGTTTAGATACCCATTTGATGAAGGTAGTCCTGACGAAGGGTCTCGGCCTGAAACGTCGACAGTGCTTCTCCTTATAGATGCTGCCTGGCCTGCTGTATTCCACCAGCATTTTGTGTGTGTTATTGAGTACAGGACATGGGATGTTATGTTGAAGACGTCTAAGATATCAGTGAGGCCTAATTTGGAGTACTGTGTGCAGTTTAGGTCACCTACCTACAGGAAAGATATAAATAAGATTGAAAGAATACAAGAAAATTTACAAGGATGTTGCCAGGTCTGGAGCACCTGAGTTATAAGGAAAGATTGAATAGATTAGGACTTTATTCCTTGGAACGTAAAAGATTGAGAGGAGAATTGATAGAGGTATACAAAAATTATAAGGGATATAGATAGGGTAAATGGAAGCAGGCATCTTCTAATGAGAACACTCACAAAATGCTGGTGGAACACAGCAGGCCAGGCAGCATCTATAGGGAGAAGTGCTGTTGACATTTCGGACCGAGTCCTGACGAAGGGTCTCGGCCCGAAACATTGACAGTACTTCTCCCTTTAGATGCTGCCTGGCCTGCTGTGTTCCACAAGCATTTTGTGTGTGTTGTTTGAATTTCCAGCATCTGCAGATTTCCTCGGATTTTCTAATGAGGTTGGGTGGGACTACAACTAGAGGTCATGGGTTAAGGGTGAAAAGTTTAAGGGGAACATGAGGTGAAATTTGTTCATTCAGATGGTTGTGAGAGTGTGGAACGACCTGGCAGTATAAATGGTGCGTGCAAGCTTGATTACAACATTTACGAGAAGTTCGGATAGTTAAATGCGATAGGGAAATTCTTGACAGTTTTTAGAGTAGGTTACATGGTCGGCATAACGTGTGCTGAAGGGCCTGTAATATGCTGTAGAACTTTGTACGTGAATGGCAGAAGTATGGAGGACTATGATCCGAGTGCAAGTTGGTGGGAGTAGGCAGTTTAAATAGTTGTGGTTTGAACTGGATGGGCCAAAGGGAGTGTTTCTGGCTGTACTTTTTTTTCTATGACTATAACTTTGAGTCCTGTGGTCTATTTCTTCCTTAATTAGTCATGTGGGACTTGCTAAATAAAAGCAATGCTCCCAAAGCTAAAGTGCCTTGGATGTTGAGGAACATACAGAGCAAGACAATGCAGAAAATGAACCTGAGAGAGTTTGGCATTGTAGAAAGCAGTTCTTAGCAGACCACATGCAGACTTCACACATACAAGATCTGGCCACCCATATCAGTCTGTAATACAAAGTACCAGAGTAAGATACGTAACTGAAGAATCTGATACATTCTGCTGTTAGATGGCCACCCCTCCAAGCACAGGAAGTACAGACAACAAGTTTTAGGTTATATGACCATTAGTTTTGATTTTTATTTCCTTCTCACCTTCTATAATGCATGTTTTATTTAACTTATATTTTTCTTAAAGTACCCTCACCTTTTTCCTCCATGGTTTATCAAATGAAAACTATTTAGTAAATACATTTATATATTCCTGTCAGCAAGTTTAAAACAATGCATCTTAACTTGCGTTAAGCATAGACACATTTTAAATACTTACTGCCTTTGGGATGTAGAAATCACCATAAGTACTGAAGGTGCAGAGCAACCCTCTTACCCCTCTGTTTTGAGTTTTCTAGCTGAACAAATTCCCCGCATTACTCTGTGCCACTGCTTTCTAAGTTAATATGAATACTTAAACAGTATGGTAAGTGCTTCCTTAAATCTCAACAATTTAAAAAATTGAAGTGTAAATAATTGGTGTGTACTGAATGGAAAATAAAAGTAATACTTATTAATTCTGAAAACCACCAGCAGGTAAAGATCACCTTTGGGAAGGAAATGCAGCTTTTTATCAACCTGGCTTGCCAGTAAAACTCCTAAGTTTTCAAAAGCAAAATAATGTGGGAAATACTGCTGGCAAATTAATTTTCTGATTTGTTTTTGCAAACTCTGACAGGCAGTACTTCTGACTGGGGAACAAGGAACTGCAAAAACAGTCATGATTAAAGGTTATTTGAAGAAGTATGATCCAGAGGAACATCTCTCCAAATGTCTGAATTTCTCTTCTGCCACAGAGCCCTACATGTTCCAGGTAACATACAATTTAATAATAGGAATTATTAGTAAGCCCGATAGACCCAGTGCCTGTAAATAACTGTAAGATATCTCCTTTTCATCATCTTCAGTGCCTAAAGTATGGTGCCTGGGTTTCAGCATAATACTTCAATTTGTAACCAGCAACTTATCAAGATTCAGCCAAGTTTTCTTTATTTTATATGCAATGGCTGAGAGTTTTTTTGGTGCTAGGAAGGTTGTATTAAGTACTTGGAGCAAATCAGTCTGGGTATGTTAGTTTTTGGAGAGCATGACACCTCCAATTTTTATTGTATTTGAGCAAAAAAACTGTAAGATAAAATAGGTGTACCATCGCAGAGCAAGATTAAAGATTGGGCAGGTTGCAAGTCTGAGATCATAGTACAGGGAGACGAGAGTGGGAAGAAGAGAATAACTACGGGTAATTATTTGGGATGAGATCGGGACCTCAGGAGGAAGTGGACAATCATGGTGTGGTTCCACATGATGGCTTTTGCTGCTCATTTGTGGTTATTGTTGAAGTCAGAGGTGACAAGACAAATAAATGAAGATAAAGCAGTGGATGTGGTATATATGGATTTTAGTAAGATGTTTGACAAATCATCCCATTGTAGGCTCATTCAAAAATTCATGAGGCATGGGATACATGGAACCTTGGCTGCATTGATTTGGAATTAGCTTGCTGCGGAAGACTTGAATGAGAAAGTGGAAGGGTTTTGCAATTGGAATGGGTTTAATGTTGTCACATGTACTGAGGGAGAGTGAAAAGTTTGTCTTGGATACTGTTTATACAGATCAATTCATTACAGAGTGCATTGAAGTCGTACAAGGTGAAGCAATACATTGCACAGAGTAACAGCTGCAGAGAAAGTGCAGTGCAGGTAGACAACGGGTTATAACAAGGTAGACTGGGAGGTCAAGAGTTCATTTTATCATACAAGGGAACTATTTCAATAGGCCTGGAACAGCAGGATAAATGCTGTCCTTGACCCTGGTGGTCTGTGTATGTTATATCCAATATGAGAGGGTAGAAAAAAAGAATGTCTGGGGTCGGCAGGATCTTTAATTGTGTTGACAGCTTTACTGAGGCAGTGAGAGGTGTAGACAGAGCCCTTGGAGGGGAGGTTGGTTTCCATGATATGCTCACAACTCTGCAGTTTCTTGCACTCACTGGCAGAGCTGTTTCCTTACCAAGCTGTGTTGCTTCTAGATGAGATGCTTCTCTATGCTGCATCGATAAAGATGGACAGGGACGTGCCAAATTTCACCAGCCTTTTGAGGAAGTAGGGGCATCAGTGAATTTTTTTTTTTGGCGAAATCTATGTGTTTGGACCATGACAAGTATTGGTGATGTTCATTTGGAGGCACATGAAGCTCTCTTCCTTGTCGAACTCAGCAGTACTGACATTGATAGTTGTATGTACATTGTTCTGCCTTCTTGAAATCAATGACTAGCTCTTTTGTTTGGGAAAGGCTGTTGTCATGACACCGTAAGCTCTCTTTCTTTCTATACTCTAACTTGTTATTTGTGATACAGCCTAATATGGTGATACCATTTGCAAACTTGTAGATGTAGTTGGAGCAATCACAAAATAAAATCTGTATTTTCACACAAAACTCTAATATCTATAACAAATGCTTGGTAATGCATTTTGGATCCTGGTTACTAATATTTTTATACTCAGTTTGATTGAATACAGATGAAAGAAATGCTTGAAGATAATCTAGTGACAACATATTCTTGAATCTGGGAATAAATTATTTCAAGGGCTGTAAACCTTAAATTAAGCAGACAGTACTGAAAGGCTGGCAATTCAGGCAGCACCTGTGGGTAAAAAGGTAGTGAATCTTGTTAATTCACTATTAAAACAGGAAGTCGCACAGATATAAAATTATTTTTGAGGAAGTAAGGGAAAAAGCTAGAGAAGATCTGAACAAAGCAAAGATTGTTCCATGTTGAGCACAAAGAGACAGGGATAGATTGGACTTGCACAGTTCCTACTACTACAGATATGCTTTTGGGGAATGAGTAGAGTTGAAAGAGAGATTGCTCAAAGTGAGAACAAGTTCAGCCTGGTGAGGGTAGTTGTTTGTGGTCGAATAACTGGTTTACTATTGTCACATGTAGCTTATACAGTGAAAAATCTTGTTTTTGTATGCCAGCCATGATGCACCATCAATAACTCTCTCTGAGACAGGAAATATCTGGCAGACAATAGTTGGATATTTGAAAATGGATACATTACCCAGAAGAAATAGGAACAGATGAAAGAGTTGGCATTTACAGTGTTGCCTGACCTGCTGAGAATTCCCAGTGATTTCTGTCCTTGAGCTGTACTGTGAAGGCTGTGACATTTGGAAGAGTGCTAAGACTACCCATGTGGTACAACAGAATAGCACTGAATTGTTTATCAGATTACTCATTTTGTGTACTTTGCAGATGGACTCTACATGTGAGTATGATATAATAATTTGGTGACTTTTTCTCAATTATATGCATTATCTTTATAGAGAACTATTGAAAGTTATGTGGAAAAACGAGTGGGAAGTACATATGGACCTCCCAGTGGACGGAAAATGACGATATTCGTTGATGATATCAACATGCCAGTGATCAATGAGTGGGGAGATCAGGTAAAATATTCTTTGACTGCATATCATGTATCTCATGCAAACCACAACCCCATTCCCTCCTCGCTTCAGCAAGAACAGAGTTCCCCTGGTCCTTATCTTTCATCCCACCTGCCTCAGATTTACTGTTTTCAGTTCCAGCATCCACAGCAGTTTCCAATACCAGTTTCATAATTCTTCTCCTCTTTCACCATATGGAAGTAATCATTCTCTTTCCCCACTTTGCTCTTTCAACTCCCTCCCCCTGCACCTCCCCCCACCAATCTTACTGCACTTTTTCACAGAGGAAATGAAATATTTGTCTCTTTACCCACCATTCTGGGATTCAAGCAATCTTTCCATGTAAAGCAGCAAGATACATGCACTTTGTTTCTGTCAAGTGTGCTTCATTTAGTAATTGCAATGTGATATCCCTTCCACTGGAGAAGCCAATTACAAACTTCGATTGTGAAGTGCTTATGCCCAGTCCACAAGAATGACCCCAAGCTTCCAGTCGCCTGCTGCTTTAATTCAGCATGCTGCACCCACTCTGACTCTGTGTCCGTGGCTTTCTGCACTGTTACAAGGCCCAAAGCAAGCTTTTGCACAGCATGTCATCTTACGTCTTGGCACTTGGTAGCTTTCAGGATCCTGTATTGAATTCTTCAACTTTAGATAACTTACTCTTCCTTTCAGTCTGCATCAGAACTCCGTCATTTCTGCCAGTCATTATTTTTGCTCAGTTTTTCTTTTCTAATTCGTCTAGACTCACCTGCCAGGCATGTCTTGGAGCCTTGCTATGAACAATACATTACAGAGAGAAAGTAGTCTAACTGACTGTTAATTCACTTGTTATTGCCTCGTCAACCATGTTCTTTTTTTCTAACCATCATTCCCCCGTTTCTCTGCTACACTGATGTGATTTTCTTTCTTTCCCAGACCTGACAAGGGTTCCTCAGCTTGAATGATTAACTGTAACACTTTCCACAGATGCTGTCTGTGGTAAACCATGTATACCTGTCTGGACACACCCCTCTGCTGACTGCCCCTGTGGCTCCTCCCACAGACCCATATATAAAGGTGATTGGGGCACTGCTCCTCCCACAGTCTTCAACATGGTCGTGCCCGTTTTCGCTGTTAATAAAGGCCTATTATCTTGTACTCTACTTCCAGTCTCCTAGAGTTATTGATAGTGCATCACTGTTTGACCTGTTGATTGTGTCCAGTATTTTCTATATTCAAATGGGACAATGTTGTTTACTGAATGAATGAGCTTGGTACAAAGTAACCTCAGTCAATTTATCATGATTAGGAGCCATATGTTGAAATTTTTAGATTATTTTAAGAAGTTAACTTAAGTATCTTTTTTCAGATTACTAATGAAATAGTTCGTCAGATGGTGGAAATGCAAGGAATGTATAACTTAGACAAACCAGGAGACTTTACTAAAATCGTTGACGTGCAATTAATGGCTGCAATGATCCATCCAGGAGGCGGACGCAATGACATTCCTCAGCGGCTGAAGCGACAGTTCACAATCTTCAACTGTACACTCCCAACTAACTCCTCCATTGATAAAATCTTTGGTAAGCCTTGTCTAGTTTCTGTAAGATCCCTATTTTTGAGCAGTCAATACCACTGTCATTCTGATGTATGTTGAGCTCATCAATGTTCTGTGCTATGTTCTGTGACATCTCATTGTCACCCAGAACCTGTATTCTGGCAGGAAATTTCATTTATGAATGGGTTGAAACAGCAATGAACTCAAATCGCATTTGCAGCGGGAGATCTAGTTAACTTTATTCATATGACTTGCACCAAATTCACCCATCTGCAGTTCCTTGCAAACCATGTTAAAGAACTGGAGCTGAAGTTAGATGACCTTCGGCTCATACAAGAGAATAACAAGGTGATAGATAGGATCTACAGAAAGGTAGTCACCCCTAAGTTGCAGGTGGCAAGTAGTTGTTGGCAGGGGGAGTGAGCTACCAGGGGAAAGCCACAGCAACCAGGTCTTTTGCACTGTGGCTCAGAAGGGAAGGGGGAATAGAGGAGTGCGGTAGTGATAGAGGATTCCATCATTGGAGGAGCAGGCGGCAGATTCTGTGGATGTGAAAGAGATATGCAGATGGAGTGTTGCCTCCCAGTTGCCAGGGTCAGGGATGTCTTGGATTGGGTCCACGACATCCAAAAGGGGGAAGGTGAAAAGCCAGAATTAGTGGTACACATTCGTACCAATGAAATAAGCAGGAAAAGGAATGAGGTCCTGAAGAGAGAATATAGGGAATTAGGTAGAAAGCTGAAAAGCGGGACCTTAAGGGTAGTAATCTCTGGATTGCTGTCTGTGCCAGTGAAGGTTAGAATAAAATGAGTTGGCAGATGAATGTGTGGCTGAAGAATTGGTGCAGGGGGAGGGGTTTCAGACTTCTGTATTATTGGGGTCCCTTCTGGGAAAGGTATGACCCGTACAGAAGAGATGTGTTACACCCCAACTCAAGGCTGTCCTTGGAGACAGGTTTGATAAGAGCAATTGAGGAGTGTTTAAACTAATTTGCCAGGGAGATGGGAACCAGAATGGTAGATCAGAGGATGGGGCAGTTGGTATTCAAGTAAATGCAGTGTGTGAGAGACTGTAAGGAAGGTTAGGCAGATGACAGGACAAAATTGAAGTTAGTGGGATGGTTTGAAGAGTGTCTTTAAACTAAGTAGTAGGTTCAACAGTTTGGAAAAGTGTGGAGAATATAGAAGGGATGGAGAGTGCAGGGGAGATTACAAAAATCTCCAGAATAAATGAAAAAAAACAAAACATTTAGGAAGGGTTATGAATTTAACTTCTTGTAACACGGGGGCAAAATTGAAAAGGGTGAAAAGATTGAAAACTTTCTTAGAAAGTTGTGAAGATTTGGCATGTCATCTAAAACTTTAAGAAACCTCTGTAGATTTTTGGTGGAGAGTATATAACTGGTTGCATCACAGCCTGGTCTGGAAACACCAATGCTCTTAAATGGAAAAGCTTACAAAAAGTTGTAGATATGACCCAGACTATCACATGTAAAGCCCTCCCCATCACTGAGCACATCCACTTGGACTGTTGTTGCAGGAAAGCAGCAAACACTATCAGCGACCCCCACCATCCAGGCCATGCTCCCTTCTTGCTGTTGACATCAGCAACAAGGTACAGGAGTCTCAGGATCCACACCTTCAGGTTCAGGAACAGTTATTGTCCCTAAACCATCAGGCTCTCGAACCAGCAGGCATAACTTCACTCAGCTCCGCTTGCTCTTCACTGAACTGTTCCCACAACCCATTGACTCACATTTATGTTCGCAATATTTATTATTTTTTTTCTTATTTTTCCTATTTTTGTATTTGCACAATTTGTTGTCTTTAGTACATTGGTTGTTAGTCAGTCTTGTTGGGTGTGGTCTTTCATTAATTCTATTGTTTTTCTTCTATTTACTGTGAATGCCCACCAGAAAATGAATCTCAGTATTGTGCATAGTGACCTATACGTATTTTGATAATAAATTTACTTTGAACTTTGATGAATATAGTGAAGGTGTTATATTTGAATTCATACAGTATACGGAATAATGTTTTGTCGTGCAGTTAGAGATTGGCAGATGTGACGTTGTGGCCATCTCACATGGCTGGAAGAAGATTGTTGTTTGGCGCTTAACATCCAAGGATACACATTGTATCAAAAGATTAGGCAGCTAAGCAGAGGGTGTGGGGTGACTCTGTCAGTAAAAAATGAAATCAAGTCCTTCAAAAGTGATGACAGAGGATCAGAAGATGTAAAATCTCTGTGGGTAGAGGCTAGAAACTGCAAATGTAAGAAGATTCTGATGGGAATTGCATACAGACCTCCGAACAATAGCCAGGATGTGGAGTACAAATTGCAACGGGAGCTAGAAATGTCACGTAGAAAGGGCAATGTAACGGTAATCCTGGGGGATTTCAATATGCAGGTAGATTGAGAAAATCAGGTTGGTGCTGGATCCCAAGAAAGGGAATTTGTGATGGCTTTTTCGAGCAGCTTGTGGTTGACCCCACTCGAGGAAGGCGGTTCTGGATTGGGCCATGTATAGTGAATCAAATTTGATTGGGGAGCTTAAGGCAAGGGACTCCTTGTTATGGCCCTGATCATAACATGATAGAATTCACTCTACAGTTTGAGATAGAGAAGCTAAAATCAGATATATCAGTATTACAGTGGAGTAAAGGGAAATACAGAAATGTGATAGAGGAGCTGACTGAAGTTGATTGGAAGGGGACACTAACAGGAATGACGCAGAGCAGCAATGGCTGTAGTTTCTGGGAACAATTTGGAAGGCTGATAATAGTTACATCTCAAAGATAAAGAAGTATTCTGAAGGTAGGATGAGGCAGTGGTGGCTGATGAGAAGTCAAAGACAGCATAAAAGTAAAACAGAGGGCATATAGAGCAAATATTAGTGGGAAGCTAGAGGATTGGGAAGCTTTTATAAACCTATGGAAGGCAACTAAAACGCAATAAAGAGTGAAAGATGAAATATGAAAGTAAGTTGGCCAACAATGCAAACGTGGATATCACATGTTTTTTCAGTTATATAAAGTGTAAAAGACAGTTGAGAATGTATATCACTCTGCTAGAAAATGATGCAGGGGTGGTAGTAATGGGGACAAAGAAATGGTGGACAAACACAATGCACATCAGTCTTTACCTTTGAATTCAATCAGCAGTATGCCAGAAATTTGAGAGCGTCAGGGGCAGAAGTGTAGGTGATATTATTAAGGAGAAAGTGGTTGGAAAGCTGAAGGGTCTCTAGGTAAATGAGTTACCTGGATCAGATGGACTATACCCCAGGGCTCAGAAAGAGGTAGCTGAAGAAATTGTACAGGTATCAGTAGTGATCATTCAAGAATCACTAGATTCTGGAATGGTTCCAGAGGACTGGAAGATTGCAAATGTCACTGCTCTTTAAGGGTGGGAGGCAAAAGACTGGAAATTATAGGCCAGTTAGCCTGACTTCAGTGGTTGGTAAGATGTTGGAGTCCATTATTAAGGATGTGGTTTCAGGGTATTTGGAGGCACTTGATAAAATAGGCTGAAGTTAGCATGGTTCCCTTGAGGGAAGATCTTACCTGCCAAATCTGTTGTAAGTTTTTGAGGGAAAGAACAGTCAGGATAGAGACAGGCAATACTTGAGTTTTCAGAAAGCTTTTTACAAAGTACTGCACATGAAGCTGCAAAACAGGATAGGAGCCCATGGTATTACAGGCCAAGTTTGTGGATGATACAAAAATAAGTGGAGGGGCAGGAAATGTTGAAGAAACAGGGCAATTGGTCAAATTGGGAGAATGGGCAAAGAAGTGTCAGATGGAATACAGTTCAGGAAGTGTATGGTCATGAAATAAAGGTGCAACTATATTCTAAATGGGGAACAAATTCAGAAATCAGAGGGGTAGAGGGACTTGGGAGTCCTCATGAAGATTCCCTTAGGGTTACTTTGCAGATTGAGTTGGTGGTAAGGAAGACAAATGCAATATTAGCATTTGTTTTGAGAAGGCTAGATGATAAAACCAGGGACATAATGCTGAGGCTTTATAAAGCAACGGTCAGATCTTATTTGGAGTATTGTGAGCAGTTTTGGTCTCTCTATCGAAGGAGGGATGTTCTGGCATTGGAGAGGATCCAAAGGAGGTTTATGAGACAGATCCCGGGAATGAAAGGGTTAACATATGAAGAGCATTTGATAGTTCTGGGCCTGTACTCACCGGAATTTAGAAGAATAAGCAGGGATCTCATCAAAACCTATTGAATATTGAAAGGATAGAGTGGACATGGAGAGGAGGTTTCTTATCATTGGCAGGTCCAGGACCAGAGGGTACAGCTTCAGAATACAAGGACGTCCCTTTAGAACAAGATGAGGAGGAATTTCTTCAGCCAGGAAGTGGCGAACTTATGGAATTCATTGTAATAGAGGCCGTGCAGGACAAGTCATTCAATATATTTAAAGTGGAGATTGATAGGTTCTTGATTTCGAAGGTTATGGGCGGAAGACAGGGGAACATGGTTGAGACGAATAATATATCAGCCATGATGAAATGTCTGAGTGGATTCTATGGACCTATATCTGATCCGGTCTTATGGTTTTATTAGGTAAAAATAAGTGGTATGTGATTTAGTTTAAGGCTAGTGTTAAACATTAGTTACTAATCCTTTTGTTTAGTAGCACAGCATATCTCCCAAAGTAGAGAATTGTCTATGGAAGCTAAAGTTTAGAAGGTTGCTCAAGGAAGAGGTCTCCCACTCCTTCTAAAAAATCTCCCTTAAAGCCTTAAAATAAGCCATTAGATGTTGAAGTCAGCATGGCATTCAGTTTCAATGCATTCCCCTTTTTTGAAAATAATAGTTAATGACTGCACTGTCATACATATAAAATATTGTTTTTAGACAACAGAACCACACCATCCTTTAGCCTACCTGCCTATCCTTTTGATACTATGTATACCCTTGGATGTTAAGGTCCCAAATGTAATCTTCTTTCAGCCACAACTCAGTGATGCCTACAACATCACACCTACCAATCTCTAACTGTACTCATACATCTTCTACCTTATTCCGTATATCGCATGCATTCGAACCTAACACCTTCAGTCCTGTATTCATCACCCTTTCAAACAGTAGTCAGGACGTGGGCTATAAATTACAGCGGGAGATGGAAAATGTATGGCAAAAAGGCAATGTTACGATAGTCTTGGGAAATTTTAATATACCGGTAGATTGGTAAATTCAGGTTGGTGCTGAGTTTGAATCCCAAGAGAGAGAATTTGTAGAATGCTAACAAGATGACTTCTTAGAGTAGCTCGTGGTTGAGCCCACTAGGGGATCGAGCTATTCTGGATTAGGTGTTGTGCAATGAACTGGATTTGATTAGGGGGCTTAATGTAGAGGAATCCTTGGGAGACAGTGATCATAATATAATCAAATTCACTCTGCAATTTGAGAGAGAGAAGATAAAGTCAGATGTATCAGTATTTCAGTGGAGTAAAGGGGATTACAGATGTAGGAGAAAGGAGCTGGCCAAAGTTGATTGGAAGGGGACAGTAGCTGAGATGATGGCAGAGCAGCAATGGCTGCAATTTCTGGGAGGCTCAGGATAGATATATCCTAAAGAAGATGTATTCTAAAGGCAGGATGACACAACCCTGGCTAACAAGGGAAGTCAAAACCAACATAAAAGCAAAAGAGCAAAAATATATGAACAAAAATTAGACAGAAGTTGGAGGATTGGGAAGCTTTTAAAATCAACAAAATGCAACTAAAAAAGACATAAGGAGGGAAAAGGTGAAATATGAAAGTGAACTAGCCAATGTCCAGGAGGATACGAAAAGTTTTTTCAGATATATGAAGAGTAAAAGAGAGGCAAGAGTTGATATTGGACCACTGGAAAATGACACTGGAGAGGTAGTAATGGGGGACAAGAAAATGATGGATGAACTGTTTAAGTATTTTGCATTGGTCTTCTCTGTGGAAGACGCTAGCAGCATGTGGGAAGCTCAAGCATGTCAGAGGGCAGAATTGAGTGCAGTTGCTATTACTAGGCAGAAGGTGATTGGGAAGCTGAAAGGTCTGAAGTTTGATAAGTCAGCCGGACCAGAATAGATTACACCTCAGGGTTCAGAAAGAGGTAGCTGAAAAGATTGTGGAGACATTAGTAATAAGCTATCATGAATTACTAAATTCAGGCATAGTTGTGGAGGACTAGAAAATTGCAAATACCTCTCCACTTTTGAAGAAGGGAGGGAAGCAGACCAAAGGAAATTATAGGCCAGGTAGCCTGAACTCAGTGGTTGGGAAGATGTTAAGGGTGAAGTTTCAGAGTATTTGACAGCTCATTGTAAAATAGGCCAAAGATAGAAAGGTTTCCTTAAGGGAAAATCTTTCCTGACATATCTGATGGAATTCCTTGAGAAAATAAGAAGCGGAAAAGATAATCAGTGGATGTTGTGTACTTGGAATTTCAGAAAGCCTTTTTCTAGGTGCTGCTCATGAAGCTGCTTAACAAGTTAAGAGCCCATGGTATTACAGGAAAGGTACTAACATGGTTAAAGCATTGGCTCATTGTCAGGAGGCAAAGAGTGGGAATAAAGTGAGCCTTTTCTGATTGGCTTTCGGTGACTAGTGGTGATCTGCAGGGTTTGGTGTTGGAACTGCTTCATTTTACATAGTATATCAATGATTGGGATGGTGGAATTGATGGCTTTGTGGCCAAGTTTGTGGATGTTACCAAGACAGGTGGAAAAGCAGGTTGTGTTGAGGAAGCAGTGAGGCTGCAGAAGGGCTTAGACAGATTAGGAGAAGTGGCAGATGGAATACAGTGTCAGGAAGTGCACTTTGATAGAGGAATAGAAGTAAGGACTATTTTTTTTAAATGGTGAAAAATCTCAAAAAGCCGAGGGGCAAAGCGACTTGGGAGTCCTCGTGCAGCATTCTTTAAAGGTTAATTTGCAGATTGATATGGTGGTGAGGGAGGTAAATGCAATGCTAGCATTTATTTTGAGAAGACTAGAATATAAAAACAAAGATGTAATGCTGAGGCTTTTTAAGGCACTGATGAGGCTTCACTTGAAACATCGTGAGCAGTTTTAGGCCCCTTATCTAAGAAAGTATATGCTGACATCGGAGAGGGTTCAAAGATGGCTCGTGAAAATTATACCACGAATGATTATGTGGAACATTTGATGGCTCTGGACCTGTACTTGCTGGAATTTAGAGGAATGAGGTGGGATCTTGTTGAAGCCTATTGAATGTTGAAAGGCTTAGATAGAGTGAATGTAGTGAGGATGTTTCCTATAGTGGATGAATCTAGGATCAGAGGGCACAGCCTCAGAATACAAGGACATCCATTTAGAATGGGGATGAAGGGGAATTTCTTTAGCCAGAGGGTGGTGAATCTGTGGAATTTGTTGCCACAGGCAACTGTAGAGGCCAGGTCATTGGACGTAGTTAATGCAGGGGTTGATAGGTTATCAATAATTCAGATTATGAAAGGTAATGGGGAGAAGGCAGGAGACTGGGTTTGAGAGGGAAATGGATCAGCCATGATCAATTGGCAGAGCAGATTCAATGGGTTGAATGGCTTAATTCCACTCCTATGTCTTATGGCCTACTAGCAGAGTAGCCACAGGAAACTCATGCAGTCACATGGAGAATATGCAAATTCAGACAGGCAGCATAAGAGGTCAGAATCAATGCTCTGTTACTTCAGATGGGCAGCAGCAATTGGGATATTTTTCGTCAGTAATATTAAACTTGAATCTGCTTTTATTAAGTTCTTATTACCAAAGTTAGTTATTAATGCAAACAATAACAGTGATATTTTGTTTGTGTTTTTCCAGGAGTTATTGGAAATGGATATTTTCAGTCTTCAAGAAACTTCACCCCTGAAATTTGTACAGTGATAACAAAACTTGTAGCCACTAGCAGGATCCTCTGGCAGTGGACAAAGGTACTGAAGCTGTTATAGATAGCTAGTTTAAAAAGATAGAGAATATTATGGGCATGATCAAATAAAATTTCGTGTCAAACATACTACCTACAGGAGTAAAATAAATTACAGCAACTTACAATTGAAATGCAAAAGCATATCGAGCATTTCAGTTTATTCTGCATTCTATTATTATATGAGCAAAGTTCAAATTAAATTTATTATTGCAACTTTCTCACCAGTCTCGTACACAAACTCGGCTTGTTTGCTAACTCTGCTAACAGCTGCATGACTCATCGGTGAGAAGACCACCTTTCAGAATCAGAATCAGGTTTATTATCTCCGGCATGTGTCGTGAAATTTGTTAACTTAGCAGCAGCAGTTCAATACTATACATAATATAGAAGAAAATAATAATAAATAAATAAATTGGTAAATTAATTTCAGTGTATGTATATTGAACAAATTATAAATCATGGCAAAACAGAAATAATATATATTTAAAAAGCAATATACATCCAGGGTCAGTATGATTTAGGGTTCAACTGGACAGGAGAAATTTGTGATGTTCCAATTAAGGAACATTGACTGTAGCAAATGCTGTGTAAATACTGCTCCATGCAAAGTTATGGTTCACCAGAAAATTAAGATTGTACACCAGTATAAAATTACAATTTACCAAATTTTCAAATTTACTGAACAGCTACAGAAAAAGAAAAGAAAATTAGAAGGGCCCATTATAGTTAAACCAGTCAAAATGTGCACATAATGTTGGAGCTCATTTCTGAAACTACCCCTCATGATCAGGCTCTTGAACAAAAGGGGATAGCTACACTCATTTGAGGGCTCTGTTATATTGTTACTTCATGCTTGTTATTTATTTGAAACCCCTTTTTACTGAGCGCATCTGGAAATGCTGCTCCGTAGCCACTTGCTCACAGCCACTGGACTCCACGGCAAGAATCTGACCTTGCTTGGGCTTCATACATCTAGGGTGTGTACGACTTTTTCCTGCCAAACCCTGGTTTGTGTTAATGCTGTGCCCATTACTGCCTCCTGCATTTGCCTTATGGCAAGAAATAACTGATTGTACATTGCATACAATTATAAAGAAATATATTTAAGAATGTTAACTTAAGAAACCAGTTATTAAAGGAAAGAAAGAAAAAGACAAAAGGGGCCCATTATACTTAAACATGTACGGTGAAGCTGAAATCTTCCAGAAGCTATTGTTTTTGATGTATACACTGCATCTTCCGAATATCGCTCGAAATCCATCCAAACAGGCTCTCCCACAGAAATATTTGTCCTTCTTCCTTGAAGACACTCATCTGTACAAAGAACGTTGTACAACAGGGAAGGCATCCTCAGTCATCTTCCCTCCTGGCTTTTCCCAACTCCCACCAGCAAAGACCTCAACCTACACCAGTGTCCCTCATAAAAACTCTCCGCCCAGCATTCTCCAAAACCTTCTCCCAGTTCCACCATCTTGATAGGCTGACACCACATTCGGAAGTTGGTCAACAAGGCCCCTTACCTCAGCTCAAACCCAAACAGGCTGAAAGCAGAACAGACTGCTCTTACAGAACTCCTAAATGAAATGCGTGCAGCATAGCAGTAAAAATCCTAACCAGGGTGTTACCTATTTATATCTGCATTTGCAGTTTGTTTATGGTTCCTGATGTTTGCAGTTTACAATTTCTGTTGGATAGATTTGCTAAGTTTGCCACTGAAAAAGAATCTCAGCGTTGTATATGGTGACATGTATGTAGTCTGATTATAAATTTTACTTGGAACTTTTGAACTTTGGAGTAATCAGGTGTATCTCCCTACTCATGCGCTGGACCCAAGGTCTGCATAAAGCCCATCACAGTCCAAATTTCCTTCAATGACCATCTTGAACAAACTGGTTCTCTCAGGAATATTGGCCCTTCCTCCTTGGAACAACATTGGACAACACAGCTCCTTATCTTTATCTGAAGCCAAAACACACTTACTGGCAGAGAACACAGCTTTTACAGAAACCTGCTAACTAAAAATACTTCACAGCATAGAAGTAGGAATCTTACCCAGGGCATTGCATTATAAAAGTACTTGTATGTCATCATATTCTACCCTGAGATCCATTTTCTTGCAAGCATTCACAGTAGGTACAAAGAAACACATTGGAATAAATGAAAAGCTATACTCAAAGCTGGACAACCAATGTGCAAAAGAAGACAACTGCAAGTACAAAATAATAACTAACTAACTTAACTGGATAATATTGAGAACGAGAGTTTAAAGTCCTTGAAAGTGAGTCCATAGGTTGTGGAATCACTTCAGTGAGTGAAGTTATCCATGCTAGTTCAGGAGCCTGATGGTTGAAGGTTAATAACTGTCCTTGATGCTGGTGGTATGGAACCTATAGTTCTTGTACCGCTTTCCTAATAGCAGCAGCGAGAAGCAAGCAGGGCCTGGATAGTGGGGATTCTTGATGTTGGGTGCTAATTTCTTGTGGCAATAGTGGCAAAGGCTTTTCCAGTGAAGTACTGGGCTGTGAAAATCCTACTTTTTCTAGGATTTTCCATTCAAGGGCGTTGGTGTTTCCATACCAGGCCATGATGCAACCAGTCAGGATACTCTCCGCTGTGCATCTGTAGAAGTTTGTTGGAGTTTTAGATGGCATGCCAAATCTGCCTAAGCTTCCCGGAAAGTAATGGTGTTTATGTGCTGGTCCAAGACAGATCCTCTGAAATGATAACAACAAGTAATTTAAAGTTACTGGCCCTCTCCATCTCTGATTCCCTGATGAGGACTGGCTCATGGACCTGTGATTTCCTCCTCCTGTCATCAATAATCAGCTCTTAGGTTTTGCTGACATTGAGTGAGAGGTTGTTATTGTGGCACCATCCAACCAGATTTTCAATCTCCCTCCTATGTGAAAATTTGAGCCCATCCTTGATTCGCCCAACAACCCTGGTGTTATCAGCATACATAAATATACTGTACTTAGCCTCACAGTGATATCAAGTGAACAGAGCAGGTGGCTAAGCACACTGCCTTGTGATTCACTTGTGCTGGAGATGATTGTGGAGGAGATGGTGTTGCCAATTCAAAAAGAATTTACACTTTTTTAACCTTAAAAAGTGATTTGTTTTTCTTAGGTGAAAATGCTGCCCACTCCAGCTAAATTTCATTACATCTTTAATCTGAGGGACCTGTCTCGCATCTGGCAGGGAATGCTGACCATAAAGTCCAGTGAATGCCCTGATCTAGAGACACTGCTGGCATTATTCAAACATGAATGTACTAGGGTTATTGCTGACAGGTAAGTACATTGTAAACGAAGATAATTTTAATAAACGATTGTTTCTATTAGGGTGGATAATTTTGATCATAGTTTAAATGGATTGGAATTTACTTTGTCTCAAAACTCTCAGAAGTCTACAAATAATTGCAAAATATTTGGTAAGTTTATCCTAACCAGAGTTAATGATCATCAACCTTTATACCTTTATTTATTTGTTTTTATTTTAAAAATTTATTTTATTTGGAGATACAGCATGGAACAGGCTCTTCTGGCCCAACAAACCACATAGCCCAGGAGGAAAGGGATGTTGGCTCACAAATAGAGAAAGCTTGGAGACAGTGCGAAAGGGAGGATAGGCAGGTCTTAGGGAAGGGATATGCTCAGAATGATGGTTTGAGATGTGTCTATTTTAATGCGAGGAGTATTATGAATAAAGCGGATGAACTTAAAGCATGGATCAACACTTGGAGCTATAATGTTGTGGAGACTTGGATGGTGCAGGGGCAGGAATGGCTACATCAAGTGCCAGGCTTTAGATGTTTCAGAAAGGACAGGGAGGGAGGTAAAAGAGGTGGGGCTTTTGGAAAGCTTCAAGTTAGATAAGTCACTGGGACTGGATGGGATATATCCCAGGCTACTGTGGGAAACAAAGGAGGAGATTTCTGAGCCTTTGGCAATGACCTTTGCATCATCAATGAGGATGTGAGAGGTTACAGAGGAATGGAGGGTTGTGGATGTTGTTCCCTTATTTAAGAAAGGGAGTAGGGATAACCCTAGAAATTATAGACCAGTGAGTCTTACTTCAGTGGTTTGTAAGTTGATGGAGAATATCCTGAGAGGCAGGATTTATGAGATTTGGAGAGGTATAATATGATTAGGAATAGTCAGCATGGCTTTGTCAAGGGCAGGTCATGCTTTACGAATTTCTTGAGGATGTGACCAAACACATTGATGAAGGTAGAGATGTATATGGATTTTAGCAAGACATTTGATAAGGTATCTCATGCAAGGCTTATTGAGAAAGTAAGTTGGTATGGGATCCAAGGGGTCATTGCTTTGTGGATCCAGAATTGGCTTGCCCACAGAAGGTCATATTCTGCATGGAGGCCAGTGACCAGTAGTGTCCCTCAGGGATCTGTTCTGGGACCCCTACTCTTTGTGAAATGACCTGGATGAGGAAGTGGGGGGATGGGTTAACAAATTTGTTGATGACAGAAAGGTTGGGGGTGTTGTGGATAGTGTGGAGAGCTGTCAGAGGTTACAGCAGGGCATTCATAGGATGCAAAACTGGGCTGAGGGGTGGCAGATGGAGTTCAACCTAGATAAGTGTGAGGTGGTTCAATTTGGTAGGTCAAATATGATGGCAGAATGTCACATTTATGGCAAGACTCTCAGCAGTGTGGAGGATGAGAGGGATCTTGGGCTTTGAGTCTGTAGGATGCTCAAAGCTGCTGCGCGGGTTGACCCTGTGATTACCAAGGCATATGGTGCATTGGCCTTCATCAATCGTGGGATTGAGTTTAAGAGCCAAGAGGTAATGTTGCAGCTATATAGGACCCTGTTCAGACCCCACTTGGAGTACTGTACTCAATTCTGATCGCCTAACTACGGGAAGGATGTGGAAACCATAGAAAGGGTGCAGAGGAGATTTACAAGGATGTTGCCTGGATTGGGGAGCATGCCTTATGAGAATAGGGTGAGTAAACTCGGCCTTTTCTCCTTCGAGTGACGGAGGATGAGAGGTGACCTGATAGAGGTGTATAAGATGATGAGAGGCATTGATCGTGTAGATAGTCAGAAGCTTTTCCCCAGGACTGAAATGGCTAGCATGAGAGGGCACAGTTTTAGTGTGCATGGAAGTAGGTACAGAGGAGACGTCAGGGCTAAGTTTTTTTACACAGAGAGTGGTGAGTGCACGGAATGGGCTGCCAGCGGTGGTGGTGGAGGCAGAAACAACAGGGTCTTTTAAGAGACTCCTGGATGGATGCATGGAGCTTTGAAAAATAGAGAGTTATGGGTAAACCTAGATAGTTCTAAGGTAAGGACATGTTTAGCGCAGATTTGTGGGCTGAAGGGCCTGTATTGTGATGTAGGTTTTCTATGATTCTGTAAAAACTGTAACTAACCACCTCCAAAAATCAAAGTCTACCATTTATAAATACATAAAATCATAAGAAATAGAACTATCAGAAGGTCATACAATTGCTAAGTCTGCATCACCATTCAGTAAGATCATGGTTGATCCTGTGTCTCAGCTCTACTGTGCTGCTCATGTCTTCTATTCCCTAATGTCCATAGAGGATTGTTCAGCCTCAAATATATACATTCTCATATGAGATATAGAATACCAAAGATTTTCAAACCGTTGCATAAAATAATTTCTTATTCAGTTTTACATGCTAACCACTCTTTGTCCTAAGAGATCATCACTGACTTCACAATTTATAAATAACCAGTGTGAAGGAGGGAAAATTGAATAGATTCTTCTTAAATTCACTGATGTCTTCAACATTGAAGAGAATCATAAACAAAGGGAACTAGCTGCAAAATAATGTCTGAGATGCAGTGAAATTGCTTCTGTCAAAGGGTAGGGAATTTTTGTCTCAGAGGGTGGTCGAGGCCAGGCTATCAAATATGTTTAAGGTATAGCTGGTTAAGTATTTGAAGGATAGAGGAATTAAGGGTAATGTGGAACTGCCACACAGGAGCTGGAGGCCACAAGCATATTGAATAGCTGATCAAGATGACAGGGACTGGTGGTTGATCCCTTGATCCCTGTTCCTATTCTCTTTTGTCTGTTTCTTTGGCCTTTACCATGATAGACAGTGTGGAGATGAAACACAGGGAAGAGTTTATCCCTGAAATTTGGGGGGGTGGGGGGTGGAGCAGGGGGGAATTTGGTTTTCAGTAAGCAGCCCTTTCCATTCAGCTGTTTTTGTTTGTATATGCACACTTCACAAAAAATGTGAAAGCTATGGAGAAAAGAGTTACCTAAATGGGTGCTGAGTTGAAGGTCTTTAGCCTCAAGCTTAAGTTGGAGAAGTTATGATTTTTCACCTTAGAACAAAATAAACCCACAGATGTGGAAATGTGGGGGAAAAAAAGAAAATTCTAGAAAGAGTCAGCAGCTCAGATAGCATCTGTGAAAAGACAAATGATTGATGTTTTGGATAAAATATCCTTTATTAGAATTGGTAAGGAAAGAATAAAAGTTTATATCAATCTTTGGAGAATGGGATTTTGATAGGATAAAAGAGATATAGTATACTTGACAGGCTAAGGACAGCGTTGCACTGTTGAATAGCTGTAAACATAGCCAAGGGATTGATAGATGAATAGATGCTGTTAGGGAGGGACAATATGATCTTTTTGTTTGTAAAACTTAAAAAATAAGGGCATTTAAAGAGTAAGAACACAGACAAAGGGAATGTAAGGGCAGTACACGGGAGGAAATCAGCAGATCAGGCAATGTCTATGGAATGAAATGGACAGTGGCTGATGCTATCTCATAAATGAATGTAAAATGCTTTTTGCTGTGTTGTCTGCTCAAGCAATAACTAGAATATTTATTTATTTCAGAGATACAGCACAGAACAGACCCTTTTGGTCCAGCACCCACCTATTTAACCCTAGCCTAAACATGGGACAATTTACAATGGCCAATTATCCTACTAACTGGTACATCTTTGGATTGTGGGGGGAAGCCCACTCACTCACAGGAAAGGCATACAAACTTCTCACAGAAGGTGTTGGAATTAAACTCCATCCTCCAATGCTCCAAGCTCTAATAGCATTACACTAACTGCAATGTTACCAGTGCCCACGTGAATATATTTTTAAACTTGTGTTAACTAAAATTATACACCCCTAAAAGGATATACATAAAGTTTTATGACTAATATATGTTGCTTCATCCTCAATAGTCATACAATGAATAACAATTAATATTGCTTTTATCTTATCCTAGGTTTATAAGTGAAGAGGATAAACTGTGGTTTGAAAATGCAATAACCCAGTGTTTTGAAAACCATCTTGGAAAAGATTTGTCAGAAAAGCTTCACAAAGAGCCATACTTCGTTGATTTTCTTCGTGACATGCCAGAGCCAACTGGTGACGAACCTGAAGATTATGTATTTGTTGTTCCAAAAGTCTATGAACTGGTACATTATAGAATTGTCAGCTTTAAAGTGGTTTTGTTTCTTCTACTACTGAGTACTTATAAGGATGAGAATTTCAATTTTCATAAATATCATATCCTCTTACCTTCCTTAACCACATCTCTTTTTATCATTTTCTCTCAGAACTGCAATTTTTTTGTTGAATCTATTTACACAAACTGACAATGAATTTAGAATACAGAATTATCAGAAGTGCAAATACAAATTTCCTGAACCCAAGTTTAATTCCTTAGATGTCCTGACTATTACTTCAGTCAGGATAAACAATGAGAACTTCAGTAAGTCCTACCCATAACCTTGAAGTGGAAGGCCAAAGATTGACCAGAATTTGACCAACCTATTTAATAATTTATGGGCATTTACCATGCTATCTTCACATGCCCACTTCTATCTCTAGGATTACAGGAGCTTTGGAAAAGAGCAGAGGAATGATGCTAATTGATTTGTTCCACTATGAATCTGGCACAAACTTGGTGAGCTGAATGGCCCCCTCCTGTGGTATTTCAATTAGAGTCAAAGTCATAGAACACCATAGCACAGAAACCAGATTCTTTGGCCCATCTAGTCAATGCATAGTACCACAAACCTGATCCTAGACCATATCTCTCCATACCCCTCCCATCCATTTACCAATCCAAATTTCTCTAAAATGTTGAAATCAACCTCAAGTTCACCACTTCTGCTGGCAGCTCATTCCACACTTTCACTACCCTCTGAGTGAAGAAGTTCCCCCTCATGTTCCCCTTAAGAGTATCAACATTCACCTTAACCCGTGACCTTTAGTTCTGCTCTCACCCAACCTCAGTGGAAAAGCCTGCTTGCATTTATCAAATCTATATTCCACATAATATTGAATACCTCAATCAAATCTCCCCTCATTCTGCTATGCTCTAGGGAATAAAGTCTTCACCTAGTCAGCCTTTTCACTTAACTCAAGTTCTGACAACATCCTTGTAAATTTTCTGTACACTCTTTCAATCTTGCTATTATCTTTCCTGTAGGTAGTTAACCAGAACTGCACACACTGCTCCATATAAGGCCTCAATGTTTTGTGCAACTTCAATATATCATTCCAGCTCCTGTTCTCAATACATGGATTTATGAAGGCCAGTGTGCCAAAAGTTTGCTACTTGTGAAGACACTTTCAAGGTTCTGTATTCCTAGATCCCTCTGTTCTACCATTCTCCTCAGTGCCCCACTGCTCACCTTGTAAGGCCTACTTTGGTTTGTCCTCTCAAAGTGCAATCTTACACTTATCTGCATTAAATACAATGATTCCAGGAACCTTCATCTTAGAAGTGGACCTCTTTCCCATGTTTAGAAATCTTGATCAGCCTTGGTCCTCCCTGTGTTTGTTTGAGCCAAGTTGTTGATAGATTCCCATACTCCCATGTTCCTAAAGTTCAGCTGTTCCATAATTTGTAATTTAGTTATACAATTAAACATTTTCAAAGAAAGTGGGGTGAGATGTGGGGGCTTATTAGCCATTCCACCTTAAAATAGAATATTAATGCTTAATCTTGATCCAGGCAAAACATTGCCTGTGTCCTTCCTGGGAATTGTTTTTTTTTAATCCCAGGTAACTCATATGGATAGGATACAGAAACAGAGATTTGCACACTTTTCTTTCTCTTTTAATCATTGTATATATTCTGATGAATGGCAACGGAAAATTAGATATCTGCATTTTATTACCTTGTTGTGCAAAATTATTATTTCATTTTCAAAGATCAAGCAGTATGATGAGTAAGTTTAGGTTATTTAGGAAGTAGGAGTCATACTAGTTCTGTGATAAATATCATGTCATTATCTTTATACATTTAGCTTTGATTTTCTAACGCTTACAACTGAATATGTTTCAGGTGCCAAACTTTGAATTCCTGACTGAAAGATTACAGTTTTATCAGGCACAACATAATGAAGGTGTCCGATCAGGATATCTTGATCTAGTCTTCTTCAAAGATGCAATGCTGCACCTGATGAAAGTGAGATATGAAAATTCTAATAATGATCTAAAATCACAGCCTCCTTCTAAAATACATTGCAAAAGAGATTTTATTTTAATATGGAAGGCTTATTAGTTGGACTGCAGCTAAATCAATAGGCCTTTTAGTTCAGTACGTGTCAAGTAGGTTAAGACCATTCAAGGTTAGGACTTCTCCACAAACCTGATCCTGTAAACTAAATAATGTATTTATTGAGCAAACACGAGGAAATCTGCAGATGGTGGAAATTCAAACAACACACACAAAATGCTGGTGGAACACAGTAGGCCAGGCAGTATCTATAGGGAGAAGCGCTGTCAACGTTTCGGGCCAAGACCATTCATCAGGACTAATTGAAAGGAAAGATAGTAAGAGATTTGAAAGTAGGAGGGGGAAGGGGAAATGCAAAATGATAGGAGAAGACTGGAGGGGGTGGGAACACATTTTAATTTCACGTCCCATTCCCATTCTGATACGTCTATCCATGGCCTCCTCTACTGTCAAGATGAAGCCACATTTAGGTTGGAGGGTCAACACCTTATATACTGGCTGGGTAGCCTCCAACCTGATGGCATGAACATTGACTTCTCTAACTTACGTTAATGCCCCTCCCCTTACCCCATCCCTGATATATTTAGTTGTTTGTTTTTTTCTCTCTGCCCATCACCCTGCCTGTTCTCCATCTCCCTCTGGTGCTCCCCTCCCCCTTTCTTTCTCCCAAGGCCTCCTGTCCCATAGAAACATAGATACATAGAAAATAGGTGCAGGAGTAGGCCATTGGGCCCTTTGAGCCTGCACCGCCATTCAGTATGATCATGGCTGATCATCCAACTCAGAACCCTGTACTTGCTTTCTCTCCATATCCCCTGATCCCTTTAGCCACAAGGGCCATATCTAACTTCCTCTTAAATATAGCCAATGAACCGGCCTCAACTGTTTCCTGTGCAGAGAATTCCACAGATTCACCACTCTCTGTGTGAAGAAGTTTTTCCTCATCTCGGTCGTAAAAGGCTTCCCCTTTATCCTTAAACTGTGACCCCTCGTTCTGGACTTCCCCAACATCAGAAACAATCTTCCTGCATCTAGCCTGTCCAATCCCTTTAGAATTCTATATGTTTCAATAAGATCCCCCCTTCAATCTTCTAAATTCCAGTGAGTATAAGCCTAGTCGATCCAGTCTTTCTTCATATGAAAGTCCTGCCATCCCAGGAATCAATCTGGTGATCCTTTCCCTTCTTCAGCTCTGTATCACTTTTGCCAATCATCTTTTTAGCTCTTAATTTCATTCTACCCCCTCCAGTCTTCTCCTATCATTTTGCATTCCCCCCCCCTCCTACTTTCAAATCTCTTAGTATCTTTCCTTTTAGTTAGTCCTGACGAAGGGTCTCGGCCCGACAGTGCTTCTCCCTATAGATGCTGCCTGGCCTGCTTTGTTCCACCAGCATTTTGTGTGTATTGAATGTATTTATTGATCCTGTTTACTGAATCCTGTATCATATCAAGGGTATGGTAGTATGGTGGCCAAATTATTGATGCCATGTCCATAGACCTAGACTGCTGATCTGGAATCTGTCTGTGACAGCCAGGGAAATTCAAATTAATCAATTGAATAGATTTAGAATAATCTTCATATACAAGTGTCCATGTAGTCAAATTCACCATAAAAATGTGATTCACTATTGACTTTCATGAAGAAAATATGGCATCATACCAAGATTGGCCTGTCTATTATCTCAAGTTCAGAGATGGCGTTTGAGCAGTGTCTAGAAGGAGATGTTACTTCTGCTCCACACTGATTGTGGTCTTCCATTGAGGAAGTCAAGGATCTAGTTGCAGAGGAATGTACAGAAACCCAGATTTTGGAGCATGTTGATTAGAAATGAGGGTATGATTTTGTTGAATACTGTGCTGTAATCAATATACAGCAGCCTGATGTAGGTATTGCTGTTGTCCAGGTGGTCCAAGGCCAAATGGAGGGCCAGTGAATTTGCGTCTGCTATGGCATATTGTGATGATAGAAAAGTTACAGTGAGTCCATGTCTGCACTTGGGCAGGAGCTGATTCTAGACGTGACCAACCTCTCGAAGTGCTTCATTAAAGCAGATGTGAGTGCAAAGTGGGTGATTTGTTGAGGACCCTCACCCTGCTCTTCTTGGGCACTGGTATGATCGTTACCCTCTTGAAGCAGGTGAAAACTTCCAACTGCAGCAGAGAGAGACTGAAGGTGTCCTTGAACACTCTTGCCAGTTGGTTGGCACAGGTTTTCAGTGCCCTACCAAGTACATCATCAGGGATTGAAACCTTGTGAAAGTTCACCCTCTTGAAAGATGTTCCCGAGTCATCCTCCAAGACAGAGATCACAGGGTCACCAAATGCTGCAGGGGTTTACACAGGTGTAATTTTATTCTCCCTTTCAAAGCCTGCAAAAAAGGTGTTGTGCTCATCTGCGAATGAAGCATCGCTTTGTTGGAAATATTGGCCTGCATTCCCTGCCAGTGCTGATATACATTCAATTCTGTCTCTAACTTCAATCGGAATTGCTTTTTTGCTTTTACAATAGACTTCTATAGTTCATAGTTGGACGACTTGTATAGGTCTGGATCATTGGTCTTGAATGCCACAGATCTAGCCCACAGCAGTTTATGAATATCCTACTTCATCCACGACTTTTGGTTTAGGTTTGTCCAGTATGTTCTCAAAGACACATACTCCTCCACACAGGTCTTGATGAAGTCAGTGACAAATGTGGCATATACATTCAGATTCAAAGACGATTCCCTGAGTCTTGTCAAGTCCACCGACTCAAAGCAGTCCTGTAAGCATTCCTCCGTCTCCCTTGACCATATCTCCTTGGTTCTCACCACTGGTGTTGCAGTCTTTAGTCTCTGCATATACACTGGGAGTAGAAGTCCAGCCAGGTGATCGGACTTTACAAGGTGTAGGTGTGGAGCATGCTTGATGGTGTCATAACAAGGGCTTTGGCTTCTCTGGCTCCACAGGTGATATTTTGGTGGTAGTTGTTCAGAAACGTTTTCAAGTTTTTCTGGATGAAATTCCCTGTGATGATAGAGAAGGCAGCAGGGTGTGCTGTTTGGTGACTGCTGATCATGGTGCTCAGCTCCTTCAGTGGCTGCCTGACAGCACTCCCGGAATGGTAGGAGAGCATTCCCTTGGCAGATAAAGTGGATGACAATTTCTGTGAAATTGGCTTTGATACTTTGCTTTTGTGCTGCAATGACAGTGATCAGCCTTGGTTGTTTACACTGTGTCTTTGACAGAGAAAAGTCTTTCTTACCTCTAAAACTGCAAAAAAATTATTTTACAGATATCTCGTATAATTCGAACAGATTGTGGAAATGCTTTGCTGGTTGGAGTTGGTGGTTCTGGAAAACAAAGCTTAACAAAGTTGGCATCCTTCATTGCTGGATATAAAATCTTTCAGATCACTTTATCAAGGTATATGCAACAAATTGCAGCATTTTATGATAGAAAGCAACATTCACAGACTAAATTAGATCAATCTTCTTGCAAAGTCATGAAATGGGCAATGGTCCACTCCATAAGCATTCTGTACTTAATTTCTTTCACAGTTTTGGAAGTATTCCTAAAAAAGATCAAGCAAAGATTATTCTTAGTTCAGATACAATCCATCCTGTTGCTTGCTTTACTACATTGGATCCCAGCTAAACAATTGTTAATATTTTCCCTCTTAGCTTGTATCACCACCACTTATATTATTTAGTTTCTCTTGGTTTTGACTCGATCATGGATATTGCCTTTGCACTCTCCTCCTCCTTTCTCTGCAAATTAATACTATATGGTTACTAATCTTTGTTAGATATGAAAACAGCAGTGAGGAACTCTTCCAGCAGTTACCTTGGGCCTTGGTGAGAGTATGCCTAGAGTGTTGGGTACAGTTTGTTCACTTACCTTAGGAAAGATGTACTTAGCAAAGAGGAAGAACAGCAAAGATTTACTGTACGGGTTCCACAGATGGAACTTCTGGTGTACAAGGAGAGATTGAATAGAATCCCCAGATTCCATCTAAATCTCCTGCCCCTTATCTTAAACCTATGCCCTCTTGATATATGTAGATATCTTTGCTAAGCAGTAAGATATTCATTATCTACCTTATATAAGTTCTTATAATTTTTATACCTGATCAAATGCCCCTCTCGGTTATTTTATCTAAAGATCATAAGACATAGGAGCATAATTAGGCCATTTGGCCCACCTAGTCTGCTCCACCACTTAATAATGGCTGTTTTATTATTCTTCTCAACCCTGTTCTCCTGCCTTCTCTCCATTAACCTTTGACGCTCTTACTAATCAAGAAACCATCAGCCTCTGCTTTGAATATACCCAATGACTGGGCCTCCATAGCTGTCTGTGGCAATGAATCCACAGATTTACCACCCTCTGACTAATGACATTCCTTCTCATCTGTGTTCCAAAGAAACATCCTTCTATACTGAGGCTGTACCCTCTGGTCCTAGACTCCTCCACAAAGGAAACATCCTTTCCACATCCACTCAATCTAGGCCTTTCAATATTAAACAGGTTTCAGTGAGATCCCCCCTCATTCTTCTAAACTCCAACCTATATCTACTATTCATCAGTATAATTCTGTAGCCAAATACCATCACCATCAATTTTTGATTCACATTTGAATTTACTAACCATATCGATTACATTTCTATCCTGAGTGTTAATGCAAATAACAAGCAAAAAGGGTCCCAGCATTGATCCATGTGGTGCACCACTGGTCACACACTTCCAGTCACAAAAGCAGCCTTCATCATCACCCTCTGCCTTGTATCACCAAGTTGATTTTAGGTTCATTTTGTCAGATTGCCCTGAATGGGCTCTTACTTTTCATACAGGTCTCCAATGTGAAAATTATTTAAGTTAATGTAGACAATATCAGAGGATATCTAAATGAAGCTGAGGAAAATTCAATACGTGGTTACCAATTAAAATAATGTTTGTATTTGTTGTAAATTGGGTAGCATAATTGAGTTTAACTTGAGTTTATTTGGTAAATTAAGGTTATACCAAGGATTGTGTGATTATTCAGATGGTTGTTATTAATATATCAGTCTGAGTAACAGGTGGCAAAGATTTATCCTCTTTCTTCAGTTTGACTTGAAATATTAACTCAGTCTCTCTCCCAATAGGTGCCGCTCAACCTTTCCAGTATTTTCAGAATTTTATGTGCCAGATATCAGTATTTTAGGACGTGAGCTCTGTAGCCTCTTTTTAACTTGTTTTTGTTTCCCTCGGTTCCAATCATTTTTCCCGCTTTCTACATTACAGAGGCTGCAGCAGTTCACTTGAATAGTATTAAAAGTATATTCTCAAATGCGGTATATTCTCAGTTGTTGCACCTGAAATGAGTATTGGATCCTGCACTGAATACCTTCCATTACCAGTCTACCTTTGAGCTGCTAATCCAGTCACTCCTTAGATTGTGTTCAAAGTGCTGCTCAAATACTGTAAGCATTGCTACTGTTGCTATATTATGTATATTTCATTGTCTTTCAGAGCATACAATGCTGGCAACCTAATGGATGACTTGAAGATACTGTACAGAACAGCTGGGGCAGAAGGGAAGGGCATCACTTTCATATTCACTGATAATGAAATCAAAGAAGAGTCATTTCTTGAATATCTAAATAATGTGCTCTCTTCAGGAGAGGTATGTAGTTTTTAAAATATTTGTAGTAAGAATATACAAGATAGGTCCATGTAAAGGACACAGAGCCCCTCCCGTCTGCCCTGCCATGTAATATGATCTGTCTATCTCGCAGCTCCCCCGTTTCATTATTCTACATCAATGTTCACTTTCAGCTCCTCTTTATAATTCTACATCAATGTTCACACTCAGCTCCTCTTCTATAGTTGTCCATCAATCTTCACATTCAGCTCCTCCTCTTTGTAATACTACATCGATCTTCACTTTCAGCTCCTCCTCTTTGTAATTCTACATCAATCTTCACTTTCAGTTCCTCCTCTTTGTAATTCTACATCAATCTTCACTTTCAGTTCCTCCTCTTTGTAATTCTACATCAATCCTCACTTTCAGCTCCTCCTCTTTGTAATACTACATCAATCTTCACATTCAGCTCCTCCTCTTTGTAATACTACATCGATCTTCACATTCAGCTCCTCCTCTTTGTAATACTACATCAATCTTCACATTCAGCTCCTCCTCTTTGTAATACTACATCGATCTTCACATTCAGCTCCTCCTCTTTGTAATTCTACGTCAATGTTCACACTCAGCTCCTCCTCTTTGTAATTCTACATCAATCTTCACTTTCAGCTCCTCCTCTTTGTAATTCTACATCAATCTTCACTTTCAGCTCCTCCTCTTCTGTAATTCTACATCAATCTTCACTTTCAGCTCCTCCTCTTTGTAATTCTACATCAATCTTCACTTTCAGTTCCTCCTCTTTGTAATTCTACATCAATCTCCACTTTCAGTTCCTCCTCTTTATAATTCTACATCAATCTTCACTTTCAGTTCCTCCTCTTTGTAATTCTACATCAATCTTCACATTCAGCTCCTCCTCTTTGTAATTCTACATCAATCTTCACATTCAGCTCCTCCTCTTTGTAATTCTACATCAATCTTCACTTTCAGTTCCTCCTCTTTGTAATTCTACATCAATCTTCACATTCAGCTCCTCCTCTTTGTAATTCTACATCAATCTTCAATTTCAGCTCCTCCTCTTTGTAATTCTACATCAATGTTCACTTTCAGCTCCTCCTCTTCTGTAATTCTACATCAATCTTCACTTTCAGCCCCTCCTCTTTGTAATTCTACATCAATCTTCACATTCAGCCCCTCCTCTTTGAAATTCTACATCAATATTCACTTTCAGTTCCTCCTCTTTGTAATTCTACATCAATCTTCAATTTCAGCTCCTCCTCTGTAATTCAACATCAATCTTCACTTTTAGCTCCTAATCTTTGTAACTCTACATCAATCATCACACTCAGCTCCTCCTCTTTGTAATTCTACATTAATCTTCACTTTCAGCTCCTCCTCTTTGTAATTCTACATTAACCTTCACTTTCAGCTCCTCCTCTTTGTAATTCTACATCAATGTTCACACTCAGCTCCTCCTCTTTGTAATTCTACATCAATCTTCAGTTCCAGCAACTCCTCTTCTGTAATTCTACATCAATGTTCACACTCAGCTCCTTCTCTTTGTAATTCTACATTAATCTTCACTTTCAGATCCTCCTCTTCTGTAATTCTACATCAATCTTCACTTTTAGCTCCTCCTCTTTGTAATTCTACATCAATCTTCACTTTCAGGTCCTCCTCTTTGTAATTCTACATCAATATTCACTTTCAGTTCCTCCGCTTTGTAATTCTACATCAATCTTCACATTCAGCCCCTCCTCTTTGAAATTCTACATCAATCTTCACTTTCAGCCCCTCCTCTTTGTAATTCTACATTAATCTTCACATTCAGCCCCTCCTCTTTGAAATTCTACATCAATATTCACTTTCAGTTCCTCCACTTTGTAATTCTACATCAATCTTCAATTTCAGCTCCTCCTCTTTGTAATTCTACATCGATCTTCACATTCAGCCCCTCCTCTTTGAAATTCTACATCAATATTCACTTTCAGTTCCTCCTCTTTGTAATTCTACATCAATCTTCAATTTCAGCTCCTCCTCTTCTGTAATTCTACGTCAGTGTTCACACTCAGCTCCTCCTCTTCTGCAATTCTACATCAGTCTTCACATTCAGCTTCTCCTCTTTGAAATTCTACATCAATATTCACATTCAGTTCCTCCTCTTTGTAATTCTACATCAATCTTCACATTCAGTTCCTCCTCTTTGTAATTCTACATCAATCTTCAATTTCAGCTCCTCCTCTTTGTAATTCTACAGCAATCTTCAATTTCAGCTCCTCCTCTTTGTAATTCTACGTCAATCTTCACATTCAGCTCCTCCTCTTTGAAATTCTACATCAATATTCACTTTCACTTCCTCCTCTTTGTAATTCTACATCAATCTTCAATTTCAGCTCCTCCTGTTTGAAATTCTACATCAATATTCACTTTCAGTTCCTCCTCTTTGTAATTCTACATCAATCTTCAATTTCAGCTCCTCCTCTTTGTAATTCTACATCAATCTTCACACTCAGCACCTCCTCTTTGTAATTCTACCTCAATCTTCACTTTCAGTTCCTCCTCTGTGTAATTCTACATGAATGTTCACATTCAGCTCCACCTCTTCTGTAACTCTACATCAATCTTCACTTTCAGTTCCTCCTCTTTGTAATTCTACGTCAATGTTCACACTCAGCTCCACCTCTTCTGTAATTCTACATGAATGTTCACACTCAGCTCCCCCTCTTTGTAATTCTACATCAATTTTCACTTTCAGCCCCTCCTCTTTGTAATTCTACATCAATGTTCGCACTCAGCTCCGTCTCTTTGTAATTCTACATCAATCTTCACACTCAGCTCCTCCTCTTTGTAATTCTACATCAGTGTTTACACTCAGCTCCTCCTCTTTGTAATGCTACTTCAATCTTCGCTTTCAGTTCCTCCTCTTTGTAATTCTACATCAATCTTCAATTTCAGCTCCTCCTCTTTGTAATTCTACATCAATCTTCACATTCAGCTCCTCCTCTTTGTAATTCTACATCAATCTTCACATTCAGCCCCTCCTCTTTGAAATTCTACATCAATATTCACTTTCAGTTCCTCCTCTTTGTAATTCTACATCAATCTTCAATTTCAGCTCCTCCTCTTTGTAATTCTACATCAATCTTCACATTCAGCCCCTCCTCTTTGAAATTCTACATCAATATTCACTTTCAGTTTCTCCTCTTTGTAATTCTACATCAATCTTCAATTTCAGCTCCTCCTCTTTGTAATTCTACATCAATCTTCAATTTCAGCTCCTCCTCTTTGTAATTCTACATCAATCTTCAATTTCAGCTCCTCCTCTTCTGTAATTCTACGTCAATGTTCACACTCAGCTGCTCCTCTTCTGCAATTCTACATCAGTCTTCACATTCAGCCTCTCCTCTTTGAAATTCTACATCAATATTCACTTTCAGTTCCTCCTCTTTGTAATTCTACATCAATCTTCAATTTCAGCTCCTCCTCTGTAATTCTACATCAATCTTCACTTTCAGCCCCTCCTCTTTGTAATTCTACATTAATCTTCACTTTCAGCTCCTCCTCTTCTGTAATTCTACATCAATCTTCACATTCAGTTCCCCCTCTTTGTAATTCTACATCAATCTTCCCTTTCAGTTCCTCCTCTTTGTAATTCTACATCAATCTTCAATTTCAGCTCCTCCTCTTTGTAATTCTACATCAATCTTCACATTCAGCTCCTCCTCTTTGTAATTCTACATCAATCTTCACATTCAGCCCCTCCTCTTTGACATTCTACATCAATATTCACTTTCGGTTCCTCCTCTTTGTAATTCTACATCAATCTTCAATTTCAGCTCCTCCTCTTTGTAATTCTACATCAATCTTCAATTTCAGCTCCTCCTCTTTGTAATTCTACATCAACCTTCACTTTCAGTTCCTCCTCTTCTGTAATTCTACATCAATCTTCACATTCAGCCCCTCCTCTTTGAAATTCTACATCAATATTCACTTTCAGTTCCTCCTCTTTATAATTCTACATCAATCTTCAATTTCAGCTTGTCTTTGTAATTCTACATCAATCTTCACACTCAGATAATCCCCTTTGTAATTCTACATCAATCTTCACTTTCAGCTTGTCTTTGTAATTCTACATCAATCTTCACACTCAGCTAATCCCCTTTGTAACTCTACATCAATCTTCACACTCAGCTCCTCCTCTTTGTAATTCTACATCAATCTTCACTTTCAGCTCCTCCTCTTTGTAATTCTACATGAATGTTCACACTCAGCTCCACCTCTTCTGTAATTGTACATCACTCTTCACATTCAGCTCCTCCTCTTTGTAATTCTACATCAATCTTCACTTTCAGCTCCTCTTTGTAACTCTACATCAATCTTCACTTTCAGTTCCTCCTCTTTGTAATTCTATGTCAATGTTCACACTCAGCTCCACCTTTTCTGTAATTCTACATGAATGTTCACACACAGCTCCACCTCTTCTGTAATTCTACATCAATATTCACTTTGTTCCTCCTCTGTGTAATTCGACATCAATCTTCACTTTCAGCTCCTCCTCTTCAGTAATTCTTCGTCAATCTTCACTTTCAGCTCCTCCTCTTTGTAATTCTACATCAGTGTTTACACTCAGCTCCTCCTCTTTGTAATTCTACGTCAATCTTCACACTCAGCTCCTCCTCTTTGTAATTCTACATCATTCTTCACACTCGGCTCCTCTTCTTTGTAACTCTACATCAGTGTTTACACTCAGCTCCTCCTCTTTGTAATTCGACTTCAATCGTCTCTTTCAGTTCCTCCTCTTTGTAATTCTACATCAATCTTCACTTTCAGCTCCTCCTCTTTGTAATTCTACATCAATGTTCACTTTCAGCTCCTCCTCTTCTGTAATTCTACATCAATCTTCACTTTCAGATCCTCCTCTTCTGTAATTCTACATCAATCTTCACTTTTAGCTCCTCCTCTTTGTAATTCTACATCAATCTTCACTTTCAGGTCCTCCTCTTTGTAATTCTACATCAATATTCACTTTCAGTTCCTCCGCTTTGTAATTCTACATTAATCTTCACATTCAGCCCCTCCTCTTTGAAATTCTACATCAATCTTCACTTTCAGCCCCTCCTCTTTGTAATTCTACATTAATCTTCACATTCAGCCCCTCCTCTTTGAAATTCTACATCAATATTCACTTTCAGTTCCTCCACTTTGTAATTCTACATCAATCTTCAATTTCAGCTCCTCCTCTTTGTAATTCTACATCGATCTTCACATTCAGCCCCTCCTCTTTGAAATTCTACATCAATATTCACTTTCAGTTCCTCCTCTTTGTAATTCTACATCAATCTTCAATTTCAGCTCCTCCTCTTCTGTAATTCTACGTCAGTGTTCACACTCAGCTCCTCCTCTTCTGCAATTCTACATCAGTCTTCACATTCAGCTTCTCCTCTTTGAAATTCTACATCAATATTCACATTCAGTTCCTCCTCTTTGTAATTCTACATCAATCTTCACATTCAGTTCCTCCTCTTTGTAATTCTACATCAATCTTCAATTTCAGCTCCTCCTCTTTGTAATTCTACAGCAATCTTCAATTTCAGCTCCTCCTCTTTGTAATTCTACGTCAATCTTCACATTCAGCTCCTCCTCTTTGAAATTCTACATCAATATTCACTTTCACTTCCTCCTCTTTGTAATTCTACATCAATCTTCAATTTCAGCTCCTCCTCTTTGTAATTCTACATCAATCTTCACATTCAGCCCCTCCTGTTTGAAATTCTACATCAATATTCACTTTCAGTTCCTCCTCTTTGTAATTCTACATCAATCTTCAATTTCAGCTCCTCCTCTTTGTAATTCTACATCAATCTTCACACTCAGCACCTCCTCTTTGTAATTCTACATCAATCTTCACTTTCAGTTCCTCCTCTGTGTAATTCTACATGAATGTTCACATTCAGCTCCACCTCTTCTGTAACTCTACATCAATCTTCACTTTCAGTTCCTCCTCTTTGTAATTCTACGTCAATGTTCACACTCAGCTCCACCTCTTCTGTAATTCTACATGAATGTTCACACTCAGCTCCCCCTCTTTGTAATTCTACATCAATTTTCACTTTCAGCCCCTCCTCTTTGTAATTCTACATCAATGTTCGCACTCAGCTCCGTCTCTTTGTAATTCTACATCAATCTTCACACTCAGCTCTTCCTCTTTGTAATTCTACATCAATCTTCACACTCAGATCTTCCTCTTTGTAATGCTACTTCAATCTTCGCTTTCAGTTCCTCCTCTTTGTAATTCTACATCAATCTTCAATTTCAGCTCCTCCTCTTTGTAATTCTACATCAATCTTCACATTCAGCTCCTCCTCTTTGTAATTCTACATCAATCTTCACATTCAGCCCCTCCTCTTTGAAATTCTACATCAATATTCACTTTCAGTTCCTCCTCTTTGTAATTCTACATCAATCTTCAATTTCAGCTCCTCCTCTTTGTAATTCTACATCAATCTTCACATTCAGCCCCTCCTCTTTGAAATTCTACATCAATATTCACTTTCAGTTCCTCCTCTTTGTAATTCTACATCAATCTTCAATTTCAGCTCCTCCTCTTTGTAATTCTACATCAATCTTCAATTTCAGCTCCTCCTCTTTGTAATTCTACATCAATCTTCAATTTCAGCTCCTCCTCTTCTGTAATTCTACGTCAATGTTCACACTCAGCTCCTCCTCTTCTGCAATTCTACATCAGTCTTCACACTCAGATCTTCCTCTTTGTAATGCTACTTCAATCTTCGCTTTCAGTTCCTCCTCTTTGTAATTCTACATCAATCTTCAATTTCAGCTCCTCCTCTTTGTAATTCTACATCAATCTTCACATTCAGCTCCTCCTCTTTGTAATTCTACATCAATCTTCACATTCAGCCCCTCCTCTTTGAAATTCTACATCAATATTCACTTTCAGTTCCTCCTCTTTGTAATTCTACATCAATCTTCAATTTCAGCTCCTCCTCTTTGTAATTCTACATCAATCTTCACATTCAGCCCCTCCTCTTTGAAATTCGACATCAATATTCACTTTCAGTTCCTCCACTTTGTAATTCTACATCAATCTTCAATTTCAGCTCCTCCTCTTTGTAATTCTACATCAATCTTCAATTTCAGCTCCTCCTCTTTGTAATTCTACATCAACCTTCACTTTCAGTTCCTCCTCTTTGAAATTCTACATCAATATTCACTTTCAGTTCCTCCTCTTTATAATTCTACATCAATCTTCAATTTCAGCTCCTCCTCTTTGTAATTCTACATCAATCTTCACATTCAGCCCCTCCTCTTTGAAATTCTACATCAATATTCACTTTCAGTTCCTCCTCTTTGTAATTCTACATCAATCTTCAATTTCAGCTCCTCCTCTTTGTAATTCTACATCAATCTTCAATTTCAGCTCCTCCTCTTTGTAATTCTACATCAATCTTCACACTCAGCACCTCCTCTTTGTAATTCTACATCAATCTTCACTTTCAGTTCCTCCTCTGTGTAATTCTACATGAATGTTCACATTCAGCTCCACCTCTTCTGTAACTCTACATCAATCTTCACTTTCAGTTCCTCCTCTTTGTAATTCTACGTCAATGTTCACACTCAGCTCCACCTCTTCTGTAATTCTACATGAATGTTCACACTCAGCTCCTCCTCTTTGTAATTCTACATCAATCTTCACACTCAGCTCTTCCTCTTTGTAATGCTACTTCAATCTTCCCTTTCAGTTCCTCCTCTTTGTAATTCTACATCAATCTTCAATTTCAGCTCCTCCTCTTTGTAATTCTACATCAATCTTCACACTCAGCACCTCCTCTTTGTAATTCTACATCAATCTTCACTTTCAGTTCCTCCTCTGTGTAATTCTACATGAATGTTCACATTCAGCTCCACCTCTTCTGTAACTCTACATCAATCTTCACTTTCAGTTCCTCCTCTTTGTAATTCTACGTCAATGTTCACACTCAGCTCCACCTCTTCTGTAATTCTACATGAATGTTCACACTCAGCTCCACCTCTTCTGTAATTCTACATGAATGTTCACACTCAGCTCCCCCTCTTTGTAATTCTACATCAATCTTCACTTTCAGCCCCTCCTCTTTGTAATTCTACATCAATGTTCGCACTCAGCTCCGTCTCTTTGTAATTCTACATCAATCTTCACACTCAGCTCCTCCTCTTTGTAATTCTACATCAATCTTCAATTTCAGCTCCTCCTCTTTGTAATTCTACATCAATCTTCAATTTCAGCTCCTCCTCTTCTGTAATTCTACGTCAATATTCACACTCAGCTCCTCCTCTTCTGCAATTCTACATCAGTCTTCACATTCAGCCCCTCCTCTTTGTAATTCTACATCAATGTTCGCACTCAGCTCCGTCTCTTTGTAATTCTACATCAATCTTCACACTCAGCTCCTCCTCTTTGTAATTCTACATCAATCTTCACACTCAGATCTTCCTCTTTGTAATGCTACTTCAATCTTCACTTTCAGTTCCTCCTCTTTGTAATTCTACATCAATCTTCAATTTAAGCTCCTCCTCTTTGTAATTCTACATCAATCTTCACATTCAGCTCCTCCTCTTTGTAATTCTACATCAATCTCCACATTCAGCCCCTCCTCTTTGAAATTCTACATCAATATTCACTTTCAGTTCCTCCTCTTTGTAATTCTACATCAATCTTCAATTTCAGCTCCTCCTCTTTGTAATTCTACATCAATCTTCACATTCAGCCCCTCCTCTTTGAAATTCTACATCAATATTTACTTTCAGTTCCTCCTCTTTGTAATTCTACATCAATCTTCAAGGTCAGCTCCTCCTCTTTGTAATTCTACATCAATCTTCAATTTCAGCTCCTCCTCTTTGTAATTCTACATCAATCTTCAATTTCAGCTCCTCCTCTTCTGTAATTCTACGTCAATGTTCACACTCAGCTCCTCCTCTTCTGCAATTCTACATCAGTCTTCACATTCAGCCTCTCCTCTTTGAAATTCTACATCAATATTCACTTTCAGTTCCTCCTCTTTGTAATTCTACATCAATCTTCAATTTCAGCTCCTCCTCTGTAATTCTACATCAATCTTCACTTTCAGCCCCTCCTCTTTGTAATTCTACATCAATCTTCACATTCAGCCCCTCCTCTTTGAAATTCTACATCAATATTCACTTTCAGTTCCTCCACTTTGTAATTCTACATCAATCTTCAATTTCAGCTCCTCCTCTTTGTAATTCTACATCAATCTTCACATTCAGTTCCCCCTCTTTGTAATTCTACATCAATCTTCCCTTTCAGTTCCTCCTCTTTGTAATTCTACATCAATCTTCAATTTCAGCTCCTCCTCTTTGTAATTCTACATCAATCTTCACATTCAGCTCCTCCTCTTTGTAATTCTACATCAATCTTCACGTTCAGCCCCTCCTCTTTGACATTCTACATCAATATTCACTTTCGGTTCCTCCTCTTTGTAATTCTACATCAATCTTCAATTTCAGCTCCTCCTCTTTGTAATTCTACATCAATCTTCAATTTCAGCTCCTCCTCTTTGTAATTCTACAGCAATCTTCAATTTCAGCTCCTCCTCTTTGTAATTCTACATCAATCTTCACATTCAGCTCCTCCTCTTTGAAATTCTACATCAATATTCACTTTCAGTTCCTCCTCTTTGTAATTCTACATCAATCTTCAATTTCAGCTCCTCCTCTTTGTAATTCTACATCAATCTTCAATTTCAGTTCCTCCTCTTCTGTAATTCTACATCAATCTTCACATTCAGCCCCTCCTCTTTGAAATTCTACATCAATATTCACTTTCAGTTCCTCCTCTTTGTAATTCTACATCAATCTTCAATTTCAGCTCCTCCTCTTTGTAATTCTACATCAATCTTCACATTCAGCCCCTCCTCTTTGAAATTCTACATCAATATTCACTTTCAGTTCCTCCTCTTTGTAATTCTACATCAATCTTCAATTTCAGCTCCTCCTCTTTGTAATTCTACATCAATCTTCACACTCAGCACCTCCTCTTTGTAATTCTACATCAATCTTCACTTTCAGTTCCTCCTCTGTGTAATTCTACATCAATATTCACTTTCAGTTCCTCCTCTTTGTAATTCTACATCAATCTTCAATTTCAGCTCCTCCTCTTTGAAATTCTACATCAATATTCACTTTCAGTTCCTCCTCTTCTATAATTCTACATCAATCTTCACATTCAGCCCCTCCTCTTTGAAATTCTACATCAATATTCACTTTCAGTTCCTCCTCTTTGTAATTCTACATCAATCTTCACACTCAGCCTCGTCTCTTTGTAATTCTACATCAATCTTCACACTCAGCACCTCCTCTTTGTAATTCTACATCAATCTTCACATTCATCTCCTCCTCTTTGTAATTCTACATCAATCTTCACATTCAGCCCCTCCTCTTTGAAATTCTACATCAATATTCACTTTCAGTTCCTCCTCTTTGTAATTCTACATCAATCTTCAATTTCAGCTCCTCCTCTTTGTAATTCTACATCAATCTTCAATTTCAGCTCCTCCTCTTTGTAATTCTACATCAATCTTCACATTCAGCTCCTCCTCTTTGAAATTCTACATCAATATTCACTTTCAGTTCCTCCTCTTCTGTAATTCTACATCAATCTTCACATTCAGCCCCTCCTCTTCTGTAATTCTACATCAATCTTCACATTCAGCCCCTCCTCTTTGAAATTCTACATCAATATTCACTTTCAGTTCCTCCTCTTTGTAATTCTACATCAATCTTCAATTTCAGCTCCTCCTCTTTGTAATTCTACATCAATCTTCACATTCAGCGCCTCCTCTTTGAAATTCTACATCAATATTCACTTTCAGTTCCTCCTCTTTGTAATTCTACATCAATCTTCAATTTCAGCTCCTCCTCTTTGTAATTCTACATCAATCTTCACACTCAGCACCTCCTCTTTGTAATTCTACATCAATCTTCACTTTCAGTTCCTCCTCTGTGTAATTCTAAATGAATGTTGACATTCAGCTCCACCTCTTCTGTAACTCTACATCAATCTTCACTTTCAGTTCCTCCTCTTTGTAATTCTACGTCAATGTTCACACTCAGCTCCACCTCTTCTGTAATTCTACGTCAATGTTCACACTCAGCTACTCCTCTTCTGCAATTCTACATCAGTCTTCACATTCAGCCTCTCCTCTTTGAAATTCTACATCAATATTCACTTTCAGTTCCTCCTCTTTGTAATTCTACATGAATGTTCACATTCAGCTCCACCTCTTCTGTAACTCTACATCAATCTTCACTTTCAGTTCCTCCTCTTTGTAATTCTACGTCAATGTTCACACTCAGCTCCACCTCTTCTGTAATCCTACATGAATGTTCACACTCAGCTCCACCTCTTCTGTAATTCTACATGAATGTTCACACTCAGCTCCCCCTCTTTGTAATTCTACATCAGTCTTCACTTTCAGCCCCTCCTCTTTGTAATTCTACATCAATGTTCGCACTCAGCTCCGTCTCTTTGTAATTCTGCATCAATCTTCACACTCAGCTCCTCCTCTTTGTAATTCTACATCAATCTTCACACTCAGCTCTTCCTCTTTGTAATGCTACTTCAATCTTCACTTTCAGTTCCTCCTCTTTGTAATTCTACATCAATCTTCAATTTCAGCTCCTCCTCTTTGTAATTCTACATCAGTCTTCACATTCAGCCTCTCCTCTTTGAAATTCGACATCAATATTCACTTTCAGTTCCTCCTCTTTGTAATTCTACATCAATCTTCAATTTCAGCTCCTCCTCTGTAATTCTACATCAATCTTCACTTTCAGCCCCTCCTCTTTGTAATTCTACATGAATCTTCACTTTCAGCTCCTCCTCTTCTGTAATTCTACATCAATCTTCACATTCAGCCCCTCCTCTTTGAAATTCTACATCAATATTCACTTTCAGTTCCTCCTCTTTGTAATTCTACATCAATCTTCACACTCAGCCTCGTCTCTTTGTAATTCTACATCAATCTTCACACTCAGCTCCTCCTCTTTGTAATGCTACTTCAATCTTCACTTTCAGTTCCTCCTCTTTGTAATTCTAAATCAATCTTCACACTCAGCTCCTCCTCTTTGTAATTCTACTTCAATCTTCACTTTCAGCTTGTCTTTGTAATTCTACATCAATCTTCACACTCAGATAATCCCCTTTGTAATTCTACATCAATCTTCACTTTCAGCTTGTCTTTGTAATTCTACATCAATCTTCACACTCAGCTAATCCCCTTTGTAACTCTACATCAATCTTCACACTCAGCTCCTCCTCTTTGTAATTCTACATCAATCTTCACTTTCAGCTCCTCCTCTTTGTGATTCTACATGAATGTTCACACTCAGCTCCACCTCTTCTGTAATTGTACATCAATCTTCACATTCAGCTCCTCCTCTTTGTAATTCTACATCAATCTTCACTTTCAGCTCCTCTTTGTAACTCTACATCAATCTTCACTTTCAGTTCCTCCTCTTTGTAATTCTACGTCAATGTTCACACTCAGCTCCACCTTTTCTGTAATTCTACATGAATGTTCACACTCAGCTCCACCTCTTCTGTAATTCTACATCAATATTCACTTTGTTCCTCCTCTGTGTAATTCGACATCAATCTTCACTTTCAGTTCCTCCTCTTTGTAATTCTACATCAATCTTCACTTTCTGTTCCTCCTTTTTGTAATTCCACATCACTCTTCACATTCAGCTCCTCCTCTTTGTAATTCGACTTCAATCGTCTCTTTCAGTTCCTCCTCTTTGTAATTCTACATCAATCTTCACATTCAGCTCCTCCTCTTTGTAATTCTACATCAATCTTCACTTTCAGCTCCTCCTCTTTGTAATTCTACATCAATGTTCACTTTCAGCTCCTCCTCTTCTGTAATTCTACATCAATCTTCACTTTCAGTTCCTCCTCTTTGTAATTCTACATCAATCTTCACTTTCAGCCCCTCCTCTTTGTAATTCTACATTAATCTTCACTTTCAGCTCCTCCTCTTCTGTAATTCTACATCAATGTTCACACTCAGCTCCTTCTCTTTGTAATTCTACATTAATCTTCACTTTCAGATCCTCCTCTTCTGTAATTCTACATCAATCTTCACTTTCAGCTCCTCCTCTTTGTAATTCTACATCAATATTCACTTTCAGTTCCTTCTCTTTGTAATTCTACATCAATCTTCACATTCAGCCCCTCCGCTTTGAAATTCTACATCAATCTTCACTTTCAGCCCCTCCTCTTTGTAATTCTACATTAATCTTCACATTCAGCCCCTCCTCTTTGAAATTCTACATCAATATTCACTTTTAGTTCCTCCTCTTTGTAATTCTACAACAATCTTCACTTTCAGCCCCTCCTCTTTGTAATTCTACATTAATCTTCACTTTCAGCTCCTCCTCTTCTGTAATTCTACATCAATGTTCACACTCAGCTCCTTCTCTTTGTAATTCTACATTAATCTTCACTTTCAGCTCCTCCTCTTCTGTAATTCTACATCAATCTTCACTTTCAGCTCCTCCTCTTTGTAATTCTACATCAATATTCACTTTCAGCTCCTCCTCTTCTGTAATTCTACATCAATCTTCACTTTCAGTTCCTCCTCTTTGTAATTCTACGTCAATGTTCACACTCAGCTCCACCTTTTCTGTAATTCTACATGAATGTTCACACTCAGCTCCACCTCTTCTGTAATTCTACATCAATATTCACTTTGTTCCTCCTCTGTGTAATTCGACATCAATCTTCACTTTCAGTTCCTCCTCTTTGTAATTCTACATCAATCTTCACTTTCTGTTCCTCCTTTTTGTAATTCCACATCACTCTTCACATTCAGCTCCTCCTCTTTGTAATTCGACTTCAATCGTCTCTTTCAGTTCCTCCTCTTTGTAATTCTACATCAATCTTCACATTCAGCTCCTCCTCTTTGTAATTCTACATCAATCTTCACTTTCAGCTCCTCCTCTTTGTAATTCTACATCAATGTTCACTTTCAGCTCCTCCTCTTCTGTAATTCTACATCAATCTTCACTTTCAGTTCCTCCTCTTTGTAATTCTACATCAATCTTCACTTTCAGCCCCTCCTCTTTGTAATTCTACATTAATCTTCACTTTCAGCTCCTCCTCTTCTGTAATTCTACATCAATGTTCACACTCAGCTCCTTCTCTTTGTAATTCTACATTAATCTTCACTTTCAGATCCTCCTCTTCTGTAATTCTACATCAATCTTCACTTTCAGCTCCTCCTCTTTGTAATTCTACATCAATATTCACTTTCAGTTCCTTCTCTTTGTAATTCTACATCAATCTTCACATTCAGCCCCTCCGCTTTGAAATTCTACATCAATCTTCACTTTCAGCCCCTCCTCTTTGTAATTCTACATTAATCTTCACATTCAGCCCCTCCTCTTTGAAATTCTACATCAATATTCACTTTTAGTTCCTCCTCTTTGTAATTCTACATCAATCTTCACTTTCAGCCCCTCCTCTTTGTAATTCTACATTAATCTTCACTTTCAGCTCCTCCTCTTCTGTAATTCTACATCAATGTTCACACTCAGCTCCTTCTCTTTGTAATTCTACATTAATCTTCACTTTCAGCTCCTCCTCTTCTGTAATTCTACATCAATCTTCACTTTCAGCTCCTCCTCTTTGTAATTCTACATCAATATTCACTTTCAGTTCCTCCGCTTTGTAATTCTACATCAATCTTCACATTCAGCCCCTCCTCTTTGAAATTCTACATCAATCTTCACTTTCAGCCCCTCCTCTTTGTAATTCTACATTAATCTTCACATTCAGCCCCTCCTCTTTGAAATTCTACATCAATATTCACTTTCAGTTCCTCCTCTTTGTAATTCTACATCAATCTTCAATTTCAGCTCCTCCTCTTTGTAATTCTACATCGATCTTCACATTCAGCCCCTCCTCTTTGAAATTCTACATCAATATTCACTTTCAGTTCCTCCTCTTTGTAATTCTACATCAATCTTCAATTTCAGCTCCTCCTCTTCTGTAATTCTACGTCAATGTTCACACTCAGCTCCTCCTCTTCTGCAATTCTACATCAGTCTTCACATTCAGCCTCTCCTCTTTGAAATTCTACATCAATATTCACATTCAGTTCCTCCTCTTTGTAATTCTACATCAATCTTCACATTCAGTTCCTCCTCTTTGTAATTCTACATCAATCTTCAATTTCAGCTCCTCCTCTTTGTAATTCTACAGCAATCTTCAATTTCAGCTCCTCCTCTTTGTAATTCTACATCAATCTTCACATTCAGCTCCTCCTCTTTGAAATTCTACATCAATATTCACTTTCAGTTCCTCCTCTTTGTAATTCTACATCAATCTTCAATTTCAGCTCCTCCTCTTTGTAATTCTACATCAATCTTCAATTTCAGTTCCTCCTCTTCTGTAATTCTACATCAATCTTCACATTCAGCCCCTCCTCTTTGAAATTCTACATCAATATTCACTTTCAGTTCCTCCTCTTTGTAATTCTACATCAATCTTCAATTTCAGCTCCTCCTCTTTGTAATTCTACATCAATCTTCACATTCAGCCCCTCCTCTTTGAAATTCTACATCAATATTCACTTTCAGTTCCTCCTCTTTGTAATTCTACATCAATCTTCAATTTCAGCTCCTCCTCTTTGTAATTCTACATCAATCTTCACACTCAGCACCTCCTCTTTGTAATTCTACATCAATCTTCACTTTCAGTTCCTCCTCTGTGTAATTCTACATCAATATTCACTTTCAGTTCCTCCTCTTTGTAATTCTACATCAATCTTCAATTTCAGCTCCTCCTCTTTGAAATTCTACATCAATATTCACTTTCAGTTCCTCCTCATCTATAATTCTACATCAATCTTCACATTCAGCCCCTCCTCTTTGAAATTCTACATCAATATTCACTTTCACTTCCTCCTCTTTGTAATTCTACATCAATCTTCAATTTCAGCTCCTCCACTTTGTAATTTTACATCAATCTTCACATTCAGCCCCTCCTCTTTGAAATTCTACATCAATATTCACTTTCAGTTCCTCCTCTTTGTAATTCTACATCAATCTTCAATTTCAGCTCCTCCTCTTTGTAATTCTACATCAATCTTCACACTCAGCACCTCCTCTTTGTAATTCTACATCAATCTTCACTTTCAGTTCCTCCTCTGTGTAATTCTACATGAATGTTCACATTCAGCTCCACCTCTTCTGTAACTCTACATCAATCTTCACTTTCAGTTCCTCCTCTTTGTAATTCTACGTCAATGTTCACACTCAGCTCCACCTCTTCTGTAATTCTACATGAATGTTCACACTCAGCTCCACCTCTTCTGTAATTCTACATGAATGTTCACACTCAGCTCCCCCTCTTTGTAATTCTACATCAATCTTCACTTTCAGCCCCTCCTCTTTGTAATTCTACATCAATGTTCGCACTCAGCTCCGTCTCTTTGTAATTCTACATCAATCTTCACACTCAGCTCCTCCTCTTTGTAAATCTACATCAATCTTCACACTCAGCTCTTCCTCTTTGTAATGCTACTTCAATCTTCACTTTCAGTTCCTCCTCTTTGTAATTCTACATCAATCTTCAATTTCAGCTCCTCCTCTTTGTAATTCTACATCAATCTTCACATTCAGCTCCTCCTCTTTGTAATTCTACATCAATCTTCACATTCAGCCCCTCCTCTTTGACATTCTACATCAATATTTACTTTCAGTTCCTCCTCTTTGTAATTCTACATCAATCTTCAATTTCAGCTCCTCCACTTTGTAATTCTACATCAACCTGCAATTTCAGCTCCTCCTCTTCTGTAATTCTACGTCAATGTTCACACTCAGCTACTCCTCTTCTGCAATTCTACATCAGTCTTCACATTCAGCCTCTCCTCTTTGAAATTCTACATCAATCTTCACTTTCAGCTTGTCTTTGTAATTCTACATCAATCTTCACACTCAGCGAATCCCCTTTGTAATTCTACATCAATCTTCACACTCAGCTCCTCCTCTTCTGTAATTCTACAACAAACTTCACTTTCATTTCCTCCTCTTTGTAATTCTACATGAATGTTCACACTCAGCTGCACCTCTTCTGTAATTCTACATCAATGTTCATACTCAGCTCCCCCTCTTCTGTAATTCTACATCAATATTCACTTTCAGTTCCTCCTCTGTGTAATTCGACATCAATCTTCACTTTCAGCTCCTCCTCTTCAGTAATTCTACATCAATCTTCACTTTCAGCTCCTCCTCTTTGTAATTCTACGTCAATCTTCACACTCAGCTCCTCCTCTTTGTAATTCTACGTCAATCTTCACACTCAGCTCCTCCTCTTTGTAATTCTACATCAATCTTCACACTCAGCTCCTCCTCTTTGTAATTCTACATCAATGTTCACACTCAGCTCTTCCTCTTTGTAATTCTACATCAATCTTCACTTTCAGCTGCTCCTCTTTGTAATTCTACGTCAATGTTCACACTCAGCTCTTCCTCTTTGTAATTCTACATCAATCTTCACTTTCAGCTGCTCCTCTTTGTAATTCTACATCAATGTTCACACTCAGCTTCACCTCTTTGTAATTCTACATCAATCTTCACTTTCAGCTCCTCTTCTTTGTAATTTTACGTCGATGTTCACACTCAGCTCCTGCACTTTGTAGTTCTACGTCAATCTTCACTTTCAGCTCCTCCTCTTTGTAATTCTACATCAGTGTTCACACTCAGCTCCTCCTCTTTGTAATTCTACGTCAATCTTCACACTCAGCTCCTCCTCTTTGTAATTCTACATCAATGTTCACTTTCAGCTCCTCTTCTTTGTAATTCTACGTCAATGTTCACACTCAGCTCTTCCTCTTTGTAATTCTACATCAATCTTCACTTTCAGCTGCTCCTCTTTGTAATTCTACATCAATGTTCACACTCAGCTTCACCTCTTTGTAATTCTACATCAATCTTCACTTTCAGCTCCTCTTCTTTGTAATTCTACTTCAATGTTCACACTCAGCTCCACCTCTTCTGTAATTCTACATCAATCTTCACAGTCAGCTCCTCCTCTTTGTAATTCTACGTGAATGTTCACACTCAGCTCTTCCTCTTTGTAATTCTACATCAATCTTCACTTTCAGCTGCTCCTCTTTGTAATTCTACATCAATGTTCACACTCAGCTTCACCTCTTTGTAATTCTACATCAATCTTCATTTTCAGCTCCTCTTCTTTGTAATTTTACGTCAATGTTCACACTCAGCTCCTGCACTTTGTAGTTCTATATCAATCTTTACTTTCAGCTTCTCCTTTTTGTAATTCTACTTCAATGTTCACACTCAGCTCCTCCTCTTTGTCATTCTACATCAGTGTTCACACTCAGCTCCGTCTCTTTGTAATTCTACTTCAATCTTCACACTCAGCTCCTCCTCTTTGTAATTCTACTTCAATCTTCACACTCAGCTCCTCCTCTTTGTAATTCTACTTCAATCTTCACGCTCATCTCCTGCTCTTCGTAATTCTACTTTAGTAGTTGCACTCAGCTCCTCCTCTTAGTTCTAAATCAACCTTCACTTTCAGCTCCTCTTCTTTGTAATTCTACATCAATGTTCACACTCAGCTCCTGCACTTTGTAATTCTACATCAATCTTTACTTTCAGCTTCTCCTTTTTGTAATTCTACTTCAATATTCACACTCAGCTCCTTCTCTTTGTAATTCTGCATCAATCTTCACTTTCAGCTCCTCCTCTTTGTAATTCTACATCAGTGTTCACACCCAGCTCTTCCTCTTTGTAATTCTACTTCAGTCTTCACTTTCAGCTCCTCCTATTTGTAATTCTACATCAATGTTCACACTCAGCTCCTAATCTTTGTAATTCTATATTAATGTTCAGTTTCAATTAACTATTTATAAGTCATCTTTACAACTACAGGATATCATCTCATGTTATGTCTTGTAGTTTCTTTCTCTTTCACTCTCATCCAGCAGGTTGATTTAAATATTCTTTCTTTCCTTTGTAACTGCACATTAAGAGAGTACAGACTAAACAATAAAAAAAGGAAAATCTTTTTTTCAAGTGTTTTATTAGCTGATTAATATAATTGTTAGCATGCTATGTTTGTGGATCCCCTAACTACTTGTTAATTATACCTAAGCGAGTAAAATCTTACCGAAGGCTTTACGTTTCTGCAGAAATTCAAATCCTGTGTCATGAAATCTTACTAATGAAGTACAGCAAAATATGCCAATACTAACTCATGAAGTGATCAGCAAATGATTAGTTTTTATCAGTTGGAGCTGCCTTGGGCCAGAACTGTGGCAGCTGGAATTTACCATTTGGAAGTGCTGATTTTGGATTGAAGAAAGATTTTTCACCTCCTCTATCATTTCCCAGTATCTGCCACAATTTCCTTTCTTTTCTGCTCCACCTGCCTAACACCTCACCTCACCTGGATCCACCTATTATTTACGTGCTCTTGCTCCACTCCTTCCCTTCAATTATGTATACAGGTGTCCCCCACTTTACAAATGTTCGCTTTGCGCCACTCGCTTTTACAAAAATTTTTTTCCATACAAGTTAATGGTTCTTTGCTTTATACCATTTTGGCTTAAGAAAGATTTCATCGGAATACTCTATATTTTTAAAGGGTGTGGGGGGGGGGTGGAGAGACACCTGTACTGTCTTTCAGTCCAGATGCAGTGCCTCAGTGTGAAATATCAACTGTCCATTTCAGTCTACTGATCTTTCCTGACTCACTTAGATCCTCCAGCCTTATGTCTTATGCATCAGATTCTAGCATCTGCATTCTCTTTTACCGTCCTTTTGCTAGTCAATTGCAATGTCTCTTCAGGATAGAACAGTGTTGAAGAAATTTTCTTACTCTCTATGATAGGAATTCTATGAGACTCATTCTCACTTCTTCCCCTATATGATCTCAGCTGCTCTGCTGCTCTTCAGACATATTATCCACCTGTCCCCTGCCAGTTTTTGCTCCATCCCTTCTCTCCATCGTTTTTATGCTGGCGGTTTCCCTTCTATCTTTCAGTCCAGATAAAATATGTCAGCTTAAAATGCTGATTGTCCATTTCCCTTCACAGATGCTGCCTGGCTCAGTGAGTACTTCTGGCATTTTATATAATGCTCTATCCTTTCTCTAATCAGCCCATTTCTTGCCACTTCTTCCTTATTAAATAACCTTCTCACTTCAGGAATAAATGTAGTGAACCTAGGTTGCATTGCTCTAAAGCAGGTACAGGTGTAGCCTATCTTGAATAAGGAAACCAAATCAAGGCACAGTACACCAGATGTGGTCCCACTAAACCTGTATTGTTGCTGCAAGTCTTCCTTTACTGCATCCTCCATGCAATAAAAGCTTACATTTCAAATGAGATCTTGACTATTTGTTTCCCTGGGATATAGCACATTTTCCAAACTATGGTTGCAGTATTCATGTCTGTGATGTGTATTTACAGACTGTCATTTAGCATACAGTACAAGACTGATCTATTTCTGTGCTCACATGATTGAGAAAAGTGCAGGCCTTACCTGCAGATGGAGCTAGCAACTGGAATCTATTAAACGCCCTGCCATAGCCACCACAAAAGAGCCCAGCAGTGAAGGAACCCTAAAAATGTATCAGTGCTCCTCAAACTAAATTCCTAATTTATTTTTTATATCAGGAGTATTATCCCATTTTAACTGCAAATAGTTTTTGTCCACTATAGCAATTTGGATCCTATTTCCTACCTTGATTGATCTATTCTACTCTGATTTTCCATTTGACTTGCTGATCTCCTTTCTAATCACATTATTAACCGCTTCTTGGATTTGAATATCTTCCCAATTTCCTAATCATTTACCAAGGCATGAGTCTTTCTCCTAAGATCACTCATCTCTCTGCCAAAAATCTACGTCCTGCATCACAATCTTCTCCCTTCACGTCATCACTCCTTTCTAACACTACAACCTACTTTGTATCATTCAGTGAGTGACTTTACTTTCTGCCATTATTGGTGATTGTGAATGAAGGACCCTTGATTATGATTGTGAATTTCAGATCAGAATATTCCATTTCTAGTATACTCGGCCTTGATTTTCATGCAGAGGTTCTTCAATGTCTGAAAAAAAAGTTAAAGAATTTCTGGGCTTTTTCTCCACAACTGCCTTTAAACTGACAGGTCTGGGGTGATTGATCCTTCATAATCTTCATAATTATTTGGGAATATTTTTCAAAGTTGCACTGTGTAGTTTGTGTGCAGCCAGGAAGTAAATGTTTGGTAATCTATGCTTGAAGCTGGTTGATGGCAAGAGATTATATGATGAGAGCTTCCAGAATATCTCCATCCAGACTCCCTCAAAACCCAGCACATGTAGAGTGAGCTGTGTGGTGACCTTCTGAACTGTATGGGCAATTCGATGAACTTTGCTGAAATCTAATGGATTATCTAAAGTGTAACTTGTTCACTGTTTCAAGTATTGCAACAATTAAATCTAACTAAAGTAATTGCACCTCAGACAATAATTTTACCAATCATAATAAGTTGCCTGAACTGATCATAATTGCAGATATTATCATGTTAGAATTGTTGTCTTGTTTTCCTATGATAGGTGTCAAACTTATTTGCACGAGAGGAGCTTGATGAGATTACTCAGTCACTTATTGCATCAATGAAGAAAGAAGCTCCTCGTATCCCTCCCACATTTGACAACCTGTATGAGTATTTTATAAAAAGAGCACGGAGAAATTTACATGTCGTCCTCTGCTTATCTCCGGTCAGTGTCTTGCTATTATCAGTGATTTGTAACTAGACAGTGTTTTTATTTTGTTTAGAATCAGAATTTCTATCTGCTCAGAATTTCTGTATTGATGTGAAAATAAAAAGTAAAGGCTCCTATATGTTTTGTAATTGCCCTACGCTTGCCATGTGCCACTTGGGTGGCAAAAATAATTCCATTAATACTGGCAAGAGAATTACAAATATCCTGTCTTTCCTTTATTAGCAATTTCAGAGGCTTAATATGAATTTTAAAAAACACCCTAAGACATTCACTCATCCTGGAAAGATCTTAGGCCATGTTGTCATGCCTGAAATAAGTCTTCTTGAATATTGAAGGTCATGGAAAAATTGACACTCAGCTTAAATAAATTAATATTTTAGACTAAGTTATTGATGAGAACATGGAAAAGTTTAAAACTGAAGTGTTCTAACATGCAAGGAAGGGGAGGGAGTAGAGAGAACAAAGGGAATGTCATGTCTTCCAAAATCTGGCAAAGTAGAAAATGCTGGCATGGACTTCAGCATAACCTTTTAGAGAAATCCTGCATGACAAGTTGATCCAGAAGTTTCCACACACAAGGTCCAGTGATACTAGACTACTTGAGACAAAATTGCCTGAGTAGTAGGAGGAAGAGGTTTGCTTTTCATGTCAGAAGACTCTGGCCAGTCATATGCTGCAGAGATCAATTTTTGATGAACTATGGAGAAATGGTCTCCAACACCATCATTAACCCCATCAACACTGGGGAAATTGTCTCCGATACCATCACTGACCCCATCAATTCTGGAGAAATTGTGTCTGACACCATCACTAACCTCATCAGCTCTGGAGAAATTGTCTCCAACACCATCACTAACCCCGTGAACGCTGGAGTAACTGTCTCCAACACCCATCATTCATCTCATTAACTCTGGAGAAAACCTGTCTGACACCATCACTACCCCCATCAACGCTGGAGAAATCGTGTCTGACACCATCACTAACCTCATCAATCCCAGAAATCTCCTATCCACTGATACCAAATTCATAGTTCCCTTACCCTGTACTGCTCATTTCCATTATTCTGGCATCTTTCCCATTCCTGAAGAAGGGTTTCAGCTGAAAATGTCAACTGATTTTTTCATTTCCATAGATGCTGCCTGACCTGCTGAGTTCCTTTAGCATTTTGTGTGTATTGCTCTGGATTAACAGCATCTGTAGAATCTCTTGTGTTTACCTTAATGACTGGATGAGAATGCAGGTGGAATAATTTGTAGGTTATAATTTTGTAGATGATACAAAAATTGGCGATACAGTGAACAGTAAAGAAGATTTTCTAAGGTTACAAACACAAGAAAATCTGCATGTGCTGGAATTACAAAGCAACACAAAGAAAATCCTGGAGGAACTCAACAGGGTGGGCAGCATCTATGGAAAAGAATAAACCGTTGACTGTTCACTCATTTCCATAGATTCTGCCTGGCCTGCTGAGTTCCTCCAGCATTTTGTGTGTGTTGCTTTGTCTAAGGTTACAGAAGGATTTGGATCAACTGGGCCAAGGGATGGCAGATGGAACTGAACTCAGACAAACGTGAAATGATGTAGTTTGGGAAGTTGAGCCTGAGCAGGATAAAATCAAGGCCAGATTCCTGGAGAGTGTTGTTGAATAGAGACACCTTGGGGTACAGGTATCTAATTTCCTGTAAGTGGCAACGCATGAGTGAAGAAAGTACGTGGTGTGTTTGCCTCATCTGCTGTGGCATTGGCTATAGGAGTTGAGGCACCATGCTATTGTACAAAACATCCATTCGTTTACACTTTGAGAGCTGTGTACAGTTTTGGTCAGCATATTATAAGAAGTAATAAAAACAAGGGATTCTGCAGATGCTGGACATCCAGAGTAACACACTCAAGATGTTGGCTGAACTTAGCAAGTCAAGCAGCATCTATGGAGGAGAATGAACAGTTGACGTTTTGGCCGAGATCCTTCATTGGGACAGTAGTATAAGAAGGATGTGATTAAGCTGGAGGAGTGCAGAAAAGATTCCGCCTATTAACTGCCAGTTTCTACTCCTTCCCCTCCCTCTACTATTTCAGACCTTCCTGATGAAGGTCTCAGCAAAAAACACATCAACTGTTTATTCTCCTCCATGGGTGCTGAGTTCCTCCAGGGTAACTTCAGAATCAGAATCAGATTTAATATCACAGGTATATTCCATGCAATTTGTTAACTTTATGACAGCAGTACAATGACATACATGATAAATAAATATAGGAGGTTGTATCATCAGCAAATTTAAAAATGTCATTTGAGCTATGCCTAGCCGCACAGCCAGAGTGAGTTGAGCAGTAGGCTAAGCACACATCCCTGTGGTGTGCCAGGGTTGATTGTTAGTGAGGTAGAGATGTTATTTCCAATCCACACAGTTTGTCCTCTTCCAGTTTAGAAGTCAAGGATCCAGTTGAAGAGGCCAATGTGTGCATCATGCAAGGTTCCAGGGATGTTTTATTGAATTGATTTTATTTTTTACATCCTTCGCATACATGGAGAGTAAAGATCTTTACATGACATCTCCATCTAAATGTGCAATGTGCAATTTATAGTAATTTGTAATAGTAGTAGTAAGTTAATATGTACACCAGGACAGTCAATATAGCATAGAAATACAATTGTGTCAGCATGAATTAACCATCTGATGGCCTGGTGGAAGAAGCTGTCCCGGAGCCTGTTGGTCCTGGCTTTTATGCAGTGGTACCGTTTCCCAGATGGTAGCAGCTGGAACAGTTTGTGGTTGGGGTGACTTGGGGTCCCAGTGATCCTTTTTACATACCTGTCGCTGTAAATTGCCTGGATTGGAGAGTGATTGGATAGGCTAAGACTCTTTATTCTGTGGTGCAAAGGAGGCCTAGAGGTGACCTTACGGAGGTTTATAAAATTATATGGAGAATAAATAAGAAAAGGTCATGGTATTTTCTCATGGCGTTACATACACTTAATGAATCTAAGAGGATGGAGACAAAGGTTGAAAGACACAGATGGTATTGGTACCAAATGAAAGAAGATGGTGAAGCAAAGCAATGTTAGCATCCCTCCTTGGCCAGGGTTCAAATGTTTAAAGGTACATTTAATGTCAGAGAAACGTACGCAATATACATCCTGAAAAGTTTTTCCTTTGCAACCATCCACAAAAACAGAGGAGTGCCCGCAAAGAATGAATGACAGTTAAATGTTAGAACCCCAAAGTTCCCCTCCAGCTCCCCTCCCTCCCACACATAAGCGGCAGCAAGCAACAATCCCCCCTCCCCTCAACGACAAAAAAAAGTGCTGGCACCCACCACCGAGCACTTAAGCATAAGCAAAGCAACAGCAAAGACACAGACTTGCAGTACTCCAAAGACTACCTGTTCACCTGGTATTCGACGTATCACAGGCTCACAGGCTCTCTCTCCCTCTAATAAGGGAAAAAGAAATGTCTCCATTTCACAGCGAGAGGGGAGACATAACAAACAATGTGCTGGTTTACCATGTTAAAAGTCCGTTGCATCACTTTTTCTGAGCTCTGTGCCCAAAGATCTCAAATCTCGGGGCACACAGCCAGAGATCTTCCATTTCTAATGACACACTGATATCCTGCAGAGGCACTGATCTCCAATACCCACCATTCTCCAGAGCCATGAAATCTCAGTCCTCCAAAGGCATCTGAAGCTCTTAGGCCAAGCCCTTGGCATGCAAAGCAATGGCCATTCATGAAACCCCGAGAGCGGGTCCCATTCCCGCAAAGAACCGGAGTCAGCATGTAACTCCAGCTCTTCAAAAGAACCCTGAAAGGGAAAAATAGAGATATTAAAGATGGAAATAGAGCTGTTTCCAAAGATACAAGCAAAGGAGTCACTGTTAGGTGCCATTAATCCTCCTAAGCTCCTCCCAGAAGGATCCTGAAGCTTTAAGGCTCTAATTACGTTCAGTAGTATCCAGTAGCTGGCCACAATGTTCACAAGGCCAACAAGAGGCTCCTAAAGTACCCTATTGTAGGCTCCATCATGGCACCCAATCACCAGGGAGACATGGAAAGTGAATCAAAGATTTTTGCAAAGCTTGGTATATATATTTAGTACGTACATTGTTCCTTTTGTTTTGATGTTAGGTTGGTGAAAAATTTCGATCTCGTGCCCTGAAGTTCCCTGGCCTGATTTCAGGCTGCACAATGGACTGGTTCAGTCGCTGGCCCAGAGAGGCACTGGTTGCAGTCTCCAGCTATTTTCTTTCTGCTTTTCATATTTCATGTTCAGAGGAGGTTAAAAACCAACTGGTAGCAACAATGGGTGTCTTTCATGACAAAGTCTATCAAACCTGTGAGGACTATTTTCAAAGGTATGTTCTGATTGTTTTATCAGTGACAATGAAAAACAATTGATTCTGTAATGGGGATGGTTTTTATGCTAGAAAATGAGGAAGTTTAAGTAAACTTAAAAGTTTGTTGAAAAGTCATAGAATCATGATCAATGTTCATGGGTTAATGCTGACTGAGTTGCCTACCTTCACTTATCCCATGTTCTTGCATTTGCCTTGTATCTCTCTATTCTATCAGTGCATAAGATAAAGGAGCAGAATGAGGCCAGACCTCCCACATCCCACATCCCACACACAGTAAAAAAACACTGCACCTGCAGCCATTTTCACTATACTCTGCACTAATAGACAAGGAATAGAGAGAGGGGGAGGCAGAGAGGGAGAGTGAGTTACAAAACAATCTACCTCACTCAAGTCTGATGAGCCAAAGCCACTCCATAGACTGGCACACTCCAGAAGAATGGCCACTCCATTTCCACTAGAATTACTCTTATTGGATCTTTCAAATGAATTCCTTTGCTGATTGGTCACTCCTCCTCTTTGAGAAATTACCACAAAACTCTGCCTTCAAAATCTCTATCGCTGCCCTCGTTAAAAAGTAGCCCTTTTTACACACTCCTGGTGTGGATTGTCCAACTTGAAGCTCTGCTTTTTAAAACGCAGACCTGTCTGAAAGGTAGCTCTTTTTATGCTCTGCCTTTTGCTGATTGGTCATTCCTCATCTCAGAGAAACTGCCGCAAAACTCTGTCTTCAAAATCTCAATCGCCATCCTGATTAAAAAGTACCCCTGGTGTAGATTGTCCATCTCTTTTTACACACCCCTGGTGTTGATTATTTCTTTCCTATCAATGTACCTGTCCAAACACACTTTAAACACAACCATTGTACCTGCCTCTACCACTTCCTCTGGTAGCTTATTCCATTTACCACCACCCACCATGTAAAAAACAAACTTGAACTTCAGATTATTTTATTTCAAGATGGAGGTGCGACGCAGTTTGCAGCGGCCACTCCGGGACTGATTATCTGTTATTTGTGAAGTGGGGTGCCGTGCGCAATCATAATCGGTTGAAAATGGACCTACATGGACCTGAGCAAGGCCTTTGACAAAGTCCTGCATGGGAGGCTGGTCAAGAAAGTTCAGTCGATTACCATTCAGGTTGAAGTAGTAAATGGGATTCAACATTGGCTTTACAGTGGATAGTTGCCTCCCTGACTGGACACTTGCGACTAATGGTGTACAGCAGGGATCAGCATGGGCTCCATTGCTGGTCATCTACAATATACTAATGATTTAGATGATACTGTGGTAAACTGGAAGTGCAGGATTTGTGGAGAACATCAAGATAGGGGGTGTAGTGGACAGCAAGGAAGGCTATCAAAACTTGGAGCATGATCTGGACCAGGCAGATAGGATGGAAGTGGCAGATGGAATTCAATACAGACAAATGTGAGGTGTTGTACTTTGGGAGGATGAGCCAGGGTAGGACTTGCACAGTGAATGGTAAGGCACTGGGGAGTGCAGTAGATCCAAGAATACAGGTCCACAGTTCCGTGAAAGTAGTACCACATGTAGATAGGACTGTAGAGAGAGCTTTTGGCACATTGCCCTTCATAGATCAAAGTATTGAGTACAGAAATTGCGATGTTATGTTGAAGTTGTATAAGATATAGGTGAAGCCAAATTTGGAGAGTTATGCACAGTTCTGGTCACCTACCTATAGGGAAGATATCAATATGATTGAAAGAGTATAGGGAAAATTTACAAAAGGTGTTAATGGGAATTGAGAACATGAGTTACAGGAAAATATTGAATTGGTTAGAACTTTATTCCATGGAGCAGAGGAGAATGAGGGAAGATTTGTTAGAGGTATACAACATTGGGAGGGATATAGATAGAGGCATTTTCACACTGAAGTTAGGTGAGACTAGAACTAGAGGTCGTAGCTTAAGGGTGAAAGGTGAAATATTTAAGGGGAACCTGGAGGGGCACTTCTTCACTCGGGGTGGTGCAAGAATGGAATGAGCTGCCAACGAAAGTAGTGGACTTTGGTTTAATTGCAATGTTCAAGAGAAGTTTGGATAAGTACATGGATGGGAGGGGTATGAAGGATTATTGTCCAGATGCAAATCGATGGGACCAGGCAGAATTACAGTTCAACATAGACTAGATGGGCAGAAGGGCCTGTGTCCATGCTACAGTGCACTATGACTATGATTCAATGAGTTTTGAGGTCTATGATACTGCTCATTTATGTTTGAATATCACTAAAAAAAAGCATGTTTCAGAATACATGACATTAAAAAGTAATTCTGTCTATTTTTCAGATACCGGAGAAGAACACATATAACTCCCAAATCTTACCTTGCTTTTATAAATAGCTATAAATCTATTTACACAGAGAAACATGCGAACATCAATGATCTTGCTGAGCATATGCAAATGGGTAGGTGTATTTGAAAGGACAAATTTATACCACAGCTTTTGCAGTTGTCTGGAGTTGAAACTAAAGCAATTCTACACTCATTTCTCAAGCAGTTCAGAAGGATTATGTGAATGAAAAAAGTGTGATTGTCAGCTATAATTTCTGATATTGCTTTTGTAGTTATAGTGCAAAAAATAATTTCCACATTTCATTTCAGTAAACAAATGCAAGATCCTTTTAAGGCACATCAGCTTTTAACCAGGCTAACCACATTGTTACAGGTCTCTCCAAGCTCATGGAAGCAACTGAGTCAGTGGCTCTTCTCGCTAAAGAACTAGTAGGGAAAGAAAAGGAACTGGCCGTGGCATCTCGTCGTGCTGATAAGGTTTGTGTTGATTTAACATTTAATATTTCAGATATCACATTGATTAACCAAGATGACAAAAAGGTCTTTGAAGCATATGTGGATTGAATAAGAAATTGGAGTCTCATGTGACTGCAGATGCAGGAATCTGGAGCAATGAACAATCTGCTGGAGGAATCCAAGCAACATTAGTTGGGTGTGAGGGAGGTGAAGGGAGGAAGAAAGGAATTGTTGCTGTTTCAGGTTCAGTACTTTCTCCCCCCCACCCCCCCCACTCCATGGACGCTACTCATCTACTGAGTTTTACCAGCATATTGTTTTTTTGCTCCAGGTTCCTGCAGTTCTCTTCTCTTGTGATTGACACAAACTACAGACAATACATTTCTTTTCATGGATGCTGCTTAACCATCTGAGATTTTGCAGTATTTGTTTGTTACTCCAGATTTCAGTATCTACAGTCTTTTGTGTCTTTAGAGGAATCTAAATATTTAATATCACAAGAAGTTAGTAGGCAGATACAAGAAGTAACAAAGAAGGCAAACGTCATTTTGGCCTTTATTGCAAAAGAATAAGAGATTAAGTACTGGAAGGTTTGTTAATGTTGTGCCAGGTATTGGTGAAGTCGTGCGTGGAAGTGCTGTTCACAGATTCAGTCCCCTTACCTAAAAAGGGATACAGAAGCATTGGAAGCAGTCCAAAGGAGATTGCTGGCTAGACAACTCAGAGGTTTGTATTCCTTGAAGTTTAGAAGACCGAGGGGTGACTTTATTCAAGCATCTCAGATGTTGGGATGTTTCCACCTGTTAGACAATCACAAAGAAAGGGCAGTAATACAAAATAAGGGGCCAGTCATTTAAAACAGGTGTGTAGAAATTTCTTCTCTCAAATGGTAGTAAAAATCAACAATTCTCTGCCCAAGGATGATGAAAGTGAGATCATTAGATACATTTAAGATGCAGATAGTTAATTATGTAAAAGGCCTACAAACTGAGTGTATAAGGAACTGATACTGAAGGATTTCAGGCCAGCCCACTTCATCTGTGATCATATTGAATGATTAATGAGCTAAGTGGCACTACTGCTACTCTTGGTTTCTTGTTATAAAATTAAAATAATGGATTACTGAGTGAAAACAAGTTCAGAGGCTGTATTTAATTTTATATCTTTATTCTAATTAAACAAATTTTATGACAAGGAGTTGACTACTTATTGTGGCATTGGTCCAGAAATTTCCTGAAAATACAAGGACACCAACAACACATGCAGGTATAAACATTCAAATTGCTTGCAACTTTTAAAGGAGTATGCAGTGGAAGTATTTTTTGCGCTATATTGATCTGAAGAGTTTTTTCATGAATTCTGATTGGCTATTTTACGTTGCCCCCTTCCTTCATTTGCTTCATAAAGATGACATCCTTCCTTAAATTACTTTGTAAATTTCAAGAAAATTCACCTTTACAGCCATTAAAAATGGCTTAGAAATCATTGTGGAGAGGATGGAATGAATGGGCTCCTTCTCTGCCATAAATTTCAGCGATTCTATGAAAATCAACACTTTACCGTTGGTAAAGTACCTTTGTCCTGACAAAGGGTCTCGGCCCGAAACGTCGACAGTGGTTCTCCTTATAGATACTGCCTGGCCTGCTGTGTTTCACCAGCATTTTGTGTGTGTTGTTTGAATTTCCAGCATCTGCAGATTTCCTCGTGTTTGCATTTTACCATTGGTAATATTTTTAATGGTTATCTGTTGAACAGTTTTGCTCAGTATTTGATCAATTACAGTTATAGCAAACTATTCTTTCAGACAATTAATTTGGATTTTTAAGAACATCTGAAATTAAAATTCAAATTTTTTCTCACTTTTTGTTTCTGAGCCTTCTTACTCTGTGCAGTTCCTTTTCTTTGTTTTATTTGATGTGTTATTTGGCTGCTGTTGATTGCCCCTACTGCACTGGTAACTAGTAGAACCTGGGGGAATCGATGGGAATGTGGGGAGAATAAAATGGAATTACTGTACAATAAGTACCTGATAGTCGGTGCTGAAAAGCTCATTTCCATGCTGTATGACCACATGACTCTAATGGTTCTGATTTGACATTCAATCAATGATCCCTCTACTCTTTTTATAGCAGGAAATGGTCTGAGCAGGAAATTTTCACACAGCTTGAAAACTGCATTGCACTTTAAATGTCTTTTTTGTAATATGTGCATCAGACAAGCACAAACCACAACTCAAAACACAAGTAAACAATGTCAGGCAGTTAAAACAACTCACAGGTACAATGGCAAAATTGAAATGTTTTGACTAGACAGCTGGTTTATTAACAAGTATCTGTAAGAAAATGACATATCCTGGACTGAAGGGACCTTCGATGATAGATGGTTGCTGCCTTGAGGCATTGCCTCATGTAGGTTCTACTGATGGTGAGGAAGGATGTGACCATGATGCCCACTACTCTGTACAATATCTTATGTTCCTGTGTATCCAAATTGCCACACCGGATCATGAAGCAGCCATTCAGGATATTTACAGCAGTATTTCTGCAGAAGTTTGTTAGGGTGCTCAATGACATACTGAACCTACTTAACCCTTAGAGATCTTGTATAGACAAGGTGGCTAAGAGGGTTTGTTTTTGCTGTGTACGTATTCTATATTCTATGAAGACCACTGCTGTAAATACAAGCTGAAGAAAACTAAAAAGATTTAAAATCACAAAATCAGAATAGAATATTGTTGGAAATCTGGAATTAGAACAGAAATTCGCAATAAGGCAGAGACAATACCTGTGGAAGAAGAATTTAAGTTCACAGAATCATTGAGAGTCATAATATAATTCAGCAGGAGTCAGGGCTCTTTAGCCTTGCAACTCATCTCGGCTATCAATAGTAATCCTGTTTTGCACCACTCAGTCCATGCCCCATTGTGTTTCAGGTGCTTATTTAAGCATGAATTTCCTTCACCCACCACACTCTCAGCAGTATTTCCTACCTTTCAACTACCCTCTGTGAAAAACATTCTTTCTCAAATCACTTTAACAATCTCCCCATCCCTTACCTTAAACCTATGTTCTCTGGTCATGGATATTGCTAAGGAGAAAATTTGCTGACTTACCTACCTATAATATTGAATACTAAATTCCTTTTGATATCTTATGCAAATTTGGAAATGTTACCCTGCACATCAATATCAGAGAGTAGTCATAGATATAATGTTTAGTTTCCATCAGAATTAGAGACTGAGGGATACACCACCTTTTCCATAGAACCATAGAACATTACAGCACAGAAACAGGCCTTTTGGCCCTTCTTGGCTGTGCCAAACTATTTTTCTGCCTAGTCCCACTGACTTGCACCTGGGCCATATCCCTCCGTACACCTCTCATCCATGTACCTGTCCAAATTTTTCTTAAATGTCAAAAGTAAGCCCGCATTCACCACTTCATCTGGCAGCTCATTCCACACTCCCACCACTCTCTGTGTGAAGAGGCCCCCCCTAATGTTCCCCTTAAACTTTTCCCCCTTCACCCTTAACCCATGACCTCTGGTTTTTTACTCCCCTAGCCTCAGTGGAAAAAGCCTGCTTGCATTCACTACCTATACCCATCATAATTTTATACACCTCTATCAAATCACCCCTCATTCTCCTACACTCCAGGGAATAAAGTCCTAACGTATTTAATTTTTCATGCTGGTCAGAACTGAACCAGTAATTTTACCCTCCTACATATAATCTCTTCCCCACCCACCAGCAAGGAGGTGCATCTCCTCAGCTCCTGTGGTTCTAATGAAAGCTAAAACTACAATCTCCAGACAGCACCTTTCCACATAAAATGTGGATCTTGATTTAATGAATGAGGGCATTTCATTAATTTTACTGTGACATCCCACAGGTGCTAGGAGAGGTGAGAGTGAGTGCAGAAGCAGCAGAGATAGTCAAAAATGAAGTCCTAATGGTGAAAGATAAAGCCCAGAAGATTGTGGATGAAATAGCAGTGGAAAAAACTGTTGCAGAGGATAAACTTACAGCTGCAAAGCCTGCACTAGAAGCTGCAGAGGCAGCTCTAAATGTGAGTATCTTGGTAAATTAATACTGGATATGAAACCAGGTTAAATATACCCTCATCGGTTTTGCTAAAGAAAGAATTACTCATGTCTGTTATTGATGACACCAAATTGCACTTTTTTGAAAGTAACATGAGACGATTGGCTCTTGAAACTCGTGTAAAGTTAATTATTTTAGGTTTATGCTTTAAATATAACCTATTGTCTGAAGTAACTATAGTTTTTATTAAATTGAACTGTGAGAATTCATTGGTAAATTGAAAATACAGAATGTATAATACCAAAAATCCAAGGATTGTCTGCTAAAGATGTATCACAATTTCATTGGAAGATCATGTGAAGACCAATGGAATCAACAGCAGGTTACTCCCATTCGAGTAAATTTTAGACTTAATGCCAAAATTTTCATTAAATATTTCTAAGCATCTATAACTACATTTTTTGGCAATAGTTTTCAGAATCAGAATGTGATATATTGTTACTGATTTAAATGAAGTTAAATGTGTTGTTTTCCAGCAGTGTACAATGCACAATTACTGTAGAATTACTATAAATAACAAAAGTAAATAAATGGTGCAGAAAATAAAGCACCAAGCTAGTATTTATAAACTGTTCAGCAATCTGATGGCAGAAGGGAAGAAGCTTTTATGAATCATTGAGTGATAGTCTTCACAGTTCAAAGTATCTTTTTTAATCACATATGTCACCACATACAACCCTGATTTTTTTTTCTTGTGGGCAATCACAGTAAATACAAGAAACACAATAGAATCAATGAAAGACCACACCCAACAGGGCGGACGACAACCATGTGCAGCAAAAAGTAACAGCCCGTGTAAATACAAAAACATAAGAGGAAAAAATAAGAATTAATAAATTAATAAATAAACAAACAAATAAGCAATAAATATTGGGAACATGAGATGAAGAGTCCTTGAAGGTGAGTCCCCCTTGGTTCAAGAGCCTGATGGTTGAGGGGAAATAACTGCTCCTGAACCAGTTGGTATTGGTCCTGAGGCTCCCATACCTCCTTCCTGATGGCAGCAGCAAGGGGTCCTGGATGATGGATGCTGCTTTCATACAACAGCTGTCCATGTAGATGTGCTCAACAGTGGGAGGGCTTTACCTATGATGGACTGGGCTGTATCCACTACTTTTTGTAGGCTTTTCCATACAAAGGCATTGGTATTTCCATACCAGGCCATGGTGCAACCAGTCAATATACTCTCTACCTCACATCTTTTGAAGTTTATCAAAGTTTTAGATGATATGTTGAATCTTCACAAACTTCTAAGAAAGTAAAGGCACTGGTCTTTGTGATAGCTTTTATATGCTGGACTCCCAGGACAGATCAGGCCCTTGTAACTCTTCCCTGATGGAAGTAACAAGAAAAGTGCATGTTTCGGATGGTGAGGTTCCTTTGTGATGGATACCACCATCTTAAGGCACTGCCTCGAGAAGATGTCATCATTGGTGGGAAGGTTTGTGCCCATGATGGAGCTTGCTCAGTCTACAATCCGCTGCAGCTTCTCACCTCTGGAGTCTCCATACCAGCCTGCTTTGTAACTGCTCAGAATGCTCTCCAATGTACATCTATAGAGATGTGTAATTTCAGAGGAAAAGAAAGAAAGATTAAAAGGATAAAACAATTAGTTTATTAAGGAGTACTTTATTATTTTAAATTCATGAGTGCTCAATTTAATAGAGGAACAGCTATATTTAGAAGGAAATATTGTAATTCATATGCTTTGAATATTGTTAGATTAGGTTTTTGGTAAGTATAAATCAAATTTTTTTTACAGTGTAACCTTTGTCAGGAAACCAATGCTACCATACATTTTCAATTTGATTTTTTTTCAGTTTTTGACTTTGATAGGTTTTATTTGCTGTATAAAATCATGTCTTGTAAGTAAGAAGGATCCCCTGAACTTCTCTGTTTTCCTGCTTTTTCTGTCCAAATTTCTTTTCCTGGTGACTTCTGGTGAAAGTAATAAATTAGTGAATTGGACCAACGAAGGCATCTTGTTAACAGATTACAAAACTAATGGATGTTCCCCTTCTTCTGGATATTATTTTTCTTCTTTTGAACTATGATCAATCGTAGCCTGTAATTGCCCTTTTCAGAATGTATTTTTGGGCTAACAGTCTGGTGTGTTTGCGATCCCCTGGAGGATTCGGTGCGGGTTGCAGCTGTGCCCCGTCGCTTGAGTATATTCTGCATTAATTCCCAATGGAGGAACACAAACCCATGGTCAGCCTCATTACTCCATGTCAATTAAAGCGTCAAGCAAGATGAAAACTACCGAGGATAAAAACAGAAAACGGACCCGTGTTCAGCGCAGTCTGCCTGTGATTGACTGGTCTACCTCTCACCGCTGCCAGCAGAAGGTATAGGAGTCTTTGCTCCACACTGCAGGATTCGACAACCTCTGTGGCTCGTGGCAGTGGACTCACTCTTGGCTGCAGTTTAATGTTTATTGTCCTCAGTGCTGAATGCGTTTTATTATTTGCACCATTTGATTGATCCACTTCAGTGTGGAACTGGATCTGTGGCTATGACCTGCAGCCATCGACACAATGTGGAATTGACTGACCCAGTGACTGTGACCATTGACACAATGTGGAATTGACTGACCCAGTGACTGTGACCATTGACACAATGTGGAATTGACTGACCCAGTGACTGTGACCATTGACACAATGTGGAATTGACTGACCCAGTGACTGTGACCATTGACACAATGTGGAATTGACTGACCCAGTGACTGTGACCATCGACACAATACCGAACTGACTGACCCAGTGACTGTGACCATCGACACAACGTGGAATTGACTGACCCAGTGACTGTGACCATCGACACAATACCGAACTGACTGACCCAGTGACTGTGACCATCGACACAATACCGAACTGACTGACCCAGTGACTGTGACCATCGACACAGTACCGAACTGACTGACTCAGTGACTGTGACCATCGACACAACACAGAACTGACTGACCCAGTGACTGTGACCATCGACACAGTACCGAACTGACTGACCCAGTGACTGTGACCATCGACACAACACAGAACTGACTGACCCAGTGACTGTGACCATCGACACAACGTGGAATTGACTGACCCAGTGGCTGTGACCATTGACACAGTACCGAACTGACTGACCCAGTGACTGTGACCATCGACACAACACAGAACTGACTGACCCAGTGACTGTGACCATCGACACAACACAGAACTGACTGACCCAGTGACTGTGACCATCGACACAATACCGAACTGACTGACCCAGTGGCTGTGACCATCGACACAACACAGAACTGACTGACCCAGTGACTGTGACCATCGACACAATACCGACCTGACTGACCCAGTGACTGTGACCATTGACACAACGTGGAATTGACTGACCCAGTGACTGTGACCATTGACACAACGTGGAATTGACTGACCCAGTGAGTGTGACCATCGACACAACGTGGAATTGACTGACCCAGTGACTGTGACCATCGACACAACACAGAACTGACTGACCCAGTGACTGTGACCATCGACACAACACAGAACTGACTGACCCAGTGACTGTGACCATCGACACAACTCAGAACTGACTGACCCAGTGACTGTGACCATCGACACAATACCGAACTGACTGACTCAGTGACTGTGACCATCGACACAATACCGAACTGACTGACCCAGTGACTGTGACCATCGACACAGTACCGAACTGACTGACCCAGTGACTGTGACCATCGACACAACACAGAACTGACTGACCCAGTGACTGTGACCATCGACACAGTACCAAACTGACTGACCCAGTGACTGTGACCATCGACACAACACAGAACTGACTGACCCAGTGACTGTGACCATCGACACAATACCGAACTGACTGACCCAGTGACTGTGACCATCGACACAACACAGAACTGACTGACCCAGTGGCTGTGACCATCGACACAACACCGAATTGACTGACCCAGTGACTGTGACCATCGACACAATACCGAACTGACTGACCCAGTGACTGTGACCATCGACACAATACCGAACTGACTGACCCAGTGACTGTGACCATCGACACAACACAGAACTGACTGACCCAGTGACTGTGACCATCGACACAACACAGAACTGACTGACCCAGTGACTGTGACCATTGACACAGTACCGAAGTGACTGACCCAGTGACTGTGACCATCGACTCAGTACCGAACTGACTGACCCAGTGACTGTGACCATCGACACAACACAGAACTGACTGACCCAGTGACTGTGACCATCGACACAACACAGAACTGACTGACCCAGTGACTGTGACCATCGACACAATACCGAACTGACTGACCCAGTGGCTGTGACCATCGACACAACACAGAACTGACTGACCCAGTGACTGTGACCATCGACACAATACCGACCTGACTGACCCAGTGACTGTGACCATCGACACAACACAGAACTGACTGACCCAGTGACTGTGACCATCGACACAACGTGGAATTGACTGACCCAGTGAGTGTGACCATCGACACAACACCGAACTGACTGACCCAGTGACTGTGACCATCGACACAACACGGAACTGACTGACCCAGTGACTGTGACCATCGACACAACATGGAACTGACTGACCCAGTGACTGTGACCATCGACACAACATGGAACTGACTGACGCAGTGACTATGACCGTCGACACAGTACGGAACTGACTGACCCAGTGGCTGTGACCGTTGACACAACGTGGAATTGACTGACCCAGTGACTGTGACCATCGACACAACACAGAACTGACTGACCCAGTGACTGTGACCATCGACACAACACAGAACTGACTGACCCAGTGACTGTGACCATCGACACAATACCGAACTGACTGACCCAGTGGCTGTGACCATCGACACAACACAGAACTGACTGACCCAGTGACTGTGACCATCGACACAATACCGAACTGACTGACCCAGTGGCTGTGACCATCGACACAACACAGAACTGACTGACCCAGTGACTGTGACCATCGACACAATACCGACCTGACTGACCCAGTGACTGTGACCATCGACACAACACAGAACTGACTGACCCAGTGACTGTGACCATCGACACAACGTGGAATTGACTGACCCAGTGAGTGTGACCATCGACACAACACCGAACTGACTGACCCAGTGACTGTGACCATCGACACAACACGGAACTGACTGACCCAGTGACTGTGACCATCGACACAACATGGAACTGACTGACCCAGTGACTGTGACCATCGACACAACATGGAACTGACTGACGCAGTGACTATGACCGTCGACACAGTACGGAACTGACTGACCCAGTGGCTGTGACCATTGACACAACGTGGAATTGACTGACCCAGTGACTGTGACCATCGACACAACACAGAACTGACTGACCCAGTGACTGTGACCATCGACACAACACAGAACTGACTGACCCAGTGACTGTGACCATCGACACAATACCGAACTGACTGACCCAGTGGCTGTGACCATCGACACAACACAGAACTGACTGACCCAGTGACTGTGACCATCGACACAATACCGAACTGACTGACCCAGTGGCTGTGACCATCGACACAACACAGAACTGACTGACCCAGTGACTGTGACCATCGACACAACATGGAACTGACTGACCCAGTGACTGTGACCATCGACACAACATGGAACTGACTGACGCAGTGACTATGACCGTCGACACAGTACGGAACTGACTGACCCAGTGGCTGTGACCATTGACACAACGTGGAATTGACTGACCCAGTGACTGTGACCATCGACACAACACAGAACTGACTGACCCAGTGACTGTGACCATCGACACAATACCGAACTGACTGACTCAGTGACTGTGACCATCGACACAATACCACCGAACTGACTGACCCAGTGACTGTGACCATCGACACAATACCGAACTAACTGACCCAGTGGCTGTGACCATCGACACAACACAGAACTGACTGACCCAGTGACTGTGACCATCGACACAACACAGAACTGACTGACCCAGTGACTGTGACCATCGACACAATACCACCGAACTGACTGACCCAGTGACTGTGACCATCGACACAACACAGAACTGACTGACCCAGTGAATGTGACCATCGACACAATACCACCGAACTGACTGACCCAGTGACTGTGACCATTGACACAACGTGGAATTGACTGACCCAGTGACTGTGACCATCGACACAACACAGAACTAACTGACCCAGTGACTGTGACCATCGACACAACACAGAACTGACTGACCCAGTGACTGTGACCATCGACACAACACAGAACTGACTGACCCAGTGACTGTGACCATCGACACAATACCGAACTGACTGACTCAGTGACTGTGACCATCGACACAATACCGAACTGACTGACCCAGTGACTGTGACCATCGACACAGTACCAAACTGTCTGACCCAGTGACTGTGACCATCGACACAACACAGAACTGACTGACCCAGTGACTGTGACCATCGACACAATACCGAACTGACTGACCCAGTGACTGTGACCATCGACACAGTACCGAACTGACTGACCCAGTGACTGTGACCATCGACACAACACAGAACTGACTGACCCAGTGACTGTGACCATCGACACAGTACCAAACTGACTGACCCAGTGACTGTGACCATCGACACAACACAGAACTGACTGACCCAGTGACTGTGACCATCGACACAATACCGAACTGACTGACCCAGTGACTGTGACCATCGACACAACACAGAACTGACTGACCCAGTGGCTGTGACCATCGACACAACACCGAATTGACTGACCCAGTGACTGTGACCATCGACACAATACCGAACTGACTGACCCAGTGACTGTGACCATCGACACAATACCGAACTGACTGACCCAGTGACTGTGACCATCGACACAACACAGAACTGACTGACCCAGTGACTGTGACCATCGACACAACACAGAACTGACTGACCCAGTGACTGTGACCATTGACACAGTACCGAAGTGACTGACCCAGTGACTGTGACCATCGACTCAGTACCGAACTGACTGACCCAGTGACTGTGACCATCGACACAACACAGAACTGACTGACCCAGTGACTGTGACCATCGACACAACACAGAACTGACTGACCCAGTGACTGTGACCATCGACACAATACCGAACTGACTGACCCAGTGGCTGTGACCATCGACACAACACAGAACTGACTGACCCAGTGACTGTGACCATCGACACAATACCGACCTGACTGACCCAGTGACTGTGACCATTGACACAACGTGGAATTGACTGACCCAGTGACTGTGACCATCGACACAACACAGAACTGACTGACCCAGTGACTGTGACCATCGACACAACACAGAACTGACTGACCCAGTGACTGTGACCATCGACACAACATGGAACTGACTGACCCAGTGACTGTGACCATCGACACAACATGGAACTGACTGACGCAGTGACTATGACCGTCGACACAGTACGGAACTGACTGACCCAGTGGCTGTGACCATTGACACAACGTGGAATTGACTGACCCAGTGACTGTGACCATCGACACAACACAGAACTGACTGACCCAGTGACTGTGACCATCGACACAATACCGAACTGACTGACCCAGTGGCTGTGACCATCGACACAACACAGAACTGACTGACCCAGTGACTGTGACCATCGACACAACACAGAACTGACTGACCCAGTGACTGTGACCATCGACACAATACCACCGAACTGACTGACCCAGTGACTGTGACCATTGACACAATACCGAACTGACTGACCCAGTGACTGTGACCATTGACACAACGTGGAATTGACTGACCCAGTGAGTGTGACCATCGACACAACATGGAACTGACTGACCCAGTGACTGTGACCATCGACACAACATGGAACTGACTGACGCAGTGACTATGACCGTCGACACAGTACGGAACTGACTGACCCAGTGGCTGTGACCATTGACACAACGTGGAATTGACTGACCCAGTGACTGTGACCATCGACACAACACAGAACTGACTGACCCAGTGACTGTGACCATCGACACAACACAGAACTGACTGACCCAGTGACTGTGACCATCGACACAACACAGAACTGACTGACCCAGTGACTGTGACCATCGACACAATACCGAACTGACTGACCCAGTGGCTGTGACCATCGACACTATACCGAACTGACTGACCCAGTGACTGTGACCATCGACACAACACAGAACTGACTGACCCAGTGACTGTGACCATCGACACAACACAGAACTGACTGACCCAGTGACTGTGACCATCGACACAACACAGAACTGACTGACCCAGTGACTGTGACCATCGACACAATACCGAACTGACTGACTCAGTGACTGTGACCATCGACACAATACCACCGAACTGACTGACCCAGTGACTGTGACCATCGACACAATACCGAACTAACTGACCCAGTGGCTGTGACCATCGACACAACACAGAACTGACTGACCCAGTGACTGTGACCATCGACACAACACAGAACTGACTGACCCAGTGACTGTGACCATCGACACAATACCACCGAACTGACTGACCCAGTGACTGTGACCATCGACACAACACAGAACTGACTGACCCAGTGAATGTGACCATCGACACAATACCACCGAACTGACTGACCCAGTGACTGTGACCATTGACACAACGTGGAATTGACTGACCCAGTGACTGTGACCATTGACACAACGTGGAATTGACTGACCCAGTGAGTGTGACCATCGACACAACACAGAACTGACTGACCCAGTGACTGTGACCATCGACACAACATGGAACTGACTGACCCAGTGACTGTGACCATCGACACAACATGGAACTGACTGACGCAGTGACTATGACCGTCGACACAGTACGGAACTGACTGACCCAGTGGCTGTGACCATTGACACAACGTGGAATTGACTGACCCAGTGACTGTGACCATCGACACAACACAGAACTGACTGACCCAGTGACTGTGACCATCGACACAACACAGAACTGACTGACCCAGTGACTGTGACCATCGACACAACACAGAACTGACTGACCCAGTGACTGTGACCATCGACACAATACCGAACTGACTGACTCAGTGACTGTGACCATCGACACAATACCGAACTGACTGACCCAGTGACTGTGACCATCGACACAGTACCAAACTGTCTGACCCAGTGACTGTGACCATCGACACAACACAGAACTGACTGACCCAGTGACTGTGACCATCGACACAATACCGAACTGACTGACCCAGTGACTGTGACCATCGACACAACACAGAACTGACTGACCCAGTGGCTGTGACCATCGACACAACACCGAATTGACTGACCCAGTGACTGTGACCATCGACACAATACCGAACTGACTGACCCAGTGACTGTGACCATCGACACAATACCGAACTGACTGACCCAGTGACTGTGACCATCGACACAACACAGAACTGACTGACCCAGTGACTGTGACCATCGACACAACACAGAACTGACTGACCCAGTGACTGTGACCATTGACACAGTACCGAAGTGACTGACCCAGTGACTGTGACCATCGACTCAGTACCGAACTGACTGACCCAGTGACTGTGACCATCGACACAACACAGAACTGACTGACCCAGTGACTGTGACCATCGACACAACACAGAACTGACTGACCCAGTGACTGTGACCATCGACACAATACCGACCTGACTGACCCAGTGACTGTGACCATCGACACAACACAGAACTGACTGACCCAGTGACTGTGACCATCGACACAACACAGAACTGACTGACCCAGTGACTGTGACCATCGACACAACACAGAACTGACTGACCCAGTGACTGTGACCATCGACACAATACCGAACTGACTGACTCAGTGACTGTGACCATTGACACAATACCGAACTGACTGACCCAGTGACTGTGACCATCGACACAGTACCAAACTGACTGACCCAGTGACTGTGACCATCGACACAACACAGAACTGACTGACCCAGTGACTGTGACCATCGACACAATACCGAACTGACTGACCCAGTGACTGTGACCATCGACACAACACAGAACTGACTGACCCAGTGGCTGTGACCATCGACACAACACCGAATTGACTGACCCAGTGACTGTGACCATCGACACAATACCGAACTGACTGACCCAGTGACTGTGACCATCGACACAATACCGAACTGACTGACCCAGTGACTGTGACCATCGACACAACACAGAACTGACTGACCCAGTGACTGTGACCATCGACACAACACAGAACTGACTGACCCAGTGACTGTGACCATTGACACAGTACCGAAGTGACTGACCCAGTGACTGTGACCATCGACTCAGTACCGAACTGACTGACCCAGTGACTGTGACCATCGACACAACACAGAACTGACTGACCCAGTGACTGTGACCATCGACACAACACAGAACTGACTGACCCAGTGACTGTGACCATCGACACAATACCGAACTGACTGACCCAGTGGCTGTGACCATCGACACAACACAGAACTGACTGACCCAGTGACTGTGACCATCGACACAATACCGACCTGACTGACCCAGTGACTGTGACCATCGACACAACACAGAACTGACTGACCCAGTGACTGTGACCATCGACACAACGTGGAATTGACTGACCCAGTGAGTGTGACCATCGACACAACACCGAACTGACTGACCCAGTGACTGTGACCATCGACACAACACGGAACTGACTGACCCAGTGACTGTGACCATCGACACAACATGGAACTGACTGACGCAGTGACTATGACCGTCGACACAGTACGGAACTGACTGACCCAGTGGCTGTGACCATTGACACAACGTGGAATTGACTGACCCAGTGACTGTGACCATCGACACAACACAGAACTGACTGACCCAGTGACTGTGACCATCGACACAACACAGAACTGACTGACCCAGTGACTGTGACCATCGACACAATACCGAACTGACTGACCCAGTGGCTGTGACCATCGACACAATACCGACCTGACTGACCCAGTGACTGTGACCATTGACACAACGTGGAATTGACTGACCCAGTGACTGTGACCATCGACACAACACAGAACTGACTGACCCAGTGACTGTGACCATCGACACAACACAGAACTGACTGACCCAGTGACTGTGACCATCGACACAACATGGAACTGACTGACCCAGTGACTGTGACCATCGACACAACATGGAACTGACTGACGCAGTGACTATGACCGTCGACACAGTACGGAACTGACTGACCCAGTGGCTGTGACCATTGACACAACGTGGAATTGACTGACCCAGTGACTGTGACCATCGACACAACACAGAACTGACTGACCCAGTGACTGTGACCATCGACACAACACAGAACTGACTGACCCAGTGACTGTGACCATCGACACAACACAGAACTGACTGACCCAGTGACTGTGACCATCGACACAATACCGAACTGACTGACTCAGTGACTGTGACCATCGACACAATACCACCGAACTGACTGACCCAGTGACTGTGACCATCGACACAATACCGAACTGACTGACCCAGTGGCTGTGACCATCGACACAACACAGAACTGACTGACCCAGTGACTGTGACCATCGACACAACACAGAACTGACTGACCCAGTGACTGTGACCATCGACACAATACCACCGAACTGACTGACCCAGTGACTGTGACCATCGACACAACACAGAACTGACTGACCCAGTGACTGTGACCATCGACACAATACCACCGAACTGACTGACCCAGTGACTGTGACCATTGACACAATACCGAACTGACTGACCCAGTGACTGTGACCATTGACACAACGTGGAATTGACTGACCCAGTGACTGTGACCATTGACACAACGTGGAATTGACTGACCCAGTGAGTGTGACCATCGACACAACACAGAACTGACTGACCCAGTGACTGTGACCATCGACACAACACGGAACTGACTGACCCAGTGACTGTGACCATCGACACAACATGGAACTGACTGACCCAGTGACTGTGACCATCGACACAACATGGAACTGACTGACGCAGTGACTATGACCGTCGACACAGTACGGAACTGACTGACCCAGTGGCTGTGACCATTGACACAACGTGGAATTGACTGACCCAGTGACTGTGACCATCGACACAACACAGAACTGACTGACCCAGTGACTGTGACCATCGACACAACACAGAACTGACTGACCCAGTGACTGTGACCATCGACACAACACAGAACTGACTGACCCAGTGACTGTGACCATCGACACAATACTGAACTGACTGACCCAGTGGCTGTGACCATCGACACAACACAGAACTGACTGACCCAGTGACTGTGACCATCGACACAACACAGAACTGACTGACCCAGTGACTGTGACCATCGACACAATACCACCGAACTGACTGACCCAGTGACTGTGACCATTGACACAATACCGAACTGACTGACCCAGTGACTGTGACCATTGACACAACGTGGAATTGACTGACCCAGTGAGTGTGACCATCGACACAACATGGAACTGACTGACCCAGTGACTGTGACCATCGACACAACATGGAACTGACTGACGCAGTGACTATGACCATCGACACAATACCGAACTGACTGACCCAGTGACTGTGACCATCGACACAACATGGAACTGACTGACGCAGTGACTATGACCGTCGACACAGTACGGAACTGACTGACCCAGTGGCTGTGACCATTGACACAACATGGAATTGACTGACCCAGTGACTGTGACCATCGACACAACACAGAACTGACTGACCCAGTGACTGTGACCATCGACACAACACAGAACTGACTGACCCAGTGACTGTGACCATCGACACAACACAGAACTGACTGACCCAGTGACTGTGACCATCGACACAATACCGAACTGACTGACCCAGTGGCTGTGACCATCGACACTATACCGAACTGACTGACCCAGTGACTGTGACCATCGACACAACACAGAACTGACTGACCCAGTGACTGTGACCATCGACACAACACAGAACTGACTGACCCAGTGACTGTGACCATCGACACAATACCACCGAACTGACTGACCCAGTGACTGTGACCATTGACACAATACCGAACTGACTGACCCGGTGACTGTGACCATTGACACAACGTGGAATTGACTGACCCAGTGAGTGTGACCATCGACACAACACAGAACTGACTGACCCAGTGACTGTGACCATCGATACAACATGGAACTGACTGACCCAGTGACTGTGACCATCGACACAACATGGAACTGACTGACGCAGTGACTATGACTGTCGACACAGTACGGAACTGACTGACCCAGTGGCTGTGACCATTGACACAACGTGGAATTGACTGACCCAGTGACTGTGACTATCGACACAACACGGAACTGACTCACCCAGTGACTGTGACCATCGACACAACACAGAACTGACTGACTCAGTGACTGTGACCATCGACACAACACAGAACTGACTGACCAGTGACTGTGGCCATCGACACAACACGGAACTGACTGACTCAGTGACTGTGGCAGTGGCCATTGGCTTCTGGATTGGCTGTACTTGCCTCTGCATCTCGTAGCTGTGAACTCACTTTTGGGTATTCTGCAGTGTAATGTGTAATATTCTGTGTGTTATTTGTTTGCTTGTTCTTGGTTGCATGATTTGTTGTTATTTTTGCATATTTGATTGTCTTGTGTGTGGTTTTTCTTTAAATGAGTTCTATGATGTTTTTTATGTGGCTGCCTGCAAGAAGACAAATCTCAAGGTTGTATACTGTATATGTATCTTGATAATAAATGTACTTTGTGCTTTGAACTTTGGATTAATATTGTCACATGGACAGTGGAAAAATTGTTTTCAATGCCATTCATACAGATCTTTTCATGCAACATTGGTACAAAGTAGATGAATAACAGTGCAGAATACAGTTTACTGCAGCTAGACAATAGGTGAAAGTCATAGTGAAGTCAATTAGGGTCAAGAGTCCATTTTTCTCATACTGGAACCCCTCAGTAATCTTCTAGCCACGGGACAGAAAGTGTCCATGTGCCTGGTGGAATGTGCTTTCAGGCCTTATATCTTCTGTCTGATGGGAAGGGAGAGAAGAGGGAAGTTTGGGGTGGGTGGAAACTTTGAATATGTTGCCTGCTTTACTGAGGCAGCAAAAAGTATAGCCAAGAGTCCATGGGGAGAAAGTTGCTGAGCTGTGCGCACAACTCCCTAAGTCTCTTGTGTTTATGGGCAGAGCAGTTATCATACCAAACTGTGATGATTTTTTTGTTCTGGTGCATTGATGAAAATTGGTGAGGGTCAATTGGGAAAAGCCAAATTTCCTTAGCCTTCTGTGGAAGTTGAGGCACTAGTGAGGTTTCTTTGCCATTGCGCCAATGTGGTTGGATCAGGACAAGCTCCTGATGATAGTCACTCATAGAAATTTGAAGCTTTCAACTCTCTCAATCCATTGCCCTGCCATCCTCTCCCCTTTCTAAAGTCAGTGACCATTTCTTTTGTTTTGCTGACATTGAGGGAAAGGTTGCTGTCATATCACCGCCTTATTAAACTCATTGTTTATTTCCTGTACTCTGACTCATCAGTATTTGAGATATGGCCTACTATGGTGGTATGATCTGCAACCTTATAAATGGATTTAGAGCAGAATTGGCCATGCAGTCAAGAGTGTCTAGAGATTTAGAGCAGCGGGCTGAGGTTGCAACATGTGGTGGACCAGTGCTGAGAATACTCGTGGCAGGGATTTTGCAGCCTACCTTTATAGATTGTGTCCGCTGGTCAGGAAGTTAAGGATCCAGCTGCAAAGAGAGTAGTTGAGCACCAGATTTAGGAGTCTGGAGGTGAATTTGCTTGGAATTATAGTTTGAAGGTGGAGCTGTAGTCAATAAACAATAGTTTAGAATAGGTATCTTCATAGTTCCAGAATGAATATAGGGCCTGGAAGATGGTATCTTCCATAGACCTGCTTCAGTGGTAGTGGAATTGTAATAGGTCGAGTTTGTCTGGAGGTAATGCATGCCATGACCTTGGGAAGCCTTTTAGAATGATGGATGTCAAGCCATGGGACAGTTGTCATTAAAGCATGTTACTTTATTTTCTTGGGTACCAGACTGAGAATGATCTTCTTAAAAAAGGAGAGAACCTGAAATTGAAACAGGGAGAGGGCAAAATGTCTGCAAATACCCCGGTCCACTGATTTTTCCCAGGATCTGAGGATATGGCCAGGGGTTTCATCTGGGCAGATGCTTTCCACAGTGTCACTCTCCGAAAGTCTGACCTTAGGTCCGCAATGGTGATTGTGTATGAGGTGCATTGGTCGTAACATTCCAGCCCCCTTCTGTGCATAGATTACTTTAAGTTAATTGGGAAGGAATGCACCTTTTGAAATTTTGCACAATTTTCAAAAGGCTTTTGACAAGGTCCCACACAGGAGATTAGTGTGCAAACTTAAAGCACACGGTATTGGGGGTATGGTATTGATGTGGATAGAGAATTGGTTGGCAGACAAGAAGCAAAGAGTTGAGAGTAAACGGGACCTTTTCAGAATGGCAGGCAGTGACTAGTGGGGTACCGCAAGGCTCAGTGCTGGGACCCCAGTTGTTTACAATATATATTAAATGATTTAGATGAGGGAATTAAATGCAGCATCTCCAAGTTTGCGGATGACACGAAGCTGGGCGGCGATGTTAGCTGTGAGGAGGATGCAGGGTGACTTGGATAGGTTAGGTGAGTGGGCAAATTCATGGCTGATGCAATTTAATGTGGATAAATGTGAGGTTATCCACTTTGGTTGAAAGAACAGGGAAACAGATTATTATCTGAACGGTGGCCGATTCGGAAAAGGGGAGATGCAACGAGACCTGGGTGTCATTGTACACCAGTCATTGAAGGTGGGCATGCAGGTACAGCAGGCAGTGAAAAAGACAAATGGTATGTTGGTATTCATAGCAAAAGGATTTGAGTACAGGAGCAGGGAGGTTCTACTGCAGTTGTACAAGGCATTGGTGAGACTGCACCTAGAATATTGTGTGCAGTTTTGGTCCCCTAATCTGAGGAAAGACATTTTTGCCATAGAGGGAGTACAGAGAAGGATCACCAGTTTGATTGCTGGGATGGCAGGACTTTCATATGAAGAAAGACTGGATCGACTAGGCTTATACTCACTGGAATTTCGAAGATTGAGGGGGGATCTTATTGAAATGTATAAAATTCTAAAGGGATTGGACAGGCTAGATCAGGCATGGGCAAACTACGGCCCGGGGGCCATATGCGGCCCGTTAAGCTTTTTAATCCGGCCCACAGAACTTGATGAAATTATATTAATAAACCTTGTTAACGTTTTTTCCCCGCAATTCTGGCATTTTCCCAATAGATGACGCACTCTATATACATTGACCTTTGTTGAGGTGCAGCGTATTACTCCACATTTGCGCTTTACTCTTTGTTCGGCTCGACCTATTTGTGTGAACAGGCGTTCAGTGTCATGAACATCAACAAAGCCAGCCACAGATCCAAGTTAACTGACCAACACCTCAGATCCATCCTGAGAATCGCCACAACAAAACTAAATCCAGACTTTGATGCGCTGGCTAAAAAAGGGAGACCAACAACACTGTTCCCACTGAAATTAAAAATAAGTTTCTTCGTTGTGTTATGTAAAAAATGCATTTGAAAATATTTTTTTCAATAAGCCTTACATGTTACATGTCATTTCTGTTAAGTGATGGGCATGAGTAGTGCGCAGGTGCACGTACGTTCTCAAAATAAAAAATGCGCTCCAGATCAAATAACGCGCTCCGCATACTGGTGCGCTGTCACTGTTCTGTCCTTGTGCTGGTCGTTGTTGAGTTTTGGCACAGGGGACAATTGAATAAGAAGGAGCAGGACAAGTAGACCTGCATCTCCTACCATTTTTGAAATAAAGGCAGTCAGGAGGAGAGTGATGATGATAATATCTTGAAGGATAACAAAATTTTCAGTGCTTTAAAATAATAACTGTTACTATTAAAAAAAGCTGTATTTTATTCATTTAATTTTCAGTGTTTTAAAAGTCATTTCAATAAATAGCTAAATACCATGGAACTTCAAAGACTGATATTTTGTTGTAATGCATTTGTTCATTTTCAATTGAAATTAAAGCACATGTTTTCTACATATCCCATGATATTTTATTTTCTCTTATGAGATGTATTACCAAAACACTCCATCCATCTGCTCCTGGTCCGGCCCCCCTGTCAAATTTTAGGACCCTTTGTGGCCCACAAGTCAAAAAGTTTGCCCACCCCTGGGCTAGATGCAGGAAGATTGTTTCCGATGTTAGGGAAGTCCAGAACGAGGGGTCACAGTTTAAGGATAAAGGGGAAGCCTTTTGGGATCGAGATGAGGAAAAACTTTTTCACACAGAGAGTGGTGAATCTGGAATTCTCTGCCACAGGAAACAGTTGAGGCCGGTTCATTGGCTATATTTAAGAGGAAGTTAGATATGGCTCTTGTGGCTAAAGGAATCAGTGGGTATGGAGAGAAAGTAGGTACAGGGTTCTGAGTTGGATGATCAACCATGATCATACTGAATGGCAGTGCAGGCTTGAAGGGCCGAATGCCCTACTCCTGCACCTATTTTCTATGTTTCTATGTTTCACTGTTGTTAATATTGCTGCCTGACTTAGTTTTGTAGGCCTTAATTCCATTTAATCCCTGCCAGAGTTGGGACTCTATTCTGGACTGATGATTGTCCTTTGGCATCCCTGTTAGCTTTATGGAGGTCATAACTTGATTTATTGTAAAGGTCAATATTACCTAATTTGAATGCCACAGTCTTATACTTCATTAAGAAGTGGATCTCCTGGTTCACCTGTGATTTCTGGTAGGAATCACCTGGATTGTCCTCTTTAATCTCAACACACATGTTGATATGGTCCAGGATGCTAGGTACATACTCATCTAGGCTGGCTTCCGAGTCTTTGAATATGGAACAATCTGCCAAATTGAAATAGTCACTTAGAAACTCATTTTTTTTCATCGGAGAATACTGCATGATTTTCTGTACTGGATCTGCATGTTTCTGATTCAATTGGCATGCCGGGAGAAGTTGGCCAAATGGCTGGATTTACCAAAGTGTGGTCGAAGAAGGATGGGGGGGGGGCTTCAATAGGTGTCTCTGATGTGTAATTGTGGTCAAAGGTGTTTGGACCCCTGGTGGGGCACAAGACTTACAGGTAGTATTTTGGTCTAACACTCTTGAAGTTGGCCTGGTTGAAGTAACTGGCAATGATGAAGAGGGCCTCAGAATATCCTGTTTCAAGGCCTTTGATATAATTTGTGAGAGTAGGCCTCACGTCTCACTAAAGTGGGATGCAGACTGCTGTCTGTATCACTGTCAGAACTCCTGTAGGAGGTAGCATGGGCAACACTGCACTGAGCAGCCATCATGCTAAACCAAATATTCCTTTCAAACAGACTGTGAGATAAAATTTGACAAGAAACAAGATTGTGCAAATTCTTGTTGAATAATGTAATGAAAAATTGCCCATAAACATTGTAATTAACATTTCAGGGTATTTTATTTTTCTTCCCAGACTATTAAGCCTGCTGATATTGCCACTGTGCGTAAATTAGCCAAGCCACCTCACCTGATAATGAGGATTCTCGACTGTGTTCTGGTTCTCTTCCAAAAGAAAATGGACACAGTTACCATGGATCCAGAGAGGCCCTGTGTCAAGCCTTCCTGGGGCGAGTCTTTGAAGGTGACTCAATCTCTTCTAATACTGTAATGATTTTAAGGCTGATTTTAAGTACTGAATGTTATCTGACTATTTCTGAAAAAGATTTCATTAAGAAATCTTTCTTAAGTGACCTCATTTTGCCAGTGAGATGTCAGGAATGGGCAGGTTCATACCAAAGCACATTGAACCTTACCAAAAATTACAGGTATACCTGGCCAACAAGTGCATTTTCATGAAATTTAGCATTGTCAAGATGTATTTTAATTTGTTTTATAAATAACTGAAATGGACTACCCAAGGCTTAGAAGATTAGCATTTAAGAGTGTCACCCATCATTACATGTTTAATTTTGCATATGGATGTATATGTACTGGTATACAGATCTGTGTGTGTCCAGATTGGAGGCTTCCTAAATACAACTGACGAGGCGAAGTTCTCTTCCTTGCCTTAAGAAAGAATGGACCATTGAAGCCCATCAGTAAACTCAAAATTTCTTCTCCCAAAAGTGTGTCCTGTTTTTGTAACAGTCCCACAATATTTGTCAGCTTGTCAATGTTTTACAAAAGAGGTCAGCTTTTGTATTACAATTTCAAATACCAACTTCAAATAACTGAATGCAGAATTTAATGTCAAATAGGGTGGAAGATGTTAGACTTTTCAGGAGAACAGTGAAGTATAAAGTCTGGAGATAACAGTAGTCTTCAGTAGTAGCTGCTGCAAGGAAATGTCAGGGGTAGTGGTAGAATACACCTTCTGGTGCTACTTGGATGAGACTTCAGTGATGAACCTGGGGACGAAGGATGTTTCAGGTATTTAATCATCAGACACCCTCGCCCGGGCGACTCAGCCAGGGGTGATCAACCCCTGACTTGTGTTCAAGTGGTGCACTAATCCACAGATTCCCCACTCCGGATCCACAGTCACCGCGAAGCCTTTTCAGCAGATTCCAGAATGTTCTTGGTGGTTCTTCTGCACTGCAGTCCTTTTACTCCAGCGAGTTTAAGACTCTGCTATAATGAGTGGCCAGCAAAGTCCTGGTACCAAACTTCAACTGGCTCACAGTGAGTTCTCCAGCCATTGAACCCAACTTCAACTGGCTCACAGTGAGTTCTCCAGCCATTGTACCTAACGTTGACTGGCTCACAGCGAGTTCTCCAGCCATTGTACCCAATGTTGACTGGCTCACAGCGAGTTCTCCAGCCATTGTACCCAACTTTGACTGGCTCACAGTGAGCTCTCCAGCCATTGTACCCAACGTTGACTGGCTCAGAGCGAGCACTCCAGCCATTGTACCCAACGTTGACTGGCTCACAGCAAGCTCTCCAGCCATTTTTACCCAACGTTGACTGGCTCACAGCGAGCTCTCCAGCAATTGTACCCAACGTTGACTGGCTCACAGCGAGCACTCCAGCCATTGTACCCAACGTTGACTGGCTCACAGTGAGTTCTCCAGCCATTGTACCCAATGTTGACTGGCTCACAGCGAGTTCTCCAGCCATTGCACCCAATGTTGACTGGCTCACAGTGAGTTCTCCAGCCATTGTACCCAATGTTGACTGGCTCACAGCGAGCACTCCAGCCATTGTACCCAACGTTGACTGGCTCACAGCAAGCTCTCCAGCCATTGTACCCAACTTCAACTGGCTCACAGCGAGCACTCCAGCCATTGTACCCAACGTTAACTGGCTCACAGCAAACTCTCCAGCCTTTGCACCCAACATCGACTGGATCACAGTGAGTTCTCCAGCCTTTGCACCCAACATCGACTGGCTCACAGTGAGTTCTCCAGCCATTGCACCCAACTTCAACTGGCTCACAGCGAGTTCTCCAGCCATTGTACCCAACGTTGACTGGCTCACAGCGAGCTCTCCAGCCATTGCACCCAACTTCAACTGTCCCACAGCGAGTTCTCCAGCCATTGCTCCCAACTTCAACTGGCCCACAGCGAGTTCTCCAGCCATTGTACCCAACTTCAACTGGCTCACAGTGAGTTCTCCAGCCATTGCACTCAATGTTGACTGGCTCACAGTGAATTCTCCAGCCATTATACCCAATGCTGACAGGCTCGCAGCGAACTCTCCAGCCATTGTACCCAACTTCAACTGGCTCACAGCGAGCTCTCCAGCAATTGTACCCAACGTTGACTGGCTCACAGCGAGCACTCCAGCCATTGTGCCCAACGTTGACAGGCTCACAGCAAACTCTCCAGCCATTGTACCCAACTTCAACTGGCTCACAGCGAGTTCTCCAGCCATTGCACCCAATGTTGACTGGCTCACAGTGAGTTCTCCAGCCATTGTACCCAATGTTGACTGGCTCACAGCGAGCACTCCAGCCATTGTACCCAACGTTGACTGACTCACTGTGAGTTCTCCAGCCATTGTACCAAATGCTGACTGACTCACAGCGAGCTCTCCAGCCATTGTACCCAACGTTGACTGGCTCACAGAGAGCTCTCCAGCCATTGTACCCAACTTCAACTGGCTCACAGTGAGTTCTCCAGCCATTGTAACCAACTTCAACTAGCTCACAGTGAGTTCTCCAGCCATTGCATCCAAATTCAACTGGCTCACAGCGAGTTCTCCAGCCATTGTACCCAATGTTGTCTGGTTCACAGCGAGCTCTCCAGCCATTGTACCCAACGTTGACTGGCTCACAGAGAGCTCTCCAGCCATTGTACCCAACTTCAACTGGCTCACAGCGAGCTCTCCAGCCATTGTACCCAACTTCAACTGGATCACACGAGTTCTCCGGCCATTGTACCCAACGTTGACTGGCTCACAGCAAGCTCTACAGACATTGCATCCAACTTCAACTGGCTCACAGCGAGTTCTCCAGCCATTGTACCCAACTTCGACTGGCTCACAGTGAGTTCCCCAGCCATTGTACCCAATGTTGACTGGCTCACAGCGAGTTCTCCAGCCATTGTACCCAACGTTGACTGGCTCACAGCAAGCTCTCCAGCCATTGCACCCAACTTCAACTGGCTCACAGCGAGTTCTCCAGCCATTGTACCCAACGTTGACTGGCTCACAGTAAGTTCTCCAGCCATTGTACCCAATGTTGACTGGCTCACAGCGAGTTCTCCAGCCATTGTACCCAACATTGACTGGCTCACAGTGAGTTCTCCAGCCATTGTACCCAAAGTTGACTGGCTCACAGGGAGTTCTCCAGCCATTGTACCCAACGTTGACTGGCTCACAGTGAATTCTCCTGCCATTGTACCCAATGTTGACTGGCTCACAGTGAGTTCTCCAGCCTTTGTACCCAACGTTGACTGGCTCACACTGAGTTCTCCAGTCATTGCACCCAACATCGACTGGCTCACAGTGAGTTCTCCATCCACTGTACCCAATGTTGACTGGCTAACAGCGATTTCTCTAGCCATTGTACACAATGTTGACTGGCTCACAGTGAGTTCTCCAGCCATTGTACCCAACTTTGACTGGCTTACAGAGAGTTCTCTAGCCATTGTACCTAACGTCGACTGGCTCACAGCGAGCTCTCCAGCAATTGTACCCAACGTTGACTGGCTCACAGCGAGCACTCCAGCCATTATACCCAACGTTGACTGGCTCACAGCAAGCTCTCCAGCCATTGTACCCAACTTCAACTGGCTCACAGCGAGTTCTCCAGCCATTGCACCCAATGTTGACTGGCTCACAGTGAGTTCTCCAGCCATTGTACCCAATGTTGACTGGCTCACAGCGAGCACTCCAGCCATTGTACCCAACGTTGACTGGCTCACTGTGAGTTCTCCAGCCATTGTACCAAATGCTGACTGACTCACAGCGAGCTCTCCAGCCATTGTACCCAACGTTGACTGGCTCACAGAGAGCTCTCCAGCCATTGTACCCAACTTCAACTGGCTCACAGTGAGTTCTCCAGCCATTGCATGCAAATTCAACTGGCTCACAGCGAGTTCTCCAGCCATTGTACCCAATGTTGTCTGGTTCACAGTGAGTTCTCCAGCCATTGTACCCAACGTTGACTGGCTGACAGTGAGTTCTCCAGCCATTGTACCAAATGCTGACTGACTCACAGCGAGCTCTCCAGCCATTGTACCCAACGTTGACTGGCTCACAGAGAGCTCTCCAGCCATTGTACCCAACGTTGACTGGCTCACAGCGAGCACTCCAGCCATTGTACCCAACGTTGACTGGCTCACAGCAAGCTCTCCAGCCATTTTTACCCAACGTTGACTGGCTCACAGCGAGCTCTCCAGCAATTGTACCCAACGTTGACTGGCTCACAGCGAGCACTCCAGCCATTGTACCCAACGTTGACTGGCTCACAGTGAGTTCTCCAGCCATTGTACCCAATGTTGACTGGCTCACAGCGAGTTCTCCAGCCATTGCACCCAATGTTGACTGGCTCACAGTGAGTTCTCCAGCCATTGTACCCAATGTTGACTGGCTCACAGCGAGCACTCCAGCCATTGTACCCAACGTTGACTGGCTCACAGCAAGCTCTCCAGCCATTGTACCCAACTTCAACTGGCTCACAGCGAGCACTCCAGCCATTGTACCCAACGTTAACTGGCTCACAGCAAACTCTCCAGCCTTTGCACCCAACATCGACTGGATCACAGTGAGTTCTCCAGCCTTTGCACCCAACATCGACTGGCTCACAGTGAGTTCTCCAGCCATTGCACCCAACTTCAACTGGCTCACAGCGAGTTCTCCAGCCATTGTACCCAACGTTGACTGGCTCACAGCGAGCTCTCCAGCCATTGCACCCAACTTCAACTGTCCCACAGCGAGTTCTCCAGCCATTCCTCCCAACTTCAACTGGCCCACAGCGAGTTCTCCAGCCATTGTACCCAACTTCAACTGGCTCACAGTGAGTTCTCCAGCCATTGCACTCAATGTTGACTGGCTCACAGTGAATTCTCCAGCCATTATACCCAATGCTGACAGGCTCGCAGCGAACTCTCCAGCCATTGTACCCAACTTCAACTGGCTCACAGCGAGCTCTCCAGCAATTGTACCCAACGTTGACTGGCTCACAGCGAGCACTCCAGCCATTGTACCCAACGTTGACTGGCTCACAGCAAACTCTCCAGCCATTGTACCCAACTTCAACTGGCTCACAGCGAGTTCTCCAGCCATTGCACCCAATGTTGACTGGCTCACAGTGAGTTCTCCAGCCATTGTACCCAATGTTGACTGGCTCACAGCGAGCACTCCAGCCATTGTACCCAACGTTGACTGACTCACTGTGAGTTCTCCAGCCATTGTACCAAATGCTGATTGACTCACAGCGAGCTCTCCAGCCATTGTACCCAACGTTGACTGGCTCACAGAGAGCTCTCCAGCCATTGTACCCAACTTCAACTGGCTCACAGTGAGTTCTCCAGCCATTGTAACCAACTTCAACTGGCTCACAGTGAGTTCTCCAGCCATTGCATCCAAATTCAACTGGCTCACAGCGAGTTCTCCAGCCATTGTACCCAATGTTGTCTGGTTCACAGCGAGCTCTCCAGCCATTGTACCCAACGTTGACTGGCTCACAGAGAGCTCTCCAGCCATTGTACCCAACTTCAACTGGCTCACAGCGAGCTCTCCAGCCATTGTACCCAACTTCAACTGGATCACACGAGTTCTCCGGCCATTGTACCCAACGTTGACTGGCTCACAGCAAGCTCTACAGACATTGCATCCAACTTCAACTGGCTCACAGCGAGTTCTCCAGCCATTGTACCCAACTTCGACTGGCTCACAGTGAGTTCCCCAGCCATTGTACCCAATGTTGACTGGCTCACAGCGAGTTCTCCAGCCATTGTACCCAACGTTGACTGGCTCACAGTGAGTTCTCCAGCCATTGTACCCATTGTTGACTGGCTCACAGCGAGTTCTCCAGCCATTGCACCCAACTTCAACTGGCTCACAGTGAGTTCTCCAGCCATTGTACCCAACGTTGACTGGCTCACAGCAAGCTCTCCAGCCATTGCACCCAACTTCAACTGGCTCACAGCGAGTTCTCCAGCCATTGTACCCAACGTTGACTGGCTCACAGTAAGTTCTCCAGCCATTGTACCCAATGTTGACTGGCTCACAGCGAGTTCTCCAGCCATTGTACCCAACGTTGACTGGCTCACAGTGAGTTCTCCAGCCATTGTACCCAACGTTGACTGGCTCACAGGGAGTTCTCCAGCCATTGTACCCAACGTTGACTGGCTCACAGTGAATTCTCCTGCCATTGTACCCAATGTTGACTGGCTCACAGTGAGTTCTCCAGCCTTTGTACCCAACGTTGACTGGCTCACACTGAGTTCTCCAGTCATTGCACCCTACATCGACTGGCTCACAGTGAGTTCTCCATCCACTGTACCCAATGTTGACTGGCTAACAGCGATTTCTCTAGCCATTGTACACAATGTTGACTGGCTCACAGTGAGTTCTCCAGCCATTGTACCCAATGTTGACTGGCTCACAGCAAGTTCTCCAGCCATTGCACCCAATGTTGACTGGCTCACAGTGAGTTCTCCAGCCATTGTACCCAATGTTGACTGGCTCACAGCGAGCACTCCAGCCATTGTACCCAACGTTGACTGGCTCACAGCAAGCTCTCCAGCCATTGTACCCAACTTCAACTGGCTCACAGCGAGCACTCCAGCCATTGTACCCAACGTTAACTGGCTCACAGCAAACTCTCCAGCCTTTGCACCCAACATCGACTGGATCACAGTGAGTTCTCCAGCCTTTGCACCCAACATCGACTGGCTCACAGTGAGTTCTCCAGCCATTGCACCCAACTTCAACTGGCTCACAGCGAGTTCTCCAGCCATTGTACCCAACGTTGACTGGCTCACAGCGAGCTCTCCAGCCATTGCACCCAACTTCAACTGTCCCACAGCGAGTTCTCCAGCCATTGCTCCCAACTTCAACTGGCCCACAGCGAGTTCTCCAGCCATTGTACCCAACTTCAACTGGCTCACAGTGAGTTCTCCAGCCATTGCACTCAATGTTGACTGGCTCACAGTGAATTCTCCAGCCATTATACCCAATGCTGACAGGCTCGCAGCGAACTCTCCAGCCATTGTACCCAACTTCAACTGGCTCACAGCGAGCTCTCCAGCAATTGTACCCAATGTTGACTGGCTCACAGCGAGCACTCCAGCCATTGTACCCAACGTTGACTGGCTCACAGCAAACTCTCCAGCCATTGTACCCAATGTTGACTGGCTCACAGTGAGTTCTCCAGCCATTGTACCCAATGTTGACTGGCTCACAGCGAGCACTCCAGCCATTGTACCCAACGTTGACTGACTCACTGTGAGTTCTCCAGCCATTGTACCAAATGCTGACTGACTCACAGCGAGCTCTCCAGCCATTGTACCCAACGTTGACAGGCTCACAGAGAGCTCTCCAGCCATTGTACCCAACGTTGACTGGCTCACAGCGAGCACTCCAGCCATTGTACCCAACGTTGACTGGCTCACAGCAAGCTCTCCAGCCATTTTTACCCAACGTTGACTGGCTCACAGCGAGCTCTCCAGCAATTGTACCCAACGTTGACTGGCTCACAGCGAGCACTCCAGCCATTATACCCAACGTTGACTGGCTCACAGCAAGCTCTCCAGCCATTGTACCCAACTTCAACTGGCTCACAGCGAGTTCTCCAGCCATTGCACCCAATGTTGACTGGCTCACAGTGAGTTCTCCAGCCATTGTACCCAATGTTGACTGGCTCACAGCGAGCACTCCAGCCATTGTACCCAACGTTGACTGGCTCACTGTGAGTTCTCCAGCCATTGTACCAAATGCTGACTGACTCACAGCGAGCTCTCCAGCCATTGTACCCAACGTTGACTGGCTCACAGAGAGCTCTCCAGCCATTGTACCCAACTTCAACTGGCTCACAGTGAGTTCTCCAGCCATTGCATGCAAATTCAACTGGCTCACAGCGAGTTCTCCAGCCATTGTACCCAATGTTGTCTGGTTCACAGTGAGTTCTCCAGCCATTGTACCCAACGTTGACTGGCTGACAGTGAGTTCTCCAGCCATTGTACCAAATGCTGACTGACTCACAGCGAGCTCTCCAGCCATTGTACCCAACGTTGACTGGCTCACAGAGAGCTCTCCAGCCATTGTACCCAACTTCAACTGGCTCACAGCGAGCTCTCCAGCCATTGTACCCAACGTTGACTGGCTCACAGAGAGCTCTCCAGCCATTGTACCCAACTTCAACTGGCTCACACGAGTTCTCCGGCCATTGTACCCAACGTTGACTGGCTCACAGCAAGCTCTACAGACATTGCATCCAACTTCAACTGGCTCACAGCGAGTTCTCCAGCCATTGTACCCAACTTCGACTGGCTCACAGTGAGTTCTCCAACCATTGCACCCAACATCGACTAGCTCACAGTGAGTTCTCCAGCCATTGTACCCAACGTTGACTGGCTGACAGTGAGTTCTCCAGCCATTGTACCAAATGCTGACTGACTCACAGCGAGCTCTCCAGCCATTGTACCCAACGTTGACTGGCTCACAAAGAGCTCTCCAGCCATTGTACCCAACTTCAACTGGCTCACAGCGAGCTCTCCAGCCATTGTACCCAACGTTGACTGGCTCACAGAGAGCTCTCCAGCCATTGTACCCAACTTCAACTGGCTCACACGAGTTCTCCGGCCATTGTACCCAACGTTGACTGGCTCACAGCAAGCTCTACAGACATTGCACCCAACTTTGACTGGCTCACAGCGAGTTCTCCAGCCTTTGTACCTAACATTGACTGGCTCACAGCGAGTTCTCCAGCCATTGTACCCAATGTTGACTGGCTCACAGCGAGCTCTCCAGCCATTGTACCCAACGTTGACTGGCTCACAGTGAGTTCTCCAGCCATTGTACCCAACGTTGACTGGCTCACAGTGAGTTCTCCAGCCATTGTACCCAACATTGACTGCCTCACAGCGAGCTCTCCAGCCATTGTACCCAACATCAACTGGCTCACAGCGAGTTCTCCAGCCATCGTACCCAACTTCAACTGGCTCACAGTGAGTTCCCCAGCCATTGTACCCAATGTTGACTGGCTCACAGCGAGCACTCCAGCCATCGTACCCAACTTCAACTGGCTCACAGAGAGTTCTCCAGCAATTGTACCCAATGTTGACTGGCTCACAGTGAGTTCTCCAGCCATTGTACCCAATGCTGACTGACTCACAGTGAGTTCTCCAGCCATCGTACCCAACGTTGACTGGCTCACAGTGAGTTCTCCAGCCATTGTACCCAATGCTGACTGACTCACAGTGAGTTCTCCAGCCATTGTACCCAACTTCAACTGGCTCACAGTGAGTTCTCCAGCCATTGTACCTAACGTTGACTGGCTTACAGTGAGTTCTCTAGCCATTGTACCTAACGTCGACTGGCTCACAGCGAGCTCTCCAGCAATTGTACCCAACGTTGACTGGCTCACAGCGAGCACTCCAGCCATTATACCCAACGTTGACTGGCTCACAGCAAGCTCTCCAGCCATTGTACCCAACTTCAACTGGCTCACAGCGAGTTCTCCAGCCAATGCACCCAATGTTGACTGGCTCACAGTGAGTTCTCCAGCCATTGTACCCAATGTTGACTGGCTCACAGCGAGCACTCCAGCCATTGTACCCAACGTTGACTGGCTCACTGTGAGTTCTCCAGCCATTGTACCAAATGCTGACTGACTCACAGCGAGCTCTCCAGCCATTGTACCCAACGTTGACTGGCTGACAGTGAGTTCTCCAGCCATTGTACCCAACTTCAACTGGCTCACAGTGAGTTCTCCAGCCATTGCATGCAAATTCAACTGGCTCACAGCGAGTTCTCCAGCCATTGTACCCAATGTTGTCTGGTTCACAGTGAGTTCTCCAGCCATTGTACCCAACGTTGACTGGCTGACAGTGAGTTCTCCAGCCATTGTACCAAATGCTGACTGACTCACAGCGAGCTCTCCAGCCATTGTACCCAACGTTGACTGGCTCACAGAGAGCTCTCCAGCCATTGTACCCAACTTCAACTGGCTCACAGCGAGCTCTCCAGCCATTGTACCCAACGTTGACTGGCTCACAGAGAGCTCTCCAGCCATTGTACCCAACTTCAACTGGCTCACACGAGTTCTCCGGCCATTGTACCCAACGTTGACTGGCTCACAGCAAGCTCTACAGACATTGCATCCAACTTCAACTGGCTCACAGCGAGTTCTCCAGCCATTGTACCCAACTTCGACTGGCTCACAGTGAGTTCTCCAACCATTGCACCCAACATCGACTGGCTCACAGTGAGTTCTCCAGCCATTGTACCCAACGTTGACTGGCTGACAGTGAGTTCTCCAGCCATTGTACCAAATGCTGACTGACTCACAGCGAGCTCTCCAGCCATTGTACCCAACGTTGACTGGCTCACAGAGAGCTCTCCAGCCATTGTACCCAACTTCAACTGGCTCACAGCGAGCTCTCCAGCCATTGTACCCAACGTTGACTGGCTCACAGAGAGCTCTCCAGCCATTGTACCCAACTTCAACTGGCTCACACGAGTTCTCCGGCCATTGTACCCAACGTTGACTGGGTCACAGCAAGCTCTACAGACATTGCATCCAACTTCAACTGGCTCACAGCGAGTTCTCCAGCCATTGTACCCAACTTCGACTGGCTCACAGTGAGTTCTCCAACCATTGCACCCAACATCGACTGGCTCACACTGAGTTCTCCAGCCATTGTACCCAACGTTGACTGGCTCACAGTGAGTTCTCCAGCCATTGCACCCAACTTTGAATGGCTCACAGTGAGTTCTCCAGCCTTTGTACCTAACATTGACTGGCTCACAGCGAGTTCTCCAGCCATTGTACCCAATGTTGACTGGCTCACAGCGAGCTCTCCAGCCATTGTACCCAACGTTGACTGGCTCACAGTGAGTTCTCCAGCCATTGTACCCAACGTTGACTGGCTCACAGTGAGTTCTCCAGCCATTGTACCCAACATTGACTGCCTCACAGCGAGCTCTCCAGCCATTGTACCCAACATCAACTGGCTCACAGCGAGTTCTCCAGCCATCGTACCCAACTTCAACTGGCTCACCGAGAGTTCTCCAGCAATTGTACCCAATGTTGACTGGCTCACTGTGAGTTCTCCAGCCATTGTACCCAATGTTGACTGGCTCACAGCGAGCTCTCCAGCCATTGTACCCAACGTTGACTGGCTCACAGTGAGTTCTCCAGCCATTGTACCCAACGTTGACTGGCTCACAGTGAGTTCTCCAGCCATTGTACCCAACATTGACTGCCTCACAGCGAGCTCTCCAGCCATTGTACTCAACATCAACTGGCTCACAGCGAGTTCTCCAGCCATCGTACCCAACTTCAACTGGCTCACAGAGAGTTCTCCAGCAATTGTACCCAATGTTGACTGGCTCACTGTGAGTTCTCCAGCCATTGTACCCAACGTTGACTGGCTCACAGTGAGTTCTCCAGCCATTGTACCCAATGCTGACTGACTCATAGTGAGTTCTCCAGCCATTGTACCCAACTTCAACTGGCTCACAGTGAGTTCTCCAGCCATTGTACCCAACGTTGACTGGGTCACAGCAAGCTCTACAGACATTGCATCCAACTTCAACTGGCTCACAGCGAGTTCTCCAGCCATTGTACCCAACTTCGACTGGCTCACAGTGAGTTGTCCAACCATTGCACCCAACATCGACTGGCTCACATTGAGTTCTCCAGCCATTATACCCAACGTTGACTGGCTCACAGTGAGTTCTCCAGCCATTCTACCCAACGTTGTCTGGCTCACAGCGAGTTCTCCAGCCATTGTACCCAATGTTGACTGGCTCACAGTGAGTTCTCCAGCCATTGTACCCAACGTTGATTGGCTCACAGTGAGTTCTCCAGCCATTGCACCCAGTGTTGACTGGCTCACAGCAAGCTCTCCAGCCATTGTACCCAACGTTGACTGGCTCAAAGCAAGCTCTCCAGCCATTGTACCCAATGTTGACTGGCTCACAGTGAGTTCTCCAGCCATTGCACCCAATGTTGACTGGCTCACTGCATGCTCTCCAGCCATTGCACCCAACTTCGACTGGCTCACAGTGAGATCTCCAGCCATTGTACCCATTGTTGACTGGCACACAGTGAGTTCTCCAGCCATTGTACCCAATGTTGACTGGCTCACAGCGACTTCTCCAGCTATTGTACCCAATGTTGACTGGCTCACAGTGAGTTCTCCAGCAATTGTACCCAACTTTGGGTGGCTCACAGTGAGTTCTCCAGCCATTGTACCCAACGTTGACTGGCTCACAGTGAGTTCTCCAGCCATTGTACCCAACTTCAACTGGCTCACAGCGAGTTCTCCAGCCATTGCACCCAACATTGACTGGCTCACAGTGAATTCTCCAGCCATTATACCCAATGCTGACAGGCTCGCAGCGAACTCTCCAGCCATTGTACCCAACTTCAACTGGCTCACAGCGAGTTCTCCAGCCATTGTACACAACGTTGACTGGCTCACAGTGAGTTCTCCAGCCATTGTACCCAATGTTGACTGGCTCATAGCGAGTTCTCCAGCCATTGTACCCAATGTTGACTGGCTCACAGCGAGTTCTCCAGCCATTGTACCCAATGTTGACTGGCTCACAGCGAGTTCTCCAGCCTTTGTACCCAACATTGACTGGCTCACACTGAGTTCTCCAGTCCTTGCACCCAACATCGACAGGCTCACAGTGAGTTCTCCAGCCACTGTACCCAATGTTGACAGGCTCACAGCGATTTCTCTAGCCATTGTACACAATGTTGACTGGCTCACAGTGAGTTCTCCAGCCATTGTACGCAACTTTGACTGGCTCACAGTGAGTTCTCTAGCCATTGTACCTAACGTTGACTGGCTCACAGTGAGTTCTCCAGCCATTGCACCCAATGTTGACTGGCTCACTGCGTGCTCTCCAGCCATTGCACCCAACTTCGACTGGCTCACAGTGAGATCTCCAGCCATTGCACCCAGTGTTGACTGGCTCACAGCAAGCTCTCCAGCCATTGTACCCAACGTTGACTGGCTCAAAGCAAGCTCTCCAGCCATTGTACCCAATGTTGACTGGCTCACAGTGAGTTCTCCAGCCATTGCACCCAATGTTGACTGGCTCACTGCATGCTCTGCAGCCATTGCACCCAACTTCGACTGGCTCACAGTGAGATCTCCAGCCATTGTACCCATTGTTGACTGGCTCACAGCGAGTTCTCCAGCCATTGTACCCAATGTTGACTGGCTCACAGTGAGTTCTCCAGCCATTGCACCCGATGTTGACTGGCTCACTGCGTACTCTCCAGCCATTGCACCCAACTTCGACTGGCTCACAGTGAGATCTCCAGCCATTGTACCCATTGTTGACTGGCACACAGTGAGTTCTCCAGCCATTGTACCCAATGTTGACTGGCTCACAGCGACTTCTCCAGCCATTGTACCCAATGTTGACTGGCTCACAGTGAGTTCTCCAGCAATTGTACCCAACTTTGAGTGGCTCACAGTGAGTTCTCCAGCCATTGTACCCAACGTTGACTGGCTCACAGTGAGTTCTCCAGCCATTGTACCCAACTTCAACTGGCTCACAGCGAGTTCTCCAGCCATTGTACCCAACTTCAACCTGCTCACAGCGAGTTCTCCAGCCATTGCACCCAACATTGACTGGCTCACAGTGAATTCTCCAGCCATTATACCCAATGCTGACAGGCTCGCAGCGAACTCTCCAGCCATTGTACCCAACTTCAACTGGCTCACAGCGAGTTCTCCAGCCATTGTACCCAACGTTGACTGGCTCACAGTGAGTTCTCCAGCCATTGTACCCAATGTTGACTGGCTCACAGCGAGTTCTCCAGCCATTGTACCCAATGTTGACTGGCTCACAGCAAGTTCTCCAGCCATTGTACCCAATGTTGACTGGCTCACAGCGAGTTCTCCAGCCTTTGTGCCCAACGTTGACTGGCTCACACTGAGTTCTCCAGTCATTGCACCCAACATCGACAGGCTCACAGTGAGTTCTCCAGCCACTGTACCCAATGTTGACAGGCTCACAGCGATTTCTCTAGCCATTGTACACAATGTTGACTGGCTCACAGTGAGTTCTCCAGCCATTGTACGCAACTTTGACTGGCTCACAGTGAGTTCTCTAGCCATTGTACCTAACGTTGACTGGCTCACAGTGAGTTCTCCAGCCATTGCACCCAATGTTGACTGGCTCACTGCGTGCTCTCCAGCCATTGCACCCAACTTCGACTGGCTCACAGTGAGATCTCCAGCCATTGTACCCATTATTGACTGGCTCACAGCGAGTTCTCCAGCCATTGTACCCAATCTTGACTGGCTCACAGTGAGTTCTCCAGCCATTGCACCCGATTTTGACTGGCTCACTGCGTACTCTCCAGCCATTGCACCCAACTTCGACTGGCTCACAGTGAGATCTCCAGCCATTGTACCCATTGTTGACTGGCACACAGTGAGTTCTCCAGCCATTGTACCCAATGTTGACTGGCTCACAGTGAGTTCTCCAGCCATTGTACCCATTGTTGACTGGCTCACAGCGAGTTCTCCAGCCATTGCACCCAACTTCAACTGGCTCACAGTGAGTTCTCCAGCCATTGTACCCAATGTTGACTGGCTCACAGCGAGCTCTCCAGCCATTGCACCCAACGTTGACTGGCTCACAGCAAGCTCTCCAGCCATTGCACCCAACTACAACTGGCTCACAGTGAGTTCTCCAGCAATTGTACCCAACTTTGGGTGGCTCACAGTGAGTTCTCCAGCTATTGTACCCAATGTTGACTGGCTCACAGTGAGTTCTCCAGCAATTGTACCCAACTTTGGGTGGCTCACAGTGAGTTCTCCAGCCATTGTACCCAACGTTGACTGGCTCACAGTGAGTTCTCCAGCCATTGTACCCAACTTCAACTGGCTCACAGCGAGTTCTCCAGCCATTGTACCCAACTTCAACCTGCTCACAGCGAGTTCTCCAGCCATTGCACCCAACATTGACTGGCTCACAGTGAATTCTCCAGCCATTATACCCAATGCTGACAGGCTCGCAGCGAACTCTCCAGCCATTGTACCCAACTTCAACTGGCTCACAGCGAGTTCTCCAGCCATTGTACCCAACGTTGACTGGCTCACAGTGAGTTCTCCAGCCATTGTACCCAATGTTGACTGGCTCACAGCGAGTTCTCCAGCCATTGTACCCAATGTTGACTGGCTCACAGCGAGTTCTCCAGCCATTGTACCCAATGTTGACTGGCTCACAGCGAGTTCTCCAGCCTTTGTACCCAACATTGACTGGCTCACACTGAGTTCTCCAGTCATTGCACCCAACATCGACAGGCTCACAGTGAGTTCTCCAGCCACTGTACCCAATGTTGACAGGCTCACAGCGATTTCTCTAGCCATTGTACACAATGTTGACTGGTTCACAGTGAGTTCTCCAGCCATTGTACGCAACTTTGACTGGCTCACAGTGAGTTCTCTAGCCATTGTACCTAACGTTGACTGGCTCACAGTGAGTTCTCCAGCCATTGCACCCAATGTTGACTGGCTCACTGCGTGCTCTCCAGCCATTGCACCCAACTTCGACTGGCTCACAGTGAGATCTCCAGCCATTGCACCCAGTGTTGACTGGCTCACAGCAAGCTCTCCAGCCATTGTACCCAACGTTGACTGGCTCAAAGCAAGCTCTCCAGCCATTGTACCCAATGTTGACTGGCTCACAGTGAGTTCTCCAGCCATTGCACCCAATGTTGACTGGCTCACTGCATGCTCTGCAGCCATTGCACCCAACTTCGACTGGCTCACAGTGAGATCTCCAGCCATTGTACCCATTGTTGACTGGCTCACAGCGAGTTCTCCAGCCATTGTACCCAATGTTGACTGGCTCACAGTGAGTTCTCCAGCCATTGCACCCGATGTTGACTGGCTCACTGCGTACTCTCCAGCCATTGCACCCAACTTCGACTGGCTCACAGTGAGATCTCCAGCCATTGTACCCATTGTTGACTGGCACACAGTGAGTTCTCCAGCCATTGTACCCAATGTTGACTGGCTCACAGCGACTTCTCCAGCCATTGTACCCAATGTTGACTGGCTCACAGTGAGTTCTCCAGCAATTGTACCCAACTTTGAGTGGCTCACAGTGAGTTCCCCAGCCATTGTACCCAACGTTGACTGGCTCACAGTGAGTTCTCCAGCCATTGTACCCAACTTCAACTGGCTCACAGCGAGTTCTCCAGCCATTGTACCCAACTTCAACCTGCTCACAGCGAGTTCTCCAGCCATTGCACCCAACATTGACTGGCTCACAGTGAATTCTCCAGCCATTATACCCAATGCTGACAGGCTCGCAGCGAACTCTCCAGCCATTGTACCCAACTTCAACTGGCTCACAGCGAGTTCTCCAGCCATTGTACCCAACGTTGACTGGCTCACAGTGAGTTCTCCAGCCATTGTACCCAATGTTGACTGGCTCACAGCGAGTTCTCCAGCCATTGTACCCAATGTTGACTGGCTCACAGCAAGTTCTCCAGCCATTGTACCCAATGTTGACTGGCTCACAGCGAGTTCTCCAGCCTTTGTGCCCAACGTTGACTGGCTCACACTGAGTTCTCCAGTCATTGCACCCAACATCGACAGGCTCACAGTGAGTTCTCCAGCCACTGTACCCAATGTTGACAGGCTCACAGCGATTTCTCTAGCCATTGTACACAATGTTGACTGGCTCACAGTGAGTTCTCCAGCCATTGTACGCAACTTTGACTGGCTCACAGTGAGTTCTCTAGCCATTGTACCTAACGTTGACTGGCTCACAGTGAGTTCTCCAGCCATTGCACCCAATGTTGACTGGCTCACTGCGTGCTCTCCAGCCATTGCACCCAACTTCGACTGGCTCACAGTGAGATCTCCAGCCATTGTACCCATTATTGACTGGCTCACAGCGAGTTCTCCAGCCATTGTACCCAATCTTGACTGGCTCACAGTGAGTTCTCCAGCCATTGCACCCGATTTTGACTGGCTCACTGCGTACTCTCCAGCCATTGCACCCAACTTCGACTGGCTCACAGTGAGATCTCCAGCCATTGTACCCATTGTTGACTGGCACACAGTGAGTTCTCCAGCCATTGTACCCAATGTTGACTGGCTCACAGTGAGTTCTCCAGCCATTGTACCCATTGTTGACTGGCTCACAGCGAGTTCTCCAGCCATTGCACCCAACTTCAACTGGCTCACAGTGAGTTCTCCAGCCATTGTACCCAATGTTGACTGGCTCACAGCGAGCTCTCCAGCCATTGCACCCAACGTTGACTGGCTCACAGCAAGCTCTCCAGCCATTGCACCCAACTACAACTGGCTCACAGTGAGTTCTCCAGCCATTGTACCCAATGTTGACTGGCTCACAGCGAGTTCTCCAGCCTTTGTACCCAACGTTGACTGGCTCACAGTGAGTTCTCCAGCCATTGTACCCAACGGTGACTGGCTCACAGCAAGCTCTACAGACATTGCATCCAACTTCAACTGGCTCACAGCGAGTTCTCCAGCCATTGTACCCAACTTCGACTGGCTCACAGTGAGTTGTCCAACCATTGCACCCAACATCGACTGGCTCACATTGAGTTCTCCAGCCATTATACCCAACGTTGACTGGCTCACAGTGAGTTCTCCAGCCATTGTACCCAACGTTGACTGGCTCACAGTGTGTTCTCCAGCCATTGTTCCCAACTTCGACTGGCTCACAGTGAGTTCTCCAGCCATTGTACCCAACGTTGTCTGGCTCACAGCGAGTTCTCCAGCCATTGTACCCAATGTTGACTGGCTCACAGTGAGTTCTCCAGCCATTGCACCCAGTGTTGACTGGCTCACAGCAAGCTCTCCAGCCATTGTACCCAACGTTGACTGGCTCAAAGCAAGTTCTCCAGCCATTGTACCCAATGTTGACTGGCTCACAGCGAGTTCTCCAGCCATTGTACCCAATGTTGACTGGCTCACAGCGAGCTCTCCAGCCATTGTACCCAACTTCAACTGGCTCACAGCGAGTTCTCCAGCCATTGTACCCAACTTCAACTGGCTCACAGTGAGTTCTCCAGCCATTGTACCCAACGTTGACTGGCTCACAGCAAACTCTCCAGCCTTTGCACCCAACTTCGACTGGCTCACAGTGAGATCTCCAGCCATTGCACCCAACATCGACTGGCTCACAGTGAGTTCTCCAGCCATTGCACCCAACTTCAACTGGCCCACAGCGAGTTCTCCAGCCATTGTACCCAATGTTGACTGGCTCACAGCGTGCTCTCCAGCCATTGCACCCAACTTCAACTGGCTCACAGTGAGTTCCCCAGCCATTGTACCCAACTGCAACTGACTCACTGCGTGCTCTCCAGCCATTGCACCCAACTTCGACTGGCTCACAGTGAGATCTCCAGCCATTGCACCCAATGTTGACTGGCTCACTGCATGCTCTGCAGCCATTGCACCCAACTTCGACTGGCTCACAGTGAGATCTCCAGCCATTGTACCCATTGTTGACTGGCTCACAGCGAGTTCTCCAGCCATTGTACCCAATGTTGACTGGCTCACAGTGAGTTCTCCAGCCATTGCACCCGATGTTGACTGGCTCACTGCGTACTCTCCAGCCATTGCACCCAACTTCGACTGGCTCACAGTGAGATCTCCAGCCATTGTACCCATTGTTGACTGGCACACAGTGAGTTCTCCAGCCATTGTACCCAATGTTGACTGGCTCACAGCGACTTCTCCAGCCATTGTACCCAATGTTGACTGGCTCACAGTGAGTTCTCCAGCAATTGTACCCAACTTTGAGTGGCTCACAGTGAGTTCTCCAGCCATTGTACCCAACGTTGACTGGCTCACAGTGAGTTCTCCAGCCATTGTACCCAACTTCAACTGGCTCACAGCGAGTTCTCCAGCCATTGTACCCAACTTCAACCTGCTCACAGCGAGTTCTCCAGCCATTGCACCCAACGTTGACTGGCTCACAGTGAATTCTCCTGCCATTGTACCCAATGTTGACTGGATCACAGCGAGTTCTCCAGCCTTTGTACCCAACGTTGACTGGCTCACAGTGAGTTCTCCCGCCATTGCACCCAATGTTGACTGGCTCACAGTGAGTTCTCCAGCCATTGTACCCATTGTTGACTGGCTCACAGCGAGCACTCCAGCCATTGTACCCAACGTTGTCTGGCTCACTGTGAGTTCTCCAGCCATTGTACCAAATGCTGACTGACTCACAGCGAGCTCTCCAGCCATTGTACCCAACGTTGACTGGCTCACAGAGACGTCTCCAGCCATTGTATCCAACTTCAACTGGCTCACAGTGAGTTCTCCAGCCATTGTAACCAACTTCAACTGGCTCACAGTGAGTTCTCCAGCCATTGTAACCAACTTCAACTGGCTCACAGTGAGTTCTCCAGCCATTGCATCCAAATTCAACTGGCTGACAGCGAGTTCTCCAGCCATTGTACCCAATGTTGTCTGGTTCACAGTGAGTTCTCCAGCCATTGTATCCAACTTCAACTGGCTCACAGTGAGTTCTCCAGCCATTGTAACCAACTTCAACTGGCTCACAGTGAGTTCTCCAGCCATTGCATCCAAATTCAACTGGCTGACAGCGAGTTCTCCAGCCATTGTACCCAATGTTGTCTGGTTCACAGAGAGTTCTCCAGCCATTGTACCCAACGTTGACTGGCTGACAGTGAGTTCTCCAGACATTGTACCAAATGCTGACTGACTCACAGCGAGCTCTCCAGCCATTGTACCCAATGTTGACAGGCTCACAGCGAGTTCTCCAGCCTTTGTACCCAACGTAGACTGGCTCACAGTGAGTTCTCCTGCCATTGCACCCAATGTTGACTGGCTCACAGTGAGTTCTCCAGCCATTGTACCCATTGTTGACAGGCTCACAGCGAGCACTCCAGCCATTGTACCCAATGTTGACTGGCTCACAGCGAGTTCTCCAGCCATTGTACCCAATGTTGACTGGCTCACAGCGAGCTCTCCAGCCATTGTACCCAATGTTGACTGGCTCACAGTGAGTTCTCCAGCCATTGTACCCAATGTTGACTGGCTCACAGTGAGCTCTCCAGCCATTGTACCCAACTTCAACTGGCTCACAGCGAGTTCTCCAGCCATTGTACCCAACTTCAACCTGCTCACAGCGAGTTCTCCAGCCATTGTACCCAACTTCAACTGGCTCACAGCGAGTTCTCCAGCCATTGTTCCCAACTTCAACTGGCTCACAGTGAGTTCTCCAGCCATTGCATCCAAATTCAACTGGCTGACAGCGAGTTCTCCAGCCATTGTACCCAATGTTGACTGGCTCACAGCGAGCTCTCCAGCCATTGTACCCAATGTTGACTGGCTCACAGTGAGTTCTCCAGCCATTGTACCCAATGTTGACTGGCTCACAGTGAGCTCTCCAGCCATTGTACCCAACTTCAACTGGCTCACAGCGAGTTCTCCAGCCATTGTACCCAACTTCAACCTGCTCACAGCGAGTTCTCCAGCCATTGTACCCAACTTCAACTGGCTCACAGCGAGTTCTCCAGCCATTGTTCCCAACTTCAACTGGCTCACAGTGAGTTCTCCAGCCATTGTACCCATCATTGACTGGCTCACAGCAAACTCTCCAGCCATTGCACCCAGCTTCAACTGGCTCACAGTGCGTTCTCCAGCCATTGTACCCAATGTTGACTGGCTCACAGTGAGTTCTCCAGCCATTGTACCCAATGTTGACTGGCTCACAGCGAGTTCTCCAGCCATTGTACCCAACGTTGACTGGCTCACAGTGAGTTCTCCAGCCTTTGCACCCAACTTCGACTGGCTCACAGTGAGTTCTCCAGCCATTGTACCCAACGTTGACTGGCTCACAGTGAGTTCTCCAGCCATTGTACCCAATGTTGACCGGCTCACAGTGAGTTCTCCAGCCATTGTACCCAATGTTGACTGGCTCAGAGCGAGTTCTCCAGCCATTGTACCCAACGTTGACTGGCTCACAGTGAGTTCTCCAGCCATTGTACCCATTGTTGACTGGCTCACAGCGAGTTCTCCAGCCATTGCACCCAACTTCAACTGGCTCACAGTGAGTTCTCCAGCCATTGTACCCAACGTTGACTGGCTCACAGCAAGCTCTCCAGCCATTGCACCCTACTTCAACTGGCTCACAGCGAGTTCCCCAGCCATTGTACCCAACGTTGACTGGCTCACAGTGAGTTCTGCAGCCATTGTACCCAATGTTGACTGGCTCACAGCGAGTTCTCCAGCCATTGTACCCAACGTTGACTGGCTCACAGTGAGTTCTCCAGCCATTGTACCCAACGTTGACTGGCTCACAGTGAGTTCTCCAGCCATTGTACCCAACGTTGACTGGCTCACAGTGAATTCTCCTGCCATTGTACCCAATGTTGACAGGCTCACAGCGAGTTCTCCAGCCTTTGTACCCAACGTAGACTGGCTCACAGTGAGTTCTCCCGCCATTGCACCCAATGTTGACTGGCTCACAGTGAGTTCTCCAGCCATTGTACCCATTGTTGACAGGCTCACAGCGAGCACTCCAGCCATTGTACCCAACGTTGACTGGCTCACTGTGAGTTCTCCAGCCATTGTACCAAATGCTGACTGACTCACAGCGAGCTCTCCAGCCATTGTACCCAACGTTGACTGGCTCACAGAGAGGTCTCCATCCATTGTATCCAACTTCAACTGGCTCACAGTGAGTTCTCCAGCCATTGTAACCAACTTCAACTGGCTCACAGTGAGTTCTCCAGCCATTGCATCCAAATTCAACTGGCTCACAGCGAGTTCTCCAGCCATTGTACCCAATGTTGTCTGGTTCACAGTGAGTTCTCCAGCCATTGTACCCAACGTTGACTGGCTGACAGTGAGTTCTCCAGCCATTGTACCAAATGCTGACTGACTCACAGCGAGCTCTCCAGCCATTGTACCCAACGTTGACTGGCTCACAGAGAGCTCTCCAGCCATTGTACCCAACTTCAACTGCCTCACAGCGAGCTCTCCAGCCATTGTACCTAACTTCGACTGGCTCACAGTGAGTTCTCCAACCATTGCACCCAACATCGACTGGCTCACAGTGAGTTCTCCAGCCATTGTACCCAACGTTGACTGGCTCACAGTGAGTTCTCCAGCCATTGTACCCAACGTTGACTGGCTCACAGTGAATTCTCCTGCCATTGTACCCAATGATGACTGGCTCACAGCGAGTTCTCCAGACTTTGTACCCAACGTTGACTGGCTCACAGTGAGTTCTCCAGTCATTGCACCCAACATCGACTGGCTCACAGTGAGTTCTCCAGCCACTGTACCCAGTGTTGACTGGCTCACAGCGATTTCTCTATCCATTGTACCCAATGTTGACTGGCTCACAGTGAGTTCTCCAGCCATTGTACCCAACTTTGACTGGCTCACAGTGAGTTCTCCAGCCACTGTACCCAGTGTTGACTGGCTCACTGCGATTTCTCTAGACATTGTACCCAACGTCAACTGGCTCATAGTGAGTTCTCCAGCCATTGTACCCAACGTTGACTGGCTCACAGCAAACTCTCCAGCCATTGCACCCAACTTCAACTGGCCAACAGCGAGTTCCCCAGCTATTGTACCCATCGTTGACTGGCTCACAGCAAACTCTCCAGCCATTGCACCCAACTTCAACTGGCTCACAGTGAGTTCTCCAGCCATTGTACCCAACGTTGACTGGCTCACAGTGAGTTCTCCAGCCATTGTACCCAATGTTGACTGGCTCACAACGAGTTCTCCAGCCATTGTACCCAACGTTGACTGGCTCACAGTGAGTTCTCCAGCCTTTGCACCCAATTTCGACTGGCTCACAGTGAGTTCTCCAGCCATTATACCCAACGTTGACTGGCTCACAGTGAGTTCTCCAGCCATTGCACCCAATGTTGACCGGCTCACAGTGAGTTCTCCAGCCATTGTACCCAATGTTGACTGGCTCACAGCGAGTTCTCCAGCCATTGTACCCAACGTTGACTGGCTCACAGTGAGTTCTCCAGCCATTGTACCCATTGTTGACTGGCTCACAGCGAGTTCTCCAGTCATTGCACCCAACTTCAACTGGCTCACAGTGAGTTCTCCAGCCATTGTACCCAACGTTGACTGGCTCACAGCAAGCTCTCCAGCCATTGCACCCAACTTCAACTGGCTCACAGCGTGTTCCCCAGCCATTGTACCCAACGTTGACTGGCTCACAGTGAGTTCTCCAGCCATTGTACCCAATGTTGACTGGCTCACAGCGAGTTCTCCAGCCATTGTACCCAACGTTGACTGGCTCACAGTGAGTTCTCCAGCCATTGTACCCAACGTTGACTGGCTCACAGTGAGTTCTCCAGCCATTGTACCCAACATTGACTGGCTCACAGTGAATTCTCCTGCCATTGTACCCAATGTTGACTGGCTCACAGCGAGTTCTCCAGCCTTTGTACCCAACGTTGACTGGCTCACAGTGAGTTCTCCAGCCACTTTACCCAACGTTGACTGGCTCACAGCAAGCTCTCCAGCCATTGCACCCTACTTCAACTGGCTCACAGCGAGTTCCCCAGCCATTGTACCCAACGTTGACTGGCTCACAGTGAGTTCTCCAGCCATTGTACCCATTGTTGACTGGCTCACAGCGAGCACTCCAGCCATTGTACCCAACGTTGACTGGCTCACTGTGAGTTCTCCAGCCATTGTACCCAACTTTGACTGGCTCACAGTGAGTTCTCCAGCCACTGTACCCAGTGTTGACTGGCTCACTGCGATTTCTCTAGACATTGTACCCAACGTCAACTGGCTCATAGTGAGTTCTCCAGCCATTGTACCCAACGTTGACTGGCTCACAGCAAACTCTCCAGCCATTGCACCCAACTTCAACTGGCCAACAGCTAGTTCCCCAGCTATTGTACCCATCGTTGACTGGCTCACAGCAAACTCTCCAGCCATTGCACCCAACTTCAACTGGCTCACAGTGAGTTCTCCAGCCATTGTACCCAACGTTGACTGGCTCACAGTGAGTTCTCCAGCCATTGTACCCAATGTTGACTAGCTCACAACGAGTTCTCCAGCCATTGTACCCAACGTTGACTGGCTCACAGTGAGTTCTCCAGCCTTTGCACCCAATTTCGACTGGCTCACAGTGAGTTCTCCAGCCATTATACCCAACGTTGACTGGCTCACAGTGAGTTCTCCAGCCATTGCACCCAATGTTGACCGGCTCACAGTGAGTTCTCCAGCCATTGTACCCAATGTTGACTGGCTCACAGCGAGTTCTCCAGCCATTGTACCCAACGTTGACTGGCTCACAGTGAGTTCTCCAGCCATTGTACCCATTGTTGACTGGCTCACAGCGAGTTCTCCAGTCATTGCACCCAACTTCAACTGGCTCACAGTGAGTTCTCCAGCCATTGTACCCAACGTTGACTGGCTCACAGCAAGCTCTCCAGCCATTGCCCCCAACTTCAACTGGCTCACAGCGTGTTCCCCAGCCATTGTACCCAACGTTGACTGGCTCACAGTGAGTTCTCCAGCCATTGTACCCAATGTTGACTGGCTCACAGCGAGTTCTCCAGCCATTGTACCCAACGTTGACTGGCTCACAGTGAGTTCTCCAGCCATTGTACCCAATGTTGACTGGCTCACAGCGAGTTCTCCAGCCATTGTACCCAACATTGACTGGCTCACAGTGAATTCTCCTGCCATTGTACCCAATGTTGACTGGCTCACAGCGAGTTCTCCAGCCTTTGTACCCAACGTTGACTGGCTCACAGTGAGTTCTCCAGCCACTTTACCCAACGTTGACTGGCTCACAGCAAGCTCTCCAGCCATTGCACCCTACTTCAACTGGCTCACAGCGAGTTCCCCAGCCATTGTACCCAACGTTGACTGGCTCACAGTGAGTTCTCCAGCCATTGTACCCAATGTTGACTGGCTCACAGCGAGTTCTCCAGCCATTGTACCCAACGTTGACTGGCTCACAGTGAGTTCTCCAGCCATTGTATCCAACGTTGACTGGCTCACAGTGAGTTCTCCAGCCATTGTACCCAACGTTGACTGGCTCACAGTGAATTCTCCTGCCATTGTACCCAATGTTGACTGGATCACAGCGAGTTCTCCAGCCTTTGTACCCAACGTTGACTGGCTCACAGTGAGTTCTCCCGCCATTGCACCCAATGTTGACTGGCTCACAGTGAGTTCTCCAGCCATTGTACCCATTGTTGACTGGCTCACAGCGAGCACTCCAGCCATTGTACCCAACGTTGACTGGCTCACTGTGAGTTCTCCAGCCATTGTACCAAATGCTGACTGACTCACAGCGAGCTCTCCAGCCATTGTACCCAACGTTGACTGGCTCACAGAGACGTCTCCAGCCATTGTATCCAACTTCAACTGGCTCACAGTGAGTTCTCCAGCCATTGTAACCAACTTCAACTGGCTCACAGTGAGTTCTCCAGCCATTGCATCCAAATTCAACTGGCTGACAGCGAGTTCTCCAGCCATTGTACCCAATGTTGTCTGGTTCACAGTGAGTTCTCCAGCCATTGTACCCAACGTTGACTGGCTGACAGTGAGTTCTCCAGACATTGTACCAAATGCTGACTGACTCACAGCGAGCTCTCCAGCCATTGTACCCAACGTTGACTGGCTCACAGAGAGCTCTCCAGCCATTGTACCCAACTTCAACTGCCTCACAGCGAGCTCTCCAGCCATTGTACCCAACTTCAACTGGCTCACACGAGTTCTCCGGCCATTGTACCCAAAGTTGACTGGCTCACAGCAAGCTCTACAGACATTGCATCCAACTTCAACTGGCTCACAGCGAGTTCTCCAGCCATTGTACCTAACTTCGACTGGCTCACAGAGAGTTCTCCAACCATTGCACCCAACATCGACTGGCTCACAGTGAGTTCTCCAGCCATTGTACCCAACGTTGACTGGCTCACAGTGAGTTCTCCAGCCATTGTACCCAACGATGACTGGCTCACAGTGAATTCTCCTGCCATTGTACCCAATGATGACTGGCTCACAGCGAGTTCTCCAGACTTTGTACCCAACGTTGACTGGCTCACAGTGAGTTCTCCAGTCATTGCACCCAACATCAACTGGCTCACAGTGAGTTCTCCAGCCACTGTACCCAGTGTTGACTGGCTCACAGCGATTTCTCTATCCATTGTACCCAATGTTGACTGGCTCACAGTGAGTTCTCCAGCCATTGTACCCAACTTTGACTGGCTCACAGTGAGTTCTCCAGCCACTGTACCCAGTGTTGACTGGCTCACAGCGATTTCTCTAGACATTGTACCCAACGTCAACTGGCTCATCGTGAGTTCTCCAGCCATTGTACCCAACGTTGACTGGCTCACAGCAAACTCTCCAGCCATTGCACCCAACTTCAACTGGCCAACAGCGAGTTCCCCAGCTATTGTACCCATCGTTGACTGGCTCACAGCAAACTCTCCAGCCATTGCACCCAACTTCAACTGGCTCACAGTGAGTTCTCCAGCCATTGTACCCAACGTTGACTTGCTCACAGTGAGTTCTCCAGCCATTGTACCCAATGTTGACTGGCTCACAGCGAGTTCTCCAGCCATTGGACCCAATGTTGACTGGCTCACAGTGAGTTCTCCAGCCATTATACCCAACGTTGACTGGCTCACAGTGAGTTCTCCAGCCGTTGTACCCAATGTTGACCGGCTCACAGTGAGTTCTCCAGCTATTGTACCCAATGTTGACTGGCTCACAGCGAGTTCTCCAGCCATTGTACCCAACGTTGACTGGCTCACAGTGAGTTCTCCAGCCATTGTACCCATTGTTGACTGGCTCACAGCGAGTTCTCCAGCCATTGCACCCAACTTCAACTGGCTCACAGTGAGTTCTCCAGCCATTGTACCCAACGTTGACTGGCTCACAGCAAGCTCTCCAGCCATTGCACCCAACTTCAACTGGCTCACAGCGAGTTCCCCAGCCATTGTACCCAACGTTGACTGGCTCACAGTGAGTTCTCCAGCCATTGTACCCAATGTTGACTGGCTCACAGCGAGTTCTCCAGCCATTGTACCCAACGTTGACTGGCTCACAGTGAGTTCTCCAGCCATTGTACCCAACGTTGACTGGCTCACAGTGAGTTCTCCACCCATTGTACCCAACATTGACTGGCTCACAGTGAATTCTCCTGCCATTGTACCCAATGTTGACTGGCTCACAGCGAGTTCTCCAGCCTTTGTACCCAACGTTGACTGGCTCACAGTGAGTTCTCCAGCCACTTTACCCAATGTTGACTGGCTCACAGCGAGTTCTCCAGCCATTGTACCCAATGTTGACTGGCTCACAGCGAGTTCTCCAGCCATTTTACGCAATGTTGACTGGCTCCCAGCGAGTTCTCCAGCCTTTGTACCCAACGTTGACTGGCTCACACTGAGTTCTCCAGTCATTGCACCCAACATCGACTGGCTCACAGTGAGTTCTCCAGCCACTGTACCCAATGTTGACAGGCTCACAGCGATTTCTCTAGCCATTGTACACAATGTTGACTGGCTCACAGTGAGTTCTCCAGCCATTGTACCCAACTTTGACTGGCTCACAGTGAGTTCTCTAGCCATTGTACCTAACGTTGACTGGCTCACAGTGAGTCCTCCAGCCATTGCACCCAATGTTGACTGGCTCACTGTGTGCTCTCCAGCCATTGCACCCAACTTCGACTGGCTCACAGTGAGATCTCCAGCCATTGTACCCATTGTTGACTGGCTCACAGCGAGTTCTCCAGCCATTGTACCCAATCTTGACTGGCTCACAGTGAGTTCTCCAGCCATTGTACCCAATGTTGACTGGCTCACAGCGAGTTCTCCAGCCATTGTACCCAACGTTGACTGGCTCACAGTGAGTTCTCCAGCCATTGTACCCAACGTTGACTGGCTCACAGTGAGTTCTCCAGCCATTGTACCCAACATTGACTGGCTCACAGTGAATTCTCCTGCCATTGTACCCAATGTTGACTGGCTCACAGTGAGTTCTCCAGCCTTTGTACCCAACGTTGACTGGCTCACAGTGAGTTCTCCAGCCACTTTACCCAATGTTGACTGGCTCACAGCGAGTTCTCCAGCCATTGTACCCAATGTTGACTGGCTCACAGCGAGTTCTCCAGCCATTGTACCCAATGTTGACTGGCTCACAGCTAGTTCTCCAGCCTTTGTACCCAACGTTGACTGGCTCACACTGAGTTCTCCAGTCATTGCACCCAACATCGACTGGCTCACAGTGAGTTCTCCAGCCACTGTACCCAATGTTGACAGGCTCACAGCGATTTCTCTAGCCATTGTACACAATGTTGACTGGCTCACAGTGAGTTCTCCAGCCATTGTACCCAACTTTGACTGGCTCACAGTGAGTTCTCTATCCATTGTACCTAACGTTGACTGGCTCACTGTGAGTCCTCCAGCCATTGCACCCAATGTTGACTGGCTCACTGCGTGCTCTCCAGCCATTGCACCCCACTTCGACTGGCTCACAGTGAGATCTCCTGCCATTGTACCCATTGTTGACTGGCTCACAGCGAGTTCTCCAGCCATTGTACCCAATCTTGACTGGCTCACAGTGAGTTCTCCAGCCATTGCACCCGATGTTGACTGGCTCACTGCGTACTCTCCAGCCATTGCACCCAACTTCGACTGGCTCACAGTGAGATCTCCAGCCATTGTACCCATTGTTGACTGGCACACAGTGAGTTCTCCAGCCATTGTACCCAATGTTGACTGGCTCACAGCGAGTTCTCCAGCCATTGTACCCAATGTTGACTGGCTCACAGTGAGTTCTCCAGCCATTGCACCCAACATTGACTGTCTCACAGTGAGTTCTCCAGCCATTGTACCCAACGTTGACTGGCTCACAGCGAACTCTCCAGCCATTGTACCCAACTTCAACTGGCTCACAGCGAGTTCTCCAGCCATTGCACCCAACTTTGACTGGCTCACAGCGAGTTCTCCAGCCATTGTACCCAACGTTGACTGGCTCACAGCGAGTTCTCCAGCCATTGTACCCAACGTTGACTGGCTCACAGCGAGTTCCCCAGCCATTGTACCCAATGTTGACTGGCTCACAGTGAGTTCTCCAGCCATTGTACCCAATGTTGACTGGCTCACAGCGAGTTCTCCAGCCATTGTACCCAATGTTGACTGGCTCACAGCAAGCTCTACAGACATTGCATCCAACTTCAACTGGCTCACAGCGAGTTCTCCAGCCATTGTACCCAACTTCGACTGGCTCACAGTGAGTTGTCCAACCATTGCACCCAACATCGACTGTCTCACATTGAGTTCTCCAGCCATTATACCCAACGTTGACTGGCTCACAGTGAGTTCTCCAGCCATTGTACCCAACGTTGACTGGCTCACAGTGTGTTCTCCAGCCATTGTTCCCAACTTCGACTGGCTCACAGTGAGTTCTCCAGCCATTGTACCCAACGTTGTCTGGCTCACAGCGAGTTCTCCAGCCATTGTACCCAATGTTGACTGGCTCACAGTGAGTTCTCCAGCCATTGCACCCAGTGTTGACTGGCTCACAGCAAGCTCTCCAGCCATTGTACCCAACGTTGACTGGCTCAAAGCAAGTTCTCCAGACATTGTACCCAATGTTGACTGGTTCACAGCGAGTTCTCCAGCCATTGTACCCAATGTTGACTGGCTCACAGCGAGCTCTCCAGCCATTGTACCCAACTTCAACTGGCTCACAGCGAGTTCTCCAGCCATTGTACCCAACGTTGACTGGCTCACAGCAAACTCTCCAGCCTTTGCACCCAACATCGACTGGCTCACAGTGAGTTCTCCAGCCATTGCACCCAACTTCAACTGGCTCTCAGCCAGTTCTCCAGCCATTGTACCCAACGTTGACTGGCTCACAGCGAGCTCTCCAGCCATTGCACACAGCTTCAACTGGCCCACAGCGAGTTCTCCAGCCATTGTACCCAATGTTGACTGGCTCACAGCGTGCTCTCCAGCCATTGCACCCAACTTCGACTGGCTCACAGTGAGATCTCCAGCCATTGTACCCATTGTTGACTGGCTCACAGTGAATTCTCCTGCCATTGTACCCAATGTTGACTGGCTCACAGCGAGTTCTCCAGCCTTTGTACCCAACGTTGACTGGCTCACAGTGAGTTCTCCAGCCACTTTACCCAATGTTGACTGGCTCACAGCGAGTTCTCCAGCCATTGTACCCAATGTTGACTGGCTCACAGCGAGTTCTCCAGCCATTTTACGCAATGTTGACTGGCTCCCAGCGAGTTCTCCAGCCTTTGTACCCAACGTTGACTGGCTCACACTGAGTTCTCCAGTCATTGCACCCAACATCGACTGGCTCACAGTGAGTTCTCCAGCCACTGTACCCAATGTTGACAGGCTCACAGCGATTTCTCTAGCCATTGTACACAATGTTGACTGGCTCACAGTGAGTTCTCCAGCCATTGTACCCAACTTTGACTGGCTCACAGTGAGTTCTCTAGCCATTGTACCTAACGTTGACTGGCTCACAGTGAGTCCTCCAGCCATTGCACCCAATGTTGACTGGCTCACTGTGTGCTCTCCAGCCATTGCACCCAACTTCGACTGGCTCACAGTGAGATCTCCAGCCATTGTACCCATTGTTGACTGGCTCACAGCGAGTTCTCCAGCCATTGTACCCAATCTTGACTGGCTCACAGTGAGTTCTCCAGCCATTGTACCCAATGTTGACTGGCTCACAGCGAGTTCTCCAGCCATTGTACCCAACGTTGACTGGCTCACAGTGAGTTCTCCAGCCATTGTACCCAACGTTGACTGGCTCACAGTGAGTTCTCCAGCCATTGTACCCAACATTGACTGGCTCACAGTGAATTCTCCTGCCATTGTACCCAATGTTGACTGGCTCACAGTGAGTTCTCCAGCCTTTGTACCCAACGTTGACTGGCTCACAGTGAGTTCTCCAGCCACTTTACCCAATGTTGACTGGCTCACAGCGAGTTCTCCAGCCATTGTACCCAATGTTGACTGGCTCACAGCGAGTTCTCCAGCCATTGTACCCAATGTTGACTGGCTCACAGCTAGTTCTCCAGCCTTTGTACCCAACGTTGACTGGCTCACACTGAGTTCTCCAGTCATTGCACCCAACATCGACTGGCTCACAGTGAGTTCTCCAGCCACTGTACCCAATGTTGACAGGCTCACAGCGATTTCTCTAGCCATTGTACACAATGTTGACTGGCTCACAGTGAGTTCTCCAGCCATTGTACCCAACTTTGACTGGCTCACAGTGAGTTCTCTATCCATTGTACCTAACGTTGACTGGCTCACTGTGAGTCCTCCAGCCATTGCACCCAATGTTGACTGGCTCACTGCGTGCTCTCCAGCCATTGCACCCCACTTCGACTGGCTCACAGTGAGATCTCCTGCCATTGTACCCATTGTTGACTGGCTCACAGCGAGTTCTCCAGCCATTGTACCCAATCTTGACTGGCTCACAGTGAGTTCTCCAGCCATTGCACCCGATGTTGACTGGCTCACTGCGTACTCTCCAGCCATTGCACCCAACTTCGACTGGCTCACAGTGAGATCTCCAGCCATTGTACCCATTGTTGACTGGCACACAGTGAGTTCTCCAGCCATTGTACCCAATGTTGACTGGCTCACAGCGAGTTCTCCAGCCATTGTACCCAATGTTGACTGGCTCACAGTGAGTTCTCCAGCCATTGCACCCAACATTGACTGTCTCACAGTGAGTTCTCCAGCCATTGTACCCAACGTTGACTGGCTCACAGCGAACTCTCCAGCCATTGTACCCAACTTCAACTGGCTCACAGCGAGTTCTCCAGCCATTGCACCCAACTTTGACTGGCTCACAGCGAGTTCTCCAGCCATTGTACCCAACGTTGACTGGCTCACAGCGAGTTCTCCAGCCATTGTACCCAACGTTGACTGGCTCACAGCGAGTTCCCCAGCCATTGTACCCAATGTTGACTGGCTCACAGTGAGTTCTCCAGCCATTGTACCCAATGTTGACTGGCTCACAGCGAGTTCTCCAGCCATTGTACCCAATGTTGACTGGCTCACAGCAAGCTCTACAGACATTGCATCCAACTTCAACTGGCTCACAGCGAGTTCTCCAGCCATTGTACCCAACTTCGACTGGCTCACAGTGAGTTGTCCAACCATTGCACCCAACATCGACTGTCTCACATTGAGTTCTCCAGCCATTATACCCAACGTTGACTGGCTCACAGTGAGTTCTCCAGCCATTGTACCCAACGTTGACTGGCTCACAGTGTGTTCTCCAGCCATTGTTCCCAACTTCGACTGGCTCACAGTGAGTTCTCCAGCCATTGTACCCAACGTTGTCTGGCTCACAGCGAGTTCTCCAGCCATTGTACCCAATGTTGACTGGCTCACAGTGAGTTCTCCAGCCATTGCACCCAGTGTTGACTGGCTCACAGCAAGCTCTCCAGCCATTGTACCCAACGTTGACTGGCTCAAAGCAAGTTCTCCAGACATTGTACCCAATGTTGACTGGTTCACAGCGAGTTCTCCAGCCATTGTACCCAATGTTGACTGGCTCACAGCGAGCTCTCCAGCCATTGTACCCAACTTCAACTGGCTCACAGCGAGTTCTCCAGCCATTGTACCCAACGTTGACTGGCTCACAGCAAACTCTCCAGCCTTTGCACCCAACTTCGACTGGCTCACAGTGAGATCTCCAGCCATTGCACCCAACATCGACTGGCTCACAGTGAGTTCTCCAGCCATTGCACCCAACTTCAACTGGCTCTCAGCCAGTTCTCCAGCCATTGTACCCAACGTTGACTGGCTCACAGCGAGCTCTCCAGCCATTGCACACAGCTTCAACTGGCCCACAGCGAGTTCTCCAGCCATTGTACCCAATGTTGACTGGCTCACAGCGTGCTCTCCAGCCATTGCACCCAACTTCGACTGGCTCACAGTGAGATCTCCAGCCATTGTACCCATTGTTGACTGGCACACAGTGAGTTCTCCAGCCATTGTACCCAATGTTGACTGGCTCACAGCGAGTTCTCCAGCCATTGTACCCAATGTTGACTGGCTCACAGCGAGCTCTCCAGCCATTGTACCCAATGTTGACTGGCTCACAGTGAGTTCTCCAGCCATTGTACCCAATGTTGACTGGCTCACAGTGAGCTCTCCAGCCATTGTACCCAACTTCAACTGGCTCACAGCGAGTTCTCCAGCCATTGTACCCAACTTCAACCTGCTCACAGCGAGTTCTCCAGCCATTGTACCCAACTTCAACTGGCTCACAGCGAGTTCTCCATCCATTGTTCCCAACTTCAACTGGCTCACAGTGAGTTCTCCAGCCATTGTACCCATCGTTGACTGGCTCACAGCAAACTCTCCAGCCATTGCACCCAACTTCAACTGGCTCACAGTGAGTTCTCCAGCCATTGTACCCAACGTTAACTGGCTCACAGTGAGTTCTCCAGCCATTGTACCCAATGTTGACTGGCTCACAGCGAGTTCTCCAGCCATTGTACCCAACGTTGACTGGCTCACAGTGAGTTCTCCAGCCATTGTACCCAATGTTGACTGGCTCACAGTGAGTTCTCCAGCCATTGTACCCAACGTTGACTGGCTCACAGCAAGCTCTCCAGCCATTGCACCCTACTTCAACTGGCTCACAGCGATTTCCCCAGCCATTGTACCCAACGTTGACTGGCTCACAGTGAGTTCTCCAGCCATTGTACCCAATGTTGACTGGCTCACAGCGAGTTCTCCAGCCATTGTACCCAACGTTGACTGGCTCACAGTGAGTTCTCCAGCCATTGTACCCAACGTTGACTGGCTCACAGTGAATTCTCCTGCCATTGTACCCAATGTTGACTGGCTCACAGCGAGTTCTCCAGCCTTTGTACCCTACGTTGACTGGCTCACAGTGAGTTCTCCCGCCATTGCACCCAATGTTGACTGGCTCACAGTGAGTTCTCCAGCCATTGTACCCAATGTTGACTGGCTCACAGCGAGCACTCCAGCCATTGTACCCAACGTTGACTGGTTCACTGTGAGTTCTCCAGCCGTTGTACCAAATGCTGACTGACTCACAGCGATCTCTCCAGCCATTGTACCCAACGTTGACTGGCTCACAGAGAGGTCTCCAGCCATTGTATCCAACTTCAACTGGCTCACAGTGAGTTCTCCAGCCATTGTAAACAACTTCAACTGGCTCACAGTGAGTTCTCCAGCCATTGCATCCAAATTCAACTGGCTCACAGCGAGTTCTCCAGCCATTGTACCCAATGTTGTCTGGTTCACAGTGAGTTCTCCAGCCATTGTACCCAACGTTGACTGGCTGACAGTGAGTTCTCCAGCCATTGTACCAAATGCTGACTGACTGACAGCGAGCTCTCCAGCCATTGTACCCAACGTTGACTGGCTCACAGAGAGCTCTCCAGCCATTGTACCCAACTTCAACTGCCTCACAGCGAGCTCTCCAGCCATTGTACCCAACTTCAACTGGCTCACACGAGTTCTCCGGCCATTGTACCCAAAGTTGACTGGCTCACAGCAAGCTCTACAGACTTTGCATCCAACTTCAACTGGCTCACAGCGAGTTCTCCAGCCATTGTACCTAACTTCGACTGGCTCACAGTGAGTTCTCCAACCATTGCACCCAACATCGACTGGCTCACAGTGAGTTCTCCAGCCATTGTACCCAATGTTGACTGGCTCACAGTGAGTTCTCCAGCCAGTGTACCCAATGTTGACTGGCTCACAGTGAGTTCTCCAGCCATTGTACCCAACGTTGACTGGCTCACAGCAAGCTCTCCAGCCATTGCACCCTACTTCAACTGGCTCACAGCGATTTCCCCAGCCATTGTACCCAACGTTGACTGGCTCACAGTGAGTTCTCCAGCCATTGTACCCAATGTTGACTGGCTCACATTGAGTTCTCCAGCCATTGTACCCAACGTTGACTGGCTCACAGTGAGTTCTCCAGCCATTGTACCCAACGTTGACTGGCTCACAGTGAGTTCTCCAGCCATTGTACCCAACGTTGACTGGCTCACAGTGAATTCTCCTGCCATTGTACCCAATGTTGACTGGCTCACAGCGAGTTCTCCAGCCTTTGTACCCAACGTTGACTGGCTCACAGTGAGTTCTCCCGCCATTGCACCCAATGTTGACTGGCTCACAGTGAGTTCTCCAGCCATTGTACCCAATGTTGACTGGCTCACAGCGAGCACTCCAGCCATTGTACCCAACGTTGACTGGTTCACTGTGAGTTCTCCAGCCGTTGTACCAAATGCTGACTGACTCACAGCGATCTCTCCAGCCATTGTACCCAACGTTGACTGGCTCACAGAGAGGTCTCCAGCCATTGTATCCAACTTCAACTGGCTCACAGTGAGTTCTCCAGCCATTGTAAACAACTTCAACTGGCTCACAGTGAGTTCTCCAGCCATTGCATCCAAATTCAACTGGCTCACAGCGAGTTCTCCAGCCATTGTACCCAATGTTGTCTGGTTCACAGTGAGTTCTCCAGCCATTATACCCAACGTTGACTGGCTGACAGTGAGTTCTCCAGCCATTGTACCAAATGCTGACTGACTCACAGCGAGCTCTCCAGCCATTGTACCCAAAGTTGACTGGCTCACAGAGAGCTCTCCAGCCATTGTACCCAACTTCAACTGCCTCACAGCGAGCTCTCCAGCCATTGTACCCAACTTCAACTGGATCACACGAGTTCTCCGGCCATTGTACCCAAAGTTGACTGGCTCACAGCAAGCTCTACAGACTTTGCATCCAACTTCAACTGGCTCACAGCGAGTTCTCCAGCCATTGTACCTAACTTCGACTGGCTCACAGTGAGTTCTCCAACCATTGCACCCAACATCGACTGGCTCACAGTGAGTTCTCCAGCCATTGTACCCAACTTTGACTGGCTCACAGTGAGTTCTCTAGCCATTGTACCTAACGTTGGCTGGCTCACAGTGAGTTCTCCAGCCATTGCACCCAATGTTGACTGGCTCACTGCGTGCTCTCCAGCCATTGCACCCAAATTCGACTGGCTCACAGTGAGATCTCCAGCCATTGTACCCATTGTTGACTGGCTCACAGCGAGTTCTCCAGCCATTGTACCCAAACTTGACTGGCTCACAGTGAGTTCTCCAGCCATTGCACCCGATGTTGACTGGCTCACTGCGTACTCTCCAGCCATTGCACCCATCTTCGACTGGCTCACAGTGAGATCTCCAGCCATTGTACCCATTGTTGACTGGCACACAGTGAGTTCTCCAGCCATTGTACCCAATGTTGACTGGCTCACAGCGAGTTCTCCAGCCATTGTACCCAATGTTGACTGGCTCACAGCGAGTTCTCCAGCCATTGTACCCAAATTCAACCTGCTCACAGCGAGTTCTCCAGCCATTGCACCCAACATTGACTGGCTCACAGTGAATTCTCCAGCCATTATACCCAATGCTGACAGGCTCGCAGCGAACTCTCCAGCCATTGTACCCAACTTCAACTGGCTCACAGCGAGTTCTCCAGCCATTGCACCCAACTTTGACTGGCTGACAGCGAGTTCTCCAGCCATTGTACCCAACGTTGACTGGCTCACAGCAAGATCTCCAGCCATTGCACCCAACTACAACTGGCTCACAGCGAGTTCCCCAGCCATTGTAACCAACGTTGACAGGCTCACAGTGAGTTCTCCAGCCATTGTACCCAATGTTGACTGGCTCACAGCGAGTTCTCCAGCCATTGTACCCAATGTTGACTGGCTCACAGCAAGCTCTACAGACATTGCATCCAACTTCAACTGGCTCACAGCGAGTTCTCCAGCCATTGTACCCAACTTCGACTGGCTCACAGTGAGTTGTCCAACCATTGCACCCAACATCGACTGGCTCACATTGAGTTCTCCAGCCATTAAACCCAACGTTGACTGGCTCACAGTGAGTTCTCCAGCCATTGTACCCAACGTTGACTGGCTCACAGTGTGTTCTCCAGCCATTGTTCCCAACTTCGACTGGCTCACAGTGAGTTCTCCAGCCATTGTACCCAACGTTGTCTGGCTCACAGCGAGTTCTCCAGCCATTGTACCCAATGTTGACTGGCTCACAGTGAGTTCTCCAGCCATTGCACCCAGTGTTGACTGGCTCACAGCAAGCTCTCCAGCCATTGTACCCAACGTTGACTGGCTCAAAGCAAGTTCTCCAGCCATTGTACCCAATGTTGACTGGTTCACAGCGAGTTCTCCAGCCATTGTACCCAATGTTGACTGGCTCACAGCGACCTCTCCAGCCATTGTACCCAACTTCAACTGGCTCACAGCGAGTTCTCCAGCCATTGTACCCAACTTCAACTGGCTCACAGTGAGTTCTCCAGCCATTGTACCCAACGTTGACTGGCTCACAGCAAACTCTCCAGCCTTTGCACCCAACTTCGACTGGCTCACAGTGAGATCTCCAGCCATTGCACCCAACATCGACTGGCTCACAGTGAGTTCTCCAGCCATTGCACCCAACTTCAACTGGCTCTCAGCCAGTTCTCCAGCCATTGTACCCAACGTTGACTGGCTCACAGCGAGCTCTCCAGCCATTGCGCCCAACTTCAACTGGCTCACAGTGAGTTCCCCAGCCATTGTACCCAACTGCAACTGACTCACTGCGTGCTCTCCAGCCATTGCACCCAACTTCGACTGGCTCACAGTGTGATCTCCAGCCATTGTACCCATTGTTGACTGGCACACAGTGAGTTCTCCAGCCATTGTACCCAATGTTGACTGGCTCACAGCGAGTTCTCCAGCCATTGTACCCAATGTTGACTGGCTCACAGCGAGCTCTCCAGCCATTGTACCCACTGTTGACTGGCTCACAGTGAGTTCTCCAGCCATTGTACCCAATGTTGACTGGCTCACAGTGAGCTCTCCAGCCATTGTACCCAACTTCAACTGGCTCACAGCGAGTTCTCCAGCCATTGTACCCAACTTCAACCTGCTAACAGCGAGTTCTCCAGCCATTGTACCCAACTTCAACTGGCTCACAGCGAGTTCTCCAGCCATTGTTCCCAACTTCAACTGGCTCACAGTGAGTTCTCCAGCCATTGTACCCATCGTTGACTGGCTCACAGCAAACTCTCCAGCCATTGCACCCAACTTCAACTGGCTCACAGTGAGTTCTCCAGCCATTGTACCCAACGTTGACTGGCTCACAGTGAGTTCTCCAGCCATTGTACCCAATGTTGACTGGCTCACAGCGAGTTCTCCAGCCATTGTACCCAACGTTGACTGGCTCACAGTGAGTTCTCCAGCCTTTGCACCCAACTTCGACTGGCTCACAGTGAGTTCTCCAGCCATTCTACCCAACGTTGACTGGCTCACAGTGAGTTCTCCAGCCATTGTACCCAATGTTGACCGGCTCACAGTGAGTTCTCCAGCCATTGCACCCAACTTCAACTGGCTGACAGTGAGTTTTCCAGCCATTGTAACCAACTTCAACTGGCTCACAGTGAGTTCTCCAGCCATTGCATCCAAATTCAAATGGCTCACAGCGAGTTCTCCAGCCATTGTACCCAATGTTGTCTGGTTCACAGTGAGTTCTCCAGCCATTGTACCCATTGTTGACGGGCTCACAGCGAGTTCTCCAGCCATTGCACCCAACTTCAACTGGCTCACAGTGAGTTCTCCAGCCATTGTACCCAACGTTGACTGGCTCACAGCAAGCTCTCCAGCCATTGCACCCTACTTCAACTGGCTCACAGCGAGTTCCCCAGCCATTGTACCCAATGTTGACTGGCTCACAGCTAGTTCTCCAGCCTTTGTACCCAACGTTGACTGGCTCACAGTGAGTTCTCCCGCCATTGCACCCAATGTTGACTGGCTCACAGTGAGTTCTCCAGCCATTGTACCCAATGTTGACTGGCTCACAGCGAGCACTGCAGCCATTGTACCCAACGTTGACTGGCTCACTGTGAGTTCTCCAGCCATTGTACCAAATGCTGACTGACTCACAGCGAGCTCTCCAGCCATTGTACCCAACGTTGACTGGCTCACAGAGAGGTCTCCAGCCATTGTATCCAACTTCAACTGGCTCACAGTGAGTTCTCCAGCCATTGTAACCAACTTCAACTGGCTCACAGTGAGTTCTCCAGCCATTGCATCCAAATTCAACTGGCTCACAGCGAGTTCTCCAGCCATTGTACCCAATGTTGTCTGGTTCACAGTGAGTTCTCCAGCCATTGTACCCAACGTTGACTGGCTGACAGTGAGTTCTCCAGCCATTGTACCAAATGCTGACTGACTGACAGAGAGCTCTCCAGCCATTGTACCCAACGTTGACTGGCTCACAGAGAGCTCTCCAGCCATTGTACCCAACTTCAACTGCCTCACAGCGAGCTCTCCAGCCATTCTACCCAACTTCAACTGGCTCACACGAGTTCTCCGGCCATTGTACCCAAAGTTGACTGGCTCACAGCAAGCTCTACAGACATTGCATCCAACTTCAACTGGTTCACAGCGAGTTCTCCAGCCATTGTACCTAACTTCGACTGGCTCACAGTGATTTCTCCAACCATTGCACCCAACATCGACTGGCTCACAGTGAGTTCTCCAGCCATTGTACCCAACGTTGACTGGCTCACAGTGAGTTCTCCATCCATTGTACCCAACGTTGACTGGCTCACAGTGAATTCTCCTGCCATTGTACCCAATGATGACTGGCTCACAGCGAGTTCTCCAGACTTTGTACCCAACGTTGACTGGCTCACAGTGAGTTCTCCAGTCATTGCACCCAACATCGACTGGCTCACAGTGAGTTCTCCAGCCACTGTACCCAGTGTTGACTGGCTCACAGCGATTTCTCTATCCATTGTACCCAATGTTGACTGGCTCACAGTGAGTTCTCCAGCCATTGTACCCAACTTTGACTGGCTCACAGTGAGTTCTCCAGCCACTGTACCCAGTGTTGACTGGCTCACAGCGATTTCTCTAGACATTGTACCCAACGTCAACTGGCTCATAGTGAGTTCTCCAGCCATTGTACCCAACGTTGACTGGCTCACAGCAAACTCTCCAGCCATTGCACCCAACTTCAACTGGCCAACAGCGAGTTCCCCAGCTATTGTACCCATCGTTGAATGGCTCACAGCAAACTCTCCAGCCATTGCACACAACTTCAACTGGCTCACAGTGAGTTCTCCAGCCATTGTACCCAACGTTGACTGGCTCACAGTGAGTTCTCCAGCCATTGTACCCAATGTTGACTGGCTCACAGCGAGTTCTCCAGCCATTGTACCCAACGTTGACTGGCTCACAGTGAGTTCTCCAGCCTTTGCACCCAACTTCGCCTGGCTCACAGTGAGTTCTCCAGCCATTATACCCAACGTTGACTGGCTCACAGTGAGTTCTCCAGCCATTGTACCCAATGTTGACCGGCTCACTGTGAGTTCTCCAGCCATTGTACCCAATGTTGACTGGCTCACAGCAAGTTCTCCAGCCATTGTCCCCAACGTTGACTGGCTCACAGTGAGTTCTCCAGCCATTGTACCCATTGTTGACTGGCTCACAGCGAGTTCTCCAGCCATTGCACCCAACTTCAACTGGCTCACAGTGAGTTCTCCAGCCATTGTACCCAACGTTGACTGGCTCACAGCAAGCTCTCCAGCCATTGCACCCAACTTCAACTGGCTCACAGCGAGTTCCCCAGCCATTGTACCCAACGTTGACTGGCTCACAGTGAGTTCTCCAGCCATTGTACCCAATGTTGACTGGCTCACAGCGAGTTCTCCAGCCATTGTACCCAACGTTGACTGGCTCACAGTGAGTTCTCCAGCCATTGTACCCAACGTTGACTGGCTCACAGTGAGTTCTCCAGCCATTGTACCCAACATTGACTGGCTCACAGTGAATTCTCCTGCCATTGTACCCAACGTTGACTGGCTCACAGTGAGTTCTCCAGCCACTTTACCCAATGTTGACTGGCTCACAGCGATTTCTCTAGCCATTGTACAGAATGTTGACTGGCTCACAGTGAGTTCTCCAGCCATTGTACCCAACTTTGACTGGCTCACAGTGAGTTCTCTAGCCATTGTACCTAACGTCGACTGGCTCACAGCGAGCTCTCCAGCAATTGTACCCAATGTTGACTGGCTCACAGCGAGCACTCCAGCCATTGTACCCAATGTTGACTGGCTCACAGCGAGCACTCCAGCCATTGTACCCAACGTTGACTGGCTCACAGCGAGTTCACCAGCCATTGTACCCAACTTCAACTGGCTCACAGCGAGTTCTCCCGCCATTGCACCCAATGTTGACTGGCTCACAGTGAGTTCTCCAGCCATTGTACCCAACGTTGACTGGCTCACTGTGAGTTCTCCAGCCATTGTACCAAATGCTGACTGACTCACAGCGAGCTCTCCAGCCATTGTACCCAACGTTGACTGGCTCACAGAGAGGTCTCCAGCCATTGTATCCAACTTCAACTGGCTCACAATGAGTTCTCCAGCCATTGTAACCAACTTCAACTGGCTCACAGTGAGTTCTCCAGCCATTGCATCCAAATTCAACTGGCTCACAGCGAGTTCTCCTGCCATTGTACCCAATGTTGTCTGGTTCACAGTGAGTTCTCCAGCCATTGTACCCAACGTTGACTGGCTGACAGTGAGTTCTCCAGCCATTGTACCAAATGCTGACTGACTCACAGCGAGCTCTCCAGCCATTGTACCCAACGTTGACTGGCTCACAGAGAGCTCTCCAACCATTGCACCCAACATCGACTGGCTCACAGTGAGTTCTCCAGCCATTGTACCCAACGTTGACTGGCTCACAGTGAATTCTCCTGCCATTGTACCCAATGATGACTGGCTCACAGCGAGTTCTCCAGACTTTGTACCCAACGTTGACTGGCTCACAGTGAGTTCTCCAGTCATTGCACCCAACATCGACTGGCTCACAGTGAGTTCTCCAGCCATTGTACCCATTGTTGACTGGCTCACAGCGAGTTCTCCAGCCATTGCACCCAACTTCAACTGGCTCACAGTGAGTTCTCCAGCCATTGTACCCAACGTTGACTGGCTCACAGCAAGCTCTCCAGCCATTGCACCCAACTTCAACTGGCTCACAGCGAGTTCCCCAGCCATTGTACCCAACGTTGACTGGCTCACAGTGAGTTCTCCAGCCATTGTACCCAATGTTGACTGGCTCACAGCGAGTTCTCCAGCCATTGTACCCAACGTTGACTGGCTCACAGTGAGTTCTCCAGCCATTGTACCCAACGTTGACTGGCTCACAGTGAGTTCTCCAGCCATTGTACCCAACATTGACTGGCTCACAGTGAATTCTCCTGCCATTGTACCCAACGTTGACTGGCTCACAGTGAGTTCTCCAGCCACTTTACCCAATGTTGACTGGCTCACAGCGATTTCTCTAGCCATTGTACAGAATGTTGACTGGCTCACAGTGAGTTCTCCAGCCATTGTACCCAACTTTGACTGGCTCACAGTGAGTTCTCTAGCCATTGTACCTAACGTCGACTGGCTCACAGCGAGCTCTCCAGCAATTGTACCCAATGTTGACTGGCTCACAGCGAGCACTCCAGCCATTGTACCCAATGTTGACTGGCTCACAGCGAGCACTCCAGCCATTGTACCCAACGTTGACTGGCTCACAGCGAGTTCACCAGCCATTGTACCCAACTTCAACTGGCTCACAGCGAGTTCTCCCGCCATTGCACCCAATGTTGACTGGCTCACAGTGAGTTCTCCAGCCATTGTACCCAATGTTGACTGGCTCACAGCAAGCACTCCAGCCATTGTACCCAACGTTGACTGGCTCACTGTGAGTTCTCCAGCCATTGTACCAAATGCTGACTGACTCACAGCGAGCTCTCCAGCCATTGTACCCAACGTTGACTGGCTCACAGAGAGGTCTCCAGCCATTGTATCCAACTTCAACTGGCTCACAATGAGTTCTCCAGCCATTGTAACCAACTTCAACTGGCTCACAGTGAGTTCTCCAGCCATTGCATCCAAATTCAACTGGCTCACAGCGAGTTCTCCTGCCATTGTACCCAATGTTGTCTGGTTCACAGTGAGTTCTCCAGCCATTGTACCCAACGTTGACTGGCTGACAGTGAGTTCTCCAGCCATTGTACCAAATGCTGACTGACTCACAGCGAGCTCTCCAGCCATTGTACCCAACGTTGACTGGCTCACAGAGAGCTCTCCAACCATTGCACCCAACATCGACTGGCTCACAGTGAGTTCTCCAGCCATTGTACCCAACGTTGACTGGCTCACAGTGAATTCTCCTGCCATTGTACCCAATGATGACTGGCTCACAGCGAGTTCTCCAGACTTTGTACCCAACGTTGACTGGCTCACAGTGAGTTCTCCAGTCATTGCACCCAACATCGACTGGCTCACAGTGAGTTCTCCAGCCATTGTACCCATTGTTGACTGGCTCACAGCGAGTTCTCCAGCCATTGCACCCAACTTCAACTGGCTCACAGTGAGTTCTCCAGCCATTGTACCCAACGTTGACTGGCTCACAGCAAGCTCTCCAGCCATTGCACCCAACTTCAACTGGCTCACAGCGAGTTCCCCAGCCATTGTACCCAACGTTGACTGGCTCACAGTGATTTCTCCAGCCATTGTACCCAATGTTGACTGGCTCACAGCGAGTTCTCCAGCCATTGTACCCAACGTTGACTGGCTCACAGTGAGTTCTCCAGCCATTGTACCCAACGTTGACTGGCTCACAGTGAGTTCTCCAGCCATTGTACCCAACATTGACTGGCTCACAGTGAATTCTCCTGCCATTGTACCCAACGTTGACTGGCTCACAGTGAGTTCTCCAGCCACTTTACCCAATGTTGACTGGCTCACAGCGATTTCTCTAGCCATTGTACAGAATGTTGACTGGCTCACAGTGAGTTCTCCAGCCATTGTACCCAACTTTGACTGGCTCACAGTGAGTTCTCTAGCCATTGTACCTAACGTCGACTGGCTCACAGCGAGCTCTCCAGCAATTGTACCCAATGTTGACTGGCTCACAGCGAGCACTCCAGCCATTGTACCCAATGTTGACTGGCTCACAGCGAGCACTCCAGCCATTGTACCCAACGTTGACTGGCTCACAGCGAGTTCACCAGCCATTGTACCCAACTTCAACTGGCTCACAGCGAGTTCTCCCGCCATTGCACCCAATGTTGACTGGCTCACAGTGAGTTCTCCAGCCATTGTAGCCAATGTTGACTGGCTCACAGCAAGCACTCCAGCCATTGTACCCAACGTTGACTGGCTTACTGTGAGTTCTCCAGCCATTGTACCAAATGCTGACTGACTCACAGCGAGCTCTCCAGCCATTGTACCCAACGTTGACTGGCTCACAGAGAGGTCTCCAGCCATTGTATCCAACTTCAACTGGCTCACAGTGAGTTCTCCAGCCATTGTAACCAACTTCAACTGGCTCACAGTGAGTTCTCCAGCCATTGCATCCAAATTCAACTGGCTCACAGCGAGTTCTCCAGCCATTGTACCCAATGTTGTCTGGTTCACAGTGAGTTCTCCAGCCATTGTACCCAACGTTGACTGGCTGACAGTGAGTTCTCCAGCCATTGTACCAAATGCTGACTGACTCACAGCGAGCTCTCCAGCCATTGTACCCAACGTTGACTGGCTCACAGAGAGCTCTCCAACCATTGCACCCAACATCGACTGGCTCACAGTGAGTTCTCCAGCCATTGTACCCAACGTTGACTGGCTCACAGTGAATTCTCCTGCCATTGTACCCAATGATGACTGGCTCACAGCGAGTTCTCCAGACTTTGTACCCAACGTTGACTGGCTCACAGTGAGTTCTCCAGTCATTGCACCCAACATCGACTGGCTCACAGTGAGTTCTGCAGCCACTGTACCCAGTGTTGACTGGCTCACAGCGATTTCTCTATCCATTGTACCCAATGTTGACTGGCTCACAGTGAGTTCTCCAGCCATTGTACCCAACTTTGACTGGCTCACAGTGAGTTCTCCAGCCACTGTACCCAGTGTTGACTGGCTCACAGCGATTTCTCTAGCCATTTTATCCAACGTCAACTGGCTCATAGTGAGTTCTCCAGCCATTGTACCCAACGTTGACTGGCTCACAGCAAACTCTCCAGCCATTGCACCCAACTTCAACTGGCCCACAGCGAGTTCCCCAGCTATTGTACCCAACGTTGACTGGCTCACAGCAATCTCTCCAGCCATTGCACCCAACTTCAACTGGCCCACAGCGAGTTTTCCAGCCATTGTACCCAACTTTGACTGGCTCACAGTGAGTTCTCCAGCCATTGCACCCAACTTCAACTGGCTCACAGCAAGTTCCACAGCTATTGTACCCAAAGTTGACTGGCTCACAGCAAACTCTCCAGCCATTGTACCCAATGTTGACTGGCTCACAGTGAGTTCTCCAGCCATTGCACCCAACTTCAACTGGCTGACAGCGAGTTCCCCAGCCATTGTACCCAACGTTGACTGGCTCACAGTGAGTTCTCCAGCCATTGTACCCAACTTCAACTGGCTCACAGTGAGTATCCAGCCGTTATACCCTACGTTGACTGGCTCACAGCAAACTCTCCAGCCATTGCACCCAACTTCAACTTGCTCACAGTGAGTTTTCCAGCCTTTGCACCCAACTTCGACTGACTCACCGTGAGTTCTCCAGCCATTTCACCCAAAATCGACTGGCTCACAGTGAGCTCTCCAGCCATTGCATCCAATTTCAACTGGCTCACAGCGAGTTCTCCAGCCATTGTGCCCAACGTTGACTGGCTCACAGCAAGCTCTCCAGGCATTGTACCCAATGTTGACTGGTTCACAGTGAGTTCTCCAGCCATTGTACCCAATGTTGACTGGCTCACAGCGAGTTCTCCAGCCATTGTACCCAACGTTGACTGGCTCACAGTGAGTTCTCCAGCCATTGTACCCATTGTTGACTGGCTCACAGCGAGTTCTCCAGCTATTGCACCCAATTTCAACTGTCTCTCAGTGAGTTCTCCAGCCATTGTACCCAACGTTGACTGGCTCCCAGCAAGCTCTCCAGCCATTGCACCCAACTTCAACTGGCTCACAGCGAGTTCCAAAGCTATTGTAACCAACGTTGACTGGCTCACAGTGAATTCTCCAGCCATTGTACCCAATGTTGACTGGCTCACAGCGAGTTCTCCAGCCATTGTACCCAACGTTGACTGGCTCACAGTGAGCTCTCCAGCCATTGTACCCAACGTTGACTGGCTCACAGCAAGCTCTCCAGCCATTGCACCCATCTTCATCTGGCTCACATCGAGTTCTCCAGCCATTGTACCCAACGTTGACAGGCTCACAGCGAGCTCTCCAGCCACTGTACCCAACTTCAACTGGCTCGCAGCGAGTTCTCCAGCCATTGTACCCAACGTTGACTGGCTGACAGCGAGTTCTCCAGCCATTCTACCCAATGTTGACTGGCTCACAGCAAGCTCTACCGACATTGCATCCAACTTCAACTGGTTCACAGCGAGTTCTCCAGCCATTGTATCCAACGTTGACTGGCTGACAGCAAGCTCTCCAGCCATTATACCCAGTGTTGACTGGCTCACAGCAAACTCTCCAGCCATTGCACCCAACTTCAACTGGCTCACAGTGAGTTCCCCAGCCATTGTACCCAACTTCAACTGGCTCACACGAGTTCTCCGGCCATTGTACCCAACGTTGACTGGCTCACAGCAAGCTCTACCGACATTGCATCCAACTTCAACTGGCTCACAGCGAGTTCTCCAGCCATTGTTCCCAACTTCAACTGGCTCACAGTGAGTTCTCCAGCCATTGTACCCATCGTTGACTGGCTCACAGCAAACTCTCCAGCCATTGCACCCAACTTCAACTGGCTCACAGTGAGTTCTCCAGCCATTGTACCCAACGTTGACTGGCTCACAGTGAGTTCTCCAGCCATTGTACCCATTGTTGACTGGCTCACAGCGAGTTCTCCAGCCATTCTACCCAATGTTGACTGGCTCACAGTGAGTTCTCCAGCCATTGTACCCAATGTTGACCGGCTCACAGTGAGTTCTCCAGCCATTGTACCCAATGTTGACTGGCTCAGAGCGAGTTCTCCAGCCATTGTACCCAACGTTGACTGGTTCACTGTGAGTTCTCCAGCCATTGTACCAAATGCTGACTGACTCACAGCGAGCTCTCCAGCCATTGTACCCAACGTTGACTGGCTCACAGAGTGGTCTCCAGCCATTGTATCCAACTTCAACTGGCTCACAGTGAGTTCTCCAGCCATTGTAACCAACTTCAACTGGCTCACAGTGAGTTCTCCAGCCATTGCATCCAAATTCAACTGGCTCACAGCGAGTTCTCCAGCCATTGTACCCAATGTTGTCTGGTTCACAGTGAGTTCTCCAGCCATTGTACCCAACGTTGACTGGCTGACAGTGAGTTCTCCAGCCATTGTACCAAATGCTGACTGACTGACAGCGAGCTCTCCAGCCATTGTACCCAACGTTGACTGGCTCACAGAGAGCTCTCCAGCCATTGTACCCAACTTCAACTGCCTCACAGCGAGCTCTCCAGCCATTGTACCCAACGTTGACTGGCTCACAGTGAGTTCTCCAGCCATTGTACCCATTGTTGACTGGCTCACAGCAAGCTCTCCAGGCATTGTACCCAATGTTGACTGGTTCACAGTGAGTTCTCCAGCCATTGTACCCAATGTTGACTGGCTCACAGCGAGTTCTCCAGCCATTGTGCCCAACGTTGACTGGCTCACAGCAAGCTCTCCAGGCATTGTACCCAATGTTGACTGGTTCACAGTGAGTTCTCCAGCCATTGTACCCAATGTTGACTGGCTCACAGCGAGTTCTCCAGCCATTGTACCCAACGTTGACTGGCTCACAGTGAGTTCTCCAGCCATTGTACCCATTGTTGACTGGCTCACAGCGAGTTCTCCAGCTATTGCACCCAATTTCAACTGTCTCTCAGTGAGTTCTCCAGCCATTGTACCCAACGTTGACTGGCTCCCAGCAAGCTCTCCAGCCATTGCACCCAACTTCAACTGGCTCACAGCGAGTTCCAAAGCTATTGTAACCAACGTTGACTGGCTCACAGTGAATTCTCCAGCCATTGTACCCAATGTTGACTGGCTCACAGCGAGTTCTCCAGCCATTGTACCCAACGTTGACTGGCTCACAGTGAGCTCTCCAGCCATTGTACCCAACGTTGACTGGCTCACAGCAAGCTCTCCAGCCATTGCACCCATCTTCATCTGGCTCACATCGAGTTCTCCAGCCATTGTACCCAACGTTGACAGGCTCACAGCGAGCTCTCCAGCCACTGTACCCAACTTCAACTGGCTCGCAGCGAGTTCTCCAGCCATTGTACCCAACGTTGACTGGCTGACAGCGAGTTCTCCAGCCATTCTACCCAATGTTGACTGGCTCACAGCAAGCTCTACCGACATTGCATCCAACTTCAACTGGTTCACAGCGAGTTCTCCAGCCATTGTATCCAACGTTGACTGGCTGACAGCAAGCTCTCCAGCCATTATACCCAGTGTTGACTGGCTCACAGCAAACTCTCCAGCCATTGCACCCAACTTCAACTGGCTCACAGTGAGTTCTCCAGCCATTGTACCCAACTTCAACTGGCTCACACGAGTTCTCCGGCCATTGTACCCAACGTTGACTGGCTCACAGCAAGCTCTACCGACATTGCATCCAACTTCAACTGGCTCACAGCGAGTTCTCCAGCCATTGTTCCCAACTTCAACTGGCTCACAGTGAGTTCTCCAGCCATTGTACCCATCGTTGACTGGCTCACAGCAAACTCTCCAGCCATTGCACCCAACTTCAACTGGCTCACAGTGAGTTCTCCAGCCATTGTACCCAACGTTGACTGGCTCACAGAGTGGTCTCCAGCCATTGTATCCAAATTCAACTGGCTCACAGCGAGTTCTCCAGCCATTGTACCCAATGTTGTCTGGTTCACAGTGAGTTCTCACAGCCATTGTACCCAACGTTGACTGGCTGACAGTGAGTTCTCCAGCCATTGTACCAAATGCTGACTGACTGACAGCGAGCTCTCCAGCCATTGTACCCAACGTTGACTGGCTCACAGAGAGCTCTCCAGCCATTGTACCCAACTTCAACTGCCTCACAGCGAGCTCTCCAGCCATTGTACCCAACTTCAACTGGCGCACACGAGTTCTCCGGCCATTGTACCCAAAGTTGACTGGCTCACAGCAAGCTCTACAGACATTGCATCCAACTTCAACTGGCTCACAGCGAATTCTCCAGCCATTGTACCCAACGTTGACTGGCTCACAGTGAGTTCTCCAGCCATTGTACGCAACGTTGACTGGCTCACAGTGAATTCTCCTGCCATTGTACCCAATGATGACTGGCTCACAGCGAGTTCTCCAGACTTTGTACCCAACGTTGACTGGCTCACAGTGAGTTCTCCAGTCATTGCACCCAACATCGACTGGCTCACAGTGAGTTCTGCAGCCACTGTACCCAGTGTTGACTGGCTCACAGCGATTTCTCTATCCATTGTACCCAATGTTGACTGGCTCACAGTGAGTTCTCCAGCCATTGTACCCAACTTTGACTGGCTCACAGTGAGTTCTCCAGCCACTGTACCCAGTGTTGACTGGCTCACAGCGATTTCTCTAGACATTGTACCCAACGTGAACTGGCTCATTGTGAGTTCTCCAGCCATTGTACCCAACGTTGACTGGCTCACAGCAAACTCTCCAGCCATTGCACCCAACTTCAACTGGCCAACAGCGAGTTCCCCAGCTATTGTACCCATCGTTGACTGGCTCACAGCAAACTCTCCAGCCATTGCACCCAACTTCAACTGGCTCACAGTGAGTTCTCCAGCCATTGTACCCAACGTTGACTGGCTCACAGTGAGTTCTCCAGCCATTGTACCCAATGTTGACTGGCTCACAGCGAGTTCTCCAGCCATTGGACCCAACGTTGACTGGCTCACAGTGAGTTCTCCAGCCTTTGCACCCAACTTCGACTGGCTCACAGTGAGTTCTCCAGCCATTATACCCAACGTTGACTGGCTCACAGTGAGTTCTCCAGCCATTGTACCCAATGTTGACCGGCTCACAGTGAGTTCTCCAGCCATTGTACCCAATGTTGACTGGCTCACAGCGAGTTCTCCAGCCATTGTACCCAACGTTGACTGGCTCACAGTGAGTTCTCCAGCCATTGTACCCATTGTTGACTGGCTCACAGCGAGTTCTCCAGCCATTGCACCCAGCTTCAACTGGCTCACAGTGAGTTCTCCAGCCATTGTACCCAACGTTGACTGGCTCACAGCAAGCTCTCCAGCCATTGCACCCAACTTCAACTGGCTCACAGCGAGTTCCCCAGCCATTGTACCCAACGTTGACTGGCTCACAGTGAGTTCTCCAGCCATTGTACCCAACGTTGACTGGCTCACAGTGAATTCTCCTGCCATTGTACCCAACGTTGACTGGCTCACAGTGAGTTCTCCAGCCACTTTACCCAATGTTGACTGGCTCACAGCGATTTCTCTAGCCATTGTACAGAATGTTGACTGGCTCACAGTGAGTTCTCCAGCCATTGTACCCAACTTTGACTGGCTCACAGTGAGTTCTCTAGCCATTGTACCTAACGTCGACTGGCTCACAGCGAGCTCTCCAGCAATTGTACCCAATGTTGACTGGCTCACAGCGAGCACTCCAGCCATTGTACCCAATGTTGACTGGCTCACAGCGAGCACTCCAGCAATTGTACCCAATGTTGACTGGCTCACAGCGAGCACTCCAGCCATTGTACCCAACGTTGACTGGCTCACAGCGAGTTCACCAGCCATTGTACCCAACTTCAACTGGCTCACAGCGAGTTCTCCCGCCATTGCACCCAATGTTGACTGGCTCACAGTGAGTTCTCCAGCCATTGTACCCAATGTTGACTGGCTCACAGCGAGCACTCCAGCCATTGTACCCAACGTTGACTGGCTCACTGTGAGTTCTCCAGCCATTGTACCAAATGCTGACTGACTCACAGCGAGCTCTCCAGCCATTGTACCCAACGTTGACTGGCTCACAGAGAGGTCTCCAGCCATTGTATCCAACTTCAACTGGCTCACAGTGAGTTCTCCAGCCATTGTAACCAACTTCAACTGGCTCACAGTGCGTTCTCCAGCCATTGCATCCAAATTCAACTGGCTCACAGCGAGTTCTCCAGCCATTGTACCCAATGTTGTCTGGTTCACAGTGAGTTCTCCAGCCATTGTACCCAACGTTGACTGGCTGACAGTGAGTTCTCCAGCCATTGTACCAAATGCTGACTGACTGACAGCGAGCTCTCCAGCCATTGTACCCAACGTTGACTGGCTCACAGAGAGCTCTCCAGCCATTGTACCCAACTTCAACTGCCTCACAGCGAGCTCTCCAGCCATTGTACCCAACTTCAACTGGCGCACACGAGTTCTCCGGCCATTGTACCCAAAGTTGACTGGCTCACAGCAAGCTCTACAGACATTGCATCCAACTTCAACTGGCTCACAGCGAATTCTCCAGCCATTGTACCCAACGTTGACTGGCTCACAGTGAGTTCTCCAGCCATTGTACGCAACGTTGACTGGCTCACAGTGAATTCTCCTGCCATTGTACCCAATGATGACTGGCTCACAGCGAGTTCTCCAGACTTTGTACCCAACGTTGACTGGCTCACAGTGAGTTCTCCAGTCATTGCACCCAACATCGACTGGCTCACAGTGAGTTCTGCAGCCACTGTACCCAGTGTTGACTGGCTCACAGCGATTTCTCTATCCATTGTACCCAATGTTGACTGGCTCACAGTGAGTTCTCCAGCCATTGTACCCAACTTTGACTGGCTCACAGTGAGTTCTCCAGCCACTGTACCCAGTGTTGACTGGCTCACAGCGATTTCTCTAGACATTGTACCCAACGTCAACTGGCTCATTGTGAGTTCTCCAGCCATTGTACCCAACGTTGACTGGCTCACAGCAAACTCTCCAGCCATTGCACCCAACTTCAACTGGCCAACAGCGAGTTCCCCAGCTATTGTACCCATCGTTGACTGGCTCACAGCAAACTCTCCAGCCATTGCACCCAACTTCAACTGGCTCACAGTGAGTTCTCCAGCCATTGTACCCAACGTTGACTGGCTCACAGTGAGTTCTCCAGCCATTGTACCCAATGTTGACTGGCTCACAGCGAGTTCTCCAGCCATTGGACCCAACGTTGACTGGCTCACAGTGAGTTCTCCAGCCTTTGCACCCAACTTCGACTGGCTCACAGTGAGTTCTCCAGCCATTATACCCAACGTTGACTGGCTCACAGTGAGTTCTCCAGCCATTGTACCCAATGTTGACCGGCTCACAGTGAGTTCTCCAGCCATTGTACCCAATGTTGACTGGCTCACAGCGAGTTCTCCAGCCATTGTACCCAACGTTGACTGGCTCACAGTGAGTTCTCCAGCCATTGTACCCATTGTTGACTGGCTCACAGCGAGTTCTCCAGCCATTGCACCCAGCTTCAACTGGCTCACAGTGAGTTCTCCAGCCATTGTACCCAACGTTGACTGGCTCACAGCAAGCTCTCCAGCCATTGCACCCAACTTCAACTGGCTCACAGCGAGTTCCCCAGCCATTGTACCCAACGTTGACTGGCTCACAGTGAGTTCTCCAGCCATTGTACCCAACGTTGACTGGCTCACAGTGAATTCTCCTGCCATTGTACCCAACGTTGACTGGCTCACAGTGAGTTCTCCAGCCACTTTACCCAATGTTGACTGGCTCACAGCGATTTCTCTAGCCATTGTACAGAATGTTGACTGGCTCACAGTGAGTTCTCCAGCCATTGTACCCAACTTTGACTGGCTCACAGTGAGTTCTCTAGCCATTGTACCTAACGTCGACTGGCTCACAGCGAGCTCTCCAGCAATTGTACCCAATGTTGACTGGCTCACAGCGAGCACTCCAGCCATTGTACCCAATGTTGACTGGCTCACAGCGAGCACTCCAGCAATTGTACCCAATGTTGACTGGCTCACAGCGAGCACTCCAGCCATTGTACCCAACGTTGACTGGCTCACAGCGAGTTCACCAGCCATTGTACCCAACTTCAACTGGCTCACAGCGAGTTCTCCCGCCATTGCACCCAATGTTGACTGGCTCACAGTGAGTTCTCCAGCCATTGTACCCAATGTTGACTGGCTCACAGCGAGCACTCCAGCCATTGTACCCAACGTTGACTGGCTCACTGTGAGTTCTCCAGCCATTGTACCAAATGCTGACTGACTCACAGCGAGCTCTCCAGCCATTGTACCCAACGTTGACTGGCTCACAGAGAGGTCTCCAGCCATTGTATCCAACTTCAACTGGCTCACAGTGAGTTCTCCAGCCATTGTAACCAACTTCAACTGGCTCACAGTGAGTTCTCCAGCCATTGCATCCAAATTCAACTGGCTCACAGCGAGTTCTCCAGCCATTGTACCCAATGTTGTCTGGTTCACAGTGAGTTCTCCAGCCATTATACCCAATGTTGACTGGCTCACAGCAAGCTCTACCGACATTGCATCCAACTTCAACTGGTTCACAGCGAGTTCTCCAGCCATTGTATCCAACATTGACTGGCTGACAGCAAGCTCTCCAGCCATTATACCCAGTGTTGACTGGCTCACAGCAAACTCTCCAGCCATTGCACCCAACTTCAACTGGCTCACAGTGAGTTCTCCAGCCATTGTACCCAACTTCAACTGGCTCACACGAGTTCTCCGGCCATTGTACCCAATGTTGACTGGCTCACAGCGAGTTCTCCAGCCATTGGACCCAACGTTGACTGGCTCACAGTGAGTTCTCCAGCCTTTGCACCCAACTTCGACTGGCTCACAGTGAGTTCTCCAGCCATTATACCCAACGTTGACTGGCTCACAGTGAGTTCTCCAGCCATTGTACCCAATGTTGACCGGCTCACAGTGAGTTCTCCAGCCATTGTACCCAATGTTGACTGGCTCACAGCGAGTTCTCCAGCCATTGTACCCAACGTTGACTGGCTCACAGTGAGTTCTCCAGCCATTGTACCCATTGTTGACTGGCTCACAGCGAGTTCTCCAGCCATTGCACCCAGCTTCAACTGGCTCACAGTGAGTTCTCCAGCCATTGTACCCAACGTTGACTGGCTCACAGCAAGCTCTCCAGCCATTGCACCCAACTTCAACTGGCTCACAGCGAGTTCCCCAGCCATTGTACCCAACGTTGACTGGCTCACAGTGAGTTCTCCAGCCATTGTACCCAACGTTGACTGGCTCACAGTGAATTCTCCTGCCATTGTACCCAACGTTGACTGGCTCACAGTGAGTTCTCCAGCCACTTTACCCAATGTTGACTGGCTCACAGCGATTTCTCTAGCCATTGTACAGAATGTTGACTGGCTCACAGTGAGTTCTCCAGCCATTGTACCCAACTTTGACTGGCTCACAGTGAGTTCTCTAGCCATTGTACCTAACGTCGACTGGCTCACAGCGAGCTCTCCAGCAATTGTACCCAATGTTGACTGGCTCACAGCGAGCACTCCAGCCATTGTACCCAATGTTGACTGGCTCACAGCGAGCACTCCAGCAATTGTACCCAATGTTGACTGGCTCACAGCGAGCACTCCAGCCATTGTACCCAACGTTGACTGGCTCACAGCGAGTTCACCAGCCATTGTACCCAACTTCAACTGGCTCACAGCGAGTTCTCCCGCCATTGCACCCAATGTTGACTGGCTCACAGTGAGTTCTCCAGCCATTGTACCCAATGTTGACTGGCTCACAGCGAGCTCTCCAGCCATTGTACCCAACGTTGACTGGCTCACTGTGAGTTCTCCAGCCATTGTACCAAATGCTGACTGACTCACAGCGAGCTCTCCAGCCATTGTACCCAACGTTGACTGGCTCACAGAGAGGTCTCCAGCCATTGTATCCAACTTCAACTGGCTCACAGTGAGTTCTCCAGCCATTGTAACCAACTTCAACTGGCTCACAGTGAGTTCTCCAGCCATTGCATCCAAATTCAACTGGCTCACAGCGAGTTCTCCAGCCATTGTACCCAATGTTGTCTGGTTCACAGTGAGTTCTCCAGCCATTATACCCAATGTTGACTGGCTCACAGCAAGCTCTACCGACATTGCATCCAACTTCAACTGGTTCACAGCGAGTTCTCCAGCCATTGTATCCAACATTGACTGGCTGACAGCAAGCTCTCCAGCCATTATACCCAGTGTTGACTGGCTCACAGCAAACTCTCCAGCCATTGCACCCAACTTCAACTGGCTCACAGTGAGTTCTCCAGCCATTGTACCCAACTTCAACTGGCTCACACGAGTTCTCCGGCCATTGTACCCAACGTTGACTGGCTCACAGCAAGCTCTACCGACATTGCATCCAACTTCAACTGGCTCACAGCGACTTCTCCAGCCATTGTTCCCAACTTCAACTGGCTCACAGTGAGTTCTCCAGCCATTGTACCCATCGTTGACTGGCTCACAGCAAACTCTCCAGCCATTGCACCCAACTTCAACTGGCTCACAGTGAGTTCTCCAGCCATTGTACCCAACGTTGACTGGCTCACAGTGAGTTCTCCAGCCATTGTACCCATTGTTGACTGGCTCACAGCGAGTTCTCCAGCCATTCTACCCAATGTTGACCGGCTCACAGTGAGTTCTCCAGCCATTGTACCCAATGTTGACTGGCTCACAGCGAGTTCTCCAGCCATTGTACCCAACGTTGACTGGCTCACAGTGAGTTCTCCAGCCATTGTACCCATTGTTGACTGGCTCACAGCGAGTTCTCCAGCCATTGCACCCAGCTTCAACTGGCTCACAGTGAGTTCTCCAGCCATTGTACCCAACGTTGACTGGCTCACAGCAAGCTCTCCAGCCATTGCACCCAACTTCAACTGGCTCACAGCGAGTTCCCCAGCCATTGTACCCAACGTTGACTGGCTCACAGTGAGTTCTCCAGCCATTGTACCCAACGTTGACTGGCTCACAGTGAATTCTCCTGCCATTGTACCCAACGTTGACTGGCTCACAGTGAGTTCTCCAGCCACTTTACCCAATGTTGACTGGCTCACAGCGATTTCTCTAGCCATTGTACAGAATGTTGACTGGCTCACAGTGAGTTCTCCAGCCATTGTACCCAACTTTGACTGGCTCACAGTGAGTTCTCTAGCCATTGTACCTAACGTCGACTGGCTCACAGCGAGCTCTCCAGCAATTGTACCCAATGTTGACTGGCTCACAGCGAGCACTCCAGCCATTGCACCCAACGTTGACTGGCTCACAGCAAACTCTCCAGCCATTGCACCCAACTTCAACTGGCCAACAGCGAGTTCCCCAGCTATTGTACCCATCGTTGACTGGCTCACAGCAAACTCTCTAGCCATTGCACCCAACTTCAACTGGCTCACAGTGAGTTCTCCAGCCATTGTACCCAACGTTGACTGGCTCACAGTGAGTTCTCCAGCCATTGTACCCAATGTTGACTGGCTCACAGTGAGTTCTCCAGCCATTGTACCCAATGTTGACTGGCTCACAGCGAGTTCTCCAGCCATTGGACCCAACGTTGACTGGCTCACAGTGAGTTCTCCAGCCTTTGCACCCAACTTCGACTGGCTCACAGTGAGTTCTCCAGCCATTATACCCAACGTTGACTGGCTCACAGTGAGTTCTCCAGCCATTGTACCCAATGTTGACCGGCTCACAGTGAGTTCTCCAGCCATTGTACCCAATGTTGACTGGCTCACAGCGAGTTCTCCAGCCATTGTACCCAACGTTGACTGGCTCACAGTGAGTTCTCCAGCCATTGTACCCATTGTTGACTGGCTCACAGCGAGTTCTCCAGCCATTGCACCCAGCTTCAACTGGCTCACAGTGAGTTCTCCAGCCATTGTACCCAACGTTGACTGGCTCACAGCAAGCTCTCCAGCCATTGCACCCAACTTCAACTGGCTCACAGCGAGTTCCCCAGCCATTGTACCCAACGTTGACTGGCTCACAGTGAGTTCTCCAGCCATTGTACCCAATGTTGACTGGCTCACAGCGAGTTCTCCAGCCATTGTACCCAACGTTGACTGGCTCACAGTGAGTTCTCCAGCCATTGTACCCATTGTTGACTGGCTCACAGCGAGTTCTCCAGCCATTGCACCCAGCTTCAACTGGCTCACAGTGAGTTCTCCAGCCATTGTACCCAACGTTGACTGGCTCACAGCAAGCTCTCCAGCCATTGCACCCAACTTCAACTGGCTCACAGCGAGTTCCCCAGCCATTGTACCCAACGTTGACTGGCTCACAGTGAGTTCTCCAGCCATTGTACCCAACGTTGACTGGCTCACAGTGAATTCTCCTGCCATTGTACCCAACGTTGACTGGCTCACAGTGAGTTCTCCAGCCACTTTACCCAATGTTGACTGGCTCACAGCGATTTCTCTAGCCATTGTACAGAATGTTGACTGGCTCACAGTGAGTTCTCCAGCCATTGTACCCAACTTTGACTGGCTCACAGTGAGTTCTCTAGCCATTGTACCTAACGTCGACTGGCTCACAGCGAGCTCTCCAGCAATTGTACCCAATGTTGACTGGCTCACAGCGAGCACTCCAGCCATTGCACCCAACGTTGACTGGCTCACAGCAAACTCTCCAGCCATTGCACCCAACTTCAACTGGCCAACAGCGAGTTCCCCAGCTATTGTACCCATCGTTGACTGGCTCACAGCAAACTCTCCAGCCATTGCACCCAACTTCAACTGGCTCACAGTGAGTTCTCCAGCCATTGTACCCAACGTTGACTGGCTCACAGTGAGTTCTCCAGCCATTGTACCCAATGTTGACTGGCTCACAGTGAGTTCTCCAGCCATTGTACCCAATGTTGACTGGCTCACAGCGAGTTCTCCAGCCATTGGACCCAACGTTGACTGGCTCACAGTGAGTTCTCCAGCCTTTGCACCCAACTTCGACTGGCTCACAGTGAGTTCTCCAGCCATTATACCCAACGTTGACTGGCTCACAGTGAGTTCTCCAGCCATTGTACCCAATGTTGACCGGCTCACAGTGAGTTCTCCAGCCATTGTACCCAATGTTGACTGGCTCACAGCGAGTTCTCCAGCCATTGTACCCAACGTTGACTGGCTCACAGTGAGTTCTCCAGCCATTGTACCCATTGTTGACTGGCTCACAGCGAGTTCTCCAGCCATTGCACCCAGCTTCAACTGGCTCACAGTGAGTTCTCCAGCCATTGTACCCAACGTTGACTGGCTCACAGCAAGCTCTCCAGCCATTGCACCCAACTTCAACTGGCTCACAGCGAGTTCCCCAGCCATTGTACCCAACGTTGACTGGCTCACAGTGAGTTCTCCAGCCATTGTACCCAACGTTGACTGGCTCACAGTGAATTCTCCTGCCATTGTACCCAACGTTGACTGGCTCACAGTGAGTTCTCCAGCCACTTTACCCAATGTTGACTGGCTCACAGCGATTTCTCTAGCCATTGTACAGAATGTTGACTGGCTCACAGTGAGTTCTCCAGCCATTGTACCCAACTTTGACTGGCTCACAGTGAGTTCTCTAGCCATTGTACCTAACGTCGACTGGCTCACAGCGAGCTCTCCAGCAATTGTACCCAATGTTGACTGGCTCACAGCGAGCACTCCAGCCATTGTACCCAATGTTGACTGGCTCACAGCGAGCACTCCAGCAATTGTACCCAATGTTGACTGGCTCACAGCGAGCACTCCAGCCATTGTACCCAACGTTGACTGGCTCACAGCGAGTTCACCAGCCATTGTACCCAACTTCAACTGGCTCACAGCGAGTTCTCCCGCCATTGCACCCAATGTTGACTGGCTCACAGTGAGTTCTCCAGCCATTGTACCCAATGTTGACTGGCTCACAGCGAGCACTCCAGCCATTGTACCCAACGTTGACTGGCTCACTGTGAGTTCTCCAGCCATTGTACCAAATGCTGACTGACTCACAGCGAGCTCTCCAGCCATTGTACCCAACGTTGACTGGCTCACAGAGAGGTCTCCAGCCATTGTATCCAACTTCAACTGGCTCACAGTGAGTTCTCCAGCCATTGTAACCAACTTCAACTGGCTCACAGTGAGTTCTCCAGCCATTGCATCCAAATTCAACTGGCTCACAGCGAGTTCTCCAGCCATTGTACCCAATGTTGTCTGGTTCACAGTGAGTTCTCCAGCCATTATACCCAATGTTGACTGGCTCACAGCAAGCTCTACCGACATTGCATCCAACTTCAACTGGTTCACAGCGAGTTCTCCAGCCATTGTATCCAACATTGACTGGCTGACAGCAAGCTCTCCAGCCATTATACCCAGTGTTGACTGGCTCACAGCAAACTCTCCAGCCATTGCACCCAACTTCAACTGGCTCACAGTGAGTTCTCCAGCCATTGTACCCAACTTCAACTGGCTCACACGAGTTCTCCGGCCATTGTACCCAACGTTGACTGGCTCACAGCAAGCTCTACCGACGTTGCATCCAACTTCAACTGGCTCACAGCGAGTTCTCCAGCCATTGTTCCCAACTTCAACTGGCTCACAGTGAGTTCTCCAGCCATTGTACCCATCGTTGACTGGCTCACAGCAAACTCTCCAGCCATTGCACCCAACTTCAACTGGCTCACAGTGAGTTCTCCAGCCATTGTACCCAACGTTGACTGGCTCACAGTGAGTTCTCCAGCCATTGTACCCATTGTTGACTGGCTCACAGCGAGTTCTCCAGCCATTCTACCCAATGTTGACTGGCTCACAGTGAGTTCTCCAGCCATTGTACCCAATGTTGACCGGCTCACAGTGAGTTCTCCAGCCATTGTACCCAATGTTGACTGGCTCAGAGCGAGTTCTCCAGCCATTGTACCCAACGTTGACTGGTTCACTGTGAGTTCTCCAGCCATTGTACCAAATGCTGACTGACTCACAGCGAGCTCTCCAGCCATTGTACCCAACGTTGACTGGCTCACAGAGTGGTCTCCAGCCATTGTATCCAACTTCAACTGGCTCACAGTGAGTTCTCCAGCCATTGTAACCAACTTCAACTGGCTCACAGTGAGTTCTCCAGCCATTGCATCCAAATTCAACTGGCTCACAGCGAGTTCTCCAGCCATTGTACCCAATGTTGTCTGGTTCACAGTGAGTTCTCCAGCCATTGTACCCAACGTTGACTGGCTGACAGTGAGTTCTCCAGCCATTGTACCAAATGCTGACTGACTGACAGCGAGCTCTCCAGCCATTGTACCCAACGTTGACTGGCTCACAGAGAGCTCTCCAGCCATTGTACCCAACTTCAACTGCCTCACAGCGAGCTCTCCAGCCATTGTACCCAACTTCAACTGGCGCACACGAGTTCTCCGGCCATTGTACCCAAAGTTGACTGGCTCACAGCAAGCTCTACAGACATTGCATCCAACTTCAACTGGCTAACAGCGAGTTCTCCAGCCATTGTACCCAACGTTGACTGGCTCACAGTGAGTTCTCCAGCCATTGTACGCAACGTTGACTCGCTCACAGTGAATTCTCCTGCCATTGTACCCAATGATGACTGGCTCACAGCGAGTTCTCCAGACTTTGTACCAACGTTGACTGGCTCACAGTGAGTTCTCCAGTCATTGCACCCAACATCGACTGGCTCACAGTGAGTTCTGCAGCCACTGTACCCAGTGTTGACTGGCTCACAGCGATTTCTCTATCCATTGTACCCAATGTTGACTGGCTCACAGTGAGTTCTCCAGCCATTGTACCCAACTTTGACTGGCTCACAGTGAGTTCTCCAGCCACTGTACCCAGTGTTGACTGGCTCACAGCGATTTCTCTAGACATTGTACCCAACGTCAACTGGCTCATTGTGAGTTCTCCAGCCATTGTACCCAACGTTGACTGGCTCACAGCAAACTCTCCAGCCATTGCACCCAACTTCAACTGGCCAACAGCGAGTTCCCCAGCTATTGTACCCATCGTTGACTGGCTCACAGCAAACTCTCCAGCCATTGCACCCAACTTCAACTGGCTCACAGTGAGTTCTCCAGCCATTGTACCCAACGTTGACTGGCTCACAGTGAGTTCTCCAGCCATTGTACCCAATGTTGACTGGCTCACAGCGAGTTCTCCAGCCATTGGACCCAACGTTGACTGGCTCACAGTGAGTTCTCCAGCCTTTGCACCCAACTTCGACTGGCTCACAGTGAGTTCTCCAGCCATTATACCCAACGTTGACTGGCTCACAGTGAGTTCTCCAGCCATTGTACCCAATGTTGACCGGCTCACAGTGAGTTCTCCAGCCATTGTACCCAATGTTGACTGGCTCACAGCGAGTTCTCCAGCCATTGTACCCAACGTTGACTGGCTCACAGTGAGTTCTCCAGCCATTGTACCCATTGTTGACTGGCTCACAGCGAGTTCTCCAGCCATTGCACCCAGCTTCAACTGGCTCACAGTGAGTTCTCCAGCCATTGTACCCAACGTTGACTGGCTCACAGCAAGCTCTCCAGCCATTGCACCCAACTTCAACTGGCTCACAGTGAGTTCCCCAGCCATTGTACCCAATGTTGACTGGCTCACAGCGAGCACTCCAGCCATTGTACCCAACGTTGACTGGCTCACTGTGAGTTCTCCAGCCATTGTACCAAATGCTGACTGACTCACAGCGAGCTCTCCAGCCATTGTACCCAACGTTGACTGGCTCACAGAGAGGTCTCCAGCCATTGTATCCAACTTCAACTGGCTCACAGTGAGTTCTCCAGCCATTGTAACCAACTTCAACTGGCTCACAGTGAGTTCTCCAGCCATTGCATCCAAATTCAACTGGCTCACAGCGAGTTCTCCAGCCATTGTACCCAATGTTGTCTGGTTCACAGTGAGTTCTCCAGCCATTATACCCAATGTTGACTGGCTCACAGCAAGCTCTACCGACATTGCATCCAACTTCAACTGGTTCACAGCGAGTTCTCCAGCCATTGTATCCAACATTGACTGGCTGACAGCAAGCTCTCCAGCCATTATACCCAGTGTTGACTGGCTCACAGCAAACTCTCCAGCCATTGCACCCAACTTCAACTGGCTCACAGTGAGTTCTCCAGCCATTGTACCCAACTTCAACTGGCTCACACGAGTTCTCCGGCCATTGTACCCAACGTTGACTGGCTCACAGCAAGCTCTACCGACATTGCATCCAACTTCAACTGGCTCACAGCGAGTTCTCCAGCCATTGTTCCCAACTTCAACTGGCTCACAGTGAGTTCTCCAGCCATTGTACCCAACGTTGACTGGCTCACAGTGAGTTCTCCAGCCATTGTACCCATTGTTGACTGGCTCACAGCGAGTTCTCCAGCCATTCTACCCAATGTTGACTGGCTCACAGTGAGTTCTCCAGCCATTGTACCCAATGTTGACCGGCTCACAGTGAGTTCTCCAGCCATTGTACCCAATGTTGACTGGCTCAGAGCGAGTTCTCCAGCCATTGTACCCAACGTTGACTGGTTCACTGTGAGTTCTCCAGCCATTGTACCAAATGCTGACTGACTCACAGCGAGCTCTCCAGCCATTGTACCCAACGTTGACTGGCTCACAGAGTGGTCTCCAGCCATTGTATCCAACTTCAACTGGCTCACAGTGAGTTCTCCAGCCATTGTAACCAACTTCAACTGGCTCACAGTGAGTTCTCCAGCCATTGCATCCAAATTCAACTGGCTCACAGCGAGTTCTCCAGCCATTGTACCCAATGTTGTCTGGTTCACAGTGAGTTCTCCAGCCATTGTACCCAACGTTGACTGGCTGACAGTGAGTTCTCCAGCCATTGTACCAAATGCTGACTGACTGACAGCGAGCTCTCCAGCCATTGTACCCAACGTTGACTGGCTCACAGAGAGCTCTCCAGCCATTGTACCCAACTTCAACTGCCTCACAGCGAGCTCTCCAGCCATTGTACCCAACTTCAACTGGCGCACACGAGTTCTCCGGCCATTGTACCCAAAGTTGACTGGCTCACAGCAAGCTCTACAAACATTGCATCCAACTTCAACTGGCTCACAGCGAGTTCTCCAGCCATTGTACCCAACGTTGACTGGCTCATAGTGAGTTCTCCAGCCATTGTACGCAACGTTGACTGGCTCACAGTGAATTCTCCTGCCATTGTACCCAATGATGACTGGCTCACAGCGAGTTCTCCAGACTTTGTACCCAACGTTGACTGGCTCACAGTGAGTTCTCCAGTCATTGCACCCAACATCGACTGGCTCACAGTGAGTTCTGCAGCCACTGTACCCAGTGTTGACTGGCTCACAGCGATTTCTCTATCCATTGTACCCAATGTTGACTGGCTCACAGTGAGTTCTCCAGCCATTGTACCCAACTTTGACTGGCTCACAGTGAGTTCTCCAGCCACTGTACCCAGTGTTGACTGGCTCACAGCGATTTCTCTAGACATTGTACCCAACGTCAACTGGCTCATTGTGAGTTCTCCAGCCATTGTACCCAACGTTGACTGGCTCACAGCAAACTCTCCAGCCATTGCACCCAACTTCAACTGGCCAACAGCGAGTTCCCCAGCTATTGTACCCATCGTTGACTGGCTCACAGCAAACTCTCCAGCCATTGCACCCAACTTCAACTGGCTCACAGTGAGTTCTCCAGCCATTGTACCCAACGTTGACTGGCTCACAGTGAGTTCTCCAGCCATTGTACCCAATGTTGACTGGCTCACAGCGAGTTCTCCAGCCATTGGACCCAACGTTGACTGGCTCACAGTGAGTTCTCCAGCCTTTGCACCCAACTTCGACTGGCTCACAGTGAGTTCTCCAGCCATTATACCCAACGTTGACTGGCTCACAGTGAGTTCTCCAGCCATTGTACCCAATGTTGACCGGCTCACAGTGAGTTCTCCAGCCATTGTACCCAATGTTGACTGGCTCACAGCGAGTTCTCCAGCCATTGTACCCAACGTTGACTGGCTCACAGTGAGTTCTCCAGCCATTGTACCCATTGTTGACTGGCTCACAGCGAGTTCTCCAGCCATTGCACCCAGCTTCAACTGGCTCACAGTGAGTTCTCCAGCCATTGTACCCAACGTTGACTGGCTCACAGCAAGCTCTCCAGCCATTGCACCCAACTTCAACTGGCTCACAGCGAGTTCCCCAGCCATTGTACCCAACGTTGACTGGCTCACAGTGAGTTCTCCAGCCATTGTACCCAACGTTGACTGGCTCACAGTGAATTCTCCTGCCATTGTACCCAACGTTGACTGGCTCACAGTGAGTTCTCCAGCCACTTTACCCAATGTTGACTGGCTCACAGCGATTTCTCTAGCCATTGTACAGAATGTTGACTGGCTCACAGTGAGTTCTCCAGCCATTGTACCCAACTTTGACTGGCTCACAGTGAGTTCTCTAGCCATTGTACCTAACGTCGACTGGCTCACAGCGAGCTCTCCAGCAATTGTACCCAATGTTGACTGGCTCACAGCGAGCACTCCAGCCATTGTACCCAATGTTGACTGGCTCACAGCGAGCACTCCAGCAATTGTACCCAATGTTGACTGGCTCACAGCGAGCACTCCAGCCATTGTACCCAATGTTGACTGGCTCACAGCGAGTTCTCCAGCCATTGTACCCAATGTTGTCTGGTTCACAGTGAGTTCTCCAGCCATTGTACCCAACGTTGACTGGCTGACAGTGAGTTCTCCAGCCATTGTACCAAATGCTGACTGACTGACAGCGAGCTCTCCAGCCATTGTACCCAACGTTGACTGGCTCACAGAGAGCTCTCCAGCCATTGTACCCAACTTCAACTGCCTCACAGCGAGCTCTCCAGCCATTGTACCCAACTTCAACTGGCGCACACGAGTTCTCCGGCCATTGTACCCAAAGTTGACTGGCTCACAGCAAGCTCTACAGACATTGCATCCAACTTCAACTGGCTCACAGCGAGTTCTCCAGCCATTGTACCCAACGTTGACTGGCTCACAGTGAGTTCTCCAGCCATTGTACGCAACGTTGACTGGCTCACAGTGAATTCTCCTGCCATTGTACCCAATGATGACTGGCTCACAGCGAGTTCTCCAGACTTTGTACCCAACGTTGACTGGCTCACAGTGAGTTCTCCAGTCATTGCACCCAACATCGACTGGCTCACAGTGAGTTCTGCAGCCACTGTACCCAGTGTTGACTGGCTCACAGCGATTTCTCTATCCATTGTACCCAATGTTGACTGGCTCACAGTGAGTTCTCCAGCCATTGTACCCAACTTTGACTGGCTCACAGTGAGTTCTCCAGCCACTGTACCCAGTGTTGACTGGCTCACAGCGATTTCTCTAGACATTGTACCCAACGTCAACTGGCTCATTGTGAGTTCTCCAGCCATTGTACCCAACGTTGTCTGGCTCACAGCAAACTCTCCAGCCATTGCACCCAACTTCAACTGGCCAACAGCGAGTTCCCCAGCTATTGTACCCATCGTTGACTGGCTCACAGCAAACTCTCCAGCCATTGCACCCAACTTCAACTGGCTCACAGTGAGTTCTCCAGCCATTGTACCCAACGTTGACTGGCTCACAGTGAGTTCTCCAGCCATTGTACCCAATGTTGACTGGCTCACAGCGAGTTCTCCAGCCATTGGACCCAACGTTGACTGGCTCACAGTGAGTTCTCCAGCCTTTGCACCCAACTTCGACTGGCTCACAGTGAGTTCTCCAGCCATTATACCCAACGTTGACTGGCTCACAGTGAGTTCTCCAGCCATTGTACCCAATGTTGACCGGCTCACAGTGAGTTCTCCAGCCATTGTACCCAATGTTGACTGGCTCACAGCGAGTTCTCCAGCCATTGTACCCAACGTTGACTGGCTCACAGTGAGTTCTCCAGCCATTGTACCCATTGTTGACTGGCTCACAGCGAGTTCTCCAGCCATTGCACCCAGCTTCAACTGGCTCACAGTGAGTTCTCCAGCCATTGTACCCAACGTTGACTGGCTCACAGCAAGCTCTCCAGCCATTGCACCCAACTTCAACTGGCTCACAGCGAGTTCCCCAGCCATTGTACCCAACGTTGACTGGCTCACAGTGAGTTCTCCAGCCATTGTACCCAACGTTGACTGGCTCACAGTGAATTCTCCTGCCATTGTACCCAACGTTGACTGGCTCACAGTGAGTTCTCCAGCCACTTTACCCAATGTTGACTGGCTCACAGCGATTTCTCTAGCCATTGTACAGAATGTTGACTGGCTCACAGTGAGTTCTCCAGCCATTGTACCCAACTTTGACTGGCTCACAGTGAGTTCTCTAGCCATTGTACCTAACGTCGACTGGCTCACAGCGAGCTCTCCAGCAATTGTACCCAATGTTGACTGGCTCACAGCGAGCACTCCAGCCATTGTACCCAATGTTGACTGGCTCACAGTGAGTTCTCCAGCCATTGTACCCAATGTTGACTGGCTCACAGCGAGCACTCCAGCCATTGTACCCAACGTTGACTGGCTCACTGTGAGTTCTCCAGCCATTGTACCAAATGCTGACTGACTCACAGCGAGCTCTCCAGCCATTGTACCCAACGTTGACTGGCTCACAGAGAGGTCTCCAGCCATTGTATCCAACTTCAACTGGCTCACAGTGAGTTCTCCAGCCATTGTAACCAACTTCAACTGGCTCACAGTGAGTTCTCCAGCCATTGCATCCAAATTCAACTGGCTCACAGCGAGTTCTCCAGCCATTGTACCCAATGTTGTCTGGTTCACAGTGAGTTCTCCAGCCATTATACCCAATGTTGACTGGCTCACAGCAAGCTCTACCGACATTGCATCCAACTTCAACTGGTTCACAGCGAGTTCTCCAGCCATTGTATCCAACATTGACTGGCTGACAGCAAGCTCTCCAGCCATTATACCCAGTGTTGACTGGCTCACAGCAAACTCTCCAGCCATTGCAACCAACTTCAACTGGCTCACAGTGAGTTCTCCAGCCATTGTACCCAACTTCAACTGGCTCACACGAGTTCTCCGGCCATTGTACCCAACGTTGACTGGCTCACAGCAAGCTCTACCGACATTGCATCCAACTTCAACTGGCTCACAGCGAGTTCTCCAGCCATTGTTCCCAACTTCAACTGGCTCACAGTGAGTTCTCCAGCCATTGTACCCATCGTTGACTGGCTCACAGCAAACTCTCCAGCCATTGCACCCAACTTCAACTGGCTCACAGTGAGTTCTCCAGCCATTGTACCCAACGTTGACTGGCTCACAGTGAGTTCTCCAGCCATTGTACCCATTGTTGACTGGCTCACAGTGAGTTCTCCAGCCATTCTACCCAATGTTGACTGGCTCACAGTGAGTTCTCCAGCCATTGTACCCAATGTTGACCGGCTCACAGTGAGTTCTCCAGCCATTGTACCCAATGTTGACTGGCTCAGAGCGAGTTCTCCAGCCATTGTACCCAACGTTGACTGGTTCACTGTGAGTTCTCCAGCCATTGTACCAAATGCTGACTGACTCACAGCGAGCTCTCCAGCCATTGTACCCAAAGTTGACTGGCTCACAGCAAGCTCTACAGACATTGCATCCAACTTCAACTGGCTCACAGCGAGTTCTCCAGCCATTGTACCCAACGTTGACTGGCTCACAGCGATTTCTCTATCCATTGTACCCAATGTTGACTGGCTCACAGTGAGTTCTCCAGCCATTGTACCCAACTTTGACTGGCTCACAGTGAGTTCTCCAGCCACTGTACCCAGTGTTGACTGGCTCACAGCGATTTCTCTAGACATTGTACCCAACGTCAACTGGCTCATTGTGAGTTCTCCAGCCATTGTACCCAACGTTGACTGGCTCACAGCAAACTCTCCAGCCATTGCACCCAACTTCAACTGGCCAACAGCGAGTTCCCCAGCTATTGTACCCATCGTTGACTGGCTCACAGCAAACTCTCCAGCCATTGCACCCAACTTCAACTGGCTCACAGTGAGTTCTCCAGCCATTGTACCCAACGTTGACTGGCTCACAGTGAGTTCTCCAGCCATTGTACCCAATGTTGACTGGCTCACAGCGAGTTCTCCAGCCATTGGACCCAACGTTGACTGGCTCACAGTGAGTTCTCCAGCCTTTGCACCCAACTTCGACTGGCTCACAGTGAGTTCTCCAGCCATTATACCCAACGTTGACTGGCTCACAGTGAGTTCTCCAGCCATTGTACCCAATGTTGACCGGCTCACAGTGAGTTCTCCAGCCATTGTACCCAATGTTGACTGGCTCACAGCGAGTTCTCCAGCCATTGTACCCAACGTTGACTGGCTCACAGTGAGTTCTCCAGCCATTGTACCCATTGTTGACTGGCTCACAGCGAGTTCTCCAGCCATTGCACCCAGCTTCAACTGGCTCACAGTGAGTTCTCCAGCCATTGTACCCAACGTTGACTGGCTCACAGCAAGCTCTCCAGCCATTGCACCCAACTTCAACTGGCTCACAGCGAGTTCCCCAGCCATTGTACCCAACGTTGACTGGCTCACAGTGAGTTCTCCAGCCATTGTACCCAACGTTGACTGGCTCACAGTGAATTCTCCTGCCATTGTACCCAACGTTGACTGGCTCACAGTGAGTTCTCCAGCCACTTTACCCAATGTTGACTGGCTCACAGCGATTTCTCTAGCCATTGTACAGAATGTTGACTGGCTCACAGTGAGTTCTCCAGCCATTGTACCCAACTTTGACTGGCTCACAGTGAGTTCTCTAGCCATTGTACCTAACGTCGACTGGCTCACAGCGAGCTCTCCAGCAATTGTACCCAATGTTGACTGGCTCACAGCGAGCACTCCAGCCATTGTACCCAATGTCTGGAGTGCTCACAGTGAGTTCTCCAGCCATTGTACCCAATGTTGACTGGCTCACTGTGAGTTCTCCAGCCATTGTACCAAATGCTGACTGACTCACAGCGAGCTCTCCAGCCATTGTACCCAACGTTGACTGGCTCACAGAGAGGTCTCCAGCCATTGTATCCAACTTCAACTGGCTCACAGTGAGTTCTCCAGCCATTGTAACCAACTTCAACTGGCTCACAGTGAGTTCTCCAGCCATTGCATCCAAATTCAACTGGCTCACAGCGAGTTCTCCAGCCATTGTACCCAATGTTGTCTGGTTCACAGTGAGTTCTCCAGCCATTATACCCAATGTTGACTGGCTCACAGCAAGCTCTACCGACATTGCATCCAACTTCAACTGGTTCACAGCGAGTTCTCCAGCCATTGTATCCAACATTGACTGGCTGACAGCAAGCTCTCCAGCCATTATACCCAGTGTTGACTGGCTCACAGCAAACTCTCCAGCCATTGCAACCAACTTCAACTGGCTCACAGTGAGTTCTCCAGCCATTGTACCCAACTTCAACTGGCTCACACGAGTTCTCCGGCCATTGTACCCAACGTTGACTGGCTCACAGCAAGCTCTACCGACATTGCATCCAACTTCAACTGGCTCACAGCGAGTTCTCCAGCCATTGTTCCCAACTTCAACTGGCTCACAGTGAGTTCTCCAGCCATTGTACCCATCGTTGACTGGCTCACAGCAAACTCTCCAGCCATTGCACCCAACTTCAACTGGCTCACAGTGAGTTCTCCAGCCATTGTACCCAACGTTGACTGGCTCACAGTGAGTTCTCCAGCCATTGTACCCATTGTTGACTGGCTCACAGCGAGTTCTCCAGCCATTCTACCCAATGTTGACTGGCTCACAGTGAGTTCTCCAGCCATTGTACCCAATGTTGACCGGCTCACAGTGAGTTCTCCAGCCATTGTACCCAATGTTGACTGGCTCAGAGCGAGTTCTCCAGCCATTGTACCCAACGTTGACTGGTTCACTGTGAGTTCTCCAGCCATTGTACCAAATGCTGACTGACTCACAGCGAGCTCTCCAGCCATTGTACCCAACGTTGACTGGCTCACAGAGTGGTCTCCAGCCATTGTATCCAACTTCAACTGGCTCACAGTGAGTTCTCCAGCCATTGTAACCAACTTCAACTGGCTCACAGTGAGTTCTCCAGCCATTGCATCCAAATTCAACTGGCTCACAGCGAGTTCTCCAGCCATTGTACCCAATGTTGTCTGGTTCACAGTGAGTTCTCCAGCCATTGTACCCAACGTTGACTGGCTGACAGTGAGTTCTCCAGCCATTGTACCAAATGCTGACTGACTGACAGCGAGCTCTCCAGCCATTGTACCCAACGTTGACTGGCTCACAGAGAGCTCTCCAGCCATTGTACCCAACTTCAACTGCCTCACAGCGAGCTCTCCAGCCATTGTACCCAACTTCAACTGGCGCACACGAGTTCTCGGGCCATTGTACCCAAAGTTGACTGGCTCACAGCAAGCTCTACAGACATTGCATCCAACTTCAACTGGCTCACAGCGAGTTCTCCAGCCATTGTACCCAACGTTGACTGGCTCACAGTGAGTTCTCCAGCCATTGTACGCAACGTTGACTGGCTCACAGTGAATTCTCCTGCCATTGTACCCAATGATGACTGGCTCACAGCGAGTTCTCCAGACTTTGTACCCAACGTTGACTGGCTCACAGTGAGTTCTCCAGTCATTGCACCCAACATCGACTGGCTCACAGTGAGTTCTGCAGCCACTGTACCCAGTGTTGACTGGCTCACAGCGATTTCTCTATCCATTGTACCCAATGTTGACTGGCTCACAGTGAGTTCTCCAGCCATTGTACCCAACTTTGACTGGCTCACAGTGAGTTCTCCAGCCACTGTACCCAGTGTTGACTGGCTCACAGCGATTTCTCTAGACATTGTACCCAACGTCAACTGGCTCATTGTGAGTTCTCCAGCCATTGTACCCAACGTTGACTGGCTCACAGCAAACTCTCCAGCCATTGCACCCAACTTCAACTGGCCAACAGCGAGTTCCCCAGCTATTGTACCCATCGTTGACTGGCTCACAGCAAACTCTCCAGCCATTGCACCCAACTTCAACTGGCTCACAGTGAGTTCTCCAGCCATTGTACCCAACGTTGACTGGCTCACAGTGAGTTCTCCAGCCATTGTACCCAATGTTGACTGGCTCACAGCGAGTTCTCCAGCCATTGGACCCAACGTTGACTGGCTCACAGTGAGTTCTCCAGCCTTTGCACCCAACTTCGACTGGCTCACAGTGAGTTCTCCAGCCATTATACCCAACGTTGACTGGCTCACAGTGAGTTCTCCAGCCATTGTACCCAATGTTGACCGGCTCACAGTGAGTTCTCCAGCCATTGTACCCAATGTTGACTGGCTCACAGCGAGTTCTCCAGCCATTGTACCCAACGTTGACTGGCTCACAGTGAGTTCTCCAGCCATTGTACCCATTGTTGACTGGCTCACAGCGAGTTCTCCAGCCATTGCACCCAGCTTCAACTGGCTCACAGTGAGTTCTCCAGCCATTGTACCCAACGTTGACTGGCTCACAGCAAGCTCTCCAGCCATTGCACCCAACTTCAACTGGCTCACAGCGAGTTCCCCAGCCATTGTACCCAACGTTGACTGGCTCACAGTGAGTTCTCCAGCCATTGTACCCAACGTTGACTGGCTCACAGTGAATTCTCCTGCCATTGTACCCAACGTTGACTGGCTCACAGTGAGTTCTCCAGCCACTTTACCCAATGTTGACTGGCTCACAGCGATTTCTCTAGCCATTGTACAGAATGTTGACTGGCTCACAGTGAGTTCTCCAGCCATTGTACCCAACTTTGACTGGCTCACAGTGAGTTCTCTAGCCATTGTACCTAACGTCGACTGGCTCACAGCGAGCTCTCCAGCAATTGTACCCAATGTTGACTGGCTCACAGCGAGCACTCCAGCCATTGTACCCAATGTTGACTGGCTCACAGCGAGCACTCCAGCAATTGTACCCAATGTTGACTGGCTCACAGCGAGCACTCCAGCCATTGTACCCAACGTTGACTGGCTCACAGCGAGTTCACCAGCCATTGTACCCAACTTCAACTGGCTCACAGCGAGTTCTCCCGCCATTGCACCCAATGTTGACTGGCTCACAGTGTGTTCTCCAGCCATTGTACCCAATGTTGACTGGCTCACAGCGAGCACTCCAGCCATTGTACCCAACGTTGACTGGCTCACTGTGAGTTCTCCAGCCATTGTACCAAATGCTGACTGACTCACAGCGAGCTCTCCAGCCATTGTACCCAACGTTGACTGGCTCACAGAGAGGTCTCCAGCCATTGTATCCAACTTCAACTGGCTCACAGTGAGTTCTCCAGCCATTGTAACCAACTTCAACTGGCTCACAGTGAGTTCTCCAGCCATTGCATCCAAATTCAACTGGCTGACAGCGAGTTCTCCAGCCATTGTACCCAATGTTGTCTGGTTCACAGTGAGTTCTCCAGCCATTGTACCCAACGTTGACTGGCTGACAGTGAGTTCTCCAGCCATTGTACCAAATGCTGACTGACTCACAGCGAGCTCTCCAGCCATTGTACCCAACGTTGACTGGCTCACAGAGAGCTCTACAACCATTGCACCCAACATCGACTGGCTCACAGTGAGTTCTCCAGCCATTGTACCCAACGTTGACTGGCTCACAGTGAATTCTCCTGCCATTGTACCCAATGATGACTGGCTCACATCGAGTTCTCCAGACTTTGTACCCAACGTTGACTGGCTCACAGTGAGTTCTCCAGTCATTGCACCCAACATCGACTGGCTCACAGTGAGTTCTGCAGCCACTGTACCCAGTGTTGACTGGCTCACAGCGATTTCTCTATCCATTGTACCCAATGTTGACTGGCTCACAGTGAGTTCTCCAGCCATTGTACCCAACTTTGACTGGCTCACAGTGAGTTCTCCAGCCACTGTACCCAGTGTTGACTGGCTCACAGCGATTTCTCTAGCCATTGTATCCAACGTCAACTGGCTCATAGTGAGTTCTCCAGCCATTGTACCCAACGTTGACTGGCTCACAGCAAACTCTCCAGCCATTGCACCCAACTTCAACTGGCCCACATCGAGTACCCCAGCTATTGTACCCAACGTTGACTGGCTCACAGCAATCTCTCCAGCCATTGCACCCAACTTCAACTGGCCCACAGCGATTTCTCCAGCCATTGTACCCAACTTTGACTGGCTCACAGTGAGTTCTCCAGCCATTGCACCCAACTTCAACTGGCTCACAGCAAGTTCCACAGCTATTGTACCCAACGTTGACTGGCTCACAGCAAACTCTCCAGCCATTGTACCCAATGTTGACTGGCTCACAGTGAGTTCTCCAGCCATTGCACCCAACTTCAACTGGCTGACAGCGAGTTCCCCAGCCATTGTACCCAACGTTGACTGGCTCACAGTGAGTTCTCCAGCCATTGTACCCAATGTTGACTGGCTCACAGCGAGTTCTCCAGCCATTGTACTCAACGTTGACTGGCTCGCAGCGAGTTCTCCAGCCATTGCATCCAACTTCAACTGGCTCACAGCAAGTTCTCCAGCCATTGTGCCCAACGTTGACGGGCTCACAGCAAGCTCTCCAGCCATTGTACCCAACTTCAACTGGCTCACAGTGAGTATCCAGCCGTTATACCCTACGTTGACTGGCTCACAGCAAACTCTCCAGCCATTGCACCCAACTTCAACTTGCTCACAGTGAGTTCTCCAGCCATTGTACCCATTGTTGACTGGCTCACAGCGAGTTCTCCAGCCATTGTACCCAATGTTGACTGGCTCACAGTGAATTCTCCAGCCATTGTACCCAACGTTGACTGACTCACAGCAAGCTCTCCAGCCATTGCACCCAACTTCTACTGGCTCACAGCAAGTTCCCCAGCTATTGTACCCAACGGTGACTAGCTCAGAGTGAGTTCTCCAGCCATTGTACCCAATGTTGAGTGGCTCACAGCGAGTTCACCAGCCATTGTACCCAACATTGACTGGCTCACAGTGAATTCTCCAGCCATTGTACCCAATGTTGACTGGCTCACAGCGAGTTCTCCAGCCATTGTACCCAACATTGACTGGCTCACAGTGAATTCTCCAGCCATTGCACCCAACTTCAACTGGCTCACAGCGAGTTCCCCAGCTATTGTACCCAACGTTGACTGGCTCACAGTGAGTTCTCCAGCCATTGTACCCAACGTTGACTGGCTCACAGCGAATTCTCCAGCCATCGTACCCAACTTTGACTGGTTCACAGCGAGCTCGCCAGCCATTGTATCCAACGTTGACTGGCTGACAGCAAGCTCTCCAGTCATTATACCCAGTGTTGACTGGCTCACAGCAAACACTCCAGCCATTGCACCCAACTTCAACTGGCTCACAGTGAGTTCTCCAGCCATTGTACCCAACTTCAACTGGCTCACACGAGTTCTCCGGCCATTTGTACCCAACGTTGACTGGCTCACAGCAAGCTCTACCGACATTGCATCCAACTTCAACTGGTTCACAGCGAGTTCTCCAGCCATTGTACCCAACTTCGACTGGCTCACAGTGAGTTCTCCAACCATTGCACCCATCATTGACTGGCTCACAGTGAGTTCTCCAGACATTGTACCCAGCGTTGACTGGCTCACAGTGAGTTCTCCAGCCATTGTACCCAATGCTGACTGGCTCACAGTGAGTTCCCCAGCCATTGTACCCAACGTTGACTGGCTCACAGCGAGTTCTCCAGCCATTGTACCCAACGTTGACTGGCTCACAGTGAGTTCTCCAGCCATTGTACCCATTGTTGACTGGCTCACAGCGAGTTCTCCAGCCATTGTACCCAATGTTGACTGGCTCACAGTGAATTCTCCAGCCATTGTACCCAACGTTGACTGACTCACAGCAAGCTCTCCAGCCATTGCACCCAACTTCTACTGGCTCACAGCGAGTTCCCCAGCTATTGTACCCAACGGTGACTAGCTCAGAGTGAGTTCTCCAGCCATTGTACCCAATGTTGAGTGGCTCACAGCGAGTTCACCAGCCATTGTACCCAACGTTGACTGACTCACAGCAAGCTCTCCAGCCATTGCACCCATCTTCTACTGGCTCACAGCGAGTTCCCCAGCTATTGTACCCAACGTTGACTAGCTCAGAGTGAGTTCTCCAGCCATTGTACCCAATGTTGAGTGGCTCACAGCGAGTTCACCAGCCATTGTACCCAACATTGACTGGCTCACAGTGAATTCTCCAGCCATTGTACCCAATGTTGACTGGCTCACAGCGAGTTCTCCAGCCATTGCATCCAATTTCAACTGGCTCACAGCGAGTTCTCCAGCCATTGTGCCCAACGTTGACTGGCTCACAGCAAGCTCTCCAGGCATTGTACCCAATGTTGACTGGTTCACAGTGAGTTCTCCAGCCATTGTACCCAATGTTGACTGGCTCACAGCGAGTTCTCCAGCCATTGTACCCAACGTTGACTGGCTCACAGTGAGTTCTCCAGCCATTGTACCCATTGTTGACTGGCTCACAGCGAGCTCTCCAGCCATTGCACCCAACTTCAGCTGGCTCACAGCGAGTTCCCCAGCTATTGTAACCAACGTTGACTGGCTCACAGTGAATTCTCCAGCCATTGTACCCAATGTTGACTGGCTCACAGCGAGTTCTCCAGCCATTGTACCCAACGTTGACTGGCTCACAGTGAGTTCTCCAGCCATTGTACCCAACGTTGACTGGCTCACTGTGAGCTCTCCAGCCATTGTACCCAACGTTGACTGGCTCACAGCAAGCTCTCCAGCCATTGCACCCATCTTCATCTGGCTCACATCGAGTTCTCCAGCCATTGTACCCAACGTTGACTGGCTCACAGCGAGCTCTCCAGCCACTGTACCCAACTTCAACTGGCTCGCAGCGAGTTCTCCAGCCATTGTACCCAACGTTGACTGGCTGACAGCGAGTTCTCCAGCCATTCTACCCAATGTTGACTGGCTCACAGCAAGCTCTACCGACATTGCATCCAACTTCAACTGGTTCACAGCGAGTTCTCCAGCCATTGTATCCAACGTTGACTGGCTGACAGCAAGCTCTCCAGCCATTATACCCAGTGTTGACTGGCTCACAGCAAACTCTCCAGCCATTGCACCCAACTTCAACTGGCTCACAGTGAGTTCTCCAGCCATTGTACCCAACTTCAACTGGCTCACACGAGTTCTCCGGCCATTGTACCCAACGTTGACTGGCTCACAGCAAGCTCTACCGACATTGCATCCAACTTCAACTGGTTCACAGTGTTTTCTCCAACCATTGCACCCAACATCGACTGGCTCACAGTGAGTTCTCCAGCCATTGTACCCAGCGTTGACTGGCTCACAGTGAGTTCTCCAGCCATTGTACCCAATGCTGACTGGCTCACAGTGAGTTCTCTAGCCATTGTACCCATTGTTGACTGGCTCACAGCGAGTTCTCCAGCCATTGTACCCAATGTTGACTGGCTCACAGTGAATTCTCCAGCCATTGTACCCAACGTTGACTGACTCACAGCAAGCTCTCCAGCCATTGCACCCAACTTCTACTGGCTCACAGCGAGTTCCCCAGCTATTGTACCCAACGTTGACTAGCTCAGAGTGAGTTCTCCAGCCATTGTACCCAATGTTGAGTGGCTCACAGCGAGTTCACCAGCCATTGTACCCAACATTGACTGGCTCACAGCGAGTTCTCCAGCCATTGTACCCAATGTTGACTGGCTCACATTGAATTCTCCAGCCATTGTACCCAATGTTGACTGGCTCACAGTGAATTCTCCAGCCATTGTACCCAACGTTGACTGACTCACAGCAAGCTCTCCAGCCATTGCACCCAACTTCTACTGGCTCACAGCGAGTTCCCCAGCTATTGTACCCAACGTTGACTAGCTCAGAGTGAGTTCTCCAGCCATTGTACCCAATGTTGAGTGGCTCACAGCGAGTTCACCAGCCATTGTACCCAACATTGACTGGCTCACAGTGAATTCTCCAGCCATTGTACCCAATGTTGACTGGCTCACAGCGAGTTCTCCAGCCATTGTACCCAACATTGACTGGCTCACAGTGAATTCTCCAGCAATTGTACCCAATATTGACTGGCTCACAGCGAGTTCTCCTGCCATTGTACCCAATACTGACTGGCTCAGAGCGAGCTCTCCAGCCATTGTACCCAACTTCAACTGGCTCACACGAGTTCTCCAGCCATTGTACCCAACTTCAGCTGGCTCACAGTGATTTCTCCAGCCATTGTACCCAAAGTTGACTGGCTCACAGCAAGCTCTACAGACATTGCATCCAACTTCATCTGGCTCACAGCGAGTTCTCCAGCCATTGTACCCAACTTCGACTGGCTCACAGTGAGTTCTCCAACCATTGCACCCAACATCGACTGGCTGACAGCAAGCTCTCCAGCCATTGCACCCAACTTCAACTGGCTCACAGCGAGTTCCCCAGCTATTGTACCCAACGTTGACTGGCTCACAGTGAGTTCTCCAGCCATTGTACCCAACGTTGACTGGCTCACAGCGAATTCTCCAGCCATCGTACCCAACTTTGACTGGTTCACAGCGAGCTCGCCAGCCATTGTATCCAACGTTGACTGGCTGACAGCAAGCTCTCCAGTCATTATACCCAGTGTTGACTGGCTCACAGCAAACTCTCCAGCCATTGCACCCAACTTCAACTGGCTCACAGTGAGTTCTCCAGCCATTGTACCCAACTTCAACTGGCTCACACGAGTTCTCCGGCCATTGTACCCAACGTTGACTGGCTCACAGCAAGCTCTACCGACATTGCATCCAACTTCAACTGGTTCACAGCGAGTTCTCCAGCCATTGTACCCAACTTCGACTGGCTCACAGTGAGTTCTCCAACCATTGCACCCATCATTGACTGGCTCACAGTGAGTTCTCCAGACATTGTACCCAGCGTTGACTGGCTCACAGTGAGTTCTCCAGCCATTGTACCCAATGCTGACTGGCTCACAGTGAGTTCCCCAGCCATTGTACCCAATGTTGACTGGCTCACAGCGAGTTCTCCAGCCATTGTACCCAACGTTGACTGGCTCACAGTGAGTTCTCCAGCCATTGTACCCATTGTTGACTGGCTCACAGCGAGTTCTCCAGCCATTGTACCCAATGTTGACTGGCTCACAGTGAATTCTCCAGCCATTGTACCCAACGTTGACTGACTCACAGCAAGCTCTCCAGCCATTGCACCCAACTTCTACTGGCTCACAGCGAGTTCCCCAGCTATTGTACCCAACGGTGACTAGCTCAGAGTGAGTTCTCCAGCCATTGTACCCAATGTTGAGTGGCTCACAGCGAGTTCACCAGCCATTGTACCCAACGTTGACTGACTCACAGCAAGCTCTCCAGCCATTGCACCCAACTTCTACTGGCTCACAGCGAGTTCCCCAGCTATTGTACCCAACGTTGACTAGCTCAGAGTGAGTTCTCCAGCCATTGTACCCAATGTTGAGTGGCTCACAGCGAGTTCACCAGCCATTGTACCCAACATTGACTGGCTCACAGTGAATTCTCCAGCCATTGTACCCAATGTTGACTGGCTCACAGCGAGTTCTCCAGCCATTGTACCCAACATTAACTGGCTCACAGTGAATTCTCCAGCCATTGTACCCAATATTGACTGGCTCACAGCGAGTTCTCCTGCCATTGTACCCAATATTGACTGGCTCACAGCGAGCTCTCCAGCCATTGTACCCAACTTCAACTGGCTCACACGAGTTCTCCAGCCATTGTACCCAACTTCAGCTGGCTCACAGTGATTTCTCCAGCCATTGTACCCAAAGTTGACTGGCTCACAGCAAGCTCTACAGACATTGCATCCAACTTCAACTGGCTCACAGCGAGTTCTCCAGCCATTGTACCCAACTTCGACTGGCTCACAGTGAGTTCTCCAACCATTGCACCCAACATCGACTGGCTGACAGCAAGCTCTCCAGCCATTGCACACAAATTCAACTGGCTCACAGCGAGTTCCCCAGCTATTGTACCCATCGTTGACTGGCTCACAGTGAGTTCTCCAGCCATTGTACCCAACGTTGACTGGCTCACAGCGAATTCTCCAGCCATCGTACCCAACGTTGACTGGTTCACAGCGAGCTCGCCAGCCATTGTATCCAACGTTGACTGGCTGACAGCACGCTCTCCAGCCATTGCACCCAACTTCTACTGGCTCACAGCGAGTTCCCCAGCTATTGTACCCAACGTTGACTAGCTCAGAGTGATTTCTCCAGCCATTGTACCCAATGTTGACTGGCTCACAGCGAGTTCTCCAGCCATTGTACCCAACATTGACTGGCTCACAGTGAATTCTCCAGCCATTGTACCCAATATTGACTGGCTCACAGCGAGTTGTTCTGCCATTGTACCCAATATTGACTGGCTCACAGCGAGCTCTCCAGCCATTGTACCCAACTTCAACTGGCTCACACGAGTTCTCCTGCCATTGTACCCAACTTCAGCTGGCTCACAGTGATTTCTCCAGCCATTGTACCCAAAGTTGACTGGCTCACAGCAAGCTCTACAGACATTGCATCCAACTTCAACTGGCTCACAGCGAGTTCTCCAGCCATTGTACCCAACTTCGACTGGCTCACAGTGAGTTCTCCAACCATTGCACCCAACATCGACTGGCTGACAGCAAGCTCTCCAGCCATTGCACACAACTTCAACTGGCTCACAGCATTTCCCCAGCTATTGTACCCATCGTTGACTGGCTCACAGTGAGTTCTCCAGCCATTGTACCCAATGTTGACTGGCTCACAGCGAATTCTCCAGCCATCGTACCCAACGTTGACTGGTTCACAGCGAGCTCGCCAGCCATTGTATCCAACGTTGACTGGCTGACAGCAAGCTCTCCAGCCATTATACCCAGTGTTGAATGGCTCACAGCAAACTCTCCAGCCATTGCACCCAACTTCAACTGGCTCACAGTGAGTTCTCCAGCCATTGTACCCAACTTCAACTGGCTCACACGAGTTCTCCGGCCATTGTACCCACCGTTGACTGGCTCACAGCAAGCTCTACCGACATTGCATCCAACTTCAACTGGTTCACAGCGAGTTCTCCAGCCATTGTACCCAACTTCGACTGGCTCACAGTGATTTCTCCAGACATTGTACCCAGCGTTGACTGGCTCACAGTGAATTCTCCAGCCATTGTACCCAATGTTGACTGGCTCACAGCGAGTTCTCCAGCCATTGTACCCAACATTGACTGGCTCACAGTGAATTCTCCAGCCATTGTACCCAATATTGACTGGCTCACAGCGAGTTCTCCTGCCATTGTACCCAATATTGACTGGCTCACAGCGAGCTCTGCAGCCATTGTACCCAACTTCAACTGGCTCACACAAGTTCTCCAGCCATTGTACCCAACTTCAGCTGGCTCACAGTGATTTCTCCAGCCATTGTACCCAAAGTTGACTGGCTCACAGCAAGCTCTACAGACATTGCATCCAACTTCAACTGGCTCACAGCGAGTTCTCCAGCCATTGTACCCAACTTCGACTGGCTCACAGTGAGTTCTCCAACCATTGCACCCAACATCGACTGGCTGACAGCAAGCTGTCCAGCCATTGCACCCAACTTCAACTGGCTCACAGCCAGTTCCCCAGCTATTGTACCCAACGTTGACTGGCTCACAGTGAGCTCTCCAGCCATTGTACCCAATGTTGACTGGCTCACAGCAAGCTCTCCAGCCATTGTACCCAACGTTGACTGGCTCACAGTGAATTCTCCAGCCATTGTACCCAATGTTGACTGGCTCACATCGAGTTCTCCAGCCATTGTACCCAACTTCAACTGGCTCACAGCGAGCTCTCCAGCCATTGTACCGAACTTCGACTGGCTCACAGTGAGTTCTCCAACCATTGCACCCAACATCGACTGGCTCACAGTGAGTTCTCCAGCCATTGTACCCAACGTTGACTAGCTCACAGTGAGTTCCCCAGCCATTGTACCCAACGTTGACTGTCTCACTGTGAGTTCTACAGCCATTGTACCCAATGTTGACTGGCTCACAGCGAGTTCTCCAGTCAGTGTCCCCAATGTTGACTGGCTCACAGCGAGTTTTCCAGCCATTGTACCCAACTTCAACTGGCTCACATTGAGTTCTCCAGCCATTGCACACAACTTCAACTGGCTCACAGCATTTCCCCAGCTATTGTACCCATCGTTGACTGGCTCACAGTGAGTTCTCCAGCCATTGTACCCAATGTTGACTGGCTCACAGCGAATTCTCCAGCCATCGTACCCAACGTTGACTGGTTCACAGCGAGCTCGCCAGCCATTGTATCCAACGTTGACTGGCTGACAGCAAGCTCTCCAGCCATTATACCCAGTGTTGAATGGCTCACAGCAAACTCTCCAGCCATTGCACCCAACTTCAACTGGCTCACAGTGAGTTCTCCAGCCATTGTACCCAACTTCAACTGGCTCACACGAGTTCTCCGGCCATTGTACCCACCGTTGACTGGCTCACAGCAAGCTCTACCGACATTGCATCCAACTTCAACTGGTTCACAGCGAGTTCTCCAGCCATTGTACCCAACTTCGACTGGCTCACAGTGATTTCTCAAGACATTGTACCCAGCGTTGACTGGCTCACAGTGAATTCTCCAGCCATTGTACCCAATGTTGACTGGCTCACAGCGAGTTCTCCAGCCATTGTACCCAACATTGACTGGCTCACAGTGAATTCTCCAGCCATTGTACCCAATATTGACTGGCTCACAGCGAGTTCTCCTGCCATTGTACCCAATATTGACTGGCTCACAGCGAGCTCTCCAGCCATTGTACCCAACTTCAACTGGCTCACACAAGTTCTCCAGCCATTGTACCCAACTTCAGCTGGCACACAGTGATTTCTCCAGCCATTGTACCCAAAGTTGACTGGCTCACAGCAAGCTCTACAGACATTGCATCCAACTTCAACTGGCTCACAGCGAGTTCTCCAGCCATTGTACCCAACTTCGACTGGCTCACAGTGAGTTCTCCAACCATTGCACCCAACATCGACTGGCTGACAGCAAGCTGTCCAGCCATTGCACCCAACTTCAACTGGCTCACAGCCAGTTCCCCAGCTATTGTACCCAACGTTGACTGGCTCACTGTGAGCTCTCCAGCCATTGTACCCAATGTTGACTGGCTCACAGCAAGCTCTCCAGCCATTGTACCCAACGTTGACTGGCTCACAGTGAATTCTCCAGCCATTGTACCCAATGTTGACTGGCTCACATCGAGTTCTCCAGCCATTGTACCCAACTTCAACTGGCTCACAGCGAGCTCTCCAGCCATTGTACCGAACTTCGACTGGCTCACAGTGAGTTCTCCAGCCATTGTACCCAACGTTGACTAGCTCACAGTGAGTTCCCCAGCCATTGTACCCAACGTTGACTGTCTCACTGTGAGTTCTACAGCCATTGTACCCAATGTTGACTGGCTCACAGCGAGTTCTCCAGTCAGTGTCCCCAATGTTGACTGGCTCACAGCGAGTTTTCCAGCCATTGTACCCAACTTCAACTGGCTCACATTGAGTTCTCCAGCCATTGTACCCAACGTTGACTGGCTGACAGCAAGCTCTCCAGCCATTGCACCCAACTTCAACTGGCTCACAGCGAGTTCTCCAGCCATTGTACCCAACCTCAACTGGCTCACAGTGAGTTCTCCAGCCATTGTACCCAACGTTGACTGGCTCACAGCAAGCTCTCCAGCCATTGCACCCAACTTCATTTGGCTCACAGCGAGTTCTCCAGCCATTGCACCCAACTTTGACTGGCTCACAGCGAGTTCTTCAGCCATTGTACCCAATGTTGAATGGCTCACAGTGAGTTCTCCAGCCATTGTACCCAACGTTGACTGGCTCACTGTGAGTTCTCCAGCCATTGTACCCAATGTTGACTGGCTCACAGTGAGTTCTCCAGCCATTGTACCCAATGTTGACAGGTTCACAGCGAGTTCTTCAGCCATTGCACCCAATGTTGACTGGTTCACAGCGAGCTCTGCAACCATTGTACCCAACGTTGACTGGCTCACAGCATGCTCTCCAGCCATTGTACCCTACGTTGACTGGCTCACAGCAAGCTCTCCAGCCATTGTACCGAACCTCAACTGGCTCACAGCGAGTTCTCCAGCCATTGTACCCAACTTCAACTGGCTCACAGTGAGTTCTCCAGCCATTGTACCCAAAGTTGACTGGCTCACAGCAAGCTCTACGGACATTGCGTCCAACTTCAACTGGCTCACAGCGAGCTCTCCAGCCATTGTACCCAACGTTGACTGGCTCACAGCGAGTTCTCCAGCCATTGTACCCAACTTCAACTGGCTCACAGTGAGTTCTCCAGCCATTGTACCCAAAGTTGACTGGCTCACAGCAAGCTCTACGGACATTGCATCCAACTTCAACTGGCTCACAGCGAATTCTCCAGCCATTGTACCCAACGTTGACTGGCTCACAGCAAGCTCTCCAGCCATTGCACCCAACTTCAACTTTCTCACAGCCAGTTCTCCAGCCATTGCACCCAACTTTGACTGGCTCTGAGCGAGCTTTCCAGCCATTGTACCCAATGTTGACTGCCCCACAGCGAGTTCTCCAGCCATTGTACCCAACGTTGACTGACTCACAGTGAGTTCTCCAGCCATTGTACCCAACGTTGACTAGCTCACAGTGAGTTCCCCAGCCATTGTACCCAACGTTGACTGTCTCACTGTGAGTTCTACAGCCATTGTACCCAATGTTGACTGGCTCACAGCGAGTTCTCCAGTCAGTGTCCCCAATGTTGACTGGCTCACAGCGAGTTTTCCAGCCATTGTACCCAACTTCAACTGGCTCACATTGAGTTCTCCAGCCATTGTACCCAACATCGACTGGCTGACAGCAAGCTCTCCAGCCATTGCACACAACTTCAACTGGCTCACAGCATTTCCCCAGCTATTGTACCCATCGTTGACTGGCTCACAGTGAGTTCTCCAGCCATTGTACCCAATGTTGACTGGCTCACAGCGAATTCTCCAGCCATCGTACCCAACGTTGACTGGTTCACAGCGAGCTCGCCAGCCATTGTATCCAACGTTGACTGGCTGACAGCAAGCTCTCCAGCCATTATACCCAGTGTTGAATGGCTCACAGCAAACTCTCCAGCCATTGCACCCAACTTCAACTGGCTCACAGTGAGTTCTCCAGCCATTGTACCCAACTTCAACTGGCTCACATTGAGTTCTCCAGCCATTGTACCCAACATCGACTGGCTGACAGCAAGCTCTCCAGCCATTGCACACAACTTCAACTGGCTCACAGCATTTCCCCAGCTATTGTACCCATCGTTGACTGGCTCACAGCGAATTCTCCAGCCATCGTACCCAACGTTGACTGGTTCACAGCGAGCTCGCCAGCCATTGTATCCAACGTTGACTGGCTGACAGCAAGCTCTCCAGCCATTATACCCAGTGTTGAATGGCTCACAGCAAACTCTCCAGCCATTGCACCCAACTTCAACTGGCTCACAGTGAGTTCTCCAGCCATTGTACCCAACTTCAACTGGCTCACACGAGTTCTCCGGCCATTGTACCCACCGTTGACTGGCTCACAGCAAGCTCTACCGACATTGCATCCAACTTCAACTGGTTCACAGCGAGTTCTCCAGCCATTGTACCCAACTTCGACTGGCTCACAGTGATTTCTCCAGACATTGTACCCAACGTTGACTGGCTCACAGTGAGCTCTCCAGCCATTGTACCCAATGTTGACTGGCTCACAGCAAGCTCTCCAGCCATTGTACCCAACGTTGACTGGCTCACAGTGAATTCTCCAGCCATTGTACCCAATGTTGACTGGCTCACATCGAGTTCTCCAGCCATTGTACCCAACTTCAACTGGCTCACAGCGAGCTCTCCAGCCATTATACCCAGTGTTGAATGGCTCACAGCAAACTCTCCAGCCATTGCACCCAACTTCAACTGGCTCACAGTGAGTTCTCCAGCCATTGTACCCAACTTCAACTGGCTCACACGAGTTCTCCGGCCATTGTACCCACCGTTGACTGGCTCACAGCAAGCTCTACCGACATTGCATCCAACTTCAACTGGTTCACAGCGAGTTCTCCAGCCATTGTACCCAACTTCGACTGGCTCACAGTGAGTTCTCCAGACATTGTACCCAGCGTTGACTGGCTCACAGTGAATTCTCCAGCCATTGTACCCAATGTTGACTGGCTCACAGCGAGTTCTCCAGCCATTGTACCCAACATTGACTGGCTCACAGTGAATTCTCCAGCCATTGTACCCAATATTGACTGGCTCACAGCGAGTTCTCCTGCCATTGTACCCAATATTGACTGGCTCACAGCGAGCTCTCCAGCCATTGTACCCAACTTCAACTGGCTCACACAAGTTCTCCAGCCATTGTACCCAACTTCAGCTGGCTCACAGTGATTTCTCCAGCCATTGTACCCAAAGTTGACTGGCTCACAGCAAGCTCTACAGACATTGCATCCAACTTCAACTGGCTCACAGCGAGTTCTCCAGCCATTGTACCCAACTTCGACTGGCTCACAGTGAGTTCTCCAACCATTGCACCCAACATCGACTGGCTGACAGCAAGCTGTCCAGCCATTGCACCCAACTTCAACTGGCTCACAGCCAGTTCCCCAGCTATTGTACCCAACGTTGACTGGCTCACAGTGAGCTCTCCAGCCATTGTACCCAATGTTGACTGGCTCACAGCAAGCTCTCCAGCCATTGTACCCAACGTTGACTGGCTCACAGTGAATTCTCCAGCCATTGTACCCAATGTTGACTGGCTCACATCGAGTTCTCCAGCCATTGTACCCAACTTCAGCTGGCTCACAGTGATTTCTCCAGCCATTGTACCCAAAGTTGACTGGCTCACAGTGAGTTCTCCAACCATTGCACCCAACATCGACTGGCTGACAGCAAGCTCTCCAGCCATTGCACACAACTTCAACTGGCTCACAGCGAGTTCCCCAGCTATTGTACCCATCGTTGACTGGCTCACAGTGAGTTCTCCAGCCATTGTACCCAACGTTGACTGGCTCACAGCGAATTCTCCAGCCATTGTATCCAACGTTGACTGGCTGACAGCAAGCTCTCCAGCCATTGCACCCAACTTCTACTGGCTCACAGCGAGTTCCCCAGCTATTGTACCCAACGTTGACTAGCTCAGAGTGAGTTCTCCAGCCATTGTACCCAATGTTGAGTGGCTCACAGCGAGTTCACCAGCCATTGTACCCAACATTGACTGGCTCACAGTGAATTCTCCAGCCATTGTACCCAACTTGTACTGGCTCACAGCGAGTTCTCCAGCCGTTGTACCCAACATTGACTGGCTCACAGTGAATTCTCCAGCCATTGTACCCAATATTGACTGGCTCACAGCGAGTTCTCCAGCCATTGTACCCAACTTCAACTGGCTCACAGCGAGCTCTCCAGCCATTGTACCCAACTTCAACTGGCTCACACGAGTTCTCCAGCCATTGTACCCAACTTCAACTGGCTCACAGTGAGTTCTCCAGCCATTGTACCCAAAGTTGACTGGCTCACAGCAAGCTCTACGGACATTGCACCCAACTTCAACTGGCTCACAGCCAGTTCTCCAGCCATTGCACCCAACTTTGACTGGCTCTGAGCGAGCTTTCCAGCCATTGTACCCAATGTTGACTGGCTCACAGCGAGTTCTCCAGCCATTGTACCCAACGTTGACTGACTCACAGCGAGCTCTCCAGCCATTGTACCCAACGTTGACTGACTCACAGCGAGCTTTCCAGCCATTGTACCCAATGTTGACTGGTTCACAGTGAGTTTTCCAGCCATTGTACCCAACGTTGACTGGCTCACAGCAAGTTCTCCAGCCATTGTACCCAATGTTGACTGGCTCACAGCGAGTTCTCCAGCCATTGTACCCAATGTTGACTGGCTCACAGCGAGTTCTCCAGCCATTGTACCCAACTTCAACTGGCTCACAGCGAGTTCTCCAGCCATTGTACCCAACCTCAACTGGCTCACAGTGAGTTCTCCAGCCATTGTACCCAACGTTGACTGGCTCACAGCAAGCTCTCCAGCCATTGCACCCAACTTCATTTGGCTCACAGCGAGTTCTCCAGCCATTGCACCCAACTTTGACTGGCTCACAGCGAGTTCTTCAGCCATTGTACCCAATGTTGAATGGCTCACAGTGAGTTCTCCAGCCATTGTACCCAACGTTGACTGGCTCACTGTGAGTTCTCCAGCCATTGAACCCAATGTTGACAGGCTCACAGTGAGTTCTCCAGCCATTGTACCCAATGTTGACAGGTTCACAGCGAGTTCTTCAGCCATTGCACCCAATGTTGACTGGTTCACAGCGAGCTCTGCAACCATTGTACCCAACGTTGACTGGCTCACAGCATGCTCTCCAGCCATTGTACCCTACGTTGACTGGCTCACAGCAAGCTCTCCAGCCATTGTACCGAACCTCAACTGGCTCACAGCGAGTTCTCCAGCCATTGTACCCAACTTCAACTGGCTCACAGTGAGTTCTCCAGCCATTGTACCCAAAGTTGACTGGCTCACAGCAAGCTCTACGGACATTGCGTCCAACTTCAACTGGCTCACAGCGAGCTCTCCAGCCATTGTACCCAACGTTGACTGGCTCACAGCGAGTTCTCCAGCCATTGTACCCAACTTCAACTGGCTCACAGTGAGTTCTCCAGCCATTGTACCCAAAGTTGACTGGCTCACAGCAAGCTCTACGGACATTGCATCCAACTTCAACTGGCTCACAGCGAATTCTCCAGCCATTGTACCCAACGTTGACTGGCTCACAGCAAGCTCTCCAGCCATTGCACCCAACTTCAACTTTCTCACAGCCAGTTCTCCAGCCATTGCACCCAACTTTGACTGGCTCTGAGCGAGCTTTCCAGCCATTGTACCCAATGTTGACTGCCCCACAGCGAGTTCTCCAGCCATTGTACCCAACGTTGACTGACTCACAGTGAGTTCTCCAGCCATTGTACCCAACGTTGACTGGCTCACAGCAAGTTCTCCAGCCATTGTACCCAAAGTTGACTGGCTCACAGCGAGTTCTCCAGCCGTTGTACCCAATGTTGACTGGCTCACAGCGAGTTCTCCAGCCATTGTACCCAACTTCAACTGGCTCACAGCGAGCTCTCCAGCCATTGTACCCAACGTTGACTAGCTCAGAGTGAGTTCTCCAGCCATTGTACCCAATGTTGAGTGGCTCACAGCGAGTTCACCAGCCATTGTACCCAACATTGACTGGCTCACAGTGAATTCTCCAGCCATTGTACCCAATGTTGACTGGCTCACAGCGAGTTCTCCAGCCATTGTACCCAACATTGACTGGCTCACAGTGAATTCTCCAGCCATTGTACCCAATATTGACTGGCTCACAGCGAGTTCTCCTGCCATTGTACCCAATATTGACTGGCTCACAGCGAGCTCTCCAGCCATTGTACCCAACTTCAACTGGCTCACACGAGTTCTCCAGCCATTGTACCCAACTTCAGCTGGCTCACAGTGATTTCTCCAGCCATTGTACCCAAAGTTGACTGGCTCACAGTGAGTTCTCCAACCATTGCACCCAACATCGACTGGCTGACAGCAAGCTCTCCAGCCATTGCACACAACTTCAACTGGCTCACAGCGAGTTCCCCAGCTATTGTACCCATCGTTGACTGGCTCACAGTGAGTTCTCCAGCCATTGTACCCAACGTTGACTGGCTCACAGCGAATTCTCCAGCCATTGTATCCAACGTTGACTGGCTGACAGCAAGCTCTCCAGCCATTGCACCCAACTTCTACTGGCTCACAGCGAGTTCCCCAGCTATTGTACCCAACGTTGACTAGCTCAGAGTGAGTTCTCCAGCCATTGTACCCAATGTTGAGTGGCTCACAGCGAGTTCACCAGCCATTGTACCCAACATTGACTGGCTCACAGTGAATTCTCCAGCCATTGTACCCAATGTTGACTGGCTCACAGCGAGTTCTCCAGCCATTGTACCCAACATTGACTGGCTCACAGTGAATTCTCCAGCCATTGTACCCAATATTGACTGGCTCACAGCGAGTTCTCCTGCCATTGTACCCAATATTGACTGGCTCACAGCGAGCTCTCCAGCCATTGTACCCAACTTCAACTGGCTCACACGAGTTCTCCAGCCATTGTACCCAACTTCAGCTGGCTCACAGTGATTTCTCCAGCCATTGTACCCAAAGTTGACTGGCTCACAGCAAGCTCTACAGACATTGCATCCAACTTCAACTGGCTCACAGCGAGTTCTACAGCCATTGTACCCAACTTCGACTGGCTCACAGTGAGTTCTCCAACCATTGCACCCAACATCGACTGGCTGACAGCAAGCTCTCCAGCCATTGCACTCAACTTCAACTGGCTCACAGCGAGTTCCCCAGCTATTGTACCCATCGTTGACTGGCTCACAGCGAGTTCTCCAGCCATTGTACCAAATGTTGACTGGCTCACAGTGAGTTCTCCAGCCATTGTACCTAATGTTGACAGGTTCACAGCGAGTTCTTCAGCCATTGCACCCAATGTTGACTGGCTCACAGCGAGCTCTCCAGCCATTGTACCCAACGTTGACTGGCTCACAGCGAGTTCTCCAGCCATTGTACCCAACTTGTACTGGCTCACAGCGAGTTCTCCAGCCGTTGTACCCAACTTCAACTGGCTCACAGTGAGTTCTCCAGCCATTGTACCCAACTTCAACTGGCTCACAGCGAGTTCTCCAGCCATTGTACCCAACTTCAACTGGCTCACACGAGTTCTCCAGCCATTGTACCCAACTTCAACTGGCTCATACGAGTTCTCCAGCCATTGTACCCAACTTCAACTGGCTCACAGTGAGTTCTCCAGCCATTGTACCCAAAGTTGACTGGCTCACAGCAAGCTCTACGGACATTGCACCCAACTTCAACTGGCTCACAGCCAGTTCTCCAGCCATTGCACCCAACTTTGACTGGCTCTGAGCGAGCTTTCCAGCCATTGTACCCAATGTTGACTGGCTCACAGCGAGTTCTCCAGCCATTGTACCCAACGTTGACTGACTCACAGCGAGCTCTCCAGCCATTGTACCCAACGTTGACTGACTCACAGCGAGCTTTCCAGCCATTGTACCCAATGTTGACTGGTTCACAGTGAGTTTTCCAGCCATTGTACCCAACGTTGACTGGCTCACAGCAAGTTCTCCAGCCATTGTACCCAATGTTGACTGGCTCACAGCGAGTTCTCCAGCCATTGTACCCAATGTTGACTGGCTCACAGCGAGTTCTCCAGCCATTGTACCCAACTTCAACTGGCTCACAGTGAGCTCTCCAGCCATTGTACCCAACTTCGACTGGCTCACAGTGAGTTCTCCAACCATTGCACCCAACATCGACTGGCTCACAGTGAGTTCTCCAGCCATTGTACCCAAAGTTGACTGGCTCACAGCAAGCTCTACGGACATTGCATCCAACTTCAACTGGCTCACAGCGAATTCTCCAGCCATTGTACCCAACGTTGACTGGCTCACAGCAAGCTCTCCAGCCATTGCACCCAACTTCAACTGTCTCACAGCCAGTTCTCCAGCCATTGCACCCAACTTTGACTGGCTCTGAGCGAGCTTTCCAGCCATTGTACCCAATGTTGACTGCCTTACAGCGAGTTCTCCAGCCTTTGTACCCAACGTTGACTGACTCACAGGGAGCTCTCCAGCCATTGTACCCAACGTTGACTGACTCACAGCGAGCTTTCCAGGCATTGTACCCAGTGTTGACTGGTTCACAGTGAGTTCTCCAGCCATTGTACCCAACGTTGACTGGCTCACAGCAAGTTCTCCAGCCATTGTAACCAATGTTGACTGGCTCACAGCGAGTTCTCCAGCCATTGTACCCAATGTTGACTGGCTCACAGCGAGTTCTCCAGCCATTGCACCCAACTTTGACTGGCTCACAGCGAGTTCTCCAGCCATTGTACCCAATGATGAATGGCTCACAGTGAGTTCTCCAGCCATTGTACCCAACGTTGACTGGCTCACTGTGAGTTCTCCAGCCATTGTACCCAACTTCGACTGGCTCACAGTGAATTATCCAGCCATTGCACCCAACGTTGACTGGCTCACAGCGAGTTCTCCAGCCATTGTACCCAATGTTGACTGGCTCACAGCGAGTTCTCCAGCCATTGTACCCAATGTTGACAGGCTCACAGTGAGTTCTCCAGCCATTGTACCCAATGTTGACAGGTTCACAGCGAGTCCTTCAGCCATTGCACCCAATGTTGACTGGCTCACAGCGAGCTCTCCAGCCATTGTACCCAACGTTGACTGGCTCACAGCAAGCTCTCCAGCCATTGTACCCAACGTTGACTGGCTCACAGCAAGCTCTCCAGCCATTGTACCGAACCTCAACTGGCTCACAGCGAGTTCTCCAGCCATTGTACCCAACTTCAACTGGCTCACAGTGAGTTCTCCAGCCATTGTACCCAAAGTTGACTGGCTCACAGCAAGCTCTACGGACATTGCATCCAACTTCAACTGGCTCACAGCGAGCTCTCCAGCCATTGTACCCAACGTTGACTGGCTCACAGCGAGTTCTCCAGCCATTGTACCCAACTTGAACTGGCTCACAGCGAGTTCTCCAGCCATTGCACCCAACTTTGACTGGCTCTGAGCGAGCTTTCCAGCCATTGTACCCAATGTTGACTGGCTCACAGCGAGTTCTCCAGCCATTGTACCCAACGTTGACTGACTCACAGCGAGCTCTCCAGCCATTGTACCCAACGTTGACTGACTCACAGCGAGCTTTCCAGCCATTGTACCCAATGTTGACTGGTTCACAGTGAGTTCTCCAGCCATTGTACCCAACGTTGACTGGCTCACAGCAAGTTCTCCAGCCATTGTACCCAATGTTGACTGGCTCACAGCGAGTTCTCCAGCCATTGTACCCAATGTTGACTGGCTCACAGCGAGTTCTCCAGCCATTGTACCCAACGTTGACTGACTCACAGCGAGCTTTCCAGCCATTGTACCCAATGTTGACTGGTTCACAGTGAGTTCTCCAGCCATTGTACCCAACGTTGACTGGCTCACAGCAAGTTCTCCAGCCATTGTATCCAATGTTGACTGGCTCACAGCGAGTTCTCCAGCCATTGCTCCAGCATTCTGCAATAAGATTGGGAAGTCTCATATATAGACAGAACTAAGCTGTTGAGCCATAAAAAATAGTGTTTAAATAGTGACCTATTTTAATTCATAATCCAAATAGCTGGATATTTGATGGAAGGTGGGGTTACATCAGGTAGCATTTTTTTTGATTGGTACTGAAAGAATGAGGAAATTGTCCTTATTTTGTTTTGTAAGCATTTTAATGAGTCTACGATAAAATGATTTAAAGTTGTGAGTTCAAATCCCATCAGAGCAGCTGGAGAATTACAATCCAATCCATTAAATAATAAGAAAAAGCTGCTGTATTTAATTACATTAAGTAATACCTTGAGGGTCTGATTGATATCTGAACCTACTCACAGTAATCAGAACAAGCCACTCTTGTATCTGTCTGCCATATTTAAATGTAATAAAAATAAAACCGCATTCACTAACCGATCCAGCAAATCCGAATAGGAAAAGTTTCTCCCAACAAACATAAGGTTTCTGCTTAGAAAATAACTCTTAACAGTGAGTTTATAGAATCATCAGCTTGTACATCTCGATAAAGGACTCTCCCAGAATTCGTCAGTGTTGACCAAGGTGCCTGCCTGAGCCATTCCATCTGCCTGTCTTTGGCCTATATCCCTCTAAACCTTTTCTCTCCATATACACGTCCAAATATCTTTGAAATGTAGTATTTGTATTTGCTTCTACTTTCTTCTCCGGCATATCCTGTACCCATTACTCTCTGTGTGGAATGATTTGCCTCTCAGATCCTCTTTAAATCTTCTCCCCTCACACCTTAAATCTCTGCCCTCTAGATTTAAACACCCCTACCCTGGGAGAAAGATTCTGAGCATCCACTCTATCTTTGTCTTTTATGATTTTATAAGCCTCTATAAATTCACTCCTCAGCCTCCTTTGATCCAACAAAACAGACACAGCCTATCTATCTCGTAACTTAATACATTCAGTCTCAGCAGTTATATATTAAAAAAAAAACATAGAAACATAGAAAGCCTATAGCATAATACAGGCCCTTTGGCCCACAAAGCTGTACCGAACATGTCTTTACTTTAGAAATTACCTAGGTATACTCATAGCCCTCTATTTTTCTGAGGTCCATGTACCTGTCCAGGAGTCTCTTAAAAGACCCTATTGTATCCGCCTCCACCCCTGATACTGGCAGCCCATTCCAGGCACTCACCACTCTCTGAGTATAAAACTTAACCCTTACATCTCCTCTGTACCTACTTCCCAGCACCTTAAAAATGTGCACTCTCTTGCCAGCCATTTCAGCGCTAGGAAGAAGCCTCTGACCATCCACACAATCAATGCCTCTCATCATCTTGTACTCCTCTATCAGGTGACTTCTCATCCTCCGTCACACTGAGTAGAAAAGGCAGAGTTCACTAAACCTATTCTCATAAAGCATGCTCCCCAATCCAGGCAACATCCTTGTAAATCTCCTCTGCACCCTTTCTATGGTTTCCACATCCTCGCTATAGCAAGGCAACCAGATCTGAGCACAGTACTCCAAGTGGGGTCTGACCAGGGTCCTATATAGCTGTAACATTACCTCTCGGCTCCTAAACTCAGTCCCATGATTGATGAAGTTCAGTGCACCATATGCTTTCCTAATCACAGAGTCAACCTGTGCAGCAGCTTTGACTGTCCTATGGACTCAGACCGCAATATCCCTCTGATCCTCCACACTGCCAGGAATCTTAGTATACTCTGCCATCATATTTGACCTATCAAAGTAAACCACCTCACACTTATTTGAGTTGAGTTCCATCTGCCACTTCTCAGTCCAGTTTTGTATCCTATTGATGTCCCACTGTAACCTCTGACAGCACTATCCACAAGACCCCCAACCTTTGAGTCATCAGCAAATTTACTAACCCATCCCTTCACTTCTTCATCCAGGTCACTTATAAAAATCACAAAGAGCAGGGGTCTCAGTGTAGATCCCTGAGGCACACCATTGGTAAACAACCTCCATGCAGAATATGGCTTCACAAAGCCATGCTGACTGTTTCTAATCATATTATGCCTCTCCAAATGTTCATGAGTCCTGCATCTCAGCATCTTCTCCATCCACTTACCGACCACTGAGGTAAGACTCACTGGTCTATAATTTCCTGGGCTATCTCTACTCCATTACTTGAATAAGGGTACAACATCCGCAACCCTCCAATCCTCCGGAACCTTTCCCGTCCTCATTGATGATGCAAAGATCATCGCCAGCTGCTCAGCAATCTCCTCCCTCACCTCCCACAGTAGCCTGGGGTACATCTCATCTCGTTCGGGTGACTTATTCAACTTGATGCTTTCCAAAAGCTCCAACACATTCTCTTTCTTAATATCTACATGCTCAAGCTTTTCAGTCTGCTGGAAGTCATCCCTACATTCGCTAAGTTCCTTTTCCATAGTGAATACTGAAGCAAAGTGCTCATTAAGTACCTCTGCTATCTCTTCTGGTTCCATACATACTTTTCCACTGACACACTTGATTGGTCCTATTTTCTCATGTCTTATCCTCTTGCTCTTCACATACTTGTAGAATGCCTTGGGGTTTTCCTTAATCCTGCCCGCCAAGGTCGTCTCATGGCCCCTTCTGGCTCTCCTAATTTCTTTCTTAAGCTCCTTCCTGCTGGTCTTATAATCTTCTAGATCTCTATCATTACCTAGTTTTCTGAACATTTTGTAAGCTGTTCTTTTCTTCTTGACTAGATTAACAACAGCCTTGGTACATCATGGTTCCTGTACCCTACCATCCTTTTCCTGTCTCATTGGAACGTACCTATGCAGAACTTCATGCAATTATCCCGTGAACATTTGCCACATTTCTTTCGTACATTTCCCTGAGAACATCTGTTTCCAATTTATGCTTCCAAGTTTCCTGCCTGATAGTCTCATATTTCCCCTTACTCCAATTAAAGGCTTTCCTAACTTGTCTGTTCCTATCCTTCTCCAATGCTATGGTAAAGGAGATAGAATTGTGATCACTATCTCTTAAATGCTCTTCCACTGAGAGACCTAACACCTGACTAGGTTCATTTCCCAATACCAGATCAAGTACAGCCTCTCCTCTTGTAGGCCTATCTACATATTGTGTCAAGAAACCTTCATGAACGCACCTAACAAACTCCTCCCCATCTAAATCCCTCACTCTAGGGACATGCCAATTGATATTTGGGAAATTAAAATCTCCCACCACGACACCCTGTTATTATTACAACCTTTCCAGAATCTGTCTCCCTATCTGCTCCTTGATGTTCCTGTGACTGTCTTTTAAAAAAAATACCCAGTAGAGTTATTAACTTCCACCCACAGAGACTCCGTCAACAATCCCTCCATGTCTTCCTCCTTTTCTGCAGCCATGACACTATCTCTGACCAGCAGTGCAATGCTCTTTTGCCTCCTTCCCTGTCCTTTCTGAAGCATCTAAAGCCTATCACTCAAAGTAACTATTCCTGCCCCTGAGCCATCCAAGTCTCTGTAATGGCCATAAGCTCCAAGTACTGATCCACAGTCTAAGCTCATCCACTTTGTTCATAATACCTCTTGCATTAAAATAGACACATCTCAAACCATTGGTCTGAGCGTGTCCCTTCTCTGTCACCTGCCTATCCTCCCTTTCACACTGTCTCCAAGCTTTCTCTATTTGTGAGCCAACTGCCTGTTCCTCAATCTCTTCAGGTTGGTTCCCAACCCCCAGCAATCCTAGTTTAAACTCTCCCCAACAGCCTTAGCAAACCTTCCTGCCAGGATATTGGTCCCCCTGGGATTCAAGTGCAACCCGTCCTTTTTGTACAGGTCACTCCTGCCCTAAAAGAGGTCCCAATGATCCAGAAATCTGAATCCCTGACCACTGCTCCAATCCCTCAGCCATGTATTTATCCTCTACCTCACTCTGTTTCTATGCCCACTGTCATGTGGCACAGGCAATAATCCCAAGATGACTACCTTTGTAGTCCTGTTTCTCAACTTCCTTCCTAGCTCCCTGTAGTCTGCTTTCAGGACCTCCTCCCTTTTCCTGCCTACACCATTGGTACCAATATGTACCACAACCTCTGGCTGTTCTCCTTCCCACTGCAGGATATCTTGGACATGATCAGAAACATCCTGGACCCTGGCACCTGGGAGGCAAACTACCATCCGTGCATCTTTCCTGTGTCCACCGAGTTGCCTGTCTGACCCCCTAATTATAGTCCCCTATTACTGCTGCCATCCTCTTCCTTTCCCTACCCTTCTGAGCCTCAGGACCAGACTCTGCGCCAGAGGCGCAGCCTTTGTTGCTCCCCCCAAGTAGGCCGTCACCCCCCAAAAGTACTCGAGCAGGACTACTTATTGTTAAGGGATACAGCCACAGGGGTCCTCTCTAGCCTCTGACTCCTGCCCTTTCCTCTCCTGACTGTTACCCACTTACCTGTCTCACAAGACCCCAGTGTGACTGCCTGCCTATAGCTCCTGTCTGTCATCTCCTCACTCTCCCTGACCAGACGAAGGTCATCAAGCTGCATCTCCAGTTCCCTAACATGGTCCCTCAGGAGCTGCAGCTCAACAAACTTGGCGCAGATATGGCTGTCCGGGACGTTGGAAGTCTCCCGGACTTTCCACATCTGACACTGAACACAGAACACTGTCCTCACACACATACTTCCTGTCTGTATTCTACACAGATAACCTACCTCGCCTCAACTCATTATTGCTGAAGACCCATTGAGCCAAAGCCTTCCTACTCTGTCTCCCTGTACCCTGCGCCCACTCTAAACAGTTGTCTCTTTTTAAACTCTTCTCACTGGCTAACGTCCATGCACTTGCGCAGTCATGCCTTGATCAAACCGCTGAAGAAATAACCAAGGTAATAGGGTTGTTCACAAACTATGCATTTCTACCAGAGTTGGTGTGAATCATTACAAGGAATTTTTATCATTTTGTCCATTTCCAGCTATTGAGTGGCACTGGGTTTCTACAGGCCCTGCAGCAGTTCCCAAAGGACACCATCAATGACGAAACAGTGGAACTGCTCCAGCCGTATTTTATCATGGAGGATTATACATTTGAAAATGCAAAGAAAGTATGTGGGAACGTTGCTGGTTTGTTGTCCTGGACTCAGGCTATGGCTGCCTTTTTTGCCATCAACAAAGAGGTGCTGCCTCTAAAGGTAATTCTCAGTCAGAAGAACGTGAATATTTATATATTTATTTGAGTAATTTCACTGGCAGTGCGTGTTCTATATAGTTAGCTTTTTGCATTACTACCATGCTATTTAGAGACATTAATATCTGGAGTTTAAGTGAAAACATTAATGTTTTTCTTTCTTTATGTGATTCTTGGATAAAAACAAAAAATGATGAAAACACCCAGTTGGTCAAGGACCATGTATTTCTCAGTTCTAGTGGAAAATTTAAATGACTAACTAGGGCAAACACTTCCAATAATAGCAAAAGTTTTAAGAAAATGCAGATGCTGGAAATCTAAAATAAGACCAGAAAATGCTGGAAGTACTCAGCAGGTCAAGCTGCATCTGCGTGAAGAGAAACAATGTTGAGGGTAAGTGATCCTCTGTCAGAACTGAAAAGGGAATCAAAAAAGCTTGTGTAGCTGCAGAAAGTACATCTGATAAGCTGAAACTGAGATGACCATTCAGGTAAGGTAACAACAAGGTTATCTGATCAATGAGTGAGCAGTTCAGATGGTGAAAACATAGATACCGTAAAACTAGACAAAAGTTTGTGGGTGTGGGTTTTGGTCAAAAGCTTATCAAAGAGAAGAAGGGAGGGATATTCTTTAACATCAGATGAAATTCTGTTCTTGTGCTACAACTTTAGGTACTTGATTTCATGGTCTGTATCAGGCATATTAACTCACCTTGTTTATTGTTTCCCTTTTATTTCTTTATTGTTTCCAAGTGGAGGAAATGCTGGAAGAATCTTACTATACAACAGAAGTAATTGGCCTTTTTTTTCAACACATGTTTTTAGGATAATTTGGCAGTACAGGAAAACCGTCTCCAAGGGGCCATGAACCAGTTAGGAATTGCCCAGGCTCAGCTAGATGAGAAACAAGCCGAGTTGGACAAGGTGCAGGCCAAGTTTGATGCTGCCATGAAAGAGAAAATGGTGAGTCAGAATCTTGGATATTTTTCAGTGTTTATCTGATACCTGAGTAGGCAACAACTCTGATTTTCACAAGTCACGTTCAGGGTTAGGCTTGGTTGTAGTTTGAACCCTTCTACCATAAACTCCCACCACCAGCACATCTTTCCAATCCCACTGAGAAGTCTCTGAGTTTATCAGCAAGTATGCAGACTAGATTAAACACAGTGTGATTACTTGTGTGAAGTACTAAATTATTTCTGTCTCCAGTATCTGTCAATGCTGTCAATGGGTGTGGGAAACAGAAATAAGTTTTTAAAAAGTCAAAAGTTTTTAATATTGCAAACATTTTAAAACAGTACAAGATTGGTTAATACATTTAAAAAAAATCCCTAACTACAAAATCATGAGAAAGTAGTTAGGGAAAAATTAGAAGAATACTTCTCATGCAGATAGTTATTCAATTCTTTATTACAAGCTCATAAGGCAGAGATTATAGAATATAAGGAAGTCTTTATGAATTTAATTCCGCAAATATATCAGGTGCCTATTTGCAGATATGGAACATGTCCCATCAAGTAGCTAACCTTAGAGAATCAGTGTCTTTATTTAAACCAGTTGTTATCCAGTTTGTCAATTGCATTCATATAGCACCTACTGTAGATTATTTCTGTACTTTATAACAGTGTTCCCTTGCAAAATCTAGCACATGATCATGTAAAATCTGGTAGGGTAGTATTCCAAGGTCTTGTTGGAGGAGAGAGTTGGAAAGATTTAGGTAGGAAATTCCAGAGCTTAGGGATTAGCCAGTTGAAGGTTTGACCATCAGAGTACAGGAAGGAAATCAGGAATGTTCAAGGAGTTAGAAATAGAGAGGAGCAAAGATCTTAAAGAGTTGTAGGATTATAGAAAGTTACTGTGATAGGCAAAATGTTAAAAAGGCAAAGAAAACATATTTTTCATATTTAGGAATATATATGACAACACAATGTTACAGTTGTAAAATTTGGCAGAGGTTCTCTTGGTGGTGGCTCAGTAATCATGACTGAATGAGCTTTCTTTTTATCCTTTAGGATCTGTTAGAAGATGCAGAAAACTGCAAAAGAAAAATGGATGCTGCCTCAACTCTGATAGATGGTCTGAGTGGGGAGAAAATCAGATGGACTGATCAATGCAGGGAGTTTAAAGCACAAATTGTCAGGCAAGAAATGGGCATTGACTTCAATGATTTTGAAATTTTGGGTCTTGATTTAAGTTTGTTGTCCATGGTAAAAATTGTGGCTGAAAATATTGCTAAATGCCAACATAATCATTGCCTATTTCACTTAGCCTTACAGTTTCTTTTTAGAGGCCTGTGGGCGAGTGATACTACATAATTATATTAAGATTAGCACCCTATCATAAGAGCATAAGGAATAGATAGAGTAGACATTAATCCCTCATGTCTTCTGCACAGAACTTTAACTGATCAATGAGGTATCGATTGTAATATAGTTACAAACATATTAAGATTTTTGAGGAGGTCACAAAGATAATGAGAGTAGGGCTGTGGATGTTGCCTGCATGAATTTCAGTGAGCAATTTGACATGGTCTGTTACGAAACCCCGTAACTGGGTCACTTACCAGCAAAGATAGAGAGGTCCGTTGAAGTCTGATGGTACTATTTTTAACAGTTATTGATAAGGGGGCACAAAAATAAGATCAATGCAAACATACAGATAATATACATCATCAATACTAAATCTAAAAGCGCGGGTATAATAATAATCAATAAAAAATAGCTCTATCGTTGTCTAGGGGATAATGTATTGTCCGATGGAAACATAAAAGTCACTGTTAGTTTGTTCAAGCTGCAGCATTTTTGGGTTTTAGAGAGAGACGGGTTAAACTTGCCCAGGTCTTTTATAATGCCAATCCTTTGAGTCGTGGGGAGTTGGTTTCCCCGTTGTTAGCTAAAAGCCATCTTCCATGGTACAAGCCACCAGTTCCAGGCAAACGGACCCGAACGCACGTGGCCTCCTTCCAATGGCTTCTGCTATTACGGGATCGCTAGCGTTTCTTCTGGTGCGTCTGAGGGGCTGTTCCCACAGACCCTCTTTTATCCTGACTCTCAGGGTCGCAGATGTCAATCAGGTTGGGGGTGATGCAATCCCTCTCTCAACCAGCCCACTTTGCCTGAGGGCTTCCGCATAGCACAGTATTGCAATACACGAGTTCGTCTCCAAGAGACAATGGCCGTTTCCCGTCGCTTTATATCGCCGGGGGGGGGGCGGGGGGGGGAAGCAAGACATTCTGCACGTCTCTCTCTCATTTCCTGGGTCTCCTGACCCAACTCAATAGTGATCTTGTGATTCTCACAAAGGAGGGGGCTGGAGTCATATCAGGTCCCACATGCTAGGCTGATCCAGAAGATTAACATACATGGGATCCATTGTGATTTAGAACTAACTCGCTCAGAGAAGGTGGGCATATGATATTTTAGCTCTAGGTCCATACCTAGTGGTATTCCACATGGATTGGTGCTGCATCCTCTTTTGTTTGTGATATATACAAATGACTTGGGTGGATACATAGGTGAATGGGTTAGTAAGTTTATGGTCAACACAAAGGTTGTTGGAGCTGTGCACAAGGTCTGTCAAAGGATACAGCAGAATACAGATGATCAAGTTTCATATAGGGTAGGAAAATGGAAGATGAAATTTAAACCAAGCAATGAGGTATTGCACTTTGGGAGGTCAGATATGGTGGTGGGGGGGGGGGGTGTATACAGTTAATGGCTGGATCCTTAGTGGCATTGATGTATCCAGTGATTTTGAGGTCCAAGTCCATAGCTCTCCAAAAGTGGTCTTGCAAGTAGAAAGGATGTTAAAGTAGATGAAGGCATAAATGCATCATTAATATTTAAAACAGAAGTTGATAGCTTTTTGATTAGTACAGTCACCAAAGGTTATGGGGGAAAAGGCAGGAAAAGGGGGTTGAGAGGGATAATAAGTCAGCCATATTTAAATAGCAGAGCAGACTTGATGGGCTAAGTGGCTAAATTCTGCTCATATATCTATGGTCTTATAGACTAGATGCAGGGAGGATGTTCCTGACAGTTAAGAGTCCAAAACCAGGATCCACGGCTTCAAGGTACAGGGTAAACTATTTAAAATCTCGAAAGAACAAGTTTCTTTTCCAGCACAGAAACGAGCTGAGGCCAGGTTGTTAATTTTATTCTAGAATGAGTTCGATATTCTTAAGGATAAAACAATCACTAGAACAAAGCTCCAGAGTGGACAATCAGCCATAAAATCTGAAACCTGGTCCATTACCTTCTGCAATTTTGAGGTACTGATGGCAGCAAGCTTCGGAATGCCCTTTGTAAGGGTGGACCAATAGGTAGTCAGGTGTCTTGGTACGAACATGGCACTTGGGATATCTGTGTGGCATTTGCTGTGTTTGTTCTCCATGTAGGTTGTTTCTGGATGCTCTGCTTTCATCTCAAAGCTGCTAGTTGATGAATCGGCTGCTGTAAGTAACAAATAGGGAGGTTGTCTGATAGAAAATCAGGGCAGTTATGGGGCATGCAGGAGAGAATGAGCTGAAAGGATGTAAATGGGGAATATGACTCATATGGCTGAATTTGTCCAGAACATGATGTTTTTCTGACTTTGGCTCCCTGCATGGTTCGAAATGAACTGTCCCTCTTCTTGACACCTCCATCATTTCATCTAATAGGCCAGTCGGTGCAACAGGCGCATGAATATAACCAAAGTGTACCATGCCAATGGGGATAGCTGAAATGTTCTTTTTCAGGAAACGGGCATCGATTTTACTAACAATATATATTTACGTGTATTAGTAAATTGTTGTGGTACTACATACAGAAGAAATGACAACATTCAAGTATTATGCATAATAAAGAATTACATAAAAATAAAGTTAGAAGTATTGATGTGGAATAAAATGTGCATAAAACATAAATACCAGCATGTATTTAAATGTAAACAGCACAATAAAATGTGGAAGTGTATTTGAATGACTAAGGTAATAGACAGAGAGAGGTGGGAGGTATAACTAGAATGGTTGATCAGGTTAACTGACTAGGGAAGGAGCTTTTAAGATGGAATGATGTTTTGGTTTTAATCGCCCTATAGTGCTTTCTAGAAGGGAACTTTTGGAAAACACAGTTTGCAGGGTAGGTGGTGTCCACTGTAATTTTTCTTGCCCATTTCTTTGTCCTGGACATGTATGGTCCTATAGTGATGGTAAACTGCAGACAATGACCTTTTCTGCTGTCCTGATAGTGTGCTATCGCTTTTTTTTTGTGAGAAGATGTTGCTCCAAACCAGACAGTGACGGCTGATGTGAAGGTGCTCTCTGTGATGGCAGTGTAGAATTGCACCAGTGTGTTCTGGGGAAGAGGGAATTTTACCAACTTCTGCAAGAAGTACATTCATTGCTGAATCTTTTGTTAATGAACAAGATATGGTTCTCCCACATGAGGTCCTGCAATACAATGATGCCCAGGAACCTGAATGCTGAAACAGTGCTACACATTTCTTCTGAAGTTGATATTCATTGCCACAGGCTTCAGCTCCAAGTTGATATGATTGCACCAGGTCATTAGCTTGTTTGCTTCCTAGTGGGACTTGGATTCATCACCTCTAGAGATTAGTCCATTGATAGTGGTATCATTTGCAAACTTTATCAGTTTAATTGACGATTACTTGAGATGCAGTTATTGGTGTATAAAGAAAATCGGAGAAAGAAGAGAACACATCCCAGTGGCGTACTAGTGCTGACTGAGTGGATGTGCAGATGTGCTTGTCTAGTCTCACATACTGCCTTTTGTCAGAGAGGAAGTGTGAGATTTACCTGCAACTGAGATCTGTTATGTTCACTTCATATTGTGTTAGGTTGTTGACTGTTCATTTTTATTTCATATATCCAGATTAGTGGGCGATGTCCTATTGGCGACTGGTTTCCTCTCATATAGTGGTCCCTTCAATCAAACTTTCAGAGATATACTGACCAAAGTAATCTGGGAAGCAGAACTACAGCGAAGGAGGATTCCATATACAGATGGTATAAACCTGATAAACTTCCTGGTGGATCAATCCACGGTGAGCTAGATTTAGATTTTTGCTTGTGTCTATTAAATTTCTATTTTAGTCAGTTCTTAAAGGAACAAAATAAACACTATGTACATCTAGACACTATTTCTGTTGAAAACATTGCTTCATTGGTAACATGCCTGTTCACTTACATTGATAATTTCGGTCATTGTCTTAATTCATTACCATTAGAAACATAGAAAACCTACAGCACAATACAGGCCCTTCGGCCCACAAAGTTGTGCCAAACATGTCCCTACCTTAGAAATTACTAGATTTCCCCATAGCCCTGTATTCTAAGCTCCATTATTTAAAACATTTTCTCTTTTCCCAAGAACATAGTAATTTCCTAGTTCTGGTGACACACACTTCAGTAAGGTTTAAGACCAGATCTCTCATGGTAGGCCAGTCCTGAAGATCAAGGCACATGCTATACATGGAGACTTGGTAGATTGGATTCAAACTTGGTTTGGTCATTAAAGAGTCAGAAGGTAGTGATAGAGAGTTGATCTTCTAACTGGAAGACTGGAACCAATGGTATTCATCTGTTGTTTATATACAGTATAGGTGAGTATATGATTTGTATGAAAATATTGTTAGGCTGATTAGTATACAAAGTGGGATCCAGAGGTGAAAATCAGAATCAGATTCATTATCTCTGTTTATATGAAATGAGGTTTGTTGCTTTGTAGCAGTGGTGCTGTGCAAAGATATAAACATTTCTATAAGTTATAAAATTAATGAATAGTGCAAAAAGGTTAATGAGATAGAGTTCATGGATTGTTCAGCAACTGATAGGAGAGGGAAGAAGCTGTTCCTACATTGCTGAGTGTGGGTAATAATGAGAAGGAGGAAGTAAGGCCATGAGATATAGGAGAGGAGTTAGGCCTTTCAACCCATCAAGTCTGCTCTGCCATTTCATCATAGCTGATCAACTTTCCCTCTCAGCTCCAATCTCCTGCCTTCTGCTAGTATCCCTTCATACTCTGACCAATCAAACATCCATCAACCTCAGGTACACCCAATGACTTGGCCTCCGCAGCTACCTGTGGCAATGAATGTAACATATTCACTACTTCCAGCCAAAGTAATTCCTCCTCACCTCCATTCTAAAAGGACACTCCTCTATTCTAAGGCTGCGTCCTCTGGTCTTAAACTCCCCCACCATAGGGAACATCCATAGCCATTTAACATTTAATAGGATTCAAAAGGTTACTGCTCAATTCTTCTGAATTCCAGTGAGTGGAGGCTCCTGGCAATCAAACACTCTTTATATGACAAGCTTTTCATTCTCAGAATCATTTTCATGAATCTTCTTTGAATGCTCTCCAATGTTAGCACATCCTTTCTTTGGTAAGGAGCCCAAAAGTGCTCACAATATTTCAATTGAGGCCTCACCAGTGCTTTATAAAGCCTCAGCATTACACCTTTGCTTTTATATTCTAGTTCTTTTGAAATGAATGCTAGCATTGTATTTTCCTTTCTCACCATTGACTCAACCTGCAAATTAACCTTTCGGGAATATTGCACAAGTACTCCCCAGACCCTTTGCACCTCAGATTTTTGAATTTTCTCTCCATTTTGGAAACAGTTTACCCAGTTATTTCTTATACTGAAATGTATGACCATACACATCCTGACACTATTCCATCTGCCACCATTTTTCCCATTCTCCTAATCTGTCCAAGTCCTTCTGTAGCATCTCTACTTCCTCAAGACTACCTGCCCCCTACCGTTCTTCATGTGGTCTGCAAATTTTGCCACAGAGCCATCAATTCTGTTATCCAAGTCATTGACATATAATGTAAAAAGAAGCAGTCCCAACACAGACCCCTGCGGAACATCACAAGTCACCAGCAGCCAATCAGAAAAGCTTCCCTTTATTCTGAATCTTCTCCTCCTGCCAATCAGCCACTGCTCTATCCATGCTGCTATATTTCCTTTAATACCATGGGCTCTTAACTTGTTAAGCAGCTGCATGAGTTGCACCTTGTTGGGGAAGGTTGTGTCCATGATGGTGCTGTTTGAGTCTACAACTCCCTGCAGTCTCTTGCAATCCTGTGCACTGGAATCTCTATACCAGGCTATGGTGCAGCTAGTCAGAGTCCTCCACAGTCCAAGGGATATACATTTGCAAGGGTCTGTGGTGACGTGCCATTCATCCTCAAACTCCCAACGAAGCAGATCTTCTGGCATGCCTTCTTCATGATTGTATCAATATGTTGGGTCCAGTAAAGATCTTCGGATATGTTAATGCTCAGGAACTCGAAGCTGCTCACCCTTTCCAATGCTGACCTGTCAACAAAGACTGACGTGTGCTCCCCCAACTTCCTTTTCCTGAAGTACATGATCAATTCCTTGGTCTTGATGATGATGAGAGCAAGGTTGTTGTTGTGACAACGCTCAACAAGCCAAGATCACTTGTGTATGCCTCCTTGTTGCCATCTGAGAATTTATCAGCAACTATGATACAGGTCCATAGCTCCCTGAAAGTAGCTGGTAAAGAGGGAAAATGGCATTCTAGACTTCATTGGTTAGGGTATTGTGTATAAATGTCAAGATGTTGCAGCTCTGCAAAATGTTGGTTAGGCCCTATTTGTGGTATTATGTGTGGTTCTGGTTGCCATTCTATAAGAAGGATATGGAGGCTTTGGAGAGAGTGCGGGAGAGGGTCAACAGGCTTTGGAGGGAATTCAGGAGAGGTTCAGCAGTATGTTGCCTGGATTACAATTTATTTCCTTGAGGGGTTGGACAAACTTGCATTGTGTATTTTTTTCTGAAGCACTGGAGTCTGAGGCATGACTTTTATATTCAAGTACTGCAAAAATAAGGATAATTTTGCTCTACTTATGGATGACATTAAAATAAATTAATTTTGCTCTCAGAAGGATGTTAGAGCTGCTGCTTAATACCATAAGTATTTTAAGCCGAAACCCATGGAGTCTGCTCCGCCATTCCATCACAACTGATTTATTATCCCTCTCAACCCTATTCTCCTACCTTTTCCTTGTTAATTTTGATGCCCTACCAACCTTTACTTTAAATATAACCAATGACTTGGCTTTCACAGCTGTCCATGGTAATGAACTCCACAGATTTACCAACCTCTGGCTAAAGACATTGATCCTCATCGCTGTTCTAAATGGACACTCCTCTATCCTAAGGGATGACCACCCACTACAGGAAACATACTCTTCACATCCACTCTATCTAGGTTTTCAATAGGTTTTAATGGAATCTCTCCCACTGTTCTAACCTCCAGTGAATATAGGCCAAAAGCTATCAAAGGCTCCTCATGTGTTAACCTTTTCATTCCCAGGATCATTCTCTTGAACCTGCTCTGGACTTTCTCTAATGTCAGCACACCCTTTCTTCGATAAGAATCCAAAACTGCTCGTAATACTTGAGTGCAGACTGACCAATGCCTTATAAAGCTTCAGCATTTCATCAATACACAAAAATCGGCAGAAGCTGGAAATCCAATGCAACCTGCACAAATGCTGAAGAAACTCAGCAGGTCAGGCAGCATAAACAGTCAACATTTTGGGCCGACACCCTTCATCAGGACCTGGAGGAACCTGTCGCTATTGGCTGTCTTCCCTATATTTCCTCGGTTTCTGGAAGGATCATCAGGATCCTGAAGAAATAACAGATTAATACTATCCATAAGCCCACAAGGAAGCTGAAATCACTGTTTGTGAGGGTCAAAGATGACTTGAGACTCAGGATGGCTGGCACTTACAGGATTCTCTGTGAATGCAACAGGACACATGGTGGAAACCCACATCAGGGACCACAGGAGGTGTATCCATTTGGGGTTACCTGGAGAAATTGGTGGTAGCAGAACACTGCATTCACAAAGGCCATAGGACTGATTTTGACAGCACAAAATTACTGTGCCGCGCCAATGGCTTTTGGGACCGCCTGGTGAAGGAAACCATTGAAGTAAATTAGAAGAAAAGAATTTTAACTAAGATGAAGGTTTCACTCTGAGTAAGAACTGGAATTCGATTGTAAACAATGTGAAGCAACGGAACCCTGATTGGATGAGGTCTAACCAATCAGGAGGGATGGATAAAGGTGGTATAAATACCATTGGACTAGATATGCCCAGGCATCATCCTGATGAAGGTGGCAGAGTTTGTCATTGAAACATTGGTTATAATTGATAACAGTACCTGGATGGAAGCCCGAGAAGAGTTTAATTGTGCTGAAATAATGTTCCTGGGTTCATTGTCCATTCAGAAATCTGATGGGAGAGTGAAAAAGCTGTTCCTGATACACTAAGTATGTCTTTGGGCTCCTGTACTACTTCCTTGCTGGTAGCAATGAGGGGAGGGCATGTCCTGGATGATGGGGGTCCTTAATGATGGATGCTGCCTTTTTGCGACATTGCCTTTTGAAGGTGTCCTCGATTTTGGGGAAGCTAGTGCCTAAGATGGAGCTGGCTGAGTTTATGACTTTCTGCTGCTTTTTCTGATCTTGTGCAGTAGCTTCATACCAGACTGTAGTATAATGTTCTACGCGGTACATCTGTCATAATTTGCAAGTGACTTTGGTGCCATACCAGTTCTTCTCAAACTCTTAATGAAGTACAGGCACTGTAGTGCCTTTTTCTATTTAAATCAATATGTTGGGTCCAGGATAGATCCTCAGAGATTTTCACACCTAGGAACGTGAAACTGCTTACCCTTTACACTGGGACTGGTGTGTGTTCCTTCGATTTCTGCTTCCTGAAGTCCATAATCAATTCACTTGTCTTACTAAAGTCAAGTGCAAGGCTGTTGTGACACCACTCAGCCTGCTGATTTATCTCACTCCTGTGCACCTTCTCATCACCATCTGGAATTCTGTTAACATTAATTGTGTCTTCAGCAAGTTTATCGACAGCATTTGAGCTGTGGCTAGCCACATTATCATGGGTGGAGAGAGAGTAGAGCAGAGGGTTAAGCACACATCCTTGAGATGTGATGATGTTGATAGTCAGCAAGAAGATGGTGTTATTTCTGATCCACACGGTGATTCTCAGCTGTAGCAGACTGAGACAGAAGTATTTAATCATTTCCATTGGAGCTGCTTGTACAAGTCACCTCCTTGATGGTGCCCAAGAAGTTGGATGAAGGGTCTTGAACCAAAACTTTGACAATTTATTCATTTTCATAGATGCTGCCTGACCTGCTGAGTTCCTGCAGCATTTTGTGTGAGTTACCTGTATTCCACTATCTGTTACAATTTATTTCCAGAAGTTTTCTGACTTAATCTTCATTGATCATTTAAGGAATTATACTCATTGTTAGACTTTGTGCCTTTAATAAGCCTCTTTGGTTTTATTTTTCTAGATCGGTGAGTGGAACTTGCAAGGATTGCCAAATGATGACTTGTCAGTTCAGAATGGCATTATTGTCACCAAAGCAACCAGATATCCACTTCTCATTGACCCTCAGACACAGGGTAAATCCTGGATCAAGAGGAAGGAGCAAGACAATGAACTACAGGTAGAATTACACAAACTGTATAAATATGTATTATTTAGCATGTGAAGCAGCATACTTAGCACACAATGAGACAATCCAATTAATATAATGTGTAGTTTATTTACTTCTCCAATTTTCTCACCTTCTTTTCAGAAGGTTTCAATTTTAGTGGCTGTTTTTAATCAGAGGACATCAGAGATTGAAATGAAAGGGCCAGAAGTAAATTGAGCAAAATTAATCTTAGACATCTGTTTATTACTCATTTGTGCCCAGTTTTGGTGGAAGGTACACCTGTTGCAAAATTAGCCACTCTTCTAGTCATGATGTACCTTTGCATAGCTATAATTTTTATGGTATTACTTGAAAAAGCAGCACAGTGGTGCAGCTATTAAAACCATTTCTTCATAAAACAGTATAAATGGGTTTAAGTCTGATCTCAAGTGCTGCCTGTGTTTAGTTTGTATGCCCTGCTTGTGACCATATCATGGTTTTCTTCTGGTGCTGCAGTTTTCTCCAGCATGCGGGTTGATAGGTTAACTGACCACAGTGAGATTGCCCCTGGTGTATAGGTGGATGGTAGAATCTAGGGGCAGTTGATGAGGATGTGGGGAGAATAAAACTGAGATAAATGTGGAGACTCAGGAAAATTGGAGCAACAAATAATCTACTGGAGGAACTCAGTGTGTCAAACAGATATTGGTAAAGCTGCAGGTCAAAGCTCTGCATCAGGATGTGGGATCAGGGTAATTGGGTTTTTTGCTAGTCTGCACCTTCTTTGTGGGCTGAAGGGTCTGGTTCCATGCTCTATGGCTCTTCATAAGAAACACAGATAGAGTAGACAGCTGGTATCTTTTCTCTGAGTTTAAAATGTCTAATACTTGAGGGCATGGATTTAAGGTGAGGGTTGGAGAAATTCAAAGGAGATGTGTAGGGCAAGTTTTTACACACTGAGTGATGGCTACCTAGAATCTGTTGCCAGGAACACCAGCAGCCAACTATAATCAAGCACTTGAGATACTACATGATGTCTTCTCCACACAAGAAACAGTCCATCCCGATGCATTTCAAATCATAGTCAGGGACTTCAACCAGACTTGTTTGAAGAATTACCAACAGCATATAACCTGTAGTACCCGGGCTTCCAACACACTAGACTACTGATACACTAAGATAAGAAATGCCTTCTGTTCCATGCTCAGAGTGCATTTCAGTAAATCTAATTATTAGTTGAAATTCTACCTGCCTACAGGCATTGTCTAAAGACAAGTTCCAGAGATTAGGGCAACAAAGAGTGGTTGAGGGAGCAGAGGAGTGGATACGGGTTTGCTTCAAGTTGGTGGACTGGTCCGTGTTCAAGGAGTCATCCGTAGATCTGATTGAATACACCACAGTTGTCATGGACTTTATTAAAAAAGTTGTAAGTGAGTGTGTCCTCATGAAATCATTTGGAGTCTGCCCCAACCAGAAGCCCTGGATGAACCATGACATATGTAATCTACTAGGGCCAGGTCAGAGGCATTCAGGTCTGGTGACCAAGAAGGTTATAAATATACAGGTACAATCTTCAGAAAGCCATCTCACAAGTGAAGTAGCAAATCTGGACTAAACTTGAATTAATGAAAGAAAGGACAGTTGTGGCAGGCCTTGAATACTACCACCTCTTGTAAAGTTCAATCAAGCAACACTGGCAACAACAGGACTTTACCTTCAGAGAGCGCAATGCCTTCTATGCTCGCATTTGCCATCAAAACTTGAAAGAACCATCACAAACTCACACAGCCCCGATGATCCTGTGATTTTAGTCTCTGAGGCTGACGTGTAAGCTGCCTTCAGGAGGATGAAACCCCGAAAAGCATCTGGTACCAGGCCAACACTAAAAACCTGTGCTTATTTACAGGCTGGAGTGTCTACTGAGATCATTACCATCTCGCTTCGGCATTCTGAGGTACCCACCTATTTCAAGAAGACTTCAATTATACCAGTGCCCAATAAGAATGACGTAACCTACCTCAATGACTACCATCCAGTAGCACTTACATCCACAGTGATGAAGTTTTTTGAGAGGTTGGGGATGAAACATATCCAGTCCTGCATGAGAAATGACTTGGATCCACTCCAATTTGCCTACTGGAGCAACAGGACCCCACAGCAGATGCCATCTTATTGGCTTTTAACTCAACCCTGGAACATCTGGACAGAAAAGGTGCATACATCAGTACGCTCGTTATTGACTACAGCTCAACATTCAATGCCATCACCCCCTCAAAATTAATTAATAAACTTCAAAACCTTGGCCTCAATACCTCCTTGTGATTTCCTCACTTGCAGACCCCAGTCAGATTGGCGTCAACATTTCCTCCACGATCTCCATCAGCACAGGTACACCACAAGGCTGTGAGCTTACCTCCCTGCTCTACTCACTTTAAACTTTAGATTGTGTTGCTAAGCACAGCTCCAATGCCATATTCAAATTTGCTAATGAGACCACTGCTGTAGGCCAAATCAAAGGAGGTGTCAAATCGGCGTATAAGAGGAAAGTTGAAAATCTGGCTGAGTGGTGCCATGACAACAACCTCTTACTCAATGTCAGCAAGACCAAGGATCTGATTATTGACTTCAGGAGGAATAAACTAGAGGTCCACAAGTAGATCCTCATTAGAGCATCAGGAGTGGAGAGGGGCGGAGAAATTCCATTCTGTTATTATTTTGGAGGACCGGTCAGGGACCACCATGTAACTACAATTACAAAAAATGTATGGCAGCACCTCTACTTCTTTAGGAGGTTATGAAGATTCAGCGTGACATCTAAAACTTCGACAAATCTCTCTAGATGTGTAGCAGAGAGTATATTGAATGACCATCACAGTCTGGTGTGGAAGCACCAAAGTCCTTGAATGGAAAAGCCTACAAAAAGTAGTGGATATGGCCCAGTCTATCATGGATAAAGACCTCCCCACCATTGACCACATCTACACAAAGCCTTGTCATAAGAAAGCAACATCGATCATTAGGGTCCCCCATCACCCACGCCATGCTCTCTTCTCACTGCTACCATTAGGAAGAAGGTACAGGAGCCTCAGGACTCACACTACCAGGTTCAGGAACAGTTATTACCCCTCAACTATCAGGCTCTTGAACCAGAGGGGATAACTTCACTCAAATTCACTTGCCCCTCAGTGAAATGTTCCCACAACCTATGGACTCATTTTCAAGGAGTCTTCATCTCATGTTCTCGATATTTATTGCGTATTTATTTATTTATTAATTATTATTTCTTTCTTTTTGTACTTGAATAGTGTGTTGTTTTTTACTCACTAGTTGAACACCCAAGTTGGTGCTGTCTTTCATTGATTATATCATGGTTATTATTCTATTATGGAATGCCCATAAGAGAATGAATCTCCGGTTGTATATGGTATGTATTTGTACTGTCAACTTTAAACTTTGAACTTGATAAAAATATGTAAATTGTAAAATATTGTTACATATTTTTAAAACTTGCATACTGTTCATACAGATCAATTCATTACAACAGTACATCGACATAGTACAAGATAAAACAGATTGCAGAATGAAGTGTTACCAATACGCGGAAAGTGCAGTGTAGATAGGCAACAAGGTGCAAGATCATAACAAGGTACATTGCGAGGTCAGGAGGCCATCTTGAATCCATCAGCAGTCTTGTAACAGCAGTATGGAAGCTGCCCTTAAGCCTGGGGTTGCATGATTTCAGACTTTTGTATCTCCGGCTGGGTGGGAGAGGGGAGAAAAGAGAATGTCTGGATTCATTGTGGTCTTTGATTATGTTAGCTGTTTTACCAAGGCAGTGAGAAGTGTGGACAAGAGTCTAAGGAGGGGAGATTGGTTTCCATGAGGCAGATATGATAGAGGCATTTCAGAGGCTGTTAGACAGGTTCATCAATATCCAAAGAATAGAGAAATATAGACCATGTGCAGACAGAAGGGTTAGTTTAATTAAGCATCATTAGTTTAATTAGTCCAGCAGAACATTGTGGGCTGAAGGGCCTGTTCCTGGGTTATATTGTTCTGTTTTGATTTCATGTCATATAGCTTGGTTGTCTCTAAAAGATTTGTAGGGTGCTCTGGGGTCAATTTCCAAATGCCTGTTGGCCATTTACACCCCTTTTCTTCAGTTTCACAACAACCAACTGTAGAAACATCAGAATACTGTATTTACTGGAGTCTGTCTGTGTGAGGGTGGACATGAGGAAGAGAGTCTGAATTATAAACTCTGGTTCCTTTCATTCCAAAGGTAACATCACTTAATCACAAATATTTTCGCAATCATTTGGAGGACTGTTTGTCACTCGGACGTCCTATGCTTTTGGAAGATATACAGGAGGAACTGGACCCTGCTCTGGATAACGTGTTGGAGAAAAACTTCATCAAAAGTGGGACCACTTTTAAGGTGCTTTATTTCTTAAGAGATTTGTCGCAATATTTTCATGCTCAACCCATTCTTAATACATAATTAAAGTTCCATGACAAGACACAGGTTTGTTTTCCCACAGCATTTATTATCTACTTTTAACTCCTCTTGAGAAGTTGGAAGAGATCCACCTGTTTAACTGTTGATTGATCCTTTGATGATTGCAACCCCATTTTTCTATTAGGTCATGGCTTTCCAATGTGGGGTACATGGACTCTTTGGGTAATGGTAAGGCTCAATGGCATAAAAAATGTTGGGAAGCCCTGTATTCCGTGATTTGTTCGCGTTGGTGAGAGCAGAATATTTCTAGTAGGTTCTCCAGACTAGGTGAGTAGAATAAATGCCATCAGAATCCTGATTTATGTTTCGCGGATAGTGAAAAGGATTTGGGGAATTGGGAAATGAGGCATTAGCTAGTGGGTACTGACTTGGTCTTGCAGCTCATTATTCATGTCATCATCTTGTGGCTTTTGATAAGTAGTAACCTCAATCACATTGACAGTGGATCTTAGTGTTAAATATCAAGGGTGAATGGTTTGGCTTTTCCTTGTTAGAGATAGCTGTTACCTGCCACTTAGGTGATGTGAATGTTACTTACATCTATCAGCCCTTGCCTGAACATTGTTAAGATCATGTTGTGAATAGGCATGGCATGTTCATTTTCTAAAGATATGTGCATGGATTTGAATCATCAGTAGACATTTTTATTTCTTACCTTACAATGCAAGAAAGGTCATTAGTCAATTCAGGTTGAGTTTATTGTCAAATGCACAAGTATGTGAATCTACAGGTGCAATGAAAAACTTACCTACAGCAGTATTATAGGCACATAACATTCAGATCAAAAATGTAAATTAAACACGGTACGCATAAATTATCCAAAGATTTTACAAGAAAGAACACAATTAGAACCAATAAAATAAACAAAGTTCATCCCTGTAATGAAGGTAGTTAGGTCTGCAGCATTACCCTGAATATCTGCAGTGGTATTCTGAGGCTGATTAACTTCCACCAGTCACAATCTTCTGAAATTTAGCTTTCTTTCTCATGTTTGGATCACTAAGACTATTTAATGAGGACTGGAGCTGAGTCGAAACCCAAACACTGTTGATGATAGCTTTCTGTCATTTGAGTCAGAGATGTAGCTTTCAGGGCTTGGAACTGGCTACAGGCTAATGCTTTTTAGGGGTTTATTCCACATTGCTGGTTTTCACACCTCCATCACTACAACTCAGCATTGAGCCTTCCTGCGGTTCTACTCAGCATCCAATCGTGCTCTTCCTGATCTCCACTTTATAATGTCTTCAACCCAAACACTTTAATATTCAAAATGTATGCTGTTACTTTCAGTTGCTTGGGCCTTGAATTTAGCATGGACATGCACAGTCTATTTTGCAATTGTTACCCCTGTTGATAGCATAAGTTAGCTTGATCGCACTATCTATTTAATGCAGTTTGCCAGAAATAGGAAAATGTGAGTCTTGAAACTTAACAGTGTCTTCATGAGGCCTCTCCCGGCCTTAAGCAAAGTACTGGTCAGTGTTTATTAAAGAGAGGATTGTGTAATTTTTGTCTGATGTATGGATATGTATATGTTTAGCTGACTCTTCACAGTTTAGGCCCCTTTTAGGACAAGAGCATTTGCTTTTTTGGAATTTTATAATGACTTTGGGACAAATCGGAGTATTTCCCAGGTGTGTCTAGTGAAAAGATTTGTTTCCAGGATTCCATAAGGCTTACAGGCACTGAAACCTAAGCTTTATTTAGGTCTGGAACAGAGTTTCGACCCTCTTCACAAAAATTGCTGAGCTTATGGCCAGTCATGGTTGAGACTACAATTTTGATTAAATACTATACTGCTGCTGATGGAGATCTATGTGCCATGTGGATGTGGAACATAGAATAATAGATCACAACTCAAAAAGAGATGTTTATGATGACAATAAAGTAGATAACAATTTACACTTCCTCGTTCTTCAACTGCAGCCAAGTCGATAGAAATAGATTCCCTGTTAATGCTCCCAACTCTTCCTGCACTACATTGACAACTGCATTGTTGCTGCTTCATGCACCCAATCTGAGCTAGTCAGTTTCATCAATTTTCCCCCCAACTTCCATCCTGCCCTTAAATTCACTTGGTCCATTCCTGATGCCTCTCTCCCCTTTCTCAATCTCTCTTTCCAATCTCTGGAGACAAACTGTCAATTGATATATTTTATAAGCATAAGTACTCCCACAGTGATCTTGACTATACCTCTTTGCTTTGCACAGCAATAGTTTCCCCTATGATTACTTTGTCCATTTGTCCCTACCCACTAATCTGTCTCCTGGCATTTATCCTGCACATTCACCTCCTTTCTGGACCCAAACCATCCTTCCAAATGAGTTAACACTTCACCTGTGAATCTGTTGTGGCCATCTACTGTATCCAGAGCTCCCAATGTGACCACTTCTGCATTGTTGAGAGCTGAAGTAGATTGAGGAACCGCTTTGGCGAGCACCTCCACTCTGCTAACAAATAGCAGAATTTCCCAGTGGCCATTCGTTTTATCTCCATTCCCATTCTCACTTGATGGTCCATGGCCTTCTCTTCTGCCATGATGAGGCAATGCCTCATATTCCATCTGGTACCTCCAACCTGACGGCATGAACATTGATTTCTGCAATTTCTGATAATTTTTCCTTTCCCTCTTTTTCATTTCCCTACTCTATCCTCTTACCTCTTCTCCTCACCTGCCTATCACCTCCCCCAGTGCCCTCCTTCCCTTTCTCCCATTCTATCAAATTCCTTCTTCTCCAGCCCTCCCAGCTTCTCATTTCATCCCCCTCCCCTACCCACCTGGCTTCACCTATCACCTTCCAGCTTGTCCTCCTCTTCCCTCCGACTTCTTTTTCAGGCATCTTCCTCCTTCCTTTCCAGTCCTGATGAAGGGTCTTCACCCAAAACCTCAACTGTTTATTCTTTTCCACATACACTGCTTGACCTGTTCAGTTCACTCTGGATTTCCAGCATATGGCAAATCTCTTGTGTTTATCTGTCCTGGTTAAAGATTGAACTTGCATCATAAAAAGAATGGATATGGTAGAAGTTAAAAATGTTAATGTGAATTGCTTCTCTGCAGGTGAAAGTGGGGGATAAAGAAACTGATGTGATGTCTGGATTCATGTTGTACATCACCACAAAACTTCCAAATCCTGCCTACACTCCAGAAATTAGTGCCAAAACATCCATCATTGACTTCACTGTAACCATTAAGGGTCTTGAGAACCAACTGCTTGGCCGAGTGATCCTCACTGAGAAACAGGTAAGCTCAGAACCCTTTTGAACTGAGTAATAAGGCATTTGGATGCATGTTGGAATGTGACATAATACTTCACGTTGCCAAGCTGATCATTAGTAATACAATATGAATAAAAATCATTTTACCTAAGAAATTGTTCTTCTAAATTTACTTTCCTGTATCTGTTTATTTGACATGCCAATCCATAGGGAGGTGATGTATTTATATTATGGTACTTAAAACAATCCTGTACTTCAGTGTAACTATTACTGATGATGACTGATATGTTGATCTGCTGTAAATCCATGTTATTATTTCATAGGGCAGGTTACCTTGCTGTTCAGATTTTAACATAAAGGAAATCGTAAAAGTGTTTATCACAGAAATAAGGACTTTCAACCCATCTTATCCATACTTGATGACTCTTTAAGCTAATCTTGTTTGTCTGCATTGTTCATATCACTCTATGCCTTTTCTATCTAAGTAGCCGTCCAAACGGCTTTTAATCTTTCTTACTGTAACTTCCTCTACCACTGCCTCTGCCAACTCATTCCAGATTACCATCACACTGAAAAATCTACCCCCATAGGTCTCCTTTATGTTTCTCTTAAACTTAAACTTGTGCTCTCTAGTTCTAAACTCCCCTGCCCTGGGATTATCTATTTTATCTATGTCTCTCATAATTTTATAAACCACTATAAGATCATCATTCTGTGACTGGGTGAGAATCAACCCAGTCTATTCAATCTCTCCTTATAACTACAGCCCTCCATTCCAGTTAAAATTCTGGTGAATCCCTTTTGCACTTGATATTGACTTGAAAATGTAACTTTTTTTTCTCTTTCCACAAATGCACCTGACAAGTGTATGTCAAACATTTTCTTTTTTTGTTTTATATTATGGCTGGTCACTTATCTCAGCACCACTTTCCTACAACAATCTAATGTCTCTTGATTCTCTAACTAGCCAAAAACCTCACTAGCCAATATACTCAGTGCCAACCTCCGCAGCCTCTTTAAGATTCACCACGCACTGGGTAAAGAAATTTCTTCTTATCTATCTTGAAGGCTGATTCCTTATTTTAAGACTGTGACTGGTGGTTTTGGAGACCAAAACCAAGGAAAGTATCATCCCTACATCAACCGTCTTAAGTATTTCATTTATTTCAATGAGATAACCCCATTCCTCAAAAACCTAGAGACAAGTTTACGTTTCCTCATATGACAAGTAATTCGCTAGGAGAATTGAATGAAAAAGAAGAGATTTTGTTTCATTTATACATGGCACTAATAAGACAACTTCTGGAGGACTGTATACAGTTTCATGGTTAAGTTTATTAGACAGTTTGTCTAATCAAGGCTAGGCTATTAGTTCTGAAGTTTAGTAGAGTGTCATTGAAATCCACAAGATCCTGATTGGGTGGATGTGGGGGTAATAATTTCTCTAGAGGGAGAATTTAGAACTAGGAGTCATTGTTTGAAGATGATGGATCTCATTTTTAATATAGAGACTATGTGATTTTTTTCTGTCTGAAGGCTGTGAATCTTTGGAACTCTTTTTAAAGGGTATGGAAGCAGAGTCATTGGCTATTTTTAATGTAGAGATTGATTCTTGATTTTAAAAAAGGTAAAACGTTATCACAGGCAGTCAGGAAAATAGAATTGAGATTACAGTCAGATAACTTGATTAAATGCTATTAGCTGGCACTCCTTTCGAGATTGAAAGTAATTTTTGGATATGTCTGGGAGCTGTTGTGTTGCAGGTGTTAACACGACTATAATGATCAGTTAGGCACAGAGAGGATCAGTTTTTACTGACAAATGCCTTTATTGTTTCAGTTAACAAGCATGTGAATTTACAGATTAATTAGTGCATTAGATTTCCATGACCCTCCAAGAACAGTCAAAGAATAGAAAAGGTTATGCCAGGGAAAAGGAGTTTAGGCTGGCCAGGCACTTCTCCACATTTCCAACATGAAGTTGTCCACATCCACGATTGTGATCTTTGGAGTTGCCACTGCCTGTGCTCCCAAAGTCCTCCATTTTTATTCTTTTCCTTATCAGTTCGATCTGTGATGTTTCAAGTTTGTTGACTCAAGTTTATCTGAGTGACCTGTATTATTTTTTCATTCGATGTTGCCCAAGGCTTCAAGCAGTATATGGTTCTTTCCTCCAGCCTTATGCCCTCGGTCATTTATTTTGTGTATTTTTTCCCCAACTCAGACTGTTTCAAACCAGTCTAACAGGGCCCAGACAATTATATTACAGGCTGTTCCTTCTGCAAGCCTGCTACTTTAAATAACAAATAGCTTCTTATCTGAGAATGGTCTCAGGTTTAACAGATCATCAACAGAAACTCCTTGTGTCCATGTCAGTTGCTTTGATTAAGCTATCCCTGAGCAAGAACCAGTTCACCAAACAGTTCACAAAATGGTGGCTGCAAGGACAGTTTCACAAAATGGCCACCTCCATTCCTGCAACTACATGGCATGAACAAAGACTTCTGCTTTGTCTGTTTCCACTGCCCTTGTCTTATTCTTGTTCACTGATTTGTAGATTATAGTTCTTTCTGGCCCTCAGCTATAGGAACAGTTTCAATATGCTCTTATTCTCTGTCATAGTTCAGTTCAGTTTACATCATAACCTATCAGTTACTATTGCTGTCTTTATCCTCATACCAGCTGTCCAGATATGCTTACACCCCTTCCCCCACCAACACTTTACGTGTCTGTGTATTTCTAAATCAAGGTAAAAGACATTGAGGCAGATACATTCTCGGCAGAGAATAACTTTTGGGCACAGTCCTGTTGTACACAGTTCCCTCGACACTCTAGTCTTATTACATAGCCTAGGCTTTAGTTAGAAAGTTGCAAGTTATAATTTTACACACTGGCTTACGGTATATTAAACACTAAGATATAAGACCATAAGATATAGGAGCAGAAGTAGGCCATTCAGCCCATTGAGTCTGCTCCACCATTCAATCATGGGCTGATCCAATTCTTCCAGTCATCCCCACTCCCCTGCTTTCACCCCATATCCTTTGATGCCCTGGCGAATCAAGAACCTATTCATTTCTGCCTTAAATAAACCCAATGACTTGGCCTCCACAGCCACTCGTGGCAACAAATTCCACAGATATACCATCCTCTGACTGAAGTAATTTCTCCGTATCTCAGCTCTAAAAGAACGTATTTCAGTCCTGAAGTTGTGCCCTCGTCCTAGAGTCCCCTTCCGTGGGAAATAATTTTGCCATATCAGGCTTTTTAATATTTGGAATGTTTCTATGAAATCCCCCCTCTGCTGAACTCCAGGGAATATTTATTGCCTTAAGATTACATCAATTTTATTGATATTAGACACAAAATGCAAGTCTGACCTCCACAAAATTTTCACCTTGTATTCTGTTTATGATTATTTAGAAATTATGAACTGGATGCATGAATATTGAAAAATATCCAGTCTCCTCTAACAATTTCTGAACTCACCCTCGCTGCCGATCATTCTTCTGTGATTCCTTTCTTTTTCAATCTTTTTATTATTGTTATTAATAACAAAATAAAATTGATACATAGATAATGGGATTACAAACATACACATTTCAACTGAACATGAAAGAATACATAAGCAATGATTACAGTATAAATGAGTATTCCCAAATCATGAATGATACAATATACAAATAAACAAGGCAAACCTAGGTATATCATAACATATATTAAAAAAAACAGAAAAAGAAAAAGAAAAAATATTATGCAAAAAAACTAAGCTAATAATCTAATAACTAATAAAGAGAAAACAAAAATAGAAAAAAGAGAAAAAGAAAAAATGGAAAAAAAAGGGCTGTTTATATTATCTCACAAATTTACAAAATCATCAGTGTGGTCAACTCCGATCCTCTCAACATATATAAAATCGAAACTGGAAAAAACAAATAGGCTTGGAACAGGGTCATATTACATCATATGAAAATATTGAATAAATGGTCTCCATATCTTTTCAAATTTAATAGAAGTATCAAATACAACACTTCTAATTTTTTCTAAATTGAAACATAACATAGTTTGAGAAAACCAATGAAATACGGTAGGAAGATTAATTTCTTTCCAATTCAACAAAATAGATCTTCTAGCCATTAATGTAAGAAATGCAATCATTCGACAAACGGAAGAGGATAAATGGAGTGAGTCCATCATTGGTAAACCAAAAATTGCAGTAATAAGATGAGGTTGTAAATCAATGTTCAATACCGCAGAAATAATATCAAAATTATCTATCCAATATTTTTTCAAAAGCGGACACGACCAAAACATATGAGTTAAAGACGCTATCTCAGAATGACATCTGTCACAAATAGGAATAAAAACGAGCCAATTTATCCCTGGACATATGAGCCCTGTGCACAACTTTAAACTGTATAAATGAATGTTGAGCACATATAGATGATGTATTAACTAATTGAAGAATTTCATCCCAATTCTCAATAGGGATAGTAAGGTTAAGTTCTCTTTCCCAATCATTTTTAGTCTTATAAAAGGGCTCTGAACGTATCTTCATAATTATATTGTAAAGTTTTGATATTCGCCCTTTCTGAAAAGGATTTAGTTCAAACAAATTCTCCAAAATACCTGAAGACACAAAATTTGGAAAAGTAGGAAGTACAGTATTTAAGAAATTCCTAATCTGTAAATATCTAAAAAAAAATGAAATCTAGGCAAATTATATTTATTAGATAATTGCTCAAAAGACATAAAACAATTAACCAAAAATAAATCAGAAAATCGTAATAATCCTTTAATCTTCCAAACTGAATAAGCTTGGTCTATAATAGAAGGATAAAAAAAGCAATTGGATACAATAGGAATATTTAAGATAAACTGAGTCAACCCAAAAATTTCCGAAATTGAAACCATATACGGAAAGTATGTTTAACTATCGGGTTGTCAATTCGTTTCGGCAATTTAGAAAGAGCAAAGGGAAGAGAAGTCCCTAAAATAGAACCCAATGCAAATCCTTATACAGATTTAATTTCCAAGTTCACCCAATGAGGGCTAAAAGATATATCCCAATCCTTTAACCAACATATCAAATATCGGATATTAACTGCCCAATAATAAAATCTAAAATTAGGCAATGTCAATCCACCTTCCATCCTTGCCTTCTGTAAATATATTTTACCTAACCTAGGATTTTTATTCTGCCATATATATGAGGAAATTTTGAATCAACATTAGCAAAAAAAGATTTCGGAATAAAAATTGGTACTGCTTGAAATATACATAAAAACTTGGGTAAAATAACCATCTTAATAGCATTAATCCAACCTATCAGAGATAAAGATAGTGGTGACCATTTAGTAAACAAACATTTAATTTGATCAATTAAGGGTAAAAAATTAACCTTAAATAAGTCTTTATAGTTTTTTGTGATTTTAATCCCTAAGTAAATAAAAGAGTCATTAACTAATTTAAAAGGTAAATTTCCATAAATTGGAACCTGTCTATTTAAAAGAAACAATTCACTCTTATTAAGATTTAATTTATACCCGGAAAAATCACTAAATTGAACCAACAATGATAAAACTGCAGGGATGGATTTCTCAGGATCAGAAATAAATAATAATAAATCATCTGCATATAATGATAACATGTATATCTGTCCCACGATTAATGCCAAAAATATTCTGTGATTCTCTGATAGCAATTGCCAAGAGTTCTAAAGCAATATCAAATAATAATGGACTAAGAGGACAGCCTTGTCTAGTACCCCGAAATAAATGAAAAAAGAGTGATCTTAGATTGTTAGTAAGCACCGAGGCTACTGGAGTATGATATATCAGTTTAATCTATGAAATGAATGTCGGACTAAAATTAAACTTCTCAAGCACATAAAATAAGTATGGCCATTCAACTCTATCAAATGCTTTCTTTGCTATGTGAAGGAGTATAAACAATATTCAATAATCTCCTAACATTGAAAAAAGAATAGCGATTTTTAATAAAACCGGTTTGATTTTCCAAAATAATTTGGGGGAATGTCTTCTCCAGCCTCGATGCCAGTAACTTGGAAAAGATCTTGGAATCTACATTCAATAAAGATATTGGTCTATAGGATGCACAGTCAGTAAGGTCTTTATCTTTCTTCAGTATTAAAGAAATGGAATCTCTATAAAAAGATTGTGGCAGATTGCCCAATCTAATTGCTTCTTCAAAAACCCTGCATAACCAAGGAGAAATAGTAGCGGAAAAACATTTAAAAAATTCTACTGTATGCCCATCTGGACCTGGTGCTTTCCCAGAATTCATGGAGGAAATAACCCCTTTAATTTCTGCATCCGTAATAGGAGTTTCTAATAGTGAAAGATCATCTGATGATAATTTTGGAAAATTCAATTTCCCAAGAAAATCACACATGGTATTATGATCATGAGGGAATTTGGAATGATACAGGGAGGTATAAAAATCTTGAAATGATTTATTTATCTCATCATGGTGTTACGAACCCCGTAACTGGGTCACTTACCAACAAAGATAGAGAGGTCTGTTGAAGTCTGATGGTACTATTTTTAACAGTATTTATTGTTAAAGGGGCACAAACATAAGATTAATACAACATACAGATAATATACGTCGTCAATACTAAATCTAAAAGCGCAGGTATAATAATAATCAATAAGAAATAGCTCTATCGTTGTCTAGGGGATAATGTATTGTCCAATGGAAATATAAAAGTCACTGTTAGTTCGTTCAAGCTGCAGCGTTTTGGCTTTGAGAGAGAGACAGGTTAAACTTGCCCAGGTCTTTTATGATGCCAATCCTTCGAGTCGTTGGGAGTTGGTTTCCCTGTTGTTAGCTAAAAGCCAGTCTCCCGTGGTAAAAGCCACCGGTTCCGGGGCAAATGGAACCGAACGCATGTGGCTTCCTTCCTACCGGCTTCCGCTATTACGGGATTGCTAGCGTTTCTTCTGGTGCGTCTGAGGGGCTGTTCCCACAGACCCTCTTTTATCCTGACTCACAGGGTCGCAGATGTCAATCAGGTTGGTGGTGATGCAATCCCTCCCTCAACCAGCCCACTTTGCCTGAGGGCTTCCACATAGCACAGTATGGCAATACACAAGTTCGTCTCCAAGAGACAATGGCCGTTTCCCGTCGCTTTATATCGCCGGGGGGAGCAAGACATTCCGTACGTTTCTCTCTCATTTCCTGGGTCTCCTGACCCAAATCAATAGTGATCTTGCGATTCTCACAAAGGAGGGGGCTACCCCGCACCCTTCGGCCCCTCAGAGCTGTGGTACATGCATAACACCCCCTTTCTTCAAAGCGTTTTCACCAGCGGTGAAACGAAGTAGTACAGAGTCTTACAGGGTTTTAGAATCTAACACAATACAAAAGCGCTAAACAGTTAACGATTACAATGTCACTTCCTTTAATATCTTAACATCTTGTACCTTACTAAAGTCTTGTAGCATCAAACTTCAATTGAATAACCACCTATTTTTATTTCTTTCCTTCAGCAAACAAAAACTAAGGAGTTGTGATCTTAGCTTATGTATATCTACAAAAGTTCATGCAAATACTAATCTTTCTGTTGCTTTCAAACTTAACAGGCAGGCTTCCATGGGGTTGTCTTTATTATTCACATGCTTCATCGAAATCCCGTAAAACCGGTTTTTGCTATTTAAAAAATGGTGTCCCCATTAACCGTCGCCTCTTTTCCAGTTAGTTCCCACGTGGGGAGCTTGGGTACCCTGGCAAAATAGGCTCTCGCCCGCTTCTTTCATAGGAGTTATTTTATCAACACCATGTCCCAAACTTAGGCCATCTTCTGAATTTCCACCCAATTCTTTAATTTTACACAGGTTGCTAGTCCTCTCTTCAGGACCCTTCAGGCTATTAGTTGTCAGTTCGAACTCTTTGTTCAAGCAGCATTTCAAATTCTGCCTTTTCACACCACACTCTGGAATAACAATAGCATGCCCCCCCCCCCACCCCCCGTCATCATCCAACTCACTCTGTAAGCGATCCACAGGCTTTAAATTTTCTTCATTCGATTTGGGAACTACATATTTCCTGTTTCCTTCAATAATAATATTTATCTCCCCACTTTTGATTTCCGCATTAACTTTTAACACACCGTCGAGCACAAACACCTGGGAACTCTCACTTCCCACTATTACCAAGGTTAACCCTTTCTTCACTGAACCAAGTTATCTGACCCACAAGGACGGCTGTCCCTTTCAACTGAATCAAATACCTCAGACTTTTTCTGAGCTCCGTTACTAGGTTCAGTACCATGTGCATCCACATCTTGGACACACTCAAACGGGACACTTGCCTCTTTCAGGCTTTCAATACCCGTACCCGGTCCAAATTCTAAATTCCCCTGATTCTCCCAGCTACTCTCTGGGCAACTCCCTTCCGGAGTAAACTCAACCCCGTGGGCTGAAACAACCTCATCTGCCAACCCAGCAGACTTCTTCAAGGTAAGGGCACCCTTTTCATCTAGGACTGCCCTCATTTCATTATCGGGAACACTCTAGCATTTTCAACTTCTTCAAACAGTTCTGCCAACCCAGACAGATCATCCAGGTCTGACCCTGGACCTTTTAACAGCTCTAGCTGTTTCTCATCTTTATCTTCTGCCTCTAAAGCTTTTCTCCTCACTAAGGGCAGGTCTACCTCCTCTCCCTTACCCTCTTTCACTTTACTACTCTTCGTTTTACCACCCTCTAAACCCTCGTGGTACGGGGTCGGTAAAAACATCTTGGCCAAATTGGAACTGGCCGGGTTTAAACTGCTCCCTTTCTCAGCTGCCTCTCTCGGCAGGCTGCGAATGATCGCGCATGTGGGATAGATCTTGGAATCTAGGGGCGGGGCCGCAACACTCACTGGCCGGCTGGTCATCGTCATTGCTGCCCAAACATTACCACCTGCTAAATCGTTACCAAGAAGGACGTCCACGTCAGTTCTCGGGAAGTCTGATTGCATCCCTATTTCAACTGGTCCAGATACCAGCTCACAATCCATAATGACCTTATGTAAGGGCACCATTTCTGTCCCTTTACTTATTCCCTTCACAGCTACCATTCCCGTCTTGTGACCAAAATCTAGTACCTTACTGCTGATCAACGATAGCTCAGCCCCTGTATCTCTCCAGATCCGTATGGGAACTGGTGTGTCTCCCTCCCTCACTGACACAGTTCTGTTTGACAGACAAGTCTCAGACCCTTCTCGTACTCTGTCTACCCGGGGCTCTCTTGTCGATTTACTGATTACCACAGCACATCCAGTAGGGACTGCTCCTTTCCCTTTTCCTGTCTCTTTCCTCGGAGCAAAGCACCTAGATGCAATATGCCCCCCCTTTCCACAATTAAAATAGGTCAAGCCCGGAAATCCCTGGCCGTCTGGCCTTTCCCCCTCAACCTTACCACTAGCTCCTGGCAGGACCTCTGCCTCAGCCGGCGGACTTTCTCGATTGTTCCCACGGTCTCTCTGGGAACTTTTATTTGAGGAAAACTTTGTCTTGTGGGTTAGGGCATATTCATCGGCGAACCTAGCAAATTCTGAGATGAACTTATTCGGCTTCTCATTCAAATACATCCGGATATCCTCCAAAACACAACCTTTAAATTCCTCAATCAGAATTAACTCCCTGAGACACCAATAATCCTCTGCCACTATCTCTGCTGTGTACCAACGGTCCAAGAGCACACCCTTCTCATAGGCAAACTCGGTTTACGTCTGATATCACCCTTTCTTTAAATTTCTAAACTTTTGTCTATATGCTTCAGGTACTAACTCGTAACTCCAGAGAATGGCTGCCTTTACTTTGTCATAGCTCTCCCCCTCTTCCTCCTCCATGGACAACGCCGTATATGCCTGCTGTGCCTACCCTTTTAACACACTTTGTAACAATGCCACCCACTGATCTCTGGGCCACTTCTGATTCACTGCCACCTTTTCAAAAAGCAAGAAATAACTATCAACATCCATCTCCTCGAACGGAGGTACTAACCTCAACTCTCGACTAACATTGAACCGCTCCTCTCGGTCTGACCCCTGAACTCGTGGCTCTTGCTGTAACTTCTCCATCTCCAAGTCATGTTTCCTCTGTTTCTCTCCTTCTCAGCTCTTTCTTTCTCTTTCTCAGCTGCTTCCAGCTGTTTTAACTGAATTTCATGCTCTCTTTGTTTCTCAGCTCTTTCCCGCTCCTGTTTCACCTCTAACTCCTTTTGCTGGAGCGCATGCTCCCTTTCTCTCTCGGCCCTTTTTTCTCCTTCTCTCTCTCTCTCTCGGCTCTTTCATTCTCCTTCTCAGCTGCCTCCAGCAGCTTTAACTTAATTGCATGTTCCAACTTTAATTTCTCCAACTCTAACTGAGCTGTCCCACTAGCTGGTACCTTTTCAGGGATATTTTCCAATACCTCAGCTGCACACACATTCTTCCCGATATAATACTGAGTTATTGCCCTTCGCACCTCCTGATTTTTCATTGACAACCTCACCTCTGCGATGTTTAACCCCTTCGCCAAATTTATCAAGTCTGATTTGGTGGCCGCCTCTAGCCACCAAAGCCACCTCAGAGTCGGGTTTTCTATAAATTCACCCACGTCCATCTTTGCTGATTTCCAGTCTGGCTACCCGCATAACCAGATCCAAGTTTTGGACTTACAAGCCCGATTCACTGGCCTCCCAATTTAGTGTCAAATCCCAAGACGAGAACCCCAGTTTTGTTATGAACCCCGTAACTGGGTCACTTACCAGCAAAGATAGAGAGGTCTGATGGTACTATTTTTAACAGTATTTATTGATAAAGGGGCACAAACATAAGATCATTGCAAAAATACAGATAATATACGTCATCAATACTAAATCTAAAAGCGCGGGTATAATAATAATCAATAAGAAATAGCTCTATCGTTGTCTAGGGGATAATGTATTGTCCAATGGAAATATAAAAGTCACTGTCAGTTCGTTCAAGCTGCAGCGTTTTGGGTTTGAGAGAGAGACGGTTTAACTTGCCCAGTTCTTTTATGATGCCAATCCTTCGAGTCGTGGGGAGTTGCTTTCCCCATTGTTAGCTAAAAGCCAGTCTCCCGTGGTAAAAGCCACCGGTTCCAGGGCAAATGAAACCGAGCACACGTAGCCTCCTCCCTACCGGCTTCCACTATTACGGGATTGCTAGCGTTTCTTCTGGTGCGTCTGAGGGGCTGTTCCCACAGACCCTCTTTTATCCTGACTCACAGGGTCTCAGATGTCAATCAGGTTGGTGGTGATGCAATCCCTCCCTCAACCAGCCCACTTTGCCTGAGGGCTTCCACATAGCACAGTATGGCAATACACAAGTTCGTCTCCAAGAGACAATGGCCGTTTCCCGTCGCTTTATATCGCTGGGGGGAGCAAGACATTCCGTACGTTTCTCTCTCATTTCCTGGGTCTCCTGACCCAAATCAATAGTGATCTTGCGATTCTCACAAAGGAGGGGGCTACCCCGCACCCTTCGGCCCCTCAGAACTGTGGTACATGCATAACAATGGTTAACTGTCAGATCCCCATTCTGCTGACGGATCTTAGTAATTTGACGTTTAACCAAAGCATTCTTCAATTGACTAGCTAACAGTTTACCCGATTTATCACTATGTATATAAAAATCAGATCTGGTTTTCATTAATTGATTTTCAATCGAAGATGTAAGTAATAAACTATGTTCCGTTTGAAGTTCAACCCTTTGTTTGTAAAGCTCCTTGCTAGGAGTAATGGAATATTTCTTGTCAATCTCTTTAATTTTGTCAACCAATAAAAGAGTTTCCTTCTTAATGCATTTTCTCAGACCAACAGAGTAGGAGATAATCTGTCCATGTATATATGCTTTAAAAGTGTCCCAAAGTGTTCTGCAAGAAATATCATCCGTGGAATTAGTTGAAAAGAAGAAATCGATCTGTTCCTTCATAAATTTAATAAAATCCGGATCTTGCAGTAAGGTAGAATCAAATCGCCATTGTCTAGCACTAGAAGCTGTATCCGTAAATTTAATAGAAAGTTTTAATGGAGCATGGTCAGAGATGGGTATAATATCATAATTACAACCAATTACCGATGGAATAAAACAAGAGTCAATAAAAATAATCAATTCTCGAGTAGGAATGATAAACATGTGAGAAAAATGAAAACTCTTTGTCCTTAGAATGCCGAAATCTCCAAATATCAAAAATTCCATTATCAGTCAAAAAAGAGTTAATACAAGTGGCCGACTTATTAGGTAAAGTCTGAATAGTTATAGATTTGTCCATCAAAGGATTTAAACAACAATTAAAGTCACCACCCATTATTAACTTATATTCATTTAGATTAGGTAGAGAAGTAAATAAGGACTTAAAAAATCGGGACAATCCACATTTGGAGCATAAACATTAACCATAGCAACCTTTTTGTTAAAAATAAGCCAGTAATTAACAAAAATCTACCATTCAGATCCAAAAAGATATCATGTTGGACAAATACAATAGAGGAGTTAATAAAAATTGAAACTCTCTACTTTGGCATTCGAATTCGAATGATACTGTTGACCCCTCCAAAACCTAAAAAAGCGATAATTGTCCTCCTTCCTCACATGAGTTTCTTGTACAAAAATAATATGAGCATTAAGTCTTTGGAATACTTTGAAAATCTTTTTCCGTTTAATCGTATGGTTTAAGCTATTAGTATTCCAATAGACAAAATAAATGGTCTGAGCCATATTTCTGAAATCAACCCTTTGGTATATAAAGGGTTAACCAAATTATGAACTCATGCACCCGGAAGAGGAACAAAAGTAAGGGGCGGACCCGGAAGTGATGACATAGTGGACATTTTTGCAGTTTAAAATCAGCCCAAATGAAAAAAACTAAAAAAAAACTGGTATAAGAAACATAAGATTTAGAAAAAGACCTCCCACCCCCCACCCAAGAGGAGAAAAAAAAGAGCACCCCAGCCAAGGATAGGCTGGGAAAAGGGAAAGATGAAACTAAATCTACCCCCATATCAGCAGAAGACAACTCCATATAAAGGATACAAAAAAATCCACCTACACTCTAAAGAAATTATAATCACTACACTAAAACCAAACTTTTTAATATAATTAGTTGTAAAAAACCAAAAAGAATATAATCACTAGTAACTTATAAATCACGTTAAAAACTCAAACCAACCAAAAAAAATTTCAACAGTGATAAGAGATGCATTATAGGAAGAAGACGAGAGAAAAAAATGGCGAAATAAAAAAAAAACTCAAAAATATTTTAGAGAAGAAACCACCATCCTAGTAAAAAAAAATTCACCTTCAAAGGATTAATAATAATAACCAAAGATAAAGTACAGTGGTTGAAGTAAGTAAAATAACAAGATTAGTATGTCAAAAAAAAACTTTAACTAGAGTATAAAATATAGAGTAAACCTACACCAATAGCCAGAAACAAAATCTGGTTTTGGAAATAAAAACCATCTTGCACGATCAAAATCACTCATTTATTAGGGATGAGAATCCGTAGCAGTAGGGAAGTTCTCATTCAGAAAGCTTCTCGCTTCAGATGTAGAAAAAAAAACCCGCCGTGGTGCATTCGGAGGCGATATTCTGAGCTTCGCAGGGTATAAGAGCGCAGGTTTTAGATTTTTCTCATAACATTCAGACATCAGAGGTTTAAAAAGAAGCTTTGCCTTCATTACTTCTGGACTAAAATCTTCTACTAAATGAAAATTGTGATCTTGAAATTTGACCATCCCTACACACCGAGCCACATGAATAAGTTGCTCTTTAACATGCACATAATGAAATCGTCAATTACAACTGGTGGTTTAGCTGAAGCCCTTGGTGATCGGCGCATAATTCTGTGAGCGCGATCGAGTAACGGAGGACTGTCTGGGAATACAGAAGGGAACTCATCCTTTAAAAGTTGAGCAAAATACTTCGAGGGGTCCCCTTGTTCAATACCTTCCGGGAGACCAAGAATGCTTAGGTTCTGTCTTCTGGACTGATTCTAAAAGTTGACTCTCTTGGCTTTAAGTGTTTCCACTTGTTTAATCGTCGAAAGTAAGTTCTGCTCCAATTTTTCAATTATCAAATCTCACTACCGAGCGTCCTCTTGCAGTGTTGCAATTAGAACTTGCTGCTGGTTAACTACTGAATCTGTCTTATCCATATAATCTTGAAAAGCCTTTATATCTTGTTTAAAAATTTGTCGTTCTTCAAATTTTTCATTTAAACCTCCAATAACATTTCATAAGTCAATTCAGTGCGCTTAGGATCAGTCTGCTTCTTCCCGTTCCCGTTAGGATTCTTCCCAGGTTCTCGCCCTTTAGATCTAAGAGCCATTTCTTCAAAAATTCACAATAAACTCTTAAAGATAAGTCCAAAAAAGTAGCAAGAATCTTTTGGTGTAGGTAAAAATAAGTTAAATAAGGGTGATCATAGGTTAAAAAAACTAAAGGTTATGGAGCGAATCTGAAACAGTGCTCACTCCATGAGCGTCTCCTGCTGACCTCTTCTGTGATTCCTCTCTCCGTTTGTGTAGTATGGTCTGCTGGGAAAGCCCCAAAGCCATAAAAACATAATCTGATTCTAACTGCAATTTTCACTCAATTGGTCTCTCCCTATAAGGTTTATTCTCTTTGTTTTACCCATCCCTCTGACACTTTTTTGGTTATTGAAAACCAAATTGTTTTCTCTCTTGGAGACACAAGCAACGGCAGATGCTGGAATTTTGAGCAAAATATAATCTGCTGGAAGAAACTTGTGGCTTGAATAACATCTACAAAGGCAAAGATGATATGGGTTGATATTGTGATGCAGGACCTTGCCCTGAATTGTCAGCCATGGCTTCATCTCCACAGGTGCTACCTGACCTGTTGAATTCTACCAGCTGTTTGATTTCTGCTTTCTCTCTTTCTCCATCTTGTCAAGGGGCTTGGAGCTGAAACATTAACTTTGTTTCTCTTTCCACAGATGCTGCCTAATCTGTTGGATGTTTCTAACAGTTTGTCTTTATTGCACTTTGTCAGAAATTGACCCATTTGTGCTTGTCTGATTCCTGTTAGACAGCCAGTCTCCTAACTACAATAATAATCCACCTGCTATGCCAAGAGCTTGAGAGTCATACAGTATTGAAATGGGTCGTTTGGCCCACCATGTTCATGTTGAACCTTTTTCATTTTTACGCTAATCCTATTTGCTCACTTTAAGACCGAGGAAGGTTTTCAATCTGAAACATAAACGGTTTTTCTTTTGAGTGATGCGGCTTAACTTGCTGAGTTCTTCCAGCATTTCTCTTTTTGTTCATTTACTTTATTTTATTTATTTAGAGGTACAGCACAGAACAGGCCCTTCTGACCTTTAGAGCTATGCCTCCCAGCAATCCACCAATTTAACCCTAGGCTAATCACAGAACAATTTACAATGAGTAATTAACATACTGCATCTTTGGAGTGTGGAAGGAAACTGTAGCTCATACAAACTTGCTTTCAGAGGAACTCCGACTCCCTAACCTGCAATAGCTGTGTGCTAACTGCTACACTACCATGGTCTGACATCGGTGGTGGGGAAAATGCTAGAGTCGGTTACCAAAGATGTGATAACAGCACATTTGGAAAGAGGTGAAATCATCGGACAAAGTCAGCATGGATTTGTGAAAGGAAAAGCATGTCTGACGAATCTTATAGAATTTTTTCAAGATGTAACTAGTAGAGTGGATAGGGGAGAGCCAGTGGATGTGGTATATTTAGATTTTCTTAAGGCTTTTGACAAGGTCCCACACAGGAGATTAGTGTGCAAACTTCAAGCACACGGTATTGGGGGTATGGTATTGATGTGGATAGAAAATTTGTTGGCAGGCAGGAAGCAAAGAGTGGGAGGAAACGGGACCTTTTCAGAATGGTAGGCAGTGACTAGTGGGGTACTGCAAGGCTCAGTGCTGGGACCCCAGTTGTTTACAATATATATTAATGATTTAGACGAGGGAATTAAATGCAGCATCTCCAAGTTTGCGGATGACACGAAGCTGGGTGGCGGTGTTAGCTGTGAGGAGGATGCTAAGAGGATGCAGGGTGAATTGGATAGGTTAGGTGAGTGGGAAAATTCATGGCAGATGCAATTTAATGTGGATAAATGTGAGGTTATCCACTTTGGTTGCAAGAACAGGAAAACAGATTATTATCTGAATGGTGGCCGATTAGGAAAAAGGAAGATGCAACGAGACCTGGGTGTCATTGTACACCAGTCATTGAAGGTGGGCATTCAGGTACAGCAGGTGGTAAAAAAGGCAAATGGTATGTTGGCATTCATAGCAAAAGGATTTGAGTACAGGAGCAAGGAGATTCTACTGCAGTTGTACAAGGCCTTGGTGAGACCGCACCTAGAATATTGTGTGCAGTTTTGGTCCCCTAATCTGAGGAAAGACATTCTTGCCATAGAGTGAGTACAGAGAAGGTTGACCAGATTGATTGCTGGGATGGCAGGACTTTCATATGAAGAAAGACTGGATCGACTAGGCTTATAGTCACTGGAATTTAGAAGATTGAGGGGGGATCTTATTGAAACATATAAAATTCTAAAAGGATTGGACAGGCTAGATGCAGGAAGATTGTTTCTGATGTTGGGGAAGTCCAGAACGAGGGGTCACGGTTTAAGGATAAAGGGGAAGCCTTTTAGTACCGAGATGAGGAAACACTTCTTCACACAGAGAGTGGTGAATCTGTGGAATTCTCTGCCACAGGAAACAGTTGAGGCCGGTTCATTGGCTATATTTAAGAGTAAGTTAGATATGGCCCTTGTGGCTAAAGGAATCGGGGGTATGGAGAGAAAGCAGGTACAGGGTTCTGAGTTGGATGATCAACCATGATCATACTGAATGGCGGTGCAGGCTCAAAGGGCCAAATGGCCTACTCCTGCACCTATTTTCTATGTTTCTATGGTAGTGTAGTACCATCATGGTACTACCACTTTTGTTTCAGATTCTAGCATCTGTAGTTTTATTTGTTTTTTTTTAAACTCTCATATTGTTGGCTGAAATGGGTTTTTCCTTTTTTTTTTCCTCAATGATAATTGCTGTCATCTTAAGCCTCTGGTAATTACAGGAACTAGAAGCAGAGCGGGTGCAGCTGATGGAGGAAGTCACTGTCAACAACCGTAAAGTGAAGGAACTGGAGAAAAACCTGCTATTCAAGCTCAGCACTACCAAAGGTAACTGATGACTAAATCAAAACATCCTACAGCACAGAAACAGGCCCTTCCAGCCACCTTATCCATGCTAACTATGATAGCTACCTACACTAATTCTGTTTATCTGCACATTTCCTATCCTTTTAACCATCTGCCTCTTGCATCTCCTCTTGCAGTCTGTTCCAAATAACCACACAAAGTGTGAGATAAACTTCCCCCTCAGATATCCTGAAAATTTCTCCCCTTTCACCTTAAACCTGTGACCACTATTTTAGATTCCTCTGTCCTAGGAAAAAGATTCTGACTATCCGTCATATTTAAGCCTCTATTAATAAAGTAGACTTCAGTGAGGTCAAACCTCAGCCTTCTGAGTTGCAGTGAGAGTCAATTCAGTCTATTTAATCACTACAGTTCTCCATTCCATACACAATTCTGGTGAGTCTCTTGACCTTTATGTATTGTGGCAACCAGAACTTACACAACACTCCAAGTGCAGTCTAACCAATGTTTTGTATAATGGCAACATCACACTTCTAACTCTTACACCCAATGCCTGGCTATTGAAGGTAGGCATGCCAGATGTCTTCTAAAAAATTCTATTAATCTGTATCAGTTTTTAGGGAGCTGTGGACTTGCATCCCAAAGCCAGTACTGAGACTGTAATTTTTCACTTTATATATTAATGATCTGTACGAAGGATCTGATGGAATTGTGGCCAGTTTTGGAGACAACAGCGAGACAGGCAGAGAACAGGAGTTCTGCAGAGACAGGGAGTCTGCAGAAGGATGTGGACAGTTGGGAGTGTGGGCAAAGAAGTGGAGGATGGAATGTGGGCATATGCACCTTGGTAGGAAAAATAAAAAGTGCAGATTATCTTCTAAATGGGGAGAAAGTTCAGAAAGAAGAGGTACAAAGGGATTTGGAAGTTCTAGGTCAGGGTTCCCTTAAGCTCATCTTGTAGGTGAATTGGTAGTAAAGAAGGCAAATGCAATGTTATCGTTCATTTCAAGAGGACTCGAATATAAAAGCAAGAATATAGTGCTGAAGCTTTATAAGGCATTGATCTGACCACATTTGGAATATTGTGAGCAATTTTGGGCCCTGTATCTAAGCAAAGATGTTCTGGTTCTGGAGAGAATCCAGAGGAGATTCGCAAGATTGATCTCAGAAACGAAGTACTTAATATATGAAAAATGTTTGATGTCTCAGAGCCTGTACTCAGTGGTATTCATAAAGATGAGAGGAGATTTCACTGAAGCCTATAGGATACTGGCAGGCCTGGATAGTGAGGACAGTTCTGTTAATAGGAGAGTCTAGCATCTAAGGGCACAGCTTTATAGGGATATCCCTTGAGAATTGAAATGAGGTGAAATTTCTTCAGCCAGAGTTTTGTAAATCTGTGGAATTTGAAGGCAAATTCAAGACAGAAATTGAGAGATTCTTGATTGCTAACTTGTTGATGGTTAAAGGGAGGAGGATGGGGTTTGAAAAAAAAACTATGATTGAAGAACACTCAATGGGCCAAAGGACCTGATTCTTCTTCTCCTGTATCATAGGGTCTTCTAGTCTCGCTGTATATCAATTATCCTAGGGTCCACATCACTTATGATGTATATCTGTTCTGAATTTGGCCTTCAAATTGCAAACCTTACAATTAACTGGATTAAATTCCATCTGCCCAACTTTTCATTTCGCCTATGTTCCTCTGTATCCCATGGCAACCATCTTTGCTGCTTACAACTCCACTCATCTTTGTGTCATCACCAGACTTACTTAAAAATCCATAGATATTTTCAGGAAATCATTTATATAAATTAAAACAATAAATGTCCCAGCACCAATCCCTGCAGTACAACACAGACACCCCCCCATAAGAAAAATACCCATCTACTACTACCCTGTGCCTCCCATCTCTAAGCTAATTTTGGATCCATTTTGCCTATGTTGCACAACTTTGTCAAAAACCTTACTACATTCTGCATTCTGTAAACCATGTCTATTGCTCTGCCTTCATTAATTTTCTGTTACCTTAATTAAATTTTGGAGACATAATCTACTCAGCACAAAATCACGTTGATTCCTAATCAGTCTGTACATTTCCTTATGAACATGAATCCTGTCCCTTAAAATCTTCACCAACAGACTACCTACCATTGATGTGAAGATCACTGGTCTGTACCATCCAGATTAAGCACTACTGTCCTATTCACATTTTCATCACCTTCATGGCCACCATCCTTTGACAAGTTGGTGAATATAGTTGATCGTATTGGATAAGGGTGCATTAGGGTAGAATAAACAGGAAGGAACTAGTGTGCCAACTACTGTAGAGTTGTGAAGCCTTGATCACTGGGGGTATTTAAAGATATGGTAGATAAATATTTGAAAGATTGAGAATCTGGCGACTGTGTGGAATTGGCACAGGAGGCCTGCGTGGATCAGTCCGTTTCATATTGAACGGTGGGACGAGCTTTAGGAGTGAGGAGCCTTACTCCTGCTCTTTTTCTTGTGTTTTTATGTCTGCAGCAAATAGGAAGGAAGACAGAATGCAGCACACAAAGAGGAGCATAGTGCTGAAGCAGTCATAGGGAGGTTGATAAGATAGTCAGCATGTGACAGATAATATGTAATGCAAAGAATTGCAAGGTGATGAATATAATGTGAGGAAAGACATTTCTAAAGGACAGCTGAAACACAGGTATCGGGGCAATGCAAGAATATGGTCAAAAGAACATACAGCTCTTAATGTAAGAAGAGAGTAAAAATGGAAGAAAATTACACCAAACTTCTATAAAATTCCAGCTCAGCTGTAAGTTGAAGCCTAGAATGAACATGCAAACATGGTTCCAGAAATATAAGAATTCAGTTATAAGTTGGCAAGTGTGTAAATTGGTTTATTTATGTCATATCTAATGAGGTACAGTGAAAATCTTGTCTTGCATACAGTTCATACAGATCAATCCATAACATTTACCAATTTACCAGTAAGATGGTGGCGCACGCGAACGCAGTGGCCTCTCTGGCGCCAACTAGAGGTGCCTTGTAAAACTTGTGTTTCATGATCCAAAGACATTTCTACTCCAAGTAGTTTGGTTACTGCCGAGCTACTCTATCATTGAGCTGCTCTTTGATCGGAGTAGCTGGACTGGTGTTGGCAGCGGAGCCTGCTGAACTGTCGAAGAGGCCAGCCACAGTGTTGGACAGAGAGCCAGTCGAGGTGTTGTAGGGGCCCACTGAGGCCGGGGTGTTGGAGAAGGAGCTGGCCGAGGCATTGGAGGAGCTCATCTTGATGTCAAAGGAGCTGGTTTGGGTTCAGAGGAGCTGACTGGCTGCAGGGAGTGTTGCTGCATCGAAGTTGGTGCAGTATAACTGTGGGAGATTGTTTCAGACATTTCACTTGCGAATGCAAGGCTGTGTTGGATGGTGATAATGTAAATTGCTGCAGGCCTTGTCTGGTAGAGGGACAGTTGACATGGGAGTTGTGTAGCCTCGGCTTTAGCTTGAGGACTAGGCCTCAAGCCTTGGGCTTGCCTGCTACTGCAGACCAGGTGAGAGACATGGAAGCGATACAGCATGGTATTCACACTCGGCTGGGGCCTGGCCTGTCCTGTTGGTGCTGCCCTCTCATGTTTGAGTGGTGGAATGACAGGCTGGATTGCATACATCTGCACACTGCCGGGCAACTGTACCTTCGATTGCAGACATTGTCACTCAGGGTCTTGAACTAATGAAACCACTTGGTTTCCTTGGCTGTGCAAGTCTAAGGAATACACACTCTGGTCCCGCCAAACCCATGAGATTGAGATGGTTCTCCCACCTCAAACTCTGATTTGTGTGGATGCAGTGTAATTTGCTACCCTGTGCCAAGAAATCAAAAGAGAGCACACTGTATACAATTGAAGGAATTATATTTATGAATCTTAATTAAAGGGTTAGTAAAGAAAAGGGCCCATTATAATTAAAGAGTCAAATGTGCACAACTTGGAGCTCGCTCAACTTGAACTTGTCTGTCACTCACATACTGGGCCCTCAGTCTGTGTGAAAGCACGCAATGCTTTCGAACATCGCTCACAATCCACCTCGGACAAGTCTCCTACTATGTTGCATCCTATAAATAGTTCTCCCAGTGTCTTCTTTCTTCATCTCCTGGCCAACAAAAGGACCAGCTCATACTGGTGTCAGCCACACAACACAAAAACACACTCCCCTCATTGGACAGCTCACATTCTAAAGTACGTGTAATCTCTAACTATAACCCAAATACTGCTTCAGTGAAAGACCATTGTTAGCAGTGAAACCTTTCCCAGGGTATTTACACATATATTCTTTTTTCCAGTGAATATGTTTGTTTGCTTGCTGTTTTAGTTATGTTACTTGCTAATTTTGAATGTTTTACACTTTGGCCCCAAGGAAAGCTGCTTGTTCAGTTGTATCAATGTATGGCTTGAATGATAATTAAATTTGATTTGATTGACAATGTAGAGGTACTACAACACATAAAGCTCCATAAAGCTATCAAGGATACCAAGAGACAATACCAGTCTAAAATCATATTAAAAAGTACAACTTCATAAATATAAACCAGAAAAACTAACATTGTTCTTTGTAAAACAGAAAAGATTAGGAAGTAATTTGATAGAGGTGTGCAACATTATCAAACATTTAGGCAGAGTAAATGAAGCAAAACTGTTTCCATTGGAATAAGGTTTATGAGCATCGGACACAGATTAAAGGCATTGCCAATATCTGCCAAACATCCAAAGGAACTTCCAGAAAATGTGGTGGAAGCGGATTCACGCAGAGGTTTTAAAAATAAATTAGAACACAGAACAGTATAGCACAGGAACAGCCCTCTGGCCCACAGTAATTATATTTATCCCTTCTTACCTTAAAGCTATGTCCTCCAGTATTTGACATTTCCACCCCAGGATAAAGCTTCTGACTATCTACGTCAATGCTGCTCATAATTTTATAAGCCTTTACCAGCACTTCCTCTATCCCCTGATGATTTTAAGAAACCAGTCCAAGTTTGTCCAATCTCCTTATAGCTAATACTCTCTAATCCAGGCAACATTTTGGTGAACTACGTCTGTACACTATCTAAAGCTTCACATCTTTCCTGTAACAGGATGGCTAGAACTGGACACAGTACTCTAACTGTGTTGTTATGTACCTGTGACATGTGACAGTGGTGTACTTGTCATGTGACAGGTGTTGAAGCTGTACTGGACTTGAGGTAATGGTCTTGTGATGGTGGAGTGACGTCATTTTCCCGCCAGTAGAGGTCATGTGACAGGTTTTTTTATACAGGGTATAAAATCCAGTTCGTGGCTGGATTTGCCATGTTGACTTCATGCGTGATTTAATGTTATGACGCAGTTTAGTTGAAAGATGGAGTTTTATTTAATGCCTAAAGTTTAAAAGGTCATTGCCAGCAGTTTCTTTATAATACTGCTAGTTGAGAATCAGTGGAGAGTGAAGATCGGAGTTCAGGAGTTAAAAGATCTTGGGAAGTCGATTTCGATGGTGAAACAGGTTCGACCTTGTTTGATCCTCATTCGGAAGGAATTCGTTGACTGTGCTCGTGTTAATCCCTGTGAAATAGAAAAGATTGAGTACAGTTTTGTAAAGGAAAGGTCAGTGCCTTTAAGCCGTTTCATTTTCCATCTTTGTAAATTCTCTGTGGGAAAAGTATAGTTCGACTGGGAATCACAACGACACAACGAGAAGGAGAACTTAAATCGTCTTTAAAAAGTCTCTCCCTTAAATGGACTGTAAGCGTTTTGAACTTTTGCAATACTACTTTGAAGAACTGTTTTTGCAACATCACTTTAAGAACTGTTTAAGCTTCATTACTTTAAGAACTGTTTAAGCTGCCGCACAGCAGCTGATTTCTGGTTACATTAGTGATTTGTTTACTTTGGGGGCTTGTTTTTCAGTGTTTAATAAACATTTTGTTTGTTATCAAAACGCTGCCTCAGTCATATATTTATTGTTGTTGAGTACGTAACAGTGGCATAACCAAAGTTTTATACAGATGCAACATAATTTCCTTCCTCTTATACTTAACGCCCAAAATACTTAAAGCAAGGATGTCATACACCTACTTTATCAGCCTATCTATTTGTGTTGTCCCTTTCAGGAAGCCAAAGATCTCTCTGTACATTAGTGCTCCTAAGGTCATGACGTTGACAGTATATTTCCCCCTCATGCTGATCTCTTAAAGTGTAACTGCTTTCATTTGCCCAGATTAAACCCCATTTGCCTTTTCTCTGCTCATATCTGTCACTGATCTATATTCTGCTGTATCCTATGGTCGCCCTTTACATTGACCACAACTCCATCAATCTTTGTCATCTACAAGTAAACTAAACCAGCCATCCACAGTTTCTTCCAAGTCATTTGTATATATTGCAAACAACAGAGGCCCCCGCACTGGTTGCTTTGGACCACAAGTAATCACAGATCTGCGGTTAGGATAGCACCCTTTCACCACTATCCAATAGGCTGTGGGACTGCTTCTTTCTAAAATCACATGTCTGTACATTACGACAGAGTCATAATGCAAGAATATTTACTCCCTCAAGTTGTGGGAGTCTAATTCTAACTATCCTCTGTCTTCCTTGGCCAAACCAATTTTGAATCCAAGTGACAGTGATCCCAGCTGATAAATCTTTTGTATCAGCCTACCATGAGGAATCTTATCAAATGATACACTGAAACCCAAGAAGACAACATCCATTGCAATACCTTCATCACTCATCTTTGTTATCTCCTCGATAAATAATCAAGTTTGTAAGATAAGACTTGCCCTGCACAAAGCCATGCTGATCCTAATAAACCTTGCTTTTCTAAATGTGAGTAAATCCTATCTGAATCCTCTACTACTGATATGAGGCTCACTGATCAATTTACTGGATTACCCCTTTTACCCTCCCTAAAGAAGGGAACAACTTTGGCTACTCTCCAATCCCTTGGGACATCGCCTTTGACAAGAAATAATATATAGATTTGTGTCAGGACCCCACCATTTTCCTCTCTTGCTTATTTAATCAGATTTCCTCAGTCTTATTAATCAGATTTACTAATCAGCCTACCTATATTTTTGTCTAATCATTGGATAAATATTTGAAGGAAAATAATTTTTGAAGCAGCGAGGGAAGAATTATGTAGTTGAACAAATAGGAATCTTTTTGTGTTAGAAGGGCTCTGTGATTTTATACAAATTCTTTCAATCTACCTCTGGCAAATGAAAGGGACTTTCAAAGAGTGTTCTAATGAAAACTTTGACTTGTGTCCAGATGAGGGATTGAGCTGATTTAGTTTACATAGAGCATATATAAGATGGATTGATTAGATCAAATGTCAATTTGCTATGCTGTTTGTGATTATTGTGAAGAATAATGTCTTGATCAATTTAATGAACTCTAATTCAGGTTCATTAGTGGAAGATGAGTCTCTGATTGGAGTCCTGCAGACAACAAAGGCAACAGCAACTGAAGTCAGTGAAAAGCTGCATGTGGCAGCAGAGACAGAGATAAAGATTATCACAGCACAAGAAGAATACCGGCCAGCAGCCACTCGTGGTAGTATCCTGTATTTCCTCATCACAGAAATGAGCATGGTCAACATGATGTACCAGACCTCACTGGCACAGTTTCTGAAATTATTTGACCAGTCCATGGCCAGGTACGCTTGTTAATAATGTTAAATGAAATACTTGAATTCAATAAGAAATGAACATACAGATATGAGGAAATTTGAATTACCTGGGATTAAATTAGTAATTTCTGCACCATTACAAGATTGGTTAAAATAAAAAAAAACATACTCATGTAGAAAATTGGAGGTGATTTGGTTTAATAGCAGACATGACTGTAAGTAAGTAGATGAGACTTAGAGCAAAAAGTGTAAGAATATAAAGGAGACAAGAGTTGGTACTTGTTGTTGGTGTATTTTACACAATAGGACCCTAAAAGAGGCATATTTGTAAATTCCTAGCTAATAGTTGATTGGCTAATTAGCTGCTGCTCAGCAGCAAATTAAAAGAAACTAAGATCAAGTGGAGTGGCCATTGTAGAGTGGGTCACTGGAAGAGTGGAGGGCTGAGATTTTGGCTCAAGAAGACTTGACTTGAAGAGGCCTAGGTGTGGGGGAAGTGAGCAGCTCTTTTGGGTAAATAAGGCTTCAGTAAGAAGGTGTAGATAAGAACAGATAAGGTTTTATGTGTAATCCTACTGAGAGAAAGTGTTGTGTGAGGAGAAGTATTGAGTCTTTGATTAGGAAGACTATGGGTGAATAATGGCTAAGGTGAAGTCCAGATAAGTCTCTTTCTTTTATATTGCACAGTTAGGGCAGTGGAAATGGCTGGCAGGGCCATGGTATGTTCCTCTTGTAGGTTGTGAAAATTAGGAAAACCCTCTGTGTTCCTGGTGACTACACCAGCAAGTAATGCATCTGTAAGTAATACAGTTCATTGCAGACTGTGTCAGGGAACTTGAATTGGATCTGGATGAACTATGAATCAATTGGGATGCTGAGGTATTGCTAACAGAAGTTACTAGGTTGCATGCAGCTGGGTGACAGTCAGGAGAGGGAAAAGAGAATATGCATTCAGTTCAGAGTACTGCGGGGGTGTTCCCTCAATAACAAGTATATGTCTTTGGCTACTGTTGGGGGGGTGGCTAGGACCAACCTACCAGGGGAAATTTGCAGCAACCAGGTTTCTAGCTCTGAGTCTGGTTCTGTGGCTCAGAAAGGAAGAGGAGAGAAAAGGTGAGTGATAGTGATAGGGGATTTGATTGATTAGAGGAAAAGACAGGAGATTCTGCAGATGAGAATGAGATGGTATGTTGCTTCTCGGGTGACAAGATCAGAGATGTCTCAGGTTTTGTAGGTAGCATTCTTAAGGGGAGCAGGCAAATTTCTTGGTATACATTGGTACCAAGGAGGTAGCTAGGAAAAGGGATAAGGTTCCGAAGAGTGAGTATAGGGAGCTAGGAAGGAAGGTTATAAAAGCAGGATCTCAATGGTAATAATATTGGAATGACTGCCTGTGCCATGTGCCAGTGAGGGAAAGTATAGGATGATATGGCAGACAATTATGTGCCTGAAGAGTTAAAGGAAGGGCTTCAGATTTGTGTATCAGTGTGATCTCTTCAGGTGAAGGTACAACCTGTACTTGAGAGAGTTCAGTGTCCTTGTGGGACAGCATTGCCAGAGCTGTTGGGGGAGTATTGAAACTAGCATGGCACGTGGAGTGGAACCAGAATATTAGGCCAGATGATGAAGCTGTTGGTGAAAAGGTACAGCATGTGCAATGTGCAGAACAACTGTAATGAAGGACAGACAGCGGATAGAGTATAAATAGTCAGTTGGATGGGTTGAATTGTGTCTACTTTAATGTGGAAACGTTAAACATAGGGGTGATGAACAGAGAGCATAGATCAGTACATGGAATTATGAAGTTATGATCATTACAGAGACTGACTATCACAAATACAGAGCTTGCTGTTTGATATTCTGGGTTTAATGTTCCAATAGGTATAGTGAGGGAAATAAAAGATGGGTGGAATGACATTGCTAATTGGGGATAGTATCACATTTGCAGAAAGGATGGGGTCATCTACTGAGTCAGTGTGGATGGAAGTCAGAAATGGGAAGGGAGCACTAATGCAAATATTCCCAATAGCCACTGGGACACAGATATAGATAACAGGCAGATTTTGGAAAGATGTAAAAATAACAGGGTTGTTGTCATGGGTGACTTCAACTTCTCTAATATTGATTTGCATCTCCTTGGTGCCAAAGGCTGAGATGGGGTGGAATGTAAATGTCCCTGAAGGATTCCTGACGCAGTATGCAGACAGCTCATACTTGATCTGGTACTAAGAAATAAATATGGTTAGGTGTCAGACTGCTCAGTGAGTGAGCATTTTAGAGATGGTGACTATAATTCCCTGATTCTTAGCATAGCCATAGTCAAGGAAAGGAGCAGATAATGTGGGAAGGGCTAATTCTGATGATATTAGACAGAAACTTGGGAACAGATCTACTCAGAAATGCACAGCTCTGAAATGTATAAATTGTTTAGACTTGCATGGGGTTCTGGATAGGTTTGTCCTATTTGGAAATGTGATAGGGTGAATGAACCACGTTTGACAAGAGGTGGAACATTTGGTTAAGAGGAAGAAGCAAGCATATTTAAGGATTACAAAGCCAACATTAGGCAGGGCTCTTGAGGATTATAAAGTAACATAACAAGGGCTTAGAGCTAGTAAGGAACATGAGCAGGTGTTAGTGAGGAGGATTAAGATAAACAACAAGATGTTCTACCTGTATGCAAAGAATAGGAAAAAGACTAAAGCGAGAGTAGGACCACTCAAGGATATGGGGGAAACATGCCTGGAGGTGGAGGAGGTAGGGGAGGTCCTTAATGAATAGTTTGCTTCAGTGTTCACCAAGGAAAAGAACTTTGATGAATGTGAGATCAGTGTAGAATAGGCTAATTGTGCTGGAGAATATTGCGTTAAGAAAGAGGTGGTGTTAGAGCTTCTGAAACACAATAGGACAAATAAGCCCCTCAGTCTGTACAGCAGGGTATGCAGCTGGTTACATTGGGAAGTGAGGGAAGAAATCGCTGACAATGGTCTTTGCATCCTCCCTGACCATAGGAGTGGCACCAGAGGATTGGGGGATGGCAAATCTTGTTCAAAAAAAGCAATAGTATTAACCTGGGAATTCTAGATCAGTGAGTTTTATTAGTGATGGGAAAACTGTTTGAGAGGATTCTTAGAGGCACAATTTATGAGCATTGGGAGAAGTATAGCCAGCATGGCTTTGTGAAGGATAGGTCATGTCTCATGAGTCAGAGCTTTTTTGAGGAGCTAACAAAACAAGCAGGAGGTGAAGAGGTGGATGAAGAGGTATATGGGTTTTGGTGAAGCATTTGACAGGTTTCTCCATTGTAGGCTCATCTAGAAAGCCATGAGACAGGGGATCCACAAAACTTGGTTGCATAGGTTTGGAAGGCAGAGGGTGGTAGAAGATAGAGCATGTTCTGTCTACAGGTCAGTGACCAGTGGTGTTCGACAGGGACTCCTGTCCTTAGTGGTTTTCATAAATGACTTTGATGAGAAAGCAGAAAGATGAATCAGAAAGTTTGCAGGTGACATGAAGATTTGGAAGTTATGGTGTAGAAGCTCATTATAAACATTAATGGAGTGCAGAGCTAGGCTAAGAGGCGATTGATGGAATTTGAACACAGAATGTGGGGTTAATGACTGAATTCTCATCAGTGTGGAGAAACAGAGGAATCTTGGAGTCTACGGCTATAAGTCCCCCAGATCTGATCCACAAGTTGATAGGCTGATTACGAAAGGGCATGGTATGTTGTCTTCATTAGTTGGGGGATTTAGTTCGTGAGCAATAAGGTAATGCTGAAGCTCTATAAACCCTTATTAAACCACGCTGTGGGCTGAAGTGTGCTGTAGTGTTCTATGTTTTATAATTGTTTTTATAAGTGAATTGGATGAGGGAGTAGAGTTTGGAGTTTATAAGTTAATACGTTTGGTGTTGTAGTCTGTGCAGACGATTGTTGTAAGTTACATTGGGATATTGGTAGAATACAGAGGTGGACAGAGAAGTCTGGCAAGTCTGTCTTTACTGATCCTTTGCTCACGCTTGAGTGCTCTGTGGCAGGTGCCGATGTTTTTTTTGCTGGTGGGGTGGGGGGATTGTTGCTTGCTGCTGCTTATGTGCATGAAGGAAGGGAGCGGGGGGGGGGCAGAATTTGGGGTTCTAACATTTAATTGTCAATCATTCTTTGGGGCACTCTTCTGTTTTTGTGGATGAATGTGAAGGAAAACTTATTTCAGGATATTGTAGACATTTCTACAATCTTTGAACCTTTTGAATTGGCAGATGGAGTTCAATACAGAGACGTGTGAAGTGATTCACTTTAGAAGATTGAACTTGAAGGCAGATACAAGGTTAATGGAGGAACGGGGATCTTGGGATCCTTCAAAGTTGCTGTGCAAGTTGATATGGAGGTTAAGAAGTCATATAGTATGCTGGCCTATATTAGTCATGGGATTGTATTCAAGAGCTGTGAGGTACTGTTGCAGTTCTATAAAACTCTGCAGGCCACACTTTATTGTGTTCAATTCTAGTCACCTCATTATAAGAAGTTTTAGAGGATGCTATCTGGAATAGAGAACATGACTTATTGGGAAAGATTAAGTGAGGTGGGACTTTTCTCTTTGGAGTGAGAGGATGAGAGGTGACTTGATATGAAGTGTGAGACTGAATGGTGTGGATTGGATGGTTAGCTCTTTTTTTCTCAGGGGAATTGGGGTGTGATTCCCAAGACTAGAGGACACTTGTTTAAAGTGAGTGGAAGAAAGTTTAGGGGAAATGTCAGATGTAGGATTTTACAGACTTGGTAGGTGCTTGGAGTGCAATTCCAGAGGCTGATACAATATCCCTATTGAAAAGACAGATGGGCATAGAGAGGTACAAAATGGAGGATATGGGCTATGTGGGGGAGAAGGGTTCAATTCATCATGCTGTAGGTTTAGATAGACTAGAACTATATCCAGAACTGGAGGGTTCATACTGTGCTGCACTGTTCTATGTTCTAAATGAGAAATTGTTTCTACCAGTAGAGTCAATAAACAGGAGAATGAGACTTAAGGTAATTGGCTGAAGAACAAGAGCTGAATTTAAATTGTCAAGTTTTTCAACGTGCTGTTTAAAGAGGTGAAGAAAATGGGTTCAGTGAATGTTTCCAGGTAATTGAATAATAATTGAAGAAACTGAGAAGGGAATGAGAAGGGAAGTCGGCATTGTTGGTTTGCTCTGTCAAAATAAATTACAGAATTTAGGATCCACCATACTAAATCATTTTATTTCTCTGAAGTAAAAACATATTCTTGTGGATGTGAGGCAGGCAGTGTGAAATTTTTAATAAACTTCTCAAACTAGAAAGAATTTTCTTTTAAATTGCTTGGTAACAATAGAACTATTAATAGGTTAGAACAAAGGGGAGAATAACCTCTTGAGTATGAGGTTATGTTCCTGGTCAGAACAGCTGCAACATTAATATAAAGGGAAAGTTTCAGCTTAAAACTTGGCATTCCAGTAGGCTTCTAGGGTTTTGAAGAATCATACACAATGCTGGTTAAAACATCGAATTCCTTGTTTTGTTCATCACAGTACAGCTTTCCGATTCTTGTTTTCATTTAGATCTAAGAAATCTCCTGTTGCTTCAAAGAGAATCAGCAACATTATTGACTACCTGACCTATGAAGTGTTTAAGTATTCAGTACGCAGCCTTTATGAAACACACAAATTCCTTTTCACACTTCTGCTGCCTCTGAAGATTAACCTTGAACGTGGATCTATAAAGCACAATGAATTTCAGACTTTAATAAAAGGTATAAATCTTTGTTCAAAGGTGTTTCCGGCAGAATGTACAATATATGTTTTGGGGTCCTTAAAGATGATACTGTTTGGAATATTTATCTAGTTGTGTCCTCACAAAAACATTGTAAAAATGCACAGATAGTAAACACAGTAATAGGACTGGTGCAATTTGGGAAAGGACCTCGCCCAATTTCATACATCTCCTACTGCTTTGCTCTGCAGTATTCAGAGAGGACTGTCAATATTTAAAAATATGCTGTTCATATGTCTCAAAGCGTTGACACTCATTGTCACATTTTGGGAAACGCAAGCCATTAAAGTAGCAGGCATTTTCCATTTAGGTGTCTTCATTACTATGATGACTGATTAAAACCAATCTTGAATTGTTATTCAAAATATCTATATATTCAAACATTTTATATTCTCTTAATCTTTACCTTATGTATGTTTTGCCTATTTTGCTACTTCTGCAGAAACTACAGATGACCTGAGAGGACAACTTCAGATATGATGGGGCTGGTGAAATATATGGGAAAATGGCATTGTTAAAAAAGTTGACATATAGATGGAGAAAAATGGCACTGATGATATTGTTCTGTAATGCTACTGAAATGGGTGACTTCATATTTATCTGCTCATCAAACATGCTTTGATTCCTCTTGGCATATCCTTCACAGCCCCATGTGATTTTGAGTCGGTCATGTAGAATGGAACAGACCAAAGGATACTCTTCACATCCACTGACATTGGGTATCCTTTTTTCCACACTTGGCTCATAGAATTCTGTGTCCAGGTGATTCAGGTGCTTGAATTTACCTCTTTAATGCTGTCATTGACTGTTTCCACCATTCGCCAAAGTGTTTTCCAGGTACTTGTCACTCTCAGGGTGGAAAAAAGTCCCTGTGAGATTCCCTAAATTTCTCACCTCTTATCCTAAATCTATGCCGAAAAGCTGACTGCAGTTTATCCTATATATACCCTTAATTTTATGTACGTCAACCAAACCTCCCCATAACTTCTGCTCAAGAAACTTCAGACTTAGTCTCTCATCATAATTGAAACAGTTTATCCTAGGCAGCATTCTTATGAATTTCCTCTGCACCATTTTACAAATGTCATGGCAAACTTGAGAATATTTAAAAAAAAAATGATTATTGACATTTATTGTGAAGAGAAGGGACCAATGCAATTATCCCTGTGGTACTCCACTACCAATTCTGTAAAATATCATTTTTTTCTTGTTCTCTGAAGGGGCTGTTTCCATGCTTTAAAACCTTTTGACCCTGTTTTCTGTCAATCCAATTTCAATCCATGCCAGTACACAATTTCATATGGGCTAACTCTAAACCTTAATTCTTGTATGTGGCATTTTACTAAAAAGCCTTCTGAAAATCCAAATACACTGCATTCACTGGGCTCCTTTATCTGTCTGTTATATCCTCATAAAGCTCCATTGTTTTCAAATATCCACACTAACTGTCTCATTAGAGAACAATATTGGGCAATAACAGGGCCTTTGGCCCATGTTATCCATTGCCAGCCCTGATGCCAGTTAAAACTAATCCCATCTGCCTGTACATTGGCTATATCCTTCCAATCCCTGCCTGTTCATGTACCTGTCTAAATGCCTTTTTAATGTTGTTGTTGTATCTACATTCTTCACTTACCCTGACAATGTGGACCTGGTACCTGGCACTCTCTGTGTATAAAAGAAATGCCTTTTAAATCATATTTCAGCTTTTCCCTTTGTACCCGAAAGCTCTGCCCTCTGATATTTGACATTTTCATCCTGGCATAAAGACTCTTGACTACCTACCCCAATTCTGTTGGTATTTTCTAAATTTCCAACCATCACCTCCTTTGTAATTTTTTCTTTCGGTTACTGCTAACTGATGTGAGGTTCCCTTTTCTCACTCTGTTTTTTGAATAGCGGGATTACATTTTGCCCCCTCCAATTTGCTCAGACTCTTCCATGACTTTCAGAGTCTATTAAATGACATCCACAGCATTCTCCATTTTTCTTGGCTTCCTGTTTAGTATTCTGGAATGCCTGATTATCAGGCCCTGGGGATTTATCAGCTTTCAGTCTATTCGTAAATTATGGTGAAGGATTTTCAACCTGAAATCTTAACTCTTTCCTCCCCCCCCCAGAAATATTGATTGACCTGTTGAATGTTTGTATTTGGGTTTTCTAGTTTGATTTGAATTAATTTCCTTTAATTCCCCCTTTACATTAAATTCTTGATTACCTGGCATTTCTGGGAATTGTCCTCTTATGTGAAGACTGTATCTAACTATTACTCTAATTGCTCCTCTGTTTCCTTGATAATATTGTAAATTCTCCTCTTTCTAACTGTCCTTGTCTCCTTAATCATTTTTATTTTACACTCTTGTGAATGCTTTTAGGGTCTATGTTCCCTGCAAATATATTCTCATATTTCTGTTTTCTTGTTCATTAATTTGGTCAGTGTTTAACACCATCAGTCCTACAGCTCTGATCAAAAAGCTCCAAAACCTGGGCCTCTGTGCCTCCCTCTGCAACTGGATCAGGGTTGGGGGGGGGGGTGTCATATTTCAATAGCTGTAGATGCAGACAAAATGCAGGATTGCGTATAAGTCCTTGAGTATGAGAAATAAGAAAATGTTTTGCCAGTGTGCTGTATTAAGCCTAGGAACTCATATGCTACCACACATGATGTCTTTAAACTTCCCATGATTGTATTTACATGGCATCATTTTGGTCAATTATCTTTCTTTATCCGACTGGCATTTCACTTTTCCCTTTGAATGTGCATGACTGTCCAGTGGGGGTGTACTCCACCAATATGTTAAGGTTATTGTCTGTGATAATGGACCCTGCTCTTGTGTCTGTGATGTTATGATGGCTGTGAGTGCTCCCCAAACAACATAAACAGCTGACTTGATTCAGAGGTCAGCTTTCTTTAAGAGCTGTGAGCATCATGCCTATTGATGGGTCAATTTCAATAGTTACATGATGGTCCTGGAATGATTTCTGCTATTGACACAGAGCACATGGGAAGGTAAACATTCAAAAATTGCACATGTTTGGCATTTCATTGCTCTTTAACAAGGATGAAACCTATGATAATTGTGCAGGTGGAGCCGCTCTCGACCTTAAAGCCAGCCCACCAAAGCCTTTCCGCTGGATCCTTGACATGACCTGGTTGAATTTGGTAGAACTGAGCAAACTCTCCCATTTTTCAGAGATACAGAGCCAGGTATTGTAACTATTTTCTGCTCATTGTTATATGGCTTACAGGCAAGCAACAAGCAATGAACTTAAACAGGTGCCCACATTATATCTGTTTGGGTTATGAAAATTTGCCTGAATGGAATTCATAAATCATTACTCAAAAGCTTCAGATATGGGATAAAATTTGCACTTACACAATTTAAGTGAGGAAAAAATAAAGTTAATGAACAAAAATGATTAGACAAACTAAAATACAGAAGAAACTACAAATATTGTCATAAACACAAGAGATTCTGCAGATGCTGGAATTTGTGAGCAACACACACAAAATGCTGCAGGAACTCAGCTATCCAGACAATATTTATGGACAGGAATAAGCAGTCAACGATTTGGGCCAAGACCCTTCATCAGAACTAGAAAGGAGGGGGGAAGTTGTCAGAATAAGAAGGCCGGGAGAGGGGAAAGAGTACAAGCTCGGAGGTGATAGGTGAAGCCAAGTGGATAGGGACGGGTGATAAAGTAAGAAGCTAGGAGGTGATAGGTGGAAAAAGTAAAGGGCTGGAGAAGAAGGAATCTGAGAGGAGTGGTGAGGAGAGTGGACCATGGAAGAAAGAGTATGTTTGAAGCTTTATGGTGGTATCCAATGTGATATTCGTTCACAACAGAGACTTTTTTTCAGGCTGATAGATCATCTACTTGTTCATGGGAATATATGGTACTTTGTGAATGAGGCCTCATTTGCATCACAAATTGAGCAGCTTGCCAGATCTTGGGGCAATACCACATCACACATTCTGGTGAGATTCATGGCTATAAGGATTCTTACAGATTGCCGGGGCCAGACATGGGATATGAATGGGCTGAGCTGTTCAGGCTAATTATCAGGACTGAGTCCTGGATGTTTGTAGAACTGGAGTGTTGGTGTCTCAGGCTGTTCTAGTGGAGTTGCTAGGAATACTTACGATCCTACCATAAGGGGATAGTTTCCTCTAGATCCTCTTCGTGCTATGAACTCATATTGATCATACTGATATTGGGCTCCACAAAAGACTCTGGGAATCACTGAAGAGGCAGGGTAGATTAACACCCGTTCTAAAATGGATATGATTGTTTAAAACCATCAGGTGGCTTGGCACTCTAGTATTTAAAATTATGCAAATAATGACCCTGATTTTTTTTGCACTTGGTTGTTTATAAATATGGCTGCAGATAAGTAAAAATGAGAAGCTTTGGAAAGTCTGGTTTGATGCAGAAGCACCAGAAGATACAATAATTCCAAATGGATACAGCGACTCATTGGATTCTTTTGGCAGGCTGTTGCTTATCAGGTGAGATACACTCAGGACATCATATTAGCTTCAGATCTCCACATAATATGTATTCCTTCTGTTGGTTCATTGCTCATATGCAATTCAACAAGACAAAACAAAAACAAATGATCTGAAACAATTTAGAATTAATTACGCTAGCTGATGTCCAGGAAGTTGCATATGCAACTTAACTGGAATAATGTCTTTTGTAATGGTACTTATTTGGCCAAGTTAGGAATCAGGCCAAAACTAAATTCATGAACCCATGAGAGTCAGGGTGATTTAAGATATCTTGAATCTGGAGACCCAGGTTCCATCTTGACCTCAGACACAATATGTGTTAAGTTTGCACATCCTTCCTATGTCCACATTGGCTGTTCCAGTTTCCATCACATCTCAATATTTGTCCACTTTAAATTTCCGTGGTATATATTTATTGAGATACAGTGTGGAACAGACCTTTTGGCTGCTCGGCAATCACGGGACAATTTACAATGATCAATTAACCTACCAACCAGTACATCTTTTAGATTGTGAGAGGAAACCAGTGCACCTGAAGGAGCACCAAGTGGTCCTGGGGAGGATGTACAAACTCCTTATAGATGGTGGCAGGAATTAAACCCAGGTGGCTGGTACTGTAAAGTGTTGTGCTAACCACTACTCTACCATGCTGTTTAAATTAGTTTATTATTGCACATGTACTAAGGTACATTGAAAAGTCATTTTGCTTTTAAAAATGATGCTAGTTTTCTTGAAGGCTGATCCGTAAAGTTAAGTCACATGGAGTTATCTCTAGATTTGGATAAACAGACAGGAGCTGTTTGTGTGGTGTTATAACAATCTTGCACTCAACATCAGCAAGATCAAGTAACTGATCATAGACTTTATGAAGGGCAAGTCAGGACAATAGTCCTTATTGCGTCTGTGGTGGAAAAATTGAGCAGCTTTTAGTTCCTGGCTGTCAGTATCTCAGATCTATCCTGGGTTCAGTACATAAATACAACCATGAAGAAGGCAAGCCAGCAGCTCCACTTTCTTAGTAGTTTGAGAGGTTTTGGCATATCATCAAAGAATCTGACAAACTTCCACTGATGTACTGTGGAAGGCATTTTTGATTGGTTGTATCTTGGCCTAATATGAAAACTCCAATGAAGAGAAATGAAGCGTCTAACAAGAGTGATGGATTTAGCCAGTTTCATCAGGAGTACAGCTGTCCTTAACATTGAGGACATCTACAAGGGGTAATGTCTAAAGAAAGCAGCATCTATCATCATAGATAACCTCCATCCGGGCCATGCCCTCTTTTTGTTGCTGCCATCAGGAGACTGAAGGTCCATGCTCAAGGTTCAACAACAGCCTTTTCCCTACTGCCAACAGGTCTTGAACTGACCTGAAAACCATAACACAACATTGGACTATTTTCCCCTTTGCTTATCTTTCTATGGTGTTATATTTTGTTGTTTATTGTGTGCATGTGTGAGTTACGGATAATTTATTTTAAATTTGTTTATGCCAACTATGCTTGTCTTCCTCTTGTAATGTATTGCGCTGCCACTGCGATATTGCAGATTGAGGCATTCATATCCTGCGTATGTATGAATGGATTCAAAATCAGCTTGGCCTTTGAAGACAGGTTAGTAGTTCAGAAGTGTTATTGCAACTACAACTCTGTGATTATCGGTGTTCTGCAAGAATCCGTGTTGGACATTCTGTTGTTTATGAAATATACAAATAATTTGGATGAAAATATAGATGGGCTAATTAGTAAGTTTGCAGACTGCATGGAGATTCACGAATAATGAAGAAGATTGTTAAAGGATGCCGCATGAAATAGACCATTTGAAAATGTGGACAAAGAAATGGCAAATGGAGTTTAATCAGGATAAGTGTGAGGTTTTGCACTTGTGAGATCAGATATAAGAGGGAAGTGTACAGAAAATGGCAGGATTCTTATGAGCATTGATGTACAGAAGAATCTTGGGGCATAAGTGCATAGCTCCCAGAAAGTGGCAACATGAGTAAATACGATGGTGAATAAGGTATATGGTGACTTGCCTCTACCAGTCAGGCTGTTAAGTGTTAAAGTCAGAAGTCATATTGCAGTTCTATAAATATTGGCTTGGCCACATTTAGTGTATTGTGTGCAGTTCTGTTTGCCACATTACAGGAAGGATGTAACGGATTTGGAGAGCATGCAGAACAAGTTGACTAGGATGTTGCCTAGAAAACAAAGTATTAGCTATAAGGAGAGGGTGGACAAATTTGAATTGTCTTTTCTGGTATATTGGAAGCTGAGGGGTATGTACAACTCAGAGGTGTGAATTGGAGAGGATGGTCTTTTTCCCAGGGTGGAAATATCAGTTACCAGAGAATGTAACTTTAATGTGAGGGGGGGGGGGGGAAGTTTGAAGGAGATTGAAGGACAAGTTATTTTATACAGAGATTTCCTGGAAAGCATTGCCAGAGGAGATGGTGGAAGCAGATACAACAGTAATGTTTAAGAGCATTTGCTCAGTCACATGACCAAGCAAGGAATAAAGTGATATGGACCTTGTGTACGTAATTGGGATCATTTAGATTAGCATGGTTGGCACCAATATTCTGGACTGATGGGTCTTATCCAGTGTTATCCTATTCTATGTAAAATTGAAGGAATTAATAAGGAATGTAGACCAAGTCTTTTTCCTGCAATAGAAATGTCAAATCCTGGAAGGTGTAGTTACATTGTGAGAGGGAGAGAGTTTAAATTGATGTTGCAAATATTTTACACACAGAGTGGTAGGATTTCAGGGGTGGTGGCGGGAGGAGGTATGATAGCAATGTTTAAGAGGCACTTAGGTAGCCACATCAAGACAATAAGACATAGGAGCAGAACTAGGCCATTTGGCCCATCGAGTCTGCTCTGCCATTCAATCATGGCTGATCCTTTCTTTTACCCTCCTCAGCCCCACTCCCCAGCAGTCTCCCCGTAACCATTGATGCCAGTCCAATCAAGAACTTATCAAGCTCTGCCTTCAATACACCCAATGACCTGGCCTCCACAGCTGCCTACAGTAACAAATTCCACAAATTCCCCACCCTCTGGCTAAAGAATTTCTCCACATCTGTTTTAAATGGACGTCCCTCTACCCTGAGGCTGTGCCCTATGGTCCTAGACTCCCCCACAATGGGAAATATCTTTTCCACATCTACCATGTCTAGGCCTTTCAACATTCAGAAGGTTTCAATGAGATTCCCCCTCGTCCGTCTAAGCTCCAGCAAATACAGCCCGGAGTTATCAAACGTTCCTCATATGATAACCCTTTCATTCCTGGAATGATCCTTGTGAACCTCCACTGAACCCTCTCCAATTCCAGCATATCTTTTCTTAGATGAGGAGCCCAAAACTGTTCACAGAGCTCAAGATGAGGCCTCACCAGTACCTTATAAAGCCTTAGCATTATATCCCTGCTCTTGTATTCCAATGTCTCTTGAAATGAATGCTAACATTGCATTTGCCTTCCTCACCACTGACTTTACTGGCAAGTTAACCTTTAGATTGTTCTGCACAAGGACTCCCAAGTCCCTTTGCAGCTCAATTTTTTGGATTTTCTCCACATTTAGAAAACTCTGCACATTTAATTCTACTACCAAAGTGCATGATGATGCATTTTCCAACATTGTATTTCATTTGCTACTTTCTTGCTTATTCTCCTAATCTGTCTAATCCTTCTGCAGCCTTCCTGTTTCCTCAACACTACCTGCCCCTCCAACAATCTTCATATCATCTGCAAACTTCGCAACTATTTATATCTAAATCATTTGATATACAGTATAAAAAGAAGCGGTCAGAACACCGACCCCTGCGGAACTCCTCTAGTCACTGGCAGCCAACCAGAAAAGGATCCTTTTATTCCCACTCGCTGCCTCCTACCAATCAGCCAATGCTCAAAGCATGTCAGTAACTTTCCTATAATACCATGGGCGCTTAACTTGGTAAGCAGCCTCATGTGTGGTACCTTGTCAAAGGCCTTTTGAAATTCCAAATATACAACATCCACTACTTCCGCTTTATCTATCCTACTTTTAATCTCCTCAAAGAATTCCAACAGGTTTGTCAGGCAGGATTTTCCCTTAAGGAAACCATGCTGACTTGGTCCTATCTTGTCCTGTGCAACCAAGTGTTTAATAACCTCATCCTTAACAATTGACTCCAAAGCCTTTCCAACCACTGAAGCCAGCCTAACTGGTCTATGGTTTCCTTTCTGCTGCCTCCCTCCTTTCTTAGACAGGGAATGGAAGGATATACATATATATAAAATATGGAGGCAACTTGTAAATTTACTACAATGGCATCTTGTTCGGCACTGATATTGTGGACTGAAGGGCCTGTACTGTTCTATGTCCTCTGCTGTGCATCTGTACTCATCTGTCTGGAAACATAAGCCCGGGAGTAGTGTCAATTTTGAGTTGCACTGGATTCACACCACTTCTCCAATGTATTGGCTCCATAAGAAGTCCTGTAAGAGATTAAGGATGTACTCCTTTACATTTCTAGAATGCTGTTAACCAAGTCAATCAGTGTATCCCAGAGACTTTTCCATATATGCTCCATTATTTTAGTCTTCATCTGAGAGCTCTGGGGAAGAACTGATATGCCACCTCTCCCCCTAGGGAGCATCACTATACTTTTCCTATCCCCCAGGTCATCCTGCAACTTTCTTGTATCAGGTGATTCTCCATATGAGACACTTGAATCCTTTCTAGGCTAATTAACCTTTTCAATGTCAATATCTGAATTGGTGCTTAATGATGATGATAATGCCATATATGTGGATTAAAAACAAAACTGTTGAAAGCACCGTCAAGATGAGGCCACACGCGGGTCGATGGAGCAATACCTTATCTCCCGCCTAGGTAGCCTCCTACCTGCCGGCATGAACATTCAACTCATAGACCTCCGTTGATACCCCTGCCCCCCCTTACCCCATCCCTATCTATAATTTTAGTCTGGTTCTCTTTCTTTCTTTTTTTCCCCCCTCACTATAATCTCCCCCCAGCCCTACCTTTCTTTCTCTTTTATTTCCCATAATTCTCCACCTTCCCCCTAGCCTATTTCCCTTCAGCCTGTCACTTCCCAGCTGTCTACTTCATCCCTCCCCCCTCTTCTTATCCCCCCTCGACCATTCCATGTTACTTCACTCCTGATGAAGAGTTCTGGCCCGAAACATCGTCACTACCTCCTCGCATAGATGCTGTCTGGCCTGCTGAGCTCTGCCAGCATTTTGTGATTTTATTTGTTGAAAGCACTTACCAGGTTAGGCAGCATCAATGGAAAGACTAACAAAGTTAATGTTCCAGCTTTAAAATTCTTTCTTTGGATCTCTTTCTGCAGGTGCCATCTCTCCAGTGCTTTGAGTATGTCCTTGTATTTTATTTCAGCTTTCCATAGCTGTAGATCTTTGAAATAATTTTCTGTGAAATTGTGCTTTGCATAGAACAAGCTATAAATATTCAAGTCTCTGAAAAGGTAAAGACAAAAGAAATAAAACATAGAACAGGCCCTTTGGCTCACAATGTTATGCTGAACTAATTAAAGTAGTAGTTTAATCCTTAGCTAACTAATTGCTTCTGCCAACACAATGTCCATATCCTTTCATTCTCTGAATATTCATGTGCCTACCTAGAAGCCTCTTGAATGTCTCAATCATATTTGCCTCCTCCACTATCATCCTAGCAGCACATTCTAGGCACCTAGCAATCGTGTGAAAAAAGAACTTGACCCGCATGTTGCCTTTGAAGTTGGTCCTTCTCACCTTTAAGTTCATGCTTTCTGGTATTAGACATTTTGACCCTTGGGAAAAGATAATGGCTGTCTACTTTATCTATGCCCTTCATATTCTTGTAAACTTCAATCAGATCTCCCCTCAGACTCTGATGCTCCAGAAAAATACACCTCAAATATGATTGGTTAGTGGTTGCTGCTCTAAAACGCATAACAACCAACAGATCATTCATTGTAGAGACAAGGAGGCGTTATATATTAAATCAATTTTCAATCTTGATTTACAAAAAGCTCCAGCAGTTTTGAAATTCAAGGGCACATGGATACAGTGGTGGAATGGGACTTAGTGCAAAGAAGTGTGGGAATAACAAGGAGAGACAAATAAATAATATAGTTCTAAATGGGTGCATGAACAGCATTACTTACGAGTATATGTGTAAACATTTGTGAAGCTACCAATGCAGTCTGCAGAATTGGGCAATAAAGCATCTGAGATCCTGGGCTTATAAGTAAAAGTAAATCATATGAAAGTAAGGAGATTTTGTTGAATCTTTATAAAACTTATTAGAGATCAGTACTCATCCATTTCTTGTAGTTTCACTATATAAAAAATATAAACAATCTGAGAAGGTGTGGATAAAGTTTACTAGATGGGTTCCAGTGACAACTGATAATTTGTAAGAACCCAATGGAGAATTCTGGAGAAGTTGTTGTTTTTGAGTAGAGAAGCTTGAAAGAAGATTTTTATGGATGTGTATAAAATTATAACTGTTTTGTATAGGGTAAATGTTTCTATTATTAATGTGCCATGTACTGGAGACAAAAAGTAATTAGATAAATCTTCAGGATCGGTGAACAAAACTTTTTTAGTCAACAAATAATTATGATCTAGAATGCACTCCCTGATGGAGGTCAAATGATAAAGATTTGTCATTTTCAAAAGGGAAATGGATAAATATTTGAAGGTAACAATATTGCAAGGATGTGAGAAGGATATAAATTAATTGGATTATTCTACAAAGAACCAAAATAGACTGAATGATTTTTATTTTTCAGATCATGGTGTCCTGATCGAACACTTTCACAAGCTCGAAAGTTTATTTCTGACTCAATGGGAGAAAAATATGCCGAGCCAGTGATTTTAAACTTGGAGACAACCTGGGAAGAAAGTGATGTGCGAACTCCTCTGATCTGCTTCCTGTCCATGGGATCAGATCCTAGCAATCAGATTGAAGGACTGGCGAAGAGGCTTGAAATTGGTAAGGATGTTGTCTAAGTAATAACTGCAAAACCCTGCAATGTGAAGAGGCAATTTATGCTTTCAGCTTCTGGATATGACCAAGCTGTGCAGAATCACACCATTATCCACGAAACATTGAGAGCAACACTAACATCCATGATTGTGTTACTAAACCACTGCGACAAAGTAAAAATAATTTCTATACATTTATATGTATTGGGAATTTGTGATGGGATGTTGCACCAACTCATCACATGCTTATAAAGTTGGTTTTGATCATTAATAATGTTGCCACAGAATGGAGCCCTCTATTTCTATACAATAATTTCTGTATTCAAAGTGTTGTAGATTAGGATATTAAAAACAACAATCTTTCCAAACCATTACAGCCTATCTCTTGAAGGTTCCTACATAATGTTATTGGGCAGTAAAATCCACTTCAATATTACAAGAAACAATTAGATAGTGAGCTAATGGAACTAAGGACAGACAAAGCAGACAGGTTTCCTGGACTCAGTGATCTGCATTTTAAGCATCCGAAAAGAAATGGCTTTATTGATAGTGAATGCAAAATAACACAATAAACAGGAGCAGTAGGCCATTCTGCCCCTCTAGTTACTCCATCATACTGCGAGGTTATAGCTGCTGATTACACTACATTTGCACGCTATTCCCATATTGCCTGATTCCTCTAACATCTAGAAATTTGTTGTAAATGAAACCATTAATGAAGTTTCAATGTCTTCTGGGGTAGAGAATTCCAAAGATTTTCTACTCTTTGGATGAAGAAATTTCTCCTCTGTTATTTCCATTACCATCTGTTTCAATGTTCTGATATGTAGATCATTGGATCCTTGCGATTTTTTCAGTTTCCAGGCTCAGTAACGTCTTCAGTAGTATTTCTTGACCAGTATTAACTTTTTTTGTTTCCTCATCTGCTCTGGATCCTTGGTTCTCCAGTATTTCTGGAAGGCTTTTTGTCTCCTTCTGTGAAGACAAACATTTTTTTGATTAATTCCTCTCCATTATAAGTTCTCTCATCATTGCCTGTATTTGATTTACTCTTGCTAATCTTTTCTGTTTTACATATCTCTGACAGTCTGCTTTAATATTTCTGGCTAATTTACTCAGATACTATAATTTCTCTCTCTATTGATCCTACTTCATTGAAACATAAAGCATTTCCAATCCTGAGCCTTGCAGAGTTTTCCTGTTGTTTGTGGCACTGGGAGCAACCAAAGATTTATACTTCGAGAACCTGCTTCTCTATCCTTGGTGATCTGAGAGGAGTTCTTTATAAATGCACCGTAAGGTTTGTGTCCGAACAAATGGCTGAGGCAGAGACTCTCATAATATTTAAAAAGCATTTGGACAAATGCTTGAATTGCCAAGGTGTATAAGGCTTTGGACCTAATGCAAGTACTTAGTTAGTTAAATGCAATGGGTGGCATATTCGTGGTGGGCCAGGTGGCCTGTTTTTATGCTGTATGACTCCATGATTTTACACACTTTCCTGGCTCCTTAAAATCTACTTGTACAACCCCATTTTTTCACTCTACCTCTGCCACTGATACCAGAGTAGATCACAACTTGTAATTCTTCAGCTTCCCCCTTCAAGATGCTGCACAATCAATAAGTTACATCCCTGAAATAAAAACAGTACTAGGATGGAACCATTGAACAAGTCAGGCAGCATCTATGGGAAGTGAGACAGAGTTATTTTTTAAATCAAAAGGTCTGTCATAATTGATAAATAAATGAAAATAATGTAAAGTTAACTTGCAGAGAAGTTAGTGGGAGGAATGTTTAGGATAGAGGGAACACATGAGATAGGTCAGGGAGCTAACTGGGGAGTTAGAGGGTGGTTATGCTTCTTTGTGTTTTAATGTGTTGCTAATAGGAGAGCTATGCAGCATGCCAAGCAGGTTCAATAGGGACAGTAAAGTCACTGCTGGTTGACACATAGAAGTGGCCAGTACTAACACAGACAGAAGGAGCAAGTTACTTAAAGTTGGAGAACTTCAGAAAGTGTTTGGAAGGTTGGAACACATCCAAACAGAAGATGGGGTACTGACTATTCCCAACAGTCATTGTTTTTATTTCAGATTTTGAGCATCTATTATTCTTTTTTTTAAAAAACAATATACCATAATCTTACTGGATTGTGAAATTATTTTCAATGAAGTGAAAGCATAAATATTGTATACAAGGAGTAGATAATTAAATCAGCATGCGTTAATCACCCATTACAATTGGCCAAACCTATTTCCTAGTGTTATTTTCTCTGCTAGGATTCATGTTCTGGACATGGTAACTTAAGGAACATGACATCCAAAACATAAATATATAAGTAAATATACTTTTAAAAAGCTACAGTTAATCCAGAATTATTTAGATATCTTCGTAGAGGATAACTGATGGCTTTTATTTCAGATTGTCGGGCAATATCCATGGGTCAGGGACAAGAAGTTCATGCCAGAAAGCTGGTGGCAATGTCCATGCAACAGGTCAGTAAAAATATTTGAAAATTGTTTCATAAAAGATAAATTTAATTTTATCTTAGCATTTTTTTCCATTTCCAGTATTCTAACAATTACAATGAACTCAAAATGTTGCTGTATAGCAAGTTAGTATGCAAGTATTTCAGTTAATTAGGGTGGCCAATGGAGTGCTCGCCTTTATTGCAAGTGTTGTAGGATATAACAGTAGTGAGGTTTTGATGCAACTTTACAGGGCAATGATAAGACCTACAAACAGAATTTATCTCTCTATTTAAGGAAGAAGAGGTTTTCATTGGAGGCAATGCAGAGTAGTTTCACTGTTGACTTGTGGGATAAAAAGGTTCTCATTCATTGAACAAGTTAGGCCTTTATACACTGGAGCTTAGGAAAATGCAAATGATCTTATTGAATCCTATAAGATTCTGAGGGGTTGACTGGGTGGCTGCTTAGATGATGTTTCCCTGATCAGAGTATCTTAAACTGGAGAGCATAGTTTCAGAACAAGCTGTTGCCCATTTAAGATGGAGGTGAAGTGAAAATGCTTCTGTCAAGCTTAGGAGTTCTCTTGCCCAGAGAGCTATGGAGGCATTGAACATATTCTATACTGAGACATTTAAACCACAAGTTATAAAGTATGTGGTGGAAGCATGAGGGGCTAATCAGTCTACTCCTACTCCTGTTTCTTAAACCCTTATGTTAAAGTAATGGGCATCCCTGCAATGAAATATTCATTCTTGTGGCTTGGCTTCATTATCAGATTTGAGTGGAAAGGGAAGATTGCTTTTGTGCCTTACGGGGTAGGATTCAGAAAACAGTAGGTGCATTACACACAAACTGCTGGAGGAACTCAGCAGGTCAGGCAGCACCCATGGAAATGAATAAACAGTTGACGTTTCAGGCTGAGACCCTTCTTCAGGACTGGAAAAGGAAGGGGAAGACGGCAGAATAAAAAGGTTGGGAGGAGGGTATCTAGAAAGTGACACATGAAGCTAGGTGGGTAGGAAAGATAAGGGGCTGGAGAGGAAGGGATCTGCTAGGAAAGGAAAGTGGACTGTAGGAGAAAGGGAAGGAGGAGGAGACCCGGGGGAGGTGATTGACAGGTGAGAAGAAGTAAAAGACTGGAGTGGGGAATAGAAGTGGGGGGGGGGGAAGAAATTGTCTTTACCAGAAGGAGAAATCGATATTCATGCCATCACGTTGGAGTCTACCCATACAGAATATAAGTTGTTGCTCCTCCACCCCGAGGGTGGCCTCATCCTCTCATAAGAGGAGGCCTTGGACTGACAGGTTGGAATGGGAATGGGAATTGAAATGTTTGGCCACTGGAAATTTCTGCTTTTGGTGGATGGAGCGGAGGTGCTCAATGAAGCAATCTCCTAATTTACAACGGGTTTCACCAATGTAAAGGAGGCTGCATCAGGAGCACCATACACAGTAGATGACCCCAGCATATTCATAGGTAAAATGTTGCCTCACCTGGAAGGACTGTTTAGGGCCTTGAATAGAGGTGAGGAAGGAGGTGTATGACTGTGCAATTTGCATTCTAAAGGTGCATTATTCTGAATTTAGACTCTCAAAATCTATCCTCGGGTTAAGGACCAAAGATCTTTCAACTCATTACATGGGCGTCTAGTTGAAGAGGTTATTACTGCGCCACAGCATCACTTGGAATACTTGTTTATCTTTCAGCCTCTAAAAGTCTAATTGCTTCCTGTCTCTCTGTCCTTTGCCACTGAATTCCTTGACTATATTTGTTTGCAGCTTGTTTTTAAAGCCAACAAGTCTGTTTTAACTCCAATGCTGCTTGTAGGTTTTCAGCCAAAAATAATATTTTAAAAATTGTACAAGAAAGGTAAGAAACATTGAAGACACAAAAGAGGCTGCTGATACTGGAAGCTGGGACAACACAATATGCTGGAAGAAATCAGCAGGTCAAGCAGCATTGGTGGAAGGAAACTGCCCTCCGATGCTGCTTAACCCACTGGAGTTCTTTCTGAAACAATGAAATAGCTATGGACAGGCAGATCTCGAAGAGAAACCTTGGGGATCCCTCCACCTGGTGCTGTTTGGTCTCCAGATGCTCAGATTAGCAACCTACTGAAGTTTTGCCTTAAACAACTCAACCTCTGTTTCTGATATTGTCCTTAAACCCACCCAAAGACAGATTCACATGCCAGCGATTTTTGTCGTGATAATTTTCTATAAACCTTTGTATATTCTGTAGTCAGCAGACAAAAATTATAGTGCTATCAATTACTGAAAGCCATTGCCATTGACATCAAACAGCCAGAATTCTGTAAAAGTGGGTACACAGAATATATTACAGATACATATTTAAGACAGCAGAATTAGGCTATTCAGCCCATCAAGTCTACTCCGCCATTTCATCATGGCTGAGATATTTGAGATATTACAGAATAATATCTAAATATATTTCATCGTAAAATTGATGGTTCTTCTTACAAATCTCATGTTTATTTGAATATGCAGTCTATAGATGCAAACAATCTTCTAATACCTCAGCCAGTGCATAGGCTAAAGGGACACCATAGTTCAATCTGATCTTGACTGATTTATGATCTTTGCCTTCATAACTTGCTCAATTGTATGCTGCTTGTGTTTTGTGTACAAGGTTGCCAAGGTTCTTCTGCACAACACTACACTTTTTCTCCATTCAGGTAATAGTCTACTTGCAAAGGCTCACTACCTCAGAACTTCCTTGCAATAAAATCTATCTGCCAAGTTTTTGTCCAGTCGCTTAATTTCTTCATGTCCTATTATGGAGTCCATAAATCATCAGCATGCCCTTCTATTTATTTTCATGTTATCTGCAAAGTTGGAAACTTAATGCTCTGCTCTTCCTTCAAGATATTAATATTTACAGTAAATAATTGAAGGCCAAGAACTGATTCTCAGGGTGCCTTGCGAGTTATGTCATTTCAGTCTGAAAAAGATCCTTTTATTCAAACTTTGTCTTTTTTGTGATAAGCAGTCTTCAAACCATGTTAACATAAATCATGAGCTCTTTTCTTATGCACTGGCTTTTTGAAAAGCCTTCCAGAAATTCAAAGCTTTGCATCTGCAGATTTCCCTCTATTAACTTCACTAACTTTACCCATAAAGAATTCCAACAAATTTGGTTAGCATGATTTCCTTTCCATAATACATGTTAACTTGGTTTGATTGCATGAAACTTTTCTTAATGATTGGCTATTTTTTTTTCCTTGTTTGACTCCAGCATTTTCTCAACAACGAATGTTAAGCTAATTGGCTTAAAGTTTCCACTTTTATCTTCCTCCTTTCTTGAATAGAGCATCGCATTCATACTTTTCCATTCTGCTAGTACCCTTTCGGAATTCAGAGTTTTCAAATTTTAAACAGTCTGTCCATAAAAACAACTTCCTTTAAAAAGCTTGGATGCAGGCCTACAGGTCCTGACAATGTGGCTGCCTTTAGCCCCATTAGTTTTTACCAAAACTTTAAATCTTCTAGTATGGCTGTCAACTCCTAATTGAAATTTGTTTTTCTGTTATCCTTGGGATATTTGCAAAGTATTTGCTTAAATTATGTAACAACACACACAAAATACTGGTGGAACACAGCAGGCCAGGCATCATCTATAGGGAAAAACGCTGTCAACGTTTCGGGCTGAGACCCTTCGTCAGGACTAACCGAAAGGAAAGATAGTAAGAGATTTGAAAGTAGTGGGGGGGAGGGGGAAATGCGAAATGATAGGAGAAGACAGGAGGGGGTGGGATGAAGCTAAAAGCTGGAAAGGTGATTGGCGAAAGTGATACAGAGCTGGAGAACGGAAAGGATCATGGGAAGGGAGGCCTCAGGGGAAAGAAAGGGGGGGGAGCACCAGAGGGAGATGGAGAACAGGCAAACAACTAAATATGTCATGGATTGGGTAAGAAAGGGAGGAGGGGCATTAACGGAAGTTAGAGAAGTCAATGTTCATGCCATCAGGTTGGAGGCTACCCAGCCAGTATTGTTCTTCCAACCTGAGTTTGGATTCATTTTGACATTAGAGGAGGCCATGGATAGACATATCAGAATGGGAATGGGATGTGGAATTAAAATGTGTGGACACTGGGAGATCCTGCTTTTTCTGGCGGACCGAGCGTAGGTGTTCAACGAAACTGTCTCCCAGTCTGCGACGGGTCTCACCAGTATATAAAAGGCCACACCGGGAGCACTGGATGCAGTATACCACACCAGCCGACTCACAGGTGAAGTGTCGCCTCACCTGGAAGGACTGTCTGGGGCCCTGAATGGTGGTGAGGGAGAAAGTGTAAGGGCAGGTGTAGCACTTGTTCCGTTTACAAGAATAAGTGCCAGGAGGGAGATTGGTGGGAAGGGATGGGGAGGACGAGTTGACAAGGGAGTCGCGTAGGGAGTGATATTGACCTCTAACTTCCATTAATGCCCCTCCTCCCCTTCTTACCCCATCCCTGACATGTTTAGTTGTTTGCCTGTTCTCCATCTCCCTCTGGTGCTCCCCCCCCTTTCTTTCCCCTGAGGCCTCCCTTCCCATGATCCTTTCCCTTCTCCTGCTCTGTATCACTTTCGCCAATCACCTTTCCAGCTTTTAGCTTCATCCCACCCCCTCCGGTCTTCTCCTATCATTTCGCATTTCCCCCTCCCCCCACTACTTTCAAATCTCTTACTATCTTTCCTTTCGGTTAGTCCTGACGAAGGGTCTCGGCCCAAAACGTCGACATCGCTTCTCTCTATAGATGCTGCCTGGCCTGCTGTGTTCCACCAGCATTTTGTGTGTGTCGTTTGAATTTCCAGCATCTGCAGATTTCCTCATGTTTGCTGTTTAAATTATATGTTTTGTTTAAATCATTGTTTCCTGGTCTCGTTCTCCCAGGGTACTTTCTTCCTGTGTTTATATCCAATAACATCTTTAGTTTTGTTTGATGTTATTTACCATATTACTGCCATAATTAATTTTCTCCATTCTATTATCTTTTTAGCCTTCCATTGCTCGTTCTAGGGGAAAAAAAAACCCATGTCCTTAATCTATTTTTAGCTTTTGCAATTCTGAACATTTTGGTTTAGTCAAAGTGTCATAGAATACTACAGCATATAAACAATCACGTTGGCCTATCTAGTCCATTCCAAACTATTTATCTGCCTAGTCCCATTGACCTGCACCTGCAGCATAGCCCTCCATAACCCTCCCATCCATGTACTTATTTAAATTTTTCTTAAATGTTAAAATGTTTACATATCACCAACAGCTGATGTTAGTAACACACGCAAAATGCTGGAGGAACTCAGCAAGCCAGGTAGCACCTATGGAAAAAAGTACAGTCAATGCTTCGGGCCGAAACCTTTTGGCAGGGAATGTCAAAGGGTTCCGGCCCAAAACACCAACTGAACTTTTTTCCATAGATGCTGCCTGGCCTGCTGGGTTCCTCCAGCATTTTGTGTGTGTTGTTTGGATTTCCGGCACCTGCAGATTTTCTCTAGTTTAACAGCTGATGTTAAGCAGGAACTCAAGGCACTGAATGCTGCCATGAGCAAAGAAAAAACAGCTACACTGAATCTTTCAAATCATCGTTGGCATTTCAATCAGGCTTGTTTGTAAAATCTGTGCCCAGTTATCTTCAGCATATAACCTGCAGCACCAGGGGTCCCAACACACTCAACCACTGCGATACTATGATTAGGAAAGCCTACCATTCCATATCTAGACTGCATTTCGAGAAATCTGATCAGGTGGCTGTCTTATAGTACAGAGAACTGGGTTTGCATAATCACAACAAGATAGATTGTGAGCTGTCCATCTTAGACTGCAGAACCATTCATTTGGATGGAAGCTGTCCTTGAGCCTGGTGGTACATGTTTTCAAGCTTTTGATTCTTCTGTCCAGTGCGAGGGGTAAGAAGAGAAAATGTCTGGAGTGTGTAGGAGTTTTGATGATGCTAGCTGCTTTACTGAGACAGCAAGAAATGTAGTCCATGAAGGGGACAGTTTTTGGGATGTGCTGAACAAATATTTGCCACTGATTTACAAGAGACTTTTTCTTTAGCCTGTTTTTCCCAGTTTACTTTAGAAACTCTTCCTTAATACTTTTTTAATTGCTCCTACTTAAGCTGAAGACAGGAAACTGATTTTTTCACCCTCTAGTAGTAGTGATCACAAGATCCTGGAGGCTCCTTAATGCTATAGTAACATTAAATATAATGTAGCATTTCCCTATCTACATTTCCTTTTCTTGCAATGGTTATCAAGATTAATGTGCTGAATTAATATATAAGTATTAATTGCATGTTTGTGTTAATGTCTGTTATATATTAGATGTACCATATAGTTGTTACAGTAGCTTTAAGTTAAATGCACCTACACAATTCACTTAACTAACAAGAGAACATATTTTAATAGCATTGTGAACGGATATTGCTAGTCTGTGTTAGTTAAAGCCTTAAATAAAGGATGTCTTAGTTAAAATTGATTTCAGCTTGAATAGACAGTGCCTATAAAAAGTATTCACGCTCCCAAGGAAGTTTTCATGCTTTATTGTTTTACAACATTGAATCGAAGTGGTTTTAATTTGGCTGTTTTGACACTGATCAACAGAGAAAGACTCCTTTGTGTCAAAATGAAAACAGATCTCTACAAAGTGATCTAAATTAATTACAAACATGAAACACAAAAAAATTATTGTATAAATATTCATCCCCCTTTAAAATGACTCACCAAATCATCACTAATGCAGCCAATTGGTTTTAGAAGTCACATAATTAGTTAAATAGCAATCTGTTTTTGCAGACCTGTGTGCAGTCAAGGTGCTCTGATTGACTGGAGTAAAATACACCTGTATCTGGGAAGTCTATTGCTGGTGAGTCAGTATCTTGGCAAAACTACACCTTGAAGACAAAAGAAGACTCCTAGCAACGCCATGAAAAGATTATTAAAAAGCCCAAGTCAGGAGATGGATACAAGAACATTTCCAAGTCACTGAATATCCCTTGGAGAACAGTGAAGTCAATCATCAAGGAATGGAAAGAATATGGCACAGCTGTAAATCAGCTGAGAGCAGGCTGTCCTGAAAATCTGAGTGACTGTGCAAGAAGGAGACTAGTGAGGGAGGCCACCAAAAGCCCTATTACAGCTCTGGAGGAGTTACGAGCTTCAGTGGCTGAGATGGAAGAGACTGCGCACACAATAACTGTTGTCTGGGTGCTTCACCAGTCACAGCTTTATGGGACAGTGGCAATGAGAAAGCTACTGTTGAAAAAAAACTCACATAAAATCTCAACTAGTGTTTGCCATAAGGCATGTAGCTGACTCTGAAGTCAGCTGGAAGAAGGTTCTATGGTCTGATGAAACCAAAAATGTGCTTTTTACCCATCAAAATGCTATGTTTGGCAGAAGCCAAACACTGCGCATCATCAAAAACACACATTCCTAAAACAAAAATAAAATAAAAAAAGCACACCATTCTGTGAAACGTCGAGGTGGCTCCATCATGCTGTGGGGATGCTTCATTGGAAGACTTGTGAAGGAAGAGGGTAAAATAAATGCAGCTAAGTACAGGGAAATCCTGAAGGAAACCCTGAAGCAGTCTGCGACAGGAGAAGACAATCACTCCAAGCATAAAGCCAAAGCTACACAGGAATGGCTTAAAAACAACAAAGTTAATGCCCTGGAGTGGCCAAGTCAGAGTCCAATCCAATTGAGAATTTGTGGTTGGACTTGAAAAAGCTATTCACTCATGATCCCCATGCAATCTGACAGAGCTTCAGCAGTTTTGTAAAGAATGGGGAAAAACTACAGTGTCCAGATGTGCAAAGCTGATAGAGACCTATTCACACAGACTCAAGGCTGTAACTTCTGCCAAAGGTGCATCGACTAAATACTGACTTGAAGGGGGTGAATCAAACAACTATTTTGTGTATTATATTTGTTATTAATCTTGATAATTTTGTAGAGATTTGTTTTCACTTTGACACAAAGTCTTTTTTGTTGATCAGTATAAAAAAAAACAAATAAACCCAAGGTTGTAAAACAATAAAACATGAAAACGTCAAGGGGGTGAATACATTTTATAGGCACTGTATATTTGACATAGGAGCTTAAAAGACACCCACAGATACTGTCCAGGAAGCTTACAACTCTAACCTAGCCATAATACAGACCCATCTAGTTAGGATTAGTGAGGAAGTCTGCAAATAATTCAGTAGGATATCGTCTGTTTGGAGATGAGGGCAAAGAAATAAGAGATGGAACTTAAACCAGACAAGTGTGAGGTGTTGCAATTTGGGAGATGGAATGCAAAAGGTAAGTATATAATAAATGGCAAGGCTGTCTCACGTACTGATGTACAGAGGGATCTTCAGGTGTAACTTCCCTGAAAATAGCAATATTTAGTTAGTATGGTAAAGAAAGTGTACGACAGTAAGAAGTTAGCGCCAATGAACAATGTGGCAAAGGGCAACATCCTACAGTTCCTGAAACTACTTTCACTTCTTTTCTGTCTTCTTTCTCCTTCAAATTGTGTTCTGCTACTGTTGGAGCCTGTGGTGACATGTTTTTGGGCTGATTGAGTGATCTGACACTTTGGTATCTCTGAGGATGTTTGTTGAGATTTCTGGCAAAGCAGGAGGCGGCCCCAAAACCAAGAACCCACGATCAGCTCCATTTCTCACCGATTAAAGTATAGAGGAATACTGAAATCATTGAGGCGTGAGCAGAAGATTGCCGTCTGTGAGCCTCTGGCTTGCTGATGCTGGAGGATGGTATCTGCATGTGACAGTCTCACTCGCCCTCTCACTCACAGCGCCCATAGGAAGGTCCCTGCGTTCAAACGGTGTCTCTGTTCCTCTCGCTCAAGGCTGCCGGGAGGTTGGGTTGGAGTCCTGGGTCTTGGGCAAGGCTTAATCCACGTGGTTTGTAGATTGGACTCTGTAGTTCACATTATGATGTGCTTCAAGTTTCTGGTCACTCCAGTTTCTGTTGCTACTCCAGGTGATTTAAATCGGGGCGGCCTGCAGATGACAAACAACACAGAGCTAGATCAAAATAAACTGAGCAGAACTGAATATGCCCGGACTCTTTCAAATTTGTGTTTTATAATCTCCGTTTTTTGCTCTTTTTTTACATTTTTACTATTTGTGCAATTTTCTTTAGAACATGGCATGTTTGATGTTTTTCTTTGAACAGGTTCTAGGGTTTTCTTTGTTTCATGGCTGTCTGTGGGAAGACAAGTCTCAGGGTTGTATACTGCATATGTACTTTGATAATAGATGTACTTTGAATCTCTGAATCTTATTTGCCTTCATCAATCGGGAGTGTGTACAAAAGTTGACAAGTCATATTGCAGCTGTATAGTTTGATGGATCAGAATATTGCTTGTCATTCTGTTCATGCAACAAAAGAAGGATGTGTTTGCTTTGCAGAGGGTACAAAAGAGGTTCACCAGGATATTCCCTGAATCAAAATGTTAGGTTTAACGAGAAGTTGCACAAATTTGGATTGTTTTCTCATGAACTTCAGAGACTGAGGGAAGACTGATAGATATTTATAAAATTATCAAAGGATTACACAGAGAAGGTAGCTAGAGTCTTTTCCCCAGAGTGAAATGGTCGAATAATTGTGGGCATAGCTTTCTGGTGAGAGTGGGAAAGTTTAAAGGTGATTTACAAGGTGTATTTTTTTTACACAGAGAGTGATAGATGCCTGGAGTATGCTGACAGGGGAGATTACAGAAGAAAGTACAACTGCGACATTTAAGAGGCACTTAGATTGGAACATGAATAAGTAGGGAATGGAGGGATATCGAGCATGTGCAGGCAGATGGTATTAGTTCAAATTAAAATCATAGTTGGTACAGACATCACGGGCCAAAGGGCCATTTTGTGTGCTGTGCTATTCTATGTTCTATTTTCTTCTTATGCTTCGGACTTCCAGGAATTGCATGTCTTTCTGGTTACTGGACTCTCTGACGGTGGTGTCTGAAAAGAGGATGCTGTCCAAGTTGCATGCCATCTTGGACAATGACTCCCATCCACTCCATAACCTACCGGTTGGGCACAGGAGTACATTCAGCCAGAGACTCATTCCACCGAGATGTAACACTGAGTGGAATAGGAAGTTATTCCTGCCTGTGGCCATCAAACTTTACAACTCCTCCTCGGAGTGTCAGACACCCTGAGCCAATAGGCGGGTCCTGGATTTATTTTTTCCTTTTGGCATGATTAACTTATTATTATTTAATTATCTATGGTTTTATATTGCTATATTTCTTCACTATTCTTGGTGGTGTGGCTGTAACGAAACCCAATTTCCCTCGGGATCAATAAAGTATGTCTGTCTGTGCTATTACACTGACCATAAAGCAACCATTTACTTACAAAATGAATATAACAGGAACACCACAACAGTTTTCCAGTCCTACATATTACAATGCATGTATATGTTTATTCTTACCAAAATGAAAATAGTGTTTATTAACAATCATAGGTGATATTATGGCTTCTGCTTGGGGAATTTGTAATCTGTAGGAACTTTGTGAGCTTGGATAAACTAACTCTTGTTTTTCATATTTCAGGGTGGATGGGTCTTACTGCAAAACTGCCACTTAGGTCTGGAGTTTATGGATGAGCTGTTGGAGACCCTCACAACAAGTGAGAATGTGAATGAATCTTTCCGAGTATGGATCACCACTGAACCACATCCGAAGTTTCCCATCACACTGCTACAGGTCAGTGTTTGTGCTGCACATTGAAAAGTGAGTGATTTGCAACCATGCTTTCCTTATGGGCCTTTAGCTTAGAAGTGTTGCAGGAATTTATCTTCTAAATTTTTGCTTCTCTTTGGGCTGGATTTCTTGACTGAAATCTTCAAAATCTTTGTGAAACTTGTTACCTAGAACTCCAATCATATCTTTTCCTGGATTGAGGAGATTGAGGCAAAGTCCTCCACTTTTTAATTCTGTTATCGAATGTTTTGCAGTTAGTTATTGCGCTCACATGGTTATACTTAAAAAGCCGGCAGTGACCTGTCTCCTTCATCCATTGAACTCCTTGAAGTGATTAGTTCATTTTGTAAGGAAGACTTGGCAAAGGCAGATTGGGAGAATCTGCTTGCAAGCAAGCCCACATCTGCACTGTCAGAAGCATCAGAGGAAAAATAAAGAGAGTTCAAGGCCAACTTGATCCTGCCATGAATTCCCTTCTGGTCAAGATGGCGTCTGCGTACATTGCTCCTTCAGTCAACGTCTTCTGGTTAGATCATGAAACCATATATTTCACTTCTTTTATGTCTCTTAAATTTGTTTTTCCATCTTGGGTGTGATTGTGGAACTGTTGAAGCCTCTGATTTGCTGTTTGAAAATTGTTTGGGTGTTCTATTGTTCTGCAGTCTCTCAGAGGCTTCCGGGAGACAGGCAGCGTGTGCGAACCTCATGGTGGGCAGGCTGCGGAACGGGGTGCAAGTGATGTTTGACTCCATCTCGCCAATTAAAGCTTCCACTATACACCAATTAAAGCAACGAGGGAGATTGAAACATCGAGGCGAATGCAGAAGTTTGGGGATTGTTGGGGTGTTCCATTGCTCTGCAGTCTCCGAGAGGATTCCGGGAGACAGAGGCAGCGTGTGCAAACCTCACGATGGGCAGGCTGCAGGATGGGGCGCAAGCTGATGTTTAAGTCCATTTCGCCTATTAAAGCCTCCGCTGTGTGCTGATTAAAGTGGCAAGGGAGGCAAATGCAGAGGGTGAGCACCAGCTGCCTGACTTTTGATGGATCTGCTACCATAGAGGGGCGAGCCTGCCACTGTGCCTGGAGAATGTTATGCAGGGCTTTTGCATTTTGAATATGGACTTGAACTATGGACTTTTTTTCAGTCTTATGTTTTTATACTCTGTGTTTCTCACCCGATCTTTCTCGTTCCTTTGCACGGGAGGAGGGGTTTGGGGTTGATATGCCTGCTCCATTTCTGGTCATTCTTCTTGTGCAGAAAGGGGGGATTTGGGGGTTGATGAGCATGCTGCCTTTCTTTGGTTTCTTGGTTTCATGGCTACCCAGAGGAGAGGAATTTCAGGGTTATATACTTTGATAATATATGAACCTTTGAACCTGAAGATGACAACTATAGGAATCCCTGTATGTGTAGGAATATTAAAGTTGAATAAAGAGGGAAAAATAAGTAACTAATAAATATAGGGAACTATTGATGGGCGTAAATATGAAAAGGCTGGGGAAATTAGGAGTAATCATGAAAAATCACTGACAGACGTGATTAAGGTAAATCTAAAGATGTACTCTAAGTACATTAAAAGCAAAAAAATAACTAAGGAAAAGAGGCCTATTAGGTGCAACAGGGGCAATCTACATGGTGCCAGAAGGTAAGATCCTAAATAAGACAGATTATAAAGGAGTAAAATTAGACCATTTGGCCCGTTGAGTTTGATCTGCCATTTAATCATGGCTGATTTATTTTTCTCAACCTTATTCTGTCACCTTCTCTCCATAACTCATAATTCCACTACAGTGTAGTAGTTAGTACAATGTTGTTACAACTCAGGGCATTGGAGTTTGAAGTTCAATTCCGATAGCATCTGCAAGGAGTCTGCATGTCCTCCCCAAGGAATGTGTGGGTTTTCTCTGGGTATTCTGCTTTCTTCCCACAGTCCAAAGACCTACTGATTCATAGGTTAGATGGTCATTGTAAATTGTCCCATGATTAGGCTAGGGTTGAATCAGGGATTGCTGAGACAGCCTCCAATCAAGAGTCTATCAATCTCTGCTTTAAGTACACCCAATGACTTGGTCTCCATGATCCTCTGTGGCAATGAATTCCACAGATCTATAACTGTCTGGCTGAAGAAATTCATCATCATCTCACTTGTGTATAAGATGATGAGAGGCATTGATCATGTGGATAGTTGGAGGCTTTTTCCCAGGGCTGAAATGGCTAATATGAGAGGGCACAGTTTTAAGGTCCTTGGAAGCAGGTACAGAGGAGATGTCAGGGGTAAGTTTTTTACGCAGAGGGTGGTGAGTGCATGGAATGGACTGCTGGCAACAGTGGTGGAGGCGGATACAATAGGGTCTTTTAAGAGGTTCCTGGATAGGTACCTGGAACTCAGAAAAATAGAGTGACCTTTTCGAAGCTGCAACTTTTTATCTTTTTCTGGCCAGGGTTGTGAGAGAGCAGGTAGATAGGGCTCCTTCTCCCATCCTCTATGCCACGTGGAGGGAGCACTGCCAGGGAAAGAGAGCCAAGTAGGGCATTAAGGGAGAAGGGTCACTGTCTAAGCCATCCCCAAATAAGGGTCCTTCTGTCCTCCACAAGATTCATCCCATTCCACTTAGGTTTGTTGGGTGTCCTCCAACCCATGTTGTTGGGTGTAAAGTTTCAGGGTAATAGCTGTGCTCCCGGTGCAGCAGAATGGTGCAGCTAGTAGAGCAGTGGACTAACAGCTCTACTGACTTGAGTTCAACCCTGACCTTCAGTGATATTTGATTGGAGTTTGCATGTTGTTATATAGATAGATGGATAGATAGATACTTTTTGATCCCAAAGGAAATTGCAGAGTCACTGTAGCATTACAAGTGCACAGATGTACAAATATAGAAAAGAAGAAAAGAAAGAATAAAAAATAAATTACCACAAACAGTCTAACAGGAGGGGGTCATCACTTCCCCGGCTATAGTTTGACTCATTATAGAGCCTAATGGCCGAGGGTAAGAATGACCTCGTATAACGCTCTTTGATGCACTGCAGTTGTCTTAATCTATTACTAAAAGTGCTTCTCTGTTCAGCCAAGCTGGCATGCGGAGGGTGAGAAACATTGCCCAGAACTGCCAGGATTTTCCACAGGGTCCTTTGTCCTATCATGGCCTCCAGTGTGTTCAGTTTGATTCCAATAACAGAGCCAGCCTTTCTAATCAGTTTATTGAGCCTGTTGGCATCACCCGTGTTGATGCCATTGCCCCAGTGCACTATTGCATAGAAGATTGTACTGGCAACAACAGACTGGCAGAACATGTGAAGGAGAGACCTGCATACTCTAAAGGACCTCGGTCTCATCAGGAAGAAGAGGCAACTCTGGCCCTTCTTGTGCACAACATCTGTATTGGTGTTGCACTCATCCAGGTACACTTCCAGGTACTTGTAGGTCCTCACCACATCCACGTCCTCACCGTCAATAGTAATAGGGAGCACTGCAGGCTTAGTCTTCCTAAAGTCCATCATCATTTCCTTTGTCTTACTGATGTTGAGCTGCAGATGATTCAGCTTGCACCATTTGACAAAGTCCTCCACCAGGCCCTGTATCCATCTTCCCGTTCCTTTATACACCCAACTATTGCTGAGTCATCAGAGAACGTGATAGTTTCTAGTGGTGAGTACTACTGTACCACTGTTAATTGCTACTGGTTTGTACATGAGTGGCAGAAAATAGTAGTAGTTGATGAAAATGTGGGGAGAATAGAATTACATTATAAATAGGTGTTTTATGATCGGCATACACACTAAAAATTTGGAATGACGATGTCACGATTCTGTATGATCTGGAGGGAATATGAGAATGTGCATGTGAGAAGCCTCAGGTGTACTTTCAAGTATTTTTGATCTTTTATTGGGCTCTGTCTGTTTACTATTTAAGAGCATATGAAACAAATCATGCCATTTAGCTTCATGTCCCTGCTCTGCCGTTAAGAAATGTCATGTCTACAAATTAAATTATTTACCACTTTTGAAAAAAAATCAGGAAGACCTTGATAAATGGATGGCATTACCAATAACATTAGTAAGTAGAGTAAATACTATAAAAATGAATATATTCCCTAGACTACAATATTTATATCAATCATTACCAATACAATTACCCCAGAAGTTTATCAAGAGTTAAACAAATATGTGAGGAAGTTTCTCTGGAAAGGTAAGATGTCAAGAATATTGTTGGAAAAATTGACATGGAAATTTGATCTAGGAGGGTTACAACTTCCAAATTTTAAGAATTATTATAAAGCAAATCAACTTAGATTTATTGCATCTTTTTTCGAGAAAGATAAACCGGCATGGATTAGAATAGAACTAGATAAAATAGGAGAAAACGTACCAGAAGATTTTATATATAAATGGGAATCTAAATGGATACAGGAAAAGAAAGAATCTCCTATATTAAAACATTTGATTGACTTATGGAATAAGATAAATGTTGATGATGAGACAAAAAAATCTTTATTAGCAAAGAGATCTTTAATTCAAAATAGACTTATTACTTTTACAGTGGACAGTCAACTTTTATATAATTGGTTTCAAAAAGGGATTAGATATATAGGTGATTGTTTTGAAGGAGGTATATTAATGTCATTTGATCAATTAAAGAATAAATATAAAGTATGAAATAACACTTTTTTTTGTTACTTTCAACTAAGGGCTTATTTAAGAGAAAAATTAGGTCAAACAATGTTATTGCCAAAATCTAATGAAATAGAAATTTTAATTCAAAAAGGAAAGATTAAAAAATTTATAACTTGTATGTATAATTTAATTCAAAAACAGGCAATTAAACAAGGAGTCCATAAGTCAAGACAAAAATGGGAAAGTGATTTGAATATTAAAATTGAAGAAACAAATTGGTCAAGACTATGTCTTGATAGTATGACAAATACAATAAATGTTCAGTTAAGATTAGTGCAATATAATTTTCTACATCAATTATATATTACACCGCAAAAAATAAATAAATTAAATCCAAATTTATCTGATCAGTGTTTCCGATGTAACCAAGAAACTGGTACTTTTTTACATTCTATGTGGTCTTGTTCTAAAATTCAACCTTTTTGGACAAATTTAAGACTTTTACTGGAACAAGTTACAAGAACACAACTTCCTCATAATCCAATATTACTCTTACTAGGTGATATTGAAGGGATAAAACCGAAACTCAAACTAAATAAATATCAGAAATAATTCATAAAAATTGCACTGGCAGTAGCCAAAAAGGCTATTGCAGTTACTTGGAAATCGGATACATATTTAAGTATAGATTGTTGGAAGAAAGAAATTTATGGCTGTATTCCACTAGAAAAAATTACTTATAATTTAAGAGATAAATATGAAACATTTCTGAAAATTTGGTGCCCTTATTTACAAAAGACAGGACTAAATATATAGGTGCTCTGAAGATGAAACAATTGGTTACTTGTGGAAAGAAATAAATATATATACTAAAGTTATTACGAACTCCATGGAGCATGTGGGGATCTTCCGATATCCAGGTACTCTTGCTTTTTTCTTTCTTTCTTTCTTTCTCTTTTTTTTCTATAGGGAAGTTAGGGGGGAGGAGTTAAGGGGAGGGGGGAAGGGTTATATACATTTTTTTCTATACTTTACTCTGCAATCACTTAAAAAAGCAATAAAAAAAGTTTTCCAAAAAAAAGGTCATGTCATATTTTTAATCACATTGCCATTTTCTTGCATCAGCCTCATTATCCCATTGCGTTTATACTGGCTTTCAAAGGTGCAGTCCTCTCTGTCCCATTTTACCTATCTTTATTTTTCTGTGTACTACAATCTCTTCTCTGTCACATGCCTGTCATTTGCCACCCAACCATACCGGGGCAGTTTACAGAGGTCCTTCAGCGTACAGGAATATATTTGGGGTGTGTGAGGAAACTCAATCATATTCAATTATACTTACCCTGAAGAATGTCAGGGTGTCAGAGAGATAGGAACAAACAAACTGGGAATTGGAAGAACAAAAAGAGGCAGTGAAATCCCCTTGACAAGTAGGATTAAGGAGAATCCCAAGGAAACTTGTACCCGGTCTTTATACCAAGGAAAGTGAATCAAAAACTAGAGGGCATAGGTTTAAGGTGAAAGGGATAATTTCCTCACACAGAAGGTAGTGTAAGTGAAATGAACTGCCAAAGAAAATGTTTGAGACAAGTACAATAACAGCATTTAAAAAGACACTTGTACAGGCACAAGGATGGGTAAGATTCAGAGGGACATGGACCAAATGCATGCAAGTGGACCAGCTTAGATGGGTATCTTGGTCAGCACAGACAAGTGAGGCTGAATAGCCTGCTTCTAGGCTGTATTCCTCTGACTCTCAACTCCCATTACAAAATGTATGAATAAATCTTCAACTCACCATAGACTTTGCCTTGGCTCTCTTCGTACCTCCTCCTTTTTGCAGCTAAAGTATCTTTGATCTCTAGCCTTTCCTAGTTCAGATGAAAGATCATCAACCTGAAACATTAAATTTGTTTCCCTCTCCACAGTTGCTGTCTAACCTGCTGATCATTTCCTTTACACTCATTAATGAAATCTAATTGTTTATTAATAAGCCAGTAGATTGCCACTGATCTCCATTACCTATTTTACAGACATCCATCAAGTTCACCAATGAACCACCTCAGGGAGTGCGTGCAGGACTCAAACGAACATTTACTGGGATCACACAAGACCAAATAGAATATTCCAACCTGCCCATGTGGAAACCACTACTATATGCAGTTGCCTTCCTGCATACCACTGTCCAGGTAATTGAGGCCACAATCAACTGTAACCATGTATTCCTGAACTACACTTATTGGGTGTGATTTGTCCTATCACTGAAGCATGAGATTTCATACTGTGGAACTTAGCACATGATATTAACTATGTGCACATGACAAAGAGTTTCATGTGAGATGATTAAGCCTAGGTCTGGGTAGATAGGGTAGATGCAATTATTGTCCGTAAAATTTGATCTTCCTGGAATCACGTTAGAAGCAAGTGTTTGAAATGCCAATTGTGTTGGCCCCTTCTGACTCATAAATGTAACTACATTCCCTCAAATTGACCCCATTCATGTCAGACTAAACAGACATCTTGCTGCCGAGGGCAGCCACTAATACATTCTGAAGCTACTGACTTCACATGCTCTATTGTGTTGTTCAAAATCTTTCAAAGTGTATTATACCCACTTGTAAATGTAATTCAGATTTCAGAGATTGAGGTGGGGGTGCAATTCATAAATTTGGAATTTACCTAGACTGATGGGAGACACAAGAAAGAGGTTGCTAGTGTCTCAGGTCATTGGCCCTGAAGGAAACATTATTCAAGCATTATAGAAAAACTTAAAAAGCACAGAAAATGCTAGAAATACTCATTTTCCTTCTTTCTTAATCATGGTCTCCTCTCAACTATTGATCAGATTCTCTGCAACTTCAAAGAGATTCCACAACCATCTCAACAGATTAAGATCAGATGCAAATTCACTGGCTCTTCATTAGACCCTGGATCTGGACCATAAAGGTGCATACATCAGGATGTTCTTCATTGACTATATCTCAGCATTCCATGCTATCATCCCCTCAAAACTAATCACTAAGCTCCAAGATCTACTGTAGGTCTCTATACCTTCCTGTGCAATTTGATCCTCAATTTCCCCACTTGCAGATCCCAGTCAGTACAGATTGGCAACAATATCTCCACAATCAGGTGTGCCACAAAGCTGTGTTCTTAGCCCCAGTCTACATAACTGTGTGACTAAATACAGTTCTAATATTATATTTAAGTTTGCTGATGACTTATCTGTTGTTGGCCGAATCAAAGGTGGTGATGAATTGGAATATAGAGGGAGATTGAAAATCTGGTTGAATGGTGCCACAACAACCAAACGTCAGCAAAACCAAAGCTGATTATCGAAAACAGGAGGAAGAAGCTGAAAGCCAATCAGCCAGTCCTCATTTGAGGATTGGAGGTGGAGAGGAACAGTAACTTTAAATTCCATGGCACTATCCTATCAGATCTGTTCTGGGGCTAGTATGTAAGTGCATCACAAAGAAAACATGACAGCACCTCTACTTTCTTAGAAGTTTGCATAGATTCAGCATGTCATCTAAAACATTGAGAAACTTCTATAGATCTACAGTGGATAATGTCCTGACTGGTTGCATCCAATGCCAAAGAATAGTAAAGTCTGTAGAAAGTGGTGGATACCGCCCAGTCCATCACAGGCAAAGCCTTCTCCACCATTGAACACATTTACAAGGAATGCCACCATAAAAACACTGCATATGTCATCAATGACCCCCCCCCCACCCCACTATCCAGGCTATGCATTCCTCTTGCTACTACCACCAGGCAGGAGGTACAGAAGCCTTGGGTCCTCCACCACCAGGTTCAGGAACATTTATTATCATCAACCATCAGGCTCCTGAACCAACATGGATAACTTCACTCACTTCGACTCTGAACTGATTCCACACCCTACAGATGCACTTTCAAGGACTCTACAACTCGTGTTCTTAGTATTATTTTCTCATTTACACAATTTGTCATCTTTTGCACATTGGTTGTTTCAGTATTTGTTTATGTTTAGTTTTCATAAATTTTATTGTTTCTTTATTTTCCTGTAAGTGCTTGCTGGGAAATGAATCTCAAGTCAGTTTCAGTAACATATACAGTACATACAGTACTATGCAAAAATCTTAGGTGCCCTAGATTTTTTATATGGTTTCAGATAGTATGGCCTTCACAGAGCCCTGATCTCAATATATTTGAGCTCTGTGGGATTACCTAGAGAGACAGAAGCAAGCAAGACAGGCAAAGTCTGCAGAACTGTGGCAAGTTCTCCAAGATGCTTGGAACAACCTACCGACTGATTTTCTTATAAAACTGCACAACGGTGTACGTCAGAGAATTAATTCAGTTTTAAATGTGGGGGGGGGGCACACCAAATATTTATTTGATGTAGTTTTTTATAGCATACTTCTGTTTATAGTAACTTTTTTGATATATTGGAACTTTTCATTCCAATATATTTGAAAGCTTCTTCACTTTACAGAATTTTTACATGTGCCTAAGACTTTTGCACAGTTTAATAAAGTAACCTTGATTATCAGATACCTGTTATCCTATCCTCTACTTGCAGCATTTTACAAAGAACATTGCCTTAATGAATCCCAGGTCCACTCTTCTGCTCCCACCAACTACCCCCATTCATATGCTTTCCTTTAAAATTTCAGGCAATGCCACATCTGTCTATTGTTTCTTATTGCTTCCCAGCATCCAGGGGTGCAAACCGTTTTCCCCAGTGAAGAAGCAATTCAAATTGCTCAACTTCCAAACTAATGTGCTACCAAGTCACTTAAAAGAAATTAAAATCTGGGAAACATGTCATTGATTTTGTGGGGACTGAATTTCTGCAACAACAACTCTTTATCCAATTCTTATTTCAGAAAGAATGAATCTCCTGTCCTAACCATTAGAAACAGGTTATTTTTGCCTGATTGGATTCTGGTGAATTGCTTGAGACATTTGTTGATAATTAAAGTGCTGCATAACTAAGTTGTTGTGGTATCCTGCTGGAAGGAAAAATTCCTTGTAGGTTGACAACTGATCTTCCGGCTCTCTTGATTCCTGAGCCTTGCTGGATTAATGTTTTTGCCGGATTAAAAGTCACACAATAATAATGGCAACAATGGACTGTAGAAACTTAAAATGGTTATTAATTATACAAAATTAAATATAGATTTATTAATTACAATGCTTACAAAGAATGTTGCTTCTTGATTATCTTTTTAAACATTTCATCCAGGTGAAGTTGTTTCATGTGTTTTGATCTCTCCCTCTGTAATTTTTCTTGCATCAAATAAAAATTAATTAGCTCTTGTTCCATCATGAAGGTACATTTCTTTAACCCATTGTTTAAATCACCCAGCAACTCAATTAACTTGTCAATAGTAAATCTTTTAGTTTCATTCATTTTGTCATCATCACTGCCATCTCCTGCAGTGTTTTTATTGGCATTCAGAATGTGCAAATTTCCGAGTCCATAAAGTGATGAACAACAGGTGTTTCGTCATCAACAATCATCCACTCACATAGATTTTATTCATTAAGACTACTTGGATTTTCTTTGTCTTCTGTTGCTAATGTTTTCCTAGGTGTGCATTGCCAGTGTAATGCCATTTCATCTGCATTATATTCCTGCTCAGAAATGAGGTCTTCAAGGTTCACAAATTCGTCCATGTACTCGGTAGCTCCTTCATGGTTTGCAGACCATTTTTCTCCACACTCTTTATACATGAAAATTCCATGGCACTTCTTAAACCTTTGAAGCCATCCTTCACTATAGTCGCACATATTTTGTAATTTAAGTGCTTTGTGGAACTACTTAGCTTGGTTCATTATTATACTGCCCAACAAGACAACTCTATCTCTCTGACATTGATGAAACCATTCAATTATCACTCGATTATGCTCAGTGTTCTTACCAACTTTCATAGTTTTTCTAGTGCTATTTGCTTTAGCAAATCACTGTATGCACAGAATTGTATTTTTTTTTCTCTTTGGTACATGATGTCGTACACAGTTGATGAACCAGTGGCTTATAAATTGCACAGCTTACGCACAGAAACACCTTGGTCCAGTTTTTTCAACATTTCAACCTGTTCTTGAATCGATATGGGCTGATGTTTACATAGAAACATAGAAAATGGGTGCAGGAGTAGGCCATTCGGCCCTTCGAGCCTGCACCACCATTCAGCATGATCATGGCTGATCATCCAACTCAGAACCCTGTACCTGCTTTCTCTCCATACCCCCTGATCCCTTTAGCCACAAGGGCCATATCTAACTTCCTCTTAAATATAGCCAATGAATCGGCCTGAACTGTTTCCTGTGGCAGAGAATTCCACAGATTCACCACTCTCTGTGTGAAGAAGTTTTTCCTCATCTCGGTCCTAAAAGTCTTCCCCTTTATCCTTAAACTGTGACCCCTTGTTCTGGACTTCCCCAACATTGGAAACAATCTTCCTGCATCTCGCCTATCCAATCCCTTTAGAATTTTATACGTTTCAATAAGATCCCCCCTCAATCTTCGAAATTCCTGTGAGTATAAGCCTAGTTGATCCAATCTTTCTTCATATGAAAGTCCTGCCATCTCAGGAATCAATCTGGTGAACCTCAGCTGTACTCCCTCTATGGCAAGAATGTCTTTCCTCAGATTAGGGGACCAAAACTGCACACAATATTCTAGGTGCGGTCTCACCAAGGCCTTGTACATGTTTGTCACCACCACTGGCACTTGTATTTATCTTAGAAGCCATAGCTAGGGTTATATTTATGTAAAATAAGCAAAGATAAGCACAAAATATTTGGCGACCACCAACAAGAGTAACGTAAATTATAAAAATAGCATGCTTTTGTCAAAATGAGTCTCTCCACAGATGATGCATGCACTGCATACAGTGCCATCTGTTGGCCACCCAGTAAACTACATCTCGTGATTTAACCTGAAGAGGTGCCGAACTATCAGATTCAGGAAAACCTGACATCTATCTCCATTATAGAATTGTAGGTTCACACAGCACAGAATGAGGCCTTTTGTCCCATCAAATCCATGTTGACTATCAACCCATTTATGCTAACCTTACAGTAGTCCCAATTTTATTCACCTCACATTCTCATCAAGAAACTCCATATTTTACCACATTCCTACACACTAGGGGCAATTTACAGTGACCAGTTAACCCACCAGTCCACACATCTTCCACACAGTGTGGAAACTGCAGTACCTAAAGGAAATAACCTGTTTACAGGAAGAATGTGCAAACTTCATAAAGGTAGCTTCTTTGGTGAGGTTTGAACCCAGGAATCTGGTGCTGTGAATCAGCAGCTCTAATCATTACTGAAATAAATATTCTTACATCACCTCTAGACCTTCAAAAATACATGTCAATCTGATTGCTTTTGGATCTTACAATAATAACTAAATTGATAAACTAATAATTTATTTTTATCAATTGTCAGGAGCGGCGTAAGTTTGGTCCACTGGGTTGGTGTATTCCATATGAGTTTAACTCCTCAGATTTCACAGCCAGTATCCAGTTCATACAGAATCACCTGGATGACTGTGATAAAAAGAAGGTGAGTTTCAAACTTTGCATAAAAATGTTGATAATGAATTTAGGGAAAAAATAACTTTTTGGAAATTAACACCAATATTAAAATCAAACACAAGGAAATCTGTAGATGCTGGAAATTCAAGCAACACACACAAAATGCTGGTGGAACACAGCAGGCCAGGCAGCATCTATAAGGAGAAGCACTGTCGACATTGCTTCTCCTTATATTTGCTGCCTGGCCTGCTGTGTTCCACCAGCATTTTGTGTGTGTCACCAATATTAAAATATTGGGCCAGATTTTCTAAGAGAGAACATTTAAGATTTTCCATGAATCCTTTAAATGAAAATCGATTGTTGTTGGGACTGCTGAAAATATGGTCTACTCACTGGGCAATGAGGGATCTCAGTGTGAGTGAGTATGGAAATCTGCTATGTTTCCCTGACTACACAATAAATAACACAAATACTGAAGTAATAAACTGAAATCACAAGTATGCTTAAAAGAAAAAAGAGAGAAAAAGATTAATTAAAACTGTAAAGAAAGTAAAAATAGATAATTTAAAATATAACACATCTTAAATGTTCCCAAAGATATAAACATGGGAGAAATGAACCCTGCAGTTGTAATGATCAAGTTTTTTGTACTAGTGAGTTTCATTGGAAGTAATTAACAATTAGCACAAAAGTACTAGAAAACCCATCAGGCCTGGTCGCATCTATAGAGTTGAACTTCGGGGTAACAGCCCTTCATAAAACTGCTTCTGTTTCAAGTTTATGAATCGGCAGTCTTTTGTGAGTCTATTACTTTTCATCAGAGTTCTAGTTCTCTTTCCATAGACGGTGCCTGATTCATTGAATATTCCCAGCATGTTGATTTGTCACAAAGTATTTTATTGAACAGTATTCAGTTCCTTAATATTGTCTGGTACTTTTGTGGAAGCTCTTCCCACATCATCTTGTTTACATGTTTTTTGACACAAGCTTTGTTAAAGGTTTGAAAATTCTGCTCATCATAGAGTTTATTGCATAATATTTTTCTATATAAGCTCTTTTGCATTTAACTTGTATTTATAAATTTATTTTCCTATCCAAATCAAATTTCTGGCTTCAGCGAGTCAGTGTACACTTGAATGAGAGAGTTTTTCTTGCATTTAATTTTGTGCAGGGTGTGTCATGGAATACTGTACGGTACATGCTTGGAGAAGTTCAGTATGGAGGACGTGTTACAGATGACTTTGACAAGCGACTACTTAACTGCTTTACCAAGGTAATCACATCCCATTGCAACAAAAACATGATGGCAATATAGAGAGTGTTGAAGAGATTTTTAAAGCACTTGTCAGAGTATTCGTTCTGAGAAGAGAATGACTAAGGTGAAGTTGTTTCCTTAGAAGCAAAGAAGATATTTTTAAATTTTTTCAGTATCTGAGAATCATAAGCAAGACCATCTTGTACTTCTGCAATCCTCCTTGTGAATGTATTCCCCTTGTCCTCTTGCAGTAAATCCTAGGTCCAAGATTTCGACCTAACAATGATGAATAATTAACAATATATTTCAAAGTCACTATGTTATACAACTTGGAAGGGAGCCAGTGATGTTCACATGACTCTGCTGCCCTTGCTGTCGAGGTCATGTGTTTTGTATGTGATGTCAGGGTAACCAAGGCAAGTGACTGCTTTTACTCCTTCTAGTCCACCTAGGTTCTCTCTTCCTTTGTTTCTTTCATTATTTCTTTTCATTACCAAGACCCATTATCCTTTCCCACATGGTTCTATCTGCCCATCACCCACATGCTTGGTCCCACTTGGTCCACCTTTCCTATTCCGTTTCACACCTAGTTAGAATCAGTATGGAAACAAGCAGTTTGGCTCAACTCATCCATTTCAACCAAGTTGCCTAACTGTACCTGTCCCATTTGCTTGTGTAGGATTCATATCCCTTTAAAACTTGCCTAACCATGTACCCTTACAAAGGTCTTTTAAATGTTGTAATTATATCTGCTTCTACGACTTTCTCAGGCCCCTTATTCAAATATGTACCACACTCTTTATGGAAAAAGTTTCCTCTCTGGTCCTTCTTAAACCTTTCCCCTCTCATATTAAATCTGGGTTTTAGAAGCCTATCCTGGGGACTAAAAGATGTTGAGAGGCTTCATTCACTAGATGGCGATATCATAAGAGGCTCTTGCTTCACTGATCCCACTAAAACAGCTGCCATAAGGATGCCAGATGTGTATTTTTCCAGTTCAGTCTCTACTGTCTGTTCGTGTTGCACATTAATTCCAATTATGTTTTCAAGTAATAAAGCTGTCAGTATTCAACAACCAATTGATCTAACAGTGCAATAACCCTTTGATTGTTCCCATCCTACCACCATTAACTGCACAAGGCTTCGTAGTTCTGCCTGCCTATGGACCCTGACTGAACCCCCAGACAACAGGCCAGGGAGCACTGTGCTACTTTCTGCGATTCCTGTCTCTATGCTGTCAATAATCCTTTCTACCTCAGTCTGAGTCATGGGAGGGGTATTAAACTAAACTTTGTTATTATCACAGGCTTGCTTTTTGTCACTGATGTTTCCAGAAGGCAAACATGGTTCGTGTGGGGATATCATCAGTTTGCCTTTTCCACCTGCTTTAAACCTGGTCAGAAACACTTCCCTGTGGATCAGTCATGGGTTAATATTTGGATCGGCCTTCCCACCTCGATGCTTTCTTTAGACTGTACGTCCCTGACCTTTACTTTCCTATTTCTGGCGTTAGTGTAGCCAATGACAACATAGCTGTTTGTGGAACTGTTATAATTACCCCATCTATGGGGTATCATATTTCACCCTATTATTCTCACTTAACTACAGAGGGATGAAGCCTAGATACTGTGCATTGGATTCACACAAACTCATCTGCAGGCTTCCCATTCTCATTGTGCATCTGATTATTAATCATACCTCGTATAGAAAGAGGAAGCAAATCATTACTTGCCCATCGTTAGATGCACTGTGCCACCACACATATCCCTCAATCATGTTAACCATTCAGTGGGGTGAGTTAACCATTCCTCCCCTCCTTTTCCCCTCTCTTCCCCCAGACTAACACCATTTTGTCTTATAAACTCACATTTCTATATCTACTTTCCATAGATGCTGCCTGACCTGCTGAGCTTTTCCAGCATTCTGCTTGTTGCTTCACCTTCCCCTTTTGAGAGACTGTAGATTTAAGGTGTTTACTAGAATTTGCGTATCAGTGGGGGGGGGGTGGGGTGGGAACAAGAACTTTTTAAAAATGAAGGGCAATTTTGCCCTGGAATGTATTAGCTGAAAGGGTGACAGAGGTAAAATTCTTCATTACATTTAACACTTCTTTAGCCTTAGCAAAACTACAAACTGAGAACTGGGTTGGGGAAATGAGATTAATTATCTAATTAGATTGAGATGCCGTCACCTATTTCTGAGAAAAGCATAATTCTAATGACCATAATTGTATAAGTTTTAAGACAAATGGAAAAGGCTGGGATAGGTCCACAAGGATAGTGTCCTAAAACGGAACAGGATTAATTTTAGGGGAATTGGACTTGATCTAGCAGAGATTGATTGGGTAAGCCTATTTGAAGGGAAATAAAACAAATGGCATGTAGGGACTGAACACAGAATATTGTGGGTGAAAACATAGTTGGTGTAGACTAATTGGGCTGAAGGGCTGTATTATATATGTGCTGTGTGACTCTATGACTCAAAAAAAATTCAGAACTTTATTGATCAGCACTATTGGGTCCATAAAATCCAATTTTTAGAATTTTTAGAGTGCTCAGGAAAACCCAAAATGAGTGTAATTAGCAGAACCATGCAATGGTAATTAATTCATTTCAGAGTTATGGTTTGTTTCATGAAAGAGATGACTTCCAGTGTAATTCTTTTGAAATTATTGCACAAATTACTGGGCATCCAGTTTACTTTTGCAATAATTTTAAAAGAATTTTGCACTTAGCATTTGTGCAGATTGATGTTTACTTTTCAAGTATTTGTTCAAATCAGGAAACCTGAGGTTTATTCATGATTTCATCTTCACATCTGACTGGACAACAAAACAGCAAGCACTCAGCTCTGGACCACCATCAATTCCTTAAATAGACTGGATTATAAGTTTCATTCTACTAGCTATTATTTAAGGGTGACCCATTTGAGAAACAAGAATGTTTCTATAATAATATTTTTGCAAGTACTGGCATCTTAGAAGGTATTGTAGAAAAAATGAATAAGAGAAAATAAAGAGGAAGGGGAATAAAGCTCAAAACAATGAACTAAGTGTTTTTGCTTGAAGCTAGTCTCTTTCTGTAAACCGTAACAGTATGTTTGTAGGACACTGATGCCCTACTTTATCCTTTCATAGAGAGTTGAATTAATCTGCTTTGCTAAGATAACAGCTTAATTTACTTCACATATAGGTGTGGTTCAGCGAGAAAATGTTTGATCCCAAATTCAGTTTCTATTCTGATTATATTATTCCAATATGTCCAAACATTGAGAGCTATCTGGAATATATCCAAACTCTACCCATCACTGATACTCCTCAGGTGTTTGGCCTTCATCCAAATGCTGACATCACGTGAGTAAATTACTTGTTAATTCTTATCAAGTATTGACAAGGGAGACATTAATTCTAATTCCCTCTTCCACTCATCTGTTCCCACCAATGACACTTTTTCTTACGACCCTTCCCCTCACAATCACAGAAGATATAAGTTTTGTCCACCTCTTTCCATCACACTATCCAGGGACTTAGTACTTACAGATGAACTGGCTTGCCCACAGAAGGCAAAGAGTGGTTGTAGATGGGTCATATTCTGCATGGAGGCCAGTGACCAGTGGTGTGCCTTAGGGATCTGTTCTGGGATGACTCCTACTTTTTATGACTTTTATAAATGACCTGGATGGGGAAGTGAAGGGATGGGTTAGTAAATTTGCTGACGACACAAAGGTTGGGGGTGTTGGGGGTGTTGTGGATAGTGTGGAGGGCTGTCAGAGGTTACAATGGGACATTGATAGGATGCAAAACTGGGCTGAGAAGTGACAGATTAAGTTCAACCCAGATAAGTGTGAGGTGGTTCATTTTGGTAGGTCAAATATGATGGCAGAATATAGCATTAATGGTAAGGCTCTTGGCAGTGTGGAGGATCAGAGGGATCTTGGGGTCTGAGTCCATAGGACACTCAAATCTGCTGCGCAGGTTGACTCTGTGGTTAAGAAGGCATATGGTACATTGGCCTTCATCAATCATGGGATTGAGTTTAAGAGCCGAGAGGTAATGTTGCAGTTATGTAGGACCCTGGTCAGACCCCACTTGGAGTACTGTGCTCAGTTCTGGTCACCTCACTACAGGAAGGACTTGGAAAACATAGAAAGGGTGCAGAGGAGGTTTACAAGGATGTTGCCTGGATTGGGGAGCATGCCTTATGAGAATAGGTTGAGTGAACTTGGCCTTTTCTCCTTGGAGTAACGGAGGATGAGAGGTGACCTGATGGAGGTGTACAAGGTAATGAGAGGTATTAATTGTGTGGATAGAGGCTCAGAGGCTTTTTCCCAGGGCTGAAATGGCTAGCACAAGAGGACACAGTTTTAAAGTGCTTGGAAGTAGGTACAGAGGAGATGTGAGGGGTAAGTTTTTTTATGCAGAGTGGTCAGTGCGTGGAATGGACTGCTGAAGGCAGAAACGATGGGGTTTTTTTAAGAGATTCCTGGATGGCTCCATGGAGCTTAGATAAAAAGAGGACTATGGGCAAAACCTAGGTAGTTCTAAGGTAGGGACATGCTTGGCACAGCTTTGTGGGCCGAAGGGCCTGTATTGTGCTGTTCCCCTGCAAGCTAAAGTTGAGGTCGTTAAGTGCTTCCCTCAGCCAGTCACCATTAAGGCCCTGCAGGAGTTTTTGAGCATGGTGAACTTTTGCCACTGTTCAGCTCATGTGCCCTCTCTATAAGGCCATTAAGGTCAAACTGGTCAAGCACATCATGAACTGGACGGAGGAAAAAAAATCCAAGGCATTCTCAGACACAAAGCAGACATTGTCTAATGCAACGCTGCAGGCACACCCCCTCCCAGGCACACCCCCTCCCAGGCACACCCCCTCCCAGACGCACCCCCTCCCAGAAGCACTGAGCATCTCAACGTGGACGTGTTGGATTATACAGTCAGCACGGTGCATGAGCAGCTGGTCAACGGTGCTTGGCAGCCTCTCGCCTTTTTCAGCCGTCAGCTTTGTCCCTGCGAGCACAAGTACAGCATGTTCGCCCATGAGCTTCTTGGCCTGTACTTGGCATTGTGATAGTTTCATTTTCTCCAAGAGGGCTATCCATTGAGCCCCTAACATTCACCAGGGCTAAGGTCTCTGAACCTTGGTCTGCTCGACAGCTGCACCATCTTTCTTTTATTTCAGAGTTCACCACAGACATCCTGCATATTGTGGGGAAGCGTAACCTTGTGGCCGACTACCCTTCTGGTCCTTCACTGGTGCTGAACATTTGGCATGATCTATGCTCAGATGATGGCAGACCAGGTTTTGGACCTGAGCATGCAAGCGCTGTGTTTGGCAGACACAAGGTTGAAATTGGTGATGTGCTTTCAATGATAGCAGTGTTTCACTACTGTGTGATGCGTCAGCAGGGTGACCCAGGCTGGTTGTGCCAGTGACCTGACGGCGGTGCATTCTCACCCAGGCCGAAGGGCATTGCAGAAACTGGTGACAGAAAAGTTTGTGTGGCATGGGCTTAAGAAAGATATTAGGAACTGTGCTTCTCCTTGTTTGGCATGTCAGCGTGCAAAGGGCCCTGAGCAGCATTTCGACCACATGAAGGTGGATTTGGTTGGCCTGTTACCCCTGTCCCGTGGGTTTACTCAGCTCCTCACCATCATTGATAGGACCACACGTTAGCCGGAGTTAGTGTCACTGTCATCTATTTCATCTGTGGAGGTGGCGCGAGCATTCATTGGCTCGTGGATCTCTTGGTTTGGCATTCTGTTGGATGTCTCTTCAGATGGAGGGATGCAGTTTATGTCTGAGCTTTGGTGTTTGTGCATCATGATGGACATCAGAGTCCCCTGTGGCCGCGTATGACTGTCCATTCCGCATGTTGAAAGTGGGGGATAAGTTTTTATGCTGGACTTTGGAGGTATTCCAGACAGTGTTTCTGTGGATCGTCTCAAGCCTGCCTATTTGGACCTGGACTCTCCAGTGGAAGTGGCACAGCTCCTATGGACGAGCTGGCCTCCCACCTCCAGACCTTCTGATGTTGATTGTTCTTCCTCCCCAGTATGTGGCCATGAAAGCAGCAGTGGGTTCAGCTGAGTTTTGCAGGCCCCTGCTCATTTAACTTTGTCTGCTAGGGTGAATTCTGGGTGGGGGGGTGGTTTTGTGTGTGTGTGTGTGTGTGTGTGTGTGTGTGTGTGTGTGTGTGTGTGTGTGTGTGTGTGTGTGTGTGTGTGTGTGTGTATGCTTGCACCCCTTGATTTCATTAGGCAGAATTCACCCAGACTGGGAGGGTTAAGTTCCCCATGTATATACATGATGTTGTAATTTATTGGGTTTCAATAAAAGTCCATTAGAAGTAATTACATTTGTGTCAATTTTTGTCACTACAGTTTTTGATCACTTTGCACTAAAATGAACATTTTTTTGTTCCAATCAGATTCTTTCTTGTAAAATTGTATTTAATTAATGTTTATCTTTTGAATGTTGCTTATACAGTATAATGATTTGGTGCCTGTGATCTGCGGCAATAAGCTTTTCAATGCAATGGTGCTTACATGCACTTGTGCACTTGATGATAAACTCAACTTTGACAGCTTTCCATTGAACTTAAGAGACCAATTGCTTAAGCCCAAATGGAAATTGTTAGATGTCACTTTACATTAATTCAGAAGAGACTGGTGATATGGCTGCAAGGAAGACACAGCAATGGAAATTAATTATGAGTGTGCTTTAATCTGAGGATAATGTGTTACTAATCATATCATTCAAATTTCTGGCTGTAAGTCAACAAATTAGTTCCCATGCTAGTTCCCATATGTTTCAACCAGTCTTTATTTACTGGAGATGAATGTTCCTTTGTCATACAGTATGGAAAGATGCCTTTTGACTCATCAAGTACACATTGAATATCAAGCATTGTTTGACTAATCCTAATTCAATGCCATTGTGGTTAGTAACCTATCAATGGCTTTGGGAAAGTGAAGGCCTGGAGGAAACCCACATGATCACAGAAAGATGATGCAGCACCAAAGGTTCCACCTCGAATGTTGGAGCTGGATCTGAAGAAATGCATTGGTGGTACTGTGCCACCATGTGCTTTCCACAGCACTGATGCCTGCTGACATCTCATTTGATTTAGAAAGTTGCAAAGTCATAAACTAAATCATCCCCTCAACTAGCATCCTAGTTGTTGAAGAGTACACCTCTTGAATGATTAGCTAATGGGCATAACATTGCAATAACCCATTGTAACAAGAATGATACCTTATTATAAAACTAATTTCAGGGAGGAGGAAGAAGATTCAGAACATAAAATCTATTCTTCCATCTCTTTCCACTCTTCTCTGGGCTTTGATATTCTGAATATTCAATTGAGATGATGATCACTAAGCAGCTATTTGATTACAGGAATGTAACAGCCAAATCCAATTTTACTTTAAAAATTTTTATTTAGAGATGTAGCATGATAACGTGCCCTTCTGGGCCAATGGGCCTGCACCACTAATTACACTCACCTGTCTTTGAAATGTGGGAGAAAACCCATATGTTCCAGGACAGAATGTAAAACGTCATACAGACAGCAGCATAATTGAACCCAGGTCACTGGCACCGTAATAAGAGTTAAGCTAACTCCTACACACCACTCTGTCCCTTATTTTGCCCTTCCAACAGGAATTCTTTATCAATCAGAGTTGAGGTGCATCCATGGCAGTTTCCTTCTTATTCTCTCACTAAATAAAGTCATTGATGGAACATCTACATTCAGTGAGAGAATTAAAAAGTTATATATGCCTATCCCAAAATGTTACAGCTGCAGCTTGACATCCCAAATTCTGTACTCAACCCCTGACCACCAAAGGCAAGTATGCCATATGCCTTTGTTTAATCACCTTATCTATGTGTATTGCCACTTCAAGGAGCTATGGACTTGCACCCTAAGATCCTTCTTTACTCCAAAGTGTCCTGCTATTTACTGTTCGCTTTCTTCTTACATTTGGCCTCTTACAGTGCAGTTCCTCACACTTTTCTGGATTTTCCATTTTTCTGCCCTAATAGTTTATCTCTTGATGAATATTTTGACAACCATGCCCACTATCCACTATTCCAACAATTTTTGCATCATCTGCAAACTTTATAATCTGCCCACCTACATTTTTGCTCCAATCACAACAGAGGTTCCAACACAGATTCAAGGAGACATTACTGTTAACAGTTCTCCATTCAGAACATCACTCCCCTCTGTTTTCTAAGGCCTAGCTAATTTTAAATCCAGTCTACCAAGTCTGGATCCAACGAACCTGAGTCTTCTGGATCAGTCTACCATAAAGGATCTTGTCAAAACCTTTACTGAAGTCCATGTATAGAGCTTACACAGTCCTACCCTCATCTTCAGCAGTTCCAAAAACTCAATCTAATTTGTCAACCTGACGTCTGTTAAACACAATCATGCTTACTATCCTTAATGTATCTATGATTTTCCAGATATGTGTAAATCCTATTCCTAAGAATCTTCTCAGGCGCTGATGTAAGACTCACTGGACTATCACTTTGTGATTTATCCCTATTGCCATTCTTAAACAGAGGGACAACACTGGCTATGCTTCAGTACTCTGAGACTTCATTTGTGGCTAAGGAGACAGGTTGAAGTGCATGACATTATTGAGCATCCTTTATACACAACAACCTTGAAACTTATCAGTGCCCACTAAGGTTGTTAATCAACTGCAGCACCAGGTCCAGTGATTGTTTGGGCTATGGGGTCACTGAAGGGAGTTGGGTGCTCCTCTTTCAGCTGCTTGATGCATCAGTGAAGGGAAAATGAACTAATTCAGAGAAGGCCAGGCCTGCCGGTGGAATCCTGGGGTCAAGAGGGTCAATAACTATTGATCTGCAAAGGTGAAACTATGTCTTAAAATATTCTTTCCACTCACTGTCTTTTCCTTCAGGTACCAGAGTAACACTGCAGCTGAAATTCTCAACACTATCACCAATATCCAGCCAAAAGAAAGTGGTGGAGGAGGGGGTGAGACGAGAGAAGCCACTGTCTTCAAACTCGCTGAGAGTATGCTGAAGAAGTTGCCTCCAGATTATGTGGCACATGAGGTACTTTCACTGCTACTGGTTGAAAGGGTATCATGGCTGTAACTAGTTTTAGGGATGTTGATTATGTGAGTACACCCCCTTGGAATACTAGAAAATGAGCCACTGGTTTTAGATTCACTGCATTAGACTAAAACAAATGTTATACTTTATTAACTTCTTATTTTCATTTTTCCTTATAATGTAGGAGTCCCATTTAATATATGCCTGCTCTCAGAGCTACTCCATCAATCACATTTCCCCATCCTGTAACCAATTATGTCTCATGGCCATCAACTAATCCAACTTTCTATGGATACTACATATGGTCCGAGAATTAACTACTAGTTAGACACAATAAATATGAGCTGGAGTAGACCATGTGGCCCTGCCATTAAGACCAAGATTAAATAAAGAGGTCAAAAATATATACACTTTTCACCATAGCAGTGTACAGTTGCTCTGATTCTTGAAAGTCTTGTTCAGGTTTAATTGTTATTCAACCATATATGAATACCCATGAATATAGCCAAAAGAAGCAGTGTTACTCCAGGGCCAAGGTTCAAAGGACAGTACCAACAGTCATACACAAGGTACATATAGCACATATAAGGTAGCAAGTACTTATAAGATAGCAGTAGAATACAGTCATACAAAAAAAGTAGTACAACTCCCTGAGGTCATTAAGTTGCAGTGGTCCGCAGTAGAGCACAATACAGCTTGTCTTCTGCAGAGTGAACACGGGGGGGGGGGGGGGGGGGTTGTTGGGGGGAAGCACTATTTAGAAGGGAATAATAACTGCAAGTTTGTTTATTATCATGAGAGAAAATTCTGTTTTATAGGTGAAAGCTCGCCTCATAAAAATGGGGATATTGAATTCTATGAATATTTTCTTGCGTCAAGAAATTGACCGAATGCAGAAGGTTATTACAATGCTTCGCAATTGCTTGAGTGATTTAAAACTGGCTATAGAGGGAACTATCATCATGAGTGAGGTCAGTGTCATTTTGGTTGAGCTTTACATCACAAATTCCTTTATTATTGTTATATAAAAAAAGGGATAATAAGAAAAATAATTAAATATATTTGCGGCTGTATGTTCTGAGTTAGGAATAGAAGATCAATTTAAGCCATCAAACTATTATGGAATAGTTTATCTTTAAGTTGAAAAGTGACTCAGATCTGTTCAATGAATAAATCAAAGTAAAATTGCAGAAGGAAAATCATTTGAAAATCATTCATATTATTTTAATATTTATGGTCAGATTTACCAATTGGTGTAAAGTCTGACAATTTTAATTTTATTCAAGTGATTTCACTTCAAAGCAATGTGGCTTTCTGATAAAACTGCTTGACCACCACTTCCTGCTCTTTCTGATGGATAGGAATGGAATTCTATTCTGAAGTTGAATTACTTAATTACTGATCATTTGTATTTGTTTTAAGCTGTATAGAGGTACAGAGAGACAATTTTTGGGTGGCTTGGGTGTTCTTGACCTTAATGGTTGAGAAGTGTTGTAATTGCTGATACTGGTTTTGAATTGTTGAGAATGTTCGACATTAGAGTTATTTCCTCATGGAGATAGAATCAGCTTTAATATCACTGAGATAGGTCATGTTGTTTTGCAGCAGTAGTATGGAGCAATATATCATAAAAAGCTATAAATTACAATAAGAAACATATATAATTTTTTCTCACCCCTTATGGGTAGTGTATATGTGTATTTTTCCCTCAATCTTGGGTCCTCTACCAGAGGCTTGAGGGTTTAGCGCAGTATCCTTCCTATTCCTAGTAGTGCACTCTCTGGACTGAGATCTCAGGTGTCATTCCCAGGTTTGTTGGAGCCACTCTCTCAGTCCAGGTGTCACAGCCCCAAGTGCTCCCATCACCACTGGGATTACTCTGGCTTTATCCTTCCACATCCTTTTTATCTGCTCTTTCAAGCCTTGGCATTTCTCTAGTTTCTCATTCTTCCTTCCTGATGTTACTGTCATCCATGATTGCCTCATCTATTACTATTGCTTTCTTCTGTTCCTTGTCTAGTATTACTGTCTGGTTGGTTGGCCAGTACCTGCATATCAGTCTGTATTTGGAAATCCCACAAGATCTTAACTCTAGCATTCTCCACTATCTTCTCAGGTGTTTCCTAGTTGGATTTGGGACTGTCCAATCCATACTCAGTGCAGATGTTCCTGTACACAATTACTGCAACTTGATTTGCTGTTCAGTGTATGCTGTCCCTGCCTGTATCTTGCAACCTGTAACCATGTGCTGGATGGTTTCAGTGGATTCCTCACACAGAGAGTTCTTGATTCTTGTATGGTGTGATAGTCCCTTGCTTCTATTGTTCTTGTATTCAGCACCTGGTTTTGTGCAGCCACGAGCAGTGCCTCTGTGCTGCACCTCAGCCCTGCCATTTCCAGTCATTTCTTGTGTCAGCCTCCTCTGATATCTGGCGATAGTACATCCCGTGCAGTGGCTTGTCCTGCCATTGCCTCTGGTCCTCTGGCTCTGCTTCACTCACTTCCATTTCCATATCCCCTGCCTGTTCTCCTAGCAGGTCATCCTTAGGGACCATTTTCCTGACATACTCGTGGTGTTTCGCATTTCTTCCAGAACTCTGGCTTTGACATTTCCAAGTCCCCATCCTCTCTTATTCTGGCAGGTGTACAGTCACTCGATGTCGGACTTTGGGTGGAATCCTCCACGTATCGTTAGTAGTTTCTGGATCTTGATGTCAGTGGCTTCTAGTTTGTTCATTTTTGCAGTTGGGAATCTGATGACTGGTAAAGCAAATGTGTTGATGGGTCTGAACTTGTTCTTCCCATTCAGCTGGCTTTTTAAGCCCTGCCTCACTCTTCGGAGGTACTTGGGTGCTACGCCTTCCTTGTACGCTCATCATGGCTTCCATGCGCCTGTAGGATCCCCAGGTATTTGTTGCTATCCTATACATTTGGTATATATAATCATTCCAAAAAGAACTTGTGCTTATTCAGTAGTCCTCATCATGGGCTGCAGTATTTTCCAAGCACGAGAGGCAAGTGGCATTGGCTGGAGAGTTGGACAGAAGGAAGAATGTACCCTATCTGCAGGAGGAAGACCGGCCTTAAAGACTGACAATAAATCCACAATTTCAGATAAAAAACAATTTCAGTTTGTGTCAGAACAGGCATCATCTGAAGAGAAGATCTCTCTCTCTGTAGTTACCTCAATTATTTTCCTCTAGGGATGCACCAAGGTCCTTGCATTAAGAGGAAATTCTGGAAATTGGGTCTTCTCAAAATATACCGTTCATAGCAGCTGGAAATGAATGCCATCTCATCCCTGAAACACCTTTTTTCTTGCCTGATTACTGATTTATCTGCTTCACAGAACAATTTCAAAACCTCAATACTTGCGTTTCTCTTTTTTAATGCTTGTGAAGAAGTGCTTAGAAATTGACTGTTGTACAATTTTGCATCTTGGAGTGTCCTGGATTGTCTGTAAATGCAGTGCTTTCATTATTACAGGATTTAATTGATGCTTTGGACAACATGTATGATGCCCGTGTCCCTCAGGGGTGGAAGAGGATTTCCTGGGCTTCCTCTACCCTGGGATTTTGGTTCACAGAGCTCCTCGAGAGAAACGCACAATTTTCTACCTGGATCTTTGAGGGCAGACCTAATGTCTTTTGGATGACAGGTTTCTTCAATCCCCAGGGTAGGTGCTAATAATTCAATGAATAGTACATTTTGATTTAAAATATGAAAAGGTGCTGCTAAGGGATTTTTGCATAATTATTTATACCAATTGGTTTAGTGCTACGTGTAGAAATACAACAACATCTATGTTTACTAGCCTCGTAGGTTAGTGTGGAAGGTTTGATTACATGGTATATAAGGTGAACTAACCATTTGGATAGACAATTATATTAATAGTAGAAGACAGATCATAGAAGAGGGTTGTTAAGTAGATTGGAGGCCTCTGACTAGTGGTGTGCCACAGGGATAGGTGCTGGGTCCACTCTTTTGTTATCTATATTAACAATTTGGATGACAATTTTGTTAATATGGTTAGTAAATTTGCAGATTACACTAAAGTAAAGAAGGGTTATCTAAGAATTCAACAGGATCTAGCTGAATGGGAGAAGTGGGCCAAGAAATTGCAGATGGAATTTGACTTGGACAAGGGTAAATTTATAGAGGTATATAAAATCATAAGAAGGATAAATAAAGTGAATAGTCATAATCTTCTTCCTAGGACAGAATAGTCTAAAACCTGAGTGTATTGCTTTTAGGAGGGAGAGGAAAGCTTTAAAAGAGTGCTGAGTGGAGTTTTTTCACACAGAGGGTGGTGGGTATATGGAATGAGCTACAGAGAAAGCTGGGGAGGCAAGCACGATGACAGTGTTTATAAGATATTTAGATAGATGCATGGTTAGAAAAAGGTTTAGATCAGAGAGATATGGAATAAATGCAGAAAAATGGGGCTAGCTTGGGTAGGCATCCTGCTCAGCATGAACAAGTTGAGCTGAAGGGCCAGTTTCCTTGATGCTTCACTCTTATAATTCATTATGAATGTAAATAAGGACTCTAAGATAAGATAGAATTGTACAATGCAGAAATAGGCTCTTTTTGTCCATCATATTCACACTGAATGCAATGCATGTCTAAGCTATTCCCATGCATTAGGCCATGTCTCTCTATAGCTTTCCTATCCAACTAACAGTTCAAATATATTTTAAGTGTTGTAATTGATTCTGCCTTCTACCACATTTCTAATTGCCCATTCCAGATAACCCCCACCCTCTGTGTGAAACACTTACACATTTCTCTCATCTCACCTTAAACTTCTGCCTTCCAGTTTTAGTTCTGGACCTCTGAGCCCTGGGGAAAGGACACTACCCCTCATAAAGTTTCTAAACCTCTATATAGTTACCACTCAGTGTGAATAAACTCAGCCAATCTAATCTCTTGTAACATAGCCCTCCATTCCAGGCAATATCCTGATGAATCTCTTTTGCATTCTCAATTTCAGCCGCATCCTTCATGCACTGTGGCAAGCATAACTGCATACACTACTCCAAATCAGTCTAAGTATTATTTTGCACAATTGCAATATGACATTCCAATGCTTGTACTCAATGCATTGGCTCATGAAGGCAATCATGACAAATTCCACCTTCACTACCCCTCCACCTACAGTACGTTGCATTTTCAGTGAGCTAAAGACTTGCATCCCAAGGTCCCTCTGCATGGGGCAGGAGTCATGAAAATCCTTGGCAAGTAGGATTAAAGATAATCCCAAGGCATTCTTTACATACATCAAGAGTCTGAATCTAAACAGCCAACAAATCCTAATCCTAAGAATTCTTTGCAGTAACTTCCCTACCACTGATTCAACAGTCTATAGTTTTCCTGGTAGTCAGTGGTAGGGAAGTTACTGGAGAGAATTCTTAGGAATAAGATTCATGAACATTTGGAAAATCATGGCCTAAGTAGGAAGAGCCAGCATGGGTTTGTGTGGAGGCACTTCATGTTTTACTAACTTGCTTGGATTTTTGACCAGGTGACAAGCATGATTGATGAAGGCAGAGCTGTGGATGTTGTTTAATTGGATTTTGGTACTGAGTTTGACAAGTTCCTTCATGGGAGCTCATCCAGAATATTAAGATGTATGGGATCCATAGTGAATAGGCTGTTTGGATTCAGAACTGGCTTGCCCATTGAAGACAAGGTAGTGGTCGAAGGGACTTACTTTAGCTGGAGGTCTGTCACTAGTGTTGTTCTGTAGGGATTTCTCCTGTGACCTCTGCTGTTTGTGATGTATGTAAATGATCTGGATGTAAATGTAGATGTGTGGGTTGGTAAGTTTGCAGATGATATGAAGGTTGGTGGTGGTGTGGGTAGGATTGAAGATAGGCAAAAAATACAACGGCATCTAGATCCGTTGCAGATATGGGTGGAGAAATGGCAGATGGAGTTTAATATGCTCAAGTGCTAAGTGTTGCACCTTGGTAGGTCAAATGTAAAGAGACTGTTAAGGGTAAGATTCTTAACAGTGTTGGTGAGCAGAGGGATATTGGGGTCCAAGCTCATTGCTCGCTGAAAGTAGTTACAGTTTGATAGGGTGGTTGAAAAGGCAAATGGCAAGCTTGCCTTTATTATTTGAGGCACTGAGTCCAAAAGTTAAGAAGTTACGTTGCAACTTCATAAAACTAGTTAGGCCGCACCTGGAGTATTCCATATGTTTCTGGTCACCCCACTATAGGAAGGATGTTGAGGCTTTGGAGAGGCTGCAGAAAAGCTTTACCAGGATGTTGCCTGTATTAGAGGGCATATGCAAAAGTGAGAGGTTGGACGACATTGGGTTGATTTCTCTGGAACAGTGGATGCTGAAGGGAGATTTAATAGAGGTTTATAAGATTATGAGAGTCACAGATGAGTAGACAGATAATATCTCTTTCTGAGGTTCGAAAAGTCTAATACCAAAGGGCATGCAGTAAGATGAGAGGGGGTAATTTCAAAGGAGATGTGAGGTACAGAGAGAGTGGTGGGTGCCTGGATTGTGCTGGCTGGGACAGTGGTGAAGGCAGAAACATTAGAGACTTTTAAAAGACATTTAGATATGCATATGAATGTGAGGAAGATGGAAGGGTATAGACGTTATGTAGGCAGAAGAGAATGGTTTAGTAAGCCATTTGATTACTAATTTAATTGGTTTGGCACAATATTGTGGGCCAAAGAACCTGTCCTGTGCTTGTCCTATATAAATATTCTGTTCTATCTAAATGCTCCTACGTCCCTGCCATTTAGTCTTTATTTTATACTTTTTTGATAATTTGACTCATCAAAATGCATTATCTCACACTTGTCTGGAATAAATTCCGTCTGCCACTTAGTTTGCCCAGCTTTCTAACTGATCTAGATCTTGCTGCATCCTATTACAAAGAACAAAGTTTCTAGTACCAATCCCAGCAATGACCAATTGTTACAGACTACCATTCAGAAGCAACCCTCACCTTCGATTACCTTCACCATTACTTTAAAAAAGCTTATTTTGGAACCATGTCACCAACTTGTCTTGAAATCCTGTGCTTTACTTTCTGGACCAATCTATCATACCGAACCTTGTTAAACATCCATATAAACAAGGTCAACAATTTGCTGAGTTACCTCCTCAATGTAACTTATTCAGATTTGTGAAACACGATCTTTCCTACATAAAACCATGGTGTCCCCTCTTAATCAGTCCCTGCCTTTCCAAGTTATCATAAATCCTGTCCCTCAGTACGTTCTCCAACTACGTCCCTACCAATGATGTAGGGATCACTTATATAGAAACATAGAAAATAGGTGCAGGAGTAGGCCATTCTGCCCTTCGAGCCTGCACCACCATTCAGTATGATCATGGCTGATCATCCAACTCAGAACCCTGTACCTGCTTTCTCTCCATACCCCCTGATCCCTTTAGCCACAAGGGCCACATCTAACTTCCTCATAAATATAGCCAATGAACTGCCCTCAACTGTTTCCTGTGGCAGAGAATTCCACAGATTCACCACTCTGTGTGAAGAAGTTTTTCCTCATCTCGCTCCTAAAAGGCTTCCCCTTTGTCCTTAAACTGAGATCCCTCATTCTGGACTCCCCCAACATCAGAAACAATCTTCCTGCATCTAGCCTGTCCAATCCCTTTAGAATTTTATACGTTTCAATAAGATCCCCCTCCTCAATCTTCTAAATTCCAGTGAGTATAAGCCTAGTCGATCCAGTTTTTCTTATATGAAAGTCCTGTCATCCCAGGAATCAATCTGGTGAACCTTCTCTGTACTCCCTCTATGGCAAGAATGTCTTTCCTCAGATTAGGGGACCAAAACTGCACACAATATTCTAGGTGCGGTCTCACCAGGGCCTTGTACAACTGCAGTAGAACCTTCCTGTTCCTGTACTCAAATCCTTTTGCTATGAATACCAACATACCATTTGTATTTTTCACTGCCTGCTGTACCTGCATGCCCACCTTCAATGACTGGTGTACAATGACACCCAGGTCTCGTTGCATCTCCCCTTTTCCGAATCGGCCACCGTTCAGATAATAATCTGTTTCCCTGTTCTTTCAACCAAAGTGGATAACCTCACATTTATCCACATTAAATTGCATCTGCCATGAATTTTCCCACTCACCTAAACTATCTAAGTCACCCTGCAACCTCTTAGCATCCTCCTCACAGCTAACACCGCCACCCAGCTTCGTGTCATCCACAGACTTGGAGATGCTGCATTTAATTCCCTCGTCTAAATCATTAATATATATTGTAAACAACTGGGGTCCCAGCACTAAGCCTTGCGGTACCCCACTAGTCACTGCCTGCCATTCTGAAAAGGTCCCGTTTACTCCCACTCTTTGCTTCCTGTCTGCCAACCAATTCTCTATCAACATCAATACCATACCCCCAATACCATGTGCTTTAAGTTTGCACACTAATCTCCTGTGCGGGACCTTGTCAAAAGCCTTTTGAAAATCTAAATATACCACATCCACTGGCTCTCCCCTATCCACTCTACTAGTTACATCTTAAAAAAATTCTATAAGATTCATCAGACATGCTTTTCCTTTCACATATCCATGCTGACTTTGTCCGATGATTTCACCTCTTTCCAAATGCACTGTTATCACATCTTTGATAACTGACTCTAGCATTTTCCCCACCACCGATGTCAGACTAACCAGTCTATAATTCCCAGGTTTCTCTCTCCCTCCTTTTTTAAAAAGTGGGGTTACATTAGCCACCCTCCAATCCTCAGGAACAAATCAAGAATCTAAGGAGTTTTGAAAAATTATCACTAATGCATCCACTATTTCCTGGGCTACTTCCTTAAGCACTCTGGGATGCAGACTGCCTGGCCCTGGGGATTTATCTGCCTTTAATCCCTTCAATTTACCTAACATGTATTTCCCTCAGTTCCTCCATCTCACTAGACCCTCGGTCCCTTACTATCTCCGGAAGATTATTTATTCCCTCCTTAGTGAAGACAGAACCAAAGTAGTTATTCGATTGGTCTGCCATGTCTTTGTTCCCTATGATCAATTCACCTGTTTCTGACTGTAAAGGACCTACATTTGTCTTGATCAATCTTTTTCTTTTCACGTATCTATAAAAGCTTTTACAGTCAGTTTTTATGTTCCCCGCTGTTTTATGTTCCCTTATATGTAGTTTCCAGACTTAACACAACTCACATTTTTGAATAAGGGGCAATGTTACCAATATTCCAGTCTTCTTTATCTTAGCTGTGGCTAATGAAGATGCAAAAATCTCTGTGTTCCCCAATAATTTTCTCCCTCACTTTCACTGGTATTCTGGGATAGATTCCCTTAGGCCATTCCTCAGTGTTATCATTTCAGAGGATCTGTCCTGAATACAGCATTATCAGTACGATTGCAAAGAAAGTGGCAGCACCTCTACTTTCTTCGAGGTTTGCAAAGATTGGAAATGTCATCTGAAACATTGACATACTTTTATAGATATGCATTAGAAAGTATATTGACTGGTTGCATCATGGCCAAGTGTGGAAACACCAATGCCCTTCAATGAAAAAGCCTATAAAAACTAGTGGATTCAGCCCAGTCATCCCCAACATTGAGCACACCTACATGGAGCACTGTCACAGAAAAGCAGCATTCATCATCATGGATTCCCACTGTTCAAGCCATGCTGTCTTCTCGCTGCTGCCACCAGGAATGAGGTACAGGAGTCTCAAGACCCATACCATCAAATTCAGGATCAGTTATTACCCCTCAACCATCAGGCTCTTGAACCAGAGAGGATAACTTCATTCAGCTTCACTTACTCCATCATTGAACTGTTCCCACAACCTATGGGCTCGCTTTCAAGGACTTTTCATCTGATTTTTCATTGATTCTATTGTGTTTCTTGTATTTATTGTGAATGCCAGCAAAAAATTAATATCAGGGCTGTATATGTTGGTGACTTAAATGTACTTTGATAATAAATTTACTTTGAACTTTGGATACAGGCATGTGTGACAACTTGAACCAAATGTACTGTTTTGTAAATGCTTGGCTTTTCTTTTATTTATTTATTGAGATACAGTGCAGAATAATCCCTTCAAGCTGGGCCAGCCAGCAATCCCTGATTTAAGCTTAAGTTAATCATAAGGTAATTTACAATGACCAATTAACTTATCAACTAGTACATCTTTGGACTATGGGAGGAAACCCACGCGGTCACAGGAAGAAAATACAAGCCCCTTACAGACAGTGACGGGTGTTCTGTAGCAAAGCAGAATTTATTGTAATTACATGGAAAAGAATGAAATTGCAATATTTTTTACATAGGATTCTTAACTGCAATGAGACAAGAAGTAACACGAGCACATAAAGGTTGGGCACTGGATAGTGTTACTCTCCACAATGAAGTAACAAAACTGATGAAAGAAGAGATCAAGGTGCCACCTATGGTATGTATGCATTAATTTATGTCTTGAAGGTAGCCTCCACAGTGAAGTACTTACATTCAGACTGTATGGAGTGTAATGTTGCCAGTTCTATTTGCAAGAAATACCATGAAAACTTTTTCATCTTCCTACCACTTTGCTGATGATAAAACTGAATATCTATTTGCAAAAACTATTTACAACATTCTAGGTTTAGAGTCTAGGTTTAGGACCTACAGAGAAGAAGTCCTCACCCTGACACAGTGGTGTCAAGAAAACAACCTCTCTCTCAATGTTGCAAAAACAAAGGAGCTGGTTGTGGATTACAGAAGGAATGGAGACAGGCTGACCCCTATTGACATCTGGGATAGAGAGTGTGAACAGCTTTAAGTTCCTCGGCATAAACATCACCGAGAATCTCACTTGATCTGTACATATCAGCTGTGTGGTGAAAAAGGCACAGCAGTGTCTCTTTCACCTCAGATGGTTGAAGTAGTTTGGTATGGGCCTCCAAGTACTAAGGACTTCCTACAGGAGCACAATTGAGAGCATCCTGACTGGCTGCATCACTGCCTGGTACGGGAACTGTACTTCCCTCAATCGCAGGACTCTGCAGAGAGGTGTGGATAGTCCAGCACATCTGTAGAGGTGAACTTCCCACTACTCAGGAAATTTACAAAGACAAGTGTGTAAAAAGGGCCTGAAGGATCACTGGGGACCCAAGTCACCACAACCACAAACTCTTCCAGCCACGACCATCTGGAAAACAGTACTGCAGCATAAGAGTGAGGATCAACAGGCTCCAGGACAACTTCTTCCACCAGGCCATCAGACTGATTAATTCATGCTGACATAACTGTATTTCCATGTTATATTAACTATCCTGATTTAGATAGTAACTTTTATAAATTACTATAAAGTGCATATTACACATTTAGATGGAGACTTAATGTAAAGGTTTTACTCCTCAAGTAAATGAAGGAAAGAAGTAATAAAGTCAATTTGATTCAATTCACACTTTTACTGAAAAAAGTTTTCATCTCAGTCCCAAAAGACCTGTGCTTTATTTTAAGTCCATGACTCCTAGTTGTAGATTCCTTAGCCAGGGAGACATCCTCCAACATTTTGCCTATAAGAATTCTTAAACTTATAATGAAGTTGTATCTCATTCTTAAAATTTATGGAGAATACTGGTCTAACATACTCAGTCATTCCACTTTCCTCCACCATTCATAGCAACAGTCTAGTGAACTTTTGCTGTATTCCTTCAAAGATAAGACCATGAGACATAGGAACAGAATAAGGCAATTTGGCCCGTCAAGTCCGCTCCGCTGGACTAACTGATCCAATTCCCTCTCAATCCCATTCTCCTGCCCTCTCCCTGCAACTTTTCACACCCTGACTTCTCAAGAATCTATCAACCTCTGCCTTAAAAACACTCAATGGTTTAGCCTCCATAGACTCATCACCCTCTGGCTAAAGAAATTCCTCCTTATCTCCATTCTAAAAGTTCATCCCTCTATTCTGAGGGTATGCCCTTTGGTCCTAGATACTTCAACAAAGGAAACCACTTAAATTACAAGATAAATTCTGTCATACTATGATCACTGCCTCCTAAGGATTCCTTTACCTTCGGCTCCCTAATCAAATCCAGTTCATTATACAACACCCAAAATAGCTGATCTCCTAGTAGGGTCAACCCCAAGCTGCTCTAAAAAGCCATCTCGTAAGCATTCCATAAATTCTCTCTCTCAGGATCCAAAATCAGCACCAACCTGATTTTCCCAATCTACCTGCATATTGAAAACCCCATGACTATCGTAACATTGCTTTTTGAACATGTATTTTCTATCTCCTATTATAAACTGTAGCCCACATCCTGGCTATTGTTCGTACACCTGTATGTAACTCCCATCAGTGATTTTTTACCCTTGCAGTTCCTTAATTCACAGTGATTCTACATTTTCCAATCCTATGTCAACTCTTTCTAGGGATTTGATTTCATTTTTTCCCAACAGAGCCACGCTATCCCACGGCCAACCTTCCTGTCTTTTCAATACACTTGTATCCTTGGATGTTAAACTCCCAATTATAATCTTTCTGTTTTTGTTTTTGTGCACTTTATGCAGTCCTGTGTAGGTCTGTAGTCTAGTGTAGCTTTCTCTGTTGTTTTTTTTTTACGTAGTTCGGTCTAGTTTTTGTACTGTGTCATGTAACACAATGGTCCTGAAAAACGTTGTCTCATTTTTACTATGTACTGTACCAGCAGTTATGGTCGAAATAACAATAAAAGTGACGACTTGACTTCAGCCACAACGTCATACCTGTCAATCTAACTGAGGTCGAAGTTCATTCCATATGCTGTGTGCGTTCAAATATAAAACCTTTAGTCCTGTACCCTTTACCCTTTGATTTTTGTCCCTCTTTTATACTGCAATTCATCCCTCTGACTGCAGTTTTGTCCTATCATCTGTTTAAACTTCCTCACAGCCTCACTACACACTGCCTCTCCTTGTATAGCCACTGCCCCATCCTCTGCCCTGTCACTCAGTTTCCTATCATCATGCCAAATTTAGACCCTTCCCCAACAGTTATAGCAAACTTGCCCACAAGGATATTAAGTGCCCCTCTGGTTCAGGTGCAACCTGTCCCTTTTATACAAGTCATACCTTCCCCAAAAGACATCACAGTGATCCAGAAATCTGAAACACTGCTCCCTGCACCCATTCTTCGGCTGTGCATTCATTTGCCTAATCATCCGATTCTTGCCAGAGGTTACTACCCTGGATGTCCTGGATGTTCAGCTTTCTAACTAGCTCCCTAAATTCTTACTTCAGAACCTTCTCCCTTTTCCTACTTATGTCATTGGTGCCAATATGTACCAAGACTTCTGGCTGCTCACCCATCCCATTTAGGATGGTGTAGACCCAATCCAAGATGTCCCTGACCCTTGTACTGAGGAGGCAACATACCATCTGTATCCACAGAATCTCATGTCTGCTTCTCTAACTATCACAGACCCCTATCACAGACCACAGACTACTACAGACCCCTTCCCTTCTCAGTCACAGCACCAGAGTCAGTGCCGGAATTGCTGCAGCTTTCCTTGGTAGGTCGTTTCTCACCCCCACCCCCAGCCCAACCAGTATCCAAAGCAGTATGCTTATTGAGGGGGAACCCTCAGCCCAAAACGTTGTCACTACCTCCTCCCATAGATGCTGTCTGGCCTGCTGAGTTCTGCCAGCATTTTGTGTTTTTATTTATTTCCAGCATCTGCAGGTTCACTCATGTTGACAGACAAATCCAAGCTGATATTACTCTGTGATATTTTTCTTAATAATATAACTACTTTCAAAGTTTCTTTATATCACATGATTTGTAATAAATACCAACAATTTTCCACCAATTGATGTCAAACTCACAGATCTAGGCCTTCTTGCTTTTTCACTCTCTCTTAAATAGAAGGAAATTATTAGGTCATTTGCTGACCTGAAATTTGCAGGAACCATTGCAGAATCTACAAACTCCCACATTATGACTGTTTGCATAACGGCAAACTTGCCGTTACAGAATTCTCAAATCACTAGACAAAAAATTGAAATATGGAATAAAACCCACTCTCATGGAATTTACAGTGGGTATAAAAAGTATTCACCTCCCTTGGAAGTTTTCATGTTTTATTGTTTTACAACATTGAATTACAGTGGATTTAATTTATCTTTTTTTTGATACTGATCAACAGAAAAAGACTCTTACATAACAAAGTGATTTAAATTACAAATATAAAACACAAAATAATTGATTATATAAGTATTCACCCCCTTCAAGTCAGTATTTAGTAGATGAACCTTTGGCAGGAATTACAGCCCTGAGTCTGTGTGGTTAGGTCTATCAGTTTTGCACATCTGTACACTGCGATTTTTCTCTCCTTTACAAAACTGCTCAAGTTCCATCAGATTGCTTGGGGATATTTCAAGTCAAGCCACAAGTTCTCAATTGAATTGAGGTCTGCACTCTGACTTGGACACTCCAGGACATAAACCTTGTTGTTTTTAAGCCATTCTTGTGTAGCTTTAGCTTTATGCTTGGGGTCATTATCTTGCTGGCAAATCTTCTCCCAAGTTACAGTTCTTTTGCAGACTGCACCAGATTTTCCTCCAGGATTTCCTTATATTTGCTGCATTCATTTTACCCTGTACCTTCGCAAGCCTTCCTACAGTGAAGCGTCCCCAGACCACGATGCAGCCACCACCATCCTTCACGATAGGGATGGCATGTTTTTGATGTTGCGTGTTGTTTGGCATATGTCAAACATAGCATTTAGTCTGATGGCCAAATAGCTCAATTTTGGTTTCATCACAACGGAGAGCCTTCTTCCAGCTGACTAGCTGAGATTTCAGATGAGTATTTTTCAACAGTGGCTTTCCCTTTGAAACTCTCCCATAAAGCTGCGATTGGTGAAGCACCCGGGCAACTGTTGTATGTGCAGTCTCTCCCATCTCAGCCACTGAAGCTTGTAACTCCTCCGGAGTTGTCATAGGTCTCTTGATGGCCTCCCTCACTAGCACCTTTCTTGCATGGTCACTCAGTATTTGAGGATGGGCTGCTCTAGGCAGATTTACAACCATGCCATATTCTTCCCATTTTTTGATGATTGACTTAATTGTACTCCAAGGGATATCCAGTAACTAGGAAATTTTCTTGTATCCATCTCCTGATTTGTGCTTTTCAATAACCTTTTCATGGAGTTGCTTGGAGTGTTCTTTTGTCTTCATGGTGTAGTTTTTGCCAGGATACTGACTCACCAGTAGATGGACCTTCCAGATACAGGTGTATTTTTACTACAATCAATTGAAACACCTTGACTACACACAGGTGTCCCAAAAACAGATCTTCATTTAACTGATTATGTGATTTCTAAAACCAATTGGATGCACCAGTGATGATTTGGTCTATCATATTAAAGAGGGATGAATACTTGTGTAATCAATTATTTTATGTTTTATATTTGTAATTAATTTGGATCACTTTGTAGGAATTTGTTTTCACTTTGATATAAAAGAGTCTTTTTCTCTTGATCAGTGTCAAAAAAGCCAAATTAAATCCACTGTGACTTAATGTTATAAAACATGAAAACTTGCAAGGGAGTGAATACTTTTTATTAGCACTGTATGTGAAAGAAATGAAATGATTAAACATGAAATTACATTTTTCTCAACATATTTCCTGACACATGCAGTTTTATGATGAGTTTTGCAAGATTATAGCTTTGCAAGACCATCCTTTTAAAGATTCTGTAATGTTGATCAGGTTCCTGGGATTTATCAGTTTTCAGGCTCTTCATATTCTGAAGTCACGTTTCTTTTTTATTACTAATTTCCTTTACTCTGTCAGTTGCACTGGACCCTATTTCTGGGAGATATTGTTAGTCTTTGTCAATAAAAGAGGCAAAGTTCATGTTTAATTTTTCAGACATTTCTTTCTTTTTCATTATAAATTCTCCCATCTCTGTGAGGGACCCATATTTACCTTCACTAGTCTTTTTTGTTTTTAAATATTTATTGAAGCTATCCCTAATTTATTCACATATTCTACTATCCCTTTCTCTATTAATTCCTTGCATAATGATGTAATTTATTAAGAGCTACCTCAAGTTTCTTTTTTTATTGCTCAGCTATGATCACCATGGTGTCTATAATAGCAATTACATCATGGGTATTGATGACTATTGGTGCTGTTAATTCACCCAACTTTCTGCAGCTGGTGTGCACTTTGATAAAATACTTTGAAATTTGGCATTTTAACATTGTTAAATACTCTGACCCTCATTTTGATACTCAGTTGCATCCTTTTGATTTTCTAGGTATGTCATTTGCTAAATACATTTTTAAATTTCATTTCCAACTTTGACTTTACTCGCAGTTTCCATCCCACTGTGAATTCAACATTAAATTCTTTCCAAAAGCTTGAGCATGACCTCAGCAAGAATATCAGTCTGATGCTAATTTGAAGTAACCTCTCTGACTTGTGCAGGCCCCACCTACTACAGAAAGGGTCCCAAAGTCACAGAAGTCTAAAGCCTGTCCTCCTGTACTTTCTTTCTAACCACACATCCATTTGCTCCATTCCTCTATCTCAGTACTTAGTATACACTCCTGGATTAGTATAAATGCATTCTTGATGGTCACTGGAGACCGGAGGGACAATAGGCCTGTTTCTCTGCAGTATGACTCTGTGCCAGTGCTATTGAATGACTCAGACACAGGTGTGCAGGGAAAATTTAAAGCTTTGCAGATGTCTTTGCAAGTGAGTCATAGGTAAAATGTGATAATGAACATGCAGTAGCAGAAGAATTTTAATTCAGATGTGTGAATGCAGAAAAAAATAGAGAAAATACAGACTGTACGTCACAGCTCTTTAGAGTGCAGGAAGGTGGGTAAACATGTGGATAATTCACTTAAAGTGAAATTACAGATTGAGAGTATGTTTCGCAAAGCACTTGCAAAATTGTCAACATTTCAAGTCAAAATCCTACATCACAAGTCTTAACGTAGCTTGATCCACTGATTCTTTCAATGGACATGTTTGTTGCTCCAGATTCTAGAAGCTGCAGTCTCCTGTGTCTCAGTTGAGGAAATGTATCCAATTGTGCTCGCCATTCTTTAGTAAGGATATGAAAGTCATGAAGATTTACTAGACTTGTTCCGGGGATGTTGAATTTACGAGGGGTGATTGATAAGTTTGTGGCCTAAAGTAAAAGGAGTCAATTTTAGAAAACCTAACACACTTATTTTTTTCTGCATTTACACACTTAGTCCAGTGCTTGTGGAGCACATGGATCCCTTCTTTGTAGAAGTCAGCATCTTGGACCTCCAGAAATGGTCCACAGCATGGGGTCATTGATAAGTTTGTGGCCTAAGATAGAAAGAGATGAGTTATTAATTTCAAACTTTCTGCACGTTCACTCAAAGAGTTGAACTACACATGCATGTAACGAGAGCTGTATAACTCATCTCCTTCTACCTTAGGCCACAAACTTATCAATCACCCCTGCTGTGGACCACTTCTACAAAGAAGGGATCTGTATGCTCCATGACTGCTGGACTAAGTGTGCACATGTAGGAGGGGACTATGTTGAAAAATAAATGTGCTAGGTTTTCTAAAATTGATGCCTTCTACCTTAGACCACAAATTTATCAATCACCCCTCGTAAACTCAGAAGATTAGATTAGATAAACTGGGACTGTTCTGCTTTGAATAAGAAACCTGAGAGGACATTTAATTGAGATATATAAAATGCTGATGGGCTTTAGATAAGATAAACAGAGGAAAGCTGGTTCTATTTGTAGAAAGTTTAAGGACATGGGTTTAAAATTTTGAGCAATAGGTGCTGGGGAAATCTGAAGGAAAACAGTTCAGATGTGAAGATGGTTGCAATCTGAAATCTGCTGCCTACAGGATTGTGGAAAGAGAATGAATCTGAGTTTTAAAAATTAAATTGAATAAACAAAAGAGGGACAACCGTGAGGGAGAGAATAATTTGTATGTCAGTGAAAAAGGTTTGGATAATGAAACCAACAGAATTGGTCCAAGAAGAGCCAGCATGGACTCAATGAGCTGAATATTCTGTAATTTTCAAATTTGATTCTGTTTAGTTTTGAGCTTTAGATCTGTATCATCTCAGTGACAAAGTATTTCCATCTCCATAACTTCACTTGTTTCCACCTCTGTTGCAGATTATCTGTTCGCGTAAGACTTATTCTTGTCCTATTTAGCTCCTAATTAACATCCTGAAATTATCCAGCAGCTGTTCAACTCTCCATCAGCCTCAGTACTACTTCTTTCCTTATTTAAGATGTTCCCAAAATCAATTTATCTAAAGCTTTTTTTTTCATGGATCTCCTTATTTGATACAGGATCTTAAGTATTTGTTTGCTGGTATTCCTGTGAATGTATGGAAGTTCTTAAATATAAGTTCACAATCTCAAAAATTGAAGGAACCATATAAGCAACAAATTCCAGTGTGGACATTTTACACAATTAATAATCAGTGAATGAGCACAAATCAGAGATTGGGATAATACCACAGTAAATCCTCAGAATATGCATTGAGCACGGACTATCTTTTTGCACAGTAAACTAAAGAGTCATGACAGACCATGTTCAGATATTTTTTAGTAAAGATGGAATCTGGGGTATTATCAAATAGATCAGAGAAAGAAAAAATCCAAACCCATTATCTATAAATTTCTTGTTGCAGAAAAAAATACAAATAGCAAAGAAGACTACGAAAGACTTCAAGAAATTAAGGAGTTTAACAATGTGGGGAGATGTGTAGCAGAATTCATTATACATAGAAGTGACTCCAATATTACAATTTGGGAAGAAATACAATTCTGTTCAACATTGGGCAGCAGAGGGTGAAGGTAAAGGGCGACAACAGAGATCCTGAAGTTTAAAGTTGTGAGATATAGATAAGTGCTTGGCAATCAGATTAGTGATAAATTTTTACAATGCATTTTCTAGGCTCAGTATTAATTCCTAATTATAGGAAGAATATTAAAATAATCATAAACATTGGAAAATAAAAGAAAGAATGGGAATTAAATGTAATAGACTTTAAAATGCTACTATTCTTACAATAGCAGAGGCAACTAAATATTGTGGTGAGGATTTCTACAAATAGGATGGCATGGTAGCGTAGCTTAACAGCGTCAGTGACCTTGGTTCACTTCCTCAACTGTCTGTAAGGAGTTTGTATGTTCTCCCCAGGACCGCATGGGTATCCTCCAGGTGCCCTGGTGTCCTCCCACATTCCAAAGATGTACTGGCTAGTTGGATAATTGGTCACATGGATGTAAATGGGCAGCACAGGCTCATAGGGACAATTACCATTTCTAAAATTTAAAAAATCATGAATGTAAAAGAGTGAATGATAAAAGACTCTTCTCTCCTTGGAGATTAATGATGAGTATCTGAGAGATGTGTCTGCTGTTAAGTTGTTGGGACAGTGAGAATATTACCATATAAAATATTTGAGAGAGAATTCAAATTAAGAAATAGCTGGAGAAATATTTTATAAAATGAAAAAGTATGACTATTGAAGGTGGGGATGATGGGGGCTTCAGCAAGCAGTTAATTCAGGCTCATTGGGAAAAATGTTCACCTTCTGTTTTGCAATGGATCTATTTTTTCCTTGAATGTTTTTTAACCTTCATCTTTTGCATATTTGATTGGCAGGAAGGTGTCTACATCTATGGCCTTTACTTGGATGGAGCAGGTTGGGACAGGAGAAACATCAAACTGACTGAATCTGTTGCCAAGGTTCTTGTTACAATGCTACCCGTCATCTATATATTTGCTATCAATTCCACAACACCGAAAGACCCCAAACTGTACATCTGTCCAGTCTATAAAAAACCCCAACGCACAGACCTGACATTCATCACTACTCTTTGCCTGAAAACTATGCAGCCACCTGACCACTGGGTCCTAAGAGGGGCAGCCTTGCTCTGTGATATTAAGTAAAACACAAGTTATTTAACTCATGAAGGAAAGTTTTTAGATCCCAAGATAATTTAACACTATCTGAATTTAGGTATTACTTTCATGTACATCTCTATATCTACAAGTCAGAATAAGAAAAAAACAATTACTGCCTATTTTTTCATTCAATAAATTCATTGAAAGTCTTTGGGTTCTTAAATTGCTTATTCTTAATTATTGTACAACTCATTTAATTCAACTGAACAAGTACTGGCCAGGAGACAAGGAAACATGCGTGCTTTACAAAATAGTGACATCTAAAAGGTCAGATGGGAGAAGCAGGTGATATCCCAAGACAGTACCTTTGACTATGTCATACTTTACTGAAGTGTCACTTCTCTGGAATGAGACTTGGATGTACCTAAAAATGCAAGATGATAGTTCTGCAATTCTATAATAGCAAATAACTATACCAGTAGGGAAGCATCATAAAATCACTGTGGTTTTGTAGATGCTGATTAGCTGTATATATAGGCTCACTGTAGACCAATAAGAACATAAGAAAGTAGTGAAAGTAGGCTGTTGCCCTCTCTTGTCTGCTCCACCATTCAATAAGATCAATGCTGACTGTTAACTTTGGAGTCACTTTCCTGCACCAACCCCATATCTGTCAATTTCCTTAATATCCTTAATGGCCTACTCTTGCTCCCATTTCTTATGTTCTTATCCAAGAATCTACAAGCTCTGCCCTGAATGTACAGTGAAACTGATAATCAGCACACGTGTCCAGAAATCCAATTGGTCACAGATCTCTCTCAATCATTAGTACGAGCTGTGACTTGGGAATAAGCAGCTGCAAGTGGGATGTGTGGCTAGATGCAGGAGACTGGAGTGTATGGCTAGAGCCAGTGTGATGTCTGGAACCAGTGTTAATGTCTAGAATAAGGAGGTGGATGGGATGGATAAGTTTGCAGCAGGAACAAAGGTAGGTAGTTCTTGTATTCTTCTTGCACTCTTTAAACTCACCAAGTTCACTGGAAAATTTATTACGGTACCATGGAACATAAAAAAGTAGAAGTATAAACACGAGAGATTCTGGAGATGTGGTAAATCCAGAGCAACACACACAGGTTGCTGGAAGAACTCATCAGGTCAGTCAGCATCAATGGAAATGAATGAACAGTTGACATTTTGGGCTGAGACACTTCTTTGGTACTGTATGGGAAGGGGGAAGACACCAGAATAAAAAGGTGGGAGGTTGGACTAGCTGGAAGATGAAAGGTGAAGCCATATGAGTGAGAAATGTAAAGGGCTGGAGAAGAAGAAATCTAATATTAAAGGAGTGTAAAAGTATGTTTGGCAATGATAGGGGTGGCATCAAAATATGCTTGTCTGGCACCAAAGCTCCAGAGTTTTACTACATTCAAAAACTGAGCCTTCAGATCTCTCTTGGATAGAGAATTCCAAAGATTACACACTGTGCTAGATTTATCAATTTAGTTATATAGATGAAAAGTACAATAGTTGACCTTGGACACAAGTCACTTCATACCAACATGCAGGTGTAGCATATGTTGTCTGATGGTACTGGATTCACTAACTGCAAAATTCTAAACTCAGATGAAGCCTTATCCAATATAGCTAGCTATGGGTACTGTCACTGAAGGGAAGTTTTACTATACCCACCTACTCTCCAAAGGATAGATCGCCTCCCTATTTATCCTCCAGAGTGAAATTTAGCTATTAATACCCACTGTTTGAATGGGAAATAACCCCTCTCTACCAAGGAGGAGATGTTTCCAGTTAATGATTAGTTTATTTTTAGTGATACATATTTGTTTAGATAAAAATCTTAAATTTAGAGCTCACAGAGGATTTCTATCTTATAAAAGCTTTTCAAATTACAAACTTTTCTAAAGCAAAGGATTTCCTAACACAGGAACAATTTATATTAACTAAAAAGGTAGTCTAATGAGTTGTAAACGAATGAGCCATTCATCACAGAAATCAAAGGCAGACAAATGGCTTCAAGTTCAACCTGTCTTTCTATCATTCATCTTGTTGTTACTGGACTATGGCTAAAATGTCTTACTGCTCTCTTACATCTATACTGTTTTTGTGCCACTTGATGACTTCACACACATTTGGTTTTTTTTCCAGATAATTTTTCACGCACATAGTCTTAAAGCTTCGGGGAACAGATATCCCAAACAACCAAAATTAATGCTGTGTGGTTTGACTCAGAGTACACAAAGTTTCTAGTTATTGATAGATCTGTTATTTGATGTGCTAAATGGATGTAACAATCTGGTCTTTAAGCTCCTTTGAACTAAACAACTTAGTCTGTGTTGTCTGTTTGAAATTAGCCCAATTAGAATCACCCCTTTGTCTTATACTGTATCTCTTGAGCAGTGACCAGTCTGTCCTCTATAGAGAGTGCAATTTACATGCAAATTTGTCCTTTTAACTTCAGACTGATTATTACTTACCATTACATGAAGAACTGAAGACTGGCTGCTATTTACAATAAGAAGCTGAACAAAGAAATATTGGTTGGAAGTTTAACTTCCTCAAAAACAACTCTTTGATCTCTAGAAGTGTCAGCTGCTATATTAAAAAGTTGAGCTTGGCCATGGACAGTGAATATCCATCACGTCCCCCTCTTACTAAGTGAAAATTTCAAGCCCAGCTTCTCTTTACGGGGATAAGTTTTGAGATCAGACTCCTGTCAAGAACCCTCTCAGGAGCAGACTATCACTCCACCAACTATTTCAGTAGGTTACCAGTGCTAGAGGAGCTCTCCTTGATCAGATGTTCCAAGAAGTCATTGAGTACTTCCCAAATGTATAGGTTTCTGTGTGGTTTTCTCTTTAGAGTATTCACTTCCTTAAATTCAGTTGCAGTAATTTCTGAACCTCAAAAAATGGTTACCTATAGTTTTTCCATAAATGCATGACACAGATGCATCAATGTGCATACAGTATTATAAGTACATATTACTGTAGTCCATCTTTAAGATTTTCTTCCTCACAAACAGTTCTTGCAATTACCTTGACGCAAGTTTGCATCACAGTCTTAGTTGCCGTTAGTTCTTCAAGTCAGCTGGCAATGTCTTTCACTAAGCTGAAGATACTTAACTTCTTTCACAGGTGTCTTTGTATTGCTTTGGATATGGTGCATGATTTTATTCAGGTTTTCTGAAAACAAGTCTTGTAAACAAGCTACTGATTGTGTATTGCTATCTTCTTTTGCCTAATGATTAGTAGTCTTACATTTTAGTTGTAAAAAATTATACTCAGTAGCCTAATTTCACTGTATAATAAACATAGAGGGTGAAACATTCATAGAGGCAGGTTACCTTTGTAATGTATGGATCTATTTTTTTTTAGAGCAATGGCTCATTTTAGCATGACTTGGGGATTAATAACTTACCTATGCAAGTTGACCTGTCTACGCGTGCACATTGATCTGCCTTCTCTCTCTTTCTCTTTTTCTCTTTCTTTTTCTCTCTCTCTCGACTCTGGGTACTATTGTCCAGGTCTTCCCCCTTTATACTTAGTTAACAATTGGGCCTGACTGAGATTGGGTCTACCTGGACAAGCGGGTTGTGGATCTTGGGTAGGAGGTGGAAATGGGAGGAGTGATGTATTGAGTGTAGATGGTGGTTGGCCAGAAGTTACCAATCAGGATTGTGTTTAGTTAGGCATTGTACATTAAGAAACAAGGTATATAAATTTTCTCCATTTTGCATATTGTTTATAGATGTTTGCACTTCAGGGACAAGTCTAGCTTACTTTTGGCCTCTAGAGTAGACAAGTTTTGCCAGGCCTCATTTAATCTCCTGATTCCTTCGCTCCACTGTGCCACTTGATTAGGGGTGGAATGGAGTGCGGTACCCTCTTGCCTATTTGTTCTCACAAGGTCTGAAAGCCTTTTCCAATGAAGGAAGACCCTCGGTTGGCAAGTATGCAAGCAGGGACGCCAGCGCATAGGAATATGAAGTTTTGGAGTGTGGTGACAGTTGCAGCCTTGCTCAAGAAGTTCTGAGAACTAACCATGTATATTCGGTAGAAAGATTAACAATTACAAGAATATACTTATTAGGTTTCCAATAAGATGGATTACGTTAGGATGCCAGAAATGGGCCTATATAATCAGTGTGCCACATCTGTATTGGTGCAGTTGGTTTTGTTTGTCATCGGAGGTGGTCTTGCGACTACTCCTTTATTGTAAGCCAGGCATTCTTTACAATTTGCAACAAATTGCTTACTGTCAGACATGTAAAACCACAAGTATAACATGGCCACATGAGTGGCTTGTCCTTGGCCATGATTGTGTCCAAATCCTTGGTGGACTCCTTGAAATAGTGCTTCCCCCTTGTGGGAAGGAGGTTAATTTAGTCTGAGCCCTTAGCTCTCAAGTGGAGCATAAGCCATCGATGACCTCCCATCTACATAGTACTCTTAAGTCTTTGATAAAATTGGAGTTCATCAATGTTTCTGTAATCCAATGTATCCACTGTATAGGGGATTGGCCTACGTAGCTTCACCAGTGTCCTGTTAGCCAGCCTTACCCATTTCCATCTCTCAGGACGAGGACATAGGAGATATTTGCTTCTTATCTCTCTTAGGGTAGTATACCTTATCTTCACCATCACCTTCGTAGTTATACAGTGTTGGAAATCCTTAATAGTATCTAAGAGAATTCTTAAAACATCATCCAGGTTATATTTTATTAGTTGTTTAGTTACTACCAAATCCCTGGCCTCTCTTACCATCCCAAAAGGTTCATCCCGAAAGTTTGTGTTGCTTGTTCATCAGCTAATGGTAATATACCACGGCACTTACCACAGTAAGTGCCCTACAGCACGTACCAGAATGTGTTACAACTGTTATAATAGTCAAGTCAATAATAATTCATAATTGATAAATATTCATGCATGGGGCCAAATATGGAAGTAGTTTACCTGTATGTATTCTCCATCTGGTGGTAGACTAGATGGGAGAATCTCTTTTTACTGCATTCCTAACATATTTAGAGTACATATCAAGACAGGTTCTGTTGTATTTACTTGTTTTAGACATATTCTAGGACTTTTGCCTCTGCAAATTGAACTGTACAATTCCCTAAAGGATGCATTTGCAACTCAAGTTGTTCAAATTCAGTTTCTGATTTAAAAAATCCTTTTATAATCCCTGCTCCTGCCTGAAATTAAGTTTATCCATCTTTCTGAATTTTCATTGCTGATTCATTGCAGTACCATATTTGAGAATAGTGCTCTAAAGGATATTGTGCTACGTTGGGTTCTGGAGAAAAGGTTTCTGCATCTTCCATGACAGGTAGGGATTGTAAGTCTTAGCTCTCAGGAACATATTCCTACTTTAAGGTGATTTCTTGTAAAAGTGGTTGCCATTTCCTATATGTAGTATGATAGCTGTCTGTTCATTTGTTGCTAAGTTGCTATTATTTATCAAGGCAGCAATCTCTGTTTGTATAATTGGTTTGTCCCCTTGGAGTGATCTTACTGCAGTAAATGTATGGACTACCATAGTAAGAAAGTAAATTTCTGTTCTGTTGGGGTGAGGTTATATTAGGTACAGTGTTTGGGGGATTATATTTCTTCTCCCTCATTGCAGATGGCGACAGCAGTGTTTGGAGAAACATGAATTCGCAGAACAAGAGATTTTGTTAGGTCTATAGCTTGCTGAACTGCAATCATCAATTTCTCTAGTGCTTCATAATCTTCTGGGGTAAAAATGAAAGGTTTTTCATTTCTCAGTGTATATCTGTAGTATAATGGTTGTGACAATTAAGCAAAGTCAAGTATGAAAGCTCTAGCATAATTCAATAGATCTGGGTTGATTGTAAGGCTTTTATGGTCATTGGATATCCTACTCAATTGACTATTTGTCTAAATTCACAGATTAAAATACATTCCTGATTGGTAATTGCAATGACTAGGAAATTTACTTCTATATGACAGAGTTGAGATTCTTTAAATGTTTGTCAAACAGCCTCTATTTGTCAACCTTTTAATGACAGTCTCAATTTGTGTTAAATGCTCGACCAGTGTTTTGGGTGTGCAGTATATGTCATCGACATACACACAAATATCTGGTATTCCCTATACAGTCTGAATAACTCCTGCAAAAAAAATTCTGTAGTCTATTCCAAACACCTTGTGGGAGACTGGTCCACTGATATTGTGAGCCATCAGGTGCTGCAAAGGCTATGTAGTGCCTATTGCTTCCAAGAGTTGGGTGTGTCAGATTAATGAAAGGTTTATACTTTTTATGAGTCAGTCTTTGCAGCGTTTGTTGCAATGACAGTTGCTGGGCCAAGTTAATCTGTGTGTTTGTTCAGGATGATGCATCCATTGTCTGTCAGGCTTTGCTATGCCAAACATGGTTGTATTAAATTGAGAAGGTTTGTTTATCAAAAAACCTTGCTTATAGAGTCTACAGTTCTTCTATAGTTTATGCCTATGTTTAATATTCCCTGTTGACTTCCCTAGCTTATCACCTTGAACAATGAAATGTCTGCATCTGTATTAAAAAGGCAGGTTCATACGGGGGAGGGGTTGGATGTATGTCTAATCTGCTTCCTACTCTATTTTCTCTCTTTTCATCATTCCAGTCTCTGACTTGAAGAATAAAATATTAAACATATTCAATTTGAAAAGCAGTTGGGATATTACCCATGTTTCTGCTATATTAGTTAGCTCTATCACGAGTACCAGCCTCCACAGTACCCAAGACATCTTCAAGGATTGGTACCTCAGGAAGGGTGATTAAGGATCCCCACCACCCAGGTCATGCTGTCTTCACACTGTTCCCGTGTGTGTACATATATTTAATGAAACTCAGTCTTTTTCTTTATATTTATTTATTATGTATTTCATTGTACTGCTGCCATAAAGTTAACAAATTTCATGACATATGCCAGTAATGTTAAATCTGATTCTGATACTATTAATACATTCATAATACTTACCTGCACAGCTACAAGACTCCGGTTGTCAGCCATTCTATGGTGGAGTGCCACAGCACATGTTGAGTTGGACTACTGCTAAATAATAATTCTTTCTAAAATAATAATTTGTTATAACATGACTACTTTTGGCATTAACTGCGATGGTATTAGGTTTGCTGACCATGATTTTTTTTAAATTCAAACAGATTTTAAGCCCTATTTGCTATAGATAGCTATGGGTACCCTCACCAAAGGGAGGTTACACTGTAGCTGCCTACTTTTCAGAGGCTAGATCACTTCCCTATTCAATCTCCATAGCAAGTTACCCACCATTTGAGCAGTGACTTCTCCTCTCCCTACCAAGGAAGAGATACTTCCAGCTAACAAAGTAATATAAACACAGTTCATTTATCTTCAGTGATATACATTGAAATTTAAATTAAATTATTAGAACAAATTTAGAACTCAGAGGATTTCTATCTTATAAAAGATTTCCAAATTACAAGCAATTTCTAAAACTCAAAGGATCTCCAAAACACAGATACAATTCCTATGAGCTAAAAAGACATACCAAAGTGTTGCAGACTAATAAGTTGTCTATTGCAGAAATCAAAGGCAGAGAAATGGATTCTAATTCACCCCATCTGTCTGTCATTCTTCTTGTTTTTCCTGGACCATTCTGAAAAAGCCTAGCTGCTCTCTTAAATGTATACTGTTTTTTGCCGCTTGATGACTTCACACACACGTGATTTTTTGTAGATATCTTTTTCAACACAAATGGTCAAAAAGCTTCTGGGAACAGATATTCCAGGCAATCAAAATTAATTCTGTGCAAGCTGACTTTCCTAGTACACAAATGATCCAACTATTGATAGATCAGGTATTTGATGTGCTAAGTGATAGTATCAATCTTGTCTGCAAACTTCCTTGAACTAAGTAATTTAGCTAGTGGTGTATGGTTTGATACAAGATCAATTAACATAATCCCATTGTTTTTCACAGCATCTCTTGAGCAGTCAGCCCCATGCTATGGGCCATCAGTCTATGCTCTATAGACAGTGGTATTTACAAAGCTGTCCTTTGAACTTAAGACTAATTATTGCTTTGAATTTGGAACAGACCTCGCAAATAGCAATAACAAGGTGGCCTACAGGGAAGAATTCATCTCTCTGACACAGTGGTGTCAAGAAAACAAGCTTTCCCTCAATGTCACAAAAGCAAAAGAACTGGTTGTGGATTACAGGAGGAATGGAGACAGGCTAACCTCTATTGACATCAATGGAGCTGGGGTTGAGAGGGTAAACAGCTTTAAGTTCCTCGGCATGCACATCGCCAAGGACCACACGTGGTCTGTATGCACCAGCTGTGAGGTGAAAAAGGCACAACAATGTCGCTTTCATCTCAGATAGTTGTGGAAGTTTGGTATGGTCCCCCAAATCCTAAGAACTTTCTACAGGGGCACAATTGAGAGCTTCCTGTCTGGCTGCATCCCTGATATTGGAACTGTATCTCCCTTAATAGGATTTTGCAGAGAGTGGAGTGGACAGCCCAGCACATCTGTAGTTATGAATTTCCCAGGATTCAGGACATCCAAAGATGTGAGAAAAAGGCCCAAAGGATCATTGGGGACCCGTCACTGCTGCCACAACCTATTCCAGCTAGTACCATCCAGGAAATCGTACCACAGCATAAAAGCCAGGACCAACAGGCTCCAGGACAATTTCTTTCACCGGGCCATCAGACTGATTAACTCACGCTGATTTGAGTGCATTTCTATGTTACATTGACTGTTATATTTATAATAAATTATTATAAATTACTATGATGGCATATTGTACATTTAGACTGAGACTTAATGTAAAGATTTTTACTCCTCATGTATGTGAAGGATGTAAGAAATAAAGTAAATTCAATTCAATTCATTAGAACTGAAGAAGCTGTACAAAGCAGCAAGTATTAGAGTTGTTCAGCTTTGGCTCAACATCCTCGGGCGAGAACAGGTGCAGCCTAGAACTTAAGCTTGTGAATTAAAGGTATAACAAATGAAGGCAGGGTGCCAGTTAAAGCAGCAGAATGCTCCTTCAGGGTACCTAACAGTCTTCCTAATGACTACATCTGCTGGAAGTGCACCCAACTTCAGTTCTTGACTAACAATGTCAAAGAGCTGGAGCTGGATGCACTCAGGACCATCAGGGAGGCTTGAGACTTTTATTGAGGTGGTCACGCCCAGAGTGCAGGCTTCAAATAGTGGAAGGGTGACCACTAAAAGAAGAAAGCAGTCAGTGCAGGGTTCCCCTGTGGCCATTCCCCTCAGCAACAAGTATACCCCTTTGGACTGTGTTGTGTGGATGACCTATTTGGGTACATCAGCAGCTGCAAAGCCAGTGGCACGGTGGCCAGCTCTGAGGCTCAGGAGGGAAGGGTAAAGTCAGGCAGAGTGATAGAGTTAGGAGATGCAACAGTTAGGGGGATGGACAGGATATTCTGTGGCCATGAAAGAGATACCAGCAAGGAATGTTGCCTCCCAGGTGTTAGGATCCAGGATGTCTCAGAGCAGCTACAGCAGATTCTCAAGAGGAAGGGTGAGCAGCCAGAGGTTGTGGTGCACATTTGTGTCAATGTCATAGGTAGAAACGGGCAAGAGATTCTGTGCAGGGAGTTAGAAAAAAGGCTGAAGGTTTGGTGCTGAATGCCTATGAGATGGCTTTTTAGAGCAGCTTGTTGAGCTCACTAGGGGAAAGACAACTGTGGATTGGGTGTTGTGTAATGAACTAGATTTGATTAGGGAGCTTAAGGTAAAGGAATCCTTAGCAGGCAATACTGTAATTATAATATTATAGAATTCACCCTGCAGTTTGAGAGGGAGAAGAAAGAATCATAGTATCAGAATTACAATGGAGTAGAGGAAATTACAGAGGCATGAGAGAGGAACTGGCCAAAATTGATTGGAAGGAGGCACTATCAGGGTTGGTAGCAGGACAGCCACACTGGTGTTTCTGGGAGCAATACAAAAGGATCAAGATAGATTCATCCCAAGCAAGAAATAGTACTTTAAAGGGAGGATGAGGCAACCGTGGCTGACAAGGGAAATCAAAGACAGCATAAAAGCAAGATGAGAAGACAGATAATATAGCAAAATATAGTGGGAAGTTAGAGGATTGGAAAGCTTTTAGAAACAACAGATGACAACTAAAACAGTGATAAGGAGAGAAAAGGTGAAATGTGAGGGTAATTAAGTCAATAATATAAAAGAGGATACCAAAGGTTTTTCAGATAATATAAAAGAGAGGTGACAGTGGATATCAGACCACTAGAAAATTATACAGAGAGTTAGTAAAAGGGCACAAAGAAATGGCAGACAAATTTAATAAGTAGTTTGTGTCAGCCTGCACTGTGGAAGACATTAGCAGTATGCCAGAAATTCGAGATTGACAGGGAGCAGAAGTGAATATAATTGCTATTATTAAGCAGAAGGTGCTTGGGAAGCTGATAGGTATGAAGGTAGATACGTCTCATGGATCAGATGGACAACTCCATAGGATTCTGAAAGAGGTAGCTGAAGAGATTGTGGAGGTATCTTTCAAGAATCACTAGATTCTGGCATGATTCCAGAAGAATGAAAATTGCAAATGTCACTACACTCTCTAAGAAGGGAAGGAGGCAGAAGAAAGGAAATTATAGGCCAGCTAGCCTGACTTCAGTAATTGAGAAGATGCTGGACCCCATTCTTAAGAATGAGGGTTTGGGGTACTTGGAGGCACATGATAAAATTGTCCAAAGTCAACATGGTTTCCTTACAACTTGCCTGACAAATCTTTTGAAAATTTTTGATGAAATAACAGACAGGATAGACAAAGGAGCATCAGTGGACAGTGTTTTCTTGGATTTTCAGAAGGCATTTAACAAAGTGCTGCACATTGGGGTTAGGGTTTCTTGGTATTCCAAGAAAGATAATAGTATGGATAGAAGACTGGCTAATTGGCAAGAGGCAAGGAGTGGGAATAAAAGGGGTCTATTCTGGTTCACTGTTGGACTAGTTGTTTTCTATTGGGGTCAGAGTTGCTTCTTTTCACATTATATGTCATTGATTTGGATGATTGAATTGATCACTTTTTGTCCAAGTGTGCAATTGATACGAAGGTAGGTGGAAAGGTACATCATGCTGAGGAAACAGGGAGTCTGCAGTAGGACTTGGACAGATTGGGAGAATGGGCAAAGAAATGGGTGGCTGGAATATAGTGTAAAGAAATGTATGGTCTTACACTTTGGTAGGAGGATTAAAGGTATAGACTATTTTCTAAATTGGGAGAAATTTCAAAACTCATAGGGGCAAAGGGTCTTGGGGAGTCCTACAATAAGATTCCCTGAAGGTTAACTAATGGATTGAGTCAATGGAAAGGAAAGCAAATGCAATATTAGCATTCGTTTTGAAAGGACTAGAATATAAGAGCACAGGTGTAATACTGAAGCTTTATAAGGTCAGAATTCACTTGGAGTATTGTAAACAGTTTAGGGACCTTTGTTTACAAAAGATATGTGCTGATATTGGAGAAGGTCCAGAGGAAGTTGAGCAGGTTTCTGGGAATGAAAGAGTTAAATAATGAGGACCATTTGATGGCTCTGGGTCTGTACTTGCTGGAGTTTATAAGAATGAGGGGTTTCTCATTGAAACCTATTGAATATTGAGAAACCTAGATAAACTGGAGGAGCAACTCCTCATATTCCTTGACAGAATACATGGTTTTGCTCCTGTCAGGATGAAGGAGCAGTATTAGGTTAGCCTCCAACCTGATGGCATGAACATTGATTGTTCCTTCCAGTGATTTTTTCCCCCTGTTCTTTCCTCTTCTTCCATTCCAGGCTTCTTACCTCTTCTCCTCACCTCTTTATTACCTCCCCCGGTGCCCCTCCTTCTTCCTTTTCTCCCATAGTCCACGCTCCTCTCCTATCAGATTCATTCTTCTCCAGCCATTTACCTTTCCCACCCATCACCTTCTAGCTTGTTTACCTTCCACTCCCACCACTTTTTTATTTTGGCATTTCCCCCCTTCCTTCCCAGTCCTGATGTTTTCTGGCCCGAAACATCAACTGTTTATTCATTTTCATAGATGCTGCCTGACCTGCTAAGTTCCTCCAGCATTTTGTGTGTTTTGCTCCAGATGGAGTGCATTAGTGAGGTTGTTTCCTATAGTGGGAGAGACTAGGACCCCAGGGCACAGCCTCAGAATAAAGCAACTTCCAATTAGGACAGAAATAAGGAGGAATTTCTTTATCCAGAGGATGATGAATGAATCTGTGGAATTCATTGCCCTGGATAACTGTGGAAGCCAAGTCACTGAGTATATTAAAGCAGTGATTGATACGTTCTTGATTGACCAGTGCATCGAAGGTTTCAGACAGAAAGCAGGAAAATGGGTTAAGAGAGATAATAAATCAGCAATGATGGAATGGCGGAGCAGACTTGATGAGCCAAAAGGCCTAATTCTGATCCCATGTCTTATGGTCAAATAATATTGGTTGTAAGTTTCACCCACTCAGAAACAACTTTTTGATCTTTAGAAGGGTCAGCTGCTGTATTAAAAAACTGAGTTTGGCCTACACTGTCATTTTCCACAGGGTAGAAATGACAATTACTAGAAAGTGTAGCTTTAAGGTGAGAGGGGTAAAGTTTAAATGTTATTGACTGGGCAACTTTTAGTTTTACACAGAAAGTGGTAAATGCCTGGAATACACACTGGAATAAGGGTGGTGGTGGAAAGCATAAACAATAAGCTAGTGGGGCTGATGGCAGAACAGAGATGTCTGAAGTTTCTGGAAATAGTTCACAAGGCGCAGGATAGACAATTCCCACAGAGATACTAAAGAGACGACAGCTGCATTGGTCATGATCTTTCAAGAATCACTTGATTTTGGCATGGTCCCAGAGGACTGGAAGACTGCAAATGTCACTCCACTCTTTAAGAAGGGATGAAGGCAAAAGAAAATAAATTATAGGCCAGTTAGCCTAACCTCAGTGATTGGGAAAGTGTTGGGAGTCTAGCATTGGTTCCCAGGTAGTTGGAGACTAAAGATAAAATGAGTCAAAGTCAGCATGGTTTCTGTAAAGGGAAATCTTGCCTGACAAATCCATTAAAGTTCTTCGAGGAATTAACAAGGGTGGACAAAGGAGAGACAGTGGATGTCATTTACTGTACTTGGATTTTCAGAAGGCGTTTGATAAGGTGCCACATGAGATAAAATCCTATGGCGTTACAGGAAAGATACTGGTGTGGATAATGGAATGGCTGACAGGCAGGAGGCAACGAGTGGGAATAAAAGGGGCCTTTTCTGGTTGGCTCTTCTGTGACTAGTGGTGTTCCTCAGGGGTTAATGAATTAGATATTGGAATTGATGGTTTCGTGACAAAGTTTGCAAATGATGCGAAGCTAGGAGGAGGGGTAGGTGGTGCAGAGGAAGCAATGCGATTGCAGCAGGACTGAGACAAATCGGAATAATGGGCAAAAATGTGGCAGATGGAATACAGCGTTGGGAAATGTATGATAATGCATTTTGGTAAAAGGAGCAATAGTGCAGACTATTATCTAAATGGGGTGAAGGTTCAGATATCAGAGGTGCAGACAGACTTAGGAGTCCTCGTGCAAGACTCCCAGAAGGTTAATTTACAGGTTGAGTCTGTGGTAAAGAAATGCAATGTTGGCATTTATTTCAAGGGGATGAGAATATAAAATTAAGGAGATAATGCTGAGCTTTTATAAGACACTAGTCAGACCACACTTGGAGTACTGTCAACAGTTTTGGATCCAATATCTCAGAAAGGATGTGGTATCATTGGAGAGAGTCCAGAGGAGGTTCATGCAGATGATTCCAGGAATTAAGTGATTAACATATGAGGAGCATTTCACAGCTTTGGGCCTGTACTCACTGGAATTTAGAAGAATGCAATGGGGGAAGAGATATCGCATTGACACCTACTGAATATTGAAAGGACTAGATAGGGTGGATGTGGAAAGAATATTGACTCTGGTGAAGGCATCTGGAACTAGGAAAATTGAGGGGTGATCCTTTAGCCAAAGAAGAGTAAATCTGTGGAATGCTCTGCCACTGATTGCGGTGGAGGCCAAGTCCGTGGGTATATTTAAGGCGGAAGTAGATCATTTCCTGATTGGTCAGGGCATCAAAGGATATGGCAAGAAGGTAGGTGTATGGGGTTGAGTGGAATCCGGGATCAGCCATGATGAAATGGGGAACAGACTCAATGGGCTGAATGGCCTAATTCTGCCCCTATGTCTTATTTTCTTCTTAATGTGGCTTGCGCGTTACATGCTTGGGTGATCATGGGTCTTCTTATCGAACGATCCCTTGCAGCGTCAATAATATCTCGCACATGGGGGATGTCACGTGATGACGTAGGATCAAGACGTGGAAATCCAGCTCTCCAGTGAAAAAAACAGTAAAATAATGTTTAAGTGAAGAAAAGTTAGTAAATACTTTTTAAAAATTACTTATAAACTACTCAGGATTGTCTAGACAACACAAGTTGGAAAAGAATCAAGGCCGGCAGCCATGAAAGAGCCTTGGGCTCAAGTGCATTTTACCTCCGGCGATACAGAACAGAAAACTGCGGCAACATCAACTGTTCCCAAAAAAAAAGAACAACAGGAATTGCGCATGTGTGAAGGAACGGGCATGCGCAAACACAAGTAACCCAAACTACAAATCCCAGCTATGATCGGAACTGAAAGTGAATATGAGGTGGAATCAGATTCTCTGGATAAACCAGATGAAGATGAAGAGACAAACAAAGAAGAGCAACAGGAAGAGGTTGGAGTTGATATTGGAGACATAAAAAATCTTTGGTGCAAATAATGCATGAATTAAAAGCATTAAAAGTAATAAAAAGATATTAAAGTATGAAGATTATGTTTGATAAAATGATGAAAAGACAGGACAAAATGGACAAGAAAATTAAAAACTTGGAAGAAATAACGGGAGACACCATTGATAGAGTGAATAAAATGGAAGATAATATTTCTGCCTGGACATCAGAAAGAAAACAGTTATTGGAAAAAGTGGATGTACTTGAAAATTTTAACAGACGAAATAATATTAAGATTGTTGGACTTAAAGAAGGTATAGAGGGAGAGGATCCAATAATTTTTTTTCAAAAATGGATTCCGGAAATTTTGGAAATGGAGGAAGGAACCCAGTTAATTGAAATAGGGAGGGTTCACTGAGCCTTAAGATCAAGACCTCAAGTTGATCAAAACCCATGATCAATCTTGATAAAATACTTAAGATATCAAGATAAAGAAAAGATCCTGAAGGCGGTTGCCCAACGTGCCAGAAAGAGAAACGGGCCATTGATGATAGCAGGGAAAACAGTTTTTTTCTATCCTGGTATAAATTATGACCTTTTGAAGAGAAAGAAGGAATTTAACCCAGCGAAAAAAGTTTTATGGGAAAAGGGTTATACATTTATATTGCGCCACCCGGCAACCCTGGTAATTTTTTTGGATGACGGAAAAAGAAGATCTTTTACTGATTATCCGGATGCTGAAGAATTTGCACAAGAACTCCCAAATATTCGCTAACCACAGCCAAAGATTTAAAAGTGAAACAGATTAAAGATGAAGACGGACAGTGAATGGAGTTGATGGATGTTTAATGATAAAAGAATATTTAAATATATTCTTAATTATATGATACAGGGGGAGAAAGGTAAAAATTTGAGAAATATTAATCGAGAGTAGCGATATTTTTTCTTATATATACTTTTTTATGTTACAGGGGAGCTGGGGGAACTTTGGATTGATTGCTATGGAATTCATGTGTGTAATCATGGCGATTGCCATGACCCGCACAATGGAGGGGGGTAATGTTGTGTTTTTTCTTTATTCACATTAGTAGGGGGGTATTTTGTTATTTTTTTTCTTTATAATCTATTTTTCTTTAATCTTTCTTTCTTTGCCTGGACAATGGGGGGTGGGGGTGGGGGGAGACCACATAGCAACATGGAGAATTTTAAAAACATTCCCCAAGGATCTACAAAAGTTGAAAAGTTAGGTATTACTATAGACTAGAGTAACCTTGTTAAAAATAATGACTAATTTACTGAATTTTAAAAGTTTTAATGTTAACGGGCTTAATGGACCGGTGAAAAGAAAAAGAATTTTAACATACATTAAGAAAATGAAAATAGATATAGCTTTTAGCTGCATTCCATTTGAAAAAATACTTATAATTTAAGAGATAAATACGAAATATTTCTGAAAATTTGGCACCCTTGTTTACAAAAGATAGGATTAAATATATAGGTGCTCCAAAGATAAAATTATTGGTTATTTGGGGAAAGAAATAAATATATATACTAAAGCTATTATGAACTCTATGGAGCATGTGGTATCCAGGCATTCTTTCTTTCTTTTTTTTTCTCTCTTCTATAGGGATATGTTAGGAGGAGGGGTTAAGGGGAGGGGGAAGGGTTGATAACTTTGTTTTCCTTCTGTAACCATTTGAAAATTCAATTAAAAAATTTTATATATAAAAAAATGATATCTCGCACATTTAGCTTTGTTAGTTCTTTCACAGTGTCCAAATATTTTCTTCTTTGCCTTTCTCTTCTGTTTCCCAGGCATAAGGCCATGTAATGTAAGGCATTCTATTTCTCCCTTTCTGATTACATGGCACAGGAAATTAAGTTTCCTCTCATTTAATGTTCTCATTAAAGATCTTTTTGTATGGGCACGTTGGAGTACTGTCTCATTAGTTACCCTATCTCTATATGATATTTTCAGCATTCTTCTAAGAAACCACATTTCTGTTGCTTCTAAGTTTCTTTGGAGTTCTGGTGTTATAGTCCATGTTTTGGAAGCATACTGAAAGATTGACCAGATGTTACATTTTAGTAACCCTTGTTGTCATAGAAATGTGTCTGTTGGTAAAAATGGATTTCATTTTTTGGAAGTTGGTTTTGGCAGTGGCAATTCTTTTTATTTCTACTTCTAGCATCTTGTGATATAAAGCTACTTAGGTAATTAAAGCTGGTCCTTTGTTCAATCTCTTGGTTACCAATGTACAATTGGAAGTTGGGATTATCCTGCTGCTTTGATATTACATTACATTTGGTGTTTTACAGTTAATGGTTAGACCAAAATCTGCACTTGTTTGTACTACTTTGTCTAGGAGGATTTGTTGGTCTTCTGCAGCACTTGCTATTGGTGTGGCATCATCTGCATATCTTATATTGTTGATGTTAACACCTCCAATTTTTATTCCATCTAGGTCTTCTATTTCTTTGAGAATCATTTCACTATAGATATTAAATAATTCTGGTAAGGCAATGCATCCTTGTCTAATTCGTCTTGAATTTTAGTCCAACTGCTTATCAATTTTAACTGCAGCTGTTTGATTCCAATATAAATTTTGAAGCAATTGTTGGTCCCTTCATTCAATGTTTAGTTTAGCGAGAATTTGAAATAGTTTTTCATGTTGCACTTTATCAAATGCTTTAGTGAAATCAATAAAACTTAAAAAGATACCATTTTGATATTCAATTGCCCTTTCTGAAAGCATCCGTAGTATGAAAATTGTGTTCCTAGTTCCTCTATCCTTAATAAACCCATATTGCAGTTTAGAAGCTTCTGGCCTTGTTTTTAATTCAACTCAGAACAATTCTCAATAAAATCTTTATTATGTAACTCATAAGACTGATTGTTCTATAATTTTCGCAGTCAATAGTTCCAGGAATTTGCACAATTGTCTGATCTGTCTGTCTAGCTCTCTGTATTGCACTTCATTATTCTTCACTAACCTTCTTTGTTCCATCAGATCTAGAATTTCTTGGGTTATACATCCCTTGGGCTGATTGCTGTATAGCATATTTAAATCTGTCCCAAGTAGGTGTTTCATTTTTGTTGAGGTGCTCTTCAACAGCTGTTTTGAATTGTTGCTTAAGTATGTTACCATTTTTAAGTTCCCCCAACATATACTTCTTTCTCTTTTTTCCACATTTCAGTTTCTTTAATTTTGCTTTGATGGTAGCTATTACTGGATGGTGATCTGAACCACAGTCTGCTCCTGGGTAGGATTTAGAATTTGTGATATTATTTCTAAAGCATTCATTGGTGGTAATGGAATCTATTTGATTCCTTGTTCTATCTCCAGGGCTAATCCAAGTACACAGTCTACATGGATGGTTTTTATACTAAGTATTGGTGATCACTTGGTTGCTTCTGACACACCGATCAGTAAACCTTTCTCCATTTTCATTTTTCTCCCCTAATCCAAAAGGTCCGATGATGTTATCAACCCTTTCCTGTCTTATGTCTTATAATGAAGTTTATATGCCTTTAGAAACAAATGAATATGCAGGGATTGGATAGAGACCACATGCAGGCAGAAGGAATTTATTTAGATTAGCATCATGATCATGGGCACATACCATGGGCTGAAGGGTTTGCTCCTGTGCTGTATGATCTAATTTATAGAGATTTTATACAAATCTAACTCTATTCAGCCATCTTTAAAATAGATGGAAAGATTTTTGTTTTTCTACTTATAAGAATCCTGCAATTTTTTTCATTTACTTGTCAGTAATTGCTGGCTGAATTCTATTCCTTCGCTTTTCTGACTTTAGTATTTTCCTGGCCGGCTCCGGCTTGCTCTGTCTCTCCACGTTCAATTCTCTTCCTCAAATGAACTCATTACACTGGCTTTGATTTTGTAAATCCGCAGTTTTTAGAACCTGTTACTGTAATTCTCCCATTTGATGAAGAGTCTCGCCCTCGTCCCGCGCGCTTCCAGAAGGTTCCGGCGGCGCCGCGCGCCAGAGGCCGTTGCTGCCGTTGACAGTTGGAAAAGGCGGGAGCGGCGTTCGGCTCAGTCGCACTTGCAGAAAAGTACAATAAAACTCTTCAACCATGTTTTCCTTCACTTTGGAGTGCTAGGGTTTATGAAAACTTGTCCACTCACGGTGGCCGAGCTCGTTGGTATTCGTATCCCCTCTCGGACGTTCTTGTTTAGAGACATACTTTCATTTGTTACTTGAGGAACTATTTGAAGTGAGTATTATGTTAGTCCTGGAGGAAGGTATAAAAGGTGCGAGAGGGGTATTGGCGGTAGGAGCAATGCACGATAACTTTAGGAATTAGTTTTAAGGTTTTCCGTAAAGATCTCTCCCTCCAAAAAAAAGCAGCGTTCATCTTAAAATAGTCGCTATTCCCATTGTTTTAACGCAAACATTCAGGTGTTTGAGTTCAGGAAGTCTTTCTTTATACTTCTTTCCCTGTGGCATTAAGGAATAGTTAACTTTGGCCCAAACATTTTACCTGGCAGATCTGGCTGCATTTTTCATATAGTCGCCTCCTGTGTCTGTCAGTAGGGTTGGCACTTTTCTGTGTGATGGACTCTGAACAGGATCCATGACTGGGTTTTGCTTCTGGACTATACTGTAATCTGGGATTTGCGGGGAATTTCCCCCAGGCAGGGTGAGCCAGGTCAAATCAAGTTTATTGCCATGTACACAAGTATGGGGAGGTAAAGGTACAATGGAAATCTTGCAGCAGCATTGTGGGCACATAGGTTCAGGGGAAGAAACACAAAAGATTAATTCTACCTAATAAGGGAGGTGGTATCTAATGAAGTGGCCACTAAGTGTTTGTTCGTGTCTTCTGTTGCCAAAATTAATCCACGTCAAGGTTTTTGTGCATTCAGAGATGCTCACTGTTGTAACATGTTTGAGCTAATTGCACTTTCCTGTGAACTTGAACCAGTCTGGCCATTGTCCTCTGACCCCTCACATTAACAAAGGATTTCTGCCCACAAAAATGCTGCTCAAGGGATTTTTGCAGTTTGTTCGTGAAAATTCCAGGAGATCAGCGGTTTCTGAGATACTCAAGTTACCCCATCAGGCACCAATAATCATTCCACAGTCAAAGTCACTTACATTGTATTTCTTCCCTGTTCTGGTGTCTGATCTGAACCACTAAAGCTCTTGACCATGTTGCATACTTTTATGCATTGAGCTGCTGTCATGTGATTAGTTGATTAGATATTTGCATTGTACAGTGTACAGGTGTCCCTATTAAAGTAGACACTGAGTATATATTGCTATTTTCCTTCAACAATGGTCAAAAGTCTGAATGCATTGCCTGGGGATTCCTTAGCAATGCAGATTTCAGCAGCTCTGAAAGGTAGGGTGCCAACACATTTCACAGCGATAATGAACGAGTCTTAGCCGTGGAAAATGGTAATGAAATAAAACAAAATCCTTGTGGCTTTGAACCAGAATTTGGATAAATGAAAAGGAATGGATCGCAGAATTACAATGAAACAACAGTGGAAAGAAATTAATTGTATTTCTAAAGAGTTAGCTGAATAACTCCTCTATAATACACACAAAATGCTGCAGGAACTCAGTGTGCCAGGCAGCATCTTTGAAGAGAAATAAACAGTCGATGTTTTGAGCCGAGACCCTTCATCAGGACTGAAAATAAAGGGAGCAGAAGCCAGAGTAAGAAGATGGGGAGAGGGGGTATAGTACAAGCTGGCAAGTGATAAGTGAGACCAGGTGAGGAGAAAGGGTGATAATTTAAGACTCTGGGAAGTGATTGGTGGAAGGAGTTACAGGGTTGAAGATGAAGTCTAATAGGAGAGGACAGTGGACTGTGGAATAATGGGAAAGAGTGAGAAAAACTGGAGGAAGGTCATTAGGGCAGAGGAGCAAAAGAGGTGTGAGAGGGTAATCAGCATGGGAAACAGAAAGAAAGCAGTAGGGTGGGGGTTAAAACAGAAGGGAGTGATTACCAAAAGTTTAAGAAAATGATGTTCATGACATCAGGTTGGAGACTACACAGATAGTATATGAAGTGTTGCCCAACCTGAGTTGGGCCTCACGTCAGTACAGGAGGCCGTGGACAGAAATGTCAATACGGAATAGGAAATCAAATTGAAACAGGTGCCTACTGAGAGGTGTTGCCTGTTGTGGCAGACAGAGCAAAGGTGTTCCATGAAGTGGTCCCTCAATCTGTGTTGATCCTCATCGATGTAGAGGAGACTACAATGGAAGTATTAGATAAAATAGATGAACCTGTCAAACTTGTAAGTGACCTTACCTAGAAGGACTATTTAAGGCCCTAAATGTCAGTGATGGAGGATGTGTTGGGGTAGGTGTAGGACTTGACATGGTCACAGGAATAGGGTGCAGATAGAAGATCAACGGTGGAGAGCCCTGCTAGTAGCCAATGGGGTAACATCTTTTTGAACTTGCTCCTTACCTTATCTACCAGTTTTATCTACCTTGTTTCCTAGCAGTTTTTTGAAACCTTATTATAAATCTTAATATCACTATTATGTCTTTGAAAAAGACTAAAGTTTCTGCAAAAGAAAAAGAAGATGATTCTCCAACCACTTTGGAATCAATTGGAGATTTCCTTAAAAAGCAAAGAACAGAACTCTGAGGAATTTCAACATCTTAATGTTAAGCTGGACACTATTCAACAAACTCTAATCGAACATAAAAGAATTAAGGAGAATAAATAAACTTTGTCGATACTGAAAGTGGACTGAGAAGACATGAATAAGCTCTGCAAAAAGTTATCATTATCTAATGAAAAATTAACAAAGAAGATTAACAACCTGGAAAGCAGAAGCAGAAGGAACAATCTACATACTCTGGGTTTTGAAGAATCAATTAACGATGCCCACCCCATGGAGTTCTTTGCAAGTTTTCTGAAGCAGTTATTCCCTGATTTATTGCCATCTGTGCCCAAGTTGGACCACGCTCACCGGTCACTGACCCCCAAACCAAAGTCGGGAGAGCGACCTAGGTCTGTTATTTTATGTTTTCATGAATTTCCTACTAAGGAGCTTTTAATCTGTCATACCCGTCGAGTAGGAATGATCAATTACAATGGGAAGATGATCAGATTCGTGGAAGATTATACACTGGAGGTTATGGCTGAACATGCTAAGTACAAAGCGGTCATGTCACTGCTTTATAATAAAGGGTTTAAACCCTTCCTTTACTTCCCCACATGTCTTGGAATCATTCTGAAAAATGGTGTGCTGAAATGGCTGGGATTGGTTGAACTCACACAGAAGTTTTTGAAAGCAGAAGATTAATTGTGTTATATCTCTTACAAGAACAAATATCTTTTTAATGTTTTATAGAATAAGGTTTTAACAAACTTATGTTTTGACTGTGTATATCTTGTTTTTTGATAATTTGATTTTTTGACTACTTTATTCCTATTTTTGAGGTTTTTCTGTATGTATATATTTTTTAAATTTGTTGAATCCTCTTATGTTTTGGATTTTTGATCTAAGTTTTTTTTTCTCTGTTTTGTCTTGGTAGGAACATAATAACCTTGAATGATTGGAGTTTTGTCAGCAGGATTTCTTTGGGAGGGTTGTCTTTTGGTTTCAGCATGCTGACTGTTCTTTGGCTGGGTTTTTGGCTTTGGAAGGGGGAGGGGGTGGGGTCTCTTTTCTTTTTTCTCTGGAAGCTGGGTTGAGCTACCATCCAAATTTTATGTTTGAGTATCTTATTTTATGGTTCGTTCTCTGGTTCTAATAATTTATGGTCAGATCTTTTAATTCTTCTGTTAATTAGAATTTATAATGGATCGAAATATTAATTTACTTAGTTTTAATGTGAAAGGGTTAAATCATCCTGTGAAATGGAATAAGATTTTTGCTTATATTAAGAAACACATGTACGTAGTTGTGACATCACATGCCTTTTTAATCAGTGGAGGGATCTACAATTTCATTCTTCATTTAGAGCACAATCTCGAGTCTTGATTTTTATAGATAACACAATTTCTTTTTTTCAACATAAAGTTATCTCTGACCCTAATGGGCAATTTGTTATAGTGTTAGGAAAACTAGATAATAAATTAATTGTATTTGCTAATGTGCAGTGTGGGTGACTCAGGAGTTTTCAATTAGACCAGAAATGTGCTTTGGCACCAGATCCTGAACTATACAAAAGACGTATTGAAATTGAAACTAAATTTGATCTTCTTATAATGTATCCAATTGAAAGCAAACTTTTAAAAGATAGAAGCCAATACTATATACGTGGAGAAAAAACTGGTAGACTATTGGCTAATCAATTGAAGACCTCTATAGCTAAATGGCAAATCAAAGAAATTTGCAAAACCAGTGGTGATATGACAACTGACCATTTTGAAATAAATGACACTTCTTGAGAAATTTATTCTAAATTGTATAGTAATGATTCTGTTAAAGATAATACTGCAATGAATGATTTTTTTTTTAGATGAATTAAACATTCCTGGACTTTCGGTTGATAATCAAAAGCAGTTGGATCAACCTATTTCTCAGAAGGAAATCACTGAGGCTATATGTTCATTGCGTTCTGGGAAATCGCCAGGAGAATTTTATAAAGCTTTTTCTTCACTGCTTGTACCTTATTTATGTTCTACCCTTACTGATTCCTTCAAGGTGGGGAAGTTGCCACAGTCTTTTTACAAAACTTACGTTGTGCTTATTCTTAAAAAGAATAAAAATACCACTGAATGCTCTTCAAAGATTAAAGAACAATACAGCACAGTACAGGCCATTTGGCCCACAATGTTGTGCCAACCCTTAAACCCTGCCCGCATATAACCCTCCACCCTAATTTCCTCCATATACCTGTCTAGTAATCTCTTAAATTTCACTAGTGTATCTGCCTCCACCACTGCCTCAGGCAGAGCATTCCACGCACCAACCACACTCTGAATAAAAAACCTTCCTCTAATATCCCTTAAACTTTCCTCCCCTTACCTTAAAGCCATGACCTCTTGTACTGAGCAGTGTGCCCTGGGGAAGAGGTGCTGGCTGTCCACTCTATCTATTTCTCTTAATATCTTGTATACCTCTATCATGTCACCTCTCATCCTCCTTCTCTCCAGAGAGTAAAGCCCTAGCTCCCTTAATCTCTGATCATAATGCATACTCTCAAAACCAGGCAGCATCCTGGTAAATCTTCTCTGTACCCTTTCCAATGCTTCCACATCCTTTCTAAGGTGAGGCAACCAGAACTGGACACAGTACTCCAAATGTGGCCTAAATAGAGTTTTATAGCGCTGCGTCATTACCCCGTGACTCTTAAATTCTGTCCCTTGACCTATAAAAGCTAACACTCCATAAGCTTTCTTAACTACCCTACCTACCTGTGAAGCAACTTTCAGGGATCTGTGGACATGTACCCCCAGATCCCTCTGCTCCTCCACACTCCCAAATATCCTGCCATTTACTTTGTATCCTGCCTTGGAGTTTGTCCTTCCAAAGTGTACCACCTCACACTTCTCTGGGTTGAACTCCATCTGCCACTTCTCAGCCCACTTCTGCATCCTGTCAATGTCTCCCTGCAACCTTTGACAATCCTCAACACTATCAACAACACCACTAACCTTTGTGTTGTCTGCAAACTTGCCAACCCACCCTTCTACCCCCACATGCAGGTAATTAATAAAAGTCACGAAAAGTAGAGGTCCCAGAACTGATCCTTGTGGGACACCATGCCTTCTGACTTCCTGAGTAAGCCTACCATATGGTACCTTGTCAAATGCCTTACTAAAATCCATGTAGATCACATTCACTGCACTACCTTCATCTATATGCCTGGTCACCTCCTCAAAGCACTCTATCAGGCTTGTTAGACACTATCTGCCCTTCACAAAGCCATGCTGACTGTCCCTGATCAGACCATGATTCTCTAAATGCCCACACATTCTATCTCTAAGAATCTTTTCCAACAGCTTTCCCACCACAGATGTAAGGCTCACTGGTCTATAATTATCTGGACTATCCGTACTACCTTTTTTGAACAAGGGGACAACATTCACCTCCCTCCTATCCTCCGGTACCGTTCCCGTGGACAATAAGGACATAAAGATCCTACCCAGAGGCTCAACAATCTCTTCCCTTGCCTCGTGGAGCAGCCTGGGGAATATTCCGTCATGCCCCAGGGACTTATCCATCCTAATGTATTTTAACAACTCCAACACCTCTTCTCCCTTATGCTCCAGAACATCAACCTCAATCATGTTGTCCTCACCGTCATCAAGTTCCCTCTCAGTGGTGAATACCGAAGAGAAGTATTCATTGAGGACCTCCCTCACTTCCACAGCCTCCAGGCACATCTTCCCACCCTTATCTCTAATTGGTCCTATCTTCACTGCTGTCAACCTTTTGTTCTTCACGTAATTGAAGAATGCCTTTGGGTTTTCCTTTACCCTACTCGCCAAGGCCTTCTCATGTCCCCTTCTTGCTCTCCTCAGCCCCTTCTTAAGCTCCTTTCTTGTGACCCTATATTCCTCAATAGACTTATCTGATCCTTGCTTCCTAAACCTTACGTATGCTGCCTTCTTCCATCTGACTAGATTCTCCACCTCACTTGCCACCCATGGTTCCTTCATCCTACCATTCTTTATCTTCCTCACCGGGCCAAATTTATCTCTAACATCCTGCAAGAGATCCCTAAACATTGACCACATGTCCATAGTACATTTCCCTGCAAAAACATCATCCCAATTCACACATGCAAGTTCTAGCCTTATAGCCTCATAATTTGTCCTCATTAAACATTAAGCATTCTCTATCCAAGGAAATATTGGAATGTGTGATTTCTCTGGATGAGGAGAAGGCTTTTGATTGAGTTGAATGGAATTACCTATTTAAAACCTGAGAAAAATTTAGTTTTGGGCCCAATTTTATTCATTGGATCAAATTACTTACCTCCCTCTGCTCGGGTCCTTACTAATTTTCAGATTTCTAAACCAATTAAACTCCAATGTGGAACCAGACAAGGACGTCCATTGAGCCCTTTGTTTTTTGATTTGGTATTAGAACCTTTAGCAATTGCCTTCGAGAGTCTAAAGAGATCACCGGTATCTTAAGGAAAGGTACTATTCATAAAGTCTCACTTTATGCTGATAACCTATTGCTTTTGATATCTAATGTTACAACTTCTTTATCCTCTATGTTTCTTTTACTGACTAATTTTAGTCAGTTTTTAGGATATAAATTGAATTTACATAAGAGTTGTTTCCTTTAAATAATTTGATACCAACCAATATTAACCTTCCTATTAAAATTGTAAGAAAACAATTTACATATTTGGGTGTAACAATCACTAAGAATTATAAAGATATATTTAAAGAAAATTTTTTAACCTTAATGAATTATATGAAAAATTCACCTTCTAATTGGTTGCTTCTCTCTTTATCATTGATTGCTCGAATCAATTCTATTAAAGTGAATATTTTACTTAAATTTATATACCTTTTTCAAACCGTACCTGTTTTTATACCTAAGTCTTTGATTCTTTAGATTCGATTCTTTCTTCCTATATATGGAAGACCAGAAAACCCTGATTAAATAAAGCCCACCTTCAAAAAATTAAAAAGAATGGAAGCCTTGCTCTACCCAATTTTAGATTATATTTTTGGGAAATTAACATATGAAATCTTATGTTCTGGTTATATTATGTTAATTGTGAGGATTGCCCAATATGGGTCTTTTTGGAAGCCAACTCTGTTACAAAATTTTCTATTACCTGTACTTCTCTTCTTGATCCTCTCTTCCTTTACCTTTATTAAATAAATTAACTGACAGTTTGGTGGTTAAACACACTTTGAGGATCTGGCTAGTTCAGAAAACGTTTCGGTTTATTGAGATTTTTCCCTTTCTATTTTTTCTAAATTTTTTTAAACCATCTACAACCGATCTGTTTTTTTTCAGAGAATGGGATAGATTAGGCATTAAACGATTTCAGTATCTGTTTGTTGGAGGGAATCTTTCTTCTTTTGAGCAGCTCTCAGTGAAATATAACATATCAAATACCCACTTTTTTTGATATCTGCAGTTTAGAGATTTCTTAAGATCTAAATAAACTACATATATTTCCTACTAGCCTGGAAAAGAACACAATAGATGTAATTTTTAATCTGAAACCTTTTGAGAATGGCTCAATATCTTATATTTATGGTCTGTTGTTGGGATTGAGAATGGCTCCTTTAGACAAAATTAAAAAAGATTGGGAAAAGGATTTACAGATTTCATCATCTGATGAGACCTGGAGGGCTATTTTCAAAATGGTTCTTCATCATTATGTGCTCATCATTTCCCTCCTACAATTTAAAGTGGTACATAGGGCTCATATGTCTAAAGGCAAGCTCTCTCGTTTTTTTTGCAGATATATCTCCTTATTGTGACGGATGTAATAAGACAGATGTAATAATGGAGAGGCTTCATTAATTCATATGTTTTGGTCAAGTTTGATCCTTGAAACATATTGGAAAAATGTATTCCAAACTTTTTCTGTACTTTTTAAAGTTAATTTTAAGCCCAATCCTTTGACTGCCTTATTTGGTATTGTTGAGGAAAGAGTTATAATTTTGGAGCCTTCTCATTTGCAGGTACTGTACTGGCTTTTATTTCTCTTATGGCTAAGAGGGAAATCTTGCTTAAATGGAAGGAGGTTGCCCCCCCCCCCACACACATGCTCAATGGTTATGCGATGTTATGTCATGTTTAAATTTAGAGAGGATTTGTTGTTCATTTTCTGATTCTAACCAAGATTTTCAAATGCTATGGGGACCCTTTCTGAACTATTTAAAAAATCTTTGAATTGTTATTATTATTAAAATATAGATCTGGGCTATTATTATAAAACTCTATATGGTAAAGTACTCTTTTTTTCTCTTGTTTTTTACAAACCAGTTTTGTCTTGGTAGTGGGTGTAGATTTTTTAAGTAGTATAATTAACTATTATTGCATTTCATAATTCAATTTATTTTATTTGATCATGAATATGGGATACCATGATTGTATCAGTGCGATTTATATATAGTGCATTTTGTGCTATCTTATTTTGATTTATAATGTATCCTTATGAATTCTGTATTTGTCTAAATGAAATTTAATAAAAATATTGGAAAGATAGCTCAATGGTGAGGGATGATTGGATAACAGAGTGGAATCTACAGAAAGCAGAGAGGGGGATTGGTAGGAGGGAAAGATGCGCTTAGTGGTAAGATCCCATTGGAGACAGTAGAAGTTACAGAGAATGATGTTCTGGATATGGAGGTCTGCGGGTGATAGGTAAGGACAAGGAGAACCCCTTCTTTGTTATGATGAAGTCAGGAAGGGGTAAGGGTGGATGTGTAGTAAATGGAGGAGACGGATGAAGGCAGCATTGATAGCGGTGGAAGGGATACCCTTAATGCTGCCCTCTCCTGCATTTCCTCCATTTCCCACATGTCTGCCTTTACCTCATTCCCTCACTGTCATGGACCATCAAGTAAAAGGAAGGTGGTGTGGAACTAGAGGGAGCGATGTGCAGGTCATGAGGATGAGAGGGTATCCAGAATGGGGAACGGTAAAAGAGAGACAAAAGAAGGGGTAGAGGGTAGAAACAAAGGGGAGTGATGATTGGAAGTTAGAGAAATTGATGTTTGTGCTATCAGGTTAGAGTCTATCCAGATAGGATATAAGATGTTACTCCTCAAACCAGTTGGCCTCATCAGTTACTCCTCCAACCAGCTGGCCTCATCATGACAGTAGAGGAGCTGTACAGGAAATGAAGGAGATGCCGGTGAGGGCATCATTGATAGTGGTGGTAGGGAAACTATTGATGATTTCCTCACCTGATGCTCCTCCATTTCCCATACATCTGCCCTCTCCTATATCCAAGCTGTAGTAACAGGGATAGAATCCTCCTTGTCCATCATACCTGTCACTTCATGAGCTTCTGTATCCAGCATATCATTCTCTGCAACTATTGCTATCTCCAATGGGATCCTACCAGCAGGGATATCTTCACACCCTCAACTCTCTATGTGACTTCCTTATCCACTTGTCCCTTCCTCTTGGCACCTGCGCCTGTAACTACACCTGCTCCTACACCTTCAGCCTCACCTCCATGCAGTCCTAACCAGTCCTTTCAGGCAAGGTGATGCTTCATCTGCGTGTCTGTCGAGGTCATTTACCGTATCTGGTGCTCCCAGTGTGGCCTCCTCTAAATCAGTGTGACCTGATGCAGATTAGGGGATCATTTCATACAGCACCTTCACTCTGTCCACCACAACAGCCAGTATCTCCTTGTCCACCCATATCAATTCGACTTTCCAATCCTATATCGACATGTCTGTCCAAGGTCTCATTTACTGTCATGTTGAGATCCAACTCATCTTGCTGAGCATCACCTCATATTCTGCCTGGGTAGCTCCCAACCTGAGGTCTAATTTCTGGTAATCACTCCCCTCAGATTTTACTTTCTTTCCCCCTCATTTCCATTTCTCATTCTGGTTACCCTTTCACACCTTCTCTTCTCCACCCTCATGACCTGCCATCACCACGCTCTGAATTCCCACCTTCTTCCCTTTATTCAATGGTCCATAGTTCTCTCCAATCATCATTCTCAGCTCTTTACCTCTTCCACCTATCATCTTCTGGCTTCTCCCACCCACCCACCTTCCCCCTTACTTGGTCTCACCTATCACTCACCAACCTGTACTCTGCTCACTCCCTCTCCACCTTCTTATTCTGGTTTCTGCCCTCTTCCTTTCTAGTCCTGATGAAGGGTTTTGACCCGAAACTTTGAGGATTTATATTTCTCTCCATAGTTGCTACCTGATTGGTTCAGTTCTTCCAGCATTTTTTTGTGTTTTGCTCAAGATTACCAACATCTGCAGAACCTCTTGTGCCTGAGAATAACCCCTCAGAATAGTTTTGTGGTTTTGGTTTCAATGATAAGAATGTATATACACAATGAATGAACTTTAACTTGTTTGTTTTAGGTTTCAAAAATGAATCGAGTCAGCCTTTCTTCGAACGTCAGTGGAACGAATCTGGATTTAAGTAGTTTTTCTCAGGAGAAAAGACTCAGTAAAGTTCGCCGAAGTACTGTTGGAATGCTAGCTTTACAAGAGACAATAAAAGAAAAACAGGTATTTCTTTAAGCACATGATATTTTTGAAAAATGAGATGAAACAAACAGGCAAGTAAAAAGTACCATGTTAAAGGTAATTTCTTCCACTTGTTCTGTGTCTGCCTATTCCACAGAACTCCATGAACTTTAGGACACCTCGACCCTTTCCACCATTTGGACTTCTGATTTCCTGACCACCTCTACCTTAACTTTACTATGGATGTCCAGTCTCCATTCCTCATCGTTAAGGGCTTAAAGCCCTGAGTTACTCTTTAGAACAAAATCTAACCTTTTCCTGTCCACCAATACTCTTGGATGAACTTGTTCTTACCCTGAACAGTTTCTCTTTTTACTCATTTCACTTTCTACAAATCCATGGCGTGGCCATGGGTACTTGCATTAAACATAGAAACATAGAAAATAAGTGCAGGAGTAGGCCATTTGGCCCTTCGAGCCTGCACCACCATTCAGCATGATCATGGCTGATCATCCAACTCAGAACCCTGTACGTGCTTTCTCTCCATACCCACTGATCCCTTTAACCACAAGGGCCATATCTAACTTCCTCTTAAATATAGCCAATGAACTGGCCTCAACTGTTTCCTGTGGCAGAGAATTCCACAGATTCACCACTGTCTGTGTGAAGAAGTTTTTCCTCACCTCGGTCTTAAAAGGCTTCCCCTTTATCCTTAAACTGAGATCCCTCGTTCTGGACTCCTCCAACATCAGAAACAATCTTCCTGCATCTAGCCTGTCCAATCCCTTTAGAATTTTATACATTTCAATAAGATCCCCCCTCAGTCTTCTAAATTCTGGTGAGTATAAGCTTAGTCGATCCAGTCTTTCTTCATATGAAAGTCCTGCCATCCCAGCTCTTTGCCTGTCTTTCTGCTGATAGGGTCTCAGCCTGAAACGTTGACCATACTCTTTTTCCATAGATTCTGCCTGGCCTGCTGAGTTCTTCCAACATTTTGTGCGTGTTGCTTGGATTTCCAGCATTTGCAGATCTTCTCTTGTTTGTCAATGAATCTATTTACTTATGTTTAATTTTTGAATTTAGGCAAGGTACAGGGAAGATAGGGAAAAAAGAAAAATGAAACTTGCTCAAACACATCACTATATTATTGATGTATTGGCTAAACAACTTCAGCTGCAGAAAACTGCTGTAGAAGAATTTATCTTGGATTCACTATCTGTGAGTAATAGGTTTTAAAATGTATTAATTTTTTTCATATTACTTTGCTTCTTACTTTTTTAGCTACTCCATGGAGAAACAATCCTTTATTCCTTATCTATAGGATGATAACATTTTTTATGTTTGTTTTCATACAATTTTCTCATTTCCCTTTCACCCTCAGAAAAAAAAAATGAAGTTCCATTTTAACATCACTGCTCTACGCTCTAATACCCTGGAAAATTTTCTGGTTTTAATATAGGGAAAGTTGGTATGTGTTTAGATCTTCTTTATGAACAGACAGGATTTAATCACTATACTGATTGAAGCCTGGTCCATCAATGAATAAAAAATGGCACAAAATATATTTGAACATCTTAAGATTGTTCAGAATATTTAGGAACTGAAGTTACCTAGACATCATTTGTTTATTTTTTTATGATGGAAGACTAACAAATTTGGAGTCAACAATAACTTGAACAGTTTCAAAGTGGCCTAAGACTTTGAAAGTCCTTTGAAAGAAGAGACTTACAGTAGAATTCAAGCTTTTGAGTTACATGAGATGAAGTACAGAAGCAAGTATTTAAGCCTACTGCTCAGCACAGATTTTGACTGGTTACTGGTCATTTTTCCCACAACTAGGGGAGGAAGGTAAAGTGATTTAGCAAAGACAATCCAGAATTCAGCATCAAAACAATTGAAAGTACTGTTGGCAATAGTGAGAAAGTAAATGTTTTAAAATACAAGAAGCCAGAATCAAGGGTCATGGGCATTTTTGATGGCATCGTATTGGAATAAAATGAAGAATGGAATTTTTAAATGAAATTTCTTGCTGGTCTAGAAGCCCATTATATATTGTAATCCAGATCCAACTCATTAGTACAAATGCTAAACCAAGGATTGTATATATCCTATACTTTGTTAGAGTCATTGTTTCATATAGAATATAAAAGAGTACAGCTTAGAAGCAGGCCCCTCAGTCCAATGATGTCTGTGTGAAAAGAATGACAAAAACTAAATCCTTCTGGCTGAACCTGGTCCCTATCACTCTATTTCCTATATAGATATTCATTTGTCTATCTAACAGCCTCTTAAATGTTTCTATCATATCTCCTTACACCGCTAAGCTTGGCAGCCTGAATATCCCTTGGAGTACAGTTAAGTCAATCATCAAGAAATGGAAAGAATATGGTACAGGTGTAGATCTACCTCGAGCAGGCTGTCCTCAAAAATTGAGTGAGTGTGCAAGAAGGGTCTAGTGAGGGAGGCCACCAAGAGACCTATGACAATTCTGGAGGAGTTAGAAGCTTCAGTGGCTGAGATGGGAGAGACTGTGCATACAATAACTGTTGTCCGGGTGCTACACTAGTTGCAGCTTTATGGGAGAGTGGCAAAGAGAGAGCCACTGTTCCAAAAAAATCTCACATAAAATCTCAGCTAAAATTGGCCAAAAGGCATATGGGAGACTCTGAACTCAGCTGGAAGAAGGTTCTATGGTCTGATGAAACCAAAATTGTGCATTTTAGCCATCAGATGAAACGCTATGTTTGGCGTAAGCCAAGCACTGCAAATTAACAAAAACACACCATCCCTACCTTGAAGGATGGCAGTGGCTGCAACGTGCTGTGTGGACGCTTCACTATGAGAGTAGAGAGTAAAGTGAATGCAGTAAAATAGAAGGGAAACATGATGCAGTCTGCAAGAGAACTCTGACTTGGGAAAAGATTTGTTTTCCAGCAAGACAATGACCCCAAGCATTAAGCCAAAGTTACACATGAATAGGCAACAAAGTTAATGCCCTGGAGTGGCCAAGTCAGAACCCTGACCTCAATCTAATTAAGGATTTATGGCTGGACTTGAAAAGGGCTATTCACACATGATTCCCATGCAATCTGACGGAGCTTGAGCAGTTTTGATAAAGAAGAATGGGGAAAAATTGTAGTGTCCAGATGTGTAAAACTGAGAGAGACCCTATCCACACAGATTCAAGGCTGTAATTGCTACCAAAGGTGCATCTACTAAATACTGACTTGAAAGGGGTGAATACTTATACAATCAATTATTTTGTATAACCATATAACAATTACAGCATGGAAACAGGCCATCTCAGCCCTTCTAGTCCATGCTGAGCATTTACTGTCACCTAGTCCCACTGATCTGCACTCAGCCCATAACCCTCCATTCCTTTCCTGTCCATATACCTATCCAATTTTTTTTTAAATGACAAGATTGAACCTGCCTCTACCACTTCTACTGGAAGCTCATTCCACAGAGCTACCACTCTCTGAGTAAAGAAGTTCCCCCTCGTGTTACCCCTAAACTTTTGCCCCCTAACTCTCAACTCATGTCCTCTTGTTTGAATCTCCTCTACTCTCAATGGAAATAGCCTATCCACATCAACTCTATCTAACCCCCTCATAATTTTAAATACCTCTATCAAGTCCCCCCTCAACCTTCTATGCTCCAAAGAATAAAGACCTAACTTGTTCAACCTTTCTCTGTAACTTAGGTGCTAAAACCCAGGTAACATTCTAGTAAATCTCCTATGTACTCTCTCTATTTTGTTGACATCTTTCCTATAAATCAGTGACCAGAACTGTACACAATACTCCAAATTTAGCCTCACCAACGCCTTGTACAATTTTAACATTACATTCCAACTCCTATACTCAATGCTCTGATTTATAAAAGCCAGCATACCAAAAGCTTTCTTCACCACCCTATCAACTTGAGATTCCACCTTCAGGGAACTATGCACCATTATTCCTAGATCACTCTGTTCTACTGCATTCTGCAATGCCCTACTATTTACCATGTATGTCCTATTTTGATTATTCCTACCAAAATGTAGCACCTCCATCTGCCATCTTTCAGCCCACTCTTCTAACTGGCCTAAATCTCTCTGCAAGCTTTGAAAACCTAGTTCATTATCCACAATGCCACCTATCTTAGTATCATCTGTATACTTACTAATCCAATTTACCACCCCATCATCCAGATCATTAATGTATATGACAAACAACATTGGACCCAGTACAGATCCCTGAGGCACTGGCCTCCAACCTGACAAACAGTTATCCACCACTATTCTCTGGCATCTCCCATCCAGCCATTGTTGAATCCATTTTACTACTTCAATATTAATACCTAACGATTGAACTTTCATAACTAACCTTCTGTGTGGAACCTTGTCAAAGGCCTTACTGAAGTCCATATAGATAACATCCACTGCTTTACCCTCGTCAATTTTCCTAGTAACCTCTTCAAAAAATTCAATAACATTTTGCAGCCAATAAGTGCAGCCCTATTTTGTGTCTTATATGTGTAATTAATTTAGATCACTTTGTAGAAATCTGTTTTCACTTTGACACAAAAGTGTTTCTGTTGATCAGTGTCAGAAAAAGCCAAATTAAATACAGTGTGATTCAATGTTGTAAAATAATAAAACATGAAAACTTCTGGAGGGTGGGGGGGGGGTGAATACTTTTGATAGGCACTGTATATGGTGACATATATGTACTTTGATAATAAATTTAGTTTGAGCTTTGATTTCCTTCAGCTTTTTGTTTGAAATAGTTTTGAAACATTTCAAAACAAGCTGATCCAGAATTCAGGGCCAGCATGTTCCTACGAGGAAGGAAGACAAGGTTCAGCAATGTTGGGTGAAGAGAGATGTTGTAGATTTAGTCAAATGGAAAAAAGAAATAGAGGTAAGTTTTAGGAAACTAAAATGAAACACGACCCTTAAGAAAATAAAAGGAAGCAGGAAAAAATATCAGATTAGAAGTCAGATGAGCCAAAGGCGGCTTTGAAGTGTCTTTGGCAAATAGAATTATTGAAAATTCCAAGGCATTTTATGCATAATTAAAAATGAGAATAGCTAGAGAGAGGCTACGTCCACTCAGAGACGATGGAGGAAATTTATGACTGGAGACTGAGGAAGTGGATGAGTTACTAGGTAAGTATTAATATTCACCAAGGAGAAGCACATGGGGAATATAAGATCAATGTAGCATACAAGGGTGATGAGAACCTGCAAAGTGAGTCAAGGGAATTTGGTGCTACTTTAAAAGACGGGATTTCTGAGGGAGTGGTGGGTGGGGTGATCTCAGGAATGCCACATGCTAGTGAGGCAAGATATAAGAAGACAGTGCATTTCAACACTTGGCTAAGGAGATGATGCAGGAGGGAGGGTTTCAGGTTTTGGATTATTAGGTTCTCTTCCAAGGCAGATAGGAATTGTACAAATGGGACATTTTGCACGTGAACTAGAGTGGGGCCAATATCCTTGTGGCAAAGTTTGCTAGTGCTGCTTGGGCTGTTTAAAGTAGAGCTGCAGTGGGAGGGAACCAGAGTGGCAGGGCGGCAAGTGGAATGGATGTTGGGAAAGTAGATGTTAAGCCTACAAGCAAGGACAGAAATTAACTGGTTGGTAAGCAAGGTGGGGCTAATATTCTAAGATGCATCTATTTCAATACAAGAGTTTAGTAGGGATGGCAGATGAACTTAGAACTTGGATCAGTACATGGAATTACGATGTAGCCATTAGGGAGACTTGGTTCCAGGAGGGACAGGACAGGCAGCTGAATGTTTTGGTGTTCCAGTGTTTTAGACATAATAGAGGGGAAGGTGTCAAAGGGGAAGGGATAGCATTGTGTATCAGGGAAGATGTCACAGCATTTCTCAGAGAGAACACATTGGAGGGCTCTTCTGCTGAAGCAATATGCATGAAATTAAAGGATTAAAAAGAGACTATTTATGTTGTAGACTGCCCAATAGAGAAACAAGTTTGTAGGGATATAGCAGACAGTTGCAAGATATATAAGGTTGTGATTAAAGGTCATTTTAACTGTCCACATATTGTCTGGGAATCCCATACTGTAATGATATTGGATGAAAAAAAGTGTGTCAAAAATGTTCAGGAAAGTCTTCTTATTCTGCAGATGATCCATCTAGAGAGACAATGATAATGGATCCCCTCTTGGGGAATGAGGCAGGGCAGGTGACCAAATTGTGTGTAAAGAAACATCTTGGATTTAGTGATCATAATTCCATTAGTTTCAAGATAACTATGAGGAAGGTAGAACTGGTCACTGTGTTGAGATTGGAGTAAGGCCAGTTTTGATGGCATCAGAAGGGATCGGGCAAGGGTAGTTTGGGATGGATTGTTTTCCAGCAAATAGATGCTTGATAAGTCAGAGGCTTTCAAAAGGGAAACATTGAGAACACAGAATCTGTATGTTCTTGGTTGAATATAAGACAAGGCTAACAGGTTTAGAAAACTTTGGTGATTAAGGAATATAGAGGCCTTGGTAAGGGAAAATAAGGAGGTATAGGCATTTAGGATCAAAAGAGGTGTTTGAGGAGTATAAGAAAATTATGTGATTGTGGCGACCCACTTTCTACACAGGCGAACTGGCTCACAAAATGGTGCGCACATCGGCAGAGAGGCCAGCCCCAAAATGGTGCTGGGCTGCCTTCTTCACCAGCAAGGGGAGAAAGCCCATGCGCGGGAAGAAACTTCTTTAATGCACCTCTGATGTCATTTCCGCCCAGTGAGGGCGGGAACAGAACTGCGTAAAAGCCAGTGCTGCAAAGTTTGAGAAAACTAGTCTCGAAACAACTTACGGACTGACTGCATGTTGTTATTTCAGCACTATGTGTAGCACATCACTACATTGGTGACCCCAATGGTCCAAACAGGATTTGGACCAAAGATAATCGACTCTTCATCAGTTCACGCTGTTTCACTAAAACTACCAGCTTTCTGGACGCTGTGAGCAAAAGCCCAGTTCCAGATTTGGCAGATATCTTTTGATTCCACATGTTACTATTACGTGGTGAGATCCCTTGACCAGGAGACAGCCGCCCAGGTTGAGGATTTCATACAGTCACCCCCGGAAGAAGGCAAATATGCAGCATTCAAAGTGCTGCTCATAGGGACCTTTGGCCTCTCATGACGTGAACGAGGTGCCCGCTTGCTGCACCTGGACGGTTTGGGAGACAGGCTGTTTCAGCATTAATGAACGAGATGCTGGCCCTGGCTGCAGGACACAAGCCCTGCCTCATGTTTGAGCAGGTGTTCCTAGAGCAACTGCCCAAGGACATACATCTGCTGATGGCCAACGCAAGTTTCAGTGACCCCCAGAAGGTGGCAGCCCGGGCAGACATGCTGTGGAAAGCCAAGAGGGAGAGTGGGGTGTCCTTCGGACAGATTACCAAGCCATGTGCCCAACAGCAGACCAGACCAGGCCCAGCAACGGAGTACACACAACCCAGAGGCAGGAGTGAGGAGGCCGATGAACAGTGGTGTTTCTACCACCAGTGGTGGGGCACAGAAGCCTGCCATTGTCGCCTGCGCTGCAAGTTCCCGGAAAACACCAGGACAGCCCCTTGTCTGTCTGGGACAGACAGTCGGGACGCCGCTTCTTGATTGGCACTGGAGCGGAAATCAGCATCTTACCCCTGACGGGGTATGACACCCGCAACAGGGAGCCAGGACCCACCCTGAGGGCCGCAAATGGCAGCACGATATGGACCCATGGCACCCACACAGTGCAGCTGCAGTTTGGCGCCAGCAGGTTCACGTGGGACTTCACACTGGCCGCCGTGGCCCAACCACTCCTGGAGGCGGACTTCTTGCGTGCTCACAGCCTGCTGGTCGACTTGCAAGGGAAAAGACTGGTCCGTGCCAAGACTTCTCAGACGTTCTCCCTGGGTGAAGCCAAGTTACCGGCCCCACACCTGGACTCCATCATGCTGTCTGACAATGAATTCACCAGAATCCTGGTGGACTTTCCATCAGTTCTGGCACTGCAGTTCACAGCAGCCATGCCCAGACATGGAGTGCAGCACCACATTTTGACAGAGGGACCACCCCTCCACGCCTGCGCAGGAAGGCCCCCCCCGGACAAGCTCTGCCAGGCGAAGGAGGAGCTCAAGAGGATGGAGGAATTGGGGATCGTACAGATGTCCAACAGCTCATGGGCCTTCACCCCCCCTGCACGGTGCCCAAAGCAGCCAGGGGCTGGAGACCATGCAGCAACTATCGTAGACTGAACAGGGCTACAACTCCAGACTGCTACCCCATGCCGCACATACAGGACTTTGCAGCAAACCTGCATGGGGCAAGCATCTTTTCCAAAGTAGACCTCGTCTGGGGATACCATCAAATCCCAGTACACACTGAAGACATCCCCAAAACAGCACTCATCACTCCATTCGGCCTATTCAAATTCCTCTGAATGCTGCACAGATGTTCCAGTGGCTAATGGATGCAGTGGGACGTGACCTGGACTTTGTGTTCATCTATTTGGATGACATCCTCATAGCCAACAGTAGTTGTCAGGAGCATCTGTCCCACCTCTGCCAGCGCCACTCCCACTTGAGTGATTTCGGCCTCACAATCAACCCAGCCAAGTGCCAGTTTGGACTCGACACCATTGATTTCCTGAGGCACAGGATTACCAAAGACGGCAACACCTCTGCCTGCCAAGGTAGACATGATCTGCCACTTTGCCCGGCCCAACACAGTCAAAGGCCTGCAGGAGTTCGTTGGTATGCTGAACTTCTACCACTGCTTACTCCCCTCAGCAGCCCGTATCATGAGCCCTTTGTTCACCCTGATGTCGGGTAAAGGCAAGGACGTTACTTGGGACGAAGAGGCCGTGGCCACTTTTGTTAAAGCCAAGGAAGCCTTGGCAGATGCCGTGATGCTGGTGCACCCCAGAACAGATGTTCCAACTGCCCTCACAATGGATGCATCCAACACAGCAGTCGGGGGGGGGGTTGCTGGAGCAACTCATCGAGAGGCGCTGGCAACCCCTGGTGTTCTTTAGTAGGCACCTACAGCCACCCGAACGCAAGTACAGTGCTTTCGACTGGGAGCTGTTGGCACTATATCTGGCAATCCAGCATTTCAGGTACTACTTAGTTCACCGTGTTCATAGACTACAAACTATTGACCTTCGCACTCATGAAGGTGTCCGATCCCTGGTCGGCCCGCCAGCAGTGACATCTGTCCTACATCTCCAAGTACATGATGGATATCCAGCATGTCTCGGGAAAGGACAACGTCATGGTGGTTGCACTCTCCAGACCAGCTATCCAGGCCCTGTCCCGGGGGGTGGGGGGGGTGGACTATGCAGCACTGGTGGAGGCGCAGCAGGCAGATGACGAAATGCTCAGCTACAGGACCACAGTCTCGGGTTTGCAGCTGCAAGGTTTCCTCGTAGGCCCAGGTGAGAGGACCCTCCTTTGCGACGTGGCTACCAGCCAACCTTGCCCCATTGTTCTGGCAGCCTGATGGTGGCGAGTTTTCAACTTCATGCATGGCTTGGCACACCCATCTATCAGGACAACCATCTGGATGGTCTCCAGCAAGTTCGTGTGGCACGGACTTCGCAAACAGGTCAGTGAATGGGCCAAAATATGCATGCAGTGCCGAACAGCCAAGGTGCAGCGGCACACCAAAGCCCTGCCGCAGCAGTTCGAACCCACCCGCCAGAGGTTTGACCACATTCATGTGGATATCGTGGAGCCCCTGCCAGTGTCACGGGGAGCGCGGTGCCTCCTAACTATGGTAGACCAATTTACGAGATGGCCAGAGGCGGCCCCGCTCACCGACACCACCGCAGATTCCTGCGCCCGAGCGCTGATTGCAACCTAGGTAGCACGCTTCGGGTACTGGCCCACATTACCTCCAACAGAGGTGCCCAGTTCACCTCTAGCCTGTGGTCAGCTGTGGCCAGCCTGTGGGTAACACAGCAACACCACACAACTGCCTACCACTCACAGTCGTATGGACTAGTGGAACGCTTCCGCCATCACTTGAATTTGGCTCTCATGGCCCGCCTGAAAGGGCCTAACTGGGTGGACGAGCTTCCCTGGGTCCTGCTTGGAATCTGCAAAGTGCTCAAAGAGGATCTGAACACCTCATCGGCTGAGCTGGTGTACAGCGCACCCTGGTCGTTCCAGGAGAATTCATACCAGCCCCAAGAGGGCAAGAGGAAGAAACCACAGCAGTCCTGGACAGACTACACAAAAGGCTCTGCAACCTGGCCCCCGTACAGGCTTCCCAACCTGCGTACCCAAAGACCTGCAGAACTGTAAGTTTGTATTTGTATGAAGGGCTGCACACCGGGTACTGCTACAGCGGCCGTATGAGGGGCCATTCAAGGTGATCAGGAACAACGGGTCCATGTATGTTCTGGACGTTGGGGAGGGGAAGAGGAGGTTTTCATGGTGGACCGACTCAAACTGGCCCATGTGGGCTTGGCACAGCCGGTCAAGGTTCAGGCACCACGGCGCAGAGGCAGACTGCCCAAACAGAGACTGATCCAGACTGTGGACTTTGGGGGTTGTATCGCCGGTTCTGGGGGGGGGTGGAATATGTGGCGACCCACTTTCTACGCAGGCAAACCGACTCACAAAATGGCGCGCATGTCGGCAGAGAGGCTAGCCCCAAAATGGCGCTGGGCCGCCTTCTTCAACAAGGAGAGAAAGCCCCCGTGCGGGAAGAGACTTTTGTAATGCACCTCTGACATCATTTCTGCCTGGTGAGGGCGGGAGTGGAACTGCATAAAAGCCAGTACCGCGAAGTTTGAGAAAACTAGTCTCGAGTGCAACTTACAGACTGCATGTCATTATTTCTAGCTCTATGTGTAGCACATCGCTACATGATCAGGAAAAGTTCAAAGTTTAAGGTAAACTTAAAGTAAGTTCAAAGTGCATATATGTCACCATATACAACCCTGTGATTTGGTTTCTTGTGGGCATACACAGTAAATCCAAGAACCATTATAAAATCAATAAAAGACCACACTCAACAAGGCACACAAACAACCAATGTGCAAAAGACAACAAACTGCAAATAGAAGAGAAAAATGATAATAATAAATACATAAGCAATAAATATTGAGAACATGAGATGTAGAGTCCTTGAAAGTGAATCCATCAGCTGTTAGGAACAGTTCAGGGTAAACGAAGTTAACCCCACTAGTTCAAGAGCCAGATGGTTGAGGGATAATAACTGTTCCTGAACTTGGTCGTGTGAGTCCTGAGGCTCTTGTATCTTCTTCCTGTTGGCAGCAGTGAGAAGAGAGCATGACCTGGGTGGTGGGGGACCCTGCAGATGGATTCTGCTTTCCTGCATAGCAGTCCGTGTAAGTATGTTCAATAGAGAGGAGGGATTTACCCGTGATGGATTGGGATAAAAGAGGACATGAGGTTTCTCTGTCAGACAAAGTGAAAGAGAATCCCAAAGGTTTCTATAGCTATATTAAGTTCAAAAGGATGACATTGGACAAACTTGATCATCTTGAAGATCAGCATAATCATCAATACAGGGAGCCGAGATAGATGGGGAAGATCTTAAATGGATTTTTTGCATCTGTATTTATTCAGATTCAGTTTATAAACCACAAATACAATAAAAAAAATGAGACAATGTTCTCTGGAATGATATCACGAAAAAGCACAAAACAGACCACACAAGAAAAACCATATTACGTTTGGTAATCCCCAGTCCAGAGTCCGGAGAGGCTGCTGCGTATCGATATCACGCTACCGTCTTAGCACATTCCCCAGAAAGGAACTACAAACCCATCAGACAATCCTAAAGCTACAAGACCTACACAAAACCACATAGTTATATATAGTTATAGTTAACATATATTTTCAACAGTGCAGACAATACCGTAATTGATAAAAAAAACTAACTGACGAAGACTACATAATTATAACACATAGTTTCAACAGTGCAAAGCAATACCGTAATCTGATAAAGAGCAGTCCATGGCATGGTTAAAAAGAAAGTCTCAAAGTCCCGACAGCCCATAATCTCATGCAGACGGTAGAAGGAAGAAAAACTTCCTGCCATGAACCTCCAGCGCCGCAGCTTGCCGATACAGGAAACAGATATAGAGCTATCTTGAGATGAATGAGGGTCCAGCAAGGTGTTCCCTTGGACCTTGTGGGAGACTAGTGCAGAAATTGTAGTGGCCCTGGGAAAGATATTTAGCCACTGGTGATGTACCGCAGGACTATGTTGTTTTGTTGTTCAAAAATGCTCTAAGAATAAACTGGAAATTATAGGGCAGTGAGCCTGAAGTTAGTCATGGATAAATTATTGGAAGATATTCTAAAAGTAAGATATAAGTACTATTTGAATAAGCAGGGTTGATAAGGGAAAGTCAACATGACTTTAAACATGGTAGGCCATGTCTAACCAATTATATATAATTATATTGAAGAGGTTACTAAGAAGATTGTTGAAGGAAGGGCGGTGGATATTGTCTATGTGGTCTTTAGCAAGGCATTTGACAAAGTCTCGCAAAGGAGGCTAGTTAAGAAGTTCAGTCACTTAATACTCAACATTAAGTAGCCAGTTAGATCCAACATAGTGGGACAAATCAGAAAGTGATAGTAGAGATTTGTCTCTCTGACTAGTGGTGTGCTACAAGAATTGGTGATATGTCTGTTGCTGTTTATCATCTTTATTAATATTTTAGATGATAATGTGGTAAGCTAGATTGTTAAGTTTGTGGATAACACCAAAATTTGGGGGCATAGTGGAATTTAGTGCAGACAAGTGTGAAGTATTGCATTTTTTTGGAGTTCAAATCAGCATAAGACTCGTACACATTAAATGGCAGGGCTCTGAGGTGTACCATTGAACAAAAGAATCTAGGATTACAGATCCATAATCCTTTGAAGGTGGGGTCACAAGTAGAAAGGATTATAAAGAAAGCTTTTGACACATTGGCCTTCATAAATGAGTGTGCTTCCAGGAGTTGGAATGTTACGTTGAAGTTGTACAAGCTGTAGATGAGGCCATATTTGGAGGGTTGTATGCAGGTATTGTATGCATGATATCGGTTTGTATATAATTCAGATGCAGGTAGATAGGATTGGGCAGAAATCAGGTTGACGGGGGCTAGATATGCTGAAGAGCCTATTTTCATGCTGTAATATTTTATGACTGTGATTCTATGCTAATGTTTTAAGGCATCAAGAATGACAAAATCCTCAGGGTGTGATTTGATCTATCTCAAGTTATTGGGAGAGTCAGGAAAGGAAATTGCTGGTGCCATGACAGAGACCTTTGTATCCTTTCTATCCACAGGCAAGGCTCCAAAATACTATACAGTAGTCAATGCCGTTCCTCTATTTAAGAAGGACAGTAATGATAATCCAGCAAATTATAGGCTGATGAGCCTTATGCCAGAGGTAGTTAAGCTAATGGAGAGAATTCTAGCAGGTAATATTTGTGCTCAGTTAGAAAAAGTATTGGCTTATTAGGGATAACCATCATGGCTTGCTCTGTCTTACAAACTTGATTGAATTATTTGAGGAGTTGAGGAAATGACTGATGTGGGTGGGGTAGTAGAGGTTGTATACCTATTCTTCAGTAAGGTATTTGACAAGGTTCCTCCTGATAGCTGATTCAGAACATATAAGATACATGGGATGCATGGAGACGTGGCAGACTAGATTCAAAATTTTCTTGGCTGTAGAAGATAGAGTATAGTGATGGAGGAGTATTTTTCTGACTGGAGGTTTGTGATCAGTGGTCTGCAAGAACCTCTGCTTTTGTGATTATATGCAAATAGTATCCATGAAGATATAGATGAACTGATAAACTTGAAGACAAAAATTAGTGGAGCTTTGGATATAGTGGAGATAATTGGTAAAGCTAATGAAGAAGGCTGTCAAAGGATACCAGATGTATTGTATGTGAGTTGAAGATATGGGCAGACAAAATGGCAAATGGAATTTAATCCAGACGAATATATACTTCCATAAACTAGATGTAATGAATGATGTAACAATTGCTGGAAAAGAAGGACCATTAATTGAAAGCAGAGTGAATCAATATCAGTGACCCCTCCCAATCAATACTGAGGTCTAATTAGGTTCAGTTGGCTCTGTTGGGCAGTCCACATTGTTCACACCCCAATATAGCAGTCTTGTATCATAGAAAGAGATTACTAGATGAGAAAGATAAATATTCAAAGATGTGCTCAAATCTTTAAATAAAAAATTCAACAATTTCACTAACATTTGAGATTCCAGAGCATCTAATCAAAATTGTGAAGGAGCATTTTAAATGGTATGAAGAACCTTGCATTAAGATTTTACTTAAGTGAGAAGAGTGCTTCATAAAATACCCATCTTCCCATATATCAGTTAACTATCTGTGGAAGAGTCTGTAGACCCATATTGATCTCTTTGGAAGCTCACAAAATTGGAGTGAGGGGAAGTCATCCTTAATTATCAAGGACTGCCTAAAAAACTTACTCTTTAACTGAATCTTGCGGTTAGTCATTAATAGAATGCTAACCTGAAAATTAACCATTTATTCTTATTCTCAATTTTTTATCTATTAAATAATTCCCTATCAAGTCATATTATCCTCTTCAGTATTTTTCTATTAAATATTTTTAATCATTTCAGATTTGAATTCAGGGGATTATTGATTGGAAATGATATAACATTTAAAATATATTGTCGAGGAAGTATGTATTGTTTTTACATGGCATTAAATTTGCTCATGGAGGATGCACATGATGAAAATATTAATGATAATTATTTACACTTTATTTTGGCAGTTGCAACCATATGATGATTTCTTTTCAAGAGGAGGCAGTAAAGCACTTGCATTCTTTTATCAAGAAGCAGATCCTCCGATAATAGGTAAAAATAAGTTTAAGATGTAGAATCATAGAGTCATAGAAGAGTACAGCACAGAAACAGGCCCTTGCGGAACAATTTAAACTGCTTCCCATCAACCTACACTGGGACTCTAGCTCTCCATACTCCTACATATCCAAACTTCTTTTAAACTTCGAAATCAAGCTTGTATGCACCACTTGTACTGGCAGCTCATTCCACACTCTGTGTGAAGGAGTTTCCCTCCAGTGAAGAAGTTACCCCTCATGTTCCCCTTAAATTTTTCACCTTTCACCCTTAACCCATGACCTCTAGTTGTAGTCCCACTGAACTTAAGTGGAGGAAACCTGTTTGCATTTGATCTATCTATACCCCTCATAATTTTGTATACCTCTATCAAATCTCCCCTCATTTTTCTACATTCCAAGGAATAAAGTCCTAACCTATTCAATCTTTCCTCATAACTCAAGTTCTCCAGCAGCAGCAACATCCTTAGATGTTTTCTCGGTATTCTTTCAACCTTATTTACAACTTTCCTGTACGTGGGTGACTAAAACTACATTCAGTCCTCCAAATTATGCCTCATCAGCATTTTATACAACTTCAACATAATATCTCATCTTCTGTACTCAATACTCTGACATATGAAGGCTGGTGTGTCAAAAGCTTGCGTTACAACACTATCTACCTGTGGTGCCACTTTCAATGAATTATGGACCTTTATTCCTATATCCCTTTCTTCTACCACAATCTGCCCTACCATAAACTGTATAAGACTACCGAAGTGCAACATCTTGTACTTGTCTGTATTAAGTTCCATCTGCCATTTTTCAAACCATTTTTCCAGCCTGTCCAGATCCCACTGCAAGCTCTGATAGTCTTCCTCCCTATCCACTACATCTTGGTGTAATCTGCAAATTTGCTGATCCAATTAACCACAGTATCATCCAGATCATTGATATAGATGACAAACAACAACAGACCCTGCACCAATCCCTGTGGCACACCACTAATTACCAGCCTCCAGTTTGAGAGGCAACTATCTACTACCGCTCTCTGACTTCTCCCACAAAGCTAATGTCTAATCCAATTTATTACTTCATCTTGAATGCCGAGAGATTGTATTTACTTGACCAACCTCCCATGTGGCATCTTGGCAAATGCCTTACTAAATTCCATGAAAACAACATTCACTGCCTTGCCTTCATCAACATTCCTCAAAACTTCCTAAAAAAAAACTCTATAACATAGATTGGTTAGACATAACCTACCATGCACAAAGCCATGTTGACAATCCCTAGTCAGTTGATGTTTATCCAAATACTCATATATCCTGTCCCTTAGAATACCCTCCAATAACTTTCCCACTATTGATGTCATGCTCAATGGCCTATAATTTCCTGATTTATTTTTAGAGCCTTTCTTAAACAACAGGACAATATTAATCTAATCCTCTGGCATCTCCCTTCTTATTAAGGATGATATAAATAACTCTGCTAGGGCCCTAGCAATTTCTCAACTTGCCTTCCACAGGATCTAAGGGAACACTATGTCAGGCCCTGGGGATTTATCCACCCTGATTTGCCTCAAAACAGCAAACACCTGTTTATCTGTAATTTGTGTAGGGTCCATGAAGTGGATGCTGCTTTTCCTCACTTCTATAGACTGTGTCTGTCTCCTGAGTAAACGCAGATGCAAAAAATCCATTTAAAATCTCCCCATCTCTTTTGGCTCCACGAATGGATAACTATTCTGATCTTCCAGAGGATCAATTTTGTCCCTTGCAATCCTTTTGCTCTTTGAAAAATCTTAAAATCTGTGGAAGTCCTTGGGATTTTCCTTCATCTTTCTGCTAGAACAAACTCATGCCTTCTTTTTTTTCAACTTGCATTTCTTGACAAGTGCGGATGTCATGACCTTGCATTACAGCAAATTGCAATAAAGACATTTATTTAGAAATGCAACTTCCCACCTGCAGAACTTGGTGGTTGCTTGAACTATAAATACTAGATGATTATAATGAATGTGAGAAGGACTGGGATTGGAGGCAGTCTAAAAAGGATTCAGCAAATGAATTCTTGGAATGAGTGAATTGTTCTGATATGAGAGACTAAAGTAGGTTCTACTGTATGTTCCATGTCATTTTGAAAAATGATAGTGATCTTATTGTAACATACAAGATCCTAAAGAGGGGGGCATGACAGAATTAATAATTATAACAAAGCACAAATATAATTTATTATAAATTTCCATACATGAAAATATTAATTATAATATTCCCTCATAACAAGCATTCCTGGCTCATGGCCCAGAAATATACTTTCTTCACCCATCTATGCATTTTGACCAAGCTTCTTGCTGATGTGTTTTTGAATGGTAAATCATGTAAAAATGCCTTGATTCTTCTGTTATGGCATATCTAGAGCACTTAGGTATTTCCTTAATTTCATTTGTTAGTTGTGATTATTTTTTATTCATATGACCTGTTTTGAAATAGTGTCTAAACTACTTAATTACCATGACAATGTTCATATATTAATAAACACACATTACTGTATATTTAAATATTCATGTTTTTCAAACTTGGGGACAATTATTTAGAGCTTCAGTATAAAGAAATGCCTTCTCAAAGAGGGCAGAGAATTTCCAACATTATCTCACCCAAAGGGTTGTGGAGACTGTGTAACTGGAGGCAGATAATATTTTGAAAGTTTGTAGAATAAAGGGTTATAAGAAACTGGCACAGAGATGTAACAAATAATTTTAGATCATTTGACCTTTCTTTATGTCCATATCAGAATTGCCCACTTGTGATTAACATACAGCTGTGATTTTGAATCAATGTTTCTGATGCCCCTAGTGCAGGGGTCGGCAACGTTTACCACTGAAAGAGCCAATATGGACCCATTTCCCACAGAAAAGAAAACACTGGGAGCCACAAAACCCGTTTGACATTTAAAATGAAATAACACTGCATACATTTTTTTTGCCTTTATGCTATGTATAAACAAACTATAATGTGTTGCATTTATGAAATTGATGAACTCCTGCAGAGAAAACGAAATTACATTTCTGCATGCAACAAAAACATTTTGAACTCCGAAAAAAAGACGTTGGGTTGAAGGTTACTCCATAGTTAGCCTACCTTGGATCGAAGAATTAAAAGAAAGCGCGCACTGGTGGGTGTCAGGCATTGGTAGTGGTGATGTATATTAATAGCGATAAAAAACACGTTGTAGCGGTGTAGCGCTACACACAGCGCTAAAATAAAGACAATGCAGTCAAAGGTAACTTTATTCGAACTAAACAGCCTTGATTTAAAGCCTCCCTCAACCCGTCCCCGTGGGCGCGGATGCTCCAAAAGACATGTACTCACAAACCCCCGTAGGCTATCTCCCTTAGCTGGAATGGTGGCTAATTGTGAGCCGGTTCGGATGTGTCAGGAAATGGGGTCTCCACAACGTTTTTAGATTGTACAAGATCACCATAATCTTCAAATTTCGAATTACGTTTCAAAAACTAACAAACCACGGGGAGCTGCAGCACAGAGATCAAAGAGGCGCATGCGGCTCCAGAGCCAGGAGTTGCCGACCCCTGCCCTAGTGTGTCAAAACTGCCCTTGTCCTACATACTTGTTATTAGCAATGTATTACACAAGTAAAGAAGCATAATCTGATTCTTAACCACAGTAGTGTAGTGGTTAGCATGATGCTATTACAGCTCAGGGTGTCCAAGTTCAGAATTCATTCCCAGCATCCTCTGTAAGGAGCTTGTCCGTCCTCCCTGTGGAATACATGGGATATCCCTGGGTGCTCTGGTTTCCTCCCAAAAGGATAATTGATTATTGTAAGTTGTTCTGTGATTGGGTTATGGTTAAATTAGGTTTGCTGGGGGTTGCCTTAAGGGGTGGGAAGGACTTATTCTGTGTTGTATCTGTTAATTAATTAATTAATCAGCTCACCTCATCAGAGAGATTTTCTTTTTTCCACCTATTCATAGAATTATAGCACAGCACAGCAGTGGATCCTTTTAGCCCACCGCGTGCATGTGGACAGTGAGCCCATTTGCCAGTCAGTACAGATTGACATCAACATCCTCCACAATCATCATCAACACAAGTGTACCACAAGCCACTGTGCCTAGCCCCTGCTCTACTTGCTTTATACTTTTGACTGTGCAGCTACAAAGTACAGATGTACAAAGTACAGCTCCAACACTCTATTCAAGTGTTCTGACTACACTAAATCAAAAGTGGTGATGAATCGGCATTTAGGAGGGAGATTAGATATCTGGTTTAATGTTACCACAGCAATAAACTTTCACTCAATGATAGCAAAACCAAAGAACTGATTAGTGACTGCAGGAAGAAGAAACTGGTGATCTATCAACCAGTTCTCATCAGAGTATCAGAGGTGAAGAGGGTCACTCTTTTTAAATTCCTTGACATTTTCATTTCAAATGATCTGTTCTAGGACCAGCATATAAGCACCATCAGAAAGAAGGTGCAACAAGGCCTCAACTCTCTTGGAAGTTTATGTAGATTTGGCATATCACCTAAAACTCTGACACACTTCTAGAGCTGCACAGTGCAGAGTGTCCTGACTGGTTGCATTATAACCTGGTATGCAAACACCAATGTTCATGAATAGAAAAGCATACAAAAAGTGGTGGAGACAGCTCAATCCATCAGAGGTGAATCCCTTCCCACCATTCAGCACAGCTATAAGGAGCGCTACCACAAGAAAGCAGCATTCATTATCAAGGACTCCAACCATCCAGGTCATGCTCTCTTCTTGCTGCTGCCATTGGGAAAGAGATTTAGGAGCCTGAGATCCCACAATACCAGGTTCAAGAACAGTTATTATCCTTCACCCATCAGGCTCCTGTACCTGTTCTCTGTTTGTTTGCTGCTGTTTTTGGGGGAAGGGGATCTATCTATTTATTTATTTACTTATTTATTTGCTCTCTCTTTTTTGCACTTTGGTTGTTTGTCATTCTTTATTGGTGTAGTTTTTTATTGATTCTGTTTTATTTCTCTTTTCTATTATGAATATGTACAAGAAAATGAAACTTAAGTAGAATGCATGGACATGTATATACTTTGATAGTAAGTTTACTTTGAACTTTGCATTAGGCTTAGATATCTCTTTCCAATTTCTATCTAAGTATCTTTTAACTACCTTTTAAATGCTGTATTGTATCTGCTTCCACCACCTGTCTAGCTGCTAAGTCCAAATAGCCATCACCACCTGTGGTGATTCTTCTGTCACTTTCGTTAAAGTCAAAGCCAAAGTAAATATATTATCAAAATATGTAAATATTACCAAATGTTACCTTTGAGGTTCAGTACAGGAAAATAAAGATATTCAATTGATTTTATGAAAACTTATAAACAAAGACTAACAAGCAGCTGATGTACAAAAGAAGACAAAATGTGCAAATAAAATAAATAATAATGAGAACAAGGGTTGGAGGGTCTTTGAAAGTAATTCAGTAGGTTGTGGAATCAGTTCAGAGTTGTGGTGAGTAGAGTTATCTATGCCAGTTCAGGAGCATGATGGTTGTAGGGTGATAACTGCTCCTGAATTGGCTCTGTGTGATCTAAGGCTCCCACGGTTGTAGAGTTATGCAGATTCTTCAGCCCAACATATGCAGGGTGTCTATTTGAGCTTGTCACATTTTACTGTGATTGGCCCATTTCTTATTAAAACTTTTCTATTCATGTGACTGTCTAAATAACTTTTAAACATTGTAACTCTACCCACTGGGACAGCCTCCTCTGGCATCTCATTCCATCTACTCACTGTCCTTTGTGGAAGGTTTCCCCTCAGGTCCCCTCTAGAAATTTCCCTTCTCTCCTTAACTGTATGTATTCTTATTTTAGACTCCCTTACCCTGGAGAAAGACTATGATCAACCATCTTATCCATACCTTTCAGGGAAAGGTATGCTGCAGGGAAAAAAGTCCTAGCCTATTCAATCACTTCTTACATCTTAAGCCCTTCTGTCCCAGTAATATACTCATGAATCTCTTCTGCATCCTTTCTAGCTAAATGGCATTATTCTTATATCTGGGTGACCTGAACATGTAACCTGAGGTCTCTCTGTTCCTCAACACTCTCCAGGGCCCAACTATTTACCATTAGATCCTGCTGTGATTTAACTTATCACAATGTAATGCTTTGCACTTGTCCAATTTGAAATCCATCTCCCATTCTCCCAGTTCATTTAAACCCTGTTGTGATCTTAGATAATCTATGTCACTGTCCACTGAACCAGTAAATTTGATGTCATCTGCAAATTTGCTAAAACTTGTTATGTCATGAAAGACTAGCAAGTTTCTACAGATGTACCATGTAGGACGTTCTGACTGGTTGCATCACTAATTGATTTGAAAACTACAGTGCACAAGGCTACAGAAGATTATAGACTCCTACCAAGTCTTTCACCGGCAAGGACGCCTTCAACAGGTGGTGCCTCAAGAAAGTGGTACTCATCATTTAAGGACCCTCACCATCTGGGACAGGCCTTCTCATTACTACCATCAGGGAGAAGTACAGAAAACCCACACTTAATATCTTAGGAATGTATTCTTCCCCTTAACTATCAGATTTCTGAACTGTCCTTGAACTATTTCTCTTTTGCACTGTATGTGTATGTCTGTATTTACTTATTTATTGTGATTTGTAGTAATTTTTAAAAATCTTGCACTGTTCTGATAAAAAAAACAATATCATGACACATACAGAATATTGAAAGACCTAGATAAAGTAGACAGAGAAGTTGTTTATAATAGTAAGAGAATCTTGGACCAGAGGGTGCAACCTCAGAATACAAGGATGCCCCTTAAGAACTGATATGAGGAGAAACTTCATTTACCAGAGGGTGGTGAATCTGGAATTCATTGCCGCAAATGGCAGTGGAGGCCAAATCATTGGGTATATTTAAAGTGAAGGTCGATAGGTTTTTGATTAGTAAGGGGGTCAAAGGTTATGGGAAGAAGGCAGGAGAAAGGAGTTGAGGGACAATAAAACAGCCATGATTAAATAGCAGAGCAGCCATGATGGGCTGAATGACCTTATTCTCCTCTGCCTTGTGGTTAAATATATCAGGGATAATAAACCTGATTCTGATTATCATCCGAATTGTTAATATAGAAGACAAACAACTGTGGACCCAGTACTGAAACCTGTGGCAAACCATTACAGCCCTCCAGTCTCCTTTCCATTAAGCCACTTTTTCTGCTCTGTAAGTTAACTTGTTTTCTATTTTCCACAGTTCTGATAACAGACCAGGACCTGAAATATTTATTTCTATCTCCACAGATTCTGCCTGACCTGCTTGGCATTCCAACATTTTTTGTTTTTATTTTAAGGATAATCATAATTTATTATGTTATTTAGATGGAGGGAGGTGTGGGTGGTTTGACAAGTCACATATTCCACTTTGCCTCCTTTGACAGAACAGTATAGCATAGCATTTTTTGAGAAAACTACTTTTTTGAATAATCAGTCTTACCAAGTATGCATATCAAAGCATGAGTAGCAAATAGCTGAATAATGGTTTGACAAATTAATTATTTTTAGAAAGTGGACGAATTATTGCTGGAGTTGCAAAAGGGATGAAAATGATGCGATTATTTATGGGAAAGTTATCGGAAGCTTGCCTCGGTGGTTTGTGCTTGTTCTTTGTGCGGTACCAAAATTATATTCCTATCACCGAAAGGAATATACAAGAGGTATGAAATTATCATTTTTATTGGCAGTAGTGAACATTTTACATTAGTATATTGTTGTGGGAAGTTTATATTTTTCTGTACTTAGCTTGAGACAATATTCATTTTATACACAAAAAAATTATTCCATATCAAGCATTACCAGCCTATTGCCTCAAAGATACGAGAGATCTAATCTTTTCCCCACTATGCACTTGGACCAGACTTCTTATTAATGTGTTTTTGTGTGGTAAATCATAGAAGGGGACTTGGCTGCTTATGTTCTTACATGCTTACAGCACTTTGAAATTTCCTTAATTCCATTTCTTATTTGTTTAATAAAAAGTACTAAACAAATTGAGTTTATGGAAATTCACCATGACATTTAAAACTTTGACAAACTTCTATATAGGTGTAATAGAGAGTATATTGACAGCCTGGTATGGAAGCACCAATGCCCTTGAAAAGAAAATCACACCAATCCATCACAGGTGAAGCCCTCCCAAGCATGGAGCACATCTACATGAAACGCTGTTGCAGGAAAGTAGCATCCAATATCAGGGATCCCAACCACCAGGGAATGTTCATTTCTCACTGCTGCCATCAGAAGAAGGTACAGGAGCCTCAGGACTCACACACTTCAACCATGAGACTCTTGAACCAAAGAGGATAACTTCACCCACCCCAGCACTGAAAAGTTCCCAAAACCAACGGATTCACTTTCACTCTTCAACTCATGTTCTGGATACTTATTGCTAATTGATTTATTATTATAATTTCTTCTTTTTGTATTTGCACAGTTTGTTGTCTTCTGCACTCAGGTTGAACACCCTAGTTTGGTGGCCTTTCATTGATTCTGTATGGTTATTATTCTGTAGATTTCTTGAGTATGGCCACAAGAAAATGAATCTCAGAGTTGTATATGGTGACGTAGTCATAGAAAAGTACAGCACAGAAACAGAACCTTTGGCCCATCTAGTCTGTTAAACTGTTTAAACTGCCTACTCCTATCAACCTGCTCCAGGACCATAGCTCTCCATATCCCTACCATCCATGTACCCATCCAAACTTTTCTTAAATGTTGAAATTAAATTTCCTTTCATGTTCCCCTTAAACTTTTCACCTTTCTCCCTTAACCTATAACCTCAGCAGAAAAAGCCTGCTTGCATTTACCCTATCTATACCCCTCAACATTTTGTATACTTCAAATCTGCTCTCAATCTTCTACATTCCAAGAAATGAATTCCTAACCTATTCAATCTTTCCTTATAACTCAGGTCCTCCAGAGCTGGTAACGTCCTTGTAAATTTTCTCTGTACTCTTTCAAACTTATTTACAACTTTCCTGTAGGCAGGTGATCAAAGCTGCACACAATACTCCAAATTAAACTTCACCAACATCTTATACAAATTCAACATAACATCCCATCTCCTGCACTCAATACTTTGATTTATGAAGGCCAATGTGCCAAAAGCTTTCTTTACAACCCTATCTAATTGTGGCACTACTTTCAAGGAGATACAGACCTGTACTTCCAGATCCCTTTCCTCTACCACTTCTCAGTGCCCTGCTGTTCACTGTGTAAGACCCACCAAAGCGCAACACCTTGCACATATCTGCATTCAATTCCATCTGCTAATTTTCCAGTCCATTTTTGTAGCTGGTCCAGATCCCACTGCAAGCTCTGATAGTCTTCCTTGCTGTCCACTACACCCCCAGTCTTGGTGTCATCTGGAAATTTGCTGATCCATTTAATTACATTATCATTCAGATCATTGACATAGATGACAAATAACAATGGACCCAGCAACAATTCCTGTGGCACTTCACTAGTCACAGGCCTCCAGTCAGAGAGGCAACTATCTAATACCCCTCTCTGGCTTCTTCCACAAAACCAATGTCTACTCCAGTTTATTACCTCATCCTGAATGCCAAGCGACTGAACTTTCTTGACCAACTTCCCATGTGTGACCTTGTCAACAGCCTTGCTAAACAACGTCCACTGCCTTGCCTTCATCAACTTTTCTGGTTAATTCTTCAAAAATCTTTAAGATTGGTTAGACTCAACCTACCACGCACAAAGTCATGCTGACTATCCCTAATCAATCTGTGTCTATCTGATCCCTTAAAATATTTTCCAATAGCTTTCCCACAGCTCGTGGAGGCTTAACAGCCTATAATTTTCTGGTTTAACTTTACATCCTTTCTTAAACGGTGGAACAACATTAGCTATTGTCCAATGCTCTGATACCTCACTCGTCACTAAGAATGATCTTAATATCTCTGTTAGAGCCCCTGCAGTTTCTTCACATGTTTCCCATATGATCTGAGGGAACACCTTGTCAGGCCCTTGAGATTAATCCACCCCAATTTGACTCAAGACAGCAATCACTTCCTCCCCTGTAATCTGTACGGTGTCCATGTAGCCACTACTGCTTTATCTCACTTCTGTAGTCTCTGTCTGTCGCCTGAGTAAATACAGATGCATAGAATTTATTTAAGATCTCCCTCATTTCTTCTGACTCCACACATGAATTACCTTTCTGATCTTCCAGAGGACCAATTTTGTCCCTTGCAGTCCTTTTGCTCTTAACATATCTGTAGAATCCCTTGGGATTCTCTTTCGCCTTGTCTGCTAGGGCAATCTCATGACTTCTTCTACCCATTTCTTTTTAAAGTTTTCTTTTGCATTTCTTATGCTCCATAAAGACCTCATTTCTTCCTACCTGCCTATGCCTGCTATGCACCTTTTTTTTTTCTTAATCAGGGCCTCAATATTTTTTGAAAACTAAAATTCCATAAACCCATAATCTTTACCTTTTATTCTGACAGGCACATACAAGCTTTGTACCCTCAAAATTTCACTTTTGAAGGCCCCACACTTCCCAAGCACACCTTTGCTTGAAAGCAGGCTGTCCCAATCCACACTTGCCAGATCCTTTCTGAAACCATCAAAATTGGCCTTTCTCCAATTTAGAATCTCACCTCGTGGACCAGACCTATCTTTTTCCATATTTACTTTGAAACTAATGACATTATGATAAATGGATACAAAGTGTTCCCCTACACAATCAAAATGTCATTAGTTTCGAAGTAAATATGGAAAAAAATTAGGCCTCATCTGCAGTTTGAGATTCTAATTGCCTCACCAATGTTGTATACGACTTCAACATAACATCCCAACTCACGTACTCAACTTTCTGATTAATGAAGGCCAGTGTGCTAAAAGTTCTCTTAATGACCCTATCTACCTGTAATACCATTTTTAAGGAATTATAGATCTGTATTCCTAAGTCCCTTTGTTCTACTGTACACGTCAATCCCCAGCCATTCAATGTCTAAATATATGTAAGAAATTTATCTAACTGTTGATTACACTTAATGATTAAACATCCACAATTCTCTGGTGTGCTGTATTTGAAGGTTCCTTTCACTAAATAAATTCTTCCTAATGGGCACCCTTTTGTTCTGAGATTGTATCCACTGGTTCTAGAGCCCAAGCCACCTCTGGATCTGAACCAAAAACATTACTCCACATTCACATTGCTTCACATTCTTATAAATTCTAGATCAAAAGACCAATCTACTGCATCTTTCCTTATAATATATCCTTTTCATCTCTGGAATCTATTTGGTGAAACTACTCTGCACTCTTCCAAGTCAGTATTCCAGATATCGTCTTGCCAATATCTGGAATACTGACTTGGAAGCATTACTATTATTATTTTAGCATCCCATCCCCTCTACAATAAAGACATAACTGCCTTTTGTCTTTCTAGTTATCCTCTGTATCTCAAAGCCAGAAAAAGTTCTGTTTATTTTTACTCTTTGTTTCATATAAGCACCTTAACAGCTTTTATCCTGCTATTACAAGACTATTAAATGGTCCCCTCACATAATAAAATAGACTCTTGACCTCAATCTACTTCAATATGGCCTTGCACCTGATTGTCAACCTGCACTGCACTTTCTCTGTTACTGTAACTCTAACTGCATTATATTGTTGTTTACCTTGTTCTATCTCAATGCCCTATTGTAATGAAATGATCTGTAAGGATAGTAGGCAAGACAGGTTTTTCACTGAACCTCAGTGCATGTGGCACTATTAAACCAGTTTACTCCACTATCCCATGAGCTTTAATTTTATATGCTAAAATCTTGCATGCTTTCTTAAGTGGGACTTTATCAAATAGTTTAAGTCTATGCACATGATATCCACTGGTTCTCAAAAAGTATCAATTTCCCTTTCAATATGATTGAGTTCAACTTGAAATTTGATCGGGAGAAAGTAAACAGTAATAATGGCATAGCAGTATTTCAGTGAAGGAAAGGAAATTACTGTGGTATGAGAGAGGAGTTGGCCAAAGTAAATTGGAAGGAGATGCTGGTAGGGATGACAGAGCAGCAATGACATGTGTTTCTAGGAAAAATGAGGAAGGTGCAGGATGGATGTATTCCAAAAATGAAGAAATACTCAAATGGTGGAATAGTACAACTGTGGCTGACAAAGGAAGTCAAAGCTAATGTAAAAGCAAAAGAGAGGGCATGCAGTAAAGCAAAAATTAGTGGGAAGATAGAGGATCAAGAAGCTTTTAAACCCTACAGAGAGGAACTAAAAGAATCATTTGGAGTGAAAGATGAAATATGAAAGCAAGCTAGCAAACCATATCAAAGTGACCAGTAAAAGCTACTTCAAGTATGTACAAATAAAAGAGAGATGAGACTGAATGTAGGACCACTAGAAAATGAGGCTGGAAAATAATAACTGGGGACAAGAAGATGGCAGATGAACTAAATGAGTATTTTGTCTCCACCGTGGAGGAAACTAGCAGTGTGCCAGATGTTGAAGGGTGTGAAGGAAGAGAAGTGAGTGCAGTTACTATTACAAGGGAGAAGGTGCTCAAAAAGCTGCAAGACCTAAGGGTACGCAAGTCACCTGGACCAGATGATCTGCACCCTAAGGTTCTGAAAGAGGTTGTGGTAGAGATGGGAGGCATTAGTAATGATCTTTCAAAAATCACTGTACTCTGGCATGGTGCCAGAGGACTGGAAAATTGCAAATGTCGCTCCAAGCTTTAAGAAAGGAGGAAGGCAGCAGAAAGGAAATAATAGACCAGTTAGCCTAACCTCAGTGGTTGGTAAGATGTTGGTATCAGTTGTCAAGGATAAGGTTATTGAATACTTGGTGACACAGGGCAAGATAGGACAAAGTCAACATGGTTTCTTTAAGGGAAAATTTTGTCTGATGAACTTGTTGGGATTCTTTGGGAAGATTACAAATAGGATAGACAAAGGGGATGTAGTATATGTTGTATATTTGGACTTTCAGAAGGCCTTGCCAAGGTGCCACACATGAGTCTACATACCAAGTTAAGAGCCCATGGTATTACAGGAAAGTTACTGGCATGATTAGAGTATTGGCTAATTGGTTGAAGGCAGCAAGTGGGAATAAAAGGATCCTTTTCTGGTTGGCTGTCAGTGACTAGTGGTGTTCCACAGGGGTCAGTCTTGGAACTGCATTCACACTGACCTCAGGCAATCATGGACCTCTGGCACACTGTCTTCCACAGTGAAGACTGATGCAAAGTACCCATTAAGTTCACCTGCCATTTCTTTGTCCCCATTACTACCTCACCAGAATCATTTTCCAGTGCTCCAATATCAACTCTCACCTCCCTTTTACTCCTTATATAACTGAAAAACATTTTGTATCCTGCTTTATATTATTGGCCAGTCTGTCTTCAGGTTTCATTTTTTCCCTTGCTATAGCTTCTTTAGTTGCCTTTTCTTGGATTTTAAAAGCTTCCCAATTATCTAACTTCCCACTCACTTTTGCTACCTTATATGCCCTGCCCTTATGCTGTCCTTAATTTTCCTTGTCAGCCATGGTTGCCTACCCCTGCCATTTGGGGCCTACTTTTGTGGGACATATCTATCCTGCGCCTTGTGAACTATTTCCAGAAACTTTCACCATCTCTGCTGTGCCATCATCCCTGCCAGTATCCTCCTCCAATCCACCTGGGCAAACTCCTCTCTCATGCCTCTAATTCCCTTTACAGTATTCCATTACTGATACTTGTGACTTGTGCTACTCCCTCTCAAACTGCAGTATGAATACAATCATATTTTGATCACTGGCTCCTAAGGGTGTGTTCAATGCAGGTAAGTGCAAGGTGTTGAATTTTGGGAAGTGAAACCAAGATAAAACTTGTACAGGTGCGTAGTTCACCTGTTAAAGAGGTATCATAGTTACCTTATCAAATGCCTTGCTGAAATCCATATACACTACATCTACGGCTCTACCTTATTCAACGTGTTTAGTCACATCCTCAAAAAATTCAGTCAGGCTAGTAAGGCACGACCTGCCTTTGACAAAACCATGCTGACCATTCCTAATCATATTATGCCTCTCCAAATGTTCATAAATCCTGCCTCTCAGGATCTTTTCCATCAACTTATCAACCACTGAAGTAAGATAGGGTGAATGCACTGAGAAAGGGAGCCAAAACCAAAGGGCATAGATTTAAAGTGAGAAGTACCTGAGGCATAACTTCTTCACCAAGAGGATGATGCACTTACAGAACAAGCTACCAGAGAAATTAGATGAGGGAGGTGCAGTAATGACATTTAAATTACACTTAGATAATTAAATAGACAATAGGTGCAGGAGTAGGCCATTCGGCCCTTCTAGACAGCACCACCATTCACTGTGATTATGGCTGATCATACACAATCAGTACCCCTTTCCTGCCCTCTCCCCATATCCCTTGACCCCGCTATCTATAAGAGCTCTATCTAACTCTCTTGAATGCATCCAGAGACTTGGCCTCCACTGCCTTCTGGGGCAGAGCATTCCACATATCCACCACTCTCTGGGTGAAAAAGTTCTTCTGCATCTGTTCTAAATGTTCTAAAAGTCTATCCAACACAGTGTATTGTCCAATGTAAATTTCCTTCAGTTCATCCTTTACCCTAGTTCCTTTGGCCACTATTACATCTGGGAGATTGTTTGTGTCTTCCCTAGTGAAGACAGATCCAAAGTACCTATTCAACTCATCTGCCATTTCCTTGTTCCCCATAATAAATTCACCTGTTTCTATCTTCAATGGCCCAATTTTGGTCTTAACTTTTTTTTGCTATTCACATACCTAAAGAAGCTTTTACTATCCTCCTTTATATTATTGGCTAGTTTACCTTCGTATCTCATTTTTTCTTGGCGTATTGCCTTTTTTGTTATCTTCTGGTGCTCTTTAAAAGCTTCCCAGTCCTCCAGTTTCCTGCTCATCTTTGCTATGTTATACTTCTCTTACTTTTATACTGCCCTTTACTTCCCTCATCAGCCACCGCCACCCCTTACTCCCCTTAGGATCTTTCTTCCTCTTTGGAATGAACAGATCCTGCACCTTCTGCATTATTCCCAGAAATACCTGCCATTGCTGTTCCACTGTATTCCCTGCTAGGGTATTGTTCCATTGAACTTTGGCCAGCTCATCTCTCATAGCTCCACAGTTCCCTTTGTTCAACTGTAATACTGACACATCCGATTTTCCCTTCTCCTTCTCAAATTGTAGGTTAAAACATATATTATGGTCACTATCTCCTAATAGTTCCTTTACTTCGAGGTCCCTGATCTAATCCGGTTCAATAGACAATAGATGCAGAAGTAGACCATTCGGCCCCTCAAGTCTGCACCGCCATTCTGAGATCATGGCTGATCATTCACTATCAATACCCAGTCCCTGCCTTGTCCCCATATCCCTTGATTCCCCTATCCATCAGATATCTATCTAGCTCCTTCTTGAAAGCATCCAGAGAATTGGCCTCCACCGTCTTCCGAGGCAGTGCATTCCACACCTCCACAACTCTCTGGGAGAAGCAGCTCTTCCTCAACTGTTTTAAATAACTGACCTCTTATTCTCAATCCATGCCCTCTGGTACTGGACTCTCCCAACATCTGGAACATATTTCCTGCCTCAATCCTATCAAATCCTTTAATTATCTTAAATGTTTCAATCAGATCCCCTCTCAATCTCCTCAATTCCAGCGTGTACAAGCCCAATCTCTCCAATCTCTCTGCGTAAGACAGCCCTGCCATCCCAGGAATCAACCTAGTGAATCTACGCTGCACTTCCTCAATTGCCAGAATGTCCTTCCTTAAACCTGGAGACCAAAACTGTACACAATATTCCAGGTGTGGTCTCACCAGGGCCCTGTACAAGTGCAAAAGGACATCCTTGCTCTTGTATTCAATTCCCCTTGTAACAAAGGCCAACATTCCATTTGCCCTCTTCACTGCCTGTTGCACTTGCTCATTCACCTTCATTGACTGGTGAACTAGGACTCCTAGGTCTCCTTGCATTTCTCCCTTACCTAACTCTACACCGTTCAGACAATACTCTGCCCTCTTCATTGCACAACACTAAATTTAGAATTGCCTTCTCCCTGGTAGGCTCCAGTACAAGCCGTTCTCAGAATCCATCTTGGAGGCACTCCACAAACTCCTTTTCTTGGGGTCCAGTACCATTCTGATTCTCCCAGTCTACCTGCATGTTGAAATCCCCTATGACAACTGTATCATTACCTTTGCGACATGCCAATTTTAACTCTTCATTCAACTTACATTCTACATCCAGACTGCTGTTTGGAGGCCTGTAGATAACTCCCATTAGGGAGTTTCTACCCTTAGAATTTCTCAGTTCTATCCATACTGACTCTACATCCCCTGATTCTATGTCCCCCCTTGCAAGGGACTGAATATCATTCCTCACCAACAGAGCCACCTCACCCCCTCTGCCAGTCAGTCTGTCCTTTCCATAAGATGTATATCCTTGAATATTCATTTCCCAGGTTCTGTCCGCTTGAAGCCATGTCTCCGTTATTCCCACATCGTACTTGCCAATTTCCAACTGAACCTCAGGCTCATCTACTTTATTCCTTATACTTCGTGCATTCATATATAATACTTTTAATTCATTACTCCTCTCCCCTTTTATATCAATTCCTATTTCACTTGGCCATACTGTATGGTCTCTTCTTGAGCTTTCTACTCCATTAATTCTGTTGTCCTTTTTAACTTTTCTTATTTTCACTTTCCCTTGAACTCCAACGTCATATTTCCAGTTCATCCCCTCCCCCCACTACTTAGTTTAAACACATCCATGTTGCAGTGGCAAACCTGTCTGCCAGAATGCTGGTCCCCCGCCTATTAAGATGCAACCCGTCCCTTTTGTACAATTCATCCCTACCCCAAAACAGATCCTAGTGGTCCAAGAATGTAAATCCTTGATTCCTGCACCAGTTCCTCAGCCACACATTCAGATCCATTATCTCCCTGTTCCTGCCCTCTCCAGCACGAGGAACTGGAAGCAAACCAGAGATAACCACCCTGGAAGTCCTGCTTTTCAGCCTTCTTTCAAGTTCTCTGAAATCCTGCTGCAGAATGTCCTTCCTCTTCTTCCCAATGTCATTTATGCCAACATGCACTACCACTTCCAGCTGTTCACCTTCACCCTTGTGATGTCCTGGATCCTAGCACCAGGGAGGCAACACACCATCCTTAAATCTCACCTGTTGCCACAGAAACCCCTTGCAGTACCTCTTACTGTGGAGTCCCCTACTACCACAGCTCTTCCTGATGTCTGACTCCTCGGCTCTGCTTCTGCACCAATTTTCAGCTTGCAGACCTGTCCGCCTCTCAGACTGGCAGTATCTTCTGTCCTGACAGCTTCTAAGAGGGTGAACTTGTTTATGAGAGGTACATCCCCTGGGGTCTCCTGTATTTCAAGCATCCTTTCCTTCCTCATCATCAACCCCCTTTTCTCTTCCAGTATCCTCAGTGTAACAACCTCACTGTAGGTCCTGTCCAGAAAACTGTCATTTTCACAGATAAACCTGAGGTCAACAAGTTCTTTCTTCAGTGCTGCAACATGCTCCTTCAGAAGCTGAATCTGGACACTTTCACAGCTGTAGCAGCCAGGGGCACCATCAGTGTCCCTGACCTCCCACGTCAAGCATGTAGTACACTAAATCAGCTTAGCAGTCACATCTTCATCCTCTGCAGTTGTGCCTGGCATAGTCTCCTTGCCAAAGACTAGCACTTTTCACACCAGGCATTTCCCTCAACCAGGCCACTTCCTGACAGGCTGCTCTGCTAGAGCTCTCCCTCTTTTTATTTGCTTGAGCTTTGCCAGCTGCAAGGTCACCTGACCTCGATTGCCCAATCAGTTGTTCTCTGCTGAGTTTGAGCTATTCAAATCTTGATTGCCAATCAACTGCTAATCAATTCTTGATTGCACTATCCAACTGCCAAAACTGCCAGAATCTCTCAAGCCAAAGACTAGCACTTTTCACACCAGGCACTTCCCTCGACCAGGCCGCTCTGCTGGAGCTCTCCCTCTTTTTATTTGCTTGAGCTTTGCAAGCTGCAAGGTCACCTGATCTCGATTGCCCAGTCAGCTGTTTTGTTGCTCGATTGCCAAATAGATAGGAAAGGTTTTGATGACAAGAGGCTAAAGGTTCAAACTTGAAAGTAAATTATTATCAAAGTATATGTCACCATATACAACTCTGAGATTAATTTTCTTGTGGACATTCACGGTAAATGCAAAGAAAATAATAGAATAAATAAAAAAACTGTGAACAACAAGGTGGTAAAACAATGTGCAAAAGAACAAATTGTGCAAATGCAAAAAGGAAGGAAAAATAATTAATAAATAAGCAGTAAATATCGAGACAATGAGATGAAGAGTCATTAAACACGAGGTCGAGGGTTATGGGAACAGTTTGCGTTGGGATGAATAAAGTTGACTGATGTTATCCCATCTGGTTCAGGAGCCTGATGTTTAGGGGTAGTAACTGTTCCTGAACCTGCTTGTGTGAGTTCTGAGGCTCCTGTAGTCCTTCCTGATGGCTGCACTGAGAAGAGAATGCGGGCTGGACGGTGGGAATCCTTGATGATGGATGTTGCTTTCCTCCAACAGCATTCTATGTAGATGTGCTTAATGGTGGGGAGGGCTTACAGCACCACTGGGCAAATGGGGCTAGATTAGGTGGGCATCTGAGTTGTCAACGGTCTTGTTATATATTTTACTCAATGACTATTAGTAAAGAGGGAGCTTCAAATATTAAGCCCCTGTTTTTGTTGAGGACATTGAGAACAGAATAAATTGAAATATAATTGATAACATGCTGAGAGTGCAGTTTTGCGGGTGAGTAAAATTTTTAAATTAATTGACAGGTTAATCTAGAATGTATTTTTAAGATAAAAAAGGTACATGAAAAAATATTGACAGATGAAAACAAAGAAAACCCTAAGATTTTAGGGGAAGAAGCTGCTGGAAAATGGAGCAAAAATTAATGACTGGAGAAACTCAGTAGATTAAGAGACATCTGTGGAAGCAAATGGATAGTTAAAATTATACGACAGAATTCAAAAACTTAGGAGTCCTTGTGCAAGATACCTGTACCGTATAGCCTACAGTATAATAAGGGACTTACTTTATGTTTTAGTAACACATTGTTTATTAGGTGCATATTGATTTGTACGTGTGTGTGTGTGTGTGTGTGTGAAGTCCAGATTATGCTAATAAAGAACCATGAAACTTAGCTCCCATGTCCAGCATTTTTATTAATAGCTTTGTTGTGTAACCAGGCCACATACGCAACAAATTGGCGATGAGGTTAATGAACCTGCATCATATTGGAATGGTGTGTTTTAATTGATAATGACCCTTAGAGGAAGAGTGCAAGGAACGAGCCTAGGAGTGGGAAAAGGAGGAAGAGCGAGGCCGTGAGTCTGAAAGGAAGGGGGAGCATAGCTGGGGTTGGGAACATTGGGAAACCATGAGACACAGTTGGAACCTCAGCAAGTCCAGGCGAGACTACAGCTGGCACTGACCTTCAGGGGATGAATGTCTGCCTGCCCCAGAAGGGAGATATAAAGGAGTGACACACACACATCTAAACAGAGTGCACCCGTGGTGCTAATGAATAGGAACACGTGATTCAAAAAGAAAACAAGGGGAAAACGGGGCTAAATTAACATGACAAAGATGGCAATGATTGGAACCATTACAGCATTTGATAGTGGCATTGAAGACTGAGCAACTTACATTGAGAGAGTGGAGTTATATTGTGAGGCTAACGGTGTTTATGATGACAAGAAAGCTAGCATCTTACTCAGTATTATGGGAGCAAAAACATATGGGCTGCTACGGAGCTTGTTAACCCCGAAAAGCCAGCTGACAAAACGTTCAAGCAAATAGTAGACACTCTCTAACAGCATTTAAATCCCAAACCACTGGTCATTGCTGAACATTTCAATTTCACAAATGGAATCAGAGCAAAAATGAAAGCATTTCTGAATATTGTGCTGAATTACGCAAATTATCAGAACATTGTCAATTGGGAGCTGGTCTATCAAATGCATTGGGGAACAGGCTAGTGTGTGGCATGCACTGTGAAACCACACAGAAGAAGCTCCTGGGTGGAAAAAAAACCTTACATTAGAGAAAGCGCTGAACATTGCAATATCAATGGAAACAGCAGCACGGAGTACTTCAGAGATACAACAAAAGTCTCTGGAATATGCTATGAATAAAATGTTACCGAACAGAAATGAAGGAAAGAAGTGTTATCATTGTGGGAACATGTCGCATCACCCTGCTGACTGTTCGTTTAAAGACAACAAATGCAGAAACTGTGGCAAACAGGGCCACATTGGCAGAGTATGCAAAGCTTGTAAACAATGTTACCATTGTGGGAACATGTCACATGACACTGATGACTGTTGGTTTAAAGACAACGAATGCAGAAACTGTGGCAAACAGGGCCACACTGGCAGAGTATGCAAAGCTAGCGAACAGCAGGAAAAGGGAAAAAAAACAAGAAACCCCAGAAGGGAAAACACAACCATGTACACAAAATGGAAGAAAGCAGTTCTGATGAAAATTACTCAGGCATAAGTGAATTATCTTGTCTGCAACTTCACAGTGTGAAAGAGACAGATGATCAAAGAGTAATAAGGATCACTCCACAAGTGGCAGGAGTGAAACTGAAAATGGAGTTGGACTCCAGCTCAGCTTTAACTGATCTCTGTACAAGACTACAAATGACTGTTTTTCCACATACCTCTGAAATGAACTAAACTACTGCTAAAAACTTACACAGGACTGAGAGTACGTCCCAAAGGTAAAATTAAAGTGACAGTGACCTACGGAGACACCAGCAGCTGAAACTCAATGTACTGAAAAACGGAGGACCACTGTTGCTGGGTCATGAATGGCTCAGGAAAATCCAATTGGATTGGCATACCATCAAGGCACTAGATGTGTCAACAAAGGAGGGCAGCTCGGTGGGGAAGACGTCTGCAGCTTTCCTATCACCCATTGTCGACTATTACAATGATGAGGAGGAGCTAGATAGCATTGACGATAAGGATGAATGCAGTATCTGTGGGCGTGACTCAGATGAAGGTATGGAGGATACAAAGGAGACAGATATTGCGAATAAGCAGGATGATGAAGATTACCTGGAAGTAAAAAAGCAGATGTACCAGGAGAAATTGACATCTCTCAAAAGATAGCTACAACAGTTACAGGAAGGCTCTTTGCAGGAGTATCATCAGTAAAGGATGAAGAAAGTAGATCAACATTACAAGGAAAGAATATGAAATGCAGAGTTTTTTTCTGCAACTGGAGACAGAACAAGTGGAAAGGAATTATATTAAAGAGAAGAAAGCAGCAGTGAAGGAATTTGAAGATGAAAAGATTGAGTTAGAAGAAGAGAAAAAATGATTGCGAATGAGAGGCTAACAATGGAACTCACAGGAGATTCTATGGAGGTAAAGTCAATAATGACTAGGAAGCTAAGGAAAAGACCTAATGAGCCTGTTCCAATTACAGACAAAAGATGAAAACCTGCACCTGCGCAGTTAAATTACTTGTTAACAGATGAACAGATAATGGAAGATCTGTGAACTCTCAATAAACTTAAATCTCCGAAAAGATCAGCATTTCCATCTTCTTCTGAGCACCTTGGCCCCATTCCTGCTGAATCACCAGCACAAAGGTATAAAGCACGAATAGAAGATGAAAAGTTATATTACGATAAGAGATGATATCATAAAGGTCAGGCTATTTATTTGGAATCTAAGGAGAATACAAAGATTGGCTGTGTAATTAGCTCAGTTGGATCAAATGAGTAAGGAAGGCAAGTGTTAGCACAAAAATGCATATATATCTAGAACAGCTGCACAGAGGAGTCTTCATTATACTGAGGCGATCCACTGCCTAGAACTCTTACCAAGTTGGAGGTGCACATCTTCTTAACTCCCTATGCTCAGAAGTCAACTTTTCATGATTTTTATATGAAATTTGTATTAAAACAAACAAGTTTATTGACAGACATTACCCGGAAAGGCAGAGAAGACCCCCCCCCGAGACTTGAGTTATAAATGGGTCTTAGACCAAAATTAAAAAATGGCTTGTTATAATTTGATATTATTATGTTACTTTGTTATAATTTGATATTATTAAGTTACAAAGTAAACAAATGGTAGGCATTTGTATGTTAAGGGTAAACATATTTGTTTAGCATAGTGCCCCAGTAAAAAAAAAGTTGATACACTATTAAATAAAGGGGAGGAGTGTACCATATAGCCTACAGTATAATAAGAGACTACATTATGTTTTAGTAATACGTCATTGAATGCGCTATTAGGCGCATATTGATCTGTATGTGTGTGTGTGTGTTGAGTTTGGATTATGCCAGTAAAGAACCATGAAACTTAGCTCCTGTCTCCAGCATTTTTACTAATAACTTTGTTGTGTAACTAGGCCACATACACAACAATACCCTAAAGGTTAACTTCCAGGTTAAGTTGGTTGTGAAGAAGGCAAATGCAGTGTTGCCATTCATTTCTAGAGGTATAGAATATAAGATGTGATGTTGAGGCTCTATAAGGCACTCATGAGACCACACTTGGAGTATTGTGTGCAGTTTTGGGCTCCTTATTTTAGAAACGGTATACTGACATTCAAGAAAGTTCAAAGAAGATTCACAAGAATAATTCCAGGAATATAAGGGTTACCTTATGAGGAACGTCTGGCTGCTGTTGGGCTGTATTCTCTGGAGTTCAGGAGAATGAGGGGGGATCTCAGAAACATTCTGAATGTTAAAAAGACGTCAACAGATTAGATATGGCAAAGTTATTTCCCATGGTATGAGATTCTAGGACGAGAGGCATGACTTCAGGATTGAAAGACGTCCATTTAGTACAGAGATGCGGAGAAATTACTTCAGTCAGAGGGTGTAGATCTGTGGAATTTGTTGCCATGAGTGGCTGTGGAGGCAAGGTATTAGGTGTATTTAAGGCAGAGATAGATAGGTTTTTGATAAGCCAGGGCATCAAAGGTTTTGGGGAGAAGACAGGGGAGTGGGGATGTCTGGAAGAACTGGATCAGCCCATGATTGAATGGTGGAGCAGACTTGATGGGCTGAATGGCCTACTAATGCTCCTATATCTTATGGTCTTATGTTGAGATCCTGCATCAGGACTGAGAGCATAGAGGAGAACTAGCCTATGAAGATGTGAGAGGGAGGGGTGGAACAAAGGCTGGCAGGTAAAAGGTAAAATAAGAAAGGGATGATGGAAAAATGAATCTAAATGGGGTAGGTGGATGGGTGGAGTTCAGTAGCAATGGCTATTAAGGGTGATTAGGGATGACAGAGGAAGAAAGAGAAGAGAAAAGAGAGGTGGGTGGCAGAAGGAGCCAGGTAGTGTGGAGAGGAGGGTGGAGTTTGGAATCAGAGGCTGGCAGGTGATAAGTACAAACAAGAAGCTGCATATTCAAGAATCTAATAAGTAAAGAAGGTCACAAATAGAATAAAATAAAGGAAAGATGATGGACTATTGAGGGAGAGGATAGAAGGACCTGAAAGTTTTTCACATAGGAACATTTCAGTCCTGAATTCTACTCGGTTAGCCTTTAAACAAATTCCACATGTCAGAAGTGGATTTATACAGTAACAGCCTCTCCTAATCTATTCTCCCCATTTTCTGCCTAATACTATTGAAACTAACCTTTTCCAACTTCAGCACTTTCCCCTGAGGTCAATTCTAACCTTTATCCAAAGTTAACTGAAAACTTATAATCATGAGTAGTTTCCAAAGTGCTCTCCCAATGAATCACTTATCACCTAGCCAGGCTGATCTCCCCAATACATGCTCTGATATGGCCCATAACTTGATTGGACTACCCACATATTTTCTTCAAGAAATCCTCCTAGAATCACCTAACAAATTTTGTCCCATCCAAACCTTTAGTACGAGGGGAATCCCATTCTATATTGGGGAAATTAAAGTCATCTAGTATAACTGCCCTGTTGTTGGGATTCTCAAAAGGACAGTAGACAAAAGAGTTGGTTATTGACTTAATGAAGCTTGTGATCACAACCTTGTCCTCGTCAATGAAACTGCTGTAAAGATGGTGACAGTTACATATCTCGGCATCCATGTCACAAGCAATCTCATTTGCTTCCTCCATGTTGATGCAATGGTCACAAAAGTGTATGAGCGTATGCACTTGCATGTCTGAGATGATTTGGCTTTATTATGAGGCTTTTCTTGAATTTCTACATGATGCACTAAAAATGCTGTCCTGCTGGGTTGCATCTCAGCCTAGTATGGCAACTGCTCTGCTCTGGATAGAATGGTAAATGCTGTCCAAACTATTACAGCCTCATCATTTCCTTCATTCATTTCATCTTCATGGTGCATTAATACATTAAGGCTAATAATATTGTCAATAATGCATGCCTGCTGGGACAGGATACAAGTGTCCAGACAGCCAGACATAACAGCTTCTTCCTCACTGCTCTCAGTCTTCTGAATCAATCACCACTTTCACATTCCCTTCCTGGTAGTGCTGCCACATTCTTGGACTCTTTTACCTCTTTTGGATATTCTATTATTGTTACATTAGCATTTATTTTGCACTACTTTAGATTGCACTACTATAGAGTCAAAGAGCACCACAGCACAGAAGTGGGCCCTTCAGACCATCTAGTCCATGCTGACCAGGCCTTCTGCCTAGTCCCATTTACCTGTACCATGATTGTTGCCCTCCATACTCCCTTTATCTATTTGTTTAACCAATCTTCTCTTAAATGTTGCAATTGAACCAACATCTATCACTTACATTGGCAGATCGTTCCACATTCGCACCATCGTCTGAGTGAACAAGAACCCCCTCATATTGCCATAAGTATTTTACCTTTCAGCCTAAACCTATGACCTTCTAGTCTCACTCAACATAAGGGAAAAAGCCTGCATGCATTCACCTCATCTATACCCCTCATTTTTTGTATACTTTTATACAATCTCCCCTCATTCTCCTGCAATCTAGTGAAAAAAGTATTAACCTATTCAACTTTAATCTATAACTCAGGTGCTCAAGTCTGGACAATATCCTTGTAAGTGTTCTCTGCACTCTTTCAGCCTTATTGATATCTTTCCTGTAAGTAGATGCCCAGAATATCACACAATACTCCAAATTTGGCCTCACAAATATAAGACCATAAGAAATAGGAGCAGAATTTGGCCATTATTTGGCCCATTGAATCTGCTCCACCATTTCTGGCTGATCCATTTTTACTCTCAGTCCCAATCTCTTGCTTTTTCCCCATATCCCTTCATGCCCTTAATAATCAAGAATCTATCTCTGCCTTGCACATACCCAGTGACTTGGCCTCCACAGCTGCCTGTGGCAATGAATTCCACAGATTCACCATTGTCTGGCTAAAGAAATTCTTCCTCACTTCCATTCTAAAAGGACAGTCCTCTATTCTGAGGTTGTGTCCTCTGGTCTTAGAGTCTCCCACCATAGGAAACATCCTCCAGATCTACACTATCGAGGTCTTTCAACATTCGATAGGTTTCCATCAGGCCACTTTAATTCTTCTGAATTCCAGTGAGTGGAGGCCCAGAGCCATCAAACACTCCTCATCTGACAAGCCTATCACATCCTTTCTTAGATAAGGGACCCAAAACTGCTCACAACACTCCAAGTAAGGCCTGACCAATGCTTCATAAAACCTCAACATTACACTCTTACTTTTATATTCTAAACCTCTTGAAATGAATCTTAACTTTATACTTGCCTTCCCCACCACCTGCAAATTAACCTTTAAGGAATCCTGCACAAAGACTGCCAAGTCCTTTTGCACCTCAGATTTTTGAAATATCTCTCCCTTTAGAAAATAGTCAACCCTTTAATTTATTTTACAGAGGTACATGACCATACACTTCTTGACACTATTACATCTGCCTCTTCTTTGTGCATTTTCCTAATACGTGTAAATCCTGCAGCCTCTCTTCTTCCTCAAAACTACTTGCCCCTCCACATCTTCATATCATCCGCAAACTTGACTACAAAGTCATCGATTCTGTCATCCAAAGAAGCGGTCCCAACAGAGACTCCTGTAGAATACCACTGGTCACCAGCAGCCAAGCAGAAAAGGAAAATACCTTAAACAACTTCAATATAGAATCCCAACTTCTGTATTCAGTGCCCTGATTTATAAAGGCCGACGTGTCTTTAATTCTCTTTATGACCCTTTCGCCCTGTGATGCTACTTTCAAAGAATTATGGATCTGTATTCTCAGGACCCTATGTTGTATGGCACATCTGTACAGCACTCCATGGAGATGATTTTGATATTTTTGTTGTGTATTTCCCTGAGAACATCTGTTTCCAATTTAAGTTCCCAAGTTCCAGCCTAATAGCATTATAATCGACCCTCCCTCAATTAAATACTTTCCTATGCCATCTACTCCTATCCTCATCCAACTCTATACTAAATATCAGGGGTTTGTGGTTACTGACTCTGAAATGCTTGCCCAGTGAGACATCAGCCACCTGACCAGGTTCATTGCTTAGTACTAGATCAAAAATATGTCTTCTCCTATTGACAGCTTGTCCACATTTTCTGTATCCTTTCTGGACACTCCTAAGAAATACTGCCCCATTTAAACCTTGCATTAAGGAAGTGCTCATCAATATTATGGAAGTTGAAGTCACCATAAGACTGTATGACATCAGAGCGAATTTAGCCAATTAGGCATGAATAACACCAACCTTGTTATTTTCACACTTTTCCAAAATTTGTCTGCTCATCTGCTTCTCAGTGTCCCTGTTGCTATTGAAGATCATGCAGAATACTCCTACTAAAATGATTTCTACCTTCCACTTTCTGACTTGTACCCTCACTGACTCAATAGATGATCCCTCCATGACTTTCTACCTTTCTGCAACTCTGATGCTGTCAATGCCACTCTTTTACCTCTCTCCCTGAACCTTTTGAAACATCTAATTCCTGGAACATCTAACAGACACTCCTGCCCTTGTGACTGTGAAGCCTCTGTTTTTATTTAGAAATTAGATAGATAGTCACAGTCTTTTTCCCAAAGAAGGAGAATCTCAAATTTGAGGGCAGAGATGTAAGGTGAGAGGGGAAAGGTTTTCCTAGAGAACGATGGATGTACAGAACGAGCTGCCAGAGATTTGGTAGGACTAGCAGAAGTAAATTTACAATATTTAAAAGATGGGAAAGGTTTACAGTGATATCAAATTTAGACACATGGGACTTCCCCAGCAAGGCATCTTAGCATGGATGATGTGGGTTGATGGGCTTGTTTCTGTGGCGGTATAGCTCTATGACTTGATAATAATGCCTGATTTTTATCTGAAATATTAACTACATTCCTCTTTCCACTGGTATAATCTAATCTGCTGAGTATTTTTATGTTTTTCTTGATTTCCAGTATGTACAGTTACTTGATCCTTATCATGTTTGACTTACCAATATACCTATTTGCAGGAGACATTCTTCAGCATTTTGGATGGTACGGATGGAATACTCACAGGTGCTGTGAATATGTTGAAAAATATTTTCTTACCAGCAATTTCTGCATGTGGAAATTGGGGAGCACTTAATCAATCCATTCATGGGGAGAGGGAGAAGAAAGCCTTCAAAGATACTATTAATGGATACATCACTTTCTTAAATGGTAAGGTGTTTTACTGACAGGTTGGTTAAATTTAATTTGAATTTACAAACATGGATTGTGTGTGTGTGTGTTTCAATCATGACAGATAAAAGAAAATGAAAAAAATACTGGATCTAAAGTTTGTGCATTTATGTGTGAGCCAAGTGTACAGCAGTGGGATCAGCACACAGGCCTGGGGGGAGGGGGACACTCATGTTGAGGATGATGGAGAGGGAGAAGCAGTTGTGCATCCTGACTATGTGAGGTCTGTTAATTAGGAATTCCGACACCCGGTTGCACAGTGATGTATTTAGACCTAGGAGTAAGTGTTTGTTCACTGAGGTCTGTGCAACAATGCTGAACTGAACTGAAATCCAGAAACAACATTCTGACATAATTGTTCTTGTCTTCTAGGTGTGTCAGGGCCAGGTGCATGACAAGCACTATGGCATTTGTTGTTGAATGGTTCATATTTGCTTGTTATAACATCTGCCCTTTCCTCAGTCCCTGCACTTGTTGCCTGCTGCCCTGCTCAGGTTCCCAAACCTGAGTTGCTGTAGTTTAAATCCTCCTTATTAGCACTCCCCTCGAGGGTAGTGGTTCTCATCCAATTCATGTGCTATCTGTCCCTATTGTATGGGTCCCAACTGCTTTGGAAAACTCAAGGACTATTAATTCTGAGGCCCTTGCTCCTGCACAGATTGATAGACCTTTAGATAATAAAGGCAACAAGATATATTAGATTATGGAATAAAATATTGAGGTAAAATATAAACTCAAGAGGTTCTGCGGATGCTGAAATATCATTGGTGATCTCACTGAATGGCAGAGTATGCATGAGGGGCCAAATAGCCTCCTGTTTTAATTTCTCATCTGACTGGGATTAATTATAAATGTAATATTTTCCTTCAGGTACTAAAATAAGCCTTGAAAAAGCTGTTGTGCTAAAGAGTGAAATGGTTGACCTTACTCAGCTGCACTCATTTGAGCAAGTGAAAGCTGCAGCATCAAATCCAGAAATAATATTACAGCTTGAAAATCTGCTTTTGCAATGGTACAATCAACTAGAACAGGTTTGTATACTTGAGCACTTTTAACTTTTTAACATGGTTAATACAAGGTCTGTTGTTAATAATTGTCTCAAGAATAATGTTTCATTTTGCACATTTTGAATGATACATCTCTACCATGAGTAATTTGCCACTAAAATGAGGAGAAGTTTCTTCACTCAAGGGGTGGTGAATCATTCAAACTCTCTGTTTAAACGAGCTGTGGAAGCTCAATTATTAATTTCATTAAAAAAAGAAATTAAAAGTTTTAGATAAGTACTAGAGGAATTAAGGCTTATGGTGTTAGGACAGATAAATTGTATTGAGGCAAGGATCAGCTATGATTTTGTTGAATTGTAGAGCTAATTTAAGGGACTGAATGGCCTACTCATGCTGTTATTTCTTGTTATTTTTACCATTAAAGAGGTATGAATACTTATTTAAAACTCACAATACCTATTTTGCACAGTGCTGATGGCATTAAATGTCACATTTTTTAATGTGGGCCCCCAAATAGAAGGAACTGGAAGTGATAGGGAATGTGTGAGAATAAAGAAGGTTGAACCACGAGTCAACTAGCAGATGATAAAACAATAAGAAAAGGGAAACTAAGAGTCAAGATATTGAAGGAAAAATGTGTTGGAACGTTAGGAGATTAGACATTTTAGGCAAACAGTTGGATGTGTGACTGGCTGAACGGTGGTAAAGGGATTTGGAAACATGACTGAGGAGCTTAAACCATATTTGCAGAGTGGGAAAGAGTGTGGATGAGAGAAATGCCAAAGCAAATTACTTGAAATTCAGCCTAGGAAGACTGATGATTCTTTGCCTTCCTGACATGTCTTTATACCCACAGGGACTCAGTGAATTGAGCAACAACAGTGGAAGGAAAGGAATTGTCAACATTTCATAAGTGAAACTCTTCAAAAGGAATAGCTCTGTTAGATTATTCAGTTGCCTTGGGGCCTGTTTCTATGCTGATTAGGGGTTTCTGCTGGAATGCTGACTTTGTAGTGGAGCTGGAGAAACTGAGAGAATTCAAGATGGGGCCTATTTAAAGATAGTTTACCACAAAATGAAGCACAATTTTTTTGTTCTTAAAGACTGATGGAAGCAGAGTCTGAGATAATCGCCTCTCTCCAGGAAAGTGGAATTTCTCCTCTCTTTAAGATCCAATTAAAGGTGTTAAGTAATAATGGAGCTAACTGTGACTTCAGCGGTTTGTACCACTTTGAGCTAAACCCATCAGAGCATGGAGACTTTCTGGCCTTTAATCTAGAGATGGCCATGTTCAGTTCTTTGGCAGCTACTGGTTCAGATAGGCATTCATTTTGTAAATCTGTGAGCTTGGGTAGTTCTAAAGAATTCAAAAAAGTGTCTATATGGGAGGCCTGGGGTTGAGAGTACAGCTCTCGATAATATGTTTCAAAACTCTCTTGAATTTTCCCTATTGTACTCTCAACAAGCTTTGTTTTTGGATTCTTTATTTTATGAATTGTATTGTCTGCTTGTTGTTTACATAATTTATATGCTAATCATCTAGCTGATTTGCCTCCTACTTCATAATTCTTTTGTCTCAGGTATAGAAAATTTATTTGAGTTTCCAATGTGTAAATATCAACAATTTCACTTGGCAATTTCTTAATTTCCTGTTTTAAATTAAAATTAATTTTGTTGCTATCTACAACTTGACTTTGTTTTAATTTTCCTTGAAGGTCTGCTAATTTTTGTGCTTTAACTTTTTTCATGTGAGGAATAATGGAAATAATTTTTCCTCTCAGTACAGCTTTTGCAAGCTTTACATCATTTGTAAGGCCAGTGATGTTGTGGGAGTGGAACTGGACTCTCTGGTGGTGGTGTTTGAAAAAAGGATGCTGTCCAAGTTGCATGCCATCTTGGACAATGTCTCCCATCCACTCCATAATGTACTGGTTAGGCACAGAAGTACATTCAGCCAGAGACTCATTCCACCGAGATGCAACACTGAGTGTCATAGGAAGTCATTCCTGCCTGTGGCCATCAAACTTTACAACTCCTCCCTTGGAGTGTCAGACACTGTGAGCCAATAAGCTGGTCCTGGACTTATTTCCACTTGGCATAATTTACTTATTATTATTTAATTATTTCTGGTTTTATTTTGCTATATTTCTACTCTATTCTTGGTTGGTGCAACTGTAACAAAACCCAATTTCCCTTGGGATCAATAAAGTATATCTGTCTGTCTGTCTTTCAATGTATCCCATAAGATCACTGGTGATGTTTCTCCCATGTCATTAAGGTCTAGGTATTCTTTGATTTCTTTTCCCCTTCATTACTTTCGGGTTATTGGGTAGGAAGCAGAGTCTGAGCTATTTTTAAATCAGAATTTGATTCTTGATGAAAAGCTGAAAGGTTCCTGTATATAGGTTCCGAGGAGGTGACAAATTGGAATGTAGGAGGGAAATTGAAAATCTGGTTGAATGGTGCCACAATATTTCAGAGTGAAACTCTGCATCAGGATTAGCTCAATTAGACATTTTGGTTGCCATAGTGCCTGTTTCCATGCTGATTCAGGGCTTCAAATGAAATGTTAATATTGGGGCAGTGGAGGAACTAAGAAACAGGATTAACATTTTTAGAAGCAACAGGATGGGAAGAGATATAGTCAAGATTACTGTGAGAGTCAGTAGGTTTATAAAAGATAGTAGATAGTTTCGCTTCAGAGATGGAAACAGGGAGATTGAGAAACAGATGAGAAGTGTCAGAGATGGGATCAAATAAATTTGAGGGCAGAGTGGGAACTGGAGGTTAAGTTGATGAAATTGTCAAGCTCTACATGGAATGCAGTTGTCAGCGTGGTGGAGAAAAAGTTGCCATTGTGGGGTTGGAACATGAATTGTTCCACGTGGGACTGGACTCTGATGGTGGTGTCTGAAAAGAGGATGCTGTCCAAGTTGCATGCCATCTTGGACAATGTCTCCCATCCGCTCCATAATGTACTGGTTAGGCACAGGAGTACATTCAGCCAGAGACTCATTCCACCGAGATGTAACACTGAGCGTCATAGGAAGTCATTCCTGCCTGTGGCCATCAAACTTTACAACTCCTCCCTTGGAGCGTCAGACACCCTGAGCCAATAGGCTGGTCCTGGACTTATTTCCACTTGGCATGATTAACTTATTATTATTTAATTATTTATGGTTTTATATTGCTATATTTCTACACTATTCTTGGTTGGTGCGGCTGTAACAAAACCCAATTTCCCTTGGGATCAATAAAGTATGTCTGTCTGTCTGTCTGTAAAAGGCAGGCATAGCTAGGGCCTATACGTTTTAGTTTAGAGAAAGTGGGAGGAGCCAAAAGAGAAACTGTTGAGAATAAGGACCAGTTCCGCTAGATAGAGGGCAGTGGTGGTGTAGGGTAGCTGGTTAGGTCTGTTGTCCACAAAGAAGCAGAGAGCTTTAAAGCTTTCCTGATAGGGAAGTGGAAATGTATAGTGACTGGGTCCATTGTGAAAATAAGGTAATCTGGGCCAGGGAACTGAAAGTTACTGAAGTGATGGAGAGCATGTGAAGTGTCATTGATATTCAAGTTCAGGCTCAATTGTCATTCAGCCATACATGAAGACCCATGAATACAGACAAACAAAACTGTGTTACTCTGGAGCCAGGGTGCAAAACACAGTACCAACAGTTACATACAGCACAAGACACATTGAGCATATTTAAGATAGCAAGCACATATAAGATATCATTAAAATACAATCACATAAAAAAGATAGTCCAAGATCCTGAGTCATGATTATTACAGCAGTCTGCAGACGAACACAATACAGCTTATTTGCTGCCGAGTGAACTCTGAGGACAGCACCCACTGTCCAAAATGGATGCCTTGCTGCACCATTTCCAGTGGAGCGCACTGACTCTGTGCCTCTCTTCTGCGTGGCTGTAAACAAGTGACATTGTGACTTGATGGCTAGTTTTCTGTGCGACTAAAGAATTGCAGCTCCAATGCCATGTCATTGTCGTTTGCCAATAAATCAGTGAATCTGACTTGCAGCATTCCATATTAACAATGCCCAACAGGGTTTTGTGATTACAAGAAACATGACTAAGATGATTAATCGTTATAGAACATAGAATAGTACAGCACATTACGTGCCCTTTGGCCCACAATGATGTGCCAACCCTCAAACCCTGCCTCCCATATAACCCCCCACCTTAAATTCCTCCATATACCTGTCTAAATTGGGCTTGTTATTGTTATTGCTAAATTGTTATTGGGCTGTGCCTTCCAAATTTCCCCCAGAAACACCAGTCATTGCTATTCTGCCGTCATCCCTACTATTGTCCTCTTCCAATTAACTTTTGCCAGCTCCTCTCTCATGTCTCTTTCATTCTCTTTACCCTACTGTAATACTGATACATTCTGTTCAAACTGCAGAGTGATTTTTTGTCATATTATGATGACTGCTTCCTAACGGTTCCTTTACCTTAACTTCCCTAATCAAATCTGGATCATTACATCACACCCAATACAAAATTGCCATTCCCCCGGTGAGCTCAAAGCAAAGAGTCAGAATAAATGGAGCTTTTTCTGGTTGGTTGCTGGTGACCAGTGGTGTTCCACAGGGTTGGGACCTCTTCATTTTACATCATATATCAATGACTTCCATGACAGAATTGCTGGCTTTTGGCAGGTTTGCAGATGATAAGAAGATAGGTGGAGGAGCAGGTAGTTTTGAGGAAGTAGAGAGGCTACAGAAAGACTTAGACAGATTAGGAGAATGGGCAAAGAAGTGGCAGATGCAATGCAGTGTTGGGAAGTATGTGGTTCTGCACTTTGGTAGATGAATGGGTTGACTAATTTCTAAATAGAGACAAATTTTAAAAATCTGAGGTGCAAAGAGTCCTGGAAGTTCTTGTGCAGGATTTCCTAAAGGTTATTTGCAGATTGAGTCAGTGGTGAGGAAGTCAAATACGATGTCAGCATTCATTTCGAGAGACTAGAATATAAAACCAAGGATGTAATGCTGAGGCTTTATAAAGCACTTGGAGTATTGTGAGCAGATTTGGGTCCCTTATTTAAGAAAGGATGTACAGACATTGGAGAAAGTCCAAAGGAGGTTTACAAAGATGATTCTGGCATTTAAAAGCTTGTCATATGAGGAGTGTTTGATGGTTCTGGGCCTTCACTCACTGGAATTCAGAAGAATGAGGGGTGACCTCATTGAAAACTATTGAATGTTGAAAGGCCTCTATAGAGTGGATGTGGAGAGGATATTTCCTGTGATTGGGTAGTCTAAGAACAGAGGATACGGCTTCAGAATAGAGGTGCGTCCTTTTTGAATGGAGATGAGAAGGAATTATTTTAGTCAGAGAGTGGTGAAACTGTGGGATTCGTTGTCACAGGCAGCTGTAGAGGCCAAGTTATTGGGTATATTTAAAGTAGAGGTTGATAGATTCTTGATTAGTAAGGGCATGATGGGATACAGGGAGTAGGAGGTTGGGACTGAGTGGGATCTAGACAGGTACAAGTGACTGAGGTATCCGTAAGACGTAGGAGCAGAATTATGCCATGCTCTGCCATTCCATTTTTATATTATCCCTGAACTTGAAAGTAAGTGCTTTCAAGCTTTTGTTATCTTCTGAACAATGGGAGAGAGAAAAAGAGAGAGTCTGGAATGGGTAGGATTTTTGCTTATGTTGGCTTCTTCACTTCTAGTTTAAGATGGTGCTGGTGATGCCCAGCGACTACTTACCAGCGGCAAAACACAAAACAAAGAATACTAATAAACACCTTATTAATCACTTTATTAATAATGATCAACACTAATAATGGAGAGGTGGTGGTGGCAGAACCATAGGTAAGAAATGGTCAAGGGAAGCAGATCTGAATGGTAGCAGAGGCAGTGGCGCAAGGAAGGCACGGTCAAGGCAAGTGAAAGCAAGGTGGAAGCAGAGTTGTGGTGTTCATGAGAGCAAAGCAAGTCCTTATATCTGATCAATTTAAGCGCTGGGCTGAATTGGAAAGGTTGGGTACTGGCCGAATTGTGGTGGAGGGGTCCAGGCCCCAGACTGTCTGAGAGTAATGAACGACCTGATGTTTGGACAAATTAAACACCGGGCCTTGGTCAGGGATCATGGTAATGTTACTGGGACCAGAGGCAAGATGAGGGCCAGTTCTGCTTGCTGTTCCACCACTTTTACTCAGATCTGTACTGGGCTGTTATCTGTTATCTGCTCCAGCTGCGGTGATGCCTGGCTTCGTGTCTTTCTTAAAACTGGAGTTCTGAGACTATTTGCTTACTTTTGCTGTTTGCAGGATTTCTTTTTTTCTCTCTCTGTGCATTTGGTGTTTGACAGTCTTTATTTAATCGGTTCTTTTGAGGTTTCTTTATTGTGGCTGCCTGTAAGGAGAAGGATCTCAAGGTTATATAATGTAAACATACTTTGCTAAGAAATATACTCGGAATTTTATTGAGGGATGTGTCACTGGGCCTATTGTTGTTTGTCATCTATATCAATATTTTGGATTAAAATACATAAGCATGGTTCATAAGGTTGCAGATGATACTAAAATAATTGGTATCAAAGATAACGACGTAAGTTATCAAGAATTACAGTGGGATCTTAATCAGATGGGAAAGTGGGGTGAGGAATGGCAAATAGATTTTAATTTGCTTCCTTACCTGCTGAGAGCCTCCAGCACATTGTGTGTATTGCTCAAGATTTCCAGCACCTATAGTACCTCTTATGTCTGGATTTTAACTCAGTTAGATGTGAAGTGTTACATATGGGGAAATCAAACCAGCATAGGGCTTTCACAGTGAGTGGTAATACTCCAGGGAGTGTAGCAGAACAGAGAAGCCTAGGAATACAAGTATACTGTTTGCTGAAAGTAATGTCACAGTAGATAAGGTACTGACTGATAAAGCCATGCTGGCCTTCATCAGTCAGAACTTTGACACAGGAGTTAGGATCAGAATCAGAATCAGGTTTATTATCACCGGCATGTGATGTGAAATCTGTTAACTTAGCAGCTGCAGTTCAATGCAATACATAATATAGAAGAAAAAAAACCAAAATAATAATAAATAAGTAAATCAATTGTGGTATATGTATATTGGATAGATTAAAAATCGTGCAAAAGACAGAAATACTATATATTAAAAACAATAGGTAGCATCCAAGGGTATAATGTCCATTTAGGAATTGGACGGCAGATTCATTCATTCATCCTGGGATGAGAGGTGTGAGGATGATGTGTCAAAGATATCCTTGATAATTGTTCTAGGCTAGCCTGATACGGTGTGGTGGTAATCAAACACATGGTTGAATGATCACATTTTCTGTCAGGTCTCTCATCCATCTTCCCCCCTGAACCATCTTTAATTTAAATGGCTTGGTAGCCTCTTTCCACTACCTCTAATGATGCATAATTTGAAAATTTCTGCTAATTTCAATTATTTGCTGGAGCGCTCAGAATATAGTCAAGATAAATGTTCGGTTGCTCTGCAATGCACATCTGTAGAAGGTTGTAAGTATTGCTGTGCATAGTGCAGCAAATAGAGGCATTGGCGAGCTGTCTTGATTGTTGTGTTCTTGGACCATGAGAGCTTGTAAGAGGTTGTGCGAGATGTATACTCACATGAGTTTGAAACTGCTTGCAGTTTTCCCTGCTATGCGACTGCCTTGTGAGTGGTGTAAGATTTCTTGAAGTTAGTAACCAACTACTTTGTCTTGTTGACATTAAGGAGAATGTGTTGAAGGTGCGGGAGGCCTCCATTAGCAGGGCACAGTCTTTGGCAGTAGTCCCCTGCAGTGAAGTGGCCACAGATAGCATACCCTGGGGAGCAGTAGAGGAGATTGTGGCAGAGTTGAGAACAGAGATGTTTTGGCTGTTATCAGTGGGTGTAACCCTTCCCCCCCATATGATGTGGCGGGGGGGGCAGATCCCCAAGGGGACAAGTAATGTGGAGAGCTGCTGGCAGTTGTGTCACACCAGAAGGAGAGTGAGCCCCTGGGTACCTAAGCATAGAGAGTCGTTGAGAAAACTTAGAGGAGACGCAGTGAGGGCCTGGTGTCTCTGGGGGAACACATACCAAGAAGCCGCCAAAAACAAAAGGCCCATTCCTGAAGGCTTAGTGGGACCATTCTCAGCACGGGCTAGAAGGGCCGAGATGGCCTGTTTCCGTGCTGTAATTGTTATATGCTCCAGAGTGTTGCTATGGATAGAGGGTATTTATGCTAAAGCGATACTCGACACCAGGTCACAGGTCATGTTGTTGTACCTTTCATTTTACAATCAGTATCTGATCTGGGATCTGGGAGCTTAGTGCTAGTGATTATCATGCAACGGTTATTTGTCAGTGAAGTTGGAGTTCGCAGAGGCTGGTGCGGGAGTGTCTGAGGTCCTTGATACATTGATGCTGATCTATCCGGACCCTGTTGAGAAGGACGGTGTTTCAGTTCTGGTGGGGACCAACACCCCTCTTGAGGGGCCTGCAAGGAGAAGACTAGCGAAAACTTTCTGAAAACATTGTCCATGGGAACTCTATAGTTAGGGGGTCAGACAGGCGATTCTATGGACACAGGAAAGAAATACAGATGGTAGTTTGCCTCCCAGGTGCCAGGGTCTGGGATGTTTCTGATTGCATCTACGATATCCTGAAGTGGGAAGAACAGCCAGAGGTCATGGTACATATTGGTACCACTGACATAGGTAGGAAAAGGAGGAGGTCCTGAAAGCAGACTACAGGGAGTTAGGAAGGAAGTTGAGAAGCAGGACCACAAAGGAAGTCATTTCAGGGGGACCAATATTCTGGCGGGAAGGTTTGCTAAGGCTACTGCGGAGAGTGTAAACTAGAGTTGCTGGGGGTGAGAGCCAAACTGAAGAGACAGAGGAAGGGATGGTTGTCTCACAAATAGAGAAAGCTTGGAGACAGTGCAAGAAGGAGAATAGGCAGGTGATAGAGAAGGGATGCACTCAGATCAATGTTTGAGATGCGTCTATTTTAATACAAAGAGTATAAGAGCTAGGAAGTCATGATGCACTTGTAGAAAACCTTTGTTAGCTTACACTTGGAGCATTTTGTACAGTGGCTCCATTGCAGGAAGGCTGTTACAGCTTTGGAGAGGCTGCAGCAGAAGTTTATCAGGACGTTCATTGGATTAGAGGGTATTAGCTAGAAGGAGAGTTTGGCCAAACTTAAATTGTTTTCTCTGGAATTTTGGTGCCTGAAGAGACATGATAGAAGTTTATAAAATTATGAAAGGCATATATTGATTGCAAGAATCTTTTTCTTAGGATAAAAATGATGAATATAGAGATCATAGCTTTAAGGTGAGTAGGAGGAAAGTTTAAAGGGGATGGGTAGGATAACTTTTTTTTACACAGAGAGCACTAGGTGCTGGAGTGCACTACCAAGGCTGGTAATGAAAGCAAATACAAGTGTGGCATGCTAGGGGTTTTTAAGATAGGCACATTAATAAGTAGGAAAATTGTGTCTTGATCCAACCTTTAAGAGACTTTTTCTTTGATATCTCTGACCCACCATCACCACCTGCTTTAGACTGTAACAAAACAGGTGACTGCATTCTACAAGCATATCAGATTGATTTCTTGGACTATAGTGTTAGATTTTGTTTTACTACTGCTTATCTAAAAACTACTTTTTTCTAAAGTTTACAAGATTACATACTATTACAGCAGAGGATATCAGAGTTTAGAGTTCAATTTTGGTGGCTTCTGTAAAAAAGTTAGCATGCGTGCGCATGCGTTTACTCCAGGTACTCTGGCTTCCTCCCACAGTCTAAAGATGTATCGGTTAGTAGGGTAGTTAATTATTATAAATTGTCCTGTGATTAGGTTTGGGTTAAATGGGTCGGTAACTAGGCTGCATGGCTCAGTGGGCTGGAAGGGTCTGTTCCATGTTGTAAAAATAAAAAGATTATTGGCACCATCTCCAGATTAATTTGCACCCTTCAGAAATTCAACTATCCATTTACAGAATATTAAGAACCACAAATGACTTCAAGTGAGTATTTTCTTATCATCTAATTAAGTCTGTCTAAAAAGTGGATTGGATTTTTTGTGGCAATACAAAGTTATGATTATTACCTATTATAGACAATTCAAATATTAGTTCAGAAGGGCTACAAAGTTTGAGATTTTTGTACATTTTATTTACAGGTTCTGGAACAAAGTAATCAAGTCAGAAAAGAGGCAGAAAATTCAGGCCCTCTGACTGAGCTGGAATACTGGAAATGTATGTCTGCGAAATTCAATTCCATCATAGAGCAACTTAGAGGACAAAATTGCAGGGCTGTGATCAATGTTTTGAAAGCAAGTTACTCAAAAATGTTAAAGGTAAAATTTCATTGGGAAAGCAATAATAACAACTATTTTATGAACAGATGGATTTTTACAGGAATCTGTATGAGGTCTTATTTTCATTAGACATCAAGATTTATTAAGTAAAATTTACACCTAAGTATATAGGACTAGAATGACAAGCTTATTCTAAGAGATAAGAAACAGTCTTTAAAGAGGATAGAGAAGTAGCTCAGATACAGTTAGCTTAGGTTAGAGAGTAAATTTCAAGCTTCTAGCCTTAGCAGCTAAATATATGTATGTCCTGGGGCAATGTTAATAATCAGCAATGTTCTAACTGGACCATGCCAAATTCAACATGCTTCACATTTGGTCCATAACCCTCTATGCACCTTCCCTCCATGTACCTATCCAAATCCCCCTTAAATGTTACAATTGTACCTGTCTCGGACACTTTCTCTGGCAGTATTTTTCACGCATGCACTACCTTCCGCATGAAGAAGATAACTCATAAATCTTTTAAGTCTTCCCCTCTTAAATTGTTCTAGTTTTCTCCAGTTTCAGACCTCTCAACCCTGAGGAAAAGAATGTAACTGTCCACCTTATACATATCCTTCATGATTTTATAAACCTATGAAGTCATCCCTCATTCTTATGAACTCCAGGGAATAAAAATTTAGTGTGGCCAACCTTTTCCTATAATTCAGACCCTTTAGTCCAGTCAGCACCCTCATAAATCTCTACTGCAACCTCTTCAGCTTGACAATGCTCTTCCTACTACAGGGTGACCAAAACTCTGCACAATATTCCAAGTACAGTTTCACCAAAGACTTATATAATTGCAACATAAACTCACTGCTCAGTGCTCTTGTACTCCCAGGTATCTCTGTTCCACAACACTCACCAGTGACCTGCTTATTACTATATAAGTCTTGCCCTGGTTTGACTATTCAAAATGCATCATCTTACACTTGTCTAAGTTGAAATTCATTTGCTATTCTTTATCCCACCTCTCCAACTGATCTAAATCTTTTTGCAATTTATTGTAGCCTGCTTCATTCTTGACAAAATCCCCTGATTCAGTCTCAACAGCAAACTTGCCATTCGTGCTATGTACGTTCATATTCATACATAATGAAGAATACAGATTCCAACACTGACCCCTGAGGCAACCCACCAGTTACAGGCCTCCAACTGGAGAATCAACCCTCAACTGTTACCCTCTGCTTCCTTTCATTTAGTCAATTCTGAACCTACCTCTATTTTTCTCTCTAACACGTAAGACCAAATCTTCTACACCAGCCTGCCTGCAGACCTTTGTGAAGGACCTTACCAAAGTTTATTTGGACAACTTCCATGGCTTTGCCTTCATCTATCCCTTTAGTTACTTCTTCGAAAACTTCAGAGGATTTGCCAAACATGACCTCCATTGCACAAAACCGACTATCCAAAAGGTGGTACTAGATCTTGTTCCTCAGAATTTCCTCTAGTAACTTCTCTACAACTTAAGTTAAGTTTTGAGGCATGTAGTTCTCTGTTTTCTAGTATTCTAGAAACTGGTATTACAATGTTACTTACCTCTGATGAGAGTAAAGATCCCTGAAGTCTTCCCCATCTGTACCCTCATAATTTTACACACCTTAATCATATCCCATCATAACATACTTTGTTCTGGGAAAACAGACCAAGTCTTTTGAATCTCTTCATAATTGAAATGTTCTGTCCCAGACCACATCCTGGTGAATCTCTTCTGAAACCTCCCTGGTTCGGTGTCCTGTACCCTGAATAATAGGATAGTGTTCAAAATTGCCAAGACGGGGAGCAAGATATCAATCAGCTGCAGATTTAGGTGAAGAAATGGCAGATGGTGTTTAATCCAGGTAGGTGTAAAGTGTTGTAGTTTGGGAGATCAAGTATAAAGGGAAAGTATACAGTTAATGACAAGAAAATTCAAAGAATTGGTGTACAGAGATATCGTAGAGCCCAATTTCTACAGCTTCCTGAAAATTGCCACACTAAGTTGATAAGGTGGTATAGGGCATGCTTGCCTTTATTAGTTGAAGCATTAAGTTCCAGAATTAAGAAGTTATGTTGCAGCTTTATAAAACACTCATTATTCTACATCTGGAGTGTTGCATTCAATTCTGCTTGCCCCATTATAGAAAGGGGGTGGAGGCTTAGGAGAGAGTTGAGAAGTTTACCAGCATGCCTATTGGATTAGAGACATGTGCTGTAAGGAGAGATTAGACAACCTTAGGTTTTTTTTCTGGAGCAGCAGAAGCAGGGGAAATCTGATAGAAATTTGTAAAATTTTGACAAATATAGAGAAGGTAGACAAATGCTATCTTTTTTCCAGGATCAAAATGCCTAATACTGGAGGACATATATTTAAGGTGGGGGGGGGGTGGAGTTCAGAGACTCATGAGCAAGTTTTTTCTCTAAAGATTTAGAGTGGTAAGTGTCTGGAGTGCACTGCCAGGAGGTGGTAGTGGAGGCAGATATAATGGAGGCAATTAAGATGTTTTTTGAGAGGCACCTGAATGTGCAGAGAATGGATGGATCTGGACCATATGCAAGCATGATGTTAGTTCAGTTAGGTGTCATCAGTTTAATTAGATGTCATAGGTTTAATTAATTAGGCACAATATAGTGGACTGAAGGGTCTATTCCTGTGCTGTACTGTTTTATGTTCTAATGAACTATATATCAAATATATTGTTTATTACAATATTTACCTGTATTGCCACTTTCAAAGACCTTTGGACTTGCACAATACTTCCTTAGACCCTGCTAGCTTTATTAGTACTTCCAAAAAGTAACACCACATAGTCATCTGCATTAAACTCCATATGCCATCTTTCAGTACATGTTATCAATATCTCTCAGTAACCTAAGACTTTTCTCCACATTCTCAAAATATCCACCAATCTTCATGTTATCTGCAAACATATTAATCATTACTTCTCTAGAATATTCACCTATATTACTTGATGGCAAGGGTGTCAGCACTGATCTATGTGGAATATTTATAGTCACAGGCATCCAGTCACAAAATCAACCTTCTATCACCACACACAAAATGCTGGTGGAACACAGCAGGCCAGGCAGCATCTACAAGGAGAAGCACTGTCGATGTTTCAGGCCAAGACCCTTCATCAGGACAGTGCTTCTCCTTATAGATGCTGCCTGACCTGCTGTGTTCCACCAACATTTTGTGTGTGTTTCTTGAATTTCCAGCATCTGCAGATTTCCTCGTGTTTGCTTCTATCACCATCCTTGTTTTCTATAGCAAAGCCAATTTTGGATCCAATTTGCCAATTTACTCTGGAACCCATGGGCAGTAACCTTTTGAACAAGTCCCCCATCTGGCACCTTGCTGAGATACATGTAAACCATATCTACTGCATTGTCATTATCAGCACACTTGGTTACCTCTTAAAAGAATTAGTAAATTTATCAGACAAGATTTGCCTTTGACAAAACCATATTGGAGTCTCTGATTTGTTCCTGCCTTTCCTAGTGATCTTCTCAAAGCTTTAAAGTTCAAAGTAAATTTATTGTCAAAGTACATTTATGTCACTATATACAATCCTAAGATTCATTGCCTTTTGGGCACACTCAATAAATCCAGAGGATAATAACGATAATAGAGTCAATGAAAGACTGCACCAACTTGGGTTTTCAACCAGTGTGCAAGAGACAACAAACTATGCAAATACAAAAAGATATAAATAAAAATAATAAATAGATAAGCAATAAATGCTTATAATATGAAGTGAAGAGTCATTTAAAGTAAGTCCATAGGTTTTGGTAACATTTCAGTGATGGGGCAAGTGAAGTTATTGCCTTTGGTTCTGGTAGTTGAGAGGTAGTAACTGTTTCTGAACCTGATGGTATGAGTTCTGAGACTCCTGTACCTTCTTCCTGATGGCAGCAGTGAGGAGAGAGCATGCCCCGGGTGGGGTGGGGGGGTGCTATCTGATGATGGATGCTGCTTTCCTATGATAGTGTTTCATTTAGATGTGCTCAGTGGGGGGAGAGCTTTACCAATGATGGACTGGGTCATATCTACTGATTTTTGTAGGATTTTTCCATTCAAGGGCATTGGTTTTTCCTTACCAGGTCAATCTGCTTTCCACTACACATGCCAAAGTTTTAGAAGTTTGTCAGTTTTAGATGTCATGCTGAATCTTCGCAAACTCCTAAGGAAGTAAAGGCTTGCTGTGTTTTCTTCATAATTTCACTTATGGACCCAGGACGGGTCCTTTGAAATAATAACACTGAGGAATTTAAAGTTGCTGACCCTCTCCACCTCTGATCTTCCATTGAGGACTGGCTCATTGACCTCTTGTTTTCTTTTCCTGAAGTCAATAATCAGCTCCTTGGTCTTAATGACATTGAGTAAGAGGTTGTTGTTATTATACCACTTAGACAGATTTTCAATCTCCCTCCTATATGCTGATTCAGCACCATGTTTGATTTAGCCTATGACAGTATTGTCATCAGTAAACTTGAAAATGGCATTGAAGATGTGCTTGGCTACCTATCATAAATGTAAAGCAAGTAAAACAGGAAGTTTAGCTGCACCTGTGCTGATGGAGATTGTAGAAGAGATGTCTTCCAATCCGAACTGACTAGGGACTGCAAGTGAGGAAATCCAGGATCCAGTTGCACAAAGTGGTATTGAGGCCAGGGTCTTGGATCTTATTGATTAGTTTTGAGGGCAGAGTGGTATTGAATGTTGAGTTGTAGTTGATACGAGCATCCTGATGTATGCATTTTTGCATCCAGATGTTCCAGAGTTGAGTAAAGAGCCAATGAGATAGCATCTGCTGTGGACCTGTTGCTCTGGTAGGCAAATTGGAGTGGATCCAAATCACTTCTCAGGCAGGAGTTAATAGGTTTCATCACTGACCTCTCAAAATACTTCATCACTGAGGATGTAAGTGCTACTGGATGATAGTCATTGAGGCAGGTTACCACGTTCTTTTTAGGCACAGGTATAATTGAAGCTTGCTTGACCTCAGACTGCCTAAACAAGAGGTTAAAGGTCTCAGTGAACACTCTAGCCAGTTGATCAAAGCAGGTATTCTGTGCCTTTTCAGGTACCCTATCTGGGTCGGATGATTTTCATGCGTTCACCCTCCTGAAGGTTGCTTGCACGTTGGCCTCAGAGACTGAAATCACATGATTATTGGAGACTGGGAGTTCATGAAGGTTCTTCCACGTTCTTATGGTCAAAGCGAGCCTAGAAGGCATTGAGCTCATTTAGAAGCGAAGTTCTGCTGTTAACTATATTTTTTGATTTATCTTTATAAGAAGTGATAGTATTCTAGACCTGCCACAACTGCCAAACATCCTTCGATGATTCAGGTTTAGTCCAGACTTCCCACTTCACCCATGAGATGGCTTTCCAGAAATCATACCTGGACTTCTGCTAAGTTTCTTGTTCACCAGACTTGAATACTTATGACCTGGCCCTCAGCAGATTATGAATCTCATGGTTCATCTGGGGCTTCTGATTGGGGAAGACTCTGAATGACTTAGTGAGAACACATTCATCAATAACTGTTTTAATAAGGTTTGTGACAACCATGGTGATTTCACAGATCCACAGATGAATCCTTGAACACGTCCTAGACCACTGACTTGAAGCAATCCTGTAGCCACACCTCGACCTCTTGCAACCTCCTCTTTGTTGCCCTAATATCTTTAGCCTCTGCCTAAATGCAGGTAGGAGGACAGCCAGGTGATCCAATTTACTGAAATGCAGTTTGAGTATAGAACGGTAAGCATCCCTTATTTTAGTATAACAGTGGTCTAGTGTGTTGGGACCTCTGGTGCTACAGGTTATACACTGAATGTAATTTGGCAGGGTTTTCTTCAAACAAGTCTGGTTGAAGTCCCTGACTATGATTTGAAATGCATTGGGATGGACTGTTTCTTGTTTTGTGCAGTATCTCAAGTGCTTGATTATAGATGGCCAGTGGTATGTAAACTGTGGTCAAGGTTATGGAGGGGATCTGCCTTGGTAAATAGACGGATGGCATTTGATCATTAGGTGTTCAAGGTTGGGGGAATATGAGTTTGACAAAAGCGCCACATCAAAGCACCATCAAGAGTTTATCATGAAATACACACTTCCACCTTTTGCCTTTTCTGAATCAGCAGTTTGATCCATCCAGTAAATCAAGAAACATTCCAGATGGATTATTATATCTGGAGTGGCTGAAGACAGCAAGTCTCACACAGGCATAGAATAGAACAATCCCTTATTTCTCTCCAATAGAGCAGTCTTGACGTGAGGTCCTCCATTTTATTTTTCAGTGACTGCATGTTTGCTATCAAGATACTGGGTAGAGGGTGCCTCATCCTTCTGTTTCAGCTTGGCTTGAAGTCCTTCCCTCCTGCATGGCCTCTGGCCACGGTGATGAACTGTTGTCCACTTGAAGGTGCCATACATGCTTAGTCTGCTGAGTCCTTCAGAGGATCGTGAAATCTGTATATCATTAAGTTGAGTTAAAACTATATTGCTTAAAGGGAAATTACATACTGCAGATTGCAGTGAGAGTAATTTGAAAGACGCACAGCTAGAATTACTGTTCACTGCCACAGAATGTTGCCAAGGTTCACTAGCACCATCTTGTATCTCCCTTTCTCCTGCTCTTAAGAATTTTTAAGATAACTTTCCTATTACTGGTATTAGACAAACAGGTCTGTAATTGCCAGGCTTTCCCCTGCTGTGCTCCTTGAAAAGAAGGGTGGTTTCTGCCATCCTTCAGTTATACGGTACCTAAGTTGTGACTAGTGAAAATTTAAGAATCTCAACCAGAGATCCAACAATCTCTTTCCTTGCCTCCCATTGCAGCTAAGGATAAACCTCATCCAGTCCTAGAGATTTATCTATCAAGTTAGAATAGTGCAGCACATTACAGGCCCTTCGGCCCATAATGTTGTGCCGACCCTCAAACCCTGCCTCCCATATAACTCCCCACCTTAAATTCCTCCATGTACCCACTTTTATCTCTAATCGGTCCTACCTTCACTTCTGTCATCCTTTTGTTCTTCATATAATTGAAGAATGCCTTGGGGTTTTCCTTTACCCTACTCGCCAAGGCCTTCTCATGCCCCCTTCTTGCTCTTTTCAGCCCCTTCTTAAACTCCTTTCTTGCTACCCTATATTCTTCAATAGACCCATCTGATCCTTGCTTCCTAAACCTCATGTATGCTGCCTTCTTCCGCCTGACTAGATTTTCCACTTCACTTGTCACCCATGGTTCCTTCACCCTACTATTCTTTATCTTCCTCACCAGGACAAATTTATCCCTAACATCCTGCAAGAGATCCTTAAACATCAGCCACATGTCCATAGTACATTTCCCTGCAAAAACATCATCCCAATTCACACCCGCAAGTTCTAGCCTTTTAGCCTCATAATTTGCCCTTCCCCAATTAAAAATTTTCCTGTCCTCTCTGATTCTATCCTTTTCCATGATAATACTAAAGGTCAGGGAACGGTGATCACTGTTCCCCCAGATGCTCACCCACTGACAGATCTGTGACCTGACCTGGTTCTTTACCTAATACTAGATCTAGTATGGCATTTCTCCTAGTCGGCCTGTCAACATACTGTGATAGGAATCCATCATGGACACACTTAACAAACTCTGCCCCATCTAAACCCTTGGAACTAATCAAGTGCTAATCACTATTAGGGAAGTTAAAGTCACCCATGATAACAACCCTGTTATTTTTGCACCTTTCCAAAATCTGCCTCCCAATCTGCTCCTCGGTATCTCTGCTGCTATCAGGGGGCCTATAAATACCCCCAGTAGAGTACCTGCTCCCTTCCTGTTCCTGACTTCCACCCATACTGACTCAAAAGAGGATCCTGCTACATTACCCACCTTTTCTGCAGCTGTAATAGTATCCCTGACCAGTAATGCCACCCCTCCTCCTCTTTCCCCCGCTCTCTATCCCTTTTAAAGCACTGAAATCCAGGAATATTGAGAATCCATTCCTGCCCTGGTACCAGGCAAGTCTCCATAATGGCCACTATGTCATAATTCCATGTATGTATCCAAGCTCTCAGTTCATCACTTTTGTTCCTGATGCTTCTTGCATTGAAGTACACACATTTTAGCTCTTCTACCTTACTACCTTTATACACTTTATTCTGCTGTTCTTTCCTCAAAGCCTCTCTATATGTTAGATCTGGCTTTACTCCATGCACTTCTTTCACTGCTCTATCGCTCTGGGTCCCATCCCCCTTGCAAATTAGTTTAAACTCTCCCGAACCATGCTAGCAAACCTACCACTAAGTTCACTAAGACCTTGAGCATGTCCTTTTTATATTTTCCCTTTTCCAAAGGTGGATTATTCAGTGATTACAAAAAATACATTATTAGAATATCACCATACAGTCTATTGACAGCTTCAAATTATAACATGCAAATCACTATCCAGAATGTACTCTAGGCCTTGTGGCACCCACCGGTCCTGAAAATACCCCATTGTATCAGTAGATATTGAATCATCCAGGGAATAGGCACATGTCCTGTTTTATTTATGGAGACTTGCACTAGTGTGTCACCTACTTCTTCACTAAATCCCTCAAATACAAAGTCTGTTTCCTTCATAATACCAGTGGAAAGTATTCATTTATAACTTTACCTATGCCCACTGACTCCATGTGCAAATTGTGCCTGTTATCCCTATAATGTGTTGTACTCATTCCCTGTTGTTCTTTTGACTTTAATATCCTTATAAGATCCTTTCATATTTACCTTATTACTGCCTTCTAGTTGTATTTTGTGAACCCTCTTTGTCTCCTTAATTTCCATGTTAAGCACCACCCTACACCTTTTGTATTCTTCTTTGGCCACCCTTGCCTTTAGTTCTCTATAACTGCCATATGGTTCATTAATTTCTCTTTATTCTCCCTCAGTATCCTTGGTCATCCAGGGTTCCTTATTCTTTATATCCTTAGCTTTAACCCTTACTGGAATACGTTGGTTCGGAACTCTCATGATTTTTCCTCTAAATGTTTCCCACTATACAGATGTTCTATGCACTATACACTCAGTGGCAACTTTATTAGTTATACTTGTACTCTGTAATGTACTGTGTGAGTATCCGTAGGCCAGAGTGTGTACAATGTGAGAACAGGGGTTAAGAAAATGGAGGTCTGTTGAATAAACATGGTTGTTCAATATACTGTGGTGTCCGAGTCACATAAATACTACATGGTGTCAGAAGTAGTTGCGGGACAGAAATAAGGAATAAAAGATGTCACAGTTACAGCCACCATCAAGTTTAAGCCTACGAGGTAATCTTGCTGAGAACTGGAAAGTATTGGTCCAGCAGTTTGTGCTGTTTTGCACCTCTAGCGGCGTAGCTGAAAAGATGGAGAAAGTGCAATGTACTACATTTCTGCATGTGGTGGGGGCAGAGGCAATAAAGATTTGCAACACATTTGTCTTCCAAGATGATGAGCAAGATAAAATTGAAGTGTTGAAGAAAAAGTTTCAAGATTACTGCAAATCGAGAAAAAACCTACCGTACATCCGACACTTATTTTTTACAAGGGCTCAAGGACCGACAGAGACCATAGACGCCTATGTAACAGATTTGAAGAACAAGGCAAAAAACTGAGTTGGGACAACTGCATGATTCTTTAACATGCGACAGGATTGTATGCGGCATATGAGATGATCATGTCAGAGGCAAAGCTTACATTAGAAAAGGTGATAGATGTTTGCCGTGCCAGCGAGATCACGTCAAGTCAGGTTAAAGTGCTTAAAGAAGAGGTTGAAGTGCACAAAATAAAAACTGTGAAAACTGACAAGAGTAGGACAAGGCCAGCTCCACAGGATGATCAAAAGGAAGTTAACTGCAACAGATGTGGTTATAAACATTGGATACAGAAAATGTCCACCCTTTGGTAAGACATACAAATTATGCAGAAAAAAAATCACTTTGCAAAGATGTGCAAATGGCAGGAGTAAGCAAGGAAAATGCATGCTGTGGAACAGAGTGAGGGCAACAGTGCATGTTCATTGGCACAGTTGAAGTGGAACAGGAGATATCCATCAAGAATATTGACAATGCAGTGATGGAGGATGAAGATGATTGGACTCAAGATCTGATAATAAACAGGAGGAATGTGACATTTAAGCTTGACACTGGGGCAAAGTGCAATGTAATGTCAGCAGAAACATTCAACTCACTGGACTTCAGAGGAAGACTGAGAAAATCTACCTGTAAAAATCCATATTTTGGCCATAAGACAGCACCATTGGGAAAGAAAACACTCACCTGTGTGTACAAAGGACAAAAACACAGGATAGTGTTTGAGATAATACAGCAACATGTTTCAGCAATACTGGGCAAAGCAACATGCACAAAGCTAGGCCTGGTGAAGCGAATCTATGGTGTTGAGAAAGAAAATGACATTCTCAAAGACTTTGCTGACTTGTTTTCTGGAATAGGATGTTTACCAGGGAAACACCACATCCACATTGATCCAACTATTGCACCAGTCGTGCATGCCCCGAGAAGGTTTCCAGTTGTTCTCAGGGATCGAGTAGTGGAGGAGCTACACAGAATGGATCAGATGGGAGTCATAACGAGACAATTAGAACTGACTGACTGGATGAATAGTATGGTGACAGTGGTCACAGAAAAAACGATGAGGATTTGCATGGATCCACAAGATCTCAACCGAGCCATCAAAAGAGAGCACTGTCCGCTGCTCACAGTTGAAGAGGTTGTCTCCTGCATGCCTAATGCGAAACTCTTTTCCGTATTAGATGCAAATCAAGGTTTCTGGCAGATCAAGCTGGTTGAGGAAAGTTCCAAATTATGCAGTTTCAACACGCCCATAGGGAGATATTGTTTTCTGCATCTACCCTTTGGGATTTCTTCTGTGTCAGAGGTATTCCAGAAGTCCGTGGCACAAATGATTGAAGGCCTGGATGGAGTGGTCAATATCATTGATGATTTGCTGGTATGGGGTGACACAATTGAGGAACATGATCAGAGACTGAGGAAGCTCCTGGAGAGAGCACATGAGTACAACCTAAAACTGAACAAAAGTAAATGTAAGATCGGAACTACAGAGATCAAATACATAGGTCACATACTCAGTGCTGATGGGCTAAAACCAGATAATGAAAAGGTCAGGGCTGTGGTACAGTTACCACCATCCGAAGATAAGCAAGAACAATTGAGGTTCATGGGCATGATACAGTATCTTGCCAAATTCATTCCCAACTTATCAAAGGTCAGTGCTGCACTTTGAAAGCTACTAGAGAACAACACTGAATGACATTGGGAAGATGAACAAAAGAAAAGTTTTGACATATTGAAGCAGTTGGTTACCAATGCACCAGCACTCAAGTTCTATGATGTCAATAAACCGGTGACGATGTCTGTGGATGCCAGTTCGGAGGGAATAGGAGCTGTTATACTGCAGGATGGGAGGCCTGTGGCGTATGGATCACGAGTACTTACAGACTGTCAACGCTGATATGCTCAAATCGAGAAGGAATTACTCACCATAGTTTATGGGTGTAAGAAGTTCCACCAATATGTATATGGCAAAGAAATCCAGGTTGAGAGTGATCACAAACCACTTGAGAGCATCTTCAAAAAGCCACTTCACCAAGCTCCTATGAGGCTGCAAAGGATGCTTCTCAAGCTACAGAGGTACAATCTCACAGTCATCTATAAGCTATGAAAAGAACTCTACATCGCTGATGCTTTGAGCTGAGTTTACCTCAAAGAGCAAAAGGAAGAGTTGCTAGGAAGAGAGCTGGAGGTCAACTGGATTACACCTCAGCTACCCATCTCTGAGGAGAAGTTGAACATGTTCAGGAAAGCGACTGTAGATGATCCTGAATTGCAAATGCTAAGAAACATTACAATGAATGGATGGCCAACAGAAAAAAAAGATGTTCCAAAAGAAAAACTGAAATACTGGACTTTTAAAGAGGATATCAGCTATGCATCAGGACTAATGTTCAAAGCGGCAAAACTCATCATACCAAACCAAATGAGACAGGAAATGCTCAGCAGAATTCATGAGTCACACCTGGGGATAGTGAAATGTAAAGGAAGAACAAGAGACATTCTCTATTGTCCGGGTATGTCAACTCAGATAGAGGACATTGTGTCTCAGTGTGCTGTCTGTAATGAAAACAAAAACAGCAATCCAAGAGAGCCTTTGCTTCCCCATCCATTATCAGGAAAACCATGGGAAAAGATTGGCACAGATCTCTTTCACTACAATGGTGCACAATATCTGCTTTGTGTGGACTACTATTCAAAATATCCGGAGATCACCAAGTTAAGTGACACGTCCAGTCAAGGTGTCATTACCGCAATGAAGTCAACATTCACAAGACATGTTATTCCAGATATTGTTGTTAGTGACAATGGTCCACAATATGCCAGTGGTGAGTTCAGAGGGTTCTTAGAAAGCTGGGAATTTCAACATGTTACTTCCAGTCCAGGGTACGCTCAGTCTAATGGACAAGCAGAGAGAACTGTACAAACTGTCAAGAACATGCTCAAGAAGGCACAAAGCAGCAACGGTGATCCTTACATTGCTCTGCTTGAATACCGCAACACACCGATTGTGGGTGTGGGGTTCTCTCCTGTGCAGCTATTGATGGGACGTCATCTGAAGTCCAAACTGCCAACATCCACAACTCTACTGACTCCTGAAGGTAATCTTCAAGTACATGACAAGCAAAAGTACAAGCAAATAAAACAAAAGAGCTACTATGACAAACATACAAGATAGTTGCCAGATCTGCATACAGGTGAAAATGTCAGAGAGGAGACACTTGGCAACCAGCTGTGGTGGTGAACAGACATCAGCAACCAAGATCCTTCATAGTTCGCATGCTGGATGGAAGAGTCTACAGAAGGAACAGGAAGCAACTGCTGAAGACAGGCGAGAGGGAGTTTCCACGTACAGACGCACAGAACATTTCCAGATACAGACATGGAAACAAACAACACCAAGAGTGAGGGGTGCGATGAAACCCCATGGAGCAATGAAGGTGAAGGTTCGGCACAGGCCAACAGAGGTGGAAATGCAGACCGCAAAGACACAGAGGTCACTCAAGAGACTGACTCGGATGAAGGACAAGCACAGTCACAGTTGTATTGCACACGGTCTGGGAGACAAGTCAAACTTCCAGTGAGATACAGAGACTAGATCTACCTACAGTCTCACACAGTTTGAGGCAAAGACACACATGTTATAAGTTCCAAGGTGTGAAATAAAAGGTTTATTAGTCTATGTTAGTAAAAGAAAATATACTGTTGTTAGTATTGTAAGATACAATGTAGAATATAGCATAAGAAGTTAAGATGTTTTTTTTTAGTTTATGTCATGGCTGTTGCAATGTAAGAAAGGCATTGTTTTGGTAATTCACAGTGTTGTAAAAAAAATCTTGAGAAGGGGGATGTAATGTACTGTGTGAGTATCCGTAGGTCAGAGTGCGTATGACGTGAGAACAGGGGTTAAGAAAATTGAGGTCTGTTGAATAAACGTGGTTGTTCAATATACTGCGGTGTCCGAGTCACATCAATACAAAATACACCTGTTTATTAATGCAAATATTTAATCAGCCAATCTGTGGCAGTATTTTAATGCCTAGGAGTATGCAGACATGATCAAGTGGTTCATTTGTTGTTCAGATCAAACATCTGAATGGAGAAGAAATGTGATCTAAGAGACTTTGATTGTTGGTGCAAGTACCTCAGCAACTGCTGATATTCTGGAATTTTCACACACGACAGTCTCTAGAGTTTACAGAGAAAGGTGCTTAAAACAAAAAATAACATCCATGGAGCAACAATTCTGTGGGTGTATATGCCTTATTAATGAGAGAGGTCAGAGAGGAATGACTAGAGGAATGCGACAGTAACTCAAATAATCACTCATTACAACAGTGGTGTGCAGAAGATCTTTTTTGAATGCACAACACATTGAACCTTGAAATGGATAGGCTACAGCAGTAAAAGACCATGAATGGTACCTCCTGTACCTAATAAAGTGGCAACTGAGTGTCTATAGTACCATTGGTCTGTCTTTGCCATGTTCTTTCTTATTTCAATGAAATTGGTTTTCCTCTAATTTAAGGCTGGTATTCCAGGTCCATCCCTATGTTTTTGAATAACCTCTTTGAATTATACAGAATTACAATCAGTCTCCAAAATACTCTCCCACTGATGCTGCCTCCACTTGACTGGCTATATTCCCAAGATAAGGTTCAGGAATTATTTTTACATTGTCAGACTATCAAGTCAAGTCAAGTCAAGTCAAATCACTTTTATTATCATTTTGACCATAATTGCTGGTACAGTACATAGTAAAAATGAGACAACGTTTTTCAGGACCATGGTGTTACATGACACAGTACAAAAACTAGACTGAACTACGTAAAAAAAAAACACAGAGAAAGCTACGCTAGGCTACAGACCTACACAGGACTGCATAAAGTACACAAGAACAGTGCAGGCATGACAATAAATAATAAACAGGACAATAGGGCAAGATGTCAGTCCAGGCTTCGGGTATTGAGGAGTCTGATAGCTTGGGGGAAGAAACTGTTACATAGTCCGGTCATGAGGGCCTGAATGCTTCGGAGCCTTTTCCTAGACGGCAGGAGGAAGAAGAGATTGTATGAGGGGTGCATGGGGTCCTTCATAATGCTGTTTCCTTCTTTAAAAAACATTATTGGACATATCTCAAAAATTCTACCCCCTCTGATCTCTTTACTCTCTGTCAGGGGTTTCCAACCTGGGGTCCATGGACACCTTAGTTAATGTTAGAGGTGCATGGCATAAAAAAGATTGGGAACATCTGCTCTAAGGCCATCTCAGTTAATATTTGGGGAATCAAAATTCCTTTGTATTATGAGCCTCTTTTTATTACTTTTTTCTATTATTTGCTTGTTCCGCTATCTCCTCTTTAGGAGCTCTGTAATACACCCTCAGCAAAATGAGAACACTTTTTTTGTTTCAGATTTTTACTTGTACGGCCTCATTTGGTGAGCCTTTTTAAGATACTTACCCTCAATACTGAAGCAGTCCTGGACTAAAGTGCACTGTCAGTTCCTCTTTTACATCTCTCTCTGGCTCATTTGAAAATTCTATACCTCAGATAATGACTTCCTGGTCCCAAACATTTCCCCTGACAGAGGTGTTTGTAACCAGATAGCATAGGTTTAAGTTAAGAAGCATAAGCTTTAGAGGGGATATAGGAAAGAAATGTTTCCTCAGAGGTTGGTGGTTAGTTTTGTCGATATGGTGTGAATATTTATAACATATAAGAACTATCTAGATGAGCACCTGAATCATAGAAGACTACAAGCTATCACTAAATAATGAACAGGTTCCATTTTTATAGATATCTAGAAGTAAATTTTGTTCAAACATTGAAAAATACATAAAAAAACTTGACAACATTGCAATAAATGGCATCAAAAGCGCAGAAAACCAAGAGCAATAATTATAATAAGTAGGGAAGGAAAATAGGTTTTCCATTTGTAGGAATGAACATATATAGATATGGCAGACTTTCAAATTTAATAGTATTATGTGAACTTGCTTGAATAGAGGATGTCTGTAAATCATTTGGTACAGGCTGTTCTGTATTTGCCACCTGCTGGTAAAGGCTGTTAGTGTAAATAGGTACTTGATGAGTGACATGGACAGCACTGCCTCTTTTGCAATATGCATATTTTTCAAAGCATCTTTATTGAATCTCCTGAATTTTCTAGCTTCCATGAACTTTTCCACAGTAAATATAGAGGAGAAATATTCATTTAAGACCTCAGCCATCCCCTATGATTCCACACATACAGGCTATATTGATCTTTAAGGGGCCTTATTCCCACTCCTATTTGTATTTATATAGTATACTTACAGAATCTCTTTAAGATACTCATTTACTCATGACGTTGTGCCAAATTAATTAAACTAGTGCCTAACTAATCCTCTGCCTACACAATGTCCACATCTTTCTATTCTCTGCACAATCATGTGCCTGTCTACAGCCTTTTAATTGTTTGTATTGTATTTGCCTCCACTTCTATCTTCCGGGAATGAAAGGGTTACAGTATAAGGAACGTCTGGCAGCTCTTGGGCTGTATTCCCTGGAGTTCAGGAGAATTGGGGGGGGGGAATCTTACAGAAACATTCCGAATGTTAAAAGGCCTGAACAGATTAGATATGGCGAAGTTATTTCCCATGCTAGAGGAATCTTGGACAACAGCACACAACTTCAGGATTGAAGGACGCCCATTTAGAACAGAGATGCGGAGAAATTACTTTAGTCAGAGGGTAACTTTGTTGCCATGAGTGGCTGTGGAGGCCAAGTCATTGGGTGCATTTAAGGCAGAGATAGATAGGTTCTTGATTAGCCAGGGTATCAAAGGATATGGGGAGACAGCAAGAGAATGGGGATGACTGGAAGAATTGGATCAGCCATGATTGAATGGCGGAGCAGACCCAATGGGCTGAATGGCCTATTTCTGCTCCTATATCTTGTGGTCTTATGGTCTTATCCTATCCCTGATAGTATTAGATATTTCAACTCTGGGAAAAAGATACTGGCAGTCTACTCTATATCTGCCAATCATAATAAAATGGCTGTCTGCATGCAAGTCATATTTTCTCAATTTGATTGAATATTTTGGTTAGGTGATGGAGTTATTTGATGAGGGTAGAGCTCTGGATGTTGTTTACATCAATGTTAGTAAGTCTTGACAAAAGGTCACTCATGATAGGCTCATCCAGAAGACTAAGACACATGGGATCCATGGTCACTTGGTCATTTGAATGCAGAATAGGGTTGCCAATAGGTAGTGGGATGTATTCTAGCTGTGACTGGTATTGTTCTACAGGGATCTGTACTGGGACCTTTGCTATTTGCAATATATACAAATGACCTGGTTGAAAATGCGGATGGGTGAGCTAGTAGGTTAGGGGATGATACAAAGGCTGGTGCTGTAGAAGATTCAAGATTGTTTAATGTAATTTCTAGTACACAAGTGTAAACAAGAAAGAAAAAAATGTTACTCCAGATCTGATGCTGCACAAAAAAACACAATAAAATCAAGAACATAATATAGATTGCTTGTATGTCCACCTGGTTACATACACAAGAGTGTCTGTACATAAGGTGATTGACAGGAAATTATGAAATAGTGGTGAAGGGGGGGGGTGTGGAGGGGTGGGGGTATTGATTAGCCTTACTTCTTGGGGAAAGTAACTGTATGTGAGTCTGGTGGTCTTGTCATGGATGCTATGTAGCCTCTTCCCTGATGGCATTGAGAAAAGCAGCCCATGAGCAGGATGGGTGGGATCATTAATGATGTTACTGGCTTCCTCAGCTGCTCGTGGCAACAAATTCCACAGATTTACCACCCTCCGACTAAAGTAATTTCTCCGCATCTCAGTTCTAAATGGATGTCTTTCAATCCTGAAGTCATACCCTCTTGTCCTAGACTCCCGTACCATAGGAAATAACTTTGCCATATCTAATCTGTTCAGGCTTTTTAACATATTGGCAGAGAAGGTGAAAAATAAGTTTTATCTGGTCAAGTGTTGCTCTTTGGGAGATCAAATGTAAAGGAATAGTTAATGGCAAGACCCTTAACAGCATTGGTGTGTAGAACTATCTTGGATCCTAAGTCCATAGCTCTCTAAAAGTGGCTGCAAGAAGGCATGTGACATGCTTGCCTTTATTCGTCGAGGTATTTAGTTCAAGAATTGGGAAGTTACATTTCAGCTTTATGAAACTCTAATTAGGCTGTATGTGGAGTATTGCATTTCAGTTCTGGTTTCCCCGTAATAGAAATGATGTGGAGGCTTAGGAGAGACTGCAGGAGTTTTACCAGGATGCTGCCTGGATTAGAGTGCATGTGCTATAAAAATAAGTTAGACAAACTGGGGTTGTTTTCTTTTGATAGAAAAAGAAGCATATGATTATAGATTATGAGAAGCATAGATAGAGTAGAAAGTCTGTATCTTTCTCTCTGGGTCAGATATCTAATATCAAATGACATGCATTTAAGTGAAGGGGTGTAAGTTCAAAGTAGATATGCAGGGCAAGTTTTTTTTCTACAAAAAGAATGTTGAAAGCCCAGAATGCACTTCTGGTAGTAGAGGCACTACCACTGAGGTGTTTAAGAGGGTCATAGATGAGCACAATGTGTATAGAAATGTGTGATATGGATACTGTGTGGGCAGAAGACATTACTAGTTAAAATTTAATTACTAGTTTAATTATTTCTGCACAACATTGTAGGCCAAAGGGTCTGTTTTTGTAATACACTGTTCTATGTTCTAATCTTATAAACTTATTATCATGTCTTTCCTCAGCATCCTTTGCTCCAGGCAGAACAACCTTAGCCTGTTCAACCTCCTCCAAAGCATGTATTTTTTAATCCAGGCACTATCTTGATTCCTCTTCTGCCTCCACATCCTTCCTGTAATGGCCCACCAAAATTGAATGCAATATTCTAGGTGTGGCCTACTTAGAGTATTATAAAGCTGCAATATAACTCATTGCCTTGACTAACAAATACAAGTGTGCGATACGGCTTCTCTACCACCCTATAAACCTGTGCGATCATTTTTAAGCAGTAATAGACTTGAATCCCCAGATCCTTCTGTATGTCAGTGCTATGAAGGGTCCTGCTGTTAACTGTGTACTTTCCCTTTACATTTATCTCCCAAACCGCAACACCTCAAACTTGAACTGATTAAACACATTGTGCTATTTATCCACCCATATCTGTAAATATTCTATATTCTTAAGACCATAACAGATTGGGGCAGAATTAGAATATTCTATCAAGTCTGATTTATTATGCCTCTCCTGCCTTCTCCCTGTAACCTTTGACATCCTTATTAAGCAAAAGCCTATTCACTTCTCCCTTAAATATACCCAATGAATTGGCCTCCACAGCTGTTTGTGGTAATAAATTCCACAGATTCACCACCCTCTGTCTAAAGAATTTCCTCTTTACCTCTGTTCTAAAAGGGCACCTTTCTTTTCTGAGTCTGTGCCTTCTGGTCCTAGACCCTCCTGTTATTGGAAGCATTCTCTCCATGCCCACTATATCTAGGGTTTTCAATATTCAATGTGAAGCCTCCTCATTCTTCTATGCTCCAGTGATTACAGGCCCAGAACCATCAAACGCTCCTCATACATTAACTCTTTCATTCCCGGGATCAATCTCGTGAGCCTCCTTTGGACTTTCTCCAATTCCAGAATATCCCTTTTAAAATAAGGAATCCAAAACTGCTCATAGTACTCCAAATAGGTCTGACCAAAGTCGTATAAAGCCTGAGCATTACACTCTTGCTTTTATATTCTAGTTCTCTCAAAATGAATGCTAACATTTCATTAGTTATCCTATCTACAGACTAAGCCTGGAAGTTAACATTTAGGGAATTCTGTACTAGGATGTAATGTTGGCCAGGTGAGGCAACACTTCACCTGTGAATCTGCTGGGGTCATCTATTATGTCCGGTGTTCCTGAAGCGGCTTTCTCTACATTGGTGAGACCCGTTGTAAATTGGGGGACCACTTCGTTGAGCATCTCTGCTCCATCTGCCAAAAGCAGAACTTCCCAATGGCCAAACATTTTAATTCCGATTCCTATTCCCATTCAGTCATGTTGGTCCACAGCCTCCTGTTGTGCCAAGATGAGGCCCCCCTCAGGGTAGAGGAGCAACACATGGGTAGCTTCCAACCTGATTGCATGAATATCAATTTCTCCTTCTGGTAATTTGTTTTACCTCTCCCTCCCTTCTACTTCTATTCCCCATTCTGCCTTTCCTCACCTGCCCATCACTTCCTCCTAGGTCCTCTCCTCCTTCCCTTTCTCCTATAGTCCATTCTCCTATCAGATTCCTTCTTTTCCAGCTCTTTACCTTTCCCACCCACTTGGCTTCGCCTTCTTCTTCTTCCCTTACCTTTTACTCTGGCATCTTTCCCCTTCCTGATGAAGGGTCTCAGCCCGAAATATCGACTATTTATTCATTTCCATTGATGCTGACTGACCTCCTGAGTTCCTCCAGCATTTTGTGTATATTGCCATGGATTTCTAAGTCCCTTTGCACCTCTTTTTGGAAATAGGCTGTGCCTTTATTCATTCCACCAAAGTGCATGACCATATACTATTCTACACTGTATTCCATCTGCCACTTCTTTGCCCATTCTCCTAATTTGTCCAAAACCTTCTGCAGACTCCCTGGTTCCTCAACACTGCATGCAATCCACCTATCTTTGTATTGTCTGCATACTTGGTAATAAAGTTTTATTGTCTAGATCATAATACCATGAAAAGAAGTTGATCCCTACAGAACACCACTAGTCACTGGAAGCCTATCAGAAAAGGCCCCCTTTATTTTCACTGTTTGCCTTCTTCTAGTTTGCCAATCTTCTGTTCGTGCTAGTATCATTGCTGTAATACCATGGGCTCTTAAATCATTTATCAGCCTCGTGTCCTACACCTTACAGAAGGCTTTCTGAAAATCCAAGTAAGTAACATCTATTGACTCTCCTTTGGCTATCCTGCCTGTTATTTCCTCAAAGAATCCCAACAAATTTGTCAAGCAAGATTTCCCCATAAGGAAACCACGTTAACTTTGGCGTATTTTATCATGTGCCACCAGGTACTCTGAAACCTTATCCTTAATATGTTGCCAACCACTGAAGTCAGGCTAACTCACCAGTGATTTCTGACTTTGGCTCCTTCCTTTCTTAGAATGGATTGACATTTGCAACTTCCCAGTCCTCTGGAACCATTCGAGAAACTAGTGAGTTTTGAAAGATCACTAATAATGCTGGTGTCTTCCATAGTGAAGATTAATGCAAAAATATGTATTCAGTTCATCTGTCATTTCTTTGTCCCCCATTACAGCCTCCAGTGTCATATTCCAGTAGACCGATATCCACCCTTTCTTCTCTTTTATTCTTTATACGTCTACAAACTGATATATATTTGGTATTGTTTTTTATATTATTGGCTAGCTTACTTTCATGTTTTATCTTTTCTCTCCTTATTGCTTTTTTAGTTACCTTCTGTTGGGTTTGAAAAAGCTTCCCAACCCTCTAGCTTTTCAGTAATTTTTGCTATATTGTATTTGTTGCTCTTTGCTTTTAACTTCCCTTGTCAGCCACGACCTCATTCTTTCTTTAGAATGCTTCTTCTTGAACCGATCCTGCACCTTCTGAATTACTTCCAGAAATTCTAGCCTTTGCTGCTCTGCCATCAGCTCTGCTAGTTTCCCCTTCCAATGAAATTTGGCCAGTTCCTTCTCATGCTTTTGCTCCACTATAATACCAATACAGTACTTCTGATTTTAACTTCTCCCTTTCAAACTTCAGGGTAACCATTATGATTTTATGATCACTTCATCCTATGGGTTCCTTCACTTTAAACTGTCAATTTAAATTTGATTCATTGCACAATACCCAATCCATAAATGCCATTTCTCTAGTGGGTTCAACCAAGAAGCTGCTCTGAAAAGTCACTTCATAGACATTCTACAAATTCCTTCTCTTGGGATCCAGCACAAACCTGATTTTCCCAATCTACCTGTATGTTGAAATCACCCATGGCCCTCAACCTTTTTACTTTTACATTGACTTTTTTTACATGTCTTTTCTATCTCTTGTTGTAATTTGTACCCCATATTCTGGCTACTGTATATAACTCACATCTGTATAATTTTGTCCATGTAGTTTCTTAACTCTGTCCATAAGGATTCTACATCTTCTGATTCTATGTCACTTCTTTCTAAAGTTTTGATTTCATTTTTACCAACAGAGCCACCTCATTCCCTCTGCCCATTTGTCTGTCCTTTTGATTCAGTGTATGTCCTTGCAGGTTAAGTTCCCAACTCTGATCTTCTCTCAGCCAAAACACATTATTGCCCACAATATCATAGCTGCCAATTACTCACTGCACTATGAGATCATCTGCCTTATTTTGAATGGTGCGTGCATCCAAATATAATACCTTCAGTCCTGTCTGTATTCATCACATTTTTCAGTCTTTTTTCATGTTACCAGGAGTTACATTTTTAATTCTTTCTCAATCTTTTGTGGTTTTTTAAAAATCCTAGAGTGTTTAGCAATCTCTCCTGTACTCTCCTTCCCTTTTAATTTAATATTACTTTTCTAAGCTATCAAACGCATCCCTCTACTATTTAGTATGTAGTCCTATGCACAACACTTGTTATACACTTCAACAAGACCCTGGTCCAGAATGGTTCAGGTGGAACCTGTCCCATCAACTCCCTCCTTCCCCATTATTTGTGCCAGTGTCCCACAAATTCAACCCTCTTCTCCCACACCAATATTTGAGGCATGCATTTTATTCTCTGATGTTATGAACCCTGTGCCAATTTGATTGTGGCTCAAGTTATTGGTTCTGTATTTACATTTTGTCTGAAATTACCTCCACAGAACCTTTTCCTTTCTTCCTCCTTTGTTGTCGGTACCTACATGGATCACAGCAAATGAATCTCTTCCCCCCCCCCCCCCCACCACCTCCATCTGCAAATTGCTCTGCAGATCAGATGAAATGTGTGCCGAATCCGGGCACCAGGAAGACAACACAGTCTTTGGGGCTCTCTATCTTTGTAACAGCATATCATGTTTATATCCCTGACTATACTATCCCCAATTATAATTACATTTCTCTTTCCTCAACACTTTTGAATGGCTCTCTGAACCACTGTGCCATGGTTTGGTAGCTCATTGTTCCTACAGCCACACTCACCCTCACTGGGAGCAGCAATTTCAGACCTGTTGGGCAAACTCAAAGGCTAAGACTTCTTCAGCACTCCATTTGGATTCCATTACCTGCTTTACTCATGATGAAGCCCTCTTGGCCTTTACCACAGAACAAATCTGAAGTGTGGCTGCCACCTGAAACAAGTGACTCTTCCCCTCCCTGATGTACCAGTGTTTGAAGCTCATATTCCAGATCATCAGCCTTGAGCCTGAATTCTTTTATGTGCTCACCAGGAACAACAGTGGCATTCACCAGCAAACACATCATGCAGCTACTGCGCATCATTTGATCCTGCCGTCCCTATTTTATTTAATTTGGTGTACAGTAATTTGGTATCCTTGTTAGTTATATAAAACTAATACTATATAAAAAATTGTTCTTACCTGCACCTTACCAAAGTGGGCTTTGGCCTTCTTGTCAAAGTCTCTCAAACCAAAGGCTTAGATTGTAAACACCTCCACTGGCCCACTCAAACAATGGCCAATCCAAATTGGCCTCTGCTTCTTGTCACCAAAGCTTCTTGAGCCAAAGCCTCAGTTCCCCACTCTAACACTGGCCCACTCACACTATGGCTGCATCACTTAAACATTACTTCTTTTTATTGGCTCAGTTGAAACTCACAGGCAATGAAAACAACACACACAAATGTTGGAGGAACTCAGCAGCTCAGGCAGCATCTATGGAAATGAATAGATTGTCAACGTTTTGGGCCAAATCCCTACTTCAGGACTGAGAAAGAAGGGGGATGATCCCAGATTTAAAAGGTGGGGGGAGGGAAAGGAGGCAACTTAGAAGGTGATAGGTGAAGCCAGCTAGGTGGGAAAGGTCTAGGGCTGGAGAATAAGGGAGCTGATAGGAGAAGAGAATAGACCATAGGAGAAAGGAAAGAGTAGGGGCAGGTGAGAAGAGGTAGAAGGTGAGAACAGAGGAAGAGGGAAGGGGAAATTTGTTTACCAGAAGGAGAAATTGATATTCATGCCATCTGGATGAAGGCTACCCAGATGGAAAATAAGGTTGTTCCTCCACATTGAGGGTGGTGTTATCTTGGCACAAGAGGACACCATGGACTGACATGTCAGAAAGGGATTAGGAATTGGAATTAAAATGTTTGGCCAGCAGGAAGTCCCACTTATGGCAGATGGAGCAAAGATGCTTGACAAAGTGGTTACAAATTTATGACTGGTCACACCCGTATAGAGGAGGCAGCATCGGGAGCACTGGACACAATAGACAACCCCAGCAGATTCACAGGTGAAATATTGCCTCACTTGGAAGGACCATGGGGCCCTGAGTGGAGGTGAGGGAGGAGGTGTTTGAACAGGTGTAGCACTTAGAGTTAAGTGCCAGAAGGGAGATTAATGGGGAGGGATGAATGGACAAGGAAATCTCGGAGGGAGTGATCCCTGAGGAAAGCAGAAGTGGGGGGGGGGGATGTAGATCTGTTTAGTGGTAGGATCTCTTTGGAGATGGCAGAGTGTTGGGTAATGTGTTGGATGCGGAGGCTAAGGGGGTGGTAGAGGAACTCTATTACTATTAAGGGGCTGGGAAGATGGGGTGAATATGGATTTATTGGAAATGGAGGAAATGCGAGTGAGGACAGCATCAATAGTAAAGGGAGAGAAACCCTAATCCTTAAAAAATCCTTAAATCTCTGATGTCCTGGAATGGAACAACATAGTGTATTTAATGGTTAGCGCAAATCTCATCCTAAATACTCCAAAGTGAAACTGACACATAATGAGACTTTCTGATTTTACTTTCCTGCTTTACTATGGAAATCTTTTGCACTTTCTGTAACACCACAGTTTTTTTTATATCATGAACAAATTCACTGACCCTCCTACCTACATTTTCACCGAAGATAATTATATACCTCTATACCTAATGAAGTAGCCACTGAGTGTAGGGTCATGGTTTTGTGCTACTTTAGCCCATCCACTTCAAGATTCCACGTTTGGTATGTTGAGAGATGCTCTTCTGTTGTAACGCTTTGTTATTTGAGTTTTACTGTTACCTTCCTGTTCGCTTGAACCAGTCTGGCCATTCTCCTCTCACCTCTCTCATTAACAAGGTGTTTTTGTCAATAGAACTGCCACTAACTGGATTTGTTTTGTTTTTGCACCATTCTCTGTAAACACTAGAGACTGTTGTGTGCAAAAATCTCAGGAGATAAGCATGTACAAACCACCCCATCTGGCACCAACTATTATTCCACGAACAAAGTCACATTTCCTTTCCTAATTCTGATGTTTGCTCTAAACAACAATTGAACCACTTGGCCATGTCTGCATGCTTTTATACATTGTGTTGCTGCTATATGATTGGCTAATTAGATATTTGCATTAATGAGCATGTGCACATGTGTATCTAATAAGGGGGTCTCTGAGTGTATATCATAAACAGTGGAGGTCCAGAACACTACTAATCATGGAGCTCCATCAATTACTAGACTCTTCTCTCCTGGCTAGACGTTTAATCCTCCTTAGATGGAGAGATGTTGCCCTGCCTATGCATGCTCAATGGCTTAATGATATTATGTTCTGCTTAGACCTTGAAAAAATTCATTATTCAGTTCTTAATTCGGATATAAAGTTCCATAAGGTCTGGGGACCTTTTATTGAGTACTTTCATAACCTTTTTCCTAACTAAGGTTTTTTTTTCGGTCCCTTGCTTTCAGCTCTTTTTTTGGTAGTAGGCATTATTATCTTCTGTTTTTAAGTGTATTTACAGTTTTGGGGGTTTGAGTGTCCTGATTTATATTCTCTATATTGTGTTGTGCTTGGTCTGGAGTTTTTTTTTGTTGCAGGGATTGGGGAGGATACTAATTTTACATGTCTTCAATTTAGGTGCTTTCTCAATTATCTTTTTTGTATTATATTATTGTATGTTTATTTTTGCACTGTATTAATGTTCTTCATTTTGATTTGGGTTTTTTTTTCTGTCTGTAGCGATGTAGAAAATGCATAAAAAAACTAATTAAAAAAATTACTAGACTCTGTCTGGCCTCTGTCTATGAGCAGGCCAATTTTGAATCTAAACAGCCAAATCCCTATGGGTCCCATGCATCTTAACCTTCTTGATAAGCTGTGTCAGACACCTTACAGATAGTCACCTAATCTGGCAATACTAATTCATGTCTTCTTTTTGCCCTCCTGATTTTCCTCTTAAATATATCCCTTGTAATTCTCTGTGAATTCCTTTGATTCCAGCTGCTTATAATCCCATAAGCCATAGAAGCAGAATTAGGCTATTTGGCCCATCAAGTCTGCTCTGCATCCTATCATGTCTTCTCCTGCTTTCTCCATGCGACATTTGTCACTCTGATTAATCAAGAACCTATCAACTGCTGCCTTAAATATACTCAATGACTTGGCACCAAAAAGCCGTCTGTGACAATGAATTCTACAGATATGTAACTCTTTAGCTAAAGTAATATTTCCTCATCTCTGTTCTAAATGTATGTCCCTCTGTTCTGCGACTGTGTCCTCTGGTTTTAGACTTGATAGACTAGACACTGGTCTTAGATTTGATTTATGCCATCAGTGAGTACACTCACCTGGAGTGCTGCCACAAGAAAGCATTATCCATGATCAAAAATTCCCACCATCTTGGTCATATTCTCTTCTCTCTACTAACATAGACACCTTAGGTCCCATACCACCAGCTTCAGGGACAGCTATTACCCTAAAATTATCAGTCTCCAGAACTGGCATGGATAACTTCATTCACCACTACTTTGAACTGATTCGATGACCAACAGACTCTCTATCGAGGACTCTTTACAAGTTGTATTCTCAGTAGTGTTTTTATTTGCACACTTTGTGTTCTTTTGTGCAGGGGTACTTTGGTTGTCTGTTAGTCTTTGTTTATGTTTAGTTTTTCAAAGAATTCTGTTGTATTTCTTTTTTTCCTGTATGTTCCTGCAAAAGAATCCAAGGTATGAAAATGAACATGGTAACATGTACATAATAAATTTACTTCGAACTTTGCCTTCAAATTGTTTTCCTGATCAGATCCTCAATATCCTTAAAGAGCCAGGGTTTCATAACCCTGCTGGCTCTGCCCTTCACTCTTCACTCTTAACAGGAGCATGGTGACCCTGAGCTCTCCCTATCTCTCTTTTTAAAGCCTCAAACTAGCTAATTGCCTTTTACCAGCAAAAAAAATCTCTTCCAATCACTCCTTGCAAATTTCATCAAAATGAACTTTGCCATACTCTGATGTATGTGGACCAATCCTATCCTTTTGCATAACTATTTAAAAACTAATATAACTTGTGTCACTGATCTGAAGGTGATCCCCTTCCCCACTGTCACTGCAGTGGAGGGTGGCTAATGTGCCTTGTGAAGAAAAACTGCAAAGACAAGCCAGGAAACCTGACCAGTGAGATGAATATCAGTGGTGAAAAGTAACAGGAAGGGATTCTAAGAGTCAGGAATTACTGCATTTGGAAAGGCAAAGTATGATTACAAAAGACAGCATCACTATGTGCATCAGATATCATCTCTCATCAATTCAGTTGAGATTCTTGAAGAGGTAACCAAGAGTATTAACAAAGACATGGCAGTAGACATTATCTGCATGGATTTTAGCATAACTTTTGACAAGGCCTCACAAGGGTGGTCTGAAAGGTTAGATCACATGAGATCTAGGGTAAGATTGCTAAATAGATTTCAAAAAATGGTCTCAATGAGACAGAGGTTGCTAGTAGAGGCTAGTTTATGTAGTTCAGAATCAGGTAAACCATGTTTTTATTGAAGATCGTCATGCAATATAGCCTTTTAAGAAACTGCCTACTTAGACATATTTTACTATGGTATGTAATAGAAACTGTATCCTTGATGAAGGATGAGGACTGATCTGTTTATCTCTTTATTGTAGATGTGGTTGGAGTTAGATTCTCAAATCACTGACACAGCTAATGGAGCAAAAGACAATGTGAAATTTCTGCAAGCATTGGAGAAAGTTTGTCAGCCACTTTACGATTCTGATCCAGTAAGTTTTTTCCTTTCCGAAAGATTTTCTTGTTTTTTGCAAAATTTATGGTTAGCAGTAAAAACTTTACTCTGATCAGCTCATGATAGCACATAGAAGCAGAATCATAGAAATTTTGATCACAGAAGGAAATTAGTCAGCCCTTTTTTGATTATGACCCTTATGGGGTCCTCCAAGTACCTCTTAAATAAAGTTTGCAATTCTGTCTCCATCACTATTTAGAGTCAAAAAGTCATTCAACATAGCAACATGTCTACCAGGGGAAATAGACTGACTACACTGAAATAGGATGTTAGAAATGGTGAGGATAGAGTACTGTGGGATGGGTGTGGGACAGGTAGCAGAGAAGGAATTCAGGGGCAGGGGATAGCTTGGGTACAGACACATCCAGCCCTGAGACACCAGGCAGGTTAATTTAATTGCAAACAATTGGATATTGAATATTATAGAACGTCCCTCTGGTGCTTCCTATTCACCCCTCTCTCTTCCCCTTTTCCCAACTATGATTACCCTCTCCCTGTCCCTTTCCCACTCTCAGTCTACGATAGTGACTCATATCAGAATCAAGTTTATCATCACTCACATATGTCATGATTTTTTTGTTGTTTTGTGGCAGCAGCACAGTGCAATACATTAAGTTACTAAAGCACTGTGCAAGTGTCTTAGGCACCCTAGCTGTTTCCTCTGGTAGGTGTATTTCTATGTTCCTTGCATAATTTTACATGCTTCTATTATTTCACCTTTCATTTTCCTTCATTCCAGGGAAAACAGCCAGCCTATCCATTTTTCTCCTTATAACTCAAGCTTTCTAACTCAGGCAACATCTTTGTGCATCTTTTCCATACCTTCTCTAACATTTCTGTAATGTGACAAGCAGAACTGTCTATAATAATGTGGCTCAACCAATGCTTTGTACTGCTGTAACCTAATGTTCTAACTCTTGTACTCTGTGCCTCAATTTACAAAGCTAAGCATACCATTGGCCTTATTCATCACACTGTCTACTTGTGTTGCCACTTTCAAGGAATTATTTATTTGTACCCATAGCCTCTTCATTCAATAATGCTCACCAGCCCAGCCATTCAGCAATCTAACATATAACCATATAACAATCACAGCACGGAAACAGGCCATCTTGGCCTTCCTAGTCCGTGCTGAACCCTTAATCTCACCTAGTTCCACCTACCCGCACTCAGCCCATAACCCTCCACTCCTTTCCTGTCCATATACCTATCCAATTTTACCTTAAATGACACAACTGAACTGGCCTCTACTACTTCTACTGGAAGCTCATTCCACACAGCTATCACTCTTTGAGTAAAGAAATACCCCCTCGTGTTTCCCTTAAACTTCTGCCCCCTAACTCTCAAATCATGTCCTCTAGTTTGAATCTCCCCTACTCTCAATGGAAACAGCCTGTTCACGTCAACTCTATCTATCCCTCTCAAAATTTTAAATACCTCGATCAAATCCCCCCTCAACCTTCTACACTTCAATGAATAGAGCCCTAACTTGTTCAACCTTTCTCTGTAACTTAATTGCTGAAACCCAGGTAACATCCTAGTAAATCGTTTCTGCACTCTCTCTAATTTATTGATATCTTTCCTATAATTCGGTGACCAGAACTGCACACAATATTCCAAATTTGGCCTTACCTATGCCTTGTACAACTTTAGCATTACATCCCAACTTCTGTACTCAATGCTTTGATTTATAAAGGCCAGCATTCCAAAAGCCCTCTTCACCACCCGATCTACATGAGACTCCACTTTCAGGGAACTATGCACAGTTATTCCTAGATCTCTCTGTTCCTCTGCATTCCTCAATGCCCTACCATTTACTCTGTATGTTCATTAGGCAACCTTCTTCACTGTTAACTATACAATAAATTTTGGTGTTATTTACAAGCTTAGTACATATCCCAAATATGTTAATAATTTGGTTGAAAATGTACATTTAGTGGCCACTTTATTAGGTACCCCTAATACAAACTTTATTAAGTTTGTGGCCTTCTGCTACTTCTAGCCTATTGCCTTCAAGGTTCAACGTGTTGTGTGTTCAGAGATGCTCTTCTGCACACCTCTGTTATAACACATGGTATTTGAGTTACTGCCTGAACCAGTCTGGCCGTTCTCCTCTGACCTCTCTCATTAGCAAGGCATAGTATTTTCACCCATAGAATTGCCACTCACTAGATGTTTTTTGTTTCTCACCCAATTCTTTGAAAACCCTAGAGTCTATTGTGTGTGAAAATCCCAGGAGATCATACTCAAACCATCCCATCTTTCAGCACCAATCATTCCTCAGTCAAAGTCACTTAGATTTCAATTCTTCCCCCTTCCGATGTTTGGTCTGAACAACAACTGAACCTCTTGACCATGTTTGCATACTTTTATGCATTAAGATGCTGCTGCATGATTGGCTGTTTAGATATTTGCATTAATGAGCAGATGTACAGCTGTACCTAATAAATTGGCCACATAGTGTATATGACAACGGTCTCTGTTATCCAATCTAAGAAAAACCTCCGCTACCATCCTCTCTGTCCTACTACCAATGGAAAATTGTATCCAATTGTCTAGGTTACTCTGGATCCCATGTGTTCAAACCTTTCAGAGAAGCTTACCATGTAGGATCTTATCAAACTCTAATTAATGGCCTTTGAATACAACTTCTACCACCCTACTTTTGTAAGCATTCTTAGTCATCACTTCAAAAGACTCTATCAAATTTGTGAAATATGATTTTCCACTTTGAAAGCAATGCTGAATATCCCAAATAAGTTGATCACAAGAGACTGCAAAAGAAACTGCTGGAGGAACACAGCAGGTCATATTTCCCTTCATGAAAAAGGAATTATACAATCAATATTTTGGGTCAAGATGATCTACTTCCATCTCCTGATCCACCCCTCCATCCCTCCTATCACCCAGTTTCTTATCCCTCTTCCACTTATTCCATCTGCCATCACCACTCCTCACTCCACTGTTCTCATCTGCCTACCCTGTCTTATTTGGTTCCATGCTTCACCTTCTTTTCCAATCAGATTTCATCATCTGCATCCCTTTGTTAACTCCACCTTTCACCTTCCAGCTTCTTGTCACTATTCACAGCTTTCTCTCCATCTGCTAATCTCTCCTTCTCACCTGGATCCACCCATCACTCGCTAGCTCAAACCTCATCCCTTCCCTTCACCTCTTTATAATGGCTAACTCCTCTTTATTTTCTCAGTCCAGATAAGGGGTCTCAATTCAAAATGCTGACTGTTCATTGAACTCTGCAGATTCTGCCTGACCCACTAACTTCCTCCAGCAGTTTGTTTCTTATTCCTATTTAGTCTATTCCTTTTCAAATGCAGACCTTGTTTCTCAGAATCCTTTCCATTTACTTTACCATGGCTGATGCAAGCTCATCCATCTGTAGCTGTTTGCTTATTCCAGCTGCTCTTCTTAAGTAAAGGCACAACATGTCTTCTGATGCCTCACCTGTGGACAAAAAAAATACAAAATAACTGCTAGAGATACAACAATCTCCTCCCTTTCTTAATATTCTGGGATATACGTCAGGTCCTAGGGATTTATCCACCTTTCATGCAGAGAGTTACAAATTTGTTGAGTATTTTCATCAGTTACTTGCCTATCTAAGCTTTTCATCTTTTCTGTTAAGAGAATTGTGCCTCTCAGATTATATATACGTTAAAGAAATCTTCCCTCAGTTCCCTTTGTTCCAAAGAAAATGCTTACATCATCAACTTATTCACTTGGGCAAACAAGAGAATGTTAACATCTGTAAAACAAACTTTCCCTGATTGCCTCATTGGTAACTGGATGGATATTCTTTGATTTTTTTTTCACACATTTTTTTCTTTCAAGTTAAAATGGAATTGATTTCTACTATTTTCAAGTTCTGATGAAAGTTCTTTGGCTTTAAATGTCAACCACAGCTGTTCACCCAAATTTGCAATTTTATCCTTAAAGTACGTGCAGAGAATAGATACCCTATCTCCTGAAGTCCGTATAAGTGTAGCAATCAACAGTCTTCCATTTTATAAAGTATCCAATGCGGTCATCATCCAGATGACTACCTTTGATTGCATCGAGTTGGAGTTATGTGTACATCTGGGTATTGAAATACCATGTAAGCTGTTGTCTGTCCACAGGTTTGGCAATGTTGCCATGGAATATTGCATTCAGTTGAACTCCACCATACCATAAAATGTCCTTGAGGCTCTGAAGGAAAATGGGAAAGTAGATATTATTGCATGCAGGATGTCAAAGTAATTTGACAGGCCTTCTTACCAAAGCTTTCAAAAAATTATCAAAGCCTTGCTTGTTTGACTGTGATTTGGGCTCTGTCAGATTTTAAAATATTTTTTGTAAGTGCTTTTTCAAATTCATCCATTCTTACAGTAACATTTATTTGGGTATTGATCTTTATCACTGACTGATGGTGCATTGATTTGTTATTTGGTCCACATGTTGATCCAATTTGACTAGATCACTGAAAGCACATCACAGGTAAACAGGATTGTGAAGAAAGGATTTGGCATCCCGGTCTTCATCAATCAGGCACTGAGTATAGATGTTGGGATATTTTGTTTCAATTGTACAAGATGTTCATGACACTGCATTTCAAGTATTGTGTACTGTTTTTTCTGGCACTGTTAGAGGAAATATATCACTAAATTGGAAAGAGTGTGGAGAAGATTTGTGAGGATGCTGCCAGGATTGAGGGCCTGAGTTATAGGGAGAGATTGGGCAAGTTGAAACTTTATTCCTTGGAGCACAGAAGACTGAGTGCGAACTAATAGAGGTGAATAAAATAATGATGCACATAAGTAGGGTGAATAGTAAATTGATTTATTATTGTCTCATATGCAAAGGTACTTTTTTCTTGTATGTCAAACATATACATAAATTCATCAGATCAGTACGTTGTGGTAGTATAAGGGAAAATCAATAACAGAATGTGGAATTAAGTGTTACAATTACAGAGAAAATGCAGTGCTGACTCAGATAAAATGGCAGGCATTGCATAGTAGATTGTGAGGGCAAGAGTCCATCTTATTGGACTGTACAATAGTCTTAAAATAGCAAGACTGTTTTACCAAGGGAGTCAAAAGTGTACCAAGGCTAGTTTTTATGTTAGCTGAGCTGTCCACAACTTGAACAATTTTATATTTTATATTTTAAATTTACTTTGAAAGGCTACTTCAGCATAGAACATTGAATAGTGTAGCACAGAAACAAGTTCTTAGGCCCATGATGTTGTGTCAAATTAATTAAGCTAGTACTTAAACATCTAACAATTTGCCTTCTTCCAATACAATCAAAGTTCAAGTTTATTTACTTTACTTTATTGTCACCAAACAATTGATACTGGAGTGTACAATCATCACAGTGATTCTACGCTTCGCGCTCCCTGAAGTACTATTTACCATATACAACGATGAGATTCATCTTCTTGCAGGCACTACAAAAAGAAACACAATAGAATTCACAAAAATAAAACACAAAATGAGACTGTCACATATCAAATTTGCAAAAGAGACAGATTGTGCAATAGTAAAAAAAAAGTAAAAAAAAACACATGGAACATCAACTGCAGAGTCCTCAAAAGTGAGTCTACAGCTGCAGAGCTGGTTCAGCTAGAAGTGAGTGAAGCTAGTGCAGGGGCCTGATGGCCACAGTGCAACTTCTGCTCCTGAGCCTGATGGCATGGGACTCACTACTTCTGCAGCACATGCCTGATGGTAGTAGCGAGAAGAGAGGGAGATTGGTTAAATGCAGGCAGACAGTGCTGAACACCTGTTTGTTTTTCGACCTTGTACTCAATGATTTTAATCTTGCTGAATGCTTTAATCATCACGGAGTAATGGAGCCGAGCACAGGTTTGTCTTCTGCTCTCTGCACTCTTAAGAGTGTAGTTTGCTGAATCTCTCAGGAGATCTCAAACTCACCATTTCATTTAGTTAGTGCAAAAGTACATCCTTTAAGGCAAATTGCAGGCTGCAAACTGTAATGATCACAGTTCAGAAGTATATCTACTAGATTACCTTATAGTTTTGTGAGCTGCTTGTAATAAGTTGCTGTTGGTCACCAGCACCATCATGCTCCATAACTCTCTACAGGCACATTCACATTTGGAATATTGTGAATTTGCTGGTCACCTCATTATAGGAACAGAAGCTTTAGGGAGGGTGAGGAGATTTACTAGGATGCTACCTGGATTAGAGAACACGTCATATGAAGAAAGGTTGTGTAAGCTAGGGCTTTTCCCTGTGGCGCAAGAGGAATGAAAAGTGACTTTATAGAGGTGTATAAGGTGATAAGAGGCATAGGTAAAGTGGACAATCTATGCTATTTTCCCAGGATGGCAATGCTAATACGAGAAGGCATAATTTTAAGGTTGTTGAGGAAATTACTCAAATACATCACTTGGATAGTTTTGGACTTTGAAGTAAAGAGAACATTATTCATTATATTGTAGGGAGTGGAACCGCTAACAATGGGTTTTGAACTCCAAATAGTACAGAGAACACAGCTCCTTTTATACATGTACAAATCTATTGCAAAAGCAAAGTCAATTTGATTCCCTTATGAAAAGCTAGGTTCACATGCAGTTCTTTTGTGATAAGCTGTACCCACAGCAACAGACAAAGTTAAAAATTCAGTCATATGCGCAAGTTTGTTTTAACAAAGATAGTTTGTCTCATATCCTTGAGGCTAATTTTTACAAGATAAGCTACTGCAAGTATTTATTGTAAGAATTGTCTCTGCTAAAAGCAAAGGCCATATCTTTCACAAACTAAGCTGCAAACTAGCTTCCATACTCAACAAACTGATATTAACCGTTTGTCTATCAAAATCTTCAATTTTTAATCTTTTTCTCCGCAACCCTCTCCTTTTTGATCACAAGATCAACCATAAATATCAGAATTTGCAAATAGGGCCTCATAACCCAGTGGTAGGGGTCTCATTTTTAAACATTCCTCTTCATTAATACTCCAGGTCATAAGTATCAATGTTAACCAGAGGGAGCATAGAAAAGGGACAATTCATTAAACATGATAGGGTTGCACATATGAGTCGAATGGCCAAAACACATACTATTACTATAGTGATTATAATTCTAAAATATATTAGCGGTCCCCTCAAACCACCAAAGAGGTTCCCACAGGGTCGCCATCTTCTAGGAGGGTTATAGTTATGGAATTCTTCTCTAGTCTTACATGTCTGTGCTACACTTTCTGGATGTGGCTGGCCCATAGGTTATGTTTTCAAATTCATTAGGAATATAGGTACAATCTTCCTGTCCTATAATGGCACATGTTCCTCCTTTCTCAGCTAAACTAAAATCTTAGGCCGTCCTGTTTTGCAGGGCCACAGTTCGAGTGACTACTACTTCAGCATTTAAGCCTAAATATTATAAGCACAGGCAAGACTAGACACTAAACTAATGAGGCAAGTAAGTCCGCATATTGATACCACTTCATTTTCCTTCATTTTTCCTTCTTTTCTAGTACTCCATCAGACTCCAAATAGAGGGCTGATACAGCTTACACTTGTTCCATGCACCCAATCAGCTTTGCTTTGTACCTTGACTGCCAAATGGGTAGTTAGCAGCACTTGATAGGGTCATTTCCACCTTGGAGAGAGAGTCTTTTTCCAGTGATTTAATATATACATAATCATATACATATACATAATCATATTTCCTTCCCAGGTTTGGGCAGGGTCGCAGTCACTTTTCCTTGATTCATTCTAATAGCATCACCTAGAGGTTTTACTTTTCTAGGGTTTTCTCATAAGTCCATATCAGTGTTGTTTGGGCACTTGACAAAGGGGGCCTGAAACTTGTGGGCATATGTCTTCCCATCAATGCTTCAAGAAGGGTCAATTTGGTAGTCCTGTTAACATGATTTCTCAAGGTATACAGAGCAATCGGCAGCACCTCAGGCCATTTTAATTCCACCTCTTGGTATACTTTGGCCAGAGGGTCTTTCAGGGTTTCACTGATCCATTCCATTAATCCAGATGATTGTGGTTGGTAGGGCCATTACCACTCCTAGGAGTAATTTCCTCGTAAAGTACATTCCTCTATTGCTGTTAAACTGAAAAGGAATCCCAAATCAGGGAATAATCTCATTCATGAGTAATTTCACTACTGTCCTGGATTCATCTTTTTGTGTGGGAAAGTCCTTTATGGATGAGGGGAGACAGTAGCTTCCACAGTTAACACACGGTCATGTCGTTCGATGTCACTGTAAATGGGAAAAAGGGTGGCAGGTGATAGGTTCTCTTTTAAAAATCAAATTTGGCTTTTTTAGTAGCATGTTCGCCTTGCTGTTGTTAAGTGTTCTGTAGCTGCTGAACTGAGGAGTAGCATTGCTGCATGAAGAGTCAATACCATGCAGGAATAGTCCAATATTATAGGAGCCGCCTTTTCAACCATCACTGCTGTTGCCATGACAGCTCATAGGCAGCCAGGAAGGCCAAGCACTATGGGTGGAAATTGAGTGGAGTAGTGTGCCACCAGTCTTTTCCTGCCACTGTATTCCTGAGTTAACAAGGTGCTTGCAAATCCCTCCTTTTCACTAGTATATAACCGGAAGGATTTAGGATAGTCAGGAATGTCCAAGGCTGCTGCGTGGAGTAGTTCCTTCTTCAGAGACTCTTATGCCTGTTCCATTTCCAGGCTCCATTGGATTTGAGATGGTGTTGTCCTGTAGTAGCACAGCATCTTTGGTTCTGTATTTAGGAACCCTTTGTCACCAATAATTTGCCATTTCAAGGAATGCAAGCATCTGCTTTTTATTTTCTGGTCTAGGAGATTGCACAATTGTGAACACACATTCAGGGCCATAACCCAAATAGGTAACAATTATTTGGTAGAACTGTAACTTAGATAATGAGGCTCAGTGTCCATGGACTACCAGGTGGTTTAACAGTGATATAGGGTCTTTCTGTCAATTTACCAGTGTCATGGAGGCTAGTAGCAGATCATCAGCATATTGTAAAATGACACTAGTGTCTGGCAATAGTAATCTATTCTAGTTGCTTTGTACAGCAGCTGCATGTACTGCTGAGCTCTCAGTGTAGCACTGAGGCAACCTCATCCAGGTATATTGTTGCCCATTATGCAAAAAGACAAACAGGTATTGACTGTCTTCATGAAGAGGGACCAGGAAGAAGGCAGAGCAGAGGTCAATCACCATATAACCATATAATAATTACAGCACAGAAACAGGCCATCTCAGCCCTTCTAGTCTGTGCTGAATGCTTACTCTCACCTAGTCCCACCGACCTGCACTCAGCCCATAACCCTCCGTTCCTTTCCTGTCCATATACCTATCCAATTAAAAAAAAATGACAATATCGAACCTGCCTCTACCACTTCTACTGGAAGCTCATTCCACACAGCTACCACTCTCTGAGTAAAGAAGTTTCCCCTTGTGTTACCCCTAAACTTTTACCCCCTAACTCTCAACTCATGTCCTCTTGTTTGAATCTCCCCTACTTTCAATGGAAAAAGCCTATTCACATCAACTCTTTCTATCCCCCTCATAATTTTAAATACCTCTATCAAATCCCTTCTCAACATTCTGCGCTCCAAAGAATAAAGACCTTAACTTGTTCAACCTTTCTCTGTAACTTAGGTGCTGAAACCCAGGTAACATTCTAGTAAATCTCCTATGTACTCTCTCTATTTTGTTGACATCTTTCCTATAATTCAGTGACCAGAACTGTACATGATACTCCAAATTTGGCCTCACCAATGCCTCGTACAATTTTAACATTACATCCCAACTCCTATACTCAATGCTCTGATTTATAAAGGCCAGCATGCCAAAAGCTTTCTTCACCACCCTATCAGCTTGAGATTCCACCTTCAGGGAACTATGCACCATTATTCCTAGATCACCCTGTTCTACTGCATTCCTCAAGGCCCTACCATTTATCATGTATGTCCTATTTTGATTATTCCTACCAAAATGCCAGCATTAAACTCCATCTGCCATCGTTCAGCCCACTCTTCTAACTGGCCTAAATCTCTCTGCAAGCTTTGAAAACCACAACGCCACCTATCTCAGTATCATCTGCATACTTACTAATCCAATATTCCACCCCATCATCCAGATCATTAATGTATATGCCAAACAACATTGGACCCAGTACAGATCCCTGAAGCACACCACTAGTCATCAGCCTCCAATGTGACAAACAGTTATCCACCACTACTCTCTGGCATCTTCCATCCAGCCACTGTTGAATTCATTTTACTACTTCAATATTAATACCTAACAATTGAACCTTCCTAACTAACCTTCCATGTGGAACCTTGTCAAAGGCCTTACTGGTCCATATAGGCAACATCCACTGCTTTACCCTCGTCAACTTTCGTCAACCTCCTCAAAAAATTCAAACATGGCCTTCGACACACAAATCCATGTTGACTGTTCCTAATCAGACCCTGTCTATCCAGATAATTATATATACCATCTCTAAGAATACTTTCCATTAATTTACCAACCACTGACATCAAACTTACAGGCCGATAATTGCTAGGTTTACTCTTAGAACCCATTTTAAACAATGGAACCACATGAGCAATACGCCAATCCTCCGGCATCATCCCTGTTTCTAATGACATTTAAAATATTTCTGTCAGAGCCCCTGCTATTTCTACACTAACTTCCCTCAAGGTCCTAGGGAAGATCCTGTCAGGACCCAGAGACTTATCCACTTTTATATTCTTTAAAAGCACCAGTACTTCCTCTTCTTTAATCATCATAGTTTCCATAACTACCCTACTTGTTTCCCTTACCTTACACAATTCAATATCCTTCCCCTTAGTGATTACCGAAGAAAAGAAATTGTTCAATATCTCCCCCATCTCTTCTGGTTCCACACATAGCTGTCCACTCTGATTCTCTAAGGGACCAATTTTATCCCTCAGTATCCTTTTACTATTAATATAACTGTAGAAACCCTTGGGATTTATTTTCACCTTACTTGCCAAAGCAATCTCATATCTTCTTTTTGCTTTTCTTCTTTCTTAAGATTCTTTATACATTCTTTATATTCCCTGAACACCTCATTTACTCCATGCTGCCTATGTTTAATGTAGATCTCTCTCTTTTTCCAAACCAAATTTCCAATATCCCTTGAAAACCATGGCTCTCTCAAGCTTTTAACCGTTCCTTTCAACCTAACAGGAACATAGAGATTCTGTACCCTCAAAATTTCACCTTTAAATGACCTCCATTTCTCTATTACATCCTTCCCATTAAACAAATTCTCCCAATCCACTCCTTCTAAATCCTTTTGCATATCCTCAAAGCTAGCCATTCTCCAATCAAAAATCTCAACCCTGGGTCCAGTCCTATCCTTCTCCATAATTATATTGAAACTAATGGCATTGTGATCATTGGACCCAAAGTGCTCCCCAACACATTTCTCCGTCACCTGACCTATCTCATTCCCTAACAGGAGATCCAACACTGCCCCTTCTCTAGTTGGTACCTCTATGTATTGCTGCAAAAAACTACCCTGCACACATTTTACAAACTCCAAATCATCCAGCCCTTTTACAGAATGGACTTCCCAGTCTATGTGTGAAAAATTAAAATCTCCCACAATCACAACCTTGTGTTACTATAAATATCTGCTATCTCCTTATAAATTTGCTGCTCCAATTCTCGTTCCCCATCAGGTGGTCTATCATACATCCTTATAAGTGTTACTACACCTTTCCCATTCCTGAATTCCACCTACATAGCCTCCCTAGACGAGCCCTCTAATCTATCCTGCCAAACAACTGCTGTAGTATTTTCTCTGACAAGCAATGCAACACCTCCTCTCTTGCCTCTCCGATTCTATCACACCTGAAGCAACAGGCAGTAATCTCGAGATTACTACCTTTGCAGTCCTTCTTCTCAACTCTCTTCCTAACTCCCTATGTTCTGCTTTCAGGACCTCTTCCCTTTTCCTACCTATGTCTTTGGTACTTATATGTACCATGACCTCTGGCTCCTCACCCTCCTACTTCAGGGTATCTTGGACATGATCAGCAACATCCTGGACCCTGGCACCAGGCAGGCAAACTCCCATCTGGTTCTCCTGACTGCATCCACAGATTCACCTACCTGACCCCCTAACTATTGAGTCCCCTATTACTACTGCCTTCCTCTTCCTTTCCCTACCCTTCTGAGCTACAGGACCGGTCTCTGTGCCAGAGGCACAGCCACTGTTGCTTCCCCCAGGTAGGCTGTCCCTGCCCAACAGTACTCAAACAGGAGTACTTATTGTCAAGGGGTACAGCCACTGGGGTACTCTCTAGTATATGACTCTTCCTCTTCCCTCTCCTAACCGTGACCCACTTGTCTGCCTCCCGTGGCCCCAGTGTGACCACTTGCCTGTAACTCCTCTGTATCAGCTCCTCACTCTCCCTGACCAGATGAAGGTCATTGTGCTGCAGCTCTGGTTCCCTAATACAGTCCCTTAAGAACTTCAGCTCGGCGCACCTGGCGCAGATGTGGACGTCCAGGAGGCCGGGAGACTCCAGGACCTCCCTCATCTGACACTGAGAACAACAAGCTGCCCTATACCATTGAGATTCAGATGGCATAGAGGTTAAAATCACATTTGTGTCTGGTAAAACTGGGAAAATGGGCTGTGATATCTGGTTGACAGCCCACAAATTTTGCAGAAACTGCCATTCATTTGACCTGCCCAATTTTGGGATTGGCAATATTGTGCAATGCCCAGAAGAGTGGGTCTACTTTTTCAGTCAAAGTAGGGGGTCATACTAAGGAGAAGGGAGTAACTTCCCATCTAAAGATGCAAAAGATCCTAAGAGGGAGAGTCTTCAAGAGGATTTGTCACTATCATTCCATTATTGACACTAAATTAGGTTACACCAATTGGAAGTGTGCCCCAAATTTGCTCTTTTAACCATTTCACCATTGGACCCAGATCTTTGGGCTTAGAGAGGGGCTTTTATTCCCAGAGATATATAAGGTACGGAGTAGTCTCCTTCTCATTTAAGGGTATTGCTGCTTTTTGGTGGCTATCCCTTCAGAGCTAAAAAATATTTGACCCTTAAATTTAAATTCATTAGTAATTTGCAAGTGGTAATTAGCCCTACCAAAAATACTCCTGATGTGGTTTCATTTTCAGTTACGGTTTGCAGTATATTTTTCCAGGGATTCCTTGTATCTGCAAACTACATTGGGCAGGTGACTCCTTTGAGTTACAGAGTGCTGTAACGTCATTGCCTGAAATCATGTGTTCAGTAACTCAAGATACAATCTGTCTGGTGTACTGTGCATGCTCGCATTTAGTTTGCACAATGCTCTTTGACTCAGCAAATTAACGGGTGAACTTCATTCACAACAAATGATTCTACTACCGTGTGGTCTCTCAATTTAATATTAACAGATTCAGATAAGGGCTCTATCATAGGGATTCTGGCTATCCCCACAGTCTTACCAATATTCCCTCCTTTTGGCAAGTCCACAGAGGAGAATACAGACAACAAGGTAATGCCGGAATCAATCAGGAATTGTATCCTTTTCTGGCCTACTTGTAATTTGACTGTGGAATCTTCTAGGGGATAGTAGAAAGCCTGATCATTGCTGCCTTCGTTGCCCAGCCCTCATGACACCCCCATTGCTGATCCTGGGAAAAAGGGATTACTCATGGACTCTCCTAGTCCTTTCTTATCTGTTATTTTCCCTGCCTTTCATTTTCCTCAAGATGGGTGCAAAACTCTTATGCCTGGTATCATTTTTTCCCACACTGGTTACATACATCTTGACTTTTATCCTGCTTTCTTTCTCTTCTTCCCTCATTTCTACTCCTGAGATCTTTTCCTTCATAACATGCTCTTTCCTGTTGCACATTCTGTCCCTTCACTTCTTCAGTACTTTTAAACAATCCATTACATTCCATATTAATAAGGAAAGTTATCACTTTATCCCTTTTTAATTCTGCCTCTTCAGGTTAGTCAATTTGAATGACTGAGGTACTGCCATTTTTTATGTTACTTTCAAAGTCTGTGTTTTAGGTTTAAGCTTTGGGGGTTGGTGCTTTTTAGACACTTTTTCCCATTTAAGGCCAGTGACCCTGACTCCATCCATATAAATCATTAGAAAAAATAATCACATACCTGCCTTCTCCAGTTTCCAGCTATACCTTGTCACTGGGGAACCCAGAGGCACAAGGGGCTCACCCAGAAGTTGCTTATGTGCCCAGCTCAGGGACCATTTGAGGTGAATGGTCCTGGGTTCGAATCCAGCTGCTCCTTGCATGCTTTCCACCTGTGCAAGCAATTTGGTCTCATAAAAACAGACAGATGTTAAGGAAATGGCAAAAAATGCTGCCCAATGCACCATGAAGTGTGAAAAGGAACATTTCAAATCCTTTGTTTGAGGCCTGATGACCCTTTCTTTAATCTCTTGCCTCTGATTGTAAACCTCTGCCCTCTTTTTTTTTGCATCTCATCTCCTCCTTTCTCTGCCCCTTATGATCTTATATATCTCAGGTCTCCTGTTAATCTCATACATTCCAAAGAAAATAAAGTCTTAAGCTATGCAATCTCTTCTTGTAACTCAGGCCACTAATTCCAGGCAGGCAATATCCTGGTAAATCTTTTCTGCGCTCTTTCTAGTTTAGTTCTTAGCTGTAACACGGTGACTAAACGATATACAAACCTCAGTGTGGTCTCACCAGCATCTTGTATAACTGTAACATAAATCTGCAGCTCCTATACTCATTGCCCTGAATGGTGAAGACCAACATGCCAAAGGCCTTGCTCAATACGTATCTACCTGAGATGCCACTTTCGTAGTTATGCTTATGCACTCCTCAGTCCTTCTGTTCCATAACAACCCTCAGTCCAAACCATTCACTGTATAAGTAATACTCTTGTTTGATCACCCAAGATATAATATCTCATATGTATCTGGATTGAAAGCCATTTGACAGTCCTCAGCCACATGCTTAGTTGATCAAGTTGCTGTGATTTTTCATAATCTTCTATGTTGTCTACAACACTGGCTATTTTTGTATCATCAGCAAACTTACAATGTCTTGTATATTCACATCTAAATTGTTTGTATAAATTACAAACAGCAAATATGCCAGCAAGCCTCCAGTTCAAGAATCAGCCCTCAACCAGCACTCTCTGCTTTCTATCACTGAGCCAAATATGAACCTCATGTGTTATCTTCCCCTGGATCCCATGCAATCTAAACTTACAGTCTAGTCTGCCATAAAGGACCTTGTTTAAGGCCTTGCCTAAGCCCATATGAGCAGCATCCTAATAAAATACCCTCAGCTACTCTCTTGACCTCATTTGTGAAGAACTTAAAAAAAAGATATAACTTCCCACACATAAAGCAGTGTTGACTATCTTGAATCAGACCCAGATTCTCCAAATGCTTGTAGATCCCCTCCCTTGGAATCTACTAAGCAATTACCCAACACCGATGTCAGACTCACTGGCCTGTAGCTTCTTATCTTGTTTTTGCTACTCTTTTTAAAGAAGTTTTTCTGATATTCTCTTGTAGCCAGAGATAAATCTAAAATCTCAAATTCCTTCCCCAACTTCTCAAAAGGTCTGAGAAGGCACCATGTCAAGCACTGGGGATTTATCCACCTTAGTGTATATAAAGCTGTCTGTTACCTTCTCCCTGCTAATTAGTATGTGTACAAGACAGCACCATTAACTTACCTATTTCCTTAGTTTCTATCACATCTCCATCGTAAACACTAAAGAGAAATATTCATTAAAAATCTCTGCCATGTCTTTTCATTCCACACACAGATGGCGATCAGAATCAGGTTTAATTTCACTGACTTACATGTAGTGAAATTTGTTATTTTGCAACAGCAGTGCAGTGCAAAGACATACTCAAAAGTTACCATAAATTACAAAATAATAGTGCAAAAGATATTCATGGATCCATAGACTGTTCAGAAATCTTGTAGCAGAAGAGAAGAAGCTGTTCCTAAATTATCAGACATAGATCTTCAAGCTCCTATCCTTTCTCCCCCATGGTAGCAACAAGAAGAAATTGTGAGGAACTTAAAAATGGATCCTGCCTTCTTGAATTAGAATCAGATTTATTATAGAAACATAGAAAACCTACAGCACAATACAGGCCCTTCAGCCCACAAAGCTGTGCTGAACATGTCCTTACCTTAGAAATTACGTAGGATTACCCATAGCTCCCTATTTTTTCTGAGCTCCACGTACCTTGCCAGGAATCTCTTAAAAGACCCTATCGTATCCACCATCACCATTCCGCTGGCAGCCCATTCCACTCACTCACCACTCATTACTTAAAAAACTTAACCCTGGCATTTCCTTTGTACCTACTTCCAAGCACCTTAAAATTGTGCCTTCTTATGCTAACCATTTCAGCCCTGGGAAAAAGCCTCTGACTATCCAAATGATCAATGCCTCTCATCATCTTATACACCTCTTATCAGGTCACCTCTCATCCTCCATTGCTCCAAGGAAAAAAGGCCGAGTTCATTCAATCTATTCTCATAAGGCATGCTCCCCAATTCAGGCAACATCCTTGTAGATCTCCTCTGCACCCTTTCTATGGTTTCCACATCCTTCCTATAGCGAGGCAACCAGATCTGAGCACAGTACTCCAAGTGGGGTCTGACCAGGGTCCTATATAGCTGTAACATTACCTCTTGGCTCCTAAACTGAATCCCATGATTAATGAAGGCATTTATTACTGAGATTTAAGTTTGTTATTTTGTGGCAGCAGTACAGAGCAATATAAATTGCTATAAATTACAATAATATATAAAACTTAAATAAATAATACAAAAAGAGAGGGATATAGTGAGGTAGTGTTCATGCATTTATAGATTGTTCAGAAATCTAATGACAAGGAGAAGAAGCAGTTCCTAAAACATTGAGTATGCTTCTTCAAGTTCTTGTTCCTCCTTCCTGATTGTAGTAATGGATTAATGAAATAAGTGTAGGTCCTGGATGGTGATGGTCCTTCAAGATAGATGCTACCTTCTAGAGGCACCACCTTTTGAAGACATCCTTGATGGTGGAGAGGCTAGTGCCTATATAGTGCCATAGGAATTAACGGGTCCCTTTCAGAATGGCAGGCAGTGACTAGTGGGGTATCGCAAGGCTTGGTGCTGGGACCACAGCTATTTACAATATACATTAATGATTTAGATGAAGGGATTAAAAGTAACATTAGCAAATTTGCAGATGACACAAAGCTGGGTGGCAGCGTGAAATGTGAGGAGGATGTTATGAGAATGCATGGTGACTTGGTCAGATTGGGTGAGTGGGCAGATGCATGGCAGATGCAGTTTAATGTGGATAAATACGAGGTTGTCCACTTTGGTGGCAAGAACATGAAGGCAGATTACTATCTGAATGGTGTCAAGTTAGGAAAAGGGGAAGTACAACGAGATCTAGCTTTCCTTGTTCATTAGTCACTGAAAGCAAGCATGCAGGTACAGCAGGCAGTGAAGAAAGCTAATGGCATGTTGGCCTTCATAACAAGGGGAGTTGAGTATCGGAGCAAAGAGGTCCTTCTGCAGTTGTATGGGACCCTGGTGATACCACACCTGGAGTATAGTGTTCAGTTTTAGTCTCCAAATTGGAGGAGGGTCATTCTTGCTATTGAGGGAGTGCAGCGTAGGTTCACGAGGTTAATTCCTGGGATGGCGGGACTGAACAATTGGAGGAACTGGGCTTGTATACACTGGAATTTAGAAGGATGAGAGGGGATCTGATTGAAAGATATAAGGTTATTAAGGGATTGGACAGCTAGAGGCAGGAAACATGTTCCCAATGTTGGGGGAGTCCAGAACCAGGGGCCACTGTTGAAGAATAAGAAGCAGGCCATTTAGAACAGAGTTGAGGAAAAACTTTTTCACCCAGAGAGTTGTGGATCTATGGAATACTCTGCCTCAGCAGGCAGTGGAGGCCACTTCTCTGGATGCGTTCAGGGAAGAGTTACATAGAGCTCTTAAAGATAGCGGAGTCAAGTGAAATGGGGAAGAAGGCAGGAACGGAGTACTGATTGTGGATGATCAGCCATGATCACAGTGAAAGGCGGTGCAGTCTAAAGGGCCGAATGGCCTACTCCTGCACCTACTGTCTATTGTCTATTGATGGGAAGTCAGCACGTTCTGCGTTCTCCAACTATGGTTCCTTCAGACATATTGATGATGACTAAAGAGGCTCTTTATTGGTGTATTTTGTTGATGTACTGGTTGGGGCTAAAATTACAATCAAGAAGTCGGATATGATAAAAGTAGTTGTTGGAGCTGCAGAGATTCCTTGATATGAAACAAGTTTTACCGGAAAAATTACATGAGTATATGATAGACAAATAATCACTGAATACTTCCCAGTTGTCGGGGTCAGAGAGTATAGAGGAGCTTTGTATGGATAAGGCCGATAATTAGTATTTGAATGTTTTTAATATTACAATGGAATGCAAGAAGTTTAATTGTAAATGGTCAAGAATTAAAAAGATTTGTTGGAACTTTAAATGATTAGCCTGATTTAATCTGTATACAGGAGACATGGTTAAAGCCTCATTTAGATTTTGTGATCCCTGGATATGATAGCTTGAGAGCTGACAGAACAGGTAAATCTGGTGGAGGGTGTGCAACTTTCACTAAAAACAGGACTTCAGTTTAGAAGACTTGATTTTAAATCTAACCTTGAAATTGTGGCAATGGAGGTTTGGAGCTCTCGTGGCCAAACAACTTTGATTAACTTTTATAATCCATGTTTTATGATGATGTTATCAGATTTTGATGAAATTATGAATAAGGTAAGATTTCCAGTAATCTGGGTTGGAGATTTCAATGTCCATAATCTTATATGGGGTAGTGAAAGTAAGGATAGTAATGGAGCAGGAGTAGAGGAGTTTCTAGATAAATACAACATCATACTTCTTAACGATGGAAGGCCTACAAGATTTAATATTGTAAAGAATACTTGTAGTCACTTAGACTTATCAATCACTTCCTCAAACTTAGCCAGGGTTGGGGATGGGATATTATGGACAGATACACACTAGGAAGTGATCACTATCCTATATTATGTAAATTTGGTAGAAATTTGATAGTAGAAGTTGAGGAGAGGGCTACTAGGTATAATTTTTCATAGGCCCATTGGGATGAGTACCAGGAAAAAGCTGTGGATATAATAGAAGAGATTGATAGTGAGGGCTCAATAGACAATTGGAATGAATCCCTCTGTTCTATAATTCATAAAGTTGCTCAGTTGACTATTCCAATACAGAATGTTCCTAAGGCTCGAGCATTATTTCTGTGGTGGAATAAAAATTGTGATATAGCAGTAAGAAAAGGAAATAGAGCTTGCAGGAAATTAAGAAAGTACCCAGTCTTACATAATGATAGGAAAGAGCAGTAGCAAGGAAAATAATTAAAAATGCAAAGAGGGGTAGTTGGAGAAGATTTTGTGGAACCCTGGGCCCTGAGACATCTATAAAGCAGCTATGGATGATCATTCACAGAATGTCAGGGATATATAGAAAACCTGCTGGAAGGAGATACTGAAGCTGTAACCAACCAGGAAAAGGGTGATATGTTTCTAGAGGGGTTCCAAGCATTACACAGTTCTGGAGAGCCAGGTGATTTGAGAAAGGAAATTATGTTAAAGGAAAGTTGGAAATTGGACAAGAGTTTGGATGATAATAGCTCCATAAATTTGTTTTTCTCCCTTCAGGAATTGCAGGAAGCTGTCCAATCAGGTTTAAACACTTCTTCTAATAGGATGGACTGTTATGAATTGCTTAAGCATTTAGATGACTCTGTATTAATAGAACTGCGAGCTTAGTTTAATTCAGTGTGGAAAGAAGGAAAATTACCACTAGAATGGAAGCAAGCAGTGGTAGTTCCAGTTTTAAAGCCAGGTAAAGACGAGTCTAGTCCTAGTTCATATCACCTATAGCTTTAACAGTAGTGCTTTGTAAAACTATGGAATGAATGGTCACCAACAGACTTGTTTATTTTTTAGAAAATAAGGTACATTTTGCTGCCTATCAAAATGGTTTTAGAACTGGAAGATCAATAATGGAATCTGTTGCCCTTTTAGATCATGATATTAAAAAAGTGTTTCAAAATAGAGAAGTAATGGTAAGTGTATTTCTAGATATTGAAAGAGCATATGACTCATTATGGAAGGATGGTTTATTAAACTCTATGATGTAGGAATTAGAGGTAGAATGTTTAATTGAATGTTTAATTCAAAGATTTCCTTAAGGAAAGGACAATTCAAATAAGAATAGGCAGAGCAAGCTCCAAGTCAGTTAAAATAGCTAATGGTACCCCTCAAGGAAGCGTCATTCGTCCAGTTCTTTTTAATGTCATCATAAATTATATCTTTGATTAGGTAGGGACAGGATTTGGCAAATCGTTGTTTGCAGATGATGGTGCAATCTGGAAAAGAGGAAGAAATGTCAAGTATATGTTAAAGCAGGCATAAAAGGGTTTAAGATCAGTTGAAATCTGGGCAAATACATGGAGTTTCAGGATTTCTGCTTCTAAGTCCAAATAAATGATTTTTGGCTTTAGAAGAAAGCTTCCTGATTGTGAATTGTGTCTATATGATTCTCCATTACAAAAAGTTAAGGTATTCAAGTTTTTAATTATCTGGTTTGATGAAAGACTTACTTGGAGAGTTCATATAGATAAAACAATTGGAAAGTGTGAGAAAGTTTCAAATGTTATGAGAAGTATTGCTGGATGTGACTGAGGAGCAGGGCAGGAAACTATGTACTTAATGTATCTAGTTATGATTGGATCAGTTGTTGATTATGGTTGTATTGCTTATGGTTTTGCTGCTACAGCTGTGCTTGAAAAATTAGACCCTGTGAAGTCCAAAGCACTTCATCAACTGTCTCGACTCCACCACACCTTGCTCATCGACCGTCTCAACTCCACCACACCTTGTTTCAATTCCAACCTCACTCCTTCCAAACACTCTGCTCTCCACTCCCTCTGCACCAATCTTAACCTTATTATGAAACCTGCTGATAAAGGGGGACATTGTTGTTGTCTGGCATACTGACCTCTACCTTGCTGAGACACAGCGACAACTTGCTGATACGTCCTGTTATTTACTCCTCAATCATGACCCCATTAAGGAGTACCAAGCCATTGTCTCTCACACAATCATCAACCTAATCAGCTCTGGGGATCTCCCATCCACTGCCACAAACCTCATAGTTCCCACGCCCTGCACTTTCTGTTTCTACCTCCTACCCAAGATCCACAAACTTGCCTGTCTAGGTAGACCCTTTGTTTCAGCTTGCTCCTGCCCCAGCAAACTCATTTCTGCATACCTTGACACTGTTTTATCCCCCCTTGTACAATCCCTTCTCACCTATGTTCGTGCACTTCTCATGCTCTGAATTTTTTCAATGATTTTAAGTTCCCTGGCCCCCACCGCCTTATTTTCACCATGGATGTCCAGTCCCTATATACCTTCGTCCCCCACCAGGAGGGTCTCGAGGGTCTCAAAGCTCTCTGCTTCTTTTTGGATTCCAGACCTAACCAGTTCCCCTCTACCTCTGGCTAGCAGAATTACTCTTAATAATTTCTCCTTTGGCTCCTCCCACTTCCTCCAAGCTAAAGGTGTAGCCATGGGCACCCATATGAGTCCCAGCTATGCCTACCTTTTAGTTGGCTTTATGGAACAGTCCATGTTCTAAGCCTATATGGGTATCCGTCCCTCACTTCTCCTTTGCTACATCGATGACTGCATTGGCACTGCCTCCTGCATGCATGCTGAGCTCATTGACTTCATTAACTTTGCCTCCAACTTTCACCCTGCCCTCAAATTTACCTGGTCCATTTCCAACACCTCCCTCTCCTTTCTTGATTTTTCTGTCTCCATCTCTGGAGACTGCTTATCTACTGATATCTACTATAAGCCATCCCCTTCTTGCAATTTCCCCATCTCCGCCACATCTTCTCTCAGGATGAGGCTTTTCATTCCAGGACAAAGGAGATGTCTTTTTTTAAAGAAAGGGGCTTCCCTTCCTCCACCATCAACTCTGTTCTCAAATGCATCCCTCCCATTTCATGCACATCTGCCCTCATCCCATCCTCCTGCCACTCCACTAGGGATAGGGTTCCACTTGGCCTCACCTACCACCCCACCAGCTTCTGGGTCCAACATATAATTCTCCATAACTTCTGCCACCTCAAACGGGATCTCACTACCAAGCACATCTTTCCCTCCCCCCTTCTTTCTGCTTTCCACAGGGATCACTCCCTAGGCGACTCCCTTGTCCATTCATCCCCTCCATCCCTTCCCACCAATCTCCATCCTGGCACTTATCCTTGTACTTTTTCATTTTTTAAATCTTTTTATTGGTACAAAATCTTCTACAGCTGTAGAGTGATACAAAATTTCAACAAATTAATATGTATACAATTAATAGAGCTGAAGGAAAAAAAGCTGATTGTAATATATAAAAATGGAAAAAAATTGATATATGGAAAAAAGGAGGGAAAAAAGAACCCCATCTAACTAGGAAAAAACCCCACTAACTGCAAAAGAAAAAGAAAAAAAAACCCATTAGGAATCGTTCCCCCAGAGCAATACGTTTAACCATCATCTAGCTATATAAAGAAAAAGAGTCATCAACCACCAGTTCATGTTTTTTAAAAAATTGGAAGGAAACCATACAGAGTAATTCAAATTAAATGGTAATATTTGGCAAAAGAACCCCATCTTCTCTCAAAATCGAATCGGGGTTCAAAAGTTCTACTTCTGATTTTTTTCCAAACTGAGCCATAACATTACTTGAGAAAACCATTCAATTAATGTAGGGGAAGAGATATCTTTCCATTTTAATAGAATAGCCCTTCATGCCAATAATGTAACAAATGCAATTACATGTTGATCTGAAGATGAAATACCCTGAATATAATGGAACTATTCCAAATAGAACAGTCAGTCTATTAAGTTCTAAATTGATTTTCAGAGCTTTAGAAATTGTAGAAAATAAAGAATCCTAAGACAATTTTAATGAAGAACATGACCAAAACTTATGTGACAAAGTAGCTACTTCAGTTTTACATCTATCACAGTAGTTGTCTATATTAGGAAATATTTTAGATAGTCTCTCATTTGTTAAATAATAATGGTGAACAATTTTAAATTGCATTAAACAGTGGTTGGCACATATGGAAGAAGAATTTACATTTTTCAAAATTCGAACCCAATCTTCATTAACAAAGGTCATATTAAGTTCTCTCTCCCAATCTTGTTTAATCTTTAGAGGTAGGTTCTCTTTTTGTAACAAAAATAAATTGTAGATTCTGCTCATGGAACCTCTCACTAAAGGATTCAACTTCAAAATGGTATCCAACAAATCAGATTCTCATAAATATGGAAAGTTGGGTAAATATTGTTGTAAAGAATGTCTAACTTGAAAATATTGCAAAAATGTGCATGAGCGAGAGAATATTTGTTAATTAACTCTTCAAAAGTCATCAATCGACCATCACAAAATAAATCTGTAAAAGAACAAATCCCTATATTTCTCCATTGGAGAAAAATGGGGTCAGTTATTGAAGGTTTAAATGAAAAGTTTTGATATAAAAAAATAGACAACTTAAATTGTTTAAAATTTTAAAAAATTGTGAAACTGAACCCAAATCCATAGGGATTGTTTAATAACCAGGAAAAGATTTAAATTTGGAATTTTAGAGAGCTGTAAAGGTACTGGAGCTCCTAATATTGAAGTTAAATGAAATTATTTAGCAGTTTTTAATTCCAAATCAACCCATCGTGGTTTTTGGCTCTAATTGAGCCAGTATAACCAAAAACATAATTGTCTAATATTCACAGCACAATAATAGTCTTAAATTAGGAAGTGCAAGTCCGCCATCTTTTTTGGATTTTTGTAAATGATACTTGTTAATTCTTGGTCTCTTATTATTTCAAATAAAGGAAGAAATAAGAGAGTCAATTTGATTGAAAAAATTTTTAGTTAAAAAGATAGACAATAGACAATAGGTGCAGAAGTAGACCATTCGGCCCCTCGAGTCTGCACCGCCATTCTGAGATCATGGCTGATCATTCACTATCAATACCCAGTCCCTGCCTTGTCCCCATATCCCTCGATTCCCCTATCCATCAGATATCTATCCAGCTCCTTCTTAAAAGCATCCAGAGAATTGGCCTCCACCGTCTTCCGAGGCAGTGCATTCCACACCTCCACAACTCTCTGGGAGAAGAAGCTCTTCCTCAACTCTGTTTTAAATAACTGACCTCTTATTCTCAATCCATGCCCTCTGGTACTGGACTCTCCCAACATCTGGAACATATTTCCTGCCTCAATCCTATCAAATCCTTTAATTATCTTAAACGTTTCAATCAGATCCCCTCTCAATCTCCTCAATTCCAGCGTGTACAAGCCCAATCTCTCCAATCTCTCTGCATAAGACAGCCCTGCCATCCCAGGAATCAACCTAGTGAATCTACGCTGCACTTCCTCAATTGCCAGAATGTCCTTCCTTAAACCTGGAGACCAAAACTGTACACAATATTCCAGGTGTGGTCTCACCAGGGCCCTGTACAAATGCAAAAGAACATCCTTGCTCTTGTATTCAATTCCCCTTGTAACAAAGGCCAACATTCCATTTGCCCTCTTCACTGCCTGTTGCACTTGCTCATTCACCTTCATTGACTGGTGAACTAGGACTCCTAGGTCTCTTTGCATTTCTCCCTTACCTAACTCTACACCGTTCAGACAATACTCTGCCCTCTTGTTCCAGCTTCCAAAGTGGATAACTTCACATTTATTCACATTGAATGACATCTGCCAAGTATCTGCCCACTCACTCAGCCTATCCAAGTCTCCCCGTATTCTCCTAATGTCCTCTTCGCATGTCACACTGCCACCCAGTTTAGTATCGTCAGCAAACTTGCTGATATAGTTTTCAATGCCTTCATCTAAATCATTGACATAAATCGTAAAGAGCTGTGGTCCTAATACAGAGCCCTGTGGTACCCCACTAGTTACCTCCAGCCAGTCTGAGAAACACCCATTCACTGCTACCCTTTGCTTTCTATCTGCCAACCAGTTTTCTATCCATGTTGAAACCCTGCCCCCAATGCCATGAGCTCTGATTTTACTCACCAATCTCCTATGTGGCACCTTATCGAATGCCTTCTGAAAATCTAGGTACACAGCATCTACTGGCTTACCCTCGTCTAACATCCTTGTTACACCCTCAAAAAACTCCAACAGATTAGTCAAGCATGATTTGCCCTTGGTAAATCCATGCTGGCTCGGCCTAATCCTATTTCTGCCATCTAGATGTGCCACTATTTCGTCCTTAATAATGGACTCAAGCATCTTCCCCACGACTGACGTTAGGCTAACAGGGCGATAGTTCTCCGTTTTCTCCTTCCCTCCCTTCTTGAAAAGTGGGACAACATTAGCCACTCTCCAATCTTCAGGAACTGATCCTGAATCTAAGGAACATTGGAAAATGATTACCAATGCATCCGCAATTTCCTGAGCCACCTCTTTTAGAACCCTCGGATGCAGACCATCTGGACCCGGGGATTTATTAGCCTTCAGTCCTACCAGTCTACTCATCACAGTTTCTTTCCTAATGTCAATCTGTCTCAATTCCTCTGATATCTTATGACCCTGGCCCATCCATACATCTGGGAGATTGCTTGTGTCCTCCCTGGTGAAGACAGATCTAAAGTATGCATTAAATTCTGTTGCCATTTCCCTGTTTCCCATAACAATTTCTCCCAATTCATTCTTCAAGGGGCCAACGTTGTTCTTAACCAAGATAGGTAGGTATATTTTGGAAAATATATAAAAAACTAGGTAAAATCATTATTTTCACAGCATTGCTATGACCTATTAAAGAAAGAGTAAGTGGATTCTGTCTAGAAAATAGTTGTTTCATTGGATCTATTAAAGGATCTATATTAGCCTTATAAAGATATTTTTATTTTTTAGTAATTATAATACCTGAATATCTAAGTCTATTAACAATTCTAAAAGGGATATCATTATATATACTAACAGGAGCATTTAATGGAAACAATTCACTTTTATTCAAGTTAAATTTATATCCTGAAAATTTACCAAAATCTTTTAAGTGTTTCAAAAAGATTAGGAATTCATTCCTCAAGATTTGAAATAAAAACCAAAAGGTTATCTGCATAAAGAGAAATCTTATGTATGGTTCCATTTATAGAAATACCATGAATGTTTTTAGCTTCATGTAATGTTATAGCTAAAGGCTTCAATACAAGATTAAGTAATAAAGGGCTTAATGGAAATCCCTGACTAGTACCACGAGAAAGTGGAAAAAAAGAAGACCTGTAATTATTAGTTAAGACCGTGGCAATAGGGTTCTTATAAATCATTTGAATCCATCTATTAAAATTATTACCAAAACCAAGTTTTTCTAATACTATAAACAAATATGGCCACTCAACTATATAAAATGCATTTTCTGCATCGAGAGAGATAACACATTGAGGTTGTTTAGATAATGATGAATATATAATGTTCACAAATCTCCAAACATTAGAGAATGAGTAACAGCCTTTAATAAAGCCCGTTTTATCCATAGAGATGATTTTAGTTAATAATTTTCCAAACGATTAGCCATTATTTTAGAAAGAATGTTTGCATCCACATTTAATAGTGAAATAGGTCTATATGATGAACATTCAACAGGATCTTTATCTTTTTTAAGAATTAAGGAAATAGATGCTTCATAAAAAGAAGGTAAATTACCCTCTTCAAAGGATTCATGAAATATTTCCAAAAGATATGGAGAAAGTAATCTTACAAAATTCTGTAAAATCCCACTGAATAGCCATCAAGTCCAGGAGCTTTACCTGATTGCATTGATAAAACAGCTTTCTGAATTTCATGCTCAGTAATTGGAGCATCAAGCATCTGTTGATCTTCAACAGAAATTTGTGGAAATTTAATCTTATATTTAAAAAAAAGCCTTCATTTTGAAGGAATCTTCAGGAAATTGAAATCTATAAAGATTAGAGAAAAATCTTGAAAAGTATAATTAATATCTTCATGGCTACTTACTATATCTCCATTATTTTTACAAATCTTTAAAATTTGTCTTTTAGCTCTAACTGCTCTTAGTTGGGAAGCTAAGAGCTTATTATTTTTATCCACAAAAATATAAAATTGACTTTTCAATTTAAGCAAATATCCTTCAATAGGATATGTTAGTAATTGTAATTACTATAATTATAATTGTAATTACTGTAATTGTAATTCTACTCTTTTAAATGAAACAACTTCTAGAGAGATTGCATTGATGTTATCTAATTCTTTAATTTGTTTAGAGATTTTATCTAATTCCATTCTTGTTTGTTTCTTCAATTTAGCTATATATTATATAATTTGACCCCGTAAATAAGCTTTTAATATATCCCAAATTACTAACTTTGAGACATTTCCTATATTATTAAAGAGAAAAAAACTCATTTATCTGAGTTTCAATAAATTCAACAAATTCTGAACTTTGTAATAAATGTTCTGGAAAATGCCAAAATGATCTGGTGGAAACAACATCTTTCAATTAAAATATTAAGTTTAAAGGAGCATGATCAGAGATAGCAATCGCATCATACTCACATTTCTGAACTTTAAATAAAAGTCGAGGGTTGACTATAAAATAGTCGATTCTCGAATATTTATTATGAACATGTGAGAAAAAAAAGGAGTATTCTGTATCACTAGGGTGCATATGCCTCCAGATCTCAATTAAACCATAATCAATTAAAAAGGAATTAATAAGTGATGCAGAACGATTAGGGAGTTGATATTTGGATGATGACTTATTTATTAAAGGATTTAAATGTATTAATATCACCACCCATTAATAACATATATCCATTTAAATCAGGTAATAGAGCAAAAACGGCCTTAAAAATGAGGGATCATCAACATTTGGTCCATAAATATTAACCAAAACCATTTTCTTATTACAAATTACTCCTTTAACAATCAAAAATCTACCATTAATATCAGCTATAATATCTTCCTGATTAAAAGGAGTATTGGAATCAATAAAAATAGAGACACCTCTAGTTTTACTCTGGGAGTTAGCATGAAACTGAGGACCCTCCCAAAATTTAAAAAATCGATTTTTATGGCATAACCTGATATGCATCTCTTGAGCAAAGATTATATCAGACTGGAATCGGTTTATAACTTTAAATGTTTTCTTACACTTAATAAGACGATTCGAACCACGAACATTCCAAGTTAAAACATTTAACTGTTTGGATATCATCATGAGACTTTGTATCTAAAAAGAGTAGTTAGATGCATGTCAAGATAAGGTGGTTGAAAATGGCGGAGATGAACAACAATAAAAATAATTAGTGTGTGCTGTGGGATTCCATAATGGGGATAAAAAAAGAAAAAAACCCACCAAACTACAAAGCCCAGAAACAAGTCAATATCAATCGACACAAGCCCCAGGAAAAGCATAGATGCAAATACAGGCTCCACCTACCTAAGTAATAAAAAAAAATTAAAAAGTAGTCTCTGTCTCCCTCTACTGAACATAAATCTCATTACAGTCACCATATATCAATATAATTAGCTTGGAAGGATAGTGTTTTTCTTGTAAAACAAAATGACCTTCAATTTGAGAGTAACCTTCATAATATTAGATAAGGGAAGAAAAACACATCCAAAACAATTCTTGAAATATTTGCACAAAAGAAAAACAATTGCCATCTTTAAATTATCCAATCTGTCTTTAAAATGTAAAAAAAATCCAAGTAATTACTTAAAAAAACTTTACAAAAGCATACGAAACAAAAAAACAGTTCATTTAAATGCAACAGAAAAACAAATTCTAGATGGTTCAGAATTACCTAGTCTTTCAACAGTTCTCCCGCTATATCTTCCGAGGTTAAAACCATCCAAACCAGTCTTTTTCAGAGATTCTATAACTATCAAATCTTCCAATGTCATCACTTTACACCACGAGACAAATTATTGTAGATCATTCAAACTTCAGGCTTCAGACTCGTCATCGGACTCGTCAGAGTTAATAAAACGCAGTGCTTCGGCTGGATCATCAAAAATACGTACTCCAGAATTCTTAACAAAAAGCCTTAATTTTGCTGGATATTGTAATGATGGGAAAAGCTTTTGATACGTTACTTTCATAGAAGAAGCAAATGCAGCACGTTCCTTAACAATTTCGCATGGAAAATCTTCAAAAAAACGCACTTCTGAATTTTGAAATTGAAATAATCTTTGTTTTCTTGAAAGCTTAATAATGTGATCCTTGTCTCTAAAATGGAGAAAACGCACAACATTATGCATGTTTTTACCTTCATCCAAAGATTTTAAAGCACTGGTTCTGTGCAACGATTCAATCTCCGGGAATTGCGAACAAACAAATAAAGACTGAAACATTTTCGCAAAATAATCCAGAGTGTCGGCAGATTCTGATTTCTCTTTAATCCAACAATTCGAATATTATTACGACGCGATCGAGCTTCCAAATCCACGATTCGTTGTTGAGCCATATCCAAACGAGAAGAAAGGTCAGCCGCATTTCGAATAACTTCTTTAAGATCGAGGTTCAAAGAGTCAAATTTTTCTTCAGATTTCTCTTTTAGTTGAGTTACTTCAGTGCCGATACTGCTGATTCGAGACTTTAATCTCTTAACCCAAGAGGGTTCTTCCGAGAACTCGTTAGCTTTTTTGGACTTTCCGTTAGTTAGGTCCAGATTTCGCCTGGTGGTTTTCAAAGTAGCCATAATTATAACTATTGCTGTACAGATTTGACTGAATAAAGTTGAAATTTCAAAGTTTAAACCTGAAAAGGAAGAGATTAAAGGCGGAGAAGAAGCAACTAAATCTTACATATCTGAAGCGGGAGGCGGAGTCGCACTTATCCTTGTAGACAGAACAAGTGCTACACCTGCCCTTACACTTCCTCCCTCACCACTATTCAGGGCCCCAGACAGTCCTTCCAGGTGAGGCGACACTTCACCTGTGAGTTGGCTGGTGTGATATAGTGCGTCCGGTGCTCCAGGTGCGGCCTTCTATGTATTGGTGAGACCTGACACAGACTGGAAAACCGCTTTGCTGAACACTTACGCTCTGTCCGCCAAACAAAGCAGGATCTCCCAGTGGCCACACATTTTAATTCTACGTCCCATTCCCATTCTGATATGTCAATTCATGGCCTCCTCTACTGTCAAGATGAAGCTATACTCAGATTGGAGGAATAACACTTGATATTCTGTCTGGGTAGCCTCCAACCTGATGGCATGAACATTGATTTCTCTAACTTCCATTAATGCCCCTCCTCTCCTCCTTACCCCATCCCTTATTTATTTATTTAGTTATTTATTTTTCCCTCTCCCTTTTTTATTTTCTCTCTTTTTTCTCTCTGTCCCTCTCACAATCACTCTTTGCCTGCTCTCCATCTTCTTCTGGTGCTCCCCTCCCCCTTTCTTTTTCCCTAGGCCTCCCATCCCATGATTCTCTGTCTTCTCCAGCTGTGTATCACTTTTGCTAATCAACTTTACAGCTCTTAACTTCATCCCTTCCCCTCCTGTCTTCTCCTATCGTTTCAGATCTCCTCCTCCCCCTCCCACTTTCAAATCTCTTACTATCTTCCTTTAGTTAATATTGACGAAGGATCTCAGTCCAAAATGTCAACTGTACTTCTTCCTATAGATGCTGCCTGGCCTGCTGCATTCCACCAGCATTTTGTGTGTGTTGCTAAACTCTGTTGTGAAGCTTTTAGAACAACATCAGTGTGGAGATGGGAGAAGCGCCTCTACATTTAAGACAAGTTAAGATTTTTACTGATGGCTCAGTGGACCCAGAGAGCAGTAAGGCAGGATTTGTGATGTACGTGTCTCAACCTGGAGTTGAGATTGGTCACTGGGTTTCAGATGGTGTTTCTGTCTTTGCAACAGAATTATTAGCAATCCTCTGGGCCTTATGGTGGATAGAAGACTCTCGACCATGCAGGGTTATCATCTGTTCAGATTCTGCTGCTGCCTTAGAGACTATAAAAGGGAATAAATCAAAAGCTTGTCCTAACATAGTTACTCTTAGATACTCATAGATTCTCTTAGTTTTGTTTAGAGTAGGGAAGATGGGTTGTGAAGTCAGATTTACATGGATACCTGGGTATGCTGGGGTGGAGGGAAATTAAATTGTGGATGGCATTGCAAAGTCTTCCTTACAGAGTGGGCAATTAGAAATTAGAGTACCCCTAGGCCAGGGGTCGGCAACCCGTGGCTCCAGAGCCACATGGGGCTCTTTCATCTCTTGCTGCGGCTCCCTGTGGCTTTGGAAAATAAATGATGAGTATTTAATTAAAATGTATTTTATGTTAGTTTGTTAGTTTTTCAAATGTAATTCTAAATTTGAAGATTATGGTGATCTTTACAATCTAAATAAAATGTGTTTTTAGTCGCTATTAATATACTTCACCACTGCCAATGCCTGACACCCACCAGTGTGCGATTTCTTTAATTTTTTGATCCAAGGTAGGCTAACTATGGAGAATTCTAAAAAAAGAAAAGTGACTGAACAAAACAGAACATTTAATGATACGTGGGCAGATTCATTTGCTTGCACTGCTGACGAGACTGGTTTGCTGGTATGCTTAATATGCAATGAGAAACTAGCAAACAACAAAAAATCAAAAGTCGCAAGACACTTCCAGAATAAACACGCAGCCTTTGCTCAAAAATATCCAGATGGAGCTGAGAGAAAAAAAGCCGTTTCGGAACTGATGCGGAAGGTTGATCTGAGCAAAAATCATTTCAAGAAGTGGATAAAGTCTGGAAAATCAACTACATATGCTAGTTTTGTTGCCGCTCAGGAAATAGTCAGGCACGGGAAGCAGTTTACAGATGGTGAATATGTAAAAGAATCTTTCATTTTCAGAACATCTATTCACGGACTTTAAAAACAAGAGTGAAATTGTGCAGAAAATCAGGGATATGCCCCTCTCTGCAAAGACTGTCAAAGACAGAACCATAAAAATGGCAGAAGAAATCAGAAGACAGCAAATTAAAGACATCAATTCAGCTGTGGCCTACTCGATTGCCTGTAACAAGTCTAAAGGCAAAGGTGATATTGAACAAATAGCGCTGTTCTGCCGGTATGTAAACTCTGCTGGGCCACAGGAAGAAATGATTGAGTTGATACCTCTAAAAGGCCAAACACGGGGGGAGGGCATCTGTGAGGCTGTCTTGAATTGTTTAAGAGCCAAAGGAATAAAGACCACCCACCTGGTGTCAGTAGCTACTGATGGGGCACCAAGTATGACAGGAGCGCACAAGGGATTTGTGGCTTTACTGCAGAAGTCGCTGGACAGAAAGCTGCTGACTTTTCACTGCATCTTGCACCAAGAGGCACTGTGCGCTCAATCATTTCCTCCAGAATGCACAGAAGTAATGGATGTTGTCATTCAGATTGTCAATAAAATAATGGCAAAAAGTTTAAATCACTGTCAATTCCGTTTGTTACTGGACGAGCTGGAAAGTGCATATTCTGATCTCCTTCTGCACAACAAAGTCCGGTGGCTGTCAAGAGGGGAGGTGCTGAAATGCTTTGTTGTGTGTCTGGAAGAAGTGAAAACTTTCCTGGGCAACAAAGGGCTCACCTTTCCTGAGCTGGAACAGCCAGAGTGGCGGGAAAAGCTACACTTCATGGTAGATATGACAGCGCACCTGAACACGCTGAACACAGCTCTTCAGGGGAAAGGACGCACAGCCCTGCACATGTTGGAGGATGTTTTGGCATTCGAGCGCAAGTTGACAGTGCTTGCCAGAGATTTACAGAAAGGCACATTGTCTCACTTCCCCAATTTGAGAGAGTTCAAACAAGCTCACGACATGATAAATTCAGAGTATTTACATTCTGCAATCATCGCAATGCAAACATTATTTGGGAAATGCTTCTGTGAATTCAGAGAGGAAAAAGACACATTATCCTTCCCGGTCACTCCCCTAAGCATTGATCCATCCCTACTGAATACGACTGCATTGGCAGGTGTGACTCAACCTGATCTTGAGATGGAACTGGCCGACATAGCCGACAAAGACATATGGGTGTCCAAGTTTAGACACTTGACAGCACACCTTGAAGATGTTGCCCGTCAGAAGGCCGTTCTTGCTCAGAATCACAAATGGAGTGATATTGAAAACCTCCCCGAACCGGACAAACTTGTGTTCAAAACATGGAATGCTATCCCCGACATTTATGTAAACATTAAAAAGTATGCGCTTGGAGTCCTGTCGATCTTTGGATCCACATATGTATGTGAGCAGTTGTTCTCCAACATGAACTTTATTAAAAACAAACATTGCGCACGCCTCACAGATGACAGCTTGCGATCCTGTGTAAAGATGAAGGTGACGTCATACAGCCCTGATGTGCAGACACTGTGCGCTGAGGTCCAGGAGCAGAAATCCCATTAACCAAGTATGATAAATATTTTAATTGCCTATTATTTTACGTGTATTCATATTTTTTCATTGTTCAGTGAAATAGTCCTTTTATTTTTCAGGTTGACAGCTGGCTGACATTATTTTTGGTTTGCTGCTGGCGGACAATTTAATTTCGGCGTTTTTCATAAATACAAGAAGGACTCAAATAGACATTGAGTATTTTACTTAAAAGTAACCTTCAACCCAACGTCTTTTTTCGGAGTTCAAAATGTTTTTGTTGCATGCAGAAATATAATTTCGTTTTCTCTGCAGGAGTTCATCAATTTCATAAATGCAACACATTATAGTTTGTTTATACATAGCATAAAGGCAAAAAAAAAACGTTGTATGCAGTGTTATTTCATTTTAAATGTCAAACAGGTTTTGTGGCTCCCAGTGTTTTCTTTTCTGTGGGAAATGGGTCCAAGTGGTAAAGGTTGCCGACCCCTGCCCGAGGCAGAGTAGAATTGAGAAGTAGATTATAAAAAGGTATGGGGAAGAAGTGGCAGGAGGATTGGAAAAATGAATTAAAGGGAAAGCATTTCTTTTCTCGTCACCCACTAGTTAAAAAGGTCTCAGTCTGTTACTCTTTAAATCCTAGAGATATGGTGAAATTAACAAGACTTAGGTTGGGGCATTGCAGGTAAAACTATTATTTAAAGATAATAGGAAAACATCCTACTGGATTATGTGACCGTGGTAGTCCAGAGACTGTTCAGCATGTTTTGCTGAGTTGTAATCGATATAAAATTGGAGGAAGCATATTGTTCAAGAGGCTCTCTGACTTAAATGTATTTTGTTTTTCTATTAAATCTTTGTTTGGCTACCAAGAGAACCACCATCTGATTGAAGAGTTTATTATTCAGTTTCTACGTGCGACTAGTTTATATTCGAGAATTTGAATAAGAAGTTAGGTGTATAGGGTTGAGTGGGATCCAGGATCAGCCATGATGGAATGACGGAACAGACTTAATGGGCTGCCTGGTCTACATTTGTAATTCTGTTCCTATGTCTTATGATCTATAAGCAACTCTAAATATGAAGAGTTTCATGTTGTGTTATAAGCTTTAAAATTGAAGAAAAAAATCTTCAGATGCTGAAGATCTGCAAACAGAAAATGCTGGAAATACCCAGCAGATCAAACGGTATCTGTGGGAAAGTAAAACGCCTTCAGGAGTTCTAATCAAATGTGATCAACCTGAAACATTAACTGAAGACTAAACAAATTGCACATGCTGGAAATCTGAAATAAAGCATAATACTGAGCAGTTCGGGTTGCACCCTTAGAAGAAACAAAGAACTAACATTTCCATTTGAAGACCCTTTGTCAGAATTGGGAAGAAAATAAAACGAGATCATTAACTGTTCCTATTTCCACCCAAACTGCCTGATCTAGTGAGTATTTCCAGAATTTACATTCAAAATGTTATGAGCACTTTAGGAGTTACCCTTCCAGCTGTCACATGATTTTATTCCTACACAGAGGGACCTCCACTCAATGAACAAAGTAATACAACTTTTAATTCTATGCAGTATTTTGAACATTTTATCTCCTAGCAACACTGTTCTGAAATTATTCATTTTCTAGGTGACCATGACGAAAGGTGTTCCAAATTTGATAAATGCAATTCAAATGATCTACAATGTATCAAGGTATTACAACACTTCACAGCAGCTGACCTCCCTTTTTATTAAGGTAGTTATCTTATTTTGTTTCTGAGTTTAATAAAATATAGGACAGTACAGAACTGGTCAGGCTATTTGGTCATGAAGTTGTGTTGATCTTGATGTTAATTTTGACTAATTGTCCCCCTTGTGTGTATCATCCATATCCCTCCATTCCCTTCATATTTGTGGCTATCTAGCAGCATTTTAAACTCCACCAAACTGCCTATTTCCACTATTACCAGACACCTTCCATGTAAGAAATAATTGTCCCTCATGTAGTCTTTAAACTCCCCCCTCCCCACCTTAAAAGCATGTCATCTGGTGTTTGACATTTCAGCCCTGGGGGAAAGGTTATGACTGCCTACCCTGTCCATTCCCTTCACAATTTAAAAAATATCTATTAATTCTCCCTTCAACCTCAGATCCTCTGAGGAGAATAGCATGAGCTTGTCCAACCTTTCATGCCCTTTAAGTTCAAGCAGTCTGTAAGCCTCTTGCACCCTCTCCAGTCTTCACATCCTTCCTGTAATGGGATGACTAGAACTGATTAAAGTTTTAAATAACAGCAGCATGACTTCCTTAGTTTTGTATATCTGCAGCATAACTCTTTGCCTAATACCTGAATCATTCTGCTTTTTGTCAATTCTAATATGGTACTTTTTTTAAAATCAATGTTAGGTCACAAACCAAATGGTTACAGCCTGTAAGGAGTATATAACCGAGGGTGGTACAGTTCACATATGGGACCAGGATTCACACATCATTATTAAAAGAATGAAGGTGAATCTTTCTATATTCTTAGCTTTACTTTGGGATTTTATGGCTTGGAAATTCGATTGCACAATAACGGTTTCTCAGTTTTGCATGGTGCATCTTTTGAATTGGTTGGACGCTTCTGGTTGCAATATACACTTAGTTAAGTTAACGCCATGTCAAATCAGTGTTTCTTTTTGCCTGTCCTATCCTTGAGGTGCTCAGCATTATTCCTGTGAGAGGATGAGTTGTGGCAGTCTCCTTATACCATATAACTTATTGTAAAGGGACTGCCAATGAATCAACCACATGACAATGAAAATTAATTAACTGTAGCGAGTAGGTGGAGCAGTGGTTACAGATGAGACCATGACAATTTCACACTAACAGACTTGGCAACAAATAGAAGGAGGCAGGCTCCAGCAGAGCAATCATCTGAGAAGGACTGCTTTTGAGGTGAAGTACTCCTGGTAGGGTACAGTGTGGACTTCTGTGCACATTGGACTAAGTATGGATAGTGAATAACAATAAGTGCATTATAAAGTATTTCCTTTTTTTGTAATTTACTGGTTTATTAAAGAGACAACAATTTCGGTCATTGGAGTTATATGCTCCTTCTCTCAAATGTGGGAGATCAGGGAGGAGTCTAGTGTCCCTGTCAACCACATTTGCATCCAGCTGCAGCTTTTCTCAGACCATATTGATTGGTTGAGCAACAGTTAGAGTCTAAAGAGCATGTAGGAGGAAGAAAATGTTTAAGATAGGAGTTTTAGGAAGGTTCATTCTGATAGCCAGGAGCAGGCAAGTGATACAGGATTCTCTTGTCTACTCTCAAGCAGTTATAATCTTTTGGAGACTGTTGAGCAAGGGGTGGTGGATAGGCTCTCAGGAAAACAGGACAGCAGACAGATCGCACTGTTACTGGCTTTGAGAATTTAGTCAGGGACACAGACAGACATTTCTTTGGCTGCAAGTGAGACTCCAGGATCATGTGTTGTCACACTGGTCCAAAAATCAAGGATGTCTTGGAGTGGGCACAGGACATTCTGAAGAGGAGGTTGAGCAGCTGCAATTCCTGGTCTAGATTGGTACATTAACATGGGCAGAAAGAGAGGTGAGGTCCTGGAATGAGAATTTAGGGAACTTGGTAGTAAGTTATAAAGCAGGACCTGCAAGATGGTAATTTTAGGTTAACTCTTTGTTCCAGGAGCTAACAATGCACAGATTATTAAGATAGTACAGTTAGCTGTGTGTTTAAGGAGCTAGTGAAACAGAAAGGGCTTTTGATACATAGCTCATTGGACTCTCTTACAGAACAGTTGGGTTGAGCAGTTTGGTTGCACCTAAACCAAAGGTCTTGCAAGGAGATTTGCTTCTGCTACTTGGGATGATTTAAACCAGTCGACCAGGAGGGTGGGAACCAGAGCAGCAGGCCAGCAGGTAGAAGGATGGATGGGAAGATAGGAGCTAGGAGAAGTAAGCCTGATAGGAAAAGCATTCAGGAACAAGGTAAATGAACACAGTGGGAATGATTAGCTGAAGTGTACTTACTTCAATCCAGGGATTTATGGGAAGGCAGATAAACTTAGTGCATGGAATAATGATTTTTTGGCCTTTACAGAGACTTAGTTGGGAGAGGGACAGGACTTTGCATTCAACATTCACAGTTTTGATGTTTTAGACATGATAGAGTAGTAAAAGAAGTAGAGGATCAGGCAGAATGTCATAACTGCACTCAAAGAAGATATATTGGAGAGCTCATTCACTAAGGCGATATGGCTAGGCTTGATAAGGGAAGTGCAATCATTCTGATGCTTTTTACAGTAGTCCTCCATGTAGTCATTGGGAAATAAAGCGACTGCTATGTACACAGATTATGGAGCAATGTTCATTTTGTGCATTGCAGTTCCTGAGGAGACATTGGGTTGTTTAGAGGGAGGGCAAGTTTAAAAGAAGTGAGTAGGGGCAGCTCACCCATCTTTGTGTCACATTTCCCGAGGAGGCATTGTATTGTGTAGAGGGACAAAGAGTTTTAAAGAAGTGAGTGAAGATGCCAGGCAGGATAGTGGAATGCTCCTCTTGCAGGATGTAGAAATGCAGGGAGATCTGTAGTGTCCCTGACGACTACACCTGCAAATAGTGCATCCAGCTGCTGCTTCTATCAAACTATGTTAAGGAGTTGTAGCCGGAACTGGATGAACTTCAGATGGCTGAGGAGTTGATAAGCAGGACATGCAGGGAGGTAGTTACACCTAAAGTGCAGGACACAGGTAACTGGGTGTTCATCTGGAGGTAACAAGGGGAAAGGCAGCCAGTGCCGAGTACCCCTGTGGCTGTTCCACTGCTTTAGATACTGTTGCAGGGGATGACCTAGCAGAGGAAAGCCACAGTGGTCAGATCTCTAGCAGAGTCTGGCTCTGTGGCTCAGAAGGGAAGGGGGAAGAAGAGGAAAGCTGTAGTGTTAGGTGATTCATTGGTTAGGGGAACAGAAAGGAAGTTTTGTGTACAAGAACGAGATTCCTGGAAGTTACGTTGCCTCCCGGGTGCCAGAGTCAGGGACATCTCAAATTGAGTCTACAGCATTCTCAAATGGGAGGATGAGCAGCCAGATGTTGTGGACTGCATCAGTACCAATGACATGGGTAGGACAGATGATGAGGTCTTCCAAAGTGAGTTCAGGGAGGTAGGTGTTAAGTTAAAGCACAAGATCTCTTCCAGGGAAGGTTTGACTTGTAAAGAGGGGGCAGTTTGCACATGAACTGGAGGGGCATTAATATCCTCATGGGTAGATTTTCTCGTGCTGCACAGGAATGCGGGGTGGGGGGGGGGGGGTAGGGTGACGTTAAACTAGAGCTGCTGGGAACCACAGTGCCAGAACAGATAGTGGAGTAGTTGTGGAGAAAGATGTCGTTAAGCTGACAGAAAAAGTCAAGAATCAAAAGGTTGAGCATGGTGCAGCTAATGTTCTGAGCTGCGTATATTTCAATGCAAGGAGTGTTGTAGGTGATGCACCATCGATAACTCTCTGAGACGTGAGGTGAGATATAGGCTTTTGTTGGCTGGAAGAAAGAACAAGCAGCAATTGACCACCACACTACATCCTGGAGACTGAGGCCAGGGCAGTGTCTCCAATCGCCTTTATACCGGGGTCTGTGGGAGGAGCCACAGGAGCAGTCAGCAAGGGTGGGGGGGGGGGGTCGTGTCCAGACAGGTATATATGTAGTTCACCACAGTAGGAAAGGCGAATGAGCTTAGGGCATGGTTCAGCTTACAGAATTATGAAATTGTAACCATATTGAAATGGTTGCAGGAGGGGCGTGACTTTGTTTTAGACATGATAGCGTGGGAGGAATTAAAGGGGAAGGGGTGACATTACTAGTAGGAAAATATGGCAATGCTCAGACAGGACAGAATGGAGAGCTCATCTAGTGATGCTTTTTAGACCATAAGATCATAAGATATAGGCTATTTGACCCATTGGGTCTGCTCTGCCATTTCATCATGGCTGATCCAATTTTCCACTCAGCCCCAATCTCTCCTCTCAGCCTTCTCCACATATCCTTTCGTGCCTTGACCAATCAAGACACTATCAACCTCTGCCTTAAATATACTTAAAGACATGGCCTTCACAGCTGCCTGTGGCAAAGAATTCCACTGATTCACCACAGTCTGGCAAAGAAATTCCTCCTCATCTTCATTTTAAAACGACGCTCCTCTATTCTGAGGTGGTGTCCTCTGATCTTAGACTCTTCCATCATAGGATATTTCATCTCCCCATCAACTATCATTCAATAGGTTTCAATAGACAATAGATGCAGAAGTAAACCATTCGGCCCTTTGAGCCTGCACCACCATTCTGAGATCATGGCTGATCATCTACTATCAATACCTGGTTCCTGCCTTGTCCCCATATCCCTTGATTCCCCTATCCATAAAATACCTGTCTAGCTCCTTCTTGAAAGCATCCAGAGAATTGGCCTCCACTGCCTTCCGAGGCAGTGCATTCCAGACCCCCACAACTCTCTGGGAGAAGAAGTTTTTCCTTAACTCTGTCCTAAATGACCTACCCCTTATTCTCAAACCATGCCCTCTGGTATTGGACTCTCCCAGCATCTGGAACATATTTCCTGCCTCTATCTTGTCCAATCCCTTAATAATCTTATATGTTGCAATCAGATCCCCTCTCAATCTCCTTAATTCCAGTGTGTACAAGCCCAGTCTCTCTAACCTCTCTGCATAAGACAGTCTGGACATCCCAGGAATTAACCTCGTGAATCAATGAGGTTACCCCTCATTCTTCTGTATTTAGTGAATACAGGCCCAGAGCCATCAAACACTCTTCATATGACAAGCCATTGCATCATGGAATCATTTTCATGAACCTCCTTTGAATCCTCTCCAGTTTCAGCACATCCTTTCTAAGATAAGGGGCCCAAAACTGTTCACAATACTGCAAGTGAGGCTTCACTAATGCTTTATAAAGTCTCAATATTACATCCTTGCTTTTATATTCTAGTCCTCTTGAAATGAATGCTAATATTGCATTTGCCTTCCTCACCACAGACTCAACCTGCAAATCAACCTTTTTGGGAATTCTGCACAAGGACTTTGGGTAGATCAGAGGAAAAAGATAGATACTTTATTAATCCCAAAGGAAATTATAGTGTCATAAGGGCACAGATATACAAATATTAGAAGAAAAATAAAAAAGAATAAAAATGTTACCTTAAAAATAAAATGTACAAGATTTACAAGTCAAAGATTACAAGATCACTTCCCCGGCTGTAGGTTGATTCATTATAGAGCCCAATGGCTGAGGGTAAGGATGATCTCATATAGTGCTCTTCGGAGCAGCACAGTTGTCTTAGTCTATTACTAAAAGTGCTCTTCTGTTCAGCCAAGGTGGCATTCAGGGGGTGAGAAACATTGTCCAGAATTGTCCAGTTAGACTCCTATTACAGAGCTAGTCTTTCTAAGCAGTTTATTGAGCCTGTTGACATCACCCATGTAGATGCCATTGCCCCAGCATACCACTGCATAGAAGTTTGTACTGGTGACAACAGACTGGTGGAACATGTGAAGGAGAAGCCTGCATACTCCAAAGGACTTCAGTCTCTTCAGGAAGTAGAGGTGACTCGGGCCCTTCTTGTATGCAGCCTTTGTGTTGTTGCTCCACTCATGTCTGTGGTCCAGGTGAACCCCCTGGTACTTGTAGGACCTCACCATATCCACATCCTCACCATGAATAGTAACAGGAGCAGTGCAGGAAGGTGTGACCACATTAATAGGATTATATTTTACACACCCAACAGTCTACAGAATTCAGAGGAAAAAATTTGTAGAGAGATCAGGGACTATTGCAAGAAATATAAGTGTGTGATAGTAGGTGATTTTCACTTTCCATGTATTTTGTGGGACTCGTATACTGTAAAAGCACTGGATGGGAAAGAGCTTATCAAGTATGTTCAGAAAAGTTTCCTTAACATAGTACATAGAAGTCCCAACTGGAGAGAGTTGTGATAGTAGACCTCTTATTTGGAAATAAGATAGGGCAGGTGACAGAAGCTTGTGTAGGAGAACACTTTACATCTTATGATCTTAATAACATTAGTTTCAAGACATTTATCAAAACGGTTAGGTCTGGTCCTTGGGTTGAGATTTTAAATAGGAGAAAGACCAATTTAGATGGTATCAGAAAGGATTTGACAGGTGTGGATTGGGACAGGTTGTTTATTGGAGAAGGTGTACTTGGTAAGTGGGAGGCTCTCAAAAGTGAAATTTTGAGGTTACAGAGTTAATATGCTCCTGTCAGAATAAAAGACAATGATAAAAGGTTAAGGGAACCATGGTTTTGAGGCAAACACAAGGAAATCTGCAGATGCTGGAAATTCAAGCAACACACACAAAATGCTGGTGGAACACAGCAGGCCAGGCAGCATCTATAAGGAGAAACACTGTTGACATTTTGGGCCGAGACCCTGAAAGGAACTAACTGAAAGGAAAGATAGTAAGAGATTTGAAAGTAGGAGGGAGAGGGGAAAATGTGGAATGATAGGAGAAGACCGGAGGGGGTGGGGTGAAGCTGAGAGCCAGAAAGGTGATTGGCAAAAGGGATATGGAGCTGGAGAAAGGAAAGGATCATTGGACGGGAGGCCTAGGAAGAAAGGAAGGGGAAGGGGAGCACCAGAGGGAGATGGAGAACAGGCAGAGTCATGGGCAGAGAGAGAGAGAGAGAGAGAGAGAGAGAGAGAGAAAGGAGGGGGGAAAGAAACTAAATATATCAGGGATGGGGTAATGAGACCCTAGTTAAGTGAAAGAAAGAGGTGCAGAGCTGGTATAGGCAGGTTAAGAACATATAAAGTACTTGAGGTTAAGAAATGCAAAAGAACACTTAAGAAAGAGATCAGCAAGGGCCAAAAGAAGGCATGGAGATACTCCAGCAGACAAGGTGAAGGAGAACCCCAAGGGCTTCTATATTAAGAGCAAAAGGATAGCAAGGGACAAAATTGATCCTCCAGAAGATCAGAGTGGTAATTTATACATAGAGGTGAAAGAGATGAAGAAGATCTTAATTGGATTTTTTGCCTTTATATTTACTTGAGAGACAAACAGAACATCTATAGAAATGAGGCAAAGCAGCAGCAAGATCATGGATCCTATACAGATTAGAGACAAGTAGGTGTTTACTGCCTTATGGCAAACTAGGCTGGATAAATCCCCAGGGCCTGATTAAGTTTTCCCTTGGACCCTGTGGGAGGCTCGTGTTCAAATTGCAGGGCCCTATCAGAAATATTTAAAACATCCTTAGCCACGGATGAGGTGCTGAAGGATTGGAGGATAGCTAATGTTCCGTTGTTTAAAAAAGACTCTTAAGAATAAGCCAGGTAATTATAGGCTAGTGAGCCTGATATTAGCAGTGGGAAAGTTAATGGAATGTATTCTAAGAGATCAGAACATGTAAGTATTTGGATAGACAGGTATTGATTAGGGATAACCTAACCTTCCACATAGGAGGTTTGTCAAGAAAGTTCACTCGCTCTGCATTCCAGATGAGGTAGTAAATTGGATTAGACATTGGCTTTGTGGTAGAAGACAGAGAGTTACCTCTCTAGCTGGAGGACTGTGGTTAGTGGAGTGCCACAAGGATTGGTGATGGGTGAGACATTGGTGAGGCCCAATTTGCAGTATTGTGTGCAGTTTTGATCACATACCTACAGGAAATCTGTAAATAAGATTGAAAAGCGCAGAGAAAATTTACAAGGAGGTTGTAGATACTTGAGGACCTGAGTTACAGGGAAGGACTTTGTTCCTTGGAATGTAGAAGGTTGAGGAGAGATTTGATAGAGGTACATATAATTATGAGAGGTATAGATGGGTTAAATGCAAGCAGGCTTTTTCCACTGAGATTGGGTGAGACTACAACTAGAAGTTATGGATTAAGGGTGAAAAGTGAAATATTTGAGGGGAACATGAGGGAGAACTTCACTTAAGGGGTGGTGAGATTGTAAAATGAGGTGGCAATACAATTGGTGAAAGTGGGCTCGATTTGAATATTTAAGGGAAATTTTGATAGGGATATCAATGGGAAGGATATGGCAGGCTGTGGTTTGAGTGTAGGTCGATGGGACTAGGCAGATTATTGGTTTGGCATGGACTAGATGGGCTGAAGGCCTGTTTCTATGTTGTAGTGTTCTACGACTCTATGATTCTAAAAGCAAACAGGGTTGTTGTAGTGGAGATACATGAGATGTCAGATGCTGGAATCTGGAAAAACAATCTGTTAGAGGAACTCAGCAGGTCATGCAGCATCTATGGGGGGTGGGGAAACTGTTTACAATTCAGGTTGAAACCCTGCATCAGTACTAAGAGTGGAGAGGTGGAATAGTGAATGGCTAGCATAAAGAGGTCATAAAGGTTTCCAAGGTGATTGGTGGATTGAGGAGGGGTGTAAAGTGACAGGCAGTAGTGCCAAGTGAGCAGAGGAAGTGAGCCAAGAGGAAGTGAGCAGGAGCGCAGTTGGAAGACTGGCAGCTGAATGATAATCCACACAAAGAGAGAGAGAGAGTAAATGGTTAAAGAAAAGAAAGCAGATGGAGCAAGTTGGGGGAAAGGGGAGTGTGGGGATAGGAGCCTGCTACTGGATGGAGATATACAGGAACACAAAGGGCTACTAATGCTGGACTCTGATAAGTAAATGAATTGAGAATGGGAACCATTAGGGAAGAGATGAATGATAGTTGGAACCAGATGGTGGGTAGGGAAACATGTCTGTTAAATGCATGGCTGAGGCCAGGAGGGGGAGATGGATGGATATGGTTGAAGGGGAGCTGGAAGAGGTTGGGAAATGAGAGAAAAGTGAGAGAACTGAAGGATCAGAAGAGGGAAGAGGTATTGGAGAGTGGGGAGAGAAAAGGAAAAAGGGGATAATTACCTTATGTTGGGAAATTCAAAATTCATACCATTAGGTTGTAGACTACTGATGAAACATGAGGTATTGCTCCTCCAGTTTGCACTAGATATCATCCTGGCAGTAGAGAAGGCCAAGATGGCAGCTCAGCGCGAGATTGCAAAAGGGAGTTGAAATGATCTGCGACTGGGAGTCCATGACTACAAGTCTGATTTGTAGAAAGTGAGGAGTCAAAATTTGTTTAAGATAAGAACAACTTTATCCATCTTCCAATGTCACCACATCCTTGTTTGAAGGCTTGTGTGCCTTAGTGACCTGGAGAGCTATGTTAGCTGGTATCAGGACTTTATACTTTGGCTCTTCATAGGGTCACCCATGTCAAACAGATCAAAGGGTAGAGGCTGTACTAAGAGTGTTCCACTGGTCCTCTATGTTCGGGTGTTCAGCTCAGGGCAAACAACCCCGACTGGTAAAACAAAATAGTTATAGAAATAGCAATGAACATCAGAGTTGCCAAGGACAGACGGATGGAGGACCTTCATTGCATTCCTAAATGCCAGCAGATGTTATGGTCAGTCAATAAGTAAGTATGTAAGTAATTCATCCGGGGGATGAGAAAGTTGGTGGAGGGAAATAGTTTGGAACTTTTGTAGAAAGAAATTGGAAAGCTTTTAGACCATCCTAATTGGTCACAGAGGTGTACAAAGACTGGATATCCATAGTGAAGGTGAGGTGGTGGGGACTGGGGAATTGAATGTTGTCCAAATGATGGAGGGTATGCAAGATGTCTTTGCTGTAGGTGGGTTTTTGTACTGGAACTAATATTTTCCTAATATTGACTGGGACTTCCTTCAGAGGTTTAGATAGAGTAGAATTTGTTAGATGCAACTGACAAGGTTTCTTGGAACAGTATGTAGGTAGTCCAACAGTGATTATAACTCCTTTTGTTTTAAGATAGTTTTGAATAAGGCTCAGAGAGGAGTGAAGATGGACAGTACTCAAATGGGGGGGAAGGCAAATGGAAAATATCATTAGACAATAGGTAAAGTGAGTAGATTGGAAGCAGCAATTATTGGACAAGTCCATATCTTGCATGTAGGAATTGTTTACTGGCCAGCTGATCAGAATTCAGAATGAGCAAGTTCTAGTAAAGAGGAAAGACAAAGATGGCAAGGTTTGGTAACCATGGACGACAGAAGATGTTGAAAATACTGTCAAGAAGAGAAAGTAATCATATGTAATATTTAGGAAGATGAAATCAGCAGGGCCCTTGATGAATCTAAAGAAAGCAGGAAAGAACTCAAGTGGGGTTCAGTATTATGTGTGCCAAAAGGGTCCATGAAATTTACTTGGCAAGAAAATCCAAAGACGCTGAAAACAAGACTATGGCTTGGGAGAGCACTTAAGGATAAAGAAGGGAATCTTAGTTTGGAACCTGAGGATGTGGCATGATATTAAATAAGTACTTTGCATTGAAATTCATCAAGAAGAAAGGCATGGAGGATGATGAGCTCAAGGAAGGGTATATTGATATACTCAGGCATGTTGAGATCAAGAAGGAGGATAATTTGGGTTTCTTGAAGAACATTAAGGAGAATGAGTCTTTAGGGCCTAAGATCTATCCCAGGTTAATGAGAGAAGCAAGAGAGAAGATTGCAGGGCCTTGACAAATATCTTTGTGCCCTCTCACCATCGTTTTGGGGAATTTTAACCAGGCTAGTCTAAAAAAAATCACTAAGCAATTGCCATCAATAGGTCACTTACAATGCTAGAGCAAACAACACACTGGACCACTGTTACACCGCCATCAAGAACATCTACTGTACTATTCCATGCCTTCACTTTGGGAAATCTGATCACCTGGCTGTACTTCTACTCCCTGAGTATAGGCAGAGACTGAAGACTGCAGCACCAGTAGCGAGGACAAAGAAGGTATGGACAAGAGAAACACAGGAGCGCTTACAGGATTGCTTTGAATCAGTGGACTGGGCTGCATACAGGAATTCATCTTTGAATCTGGATGAGTGCTGCAGTTGTTACCGACTTCATTAAAACCTGCGTGGATGAGTGTGTGCCTACAAAGACTTGCTGTACATTCCAAACCAAAATCTGCGGATGAACCAGAAGTTACATTATCTGTTGATGACTAGATCAGTGCCATTTAAGTCTGACAACCCAGGTCTGTACCAGAAAACCAGGTATGATTTGTTGAGGGCTAATTTGAGGGCAAAGAGACAACTTCAAATGAGGTTGAAGGTGACATTGGAGGTACAACAACTCTGGCAGCGTTTGGAAGATGAAATACTTTCTACAAAGTGAAACCCAATAGCATGAATGGCAGCGATACTTCACTAACGGATGAACTCAACGCCTTCTATGTACGCTTTGAAAGGGCGAGTATAGCTACATTGGTGATGATCTTTGCTGCACCTGATGACCCTGTGATCTCTGTCTCAGAGGCCTCTGTTAGGCTGTCTTTAAAGAGAGTGAACCATTGCAAGGCGGAATGTTCTGATGAAGTACCTAGTAAGGCTCTGAAAACCAGTGCCAACCAACTGGCGGGAGTATTCAAGGACATTTTCAACCTCTTACTGCTATGGGTGGAAGTTCCCACTTGCTTCAAAAAGGCAACAATTATACCAGTGCCGAAGAAGAATAATGTGAACTGCCTTAATGACTATTGCCGGGTAGGACTCAGATCTACCGTGATGAAGTGCTTTGAGAGATTGGTCATGATAGACTGAACTCCTGCCTCAGCAAGGACCTGGACCCATTGCAATTTGCCTATAGCCAAAATAGGTCAATGGCTCTTCACACGGCCTTAGACCACATGAACAACACAAGCACCTATGTCAGGATGCTGTTCATTGACTATAGCTTGACATTTAATACTATCATTCCTACAGTCCTGTCTGAGAAGTTACAGTACCTGGGCTTCTGTACCTCCCTTTGCAAATGGATCTTCGACTTCCAAACTGGAAGTCCACAATCTGTGCAGATTGGTGATAACATCTCCTTCTCACCGATAATAAACATTAGTGCACCTCAAGGGTGTGTGTTTAGTCCACTGCTCTACTCTCCCTTTACCCACAACTGTGTGGCTAGGCATTGCTCAAATACCATCTATAAATTTGTTGATGATACAACCATTGTTGGTAGAATCTCAGATGGAGACAAGAGGGCAGACAGGAGCGAGACAGGAGGAGTGGTGTTGCAGCAACAACCTTGCACTCAACGGCAGTAAGACAAAAGAGTTGACTGTGGCCTTCCAGAAGGGTAAGACAAAGCAACACATATCATTCCTCATAGAGGAATCTGAAGTGGAGAGAGTGAGCAGTTTCATGTTCCTGCGTGTCAAGATCTCTGAGGATCTAACCTTGTCCCAATGTATCGATGCAATTATAAAGAAGGCAAGACAGCAACAATACTTCATTAGGAGTTTGAAGAGATTTGTTATATCAACAAATACACTCAAAAACTTCTATAGATGTACCATGGAGAGCTGGCAGGCTGTATGATGTGGTGGGGGGGGGGGGTGCTACTGCACAGGACCAAAAGAAACTGCAGAGTGTTGTAAATTTAGTCGTCTCCATCTTGGGTACTAGCCTACAAAGTATCCAGGACACCTTCAAGGAACGGGGTCTCAGAAAGGCAATGTCCATTATTAAGGACTTCTAGCACCCAGGGCATATTCTTTTCTCCCTGTTACCATCAGGTAGGAGGTACAGAAGCCTGAAGGCACACACTCACCGATTTAGGGACAGCTTTTTCCCCTCTGCCATCCACTTCCTAAATGGGCATTGAACCTGTGAACACTACCTCATTTTAAAAATATATATTATTTCTGTTTTTTGCATGATTTTTAATTTTAATCTATTCAATATAGGTATACTGTAAATTGATTTATTAATTTATTATTATTTTGTTTTTTTCTTCTATATTATGTATTGCATTGAACTGCTAAGTTAACAAATTTCACGACACATGCCGGTGATAATAAACCTGATTCTGATTCCGAGATGATTTCTCAGATGAATGTACAGTAGAAAATGCTGTTCATTTAGTGAAGAAGATCAATGGGAAAAATCCAAAAAATTATAGACCAGTGAGACTTGTATTTGTTGTAGAGAAGATGTTGGAGAGGATTCTTAATGAGAGAATCTTTTCACATTTAGAAAAGTGTGGAATTATTAGGGATAGTCAGAATGGTTTGCTGAAGGGTTATTGTTTTATTAGCTTAATTGAAATTTTGAAGAGGTGATGAAGATGATTGATGAAGGTAGGGAAGTCATATAATCACAGAAATGTACAGCACCCATCAAGTCAGTACCTAGTCATTTAAACTGCCTGCTCCCATCGACGTGCACTGGGACCATAGCCCTCTATACCCTTACCATCCATGTACCTATCCAAATTTCTCTTAAACATTGAAATTGAACTTGCATGCACCACATGTACTAGTAGCTTGTTCCACACTCATTCCCTCTGAATGAAGAAGTTTCCCCTTGTGTTCCTTAAACCTTTCACTTTCATCCTTAATCCATGACCCCTTGTTGTAGTCCCACCCAACCTCAGTGGAAAAAGCCTGTTTGCATTTACCCTATCCATATTCCTCATAATTTTGTCTACCTCTATCAAATCTTCTCTCAATCTTCTATATTCCAAAGAATGAAGTCTAAACCTATTCATTTTTTTCCATACACCTGAAGTCTCCCAGACCTGGCAACATCTTTGTTTATTTTCTCTGTACTATTTCAATCTTATCTACATCTTTCCTGTAAGTAGGTGACCAAAAATGCACACAATACTGCAAATAAGGCCTCACCAATGTCTTTTGCAACTTCGATATAGCATTTTATCAATGTGCCAAAAGCCTTCTTTACAACCACACCAACCTGTGACACCACTTTCAATGCATTATGGATCTATATTTCCAGATCCCTTTCTTCTAACTCCCTTCTTAGTGCCCTACTATTCAGTGTGTAAGACCTTCTCAGGTTGGTTACCAAAGTGCAACATCAAGCACTTATCTGTATTAACTTCCATCTGTCCTTTTTTAACCCATTTTTCCAACTCGTGCAGATCCCGCTCCAAGCCACGACAATCTGCCTCGCTATCCACTACACCCTAAATCTTGGTGTAATCTGCAAATTTGCTAATCCAGTTAAACACATTATCATCCAGATCATTAATAAAGATAACAAACAACAAAGAACCTATCACTGATCCCTGCAGCACTCCACTAGTCACAGGCCTCCAGTCAGAGAGGAAACCATCTACTACACCTCTGGCTTCTCCCACAAAGCCAACGTCTAATTTAATTTACTACCTCATCTTGAATGCCGAGTGACTGAACCTTCTTAACCAGCCTCCCATATGGAACCTTGAAGTCCATGCAGACAACATCCACTGCTTTGTCAGAAAATGACAGATGAAGTTTAATCTGGGCTAATGTAGAGTTGTACTTTAAAATATAAGGTGAATATACACAGCAACTTGCAGGCCCTTAAGAGTACTACTGTACAGAAAGACTGTAGGAATTAAGTTCATAGCTCTAGGAAAGTGGCAGCACAAATTGAAGGGTGGAAAAGAAAAGTCAAATATCATGTTTACATTCATCAGTTAAAGCATTGAGTGTAAGTGTGAAGAAGTTAGTTGAATTGACTTTATTTCTTACATCCTTCACATACATGAGGAGTAAAAATCTTTGTGATACATCTCTGTCTGAATGTGCAATTATAGTAATTTGTAATAAATGTTATATACAGTAAGATATACAACAGAACAGCCAATATAGCTTAGAAATACAATTGTGTCAGTGTGAATTAATCAGCCTAATGGCCTGGTGGAAGAAGTTGTCCCTGAGCCTGCTGGTCCTGGCTTTTATGCTGCAGTATCGTTTCCTTGTTGTTAGCAGCTAGAACAGTTTGTGGTTGGTGTGGCTTGGGTCCCCAATGATCCTTCGGGCCCTTTTTATACACCTGTTGCTGTAAATGTCCTGAATAATAGGAAGTTCACATCCACAGATGTGTTGGGCTGTCTGCACCACTCTCTGCAGAGCCCTGCGATTGAGATAAGTACAGTTCCCATACCAGGCAGTGATACAGCCAGTCAGGATGCTCTCAATTGTGCCCCTGTAGAAAGTCCTTAGGATTTGGGGACTCATGCTGAAAGTCTTCAACCATCTGAGCTGAAAGAGGCGTTGTTGTGCATTTTTCACCACACAACCAGTATGTACAGAACAAGTGAGATCCTTGGTGATGTCTATACCGAGGAACTTGAAGCTGTTCACCCTCTCGATCCCAGATCCATTGATGTCAATAGAGATGAGCATATCTCTGTTCCTCCTGTAGTCCACAACCGGTTCTTTTGTTTTTGTGATATTGACACCATCACTATGTCATGGTGATGACTTCTTCTCTGTAGGCTGCCTCGTTATTATTTCAGGTAAGAGTTTTATTTTGAGATTTAAGTTAGAAATTTAAGTGATGTTGGAGCTCTGTAAAATGTTAGGCCACATTTGGAGCAGGGTGTATAGTTCTAGTTGCCCATTAGAGGTGAGATCTGGAAACTTTGGTGCAGAGAACATTCATTTGGATGCTGTCTGGTTTAGAGAGCATTTGCTACAAGGTGAGGTAGGGTAGTCTTGGATTGTTTTCTTTGGAGCTGTGGAGGATAAGAGGAGATACTATAGAATTTTATAAAATTAGTATCAGCATACATTGGGTAGATAGTCAGAGTCTTTTTCCTAGGGCAGAAATGTCAAGTATTAGAGGGCATAAATAAGTTGAGAGGGAGTATGTTCAAAGAAGATGTGCAGAGCAAGTTTTCCAGGCACCCAGTGCAGACATCCCACACTGCAAAAACTCATTTCAGGGAGGTAACACCCCCGCAACCCCAAATCCACCCCCTCCCGGTCGACCTCCAATATGTAATACTTTGTTTAGTGATTTTGTCTAATCTTTAAACCAAGTTGAGTATATGCAGAAAATGTGACATTAAAATATATATTTATATTATATTATCATGTTTATTCTATTACAACTTTAAGCATAGTTTGGCCTCATCATGTAAGGCATCAATAGAGTAGTTCTTTAACAGCTAGCCAGCTCGTTTAAATAATGTTAGCTATGCTAATGAATGAATGACACCTGTTAAACTCACCTCAACATGTCTTTTACATTTTAACCCACAATGGGCAACAGAAAAGTCACTGTTGCAAACAGTGCAGCGAGCAACACTGCCATTATTTTTGAGGTCAACTGTAAAGCCTGCCCATAGAGAAAACTGATAGGTCTACTTAGCACGAAGGGAGACCAATCAGGATGCTCTATCTCCCTACTCCCCTCTACCCTCTCCCTCCCAAAAAAAATCGATTTCCAGGATATTGTATATACTTTCCGGGCATTAGGGAGTCACTATCAATATGCAGAAGACTTCCGGAACTTCCGGGAGAGGTGGGATGTCTGCCAGTGTTCCCTCCTAGACTCTCATATAGAAGAGAAAACAGTCCAAGTTTGTCTACCTTCTGCTTATAGCATTTACATTCAAATCCAGGCAACATATCTTGGTGAATGGAGGTTGAATGGATCCGTGGATTTCATTTAGCCCTCTGACAAGGTTCCTCCTGTTAGACTGCTCAGGAAGCTTAGATCGCATAGTATCCAGGGATAACTGGCTAATTTGATTCACATTTGGCTTGATGTTACTAAGTAGAGGGTGATGGTAAAAGTTCGCTTCTCCATCTTGAGATCCATGCTAGGCCCATTGTTGTTTGTCATCCATATCAACAATTTGGATACAAATGTATAAGGCATAATTAGAAAGTTTGCAGGTGACACTAAAATACAAAATTAAAGGGGGAAATTGATCTGTTGAGTAGGTAGACTGAAGAATGATAAATGGAGTTTAATTTGGTTAAGTGCTCCATTTTGCATTTTAGGAAGTCAAATCCAGACAGGATTTTCAAAGTGTGTGGGAGCACCCCAGGGAATGTTGCAGACAGAGCGATCTTGGAATACAAATACAATGTTCCCTGAAAGTGATTGCCCAGGGGTAGACAGAGTGGTGAAGACATCTTTTGGCATGCTGACCTTTATAAGTCAGGGCATTGAGTACTACATTTTCTCTGTGACTAACACTTTATTTTGAAATATGTTATTGTTTCCCCTTGTTCTATTTAATGCACTGTTGTATTGAAATGATCTGTATGCACAGCATGCAAGACAAGTTTCTCAGTGTACCTTGGTACATGTGGAAGTAATAAACCAATTTACCAAGTTAAAAACTGGAGGTTGTATGGGACACTGGTGAGGTTACACTTTGGAACGTTGTTCAGTTTTGGTTGCCCTACTATTGGAAAGATCAGGATCAGGTTTAATATCACTGGCATATGTTGTGAAACTTGCTGTTTTGTGGCAGCAGTAACAATGGAATAGATAACAATAAAAACTATAAATTACAATAAGAATATATATAGTGCAAAAAGAGAAAATAAATAGAGGTAGTGTACATGAATTCAATTTTCCAGTCAGAAGAAGCTGTTCCTAAAACATTGAGAATGGATCTTCAGGTTCCTGTACCTCCTCCTTAATGGTGGCAATGAGAAGAGGGCATGCCCCAGGTGATTGGCGTCTTTAATGATGAGAGCAGCCTTTTTGAAGCATTGCCTTTTGAAGATACTCTTGATGTTGGGGTGGTGAGTGCCCATGATGAAGCTGGCTGAGTTTGTAAATTTCTGCAGCTTTTTCTGATCCTGTGCACTGGCTACTCCATACCAGACTATGATGCATCCAGTTAGAATGCTCTCCATGGTACATCTGTAGAAATTGGCAAGTCTTTTGTGATATACCTTGTCTCCTTAAACTCCAAATGAAATATAGCCACTTTTGTGCCTTCTTTATAATTGCATTAATATGTTAGGCCCAGGATAGATCTTTATCAATGTTGACACCCAGGAACTTGAAGCTGCTCAATCTTTCCATTGCTTATCCTTTGATGAGGGTTCATGTGTGTTCCCTTGACTTCCCCTTTTGAAGTCTACGATCAATTCCTTGGTCTTACTGATGTTGAGTGCAAGGTTGTTGTTCAACCATCTGATCTATTTCACTCCTGTACTCATTCTTTGTCACCATCTGAATTCTACCAACTATAGTTGTGTCATTGGTAAATTTATTGATGGATTTTGAGTGTGTCTAGTCACACAGTCATGGGTGTAGAGCGAGAGAAGAGCAATGGGCTAAGAATGTATCCTTGAGGTATACCAGTGTTATTGTTAGTGACGAGGAGATGTTATTTCTGATCAACACTAACTGTGATCTCCTGCTGAGGAAGTCAGGGTTCCAGTTGCAGAGCGAGATACAGAGGCCCAGGTTTTGGAGCTTGTTGAACAGTATTGAGAGTATGATGTTGTTAAATGCTGAGCTGTAATCAATAAAAAGCAGCTTCATATAGTTAATACTGTTGTCCATGTGATCCAAGCCCAAGTGAGATTGCCTCTTCTCTAGATCTATTGTGGTGATATGTGACAAATTGTAGTGGATCCATGTCCTTGTTTAGGCAGGAATGACCAACCTCTCAAAGCACTTTATCACCATTGATGTGAGTGCATTTGGGTGATAGTCATTGAGGCAGCTCATCCAGCTCTTTTTGAGCACTGGTATGATTGACAACCTTTTGTAGTAGTTGGGAGCCTCCAACTACAGCAGTAAGAAACGGAAGACATCATTGAACACTCCTTCCAGTTGATTGTTACAGGTTTTCAGTGCCCTAGCAGGAGTCTGACACCTTGTGAGAGTTCAGTCTCTTGAAAGATGTTCTGACGTTGACTTTCAAGACAGAGATCACAGGATCAACAGATGCTGCAGAGATTCATACAGGTGTAGATTTATTCTCCCTTTCAAAGCATGCATAAAATGCATAGAGCTCATTGGGAGTGAAGCCTCACAGCCATTCATGATGTTACATTTCACATTGTAGGAAGTAATCTGCTACAAATTTTACCAGACAGAGCTGACACGCATGCAATTCCATCTCTAGCTTCAATCAGAATTGTTTTTATCACTCTTAAAATAGCCTTCTGAAGGTCATACCTGGATGACTCGTATAGTTCTGGATTATCATCCCTGAACACCAAGGATCTAGCCCTCAGCAAACTATGAATCTCCTGATTCATCCACAGCTTTTGGTTTGGGTATGTCCAATATGTTCTTAAAGACACACACTCATCCACACAGGTCTTAATGAAGTTGGGGACAACTGTGGCATGTTCATTCAGATTTGAAAATGAATCCATGAATATTGCCCAATCCTCCAACTCAAAGCAGTCCTATAAATGCTCCTCCACCTCCTTGACCATACTTGCATGGTCCTCGCCACTGGTCTTTAGTCTATGCCTATACATTGGGAATAGAAGTACAGCCAAGTGATCAGAGTTTCCAAAGTTCAGATGTGGAGTGGAACGTTAATATTCTTGCTGGTGATGAAACAGTGTTCAAGTGTGTTGGCTTCTTTGGTTGAACAGGTGATATGTTGGTTGTATTTGGTCAGAGAATTCTTCAAGCTGGCAAGGTTGATTGTGTTATTAAACTTGTAAGATTTACAAGGATGTTGCCAAGACTTGAAGGGCTGAGTTATATATAGGGAGCAGGTAGGCAGACTAGAACCTTATTCCTGAAGTGTAGAAAACTGGGCAATGATTTTATAGAGGTGTATAAAATCATGAGGGAGCATAGATAGACTAAATGCACTTTTTCTGCAGGATTATGGATCAGGAACAAAAAGACATAGGTTTAAGATGATATGGGAAATATTTACAAAGTGTGGTGTGCACATGGAATGAGCTGCTAGAGGAAGTGGTTGCGGCAGTTTTAAAAGACAATTGCATAAGTACATGAATAAAGGTTTAGCAGGTTATGGGCCAAATGCTGGCAAAGGGGATTAGCTTGAATGGAGCATCTTGGTCAGCATGGACAAGTTGAGCCAAAGGTCCTGTTTCTATGCTGCAGGTTGGAGACTACCCATTTGGAATATAATGTACTTTTCCTTTAATTACATTAAGCTTCAATTTGGCAGTAGAGGAGGACAAGGCCAAATACGTTGATATGGGAAAGAGAAAGTAAATTAAAATGTTGGCAACTGGAAGATCCAGACAGGATGAAAAATAGCTACAATTTAGCTAATCTCATTTTAATTAATAATTATATTTTAATAGGAATATATTATAAACTGATTTGTTTTATCTTGTTTATCAGGAATGTGAAGCATTGTTACATGAATATCGTACGTATTTCCAGAAAACAAAGCAAAAAGCTGCTGAAACAGAACGAGATAGTCCATTTGATGTGTCTGAAATGTATATTTTTGGTAAACTTGATGTCTTCTGCAAAAGACTAGCAAAAGTAAGTTGGAATTTAGGAAAAATATGATGCAGATTTTGTATAGAATTACAGTTTCTACTCATTTTGCTGTATGATGCTAATATTTAAATAAAACTATTTCATACAATAACTTATTAATTGTAGCTTTAATTCTGGGTATTGGAATTAATGTTATACATTATAATTATATTAACATGTGCAGCAATACAAGCCGAATTGTGATGTAAAGCATTAAGCAATGACATTTCTGAGAATAGGGCTGATTTTAATTACCAAATCCAATAGGATTGAGGAAATTATGGTTAAATCTACCTTTGATAAACTGCAGTATATCTTGTCAATATCCCTGCCATCATTACTATGTATTTTAAAATACTTACATTTTTTACATCAAAATGCATGATTTTAAATTTTTCTTAATTATTCTTCATTGATCATGACTTCTATTTAATTATTCTGTCTCTTATCTCTCTGTTTTTTGACTCCTGCCAAAAAAAGCATTGATATAGCTTCTGAAAAGCTAGGACCACATCATTTGTCCTTTAAATATCCCATTAGAAGAAGCATAGAGAATCAAAAATGATCAATTTAATCTTTCTCAGTTTTCTGTCCCATGAGCAATCCTCAAACCATATTATCTGAAGTATAATATGCTCTCATTTCCTTTAATAATCTCTTATGTAACACATTTTAAGGCTTTCTGAAAGTCAGGAGATAGCATATAATTTGTTTTATGAAGTAAAAATGCAAAATTTGCAGTTATTCAGCAAACTAGGCAGTCTTAAGAGAGAAACATTGAACATTTCAGGTAGAAATAATTAACATGTTTTAAGTTGTAGAGCAAGGGACAGATGTCAAGGAAAAATACAGGTAATGTAAAAGGTAAGGTGATAAGGTGGAGACAAAGACTGTATATATGATGGAATTGCTGTCAGTGGTATCAAAAAGAGTGAAGTGCATGTTGGTTTCTCTCTAAAAATTTGTGTAGAGATTTTTAAAAAACATGCTGTAACTGTGAGATGCTCTATACAACAATTGCTAAAAATTTGAAATAAATGTAAACACTGGAAATACTACATAGGTCAAACAACACCTATGGAGAGTGAAAATCTTGAGTTACTGTCACAGGACAGATGATATGTCGGAACTAGCCAGTTCTGGCATAAACAAGAAAGGCTAGTTATCTGAAAGTTGAGTTCAATGTTGAAATTCAAGGGAAAAGGGAATTAAAAACTAGAGATTATATGTTTATGGTGAGATATGAAAGAGTTCAAAGGGAACTGAGGGGCAATTTCTTCACATAGAGGATGGCTCATATATTAAATGAGCTTCCAGAAAAAATGCTTGAGGCAGATACAATAGCATTTTAAAAAATTTGGATAAGCTGATGGAAAGGAGGGTTTAGAGAGATGTGGGCCTAACACAGGCAAATGGCACAAGCTTGGCAGGCACCATTATTGACATGAGCTAGTTGGACCAAAGGGCTTTGTCCCATACTGCCTTACTCTGTGATGCTAGTGAATTGATTCCAATTTTTGTATTGTACTTCTGTGTGTTGTGAATTGATTGGAGGCTCTTAGTACCATTCTGAATGCTCATATGTTTTGAGCATTTGTGGGACAAGGATTCCTAAGAGTAATGTACCGGTTTGATAATCATACCATGGGTAGATATGAGAATGAGTTAGACAAGATGCTATGGAAATTATTGAAGGTGGCATCAGGTTTGGAGAATTATGGTTATGAGAAGAACTGTGTAGTTGTAGAGATAGAAACCCTGAGCATACTTAGAAAGCATCTGAGCAGCTGCGAGTTAATGGATTTAGAACTGGGGAGTAGCATTAATTTAGAATGCACTATTGCTAACATTGATTTGATGGACTAAATGGCCAATATTTATATAAATTTACATGATTCAATCTTACTTCAGCCTTCTTTCTAAGTGAAAAGGTAGAAACATAGTTGGTTCCTTTTCTGTGACAGAATTCACCTGTACTTGCTCCAACCTTGCTCTGATGGCAATTCATCCCTAACCCTTCAGATTTTGAGGTTAGCACCTCTAGTTTTCTCCCAGTGCCATACGCTAATGAAAATAGGAATAGAAAGAGCAAATGAATGTGTAGCTGAGGAGCTAGCTCAGGGACAAAGTTTCAGGTTTTTGGATCATTGTAATCTCTTTTAGGGCAGAGAAAACTGAAGAAGAGAGACAGATTGCACCTTAACTGAAGAAGAACCAATATCCTAATGAGTAGATATGCTATACTACTCAAGATAGTTTTGGGAGTTTGGTAGGGAGTACCAGATCAGAAACTGGGAGGATTGGGGGGAACGAAGATGCCTTGACCAATAAGTCTGTAAGAAAGGACAGATAAAAGGTAATGGGACAGATGAGTTGAAATATGTCTATTTTAATGCAAGGGGTATTAAGGGAAGGTACATGAATATGGAGCCTGGATCAATAAATACATGCAATAATGATATTATGGTCATGACAGAAACTTGATTGAGATAGGAACAGAACTAACAGCTTGATGTTCCAAGATTTCAATACTTTAGAAGATATAGAGAGGGATGTAAAAGATGGGGAGGAGTTACACCATGAATCAGGGACAATATCACAACTCAAAGTTCAAAGTAAATTTTATTATCAGAATGTATATATATATCACCACCTACAACTCTGATATTCTTTTTCCTGTGGGCATACTCAGAAAATCTATAGAATAGTAAGTATAACAGAATTCAATGAACCATCAAGTAGAGTGCAGAAGACAACAAGCTGTGCAAATACAAATATAAATAACTAACAGTAAATAATGGGAACATGAGATAACAAGATAAAAGGAGTCCATAAAGTGAGATCATTGGTTGTGGGAACATCTCAACAGATGAGCAGGTGAATATCGTTATCCTCTTTTGTTCCATAGCCTAATGGTTGAGTGGTAGTAACTGTCCTTGAACCTGGTGGTGAGAGCCCTGAGGTTCTTGTACCTTCCACCTGATGGCAGCAGTGAGAAAAGAGCATGGCCTGGGTGGTAAGTATCGTTGATGATGCATGCTGTGTTTCTACAACAGCATTGCACGTTGATGTGCTTCATGGTTGGGAGACCTTTACTGGGTTGAATCCACTACCTTTTGTAGGATTTTACGATCAAAAACATTGGTTTTCCCTGATACAGCCAGTCAATACACTTTCCACTACAAATATATAGTTGTTCCTCAAAGTTTTTGATGTCATGTTGAATCTCTGTAGACTCCTAAGGAAGTAGAGGCACTGTCGTGCTTTCTTTGTAACTGCATTTACATGCTGGGTCCCGGACAGATCCTCTGAAATAGTAACACCCAGAATTTTAAAGTTACTGACCCTCTCCACCTCTGATAATCCAATGAGACCTGGCTGATGGACCTCTGGCTTCCCTCTCCTCAAGTCTACAATCAGTTCCTTGGTCTTGCTGACATTGAGTAAGAAGTTGTTGTTATGACACCACTCAACCAAATTTTCAATCTCTCTCCTGCATGCTGACTCATCACCACCTTTGATACAACCAACAACAGTGGTGTCATCAGCAAACTTGAACATGGTGTTGGAGCTGTGGTACCACTACTACCGTTCTCTAGCTTCTCCCACAAAGCTACTGTCTAATCCAATTTACTACCTCATCACAAAGCCGTGCTGATTATCCTTAATCAGTCTATGTCTATCCAAATACTTATATATCTGGTCCCTCAGATTACCTTCCAAAAACTTTCCCACTACTGATGTCAGGCCTATAATCATCTTTCTTGAACAGTGGAACAAAATTGACTATCCTCCAATCCACTGGTACTGTCACTAAAGATGATTTAAATATCTCTGCTTTGGCCCTGGCAGTTTCTGCACTTGCCTCCTGCAGGGATACCTTGTCAAGCCCTGAGGATTTATCCACTCTAATTTGTCTCAAGACAGCAAACATTTCCTCTGTAATCTGTATCGGGTCCATGAAGCCGATGCTGCTTCTGCTCACTTCTATGTACTCTGTGTCCATCTCCTGAGTAAATATTATTGAAAAAAATCTAATTAAGATCTCCCACATCTTTTTAGACTCCTTACAGGTAATCCTTTTGCTCTTAATGAATCTGTAGAATCCCTTCGGATTTTCTTTCACCTTGTCTGCTAAGGCAACCTCAGACCATCTTTTAACCCTGCTGATTTCTTTGTTAAGTGTTCTCCTGCATTTCTAACACCTCATTTGTTCCTACCTGCCTTTACTTGCTATGCTTTTTTTCCTAACCATGGCCTCGATATCTCTTGAAAGTCAACGTTCCTATTCTAGTTATCTTTACCTTTTATTCTGACAGGCACACACAAGCTATGTACTCTCTAAATTTCACTTTTGAAGATCTCCTACTTATCAAGTACGGTTTTGCCAGAAGACAGCCTGTCCCAATCTACACTTGCCAGATACTTTCTGATACCATCAAAATTGGACTTCCTTCAATTTAGAATCTCAACTCGCAGACTAGACCTATCTTTTTCCATATTCACTTTGAAACTAATGGATTGTGATCTCTAGATGCAAGGCGTTGCCCCACACAAACTTCTGTCACCTGCATTCTCTTTCCCTAATAGCAGTATTGCACCCTCTCTCATTAGGTCTTCTACATACTGATTAAGGAAACTTACCTGAACATATTTGACAAACTCTTATCATTTCTAGTCCTTTTGCAGTATGAGAGTCCCAGTCAATATGTGGAAAGTTAAAATCACAGATTCTAACAACCTTATCTGTCTTCCAACAGTCTGTGATCCCACGATAGATTTGTTCCTCTAAATCGCTCGGACTGTTGAATGGTCTGTAGTATAGTCCATTAACATGATAATATCTTTCTTATACTCTTTTCCACCCATAACACCTCAGTAGACAAGTTCTCTAATCTGTCCTGACTGAGCACTGTTGTGACATTTTCCCTTACTAGAGCATGGCCTTATTAGGGACAGTCAGGATGGCTTTGTGCAGGGCAATGTCTTGATTGAGTTTTTCAAAGCAGTAACAAAGAAAATCAAAAATATAGCAGTAAATATTGTCTTTGTGGATTTTAGTAAGGCATCTGCCAAGGTTCCTCAAGGTAGGCTCACCCAGAGGATTAAGATACATGGAATCCATAGTGACTTGGCCTGCTGGATGTTGAATTAGCTTGCCTACAGAAGACAGGTAGTAGTGGTTGATAGGCTTATTGATGCACCATCAATAACTCTGAGAAATGGGTTAAGGTAGGCTTTTATTGGCTGGAAGAAAGCACAAGCAGCGTGACCATCACACAACATCCTGGAGACTGAGGAGGGGAGGAGGGGTCTGTGGCTCCAGTCGCCTTTATACCGGGGTCTGTGGAAGAAGCCACAGGAGCAGTCAGCGGGGTGGGGGGGGGGTGTGTCCAGACAGGTATATGTAGTTCACCACACTTATTTTGGCTGGAGGTTCATGGATAATAGAGTTCTGCAGGGTTTTGCAGGTGGGGCATTTAAGATGTACTTAGGCACATTAATATGCAGAGAATGGAGGGATATGGACCATATGTTGGCAGATAAAAAGTAGTTTAATTAATTCAGCACAATGTCATGGATCCAAGGGCCTGTCTCTGTGCTGTACTCTTTTATGTTCTATGATAGTGAAAAGGTTATGCAAACAGACAAATAAATCTTATCAGGCTTCTTCAATATGTTCTGAATTATTCAATATGTTGACCAGAGGAAGCACCATATATTTTGGCATCAATATCAAAAAATTGTGTGTATTTCTTAATTAAGAAAAAAACTAAATTCATCATAACCATAAATGGCTCATAGTTCTGTTAATAGCATAGCACTCAGCATAAAAATTGGAGCAACAACCAAACTGTTAGGGACCTTAGCAGGTCAAAAGCTTCTTTTGAGAAAAGAAACTGATGATGTTTCAGATGAAGTACTTGCATTAGGTCTATATTTTGGTGATAGCTGAAGAATTCAGTGTCATAGCAGGACTGAAATTTGCTGAGTTGTGGGCACAGGGTACAAAAGTGAGGCCTCTGGTGTGGATTGACTGCTCAGCATTAGAAAGGCGTGGGGGGGGGGGTTGCTGATGATGAGGGTGGTGAAGACACTGCAGAGGTTGGAGCTGGGGCACGGTATGAGGTTAAAAGAGGGAAAGAGGGTAACGGGAGGGAGAGCTTGGCAGGGGAGGCATGAGATGGGGAAGAGTTTGAGCTCAGGGGAAAGAGTGGTGGAAGGAGGGGAGTGGGGTGCAGGATGGGAGCAGGTGATGGACCTTAACATCAGAGGATTGTGAGAATGGCAGTAGGGGAGGGTGGAGAAAGAACCAATGGACCTTGGAAGCTTGGGATGGATGGGAAAATGAGGTGGTATGGATGGAGTTTGGGAGTTTGAAATCAAGAGGGATAGAGAAGAAGTCCAGACAGTGCTTTGGCAGCCTGGAGTTTGTTGTGAGAATGAAGAAGTCCAGACTGGGCTTTGACTGACTGGATGTAGGTGAAGTTCAGATCCTTTTTGGAGTTCAGAAACACAAAAATCTGCTGGTTAAAGGAATCAGTCTGGCAGTGGACAAATAATGGACCTTGATACATTTGGAAAAGAAAGCTCAGAGCTCTGGGAATAAAACAGGAAAGTGACAAAAGGTGGAGATGGTACTGTATGAGACATGGAGAAAAAGCTGTTGGGAGAACTGGTGAATTGAATGCATATGCTTGAAATCCTGGCTGGGGCCAAAGTGGGTGACCTGGAAACAGAGTTGGAAACATGTGGGATAAGTCTTGGTTATGATGTGGTCAAATAACCAGAGAGCAATAGAAACTGCAATTGGGCAGCAGTTAGACAGGGTTCCACAGAACTCCTGGCAAATAGAGGTAATAGTTACTTTCCTACCATAGATGTTGCTCAGCCTGATAAATTTCTCCAGCAGACTGTTGCTCCAGATTCCAGCATCTTGACAAACTAGATGTTGCATTTCAACCTGAAAGATATATGGATGTCCATGGATAATCCCTGATGTAACCAGTGGAAAATATGGATTGTGATCCATGAAAATATAAATCCAAACATTAATGCAGCATTATAGTATTGCATTGAGGATTGTTACAGATGCACCCTTCCCTAGATCACTTGGGAAAATAGGTCTTGGTAGACATAGATTGTTGAAACTATTCTGGTTGATGTGTCTAGTGAGATTCAGGATGGAATATCAAAGCTAATTTACTGCTCAGCATGTATATAATTTTCAAATGATGAATTTAATCATTTTAACAGAAAGAAAAACATTTTTACAGTATTGTTAATTGTAAATGTAAAATAATCAATGTTTATTTACATTTGCAGATCACAAAAATTCTTGAGGTATTGAAGACCTTCTCTGCATTGAGCAATTCTACAATTGAGGGAATAGGGGTTCTCGCAATAAAATTCCAGAATATATTTTTAAATCTTAAGAAAAGTAATTACGATATATTGGACCCTCGGAGGAAGGAATTCAATAATGACTATGCTGCATTCATGAAACAAATCTTTGACTTGGAGGTAGTATATTTTATTATTTGCAGGGAGCTAAATTTACTTGCCATTTTTAATTTTATCCCCCACTTTATTTATATCTCATACTCTTTCCCAGCAAGGATTAGTTTAGATTAGTATCATGGCCAGCACAGACAGCACTAACCAAAGGGCCTTTTCCTTTGTTGTACTCTTTGATGTTTATGTTCTATGTAAGGATGTCTGAGGACCTTCACCTGTCAGGACAAACTATTGAATACATTGAAACCTAACTGCATTGTCAGTGTAATAAACACCACAGAAAATATAAACAGAAGATTGGTTGTAGGAGGATGAGCCATTAAGGTTGGGACAAGAAGAACCTATACAGGGGATTCTGGTTAATAGGGCCTTCTGTTAATTGGGGCTGCCTTTTATTTGGGACAACTCTTAAAGAACAAAAACTAAATTGAGAAAATAGCTGGTATTCCCTTTGTTTATTTGGGACACTATGCTGCACAATTGGAACAGGAATCTGTTGCCGGACAGTTTCTAATTAGCGTCTCACGTACACATGTGTATAGCTGGCTGGTGGTGTAGTGGCACAGCACTGGACTTTTAGGCAAATGGTCCTGGGTTCAAATCTGGCCAGATCCTTGCATTCTTTCCATCCATGCAGTGGCCTTGTATATTAAAAAAAGACAAATGTTAAGGAAATGGCAAATGCCACCTGATGCATGAAAAGGAACAACATGTGGCTGCATAGCTGCCAGACACTATACCATGTTGTGTGTGTTAGTGTTCAAAAACAGTGATTTTTGTCACTGATAGTTTTATAATACTGTAGGTATTGGTAGTGTTCTAATGTGTTCTGTTTTTCATTTAAACATAAATTGTTATTCAGTTAAACAGTAGTTTGTCTTTTTTATACCTTTTAATTACTTCCATGAAACTTTGGCTGATTGGCCCAAAATGTATTGGTCCCGATGTGTCCTAATTAACCGGAATCCACTTTATATAGCATCTTTGGTTACTGTATAGAGTTCTCTCTACTTTGAGTGCCATCATACCATATTTTATACAATCATATAATCAGAAACAATAATGAATTAAAAAATTTAGAAGAGCTAAATTTTAATAAGCATCTCAAAGGAAATCCAGTTTGTAATATTCAGAAATGAAATTCTAAATCTTTCAATGGAACAGATGGTGTTGGTATGAGTTTCTAATCTTCATTATAAGAAAATAATGTTAAAGCGCTGTCGAAATAAAATGGTTCACGTGGAATCCTCTATTTAAGAAAGGATCAAAATAGAATGTGAGGAATACTTGACCAGTTATTCTTCATTAATAAAGAAAATGCAAAGAGCACTACTGGGGCCTCAGCTGTACACAATCTACACCAAAGATATGGTAACTGGATCATGTGTATTCAAGAGTAAGGGTAACAATTCTCTGACGTGTGATTTCCTGCCTTACCTGAAAGGACTGATTAGGTCCATGGATGGAGGTGAGGGAGGAGATGTAGAGTCAGATAATATCCCTTTTATAAAGTAAAGTTATCTAGTGGCAAGTGGTTGGGGAGAGGAAAGGGGGAGGGAGGGACGTATGAGTGTCAGGAATGAACCAGGTAATTATGGAGGGAGTGAAAAGCAGAAAGGAGTGGGGAATAGAAGATAACTTGTGGTGGGATTGCATTGTCCCTGGTGGAAATATTAAAGGATTATTGTTTAGGTAGAAATAACATGAAGATCAGAAATACAGGTTCTACAAACAAACTTTTTCAAAGGGAATAGAATGGGTTTCAATATGTTCCCACATACCTCACTGAACAGCCTTCACTCAAAACCCACTATCTGAGACTGGAGGAGCATGGTGAAGAAGAATCTTATTGATTCTGTGACTCACTCTCCAGATACTCAAAGAGCTGTAGTCTAGTCCATTAATCTGGATATTTATTTCCAGTCATCTGGAATTACAACTCAGTCATCTGGAATTAAATTATCTCAACTGAATAAGCTCTAATTGCAATTATAGTTGGACAATACCTCTCAAGAAACTGCCTCACCTCAAACTGCAAGGTCTAGCTTAAAGGCTTCAAACAAATGTTACTTTGATGATTAAACTTAAGATAAACTAAAATTAATTGATATATAATTTACTGTCACTCTTCAAAGGCTAGACTGTGAGACAGGTGCACTCTGAGGTTTGAAAACTGGCAGTGTAATGCATTTAATTAAGAATATGTGGAAGGGAATTGTTAGTAACTTCAGGCCTGTTAGTTTATTTCCGTCGTTAAGCAAGGTTTCAGAAGCAATTGTTGGGTGGGGGGAGGGACAGGGATAAGGATGGAAAATAATCAGTGATTTGAGAACTTTGAATGAATTAAGGAGAACCAGTATGAATTATATAAGGTAGAACAAGGTTTGACTAACCTTTATAACTTTTTGACTAAGTAGCAGAGACTACTTTTGACTAAGTACAGTATACTGTAGTTGATATTTACAGAATATGGGTTTTAAGAAAATGTCATCCAAATGAGGCTCATGAAATAGAAGTATCAGTGTCGGCTTGCAGATACAGGAGATTTTTTTTCTTCTCATAAAACCATTGCTCAGATTACTACTTTCTTTTAGATTTTTTTTGAATTGGGTATTAGGGAAGGAATAAATTTTCAAAATTTGTCAAATGAACTGAAGCCTGATCTCACATTTTCATTTTTCTGTATATTTCAGAACTTGCTTGATGACTTCATGAGCAACAGTTTTTCTAAAATTATTTCTTCATTGCATGCTTTGCAGCTTTTACAGAGGTAAAACAAATGTTTTATTAATGATTTTATGAAATATAAAAAGGAGTAGATAATTATTTTATACTAGATCTGTGTAAATATTGTTATACAAAACTTGAATCTATATAAAGTGAAAGAAAACTTTAGCAGCATGAATAATTTTTTTGTGAGTTGTTGAGTATATTGTTTCATCAAAATGTGAATAACAATCCTTTTGCTTTGAGTGAAGGAATCTAGAAAATTAGATGAGATGGATTCACAATGTATTGCTAAGTTAGGTACAAAATTAGCTTGGTCACGGAAGGTAGAGTGAAGTTTCACTGGCAGGTCTGTAACCATGTGTATTCTGTGGGTATCATTTTTGGGCCCTCTGTTCTTTGGGATGAAATTGTAAGTGGTCTGATTAGTAAGTTTGCAGGTGACACAAAATTTGGTAAGAGTTATGGATAGTGGGGAAGATTGTCAAAGAGTACAGCAGGTTATAAACTATTTTGAAATTTACATATATATTTAGCACTCTCAGTGTTGTTCCAAAGAGAGCTATATGAGGTCATTCTTACCCTTGCTCTATTATGCTCTATAGTGAGTCAGCCTGTAGCTGGGGAAGTGATGTCCCCCTCCTGTTAGACTGTTTGTGGTAACTTATTTTTTATTCTTTCTACTTCTCTTCTAATATTTATATTGGTGATAATGCTACTGTAGTACATAGTAATGTTACTGTGACACTGTAATTTCCTTTGGGATCAATAAACAATCTATCTATAATTGTCTGGTTGTGTTTTTACTAATATTCTATATGTACCTGTATATATGAGGACTGAACTTCTAAGCTGCAGTATCACCTAGTGGGTGTTGGGTGATTGGGTAAGTATTGGGGCCAGTCAAGAGGTGATCTTGGTGGGTTCGGAGGTCTGGACTGTATACATGCATATTCTGTGTTGTCGTACTTTTACTAATGTTCTATATGTGCTAGTATATGCATGTGCTGGGCCTCAAAGCCATGGTATTGCCTAGTGGGCAGGTGGACATATGATATTGGTAGGCTGGGGGATCTGGACTATATACCTGCATATTCTGCGTCATTGTATTTTACTGATATTCTATACGGGTTTGTTAACTTGTACGTGTGAGGACTTGGCATCAAACTGTAGTGTCATGGTGGGGGGAGGGTGTAGTGACTTTTATTCCATGAATGTGTTATTGCGCGTGACTGTAATGTATTTTTAGTACCTTCACCTCATAGTAATGCTGTCATGTTTAGCGGTATTCATTAGTATTCATGTATGATGGATTGACAAATAAACGAATTGAAAAGAGAGATTTGGTGTCCACGTCCATAGATCCCTTTACATTGCTGCACAAGTTGATATGGTGGAATATAAGTCCTCTAGTCTCATCCAAAATTTCTAATGTTAGGATGACTGAATAGGTGACTATATTGTGTAGGCTTTATTTTAAGGTGAGCTGTGGAATCATAAGGGATTGGGGTTGGGTTCAGGGACAGGCCAACTCTAAAGTCAGGAAAAACTGTGCTCTCTAGTGCCAACAGGAAAGCAAAGTGTGAGTACTCACAGGAGATTCACAGATGCAGACCCCCAGATCAGTAAGGAAAGCATCAGACCAGAAGGTAGATGTCAGGGAAAGTATTAAAAAGCAAAATCAAAATAACAGGTATGATAGGTCAGATAGTTTGAAGTGTGTAAATTTTAATGCTAGGAATATTATGGGTAAGGGTGATGAACTTAGAGCATGGATCAGAACATGTAACCTATAATGCTGTAGCCATTACTGAAACTTTGTTGAGAGAGGGGCAGGAATGGGTGATTAATGTCTCTGCTTTTCAAAAGTTTAGAAAAAATATAGAGGAGGAGGTAAAGGGGGGACGGAGTTGAATTACTAATCAGGGACAATATCACAGCTACACCCAGGGGAGGCATAATGGAGGGGGTCAGACACTGAGTCCATTTGGATGGAACTCAAAAATGGGAAGGGTGCAATCACACTGATGGGATTGTACTACAGACCCTCTCTTAGCCACCAGAACATTGAGGAACAGATATGTATTCAGGTTAAGGAAATTTGTTAAAATAATAGGGCTGTTGTCATGGGGAATTTCATTTGGGACCTTCTTAGTGTAAGGGGTTTAGATGGAGCAGAATTTGTTAAGTGTAGCCAGGAAGGTATCTTAAATCAATTTGTGGATAATGAACCTGGCCAGGGTGAACAGTTAGGAAACAGTGACCATAACTCCTTAACCTTCAGGGTAGTTGTAGATAAGGATAGGATGGAACTTGCGGGAGAGTTTTAAATTGGAGTCGGGCAAGTTATGAAGGCATTAGGCAGGAACTAAGGAGTGCCAATTGGGAACACCTTTTCTTTGGCAAATCCACATCAGACATGTACAAGGTGTTTAAAGATCAATTGCATAGAGTACAGGAAGGGTATGTCCCTACTAGAAGGAAGGATGGGGATGGAAAGGTGAGAGAATCTTGTATGTCCAGAGAAATGATGAATTTAGTCCAGCAGGAAAAGGAAAAGTATGTAAAGCTTCGGAAGTTAGGATCAAATAGAGCATGTGAAGAGTATAAGTAAGTCAGAAAAATCTAAAGGAGGGAATTAGGGAAGTCAGGAAGTGCCATGAAAAGTCCTTGGCAAGTAGGATTAAGGTGACCAAAACATTCTATACATGCATGAAGAGCAAGAGGATAACTAGGGTGAGGCTGGGACCACTCAAGGATAAAAGGGGAACATTTGCTTGGATGCAGAGAATGTGAATGAGGTTTTTAATGAGTACTTTGTTTCAGTATTTACCAAGGAAAAGGATATGGAGGACCAGGATATCAATGCTGAGTGTATAAATACATTAGGGCATTTAGAAGTCAAGGAGGAGGAAGTGTTGTGCCTCCTAATGAGTATTAAGGTGGATAAGTCCCCAGGGCTTGATTTAATTTACCCCAGGTTGTTGAAGGAGGGAAGAGATGAGATTGCTGGGCCCTTGACTAATATCTGTGTGTCCTTCCCAGCCACAGGCAAGGTCCTGGGGAGCTGGCATGTGGCTAATACTGTACCTCTATTTAAGAAGGAAACAAGGGAAAATCCTGGGAACTATACACCAATAAGTTTTACATTAGTTGTAGGGAAATTGCTGGATCCATGAGTCCTCCTCCACAATTTGTTAAGATAATGGCTTACCTTTTACTTCAGTTCCAGGTACCTGTACTAGCTAAAGTTAATATCCAAAAATCCATCCATAAAGTATCTTAAGGGAAAAAATCCCTTTTAAAGAATCTAAGAGTGCAATTATTTCAGGATAAAGAATGATTTGTTCAGAACTGAGAAGAGGTGAATTTTGTTGCACAAAGGGCTATCAATGTTTGATATTCTTTGCCTTAGTAGGTTTAGGAGGCTCACACTTGTAATCCTGTGTTGTAGCTTTGCTAGGTTGGCAATTGATTCATGCTGTTGCTCTAGAGTCTTTCACTCCTTACTGAACCAGGTCGAATCTGTGGCTTGATTATAATGGCAGATGGAGAGATATAAAATTACAAATGTAGCAGAATATTTTTTTGCTTCTGTTTATCAAGTCAAGTCGAGTTGCTTTTTATTGTCGTTTCGGCCATAACTGCTGGTACAGTACACAGTAAAAATGAGACAACGTTTTTCAGGACGATAGCGCTACATGAACAATACAAAAACTACACTGAACTACGTAAACCAACACAAAAACTATACTAGCCTACAGACCTACCCAGGACTGCATAAAGTACACAGAACAGTGCAAGAATTACAATAAATAATAAACAAGACAATAGGCACAGCAGAGGTCAGTAGGTTGGTAGTCTGATGGCTTCGGGGAAAATCTGTTACATAAATAAGCAACTGAATGGCAGCGCCCGGGATTCCGTCCGTTTCTGTACTCCTGCTGAGTATTTTGTTGTCACACACACCAGTTTCCTCTGCATCCCTTAATTCACTTCAGATCTGTATCCCCTGACCCTTGAACCATATGTTAATGGGAATAGCTTCTCTGTCTACTTCTGTATCTAAACTACTCATATTGTACACAGGGACTATGAAATACAAATGGAAGTTCAGTGACACATTGTAGATGAATAGGTCTGGTGAAAACCAAGATGAATGAAATAAACTGAGAGTAGGAGTGAAAAGGAAAATAAAATGAAAAGAAATGGAGTAAGAGAACAGGAGCAAGATTTGAAAAGGCAAGTGCTGTCAGTTGGGACTTTCTGCTGGTTAGGTGCTAAATTAAAGGACAGGATCTCCAGGCTTCTGATCTCAGGATTGCTATCCATGTCACGTGTTAGTGTGGCCAAAAATGGAAGATTACATGATTTAACATGTGAATAAGGAGATGATGCAGGAGGGAGAGCTCAAGATTTTTGTTTCATTGGGCTCCCTCTGTTTAAACGGGATGGCTTGTACCTGTACTGGAGAGGAACTAATATCCTTGTGGGAAGAGGGATGGGAGCCAAAGTGTCGGGGCAGCTACTGGAGTAGTTGTGGAGAAAGATGTTGGTAAGCCTACACACAAAGACATGCATTGAAAGTTTGAGCATGCTTGGAATAATATTTCAAAGTGCATCTATTTCAATGCAAGGAGCATTGTAGGTAAGATATGGACTATCCAATTGTCAGTGGAATTTAGAGGAACAAATTTGCAGAAAATTGCAGATTGTTAAAAGAAACACAAGTTTGTGATGGTAGGTAATTTTAACTTCCCACATACTGACTGGGACTCCCATACTTTAAAAACACTAGATGGGAAAAAGTTTGTCAAATGTGTTCAGGAAAGTTTCCTTAATCAGTATTTAGAAATCCCAAGAAGACAGAGTGTGATATACTATAAATGGGATGAGACAGGGCAGGTGACAGAAGTTTGTGTAGGGGAACAATTTGTATCTAGTGATAATGATGTTGTTAGTTTTGAAGTAAATATGGGAAAAGATAGGTCTGGTCCACAGGTTAAGATTCTGAATTGGAGAAAGGCTAATTTTGATGGTATCAGAAAGGATCTGGCAAATGAGACAGGTTGCTTTCTGACAGAAGGATACTTGGTAAGTGGAACGCCTTCAAAAGTGAAATTCTGAGAGCACAGTGTTTGTATGTTCTTCTCAGAATAAAAGACAAGACTACCAGGTTTAGGAGCCTTGATTTTCGAGAGATTGAGGTGCTGGTTAAGTAAGAGAATGAAGTGTATGGCATGTATAGGCAGCAAGGAACAGATAAGGCATTTGAGTATAAGAAATGTAAGAGAACACTTAGGAGGAAAATTAGGGGGATTAAAAGAGGTTGCTCTATTAGACAATGGGAAACAGAATCCTAAGGGCTTCTAAGGGAAGTTGTGGAAAAAAGCAATAGCAGAAGAAAGGGAGGGCATCAACCTCCTTCAAGAGGACCTAAAACAGAAGCTCTCCAAGTTGCGCAGAGCAGAGAATTTAAGGAAACGATGTAAAAAGGAAAAAGCTAGAACAGACTTCTACAAAGATCCCTTTAAATATGTGAAAGGCATTTCACAAAAGAGAAAAGCAGATCCCTGAAAGCATCAAAAGAGGAGGTTGAAAGGTATCTCAGAATCACACACACTGATGAGCTAAAAGATGAACCGATACTTGTCCCAGCTGACATCCCACCAATCTCACCCCCACAACATCTATTTAACATCAGCCCTCCCAAGCTGAGTGAGGTAAAAAAGGTAGTGAAGAAGGCAAGATCGGCATCAGCGCCAGGCTCTAACGATGTTATGTATTGTGTCTACAAGAACACCCCCGATGTTCTGAGATTCCTCTGGAGAAACATAAGGGTTGCGTGGGAAAAGCAAGTTACCCACAAAGCCTGGAGAAGAGCAAGGGCAGTTCTGATCCCAAAAGAAAAGAATTTGTCTGCCATTGCCATTTCATCAAATAAACCTTCTGAACATAGAAGGCAAGATCTTTCTCAGCGTGTTGGTGCAAAGACTTACAAAATATCTGAAACAAAACCATTTCATTGATACATTAATCCAAAAGGCTGGCATAGCAGGCTTCTTGGGATGCCTTGAACATACCAGCGTCATATGCTATCAAATCCAGACAGCTAAGAAAGAAGGAAAGGATCTTGTTCCTTGATCTGGCCAACGCCTAAGGATCAGTTCCTCATTCCATGCTGTGGACTGCTTTTGAATTCTTTCAGGTGCCTGCAACAATAACAAATCTGGTAAAACACTACTTCCAGGATCTGCAAGTTTGTCTGACAACATCAGACTTCACCATAGCTTGGCAACCACTGGAAGTAGGCATCATGGCGGGGTGCACCATCTCCCCATTGGCCTTCACTATGGCAATGGAGCTCAGTATCAGAGCCTCGAAATAGGTTGTGGGAGAAAAACGGCTACAGTTTGGTCAAAGGTATGAGCCTATATGAATGATATAACAATACTGACGACAACTGTCCCCTGCACCAAGAGACTTCTGCAAAAGCTTCATCAAAACATCACATGGGTGAGGATGATGATCAAGCCCAGAAAATGCAGAAGCATCTCCATTGTCAAAGGTCAAGTCATGGATCAAAGATTTCATATTGATGGAACACATCTGTCCCAACTGTTTCAGAAATGCCTGTGAAGAGCTTGGGTTGATGGTATGATGCTAAGCTCAAGTTTACACCGCGCAGTTTAAACAACTCAAAAAGTATACCATCACGTACATAGCTTGCATCAACAAGACCTTGCTGCCAGGAAAACTCAAGCTGTGGTGCTTCCAGTTCAGCATATTCCCAAGACTCATGTGGCCTTTAACAGTGTATGAAATCCCCATCGACAAGTTGGAAAAGCTCAAAAAAGTGATCAGCGCACATGTGAAACAGTGGCTTGGACTTCCATGATGCTTAAGTCCTGTTGAACTGTACGGGGACGGCAAATTGGAATTACCAATTACAAGTCTTGTGGAAGAATTCAAATGCACCAAAGCAAGGTTGGTCATTACCCTCACTGAATCTGAAGATACTGTTATTTGAACAGTGGCCCCTCGTGTGGCAATGGGGAGGAAGTGGACCCCATCTGAAGCTATTCACAGTGCTAGGTCTGCTCTTCACTTCAGAGATGTGGTTGGTCATGTCCAACCTGAGAGAACTGGTCTCGGGCTCGTCCCAGAGGCTCCTCAATGGCACAAAGCAACATCAATGCAGAAGAGACGGCTCGTGGTGGAGGAGGTGAGGAGACAGGAGGAGGCAGAGTGACACGCCAGAGCTGTTTCAATGGCCAAGCAGGGCCAATGGACTAATTGGGAGAGCCTGGAAATGAGGAAACTCAGTTGGCGTTTCATCTGGGAGATGGAGGGATCTCGGCTAAGTTTTGTCATCAGAGCCTCCTACCAACACCTCAAAACCTGAACCAGTGGTGGGGAGAAGACCCCACTTGCTCTCTTTGTCAAGCACCTGGGTCACTAAGGCACATGTTAACAGGATGCACCATGAGCCACAGCCATGGGCAGTATTCTTGGTGGCATAACCAAGTTCTTAGATAGCTGGCATCAATCTTGGAACAGAGGCAAACCAGCATAAATGTTCTCCCACAAACATCGGCAGGAAATATCCACATTACACGATTTGTACTGCAGGCCAACCTCCAGAGCACCAAATAACATCAAAGGATATAAGCATTCTGCAGGTTGCTCGGGATTGGAAAATGGACGTGGACATGGGGAAAAAAAGCTTGTGTTTCCCCCAGACATTGTGGCTACAACACTCTGGCCAGACATACTCCTGTGGTCCACAACAGCCAAGCTGGCATATGTTGTGGAATTGACAGTACCATGGGAAGATGGTGTTGAAGAAGCTTATGAAAGGAAAAAGTCCAAGTACTCTGAACTGGCAACTGAAGCCAAGATTTTCCCTGCAGAAGTGGGATGCAGAGGATTCATTGCTACATTTACGACCAGTCTATTGAAGAAAATGGGGGTGAGGGGTGTCTCCTTCCAACAAGCAATTAAGTCCTTGCCAAATGCAGCAGAAGAAAGCAGCAATTGGATTTGGATTAAAAGGAAAGACAACAACTAGGCTGCAAGACGAAGACAAGAGGGTGCAAAACTGAGAAGGGTGTATGTGAGACACCAGGTAGCACCGTTGAGCCCTCTGGAGACATCGTGGACTTATCAACGAAACATCAAAGAAGGACGGTGCCCACCTGATGACCCCAATGATGTAGCTACCCTCCTCGTCACCACTCCAAGCCTACTGCCAACATTGAGAGTGCCGACTTTATCATAGAGATTGAAACATCAAGTCCTATTAGCTCTACTGATATACTCAATGGCCACTTCATTAAGTACACTTGTACACCTGCTTTTTAATACAAATATCTAATCAGCCAAACATGTTGTAGCAACTCAATGCTTAAAAGCATGCAGACATGGTCAAGAGGTTCAGTTGTTCAGACCAAACATCAGAAATGGAAAGAAATGTGATCTAAGTGGAATGATTGTTGTGCTAGATGGGGTGATTTGAGTATCTCAGAAACTAAAGTTCTGGGATTTTCATAAATAGAAGCAGGAGTAGGCAATCCAGCCCATCGAGCCTGCCTCGCCATTCAATAAGATCATGGCTGATCTGTCCGTAAACTCAGCTCCATCTACCTGCCTTTTCCCCATAACCCCAATTCCCCTACTATGTGAAAATCTATCTAACTATAGCTTAAATATATTTAGTGAAGAAGCTTCAACTTCTTCCCTGAGTAGAGTATTCCACAGATTCACCACTCTCTGGGAAGAAGTTTCTCCTCATCTCCATCCTAAATCTTCTCCCCTGAATCTCGAGGCAATGTCCCCTAGTTCTAGTCTCACCTGCCAATGGAAACAACTTTCCTGCTATCTTATCTATCCCTTTCAAAATGTTGTATGTTTCTATAAGATCCCCTCTCATTCTTATGAGAATATAGTCCCAGGCGACTCAATCTCTCCTCATAAATTAATCCCTTCATCTCTGGAATCAACCTGGTGAATCTCCTCTGCACTGCCTCCAAAATCAGTAAATCCTTCCTCAAGTACAGAGACCAGAACTGCACACAGAACTCCAAGTTGCGGCCTCACCAGTACCCTGTATAGTTGCAGCATGACCTCCCTGCTCTTGAATTCAATCCCACTAGCAATGAAGTCCAACATTCCATTTGCCTACTTAATAACCTATTGTACCTGCAAACCAACTTTTTGTGATTCATGAACAAGCACTCCCAAGTCCCTCTGCACAACTGCATGCAGCAAACTTTCACCACTGAAATAATAATCTGCTCTTCTATTATTCCTTCCAAAATGGATGATCTTGCATTTACCAACATTGTGTTCCATCTGCCAGACCTTGGCCCACTCACTTAAACTATCTATATCCCTCTGCAGACTCTCCACCTCCTCTGTACAATTTGCTTTTCCACTCAGTTTAGTGTCATCAGCAAATTTTGCTGTGCTACACTCAGTTCCCTCTTCCAAATCATCAATTTAAATCGTAAACAGCTGTGGGCCCAGCACCGACGACTGCGGCATCCCACTCACCACCGACTGAAGACCAGAGAAACACTCATTTATACCAACTCTCTGCCTTCTATTGGTTAACCAATCCACCATGCATGCCAATACACTTCCACAGTCTCCATGCATCCGTATCTTATTTAAGTCTCTTGTGTGGCACATTATTGAACGCCTTCTGGAAATCCAAGTATATGACATCCACCTGTTATGCTCTATCCACTGCACTCATTATGTCCTCAAAGAACTCCAGTAAGTTTGTCAAACAGGACCCGCCCTTTCTGAATCCATGCTGTGTCTGTCTAATGGAACCACTCCTTTCTAAATGTTTTGTTACTTCTTCCTTTATGACAGCTCCAAGTATTTGTTTGACTACAGATGTTAAGCTAACTGGCCTATAGTTGCCCGCCTTTTGCCTACATCCTTTTTCAAAAAGTGGCATGACATTTGCTGTCTTCCAATCCACCTAGACCTGCCCAGATTCTAGAGAGTTTTGGTAAGTAATCATCAATGTGCCTATTATAACCTCCACCAATTCCCTCAGCACCCTGGGATGCATCCCATCAGCACCAGAGGACTTATCTACCTTCGGGCCCTCTAGTTTGTTCATCACTATCTGTTTATTGACAGTGATTTTATCAAGATCTTCACCTCTCATTTCATCCATTTCTTTATCACCCTATATCAATTTCCCCTTCTCATCTTCCAAGGGACCTTCATTGACTTGAGCAATCCTCTTCTGCTTTATATATTTATAAAAACTTTTGCTATCTGTTTTTATATTTTGTGCTAATTTACTTTCATGCTCTATCTTCCCTTTCCTTATTTTTTGTTCAGTTGTTCTTTGGTGCTTTTTAACGTTTTCCTAATCCTCCAGTCTCCCACTACTCTTTGCGACTTTGTACACATGAGCTTTTAATTTGATACTATCTTTTATTTCCTTAGCTATCCAAGGCTGGCTCTCCCCACACTTACTGTCCTTACTTTTGACTGGAATATACTTTTGTTGAGCACTGTGAAAAATCTCTTTGAAAGTATTCCACTGTTCCTCAACTGTCCTACCAAATAGCCTGTGCTCCCGCTCCACATTAGCCAGCTCCTCCCTCATCCTGTTGTAGTCTCCCTTGGTCAAGCATAATACACTAGTTTTAGCTCTATTTCCTCCTACATCTGAATGCAAAATTCAGTCATACTATGATCACTCTTTCCAAGAGGATCCCTGACTACAAGATCGTTAATTTTACCTGACTTATTGCACAGGACTAGATCTAAGCTATCATTTTCCCTTTTAGGTTCACTAACATGCTGCTCAAGAAAACTATCATGGATGCATTCTATGAAGTCCTCCTCAAGACTTCCTTGACCAACCTGATTCAGTCAATCTATGTGGAAATTAAAATCCCCCATGACAACTGCCATTCTGTTCTTACAAGCCTCAGTTATTTCTTGGTTAATCGCCTCTGCCACTGCAATATTTTTATTAGGTGGCCTATAGACAACTCCCACCAGTGATTTTTTTCCCTTTACTATTCTTAATCTCTACTCAGATGGACTCAGCATTCTGCTCCGTAGATCTTATATTGTCTCTCACAATCACCCTGATCTCATCCTTAATTAAGAGCGCCACCCCACCTCCTTTGCCTTCCTGCTTATCTTTCTGTATCACCTGATACCCTTGGATATTTAATTCCTAGTCATCTCTACCTTGCAACCAGGTTTCTGTCATGGCCACTAAATCATATGCCTTGGTATTGATCTGTGCCACAAGTTCACTAACCTTGTTAATAATACTATACACATTTTTGAATACTATGCTACCTACTTTTCCGAATTCCTATCCAACTGATACCATGGAAAAATTTTTAGGTTTAAATCCTTATTAGAAGGGTTTGATAGTAACTATTTATGATATCATTATGAAAATATGGCCAGGTATATCTGATAAAATTAAGAATGAATGGGAAAGGGAACTTCAACTTTCTTTACCTATAGAGAAATGGGAGAAAATACTCCAATTAGTTAACTCTTCCTCTATGTATGCTAAACATGAGTTGATACAATTTAAGGTGGTGTATAGGGCCTACATGTCTAAAGACAAGCTAGCTCAGTTTTACTCTCATATAAGTCCTGTCTGTGATAGATGTCATTCTGAGGTAGCTTCTTTGACTCATATATTCTGGTCTTGTCCTCTTTTGGAAAAATATTGGAAAAACATTTTTGATACTATTTCAACAGTTTTGCGTATTGATTTACAACCTCATCCTATTACCACAATTTTTGGTTTACCAATGATGGAACATAGTTATTTATTGTCTTCAGCTCATCAGATGATAGCTTTTGTTACATTAATGGCTAGAAGATCCATTTTATTGAATTGGAAAGAGATCAATCCTTCTACTACATTCCAATGGTTTTCCCAAACTATATCTTGTTTAGATTTAGAAAAAATCATAAGTGTCACTTTTGACCCTTCGGTTAAATTTGAAGAAACTTGGAGGCCATTTATTCAACACTTTCATATGATGTAACTTTTCTGAATCCTTTTTATTAACCTTAAATATATGGATAGAGGAACAGAGTTAATGACATAATGATTATATCCGATGTAATATCATAGCCCAGCTTTGTTTAGTTTAGTTCTGTTTAGCTTAGTTTAGTTTAGTTTTTTTGTTTTTTTTATTTGGGTTTTTTTGACATTTTTTTTCATTTTTTTTTATCATGTTTAATTACACTAAGAGTTTAGGAGGCTTAGTACACTTGTGGCGACCCACTTCCCAGCGCACTCGAACCGGCTCACAAATCGGCGCACTCCGGCTTTGAGGCCAGTCCCAAAAAGGGCGCCAAGTCTGCTTCACCAGCAAGGGGAAAAGCCCGCATGCGGGATGGGACTGTGAATACGTGCCCCCTACAGCATTTCTGCCTGGGGAGGGCGGGATCAGGAAGGCTTTAAAGTGAGGCCGCAGAGGTCAGCGGGTGACGCTCATGGAGTGAGTACTGTTTCAGATTCGCTCCATAACCTTTACTTTTTTTAGCCTTTGATCACCCTTATTCAACTTATTTTTACCTACACCAAAAGACTCTTGCTATTTTTTTGGACTTATCGTTAAGAGTTTATTGTGAATTTTTGAGGATATGCAATCAGAAATGTCTCTTAGATCTGAAGAACGGCAACCTGGGCGGAATGCGAATGGTAACGGGAAGAAGCAAGCTCATCCGCCACGCACTGAATTAACTTATGAATTGTTTCTGGAAGTTTTGGATAAAAAGTTTCTTGAACTACAACAAATTTTTAAACAAGATATAAAGGCTTTTCAAGATTATATGGTTAAGACGGATTCAGTAATTGACCAGCAGCAAGTTCTTATCACATCTCTGCAAGAAGACGCTCGGAAACGGGATTTGATAATTGAAAAATTGCAACAAGATTTAATTTCGACCACTAAACTGGTAGAAACACTTAAAGCCAAGAGAGTCAACTTTGAGAATCGGTCCAGAAGACAGAACCTAAGTATACTTGGTCTCCCAGACGGCATAGAAAAAGACGACCCTTCGAAATATTTTGCTCAACTTTTAAAAGATGCGTTCCTGTTGGTATTTCCAGATAACCCTCCGTTACTCGATCGCGCACATAGAATTAGGCGTTGATCATTGAGTGCTCCAGCTAAACCTTCGGTTGTAATTGTCCTGTTTCATTACGTACACGACAAAGAACAACTTATTCGTGTGGCTCGGCGGGTAGGAATGGTTAAATTTCAGGATTACTATTTCCATTTGGTAGAAGATTTTAGTCCTGAAGTAATGAAGGAAAGGCTTATTTTTAAACCTCTGATGTCTGAATGTTATGAGAAAGATCTAAAACCTGCGCTCTTATACCCTGCAAAGCTTAGAATCTTTCCGCCGAATGCTCCACGCCAGATTTTCCTTTCTACATCTGAAGTGAGAAGTTTTCTAAAGTGAGGCCGCGAAGTTGGAATAAATCTCTTTTGCAACTGCAGCTCATTGACTATGTGTCATTATTTCAGCACTGCGTGTAGCACTCTGCTACACACTTGTGTTATCTGTAGCTTTTATTCGCATATGCTATTTACCAATAATGTAATCCCAATCTCTTTGTACTATTATTCTTGTTATGATTATGAATTTGAAAATTAATAAACAGATTAAAAAAGAAAAATAAAGTGCCCTTATACTCATTGTCCTTTTAGACTCTAGTGACCGATGCGATTTTTGCCTTATATGTTTATGCACTCTACTCTTACTTTTTTCTTCAGTAATTCTAGCTTTAGTCTCTGCATCACTTTCCTCTTCTTTTCTGTGTGGCTTCCCACCCCCCCTGCCATATTAGTTTAAAAACTCCCCAACAGCACTAGCAAACAATCTCCCTAGGACATTGATCCCAGCCCTGCCCAGATATAGACCGTCCGGATGGTACTGGTCCCACCTCCCCCAGAAGCGGTTCCAATGCCCAAGAATCTGAACCCCCCCCCCCCCCCCCCGCACCACCGTTCAAGCCACATATTCATTCTAGCCATCCTGCTATTCCAACTCTGGCTAGCATGTTGCACTGGTAATAATCTTGAGATTATTACCTTTGAGGTCCTACTCTTTAATTTATCTCCTAGCTCCCTAAATTCAGCTTGTAGGCCCTCATCCCACTTTCTTCCTATATCATTTGTACCTACATGCACCACGACAGCTGGCTGCTCACCCTCCCCTTTCAGAATGTCCTGCAGCCTCTCCAAGATATCCCTGACCCGTGCATGCGGGAGGCACAACAATCATGCACAAAAATCTCTAATATTCAGAAAAAGTTGTGTCAAACAAAAATATCTGATAAACGGCAGTTCTGTGAGCAAAAATGTCTTGTAAATGAGAGAGTTCATTGGAGAATGGCCAGACTGGTTCACGCTGACAGGAAGATGACGATAATTCAAATAACCACATGTTACAACAGTGGTGTGCAGAAGTGGTGTGTGTCGAACATTGAAGTGCATGGCCTACACTGGGTTCCACCCAAGTACCTAAAACAGTGGCCACTGAGTGTAATTAATTGTATGATGCAGGATTGACACATGGCCATCATGATGCTATTTGTAATAGATCATGATTTACTTATGCTAAACTTATTGTCTTAGATTTCAGAATTTGAATATTCCATCTCTTAAGTCAGAAATTGAAGAAACAATTGAACGTATTCTTCAACACTATGTTGGCGAGTTAATGTTCATTAAAAAGGTAAGAATTTTATTTGCATAGTACTGTAGTCATTTTTACTTACCCAATTCAACTGGCACATGGAATGGGAAACTTGATCTCTTATACTTAATTGGAATCTTTAGTGGCCACTTTAATTCTCAATCCTACTGGAGCATGGTTGCTTTCAGTTTCTTTCACTGCTTTAGTGAGGTCCAATGTAAACAAGAACAACAACATCTTACTTTCTGGAATAAATGTTTAATTCTCCAACATTAGATAAATTATTTTTTCATTGTTTCAGATACTTAAACATACTTCTGGTCCTTTTCTCATGCTGTTTATTTAAAATGTCTCACTAGTCATCATGCATCTTATCATCTGACTTATGTTAACCTATCTGGGAATCAGAATCAGGTTTAATATCACTGGTATTTGTGATGAAATGTGTTGTTTTGTGGCAGCAGAACATTGCAATACATAATATTTTCTTTTAAATTACAGTAAGAAATATATATAAAATTAAGTAAGTAGTGAAAAAAGACTGCAAGAAATAAGGAGGAAGTGTATAGTTCATTGGCCATTCAGAAATGGTAGAAGGCAAGAAGTTATTTTTGAAACATTAAGTGTGTCTCTTTAGGCTCCTGTACCTCCTCCTTGATGGTAGCAAGGAAATGAGGGTATGTTCTGGGTGATGGGAGTTCCTAATAATGGATGCTGCCCTTTTGAAATCCTTTTACAGTATGGGATTCCCAGTCAATATGTGGAAAGTTCAAATCAGCTGCTATAACAACCTTATGTTTCTTGAAGCAGTCTGTGATCTCTTTACTAATTAGTTCCTCAAAATCCCTAGGACTGTTCGGTGGTCTGCAGTATAGCCCTATTAACGTGGTCATACCTTTGTTATTTCTTAGTTTCACCCATAAAGTCAAACCAGCCAAAGATTTGTACTGTGAATGATAGGGCACTAAAGAGTGTAATGGAGTGAAGGTACCTAGGATTATAAGTGCATAGTTCATTGAAATCAGCGTAACAGGTAGATTGAATGATGAAAAATTCATTTAGCATGCTGACCTTGAGAATAGCTGCTGGGACATTATGTTGCATTTGTATAATGAATGGTGGGGCTGTAAGATTGGAGTACTGTGTGCACTTTTGGTTACCTTTCTTCTTAGTTGTAAATGTGTGCACTTTTATGTAAATTTTAAATTTGTTTGCAAAATGTTGATTTTGTCAATTTGATTATCTTTGCAGCATTATCACACCTATAAAGAGAATCCACATCTTACAAGAGACATGCCTCCTGTAGCTGGAAAGATACTGTGGGCAAGACAACTCTTCAGACGTATATTTGTACCTATTGACTTTTTCTATGTAAGTTTGTTCACAAAAAAAATATCTTTTCTTGGTTGATAATGCAGACCAAGGCCTTTTTGCAAATGTGTTTGCATTAATTCCAGGTGCCTCTTTTCAATGGAAGTATCTCCATCTGGATAAATGATGAGGCTTTATAAATCTTCATGTCATTGGGATTCGACAAACACATCAGAGGCAATCACCTCAGTTCTATCAGGAATTAGAGCAGCCTTCTAATGGTTGTAATGAGATTGTAGCAAGCGGCATTCATAGCAAAGCCCAGTTATGCACAGTAAAGTACTATTAAAGCATAATTCAAAGCACATCCTTTTGTTATTGCTTCAGGCTGATTAAAAAGTACTTATTCAGAAGGCTCTATTTTCCTTGTATTCACACTAATGTTTCTCTCTCAGCCCTCACACTCTCATTTACTGTTTTTAAAACTTTCTTGAGCTCAAATTGCATTGTGCTTCTGCTATGGAATAATGATAATATCTCATTAATAGAATGCTTACTGAGAATTTAATAACACCACACACAACAAAAATGAAACAGCCACTGGAAGAAGATAAGTGTACATTGCTATTGATCAAAGGCCCATTGATTTTCTCAATATGTAAATGGATTAGACTTGTGTTTAAAACATATAACTTCCAAATTTGTAGATGACACAAAATGTGGTAGCCAGCTGCTGGCGTAGTGGCATCAGCGCTGGACTTCGGAGCAAAGGCTCCTGAGTTCGAATCTAGCCGGCCCCCTTGCATGCTTTCCATCTGTACTGGATTGAGCGTCGAGCTACCAACTTGGCCTCATAAAAACAAGAAAGCCTACTTAAAAAACACTGTCACAATGGCATCCCTTGCCTCCACTCGGAGTTAAGGGCTAAAAAAAAAAACAAAATGTGCTGTTCAGAAAGGAGGATAGTCATTGATTCCAATGAGATATAGATAGGTTGATGGAATGAGAGGACATGTTGCATATAAAATTTAATGCAGAAAATAGCAGGAAGTGACACTTTGGTAGAAAGGACAAGACGGGACAATGTCAATGAAATGGTTGTCTAAACTGGGTAGAAGAACAGAGAGAAGCTTATGGGATTTTAGGTTTCATTTATGAGATATAGCATATAAGAATAAGAAAGAATATCTGTAAAGCACTGGTCTGAACACAATTGCATTATTGTGTCCTGTTCTGTGCACCACAAAAATGGAAAACTTTGACAGCTTCAGAGGTTGCAGAAGATATTTACTTGTATGATTCCACTGAGGAGGGTTTAGACATGCTGGTTGGTAGGTTACTGGCTGTTGTGAATTATTATGAATGCGGTAGGACAATCAAATAGAAATTGATCGGCATGTAAGAAAGTATAGGTCTCTAGGAAAGAAGTGAGGATATGGGATTGATGGGGTTGCTCTGCGCCAACTGGCCTATAGTAATGTAGAAATGTGAGTTCAGCAAATAAGCTGAAGAAACTATAATCATGACTAAATCTATAATTCTATAAGAGCTGGTTAATGGGATTGGTATAGATAAGTAGTAGATAGTCAGTGTGATCGTGGTGGGGGAATATAGAGACATAGAGTCACTGGGATCTCTTCTGGTCCAGAGGTGACCTGTATAAGAGGGACAGGTTTCATGTTTTATTGTTTCACTGCATTGAATCACAGTGGATTTAATTTGGCTTTTTTAAAAACTTACCAAAAGAAAAAGGCTCTGTTGTGTCAAAGTGAAAACAGATCTCTACAATGTCATCTAAATTAATCACAAATATAAAACACAAAATAATTGATTGCATAAGTATTCACCGCCCTTAATACAACACACCAAATCTTCACTGGTGCAGTAAAATGGAGATCGGTTTTTGGACACCTATGTGAAGTCAATGTATTTCAATTGATTATAGTGAAGTACACCTGAATCTGAAAGGTCCAACTGCTGGTGAGTCAGTATCCTGGCAAAACTACACCATAAAGACAATAGAACACTTCAAGCAACTGAGCAAAAAGGTTATTGCAAAGTACAAGTCAGGAGATAGATACAGGAAATTTTCCAAGTCACTGAATATCCCTTGGAGTACAGTTAAGTCAATCATCAAGAAATGAGCAGGGTATGGATGAGCTGCAAATGAGCAGGTTGACCTCAAACTGAGTGACCATGAGGAAGACCACCAAGAGATCTTTAATAACTCTGGAGGAGTTAAAAGCTTCAGTGGTTGAGATGGGAGAGACTGCACATACAACTGTTGCCTGGGTCCTTCTCCAGTCACAACTTTATGGAAGAGTGGCAAAGAGAAAGCCAGTGTTGAAAAAAAAATCACATGAAATTTCACCTAGAGTTTGCCAGAAGTCAAATGGGAGACTGAAGTCATCTGGAAGAAGATACTATGGTCTGGCGAGACCAAAATTGAGCTTTTTGGCTTTCTGACTAAATGCTAAGTTTGGCATAAGCCAAACACTGTACAGCATCAAAAACACATCATCCCTATTGTGAAGTTTGGTAGTGTCTGCATCATGCTCTGGGGATGCTTCAGTGCAGCAAGCCCTGGAAGGCTTACGAAGGTAGAGGGTAAAATTAATTCAGCAAAACACAGGGAAATCCTGGAGGAAAACCTGATGCAGTCTGCAAGAGAACTGCGATTTGGGAGAAGATTTGTTTTCCAGCAAGGCAATGACACCAAGCATAAAACCAAAGCTACACAGGAATGGCTTAAAAACAATGAAGTTAATGTCCTGAAGTGACCAAGTTAGAATCCACACCTCAATTCAATTGAGAATTTGTAGCTGGACTTGAAAAGGCCTGTTCAAACATAATCCCCATGCAATCTGACAGAGCTTGAACAGTTTTGTAAAGAAGAATGGGAAAAAAATTGCAGTGTCCAGATGTGCAAAGCTGATAGAGACCTATCCACACAGATTCAAGGCTTTAATTTCTGTCAAAGGCGTCTCTATTAGACTGACTTGAAGAGGGTGAATACTTATGCAATCAGTTATTTTGTGCTTTATATTTGTAACTCATTTAGATTACTTTGTAAAATCTGTTTTCACTTTGCTATGAAAGAATCTTTTTCCGTTGATCAGTGTCAAAAAAGCCAAATTAACTCCATTGTCATTCAACTGTTTTAAATAATGAAACATGAAAACTTCCTTTCAGAAATATGATGGCAGAGGGGAAGAAGCTATTCCTGAATCATTGAAAGTCTGCTTTCAGGTTCCTATATCTTCTTCTGATAATAGCAAAGAAAAGAGGACATGTCCTGGGTGATGGGGGGTCCTTAATGATGGTTGTCGGCTTTTTGGCATTGCTCTTTGAAGATGTCTTGGATGCTGGGGATACTAGTCCCACGATGCAGCTGGCTGAGTTCACAATACTCTGTAACTTATTTCGATCTTGTGCAGTGCTTTTCACCCCCCATGTAGATGAAATAAAATAATGGTAGTACTTATGGAGGATATTTCTGGGGTGTGTGGTGTTGGGCATGATGTATTCAGTGAGGCTATATGGATAGAACTAAGAAAGATGAAAAGGGTGATCACTTTGATGGGATTGTACTAAAGGCAAATATTTAAGTTAGTAATTTGGATTATTATTGTCACATATACCAAGATACAATGAAAAGCTTTTTTGCTTGCCCAACGGAAGGTGGGGGTGAATAGGGAATGATTGGATGGGAGATGTGTTTGATTATGTTTTGCTGCTTTCTCAAGGTAGTATGATGTGTAGACAGAGTCATTTGAGGGGAGATTGGTTTTCCTGATGGACTGATCTATGTTCACAACCATGCAATTACATGTCGTCATTTTTTGTCGTACCAAGCTCTAGATAGAATGCTTTCTATGTTGCATCATTAAAAAAGAGTGAGCCATTCAGAGAGGAGGAGTCGGGGCAGTGGACAGGTACAAAGTTGGATTGCTCTGGGTACTAAGAAGAGAAGTCAGGGCAGAGGAGAGCTAATGCCCATGCATCTGGCCTGTGTTTGAGGTTGGATTGCTCTGGATGCCGAGAGGAGAAGTTGGAGCAGTGGAGTTCTGACACCCATACAGCTGGCCTGGGAGTGAGGTTGGATCAAGCTGATTTGAAGCTCTTGAGAGCGGCTTTGGGTTGGGTAGCGAAATCTGGGCCCAGAGCGAGTTGCTGGGGGGCCTAGTCTGTGCCCTGAGCCCTTCATAGTAACCAGGTCCAGGTACGAGGTACAATCCGCTGTTTAGCCAATTTAAGTGTCGGCCCAGATTGGAGGTGAGAACCAATTTCATTCACTCCTCTCTCCAGACTGAAAAGACCGTGTCAGGATCCAAGGCAAGAGCCAATTTCACTCACTTTCTTTCCTCGATGGTCACCCTCTCTCTTTGGCACTGACGTTATGAAGACTGACCTGGCTGTTGTGCTCTATGCCCATCAATATGATGAATTGATGAGTGAGGCTTTGGGCCTAATTTGGGCTGCTCCAGGGTTGGGATCTGAGGAATCATTTGGGTTCAGGATGTTCAGGATGTATCAGAAAGATGTCATTAAGGTGAAAAGGGGTGCAGAAGAGATTCACAGATATGTTATTGGGACTGGAGGGCTTGAGTTTTCCATGGAACTCGATTGACTGAGGTGGATAAGGTGGATGGTCACAGTCTTTTTCTCAGGGTGAGCTTTCTCGGCTATGACATCTATGTGGTTTGACGGAGAAAGGTCGTTGGCAATGCCTTCTTATAGGAATTTGGAATTCTACTCTCAAACTCAATGCTGTTGATATAGACAGGAGTATGTTCACTGCCCATCTTCCTTAATTCAATGACTAGTCTTTTATTTTGCTGACATTAAAGGAAAGTTTGTTGTCATAACATAATGTTACTAAGATCTCTATCTCCTTCTTGTACTCTGACACATCATTATTTGAGATAAGGCCCACAATTGTTGCACCATCTGCAAATTTGTAGATGGAGTTAGAGCAGAATATGACCATGTAGTCATGAATCATGAATCACTAAAAAAGTTTTCAGATACTTTGTTGTACTGTATGCTGTGCCAATGAATATTGGATTGTTACCATGTGCATTAAATATATGTGTCTTTAACTGCCTTCTTTCATTTCAGAAAAATTCTGACATTTTAAAAAACCCTCGGGGCATGTCTGTTGTGCGAATGTACAATAAACTTGCATATGTATTGGTCAAATTTGAAGTATTACACTTTAAGATCTGGTCAAAAGAAACTTCAAAAATTCAATACAGTAAGTGCCTCATTCATTTTGATTGTCATGCAGCTATATTCTGTTAAGTTGAACGTGTGGCATATTTTATAGAAACGAAGGCTAGAAATTGTGTCACTATCTTTCAATGACATTAGAATAGCTTTATAGTTCACAGTGAGATATCATTACTACCCTTTCATGGCAACAGTCCTGCCTTTTAGAAACGTGCCCTACTTGCCATTAAATTGTGTTAAAACAGTGTTAGCACGCAGAGGCATCACTGCTCTCAGATTCTGAGGCTTAGATTCAATTATGACTTTTGGGTGTTGCCTCTGTCTAACTTATACCTTCTTACAGCTGCATTGGTGTCCTAATGTTCACTGGTTTCTTACCCCACGTCAATTTCTTCCTGGTTGTAGGTTGAGTTGCTACACTTTATTAGCTCTACTTGAAGGATGATAGCAGGAGAGTACAGCAGTGTGGATGGTGAAGTTAATGGTGAATGCATAGGGAAAATACATTAGTGGAGATTGGTGCTTCATTGTTGGTGATGTAATTCCATGCTGGACGACTCTATGACTAATACTGCTTGATAAAGTCTACCACAATGCAAACAATAGTCTTCCACCTTCTGCAAACATTACAAGTGAATGACTGGATACTACTGTTTGAGTGTTGATTCAATAAAAGAGTTAGTAAAGGTTAAGTTTTCAATGAAGAAGTGCAATTTGCTTTTTGGATTGTGAATGATACTAAAGTAGATGGTATCATAGCCAATGAAGAATGTTATCAAAATTACAATGGTTTCTTTATCAGTTAGTGAGTAGGCAAAGGAGAGAAAAATTCAAGTGAAAGGTGTTGCATTTTCGGAAGTCAAACCAGAGTGAAATATACAATGAATATTAGTGCCCTGAGGAGTGTTTTGGAACATGGGGACCTAGGATTACAACAGAGAAAACCTACAGCACAATACAGGCCCTTTGGCCCACAAAATTGTGCCGAACATGTCCCTACCTTAGAAATTACTAGGCTTACCAATAGCCCTCTATTTTACTAAGCTCCATGTACCTATCTAAAAGCCTCTTAAAAGACCCTATTGTATCTGCCTCCACCACCGTTACTGGCAGCCCATTCCATGCACTCACCACTCTCTGAGTAAAAAACTTACCCCTGACATCTCCTCTGTATCTGCTCCCCAGCACCTTAAACCTGTGTCCTCTTGTGGCAACCATTTCATCTCTGGGAAAAAGCCTCTGACTATCCACACGATCAATGCCTCTCATCATCTTATACACCTCTATTAGGTCACCTCTCATCCTCCTTTGTTCCAAGGAGAAAAGGCGGAGTTCACTCAACCTATTCTCATAAGGCATGTTCCCCGATCCAGGCAACATCATTGTAAATCTCCTCTTCACCCTTTCTATGGCTTCCATATCCTTCCTGTAGTGAGGCGACCAGATCTGAGCACAGTACTCCAAGAAGGGTCTGACGGGGTTCCAGTATAGCTGCAACATTACCTCTTGGTTCCTAAATTCAATTCCATGACTAATGAGGGCCAATACACCTTCTTATCCACAGAGTCAACCTGCGCAGCTGCTTTGAGTGTCCTACGGACTCGGACCCCAAGATCCTTCTGATCCTCCACACTGCCATGAGTCTTACCATTAATACTATATTCTGCCATCATATTTGACCTATCAAAATGAACCACTTCATTCTTATCTGGGTTGAACTCCATCTGCCACTTCTTAGCCCAGTTTTGCATCCTATCAGCTCTGACAGCAACCTCTGACATCTCTCCACACTATCCACAACACCTCCAACCTTTGTGTCATCAGCACTAACTCATTCCTCCACTTTCTCATCCAGGTCATTTATAAAAATCACGAAGAGTAAAGGTCCCAGAACAGATCCCTGATGCACTCCACTGGTGACTGACCTCCATGCAGAATATGACCCATCTACAATCACTCTTTGCCTTCTGTTGGCAAGCCAGTCTGGATCCACAAAGCAATGTCCCCTTGGATCCCATGCCTCCTTACTTTCTCAATAAGCCTTGCATGCAGTGTTTATCTAATGCCTTGCTGAAATCCATATACACTACATATACTGCATTTCCTTCATCAATGTATGTTTGTATTTAGTCACATCCTCAAAAAAACTCAGTCAGGCTCATAAGGCACAACCTGCCCTTGGCAAAGCCATGCTGACTACTCCTAATCATATTGTACCTCTCCAAATGTTTATAAATCCTACCTCTCAGGATCTTCTCCATCAACTTACCAACCACTGAGGTAAGACTCACAGGTCTATAATTTCCTGGGCTATCTCTACTCCCTTTCTTGAATAAAGGAACAACATCCACAACCCTCCAATCCTCCAGAACCTCTCCAGTCCCCATTGATGATACAAAGATAATCGCCAGAGGCTCAGCAATCTCCTCCCTCACCTCCCACAGTAGCCTTGGGTACATTTTGTCCAGTCCCGGCGACTTATCCAACTTGATGCTTTCCAAAAGCTCCAGCACATCCCCTTTCTTAAGCACATGCTCAAGCTTTTCAGTCTGCTGCAAATCATCAGTACAATCACTAAGATCCATAGTGAATACTGAAGTGAAGTATTCATTAAGTACCTCTGCTATTTCCACCAGTTTCATACACACTTTCCCGCTGTCACACTTGATAGGTCCTATTCTTTCAAGTCTTATTCTCTTGCTCTTCACATACTTGTAGAATGCCTTGGGGTTTCCTTAATTCTGCCTGCCAAGGTCTTCTTATGGCCCCTTCTGGCTCTCTTAATTTCCTTCTTAAGCGTCTTCCTAGAGCCTTATAATCTTCTAGATCTCTAACATTACCTAGCTCTCTGAACCTTTTGTAAGCTTTTCTTTCTTCTTGACTAGATTTATTACAGCCTTTATACACCACGGTTCCTGTACCCTACCATAACTTCCCTGTCTCATTGGAATGTACCTGTACAGAACTCTACACAAATATTTGTCACATTTCTTCCGTACTTTTCCCTGAGAACATCTGTTTCCAATTTAAGCCTCCAATTTCCTGCCTGATAGCCTCGTAATATCCCTTACTCCAATTAAACGCTTTTCTAATTTGTCTGTTCCTATCTCTCTCCAATGCTATTGTAAAGGAGATAGAATTATGATCACTATCTCCAAAATGCTCTCCTACTGAGAGATCTGACACCTGACCAGGTTAATTTCCCAATACCGAATCAAGTACAGGCTCTCCTCTTGTAGGCTTATTGACGTACTGTGTCAAGAAACCTTCCTGAACACTCCTAACAAACTCTACCCCATCTAAACCCCTTGCTCTAGGGAGATACCAATCGATATTTGGGAAATTAAAATCTCCCATCACAACAACTCTGTTATTGTTACACCTTTCCAGGATCTACTTCCCTATCAGCTCCTCGATATCCCTGTTACTATTGTGCAGCCTATAAAAAACACCCAGTAGGTATTGACCCTTCCTGTTTCTAACATCTACCCACAGAGACTCCATTGATAATCCCTCCATGGCGTCCACCTTTTCTGCAGCCGTGACTCTATCTCTGATCAACAGTGCCCCCACCCCCCCCCCATCTCCTTTGCCTCCCTCCCTGTCCTTCCTGAAACATCTAAAACCTGGCACTTGAAGTAACCATTCCTGTCCCTAAGCCATCCAAGTCTCTGTAATGGCCACCACATCATATCTCGAAGTACTGATACACGCTCTAAGCTCATCCATTTTGTTCACAACACTCCTTGCATTAAAATAGACACATCTCAAGCCTTTGGTCTGAGTGTGTCCCTTCTCTATCACCTGCCTATCCTCTTCCTCGCACTGTCTACAAGCTTTCTCCATTTGTGAGCTATCCTCCTTTTCCCCAGTCTCCTCAGTTCGGTTCCCACCCCCTAACAATTCTAGTTTAAACTCTCCCCAGTAGCCTTAGCAAACCTCCCCACCTGGAGGTTTCCCTGGGATTCAAGTACAACCCATCCTTTTTGTACAGGTCACACTTGCCCCAAAAGAGGTCCCAATGATCCAGAAATCTGAATCCCTGCTCCCTGCTCCAATCCCTCAGCCACGCATTTATCCTCCACCTCATCCTATTCCTGTTTTCACTGTCATATGGCACAGGCAGTAATCCCGAGATTACTATCTTTGTGTTCCTGCTTCTCAACTTCCTTCCTAACTCCCTGCAGTCTTTTTTCAAAACCTCTTCCCTTTTCCTACCTATGCCATTGGTACCAATATGTACCACGACCTCTGGCTGTTCTCCATCCGAGTTTCTTTCTTGTGTCCACAGAATCGCCTGTCTGACCCCTAACTATAGAGTCCCCTATCACTACTGCCTTCCTCTTCCCTTCCCTACCCTTCTGAGCCACAGGGCCAGGCTCTGTGCCAGAAGCACGGCCACTGTCTCTTCCCCCAGGTAGGCTATCGCCCCCAACAGTACTCAAACAGAAGTGCTTAGAGTCAAAGGGTACGGCCACAGGTCCTTCCCCCTCCTGACTGTGACTCACTTGTCTGTTTCCCGTGGCTCTGGTGTGACTACCTGCCTGTAACTCCTCTCTTTCACCTCCTTGCTCTATCTGACTAGGCGAAGATCATCGAGCTGCATCTCCAGTTACTTAAATTGGCCCCTCAGGAGCTGCAGCTCGACACACCTGGTGCAGATATGCTTGGCTGGGAGGGTAGGTGACTCCAGGAACCCCCACATCTGACACCAAGCATAAAAAACTGGCCTTATACACATACTTCCTCCTTTCCACAATTAACACAGTTAAACTTATTTCGCCTCGTTACCGCCGAAGCCAGTTGAGCCAAAGCCCTATCACTCTGCCACCTCTCACTCCGCTGCCTGCTCCAATGCTGCCCGCTGGATATGGTGGTCTTCTTTGTAAAACTTTCAAGCTGTATTGTCTGATGTCATGTGCCTGTGCAGTCTTGCCTCTCTTTGATCCCAAGTAGTAAAAAACTCCCTTTGCTCCGAAAAATCAGCCATTCACTTGCAGCTTTCTTGCTCTGAATTAAGTAGATAGTTTTTTGAAAGTGGCGTCACAGATAGCTAGGGTGGGTTAAAAAGACATTTCATTCAGCAGGCTGGTCTTTATCAGTCAGGGCATTAAGTATAGAAGTTGGGACATTATGTTGCAGTTGTACAAAGCACTGGTAAGGTGCACTTAGTCATATTGCAGGGAGGCAGGCCCTTTGACTCACCTCCTAATGCTGACCGTTGTGGTGATTAAGCTAGTCTTATGTGCCAAATAAAAAGAACAATTACTAAAAGTAGAGAGGGGGAGGATACTAGTTCTGTCATTCAGTAGGACCTTTGAATTTAATGATATTTCAGGAGCTCATTGTGTGCATGGGTGTTCATAAGTCATGTGTTTTTAACCCATGGATAACATGTGCTATTAAATATTCTCCTTCCCTGTTACTGAACTGTGATCTGCTTCTCTACCAATGTGTATTGCTTCACAATACAAAGTTGTTTACCTCAGAAGATGCCCACTCTACTTGTGTATCAAAGTGTACAGTACATACATTACTGACTACATTTGGGATTCTTATTACTATTAGTTATTCTTATAACTATTATTACTATTACTCTTATTACTATATTACTTATTACTATTACTATTATTACTATTACTTATTACATAGAATCTAATAAATAAGAGGGGCTTATGATGTGTTAGTTAATCTGAATACCTCCCGGAGATGGATATTTTGAATTCAGTGTATATGACTTGTATATTTATAATTCCAATGGAACTTGCCTTTCAGCACAACTATATTGAATATAAAATTATTTAATTTCATTCCAGCTTGCAGTTACATATTTGAATATACCAAATTTATTTTTTATACAGTCATTCATGGACCTCTTTTAAAACGAGATCCAGACACTGGGATAATGCAATTGAACTTCGATCACAGAATTTTTGAGCTACTTCGAGAGACCAAATGTATGTTAAAGATGGGCCTGGATGTACCAGAGACAGCTAGATGTTTGCTAAAGTCTGAAAATATATTGAAATCTAATCATGACTGTTTGGAGGTAGGTTCTGGTAATTCCTTATAATAATTATACTACATGCATAAATAAAATTGCAGTTTCTGCAAATACATTGCAAGTTGCAGTCCTCGTGATTGCAGAAAAGATATTTTTCAAATTTATTTTAAACCTGTTTACTGAACATTAGTACTGAATTGTCAGTGTATTTCAAAATGAGGATCAGGTTTATTCTCACCAGCATGTGTTGTGACATTTGTTAACAGCAGCAGCAGTGCAATGCAAAACATGATAACATAGAAAAAGAAAGTAAATCAATTACAGTAAGTATATAGGTTTATATTAAATATTATGCAGAAGCACAAGTTATATATGTAGTTTTTAAAAAGTGATGTAGTGCTCATGGGTTCAATGTCCATTTGGGAATCATATGGCAGAGGGGAAGAAACTGTTCCTGAATTGCTGAGTGTGTGACTTCAGGCCTCTGTACCTGTACGTAGCCTATCAGAATGCTCTCCATGATACATCTGTCAAAGTTTTCTAGTATTTTAGGTGACAAGTTAAATCTCTTCAAGTTTCTAATGAAATACAGCTGCTGTGTTGCCTTTTTTATAATTGAGTCAATATGTTGGGACCAGGTTAGGTCCTCTGTGATCTTGACATCCAGGAACTTGAAATTGCTCACTCTTTCTACTTCTGATCCCTCTATAAGGATTGGTTCATATTCCCTTGTCTTATTCTTCCTGAAGTCTATAATCAGCTGTTTCATTTTACTGACGTTGAGTGCAAGGTTAGCTGCTTCACCACTCAACCAGCTGATAAATCTTACTCCTGTATGACCTCTCATCCTCATCTGAGATTCTACCAACAATGGTTGTATCATCAGTAAACTTATAGATGGAAATTGAGCTATACCTATCCTCACAGCCCTGGGTGTAGAGGGAGAAGAACAGTGGACTAAGCAAACACCCCTGTGGTGCAGCAGTGTTGATTGTCAGAGAGGAAGAGGTATTATCAACAATCTTTACAGATTGAGGTCTCTGTTAATGCAGAGGGAGTTCAGAGGCCCAACTTCTATAGCTTATCAATTAGCACTGTGGGAATGATAATGTTAAACATTGAGCTATAGTCAACAAACAGCATTCTGACATAGGTGTTTGTATTGTCCAAATGATCTAAGGCCTTGTGAAGAGCCATTGAGATTGCATCTGCCACAGACTTATTGTGACAATTATGGTAATTTACAGAAAACACAAAAAATTAAAGAAAAACATTTCTGGATTTTATAAAATTTGCTTTGGAATTTTGATGAAGCTTGAGACAAATAAGGTGTATCCAGCTATCTACTGTTCATCTAGGTACCTTTCAAAAATGCTGAAGTTTTTTTTTGTATCCATCATCCTTTCAGTAGTACAGCCTAGTTTTTGGTTAAGTAGTTATTTCATCAAAGCCCTTCTAATCCCTTACCTAACCATCTCAAATTCACAAGTAAAAGATGCCCATTATCTCTTTGTACCTATACTACCAATCATTAAGAACATTGCCGATCTGTTCCTTTGTCTGATCCTCACTTTCCTGTCTGATCCCCATAAACGACCTTGTTGGAGGATAGAGAACAAATTATTAAGCCCCTTACAGAGATTTTTGCTTCATCTTTGGCCACAGGTGGGGTTTTGGAGACTTGAAGTGGCTAAAGTGAGATTACTGTTTAAAAAGGATAGTAAAATTAAATAGGAAACTACAGGCCAATGAATCCGGCATCAGTGGTAGATAAATTTCTAGAGGGAATTCTGTGGGACAGGATCTACTGTTATTTGGAGAGACAGAGTTTGATTTGGAATTGTCAGCATTGGTTTGTGCATGGGAAGTATGGTCTGACAAATCACTTGGAGTTCTTCAAGAATGTAACTAAGAGGGATGATGAAGGTTGGACAGAGAATGTTCCCTGTATAGTCTTCAGTAAAACCTTTGACAAGGTGCTCGGCGATGAATCATCAGAGTTAAATCTCTCGGAGGATGAGTATTTTGGAGTTAGTGACCACAACCCCCTGGCCTTTACTGAAGGCTTGGATAGGGATAGGAGAGTATGGGAAAGTATTAATTATGGGAGGGTGAATTATGATGCTATTAGGCAGGAACTTGGAACATAAATTGGGAACAGATATGCTCAGGGAAATGCATAATGGAGTTGTGGACATTATTCAGGGAGCATTTGTATGGGTTCTGTAGAGGTTTGTCCCAGTGGAGCAGGGAAAGGATGGTAAAGTAACCATGGTTGACAAGAGATGTGGAACATCTAGTCAAGAGGACTGGAGTAAAGAGGTATGACAGCTGGCTTCATAGAGATGTACAAGATGATAAGAGGCATGGATCAAGTGGATAGCCAGAAACTTTTTCCCAGGGTGGATATGTCTATACTGGGAGGCATAATTTTAAAATGATTGGAGTAAAATGTAGAGGAAATGTCACAGGTAAGTTTTTTTTAACAGAATGCTGGGTATTGGGATATTTAAATTGACTCTTCAATAACACATGTATGGTTTAAAAAATGGAAGGCTATGTAGGAAGGAAGAGTTAGATTGCTCCAAGAGAGTGCTAAGAGGTCATCCTAACATCAAGGGCTGTAAGACCTGTTGTCCCTTTTCATGCCTTGTGGCACATCAGGCAGCCTGTTAGCCATTTCTATAGCATTTGATTGCTTTTTATGAGGTGGATATGCTAGCTCGACACTCAAACCAGTACATATGGAAAGTATGCAAGAGACCGATTGGATTCAGACTCAGGACCATTCACCTCAAAGTCTGGCGCTGATACCATTACACCACCAGTCACCTTGAAAGGCCTGTACTGTGCCGTAATGTTCTAAGTTCTGTGCCCCTCATGGCATGCTAGTCCAGAAGATTAGATTACATGGGATCCGTAAGGAAATAGCAATTTGACTCAGTCGTAGAAAGCCAATAATGATAGTCAAGGGTTGTTTCTTACACTCAGCCCATGTCCAGTCATGTTCCACAGGGGTCATGCTAGAACCGGTTGTTTATAATTTATACAAATAATTTGGATGTGAACACAAGGCATGGTTAGTAAGTTTACAGATGATACTAAAATAGATGGTGTTGTATTCACAGTTCTCTGCAGAAAATTTCAGTCATTCACAAATCTTGAAGAAGTGACTCCTTTTTAATTCAGTGGCTGACCTACTATGCTGATAAAATGTTTTTTATTTCTTGCAAAAACTATAGAGGACTTTGGTGAACACCTAAAATGAAAAAAAAAATGCAGATGCTGGAAATGTGAAAGAAAAATTGAATATGTCATAAACTTTCATCAGACAACATCTGAAAAGAGAAACAGAATTAATGGGACAGATCAAGGCCCCCTGTTAGATTATCTGGAGTGAAATATTTAAAGGTTCACCACATATGATGAAGAAATTGCTTCACATTTCAGTTCTTATTCTGATGGTTCTTGTAAAAGTAGTTTATAATTTATGTTTATGTTTCTCTTGCAATTGTTGTTTAAATGATATTCCATGCTTGTAATGCTTTCATTGCACCTCTACATACATGCACTTGTGCATATGACAATAAGAACATAACAAATAGGAGCAGGAGTAGGCAATCTGGCCCATCAAACTCACCCTGCCATTCAATAAGATCATGGCTAATCTGTCCGTAAACTCACATCCATCTACCTGCCTTTTCCCCATAACTTTTAATTCCCTTACTATGTAAAAACCTATTTAACTGTATCTTAAATATATTTAGTGAAGAAGCCTCAGCTGCTTCCCTGGGCAGAGAATTCCACATATTCACTGCTTTCTGGGAAAAAAAGTTTCTCCTCATCTCCGTCCTAAATCTTCTCCCCTGAACCTTGAGGCAATGTCCCCTAGTTCTAGTCTCACCTATCAAGGGAAACAATTTTCCTGCTTCTATCTTATCTATCCCTTTCAAAATGTTTTATGTTTCTATAAGATCCCCTCTCATTCTTCTGAATTCCGGACAGTATAATCCCAGCCGACTCAATCTCTCCTCATAAGTTAACACCTTCATCTCTGGAATCAACCTGGTGAATCTCCTCTGCACTGCCTCCAAAGTCGTATATCCTTCCTCAAGTCTGGAGACCAGAACTGCATGCAGTACTTCAGGTGTGGCCTTATCAGTACCCTGTATAGTTGCAGCATGAACTCCCTGCTCTTGAATTCAATCCCTCTAGCAATGAAGGCCAACATTCAATTTGCCTTTGTAATAACTTTTTGATGATTCATGAACAAGCACTCCCAAGTCCCCCTGCACAAAGTCATGCTGCAGTCTTTCACCATTTAAATAATAATCTGCTCTTCTATCATTCCTTCCAAAGTGGATGATCTTGCATTTACCAACATTGTATTCCATCTGCCAGACCTTGGTCCACTCACTTAACCTATCTATATCCCTTTGCAGACTCTCCACCTCCTCTGTACAATTTGCTTTTCCACTCTGTTAAGTGTCATCAGCAAATTTTGCTATGCTACACTCAGTCCCCTCTTCCAAATCATCAATGCGGACCCAGCATCCCATTCACCACCAACTGCCAACCAGAGAAACACCCATTATACCAACTCTGCCTTCTATTGGTTAACCAATCCACTATCCATGCCAATACACTTCCTCAGACTCCATGCATCCATATCTTATTTATAAGTCTCTTGTGCGGTACCTTATTGAATGCCTTCTGGAAATCCAAGTATATGACATCCACCTATTCCCCTGTATCCACTGCACTCATTATGTCCTCAAAGAACTCCAGTAAGTTTGTCAAACAGGACCTTTCTGAATGCATGCTGCATTTATCTAATGGAACCACTCATTTCTGTTTTGCTATTTCTCACTTAATGACAGCTTCAAGCATTTTACCGACTATAAATGTGATGCTAACTGGCCTATAGTTGCCCGACTTTTGCCTACATCCTTTTTTAAAAAGTGGCATGACATTTGCTGTCTTCCAATCCACCGAGACCTGCCCAGAGTCTAGAAAGTTTTGGTAAATGATTACCAAGGTGTCTTCTAAAACCTCTGCCAATTCCCTCAGCACCCTGGGATGCATCCCATCAGGATCAGGGGACTTATCTACCTTCAGGACCTCTGGTTTGCTCATCACTATCTGTTTAGTGACAGTGATCTTATCGAGGTCCTCACCTCCCACTTCATCCATAACATCCTTTTTTGGCATATTGGATGTGTTTTCCAAGGTGAAGACCGACACAAAATAGTCGTTCAATGCCTCCGCCATTTCCTTATCACCCAATATCAATTTCCCCTTCTCATCTTGCAAGGGACATATGTTGACTTCAGCCACCCTCTTCTGCTTTATATATTTATAAAAACTTTTGCTATCTGTTTTTATATTTAGTGCTAATTCACTTTCATGCTCTATCTCCCCTTTCCTTATTTTTTGTTTAGTCGTTCTTTGTTGCTTTTTAACGTTTGCCCAATCCTTCAGTCTCCCACTACTCTTTGCGACTTTGTACACATGAGCTTTTAATTTGATACTATCTTTTATTTCCTTAGTTATCCAAGGCTGGCTCTACCCACACTTACTGTCCTACCTTTTGACTGGAATATACTTCTGTTGAGCACTGTGAAAAATCTCTTTGAAAGTATTCCACTGTTTCTCAACTGTCCTACCAAATAACCTGTGCTCCCAATCCACATCAGCCAACTCCTCCCTCATCCTGTTGTAGTCTCCCTTGTTCAAGCATAATACACTAGTTTTAGATCTAACTATTTCATCCTCCATCTGAATGCAAAATTCAATCATAGTATGATCACTCTTTCCAAGAGGATTCCTGTCTACAAGATCGTTAATCTTACCTGTCTCATTGCACAAGACTAGATCTAAGAATATTTTCCCTCAATTTTGATCTTGACTGTGATCCTTAGCAGTAGATTTGTCAGTTACTGTAAGCAATCTTACATCCAGCCTGTTGAGCCCTGTAAGAATGTAATCTTCAAGAAAATTAACTCCCATTCTTCTAAACTCAAGATAATACAGGCCCAATCTATTCAATCTCTCATTTGTTGAATTTAAAAGATATTTGGATGGGCAGAGTGATAGAGTAATTGAACACTACAGCAAAGAAACTGGTCCTTCAGCCTATCACAAACAAGAGAAGATCTGCAGGTGCTGGAAACCCAAGAGTAACACCCTAGTTAAGATTTTTACTGCTATACTGTAGGTACAGTATTTCATTTTAGCAGTTCTGTAAGAGCAGTCTGTTCTGCTTTAGCATGTTTGGGTTTGAGCTGAAGATAAAGGGTTATGTTATTCAATTTAGGAATGTTGTATTAGCCAGTCATTGGTGGAATTGGGAAAAGGTTTTAGAGCATACAGGGTGGAGGTTTTTGTGATGGGCACTGGTGTGGGTCGAGGTCTTTTGGCAGGAGCTAGGAGAAGACAGGAGGGAAGATGGCTGAGAATGCTGATCCTTTTGCATAAGCTGCTTTCTTCAGATGAATGACTTCAAGGAGGAAGGGCCAATACTCCTGTGGGGGAGCCCATTTATTAAGAGATGGATTTCAATAGACATTTGGAAGATGTTGTGTACTTTCATGCAGACCATGGGTCTAGTATGTGAGTTAAAGACAACTTCAAGATGGGCTCCAACTTACGTACATATTTGGACTAGGTTAACAGCAATGGGTCCTTTTACTGTTTTTTTCTTTCTCCTAACTGTTCAATAAAGCTTAAATTTGTAAGTATGCTTTCTTTATAATTGTATGCAGTGTACGATCTGTTATTTCTTGCTGATAGGTAATTGCAAGAGGGCAGCATTTATACAGTATTCGCTCAGTTTGGGGTACAGGTGGTCTAAACATCCCAGCTCTCCTGGTCTGGTGGAATCCAAATCATATCGACCCTAGACGTACGGAGTTTGATAAAGATGGTTTTCTCACCACTAAGTCCATTGGCTTGTTAGCAAGGGGCTAACCAGCCATGTCTCTACAGACACCTGGTAGAAAGGGGTTTTTCAAGCAACACACACAACGCTGGAAGAACTCAGCAGGCCAGGCAGCGTCTATGGAAAAAAGTACAGTTAACATTTGGGCTGAGACCCTTCATCAGAACTAGAAGAAGTAAGACCTATCTAGTCCATGCTGAACTATTATTCTGCCAAGTCCCATCAACCTGCCCTTTGAGCATAGCCCTCCATACCTCTCCTATCCATGTACCTACCCAAATTTCTCTTAAATGTTGAAATCAAGTCTTCAGTCAACTCATCCATGCTGCCTAAGTTGCCTAACTAAGCTAGTCCCATTTGCCCCACTCCTCTCAAAACCCATGTGCCTTCTCCCTGTGTACAAACTGTACAGAAAGATGTACAGTCTCATTATGACGAAATAGATGAGCTTCTTTGCAACCGCTTTGAATTGGTAGACTGGTCCATATTCAGGGACCCAAGAGCCAATTTAAGTGAGAATATCAACACCATTGCAGACTTCATAATTAAGTGTATAGAGGATTGCATACCAAAGTCATCAAATCAGGTGTTTATTTCACAACTGGAAACCATGAATGAAATGAGAGATTTGCTCCCTTCTGAAGTCCAAACCTGCAGTATTCAAATTGGGTGACCCTGACCTGTTCAGGAAATCGATGTATGACCTTCATACAAGAAACTGAGGTATGACCTAGAACAAAGAAAGATGGTTCAGGTGGTTGGAGTCAATCATTTCAGTCACAGGACATCTCTGCAGGAGTCCTCAGCGTAATGTCCTAGGCCCAACCACCTTCAATTCCTTCAATTATAAGGTCAGAAGTAGGGGTGGGTTTTGTTGATCTTACAGTGTTGGACACTATTCTCAGCTCCTCAGAAAATGAAGCAGTCCACAACAAAATGCAAAAAAGCCTGGACAGTATCCAGGTCTAATGTGATAGATGGAAGGTAACATTCATGCCACACAAATACCACAAACTCCCATTTCATTTTAGTCCACCTAATTGAACATCAAATACCAGAGAACATACGTTTGTGAGAGGGATAAAAATTTAAAAGAAATTTGTGAAGCAATTTTTATTTTTATACAGAGTGGCAGGGGCCTTTAACACAGTGCCTGAGGAGGAGGTAGAAATGGATATGATAGCAATATTTAAAGGGCTTTTAGACAAACACATAAATAGGCAGAACCATAGGGATATGGACCACATGTTATAAGATAACGTTAGTTTAGATTAGCTTCGTGGTTGAAGCAGGCACGGTGGTCTGAAGAGCGTGTTCTTGTGGTGTGTGCTGTTTTGTTCTAATTCTATGAATTTGCATCATAGCTCTTCCACTTGAAAGGAAAATTATTTTGTTTGCCTTTTAATTTCCATATTTTCAAATTATATTTTAACAATCTACATCTAAAGGCTCCCCTAACTACCTACTCCATCCCCCAATGTTATGATATTTAGAAAGTAGTCTTTATTTTAAGTTCTGTGGATGAAATGATATTTGCCAATATATATGTTTGCTAAAGATCAGCTCTTCAAATAACTTGTTAATAGTATATGTTTTCACTTGCATTTCTTACATTAACAGATTATCTTTTTATCTTTGGAAACATTTGATAACAAGTATTCTATTTTGTTGCCAATATTGTTAATAAGTAAAAATTTGAATGAGTAATAGCAAAAGTAAAACAAGATCATGCAGTTGAAGTCATATCCTAGGATTTCTAAAAGCTTTTAAAATAAATAACTAACAAATTAAGGAATGTAGGGATGATGCTTGAAAATGGTATACAATCAGGTTTACACTTGATTGAGACTGGAGCAGGCTCTAAGGACCAGATCGCTTACTGCTTATGTTTCTGATGTTCCTGCTTAATACTGTATGTTCTTAAAACTGCCAGTAGTACTAATAGAGACCATAGTTTGGCTTCAGTAGCAAGATAACTGTCTTCTTATTTACACAAATGCACTTGACACATTCTTTGTTAGTCACGGTGAAGCAGGAAAAAACTAATTTGTTGTTCTTGTGTGTATAGGTGCTCTTTCAGGCACTGCTCTTTCCCAATAGCTGCTCTAAAATGCAAAACAAGGACAGATTATTTGATTTGATAGCACAAAATTGGCAAAAACAAAGCTTGAGCAGAAAGAGTAAATTTTCAGACTCTGTAAAGCAATAAAAATGGCAACAGTCAGAAGTAAATTAGTCAGCAAGAATTTATATTATCGTGTGATATCTTTAAAATATTTTAAAAAGTAGCCTTCATGATGGCTCATACCATGCAATGAAATAAAAATGAAAGTTCATCAGATGATACGTATTAATTCTGTAGATAATTTCTGCACATAATACAGTTGTTATCTCCTTACACAAACTGGCCAGTGACACATAAAGGATGTCATTTGCTGCTTTGGTAGTCCATTTAATGTATTTAATTTAGACACAAGTGCTTGTATTGCTTACAGACTTTCACATTCTCTCAGATTAAGAAACAGCATAAATTGGAGTTAGTAGCATGGAGAAAAATACTGTATTCACAGCTAGTTTAAGTGTCATTGTTTGGAACAGATATGGACTCAAATTAGTGTTGATGGAGAGAAAGAAAATAAACTTGCATATTAAAACTTTTCTTCCTGTCTTTTACCATGAATAGGCTATACTTCATAAATTTGAAAGAGTATGCCAAGAAATGCCTTCTGAGTATACAGCATTGATAACTCCAAAAGTTAATAAAGTGAGTATTAAATTCAAAATATAAGAGACAAATTTTTATTATATTTGTTTCCTGTATCAATTAGTGCATATTGGTACTAGATTGGATTGCATTAGCTCTGTCACAATCCTTGAAGCCATGTGCTTTCTATGAAGTCAACTGGATTAAAGTGGTGGTACAACTTCCCAATCATAAAAACAATCATGGGTGGTTCAAGCTGTAGTCTATTATCATAGGCATACATACACAGGGTATAAATATTGTGAAAATTAGCTTTTTTGCAGCAGCAGCACACTACGTTACGAATATGGCAAACGTAAGATAACATAAACTTTAATTAACATAAATTAAACAAATAAGACAAAAAAAACATAATGACATTTGTGCCATTTGAGGGGAAGATTTGGCATAGTGGTAAATGCCACTGGATCAGTAATCCAAAGACACAATTATACGCTAGGGAATTGAGTTCAAATCCCACCAGGGCAGATGGTGAATTTGAATTCAGTGAAAATATCTGATGATCATGAAACCATGTTAGTTGTTGTAAAAACTCATCTGGTTCACTAATGTACTTTAGGGGAGTAATCCTGCCGTCCTTACCTGGTTTGGCCTATATGTGACTCCAGACCAACAGCAATGTGGCTGATTCTTAAATGCCCTCTGAAATGGCCTAGCAAGCCGTTCACTTGTATCCAACTGATAAAAAGAAAATGTTAAGGAATGAATCTGGATGGATAACCCAGCATCAACGCAGATACTGGAAATGATAATGGCAAAACCAGCCATGCAAAGTCCTCTTTCCTAACATCTGGGGACTTGTTCCAAAGTTGGGAGAGCTGTCTCACAGTCTAGTCAAGCAATAGCCTGACAAAGTTGTACTGACAGAATCATACCTTATAGTTAACATTCTGGACTCCACCATCACCATTCCTGGGTATGTACTGTCTCACCAGCAGGACTGACCTAGCAGAGGTGTTGGCACAGTGGTATACAGCAGAGAGGGAGTGCTCTGGTAATTCCTAACGTTGACTCTAGACTGCTTGAAGTCTTGTGGCACCAGGTTAAACATGGGCAAGGAAACCTCCTGCTGATTACCACGTACTGTCCTCCCTCAGCTGATGAATCAGTACTTCTCCATGTACCAGCACTTGGAGGAGGCATTAAATGTGGCTAGGACACAAAATGTACTCTCGGTGGGGGACTTCAATGTCTATCACCAAGAGTGGCTCAGTAGTAGCACCACAGATTGAGTTGGTTGGGTCCTACTGGACATAGCTACTATATTGGTTTTTACAGCAGGTGGTGAGGGAACCAACAAGATGGAAAAAATAATTGACTTCATTTTCACCAACCTGCCTGCCGTGGAAGCATCTATCCATGACAGCATTGGTTGAAGTGAACACCGCACAGTATTTGTAGAGACTAAATCCCATCTCCACATTGAAGAAACCTTCCACCAAATTGTGTGGCACTAACACCATGCTAAGTGAGATGGACTTACAACAGATTTAGCAGCCCAAGACTGGAAATCTATGAGACGTTGTGGGCAATCAGCAGCTGCAGAATTGTACTCAACTACATTCTGTAACTCCATGGCCCCATATATCTCCCACTCTAACATTACCACCAGGCCAAGGGATCAACCCTGGTTCAAAGAAGAGTGCAGGATGGTATGCCGAGAACAACACCAGGCATACCTCAATATGGGAAGTCACCCTGGTAAAGCCACAATACAGGACTACTTGCATGCCAAACACCATAAGCAGCAAGTAATAGACAGAGCTAAATGGTCCCACAAACAACAGATCAGATCTAAGCTCTGTAGTCCTGCCACATCCAGCCGTGAATGGTGGTGGACAATTGAACAAATCACTGGAGGAGGAGGCTCCACAAATATCTCCATCCTCAGTGATAGAGGAGTCCAGCACATCATTCTAAAGATAAGGCTGAGGCATTTGCACCAATCTTCTGTCCTAAGATAATCCAGCTTGGCCTTCTCCAGAAGTCCCCAGCATCCCAAATGTCATTATGCAGCCAATCCGATTCACTCCACATGATATCAAGAAACAACTGAAAGCACTGGATTCAGCAAAGGCTATGGACCCAGACAAAAGCCCGGCAATAGTCCTGATGGCATGTGCTCCAGCTTGTTGCGCCACAAGCCAAGCTGTTCCAGTACAGCTACAACACTGGCATTTACCTAGCAATGTGGAAAATTGCCCATGTCTGTCCTGTACACGAAAAGCAGGACAAGTCCAGCCCATCCAATTACCATCCTGTCAGCCTACTCTATATCATCAAAGTAGTAGAAGGGTCATCCACGGTGCTATCATGCATCTCCTATTCGGCAATAACCTGCATACGGATGGCAAGTTTGGGTTCCATCAAGGCCACTAATCTCCTGACCTCAATACCTCCTTGGTCCAAACAGGGACCAAAGAGCTAAATGTCAGAGATGAAGTGAAAGTGATAGCCCTCAACATCAAGGCAACACTTGATGAAATATGGCATCAGGGTGCCCTAGCTAAAATGGAGTCAATGGGAATTAGGGGGAAACCCCTCTGCTGGTCAGAGTCATACCTGACACAAAGAAAGATGATTGTGGTTGTTGGAGGTCAATCATCTCATCCTCAGGACGTTACTGCAGGAGTTCTGCAGAGAAGGGTCCTTGGACCAATCATTTTCATCTGCTTCATCAGTAACCTTCCTTCTGTTATAAGGTCAGAAGTGGGGATGTTCACAGACAATTGCACAATGTTCTGCACCATTCATGACTCCTCAGTTTGTGAAGCAGTTCATACCCAGATGCAGCAGGACCTGAACAATATCCAGGCTTAGGCTAACAAGTGGCAAGTAACATTTGAACCATGCAAGTGCCAGGCAATGGCCATCTCCAACAAGAGAGGCTCTAACCATCATCCCTTGACACTCAATAGCATCACTATCACTGTATCCCCTACTATCAACATCCTGGGGGTTACCATTGACAGGAACCTGAACTGGTCTAGCCATTATAAACACTGTGGCTTCCAGACGGGTCAAATGCTAGAAATCCTGTGGTGTGTAACTCACCTCCTGTCTCCCCAAAGCCTGTCCATCATCTATAAGGCTCAGTTCAGCAGTGTAATGGAATACCTGCCACTTTGCTGGATGAGTACAACTCCATCAATACCCAGGAAGCTTGACACCACCCAGTACAAGGCAGCCCACTTAATTGGTGCCCCTTCCACAAGCATCCACTGCCTCCAACATCGACAAACAGGTACAGCAGTGTGTACTATCTACAAGATGCACTGCAACAACACACCAAAGTTCCTAAGGCAGCACCTTCCAGACCCACGACCCAACAATCTAGAATAGTGATTGCCAACCAGTTGATCGCAATTGATTGGTCGATCTTTGAGACTTTCCCAGTAGATCCCAAAAAAAACCCACGAAAAATAAATACACAAATACTGTTGTAATGTGAGCATTATAAAAATAAGTAATACTAATTAGGATAATGGCAATACTCCCGCTACGGAAAGCTGTTTGTAAAGAGAGGTTGTTTCTGGGGTTGCGGGGTTTTACTTACTTTCGTTCTGCCCGGTGCACATGTGTGTATAGTCCCTCTGTCCGGTTGTTGAGTCGCAGCAAAGTGCTGCAACAATCTATTGACTTGCTGCCTGAGATAAAGACTTTTCTGTCGACAAGAAACGAGGAGCATGAGGAACTGTCAGATGATGCATGGCTACTGGATTTAGGGTTTCTGACAAACCTAATGGCTAAATTAAATGCACTTAACAACAAGCTCATGGGAAAAGACTGACACCTGCCCCACATGATAAGTGCAGTCCAAGCTTGGTGTTTGGATATCAAATTTAAAGAACAGGAAGCTAACACACTTTCCCAACTAGGAGAAAATGTTACAGGCCATCAAGGAAAAAATGCTTTTCGCCCTGAGCAGTACTGTGCTTACCAAGACAAACTGGCAATAGAGTTCAATCGGTGTTTTGGGGAGTTAAATGTCATGAAAGATATTGCTACATTTATTTCAAACCTATTTCTGCCGATCGATTTAGAACAGATAGCAGCCAAATTCCAGCAAGTATATGGTGTGCCAAGTGATATTGAAATTGAAATAATTGATTTGCAAAATGACATCGAGTTTAAAGCAAGATCAAGGGATGGTGAGTTTTGGGGCTTGTCAGCAGGGAGAAGTTTCCTCATCTCACCACATGTGCACTAAAAGTCAGTGCCTACTTCAGGTCAACTTATCTGTGTGAAATTGCATTTTCACAGATTAAAATGATTAAATCTAAGTACAGGATCTGTCTTACTGCCAGACACCTCACAGACTATCTCAGACTGGCTGTCTGTAGTTATGAGCCAAATTTCAGGGAATAGCAGAAAGTATTCAGCCCCAGTCATCACTCTGAGTGCAACAGTCAATTTTTATTTGTTTTTTTTTGTGTTGAAATAAAATAAAATTAAATAATGAAACTTAGAATTAAAGGTATGAAGTATTGTAATATTCTAACGAAAGACAGTTATGGCTTGTTTGATATGCTAGTTAGTGTTTCCTTGGTTGAATTAATTTGAAAGTTTGACAAAAGCATTTTATGTAATTCAAATACAATTAGCCCAAATAAAGGGCCTCAAGTTGGAAGTACAATCTGAGCTGTTTTTTCTCTAAACGATTTAGTAGGTAGATTTTGCCTTTCATTAAGGCCGAAGTAGGGGATCTTGGGCTTAAAGGTTGGCAACCACTAATCCAGAAAGACAAGAACAGCAGATACCTGGGAACACCACCACTTGGAAATCCCCCCCCAAGTCACTCACCATTCTGACTTGGAAACATCACTGTTCCTTCATTATCGCTGGGTCAAAATCATGGAATTCCCTCCTTAACAGCATTGTGGATGTACCTACACCTCAGGGACTGCAGTGGTTCAAGAAGGCAGCTCATTACCACCTACTCAAGGGCAACTAGGCATAGTCAATAAATGTTGGCTTAGTTGGTGACGCCCATATCCTGAAAAAATGAATAATGTTTAAAAAATTGAGAGAGAGAGAACAGATATATAGTCTATATATAGGGATATGGGGAGAGGGCAGGAACGGGGTACTGATTGTGTATGATCAGCCATAATCACAGTGAATGGCGGTGCTGGCTAGAAGGGCCAAATGGCCTACTCCTGCACCTACTGTCTATTGTCTATTGTCTAAGGTTTTGGCTTTTCAGGTCATTTCAAGTACCTGATGGCACTGGGGAGGAAGCTGCTATTGAACTTTGAGCTGTGGGACTTCAGGCTCCTGTACCTTCAGCCTGATGGCAGCATTGAGATGATGGTATGTCCTCTTTGGTAGAGGTCCCTGATGGTGGATGTTGACTACCTGAGACATCAGCACTTTTAGATGTCTTCAATAGTGGGGAAAGTTTTATGTTTGATGGAAGTTCACCGCTCTATAACCTCTTGGATTCCTATGTATTATACAAACGTAGTTTCCATACTAGGCTATGGTGAAATCAGTCAGAACACTTTCCATTGTTAAAGTTCGTCAGTCTTTCATGATGTACCGAATCTCCTTAAACTTCTAAGAAGTTAGAGACACTGGCATGCCTGCTTCATAGCTGTACCTATTTGCTGGCCCAGGATAGGTCCTTTGAGATGTTGACAGTCAGGAACTTGAAGCCCCAAGTTTTAAAGGTTCATTTTACTATCAAAATATTTATGTAGAATACAGCTCGGTAATTTGTCTTCTCCAGACAGACATTGAATACAGAAAACCATACAAGTAATTGAAAGAAAGATATCAATTACCCCCACATGAAAAGAAAAAGAAACAAAAACACGCAAACCCCAAACCTGTCCCTTGCACAAGAACTAACTGGTCACCCAACTCCCAGCCCACCAATCTGCAACAAGAAAGAACAGGCGAGAACTTGTAAAAAAGATTGAATTGAAAAAAGCCGATATGAGCTACAGTTAGTTTGAGCTACATTCCAATCCATAAATATCAGAATTTTGATAACATCTAGCACCCAGTGGCCCCTCCAACAGCAACGACTTGAATGAGTGGTCCCTCCAATGACAGCAACTCAAATCAGCAGCCCTTCCAATAGCAACAACTAGAACCAGAGGCCCCTCTGATGCCAGTGACTTGAACCAGCAGCCCCTCTGAGGGAAGCAACTCAATGGAGGGAAGCTGCTCACTGTTTCCACCTCAGATTGTTCACTGAGGACAAAATGTTGACTACCCCTTCCTGAAGACCAGATTCAATTCCATTTTTTTTGAGATTAAGTATAAGGTTGTTGTTACAATACCATTTAACTAGATGGTCTCTCACTCCTGTATGCTGCCTCATCACCATCTGTGATTCTACCTTCAACAATAGTGTACTTGTCAAATTGGTAGATGATGTTGGAGCTATGCTTAGCCATACTGTCTCCACCAGGGCATTAAGCAGACAGCCCTGAGAAGGGCACTAATATTGATGGTCAGTGAGGAGAAATGATCTGCACTCATTGTGGCCTCTCCCAAGAATGCAAGGGAGGTACAGAGGCTCAGGTCTTAGAGACTGAAGATAAATTCCAAGGGATGATGGTGTTGAACATTGAGTATGTGTTGTATGTACTCTGGTTGTCCAGGTTTTCCAGAGCAGAGTGGAGAGCTAGTGAGACCGTGTCTTCTATAGACCTGTTACAGTGATAAGGAAATGAAGTTGGTCCAGGTCCTTACTGAGGCAGGAGTTAATTCAAACCATAATGCATCTTTCAAAGTACTTCATTACAGTGAGTGTACCATGTGTGATCAGATGGTAGTGTTGAGTCACATCACCATGCTCTTTTTTGGCACTGCTGAAACTAATGCCATCTTGAAGCCACGGAATCCTCAAAATTGCAGAAGTGAGAGGTTAAAGATGCCTCTGTTCACTCCAGCAAGTTTCACTCTCCTGAAGAATGTTCCAATATTAGCCTCTGAGACTGAGATCAGGGGGTCGTTGGATGCTGTGAGGCTTTGCACAGGTGTGTCATTATTCTCACTCTCAAAGCTTGCATAAAAGGCATTGCTCATTCAGGAATTATGTATCATTGACATTTATGGGAATTAAATTCACTTTGTAGAATGTGATGGCATGCAAGCCCTACCACAGGAGTCAAGTATCCATTTGCCTCTCTGCCTTTGTTCAAGATGGCTCTTTGCTCTTGTAATAGTTTTTTAGCTGATCTAGTGTGTTGGGTCCTCTGGTGTTAGACATGACATGCTTATAGGAGTTTGGCAGATTCTTCAGGCTAGCTTGGTTGAAATCCATTACGATGATTGGGGTGCATGATTTCCTGTATGTTAATCACTATGCTTAGTTCTTCCAGTGCCAGCTTGATGCCTGCCAGAGTGGGATGTATATTAACACCAGGATAACAGTGGAGAGTCCACCTGGGAGATAGTATGGATGACACATGACCACTATACGTTCCAAGTGCTGGAGCAGGACTGAGACAGACCTGTCATCTTTAAGTATCATGTCATTTTAAAACAGAAGCAAATATCACTGCCTTTGGCTTTACCTGCCACTACCATCTGATCCATACAATGAATGCTGAAACCTCCTGGAGTAGAGTGTCATACCCAGAGAGCTGTGAGTGAGCCATGTCTCTGTGTAACAGAGTGCATTACAGTTTCTCATGTCTTTCTAATATGCTCTCAAGTTTTAGAGTCATTGAGTAATTTTCCATCCTGTTTTCTAATGACTGCTAGGGGATGGGTCTCAAGTTCCCAGCACTTTAGTCTCTACAACATCCATACTTTTGGTATAATGAAAAGTGTCATTTGCATTAAAAACTAACACACCAAAGTGTGCACTAGGGGCAAGCCCACATATGTTGCCACGCTTTATGGTGTCAATCTGGGCCTCAGTCCTAGACATTGTAAATAGCATTTGCCAACCATTGAAAACGAGGCTTCACTGATGATGGGATCCAAACACTTGGCCTTGATCTTAGGTCACTGATTCATGAACCCAGGGGGTCATCAGTCCATGTCCCTCTCGCCCACATCGAACTCGGACTCTTGAACCCACCAACCACTCGCTGACCCTAGGGGAGCTACTAGCCTTCATCCACACTGGTACATCAGCCCAGCATCAAGCTGGACATCGCGGCCCAGTGTGTGGATGTTTGTGTTTCTGTTCTTGGAATGAAGAGTGGAGATTTCAAACTCTGGCCTATCCTCTAATTCCCTGTTCACCCACATCCCTATCCCTAATACCCTAACCTGACCCCTAACTTTCCTCCACAAACCCATCCCCACAAAACCAAAAAAGACTAAAATAACTTTAATAAAAAACAAAAACAAGTAAAACTGAGCCATAACCCCAATGGAGGTTGCAGCTAAGTGCCATCTTAAGGGATTGTAAATAATCAATTTCCCAAGGTGGAAATCTTTATGTAATAGACCATAAGATATAGGAACAGAATTAATTTATTTAGCTCATCAAGTCTGCTCAGCTACAAGGGGTATTTGATAAGTTCGTGGCCTAAGGTAGAAGGAGTCAATTTTAGAAAACCTAGCACATTTATTTTTCAACATAGTCCCCTCCTACATTTACATACTTAGTCCAGTGGTCGTGGAGCATATGGATCTTGGACCTCCAGAAAGTGTCCACAGCGGGGGTGATTGATAAGTTAGTGGCCTAAAGTAGAAGATGAGTTATACAGCTCTCATTACATGCACATGCAGGTCAACTTTTTGAGTGATTATGCAGAAAGTTTGAAGTTAATAATTCATCAGGGGTTATTGTTAAGTTCGTGGCCTAAGGTAGAAGGAGATGAGTTATTAACTTCAAACTTTCTGCATAATTACAGAGTTGAACTGCATGTGCATGTAACGAGAACTGCAAAACTCATCTCCTTCTACCTTAGGCCATGAACTTATCACTTACCCATGCTGGGGACACTTTCTGGAGGCTCATATGCTCCACCCACTGGACTAAGTGTGTAAATGTAAGAGGGGACTATGTCGAAAAATAAATGTGCTAGGTTTTCTAAAATTGACTCCTTCTTTAGGCCACAAACTTATCAATCACTCCTTGTATTTGATCATGGTTGATTTATTTCTCCCTCACAATCCCATTCTCTTGCACACTCCCAAACCTTGGACATCCTCAAGAACTTATCAATCTCTGTTTTAAATATACCAAATGATTTGGACTCTGCAGGGGTCTCTGACAATGAATTTTACAAATTCATCATGCCCTGTTCTTTCTCATCTCTGTTCTAAAAGAAATATTGTGAGGTTGTGCTGTTTGCTCCTAGACACTCTCACGACTGGAAACATCCTATTTATGTTTACTCTATTTAGGCATTTCTATATTCCATAGATTTCAGTGAGTTGCTCCCTCATCCTTCAGAACTCCTGTGAGTATACTGCTCATATAGCAACTGTTTTATCCCTGGGTTCATTCTTGTAAAGATCCTCTGAAACCTCATCAATGCCAGCACGTCCTTAGTTATGGAGTCCAAACTCACTTGCAAAACTTCAAATGTGGTCTGACCAATTAAGCCTTAACATTACATCCTTGCTTTTCTATTCTAGTTCTCTTGAAGGGAATGCTAAAATTACATTTGCCTTCCTACTTACTACCAACTCAATCTGCAAGTTAATCTTCTTTAACTCTTACATATCCTTCCACATTAACTTTGTATCATTCGCAAATTCGAATCAGAATCAGGTTTAATATGAGTGGTATTTGTTATAAAATTTGTTACTTTGCAGCAGTACATCACAAAACATAAAAAACTATAAATTACAATAAGAAATATATATAAAATTTTGAATTAAATAAGTAACACAAAGGGAGAGGGAAAAAATAGTACATGGTACATTTTCCATTCAGAAATCTGATGGCAATAGGGAAGAAGCTGTTCTTGAAACATTGAGTGCGTGGCTTCAGGCCTCTCTGGTAGCAAGAAGAGAGCATGTCCTGGGTGATGGGGGTCCTTAATAATGAATGGTGCCTTTTTGAGGCACTGCCTTTTGAAAGTCTCCTGGATGTTGGTGAGGCTACAGCCAATGATGGAACCAACCGAATTTACAACGTTTTCAAGCTTTTTTTCCAATCCCATGCAGATTGTGATCCAACCAGTTAGAATGTTCTCCACAGTACATCTGTAGAAATTTGCAAGAGTCATTGATGACATACCAAGTCTCCTTAAACTCCTGATGAAATATAGCTGCTGTCATGCCTTCATAGTAATAGCATTATATACATTGGGTCCAAGATAGATTTTCATAGATGTTTACACCCAGGAACTTGAAATTACTCACCTTTTCTACTGCTGATCTGTCAATGAGGACTGGTAATTACTTGGTCTTACTGACGTTGAGTGCAAGATTCTTGTTACAACACCACTCAACCAGCTGATCCATCTCACTCCTGTACACCTGATTGTTACCATCTGAAATTCTACCAATAATAGTTGTGTCATCAGTAAATCTATAGATAACATCTGAATTGTGCCTAGCCACATAGTTGTGAGTGGACAGATAGTAGAGCAGTGGGCTAAGCACGCATCACTGAGGTGCACCGGTGTTGATTGTCATTGAGGAGGAGAACTTATTTCTGATCTGTACTGTCTGTGGTCTTCTGATGAGGAGGGAGCCAGCTGCAGAGAGAGGTACAGAGGCCCAGGTTTTGGACCTTGTTGGTTAGAACTTGATATGATTATGTTTGAATGCTGAGCTGTAATCAATAAACAGCAGCCTAATGTACAGTTGGTTTTACTATTCAGGTGATCAAAGGCCATGTGGAGAGCAGTCGGATAGCTTCCACTTGGCTACAAAGTCATCCAGATCATTAACTAACATATAATGTGAAAACGTCAATCCCTGAGGAACATAGCTAGTCACCAGCAGCCAACCAGAAAAGGGCTTGCTTATTCCCACTCTTTGCATTCTGCAATCAACCAATCTTCTGTCCATGTTATTACCTTCCTAAAGTACCATGGACTCTTATCTTGTTTCACAGTCACATGTTTGGCACCTTGTCAAAGGCCTTCTAAAAATCCAAGTCAACATCATTCACTGATCCTCCTTTTGTCTATCTTGCTAATTCAATCCACTTGTGTAAACTCTCTGCTTCCTGCACTGTTAGAAAAATAAAGATAATACAAAGCTATAATGAAGCATGCAAACAAATTCAGATAAATCCAGATTTGGGTTTGAACAGGGTCTGGATACAGTGGATGAATACTTGAGGGAAAGAAAGGATAGGGTTTAGGGTCAGAAGGGCAATTTTTGTTTGGAGATATAAAGATGGTTTGCAAACCTATATCTTTATTTATTATTCCTCTCCCTTTTTTTTCTTCTTTTCTCTCCCTCTTTTTTCTCTCTCTGCCCCTCTCACAATCACTCCTTGCCTGCTCTCCATCTCCCTCTGGTCCTCCCATCTCCCTTTCTTTCTCCCTAGGCCTCCTGTCTCATGATCCTTTCCCTTCTCCAGCTGTGTATCCCTTTTGCCAATCAACTTTCGAGCTCTTAACTTCATCCCTCCCTTTTATGTCTTCTCCTATCATTTTGGATCTCCCCTCCCCCTCCCACTTTCAAATCTCTTACTACTCTTCTTTCAGTTAGTCCTAACGACGGGTCTCTGCCTGAAATGTCGACTGTGCTTCTTCCTATAGATGCTGCCTGGCCTGCTGCATTCCACCTGCATTTCGTTTGTGTTGCTTGAATTTCCAGCATCTGCAGATTTCCTTGTGTTTGCGTCTGTAAGTGTTCGCGTCTGTAAGTGTTCATCGGACAATGATTAGTAATGAGTTGTTTCAACCAAGAATAGTAGGAGAAAGAATCAGCCTGAAGCCTGTCAGAGGAGTTGGTCTGGAGTTCAGATTGGAAAAGAGAAAAGATTATGGATTAGAAGGAAGTTCAGGCCTGCAGCTATTAGATTGAATGTAAGCAGCTAGGTATTGTGATTGGGAGCATTTGGTCTTTGAATAGCTGGGTTTGGATCAATTAATGGGAAATAGAGTAGGTGGAGAAATGGCCTCAAGATGAAGGTTCACTGTCAGGGTAGGTCCCTCTTAAGAAAGACTGATAGAGACTTCATATCTATATGTTGCGAGTAAATGCTTTGCAAGAACAGATCATGATGTTTTTTTGGACAAGAGTGCATACATTTCTTGTTACTTTTTGTTAATGTATAGTTTTAGGCCTCTCTATGCATTAGCCTGATATACCTAGACACAAAACACTGAACTTCATTCTGCGCCCATTTTATTCCTTATTACCCTTTATATTTTATTTATCATTCTAATTAATTGAATTAAATAGAGTACATACAGTAGGCAGGCTGCTTTGTGATTAGTTCCTAGGTGCTGGCCTGTACAGGTTGTCCCCAGGTTACAAAAGACTTCCACAAGTTGATTTAGTCCATAAGTCAGAAAATACACAAAACCACACTGTGGTAACCAAACCTCCACAATATTGTAATGAATTGGATTAAAAGCACACAGGACTGATAAGAAAATAATGACTAAAAGTGGAAAGGTGGAGAAGACACATTTTTCTGTTCACAAGAATGTATTTCCAAATATAATATCATGGGAACTCTATTGTATGTAAAGGTGGCCATAATTTGGGTGTTTGTAACTTGGGGGGTGACCTATATTGGAAAGATACTGTACTTTTAACTCAAGCTGAGAATGCTTCGAATGTTATGACTGAGATGGGCATGTAACTGTACAGTACCCATTTTGCTTCTTGATATTTAGATACTTTCTAATATATCTTACCATGATGTCCACAATTAATGCCGTATTCTATATAATGGAGTTGTTTATTTGAAGTAGATACAACAATATAATAAAATAGAAATAAACCCAAATATCAATTACAGCAATGTTTATGTTTTTGTCCAGTAGTATTCACTTTTATGACCCTTTCTTTATTTTAGATTGAAGCTATTCTAAGACGAGGAGTTACTTTACTGAACTGGTCATCTTTAACACTTGTACAATTCTTCTCTGATGTAGATACAACCGTAGATGAATTGATTGCATTGTTAAAGAAAGTAAGTAGATTATTTGAAAGCTTTATATTTACTTATTGTGCAGAAAGATAATAATAAAGAAATCTCAAATAATCATGAGTTCTAATTCATGGGGCATCTGCACAAGTACTGGAGAAAGTGGGAGCCATACTGTTGGAAAGCCATACCTGAAAAGCGTTGGGACCAGTGTTGGAGCAAACCGAATAAATAGGAGATTTAAATAGAACAGCAGGGGCAAGAGTTCAAAGCTTCAATGATGTGGTGAGAGAGAGAGAGGTATTAAAATGGAAAATTATAAACAGATTGTGACGGGCAGGGATAGACTACAAAACTAAATCATCAGATGAGCACATTATCAAACTTCAGCAAATTGCTAGGACTCCGCCTCCCGGTTACGGACATGTAAGACACAATCGCTTCTTGTCCGCCTTTAATCTCTCCCTTTTCCGACTTAAACTTTGAAATTTCAACTTTATTTAGTCGGATCTGTAGAATAAGAGTTATAATTATGGCTACTCTCAGAAGCGCCAAAAGAAATACTGACCCGGGCAATGGAAAGCCCAAAAAAACTGACGAATTCACGGAGGAACCTACCCCCCGGGTAAAGAGACTAGAATTTCAAATCAGCAATATTCGCATTGAGATAACTCAACTAAAAGACAAATTCGAAGGAAAAGTTGACTCTTTGAGCCTTTATCTTAAAGAAGTTAGTCGAAATGCTGCTGACCTTTCTTCTCGTTTGGAAAAAGCCCAACAACGGATCGTTGATCTCGAAGCTCGATCACATTGGAATAACATTCGAATTGTTGGATTAAAAGAGAAATCAGATTCGTCCGACACACTGGATTATTTCGCAAAAATGTTTCAGCCTTTATTTCCAGATTTGTTTACAGCCTTCAGATATCGAAATGGCTCACAGAATCGGCACTTTAAAATTTTTGGATCAAGGTAAAAACAGACATTGTTGTGTTTTCTCCATTTCAAAGACAAAGACCGTATTATTATGCTTGCGAGAAAAAAAGACTATTTCAGTATCAGAATTCAGACATTCGCTTTTTTGAACGTGAAATTTTCCACGTGAAATTGTTAAGAAGCTTGCTGGATTTGCATCAGTTATGAAATTGGCATATGAAAAAAAGCTCTTTCCACTGCTTCAGTATCCAGCGAAATTAAGGCTTTTTGTCAAAAAGTCTGGCTTTCATATTTTTGATGATCCAGTCAAAGCATTGAGTTTTATTAATTCTTTATCCGACGCATCTGATGACGAGTCTGAAGCCTGAAGCTTGAATGATTTATAATAGCTTGATTGTCTCGCGGTGTAAAGAGTGATGAGATTGGAAGATTTGATGGTCACAGAAGACTTTACCTTAAAATACATTTTTATCTCTGAAAAACATTGGTTTGGATGGCTTCAATTTCAGAAGACATCGAGGGAGAACTGTTGATAGGCTGTAATAAGTTCGAACCATTCAGATTTTTTTTCCCTGCAGTATTTAAATGAATTTTTTTTTTGTTTCGTATACTTCTGTAAAGTTTTTTAAAAGTAATTATTTGGATTTCTTTAAGTTTTAAAGATAGACCGGACAATTTAAAGATGGCGATTGTTTTTCTTCTGTGCAAATATTTCAAGAATTGTTTTGGATGTGTTCTTCGTCCTTTATCTAATGTTATGAAGGTTACTTTCAATTGAAGGTCGTTTTGTTTTACAAGAAAAACATTTTCCTTCCAAGTTAATTATATTGAGATATATGTCGACTATAATGAGTTTTATGTTCCGTAGAGGGAGACAGATTTTTTTTCTTTCTCTTTTTTTACTTGGGTAGGTGGAGTTTGTATTTGTATCTATGCCTTTATTGGGGATTGCGTCAATTGATATTGACTTGTTTCTGGGCTTTGTAGTTTGGGTGGGATTTTTTTTTTCTTTTTTTCCCATTATGTAATCCTGGAGCATACGTCAATTATTTTTATTGTTGTTCATCTCCACCATTTTAGACTACCCTATCCTGACATGCATCTAACTATTCTTTTTAGATGATATTAGATGATGATATCTAAACAGTTAAATGTTTTAACTTGGAAAGTTCGTGGTTGGAATCATCCTATTAAGCGTAAAAAAACATTTAAAATTATTAACCGATTCCAGCCTGATATAATCTTTGCTCAAGAGATGCATATCAGGTTATGTGATAAAAATTGTTTTTTTTTTAATTTTGGAAGGATCCTCAGTTTCAGGCAAACTCCCAGAGTAAAGCTAGAGGTGTCTCTATTTTTATTGATTCCAATATCCCTTTTAATCAGGAGGATATTATAACTGATATTAATGGTAGATTTTTGATTGTTAAAGGAATAGTTTTGATAGGAAAACGGTTTTGGTTAATATTTATGGACCAAATGTTAATGATCCCTCATTTTTAAAGCCGTTTTTGCTCTATTACCTGATTTAAATGAATATATGTTATTAATAGGTGGTAATTTTAATACTTGTCTAAATCCTTTAATGGATAAGTCATCATTCAAATGTCAACTCCCTAATCATTCTGCATCACTTATTAATTCCTTTTTAATTTATTACAGTTTAATTGAGATCTGGAGGCATATGCACCCTAGTGATAGAGAATACTCTTTTTTTCTCACATGTTCATAATAAATATTTGAGAAGCGACTATTTTATAGTTGACTCTTGACTTTTATTCGATGTTCAGAAATGTGAGTATGATGCGATCACTATCTCTGATCATGCTCCTTTAAACTTAATATTTGAACTGAAAGATGTCATTTTTACCAGACCATTTTGGCATTTTCCAGAGCATTCATTACAAAGTTCAGCATTTGTTGAGTTTATCGAAACTCAGATAAAAGAGTTTTTTTCTCTTTAATAATATAGGAATCGTCTTTAAGTTAGTAATTTGGGATACATTAAAAGCTTATTTACTCGGTCAAATTATTTTGTTTACAGCTAAACTGAAGAAACAAACAAGAATGGAATTAGATAAAATCTCTAAACAAATTGAAGAATTAGATAACATCAATGCAATCTTTTGAAATGTTGTTTCATTTAAAAGAAGAGTAGAATTACAATCACAGTATAATTTATTACTAACATATCCTATTGAAAGATATTTGCTTAAATTGAAAAGTCAATTTTATATTTTGGGGGATAAAAATAATAAGCTCTTAGCTTCTCAATTAAGAGCAGCTTGAGCTAAAAGACAAATTATAAAGATTTGCAAAAATAATGGAGATATAGCAAGTAACCATGAAGACATCAATAATATTTTTCAAGATTTCTATTCTGATCTTTATAGATCTCAATTTCCTGCAGATTCCTCCAAAATTAAGGCTTGTTTACATAAGATTAAATTTCCTCAAATTTCTGTTGAAGATCAACAGATGCTTGATGCTCCAATTACTGAGCATGAAATTCAGAAAGCTGTTTTATCAATGCAATCAGGTAAAGCTCCTGGACTTGATGGCTATTCAGTGGGATATTACAGAATTTTGTAAGATTACTTTCTCCATATCTTTTGGAAATATTTCATGAATCCTTTGAAGAGGGTAATTTATCTTCTTTTTATGAAGCATCTATTTCCTTAATTCTTAAAAAAGATAAAGATCCTGGTGAATGTTCATCATATAGACCTATTTCGCTATTAAATGTGGATGCAGAAATTCTCACTAAAATAATGGCTAATTGCTTGGAAAATATTTTAACTGAAATCATTTCTGTGGATCAAACGGGCTTTATTAAAGGCTGTTATTCTTTCTCCAACATTTGGAGAGTGATGAACATTATATATTCATCATTATCTAAGAAACCTCAATGTGTTATCTCTCTCGATGTAGAAAAGGCATTTGATAGAGTTGAGTGGCCATATTTGTTTAAAGTATTAGAAAAATTTGGTTCTGGTAATAATTTCAACAGATGGATTCAAATAATTTATAAGAATCCTATTGCCACAGTCATTACTAATAACTGCAGGTCTTTTTTCTCACTTTCTCGTGGCACTAGACAGGAATGTCCATTAAGCCCTTTATTATTTAATCTTGTATTGGAGCCTTTAGCTATAACACTACGTGAAGCTAAAATCATTCATGGTATTTCTATAAATGGAACCATACATAAGATTTCTCTTTATGCAGATGATCTTTTGGTTTTTATTTCAAATCTTGAGGAATCAATTCCCAATCTTTTTGAAACACTTAAAGATTCTGGTAAATTTTCGGGATATAAACTTAACTTGAATAAAAGTGAATTGTTTCAATTAAATGTCCCTGTTAGTAAATATAATGATATTCCTTTTAGAATTGTTAATACATTTAGATACTTAGGTATTATAATTACTAAAAAAAATAAAGATCTCTATAAAGCGAATATAGTTCCTATAATGGACTCCATGAAACATCTATTTTCTAGTTGGAATCCACTTACTTTTTCTTTAATAGGTGGTATTCATGCTGTGAAAATGATGATTTTACCTAGATTTTTATATATTTTCCAAAATATACCTCTTTTTAACTAAAACATTTTTCGATCAAATTGACTCTCTTATTTCTTCCTTTATTTGGATCAATAAGAGACCAAGAATTAATAAGTATCATTTACAAAAATCTAAAAAAGATGGTGGACTTGCACTTCCTAATTTAGTACTATTATTGGGCTGTGAATATTAGACAATTATGTTTTTGGTTATATTGGCTTGATAAGAACCAAAAACCATTATGGGTTGATTTGGAATTAAAAGCTGGTAAACAATTTCATTTAACTTCAATTTTAGGAGCTCCATTACCTTTACAGCTCTCTAAAATTCCAAATTTAAGTCTCTATCCAGTTATTTAGCAATCCCTATGGATTTGGGTTCAGTTTCGCAATTTTTAAAATTTTAAACAATTTAAGTTGTTTATATCGAAACTTCTCATTTAAACCTTCAACAACTGACCCCATTTTTCTCCAATGGAATAATAAATGGATCCATTTGTTTACAGATTTATTTTGTGATGGTTGATTGATGACTTTTGTAGAGTTAATTAATAAATTTTCTCTCGCTCATACACATTATTTGCAATATTTTCAGGTTAGACATTCTTTACAACAATATTTACCTAAGTTTCCATATTTACAAGAATCTGATTTGTTGGATACCATTTTGAAATTGAATCTCTTAATGAGATGTTCTGTTAGCAGAATCTACAATTTATTTTTGTAACAAAAAGAGAACCTATCACTAAAGATTAAACAAGATTGGGAGAGAGAACTTAATATGACCTTTGTTAATGAAGTTTGGCTTCGAGTTTTGAAAAACGTAAATTCTTCTTCTATATGTGCCAACCATTGTTTAATTCAATTTAAAATTGTTCACCATTATTATTTAACAAAGGAGAGATTATCTAAAATATTTCCTAGTATAGACAACTACTGCGATAGATGTAAGACTGAAGTAGCTACTTTGTCACATATGTTCTGGTCATGTTCTTCATTAAAATCATTTTGGAAATCTTTATTTTCTACAATTTCTAAAGCTCTGAAAATTAATTTACAATCTAATAGATTGACTGTTCTATTTGGAATAGTTCCGCATCATATTCAGGGTATCTCATCTTCAGATCAACATGTAATTGCATTTGTTACACTACTGGCAAGAAGGGGTATTTTATTAAAATGGAAATATATTTCTTCCCCTACATTAATTGAATGGTTTTCTCAAGTAATGTTACGTCTTAGTTTGGAAAAAATTAGTAGAACTTTTGATCCTCAATTCAATTTTGAGAGAAGGTGGGGTTCTTTTGACAAATATTATCATTTAATTTGAATTAAGCTATATGGTTTCCTTCTAATTTTATTTTTTTTTTGATAAATTTGAAATGGTGGTTGATGACTTGTTTTTATATTTAGATGATGGTCAAATGTATTGCTACGGGGGGTTGATTCCTAATGGTTTTTGTATTCCTTTTTTTTTGTAGTTAGTGCATTTTTTTTCTAGTTAGATCGGGTTCTTTTTTCCCTACTTTTTCCTATATATATGTAAAATCTTTTTTTCTTCCATTTTTATATTTCACGATCAGCTTTTTTTCAGCTTTATTAATTGTATACATATTAATCTGTTGAAGTTTTGTATCATTTTATAGCTGTAGAAGATTATGTACCAATAAAAAGATTCTAAAAAAAAATCGCTAAATGTGATTTTGCTCTCTAATGAATGTTAGCTTCACCTGATTACCTTGAATTTTTCCAAAGTTCTTTGTTAAAATATCTTTATAATAGTATCTACCTTTTCCAGTAACAGATAAAAAGCTAACTAGTGCTCAATTTCCAACTTTATGTCTCCCTCTATTTTGCAAGCTTCCAATCCAATGGAATTTGTCCTGAATCTGGGACCTTTGGGAGATTATAATCAATATACTAACTATCTCACAAGCCAATTCATTTTTAGCCTTAGGATGAAATCTATCAGGAACCTGAGATTTGTCAGCAAAAATTTCTGTGAGTTTGCTCCATGGCACTTCCCCATTGATTATAATTTTCCTAAAATTCTCTCTTACACCATTTAGATCCCAAGACCATAAGACATAGGAACAGAATTAGCCCATTTGGCCCATTGAGTCAGCTCTGCCATTCCATCATGGCTGATTGATTTTCCCCCTCAACCTCCGACTCTTTGTTTTCTCTCCATAACCTTTGATGCCCTTACTAATCAAGAACCTACAGTAGCAGCCTCTGTTTTAAGTATGCCCAGTGAATTGACCTCCACAGCTGTCTGGCAGAGAATTCTACAGATTCCCCAACCTCTGGCTAAAATTCATCCTTATTTCTGCTCTAAAGGGACGTCCTATTTTAAGGTTCTGACCACTTCGACTCTCCCGTTATTGAAAATATCTTCTGCACTTCCACTTAACCGATGCCTACCAATATTTGGTAAGTTTCAGTGAGATTCCCCTCCCCCTTCCATTTTTCTAAAACACAGTGTGTACAGGCCCTGAGCCATCAAAGCCATCAAACCTTTTTATTCCCAGGATCATTCTTGTAAACCACCTATGGTCCTTTTCTAATACCAGCATATCCTTTCTTAGATATGGGGCCCAAAACTGCTCACAATATTCCAAATGTGGTCTGACCATGTCTTATAAAGCCTCAGTATTGCTTTTATATTTGAGGCCTCTGGAAATTAACGTAAGCATTGCATTTGCCTTCCAGATGACTTTTTCTGGGATGTTATTTATATCTTGTATAATGAAGTCTGATGAAAAAATAATGGAAAACGTAGTTGAAATTATTAATTTCTGTAGGACCAATGCTCATTTTGTTAACTATTTTCTTTTTATAATATCCTGTAAAGTGTGTATGTATATTATACACATACACCCAAACATACATACACAGTATTTCTGGCTAGCCTTGTGTTCCTATCTTACATATTAATTATGTTGTCATTCGTTACTCATATTTTACATTCTGTATAGTTTTCTGAACTACCATATTTGTTGTTTATGTGCTTTATCTTTAAGTTTGAAAGTAACTTTATTTTAGTACTCCCACTAGATGTTTTCTTTCTTTTTAAAATCTATTGACTGTATTGTTAAAGATCCCTAAAGCTGTGCATTGCAGTTTGTAACCAAACCCTTTATTTCCAGTTCACTTTAACTATCTCTGCTTTCCTGCCCTCATAATTTCTTTCATTTCAGATTAAAATGCTCAGTTTCTCTTTCCACAATTCAGATCAAAAGCTCCCTGACCTGCTGAGTTTTAACAGCATTATCTGTTTTTATTTACAAACACATCTGTCCAGAAATGTGGGTAATTTTACAATTTCTCCACTATTTAATGAGGTTGAGTTGTCACTTTTCTAAGTTGTTTTAAGGAGGTTGAACTATAGCAGAAGTAAGGGGAATTTATATGGTGATAATAATGACCTTGTTGTTAGTTCCAATCATTTTTAAAGTGGCCTTCAACTTCACCGTTTTCTAAACTCTTACTGTTTTTAGCATTTGGACTTGGCCAGATAATCACACACATTGTTTGCTTTATCATACTAAAAGAGGCAAATGGAATGAAGTGGGAAGGAGCGACAATAAATGATGACCTATTTGATTTTGAAACTTTTAAGTTTGTTTTGGAACAGGTGACGTGCTTTAAAAGAGTTACATTCTTTGCACTGGATCATTCTTTGAAGGTTCCCTACCCTTGTGGCAGTATCTGACTTCCTGCATCTGGTATAATTTTGTAAATGAAATTTTTTTCATTTATCTCTTTTGGTTTGTTCAGTAAACTATGCCCATCTTTCAAAGGTTAACAATACAAAACTACTCATAGAGTATGGATACATCCCTTTGGCACAACCTGTCCTTGCCATCCACAGTGCCCACCCAGCTAGTCTCAAATTAATATATTCTTCCCATATATATCTCTAAGACCTGCCCCTCCATGTACCTATCCAAAGCATCTTAAATAACACTATTGTGGCTTCTTCAGCCATTAACTCTAGCAGCTCATTCCATCTACTCACCACTATGTGAAAAAGTTGCAGTTATACAAGTTGTTGTTGAGGCTGCACTTTGGAGTATCGTGTGCAGATTTTGGTCACCTTATTATAGAAAAGACATGATTAATTTGGAAAGATTGCAGAAAAGATTTACAAGGATATTGCTAGGACTAAAAGATTGGCCATGCTAGATCTTTATTAAAAATGAGGGGTGACTTTATAGAAGTGTTTAAACCTATGAGAAGCATAGATAAGATGGATGATAACAGTCTTTACCCTGAGATAATGAAGTCCAAAACCAGGGACGTAGGTTTAAGGTGAGAAGCTTTTTAAGCCTAATAACCAGCACTTCAGTACTGTTTCCTGTGACTGACTCAGCTGGAGCTGGACATTATAAACCAGGGATATGTAAAAAGAACTATTTTTTTTAATTAGGGCAGTGAACAAGATTTTAAAGGCAAGGAATCGAGGCAGCTTCTCTGAGTTGAGGAGTGACCAATCAGCAAGAGGGATTAATTTGAGAGGGCCAATAAGAATACTTTAAGTGCAAGTGGTGTGGCCGTTCTTGTGAATGTGCCAGTCTTTAGAGTGGCTTTGACTCATCAGGGTTGGGCAAGATAAATCGTCTTGTAAGTTACTCTCACTGTTCATTCCTCATCTATTAATCATAGTATAGTGAGAATGGCTCCACAGGCAGTGTTTAGTCCTCTGTGTGGGTTGTAAGAATTGAATTGAATTGACTTTATTTCTTACATCATTCACATAAATGAGTAAAAATCTTTATGTAATCTCTCTGTCTAAGTGTGCAATTTATAGTAATTTGTAATAAATAATATGTACAACAGGACAGTCAATATAACATGAAAATACAATTGTATCAGAGTGAATAAATCAGTCTGATGGCCTGTTAGAAGAAGCTATCCCGAAGCCTGTTGGTCTTGGCTTCTGTGCTGCAGTACTGTTTCTTGGATGGTAGAAGCTGGAACAGTTTGTGGTTGGGATGACTTGAGTCCTCAATGATTCTTTGGGCCCTTTTTACACACCTAACTCTGTAAATGTCCTGAATAATGGGTAGTTCACATCAACAGGGCTGTCTCCACCACTCTCTGCAGAGTACTGCAATTGAGGGAAGTACAGTTCCCATAGCAGGCAGTGATGCAGTCAGTCAGGATGCTCTCAATTGTGCCCCTGTAGAAAGTCCTTAGGATTTGGGGACTTATGCCAAACTTACTCAACTGACTGAGGTGAAAGAGGAGCAGTTGTGTTTTTTTTTCCACCAGAGATCCGCTATGTAAAGGCCACATGAGATCTGCAGTGATGTGTATGCTGAGGAATTTGAAGCTGTTCACCCTCTCGACCCCAGTTCCATTGATGTCAACAGGGGTTAGCTTGTCTCCATTCCTCCTGTAGTCCACAATCAGCTCCTTTGTTTTGTGATATTAAGGGAGAGGTTGTTTTCTTGACACCATTGAGTCAGGGCAATGACTTCTTCTCTGTTGGCTGCCTCATTATTATTTGAGATAAGGCCAATCAATGAGGTATCATCAGCAAAATTAGTTAGCAGATTGGAGCTGTGGGTGGCAACACGGTCATGGGTATACAAAGAGTAAAGGAGGGGGCTTAGGACACAATCCTAAGTGGCACCTGTGTTGAGGGTTGGGGGTAGAGGTGAGGGAGCCAACCCTTACCACCTGCCAGTGATCAGTCAGGAAGTCCAGGATCCAGTTACACAAGGCAGGGTGAAGGCCAAGGTCTCTGAGCTTCTTGTCAAGCCTGGAGGGAATTATGGTGTTGAATGCTGAACTGAACTGTTGTCCAAGAACAGCATTCTTACATAAACATCCTTCTTCTCCAGATGTGCAAAGATGGTGTGTAGAGCTGTGGCTATTGAGTCATCTATTGATCAGTTGTGTCAGTAGGCAAATTGTAGGGGGTCCAGTGTGGGTGGTAGCATGCTGCAGAAATAGTCCTTGACCAGTCTGTCAAAGCATTTGTTTATTATTGTAGCAGGACGCCACTCATTCAAACATGTTACCTTGGTTTTTTTTGGTACAGGAAGAGTGGTGGATGCTTTGAAGCAGAATGGCACTCTACACTGGGAGAGGGAGAGATTAAAAATGTCTGTAAATAGACCTGCCAGTTGTGCTGTGCACATCCTAAGTACCCGCCGTGGGATGCCATCTAGTCCCACAGCCTTGCAACTGTCCACTAATTGGACACACCCATGTACTTCAGCCTCGGAGGTGATTGATCTGCAGGTTGCTTTGGTGGCTCTCCTCAGGGGATCAGTGTTGGCGACATCGAACTGAGCAAAAAAAAAGATTTTCGCCCATTTGGGAGAGAGGCAGCAATGTTGGCAGCACCATTGCACTTGTCTTTGAAGTCTGCGATCGTGTGGAGACCTTGCCATAAGCTTCGTGTGTTGTTGGAGGAGAATTGTATTGGATCTTGTTCCTGTATTGTTTCACTGCCTTGATGACTTTGCATAGATCGTAGCTGCATTTCTGGAGTTCCTATTGTTTGCTGGCAATGTAAGCTCTGTCTCATGTGGTAAGTGCTGTTCACATGGAACTGTTGATCTAGGGTTTCTGGTTTGGATAGATCCTGACCGCTTTTTGGGGGACAACATCCTTGATGAAGCTCGTGACCCCTTCCATGAACTTAGAGATATCCTTGTCACGAAGACATTCCAGTTGACTTCAAAAAAGCATTCCTGCAGCATGGAGACCTATTGGTCGGACCAACAGTAGATGGTTTTAACTATGGCCGCCTTTTGTTTCAGCTTCTGTCTGTATATCGGCAGAAGATCAAGGAGTGATCAGACTTCTCAAACGGCAGACAGAGGAGCACTTTGTAAGCATTGCAGAAGGGAGAGAGCAGCAGTGCTATCTTCCCGTGTGCTCATCTGGATGTGTTGACAAAACTTTGGAGAGACTTTAGACAGCAATGCTCTATTAAAGTCTCTGGCAATGATGAAGGCAGAGTCTGGGTGTACATTCTCTAGGTGCTGATGGTCTTGTATAGTTCCTTGTGAGCCAGGTCAGTATCAACTTGCGGCAAAATATACACAGCTGTGATAATAACAGCTATAAACTCCTTAGCTAGCCAAAAGGTCTACACAGCAGCACAAGGTATTTCAGATCTGGAGAAACAAAAGGATTTGAGGGCATGCACATTCCGGGCATTGCACCAAGCATTACTGACCATGTGCTATACCCCACCTCCTTTACTCTTCCCAGAGAGGTTTTTAGACCTGTCCGCCTGGAACAGAGAAAACCCAGAAGGTTCAATGGCTTGATCCGGTATCTCCTCCATCAGCAAGGTCTCCACAAAGCACAGAATATTACATTCCTTTGTTTCCCACTGATAGGAGATTCTGGCTCTCAGTTTGCACCGATTGTCCAGGGACCTCCAGTCTCCTAGATAAACACATTTGCACCAGGTGCACTGAGCTGCAGCTCTTGAGAGAAAGTATTAGGTGAATGAAGCTGCAGCTCGATGACCTTCAAATCAAATGGGAGAATGAGGAGTGATAGACAGGAGCTACAGGGAGGTAGTTATCCCTAGGTTGCAGGAGACAGATATCTGGGTGACTGTCAGAAGGAGGGGAAATGCCCAGTCAGTGTAGTTTGCACATATGGCTGTTCCCTTTAAAAATAAGTATATAACTTTAGATAGGAGATTCTTTAGTCAGATGAAGAAAGACGAAGTTCTGTGGGCATGATAGAGACACCCGATGGTATGTTGTCTCCCTGGCGCCAGAATCAAGGATATCTCAGATTGTGTCCATGGCATTCTCAAGCAACCAGAAGACGTAGTACATATGGGTACCAGTTACATGGGTAGATAAGGTGAGGAGGTCATGAAGAGAGATTTTAGGCAGCTAGATAGAAAGCTGAGAAACAGGACCTCCAGTGAAGTAATCTTTAGATTACTGCCTTTGCAATGTGTCAGTGAGAGAAAGAATAGGATGATTTGGCAGGTGAATGTGTGGCTGAGGAACTCGTGCAGGGGGCAGGGGTTCAGATTTATGGATCTTTTGGATCTCTTCTGGAGAAGGTATGACTTGTACAAAAGAAATGGGTTACATCTGAATTCGAGGGGGTCCAATATCCTCATGGGCTGGTTGGCTAGAGTTGATTTGGGTGGGTTTAAACTAATATGGCAGGGGGTCGGGAACTGGAGTGATTGTGCTGAAGATGAGGTAGTTGGTTTACAAACAGAAGCAATGTGTCTAGCAGGGAGAGGCTGATGATAGGACAGAATTGCACTCAACAATATGATTTGCAACATAAAATGTGATGTAATTGAAAAGGGTGAATACAAGACTAAAAGAGTTATTTGAATGTGCACAGTATATGGAATAAGGTTGATGAAGTAGGACAGTTATAGATTGGCAAGTATGATGTTATAGGCATCACTGAATCATGGCTGAAAGTAGATTATATCTGGGATCTTAATGTTCAAGGTTACACATTGTATCGAAAGGATAGGCAGGAATCCAGAGGGGGTGCCATGGCTCTGTTGGTAAAAAATGAAATTTAATTCAGGGAGGGATAAACAGAGAGGAAGAGGTAGAGAATTTCTTAAATGCATCTATTTTAATGCTAGGAGCATTGTAAGAAAGGTGGATGAGCTTAGAGCATGGACTGATATCTGGAAATATGATGTTGTAGCTATTAGTGAAACATGGTTGCAGGAGGGGTGTGATTGGCAACTAAGTATTCCTGGATTTTGTTGCTTCAGGTGTGATAGAATTGGAGGGGCAAGAGGGGAAGGTGTTGCATGGCTTGCCAGAGAAACTATTACAGCGGTGCTTTGGCAGGATAGATTAGAGGGCTCATCTAGGGAGGCTATTTAGATGGAATTGAGGAATGGGAAAGGTGTAGTAACACTTATAAGGATGTATGATAGACCACCTGATGGGGAACGAGAATTGGAGCAGCAAATTTATAAGGAGATAGCAGATATTTATAGTAACACAAGGTTGTGATTGTGGGAGATATTAATTTTCCACACATAGACTGGGAAGTCCATTCTGTAAAAGGGCTGGATGGTTTGGAGTTTGTAAAATGTGTGCAGGATAGTTTTTTGCAGCAATACATAGAGGCACCAATTAGAGAAGCGGCAGTGTTGGATCTCCTGTTAGGGAATGAGATAGGTCAGGTGACGGAGGTATGTGTTGGGGAGCACTTTGGGTCCAATGATTACAATGCCATTAGTTTCAATATAATTATGGAGAGGGATAGGACTGGACCCAGGGTTGAGATTTTTGATTGGAGAATGGTTAGCTTTGAGGATGTGCAAAAGGATTTAGAAGGAGTGGATTGGGACAATTTGTTTAATGGGAAGGATGTAATAGAGAAATGGAGGTCATTTAAAGGTGAAATTTTGAGGGTACAGAATCTTTATGTTCCTGTTAGGTTGAAAGGAACGGTTAAAAGCTTGAGAGAGCCATGGTTTTCAAGGGATATTGGAAACTTGGTTTGGAAAAAGAGAGAGATCTACAATAAATATAAGTAACATGGAATAAATGAGGTGTTCGAGGAACATAAAGAATGTAAAAAGAATCTTAAGACAGAAATTAGAAAAGCTAAAAGAAAATATGAGATTGCTTAGGCAAGTAAGGTGAAAATAAATCCCAAGAGTTTCTACAGTTATATTAATAGCAAAAGGATAGTGAGGGATAAAATTGCTCCCTTAGAGAATCAGAGTGGACAGCTATGTGTGGAACCAGAAGAGATGGGGAAGATTTTGAACAATTTCTTTTCTTCGGTATTCACTAAGGAGAAGAATATTGATTTGTGTAAGGTAAGGGAAACAAGTAGGGTAGTTATGGAAACTATGATGATTAAAGAAGAGGAAGTACTGGTGCTTTTAAAGAATATAAAAGTGGATAAGTCTCCTGGTCCTGACAGGATCTTCCCTAGGACCTTGAGGGAAGTTAGTGTAGAAATAGCAGGGGCTCTGACGGAAATATTTTAAATGTCATTAGAAATGGGGATGATGCCGATGGATTGGCGCATTGCTCATGTGGTTCCGTTGTTTAAAATGGGTTCTAAGAGTAAACCTAGCAGTTTGATGTCACTGATGGGTAAATTAATGGAAGGTATTCTTAGAGATGGTATATATAATTATCTGGATAAACAGGGTCCGATTAGGAACAGTCAATGCGGATTTGTGCGTGGAAGGTCATGTTTGACAATTCTTACTGAATTTTTTGAGAAGGTTACTAGGAAAGTTGAGGAGGGTGAAGCAGTGGATGTTGTCTATATGTACTTCAGACAAGGTTCCACATGGAAGGTTATTTAGGAAGGTTCAATCTTTAGGTATTAATATTGAAGTGGTAAAATGGATTCAACTGTGTCTGGATGGGAGAAGCCAGAGAGTAGTGGTGGATAACTGTTTGTCAGGTTGGAGGCTGGTGACTAGTGGTGTGCCTCAGGGATCAGTACTGGGTACAATGCTGTTTGTCATATACATTAATGATCTGGATGGTGGGGTTGTAAATGGATTAGTAAGTATGCAGATGATACTAAGGTAGGTGGTGTTGTGGATAATGAACTAGGTTTTCAAAGCTTGCAGAGAAATTTAGGCCAGTTAGAAGCATGGGCTGAAAGATGGCAGATGGAGTTTAATGCTGATAAGTGTGAGGTGCTACATTTTGGTAGGACTAATCAAAATAGGACATATATGGTAAATGGTAGGGCATTGCGGAATGCAGTAGAACAGAGTGATTTAGGAATAATGGTGCATAGTTCCTTGAAGGTGGACTGTCATGTGGATAGGGTAGTGAAAAAGCTTTTGGTATGCTGGCCTTTATAAATCAGAGCATTGAGTATAGGAGTTGGAATGTAATGTTAAAATTGTACAAGGCGTTGGTGAGGCCAAATTTGGAGTATTGTGTACAGTTCAGGTCACTGAATTATAGGAAAGATGTCAACAAAATGGAGAGAGTACAGAGGAGATTTACTAGACTGTTACCTGGGTTTCAACACCTAAGTTACAGAGAGAGGTTGAACAAGTTAGGTCTTTATTCTTTGGAGCCTAGAAGGTTGAGGGGGGACAATAGAGGTATTTAAAATTATGAGGGGGATAGATAGAGTTGACGTGGATAGGCTTTTTCCATTGAGAGTAGGGGAGATTCAAACAAGAGGACATGGGCTGAGAGTTAAGGGGCAAAAGTTTAGGGGTAACACGAGGGGGAACTTCTTTACTCAGAGAGTAGTAGCTGTGTGGATCGAGCTTCCAGTAGAAGTGGTAGAGGCAGGTTCAATTTTGTCATTTAAAAAAAAATTGGATAGGTATATGGACAGGAAAGGAATGGAGGGTTATGGGCTGAGTGCAGGTTGGTGGGACTAGGTGAGAGTAAGCGTTCGGCATGGACTAGAAGGGCCAAGATGGCCTGTTTCCGTGCTGTAATTGTTATACGGTTAATCATTAGGAAAAGGTGACATTGGGTTAGAAGGTGTTGAATTATAATGGATGGAGCTAAGAAATTGCAAGGGTAAAATGATCCTGGTGAGACCTCCCTTGTACAGAATTCCTTAAAGGTTAATTTGCTGGTTGAGTCTGTGGTAAGAAGACAAATGCAATGTTAGCATTCATTTCAAAAGGACTAGAATATAAATGAAAGAATATAACTTCGGTACTTTATAAAGCACTGCTCCCTTAGAGTATTGTGAGTTATTTTGGGCCCCTTTTTAGAAATATGTATTGAAACTGGAGAGGGTTCAAAGGATCTTCATGAATATGATTCCAGGATTGAATGGCTTGTCATATGAAGAGTGTTTCATGGCTCAGGGGCTGTATGTGCAGGAATTCAGAAGAATGAGGGGTGACCTCAGTGATGCCTATTGAATGGTGAAAGGCCTTGATAGAGTGGATGTGAAGAGGATGGCTCCTATGGTGGGAGAGTCTAAGACCAGAGAGCACAGCCTCTGAATAGAGGGGCATCCTTTTAGAATGGAGATGAGGAGGAATTTCTTAAGCCAGAGAGTGGTGATTATGTGGAATTCCTTGCCAAAGCTAGCTGTGGAAGCCAAGTCTTTATGCATAACAAAGGCAGAGGTTGATAGATTCTTGATTGGTCAGGGTATGAAGGGATGAGGGGAGAAGGCAGGAGATTGGGGCTGAGAGGAAAAATGAATCTGCTATGATGAAATGGTGGAGCAGACTGGATGGGCCAAATGGCCTGATTCTGTTTCTATATCTTATGGTTTTTTATTCTAGAGCTCAGCATTGTCTGGATGAAAATTTCTTTCTCAGATCGGTAAATTTCTTGCTTCTCAACTTAAAACTATCTCCTCAGATCTTGCTGCTTTGAGGATATGTTTTTTACTGTCGACCCTATTGCTGTTTCTCCTAATTTTATATATTCCTCTTTCACACTATGCACCATTTCCCTGCATCTCCTAACTTTGTATCCCTCTCTCAGATCTCACAGGCTCCTCCACTCTAAGAGAAAAAAATTAGCATATCATTTCTGCTCAGGAGGCATTCTGTGAATGTACCTTTTCCAATGCCAGTCATGTTCCTCATATAGTGTGGTTACTAGAACTGCACACATTTTTCCATCTGTGGCTTAACCATTGTTCCAGTATTTTATAAAGTTGTATCAAGATGTTCATGCTTTTATATTCTCTCAAGAGCAGATCAGAGATCTGCCATGCAACCCGCCACCTACAAATGACAGGATGCACAGATGCAGTGAAGGAGGGCATCTTTGATATATATTTCCATAACGAGCACACTCAATAAATCCGCAATAGAATCAATGAAGACTCCACCAACTTAGGCATTCAACCCAGTGTGCAAAAGACAACAAACTGCAAATACAAAAAAGAAAAAAAGAAATAAAATAAGCAATAATATCAAGAACATGAGATGAAGAGTCCTTGGGATATGGAAACATTTCAATGATGGGACAAGTGAAGTGGAGTGAAGTTATCCCCTTTGGTTCAAGAACCTGATGGGTGAGGGATGATAATTTGGTGGTGTGAGTCCTGAGGTTCCTGTACCTTCTTTCTGATGTTAGTAGTGAGAAGAGAACATGACCTGGGTTCTTATAGGAAAGTGCTGAAATCAGAATGTATTAAGTAATGTGATGGAGTAATAAAAGTGTAATATTTGCTGTTGGTTCCAGGTAACTGATTTGCGAGAGAGGCATATTGATAAGATATTGGATGAAATAGCCCAAACAACTATAATCAAGCTACCAGAAGATCAGGCCTTAACTTTGGAAGAAATGCTTGCATTCAGTGAGGTAATATTCTGTTAAGTAATTTTAGCATAAGTAGTTAGAATTCAGGTTTATGTCAATACAAATCTAGGTCTGTCAATTATTGGCAATATTGAGCAGGATTAACATGATTGCATTGATTGATAGAGTTGTACAGCATAGAAACAGACTGAACAAATGACCACATCCATGCCAAATGCTCTGCCCATTTGTACTAATCCCATTCTGCTCTACACTCTGATGCAAACATATCTTTCCTATAAGTGCACACAATATTTCACTTTCTGAGGAGCTCGAGGCAAGTGAGGCTCCCCCTCCCCTATTTTAGCAATTTTTACTGCAACACCATCAAGAGTGCCCTGACCAGCTACATCATCATCTGGTATGGAAATTGCAAGGCATCTGGCCACAATTCCTTACGAAGGATTCGAGGACTGCTGAGAGGATCAGCAGTCTCTCTCTCTCTCACCCATTAGAGATATTTATCAGGAGCACTCTGTACACAGAGCCCCATAGTACTGTAATGATCCCTCCCACCTGTCCAACAATCCCTTTGACCTCTACCATCAGGCAGGAGATACCTTAGCATTAGACAAGAACAGTTAGAATGGGAAACAGCTTCTTTCTCCAGAACATAAAACTACTGAATTCCCTCACACCACCAGATCTCATCACATGTGAATTGCCTATAGCATTATACTTATAACTCCTTAATTTGAACCATTAATGCACCTTATTATTTGTTAATTTATCTGTTGTAATATTACTTTATGTGTTTGTTATATGTTCCATCTTGTCCACCTTGCTCTGTAGAAGTGTTTGACATGTGTACAGTTGAATGATAATAAACTTGAACTTGAAATGCAGTCTAACCAGTATTTTATAAAGTTGCAACTTAACATCCTAATTTTTATATTCTGTTTTCTGATTTGTAAAGGAAAGCATGTCAGATGCATTCTTCACTGCCCTCTCTATATTGTATTCCTCTTTTGAACATTCTTTAACTGCTTGTCATTTACTGTACGTGTCCTATATTTGACTTTGTAAAATATATTGTCATGCATTTCTCAGAAGTAAATTACATCAGCCAATGCTCTGTCCAACTTTACATTAATTTATATCCTGCTGTAAATTTAAACAGTCTTCCTTACTATCCACAACAGCACCAACTTCTGTATAATCTACATCATTACTAATAAGATCACCTACATTGATTCACATCCAAGTTATAAACATACTTCACACAAATCAATACTGATTCCTGCAGTATACCACAGGTCACAGATTCCAAACAAAAAATATATTTCCATTCCTACACGCTACCTCATATCATCAAGCCAATGTTGCCTTCCAATTAGCTATCTTGCTTTGGTTCCCATAAGCCTTAATCTTTTAGACCAACTTAATATGCAGAACTTTTCAAATGCCTTTAAAAAAAAAATCGATAGAGACAAGATCTATCATCCTGCCTTCATAGTATTCATAATTAGTTCCTCCAAAAATTTCATCTGTCACTGCCTTTACAAATATACATAAATCCTATCCAGGATTTTCTCCAGTAATTACCCTACCACTGGTGTCAAGCTAACCAGTCTGTGGTTACCTGCCTTATCCTTTTTTTGGAGTTATTTAGATTTGTTTTTATTTAGAGGTACAGCACAGTAACATGCCCTATTACACTTTGTGACTAATTAACTTACTCACTGGTACGTTCTTGGAATGTGGGAGGAAACCAGAGCAGCCAGAGGAAGCCCATGTGGTCACAGGGAGAATGGACAAACTCCTCTCAGACACTGTTGGGAATTGAACCTGGATCACTGATTCAGTAATATTGTTACGTTAACCACTATACTATCATGCTGCCTAATAAAGGAACAACAGGCTAATACTAGATGGTATGCATTATAGGAGGGAAAGATTCAAGGGAGATATGCGGAGCAAATTTTGAATATTTTTTATATAGGAGTAGTGGGTTCCTGGAATGCACTGCCAGGAGCAGTGGTGGGCCTGAAAAAACTGAGGCAATTAAAAAAATAAGATGGGCATATGAACATGCAGAAAAAGAGACATGCGCTCATAGAAAGGATTAAGGAACATCAGCTTAATTAGCAACATTGTGCTCCACAGGGACAGTTCTTGTGCTGTGCTGATCTATGTTCAATATATTTTCTATGTTAAAAGCTGTTCTCCACAGACGGATTATTCCTTTAGTCCCTTAGGGAACCCACTCTTTCTGTGGATACCCCTCTTGCTCTTGATAATTTTCTAGATGTTTAAGGGTTCTCTTTAACCTTACTTGGCAAGGGTATTTAATGTCCTATTTTGCCCTTCTAATTTCTACACACTCTGTATTCTTCAACTGACTTCCTTGATTCCAGTTGGCTATACCTTTTATTTCATGATCAGATCTACATTTCCTTTGTCATCTAAGATTTCCTAATCTTGCCATAAGACCATAAGACATAGGAGCTAAATTAGGCCATTTAACCCCTCGAGTCTGCTCTGCCATACTGTCATCACTGATCCTGGATCCCATTCAACCTCATACACCTGCCTTCTTGCCATATCCTTTGATGCCCTGACTATCAGGAAACTATCAACTTCCACCTTAAATATAAGCACAGACTTAGGCTCCAATGCAGTCTGTGGCAGAGCATTCCACAGATTCACTACTCTCTGGCTAAAAAATTCCTCCTTACCTCTGTTCTAAAGGATCGCCCTTCAATCTTGAGGCTGTTCCCTCTAGTTCCGGCTACCCCCAGCATGGGAAACATCCTCTCCACATCCACACTGTCTAGTCCTTTCAACATTCGGTAGATTTCAATGAGAACCTGGTGCATTCTTCTAAATTCCACTGAGTACAGGTCCAAAGATGCCAAATGCTCCTCATATGTTAACCCCTTCATTCCTGGAATAATCCTTGTAAACCTCCTTTGAACTCTATCACTTGCTAACACATCCTTTCTGAGATAAAGGAGCCCAAAACTGTTGATAATACCCCAAGTGCAGCCAGACTAGTGTCTAACATAGGCTCAGCATTATGTCCTGCTTTTATATTCTATTCCCCTTGAAGCAAATGTGAATATTGCATTTGCCTTCTTTACCACAAACTCAACCTGTAAATTAACCTTTTAGGAGTCTTGCACAAGGACTCCCAACTCCCTCTGCACCTCTGATGTTTGAACTTTCTCACCACTTAGGTAATAGTCCGCACTATTGTTCCTTTTACCAAAATACAGCAAACACCACTAGAAACTGTGAGAAACACTAGTCACTGGCAGCTAACCAGAAAAGGCCCCTTTTATTCCCACTCACTGCCTGCTGCCTGTCAGTAATTCTACAATCTATGCCAGTATCTTTCATGTAATACCATCGGATTTTATCTTGTTAAAACAGCCTCGTGTGGCACCCTATTAAATGCCTTCTGAAAATCCAAGTAAATTACACCCACTGCCTCTTCTTTGTTCGCCCTGCTTGTTACTTTCTCGGAGAACTCTTAACAGATTTGTTAGGCAAGATTTCCCTTTATCATCAGATAGTGTCATAGCGTCATAGAAGTCATTCCTGTTTGTGGCCATCAAACTTTACAACTCTTCCCTCAGAGTGTCAGACACCCTGAGCCAACAGGCTGATCCTGGACTTTTTTCCACTTGGAATAATTTACTTATTATTATTTATTTATGGCTTTATATTGCTGTATTTCTACACTATTCTTGGTTGGTACAACTGTAACAAAACCCAATTTCCCTCGGGATCAATAAAGTATGTCTGTCTGTACAGAAACCATGCTGACTTTGACTTACTTTATCATCAGTTTCCAAGTACTTCAAAACCTCATCCAATAACTTTTTTGCAGAGTTGCTTGGAGTGTTCTTTTACCTTTATGATGTAGTTTTTGCCAGGATACTGACTCACCAGCAGTTGGACCTTCCAAATGCAGGTGTATTTTTACTATTATCAATTGAAACACCTTGACTGTACACGGTGATCTGCATTTAACTAATTATGTGATCTCTAAAACCAATTGGCTGCACCTGTGATAATTTGATGTGTCACATTAAAGGGGGATGAGAAACAATTTCTAATTAGCATTAAGGGAGCTAGGGCTTTACTCTTTGGAGAGGAGGATGAGAGGAGACATGATAGAGGTGTACAAGATATTAAGAGGAATAGACAGAGTGGACAGCCAGTGCCTCTTCCCCAGGGCACCACTGCTCAGTACAAGAGGGCATGGCTTTAAGGTAAGGGGAGGCAAGTTCAAGGGGGATATTAGAGGAAGGTTTTTCACTCAGAGTGGTTGGTGCATGGAATGCATTGCCTGAGTCAGTGGTGGAGGCAGATACACTAGTGAAGTTTAAGAGACTACTAGACAGGTATATGGAGGAATTTAAGGTGGGGGTTATATGGGAGGCAGGGTTTGAGGGTCAGCACAACATTGTGGGCCGTAGGGCCTGTAATGTGTTGTACTATTCTATATTCTATTACTCGTGCACTGTGTGGCTGCACACTACATTATATCAAACATCTTTTAAATAGCATCAGTTCTGTGTGTCTTCAAAAGAATTGATTTTGTCACTGATAGTTGTTGAGAAATAAGCAGTAAGAAAATTCACTACCATTTTGCTCACTGCAGTTTCAAGCATTCAGGCATGGAGATGCCTGAAATGGCTAGGACTGAAAATGAAACAATTTTACTGTTTCAATAAGTTAAGAACTACGAAGAATTTGAAGGTAACAATCATCTTCAATGTTATAATGAAAATGAAGACTTGGACGATGCAATCGTCAAAAGCATTGTATGCAAATAGTTCATTACCTGCACTAGTTGTCTGCGCTGACTTTGTTATTTTATTCTCAAAAGAACACGGTGTTACAAATTAGCAACAATGAATATATGATTGGAGACAGGTTTTTTTAATATAACAAATAAAACATTTATTAAACACTGTAAAAAACCCAAAAATAAACAAACGATTAACTTAACCAGAAGTCAGCTACGATATGGCAGCTCGAACAGTTCTTAAAGCGATAATGCGAAAACAGTTCCTAGAAGTAGTAATGTGAAAGTCCAAATGCTTACACAGTCCGTTAAAGGAGAGACTTCTTCAAATGATTTAAATTCTCTTTCCTGGAGTTACTGCTGATCCCAGCTGAAGTATGTTATTCCCGGAGGATTTACGATCAAAGGAAATAAAACGGCTTAAAGGCACTGATCTTTCTTTGACGAAACTTTGTATCCAACCCTCTGCTCTTCTGGCAGAACAGGAGTTATCATGGATACTCGTTACTAATTATTCATGCGAAGATTAAACAAAGGTCAAATCTGTTTCACCGTCGACATTAACTTTCCCAATCCTTTGGGATTTCTGAACTCCTTTAAAATCTTTACTCTCCACTGACCAAACTGGCAGTATTATATGAAACTACCGGCAATAACCTTTGAGACTTAAAACAGAAAGTAAAACTCCACTTTTAAATGAAACTGCATCATAATATTGGAATACGCAGCAACATGGAGTCAGTGGTGAATTCAGCCACGAACTGCCCATATCACAGGGTGGGGTTCTCCTTTTATACTCTGTAAACAAAAACTATCACATGACCTCTCACTGGCGGGAAAATGATGTCACTCCACCATCACAAGACCATTACCTCATCTCCAGCATAGCCTCAATTACATCATGGTCACGTGACAGGTACAAGATACCCATGGGTACGTAACACCTCCCTCCAAAAAGAAATTGATCTGTCTAGGACAAAATTTTAACAATTAACTGTTTACAGGAGAAGAAATACAAACATACAAAATTTACAATGTACACAGTATACATAGTATTATCATACATCAACTGACAAATTATTGCACAGGAGTGTTACAAATGGTAAAATATCACTCCATAAAAAAAATTACCTTGTACATTCAATATCAAGATAGACAATCAGCAATCACATTATCTTTACCTTTAATATGGGTTATTACAATATTGTACTCTTGTAACATTAAACTCCAATTTAATAACCTATTTTTGTTTTTCATCTTACTCAGAAACACCAACGGATTATGGTCAGTGTAGACGATAAGTGGTTTTTGAGTTGTACCAACATACACGTCAAAATGTTCTAAGGCTAAAACAAGAGATAACAATTCCTCTTCTATTGTTGAATAGTTTCTTTGATGCTCATTAAATTTCTTAGAAAAGTAAGCTACTGGATGATCAACCTCATCACCCTCATCCTTTTGCATTAATACTGCTTCTGCAGCCTCATCGCTAGCATCTACAGCTATTGAAAAAGGTTTTTCAAAGTCAGGTGCCTTGAGCACAGGTTGTTGACATATCATAGTTTACAATTTCTCAAATGCTTCTTGACAAGGCACTGTCCATACAAACTTTTCATTCTTCTTCAAGAGGTTAGTTAATGGAAGGGCCATATGAGTAAAATCCTTACAGAATTTTTGATAATACCCTACCATTCCCAGGAATCTTCTGAGAGTCTTTTTCCTAGTTGGAGTGGGAATCTCTAAAATAGTCTGAACAGGAGCTACTTTACCTTGACCCACAACATAACCAAGGTAAGTTACAGTGGCATGTCCGAATTCACTTTTAGCTAAGTTAATAGTTAAGTTAGCTTTGGAAAGCCTTTCAAACAATTTCTCCACTGCAGTAATGTGTGCTTGCCAAGTATTTCCCATCACCAAATCATCAATATAAGCATCTGTATCTTTCAATCCTTGAATCACAGAGTTAATCATCCTCTGGAAAGTACCTGGGGCATTCTTCATCCCAAATGGAAGAACATTATATTCATATAACCCAGATGGAGTTACAAATACAGAAATCTCTCTACCCCTATCCATTAATGGAACACACCAATACCCTTTCAATAAATCAATCTTTGTAAGGAACTTTGCTTTTCCAACTTTATCTACACAATCATCCACTCTAGGAATTGGATATGCATCTGTTTTCGTTACAGCATTCACTTTCCTATAGTCCGTACAAAACCTAATACTACTGGTTTTGGCACCATAACACAAGGTGAACTCCAGTTCGAGTTAGAAGGTCGAATAATATTATTTTCTAGCATATATTTAATTTCTTTCTCAGCAAGTTCACATTTTCCCATGTTCATCCTATATGGATGTTGTTTAATGGGTTTGGCGTCTCCAACATCTACATCATGTGAAGCTACAGTGGTCCTTCTAGAAACAAATGTCTGGAAACAAATCCTTATATTTAACAATTAATTGTTTCATTTGCTGCTTCTCCCCTGGCTGTAAATGTGCTAATTTCTCATCAATATTTTCCAGAATGGTTGAGTTTGGTAATCTGACAGAAACAACATTAGGGTTAGAATAAGTTTCAGATGAATTATCTATTATGTTCTTAGTAAGATCAAACTTATTATCATTAACCACAACAGTCACAGTAGCAGACTGTTTCTCAAAATATGGCTTTATCATATTTCTATGGCAAAGTTGAGTTGGCCTTCTACCATCTGGAGTTTTTATCACGTAATCCACATCATTGATTTTAGACACAATTTCATATGAAATTTAGCTTGTAACGGATTCATTTGCACTGGGAAAAGGACCAGCACCTTAACTCCATGTTTAAGCATCCTCATCCTAGCTTCTTTATCATACCAGGTTTTCATTTTCTCCTGAGCCAATTTTAAATTTTCCTTGGCTAAGCTACAAGCTTTATGTAATCTGTCCTTAAATTTTAAAACATAGTCCAACAAATTAGTGTGTACCTCTTTATTAATCCATTGTTCTTTTAATAAAGCCAAAGGTCCTCTAAATCTATGCCCAAATACAAGTTCAAATGGACTGAAACCTAAGGATTCCTGTACTGATTCCCTCAACTGCAAACAGAAGTAAGTGTATACTCTCATCCCAATCATTTTCATTTTCCACACAATAAGTCCTAATCATAGTCTTGAGGATAGAATGAAACCTCTCCAAGGCACCTTACATAGAAACATAGAGACATAGAAAATAGGTGCAAGAGTAGGCTATTCGGCCCTTCAAGCCTGCACCACCATTCAGTATGATCATGGCTGATCATTCAACTCAGAACCCTGTACCTGCTTTCTCTCCATACCCCCGATCCCTTTAGCCCCAAGGGCCATATCTAACTTCCTCTTAAATATAGCCAATGAACCAGCCTCAACTGTTTTTTGTGGCAGAGAATTCCACAGATTCACCAGTCTCTGTGTGAAGAAGTTTTTCCTCATCTCGGTCCTAAAAGGCTTCCCCTTTATCCTTAAACTGTGACCCCCTTGTTCTGGACTTCCCCAACATCAGAAACAATCTTCCTGCATCTAGCCTGTCCAATCCCTTTAGAATTCTATATGTTTCAATAAGATCCCCCCTCAATCTTCTAAATTCCAGTAAGTATAAGCCTAGTCGATCCAGTCTTTCTTCATATGAAAGTCCTTCCATCCCAGGAATCAATCTGGTGTACTCCCTCTATGACAAGAATGTCTTTCCTCAGATTAGGGGACCAAAACTGCACACAGTACTCTAGGTGCGGTCTTACCAAGATTCTGGATGGTATGCAGACGAAGTGATTTGCTTAGCTCCCAATTTATAAACTATCTGTTAAAACAATCCAGACATAAAGTTACTGCCTTGATCAGATTGTATTTCCTTAGGCAACCCAAAATAAGTAAAATATTTTATAAGAGCCTTTGTTACCGTTTTAGCTGTTATATTCCTAAGTGGTACTGCCTCTGGAAACCTAGACATAGTGCACATGATAGTCAACAAGTGCTGATAACCAGTTTTTGTTTTTGGTAATGGACCTACACATTCTATAATAATTTTAGAAAATGGTTCACCAAATGCTGGAATAGGTTGTAGAGGAGCCACTGATTTAATTTGATTTGATTTACCCACAATTTGACAAGTATGGCATGTTCTACAAAACATTACCACATCTTTTCTTAAACCAGGCCAGTAAAAATGTTTTAAAATCTTATCCACAGTTTTCCTTACCCCTTTTTGTCCACCCAAGGGCACACTATGGGCTAAAGTTAAAATCTCATTTTGATAAACTTTAGGAACAACTACTTGGTAAACAACATTCCATTCATCACTTGCAGGAATTGTAGGCGATCTCCACTTCCTCATCAACACTCCTTTTTCAAAGTAATATCCCACTGGCACCTTCTCAATTTCACTATCAGGTAGAGCTTGTTCTTCTAATTTTATAATTTCAGGGTCTCTACCCTGCTCTGCTATCATCTCCTTCCGAGACAGAGACAAATCTTCATGGTCAGAATCTTGTTCAAACAATGAGGGTAAGAAAGTTTCTGACACATCCTCAAAACTCGAATCCTGAGTTGAGCAGTCATGAGTAACAACCTCATTCTGCACATCAATCTTTTTAGCCATAGCTTGTGTTATCACACAGGAAGAATCTGTGTTAGAATCCATCCATGGTTCCTCTGACTCTATTGTCAAATGCGCTTCAGGGAAAACTTGTCCACCTGCCAAATCATTACCTAACAATAAAGAAATAACCTTCAGAGGTAAGCTAGGCTGTAGTCCTACTTTAACAAGTCCTGTAACTAACCCTGATCTTAAATTCACTTTATGCAGATGTACAGGCATAAAGGCACTCCCAACACCTCGTATATAATTTACCTCACCAGTATCAGTCTCTTCATGAAACTTTAACAAACTGTCTAACATCAGTGATTGAGAAGCTCCAGTATCCCTAAGGATTTTTATTGGCACCGGAGTAGATTCTTCTTTCAAGGATACAAATCCTTCAGTTATAAAATGATCATATCCCCTTCTAACTTGGTCAGACTCTAACAAAACCTCATTTGTGTTTATCAAACCCTGTGATTTTACAGGTGTTTCAGTATGTTGCACACAAGCATTTGTGGATGCTTCCTTCTCTTTCTTTTTCAATCGGAAACAGTTAGCTATTACATGAACAGGTTTCTTACAATAATTACAAATGGGACCAAATTGTCTTTCCTTCACAGGTTTTCCTTCCTCTTTACCTTTCTCACTAACTTCTGATTTAATTTCTGATTTACCTTGATTCACTATGTTATTTTTCCTTTTAAAAGTTCTACCCTGAGAAAATTTATTCTTATGAATTAAAGCATACTCATCAGCTAATTTAGCAGAGTCCTGCAATGTAGCAGTGTGTCTCTCATTTAAGTATGTCCTTATCTCACCAGGAATGTTCCTTTTAAACTCCTCCATTAAAATCAGCTCTTTCAATTTATTATAGTTCCCATTTACATTTTTAGAGGAAACCCATCTCTCAACACACAGCTTTATCATAGGCAAATTCCACATACATTTTCTCCACAGATTTCTTCAAATTTCTGAATCTTTCTCTATAAGCTTCTGGGACAACTCATATGCTTTCAATATCTACTGCTTCACAATATCATAATCAAGTGCTTGCTCAGCAGTTAAAGTTGTGCAGTTAAAGCAGTTAAAACCTGTTGTGCTTTGCCTTTAATTACACTCCGCAACAACACTGACCATTTCTCTTTCGGCCAGTCTGAAATCAGAGCAATCGTTTCAAAATGTTGAAAATATTTCTCTACTTCTTTTTCACTAAATGGAGGGACCAATTTAATTTCCTAACTAACAACAAATGTTTTTCTAGAACCAGGAGACTGATTCTCAGACTTTAACTCCACTGTCTTAAGTTCAAATTCCCTCTGTTTATCCTCAGCTTCTAACCTATGTAATTCCAAGTTAGCTTCCAACTGTTTCTTATTATTTTCAGCTTTTAATCGACTTAATTCCAATTTAGCTCGCAATTCCTTCTGTTTTAATTCAGCTTCTATTTTTAACTTTTCCAACGCTAATTGTTCCGACTGTAACTGAATTGCTGCTTTATTCACAGGAAACCGATCTAAAACCAATACATCAAACACACCTGAATCTATATAGTGTTCCACGATTTTTCTCTGAATTACAGGCTTTTTTGTATCTTTCAAAACACCTTTATGTTCCAACCTGTTAACAATGTCTAATGCATCTTTTTTTTTTGCCTTTGCTAAAAACTCTGCGTCTGGTGAAGCCTGGAATTCTTCAATACTCATTGTTGCTGAATACCACTCACAAGCCAATCAAAAAAAAAAGAATCGAGTATTCCCTTTTTCCAAAACACCAATTAAATATCAAACAAGCATTTAAACTCATAAATGGTTCATCCTGGACGAGCCCCCTATTTGTTACAAATCAGCAACAATGAATATATGATTGGAGACAGGTTTTTTTATAAGAAATAAAACATTTATTAAACACTGTAAAAACACCAAAAAGAAAACAAATGATTAACTTAACCAGAAGTAAACTGCGATATGGCAGCTCGAACAGTTCTTAAAGCGAGAATGCAAAAACAGTTCCTAGAAGTAGTAATGCGAAAGTCCAAATGCTTACACAGTCCGTTAAAGGAGAGACTTCTTCAAATGATTTAAATTCTCTTTCCTGGAGTTAACTGCTGATCCTAGCCGAAGTATGTTATTCCCCGGAGGATTTACTATCATAGGAAATAAAATGGCTTAAAGGCACTAACCTTTCCTTGACGAAACTTTGTATCCAACCATCTGCTCTTCTGGCAGAACAGGAGTTCTTATAGATACTCGTGACTAATTCCTCATGCGAAGATTAAACAAAGGTCAAATCTGTTTCACCGTCGACATTAACTTTCCCAATCCTTCAGGATTTCCGAACTCCTTTAAAATCTTCACTCTCCACTGACCAAACTGGCAGCATTATAGCGAAACATCTGGCACTAAACTTTGAGACTTAAAACTGAAAGTAAAACTCCACTTTTAAACGAAACTGTGTCATAATATCGGAAACATAGCAACATGGACTCTGGCGAATTCAGCCACGAACTGCCCATGTCACAGGGTGGGGTTCTCCTTTTATACCCTGTAAACAAAAACTATCACATGGCCTCTCACTGGTGGGAAAATGACGTCACTCCACCATCGCAAGACCATTACCTCATCTCCAGCATAGCCTCAATTACATCATGGACACATGAGAGGTACAAGATACCCAAGGGTATGTAACAACGGCAAAATACATTGGATGAATTCCTCCATCAATATCTATTTGGAACTAGTACACAATTTTATGTTACTGGAGTAGTATTGGTTGTGTTGTAATTTGTTTTGTATTTAATTAAATACATAATTAGTTACTTAGTTTGTCATTTTTATACCTTCTTAAATTATTTTCATGAAACTTTGCTTAATTGGGCCAAAATGTACTGGACTCGATGTGTCTTGATTAACTGGAATCTACTGTATTTTAGTCTTGTTTCCCCTTTAAGCATACATTACTTTCTTCATCCCTAATAGAGTTGTAGCTCTCAGTCTTAGTTCCTGAAGTTCTGAGAAGAATAAACTGAAAGTTTACATGTGAATGAAAAAGATAAATGCATGCAGTGACATTTATTAGTTTAGAAATTCCCATAATGTTTTACGGGTGTTGAAGTACTTTGGAAATGGAATGATCTATACAATGTTTGATGGCAAAATTTAAATGACATGTGGTAATAACATTGGAGAGAATAGTACAAATTAGCCCCTTTAGAAATGTTTTAATTACTGAAGCGGGTGTTATTTCAATAATATCCAATTATTTCAAGGTCCTAAAAATATACTTAAAAATATTGAAAAGGCATTGATCTATATTGGATGAAAGGTTCTTCAACCTAAAAATGTTAACTTTTTTTTTTATAACAGATGCAGCCTGCCCTGAATGCTTTCAACATTTTCTGCCTTCATTGTTACATTGATCCATATACACTCAGTGGTCAATTTGATAGATACCTCCTGTATCAAATAAAAGAACCACTGAGTGTATGTTTCTGGGGCTCTGCTGCTGTAGCCCATTCACTTGGAGGTTTTGACATGCTGTGCATTCAGAGATGCTCTTCTGTACACCACTATTATAATGTATGGTTCTTTGAGTTACTATTGCCTTCCCGCCATTTTGAAATATTCCGACCAATCTCCTCTGACCACCTCTCATTAACAAGGCGTTTTCACCCACAGAACTGCCAGTCACTGGATATTTATTCTTTTTGTTTTTCACATCATTGTCTGTAAACTCTAGGGACTGATATGCTTGAATATCCCAGGACATCAGGAGTTTCTGAGATACTAAAACTATACCGTCTGGCACCAACAATCATTCCACTGTCAAAGTAACTTACAGCACGTTTCTTCCCTATTCTGATGTTTGTTCTGAATAACAACCAAACCTTTTGATCATGTCTGCATACTTTATTCAATTAGTTACTGCCACATGATTGGCTGATTAAATATTTCCATTAACAAGAGGTGTACGGGTGTACCTAATAAAATGGTTACTGAGTGTATATTATCTTATTCTTTTCACCAGTTTTTGAATTGTTATTTTCTCTGCTAACATGTTTTATAGCTTCACTGCAAAGAATGGACAAAGATTTTGATTCCAAAATGTAACAGTGTTGAAAAAACTGTGGAACAAATAGTAGAAGTGTTTTTAGAAATCTCTGATTCAGTGCTGGTGAAACAAATTAATGAAACTGAAAAAGAACCAGGTAAGAACCATTCCTGTAGAAGGGTCTTGGCCCGAAATATCAACTGTTTATTCTTTTATATAGATGCTGCCTGGCCTGCTGAGTTCCTCCAGCATTTTGTTTGTGTTGCAAGAACCTTTCCATGATTTTATAACTGATCTGAGGTCTAAATCCTCTAATTTGTTAATATCTGTAGTTCGTAAAAATCTCTCAGCCTCAAATTGATAATTAAGAATTTATATGGCTTCAATTGTCAAAAGAGATTTCCTTTGTAACTTTCCGCTGGAGGAGGAAAATAAAAACTGCAAACATTGGAAATCCAAATCAAAACCAGAAAGTATTTGAAACATGAAACATGAAACTTGAAACCTTGTTGGTAGAGTTAAAAAACTGCATAGGTAAAAATATCTTGATGGGAGTTTTATATAGGCCTCCGAACAGTAGCCAGGATGTGTGATAGAAAAGATAAATAAAAAGAGCAATGTTACAATGGTTATCAGGGATTTCAATATGTGGGTAGACTGGGAAAATCCCGGCCTCCGGATCCAGCACATTATTCTCCACAACTTCTGCTACCTTCAACAGGACCCCACCACTAAGCACATCATTCCCTCTCTACTCCTCTCCGCTTTCTGCCGGGATCATTCCCTCTGCGACTCCCTGGTCCACACCATCCCTCCACATGGATCTCCCACCTGGCACTTATCCCTGCAAGCCTAAGTACTACACCTGTCCCTACACTTCCTCTCTTACCACCATTCAGTGCCCCAAACAGTCCTTCCAGGTGAGGCAACACTTCACTTGTGAGTCCGTTGGGGTCACCTATTGCATCTGGTGCTCCCGGTGCTGCCTTCTCTACATTGTTGAGACCCGATGTAGATTGGGGGATTGCTTCGTCGAGCACCTCCGCTCCATCCACCACAACAGACAGGATCTCCCAGTTCCAACCCACTTCAACTCTGCTTCACATTCACATTCGGGTATGTCCATAAATGGCCATTCGGATATGTCCAAACTCAGGTTGGAGGAGCAACACCTCATATACCGTCTGGGTAGTCTCCAGCCCCTTGGCATGAACATTGAATTCTCCAACTTTGCTCCCCCTCCCTTCCCCCATCCCAGTTTCACTCTGCCTCCTCCAGCTGCCTATTACCTCCTTCATGGTTCTGTCTTCTTCTACTACCCATAGTGCTTTCCCCTTACATTCCTTCTTCACCTTTCCTGCCTATCCCCTCCCTGCTTCCCCTCTCCCACCTCTTGATCTTTCCCCTTACTGGTTTTTCACCTGGCACCTACCAGCCTTCTCCTTCCCACCCTCCCCCACCTTCTTTATAGGGCCCGTGATGAAGGGTCTTGGTCCGAAACGTTGACTGTTCGTTTCCATGGATGCTGTCCGATCTGCTGAGTTCTTCCAGTGTGTTGTGCGTGTTGGGAAAATCAGTTGGTGCTGGATCCCAAGATTAGGAATTTGTAGAATGCCTACAAGATGGCTATTTAGAACAGCTTGTGATTGAGCCCACTGGGAAGAAGGCAATTCTGGATTGGGTGTTGTGAAATGAACTAACTTTCATAAGGGTACTTAAGGTAAAGGAATACTTAGGAGGAAGTGATCATAATATAGAGTTCACCCTAAAGTTTGAGAGGCAAAGCTAAAATCACATGTATCGGTATTGAAGTGGAGTAAAGGGAACTACAGAGGCTTTAGAGAAGAAATGGTCAAAATTGATTGGAAGGGGACAACACAGATGGCAGCAGAGCTGCAATGACTACAGTTTCTGGCAGTAATGTGAAGACATAAGATCAAAGTTCAAAGTAAATTTATTAAGAAAGTACATACTATATATGTCATCATTTATTGCTCTGAGATAGTTGTTCTTGTGGGCAATTAACAGTAAATACAAGGAATCACAACAGAATCAATGAAAAGAAACTGCCCAAAAGATGAACAAACTGGTATGAGATGCACCCAGCCATGCTAGCTTCTGAGGTTTAGAAGCTCTAACTCTCGGAGTATGGTTAACTGATGTGGTCCCTTTAAGGGTTCAGGACCATCCTGCTAATTGTCAATCATGTTTTAGGCACCAAGAATTGAGTATTTAAAGAGCACCTGAATGGAGCCTCGGTGCTCAATGGTAATCCCAACCAAGGATATTGCCTAGCATTATGTCTTGTGCTCAGTTCTCGATTCAGTTTTATTCCGTGTTACGATCCTAACCTCAAATACTCCAGCATTTGGGTCCAAGCCATCCTCATCAAGGATTCATGTCACACAAACAACCAACGTGCAAAAGACAACAAACTGCAAATACAAAAAGAAAGAATACCTAGAAAAGGTCTTGTATCTCCTTCCTGATGGCACCAATGAGAAGAGAGTATGGCATGGATAGTAGGTGCCCTTAATGATGGATGCTGCTTTCCTACAACAGTACTCTTTTGGGATGGTTTTACCCATGATGGACTGGGCTGTATCTATAACATTTTGTAGATTTTTCAGTTCAAAGACGTTGGTGTTTCCATACCAGGCCAAGATACAACCAGCCAGTATACACTCTGCTATGCATCTGTAGAAGTTTGTTAAGGCTTTAGCTGAATCCCTGAAAACTTCTCAGAAAGTAGAAACACTACTGTGCTTTCTTTGTAATGGCACTTTATGCTGGTCCAGGATGGTTCCTCTGAAATGATAATGCTGAGAAAGTTAAAGCCGCTGATCCTCCACCTCTGATCCAATGATGAGGACTGGCTGATGAACCTTGGGTTTCACTTCTTGGAGTCAATAATCAGCTCTTTAGTTTTGCTGATGGTGAGTCAGAGGTTGTAGTGCGCCACTCAGCCTGATTTTTAGTCTCCTTCCTATATGCCAATATGTCACCATTATTGATTTGGCTGACGACAGTGGTGTCATCAGCAAACTGAAATATAGCATTAGAATTGTGCTTAGCCTCACAATCATAAGCATAAAGCAAGTAGAGCAGGGTGTTAAGTACACAGCCTTGTGGTTCACCTGTGCTGATATGATTGTGGAGAAGATGTTGAGCATCAGTTCATCACAAAGAAGAAGAAGCATTCTAAAGGGAAAATGTGGCAACCGCGGTTGAGAAAGGAAGTCAAAAGCAGCATAGAAACAAAACAGAAGGCATGTAATATAGCAAGAATTAGTGGAAAGATAGACTATTAGGAAGTTTTTAAAAATCAACTGAAGCATGTAGTGAGGCCAGTAATAAGAACATTATTAATTTAACTTCTGGACCATTGCTACACCACCATCAAGAATGCCTACCATGCTATTCTATGTCCTCACTTTGAGAAGCCTGATCACCTGGCTGTACTACTCTCTGAGTATAGGCAGAAACTGAAAACTGGAGCACTAATAGTGTGGACCAAGAAGTTATGGACAAGGGAAACATAGGAGTGCCTTGAATCGGTGGACTGGACTGGACTCAGGGATTCATCTTCGAACCTGGATGAGTATGCTGCAGTTGTAATTGACTCCATTGAAATCTGTGTGGATGAGTGTGTGCCTACAAAGACTTACTGTACATTCCCAAACCAAAAGCCGTGATTGAACCAGGAGGTACATCGTCTGCTGAAGGCTAGATCTGTGGCATTCGAAGTCTGGCACCCAGGCCTGTACCAGAAAACTAGGTATGATTTATGGAGGACTATTTTCAGGGTGAAGAGATAATTTTGCATGATGTTGGAGGTGACATTAGATGTATGACAACTCTGGCAGTGTTTGGAAGACATTACTTTCTACAAAATGAAACACAATAGCATGAATGGTAGTGATGCTTCACTACCAGAGGAACTGAATAACTTCTATGCCCACTTTGAAAGGGAGAATATGACTACTGTGAAGATCTCTGTCTCAGAGGCTGATGTTAGACTGTCTTTAAAGAGAGTGAACCCTCACAAGGCAGAAGGTCCCAATGGAGTACCTGGTAAGGCTCTGAAAACCTTTGCCAACCAACTGGTGGGAGTATTCAAGGACATTTTTAACCTTTCACTGCTACAGGCAGAAGTTCTCACTTGCTTCAAAAAGGCAACATTTATACCAGTGCCTAAGAAGAATAATGTGAGCTGTGTTAATGATATCACCAGGTAGCATTCACATTGACAGTGATGAAATGCTTTGCGAGGCTGGTCATGACTAGACTGAACTCCTGCCTCAGTAGGACCTCGACCCATTGCAATTTGCCTATTGCCACAATAGGTCAACAGCAGACACAATCTCAATGGCCCTTCACACGGCCTTAGACCACCTGGATAACACAAACACCTATGTCAGGATGCAGTTCATCGGCTATAGCTCAGCATTTAATACCATCATTCCCACAACCCTGATTGAGAAGTTGCAGAACCTGGGCCTCTGTACCTCCCAATTGGATCCTCAACATCCTAAACGGAAGACCACAATCTGAAGACAATCTATACTGGTGCACCTCAGGGATGTTTAGTTAACCCACTGCTCTACTCTCTATATACCCATGACTGTGTTGCTTGACGTAGCTTAAATACTATCTATAAATTTGCTGATACAACCATTGTTGGTAGAATCTGAAATGGTGACGAGAGGGCGTACAGGAGTAGTATATGCCAACTAGTGGAGTGGTGTCGCAGCAACAATCTGGCGCTCAATGTCAGTAAGATGAAATAGCTGATTGTGGACTTCCGGAAGAGTAAACTGAAGGAACACATACCAATCCTCACAGAGGAATTGAGAGTGAGCAGTTCAAATTCCTGGGTGTCAAGGTCTCTGAGAATCTAACTTGGTCCCAACATATCAATGCAGTTATAAAGAAGGCAAGACAGCAACTATACTTCATTAGGAGTTAGAAGAGATTTGGTTTGTCAACAAGTACACTCAAAAACCACTATAGATGTACCATGGAGAGCATTCTGACAAGCTGCATCACTGTCTATTATGGGGTGGAGGAGGGGTGTACTGCACAGGACCGAAAGAAGCTACAGAGGGTTATAAATTTAGTCTGCTTCATCTTCAGTACTAGCCTACAAAGTATCAGAATCATAATCAGAATCAGGTTTATTATCACCGGCATGTGATGTGAAATTTGTTAACTTAGCAGCAGTAGTTGAATGCAAAATCTAATCCAGCAGAGAAATGATAATAATAATAAAACAATAAATAAACAAGTAAATCAATTACATATATTGAATAGATTAAAAAACATGCAAAAACAGAAATACTGTACATTAAAAAGAGTGAGGTAGTATCCAAGGTTCAATGTCCATTTAGGAATCGGATGGAAGAGGGGAAGAATTGCTGAATTGCTGAGTGTGTGCTTTCACATTTCTATATCTCCTACCTGATGGTAACAATGAGAAAAGGGCATGCCCTGGGTGCTGGAGGTCCTTAATAATGAACGCTGCCTTTCTGAGACACCACTCTCTAAAGATGTCCTGGGTACTTTGTAGGCTAGTACCCAAGATGGAGCTGACTAGACTTACAACCTTCTACAGCTTCTTTCAGTTCTGTGCAGTAGACCCTCCATATCAGGCAGTGATGCAGACTGATGACCCAGATACTCCTCCGTAAGATTCCACAGTTATTTTGCTCATTTCACAATCATGACTGCAAGTGTTGTTGCTCCCAAGCTCCCTGAGTTCTGGCAGGAATATGACGCGTTTGGTTTGCTCAGGCAGAGGCCCAGTTCACAGTGGTGGGATTCTCGCAAGCCCACACAAAATATTACTACATCGTCACAGCATTAGACAGCTCCATGATGACCAAGGGTGATGATAGCAACTATCCCCTCTCCCCAGAAGTCCACAGGTATGAGATTCTTAAAGCAACTCTCTCTAGAGACTTTCGAACTTTACGAGTCTGAGTGCACCTGTTGGCTCCTCACACTGCCTGGCCTAAGTTACTCCAAGCCGTTGGAGTTAATTGATCACATGTTGTCCCTCCTTGGCTGACATCAGCCATATTTCATCTTCAGAGAACTCTGCCATTCAATCATGGGCTGATCCAGTTCTTCCAGTTATCCCCACTTCCATGCCTTCTCCCCATACCTTTTGATGCCCTGGCTAATCAAGAACCTATCTATCTCTGCCTTAAATGCACCAAATGACTTGGCCTCCACAGCTGCTCATGGCAACAAATTCCCTCTGACTAAAGTAATTTCTCCACATCTCAGTTCTAAAAGGACATCCTTCAATCCTGAAGTTGTGCCCTCTTGTCCTAGACTCCCCTACCATGGGAAATATCTTTGCCATATCTAATCTGTTCGGGTTTTTTAACATTTGGAATGCTTCTATGAGATCCCCGTCATTCTCCTGAACTCCAGGGAATACAGCTCAAGAGCTACCAGTTATGCGATAAACCTTTCATAAACCTTTCACGACCAAACTACGTAACAGTTTCTTCCCCCAAGCTATTAGACTCCTCAATACCCAGAACCTGGACTGACACCTCACCTTATTGTCCTGTTTATTATTTATTGTAATGCCTGCACTGTTTTTGTGCACTTTATGCAGTCCTGTGTAGGTCTGTAGTCTAGTGTAGCTTTCTCTGTATTGTTTTTTTTACGTAGTTCAGTCTAGTTTTTGTACTGTGTCATGGTCCTGAAAAACATTGTCTCATTTTTACTATGTACTGTACCAGCAGTTATGGTCGAAATTACAATAAAAGTGATTTGACTTGACTTGACTTGATTCCTGGAATCATTCTCGTGAATCTTTGCTGAACCCTCTCCAATGTCAGTGTATCCTTTCTAAAATAAGGAGCCCAAATCTGCACACAGCATTCCAAGTGTGGTCTCACAGGTGCCTTATAGAGCCTCAACATCACATCCCTGCTCTTATATTCTATACCTCTAGAAATCAATGCCAGCATTGCATTCACATACCTCACCACTGACTCAACCTGGAGGTTGACCTTAGGGTATCCTGCACAAGGACTCCCAAGTCCCTTTGCATCTTGGCATTCTGAATTCTCTCACCACCTAAATAATAGTCTGCCTGTTTATTTCTTCCACCAAAGTACATGACCATACACTTTCCAACATTGTATTACATTTGCCATTTCTTTGTCCATCCCCAAAACTATCTAAGTCTCTCTGAAGGCTCTGTTTCCTCAGCACTACCTGCTCCTCCCCCTATCTTTGTGTCATCGGCAAATTTAGCCACAAATCCATTAATCCCATAGTCCAAATCATTTACATACATTATGAAAAGCAGCACTGACACCAGCCCCTGTGGAACTCCACTGATAACCGGCAGCCAGCCAGAATAGGATCCCCTTATTCCCACTCTCTGTTTTGTACCGATCAGCCAATGCTTCACCCACGCTAGTAACTCCCCTGTAATTCCATAGGCTTTTATCTTGCTAAGCAGCCTCATGTGCAGCATCTTGTTAAAGGCCTTCTGAAAATCCAAGTACGTCACATCTACTGCATCTCCTTTGTCTACCCTGCTTGTAATTTCCTCAAAAAATTGCAGTAGGTTAGTTAGGCAGGATTTTCCTTTGAGGAAACCATGCTGGCTTTGGCCTATCTTGTCATGTGCCTCCAGTTATTCTGTAATCTCATCCCTAACAACTGATTTCAACAACTTTTAAATAGCAGAATAACATTTGCAATTTACCAGTCATCCAGTACATTGCCAGAATCTATCGATTCCTGAAAGATCATTGTTAATGGCTCTGCAATCTTTCCAGCTACTTCTTTCAGAACCCGAGGGTGCATTCCATCAGGTCCAGAAGATTTATCCATCCTCAGAGCATTAAGCTTCCTGAGCACCTTCTCAGTCATAATTTTCACTGTACTGCACTGCACTTCCCTGACGCTCTTGAATGTCTGGTATATTGCAGATGTCTTACACTGTGAAGACTAATGCAAAATACACATTCAGTTCCTCAGCCATCTCCTTGTCTCTTGTTACAATATCTCCAATGTCATTTTCTATCGGTCCTATATCTACTCTCAACTCTCTTTTACCCTTTATATACTTAAAAAAGCTTTTAGTATCTTCTTTGATATTAGTCACCAGCTTCCTTTAATAATTCATCTTTTCCTTCCTAATGACTTTCTTAGTTTCCTTCTGCAAGTTTTAAAAAACTTCCCAATTCTCTATCTTCCCATTAGCTTTGGATTCCTTGTATGCCTTCTCTTTTACTTTGGCACTGACTTAACTTGTCAGCAACAGTAGTGTTCTTCTTCCATTCGATAAATTCCTCTTATTTGAAATACGTATATCTGTCTTGCACTTCCCTCATTTTTCACAGAAACTTCAGCATTGCTGCCCTGCTGTCCTTCCTGCTAGTGTCCCTTTCCAGTCAACCTTGGCCAGTTCCCCTCTCATGCCATTGTAATTTCCTTTATTCCACTGAAATACCGACGCATTGGAATTTAGTTTCTCCTTCTCAGATTTTGAAGTGAACTTCAATCATATTGTGATCACTTTTTCCTCATGGTTCCTTAACCTTAAGCTCTTTTATCTCCTCCAGATCATTGCACAACACCCAATCCAGCACAGGTGATCCCCAGTGGGCTCAATAACAAGCTGTTCTAAAAAGCCATCCCTTAGATATTCTACAAATTCTCTCTCTTGAAGTCCAATACTGGCCTGGTTTTCCCAATCCACTTTCACGTTAAAATCCACAATGATTATCAGGACATTGCCCTTCTGACATGCCTTTTCTATCTCCTCCTGTAATTTATAACCCACATCCCTGGCTGCTGTTTGGAGGCCTGTATACAACTGCCATTAGGGTCCTTTTACTCTTGCCATTTCTTAACTCTTTCAGTTATGAGCAATACCACAATGACTTTGAGTTCTAAAAACAGCAGATTCAGATTAAAATTAAGCTTTTTATGTTATGTCACATGTACATCAAAACACACAGTAAAGTATGTTGTTTGTGTTGAGAATATGCACTCACTCACACACCTTGTCATTCCACTGTTGTTGCAGTGAGTGTACACACTTCAATGTCTTCAATATACTTCAATATCCAGTATATTCTCAATATTAACCCATTGTTTTCCCTTCACATTACTATGTACATTCAGATTCAGACACTAAAGTTTAGTTTAATTCCAAACCAAGCGTGATTTGGTTTTATGGTGCCTTTCCCATCATACACAGCAGAATATTTTAATTTACTAATCGGGATGTGTAAGTGTGTATATGTTGTTTGTATACTGTGTTTAAGGTAGATACTTCGAAGTTCAAAATAAAATTTATTATCAGAGTACATACATGTCACCACATACCACCCTGAAATTTCTTATTCCTGTAGGCATACTTAGCAAATCTATAGAACAGCAAGTGTAAACAGGATCAATGAACAATAAACTGTGGAAATTCATTGATGCTGCCTGACCTGTAAGGAGTCAACATCAAGATGGCCCTGCCAAACAATGAATCCTTAGGGTGACATCTTCCAGTTAGCAAATCTATCCAATTATTTAACTTTGTCTACACCTTTTTCTTGGTTTTCTTGTCTTGTTTGTGTTATGGAAACTGTTTGAAACTCAATTGAAGGATCTAGCGCTATACTGTGTCCGGAGAGCTGTCACATGAAAATCAGAGACAGGGTCCAAAAAGTTCTGAAAACACAAGCTGACTTGTGGAAAAGACCATGAACATCTCCATCTCAAAGCAGCAAGGAAGATTGAATGTAGAGAGGGCCAGCAGCTGGACTGGCCCATTTGGCCCTGCAGTCAGCACATTTGGCCCCAGATTGGTGGCATTTGGACCAGGGTCGGTGGTCACTCTTTACAAAAGGGCTGAGTTTGTGTGGCTGCTCTCCTCATATGCAGACAAAAAGATGTTTCCCATATTCTGAGATTTATGTGATTATTGGACAGTTTCATTTAGTTTTCTGGTGTTTTCTTTCTTGTGGCTGAATGGCAGATGGGTGATCTGTTAATTTTTGCATGTAAGGGGGTGGGGTTTGGTGCTACTGCCACTATTTTTTCTGCGAGTGAGGGTATTGGAGATTGGGGATTGTTATGTGTAGGAAGTCAGTGATTGTTATTGTGGCTGTTTTTTAGCTGTGGGGTTAGGGGAATCTTGGGGTCTGCAAATTTTGTTACTTTTCTTTTTCATGCGTGGGAGTGTTTATGTCTTTTCTTAGATCAACACTTACGTTTCTTTCTATATTTAATAGCTATCTGGAGTAGACAAATAACAGAGTTGTATCATACATGCATACTTTAACAATAAAATGAACCTTTGAATCTTTGATAGAAATAAGTAATAACAGCATGAAATAACACAATAAAGAGTCTTTGAAGTTAAGCCATTGATTGTGAGAACATCAGAAATAGAATAAATGTAGTTATCCTCTTTTGTTCAAGAGCCTGATGGTTGAGGATATTAACTATTCTTGAACCTGATGGTATGAGCTCTGAGGCATTTGTATCTTCTACCTAATGGCAGCAGCAAGACAGCAACGTTTCATGTAGATATGCTTAATTGTTGGGAGGGCTTTACCCATGATGTACTGGGCCAAATCCACTACCTTCTGTAGGATTTTCTGCTCAAAGGCGTTGGTGTTCCCATGCCAGGCCATAATGCAGCCAGTTAATATACTTTCCACCATACATCTGTAGAAGTTGCCAAGATTTTGAATGACATGCCGTATCTCTGCAGATACCTGAGGAAGTAGAGGCACAGTTGTGCTTTCTTTGCAATTACATTTATATGATGGGTCTAGGACAGGTCCTTTGAAATAGTGACATCCAGGAATTTAAAGTCACTGACCTCTACCTCTGATCTTCTGGATCATGGAGCTCTGGTTTCCCTCTCATGAAGTCTTCAATCAGTTCCTTGGTTTTATTGACATTGAGTGAGAGGTTGTTGTTATTACACCACTCAGTCAAATTTTGAATCTCCCTTCTGTATGCTGATTCATCACCACCTTTGACAGGGCCCACATCAGTGGTGTAATCAGCAAACTTGTATATGGTATTGAAGTTGAACTTAGCTGAACAGTCATACATCTAAAGCGAGTAGAGCAGGAGGGAAAGCACACATCCCTTTGGTGCTCCTGTGCTGATGGAGGTTCTGGAGGAGATGCTTTTACCAATCTGAACTGACTGGGGTCTGCAAGTGAGGAGATCCAGGATACAATTGCACAAAGTGGGTGCTGAATACAAGATCTTGGAGTTTACTGATTTGTTTTGAGGGGATGATGGTATTAAATGCTGAGCTGTAATCAATAAAGAGCATCTTGATGTATGCACCTTTGCTGTCCAGATGTTCCAGGGTTGTGTGAAGAACCAATGAGATGGCATCTGCTATGGATCTGTTGCTTCAGTCAGAAAATTGGAGTGGATCCAAGTTGCCCCTCAGACATGAGCTGATATGCTTCAACACCAGCCTCTCAAAACTCTTCATCACCGTGGATGTAAGTGCCACTGGGTGATTGAAACCTGCTTGAAGCAGGTGGGTACCACACACTGCTGAAGCAAGAGTTTGAAAATATCTGTGAGCACAGCAGCCAGTTGGTCAACATAGGTCTTCAGTACTTGGCCAGATTCTCTATCTAGACTGGTGCTTCCTTTGATTTGCTCTCTTTGATACACGGGCAGCCAGCACGTCATCTTCACATACTGAGACCAATGGATCATCGTGAGACATAGGGATGCATGACTCCTCCTCCCTGTTCTGGTGGTCAAAGCAAATGTAGAAGGCATTGAGCTCATCTGGAAGCGAAGCAAGAATTAACTTTGTAAGAAGTTATGGTATTCAAACCCTGCCACAGCTATTGAGTATCCATCGTTGATTCCAGTTTGGCCTGGAATCTCCACTTTGCCTGTGAAATGGCTTTCCAAAGATCATACCTGCACCTCTTGTAGCATTCTTGATCTCCATAAGACCATAAGACAAAGAAGCAGAGTCTGCTCCACCATTTCATCATGAGCTGATCCAATCTCCCCTTTAGTCCCATTCCCCTGCCTTCTCACCATAACCTTTGATGCCTTGACTACTCAGATACCTATCAATCTCTCCAGACTTGAATGCCTCTGATCTGGCTCTCAGCAGATTCCAGATTTCATGGTTCATCCATGGCTTCTGATTGGGGTAAACACTAAAATATTTTGTGGGGACACACTCATCTACAGCTGTTTTAATAAAATTTGTTATGTAGTCATTCAGGTCCTCTAATGGGTTCTTGAACACGGCCCAGTCCACTGACTAAAGTTAATCCTGTAACAGTGCCTCTGCCTCCAGCAACCACCTCTTAGTTGTCTTGATTTCTGAAGCCTTGTTTTTTAGGCTCTGTCTATGCGGGTATCAGGAGTATAGCCGAGTGGTCTGGTTTCCCAAAATATAGTCTAGGAAAGGAATGATAAGCCTTCCTTATCATTGTGAGGCAATGGTCTGCTGTCTGGTGTGACAGGTTGTGTGCTGGTGATAATTGGGCAAGGCAAAGTCACCAACTATAATTTGAAATGCCTCAGGATGGGCTGTTTTTTGCCTGCAGATGATATTGTACAGCTTCGTGAGTACTTGCTGATAATTGGCCACCGGTGTTATATAAACTGTGGTCAGGTTCACAGGTGAGATATCCTGACCTTCTAAGTTAGGGGAACAAGAGGTCAACATAACCCCAACGTTCGAACACCAAAGTGAATTGACTGAAATGCGCATGCTGCCACTGTTACCCTTACTAGAGTTCGCGTTCTGCCTGTCCAACCTGTTTATTTTGTAATATAATTGTGAGTACATCATATTCTAATTCATACGTAGTCTTTAGTTAGTTTTGTTGGTAATTAAAGATGATACATCCTAGTACCTAAAACAAAGGAGCTGTTCATCCTCAGTAGGGGAGAGTGATGGGGCTACAAGGAGTTCACACTGGATAAGAATAAGTACTTGTAGATAACATTTTGTAAACATTAGCATTTTTCTTACAATTTTCTCTAATTTTTGTAAGTTTGATTATCGCTGCATCTAAAGTCCTTATCAAACCCAGACATTTTTTTTGGTTATAACCCACGTATCTAACAAAAAGATATAATCAATATTTTCATGTAAATTTTGGTTTCAGAATTGGTTTCAAATTGGACACTTTAATACTGTTTTTCACTCCATAAATGCCATATGATCTGATGTGTCTGTCTAGAATTTTCTTAACTTGTTTCAAAATAAATGCCATCTTTCTTGTTCACATTTAATTTGATGAACTAAGCCAATTCGATTTCATATTAGTTACAAAGATAAAACTTAAAAGTTGTGGACTTGGCATGGGTTCCATACCTTATTAGTATTATTTCAAATCTTATGCCTCAGACTTAACAATTTATATCTTTTGATTAGAGCGTAGACGAATTGCATTTACGGATGAACCTGAGGAAGAGAAGTTGACTTTTAAGATTCACTCGACAGCTAAAGCAAATGTCGAACAAATCAAAAGAGATGAAGATTTTGAAAAGGTAAAAAGAACTTTTGTTATGGACTACCTACTTTAGAAAAGAAACACAAAGCTCTTTGAAGTTTATATTATTCAATTTTATGCTTTATTGTGGTAAATAATTGAAAATGCATTCTTTCTGAATGAATTAAGCAGCTTATTAAGGTCATTCCAGTATTTCTGATGAAGTAATACACACACATTTGTCATGTAATACATGCAAAAAAACACTCACAAAAACAAACATTCACAGCAGTTCTTTTGACCATTCATGGCTGAAATTGGATCACATTGTTCTGCTTTGGAAATGTGGGGCAAGAACAGGAATTAGGTTTACATCACATTTTATTCAGCTATGAAATTTAAAAAGTTAATCAAATACTTCACATTTAGTCTTGGAATGTGCTGAACTTAATTTTGCTGTTTGATTGGGGGTTTGGGAAGTGAATGCAATCTGAGTGACTTCGGGTGTGGTTCACTGCCAATTGTCCAGTTATTACATCTTTACTATGGGAGCTTTCTGTGGTCTATATGTTGTACAAGACAGATGAAAGAGAAATGAAGAAAGACTTATTCCATTCCTTTAATACTCTCTAGAATTCAGGATCACTATGTAACTGATTTTGCTAGCTTCTAGATAATTTTTGGCATCATTGGTTGATCTGTGTGTGTAAGCCAGTTTACTGAATTTTGCAATATTGAGATAGTTCCTGACTCAGGGAGCAGGGATCATTTGACTGAGTGGACATGTGGATTTCCAAGGCTTGCAGGCTCCCCAAATTTTCAGGGTATGATAGACTGCAATCCCGGGACACTTCAGGCATACCTTGAATATACAACTTGGGTCCTTTCAGGGAGTCAATTAAAGAAGATCTCATCATTAATGACTTGATTCTGGGAATTTGTATGACTCTTTTCAACTCAGGCAGTGTGTCTGCTATATTTTATCTAACTTACTATGTGGAAAGTCAAAGTGGGATAAAAGATGAGTTCTTCATTAACCTGTCATTGCTCGACAAGATGCACAGATTGCCTTTACACTGATAATCAGTAGACTGCAGAGAGTAATAGAGTTGTATAGCACCAAAATTGGTCAATGCTGTCAGTACCAATCTATAATAATCCCATTTAGGAGCACTTGGTCCATAACTTACTATGCCCTGGAATTCAAGTACTTGTCCAGATGTTTCTTAAATCCTGTGGAAGCATCCACCTCACCAATGTTTTCAAAGCAGTACATTCTGGAAGGCAACCATTGTCTGGGTGTAAGAAAATTTCTTTCAGATACCCTCTACATCTCTTAAAACTACGAAGTTTGTACTTAGGTCAAAGGCTTCTTACTTTCTAAGCTTCTTGTTCATCTGTGGAATTCTTTGCCACAGACAGCTGTGGAGGTCAGGTTTATATATATATTAAGGGCAAAGGTTGATAGATTATTGATTGGTCATGGTATGAAGGGATATGGGGAGAAAGCAGTTTATTGGGGTTGAGTGGAAAAATGGATGAAATGGTAGAGCAGACTCGATGCGCCAAATGGCCAAATTCTGTTGTTATATTTTATGGTCTTTTTTGAATTCCCCCTCAATCTTCTCTGCTCCAAGAAAAACGAACTAAAACTATGTGGCCTCTAGCTCTACCATCTAGACTTTGGCTACTATGTAAATGTAATTCTGCTGATATATGATCGTGATGTTTGGATAGTTTTGAGGGCATTCTGTAATGAAGCAAAGCTTAAATGTAGGTACAACAGTGCAGCACAGGAACAGGCCCTTTGGCACATCTGTGCTTAGCATGAGACCAATTTCAGCCACATAACACACACAAAATGCTGGAGGAACTCAGCAAGCCAGGCAGCATCTATGGAAAAGAGTGAATAGTCGATGTTTCAGGCTGAGACCCTTCATCAGGACTGGAGAAAAAAGGATGAGGAGTCAGAGTAAGAAGATGGGGGAGGGGAGGAAGCAACACAAAGTGATAGGTGAAACTGGGATGGAAGGGGAGAGGTGAAGTAACGAGCTGTGAAGTTGCTTGGTGAAAGAGATATAGAATTGGAGAAGGAGGAATCTGAGGAGAGGACAGAAGGCCATGGAAGAAAGAAGAGGAAGAGGAGCACCAGATGGAGGTGACTGGCAGGTAAGGAGATAAGGTGAGAGAGGGAATTGGGAATGGGGAAAAGTGAAGGAGGTCGGAGGCAAAACCGGAAGTTTGAGAAATCGATGTTCATGCTATCAGGTTGGAGGCGAGCCAGACTGAATGTAAGGTGTTGCTTCTCCAACCTGAGTGTGGCCTCATTGCAACAGTAGAGGAGGCCACGGTCTGACATGTCAGAATGGGAATGGGAGGTAGAATTAAAAATGGATGGCCACTGGGAGATCATAGCTTTTTCTGGCGGACAGAGTGTAGGTGCATCGGGTCTCACCAATATACAGGAGGCCACACCCAGAGCACTATATACAGTGGATGACCCCAAAAGACTCACAGGTGAAGTGTCGCCTCACCTGGAAGGACTGTTTGGGACCCTGAATGGCAGTGAGGGAGGAGGTGCAGTGACAGGTGTGGGTGTAGCACTTGTTCCACTTGCAAGGATAAATGCCAGGAGGGGGATCAATGGGGAGGGATGAATGGACAGGGGATTCGCATAAGGAGCGGTCCCTGCAGAAAGCAGAAAGTGGGGGAGTGAGGGAAAGATGTGCTAGATGTTGGGATCTCGTTGGAGGTTGTGGAGAATTATGTGCTGGACACAGGCTGGTGGGGTGGTAGGTGAAGACGAGAGGAACCCTATCCCTGGTGAAATGATGGTTGGATGGAGTGAGGGCAGGCATGCGCAAAATAGAATAGATGCAGTTGAGGGCAGTGTTGATGGTGGAGAAAGGGAAGCCCCTTTCTTTTAAGAAGGAGGAGATCTCCTTAGTTCAGGAATGAAAAGCCTCATCCTAAGAGCAGATACACTGGAGATGGAGGAATTGAGAGAAGGAGGTGGCATTTTTACAAGTAACAGGGTGGGATGAGGTATCGTCCAGGTAGCTGGGAGAATCATAGGGTTTATAATGGACATCAGTACATAAGCTGACTCTAGATAGAGACACAGAGATCAAGAAAGGGGAAGAAGGTGTCAAAAATTGACCAGGTAAATTTGAGGGCAGGGTTCTTTCTTCCATGGCCTTCTGTCCTCTCTTATCAGAGCCCCCTTTCTCGTCCTGCATCTCTTCCACTAATCAACTTCCCAGCTCTTTACTACACCTTCCTTCCTCTCAGTTTTGCCTATCACCTTATGTTTCTTTCACCCTTCCCCCCCACCTTCTTGCCCTGATTCCTCATCTTTTTATCTTCTGTCCTGATGGAGGGTCTTGGTCCAAAACTTCAACTATACCCTTTTCCACAGATGTTTCCTGGTCTGCTGAGTTCTTCCAGCATTCTGTGTGTGTTGCTTGGATTTCCAGCATTTGCAGATTTTCTCTTGCTTGTACATGGTCCATACCTTTCCATTCCTTGCCTGTTCATTGCCTGTCTTAAATGCATCTTAAACATTGCTATCATAACTGCTTCCATCTGACAGTTCATTCCAGGCACCTCCCACTCACTTGTAGAAAAACTAGCCTTGTAAATCTGTTTTAAAGTTTCCCTCACACCTTAAAGTTAAGCCCTCTAGAATCTGACATTTCAACTCTGCAAAAAAGAGCAATCAGTCAAATTTGTCTGGATTAAAATGCAATTGCCATTTCTTTTCCCATATTTCCACCTTTTCTTTTAGGGATACTCAACATATGTCTTACAAATCTCAATATTGTTTTATGAAGAGGTAATTGAGAACATAGATAAGAGTAGGATAGTAGATGTTGTTTATAGGAACTTTTTCAGACTGGTCTGCAAGGTTAGATCGCATGGGATCCATGGAGAGAGAGTTTACTGAATTCATAATTGGCTTGATTTTAGGAAGTAGAGAGTGATTGTTGAAAGTTGTATCTCGCACTGGAGGTCTGTGTCCAGTGATGTGCCATAAGGGCTGGATCTGGGACCTTTGCTGTTTGCTACTTATTTGATTTTTTTAAATGTGAATGTACAAGGAAAGGTCAGTATTTTGTGGATGATACTAGAATATATCAAAGATAGTAAGGATGATTATCAAAAATTACAAGGGTATCTTCAACAATCTGTTTTAAGGAAAATTTATTTTATTGGTAAACACAAAATACTCTGCAGATGCTGGGGTCAAAGCAACACGCACAACACACTGGAGGAACTCAGGAGTTTGGACAGCATCCATGGAAACGTTGACTGTTTCTACGGATGGTGCCCAACCTGCTGAGTTCCTCCAGTGTGTTGTGCCTGTTATTTTATTGGTAAATAGCTTTCAATTAAAATTACTGGCTTTCCAAGAAGACTGCAGGAAGCCAGAGATGTAATTTTGGGAGCCCTAGCCAAGATATATGCATCATCGTTAGTGACGGGCGAAGTGCTGGAGGACTGGAGGACGGGGGTGGGGGGGGGGGTGACTAACATTGTGCCTTTATTTAAAAAAGGTTGCAAAGAAAAATCTTAAGGACTATAGATCAGTAAGGTTGCTGGGCGGTGTGCTTGAAAGGCCAGAAGTGTCTATTCTGCACTGTATGCTGAAATTAAATAAAAAATAAAAGTAAGCCTAATATTTGTGATGGAAAGAATACAGATGATATTCACGAGGATGTGGCCAGGACTTGAGTTATAGAGAGAGGTTGAGCAGGTTAGGGTCGTTTTCATTGGAGTGTAGAAGGATGAGGGGAGATCTTATTTGTTTGTTCATTTATTTATTCAGAGATACAGTGTGGAACAGGCTCTTCTAGCCCAATGAGCAGCACTGCCCCAGTAACCCACCTATTTAACTTTAACCCAATCACAGGACAATTTACAATGACCAATTAACCTGCTAACTGAAACATCTTTGGACTATGGAAGGACATGGAACACCCAGAGGAAACCTGTGCAGTCACTGAGAGAACATAAAAACTACTTGCAGACAGCATCAGAATTGAATTCTGCTCTGCCCTCCCCCCCCCCCCCCCCACCACTGACAAGCTATAATAGCTGTTATTGATGTCAATTAAATTGAGGGCATAGATAGGGAGAATGTGCACTTTTAATTTCTAGGGTTGGTAATAAAGAACCAGAAGAACAAAGGGCATAGTTTAAGAAAAGAGGGGCAGATTTAATAGTAAGCTGAGGGGCAAATCTTGCACTCAGAGAGTGATCAGTATATGTAATGAGTTTCCTAGGGAAATGATTGAGGCTGGTACATTAAAAGGTACTCAGAGTAAATGGATAAGATGGGTCCAGGGATATTGGTCAAATACAGTAAAATGGGACTAGATTAGATGGGAAGCTTAGTTGGCATGAACCACTTTGGCCAAAGGCCTGTTCCCATGCTGTATGACTCTATAACTCTAAGTTCAAAATATTCCTTTTTGGGAACTTAAACCAAGGTGGATTTATACAGTTAATATTTGGACCCTGGGAAATGTCATGAAACAAAGAGACTTAGGATTGCAAGTATATGATCCACTGGTAGTTAAGTCATAGGTAGACGGGTGGTGAAGAAGGCTTTTGGCATGCTGGTCTTCATAAGTCAGGGCTTTGAGTACAGATGTTGGGAGGCCATGGTGCCATTATACAGAACACTGGTGAGACTGCACTTTGAGTGTTATCCTGTTGTTGGGAAGGCAACATTAAACTGGAAAGAGTGCTGAGAGGATTTACAAGGATGATCCAGGAGATCGAGTCTGAATACTAGGGAGAGGTGAAACAAACTAACACTTTAATCCTTGAAACATAGGAGATTGAGCGATGACCCTATAGTGGTATATAAATCAAGGGGTTAAAAAACTCAGATCATTTTTTTAATCAGGGAAGGGACACTAAAAACTAGAAGGCATAAATTTAAGGTGAGAGGTGAATGACTTAAAAGGGACCTGACAGGCAACTTTTTCCATACAGGGGATGGTTAGTATATGGAACGAGCTGCCAGATAAAGTGGTTCCCTATTCTAATAGGGAAATGGAAACTAGAATGACAGGTCAAAGACTGGAGAGGTTGATGTACAGGTTGATGAAGTGTGTAGAGAGAGTGTGAGGAAGAGTGGGCAGTTTATAGGTCAAAATTGCAGTAAGAGGGATGGGTAACTGTGCCTGCTTTAATACAACAGATTTCAGGTACAAGGATGGTGAACTTAGAGCATAGTAGAGCGCACTTCACATGTCATACTTGAGGGATTTGCTTGATTCTAGCTGCCTGTGGTTAATACAGTATTTGCCTCCTTTACCTGACCAGTGCCTAAATACCAATATTCCACATCAGTCGGGGTTCCATGGTCTGTCTAGCCTTGCCCATATGCTTTCCCTGAACTCTCCCTATTTCACTTTTAAAAGCCTCATTCTTGGCAAATGTCCCTTTACCTGCAAGCAGCCTCTCCCAAACAACCTTATTGGCTTTTCCCTAATTCAGGATTTTTTTTCTCAGCAATATTTTTATTGGTTTTTTTAAATCAAGAAAGCATAATACAAAGGAGCTTTGTGCAGTACATAACAAATGGAACAAATGTACAGTTCACATCTATGAAAGAGATGCACCCATTGTACAATCACGCTTTGATTGCCTTCCTGCCCTGACCTACCCCTCCCAATTACCATCTCCAAGCCATCATTGCATTATCAAAAAGGGTTAAACAGAACCTTTATCCCTACAGAGCTGCATTGGTATAGAGAAGCTGTATTTTCCTAACACACAACCTGTTGTATGCTTCCCTGTCGGAGTTTGTAGAATTTTACCGGAAAATGCTGAAAGTCAGGGAGTTATGTGCAGAGGAAAGGAAGAAGGGATGAACCTTTATTTTGGCTGGGAGTTCTGAAAATATTCAAGAAAGGGTCCCCACACCTTTTGGAACTTTATGTCTGAATTGAGAGTTGAATAATGGATCTTCTCAAGCTATAGACTGGACATGATGTCCCTAAGCCACTGAGCATGGGTGGGCAGGGCAGCATCCCTCCACCTGAGCAAGACTGCATGCCTGGCCAAAAGGGAGGCAAAAGACAGTATGTGACATTTGGTCAGACTTAGGTGCGTATCCCCCATATCCGGAGGTGCCGAAAACAGCAATCAAAAGGTTAGGTTCCAGATTGTAATTAAGTATTTGGGATAGAGTTCGGAAAACATCTCTCCAGTATTCTTCCAAGCTAGGGCATGTCCAGCACATGTGAATAAGGGAAGCCTCTCCCCTTTTGCATTTGTTGCAGCATGGATTAACATCTGGGTAAATGTGAGATAATTTAGCTTTAGAGATATGAGTCCTGTGTATGACCTTGAACTGTAACAGGCAGTGGCGAGCACATAAAGAGGTTGAATTAACTAACTTGAGAACTGAATCCTGTACATTGTCTGACAGTGGAAAAATTTAGATCTTGCTCCAAGGCAGTTTTAATTTTGTCAAGGGGGGGCTCACCTCAGATCTGCTAGCTTGTCACAAATAGTAGATATTAGACCTTTACGCAATGGATTCGTTCAGAGAAACATATCAATGACGTTTGTGTCGGGTGCCTCAGGGAAGTTTGATAACAAAGGGCTGATAAAATGTCTAATTTGTAAATATCTGAAGAAATGAGTGTTGGGTAAGTTAAACTTCGCAGACAATTGTTCAAATGATGCAAAGCAGTTGTCTATAAAAAGATCTTTAAAGTGCCTGATGCCCTTTCTATAACAGTCTTGAAATGTTGGATCATGTACAGAAGGCTGGAAGAGGTGATTATGTAGAATAGGACTTGAAAGAGAGAAGCCATAGAGACCACTATACTTTCTGAACTGAACCCATATTCTCAGGGTGTGCCTGATAACAGGATTAGCAGTTGGTTTAGGCGTAAAAAAAAGGGAGTGTGAAATAGAGAAGTTCTTAATAGAGTTCAGCTCCATTGCCACCCATATTGGGCAGTCAGATTGGCTGTGGAAATGAGACCAAAAGGTGAGATGCCATATGGTAGCTGCTCAGTAGTATAAGTGGAAATTGAGCAGAGCCATGCCCCCAACACTTTTATATATTTGAAGATGGACTTTATTCAGTTGGGGATGCTTGCCTTTCCATAAGTAGGATGATATGACTGAGTCTAACAAGCCAAAGAAGCCTTTAGGAATAAAAATTGGTATGGATTGAAAAAGATATAAGAATTTAGGAAGGATGTTCATTTTGACAACATTAATTTGCCTAATTCAGGATTTTAATATGTGGACCAGTCTTATTTTAAAATTTGTAGAAATATGATTGTTTGTCCCAATGTGCTCCCTTAATGGCTGATCAGTCATCTTACCAAGCCTCATGTCTCAACAGGAGTTTGAGTCTTTCCCCCTCTCTAGTAGGACAATCTATGTACCATCTTGGATGTCAAGAGATATCAAGGGACTGAACGAAGGATAAAATAGAAGGATGTGACAGATAGAATAATGAAAATACAGGCTTTTACGGAGGTTTGAAAATATAAGAGGACATTTAAAAGCAGACCAAGATGAAGAAGAGGTGCGTTAAGTATTAATAGTGGATAGGATCATGGAAAAACCCCATAGATCTTATATGTGTGTTAAAGGCAAAAAAGTATGTAGAGAAATAGTAGGTCCATTAGGATCAAAATGGCTATCTTTATTTGGAATTAGCTGACATATTGGGATCTATAATGAATCCTTCTCATCTATTTTCACCAGGAGAACCTTTCAGCTAGAAAATTCAGGGAAGTGAACAACACAATTCTAAAATATGTTTTTTGTCAAAGGGAGGATGGACTTAAAGCTCTTAATGTCTTAATGGACTTAAAGCTGGATAAATCCCCACAACTTGAGATGTAATCAAAGCTGCTATCAAAGGGAGGAGATTGATAAGATCCTTAAAGAGGTCTTTGGAGTTTTGCTGGCACAGGTGAGGTGCCATACACTGAAGGATGGCAAAAGTGGTACCTTTATTCAAGAAACCTTCACCATCACCCTTTGTTTCCTATTGCCAAGCCAACTTTGTATCCAGTTTGCCAGATTGTCTTGGAACCCAAGTGCTCTGAACTTTTTGACATCAGTAGTAGGGAATTTATTGAAAATGTCCTGAGAGACACAATTGATCTACACCTGGAAAGGCAGAAATTAATCAAAGATAGTCTAGTTTTGTCAGCGGAAATTTTATTTAATCAATTATTTCAAGAGGAAACAAAATGAGTTGATAAGGGCAGTACTGTTAACATACAATAGTCTACAAAGATTTCAGCAAGGCCCTTCACAGGTCCAAAAGGTTAGAACAACTAAAATCATAGACAAATGGTAATCAGTTTATTATTGTCAAATGTACTGTGATAAAAATTTTGTTTTGGATGTCACCCTGGCTGATCATTCCAAACATACAGCAAGATCCTACAAAGGGAAGAACAATAACAGAATGCCAAATATAATGTTTCAGTTACAGACAAAAAGCGATGTAGCTAGACATAAGGTGCAAGGGTCATGATGAAGTAGATGAAAGATCACGAGTTCATCATTTTCATACAGGATGTCCATTCAAACCTTCTAACAGCAGGATAGAAGCTTTCCTTGAGTCTATTAGTATGTATTTTCAGGTTTTAGTATTTTCTGCCCAATAGAAGTGTGGAGAAAAGTTAATGACCAGGTTAGGAGGGGTCTTTGATTATGTTGTCTGCTATTGGAAGTGTAGTCAGAGTCAACAGAAGGGAGGCTGTGTACACAACTCTGCAACCACTTAAGGTCTTGGGAATAACATTTACCATACCAAGCTATGTTGCATCCGGATAGGATGCTTTCTATACTGCATTTATTAAAAAATGGTGATGGCCAATAGAAACATACCATATTTTCTCAGACCCATGAGGAAGTAGAGGTACTAGACTGCTTTCTTGGCTAGAGCATATATGTTGTTGAACCAGGACAAGCTACTAGTGATATTTATACCTAAGCACCTCTGATTGAGATGGGAGTGTATACCCTGCCCCACTTCCTGTAGTCAATGACTAGTTCTTTTGATTTGTGCATATTGAGGGAAAGGTTGTCATCAACATACCAAGACACTAGGCTCTCTATCTTCTTACTGTATTCCAAACTTGTAGATTGAATTAGACCACAATCTTGCCACTGATTCCACAAATTAGATTTAAAATTGCCTTGCTGATAGGAGATAGACTGTTATGATGAAGGATTGTTTTTGTGATTGGAAGACTACAGCAAGAGTGGTGAAGAAATGTACAATAATAGCCTTCATTAGCAAGGTTATAGACTATAAGGGCAGCAAAGATATCACATTATAAACACCATAGAATAGTTAGAATCCAAGATAGTCTTAGTCATTAGAATACATAGACTGAATCTTTTCCATAGGTTAGAAATAGCAAACATCAAATAACAAAATGCTGGTGGAACACAGCAGGCCAGGCAGCATCTATAGGAAGAAGCACTGTCAACATTTTGGGCCAAGACCCTTCGTCAGGACTAACTAAAAGAAAAGGTAGTAAGAGATTTGAAAGTAGGAGGGGGAGGGGAAAATTTGAAATGATAGGAGAAGATAGGAGGGGATGGGGTGAAGCTAAGAGCTGGAAAGGTGATAGGCAAAAGGGATACAGAGCTGGATAAGGGAAAGGATCATAGGATGGGAGGCCTAGGGAGAAAGAAAGGGGGAGGGGAGCACCAGAGGGAGATGGAGAACAAGCAAAGAGTGATGGGCAGAGAGAGAAAAAAAGGGAGGGGGGAAATAAATAAACCAGGGATGGGGTAAGAAGGGGTGGAGGGACATTAACAGAAGCTAGAGAAATCAATATTCATGCCATCAGGTTAGAGGCTACCCAGATGGAATATAAGGTGTTCCTCCAACCTGAGTGTGGCTTCATCTTGACAGTAGAGGAGGCCATGGATAGACATATCAGAATGGGAATGGGACATGGGATTAAAATGCGTGGCCACTGGGAGATCCTGCTTACTCTGGTGGACAAAGTGTAGGTGTTCATCGAAACGGTCTCCCAGTCTGTGTCGAGTCTCACCAATATATAAAAGGCCGCACCAGACATTCCTTCCAGGTGAGGTGACACTTCACCTGTGAGTCAGGTGGTGTGGTATACTGCATCCGGTGCTCCCGGTGCAGCCTTTTATATATATATTGAGCAGCAGGAAGATACTTAGTATAAATTGGCACCAAGATTTGCACAACATAGTGGGCTGAATGACCTATCTGGAATTGTACAGTTCAATGTTCTATGTCTTAGCATTATGAAGCATTAGTTAGGTAACATTTTGAGATTTGATCTGCACACTGTAAAAGCAATGTCATTGCAGAGGATATAGAGGAGATTCTACAGGATAGTACCTGAATGGAGAGTTTCAATTATGAGGAATGACTGAGCAAATTTAGTTTGTGACCCAGCACCAATGGACTGATTATATAGTACACAATATTTCCTCACAACAGAATTGTCAAAACTAGAAAATGTATTGGGGGAGATGTTTTGTGAAGATCTAAGGAAGGAGTGGTTGGAATCTGGAACCCATTGCTTGACTGGTCAGTGGAAGCAAGTACCTACATGTTTAAGAAGTGGGAATTAGAGGAGTGAATATCTATAGAGATTGCAAATAGCTATAAGAAAAGTAGAATTGTAATAGTAAGTGATTTTAACTTACTGAATTTTGACTGAGACTACCATTGTGCTAAGGGCTTGGATGGGGCGGATTTTTTTAAGTGTACCAAGGAAAGTTTCCTTTTTTAATATGTGCATAGCTCTACCAAAGAGGGGACAACATTCTGAAAATGAACATAGCAAGTGACTTAAGTGATAAAAAGGGGAGCCATATGGTTAGTTTTTAAATATTTGTGGAAAAAGATAGATCTGATTCTCAAGTGAAATTAATAAACTGGGGCAAGGCTAGTTTTGGTGGCCTAATGCAGGAACTTGTTAAGATTTATTAAGAGAGGCTGTTGGCAGGTAAAGGGAAGTCTGATAAGTTGAGGTCTTTTTAAATTAAGGTAGAGTGAGTTCAGGGACAATACATTCCTGTTAAAATGGAGAGCAAGGCTGGTGTGATTAGAAAACCGTGGCTGACGAAGCATATTGAGGCTCTGATGAAGGAAAAGACAACTAAGATCAAGCAGATCTCTTGTGCATAAGGGATGTAGGTGTGCCATTCACAGGGACATGAGAAAGGATGTTGAATTAATGCAAGCAAGTGGAATTAGAATAGATAGCACAATAGTCAGCACAGACAAATGCCAAAGGACCATTTTTCCTCCATGACTCTTAATTACTTGCTAAATAAGGAAACAAATCTGCACGAGCAGTCTCGTCAATATCATGCATCATTGTTATAAAAAATTTCCTTGAAAGTCTCCCAGTAGAGCAGCATTCTGTAGTCTCCCTGTTTATACAATATTCTTCTGATCAAACTGGATAACATTACATTTCTCCAAATTATATTCTATCTTCTAAAAGGTTTTTGTCTACTCATTTAACTGATCAACATCCCTTGTGAGAAGCAAGAGAAGTAATTGCTTGAGAAGTAATTGCTAGAACACTGGCAGAGATTTTTATGTCTTCATTAACCAGGAGTGTGACTAATGTTATGCCTTTATTTAAAGAGGATTGCAAAGATAAGCTGGACTGCAGGTCAGTTATCCTAATAGCAATAATCTAAAAGTTACTGGCAGTGATTCAAAGAAACAGGATCTTCCTGCATTTGGAATGGCAAAGATAGCCAGCATTGCTTTGTGTGTGGAAAATTGTGTCTTACGAGTTTCATTTAGTTTTCTGAAGAGGCAACCAAAGCAATTCATGTGGACAGTGCAGTAGATGTTGTCTACACAGACCTTAACAAGGACTTTGGCAAAATCCCGCAGTGAGGCTGGTTCAGAAGCTTGATTACATGGGAACCAGAATGAGCTTGTCAATGGAATACAAAACTGGCTTGGCAGAAGGAGTCAGAGGGTAATAATGGAGGGATACTTTTCAGATTGGAGGAATCTGACTTGTGGTATGCTGCAGGGATTGGTGTTGGGTCCACTTGTCAATCATATCGATGATTTGGATGAGAATGGAGTCGGCATGTTTAAGTAAGTTTGTGGATTGCAAAATTGTTGTAATGACAGCTAAGAAGGTTACAACTGAATCTAGATCAACTGGGAAAGTAAGCCAAGGAATGGCAGGTAGAATTAAACCCAGCAAGTACCACCATATTTCTTTTAGGTTGGTAGAACAGAAAGACCTATGAAGTCACCATTTTCAGGGACATAGCTCCCTGAAAATTGTGACTTAGGGTGGTGGAGAAGACATAATGTGCTTGCCTACATTGATCGGGACATTGACTTCAAGAGTTGAGATGCCATGTTTCAGCTACATAAGCCATTGGTGAGACCTCATTTGGAGTATCATATGCAGTTCTGTTGGCCTAGCTATAGAAAGGATTCATTAAGCTGATAATGGTGCCGAAAAATATTGACAATTATGTTACCAGGACTGGAGGGCTTGAGTTATAAGGACAGAGTGCATAGGCTGGGCTTTTTATCTCTTGTAAGAGGCTGAGGGTGATCTTGCAAAGGCATGTAAGTCATAAGAGGCAAAGATAAAGTGAATGGTCACAGCCTTTTCCCAGGATAAGCAATATCTAAAACTGGAGGGCATAAGTTTAAGATGAGAGGGGAAAGATGGGCAAGGTTTTCCATGCAATAGGTTGTAGGTACAAGGAATGAGCTTGTGAAGGAAGTGGTAGAGGTAAGGCACTGGTGAGGCCTCACCTTGAGTATTGTGTACAATTTTGGGCTCATCATCTTAGAAGAGATGTGCTGGCATTGGAGAGGATCCAGAGGAGGTTCACAAGGATAATTCCAGGAATGAAAGGGTTTTCATACGAGGAATGTTTGATGGTTCTGGGTTCTGTACTCACTGGAATTTACAAGGATGAGGGGGGATCTCATTGAAACTTATCAATTTTTGAAAGGCCTAGACAGAGTAGATGTGGAAAGGATGTTTCCCAATGTGGGAGAGTCTAGGACAAGAGGGCACAGCCTCAGGATAGAAACACGTTCATTCAAAACAGAGATACAGAGAAATTTCTTTAGCTGGAGGGCGGTGAATTTATGGAATTTGTTGTCATGTGCAGCTGTGGAGGCCAGGTCGTTGGGTGTATTTAAGGCAGAGATTGATAGGTTCTTGAATGGACATGGCATCAAAGGTTATGGGGAGAAGTTTGAGAAATGGGGTTGAGAAGGAGAAAAAAAAGGATCAGCCATGGCGGAGCAGACTCGATGGGCCAAATGGCCTATCCTGCTTCTATGTCCTATGGTCTTATGGTATAATTACAGCATTTAAAAGACATTTAGACAGGTACATGGATAGGAAATATTTAGAGAGAATTGACTCAAACACAGGCTAATGGGACCAAATCAGTTAGGTAACTTGTTCAGGATGGATGAGCATGGGCCAAATGGCTTGTTTCCATGCAGTATCATTCTGACTCTATCTAGAAAGAAAATTGATTTGCTAAAGCAAAGAAGACTTAAGATTAAGTAGTGATAAATGAGATTTGTGTAGATGGTGGTTTGCATGAACATGGGCATAGCCGTAATGGGATGAAGGGTGTATTTCTTCACTCTATAACTCAGACTTTAGGGAAGATATTATATTTGAAGGGGTGCAGATAAACTTATTCCAAGTATGATGAATTTAATTTGTATGAATAGAATGGAGAAGCAGGGATTGCACTACTTGAAATAGAAAATGTTATGAGGAGATCTGATGAAGATCTTTAAAGTTATGAAGGTTATGCACAAAATGAAATTAATAGTATTGGCAATGGGTCAAGGTGTATGGGACAGAGAGAGAGATGATTTATAAAAGAACCAAAATAAAAAATTAGCAGATAAACTCCTTTTTAGATTGTGAATGTTTACTATTGTCAGTGAATTGAGTGAGGTATTACAGAAGTAGTGTTCATTTGTAGTGTTCAAACAGAGCTGGATAAGTGAAAAAAATGCAAAGCTATGGAAAGAAGGTAAAGGAAAGGAAATAAATGATTGTTTTCATGAGCCATATAGTATCAAACATAGAAGCAGAGAACCATAAAAAATTGGAGCAGACATTTTATTTTGCCTACAGCTCTCTTCCACCATTCAAATTGACCATGGCTGAAGATCTACTTCTGTCCCCTGTTCTATATATAGAAGGTTGATACATAGTTACCTGTTTTGTCACTCCCTCTACTCTATAATAATGGATCACATTAGATGGCCTCCAACCTGATGATTAAAGATAGCGTGGACAGTGAAGTCTCTTTGTGTGCAGCTCTGAGGGAGTCATCAAACCTTCCTGTTTAGGGCTACTACATACTAGTACTTCCTGTTTAGGGCAACTACATTGTATGTGGCCTATAGGCAGCATCAACAGAGCTTTACTAAGAGGGATTTCTCACAGATTGGAGGTGGTTATTTAAAAAGAGAGCTTCAAGAGCATTTGTCCATTTTACGTGGCCTATCAGCAGCATAAACAGAACTCTACAAACTAAATAAAAGTGGAGCGGCCATTGTCAGGGCAGCCATTGTACAGGAATAGGCCAGTCGTGAGAGTAGAAGCAACAGGCTTTGGCTCAAAGGAAGCTTCCGCTCAGAAGAGGCGTTGGCTCTGTGTAAAGCATCTATTAAGGTTTCCTTTTTGCTTTTTTCCCCTCTCTTACTGTACCATTTAAATGACTGTGGTGTGCTCTTCATGCTGGATATTGGACAACTGGAAGACCCAGAGCCTTCTGGGGAACTACATCTTCTGTGAAAAGTGTATCCGACTGCAACTCCTTGAAGACCATGTTAGGGATCTGGAGCAGCAACTGGATGACCTTCAGCTTGTACGGGAGAGTGAGGCTATGATTGATCAAAGTTACAGGGAAGTAGTCACCCCAAAGTTGCAGGAGATGAGTAGCTCAGAGACCGTCAGGAGAAATGGAAATAGGCAATTGGAGCAGAGCACCCCTGTGGCCATTCCCCTCAAAAACAAGTATACTGCTTTGGATACTTTTATGGGGGATGACCTCCTGGGAGAATGCCACAGTGACTGGGTCACAGGCACTGAGCATGGGTCCATGGTAAAGAAGGGAAAGAGAGAGAAGAAGGGAGCAGTAGTGATAGGGGACTTGATAGTGAGGGGACCAGACAGGAGATTCTGTGGACATTATCAGGACATGCGGATGGTATGTTGCCTCTCAAGTGCCAAGGACAGGGATGTATCAGATCGCATCCACAACATTTTGGAGAGGGAGCGGGAGTACATATTGGTATCAATGACATAGAAAAGAAAAGCAATGAGGTCCTGAAAAGAGAATTTAGAGAACTGGGTAGAAAGCTGAGAAGCAGGACCTCCCAGGTAGTAATTTCTGGATTGCTGCATGTGCCACATGCCAGTGAGGGTAGAAATAGGATTATTTGGCAGATAAATGCGTGGCTAAGTTGCTAGTTCAGGGGGCAGAGCTTCAGGTTCTTGGATAAATGGATATCTTCTGTGGAAGGGATGACCTGTTCAAAAGTGACGGATTGCACCTGAACCCAAGGGGGACCAATATTCTCGTGGGCAGATTTGTTAGACCTATTGGGAAGGGTTTAAACTAACTTGGCGGGGGGGGGGGGGTGGGAACAGAGTGAAGGGACTCAGGAAAGGATGGATGGTAAAAATAGTAAAGATAGCCTGCAGTCAGATTGTCAGGAAGACAGGCAAATGATGGTACTTAGTTGTAGCCAACAGGCTTAGTATCAAATCATCAGTGATGCAGAGTCAGAAAGGAAAACAAATAAGATATTCAAGGTGTTGTATCTAAATGCACATAGTATAAGAAACAACATGGAGGATCTTGTTGCAATATTACAGATTGCCAGGTATGATGTTGTGGCCATCACTGAAATATGGCTGAAGGATGGTTGTAGTTGGGAACTGAATGTTCAAGGTTACATGTTATATCGGAGGGATAGGAAGGTAGGCCGAGGGGTTGGTGTGGCCCTACTGGTGAAGAATAGCATCAAATCAATAGAAAGATGTGGTATAGGATCTGGCTGACGAACCTACTGGAATTCTTTGAGGAGATTACAGGTAGTATAGATAAAGGGGAAGAAGTAAATGTTGTGTATTTGGGATTTCAAGGGGCCTTTTACAAGGTGCCACACAAGAGGCTGCTTACCAATTTAAGAGCCCATGGTATTACAGGACAGTTACTAACATAGAGCATTGGCTGATTGGTAGGAGGCAACGGCTGGGAATAAAAGATCCTTTTCTGGTTGGCTGCCTTTGACTAGTGGTGTTCCACAGGGGTTGGTGTTGGGTCCACTTCTTTTTCTGCTGTATATAAATGATTTAGATGATGGAATAGATGGCTTTGTTGCCAAATTTGCAGATGATATAAAGATTGGTGGAGGGACAGGTAGTGTTGAGGAAACAGGTAGGATGCAGAAGGACTTATTCAGATTCGGAGAATGGGCAAGAAAGTGGCAAATGAAATGCAGTGTAGGAAAATACATGGTCATGTACTTTGGTAGTAGAAATAAATGTGTGGACTATTTTCTAAACGGGGAGAAAATCCAGGAATCAGATGCAAAGGGACTTGGGAGTCCTTGTGCAGAACACCCATATGGTTAACTTGCAGGTTAAGTCAGCAGTGATGAAAGCAAATGCCATGTTAGCATTAATTTCAAGAGGTCTAGAATACAAGAGCAAGGATGTGATGCTGAGGTTTTATAAGGCACTGGTGAGGCCTCACCTTGAGTATTATGAACAGTTTTGGGCCCCTCATCTGAGAAAAGATGTGCTGGCATTGGAGAGGATCCAGAGGAGGTTCACAAGGAGGATTCCAGGAATGAAAAGGCAATCATACGAGGAAAGTTTGATGGCTCTGGGTCTGTACTCGCTGGAATTCAGAAGGATGGGGGGCTGGGGGAAATCTCATTGAAACCTTTTGAATGTTGAAAGGCCTAGACAGAGTAGATGTGGAAAGGATGTTTCTCAAGATAGAGGGTCGCCCTTTAAAAACAGAGATGCGGAGAAATTTCTTTAGCCAGAGGGTGGTGAATTTGTTGTCGTATGCAGCTGTGGTGGCCAGGTCATTGGGTGTATTTAAGGCAGAGATTGAGAGGTTCTTGATCGGATGTGGCATCAAAGGTTATGGGGAAAAGGTCAGGAACTGGAGTTGAGAAGGAACTGGGGTTGAGGAGACAGAAATGATCAGCCATGATTGAATGGCAAATTCAATTATCTCGATTACCTAATTCCGCTCCGATCTCTTATAGTCTTATATTATATCTAAAGTTGCAGCCATAGGTACTTCTGTAAGCAATATGTTTTAAAACATATCTATCTTTCTTCAAAACTGGCAGACTCTGGACTACAGATCACCCAGGTAGGGAGTGCATTTTCCATTTAAGAAAGTGCAGCCATTAGACATGGTTGCACATAAAACTGAAGCACAGGGTCCCGAGGCCTCCATTCCCTACTATCCTGATAGCTAATATGCAATCTCTAGAAAATAAAACTGAATACCTTAGAACAAGATTACAGTACCAGAGGGACAACATGCTGTGTTCTTTGCTTCATAGAGGCATGGCTCATCCCCACCAATCCCAACACAATTCTTCAGCTAGAAATCTTCATTTTCCACCACATGGACCAGATGGCGGTATCAGATAAAGGCAGAGGTGGAGGCTTTTGTTTCATGATGAACTGATTGTGGTGTACAGACATGGTGGTTTTGTCTCAGTTCTGCTACCCTGATTTGGAACATCTGGTGGTCAAGTGTCATCCATTCTATCCGCCGTCTGAGTTTTCTGCTGACATCCTGGTTGCCATGTACGTTCCCTCCCTGGCCAATGTCACGTTGGCCCTTGTGTCACTGAGCACTGTGATCAACCGTCACGAGACAGTGCTCTGTGGTGCCTTCTGATCATTGTGAGGACTTCAACCAGGCCAGCTTGAAGAAGTCTCTAACCAGCTACTACCAACCAGAGGGGCCAACACACTTAGCTGCTGTTACACCACCATCAAGAACACACCATGCCATCCAATCCACGCCCGCACTTTGGTAAATCCGATCACCTGGCTGTATTTCTACTTCCATATACAGGCAGAGACTGAGGACCACAGCACTAATGGAGACAACCATGAAAGTATGTTTAAGGGAAGAGAAGGAGCACTTACAGGACTGCTTTGGACTGCTTTGAATTGGTGGACTGGACCATATTCAGGCACTCATCTTCAGATCTGAATCATCTTCGGATCTGAATTTATGTGTCATAGTTGTTACCAACTTAAGACCTGTGTCAATGAGTGTGTGCCTTCAAGAATATACCACACACACACACACACACACAACCAGAAGCTGTGGATGAACCAGAAGATCTGCAGTCTGCTGAGGGCTAGATGTGTGGAGTTCTAAGACCAGTGATTCAGAATTCTACAAGAAGTCCATGTACAATGAATGGGAGGCTAACTTAAAAGCAAAAAAGCAATTCCAAATGAAGTTATAGACAGAATTGGATGCACGCCAGCTAAAGCAGGGTTTGCAACCATAACTTCCTACAGCAAATAACCTAATGTCGTAAGTGACTGTAATGCGAACTGAACACCTTTTATGCGTGCTTTGAAAGGGAGAATAAAGCTAGTATGAATCTCTACAGCATCTGTATGCCCTGTTACATCTGTCTCAAAGGCTGAAATCAGAACATCTTTCAAGAGGGTGAACCCAGGTGTTGGGCCTTGATGGTATACCTGACAGGGCAATGAAAACCTATTGTATTGAACAACTAGAGCTGCTTCATTGACTATCACCCAGTAGCATTCACATCTACTGAGATTAAGTGCTTTGAAAGGTAGATTTTGGCTAAAATTAACTACTATCTTATCAAGGATTTGGACCCGCTACCACAGTAAATCTGCAGCAGATGCAATCTCACTGGCTATCCACTCAGCCTTGGAATACCTGAACAACATTAGCACCTATGTCAGGCTGCTGATTATTATTGACTCCAGCTCAGCATTCAACACCACAATGTATCTCCCTTTCTAACTGGATCCTTGACCATAGTTAGTGTGGATCAGAATTAATATCTCTGGCTTATTGATGATTAACACTTAAGGATGTGGTTAGCTTTTAAAGATGTGTTTTTAGCTCAGTGGTCTAACTTCTTTACACTCATGACTTTATGGTGAGGCACAGCTCAAATGTCATCTATAAATTCACTGATGGCATAACCACTGTTAGCAGAATCTCAGATGGTGACAAGGAGGTGTACAGGAGCAAGATAGATTTGCTGGTTGAGTTGTGCCACAACCACACTTTCACTCATTGTCAGTAAGACTAAGGGATTGATTGTGGATTTCAAGAAGAGGAAGTCAGGAAAACACACAGCAGTCTCACTGAGGGGTTCAGCTGAAGAAAATGTCAGCAGCTTCAAATTCCTGGGTGTCAATTGCTCTGAAGATCTACTGTATTCTGGGCCCAACATATTGTTGCAAAAATGAAGAAGGCAAGCCAGTGGCTACATTTAATTAGGAGTTCAAAAGATTTGGTATGTCAGCGAAGACTATAGCAAATTTCTAAAAGTTGCACCGTGGGAGAGCATTCTTACAGGTTGAATCAACATTTTGTATGGAGGAACCAATGAACAGTATCGGAAAAAGGAGCAGAGTGTCGTAAACTTAGCTTGCTTCATCACGGGCAGTAGATTCCCCATCATTGAGGACATCCTCAAGAAGGTGGCATCCATCATTAAGGATTCTCACCATCCATGATACGCTCTCTTCTCATTATTATCATCAGGAAGAAGGTACAGGAGCTTGATGACATACTCAAAAGTTTAGGAACAGCTTCTTTGCCTCCATCATCAGATTTCTGAAAGGATATACGTTTAAGGTGAGAAGATTAAAGTTAAAAATAGAATGTTGTGGAATAACTATTTTTACACAGAGATTGGTAGGTAGATGCCTGGAACAGACTGCTAAGAGTAGTGCTGGAAGCAGTTGCAATAGTGGCATTTAAGAGGTTGTTAGACACATAAATATGGACGAAATGTAGGGATATGGATCATGTGCAGGAAGTAGACATTTAATTTTAAAGTTCAAAGTAAATTTATTATCAAAATACGTATATGTCACCATGTACAACCCTGAGATTTGTTTTCTTGTGGTCATGCTCAATAATTCAATAACAACAACTGAATAAATGAAGATCACACCTAACAGGGCAGACAACCAGAGTGCAAAAGACAACAAACTGTGCAAATACAAAAGAAACAAAGAAATAATAATAATAAATAATAAGCTATAAATACTGAGTGCATGAGATGAAGAGTCCTTGAGAGTGAGCCCATAGGTTGTGTTTAGTGATGGGGTAAGTGAAGCTGAATCAAGTTATCTTCTCTGGTTTAGGAATCTGATGGTTGAGGGGTAATAGTTGTTCCTAAACCAAGTGATGTGAGTCCTGTGACTCCTGTATCATCTTCCTAATGGCAGCAGGGAGAAGAGAGCATGACCTAAATTATTGGAGTCCCCAATAATAGATGCTGCTTTCCTGCAACAATGCTCCAGGTAGATATGCTCAGTGGTGAGGAGAGTTTTATCTGTGGTTGACTGGGCTGTTTCCACTACATTTTGTAGGTTTTTCCATTTGAGGGCATTAGTGTTTCCATACCAGACTGTGATGCAGCCAGATAATATACTCTCCACCACACATCTATGGAATTTTGTCCAAATTCTGGATGACATGCCAAATCTTCAAAATTTCTAAGGAAATATTGGTGCTGTTGTGCTTTTTTAGTAATTTCACATACGTGCTGGGCTCAGGACAGGTCCTCTAAAATGATAACACTGAGGAATTTAAAATTGCTGATGTTCTCTATCAGTGTAAAGTGAGTAGTGCAGGGGACAAAGCAGACAGCATGTGGAGAAAATTTTTTTGCCAATCTGAACTGACTGGGATGTGCACGTGAGGAAACTGAGGATCCAATTGCACAAGGAAGTATTGAAGCCAAAGTCTTGAAGCTTATTGTTTCATTTTGAGGGGATGATAGTATTAAATGCCAAGCTGTAGTTGATAAAGAGCATCCATGCTTGGTACTCTTGGCAAAATTTCTACGAAGGATTTTGATATTTGAGACAGATGCTTCCCAGAATAACTGATGCCAAGATGAAGGAAAGCATTTTTGCTGGTCCACAAATCAAACAGGTCATCAATGACAGGCAATTTTAAGAATTTCTAGTGGGACTGGAGAAAATCACATGGAAGGCACTCAAGGAAGCTGTTGAAATTCTTCTCAGCATCTACAGAGTACCAAACTACATGCAGCTGGTTGAAAGCATGCTTCAAGCATATAAAACCATGAAATGCAACATGTCACTAAAGATTCATTTCCTGCATTCCCATTTAGACTTCTTCCCTGCAAATCTTGGTGCTGTTAGTGACGAGCATGGTGAAAGGTTTCACCAGGACATTGTGGTCATGGAGAAAAGATACCAGGGCAACTGAAATTCATCAATGCTGGCGAATTATTGTTGGACACTTAAGCGAGAAGTCTCAGACACTGAGTACAAATGAAAATCATTAACAAAATAGTTTTAACATAGTTGAACTATTGCAAAGCATCAGCACCATTATGCAGTTAAACACATTATATTCAATAAAAGTTAATTTGTTTCTCCAAATTCCTACATGATACAAGTATTCTGAAATGATATTTGTGTTCATCTTCAAGCAGTCTATCATAAAATAAACAAAACTCTGAGGAAGCAACACTTTTGAAAAAAATTGTTGTCCAGTCTATTTCCATTGTGGCTTTCCAGATGTTCAAGGTTTGGTGAAGAGCCAATGAGATGGCATCTGCTGTGGACCTGTTGTGCCAGTAGGCAAATTGTAGTGGATCCAAGTCACTTCTCAGGCAGGAGATGATATGTTTCATCATCGGCCTCTCAAAACACTTCATCACTAGTTATCAACAAAGGTTACTATGTTCTTCTGAGGCACTGGTATAATTGAAGCTGCTGTGTGCCTCAACAAGTGCCAAAACAAGAGGTTAAAGATATCATTGAACTCTCCAGGCAGTCGATCAACACAGTTGGCATAGATTAGCAAAGAAGTTGTGACCTAAAGGGACTGTTCTTGTACTGCACACTTCTATGTTTGATGTGCAGAATCCCGCAACCTGTAGATTAGTTTCCTGCAAGGTGGCCACATTCTGTCATAAATGGTGATGGATAATTAAGCAATTCAGAAGAGGAGATGACCTAGATTTATCCATCCTCAGTGTCTGCCAATTCTAAAGACGAGGCTAAACCATTACCAGATACTTTTAACCAAATCTGATGTATCAGGCATATAACCTACCTTAACTTCCTCCTGAATCCCCACCTTCTCAATTCCATCTTTGCCCTTTTGATTCCTATCAAATGATATTAAGAAACATTTGTCAATTAATTTGTAGCAAGATGTAAAGAGGACAAAAAATGTTTACGAAAGGAATATAAATAGGCTAAATGAATGGGTAAAATTCATAATGTGGAGAAATATATGATTATTCAGTTTGATTAGAAGAATGCTAAAGCAGAATATTGTATAAATAAACACTTCAGAATACTGCCCTTGTGGACACAGCTCAGAATATTATGGAATCCAGCCTCCTCTCCAGGACACTGCTTATACTTCTCATTGCTTTGGTAAAACAGCCAAAATAATCAAAGACCCCACCCACTTCTCTCTCCCCCCCCTCCCATCAGTAGAAGATACAAAATCTGGAAGCACATACAACCAGAATCAAGGAGAGCTTCATCCTGCTGTTACAAGACTATTGAGTGGTTCACATGACAATTGGGTGACTTCACAATTTCCTTTGTTTTGGCCTTGCAACTTATTGTCTGCTTGCACTGCACTTTCTCTGTAAATGTAACATTTTATTCAACAAACGTTTGTACATTCTCTTATTGTTTTCCCTAATTGAATGTACTGTTGTAATGAAATGGATTGTATGAGCAACATGCAAAACAAATTATTCAGTGTACCTTGGTATATGTCAGGGGTCACCAACCTTTTTAGCACCGTGGACTAGTTTAATATTGACAGTATGCTTGCGGACCGGCCAACAGTGGGGGGGGGGATGGTGGTGGGGGTGTTAATCATGACTGGAATATAGGTGATAAGTCAACAATAAGTGGCTAATACACTCAATTCTGTTTCTAGAAGGGTTTATCTGATGAATTTAATATTAAACACACAGCACATATTTTCCTCATATGAATATAGTAATCAGTCAATTATAAGTCACTTATAGGTCAAAAGCATCATAGCATTTTAAGTAACATTTGGATATTAAACACACAGTGCATATTTTCCTCATAAGAACATATAAAATCATTACAACACACCAATATCGCTGAATCAGTGGGAGCCCTGGGCTTGTTTCCCTGCAACAAGACGGTCCCATTGAGGAGTGATGGGAAACAGCGATACTCAAAGGGGGTTCCTTATGTCCAGTCTATTCCGCAACTTAGTTTTCATGGCTCTCAGCACTTGCTTCTGTCCCGCTTGCTTACGTTTTTTCTGCCCAAAAAACTCAACGGGTTTGTCTTTAAGTGCAGGGTGCTTGGACGCAAGGTGCTCAAGCAGTTTTGAGGGCTTCATTGCCTCATTAGACAGCCTCTGGGCCCGAACTCCAACCTCACACCTGCCCGCTGCCAGATGCATTGGCCAGGTGCAGCTGGTTGTGGGTGGGGTGAGAGGGCAAGGTAAAGGCCAGAGATCCCCATGCCAGGGCTATGGCGGTCACAGTCTGGAAAGAGCGACCGAGCGAGCAAGCGAGGAGTGCAACAAGGTGCGCGCCCCCCCCCCCCCCCCCCCCCCCGTAGGTAGGTGGATCTTCCAGCCAACAAAAGTTTGGCTTGAGGTATGATTTTCAGTAGATTGCAGTGAGGTAGCTGCTCTGCTACTTAGGAAACCCTGAGCCCAAATTAGGTCATCTATGAATATTTTAGCACTGGGTTCCCCATGAACATTCGGTGTGCTAAACAGGTTTAGAGGCGGCGCCCATCTGTCCATACTCCAGGCCAATAGCAACAGCACTTCTCGCCGGCTGCGCGAGGTGGCTGGTTACCCAAGGCCAACTAGTGATCCCTGGTGTGAAGGTATCACTGCATTTAGGCGACTGATGACCTCGCGTGCATTCGAGTTCAACAGTGGGTGTGACAGGGAATGAGGAAAGGTGCAGCTGACCCATATCATTTCATATCGCCAAGTCATATCATTTCCTCACGGCCGAGTAGCACACACTTTGCAGCCCAGTAGCACATGCTTTGCGGCCTGGTAGCACACGCTTTGCGGCCCAGTACTGGTCCGCGGTCCTGTGGTTCAGGACCACTGGTGTAGGTCATCAGGCTCCTGTACCTTTTCCTAAATGGTATTACTGAGCAAAGCATATCGCTATTGGTGGAAGTCCTTAAGAAAGGATGCCACCTTATTGAGGCATCGCCTTTTGAAGATAATCCTTGATGGTGGTGAGGGTTGTATCTGTGAAGGAGCTGTCAGAGTCTACAATCCTCTTCAGCCTCTTTCAATCCTGCATATTGGAGTCTCCATACTAGGCAGTGATGCAACTACTCAGAATGATGTTTTTATCATACATGTGTTGAAATTTGCTCGAGTCTTTGGTGACATACCCAATCTCTTCAAACTCCTGATGAAGTATAGTCATTGTTGTGCCTTTCGCATGATTGTAAAAATGTGTTGACACAAAGTAACATGAAGCTGCTCACACTTTCAACCACTGAATCATCAATGAAGACAGGAGTGTATTCCCCCAACTTCCCCTTCCTGAAGTCCACAATCAGTTCCTTTGTCTTGCCAATGTTGAGGACAAGGTTGGGACACAACTTAACCAATCTCTCTCCTATATGATTCTTCATTGCCATCTGAGATTCTGCCAACAACAGTGCTGCCATGTGTGAATTTATAGATGGTGTTTGAGCTCTTCCAAGCCACACAGTACAATTCTGAGTGTGGAAGAGTACAGTGGTGGCTTAAGCACTACTTATTTATTTTTTATATATTTCTTAATGTAGCTTATAATATTTTTAAAAGGATTGGTGAGCCTTTGCACATCAATACTCATGGCCGTCTACAGATGTGCAGGTAAAATCATCTTAACATGCTGTATCACTGTGTGGTATGGAAACTACGTGGTGGAGGACAGGAGGATGCTACAATGGGTAGTTAAAACTGCCCTATGTGTCACTGGCACCAGTTACCCACCATCAAGGACTGATATACAGAAAAGTAAAAGGCCAACAGTTGTGAAAGATTCCACCCACCCTATTTATGGACTGTTTGTCTCACTCCCATCATAGAAGAGATTCCATAGCTATCAGGTCAAACCTCAAGATTCAAAAATAGTTACTTCTCCTAAGCTGTCAGGTCAATCAATAACTCCACTCTTTAACTCATCACGCCACTACCCCCACCACTACATCCATATCAACCACTTGTCTTCACAGCCCCTTAACATTCTTCATCCCCCCCCCATGCACTGTCATTTCATGCTTACACTCCACTCCTCATATCTATGTTGACACAGTTACTGTCTTGCTATGTTTTTATATGCTCTGCTGCTATCTAGAAGAATTCCTCTTGCTGAGATTCCCTTTGTCACTTTATCATTTTCTGTCACCTTGTGATCAGATACTTTCGCACCTAGCATCACTTAATGTACATGTAATTAGTCTACATATATAAGCTAATCTTGTATGTATACTATACTCAACTGTTACTTACCCATTGTGTTTTATAGGATTGCTTTTATATTCATATTTATTGTGTGTTTTATGCTGCACTGGATCCAGAATCTGTCCTTTATACTCATGTACTGAAGAATTTGATGAGGGTAGGGCAGTGGATATGGTCTACATTGGCTTTAGAAAGGTATTTGACAAGAGACTCATCCAGAAAGTCATGAGGCATGGGATAAGTGGAATCTTGGCTGTTTGGATAAAAAAAATTGGCTTAAAGGAAGAAAGCAGAGGTTAGTTGTGGAAGGAAAGTATTCTGCCTGGAGGTCGGTGACTAGTGGAGTGCTGCAGGGATCTGTCCTGGGACCCCTGCTATTTGTGATTTTTATAAATGACCTGGATGTAGAGGCAGAAGGATGAGTGAGTAAGTTTGCAGATGACCCGAAGATTGGAGGAGTTGTGGATGGAGCTGCAGGTTGTCAAAGGTTACAAGAGGATAAAGACAGGCTGCAGAGTTGGGCAGAAAAATTGCAGATGGAGTTCAATCCAGATAAGTGTGAGGTGATGCATTTTGGATGGACAAACCAGAAAACTGGGTACCAGATTAATAGTCAATTACTTAAGAGTGTGGATGAACAAAGGGACCTTGGGGTTCAAATCCATACATCCCTCAAGGTCGCTGTGCAGGTTGATAGGGTAGTTAAGAAGGCATATGGGATGCCGGGCTTCATTAACAGGGGGATTGAGTTCAAGAGTAAAGAGGTCATGTTGCAACTCTACAAACCTCTGGTGAGATCGCACTTAGAGTATTGTGTTCAATTCTGGTCACCTCATTATAGGAAGGATGTGGAAGCTATGGAGAGGGTGCAGAGGAGATTTACCAGGATGTTGCCTGGTTTGGAGAACAAGTCATATGAAGCAAGGTTAGCAGAGCTGGGACTTATCTCTTGGAGCGTAGAAGAATGAGAGGGGACTTGATAGAGGTCTACAAGATTATGAGAGGCATAGATAGGGTGGATAGTCAATACCTGTTTCCCAGGCAAACACCAGAGGGCATATGTACAAAGTTAAGGGAGGGAAGTTTAGGGGAGACATCAGGGGTAAGATTTTTACACAGGGGGTTGTGAGTGCCTGGAATGACTTGCCAGGGATGGTGGTGGAGGCTAAAACATTAGGGGTATTTAAGAGCCTCTTGGACAGGCACATGAATGAAAGAAAAAGAGGGTTATGGGGTAGTGTGGGTTTAGTACTTTTTTTAAGGATTATATAGGTCAGCACAACATGGCGGGCTGAAGGGCCTGTACTGTGTTGTAATGTTCTATGGTTCTATGGTTCTAATGACAATAAACAATCTTGAAGCTTGAGATCAACCTAACAGTTGTGTATCACATCTGAATAATACTAGAAAATCTTTCAATGGTCTTTTTTGACTGTAATCTGCTGGCACAGTCTTCATTGCTACTGCATCACAATTACAATTGTCAATAAAGTAAGGAAAGGGGAATAGGATTGATGCATTTACTCTGTGACAATTGGTGTAGGACAGAGGGTCATCTTCTGTGTTGTAATAAGAAAGATGGCTATTATTAAGCACCCTTCTTCCATCATTCATTACTTTCTACATCCTTTTCTGCAGTTAGAACAGAATTGAAATTAGTGGCATATGTTGAACAGTGTCATTCTAAGACTGTATTAATCAGTGAAAATAAAACAAACTGCAGTAATCTGAAATAAAAGCAGAAAAAGCTACATCTGTGGAAAGAAAAACTCAGTTAACATTTCAAGTCAAAGACCCTTAGTCAGAATGTTTCTCTCACAGATATAGTTTGACTTCGTGTATTTCAACAATTTTCTTTATTGTATCGTGGCAAGGATTTGGCCCATGATGACAGATGAGAAAAGTGCTTTTATTTTAACTGCTGTTTTTATTGCAACAAACACAATAACAAAGAAAGCTCGGTGAGAACTAACTCAGTCACATACAGATGAAAAATTAAAGTTACAGTCTGTCCCAAGCCTTATAGGCTCATCAGTTCGGTGCTTATGCTGGTTTCCATGGCGTGAAGCAACTGAGAGTACAAGACTCCCCCCGCCCCCTCCCCCACCCGATAGGACATCAGTGTATCGTGAGGTTAACCCCCAGCATTTTGCTGGTACTCATTTTCAGCTGGGTGGACTGGATTGTGGTTAAGTGCTTTGCTGAAGGACACAACATGCTGCCTCAGCTGGGGCTCAAACTCAAGACCTTCAGATTGCTAGTCCAACGCCTTAGGCACTTGGCCACACACCACACACATACAGATGAGGCAGGTGATTATTACATACCTCAGTTATATTCAGGGTGGCACACCAACATATTGGTGAACAACTGTATAACTCAAGCTAAAAAATAACAATAAATGAACTTGAACACCTCACCATAATTCTACTGAACACTCATACCACCAGTGCATTTTAAACAAGAATAATATGTAATGCTGGCCAGTAGGACTGCTGGGATGAGCTGTCAACCATGCCCCTGGAGCGCCACACTAACCCTACCTGAGGAGTCAGCCGCCCCCAGCAACCCCAGAGCCCATAATAAAGTCCAAAAATCCCAGTGATGGCTCCACCACTGCGTGGGCGTGTCTGTAGCCCCCTCAGGGAAAGCACTGTTTGGTGAGGCAAGACGCAGGGCACCCAGAGTGTCACTTCCTTTTCTCAGCCTCGCTGGGTTGGTGGTGACCGAGGGCTGATCCAGTGCCAGCTGATCCTGGTGCAGCATGACCGCCTTCTGCCGCTCCGGTGGCCACATCTGGTATACCAAATCGGAGATGCGGTTGAGCACTTTCCTGACCACTTCCGGTGGCTTCCAATCTTGGGGTATAGTCCCTTCTTCCAGGTGGGACAGTAGACCCATACTCGGTCCCCCACAGTAAAGTCTTGACCCTGGCTGCGGACAACTTAACCTTGTTTATGGCGACTGCTAGCTGTGCTTTGGTTCTGCTGAGCCACATTGTGAACAGCCCGGAAGCACCCCCTGAGGTGCTGCAGGTACTCTAATGCAGCCTCTCCAGGAATTTCTGGCCTGGAAGGAAGCCCAAACACCAGATCCACCAGCATGTGCGACCCCTATCTGAACATGAGCACAGCTGATATACACCTGGTAATCTCCTGAACTGCTGTCGGGTATGCCCACAATACTAGGGGTATGTGGTGATCCTAATCACCTGGTGCTGGCTGATGAGGATGGCAAGCTGCATAGCCAGGGTGCAGTTAAAACGTTCCACGTCACTTTACAGGTGAAGGAGGGTGGTCTGTGTTTTGGTGTTTCCCAGCTGCCTGCAGACCTCGCTAAACACCTGCACCTCAAAGTTACATCACACATCTCCTGTGTGACTCATTGAGAGTATAGGGCTTTAGTCTGTGAATCCAGAAAGGAGGCCCCAGCCCACTTCAGCCGCTGCCTCATGCTCAGCCATCCCCTCACCTGGGCCAGCACGGGATCGCTCTCCTGCTCTCTGCACAGCTGCTGGTGTTCAATGGTGGGTAAGTCTACCTTACTGCTGGCTCCAATCTGAAAAATTGCTTCTGCGGCTTGCCCCTGGCTCCACTCCTCAAGGACGCAACAGTAAGGGACACTCAGTAGCTTCATGGGGACAGTGAATGAGGGTGTCAGCATTGCCGTGGTACTGTACCTCAAAATTGTAGTCCTGGAGAGCCTCCAGCCACCGCACCAGCTGCCCCCAGGACCACAGCAACTCAACAGCCAGGTCCACAAAGCAGGAATTGTTGGCTGAAATGGTGGAGGGTCTGGACTACGGCCAGGTACTCACAGTGTGACACCATAGTTCTGTTCAGGGAAGCTCAGGGTGTGGCTGAAATATGCCACAACATGTTCTCCTTGGTCCTCCTCCTGTGACAGCACTGCAGCTAGCCCCTGTTGCTGGTGCCTTTGTCAACAACGAAGGGACGTGCTGAATCTGGGTATGCCAGCACTGGGCTAGGTGAGCACAACTCAGAACTAGTCAAAAGTGGCAGCGCATTTTAAAACCAGAGAAGTAAGTAGTGTTGGTCACTATGAATGCGAGGGTGAGCTGTTGACCACACTCCTGGAGCACCACAGCATTGATCAAAATTGATAAATATATATTTAGTCAAATAATGCTATTAATCAAGAGATGGATTTTCATCTTTTAGGACTGTTTTTATTTACCTGTTTTATGTGATCCAGGATGTGAAGGAGTTCTATGCATATTTTACCCATCATCTAGTTGATGCTTTAGTGAAATCTACATCTCTGACATTGGACACTCTGAAAAGAAGAATCCTCCTGTAAGTATTGCTTTTGCTGCACTTCTCTTTACCAATATTAATAAATAACCTGAAGAAAGGTTGAAAATCCAGAATAGAAACTGAAGATATTCTATTCTTTTTGTAAACTGTAAAACATCATGTTAAATCAGAAGAAATTTATGTCTATTCCATGTATTGCAAGGTGGCCAGATGTTCTTGATCAAAGCTGATCTGACCATTTTTAAAATTTTAAAACAGTCATTCCACACATAATGCTAAGTAATAATATTTTGATGTGAAAACAACAAATTTGCAATCTGCCTTTTGGGGAAGTTGCCATGAATGACACAATTGCAAACATATAGTGTATTTCTAACCCTTGTGATGTAACATACAGCCAAGGTAATGGTTTTAAATTGTTATCACATTTTCAGTGTAGGAACATGTTGCAATCAGTGTAGTTGTACTACATGCAGGTTGAATGATAAAGGCAAAAATCTACACTGTATTAAGTATAAGACTCAGCTGAAGCTGATTGAGCTGTACTTGAAGTATTGTGTCAAGTCCTGGTTTCCACATTACAGAAAGGATTTGGAGTCTTTGGAAGGGGCACAGAAGAGGTTTATCTGGATACTGACAGGAGACAAGCAGATACTGGAATCTGGAGCAGTACACAAAAAAGTTGGAGGAACTCAGCAGGTTAGGCAGCATCTCTTAAGAGAAATGGACAGTCAACATTTTACACAAAGGCCCTTCACCTGGACTGTCCAGTATGCTGCATTCATATGAGGTGAACTAGATGAGGTTGGACAAACTTTGGGATGTTTTCTCTGGATCACTGAAGGCTGAGAAGAGAGTTGATAGACGTTTATAATAATTTGAGAGGCACAGATAGCGTAGACAGAATCTTTTACCCAGGAGAGAAATTTTAGGTACCAGAAGATATGCCTTAAAGCTGAGATGGTAAAAGATAAAGGGGATGTTGTGCATTAGCTATTTTGACACAGAAAGTGGGTGATAGGTGCCTGGAACAGACTGCTTAGTGTAGCGCTGGAAGCAGATACAATAGTGACATTTAATAGGCTGTTCGAAACATGAATTATGCAGGACTATTGAACAGTTTCCATTGCAATAAGATGGACTTTACTTAACACTTTCCCTTGTTTTGGTCTTGCAAATTATTGTCTGCTTACACTACACTAACTCTATAAATATAACTCTTTATCCTAGATTATCTTATTGTTTTCCCTACTTGAATGACAGACAGTCAGACAGACTTTATTGATCCCGAGGGAAATTAGGTTTTGTTACAGTCGCACCAACCAAGAATTGTGTAGAAATATAGCAATATAAAACTATAAATAATTAAATAATAAGTAAATTATTCCAAGTGGAAATAAGTTCAGGACCAGCCTATTTGCTCAGGGTGTCTGACACTCCGAGGGAGGAGTTGTAAAGTCTGATGGCCACAGGCAGGAATGACTTCCTATGACGCTCAGTATTGCATCTCGGTGGAATGAGTCTCTGGCTGAATGTACTCCTGTGCCCAACCAGTACATTATGGAGTGGATGGGAGACATTGTTCAAGATGGCATGCAACTTGGAAAGCATCCTCTTTTCAGACACCACTGTCAGAGAGTCCAGTTCCATCCCCACAACATCACTGGCCTTACTAATGAGTTTGTTGATTCTGTTGGTGTCTGCTACCCTCAGCCTACTACCCCAGCACACAACAGCAAACATGATAGCACTGGCCACCACAGACTCCTGGAACATCCTCAGCATCATCCGGCAGATGTTAAAGGACCTCAGTCTCCTCAGGAAGTAGAGACGGCTTTGACCCTTCTTGTAGACAGCCTCAGTATTCTTTGACCAGTCCAGTTTATTGTCAATTCGTATCCCCAGGTATCTGTAATCCTCCACCATATCCACACTGACCCCTTGGATAGAAACAGGGGTCACTGGTGCCTTAGCCCTCCTCAGGTCCACCACCAGCTCCTTAGTCTTTTTCACATTAAGCTGCAGATGATTCTGCTCACACCCTGTGACAAAGTTTCCCACTGTAGCCTTGTACTCCACCTCATCTCCCTTGCTGATGCATCCAACTATGGCAGAGTCATCAGAAAACTTCAGAAGATGGCAAGACTCTGTGCAGCAGTTGAAGTCCGAGGTGTAGATGGTGAAGAGAAAGGGAGACAGGACAGGACAGGAATGTACTGTTGTAATGAAATGGATTGTATGAATAGCATGCAAAACAAAATTGTTCCGACAATAATGTGACAATAATGTACCAATTTCAACATTTTACAACCCTTGCTTATCATGTTAAATGCAAACAAGATTTTGTTGGGAGAAATTAAACCAATATATTGGCCAAAGCCTACAGTATGCTGGGAAGTATTTAATGTGGAACTAAGTGCTGTGATAGAACTACATTATAATGAATAGAAACATACATGAAATCAGGACAGTAATGCAACTAGGAAATATTAATGTTTAACATATCTTCCATGACATAAATAGAATATTAAGGTTATTTTTCCAGTCATAGATTTCTAGTTCTGACCATGTGGATTTCTGCCAGTACAGGCTGAATGGTGGCTTATTTTGATGAATATCAGTAAATAAAGCAGATGTGGGACATTGCTGCAGGATCAAGCTACTTGGAAAAATGATATTGTCTGGAGAGATCATTGCAAGATTGAAATCATATTGCAGAGTAAAGTAACAGAGTGAAAGATTCATATGTCATGCCATAAAACAGGCATTTGTATGTGCACTAAAGAATGGGTGCCTGAGTAGTGGATAGATAGATGGATGAATAGATTGATGGTACAAAACATAAATAGTGAGAGAGTGTTTATGGGTTCATGGACTACTCATAAATCTGGTAGTGGAGGGAAGAAGCTGATCATAAAAAGTTGAGTGTAGGTCATCAGGCTCCTGTCCTCCTCCCCAGTTGTATTATTGAGCAGAAGTTATGTCCTTCCTGGTGAGAGTCTTTAATGAAGGATGCCATCTTATTGAAACATCGCCTTTTGAAGCTAATCCTCAATGGTGATGAGGGATGTGACTGTGATGGAGCTGTCAGAATCTACTTCCCTTGGCAATCTCTTTCTATCCTACATCTTGGAGCCTCCACACCAGGCAGTGATGCAACTACTCGGAATGATCTTTTCATCACACATGTGTTGAAATTTGCTTGAGCCTTTGGTGACATATCAAATCTCTTCAAACTCCTAATGAAGTATAGTCACTTTTGTGTCTTTTCATGATTGTAAAAACATGTTGGGCTCAGGATAAATCCTCTGAAAGGTTGATACAAAGTAACTTGAAGCTGCCTGCAGTTTCAACTGCTGGCCTTCAATGAAGACTGGGGTGTATTATCCCAGCTTCCTCTTCCTAAAGTCCACAATCAATTCCTTGGTCTTACTGATGTTGAGGACAAGGATTCAACCAACTGATCTATCTCTCTCCTATATACTTCCTCATTGGGCTCTGAGGTTTTGTCAACAGTGGTGCCATGGGTGAATTTATAGATGGCGTTTGAGGTGTGCCAAGCCAAACAGTAGGGTCTTGAGTGTATGCAGAATAGAGCAGTAGACTAAGCACCCATCCTTGAGCTGTGCCTGTTTGATTATCAGTGAAGAGACAATGTTATTATATGCACAGACTGTGGTCTCTTGTTGAGGTAGTCAAGGATTCCGTTAAAGAGTTAGTTCAAAGGTCCACGTTTTAATTGTCAATTAGGAGTGATAGGATGATATTGTTGAACATGAGTTTAACCGATGAATAGCAGTATTACAAATGTATTGCTGTAGTCCTGGTGCTCCAAAGCTGAATGGAGAGCCAGTGAGATTGCATCTGAAGTATACCTTTGTGGTGGTAGGTAAATTGTACTGATGCATGTTCTTGGTCAGGCAGGATATAATTCTAGCTGTGGCTGACCCTTCAAAGCACTTCATCATAATAGATGTGAGGACAACCAGGAGATAATCGTTGAGGTAAATCATCTTGCATTTTTTTGGGCATCAGTGTGATTGTTACCCTCTTGAAGCAGGTGTAAAAATCCTACTGCAGCATTAAGAAGTTGAAGCTGTCTGTGAATTCTCCAGCCAGTTAGACAACACTGGTTTTCAGTACCCTGCCAGGGTACACTGTTGTGGCAGATGCCTTGTGAGGGTTCATCCTCTTGAAGGAGCTCTGACATAAGCCTCCAAAGTAGAGATCACAGGGTCACAAGATGCTGAAGGGATTTGTACAGATTTTTTTTCCATTCAATTAATAAAATACATTGATCTTATTTAATTTCACAGCATCATTTATGCTGTTAGGTTTTGTTTTAGAGGAACTAATAACATGCAAACCCTGCCACAGCTGTTATGCATCAAATTGTATCTCTAGCTTGACACAGAATTGCCTTTTTCCTCTCATGATTGCATTCTGTAGATTGTACTTGGACATTTTGCAGGGTTCTCAATTGCTGGTCCTGAATACCACAGATCTCGCCCTCCACAGAATGTTGATCTTCTGGTTCATCCAGGGCTTTTAGTTTAGGTATGTTCAGTATGCTCTCAAATGCACATGCTTATCTACACATGTGTTAATGAAGTCGGTAATGATTATGGCATACACATTTAGATCTGAAGATGAATCCCTGAATATAGTACAGTCTGAAGATCCAAGGCAGTTCTGTAAACGCTCCTCTGCTTTCCTTGATAATACTTTCACAATCCTCACCACTGGTGCAGTTGTCCTTAGCCTCTGCCTATGTGCTGTGATAAGAAGTACAGCCAGGTGATCAAATTGGCCAAGTGTGGGCATTGAATGATAAGGTAAGCGTTCTTGACAGTGGTGTAACAGTGAACAAGTGTGCTGGCTCCTCTGATTGCCCAAGTGAAATGCTGGAAAGAAATGATATAGTGGTGGTTTGTCAGAGACTTCCTCAAGCTGGCCTGGTTGAAGTCTCCCACAATGATTGGGAAGGCATCAAGGTTTGCTAACTAGTAACTGTTGATCTGTAGATGTTGGAAGAAATTACAGGTATTTATAGAACTGGAAGTTGTTTCCCTTAGCTGGGGCATCCAGTTTAAAGGAAATAATCTTGGCATATAGGGTGAGACATTAAGTGTAGACTTGAGAAGAAATTTGTTTCATCAAAGGTAGGGGATGAACTCACAAAAGAGGACGAAGTTGGTAAATATATTTAAGAAGGATATAGATCAATTTATACAGATAGAAAGTGTAGAGAAAGAGTAGTTAAGATACAGGATTCTTCAAGATTTTATTGAATGGTAAATGATTGAATGGTTGAAAGGGTTAAGGAGTCTGCTTCATTTTTCTTTGTTTATGTTTCTAAGGTTAAGAAGTGACTAAACTAAATACTTAAGAGCATCAGAAGTCTGGTAGGGACAGTTTGTTCCATCTGGTGAGAAGGCCATAAAGTTATAATTGTTTGATGGATAGATAGATAGATACTTTATTGATCTCAAAGAAATTATAGCATTAAAATAACATTACAAATGCACAGATATACAAATGTAAACATTATTAGAAGTAAGAAAGAATAAAAAATAAGTTACCTCAAACAGTCTAACAGGAGGGGTCATATTTCCACGGCTATAGATTGACTCATTATAGAGCCTAATGGTCAAAGGTAAGAATTACCTCACATAGTGCTCTTTGGAGCAGCACAGTTGTCTTAGTCTATTACTAAAAGTGCTCCTCTGTTCAGCCAAGGTGGCAAGCAGAGGGTGAGAAACGTTCTCAAGAATTGCCGGGATTTTCTTCAGCATCCTTACTTCAGTGATGATAAGTTGATGGAGAAGATCCTGAGAGGCAGGATTTATGAACATTTGGAGAGGCGTAATATGATTAGGAATACTCAACATGGCTTTGTCAAAGGCAGGTCATGCCTTACGAACCTGATTGAATTTTTTTGAGCATGTGACTAAACACATTGATGAAGATAGAGCAGTAGATGTGTATATAGATTTCAGCAAGGCATTTGACAAGGTATGCCATGCAAGATTTATTGAGAAAGTAAGGAGGCATGGGATCCAAGGGAACATTGCTTTGTGGATCCAGAACTGGCTTGCCCATAGAACGCAAAGAATGGTTGTAGATGGTTCATATTCTGCATAGAGGTTGGTGATCAGTGGTGTGCCTCAGAGATCTGTTCTGAGAGCCCTACTCTTAATGATTTTTATAAATGACCTGGATGAGGAAGGGGAGGAATGGGTTAGATAACACAAAGTTTGTGGGTGTTGTGGATAGTGTGGAGGGCTGTCAGAGGTTACAGCGGTACAATGATAGGATGCAAAATTGGGCTGAGAAGTGGCAAATGGAGTTCAACCCAACTAAGTGCAAGGTGGTTCATTTTGGTAGATCAAATATGATGGCAGAATATAGTATTAATTATAAGACTCTTGGCAGTGTGGAGGTCAGCGAGATCTTGGGGTCCAAGTCCATTGGGCACTCAAAGCTGCTGTGCAGGTTGACTCTGTGGTTAAGAAAGCATAGGGTGCATTGGCCTTCATCATTAGGAGCCAAGAGGTAATGTTACAGCTATATAGGACCCTGGTCAGACCCCACTTAGAGTACTATGCTCAGTTCTCACCACCTCACTACAGGAAGGATGTGGAAAACATAGAAAGGGTGCAGAGGAGATTTACAAGGATGTTGCCTGGATTGGGGAGCACGCCTTATGAGAATAGGTTGAGTGAACTCGGCCTTTTTTCTTTGGAGCAATGGGGGATGAGGGGTGACCTGATAGAGGTGTATAAGATGATGAGAGGCATTTATTGTGTGGATAGTCAGAGGTTTTTTCCCCAGCACTGAGATGGCTAGCACGAGAGCACACAGTTTTAAGGTGCTTGGAAGTAGGTACAGAGGAGCTGTCGGGGTAAATTTTTTATGCAGGGTGGTGAGTGCATAGAATGGGCGGCCAGCAATGGTGGTGGACGTGGATACAATAGGGTCTTTTAAGAGGCTCCTGGACAGGTACATGGAGCTTAGAAAAATAGTTGGCTATGGGTAACCCTAGGTAATTTCTAAGGTAAGGACATGTTTGGCACAGCTTTGTGGGCCGAAGGGCCTGTATTGTGCTGTATGTTTTCTGTGTTTCTATCCTTTGGTCTACCACAGCCTCCAGTGTATCCAGTTTGACTCCTATCAATCTAACCAGTTTATTGAGCCTGTTAGTATCATCTATGTTGATGCCATTGCCATTGTCTCAGCACACCACTGCATAGAAGATTGTACTGGTGACAGTAACTAGTAGAACATGTGAAGGAGAGGCCTGCATACTCCAAAGGACCTCAGTCTCATTAGGAAGTAGAGACAACTCTGGCCCTTCTTGAATACATCCTCTGTGTTGGTACTCCACTCAAATCTGTCATCCAGTGCACCACCAGGTACTTGATGGTCCTCAGCACAACCATGTCCTCCCCATCAGCATCAACAGGGAGAAATGCCGGCTTAGTCTTCCTAAAGTCCACTACCATCTCCTTTATGTGTTGAGATGATTCAGCATGCAGCATTGGAGAAAGTCCTCCACCAGTGTCCTCCCATCCTCCCTTTATTGTTGAGTCTTCAGAGAATTTCTGCAGATGATGTGACTGTGTTCTATCTAAAGTCCAAGGTCTACAGGCAATACAGGAAGAGAGCCAATACCATCCCCTGTGGGGCTTATAGCCATGTCTGATACATAGCTCTGAAGCCACACAACCTGTGGTCTGCCAGTCAGATAGTCCATTATCCAGGATACAATGGAAGTGCCAATCTACATTGAACAGAGGTTTTCTCTTAGCAATGAAGCCTGTATGGCATGATCCTCAAAGTGCTGTGCTGCTTACCCAAATGGGAGTAGGCTCTGTTCAGCAGGTAGATGACAACATCATTGACTTCAGTGTGCTCCTGGTAGACAAACTGCAGGGGATCGAGGCTGATCTGACCAGGGGTCTAAGGTAAGCCAGTATCAGCCTCTCTAGGGACTTCATGATGTGTGTGTTGAGGGTCAGGGCAAAAGATCTAGAGATGTAATGACAAGAAATATTTTTGGCTACAAACTTGTTAATGAAATAACATTGTAATTTCATTCCCAAGTAATGGTGATTCTGAGATACTTAAGACTGAGCATTTTCTTGAAAATGGGAAAGATCTGAAAGACAGAACAAAACACAATGGTTAATTCAAACAAAAAGCATCCTACAGTGTTTTTGCAATTCTAGGACCAACTTGTTTCCTTCTGAATTGTATGATTCTGTGAATATTCTATAATTCCTTTTAAGTGTATAAAGATGAAATTTATTTGTTAGAACATGCCTAATAACAATCAAAATTTTATGTTAGGTTTGAAAGTGGTTAACTACAAACAGCTGACAAAAAATATAAGATAAGAAATTACACATCAGTTTATACTGCACTACTAGAAAGGTAAAATCAATAATAATTAACAAAAGGGCAATAATCTTATGTTTATCAAAGCAGATATTGAAATACTCAAACACAAAGCTCAAGTCCAAGACAAGTTCGTATTTTTATAGTTTTCCCAAAAATGCATTGTTTGCCCTCTCTTTGTACTCACTATCTTCCCTCTCCACTCTCAATCCTGATGCAGTGTTTCAACCCAGAATGTCAACCATCTTTGTTCCTCACTGATTTTATTTGACTGAGGTCCTCTAGTTCTTGTCAGTCAAAGACGTCAGTTAAAGTTTTTCTTTAAAATCTTATCCCAATGCTGTTTTGTCATTTTTGATCTGCTTCCTCAAAAGCAGCAATGGTATTATTGAAAATCCAACTGTATGCATTTTCTTAGTGGAAGTGTAATTTCTGGAAAATAATTTTGAGAAAACATCACATTAATAAAGATGTTGTTGCTTGTCACATTCCTTTATTCCTTTTCATTGTTTAATTTACGTGTATGTTTTTTATTTGATTCAGTGCATCAAACAGAAGAGAATATGGTTTCACAAACAACATTGATGATTTTCATCCCTTTCTGAAATCTGAAGTGCATTTGGCAATTCCAAATGTGGTACGTTAATGCTGCAATATATTTTGACATTTTGAAGACTTTAGAGTACAATCACAGTTAAATTTATTTTTATCAATTTTGAAATCTGTATATTAATATCTGTACATTAAACAGTGAAGAGGTTAAAATCATTAAGTTGCCTTCCTCAAAGGGGCACTCTAATATAGAACACAAAATTCAGATCAGCATAGGAAAGGATAGCATTAGTTTATGGAAATTTACCTTTTCAATGATTAGGGATAATTTCATAGTGATTAGGGGTAGATATCAAGTTTAAACTTCTCTATTTAGTGCCTTACTAATGTACATGTAGACAACATCCACTGCCCTACCCACATCAATCACCCTTGTCACCTCCTCAAAAATCCAATCAAGTTTGTAAAACATGATTTACCCTACACAAAGCCATTCTAACTCCCTAATCAGGTTATGTCTTTCCAAATGTACTTAAATCCTATCCCCAAGAATCCTTTCCATTATCTTCCCTACTACCGATGTGAGCCTTTCAAACTTGTAATTTCCTGGATTAGCACTATTTCCCTTCTTGAACAAAGGAAACTACAGTCCTTCAGGACCTTGCCTGTTGCTAGTGAGGAGACAAAGATGTTCAACAAGGCCCCAGCAATCTCCTCTCTTGCCTCTTTCAATAACCTGGGATATATTCCATCAGGCTGAGGACCTTTCTGCATTAACAGATCCAGATCCACCCCCTTATTGATCTCAATGTGCCCTCACACATTAGCATGTCCCTCACTGCTCTCATCATCCTCCTTCTCCTTGGTCCTGCTGAAGGGTTCCGGCCTGATACGTCAACTGTACTCTTTACTATAGATGCTGCCTGGCCTGCTGAGTTCCTCCAGCATATTGTGTGTGTTGCTCTGATTTCCAGCACCTGCAGATTTTCTCTTGTTAATGATGTTAAGTATGCTTTATGTACCTCATCCATATCCTCTGACTCCAAGCATATATTTCCTCCATCCTGGACTGGTCCTATGCTCTCCCTTGGTACAAGGCATGGAAATGGGCTTGTTCTATTTGATTTTGTACCTTTTTACCTTTTAAGGTTGTTAATATATCTGCCTCTACTACATCCTCTGACAGCTTATTCCATAGCAGCATTAAGCTAGCGACTCAGCCTCATAAAAAGCAGACAAAAATGGTAAAGAAACAGCAAGGTTGCTGTCTGATGTGCCAGATGCATGGGAAGGAATAGAAACAATAAGTCACTGGTGAAGTTGCATTTCAAATATTGTGTTCAGTTTCAGTCAGCCTATTATAGAAAAGATGTGATTAAACTGGAAAGAATACAGAGAGATTTATGAGGATGTTGCCAGTACTAGAAGACCTGAATTATAAGGAGAGGTTGCTACAGCCATTACTGCTCTGCTGTCATCCCTGCTAGTGTCCCCTTCCAATCAATTTTGGTTAGCTCCTCTCTCCTAATGGTTTCTTTACCTTAAGCTCTCAAATAAATTTTGTTTCATTGCAGAATAGCTGATCACCTAGTGGGCTCAACCATGATCTGCTCTAACAAGTCATTTTGTAACCATTCTACAAATTCCTCTTCTCAGGATCCAGCACCAACCTGATTTTCCCAGTCTACCTACATATTCAAATCCCCTATGGCTATGGTAAAATTGCCGTTTGATATGCACATTCTAATTCCTATTGTAATTTGTTGCCTACATCTTTACTGCTATTCTGAGGTCTGTATATAACTCTCATCAGGGTATTTTACCCTTACAATTTTTTAGCTCCACCCACAATGATTCTATACCTTCCAATCTTATGCCAGCTCATTCTATGGATTTGATTTCAATTTTACCAACAGAGGTTCATCACTCCCTCTGTCTACTTGCCTGGCCTTCTGACAGATTTTGCATCAGTGATGCCCGTAGTGTCATACATTTTATTTTATTTATTTATTGAGATACAGTATGGAATAGGCCCTTTTGGTTGTTTGAGTTGCACCACACAAGTTCATCTACCTTATTTTGTATTCAGCGTGCATTCCAATATAACACCTTCAGTCCGGTATTCTTGACCCTTTTCAATTATGTCCCCCTTTTACCTTGCAATTCAGGTTGCTGATTGCAATTTTGCCCTTACTAGGACCTGTCATCAACCTGTCCTTACTAGGAGTCTCACACTACCTGTGTTTGTAAACCAACTATCCCATCCTCAGCCCTATCACTCTGGTTCCCATCCCCCTGCCAAATTAGTTTAAACTCTCCCAAACAGTTCTAGCAAACCTGCCTGCAAGGATATTGGTCCCTCTCAGGTTCAGGTGTAACCCATCTCTTTTATACAAGTTGTGCCTTCCCCAGAAGAGGTCCCAATGATCCAAAAGCCTGAACCCTCCCCCCTGCACCAGTTCCTCAGCTATGCATTCATCTGCCAAATCATCTTATTCTTGCCCTTACTGTCATGTGGCATGGAGGTCCTGCTTTTCAGCTTTCTCCCTAACTCCCTAAATTTTCTCTTCAACATTTCTTCACCTTTCTTACCTACATCATTGGTGCCAATATGTACCAAGACTTCTGGCTGCTCCCCCTCCCCCTTTAGAAAGCTGTGGGCTGGATCCAAAATGTCCCTGACCCTGGCACTTGGGAGGCAACACACCATCTGCAAACTCTCACTTCTATTCCTCTAACTATCAAATCTTCTATCACTATTGCCATTCCCTTCACCTCTCTTCTTTTCTGGGCCACAGCACCAAACTCTGGTTACCCCCCACCCCCCGGTAGGTCATTGCTCTCAACTCTATCCAAAAAGCTATACTTATTATTGAGAGGAACAGCCACATGGGTATTCTGTTAAGGCTGCCCATTTCCTTTTCTTCTCCTGACAGTCATTCAGTTACTTGCCTCCTGCAACCTAGGGGTGACTATTTCCATGTAGCTCTTGTCTATCAGTTCCTCAGTCTCCCATATGAGCCAAAGGTGATCAAGCTGCAGCTCCAGTTCCTTAAAAAGTTCTGCGAGGAGCTGCAGCTCAGCGCACCTGTTGCAGATGTGTTTACATGGGAGGCTGTGGGTCCTCCAGAATTCCCACTTCTCACACGAAGAACACAACACTGTCCCTAGAGTCTTTCTCACTGCACTGACTGGGCCTAGCAGATGAGGAATGAAGAATAAAGGAGGAGAAGACTATCTACCTTCAAACCTTTCAGCTTGCCAAGCACCTACTCCTTTGCAATAGTGACAACTCTTACTTCTGCCTCCTGACACTCTTGAATTCTGGGATACTGTTGGTATCTTCCACAGTGAAGAATAACACAAAATGCTTTTTTTTGGGCAGCTATTTCTTTGTCCCCCCATTACTGCCTTTCCAGCGTCATTTTCCATCAGTCTGACATCCACACTTGCTTATCTTTTACTCTTCATATTCTTTTGGCATTTTCTTTAATATTATTGGCAAGCTTAACTTCAGATTTATTCTTTTCTCTCCTTATTGCTTTTTTACTTATTTTCTGTTGTATCTTAAAAGCTTCCCAATCCTCTAGCTTCCCACTAATTGTTGCTTTACTTTACTTTATCATCACGAAACCATTGATACTAGAGCGTACAATCATCACAGCAATATTTGATTCTGCGCTTCGCACTCCCTGAAGTACAAATCAAAGTAAATATAATAAAAATTTAAATTATAAATCATAATTTGAAAATAGAAAAAGGAAAGTAAGGTAATGCAAGTCAGGTCCGGATATTTGGAAGGTACAGCCCAGATCCAGGTCAGGATCCATTCAGCAGTCAAAGAAGCTGTTCCCAAATCTGGCCGTACGAATCTTCAAGCTCCAGAACCTTCTCCCGGAGGGAAGAGGGACAAAAAGTGTGTTGGCTGGGTGGGTCGTGTCCTTGATTATCCTGGCAGCACTGCTCCGACAGCGTGCGGTATAAAGTGAGTCCAAGGATGGAAGATTGGTTTGTATGATGTGTTGGGCTATGTTCACAATCTTCTGCAGCTTCGTCCAGTCTTGGACAGGACAACTTCCATACCAGGTTGTGATGCACCCTGGAAGAATGCTTTCTACGGTGCATCTATAAAAACTAGTGAGGGTTTTAGGGGACAGGCCAAATTTCTTCAGCTTTCTCAGGAAGTAAAGGCGCTGGTGGGCCTTTTTGGCAGTGGACTCTGCTTGGTTAGACCAAGTCAGGACATCTGTAATATTCATCCGGAGGAACTTAAAGCTTTTGACCTGTTCCACCTGCGCACCACCGATGTAGATGGGGTCGTGCGATCCGCTACTCCTTTTGAAGTCAACAACCAATTCCTTCGTCTTGCTGACGTTGAGGGATAGGCTATTGTCTTCGCACCATGCCAGCAGGATTTTAATTTCCCCTCCGTACTCAGACTCATCATTACCCAAGATACGGCCTAAAATTGTGGTGTCATCAGCAAACTTATATATTGAGTTCAATGGAAACTTGGCTACACACTCATGGGTGTACAGTGAGTACAGCAGTGGGCTGAGTACACACCCTTGTGGGGCACCAGTGCTCAGAGTGATTGTAGAGGAGAGCTTGTCCACTATGTTTACAGCCTGGGTCCTGACTGTGAGGAAGATCCAGCTGCAGATCTGAGTGCTAAGACTCAGGTTCCGGAGCTTAGGTATCAGTTTATTTGGAATGATGGTATTAAAGGCAGAGCTGTAGTCAATGAAAAGAAGCCTTACATATGTGTCTTTATTCTCCAGATGTTCTAAGGAGGAATGTAGTGCCAGAGAGAGGGCATCTGCCATCGACCTGTTGCTCTGGTAGGCGAATTGCAAAGTGTTGAGGTTGTCCGGTAGGTTATGGTTGATGTGTGCCATAACCAATCGCTCAAAGCACTTCATAGCAATTGATGTTAGAGCCACAGGTCGATAGTCATTCAGGCATGCCACCTTGCTTTTCTTCAGCACCAGGACTATCGTTGCCTTCTTAAAACACAAGGGGATCTTAGACTGAAGCAGGGAGCAGTCGAAGATGTCAGCAAACACTCCAGCTAGCTTGCTTGCACGGGCCCGGAGAACCCGTCCCGGGATGCCATCTGAGCCAGTTTATATGCTTTATTATATGCTCTCTCTTTTGCTTGTATGCTGTCTTTGACTTCCATTGTCTGCCACAGTTGCATCATCCTCACTTTAGAATACTTCGTCTTTGGGATGTATTTATCCTGCGCCTTCCGAATTGCTTGCAGAAACTTAGCCATTGCTCATCTGCTGTTACTTTATCCCTCTGTAGTTCCCTTTACTCCACTGTAATAGTGATTCATCTGATTTTAGCTTCTCCCATTCAAACTGCAGTGTGGATGGTTGCCCACAACTAAATGGTTCACCACATCATACGTCATGCTGTATGACTCTATATTAAAAATGTGTTTTCATTGAAACTTTGTCACTTTACAATAAGCAATTTTTGGAGCAAGCCCAAGCTACAACTATTTTTTAAATATTTACTTTTATAATGTAGTTTATGGTACCAAATTTGGATGAAATTCAGCATGCTATCATCCGAATTGTCCAAATGGTTTTGGAAGTTAGCCGTCGAGTGGTACAGTGGAGGCAATCAAAAAACCAAGATGATTATGAATTACAGAGTGGAACAGGTAAATCATGCTTGCAAACTAGTTGTGCTAGGTTGTATAATGTTTTCTATTCTATTTGTTTTCTATATAATAGCAAGAAAAATAGACACTAGTCATTTTTGTTGCATCCCAATATTAAAAGGTGTATATATGTTATGCTGAAAAGAAAACAAAATGATATTTCATACCTTAATGTTTTTTTTCCAGATTTGTAAACCACATAAATAATTTGCAAATGGTAAGTCAGAATTAATGATAATAATAGAAAGATAGAAAACCTACAGCACAATACATGTCCTTCGGCCCACAAAGCTGTGCCAAACATGTCCCTACCATAGAAATTACCCAGGGTTATCCATAGCCCTCTGTTTTTCTAAGCCCCATGTACCTACCCAGGAGTCTCTTAAAAGACCCTATAGTATCTGCCTCCACCAATGTCGCTGGCAGCCCAATCCATGCATTCACCACTCTCTGCATAAAAAACTTTCCTCTGACGTCTCCTCTGTACCCGCTTCTAAGCGCCTTAAAACTGTGCCCTCTCCTGCTAGCCATTTCAGTGCTGGGAAAAAGCCTCTGATTATCTACTAGATCAATGCCTCTCATCATCTTATACACCTCTATCGGGTGTATCCTTCGTCGCTTCAAGGAAAAAAGACCGAGTTCACTCAACCTATTCTCATAATACTCCCCAATCTATACTCCCCAATCCACGCAACATCCTTGTAAATTTCCTCTGCACCCTTTCAATGGTTTCCATGTCCTTCCTGTAGTGAGGCTACCAGAACTAATAGCCTACTACTAACCCAAGTGGGGTCTGAACAGGGTTAATATATAGCTGCAATGTTACGTCTCGGCTCTTGAACTTGGTCCCACAATTGATGAAGTCCAATGCATCATATGCTTTCTTAACCACAGAGTCAACCTGTGCAGCAGCTTTGAGCGTCCTATGGATTCGGACCCCAAGATTCCTCTGATCCTCCACGCTGCAAGAGCCTTACCATTAATACTATATTCTGCCATCATATTTGACCTACCAAAATGAACCACCTCACACTTATCTGTGTTGAATGCCATCTGCCACTTCTTGGTCCAGTTTTGCATCCTATCAATGTCTCACTCTAACCTCTGATAGTCCTCCACACTATCCACAACACCCCCAACCTTTGTGTCATCAGAAAATTTAGTAACCCATTCCTCTACTTCCTAATCCAGGTCATTTATAAAAATCACAAAGAGAGGGGGTCCCAGAACAGATCCCTGAGGCACACCACTGTCACTGTCCTCCATGCAGAATATAACCCGTCTACAACCACACTTTGCCTTCTGTAGGTAAGCCAGTTCTGGATCCACCAAGCAATGTCCCCTCAGAAACCTTACCTTGTCAAATGCCTTGCTGAAATCCATATACACTACATCTACTGCTACATCACATCCTCAAAAAATACAATTAGGCTTGTAAGGCACGACCTGCCTTTAACAAGGTCATGGTGATTATTCCTAATCATATTATGTCTCTCCAAATGCTCATAAATCCTGCCTCTCAGGATCTTCTCCATCAACTTACCAACTACTGAAGTAAGACTCACTGGTCTATAATTACTTGGGCTATCTCTACTCCCTTTCTTGAATAAGGGAACAACATCGGCAAACCTCCAATCATCTGGAACCTCTCCTGTCCCCATTGATGATGCAAAGATCTTTGTCAAGGCTCAGCAATCTCCTCCCTCACCTCCCTCAGTAGCCTGGGGTATATCTCATCCAGTCCTGGTGACTTGATGCTTTCCAAAAGCTCCAGCAAATCTTCTTCTGTAATATCTATATGCTCAAGCTTTTCAGTCTGCTGTAAGTCATCACCACGGTCCTTTTCCATAGTGAATACTGAAGTAAAGTTCTCATTAAGTACCTCTGCTACCTCCGCTGGTTCCATATACACTTTTCCACTGTCACACTTGATTGGTCCTATTCTTTCACGTCTTATCCTCTTGCTCTTCACATACTTGTAGAATGTCTTAGGGTTTTCCTTAATCCTGTCTGCCAAGGCCTTCTCATGGCCCCTTCTGGCTCTCTTAATTTCATTCTTAAGCTTTTTCCTACTAGCTGTATAATTTTCTAGATCTCTATCATTTCCTAGTTTTCTGAACCTTTCGTAAACTCTTCTTTTCTTCTTGACTAGATTTACAACAGCCTTGATACACCACAGTTCCTGTACCTTACCATCCTTTCCCTGTCTCATTGGAACATACCAATGCAGAGCTCCACACAAATATCCCCTGAACATTTGCCACATTTCTTCCGTACGTTTCCCTGAGAACAGCTGTTTCAAATTTATGCTGCCAAGTTCCTGCCTGATAGCTTCATATTTTACCTTACTCTAATTAAACGCTTTCCTAACTTGTCTGTTCCTGTCCCTCTCCAATGCTATGGTAAAGGAGATAGAATTGTGACCTCTATCTCCAATATGCTCTCACACTGAGAGATCTGACACCTGACCAGGTTCATTTCCCAATATCAGATCAAGTACAGCTTCTCCTCTTGTAGGCTTATTTACATACTGTGTCAAGAAACCTTCCTGAACACACCTAACAAACTCTACCCCATCTAAACCCCTCACTCTAGGTGGATGCCAATTGATATTTGGAAAATTAAAATCTCCCACCACAACCACCCTGTTATTGTTACACCTTTCCAGAATCTGTCTCCCTATCTGCTCCTCGCTGTCCCTGTTTCTATTGGGTGTCTATAAAAACAGGAAGGTTACTTATTGACCCCTTCCTGTTCCACCCACCGAGACTCCGTAGACAATTCCTCCATGACTTACTCCTCCTCTGCGGCCGTAATTCTATCTCTGATCAACAGTGCTCCTCCCCCACCTCTTTTGCCTCCTTCCCTGTCCTTTCTGAAACATCCAAACCCTGGCACTTGAAGTAACCATTTCTGCCCCTGAGCCATCCAAGTCTCTGTAATAGCCACAATATCACAGCTCCGAGTACTGATCCACACACACAGCTCATCTGCTTTGTTCATAGTACTTCTTGCATTAAAATAGACACATCTCAAACCATTTGTCTGAGCACATTCTTTCTCTATCACCTGTCTATCCTCCCTCTTGCACCATCTCCAAGCTATCTTTATCTGTGAACCAACCACCTCTTCCTCTGTCTCTTCAGTTTGGTTCCTACCCCCCAACAATTCTATCTTAAACACTCCCCATTAGCCTTTGCAAACCTCTCTGCCAGGATATTGGTGTGACTACTTGCCTACAGCTCCTATCTATCACCTCTTCACTCTCCCTAACCAGGCAAAGGTCACTGAGCCGCGTTTCTAATTCTCTAACATGGCCTCTAAGGAGCTGCAGCTCAATGCATCTGGTGCAGATGTGGACGTCTGAGAGGCTGGGAGGACTGAGAGGACTTCCCACATCTGACAACGAGCACAGAACACCGGCCTCACACACATACTTCCTGTCTGTATTCTACACAGGCAACCTACCTCGCCTCGACCCATTACTGCCGAAGCTGTGTTGTGCCAAAGCCTTCCTGCTCTGTCTCCCTCTACTCCAGCGCCCGTTCTATAAAGCTGTCTCCTTTTAAACTCTCCTCGCTGTTCAAACTGGCTGACGTCCACATGCTTGCGCTATCTTGCCCTGATCAAACCGCTGATTAATGCTTCATTGATAGTGTTGGTAGTTTTCATTGCATTCAAGTAATGTGAATAACCTTACATTGTATTGCTTAACTTTATTATTTCAAAAATACTATCAGTTGAGCCTTTTAGCCCTGAATATATTATTCTGTGAAGAATGTGAGTTTATTATTTTGTTGTCACAAAGGAAATAAAAGATCTCAGAGAGATCTCGAGGTCCATGTCCATAGGATACTCTAAGCTACTGTGCAGCTTGACAGTGTTGTTAAGAAGGCATATGGTGTGTTGGCATTCATCAACTGTAGGATTGAGTTCAGGAGCCGTAAGGTAATGTTACAGCTATATAAGACCTTGGTCAGATCCCACTTGGAGTATTGTGTTTAGTTCTGGTCACATCACTACAGAAAGGATGTGGATACTATAGAAAGAGTAGGAGATTTACAAATATGTTCGCTGGATTGGAGAGCATGCCTTATGAGATTAGGTTGAGTGAACTTGGCCTTTTCTCCTTGAAGCAACGTATCACGAGAGGTAACCTGATAGAGGGGTATAAGATGATGAGAGGCATAGAAGGTGTGGATAGCTAGAGACTTTTTCCCAGGGCTAAAATGGCTAACACAAGGGGGCATAGTTTTCAGGTGCTTGGAAGTAGGTACAGAGGGGATGTCAGGGGTAAGTTTTTCACATGGAGAGTGATGGGTGCGTGGAATATGCTGCTGGTGATGGTGGCATAGGCGGATACAATAGGTCTTTTAAGAGACTCTTGGATAGGTACATGGAGCTTAGAAAAATAGAGGGCTATGTGGTAGGGTAATTTCTAGGGAGTTTCTAGAGTATGTTACATGATCGGCACAACATTTTGGGCTGAATGGTCTGTAATGTGCTGTAGATTTCTATGTTCTATGTTCTTAATATGGCTTTATAGGGGCCTGTCTTTCTCCTGCTCAACCAGCTATGATACGACGGAGAAGGACTATTAATTGAAGGTAAAATAAATTGATATATTTTCCATTCTCAGCAAAATGTCAACTGAAGTATTAACTTTGCTTTTCTCTCTAAAATGTTGCTTGACTTGCATATTTCTAGCATTTTCTATTAAATCTTTTTTGTCTTTTTTCCATTGGTGATAAATCCTCACAATACTTTCGTGTGTTTTCACCATGAAGTCTGCACCTCTTTAAAAGATAAAGTTAAATGCTGACCTGGATAACAACAGCTACATCACTTGGTTGAATTAAAGTTATAGGCAATACTGCATGGATACAGGGCTTCTGCTCAACTAGTCCATGAATTGAGAATCAAACAAAATACTTCTTGCACCACATTGCCTTTACTCTGATGCTAACCACTTCAGCAGCTTCCTGATCATAGTTTCTAGTCAAATCCACACCATTTTATGGATTCCATTTCACAAAAATTATAGAAATATTAACTAATAACCCTTGAGTATTCAGTTAACACCAGACTTCCACTTTAATTTGCCTGCTTACTCCTTCATTGCAATGCACCCTCACTGGCTGCGACATGGCTGATTAGGAGTTGATAATTATCAAAGGAAAGGCATCAGATCTCGCAAGCACACAACCTCTAGTAACTTTGTGAGCCTCTATCTCAATCCCTCTTGATTCTCAGTCCTGCTACAGATTCTGGACCCAAAACACTGATAATTCCTTTCACTCCACAGAAGCTGCTTGACCCACTCCATGCAGATTATTTTTAGCTACAAAAATTCTGTGCTTAGTTTTGAGTTGTACTGCCTTTCTGTGAGTTGTAACAATCTGTACGTACAGCATGATGTCATGATCCCTGTACTTAATTCCCTGACTGATGTACCATATGCCTTCCTTACCACCCCTGTCTTATCTCGCCACTTTCAGGGTCTGTATTTTTTGGTCCTTCTATTCCACCATACTTTTCAGAGCACTACCATTTACTTGTAATCTCAGTCCTAGTTTAACTCACCAAAATACAACACCTCAATGGATTCACTTGATCCCAGCTGCCTATACTTGATATATTGTTATGAATGAGGAGCAAATCTGATGGACAGAAGGGTCCAGAATCGCCAATGCCCGCCCCCCCCCCCTTTGAGAATCACAAGATCGCTAGTATTTCGGGTATGAGACCCAGGAGATGAGAGGGATACACAGCATGCCAGGAAATGAGAGAGAGAGATGCAGAATACACAACCAGGTGGAATGTCTCCTGACATAAGCGGAATGGAATCACTGACTACTGCTATTGTCTCTTGGAGAAGGAATTGTGTATTGAGTACTGTACTATTCATTGAAACCCCTCAGGGGACAACCAGAGTGGTCTGGTTGAGGTATTGCATCATCCCAACCTGATTGACATCTAAGACCCCGTGAGTGAAGATAAAAAGAGGGTCTGGGGAAACACCCCTTAGACACACCCGGAGAAATGCTAGAAATCCAGTGACAGCGTTTTATAGTGAAAGCCAGTGGGAGCTCGTGTGTGTCCTCCCTTGCCTGGGTGGCGGGCTCATCACAGAAGAACGGTTTAGCTAAAGGAGAGGTCACACTTGAACGGCCACGATAATGAGACACCTGACGGATCGAAATCATAAAGGAAAGCCAGCAAGTTTTTCTCTTTCTCTCTCTCTCTCCCCAACAATTGCAACGCAGCGACGAACAAACAGCTGCAGCTTGTATGAACTGAAATGACCTTTAGATTTCCATTGGACAATTCATTATCCCCTAGACAACGATAGAACTTATTTCTTATTGATTATTATTATACCCGCACTTTTAGGTTTAGTATTGACGATGTATATTATCTGTATATTTGCATTGATATTATTTTTGTGTATTTTTACTAATAAATACTGTTAAAAATAGTATCATCAGACTCCAACGGACACCTCTATCTTTGCTGGTAAGTAACCCAGTTACGGGGTTCATAACAATATGCATCTTTGATTTCCTTGGTGCACCAATATCCCCTGTCAACCGGGCTTCTGTAATTCTGCCTGCCCTTCACTCTTACAGAACTATCACTTAATCATAAAGCTCTCCTTAGGTCCAAAAGCCTCACACTTGCCAGATGTCCATTTACCTGCAAGCATTCTTTCCCAATCAGTCTTTGCGAATTCTTATCTAATGGCTTTAAAATTTGCCTTGCTCTCTTTCAGGATTTTAATTTGTGGACCATTCCTAACTTTTTCGTGGTTGTTCATGTTCTCAGGTTCCTGAATCTTCTCCCTGATGGGCAAAAATAGAAGGGAGAATGACCTGAGTGGGAAGGGACCTTGGTTATGTCAGCTTCTTTCCTGAGGCAGTGAGACATGTCGATGAAGTCAGCACAGGAGAATCCATGCATGAGTGTAGCCAAAGGACACTACGCAATAAGATATATATGTCAGTGATGACAGCCATAGAAAATGAAGTCTGAAAATATATCGCTGTTCAGGGAGCCGCTTAAATGGGGCAGGAGAATGTAGTCTACACTGTGTTTAGAGTGAACACAGAGCTTTGAGCTCTGAGACCTTCCAATGTTTCTTGCTTACATTGAGTGAGAAGTTGTTGTTCAGATGTCCTCCTGTATGCTGATTCATCAACACCTTTTATTTGGCCAACAATAGTGGTGTCATCAGCAAATCTAATATGGTGTTTGAGCTGTGCTTTGCCTCTCTGCAATAAATAAAGATATGTATATAAAGATCTAGGTAAAATTCTTTACATATTTTTCAAAGTTTTTAGTCCCAGACTGATCAATAGCTATTCCAACTTATTTTTCAATCTTGAGAGTGTTCAGGCATGATTTAACCAGTAGTCAGAACATTTCTGAAGCTGGGCCTTACATTTTTGTTAGAAAGATTGCCAACAATAGCATCATAACCACATTATCACTGTATCAGTATATGATTGGAGAGTGTCGAGCATGGATGCTGCACCGAAGACATTTTTTCCATCCTAAATGGATGCCTTCCATCCTAAATCTCTAATTTTCCCTTTCACAAAACCACGTAGACATTGTCTGTTTACTTTGATTTTTTTCTGTGTATCCATAATTAATAATAACTTTACATTTATTCTATGACAGAAGTTAAACTAACTGTCATTTCACTTCCAACTTTCATCTCTTCTTTTCAGTAAAGGAGTTTCATTTGCTGTCTTCCAATGTGAATTAGGGGAATTTTCAAAATTTATAATGAACACATCAACTAACTCACTCGTTACTTTTTTTTTGTCCTGAGAATTTCTTACAGGAGCCAAAGACTGGTCTTACCATAATTTTTGATACAATGACATTTCATGCTTGAGCTATATTCTGTGAGAACTCTCACATAAAGTAGAATCTCCAAAGTACTAGTCTTGATCACCATAAGTAAATAGTCTATTTTATGATTTTGTTTGTAAATTTGTATGTATTTTTCTTCTTTCAGAATTGAATGAAAGCAAAAGTTTCAAGAGGCAGAAGAATTTTTATCACAATGTGGCAGAACACAAAGATGTATCTAAATTAATCGTAATACTATCTACTTCAGTCAATACTATGAGGGGTGCTGTTGCTCATGCACTAGAATGTTTTCAAAAATTCAAGATGTTGTGGTTAGAAGATAGAGATACTACAGTTAAGGTATTGTATCAGTTTTCACCGATTTCTCTCCTTAAGTATCTCCTGTCCAGAATGCTTTCTTCACATTTTGGTGATTGACAGACAGACATACTTTATTGATCCCGAGGGAAATTGGGTTTTGTTACAGTCACACCAACCAAGAATAGTGTAGAAATATAGCAATATAAAACCATAAATAATTAAATAATAATAAGTAAATTATGCCAAGTGGAAATAAGTCCAGGACCAGCCTATTGGCTCAGGGTGTCTGACACTCTGAGGGAGGAGTTGTAAAGTTTGATGGCCACAGGCAAGAATGACTTCCTATGATGGTCAGTGTTGCATCTCAGTGGAATGAGTCTCTGGCTGAATGTACTCCTGTGCCTAACCAGTACATTATTGCATGGATGGGAGACATTGTCCAAGATGGCATGCAACTTGGACAGCATCCTCTTTTCAGACACCACCATCAGAGAGTCCAGTTCCACCCCCACAACATCACTGGCCTTACTAATGAGTTTGTTGATTCTGTCGGTGTCTGCTACCCTCAGCCTGCTGCCCCAGCACACAACAGCAAACATGATAGCACTGGCCACCACAGACTCGTGGATTGGTCCTCACCAATTCCCAAAACTCTTTGGAATTCCACATAACTTGTTTGCTATAAGCACTCAAGAAAGTTGTTGAAATGATCTTATAAGACTTCAACTGTAAAAATTATCATTTTTTCACAAATTAGAGTTCAGAAACAGAGCACTGATAGGAGAGATAGTGAAGGCAGATGGAATGTTCAGCCGTATTGAAACCCATGAACGAGAATTAGGGAGAATCATTAGCTAAGTTGCTAATGATTAGAATATTCACTGGAATTCACTCTGAAGTTTGAGAGGGAGCAGCTGAAATTACATGTAATGGTATTATAGTTGAGTGAAGTTAACTACAGAGGCCTAAGGGAGGAGCTGGGCAGAGTTGATTGGAAAGGGAAGACAGTGAAGTAGCAATGGCAGGGATTTCTGGGAGTGATTCAGGAGATATAGCAGAATTTCATCCCAGGAAAGAAGAAGCAAACTTAGGGGAGGATGAAGCAACTATGGCAGACAAGCGAAAACAGGGATAACATGAAAGCAAATGTGAAGGCATAAAATATGGCAAAGATTAGTGGGAAGTCTTTAAAAAACAACTGAGGATAACTTTAAAAAGCAAGAAGGGAGGAGAAGAAGGAAGATTAGAATCACAGAGTAAGATAGCACAGGTGCAAGTCCTTTGATGGGCCCTTAGATCCATGCCAACCATGGTGCCCACCCAGCTAGTCCCAATTTCCAATGTTCAGCCCATATTCCTTCAAGACCCATCTATCCATGTGCTTCTTAAATCCAGTGCTTCTTAAATGATACTATTTATGAAGATTACAGAAGTTCTTTTAATGGACATTAGACTGCTAGAAGATAATGCTAGAGAAGTAGTAATGGGCTACAAGGAAATGGCAGAGGAACTGAACAGGCATTTTGAGTCAGTCTTCACAGCAGAAAGCACTAGTAACATGCCAGAAGTTCAAGAGAGTCTGAGGAAAGAAGTGAATGCAGTGGCCATTGCTAAGGAAAAGGTGCTGAGGAAACTAATTGGCCTGAAGGCATTAGGAGTAACTTTCAAGGATCACTGTAGTCAGGGAAGGTCTCATAAGACCGGTCAAATATAGCACTCTGTTTAAGAAGGGAAAGAGGAAATTGCAAGCTGATTAGCCTGACCTCAGTAGTTGGTAAGATTTTAGAGACAATTATTATGAATAAAATTTTGGAGTACTTGGAAGTACATGATAAAATAGGCCAAAGTCAGCATTTTTTTTTAGGAAAAAGCTTCTCTGAAAAATATGTTAGTGATTTTGTAGAAATAACAAGCAGGATAGACAAAGTGGAGTCAGTGGAAGTTATTTACTTGAATTTTCTGAAGGCTTTTGACATATTGCCACACATGAGGCTGCTAAGCAATATAAGAGGTTGTTGTCCAGCTAGAGATGGTTCTACATGCTGTTACAAACAATGTAGGTAGAACAAGGGATGCAATCCTTCAGAATGTGTAAAGGGAGCTTGGTAAGAAGTTAGAAAGCAGAACATCAAGGATAGTGAATTCCATTTTACTCCCAGTGCTACATGCTAGCGAAGTCAGAAATAGGATTAGCCAGATAAATTTCAAGCTGAGAAGCTGTTGCAGAAATCGGATTCTTGGATTATTGGGATCTCTTCTGGGGTAGAGGCAACCTATATGACAACATAAATTTTTCTCCCAGATGAGCTTAGTTCCTTTTATGCTAGCTTTGAACAACAAAACATAAAGGCACCTTTCCGAACTCCCATAGCCCCCAATTACTCTGTGATTTCAGTCTCTGAGGCTAACATGAGAGCATCCTTCAAGAGGGTGAACCCACAGAACGCATCTGACCCAGAAAGGTACCTGGCCAAGTACTGAAGATTTGTGCTGATCAACTGGTGGGTGTTCTCTAATACCTTTAACCTCTAGTCTAAGATGCCCACCTGCTTTACGAAAGCATCAATTATACTGGTGCCCAAGAAGAACATGGTAACGTGCCTCAATGACTATTGTCCAGTAGCATTTACATCCACTGTGATGAAATGCTTTGAGAGGTTGGTGACTAAACATATCAACTCCTGATGGAGGAGCAACTTGGATCTGCAGCAGATTGCCTACTTGCACAACAGGTCCACAGCAGATGCTGTTTCATTGGTTCTCCACTCAATGCTGGAATGTCTGGACAGTGAAACTGCATTTATCAGGATGCTCTTCATATACTAGCTCAGCATTCAGTACTATTATCCCCTCAAAATTAATCAATAAACTCCGTGACCTAGGCCTCAATGCCATCATGCGCTAGATCCTCAAATTCTCTACCTTGCAGACCCCAGTTGGTTCAGATTGGAAATAATATCTCTTCCACAATTGCCATTAGCACAGGTACACCACAAGGCTGTGTGTTTAGTCCCCTGCTCTTTTTGCTGTATACTTATGAATGTGAGGCTAAGCACATCTCCAATGCCATATTTAAGTTTGATAACAACACCACTGTTGTCGGCTGAATCAAAGTTGGTGACAAATCAGCATGGAGGAAGGAAACAAATAATCTGGTTGAATGATGCCCCAACAATAACTTCTCACCTGTAAGTGCCATTACAAAAGAAGAACGGCAGGGTCTCTACATTCAGAAGTTTGTGAAGGTTCAGCATGCCATCTAAATGACATGACAAATAGGAGTTGGATTAAGCCCAGTCGGTGAGTGGAAGCACGAGAAGCGACAATTTCACTTTGGTATGTGGATCAAGATTTTAAGAAGTAGCATTGTTTAGCAGTTTTCAGAATTGGACTGCACCCAATCAGTGAATGGAATTCATTCAAAAGTGTAAATAAAAATAAGGCAGGAAGTGGCCATTGTGTGAGTGGGCTTTGGCTCATTTGGCTTTGTTGAGATAAGTCTTGGGTGAAGTAAGTATCTATGTATGAGATGTGAGAATTCTGAATAACTTCCACCTCCCAGACAACAACATCTGCACCAGATGCACCAAGCTGCCGTTCCTCAGAGAATGTGTAAAGGAACTGCAGCTGCAGCTCAATAACATTCAGCTCATACCGGAGATTGAGGAAGTGATAGATGGGAGGGAGGTGGTCACCAATAGGTAATTGAGTGACTGTCAGGAGAAGGAAGGGAAGTGGGTAGCCAGAGCAGAGTACCCCGTGGCCATTCCCAACAATAATAAGTATACTACTTTGGCTACTGTTGAGGGGGACGACCTACCGGGGGGGAGCTGTGTGACTGGGTTTCTGGCACTGAGTCTGGTGCTGTGGTTCAGAGGAGAAGGGAGGTGGAGAGGACTGCAGTAGTGACAGGAGATTCCATAGTTAGGGGAACAAAGATGAGACTCTGGCCATGATTGAGATACCCAGATGGTATTTTGTCTCTTACGTGCCAAGATCAGGGATGTCTCAGATTGGGTCCACAGCATTCTAAATGGGGAAGGTGACCAGCTAGAAATCTAGGTACATTTTGGCACAAATGACACAAGTAGGAAAGGTGAGAGGTCCTCAAGAGAGATCTTAGGGAGCTAGGTAGAAAGCTGAAAAGCATAACCTCTACGGTAGTAATTTCTGGATTGGTGCCCATCACGTGCCAGATAGGATGATTCAGCAACTGAATGTGTGGCTGAGAAACTGATGCAGGAGGCAGGCGTTCAGGTTTCTTCATCTTTGGGATCCCTTCTGGGGAAGGTATGACCTGTATAAAAGGTACAGATTTACTTGAACCTGAGGGAGACAAATATCCTTGTGGGAAGGTTTGCTAGAGCTGTTCAGGAGGGTTTAAACTCATTAAGTAGGGTGATGAGAACTGGAGTGATAGGGCTAAGGATGAAGTAGTTCACTTACAAACAGAAGCAATGTGTAGTGAGACTGCTACCAAGGAGAGGCTGGTGATAGGGCAAGATGGTAGTCAACTGGATGAGTAGCAATGTAAAAGGGGGACAAATTGAAAAGGGTGATGAATACAGGTGTTATATTTGAATGCACACAGTATATGGAATAAGTAGATAATTTGCAGTGCAGTTCCAGATTACCAGGTATGATGTTGTGGGCATCACTGAATTGTGGCTGAAAGAAGATTATAGCTGGGAGCGTCATGTCCAAAGATACACATTGTATCAATAGGACATGTAGGTGGGCAGAGGGGGTGGGGCAGCTCTGTCAGAAGCTGTAGAATCATTGCAGGTAGAGATAAGAAGCTACAAAGGTAAAAAGACCCTGATGGGAATTATATACAGAACTCTGAACAGTAACGTAGACATGGCTGACAAATTACAACCGAAGATAGAAAGTGCATGTAAAAAGGGCAATGTTACAACAGTTATGGTACACTTTAATATGCAGGTATATTGGGAAAGTCAGGTTGGTCCTAAATCCCAAGAGGGGGAATTTGTAGAATACCTGAGATGGCTTTTTAAAGCAGCTTGTGGTAGTGCCCACTAGAGGATCAGCTACTCTGGATTGGGTGGTTGTGCAAGAAACTGGAATTGATTAGTGAACTGATGGTAAAGGACCCCTTAGGAGGCAGTGAGCATAATGTGATAGAATTCACCCTGAGATTTGAGAAGAAGAAGCTAAACTCAGATGTTTCAGTATTACTGTGGAGTAAAGGAAGTTACAGAGGCATGAGAAAGGAGCTGACCAAAACTGATTGGAAATAAACATTAGCAGGGATGACGGCAGAGCGGCAATGGCTGGAGTTTCTGGAAAGAATTCCAAATGCAGAAAAGAATTACATCCCAAGCAAGAAGAAGTATTCTAAAGGCAGGATGAGGCAACCATAGCTGACAAAAGAAGTCAAAGCCAACATAAAAGCCAAAGAGAGGGTCTATAATAGAGCAAAAAATTACTGGGAAGTTGGAGAATTAAGATGCTTTTAAAAACCAACAGATGGCAATTAACATAGTTTTAAAGGAAAAAGAATTGAATTGAATTGACTTTATTAATTATTCTTCAGATACATGAGGAGTAAAAATCTTTACATTATGTCTGTCTAAATGTGCAATGTGCAATTTATAGTAATTTATAATAAATAATATGTACAACAGGACAGGCAATATAACATAGAAATACAGTTGTGTCAGCATGAATTAAGCAGTCTGATGGCCTGGTGGAAGAAGCTGTTCCGGAGCCTGTTGGTCCTGGCTTTTGCTTTGTTGCTTTGTTTTATGCTCTTTCTTTTGCTTTTACAATAGCTTTGACCTCCCTTGTCAGCCACAGTTGTACTATTTTACCATTTGAGTATTTCTTCATTTTTGGAATACATATGTCCTGCACCTTCCTCATTTTTCCCAGAAATGCATGCCATTGCTGCTCTGCTGACATCCCTGCCAGCAGCTTCTTCCAATTTACCTATCCCTATTCCCTACCAAATTTCAATCATATTGTGATCACTAGTTCCTAGGAGTTCTTTTACCTTAAGCTCCCTAATCACCTGCTAATCCAGTATAGCTGATCCCCCAGTAGGCTCAATGACAAACTGCTCTAAAAAGCCATCTCTTAGGCATTCAACAAACTCACTCTCTTGAGATCTATTACCAACCTGATTTTCCCAATCGACCTGCATGTTAAAATCTCCCATAACTACCATAGCATTGCCCTTTTGACATGCCTTTTCTATTTCCTGTGGTAATCTGTGGTCCACCTCCCAGCCACTGTTGGGAGGCTTGTCTATAACTGCCATCAATGTCCTTTTACCCTTGCAGTTTCTTAATCCACAAGGATCCAACATCTTCCAGTCCTATGTCATATATTTCTACTGATTTGATGCCATTCTTTACCAGTAGAGCCACACCACTCCCTCTGCCTACCTTCCTATCCCTCTGATATAACATGTAATCTTCAACATTTAGCTCCCAACTACAACCATCCTTAAGCCATGATTCATTGATGGCTGCAACATCATACCTGGCAATCTGTAATAGTTCAACATGATCATCCACCTTATTTCTTATACTACACACATTTAGATACAACATCTTGAGTACTGTATTTGTTATCCTTTCTGATTCTGCATCCTTAATGTTTTGATACTCAGCATGCAGGCTGCAACTAACTCCCACTACCTGCCTGTCCTTTCTGACAGTCTGACTAACTAGAAGGGCATCTATTTAGGATGGAGATTAGGAGGAATTTATTTAACAAGAAAATGGTAAATCTGTGGAATCCATTGCCACAGGTAGTTGTGGAGGCCAAGTCATTGGGTATATTTAAGGCAGAGGTTGATAGACTCTTGACTAGTCAGGGCATAAGGGATAGGAGGAGAAGGCAGGAGATGGGGGTAAAAGGGAAATGGATCAGTCATGATGAAATGGCAAAACAGACTCAATGAACCTTGTTGTCAAATTCTGCTTCTTTATCTTATGGTCTTAAAATTTTAGCAAACTTCTGCCAGTTAACTGTCGGCTAACTATTATTTGGATTGCACTACTTGTATGTATAATCTATATTTTCATTTATATTTATCATCTGTTATGAGCAGAGAGACAACATCTGCCGGAAGTAAATTACTTGTATGTGTACAGGTACTTGGCGATTAAAGTCTGATTCTGATTCTGAGATGTGCACTAGAGAGTATACTGAATGGTTGTTTTACGGGCTGGTATGGAAATGTCAATGTCCTTGAATGGAAAAGCCTACAAAATGTAATGGATACAGCACAGTCCATCACAGGTGAAGTTCTCTGCAATGAACACATCTACAAGGAGTGATGTTGCAGGCAAACAGCATCCATCATCAAGGACTCTCACCTTCCAGGCCAGGCTCTCTTCTCACAGTTGCCATCAGCTACAGGAGCCTCAGGAACAGTTATTACCCCTGAACCATCAAGTTCTTGAACCAGAATGGATATCTTCATTCAATTTCACTCACCCCAACACTGAATTGTTTCCACAACCTTTGGACTCACTTTCAAGGACTCTTCATCTCATGTTTGTGATATTTATTGCTTGCTTGCTTGCTTACTTACTTTTATTTATCTTTCTATCTCTCTATTTATCTTTCTATTTATTGCATTTGCACAGTTTGTTGTTGTTTGCAGATTGGTTGCTTGTCTGTCTTGTCCTGAGCAGGTTTTTATTGATTCTAAGATGTTTCTTTGTATCTACTGTGAATGCCCACAAGAAAATGAATATCAGGGTTGTATTTGGTGGCATTTATGTACTTTGATTATGAATTTACTTTGAACACTGAACTGCACAATACGGATGCATTGCACTTGAACCAGAGGGGAACCAATATCCTTGCAAGGAATTTGCTTGTGCTATCATGGCAGGGTGTAAGGTCTCTGAGGATGAGGAAGGCATGGGATAAAGAGATAGCTAGTTAGAACTTCTTAACCAGAATAGCTGGTGACACAGTTCATTGTTGGGGGATCATTCAGTGAAGCCACATGGATAGAACTTGGAAAGAAGTAAGGGAGGGTCATTCTAATGTAGCTATATTATCGACCTCCCAATAGTTGACAGGAACTTAAGGAGCAAATACATAGGGAAATTGCTTATAGTTAAAGGATATATGGTTTTGTCATGTATAGGGTTTCAGATTCTCATAGCATTTTGTGTAACAATATTACAATGTCTGTGACCCAGGTGCAATTCTGTCATGGCCTGTAACTTTCCTTGACTGGGTGGGTTACCTCCCACATTCCAAAGATGTATGGATTAGTATTTTAATTGGTTAGTTGTGTGGCACAAGCTCATTGGGCTGTTACTGTGTTAGTTCTCTAAATTAATAAAACTAACTTAAAAAAAATCTGGAGATTTTAATTTCTCCAGTGTTGACTGGGTCACCCAGTGTTAAGATCCTAGACAGTTGGAATTTATGAATTGTGTCCAGGGAGGTTTCCTGAGTCAATATATTTAGGGCACTACTTTGGAAGGTACAATACTGCACCTCCTCTTAGGAAGAGAAGTATAGGAAGTAACTAGTTCACAATGAATGGCAGTCAGGGAGTACTTCAGATCTAGTGACCATAATCCTATTCATTTTCAGATAGTGATGGAAAAGATTGGCCAGGTCTACACGTTAGGGTCCCAATCTGGAGGAGGGCTACTTCTGGGGAAATTAGACAGGAACTAACAGAAATTGATTGGGTGAGCCTCTTTCAAAGGAAAAGAATTAATGACATTTAAGAGTGTAATAGCAAGTGTCTGGAAGAAGCATATTTCTGTTTAGGTGAAGGGAAGTTTAGGCAAGTTTAGGGGACATTAGCTGACAGGAGAAATTGAGGCTCTGGTCAAGAAAAAGAAGGAATCTTGCATTGGGTTTGAGAGGTCAGGATTAATTGAATCCCTTGATGAATCTTAAAAAAAAAGATTATTAAATACTCATAAGTGGGAAATGAGGAGGGCAAAGAGTGGCTGTGAGATGGATATGGCAGGTAAAGTTGAGAAAAATTCGAAAAGGTTGTATTGTGGCAACCCACTTTCTGCGCAAGCGAACCGGCTCACAAATAGCCAGTGCGTGGGGGGAGACTTTAGTAATGCACCTCTGACATCATTTCTGCCCGGAGAGGGCGGACACTAGGGATAAATGCCAGCGCTGCGAAGTTTGAATAAACTAGTCTCGAAACGACTTACGGGACTGCATGTCGTTATTTCAGCGCTGTGTGGAGCACATCGCTACATTGGTGACCCCGATGGTCCAAACAAGATTTGGACCAAAGGTGACCGACTCTTCATCTGTTCACGCAGTTTCGCTAAAACTGCCAACTTTCTGGACACTGTGACCATGCGTGTGGTTTAGCCAAGCAGAAGCCCAGTTCCAGATTCAGCAGATATCTTCTGATTCCACGTGTTACTATCACGTGGTGAGCGCCCTTGACCAGGAGACGGCCGCCCAGGTTGCAGATTTCATACAGTCGCCCCCTGAAGAAGGCAAATATGCATTCAAGGCGCTGCTCATTGGGACCTTTGGCCTCTCACGGCGTGAGCGGGGTGCTCGCCTGTTTCACCTGGATGGTTTGGGAGGCAGACTGCCATCAGCATTGATGAACGAGATGCTGGCCCTGGCTGACAGACACAAGCCCTGCCTCATGTTCGAGCAAGCGTTCCTAGAGCAACTGCCCGAGGACATACATCTGCTGCTGGCCAATGCAGATTTCAGCAACCCCCGGAAGGTGGTGGCCCGGGCAGACATGCTGTGGAAAGCCAAGAGGGAGAGTGTGGCGTCCGTCGGTCAGATTACCAGGCCACGCGCCCAACAGCAGACCAGACCAGGCCTGGCAGGGGGGCGCACACAACTCAGAGGCAGGAGTGAGGAGGCCAGTGAACAGTGGTGTTTCTACCACCTGCGGTAGGGCACAAAAGCCCGCCGTTGTAACCCGCCCTGCAAGGGCCAGGGCCAGTTGCCGCTAATGACTATGGACCTTGTACTAATGAACTTGGCCAAGTAGCTGACTTTTTAGAGAGTGAACACTTTGGAAATTGTGCTCATAAGTCATTAGCTTTACGACAGAAAGAGTAGACCTTGCAGGAAAGTATTCACCATGGATATCCAGTACCTATACACCTCAACACCCCATCAGGAGGGCCCCAAAGCTCTCCACTTCTTCCTAGACAATTATTGCCCTCAATGATTTCTCTTTTGCCTCCTCCCAATTCCTTCAAACCAAGGTGTAGGCATGGGCATGCTATGCCTGCCTTTTTGTTGGCTATATGGAGCAGTCTGTGCTCCAAGCCAACACTTGTATCACTCCCCAACTTTTCCAACGCTACATCGATGACTGCATTGGTGCTGCTTCCTGCACCCGTTCTGAGCTCATTGACTTCATCAACTTTGCTTCCAATTGCCAACCAGCCATCAAATTTACCTGGTCCATTTCCGACAGCTCCTTCCCCTTTCTTGATCTCCCTGTCTCTATTTCTCAAGACAGCTTATCTACTGCTAACTTTTATGAACAGACTGATTTTCACAGCTACCTGGACTACACCTCTTCCCACCCTGTTACTTGTAAAAATGCCATCCCCTTCTCTCAGTTCCTCCATCTCCGCTGCATCTGCTCTCAGGATGAAGCTTGCTATTCTAGAATTAATGAGATATCTTCCTCCTTCAAAGGAAGGAACCTTCCTTCCTCCACCATTAACACTGCCCTCACCTGTGTTTCTTCCATTTTGCACACATCTGCCCTTACCCCATCCTCCAGCCAGCCCAACAGGGATAGTGTTTGTCTTCTTCTCACCTACCACCCCAACTAGCATCCGCATCAAGCATAATTACCCCCACTTTCCATTTTCCTCCGGTATCACTTCTTACGTGACTCCCTTCTCCATTCATCCCTCCCCACTGATCTTCCTCCTGGTACTTATCCTTGCAAGTGGAATAAATGCTATACCTGCTCTCACACCTCCTCCCTCACGACCATTCGGGGCCCAAATTGTCCTTTCAGGTGAGGCAACACATCACCTGTAAGTCTGTTGAGGTTATCTACAGTATTCAGTGCTCCTCGTGTGGCCTCCTGTGCATCAGTGAAACACGACGTAGCCTGTGAGACTGCTTCATTGAACAAGGAATGTGGGATCTCCCAGTGGCCACCTACTTCAATTCTACTTCCCATTCGACATGTCAGTCTATGGCCTCCTCCACTGCTGTAATGAAGCCACACTCAGGTTAGAGGAGCAGCACTTTGTATTCCATTTGGGTAGCCTCTAACCTGATTGCTTGAACATCGATTACTCTAACTTCTGATAATTGCCTTCCCCCCTCAACATTCTCCACTCCTGTTTCCCTCTCTCAACTTATCTCCTTACCTGCTCAACACCTCCCTCTGGTGCTCCTTCCCCTTCCCTTTCTTCCATGGTCTTATACCTTCCCCTATCAGATTTTCACTTCTCCAACCCTTTATTTCTTTTATCTACTTCCCAGCTCTTTATTTCACCCCTCCCCCCACCTTCTTATTCTGACCTCTCATCTTTTCCCCAATCCTGATGAAGGGTCTGGGCTCAAAATGTCGACCATTTACTCTTTGCATTGATGCTACCTGCCTGGCCTGCTGAGTTCCTCCAGCATTGTATGTGTGTTGCTGGGAAAGTATGAAATTGGAGGAGGACAAATTATGAGGGCATCAGCCAGAAGATATTTGGGCAGAGCTGTTTTCAGGCAACTCAACAGCTTTTAACCAATTCTATATCTAACATGTAGAGATTGTTAAAAGATTAAGTGCACAGAGTTCAGGACTGGTTTGTTCTAGTAAGAGCAAAGGACAAGGATGCAAGTCTTGATGCCAAGAAATGTGTCACTGAGGAAAAGACAGTGAGATCAGAATGCAGCGTGTCTAGGTGCCAGGGCATCTTTATCCGCGAGTTCAACATGCGTGAATTCAACCAAACGCGAATCGAGAAAAACCGGAAGTGCTCTTCCAGCTCTTGTTGCTTGAGAATTGTTCGCCTCGCACCCTTTTCGTTCGCTACTTTGTTCCTGTGAAAAAATGACTCCTAAAAAGCAATTACGTGGTCAAAGCAATTCCTCAAAGGCTAAACGAGAGCGTAAAGTGCTAGCTCTCGCTGAGAAAGTAGAAATATTAGATCTTTTGAAAATTGGCACGTCGTTTTCTGAAGCGTCGTTAAGGTCGCTAAGAATGAATCGAGCATTCGCATAATAAAGCAGAAAGAAGCTGAAATTCGTGGAAGTGGTAGTGCTGCACCTACAACAGCAAAACTGGTCTCTCTGGTTCATGATAAAGTGTTTGCGAAGACTGAGAAAGCATTAAGTGTGTGGCTAGAGGACATGTCTCAGAAACATAACCCTGGCGATAGCCAAATTATACGTGAAAAAGCTCTTAGTCTCTGTGAGCACTACTGTGACGGAGTTGATGAGAGCGGGAGAAGAGTTTAAGGCTAGTAAGGGATGGCTAGCTATGTAAAGCGCTACAGCCTCAAGAACGTAAAGATCACGGGAGAATCGGCGTCTCGTTCGTTCGCTGCTTCTGTTGTGAGCAAGAGGAACATGCAGTTTTTTTTTTCTTGTCAATATTCCCTAAACGAGACTGTGTAACAACTATTTACATAGCATTTCCATTGTATTAGGTGTTATAAATTCTGTAATCTAGAGATGATTAGAAGTTTTACTTATTTGATTATTGTTCACCTCGTGTCTCGTTCATTCGCTGCTTGTGTTGTGAGCTAGAGGAACATGTTTTTTTTCTTGTCAATATTCCTTTAACATTACAGTACAACAATATCTACATAGCATTTACATTGTATTAGGTATTATAAGTAATCTAGAGATGATTTAAAGTAGCCAGACCCCGGGTTCCGAACGAGTTCCGTTCCTGAGTCCATCTTTAAGTGGGGTTTGTACATACGTCAGAACTGGTACATCCAGTATTATTTAGCGTCAGTTAGTCAAACATTTGTCTTAGTATATAGTATATACTTTACTTTTCTATGCATATAAAACACTTAAGAAACGTATGTATTTCAGTAATTGAACCACTGCGTTGCTTAGTAATAGTTGTAGCTTTCATTGGGGCAGGGCCTTTCACATGCTCTATTATTCTCACGTCATTCTTTACCTGCATCCTTTAAAATTGTTTCGATCGTTGACCGACTGTAGTCTAACACTTTTCCAATGACTGATGCCGTTTCACTTCTTTCCAATCGCTTTATTATTTACACTTCATTTCAATCGTGATCGTTTACTGTCAACAGAACAGAAAACTGCAGATTCAGCAGCAGCCTTGGGCGGCAGATCCTCTGCTCCCCCGGGTCCTAAAGTCCACCCGCACTGAGCTAGGTTAAATGGGACAAGTGGGGGCTGTGCTGACTGGAACAGGGGGAGGGGTCAGGATGAATCTTGCTAAGAAATATTTAAGCCAAATACAAAGTTACACAGTATTAATGGCAATGACATAAAATGGCGGACAGTGTCCTCCTCCCTCCATTTGTAAGTACGAGTTGTTCGTAAGTCGGGCGTTCGTAACTCAGGGACTGCCTGTATATGGGAGGATGTGCATAGGTTATATGCAAATACATTTGTACTATGCTATTTTAAATAAGGGACTTGAGCATCCGCATTTTTTGTCCTGGAACCAATCCCTTGCGGATAAAGCTGTATTAGGTCTCTTGAAAAACATTAAATTAGTGAATTAATTTGATACATTAGTTTATTATTGTCACATATGCTGAAGTACATTGGATGCCATTGTATGCCATTCATACAGATTATTTCCCTGCATTAGTGCATTGAGGTAGATCAAAGGAAAGCAATAGCAGAACATTAGACCATAAGACTTAGGAGTAGAATTAGGCCATTTGGCCCATTGAGTCTGCTCCGCCATTCAATCATGGCTGATCCTTTTTAGTTCTCCTCAACCCCATTTTCTGGCCTTCTCCCCATAACCTTTGATGCCATGTGCAAACAAGAAGCTATCATTCTCAGCCTGAAATACACCCAACGACCTAGCCACCATAGCTGCACTTGGCAACAAATTCCAAAAATTCACCACTCTCTAGCTAAAGAAATTTCTCTGCATCTCTGTTTTGAATAGACACCCCTCTATCCTGAGGCTGTGCACTCTTGTCTTAGACTCTCATAGATCATGTTGAGGGAACAGAAAGTCAACAGAACGACTTGGACAGATTAGGAAAATGGGCAAGGAGGAGGCAAATGGAATGCAGTGTGGGGAAGTGTATGACCACATACTTTGGAAAATTGTCTGCACCTTTATTTCTTCTAACAAATGGTGAGGAAATTTAGAAATCAGAGGTGCAAAGGAACTTAAGAGTCCTAGTGCAGAATTCCATAAAGATGAACTTGAAGGTTGAATCGGTAGTAAGGAAGGCAAATGCAATGTTAACATTCATTTTGAGAGAATATAAAAGCAAGAATATAGAGTAAGGCATCATTCAGACCACACAAGGAATATGGTGAGCAATTTTGGGTCATAAGGCCATAAGACATAGGACAAGAATTAGGCCATTTGGCCCTTTGTGTCTGCTCCACCATTCAATCATAGCGGATCCTTTTTTTCCCTTCTCAACCCCACTCCACAGCCTTCTCCCCACAACCTTTGATGCAGTATCCAATCAAGAACCTGTCAAACTCTGCCTTAAATATAACCATCGACCTGGCCTCCACAACTAACTGCGATAATAAATACCACAAATTCACCATACTTTGGCTGAAGGAATGTCTCTACATCTCTGTTTTAAATGGACACCCCTCTATTCTGAGACTGTGCCTTCTTGTTCTTGACTCCCCCGCCAAGGGAAAAATACTTGGTACATCTACTCTGTCTAGGCCTTTCAACATTTGAAAGGTTTCAATGAGATCCCCCTCATTTAATTCTAAATTCCAGCAAGTACAGACCTTGAGCCATCAAACGTTCCTCATATGATAACCCTTTCCTTCCTGGAATCATCCTTGTGAACCTCCTGTGGACCCTCTCCAATGCTAGCATATCTCTTCTAAGAGGAGGGGCTCAAAACTGTTCACAATTCTCAAGGTGAGGCCTCACCAGTGCCTTATAAAGCCCCAGCACCATATCCCTGCTCTTATATTCTAGACCTCTTGAAATGAATGCTAATATTTCATTTGCTTTCCTCACCACCATCTCAATCTGCAAGTGTGTTCTGCACAAGGGCTCCCAAGTCCCTTTGCATCTCAGATTTTTGGATTTTCTCCCCATTTAGAAAATAGTCCACACATTTATTTCTACTACCAAAGTGCATGACCATGCATTTTCCAACATTGTATTTCATTTGCCACTTTCTTGCCTATTCACCTAATCTAAGTCCTTATGCATCCTGTATCTCATCACAACCTGCACCTCCACCTATCTTCATATCATCTACAAACTTGGCAACAAAGCCATCTATTTCATCATCTAAATCATTTATATACCCCATAAAAAGAAGTGGTCCCAACACTGACCCCTAGGGAACACCACTAGTCACTGGCAGCCAACTAGACAAGAATCCTTTTATTCCCACTAGCTGCATTCTTTCAATCAGCCAATGCTCTAACTGTTTTAGTAACTTTGCTGTAATACCATTGGCTCTTAACTTAGAAAGCAACCTTATGTGTGGCACCTTGTCAGTGGCCTTCTGAAAGTCCAAATACACAACATCCACTGCATGCCCTTTATCTATCCTACTGGTAATCTCCTCAAAGGATTCTAACAGCTGAGTCAGGCAGGATTTTCCCTTAAGTAAACCATGCTAACTTTGTCCTATCTTGTCCTGTGTCACCAAGTACTCCATCACCTTGTCCTTAACAATTGTCTCCAACATCTCCCTAACCACTGAGGTCAGACTAATTGGTCTGTAGTTTCCTATCTGCTGCCTTCCTCCTTTCTTAAAGAATGGTGTGAATAATGTAGAATAAAGTATTACAATTACAGAGTAAGTATATATTATGTTTTGTAATTCCAAAACATTAAACTAATTGAAAGGAAAAGACAAGAATTGAAAAAGTGAATCTGACTTCATGTTCACTTCAAGCGAAGCATGCACGTATGACGTGGTAGTGTCATGATGTATGCATGATGTATGCTTTTATTTATAACCCATAATGTATTATTTAAATGAACAATAATGCTTAATCAAACAACTAATACTACTGAAATATTTGAAATATTGTGGAATATTGGTAGCCTGAGTAGGCTATTTGGAAATTTGGTTAATCGTCAAGCTTGGTAAAATGTTTACAGATGTTTTGGCTCCATTCGAGAAGCCAGCATCAGTGTTCAGTTGAAGGTGTTGTCTCCTCAGAATGCCGGCTTGTATACTCCTCCCGGGTCCAAATGGATATTGATTAGATATTATGATCTGGTTGGCTGGGTTAAAACACTGTGAATAGTTTAGCAGTAGAAGTTTCTAACTGGCTAGCTTCAAGTGAGGTCCATTGGAAGTGCTTGCTTCACTGTCCAGATCCTGAGATTATTGGTGATTCTTTGAATGTTGACATTGTTATTTCTCTTTTCCCTGTAAAGGTTCATATACCAGATCTATGTCAATGTGGTTGTTGATAGCTCTTTCTGTAGAGAACCACACTTCTACTTCAGAATCTTCTACTGCTAAACTGTTCAATGTTTTGCACAAGCTAACCAGAGGAGCATATAAGCTGGCATTCTGAGATGACAACACCCTGAACTGTGCACTGAAGATGGTTTCTTGACTGGAGCGAAAATGTCTGCAAACATTTTACCAAGCTAGGTGATCTATTGAAATATTAAATATTCAACAGTATAATGCAGGCAGACAATATGGTGCAAGGCCAAAACATGGCAGATTGTGAAGTCAAGAGTTTATCTTTATGGTACGAGGTCCATTTCATAGGCTAGAAACTGTCATTGAGCCTGGTAGTACATGTTTTAAGATGTTTTTAAATTTTCTGTCCAATGGGGAGGCAGAAGAGAGAATGTCCAGGGTAATTGTGATCTTTGTATATGTTGGCTGCTTTATTAAGGCAATGAGAAGTATAGACAGTCCACAAAGGAGAAATTGGTTTCCATGATATGCTGAGTTGTGTCCACACTCTCTGTGATTTCTTGTGGTCTCAAACAGAACATTTGATGCCAAGCTGATTGCAATCTGTTGGTCAGGAAGTCAAGGATCCAGTTTCAAAGGGAGGTTTTGAGTCCTGTGTCTAAGTGTTTGGAGATGAGTTTGCTTGGAATAGTTGTATTGAAGGCAGAGCTGTAGTCAGTAACAATAACCCCTTGTAGGTTCCTTTACTATCCAGATGCTCCAAAGGTGAGTGCAGGGCCAGGGAGATGTCATACTTCATAGAACCATTTCAGCAGAAGGTGAATTGCAGTGGGTTGATGCTATTTGAAAGGTTGGAGCTGATGTGTGCTTCTCAAAGCACTTCATGATGGTCAATATCAGTGCCACCAGCTAATAGTCATTAATGCATGCTAAATTCGGGATTATCATGGTTTTCATAAAGCAGATGGTTACCTCCAATTGAAGTTGGGAGAGGTTAAAAATGTTTGTAAGTACCTAGGACATAGCCAGGAAATCTATCTGGGCCAGATACATACAGCAGGTTCACTGTCTGAAGACTGATATCTATAATGGTAACTGAAGATATAGGTACATTGAAGACTGTTGGAACTGATGGTGACATTTAATTCCCTTTCTGTTTGATATATTGAAAAAGTAATAAGGCAAGGGATCCAAGGGGACATTGCTTAGTGGATCCAGAACAGGCTTGCTCAAAGAAGGCAAGGAGTGGTTGTAGACAGGTCATATTCTGCATGAAGGTCGGTCACCAGTGGTGTGCCTCAGAGATCTGTTCTGAGAGCCCTACTCTTCGTGATTTTTATAAATGACCTGCATGAGGAAGTGGAGGGATGGATTAGATGACATAAAGGTTGTGGGTGTTGTGGATTGTGTGGAGGGCTGTCAGGGGTTACAGTGAGACATTGATAGGATGCAAAACTGAGCTGAGAAGTGGCAGAAGGAGTTCAACCCAGTTAAGTGTGAAGTGGTTCATTTTGGTAGGTCAAATATGCTGGCAGAATATAGTATTAATGGTAAGACTCTTGGTAGTTTTGAGGATCAGAGCAGTCTTGGGGTCCGAGTTGATGAGACACTAAAAGCTGCAGCACAGGTTGACTCTGTGGTTAAGAAAGCATACAGTGCATTGGCCTTCATCACTTGTGGGATTGAGTTTAGGAGCTGAGAGGTAATGTTGCAGCTATATAGGACCCTGGTCAGACCTCACTTGGAGTACTGTGCTCAGTTCTGGTAGCCTCACTATCGGAAGGATGTGGAAAGCATAGAAAGGATGCAGAGGAGACTTACAAGGATGGTGCTTGGATTGGAGAGGATGCCTTATGAGAATAGGTTGAGTAAACTCAACCTTTTCTCCTTGGAGCGACGGAGGATGAGAGGTAACCTGATACAGGTGTATAAGTTGATGAGAGACATTGATCATGGGGATAATCAGAGGCTTTTTCCCAAGGGTGAAATGGCTAGCATTGGAGGGCACAGTTTTAAGGTGCTTGGAAGTAGGTACAGAGATGTCAGGGGTAAGTTTTTTATGCAGAGGGTGGTGAGTGCGTGGAATGGGCTGCTGGTGATGGTGGTAGAGGCAGATACGATAGGGTCTTTTAAGAGGCTCCTGGACAGGTACATGCAGCTCAGAAAAATAGAGGACTATTGGTAACCCTAGGTAATTTCTTAGGTAAGGACATGTTCGGCACAGTTTTGTGGACCAAAGAGCCTGTATTGTGCTGTAAGTTTTCTATGTTTCTATATGCACAGATGTATTAAGCTCATCAGGAAGAGATGCTGTATTATTGGGGATGTTGCCTGACTTTGTTCTGTTGCCTATTGTAGGATGTAAACCCTATCAAACCTGGTGGTTGGTTCAGGACTCAGTTTTGGACTGGTATTGTCTCTTTGCATGCCTGGCAGCTTTATGAAGGTTTTATCTTGAATTTTTGCATAGGTCAGGATTACCCGACTTGCACATCAGTCCTAGACTTCAGTGGAGACTGATCTCCTGATATGTCCACAGAGCCTGATGGAATGTACCTCATGTATTTGAAAGAGGTGAGAGGTGAAATTTCTGGGGCCTTGACCAAAATCTTTGTATCTTTGCTAGCTCCAGTTGTGGTGCCAGAGGACTGGCAGACAGCTAATATTTATCCTTTGTTCAAGAAGGATAATAGGGATAATTAGTGATAGGGAAACTAATAGAGAGGATGCTTAGGGACAGGATTTATGAGCATTTGGAGAAGCATGGTCTAATTAGCGACAGTCAGCATGGTGTGTGGGGAGCAGATCATGACTGACTAATCTGACTAATGTTTTTGAAGAGGTGATGAAGGTGATTGATGAAGAGCAGGGGTTGTTATATATACGGATTTTAATAAGATATTTTTCAAGGTCCTACTTGGTAGGCTCATCCAGAAAATTAGAATGTATGGGATCCATGATACTTAACTGAGAAGACAGAGGGTAGTGAACGATGGGTCTTATTCTGGATGGAAGTTTATGATTAGTGGTGATCCACAGGAATCTATTACTAGGATCTCTATTGTTTGCCATATCAATAAATGTTTTTGATGAATATGTTGCTGTGTGTGTAAGTAGGTTTACATTCCACCCAGACTGGTGGCATTGTGGATTGCAGCAGAGATTGCCAGAGGGTACTGCGAGATATAAATTGCTTGCACAAAAGGGTGGAGAAATGGCAGATGGTGTTTAATCAAGGCAAGTGTAAGGTGCTACATTTAGAGATCCAGCATAAATGGAAAAAGTACAGAGCTGATGAAAGAATTCTTAACAGCATTAATGAACTGCTGGTCATGAAGGAATTAAAGTATGGAAGAAAATATTGAACTTGAATAAGTCGAGGATAGCGGAAGTAGACAAACCAAATGTATTGTTTTTGCCATGTGGTTAAAGGAATGGAGGTTGCCATTTTATGAGCTATCTTGTGAACTGATTTTGTTTGAGAATAGCTGTATAAAAGTGCTTTAAAATGGATACAATGATGTTCCTGATAATCTGCTGAACTAAAGTTAATTTCCAAATCAGAAGTTATTTTGTGAAGTGTTCTTTGGTAAGAAAGAACATGCAAGCTTATGAATAGGGGAGTCTGTTACTAGGCTTGAGTAACCCAAGCTGAGTAACTGATTGGTCTGCTCTGACTCAGAACAAATAGACATTAATTACATGTTGTCACTTCTGAGAAGGGGAATAAAATGATGCTGGCTTGGACTAGGGCCAATGGGAAGGTGACACATATTAACCAGATAGACCATAGCCAATGAGGTTATTAAGGAAAAAGCACAAGAATGATGGGCTTCGAATTCAAAGTGGTGAGAACTCCAGAGATTAACTAATGCAAGGAAGATCCCCATACCAGGGGCAGGGAGAAGAAGGATCAATCATTTGGCCAATGGAAGATCCCCTTTATCAGTGTTATAAATTGGAGAACTGGTCTGAGTGAATGTTGGTACAGAGGGAACAGTAGAATTCATGTTTTAAGTTGTTGATCTAGAGTCAACATAGTTACATTGATACTTGTGCAGAGAACATAAAGTGCAAACTTTGATTAATTATGAGTTGTGTGGTAAATTGCCTAACCTAGATCAGTTGATAATTGTCAACAGAACAGAGAGATGATGGAGTACATAGATAAGTTGGTAAAGAAGGTGTATGGCATGCTTGCTTTTGTTAGTTGTAACATTAAATTCAATAGCTAGAAAGTTATGTTACAGCTTAATAAAGATCTAGTTAGGCCACATTTACTATATGCAATTCAGCTCTAGTCACCTCATTATAGGAAGGAGACTTTGGAGAGAGTACAGAGGAGGTTTATCAGGATGTTGCCTGGTTTGTAGGACATGTGCTATGAAGAAAAGCTGGGGCTATTTTTTCCAAAGTAACTGAGATTGAGGAGAGGTTTGACAAAAGTTTATAAAATTATGTGAGGCACATATAGATTAGACAATCAGCACCCTTTTCCCCAGATTGAAATGTCTAATACGAGAGTGCATGTATTTAAGGTGACAGGTAAATTACAAAGGAGATGTGCGAGGCAGGATTTTTTACACAGAGTAGTGAGGTCTGTTATGCACTGCTATGGGTGGTGGTAGAGGCAGATAGAACAAAAGTGTTGAGAAACTTTTAGATGAATTTGCAGAAAAGGGGTGGGGGGAGATAAGGTCAATGTGCTGGAAAGGAGTATTAAATTAATTAGGAGGGTCATTGCTTCAATTAGTTCTGCACTCTGTTAAATTCATTACCACAGACTCACTGGGTATATTTAAGGCAATATGATAGGTTCATTTAATAAAGGAATTAAGGTTATACAGGGAGAATTGGAACTGAGTGTTAAAATAAAAACAGCCATGATTGAATGGCAGGTCACACTCAATACCCAATTGACAGTCAGTGTAATAACTGACTTTTGCCTGCACTTGGCAATGATACAATAGTTATTTCCCGAACATGACTGAAGTTTCATTAAAATCTATATTCAAATTGAAACTGAACATGAACGGTTACTATCATATAAAAAACTCCAATTTATTATAGTGAAGAAAATGTGATGATATTGCATAATAATTTTTTTAGCATTGGACATCTTCAGCAAATTGCATATTTGTTTAGATAAAGTACCCAAAAATATTTTGTGGTGTTAATGTAACTTCAGAATTTCTTTCTGATTTACATAGGTATTTATGGATAGTAATCCCAGTTTGTATGAACTACGGGAAAAAATTAAGTACTATGCTTCTATTCAGCAAGAAATTGAGGAAGTCACCCCCAGCATTATAGTAGAATTTATTGAACTGAACACAGGTAAGAGTTGAAGCACAATTTTTATATTAACTGCGAATCTTCATAAATTTTAAATGTACTTCAATATTACCATTTCTATATCTACAGATTGAAGCTAATTGCCTTGGACCATATTTCAAATTTCTGAATTGTTTTTGATTTTCACAATTCAAGTTATGCTTATCTTTTAATATAATTTAGTATTAAAAGTTATTAAAACTTAGTATTAGTAAAAGTAGGTTAGAAATGTTGAGTAAATAATTAAACTAAATAGACATGGCAGACTAGGTGGTGCAGAAGGTAAATTGGTTTATTATTGACATAAATACTGAAGTACAGTGAAAAACTTTGTATTACATGCCATCCATTCAGATCATTTCATCACAACAGTGCATTGATATAGTATAAGGGAAAACAATAACAGAATGCTCAGTAAAGCCATACAGTTACAGAGAAAGTGCAGTGCAGGCAGACAATAAGGTACAAGGTCCACAGTGAGGTAGGTTGTGAGTTCATAAGTCCACTTATCACAGCGGGATAGAAACTGACAAGCCTGATGGTATCTGCTTTCTAGCTTTGTATCTTCTGCCCCATGGGAATAGGGAGAAGTGAGAATGACCAGAGTGGGTGGGGCCTTTGATTATGTTGGCCATTGAAGAGCTCTAGAAGGTAACAATTCATGGACAATGAGACTGTGTAAAATATCCATGTCTTGAGTGATTTTTTAATATTAATTTCAGCTCTGTTCCATAGATTAACCACCTGCTGGCTAAAGAAATTCCTCCTCATCTCTATTCTAATGGGACTTCCTTGTATTCTGAGTCTATGCCCTCTGATCATAGGTTCTCCCAAGAATGGAAACATCCTCTCCACATACGCTCTACCTAGGCCTTTCAATATTCAACAGGTTTCAATGAGATCCCCCCCTCATTATTACTCAGTTCCACTCCCTCTTTTCTTAATGAGCCTGTAGCTCTGCGACTAATTCCCTCTCACCTAACATCAAGCTCTCTTTGATCCTTTTACAATTTAGGGTTGATTTAAAGTTGAAAATTAAGTTATGAGCACATGTTTGGAATGTGAGCAGAAACCAGAACACCGCACTGTGACTAGTGGTGTACCTCCATGATTGGTGTTAAGACTTTGCTATTTGTGGTATATATTAATAACTTCAATGTGAATGTAGGAGAAATTATTAGTCAATTTTGGGATAACACAAAAGCAACAGCAGGGCATAGATCACTTGGAAAGCTGGTTGGAATTTTGGCAGATGGAATTTAATCCTGCCAAGTGTAAGTTTTAACAAATCTAATGCATCAAAATTAGGAGTTACTTCTTTACATAGAGTAACAAGAAATTAAAATGTATTGCTGCACATATTATTGATGAACTTAATATGAATACTCATACACATATTGGGGAAGGGCTCAGAAGGATAAAAAGTAGTCTAGAAAAAGATCATTCAAATGGAGAGAAGAGAGCTTAAATACAATAAGGGTAACATACTCCATAGAGTCATAGAGAAATACAGCAAAGAAATAGACCTTTTGGACTATCTACTCCATGCTGGAACTATTTAACTGTATAGGGTCTGTTTCAGCACTACAAATTATATTTCGTTCCATGCAGGATGAGATAACAGACCCACATGTAGTCTGAAAGCATTGAAACATATATTTTCTGGTGTGTAGCAAAGATTATTCTAAAAACTGCGTACCAAAAACTTAGAAAAATTCATTAATTCCCCTCTACCTTTCTATCAAGATGCCTTATCCATGTGGTTTACTCTGAGTGTTCCTCATACACAATTTTATTATGTTAAATATATCATCCTTTTAAAAAGTGGACATATCAAACAGTTTAGGATCTGAAGTTAATATCAAAAATGACTTCAACGTGCATTTTAAAAAAATATTTACTTTTTACTTCCACAAGACTGTACTTGTGAGGTATTCTTAAACTGCTTGGAGAATGATAAATGCACCAGTGGGAAGAGAAACAGAGTTAATATATTTGGTTAAAACAAGGTGGTTTAAAGTTGTAGAGAAGGTGGAGGATCAAGTAAAGTTAACATCTGTGACAGGATGAAGCTACGGCTGACATGTAGTTAAGTGTAGTTCACACTTGGAACAACATCTCCTTCACTCACTCATTTTCTCCAGAACAAATTTTCCCAGGCCCACAAACCCAAGATTTTTTTGTGTGAAGCATGAAACAGCCTTTGTTCAGTGCTACTTAGACTTCCTTCTTGAAATCATTCCCTAGTACATTGGTGAATGCATTAATATTGCTTCCTGCATTTCTAGAACTAGAAAATTTCATTACTTTTGTTGCCAATTTTCATCCTCCACTCATCTTCACGTGATCTTCCTGATTCATCTCTTAAATTTTTCTGTTTCCATCTCGGGAGGAAGGTTAGCCATAAAACATCCCTAATCCCATAGCTATTTGGACCATATTTCCTTTTAACCTGCCTTTTGTATGAACTCTATTCCGTTCTTCCAATTCCTCCATCTCCAATGATGAAACCTTCCATACAGATGCCTCTGAAACATATTCCTTCTTTAGGAACCATGACCTTAGCTACTCAATAGTGGACTAAAATCTCAGTTGCATCTCATCCAGTTCCCACATTCCTTCTCTCATCCCTTTGCTACCTGCCCAGAGCAAGGATGGAATTTCCCTGTTCCTCACCTTCAGCCACACTAACCTTCATAGTCAATGGATCACAATTTGTAATTTGCACCAGCTCCAACAGATCCTGTCACTAGGTATGTCTTCCTCTCCCCCTACTCATTAAGCAGTTTAAATGGGCTGTTCTCTTTGTGATTTCCTAGTCTGCTCTTACATCTATAAACCACTCCTTGTATTTCAGCATTTTTGTTTTACCTTTCACATTATCATTTCAGCTCTTCTCTTCCCACCATCCAAGGATCTGAACAACCTTTGCATGTGAAACAGTAATTCATTTTCACTTCCAATCTAGTGAAACTGCACTTGGTGCTCTGCTATATTGGAGAAACCAAACAGATTAATAGAATTAATACACAATTAAGTACAGTGCAGACTCTTCAGCCTACAATGTTGTGTTTAAGTTTTAACCTACTCCAAGACCAATCCTATGCTTCCTTCCACATAGAACTCCATTTTTCATTCACCCATCTGCCTATCCTGAGTCTCTTAAAAGTCTCTAATATATCTGTCTTAACCACTACTGCAGCAGCACATTCCAAGCACCCACCATTCTCTGTGATATCCTTCCTATATTATGCTCCAATCACCTTAAAATTGTACCCCCTGGTATTAAGCATTTCCACCCTGGGAAAAAGTCTCTGGCTGTCCGCTTCATCAATTCTCTTATCATCTTAGATACCTCTATCAAGTCACATCTCATCCTCCTCCTCTCCAAAGATAAAAATCCTCCTGATTCATCAAGGAGAAAACACCTTGAATGATACCATACAATTTTGACAGATATAATGATATATTTGACAATATAGGCTCACCCTCCTAATCTCACCACATTCTACCGGACCAACATCGAGAGTTTCTTCACCAGCTGCATCATTGTCTGACATGCAAATTGACAATAGACAATAGACAATAGGTGCAGAAGTAGATCATTCGGCCCCTCGAGTCTGCACCGCCATTCTGAGATCATGGCTGATCATTCACTATCATTACCCAGTCCCTGCCTTGTCCCCATATCCCTTGATTCCCCTATCCATCAGATATCTATCCAGCTCCTTCTTGAAAGCATCCAGAGAACTGGCCTCCACCATCTTCCGAGGCAGTGCATTCCACACCTCCACAACTCTCTGGGAGAAGAAGCTCTTCCTCAACTCTGTTTTAAATAACTGACCTCTTATTCTCAAAACTGACCTCTTATTCTCAAATTGGAATGCATCAGATTGCAAATCCATGCAATGGATAGTGAGGACTGTTGAAAACATCATCAGGGTCTCTCTCCTTCTCTTTCATGACTTATATCAGAAGATCTGCATTTGCAGTGCCTCCAGCATTATCAAAGACCCTTCCCATCCTTTCCACAACCTCTTCGACATCCGACAGTCAGGCAGAACATACTGTAGTATAAGAAACAGAACTGTAAGGCTGGGTAATAGCTTTTTTCACAGTCTGTTAGACTTCTTAACATCCTGCTACCACCCAGCACACATACACATCCTCTTTTAATCCCATACCATAACTCCCTCCCACCACTCCACAATTCACAGATTCACACATCCTGTACTGGTCACTTCCTTCATTTTTTTTATTGCTGCTGTTTTTACATATTTATATGACTAATTGTTTTATTATTGATAGGATACAAAACTGGACTGAGAAGTGGCAGATAGAGTTCAACCCAGATAAGTATGAGATGGTTCATTTTGGTAGGTCAAATGTGATGGCAGAATATAGCATTAATGGCCAGACTCTTGGCAGTGTGGAGGATCAGAGGGATCTTGAGGTCTGAGTCCATAGGACACTCAAAGCTGCTGTGCAGATTGACTCTGTGGTTAAGAAAGCATACAGTGCATTGGCCTTCATCAATTGTGGGATTAGGTTTAAGAGCCGAGAGGTAACATTGCAGCTATATAAGACCCTGGACCACTTGGAGTAATGTGCTCAGTTCTGGTCGCCTCACTATAGGAAGGATGTGGAAGCCATAGAAAGGGTGCAGAGGAGATCTACAAGGATGTTACCTGGATTGGGGAGCATTCCTTATGAGAATAGGTTGAGTGAACTCGGCCTTTTCTCCTTGGAGTGACGGAGGATGAGAGTTGACCTGATAGAGGTGTATAAAATGATGAGAAGCTTTTACCCAGTGTGGATAGTCAGAGCTGAAGTGGCTAGCATGAGAGGGCACAGTTTTAAAGTGCTTGGAAGTAGGTACAGAGGAGATGACAGGTAAGATTTTTACGTAGAGAGTGGTGAGTACATGGAATGGGCTGTTGGTGACGGTGGTGGAGGTGGATATGATAGGGTCTTTTAAGAGGCTTCTGGATAGGTACATAGTTTGGGACAGCATTGTGGGCCAAAGGGCCTGTATTGTGCTGTAGATTTTCTATGTTTCTATGAGATGCTGGCTCTCACGCGGGCTTGTGAACGCTTCAGCTGCTACTTAATAGGCACTAAATTCCTACTTGAAATAAAAAAACAAAAAAAAAACACTTGGCAGCGTCTTGGTATCAAAACACTTTGATGACTTACCTCCACATATGCAAAGATTCAGAGTGAGATTTAAACATTTCTGTTATGACATTGAACATGTCTCTGGAAAACCTTTCACAATCCAGACACTTTGTTGAGATGTCACACAAAAGTGTGTGGATGGAATCTGACTCCACCCTCTGAAATATACCAAATTCTACTTAGCTCAGGTATGTGAAAGCTTTCCTATATTACAGAGTAAACTGGATAAAATTTGCACTGAGTTGAAAAATACTAAATCTGCAGCAATACTGTGAGCATGGATGGTCAACTTTTCCAAAAGGAGCTCACAAACTCAAACCTTACTGGCTCGAAAGTGAAATGCTCTCCATGTCTCTCAAGACTTATCATTCCTGCTTCTATGCATGCCAAAATCACTAGTCAAATCCACCAAGGACATCAAGGCATTGAAAAATGTTCTCTAAGAACAAGGCAATCAATATGGTGGTCTGGTCTGAGCACACAGCCAGGAGATGATGCAAGGCAGTGTGAAGCATGCAGAAAAACTGCACAAAAATCACCCTGACCCCTCTGTCCCACAGAATTACAGGCACACACATTTGCAAGCTGAAAAGAGACAAATAATTGCTTACTGTGGATTACTACTCACAAAATGTTGATGTGTCCAAGCTGTCCTTTACATCCTCAACAGCAGTTACACAGCACCTGAAAGCTGTATTCACTTGCCACGGAGTACCGGAGACATTTGTGTCAGACGACAGTCTACAATTTGGCTGCTCAGAATTCAAAGATTTTGCTAGGAACTATGAGCTCAAACACCAGACAATCAGTCCACGGTACCCACAGGCAAATGAAAAAGCAGAAAGAGTAATGTAAATTGTTATAAGTCCCTACTGAAAGCAATAGACTCCTACAAATCACTGCTGGCTTATTGCTCCACGCCTTTTGCGAATGGCTATTGTCCATCAGAGCTGTCAATGGGCTGGAGACCGAGAACAAGCCTGTCTGTTCTTCTTTCCCTTCTCCAACCTCACTTACCAAATTTAGACAAAGTGAGAAATTTTGAGAGAACACAGCACGAGTGATCTCAGACATTGCAAAATCTTGGTCGCCACTCAGGAGTGATGAAGGTGTTTGGGTTTCAGACCAATTCATCAAAGGAACAATATTCCAGCAGCAAGAACCAGAATTGTTTATGATTAGAACTCACGGGTGAAAATAGGTAGAACAAGCTTGCATTCTTATGCCTTCAAAGTTCACAAAAAGTAGAGTAAGAAATAGAGTAGCCTGAACCTTATAACGAGGACCACTTACCTGAGGTGGATGCACCTGTTCAAGAATATCCACCCACTCCAACACTTCCAGGAATCTATACCAGATCGGGTTGTAGATCTGTCCCACCACGGAGATATATTCCATGGCCTAGTAGCTTAGGGCAAGTGACTAAAGAGGCAGAATAATCATTTCACTTTGCCGGAGTGTTCGGGTAATCTATTATGATTTTAAAAAAGAGTTCTACTGTTGAAAACATTGTATAAAATGAGACTATTCTTTAAAAAAAAAGGAATTAATGGAAAAGGGAGGAAAACAAAAAGAGACTGTTAAAACAAAAAAAAAAGACAGTTATAATGTTGGCATTCTTTTTTTGACAAAGAGAGTGAGATACCATTAAAAACAAAGAGAAAGACAATTATAATGTTAGTGATTCTTTTTTATGTTTATTTAAGGAGCATAAGTTACGTGGTTTGGGTAAAGTAAACTGAATAGCTAAATTTCAGTGACTATAAATTCAATTCAGTTCTATAGACAAGAAATACATACCTAGTTTTTCTTTTTTTCAAGAAGGGAAGATGTAGTGGTAGTTAACAGTGGTACTCCTATGCCCTCACATGGGAGAAGATTACATACTGTACAAGTAAGGTTATCAATAAAGTTTAGTTGAGTATCCTGCATACTGGTGTCCTGGCATGCACTGCACTATCCTACAATAATGAACACAACACGTTTTAGCTGTCTTTGGCTTCTCTTGTCAGCCATGGTCCCCTCATCCTCCCTTTGGAATACATTTTCTTCAGGATGTATCTAGCCACTACCTTCTGAATTGCTTCCAGAAACTCTAGCCATTGCCCTTCTGCCATTATTCCTGGTAGTGGTTCCCTTCTAATTAACTTTGGAAGCTCCTCTTTCATGCTTCTGTTGTTGCCTTTATTCCAATACTGATACATCTGAATTTACCTTCTGTCTCTTATACTACAGGGTGAATTCTATCATATTGTGATCACTGCCTCCTAAGGTTTACTTCACCTTAAATTCACTAATTAAATTTGGTTCATTACACAACACTCAATCCAGAATTGCCTTTTCCTCAGAGGGCTCAACCACAAGCTGCTCTAAAAAGCCATCTCATAGGTATTTTACAAATTTCTTTGCTTAAAATACAGTACCAACCCATTGCCCTTTTTACATGCTTTTTCCACCTCCTGCCATAGTTTATAACCCACATCCTGTCTATAACTCCTATCAGGGTCTTTTTACCCTTGCAGTTTCTTAACTCTACCAACAAGGATTCCATATCTTCTGATCGTATGTCACATCTTTCTTAGGATTTGTTCTAATTTTTTACAAATAGAGCTACCCACCTCCTCTGTCTATCCTTTTGATTTAATGTGCATCCTTGGATGTTAAACTCCCAAATATGATTTTCTTTCAGTCACAACTCAGCGATGCCCACATCATACCTGTTAATCTCCAACTGTGCTACAAAATCATCTACCTTATTCCATATACTGCATGCATTCAAATGTAACACCCTCAGTCCTATATTCATCATAGTTTTGCCCACACATTACCAGAAGTTAAATTTTTATCCCTTTCTGAATTATACACTGGATCTACTTGTATACCAACTGCCTTATTTTATGTCCTATCACACTGGTTCCCATCCCCCTGCCAAATTAGTTTAAACCCTCCCAAACAGTTCATACAAACCTGCCGAAAAGGATGTTGATCCCTCTCAAGTTCAGGTATAACCCATCCTTTTTGTATAGGTCATACCTTCCCCAGAAGAGATCCCAATGATCTAGAAATCTGAAAATTGTTCTTCAAAGATTTGTTTGAATCAGCACCACATTTTTTGGAAAGAAAGTTCCAATTATTTTACCCTGTAAAAAAATTCTTCCTGACCTTTCCTTGTTTTAATTCAATCTAATAAAACAAAAGCAATGTTGAACATTTCGTATATAATCTGCAGAGAAGGCAGAGTGATGCTTTGTGGAACTTTGCGTGTTAGTCCTGATGAAGGGTCTCAACCCGAAACGTCGACAGTGCTTCTCCTTATAGATGCTGCCTGGCCTGTTGTGTTCCACCAGCATTTTGTGTGTGTTCTTTGTGGAACTTGTCAGAAAAGGTATATGGTAGGGTGTCCCTGTCATTAATCTTTGATGTGGTTTATATTTCCAGCATTTAATTTTCTTTAGTACTTCTGACCTCTGGAAACACTGGATGCTGTAGTAGTACAAATGACCCTGCAAAAAATCCTGACAGTTCTGGACAATGTTTCTCACTCTCTGCATGTCACCTTGGCTGAATAGAGGAGCACTTTTAGGTTAACTGTGCTGCCCAAAAGAGTGATATATGAGGTCATTCTTACCTCGGCCATTAGGCTCTATAATGAGTCAACCTATAGCTGGGGAAGTGGTGACCCCTTCCTGTTAGAATGTTTGAAGTAACTTACTTTTTATTCTTTCTTCCTGCTCCGCTAATATTCATATATCTGTGCATCTGTAATGCTACTGTGATACTGGAATTTCCATTGGGATCAATAAAGTATCTATCTATTTATTTTTCCAATGCCATGCTTGAAAGTGATTTCTATCACACTAATATGCTACATCTGCCACTTTAGTCAAGTGCAGTTAATCTCAAGCACTTGGCAGCCAGCCTCTAGAGACACCAGCAGTTTTACTCATGTACATTGGCCTTTATAAATCAAAGTACTGAGTATAAGAGTTGGAATATTATGGTGAGGTTGTATAAGGTATTGGTGAGACTGAATTTAGAGTATTGTGTGCAGTTTTGGTCACCAAATTACAGGAAGGATATTAATAAGGTTGAAAGAATGCAGAGAAGGTTTACAAGGATGTTGCCAGGACTTGAGGAACTGAGTTACAGAGAAAAGTTGAATAGGTTAGGACTTTATTCCCTGGAGCGTAGAAGAATGAGGGGAGATTTGATGGAGGTATATAATATTATGATGGGTATAGATAGAGTGAATGCAAGCAGGTTTTTTCCACTGAGGCTAGGGGAGAAAAAAAAACAACAGAGGACATGGGTTAAGGGTGAAGGGTGAAAAGTTTAAAGGGAACATGGGGGGGGGGCTTCACACAAAGTGGAGGGAGTGTGGAATGAGCTGCCAGATGAAGTGGTAAATGCAGGCTCACTTTTAACATTTAAGAAAAATTTGTATAGGTACATGGATGAGAGATGTATGGAGGGATGTGGTCCAGGTGCAGGTCAGTGGGACTAGGCAGAAAAATGGTTCAGCACAGCCAAGAAGGGCAAAAGGCCTGTTTCTGTGCTGTAATGTTCTAAGGTTCTATGGTAAATGGCACACATACCTATTGTCTGCAGCAGTGTAACATTTAGAAGTTTTTGAATTATAGATCTAGTTCAAGTTTATTGTCATTCAACTATACGCATGTACACAGCTAATCGAAATATCATTCTTCTAGGGCTAAAGTGCAAAACACAGGGTATATAATCACACACAGCACATACTGTATAGTTATGATGTAACGCATACAGTCACAGAATAATATTAGTACAAGTCCCTGAGTGGCATGGCTTGATGATTGACAGATTGACATCAAGTGCAATGTGTGTGTTTATGTAAGACAGTATAATGTTTGTTTGTCTATTTATCTCTTTACTTATTTAGAGATAGTGTGTAATAGGCCCATCCAGTGCAACAAGCTGCACCACACAGTAACCCACCTATTTAACACTAGCTTAATCACAGGACAATTTACAAAGACTAATTAACCTACTAACTGTAATGTGAAGAAGCCAGAGCACCTGGAAGAAACCAATAAAGTTATGGGGGAGAACATAAAAACTCTTTACAGTTCGTGCCAGCATTGAAGTCCAAACTCTGGAATGTCATGAGTAGTTTATAGTTTTGCACTAACTGCTATGCTACAGTGGTGCTCTACTTACTGGCCCTATTATAAAACATAGAATATAGAAAACCTACAGCCCAATACAGGCCCTTCAGTCCACAAAGCTGTGCAGAACATAACCTTACCTTAGAAATTACTTAGGGTTACCCTTAGCCCTCTATTTTTCTAAGCTCCATGTACCTATCCAGGCGTCTCTTAAAAGACCCTATCATAGCCACCTCCACCACTATCACTGGCAGCCCATTCCACACACTCACCACTCTCTGCATTAGAAAACTTACCCCTGACATCTCCTCTGTACCTACTTCCAAGCACCTTAAAACTGTGCCCTCTTGTGTTGGCCATTTCAGCCCTGGGAAAAAAGCCTCTGACTATCCACACAATCAATGTCTCTCATCATCTTATACACCTCTAACAGATCATCTCTCATCCTCTGCCACTCCAAGGGGAAAAGGCAGAGTTCACTCAACCTGTTCTCATAAGACATGTTTTCCAATCCAGGCAACAACCTTGTAAATCTCCTCTGCACTCTCTTCATAGTTTCCACATCCTTCCTGTAGTGAGGTGACCAGAACTGAGCACAGAACTCCAAATAGGGTCTGACCAGGGTCCTATATAGTAAGAGCATTACCTCTCAGTTCCTAAACTTAATCCCATGGTTGATGAAGTCCAATGCACTGTATGCCTTCTTAACCACAGAGTCAACCTGCACAGCAGCCTTGAGTGTCCTATGCACTCAGACCCCAAGATCCCTCTGATCCTTCACACTACCAAGAGTCTTACTATTAATACTATACTCTGCCATCATATTTGACCTAACAAAATGAACCACCTCACACTTATCTGGGTTGAATTCCACCTGCCACTTCTTAGCCCAGTTCTAAATCCTATTGATGTCCCGCTGTAACATCTGACAGCCCTCCACACTAGCCACTACACCACCAACCTGTCATCGGCAAATTTACTAACCCATCCCTCCGCTTCTTCATCCAGGTCATTTATAAAAATCACGAAGAGAAGGAGTCCCAGAACAGATCCCTGAGGCACACCACTGGTCACTGACCTCCATGCAGAATATGACCCGTCTACGACCACTCTTTGCGTTCTGTGAGCAAGTCAATTCTGGATCCACAAAGCAAGGTCCCTTTGGATCACTTGCCTCCTTGCTTTCTCAATAAGCCTTGCATGGCGTACCTTGTCAAATGCCATGCTGAAATCCATATACACTAAGTCTACCGCTCTATCTTCATCAATATGTTTAATCACGTCCTGAAAAAATTCGATCAGACTCGTAAGGCATGACCTACCTTTAACGAAGCCATGCTGGCTATTCCTAATCATATTATGCCTCTCCAAATGTTCATAAATCCTGCTTCTCATGATCTTTTCCATCAACTTACCAACCACCGAAGTAAGACTCACTGATCTATAATTTCCTGGGCTACCTCTACTCCCTTCCTTGAATAAGGGAACAACATCTGCAACCCTCCAATCCTCTGGAACCTCTCTCGTCCCCATTGATGATACAAAAATCATTGCCAGGAACTCAGCAATCTCCTCCCTTGCCTTCCACAGTAGCCTGGGGTACATCTCATCTGGTCCCGGAAATCCAATTTAATGTTTTCCAAAAGCTCCAACACATTCTCCTTCTTAATGTTTGTATGCTCAAGCTTTTCAGTCCACTGTAAGTCATCCCTACAATCGCCAAGATCCTTTTTCATAGTGAAGACTGAAGCAAAGTATTCTTTAAGTATCTCTGCTACCTCCTGCGGTTCCATACACACTTTTCCACTGTCACACTTGATTGGTCCTATTCTCTCATGTCTTGTCCTCTTACTCTTCACATACTTGTGGATTGCCTTGGGGTTTTCCTTAATCCTGTTTACCAAAGCCTTCTCATGATCCCTTCTGGCTCTCCTGATTTCATTCTTAAGCTTCTTCCTGTGAGCCTTATATTCTTCTAGATCTCTATCATTACCTAGTTTTTTGAATCTTTTGTAAGCTTTTCTTTTCTTGTTGACTAGATTTTCAACAGCCTTTATACACCACAGTTCCTGTACCTTACCATCCTTTCTGTCTCATTGGAACGTACCTATGCAGAACAAAGTCAAAGCTGAACTTGAGAGAACGGAGGTGTTTGACATCATAACTAATGTGAATGGACCTACTGACTGGTGTGTTGGCATGGAAGTACGTATCTCCTTTTTAATTTGGGCATAACACTGTTCAATAGGAGTCAGAGCTCTTGAAGCACATGCCACTGGCTTCTATACACCATCAAAGTATTGCATGAGCACTTCTCCTAGGTCAAAAGAAGAGGCATCTACTGAGACCTTGGTTGCTTTGTTCAGATCAGAAAATGTTGATGTTGGCAGACAGGTAAGGCTGCTATAAGTGATGAAAATGACTTCTCCTATGGTGTGCCCCAGGTCCAAACATTTCTCTGAGAGAGGAGGTCACATTTTCTCTGCCAAATCTGGAATGAGCTTTCCCAGCAGGCCAAGGAAACTGCAGATCTCTGATACATTCATAAGTTATTCCATGTTCTGAACTCCTGCCAGTTTGTATGAATCTGGTTGCACTCCCTCTGTGGACAGTTTGTGGCCCAAAAATCCACCTCCAACTTTGCAGATTTGCATTTGTTTTTCTTCAGGGTGATTCTAGCCTGCTTCAGTTTCTCCAAGGCAGTTTCCACTCCCTTGTCATGTTCCTCACTTGAGCCCCTGAAGATGAGTATATTATCCATGTGGCAGGCTATTCCTTCCAGTCCCTCCAAAATTTGGTTCATCCTCATCTAAAGAAGTTCAGCAGTTGATGAGATGCCAAAAGGGAGTCTCTTGAAGGCATAACATCCATATGGTATGATAAAGTTATGAGCTTCTGTGACTCAGGAGCTAAATAGATCTGCCAGAATCCTGAGTTTGCATCTAGTGTAGTGAAGAACTTTGCTCCACCCAACATACCCAATATGTGCTCAATAGAGTGCAGAATAAACTTCTCCTGCCTCATTGCATTATTCAATTTTGTTAGATCAACAGTGATCCTCACTGTACCATTTGGCTTGGGAACAGGAACAATGCCCCCACACCAATCAGTAGGTCCATTCACTCTAGTTACGATGTCAAACACCTTTATTCTCTCAAGTTCAGCTTTGACTTTGTTCTTCAATGGAACTGGTGTATGCTTTGCTGTGGTCAGAGAGTAGGGTATCACTCCTGGCCTCAGTTAGATAAAGTACTCTTCTTAAAGTACTCCAGGCCTGTGAAAAACTCTGGGTACTTCTCCTGCTACTGAACACAGTTCAGTAATTTCATCCTTGCAATGAAGATCTGCTTTGTGATGGTGTATTGTCCCAGTAGTGCTGAGAAGAGATTCTGAACAACATAGGCATCTGCTTTTAACTGTTCCTCATTTTTCTGGATGGAAGTAGTAATACATTCCTTTCACACTGAGCTTATGTTTCCCTAGCCTCATGAGCACTTCCTTTGTTGGGTTTAACATAATGCCTGTTTTCTTCACCAAAAATTCTTCAACCTAAATTCTTCAAATTTTGTGAACATAAATTTGGGGACGGCTGTGACATCTGCTCCAGTGTCCATTTTGAATGTCACTAACTCATTTTGCGATTGAACTGTAGTATACCAGCTTAGTGAGCTTAGAGCCCCAAGAAAAGCTCTTTCTTCGTCTGAATCATGGTCTTCTTTGACCTCCTGAAGAAACGTTTTTGAGTGACATTGGCTTTTATTATGGCCAACTCCAATGCATTGGTAGCATTTCATTTCTTTTTCTGGACAGAGCTCTTTGACGTGGAATGGAGACTTGAACATATCCTGCAATTGGACATTTTACCAGTTCATTGTTTTGCCTTATTGTTTTGTTTGAGCTGAGCTCTACTGCCACCTCTTTCTGTGGTCTTTCTAACTGCACCTTGTTTGTACCCATATTTTGGTATAGCTTCAAGCTTTACCTCAATGTGTTTTCGTGCCTGAGTTCTGCCTGTTGCTGATAAACATTCTCACTTCGCCTGACCATAGTAATAGCCTTCTTTAGTATGAAATTTTCTTGCAACTGAAGTCTCTCTGACAAGTAGCCTGTCAACAATCCTGTCTTTAATGAGCTCATCTCTCAGAATTCCATATGTATGGTTGTCTGTCAGAGCATATAATGCTGTGCTGATGTCATTTACACGTTCATCTGGCTCCTGTTTACTGGAGTTGAACTTAGCCCTCTCATATATCACATTTTGCTTTCCTGTGAAATGTTCTTTGAATTTGTCTTGCACTATTTTGTACTCCTTTTTCTGAGCAACTGTCAGCCCTAATCCATCTAAGATGTCATCTGCTTTGTCACCCATGCAGTATATCAGTGTGCTTACTTGATGCTCTTCTGAAGCCTGAATAAGATTGCTTGAAGCCCTAATTCTCTCAAGGCATCTGAGCCATCTCTCAAAGTCTCCTGGTTAAGAGAAATCAAATGTCTTTGGGGGCTTTATTAGGTAAATAGATGTAGATACTGTAGGTATTTGCAGAATCTTCCTGTTTATTTATTTCCTTTCTCTCCCTGAGAGTTTGACTGACTTCTCTGCTGTGTCTGAGTCTCTGTACATTTCCCCAGGCTAGTGGCCCGCAGATTATTACAATGTATCCACAGTTGAATGTAGCTTGAAGGTATTACCTAGCAACCCTGGCCCTTTTTCAGCTTGTGCCTCATGATGCATACAGTTAGCAAATTAGCATAGGCAGTTTAGTTGATAAGTCACTGGATATTTTTCATAGATATTTGCAAACAAAAACAGTTTTACTGTAAGTTCTTTCTTGTTGGGAGTCTCACTTGGCCTGTAGCACCAATTCATCAAAAATCAACCACTTGGACACCAGTTGTACTCATTACTATAGTGCAGAGTACACCAGGACACCAGATACTCAACTGAACTTTATTGATAACCTTGCTTGTACAGTATATAAATCCCTCGCATGTGGGAGTGGCTTACTGAGTGGCATAGGAAAAAGGCTATTAACTACCACTACAAAAAGTGGAAAGGAGGGCATACAGTATAACAAAAACTAATTTGAAGCTAGAGGGTTGGGAAGCTTTTATAAACCAACAGAAGGCAAATAAAAATAAAAACAAGGAGAGAAAAGATGATATATGAAGGTAAGCTTGCCAATAATATAAAAGAAGATACTAAATTTTATATATATATATGTAGAGAGAGAGAGAGAGAGAGAATCAGACTACTGGAAAATATTTTGTATCAATCTTCACTATGGAATATACCAGCATTATGTAGGATATTCAAGAATTTCAGGGGGCAGAATTGAGTGTAGTTATTGTTACTAAAGGGAAGATGCTTGGGAAGCTGAAAGGTCTGAAGGTGGATAAGTCACATGGACCAGATGGACTATAACTCAGGATTCTAAAAGAGGTAGATAAAGGGATTGTGGAGATATCAGTAGTAATCTTTCAAGCATCGCTATATTCTGTAACGGTTCTGGAGGAATGGAAATTACAAGTATCATTCCACTCTTTCAGAAGGGAGGAAGGTAAAAGGCAGGAAATTATAGGCCAATAAGTCTGACTTCAGTGGCTGGGAAGATGTAGGAGTCCATTATCATGGGTGAGGTTTCTAGATACTTGGAGGCATGTGATAAAATATGTCAAATTCAGCATGGTTTCCTTAAGGGGAAATCTTGCCTGACAGATCTGTTGGAATTCTTTGAGGAAACAACTTATAGGATCAGCAAATGAGAGTCAGTGGATGTTGTTTACTTGGATTTTCAGCAAGCCTTTGACAAGGTGGCACGCATGAAGCTGTTTAATAAGATAAGAGCCCATATTACAGAAAAGCAACTAGCATGGATAGAAGAATGGCTGACAAACAAAAGAAAATCTGCAGATGCTGGAAATCCAAGCAACACACACACAAAGTGCTGGAGGAACTCAGCAGGGCAGAAAGCATCTATGGAAAAGAGTACAGTTGGCGTTTCAGGCCAAGACCCTTCAGCAGGACTGGAGAAAAAAAACTGAGGAGTAGATTTAAAAGTGGGGGGAGGGGAGAAAAAACGCAAGGTGATAGGTGAAACCTGAAGGGGAAGGGATGAAGTAAAGAGCTGGGTGATTGATTGGTGAAAAAGGTACAAAGCTGAAGAAGAGGGAGTCTGATAGAAGAGGACAGAAGGCCATGGAAGAAAGAAAGGTGGGGAGGAGCACCAGAGGGAGGCACTGGGAGGGCAAGGAGATAAGATGAGAGAGGGAAAAGGGAATGGGGAATGGTGAAGGAAGTGGGCAGGGGGGCATTACTGAAAGTTCGATAAATTGATGTCCATGCCATCAGGTTGGATGCTACCCAGATGGAATATAAGGTGTTGTTCCTCCGACCTAAGCGGCATCATCATGACAGCCATGGATAGACATTTCAGAATGGGTATGGGAAGTGGAATTAAAAAGGGTGACCACTGGGAGATCACGCTTTTTCTGACAGAAGCGAGTTGCAGAAATCACAGAGGGGAAGCAGTGAGAGAGGGTTTCACTTAACTCCTGTCAAAGGGAAGATTGAAACTTCTTCAGGGTAGGCATTCCTGGAAGAGATTTTGCAGTGTAGTAATCTAATCACAAACACAAGAAAATCTGCAGACGCTGGAAATCCAAGTAACACAAATCCAAGATTAGCTGATTGGCGGGAAGCAAAGAGTGGGAGTAAAGGGAGCCTTTTCCATTCGGCTGTTGGTGACGAGTGATGCTCCATAGGGGTTGGTGTTGGGATCATTTTTTTCATGTTGTATGTCAGTAATTTGGATGACAGAATTGATGGCTTTGTGGCCAAGTTTGCAGATAGGTGAAGGGATGGGTAGTGTTGAGGGTGCAGGAAGCCTGCAGAAAGACTTAGACAGATTCGGAGATTGAGTGTAGGGAGGTGTATGATCATGCACTTTGGTAGAAGGAATAAAGGTGTAGTCTATTTTCTAAATGGGGAGATACTTCAAACATCAAAGGAGAAAAGGGTCTTGGGAGTCCTCATGAAGAATTGCCTAAAGGTTAACTTGCAGGTTGAGTCAGTTGCAACATAAGGAAGGAAAATGCAATGTTAGTATTCACTTTGAGAAGACTAGAATATAAAAGCAAGGATGTAATGCTGAGGCTTTATAAAGCTTTGGTCAGTCTTGGAATATTGAGCATGTGAATGACTGGAAGATGTAATTAGTCAGAATGTTACAGTAAATGATTTTTTTTTAAAAACTGCAAATACTGGAACCCTAAAATATAGACATAAAATAAAGAATATTTACTATAGGAGATTATGAGAAATTTTGGGCCCCTTATCTAAGAAAGGATGTGCTAACATTGAAGAGGATCCAGAGGAAGTTCACAGGAATGATCCTAGTAATGAAAGGGTTAGTGTATGAAAATATTTGATTGCTCTGCACCTTACTCACTGGAAGTTAGAAGAACGAGGGGGGATTTTATTGAAACCTATCTAATATTAAAAGGCCTAGATAGAGTGGACTTGAAGAGGATGTTTCTATAATGCTGAAGTCTAGGATCAGAGGGCACAACCTCAGAGTAAAATGGCATCCCTTTCGAACAGAGATAGGTACTTTAGCCAAAATTTGGTGATCTGTGGAATTTATTTCAACAGGCAGCTATAGGAGCCAAGCTATTAAGTGTATTTAATGCAGAGGTTGATCGGTTCTTGATTAGTAAGGGCATCACCAATTATGGAGAGAAGGCAGTAGAGTGAGGTTGAGAGTAATAATAAATCAGCCATGAATGAATGACTTGATGGGCTGCATGGCCTATGGCCTAATTATGTTCCCATTTCTTATACCAAGCTTGGCCAATATGTTTTGAATAAGCTTGAATGGATTCAGAACAAGAAGAGTGGATCTGTGGATCACACATGGTCAAGTTATTGCAGGTCATGTGGGTGGGTGGGGGGAGATGGAGAAGGAAGAGAACTAGCTGTTCGGGTTGAATGGCTTAACATTCTGCTGACAAAACATTCTGTTTGATTTGTACCCCATTTACAGATATTTAATGCTTCCATAATTTGCTCTTATTATTCATGAGAAGCTATTCTACAGCAATTATGTGATCTCTACTATCAAGGAGAAAGTTATGAGAAAACCTCCGCCTTTGAGGAGAGACTGGATAGGCTAGACATTTTCTCTATAGAAGAGGAGTTTAGAAGGGTAAATAATTGAAGTATATGAAATTCTGAGAGGTATAGATGGGTAAACTGCATGAACAATTTTTCCCCTTGTTAGACGTTAATAAAACTTGAGCACATATAATTAGGATATGCAATAAGGATAAAAGGGGATCTGAAGGGGATCTTTTAACCCAGAAAATGGTGAGTACCTGGAGTGCATTGTAGGAAAGGGTCTAGAATGATTACTACAGTAGGGTGCTAATCTGGTGAGTATGGATATAGTGGGCTAACTTTTCATTCTATATAATTTTATCATCTTAACTTGGGAATATATCTCCATTTTGTTGATACCCATATCCAACAGCAGATTGGGTGTCCAATCACCAGAAAAAAAAAAGCTGTGGTCTAAGAATGGGTTTATCACTACCTACTCAGAGGAGGTGGAAATATGTTTTCTCCAGTGAATGACACCAGGATTCTTTCAATGGATCAAAAAATGATATGATCTGCCAATTCAGTATTCTTCATCTAATGAAAATAGTCCTGCCCTTGGGTTGTACTACGTTCATTACACATAAAAAATAAAGCTACTTTAGATTTCATAGTTCCTAGATATTGGTCATCATGGAATGTGGGAGTAATAGGCAAACAACTCACAGCAATTTCGTGCTTTGAGCAGTGACCAGTTCAAAGATTGGAAGCCTGAGAAGGTGTAGCTCACTCAGGTTCACCGACTGAGTAGATGTCAGACCTTGAACTGGCTCCCAGAGGGAGGCAGAAATGACAAGGCCAACCCCAAACTGCTTACCTGTATTTTAGGCTAATTATTAGTTTGTGGTTATCATCTGTGCCTTGTTTGCAGCCCTATATAAGTTCCTTGTCCCTGTTTCTTTGCTCAGTCTTGGAATTATCTTTTGTAAGTGAATCCTTGCCTCTGTAGGAATCTATAGTTTCTGGAACTCTACTTAATGTTTTTTTTTGGATTTTGACTTGGCCTGTGAGTTTTGTTTGGATCCTCTGCCTGTACCATGAAGGAGTCCGATATAGCCTTAGATTTTTCCCCTCTAATTTTCTGTGACATATTTCTGCAATTGGATTTGCCATTATGTACCTAGAAGTTGCCTAGTCAGCTGTGCCAGTAGAAAAGGCAGAGACTTGTGGTAGTTCGGTGCTAAAAGCAATAGCCAATTCAGAGATTGGAAGCCTAAGAAGATGTAGCTCACTTAGGTCCACTGATTGAGTAGAAAAGGCAGCACTTCATTGCAGTTTAGTGCTTTTAATGGTGGCCAATTAGCATTTAGGATTCATTAACAAGAATGAATTAAATTAAGACAGGGTCAAGAAGAGTGGCCATTGTTGGACCAGCCAGAGTTTTAGGGTGGGATTTTTAAGGCTTTAGTTCCTTGGGGCTTCTGTGAGACAAGGCCAAAAAGCTATAGGTAGTTTTTTTTTCTCCACACAGTTTGTTTTTCCTCCTTTATAGTTGCTCATTTAGGAACAGTAGAGATGCCAGGCCAGATAGTGGCGTGCTCCTCTTGCAGGATGTGGGAAGACAGAAAGACCTCCAGTGTCCTAGATGACTACAACTGAAAGAAGTGCATACAGCAGCTTCTAACAATCTGAATTAAGGAGTTGGAGTTGGAACTGGATGAACTTCAGATCACTTGAGAGACTGAGGAGGTGATAGGACATAGAGAGGTGGTTACACCCAAGGTGCATGACACAGGAAACTGAGTGATGGTCAGGAAGGGTTAAAGGGTTAAACAGCCAAGTGCAGAACATCTGAGGCCATCCCTATCAACAACAGGTATACCAATTTGGAATCTTCTGAGAGTTGGGGTGGAATAACCTAGCAAAGTCATAGTGGTCAAGTCTCTGGCACTTAGTCTAGCTCTATGACTCAAGGGAAGAGGGGAAGAAGAGCTGAGGCACGGTGTTAAGGGAACAGAAAGAAGGTTCTGTGGATGAGAATGAGATTCCTGGATCGTATGTTGTCTCCTGGGTAGCAAGGTACGGGACATCTCGGATCAAATCCTCAGCGTTCTTTAGTAAGAAGGTGAACAGCCAGAGGTTATGGTCCATATAGATACCAATGACATGGGTAGGAAAAATGAAGTTCTGTAAAGTAAGTTCAGGGAGTTAGGTGTTAAGTTAATGGGCAGGACCTCCAGGGTTATAACCTCAGGAATGCTATGCATGCCATGTGCTAGTGAAGCCATAAATAGGAAGACTATACAGTTTAATGCATGTCTAAGGATAGTCTTCCTCTAATTTTGTGTAATTTCTCTCTGCAATTCAGTGTGAAGGCAGTTAAAACTGAATCTGAATCAGAATCAGGTTCATTATCACCGGCCTGTGTCGTGAAATTTGTTAACTTAGCAGCAGCAATTCAATGCTATACATAATATAGAAAAGGGAAAAAATAATAAATAAGTAAATCAATTGCAGTATATGTATAATGAATAGATAAATCATGCAAAAACAGAAATAATATGTTGAAATGAGTTAGTGTTCATGGGATCAATGTCCATTTAGAAATTGGATGGCAGAGGGGTAAAAGCTGTTCCTGAATCACTGAGTGTGTGCCTTCAGGCTTCTACACCTCCTACCTGATGGTAACAGGGAGAAAAGGGCATTCCCTGGGTGCAGGGGTCCTTAATAATGGATGCTGCCTTTCTGAGACTCTGTTTCTTGAAGATGTCCTGGGTACTTTGTAGGTTAGTACCTAAGATGGAGCCGACTAAATTTACAACCCTCTGCAGCTTCTTTCAGTCCTGTGCAGTAGCCCTCCCCCATACCAGACAGTGATACAGCCTGTCAGAGTGCTCCCCAGAGTACATCTATAGAAGTTGTTGAGTGTTTTTGTTGACATACCTGATGCACCATCAATAACTCTTGGAGACTGGAAGTGAATGATAGGCTTTTATTAACAGCAAAAGGGAGCATGACATCTCAGAGACTGAGGGAGGAGCAGTGCCCCAATCGCCTTTATACAGGGGTCTGTGGGAGGAGCCACAGGAGCAGTCAGCAAAGGGGCATGTCCAGACAGGTATACATAGTTTACCACAATACCAAATCTCTTCCCATTCCTAATGAAGTATAGACTGTCTTGTAACTACATTGATATTTTGGGACTGGGTGCGGTCCTCAGAGATCTTGACACCCAGGAACTTGAAGCTGCTCACTCTCTCCACTTCTGATCCCTCTGTGAGGATTGGTATGTGTTCCTTCATCTTGCCCTTCCTTGAAGTCCACAATCAGCTCTTTTATCATACTGACATTGAGTGCAAGGTTGTTGCTGCAACACCACTTCATTAGGTGGTATACTTCACTCCTGTACGTCCTCTCATCTCCATCTGAGATTCTACCAATAATGATTGTAACATCAGCCAATGTATAGATGGCATTTATACACTGTCATGGGTATAGAGAGAGTAGAGCAAGTAGAGCAAGTAGAGAGTAGACTAAGCTGAAGAAATTACTTAGTCAGCTGTGATGTTAGAAATTACAACGGACCTTCTGGTCTTTCTTCCATGGCCAACCCGAGTGCCCTAACTGGGTGGCGATGGAGCTGAGCTCCACTAAAGAATTATCTATCTCTGCACTTCTTGGCTCTGCACTCCCTAGTAGTCTGCCCAGATCAATAGCTAATCCTCTTGTTAGACACACTTTGCATATATGGGCTCAGATCAGGAAATGCTATGGTTTCCAGGGGTTTTCCGTTTTCAGCCCTATTGCTCATAATCACCTTTTTTTTTTACCTACTACATACGATTCAGCATTCCAGGTTTGATATAGGAAGGGCATTAGACATTTTGAAGATCTTTTCATTGATAATCACTTCGCTTCTTTTCAGCAGCTCTCTGTTAAGTTCAATCTGCCCAATGCTCATTTTTTCAGATATCTCCAAATCCGACACTTTATTGCTCCTTTAATTCCTAACTTTCCTGAAATGCCTGCAAAAAATGCTATGGACCTATTTCTTTCCATGAATCCACTAGGTAAAGGCTTAATATCAATCATCCGAGATAAACTAGCAGCCTTACGACGGGCCCCCATGGATAAAATCAAAATGGCCTGGGAGCAGGATTTAAATATCTCCTTATCTGAGGAGAGCTGGGATTCAGTTCTCAAATCGGTTAACTCAACTTCTCTTTGTGCTCGCCACTGCCTTTTACAGTTTAAGATTGTTCATAGAGCCCATTTGTCTAAATCTAAACTATCTCGATTCCACTCTAGCGTTAGTCTGCTCTGTGATAAATGCAGGAGGGGCGTGGCCTCTCTCATCCATATGTACTGGTTCTGTCCTAGCTTGGAGATATTCTGGAAAGATGTCTTCACTACATTATCGTGTATTCTGAATCAGCACCTAGAACCAAACCCCTTAATTGCTCTGTTCGGTTTTTGGGGCGAGACAGATTTATGTCTGGGTCCGACAAAATGCCAAATATTATCCTTTGCCTCTCTCCTGGCTAGACACTTGATCCTCCTCAGATGGAGAGATGTTGCCCCGCCCACTCATGCTCAATGGATTAACGACATCATGGCCTGTTTGGACCTCGAAAAAATTCATTATTCAGTTCGCAATTCGGATCTAAAGTTCCATAAGATCTGGGGACCTTTTATCGAGTACTTTCATAACCTTCCTCTTGACTAGGGTTTTTTTTTCTTTTCGGTCCCTTGCTTTCAGCTCCTTTTTTTTCTGGTAGAAGGCATTATTACCCTCTGTTGCTGAGTGTATTCACAGTCTGGGAGTTTGGCTGTGATGCACCATCAATAACTCACACTGAGACGTAAGGCGAGATATCGGCTTTTATTGACTGGAAGAAGGAACCAGGAGTGAGTGTCTATCATACAATGTCTTGGAGACTGAGGCCGAGCGTCAGGCCACAGATCTCCTTTATACAGGGGCCTGTGGGAGGAGCCACAGGAGCAGTCAGCAGGGGCGTGTCCCGACAGGCACATAGTTCACCACATTCACCCCCCCCTTCGTTTGAAAAAGTCCTCATGTGGCGAAGTTTCTTACAAGTCAAGTCTATCAGGTGGTCGAATCTGTCGCTGCGATCTACGTAGCACTGGCTGTGACCACATAGATGCCGGCAACATCGGTGATTGCACAGGGGACGGGGGTTGCGCGTGTTCTTGCCCACTAGGCGCCGGTGATCCCTCATGCATGTGCGAGGCGCCTGGTATAAATGCGTACGAAACGCTCGGTATACAAGTGTCGTGAGGAGTCTATGTAGGGCCTGGTGAGCACGGTGTCAACTCTGGTGCAGGGTTCATAGTTACTGGAGAGCCTTCAGGGTAGTGGTCTGCTGCACCTGCGGGTGCCAGGTCGCGGATGGAGACCGTGTCCTCCCGCCCATCAGGTAAGACCACGTAAGCATACTGGGGCACCCTCGTACCCTCTCCACCAGCGGGGAGTATTTATTGCTCCTCACATGTTTCCGGAGCAGCACTGGCCCCGGGGACGTCAGCCAAACTGGTAGGGTGGTCCCAGTGACAGACTTCCTGGGAAAAGAGAATAGGCGTTCGTGAGGGGTGGCATTGGTGGACATACATAACAGAGAGCGGATAGAGTGCAATGCCTCAGGGAGGACCTCCTGCCATCGAGAGACCGGCAACCCTTTTGACTTAAGGGCTAAAAGTGTGGCCTTCCACACTGTGGCATTCTCCCGCTCCACCTGGCCATTACCCCGGGGATTATAACTCGTGGTCCGACTGGTAGCAATGCCCCTAGCTAGCAAGTACTGGCACAGCTCCTCACTCATAAAGGAGGACCCTCTATCACTGTGGATATAGCAGGGATACCCGAACAGAGTGAAGAGCTGGCGCAGGGCTTTTATGACGGACGTGGCAGTGGTGTCGGGGCAGGGGATGGCAAAGGGGAACCGTGAGAACTCGTCGATAACACTGAGAAAATAGACATTGCGGTCAGTGGAGGGAAGGGGGCCCTTAAAGTCAACACTCAGGTGTTCAAAAGGGCGGGTGGCCTTGACAAGTTGTGCCGTGTCAGGACGGTAGAAGTGCGGTTTGCACTCGGCGCAAATTTGGCAGTCCCTGGTCATCGTTCTGATGTCCTCCAGGGAGTATGGCAGGTTCCGAGCTTTCACAAAATGGTAAAAGCGGGTGACCCCCGGATGGCAAAGTTGTGCATGAAGGGCGTACAGCTGGTCAAGCTGTGTGCTAGCACATGTTCCCCGGGATAGGGCATCAGGGGGCTCATTGAGTCTGCCAGGCCGGTACAGGATATCATAAGTGTAGGTGGAGAGTTCTATCCTCCACCGCAAAATCTTATCATTTTTGATCTTGCCCCGCTGCTGGTTGCTGAACAGGAACGCAACCGAGCGCTGGTCGGTCAGCACGGTGAACCTTTTGCCAGCAAGATAGTGCCTCCAGTGCCTAACAGCCTCCACTATGGCCTGGGCTTCTTTCTCCACCGTGGAGTGCCGAATTTCGGAGCCTTGGATGGTGTGAGAAAAGAATGCTACTGGTCTGCCTTCCTGATTGAGGGTAGCAGCCAGAGCGAAATCGGAGGCATCACACTCCACTTGGAAGGGAGCGGTCTCATCCACTGCATGCATCGTAGCTTTGGCAATGTCCGCTTTAATGCAGTTGAAGGCCGCGCAGGCCTCAGCAGAGAGGGGAAACGAGGTAGACTTGACCAGGGGGTGAGCCTTGTCTGCGTAATGGGGGACCCATTGGGCGTAATAGGAAAAAAACCCAGGCACCGTCTGAGGGCCTTGAGAGTGGTGGGAAGAGGGAGCTCTAACAGGGGGCGCATACGTTCGGGATCAGGGCCAATAACCCCGTTTTCCACGACATACCCAAGTATAGCAAGGCGGGTGGTACCAAACACACACTTGTCCCTGTTATAAGTAAGGTTCAGAGCTGCGGCCACTTGGAGAAATCGTTGGAGGTTGGCGTCGTGATCTGGCCTGTCGTGACCACAGATGGTGATGTTATCCAGATAGGGAAATGTGGCCTGCAGTTGGTACTGGTCCACCATCCGGTCCATTTCCCTCTGGAAGACAGAGACACCATTCGTGACACTGAAAGGGACGCGCAGGAAGTGATAGAGCCTGCCGCCCGCCTCGAAGGCGGTGTAGGGGCAGATGGGGAGCTGGTGGTAAGCGGATTTCAGATCTATTGTCGAGTACACCTTATACTGAGCAATCTGGTTGACCATATCTGCGATGCGGGGTAGGGGGTATGCGTCAAGCTGCGTAAACCTATCGATGGTTTGACTATAGTCCACCACCTACCTATCTTTCTGCCCAGTCCGAACAACAACTACCTGGGCCCTCCAAGGGCTTGAGCTTGGCTCAATGATCCCCTCCCTGAGCAGCCGCTGCACCTCCGACTGAATGAAGGCCCTGTCCCCCGCGCTGTACCTCCTGCTTTTGGTTGCCACAGGTTTACAGTCGGGGGTCAGGTTGGCGAACAGCAGTGGGGGAGGGACCTTGAGAGTGGAGAGGCTGCAAGTGTCGGTAGCGCAGCTGTCGGCCTGGTGCTGGATGGGATGTGTGTGCCCGTGTGTGTGTGTGGTCAGTAGCGAAGAAGTCCCACAAAACTGAGGATTCCGGACAGTGAGTGGTGGGAGGGGCCCGTCATATACCATAGTCACACTTTCGAGATGGCTCTGGAAGTCCAGCCCCAATAGCACAGGTGCGCACAGATTAGGCATGACCAGCAGCTCAAAGTCCCGATATTCTGTGCCTTGAACCACCAATGTCGCTCACAACCCACCCGGATGTCTGTGGACTGCGACCCAGAAGCCAAATGGAGCCTCCGACTGACCGGCCGTGTCACGAGTCCGCAGCGTCGCACTGTGTCCGGGTGAATAAAACTCCCAGTGCTGCCCGTGTCAAACAGGCATCCAGTCCAGTGTTCGAAAGTGAGAGCTGCGTCAGGGTCTTGAGGGTCCAAATCCAACCGGTCCGGACGCAAAGCGGGTTCCATGTTTTAAAACTTCCAGTCAATAAAATTGATGCACCATCAATAACTCACACTGAGACGTAAGGCAAGATATCGGCTTTTATTGACTGGAAGAAGGAACCAGGAGTGAGTGTCTATCATACAATGTCTTGGAGACTGAGGCCGAGCGTCAGGCCGCAGATCTCCTTTATACAGGGGCCTGTGGGAGGAGCCACAGGAGCAGTCAGCAGGGGCGTGTCCCGACAGGCACATAGTTCACCACAGGCTGTCCTGACTTATACTCTCTATATTGTGTTGTGGTTGGTCTGGAGTTGCTGTTGTTTTTTCTTGTGTTGTGGGGCTTGGGGAGGACACTAAGCTTACTTGTCTTTAATTCAGGTGCTTTTTGTTTGCTAAATTCTCTTCATTTGTAGTATATTGTTATTGTATGCTTAATTTTGCACTGTTTTAATGTTCCTCATTGGGATTTGGGGTTTTTAATTTGTAAAATGTTTTGAAAAACTAATAAAAATTTTTAAAAAAAGAAATTACAACGGGAGCATGCCAAAAAAGGAAATGTTACAATAGTCACGGGGGATTCAGTATTCAGGTAGATGGGAAAATCAGACTGGTGCTAAATTCCAGGGAGGGAGAATTTCTAGAGTTCCTACGAGATGGCTTTTTAGAGCAGCTTGTGGTTGAGCCCACTGGGGGATCAACTATTCTGGATAGAATGTTGTACAATGAACCAGAATTGATTACAGAACTTAAGGTAAAATAACCCTTGGGGGAAGTGATCATTATTGATCAAATTCACCCTGAAGTTTGAGGAGGAGGAGCTAAAGTCAGATGTATCAGTATTACGGTGGGGTTAAGGGAATTACAAAGGCATGAGTTAGGATTTGAGCAGAATTGATTGGAAAAGAACACTGGCAGAGATTACGTCAGAGCAGCAATGGCTGGAATTTCTGGAAGCAATTTGGAAGGCACAAGATATATACCTGCCAAACAGGAAGAAGTATTCTAAAGAAAAGATGACACAATCATGGCTAACAAGAGAAGTCAAAGCCAACATATCCTGATAATCCCTATATCCCCATAAGTATTGTAACATTGCCTTTTTGGCATGTTCCCATTGTAATTTGTAGGCCACATCCTTAATCCCATCAAGGTCGTTTTACCTTTGCAGTTCCTTTGCTTTATACACATTGATTCAACAACTTACAACCCCATGCACCTCTTTCTAATAATTTGATTTCATTTTTTACTAAAAGAACAACTCTCTGCCTTCCTGCCTGTCCCTTCAGCACAATGAGTATCCTTGACATTAAGCTCCCAGCTATAATATTATTTTAGCCATAAATCAGAGATGCCCACAATGTCATACCTATCAGTCTGCAACTGTGCAGCAAGTTCACCTACCTTATTCCATATACTGTGCACATTCAAATAAAACACCTTCAGTCCTGTATTCACCCTTTTTGATTTTGTCTGCCTTTTATATTGTATCTCATCCTGTTGACTGCAATTTTGCCCTTTCAGCAGACTCTCCTCACTACACATTGACTCTGTTTCTACCTCAACTTCAACACTATTTTCAGCTTTTCCAATGATATTTCTTGCATTAAAATATATGAAACTTAGAACATTAGTTGCGCCATGCTCAACCATTTGATTCCTAACTTTGTGTTTGTGGTCTTACCAACATCCGCCTCCATAACCTCGCCACGAACTGTTCTGCTACTTTGGTTCCCAACCCCTTACAACTCCAGTTTAAACCCCACCATAAAGCATTAACAAACCTTCCCACTAGGATATTGGTCCCCTCCAGTTCAGCTGCAAACCATTCCTTCTGTACAGGACCCACCTTCCCTGGAAGAGATCCAAAAATCTCCCTCCCTCCTACACCAACTCCTTAGTCATGCATTAAACTGTATAATCTTCCTAGTTCTGGCCTTAATAGCACATGGTATGGATAGCAATCCTGAGAACACAACCCTGGAGGGCCTGCCCTTTAACTTAGCACCTAACTCCCTATGCAGAACCTCATCACTCATCTTACCCATGTCATTGGTACCTACAGAACATGGACCACCGCTTCTGGCTGTTCATTCTCCCACTTAAGATTGCTGAGGATTTGATCTGAGGTATCCCAGGCCCTGGCACCCAGATGGCAACATATCATCTGGGAATCTCGTTCTCACCCACAGAACCTCCCGTCACTACCCCCAACTAATGAATCCCCTATCACCACAGCATGCCTTTCTTGCACTTACCCGCTTCCCTACTGAGTCAGAGGCAGACTCGGTGCCAGAGACCCGACCACTGTGATGTTAGGTTATCTCCCAAATGGTATCCAACATGATATACCTGTTGTTGAGGGGCTGGCCACAGGAGTATTCTACACTGGTTCTTTAACTCCTTTTCTTCTTCCTGACTGTCACCCAGTTTCCTGTGTCCTTCACCTTGGGTGTAACTACTTCTCTATATGTCCTATCTATCACCCCCTCAGTCTCTGGAATGATCTGGATTTCATCCAGTTCCAGCTTCAACTCCTTACTGCAGTTTGTTAGAAGCAGCTGGATACACTTCTCACAGTTGTAGTTGTCACATCCTGCAAGAGGAGCATTCAACAAACCTGCCTGGTATCTTTATTGTCCTAGCTGAGCAGATATAAAGAAGGGAAGGAAAAAATTTAAACTTGAGCTTTTCTTTCCTTTGCTTTCTCTGAATTAAGTCTCTCTTCACAGAAGCCTGGAAGAGCTAAAGCCTCATGATCACATCTCCACTCAGTCAATGGCCGCTGTGCTTGCCCCTGCACTCCTTTAATTTGTTCTTGCTTATCAATACCAAATACTAATTGGTCACTGGTAAAAACATTTTTTTTTTGCTGTAGTGACCCACTGCTACCTTTGTACGCAGGCAGTGGACCTGATTGAAGTCCCTGCCTCTCAAAACTGTTGATATCCAGATTGTCTCTGGTCAAAGCTCTTTTGTAGAAGATTGATAGTTACAACAAATTAAGAGGAATATTGATAGGGTAAATGCAAAAAGGCTTTTTCCATTGAGGTTAGGTAGGACTATACCTAGAGGCCATGGCTTAAGGGTGAAATGTATAAGGGGAACAAGAGGAGGAACTTCTTCACTGAAAGAGTCGTCAGAATGTGGAACAAGCTGCCAACGCAAGTGGTGCATATGAGCTTGTTTACAATGTTTACGAGAATTTTGGATAGGTACATGGATGGGAGAGCTAAGTAGGGCAATGGTCCTGCTGCAGGTCAATGAGAGTAGGCGGTTTAAATGGTTTGGCATGGACTAGATGGGCTGAAGGGCCTGTTTCTGCTTTGTACTTTTCTATGACTAACGAAAAGTGAGTGTCACAAACTTTTTAAAGTGTTTTTTTCTTGGGTTAGTATTGAAAATTAGAATAAGATTTAATCATGAAAAAAGAAAAACACAAAATCTCATACTTGTTATTGCATTGGGAGAATCAAAGATTGCAGCTCAGGAAGTCATTGACCCCACTACTAATGCATGTGATGTTTTGAGGAACAGTCCACTTAGCCGCACTGCCAGTTTGTCTGCAACTTTACATATTTATCTACTTCCTTATCAGTCTAGTAATAATTCCACATACATCATTCTTTTTGAGCACTGCTTTCCAATTCCTAACAGTTTGCTACATTTCCTTGTTCATACGTTTATGATGAGCATATGCCCTCCAGTAATCAGATGTTTAATCACTGGAAATATTTTCTCTTTGCAAAAGCTGTCAATTACTTAATTGAAGATTATGAACAAAACTGCCAAGTACATTCTCGCAAATATCTTTGCTTCTTTTTCGTGTTCTTCCCATTTTGTCAGAAGTGAATACAAATCTCCAACTGGTGTAGGATTTTAAGTTTGGACTAAGTATTGTTACAGGTATGTGTTGGACTTAACAGGAGAATGTAATTCCTATGTAATTACTGGCAGAAGAGCTTATATAGTTTTAAACTACAATATGTGTTGCTTTTATATTTAAATAGCATAATTAAACTTTTAATATCTATTTAAACAGTTAAACTATTTAAGTTATAAGTTTTCTGTTTTCTCCACACCCACACTCACAACCTTCTTCAACTCTTTCAGAAACAATAAAAATTGCCCTTACAGTAGAAGCTAAAGGTTGGAAAATTGTACTCAGTCGTTTCCTGAATGAACAGTTTAAGGAAAAAATGACAGCAATATCATCATTTATTAGCACACAAATGAAGAATCTGGCACGACCTATTCAGGATCTGGATGATGTTAGATTTGCCATGGATTCTTTAGCAGAAATACGAGAAAATGAGATACAGATGGATATGACTCTGGGACCCATTGAGGTTTGTGCTCTTCTGCTTTGGAACATGATATTACATACCTTTTGCTGTCATTACTCACTCTTATGGTTTAGTAGTGTTTAAAATCCTGAATTTAAACTTATAGAATTGTAGAGTAATACAGCCTGGAAATAGGCCCTTTGTGGAAACTGGTCCATGTTGACCATAACAACCTCTCTGCTGATTGCAGAGTTTATGTTCGGCTGATAACCATCTAAGCCCCTCCCTTTAAATGCCTCTTAAATGTTGCAGTTTTATCACATCCTCTGACACCTCATTCAGGGTACTCACTACCCTCTGTGTAAAGTTACCTCTTAAGGTCTTTTTAAAATCTCTGCCCTTTTGTAGCTGTGCTCTCTTAGATTTGGACTTCCGAACTCTGGGGGGGAAAGACTGTGACTGTCCACCTTATCCATATACCTCATGATTCTATGAACTTCTCTAAGGTCATTCTCCTGCACTCCAGAGAATAAAGATCCATTGTAGACAACTTTACTCTGTAACTCAGGCAACATCTTCATAAATCTTTTTGTCAGTCTCTTCAGTGTGACTATGTCCTGTAATAGCGTGATCAAAATTGTACTTTAAGTTCCAATTATGACCTCACCAATGACTTGTATAACTGCAACATAATATCCCTACTCCTAAACTCAATGCACTGACTTTTGAAGGCCAGCCTTCTTTACTATCCTGTTTACTTGTGTGGTCACCTTCAGCAGACTTGTGCTGCCAGGACCTTTTTTCCACAGCACTCATCAGTGCCCTGCTATTCACGGTAAAAGTTTTATTCTAGGTTGACTGTACCATATGCATCATCTTACACTTATCTGAGCTGAAATGCATTTTCCATTCCTCAGCCCATCTCCCTAAACTGTTCAAGATCTTTGAAACTCAATGCAGCCTGCTTCACTATCAACAAGAGCTCCCAATTCAGTATAATTGGCAAACATACTATGTACATTCATAACCAAATCATTTACATGAATAATAGTGGTCTTCACACTGACCCCTGGGACACCCCACTCCCACTAATCACAGAACTGACTTTCAGTAATCACTCTGTTTCCTAATATCAAGCCAATTCAGAATCCACCTCATTAGCTCCCCCAAATTACATGCAATCTAACTGATTTCCATGTGGGACGTTGTCAAAGATTTTTACTAAAATCCATATAGACAATATTCACTACTCTACGTTCATTTCTCTTTAGTTACCTCTTTGAAAAACTCTAAAAGAATAATCAGACATGACCTCCCATGCACAAAACCATGCTGACTATTCCTGATCAGGAAATAGCATGAATCATGTAATATCACTCCATAATGTCTTCTGCTAGTTTGGTTGTGATATTTTGAAATATAAAGCATTTAAGAAATAGAGTACCCTGACTGACCTTACTTCATCAATTGTTTGCTAGATTCACATTTGCCTGCTGATTGGTCTTGATTGTAGTCTGTAACTAAGCCTTCAGAATGCATTGAAAAGAAGATTTCCATTGGCTTAGAACCCTCTCCATACATTTCTCTTCATCTCTGCCATAAATTGCTGACACCCCTATACAAAGATTGTGCTCCCTGATTTTAGATTCTCCACTGAAGTTAACAGCTTTCTGCCATGTTTCCTTTCAATCCTCTAATGAATCTTGTATAACACTAATAGGAAAGTAGGAAAGCAAAGGGAGGAATAAAAAAAAAACAAATGAAATCCAAAAAAGCTTAAGAAAATACATAGAGAGCAAGAGGATAGTGTAAGGGTAATCATGTGTGGAAGCAGAAAATGTTGATATACTTAAATATTTTGCAGCTGTTTCTATCGATAAGGGGTGATTGTGCTGACGTTAAGGAAGTCTGCAAAGGACTCTACTGGAAAATATAGACCAGTAAGCCTAACATCAGTGGTAGGTATGTTACTGGAGTGGATCCTGCAGGACAAGGTTTACAAGCTTTTGGAAAGACAGGGATTGATTTGGGATAGTCAGCACATATTTTTCTATGGTAGATTGTGTGTCACAAATTAGAAGTAACCGAGAAAGTTGAAGAATAACAAATGGAAGTTAGGAGAATGAGTTGTAATCTAATGGAGGTGTATAAAATTATGCACAGTCTTTTTCCCAGTATTGGAGAATTAAGAACCAGAGGGCAGAGGTTTAAGGTGAGATCAAAGGTTTAAAAGGAAACAGGGGCACCATTTTTTACTGAGGAGGTTATCAGTATATGAAATGAGCTGCCACAAGAAGTGGCTGAGGCAGGTGCATTAAATATTTAAAAGATGCTCTGACAGCTGCAAGAATAGGAAAGTTTCAGAAGGATGTGGGCCAAATGCAGGCAAATGGGACTCATTTAGATGAACTAGTTGTGCTGAAGGCCACGTTTCTATGCTGTACAACTCTATAACTATCTATGACTATACTGTTTTAAAGGAATAAGTGTTAGAAATATTAAATGTGACAAACATAATAAAAGAGGCTTTAGCTTCTTTGATCAATTCCATGTTGGTCCTTTGGCTCCATGAAGAACAAGTTCCACTCCATGCCCTCATCATTGGTGGTGTGTTTAAACTGGAGTGTGTAGGTTTAAGCTGAGGACAGATTTCACCTGCATATGGAATATCTGCCAGAGGAAGCTGTAAAGATAGGTGCAGCTGTGATATTTACAACATGCTTAGACAGATACAGTATTAGAAAAGATTTAGAGGGATATGGGAAAAACACAGGCCAATGGGACTAACTTAGGTAAACAATTTGGTCAGCAGGGACAAAAGTTCTGTTTTCATGCTATAACTCTATGACTTTAACCTTGAGAGAATGAAATTCTTCATTAGTTATTCTTAAATATGCATTCCATTATTCTGAGACCTTCCGAGATTCTCTTCGGTCTTTATCTCTCCCGTGAGAGGAAACATGCTTTCAACCTCTACGCTACCTAACCTCTCCTGATGATTAAACTATCGTTTATTCATCTAAACTCCAATGAGTAGAGACATAACCTTTCTGCTCCTTCCTACAACTCATCCTTTCTCTTTAGGACAATCCCTCATATCTGGGATCATCCCAGTGGATATCTCTGGAATGCCTGCAATTAAATAATATTTCTACTTGTGGAAACAGTAACAGTTTTTACAGTACTCTAGATAGATCTGCTTAGTGCCTTGCATAAAGACTTCTACACTTTAGCCTTCTTAAACTAAGGGCAAACACTCTATTAACCTTTCTTAATACTTACTGTACTTATGTACAGAGACAACTCCAAATTCTATTGTTATTTTGTTCTCACTTCCAAAATCAGCTGTTTAACAATTTCCATTCATCACATTTTTACCCAATTAGTTAACTAATCAATATCTCTGCAAACTGTCTGTATCCTCCTCACAATTTGCCTTCTCACCCATTTTTGTGTCCCCTGTAAGCTTTCTTGCTCCTTCCTACAGCTCAGCAATGTCAATCATAGATGTAGCCCCAGCACTATTCCCTATGGTGTCTCAATAGTCCTTAAAATCATGAGGTATAGGAGCAGAATTCAGGCATTTGGTCTGAGTCTGCTCTGACGTTTGATCATGGCTGAATTATTATGCCTCTCAACCTCATTCTCCTGTCTTCTTCCCCTAACCTTTGACAGTCTTGCTCATAAAGAATCTATCAAACTCTGCTTTAAATATATCCAATGAATGCCTCTGCAGTTGTATCAGTAAATTTCACAGATTCACCATTCACTGTCTACAGAAATTCCCTCTCATCTCTGTACTAAAGACACATCCTTGTATACTGAGTCCTAGACTCAGATCTCTGGTCCGAGACTCCCTCAACATTGGAAACATGCTCTCAATCTAGGCCTTACTCCACCATTATTTTTCTTCCCTTTTCGTTTTTCAACCTCCACCCACTTCTTCTGAGGCCATCTCTCACAATTTAATTTAGTTCTTATTTATTGTGCTACCCATCAGCTATTTCTTTCCACTTGTTGTATAAGCACCTTCTGTACCTAATAAAGTGACCACTGAGTGTATGTTCATGATCTTCTGCTGCTGTAGCCCATCCACTTCAAGGTTCAACATGTGCATTCAGAGATGCTCTTCTGCACACCACTGTTGTAACATGTGCTTATTTCAGTTACTGTCACCTTCCTGTCAACTTAAACCAGTTGGCCATTCTCCTCTACCTCTCTCATTAATAAGGTGTTTTGCCCTCAGAACTGCTGCTCACTGGCTGCTTTATTTTTGTTTTTTTTTGCACCATTCTCTAATCTTTAAAGACTGTGTGTGTGGAAAATCCCAGGAGATCAGCAGTTTCTGAGATACTCAAACCACTCAGTCTGGCACTCACAATTATCTCACGGTCAAAGTCAATTAGATTACATTTTTTCCTCATTCTGATATTTGGTCTGAACAACAATGAATCTCTTGACCATGTCTGCATGCTTTTATGCATTGAGTTGCTGCACATGAATGGCTGATTAGATGTTTGCATTATTGAACAGGTGTAGAAATGTACATAGAGCAGCCACTGAGTGCATGCCCAGTAATTATGAAAGTTGGGATAATAAATGGAAACGTAGGGGAGTTTGGAGGCATCTTTACAGGTTAGTTGTAAAACTGCATCTGGAGTACAGTTGAGGTTTAATCTCCATAAATATGGGCAGATATGCTTGCATTGGAGCGAATGCAGAAAATGTTTATTAGGTTAAATCCGAGGAAGAAATGGCTGATGTATACAGAAAGGTTAGGAATATTTAGCTTATAACATGCCAGAGTCTGTAATCTTGACATTTTGCATTTAAAATTCAATTATAATGGACAATGTTTTAAGGTTGTTTGAAGAATGGCATGTTTTGCATGATTTTATGATATAATAGAATATAATATGATATATTATATAATATATAATGGTGATTATATGAATATAATAGATATAATATGATAGAATTCACCCTGCAGTTTGAGAGAGACTAGGTAAAATTAGATGTATCAGTATTACAGTGGAGTAAGGGGAATTGTAGAGGCGCGTGAGAAGAGCTGGCCAAATTTGATTGGAAGAGGACATTAGCAGGGAGGACAGCAGAGTATTAATGATTGAAGTATCTGGGAGCCTTTCAGAAAGTGCAGGATAGATTTTTTTTCCAAAGGAAAAAATGTATTCTAAAGGGAGGATGGGGCAACCATGGCTGACAAAGGAAGTTAAAGACAGCATAAAATCACTTGATTCTGAATTAGTTCTGAAGAAGTGGAATACTGCAAATATCACTCCATTCTTTAAGAAGGGATGGAGGCAAAAGACAAGAAATTATAGGTGAATTAGTCTTACTTGATTGGCTGTGAAAATGGGGGTCCATTATTAAGGATGAGGTTTTGGGATACTTTGATGCACGTGCTAAAATAAGCCAAAGTCAGCATGGTTTCCTTAAGGATAAATCTTGGAATTCTTTGATGAAATAACAGGCAGGATAAACAGAGTGGATGTTGCTAACTTGAATTTTCAGAATGCCTTTGACAAGATGCTGCATATGAGGCTGCTTAATGAAATACGAGTCCATGGTATTACAGAGAGGAAAGATACTTACATGGATAGAAGATAGGCTGACTGGCAGGAGGTAAAAAGTGGGAATAAATGGGGCTTGTTTTAGTTGGCTGCTGGTGACTAGAGGTGGTCTGCATGGGTCTGTGTTGGGACCACTTCTTTACATGTTATATGTTGATAATCTGGATGATTGTATTGATAGCTTTGTGGCCAATTTTGCAAATGATACAAAGATAGCTAGAGGGGAAGGTCATGTTGCGGAAATGGAAAGTCTGTAGAATGACTTGGACAGATTAGGAAAATGGGCAAAGAAGTGGCAGATGGATTGCAGTGTGGGGAAGTGTATGGCCGCGTACTTTGGTAGAAGAAATAAAGGTGCAGGCTATTTTCCAAATGGTAAGGGAATCTAGAAGTCAGAAGTGCAAAGTCCTAAAGCAAGATTTCATGAAGGTTGACTTGAAAGTTGAGTCAGTAGTAAGGAAGACAAATGCAATACTAACATTCATTTTGAGAGAATATAAAAGCAAGAATATAGAGCAAAGGTTTAGTAAGGCATCATTCAAACCAAACAAGGAATATGGTGAGCAGTTTTGGGTCATAAGACCATAAGACATAGGGCAAGAATTAGGCCATTTGACCTATTGAGTCTGTTCCACCATTCAATCATGGTGGATCCTTTTTTTTCCCTCCTCAGCCCCGCTCCACGGCCTTCTCCCCATACTTTTGATGCAGTATCCAATCAAGAATCTGTCAAACTCTGCCTTAAATAAAACCATCGACCTGGCCTCCATAACTACCTGCAATAATAAATTCCACAAATTTACCACCCTCTGGCTAAAGAAACATCTCTGTATCTCTGTTTTAAATGGATATCCCTCTATCCTGAGACTGTCCCTGTTGTTCTTGACTCCCCCACCATGAGAAACATCCTTTCCACATCTACTCTGTCTAGGCCTTTTAACATTCAAAATGTCTCAATGAAGACACCCCTCATCCTTCTAAATTCCAGTGAGTACAGACCCAGAGTTATCAAATGTTCCTCATATGATAATACTTTCATTCTCAGAATCATCCGTGTGAACATCCTCTGAACCTTCTCCAATGCAAGGACATCTTTTTTTAGATGAGAAGCCCAGCACCGTTCACAATACTCAAGGCGAAGCCTCATCAGTGCATTATGAAGCCTCAACATTACATCCCTGCTCTTGTATTCTAGACCATTTGAAATAAATGCTAACATTGCATTTGCTTTCCTCATCACTGACTCTGCCTGCATGTTAACCTTTAGAGTGTTCTACACAAGGACTCCCAAGTCTCTTTACATCTCAGATTTTTGGATCTTCTCCCTCATTTAGAAAATAGTCAGCCCATTTATTTCTTCTATCAAAGTGCATGGCCTTGCATTTTCCAACATTGTATTTCATTTGCCACCTTCTTGCCCATTCTCCTAATCTGTGTAAGTCCTTCTGCAGCCTACCTTTTTCCTCAACACTCCCTGCCCCCTCCACCAATCTTCGTATCATCTGCAAACTTGGCAACAAAGCCATCTATTCCATCATCTAAATTATTGATATACAGCAGAAAAAGAAGTGATCCCAACACCAACCCCAGCGGAACACCACTAGTCAATGGCAGCCAACCAGAACTGGATCCCTTTATTCCCACTCACCGGCTCCTACCAATCAGCCAAAGCTCTAATCATTGCCAGTAACTTTCCTGTAATACTATGGGCTTTTAACTTGGTAAACAGCCTTATGTGTGGCACCTTGTATGTATGCCCTCTCTTTTGCTTTTACAATAGCTTTGACTTCCCTTGTCAGCTGTGTTTGTACTATTTTGCCATTGAGTGTTTCTTCATTTTTGGAATACAACTCTCCTGCATCTTTTTCATTCTTCCCAGAAACTCACCTCATTGCTGCTCTGCTGTCATCCATGCCAGCATCTACTTCCAATTTACTTTGGCCAACTCCTCTCTCATACCACTGTAATTTCCTTTACTCCACTGAAGTACTGCTACGCCAGGCTTTACTTCTTCACTATCATATTTCAAGTTGAACTCAATCATATTGTGATCACTGTCTCCTAAGGGCTTTACCTCAAGTTCCCTAATCACGGCCAGTTCATTACATAGCACCCAATCCAGTATAGAGATCCCCTAGTGGGCTCAACAACAAACTGCTCTAAAAAGCCATCTCATAGGTTTTTAACAAACTCACTCTCTTGAGATCCATTACCAACCTGATTTTCCCAATTGATCAGCATGTTGAAATCTGCCATAACTATCACAACATTGCTCTTTTGATACACTTTTTCTGTCTCCCATTGTAATCTGTGGTCCACATCCCAGCTACTGTTGGGAGGCCTGTATATAACTGCCATTAGGGTCCTTTTACCATTGCAGTTTCTTAACTCAACCCACAAGGATTTAACATTCTTCTGATCCTGTGTCACATCTTTCTACTGATTTGATGCCATTCTTTACCAGCAGAGCCATGCCACCCCCTCTGCCTACCTTCCTATCCCTCCAATACAATATGTAACGTTGGACTTTCAGCTCTCAACTACAACTATCCTTCAGCCACAATTCAGGGATGGCCACAACATCATACTTGATCATCTGTAATAGCTTAATAAGATCATCCACCTTATTTCTTATACTCTGTGCAATGAGTTATAACACTTTGAGTATTGTATTTGCTACCCTTTTTTAATTCTGCATCCATAATTGCCTTAGTCCTGCCCCTTATCTAAAAATGGATGTGCTGGCATCTAGAGCAGTGTTTTCCAACCTTTGTTATGCCATAGACCCTTACTGTTAACTGAGGCATTTAGGAATTCCTGGTCTAGAGAAAGTTCACAAGAATGATGGGTTAACTTATGAGGATTATTAGATGGCTCTGGGACTATATGTAGTACCCCAGAAAAGGGGAAACAAATGAAACATAAACACATAGTGACGTTGGTCACCTTATGGTGAATGAGTCAAATGTGTACTGCCTGCACCCAGGCATTCTGGCAGGCATGAGCAATCAATTGTGAGCTGAAGATTGAATGCAAGCCCTTACAATTCAATGGCAGATTCAGTGCATCATGCTGTAAAAGAATACGTTGCACACAGATTCTCAGAATTTTCAACTAAACACATCTGCATGAAAACCATGCAATATCCCTTTTTTCTCAACATGAAATGATATTCACATTAAATATTTTGACACTTTTTAAAAAATATTTGAACATTTACAACTAAATTGAACAGGTATCAACCTTGTCATACAATCCCCCTCAAAAGTAGATGTTCTCCCAACATCTCCTCTCAGTGTTAGACTTGCAATCATTTATTTTCTTGTATGAAACATTACTTTGGTTTCTAGTAGGCATGTGGTAGTTGATGTAGGAACTTGAGGCACAGGTGGCCATGAAGTCATTACTTTACTTTATTTTAATGTCACGAAACAATTGATACTAGAGCGTACAATCATCACAGCGATATTTGATTCTGCACTTTGCACTCCCTGAAGCACATTAACGTTACACAATTATAAGTCAAGGCCTGATACTGATGCAATCTACATTCTGTATATTGTGACATATGAGAGTCCCAACATTAGCATATGTAAAGTGTTTTGGTGGTTTTCTTTGTGAAGAAACTTTGAACTCTTTTTTCTTTGCTCTACCTGGTTGTCTGGCTCATCATTTAAAGGAGTAAATATCAGGAACTGGTTTCAGTTCACTTGCAAGAAATTCACTTGGTTCACTTGGTTTAGATGAACATACAGGGATTGGTAATGATTTGCAAATGTTAAGTCATCTAGGTTACTTGGTACAGATGAAGATACAGGGAATGGTACTGGTTTACATGCAGGAAAGATCAACACCAGTGCCTTTTCAGGCATTTGCTGCTGGAACTTTTGTGAATCCTCAGTCCTCATTTGCCACTCAGCAGGCTGTATGGGCTCCACTTCAAAACTATTGCTGTCCTTGCTACCATGAGTTTGGAGATGTTGGACTTGGTAGTAATATCCATCCTCATTGTCGCTGGTTGGTTCATTCTCTTTCCTTTCTTCAAGTGGACGAGTCCTGGTGCTCTATTTTGGCAGACATCCCTGCTTTGTTGTAGTATCCATTTGTGGCTCAGCATTCAACGGCAGTGTTCACATGACAAGAGAAGATTGTGATGTAGTACTTTGGATCTTCCCTTTCCTTATTCAGGTTTTACTTCATAGATTGGCACATCCTCCCCAACTTTTCATACAACGATATGGATGCAGTCCTCCCATTAGTTTCAAAGCTTTCCTGGACCTCTGCAGGGTGTCAGATTATTCACTATAACACAAATTCTCAGTTTGTAATTCTGTAAATCTCACTCTGCTGTCATAATTTCTCTATTTCTCCCTGAGACCTTTTGCATATTATTCTTGGCAATCTAATGGGCTGCTTGAATCTTTCCAAGTATTCACTGTGGGTTGCAGGTTTCTGTCATTGTTCAGGCCAAAGAATATATCTATGGGCAACCTTGGCGATCCACTGTAGAGAAAGCAGAACAGAGATACTGTTACTTCCAACCTTTACAGTTGTAAGCATAGACCATTTTATTCAATTGCTTTTTCCAATTTTCTTTTTGTCTTTCTGTTAAGAGTTTTCAACATTTGTAGAAGGGTCCAGTTGAACCTCTCAACTTGTCCATTTCCCTGGGGGGTGGTACGGTGTAGCTGTTGATTCTGCCATGCCACTGTGTTTTCTCAGTTGTGTGAAGAGTTGGTTCTCAAATTCAGCCCCTTGGTCATGGTATATTTGTGGTGGGAACCCAGACTTCAGGGCAAAGTCATTAAAAAGATGGCCAGCGACAGTTTTTCCTGATTTCCAGGTTGTGGCGTATGCCTGTGCAAGTCTTGTAAAATGGCTAATAATCACCAAAATGTACTTGTATCCACCCTTGCACTTGTCTAGGTGAAGAATGTCAACTGACACGTTCAAATGGCTGAATTGTCTTGATGCTCTTGAGAGGTGACCTGGTTTCCTGATACAGCTTCTTTTGCTTGAGATGGGTACAGACTCTTAGCACATGGTGCTCAATGTTCTTCTACATGTGAGGCCAAAAAATCTCTCTCTTACATGAGCTGATGTGCGATCAATGCCTTGGTGCCTATTTTATCATGTAGCTCTTTCAGTACTGTACACTTGAACTTCTCAGGTAGCATCAGTTGTGTTTGTTCAGGTCCCTATAGTCAATACAGAGATGAAGGCTTCTATCTTTCTTTCTGACACACACGATAGGGCGAGTTAGATTTCACAATTCACCCATGGACATTTAGGTCATCCATGTAAACCTTCATTTTGTTGTAGAGAGCATTTGGAACTGAAATATAAGAGCAAGCAACGAGTTCATCATCTTTGAGAGAGATGCTCAGCTGCAAGTCTTTGATACATGCAATGTCAATGTTTGATTTTGAAAAGGAGGGATATTCTTCTCATAGCATCTGCTTCACGATCTGCTGCTATTGTGTTAACTAGGTGGTTCACATCGACTGGGGGATCCCATAAATCAGAGTTGAGTTCACCCTTATCCTTATCAATAACAACGTATGGATGTGCACCTCTCTGAAGTGCTAGGAATGTTTCACGTCGTTCTATGCCTTCTGTCCACTGCGGGTTCACTTCTGGTTCAAAAGAGCATTATTTTGTCTTCTCTCACAAATGAAAACTCCTTAGCATTGAATTTGTATTGTTGTTTGTTCTAGTATGTTAACTTTCTCCTTTGTTATCTTTACTCAATACTCACAGGGATTCTCAATGCTAATCAGATTGATAAAGACCTTGATTTTGCTTCTCTTAAGACTAGGGAATGCATCTTTTACTGTTTCATACAAAAATCTTCCCTTCCTGTCTTTAAGCATTCTTCCATCACTCTCCTTTATAAACTGTTAAATCACATTGAATCCAATGATTGGATGAGGTAGAGGCCTGCCTTTCAGATCCAGAACTGGTATGATCAATTCTTTTGCACCAGGCACAGCTAATTTGAAAGTGATCTCAATCCATCCTGCAACAAGATGTAATGCCTCGGGTAATTCTACTGCCTCCGAAACATCTCTCAGTTTAACTCCAGTTAAGCGCCTAGTTTTCCACTGCTTATCTATGATGCACACCTATGAACCTGTGTCATATATCACTTCACTTTGACGTCTCTGTAAGTAGCAATCTACAAGGCACTGTCTGCCTATCAGTGAATTTACAGATGAATGTTGATTGACTTGGCACAAGGAAACTAAAGCACTGGTGGATGACTGTCTTACATCCCACTAAGTAGTGCTCGCTGCTACCATAGTTCTAACAGTGGGTGCAACATTCCTCATACCCTCTCTTCTGACAGTGGAAATACTTTCTAGTTTGTGGTGAACGAAACAGGATATGGACATATTGAAACTGTTGTGCAACTCCATGCTGCTGTGTAATAATAAATAATTCTGTGGAGCTACTTGACATGGCTGCTGAGCTTCAGACAGCAATGCATATGATACTGTTACATGCTGCTGAAATGGGGGGAAAATGTTGTTGTTGTAGATCTGAGTATGATTGAGGCAGGGCCAGTTCAATTTACTGTGTTTGCTTTTTTCAGTGGTGCTTTTGTTTAGACCTGACAATGTTGTGCCTCCTGGACTGCTCAGCCCATTTTGTACCCCACTCTGGCAGTTGCTGATAACTGTGTGCTAAGTCCTGCGGCTGAGAAGGAGTTGCTCTCACCTCCTATTTTTTATTTGAAACTGAAAAGCATTGTGACACACAGGTATAGGCTGTTGAAGTTGCTCTTTGACCTATGCAATGTCTTCACTAAGTGTCTTCAACTGGGACATTAGGTCTATATGTGTCCTTTCTTTCTGACATTTATACTCAACAGTATGTTCCTCTGACTGCAGAGATAACAGTAGCAGTGCAGGCTGACCCAGTTGGCTTCCGTTTGTTCTTTTTCTCTGCTCCATTTGCACACGCAATGTTCAGCTTCTCTAAGAGTATCTCATCTGAGGTTTTGGGATCTAAAAGGAATGTTTGGAGGTCATTTTCGATACAATCACTTTGTAAACCAGTGAGTACAGTTTGTAAGAACGTACTCTACTCTAAGACTGGATCATATTTCAGATCAGGCTCCACTTCTTGTGAGGCAAATTGTACCTTCTGCTTCAGATCCAGAACACTTATTACGAAACTTTATGGCATCCCTGTACTGCATTAAGTCTGCTGTCAGCTGCTTATACAGTTTAGTTGCCCCTTGTTCCTGATAATGTGAGCAAAGGATCTGTCTAAGGGTAGATAAGTTCAAGTCTGATTCACCCTCAGGATAGCTGCTCAATTGGAGCCTAGGCATAATTGCTGTGATCACTGCTATGGTCCTCTGTATAGCCACTTTTTCAGGTGCTTTCTATCTGCAAACAAGGCTAGAAAATAACAACTTGTTTGCTGACTGAGTTCACCAACCTGACCAGATATTTTAAAGTCTTTGCACCATTCTGGTGGAACAATTTCCCACTGAACTAACAGCTGCGGATTGTTCAAGTTCATCCTGTTAGGAGCTGACCTTTGTATTGACCTGCGGGTTACTGCAATTTCCCTGTTTTCTTCCTCTGTTTCATCGGTCGCAGCAGTTGTAGCAGCCACTAACTCATTTAACTTGTCTCTAACCTGCAGAAGTTCAGACAAGTCACTGTCCTCCAGATTTCCCAGCTCCTCTCTTTCCAGATGGTCACTTATTAGGGATACAAGAGACAAACGTGTTTTCTTAACCACGTCCTCTCCTGAGAGCTGAAGGAAGCTACTGAATTCTGCCAGCTTGACTATGTAATTCACACACTTTCTCACTTATTTCTTCTTGGAGATTCCTGAGCACATCTATTTTCTCTTCCCCTTGGCAATGGTGTGAGTTATTGTGGTGGCTGTAAGATTATCTGCTGTTGACTGGATTCTACAGCCTTTAGTATTCACTGTGCCTCAAGTGCATGCACTGCTCCATTACCTCTCAGATTCACTTACTCTACCTTAATCAACTGCTTCACTCAGTTGCTCTAGGCGATTAAGAAAAAGCTGGGAGCAGCTTGGATGAACTCAATCTGGGAAGGAGATGGTCCACCTGCACACACGATCTCAACGGTGTCTCAAATTTTGTAGTACCCCTGAAAAGGGGAGATAAATGAAACATAAATAATGTAATGTTTGTGCATCAGTCACTTTATGGTGAATGACTCAAGCATGTACTGCCCCTTCCCAGGCATTCAATCACGTACTGAAGATTGGATGGCAATGGCAGATTCAGTGCTCAATGCTATAAAAGAATACCTTGCCACAGATTCTCAGCATTTACAACTGAACATATTCGCATATTTTAAAGTAATATCCCTTTTTTGTCAATATGAAATGATACTCACATTAAATTAATTATTTTCACTCTTTTTAAAAATTATTTGAACAATGAGGTGGGATCTCATTGAAACTGGTTGCCTATTGAAAGGGCTACTTAGATTGGATGTGGAAAGGATGTTTCCTTCAGTGGGGGAGTCTAGCACCAGAGGGCACAGCTCAGAATACTAGCTCATTGTTTTAGAACACGGATGAGGAGGAATTTTGTTAGCCAGAGGGTGGTAGATCTCTGGAATTCAGTGTAATGGACAGCTGTGAAAGCCAAGTCATTGTGTATATTTAAAGTGGAAGTTGCTAGGTTCTTGATTAGTAAGGATATTAAAGGTTACAGGGAGAAGGCAGGAAAATGACTTTGAGGAGGATACCCAGTTTTATTACTGCTGTAAAATCTGGCATTTTTATTCCTTATATTTACAGTAGTTATGCAGATCCATTTCTCAGATGAAACATTGTCTGCTTCCTTTATTGCCACACTGAGAATTAGGAATGTTCAGAACTGTATACTGTGCCACTTTAGGGAAACTATGCAAAGTGTCCTTAAAAGGGAACTGCAGTGAGATAGAATAACAAAGGCACAAAAATACCACAATTCTTTCTTCCTGGGGTCTGGCTCTGGACATTGATCTAGCAGATTTCTGGTACAATGCGATGTTCCTATTTAAAGAAAAGATTGGGACAGTCTGAGTAAATAACTATGATACCTTTATTCTAACAATTGTGATGCCCAAGTTACTTGAATCAACACTTAATATGGTGCGGTTAATCAAGAATTGTTACCATGGATTTATTAATGAAAGGTAGCATTGAACCATAATTGAACTTTTTTGAAGATTGATGAAGTGACATATTTCAAAGGCTATGTTGATTTTAACAAGGCATTTGACAAAATGCTATGTAATAGATTGATCAGGAAAATAAAATCCCCTTGAATCCAAATCATTTGAACTGAATATGGAAGTGAAAACTGGCCAAGTGGGAAGAAGCAAAGAGTAATGATTAACAGATCTTTAGTGATTGGAGGTAAAATGCTATCAATTCCTTCGCCTGCACAGCATCTGTTCCCAGAATGCGGCCTTCCTTTCCAGGGCATCAGATGTCTTCCTCCTTCAAAAAAATGGGGTTTCCCTTCCTCCACTATTGAAGCTGCTTTCACCTGCATCTCCTCCATTTCCCGAACATCTTCCCGCCAGCTTTAACAATGATAGAGTTTCTCTTGTCCTTACTGCTCTATGAGCCTCCATATCCAACATATCATCCTCCACAACTTATGCCATCTCCAAAGGGATCCTACTACTAAACATATCTTTACTTCCCACCCCTCTTTTGTTTACCTGGATGACAAACTTGTCACCAGCGCATGCAATTCTGAACATGTGTCTCATCTCCATACACTTTTCGAATACTTAAACCAACACAGGTTGATAATTAACTCTGCTAAATGCCAGGTTGGGTTGTCAACCGTTGAGTTTCGTATTTCCGCAGAAGATGCAAAACCTATTCCACCAAAAGTAGCCATTATTATGAATTTCCTGCTACCTCACGCTAAAAAAATCTACAAGAGTTTTTAGGTTTGGTGAATTTCTATCACCGCTTCATTCCACTAGCTGCTGAAATTGTGCTTTCCCTGTATAGTACATTTAAAGGCAATACCCCAAATCATGTGTTGTCATGTCAGCGAGCATGACCAGGGCATTTGATGATACCAAACAAACAGGTGAAGGAGCAACTCCTTATATTCTGTCTGTGTAGGCTTCAACCCGATAGTATGAATATCAATTTCTCTTTCTGCTAAAAGTGTATTTTCCCTCCTCCTCCCCTTTTCTTTTATTCCCCACTCTAGCCTTTTTTCTCTTCTCACCTGCCTATCACTTCTCCCCAGGTCCCCTCCTCCTTCCTTTTCTCCAATTGTCCACTCTTTTCCATTAGTTTCCTCTCCAACCCTTTAACTTTCCCACCCACTTCACTTCAGCCACAAGACTATACAATATAGGAGCAAATTAGGCCATTTGTCCTATCGTGTCTGCTCTGCCATTTCATCATGGCTGATCCAATTTTCCTCTCAGCCCCAGTCTCTTGCCTTCTCCCCATATCCCTTCATGCCTTGACCAAACAAGAATCTATCAATCCCCGCCTTAATACATATAAAGAGTTGGCCTCCACAGCTGCCTATAGCAAAGAATTCCACAGATTCACCACTCACTGGCTAAAGAAATTTTTCCTTATCTCTGTTCTAAAAGTATGTCCCTCTGTTCTGAGAATGTGTCCTCTGGTCTTAGACTATCTTATCATAGGAAACATGCTCTCCACATGCACTCTATCAAGGCCTTTCACCATTCGATAGGCTTCGATGAGGTCACCCTCATTCTTCTGAATACAGGTCCAGAGCCATCAAACACCCTTCATGTGACAAGCCATTCAATCCTGGAATCACCCTCTCCATTTTCAGCACATCCTTTCTAAGACAAGACATCCAAAACTGCTCACAATACTCCAAGTGATGACTCTCCAGTGATTTATAAAGTCTCAACATTACATCCTTGCTTTTATATTCGAGTCCTCTTGAAATGAATGCTAGCATTGCATTTGCCTTCCTCACCATCGACTCTACCTGCAAATTAACCTTCATGGAATCTTGCACAAGGACTCCCAAGTCTCTTTATGCCTCAGTTTTGTGTATTTTCTCTCCAATTAGAAAATAGTTAACCCTTTCATTTCTTCTACCAAAGTGCATAATCATACAATTCCTGACCATTTCTTTGCCCATTTTCCAAATCTGTCTGTCCTTCTGTAGCCTCTCCACTTCCTCAAAACTACCTGCCCCTCCACCCATCTTCATATCATCTGTAAACTTTGCACCAAAGCCATCAATTCCATCATCTAAATCATTGACATATAATGTAAAAAGAATCGTTCCCAATACAGACCCCTGTGGAACACCACTAATCACCAGCAGCTAACCAGAAAAGCCCCCCTTTATTCCCAGTCTTTGCCTCCTGCCAATCAGCTACTGCTTTTTCCATGCTAAAATCTTTGCTGTAATACTATGAGTCTCAGCTTTTTAAGCAGCTTCACGTGTGGCATCTTGTCAAAGGTCTTCTGAAAATCCAAGTACACAATGTACACCGATTCTTTTGTCTATCCTGATTGTTGTTTTGTCAAAGAATTCCAACAGATTTATCAAGCAGGACTTTCCCTTAAGGAAACCATGCTGACTATGGCCTACTTTATGGTGTGCCTCCAAGTATCCTGAGACCTCATCCTTAATAATCGACTCCATCATCTTTCCAACCACTGAGGTCAGACTAACTGGCCTATAATTTTCCTTCTGCCTCTCTCCCTTCTTGAAGAGTGGAGTGACATTTGCAAATTCCTAGTCTTCTGAAACCATTCCAGAATCTAGCGATTCTTGAAAGATCATTACTAATGCCTCCACAATCTCTTCAGCCACCTCTTTCAGAACCTTGGGGTATATACCATCTGGTGCAGGTGGCTTATCTACCTTCAGACCTTGCGGTTTCCGAAGAACCTTTTCTTTGGTAATGGGAGCTTAACACACTTCATGATCCCTGACATCTAGAACTTCCACCATTTGGCTTCACATTTCACCTTCTAGCTATCCTCCTTCCCCTTCCCTCACACAACTTTTGATTCTGGCATCTTCCCCCTTCTAATACAGCCCAAAACATTGATTGTTTATTTATTTTCATTGATACTGCCTGACCTGCTGAGTTCCTCCAGCATTACATGTGATGCATTGTAGGACTTTATTCAGTGAGATGTTGCAGGACTTGTTAATAGGCCACTTGTTTTTTGTAATACTGTGTATATTACTAACTTGGATTTAAATCTAAGAGATATAATTAAGAACGTACAAAAAAGCTGGATGAACTCAGCAGGTCGGGCAGCATCCGTTGAAAGGAACAGTCAACTTTTCGGGCTGAGACCCTCCGTCAGGACTAAAGAAGGAGGCAGGGGCCCTATAAAGAAGGTGGGGGGAGGGTGGAATGTACCAGGTGAAAAACCAAAAGAGGAAAGATCAAGGGGTGGGGGAGGGGAAGCAGGGAGGGGATAGGCAGGAGAGGTGAAGAAGGATAATTAAGAAGCTTGCTGATGATTCCAACATTGACAATGTGCTTGATACAAAAAGAACTTGAAGCTGTAGGAAAATATCAATAGACTAGTTAAATATACATAAAGTTTGCTCTAGAAAAGTGTGAGATAATACTTTAGGGAATACAAGCAAAACAAGGGAAAACCTTTAAAAATAAAACTGTGAGGAAAAAAATCTCTATGGAGTGCATATCTACAAATTTAGCCAGCGGTATCGGATAGTTTAGAAAGCATATCAGACATTTGCTTTTATCGACCCAGGCATTAAATATAGAAAATAGGATGATTATATGGGAATTTGTAAATAAAAGTGAAGACACAGCTAGAGTATAGCACAGATTTCTTTTTACCACTCTACTGGAAGGATGTGGTAGCACTGAAGAGAGTACAGTGGAGATTTAAAAGGCTATTGCCAGAATTAAGTGTTCACCTAAATGTAGTAGACATCTGGAACTCACTGCCTGAATGGGTGATGAAGCAAGAGAACCTATAAGATTTAAAATTACCTTAATGAAGAAATGAAGAACTATAATTTATAAAATAATTATTTGGGAGATGGAGAGTGGTGGTAGCTAATATAAATGGATATGATGGTCTGAATGGTCTCCTGTGCTACAAACTTCCATGTTTCTATGACTTGCTAATGAAATCTTCATTCATCTCCCAAACCAAGTTTCAACCATTTCCTTTTCATGGTCTGACCCTCTCTTTCATTGCAATTCAGGCTTTAGTTGCTACCTGGAAAATTGAGAAACTAAGTTGGAATCAAGTTTCAGGGAGGGAGGGGGAAAGAAAAGGATAGGACAAAGGGAATATCTCTTATAGTCCAAGACTATAATTAGTTTATAGTCCAAGATCATGATTGCCTTAAAGATATCCTGTAAATGTGGTTTACTATGGCTATTAAGGAGAGGGAGCATGACCCTTTCTTGATAAACTCGATGAAATGAGGAACCTTTGTGAGTATAAACAGAAACAATGTAAAAGTTGTGAAAAGTGGGACTATAGGATATGTACAGCAGATCAGGATGTGCTAATGGACAGAGAAAAAAGTGAGCCAAAACCACAAGAAGAAATGCTGGAAACCAAAGTATCAGCACATAAAATGTTGGAAATATTCAACACTCAGTCAAAATTTGGCTCTGTTTTTTATGTCCCCATCAGCTCAGTTTGACTTGTTGGTCATGTCTTTTATATCAGGTTAATGGACAAAAAACGTTTGTATCAACCGAGTAGCCCATAACAGCTAATACCACAGCAGTTAGACTAATATTACAATTAAGTAATAAATTAGTCTTAAAATAAGCATAATATCATTCCTATATTTCATATTGTGGATGAACTGATGAAAGATGATTGCATTGGTAAACTTACAGCTCCATCATTATTATATTATGACTTATAATCAAAGGAGAACCTGAGAGATCTTTATCAGTTGTCTTTTACTCTCTAGCAATTGTTTTATTTCTGCCAGTTGTGGTATTCCAATTATGGAATTAATTCTGTAGTTGCTACAACCTTTTTCAGTTATATCATAAATATTTTCAATTTGTTTTGCAGCTTAATGTAGATATAGCTTGTCATATAGACAAGAGTGCTAGATTTTATCTATTTTTTCCTTATCTCTTAGGAAGCATATAGTATCCTGAACAAGTTTGATGTGGAAATTTCAAAAGAAGAAGCAGAAGGAGCTGACACACTTCGGTATTTTTTTAACAAAATGCAAGTTAAAGCTGTGAGTATTGTATTCTAATTTGTGTAATGACAAATCAGAAAGAATCAATGACAGTTTGGAAGCACTTTAAAAGAGAAGTTAAATGATGATATTAGGGCTTAAGTTCTGCTCCTCTCACATGTGTCTACCTCCTTTTAGGCAGTTCCTTGGAATCATGGATGACAATCCCATTCTGCTTCCATAAGCTCCAGTGTACTGATAAGATTAATGGTTTACATAAACTTTTGCAATGTTTTTGATAAAGTCCTGCATAGTGCACTGATCCATTTTAAGGCATAAGGGGATCCAAGATCTGTTGACAAACCAGTCCAAAGTAGCTTGGAGACAGTGTAGTTTTCAAATATGTTTTATTGACTAGAAGTCAGCAACCAATGGTGTACTGCGGGGATGGTTTCAGAGACCATTGCTGTTTGTCATATACAGAAATAGTCACAGAGTTAACTAATTCATCCATGACAACTAAGTTCTCTAGCTGAGATCGTCCCAACTGCCTGCATCACCGGAACTGAAAAGTACCGAGTTAGTGGTCGTGAAATGATACAAAAGAATATAAACCAGTTAGACTTTTGGATAGAGAGTTGGTAGATGGAACTTAATACAAACAGGTGTTAGGATGTTAGGATTTCAAATATCAATAGGACATATAGTAAATGGCAGGGACCTGAGGAGTATTGATGTACAGATAAACTTTGGAACACAAGTTCACAAAACTGGCAACACAGATGGATAGGGTAGTGAAGAAGGCACTGGGCATACTTGACTTCAGAGTTACAGCTGTTCAAAACACTTGTCAGGCTGTAGTTGGGAATATTGTGTACATTCCTAGAACCTCATTAGTGAGAGTAAAGACTGCAAAACAATTCACAATGATGTTGGCTGGAATGGAGTGCTTGTAAAAAGGCTGAAGGATGAATTTAAAGAGTCTTATAAAATTGTGAGGGGCAGGCTAGATGATCAAAGTCTATTTTCCTAGGGTATGGGAACTGAAAAATGGAGCCCTTATGTTTAAGGTGAGAGAAGAGGAAAATAACATCTGATGGACAACTTTTCCACACATAGGGTGGTGGCTATATGGACAAGCTGCTAGAGGAAATGGTAGAGCTGGATACAATTACAATGTTGAAAAGTCATATAGAAGGGTACATAAATAGGGAAGGAGTAGAATGATGCAGGCCTAATATAGACAAAGGGGATTAACATAGACAAGCATCATAGTTGACATGGATAAATTGGGCCAAAGAGCCCATTCTCCACTGTACAATTCTATGAATCTATGACTTCTAGTCATCTAGATAAACACTACATGGATAGGAGAGATTTAGAGGGCTATGGACCAAATGTGGGTAAATTGGACTAGATCACTGGGCAACGCAGTCACCATGAACAAGTTGGGCCGAAGGGCCTGCTTACATGTTGTATGACAATGTTACTTAATTTGAGGGTGAACTGATATATTGAAGTTGTTAACAAATATCATAATTGTTGCATGCCATCAGAGGTGGCATCTGAGATTTGAGAAATGGTTCACTTTTAACAGGGTCTCACTATGAAACTTAATCGCTTAGGGATTAGTGTTATACAGTATCTGTTGTTTGGGAGAGGACTTTAGTCTTGCAGACATGTACAATGCCTATAGTTTTATAATTCTTCAGCCTATGAAGTGGTAGACTCATAGAGGTATAGAGTAATACACACAGATATAGGCCCTTTGAGTCATTGCCATCCATGGTGCTCAGCCAGCTAATCCCACTTTCCTGTATTTGGCCCACAAACCTCCAAGCCCTGCCCCTCTATGTATTCTTATATGATACTATTGTACCAGTGTCAATCACTTCCTCTTTCAGATAATTTCATATACTCCCCACCAATTGCATGAAAAAGTTAGAAATAAAGTTTAGCTTTATTTGTCAACTGTACATTGAAACATACAGTAAAATGTAATGTTTACATCAATAACCAACACAGTCCAGGAATGTGCTGGGGCAGCCTGCAGAGTCAACATGTTTCCAACGCCAATGTAGCATGCCCACAATTTACTAACCCTAACCAGTGCATCTTTTAGAATGTGCCAAGGAGACCTATATGGTCATAGGGAGAATCTGCTTGGTCATGGGTTGAACCTATAGACTCCTTACAGACAGCAGCTGGAATTGAACACTTATCTTACAGTTGGCACTGTATGCTACTGTGTCGTCCATACCAAGTTTTCCCTCAGATCCTTTTAAAATTTTTCCCCTTTAACTCTAAATGTAAGCCACCCAGATTTTAATTCCCCAGTCTGGGAGTTAATAGATTAATGCTGTCCACCTTATTTATGCCCCTTGTAATTTTATAAACCTCTGTAAGGTCACCTTTCCTCCTCTAAGATTTCAAGAAATAAAGACCTAACCTGGCCACTGCCTCCCTATAACTCAGTTCCTCTAGTTCTGGTAACATTTTTCTATATTTTTTCTGCACTCTTGCTCATTTAACCACAAATTCCCTGTAACAGGATAACCAAAGGTGTACATTGTACTCCAAGATGGTGGTGGTGAAACACACTGACTTTTTGTGGGCAAATTACAAAATGACTTCTAAACTATTCTCAGTGCAATATGAAGCCTGTAATTTCCCTTTAAGTAATGTACTTTAGAGCAGTCTTAATAAACTAGTGATTTCGTGATCTTCTGAAGGATTCTGTGGACTTAACTCTCAGGAGGACAGGTATGGCATATTTAAGTGGATAAATGTACATCTCTATGGCTGGAAGACAAGAAAGGGGGAAGAACTCCAGCCAGACTAAATTGGCAGGGTGTTCCTGGTACCCAGTACCTTGTTAGCAAATGTACAGTCATTGGAGAACAAGATTGAGGACCTAAGGGCAAGATTGCTGTCTCAGAGGAAAATGAGGGATACCTGTGTTCTGTGTTTCACAGAGATGTGGTACACCTCAGACATCAGTAAGACATGAGGGCTTCACAATACACCAGATGGCCTGGACTAGACTGCTAATTGGAAGAGGGCAAACGGTGGAGGTCTTTGTTTCATGTAACCACTCCATGGTGCTCAGGTGTAGCGGACTTATTGCACTCTTGTTCCCCCAACCTGGAACAGCTAATGATTAAATGCCAACTATTCTGCTTACCAAGAGAGTTCTCCTCCATGATCCTGACCACAGTTTACATACCAAAGGCCAATGTTAAGCAAGCACTTGAGGTATTGAGTACAGTGACTAGCAAATGAGAAACAGCCTAGCCTGACGTGTTTCAGGGACTTCAATCAGGCTTGTTTGAAGAAATCTATGTCCAATTATCATCAGCATATCTCCTGCAGCACAAGAGTTCTTAATCCACTTGACCACAGTTATACTACAGTTCCATTACTAGAACACATTTCGGGAAACCTGATAATCTGGCTGTTTTTCTACCTGCATATGGGCAGAGGCTAAAGGGCAAAACTCCTGAGATAAGAAAAACAAAGAGGTGGTTGTGCAAGGCAGAGGGGCAGCTATAGGATTACTTTGATTCAATGGCCTGGTGGCCTGGTCCGTGTTCAAGGATTCAGCAGAGGATCAGAATGAATATACCTTAGTTGTCACTCGTAAGTGAGTGTTTCCACATAAAATCATTCAAATTCTTCCCTAAGCAGAAGCCCTGGATGGATCAAAAGATCCACAGTCAGCTGAGGGCCAGATCAATAACATTCAGGTCTGGTGATTAAGTAGTTGATCTCCAAGAAGCAATCTCACATGCCAAGTGGCAATCTCAGACCAAACTTGAATCACTGAATGATGCTCAACAGTTGTGGCAAGACTAGAATGCTATCACTTCCTGCAAAGTGACACCAAGCAACATAGGTGACAACAAGGTTTTGCTCCCAGATAAGCTCAGTGCTTCTTATGCTCGCTGTGACCGTCAAAGCATGGAGGCATCTTCATGAACTCTAACAGCCCCCGCTGACCCTTTGGATTTCAGTCTCTAAGGCCAACATGAGAACATCCTTCAGGAGGTGAACCCATGGAAAGCATCTGGCCCAGACGGGGTATCTGGCTGAGTATTAAAGACATGTGCTGATCAACTGGCTGAAATAGTTACTGATACCTTTAACCACTCACTTCAGCAGTCTGAGGTACCCACCTACTTTAAGCATGCTTCAATTATACCAATGCCTAAGAAGAATGTGGTAAACTACCTCAATGACTATTATCCAGTAGCACTTGCATCATCTGTGATGAAGTGTTTTGAAAAGTTGATGATTTAGCATATCAACTCCTGCCTGAGAAACATCTTGGATGCACTCTAGTTTGCCTACCATCTCAAGTCAGCAACACATGCCATTTCATTGGCTCTTTACTCAATCCTTGGACATTTGGACAGCAAAGAAGCATATATCATGATGCTCTTCATTGATTGTATCTTGCCATTCAATAATATTATCCCCTCAAAATTAGTCAATAAGCTTCAAGAGCTTGGCCTCAATATCTCCTTGTGCAATTGGATCCTTGACTTCCTTACTTGCAGATCCCAGTCAGTTTGGATTGGCATCAACACGTCCTCCACAATCACCATTAGAACAGGTGCACTATAAGGCTGTGTGCTTAGCCCCTTGCTCTTATCCCTTTATACTTATGACTGCGAGTTTAAGCACAGCTCCACTTCCATATTTAAGTTTGCTGACAACATCACTGTTGTTGGTTGAATCAAAGGTGGTGCCAAATCAATATAGGAGGGAGATTGAATATTTGACTCCTGGAGCCTCAACAACTTGTCATTCAATGTTAGCAGTGAAAAGGAGCTGATTTTTGACTTCAGGAGAAAGAAATCAGAAGTTCATGAACTTTTCCTCATCAGGGGATCAGAGATGAAGAGTGTCAGCAATTTTAATTCCTCAGTGTTATCATTGAAGAGGATCTGTCCTGGGTGCAGCACATAAATGCCATTTTGAAGAAAGGCTTGCAGGACCTCTACTTTATTAGAAGTTTGTGAAGATTTGACACATCATCTAAAACTTGGACAAACTTCTATAGATGTGCAGTGGAAAGTATGTTGACTGGCTGCATCACAAACCTGGTATGAAAACACCAAGGGAAAAGCCTACAAAAAGTAGTGGATACAGCCCAGTCCATTACAGGTAAAGCCCTCACTACTGAGCACATCTGCACAGAGTGCTGTTGCAGGAAATCAGCATCTATCATCAAGGGCCCCTACAAACCAGGCCATGATCTTTTTTCACTGTTACCATCGGGAAGGAGGCTCAGGAGCTGCAGGACCCACACCACTAGGTTCAGGAACAGTTTTTACCCTTCAACCATAAGGTTCTTCAACCAGTGGGGATAATTTCAGTCAACTTCACTTACCCCAACACTGAACTCTTCCCCAACCTATGCGCTCTCTTTCAAAGACTTCACCTCATGTTCTTGATATTTATTGCTTATTTATTTATTTACTTACTTACTTTCATATTAGCACAGTTTGATGTCTTTTGCAGATTGTTTGTTTGTCCGTTTTGTTGTGTATGGTCTTTCATTAATTCTATTGTGTTTCCTTGTATTTACTGTGAATGCTCACTAAAAAAAGAATCTAAGGGTTGTATATGTTAACATAGATGTACTTTGTTTATAAATTTACTTTGAACTTTGAACCTTGAGGTGTTGCCTCACCGGTGACTTAAATAACTGAATATTCATATATTCAATACCCTAACCAATGAAGGCCAGTATACTAAACTCCTTTATCACCAATATGTCTACCTGTATTGCAGCTTTCAATGAACCATGCACTTGTACTGCTAGTTTAAAACATAACATTGGCGATGAGATATTCTTAAAACAAACCCGAGACAGCTACTGACCTGTTAAAGTGCAGTGAGACGTTCAAACTATAAAAAACATAGCGAGTAAAAAATACAGCCCAGCACATGCAGACACGTCGAGTTACAAAAAGGGCTGTGAACAGAAGAATTCAGTGTTCATAAACAGTGAGTACGAGGTGACAATAATCATTTAAAAAAGCAGAAATGGCTGGCTGCATCAGAAAGACTGATGAATTTAATTGCACAACGAGTATTTGAGCCATGTATACTGAGCTATTGGAATAGTAGTTTGAAGCAAATGAAATAACCAATGAGAAATGAGCACTAATTTTGCTAAGTACATTAAGTTTAAAGACATACAGTTTCCTTCGAAGTTTAACTGCTGCAAGCTAACCATCCAAAATCAGTTTTACTGATATTTTCAAAGTGATGCAGGAGCACTTGGAACTAAAGCTATTGTTGATTGCAGAATGCTCTAGGTTTCAGAAGAAGAATCAGAATGAAAGGGAGCCCATTTTAGCATGCGTGGCTGAATTGAAAAAATTGAGCATTGTCAGTTTGGTAATGAGTAGTTGCATGCATTCTCCTTTAGGCTGGAGTTTATAGCTTACTAGGGAGGAATGTTGTGTATTTAATATTTCAATAATATTGGAGTAGTCTTGTGTGTGTATGTGTGTGTACATTTGTACTTATATATAGGTTGGTTGAGCATTCTTGCTTAAATAATTATTTACGGTTATATGTATGAATACATCATCACACTATCATGTGTTATGTGCACGCCTCGCTTAAACTATACTTAAGTTTAGACCCACATTTCTGGATTACCGAATCTTCCTTTAAGTTAGTTTAACATTTTGAAGTTATGCAACATAACAGTTTAGACCACAATTGTTATTTCACTGTGTTCAAAAATGTTTTCAGAATATACTATCATTTATTAATTGTTTCCTCCAGTTTCTGGAAGTTTTGAGGCCTACAAGTACAATAGCATGCAGTGAGAGATTGTTTCATTTTCTGAGGAGCTGCAAGTTGGAATATTGAAGTATTTTTCCTTTTGTACAGCTAGTTCTGCAGCACATGTTCTTCAATAACAGACAGAAATTTGTTTGTCCCTATTGCCAATGCTGCTTTATGTAAAGAAAGGCTTCAGTGATGCTGAGAGTATAACAAGGTAACAGAGGTGGATCATATTTTTGCACATCTGGCTGCAGGTGGTTGTAAGTTGTACATTCCTGTCCTGTGCACTTAGGTTCTTGGCTGTACCATCTGTCAAAGAGGATGTTATTAGATCTTGCCCCTATGTTTGTCCTTTAATTATCAACTATTATACAAATCTAGATGTGGCAGGAACAAACATTTCATCTGATCCAATGGTTGTAGGATCGGTTGGTTTGCTGTATGACACCATCTTTGTTCTTCGATATGTAGGTATGTTGACCCTATGTTAACATCTCAATTCGTTTGCAGTCCACTTTGTACAAGGAATATCAAGAGACAATACCAGTCAAAAATCAAGTCCTGACAAGCCCTCATTTGTGTCAAGGCTTCTATGTTATAATGGGCCACAAGGTGAACTTGGGCAGCACACTGACAACAGTACATCCCTTTATGATCTGTATAACACCTTCAGATAAATCTTCTGGAGTGTGTACCCACATTAAGCCTCCAGACCAGTTGGAATCCCTAGCCATTTCCTCAGCTCCTTGAAGCTGAGGGTACTTGAAGACATTTTTTAATGTTTAACGTGGATGACTTTATAGTCCAGATGCTTGAGAGATGAACGAGAGCCAGATGATGGTGTCCTTCTACTGCCACCCTCTCACATCTTTAGGCAAGACAATTCTGAATCCACACAGCCAAGTTTCCCTAATCCCATGCTTTCTGACTTTCTGAATAAGCCTACAATGCCAAATGCTCTTACTAAAATCCATATACACCATACCTACCATTCTACCTTCATTAATGTGTTCCTCAAAGAAATCAGTCAGACTCCTGAATATAACCTGCCCATCATAAAGACATATTGATATCCCCAATCAGACTATGCTTATCCAAGTGCTTGTAAATACTACCTCTAAGAATTCTTTCCAAAAGTTTGCCCACCACTGAGATAAAACTCACTGATCTTCCCAGGACTATCCCGATTATGCTTCTTGAACAAAGGACTAACATTAGCCACCCTTCAATATTAAAACCTACAGAGAGCAACTAAAAGAATCATTAGAAGGGAAAAGATGAAATGTGAAAGCAAGCTAGCACATAATAGCAAACTGGATATTAAAGGCTTTTCAAGTATGTAAAAAATAAAAGAGAGATAAGAGTGGATATAGGACCACTAGAAAATGAGACAGGAGAAATAATAATGGGGGACGAGATGGCAGATGAACTAAATGATTATTTTAGCAATGTGCAAGATGTTGTAATGTGTGAAGGAAGCAGTTACTATTACAAGAGAGAATATATTCAGAAAGCTGAAAGACCTAAAAGTATATAAGTCATCTGGACCAGATGAACTGCACCCTATGATGAAAGAGGTAGTATCAGCCTTAGCAATGATCTTTCAAAACTCATTGGACTTAGGCATGGTGCTAGAGGACTGGAAAATTGCAAATGTCACTCCACTCTTTAAGAAAGGCGGAAGGCAGCAGAAAGGAAATTATAGACCAATTAGTCTGACCTCAGTAGTTACAGAGATGTTAGAGGCAATTGTTAAGGATGAAGTGATGGAGTACTTGGTGACACAGGACAAGATAGGACAAAGTCAGCATGGTTTCCTTAAAGGAAAATCCTGCCTGATTAACCTGTTAGAATCCTTTGAGGAGATTACAAGTAGGATAGATAAAGGGCATGTAGTGGATGTTGTGTATTTGGACTTTCAGAAGGCCTTTGACAAGTTGCCACACATGAGGCTGCTTACTAAGTTAAGGGCCAATGGTATTACAGCAAAGTTACTAAGACAGTTAGAGCATTGGCTGATTGAAAGAAGGCAGCGAGTGAGAATAAAAGGATTCTTGTCTAGTTGTCTAACAGTGACTAGTGGTGTTCCCCAGGGGTTGGTATTGAGACCACTTCTTTTTATGGGGTATATAAATGATTTAGATGATGAAATAGATGGCTTTGTTGCCAAGTTTGCAGATGATATGAAGATGGGTGGAGGTGCAGGTTGTGATGAGAAACAGGATGCGGAAGGACTTAGACAGATTAGGGGAATAAGCAAGAAAGTGGCAAATGAAATACAATGTTGGAAAATGCATGGTCATGCACTTTGGTAGTAGAAATAAATGTGCAGACTATTTTCTAAATTGGGTGAAAATTCAAAAATCTGAGCAAAGGGACTTGGGAGTCCTTGTGCAGAACACACTTGCAGTTTGAGACGGTGGTGAGGAAAGCAAATGAAATAGCATTCATTTCAAGAGGTCTAGAATACAAGAGCAGGGATGTGGTGCTGGGGCTTCATAAGGCACTAGTAAGGCCTCACCTTGAGAATTGTGAACAGTTTTGGGCCCCTCAGAAGAGATATGCTGGCATTGGAGAGGGTCTGGAGGAGGTTCACAAGGATGATTCCATGAAGGAAAGGGTTATCATATGAGGAACATTTGATGGCTCAAGGTCTGTACTTCCTGGAATTTAGAATTCAATGAGGGGGGATCTCATTGAAACCTTTCAAATGTTGAAAAGCCTAGACAGAGTAGATGTGCCAAGGATTTTTCCCATGGCGGGGGAGTCAAGAACAAGTGGGGACAGTTTCAGGTTAGAGGGGTGTCCATTTAAAACAGAGAAGCAGAGGCATTTCTTTAGCCAAAGGGTGGTAAATTTGTGGAATTTATTATTTCAGGTAGTTATGGAGGCCAGGTCAATGGTTATATTTAAGGCAGAGTTTGATAGGTTCTTGATTGGATACTGCATCAAAGGTTATAGGGAGAAGGCCATGGAGTGGGGCTGAGGAGGGAAAAAAGGATCTGCCATGATTGAATGGTGGAGCAGACTCAATGGGCCAAACAGCGCAATTCTTGTCCTATGTCTTATGGTCTTATGACCCAAAACTGCTCACCATATTCCTTGTGTGGTCTGAATGATGCTTTACAAAGCCTTTGCTCTATATTCTTGCTTTTATATTCTCTCAAAGTGAACGCTAACATTGCATTTGCCTTCCTTACTACTGACTCAACCTTCAAGTTAATCTTTATGGAATCCTGCACTAGGACTCTTAAGTTCCTTTGCACCTCTGATTTCTAAGAGCTCAGCATCAAGAAGAGTTCAGTGTCATGGCGTACATGGAACTCGCCGAGGTGTGGGCGAAGGGGGACAAAGCTGAGACCCTTACTGAGGCAGAGCGCTCTGTCCTCAGTAAGGGCCTCAGCTTTGTCCTGCTTCGCCCACACCTCAGCGAGTTCCGCGTACGCCATGACGCTGAGCTCTTCTTCCGCCGGCTCCGTCTCCAAGATTACTTCTTTGACAAGGACTCTCCGACCCTCACCAATGACCCCTTCTCCCGCCTTCAACCTTCCTCCTCTTCATGGACACCCTGCTCTGGTCTTCTGTCTGCTCTGGATCTCTTTATTTCTAATTGCCGACGGGACATCAACCGTCTCGACTTCACTACGCCCTGTTCCAATTCCAACCTAACTCCTTCCGATCGCTCTGCTCTCCGCTCCTTCTGCACCAATCCCAACTTCACTATAAAACCTGCTGATAAGGGGGGAGCTGTTGTTGTCTGGCATACTGACCTCTACTTGGCCGAGGCACAGCGACAACTCTCTGATACCTCCACTTATTTACTCCTTGATCATAACCCTACTAAGGAGCACCAGGCCATTGTCTCCTATACCATCACCAACTTTATCAGCTCTGGGGATCTCCCATCCACTGCCACCAAACTCATAGTTCCCACACCCTGCACTTCCCATTTCTACCTCCTACCCAAGATCCACAAACCTGCCTGTCCAGGTAGACCTATTGTCTCAGCTTGCTCCTGCCCCACCAAACTCATTTCTGCATACCTTGACACTGTCTTATCCCCCCCTTGTTCAATCTCTTCCCACCTATGTTCATGACACTTCTCATGCTTTGAATTTTTTCAATAATTTTAAGTTCCCTGGCCCCCACTGCCTTATTTTCACCGTGGATGTCCATTCCCTATATACCTCCAACCCCCCACGCAGACGGTCTCAAAGCTCTTTGCTTCTTTTTGGATTCCAGACCTAACCATTCCCCCTCTACCACCACTCTCCTCTGTCTAGCGGAATTAGTTCTTACTCTCAATAATTTCTCCTTTGGCTCCTCACACTTCCTCCAAACCAAGGGTGTAGCCATGGGCACCCGTATGGTTCCCAGTTATGCCTGCCTTTTTGTTGGCATTGTAGAGCAGTCCATGTTCCAAGTCTATATGGGTATCCGTCCTCCTCTTTTCCTTCACTACATCGACGACTGCATTGGCGCTGCCTCCTGCATGCATGCTGAGCTCGTTGACTTCATTAACTTTGCCTCCAACCTGCCCTCAAATTTACCTGGTCCATTTCCGACACCTCCCTCCCCTTTCTTGATCTTTCTGTCTCCATCTCTGGAGACAGCTTATCTACTGATATCTACTATAAGCCTACGGACTCTCACAGCTACCTGGACTATTCCTCTTCCCACCCTGTCTCTTGCAAAAATGCTATCCCCTTCTCACAATTCCTCCGTCTCTGCCGCATCTGCTGTCAGGATGAGGCTTTTCATTCCAGGACGAAGGAGATGTCTTCCTTTTTTAAACAAAGGGGCTTCCCTTCTTCCACCCATCAACTCTGCTCTCAAACGCATCTCTCCTATTTCCCGCACATCTGCCCTCACCCCATCCGCCCGCTACCCCACTCAGGATAGGGTTCCCCTTGTCCTCACCTACCACCCCACCAGCCTCCAGGTCCAACGTATAATTCTCTGTAACTTCCGCCACCTCCAACGGGATCCCACTACCAAGCACATCTTTCCCTCCCCCCTTTCTGCTTTCCGCAGGGATTGCTCCCTATGTGACTCCCTTGTCCATTCGTTCCCCCCCCCCCATCCCTTCCCACCGATCTCCCTCCTGGCACTTATCCTTGTAAGCAGAACAAGTGCTACACCTGCCCTTACACTTCCTCGCTCACCACCATTCAGGGCCCCAGACAGTCCTTCCAGGTGAGGCAACACCTCACCTGTGAGTCGGCTGGTGTGGTATACTGCGTCCGGTGCTCCCGGTGTGGCCTTTTATATATTGGTGAGACTCGACTGGGAGACCGTTTCACTGAACACCTGTGCTCGATCCGCCAGAGAAAGCAGGATCTCCCAGTGGCCACACACCTTTTAATTCCACATCCCATTCCCACTCTGATATGTCTATCCATGGCCTCCTCTACTGTCAAAGTGAATCCAAACTCAGGTTGGAGGAACAACACCTTATATACCGGCTGGGTAGCCTCCAACCCGATGGCATGAACATTGACTTCTCTAACTTCCGTTAATGCCCCTCCTTCCCTTCTTACCCCATCCCTGTCATATTTAGTTGTTTGCCTGTTCTCCATCTCCCTCTGGTGCTTCCCCCCCCCCCCACTTCTTTCTCCTGAGGCCTCCTGTCCCATGATCCTTTCCCTTCTCCAGTTCTGTATCACTTTTGCCAATCACCTTTCTAGCTCTTGGCTTCATCCCACCCCCTTCGGTCTTCTCCTATAATTTCACATTTCCCCCTCCCCCCACTACTTTCAAATCTCTTACTATCTTTCCTTTCAGTTAGTCCTGATGAGGGGTCTCGGCCCAAAACATCGACAAAGCTTCTCCTTATAGATGCTGCCTGACCTGCTGTGTTCCAGCAGCATTTTGTGTGTGTTGTTTGAATTTCCAGCATCTTTCCTCGTGTTTGCTCTGTACTCTCTCTGTTTTGTTGACATCTTTCCTATAATTCGGTGACCAGAACTGTACACCATACTCCAAATTTGGCCTTACCAATGCCTTGTACAATTTTAACATTACATCCCAACTCCTATACTCAATGCTGTGATTTATAAAGGCCAGCATACCAAAAGCTTTCTTCACCACCCTATCAATTTGAGATTCCACCTTTGGGGAACTATGCACCATTATTCCTAGATCACTCTGTTCTACTGCATTCTTCAATGCCCTACCATTTACCATGTATGTCCTATTTTGATTATTCCTACCAAAATGTAGCACTTCACACTTATCAGCATTAAACTCCATCTGTCATCTTTCAGCCCACTCTTCTAACTGGTGTAAATTATTCATATTGGAGCTGCATGCAGAGTCACCACTTATTGGCACCATCTTCACCTCTCTTGTTAACTATTGTTCCTTCACCTTAGAATTGTTTCCTTGCCTCAGTGGGACAAACCTATCCACAATCCATGCAAGTGCTGTCAAAACAAAAACTGCTCCATATTTCTGTTCCCAATATACACTCCCAAGTTCTTGCACTCCCCCAATTAAATAAATACTTTCTCATACCATCCACTCCTATCCCTGCCCAAGGCTATGCTGAAGGTCAGAGAGTGTGATTGCTGACTCTGAGATGCTCAACCACTGAGAGATCCGTCATTTGACCACATTCATTGCCTCATGCTAAATCCAATATGGCCTCTTCTCTAGTCAGACTACACACAGAGTATTTCAGGAATCCTTCCTGGACACTGCTAACAAATTCCACCCCTAAGTATAGGCAATAACTCTAGCCACAACTATTATCAATATCGGTCACCCATAAGTTTGCATCCTTGGCCCCCTGCTCTAAATCCATCTACAAGTTTGCAGATGATAGCACAGTAGTGGGCCAAATTTCAAGTAATAATGAGTTGGAGTACTAAAAGGAGATAAAGAGTTTAGTGACATGGTGCCATGATTTTAAAAAAATGCTTCTATTTGTATCAATGGCTCTTGGGTTGATACAGTGAAAGCTTCAAGTTCCTAGAACTGAACATCAGTTATAACCATTTCCAGCCATGCATAGAAAGCTCACCATAGAATTTCACATGTTCTCTTTGACACTTACCAATTTTTATAGATACACCATAGAAGGCATCCAATCCTAATGCATCAAGGCTGAGTATGGCAGGTGTGCTGCCCATGACCGCAAGAAATGGCAGACACTTATTGACATGACAGCACATCATGGAAACCAGCCTTGCTCCCGTAGACACTGTTGCTGCCTTGGTAAAGCAGCCAGCATCATTAAAGATCCCATTCACTTCAGAAATTCTCTCTTCTCCACCTTCCCATCAGGCAGAAGATACACAATCCTGAAAGCATATACCATCAGGCTCAAGGACAACTTCTAACCCACTGTTTTAAGAATATTGAATGGTCTCCTAGTACGATAAGACAGACTCTGGTCTCTGATCTACCTTGTTATGGCATTACACTTCACCTATACCTTATTCTCTAATGAGAACGAAATTCCCGGATGGTAGGTTGCCTCCCAGGTCATCAGGGTCAGGGACATCTTGGATCAAGTCCATAGCCTTCTTAAGTGAGAGTGTAAGCATCCAGAGCTCGTGATCCATGTTGAATTGAACTGACTTTATTACTTACATTCTTCATATACATGAGGAATAATAATATGTTATGTTGCTGTCTAAATGTGCTATGTGCAATTTATAGTAATTTAAAATAAATAGTATATACAACAGGATAGTCAGTATAACATAGAAATACAGTTGTGTCAACATGAAATAAGCAGTCTGATGACCTGGCGGAAGAAGCTGTCCCTGAGCCTGTTGGTCCTGGCTTTTATGCTGCGGTACCGTTTCCCCGAATGGTAACAGCTGGAACAGTTTGTGTTTGGGGTGACTCCGGTCCCCAATGATCTTTCCAGCCATTTTTACACACCTGTCTTTGTAAATGTCCTGAATAGTGGGAAGTTCACATCTACTGATGCTCTGGGCTGTCCACTCCACTCTCTGCAGAATCCTGTGATTGAGGGAAGTACAGTTCCCATTCAAGGCAGTGATGTAGCCAGTCAGGATGCTCTCAATCGTGCCCCAGTAGAAAGATCTTAGGATTTGAAGGCCCATACTGAACTTCTTCAACCATCTGAGGTGAAAAATATGCTGTTGTGCCTTTTTCACCTCAGAGCCAGTATGTACAGAGCATGTGAGATCCTTAGTAATGTTTATGCCAGAGAACTTAAAGTTGTACACCCTCTCAACCACAGATCCATTGATGACAATTGGAGCTAGTCTGTCTCCATTCTTCCTGTAGTCCACAACCAGCTCCTTTGTTCTTGCAACATCGAGGGAGAGGTTTATTTCATTACAGCACTGTGTCAGGGTGATGACTCCTTCTCTGTAGGCTGCCTCATTATTATTTAAGATTAGGCCAATCAGTGTAGTGTCATTAGCAGATTGGAGCTGTGGGTGTCGACACAATCATGGGTATACAGAGAGTAAAGGAGAGGGCTTAGTACACAGCCCTGAGATGCACCTGTGTTGAGGGTCAGTGGGGCAGAGGTGAGATAACCCGCTCTTACCACCTGCCGCAATCTGTCAGGAAGTCCAGGATCCAGCTACTCAAGGCAGGGTGAAGGCTGAGGTCTCTGAGCTTTTTGTCGAGCCTGAAGGAAATTATGGTGTTAAATGCTGAACTAAATCCAAGAACAGCACTCTCACATAAGCATCCTTTTTCTTCAGTCTAAACCTGCCAGAGCAGCAATGGAAACCTTCCCTCTAGGATATTAGAACAACCCCCCCCCCCCAAGTTCAGGTGCAAACAGTCCTGTCAGTGCAGATCCCACATTCCCTGGAAGAGAGCCTAAAGATACAAAACTCTGAAGCCTTCTCTCCAGTACGTACCAGCTCCTTAGCCATGTTTAAAATGTATGATCTTTCTATTTCTGGCCTCAGTGACATGTGGCATGGGTAGCAATCCTGAGATCTCAACCTGGATATCATATCTTTAACTAATTCCCTGAATTGACTTTTGGATGTGTAAGATTAGTGTGTAGAGCTGTGGCTATTGCATCGTCTGCCAATTGGTTGTGTCAATAGGCAAATTGTAGGGGGTCCATTATGGGTGGTAGCATGCTACAGATGTAGTCCTTGACCAGCCTTGTTATTAAGGTGAGTGCAACTGGACACCAGTCGTTTGGACATGTTACTTTGGTCTTTTTAGATGCCGGAACAATGGTGGATGTTTTGAAGCAGGAGGGCACTCTACACTGAGAGAGGGAAAGATTAAAATTTTCTGTAAACACACCTGCCTGTTGTGCCAAGCACACTCTGACAATGACATGGGTAGGAAGGTTGAGGAAGTCCTGCAGTTCAGGGAATTAGTTAAAGATAGGATATCCAGGGTTGTGATCTCAGGATTGCTACCCATGCCACTTGCTAGTGAGGCCAGAAATAGAAAGATCATACATTTTAAACATGGCTAAGGAGCTGGTACATACTGGAGAGAAGGCTTCAGATTTTTGTATCTTTAGGCTCTCTTCCAGGGAATGTGGGATCTGCACAGACAGGACTGTTTGCACCTGAATTTAGTGGGGGGGCGGGGGGTGTTGTTCTAATATCCTAGAGGGAAGGTTTCCATTGCTGCACTGGCAGGTTTAAACTAGAATGCAGGGAAAGGGAGTGCCAGAGTAGATAGTGCAGTGGTTGTGGGGAAAAATGTAGTTAAACCCACATACAAAGACACAAATCAAAAGTCTTTCCCCACATGTTTGGAATAATATTCTGGGTTGTGTCTGTTTCAATACAAGGTGTATTGTAGATAAGGTGGATAAGTTTAGAGCATAGATCAATCAGCATGTGAAATTATAACTTTATAGCCATTAGTGAGACTTACTTGCAAGAGGGGCAGGACTGCCTGCTTAGTGTTCTGGTTTCTGATAGAGTGGGAGGTTTAAAGGGGTTAAAGTGGCATTTCTAGTCAGCGCATATATCACAACAATGCTCAGACAAGATAGACTTGGAGAGTTAGTGTATTAAGGCTATATGGGTAGAACTAAGGATTACGAAAGGGAAAGTTACATAAATGGGATTATATTATAGGCCACCCAATAGTCAGTAAGATTTAAAGGAGCAAATTTTTAAAGAGGTTGCAGTGAGCTGCAAGAAACATAAGGTTATGATAGTATGTGATTTTAACTTTTCACATATTGACCAGGACTCCCATACTGCAAAAGGGCTTGTGAAATGTGTTCAGGAAAGTTTCCTTAATATAAAGAGGTACCAACTAGAGAGAGTGTGATATTGGATCCCTTGTTAGGGAACAGTTCTGGGCAGATGGTAGAAGTGTAGAGAAAACTTTCAATCTAGTGATGATATGAAGATAGTTGTGGAGAAGATTAGAGCTGGTTCTTCAGTTGAGATTCTAAAATGAAGAAAGGCCATATCATAAGAACATAAGAAATAGGAGCAGAAGTGGGCCATCTGGCCCATCAAGCCTGTTCCACCATTCAATAAGATCATGGCTGATATGATTATGGACTCATCTCCACCTACCTGCCTTTTCCCCATAACCCTTAATTCCCCTACTATGCAAAAATCTATACAAACTTGTCTTATATATTTTTACAGAGGTAGTCTCCACTGCTTCATTGGACAGAGAATTCCATAGATACACCACTCTTTGGGAAAAGCAGTTCCTCCTCATCTTCACCCTAAATTTACTTCCCCAAATCTTGAGGCTATGTCCCCTAGTTCTGGTCCCACCTGCCAGTGGGAACAACTTTCCTCTCTCTATCTTATCTATCTCTTTCATAATTTTATATGTCTCTATAAGATCTCCTCTCATCCTTCTGAATTCCAGCAAGTACAATCCCAGGTGACTCAATCTCTCCTCATAATCTAACCCCCTCATCTCTAGAATCAACCTGGTGAACCTCCTCTGCACCACCTCCAAAGCCAATGTATCCTTCCTAAAGTATGGAGACCAGAACAGCATGGAGTACTCCAGATGTGGCTTCACCAGTACCCTATATATTTGCAACATAACCTCCCTGCTTTTAAATTCAATCCATCTAGAAATTAAGGCGAACATTCCATTTGCCTTCTTGATACCCTGCTGCACCTGCAAACCAAGCTTTTGCGATTCATGCACAAGAACTCCCAAGTCCTTCTGCACAGCAGCATGCTGCAATATTTAACAATTTAAATAATAATCTGATCTTCAATTTTTCTTCCAAAGTGGATGACCTTGCATTTACCAACATTGAACTCCTTCTGCCAGACCCTTGCCCACTCACTTAACCTATCTATATCTCTCCGCAGACTCTCTGTATCTTCTGTACAATTTGCTTTTCCACTCAATTTAGTGTCATCAGTAAACTTAGATACACTATACTCAGTCCCCTCTTCCGGATCATTAATGTATATTGAGAACAGTTGCAGGCCCAGCACCAAGCCCTGTGGCACACCGCTCACCACTGATTGCCAACCAGAGTAACACCCATGTATCTCAACTCTCTGCTTTCTATTAGTGAACCAATCCTGTATCTCTGCTAATACTATGCATCCCAACTCTATGTATCCTTATAGATAAATCTTTTACGCGGCACCTTATCAAACACCCTCTGGAAATCCAAGTAAATAACGTTCATCTCTTCCTCTCTATCTTCTGCGCTCATTATATCCTCAAAGAACTCCAGTAAATTTGTAAAACAGGACCTGCCTTTGCTGAATCCATGCTGAGTCTGCCTAATGGATCCATTTTTTCCAGATGCCTCACTATTTTTTAATGATAGCTTCAAGCATTTTCCCAATTACAGATGTTAAACTAACTGACCTATAGTTACCTGCCTTTTGCCTACATCCTTTTTTTTTTAACAGTGGTGTGACATTTGAGTTCTTTCAATCTGCCAGGACCTGCCCAGACTCCAGAGAATTTTGGTAAATTATCACCAAACCCTCAACTATAACCTCTGCCATTTCTTTCAGTACCCTGGAATGCATTCCATCTGGATCAGGGGACTGGCTTATCTTCAGGCCCATGAGTTTGCTCAACACTACCTCTTTAGTGATAGCTATTGTATCGAGGTCCTCACCTCCCATCATATTCATATCATCTTTCTTTGACATATTAGACACGTCCTCCATCATGAAAACCAATGCAAAATAGTCATTCAAAGCTTCGGCCATTTCCTTATTACCCAATATCAATTCCCCTTTCTCGTCCTCCAAGGGACCTACATTCACTTTGGCCACCCTTTTCTGCTTTATATAATTAAAGAAACTTTAACTATCAGTTTTTATATTTTTTGCTAGTTTATTTTCAGAATCTAATAGTAACAGAATGGATCTGGCATGTGTGAATTGGGACAGGTTAATTTTTGGCAAAGGTATGCTTGTTAAGTGGGAGAGTTTCATAAGTGAAATGTTGCGAGTACAGAGTTTGTATGTTCCTGTCAGAATAAAAGGCAAAGTTAACAGTTTTATGGTACCTTTAGTTTTCAAGAGATGGTGAGGCCCTAATTAAGAAGATAAAGGAGGTGCCTAGCAGATACAGCCAGCAAGGAACAACTGAGGTATTAGAGCAGCATAATAAATGCAAAAAAAAAATAATAAGGAAATCAAAAAGCTTAAAAGAAGGCATAGGATTGCTCTGGCAGACCAGATGAAGGAGTATCCCAAAGGGTTCTATGGATATATTAAAAGGATATCAAGAGGCAAAACTGGTCCTCTGGAAGATCAGAGTGGTTATTTATGCATGGATCTGAAAGAGATTGGGGAGATCTTAAATTGATTTGTTTACATTTGTATTTACTGGAGGGATAAACACAGAGTCTATATACAGTAAGTGAAACTAAACAGCAGTGAGTTCATGAAATGCAAACAGATTACAGAGATGGAGGTGCTTGCTGTGTTGAAGTAAATTATGTATTCCAAACATGTGTATTTGAAAAATGAAGAAATACTCAAATGTCAAAATAGTACCACCGTGGCTGACAAGGGAAGTCAAAGCTAATGTAAAAATAAAAGAGAGCGCATACAACAAAGCAAAAATTAGTGGAAAGATAGAGGATTGTGAAGTTTTTAAAAACCTACAGAGAGCAACTAAAAAGAATCATTAGAAGGGAAAAGATGAAATATGAAAGCAAACTAGCAAATAACATCAAAGTGGATAGTAAAAGCTTTTTCAAGTATGTAAAAAATTAAAGAGAGATGAGAGTGGACATAGGACAGCTAGAAAATGAGGCAGGAGAAATAATAATGGTGTTATGGTCCGGTCCGGAGCCCGCATTCTGGTTCTTGATCCGGTCCGCAGACTCCAGACTCCAGGTCTTGTAGCCGTCCTTCCTTTCACCCTTGAGCCCAAGTAGACACACCTGTGGATCATCGTGGCTTATTTGGACTCAAGGAGGCGCAACTGATGCCCATCGGCTAGCGGTGTATATAGGGGGCTCTGGGATGGAGGTGTGGCCCATCCCATCCATCCAGTTCCTCTGGCTTGGAGTTCCCCTTGTTAAAGATGGGTTCTTCAAGTGAGTCTGGCAGTCACCCTGGACCTAGTTCCCTTCCTATCCCTTGCCTCTGTCAGGCAAGCCTGGCTGGACTGCTGTTGCCCAGCAGGGGACTCTGCCCCTTTCCATCCCTTGCTGCTGATGGGTTGTGCCCTGCAACCTACCCAGGTGCCCCGTGACCTACTCAGGCCCCCGTGTTCCTGCCTGGGAGGTCTAGGCCCTGCTTAGGAGTTATGCGGCCTGCCCAGTGAATTCCTAGACCCTGCCTGAACTTCAGGATCCTGCCTTGCCTGAACTCTGGGATCCTCCTTGCTTGCACTCTAAGACTCTCCTGGAACCCCAGAATCACCTTGAATGTCATGTCCCTCACACACACCACGGTCACCACATCTTGTCTATCATTTAGTTGTTCCCATCCTGCCCCTAGTACTTCAGTGCCTCTGTTCTGTGCTTGGGTCCAATCTCCTGTCCCCTTATGACAAATGGGGAGACAAGGAGATAGCTAATGAACTAAATGAGTATTTTGCATTAGTTTTCACTGTGGAAGACACTAGCAGTGTGCCAGATGTTGAAGTGTGTAAAGGAAGACAAGTGTGTGCAGTTACTATTACAAGAGAGAAGTAGCTCAAAAAGCTAAAAGACCTACGAGTACATAAATCACCTGGACCAGATGAACTGTACCCAACGGTTCTGAAAAAGGTAGCGTTAGAGATTGTGGTGGCAGTTGAAATAATCTTTCAAAAATCATTATATTCTGGCATGGTGCTAGAGGACTGTGTTATGATATACTTGTACATGCACTTGTGAGCAGATAATTAAAGTTGGTGCACATGCGCCGTTTTTAATCTGAAATATCTGTCTCGAAACATTGTGGCAGCGGTAGTGCTCGGAAAATTGCTTTTTTCAACCGCGCCGCCCGATTTTTTTTCAACTTGAAGTTGGCAGCATAATAATAGTGCGACTCTGAAACATCCGAGGGTGAGTGTAAGAGTAGAAAAATGTCAACCAAGACGAGCAACCAGCCACAAATAGAGACGGGTGCAGTAGCAATGTCTGGAGGTGAGACAGCAGAATCTCAGTGGCACCCAGCACCCGCGGGCGACCCCATGCTGGGGAACAATGGTCGGGGTAGAAGTCCTCCCCCAGTCAGCGGCATTCACCCGCCACTGGCCGTCACGGTCAACCGCGAACTGATAGATGAATGGAAGACATGATGGCAGATGTGGACTAACTACAACGTCGTAGCACAACTGCACAAACAAGTTCCAGCATACCAGACGGCATTATTTTTGCATACAATTGGACCATCAGGGCTTGAGGTCTATAGCAGTTTTGTGTTCGCAGATGAGGCTCAAAGACTAGACCTCACAAAGATTTCAGCTGCATTTGACAGATATGCTATCGGTGAGAACAATGAGACAGACGAACAGTACCTCTTCAACAAACGGCAATAAGAACAAGGTGAGACCTTCGAATCGTTTCTTGCCAGCCTCAGATCTCTTGAAAAGACGTAATTTTTGCTCGTGTATGTCAGACAGTCTGCTAAGAGACAAGATCGTACTGGGCATTAACGACTCCCAAACTAGAAAACGTCTGTTACAAGAGAGAAAGATAATGCTCAATAACTGCATTGACATCTGTAAAAGCACGGAAATGGCTGAATCACACCTACAATCATTCAGTACAGCTGCAGATAGCAGGTCCGCTACTGTCCATGGGATTAAACCTCGCACTAACAAGAAAGGTTCAAAGCATCCTGGACAGATGGATAGTACTAGTGGTGGAGCCAGAGCAAAAGGCACCTTGAACAGCCACAGAAGCAAAGTGAACTCTTGCAAGTACTGTGGCACAGAACGTGCAAGAGACAAGCAACCATATGACCAGCATACGGACAAGTGTACAGGGTGTGTGGCATTCAAAATCACTTTGCAAAAGTATGCAAGCGGAAGCCCGTGCATGGGATGGAAGCACAAAGCAATGACCAAACCGACAGTGACAGCAGCACCGAGTTTATCGACAATGTCATACTGGTGGTCAACAGTTTGAAGACAAAGGATGATGCATTTGCACAGATCCTCATCAATGGAAAGACAATAGACTTCCAAGTCAACAGTGGGGTAAGCATTAACATTTTACCCCGCAAATATTTGGAGGGAGTAGATCACACACTAAGACAATGCACCAAAAAGCTGATGACAAAAAAGCTAATTGTCAGCACTGTTATGCAATTAAACACATTTTTTTCAGCCTGAAGAAAACAATAATCCTCCATCAGAAGTCCCCTCACGGTATTTACAACCTACCTTGGATCACCATTGATGACCACCCTCTCACCACCTGGGCAGCGTCATTTCCAACAATGCTAAGGACGTTGACAATTGACTTGTAAGTCAGTAGTGTCTTCGGGTGCCTCTAGAAATGTGTATGTAAGAACTGCTGATTGGTCTGTCCACAAAAATCAGGTGTACAGGACTACCATCATCACAACACTGCTATACGACTCTGAAGCCTGGGATTTGTCAAAGCAAATCTGGTTGCTCAAGCACTTCCTATAGCATTACCTCTGTCCCATCAAGGGTATCAGCTGGCAGGATCATGTCTCTAAAAATGAAAGCCAGGAGAAGGCTCAACTTACAAGTATTGAGGCCGCTTTGCTGATCAGGTGGTTCTGCTGGTCAAGCCACATTTCTTGCATGGACAACTCCAGGTTACTGAAAGCAATACTCCATGGAGAGCTCTCTCAGGCAAAGAGATTGTGGTGCCCTGTGCAAGAGGTACAAAGACCAACTTAAGCAGCGGCTCTCTCAGGCAAATATCAAGGTCAATGAGTGGCAATAGCTGGCTTGTGACAGAGACCGCTGGAGAACACTGATCCGCAGAGCAGCCAAGAATTCTGAGGAATCAAGAAGAGCGACTGCTAAAGAGAAGAAGCAATGCAGTAAGAATTCTACTACCTAAGCCCCCGCATACCAGCTGTTCCAGTGTCCCTACTGCTCCAGAGTCTGCAGATCCAGAACTGGCAGAATTGGTCTCTACAGTCACCAATGATTGTGCCGTTGTTACTGAGGACTCTTCTACCCTCCTGACCTTCACAAGTGAAGAACCAGCCATCATCTTTCAATAAAAGTTAATTTCTTGTCTTTCCCAATTCCTACATGGTACAAGTAGTTTGAAATTATGTTTGTATTCAATTTCAAGCAGTCTATCATAAACAAAAAAAAATTCTGAGTAAGAAACACTTGAAAAATTTGTCATCCAGTGTCAGAGCTTACAACAAATGTAAAGATCTAGAGCCATCAGTATTTTATGGATCATTCATTATGTAGAATTGAGATTCAACTATTTAACAAAAATTTGTATCTTAACATATTGCTCAGTTATTGTCAAATGATAGAGCAAAGTAATACTCTGTGATGTATCCTTAATCTGGGAGGTTAGAAAATCAATTTTGATAAATGTGATGACACTTAGCTGCAGTTTACACAGATTCTTCTGCAGAAGTTGCCAGATGGTAATTGGTATTGGAAATTGGCTAGTTTTCTGCTAGGCTCAGATCACTAACATCAAATTTACCCCTGTTTGATCAGCAAACTCAACTGTGCCTGGCAATTTACCTGGAAAATAGATAGCAGCTATCTGCTTAATTTGCCTCATTGAGGAGCATGGTTGATAGTGTGTTTGAACTTATGATTTTGCAGTGTTGATGAGCAAAATATTTGACTATGCCTTAAACTAAATTTATGTACTTACATGTTGCTGAAAAATTTAGGCATATTCTATATTTATTCTACATTCTACAAATTTCTATTCTGGATATTTATTAGAAACTACAAATTTCAAATATAGTCAACTAAACTTGATTGCTGGGTTTGAACAAATTTAATGTTTTAAGTCGTTTTGAATGCTTTTCTATTCATTAACTTTTTAACATGAACATAGTTTGTGTTGAACTATTCGAATCAAAGTTATTGCAAAGCCTTACAGTATTCTGCTATAATTGCTTATCTCAACAGAGAAATGTGCAGGATGAATTGGTGCAGGTCCAACCCAAATTTAAGGCAGACCTCCTGGAATCAATTGACATATTCCAGAAGGAAGTGCTCAAATATGGTCGACAGTATGAAAAGGTAAATATTTTTATATGGTATTAATTCTGCTGACTATATCAGAAAAGAAAAGTTCATTATCACTGTATTCTATCTATAGACACATTTATTCTTTTGGTTTCAATTCTCATGCTGCAATCCCTGATGGGGGGAAATGGGCTGAAGTCAAATATATATAATTCGTTTAAATTGACGTTAATCTGCTGCAGTTATGTTTCTGCTACCAAGTAATCAGCCCTGGAACATTATTTACTTATTTAAATCATGACTGTGAAATACGTTTGGGAGCCTGAATTGAGCAACTCGTGCATCATCATGATATACCTATACTGTATCGCATAATGTTTGTTGCTGTGCCGGTGGTCCAGAAACCTATATTATAGTTTCTATATTGCCATGCAGATAAATTGAAACAACCTGTGTAGCTAGCTCTGCATTGTTGTGGAGATTTGTTAAACCTTTGATGCATGGAGTAATTTCTGATCACAAAAGAAGTAGATTGAATTCAAGATTATAGATTCAAATGTCAGTTCTAGTATACGAGTGTAAAGGAGAACAAAATAAGTTACTTCATATCCAATGCAACATATGAAAATTACACTAAGATAAAGAACACAAGAATAAAAAACAATAAATATAAATAAGATATCTTATATACATTGATTATATGTACATGAGTTATGGTCTGGTGGCATAGTGGGTGGAGGTGTTGATCAGCTTTATTGATTGGAGACAGTAACTGATTTTTGAATCTGGTGGTCATGGTGTGGATTCTATGTAGCCTCCTCCCAAATGGGAGTGGGATAAATAGCCCTTGAGGAGGGTGGGTGTGATCCTTCATAATATTTCTAGCCTTTTTCTGGCATCTTTCTGTATATATGTCCTTGATGGTGGGTAGGCTGATACCAGTGATATGTTGGGCAGTACTTACTACACATTGTAAAGCCTTCCTTTCTCCCGTAGTGTAGTTTCTGTCCCATACAGTGATGCAGCATGTTACGATGCTCTCTACTGCACCTCTGTATAAATTTGTGAGAATTGGTGTGCATAGTCCAGCTCCTTTCAACCTCCTCAGAAAGTAGAGACATTAATAAGCATCCTTGATTGTGTGGGGTGAGTTCTGACACCATGAGAGATTATGCAAGATATGCACACCCAGGAATTTGAAACACCTTGTGGTTTCTAGTTACTCAGCTTGCAGCACAGAAACAGGCCCTTTGGCCCACCATGTCCATGCCATCCCTTGTACACATCTATGCTAATCCCATTTACCCATAAAGCTTGCAGCTTCAGATATCAAAAGGGAATTATAGACCAGTTAACCTAACATCAGTGTTTGGGAAAATGTTGGAGTCTATTAAGGATGAGGTTTCGGGGTACTTGGAAACTAATAACACAATAAGTCAAAGTCAGCATGGTTTCTGCAAAGGGAAATCTTGCTAAACAAATCTGTTGGAATTCTTTGAGGAAGTAACAAGCAGGGTAGACAAAGGAGAGGCAGTAGATGCTATTTGATTAGGTGCATCACATGAAGCTCCAAAACAAGATAAAATCCTATAGCATTACAGGAAAGATACTGGCATGGATAGCGGAATGGCTGACAGTGACTAGTGGTGTTCCCCAGGGGTCAGCATTGGGACAGCTACTTTTCACATTGTTTGTCAATGACTTAAGACAATGGAACTGATGGTTTTGTGTCAAAGTTTACAGATGATACAAAGATAGGTGGAGGGGTAGGTAGTGCTGAGGAAACAATGTGATTGCAGCAGGACTTAGATAACTTGGAAGAATGGGCAAAAGCGACAGATAGAATACAGTGTCTGGAAACGTGTGATAATGCATTTTGATAAAAGGAATAATAGTGCAGACTATGGGGAGATAATTCAAACATCAGACGTGTAATGGTACTTAGGAGACCCATGCAAGATTCCCAGAAAATTAATTTACAGGTTGCATCTGTGGTAAAGAATACCCAATGTAAAGAGGGGTATGAATGGTGTGAGTTCTCCTGAAGTCAATAACTAACTGTTTTGATGACATTCAGGAAGAGGTTATTTGTGAGGCAGCAGGCCTCAAGCTCTTCTACTTCCTCTCTATAGGCAGTCCCATCACTGTTGGTGATGAATTCCACCACTGTCACGCCATGAGCAAACTTGACATCTATAATGTTGATACCTACAATAAGCAGCACAAGACTGTGTGCTTAGCCCCCTGCTCTGCTTGCTTTGCTTCTATGACTTTCTGGCTAAGCACATCTCCAATGTCATGTTTAAGTTTGCTGACGACAGTACAGTCATAGGCTGAAGCAAAGGTGGTGACGAATCAGTATATGGGAAGGAAATTGAAAATCTGGCTGAGTGGTGCCACAACAACCTCTTACTCAATGTCAGCAAGACCAAGAAGTTGATTATTGACTTCAGGGGAAGGAAACCAGAGGTCCATGAGCCAGTCCTCAATGGGAGATCAAAGGTAGAGAAGATCAACAACATTAAATTCCTCAGTGTTATCATTTCAGCTGTCCTGTCCTGAGCCAAGCACGTAAGTATAATTACAAAGAAAGCACAGCAGTGTCTCTACTCCCTTAAAAGTTTGCAAAGTTTCAGCATGGCATCTAAAACTCTGACAAACTTCTATAGATGTGTGGTGGAAAGTATATTGACTGGCTGCATCACAAACTGGTATGGAAACACCGATGACTTTGAATGGAAAATCCTACAAAAGGTAGTGGATATGGACCAGTCCATCACAAGTAGAGCCCTCCCCACCATTGAGCACATCTATATGGATTGTTGTTGCAGGAAAGTAGCATCCATTATCAGGGGTCCCACCACACAGGTCATGCTTTCTTCTCTTGCTGCCATCAGCAAGAAGGTACAGGAGCCTCAGGACTCACACCACCACATTCAGAAACAGTTATTACCCCTCAACCAGTGACTCCTGAACCAGTGGGGATAACTTCACTCAACATCACTTGCCACGTCACTGAACTGTTCCCATAACCTATGAACTCATTTTCAAGGACTTTTCATCTCGTATTTATTGCTTGCTTGCTTGTTTATTTATCTCCCCCCCCTTTCTCTTTTTTTTTGTACTTGCACAGTTTGTCGTCTCTTTCACACTGATTATTGCCCTGTTGGTGTGGTCTTTCATTGATTCTATTATGGTTATTGAATTTATTGAATATGTCTGCAAGAAAATAAATATCAGGGTTGCATATGGTGACATATATGTACTTTGATAATAAATTTATATTGAACTTTGAATACTTAAGGAAGATTCTCAAAACTGACACTGCAGCTGGCACTGTCATGGGAGGGGATTACGCGGTGGATGGAGGAAAGAAATTCAAGTATGTTCTCAAAACTGCCTTAAAAATGCTGTATGCACAATGATTGAATTGCTATGAAGAAGGATTTAAAAATGACACTGAAACCCTTGAGTTCATAAATTAAGAACACACATGAGCTCTGTGTAAATGGCAGAAAAATTAAACCTTTTCACGAACTACTCAATTAACTCTGTTCCAAATATGGCAACATCTTCTGGTTGCTTATTTATCTTACCTTACAACCCACAGAATTAGAATGGAAGCAAGTAACCTCAGTTGTGAGAAACTGCCTAAGAAGAAGACAATTTCAGCAGGAATCTGATTGAGAATTCTTTGGAACTTCTGGCAGTATATACTTCAAATTGTTTGACCTTATCTATTGCATTCATGTTCTGGGTTCAAAATCACTAAAAATGAGGATGGTCATGAAGGCTCCACCTTCCATTGGTTAAATTAAGATTGTGGTTCAGACTTAGTTGTTTCATTGGTAGAAATGGTTTTGGGGACAGCATGGGGAATTAGGGGACAGGCTAAATTTAGAAACAGGGATGAAGGGAACCTAGGCTTACAGGCAAGAGCCAGTGGTCAGAGTCCAGATCAGAACACTTCATGGTTAAATGCTGGTGTGTCCAGTGGATGGAAGAAGGACTAAAACCAACAATTGCTGTAGTCAATGACCAAGGTCGGTAGACCCCATGGACAAGGCCTGATGATCCCCTCAGGTTGGTGAGTACCCCGGATCAAGAAGTCCCAGGATCTGAGGTCTTTGCAGGCAGGAGGTACGAGGGCTGGTGATCCCTCCAGGTTGGTGGGTCTCAGGGTCAAAGCCCATGTGGGTCCCGAAATGAAAATCTCACAATCCTGGGGTTGATACCCAGAGGCTGGTGAAGTCTAGAGGTCAAACTCAGAGGTTGAAGTCCAGGGATACCCAAATACAGAAGTAAAAATTTGAAGTTCAAATACCGACGTCAGCAAGTCTTGAGATCAAGACCTGAAAGTCAAGCCCCTGGGTCAAAATGTCTGAAGGTTGAAGATCTGAGAATCTGAGTCTGGGCCAGGGACTGGAGATTAGAGGTTCAATATCTGCAAGTATGAGAGTCTAGTGGACTAGCGGTAGGAGACTCAGAGGTGGCCTATTCTGGGGATCAAGGTCTGTCTGTGTATGTGAACGGATGGGTAGTTGAGAGGGTGAGAAAGGAGTTTGAATCGCTGTTGTTGTTTTGTTTTGGCATATGGTGAGCCTGCTATGATGGTGATGGAATGTCTGCTGACACTTGTGGGCTGCCTCCAGCACATCGTTGTATTATGTTAGTTGTTAATGCAAGTGCATTTTCGCTGTATATTTTAATGTACCTATGATGCATAAATAAATCTGAATATGAATCTAAATAGCTATCAATGCATTTTTAATGACAAGATATAGCCAAAGACAGAGTTTTGATTTTGAGACTGTTTATTGATTCTCCAGTTTAGGATTACATAGAACACACAGGTAAAACAGTACAACATGGGAACAGGCCCTTCAGCATACTTTCCCCCTCTCATCTTAAATATATATCCTCTGATATTAGTCTTTTCTACCTTAAGAAAAATATTTTAATTGGCCACTGTATAAGTGTCTCACAAAATTTTACAAAATTCTATCAGTTGTCCTTCAGCCTCTGCTGCTCCAGAGAACACAACCCTAAATAGTCCAACCTCTCCTTATAGTACATGTCCTGGTAAACTTAAGACAGCATCCTGGTAAACTTCTGCACACATTCAAACACCAACATATCCTTCCCATACTGGGTGAAAATTGAATGGAATACTCCACATGTGGCCTAGCCAGAGGTTTATAAAGTTGAAACATAACTTCCTGACTATTGCACTCAATTAATAAAGGTAAGATACACCTTTTTTACAAACCTATGGACATGTTGCCACTTTCAAGTAACTATAGATTTGAACCCCAAAACCTCTCTCCACATTGACACTGTTAATGATCCTGCCATTAATTGTGTACTTTCTCTTTACATTTGATCTCTTAAGGTGAAACACCTCATACTTGCCATTTATATATCACAAACAGATCCCTGTGAAATGCCACTAGTCATTGACCTCCAGCCCATCAACTACTATCTTTTATAGGTAAGCCAATTCAGTAAACAAAAGGACAAGTCACCATGGATTCCACACTTCTTAAACTTCTGGATAAGCCTATCATGAAGGATCTTGTGAAACACCTTACTAAAATCCGTGCAATATCCATTGCTCTACCGTCATCAATCACCTCAAACATTTCCTCTGAAAACTCAATCAAGTTAGTAGGACATGACCTGCCCTACACAAAGTTATGCTGAATACCCTAATTAGCCTATTTCCTTTCCAAATGCTTATTAGTCCTATTCCTAAGAATCCTTTCCATAAGCTTCCCTACCATTAACATGAGACTCCCTGGCCTATAAATTCCAAAATTATCCCTATTTCTGTCCTAGAGCAAAGCAAGGAAATTAGCATTTGCCAGTCCTTCGGGATCTTGCCTATGGCTAGAGAGCACATAAAGATTTTAGTTAATTCCCAGCAATCTCATCTCTTACTTCTCTATTAACGTAGGGTATATCCCATTTGGCTTTGGGGATATTCACATTAATGTTCTTCAACAGTCCAAATACAACCACTTTCATTATAAGATCATAAGACGATAAGGTATAGGAGCAGAATTAGGCCATTTGGACCATTGAGTATGCTCTGCCTTTTCCTTACGGCTAATCCAATTTTTCGCTCAGCTCCAATCTCCTGCCTTCTCCCCATATCCCTTCATGCCTATGTCAAAGAAGCCCATAGATTCGCTATTCTCTGGTTAAAGAAATTCCTCCTCAGCTCCATTCTAAAAGGATGTACCTCTATTCTGAGGCTGTGTCCTAGTCTTATACTCTCCCACCACAGCAAACATCCTCTCCACATCCACCCTATCAAGGTTTTTCTCCATTCGAAGATTTCAATGAGAACTCCCCTCATTCTTTTGAATTCTAGTGAATACAGGCCCAGAGCCATCAAATACTGTTCATGTGACAAGCCATTCAATCCTGGAATAATTTCCGTGAACCTCCTTTGAACCCTCCCTAGTTTCAGCATATCCTTTCTAAGATAAGGGGTCCAAAACTTCTCACAATGCTCCAAGTGAGGCCTCACCAGTGTTTTATAAAGTCTTAACATTACATCCTTGCTCTTGTATTCTAGTCCTCTTGAAATGAATGCTAACATTGCATTTACCTTCCTCACCAAAAACTCAACCTGCAAGTTAACCTTGAGAGAATCCTGCACAAGGACTCCCAAGACTATTTACACCTCAGTTATTTGTATTTTCTCTCCACTTATAAAATAGTCTGCCCTTTCATTTCTTCTACCAAAATACATGTCCATACACTTCCCAACACTATATTCCATCAGCCATTTCTTTGCTCATTCTCCTAATCTGTCTAAGTCTTTCTGTAGCCTCTCTACTTCCTCAAAACTACCTGCCCCTCCACCTATCTTCTTATCATCTGCAAACTTGGCAACAAAGCCATCAATGCTATCATCCAAATCATTGGCATATAATGTAAAAAGAATCCGTTCCAGCACAGATCCCTGTAGAACACCACTAGTCACCGGCAGCCAACCAGGAAAAGCTCCATTGATTCCCACTCTTTGCCTCCTGCCAATCAGCTGCTGATTTACCATGCTAGGCACTTACCAGTAATCCAATCGGCTCTTAGCTTGTTAAGCAGCCTTATGTGTGACACCTTGACAAAGGCCTTCTGAAAATCTAAGTACACAACATACACCAATTCTCCTTTGTCTGTCTTGTTTGTTATTTCTTCAAAGATTTCCAACAGATCTGTCAAGCAAGATTTTCCTTTGAGGAAACCATGCTGACTACAGCCTATTTTATCATGTGCCTCCAAGTACCCTGAGACCTCATCCTTAATAATCAACTCCAACATCTTTTCAACCTCTGAGGTCTGCCTCTTTCCCTTCTTGAAGAATTAATGACATTTGCAATTTTTTAGTCTTCTGGAACCATTCAAGAATTAAGTGATTCTTGAAAGATCATTACTAATGCCTCTGCAATCTCTTCAGCCACCTCTTTCAGAACCCTGAGACTTATCTACCTTCAGACCTTTGAGTTTCCCAAGAACCTTCTCTGTAGTTATGGTAACTTCATACACTTCATGACCCTTGACACCTGGAACTTCCATCATACTGCTAGTGTCTTCCACAGTGAATACTGATGCAAAATATTTATTCAGTTTGTCTGCCATTTCATTGTCCCTGACTACTACCTCTCCAGCATCATTTTCCAGTGGTCAAATATCTACTTCTGCCTCATGTATCTGAAGAAACGTTTGGTATCTTTAATATTATTGGCTAGCTTACTTTCATATTCCATCTTTACTTTCTTATTGACTTTTTTAGTTGCCTTCTGTTGGTTTTTAAAAGTTTCCCAATCCTCTAACTTTCCACTAATATTTGCTCTATTATATGCCCTCTCTTTGGCTTTTATGTTGGCTTTGAACTTTCTTGTTAGCCACTGTTATGTCATCCTGCCTTAGAATACTTCTTCCTCTTTAGCATGTATCTATCCTGTGTCTTCCAAATTGCTACAGCAATTCCAGCCATTGCTACTTTGCCATCTTCCCTGCCAATGTTCTTTTCCAGTCAATTCTGGCCAATCCCTCTCTCATACCTCTGTAATTCCCTTTACTCTACAGAAATACTGATACACCTGACTCTTCTCAAATTTTAGGGTGAATTTGATCATCTTATGATCACTTACTCCTAGGGGTTCTTTTACCTTAAGATCTCTTATCAATTCTAGTTCTTTGCACAACACCCAGTCCAGGATAACAGATCCCCTTGTGGGCTCAATCAGGAGCTGCTCTAAGCTATCTCATAGGCACTCTAGGAATTCTCCCTCCTGGAATCCAACATCAACCTGATTTTCCCAATCCAGCTGTGTATTGAAATCCCCTATGACTTATAACACTGCCCTTTTGGCATGCAGTTTCTACCTCCTTTTGTAATTTTGTAGACCATATCATTACTACAGTTTGGGGTTCTGTAAACAACTCCCATAAGATCTTTTTACCCTTGCAGTTCCTTAGCCCTATCCACCTCGATTCAAGAACTTACAACTCTCTGTCACCTCTTTCTAATGATTTGATTTAATTTTTTACCAATAGAGCAACACCACTCTCTCTGCCTTCCTGCCTGTCATTTCGATACAAAGTGTATCTTTATACATTAAGCTTCCAGCTATAATCTTCTTTCAGCCATATGATTCAGTGATGTCTACAACATCATACCTGCCAATCTTCAACTGTGCTGCAAGTTCATCTACCTTATTCCTTACACTGCACGATTCAAATAAAATAACACCTTCAGTCCTGTATTCACCCCTTTCGATTTTCTCTGACTTTTACATTGTAATTTATCCTATTAATTGCAATTTTTCCCTATAAGCAGCCTCACTTTACTATTCATTGCCTCTGTTTGTAAACCAGCTACCTCATATTGAGTATTCAAGGACATTTTCAACCTCTCATTGCTATGGTCAGAGGTTCCCACTTGCTTCAAAAAAGCAACAATGATACCATGCCTAAGAAGAATAGTATAAGATGCCTTAATGACTATCATCCAGTGGCACTCACATCTATGGTGATGAAATGTTTTGTGGGATTGGTCATAGCTAGAATCAGCTCCTGCCTCAGCAAGGACCTACTGCAGTTTGTCTATCACCATAATAGGTCTACTGTAGACACAATCTGAAAGGCTATTCACATGGCTTTGGGTCACCTGAACAATACAAACAGGATGCTGTTCATTGACTATAGCTCAGTGCTTAAGACCATCACTATATGCTACACACACACACACACACACACACACACACACACACACACACACACGTCACACAACTGCAGGACATGACTCGTCATGGAACTCCAGTTGGAGAAGTACCCCTCTAATTTCATATTCTGGAAAAGCCTGGTCAAATACCCTCCTAAAAAAAAGTCCATATTAACAACATCTGCTGCGCTGCTTCTTCTTTGTCACCTCTTCAAAAGGCTCTAGCAAATTTGTAAGACATGATCTGTCTACACAAAGCCATCCTGTCCATCCCTAATGAGCTCAAGTTGGACCTTCCCACTGGAATTTTCTTTATGCAGAGTCCCCATCCTTCATATGGGAACCTGGGGTAGAAAGGGTTGCATAGGGCAAATTTGCAAGCCGGTTTGCAAACTCCCCAGCTACCTGTCATTTTTGCAGATGGGAGAAGTCATTATATCATGTATATCTGGAGTTCAAGAGGTTTCAGCCTCTATTTGAATATCTGAAGGTACTGTACCTCAGGTTTTGGATGCACTTCAGCCTCACACTCCTGATCTTCACTCACCCGATATTGAGTTGGGTGAGTCAGTCCAAGGGTCTCCTGGTTTATTTGCTCCTGGGCCCTGTCAAGGTGGCTGTTCACACATCTTGGCAGCCAGCAGTCAAAATTTTAGTCTGAGCTGATTGCCCATCCCTTTTTAAAGGTTACTTCCATAACCTTGTGTTCCTGGAGAAGGAATATACTGTATCCAAGCTACAATAAGGACTTCCAGCATTGGTGGGCATCACAGGAGCTCAAAGGAGATAGCTAGAGAATTCTAGATAGATATGATTGTGTTATAATTTGAATCTGTAAATAGTGTAAGCAGTAGAGCATGTACTATTGTAGTTATGTGATGCTGTCATCAATGAATAAACTTCCTTTAGGAAAAAAATGCTCGTGCTTTTTTGTGTTGGCATGTGGCCAGCTGGTTAAGGTGTTCGTCTAGTGATCTGAAGGTCGCTAGGTTGAGCCTTGGCTGAGCCTAATGCGTGTGTGTCCTTGAGCAAGGCGCTTAACCACACATTGCTCTGTAACGACAACTGTACCAAACTGTTTGGGTCCTAATGCCCTTCCCTTGGACAACATCGGTGGCATGGAGAGGGGAGACTTGCAGCTTGGGCAACTGCCGGTCTTCGATAAAAAAACCTTGTCCAGGCTTGCGCCCTGGTAACTTTCCAAGGTGCAAATCCATGTTCTATCGAGACTAACCTGAAACCCCACACACTACATATCTTATCTCTCAGTTCTCTTCAGTAATGCTCACTGGACTACAGTATAATTTCCTAAATTATCCCTTTTGCCACATTTAACAAGCTAACAATATTGCTACTCTCTGGTCCTCTGGCATCTTGCCATCAGCTAGAGAGAATACAAAGGTAGATACATACAAGACTGAGATAGTGAAATCTGTAGCAACAAATGAGTTATTGGAGGAACCCAACCTCTGTTGAGGGAGATGACAATTCCTATCACCCCCTCCCTTTCCCTGTCCCCACCCCTGGGAAACACATTAGGAATACATTCAGGTACATTCATTGATAGGAAGGTTTAGGGGGATATGAGCTAAGTGAAACAAGCTCAGGGAGCTCAACCTGGCTGAGTTGAGCTGAAGAGCCTGTTCCTGTGCTGTTTTACTCTATAACTGAAAGCACTTCTTTGTTTATCTCTCTAAGTATGTATTGTAAGGTTACTCTTCAATAATGATTGTAAACCAACAATTGTATAATAGCTGCTTGTAATTCAATTGAAGATATTCTTTCTCTTTGTATGGTTTGTAGGAAGGGCCTATGGTTCCTGGTATCCTACCCGCAGAAGCGAGCACAAGGTTACAGATCTTTCAGGTAACAGTTATGAAAAGTATCACTATACCTGTTGGTACTTAAGGACCATAAAATCATAATGTATGTCTTCAAAGTTCTGTCATATATATATTACATCTTTGCTGTTTTGCTGTTTTTCCACATCAAAGAACAGGAGTCCTATCATTCAATAATGGGAGAATTTTACATGAACTTGGAAGTCCTTGCTTTTCCCATCTTGTTAATAACATTGCACTTCTGAGTGTATCCTGATATGCTTTTTTTTTGAGATTATGGATACATAGGTTTTGAATCACTTTGATTTTATATTGACTTATTTACTAAAATGTATTCTGAGTTTTATTAGGAAGTCTGCAGTTAACTAATTTTACAATATTTTAAATTCAAGCTATATATGTTCTTCAAAAGGATCATTGAACCTACATTATTTTACGTGACTTTGATTTCCCTTATGCAGAGGAGACCACAATGTGAATATGAAACTAAAAAAAGTATAAGTAAATCATTACTTCTGAATATTTGAAATCCATGATTGATGGAAAGGGAGTAAGCTTAAGGGCAGGATGTAAATAAAAGCACAGACAGATGGCTACAGATATACTGTATGTAGATTCCCTCCCACTTTATGATAGTGTCAATTATACCAATACCTATGAAGAGCAGGGTGTCTTGTCTCAATGACTGTCATTTTGTAACTCTTTCACCCACTGTAGTAAATTGCTTTCAGAGGATTGTTATGACGAATCAAATCCTGCCTCAATAAGGAGCTGGACCTGCATCATTTATCCTATCATCACAATAGGTATACAGCAGATGCTATCTGGCTGACTCCACTCTGTCCTGTACCATTTAGATAAACAGAACATGCCAGGTTGTTATTCAGTGACTGTAATTCAGTGTTCAACACCATCATCCCCTCAAAACATCATCAAGCACCAAGACCTGGGCCTCTATACTTATCTCTGCAATTGGGTCCTCAACTTGCTTATCGAGGAACACAATCATTGCAGGTTGGAAACATCATGTTGCCCTCACTGATCATCAAGGCAGATGCTCCTCTAGGCTGTGTGATTCTGTGTAGAACCCTGTGTACACTCTCTGCACCTATGACTGTGTAGCTATGCCAACCTCCAATGCTATCTACAAATTCATCGATTATACCATTGCTGTGGGCAGAATTGTGAATGGTGCCGAGTTAGGTCAGCTGGTGAGTAATGTCATAACAACCTTCAGTTCAGTGTCAGCAAGACCAAGAAACTAATTACAGTCTTTAGGAAGGGGAATTCAAATGATCATTCACCAGTCCTCTCTGAAGGATCTGCAGTGGAAAGAGTGACCAGCTTCAAATTCCTGGGAGTCAACATCTCGGAGGACCTATCTTGGGCCTAACACATGAATGCTTTCGTGAAAAATCCATGTCAATGTTTCGACTTTCATTGTAGCTCAAGGAGATTTGCCATATCACTGAAGACTCTGTCAGATATCTACGGATATATAGTGGAAAGCATTCTGGTTGCATAATGATCAGGTATGGAAATTCCAATAGGAATGCAAGAAGGTACAGAGAATGGTCGATTCAGTCAGTTCCATCATAAGTACAGTTCTCTCCACCATCGTCAAGTGAAGTCATAAAGTGGGATCCATCATCAGAGATCATTACCATCTCCTCATTTCCTGCCATCAGGCAGGAGGAACAAGAGCCTGAAGACCCTCCCTTGAGCTTTAAAAACAGCTTCTTCCCCACTGGCCATTACGTTATTGAACTGACCTCAAAACCTCAGCATACTTCAGACTATATATTTTTTCTTTCTCTCTCATCTTATATTAGTATTTGTTTATTTTGGAGATGTTTAAGTTGTGTATGATATTTGTTAATTTACCTAAGAACATAAGAAATAAGAGCAGGAGCAGACCATCTGGCTCGTCAAGCCCACTCTGCTGTTCCATAAGATCATGGCTGATCTGGCCTTAGATTCATCTTCACCTACCTGCCTTTTCCCTATAAGCCTTAATTCCCTTAATCAAGCTCTAGCACATCCACTTCCTTAATATCTACATGCTCAAGCTTTTCAGTCTGCTGTAAGTCATCCCTTCAATTGCCAAGATCCTTTTCCGTAGTGAATACTGAAGCAAAGTATTCATTAAGAACCTCTTCTATCTCCTCTGGTCCCATACACACATTTCCACTGTCACACTTGATTGGTCCTATTCTCTGATGTCTTATCCACTTGCTCTTCACATACTTGTAGAATGCCTTGGGATTTTTCTTAATCCTGTCCGCCAAAGCCCCTTCTGGCTCTTCTAATTTCATTCTTAAGCTCCTTCCTGCTTCCCTTATATTCCTCTAGATCTCTATCATTACCTAGTTTTTTGAACCTTTCATAAGCTCTTTTCTTCTTGACTGGATTTACAACAGCCTTTGTCCACCACAGTTCCTGTACCCTGCCATCCTTTCCTTGTCTCATTGGAACATACCTATGCAGAACTCCACACAAATATCCCCTAAACATTTGCCAAATTTCTTCTATAGGTTTCCCTGAGAACATCTGTTTCCAATTTATGCTTCTAAGTTCCTGCCTGATAGCCTCATATTTCCCCTTATTCCAATTAAACACTTTCCTAACTTGTCTGTTCCTATCCCTCTCCAATGCTATGGTAAAGGAGATAGAATTGTGACCACAATCTCCAAAATGCTCTCCCACTGAGAGATCTGACACCTGACCAGGTTCCTTTCCCAATACCCAGATCAAGTAGAGCCCCTCCTCTTGTAGGCTTATCTACATATTGTGTCAAGAAACCTTCCTGAACACACCTAACAAACTCCACCCCATCTAAACCCCTCACTCTAGGGAGATGCCAATCGATATTTGGGAAGTTGAATCTCTCACCAAAACAACCCTGTTATTATTACACTTTTCCAGAATCTGATTCCCTGTCTGCTCCTCAATGTCCCCGTTACTATTGGGTGGTCTATAAAAAACACCCAGTACAGGTATTGACCCCTTCCTGTTTCTAACTTCCACCCACAGAGACTCTATAGACAATCCATCCATGACTTTCTGCTTTTCTGCAGCAGTGTTACTATCTCTGCTCAACAGTGCTATGCCCCCACCTCTTCTGTCTGCCTCCCTATCCTCCTCATCTTTGTCCTAAATCTACTTCCCCGACTCTTGAGGCCATGTCCCCTAGTTCCAGTCTCACCTATCAGTAGAAACAACTTTCCTGCCTCTATCTTATCTGTCCCTTTCATAATTTTATATGTTTCTATAAGATCTCCTCTCATTCTTCAGAATTCCAGTGAGTACAGTCCAAAGCAACTAAATCTCTCCTCAGAGTCTAACCCCCTCGTCTCTGGAATCAACCTGGTGAACCTCCTCTGCACCAGCTCCAAAGCCAGTACAATCTTCTTCAAATAAGGAGACCAGAACTACACACAGTATTCCAGGTGCGGCCTCAGCAGTACCCTGTACAGTTGCAGAATAACCTCCCTGCTCTGAAATTCAGTCCATCTAGAAATGAAGGCCAACATTCCATTTGCCTTCTTGATAGCCTGCTGCACCTGCAAACCAACCTTTTGTGATTCATACACAAACACTCCCAAATCCCTCTGTACAGCAGCATGCTGCAATAATTTACCATTTAAATAATAATCTGCTCTTTCATTTTTCCTTCTAAAGTGGATGAACTTACATTTACCAACATTGGACTCCCATCTGTCAGACCCTTGCCAACTCACTTAACTTATTTATATTTCTCTGCAGGCTCTCCATATCTTCTGCACAATTTGCTTTTCCACTCAGTTTAGTATCATCAGCAAACTTGGACACACTACACTCAGTCTCTTCTTCCAGATTATTCATGTATATCACGAATATCATTAATGTATATCCTGAGTTGCAGGCCCAGCACTGACCCCTACAGTACACCGCTCTCCACTGATTGCCAACCAGAGTAATGCCCATGTACCCCAACTCTCTGCTTTCTATTAGTTATCCAATTCTCTATCCTTGCTAATATGTCACCCCCAATTCTAGGCATCCTTATTTTATGGATAAGTCTTTTATGTAGCATCTTATCAAACGCCTTCTGGAAATCCAAATCAATAACATTCATCCGTTCCCCTCTATCCACTGCGCTCATTATATCCTCAAAGAACACCAGTAAATTTGTCAAACAGGACCTGCCTTTGCTGAATCCATGCTGTGTCTGCCTGATGGATCCATTTTTTTCAAGCATTTAACCAACTGCAGTTTTTAAATAAACTGACCTATTGTTACCTGCCTTTTGCCTACATCTTTTTTGAACAGTGGCATGACATTCATCTTCTTCTAATCTGCTGGGACATGCCCAGAGTCCAGAGAATTTTGGTAGATCATCACCAAAGCCTGTACTTTAATTTCTGCCATTTTTTTCCGTACCCTGGAATGCATTCCATCAGGACCAGGGGACTTCAGGCCCACAAGTCTGCTTATAATTTAAGTTTATGTTAAGTTATTTTTGTTCTCTGCTTGTAATGTACTGTGCTGCTGCTGCTGCCAAAACAAATATTCATGGCACCACCTGTGCGCATATGCCCATGACAATAATAAACTTGAACTTGCAGATGGAGCAGTGAACCAGAGCATTCCACCTTAAGATTAGTGAAAGGTGTGGGGACCTTGAAATCATATTTCAACTGTTAGAAATTAAGGAAGATGATCCATTAAATCTGGAGGTTTGTGGATTTACAGTTGGAGTATGATAAAATTATTCCTACAGACACAAGAAATGGCATGGCCCAGATGGTGAAGATCTTTGATGATTGATGTTGCCTTTTTGAGGCAATGCCTCCTTGTATATGCTACCAATGGTAGGGAGGGATGTGCCAGTGATGTATTGGGCATGGTCCACTGCTCTCTGCAGCTTCAAATTGCCATACCAAACCATGATGATGCAACTCTAGTACATAGAGTTTTGTCAAAATTGTTTTATCAATAGAGGTTCCAATTAGAGAGGACATGAAACTGACTTCCTCTTTGAGAACAAAATAGGGCAGGTAACAGAAGTGTGTGTAGTGGAACACTATGGATATAGTGATCATAATTCTATTAGTTTCAAGATAATTATGGACAATGATAGTAGTAGTTCCTTGGGTTGAGGTTCTGAATTGGAGTAAGGCCAATTTTGATGACATAAGGGAGTTGGCAGGCATGAATTGGAATAGGCTGTTTTCAGCAAAAAGATACATGATAAATGAAAGCCTTTTCAAAGATGAAATATTGAGAGCACAGAACATGTTATGTTCTTTTTAGAGTAAAAGTGAAAGCTATCAGATTTAGAAAATCTTGGTATTGAGGAATATTGAAACCCTTGTAAAGAGAAGGAAGGAGGTGCATATCAGGTATAGGCAGTTAGGATCAAATGAGACACCTAAGAAATATAAGAAATGCAAGAAAACTTTTAAGAGCAAAATTAGGAGGGCTAAAAGAGGATGTGAGATTACCCTGGAAGACAGTTAAAGAGAATCCCAAGGGTTTCTATAGCTACAGTATATTAAGAACAAAAGAACAGCAAGGTACAAAATTGGTCCTCTTGAAGATCAGCTTGGTAATTTATGTTGCAGCCAAAAGAGACCGGGTCGATCTTAAATAATATTTTTGGATCTGTATTTTTTCTTGTCTCACTGCTGCCATCAGGTAGAAGGTACAGGAACCTCAGGACTCACACCACCTAGTTCAAAAACAGTTATTACCCCTCAAACATCAGACTCTTGAACAAATGAGAATAACTGCACTCATTCTATTTCTGGTGTTCCCACAACCAATGATCTCACTTTAAGGACCCTCGACTGGTTATTTCTTGCTCTTGTTATCTATTCTATGTATTTATTTTTGCATTTGCAGTTTGTTGTCTTCTATGCTCTTGCTGTTTCATTGATCCTGTTTACAGTTACTGTTTTAGATTTACTGAGTATGCTCACAGGAAAAAGATTGTATGTGGTGACATGTATGTACTCTAGTAATAGATCTTACTTTGAACTTTACTCAGGAGATATAGAGCTGAGGCAAAAGAGTAGTAAGGTCATTGACTGTATCCAGATTAGTGACCTGGAAGAGGAAATATCAGCAATCGAGGCAAATTAGGATAGATAAATCCTCAAGGCCAGTCATGTCCCCTCTGACCTTGTGTGAGACTAATGCAGAAATTGTGGGGGCTCTAGCAGAGAAATTGTAAATGTCCTTAGTTACAGGTGAAGTACTAGAGGACTGGAGGATGGCTAATGTTGCCCTATTGTTCTAGAAAGGCTCAAAGAATAAATTGGATATTAATAGGCTTGTAGCCTAACATCAGTTATGGCTAAATAATAAATATCTATATTAATGATTTAGATGATAATGTAGTAAAATGTATCAGCAAATTTGTGGATTGCCCCAGGATTAGGGGCATAATAGATAGTAAGGAAGACTATCAGTGTGATCCAGTCAGCTGGGAAATGGCAGTCGGAATTTAATGCAGACATGTGTGAGGTGTTGCACTTTGGGAGGACAAACCAAGGTAAGATCAACACAGAGAATGATAGGGTTCTGTGATGTGCTGTAGAACTAAGTGACCTTGAAAGTGACATCACAAGTAGATTGAGTTGTAAAGAGAAGTTTTGGCACAATGATGTCCATAAATCAGGGCTCTAAGTACAGGGATATGGATGTAATGTTAAAGTTGTAAAAGGCATTGGTGAAGTCAAATTTAGAATAGTGGGTGAAATTTCAGTCTCCTACCTACAGGGGAGATATCAATAAGGTTGAAAGATTGCAAAAAAATTTTACAAAGATGTTGCCAAGATTGAAGGGCCTGAGTTACAAGGAAAGTTTGAATAGCTTACAACTTCATTTCCTGCAACACAGGAGAATGAGGGGAGAGCTTATCGAGGTGTATAGAATTATGAAGTATGCGTTCACCCTATCTCTACTCCTCAGGTTGGATGGGGCTAAAAAGAGAAGTCATAGGATAGGGTGAAAAGTGAAATATTAAAGGGGAATCTGAAGGGAAACCATCACTCAGGGTGATGCAGATTTGGAATGAGTTGTTCATGGAAATGGTAGGTGCAGATTCAGTTTATACATTTAAGAGAAGTTTAGATAGGTACATAGGTGGGAGGGGATTGGAAGGATACAGTCTGGGAGCAGGTAAGTGGGACTATGTAGAAAGTCAGTTTGGCATGGACTAGATCAGCTAAAGGATTTGATTCTGTACTGTAGTACTCTGTGATTCTACTTTTGTTAAAGTGTTCAGTACAATTCTAACCTCCTTAACCTCATAAGAAAGTAAAGACTCTAGCATGAGTGTGTGTGTGTGTGTGTGTGTGTGTGTGTGTGTGTGTGTGTGTGTGTGTGTGTGTGTGTGAGAGAGAGCGAGAGAGAGAGGGAGAGAGCGAGAGAATGGGGACTTTAATATCTACCATTAAAATGGCTCAGTAGCAAAGTTGACTGTAGGCATTATTGGATAATCAGTAGTTATCAGAATCTTTGACAAATAGCGAAACAACCAACATGACAGGAAAACAAAATGGCTTAATTTTAGTAGTTACTCATCTATCTAGCTTAAATACATCTGTCAAGGACAATGCTTCTAGGAGTAACTATGGTGCTGTTCATATGGTGACAGTCTAAAGACAACCTCTCTTGGAGACTGTGTGGCATCATTGTGATAAATGAAATGGATTCACAAGAGTTCTGTCAACTCTGAATATAATATTGAAATGATTTAGGGGACTAACTTCATTCAAAAGGGCTTCTGGAAGACCACATCAATTCTGTTAGTCTAAGTTATGACATAAGAATTATGTTCAACAGCAGAAGCAGCTTTGAGGAATAGAGCTAAGTGGACTTGCAGTCAATAGATTATATTTTTCAAGGATATTTCCACCCCTAGCAATGGTGAAACAGTGAATAAATGCAAAAGACAAAACTAACAAACTTTGACCTCTTGTAGTTTGAGGGCTAATTTCAACAACTTCATCAATGGCCTTCCCTCTACGATGAGGTCAGAACTGAAGTTTAAGCTGTGTTTAGTTCCTTTCACAACCCCCCAGATAAAAAAGCAATCTGTGCTCATATGCAGTAAGACCTCCATGCAGCCACAGCCTACAGTGTTCATTGTCATTATGGCTCTGGGCCTCTAACCAACAGAATTCAGAAGGTGACCTCATTAAAACCATTCAAATGGTGAAAGGCCTTGATAGAATGGATGTGGAGATGATGTTTCCTCTGGTGGGAGAGTCTGAGATCAGAGGACACGGCCTCAGAAGAGAAGGGCACCCTTTTAGAATGGAGATGTGGAGGAATTTCTTTAGCCAGAGAGTGGTGAATCTGTGGGATTCTTTACCACAGGCAGCTGTGGAGGCCAAGTCTTTATGTATGTTTAAGGCAGAGGTTGATAGATTCTTGATTGGTCAGGGCATGAAGGGATGTTCATTGATCCTGTTGCAGTTACTGTTCTATAGATTTGCTACATATGCCCGCAGGAAAAAGAATCTCAAGCTTGCATGTGGTGACATGTATGTACTCTGATAATAAATTTTACTTTGAACTTTTAACAAAGTTAGAAATCTCTTGATAATAGTAAGAAAGGTTTGGTATTCGTTAGATTTGGTGTACATCAACAGCTAGCTATTACACAAAATACTCTGCAGATGCTGGGGTCAAAGCAACATGCACAACACGCACAACTCAGCAAGTCAAGCAGCATCTGTGGAAACGAACAGTCAACTACCTTGACTATACCTCTTCCCACCCTGCCGCATGCAAAAATGCTATTCCCTAATCCCAGTTCCTCCGTCTCCGCCACATCTGCTCTCAGGATGAGGCTTTCCACTCCAAGACATCTCAGATGCGCTCTTTCTTTAGGGATCGTGATTTCCCTTCTGCCGTCATCAATGATGCCCTCACCTGTATCTCCTCCATTTCCTGCACTTCAGCCCTCACCCCATCCTCCCGTCACCACAACAGGGACAGAATTCCCCTTGTCCTCACCCACCCCACCCCAGCAGCCTCTGGATCCAGCATGTTACCTCCACAATTTCCGCCACTAAGCACATCTTTCCCTCTCTACCCCTCTCCGCTTTCCGCAGGGATCATTCCCTCTTCAACTCCCTGGTCCACAAGTCCCTCCCCACGGATCTCCCACCTGGTACTTATCCCTGTAAGCATAAGTGCTACAACTGTCCCTACATCTCCTCTCTTACCACCATTCAGGGCCAAAAACAGTCCTTCCAGGTGAGTCAACACTTCACTTGTGAATCTGTTGGGGTCATCTATTGCATCCGGCACTCCCAGTGCAGCCTCCTCTACATCAGTGAGACCCGACACAGATTGCGGACCGCTTCATCGAGCACCTCCGCTGTGTCTGCCACCATAGACAGGATCTCCCGGTTGCCACCCACTTCAACTCTGCTTCACATTCCCATTCGGATATGTCCATACGTGGCCTCCTCTACTGCCATGATGATGCCAAACTCAGGTTGGAGGAGCAACACCTCATATACCGTCTGGGTGGTCTCCAGCCCCTTGGCATGAACATTGAATTCTCCAACTTCTGATAATTCCCTCCCCCTCCCTTCCCCCCATCCCAGTTTCTCTCTGCCTCCTCCTCCAGCTGCCTGTCACCTCCCTCATGGTTCTGCCTCCTTCTACTACCCATAGTGATTTCCCTTACATTCCTTCTTCACCTTTCCTGCCTATCCCCTCCCCCACCCCTTGATCTTTCCCCTTACTGGTTTTTCACCTGGCACCTACCAGCCTTCTTCCCACCCTCCCCCCACCTTCTTTATAGGCCCTATGCCCCCTCCCTCTTCAGTCCTGAAGAAGGGTCTCGGCCCGAAATGTTGACTGTTTGTTTCCACGGATGCTGCCCGACCTGCTGAGTTGCTCCAGCGTGTTGTTCAAACAGCTATCTATTTGTATTTACTTCTGCATTCCTGGCTGACAAGTATGAAATAATGTACATTGTATAACTTATCTGATAAGGTTAAGATATACATAATATAATGATTGGTAGAGCCCAAGAAAATACTGAGCAATAGACGTACCTTGATGTCTTATGATCCCTGATGGTAGATAAGATTGGGAAGAGATACAGAATATTAGTAAGTAATAGAATATTAGAGCAGGGAGATTATTGTGCAGCTTTATAAAATATCGTCAGGCCACAGCCAGAGTACGGCATGCACTTCTGGTTACCATACTATAGGAACAATATTATTGTACAATAGAGGTCATAGAGGGGATTCACCAGAATGTTGCCTAGAATATAGTTTTTAACCTATGTGAAAAATCTGAATAAGCTGTGTTTGTTTTCCTTGGAACAGAGGAGGCTGAGGGGGTACCTCACTGAGGTATACAAAATTATGAGGGCCATAAATTAGGTAGATAGTAGGATACATTTCCTTATGGCAAAGGCATTAAACATTGGTTTAGGAAGAAGTTTAGAGGAGATCTTAAGATTTTTTTTCACCCAGAGGGCGTTGAAATCTGGAATGCAGTACCTTGGTTGTGAACGTAGTTACTCTCATAACATTTGAGAAGTTTCTAGATGAGCACTTGAATTGCTAAGGTTTAGCAGGTTAAAGATCAAATTGGGTAAATTGAATAGTGTTAGAGGGGTACTTGATGATTGGCATGGTTGCGATTAAACAAATGGTTTTGCTGTGCTCTATAATTCAGTGACTCATTGAAATGAAATGCATCGATAAACAAGATACAGATCAGTCATGAATTATACGCATGGCATTAAAAGCTTGTGAGCCATCTACAATTCATTAACCCCTCAAAATAACTGAAATTGGCACACACCGGTAATCTGAATCGTAAGTGAAAAAAATGCATCAAAAATGCAAATGTAAAATGAATGGAATTTATAATCTGTGCAGAACAACAAAGAATCAGCATTACTGTCAATAGTGCTTGTACCTGCTCTTTCTTTGCTTCAGAGTTGGTTTGATGACTTATGGAGGAAGTTTGAGACATGTTCATCAGGAGAACGATTATTTGGATTGCCTGTCCAGGATTATGAACTACTACAGAAAAATAAGTAAGTATTATTTAAAACTTCCCACGCTGGTTAATTTATTTCTTTTTGCACCCAGGTCTAAACAGATCTTCAGATGAACCTGGGAAACAAGACTATGTAAATAGAAGTAAGGCCAATACAAAAACTTTTTCAAAGATGTGCTGTAAAAAAGGCAATGCTAAATGGATTCTTTTATGTTACACAGTGCTTTGACAGGGTATATAAACTAAAGTGTGGTTTGTGGCTCAAAAATCAGGCACTTCATAATCAGGCATTTCATAATCTGCATTATGAAACCAGCTTAAATCCTTTATTAGCTGCTTCTGAATAAAGTCCAATGGCAATTTACTTTGCTTATCAGCATAGACTAGTTGGTCCGGTGGATTGAAATTTCAATAAAATTTACACTTCATTTGATATATGGTTTCCCAGCTTCTTTGAAACTCATAAAAAAGAGCAAAGCAGGAGCACAGTAACATTTCAAAGTTGATTTGAATTCGTGTAAATATTACAATGCCCACATATATTTGCAGGTACTTTCCTACTTACCAGTGAAAGGAATTTGTCCAAGTTGCTTTTACTGAAAACCTACTTTACACAGTATAGAGGTTTTCTGTATTACACAAGCCTAAGTAACATACTGGATTGAGTTTTGGATAACAATTAATAGAAGTGGGATTATCACCAACACTGACATGATTTTGAATAGTCCAACTACCAAGCTTCTAAACCTGGGCTACTGTAGCTCTCGCTGCAACTGAATTCTTGACTTTCTCATCAGGAGACCATAGTAACGATCGGTGATAACATATTTGGGTCACTAGTTTTCACACGTTGTTTGTTAATGACTTGGATGACTGAATTGATGGTTTTGTAGCCAAGTTTGTCAATGGTACAAAGATAGACAGAGGGGCACTTCAAAGATGCATGCTTAGCCCAGTGATCTCATCTCTCTACACTTACGACTCTGTGGCTAAGATCTAAAAATTTCAAATAACTTCACTATTCACTATATTGGTAAAATCTCAGATGGTGATGAGGAGGCATACAGAAATGAGATAAATTGGTTGAGTGGTGTTGCAAAAACAACCTCACATTCAATGTCAGCAAGTCCAAGGAATAGGTTGTAGATTATGAGAATGGGAAGCCATAAACACCAGTCCTCATTGAGGGGTCACTGGTAGAAAGTGTAAGCAGTTTTAAATTCCTGGGTGTCAGAATCTCGAGGTTCTATCCTGCATCTAACACATTGAGGCAATAATGAAGAAGGCACACCAGCAGCTCTACTTCACTGGGAATTTAAGGATATTTGATGTGTCATCAAAAACTTGCAAATTTCTATAGATGTATGGTGAAGAGCATTCTGACTGGTTGCATCATAGCCTAGCACAGATTCACAAGAGGCTGCAGAGGGTTTGAGAATCAGCAAGCTCCATCACTTTCACTTTCAACCCCCCACTTTCACTGAGGACATCTTCAAAGAGTGGTGCCTCAAGAGGACAGTGTCCATTAGTAAAGTCTCTCACCATCCAGAGCATGCCTTCTTAGACCTTAAGGCATAGGAGCAGAATTACGCCATCTGACCCACTGAGTCTGCTCTGCCATTTGATCAGGGCTGATTTATTTTCCTTCTCATCTCCATTCTCCTGTCTTTTCCACATAATCTTTGGCACTCATACTAATCAAGAATTTACCAAACTCTAATTATACCCAATGGCCTAGCTTCCACAGCCACCTGTGGCAATGAATTCCACAGATTTGGCACCTTTTGACTAAAGAAATTCCTTCTCACCTCAATTCTAAAGGGACACCTTTCTATTTGGAGGCTGCACTCTCTCACTATTGGAAACATCCTCACCTTGTCCACTCTATCCAGGCCTTTCAATATCCGGTAGATGTCAATGATACCTTTATTTTGCTAAATTCCAGTGAGTACATGCCCAGAGACGTCAAATGCTCCTCATATGGTAACCCTTTCATTACTAGGATTATTCCTATAAACATACTCTGGATCTTCTTCAATTCCCACACACCTTTCCTTAGATTTGGGACCCACAACTGCTCACATTCTCCTTATGTAGTTGAACCAATGCCTTATAGGCCTCAACATTACATCCTTGATTTATATTCAAGTTCTCTCAAAATGAATGCTAACATTGCATTTGCCTGCCTCACTACTGACTTAACCAGCAAATTATCCTTTAGGGGATTCTGCACTAGGACTCCCAAGTCCTTTGCACCTCCTATTTCTAAATTTGCTCTTTGTTTAGAAATAGTCTACGCCATTATTCCTTCTACCAAAGTACATAACTACACACTTTCTGATGTGTGTTCCATCTGCCACTTCTTTACCTGTACTCTTCTCTGTCCAAGTCCTTCTACACTCTCTTTACTTCCTCTAAATTTCCTGCCCCTCCGTCTATCTTTGTACCATTGACAAACTTGGCTACAAAGCCATCAATTCTATCATCCAAGTCATTAACATATGATGTATGAAAACCAGTGGACCCAACACTGGCCCCGCAGAACTCAACTGGTCATTGACAACCAACCAGAAACTACCCACTATATTTTTACTCTTTGCCTTTTGTCAGTCAGCCAACCTTCTATCCATGCTAGTATCTTTCCTGTAATACCATGGAATCCTATCTTGTTCAGCACCATTATGTGTGCAAACTGGTCAAAGGCCTGAAAATCCAAGTAAGCAACATGCACTGACTCTCCTTTGTCAATCCTGCCTGTTATTTTCTCAAAGAATTGCAACAGATTTCTCAGGCAAGATTTCTCCTTAAAAGGAAACACACTGACTTTAGCCTATTTTATCATGTGCCTCCAAGTACTCTAAAAACTGCTCCTTCTGCCGTGCTTCACAGTTGGGATGAGGTGTGGTGTGCAGTGCCCTTTTTCCTCCAAACATAGCAGTGTGCATTTCTGCCAAAAAGTTCAACTTTTGTCTCATTTGTCCATAGAACATTGTGTCAGAAGTCTTGTGGAACAGCCAGGTTTTTTTTTCAAACAAGAGACATGCAGCAATGTTTATTTCTGAAGAGCAGTGGTTTCCTTCATGGTATCCTTCCATGAACAACATTCTTGTTCAGTGTGTTTTTATAGTGGACACGTCAACAGAGAATTTAGCAAGTTCTTGTGATTTCTGCAGGGCTTTTGCTGTTTCACCTCCTTCAGAATTGCACGTTGTGCTCTTACTGTGATCTTTGCAGGATGCCCACTCCTCAGGACAGTAGCAACAATAATGAGTTTCCTCCATTTGTAGACAATTTCTCATTGTGAACTGATGAACATTCAGGTCTTTAGAAATGCTTTTGTAGCCTATTCCAGCTTCATGTGTCTCAACAGTTCTTCATCTAAGGTCCTCTGAAAGTTGTTTTGATCAAAACATGGTGCACATAAACTTGAGAAGAGCAGGCTCTGTCAGGAACCTGACTTTCTATGCCTTTTTTAAAAGGCAGGGCACCTCCAATCTCATCTCATTGATTGGAACACCTAACTCCAAACAGCTTTTGTAGAAGGCATTACCCCAGGGGTTCACGTAATTTTTCCAACAAATACATCAAATATTGGATAATTTTTCTCAATAAATAAATGAACAAGTATAATGTTTTTTTATATTTTTATTTAATTGTGTTCTCTTTATCTAGTTTTAGGACTTACGTGGAGATCTGATCACACTTTGTCATATTTATGCAGAAATAGAAAAAAATTCTATAGGATACACAAACTTTCTAGCACTACTGCATTTCTCCATACACAGCCCTGAGATTCACTTTCTTTCAGGCATTCACAGTAAGTGCAAAGAAACATAATAGAATCAATGAAAGACTGCACACAATAAGATGGACAAACAGCCAGTGTGCAAAATCCACAAACTGTGCAAATACAAGAGAAAAATAATAATAGGTAAATAAGCAATAAATATCAAGAACACAAGATGAAAGGTCCTTGAAAGCAAGTCCACAGGTTGTGTTCAGTTCAGTGCTGGGGTGAGTGAAGGTAAGTGATGTTATCCCCTTTGGTTCAAGAGTCTGGAGGTTGAGAGTTAATAACTCTTCCTGGTAGTGCGAATCCTGAGGCTCCTCAACCTCCTTCTTGATGGCAACAATGAGAAAAGAGCATAGCCTGGATTATGGGCATCCTTAATGATTAACACTGCTTTCTTGTAACAGCACTCCATGTAGATATGTTCAATGCTGGGGAGGGCTTTACCCATGATAGACTGGGCTGTTCCTTCATAATTTTGAGCTCGGATGCAAAATTATTGATCTAAAATGTTAACTTTGCTCCTCTCAGTAAACATGTTGCCTGAATTACTGATTATTTTCAACATTTCTTCTTTTTATTTTAATTTAAAAGTAATGATTTGAAATCATTTTAAAGTGAATTTTAGAATAAGATTCATACCATGTCCTAATTTTTTATAAGTTCCAGCACCTGTCTTAAAGAATAAATGATAGTCTCTTACTTTAATATTAATAGTTTCTGCTTTTGTTGTTTTCTTTCCAGAAAAGAACTAAGTCTTCTGCAGAAATTGTATGGGCTATATGATGCAGTGATGAATAGCATTAATGGCTACTATGATGTTCTGTGGGTGGAACTGGATATTGAGAAGATTAACGCTGAACTTTTGGAGTTTCAGAATAGGTAACTGAAGTAAACAGGCCGGTTTGTTACACTTGTATACAGGAAATGACATTAAACAATCTTGAATCTTGAATATAATTATGTTTTAACAAAATATATATCCTTCAGTTATATTCAACCCTGATACTTTGGGCAAATGCACAACTTCGGCTTCATCATGTTAAAACAGATTGCAAGTAGAAGTAGAATCCATTCAGAAGTCACCTAATCTTTGTTAATGATCCAATTTTTTCACGGTTCAGTTGGTAGGTTAGGTTATACCCTTTTAAAGCAAAATATAGATTGAATGGTTGATTGAAGATCATAAATTTAGTGGATAATTTGCTATGGAAATATTGAGAAGGATAAGATTGCAATTAGTAAGCACAGGAGTGGTATTTCAGGGGTGGAGAACTTGAGCACTCATGCCCAAGATTGCATGTGCAAGCATTTTGTTGGCACACAGTATGCTGAACCACCCAATTCTTTAAACCTGACCCATAACAAAAAGCTACATAGTGATGTTCTTTACTGCCAAATGAAGGAAATTACTTTTTTTTTGCAACCTGTGAGTATGAGATGTTTTCCTAGGAAATGTCTCACGCGGGCTTGGTGTCAGCTAGATGGTTGCAAGAATATGTTAAGTTGGATGATACATTTTGAAATCCTCACAGATCTAATGTATACATCAGGACTTGGATAGTAAGCAGTTGTAGTGACAATACTATTTAGAAATGAAGTTATTTTCAATTATTTTTAAAAGATTAATATTAATTTTTGAACAGGTTTTCTAAACTGCTTCATTTATATTCTAAACTGTCCTTATTATACTTTTATTAATGGTAAAACAGTGAATACTGTGCATGTAAGTAAGCAGCAGGACTCATAATTTTTCCTTAAAAATATTATAGTTATTGTTGCTAATTCATTAATCAATGATAATCTCAGAGCAAAATTACTATAGCACATGAGAGAATTTTTTTAGAAGTTTATAACTAATTTGGGTGTCATCCCTGAGTCCAATCTTGAAGTTGCTCAACCATTCAATATATCATCACTTTCCATTCCTCAAATCCATTTGCCTGTTCTTTTTTCCATAACTTTTGATTTGTCCAGATAAAGGGTCTCAACCTGAAATGTTTATTATTTATTTCTGTCCAGAGATGCTGTCGGACCCACTTAGTTCCACAAGCACTTTGTGCATGTAATGTCCTTGATAAGTAGGATTAAGGAGAATCCCAAGCCTTTTTGTATTTGGGATTAGGGATTAAGAATAAGATAACAAGGAGGGAATTTATGCTTGCAGATGCAAGATCTGTGCAAGGTACTAAAGAAATAGTTCATGTCAAGATTCACCAAGGAGGACATGGAAGGTAGTGAGATCAGTGTGGTGCTTCCTAATGGGCAAGAGCATTTTGAGATCAAGAAGGAGGAGTGCTGTTTTTTTTTAAAGAATATTAAGACAGTTGACCCCAGGGCCTGACAAGATATATTCCAGGTTTTTAAAAGAAGCAAGGGAGCAGATTGCTCGGGCCTTTATGAAGTTCTTTGTATCATCACCAGCAACAGGCAAAGTCCAAGAGGATTGCAGAATACCTAATGTTTTCTCTTCAAAAAAGGAAATAGGGATAATCCCAGAAATTAAAGGCTGATGAGGCTCAAATCTGTGGTAGGAAAGATATTGGAGAGGACTCTTGGTGTTATGATTTGTGTGTATTTGGAAATGCATGACCTGATTAGGGACAGTCAGCATGACTTTATGTGAAGCAAGTCATGTTTCAGGATGTGATAAAAGTGATTGATGAAGGCAGAACAGTGGAAGTTGTCTGCATAGAATTTAGTAGGGCATTTGACAAAGTCCCTCATGGTCAGCTGATCCAGAAGATAAAGATGTTTGGAATTAGAACTGGCTTGCACATAGAAGGCATAAAATAGTGATGGAAGGGTGTTTCTCTGGCTGAAAGCCCATGACCAGTTGTGTACTGTAGGGATAAGTTCTGGGACCTCTGTTGTTTGTGATATACTGCATATAAATGACTTGAACTAAAATATAGATGAGTGAGTTAATGAGTTTTCAAACAGTATATAGGGCTGTTAAAAATTACAGTGCGATATACAGTATATCATTTACAGATATGAGCAAAGTGGTCTGATGGAGTTTAGTCCAAGCAAGTGTGAGGTGTTCACTTTGTGAGGTCAAATTTATGTACAGAGTGATCTTGGGATCCAAGTCCATAATTGCCTGAAAGTGACCACACAACATTAGTAAGACCAAGGAATTGATTGTAGACTTCAAGAAGGATAATTCAAGTGAAAATACACCAGTCCTCGTCGAGGGATCAGAAATGGAAAGAATGAGCAGTTTCAAGTTCCTGGGTGTCAACATCTCTAAGGATCTATCCTGGGCCAAACATATTAGTACAGTTACAAAGAAGGCACAACAGTAGCTACACTTCAATAGGAGTTTGAGGAGAAATGGTATGTCACCAAAGACACTCACAAATTTCTACAGATATACCATGGAGAGCATTTTGACTGGTTGCATCACCACCTGGTATTGAGGGGGCCACTGCACAGGATCAGAAAAAACTGCAGCAAGTTGTAAATTTAGCTAGCTTCATCATGGGCACTAGCCACTCCAGCATTGAGGACACTTTCAAAAGTCAGTGTCTCAAAAAAGCAGCATTCATCATTAAGGACTCTCATCACCCAGGACATGCCCTCTTCTCATTGCTACTATTGAGGAGGTACAGGAGCCGAAAGACACACACTCAACATTTCAGAATCAGCTTCTTCCCCTCCGCCATCTGACTTATGAAAGGACAATGAAACCATAAACAATTCCTCAGTATCTTTTCCTCTCTTTTTGTGCTACTTATTTAATTTCAAAGATTCAAAAGTACAATTTAATGTCAGAAAAATGTATACAATATATATCCTGAAATGCTTCTTTCTTTGCAACCATCCACGAAGACAGAGGAGTGCCCCAAAGAATGAACCCAAAAGTCCCCGCCTGTGTGTAAGTGGCAGTGAGCAACAAACCCCCCTTCCCCCCACCGGCAAAAAAAAAGCATCGCCACCACCACTGAGCACTCAAGCGTGAGCAAAGCAACAGCAAAGACACAGACTTGTAATTGCCCCAAAGAGTTTCACCACTATTTGATATAATACAGGTTTCTCTCTCTCCCTAATAAGGGAGAAACAGGCGTCTTCATTTTCCCAGTGAGCGGGGAGAGATAACAAATAACTTGCTGGTTTACGATGTTAAAAGTGCCATGTCACTTTTTTCAATACCTGTGCCCAAAAAACGACGCACAGCCTCAGATATCCTGGCTCTCCCAATGACACACGGGTCTCCTGTCATGACACCAACCCTCGATCCGCCCGTCTCCAGAGCCTCTAGATCCTAGGCTTCCAAATCTGAACCAACTCTTAGACTGAGGCTTTGGCGTGCTGACCAACCACAGCCAGTTGTGAAATCCGCGAGCAGGTCCCACTCTCACAAAGAACCATAGTCAGCGTGTAACTCCAGGTCAGGATCTTCAAAAGAACCCTGAAAGGGAAAAATAGAGATATTAAAGATGGAAATAGGGCTGTTTCTGAAGATGCAAGCAAAGGAGTCGCCATTAGGTGCCATTAACCCTCCTAATTTATATTTTATTTTTATATATACTTTTTGTAAATTATAGTTTTTATTACTATCTATTGCAATGCATTGTTGCATCAAAACAACAAATTTCACAATATATTCTGGTGATATTAAACCTGATTTTGATTCTGGAAGTAAATAGTTTAGTGAAGAAGATGAATGGGATGCCTATCTTCATAGGACAGAGCATCAAGCATAAAAGTATGGAAGCCATACTGCAGCTGCTTAAGACTTTGGTTAGGCTGCACTTGGGATATTTTATGCAAATTTGGTCACCTCCTTACAGGAAGCATATGGAGGGTTTAGAAAGGGTACAAAAGGAGTTTACTAAGAAGCCACCTGAATGACAGGGTATGAGCTGCAAGGAGAGGGTAGACAAACTTCGGTTGTTTTTTCTGGCGTGTTGGATTCTGAACAAAGACCTGATAAAAGTTTATAAAATTATAAGAGATATTGATAGAATAGGCAGACAGATTCTATTTCCAGAGTACTGTACATGTCAAATGCTAGAGGGTATGCTTTTAAGATGAGAGGGGAGAGCTGAAACGAAATGTGTGGGACTGTCTTTTTTGCAGAGTGGCAGGTGCTTGGAACAGGCTGGCAGGGGTCATGTTAAAAACAGATACCATAGTGGTTTTTAAGAAGCTTTTCAATAGACATGTGAACTTACAGAGAATGGATGGATGATTTAGTTTTAATTTGCAAACATATATGATAAAGACATATAAGGACTGAAGAGTCAGTTCCTGTGCTATTCTGTTCTATGGTTTATGTTCTAACTCAGAACCAAAAATATAATGATCTTTTTGCTGGAGTTAAAGTCATAGTCAGCATGAGATAGAGGAGAGATAGCAGAGCGATGTAAAAGTAAAGGAGAATTTTACTTACTCAATATTAATCAGGGCCATTTTGATGTGAAAGGCTCAGAAAGAGTAAAATTTTTATATGAAGGCTGGTTTGATGGAAAGACTAGAGAAGGTCATAGTACTGGACATAATCTTAGAATCATAAGAATTATGCAGCACAGAAACATGCCCTGTGATCCAACTTTTCCATGCCAACCAAAGTGCTTATCTGAACTAGTTCCATGTGCTATTTCCCTCCAAAGTGTTCTCATCCAGGTACCTGTCTAAATGTCTCCGGAAGTTGTAATTGTCCAAGCCTCTATCAATTCCTATTGCAGCTTGTATCACATATCCACCACTCTTTATATTAAAAGCCAGGCTTCAAGACCCCCTTAAATTTTTTTCACTCTCCTTGAAGCCATGACCTCTAATTTTAGACTCTCCTGCACTCGGAAAACAACTGTGACCCATCACCAATGCCACTAATGATTTTATATACCTCAATAAGTTCATCCCTCAGCTTCCTATGCTCTAGGAAAAGGAATTGTATTCTTTCCAGTCTCCTTGAAAAGCTCAAGCTGTCCAATCATGGCAACATCTTTATTAAGCTTTTCTGTACCCTTTCTAGTTTAATGACATTCTTCCTTATGGCCAGCTGACCAAAACTGCATACAAGTACAGAAATGTTGACAAGTGGTTGGGATGTCAGTGGGGGAGGTCTTTGAAGTTAGTGACTATAATTTTTTAAGTTTTAAGGCGATTATGAAAAGGAATAGGGTGATCTGGAAATTAAGATCTTTGATTAAGGAGGGCTTATTTAATCTCATTAGCAAAGCTGGGGAAAATGAAACGGGTGGCTTCTACTTGCAGAAGAATCTTTATTAAGCAAGTAAAAATCATTGAAAAATGAAATAGAGTTCAGGGCAAAGATATTCCTGTAATGATGAAAAAGAATGACACTAAGTCCAAGGAATCCTGAATGTGAATGGATATTGAGAGCTGGATAAAAATATGTATATAGTTGATATTATGGAACATGTTTGCTATATTTGCATTCTACTGCTGCCACAAAACATCACATTTTATGAGTGATGTCAGTGGCAATAAACCTGATTCTGATTCTTATTCTGAATAGGAACTGAAATATGAATTTATGTTGAGTAGGAGGATGTAGTTGAGATCTTAAATGAGTATTTCTCACCTGTAGTCTCTAAGAAAAAGACCATCATGGCTGATAAATTCAGGAAAGAGAATGGTGAAATTCTAGAATATGTTATAAAATTACAGGTTCAAGATATCTTAGTGGGCTTAAAGATAGATAAATCCCCAGAATCTGATGGGATCAGGTCAAGGCAAGTTGAGTTTATTGTTATGTGCACAAATAATATGAAAAACTTGTATTGTAGCCACCGGCAGCACACAATGTATCCCAGGCTGCTATGGAAGGCAAAAGAAACAGATTGCTGGAAACTGGCAGGTAATTATTAATCTTACCTAACCACAAGTGATGCTCCAAGTGACTGGAAAACAGCAGATGTGAAGTATATTGAGGGACTAATTAGCAGAGCAAGTGATATACAGGTGACCTTTTTGTGTTATGGCAACTCAGGTTATGAAAATCACTCCATAAAAATTTGAGATACCGAATAGAAATTGCTCTCATATAATTTTAGTAAAAAAGAGCAAATAAATTACCACTATTTTTAAAATAGCAATTCATATTTCTTAACGGCCTGTTTTCTAGGAATCCAATCCTCACCCCAGCCCCCTTTAATGTAGGAGTCATTTTGTATTAGAATTCATAAGTAGATGAAACAGACCAACTTGTTCTGCAAGCTGGACTTTCCACTGTACTCTCCATACACCCATACTATCATATGGGTGCAGAGATCCCTTCAAACACTGTTTCCTTTGCCGGAGTTGAGCAGGGAAGCATAACGAGCTTTAATGGGCATTTGTCCAAGACAATAAATCCCTGAGGTCTTGTCTTGGATTTTCCTGATTTGACAGCTTGCCTATCCTGGCAACAGTAAAGTGCAGATATAGCCATGGTCAGGGGTTCCGTTTTTGCCACTTAATGTTGAAGAGCTTTTTGAGGCAGACCCTGTGGAAATGGTTCAGTTTCTTGGCATGTTATTGGTATATTTCATGTTTTGCAGGTATAAAGCAGAGTGGGAAGTACTATGGTCCTAGACTTATACCTCTTCTGTTCCAGTCATTGGCATAAAGTCTGCCAAAGACTTCACTTGCTTTTGCAATCCTGGCACTTACTTCATCATTATGATGTTCATTTGATGTTCTGGGATAGTGTGCTACCAAGATACATGAACCTGTTCACTAGGTTGAACCTTTGACCATTAATTGTGAAATTTGGCTCAACATATGTTTTCCCTTCCACTGGCTGATGCATTACTTCAGTCTTCTTAGTGTTGATGGTAAGCCCAAAGTTGATACACACATCAGAATACTTGTCAACACAGTGCAGCATATCATCTTTTGAACCAGTGTTGAGGCATAGTCATCAGCAAAGAGGAAGTCTCTGGTGATATCTGTCATAACAGTTTTTGCTTGGAGCCTCCTAAAATTGAACAGTTCACCATCAGTATAGAATCTGTTGCTGATGCCTGCATCACCATCTCTGAAAGCATCAGTCAACATAGCAGAAAATACCTGATTGAATACTGCTGACGCCAAGGCACAGCCCTGCTTGATCCTGTTTGAGACAGGGAAGGGCTTGGATGTCTCATTATTGTCCTGTATGCTAGTTTGCATGCTGTCATGGAGTTGCTGCACCATGGTGATGAATTTCCTCGGGCATCTGTACTTCACCATGGTCTTCCACAAACCTTCTCTGATAACAGTGTCGAAGGCCTTAGTCAGATTAACAAAGCAGAAGAACAAGTCAGTGTTTTGCTCTTGGCATTTCTCTTGCCAGCTGCCTTGCAACAAACCTCATGTTGATAGTCACACATTCTTTCCAGAATCCACTGTGCCTCTCTGGTAGGAGTCCCCAGTCAAGATGTGAAGCATGATGGTTGAGAAGAAGGCTGGCAAAGATCTTTCTTGCAAAGAACAGCAAGGATAATGCCTGATAATTATCACAGGACTATTGTTTTCTCTTTTGCATATACAGGTGGATGATAGATGTTTCTTTAAATCCCTGTGGAATCGTCTCTTGCTGTCATATGAGTTAGAAGAACTGATGGAACTTTTCTGTTAGCTCTACACCACCATCTTTGTAGGCCTCAGCTAGTATCTGATCATTGTACTTTGCTACTAGAGAGGTGACGTATCGCTTTCTGGATCTCAGCAAAGGGCTGTGGAATATCCAATACTTCATTGACAGATACTTAGAGCAGGCAATTCATGGCTTCATCATTTAAAGTCAAATGACAATACAGAACAGTGTTAAAGTTCTCAGCCCACCTATGAAGAACTTTCTCTTTGTCCATGATTAGCATGTTCCCATCAGCACTAAGGAAAGGGAAGATCCTGATGATGTGGGGACATAGACTTTCTTTGGTTTAACACAGAACTTCCTTTAAACCATACTTATCTGCATTTGCCTGGATGTCATCAGTATCATTGTTCAGACAGGAATCCTGCACCTGATGCAGTTTGTGTTGTATGGTCCTTTGTATATTATTGGAGGCATCCTTTTTTGAGGTTGACTTAGGGTTGTTGAGGAAAGCTTAGAAAAGATAATGTTTCTCTTCCAGCATTTGCTTTATTTACTGGTACTTCCTGGTTGCATGCCCCAAAATCTCTGTAGCACTGTTGTTGACCAGTTCTTGAAGGATTGACCAAGAGGTTTCCACATTCTGATTGTCCAGAGGGGTGGAGTTTAAGCGATATTCCGGAGTGCCGACAAAAGACTGCTTAACGTTGCTGCTTTTCAGCTTGGAGACCTTCATCCATCTTGGGGCTTTCTTTCTTTGTGAGCATCTCTTGGGCTGGATATGAATGTTCAGTTTAGAAAGCCAGACAGTACCACTCCCAGCATCAGCACCTCCCAATCTTATCTCCTCTAACAATCTTATCCACCTCAGCTACTAATGTTTCTGCAGCATTGTCTGTGGTTGTAACTAAGATTTTCTGAAGCTAGTCACCTTTGTGTAATTCTGAAACAGTCATCATTAGTGCTGTGAATACCTGCATCAGTACAAGTGGCCTGGAAGTAATATGAGCCACAAACACATGTTGAAAAATAACATAGGTTTCAACTCAAGTTGCACACTATTTTGAACTACTATGCATGTCTTAGCTCCTCTGGGTGTTAACATATCAGTTGAAGGAAGGACTCAGAAGTCAAGTCATGGAACTTGTGCATCTTGCAATTAGTACTGTTTATCATTATGCCTTTAATTGAAATTGGAAAAAAGGAGTGCAGAAGGTGAGGAAAGTTTACAATTCATCTTTCCAGATAACTGTCTTTCTGTATGTATTCTCTATATCATGTTTAATAATAGTTAATATTAGGTTACAGGTTAGCTTATTGATGTAGATTCATTTCAATTAGTTTTGCATTCTTTCATATGGATTACTTATAGGTGTCGTAGATTACCAAAAGCCTTGAAGGAATGGCAAGCATATCTAGATCTGAAGAAGAAAATAGATGATTTCAGTGAGTCATGTCCTCTCCTGGAGATGATGGCTAGCAAATCAATACAACCAAGACATTGGGACCGAATAGCTGCAGTAACAGGGCATAAATTTAATGTGACATCGGAAACATTCACTCTGAAACACGTTATGGAGGCTCCACTGCTTCAATTTAAAGATGAAATTGAGGTATGATACTAACCTCAGAGGAAAAGAAATTAGCAAAAGCAAATCAGAATTTATAAACACAAGAGATTTGGTAGATGCTGGAAACCTCCAACACCATACACAAAATGCTGGAGGAACTCAGCAAAGTTCGGCAGCATCAATGGAGGGGAATAAACAGTCAATGGGAGATGATAAGTGGAAGAGACAAAGAACTGAAGAAGAGGGAAGCTGTTAGGAGAGGACATTGGACCATGGAAGAAAGAGGTGGAGGAGGAGGTAATGGGCAGAAGGAGAGATGGTAACCAAGATGGAAGATTGAGAAAGAAGGTGGGAGGGGAAGAGTAATTACAGGAAGTTAGAGAAATGGACATTTATACCATTAGGTTGGAGGCTACCCAGATGGAATATGAGGTATTGCTCCTCCTACCTGAGTATGGCCCCAGAGTGTTAGTAGAGGAGTTCATGGATCAACATCTTGGAATGGCAATGAGAAGTCTAATTGAAATAGGTGGCCACCAGGAAATCCTGCTTTTTGTGGCAGATGGAGTGAAGATGCTCATAGAAGTACTCCCCCAGTCTACATTGGGTGTCACTGATGTGGATGATGTTGCACAGGATACAACAGATAACTTCAACAGACTTACAGATGAAGTGTCACCTCACTTATAAGAACTGTTTGGCACCCTGAATGGCATAAAGAAGGTGGAGCACTTGTCCTGCTTTCAGGAATAAGTTCCAGGTGGGAGATCGTTTGGGAGGAATGAGTCGACGAGAGAGTCACATAGACAGCAATCACTGTGGAAAGTGGAAAGGAGGGGGTAGGAAAATATATTTAGTGGTGGGATTTCCTAGGTGATGGAAGTTACAAAAATTGATGTGATGGCTATGGAGGCTCAAAAAGTGATAGATCATGACCAGAGGGCATGGGGTTTTGGAGAAAGGGGATTGTGGGTGCATTGGGATAGGGTGGAAGTTTAGAAGGATTAGAGGTGAGTTGAAGACTGGTTTTTGTGCAAAGGGAGGTTAGCATTTTAAACCCTAAGTCAGATACTGTCTTCAGAAATAGCACATTTTAAAAGAGTTTGGATGAGCATTAAGTACAAGGCCATTGACTAAGACATGGGAAATAGGAAGAGCTAAACTAGATCTTCTTGATGGTATAAAGAAGGTCTTCAGTACTGTAAGGATTACAGAAAACAATAAAGACTGACAACAGATTTTACTGTGTGATGTTTTTCAGGATATCTGTATATCCTCCGTGAAAGAGAAGGATATTGAGGCAAAATTAACTCAGGTGATGCAGACTTGGGTCAGTCAGACTTTGAGCTTTTCTGCATTTAAGGGGCGTGGAGAACTATTGTTAAAAGGACTGGAGACAACTGAAATCATAACAATGATGGAGGATAGTTTAATGATCCTGAGCTCTTTACTCAGCAACAGGTATGAAATCAAGAAATATAATATAAATTCTTATCAAGCTAACATAAGAAAGCGTATAATAGATCATTAGCATTATACAGCATAGAAAGAAGTCTGGTAACATACTGTGAATGTTTTCTGCTCTCTTTCTAGCTTAATGATATTTTACCTTTAAGTTATGTGACCAGAACTGCACACAATACACCAAGTACAGTATTACCAATGTTTTATTTAGCTGTAGATGATGTTCCAGCTGTTGTACTCAGTCCTCTGTGAATGAAAGCAAGCTTGCTAATTCCCTTCTTCACATGCTGTCTGCCAACATCACCATTTTCAGGGAACTGTGTACTTGTTCTCTAAGTGGCTCTATTCTATAACATTTGCCAGGGCTCTGCCAATACTGTCCAAGCCTAGCCCACTTACGAATTCCCAAAATGCAACACTTTGCAGTTGTCCAAACGAAGTTCCATCTACCATTATTTGACCCATTTTCCCAGTTCATATCGACTTGGTCTGGCTAGAAGGTGAATGAATCAGTGACTAAGTTACTATGAACTTTGTAGAAAGTATAAAAGAGGTACCTTTTATAAACATATTTTATTAAGTTGTCTGCAACATGACACAGTCTCCAACACCACAAAAATCATTGTGTTACATACCTCCAGGGCTTCAAGAGGATGATCTCTTTGTTAGGATTGTACAATAATAGTTAACAGAAAATCGAGGAACAAAAATGCAGGGAGATTGTAGAATCTTGCAAAAATAATCCGGTTGTAATAGAACATAGAATAGTACAGCACAGTACTGGCTCTTTGGCCCACAATATTGTGATGATCTTTTAACATACTTCAAGATCAATCTAACCCTTCCCTCCCACATAGCCCTCCATTTTTGACTTCTCCGAATCAAACTCTTGTCTAATAACAAATAAACTCATCTCAGGCATCTAGCCAGGTACAGGTATCAATTTTAACTGACATTTTGATGGCAAACACTGCCACCTTCATCGGGAATTATGCATGGGCATCTCTAGTCAAGTGGTATTTATATCCCCATCCTGATAGATTGGTCCTCATCCAATCAGGTTTCTGCCACCCCACCTTGTTTACAATTGAATTCCGGCTAACAATGAAACAAGTATCTCCACAAGGGCCTCTGTAATTTCCTATTAAGTCTCTCTCAAAGCATGAGGATACACCTAGCCAAGACATTGGAATATATCTACCTTAAATTGCTGTTAATGTGAATATCCTCCAAAACATGTCCTTATCTCTTGAGCAACCATAATAAATACTGAGGAGAAATACTTTTTAAAAATCCAACCTATCTGCTGTGCCTCAAAACATAGGTAGCCCTGCAGATCTCTAAGAGACCTGTTCTCTCCCTAGCCACTCTTTAATTCTTAATACACAATGCTTATAAAAAGTATTCACTCCCCTTGGAAGTTTTCACATTTTATTGTTTTACAGCATTGACTCACAGTGGATTTAATTTGACTTTTTTTGACACTGATCAACAGAAAAGACTCCTTCGTGTCAAAGTGAAAATAAATTTCTATAGATTGCTATAAATTTATACCAATATTAAACACAAAATAATTGATTGCACAATTACTCGCCCCCTTCAAGTTGATATTTAGTAGATCAACATGTACAACACGCTGGAGGAACTCAGCAGGTCAGGCAGCATCTGTTGAAACGAGCAGTCAACGTTTCGGGCCGAGATCCTTCGTCAGGACTGAAGATGCCACTTTAGCTACAATTACAGCCTTGAGTCTGTATGGATAGGTTTCTATCAGCTTTGCACATCTAGACATTGCAATTTTTCCCCTATTCTTCTTTACAAAACTGCACAAACTGACAAATTGCATGGGAATCATGATGGAACAGCCCTTTTCAAGTCCAGCCACAAATTCTCAATTGGATTGAGGTCTGGATTCTGACTTGGCCACTCCAGGCATTAACTTTGTTGTTCTTAAGCCATTCCTGTGTAGCATTGGTTTTATGTTTGGGGTCATTGTCTTGCTGGAAAACAAATCTTCCCCTAAGTTAAAGTTCTCTTGCAAACTGCATCAGCTTTTCCTACAGGATTTCCCTGTATTTTGCTGCATTAGTTTGCTGCATTAGTTATAAACAGCCCACTTTTTTTTTCTCCTTCTCTTTTGTTTGTTTTTCTTTCTTTTATATTACTTATTAGTTATAGTTATTAGATTAGATTAGTTAGTTTTGCATTATATAAATTTTTTTTTGTTTTTTTTCTTTCTTTTTTCTGTTTTTTTTATATTATACATTATGAAATATTTAGATTTACTATGTCCATACATATATCTTATGGCTTATGTCTTGGTAAACTCATTTATATTGTAACTATTATGTATGTTTTTTTTTCATATGTAATGGAATGTGTATGTTGGTAATTTCTTTATCAATATATCATCTGTATTCTGTCCATATTACTAATATTAATAAAAAGATTTAGAAAGAAAAGAAAGTTTTACCCTCTACCTTCAGAAACCTTGCAGAGCCTTCTGCAGTGAAGCATCCCACAGCATAATGCAGTCACCACCATACTTTATGGTAGGGATGGTGTGTTTTGATGATGTGGTGTTTGGCTTGTGCCAAACATAACATTTGGTCTGAAGGCTAAAAAGTTCAATTTTAGTTTCATCAAACCATAGAACCATTCTTCCAGCTGACTTCAGAGACTCCCACATGCCTTTTGGCAAACTCTAGCTGAGATTTCATGTGAGACTTTTTCAACAATAGCTTTCTCCTTGCCAATCCATAAAGCTGTGACTGGTAAAGCACTCAGGCAACAGTTGTTGTATGTGCAGTCTCTCCCATCTCAGCTACTGAAGCTTGTAACTCCTCCAGATTTGTCATCGTTCTCTTGGTGACCTCTCTCACTTGTCCCCTTCTTGTACAGTCACTCAATTTTTGAAGACAGCCTGCTCTAGGCAGATTTACAGCTGTGCAATATTCTTTCCATTTCTTGATGATTGACTTATCTGTACTTCAAGGGATAGTCAATGATAAAAATGTTCTTGTATCCATTTCCTGACGTGCTTTTCAATAACCTTTTCAGAGTTGCTTGGAGTGTTCTTTTGTCTTCATGGTGAAGTTTTTGCCAGGATATTGACTCACCAGCAGTTAGCCTTTCCAGATACTGGTATATTTTTACTACAATCAATTGAAACACCTTGAATGTACACATTGATCTCCAAATGGACTTCTAAAATCAACTGGCTGAATCAGTGATGATTTGTTTTGTCATATTAAAGAGGGTGAATACTTATGCAATCAATTGTTTTGTGTTTAAGATCTAATAAATTTAGATCACTTTGTAGAGATCTGTTTTCACTTTGACTGAAGTAGTCTTTTTCTGTTGATCAGTGTCAAAAATAGCCAAATTAAATCCACTGTGACTCAACATTGTGAAACAATAAAACATAAAAATTTCCAAGGAGATGATCGGATGGCCTAGTTCATCAGACAATGTATCTCGGAAGCGGTTCGATGATGACCTGGTTTGCACCTTGGAAGCTAGATTGGCAGTATTTCCTGTCTACAGAAAATTCTACTCCCTCACAACCATTGTGTTCAACTTTGCTAAACAGTGATTTGGCCCAGTGGAGAAGAAAGGGGATCTTAAACCATCATGGCAACCAAACAGGAGGGAAGGGGAGATTTACCACTTGAGAGATGAGATAAAGAATCTGAACAAACAAATTTAAAAACAGTTCACCTGACGAAAAAGAAAGTGTTAAAGGTCTAACCAGCAAACTGTTGAAACAGCTGTGCAAGCTCAGGAGGGTGGAGTAACAGTGAAAACGAAGAAGAGAGAAAGAGAGTGCAGTTTGTTAAAAACCCATTCAGGTTCACCAAGGTTCTTCTCTGCAGTGAAAATCTGGCACCCGAACCAGCTCAAAGCAAGAGGTGGAAGAATTTCTGTGGGAATCACACAGCAATCCCCATAGGAATCAAGGACTAGAATTCAATCCAAGAGTCCCCATCAAGAATCCCAGCAACTGAGCTGAACGTGGCAGAGCCCAAGTGGCAGGAAATCCAGGATATCAAGAGAACTAAGCTGGAAAATGGCTGAAGGATGCTTTGTTCTCAAGGAAGAATATTCCTCCACAATTATCCAGTTCAAGAACATAAGAAATAGGAGCAGGAGTAGGCCATCTGGCCTGTCGAGCCTGCTCTGCCATTCATTAAGAGCATGGCAGATCTGACCATGGACTCATATCCACCTACCTGGCTTTTCCCAATAACCCTTAATTCCCCTACTATGCAAAAATTTATCCAACCTTATCTTAAATATATTTACTGAGGTAGCCTCCACGCCTTCATTGGGCAGAGAATTCCACAGATTCACCACTCTCTGAGAAAAGCAGTTCCTCCTCATCGCCATCCTAAATCTATTTCCCCGAACCTTGAAGCTGTGTCCCCTTGTTGAATCTCACCTATCCGGTGGAAACAACTTTCCTACCTCTGTCTTATCTATCCCTTTCATAATTTTATATGTTTCTATAAGATTTCCTCTCATTCTTCTGAATTCCAGTGATTACAGTCCCAGGCGATTCAATCTTTCCTCATAGTCTAACCCCCTCATCTCTGGAATCAACCTCAGTGAACCTCCTCTGCGCCACCTCCAAAGCCAGTACATCCTTCTTCAAGTATGGAGACCAGAACTGCATGCAGTACTCTAGGTGCAGCCTCACCAGTACTCTGTACATTTACAGCTTAACTTCCCTGCTCTTAAATTCAATTTGTCTAGCAATGAAGGCCAACATTTCATTTGCCTTCTTGATAGCCTACTGCACCTGCAAACCAACTTTTTGTGATTCATGCACAGGCACTCCCAAGTCCCTCTGCACAGCAAAATGCTGCAATTTTTTTACTATTTAAATAATAATCTGCTATTCCATTTTTGCTTCCAAAGTTGATGACCTCGCATTTACCAACATTTGTACTCTATCTGCTAGACCATTGCCCACTCACTTAACCTAACTATATCTCTCTGTAGATGCTTTGTATCTTCTTGCTTTTCCACTCAATTTAGTATCATCAGCAAACTTAGATACACTACACTCAGCTTCCTCTTCCATATCATTAATGTATATCATGAATAGCTGTGGGCCCAGCATCGACCCCTGTGACACACCATTGAATGCCAACCAGAGTAACACCTATGCATCCCAACTTTTTGCTTTCTGTTAGTTAACCAATCCTCCATCCATGCTAATACATCATCCCCAACTCTATGCATCCTTAGCTTAAGGTAAGACTTTTATGTGGCACCTTATCAAATGCCTTCTGGAAATAGGACAATCTCTCTCCTCAGCATGGAGTGCAAGATATTCTTCTCAGTGCTTGTGAGAAGGCTGACCTCTTATACTTAATGGAGAACCACTATATCAACACATCTGTCCAGAAAGGAGGCATCCCGAGTTTTTCTGGCTGCCTTGAACACACCTTAATAATCAGCCAATTGATCAGTGAGGCCATAGAAACATAGAAAACCTACAGCACAGTACAGGCCCTTCGGCCCACATGTACTTACTTAAGAAATTACCTAGGGTTACCTATAGCTCTCTATTTTTCTAAGCTTCATGTACCTATAAAGGTGTCTCTTAAAATACCCTATTGTATCCACCTCCTGCACCGCTGCTGGCAGTCTATCCCATGCACTCACCTCTCTCTGCGTAAAAAAAAACTTATCCCTGACAACTCCTCTGCACCTACTTCCAAAACCTTAAAACTGTGCCCTCTTGGTACTACCCATTTCAGCCCTGGGAAAAAACCTCTGACTATCCACACAGTCAATGCCCCTCATCATCTTATATACCTCTATCAGGTCACCTTCCATCCTCCATCACTTCAAGGAGAAAAGGCTGAGTTCACTCAACCTATTCTCATAAGGCATACTCACCAATCCAGGAAATATCCATGTAAATCTCCTCTGCACCCTTTCTATAGTTTCCACATCCTTCCTGTAGTGAGTTGACCAGAACTGAGCACAGTACTCCAAGTGGAGTCTGACCAGGGTCCTATATAGCTGTAATAGGCAGAAGAAAGGTGACCTAACAGTTGTCTGGTTAGACCTAGCAAATGCCTATGGATCAATTCCACATGTCCTGGTTGGCCTGGAGCACTGCCATATCCCGCCAGTTATGAAAGACATGGTCACCAGCTTCCTAGGAAGATTCAAGCGGTGCTTCACTTCAGCCTGCTTTACAACCAGGTGGCAAGACCTCCAAAAAGGGATTCCAACCAGCTGTACAATCTTTCCCATCTTGTTTCTCATGTCATGCTCCTCATATTATCAGCCCAGACGTGACCTGAAACCCAGTGTTGGAGCCCAGCATCCGACAACCTGAAATACAGGGGTTCATGAATGACATTGCAGTAACCGCTGTAACCCATGTTCAAGCAAGATGAGTGTTGTAAACCCTGGACAATGTTGCTACCTGTGCTAGAATGACCTTCAAGACCAGGAAGTCCAGATACATGATGATCAAAAAGGGTAAGGTTACTAGCAGCTTCAGTCTTCAAGTACAGGGAGAAGTCATTCCATCCATAGAGAACAACGCAGTAAAGTTTCTTGGAAAGTGGTTTAATGCATCAATGATGGACAGCACCAACATCACTGACACTGTAAAGCAGACTGAGGAGTAGCTGAAGAAAATCGACGAAACTGGACTCCCTGTTAAATTTAAGACATGGCTGTACCAAGGCTGCTCTGGCTTTTCATGGTGTACAAATTTCCCATGACCACTGTAGAAGGCATTGAGGAAAGTATATAAGCACTTGCGGAGGTGGCTGGGGATTCCCCTCAAGTTTTTCTTCAGTGGGGCTCTACATGAGATCAGCCCAGCTATGGCTGCCATTGTCATCGGTGTGGAGGAGTTCAAGTTGGCAAAGTGTAGAGTTGTGTTAACCCTGAGGGGTTCTGATGACAAGCTAAACCAAGTAGGATTCAGAACAAAATCGAGACGAAAATGGGCCTCCTACTCGGCCATGGACCAAGTAGTGAGCTCCCTGCAGTTAAGAGACTTCATTGGCAACCTATGCCAGGGATGGCAAAGCCTCGGCTCTGCACACTTCCAATGATGGGGTAGTGCAAGTGCAAAGAATAGGTGTAGTATCATCCAGGCAGAGGTACGGAACCACAAGGAGGAAGGGCAGAGAAGTTGGGGGAATCACTGGGCACTTGTACAAAATGGGATCTTCTTCAGTGGAGCTTTGGAAACTGGACCCCTTCCGCATTTCTTTCCTCCTGTGGTTTGTGTATGATACTCTCCCTACATCACCACAGCTGCACACATGGGGGCTGACAGATGACCCTAACTGCAGGTTTTGTCATCAGTGTGGTTCACTGGCACACATACTGTCAGGAAGCAAAACAGCTGAACAATGCTATAGGTGAAGCCTGCTGTCCCTTGCTGACATACTGGAGCAGGAGAGGTGTAAAAGAGACCAGCTGGCAGAGAGGCAAACAGGACAGTCATTTTCATCAAGGAGAGGGCCATGGTCAGTCATATCAAAGAGGCCTAAATTCAATCTGCTACAAACTGCCAAATTATGGGAGATTAGGGTCAATGTGAGGAGGAAGCTACATTTCCCAGAGCTGGTGAAAACCACACTTTGACCAGACACCGTGGTCCATCGAAGACAAGAAAATTATCCTGGTGGAGCTCACAGTACTATGGGAGGAAGGATGCAAGGAGGCACACGAGATGAAGGCCCTGAAATACCAGTTCTTGGTCCAGGAGTGTAGGATCAAAGGATGGCAAACTTGACTATTCCCCGTGGAGATCAGCTGTAGAGGGTTCCCAGCAAAGTCTGCAAGAAGGTTGCTGAGTGCACTGGGCCTTGATAAAAAGAGGAAAAAATCAAGCAGCTCACAGGATGGGGGAGGAGGCAGAAAGAGCCTCTTGTTGGATATGGAGCAGGCAAGAAGAGTTGAGCTGAAAGTCAGGAGCAGGTGGGCAGTGACTTGGCCACCACTGCTGACCTGCCAGCTGGAAAGTGTTGTGGTAAGGGTTGAAACTCTCTATGAAGGTTGGGCAGCACCTGATGACATCTGCTGCTGGCCAAAGGCTATGGTTACCTCATCAGGTAACTGAAGAGAGCACCCTGGTGTATAATGTAAGATTACTTCGAAGAAATATGTTTTCACATTGATACAAGAAAGTCTTTTTCTGTTGTTCAGTGTCAAAAAAAGCCCTATTAAATTTGCTATGTGACTCAATATTGTAAAACAAAACATGAGAACTTCAAAGGGGAATGAATACTTTTATAGGCACTGTAGCTATAGAAACTGCCAGATCCATCTCACACCCTTCCTTTGCTCTCCAAGTTTCCTTTTTTGGAGTATTCTTAATCATTTTATAGTCATCAAGGGATTTTCTCAATCCCTTAAAGAGAATATATCCTTCTTTTTTTTTCTTGACCGGAGCCTCAAATCACTCACTATTCCATTGGCTAACCCAAGCTCATTCCATAGGAGGAAATCCAGCATTGCACCTCCCAAGTAGCATCCTCTATGTATTGAGTCAGAAAACTTTTCTGGACTCATTTCACAAATTCTATCTTGTTCATGTCATTAACACCTTGGTGTCCCAGTCACTATCACTAATAAAACACTATTATTCTTACAACTGTGAGTAATTTCTCAACACACCACTTTAATTCCTGCCAACTACTAGGACGTCTATAATACAGACCCAGAAGAGTGACCCTCCCCTTCTTGTTTCCAAATTCTACCCAGATGTTTTCACTGGATGATACTCAAGAATGTCACCTCTAAGTGCTTTGCTGTTACATCTTCCCTTATTAAAAAGACTACACTCCCTCCTCACTTACTTGAACCTTTGTCACACCTGTGGCATTTGTATTCTGGAAGCAACACCCCTCATCAGCGATCCTCACCACCCAGGCTACTCTCTTTTCTTGTTGCTGCCATCAGGTAGAAGGTACAAGGGCCTCAGGACTATGTTCAAGAACAGTTATGACCCACAACCATCAGGCTCTTGAACAAAGAAGATAACTACACTCTCTTGCCCATCCATTGAGATGTTCCCACAATGATGATCTCACCTTCAGGACACTATCTTGTTATCTCATGTTATGAACCCCGTAACTGGGTCACTTACCAGCAAAGATAGAGAGGTCCGTTGAAGTCTGATGGTACTATTTTTAACAGTATTTATTAGTAAAAATACACAAAAATAATATCAATGCAAACACAGAGACAATACACATCGTCAACACTAAATCTAAAGTGTGGGTATAATAATAATCAACAAGAAACAAGCTCTATCGTTGTCAAGGGGATAAATGTATTGTCCGATGGAAATATAAAAGTCACTCAGTTCATGCAGGCTGCAGCCTTTTGTTGGAGAGAGAGAGATTTGGAAAAACTTGCCGGCTTTCCTTTTTTATGATTTCGATCCATCAGAATCTTGTTGGTGTGGCCGTTCACTTGTGGCCTCTCCTTTAGCTAAGCCGTTCTTCCATGATGAGCTTGCTACCCTGGCAAGGAGGGCGCACACGGGCCCTCACCGGCGTTCGCTATAAAACGCTGTCACTGGCTTTCCAGCGTTTCTCCTGGTGCGTCTAAAGGGGTTGTTCCCCAGACCCTCTTTTATCCTTACCCATGGGGTCTCAGATGTCAGTCAGGTTGGGATGATGCAATCCCTCAACCAGCCCACTCTGGTCATCCCCTGAGGGGCTTCAATGAATAGTACAGTACTCAATACACAATTTCGTCTCTAAGAGACAATAGCCATTATCAGGGGTTTTGTTTTCGCTGAGGTCAGGACACATTCCAAAACCTTGTGGATTCTCTCTCACTTCCTGGGTCCCAGACCCGAATTAATAGCGATCTTGTGATTCTCAAAAAGGAGGGGGCTACTTTGTACCCTTTGGCCTCTCAGAGTTGTGGCGCATTCGTAACACACATTACTTATTGTTATTCATTTATATTTGCATTTGTGCTGTTTTTTGTCTTCTGCACCTTAGTAGATCTTTCATTGATCCTGCTATAGGTAGTATTCTATAGATTTACTGTGTATGCCTGCAGAAAAATTAATCTCAGGATTATATATAGTGATAAATATGTACTTTGATAATAAATTTTCTTTGAACATTGAGCTGCCAAACCTACCCTTTTTCAGCCATGTTTCTGGTATAACGTTCTAGAGCTCAAACCCAATACTCTCTTCCTGACCTGTTAAACCTTGAGTATTGAACTAAAAGCAGTTTAACTGAGTATTCCTGTTCCTGCAAGTGGCCAAGTGACCTAATGATCGTCTAGTGATCTGAAGGTCGCTAGTTCGAGCCTTGGCTGAGGCTCGTGTGTGTCCTTGCAAGGCACTTAACCACACGTTGCCCTGTGACGACACCGGTGCCAAGCTGTATGGGTCCTAATGCCCTTCCCTTGGACAACATTGGGGCGTGAAGAGGGGAGACTTGCAGCTTGGGCAATTGCCGGTCTTCCATTAAAAAAAACCTTGAAACTTTCCAAGGCGCAAATCCATGGTCTATCAAGACTAACGGAGGCCTACTACTACTACCTAATTCTACTATAACTATCATGAATACTGGATTTGCTCTTGCTGGCTACTGCTTCGTTGCTTGTTCCAGCTCAGACTCCAACTCCATTACCAATCTAGTTTAAACCCTCCTGTGTAACATTTCCAAATTTCTAAATGACTAAATAGTAATTAATAAATAGTAATTCAATCAGTTTTAAATTAGTTATGCAAAGGAACAAGATAAAGTTCTAAACAAAGAGAATGCACATTTTGACAGTATTAGGTAGGAACTTACAAAGGTTAATTGGAATAGGATGATGGACTTCGACATTCTTATATGAAAAGCTAAAAGTTTCATAGACATGAGCTGAGTTAGTCAGACCTAAGGTGTATGCTGTACATAGTTAGGCGACCACCAGGAGAAGTAAGGAGAAGAGAGAGACAGTACAGGGTTTCTCTGTGGCCATTCCCCTCATTAACAAATATACCCCTTTGGATACTGATGGAGGGGGAAGGAGAAATGAACCTTCTGGACACAGCAGCAGAAGCTAGGTTAGTGGCACTGAGACCATCTCTGAGGCTTAGGGAAAGGGTAAGGGAAAAGTCAGACTGAGCAGTGGTAATAGGACAGACAGGAGATTCTATGGCTGCAAATGAGATGATGGGATGATGTGTTGCCTCCTGGGCTCCAGGGTCGTAGTGTAGAACTCTCAGCAGCTGCAGAGCATTCTCAAAGAGAAAGGTGAACAACCGGAAGTCATGGTACATGTACCAATCAATGGTATAGGTAGAAAGAAGGATGAGATCCTGTGCAGTGACTACTAGGAGTTAAGTGAGAACTTAAAAAGCAAGACCTTAAGTGGACTGATCTCTGGATCACAGCCAGTGGCTTGTGCTAGTGAGGATAGAAATAGATAGCTCAAATGAATGTGTGGCTGAGGAGCTGGTGCAGGGGGAGGGATTATTAGGATCTCTTCTGGGAGAAGGATGCTCTCTACAAGAGGGATGGTTTGCACCTGAACTGGAGAGAGATCAATATACTGGCTGGGAGATTTGCTAGTGTTACTCGGGAGGGTTTAAACAAGAGTTACAGGGGGTGGAAACCTGAACAGTGGTGTAGCTAAAGAGAAATCAGGGGATAATACATTAGCCAATGAGTTTAAGTTTAGTCGTTAGGATAGACAGGAGCACAGTAAAGGGAGAGGAAAGATCATTGGTATAAGCTGCATTTATTTCAATGAAAGAGGCTTAACAGATAAGGCAGATGAACTGAGGATGTGAATTGTCTCTAAGGTGTGGGATATCATAGCCATAACAGAAACATGCCTGAGGGAATGATGGGATTGGCAGCTCAGTGTTCCAGAATACAGATGCTACAAGTGAAGCAGATGAGTGGGAGTTGTCTTCATGATTAAGGAAGACTGAATAATGTTCCTTCGAGAGGATAATTGTGAGGGAACCATGCAATGAGGAATATAGAAGGAACTTAAAAACAAAGGAACGGTCAATCCGATGGGATTGTACTACAGGCCCCTGAATAATCAAAGGGAATTTGAGAAGTGGATATGTAGAGAGATTTCAGCTAACTGTATACATAAATGATTTAATTAGTGGGAGATTTTAACTTCTGTGATATTGACGGTGCCAACCATAGTGTGAAAGACTTGGACAGAGTGGGATTTATCAAATGTGTGGATTTTCTTTATCAATATATAGAGGCACCTACTAGAGAGGTGCAACACTGGACCTCCTCCTGGAGAATGAGGTATGTGATGAGGTAAAAATATCTGTCAGTGAACATCATGTCCAGTGCCCATAATTCTTTTAGCTTTAAAACAATTATGAAGAATGCTATGACTGATTCACAGATGAAGTCCTGAACTGGCACTAAACAAGTTTTGGAGCCATTAGGTGTGATCGTTCAAAGGTTGATTTGCTGGGATTTTTTGCAAGGAAAGGGGTATTTACCAAGTGGGAGGCCTTTAAAAGAGTGATGTCAAGAGCTGAGAGCCTGCAGGTTCTGGTTGTGCTGGCAGGCTTTAGGATCCCTGGCTGACAGGAGAATTTGAGACTGGTTTAAAAAAAAGAGAGAGGCATACATGGTGTATGTGTAATTTGCAACTAGTGATCTTTTGATGACTACAAGAAATGTAGGAGTGCACAAAAGACAAGTTAGGAGGGCAAAATAGGACATGGGAGAGCTTGGGAGGGGGGTGGGGACAGACTAAGGCAAAATCTGAAGAGATTTTACAGGTACACTAAGAGTAAAAGGGTGCTAGGGAGAGAAAAGATCAGTATGACTACCTGTGTGGGGATCAAATGGAAATGGGAGAGATTTTTAATGAATCTCTCTCTTCAGCTTTTACTATGAAGAAAATGATGAAAGCTATGGAAATGGGGGAAATTGAATGGTGTGTCTCAGGCAACATAAGGATTATCAGGGAGGAGGTATTGGAGACTAAGAGAGCACTAAGCTTGATAAATCCCCGCGGTCTGACCTGATGCAGGACAAGATGGGACAAATTCAGCATGGTTTCCTTAAACAAAAATTTTTCCCGATGAACCTGTTGGAATTCTTTGAGGAAATTACAGGTAGTATAGATAAAGAGGAAGCAATGGATGTTGTATATTTGGACTTTCAGAAGGGCTTTGACAAGGTGCCACACATGAGGCTGCTTACCAAGTTAAGAGCCCATGGGATTACAGGAAAGTTACTGGCACAGTTACAGCATTGGCTGATTTGTAGGAGGCAGCAAGTAGGAATAAAGGGATCCTTTTCTGGTTGGCTGCCAGTGACTAGTGCTCTTCCACAGGGGTCGGTGTTGGGACTGCTTTTTGTGCTGTATATCAGTGATTTAGATGATGGAATAGATGGCTTGTTGCCAAGTTTGTAAATGATACAAAGATTGGTGGAGGGGAAGGTGGTGTTGAGGAAAGAGGTAGGCTGCAGAAGAACTTAGATGGATTAGGAGAATGGGCAAGGAAGTGGCAAATGAAATATAATGGTCATGCACTTTGGTAGTAGAAATAAATGTGCAGACTATTTTCTAAATGGGGAAAAAAATCTAAAAACCTGAGCTGCAAAGAGTCTTGGAACACCCTAAAGGTTAACTTTCATGTTGAGTCAGTGGTTAGGAAGGCAAATGCAATGTTATAATTCATTTCAAGAGGCCTAGAATACAAGAACAAGGATATGATGCTGAGGCTTTATAAGGCACTGGTGAGGTCTCACCTTGAGTATTGTGAACAGTTTTGGATGAGATTCAGAGAAGTTCACAAGGATGATTCCAGGAATGAAAGGGTTATCATACGAGGAACGTTGATAGCTCTGGGATTATTCTCACTGAAGCTTGGAAGGATGAGGGGGGAATCTCATTGAAACCTTTCAAATGTTGAAAGGCCTAGACAGAGTAGATTTGGAAAGGATATTTCCTATGGTGTGGGAGTACAGGACAAGAGGGTACCGCCTCAGTATAGAGGGATGTCCATTTAAGGCAAAGGGTGGTTGTAGATGGTTCATATTCTGCATGGAGGTCAGTTCCGCAGTGATCTGCTCTGGGACCCCTCCGCTTTGTGATTTTTCTAAATGATGTTGATAAAGAAGCGGAAAGGTGGGTTAGTAAGTTTCCTGATGACACAAAGGCTGGGGTGTTGTGGAAAGTCTTGAGGGTTGTCAGAGGTTACAGTGGGACATCAATAGGATGCAGAACTGGGCTAAGAAGTGGCAGATGGACTTCAACCCAGGTAAGTGTGAACTGGTTCATTTTGGTAGGTCAAATTTGAAGAGAGAATATAATATTAATGGCTGCTGCACAGATTGATAGTGTTGTTAAGAAGCCATGTGGTTTGTTGGCATTCATCAACCATAGGATTGAGTTCAAGAGCCATGAGGTAATGTTACAGCTATAGAAGACCCCACTTGGAGTATAGTGTTCAGTTCTGGTCACCTCATTACAGGACGGAAGAGGAGGAGATCTAACAGGATGTTGCCTGGATTGGAGGGCATGCCTTATGAGAATAGGTTGAGTGAACTGGCCTTTTCTCCTTGGAGTGACAAAGGATGAGGGGTGACCTGATAGATGTGTACAAGTTGATGAGGGGCATTGATCGTATGGATAACCAGAGGATTTTTCCCAGGGTTGTAATGGCTAACTTGATGGCTTGGAAATGGGTACCAAAGGGATATCAGGGGTAACTTTTTCACAGAAAAAGTGTGGATGTATGGAATGCACTGCCAGTGGCAGTGGTGGAAACGGATACAATAGGGTCTTTTAAGAGATTCTTAGATAGGTACATGCAGCTTAGAAAAATAGACGGCTAGGCGGTAGGGAAATTCTAGGCAATTTCTAGAGTAGATTATATGGTTAGCACAAAATTGTGAGCCTTTCAAAGGGCCTATAATGTGCCGTAGATTTCTATGTTCTATGTCCTAAAACAGGGATGGGGAGAAATTTCTTTAGCCAGAGGGTGGTGAATTTGTGGATTTTTTTTTTACCACAGGCAGCTCTGAAAGCCAGGTTGTTGGGTGTATTTAGGCAGAGCTTGACATGTTCTTGCTTGGATATGGCATCAAAGGTTATGGGGAGAAGGCCAGGGATAGTGTGGGGGGGTGGAAAAAGATCAGCCATGATTGAATGGTGGAGCAGACCCAATGGGCCAGATGGCCAAATTCTGCACCTCTGTCTTATGGACATACCAAATCTCCTCAAATTCCTTATGAAATATAGCCACAGCCATGCCTGCTTTGTGGCTGCATCGATATGCTGGGCCCAGGATAGATAGAGGTATTAACACCTAGGAATGAAGAGGACTGGTATGTATTCCCACACCTTACCCTTCCTGATATCCACAATTAGTTCTTTGCTCTTACTGACATTGAGTGCAAGGTTGTTGCAGCTTCTGGGGTAGCTTCATCACATAAAGGCTGATGCATATTTGGAATAAGCTGCCAGAAGAAGAGGCCGATGCAGGCACATTTGCAACATTTAAAAGCCGTTAAGGTAAGTAGATGAATAAGAAAGATTTAAAGGGGTATGGGTCAAACAGGAACACAAATAGGACTTGCTCACTGAGCAACATAGTCAGCATGGACAAGTTGGGCCAAAGGGACTGTTTCCACGTTTTATGACTCTGCGTGATCAGATTATGAAGCTTTCAGGTTTGGGACAATTGTGTGATATCACATATGCATCCTCCCATGTGTGCACTGGTGTTATCTGACTGAAGAATACTCAGCATGCCTGCCTACACTTCTTCAAACATACTTCTAACAAATAGAGCCCTGAACTTGAAACTCATTTTGGCTCAGCAAATGTACTGAATAGAAATGTATTTTTCTAAAAAATTGACTCTAATCCACTTATACTTTCCCAAATGTTTTTCTCTGCTACAGGTATAATTCTTATTACAAGAAGGATATTCAAACCTGGGTGCACAGTCTGACAGCATGCGCGACTATAATAGAACAGTGGCTTTTAGTTCAAAATCTGTGGATTTACCTGGAAGCTGTTTTTGTTGGAGGAGATATTTCCAAACAGCTACCACAGGTAACAAATAGCATTAATCTAGGCATTCAAAATACAAGCTGAGTATAGAGGCAGAAAATCAAATTGGATGATACCCCAAATGCATTCTTACCAACAAAATATATATAACTGCAACACATTGTCCCTACTCCTAAACTTGATGCCCTGAAAGTTGAAAGTCAGCATCTTCTTCATTTCTTTGTTTTCTTACGTAGACACTTTCAATGAACTGTGCATTTGTACTTTCAAGTTCTTCCATTCCAAAACACTTGTCAGTCCCTTGCCATTTACTGTACAGGTTCTATCCTGATTTGAATGTCCAAAATGCATCACCTTGCATTTAGCTAAGTTAAAAACCATTTGCCATTCCTCAGTCCATCTCCCTAAGAGAGCAAGACCACTTTGCAATTCATTGCAACCTGATTCAATTTCAACAAGACTCCCTAATCTGTCCTGGGTTCTGCACATAAGTACCATTACAAAGAAAGCACAACAACACCTTTACTTTTGTAGTAATTTGAGAAAATTCGGGATGTCATCTAAAACTTTGACAAACTTCTATAGATATGTGGTGGAGGACATAGTGACTTTGCATCACAGCCTTGTATGGAAACACCAATGCCCCTGAATGGAAAAGCCTACAAAAAGTGGTGGATACGGCTCAGACAATCACAAGTAAAGCTCTCCCCATAATTGAACATATCTACATAAAGTGGTGTCAAAGGAAAACAGCATCTATAATCAAGGACCTCCACCATCCAGGTCATGCCATGTTCTCACTACTACCATCAGGAGGACAGTATAGGAGCCTCAAGAACTGCACAACCGGGTTCTGGAACAGTTATTACCCCTCAACCATTAAACACTTGAACCAAAGGGGATAACTTCTCTCAACTTCACTCACCCCAACACTGAATTGTTTCCACAACCTCTGGACTCACTTTCAAGGACTCTTCATCTCATGCTCTAAATATTTTTTGCTTATTTACTTATGTAAATTTGCATTTGTAGACTGGTTGTTTATCTGTCTTGTTCTGTGTATTTTTATCAATTCTATGATGTTTCTTTGTATCTATTATGAATGTATGCAAGAAAATGAATATCAGAATTGTATATGGTGACGTATATGTACTTGGATAAATAAATATTTTGAACTTAATTTAATATCAGCAGCAAACTTGCTAATTATTCATATCCACATTATTTGCATATGTTATGAATACTGGAGATCTTGACAGTGACCTTGGTGCTTCCCACTAGCCACATCCTTCAGTCAGAGAATCGACCTTCAACCATCACCTTCAGCTTTATTTTGAGCCAACTCTGAATCCACCTCACCAGCTTGCCTTGAATCCCTTGCGTCCATATCAGCCTGCCACACGGGACCTTATCAAAAGCCTTACTCAAGTCCTTATACCCATAAGTTAAGTCCATGATGGAGATGGCTGAGTCTTCAAACTTCTGCAGTCTTTTACAATCCTGACTGGTTTGGAGCCTCTATAGTGGGCTGTGATACAACCAGTCAGAATGCTTTCCACTGTACATTGATAGAAATTTGCCAGAAATAGAGATTTACCATATATTTTCAAACTCCTAATAAAGTAGAGGTACTGATGTGCCTTTTCCTATATTTTCTATTACTGTCTTTGTTTTTGATCTGATGTTTTTCAGTAATGCCAATGCAATTTCTGCATTCCAGTAAAGTTCTTACCGTGTAAAGTAGTAACTGATTGTATTGTATTTTTTTTTAATCTAGGAAGCAAAACGTTTTCATAATGTTGATAAATCATGGATAAAAATTATGCAACGAGCTCATGAAATTCCAGCTGTGGTCCAGTGCTGTGTAGGAGATGACATTATGGGGCAGCTTCTTCCTCACTTACAGGAGCAATTGGAAATTTGCCAGAAATCACTAACAGGGTAAAGGTTACAGAATCTGTACCCACTCTTAATATACGGCTTATTGGCAGTGAGATATGTTTCCTTAAAACTAAAGTGGTTCTGTTTTGAAAGGAAGGAAATTTGATGGCATCCATTATAATTATTTTCTTTAAAAATATACGTATTTGAGTTCTTGGCATGTTCAGTATTTCTGATGATAATTAACTACCCTTGAAATGGTGGTAGTATGTCAACTTGCTGGGTTGCGCTATTAAGTTGTGAATTACAGGAATGTTTTCTTCTAAAATGAATGAACATTGATAAGTTTCCTGCTGGTGAAGAATAATTAGAATTAGGAAACATTATTAAAAGTGTATGAGATAGCAAAGTTTCTCACTGAATTCTGTTGTTGACACTAAACTTGTAATACATGCATGGTATGCTCCTATATAATAGAGGACAAAGACAAAATGGTAGACATGCTTTACATGGACCTCAGGAAGTTCTTTGTCAAGGTTGCTTATGATAGGGTGGTTTAGAAGTTAATTCACATTGAATCCAAGGTGAGCAAGTCAACTGGCTTTGTGGAAGGAGGCAGAGGATAGTAGAGGAGGATATCTTTTAGATTGAGGGCCTGTAAATAATAGGTGTGCTGCAGAACATTCTGGGCAATTCTAAACTGACATCATAGAGAACATCTTCACATTAGCCATTACTGTCTGGTTTGGTGCAACATCTTCCCATAATATACAGAAATTAAAGCAAACTGGAAGAGCAGCAGAAAAAGGTCATTGGCTGCAGCCTATCATCACTGTAGGACTTGTACTTAGTGACCATTTTATAAGGTACACCTGTACTCCTACTTATTAATGCAAGTATCTAAACAGCCTATCATGTGGCAATACCATGATACATAAGACCATGAGACATAGGAGCAGAATTAGGCCATTTGGCCCATTGAGTCTGCTCCATCCTCCCAACTCCATTCTCCTGCCTTCTCCCCATAACCTTTCACACCTGACCAATCAAAAAACAATCAACCTCCACCTCAAATGCACCGAGTGACCTGACCTGTACAGCCATCTACAGCACAGAATTTCACAGATTTACCACCCTCTTAAAGAAATTCCTGCTCATCTCTGTTCTAAATGGATACCTCTCTATTTTGAGGCTATTCTCTTGGGTCCTAGACTCCCCGACCAAAGAAAACAACCTCTTCACATCCACTCTATCTAGGCCTTACAACATTCAATAGATTTCAATGAGATGCCCCCCTCGTTCTTCTAAATTGTAGTGAGTACAGGCCCAGAGCATTCAGTTGCTGCTCATATTATAACCCTTTCATTCCTGGAATTATTCTTGTGAATCTCCTCTGAACCCTCTCCAATGTCAGCACATCCTTTCTTAAATAACAGGCCCACCAGCTGCTCACAATTCTCCAAGTAAGGCTGAACCAGTGCCTTATACAGCCTCAGCTTTTATATTCTAGTCCTCTTGAAATGAATGCTAATATTCCATTTGCATTCATCACCACCAATTCAACATGTAAATTAACCCGTAGGGAAATCTGCACGAAGACTCCCAAGTCCCTTTGCACCTCGGATTTTTGAATTTTCTCCCTGTTTAGAAAACAGTGTATGCTTTTATTCTTTTGATCTAAGAACATGACCATACACCTCCCAACACTGTATTTCATTTGTCACTTCTTTGCCTATTCTCTTAATCAGTGTAAATCCTTCTGCAGCCTCTCTGCTTCCTCAATATTACCTGCCCCCCCCATCTATTTTCGTATTGTTATGAATCCCGTAACTGGAGAACTTACCAGCAAAGATAGAGAGGTCCGTTGAAGTCTGATGTCACTATTTTCAAACGTTTTATTCGTAAAGGGACACAAAAGTAGGGTTAATACATACATTCAGATAGTGCACATTGTCAACATTCAATCTAAAGCGCGGGTATAGTAATAATCATCATTAAGAAGTGAGCTCTGCTGGTGTCTAGGGGTTAATAGATTGTCCGTTGAAAATATAAAAGTCACACTGAAAGTCTGCAGGCCTCAGCCCTTTGAAAATCGCTGGGTTTTGCGTGGGGCGACCGAGAGAGAGAGATTGGGGGAGAAGAGAAAGAACTTGCCGAGTCTTGATGAATCTTCCGTGAAATCGGGGGAGCGTTGGTTTCCTCTCCCCGATGTTAGTTAAAAGCGGTTTTCTGTGATTCCAGCCACAAATTCCAATCCCGGAATCTAACGCACGTGGCTTCCTTCAGAATGGCTTCCCGCTGCTGCGGGATCACTCTCTCGTGTCTTCTGGGTGCGCCTGAGGGGCTGTCCCCCTGAGACTCTCCTTTATACTTCCTCACAGGGTCGCAGGTGTCAATCAGGTTGGGATGATGCAATCTCTCTCTCAGCCAGCCCACCTTGCCCGAGGGCTTTTCATGTGGTCTCCATGAGACAATAGTTGCTGGCATCTTATTCTGTATCCCTGGTGGGACGTGCAATTTTTCACGTTTCTCTCTCTCTCACTTCCTGGGTCTACTGACCCCCCCCCCCCCCCTCAATGGGTGCTCTTGCGATTCTCACAAAGGAGGGGGCTGGGATCATAACAGTATCATTTGCAAACTTGATCACAAAATCATCAATTTCATCATCCAGATCATTGTCTTACAACATAAGAAGACGTGGTCCCAATACAGACCCCTATGGAACACCACTAGACAGAAAAAGATTCCCTTAGTTCCACTTTTTGCCTCCTGCCAATCCATGCAAGTATCTCTCCTGTAATACTCTGGACTCTTAAATTGTTTAACAGCCTCATTGCAGCACCTTGTCAAAGGCCTTCTGAAAATTCAAGTACGCTATGTAAACGGCAAACATGAGGAAATCTGCAGATGCTGGAAATTCAAGCAACACACACAAAATGCTGGTGGAATGTAGCAGGCCAGGCAGTATCTATAGAAAGGAGTACAGTCAATGTTTCAGGCTGAGACCCGATGAAGGGTCTCAGCCTGAAACGTCAACTGTGCTTCTTCCTATAAATGCTGCCTGGCCTGCTGTGTTCCACCAGCATTTTGTGTGTGACGCTACATAAACCGATTCTTCTTTGTCTGTCCTGCTTGTTATTTCTTAAAATAATTCCAACAGATTAGTCAGGCAAGATTTTTCCTTAAGGAAACCATGCTGAATTCGACCTATTTTTATCATGTGCCTCCAAGTATCCTGAAACCGCATCCTTAACAATTGACTGCAACACCTTCCCATCCATTGAGGTCTGAGTAACTAGCCTATAATTTACTTTCTCCTGCCTCCTCCCCTTTTTGAAGAGTGGAGTGACATTTGCAATTTTCCAGTCCTCTAGAGGCATGCCAGAATCTATTGATTCTTGAAAGATCATCACTAATGCCTCCACAATATCTTTTAGAACCCTGGAGTGTAGTCCACCTGGTCCAGGTGACTTACTTACCTTTAGACCTTTCAGTTTCCCAAGCACCATCTCCCTAGTAATAGCAAGAGCCCCTTTGATACTCTCGAACTTCTGGCACACTACTATGGTGCACACTGATGCAAAATATTTAATTCATCCACCATTTCCTTGTCTCCTGTTACTATCTCTCCAATGTCATTTTTTACCGGTCCAATATCTGCTCTTGCCTCTCTTTTACTCCTCCTCCTATGCCTACCTGCCTGTCTTTTCAGTCGATTTTGTATCCTTGGATATTAAGCTCCCAACTACAATTGTTATTCCGCAATGACTCTGTGATAACCACAATATCATACCTTCTGATCTCTAACTGCACTACGAGATCATCTACCTTATTTCATATACTGCACTGAAAAATAACACCTTCAGTTCTGTATTTGTCACCCTTTTTCTTTTTTTCCCAAATAGTCAAGAGATTCACGTGATGCATGCAAACATAGTAAAGAAGTTCAGTTGTTCAGACTAACCACATTAGACAACAAAGATTTTGATTCCTGAATACTTTTGGATGTATCTTATGGATTTTGAGCTGCTGATAACAAAAATCACCATGAATTTTCCCTATCACCTGCCACTTTTTGGAAGTTGCCTTTATTTGTTATTTCAATTCAGAATAACTGATGCCAAGATTAAGGAAGACATATTTGTTGGTCCACAAATCAAACAGGTCATCAATGACAGGCAATTTGCAGTACTTCCGGTAGGACTGGAGAAAATCACATGGAAGGCATTCAAGGAAGTTTCTGAAATTTTCTGAGGAAGCAACACTTTTAAAAATATTTGTTATCTAGTGTCATCAGAAAGGGAAAGAATTGTGATCTGAGTGACTTTTAATGTGGAATAAATGTTGGTGCCAGACATGGTGATTTGAGTATCTCAGAAATTGCTGAACTTCTGGGATTTTCATGCACAACAGTATCTAGGTTTTACAGAGAATGGTGCAAAAACAAAAAGAACATCAATTGAATGGCAGTTCTGTGGCTAAAAACACCTTGTTAATGAGAAAGGTCAGAAAAAAATGGCCAGACAGGTTCAGGCTGACAGGAAGGCAACAATAAGTCAAATAACCATGCTTTGCAACAGTGCAGAAGGGCATCTCTAAATATACAACACATCGAACCTTGAAGTGGATGGGCTACAGCAGCAGAAGACCACAAGAATACACTCAGTGTCCACTTTATTGGGTACAGGAATAGCTAATAATGTGACCACCGTGTGTATATGTGTCCAGGACAAAGAAGCAGGCAGAAAAATCACTGTGGACATTACCCACTCAGTAAACTGCCTTTTCCTAAAACTCTTTTCTGGAAAACACTATAGGGCTATTAAAACAAAATCTTCATGTCATCTTAATAGTTTATTCCCCCCGGCAGTTAAGCTAATCAACCATTTTAGTGAGCCACCCCCATCTATTACCTCAGCCTCTGCACTGCAAACACTTTAACCCACTTTTTATATTACTGTTAATATTATAAATACATTCTGATATTAATGTACTTATGCACATTTTATTTTATATCTTTTTAATGTAATTCATTATTCTGAATAATTGTTGAATGTTATCTTTTCCATTGTATGTAGCGCCAACTCACCACAACAGTTTCCTAACACATAAGTATATGGCCAATAAAGTTAATCCTTGATCTCTGACTCTTGGAGAGTATCCTAACAGGTTGCATCACAGCCTGGTATGAACACCAATCCCCAGGAAATAAAAATAATACAGCAAGTGGTGCATATAGCCCAGGCCATCACAGGCAAATCCCTCTCCACCACTGAGTACCTTTGCATGGAGTGCTGGGACAAGAAATCAGCAACTATCATCAAAATCACCCCACCATCCAAGCCATGCACGCTATTCGCTACTGCCATTAGGCAGGAGGTACAGAAACCTTAGGTCCCACATCACCAAGTTCCGGAACAGTTATAACTCTGCAACCATCGGGCTACTGAACTGGCTTAATCAACTTCACTCACTACAACTGATTCCATGACTCACTTTCAAGGACTTCTTACAAGTTGTGTTAGCAGAATTTCTCAATTCACACAATTTGTCTTTTTTTGCACATTGGTTGTTTGTCATTCTTCATTTATGTATGTTTTTTCATAGATTCTATTGTATTTCTTTATTTTTTTTCTGTAAATGTCTAAGAAAACAAATTTTGAGGTAGTATATGGCAACATATGCTTTGATAATAAATTTACTTTGAACTTTGAGAGGAAGTAGTAGAGATAGTACAATTACAACACAAAAGTCATTGAGACAAATACAGTACATGAATAGGAAAGGTTTAGGTGCATGTGAGTTGAATATAGGCAAATAGGACTAGCATGGACACACCAGTTCAAAGGGCTGTTTCTGTGTTGTGTGTAACACAATCTACTTGTTCCCCATCCATTATGTTTATTACTTTCTCAAAGAACTGTTAAATGCAGTTTTCCTTTAATATTGCTTAATTTAAATTATTTTTCTGATGTTAGGATTCTTGACCATAGTGTGCTACTGATATTTTAAAAACACTATTTCCGACAACCTAAGCAATAATGTTTGTGTTACACTGCATATATTCCTATGATTTGTTAATAGCAACCCCAATGGAAATCTGCTATCTATCAATTATAACAAAACAATCAATATTGAAAATTCAGAGTTAGATAGCATTCTCTGATTTTCCATATGATTTTGTATTCATATTTTGGCAGATACTTGGAAAAGAAAAGACTGCTATTTCCACGATTCTTTTTTGTCTCTGATCCAGCATTATTGGAAATCCTTGGCCAAGCTAGTGACTCACACACTATTCAGGTTTGTTTAAACAGTTTTTATGATATTCTAAAGTCGAAAAACCTATGAAACAAATTAAATTATTTGCATTAGTTTATTGATGTAACCTCTGAAACACTTTTGTAATCAGCAGCAGATATGAACATTATGATTAATAATTCTAAAAATTTTTATTGGATCACTTTGAAGTCTTCTTTCCTGAAGAATCAGTCCAAACTGATTTGATCATTCCTGATTTCCTGCAGCCCATATAAATACAAACCGAACACAGAGACAATTAAGTCCATCTTCAAGCACAACGTATGCAACAAATGCTAACAACTCTCTTTGGATCTGTACAAATATAATATTTGCTGCTCACCAGTAGTTTATCTGCACTACTTGGATACCAATCTATAATTTCTTGGGAAGTCCTGTAGTGATTTGATTCAAAATGAAAGATCCTAAAAAGCCAAAAGGATCAATAATAGAAATATTATTATTCACAATTTACACTGTTAATTTGAACTTTGAAACGGCTAATCAAAACTCTTTCTTAAAATTTGCAAGTATCTGCTAGAGTACAACACTGAGGATGAATGCAACTTTATACATTAGGACATTTGCAGAATAGTTAAGAGGAAGTTAATCATAGGATCTCAGCAGCTCCCCAGAGTCCTGCAAATTTCTCTTCAACTTCTTTATTCACACAACTACTACCCTCCATTCCTCATGCCACCTCCAAACACTATATCATCTGACCATTGGTGTGTGTTTTGGTTCATCTTATCATCTCATCTAAAACTATCATGATCTTGTATACAACTATCAAATCTTTTCTCAACTTTCTTTCGGGAGAAAACATCTCCCATTTAATTTTGTCACTGAAATCCCCCAGGTCTGGAACTCTTTTATTGCACCTTTTCTAAAGCCTTCATATTCTCTTTAACTTTGTGCGATATATTTGTGTGAGCTACTGAAGGAAAGTAGAAATTTAGCTTGTTCTTTAGAAAGTTGTATTGTAAGTTAGTAAAGTTATAAAAGTGTTATAAAATAAATCCAAGAGTTATAAAAGCTCTTGGATTTATTACTTTCAGGGAGAATGGAATTTAAAAGACTGAGGTTACATTATTATAGAACATAGCCATATCCCTCCATCTTCCTTGCATCCATGTGCCTATCCAAATGTCAATTAAAAGTCTCAAATGTATTTCCCTCTACCACCATACCAGGCAGTGCAATCCAGGCATCCATGATTCTCTGAATAAAAAACTCACCCCTCATATTCCCCCTGAACCTACCCTTTCTCACCTTCAATGCATGCTCTTTGGTACTAGACATTTCAACCCTGGATACGGATACTCTCTGTCCACTCTATCTATGCCTCTCATAACCTTTTAAACCTATCAGTTCTCCCCTCAGCCTCTGATGGTCCAAAGAAACCAATCCAGGTTTATCCAACCTCTCGTGGTAGTACCCTCTAAACCAGGCAGCATCCTGGTAAACCTTTTCTGCACCCTCTCCAAAGCCTCAACATCCTTCCAACACAGTAAACCTCTACTAGACTATGAGACCATATTTTGGCAAGTCAGATCATTTGGCTGTACTCCTACTACCTGAATACAGACAGAGCTTAAAAAGCAAAGTTCCAGAGATCAAGACAACTAAGCGGTGCCTTGAGTCAGTGAGCTGGGTTGTGTTCTGTTACTCATCTGAGGACCTGAATGACTACACCAGGTCTGTAACAGACTTTATTAAAGCAGCTGTGAATGAGTGTGTCCCCACAAAATCATTCATGGTTTACCCTAATCAGAAGCCTTGGTTGAACAATGAAATCAATAATTTGCTGAGAGCCAGATCACAGGCATTCAAGTCTGGAGATCAAGGATGCTACTAGAGATGTTGGTATGATCACTTTACACCGCACGCTGTGAGAACAGTGCTGCCAGGATAATCAAGGACACAACCCACCCAGCCAACACACTTTTTGTCCCTCTCCCCTCTGGGAGAAGGTTCAGGAACTTGAAGATTCGTACAGCCAAATTTGGAAACAGCTTCTTTCCAACAGTGATAAAACTGCTGAACAGATCCTGACCCAGATCTGGGCTGTACCTTCCAAATATCCGGACCTGACTTGCACTACCTTACTTTCCTTTTTCTATTTTCTAATTATGATTTATAATTCAAATTTTTATTATATTTACTTCAATTTGTACTCAAGGGAGTGCGAAGCGCAGAATCAAATATCGCAGTGATGATTGTATGCTCTAGTATCAATTGTTTGGTGACAATAAAGTAAAATAAAGAAAGCCATCTCACAAATTAAGTGGAGATTCCTGTCTAGACTGGGATCAACGAGGGATGCTAGACAGCTGAAGATGAAATGCAGGCTGCTTTCAAGAGAGTGAATCCAAGGAAAGCATCTGGTTCAGACAGATTACCTGGTTGATTACTGAAGAGCTGTACTGACTAACTGGCTAATTTATTCACGGAGATCTTCAACCCCTTGCTCCAGCAGTGTGTGGTACCTACCTGCTTCAACCTGTCTCAATGACTATTGTACAGTGGTGAAGAGTTTTGAGAGGCTGGTGTTGAAGCTTATCCACTCTGGTCTGAGTGATGACTAAGATCAGCTCTAATTATCCTACTGTAGCCACAGATCTACAGAAAATTCCATTTCATTGGCTCTTCACACAACCCTGGAACATCTGAACAGCAAAGATGCATATATCAGATGCCCTTTATCAACTACAGCTCAGCATTTAATACCGTCATCCCCTCTAAACTAATCAGTAAACTCCAAGACCTGGGCCTCAATACCCCCTTGTACAATTGGATCCTGGATTTCCTCACTTGTAGACCCCAGTCAATAAGGATTGAAAAATGTATCTCCACCACAATCTCCATCAGCAAAGGAGCACCACAAGAATGTGTACTACCCCCCGCTCTACTTGCTTTACACCTATGACTGTGTGGGTAAGTTTAGATCCAACACCATATACAAGTTAGCGATGATGCCACTGTTGTGGGCTGTTGTGTGATGAATCAACATACAGGAGAGAGACTGAAAACTTGGATGAGTGATGTAATAACAACAACCTCTCACTTAGTGTCAATAAGACCAAGGAACTGATTGTGGATTTCAGGAGAGGGAATCCAGAGATCCATGAGCCAGTAATCATGGGATGATCAGAGGTGGAGAGTGTCAGTAACTTTAAATTCCTGAATGTCACTATTCTGGACCCATCATTTAAATGTAGTTGCAAAGGAAGTCTCTATTTCCTCAGGAGTCATTTCATTTCATTTTTCAATCTTTTTTTATTGATTTCCAAATAAAGAATTTACAAATCAGAAGAGGAGTTTAACAAGTAGATAATATAAAAGACGTAAAAGACAGCAATAGTAAAAACAGAAAGTATATAATGTCAAAATCAAATAAGTAAAATATTATGCTGTTGTATATACAATGGTCAAAAAAACTACAACTCCTCACAGCAATCATTAAAAAAAAAGATTGGAAATTTTATTGATAAAGAAAAAAAAACCCACTAACTAAACTGAAACAAAAAAAAGAAAGAAAAAAAAGAAAAAGAAAGATTGGGCAGTCCAATTGAGGATAAAATTAGAAAAAAAAGAGAGAAAAAAAAACACATCCTTCCAGTCATCTCCGAACCTTCATGGATAAGGATTTTCCACAAAGAGAATAAAGAAAAATAAATAAATAAGTAAAAATAAATAAATTAAATCATGTGAAAATATTGAATAAAGGGTTGCCAGACTTGTTCAAAATTAAAGGATGTATCAAATGTCCAGCTTCTAATTTCCTTCAAGCTTAGACATGACATAATGGAGGAGAGCCAATAGAAAACACTAGGTGGGTTAGATTCTTTCCAGTGTAGCAAAATAGCTCTCCTAGCCAGTAAAGTTGAAAAAGCTATCACATGTTGGACAGAAGCAGACACTTTGCTTGCTTCCTTTGGAATAATCCCAAAAATTGCTGTAAGTGGATTAGGTTGAACATCCATATCTATAACTTTAGATAATATTCCAAACACATCCCTCCAAAAATTATTTAAACTTACACATGACCAAAACATATGAGTTAGAGTAGCCACTTCTGTGTTACATCTGTCACAAATAGGGCTTATATTAGGAAAAATATGTGCCAATTTATCTTTGGACATATGGGCCCTGTGTACTATCTTAAACTGAATTAAGATGTGGTGTGCGCAGATAGATGAATTATTGACTAAATAATAAATTTTACTCCATTGATTATCTGAAAGTGAATGTTGAAGTTCTACTTCCCAGGTGCGTTGAACCCTATCATTAGGCAACATGCGAGCATTCATTAACTATTTATAAATGATAGCTATTAATCAGTTTTGAAAAGGTTTAAACTGAAAAATAACATAAGCCAAATTTAAAGAGTAGGCCAGGGGGTAATTCGGTAAAAATTCATGTAAAAAATTCCTAACCTGTAAATATCTGAAAAAAATGTGTATTAGAGATATCATATTTATCCATTAACTGTGAAAAAGACATTAAACAGTCTTGTAAAAACAAATCTAAAAAAGTTTTTATTCCCTTAATTTTCCATGTTAAAAAAGCCTTATCCAAAGTTGATGGCTTAAAAAGAAATTAGAAAGAATATTACTGGCAAGTAAAAAATCATTTAATTCAAAAAATCTATGAAATTGAAACCAAATTTTTTAAGTATGTTTAACAATAGGGTTAAGAGCTTGTCTACCTATTCTGGAGAGCGAAAATGGAAGAGGAGCTCCTGATAAAGAAGCTAATGAAAACCCCATTACTGAATCTTCCTCCAACTGTAACCATGAAGGGCGATCTTGGTCGTCTATATCATAAATCCAAAAAGTAATATAACGAATATTAATTGCCCAATAATAAAATCTAAAGTTTGGTGAAGCCAGTCCTCCATCTTTTTTTTATTTTTTGCATTAAAAGTTTATTCACTCTAGAGCTTTTATTATTCCAAACATAAGATAAAATCAGAGAATCTATTTTATCAAAAAATGTTTTTGGAACAAAAGGGAACTGCTTAAAATATATATAAAAATTTCAGTAGAATAACCATTTTTATAGCATTTATTCGACCTATCGATGACATCGACATAGGTGACCATTTAGAAAGCACCTGTTGAGTATTTTCAACTAAAGGGAAGAAATTATACCTATATAGGTCTTGAAAATTTTTTGTAATTTTAATACCAAGGTAAGTAAAATGGTTTTTGGCAATATTAAAAGGTATTTGATCATAATAATCAGAATAATTATTAATAGGAAATTCACTTTTATATAAATTAAGTTTATATCCAGAAAAATACCAAATTCCATAAATATAGATAACATAGAAGGAATAGATTTCCTAGGATTTGAAATGTAAACTAATAAATTAACCACATATAATGAAACTTTATGTAATTTATCCCCTTTCTTAATACCCTGCACAGAATTAGAATCCCTAAGAGCAATAGCAAGTGGTTCTAAAGCCAAATTAAATAATAAAGGACTGAGGGCACAACCCTGTCGGGAACCTCTATATAATCTAAAATAAGGAGACTTTTGATTATTAGTTAAAACCGCAGCTACCAGGGCATGAAAAATCAATTTAATCCAGGAAATAAATCCTGGACCAAAATTGAACCTCTTCAAAACCTGCAATAGATAAGGCCACTCCACCCTATCAAAGGCTGTCTCTGCATCCAAAGATACAATACATTCCAATTCTTTGGCAGAGGGGGAATAAATGATATTTAATAATCTTCAAATATTAAAATGTGAGTACCTATTTTTAATAAATCGTGTTTGATCATTTGAGATAACATTAGGCAAGATAGTCTCAAGCCTATTTGCTAGAATCTTAGACAGTATTTTAAAATCTACATTCAGTAAAGAAATAGGTCTATAGGATACACATTCCAGTGGGTCTTTTCCTTTTTTTGCAATCAATGAAATTAGTGCTTCATAAAAAGTTTTAGGAAGGTTCCCAGAGGATGTAGAATCAGTAAACGTTTGATGAAGATGTGGTATAAGCATTTCATGAAAGGTCTTGTAAAATTCTACCATATAACCATCAGGTCCCGGAGCTTTACCTAGTTGCATAGAGGATATAGCCTTGACTATCTCCTCTTGTTTAATAGGTGCATCTAACATATTGGTATCTTGAATTGAAATTTGGGGTATGTTTAACCTTTGTAAAAAATTATTCATAGTCATAGTACTATCAGAGAATTCAGATTTATAAAGATTAGAATAAAAGTCCATAAATATCTTACTAATTTCATAAGGATCTAAAGTTTCTGTTCTATCTGGTTGGTGAATTTTTAAAATCTGTCTTCTGACTATCCCAGCCTTTAACTGACCCGCTAAAAGTTTAGCAGATTTTTCCCCATGTATATAAAATAAACTGTTAGATTTAAAAATTTGCTGTTCAATGGGAAAGGTCAGAAGTAAATCATACTGTGATAGAAGTTCGACCCTTTCTTTATACAGGTCTTCAGTAGGTTTAACTGAATATGCTTTATCTATCTGTTTAATTTTATTAATAAGCACTGACAATTCCGCTTTAGTTTTCTTTCTCAAGGCTGCTGGATATGAGATTATCTGTCCCCTAGGAAAAGATTTCAATGTGTCCCATATAACCAAATTTGACATTCCTTCAGTTGTATTAAATTCAAAAAATATAGAAATTTGCTCCTTAATAAAATTAACAAAATCTGGATCTTGTAACAATATGGGGTTCAATCTCCACTGTGAGAGTTTCAAAAATCTATCCAAAAGCTTAAGGGTTATCTTTAAAGACACGTGATCTGAAAGCACAATGATGTCATACGCACATTCAACAACGGAGTTTAACAGACGTGTATCTAAAAAAAAAGTAATCAATTTGAGAATATTTGTGATGGACGTGTGAGAAAAAAGAGAAATCTTTATCATTGGGGTGCTTATATCTTCAAATATCGACAAGGCCATATTCTAATAAAAAAGAGTTAATACAAGCTGCCGCTTTATTAGGAAGCAACAGATTGGTTGATGACCTGTCAATTGCTGGATTTAAGCAATAATTAAAGTCACCACCCATGATCAGCTTATATTCATTGAGATTCAGTAACTCTGAGAAAAGTTTCTTAAAAAAATCAGAATTATCTACATTAGGTGCGTATACACACACCAGAGCTTCCTTTTGCTCACATAATAAACCAGTAACAATTAAATATCTTCCAGTCGAATCGGTAGTAGTATTAAGGTGTACAAAAGGGATTTTGGGACTAAGAAATATAGAAACACCTCTTGTTTTACTATCCGACAGTGAGTGAAATAAAGGCCCTTTCCAGAAGCAGAAAAACCTGTCCTCATCCTGTTTTCAGATATGATTTTCTTGCGCAAAAATAATATCAGTATTAAGTGTTTTTAATTTCTTAAAAATCTTTTTATGCTTAATGGGGTGATTTTCACCATTCCAATTCCAAGATATTATATTGATTTTATTAACATCCATGTTTAAAATTGAGTTTAATATTATATAGAAGAAATGTTACGCAAGTACAGATTAAACCAAAAGGCGCGGGTACAACCAGAAGAAGTGACGCATTTACGAAAGCGAAATCCATCAAAAGAACTGCCCAATCAAGAAAAGAACCTACTCTAATAGACCCCTCCCCCCAGCCAAAAGATAGAAATGAAGGAACCAATAGGCTGGTCCCATGCTAACCAATAACCTTTGACCCTGTTCTCCATCTTGCAGCTCCGTATAATAAAAAAAAGCAAAAGTCCCACAGAAAATAGTCATAATAAAAGGCACAAACAGAATTCAACTACTATAATGTTATGTCTAACATTAATAAAAACATAATCAACAATGGCCATCTTAGAATCAGCTAAAGTCTCTTAAACACATATTCAAAAGAAAGAGTAAATCCGAGCAAGTAATGTTACAAACAATATTCTTTCTCTCGAAAAAGAAAAGTAAATGAGTGTATATATATATATATATATATATATATATATATCCCACCTAAAACCATAAGTATTGAGACAAATAAAAGAAATAAAAAGATTAATACACAACAGGTCCTACATGGACCTCTAAAGTACAATACAAGACAGTTATATATGTACTAATTATTAATAAGGTAAAAAAAAATTTAAATCGACCACGTCCCATACCAGAGAATGAAAAGGTATAACATGTACTTAACTCAAAAGCTCCATAAACAACTCATACAGCAGATACTTCAAAATTGCCTATTGAGTAATTGGAGTAACTTTAATATTTTATTCAGTAGGTTTAACTTTAAGGTTTTTAATATACTCCCATCCCTATCAAGAGTCTGTTGAGATTTAGCATATAATCAAAAAAAAACTTGGGAAAACCTCCTTAGATCTGTAGTGGAAAGTGTGCTGGCAGGCTACATTACATCCTGGTATGGGAACTACCAAATCACTACAAAAGGCAGTGGATTTGGGCCAGTACATCACATGTTAAACTCTCCCAACTATTGAGCACATCTACATGAAACATTGCTGTAGAAAAGTAGCATATATCATTAAAGGTCATCACCACCCAGGCCATGCTCTTTTCTCTCTGCTGCCATCAGGTAGAAGGTACAGGTGTCTCAGGACTTGCACCACCAGGTTCAAGTACAGTTACTACCCCTTAACGATCTGGCTCTTGAACTAAAGTGGATAGCTACAATCACTTTACTTCTGGTGTTCACACAACCAGTGATCTCACTTTAAGGACTCTATATCTTATTATTTCACGCTCAGTATTTATTGCTATTTATTTATATTTGCATTTGCACAGTTTGTTGTTTATTAACCCTGTTTACAATTGCTGTTCAATAGATATGCTAAGTATGCTCGCAGAAAAGAATCTCAGGGTGACATGTAGTATTCTGATAATAAATGTTACCTTGAACTTTTGAACTTTGAACTATTGTGGGGTGACCAGAACTGTATGCAATACCCCAGATGTGGCCTAAGCAGAGTTTTATAAAATTGCAATATAACGTCCCAAATTTTGAACATTGCCTCAACTAATAAAAGCAAGCATTCTACAAGCTTTCTTAACCACTTTATTGACCTGTGTAGCCACTTTCAAGGAGCTATGAACCTAGATCCCAAGATCTCTCTGCTTAGCAACACTGTTAAGGATCTTGCCATTTCTCAGCAAAAAACTGCAACTGATCAACATCATGCTGTATTCTTTGCCAGTCTTCTATACTCTCCACTTCTCCACCAATCTTGGTGTCATCTGCAAATTTACTATCCTCCCAGCTACAATTTCATCCAGGTCATTTATACACATCACAAATAGAAGAGGTCCCAGCACAGATCCCTGTGAAACTCCACTAATTACAGACCTCCAGCTTGAATAAGTCCCTTCAATTTCTACTCTTGGTCTTCTATGTGGAAGCCAGTTCTAAATCCAAACAGCTAATTTGTGACAGACCCCATGCATCTTAATCTTCTGGAATAGCCTCCCATGAGGGACTATGTTTAACGCATTACTAAAATCCATATAAACAACATCCTCTGCCTCATCAATCTCTTTCGTCACCTTGTCAAAAAACAATCAAATTGGTAAGGCGCAACTTACAATGCACAAAGCTATGCTGACTCTCCCTAATGAAGCCATGGATTTCATAAAGCTCATACATATTATCCCTAAGAATTTTGTCCAACAGTTTCCCTACAACTCACGTGAGACTCTCTGCTCTATAGTTTCCTGGGTTTTCCCTTGTTTGCTTCTTAAATAGAGGTACAACATTAGCCACTCATCAGTCCTCTGGGACCTCACCTATGGCTCAAGAGAACACAAAGGTACTGGTCAAGGGCCCAGCAATCTCGTCTCTTACCTCCTTCGATAACCTGGGGTAAATCCCATCAGGTCCTGGATATCCTAGTACTCATTGTCCTTGACTTCCAAACACCCTAACATATTTATACACTGATCTGCACTGATCTCCTGATCCTCCATATCCTTGTCCTTGGTAAATACTGAAGCAAAGTATTCATTCACATTCTCTACATTCAAGCAAATGTTCTCCCCTTTATTCTTGACTGGTCCCACCCTCTTCCTAGTTATCCACATACTCCTGATGTATGTGTAGAATTCCTTAGGATTCAGCTTAATCCTACTTACCAAGGACTTTTCATAGCCTGTCCTGGCTTTCCTAATTCCCTTCTTTAGTTCTTTTCTGACTTCTTTATACTTCTCATGTGCTTTGTTTGATTCTAACTTCTGAAGATTTACATTCTCTTCCTTTTTCTTCTCGACTAAATTCATTACCTCTCTCGACATCCAAGATTCTCTTATCTTTCCATCCCCATCCTTTCTTCTAACAGGAACATACCTTTCCTGTACTCTGTGCAATTGACCTTTAAACACCCTCCACATGTCTGATGTGGACTTGCCTGACAAAAGGTGTTTCCAATTAACACTTCTTGGTTCCTGCCTAATGCCCTCATAATTTGCCCTACTCCAATTTAATATTATTTCACAAGGATCATACCTATCCTTTATCTTTAGCTATCCTGAAAGTTAAGGAGTTATGGTCGCTGTTCCCTAACTGTCCACCCACTGAAAGTTCAGTCACCTGGCCAGGCTCATTACCCAAGTCCAGTACAGTCCCTCCTCTCATTAGAACATTCACATATTAATTTAGGAAACCTTCCTGGATACACTAACAAATTCTGCCTCATCTAAATTCCTTACACTAAGAAGGTCCCAGTTTATACTGTATTAGGGAAGTTGAAGTCCCCCATGATAACAACCCTATTATTTTTTCCTTAATCTTCAATGTCCCAGTGGCTATTAGGGGGTCTTTAGTACAATCCTATCATGTCTGATCCCTTGATTATGTTTCCCCTGAGTACAGCTGTGATAATGTCGCTGATTACCAGTGCATTCCCAGAAAAGGTTCCAATGATACAAGAACTTGGAACTCTGTCCCTGCACCATCTCCACAGCCATTCATTCATTCATTCATTCATTCATTCATTCATTCATTCATTCTATCACCCCATTCTTACCTGCACTAGTCCATGGCACTGGGAGTAATCCAGAGATTACTACCTTGGAGGTCCTCTTCAGCCTCTTTCCTAACTCTATTTACTCAGTACATAGAACTCTACCAACATGCTTTCCATAGGCAAATACATATTAGTTCTATTGACAAGGATGCATTTTTTTTAGGACATTTCTAAATATCTTACTGTCAATAAACTATTGTTTTAATGTGTATGTGAGAGGTGGTAGCCAGTTGTACATTACAATCTACCATGAAGAGTGTTATAATGATCAAATAATTAATACTTTTTAGTGACGATCTTTGAGGAGTAAATATTAGCCAAAATAATGTTAACTCTTCTACCAAATGTCATAACTGAACATAGGAGAATGAAGGGCAACCTTAGAGAAACGTTTAAAATTATGAGATAATGAGAGGTGGATGATAAGAAACTTTTCCCAAGGATAGGGGGGCCAAAAACTAGAGGGCACAGATTTAGGTTGAGAATTGAAAGATTTAAAAGGAACCTGAAGGGTAACTTTTCATGCTACAGGTGGTGAGTATATGGAATATGCTACCAAAGGAAGTGGTTCAGGCAGGTACAACAGTATCATTTACGAAGCACTTGGATAGGTACATGGAGGGCAGGACTTGGAAGTGTATGAGCTGAATATAGAAAATTGGGACTAGCTATGTGGGCAGCTTCTTCTGTGTGAATGGTTGGTCTGAAGGTTCTGTGTCGATGTTCCATTGCTCTACCACTGTATAACCTATTGGACAGAAGAAATAGGAACAGGATACTTAACTCCTTAAAACTATTTCACCATTTACTAAGATTATACATGATTATGCATAATCCATTTTCATCTCTGGTTCCTTTTTTATCTAAAATTTATCCATGACTCAATGACTCTACTTGATCTGTAGTCAAATGATTAATAGTATTCTGACAATAAATTTCTGTGCATCTCTCTTTCAAATATAAAGCCTTTTATCCTCAGACTATGTCAGTATGCTCAGGAATGTATGACCAAAATGCACAATCTCTGTCTACCCTATCATTCTCTGAAAGTCTTGTTTCAATGAGATAACTTTCATTCTTTTACATTGCAATAGGATATGCCCATTTGCACTGATTCTGCTCATAAATCTTTTTGTAAGAATCAAAATATAAATCATCATTGCACCAACTGCAAGAAAAGAATATTCTTCCTTTGGAATGCTGACCATTACTGTACATAGTGCTTGTTATGTCCTTTCTGATTTGGTTTGTTACTTTATTTCTAATTACGAGATCTCACTGCTTAACTTGTAAATTTATAGCTGTTGATGATTATGTATTATAGCATTTTGAAGCAATTAGCTTTTGTAATCAGGTTGGCCATTTTATATAGTTTGTACATCTCATTTAGTTGCTATTAGTTAGAAGCACTTTGTTAGAAGTTGAAGGAATTTTAATCAATACTTGAGTCTATCTTTCATGAGAATGGCGAGAAATATTATGTTTTTACTTAGCTCCTTGTGTAATGTAACTTGTTGGTGAACAATGAAACCGCCTTCAAACTGCAACTACAGCAGAACTGGAGTTTATCTATTTTCCTTGCTTAAGAAAATGGGAAAGTCTTGAGCGAGGGCAGAATAGTGCTCCAGATGCAATTTAACCAACATTGCATTGAAGATGATTAAGTCATTGCCTACTTATTTGCCTCAAGTACATGCAGGTTATCTTTTTTTGAATTCTTGTACAAATATAGCAATGTCTCTCTGAACACTAGTTTTGTTCATTTCTCACCCTTAAAAAGTTATGAAGTTCTTCCTTCCAAAATAAATTCTGACCACATAGAACACTAAGCATAGCCCATTATGTCTGTGCCGAAAGTGTTTGCAACTTAAATTGGTAAATTGGGTTATTATTGTCACATATACTGAGGTATAGTGAAAAACTCATCTTGCATATCATTCATAGGAATCAATTCATGACAACAGTGCATCAAGGTAGTATAAAAGAAGACAATAACAGAGTGCCAAATAAAGACTGTGACTGTCCGCCTTATCTAAACCACTCAAGATTTTATAAACTTCTATGAGGTTACTTCTCATTCTCTTATGCTCCAAAGAAAAAAGACCCAGCATGAACAACTCCTCTCTATAACTCAAGCCCTCTAAACTATGTAGTATCTTCATAAATCTCTTCACTCTTGCCAGCTTGACAATTTCTTTCCTGTAACAGGGTGACCAAAACTATTCACAATACTCCAAGTGGAGTACACTCGTGACTTATTTAACTGCATCATAATGTCACTACTCCTAAACTTGATGACTTGACTAATAAAGGACAACATGCTAAATGATGTCATGCCTATTGCATGACCACTTTCAGTGAACTATGCTCTTGAACTCCTAGATTTTTCTCTTCCATAACCTTCATCAGTGCCTCTTAGCAGGGCTCCTTAACTTTTTAGAATCAGCAAACTTGTTAATCATACTATGTAAATAATGATTAACAGAGGTCCCAATACTGACCCCTGGACCCCAATACACTCCATTAGTCATTGACATGGTGTGTGGCAATGGGCCAAGTGAAGAGGAAGAAAAGCCATAAGACCATGAGATATAAGAACAGAATTAGGCTGTTTGGTCCATCGAGTCTACTCTGTCATATCATCATGGCTGATCCATTTCCCTCTTGGCCCCAATCTCCTGCTTTCTCCCTGCATCCCTACATGTCCTGACTAATCAAGAATCTATCGCCTTCTGCCTTAAATGTACTCAATGACTTGGACTCCATGGCCACCTGTGGCAATGAATTCCATAAATTCACCTCTCTCTGCCTAAAGAAATTCCTCCTCATCTCCATTCTAAATGGATGTCCCTCTATTCTGAAGCTGTGTCCTCTGGTCTTAGATTCTCCCACTAGAGGAAACATTCTCTCCACATCTACTCTACCAAAGCTTATGTCATTGGTGCTCCAAAGAGCACTATATGAGGTCATTCTTAACCTTGAACACTAGACTCTATAATGAGTCAATCTATAGCCGGGGAAGTGATGATCCCCTCCTGTTAACTGTTTGTGGTAACTTATTTTTTTATTCTTTCTACTTCTCGTTTAATATTTATATCTGTGCACTTGTAATGTGTTGTGGCATTATAATTTCCTTTTGGATCAATAAAGTATCTATCTATCTATAGGCCTAAAGCCATCAAATGCTCTTTATATGATAAGCCTTTCAATTCCAGAGTCATTTTTGTGAACCTCCTATGAACACTCTTGAATGTCAGCATGTCCTTTCTTAGATAAGGGGCCCAAAACTGCTTACAATACTCCAAGTGAGGCCTCAACAGTGCTTTATAAAGCCTCAACATTACATGCTTTCTTTTATATTTTAATCCTCTTGAAATGAATGTTAACATTATATTTGCCTTCCTCACCACCAACCCAACCTGCAAATTAATTTTTAGGGAGTCCTGCACAAGGACTCCCAAATCCCTTTGCATCTCAGATTTTTGTATTTTCTCTCCATTTAGAAAATAGTCAAGCCTTTCATTTCTTCTACCAAAGTGGATGACCATATAATTCCTGACACTGTATTCCATCTGTCACTTCTTTGTCCATTCTCTTAATGTGTCTAAGTCCTTACATAGCTTCTCTGCTTCCTCAACACTACCTGCCACTCCACCTATCTTTGTTTTGTCTGCAAACTTGGCCACAAAGCCATTCATTTCATCATCCATGTCATTGACATACTGTATAACATAAAGAAAAGCAGAACACAGACCCCCTGTGGAACACCACTAGTCAGCAGCAGCCAACCAAAAATGGTTCCCTTCATTCCGAATCTTTGCCTCCTGCCAATAAGCCAATGCTTTATCTATGCTGGTATCTTTCTTGTAATACCATGGGTTCTTAACTTGTTAAGGAGCCTCATGTGTGGCACCTTGTCAAAGGCCTTCTAAAAATTGAAGTACCAACATACACCGATTCTCCTTTGTCTACCCTGCTTGCTATTTCGTCAAAGAATTCCAATAAATTTGTCAGGCAAGATCTTCCCTTAAGTAAACCATTGCTGACATACCTCCAAGTGCCCTGAAACCACATCCTTAACAATCAACTCCAACATTTTCCCAACCACTGAGGTCAGGGTAACTGGCCTGTAATTTCCTTTCTTCTCCTTCTCTCCCTTCTTGAAGAGTGGAGTGATACTTGCAATTTTCCAGTCCTCCTGAGCTATTCCAGAATCTAATGATTCTTGAAAGATCATTTTTAATGCCTGCACAATTTCTGCAGTCAACTCTTTCAAAACCCTGGTGTATAGAATATCTGGTCCAGGTGACTTATCTACCCTCAGACTGTTCAGTTTTCTAAGTACCTTCTCCCTAGTAATGGCAACTTCACTCACTTCTGCCCTCTGACACTCGTGCACTTCTATCATACTGCTAGTATCTTCCAATGAGAAGACTAATACAAAATACTTATTCAGTTCATCCACCATTTCCTTGTCTCTCCCCCCCCCCCCCCCACCCATTACTACCTCTGCAGCATCATTTTCTAGTGGTCCAATATATATACTCGTCTCTCTTTTACACTTTATGTATCTGAGGAATTTTTTGGTATCCTTTTTAACATTTTTTGTCTGGCTTACCTTTGTATTCTATCTTTTCCTTCTTTATGACTTTTTTAGCTGCCATACGTTGTCTTTTAAAAGATTCCCAATCCTCTAACTTACTATTAATTTTTTTCTCTATTATATCCCCTCTCTTTGGCTTTTATATTGGCTTTGAATTTTCTTGTTAGCCATGGCTGTGTCATTCTGCCTTTAGAATATTTCTTCTTCTGATTTGCTCCCAGAAACATCAGCCATTAATGTTCTGCTGTCATTCCTGCTAGAGTTCCGTTTCAGTCAATTTTGGTCAGGTACTCTCTCATGTCTCTACAATTCCCTTTATTCCACCATAAGCCTGATGCATCTGACTTTAGCTTCTCCTTCTCAAATTACAGGGTCTGACCAGGGTCCTAAATAGCTGCAACATTACCTCTCAGCTCTTAAACTCAATCCCATGATTGATGAAGGCCAATACACCATATGCTTTCTTAATCACAGAGTCAACCTGCGCAGCAACTTTGAGTGTCCTAGGGATTCAGACCCAAAGATCCCTCTGATCCTCCACACTGCCATAAATGTCTTACCACACTGTCTTACCATAAATGCTATATTCTGCCATCATACTTGAACTACCAAAATGAACTACTTCACACTTATCTGGGTTGAACTCCATCTGCCACTTCTCAGCCAAATTTTGCATCCTATCAATGTCCCGTTGTAACCTCTGACAGCCCTCCACATTATCCACAGCACTCCCAACCTTTGTGTCATCAGCAAATTTACTAACCCATCCCTCCACTTCCTCATCCAGGTCATTTATAAACATCACAAAGAGTAGGGGTCCCAGAACATCTCCATGCAGAATATGACCCGTCTACAACCACTCTTTGCCTTCTATGGACAAGCCAGTTCTGGATCCACAAAGCAATGTCCCCTTGGATCCCATGCCTCCTTACTTTCTCAATAAGCCTTGCATGGAATACCTTATAAAATGCTTTGCTGAAATCCATATATACTACATCTACTACTCTACCTTCATCAACCTGTTTAGTCACATCCTCAAAAAATTCAATCAGGCTCATAAGACATGACCTGCCTTTGACAAAGCCATGCTGACTATTCCTAATCATATTATGCTCTCCAAATGTTCATAAATCCTGCCTCTCAGGATCTTCTCCATCAACTTGCCAACCACTGAAGTAAGACTCACTGGCCTATAATTTCCTGGGCTATCCCTACTCCCTTTCTTGAATTATGGATGAACATCTACTACCTTCCAGTCATCTGGAACCTCTCCCGTCATCATTGATGATGCAAAGATCATTGTCAGAGGCTCAGCAATCTCTTCCCTCACATCCCACAGTAGCCTGGGGTACATCCCATCTGGTCCCGGTAACTTATCCAACTTGATGCTTTCCAAAATCTCCGGCACATTCCTCTTTCTTAATATCTACATTCTCAATCTTTTCAGTCCACTACAAGCCATCCGTACAATTGCCAAGATCCTTTTCCATAGTGAATACTGAAACAAAGTATTCATTAAGTATCTCCGCTATTTCCTCCAGTTCCATACACATTTTTCCATTGTCAGACTTGATTGGTTTGATTGGTCCTATTCTGTCATGTTGTATCCTCTTGCTCTTCACATACTTGCAGAATGCCTTGGGGTTTTCCTTAATCCTGTCTGCCAAGGCCTTCTCATGATCCCTTCTGGCTCTCCCAATATCATTCTTCAACTCTTTCCTGCTAGCCTTATAATCTTCTAGATTCATACCATTACCTAGTTTTCTGAACCTTTCGTATGCTCTTCTTCTCTTTTTGACTAGATTTACAACAGTCTTGGTGCACCACAGATTTTATACTCTACCATCCTTTCCATGTCTCATTGCAACATACCTACTCAGAAATCCACGCAAATATCCCCTGAACATTTGCCACATTTCTTCACTGCATTTCCCTGAGAACATCTGTTTTCAAGTTATGCTTCCAAGTTCCTGCCTGATAGTCTCATAGTTCCCCTTACTCCAATTAAACATTTCCTTAAATTGTCTGTTCCTATCCCTCTCCAATGCTATGGTAAAGGAGATAGAATTGTGATTACTATCTCCAAAATGCTCTCCTACTGACAGACCTGACATCTGACCAGGTTCATTTCCCAATACCAGATCAAGTACAGCCTCTCCTCTTGTAGGCTTATCTACATATTGTGTTAAGAAACCTTCCTGAACACACCTAACAAACTCCACCCATCTAAACTTCTCACTCCATAGGGAGATGCCAATCAATATCTGGGAAATTAAAATCTACCACCACAACAACCCTATTATTATGACTCTTTTCCAGAATCTGTCTCCCTATCTGCTCCTCAATGTCCCTGTTTCTAAAAAACACCCAGTAGAGTTATTGTTAGGAATAGTTATTCCTATTCCTAACATCCACCCTTAGAGACACCATAGTCAACCCTTCCATGACTTCCTCCTTTTCTGCAGCCATGACACTATCTCTGATCAACAGTGCCATGCCCCCACCTCTTTTGCCTCCCTTCCTAACCTTTCTGAAACATATAAAATCTGTAACTTGAAGTAGTCATTCCTGCCCTTGCACCATCCAAGTCTCTGTAATGGCCACAACATCTTAGCTCCAAGTGCTGATCTACGCACTAAGCTCATTGGCTTTATTCATGATACTCCTCACATTAAAATAGACACATCTCAAACCATTGGACTGAGCGTGTCCCTTCTCTATCACTTGCCCATCCTCCCTTTGACACTGTCTCCAAACTTTCTCTATTTGTGAGCCAACCTCCCTTTCTTCCGTCACTTCAGTTCTGTACCCACCCCACAGCAATTCCAGTTTAAACTCTCCCCAGTAGCCTTAGCAAACCTTCCCACCAGGATATTGGTCCCCCTCGGATTCAAGTGCAACCCGTCCTTTTTGTACAGGTCACACCTGCTCCAGAAGAGGTCTCAATGATCCAGAAATCTGAATCCCCACCCCTTGCTCCAATCCCTCAGCCACGCATTTATCCTCCACCTCATTCTATTCCTGTACTCACTATCACGTGGCACAGGCTGTAATCCCAAGATTTTTAGGTCCTGCTTCTCAACTCCTTTCTTTACTCCCTATAGTCTTTTTTCAGGACCTCCTCCCTTTTCCTACCTATGTCATTGGTACCAGTATATACCATGACCTCTGGCTGTTCTTCTTCCCACTTCAAGTTATCAGAAGCATCCTGGACCCTGGCACCTGGGAGGCAAACTACCATCCGCATCTGACCCCCTGACTATAGAGTCGCCTATCACTGCTGCCATCCTCTTCCTTTCCCTCCCCTTCTGAGCCACAGTGCCAAACTCTGTGCCTTTTAATTGCTGTCTAACCAAAGTTTTATACAGCCAGAATGACTTATTGACTTTTATTCTCAATTCCTTAATCAATGAAGGCAGATATTCTAAACACCTTCTTTAACATCCTTTTTACTTGCATGGCTACTTTTAGGTTACTGTGGACTTGGACCCAAGAGCTTTCTTATATATCAATGCTGATCAGGGCCCTGCTATTAATGGCATACTTTGTCCTTACATTGGGCTTCCTAAAGTGTCTCACTTCATAGATGCTTCAATTAAACACCATCTGCCAGCCATATCAGAAACTGATATATATTCTGCTGTATCCTTTGACCGCCCACAACACTGTCCACAACTCTACTAATGTTTGTATTACCTGCAAACTTATAAATCTATCTACTACATTTTCATCCAAGTGATTTATATACATATGTTGAGCACCTTTACACTATGTCTTATAACAAACAGCAATTAACTCAGAGTGGGTCAATCATAAGCACATATATTTTACTTGCAGCAAGGGGAGACTATCACCAATCAGGCACCAGAGATAACCAAAGAAAAAAAAATTAGTCACTCCTTTATACACAAGTGCATCTACCCATGCCTCAGTTCAAGGACAGGGTGCATTCTGTTTATCTGCTAAAACAATATACTTGGCATTTTTCCAGTAACTACATCCACTACTTGTCTTTCTGCAGTTTGTTATATACTCGGGGTCCATCGGCATAATGTTGTATGAACACTTGTAACAAAGAATGTTCAGTACAGATAAAAATGTTATTTTGTTACTACAAGTACATTTCCACATTCCCTCCTTTTTGTCTTTTCATGACAACACTATGTTTTACCAAATACAGTAATTAAAATATGCACATATATGAATATAAAAGCCCAAACAAAATCCCCTTTGCATCCATTTACTTTAATGAGCACCCATTCCTTTTCTTAATATCCTCTGCTTCATCCTATTATTTCACATAAAAATTATAAAATAGTAACAGCCATTATTATTATAACAATAGTTATACCATAATGCAGAAGGACTTCCCTTGTCCTTTTGTTACCAATTTCTAATCTCTCTTCCTCACGCTACTTACTGTATTTTCTCTTTCTTTTATTCACTACAACATCCTGTAATGCTTCAACTTATAAGTTCAGTTTCCAAAAATTCCACCATTACTTACTCTTTACTAATGCATCCCTGATGCCAGATTTTTGGTGTCCCTGACACTCCTACACATATGTTTCTGGTTGTCATGCTGAAAGCATCAGAATCACGGAAAAAGAAATTGATCCATTCAATTGACAGTAGCACAGATTGCAGTGTATAAAACAGGAGCAGGGCAGAACCCAGTATTTGCTACTCACCTGGAAAAGCTACACAGAGCAAAAAAGCAAACTTACTTTTTGGTGATCACTCCACTGGACTGGAGTTCCCTGGGGGAGGGAGGGGGGATGGGAGTGCGCAGATGGTCACTAGAATTTGGTTTTCATTGAGATCTGAGATTTGGAACCTAAACCATCTCTTTCCAATACCAAGAGCTTCTGATGACCTAGTGGAGTACTATGTAATTTGATTTTTTTCATAAAGATATGATGACCAGTCACAAAAGGTAAAACAAACACTACACAGGTATTACATAAAACTTGGCAACCCAGCCAGGAGTCAGTTTATTAGATAAACGCAAACACACTGGTTAGTATACAAAACACTAAAAGAATCTTATTGTTCAAACTCACTTTTGTTCAATTAAAACCTAGTGAAAGAAAATGGATGTTATAGAAGAAAAGGGTGTCAAAATCCCAAATGCTGTTTTAATCAGTGGCATAACAGGAACAGGAAAAAGATGAGGAAATACCAGGCATTCTAAAAGGATATGGTTCAGACTTCCCAGACTTATTCCTCTAACTCACCCCAGTGCAGAGTTTCCTAAGTCCCTCATAGTAGAGTACAACTTTGGCTCTCCAGTGCAAGGTCTCCAGTCCTTGCTACCATAAACTCAACAGGCAAGCTGTGACCAAAAGGTTTCCTACCATGTAGTTACTTTAGCCAGTCTTTACATTCAGAATGTTGAAAAAGACACCACTCTAGCTTACCTTGGTGAGTTGAAAACCTTAGCAAGGTGCAGTGAGAAAGACTGTGATGAAATCTTGAGAAAGATGTTAACACAGATCAGTAAAACCCTTGCTATCGAGAGTAGGGAAACAGTCACTGTTGAAACTGCTGAAGATGTACGTAACAAAACCACAACTCCTCACTTCATAGCTGACGCTTCTGATACTAACAAGCCAGAAACAGCTCCAGCTGCTATGCAGAATAACTCAGTCCCTGTAATACAAACTAATAAAGTTGCAGTGAATCCAACACTCTCTCCCAGTGACGTTTAATCCTCCAGGTATTCAATGAGTTGTAATATAGCACACCATGCTCGGTAATGACTTGATCGCTCGTGGCAATCCAGTAGGCTCAGAACTTTTTAGGTCGAACCACTTGTCCACATAATGAGGTGGATTATGAGACTTAGCATGCTAGTGTTGAACTGTTCTTGGGTCTGATGGGTCTGATCTTCATATAACACAGAAAACATGTGCAAGTATTCTTCCACCAGCTTCTGACATCATCAAGTTAATAAGCCCTAGAACTTTACAGGCTGCTTATATACAATTAGATTCTGCTTTTGCCACTATGGAAGATGGTGATGAATTGTCTGCCAAATTCATGAACATGGTACAGAACATGGGTGAAAAGCTGTCTGCTTACGTACAGCAGTTACAGGTAGCATTGACTCAGACTGTAAAGCAAGGCGGTTTCTGAAACTGAGGCTAGCAAGCATCTCTTAAAGCAGTTTTGTGGGGGATATTGGAACCGCTCCCTGAACTCAGAGCTGCAGCTGGAACAGAAAAAACAAAACCCACCATCGTTTACTGAACTATTGACATTTCTATGCACCAAAGAAAACGAGCATACTTCCAGAACTGCATGCATGAAACAGCACTTAGGAACAGTGAAACAATGTACAGTATCAGACTGCAGGTGCCTGTAAAGAAGATGATGTAGCACTTCTGTTACTTCTCAACTGACTAAATAAATCGTTGAGCTTCGAAGTCAATTAGCTACTCTACAAACTACAAAACAGCAGAAGGTAAAGCTGAGCTCTAAGCCACTAAAAGGAAAGGCTGGCACAAAAGATGAACACGTCCACAGCCACTGACGAACAGCAAGTGTCAAACTAAAACCTTGGTACTATTTTAAATGTGGTGAAAATAGGTTCATAGCCAATTCTTGTGCTATAAATCCAATCTGCATTAGTAGCAGAAAAGAAGACAGTTTGAAAAGAGATGGAGTGAATGGGAGTCAGGTTATGGTACTCCTAAGCTTCATTTAAAATAGAAATGGTTTCTGTTACGGGACAAACAGGGACTGATGTTGGCAAAGCATGTCCCAAAAGTTTCAAGATCTTGTTTGGTGAAACAAAGTCCAGAAGACAGACTGTTAACCTACGTAAGGGATTAGCTGGCACAACTTGCACTGATCAAATAAGTCTAGCCAGTAGAAAATGCAAATGCTTATTACAGTAGATACAGGATCTCATGTCATACCGTCTCTAAATCCTATTATGATGACAACTTGTCAGACCTACCAGTTAATTCATTAACTTGTTGGAAGTTGAGGGTGCTAACAGACAAGCTGTCCCATACATGGGATATGTAGAAGTCAATGCCACATTCCCAAAAGATTTTATAGGATTAAATGTGGAAGTGCCCACCCTAGAATTGATTGTTCCAGATGTCTCTTTATGTTCACAGCTGTAGTGTTAGTTGGCATGAATACCCCTGATGAGCTGTCTAAAGACTACTCCAAACTGCACAGTATACAGAAATTCTCTCCCAAGTTTGACTACAAACAAGTCATGGAGGTTTTATATATGCAACAAAGATAGCCCTCAGAGGGAAATGTTGGGCTGGTGAGAGTACATGGCAAGGACCCTAGAAAAATTCCAGCTGGGCAGTTTCTAGTCTTGTGTGGATCAGTCATAGTCAGAAGGCTGCATCCTGACAAATGGGCTATCATGAAACACCTATCTTCTCCCTTGCCTGGAGGACTCATAGTAAATACTTGCCTAGTTACTTTGCAAAACAAGCCGCATTGTCAATTATCTGTAGTGATTTCCAATATAACAGCAATTAATGTCTTGATTCCTCGCAGGTGTGTTACAGAACGTAGAAATATACAGCACATTAAAGGCCCTTCGGCCCACAATGTTGTGCCAACCATGTAACCTACTCTAGAAATTGCCTAATATTTCCCTACTGCATAGTCATCTATTTTTCTAAGCTCCATGTACCTATCTAAGAGTCTCTTAAAATACCCTATTGTATCCGCCTCCACCACCTTCACCAGCAGTGCATTCCACACACCCACCACTGTGTGAAAAATTTAACTCTGACATCCCCCCTGTACCTACTTCCAAGTATCTTGAAAATATGCCCCCTTGTGTTAGCCATTTCAGCCTTTGGAAAAAGCCTCTGACTTTCCACACAATCAATGCCTCTCATCATCTTATACACCTCTAATAGGTCACCTCTCATCCTCCGTCGCTCTAAGGAGAAAAGGCCAAGTTTACTCAACCTATTCTCATAAGGCATGCTCTCCAATCTGGGTAACGTTTTTGTAACTCTCCTCTGCACTCTCTCTATAGTACCCACATCCTTCCTGTAGTGAGGTGACCGGAAATGAACATAGTACTCCAAGTGGGGTCTAACTGAGGTCTTATATAGCTTTAAAATTACTTCACGGCTCTTGAACTCAGTTCCACAGTTGATGAAGGCCATCACATCATATGCCTTCTTAATAACACTGTCAGCCCGCACAGCAGCTTTGAGTGTCCTAAGGACACAAACCCCAAGATCTGGCTGAGTCTTACTGCCAAGAGTCTTACCATTAGTATTATATTCTGTCTTCAAACTTGACCTACTGCAATGAACCACTTCACATTTATCTGGGTTAAACTCCATCTGCCACTGAACTAAATTCGGTACAAGCTTTACTTCCATAAGAACCACCAATGAAAATTTCTAGTGAAGCGGAATCTCCACAAGCATCAAGCCCAGAGTTTAACTTTGTTGATTTTTCTATCTCCATAGAGTGGAAGAGAAGACTTAACCAGAAATTACGAGTTCTCCCTGATGTTTTCCCCCATCACTCATATTTCCGATCTATCAACAAAGTGAAACATCAAATCAACCTTACTGATGAAACATCACTCAAACACCAACCTTGACCTATACATCCAGAAAATAGAGAAGCTGTTTGGAAGCATCTCCAAGAACTGCTAAATGCGGAAGGGATCGGAGAGTCTGAATCACTTTTTTCTTCTCCAATTGTGGTGCGAAAAAAGAATGGTGATGTCTGTTTGTGTATAGATTATCAGAAGTTAAACCAAAAGACAATTAAAGATGTCTGTGCACTCCCAAAGCTTGAAGACACTTTTATGGCTTTGACTGGTTCCAAATGGTTTTCAGTCCTTGACCTAAAATCTGGTTATTGCTAGACAGAAGTTGAAGAAGCTGAAATGCCTAAAACCACCTTTGTGTCCACTTGGACTCTATGAATTCAATAGGATGCCTCAAGGAATTACAAATGCGCCAAGCACATTTCAGTAAGTCATGGAGAAATGCACGAGGCAAGTCCTTGACAACATCATGGTGTTCACTAAAGACTTGGATGACCATGAGGAAAGATATGAGAGCCCTAAATCGACTCAGAGTATGGTTTTAAGCTAACTCCAGTAAAGTGCATTTTTGCACAAACTTCAGTCAAATATCTCAAAATATAGTGTCTCATCAAGGAATTCAAACTGACTCTGACAAGATAACCATGGTCAAAACCTGACCAATTCCCAGAGATCTGGAGGAATTAAAGTTCTTCCTTGGAGTTTGAAGTTTACTGAAAGTCATCTGTTGAACATGGGTGATGCTGGTAAAGTTATTGACATTGTGCAAGCTGTATGTGACAGTCCATAAGACCATTAGGAGCAGAATTAAGCCATTCAGCCCAATGAGTCTTCTCCACCATTCCATCATGGCTGATCCTGGATCCCACTCAACCCCATACACCTGCCTTCTCGTCATGTCCTTTGATGCCCAGCCCATTCAGGAAACGATTAATTTCTGCCTTAAATATACCCACAGACTTGGCCTCCTGTGGCAGAGCGTTCCACAGATTCACAGAGCCATCTTATCCAACAGGCAGAACCAGCTGCAGATGTCACCATTGCATTTGTTGGATCCTTGATGATGTATTCAAGTGCTATACCTGACAGATAATGTCAAGAAGATCAGTGTGAAAGATTACCAGTCATTTCTCATCTCTCTGGTGCTGAGATTATAGACACCCAGTTAGCAGATCCTTATATTATGGAAGTCATCAAGCACATGGAAACTGAAGAAAGACCATCCTTTTCAGTGAGAAATGCAATCCCCAGACTACCCTACCTTCTCAGGGAATGGGATCGCCTAGAGCTAAAAGACAGAATTCCCTACAGGAAAAGATTAACTGGAGATAAAACAATATACCACCTTGTTTTACCTGAAAAGTTTCAATCTGATATAGTTAAGAGCCTTCACAATTACTTTGGTCACATGCATTTGATCATACCCTGGATTTAGTCAGAAGCCGATGCTGTTGGTCCAAGATGGCTGCTGATAGAACCATAGAACACTATAGCACAGTACAGGCCCTCCAGCCCTCGATGTTGTGCCGACCCATATAATCCTTAAAAAAAAGCACTAAACCCACACTACCCCATAACCCTCCATTTTTCTTTCATCCATGTGCCTGTCCAAGAGGCTCTTAAATACCCCTAAAGTTTTAGCCTCTGCCACCATCCCTGGCAAGTCATTTCAGGCACTCACAACCCTCTGTGTAAAAAACTTACCCCTGATGCTTCCCCTAAACTTCCCTCCCTTAATTTTGTACATATGCCCTCTGGTGTTTGCTATTGGTGCCCTGGGAAACAGGTACTGACTATCCACCCTATCTATGCCTCTCATAATCTTGTAGACCTCTATCAAGTCCCCTCTCATTCTTCTATGCTCCAAAGAGAAAAGTCCCAGCTCTGCTAACCTTGCTTCATATGACTTGTTCTCCAAACCAGGCAACACCCTGGTAAATCTCCTCTGCACCATCTCCATAGCTTCTACATCCTTCCTATAATGAGGTGACCAGAATTAAACTCTAAGTGCGGCCTCAGCAGAGATTTGTAGAGTTGCAACATGACCTCTCTACTCTTGAACTCAATCCCCCTGTTAATGAAGCCTAGCATCCCATAGGCCTTCTTAACTACCCTATCAACCTGTGCAACAACCTTAAGGGATGTATGGATTTGAACCCCAAGGTCCCTTTGTTCATCCACACTCTTAAGTGATCCTGTACTCAGTCTTCTGGTTTGTCCTTCCAAAATGCATCACCTCACACTTGTCCAGATTGAACTCCATCTGCCATTTTTCTGCCCAACTCTGCAGCCTGTCTGTATCCTCTTGTAACCTTTGACAACCTGCAGCTCAATCCACAACTCCTCCAAACTTCACAACACAAGATTAAAACATGTGGTCAATGAGTAAGAAGAAAGACCTTACTTGTGAAAGCTGCTCTGTTAGTGAATATGGTGCCTACTCAACCCTTGCAGCTGGTGTGCATGGACTTTCTTACATTAGAACCTCATCAAAGTAACACAAAGGATGTGGTAGTAATAACTGATCATTTTACTAAATACGTATTGGCTATTCCTACACCTAACCAAAAAGCCTAGACAGTTGCAAAGTGCCTATGGGAGCATTTCAGCTCTTATTACGGTTAACCTGAGGGCCTACATAGTGCTAGAGGGCCTGACTTTGAATCCTGCTTGATTATAGAACTGTGTGAGATAGCTGGGATTCAAAAAGTCAGAACTACACCATATCATTCTAGAGGAAACCCTGTCAAGAGGTTTAACAGGACTCTTTTAAATATGCTGGGAACCCTCGAGGCGAAAAGTAAAAGTCACTGGTGAGAATTTATGAAACCCCTCATCAATTGTACTAGGAATGAGGCAATTGGCTTTAGTCCATATGAATTGATGTTCAGATGACAACCCAGACCCCCAGTTGACTTAGCTTTCAGACTACCCTTGAAAGACAAACATGGTACATTACACTCTCAGTATGTACAAAATTTTAAGTCCCATATTGAGGAGAGCTTCAAGATAGCAACCAGGAACTCATGGAAAATGACAGATTGAAACATATCCAGATACGACAAAAATGTGACAGCTTCAGAGTTGAAAAAAGGAGATTGAGTGCAGGTAAGGAATATGTGCATATACGGTAAAAACACAACTTGCTAAAACATGAGAAGAAATATTCTGTGTAATGATGAGTCAACAGATATGGCAAACTTATTTCTGATGGTAGGGGAGTCTAAATATGGCAAAGTTATTTCCCATGGTAGGGGAGTCTAGAACCTGAGGGTACGACTTCAGGATTGAAGGACGTCCATTTAGCAGTGGTCCCCAACCACCGGGCTGCGGCCGGTACCGGGCCACAAAGCATGTGCTACTGGGCTGCGAGGAAATGATATGATTTGGCGATATGAAGCAAAATGGGTCAGCTGCACCTTTCCTCATTCCCTGTCACGCCCACTGTTGAGCTTGAATGCACGTGAGGTTATTACCCATGCCTGGGGTCATCAGTTGGTATGAGTAAAAAACAAACGTCACTTGAGAGTTTCTCTGAAAGAGGTGGAAGAGGACATAAAAGACCTAACGATGATGATAACGCAGAGACAGCTGAGGGAGAGACTTCAAAAAAGGAGAAAGCTTCCTTCAAAAGAAAATACGAGTTGTACATAAAATATGGCTTTATTGTGACCGGTGACTCACACGCTCCAAGCCCCCTGTGTGTGATATGTGGAGACAAGCTGTCTAATGAGGCAATGAAGCCCTCAAAACTGCTTTGGCACCTTGAGTCCAAGCACCCTGCACTTAAAGACAAACCCGTTGAGTTTTTTGAGCAGAAAACAAACGTGAGCAAGCGGGACAGAAGCAAGTGCTGAGAGCCACCATCTCCACAAATGCTGCTGCTCTGAGAGCGTCGTACTTAGTGGCTAGCCTTATCAGTAAGGCGAAGAAGCCTTTCACTGTTGGTGAAGAATTGATTCTGCCTGCTGCCAAGGACATGTGCCGTGAGCTGTTGGGAGAAGCTTCAGCTAACAAGATGGCCCAGGTTTCTCTTTCAGCTACCACAGTTTCAAGAAGAATGACATAGCAGAGGACATCGAAGCACAACTGTTGGAATGGCTTAACGAGTCACCATGGTATGCTATCCAGGTAGATGAGTCTACCGATGTCGACAACAAGGCAATACTGCTGGTTTATGTGCGATATGTGTTTCAAGACGATGTGCACGAGGATATATTGTGTGCACTGCTACTGCCAACTAACACAACTGGAGCAAAACTATTCAAGTCTTTGAAAGACTACATGTCAGGCAAACTGAACTGGTCATTCTGTGTTGGAATATGCACAGACAGGGCTGCAGCTATGACTGGACGGCTGTCTGGTTTCACTACCCAAGTCAAAGAGGTTGCTCCTGAATGCCAGTCTACACATTGCGTCATACACAGGGAAATGCTGACTAGCTGAAAAATTTCACCCTATCTTAACAGCGTATTGAGTGACGTTGTTGAAGTTATCAATCACATCAAAGCAAAAGCCCTGAACTCACACTTGGAGCAGCTTTGCAAGGAAATGGATGCAGAGCACAAACGGCATCTCTTTCACATTGAATTCAGGTGGCTATCAAGGGGGAGAGCCCTGGCCAGGGTTCTTGAGTTAAGAGAGCCGCTACAGAGATTTCTTTCAGGAAAAAAGTCATCACTGGCAGAACACCTCAGTGACAAGGAGTGGATAGCAAGATTCGCTTATCTGTGTGACATCTTTAATCTGCTCAATGAACTCAATTTGTCACTTCAGGGGAGAATGACAACTATCTTCAAATTGGCAGATAAAGTGTCTGCTTTCAAAGCCAAACTGGAAATGTGGGGACGACGAGTGGACAGGGGCATATTTGACGTGTTCCCATATTTGACTTTGGGAGAGACTGAGGCTGCACTGTCTTTCTCACAGCTGGTGCGAGATCACCTAACTTCGCTGTCAACAGAATTCAAGCATTACTTCCTAACCGCAAATGACCCAAGACGTGCAAAGGAATGGGTCCGTGACCCATTTGTGAATGTCCCTGGTGAATCATCCATGTCAGCGCGGGAAGTAAGATCAACTCCTCAAGCTTGCCAATGATGGTGGGCTGAAAAGTATATTTGACATAACATCTCTGCCAGCATTCTGGATCAAAGTCAAAGCTGAATATCCTGAGATAGCCACAGAAGCACTGAAAATGTTGCTTCCATTTCCAACATGATATCTTTGCGAAGCAGGATTTTCTGCAATGAATGCAACAAAAACTTAATTGCAGAATAGACTGGACATAAGGAACCCACTTCGAGTATCGCTGTCTCCCAGCACCCCTCAATGGGACTATCTTGTTGCAGGGAAACAAGCCCAGGGCTCCCACTGATTCACCGATATTGGTGTGTTGCATTGATTTTATATGTTCATACAGGGAAAATATGTGCTCTGTGTTTAATATCTAAACGTTACTTAAAATGTTATGATGCTATTGAGTTATAAGTGACTTATAATTGACTCATTATAATTCATGGGAGGAAAATATGTGCTGTGTGTTTAATATTAAATTTGTTAGATAAACCCTTTAATAAACAAAATTGAGTGTGTTATTAGCTACTTATAAGTGACTTATAGTTTCACTTATATTCCGGTCATAATTAACACCCCCAACCCCCACCCCCGGTTGGCCAGTCCACAACAATATTGTCAATATTAAACCAGTCCTCGGTGCCAAAAAGGTTGGTGACCTTTGCATTTAGAACAGAGATACGGAGAAATTACTTAAGTCAGAGGGTGGTAAATCTGTGGCTTTGTTGCCACAAGCAGCTGTGGAAGCCAAGTCATTGGGTGCATTTAAGGCAGAGATAGATAGGTTCTTGATTAGCCAGGGCATCAAAATGTATGAGGAGAAGGCAGGGGAGTGGCAATGGCTGCAAGTATTGGATCAGTCCATGATTGAATGGCAGAGCAGGCTCAATGGGCCTGCTTCTGCTCACCAACTACAGGACAACATCACCTGACTGTGCAGGTGATGCCTCCCTCCCAGATGCACTAAACAACTTCTATACTTGTTTTGAGGCAGAAAATGACGTGGTGGAGAGGAAGTCCACCCCTCCTCCAAATGACCAGGTGCTGCTATGTCTCAACATGGCTGATGTGAGGAGAACCCTGTGCAGGGTCAACCCATGGAAGGCTACTGGACCAGACAATATTCTTGGCAGAATGCTTAGAGGATGTGCAGACCAGCTAGCACATGTTCTCACTGACATCTTCAACATCTCCCTGAGCAGCGTCATCGTTCCAACATGCTTCAATGCTGCCACCATCGTCCCTGTGCCAAAGAAGTCTTCATGTCCTGCGTCAATGACTACTCACACACATCATCATGAAGTGTTTCGAGAGGCTCGTCATGAGGCACATCAAGACCCTGCTTCCCCCCTCACTGAACCCCTGCAGTTCATGTACCGCCCCAACCATTCAACAGACAATGCCATTGCCATCACCCTCCACCTGGCCCTAACCCACCTGGACAAAAAAGACATATATGTTCGAATGCTCTTCATAGACTTCAGTTCAGCATTCAACACAATCATTCCTCAGAAACTGATTGGAAAGCTGAGCCTACTGGGCCTGAACACCTCCCTCTGTAACTGGATCCTAGCTTTCCTGACTGGGAGACCTCAGTCAATCTGATCAAAAGCAGCATCTCCAACTCCATCACACAGGTAATCCACTGCTGTTCACTCTGCTGACCCACAATTGTGCTGCTCACACAGCTTGAACCACATCATCAAGTTTGCCGATGACACGACTGTGGTGGGTCTCATCAGCAAGAACGATGAGTCAGTATACAGAGAGGAAGTGCAGCAGCTCATGGACTGGTACAGAGCCAACAACCTGTCTCTGAATGTGAACAAAACAAAAGAGGTGGTTGTTGACTTTAGGAGGTCAGGGAGCAACCACTCCCCGCTGAACATCAATGGCTCCTCGGTAGAGATCATTAAGAGCACCAACTTTCTTGATGTTCACCTGTCGGAGAATCTCACCTGGTCCCTCAACACCAGTTCCATAGCAAAGAATGCCCAGCAGCGTATCTACTTTCTGCGAAGGTTGAGGAAAGTCCATCTCCCACCCCCCAACCTCATCACATTCTACAGGGGTTGTATTGAGAGCATCCTGAGTAGCTGCATCACTGCCTGGTTTGGAGATTGCACCATCTCAGATTGCAAGACCCTGCAGCAGATAGTGAGGTCAGCTGAGAAGATTATCGAGGTTTCATTTCCCGCTATTACAAACATTTACACTACACGCTGCATCCGCAAAGCAAACAACATTATGAAGGACCACATGCACTCCTCATACAAACTCTTCTCCCTCCTACCATCTGGGAAAAGGCACCGAAGCATTCGGGCTCTCACGACCAAACTATGTAACAGTTTCTTCCCCCAAGCCATCAGACTCCTCAATGACCAGAGTCTGGACTGACATCAACCTACTGTGCCTATTGTCTTGTTTATTATTTATTGTAATGTCTGCACTGTTTTGTGCACTTTACGCAGTCTTGTGTAGGTCTGTAGTCTAGCGTAGTTTTTTCTGTGTTGTTTTTACATAGTTCAGTGGAGTTTTCGTATTATTTCATGTAGCACCATGGTCCTAAAAAAACGTTGTCTCATTTTTACTGTGTACTGTACCAACAGTTATGGTCGAAATGACAATAAAAAGAGACTTGACTTAATTTGACTATATCTTATGGTCTTATGATGATCTGCTCAGTACGTCCTGAGAACCAGTTGGGGCCAAAATAAACATTACATAAGGATCTATTGCTCCCTTGTGGATTTCATCTTTCTGAAGATGATGTCCAACATTCTCCAGTCCCTGTTCACAAGTACACAACTCACAGGAATACTAAGAATGAATAGCCAGTTGGAGGGGAAGAAAATCCAATTGACTAAAGGGGACGAGGATGAAGTTTATTACCTCAGACCAAGACTTTGTAGATGAACCCACTAAGAGTCAAGAAACCCATGAACTGTTACATAACAGAATTGTTGGCTCCAACCCAAGCCCAAATCAACCACTTACAACCACTCTGGTTGCAGACCTAGAGATGTAACCCAGAGAAATTAAGTTACTTACCGGAAGTAGATCCACTGTAGAAAGTAATTTACCTGTCGGTCCTGAAGAAACCCTGCAGAAGAACCAACAAATGAGGAAATGCATAATCATAATGGAAAAATTATGGAAGCTTTGTTCATCCCAGATGAGTCCAAGATTAAACGAAAAATGGGACACGTGATGAAGAAAAGACACGTGATGAAGAAAAGATCTAGAAAAGACGCACAGATGAGAATTCTTGCAAAAAAGAGCCTAAACTCAAGAGGTCTTCGAGACACAGAGAAAAACCTAGAACTCTAACTTATCCTGAGCTAGGAAATCCTTAAGTGACAAGAGTTCAGTTCCTTTTCCAAGGTCTGAGTTCAGCTATTGTAGAGTCTCTTCCAGATTTCACATATGCTCAACACTGCAAATCCATTACAGTGCAACCTGTAGCTGTATGCAAAGGGACTTGCACAAATTCAAAGGGGAAGGGTGTAACCCAGGTTAATTAAACCCAAAGATGTAATGTTATAAAACTCCACCTGTAGAAGGATGAAAATGAGGTTTACCAATTTTTTTTATTTTTAAAAAGAGAACTTGAAAAAAAATATTTATGCCAGAATGAGATGTGACTGACACAGGAATGGACAAGTGATAGAGATGCAACAACTATAGAAACTCACTAAAGATAAAAACTGTTAGAAGTGGAGTTAGTAGTTCCCTACTTACTGGAAATCCTCAGGGTGAAAATCCTGGAGGAGAGACAATATCGAGAAATGGTTTATTGAAACTACGGCTATAATGAGCACCAGTTATAGCAAGAAGATATCAGCAGAGAGTAGTATCCAACATTTCTACCATGTAACCGGGAATTAGTTCTACTAAATTATACCAAGGGATTTGGTCAGTTTTTTTTGTGTAAGTTCTGTGAATGGACTTTCCATGGATGTTCCACCATTTCATCCAACGAACCAATAAACAAAATAGATTGAAGAACCAGCACGGGATCAAAATGTTTCACAACATATAGGATTTAATATGGTTGGATGTATATGGTTATTCCTCATTCAAAGGACTTGCATTTGATTTTCTGGAAGTACTGATTAATTTTACAGAGATTTTGATAAGTTACTGAATGAGATTTACTTTGTTTAGAAGTTGTGATGTTGGGGAATTTGTTGTGAATGGAATTAAACTGTGTATGTATGTATGTATATATATATATATATATATATATATATATATATAACTTTGGGGAGGGGTGGTTGAATTTGAATTTGTAAATATCCTTACCTAAACTGAAACTGAAGTTAAACATGATACTTAATAATGAGAATTCAATTAATTTTCTAACTAATTAGGGATAAATAAAAAGCAAATATTAGTCTGTAAACCTTTAAATCAGGAATAACACTAGATCTAATTAGTTAGAGAAATTGGAGTAATAAAGGTTACTCTAATGAATCTCACTGATTCTAACTAAAACGGAATTTGGTTTCCATTGATATCTGAGCTTTGGAACCTAAACAGAGTATTAGAATTTTGCATTGTTCTTACTCATGTAAATATTTTGTATATATTGCTATTTTTATAAAAAAAACTTGCCTCTAGAAGTATGTGTTTTCTATTCTCTGCCTCCTTCCAATATCTAGAGCTTCTGATGGCCAACTAGTACCTAGTGTAGTACTATGTAATTTGATTTTCTCAGAAAGAGTGAAGCAACCAGACACATGAGATAAGACAAGCACTGCACAGGTGTTACAGCATGCTTGACTCATAGCCCTCTAAACCTTTGTAATCCACATACTTACTTTGATGGCTTTTAAATATTGCTCATGTGCCTATCTCAACCACTATTTCTGGCAGCTCAGTCAAATATGCACCACCCTTTGCTTGAAGTATCTGTCCTTGGTGCATCTTTTAAATGTCCCATCTTTAATCTTAGACCTGTGCCTTCTTGTATTTAACACCCCTTACCTTAGAAAAAGACTGTACTTTCACTCTGTCCATGCCCTTCATGATATTATATACCTCTATAAGGTCAACTTTGAATTTATTTTGTATTCCAGGAAATGAAGTCTGAGTCTACTCAATATCTTCTTGTAACTCAGACCCAAAAATACAAGCAACATTCTAGCATATCTTTTTTTGCACTCATTCTAGGTTAATAACATCTTTCCTCTAACAGGCTGACCAAAATGGTACACAATACTCTCTGTGTGACCAATAGATTGCATTTCAAAGAGTGAGTTGCTTGAGAAAACCATGAGGAAATCTAAATGATTAATGACTCTCATTAAACAGCAATTAACCAATTCAAGTGCTCTGAAGATCTCACACTCGACAGCTCCCCACATAGGTCTGAAAATCTCATTACATTTCCACCCTATCTACTTGTAACACAACTTTCAACAAATTTCACTCCCAGGGCCTCTGTCCCTAATGTCCCTGCTGGACATTAAGAACTTAAAGTAATGCAGGTCTACCCCATCAGCAAGTTGCTTATTGGCTGAGAAACTGAAGGAGCAGGACTTGACTTGGTACAGATCATGCTGCTGCCTGTGTCAGAAAGGTGTCAGATGAATTGGTGTGCAAAGGTGTGTGCAATCTAACAGCAAGTGATCATCTTATTCGCTTTTTTTGTGATCATAAGTTAATGTGGAATGCTGTAAGTCTGATTCTCTGATTTATTGGCAGATGGTGGGGGGTAGTATGCCCTCGGTCTTAGTGAAGACTAGGCCTCAAGCCACAGTATTACCTATTTACAGCAGACCAGGAAAGAGGCATTTGAGTCTTTGTGCTCCACCAAAGGAGGTGTGGCATCTGAGCTGGAGCTGGTGCTGCATCCCAGTGATCATTTGGCAGAAGACAAGCTGTATTGTGTTCAACTGCAGACTGCTGCAACATTCATGGACTCATTGTCCTGTACTATATATTTTTGTATGTGACTGTATTTTATTGATATCATAAAAGTGCTTGCTACCTTATGTGTGCTATATGTGCCTTGTGCTGGTGCAATTGATGGTGCTGAGTTTTGCACCTTGACTCCTGGTTAATGCTGTTACATTTGGCTGTATTCATGGGTATTCAAGTAAAGTTGAATGACAATTAATCTTGAATTTGAACTCTATTCTGTAACATGCTCCAGGACCCCACCATTCACTACTTAAGTCATATCTTGATCTGATCTCATTGAATGGCTGCTTACCATTCCTTCGCCTACATACCTAGATCATCTAGATCCCCTGTAATTTTTCATAACCTTCTACACATTATCTACAACACCACCTATTTTAGTATCATGTTTTTTTTTAATTTGATACTTATTTTTATCAGAAACTACTTTCCTGACAGATTTTATTATTAATTTAAATGTTTTATCCTTTTAAAGAATTTAGTTGAAAGAGTTTGTATTGCTGTGTCATATCTAGAACGTCTGTAAGCATGTAAGTAAAATCTGTATTTCTCCATATTCTGCTTTGCAAGAATTTAGAAAATCAATTTGTAGTTATAAAGCAAAGTGATCTGAAAATAATGGAGTTGGGAGATATTTATGTAACATCTCTTTGGGTATTAAATGACTTGAGATGATTGAAGGTTGAAATATAAGGAATATCTGATCTGATGTTTGCCAAGAAGTGAACCTCATCAGCAATTTTAAGCAACCAAGTAGGGTTTTGTTTGTCTTTTTAAAATATTAAGGAAAGTGCTCTAAATTTGAATTTTATCAAGCTACAAAGCACCAAAAACATTCATTAGCAAGCTCTAAAAAAACACAAACCCATCTTGAAAATACTACTATTTCAACAGATGATGATGAAATGTCAGTTCTGAAAGCTGGTGTGTTAGGCTTTTCTGGAAACTGTCTTGGATCTGCACTTAAAGTTACAGCAAGTACACCCACATCCATCCAGATGATGCTAGATTTGATAAAATTAATTAAAATTGTTTTATTCTGTAACTGATGGATCAATTTTAACTTAATACACATAGACGATAAATGGGGATGTATTGAAAGTCATAAGTTCCTCCTAATAAATGAACAAAGATTCAAAAGATTAATAGCCTTGGTGAGAGACGACTATAAGAGTTATTTTATACTGAGCTAAAATTGGAGCCCTCCTCAAAAATTTTGATGTACTGAAAAGCCTAAATTGAAAAGTTTTGTTAGCCAAAGTGCATGGAAATAGGTCCTTCACACACTGAGTCCACACTTACCACTGAGCATACCTTAACACTAATTCTACTTTAATTCCTTTTTATTTTTGTTGATTTTCCATTCTTCTATACAATAGAGGAAATCTAAATGATTAGTCTACTACTCTGTGCGTCTTTACACTGTGTGAGGAAACTGAAGCAGCTAGAGAAAGCTCACAAGGACAAGAAGAGGCTCTGCTCTGCCAGCTGTCCTACTATGCCCTCCTTCCTGTACAGTGTACTTTGGCGACTGCTTTAAAAAAAACAGGTTTCACAGTACATTTCTAAATAAGCCCAATACAGTTTATGTACTTGAACCTAATTATGTCTAACGTCTTTAAATTATCTTTTTTTTGTGCAGGCACACTTAGCAGGAATATTTGATAATGTGAATAAAGTGGCTTTCCATCCAAAGGATTATGATCGTATATTGGCTGTCATTTCCAGGGAGGAAGAACGAATTCATGTAAATATCTATCAGAGTTCATTCAGATTTAGATTATTTTAAGTCCTTGATCCAAATAGTTTGAGGGATTTTTTAAAAAAATTGTTCCAGTTGGATATGAGGTACCTGGCTCAATTGAAGCTAATTTTGCTATAGTTTATAATGTATTTCTACATTGCTTAGAGATTTAGATCTGCAAATGTGCAAGTTTCTGTCCACATTTTCATATGAATGTAGCTTTAATGTTATTAATATATTAAATCCTCAAGCCATTTTAGAGTTCTACCATTTCTCACTAGTCACCACCCTCCCACCTTCTGTAAGCTATAAGCGTTTTTTTTGTGTGGGAGTATACTGATTGATCAATGTGAAAATTATTTGACCAAGACGATCTATTAGCGGCAAACAGAATTCCCATTCCCATTAGTCATTGTTACTACAAGGATAACACTGATGTGTCTGTTTGTTTGGTATCATTCAAAGCTTAAAAATGAAATATATAAGGTATATTATATTTTGATTTGACAAGCATGTAGATATTCACATGCATGTCTCAAACATTTTAAGAAAGATATTCAATATAAAATGTTGTTCATTAGCATTAGTAATTATGTTTATTCGTTAATTTGCATATTCACTTTTTATCACTTCATGTTTAGTTGGATACCCCAGTGATTGCAAAGGGCCCTGTGGAACTATGGTTAAGTAACCTACTGAGTGCACAACAGTCTTCATTACACACTGTAATCAAATTAATGTACTACAGCTTCAGTGAACCAGACTTCCTGCTAATACCTTTCCTGTATGAAGCTCCTGGTCAGGTAAAGCAATATGTGAATTCACTCTTCATCGTTAAAGGGTCCCGTGGATAGCCTGGGTAGATCTAATGGTGTAACAAGGCAATTAGTTGAACCATTTATCCATTTCTCCAAAGTGTCAGAAATTGGAACGGGAGTTTGTTTATTATTGTCACATGGTTCGAGATACAGTGAAAAGCTTAGTTTGCTTATTACTCATCCAAATCAGGTCATTACACTGCATTGAGGTAGAACAAGTTAAAACAATAACAATGCAGAATAAAATGTCAGAGAGAGTGCAGGTAAACAATAAGCTACAAGATCATAATTGATAGATTGTGAGCTTAAGAGTCCATCTTATCATACTAAGGAATCATTTAATATTATAACAGTGGGGTAGAAGCTGTCCTTGAGCCTGGTGATACTTGATTGAAGGTATCTTCTGCCCAGTGGAAGAGAGAAAAAGAAGAAATGTCTGGTATGGGTGTGGTCTTTGATTATGCTTACTGCTTTACCGGTGAGAATTATAGACAGAGTCCATGGAGGGCACTGTTTTTCATTATGTCATATGCTGTGTCCAGAACTTGGCAGTTTCTTGTAGTCATGAGCAGCACAGTTGCCAAATTGTTATGCATCAAGATAATGATGTTTTCTATGATATACCAATAAAAATTGAGAAGGGTTGACAGGGAGATGACAAATCTCTTTTGCCTCCTGAAGAAGAACAGACATTAGTGAGCTTTCTTGGCTGTAGCGTATACATGGCTAGACCAGGACAAGACAGTGATATTCACTATTAGGAAACCGAAGCTCTTAACCCACAATCTCAGCATTGTTGATGTGGACAGGAGCATGGGTACCTTTCCCACTTCCTGAAGTCAATGATTATTAGCTCTTGTTTTGCTGGCATTGAGAGAAAGGTTATTGTTGTGATATCATGTTAGTAAACTCTCTAAATTTTATCCATACTTCCTTCTACTATGGTAGACTGCAAACTTGGGGGTGGAGTTAGAGCAGAATCAGTCATGAGTGTACAGGGAGTAGAAAGTTGAGGACACAACCTGTGGAGCATCAGTGTTTAGAATAATTGTGTTAGAGGTGCCACTGCCTATCTTTACTGATTACAGCCTGTTGATCAAGAATTTAAGGATCCAGCCTTAGAGGAAAGTGTTGAGCCCCAGGGTCCTGAGTCAGGTGATGAGTTTGCTTGGAATTATAATATTGAAGGTGGAGCTGTAGTCAATAAACAATAGTCTGATGTAGCTGTGTTTACAGTCCATTCTCCAGAAATGTGCATAGCACCAGGGACATGCCATAGAGCTGTTTCAGCAGTAGGCAAATTGCAGTGAGTTGAAGTTGTCTGGAAGGCTGGAGTTATTGCATGCCACGACCAGTCTCTTAAAGCACTTCATAATGGTAGATGTCAAAGCCACTGGGCAGTAGTTGCTAAGACACATTATCCTGTTTTTCTTAGGTATTGGGATGATAGTTGTCTTCTTAGATCATATGGGAACCACAGATTGAAGAAGGGGAGGTTAAACGTGTATAATATCCTTGCCAACTAATCTGCACAGCAATGTTCTATACCGTAGACTTGAAAGTGCTGACAATACATTTCTTCATAACCCTTATATTAAGTAATTTTGTTAATCTATTTTCTCATGTGCTCAGCCCTCTCCTTTGCTGCTGTCATCACCCACCCCTTCAAAGAGTTAAACCATGACTCTTCTGGCAAGCCATCTGTTCATCTCCAGCTTTATTTTCTTCACCAAAATGATTGAAAATGTAGTTTCACAATGTGTGCTCATCTTCCCTGAAATTATTTTTGAATCTCTCATCAAGTTTCTTCCTCTGCACAGTAGTTAACTGATTCTTGTCAATATCATAGATTCATAGAGTTATATAGCTTAGAAATAGCCCAATGTATCCATGGTGACCAAAATGCCTATCTAAGCCATCCTATTTACCTGCATTTGGCCCATATCCTTCTAAATCCTTTTTGTCCATGTACCTGTCCAAATCAAGAACATTCTGTGAAATAATGACAAAAGTATCCCTCCTTTTCTTTTTAATCTGTTTGTATCATATGACACAGTTGACCATATTGTCACCTTGTTTTACCTCATTGTCTATCACTGTCTTGGTGGTGGGTGGGTGGGGGGTGGGTTACATTCTTATGTATCCAGACATAGCCAGAGAATTTTCTTCATGGGCTCTCTTTGTACAGCAGCTTGAGAGGCAGCTCTTTGATCACTCCTATTGTCCATCTACTTCCTATCTAAAATATTTTCCAGACTATGTTTTGGTTTCCATGTATGTATTGAAAATGCCTTGCTGTCCCCACCTCACCTGACCTTTCCCAGTGTCTATAAGCTGCCACTCTATTTGTCTAAAAATTTTGCCAATATAATATTGGGAATACCAATCTTCTTGCCTGAACACCAGCTTCATCTCACTCCTTGTAATTTGGGGTCCACAGACTTCTCACTTAATAGTAAGGGTCCATGGCATAAAAAAGGTTGGGAACCCCTGTTATAATTTCTTTGAAACTGAATTGAGCTTTTCACAGCTTTGGTGCAATAGACTAGCTTCAGACCATATTGTATCAAAGTATGTATACTATATACAACCTTCAAATATGTCTTCTTACAGGCAGCCACAAAACAAAGAAACCCAATTGAACCCATTAAAAAAAGACTGTTAATCACCCAATGTGCGAAAAAAGGAACAAATCATGCAAATAGAAAGTAAACAAATAACGTTCAGAGCTAAAGTTCACAAAAGTGAGTCCAAGGCTATGAAGCCAGTTCATTGCTGCATCCATTCCAGGACCCCTTAGTTGTAGACCACTGCCTCAGTTCAATGCAGACAAGCATATTTGGAGCAGCAATCTGAATATATGCCCATCCCTCATCCAGCCCCGACACCCCGACTTTTTCAATCTGGCCCAGCACTTAAATCACTGAACATCAGTTCATTCCTCACTCTTGAATCTGGGCCCTACTGTTTTAATTCAGCCCCAAGTTCACTCCAGCAATGGCCAAACATCAGGTTGTTCCTCACTCATGGGCCTGGGCCCCGCCACCTGGATTCAGCCCGTACCCGACCTTTTTCAATCTTGTCCAGTGCTTAACTCAGCTAAACATTGGTTTGATCCTTACTCTCGGGCCAGGGCTGTGCTGCTTCATTTCAATGCTAATTCAGCTCCAGCAAAGGCCAAAAATTGGCTCGTACCTTACTCTCAGGCTTGGGCCTCACTGCCTGGATTCAGCCACTTCACAACCTTACTGCACCTTCCAGACTCCAGTTCACACTGCAAAAATGCCAGGTCGTACAGGCGATTCAAAAGCACAACACCAGAAAGAAAATTACAGGCCACTGATTGCAGTCATCATTGTCCAGAAAAAGTGTGATCAACAGAATAGTTAGTAGCTTTGTTTGCTGACAGTAAGGTGTTACTGTGTCGCACCAGCACCATCTTGAACTGGAAACAGGTACAATATTTGCAAAAAAATGGAATACTTGTAACAATCAATGACAGCAATATTACTGAAGCAAAGAGCATACAACATCCTAAATACTAAAGCCCTTTATGCCAACCATCAAAGACTTGTTCATAATAATATATATAAATTTAATTTAACCACGATTTGTAGCATGCTACGCGATGGCAAATCAAATGCTCAAGCCTCTTCTTAAATGTTGCAGAGTACTTGCCATCATCACCCAATCAAGCAGTATGTTCCAAATTGCAGTCACCTTCTGGATGAAAAAACTCTTCCTCAGATAAAGTAATGTTATACAGCAGGGAAACAGGCCTTTAACCCAATAGTCCATTTCAGCCAAGATGCCCCATCCAAATTCGTCTCATTTATCAGGGCTTGTCCCTTAAATATTTTCACAGTAGTAGAACTCCTCCCTACTTTAAACCTATGCCCTCCAGTCTTGGACACCTTGTTATGGGAAAACATTTCTTATTATATCCTGTATCTATGTCTGTCATAATTTTGTGTACCTCCTTCAGGTCTCCCCTCAGCTCCTCTGCTCCAAGAAAAACAAAACTCGGCCCTAAACATCAACTGTTTGCTCTTTTCATAGATGCTGCCTGGCCTGCTGAGTTCCCAAAGCATCATGCGTGTTGCTTGGATTTCCAGCATTTGCAGATTTTCTCATGTTTGTCAGCCAATCCACTCCCTCCTCATGACTGAAACATTCCATCCCAGGCAACATCCTGCTGAATCCCACACGTGCTTTCTTCACCATCTTAACTGTCTACGCTGTCACTTTCAGAGACTTTAAATTTGTTCTCCCTTTGCTCCCTAGGGCCCTACTATTTGTGGTAGGTGTCCTACCCTTATTTAACCACCTAAAATGGATCACTTCAAATTAACCTTTTATTGCTGTTTTACAATGGGAATTTCAATAGTCTGGCTTAGTTTCCAGTCCAACTAGGACAGAGAGAACCTGAATGCAGAAAGAACATGTCAAAGAAGTAAAAGTCCAGTGAAAGAAACCAGAAGGGTTGTGCCAAAGGAACAACCCTTTTAGATGCCTCAAGGTCTATTTTGAATCTTTGAAGAACATTAAATCCAAATCCTGAGATTTCAAAAGCATACAGTTGGTGAGGGACAAAGAGGACATGCCAAATTTCTTTAGCCTTCTGAGGAAGTAAAGTTGTGGTGAGTTTCCTTGGCCCAGAACAAGCTATTGGTGATATTCATTGTGAGGAACTTGATACTGTTCACCTTCTCAGCCTTAGCACCATTGATGTAAACATGAGTGTGTGCATGACCCCTCCTTTCTTCCTGTAGACAATGACGAGCTCTTTTGTTTGTTGACATTGGAGGAAAGGTTGTTGTCATAACACCATATTACAAGATTGTCTATCTACTTCCTGTACTCATAACTCTTTGAGATATGGCCCATTACCTTGGTAGCATCTGCAAACTTTCAGATGGATTTAGAGCAGAGTTAGGCTATACATTTGTGAATGTACAAGTAGTAGAATACAGGCCTGAGGGTCTGTCCTGTGGGACACTGGTGTCAAGAATAATCATGGTGGAGATGTTGCTGTCTGTCCTCACTGATTGCAGTCTTTTAACCTGGAAGTCAAGGATCCAGTTGTAAAGAGAGGTGTTGAGTCCAGATTTAGGAGTCCAGGTCTTGGTGGAGCTATAGCAATAGAGTAACATTTGTGGCTTTACTATCCAGATACTACATAGGTGATTGCAGTGCAGGAAGATAGCATCAGCCATAGATCTATTTCAATGCTAGGTGAATTGCAGTAGGTCAGGTTTGTCTGGGAAGCTGGAGTTAATGTGTGTGATAACTGGCCTATTCATGGTTGTAGATATCAGAGCTACCAGGTGGTAATAAGGGACATTACCTTGATTTTCAGAAGAGACATGGGACGTTCAGAGGGAAGTCAAGCAAAACCATATTGAATCACAGTCATTGTGCCAATGGCAGTTGAAAACATTGTTGCTGACTTTTGGGTTATTACTGTGTATTAATGTGATAACAGTTTGTGACTTTTGAATTAGTAAATAGAATGTAAATGAAGGAATACATATACTGGCAGAAGTATATATCAGTACCTTCATCAACATTGACAATCAAGATGAAACTTTTTGGGAATTGGGGCCAAGACTTTAGAGCCTCGTTCCAGACTTGGATCCCTCTGGCGTTTCCATTCACTGATCTGCACAACCACTTTTGAACACTTTCTGAGTCCTCCACCAAACTGGGACTCTTATAGCAATGCAATTTTATATGCATCTGTCTTCCATTTTGCTATAAAGGGCAACCAATTTGCATTATAATATTAACCATGTTTGCATCCCTTTAAGAGGTATAAGCCTGATATCAGTTAGCATTCTTTAGTTTCTGCAGGTGTGAAGAACAGTATTATTGTCATTTGGATAAAGGTGATAAAGTTCACAGGTATCAGTGCATTTCCCTTTTAGTAATCAAGGTAGATCAATACATATCACATTGGAATTTTCTCTGGTCCATGTTTTCTGTACATATGGTCCTTGTTTCCTTTTGCCTACAGGTGGGAATTTTAGCTATCCAGATACTATGGACACAGGACTCAGAGGAAGCAATTAAAGCTTCAAAGGACAGTAAAAAAATCATGCAAACTACTAATCAGAAGTTCCTGGAGCTGCTAAATTCACTGATCAGTCAAACAACTCGTGACCTGACTAAGTTTCAAAGAATCCAGTTTGAAACTCTTATCACTATTCATGTCCACCAGAGGGACATATTTGATGAGTTGGTATGTGAAAGAATTGTACTTGAATCTTGATTCCAGTTTTTGCACTTTTATATTGTTGATTTACAGCAATGATAAATTAACTTCAAACTGCCGTTGCATTTGACATTTACAGAGAGACAGAGTACCAAATATTTTTTAAGAAATTAAACATTCTTATGAATTATGCTTAGATTTTATATCCTTACATTCATTGGATAATTTAGTAAGTTGGAAGGATTCTGTGGTAAATGATGTCTTTTGGAAAAACTCCCTGGATTTTTAAACTGAGACTTACTAATTCTCTTCAGATGAATGTAATAGGCTATAAATATTCCTGTATATACCAGCTGGACTAACACAGACCACAAGTACTGCAGCAGTTCAAGAAGTTAACTCGGCATGACCTTCTCAAAGGCAACTAGGGGTGAACAATTAAATGCCACTTCATCCTTATCCCTTGAATGAAAATAAATGCTCAATACCACATGAAAACCGAACTCATGGACTCTGTCCGTACTTCTAGGGTTAGTCAGATCTTATCTATGGAGTGGGATATTGTTTGGGTTAATAGTAACTTAGCTAGGGCCAATAAAAATGTGAGGTTTAGGTGGAGTGGCCATTGTGTGCTTGAACAGCGTTAGAGTGATCAGGCTTTAGCTCAACAGGCGTGGGCAAGAACAAGTGCAGGCTAGAACTTAAGTTTGAGAAATTAAAGGTATAACAAGAGTAGGCAAGATGGCAGTTCAGTTAGTAGAATGCTCCTCCTCTGAGATGAGAGGTTTCAGTGTACTTACTGATACTTTATTGTCACCAAACAATTGATACTAGAGCGTACAATTGTCACAGTGATATTTGATTCTGCGCTTTGCACTCCCTGGAGTACAAATCGAAGTAAATATAATAAAAATTCAAATTATAAATCATAATTAGAAAATAGAAAAGGGAAAGTAAGGTAGTGCAAGTCAGATCCAGATATTTGGAAGGTACGGCCCAGATCCGGGTCAGGATCCGTTCTGCAGTCTTATCACAGTTGGAAAGAAGCTGTTCCCAAATCTGGCCATATGAATTTTCAAGCTCCTGAACCTTCTCCCGGAGGGAAGAGGGACAAAAAGTGTGTTGGCTGTGTGGGTCATGTCCTTGGTTATCCTGGCAGCACTGCTCCAACAGCATGCGGTGTAAAGTGAGTCCAAGGATGGAAGATTGGTTTTTGAGATGTGCTGGGCTGTGTTCACGATCTTCTGCAGCTTCTTCCAGTCTTGGACAGGACAACTTTCATATCAGGTTGTGATGCACCCTAGAAGAATGCTTTCTATGGTGCATCTGTAAAAATTAGTGAGAGGTTTAGGGGACAGGCCAAATTTCTTTAGCTTTCTCAGGAAGTAAAGGAACTGGTGGGGTTTCTTGGCAGTGGACTTTGCTTGGTTAGACCAAGTCAGGTCATTTGTGCTGTTCACCCTGAGGAACTTAAAGCTTTTGACCTGTTCCACCTGCGCACCACCGATGTAGATGGGGTCGTGCGGTCCACTACTCCTTCTGAAGTCAACAATCAATTCCTTCGTCTTGCTGATGTTGAGGGATAGGCTATTGTCTTCGCACCATGCCACCAGGTTCTTAATTTCCTCTCTGTACTCAGACTCATCATTACCCAAGATACGGCCTACATTTGTGGTGTCATCAGCAAACTTATATATTGAGTTCAATGGAAACTTGGCTACACAATCATGGGTGTACAGTGAGTACAACAGGGGGCTGAGTACACAGCCTTGTGGGGCACCAATGATCAGAGTGATTGTAGAGGAGAGCTCGTCTCCTATTTTTACAGCCTGGGTCCTGTCTGTGAGGAAGTTGAAAATCCAGCTGCAGATCTGAGTGCTGAGACCCAGGTTCCGGAGCTTAGGAATCAGATGACTTGATATCCCTGATGACTACATCTCCTGACTGACAAGGTCAAGAAACTTAAGTTGGATGTACTCCGGACTATTAAGAACTTTATAGATGGGAATTTTACTAAGGCAGACGCACCTAGAGCGCAGGTTTCAGATAGTAGATGGGTGACCAGAAGGAGAAGTAGAGGGAGTAAGAAAATAGTGCAGGGTTCGCCTGTGGCCATTCCACTCAGTAAAAAGTATACCCCTTTGGTTACTGCTGGGGGTGGGGGGTGGCACGTGGTTTGAACTAGCAGGGCACAGTAACAGCAGTAAAGCCAGAGGAACTGTGGCTGGTTCAGAGGCTCAGCAAGGAAGGGTAAAGTCAGGTAGAGTGATTATGAAAGGAGACAATTGTGATGTGAATGGATTGTCATAGGTAGGGGGGCAGAGAGCAGATTCTGTAGCCACAAAAGAGAAGGCAGGGTGGTGTGTTTCCTCACAAAGTCCAGGATTCTCAGAGTGACTACGGAAGATTCTTAAGAGAGACAGTAGCAGGCAGAGGTCATGGTGCACATCAGAACCAACGACACAGATAGAAAGGGGGAAGAGGTCCTGTGCAGTGGGTATTTGGGGGTTAGGGAAGAGTTTGAAGAACAGGACCTCGAAGGAAGCATTTGCAAATGCAATGCTGGCATTCATTTCTAGAGGTATAGAATATAAGTGCAGGGATGTGATGTTGAGGCTCTATAAGGCACTTGTGAGACCACACTTAAGAGTATTGTGTGCAGTTTTGGGCTCCTTATTTTAGAAAAGATATACTGACGTTGGAGAGGATTCAGAGAAGATTCACGAGAATGATTCCAGGAATGAAAGGGTATGAGGAATGTCTGGCAGTTCTTGGGTTGTATTTCCTGGAGTTCAGGAAAATGAGGGGGGATCTCATAGAAATATGTCGAATGTTAAAAGGCCTGAACAGATTAGATATGGCAAAGTTATTTCCCATAGTAGGGGAGTCCAGGACAAGGGGGCATGACTTCAGGATTGAAGGATGTCCATTTAGGATAAAAATTCAGAGGAATTACTTTAGTCAGTGGGTAGTAAATCTTTGGAATTTGTTGTCATGAGTGGCTGTGGAGGCCAAGTCATTAAGTATATTTAAGGTAGAGATAGATAGGTTCTTGATTAGCCAGGGTATCAAAGGGTTTAGGGAGAAAGCGGGGAGTAAGGATGACTGGAAGAATTGCATCAGCCCATGATTGAATGGTGGAGCAGACTTGATGGGCCAAATGGCCTACTTCTGCTCCTGTATCCTATGGCTTTATGGTCTTATGGAAGCAATCTGTGGATTACATATAAAACATAGAAACACAGCAAACCTACAGCACAACATAGGCCCTTCAGCCCATAATGCTGTGCCAAACATGTACTTACTTTAGAAATTACTGAGGGTTACCCATAGTACTCTATTTTTCTGAGCTCCATGTACCAATCCAAGAGTCTCCTGAAAGACCCTATTGTATCCGCCTCCACCACTGTTGTTGGCAGACTATTCCATGCACTCACCACTCTCTGCATAAAAAAAAAACTTACCCCTGACATCTACTCTGTACCTACTTCCAAGTGCCTTAAAACAGTGCCCTGTCATGCCAGCTATTTCAGCCCTGGGGAAAAAGCCTCTGACTATCTACATGATCAATGCCCCTCATCATCTTATACAGCACTATCAGGTCACCTCTCATGCTCCGCCGCTCCAAGGAGAAAAGGCCGAGTTCACTCAATATATTCTCATAAGGCATGCTCCCCAATCCAGGGAATATCCTTGGAAATCTCCTCTGCACCCTTTCTATAGTTTCTACATCCTCACTTCACACTTGCTAGGGTTGAACTCCATCTGCCACTTCTCGGCCCAGTTTTGCATCTGATGCACCATCAATAACTCTCGGAGATGTGAGGCAAGAGATAGGCTTTTATTAGCTGGAAGAGAGAGAGCACTATCAGCGGCAAGAGACCATCACACAACATCCTGGAGACTGAGGGAGGAGCAGTGCCTCCAATCGCCTTTATACAGGGGTCTGTGACAGGAGCAGTCAGCGGGGGGGGAGGGGGGGCGTGTCCAGACAGGTATATGTAGTTCACCACAGCATCCTATCGATGTCCCGCTGTAATCTCTGACAGCTCTCCACACTATCCACAACACCCACAACCCTTGAGTCATCAGCAAATTTACTAAACCGTCCCTCCACTTCCTCATCCAGGTCATTTGTAAAAATCACAAAGAGAAGGGGTCCCAGAACAGATTCCTGAGGCACATTACTGTTCACCAACCTCCATGCAGAATATGACCCATCTGCAACCACTCCTTGCCTTTTGTGGGCAAACCAATTCTAGATCCACTAAGCAAGGTCCCCTTTAATCCCCATGCCTACTTACTTTCTCACTAAGCCTTGCATGGGGTACCTTATCAAATGCCTTGCTGAAATCCATATACACTACATCTACAGCTCTACCTTCATCAACCTGTTTAGTCACATCCTCAAAAAATTCAATCAGGCTCGTAAGGTATGACCTGCCTTTGACAAAGCCATGCTGACTATTCCTAATCATATTATGCCTCTCCAAATGTTCCTAAATCCCACCTCTCAGGATCTTCTCCATCAACTTACCAACCACTGAAGTAAGACTCACTGGTCTATAATTTCCAGGGCTATCTCTACTCCCTTTCTTGAATAAGGAAACGACATCTGTAACCCTCCAATCCTTGGGAAGCTCTCCCATCTCTATTGATGATGCAAAGATCATTGCCAAAGGCTCAACAATCTCCTCCCTCACCTCCCACAGTAGCCTGGGGTATATCTCATCTGGTCCTGGTTACTAAACCAACTTGATGCTTTCAAAAAGTTCCAGCACATCCTCTTTCTTAATGTCTATATGCTAAAGCTTTTCAGTCCACAGTAATTCATCCCTACAATCGCCAAGGTCCTTTTCCATAGTGAATACTGAAGCAAAGTATTCGTTATGTAACTCTGCTACCTCCTCCAGTTCCATACACACTTTCCTACTGTCACAGTTGATAGGTCCTATTCTCTCACATCTTATCCTCTTGCTCTTCACATACTTGTAGAATGCCTTGGGGTTTTCCTGAATCCTGCTCACCAAGGCCTTCTCATGTCCTCTTCTGGCTCTTCTAATTTAATTCTTAACCTCCTTCCTGCTAGCAGTATAATTTTCCAGATCTCTATTTATACCTAGTTTTTTTTTAACCTTTCATAACCTTTTCTTTTCTTGACTAGATTTTCAACAGCCTTTGGACACCATGGTTCCTGTACCCTACCATCCTTTCCCTGTCTCATTGGAATGCACCTATGCAGAAAGCTATACAAATATCCCCTGAATGTTTGCCACATTTCTGCCATACATTTCCCTGAGAACATTTGCTCCCAATGTATACTTCCAAGTTTCTGCCTGTTAGTCTTATACTTCCCTTTACTCCAATTTAATGTTTCCCTAACTTGTCTGTTCCTATCCCTCTCCAATGCTATGGTACAGGAGATAGAATTGTGATCACTATCTCCAAAATGCTCTCCTACTGAGAAACCTGACACCTGATCAGGTTCATTGAGTTAGCTAGAGCTCTTAAAGATAGCGGGAGTTAGATAGAGCTCTTAAAGATAGTGGAGTCAAGGGATATGGGGAGAAGGCAGAAACGGGGTACTGATTGTGGATGATCAGACATGATCACAGTGAATGGCTCTGCTGGCTTAAAGGGCCGAATGGCCTACTCCTGCACCTATTACTCCCAGTGCCACATGCTAATAAGGGCAGGAATAGGATGATGGCGCAGATGAATGAATGGCTGAGGAATAATGCTAGGGGCTGTATTTCAGATTTCTGGATCATTAAGATCTTTTCTGGGGGATGTATGACCTTTACAAAAAGGACAGATTGCTTCTGAACCCGAGGGGAACCAATATCCTTGCAGGCCAGGTATTCAAGATGGTCTGCTGAGCCCCAGGAGAAGCTGGATTGGATTCAGAAGAGCTGATCTGGGTGGAAACCATGCTGCTGCGTGCTACTTGGAGGCACTGGAGTTGGTGCCTTCAAGTTGGCACAAGGTGGCATGCAATTAAAGCGTGAGTGACTGTCTTAGAAGTTTCTTTTGTGATCACAAGACCCTATTAGACATTGATTGCCATTGGCCTGCTTCCCTTGTTTGGTGGGGAACAGGTGACAAGGTAGCAGTGTCACTTCAGTTGTAGCTAGGACTAAGCCTCAGTCCTCAGGCTTGCATTGTAGCGTGGCATCTGGGCTTGGTTGGGAGTGGCCTCCAGTGGTGGATCAGTGGAATTACAGGCTGGACTGTCAGAAAGCATCAATTTGCAGGACTTGTCACTCATGAACTTGGTCTAAAATTTTGTTTTCTTACATTCTTTTTTCCCTTTCTTGTTATTTTGAATGCACATGTATGTTTTTGTACTTTGGCCCCAGAGAAACTCTGTCTCATTTGGCTGTATCCATGTATGGTTTGTATTGAAAGGATAGATACATGGGCAGTGTGGTGTGGCATGGCTCTGTTGGTCAAAAATGAAATCAAATCCTTAGAAAGAGGTGATGTAGGATTGGAATATGTATAATCCTGGAGTAAAGAAACTTAAAGGGTAAAAAGATCCTGATGGGAATTACATACAGGTCACCAAACAGTAGCCAGGATACAAGATATAAATTTCAATGGGAAATAGAAAAGTCTTATAATAAGGGCAATGTTATGATAGTTATGGGGGATTTCAATAAGCAGATAGATAGGCAAAATTAGATTGGTTCTGAATCCCAAGAGAGAGAATACATAGAATTCCTATGAGATGGCTTTTTTAAGCAGCTTGTGGTTGAGCCCACTAGGGGAAAGGCAATTCTGGACTGGGTAGGGTGTAATGAACCAGATTTGATTAGGGAGCTCAAGGTAAAAGTTCATAAAGTGATCATAATATGATAGAATTCATCCTGTAGATTGAGAGGGAGAAGATAAAGTCATATGTATCAGTATTATAGTAGAGTAAAGGGAATTACAGAGGCATGAGATAGGAGCTGGCCAAAGTTGATTGGAAGGGGACATTATCAGGGATGACAGCAGAACAGCAATGGCTGGAGTTTCTGGAGGCAATTAAGAAGGCTCATGAGAATACTTCCCAAAGATGAAGTAACTAAAGTATAAAGAGGGGACAAGGTAACTGTCAAATGAGGAAAGTCAATGACAGTATAAAAGCAAAAGGGAGATTATATAATATAGCAAAATTTAGTGGGAAGTTAACGATTGGAAAACTTTTAAAAATCAACAGAATACAACTAAAAAAAACCAAAAGGAGAGAAAAGATTAATTATGAAGGTAAGCTAGCCAATAATATCAAAGTGATATTATTGAGTAAAAGAGGCAAGAGTGGATATGAGACTGCTGGAAAATGCCACTGGAGAGGTAGTAATGGGAGGAGGTACAAAGAAATGGCAGACAAACATAATAGGTATTTTGTGTCAGTCTTCACTGTGCAAGACACTAGCAATATGCCAGAACAGGGATTTGTACTGGGTCCAGTGTTGTTTGTTATATACATTAATGATCTGGGTGATGAGGTGGTAATTTGGATTAGTAAGTATGCAGATGATATTAAGATAGGTGGCAGGTGGCGTTGTGAATAATGAAGTACAAAGCTTCTGGTTTTCAAAGCTTGCAGAGAGATTTAGGCCAGTTAGAAGAGTGGGCTGAAAGATTGCAGATGGAGTTTAATGCTGATAAGTGTGAGGTGCTACATTTTGGTAGGAATAATCAAAATAGGACCTACATGGTAAATTGTAGGGCATTGAGGAATGCAGTAGAACAGGGTGATCTAGGAATAATGGTGCATAGTTCCCTGAAGGTGGAATCTCATGTGGATAGAAAGCTGAAGAAAGCTTTTGGTATGCTGGCCTTTATAAATCAGAGCATTGGAGTTGGGATGTAATGTTAAAATTGTACAAGGCATTGGTGAGGCCAAATTTGGAGTATTGTGTACAGTTCTGGTCACTGAATTATAGGAAAGATATCAACAAAACAGAGAGAGTACAGAGGAGATTTACTAGAATGTTACCTGGGTTTCAGCACCTAAGTTACAGAGAAAGGTTGAACAAGTTAAGTCTTTATTCTTTGGAGCGTAGAAGGTTGAGGGGGGACTTGATAGAGGTATTTAAAATTATGAGGGGGATAGATAGAGTTGATGTGGATAGGCTTTTTCCATTGAGAGTAGGGGAGATTCAAACAAGAGGACATGAGTTGAGAGTTAGGGGGCAAAAGTTTAGGGGTAACACGAGGGGGAACTTCTTTACTCAGAGAGTGGTTGCTGTGTGGAACGAGCTTCCAGTAGAAGTGGTAGAGGTAGGTTCGGTATTGTCATTTAAAGTAAAATTGGATAGGTATATGGACAGGAAAGGAATGGAGGGTTATGAGCTGAGTGCAGGTCAGTGGGACTAGGTGAAATTAAGTGTTCAGCACGGACTAGAAGGGCCAAGATGGCCTGTTTCCATGCTGTAATTGTTACATGGTTAAATTCAAGGGTGTCAGAGGGCAGAAGTGGGTATAGTTGTTATTACTAAGGAGAAGGTGCTGGGAAAGCTGGAAGGACTGAAGATAGGATGTATCTTGCTGGATCAGATGGACTACACCCCAAAGGTCTGAAAGAGGTAGCTGAATAGATTGTGGAGGTATTAGTAATAATTTTTCAAGAATCACTAGACTTTGGAATAGTTCTGGAGGACTGGAAAATTACAAATGTCATTTCATCTTAAAGAAGGGAAGGATGCAGAAGAAAGGAAATTATGAGCCAATCAGTCTGACTTCTGTGGTTGGGAGGATGTTGAAGTCCATTATTAAGGATAAGATTTTGGGGTACTTGGAGGCACATGCCAAATTCAGCATGGTTTATTTAAGGGGAAATCTTGCCTCAAAAATCTTTTGGAATTCTTTGAGAAAATAGCAAAGAGAAAAGAGAGTCAGTGGATGTTGCTTACTTGGATTTTCAGAAGACTTTTGACAAGTGCTAAGCATGAGGTTGCTTAACAGGTTAAGAGCCCGTGGTATTACAAGAAAGATACTAGGATGGATAGAAGGTTAGCTGACTGGCAGCAGGAGGTAAAGAGTCAGAATAAAAGGGGGCCTATTCTGGTTGGCTGCTGGTGACCAGTGGTGTTTCACAGTGTTGGTATTGAGACTGCTTTTTTCACATTATATGTAAACAATTTGGATGATGGAATTTCAAAAGCAAACATGAGTAAATCTGCAGATGCTGGAAATTCAAGCAACACACACAAAATGCTGGTGGAACGCAGCAGGCCAGGCAGCATCTAAGGGTCTCGGCCCGAAACGTCGACAGAGCTTCTCCCTATAGATGCTGCCTGGCCTGCTGCTTTCAACCAGCATTTTGTGTGTGTTGCTTGGATGATGGAATTGATGGCTTTGTGGCCAGGTTTGCAGACGATATGAAGATTGATGGAAGGGCAGTAGTTATGAGGAAGCAGGGAGCCTGCAGAACAGCTTGAAGAGATTTGGAGAATGGGCAAAGAGTAGCAGATGCAATATAGTGTAGGGAAGTGTATGGCCATGTACTTTGGTACAAGAAATAAAGGCATAGACTATTTTCTAAATGGGGAGAATATTAAAAAATCTGAAGTGCAGAAGGAATTGGGAGTCCTTGTGCAGGATTCCCTGAAGGTTAACTTACAATTTGACTCACTGGTAAGGGAGGACTTCATAACTGAGATCACTACACCGCAGTATGTGTGACAGTAATAAACTAATTCACCAACTTAAGAAGAATTAGTAATGTGGAAGGAAGAATCAATAATTCCCTTAACATAGCTATTTGATTATAGGTTTGATGAAAGGTTATGAAGCTGAAGTACAAAATCTTCCTTTACTTATACAAGTGTTAGTTTATCTGCTGATTACTTCTGGCATTTTCTGTTTTTATTTCAAATGTTTGTCAAATCCTGCTTATAATGTAACTGAAAATGCATAGTTGACTGTTCTAACATGTAATGGTGCTACTACAGTATGACTACATTTTAACAGTACAACATAGAACATTTCAGCACTCATAGGCCCTTCAGCTCATGAACTTATGCTGACATTTTAACTGACCTTTTGAACCCTTCTCTGCATAGACCTCCGTTTTTCTATTATCCATGAGCCTACCTAAGAGTTTCTTAAATGCCTCTAATGTAGCTGTCTCTACCATTGTCAGTATTTTTACAAAATATCAAAATTCGGTTACATGGTACTTAAGAACTCATTACACAAACCTCTTTCTGGACAATGGTATTCTCAATGGCTTGAGTTTGTTGGTTTGTTCCTTCAGCCTTTACTATTTTACTACATTTAGCTAAGTAGCTTGCATCTCTAGCAAATGTGAGATGGATTATGTTACGGTTCAATTTCTTTGGCCAAATCAAGGTCAATTCTTTTTATTCAAGTTTCTTGTTTAACTTTTTTAAGTTGAGCTGTTCTAAGCCACTGTACTGCAGTCAAATATAGGGAAGAACAGTTTCAGCAAAGTAACCAAAGTAATACTAAGCACAATTCTAGCAAATATATATAACTTTACACTACTGATGGGGTTGACATTAACTGCCCTCTGAAATGACTGACAAGTCATTCATTTCAAGGATCATAAAGTCATACAGTACAGAAGTAGGCTTTTTGGATGACCAAATCCATGCTAATCATTGTCAGCCATTCTTATTAACCTCATTTTCCATCATTTGGCCCAGGAGCTTTTTATACTAAGGCAATCTGAATGTTCTATCTAGACACATCTTAAATGCTAACAGCAACTCTGCTTCTACCACTCTCACAAGGGGTATATTCCAGGTACTCAACACTCACTGAATGAAGAAGATATTCCTCAGATTCTTTCTAAATCACATCTCCCTCACCCTAAATCCATGTCTTCTATTTTTCACCTTCCTCTGCTATGAGGAAAAGTTTCCTACTCTCTATCCTACCTATACCTCTCATAATTTTATATACCTCTATCATGTCCCCACTTAACCTTCCTTGTTCTATGGAAAACAAATTTAGCCTCTCCAATCACTTCTCATTACTGAAAAACTCCTTTCTTGGCTAGTGAATCTTCTGTACACTCTCTTCACTAATCACGGGTGGGAAATAAATGCTGACTTTGCTACGGACATCCAGGTCCTGAAAATTAAAGAAAAATTTGGCCTTATTTTGGAGGTGTATTAACATTATTGACCTGATAGAGAAGTCATTAACAACTTGTTTTATATGTTGTTGTACACTGAATTGGCCAGTCTGGGAAAAGTAAAGACAAAAGAGGTAGCAGATGCTTGCTTTTAAAACAAAAAAATAATAACACCTGAAGAGTTCAGTAATTCAGACAGCAAAAAATGTAAATCAACATCATTTAGATGATGACCTTGTATCAATTCAAACTGTACAAATTTATTTGGCTGAATCTCTTGCATAAAAGCTGAAGTTTGCAAATATTGTTGTCATGTTTATTTATTGAATTACAAGTTTCTTTGTTGGAAGCAATGAAAATTTGATCTAATGCCACTAATTATGATGTCTGCTTCAAAATGTTTTTTTTCTTTGATGGTAAATTTGACTTACTGTGATCTGTCTGATTATAGACTATTCTTTATTGAATATGTTGTAACTTTATTTTGCTGCCTTTTCTCTGAATAGGTAAAAATGCATATCAGAACAGTGACTGACTTTGAGTGGCTGAAACAATGTCGGGTTTATTTTAGAGAAGAAACACTAGATGTAAGAGTGGTGATTACTGATGTGGAATTTATCTATCAAAATGAATTTTTGGGCTGTACTGAACGACTGGTTATCACACCTTTGACAGACAGGTAAGACTGAACCTTTGATGCTTCTTTAGGTTTCTGTGCATTTTTTAAAAAAATGTTCAATTGATTTATATTTTTGGATTGCTTTATAAGCAGTAGGTATAGCAATGAGATGCTAGAAAGAAAATCAACAATTTATTAAGCTTACAATATAATTTTGCCTGATGTGAGAGGGAGAAGAGAAAACGACTGGGGCAAGAGGGGTCCTGATTAAGTCAGCTGCTTACCAACGCGGTGGGTAGTATAGGCAGAGTCAACAGAGAGGAGGCTGATTAAAATAGTGAACTGAGTGGTGTTCATAACTTAATTTCTTGTGGCTGTGGCAGAACAGTTGCCATATGAAGCTGTGATGTACCCAGATAGGATGCTTTCTACGATGCATCTGTAAAGATTACCTTAACCTTCTGATGAAGTATAAGGTTTAGTGGACTTCTTGGCAGTAGCATCCATGTGACTAGACTAAGACATATCAACACGTACAAACAAGTTGGAGGAACTCAGCAGGTCGGGCAACATCCGTTGAAACGAGCAGTCAACGTTTTGGACCAAGACCCTTCATCAGGACTGAAGAAGGAGGGGGCAGGGGCCCTATAAAGAAGGTGGGGGGAGAGTGGAAGGTGCCAGGTGGAAAACCAATCAGAGGAAAGATCAAGGGGTGGGGGAGGGGAAGCAGGTAGGGGACTAGGACATATTGTAGTTGATATTTACACCTAGGAGCTTGAAGTTCTCAACTATCTTCAACTCAGCACTATTGATAAAAAAACAAAGCATGCATTCCACTCTAATTCCTGTAATCAATTACCCGCTTCTTTATTTTGCTTATTTTCAGGGCAAGATTGTTGTTCTGGCACAATGCCAGTAGATTCAATGTTTCCTTTATTGATCTAGTCCACTACAATGATATAATCTGAATTTGGCCAAACTGTCATAAGTATAGTAAGGGTCTGAGAACACAACCTTATGTGCACTGGTGCTGAAGATAACCAGAGAAGTGGTGTTGATACCTAAAGTTACTTATTGCTGTCTGATGTTGAGGAAGTCACGTACCCAGTTGCAGCAAAAAGTCCTGGTCTAGGAGTTTGGAATTAAGTTGAATGGAATTTTGCTGTTGTAGGAGCAAATAATTCATAAATAGGAACCTGATGTAGGTGCTTTTGTTATTCAGGTATTTCAGAAATTAGTGGAGGGCAGGGAGATGGCATCCACCAGTAGGTGCGCTGCAAAGATCAAGGGTTTTCTGGAAGGCTGGAGTTGATGTCTGCCATGACCAGGCTCCTGAAGCACTTCACAATGATTCATGTTAGAGCTATTAAGGGATGTTACCTTTTTTTTTGGTACTGGGATGATAATGTCTTCTTGAAGCAGGTGGAAATCTCAGATTAGAATAGGCAGGGGCTAAAGATAACAATAACTACTCCTGTGAGTTGGTCCCCACAGGATCTGAGGGCTTCATGTGGGCAAATTGCTTTCCAGGGGTTTGCCCTCAGAAAAGCTGATCTGACTTCTGTGATAGTAGCCATGTACAGGTGCATTAGGCCAATTGGAATGGGTGGCATCATCTCAATGACATTCTGTTTGAAACAAGTATTGAGTTCATTTCAGAAGGATGCATTGTTGTCAGCACCTGCTGTTTCAATCTATTTTATCAACTTGCACTAGATCCCATTGATCCTAACCTTTTGGACAGTCACTCATGTGAAAACTTGACAAAGACTTCACTGAAGCTCATGTCCACTACTTCTACTGTACTTCTGTTACTTTTTCAAAAAATCCAATGATATTGGTCAGATAGAATCTATCCTTGACAAAGCTATGCTGGCAATCTCAGATTAAGTTATCAAGTTTGTTGTCACATCACAATTACAATGAAGTACTGGTACAACTAAATTTGCAGCAACATCAATTATACAAGATAAAGAAGAGGGAGAGAACAAGACTGTGCAAAACAAGATGTTATTTCAAAAAATACAATCAGGGACAACTCCATTGTAGTGTGAATGGTGGTTCTGTTGCTCAGATAGGATTAGGGTTGTGCAAGAACCTGATGGTTGTAGAAAACTAATGCTTCCTGAATCTGTTGGTGTTAGATTTGAGGCTTTTGTATTCTTGTTTAATGGTAGCAGTGAGAAGAGGGCATAGTGGGGCATAATAATAGAAGCTATTTTCTTGAAACTGCACTTCACGTAGATACTTTCAGTGGTGTGGAGGGCAGTGCCAGTGACAGTCTAGGTGGTGCCCACTACTCTCTGGAACCTCTTGCATTGCTGTGCATTGGAATTGCCAGACTAGGTCATGATGCAACTGGTCAAGATACTATCAACAGTGCATTTGTTGTAGTTTGTAGAGTATTTGGTGAGATGCCAAATCCCCTAAACCATTTTGGAAAGTAGAGGTTCTGGTGTGTTTTCATCATTAGTGCATGAATGATCTGGCCCCAGTACAAACCATTCGAGGAGTTAACACCCATGAATTTGAAACTCCCAACTCTCTCTAATGAGAACTAGCATATGGTCTCCCAACTTCCCCTTTCTGAAGTAAACAATTAATTACTTGGCTTTGTTGACATTAAACATGAACTTTTTATTGTGACAGCACTTAAGCAGGAGTTCTATTGACCATGAATCAGCCAACAGCGGTGGTATCATCAACAAATTTGTGGATGCAATTGGAGTTGTGCTTAGCCACACTGTTATGGTGTAAAGAGAATGGAGGATGCTAAGCACATAGCCCTGAGGTGCACCTGTGCTGTTGATCAATGATGAGGAGATGTTTTTTACAGTTTCATACTGAATGGGGTCCGGCAAAATCAAGTATTAAGTTGCAAATGGAGGTACGGAGTCCCAGGTCTTGGAACTTGGAGAGGGATTGATTGTATTGACTGCAGAGTTGCAGCCAACAAACAGTAGAATGCCATGTATATTACTGTTGTCCAGATAGTTGACAACAGAGTGGAGAACCAGTGAAATAGCATCTGCTGTTGACCTGTTGTGGCAGTAAGCAAACAAAAGCAGATCCAGATATTGAAGAGGCAGAACTTTAACCAATCTCTCAAAGCACTTCATTAAGGTGATGCAACTGCTACCAGATAGTAGTCATTGCAACAGGTCAGCATGCTTTTCTTGGGCACCAGAACTATAGATGTCCTTTTGAAGCAAGAGAGAACTTCAGAATGCAGAAGTGAGAAGTTGAAGATAACCTTGGATATACCAAGCAGTTAGTCTACACAAGTTTTTAGCACTTGGCCAGTTAAGCTGTCTGGTCTGGACACTTAGTGTGGGTTCACCCTCTTGAAGAATGTTCTGATGTCAGCTTTGGAGCAAAGATCACAGTCATTGGCAGCTGTTGAGAATCATGTGAGGTATGTATATCATTATTCTCCCTTCAGAGTGTGCATAAAAGGCATTGAGCTCATCCAGGAGTGTTTGCCTTTCAAAATGATCATTTATCATGTCCTCCAGACTTTTTTTTCCCTGTAACATCCTTATTATTAATGCAACACAGAGATGATGGAGGAACTCACCAGGTCATGTAGAATCTCTCAAGGAAAATGGATAGTTGACATTTCAGGTTAAGACCCTTTATCTGGACTGAAAGATAGAGGGTAGATAGCCAACATAAAAAAAATGGAGCAAAGGGGTGGAGCAAGAGCTTGCAGACAATAGGTAGATCCAGATGAGGTGGAGAGGTACTAACAGACAGATGCTGGAGTGGACAGTGTGTGCCAAAGGCTGGGTGATAGGTAAAAATGACAAATGATGAAGGTGATGGAATCTGTTAGGAGAGGAAGGTGGAGCAAGGAATTTTTTTATTATTTATTTTTATTTATTTTGAGATACAATGCAAGATACAGCCCTACCAGCCCAATGAGGCGCACCACCCAGTAACCCACCTGTTAACCCTATCCTATCCTAGTCACAGGACAATTTACAGTAACTAATTAACTTACTAACCAGTACGTCTTTGGAATGTGGGAGGAAACCGGAGCACTCAAAGGAAACTCCCGTGTTCATGGGGAGGTCATACAAACTCCTTACAAACAGTGTCGTAATTAAACTCCAAATTCCGAACTCCAATGCCCCGAGCTGTAATGGCATCATACTGTGCAACTGTGACAATAAAGGGAGAGAGGTGGGAAGGGCAGAGGGAAGTACTGGGAAAAGGGAGACAGTAGGAGGATTGTGTGAGTGACATGCAGATAGGGAGAATGGGAGAGAGGAAAGATGTTGATGAGGACCAGCTGGATCAAAAGGAAAAAGTAAAGAGTAAAGTAGCAGGAGGAACACTTACTGGAAGCCGGAAAATTCAATGTTCATGCTACTATTGAATATCTACCCAGGCCAAATATGAGGTGCTCTTCATCTGCTGTAGTTAGTATTTAGGGTCAACTCGTGATGAGGCCAAGGTCAGACATGTAGGTATGCAGATGGGGAAGAGAATTAAAATGTCTGGGAACTGTGAGTTCCAGATTGTCACAGCAAATGAAGAGAACATACCTTGTGAAGTTGTCACCCAGTTTCTGTGTTGCCTCACTGGTGTAGAGGAGACCACAAGGGAAACACCAATTGCAAATAATAATGCAAGTATAAAAGAAAAGCTTACAAAAGGTTCAGCGAGCTAGATAGGGTTGGAGATCAAGAAGATTATAAGGCTACTAGGAAAGAGCTTAAGAAGGAAATTAGGAGAGACAGAAGGGGCCATGAGAAGGTCTTGGTGGGCAGAATTAAGGAAAACCCCAAGGCATTCTGCAAGTATGTGAAGACGTGTAAGAATAGGACCTATCAAATGTGACAGTCAGAAAGTGTGTATGGGACCAGAGGAAATAGCAGAGGTACTTAATGAATACTTTACTTCAGTATTCACTATGGAAAATAATCTTAGTGATTGTAGTGATGACTTGCGGCAGACAGAAAAGCTTGAGCATGTAGATATTAAGAAAGAGGATGTGCTGGAGCTTTTGGAAAGCATCAATTTGGATTAGTCTCCAGGACCAGACGAAATGTATCCTAGGCTACTGTGTGAGGCAAGGAAGGAGATTGCTATGTCTCTGGTGATGACCTTTGCATCATCAATGGGGACGGGAGAGGTACCCGAGGATTGGAGTGTTGCAGATGTTGTTCCCTTATTCAAGAAAGGGAGTAGAGATAGCCCAGGAAATTATAGACTAGTGAGTCTTACCTCAGTGGTTGATAAGTTAATAGAGAAGATCCTGAGAGGCAGGATTTATGAACATTTGAAGAGGTATAATATGGTTAGGAGTAGGCTTTGTAAAGGTCAGGTTGTGCCTTACGAGCCTGATTGAATTTTTTGAGGATGTGACTAAACACATTGATGAAGGAAGAGAAGTAGATGTACAAACATTTGTAGTATATATGGATTTCAGCAAGGTATTTGATAAGGTACCCCATGCAAGGCTTGTTGAGAAAGTAAGGAGGCATGGGATCCAAGGGGACATTGCTTTGTGGATCCAGAACTGACTTGCCCACAGAAGGCAAATAGTGGTTGTAGACAGGTCATATTCTGCATGGAGGTAGGTCACCAGTGGAGTGCCTCAGGGATCTGTTCTGGGACCCTTACTCTTCGTGATTTTTATAAATGACCTAGATGAGGAAGTGGAGGGATGGGTTAGTAAGTTTGCTGATGACACAAAGGTTGGAGGTGTTGTGGATCGTGTGGAGGGCTGTCAGAGGTTACAGCGGGACATTAATAGGATGCAAAACTGGGCTGAGAAGTGGCAGATGGAGTTCAACCCAGATAAGTGTGAAATCCATCTCCACCCCCCCCCCCCACCATCCTCATCACATTCTACAGGTGTTGTATTGAGAGCATCCTGAGCAGCTGCATCACTGCCTGGTTCGGAAATTGCACCGTCTCAGATCGCAAGACCCTACAGTGGATAGTGAGGTCAGCTGAGATCATCGGGGTCTTTCTTCTCTCCATTATGGACATTTACACTACACTCTGCATCTGCAAAGCAAACAGCATTATGGAGGACCCCATGCACCCCTCAAACAAACTCATCTCCCTCCTGCCGTCTGGGAAAAGGCACCGAAGCATTCGGGCTCTCACAACCAGACTATGTAAGTTTCTTCCCCCAAGCCATCAGACTCCTCAATACCCAGAGCCTGGACTGATACCTTACTGCTCTATTGTCTGGTTTATTATTTATTGTAATACCTGCACTGTTTTGTGCAGTTTATGGAGTCCTGGGTAGGTCTGTAGTCTAGTGTAGTTTTTTGTCTGTGTTGTTTTTTACGTAGTTCAGTGTAGTTTTTATACTGTGTCATGTAACACCATGGTCCTGAAAAACATTGTCTCATTTTTACTGTGTACTGTACCAGCAGTTATGGTCGAAATGACAATAAAAAGTGACTTGACTTGAAGTGGTTCATTTTGGTATGTCAAATATGATGGCAAAATATAGTATTAATGGTAAGACTCTTGGCAGTGTGGAGAAACAGAGGGATCTTGGGGTCCAAGTCCATAGGATGCTCAAAGCAGTTACGCAGGTTGACTCTGGGGTTAAGAAGGCATATGGTGTATTGGCCTTTATCAACCGTAGAATTGAATTTGGGAGCTGAGAGGTAATGTTGCAGCTATATAGGACCCTGGTCAGACCCCACTTGGAGTACTGTGCTCAATTCTGGTCGCCTCACTACAGGAAGGATGTGGAAGCCATAGAAAGGGTGCAGAGGAGATTTACAAGGATGTTGCCTGGATTGGGGAGCATGTCTTATGAGAATAGGTTGAGTGAATTCAGCCTTTTCTCCTTAGAGCGATGGAGTATGAGAGGTAACCTGATAGAGATGTACAAGTTGATGAGAGGCATTGATCGTGTGGATAGTCAGAGGCTTTTTTCCAGGGTTGAGATGATTGCCACAAGAGGACACAGGTTTAAGGTGCTGGGGAGTGGGTACAGAGGGGATGTCAGGGGTAAGTTTTTTACTCGAAGAGTGGTGAGTGCATGGAATGGGCTGCCAGCAATGGTGGTGGAGGCGGATAAATTAGGGTCTTTTAAGAGACTTGTAGATAGATACATGGAGCTTAGTAAAATAGAGGACTATAGGTAAACCTGGTAATTTCTAAGGTAGGAACGTGTTCATCACAACTTTGTGGGCCAAAGCACCTGTATTGTGCTGTAGGTTTTCTATGTTTCTATTTGTATGTGAAAGACAGCCTCTCCTGAAAATCTTGCTCCAGATTCCAACATCTGTAGTCTGTTGTTTCTTAATGGCTGGTGGTGTAGTGGCATCCACATTGGACTTTGAGGCAAGTGAGCCCACTTTCAAATTGAATTGAATTGACTTTATTCCTTACATCCTTCTTATACATGAGGTGTAAAAAATTTTATGTTATGTCTTTGTCTAAATGTGCAATGTGCAAGTTATAGTAATTTATAATAAATAGTATGTACAACAGGATAGTCAATATAACATAGAAAAACAGTTGTGTCAACATAAGTTAGGCAGTCTGATGGCCTAGTGGAAAAAGTTGTCCTGGAGCCTATTGATCCTCGCTCTTATGCTGCGGTACTGTTTTCCAGATGGTAGCAGCTGGAACAGTTTGCGGTTGGGGTGACTCAGGGTCCCAATGATCCTTTGGGTGCTTTTTACACACCTGTCTTTGAAAATGTCCTGAGTAGTGGGTTCACCTCTACAGATGCACTGGGCTGTCCACACCAGTCTTTGCCAATTCCTACGATTGAAGGAAGTACAATTCCCATACCAGACAGACAGACATTGATCCCGAGGGAAATTGGGTTTCGTTACAGCCGCATCAACCAAGAATAGTGAAGAAATATAGCAAGATAAAACCATAAATAATTAAATAATACGTTAATCATGCCAAGTGGAAATAAGTCCAGGACCAGTCTATTGGCACAGTGTGTCTGACACTCCGAGGGAGGAGTTGTAAAGTTTGATGGCCACAGGTAGGAATGACTTCCTATGATGCTCAGTGTTACATCTCAGTGGAATGAGTCTCTGGCTGAATGTACTCCTGTGCCTAACCAGTACATTATGGACTGGATGGGAGTCATTGTCCAAGATGGCATGCAACTTGGACAGCATCCTCTTTTCAGACACCACTGTCAGAGAGTCCAGTTCCACCCCCACAACATCACTGGCCTTACAAATGAGTTTGTTGATTCTGTTGGTGTCTGCTACCAGGCAATAATGCAGCCAGTCAGGATGCTTTCAGTTGTGCTCCCATAGAAATTTCATAGGATGTGGGAGCTCACACCAAACTTCAACTGTCTGAGGTGAAAGAGGCACTATTGTGCTTTTTTTCACCACACAGCTGGTATGCACAGACCAAGAGAGATCCTTGGTGATGTTTATGCCAAGCAACTTAAAGTTGTTCTCCCTCTCAACCCCAGATCTATTGATGTCAATGGAGGCTAGCCTGTCTCCATTCCTCCTGTAGTCCACAACCAGCTCCTTTGTTTTTGCAACATTGAGGGAGAAGTTATTTTCTTGACACCACTTTGTCAAGGTGATGACTTCTTCTCTGTAGGCTGCCTCGTTATTATTTGAGATTAGGCTAATCAGTGTAGTGTCGTCAGAAAATTTAATTAGCAGATTGGAGCTGCATTGGAGATGACATTGGAGATGGCGACACAGTCATGGGTATACACAGAGTAAAGGAGGGGGCTTAGGACACAGCCCTGAGGGGTACCTTGTTGAGAATCAGAGGGGCAGAGGTGAGGGATTTCACTCTTAACATCTGCTGGCAATCTGACAGGAAGTCCAGGATCCAGCTACACAAGGCAGGGTGAAGGCCGAGGCCTATGAGTTTCTTATTGAGCCTGGAGGGAATTATGCTCTTGAATGCTGAGCTGTAGTCCAACAACAGCATTCTCACATAAAAACCCACTTCTCCAGATCTGTAAGGTCGCTAGGTAGAGCTATGGCTAGTGCGTCATCTGTCAATCAGTTGTGTCAGTAGGCGAATTGTAGGAGATCCAGTGTTGGTGATAGCATGCTGCAGATGTAGTCCTTGACCAGCCTCTCAAATCATTTGCTTGTTATTGAGATTTGTGCAACAGGACACCAGTTGTTCAGACATGTCACCTTGGTCTTTTTAGGTACCAGAACAATTGTGGATGTTTTGAAGCAGGAGGGCACTCTGTACTAGGAGAGGGAGAAATTAAAAAATGTCTGTAAACACATCTGCCAGTTGAGCCACGCACATCCTTAGTACCTGCCCTGGAATGCCATCTGGTCCCGCAACCTTGCAACTATCCACTCATTGGAAACACCTGCGTACTTCAGCCTCAGAGATGAACAAGTTGCAGGTTGCTTTGGCGGTTCTCTTCAGGAGCTCAGAGTTGGCGATATCGAACCACACGTAAAAAAGATTTAGTTCATCTGGGAGAGAGGCAGTGATGTTAGCAGCACCACTGTGTTTAGCTTTGAAGTCTGTGATTGGTGTACAGACCTTGCCATAAGCTGTGTGTGTTGTGGTGTAAAGTTGTGTCTGTATCTTGTGCCTGTATTGTTGTTTCACTGTCTTGATGACTTTGTGCAGATCGTGGCTGCATTTCTTGAGCTCCTGCAGATTACCAGCCACGTAAGCTCAGTGTCGCACGGTAAGTGCTGCTTGCACAGAACTGTTGATCCAGGGCTCCTGGTTTGGATAGACCCTGACCAAATTCTGGGGGACAACATCCTCGATACACTTCCAGAAAAAAATTGTAATCCCATCCGTGAACTCGGAGACATTCTCATCATGGAAGAGATTCCAGTTGATATCATCAAAGCAATCCTGTAGCATAGAGAAAAATTAGTCGGACCAACAGTGGACGGTTTTACCTATGGGCGCCTCTTGTTTCAGCTTCTGCCTGTACTTTGGTAGCAGAAAAATGGAGGAGTGAACTGATTTTCCAAATGGGGGGCAAAGGAGCTCTTTGTAAGCATTGTGGAAGGGAGAGTAGCAGTGGTTGAATGTGCTCACCCAGATTTGTTGGCAAAACTTCAGAGAGACTTTGGTCACTGGCGACGATGAGGGCAACCTCTGGATGTGCACTCTCCAGGGTGTTGATGGTCTCATACAGTTTCATCCAGGTCAGTATCAGCCTGCAGCGGAATATACACAGCTGTGATAACATCCGTGAACTTTCTGGGAGCCAGAAAAGTCTACACAGCAGCACTAGGTATTCCATATTTGGGGAACAAAAGGATTTGAGGGCATGCACATTCCGGGGGTTCATTATTGATCATGAAGGTATCCCACCTCCTTTACTCTTCCCAGAGGTTTTTTGACCTGTCCGCCCAGAAGGAGAACCCAGAGGGCTCAATGGCGTAATCCAGTATCTCATCCATCAACCAGGTCTCCACGAAGCACAAAATGCTACATTCCTTTGTTTCCCACTGGTAGGAAGTTTTGGTTCTTAGTTCGCACAACTTATTGTCCAGGGACTGAATGTTAGCCAGGAGTATGCTAGAGGGTGGCGGCCAATTAGCACACCATCTAAACCTCACCAAGAAGCCGGCCCTTCTCACTCACCTCCAGCGCCACTTCCGAGGTAGCAATTGTGTAGTAGATGAGCCTCCCATTAATCGCGCAAGCAGGGGTTCCCAATGTAGAAAAGGTGGCACATAGTGGGTAAATGCTGTCTTCCCAATGTTCTAAAGGGTCAGCCTATTGTATCTGATGTGACTGTCAGCTACTTGAACAAGAAATGCAAAGGAAATTGTAGAAATTAACAGTATACTATACAGTTGGAATGGAGCTTGCAACACGGTCACCATATGCGGCGCCATCTTGAGTTTGCCAAGATGGCCATCTCCTTCCATGCTTTCCATCTGTGCTGGGTTGAGTGTTGAGCTAGCAACTCAGCCTCATAAAAAAAACAGACAAAAATGCTAATGAAATTGCACCACTAAGCAAGGAAAGGAACAGCAAACAAACTAATAATGTTAAGCTCATGTGTTTGTAATTAACAGGTTTTTCCCTGTTGCCTTTCTTGAAAAGGGAGAGCATATTTGCTGTCTTCTAGTTATCTGGTGCCTCATTTGTGGCCAGTGAGAATTAAAAATTTTCAGCAATCTAACTTTATCTGCTATAGCAGGCTGGGATAAATTTCATCTGAACCTGGGAACTTAACCATTTTTAAGCCCACTGTGGCTCAAGTATTCCCTTTATTTCTGGAGACTTCTACCAATAATTTACCTTCTCATTCACTGAATCCTTTAATTTCAAAATCCATTTCCTTTGTGACTACCAGTGAAAATAACGTGCCACATAAAAAGACTTATCTATAAGATAAAGATGCATAGAGTTGGGCGTAATGTATTAATGTGGATAGAGGATTGGTTAACTGATATAAAGCAGAGAGTTAGGATACATGGGTGTCCAGTTGGCAATCAGTGGTCAACAGTGTGCTGCAGGGGTCAGTGCTAGGACCGCAACTGTTCTTAATATACATTAATGATCTGGAAGAGGGGACCGAGTATAGTGTATCTATGTTTGCTGATGATACTAAATTGAATGGAAAAGGAAATTGTGCAGAAGATACGGAGAGTCTGCAGAGAGTTATAGATAGGTTAGGTGAGCAGGCAAGGGTCTGACAGATGGAGTACAATGTTGGTAAATGTGAGGTCCTCCATTTGGAAGGAAAACAGATTATCATTTAAATGGTAAAAAAAATTGCAGCATGCTGCTGTACAGAGAGTGTGAAGTTCTGTTCTCCATACTTGAAGAAGGATATACTGGCTTTGGGGGTGGTGCAGAGGAGTTTCGGTTGATTCCAGAGACGAGAGGGTTAGACTATGAGGAGAGATCAAGTTGCCTGGGACTGTACTTGCTGGAATTCAAAAGAATGAGAGGAGATCTTATAGAAACATATAAAATTATGAAAGGGATAGATAAGATGGGGGCAGGAAAGTTGTTTCCACTGGTAGGTGAGACTATAACTAGGGGATATAGCCTCAAGATTCAGGGGAGTAGATTTAGGATGGAGATGAGGAGGAACTGCTTTTCCCAGAGAGTGGTAAATCTGTGGAATTCTCTGCCCAATGAAGGAGTGGAGTTTATATCAGTAAATATATTTAAGACAAGGTTAGATAGATTATGGGGAAAAGGTAGGTAGGTGGAGATGAGACCATGGCCAGGTCAGCCATGATCTTATTGAATGGTGGAGCAGCTTGACGAGCCAGATAGCCTACTCCTGCCCCTATTTCTTATGTTCTTATGTTCTAAAATTATTCATTTTGGACTTCATCTAAGCCTTCTAAGTCTGTGCACAGATTGTCCCATTGTCTCTAAGGTGCCCTACACTTTCCTTGGTTATTTTTTTGCCCTTATAAAAAGCCTTTGAATTTACTTTAAACCTGTTCACCATTAATGTTCCATGGCCTCTCTTTGCCTTCCTAATTTCCTTACTAAGCTCCTCCCTGTTTTTTTTAATGCTGAGGTGAATTGAGGCAAAAGAGCTAAAAGGCAGGATTTTTGGAACAATGGGTTCTCTTCTGTGGTGGAAGCAACTGATAAAAGAATGATGGATTGTACTTGAACTGGAAGGTCAAATATTCTTGCAGGGAGGCTTGCATGTTCTATGTGGGAGTGTTTAAACAAGTGAAAAAGGAGTATGGGGCCCAGAGTGTCAGAGCGGCAAGTGGAAATGCTAACTCATATGTAGGATATGGAAACGACAAGAAGAGTGGGCAGAGACAGGAAAAGAAGTATGAGAGGGTTGGCAGGCTTAACTGCATTTATTTTAATGCTAGGAACATCATGGTTAAGGCTCATAGAGTGTAGATCAGCATGTGGGATTATTGTTGCAATTACGGAAACATGAATAAGGGAAAGACATATCTGACAGCTCAATGTTCCAGGGCACAGAAATTTCAGACATGGCTGAGAGTGTACAAAAGAGAGGAAGTGCGCAAGATCATGGAAGGACAGGAATGTGGACAATGGAATGTGGAGAGCAGAGGGGAGAGAAGCTAATGGGAAGAGTGTGTGTGTTATGGGCAGATGGAGAGGATGGGGAAAAGAAGAGAGATATAGTGATGGGGACCAGGTGGATCAGGAGAGAGAATGTGTACAGAGTGGCTGTGGAGAGGATGTTTCCTATGGTTGGGTAGTGTAGGACCAGAAGAAACAGACTCAGAATAGAAGGACATCCATTTAGCCAGAGGGTTAAATGGAATTTCTTTAGCCAGAGGGTTGTGAATGTTTGGAATTCATTGCCACAACTAGCTGTGGAGGCCAAGTCATTAGTTATATGTAAAATGGAGGCTTATAAGTTCTTGATTAGTCGGGGCATCAAAAGGGTTGGAGAGATGGCATGAGAATGGGGTTGAGAGGGAATAATAAGTCAGCCATGATAAACTGATGGAGCAGACTCGATAGGCTGAATAGCCTAATTCTTCTCCGATGTCTTATGGTCTTAAAAGAGAAAAGGGACAGAGGGGAAGCAATTACAGGTACCCATCATCTTCAACCTTATGTCACTTCCACCTATCACCTTTCATCTTCTGACATCATCCCCACTCTCCCCTCTCTCAATTATCGATCACCTACTTGGATCAATCTATCACTTGCCAGCTCTTGCTCCATTCCTTCACTCCACCTTTTATATCTCCTCCCTACATTACAGTCCAGATGAAGAGTTCCGACCCAAAAAATTGCTGAGGTACTTAATGAATACCTCGTTTCAGTATTCACTACAGAAAAGGATCTTGATGAATGTAGGGATGTAGTGGACTAAAAAGCTTGTGAATGCAGATATTAAGAAAGAAGATGTGCTGGAGCTTTTGGAAAGCATCAAGATGGATAAGTCACCAGGACCGGATGGGATGTACCCCAGGCTACTGTGGGAAGCGAGGGAGGAGATTGCTGAGCCTCTGACAATGATCTTTGCATCATCAACGAGGATGGGAGAGGCTCCAGAGGATTGGAGGGTTGCGGATGTTGCTTCCTTATTCAAGAAAGGGAGTAGGGATAGCCCAAGAAATTATACGAGGGGTGATTGATAAGTTCATGGCCTAAGGTAGAATGAGTCAATTTTAGAAAACCTAGCACATTTATTTTTCAACAGAGTCCCCTCCTACATTTACACTCTTCGTCTAGCGGTCATGGAGCATACAGATCTTGGACCTCCAGAAAGTGTCTACAGCAGGGGTAATTGATAAGTTCATGGCCTGAGGTGGAAGGAGATGAGTTAGACAGCCCTTGTTACATGCACATGCAGTTCAACTCTTTGAGTGATTATGCAGAAAGTTTGAAGTTAATAACTCATCCGGGTGATTGATAAGTTCATGGCCTAATGTAGAAGGAGATGAGTTATTAACTTCAAACTTTCTGCATAATCACTCAAAGAGTTGACCCTCATTTGTATGTAAAGAGAGCTGTACAACTCATCTCCTTCTTCCTTAGGCCACGAACTTATCAATCACCTCTTGTAAATGGATTTTAGCAAGGCATTTGATAAAGGTACCCCATGCAAGGCTTATTGAGAAAGTAAAGAGGCATTGGATTCAAGGGGACATTGCTTTGTGGATCCAGAACTGGCTTGCCCACAGAAGGCAAAGAGTGGTTATAGACAGGTCATATTCTGCATGGAAGCCGGTGTCCAGTGGTGTGCCTCAGGGATCTGTTCTGGGGCCCCTACTCTTTGTGATTTTTATAAATGACCTAGATGAGGAAATGGAGGGATGGGTTAGTAAATTTGCTGATAACACAAAGGTTGGGTGTGTTGTGGATAGTGGGGAGGGCTGTCAGAGGTTACAACGGGACATTGATAGGATGCAAAATTGGGCTGAGAAGTGATAGATGGAGTTCTACTCAAATAAATGTGAGGTGGTTCATTTTGGTAGGTCAAATATGATGGCAGAATATAGAATTAATGGTAAGACTCTTGACAGCATGAAAGATCAGAGGGATCTTGGGATCCAAGTTCTTAGGACACTCAAAGCTGCTATGCAGGTTGATTCTGTGGTTAAGAAAGCATACGGTACATTGGCCTTCATCAACAGTGGGACTGAGTTTAGGAGCTGAGAGGTCATGTTACAGCTATATAGGACCCTGGTCAGACCCCACTTGGAGTATTGTACTCAATTCTGGTTGCCTCACTATAGAAAAGATGTGGAAACCATTGAAAGGGTGCAGAGGAGATTTACAAGGATGTTGCCTGGATTGGGGAGCATGCCTTATGAAATAGGTTGAGTGAACTCGGCCTTTTCTCCTTGGAGCGACGGAGGATGAGAGGTGACTTGATAAAGGTGTACAAGATAATGAGAGGCATTGATTGTGTGGATAGTCAGAGGCTTTTCCCCCAGGGCTGAAATGGCCAGCATGAGAGGGCATAGTTAAACGGTGCCTGGAAGTAGGTAGAGAGGAGAGGTCAGGGTAAGTTTTTTATGCAGAGAGTGGCGAGTGCATGGAATGGGCTGCCAGCAGCGGTGGTGGAGGCAGAAACTATAGGGTCTTTTAAGAGACTTTTGTATGGCTACATGGAGCTAAGAAAAATAGAAGGCTATGGGTAAAGCCTAGGTAGTTCTAAAGTAAGGACGTGTTCAGCACAGCTTTGTGGGCTGAAGGGCCTGTATTGTGTTGTACGTTTTCTATGTTTCTATGACTATTTTCCTCCACACATAAGGTCTGTCCCACTGAGCTCCTCCAGCATTTTGTGTATTGTTCCAGGTTCTAGCATCTGTTGAGTCTTGTGTTTACAAAGTTTCTTTACAAAGCCACCATTCTAATTTCAAACTGATTACTGCTTGCAATTTATTTTAAGAGTTGAGGACTGGTTCTTGTTTGAATTAATGCTTGGTACATCAACAGAACTCCGGAATCCCTGAGTTTTTTGATGAGGCAACAAGGGTAATTTATGAAGGGAAAGCTGTGGATGTTGTCTACGTGGATTCTAGTAAGGCATTTTACAAGGTTCCTCATGGGTGGCTCATCCAGAGGATTAAAATGCATGGGATTCATGCTGAATTGGCTGTTTAGATTCAGAACTGGCTTGCCCCTAGAAGACAGAAGCCAAAGGGACTTATTCTAGCTGCAGGTCTGTGATCAGTGGTGTTCCACAGGGCACATGAATGTGAGTAAAATGAAAGAATATGGACATTGTATAGGCAGAAGGGATGTAATTATTAATTTCCTGTTATAGTGTTCCTATTTCTATGTTCTAATATCACCTCTATATCACATCTGAAAAACTGATAATCAGGAACTGCCAGTCCTGTTGGAAATGAGCATAAATTAAGAAAGCCAAGTACTATTTCCTAGCATATTTTCAATGTGATTATTTTTCAGACTGGTGAGTTGTGGACGGTAGTGTTCTCCAGTATTAGATGCATAGGATATTGTTCCTTTTGATATACTGTATATAGATGGATATAGGATAGATATAGATCTCGAGTAAAATGTCCAGGACTGTGGATGATACTAAACTTGGAAGTGCTGTAAACTGTATGGGGAATGGCAATGGACTCTTCAGCTGAAATACAGGAAGAGATAATATAGGCTAAGTGGCAAGGTTCTAAACAGCATGTACAAATAATGTGTGTGCATGTGTGTCAAGAGAACGTATTGAAGGTGGTTACCAACGTAAACACAGTGTATTCATAAATAGAGACACAAAGCAAAAACTCCGGAATTTTACACTATACTTTGCAGAACACGGGCTAGACCAAATATAGTGTATGAAAGCAATTAATTCCAGTTACCACAGTTCAGGAATAAAGAGTTTGGAAAAGACTTACTAAATTGACAATGGTGATGAAGGATTTTAGAATATATCCAGAAAGGAGAAGGTAAAATTGTATCTGCAATTTGCCTGCAGTCAAAAAATGTCAATGGTAGATGCCATCCCCCTTGCCCTACACTGATCTCTGGAGCAAAGACACCTAAGTCGAACTCCTAAATATTGACTACAGGTCTGCCTTCAATACTATAATTCCAAACAATATTACTTCCAAACACTTAGACCTAGGATTCAGTATCTTCCTTTATATTAGATCTTTGACTCTCTGACCAACATACCATAATCAGTAAGGATAGACAGCAATTACCTTTAACACTGGTGCCCCACAAAATTACATCTTCAGCTTCTTACTGTACTTTGAATAAACCCAGGACTGTGTGGCCAGATTTTTCTCTTACTCCAGTCACAAATGACACTACCATAGTGGGCAGATCTCAAATAACAATGAAATAGAATAGAGGGGGGAAATAGAGAGCCTAGTGGCATGATGTCAAGACAATAAATTTACCTTCAATGTCAGCAAAACAAAAGAGCCAGTTATTGACTTCAGGAAACAGATGTCCTTGTTTGTATAAGTGGTGCTGAGGTGGAGATTGTTGAGAGATTTAAATTTCTAGGTGCAAACATCACCAACAGCATTTTGTGGTCCAATCATGTAAGATTTTCGATTTAAGACCATATAAGATTTTAGACTCTGTGGTCAAGAAAACACACTAGAACCTCAACATTTGGCATGTCTCTGTTGACCCTCATCAATTTTTATAGATGCACCACAGAAAGCATCCTATCTGGATGCATCACAATTTGGTATGGCAACTGCAAGATTGTAAGAAATTGAAGAATGTTGTGGACATAATCCAGTATTCAAAAAAACAGCCTCCCCTCTATGGATTCTTTTTACACTTTCCACTGCCTTGGGAAAGCAATTGTCATAATCAAAATCCCTCCCTTCCCAGACATTCCCTATTACCATTATCTAAAAGATACAATTGCTTGAAAACATGCACCACCAGTCTCAAGAATATCTTCTATCCTGCTGTTATAAGTCTTGGTCAGACTTCTTAGATATACAGATGAACTCTTGAACTCACAATCTACCTCTTCATGGTTCTTATGCCTTATTGTCCACCTGCACTGCGTTTTTGCTATAACTGTAACACCATTTTGTGCCTTATGCTATTACTTTTCCCTTTGTATTACCTTGGTTCCTTATGTTTTGAAATAATCTGTAAGTTTGACAATCTGTATGAAAGGCAGATGGAATACAATATCAGGAAGTGTATGATCATGCACTTTGGTAGAAGGAATAAAAGCAGAGACTATTTTCTAAATGGAGATAAAATTTTAAAAATCCGATGTACAAAAGGATTTGGGAGTCCTCATGCAGTGTTCCCTGAATGTTAATTTGCAGGTTGAATCAGTGGTGAGGAAGACAAATGCAATGTTAACATTCGTTTTAAGAGGACTAAAATATAAAAGCAAGGTTGTAATGCTGAAGTTGTATAAGGCACTGGGGAGGCCTCACTTGGAGTACTATGAGCAGTTTTGGGCCCTTCATTTAAGAAAGGATGTGCTGACATGAGAGAGGGTCAATAGAGAGGAGGTTTATGAGAATGATTCCAGGAATGAAAGGGTTATCATATGAGCAGCGATTGAAGGCTCTGGGATATTCATTGGAATGTAGAAGATTGATATGGGATCTCATTGAAGCCTGTTGAATGTTGAAAGGCCGAGATTGAGTGGATGTGAAGAGAATGTTTCCTTTGGTGTGTGAGTCTAGGATCAGAGTGCGCAGCCTCAAAATAGAGTGACTGCCATTTAGAACAGAGTTAAGGAGGAATTTCTTTACCCAGAGGGTGGTGAATCTGTAGAATTCATTGCCACAGGCAGCTGTGGAGGAGGGGTTGCTGGGTGCATTTAAGGCGCAGGTTGATAAATTCTTGATTAGTCAGGGCATGAAATTAGGAGGAGAAGGTAGGATAATAGGTTTAAGAGGGAAATGAATCAGCCATGATGAAATGGCAGAGCTGACTCGATGAGCCGAATGGCCTAATTCTGCTCCTATGTCTTATGGTCTTTAGTACATGGGAGTAACGGAGAATGAAGGCATGCAAAACAAGATTTTTCACAGTATCCCTGTACATGTGACATTAATGTGATGGGAGGACTATGATTCTTGGGTGTTGTAACAGTATGCTTCTATAAAATCACTTTTAGCTAGATTCAGCAACAAATTCTGCCTGATATGGGCTATACTAATTCTAATTTCTATTACCTATGTTAGGATTCAAATATGGCACACATTGATAAACAATGAAATTTAACTGAAATGAAACACAATATTACAAACAAGCAGTGACAAAACTCATATCTTTCATACAAGATGCAACTTTATACAGTCTTTTGGATATGAGAATACTGTGTGATTACCAGAAATTTTACATTGTTGCTTGATTTTTTTGGAGCAGTAATCTGGCCTCCTCTTTTTCTTATTCTTTAGATTTACAGTACTAAATTCCAAAAAAAAACCTCTATCCAAGTCCTTCCCAAAACACAGTCCTGCCATCTGCCTGTACTGGATAGTGGATTCAGGATCATGCAATTTCTGGAAACTTCCCACTCACTTCATTTGCTGAAGACATTTAAAATGTTAATATTTCAACAAGATTTTTCATCAGAAAGTTGGGTGATAGGGCAAGATGAGAAACACAGAAGAAGGGAGGGAAGTGGGAGGTAGGAAGGGAGAAACAAGTAGAGAAGAGAGAAGAGGAAGTAGGTAAGAAATAAATAATTTATTTAGAATGATCAGAGAAGACAGCAATCAATACCTGAATCAATACCATCTATCCTCCAGAATTCTCACAGTAGCCTATGATCATTGAATAGAAAACTTGATCACTCCATGTAGGACTCCCTCATTGTCCTACCCACACTCCACTCTTCCAACTACTCAAAGGTTTGTTATATATTTGGGACCCAAGAGGTTATCTTCAAATAGTATGCTTAATTGGTTGAAAATGTCAGTACCTTTATATCCTGTTTGCTCTTTACAAAGAAAAATTGTGAATTTGATTTAACTTCCTTTTTGCCTTGTAATATAAAGATATCATAATTTCACTGTGATTAATTTTATGATAATTGTATAATTGGTTGCTATTATAGGTGCTACATCACTTTAGCTCAGGCTTTGTGGATGAACATGGGAGGTGCCCCTGCTGGACCTGCTGGTACTGGCAAAACCGAGACTGTGAAGGACATGGGCAAAGCTCTTGGAAAATATGTAGTGGTGTTCAATTGTTCAGATCAAATGGATTTCAGAGGATTAGGAAGAATTTTCAAAGGTATATAAAAGAGCAAAAGTGCTTTATCCTTTACAAAATAAAGGAAGGAGTCTGTATGACCGTGTCTGAATTATTGTTTGTTACTAACTCACAACAGAATATATGTTGAATTTGATGTGTATGATTTATTTCCTCTACAACAGCAACACTGAATGTAGATCAGATCATTACTTTGCTGGAACATTAATATTAATGTAGCGACAAATGCTGGTGATATTAAATCTGATTCGGATTCATTCTGCATGTGTGACCTTTATACTTTAGGCATTTTCTGTTTCAATTTGCAATTCAATTGTGCTCAACCTCTGAAATGATTACATGAAAGATGAAGACAGCTCCTGTAACACCTTATGTACCTAATTGACAATGTTTTCCATATAAGTTCAAACAGGTCGGTTAGACAAAGAACCATCAGTGGAGGTTTGGGAGACCGTTTCACTGAACACCTATGCTCGGTCTGCCAGAGAAAGCAGGATCTCCCAGTGGCCTCACATTTTAATTCCACTTCCCATTCCCATTCTGATGTGTCTATCCATGGTCTCCTCTACTGTCAAAATGAATCCAAACTCAGGTTGGAGGAACAACACCTTATATACCAGCTGGGTAGCCTCCAACCTGATGGCATGAACATTGACTTCTCTAACTTCCATTAATGCCCCTCCTCCCCTTCTTACCCCATCCCTGACATATTTAGTTGTTTGCCTGTTCTCCATCTCCCTCAGGTGCTTTCCACCCCCCTCCTTTCTTTCTCCCGAGGCCTCCCATCCCATGATCCTTTCCCTTCTCCAGCTCAGTATCACTTTCGCCAATCACTTTTCCAGCTCTTAGCTTCATCCCACCCCCTCCGGTCTTCTCCTATCATTTCGCATTTCCCCCTCCCCCCCAACTACTTTCAAATCTCTTAGTATCTTTCCTTTCAGTTAGTCCTGACGAAGGGTCTCAGCCCAAACGTCAACAGTGCTTCTCCTTATAGATGCTGCCTGGCCCTCTGTGTTCCACCAGCACTTTGTGTTGTTTGAATTTCCAGCATCTGCAGATTTCCTCGTGTTTGATCAGTGGATGTTGTTTTCTTGGATTTTCAGAAGGTCTTTGACATGGTACTGCTGATGAGACTGCTTATAAAGAGCCCATGGAAGGATAGAGATTGGCTGACTTTCAGGAGGTGAAGAGTGAGAATAAAGGAGCCCTATTCTGGTTGGCAGCCAGTGACTGGTGGTGTTGCACAGGGGTCATTATTGGTTTTGCTACTTTTCATGGTATATGTCAACGATTTGGATGGCTTTCTGGCCAAGTTTGCATACAATACAAAGATAGTTGGAGGGCTAGGTAGGGTTGAGGAATCAGAGAGTCTGCAGAATGACATAGACAGATTGGGAGAATGGGCAAAGAATGGCAGAAAGAAGATATTGTAGGGAAGCATCTGGTCTTGCATTTTGGTAGAAGGAATAAAGGTGTAGGTTATATTCTAAATGGTGAAAAATTTCAAAAATCAGAGGTGCAAAAGGATTTGGGAATCCTTGTGCAGAATTCCCTAAAGGTGAACTTGCAGGTTGAGTCAGTGTTAAGAAAGACAAATACATTGTTAGCATTCATTTCATGAGGACTTAAAATATAAGAGCAAGGAAGTAATGCTGGGACTTTATAAGGCATTGGTCAGAACACATGGAGTATTATGAGCAGTTTTGGGCCCCTTATCTAAGAAAAGATGTGCTGCATTGGAGAAGGTCCAGAGGAAGTTTGCAAGAATGCTCCCAGGAATGAAAGGGTTAATATAAGAGTGTTTGATGGCTCTGGAGTTTAAAAGAATGAGGTAGGGGGATTTCATTGAAACCTATCGAATATTGAAAGGCCTAGACAGAGTGGATGTGAAGATGATGATTCTTATCATGGGTGAGTCTAGGATAGGGTTCGGCAACCCGCGGCTCCGGAGCTGCATGCGACTTTTTCATCTTTTGCTGCGGCTCCCTATGGCTTTGGAAAATAAATGATGAGTATTTAATTAAAATGTATTTTATGTTAGATTGTTAGTTTTTGAAATGTAATTCTAAATTTGATTATGGTGATCATGTATAATCTAAATAAAATGTGTTTTTGTCGCTATTAATATACGTCACCACGGCCAATGCCTGACATCCGCCAGTGCGCGATTTCTTTAATTTTTCAATCCAAGGTAGGCTACCTATGGAGAATTGTAAAAAAAGAAAAGTGACTGAAGAAAACAGAACGTTTAATGATACGTGGGCAGATTCATTTGCTTTCACTGCTGACGAGACTGGTTTACTGGTATGCTTAATATGCAATGAGAAACTAGCAAACAACAAAAAGTCAAAAGTCGCAAGACATTTCCAGAATAAACACGCAGCCTTTGCTCAAAAATATCCGGATGGAGATGAGAGAAAAAAAGCCGTTTCGGAACTGATGCGGAAGGTTGATCTGAGCAAAAATCATTTCAAGAAGTGGATAAAGTCTGGAAAATCAACGACATATGCTAGTTTTGTTGCCGCTCAAGAAATAGTCAGGCACTGAAGCAGTTTACAGATGGTGAATATATAAAAGAATATTTCATTAAGATTTCAGAACATCTATTCACGGACTTTAAAAACAAGAGTGAAATTGTGCAGAAAATCAGGGATATGCCCCTCTCTGCAAAGACTGTCAAAGACAGAACCATAAAAATGGCAGAAGACATCACAAGACAGCAAATTAAAGACATCAATTCAGCTGTGGCCTACTCGATTGTCTGTAACGAGTCTAAAGACAAAGGTGATATTGAACAAATAGCGCTGTTCTGCCGGTATGTAAACTCTGCCGAGCCACAGGAAGAAATGATTGAGTTGATACCTCTAAAAGGCCAAACACGGGGGGAGGACATCTGTGAGGCTGTCTTGAATTGTTTAAGAGCCGAAGTAATAAAGACCACCCACCTGGTGTCAGTAGCTACTGATGGGGCAGCAAGTATGACAGGAGCGCACAAGGGATTTGTGGCTTTACTGCAGAAGTCGCTGGACAGAAAGCTGCTGACTTTTCACTGCATCTTGCACCAAGAGGTGCTGTGCGCTCAAACATTTCCTCCGGAATGCACAGAAGTAATGGATGTTGTCATTCAGATTGTCAATAAAATAATGGCAAAAGTTTAAATCACCGTCAATTCCGTTTGTTACTGGACAAGCTGGAAAGCACATATTCTGATCTCCTGCTGCACAACAAAGTCCGGTGGCTATCAAGAGGGGAGGTGCTGAAATGCTTTGTCGCGTGTCTGGAAGAAGTGAAAACTTTCCTGGGCAGCAAAGGTCTCACCTTTCCTGAGCTGGAACAGCCAGAGTGCCTGTAAAAGCTACACTTCATGGTAGACATGACAGCGCACCTGAACACGCTGAACAAGGCACTTCAGGGGAAAGGACGCACAGCCCTGCACATGTTGGAGGATGTTTTGGCATTCGAGCGCAAGTTGACAGTGCTTGCCAGAGATTTACAGAAAGCCACATTGTCTCACTTCCCCAATTTGAGAGAGTTCAAACAAGCTCACGACATGATAAATTCGGAGTATTTACATTCTGCAATCATCGCAATGCAAACATCATTTGGGAAACGGTTCTGTGAGTTCGGAGAGGTAAAAAACACATTATCCTTCCCGGTCACTCCCCTAAGCATCGATCCATCCCTACTGAATACGACTGCATTGGCAGGTGTGAGTCAACCTGATCTTGAGATGGAACTGGACGACATAGCCGACAAAGAGATATGGGTGTCCAAGTTTAGACACTTGACAGCAGACCTTGAAGATGTTGCCCGTCAGGAGGCCGTTCTTGCTCAGAATCACAAATGGAGTGATATTGAAAACCTCCCTAAACCGGACAAACTTGTGGTCGAAACATGGAATGCTATCCCTGACATTTATGTAAACCTTAAAAAGTATGCGCTTGGAGTCCTGTCGATCTTTGGATCCACATATGTATGTGAGCAGGTGTTCTCCAACATGAACTTTATTAAAAACAAACATCGCACACGCCTCACAGATGACAGCTTGCGATCCTGTGTAAAGATGAAGGTGACGTCATACAGCCCTGATGTGCAGACGCTGTGCGCTGAGGTCCAGGAGCAGAAATCCCATTAACCAAGTATGATAAGTATTGTAATTGCCTATTATTTTATGTATATTCATATTTTTTCATTGTTCAGTGAAATAGTCCTTTTATTTTTCAGGTTGACAGCTGGCTGACGTTATTTTTGGTTTGCTGCTGGCAGACAATTTAAGTTCGGCGTTTTTCATAAATACAAGAAGGACTCAAATAGACATTGATTATTTTACTTAAAAGTAACCTTCAACCCAACGTCTTTTTTTCCAGAGTTCAAAATGTTTTTGTTGCATGCAGAAATGTAATTTCGTTTTCTCTGCAGGAATTCATTGATTTCATAAATGCAACACATTATAGTTTGTTTATACATAGTATAAAGGCAAAAAAAACATTGTATGCAGTGTTATTTCATTTCAAATGTCAAACGGGTTTTGTGGCTCCCAGTGTTTTCTTTTCTGTGGGAAACGGGTCCCAATGGCTCTTTCAGTGGTAAAGGTTGCCGACCTCTGGTCTAGGACAAAAGAACACAGCCTCAGAATAAAGGGGTGTCAATTTAGAACAGAGATGCGAAGGAATTCCTTTAGCCAGAGAGTGGTAAATTTATGGGGCTTTTTGCCAGGGACAGCTGTAGAGACCAAATCATTGAGTATATTTATAGCGTAGGTTGATATGTTCATGACAAGTCAGAGCATCAAAGGTTATAGAGAGAAGGCAAGAGATGGGATTGAGAGGGATAATAAACCAGCCATGATGGAATGATAGAGCAGACTCAATGGGCCAAATGGGATTATTCTGCTCCTATGTCTTATGATCTTATGGTCTAAGACATTTAGCAAAATACTGCCTGGCTTAGAAAGTGTGAGCTTTAAGGACAGGTTGGACAAATTTGGGTTATTTTCTCTGGAGTGTCTGAGGTTGAGGGGATAGATGCCTAAAAAAGCGTAGATATTCAGGATCGTTTTCTGAAGTTAGAAATGTCAAGTCCTAGAGGATATGCATTTAAGGTGAGAGGATGGAAGTTTAAAGGAGGTGTGGAAGACACGTATTTTTACACAAAAAATGGTAGGTTCTTCAACATGCCGCCAGGGAAAGTGGTGATAGCAGATACAATGGTGGCCATTAGATAGATGCATGAATATGCAGGGATTGGAGGAATTATAGATCATGTGCAGGCAGAAAAGGATTAGTCTAATTTGCATTCTGTCCAAAAGAATTGTTCATGCGCTATCCTGTTCTATGTTCCTCCTCATTTAGTTTGTTAGTTATCCCAGTCCTCCTCTAACAAAGCTTTCCTGACATGGTGGACGCCACTACCTTTTAACTTACTATCAATAAAATACTGAGTAGCAGATAGAGCACAATGTAATCAGCTGTCACTCAAGATGATCCATCTACAGCTTATCAACTGACAGCATTTCCTACACTCATGTTTAATAAGTCAAGGCATCATTTAGTAAACTGTTTAACTTATATGAAATGTATTGGTTGTGTAATTTGGCCAGTTCACATTTTTTGTTGTTACATTCTGAAATACAACAGCCAAGGTGGTCGAGGAAATGGAACTAAAGCACAAGATAATGATTAAGAAGTGTTGATTTTTTTTTGTAAAGGAAGTATCTAAATCCCGTGGATCTTTTTCACAATCACATCTGTTATGCCATAATATAACAATAGTAAATGGATAAAAGAAAAGAGGTGTTTAAAGATCTTGAATGGTCTTTAACAAAATTATAGAGTTAGAATCACAAGAATTGACTGAAGTTGCTGCAGTAAAATAAAATACTTTCCTCAGTGCAATTTAACCTAATTGTCCTACAAGTACCAAGGGCATCCTTCCTCCCTTTTTAAACGGCAGATTAGTGCTAACAGACCTCTATGTTAGGCCATCTTGAAAGCACCAGTGGATCCATTAAAGGTAAGAACTAGTGGCAGGAAAATCTGGGCCATTATCTTAGGGAAACTCAAGCTTTGATTCTCCATCCTTCCTGCCGTCAATAAAATGAGTTCTCACTGTGCCAACTACTTTTTGATATTACTCTACCTTGGCCAGATAACTTCGCAACTTACAAAAAAAATAGCTTTCTTCCTGTTATGTATTTTCATTCCTAAATGTTCCTTTTTTTCCATAAATGCCCTGAATCTATAACTACAGTTAGCATTGTCCAAATGAATGCATTCTCATTCCTCAAAATAGATTTCAAAGTTCAAAGTAAATTCATTATCAAAGTACACGTATGTCACCATATACCACTTGTGGGCATGTTCAGTAAGTCCAATAACCTTAATAGAATCAATGAAAGAACACAGCCAACAGGGCAGACAACCAGTGTGCAAAAGACTACAACTGTGCAAATACAAAAGAGAGAAGTAGAAATCATAATAATAAAAAAGTAAGCAATAAATATTGAGAACAATGAGTTGAAGAGTCCTTGAAAGTGACTCTTGAAAGTCCTAAAGGTTGTGGGAACAGTTCAGTGATAGGGTGAGTGAAGTTGAGAGAAGCTATCCCCTCTGGTTCAAGAGGCTGATGGTTGAGGGGTAATAACTGTTCCTGAACCTGGTGATGTGGGTCTTGAGGTTCCTGTACTTTCTTCTTGATGACAGCAATGAGAATAGAATATGACCTGGATGGTGGGGGTCTCTGTTGATGGATGCTGCTTTCCTGTGACAACGTTCTGTGTAGATATGCTCCCTTCCTTCCTTGTTTAGTTTGGTACAGACAAACCAAGAAAATTGTTGCTGAGGTTCTCCCTCCTGCTTACAATGTAGCATTTTGATTTTTCCACGCCTTTGGTTAGCTTTGTGGCTGCAATATTCAAGAATTGCTTTTAAATATTTATGCTCTTCTGTACTGGCTCAATTTTCCCATTGCTGATTTTAAGTATACTAGAGTAGGGCAGGAATGCTGTGGTTACCAAATCCTTAAACTTCATTTAAAATACTGGCCTTAGCTGGAAAATCAAGTGGAAAGAAAACAAACCTGAACTTAATTCCCTCTGTTTATAGTTAATCAAAACAATTTTAAATTAAGCATTTAGAACTATACAATTTCCTAAAGAAAAATAAAATTATCAGATGAAATGTCAGACAATTAATAAAATGATTTGCTTAGAGGTAAATAATCATTTTATTTATTCAATTTTGAAATAAATATTTCTTTCACAATTTTGTTCTAGGTTTAGCACAATCTGGTTCCTGGGGCTGTTTTGATGAATTTAATCGAATTGAGCTTCCTGTATTATCTGTAGCAGCACAACAAATATATATTGTTCTAACAGCAAAGAAAGAAAGGAAAAAAAGTTTTATCTTCACTGATGGAGATAATGTGTCACTTAATCCAGAATTTGGTATTTTTATCACAATGGTAAGTAATAATAGGAAATGAAATGCAGAAGGCTGATAAAAATTTGTTGATGTTGAGAAAGAAAGAGGATTTGCTGGATCTTTTGAAAAACATTAGGATAGATAAGTTGTCGGGGCCGGATGGAATATAGTCCAGATTACTACAGAAAGTGCAGCCACATTGGCGATGATCTTTGCATCCTCACTGGCCACAGGAGTAGTACCAATAGATTAGAGGGAAGCAAATATCGTTCCTTTGTACAAGAAAGGTAATAATGATAGCCCTTGGAATTTTAGGACAGTGAGTCTTACATCAGTGGTGGGCAAACTATTGAAATGGGAGTTACAGCATTTGGAGAAGCACATTCTATTTACAAATATTCAACATGGCTTTGTGAAGGGCGGATTGCGCCTCACAAACCTGATTGAATTCTTTAATGAAGTTTCCAAACAAGTTGATGAAGGCAGAGCAGTAGATGTAATATATATATAGATTTTAGGAAGATACTTGAAAAGGTTCCCCATGATAGGCTCATTCAGACAGTCAAGAGGCATAGGATCTAAGGAAACTTGGTTGTGTAGATTCAGAATTTGCATGCCCACATAAGGCAGAGGGTGATTGTAGATGGAGCATATTTTTCCTGGAAGTTGATGACCTGTGGTGTTCCGCAGGGATCTGTTCTGGGATCCTTGCTCTTTGTGATTTTTATAAATTACTTGGATGAGAAAGTGAAAGAGCGGATAAGTAAGTTTACAGATGGCTTGAAGGTTGGTGGTGGATAGTTTAAAAGGTTTCATAGGTTACAATGGGGCATTGAGAATATGCAGAGTAAGGCTGAGAAGTGGCGGATAGAGTTCAACCTGGAAAAGTGTGTGAAGTGATTCACTTTGGAAGGTCAGTCTTGAAGGCAGAATACAGGGTTAATGGCAGTGTGGAGGAACAGAGGATCTTGTGGTCCATGTCCATAGATCCCTCAAAGCTGCAACACAAGTTGATAGAATGGTTAAGAAGGTACATGGTGTACTGACCTTCAAAGGCTGAGTTCAAGAGCTCAGGAAACCCTAAAAGTTACCCTGCTCTCTAACCAGTATTCAGTTCCCAGTACTGAAAGGGAGAGGAATCTCCTGGGAGTCTGTTCTTGGTCTAGATCTATGGCAAAGGATGAAAAGGTTCTAGAAAACAATAACTATAAGGGATTCTATTTTAAGGGAAAGGAGACTTGTTTCTCTAGATACAGAATTGATTCCAAAATGACATGTTGACTCCCTTGCATTCTGATGTGGGAGTCAGGTGAACTGGTAGGGAATGGAAGGATGGAAACTATGTACATGCATGTGGGATTACATTAGATTGGCATCATGGTCAGCACAGATATTGTGGACCTAAGAACTGTCCTGTGCTGTATAGACTATGTTCTATGTTCTCTAATATCACAACTTAGGTAACTTAGGAAATCTTCTGGACAGGGAAGATGTACTACCTTATACACAGAAGTTAACAGATGTGCTAATATACACATACCAAGCTTGCAAAAAAAAAGTTTATCTTTCAAAATCTTCATCCAACTTAAATATCCTTGAATCATATTGTTTTAACAGTGAAAAGAAAAAAAAAAGAACTTTTCTGTAGCAACACACACGAACTGCTAGCAGAATCTATAGAAGGAAATAAACAGTCACCATTTCAGGCTGAGACTCTTCATTAAGACTGGAAAGGAAGGGGGCAGAAGTCAGAATAAGAAGGTATGGGGTGGAGGAGGAGTATGAGCTCGCAGCTAGTAAGTGAGCCCAGTGAAGATGGTAGGTGCAGGAGAGGGATAAAGTTGTAAGCTGGGAAGAAATAGGTGAAAAAGGTAAAAGGCTGAAAAGAAGGATTATCATGAGAGGATAGTGGAATAAAGGGAAGGAACTGGGGAACCAGAGGGAGGTGATGGGCAGATCATTAGGATGGGTGGGAGGGGGAGAAGTCAAGTCAAATTTATTTATAAAGCACATTTAAAAACAACCCATGTTGACCAAAGTGCTGTACACACCATCACAGGTAGCTAAAATCACAAATATAAGAAACACAGATATACACAACAAGGCACATATCTTATAGGCACAAAATAAACAACACATGAGCCTAGACACAAGCCAAAAATCAGCCACATCAGGAAGATTCAAACATTAGTGACTAAAAGTAAGTTTTGAGCTGGGACTTAAAAGAGTCCATGGAGGGGGCAGATCTGATAGGGAGGGGAATGCTGTTCCACAGTCTAGGGGCTGTAACAGCAAAGGCACAGTCACCCCTGAACTTAAATTTAGATCACGGGACAGCCAGGAGTCCCAAGTCAGACAACCTGAGGGACCTGAAAGTAAAATAAAGGGTTAGAAGGTGTGCGATATAGGAGGAGGCCAGCCCATTTAGGGCTTTATAAACAAACAGGAGAATCTTAAAATCAATTCTAAACTGGACTGGCAGCCAGTGGAGGGAGGCCAGGATAGGAGTAATATGGTCCCTATTCCAGGCACCTGTCAGGAGCCTGGCTTCAACGTTCTGCACCAATTGCAGGTGGGACAGGGACAACTGACGAATCCCAGTATATCAGGAGTTGGAGTAGTCTAAGCTGGAGGGTGTAAGGGTGTGGATGACTTTCTCGAGATCTTTGAAAGAGAGAAACAACTTGATTTTGACAATAGTACGAAGCTGGAAAAAACTTTTACTACTGCATTAACTTACTTGTCAAACTTAAAGGCAGAATCAAATATCACACCAAGGTTTTTGATATGGAGTTTGACAAGGATGGACAGGTTACCAAGACTGTTGTTAATCACTTTGATGGAGTCAGGGGGGCCAAATAGAACAACTTCAGACTTGCCTTCATTCAGCTGTAGGAAGTTTATGTCTTTATGTCTTCAAAGCAGTTCATGAGGCTGACTAGATTTGACTGGTCGTTTGGTTTCAAGGGGAGGTAAAACTGTGTGTCGTCAGCATAACAATGGAAGGAAATGTCATGTTTTTGAATGATTTGGCTGAGGGGAAGTATATATATAGAGAAAAAAATGGGACTTAGGATGGAACCTTGTGGGATGCTGCAGGATAAACTAGCTGGGGAAGAGGAAAATATGCCTGTGTTGATGGAGAAGCTTCTATTTTTGAGGTAGGATGTGAACCAGTTCAAAGCAGTGCCATCAACACCAACCCCGTACTGGAGACAGTCTATTAAAATGGCGTGATCCACAGTATCGAATGCCTCACTAAGGTCAAGAAGAATTAGGATGGCAGACTCACCTGAGTCGGTAGAGAGGAAGAGATCATTGTACACTTTCAGCAGACTCTGTGCTATGATAAGCCTTAAAACCTGACTGAAGTCTTTCCAAGATGTTGTTTTGGTGTAGGTAGGGCAGCAATTGACTAAGAATAACCTTTTTGAGAACCTTTGACAGGAGAAGATTAGATGTGAGAGGGTAATCAGAATGGGGAATGGGAAAAAAAGAAGAGAGGTGAGGAAACAGGATTACTGGAAGTTAGAGAAATCACTGTCAACGCTATCAAGTTGGAGGCTACCGGGACAGAAAATGAGGAGTTGCTCTTCCAATCTGAGTTTGGCTTCATTGTGGCAATAGAAAGAAGCCATGTACAGACATGTCAGAATGGGAATGGAAAGTTGAATTTAAATGGGTCATCACTGGAAGATCCTGACTGTTGTGGCAGACAGAGCGAAGGTGCTCAATGAAGCAATCCCCCAACCTCCCTGTGGCTACGTATTTCAATTCAATTTCCCTACTCCCACACCGATCTGTCGATCAGCAGTCTCCTCTAATGCCAAAAAGAGTTCAAATGCACATTTCTGGAGGAACGCTTCATATTCATACTCTCCTCTTTTTTTCCCACTTTTTTGTTTTCCTCCTTTCTGGTAGCAATTTCACCTCTTCTCCTCCTCTCTTGCCCTCATGGCCCATTCCCCAACCCATACCTAAACCTCTTCCCCCTAACCTGGTCTCACCTATGACCTGCCTGCTTGTTCCCCCCTCCCCCAGCCCCAACTCATTCTGGCTTCTGCCCCCTTCCTTTCCAGAACTGATGAAGGGTTTGGCCTGAAACATCAACTGTGTATTGTTGAATTTCAACAGCATTTTGTGTATCTTGCTCAAGATTTCCAGCATCTACCAAAAACTTTTCTGTAGTTTATTTTTATTTACCACCTATTTAAGGGAAGAGTACTGCACTAGAGGTTTGTGATTCTTCTTTCATTTATATAAAGCAAATCTAATAAGGCAAGTCTTGCCGCACATATGCATCTCTGTGATCAATTTTCCTTTCTGCTCTACCTAGATAATCCTTTAAGATTAAGCATTAAAGATAAATGTTAATTTTGTGGCTCACATAGTTTAGAATGAGTCCATAGAGAATGTTATGGAAACACCATTTTTGTTCCATTTCCTTCCAGAATCCTGGATATGCTGGACGCCAAGAATTGCCAGAAAATCTAAAAATTCAATTTAGGACAGTAGCTATGATGGTGCCAGATAGACAGGTGAGAGAATTTATTCATATTTTGAGATGTTTCATCAAAGTTAAGGAACTGGAGCTACACCTGGATGAACTTTGGCTTATATGGAAGAATGAGAAGGGGATTGATAGGAGCTACAGGGAGCTAATCACCCCCTAAATTACAGAAGGCAAGTAAGTATGTGGGTGACAGGAGAGCGAAGGGGAATAGGTAGCCAGCACAGTTTAACCCTGAGGCTGTTCCCCTCAATAATAAGTATACTACTATAGATACCATTGTGAGGGCAAACTACCTGGGAGAAGCTACAATGACTGTATCCCGGGCACTAAGTCTGGCTCTCTGCCTCAGAAGGGAATGGGGGAGAAACAGAGTGCAGTAGCGATAGAGGACTGACAAATTTTACAGAAGAGCTGTCTGTCCTGGTTGCCTCAAATTCCTCATGATGAACAGCTTAAAATAAGTAATGGAGAATTTATTCATGCAACCGTTCAGTCTTTGTAAAGCAGCTATAGGTTTAGAAATTGGACTAAATGATACATAGTTTATGTGTGTTAAGTGCCATTGCACTTTTTTTCTTTCATAAACAGTCTACCTGCAAACATAGACAGAAAAGTAAAGCTGATCACAGGAGTCACAGAAAAGTTATATCATGAAGGAGATTATTCAGCCCACAAGTGTATGCAGGCTATTTTCCAGAGTGCAGATTGTTCCACTTTCTCGCCTGCTCCAAAAGGCTTTAACCTTTTTTTCTCCATTTGGTTGTTATCAATTTCTTTTTTTTGAATATTACAGTTATTTCTACTTCCACAGCTCCCCTGACAATGCAAACATGATCCCTATCCCTTGCTATACTGTATAACATAGATTTTCTTCATCTTCATTCTTTGATATTTGATCCTTGACTTTTCTGTCTGTCCAGTGTTACGTATCCCGTAACTGGATAACTTACCAGCAAAGATAGAGAAGTCCGTTGAAGTCTGATGGCACTATTTTCAAACGTTTTTATTTACAAAGGGGCACAAAAGTAAGGTTAATACAAACATTCAGGTAATGCACGTCGTCAATACTCAATCTAAAGCGCGGGTATAGTAATAAGCATCCTTAAGAAATAATCTCGACTGTTGTCTAGGGGATAACATATTGTCCGTTGGAGATATAAAAGTCACTCAGGTCTGCAGGCTTCAGCCTTTTGGGGAATCGCTGGGTTTCATGTGTTTTAGAGAGATTGGTGAGGAAAGGAAAAAACTTGCCCGGGTCTTTATGAAGCAACTCCGTTGAATCAGGGGAGCGTTGGTTCCCCATTGTTAGTTCGAAGTCCTTTTCGGTGTTATCAGCCACCCGCTCCCCAGGCAATGGAGAGGTGGAATGCACGTGGCTTTGTATGGCTTCCCGCTAGCACGGGAGCGCTGAGTGATGGTGTCCTTCTGGTGCATCGCTGGGGTACCGCATCCAGCAGTCCCCTTTTATCTTGACTTGCAGAGTTGTAGATGTCCATCAAAGTAGGGTGATGCAATCCCCACCCCCACATTGCCCAAGGGTGTCCATATCCATGATAGCTGTCACGTAGCAGGGACATGCACTTCACACAGGTGTCTCTAAGAACAATGGCCAAAACTGTTGCATTATCTCTCATTTCCTGGGTCCGAAACCTGAATTAATAGTGATCTTGCAATTCTCCGGAAGGAGGGGGCTGCTCCTGCCCCTTTGGCCCCTCAGAGCTGTGGTACATTCATAACACTAGAAAGTCTGGTAGAAGATTATTCCAAGTTCCATGGAAGATCAGTGATGCCTCTATAGTGCAAGTGCCATTGACCACACCCACATTACTCTGCATCTCAACAACAAATACTTTGTCCAACAACAAATGTCCTTGAAGTAGTAAAATATCTCAAGGCATTTTAATGATCTGTTATTAAGCAAAATTAATTGAGCCATGTATGATAGCAGCAAAATTTTTAAGGAGCACCATAAAAGAGGAAAGAGGGCAGAAAGGTTTAAAAGGTAAAACATTGCCAGCATAAATCAAAAACATCAGAAGAAACTCAAATCAGTAATGAAGATATAACCACATCTGGAGAAGTGCCATGATCTCATATGTTTCAAGGAGATAACATATTTCTAGAGGGGTGGGGTCATGACGATAATTGAAAGCAAACATGGAAGAGGTTTCTTAATTGAGATTTAATGAAGGTCAGTGATTATAAGAGCCATGGATCAATAAAACGGTGAATTTTGAGCAGAGGAGACCATTTATTCAACATTTTCATATGATGTAAGCTGACCATTTCCGAATCCTACTCAATAACTTTTTGTTCGTGTATAGAGGAGTGGAGTTAATGACAAATAATGATTTTAACCGATGAAACATGGAAGCCCAGCTTTCGTTTAGTTTTGTTTTTATTTTGTGTTTTTTTTTAGTTTAGGCAGACTTTTTTATTGTATAAAACTTTTTGGATCTTTTCCATGTTCAGTTATTAAGAGATTGAGAGGCTTAGATTACACATGTTACTCAGAGTCTGTGTCTGTGTATATTAACCGTTATTAACGTAATCCCAATCTCTTTGTATCATTATCATTGTTATGTCTATTTGTTTGAAACTTAGTAAAAAAGATTGAGAAAGAAAGAGTTTGGAGCAGAGGGCTCCTGGATCTGGTCTGTGTGGATTGGGGTTGGAGGAAAGGGCTGAGCCTGTTGTTGGAAGTTGCTGTCAGGCAGGAAGTGGGATAGAGATGGCAGGAAGCAATGGAGAAGATGGAGGCAGTGAACGGGAGGTGATATTAGCTAAAAGGAGTTGTATGGAAGAAGGCGAATGGCAGACTTCTGGGAAACGGAAAAATAAGCAGCTGATTGAGTGTTGTGTTCGTTATTGTCCAGTGATGAAGACCGGATTTAAATTAAAGAAGGAATGAAGGGTTTAAAGTTTTATTGAGTTTTGAATGTGGATCTGTTTCTGATATAAATCTAAACAGACTAACTAAGGATTTGAAAAAAAAATTAGGAAATAAACCTTTAAGAGATGATACACTCTTAGTATTTTGTACAGATAATCAGTAATGTGAGAAAGCTTTGGGTTTGAAAGCTGTGGGAGGAAGGAAAGTAACACCAAGAAATTATAGTGAATGACAGTGGCTTTGAGGAGTAATCTCTGGAGTGCCTCTAGATGTATTCATGGACCAAGTTAAAAATAATTTAGTCAGGAGAAAAAATATGAATCTTCCAAGAGGATCCTCCTGGTTGGAGTCAGGGCCCTATGCTTTGGCTCACCTATGCCAAACAAGTCAAAGGGTATAAATGATCCACCGGTCTTCCAGGTTCAGGGGTTCAGCTCAAGACCCTATCTGGCAATAAAACAGTTACAGAAACAGCAATGAAGACCTTCATTGCTGCCCTAAACATCACTGGTGTAACAGGCAGTAAATAAGTAAAAGTTATTGTTGTTAAATGTTTAAAGGGTTTCATGGTTGAGAAAGAACAGATAGCTAGTTTATTGGTGTTGATTAAATTTGATGGAAAAAAAGTATCCAGATAGGTCATTGTAGGTTATATGAGTTATATGATTCGAGTCTATGTGCTGCCCTCTCTGAGATGTTTTCAATACCTGAACTTTGGTCATTGTAAAAAGCAGTGTCATCAATATAATGGAAAACATTATTATGGCAATTGTGGAGAAAGTATTAGGCTAAAATGTAGCAATTGTGGAGGATAACATAGCTCTGCCTATGTAGGGTGCCCTGTACATAAGAAAACTGTGGAAGTGAAAGGTGGTTGGATGGAAATGGACATATTATATGCAGAGGCTCTGCAGAAAGAACAGAAGACAGTATTAATGGGACATATGAATATCCATAATTGAAATAGATTTTGATATTATTTAAAACTTTTTTTGGGGGGAGGGAATTTAGTGGGTATATTACTTGTCTCTTTGCTCCACCCTCCAACTCAGTAGATGATGGTAATACACTTTATGTTGATCTGCCAACCACCATTAAATTTTACAAGAATAAGAAGAAAAACTTGGTGAATTAAAATATGGGTAGCAATGTTTTGCATGAACTTAAAATTCGGGTGGGTTCAGAGTGAAAGGCCAGTCAAGAGAACTTTGGAGAATTCACATGTAGAAACAGCAAAGAAATGGGTGATTACAGTTGCAGATGAGCTAATGCTGATAAGGGAAGGGTGCAAGAACTGGCAGTGTTGTGGGGAGTGGACGTAAGAGTTTGAAGCAATCACAGCAGATGAAGGTTCCAGAATTTCATCACATATATATAGAATGTTAAGAATGTGACAAGTTCAGATCAGTTTTACATAATTGTAACTAACTGTATTTATTACTTAAAAGGTTATCAGAATAACTTTAAAGGTGTTATAGGTCCATAAGTATATGTTTACCAAAATATAAATATATAATTGTATAACCATCCTATTTGAATATGAAATGTAGCTTATTTGTAAAATGTTTTTTGGGAGTTTTAGATCATCATAAGGGTCAAGCTTGCCAGTGTTGGATTTTTGGACAACATGTTGCTGGCTCAGAAATTTTTTGTACTTTACAAACTCTGTGAAGAGCAGCTGACTAAGCAGGTAAGTAACAGTCAATGATTAGTTCAGTCACCCATGCTGTTTATAGGAATAATGCCTATGGCAAAGGGAAAGATGAGAATTCCCTGATCGTCAGAAAATTGACTGCTTTATGACATGGTCAAACTGTATTTGGTTTTATCTAACATTAATCTAGTCCATGCTGAACCATTTAAACTGCTTAGGCCCATCGACCTGCACCTGGACCATTGTTCTCGATATCCCTCACATCTATGTACCTATCAAAACTTCTCTTAAACATTTAAATCAAAATCACATCCATTACTTGCACTGGCTGTTCATTCCACATTGTCACCACCCTCTGAGTGAAGATGTTTCCTATCATCTTCCTCTTAAACATTTCACCTTTCACACTTAACCCATGACTTCTAGTTATAGTCTCACCTGACCTCAGTCGAAAAAGCCAGCTTGGATTTACTCTATCTATAGCCCTCATAATTCTGTATACCTCAACCATGTCTCCCTTCAATCTTCTACATTCTAGAGAACAACATTCTAATCTATTCAATGTTTCCTTCTAACTCAGCTTCTCCAATCCCAGCAACATACTCATAAATTTTTAACTGTACTCTTTATATCATATTTACATCTCATGTTTATTATTTACATATTCCCTATAATTAGGTGAACAAACTGCACACAATACTCCAAATTATACCTCACTAATGTCTTATACAACTTCAACGTAACATCCCAACCCCTGTACTCAATACTTTGATCTATGAAGAACAATGTTCTTTACTACCCTATCTACCTGTTACGCCACTTTCAATAAATAATGGACCTGTGTTCCAAGTCACCTTTGTTCTACCGCACTCCTCAGTTCCTACCATTCACTGTGTAAGACCTACCCTGGTTGGTCCTCTCAAAGTGCAACACTTCTCTGCATTAAGTTCCATCTGCCATTTTTCAGCCCATTTTTCCAGCTGCTCTAGATCACATTGCAAACTTTGATAGTCTTCCTTGCTGTCCACTACACCACCAATCTTCATGTCATCTGCAAATTTGCTGATCCACTTAACCACACTATCATCCAGATCTTTGATATAGATGACAAATAATAACAGACCCAGCACCAATCCCTGTAGCACTCCACTAGTTACAGGCTTTTAATCAGAGAAGCAAAAATCTACTTCCTTGAATTCGACAGACTAAGAGTTGGTGTAGATGAAGTAATTAATGGAATAGATAGAATAGTTAGAGACTATCCCACTGAATATGATTCAAACAAGGAGGCAAAACCTTAATATATGACTTGGTTACATAAAATATTGTTAGAAAAAATCCTTCTTTCAAGGAGTATTTGAAGTTGTAGTTATTGAGAAAATGCAATATACTTTGTAGACGGTGCAGACTTTGTAGAGTGAACGTCTGTGGTGCCACTCAAGAGGGCTGCTTTGATCTTGGTGGTGCCAAGCTTCGAATGCATCATAGAATATAGAACAAAGCACAGGAACAGGCCCTTTGGCTCACCATGTCTGTACCAACCACTATGCCAAATCTAATTCATCACATTTAGAATTATCCCTCTATGTCCTTCTATTCCCTAAGTGTTTGTATGTCTGTCTAAATACCTCTTAAATGATGCTATCATATCTGTTCTATCATCTACCTTGGCAGCATATTCTAGAGGCCTATCATCCTCCATGTAAAAAAAACTTGCTGTGAAAATCTCATTTAAACATTGGCCCTCTCACCTTAAACCTACTGTGTACTCTCTAGTATTTGCCATCTCTGACTATGTTTCTTATAGATCTATCAGGTCACCCCTCAGCCTTCAATGCTTCAGAGATAACAATATAAGTTCACCTAACCTCTTCTTATATCCAGTATACTCTAATCTAGGAAACATTCTTTTGAACTCCTTTTGTACGCTGTCCAAAGCCTCCACATCCTTTCTATAGTGTGGCAACTAGATCTGAACATAGATGTGGTATGACCAAAGTTTTATACAATTGAATGACATGAATTTCTAGTTTATTCCTTTGGTACCCTGACCGATGAAGACAGTCATGCTGTATGCCTTTTTTACCATCCTATCTACTGTATTGTCGTTTTCTGGGAGCTATGAACTTGCATCCTAAGAACCTCTGGACACAAACAGTCCTATGTATTTCCAGGTTAAAGCAAAGCTTATCACCAAAAATAGTGCATGTAAGCCATCCTCAGTGTCAAAGAAGGATAGACTGGGGGTCACAGTGTTGCAGTTAGTAGAGCCCCACCTTACATTGCCAGAGATCTGCACTCAATCCCTACCTCAGCTGCTATCTGTGTAGATTTCACCCACTCTCCTTGTAAATTGGGTGCTTTCTTTAGGTACCCTGGTTCCACCCACATCCCAAAGAAATATGCATTTGTAGGTTAATTGACCACTGTGAATTGTCTCTAGTGTGTAGCTGAGTGGTAGAATTGAAGGTTGACGAGAATGTGGGAAAAATAAGAAATGGGATTAATCTGGTGTAAATAGTGGTTAATGCTCAGTGTGGACTCCATGAACTGAAGAAAGTTTCTAGGCTGTATCTCTTTATATGAAAAAAATAAGATGTTATCAGATAGTGTTTCTAAGTTATTCCAGGAGTTAGACTCAGTACTGATAAAGGATTGGCAGTATATTATTAGGTTGAGATTGTGAGTGACATGTATAACATGCAGCTGAGTGATTGCATTCCATGCACCTGCCATTCTTTATTTTATTTGGAGATACAGCAGACACAGTTCTTCTGTGAGCCAGCACTGCCCAATAACACCCACACAACCAACTAACCAACTAACCTGTATGTCTTTGGAATGTAGGAGGAAACCAGAGCACCTAGAGGAAAGCCACACAGTCACAGAGAGAACTTTCAAACTCCTTACAAGCAGAATTGAACCTTGTTCACGGGTGCTGTAATAGCATTACACTAACCACCATGCTAACATGCTACCTATTTTTTTGTGTGGTAGAAATCTCAGGTTATGGAGATGCAGGTACAGTAACTGAGAAGACTAACATTTCCAGATGACACAGTCAGTCATGGTGTAGGAAATAAATGTGGTGAATGGGTGCAAATCAAGTGACTGGTTTGCCTTGAGTGATATTGAGTATTGTTACAGATGCATCTATCCAGGCACATGGAATATATTCCATCTCACTCTTGTAATCTCAGCATTAAAATGGATGATCCAGTTAAGATCTTGTAAGATTTCGACAAGACATTACAGGTAGATTGGGAAAAGTTTCAAGGATTTATTCACAGCCTCTTCAAGAAAGGTGTAATAGCATGAGAACATGGAATTCCCTGACTACTCACATGGAGAAAGAGCGATTGAGTTTCTTGCCAATGGTATTTTTCATCCTGTGGATGGTGGAGGAACTCTAAAGTGGTAACAACTTGCCAAGGGTAGGTGGTTTGATTATGTCTTGTTGGAGATGGTTGCTTGATGCAAACATTACTTGCTACTTAGTAACTCTGTATTTTCTCCAGCTCTTGCCATTCACAGACACATTCTGTCTCATTTTAATGAAGTTATGAATGTTAAAAATTATGCAATCTCTTATAAAACTCCTCGCTTTTGATCTTAATATGGAAGGAGCAAATCATAAATTAGCTGAAGATGGGTATCACGAGTTATTCCTGTGCCAGTATTATGGTTGAGATGATTGAAAACAAATTAGCTTTAACTATTCTTCTGTGAGGTATGATTTCACACATTTTCCATTGACATTGCTATATGTCATAATGAGTCAAATGGTGCTGGATGTAAAAGATATTTGTTCCATCTGAACTCTGCTTTGCATTTCTATCCCTGTTTGACTAAGGCTCTATTGAAGTCTGGAGCTAACTGATCCTGGCAAAGCCCAAACTAAGCATCTGTGAGCATGACACAGTTAACAACACTATGTTTTGTTGATGATTTTTAAATGGGAAGGATTTAGATTGATTTGTTTCCTTGTTTCTTTTAGGACAAGGACATAATGGTGGGCAATTTTCTTTTTAGGGAAGCAAATCTGCCAGCCTCATCTATGTATTTCTTCAGTGTAGTTGACTCTGGCTGCCTCCCAGATTCAGGGTAATAGAATCAGGATCAGGTTTAATATCACTGTCATATATCATGAAATATGTTGTTTTGTGGCAGCAGTACATTGCGATACATAATAAAAAAAACTATAAATAACAATAAGATATATATATAGTGCAAAAAAAGGAAAACATAGTGAGGTAGTGTGCATGGGTTCATGGGTTCTAAAATGTTGAGTGTCTTCAGGCTTCTATACCTTCTCCTTGATTGTAGAAATGAAAAGAGGGCATGTTCTGGGTGATGGGGGTCCTTAATGACAGATGCCACCTTTTTGAGGCATCGCCAGTTGGAGATGTCCTTGATGGTGCGGAGACCACTGCCCATGATGGAGCTGACTGAGTTTGCAACTTTCAAAGCTTTTTCTGATCCTGTACAGTGTCCCCTCCATATCAGCTGGTGATGCAACCAATTAGAGTGCTCTCAACTGTAAATCTGTAGAAATTTGTGGGCTTCAGAAATCCTGTGCCGACTAACTGGCAGGAGTGTTAAAGGACATCTTCAGTCTTTCACTGATGTAGTCAAAGGTTCCCACCGTCTTTAAAAAAGGTGACAGTAATACCAGTGCCCAAGAAGAACAGAGTGATCAGGATGGAGAATAAATACTAGCATAACCAGTAAAATCCCACATCCTGTAAATTATTACATTTCAAAAGTCTTGAAGTGTTGCAGTCCATGCAGTGAAGGTATTCCTAAAAGTTTGACCTGGAGACAATGAAACAAGCAGGAACGAATTTCTTGGTCAAAATAGAACATAGAATATAGAAAAATACAGCACAGGAACAGGCCCTTTGGCCTGCAATGTTGTGTGAACTAATTAAACTAGTATTTAAATGCCAAATTAAAATAGTCCCTTCTGCCTACACAATGTCCAGATCCCTCCATTCACTGTTCATTATGTGCCTATCTAAAACTGCTTAAACACCTTTATCATATTTTCCCCTGGTACCATCACTCACAGTGCTTTCCAGGTACCTACTAGCCTCTATGTAAAAATCTTGCCCTGCACATCTCCCTTGAACTTACCCCCTCTCACCTTCAATGTGTGCTCTCTAATATTAGACATACATATATATATATAGAGCAATAAATGTAACTGCACTCTTTAAGAAAGGATGGAGCCAAAAGGCAAGAAATTATAGGCCAGTTAGCCTGATCTCAGTGCTGGAGAATATGTTGGAATCCATCATTAATGATGATGTTACGAGTTACTTGGAGGCACATGGAAAAATAAGCCGAAGTCAGCATGCTTAATGGAAAATCCTGTCTGACAAATCTGTTTCAGGAAATACAGGCAGGATGAACAATGAAGAGTCAATGAGTTTTGCTTACTAGGATTTTCAGAAGGTCTTTGACAAAGTGCAACACATGAGGCTACTAAACAGACTAAGAGCCCGTGGTAGTACAAAAAGGATACTAGTATAGATAGAAGGGTAGGTGACTGGCAGGAGGCATAGAGTGGGAAGAAAGGGGCGCTTTGCTGTTTAGCTGCTGGTGGCTAGTGGTGTTCTGCAGAGGTTGTTGGGACTGCTTATTTTCACATTATATGTCAATAATGGAATTGATGGCTCTGTGACCAAGTTTACAGACAATACAAAGATAAGTGCAGAGACAGGGAGTCTACAGAAGGACTTGGACAGATTAGGAGAATAGGCAAAGACGTGGCAGGTTGAATACAGTGTAGTGATGGCTCTGGGCATGTACTTACTGGAGTTTAGATGAATGAGGGGGGATCTCATTGAAAGTGGATAGAGTGGATGTGGAGGAGATGTTTCCTATAATTGTGGAGTCTAGGACCAGAGGGCACAGCCCAGTGTACAAGGAAGTCCTTTGAGAACAGAGATGAGGAAGAATTTCTTCAGACAAAGAATGGTGAAATGGTGGAATTCATTGCCATGGACAGCTGTGGAGACCAAGTCATTGAGTATATTTAAAGCAGAGGTTGATATGTTCTTTCACAAACAAGAGAAAATCTGCAGATGCTGGAAATCCAAGCAGCACACACAAAATGCTGGAAGAACGCAGCAGACATTTTGTATGAGTTGATAGGTTCTTGATTAGTTATGGCACCAAAGGCTACAGGGAGAAGGCAGGGGAATGAGTTTGAAAGGGATAATAAATCAGGCATGAAGGAATGGCAGAGCAGATTTGTTGGGGCAAATGGCCTAATTCTGTTCCTGTGTTATATGGTCTAAACCTAGTGCTTCGACTAATAAACAGAAACATGTTATATGCCTTTTGTTATTACTCTGTTAACCTGTTTAGCCATTTCCAGGGCACTATGTTCTTCAACAAATATAAAGGATCTTGCCTTTTAGATTTAGTTTCCCAAAGTGCAACACTCACATTTGGCAGGATTAAACTCCATCAGTCATTTCTCTTCCCATATGTCTAAAAGATCCCTTGACTATCTTCTACCCTATCCGCGATACCTTTCTATCATTTACAAACTTACTAACTCTACACTTATATACAGTGGCTATAAAAAATATTTACCCATGCTGCTCCCCTGACCTGGAAGTTTTCACATTTTATTGTTTTACAACATTGAATCACAGTGGATTTATTATGGCTTTTTTGACACTGATCAACAGAAAAGACTTTAGTGTCAAAATGAAAACAAATTTCTACAAATTGTTATAAATTTATTCCAAAAAGCTCAAATTGTAGAGTTTTGGTGTAATCATTCGGTTGGGAACAGCTCTGTGTCTAGTGCACTTCTCCATTTATTACATATGAAAATCTCTGTTATACCCTCACTAAGTTTGAGCAATGGAGTCATAAAGTGATATAGTACAGAAACCAGCCCTTTGCCTTACCATATCTATGCTAACCTTTTTTGTCCATTTTCACTCGTCCCATTTACTGGTCCATTTTCTTCTATGCCTTGCCTTTTCAAATGCATGTCCAATTACCTCTTAAACTTGTGACAGAATAATCAATAAGTCAACCAGTTGATGTGTAAAAAATATTTCTCCTCCAATCTCATTTAAAAATCCTTCTTCTTGCTTTAGATATATGCCCTCATGTTTTTGATATCCCCACCATGAGAAAAAGATCCTAAATATCTACCCTAAATATACCTTTTCTATCTAAGCTACAACCCCTTTTGTTCCATATTGACACAATCCTATTATGTAACCCTTATTTTTGAAGTCCATATATACCACATCAAATACATTTCTTTCATCGTTCCTCTCTGTTGCTTCACCAAAAAAAAAGACAGTTCTTTGGAGCTGTGAAGCAGTAGCTCCAATGAATTGTTTCAATCTTGAGCTTAGCTACTTTCTGTATGGTGTTTTCGTATTTTCTTCTGTGATCACAATGTGTCATCAAGGGCTCTGTTTCCTACAATATGCAGGTCAGTAAGTTAATTACCCACTACAAATTGCTCTTAGTGTATAGGTGGATGGATAGAATCTGGGTACATGAGGAAGAATAAAAAGGAGTCCGTGTAGGATTATAGTAGATGAGTACATGAGTTTCCTGAGCTGAAGTTCCTTTTACTGTGTTGTATGACACTATGACTTTATGAGTTATGGCCAATGAGGTAGGTACAATTTAGCAAAACTATTCTCGCTTTCTTGAATCAATCCACACTTGTCTCTAACTATTTGGCTGACTTCATTCTCAAGTAAACACTTCAAAAAAATGTATTAGCTGTGAAGTATTTCTTGAATTTTTTCACTTAAAGGTTAGAAATAAGAACAGTAAGTCAGATTCTCCAGAGTAATTGGCATTATATCAAAATTATGGATTGATTGATTGATTGTTTAATTTATAGAACATTTGTTTTAATAGAACTTTAATGTATGCACAATGACTCTCCCTCCTCATGAATTCTTTTGTTCATCTTTGGCCCAAGAATCAAATGACTTCTTGTGCTAAATTATGCTTGTACACCTCAAACTGGAAATTGGTTTGCTTAATAAATAACTCATTGGACTATAAGTCATTTCATTCAGCATTCTGGTTGTGATTATTTTTATCAATTGCTTATAGGTTCATTATGACTTTGGGTTGAGAAATATTCTTTCTGTCTTGAGAACACTGGGAGCTCAGAAGAGAGCGCGACCAGAAGACAGTGAGTCAACAATTGTCATGAGAGTTTTAAGAGACATGAATCTATCTAAATTGGTAAGAAAGAGTTGGAAATGATTTTTAAGTGTATTTTAAATGAAGAAATATCCTTCCAAAATAAATTTCAATGTACCAGTTAAGATAAAACAATGACATCAGCAGAACCAAATTTTAGAAATATGGCACAGTGCATAACCACTACTATATATTGTGTATTTATATTAAGTTTGAATAATATACTGTATATAAAATCATGAGGTGAATGCATGTGGTCTTCTTCCCCCAGGAAAGGGAAACATAAAACTAGAGGGCATAGGCTTAAGGTGAAAAATGAACAATTTAAAGGGGATTTGTGGAGCAACATCTTCTTTCTGGGGGTGGTATGTATATGGAATGAACTGCTGGATAAAAAGGTTGAGGCAGGTGCAGTCACTTGAAAAACTTACCTCTGACATCCCCTTATACCTACTTCCAATTACCTTAAAGCTATGCCCCCTCGTGTTATCCATTTCAGCCCTGGGAAATAGCCTCTGGCTATCCACATGATCAATGCTTTTCGTCTTGTACACCTCTATCAAGTCGCCTCTCATCCTCTGTCGCTCCAAGGAGAAAAGGCCAAGATCACTCAATCTCTTCTCATAAGGTATGCTCTCCAGTCCAGGCAACACTCTTGAAAATCTCCTCTGCACTCTCTCTATAGTATCCACATCCTTCCTGTAGTGAGGTGACCAGAACTGAACACAGTATATCACACCCTTGGAAGTGTTCATGTTTTATTGTTTTACAACATTGAATCACTATGGATTTAATTTGGCTTTTTGACACTAATCGGCAGAAAAAAAGCATTGGGATTGTGAGTGAACAGCCCTTTTCAAATCCAGCCACAAATTCTCAATTGGATTGAGGTCTGGATCCTGACTTGGCCATTCCAGGACATTAACATTGTTGTTCTTAAGCCATTCTTGTCTATCTTTGGATTTATGCTTGGGGTCATTTTCTTGCTGGAAAACAAATTTTCTCCCAAGTCGCAGTTCTCTTGCAGACTGCATCAGGTTTTCTTCCAGAGTTTCCCTGTATTTTGCTGCATTCATTTTATCTCTACCTTCACAAGCCTTCCAGAACCTGCTGCAGTGAAGTATCCCCACAGCATAATGTAGTCACCATCATGCTTCACAGTAGGGACAGTGCTTTTTCATGATGTGCTGTGTTTGGCTTACGCCAAACATGGCATTTAGTCTGATGACTAAAAAGCTCAATTTTGGTTTCATCAGACCATGGAACCTTCTTCTAGCTAACTTCAGAGTCTCCAACATGCCTTCTGGAAAACTCTAGCAAAGATTTCATGTGAGTTTTTTTCCCACAGTGGTTTTCTCTTTGCCACTCTCCCATAAATCTGCGACTGGTGAAGCATCCGGGCAACAGTTACTGTATTCACAGTCTCTCCCATCTCAGCCATTGAAGCCTGTAACTCCTCCAGAGCTGTCATAGAGTTCTTGGTGGTCTCCCTCACTAGTCCCATTCTTGTGTGGTCCCTCAGTTTTTGAGGATGGCCTGCTCTAGGTAGATTTATCATATTCTTTCCATTTCTTGATGATTGACTTAACTGTATTCCAAGGGATATTCAGTGACTTGGAAATTTTCTTGTATCCATCTACTGACTTGTGCTTTTTTATAACCTTTTCTTGGAGTTGCTTAGAGTGTTCTTTTGTCTTCATGGTGTAGTTTAGTTTTGCTAGGATACTGACTCACCAGCAGTTGGACCTTCCAGATACAGGTGTATTTTTACCACAATCAACTGTAACACCTTCACTGCACACAGTGATCTCCATTTATCTAATTATATGACTCCTAAAATCAATTGGTTGTACCAGTGATGATTTTATATTAAACTGGGTGAATACTTATGCAATCAATTATTTAGTATTTTTTATTTCTAGTTAATTTAGATTACATTATAGAGATCTGTTTTCACTTTGACACAAAAAGTGGGGTGAATACTCTTTATAGGAACTGTAGGTCCTGGTCTGGTTTGAATATTCAAAACACATCATCTCACGCTTACCTAAATTGAAATCCATTTGCCATTACTCAGTCCATCTCCCTAACTGCAGATTTTCTCTTGTTTGTAAGAAGATCTATTTGCAATTCATTGTAACCTGCTTCATTATTAACAATTAATAATGTAGCATCATAAGCAAATGTGCTGATTGTGCCTTGTGTATTCACATCCAAATCATTTACATGTAAAATGAATAAGAGGTCCCAACACAGACCCCTAGGCATCCCACTACTCACAGATCTCCAGTCAGAGAATTGACCTTAAACTATCACCCTCTGCTTACTATCACTGAGCCAATTCTGAGCACACTTCTCTAGCTCTCCCTGAATGCTGTGCACCCTAATCTTTCAGATCAGCTTGTCATGTGAGACCTTGTCTTTACTGAAGTCCATATAGAGCACATTCAGTGCCCTGCCCACATCTATTCCCTCAGTTATCACTTCAAAAAGCTCCAAAAGATTAATAAGAAATGACCTCCCATGCACAAAACCATGCTATTACTGATCAGTCCTTGACTATCCATGCAATGGTAGATCTTGTCATTCAGAATTCCTTCCAGTAACTTCCATACAACTGATGTCAAGCTCACTGGCCTTAGTTCCCTGACCTGTCCTTACTACCCTTCTTGAAAAATTGAATAACAGTGGCCACCCTCCCATCTTCTGGAACTTTACTAGCAGCTAACAGGAAGGCAAATATCTTTCCAAGAGACACTGTGATTCTGACTTCCCATAATAATGTCTGTATATGCACTTGATCAGGCTCCGGGAATTTACCCAGTGTAGTGCACTTCAAGTCTGTAAATAGCTCTCTCCTTAGGATATGCAAATGTTCCCTCACTAGTAATAACTCTCATTTCTTTGGCATTCATGAAATTTTCTTTAGTAAGCACCAAGGAGAAATAGACATTAAAAATCCCAGGCATTTCCTGTGGTTCCGTACATAGGCTGCCCTGATGATCTTTAAGAGCAGGGGTCACCAACCTTTCTTGCACCACGGACCAGTTTAATATTGACAATATTCTTGCAGACCAGCTGACATTGGGTAGGGGTGGGGGGTGGGGGTGTTAATCATGACAGGAATATAGGTGATAAGTCAACTATAAGTCACTTAAAAGTGGCTAATACACTTAATTTTGTTTCTAAAAGGGTTTATCACGAATTTAATATTAAGCACACAGCACATATTTTCCTCGCATGAACATAGTGATAAGTCAATTATAACTCACTTATAAGTCAATAGCATCATAACATTTTAAGTAACATTTGGATATTAAACACAGAGTACATATTTTCCTCGTATGAGCATATAAAATCATTGCAACACACCAGGGAGAGGACAAGGTAAGGGCCGGTGATCCCTGTGTCAGGACCACGGCAGTCGCAGTCCGGAGAGAGCGACCGACTGAGTGAGGAGTATGACAGAGTGCGCACCTGCCCCCTTGTAGGTAGCTGACAAAAGTTTGGCTCAAGGGATGACTTTCAGTAGATCGTAGCGAGGTAGCTGCTCTGCTACTTACAAAACCCTGATCCCGAATTAGGTCGTCTGCGAATATTTTAGCACTGGGATCCCCGCAAACATTCGGTGTGCTAAACAGATTTAGGGGCAGCGCCCATCTGTCCACTCTCCAGGCCAGTAGCAATGACACTTCTCGCCGGCTGTGCAAGGCAGCCGGTTACCCAAGGCCAATCAGAGGCGCTAGGGTACCACTGTGTTTAGGCCACTGATGACCTCAAGTTCAAAAGTGGGCATGACAGGGAATGAGAAAAGGTGCAGCTGACTCATATTGTTTCATATCGCCAAATCATATCGTTTCCTCTTGCTTAGAGGACATGCTTAGTGGCCCAGTACTGGTCTGTGGCCCGGTGGTTGGGGACCACTGTTTAAGTGGATTTAGTTTCTGCCTAGTCATCCTTTTACTGTTAACATAACTGAAGAACCTCTTGGGATTATCTTTAACTCTGCCTGCAAAATCCATTTTATTCCCTCTTTTTATCCTCCTGATTTCCCTCTTAACCCTGCTCTTAAACATTTTGTATTCATCAGAGGATTTATTTTGTGCCCAGCTGAGTAGAAGTGATGTACTGTAGGCATCCTTTTTTTCCCTGGCCAAAGACTTGATATCCGTCTACACCGAGTTTTCCTGAACTTGGTGTGTCTATCTTTTATCCTACAGGAGCATGTAGTCTCAGCAACTGATACAAAACTCTTAAAATTCTTCTACTTGCTAACTGTTCCTTTCCCTTTAAATTGAGCCACCCAGTCAACTCCAGCTAGATCATGCCTAAAGCCCTCAAGACTGGCCCTACTGCAGTTCAGGACTTTAACTTGTGGACCTGTTTCTATCCTTTTCCATAACTATTTTAAAACTAACAGAATTGTGATCATTGTACCCAAAGTTCTCTCCAACTGCCATTTCAGTTATTTGGCCTTTCTTGTTCCTGAAGAGGAGGTTGAGCATTGCTCATTACTGAGTGGGAGCATCAGATTATTGCGTGAGGAAATTGTCTTGAAAGCATTATACAAATACTGCCAAAGAGTCTCGGCTCGAAACGTTGACTTTATCTTTTTTCCATAGATGCTGTCTGGCCTGCTGAGTTCCTCCAGCATTTTGTGTGTGTTGCTTGGATTTCCAGCATCTGCAGATGTTCTCTTGCTTGTAATACAAATTCCATCCCATTTTGGCCCTTTGCACTCTGGGGGCTAGCCCAGTTGATAACAGGGAAATTTAAATCAGCCACTAACACTGTTCGGCTGTTATGTATCCATGGGACAAGAACAGCAACAGAGTTTTATGATTAAATGTTTTTACTGAGGTATGTTAGTAATGGTATATGCTAGACAACTTGCAGTGTGGGAGCTATGAATGTGACAACCAAGACAAAAGACATTCATATTCGAAAGCCTGCACCCAAAGGACAGGACATCCCGCAGGAAGGAAGCCCAATTAGTTCACCGTAAGATTGATTGGCCACGTACACTCTCAACACATTCTCACAACTGATCTGAAATGGTACCATCCTCCCCGCTAATGCTGGGAATCACAGAGTAATGGAGTGAGTGAGTTAAACTGAGAAAAATGAAGTATCTATTGCACTTGCTAGTGGTCAGCTGGCTGGTGCACCCTTCTGGACTGCTGCATGGAGGCAGATTCTGTCTCTATGCCTTCCTGGTTAGCTGATATCAAAGTTAGTGGGCTGTGAATTTCCAGATGAAGTGTCCATTGGTTCATCTGCTGGGACACTGGCTTCATCAGCAGAAGATGATTCTGTAGCTTTCATGGGCTCCCCTACAGTTTGCTGGCATATATAATCCAAATGTCACCAGCAATTTTCCATCTGTAAGCTCAGGTTCTGCTACTTGACTGTGACAAGCTGGATGATAGCTGGTAGCCAGTTTTCTTTCTGTGAGATACATGTGTAGATTATGTCTCTGGTACAAAGTATTCGTGGCCTTGTGTGCACTTATATACAAGTATTTGTTTCATGGCCTCTTGCTTGCTGCAAATTCGCATCTGGATGGCCACCTGTATCACATCTGCTCTCTGCAGTTGGTCAAGTTCTTCCACCTTTGGATCCACCACAATCAGCATTGGCTAGTCCTCTGGATGGCAGTTCTCCTTAAACTTGAACTTAGCCATTGGATCACTGGATTGACCTGAAACATCAACTTGGAAAACTTACATTTTGTAACTCCAAAACATAAAACTAATTTAAAGGAAAAGACAGAGAGTCAGAAACGTGAGCCTAACTTCATGTTTACTTTAAGCGAGGTGCGCACATATCATGTGGTAGAGTCATGATCTATGCAATTCACTTATTTTTACATATAATCTGTAATGAATTATTTAAACAAACAAGAATGCTAAATCAAATAATATATTTACAATATTGCTCAAATACTACTGAAATATTAAATACACAACATTCCTTCCTGCCTAGCAATAAAGTCCAACTCAATATGTACACAGAATACTGTAGAATACAACTACTATATAGACATCCACAGCTTGATAATTTTAAATTATCCCATTCAGGATTAAACATTAATCGCTTTGAAGATTTCTTACTCTTGTGGGTGAAAGGCCTTGATAGAGTGGATGTGGAGAAGATGTTTACTCTGGTGGGAGAGTCTGAGACCAAAGAACACAGCTTCAGAATAGAGGGGCATCCTTTTAGAAAGGAGATGAGGAAGATTTTCTTTAGCCAGAGAGTGGTGAATCTGTGGGATTCTTTACCACAGGCAGTTGTGGAGGCCAAGTCTTTATGTAAATTTAAGGCAGAGGCTGATAGGTACTTGATTGGTCAGGGCATGAAGGGATATGGGGAGAAGGCAGGAGATTGGAGTTGAGAGGAAAATTGGATCAGCCGTGATGAAAGTGGCTGAATGGCATAATTCTGCTCCTATGTCTTATGGTCTTATAACATTGTTGCAGACAAGGGAGGTTACTCTGCTAAGCAGGTGAGACTTGTGGCTGTGAAAACAATCTCAAGTTCTGGGACCTCCTCTGTGGTGGTTGTAGGAGTTGACTGAGATTGCAGGAAGTAGTCCTGACAGCTCTGAGATCTACTACAATCCTTGCTTCTCTCCCTGTCCCGGCTTCTTTCTCTCTCTTTATTGTGCTCTTTTTATTTCTCATGTTCATTCTTTCTTTTGTGCCTTTTTCTTTCTCACTCATGTTCTTTCTCCCTATTTCTTCTCTCCTTTTCAACTTCTAGTTTCCGGTGAGTATCTCTTAATTTGCTAATTTCTTGAAATTAAGTCTCTTTTCTTCTCTTCCAATTCCATAGCACTTATGTCATCCTCCTCTTTCTTTTCCTTCTTTCTAAGATATGTATCTTGATCTTGGAAAGATGCATTTAGTTCACTGGAGTATTCTCTTATTAATCATTCAATTGCTCCCTTTACAATCTGATCTCTCCTCTTGGTTTCCTCATTCATAACATCATCTGACAACTCCTCTGTTTACATATCTCCATTAACTAATTTCTTATTGACTTTCCATTTATCCAGCTAGGCTTTGATCTTTGCATCTACTGAAAAAAGTAGCTTTTTGTCTCCTACTTGAAGTTCACACAATTGCCTTAATGCACACAGTGTAGATTCTGGTCATTCATACTCACAAAAGCTGAACGCTTCCAACTTTCCTGAAGCTCCTTGAGCTCTCTTCCAGCTTAAAACCAAGCTACATTTCACAAGTAACTGTTTAATTAACATATCAGAAACGCTCTCATATGTTGTCTACAAAAGCTGTTATAGTCAGACCACTGCTTTCATCACATTCATGATTCCTCTGAGCAGTATGGTCCTTGCTTGGGCCAATATGCTTTCCAACTAAAGGTACAAAGGATGACACCAACACCTGTTTGCCCTCTGTGGGTCAACAGTTCATGGTGTACAGCATGGAGACACTAATGGCATCATCCAGTACCTTCTTAATTCGCTTTCAATTGACTCAATTGTGGCATGGAAATAGTGATAGATCTCCAATCAAATCATAGTGGTCTCAGGTAGGTTTCTATTTAGACTTTGTAATTTTGTTCCTGCTCTCTTTCATCCTGACTGTGACCTAATTTCGTCTCTGGCTGCTGTTTCCATTGGTACAGCTATTTCAACTGTTCTTTTTCATGTAAGTTGTGCTTCAGTTAGGGGCCATTTTTGAATGCTTCCTTGGAAGATATCACAATCTGAACGATCTTTCACTGCATCATTAAGCCCATCACTGAACTGATAATGCTCAGACAAGTTTTTCTATTCAGCCAGGTATGCTGAAATGGACTCCCCTTCCTTTTGATTCCATTTATAAAACCTAAAGTGTTCTACAATCAACAATTGTTTTGGTTCTAAATGTTCCTGCATTAGTTTCACATTATCTGACAAGCTAATTTCAACTTGGTTAGAGAGTTAAACTATTAAGAAAACTGAATGCCTTTAAACCCAGTGCACTCTACAAAACTGGTACTCACTTCTCATTGGTTATTTCATTTGTTTCAAAATGCTGCTCAATTAGCTCAGTATGCATAAAGTAGTTATCCAACTCATCAATCTTTACAACATAGCTAGCCATTTCCACTCTTTTTTTAAATAATTATTATCACCTGGAACCTACCAGTGAATTCTTCAGTTTTTTAACAATCATCTTTCCTTTTACAAAGAAAATATGCTGGTACAAAGAAAAAAAAACATATGCTGCACTTGCTTTTAACTCTGATATCTCACTGCGCTTCAATAGATAGTGATCTCAGGTTTGTTTAAAATTTTCTCATTGCACTATTATGGTTTATAACTCCAAAACATAAAACATTCCTGATAAGCATTTTCTGCTTAGAGTTCAAATTATAATTGAATTGCATTTTATTCACAGGTGGATGAAGATGAACCCCTCTTTCTTAGTCTAATCAGTGATCTGTTCCCCGGTATACAATTGGATAGTAGCAGCTATGTGGAACTGCAGGCAGCTGTTTCTAATCAGTTGGAAATCGCAGGATTAATCAATCATCCACCATGGAATCTTAAACTTGTTCAGGTAATCAAGCCACACACATAAAATATTTTGATATTTTATATAGACCATAACCAAATACTGTTGTCTCATAATTTTTACAAAATTATGCACCATTTGGAAATTTTCAGCCATATTCTTCTACTTTAACAAAAAGATTCATAAATGAGCAAATTAGTAAACAAGTGAAACTGCAGTCCAACTTCCAATTAATACCTTTAATTTGATAGAGTACTTGCTTTAGCTGTACATCATCCATTCAGTGAAAAAGTTGTCCTGACACCAAATCTGAAAATTGGAAAGTAGTTATTAAATTCACATGCAAATAATCTCATCTTAATCAATTTATCCATTGGTACATTGAAAGTAGGATCAGTGATTTAGGTCACAAAAGTATTAAGCTTGGAATTTATAATAGCCTATTAACTTACCAAACAAATCAACTTTGGGATGTGAGGGGAAACTGAAGCAACAGGAGAGCATGCAACAGGATAAATGTGCACCCAAGCACGGCACCCAAAGTTAGAATGAAATCACGGTCTCAGAAGCCATGTGGTAATAGTTCTACTGTCGATCTGCCTCTCTACCAGAGGCCTTTAGGTTCATACCTAGGTAATAGCTGTCAAACACAGTTTACTTAAAAGTACATACTGTTTATTAGCAAGCTTGCCTGCTCAGTTAAACTATAGAGCCTGGAAATATTGCCACCCAAGTGAGCCCAGAATACTGTTTGGAGCTGCTGGTATACATTGTTATCACATATTCTGATCAGAGTAGACCAAGAAGCTTCTCATGTAACAAACACTTCTTTGTTCATACATTATTCTCACAGCACTACTTGTCGAGATGCTAATAAGTCAATTCAGCTTTAGCCCTTTTAATTCTGCATGTAATTCCTCATTCCCTCTTTTGTCATTCGATAACAATTAGGGTTATCAATGTTGCGGTTGTTGTACACCTTAATTCTCATATTCATGTAAGAAGGATATTAACCCTTGGGATAAGCCAAGGGGCTTTCTGCATCATCGTGGTCTCCATCCTCATCATTTGCACCTCAATTTCTCTGAGGTCCCCTTCCTTCTAGGCGGACTCTTTGTTTAAATATCCCTACGGGTGTAGAGCAAAAGCACCGGCTGACAAGGGTCCATAAACATCAGAAAAGTGCAATAAGTATGAGTACTCCTGTGATGATGATAGAGTAATGTAGCATTATACTGCTTCATCCTGCAAAGATGTCACTGAAGGGCCACAATCCTCCTTTTGAGCTAAAGCCATGTAGGTCGGCCCTGATTTTCTTGATTTTATTTACCTCCTTTTGAAAGTGAAAGGAGAGAGAGGTAATGTTCTCTGATTCATCTGGGATGTAGGTGCAGCACATGTACCTCTTTTTTCAGCCAGAACAAAACCAAGGATCATTCAGTTCTGTAAAACAGTCTGTTGTTTTGCTACCATTTCAGTGGTGATGGCCCTCACTTGCTCTTGAATGCCATCCATGGCCTTAGCAGTACTATTGGCCATCATCTCCAGAATTGCGGCCAGGTTGATGATATCCCTTGATTTGTGCGCCACCCTGTAGAAGGGGTAAAGTATCATTCAGAAGCACTCCAGTTGTGAAATTTCTCACTTTTGCCGTAAGAGGGAATGGTGCTGGTCTTGGGTTTTCGGCATTCGTATGCGGGGTACAAGATAAGCCAGGAAGCAGCATCCCATCCAATTTCTGCTCTCTTGTTGGGTGTCCCATCGACTAGCTGTCTCTCCTGGGAGCCACAAGTAGGCCCTTTCCTCGCAAACCCATTGAGTTCCATTCAAGGGGCACAGTGGTTCAACCATTGTATAAATGGCACAGATGCTATTGCCCAGAAAATAAGTCTCCTTACCTTTGAAGTTACAGTAGAAGATAGTATTTACTGGTTGGTCAGATCTGACAATGGTGGAGGGCCATGATGTCTGATGTCCCCATTAGATGGCTTTTTCCAGGGCGGGGGACGAATATACCATCAAAGCAGTGGCACCCACAGTTTCCAGTCACATTACTGGTGCAATTTTAGGTCTCACTGGTCTGGGTGTCATTAAAAAAGGCCTAGACTGACCATTGTTCACTGCTGTTCTGCGGAATGGCTATGAGGGCAACCCCCAAATTCCCATGGGGAAGAATCGCTGCACACACCCAGCAAGCAGATAAGTTAGTTTTTCCAGCATAACTATTTGAAAAGTGACAGGAAGGTGTTTGGCTTGGTTACTATAAGTGCTTAAGATTACATGTATAGACAGTTATAGCTTAGACATGAATGCACACATTTAACATGTGCTAGATATGTCCATTTCATGAGACCTTGTAGCTTGACTGCTGTCAAGTTAACAAGTGTTACCAAGTTAGTAACACTAGGTAGGGTCCTTTCCAGCGAGGCTCAAGCTTCTTTCTAAAATAGTTCTTTATGAGAACAAAGTCTCCTGGGCAAACTCGATGTTCATTTTCATTGCCTTCTCGGTTGGCCTCCTTCACCTGCGAATGCAAGACCTGGCGAGATTTGATTGGTGCCAGGATATACCCTATAATTTCTTCAACATTTGATTCAAGTCCATCTCAGGTAATTTTGCGGTCGGTAAGGCAACCTTCCAAGGAGTTCTTATATACTATTTTGGGCGTTGACGGACCATGTTTGAGCCAATTTTGACCCGTTTCTTGTCCTAATTTAGCCAATTTGTTTTTCAGCATCCCACTAGCCCTTTCAATCAGGCCGGTGGCCTTCGGTCTTTGGAGGCAATGGAATGTCGTTTTAATACCCAGAGCCTGGCATAGTTGGGTATTAATCTCCCCCACAAAATGAGGGCTGTTGTCAGATACAACTTGCTGCTGTATCCCGAATCTGGGAGTGATTTCTTTCAACAAAATACACACCACAGTATCGGCTTTGTTATCTCTGGGGGGATATGCTTCAATCCATCTACGTACTAAAAACAGAAAGAATTACAAGACAATACTTATACAGTGCATGTGTGGTAATTACATAAAATGAAGAGTAATTGGCAGAAAGGGCATCTTGGCAACGGGATATATCTCTTTGGGCATGGGATGCCTTTTCCTGGATTATGTTCTTGGCATATCAGCCATTGTCTAGCAACATTCTCTGCTACTTTCTCCAGGTACAGGTTCCACCATGATTCCAAACATTGCCTTGCCATTCCCTCCTTGCCAAGGTGAGTATTGGTATGCACAAAATGTACAATATAATCCAGTATAGTTTCAAGTACGTAGACCTGATAGGCAAGAGTAAGCCAGAGGTCCTCGGTCAGTGAGTAAAATCATTCAGCTGATTCTCAGGTGGCTTTCTGTCTTTCAGAGGAATCCCTCTGTAAAACATGCACATCCTCAATTCCAGGCATACCCTTTGATTCGGAAATAGGGGATTCAATTTTTCCCTGACAATTCGTCATTTGGGGAGCAATCAGTGCTCCAGTAAGGGCAGCTTGTTTCACAGTTGAGTCAGCTCTGTTGTTTCCATGGTCAATCTCAGTAGTACCTTTAGTGTGTGCAGAGCATTTAATAACGGCCAATTGTGAAGGAAGACAGATGGCAGACAAAAGGATGTCAATGTAAATTTTATTAGTGATGGGTATACCATGAGATGACATAACCCCGAGCTTTCCAAAGTTGCCCAAAGTCATGAGTGACTCCAAAGGCTTATCTGGAGTCTGTAAAAAATATTAGCCAATTCCCCAGTGGCTAAGATGCATGCTTTAATGAGTGCAAAGAGTTCAGCTTTTTAGAATGTCCATCTGAGCATCTAGATTCGTTGCCCATTGATTGTGCAACAGTAAATCACCGATTAACAGAAGTCCGACCTGACATGACTGGTGTCCCCCTCGCTAACCCAAGTGAGAAGTAAGAAAGGAAGTGGACTTCACAATTTCTATGTCAGAGACAACAGCATATCCTGCACAGCGCCGGCTATGAAGCAGTTTCCATCAACGTAGAAAACTAAGTCCGGGTTAGCTAGGGGGACGCCAGTCATGTCAGATCGGACTTCTGTCAATTGGTGATTTATTGTTGCACAATCGATGGGCTGCGAATCTAGACACTCAGATGGACATTCTAAAAAGGTGGCTGGGTTCACAGTAGAACGGGGAAAAATGGAGAAAGGGGTTCTGTCGGAGAAGGACCTCATTATATCTAGTGCAGCGGAAGTTGACAAGACCCAGAAATTTATGCCTCTGAGTCGGTGTAGTGTATTAACAATGGGGGTTAGTTAGCATAAGTCGAGGACTGAACCTGGTACATTCTGGACTCTTAAGATCTGTACTACATTCCTGCCACACGATAACAAAACCTTTTAGAAACAATTAAGTCTTTTTTCTGACAAACTAATACAGAAGATTTTTTTTAAGTATAATGCGGTGTCCTTATATTGTTCAGAATTGAACAACACCAAAAATTTACCTTTCCTCACAAGGAAAGAAAACAAATATTAAAATATCAAACATGAGGAAATCTGCAGATGCTGAAAATTCAAATGAAGCACACAAAATGCTGGTGGAACTCAGCAGGCTAGGCAGCATCTATAGGGAGAAGCACTGTCGATGTTTCAGGCTGAGACCCCTCGTCAGGACTAACTGAAAGGAAAGATAGTAAGAGATTTGAAAGTAGTTGGGGGAGGGGAAAATGTGAAATGATAGGAGAAGACCAGAGGGGGTGGGATGAAGCTAAGAGCTGGAAAGGTGATTGGCGAAAGTGACACAGAGCTGGAGAAGGGAAAGGATCATGGGACAGGAGGCCTTCAGAGAAAGAAAGGGGTGGGGGGAAGCACCAGAGGGAGATGGAGAACAGGCAGAGTGATGGGCAGAGAGAGAGAAAAAAAAACAAACAACTAAATATGTCAGGGATAGGGTAAGAAGAGGAGGAGGGGCATTAACGGAAGTTAGAGAAGTCAGTGTTCATGCCATCAGGTTGGAGGCTACCCAGCCAGTATATAAGGTGTTGTTCCTCCAACCTGAGTTTGGATTCATTTTGATAGTAGAGGAGGCCATGGATAGACATATCAGAATGGGAATGGGACGTGGAATTAAAATGTGTGGCCACTGGGAGATCCTGCTTTCTCTGGCGGACCGAGTGTAGGTGTTCAGCAAAACGGTCTCCCAGTCTGCATCAGGTCTCACCAATATATAAAAGGCCACACCGGGAGCACCGGACGCAGTATACCACACCAGCCGACTCACAGGTGAAGTGTCTCAAAATTTAGTAGATTGCTCTAGCCATCCACTGAAACATTTTGTACTAAAATTTAAATGAACTTTTCCCCTTTAGATGGCCTCTGTGGTTTGCTTTGAAAGACTGAACTATGACAGTTCTTCCTAACAAGGCCACAGATTGTTAATACAGCTACAATGATAAATAATGAACGCCTTTATCTGATTTACAGCTTTCCTAGAAATACTTCGACTTCGTGAACTACTTATTTTAAATGGCTTTCTGAAGCTTGAGTGGATTCTGACCAGTTCATGTTGTTGACTATAACCCTGTGGGCAACCTGGCCAGGCAGGACTTGGAGGAGAGCACAGTGCTGTGGGAACTAGCTCCTTGCTGCATACAGCAGATCTCCCGATCGAGCAGAATAAACGGTGTTAAAGCGTTCTAAAAAATCTCAGGGGTCTTACCTTTCCTGGGTTTACACTCTAAGATCTTAATTATATCTATGGAGGGGGCCAGAACATGGGACAAATCATCCGCGGTTTGGTTTGCCTGGTCGTAATTGTTCTGAGACAGGTATTTCAGATTAAAAACAACAGCGCATGCGCACCAACTTTAATCGTCTGCTTATGAGTGCATGTACAAGTATATTATAGCATCCCTCTTTTTATCAAAACAAAGAAAAGGAACAATTGTATTAACAATTAAACTCAATTTCTCTGGAGTCTGCTTTCCAGTATATTTTCATGGAATTAACTTTCAAAGCATTCATTAATCATGCCTTATGTCTCTTATGCCTGTCACAAATGCATACCACTCATTATTTCTGTTTGTATGAGCATATATACAAAATATAAAACATACTAAAATTCGACTTTAACTTCAAACTACAAACTATACAACCTCAAATAGGACATCGTCCTTCTTTGAGTATAAACGTGCATTAACATGCCAAATAGTGTCACAGACTTATTGTTCAGTTGTTGATGTATTTATTCAATGTGGGACAAAGTCTTCTAGATATTGTGGCCATTTCACTGTGCGGCCAGAACAAGTTTTTACTGTTTTGTCAAAGTCCTGTTGTTTGTTATTTGCATGTTTCAACATTTGTGTTAGTGTTTGTGTTGTGTCATCAGCCTCTGCTAGTGTTTGGCTGTGTGCATTTGATACAGTAGGCACACTGTGGTCATTGATCTCAGTTGTTTAACCTGATTTTGCTGTTCATGTGTGATTAGCTTTTCAGGCATTTCCTCAGCCATCTTTCGTATATGTATGCAATTATGTCGATAACCCAGAAGGGGTTTGAACTACATATGAACGCTCATCAAGGCGCTGACACACAATTGCTTTCTCCCAATTCTTTTTACCTTGCACCAGGGGTTGCATGCGCATGGTATCCCCTTCATCGAGTGGGGCAAGATCTTTGACCCATTATCACTTGCCAGAAAGCAGAACTCATATCAAGCTTGCTGAAAACCTTAGCTTGGTCAAGATCTGGCAGAATGTCCTCTATCATCAGAAGGAGGTAGTGTTCTCTCCTTGGTGCTTTGTTCAATGGTCAAGGGTCAATACGAAGATTGCCGTTCTTCTTCTCTGCGACCACTAGCTGCAGGTTCATGAACTGGAACTATCACCTTGCGGTCTACCAGTTGATCAAGCTCATCTTTCACTTTCTGCTTTATAGCGAGAGGTAGACGTCATGGGGGTAACTCTATGGGTTGAACTTCCTCATCAATCTGCAGATGGGCTGCACCCAGAAGCTCCTCGAGCACATCATCGAACACCTCTGCATAGCGTTCTTCTGGTGTGCATTGTTTTTCTTTGAGTGTAGATGCATGCACCCTGCAAAAGTCATCAACGTTGACCGTAATCAGCTTCATTTGCTGGCTGGCCCTGCTCCCCATCCATGGTGTAAAGTTGTCAGTGACCACAACAAAATCGACAGAATACTTGTGGTTTGTCATGGGGTTATGCAATTTCACTCTGCACATCCCTTCCGCATCCTGTTCCACATCATCAGTTTTTTGGTGCATTGTCTTAGTGTGTGATCTACTCCCTCCAAGTATTTGTGGGGTAAAATGTTAATGCTTACCCCACTGTCAACTTGGAAGTCTATTTGTTTTACATTGATGAGCATCTGTGCGAATACATCATCCTTTGTCTTCAAACTGTTGACCACCAATATGACATTGTAGATAAACTCGGTGCTGCTGACACTGTCAGTTTGATCATTGCTTTGTGTTTCCACCCCTTGCACGGGCTTCTGCTTGCATACCTTTGCAAAGTGATTTTGAATGCCACACACCCTGTACACCTGTCTGTATGCTGGGCATTGTTCCTTGTCTCTTGCACGTTCCGTGTCACAGTACTTGCAAGAGTTCACTTTACTTCTGTGGCTGTTCAAGGTGCCTTTGGTCTGGCTCCACCGCTAGCACTATCCTTCTGTCCAGGATGCTTTGAACCTTTCTTGTTAGCGTGCGGTTTAATTCCATGGACAGTAGCAGACCTGCTATTTGCAGCTGTACTGAATGCTTGTAGGTGTGATTCAGCCATTTCTGTGCTTTTACAGATGTCAATGCAGTTATTGAGCATTATCTTTCTCTCTTGTAACAGACGTTTTCTGGTTTGGGAGTCGTTAATGTCTATTACAATCTTGTCTCTCAGCAGATTGGCATACACGAGCAAAAATTGTATGTCTTTGCAAGAGATCTGAGGCTGGCAAGAAACGATTCAAAGTTCTCACCTTGTTCTTTTTGCCGTTTGTTGAAGAGGTACTGTTCATATGTCTCATTGTTCTCACCGATAGCATATCTGTCAAATGCAGCTAAAATCTTTGTGAGGTCTAGGCTTTGAGCCTCATCTGCGAACACAAAACTGTTATAGACCTCAAGTCCTGACGGTCCAATTGTATGCAAAATTAACACTGGCTGGTATTCTGGAACTTGTTTGTGCTGTTGTGCTACGACACTGTAGTTAGTCCACATCTGCCATCGTGTCTTCTATCCATCTATCAGTTCATAGTTGATTGTCACAACTGGTGGCGGGCGAATGCCACTGACTGGGGGAGGACTTCTGCCCCGACCATGGTTCCCCGGCACGGGGTCGCCCGCGGGTGCTGGGTGCCACTGAGATTCTGCTGTCTCACCTCCAGACATTGCTACTGCACCCGTCTTTATTTGTGGCTAGTTGCTCGTCTTGGTTGACATTTTTCTACTCTTACACTCACCCTCTGATGATTCAGAGTTGTGCTATTAATATGCTGCCAACTGCAAGTTGAAAAAAAATTGGATGCTACGGTTAAAAAAGCAATTTTCCGAGCACCACTGCTGGTCTCCAGTGTCTTCGGGGATGTGGGTTCGAATCCCACCACTGTCACCATGTTTTGAGGCGGATATTTCGGATAAAAGCAATGGCGCATGCGCACCAACTAATCGTCTGCTCACGAGTGCATGTACAAGTATATCATAACAGTAACGGGCATGTCTGAGCCAACTGGTGAACTGTGTGTGATCAGTCAGAGTAAAGACGGCCATAGCCAGAAGGAGGGAACAAATATCAGGAGCTAGCGGAATAAGTAGTCAAGACAGTTCTTAAATACCTACAGAAACCTTGGGGGTCAACCTTTTTGTCAGGGGCCACATTCAATACCATAGAGTTCGGAAGGGGTCCTGGGCTTACGGATTTGCATAGTGCTTATCCCGCCACTCCGGCTTGTGGGTTAGGAACGGTCCTCATGGGCAATTGTTACTGAGTCTGTATTGGTCCCGGTAAAACCAATGGCCCTTGTTCAGTGGTCTAGTCCAGGAGAGGTCCAGTCTGACTGCACGTGCAGGTAGAAACTGGTATTGGGCTTCCCAACCGTTCTGGAGGAACTACATCAGTCGGAGGTGATGCAATGACTGTCGAGTTGGCAACTAAGGCACCGGGGTGAGAACCATATGGGGGTGGGGAACCTGACCATGATAAAACAGGCACCGATGCAGCTGTGGATGGTACAGCGGGATTATTTGCTTGCCTTACCCATTCCCAATCATCAGCAGTATTGTTTGGGGAAATCTGGATAGAGGCGGAGTACCCCAGAATTACTTTTATTTTCCGTTTCCCCTATCCCTTTATTCATTCTTCCATGGTCAGAATGTTTTGTCTCTGATACAATTTCTTTCCCCATCTCCTTTGTCTGTTTCTGTCCCTTATCCCATTCTTCACAAATCACTCTCAACTCTTGCTAGCATTGTCTCTTTTATCACATAAGTATATCCCTCTTCACTTAGCGTTATCGGTCCAACAATTTAATTTATGTCTCTCTTTTATTTCTGCCTTTTGTTGCCATCGGCCAATCAGACGACCATACTCTTTCCCTGCCTTCCCTTTCCATATTCCCTGTTCCGCCTGCTGTATTAAATTTAAATCAACTGTACCTCCTGCAGGCCAATTGTCTTTTCCCAAATACTTAGACAATTGGAACGGCATTGGTCTCAGTTTCTTTTCATTGTCTGGATATTTATCTATTATTTTCTGTAATGGACTATTTCCCCATTTTGTCTTAAGTGCACACACACTATATTTCTGGGGACTTGAACCGCATGTCTTGACTTACCAGAAGACTCGAACTTCTCAATTATTCTGGAGGACTCGAACCACTTGGCGTGACTTACTATTCCGGTGGACTCAAACGGCCCATCTTAATTTACTATTCTGGTGGACTCGAACTGCCCGTCTTGATTTACTATTCCCTTTGGGTCCCATTAGTGGATTTTCCCTGTCATAATGAGGGAACAAATAGTCATCAGAGAACTGAGAAAAACCAAAGTTAAAGCTTACCTTATAGGCCCACTTGTCTCTGATTCACCCCAACGGTTCATCCGTCCACTTATTCAATTTTGACGAGGGGTCTACCACATATGGGATCCTGCTCGCAGTGCCAAGATGTCGATCTACCAGGCTACCAGAGGCCTTCAGGTTCAGACCCAGGGAATAACTGTCAAAAACAGTTTACTTAAAAGTACATACTGTTTATTAGCAAGCTTGCATGCTTAGTTGAACTATAGAGCCTGGGAAAATCTGCCACCTATGTGAGCCCAGAATACTGTTTGGAGCTGCTGATATACATTGTTATCACATAATTTGATAAGGGTAGACCAAGAAGCTTCTCATGGAACAAGCACTACTTTGTTCATACATTATTCCCTCAGCACAACTTGTCAAGCTGCCAATAAGTCAGTTAGGTTTTAGCCCTTTTAATTCTGCATATAATTCCTCACTACCTGCTGTGCCACTGTTCGTTATTCTAAGGAACACTTCGCCAAATCAGCAGCTTAGACCCCACTAGAAGCTGGTCAAATACATATCAACATCTTCAGTGTGCATGATTACTGCTGTGATAATGTTTTTCTTTCCTACAATTATTTATTTAGAGGTTCTGCGCAGAACAGGTCCTTCTGTCCCAAAAGTCACACTGCCTAGCCACTCACCTATTTTACCCTTGCCTAATCACAGGACAATTTACAATGACCAATTAACCTACTAACCAGTACAGTTTTGGAATGTGGGAGGAAATCAGAGCACCCAGAGAAAACCTATGGGTTTACTGTAAGGATGTACAAACTTCTTGTAGATGGCGTTGAATTGAACTCCGACCTCCAATGTCCCAAGCTGCAACAGCATCACACTAACCACTACTCTACCGTAGCTGCTGAAGAATCATTTCCAAGGGGTTTTTAGCAGAGATGTTGCTGGCAGCAATCTTACTGGAGGTATCACTATGGTGACAATTTAATGTTTCAGAGAACTTGGGCCTGGAGTCCCAGACATGCACTTAGTAAATTAGCTTAAATTTCTGAAGTCATCAGAAACACCATACTGTATCCTCTCAGTTCTTCTCTTATGAGCAATGTATCCACAGGCTCAGATTTTCCATGGATTTAATATTCAATGAGAAGAATTTAGGCCCCATTCTCATGCTGGAAGTGCTTTCTCCTTTTAAGATCACATTAATTTTCAATTTCTTTGCAAGGCATTCTTTACAAGAGGCTGCAGCATAATCTCTTCAAGGTTTCACAATCTGTTGCTCATTACAGCATCTGAAAATTAGCCATGCATTCTAGTTGTAGACAACTGTTTCCATTTACTTCAACTTCAGTGTGGAGAAGGTAGCATATTGAGCATTAGGATTTCCTAGCACAGATGGTTTACCTCAAGGTAAGTAGCCATTCGATTTTATTTGCATACCCACAAATGCTTTCTTTAATAACCAGGACCTTTAGAAAGCGGGAAAGCTTTTTGCTCCTAAATCACTAGAAATTATCTCTCATAGGAAACAGATGGAGAGCAAATGAATATGACTTAAGTGACTGGCACCACTTGAAGGGATGGATCCCTAAAATTAAGGTGTATTTTCCTCCCCAGCTTCTCATATTCCACAATATATCCCAAACAAGCATGTTGAGTTCATCATTATATGTTGTTTGCTTCCCTATCTGGCCAATAGAGATTGCAGCAGTCTTTGGAAGATCATTTCTGCCAAAAGCTTGAAGATAGCAAGAGCACTCTGATTATCACTCATAAATAAATTAATCCCTAATCTAAATTCTGAATTATTTACTGCATCGAGAGACTTTCAGTTTCCTGATGAATGTTACCTAGATAACATTCACATAACATGAGGGCCAGGTAGTGTTGAGGAAACAGGTAGGCTGCAGAAAGACTTAGATAGATTGGGAGAATGGGCAAGAGAGTGGCAAATGAAATACAATGTTGGAAAATGCTTGGTCATGCACTTTGGTAGTAGAAATAAATATGAAGACTATTTTCTAAAATCCAAAAGTCTGAGATGCGAAGGGACTTGGGAGACTTTGTGCAGAACACTCTAAAGGTTAACTTGCAGGTAGAGTTGGTGGTGAGGCAGGCAAATGCAATGTTAGCATTCATTTCAAGAGGTCTAGAATACAAGAGCAGGGATGTGATGCTGAAGTTTTATAAGACACTGGTGAGGCCTGACCTTGACTATTGTGAACAGTTTTGGGCTCCTCATCTAAGAAAAGATGTGCTGGCATTTGAGAGGGTTCAGAAGAGGTTCACAAGGATGATTCTGGGGAAAAAAGGATTATCATACAAAGAACATTTATAGGCTCTGAGTCTGTACTTGTTGGAATTTTGAAGGATGGCGGGGGGGGTGGAATCTCATTGAAATCTTACAAATGTTGAAAGGCCCAGACAGAGTATTTGTGGAAAAGATGTTTCCCATGGTGGGGGAGTCTACGACAAGAGGACACAGCCTCAGGATGGAGGGACATCCATTTAAAACAGAGATGTGGAGTAATTTATTTAGCCAGAAGGCTAAATGAGTGTGTGGAATTTATTACTACAGGTAGCTGCAGAGGCCAGGTCGTTGGGTGTATTTAAGGCAGAACTTGATAAGTTCTTTATTGGACACTGCATCAAAGGTTACAAGGAAAAGGCTGAGGAGGGGAGAAAAGGATCAGCCATAATAGAATGGTGGAGCAAACTTGATGGGCCAAATGGCCTAATTCTGCTCCTATGTCTTATGGTCTTATAACAGAACACTGACTCCTGCACAAGATGCATTTCTCTTGTGTCAGCTCCTTTCTCTAGGTCTAAACATTGTTTTATATTCTCAACCCTTTCAATTGGGCTTGATATTGATGGCAGCTGCATGGCTTTATAGTTGCAACAGCTGAGAGTAATGTCTATAACAAATTGATCAGATTGGCATAGCTTTTCATTCAGTGCAGAGCAGTTGGATGTAATCTTTATATGATCAAAGACCAGAGAACTTCTGTAAAGTATAGTAAATTTGAACAGAAGCAGCATGAACTTATTAAGGAGAATTCATGTTTGACTAATATATTGGAGTTCTAGAAGTACTGTATATGACTAATAGAATAGATAAGGTAGAATAGAATAGATACAGTTAAGATAGTGTATTCAGATCTTTGGAAGTCGGTAGACAAGCTTAACATGGACAAAATGCTGAAGGAACTGAGCAGGTCAGGTAGCATCAATGAAGAGGAATAAACAGTTGATATTGCATGCCGACACCTTGATCAGGACTGGATGAAGGTTTTTGGTCCAAAATGTTGACTATCTATTCCTCTCCATAGGTACTGCTTGACCTGTTGAATACCTATAACAGTTTGTGTGTACTACTCTGGATTTCCAGCATCTGCAAAATCTCTTGTGTTTATGGTTGACAAGGTTAGAGCAGATGAAATTGTTAACAGTGCACTGACTTGATTTGAAAATTTGTTAACAGAGAGCAGAGTGGGAATTAACCAGTTATCTCTGGTTGGCAGACTGTGACTAGTTGGATCGTATAAACCTTAGTTAACACAATCTATATTAATGACTTAGTTGAGGGAACTAAATGTTGCATTTCTAACTAAGTTGAGATGAAATTTCTTCATTCAATGACTGCTAAACCATTGATATTCTCTACCCTGGAGGACTATGCAGAATCATTTGTTATGCTCAGTTCAAGCAGAGATCAAAGCAGAGACAGTGAACGTATTGTTTGTTTTCTACCAAAATTTCCTGGATTATAAGATTCCAAAGAATTAAAAAATTGCAAATATTCAAGAAAGAAGGAAAATGGAAAGCATAGAACCATAGCCAAATTAGTCTATTGTTTGTAACAGCAAACTATCTCTTGGAGGAAATCAGCGGGTCATGAAACATTTGTGGGAGGACAATAATTGTTGATGGTTTAAGTCAAAGTCATGCATCAGAACAGAGAGTGGAAAGGCGAGATAGGCAGCATAGAGAGAAGGAGAAAGGCAAGGAAGAGTTCCAAGATTATTGATAGACTGAGAGGTGTACGATAACAGACAGGCAGATAGTGCCAGATAAGGGAAATGAGCGTGGTGTTCCATTTGTTTTTTTTTTCTTTTTCCCCTCTCTCTTGTCTGCCTCCATCTGTCATTTACCTATCTCAGTTTTCCAACTCCACACCAACTCACTTTCCCTAGTTGGCGCTTACGTGCCTGTCATTGTTTGTTGCTCCAGTTTCCACCATCTGCATTCTGTTGTTTCTCCAGCCCTTTATTTGTCATTGGGAAACATCGGTATCCAATATAAACATTTTGAAAATCAAAAGACAGTCAAGCAGAATCAACATAGTTTTATTCAGATTCAGATTCAGATTTAGATTGTTTATTGTCATTTAGAAACCACAAATGCAATGCAGTTAAAAAATGAGACAACGTTCCTCCAGAATGATATCACAAAAGCATGTAACAAAACAGACTACTCTAGAAAATCCAAATAACATTTGGCAATCTCCAATCCAGAGTCCGGAGAGGCTGCTGCGTATTAATATCTCGCTACCGTCTTAGCGCGTTCCCCGGAAAGGAGCTCCAAATCCACCAGACAAACAGGACCAAAAACTAAAGCTACAAGACCTGCACAAAACCACATAGTTACAACAGTGCAAACAATAGCATAATTGATAAAAAAACAGACTATGGGCACAGTAAAAATAGTCCAAAGATGTTAAAGGACTATAAGTTCAAAAGAAATCACCACAGTTTCCACAAGTCCCCAGGGTCCTGACAGACTCGTCATCCCACGCCGGCGGCAGAAGGGAATACCCCCGCTATGGACTTCCACGGCGCCGCCCGACTCAGCCTCGCAGACGCAGCACACAATGAAAGCTCCATTGAACCCAGCCTTGCAGACGCAGCACACACTGAAAATGACCTGACCGCAGCAGACTCCGAGTCCGTTGAACCTCCGAGCTGACAACCATCCCCTCCGGCACAGCTTCTCCGAGCACCATCCTCTGCCGAGCGTATTAAGACCAATGGCCATCGGCAACACGACCCCGAGGACTGGGGCCTGTTCTTCCCAGCAGAGTCCCGGACCTCACAGCAGCAGCAGCAACGAAGAAGGTCTTCCTGGAGATTTCCCGATGTTCCTCCGTGCTCCCACATCCATTTTCAATCGCTTATGATTGCACACGGTACCCTACTTCACAAATAACAGATAATCAGCTCTGGAGTGACCGCTGCAAGCTGCATTGCGCCACCATCTTGGAATCGAGGGGGACGGGTTTATGAAACTTGTTTCATTTTTAGTGATATCCAGAAATCAATTTTGTCCTTAAGTCATAAAATATGCAAAGATCACTGGATGTGGTAACCATATCTCCGCAGTATTATAAAGAATGACCTCAAATGCACACAAGACTGATAAGAAAGATCAATTACTTAGTGGAGAAAAGGTAAACTAGTCCTATTTTTCAGAGGAATGAACATTATACATACATCAGACTTCTTATTTTTTAAGTATTATGAGAGCTCATTTGTATGGAAGGGTGTTCATAAATTGGTCATTCATAACCCAGGGACAGCCTGTATAATTGTTTCATAATAAAAGTGTTCTGCATTCTTGGTAACAGCAAGTGTAAGAGAATTTTGAAGTAGGAAATTCAGCTTCAGCACATCTCAAAAGTACTACTTCAGGAAATGATTTCCCTGTGCTTGATGAAACCATTGCTCACGTTTCCTCCATTTGTATTTTCTTACCATTTTAACTTCCCCCATTGCCAAGAGGACACAAATCAAGTTTGCTTGGTCCACATCTCTCACCCCATTAGACTCCAACACATCATCCTTCGTTATTTCCACCAGCTGCAAAGGGACAGTCACATCTTCTGCTCACTAGCCACTAATTCTGAATTCCTGCTTCAGCAGGAATTCTCAAAGCGGGCTTTGAGATTGTAGGAGATGTCAGCTCGTGGTTTGTGAGCACAAGATTTGAAAAAGCAAGCTGGGAAGCTTCAGTGAAGAGAGGTGGAGGCTAAGGTGAGATTCTGGTAAGTTTCCTTCTTTCTTTCCCGTTATCCTGCAACTAGAGCGGTGGGAATGCCAGTTAAGACAGTGGTATGCTCCTCTTATGGGATATGGGAAGACAGAGAGACCTACAATGTCCCTGACAAATACACTTGAAGGAAATGCATCCAGCTGAAGCTTCTTACAGACTGCATTAGGGAACTTGAACATGAGCTGGATGAAATTTGGATCATTTAGGAGCTGTGAGGTCAAAGGACTGGAGATACAGGGAAGTAGTTACACCTAAGCCGCAGGGGTGACATTCAGGCGAGGGAAAGGAGGTAGGAGGTAATGCAGTGTCCCCTGGCCATTCCTCTCAAAAACAATTATACAACTTTAGATACTGTTGAAAGGGATAACCTACCATAGAAAAGCCACAGCAACAGGCATTGAGTCTGATTATGTGACTGAGAAGTGAAGAGGGGGGAAAGGGGCAAGTATGGTAGTGATAGGGGATTCAATAGTTAGGCCAGCAGACAGGAGATTCTGTGAACTTGAAGTTATGTAGATATGTGAAGAAGATGTTAAGTTGCCTCCCAGGTGCCAGGGTCATGGATGTCTCAGATCAGCCCATAGCATTCTAAAGGAGGAGAGTGAACAGTCAAAGGTCCACATCAGAAGCAGTGACATGGGTAGGAGGGGTGATGAGGTTCTGCAAAGGTACCAAGTTAAAGGACGAACCTCCAGTGTTGTGATCTCAGAATTACTCCCTAACCTGGTTCCGTATGCCAATCACCAACACACTATTTCTTTTGGTTCTTCAATCCTCTCCCCCAAATGATTCCAGCTGTCCATTATCACTTTCCAATCACTGAGTCTGCCTTCTTAAATCTCCCCCTAGCTAGCTCCTTATTTCCTATTTCTTTATCTACCTCTATCACCTGTTAGCCAGTTTCCTGATTCTCCCCCTCTCCCTCTACCACTTGGCTCCACGTGCCCATCATCTTCCACTTCTTCTGGTTCCACCTATTGGCTGACAGCTTTTTTTATCCTTCCCTCTCACCTCTTTATCTGGCTAATTCCCTTCTCAGTTCTGATACAGGGTCTCAACCTGAAACATAGACTACCCCTTTGCCTCTAAAGAGGCCACTGACATTGAGTTCCTGCAGTAGCTTGCTTTTCTGCTCTTGAGCGAGAATGGTTATCTGTTTCACATCCAGCTCAGTCACTTTGAGTTGAATTCTATTAAAAAACTGCTGTTCACTTTTCAGCTATATGAAACAGCTAGAGTTCGTCATGGACTGATGACACTGGGTCCCAGTGGTTCTGGAAAGACTTGCGTAATTCACATCTTAATGCAGGCAATGACTGAGTGTGGAGCCCCTCACCGGGAGATGCGCATGAATCCTAAGGCTATTACTGCTCCACAGATGTTTGGCCGATTGGATACTTCAACAAATGACTGGACTGATGGAATCTTCTCAACTCTTTGGAGGAAATCTATCAAAGCAAAAAAGGGTAACTCAGTTTTTAAATTCCACATTGTAAGTTGTTTCCATAGTTTTAAAACCAATAAGACATTTAGTTTTCAACTTTTGATGAAAAGGGTACAATTGCCCAGAGGATGAAAATGTATTCAAACGTATCTGAGTCATACGTTAATATTTTATAGATCAGCATAGTATAAATTCACATCTACCTCATACAAGAGCAATAAATCATTCCCCAGATAGCATTTATTCTTTGATAACTAATAACATTAAGATAGATAATCATCATGTACATGAAAAGACTCTTTACATTATAAATATAGAGAAATAGGAAGAGAAGGGCATATGTCTTTGAGCTGATTCTATCTTCAATGAAATTGCAATTGATCTTGGCTTCACTTTCATTATCCTATCTGCTTTCTATAATACTTGTCTTAACTTTGGGAGAAAAATACTGACTCTTTTCTTCACTTTGGCATTTCTATTAGTCCACCATAAAGTCGATGCTTTAAGTAAAAAAAAAAGAGCATCCATTGTATATGTTGTTGGAATCAGTTTATTGATCCTATCTCATCACCTGTGTTGATGCCATTGCCCCAACACACCACTTCATAGAAGACTGTACTGGAGACAACATGTGAAGGGAAGGCCTGCATACTTCAAAGGACCTTTGTCTCCTCAGCAAGTAGAGGCGACTCTGGACCTTCTTGTACACAGCCTCTGTGTTGGTGCTCCACTCAAGTCTGTCATCCAGGTGCACCCCAGGTACTTGAAGGTCCTCACCATCAATGCAATTTGACTCCAAAGCTGGCCTAGAGTCTTTTTGGCATAGTGTAGTTTGCCATTAAATCTTCCTTCACCTTGTGGTTTGAAAATTTCTTGCACACTAATTTCCTCAAGAGGAAATTAATTGCAACAAATGGGTATTTGACCTTGGTGAAGGATAAATTCTAAATCTTTAAAGGGAAGTCACTGTCATCTCACCTTGGAATTTAGCTCTTTGATCCACATCTGCACTAATCAATAGCATTTGGAGCTGATTGATTCTGGTAAAGCCAAATCACACCAAGTTAAGCGAGTTATTGAGGAATATGTGCATTGATAGTACAGTATTTCAGTCATCAAACGTGTCTGATGACTGGATGCAACTGTGTGAATCTGTCTGGCTTTTTGTACATATCTTGCATTTGAACAATTTTCCACATGTAAGGTGTATCCAGTATTGTAGCTCTATTCAAATAATGTTTTGAGAAATAGGTAATTCTAGAGCACTACTCTATATTTTGTAGCTGAAATGTCATCGAGGCTTGCAGCTTTGGATGTTTCCCATGCATAGTCTTATCTTGACAATGCGCAGAGTGGATTGAATAGGATCTGGAGTAAGCCAAAATGGATTGCAGGCTTATTAAGTCGTATGTTGGAAACAGACCCTTCTGTCAAACTTGGCCATACTGACCAAGATCCTTACTGCTGTTCCCATGTGTCATCATTTGGTTATATCATTCTAAATCTCTTCTATACAAATATACAAATATCTGTTTAATGTTGTAATTATACATGCCTCTACCACTGATGGCTCATTTCACATACCCACCATACTCTGTGTGAAAAAATTTGCCTCTCAGCCCATATTAAGTCTTAACTCCCCTCACCTTAAACCTATGCCATTTGTTTTAAACTAACCCTATCTTGGGAAAAGACTGACCTCCTTAACTGTGTCCCTCATGACTTTATATACCTCAGTAAGGTCAGCCCTCAGCCTCCTTTGCTCCAAGGACAATAGTCCCACTCTATCTAGCCTCCCTTATAACACAAGCCCTCCAATCCTAGCAACGCCGTCATGAATCTTTTCTACACCTCCAGATTAGACATCCTTCCTGTAGTAAATCAACCAGAATTGCACACAATATTCCAGGTGTAGTCTCACTAATATCTTGTACAGCTGTAACATGACATCCCAATTTTTTTTACTCAGTTCCCTGTCCATTGAAGGCAAGCATACAAAATGCTGCCTACTTGATCTGAACTCACTCCTGTACATTTTCTAATCACATTTCTGCCAACAGTAGTCGTGTCTACCTACATTCTTCAATTATATGTAACCAACAACAGTGGACCAAGCACTGATTCCTATGACACACCATTGGTCACAGGCTCCTATCTGACAAACAACCTTCCAGTACTACCTACTAATTCTTTCTGTCTGTTGGCTAACCCACCAAGGATTCCCTGTGTCCACATCTGTAACAGGCTTCTGGACATTCTGACCAGTAGTCCTCAGTTAAAATTGATTGAAACATTTCATCCACCTTAACACTAGTGCTCCCCAGTGCTGTTTGCTCAGACCGCTGCTTTGCTCTCTGTATACCCCTGACTGTGTGGCCAAATACAGCAACAACCTGATCTTTGTTCACAAATGACATTGATGTTCTAGGAATAAATCAACAACTCTGTACCTTATGTTTACACAGTAAATTAATCAACTCAATAGACATTGAAATTAAATATCTTTTAAATGGCTTTTTACAAATTTGCTTTGTAGGTGAGAATATCTGGATCGTTCTAGATGGCCCAGTGGATGCTATTTGGATAGAAAATTTAAATTCTGTACTGGATGACAATAAGACCTTAACATTGGCTAATGGTGACCGTATTCCAATGGCTCCTTCTTGCAAATTATTGTTTGAAGTACACAACATTGACAATGCATCTCCAGCCACAGTGTCCAGGATGGGGATGGTCTATATAAGTTCTTCTGCTCTTAGCTGGAAGCCAATTTTGAAGGTAACAGTCTCAGCCTGTATGGAATAGTATTTCTGATATTCTATATTTATGATACTTATTGAATATAATTGAGATGAAGTCTTGGAAGGAAATTGAAATAATTGTTTCCAACATGGATTTCCTGAAACTCAGCACTCAAATGAATACAATGTTGAGCATCATTTCATGAGACCAGTTAAAGGTCAGCTGGAAAGGGATAACACCATTTTGACTTGGTACAATAGAGAGGAATGTAGAATGTTTGGATGGAGAAAAGAAACATTGAAGTATTTTGTTGGAGTGGTCTACAAGTCCCCTAACTTTCTCTCTGCATCTGAAGCATCAGGTTTCAGAGCTTGTGTGCCAAATGAAGGTACTACAGTATGCTGTATCTACTGGGATTTCCTCCTACATCCTAAAGATGCGTGAGTTGGTGGATTATTTGGCCATTGTAGATTGTTATCTGCGTGTGTGTAGACTGGGTATTTGAAGGGAGCTGATAAGAGAATGGGGAGAATAAAAATAGGATTTATGTAGGATTTAATGAAAGGAGACAGTTAATGGGCAAGATGAACTCAATGGGTCAAATGAACTGTTTCACATGGTGTATCTCTCTATGACTCAATTACAACAATCAGTCAGAGAAGGAATTGGTGAGCAGGCAAATAGGGAAACCACAAACTCCAGAACTAACTTTGTGTTTTATAAAGGTTGAGATGAATGTGTGTTTGGCAAGTCTAATGAGAACTAAGTTCACAACATGGTAGGTGGTTTAGCTGAATAAAAGTGGAAGAGCAAGAGTCATAAGACAATAATAGTAGGGGACTTGAAAGTGATCATATTTCTGCAGTTTATGACATGAATACACAAAGGTGTAAAGCATTTTACAAGGGGGAAAGTAAAAAGGCAGAAATGATGGTTCACATTATATGAGGTATCACAGTATGAATTTAGAGATCGGGATATCTTTAACATCGTCAATTTGAATTACTTCCTGTGACATGTGCAGTCAAGAATGGGAATTGGAAGGAGAGCCAATTTAATATGTGGCTAAAAAGATGTTCTAGGAGGTAGCTGGATGGATTGCACCCAAATAGGAATGCATCCAAAAACCTTCCTGGGAGTTTTGCTAGTGCTGTTGTAAACTAATTTGGCAGGAGAATGGGACATGATATATTCAGAGTTGAAGGGGAATGTGTATGTGGTAGGAAGGAAGGCTAAAACAGAACATAGAACAGTACAGTACAGTGCAAGCCCTATGGCCCACAATACTGTACTGACCTTTTAACCTACTCTATGATTAGTCTAACCTTTCCCTCCTGCATAGCCTTCCATTTTTCTTTCATTTATGTGCCTATCTAACAGTCTGTTAAATATCCATAATGTATCTGCCTCTACCACCACTTCTAGCAGCATATTCCATGCATCTATCACTCTGTGTGGCAAGGGAAGAGGGGGAAACAACTGCCTCTGATGTCCCTCCTTTGTTTTCTTCCAATCACCTTAAAATTATGCCCTCTTGAATTTGTTGTATCTGCCCTGGTAGAAAGTCACTCTGCTAGCCACTGTACCTATGCTTCTTATCATCTTGTACACCTCATCAAGTCACTTTTTATCCTCCTCCACTCCAGAGAGAAAAGCCTTACTCGCTTAACCTATCCCCATAAGACTTGCTGTGTACTCCAGGCCACATCCTGGTAAATCTCTGCACCCTCTCTAAAGCTTCCATACTCTTCCTATAATTAGGTGACCAGAACTGCAGAAGTGTTAACCCACCCTTCCACTGTCTCATCCACGTCATTTATAAAAATTACAAAGAGCAGGGTCCCAAAACAGATCCCTGCAGAACAGCACTAGCTGCCAGCCTCCAGGCAGAATATGCTCCATCTACAACCATCCTCTGCTTTCTGTGGGCAAGCCATTTCCGAATCAACGCAGTCAATTTTCTCAGAATCCCATGCCTCCTGACTTTATGAATGAGCCTACCATGGGAAACCTTGTCAAATGCCTTACTAAAATCCATATACACCATATCCACTGCTCTACCTTCACCAATTTGTTTTGTTATTTCCTCAAGTAATTCAATCAGGCTCTTGAGGCATGACCTGCTCTTCATAAGGCCATGTTGACTATCCTTAATCAGACTATGCTTCTTTAAATACTCTGAAGTCCTGTCTCTAAGAATCCTTTACAATAATTTGCCCACCACTGATGTAGAACTTACTGGTTTATAATACCAGGGGATATATATATTTACCACCCTTCAATCTTCTGGTACAATTCCTGTCATCAATGATGATACAATGATCATCACCATAGGCACAACAATCTCTAACCTCATTTCTGAGGTATATACCATTTGGTCTATTCTAATGTTCCAGCATATTCTTTGTGTTAATATTGACATGTTCCATCATATCAGCCTGGTTTATGCTGTCCTTACATTTGTAAAGGTCCCTTTCACTGGTAAATCCTGAAGCAAAGCAAAATATTCATTAAGGGCTTCCCCTTCCTCCTCCAACTTCAGACGCATGTTTCATGTTTTATCCCTCACTTTAGTTATCCTCCCATTCTTCATGTATGTATAGAATGCCTTGGAGTCTTCCTTAATCCTACTTGCCAAGGCTTTCTCATGTCCCCTTCTAGCTCAGCCAAGTCCATTCTTAAGCTCCATCTATGTAATTATCTGGAGCCCTGTCTGCTCTTTGTTTCCTAAACAAAAACATTTTTTTCCTTCTTGACCAGACTTCTTTATCAACCATCGTTCCTTCACCCTACCATCCTTTCCCAGCCTCAATGATACAGATATGTCTAGAATCCCAATGCAAGTGTTTTCATCAATATCCCAGAATACAAGGCAGACATAGGCACATTAAGGTAGATGTTGAGGGATGGAATGAAAGAAGTTTGAGTTATATCTGTTATAATATATTGAGTCGTACAGACAGGGCAAATGAACTGCAAGCACACAAAATGATGGTGGGAGTCAGCCAGTCAGCCAGCACCTATGAAGGAAATGGACAATCAACATTTTGGGCCAAGACCTTTCATCAGGACTCAAAAACCAAGAGTGTTGATTGGCTCATGAGAATCTGATATTGTTGTTCTGATGGAGGCGTGGTTGAAAGGAGGGAGGAAAGGCAATTCAACATTCCAGGCTATAGAATACTCAAGCATGACAGAGAAGGATGTGAAAGAGAAGATAGAATTGCATTGGAAATGGAGTGCTTGAAGCACTGTGTAAGATTAACACAATTGATTAAAATTGTTATCCTACAGTTTTTAGTAGGATCCCACTTAACATGTACAGGCTGTCTAATGCTGTGGAAAAAAAAAACAAGAATGAGTTACCTTCCAGGGCTGTTGCAAAGAAGTTTGATTGCCTTGTGTTGCTTTTTCAGGACTTCACAGATGAAAATGAGTTTTATAAAGAACAAAGTACAATTGCAATTATTTCTACATTATCGTGGTACAAAACTAAAACCCAGCATTTGTGTCATGATGCAGCTTGTGCATTTGACATTCTTTTAGCATTGAACTTACATGCAATTGCACTAATATTGGTGCAAGGTCATTTAGACCACTGTGGCATAAATCTAAGGAACCGCTGTTGTTGGCAGTCAAAACTAATTTCCAATATCTTTGGTTTTCATTTTGGATTTTTGGTACCTGCAACGTTTTACTTGAACAAATTTATTCTTTGGCTCAACAATCTGTTGGAGGAACTCAATGGGTCGAGCAGCATCTGTGGGAAGCCTTTACTCCCACAGATTCCAGCATCTGCAATCCTTTGTGTTTCTTTTATGCCCAGGCTGGTGATCACTGTGCATTTTTGTGTTATAAACCTATAGAATTTGTTCACTACTAAAACATTTTCCACTAAAAGGGATGCCCTGTACATACCTGAACCGACGAGGCCAGGTTATACTGAGGTTATAATTTGTACATAATCTTCTCTGTCATCTTGGTAAAATTTATAATTTGTTAGTTATAATTTGATTTTCAAAGAAGGATTAATAGTTAAAAGCTAGTAGATAATAGTTAGGATTTAAAAAATCAGAAGTAGAGAACCATTAGGATTATATCATTATTTTTAAAGTTTCTATGCTTTGACTTAAAGGCCTGGTTAAATAAACGTCTTCCTCGGGAGGCTGAACTTCTACAAGCCCTGTATAATGAAGTATTTGAAGAAACTTATACGTATATGAAATTAAATCTGAAACCAGTAATGGAGCTATTGGAGTGTAACTACATTATGCAGGTTAGAAGTTTTGTATTCTAATATTTGATTTGAATAAGTATTTATAAGCATAAAGCATTTTCAGTACTATATGTTTATTGTGCATTACTGACAACTCTGATCCACTAAAATAAAAACAGAAAATAATGCTAGCAGTCCAAGATTCTTCCCACAGATTTTGTCTGACCTGTTGAGAGTTGCAGCATTTCTGTTTTCCAGGTTGTTGAATATTGATCACTAAAAGCAGGTTTAAGGTAAGGAATAATTCTAGGAGTTCTCAAATCGATTCTGGAAACCAACTGTAAAGATGTATAGCTTCAAATCAAATATAGTGTGCAGAATATACTGTGGATCAGAAAATGCAATGCCCAAATACAGACAATTGTTTTGTAGGTAAATCACTGATGAAATTAAACAATTAATGAACATGCCAAACATGATGAGAGAATAAACAAGAGGGACCAAAATGAACTGAGAATAAACAAAAGAGACCAAAATAACCTGATCAAAATCATTCTGTCTTAAAGATGATTCTTTAGGACAATTTTGGTAACACGGTGGTCTGCAGAAAATTCTGATGCAGACCTTGCTGTAGACCCCTGAACCACTGTGATAAATAGGATAAAGGATTAACATATTCATCTGTTTCCAGGAGCTGCTGTGGACTATAAGCAGTACCAGAACTTTATTCATAATGTAGAGCTTTATGAATTAAAATATTTTCTTATCACTATCAATCTAACGCTAAATGCTGGTTCAAAACTAAGAATGTGAAGCCAAAGCATGACCTATACTTGCTAAACAGCCAACAAGCATTATGTAGTATGAACTTAATAACAGATTGGTTCAAAGCCACTGAGAACTAGGCAATCTTCTCTCAATAAGTTCCTACCAGGAAATCATATGAGATAAATTTAAAGGTAATTTAAATGTCGTCTGAGTTCTGATCTATATATTGACGTGTGATTGTTATGCTTTATTTGGATATTAATATACATTTAAAAACATCTAATGTTTCTTTTTGTGAAAAAAATCCTAATACAAGAGAAGCATTGAACCACAAGTGATGATTTTATCTCCTTTAGTCACTTACACTTCTGGATGGTTTGATGCCTTCAACAGAAGATGGAGGACTTTCTAATGAATTGCAACTTAATCGGCTGTTTGTATTTGTACTAATGTGGAGTATTGGTGCCTTATTGGAGCTAGATGGCAGAGCTAAACTCGAGCAATTCCTCCAAAAGTACAGGAATACACTTGACCTACCAGTAATTTCTGCAGATGACAATCAGACCATGTTTGAATTTCTTGTTAAGACAGGTAAGAACAGCATAACAATAGAGTGAACTTCAGCCATAGAACCTGCTTCGATACAACCAACTTCTAACATTAACAGAAATGGGCTAAGTGGCAATTCCTTAACCACCCACCCGACTGATGCTGCGCAACCTGCTGAGTTCCTCCAGCAGATTGTTTCTTATTCCAGATCTGCAGTATCTTGTGCCTCAAACATCCTGGCAACTAGATCCTTCCTAGTGAACAGAACTGCACAGAGTAAGGCTTGGAACTTGCACCTGATCTCTCAGAAGATGATTAGAAAGAAGAGAATGAATGAAAAGGGTTGGAAGTGGGTGGTAATGAAAAGGAAATGCTAGAACTATAAGATGCATTTTAGAGAAGAAAAACACTGTCAATGCTGAAAAAATTAGCAAGTTAGGTAGCATCTGTAGAGCTAGGAGCAGAGTTACCCTTTCAATATAATGATATTTCATCAATGTTGGTAAGTTCTTATGCAAACAAGAGAAAATCTGCAGATGCTGGAAATCCAAGCAACACCCACAAAATGCTGGAGGAATTCAGCAGACCAAGCAGCATCTATGGGAAAATGCATAGTCAATGTTTCGGAGCGAAACCCTTCAGCAGGACTGGAGAAAAAAAGCTGGGGAGTAGATTTGAGAGGCGGAGGGAGGGGAAAGAGAAGCACCAGGTGATAGGTGGAACTTGGAGGGGGTGGGGGGGATGAAGCAAAGAGCTAGGCAATTGATTGGTGATAGAAGGCCATGGAAGAAAGAAGAAATGAGGGAGGAGCACCAGAGGGAGGCGATGGGTGAGCAAGGAGATAACATGAGAGAGGGAAAAGGGAATAGGAAATGTTGAGGGGTGGAGGGAGGCATTACTGGAAGTTTGAGAAATTGACGTTCATGCCATCAGGTTGGAGGCCACCCAAATGGAATAAAAGGTGTCATTCCTCCAGCCTAAGTGTGGCCTTATCATGACAGTGGAGGAGGTCATGGAAGGACATATAGGAATGGGAATAGGAAGTTGAATTGAAATGGGTGGCCTCTGGGAGATCCTGCTTGTTCTGGCGATCTTAAGCAATCTTGGAATCTGGTTATTTGAAATTAAATTCCATATTAAGTCCTGAGTGCTGTTACGTACCAGGTCAAAAAATTCTGTTCTTCAAGTCTACAATGGGCTTCATTTGAAAAATATAAGAACATGGGGGAAGAGGGAGTATGTTGCAGAATTAAGCTGACAGGCACTGGAATTGCCTAGTTATCTTTTTTTCACTCTGTATGGAGGTGTGTTGGAGAAGACTACATAGTGAGCACCAAATTGAGTATTTAAATTGGAAGAAGTATCTGTGCATCTCTAGTTCAACTATCTGAGAATGAAAGAGGTAAAAAGATAAAGACAGGCCAAAGTCAGCATGGCTTCCTTAAGGGGAATCTTGCCTGACAAATCAGTTGGAATTCTTTAAGGAAATAACTGGCAGGATAGACAAAGAAGAGTCAGTAGATGAGGACTTACGGTATTGCAGAAAATGTACTAACATCACAGCATGGATAGAAGATAAGCTGACTGGCAGGGGGCAATAAAAGGGGCCTTTTCTGGTTGGCTGTCGGTAACTAGCAGTGTTGTGCAGAGGTCAATGTTGGGACCACTTCATGTTACATGTCACTGATTTGGATAATGAAATTGATAGCTTGGTGGCCAAGTTTGCAGCTGATACAAAGATAAGTTTGGGGAGTGGGTGGGTGGCTGGGGTTGTTGAGGAAGCATGGAATCTTCAGAAGGACTTAGACAGACTAGGAGAATGAGCAAAGAAATTGCAGATGGAATGCAGTGCAGGGAAGTTTATCGTTATGCACCTTGGTAGAAGGAATAACAGTGTAGTCTATTTTCTAAAAATATAAAATCAAGCATATAATGCTGAGGCTTTTTAAGGAATTGGTCAGAATGCACTTGGAGTATAATGAGCAGTTTTAAGCCCCCTTAATAAAGAAAGGATATTCTGGCATTGAAGAGGATCCAGATGAAGTTTACAAGAATGATCTCTGGAATTAAAAGGTTAATGTATAAGGAGTATTTGATGGCTCTGGGCCTGTACTTGCTGGAATTTAGAAGAATGAGGGGGATCTCACTGAAACCTATCGAATATTGGAAGACCTAGATAGAATGGATATGGAAAGTATGTTTCCTCGAGTCAGGGAGTGTAGAACTAGAAGGCACATCCTAAGAATAAAAGGATGTCTCTTTATAACAGAGATGAAGAGGAATTTCTTTAGGTGGGGGTGGTGAATCTTAGAGGTCTAGTCATTGGATGTATTTAGAGCAGAGGTTGCTGGGTTCTTGATTAGTAAGAGTGTCAAAAGTTACAGGGAGAAGGGAGGAGAATGGAGTTGAAAGGAATAATAAATCACCCATGATGGAATGGCGGAGAAGGCTCTGAGCAAATGACATGTCTTTTGGTCTTATGGTTTTATAAGTGTTTATATCTCCTGAACTATGTGCCTTGAAAACGAGAGTAGTAAGTAGTATTGTAAGAATAACAGAGATCCTTATGGAGGGAACAGTTGCCCCAGAATGCTGAAGGTGGATGGAAGATATGATGACCATATCATGTTCAAAGTGGTTAAAGGATGATACATTGAATAGGATCAGTGATGAAATTGAGGGAGAAGACAAGGAGATCAGTAACGCTGTCTGGGTGAAAGGAGAGGGGAGTTAAATGAACAACACACACAAAATGCTAGAGGAACTGAGAATGCTTCCCAACTGTACAAGATGGTGCCAATGAACCACGGTGTCGATCTGTGGGCTCCATACAATAAATTTACTTCAAATTTTTATCTCTTCTTCCACTACAGTGGTAATTACGTTGGTACTGCTTCATGCACCTATATCAAACTCATCAATTTCATCAACTTTGCCTCCAACTTCCACCCTATCCTTTAAATTCACTTGGTCTATTTCTGATACCTCCCTCCCCTTTCTTAATCTCTCTCGGTCTCTTCTCTGGAAACTAACTGTCAATTGATGTCTTTTATAAACCTACCGATTCCCACGGTTATCTTGACCATACCTCTTCAAAGTTCTAAGTAAAATTCATTATCAGAATACGCACATGTCGCCACATAGAATGGTGAGATTCTATTCCTGCGGGCATACCTAACAAATCCATAAAACAATAACTGTAAACTATAAACATCAGGAACTGTTAACTATAAACAAACTGTGCAAATGCAGATATAAATAAATAGCAGTAAATAACGATCATGAAATAACAATATAACAGAGTTCTTAAATGAGTATAGCTGCCACCTTATGTTCGAGAGCCAGATGGTTGAGGGGTATAACTGTTCTTGAACCTGGTTGTGTGAGTCTTGAGACACCTGGTACTTTCTACCTGATGGCAGCAGTGAAAAAAAGAGTATGGTCTGGGTGGTGAGGATCTTTGATAATGGACGCTGCTTTTCTACGGCAATATTGAAATTTTGGGCCCCTTTCCAAAGGGGCTGGCCCTGAGAGGATCCAGAGGAGATTCACAAAAGTGATCCCGGAATAAAAGGCTTGACTTTTGAAGGGCATTTGATATCCCTGGGTCTACTCTTGATGGAGTTCAGAAGTTAAAGGGGATCCCAATGAAATCTACCAGATACTGAAAGTTCTGGATAGAGTGGATGAAGAGAGGATGTTTCCATTAATAGGAAAGTCTGGGATTGAAGGACACAGCTTCAGTATTCAAGAACATGGGTCATCTATTTAAAACTGAGCTGAAGAAGAATTTCGTCAGCCAGATGGTAGTGAAACTGTGGAATTTGTTGCTGTGGAAGCTAAGTAATTCAGTGTATTTATCTTGGAGCTTGATAGGCCCTTTATTGCTAAGGGAGTTAAAGGTTATGGGAAGAAGTTGGGAGAATGAGGTTGAAAATGAAATCAATCATGATTGCATAGCAGACCTGTTAAATACCAAATCACCTAATTCTGCTTGATATCATATGGTCTCTCTTTTCTGTATGCTCTGCAATGAAGGTAGCTATTTAATACATGTTTAAAACTTCATTGCTTTACTCTTTATCAACGTGTTTTCCTCCTCTTCTTTTTCACACTGTAATTGGATCTCCTTTTGTTTAATATTTCCTGCCTACTTGCTCTGATATTCTACTTTCTCTTCCTCCCATTTTAGGTCATTTATTGTTGCTTCCTAATTCTTTCTCATCTTTAGGCCTATAACTTTCTATTGACAACAATATAAAACTGTTCCTTCAATCAATAATATCCTTCACACTCCATGTTCTATATCTTCAGTTACAGTATGAATGGATCCGGTTTCCAATTCCCTGTCTCACCTTCACCTTAGACATCAGGTCCATACACTTCCAACACCAGTCAGAAAGGTCTTAAGCCCTCCCACCTTTCTGCAATAAAGACCCAATCAGTACCCCTGTGCTGACAATCTCATCCTCATTACAAAACTGGTTCTTACCCACAAGAACTTTTCTTTCAATTCCTCTCATCTTAGAAAAAGTAAGTGTAAACTAAGTGGAATAGTCCTTGTCTCAAACGTAGCCTTTCACTCCTCTTCAGCTCTTTCTTCACTACATTAAATATCCACCTTTAATCCTGCCAAAGCACTTAACAGCTCTTCCTTTGTGATGTTATGATAATTCATTCTAGACTCTATCCTCAAATCTTACTGAATGCAAAGTTCATTTATCACATCTCCTTTATCCTCTAACTCCACACGTAGTTTGCCCCTTTCATCTCTAATGGGCCCTACTCTTTCTCTAGTTACACCTTTACCCTAAATATACATGTGAAATGCATAAGGATTTTCTTTGTGCCTACCAATATTATTTTGTGCCCTTATTTTTTTGTACTGTCTTTGCTCTCTATATTCCTTTCAGGCCTTACTTTTATTAAGCTTCCATATGCTATCTTGGTTCTTTATCCAGCCCTGAAGATCTAGGGCTTCAGAGCTAGGGCTCCCTAGACTTGTTGAACAAATTTCATCATCCAATTATAGGAAAGATGTCAACAAAATAGAGTACAGAGGAGATTTACTAGAATGTTATCTGGGTTTCAGCACCTAAATTACAGAGAAAGGTTGAACAAGTTAGGTCTTTATTCTTTGGAGCATAGAAGGTTGAGGGGGGACTTGACAGAGGTATTTAAAATTATGAGGTAGATAGATAGAGTTGACGTGGATAGGCTTTTTCCATTGACAGTAGGGGAGATTCAAACAAGAGGACATGAGTTGGCAGTTTGGGGGCAAAAGTTTAAGGGTAAGACGAGGGGGAATTTCTTTACTCAGAGAGTGGTAGCTGTGTGGAACGAGCTTCCAGTAGAAGTGGTAGAGGCAGGTTTGATTTTGTCATTTAAAATAAAATTGGATAGGTATATGGACAGAAAGGGAATGGAGGGTTATGGGCTGAGTGCAGGTAGGTGGGACTAGGTGAGAGTAAGCGTTCAGCATGGACTAGAAGGGCCGAGATGGCCTGTTTCCATGCTGTAATTGTTATATGGTTATATGGTTATTGCAAGAGTACATTAGCCCTGAACCTACAGTGTTTGTCTTTTGAAAGACTCCCATTGGCTGCATGTAAACATAACTGCAGGTAGCTGCTCTCAGGCCAGTTTTGCAAGATCAGATATTGATTATTGAATTTAGCCTCTCTCAAGCTTAGGTTGTTGACTTACTGTCTATACTTGTTCTTCATAACAAACTTATAAAAATATAAAATTATGGTCATCATCTGCAAATTGTTTCTCACTAACACTTTTAGCACACACCTGGCTGATTTCCCAGTAATTAAATCTGGTATTACTCCGGTGGTAGAGCTGTTCAAGTACTGACTCAAAAAGCTCTCCTGAATGGCTTTTAAAAATTACTCCCATCTTTCCTGTCCTCCCACTCATCTCACTACTTAGGTTATATAAACTGAGATCTCCAGCTGCTGTTGCCCTGTTCTTTTTACATGTGGTTTACCTACATATCAATAATCGCTGTGACGTGTACTAGTAAAACCCCAGGAAGGTGATCGGTCTTTTTGCTTCTGGGCGCTAACCCTATCTCTATTATGCCTAAGGACTTTAAATTAAGCCACTCTGCCCATGTCAAATCACATTTGTGATGGTAATAATATAATGTTTTCATGTAACACACACAAAATGGTGGAGCAACTCAGCAGGCGAGGCAGCACCTATGGAAATATGTACAGTCGATGTTTTGGGCCAAAACTCGTCAGCAGGGTGGGAACATTTTGTTTAACAGCCTCTGTTTATATACTTGTGAAACACTGTGCACTTCGAATGTGCGTGATCAAGTCTATTTCCGGTGTGCCTGCTAGACTGAGGTTTCTTTCTCTATTTAGTTGTTTCTCACCCCCTACATAACAGGAGGTGCATAGCAGGTGTAGGCAATTAGGAAGAAATTAGGTGCTTATGGAGTACAAGGAATGCAAGAGATCACAGGAAGGTTAAAAGAAGGCATGAAGTCGCTTTAGCAGTCAAGGGATTGTGCAGGTATGTTAAGAGCAAAATGAATGCCAGGGACAAAATTGGTCCTCTGGAAGTCCAGTATAGTAATCCATGTCAGGAGCCAAATCAGATGGGGGAGATCTTAAATGCATTCTTTGCTCCTGTATTTTCTCTGGAGATATAGAGTCTATAGAAGTGAAGCAAAGCACCATCAACTTCATAGACCCTGTATAGATTACAGAGGAGGAGGTGTTTGCTACTCTGAGGCAAATCAGGATAGAAAAATCCCCTGACAAAGAGTTCCCTCAGACCCTATGGGAGAGAAGTGCAGAAATTACAAGGACACTAGCAAAGATTATTTAAATCATCCTCAGCAACATGAGAGGTATCAGAGGACTGGAGGATCGCCAATGTCATTCTGCTGTTTAAAAAAGGTTCTAAACAGAAACAAGAAAATTATAGGCTGGTGAGTCTGACATTTGTGGGAATGTTATTGGAAGGTATTCTAAGTAATATGAGCATTTAGATAGATATGGACTGATTAAGAATAGTTAGCATGGCTTTGTGCATTGTAGTTCATGTCTAACCAATCTTACAGAGTTTTTCAAGTAAGTTACCACACTTGAAGATAAAGCAATGAATGTTGTCTACATGGACTTCAGCAAGGCTTTGACAAGGTCCTGCATGGAAGGTTTGTCAAGAAGGTTCCGTCATTCAGCATTCAGGATGAAGTAGTAAATTGGATTATCATTGGCTTTGTGGGAGAAGCTAGAGAGTGGTAGTAGAGGATTGCCTCTCTGACTGGAGGCCTGTGACTAGTGGTGTGATGCAGGGATCAGTGATGGGTCCTTTATTGTTTGTCATCTATATCAATGATCTGGATGATAATGTGGTCAGCAAATTTGTGGGTGACACCAAGATAGGGGATGTAGTGGATAATGAGGAAGGCTATCATGGCTTGCAGAGGGATCTGCATTAACTGGAAAAATGGGCTGAAAAATGGCAGATAGAATTTAATGCAGACAAGAGTGAGGTTTTGAACATAGGACCAACCAGAGTATGTCTTACACAGTGAACGGTAGGGTACTGAGGAGTGTGGTAGAACAAAGGGATCTGGGAATACTGGTACTTAATTCATTGAAAATGGTAATAGGGTAATTGTGGGATTGAGTTCAAGAGTAGAGAGGTCATGTTGCAACTCTACAAATCTCTGGTCAGACCACACTTAGAGTATTGTGTTCAGTTCTGGTCACCTCATTATAGGAAGGATGTGGAAGCTATGGAGAAGGTGCAGAGGAGATTTACCAGGATGTTGCTTGGATTGGAAAACAAGTCTTATGTGGCAAGGTTAGCAGAACTGGGACTTTTCTCTTTGGAGCTTAGAAGGATGAGAGGGGACTTGATAGAGGGCTCCAAGATTATGAGAGGCAGAGATGGGGTGGATAGCCAGCACCTGTTCCCAGTGCATGAAAAGCAAACACCAGAGGGCATATGTACATATTTAAGGGAGGGAAGTTTAGGGGAGACATCAGGGGTAAGTTTTTTACACAGAGGGTTGTGGGTGCCTGTAATGACTTGCCAGGGATGCTGGTGGAGGCTAAAACATTAGGGGTATTTAAGAGCCTCTTGGACAGACACATGGATGAAAGAAAAATAGAGGGTTATGGGGTAGTGTGGGTTTAAAAGACACATACGTTTGCATGCTGTTCATAGACTTCAGCATTCAACACAATCATCCTTCAGAAGCTGAATGGAAAACTGACCCTTCTGGGCCTGAACACCTCCCTCTGCAACTGGATCCTAGATTTCCTGACTAGGAGACCTCAGTCAGTCCAGATCAGGAGCAGTATCTCCAACACCATCACACTGAGCACAGGGGGGGGCCCCAGAGCTGTGTGCTCAGTCCACTGCTGTTCACTCTGCTGACCCACGACTGTGCTGCAACACAAAGCTCAAACCATGTCATCAAGTTCACCGATGACATGAACGTGGTGGGTCTCATCAGCAAGAACAACAAGTCAGCTTACAGAGAGAAGGTGCAGCAGCTAACAGACTGGTGCAGAGCCAACAACCTGTCTCTGAATGTGAACAAAACAAAAGAGATTGTTGTTGACTTCAGGAGGGCACGGAGTGACCACTCCCCACTGAACATTGATGGCCCCTCGATAGAGATCGTTAAGAGCACTAAATTTCTTGGTGTTCACCTGGCGGAGAATCTCCTTCAACACTAGCTCCATAGCAAAGAAAGCCCAGCAGTATCTCTACTTTCTGCGAAGGCTGAGGAAAGTCTATCTCCCACCCACCCCCCATCTTCATCACATTCTACAGGGGTTGTATTGAGAGTATCCTGAGCAGCTGCATCACTGCCTGGTTCGGAAATTGCATCATCTTGGATTACAAGACCCTGCAGCGGATAGTGAGGTCAGCTGAGAAGATCATCGGGGTCTCTCTTCGCGCCATTATGGACATTTACACCACATGCTGCATCCGCAAAGCAAACAGCATTATGGAGGACCCCACGCACCCCTCATACAAACTCTTCTCCCTCCTGCCGTCTAGGAAAAGGCACCGAAGCATTTGGGCTCTCACATCCAGACTATGTAACAGTTTCTTCCCCTAAGTTATCAGACTCCTCAATACCCAGAGCCTGGACTGACACCTTACTGTCCTATTGTCTTATTTATTATTTGTTGTAATGTCTGCACTGTTTTGTGCACTTTATGCAGTCCTGGATAGGTCTGTAGTCCAGCGTAGTTTTTTTTTTACGTAGTTCAGTCTAGTTTTTATACTGTGTCATGTAACACCATGGTCCTGAAAAAATGTTGTCTCATTTTTACTATGTACTGTACCAGCAGTTATGGTCAAAATGACAATAAAAGTGACTTGACTTGATTTTAGGACTTTTTTTAAGGAATATATGGGTTGGCACAACATAGAGGGCTGAAGGGCCTGTGCTGTGCTGTAGTATTCTAGTGGTGTCACAGATAGATAGGGTCAAAAAGAAAACTTTTGGCTCACTGGCCTTCATAAATCAATGTACTGAGTACATAATATGGGATATTATGTTGAAATGTTTAAGATGTTGGTGAGGCCTAATTTGGAGTACAGTGTGTAATTTTGGGCATCTACCTACAGGAGAGATGAAACAAGATTAAAAAAGTGCAGAGAAAATTTACAAGAATGTCAGCAGGTCTGGAGGACCTCAGTTATAAGGAAAGCTTGAGTCAGTTTGGACTATATTCTTTAGAATGTAGAAGATTGAGAGGAGATTGGGTAGAGGTATTCAAAATTATGAGGGGTTTAGATAGGCTGATAGGGAAATGCCAGCAGGCTTTTTCCACTTAGATGTGTGGAACTACAACCATAAGTCATGGGTTAAGGGTTAAGGGTGAAAGGTAAGATGTTTAAGGGGAGCATGAGGGGAAACGTCTTCACTCACAGAGTTGTGAGAGTGTGGGATAAGCTTCCAACACAAGTGGTCCATGATTTCCACATTTAAGAGAAGTTTGGATAGGTACATGGATAGTAGGGATATGGAGGGCTATGGTCCCGGTGCAGGTCAATGGGACGAGACAGTTTAAATGGTTTTAGCATGGACTAGATGGATTGAAGGGCCTTTTTCTGTGCTGTACTTCTCTATGACTCTATACACCACTTTGTTGATACTAAATCAAGGTTCCTTGCATTGCTATCTCTCAACCTTAAACTTATTTCAAGAATCTAAATGTTATGCAACCCTCTGATTAATTGAAATGGTTATATACCGTTTATTCTCCAATAAGCATATGCTACTTTTATTTTAAGTTAATTTAGAAAAAGAATGATTAAAAACAAGATTCTACCCAATAATAAATGTTACGTAATTTTAATCTCCATTTTTTACGCTTGTTCTTCTTTATTATTTAAGTAGGGTGTTCCTTGTTTTATTTGTGATCAGTTTCCTTCAGTTAGCTTTATTTATATCACGACATATATTCTGTGTTTCCTAAGAAAATCCCAGTTTTCTTCATCTTTCTAAAATTAAGCTCCCAATACTCAAAATTATTATCTTAGTAGCCTCTGTAATGTAGAGAGGAATGATATTCTTTTGAAAAAGTTACCAGAACTGCATGCGCACTCCAGTAGTAGTCACATTTGAATTGAATTGATCTTATTTCTTCACATAGATGAGAAGTAAAAATCTTTACATTACGTATCTGTCTAAATGTGCAATGTGCAGTCATAGTAATTTATAATAAATAGAACAGTCAAAATAACATAGAAATACACTCTAATCAGTGTGAGTTAATCAGTCTGATGGCCTGGTGGAAGAAGCTGTCCTGGAGCCTGTTGGACCTGGCTCTGATGCTGTGGTACTGTTTCCTGGATGGTAGCACCTGGAATAGTTTGTGGTTGGGGTGACTTGGGTCTCCAGTGATCCTTCAGGCCCTTTTTACACACCTGTCTCTGTAAATGTCCTGAATAATGGGAAGTTCACAACTACAGATGTGCTGGGCTATCCACAACACTCTCTGCAGAATCCTGCGATTGAGGGAAGTACAGTTCCCATACCAGGCAGTGATACAGCTAGTCAGGATGTTCTCAATTGTGCTGCTGTAGAAAGTTCTTAGGATTTGGGGTCCATACCAAACTTCCTCAACTGTCTGAGGTGAAAGAGGTGCTGTTGTGCCTTTTTCACCACACAGCTGGTGTGAATGACCACGTGAGCTCCTTGGTGATGTGGATGCAGAGGTATTTAAAGCTGTTTACCCTCTCAACCCCAGATCCATTGATGTCAATAGGGGTTAGCCCATCTCCAATCCTTCTGTAATCAACAACCAGCTCCTTTCTGTTTGCGACATTGAGGGAGAGGTTGTTTTGTTGACACCACTGTGTCAGAGAGATGACTTCTTCCCTGTAGTCCACCTTGTTATTGTTTGAGATAAGGCCAATCAATGCAGTGTCATTGGCAAATTTAATTAGCAGATTAGAGCTGTGGATGGTGACACAGTCATGGGTATACAGGGAGTAAGGGAGGGGACTTAGTACACAGCCCTGAGGGGCTCCTGTGTTGAGAGTCAGAAGGGTGGAGGTGAGGGAGCCCACTCTTACCATCTGCTGGCGATCTGACAGGAAGTCTAGGATACAGCTGCACAAGGCAGGGTGAAGGCTGAGGTCTCTGAGCTTCCTGTCGAGCCTGGATGGAATTATGGTGTTGAATGTTGAACTGTAGTCCAAGAACAGCACTCTCACATAAGCATTCTTCTCCAGATGTATAAGGACAGTATGTAGAGCAGTGGCTATTGCATTGTCTGTGATTGGTTGTGTCGGTAGGTGAATTGTAGGGGGTCCAGTTTGGGGTAGCAAGCTGCAGATGTAATCCTTGACCAGCCTCTCAAAGCATTATTGAGGTGAGTGTGACAGGACGCCAGTTATTCAGGCATGTTACCTTGGTCTTTTTTGGTACAGGGATAATTTGAAGCAGAAGGGCTCTCTACACTGGGGGAGAGAGAGATTAAAACTGTCAGTCAACACACCTGACAGTTGTGCTGCACGCTTCCTGGGTGCCATCCAGTCCTGCAGCCTTGCAACTGTCCACTTGTTGGAAACAGCTGCGTACCTCAGCCTCAGAGATGACCAGGTTGCAGGTTGTAGTGGTGTTCGCCATACTTTGATTGTTTTTTCCTTCTTCCATTCTTCCAGTTTGAATTCTGTTTATCAAACTGAAATACTTAAAAAAAATTCTTCTGAATCTGGTGGCATATTTAGCCACTGAATTGACTGAACATTAAAATAAGTATTCAGTATCAATCCAGAAAAATTAAAAGCTTGAAAGGTATTTATTTTTCTAATGCAATAAAGTAAGTATTTTTCATTCATTTATAGAAAAATATTTATCACTGAATATGTTGATAAAGATATTTTAAAGAACATCCAATAATCAACATTAGAACCAAACTGCAGAGAGTTTCTTTGTTTGAACAGTTCTTTGCTTTTTGATTCAGGTGAATGGAAGAACTGGCAAACACAGGTTCAGGAGTATCTCTATCCAACTGACAGCGAGCCAGATTATACTTCAATTCTTGTACCAAATGTTGACAATGTTAGGACCAACTTTCTTGTGCATGTCATAGCTAAACAACATAAGGTAAGTGTTTAATAAAAGGCTTTGAGATTTCATCTGATATCATTAATATTTCATCACTAGTAACTATTCCCCGAGGCTTAATGCTTCATTGCTATTTGTTATGTATGTCAATAACTTGGATGTGAATATACAAAGTAAGTTTGCACATGACACTTCCAGTTTATGATGGAAGCTCAGTGACTAGCTGCTGGTGGTAAATAAAACAAAGAAAACAACTAAATACTTTATTAATCACACTTTTTTCTGTTAAACTATCCCTGCAAACAATAGCTTGTAACTTCCCTGTCAGAGTTGAACTTTTGAACCACCTTAATGGTGTTTTCAGGGTGAAATAAAGTCTTCAAGATGCAGGATGGTTGTGGTGAAATGTGTATAGGGTAAATGGAGGAGGTGGGGCCCAGATAGAAGAGCAGGGAACGAGCTAATGAATGGCCATTGCTGGAACAATCCTGGGGGCAATTCAATGTGATAGAACCAAGGCGAGGTGTGACAGAGTCCAGGCAAAGCACAGGTCCAAGATTAGGAAAGACCTAAAATTTGATAGTTTTAAGCGCCAAGCCAATTTCTGAAGATCAGGTACGGGCCAAGTCGGGATGGCAGGTCTTGGGCCCAAAAGCAAATTGAAGCAGCAGGCCTCAGGTCCAAGAGCAAAGAACAACCTGACAATTTAAGCACCAGGCCAGATTGAAAAGATCAGGGTGTCAGGACAAGAGGCAAGGGAAAGGCCAGTTCAGCTCTCTGCTCCACAAGGTTTACTGCTCTCTCTACTGAACTGTGGCTGAGGCCTGCAACTAACGGGCTTCTGAATCTTCCTGGCTGTGGACTTACATTCATGAACTTCAGTTGTGAATGCTATTTGCTTATTTTTATTGTTTGCTCAATTTATTTCTTTTCGCTCTGCACTTCGTGCGTTTGACTATCTTCTTTTGTTTTAATGGGTTCTACTGGGTTTCTTAGTCTTGTGGCTGCCAATAAAGAGACAAATCTCAAGGTTGTATAAAAGTATACATATTTTGATAATAGATGTACTTCAAACTTTGGAATAGTTGGTGTTGACAGTGAAGATGTACAGAGGGATCTTGATCAGCCAGGTAAACAGAATTGCAAATGGAGTTCAATTGCAAATGACATGTCATTCAATGTGAATAAATGTGAAGTTATTGGCAGATGTCATTCAATGTGAATAAATGTGAAGTTATCCACTTTGGAAGCAGGAACAAGAGGGCAGAGTATTGTCTGAACGGTGTAGAGTTAGGTGAGGGAGAAATGCAAAGAGACCTAGGAGTCCTAGTTCATCAGTCAATGAAGGTGAATGAGCAAGTGCAACAGGCAGTGAAGAGGGCAAATGGAATGTTGGCCTTTATTACAAGGGGAATTGAGTACAAGAGCAAGGATGTCCTTTTGCATTTGTACAGGGCCCTGGTGAGACCACACCTGGAATATTGTGTACAGTTTTGGTCTCCAGGTTTAAGGAAGGACATTCTGGCAATTGAGGAAGTGCAGCGTAGATTCACTAGGTTGATTCCTGGGATGGCAGGGCTGTCTTACGCAGAGAGATTGGAGAGATTGGGCATGTACACACTGGAATTGAGGAGATTGAGAGGGGATCTGATTGAAACGTTTAAGATAATTAAAGGATTTGATAGGATTGAGGCAGGAAATATGTTCCAGGTGTTGGGAGAGTCCAGTACCAGAGGGCATGGATTGAGAATAAGAGGTCAGTTATTTAAAACAGAGTTGAGGAAAAACTTCTTCTCCCAGAGAGTTGTGGAGGTGTGGAATGCACTGCCTCAGAAGACAGTGGAGGCCAATTCTCTGGATGCTTTCAAGAAGGAGCTAGATAGATATCTGATGGATAGGGGAATCAAGGGATATGGGGACAAGGCAGGGACTGGGTATTGATAGTGAATGATCAGCCATGATCTCAGAGTGGCGGTGCAGACTTGAGGGGCCGAATGGTCTACTTCTGCACCTATTGTCTATTGTCTATTGTCTATTTTGATAAGTTATGGAGAGATGTTGAGAAGATTGGGACTTTTTCATTGTAACATAGCAGAATGAAGAGTTATCTTATAAAGCATATAAAATCACGAGGGGCATACTTAGGGTGAAAGCAATCTGTTTTCCAGGATTGGGAATTCAAGAATTAGAGGACATGAGTTTAAGGAGAAAGATTTAGTAGACACAAGAGATTCTGCAGATGCTGGAAACCCAGAGCATACAAAGTGCAGGAGGAATTCAGCAGGTCAGGCAACATCTATGGAGAGGAATGTCAATGTTTCGGGCCAAGATGCTTCATCGGGATGCTGATGAATAAATTGAGTCCTGATGAAGGGATCTTGGCCCAAAACGTCAACTGTTTATTCCTCTCCATTGATGCTGCCTGACCTGCTGAGTTTCTCCAGCATGCTGTGTATGTTGTTAAAGATTTAATAGGAACCTGAGGGTAGCTAGTGTGTAGAATGAACTGTCAGAGGAAGTGGTTGAAGTAGATACATTAACAGCTTTTAGAAGGTTCTTGAACAGGTACATGGATAGGAAAGGTTCAGAGGGATATGGGCCAAAATGGGATCCAATCTAGATAACACCCTATAAAACTCTGCTACACACTCTTCAAATCCTTCTTTAATGCAGCAACTCGAACTGAACACAATATAATAGTGTGAACAAGAAAATGTAGAGAGTTATGGCCACAGCACAGCACTTCATAGGAACCAGCCTCCGCTCTATTAATTGTGTCTATACCTCTCACTGCAAGAGAAAATCAGCTAGCATACTTAAAGACCCAATCCACTCTGGACGTTCATTCTTCTCATTTCTCCCATTGGGCAGAAGATGCAAATACCTGAAAGCACATAACCATAAGATGTAGGAGCAGAATTAGGCCATTTGGCCCATTGTGTCTGCTGCACCTTTCAGTCATGGCTGGTCCTTTTTTTTCTCCTCCTTAGCCCCACTCCCCGGCCTTCTCCCCGTAATCTTTGATGTTATGTCCAATCAGGAACCTATCAAGCTCTACTTTAAATACACCCAACGACCTGGCCTCCAAAGCAGCCTGTGGTAATAAACTCCACAAATTTACCACCGTCTGGCTAGAGAAATTTCTCTGCATTTCTGTTTTAAATGGATGCCCCTCTATCCTGAAGTTGTGTCCTCTTGTCCCAGACTCCACCTCCATGGGAAGCATCGTTTCCACATCAACTCTGTCTAGGCTTTTCAACATTCAGAAGGTTTCAATGAGATACCCCCCTCCACCAGGCTCATGGGCAGCTTCTATCCCACTGCTATCAGACACTTAAATGGACGTCTTGTACGATAAGGTGGACTCTTGACCTCACAATCTACCTTACTATGCACTTGATCAATAACCTGCACTATATGCAGAATATTCCACTTTTTAAGGTGAACCTAAGGGGAATGTTCTTCACTCAGAGGGTGGCTCTAGTATAGAATGAGCTGCCAGTGGAAGTGCTGGATGCAGATTTGATTGCAACATTTAAGAACACTTTGGATAAGTGCATGGATGGGAGGGATATGGAGGACTATGGTCCAGCTGTTGGTCAATGGGACGAGGTAGAATAATAGTTCAGCACAGACTGGATGAGCCGAAGTGCCTGTTTCTGTGTTGTAGTGCCCTATGACTCTGAATCTAAAGGCCATTTATTATCTAGATTTATGACTGTGTTGATGACACCACTGTCATTGGCCAAATCAAAGATGGTGATGAATCAGCATATGAGAGGGAGATTGAAAATCTGGCTGAGTGGTGCCACAACAACAACCTCTCATTCAATGTCACCAAGAACAAGGAACTGATAATTGCCTTCAGGAGGAGGAAACTGGAGGTCCATGAGCCAGTCCTCATCAGGGATCAGAGGTGGAGATGGTCAGCAACTTTAAATTTCCCAGTGTTATGATTTCAAAGGATCTGTCCTGAACCCAGCAGATAAACACAATTACTAAGAAAGCACAGCAGTACACCTACTTCCTTAAAAGTTCATAAAGATTCAGCATGACATCAAAAACTTTGACAAACTTCTATAGCTGTGTGGTGGGGAGTATGTTGACTGGTTGCATCACAGCCTGGTATGGAAACACCAATGCCCATGAATGGGAAGGCCTACAAAAAGTAATGTATATAGCCCAGTCCGTCATGGATAAAGTCAGCCCCACCATTGAGCACATCTACATGGAGCACTGTTGCAGGAAATCAGGGATCCCCAACACCCAGGTCATGCTCTCTTCTCACTGCTGCCATCAGGGAGAAGGTACAAGAGCCTCCAGACTTTCACCACCATGTCCATGAAGAGTTATTACCCATCAACCATCAGACTCTTGAAGCAGTGGGATAACTTCACTCATTTTCATTCGCCCCATCACTGAACTGTTCCCACAACTTACAGACTCTTTCAAGGACTCTTCATCTCATGGTCTCAGTATTCATTGCTTATTTATTATTATTATTTCTTCTTTATTTTGTATTTGTACAGTCTGTTGTCTTTCACACTTTGGTTGTTTGTCCACCTTGTTCAAAGGGTCAAAGGTTTATTTTATTATCAATGTATGCAGAATACAACTCTGAGATTTGTCTTCTCCAGATAGCCATGAAATACAGAAAAAACATGATGTCATTGAAAGTAAAAACGTCAATCCCCTCCCTGCATGAAAAAGGAAAAGAAACAAAAACTCACAAACCACAAATTCCCCAACCCCTCCCTCACACAAAAGCTAATGGATCACCCACCTGGACAACAGCAGCAAGAACATTAAACCCCCAATGCCCGTCCTCACAAAAACTAGCATATTGCCCACAAGGGAAAAAACAATAACATCAAACACCCAATCTCTCTATTGCACACAATAAACTAACAGATCCTCCACACGGGAAAACACCACAAAGAACATCAGACCCCAAATCCCCAACCCCTCCCTCACACAAAAACTAACATATCATCCACAAAGCCACCAAAACCCCAAGCCCAAACCCAGACTCACCAATCAGTAACAAGAAAGAAAACACAGAAAACTGAAGGAGACCAATGTAAACTACAGCCCACACCAATAATCAAATAAATCTCCGAATTTCAAAAGCATCCTCAATCAGCATCAAGGACCACTCACTCAAACTCAGTCCTTCCATGGAGAGCAATTACTGACCTGCAGCCTCCCAGCTGCCAACCCACAGACTCACAACTGCTGTCCCATGGCCTCTGTGGAGAGCAACTGCCAAAATGTCCTCCTCTGCATTTGACTCGATGTTTTAATCTACCTCAATGCTTTGATTGACAAGAAATAGAGTCGATCATGGCCTTGCACCCCACCTCTGGTCCTCTCCTCAAGGTAGCTCATACTCGGGTTCCCCTCCTGGAATTTTCTTGGGGACAGCAGATCACTCAATCAAACTCCAAACTGTAAGTCACAGGCTGCAACAGGTTCTGAAACACAATTAAAATAAAAATATAAATAGAAGACATAGAAAGAGTAAAATAATTGACTGACTGGAAAATGTCACCTGAGGAATTGTTGTTCACTGACGCCACCTTGATTAGTCTTTCATTGATTCCATTATGGTTTTGGATTTACAGAGTGTACCCACAAGAAAATGAATCTCTAAGTTATGGTAACAGATATGTACTTTGATAATAAATTTAATCTGAACTTTAAAAAACTATTGACATTCTTGATGCCATTTCTATGTGCTGTTCAGCTTGGAGGAGCACTAATTAGCTGGCTGAGAAAAGGTAGCGGGTGGTAATCAGGTACTAAGTCTTACCTAATGTCAGGATACTTGATGGGGTCTGGAATAGAGACTGAGGATTCATAGGAAAATTCATTTACGCCTGAATACCACCTTACTGTCATATCTGGTTGGTCTGTTCTGTTGGTGGGAGAGGATGTGGCCAGAAATTATGATAGAGGAGTCTGGCCCATTGTCTGCAGGGTAGGATAACTTTGGCAGGGTATGATTTTATAAGGGTAGTTTTGTCAGGGTATGATATTATGAGGATAACTTTGTCAGGCTTTTGTTTGTGTGTCAATGGAACAGGTTTCCATTTTGGGCTCTAGGCCCCAGATTCTGTAAGGTGGTCTTTGTAAGATTGAATTTGTCATGCCCGAATTTGGTGTTGGGGTGAATGCTTCCTCTTTTTCAGCATAGAAGCAAATAGCATGCTTGACAATCTCAAACTGTACTATATGTAAGCCTCGTGGGGTAGATTTGAGGTTACATATTTGCTAAATTTGCTAAGAAAGCTACATTTTTCCCCTCCCTCTCCATGAACTGCACATAGTTTTACCATGTAGCTATGGTCATTGTTACTAATAACTAGTTTTTATATTGTTTTTAAAAACTATAGGTGATTAAACCTGAGAGTGGTTTGCAGCTCACGACTGGATTATGTCAGATAATCATTCCCATGTTTTTTTCCCAATCCCACAAGTCCACTCAGATCTCTCTCCCTGAGATCACCTTTTAAATCCCTACTAGACATATTCCCTGACCCCACATGATTCCATCTGCTTATCACCCACACTACCTGAGTTTCTTCTCCCTTGGTTCACCATTACTATCCCCTCCCCATCTGAATCCATCTACACATCATTCCATCCTTATCTGGTTTTACCTATCACTCTCCCCTCCCCAAGCTGGGTTATCTACATTAAAAATAAATGTTAACAGCCATCACCTATTAGCACAGTATTTCCTCCAATCACTTCCCTACCTGGTTCCAACTACCTATCATTTCCATCTCATCTGGTTTGTCCTATCAGCAAACAGCCTCTGTCTTACTCCTCCCTCTCACCTTTGTATATTGACTATCTTCCCTCTATACTCATTCCTGTTGCAGGTCCTCAGCCTGAAATGTTGGTCATCCACTGGCCCCACAGATGCTGCTTAACTAACTGCAATCTTCTAAGTGGTTTATTTTCTCCCACTGGATTATTAGTCCAGTAACTTAAATACTGGTGCTACTAGTGCACATATAAAAATTATACTTTTGTATGTTATTCACAACAGCTTCCTTTGCATGGAATAAATGAATGATATTTTAATAGTATTATTTAATTAGAAAAAGTTGTTTATTTTCTGTAACAAATATATTTTTGAAAATTCTCACAGGCAGTACTTTTGACTGGTGAACAGGGGACAGCAAAAACAGTTATGATTAAAGGATATTTGAAGAAATATGATCCTGAGGAACACCTGTCTAAATGTTTGAATTTTTCTTCTGCCACAGAGCCCTATATGTTTCAGGTAAAAGGGGGTATATATGAACTAAAGTGTACTGGATGCATCTAATATTAACACCAATTATGTATCAGAAAGCACTTTGCATTTTTATTGTTTCGGCTTTGACACCTTTAAACTTAAGCCATACCATTTTTCATGTCAGTGGTTAAATTAGAAAGATAAATATTTTTATATATTATTGTGTTTTTAAAATAATTCATTATTTCAGATTTCAGTCTGAATGTTCTGGACAGACTCAAAAGAAAACATAAAAGGCTTCCTTTTTATGACATCTTGTCCAATTAATTATCTGCAGGTCTTTATAAGCTTTTAACTGGAAACTATGCATCTTTTCCACCATCTCTCAACAACATCAGTAGTATGATCAGTCCACTTGTCCTCCTCAGACTGACAGTACTTGTGCTTGCAGTTTGCACTTTTCCAATGCTCAATCTCATTCATGCTGCAGCCATTGGAGTAGCATTGCTTTGGATGAGTATGGCAGGCAGAGACCCAAAGTAGGCACTAAGGGATTGCACACGGGTAAGGTGTGCAAAACATGTTTTCATTTATCATGTGCAGAACATAGAGATATTGCTTCCTGAATACATTGAAAGCCATCTTTCTGAGAGCTTATCTTCCCTACCCTTCTTCATTTTCCCTCAGCTTGACTTGCTCTTTGTGCATTAGATTATTCTCCAAGTCATCATGTTTTTTAAAGGAAGCCTGAATAATACAGAAGGCTTGAAATCAGCATAAAAATCTTTCAGTACCACTGCACTCCCTGAACAGTTGGAATCAATAAAAAACATGTAGATTTGCTGCATTAGCCAAAAGAAATTTATTAGTAATTGGCATTATCTTTAGAAATGGAGTGCAGAGCATTGAGATAGCATCTGCTACAGTCTACTATGGTGATGGGTGAATTGAAATGTCTCCAGGTTCTTACTAAGGCAGGAATTCATTCAAGCCATAATAAATGTCTTGAAGCACTTCATTACAACGGATGCAAATGCTACTGGACAGCAGTCATTGAGGCAGATCACCTTACTCTTCTTGGGCACCAGTACAATTGATGCCACCCTGAAGCAGGTGAGGATCTCAGACCATAGAAGTGGGGGGTTGAAGATGCCCCTGAACATTGCAGTTGGTTAATCAGCTTAAGTTTTAGCACCAGTCTAAATACACCATTAGGGCTTGGAACTTGTGAGTGTTTTCATTCCTGGAAGGTGTTCTGATTGGCCTCTGAAATTGAGATCATAGGGCTGATGTCAAAACTGTGGCGATTTGCACAGGTCTATCCTTATTCTCCCCTTCAAAGTATGCATAAAAGGCATTAAGCTCTTTATTGCTATTATGCTATTGGATTTCACCCTTTTTCAAAGTTCAAAGTAAATTTATTATCCAAGTACATATATGTCACCATATATATCCCTGTGGTTCATTTTCTTGAAAGCATACTCAATAATTCCAAAACCATAATAGAATCAGTGATAGACTGCACCAACTGGCCGTAGAACCAGTGAGCAAAGGACAACTAACTAACACAAAGAAAGAAATCATAAGAATTAATAATAAATAAATAAGCAAAAATATTGAGAACGTGAAATGAAGAGTCATTGAAAGTGAGTCCATAGGTTGTGGGGACATTTCAATGATGGGGCAAGTGAAGTTGAGTGAAGTTATCCACTCTGGCTCAAGAGCCTGATGGTTGGGGGGTAATAACTATTCATGAACCTGGTGGTGTGAGTCCTGAGGCTCCTGTACATTCTTCCTGATGGCAGCAGTGAGAAGAAAGCATGTCCTGGGTGTTTTTTTTTTTGTTTTTTTTCTAGTTTATCTTTTATTTTGTAGCTATTATACATCATGGCACAGTACTAAAACAGACCGATGTTCAGGTGTTCAGCTTCTTTCATGACCAGTATCTAAGATGTCCATATATATCGTTGATCTCAGTGGAACAACAAACAGAAATGTCCAAGAGTCCATTTGCCATGCAAGATTCAACAAAGCCTGATCGGTACTGCACCATCAGCAGTAGTTCACCTGGACCTCTGCCTCATCTTTCGTCTTTTACGCTTCAGCCTGCGCATTCGCTTCTTCCGCCACTTGGCTTTGGGGTTGGGAGTCCCTGACGATGGATGCTGCTTTCCTACGGTAACACTCCATGTTGATGAGCTTAATGGTGGGGAGGCTTTACCTGTGATGTTGCTGATGGCATGCAAGCCCTGCAAGAGCTGTCAAGCATAATTTGTGTCTCTAGCTTCATCCAGAATTGCCTCTGGAGGTAGGACCTGAACTTCATGTAGATGTCCAGGGCACCAGTCCTGAATGCTACAGATCCTTAGCAGAATACAAATCTCCTGATTCATCCATGGTTTCAGTTTAGGAAGACCCAATATATGGCGCCTATATAAAAAAAATCACCCCCCACCCCCAGAAGTTTTCATGTTTTACATCAAATCACAGTGGTTTTAACTTGGATTTTTTTTTACACTGACCAATAGAAAAAGACTCTTTGTGTCAAAGTGAAAATAGATCTCTACAAAGTGGTCTAAATTAATTAGAAATTTAAAACACAAAATAATTGATTGCATAAGTATTCATGCCCTTTAATATGACACTCCAAATCATCACTGGTGCAGCCAATTGAATTTAGAAGTCACATAATTAGTTAAATGGAGATTACCATGTACAGTCAATGTTTTTCAATTGATTATAGTTAAAATACAGCTATATTTGGAAGGTCCAACTGCTGTTGAGTCAGTATCTTAGCAAAACCTACACCATGAAGTCAAAAGGACACTCTGAGCAACTCGGCAAAATGATTATTAAAAGCACAAATCAGGAGATGTCTCTGAATATCCTGGAGTACAGTTTAATCAATCAAAAAGAAATGGGAAGAATATGGCATGGCTGTAAATCTGTCTGGAGCAGACTGTCATCAAAAACTGGCTGACCTTGCAAGAAGGGACTAATGAGGAAGGTCATCAAGACGACTCTGGAGGAGTTATAAGCTTCAGTAGCTGAGTTGCAAAAGATTACGCAAACAACAACTGTAGCCCAGGTTCTTCACCAGTCAAACTTTATGGGAGAGTGCCAAAGTGAATGCCACTGTTGAAAAAAACTCATGAAGTCTCAGCTAGAGTTTGCTCGAAGAGATGTTGGGGAATCTGAACACAGCTGGAAGAAGGTTCTTTGGTCTGATGAAAACAAAATTGAGCTTTTTGGCCATCAGACTAAACGCTATGTTTGGCGTAAGACAAACACCACACATCATCAGAAACACACCATCCCTACCTTGAGGCATGGTGGTGGCTGAATCATGCTGTTGGGATGCCTGGAAGGCTTGGGAAGGTAGACGGTAACATGAATGCAGCAAAATACAGGGAAATCCTGGAGGAAAACCTGATGCAGTCTGCAAGAAGACTGCGACTTGGGAGAAGATTTGTTTTCCAGCAAGACAATGACTCCAAGCATAAAGCCAAAGCTGCACAGGAATGGCTTAAAAACAAAGTTAATGTCCTGGAGTGGCCAAGTCAGATTCCAGACTTCAATCCAATTGAGAATTTGTGGTTGGACCACAATCCCCATGCAATTTGGCAAAGCTTGAGCAGTTTTATTAAGAAAGATAGGAAAAAAAATACAGCTCTGCCATATTTTTTCCATTTCTTGATGATTGACCACAGACTCAGGGCTGTAATTGCTGCCAAAGGTGCATCTACTAAATACTGACTTGAATGGGGTGAATACTTATGCAATCAATTATTTTGAGTTTTTATATATTTCTAATTAGTTCAGATTATTTGTAGAAGTCTGTTTTCAATTTGACATGAAAGAATCTTTTTCTGTTGATCAGTGTCAAAAAAGCCAAATTAAGTCCCAGTGATTCAATGCGGTAAAACAATAAAACATGAAAACTTCCAAGGGGCTGAATACTTTTTATAAGCAAGGTAATTTTGAGGGAAGACAGTCATCCACACAGATATTGATGAAGTCAGTGATGACTGTGGCATATTCATTCAGATCTCTTGATAATTCTCTGATATGATGTAATCTACAAATTCAAAGCAATCTTGAATATGTTCTTCTATCTATTGATTATATCTTTGTAGTCCTGTTCACTGGTGCCATCCCTTGAAAGATTCAAAATTCAAAGTACATTTATTATCGAAATATGTATACAAAATACAATTTTGAAATTCGTCCTCCTACAGGCAGCCATGAAACTGAACCTGTTCAGAGAAAACACTCAACACGCAAAAAAGAACAAATTGCATAAATGCCAAAAAGTGAGCAAACACATGGAATATCAAACATCAAACTAGGAGTCCAGGAGTATTCAGTTTAGTTCAGTTCAACACTGTGCCAATAGCTGACTGCAGGGCACAGAGCCAGTCTTTGCCAAGTGCCCCAGTCCATCTTGATCAAACAGCAAAAAAAGAGTAACGAAAATCCAGAAACACATGCAACATGAACCTCAAAGTCCTCCCAAAAAAGTCAACAGCCACAAACCTCACCAATCAATCTTTGTAATGTGAACCCCAAACTCCTACATTTTCCTCTGATTGCAGCTAGCAAGCGGGAAAGGTAGGCTGGTCAAATACAGCAGACACCACCAAATTCCCACCCATCTTGCGCTCTTATTTTCATTGACTTCAACTTTGCTCGTGCCCCATCTCCAAGCTTCCAGGCCGCACACTCCACTCCCTATCTCATTTAACTCTCTTGGAGATACTAAAGTGCCAGATCGCTCAATTGTCCCAAATACACAATATCAAAATGTAAATCACAGCTTCCAATCTCAAACAGCTTACTAGTAGCATCATATTTGAGAAGTAAAAGAAATAGTTTCATGAGCTGTCTGCAGGACATCACCATTAGTCGTCTCTGCCTGGAGCAGAAAGCAGAAGCCCACCCAAGTGGTCAGATTTCCTGAAGTATGGATGTAGGATGTCTCAGTAGGCATGATTGATTTATTGCAACATACACAAAATGCTGGAGGAACTCAGCAGGTCAGGCTGCATCTATGGAAATTAATAGTCAGCATTCCAGACCAAGACCCTTCTTCAGTTCTGAGAAGGAAAGGGGAAGAGTAAAAAGTAAAAAGAAGGATGTTAGCTAGAAGGTGATAGGTAAAGCCAAATGGGTGGGAAAAGTCAAGGGCTGGAAAAGAAGAAACCTAATAGGAGAGGAACGTGGACCATAGGAGAATAGCATTGGGATCTGATTAGGTTTATCCCATTGAGGCAGGGAAAGCACAGTAAGATGAAGGAATCATTGCTGACAAGAAATGTGGAATATCTAGTCAAGGGGAAGAAAGAAGTTTCCTTAAAGTTAAGGAATCAAGAATCAGACACGGCTCTGGCGAGTTATAAGGTTGTCCAGGAAGGATGTTAAGAAGGGACTTGGGAGAGCTAAATGAGGACATGAGATGGCCTTCGCAAGTAGGATTAAGGAAAACCCCAAGGTGTTTTAATGTATGTGAAAAGCAGGAGGATGACTGGAGTGAGGATCAGATCAGAGATAAAAGAAGAAACGTGCCTGGAGTCAGTGGAGGTAGGGGAGGTTCTTAATGAATACTTTGCTTCAGTATTCACCAGTGAAAGATGTCATGGTCCTGACTGAACAGTGGCAGTCATCCAAGTTTCAGCACGCCATTTTCCTGCCACTCTCTGATTAAGACTCAGACTGCAAATTATTGCCTGCCACATTCCTTCATGGAAAGTCTGTACTTAAAGGCTTCATGCTGAACTCTCAGTGCTCAATTGTAGGAGCTCTATTTCTGGTACTACTGTTTGTGATTTTGCCTTTAGATTTCATTTTTATTGACTTGTGCATTTCAAGTCTGAGTTAATTCTAGTCATTACTCTGCACTTGGGTTCACCACCATCCATAGCTCTCTTGTTTCAGTACGATTGTGCCATCATGAACCCAGCAGAGTATGACTGTCTGTGAACTGAACTGGCCTACTGGGAAGCAACTGTTGGTAGACACAACATGCTTCAAGAGATCCTCACCACTCTCCAGAAAAATGCTAACTCTGGTAGGCAGGATCCAATTTTGGCCGGAGTGGCTGGCAGCTGCAGGCATATTCAAACTGGAGACTCTGTCAGTACTCATGAGAGATGGCTGTACCTATTGGCTGTACAGCGAACAGTATGACAGTAAACCCTTAGTATGCTGAGGATTCCTGGTACAATGCCCCTTGGCCTTCCAGTTACAGCCATTCAAGTTCCTATGGAAACTCTGTAAAGTCACCTATATTATCCCACTCCTTACTGGAAGAACCCTTACCTGGGCTTCTGCACTCTGAGTGAAGGCTTCACCTGCCTGTGCTAGTGTAGAACTCTTGGCAGAAACTTTGAGGTGGGTGTTCTATGACCCTGCTGGAGGACGTGGGTCTGTGAAAAAGCTCCTCAACTTGCACCAAGGGAATTGGTCTGTGGCTGATTATTCCACAGAATTTCATACCTTGGCTGCAGAGAGTGGTTGGAATATGGAAGCACTAACCACTTGATTCCATATGGCATTGAGGGATGAGCTAAAGGATGCCCTTGTGGCTCATGACCTGGTGGAGGATCTTGAGTCTTATGAATATGGCAATTCAACGATAACTGATTAAGGAAAATGAGAAGGGATAGATAAAGGGGATTATTCCAAAGAGATTCTTCCCCCTGATTACCTTCTATCTTCATCTATTCCCTGGGCTAAGACTCCTTCTCGATCACTGCGAATCCCAATCTCCAATGCAAATAGACTGGACCAGGCTCTCTCAAGCTAAAGGGGGGAGTGATGATGCATTTACTGTGATGAGTCCAGACATTATAGGACCTTTAGTCTCAAGCTGCCAGGAAATTCCCAAGGCTGTCCAGTGTAGGGAGGGCTGTAACAGTTGCTAGTCTCATTCCTGGTTCAGCTCCCTTCAGAGTGGTGCTCCCCATGTCACTTTCATGGGGAGACCAAAAACATTCTCTGGATGCCTTAATTGACTCCAGTGCAACAAGGGTTTTTTTTTGGACCTCGTACTGGCCAGAAGATTAAATATCCCCTTTCACATCTCAACCAGCAGCTCATTGCTACTACACTGGGTAGGAGATCTTTGATGCCGGAGCAGATAGACCACCCAACATCCCTGCTCAAGCTCAAGATTGGCCAGCATGTAGAATCAATTCAGCTCCATCTCACTCGCACCCCTGAAGTGCCACTCATTCTGGATCATCCCTGGCTGCCATCCCACAACCTGAGAGTCATTTGAACATCGTTCTGGGCTGGTCAGACCAGTGGAAAAGAAAATACCTCCAAAAAGATCCTAAGACACCTTCAGAGTCACCTCCCAAAATACCTCCAAGAAAATTCCAAGGCTACCTCTGACATACCTCCTGAATTACCTTTTGAATCTTCTACCTCTAACCCCAGTTCATCTGATTTATCTAGAGTACCTCCAGAATATTCAGACCTATTGAAGGTCCTCAGCAAGGAAAAGGCCTTTTTCCTTCGTCACTAAGAAGGATGGTGGACTAAGGCCCTGCATAGTCTATAGGGGCTAAACAAGATCACTGTTAAAATGTAGTACCCTCTCCCTCTCATGAACACAGTCTTGGAGATTCTCCAGGGAGCTATAATATTTACCAAATTGTAGCTCTGCAGGGCTTACAACCTAATCCGTATTTTTGAGGGAGACGAATAGAAAACAGCATTCAACACTACAAATACTGGATCATGCCTTTCAAGTGGTCAGATGCCCCAGCAGTATTTCACACCTTCATCAATTACATCCTCTGAAAGATGCTACACTTCTTTATTATTATCTGCCTAGATGATATACTCATTTTCTCGTAGTTCACTCATGAACACACCTTGGCAGGTCTTGCAGGTTCTACAACGTCTTCTTGAATCAACTATTCATCAGTCTCAGAAAGAGTGAATTCCATATATACACAGTCTCCCTCCTTGGGTTTGTTATATCGTATCTAATGGCAATCTACAAATAAACTCCTATCTTAAAAACCCAGGCTATACCGAATTGGCAGCAATCCACCTCCATGAATTAACTCCAGTGGTTTCGAGATTTTGCCAACCTTTACAGGCAGTTCATCCACAATTTCAATTCAGGGGCAGCACTTCCCACCACCTTTACCAAGAAAACTACTGGACCCATCTGCTGGACCCCAAAGGCCGAGACAGCTTTTGCAGAGTTAAAACAATGGTTCACGTCTGTATCTATCCTAGCTACACTGGACATGATCTTGTCTTTCGTGGTGGAGGTTAAACATAGAAACATAGAAAACCTACAGTGCAATACAGGCCCTTCGACCCACAAAGTTAGGCCGAACACATCCCTACCTTAGAAATTACTAGGCTTACCTATAGCCCTCTATTTAACTAAGTTCCATGTACCTATCTAAAAGCCTCTTAAAAGAACCTATCGTATCCGCCTCCACCACCATTGCCGGCAGCACAATCCATGCACTCACCATTCTCGGAGTAAAAAACTTACCCCTGACATCTCCTCTGTACCTACTCCCCAGCACCTTAAACCTTTGAACTCGTGGCAACCATTTCAGCCCTGGGAAAAAGCTTCTGACTATCCACACAGTCAATGCCTCTCATCATCTTGTACACCTCTATCAGGTAACCTCTCATCCTCCTTCGCTCCAAGGAGAAAAGGCCGAGTTCACTCTGCCTATTCTCATAAGGCATGCTCCCCAAAGGTTGACGCATCATAAATGAGAGTAGGGCCCACCTTGTTCCAACGACCTGTTTCAGACCACAAATTGCATCCCTGTGCCTTCTACTCAAGACATCTTTCTCCCACGGAGTCAAACTATGACATCAGGAATTGTTGGCACTGGAGGAGTGGAGGCAATGGTTGGAGGAGTCCAAACATCAGTTTGTGTAAAGGACCAACCACAAAATTGGGGACATGAAGAGACTGAATTCCAGGCAGGTATGTTGAACCTTATTTTTTAATAGATTCAACTTCTATATTACTTGCTGCCTGGGTTCAGATAAATCAAAAACCAGACGTCCTCTCTCGATAGTTTGAAGCACCTAACAGGGAAGTGAACCCTTAAACTAAAATTCGCAGGTATAGAATGGTAGAACACTGGAACAAAGGCTTGACAGTTCACAGAGCCCAAGAAAAACATGGGGCAGACCCTGATAATGGTCCTAACAAATGTATCTATGTTCTGTTAGTTCAGAGTTGCTTAAATGGAACACATGTTAAACTTGGCTAAGCATCTGGGCTGGCTTGCACCCTAGAGTTTGTCATAAAACATGGCCTGATGTGATATGGGTGTCCAAGAGTATGTCTTGGCATGTGATATCTGCACATGAAATAAAGAACCCCGAGCACAATCACAAGCTTTGCTTCACCCTCTCCCCATTTTTACTCGCTCTTGGTCTCACATAAAGTCCATAGAAATCAGTGTGTCAGTGGTCTTCTGACATCTCAGTGTAATACAGTAATCACAGTTGTGGTAGACCAGTTCTCCAAGGCCTACCGCTTCGTACCACTTCCCAAACTACTATCAGATTCAGAAACCGCCAAGCTCATGTTACAACACATCTTCAAGATTCATGTTTTATCCCAGGAGATTATCTCTGATCGTAGTCCCCAGTTTGCCTCTTGGTTTTGCAAGGCCTGTTGTGAGCTCACTGGGGCCTCTGCCACTCTGTTGCCTAGGCTCCATCTTCAGACCCATGGGCAAATAGAGGAGGTCAACTGGGACCTAGAGAAAACACTCCAATGTCTAGCCTCGGGGAAGCTTCCACCTGGAATGACAGCCTGGTCTGGGCAGACCTTGCACACAACACACTTCATCATTTGTTTATTGGGATGTCCCCTATCAAATGCCAATTTGGATACTATTCTCCACTGTTCTCTAAACAAGAAGCAGATGTGGGCATTCCATCAGCAGAATAACTGGTTCAGAGATCTCACCAGAAATGTTTTAAGGCAAGAGATATGTTGTTGGCCAATTTGTAGTGACAACAAGACAAGACTAACTGCTAGAGAAGACAGACCAGCACTTCTTCCTGGTCAACAGGTCTGCCTCTCAACTAAAGATCTCCCTGTGTAGGCTGAATACAGAAAATTGGCCCCTCATTACATCCATCCATTCAAACTCCTGTGATACGTCAACCCAGTAACCTATTGTCTCCAACTCCCCACATTCCATTTATCCCCCCTCAAGCCCTTGAGTGCCAGCGTCTTGGCTTTGGTTCCCAAACATCGTCTGCCTCCCAGAATTGTTGAAGTACTATCCACCTACACAGTCTAACATCTTTTGGACACCCACATTGTTTGAGGTAAAAGGCATTACCTCATGGGTTGGAAGGGATAAGGCCCAGAAGAAGGAAGCTGGATTCCTTCACAGGACGTTGCACCCTACCTTGATAGAGGATTTTCACTAGCACCATCTTGATCGCTCTGGGCCATCAGCAGCTGGCCATAGGAAGGGGAAGGAAGTTCTGTCATTGTCCTGACTGTGCAGAGGCAGGCATCCAGGTTTCGGCGCTCTATTTCCCTGGAGTATAGTTAACTGCCACTATCCCTTTAAGTCTCAGACTGCCAATTATTGCCTGCCACATTCCTTTATGAAAAGTCTGTACTTAAAAGGCATCATACTGAGCCCTTAGTGCTCATTCATAGGAGTTCCATTTCTAGGTCTACTGTTTGTGATTTCACCTTTTGATTTCATTTGTGTCTCGACCCTACTCTGCACTTGGGTTCATCACCATCCGTAGCTCTTTCATTGCAGAAAGAGTCTTGATGAATGGGACTACAGCATAGAACAGGCTGATGTACTGGAATATGTCAACATTTATGTTTCTTTAGAAAGGAAAGGAAATGAACTGGAACTTCTGAAAAACATTAAGTCCTTGGGGCCACATGGGATATACCATTGTTACGGGAAATGAGAGAAGAGGTTGCTGCGCATTTGATGACCTTTGTGCCCCACTGGTAACAGAAGTAGTACCAGAAGATTGGAGGGTGGCAAATGTTATTCCTTTGCTCAGGAAAGGTAATAAGGACAATCTTGGGAATTATATACCAGAGACTCTTACTTCAGTGGGGGGCAAACTATTGGCGAGGATTCTTAGATATAGGATTTAAGAGCATTTGGAGAAGCATAGTCTGGTTATATGAAGGGTGATTGATAAGTTTGTGGCCTAAAGTAGAAGGCGTCAATTTTAGAAAACCTAGCACTTTTATTTTTCTACATAGTCCCCTCCTACATTTACACATTTAGTTCAGCGGTCATGGAGCATACGGATCTTGGACCTCCAGAAAGTGTCCACAGATGGGTGATTGATAAGTTTGTGGCCTGAGGTAGAAGGAGATGAGTTATACAGCTCTCATCATGCACACATGCAGTTCAACTCTTTGAGTAATTATGCACAAAGTTTGAAGTTAATAACTCATCTCCTTCTACCTTAGGCCGCAAACTTATCCATCACCCCTGATGAGTTATTAACTGACGAGCTATTAACTTCAAACGTTCTGCATAATCTTTCTTTTTCTTTATCGATCTTTTTATTAGTTAAATAAAAAAGTACATATATATATAAACAAGAGGAGAATTATAACAAATATCTATATCAATAACAGTTTGAATAAAAGGAAAGATAACATTATCAAGATCAAACAAAGTATTAATCTAATAGTATATAATAAAGAGAAGGGTAATTGATTCTCCTCTTATCCATAAAAAGATAAAGAAACATTTATAATTGACATAAGCAGAAAGAAAAAACACCAAAACACAAAAAAAAAGAACTGGGCAGCTCAAACTGAGAATGAAAACCAAAAAAAAACAAGGAAAAACTTTCTGATCAAATCCAAAACTTCAAAAAGGTAACTGGAAGGGCCATAGGTCAGAGCATATGAAAATATTGAATAAAAGTTCATCAGGTTTCCTCAAATTTAGAGAATGTATCAAGTGTCCAACTTCTTATTTTCTCTCAACTTAAACAGGACATAATGGAGGTAAGCCAGTGAATAACAGTAGGTAGATTAGAGTCCTTCCATTTAAGCAAAATGGCTCTCCTAGCCAATAAAGTTGTGAAAGCTATCATCTGTTGAGCGGAAACAGGAATATCTCCTGCTTCTGAAGGAATGATCCCAAAAATTGCTGTAAGAAAATTCGGTTGTAGATCCAAATTCAGAACCTTTGACAAAGTTTTGAAGACTTCTTTCAAAAAATTATCTAACTTGATGCAAGACCAGAACATGTGTTAAAGTAGCCACCCCAATATTACATCTATCACAAATAGGATTAATATTAGAAAAATAACGGGCTAATTTGTCCTTCGACATATGTGCCCGATGCACTACCTTGAACTGTATCAAGGAGCGATGGGCACAAATAGAAGAGGTATTTAACAAATGAAAAATTTTATCCTATTGATTATCTGAAAGTGACTTTTGAAACTCTAGTTCCCACGCAGCTTTAATTTTATCATTAGGTAATATACGCAAGTTCAATAACGATTTATAAATGATAGCTATCAGTCCTTTTTGAAATGGTTTGACCTGAAAAAGAGTATCAATAATATTAGGTGAATAAGCCAAAGGAAAATCTGGCAGTAGATTACATAGAAAATTCCTAATTTGTAAATATCTAAAGAAGTGTACATTAGTTAGGTCATATTTATCTGCTAACTAAGTGAAAGACATTAGACAATTACCCAAAAACAAATCTAAAAAAGTTACTATTCCTATGGTTTTCCAAATTGAAAAGGTCTGATCAAAAATTGAAGATTTAAAAAAAATTAAGAAAGAACAAAGTTATTAAAATCAAAGGATCTACAAAATTGAAACCAAATTCTTAATGTATGTTTAACAATAGGATTAAAATCTTGACCACTGATCTTAGAAAGCAAAAAAGGAAGAGGAACTCACAATAAAAAAAGCCAAAGAATACCCCTTCACCGAGCTTTTCTCCAAATCCACCCATAAGGGACAATTATGTATATCTGAAAAATGAACCCAAAAGCAATATAATGAATGTTAATTGCCTAGTAGAATAATCTAAAGTTTGGCAAAGCCATACCACCATACTTTTTTTAATTTCTGCAATAAAAGTTTACTCAATCTAGGATTTTTATTATTCCAAATAAAAGATAAAATTTTAGAGTCTATTCTATCAAAAAACAGTTTAAGAACAAAAGAGGGGATTTCTTGAATACATATAAAAACTTCAGTAATACTATCATTTTAATAACATTAATACAGCCAATTAATGATGTCATAGGAGACCATTTAGAAATTACTTGCTGCATAAACTCAGTGGAAGAAAGTTATATTTATACAGGTTGTTAAAATTTTTGGTAATTTATACTGAGGTAAGTAATTTTAGCAATACTAAAAGGAAATTGATCATATTGATCAAAGTAATTGTTACTAAGAAATAACTCACTTTTATGCAAATTTAATTTATATCCAGAAAAACTACTAAATTCAGAAAATATAGATAACAAAGCAGGAATCGATTTCTTAGGATCTGAAATATAAACTAAAAAGCCATCTGCATACAATGAAACCTTATGCAATTTATCTCCTCGCTTAATATCCAAAACCTCATTGGAGTCCCAAAGGGCAATAGCGAGAGGTTCTAAAGCTAAATTAAATAGCTTCAGACTGAGAGGGGAACCCTGCTGGGTACCTCTATATAACCTAAAATAAGCTTTTCGATTATTAGTTATAACTACCGCCAAAGGGGCTTGATAAATCAGCTTAACCCAAGAAATGAAACATGGACTAAAGTTAAATATTTCTAAAGCCTGAAATAAATAGGGCCATTCTACCCTATCAAAGGCTTTCTCTGCATCAAGAGAAACAACACATTCAAATTCTTTAGATGGAGAGGAATGAATGATATTCGATAGTCTCTAAATGTTAAAATATGAATATTTATTATTAATGAACCCAGTTTGATCCTTAGAAATAACCTTAGGTAAAACATTCTGAAGCCTGTTAGCTAAAATTTTAGAAAGAATTTTTGAATCAACATTTATTAAAGAAATTGGTCTGTAAGAGGCACATTCAAATAAATATTTTACTTTTTTAGGAATTAATGAAATTGATACCTCGTAAAAAGTTTTTGGGAGGGTCCCAAAAGATATAGATTCAGTGAAAATTTGGCATAGATGAGGTGTAAGAATATCTGTAAACATCTTAAAAAATTCTACCATAAAACCATTGGGTCCCGGAGCTTTACCTGATTGAAAAGAAGATATAACTGCTACTATTTCCTTTCTATTAATGGGTGCATCTAAAGTATTCATACCTTGGGTAGAAATTTGAGGTATATTCAATCTTTGCAGAAATTCATTCATAGAAGTAGTGTTGTCTGAAAAAATCAGATTTATAAAGATTAGAGTAAAAGTCCAAAAAAACCTTATTAATTTCCTGACTGTCAGATGTTTCTGTTCTATCATATCTTCATTCTTTCAAAATCTGCCTTATAGTCATAGATGCTTTGAGTTGAGGAGCAAATAATTTACCTGATTTATCTCCATGTATATAAATTTGACTTTTGGATTTCAAAAGTTGCTGCTCAATGGGGTAAGTCAATTGCAAGTCAAGCTGCGGTTAAAGTTTCACCCTTTCCTTGTATAAATCTTCGGTAGGTAATACTGAATAAACTTTATTTTATTTCTTTGATCCTGTTAGTAATCACTAAAAGCTCTGCTTTAGTTTTCTTTCTTAAAGCTGTTGAATATGAAATTATTAAGTCCCCCAAGAAAAGATTTCATCGTATCCCAAATATCCAACTTTGACATACCCTCAGTTGTATTTAATTCAAAAAATAAAAGAGATTTGGTCTTTTATAAATGACTCTCAACTAAAAATTAAATTCATTATTATGTCTAATAGATGCTAGCACATAATTAACAGCGGTCATCTTAAATTCGTTAAGTAAAGATTGATCATATATTTAGAAAAAAATAGATTCAAGCAAATAATGTGTTGCAATTCATGTTAAATTCATACAAATCTTAAAAAAGGAAAAGAAAAGAATCAATGCGATGACTATACAGACATACATAGATTAGTCTTTAAACATGATTGTCAGCTAAGGATTAAATGTTGAAGTTGCTTGCAGAACGTCACTGGAGAAGTTGTTTACACGACTGACTTAAAGTCATTGAGAAACTTCCTAGCTTCTTCAGGAGAATCAAACGTTTAGGACAAGGGTTAGGTGGAAAGATGAACAAGCAGAGATGAGTGAAGATCTTTCCTATAGAATTCTGCCATTCACTTCTTGATATTTAATTATTTCTGTATAAACTTCAGAGGCAAAATCTTCCTCTTTTTGAAACTCCACACCGTTGTAAGTTAACTTTCCCTGCTTCCTGGCATCTTGAAGAATTGCTTCTTTAGTTGTAAAATAATGTAAGCGCAGAATTAGTGCTCATGTTTTCATCTCAACTGAAGGCTTATTGCAGGGAATTCAAAACCCTGTCTATTAGCGGAAAGGTTTCAAGTGTCTCACTAAAAAATGAGTATAACATACTCGTGAAAAACTTTAATGACTCACCAGTTTCCATATTTTCAGGCAAACCCAGTATACGTAAATTCATCCTTCAGCTTCTACTTTCCAAATCGATCATTTTCTTCTTAAGTCTTGATAGTTCTGACAATATCTCAGCAATTTTTTTTCCATAGTAAAAACCTTTAACTCCTGCTCTTTAATCACTTGATGTATTGTCTCTTGTTGTCTTCCAATTTTATTAGTATCCATTTTAATCATTTGATATTGGGATTCCAGTTTCCTCAAAGATTCTTGGACAGCAGATAGTTTTTTCAATCTTTTCATTCGCATTCATCAATTTATCAATTTTAGAATCCACCATTCCAATATTGGTATTAGTATCTTGTATCAATAAGAACATTCTTTCAGGAGTGTAGGCTTCTTCTGCCTCCCTTGTAAATTTGGTTTGTTCAGCTTCAGAAACAATTTTTCCACGTCTTAATTCCTTTCCAGTTCAGGTTCCAGCCATCATAATTAAATCATAAATCCTTTACTAAGAGTAGTGAATCTTCAAAATTTAAACAAAAGTAGCAGTGGAAAGTGGTTTGTAAAAGGGTAGAAAAGAGCCAACAAGCTTCTTACTCCATGAGCTGCCTAGAAGAGACTCTCTGCATAATCACTCAAAGAGTTGAATTGCATGTGCATGTAATGAGAGCTGTATAACTCATCTTCTTCTACCCTGGGCCACAAACTTATCAATCACCCCTGCAGTGGACACTTTCTGGAGGTCCAAGATCCGTATGCTCCATGACCGCTGGACTAAGTGTGTAAATGTAGGAGGGGACTATGTTGAAAAATAATAAGAATCTTCGCATTAGTGTGGAAGAAAAAAAGAGATCTTGGAATCCACGTCCATAGAGTCCTCAAAGTTGCTGTGTAAGTTAATAGGGTGGTTAAGAAGGCATATGTTGTGTTGGGCTTCTTTAATCAGTAGATTGAATTCAAGAGCCAGAATTCTAAAACTCTGGTTAGTCCTCACTTAGTGGTGTGTTCTGATGGCCTCATTATAAGAAGGAGGTGGAAGCTATAGTGAGGGTGCAGAGTAGATATACTGGGATGCTACCTGGTTTAGAGAACATGCCTTAAGAGGATATGTTGACCGAGCAAAAGTTTTTCTCTTTGGAGTGATGAAAGGTGACTTAATAGAACTGTACAAGATGATAAGAGGCATAGATTGAGTAGACAGACTTTTCCCCAGAATGGAAATTGCCAGTATTAGATAGCATAATTTTAAGACATTGGAGGAAAGTATAGTGGGTTTGTCAGGGACAGTGGTAAATGCATGGAACAAACTACCAGGGATAGTGTATGCATTAGGAATTCTTGGATAAGCAAATAGATGTAAAGAAATTAGAGGGCTATACTAGAGGGAAGTATTAGATTGATTTTCAAATATCAACAGAACATTGTGAGCCGAATTGCCTGTACTATGCTGTACTGTTTTTTGCTGTGCTATCCTATGTTCTGTGTAAGCGTCAGAAAGAAAGAAAAATAGAAAGTAAGCAAATTTCTGCCTCTGGATCCAAAGTTGTGGAGATCTAACACCACTTTTAAAATAGATGGATGGAACAAAACGCATAATCTCTTGAGTGATAAAAAGAAATTAACATTTAATATTGATTACTGTTGTCTGTTAATTTATAGACTGCAACCTTTTAAAATGGCATTGGATTGTCAGTTGCAAAATATAAATGTGAGTTTATATCTTTGTAGAGAACTGTTGAAAGTTATGTGGAGAAACGTGTAGGAAGTACCTATGGACCTCCAAGTGGACGGAAAATGACGATATTTATTGACGATATCAACATGCCAATTATTAATGAATGGGGAGATCAGGTAAAGTGGGTAATTAATTGACATTTTAAACATAACCCTTTTCTGGTTTATTTGTCTCTGGTCCCTAATATAGCAAATATATTTGCATATATTTGGGTGAAAAGTCTCTTTCACATGCTCTTTGAAGATGGTAAATTCAATATCAGACGTTTTAAAATGACTACTTCTTTTCTTCAATGAAGATTCCCCCACAATGGTCATTGGATCCTTAAGTGAATCTGAGCCATGTTTAGGCCTGCTTGTATTCTACCATTGTTTATGAAAGCCCATAAATCATTTACTGCTTATTTAAATCTGGTACAGAGAATGGTCTAAATCTGTATTTAATTGATCATAAATTGTATGTTTCTCTGGTTAAGCAATGTATCAATTTCTCTAATGATCACAAACAATACAAGAGACTTCTGGGATATGAAGTTTAATATGCAAGCGTAAATATACATTTAAGATCTTGGTGAGCTTTGTGGTATGACTTTTCATATATTGTTCTCTATATCAACTGTAATCTTGATGAAACTCTGCCCCTCCCCTGGCTCTCATTGCAATAATACTCTACCTATATTGTAAGAGAGACTATGCCATGAGCAATGCCAGACAGTATAATACTGCCCAAGTAAAAGACTTCAATGATGTCCACATTATTTATGACTGGTTGGCCTGACTACTGCTCAATTTGTTTTGTATTTCCATCAAATTGGTCCTTGAATGCCATCAGGAACTGAAAAGCTGCTACAAAATCAGTGATAAAGATCTCAGTCATAGAACACTACAGCACAGAAGAAGGCCATTTAGCCCACCTAGTTCATGACAAATCATTAATCTGCTTAGTCCCATGAACTTGAACTTGATACCCCTTCCATCCATGTACCTATCTACCTAAGATGGTGAATTTGTAGTATTTGTTGCCACATGTAGCTCTAGAGGCCAGGTTGTTGGGTGTATTTAAGGCAGCGATTGATAGGTTCTTGATTGGATGTGGTATCAAAGGTTTTGGTGAGAAGACCAGGAAATGGGGTTGAGGTGGAGGGAAAAAAAGATCAGCCATGATTGAATGGTGGAACTGACTCGATGGGCCAAACGGCCTAATTCTGCTCCCATGTCTTATGGCCTTATTCAAATTTCTCTTAGGTGTAGAAACGGACTTCGTATCTACCACTTGCACTTGGCAGCTCATTTCATACTCTTACCACTGTCTGAGTGAAGAAGCTCCCCCTCGTGTTCCCCAAACATCTTACCTTTCACCCTTAACCTATGACCTCTAGTTGCAGTCTCACCCAACCTCAGTGGGAGGAATTCTGCTTGCATTTACCTTATCAATACCCCTCATAATTGTGTATACTTCTATCAAATCTCCTCTTAATTTTCTACATTCTAAGGAATAAAGTCATAATGTATTCATCCTTGCCCGATAACTCAAGTTCCAATAACAGCCTTTTCAATTTTCAATCTTATTTACATCTTTCTTGTTAGTAGGTAACCAAAACTGCACCCAATATTCCAAAGTAGACCTCACCAACATCTTATGCAACTTCAACATAATATCGCAACTCCTGTAATCAATACTTTGATCTATGAAGGTTAATATGGCAAAAGCTTTCTTTACAACCCTATCTACCTGTGACACCACTTTCAAGGAATTATGGATCTATTTTCCTAAATCCCTCTGTTCTGCTGCACTCCTCAGTGCCCTACTGTCACCATGTAATACTTACTCTGGTTCGTCCTCTCAACATGCAACACCTCATACTTTTCTGCATTAAGTTTCATCTGCCATTTTTCCAGCTGGTCCAGGTCCTGCTGCAAGCTTTGATAGTCTTCCTTGCTGTCCACTACACCCCAATCTTGGTGACATTTGGAAACTTGCTAATCCAGTTTACCACATTATCATCCCGATCACTGATCTAGATGACAAGCAATGAACCCAGCAGCAATACCTGCGGCACACCACTAGTCATTGGCCTCCAGTCAGAAAGGCAACCATCTACAACCACTCTCTGGTTTCTCCCACAAAGCTAGTGTCTAATCTAATTTACTACCTCATCTTGAATGCCAAATGACTGAACCTTCTTGATCAACCTTCCATGTGAGACCTTGTCAAAAGCCTTGCTAAAGTAAATGCAGACAATATCTACTGCCTTGTCTTTATCACGTTTCCTGGTAACTTCCTTGAAAAATTCTAAGATTGATTAGACACGATGTACCATGCACAAAGCCATGTTCACTATCCCTAATCAGCCCTGATAAATTTTATATATATCTAGTCTTAGTCTTATATACTTATATATCCAGTTCCTTAAAATGCCTTCCAATGCCTTCCAATAACTTTCCTACTACTGGTATCAGGCTCACCAGCCTATAATTTCACAGCTTATTCTTGCAGCCTTTCTTAAACAATGGAACAACATTAACAACCCTCCAGCATTTCATCCAAGGCAAAGGATATATTAAATATCTCTGCTAGGGTCCTTGCAATTTCTGCACTAGCTTGCCACAGGATCTGAGGGAAATCTTGTCAAGCCCTGGGGATTTATTTACCTTATTTTCCCTCAAGACAGCAAACACCTCCTCTTCTGTAATCTACATAGGGTCCATGACCTTGCTGCTTCATTGCCTCGCATCTCGAGGATCCTGCAGAGAAAACTTTAAATGGTGCCTCACAGACTGCCTCATGACCTCTGCATGACAGGAAATGAAGTAAATCCACCATAATTAGTACCTGTGAAGAGATTCTTGGTGTCCATCCCAGATTTTGATGAGAATAATTAGAACTTCCAGGAATTAATTCATCATAAGTACAAGACATTCTTAGAAAGGAAACTACACCATGATTAAAGGAATGAGAAATAGCTCAATAGGAGAAAATCTGCAAATGCTGGAAATCCAGAGCAACACACACAAAATGCTGGAGGAACTCAGCAGGTCAGGCAGCATCTATGGAAAAGGGCAGTTGACATTTTGGACTGGAAAGGAAGGAGTTAGACTAAGAAGGTGAGGGGAGGAAGAAATACAAGGTGATAGGTAGTAGGTGAAACCAGGAGAGGGGAAGGGTGAAGTAAAGAGCTGCAAAGTCAATTGGTGAAAGAGGTAAAAGGTTGGAGAAAGAAGAATCTGAAAGGAGAGCACAGAAGACCATGAAAGAAAGGGAAGAGGGAGGAGCACCAGAGGGAGGTGATGGGCAGTTTAGGCGATAAGGTGAGAGAGGGAAATGGTAATGGGGAATGGTGAAGTGGGGGCAGTAGGCAATTATTAAAAGGATCACAAAATCATATTCATACCATCAGGTTGGAGGCTACCCAGACAGAATATAAGGTGTTGTTCCTCCAACCTGAGTATGGCCGTATCGTGAATGGGAAGTAGAATTGAAATGGGTGGCCTCTGAGAATTCCACTTTTTGTGGTGGATGAAGCAAAGTTATTTGATGAAATGGTCTCTCAATCTACGTTGAGTCTCACCAATATACAGGAGCATTCCTACACCAGGAGCACAGGCTACAGTAGATGACACCAACAGACTTGCAGGTAAAGTTTTGCTTCACCTGGAAGGACTGTTTAGTGTGGGAGGGTTAGGGGCAGGTATAGCACTTGTTCTGCTTGCTAGGATGAGTATCAGGAGGGAGATCAGCGGGGAGGGGTGAATGGACAAGGGAGTCACATAGGGAGCAATCCCTGCAGAAAGCAGAAAATGGGGGTGGAGGAAGGGAAAGATGTGCATAATGGAGGGACGATGAGGATAAGAGGAACCCTGTCTCTGGTGTGGCAGCAGGAGGATAGGTTGAGGGCAGATTAACACGAAGTGAAAGTGGTGCAGGTGAGGGCAGCTGTTCTGGAATGAAAAGCCTCATCCTGAGAGCAGATGGGGCTGGGATAGAGGAAATGAGAGAAAGGAATGGCATTTTTCTGGATGAAAAGCCATGGTTCTCTCCTATCAGAATCTCCCTTCTCCAGTCCTTTATCTCTTTCACCAATCAACTTCTCAACTGTTTACTTCACCCCTCCTCCTCTCCAGGTTTCACCTATTACTTCTCAGCTTGTGCTTCTTCCTCTCCTCTCCTCCTTGGTGTGATTCCTTGTCCCTTCTTTTCCAGTCCTGATGAAGAGTCTTGACTGAAACATCACCTGTTTACCCTTTTCCAGAGATGCTGCCTGGCCTACTGAGCTCCTCCAGCATTTTGTGTGAATAGCTCAATAGGCATCCAAAGGATTAAATGCAGCAAAAAAGATTATCATCTATAAAATAAATGGGGGAGGAAAAGGCTCAAAATATTTAGCAACAAGCTGATCAAGTATGACATACTCTATATGAATTCTTCAGCCTGACAAGAACATCACCTAAACACAAGGATTCCCCTTACTGAGAAATAAGTCATAGAGTCAATACTAACTCATCCATGCCAACCAAAATATGCAAATCCCATTTTCCTGCATTTGGCCCATATCCCTCTGTTCCTTTTCTATCCAAATGTTTCTTGAATGTTGTGATTGTATCTGTTTCTACCACCTGCTCTGACAGCTTGTTCCATATACTCCCAACCATTGTTTAAAAACTTACTCCTCAGATCACCTTTAAATATTTCTCCTCTCACCTTAAATCTACTGCCTTAGGTTTTGAACCCCGCTACCCTTGGGCAAGAACTATGACCATCTCCCCTAACTATGTCCCTCATAATTTTATAAACATCTAAAGTCACCTTTTAGTCTCCTGAACTCCAGTAAGAGCCATCTCAACCTATCTATTTTTCCTTGTAACTAAAATCTAAGAACTGAAGAGAATATAGTAAGACTAATTTGGTAGTCAGCATTCTCTGGAAGGAGCATTCCAAAAGACCTCTCAACCAATGTTTTGTCCTTGATTGCACCTTACAGCAAACAATCCTGTCCTGTCTGTCAGTAGACCAAAATATAAAGATGAAAAGGTCATATACTGTATCATTTGAAAAGCAGCAGAGTTTCAGGGGCAGAAGCCAACCCTAAAGCACAGCAGTGAAGAACTTTACACATTCACATCTTCCATTTTTTACATCTTACGAGGAAAAAGTCAGGGGGCCACAGTGACACATCTGCTGACCATTTTCAAGAAATGAATCCAAATATGGTAAACATTGCAGAGCAATGAGCTAAATATTGGCCCATCCTTCTCCTTCAGCCCCAATATCCTGACCTTTTCAAACTGGTCCTGCGTCAAACAGCAGCTCATTCCTTGCTCTCAGGTGCGGGCCCCCCTACCTCAGGTCCGCTCTTTCAAATCAAAAGGAAATTGATCAATAGGAACCAGACCAATAGGAAATTATTCTACCTTGGTCTTAATAGTATACATACCATGTGTACGTTTGGAGGCTGATCTCCAACTCATTGTATATGAGAGTAGGGTGCTACAGTAGTGTAACAGTTGGCACGACACTATTACAGCTTATGGTATGAGTTCAACCCCTGTGACTTCTGTAAGAAGGTTGTATATTCTTCCTGAAGAATACATACGTTTTCTCCGGGTGCTGCAGTTTCCTCCCACAGTCCGAAGACTTACTGATTAATAGGGAAATTGGTCATTGTAAGTTGTCTCGGGATTTGATAAGGGCTGAATCAGGGTTGTCGCAAGTTGCTGGGCGTGTGGCTCAAAAGGCTGGAAGACCATAAGACATAGGAGCAGAATTATGCCATTTGGCCTGTCGAGTCTGCTCTGCCATTCATCATGGCTGATCCATTTTTCCACTCAGTTCCAATCTCCTGCCTTTTTCCTGTATCTCCTCATATCCTGACCAATCAAAAATCTATCAGCCTCTGCCTTAAATTTACATAAAGACTTGGCCTCCACAGCTGCCTGTGGCAAAGAATTCCACAGAATTACCACTCTCCAGCTAAAGAAATTCCTCCTCATCTCAGTTCTAAAAGGACCTCCTTATATTCTGAGGCTAAGGCTCTCCAGCCAGAGGAAAGAAACAGCCTTTCCATATCCACTCTATTAAGGCCTTTCACCATTCGATAGGTTTCAGTGAGGTCACCCCTCATTCTTTTGAATTCTGGCGAATACAGCCCCAGGGCCATCAAACACTCATCATATGACAAGCCAATCAAACCTGGAATCATTTTCATGAACCTCCTTTGAACCCTCTCCAGTTTCAGCACATCCTTTCTGAGATAAGGGGCCCAAAACCGCTCACAATACTCCAAGTGAGGCCTTATCAGTGCTTTATAGAGTCTCACCATTACATCCTTGCTTTTATAACCTAGTCCTCTTGAAATGAATGCTAACATTGCATTTGCCTTCTTCACCACAGACTGAACCTGCAAATTAACCTTTCGGGAATTCTGCACAAGAACTCCCAAGTCTCTTTGCACCTTGGTTTCTTTGTATTTTCTCTCCATTTAGAAAATAGTCAACTCTTTCTTTTCTTCTACCAAAGTGCATGACCATAAGATTCCTGACAGTATATTCCATCTGCCATTTATTTGCCCATTCTACTAATCTGTCTAGGTCCTTCTGTAGCCTCTCTGCTTCCTGAAAACTATATGCCCCTCTTTGTATTGTCTGCAAACTTTGCAACAAAGCCATCAATTTCATCATCTAAAGTATTAATGTATAGGTAAAAAGAATCAGTCCCATCAGGGGACTCCTGTGAAACACCACTAGTCACCGGCAGCCAGCCAGAAAAGACTCCCTTTATTCCCACATTTTGCCTCCTGCCAGTCAGCCACCGTTTTATCCATGGTTGAATCTTCCGTGTAATACCATGGGCTCTTAGTTTGTTAAAAAGCCTTGTGCAGCACCTTGTCAAAGGCCTTTTGAAAATCCAAGAACACAACATCAACTGATTCTCCTTTATCTATCCTGCTTCTTATTCCTTCAAAGAATTCCAACAGATCTGGCAGGCAAGATTTTCCCTTGAGGAAGTTGTTCTGACTATGGCCTATTTTATCATGTGCTTCCAGGTACTCTGAGACCTCATCCTTAATAATCAACTTCCCAACCACTGAGGTCAGACTAACTGGCCTATAGTTTCCTTTCTTCAGCCTCTCTCCCTTCTTGAAGAGTGAAGTGACATTTGCAATTTTCCAGTCTTCTGGAACCATTCCAGAATCTAGTTATTTTTGAAAGATCATTACTATTGCCTCCACAATCTCTTCACCCACCTCTTTTAGAACCCTGTGGTGTACGTCATCTGGTCTAGGTGACTTAGCTACCTTCAAACCTTTCAGTTTCCCAAAAACCTTCTCCCTAGTAATGATGACATAACACTTCATGACCCCTGGCACCTGGAAGTTCCACCATACTGTTGGTGTCTTCCACAGTGAAGACTGATGCAAAATGCCAAATCATTCTACTCTTACCCTCATTGGCATGTGGCACAGGCAGCAATCCATAGATTACTATGCTGGAGGTCCTGTTTCTCAACTTTCTGCCTAGCTCCCTATAATCTCTCTTCAGGGCCTCCTCACCTTGCCAATATGCACCAATGCTCACCCTCAACCTTGATATTGCCATGGATGCGATCTGAGACATCCCTGATCCTGGCACCAGGGAGACAGCATACCATGTGGATATCTCAATCACTCCCACAGAACCTCATCTCTCATCCTCTGACAAAGGAATCTCCTATCAACACTGCAGTCCTCTTCACCTCTGTGCTCTTCTGAGCCACAGTACCACACCCAGTGTCAGAGACCCAGTCACTGTGGCTCCCCTTTCCCCCACCCCACCCCCAGCAGATTGTTTCCCTCAATAGTATCTAAAGTTATATACTTATTGAAGGGAACGGCCACAGGTGTACTCTGCATTGGCTGTGCATTTCCCCTCCTTCTCCTGTGTCCTGCATCCTAGGGGTGATTACTTCCCTGTGTAGCTTCTGTCTATCACCTCCTTATTCTTCTGTGTGAGTCGAAGGTCATCGTGCTGCATTTCGGTCCACCTGGTGCAGATGTGTTTATCTAAGAGCCTAGATGTTTCCCAGACTTCCCACATCCCACACAGAGTATAAAACACTGCCCCTGGAGCCATTCTCACTAATCTACTACTGTATTCCCTAACAAATAAGGACAGAGGGGGAGAGAGAGATAGAGATACACCAAGAGAGATACTTACAAGAAAATGTACCTCACCCAAACCTGATTTCACCTAAGCCTGATGAGCCAAAGCCACTCTAAAGACTGGAACACTCCAAAAGAATGGCCGCTCCATTTGCACTTGAATTATTCTTGTTCGACCTTTCTAATGAATCCCTCTTACTGATTTGTCACTCCTCAAATCAGGAAATCTCCCGCAAAAACCTGCCTTCAAAATCTCAATCACCACCCTGATTTTTTTTAAAGTAACTCTTTTCACGCACCCCTGGTGTGGATTGTCCATCTCAGAGAAAACTGGCTCAAAGCTCTGCTTTTTCAACCTTGTACGCAGACCTAACTGAAAGATAGCTCTTTTTTTGTGCACTATGGCTTGCTGATTGGTTTCTTCAAAATCTCAATCACCACCCTGATTAGAAAGTAGCTCTTTTCACGCACCCCTGGTGTGGATTGTCCTATTCAACGCTGTATCTCTAAATAAATGAATAGTTCTTCCTGCGGCACAATCAGTGGCAGGAGCAGCACACAGTGACAAGATTTCTCGCAGGTCAGTGATGCTCGTCAAAAGGAGAGCTTCACGGGGGTTCAGGCTCATTCCAACAGCCTAGTCAATGGTGGGAGCAGTACACAGTGATGAGGTTTCGGGCAGATCGACGCTTGTTTAAAAGTACGAAAGGGACAAGTGAGGTGGCCGTTGTTGGGAGTAGGCCAGTGGTGAGAATAGGAGTGTCAGGCATTGGCTCTGGGTGAGTTTCCATTAAGGTTCGTTTGTTGAGGTTATGATACCTAGTGTAATAAATGGCCATTGTGTCTTCTTCGTGCCGGATATTGTGAGTCCTGGGAGACCCAGAATCTCCCCAAGGAACTACAACTATGTGAAGTGCATTCAGCTGCAGCTCCTGGAAGATTGTGTTAGGAATCTGGGATAGCAGCTGGATAACATTCGGCTTATACAGTCGAGTGAGGAGATAATCAGAGTTACAGTGAACTAGTCACCCCTAAGCTGCAGGAGATGAGTAGCTGGGTGACTGTCAAAAGTAATGGGCAGTTAGTGCAGAAAACCCCTGTGGCCATTCCCCTCAATAATAAGTATACCACTTTGGATTCTGTCATGGAGGATGACCTCCTTAGGGAATGCCATGGATTCCAGGTTACTGGCACTGAGCGTGGCTCCATGGTGCAGAAGGGAAAGGAGGAGAAGAGGGGAGCAGTAGTGATAGGGGACTCAATAGTCAGGGAAATGGACAAGAGATTTTGTGGACATGAACAGAACACCTGAATGGTACAGTACGTTGCCTCCCAGGTGCCAGGGTCAGGGACATCTTGGATCACATCCACAGCATTTTGGAGAGGGAGAGAGAGAAGCCAGATGTCTTGGTACATATTGGTACCAATGACATAGGAAGGAAAAGCAGAGGGGTCCTGAAAAGAGAATTTAGAGAGCTAGGCAGAAAGCTGAGAAGCAGGACCTCCAGGTAGTAATTTTTGGATTGCTGCCTGTGTCCAGCAAGTCTCTTCCCCCCCCCCCCCCCACCTTTTAAATCTATCCTCAGCTTTTTTTCTCCAATCCTGTCGAAGGGTCTCGGTCTGAAACATCAACTGTATTTTTTTGCATAGCTGCTGCCTGGCCTGCTGAGTTCCTCCAAAATTTTGTGTGTGTTGGTTTGGCAGCTTAATGCGTGGCTGAGAAGCTGATGCAGTGAGCAGGGCTTCAGGTTCTTAGATCATTGAGATCTCTTCCAGGGGAGGTATGACCTGTACAAAAGTGATGGAATGCACTTTAACCCAAGGGTTCAAGACCAGTATTCTCACAGGCAGTTTTGTTAGAGCTGGTGGGATGGTTTAAGCTAATTTTGCAGGGGGTTGGGAACCAGAGTGAAGGATAGGACAGATGTTAAAAAAGCAGTCAGACTGTCAAGAAGGGCAGGCAACTGATAGGACAAAATTATAGCCAGTGCATTAGGGATGCAGAATTGAAAAGGGTAGCAAATACAGTACTCAGTGTTATATCTCAATGCATGGAGCATAAGAAATAAGGTGAATGATCTTGTTGCACTCCTTCATATTGTCTGGTATGATGTTGTGGCCATCACTAAATCATGGCTAAATCATGGAATTTGTTACCATGGGCAGCAGTGGGGGCCAAATCATTGGGTGAAGCTGAGGAGGGGATAAAAAGGATCTGCCATGATTGAATAATGGAGCAAACTCTGTGGGCCAAACTGTTTATTTCTGCTCCTATGTCTTGTGGTCTAAACATTACCAAAGCATCCTTTGCCACCCTTTCCCAATTCACAACAAGTCCTCTTGTCAACAAAGACCAGTGGCTAGTATCAGGAGCATGGACTGTTTTCCACATTTGGGATCCAATTCTCATTAAAGGCAGTATTGACCATGAAATTCATTATTGCCTCCAGTACAGCAACACAGCTTTTGGCCAACCGACGAATAGTATTTGGATACAAAGACTGCAAACTTGACAAAAACAATAGGCTTTTCAGGCAGCAGTGATACCCTCACTCCTGCTTAAGAGGTACTTATTCTCAGGGCTTTGGGAAGGTACCTCTTAACACTATCTTCCTGTAGCCATCTGAATTCAATGGCAGGACCAGCAAAGCTACTTCAAGTTCCTCTTTTTTTTAAAAAAAAAGCTCTTCACATTCTGCAAGACAAATTTGTTCTCTTTCCATTCAGATCTCTTTCCATTCTTACCTTAAACCTTTGTTCTCTAATTTTTTTAATTTAATTTTTGATTTACCTCAGCTATGCCCCTCTTGGTATTATATACCTTTGTACCTCTATAAAATCACCCTCCATCTCCTACACTCCAATGTACAAAGGCCTTACCTGTCCAGCCTCTCCCTATAACTGAGGCCCTCGTCAATAGATCATCATTCACTGTTTTCATTTTCAAATGTTTTTATTAATTATTATTGAAGATTGACAAAAAAAGATACATTAAGTCAATGTCATTATGTGCAATAAGGAATTAAATTAGCAAATAACAATTTAACAAAGCTAAGCAATATATCAATAATAATAAAAAAGTAAAGTGTTAATATTTTTTGAAAGAAAAAGAAGGGGGGAGAAAAGAACCCCTACTAACTAAAAGAAAGCGAAAAAAAAAACCCCATTGGGAGCTCAACCCCAGAGCTATACATCACACAAGCTTCCATTAAAAAAAATCAATCCGCCAACTCAAATCCACTTAAAGAAAAATCGGAGGGAAACTATATTAATTAACTCAAATCAGATGATAGTAGCAGGTGAATGAACCTTTTCTCAAAATCGAATCGAGGACCAAAAGTTTGACTTCTGATTTTCTCCAAACTAAGACATAACATCACCTGAGAAAATCATTGTATCAAAGTAGAAGCAGAAGTATCTTTCCATTTCAACAAAATAGCCCTTCTGGCCAATAATGTAACAAATGCAATTACATGTTGGTCTGATGAAGAAATACCATGAATATATTGAGGGATTATACCAAATAAAACTGACAATTTATTAGGTTGTAAATTAATTTTAAAGCTTTAGAAATTGTAGAGAAAATAGACTTCCAAAAATGTTTCAATACAGAACACGACCAAAACACATGTGTCAATGTGGCTGTCTCGGTTTTACATCTGTCACAGTGACTATCAACATTAGGAAACATTTTAGACAGTCTCTCCTTTGTCAAATAGTAACAATGTACAATTTTAAATTCAATTAAAGAGTGATTGGCACAAATCGAAGAAGAATTGAACAACTTCAAAATCCGCAACCAATCTTCTGTTATCAAAGTCATGTTAAGCTCTCTCTCCCAATCTTGCTTAATCTTAAATGAAGGATAATTGTGCTGCTATAACAATAAATTATAAATTTTCCCAATAAAACATTTCACTAAAGGATTTGTTTTTAAAATAATATCTAACAGGTCAGAATCTTGTATCTATGGAAAATTACTTAAGTATTGTTGTAAGGATTGTCTGACTTCTTAGTTAAGGGATATTTTGAAATACATACAAAAATTTTGGTAAAATCCTCATTTTAACTGCATGAATTCGACCGACTAACGAAAATGTAAGTGGATTCCATCTACAAAATAATTGCTTCATAAAATCCACTAAAGGAACCAAATTAGCTTTATAAAGATCTTTATGATTTTTAGTGATAATAATACCTAAATATTTAAATAACTCTAAAAGGAATGTCATCATATATAGAAACAGAATCAATTAGGGGAAATAACTCACTTTTATGAAGCCTTAGTTTATATCCCGAAGACTTTCCAAAATCATTTAATAGTTTCAATAAACTAGGAATAGATTCTTCAGGATTCAAAATATAAACTAAAAGATCATCAGCATAAAGAGAGATCTTATGAACAGTCCCATTTATAAAAAAATCCATGAATATTTTTAGCTTCATGAAGTGTAATAGCCAAGGGTTCCAGCACAAAGTTAAATAACAAAGGACTTAACAGAATCCTTGTCTCGCACTCCGTGAAAGCCAAAAAAAAGGAGATCTGCGATTGTTGGTAACGACAGTAGCAATAGGGCTTTTATATATCATTATAATCCACTTATTAAAGTTAATACCAAAGCTGAATTTCTCTAAAACATTAAGTAAGTATTTCCATTCAACTCTGTCAAATGCCTTTTCAGCATCAAGAGAGACAACACATTGGGGAGCCTTAGAAAAGGATGAATATATAACATTTAACCATCGCCAAACATTAGAAAAGGAATAATGGCCCTTTGCAAAACCTGATTGATCTTGAGAAATAATTTTAGCAAAAATTCTCCAGCCGATTAGCCATTATTCTTAAAGAACTTTAGCATCCACATTTAATAATGAAATAGTTCTACATGAAGCACAGTTGGTAGAATCTTTATCTTTCTTAAGAACTAAAGAAATAGAAGCTTCATAAAATGTGGGAGGTAACTCTCCTATCAAAAAAGAAGCTTTAAGCGTTTCCAACATATATGAAGAGTGCAATTTTTCAAATTTTTTTATAAAACCCTACAGAATAACCATCCAGTCCAGGAACTTTACCAGACTGCGTTGGAAAAAATAGCTTTCTGAATTTCGCTTTCAGTAATATGAGCACCAAGAGTTTGTTGATCTTCAGCAGAAATTTGAGGAAAATCAATCTTTTGTAAAAAGGCATCCAATTTAGAAGAATCAACTGGAAACTGAGATTTATAAAGTTCAATATAAAAGTATTGAAAAATTTTATTAGTATCTTCATAATTGTATGCTAAACTACCATCTCCCTTATGAATTTTTAAAATTTGTCTTTTAGCTCTTGCTGCTTTTAATTGAGATGCTAATAGCTTATTATTTTTATCTCCAAACACATAAAATTGACTTTTCAATTTAAGCAAATTTCTTTCAATAGGATAAGTTAATAATAAATTATATTGTGATTGGAGTTCAACTCTTTGTTTAAATAAATCTCTGTTAGGAGAGACTGCATAAGTATTATCCAAGTCTTTAATTTGTTTGGAAATTTTATCTAACTCTGTTTCTGTCTATTTCATAAGCTTAGCTGAATAGGAAATTATCTGACCATACAAATATGCTTTAAATGAATCCCATATAATCAATTTCGATACATCTCCCATATTGTTAAAAAGAAAAAAAATCTTTTATCTGAGTTTCAATAAATTTGACAAAGTCCAGACTTTGTAATAATTTTTCTGGAAAACGCCAAGGCAAATTTGCAATAGCAACATCATTCAATTCAAAAGCTAAACTTAAAGGTGCATGATCTGAAAGAACTATAGCATCATATTCACATTTCTGGACTTTGGACAAAATCAAGGATCAACTATAAAGTAATCGATTCTCGAATATTTTTTGTGAACATGTGAAAAAAAGAATAATCTCTATCATTAGGATGTAAATGTCTCCAAATTTCAACCTGGCCAAAATCAATTAGAAGAGAGTTAATAAGTGATGCAGAATAACTCAGAAGCCATTGATTAGTTGAACTCTTGTCAATCAAAGGGCTTAAACAACAGTTAAAATCACTACCCATTAACAACATACAGTGCCATTTCCTGGCACATCCGAACCGGCTCACAATTAGATAGCCTACAGGGGTTTGCGAGCACAGAGCTTTGGAGCCTCTGCGCCATGGGGGGCAGGTTGAGGGAGGCTTAAAAGTGAGGCTGAGGATTTCGAATAAAGTTTTTTTCCTGCGACTGCAGTTACCGACTCCGTGTCGTAATTTTAGCGCTGCGTGTAGCACACCGCTACAATACACTCATTTAAGTCCAGCAATAAAGCAAATACATTTTTTAAAAAAGGATCATCTACATTAGGTCCATATAGGTCCAATTTTTCCATTACAAATTGTTCCTTTAACAATTAAAAATCTACCATTAATATCTGACAGAATGTCTTCTTGGATAAATAAAATATTAGATTTAATAAAAATAGATACTCCCTTTGTTTTATTTTGACAAGTAGCGTGAAATTGAAAGCCCTTCCACATTTAAAAAAATTATTTTGATTGCCCATTTTAGAACATAGAACATAGAATAGTACAGCACATTACAGGCCCTTCGGCTCACAATGTTGTGCTGACCCTCAAACCCTGCCTCACATATAACCCCCCCCCACCTTAAATTCCTCCATATACCTGTCTAGTAGTCTCTTAAACTTCACTAGTGTGTCTGCCTCCACCACTGACTCAGGAAGTGCATTCCACGCACCAACCACTCTCTGAGTGAAAAACCTTCCTCTAATATCCCCCTTGAACTTCCCTCCCCTTAACTTAAAGCCATGTCCTCTTGTACTGAGCAGTGGTACCCTGGAGAAGAGGCACTGGCTGTCCACTCTGTCTATTCCTCTTAACATCTTGTACACCACTATCCTGTCTTCTCTCATTCTCCTTCTCTCCAAAGAGTAAAGCCCTAGCTCCCTTAATCTCTGATCATAATCCATACTCTCTAAACCAGGCAGCATCTTGGTAAATCTCCTCTGTACCCTTTACAATGCTTCCACATCCTTCCTATACTGAGGCAACCAGAACTGGACACAGTCCTCCAAGTGTGGCCTAACTAGAGTTTAATAGAGCTGCATTATTACATCATGTCTCTTAAACTCTATCCCTCGACTTATGAATGCTAACACCCCATAAGCTTACTTAATTACCCTATCTACCTGTGAGGCAACTTTCAGGGATCTGTGGACATCTACCCCCAGATCCCTCTGCTCCTCCACACTACCAAGTATCCTGCCATTTACTTTGTACTCTGCCTTGGAGTTTGTCCTTCCAAAGTGTACCACCTCACACTTCTCCAGGTTGAACTCCATCTGCCACTGCTCAGTCCACTTTTGCATCCTATCAATGTCTCTCTGCAATCTTTGACAATCCTCTACACTATCTACAACACCACCAACCTTTGTGTCATCTGCAAACTTGCCAACCCACCCTTCTACCCCCACATCCAGGTCATTAATAAAAATCACGAAAAGTAGAGGTCCCAGAACAGATCTTTGTGGGACACCACTAGTCACAACCCTCCAATGTACTCCCTCCACCACAACCCTCTGCCTTCTGCAGGCAAGCCAATTCTGAATCCACCTGGCCAAACTTCCCTGGATCCCATGCCTTCTGACTTTCTGAATAAGCCTACCATGTGGAACCTTATCAAATGCCTTACTAAAATCCATGTAGATCACATCCACTGCACTACCCTCATCTATATGCCCGGTCACCTCCTCAAAGAACTCTATCAGGCTTGTTAGGCACGATCTGCCCTTCACAAAGCCATGCTGACTGTCCCTGATCAGACCATGATTCTCTAAATGCCCATAGATCCTATCTCTAAGAATCTTTTCCAACAGCTTTCCCACCACAGACGTAAGGCTCACTGGTCTATAATTACCTGGACTATCCCTACTACCTTTTTTGAACTAGGGGACAACGTTCGCCTCCCTCCAATCCTCCGGTACCATTCCCGTGGTCAATGAGAACATAAAGATCCTAGCCAGAGGCTCAGCAATCTCTTCCCTTGCCTCATGGAGCAACCTTGGGAATATTGTGTCAGGCCCCGGGGACTTATCCGTCCTAATGTATTTTAACAACTCCAACACCTCCTCTTCCTTAATATCAACATGCTTCAGAACATTAACCTCACTCATATTGTCCTCACCATCATCAAGTTCCCTCTCATTGGTGAATACCAAAGAGAAGTATTCATTGAGGACCTCACTCACTTCCTCAGCCTCCAGGCACATCTTCCCATTTTTATCTCTAATTGGTCCTACCTTTACTCCTGTCATCCTTTTGTTCTTCACATAATTGTAGAATGCCATGGGGTTTTCCTTTACCCTACTCACCAAGGCCTTCTCATGCCCCCTTCTTGCTCTTCTCAGCCCCTTCTTAAGCTCCTTTCTTGCTACCTTATATTCCTCAATAGACCCATCTGATCCTTGCTTCCTAAACCTCATGTATGCTGCCTTCTTCCACCTGACTAGATTTTCCACTTCACTTGTCACCCATGGTTCCTTCACCCTACCATTTTTTATCTTCCTCACGGGGACAAATTTATCCCTAACATCCTGCAAAAGATCCTTAAACATCGACCGACCGCATGTACATTTCCCTGCAAAAACATCATCCCAATTCACACACATCAAGTTCCAGCTTTATAGCCTCATAATTTGCCCTTCCCCAATTAAAATTTTTCCTGTCCTCTCTGATTCTATCCTTTTCCATGATAATGCTAAAGGCCAGGGAGCGGTGACCACTGTCCCCCAGATGCTCACCCACTGACAGATCTGTGACCTGACACGGTTTGTTACCTAATACTAGATCTAGTATGGCATTTCTCCTAGTCGGCCTGTCAACATACTGTGACAGGAATCCATCCTGGACACACTTAACAAACTCTGCCCCATCTAAACCCTTGCAACTAAACAAGTGCCAATCAATATTAGGGAAGTTAAAGTCACCCATGATAACAACCCTATTATTTTTGCGCCTTTCCAATATCTGCCTCCCAATCTGTTCCTCAGTATCTCTGCTGCTATCAGGGGGCCTATAGAATACCCCCAGTAGAGTACCTGCTCCCTTCCTGTTCCTGACTTCTACCCATACTGACTCAAAAGAGGATCCTGCTACATTATCCACCCTTTCTGCAGCTGTAATAGTATCCCTGACCAGTAATGCCACCCCTCCTCCCATTTTCCCCACTCTCTATCCCTTTTGAAGCACTGAAATCCAGGAATATTGAGAATCCATTCCTGCCCTGGTACCAGCCAAGTCTCCATAATGGCCACTACATCATAATTCCATGTATGTATCCAAGCTCTCAGTTCATCACCTTTGTTCCTGATGCTTCTTGCATTGAAGTACACACACTCTAGCCCTTCTACCTTACTACCTTTACACTCTTTTATTCTGCTTCTTTTTCATCAAAGCCTCTCTATATGTTACATCTGGCTTTACTCCATGCACTTCTTTCACTACTCTATTGCTTTGGGTCCCATCCCCCTTGCAAATTAGTTTAAACCCTCCTGAACCATGCTAGCAAACCTACCTGCAAGGATATTGCTCCCCCTCGAGTTCAGGTGCAACACATCCAATCTGTACAGGTCCCACCTTCCCCAGAAGAGATCCCAATAATCCAAAAATCTAAGACCCTGTGCCCTGCACCAACTCCTCAGCCACACATTCAACTGCCATCTCCTCCAATTCTTACCATCACTATCACGTAGCACTGGCAGCAATCCTGAGAACACCACCCTTGAGGTCCTGTTCTTCAGCCTTCTGCCTAGTTCCCGAAACTCACACTTCAGGACTTCATCCCTCTTCCTGCCTAAGTCGTTGGTACCAACATGTATCACGACTTCTGGTTGCTTTCCTTCTCATAACAGTATGTCATGCACCCAGTCAGAGACATCCTGGATCCTGGCACCCGGAAGGCAATACCCCATGCATTTTGTTATGCGTTTCTTGAACAAAAATTATATTGGGTTGGAATCAATTAATGATTTTTAAAGTCTTCTTTCGCTTAATAGCGTGATTCCAACCACATACATTCCAACTTACAACATTTATCTGTTTAATTGCCATAAAAAAAATATTTAACACATAAATGCGCATAAATTTAACACATAAACACATACCAGCGCAGGCTAATCAAAACTGGTGGTGATAAGTACAACCATACACAAAATATGCATGCTTTGGTACTCCGTAATGGGAAAAAAATACCAAAAAGAAAACTAAAATTAATCTTACAATTGATCCTGTAAATCAAAATTAACCCCAATCCTCCCACCACCCCAAAAAGCCTGAAATTCAGCAAAAAAAAGCCAAAATGTATCCCCATAGAGTAAAAAAAGAGAGAGACTCCACAAGCTGCCCATTTTATAATAGTGGTTTTAAAAAGCTTTCCTTAATTCCTTCCCCCAGTTACAAAAAAAGACAAGATATGGCCCTAAAATAGAAAAGCCCTGTAAAGGGAAAAAATATTTTGCCAAATATAAAAAGCCTAACGCTACAAAACAACACAACACCATATCAAGTCATGTTAACTGGTTCTTCTGCCCACTTACAGACCTTATTTCTATGCGATATATATGCAATTTAAATATCAATTTACTTCCATTACTTTACAGAGTATTATTGTACTGAAACAATGGACACTGGTAAGGCTAGGTAATCATTAAAACGTGAAACAGATTCCCAGTTGAAATGGTTAACACAATAGGACACAATTTTATGGTGATCAGAAGAAAGTATAGGGATCTCAGAAATGTATTTGTCCTAGACCAGTGGGTACGTAGAAAGATCTACCATGGATAGTCATAGAGGTAGACACAACAAGGATATTCAAAAAACTCCTAAATAGGCTCATAGTGAAAGACGAATAGAATTCTCTGGAGGACAGAAGCATTAAATTAATCGTGAAGTAAATTGAAAGGTAAGCAGAACAACATGGGCCAAAAGATCAGCACTATTCCATTTTTCTCTACAACATCTAGCTCCCCATATCCAGCATAAAAGTTCAGAGAAAAAATAGTTTATATTTAATCCTTAAAAACATGCTGGGGAATGCAAAACTGTCTCCAAGGATGCCAAAACTATAAAATTAAATAAAGATAGAAATACCTATGTAATCTCTAGTGAAGAAAAATCAGCACCATTTTCCATTTAACTGACACACCCAATGAAAAATTTATATATAAGAAAAAAGCCTTATGAACTATGGAAACTATCACTTAATTAATGAAAAAAGGAGAATAAAACAAATAATAAAACAGATAATTAAACAGTCTATCCATTGTCTTAATTCACCCAGTAGACCAAACAGATTTTGAAAAGTCATTCATCATTGACATCGAAAGGTTCATATCTTCTTTAAATGGTCGATCAATCAAAGGACATCTTAAGCAAATCAAAAATATTCAAAGCTTATCTTCTTTCCGAAAGAATGATTATTCAGCAGACCTAAAATCATTTAAATCTCAGCTAGAACCGGAATAGAGTTAACATAGTCCAGCGCCTCTTTGGGGTCCAGAAAAACACGTAGAGTCAAATCTTTGGGAAATAATTTTAATCGGGCTGGATATTGAAGTGAAGGGAATAATCCCTTATCATAGGCTATCTTCATGGTTGGAACGAATTTAGACCACAGAGCCATAACCTCCCATGGATAATTTCATAAAAACGAAGCTCGGAACCTTTAAATTCAAAAACTTTTTGGTTCCTTGCATATTTTGTGATTCGGTCTTTAACTTTAAAATGAAGAAAGGAGACCGAAACTGACCTTGGTCTATCTTGGCAAGATGTCGCAGTAAAAATTCTATGTGCTCTTTCGATGTCAGGAGGTTGAGATAAAATATCCGGAAACAGAGATTGAAACAGGTTAGCAAAATAGTCTAATAAATCTCCAGTCTCTGATCCTTCCTTCAATCCAACAATTCGAATATTATTCCGACGAGATCTTGATTCGAAATCGATAATCTTCTGTTGTGACTTCTCCAGATGCGCTGATATTTCTGCAATTTGCTGCTTCGCCTCTTTAAGTTCAGAATTCAGAGAAATAACGTTTTCCTGCACAAATTGAAAACTCTGTCATAACAACTTCATCTCAGAAGAGGTAGCATCAAGTTTTACCATGTTGTTGTCTATCTTCTTATCAAGACCCATCAACGAATTCTCTAAACGTTCGACCCAGGCTGGTGTTTCCTCAGACTTTTTCCCTTTTCCATTGCTGGATTCAGGAAGCTGCTTTCCACTTCTGAAAGATTGTGACATAGTAACAACTGTTCTCCTCTAAGATCCGACAAATAAAAGTTAAAAATTCAAAGTTTAAACTGGGGAAAAGGAAGAATTAATTGCAGCCACACAGATCTTGTGTCACTCCATTAGACAGTAGGCGGAGTCTCTCACTATTTTCATTCACTTCAACAAGATTCCATCACCAGTTTTACTTCCAGCCCCCTCCCCTTTCAGCATTTTGAACAGACCATTTTTTTCATTGCTCCTTACAGCCTTTCTATCCCCACCAACTACTTCCTTTAATGCAATAAGTTCCCCTGAGACTGCAGGAGATGCAATGTCTGCCTTTTCACCTCTGCCCTTCCCACTACCCAGGGAATCAATACACAGAACACTGGAGGAACTCACCAGGTCCAGCAGCATATATGGAAGAGAATAAACAGTTGACATTTTGGGCCAAGACCCTTTATCAAGTCCCGGCCTATCTGCAGAATCTCTTGAGTACATCCAGAGAATCAAACAGTCCTTTGAAGTGAAACAATGATTCAGTTGCACTTCAAATCAAGAGAGCTATATTCAGTGTTCACAATAATGATCTCTACATTGATGAATCCAGTTATTAAAAAAGGATCTTTGACTTGAAACAAAAGCTGCTTCTCTTTCTGGACATGCTACCTGACATGTTTGAGTGATTACTATGTTTTTGTTCTCTAATCAGAAGCTACCATGTGAACATTTTGACATAATATTATGAGCCTTTTGTCATGTGACAACCATGTGGCACCTTGTAAATTTGTCTTTTGAGCAAACAATTATAAAATTGCATTTGATTTATCATAGAGTTCTTCAAAATTGTTTTAGATTTAAAAATCATCATTTTCTTTTCATAAATCCAGACTTCCTTTGCATAATTCTATCTCAAAAGTGTAGTGCCCTATTAGCTTAATAATAGATTCTCAAAATTGAATTGTCCTCTCCCAAAATGTTTTCAGCAACAACTATTTACTGACAAAGAACCCCAGAAAGAAAAAAACAATTAGAAAGTGTCAGACAACAAACCTTAAATTATCAAAATTAAACATTGACAGAAGTCTATGACATATTGGAAGTGAATGTGATTATTCATCAGTTATTTGCCTTAGCTAAGATATCAATCTTAGCAAATTTGCAAAGCCACCATTACTCTGGTCTACTTTCTTTTCCATAATGTGTTATCTTGCCATGCAGGAAAAGAAAGTGAGAATGTTTGAGTTGCTTTTAAACAGGGAAATGAGAAGGGCACGTACATCCAGACATAAAACCCAAGAAACAAAGAAAGAAATAGTATGAGGAGGTGTGTAGTGTACATCTAAATATAATGTGTAGTAAAGTAGGAGTCATTGTGCAATCGCTAGAATGAGAAGGAAAATATGTCATGTCTTTAAATGTTAATGAGTAATATTTGTCTTTCAGATTACAAATGAAATAGTACGTCAAATGGTTGAATCGCAAGGAATGTATAACTTAGACAAACCAGGAGACTTTACTAAAATCGTTGACGTGCAATTAATGGCTGCAATGATCCATCCAGGAGGCGGACGCAATGACATTCCTCAGCGGCTAAAGCGACAGTTCACTATCTTTAACTGTACACTCCCATCCAATGCTTCAATTGACAAAATCTTTGGTAAGTTCTGGTTTGTTTTTGTTCATTATAACAGCTTTGCAACAAATGTTGCCATTATGTTGTTCATTCTACTTAGAAATTCACATGCCACAATTTGCATATATGAATTGTCATTAGGCAAGATGATGACTTGAAAATCAACTGTCAAGTCTTTCCATATGCAGTCATCAACAGGGCTTTTCTGCTGTTCTGCAGTAGCATCTGGAAACCCAGTTGTAAAGTTATAAAAAGCTGATTGTCATGTAATTCATTCCAGGAGATCTACTAACACAGTGTACTCAGCCACATTGCAGAAATCTCTTCAATGCATTTCATAATACCAAGATAAAACTGAACAGAGTAACATTTGACAATATAACTTAGTCATAATTTACTTGAATCCATCCACTTAATGTAGGATTATTGGAGAAAATTTGGAACAGATTAATTCAAGTTCATTTACAATGGGTCAAGTTATAGACATAGAACATTACAGTGCAAAAAAAGACCATTTGCTGCATGATGTCTGTCCTAACCATGAGGCCAATTCCATCTGCCTGCCTGTGGTTCGTAGCTCTCCATTCTCTGTACATGTGCCTACCTAAATGTTTCTTAAATATTGCTATTTTATATGCTTCCACCACCTTTCCCTGGCAGCATGTTATAGGCACCCACCAGTTTCTGTTCATTTTTTTAAAAAAACAACAAATGCCCCTCAAATTTCTTTCAACTTTTTGTCCACTCACTTTAAACCTATGCCTTCCAGTATTTGACATTTCCTTTCTAGGAGAAGGACTCTATCCTACAAAAAAAATGGATAGGTGTATGGACAGGAAAGGAATGGAGGGTTATGGGCTGAGTGCAGGTAGGTGGGACTAGGTGAGAGTAAGTGTTCAGCACGGACTAGAAGGGCCAAAATGTCCTGTTTCCATGCTGTAATTGTTATATGGTTATACATGTGCCTCTCATATTTTATACACTTCTAGCGGGCCTCCTCTCGGCCACCAGTACTGGAAAAAAAACTATGTCTGGACACCCTCCCTATATTTTTCTCCAAACTCTTTAAAATTATGCCCCTTCATATTAGCCATTTCCATCCTGGGTAAAAGTCTCAGGCTATCCACTCAATTTATGCCTCTTATCATCTTCTAGCAGGTCATATTTCATCTTCCTTTACTTCAAAGAGAAAAGCTCTAGCTCGCTGAAACTATCCTCAAACAACATGCTCTCTAATCCAAGCAGCACTCTGCACACTCTTTCAAGATTCCACATTTTCCCTACAAGGAGGTGACCAGAAATGAACATAGATAGATAGATAGATACTTTATTCATCCGCAAGGGGAAATTCAACATTTTTCCAGTGTCCCATACACTTATTGTAGCAAAACTAATTACATACAGTATTTAACTCAGTATAAATATGATATGCATCTAAAATCACCCTCCCAAAAAGCATTAATAGATAGCTTTTAAAAAGTTCTTAAATAGTTTACTAAAATGCATTGAGTGGTAACTTAAGCTCAGTCCTAACCCCGGCACTTAACATGTCTTGCCCCTGGTGGTTGAATTGTAGAGCTGAATGGCGTCGGGGAGTAATGATCTCTTCATCCTGTCTGAGGAGCATTGCATTGACAGCAACCTGCCGCTGAAGCTGCTTCTCTGTCTCTGGATGGTGCTGAGCAGAGCATGTTCAGGGTTTTCCATGATTGACCGTAGCCTACTCAGCGCCCTCCACTCTGCCACCGATGTCATACTCCCCAGTTCTGTGCCCACAACAGAGCCCACCTTCCTTACCAGCTTATTAAGACGTGAGGCATCCCTCTTCTTAATGCTGCCTCCCCAGCACGCCACCACAAAGAAGAGGGCGCTCTCCACAACTGACCGATAGAACATCTTCAGCATCTCACTACAAACATTGAATGACGCCAGCCTTCTGAGGAAGTACAGTCGACTCTGTGCTTTCCTGCACAGGGCATCTGTGTTGGCAGTCCAGTCTAGCTTCTCGTCTAACTGCACTCCCAGATACTTGTAGGTCTTAACCTGCTCCACACATTCTCCATTAATGATCACTGGCTCCATATGAGGCCTAGGTCTCCTAAAGTCCACCACCATCTCCTTGGTCTTGGTGATATTGAGACACAGGTAGTTTGAGTTGCACCATATCACAAAGTCCTGTATCAGTTTCCTATACTCTTCCTCCTGACCATTCCTGACACACCCCACTATGGCCGTGTCATCAGCGAACTTCTGCACATGGCAGGACTCCGAGTTATATTGGAAATCTGATAAAATTCCAATATTATCATAATATTATAATGTGTAATATTATTACACCATATAATATTATATTGTGTAATATTAACATAATATTACAAGTGTGGTCTAACCAGGATTTTATAAAAGCTGCAGCATTACCTCATGGCTCTTGAATTCAAAATTCAAAGCTCAAAGTAAATTTATTATCAAAGTACATCCTGTATATGTTGCCATATACAACCCTGAGATTCATTTTCTATGGGCATACTTAGTAAGTCCATAATAGAATAATAGCCATAATTAAATCATTGAAAGACCACACCAACTTGGGTGTTCAACCAGTGTGCAAAAGATGACAAACTGTGCAAATACAAAAAGAAAGATAAAATAATAATAAATAAGCAATAAATGTCAAGAACATGAGATGAAGAGTCCTTGAAAGTTTTTTAATAACTTAAGGGAGGTTTTAAACTACATGTAATATGGCAGGGGGATGGGAGTCCACACAGGAAAAAGGAAGGAAGTGATGCAGAGACCAAAGCTCGAGTTAGTGAAGAAAAAGGTAAGAGTAGAGTGCAGAAAAGTAAAAAGCAAAAATTGCTTAGGTCACGATGAGTATAAGGGCACTTTATCTAAATGCCCATAGTATTAGAAACAATGTTAGTGAACTTGTGGCACAGTAGATATGTAGAGCTACTAGGACTTGATGTTTCAATCCCAATGATAAAGTCGGCACTCTCGATGTTGGCAGTAAGCTTGGAGTGGTGACGAGGAGGGTAGCTATGTCATCGGGGTCATCAGGTGGGCACCCTCCTTTGATGTTTTGTTGATAAGCCCACGACATCTCCAAAGGGCTCAATGGTGCTACCTGGCATCCCAGATACACCCCCCTCAGTTCCAAACCCTCCTGTCTTCATCTTGCAGCCCAGTTGTTGTCTTTCCTTTTAATCCAAATCCAATTGTTGCTTTCTTCTGCTGCATTTGACAAGGACTTGATTGCTTGTTGGATCAATACCAAGGCATATGATTTAGTGGCCATTACAGAAACCTGGTTGCAAGGTGGAGATGACTGGGAATTAAATATCCAAGGGTATCAGGTAATACAGAAAGATAAGCAGGAAGGCAGAGTGGGTGGGGTGGCGCTCTTGATTAGGGATGAGATCAGGGCGATTGTGAGAAACAATGTAAGATCTATGGAGCAGAATGTTGAGTCCATCTGAGTGGAGATTAAGAATAGTAAAGGGAAATAATTCACTGATGGGTGTTGTCTATAGGCTACCTAATAAAAATATTGCAGTGGCAGAGGCGTTTAACCAAGAAACAACTGAAGTTTATAAGAACAGAATGGCAGTTGTCATGGGGGATTTTAACTTCCATATAGATTGGGTGAATCAGGTTGGTCAAGGAAGTCTTGAGAACTTTATGGAATGCATCCGTGATGGCTTTCTTGAGCAGCATGTTAGTGAACCTACAAGGGAAAATACTATCTTAGATCTTGTCCTGTGCAATGAGGCAGGTAAGATTAATGATCTTGTAGTCAGGGATCCTCTTGGAAAGAGTGATCATAGTATATTTGAATTTTGCATTCAGGTGGAGGATGAAATAGTTAGATCTAAAACTAATGTATTATGCTTGAACAAGAGAGACTACAACAGGATGAGGGAGGAGTTGGCTAATGTGGATTGGGAGCACAGGCTATTTGGTAGGACAGTTGAGGTACAGTGGAATACTTCCAAAGAGATTTTTCACAGTGCTCAACAAAAGTATATTCCAGTCAAAAGCAAGGACAGTATGTGTGGAGAGAGCCAGCCTTGGATAGCTAAGGAAATAAAAGATAGTATCAAATTAAAAACTCATGTGTACAAAGTCGCAAAGAGTAGTAGGAGACTGGGGGATTGGGAAAACGTTAAAAAGCACCAAAGAACGACTAAACAAAAAATAAGGAAAGGGAAGATAGAGCATGAAAGTAAATTAGCACTAAATATAAAAACAGATAGCAGAAGTTTTTCTAAATATATAAAGCAGAAGAGGATGGCTAAAGTCAACATAGGTCCCTTGCAAGAAGGGAAGGGGAAATTGATATTGGGTGATAAGGAAATGGCTGTGGCATTGAACGACTATTTTGTGTTGGTCTTCACAGCAGAAGACACATCTAATATGCCAAAGAAGGATGTTATGGATGAAATGGGAGATGAGGACCTCGATAAAATCACTGCCACTAAAGAGCTAGTGATGAGCAAACTAGAGGACCTGAAGGTAGATAAGTCCCCTGGTCCTGATGGGATGCTTCCCAGGGTGCTGAGGGAATTGGTGGAGGTAGTAGTAGACTTGTTGGTAATCATTTATCAGAACTCTGTAAACTCTGGGCAGGTACAGGTGGATTGGAGGACAGCAAATGTCATGCCACTTTTTTTAAAAGGATGTAGACAAAAAACAGACAACAATAGGCCAGTTGGCTTAACATCTGTTGTTGGAAAAATGCTTGAAGCTGTCATTAAGGAAGAAATAGCGACACATTTAGAAAGGAGTGGTTCCATTAGACAGATGCAGCATGGATTCAGAAAGGGCAGGTCCTGTTTGACAAACTTACTGGAGTTCTTTGAGGACATAATGAGTGCAGTGGATAGAGGAGAACAGATGGATGTTGTATACTTGGATTTCCAGAAAAAGTCTGATAAGGTCCTGCACAAGGGTCTTTTAAATAAGGTACGAATGCATGGAGTCAGTGGAAGTGTAATGGCATGGATAGTGGATTGGTTAACTAATAGAAGACAGAGACTTGGTATAAATGAGTGTTTCTCAATTGGTGGTGAGTGGGGTGCTGCAGGGGTCAGTGTGAGCCCGCAGCTGTTTACCATTTACATTGATGATTTGGAAGAGGGGACTGAGTGTAGCACAGCAAAATTTGCTGATGACAGTAAACTGAGTGGAAAAGCAAATTGTACAGAGGATGTGAGAGTTTGCAGAGGGATATAGATAGGTAAGTGAGTGGGCCAAGGTCTGGCAGATGGAATGCAATGTTGATAAATGCAAGATCATCCACTTTGGAAGGAATAATAAAAGAGCAGATTATTATTTAAATGGTGAAAGATTGCAGCATGCTGTTGTACGGAGGGACTTGGGAGTGCTTGTTCATGACTCACAGAAAGTTATTACAAAGGCAAATGGAATGTTGGCCTTCATTGCTAGAGGGATTGAAATCAAGAGCAGGGAGATCATGCTGCAGCTATACAGGGTACTGGTGAGGACGCACCTGGAGTACTGTGTGCAGTTCTGGTCCCCATAATTGAGGAAGGATATACTGACTTTGGAGGCACTTTGGAGGTTCACCAGGTTGATTCCAGGGATGAAAAGGTTAACCTATGAGGAAAGATTGAATTGCCTGGGGCTATGCTCTCTGGAATTCAGAAAAATGAAAGGGGATCTTAAAGAAGCATACAAAATTTTGAAAGGGATAGATAAGATAGAAATAGGAAAGTTGTTTCCATTGGTAGGTGAAACTGGAACTAGGGAACATTGCCTCAAGATTCAGGGGAAAAGATTTAGGACTGAGATGAGAGTGGTGAATCTGTGGAATTCTCTGCCCAGGGAAGTAGTTGAGGCTTCTTCACTAAATATATTTAAGATACAGTTAGATGAATTTTTACATAGTAGGAGAATTAAGGGTTATGGGGGAAAGACAGGTAGATGGTGCTGAATTTACAGACAGATCAGCCATGATCTTATTGAGTGGCAGGGCAGGCTTGATGTGCCAGATGGCCTACTCCTACTCTTGTTTCTTATGTTCTTATGAAAGTGAGTCTGTAGGTTGTAGGAACAATTCAATAATGGAGCAAGTGAAGTTATCCCCTTGGGTTCAAGAGTCTGATGGTTGAGGTGTAATAGCTGTTCCTAAACCTGATGGAGTGAGTTCTGAGGCTCCTGTACCACCTTCTGATGGGAGTAGTGAAAAGAGAGCATGTCCTGGGGGGTGGGGGTCCCTGATGATAGATGCTGCTTTCCTGCAACAGCATTTCATGTAGATATGCTCAATAGTAGGGAGGGCTTTACTTGTGATAGACAGGGCCATATCCTCTACTTTATTTCCTCTATTTTCTCTTTAAGGGCTATACCAGCCTGTGATGCAGTCAGTCAGTACACACTCTACCACACATCTATAGAAGTTTGTCAAGCCCTACTAAACAAGGCCAAAACACCATTCACCTTCTTAACAACCCTACCTACTTGCGCGGCAACTTTGAGGCATCTATGAACATGGACCTCAAGGTCCCTCAGATCCTCCTTACTGCTAAGAAACTTGACATTAATCCTGTATACTGCCTTCAAATTTGACCTTACAATGTAAATTACTTCACACTTTTCTGTATTGAACTCTGCCTGCCACTTCTCAGTCCAGCTTCGCATCCTGTCAATGTCCCTACGACAACCTTCTACAGATCCACAATACCACCAACCTTCATATCATTTGCAAATTTACTAATCCATCCTTCCACTTCCTCATCCAAGTCATTTATAAAATTCACAAAGGGCAAGGGTCCTGGAACATATCCTTGCAGAACATCACTGGTCACCAACCTCCAGGCAAAATGCTCTCCCTCTACAAACACTCTCTACCTTCTATGGGCAAGCCAACTTTACTGGATCCCATGACTTCTGACTTTCTGAAATCCTTATCAAACGCCTTACAGAAGTCCATATACATGACAGCCACAGCTCTAACTTCATCAACATGCTTTGTCACATCATCAAATAATTAAATCAGGCTCATGAGGCATGATCTACTCCATACAAAGCCATGCTGACTATCTCTAGACTATGCTTCTCCAAATGTTTGTAAATCCTGTCTCTAAAAATCTTCTCCATTCATTTGCCCAATGCTGAAGTAAGACTCACAGGTCTATAATTCCCAGGGTTAACCCTACTCCTTTTTTTGAACAAAGCAATAACATCTGTGACCCTCTAATTATCTGGTACTATAGCTGTAGCCAGTGAAGATGCAAAGGTCATCACCAATTCTTTTCCCTTCACATCCCATACTAACCTGGGGAGTATCTCACCTGGCCCCAGGGACTTATCTATCCTAATGTTTTTTAGAAGTTTCAGCACATCCTCTTTCTTAACATCTACATGGTTTAGCATATCAGCCTGATTCACGCTGTCCTCACAGACATCAAGGTCCCTCTCACTGGTGAATCATGAAGCAAAGGACCTCCGCTACCTCCTCTGGCTCCAGGCACATGTTCCCCAAACAGTCCTGCCCTCACACTAGTCATCTTCCTATCCTTCACATAATTTCTCTTAATCTTATTCACCAAGGCCTTCTCATGCCCCCTTCCAGCTCCCCTAAGTCCATTCTTCAACTCCTTCCTGGCAACCTTGTAACTCTCGGGAGCCCTGTCTGATCGTGCTTCCTCCTAACTAGATGTCATATGTCACCTGTCAACCATGATTCCTTCACCCTGCCTCAATGGAACAAACTTATCCAGACTCATAAGAATAAGTATGCATCTTGTGGAAAAGTATTAAAATGGGGGGGGGGGGGCAAATTATGAGAATATTATGTAGGAGAGTTAATTGGAAACAGCTGTTTTTTTGGCAAATCCACTTCTGAAATGTGGAGGATGTTTATTAACTGCATTGAGGCAATGTTCCATGTATGTTCCTATAAGGTGGAAGGACAAGGATAGCTAGGTAAGAGAATCTAGAATGACAACAAGGCAAAAGAAACTAAGCTCAAACAGAGCCCATGAGAATTATAAAGGAGCTAGAAAGGAATTAGGAGGGGCCATAAAATATTCTAGGCAAGTAGGATTAACAAAATTCCCAGGGTATTCTATACATATTTCATAGAGCAAGAGGATAACTAGGGAGACAATAGGACAACTTGAGGATAAACAAGAGAACAAGTGCTCAGAGGCAGAGGATGTTCAAAGTATGTATAGATTATACAACCTTGAGATTTGTCTCCTTACAGTCAACCAAAAAGCAAGAAACCTGAAAGAACCCAATTAAAAATGAAAGACCAACACCCAATGTGCAGAGAAAGAGAGGGGAAACTCAAAACACGCAAACAATAGAAGCAAGTAACAACATTATGAACCAAATTAAGCCCATAAACCAATATCCTGGAGCAGCCGGAGTAGGCCCAAAGCCTCTGTGTAATGTTCATTATATAGCAGGCAAATCACTGGAGAGCTCAGACACGAAGTGTGTAGCAGCCAGAGCAGTTTTATAGCTTCAGTGCCATGGAGAGAAGTGAATGTCGTGGGAAAGCAAGCAGAATTGGCCTGACCCTCGCCTCCGGTCCCGACATCTTGCCTTTCCAGTCTATCTGGGCTGGCGTTTTAAGTGGTCCAAATACTGGGTCATCCCTCACATTAGGATCTGGGCCCCACCACAGCAATACTTTCTTGGCCTAGACTTTGCTACCCAACCTGATCCCTTTCTTAACCTTTTCACATTGGCCTGGTGCTTAAATCAATCCAACTCGCACCTGGTTTAGGTGGCAGATATTGAAACTCCTCTGCCTCGACTCCTCTCCAAACTGCTCACTCCAACTGCATCCCTGACTCTGAAACCATCTCGAATGCATTCCATTCTGACTTTACAATGCACCAGCATGGCTCACCTTTCAAGTCAGCTTCTAAATTAGTACTTCTGAGTCATAGAGTCACAGAGCACTTCAGCACAGAAACAAACCTTTGGTCCATCTAGTGTTTGCTGAACTATTATTTCTGCCTTGACCATTGCTCTCCATACCCCCACCATCCATGTACTGATCCAAATATCTCTTAAATGTTGAAATCAAACCCATATCCACCTCACTTCCACTGGCAGCTTGTTCCACACTCTCAACACCCTCTGAGTGAAGAAATTCCCCTTCAGGTTCCCCTTAAATATTTCACCTTCAGTCCTTCATGTATGAGCTCTACTTCTAAATTTATCCAACCTCAGTGGAAAAAACCCTTCATAAATTTGTAAATCTCAATCAAGTCTCCCCTCATTCTTCTAAGCTCCAGGGAATAAAGTCCTAACCTTTTCAAGCTTGCTCTATAACTCATCCTCAAGTAACAGCAAAATACTTGTAAATTTTCTCTGCACATTTTCAATCTTCTCTTTTTCTTGTTGATAGATGACCGAACTGCACACAATTCTCCAAGTTAGGCCTCACCAGTGTCTTGTACAAATTCAACTAATTTCAAATAAGGCCAATCAATGTAGTGTCATCAGCAAACTTAGCAGATTCCAGCAGTAGGTGGTGACACAGTCATGGGTACACAGAACACAGAGAGTAAAGGAGGGGGCTTAGGACACAGCCCTGAGATGTACCTGTGTTGAGGGTCAGAGGGGCAAAGGTGAGGGAGCCCATTCTTACAACCTGCCAGTGATCTGTCAGGAAGACCAGGATCCAGCTACACAAGGCAGAGTGAAGGCCAAGGTCTCTGAGCTTCTTGTTGAGCCTGGAGGGAATTATGGTGTTGAATGCTGAACTGTAGCCCAAGAACAGCATTCTCACATAAGCACCCCTCTTCCCCAGATGCGTAAGGACGGTGTGAAGAGCTGTGGCTATTGCGTCATCTTTCAATTGGTTGTGTCAGTAGGCAAATTGTAGGTGGTTCAGTGTGGGTGGCAGCATGCTGCAGATGTAGTCCTTGACCAGCCTCTCAAAGTACTTGCTTATTATTGAGGTGAGTGCGACAGGATGCCAGCCATTCAGACATATTACCTTGGGTACCCGCCCTGGGATGCCATCTGTTCCCAAAGCCTCGCGACTGTCCACTCACTGGAAACATCTGCCTGCTTCAGCCTCAGAGATGACCAAGCTGCAGGTCACATCAGCTTCTCTCCTTGGGCTCATTCATGTTGGCAACATTGAATTGAGCGTTAAAAAAAGGGAAAGATTTAGCTTATCTGTGAGAGAGGCTGTGATGTTGGAAACTCCACTACGTTTAGCTTTGAAGTGTGTGATGGTGTGCAGACCTTGCCATAAGTGTATTGTTGGTGGAGAGTTGAGTGTGGATCTTGTCCCTTTATTGTTATTTCACTGCCTTGGTGACTTTGCGCAGATTGTCGCTACATTTCTTAAGTTCCTGCTGGTCACTGGCAATGTAAGCTCTGTGTATCACGTGGTAAGTGCTACTTACATGGAACTGTTGATCCAAGGTTTCTGGTTGGATAAACCCTAACCGATTTCTGGGAGCCAACGTCCTTGATGCACTTCCGGATAAAACTCATGACCCCTTCCATGAACTCTGAGACATCCTCATCATGAAAGACATTCCAGTCGATCTCATCAAAGCAGTCCTGTAGCATGGAGGACCAGCAGTGGACGGCTTTAACTATGGCTGCCTCTTGTTTCAGCTTCTGCCTGTACCTCGGCAGCAAGATGGAGGAGTGATCTGAATTTCTAAAAGCTGTAGAAAGGAGCACTTTGTAAGCGTTGTGGAAGAGAGAGTAGCAGTGGTCGAGAATGCTATCTCCCCGTGTGCTCACCTAGATTTGTTGGCAAAACTTCAGAGAGACTTTAGACAGCGACGCTCTATTAAAGTCACTGGCGATGATGAAGGCAACCTCTGGGTGTGCGGTCTCCAGGGTGCTGATGGTCCTTGAGAGCCAGGTCAGTGTCAGCCTGCAGTGGAATATACACAGCTGTGAGTGACTGCAAGAGGAGGACTAGTGAGAGAGGCCTCCAAGAGACCTGTGACAACTCTGGTGGAGTTACAGACTTCAGTGCCTGAAATGATAAGAGTAAGCACATACAACAACTGTTTTCCTGCAGTTTCACCAGTCACAGCTTTATGTGAGTGTGGCAACAAGAAAGCCACTGTTTGGGGGGAAAATCTCCTATGAAATCTCATCTAGAGTTTGCCAGAAAGCATGTGGGAGACTCTTGAGTCAGCTGAAAGAAGATTCTATGTTCTGATGAAACCAAAATTGAGCTTTTTGGCCATCAGACTTAACACTGTGTTTGGCGTAAGCCAGATACTGAACATCATCAGAAACACCATCCCTACCTTGAAGGATAGTGATGGCTGCAACATGCAGTGTGGATGCTTCACTGCAGCAGGCCCTGGGAGGCTTATGAAGGTAGAGAGTAAAGTGAATGCAGACTGCAAGAGAACTGTGACTTGGGAGAAGATTTGTTTTCCAGCAAGACAATGACACCAAGCATAAAGCCAAAGCTACACAGGAATGGCTTATAGATAACAAATATAATGTCCTGGAGTGACCAAGTCAGAGCCCAGACCTCAATCAAATTAAGAATTTGTGGCTAGACTTGAAAAGGACTGTTCACTCACAATCCCCATGCAATCTGACAGAGCTTGAGCAATTTTGTAAAGAAGAATTGGAAAAATTGCAATGTCCAAATGTGCAAAACTCATGGAGACCTTTCCACACAGACTCGGGCCTGTAATTGTTGCTAAACATGCATCTACTGAAAACTGACTTGAACGGGATGAATACTTCAATCAATCAATTATTTTGTGTTTTATATTTGTAATTATTTTAGATCACTTTGTAGAGATCTGTTTTCACATTGACACAGAGTATCAAAATCAGTGTCAAAAAAGCCAAATTAAATCCATTGTGACTCAATAATGTAAAGCAAAAAAACATGAAAACTTCCAAGGGGGGGGGTGAATACTTTTTATAGGCACTGTATATTATAGACCACCAAATAGTCAGTGAGATTTAGAAGAGAGATAGTTGACAGTTGCAAAAAAATAAGCTTGTTGTAGGTGATTTTAACTTTCCAAGTGTTGACTGGGACTCTCATAACATATCAGGATTAGGATAGAGTTGGTCAAGTGTGTTCAGGAAAGTTTCCTTCATCAACATGTAGAGGTCTCAACTAGCGAGAGACCTATTCAATCCCAATTTGAGATTCCAAGTGGATCTTCTATTAGGGAACAAGACAGAAGTGTGTATAAGGGTACAATCTGGATCTAGTTCCATTAGTTTCAAGAGGTCTGGGTATAGGTCTGGTCCTTGGGTTTGAGATTCTGAATTAGAGAAGCACCAATTTTGATGGCATTCGTTCTCTGCAATTACATTTATTATTACCATTAAAAGGATCTTTCTGTTCATTTCATAAGAAGAACTTATCGCTCCAGTTCTCAGATCACTACACTGGCTTCCTGTACTTCAGGGGATTGATTTTAAAATTGGTTTATAAAGCACTGAATGATCCAGGGTGGAAATACAAATCTGATCTCTTGCTGCATTATCAAATCAAGTCAAATCACTTTTCATTGTCATCTCAACCATAACTGCTGGTACAGTACACAGTAAAAATGAGACAACAATTTTTAAGGACCATGGTGCTATGTGAAACAGTACAAAAACTACACTGAACTACGTAAAAACAACACAGAAAAAAACTGCACTAGTCTACAGACCTACCCAGTACTGCATAAAGTGCACAAAACAGTGCAGGCATTACAATAAATGATAAACAAGACAATAGGCACAGTAGAGGGCAGTAAGTTGGTGTCAGTCCAGTCTCTGGGTATTGAGGAGTCTGATAGCTTGGGGGAAGAAACTGTTACCTAGTCTGGTTGTGAGAGCCTGAATGCTTCGGTGCCTTTTCCCAGATAGCAGGAGGGAGACGAGTTTGTATGAGGGGTGCGTGGGGTCCTTCATAATGCTGTTTGCTTTGCAGATGCAGCGTGTAGTGTAAATGTCTGTAATGGCAGGAAGAGAGACCCTGATAATCTTCTCAGCTGACCTCACTATCCGCTGCAGGGTCTTGCGATCCGAAATGGTGCAATTTCCGAACCAGGCAGTGATGCAGCTGCTCAGGATGCTCTCAATACAACCCCTGTAGAATGTGATGAGGATGCAGGGTTAGGAGATGGACTTTCCTCAGCCTTCACAGAAAGTAAAGACTCTTCTGGGCTTTCTGCTATAGAGCTGGTGTTGAGGGACCAGGTGAGATTATCCGCCAGGTGAACACCAAGAAATTTGGTGCTCTTAACGATCTCTACGGAGAAGCCATCAATGTTCAGCGGAGAGCAGTCGCTCTATGCCCTCCTGAAGTCAACAACCATCTCTTTTGTTTTGTTCACATTCAGAGACAAGTTGTTGGCTCTGCACCAGTATGTCAGCCGCTGCACCTCCTCTTTGTATGCTGACTCATCGTTCTTGCTGATGAAACCCACCACGGTCGTGTCATTGGTGAACTTTATGTACCTTCCTGAGCTCTCAAGCCATCTAGGGCAAGACTGCTTACCGTCACCAGGGTGAAAACTAAACATGGTGAAGCAGCTTTTAGTTGCTCTGCTCCACCTCCCAGAAGATGTGAAGTCTGCCCCAACTTTAAGCTCTTTTAAATTGAGGCTTAAAACTTTTCTTTTTGCTGTAGCTTTTAACTTGAATCTCCTAACTGTAACTTCTATTTATGATATCTATTTTTGTGTGATTTTGGTCTGTGTACATTGTCTGAAATTTAAAATTCGATTTTTTTATATCTTGTTTTGTAAAAAGCACTTTGACTGTCTTGTGTTTGAAAAGTGCTATACAAATAAACTTGCTTGCTCGTATATAAAGCAAAGGATTCTAAATCCTTTGATTTAGAAAGGATTCTAAATTCTAAATCCTGTTGAAAACTCCTTTGGTCCCTGTGTAAAAAAAATAAGTGCTATCTTGCTACTGTCCTCTGATCTATTTCTATCAAAGTTATGATAGGAATAAACAATATGATAGGAAAATATATTGCTATCGAAATTAATGATATTACCACCCTTTGCAAAGTTTTCATATTCACCTGGTGCCTGTTCAATGGTCCCAGTTTGAAACTCAACATGATGGGTACCAATGTTCCGCTAGTAGCTTGCACTGTTGCAGAAGCATGCTTAAAGTTTCACACTATTGCAATTCTGTAGAGCAGGTAAGTCTATGAAGGATCTTCCCTGCTCAACACAGTTCAATCTTGTAAATGTTCATTTTCATGCCAATTAGTGGTGTCTTAATAACTGCGTTAAGATCAGTAACAAACATTAAGGAGTAACTATTTATTTATAAAGGCCAATACCTCATTTAAATTATGTACATGTGGGGTCACCCATTCCTTGAGAGAAATTTATCTAACTAAACACCACATGATAATGTGGAGGAACATAATCTGATGTCACCCAGTGAGATACAGTATATTCATTTTTAAAAATAAATGAAAGTAAAATAAATTTTACTTTATGTAGCCATTTTTCTCTCTACATATCACCTCCCAGGCACTTCCTTCACTCTTCCTTCCCACACAAGGTTCCATCTGCCCAACAATCCCTCGCTTGAATGTACCTATCACTTCTATCTCCTTGTCAGATCTGGCAAGTGACTTGGTGATTAACTGGGATACTACCTGGATTAAAGAGTCAGTCTTGGGAAGAAAGGTTAAGCAAACTAGGGTTTTTCTCTGTGGAGTGATGAGAGATGACTTGATAAAGGTATACAAGATGATAAGGCATCGTAAAGAGTGCACAGCCACTGGCTTTTTCCCCATGGCTGAAATAGCTAGTACAAGTGGCTTTTCAAGCTGATAGCAGAAATATATTGGGGTGGGGGGGGGGGATGTCAGAGGTATCTGTTCTTATATAGAGTGGTGAATGCATGGAATGAGTTGCCAGGGTTGATGATAGAGGCAGGTACATTTGAGTCATTTAAGAGACTTAGATATGCAGCTGGATGAAAGGAAAAAAAGAGGGGCTATGTAGGAGGGAAAGGTTGGATTTATCGTGAAATGGGTTAAAAGACTGGCACGACATCATGAGCCAAAAGGCTTGTGCTGTTCTACTGTATGGTCTACCTTCAGTGTTCCTACTGCACCCCTCTCCCTTACCACTTTAAATTAGCTACCTCTCCTTTGCACTCTTAATCTTGATTCAGGGTCTTGACCTTTTTGCCTCCATGGATGCTGCCTGACCTGCTAAATTTCTCCAGCAGCTTTTGTTATGTGCAGTCTCCCTTATGTTTCCACTGTATTTTCTGTTGCTATTATCCATTCAGCTACTATATGTCTATATAGAGAAATACACTGCATGTAGTTGCCCTCTTGACCATTTCGCTTGCTGTTGGGCTGCCTTTGGAGAACTTTGCATATACATTTCAGGAATCACCTACTCTTGCACATTTAATATCTGATTATTTATGCTGTATTCCCTGACATGTTGTTCTCCTCTCAAATCCATTATCTTTCACTCTGGACTGCATTTCATTTGATGCCCCCCAAAAGTCCAAAGAGTTGAAATATCTCTTAAATAATTATTAATGCAAACATCAACAATATAAATTCTTTATTGATCTTTTGCAGGAATTATTGGAAATGGATATTTTCACCCAGCCAGACGTTTCATACCTGAAGTCTGTAATTTGATATCAAAACTTGTTGTCTCTGGCAGGGTCCTTTGGCAGTGGACAAAGGTACTGATAATGTGAGAGATTGTTTTCTTGAAAATTGCATTGTTCATATTATTATCATTAAAATTCAAACTGGCATATCAGTTTCAATGCTAACAGAGGGAAAATAAACACTGAAATTACTTTATTGTAAAATACAACCATTTCAAAAAGAGAATTAATTATGGGAATGTCTGCCAAACTCTGTCAGAATGAAGAGCTGGATGACTAGGTTTAAAAAAGAATTTTAAAACTGTCAGAAAGTGAAGATATCAAAGGTCAAGAATCCCAGAGAGTGAAAAAAGAAAACATAATATCTTTATTGTCCCTCCTATGATCTCAGGATGTCACAGACAGTTAAGTACACAGAAATACTTAATCTAATACTTTATTTTTAAACTTACTTTTTTCTTAGTTTTGCACTGGAGGGACGCATTCATCATACGTAAAAGTATAAGATAAAAAATAACATGCTACGTAACGGTGTTGAAGGTAGTCTCCATTGACTTTACTAGGTCTCTATATTTGGAGCTTTTTCTGTGAAAGCCAGTGTGTCAGGCTTATGAGAAATGAGACCTCTATGGTGTATGCCAGTATAGTTGGAAAATTTATTTTCATCTCCTGCTCAAACATGAAGAGAGATTTATCAGTTAACAAAGATTGAAAATGTAGTGCTTTTTCATGAGAGGTCAAAGAAATTTTTTAGATAAATTACTTTCAGTGCCATACAGGAAGGAAGAAACAGACTCCTTACCCTGTTTTACCCTTCTTTACCCTATTTTATTTGTGCCAGTCATTGAGTATCTGTGAATCCTAGTTTCCAACACTCGGCGCACTGCCAGTCTTTAAACAAAGATTTCAAAGACTGAGAAAGGTTTGATGTTGTAGACATGTCTACTTGTATGAGAGTCAAAAATTGAAGTCTCAATAATAAAATAATTCCAAAAACTCAAATAAACAATTTGACAGCTGCCTTTTCAAAGAGACCGGTGGTGTTTGAACATTTTCAGATGTAATAGAAAAAATATTCAGAATTAAAGTAGAAATTATTCAAGTACAAGAAAAGAATGGAACAAAGTTTATATGAAACATAAACATCAGAAAGGATTTATTCAGGTGAATCATTAGTTCCTGTTCAATAGATTCTCCATAATTTCATGATCATCAGATCAAAGCTGAGTAGGAGCAAGTACACAGGTTGTTCAAGGCAAGTGTCAAAAATATAAGAATACAAGGTCCTTAGTTCAAAGCAGTACATTCCATTTAAAAGTGGTGTTTCAATGAGTGGAAAATGGAAGGGATAGAAGATTTGCAGTAAAGCAGTACTGTATAGAGCTGATAGTATAGAGGTAAAAATTTCAGCGGAAGCAGAAAAGTATATATATGAATGCAGATAGTTTTGTCAATGTGGAAACAAGTGTTATTAAATCAAATTATGACACTCAGAAGCACAAGAAGTCTGTGCAGTTCAAAAAAGAACTAAGCAGTGATTCTACATGCCATGGCTTGTATAAATATATATTAAATACTTTGTTTCCAGTACCTTTCTTGGCAATGAATTCTAGAACCCTAGCACCCTCTAGGTGAAAAGAATTTTCCTTTTCGCGCTTCTAATCCTTTCAGCGATTACTTTAAATCAATGTCCTTGATTTTTAAACTCTCTGTAAAAGGAAAGAGATTTTTTCACCTTTACTTTATTAGGCCCCTTGCAATTTTATACACATCAATTAATTCTACCTTCAGCTCCAAAGAAAACAATCCTAGCTTTTCCAATTTTTCCTTACATACTTGGCCCAGGAGAACCCTACTGATGATAATCTTCCAAGCCACATAAAAATCTGCAACCATGGACTTCCATGCCACTATGTCATTTTTGCATTCAATTTCAAAGTTTTCCTTGGTTCCCATGGAATTACATTCTTTTGACCAGCTCCTGAAAAGCCTTGATAAAATACAGAAATTGTCCTCATTGGCTTCTTCAAAATATTCAAATAAGTTTGTCAGCTTGAATTAACAATAGGGTTTCAAGTAGGAAGACAATATGTACAATTAAATTGTATTTCAGGTGAGGAGCTGAAAACTCAGGACTTGTATTCCTTTATTAAAGAAAGATAAGTGCATATTGATAAGAAAATAGTAACATTTTGTTTGATACTTTGACCCACCAGGTCCAATGTTGTGAGTTTACCTGACTCCAACACAAAAATCAGGTAGTGTTTTCCAGATTCCAATCACCTTCTGGCTGAAAAAAAATTCTTCACCAGATTTCCTCTAACCTCTTACCCTTAAACTGTTCCCTCTGTTTTTAGATGCCTGTGCTATTGGGAAAAGTTTCCTATATCCCTCAATTCTGTTGTCCATGGAAAACAAACCCAACATACCCATCTTACCGCAGAATTTAAGCACTCCATCTCAGACATTTAGTGAATCTCCTTTGCACCCTCTCCTCTAACATCTGGTGAATCTCCTCTGCACCCTCACCCCTAACTTCATGCCTAAGTTCAGTACTTTTCATATGCTCAAAATGTGCTCATCTGTGTCTAGCAATTTAAAGATACTTTTTCTAAAGGAGATGTTCAGCATAGCTGAAGAAAATCCTGAGCACTATCACTCAAAAAACTACCACTTCATCCATAATTCAGTTAGTTCTTTTTTAAGAATTTCAATCTATAAATCTGATATTTGTCACATATAATGCTTATCATTCATTGGATGCTATAATTTAGTTGGAGCTTAATGAAAGATGACTGCTGAACTCAAATAATTTAGTAAGATTTTTTAAGATTACGTAATTATAGTTTCAGATGTCACCAAGAAGGACATTTTCTCATCTTGAAATTTGATTTGTTTTTGTTTCTCTCTCTCAGGTAAAAATGTTACCTACTCCAGCTAAATTTCATTACATCTTTAACCTGAGAGACCTATCCCGCATCTGGCAGGGAATGCTAACCATTAAATGTGAGGAATGTTGTGATGAAGAGACATTGCTGGCTTTGTTCAAACATGAATGCACCAGAGTAATTTCAGACAGGTAACTACAATGCTAAGAGAGAAATTAACACTGTTGCAGTTCTCTTGGGCAGGATGTATTGACAAAATTGCACCAGTCAATATGATGCAGACTCACTGCATAACAACATAAGAATGGGAGCAGAAATAAGCCATATTTAAGATAGTGTTAGATCAGAGCAAAGTGTTGATAATGTTTCCTGAAAAAGCAGTAACCATAGTAGTCTTTCAGAATTCATTGAAGGAAGATCAAAGCATTGCTAAGAAAGGGCATTGTACAAGCATAGTCCATTATGGTGTCCTAGAGTAATACTGCACACAGAGATAGCCCTTTGGCAAGCTATCCATGCCAACCAAGATGCCCATATAAGCTAGTCTCATTTGTCTTAATTTGGCCCATATATCTCTAAACCTTTTGTATTCATGTACCTGTCCAGGTGTATATGTTGAATGTTGCTATTGCATCTGCCATACCTGTCTGGCCGTTTGTTCCAAATATACACCACTCTTCATGTAAACAAGTTGCCCCTCACATCCCTTTTAAATAGTCCCATCTTACTTTAAGCCTATGCCCTGTAGTTTTGATTCTCTTTCCCTGGGGAGAAAAAAAGCCCTGTCTATACCCTCATGATTTTATACCATAAATTACCTTCAGTCTCTGAATAAAGTCGTAGCCTGCCCAATCTCTCCCTTGAATTCTTACAATCTTCTCATAAATCTTTCTAGCTTAATGATGTATTTCCTGTATCAGGGTAACCAAAACTGTATACAATTCTCCAGGTATGGCTTCACCAGCCTCTTGTACAATTGCAATATAATGTCCCAGCTCTGATACTCAGTGCCCTGACTGATAAAGGCCAGCATGCCAAACACTTCCTTCAACACCCTGTCTACCTGTGATGTCACTTTTAGAGAACACTGTAATTGCAGTCCTACATCCTTCTGTCCTACACTTCCTCAGACTCAAGTATTTATTGCAGAAGTCCTACCTTGGTTTGACTTCCAAAGATGCATCACCTCACACATATCTGGATTGAACACCATTTGCAGTTCCTCAACCATCTAGCTGATTAAGATATCATGTAAATGGCCGTCGTGTGTTCTCATCGCCTCAGGGGTACCGAGGGTAATAAATGGCCGTCGTGTGTTCTCATTGCCTCTGGGATACCGAGGTTAGTAAATGGCCGTCGTGTCTCCTCATCGACTCGCGTACCGAGGGTAGTAAATGGCCGTCGCGTGTTCTCATCGTTTCAGTGGTACCGAGGGATTTTCTTGGGATTTTCCATGACCTTGTTTGTTGGATCCATTTCTTGCCTTCTTTTTCCCTCCTTCTTGTGTGTACTCCTGCACATCTTGTATTCCTTGTAATGCTAAAGGCTATGCTACCATGTCATCCATATATTTATTTGTATTTATGGTATTTAAAAGGCCAAGACTGATTAGAAATTGTCAGCATGGTTTTGTGTATGACAAATCCAATCTCACAAATAGGATTTCTTTTGAAGAGGAGACCCATAATTTTCTATGTCTGAGTAGTTCATGTGCTTTTCTAGACACTATTCAAATACTGTCTACAACTCTACTTACTGCAGTCCCTGGAATGGAAGACTGGATACAGGAAATTGAGTATCACACTCTCTCTAGTTGGGACCTCGATATAATCATTAAGGAAACATTCGTGAACACATTTGACAAACTATCCTATCCAATTTTTTTTACAGTATGGGAGTCCCAATCAATATGTGGAAAGTTAAAAATCACCTATCAATAAACAATCTTATTTTTCTTGCAATGTATGATCATTTGGTTGATAAAGTTGTAAACTACATCAGCAAATCTGCAGATGACACTAAGATTGGGGCTGTAGTGGACAGTGAAGAAGGCTATCAAAGCTAGCAGTGGGATCTGGACTAACTGGAAAAATGGGCTGAAAAATGGTAGATGGAGTTTAATGTAGACAAATGTGAACTGTTACACTTTGGGAGGACAAACCAGAGTAGGACTTACACAGTGAATGGTAGGGCAATGAGGAGAAATGTAGAACAGATGGGAATAGAGTTTCATAATTCCTTGAAAGTGGCATCACAGATGGATAGTGTTGTAAAGAGAGGTTTTCGCACATTGGCTTTCATAAATCAGAGTATTGATTATAGGAGTTGAAATGTTAGTGAAGCCAAATTTGAAGTATTGTGTGCAGTTTTGTTCATCTACCTTCAGGAAAGATATCAATAAGATTGAAAGAATACAGAGAAAAATTACAAGGATACTGCAGTATTTGAGGATCTCAATTATAGGGAAGGGTTGAATAGATTAGGACTTTATTCCCTGCAGCATTGGAGAATAAGGGGACATTTGATAAATCTAATCAAAATTATGAGGGGTACAGATAAGGTAAATACAAGAAGGCTTTTTTCCACTGAGGTTGAGTGAGACCAGAACTAGAGGTCATAGGATGAGGGTAAAATTTGAAATATTTAAGGGGAACCTGAGGAGAAACCCCTTCATTCAGAGAGTTGGTGGGGTACTGGCATCCATACTGGACTCCGGGTTCGACTCCAGCTGGCTCCTTGCACACTTTCTATCCATGCAGGGTTGAGCATCAAGCTGGCAACAGACAAATGCTAAAGAAATGGCAAGGTTGCCACCCGATGCGCCACAAGTTTGGAGAGGAACAACAACAATCAGAGGGTGGTGCAAGCGTGGAGTAAGCTGCACTGGAAATGGTGGATGCAGTTTTGATTGCAACATTTTAAGAAAAGTCAGGATAAGTGCATTGATGGGAAGGGTATGGATGACTATGGTCCAGCTGTGAGCTAATGGGGTTAGAAAGAATAACAGTTTGGCACAGACTAGATGGACCGAAGGGCCTGTTTATGTGCTATACTGTACTGCTCTAAAACTCTATGAAATTCAGCTTATCAGTTGTCAAATGGTAATTTAGCATATTCCTGAGAACAAGTAACATGTTTATGGGGGAAACACTGAACTATGTGCCAAAAAAAAGTCAGCTTTTTCTAAAAGGTATCATAGAAATAATAGATTGAGTGACAATAAGATTTTATTGATCTAGGATTCTTATTCCTTCTTCATTATATTCTTATTTAAATTTTCTCAGTTTCTAGCCTATTCTTTGCTGCTCTCTGTACAAACACTACCATAGTTTGTAAAAGAATTTGATCAGCATAAATTTGTTGTTGCATCAGATTAGTGGGCCAGCTTCCATCATTCAAGACAATGGCCTGTTTGCCTATCTTAGGCTACGTCCACGCTAGACGATAATTTTGAAAACGCCGGTTTTGCGTAAGAACGACAGGCGTCCACACTAGACATTTTTTTTAAATACCTCTGTTCACATTAAAACGGATATTTGGGTGAATCTCCTCCTACTGGGCATGCGCAGGACACACAGAAAACAAGCGAAGAGGAAACAGTATACTTGGTGCACATTTGTCCAGTTACAGACTTGAAAAACTTAAAAAGAAATTGCCAAACGAAAGACTTGTTGTGCGTTTGTTCAGTTACAAACTAGAAAAACTTAAAAGGAAATTACCAGATGAAAGACTTGGTGCACGTTTGTCCAGAAACATTTCCTACAGCCATAGTCTCTTCACCAATGAGAGGGATGACAGCTACAACTAAATGCAATAAGTCTTGTTGCTGGGCAAAAGTGAAATATGCTGTTACCTCATTTGTTTGCCTTTACTTTTGCCATGTCTTTGTGTATTATTTTGCTGTATTTAACATGTGCAATAAAACGAGTTACTGGGCAAAAGTGACAATTGCATCTATTGAATGTCTGCACAAGCAATACATTAATAAAGCACATTGTTAAATGTATAAAACATGTCTTCATCAGTGTTATCTTGTATTTCCATACAATGTTACATTAGGCTGTTGCACATCTATTGTCAGATATTGTTGTGTTGGAGGTTGCATTCAAGAAAACAATGAAATTCCCTGCTGCTGCCACCATTTGTTCTGGCACGTCATGACAGCAGTTTTTAAAATAGCTGGTTACCCCGTACACACTACACCGGATGTTAGGTGTTTTCAGATTTATTCACTCTGGAGAGCGTTCCTGAAAATCTCCGTTTTCGGAGGAGGAAAACGCTGTTTCAGTATGGACAGAGGGTCAAAACGAAGAGAAAATCCTTTGGTTACGGACTTATCCAGTCTAGTGTAACTACTCATTCTTTAGAAAAGAGCTTCATTTCCAGCATCATGCTCAAAGCTTTGAAGGAGCAGAGTGACTGGCAATTACGTTTCTGATGTTGATTTCCCAGGTATTGTCCCTTCAATCACTGTACTCTAGTGGGATGCTAAATAAATCCAAATCATTGAAGTAAATTGATCAGACTATTTACATGCAACACACACAAGATCTTGGAGGAACTCAGCAGGCCAGGCAGCATCTATGGAAAAAAGGAAACAGTTGATGTTTCAGTCTAATATCCTTCATCAGGACTCGGCCCAAAACGTCAACTGTTTACTCTTTTCCATGGATGCTACCTGGCTTTTTGAATCCCTCCAGCATTTTGTGTATGTTGCTTGTATTTCCAGCATCTGCAGATATTCTTTTGTTTGTGGTCAGACTATTTTCATATCACATTTAAACAAGTTATGTACTATTAAAGATATAAACATTTTATTCATATTCTAAACAGTGTTCATAATAGTGTAATTCATTCTCATTAATATTTGTATTACTAGATTTGTAACTGAAGAAGATAAAAAATGGTTTGAAGATGCAGTGACACGTACAATTGAAAAAAACATTGGAAAAGAATCATCTGAAAAGCTTTCTGAAGAGCCATATTTTGTCGACTTTCTTCGTGAAATGCCAGAGCCAACTGGTGAAGAACCTGAAGATTATGTATTTGTTGTTCCAAAAGTCTATGAAATGGTATGTAATTTGTTAATTCTGTTTATAAAAATAAGTTAGGACTTAAATCCATAGTCCCACTGTGTCTATGCCAGCCATGAAGAACCTATTTATACTTTTCCCAATTTCTGCACCCTCATCTCAAAAATATTTCTAGATGCTTCCTAAATCTACATCTTGCCTGAAATTATGCCCTCTGATTATAGATACTTCTAAGGGGAACAAATTCTCAATATTTACTCTGTCTATGCCTCTCATAATTTTGTCACAGTCAGGTTGCCACTTTGGTCTTCTGCATGCTAAATAAAACAAACTTAGCCTATCCAGTCAATCCTAATATCTGAAGCATTCCATTGCAACAACATCCTAATGAATCTCCCCTGCATTGTCTCCACTGTAATCGCATTCTACCTGAAACACTCTGGTTCTGTTGGCTGAGTAAGTCTAGGGAAGACAATCTCTGGCCCCACCAAATGTATGAGATTGAGGTGTAAGCCCACCCCAAAACCCCAGGTTTGTGTGGATGCAGCGTGATTTGTTAACCTGTCACAAATCAGTACTATGAAATAACAGACAGTACACCGTATACATTTAAATGATTTAGCTTTATAATTCTTAAGTTGACTAAAGGATTAGTAAAGAAAAAGCAAATGAAATGGCCTACTGTGCACAAGTTGGAGCTCACAGTTTCCCCTTCGCCGATCCTCCTTCGATCTCCCTAGCTTTTGTTGGATCATGGCCCTGCTCCGGGTCGAGCACTATGACCTCTTCTCTCCAGTGTCTTCTACCTTCATCTCCCGCTGAACCCAACTCACACACCAGTGTCAGGCACACAATGTGAAAAATACACTCCCTCCATTGGATGGCTCACATTCCAAAGCACCCGTTATCTCTAACCATAACCCAAACACTGCTTCTACAGAAAGACCATTACATTAGCAGTGGAACCTAACAAGCCTGATAGAGTTCTTTGAGGAGGTGACCAGGCACATAGATGAGGGTAGTGCAGTGGATGTGATCTACATGGATTTTAGTAAGGCATTTGACAAGGTTCCACACAGTGGGCTTATTCAGAAAGTCAGAAGGCATGGGATCCAGGGAAGTTTGGCCAGGTGGATTCAGAATTGGCTTGCCTGCAGAAGGCAGAGGGTTGTGGTGGAGGGAGTACATTGGAGGGTTGTGACTAGTGGTGTCCCACAAGGATCTGTTCTGGGACCTCTACTTTTCGTGATTTTTATTAATGACCTGGATGTGGGGGTAGAAGGGTGGGTTGGCAAGTTTGCAGATGACACAAAGGTTGGTGGTGTTGTAGATAGTGTAGAGGATTGTCGAAAATTGCAGAGAGACATTGATAGGATGCAGAAGTGGGCTGAGAAGTGGCAGATGGAGTTCAACCCGGAGAAGTGTAAGGTGGTACACTTTGGAAGGACTAACTCCAAGGCAGAGTATAAAGTAAATGGCAGGATACTTGGTAGTGTGGAGGAGTAGAGGGATCTGGGAGTACATGTCCACTGATCCCTGAAAGTTGCCTCACGTGGAGATAGGGTAATTAAGAAAGCTTATGGAGTGTTAGCTTTCATAAGTCGAGGGATAGAGTTTAAGAGACGCGATGTAACGATGCAGCTCTATAAAACTCTAGTTAGGCCACACTTGGAGACTGTGTCCAGTTCTGGTCACCTCAGTATAGGAAGGATGTGGAAGCATTGGAAAAGGTACAGTGGAGATTTACCAGGATGCTGCCTGGTTTAGAGAGTATGGATTATGATTAGAGTTTAAGGGAGCTAAGGCTTTACTCTTTGGAGAGAAGGAGGATGAGAGGAGACATGATAGAGGTGTACAAGATATTAAGAGGAATAGACAGAGCGGACAGCCAGCGCCTCTTCCCCAGGGCACCACTGCTCAATACAAGAGGACATGGCTTTAAGGTAAGGGGAGGGAAGTTCAAGGGGGATATTAGAGGAAGGTTTTTCACTCAGAGAGTGGTTGGTGCATGGAATGCACTGCCTGAGTCAGTGGTAGAGGCAGATACATTAGTGAAGTTTAAGAGACTACTAAACAGGTATATGGAGGAATTTAATATGGGGAGTTATATGGGAGGCAGGGTCCGAGGGTCAGCACAACATTGTGGGCTGAAGGGCCTGTAATGTGCTGTACTGTTCTATGTTCTATGTTTATGAGCTCTATTGGGCTTCCCATCAGACCAAACACCTTTTCTAGTGCTTGTTTGTAGGCTGCAGGAGTGGCAAGGGAATTCTGTGCCCTTATGTCTCTCACTGCATCAGCAGCCAGCACTCTTAAACTCTCAAACAATCGCTGTTGTTTTATGTTATCAGAGCACTGCCACTAATCTAATATCTGAGAGGTCTGCTCTGCCCAAGTCTCATACTCCTCTTCCCCTTTAGGGGTGGACTTTGTTCTTGAGAATAGATGGAGCCTTCGATAGCTTTGAACCTGGGCATTTTTCCAATTATTTGCCAGGGAGGTAAGGGAAGCTACCAGCTCGGAATTCTCACTCCTTGCTGGGGATCTCACTAGACATTCCAAATCAGTCCACTCCTGCCCCTCGCTCTGCAGAAACGAGGGAGCCCCGTCTTTGAAGTTTTCGCCCCTCGCCACGTGAGACTCGACTTGCAATTCAGCCCGCTTCCCTACACTCTCCTCTTCCCGGAAACTATGAACAGCCCGTAGCCACCCCTCTATTGGGGCCCCAATAGTACCAGGCAGTTCCACTGCTATTACTTAGGCACTAGTCTGAACTAAAACAAAGTCTTTGCCTGCCATTTTATCAAACCTCCACCCCACAATCATAACTTTTCTTACAGCTTTAACAGTACTTAAAATTTGAATTAACAATTAATCAAGGGTACAAATATCTACCCAACTTAACACACACACATTCATTACCAGTAACCCCATGGATTCACACTACTGCTCAACCCCGGCAGCATCCATAATCACTTTACTGGGGAATAGTTTAGCAAAGACTGGCTGAGCCAGCATGGATTTACCAAGGGCAAATCATGCTTGAATAATCTATTGGAGTTTTTCGAGGATGTAACCAGGAAGTTAGACAAGGGAGATCCAATGGATGTAGTGTACCTTGATTTTCAGAAGGCATTTGATAAGGTCCCACATAGGAGATTGGTGGGTAAAATCAGAGCTCATGGCATTGGGGGGAAGATATTGACATGGATAGAAAACTGGTTGGCAGATAGAAAGCAAAGGGTAACGGTGAATGGGTGTTTCTCGGAATGGCAGGTGGTGACTAGTGGGGTGCCACAGGGCTCGGTATTGGGACCACAGCTGTTTTCGACTTATGTCAATGATTTAGATGAAGGCATTGAGAATAACATCAGCAAGTTTGCTGATGATAGATACTAAGCTGGGTGGCAGTGTGACATGATGAGGATCTTAGGAGAATTCAGGGTGACTTGGATAGGCTGAGTGAGTGGGCAGATACTTGGCAGATGACGTTTAATGTGAATAAGTGTGAGGTTATCCACTTTGGGAGTAAGAACAGGAAGTCAGATTATTATCTGAACAGTGTAGAGTTAGGTAAGGGAGAAATACAAAGAGATCTAGGAGTACTTGTTCATCAGTCACTGAAGGTGAATGAGCAAGTGCAGCAGGCAGTGAAGAAGGCTAATGAAATGTTGGCCTTTATTACAAAAGGAATTGAGTACAAGAGCAAGGAAATCCTTTTGCATTTGTACAGGGCCTTGGTGAGACCACACCTGGAGTATTGTGTACAGTTTTGGACTCCAGGGTTAAGGAAGGACATCCTGGCTATAGAGGAAGTGCAGTGTAGATTCACAAGGTTAATTCCTGGGATGTCCGGACTGTCTTACACAGAGAGGTTAGAGAGACTGGGCTTGTACATGTTGGAATTAAGGAGATTGAGAGGGGATCTGATTGCAACATATAAGATTATTAAGGGATTGGACAAGATAGAGGCAGGGAATATGTTCTAGATGCTGGGAGAGTCCAGTACCAGAGGGCATGGTTTGTGAATAAGGGGTAGGTCATTTAGGACAGAGTTAAGGAAAAACTTCTTCTCCCAGAGAGTTGTAGGGGTCTGGAATGCACTGCCTAGGAAGGCAGTGGAGGCCAATTCTCTGGATGCTTTCAAGAAGGAGCTAGATAGGTATCTTATGGATAGGGGAATCAAGAGATATGGGGACAAGGCAGGAACCGGGTATTGATAGTAGATGATCAGTTATGATCTCAGAATGGCGGTGCAGGCTCGAAGGGCCAAATGGTCTACTTCTGCACCTATTGTCTATTGTTAAACATACAACCCACCAAACCAATGCTCAGGGCAATCACACAACATCTAATGACATCAATCCCAGACAAGATCCCCACAATTGCAACACTCTGATTCTGTCGTCTGATGAAATCTAGGGAAGACAACCTGTGGCCCCACCAAACATGTGAGATTGAGATGTAAGCCCACCCTGAAACCCCATGTACTTGCCAAGGTCTTGCCTTTCTTGTTTACAATAGAACTCTAAATTTGGTACATTTGGAACTTTGGTAGTGCTATATTGGCAGATTAACCAGAATTCTGAACATTATTTCAAGGCACTTTTAATTAATGCCTTTTTTAGAAGTTTAGCAATACAGTAGGTCTAACTTAAGTAAATCTGAAGGGAGCACAGAAAACAAAACCCCCAGTGAGTTTCAAAGAAGGTTAGCAATAGACTCCACTGAATTTCAAGAGAGACTGGGAACAGGATCCTGGTGAGTTGAAAGGGATCACACAAAATTGATTAGATGATCGTTGATTAGACAATCAAGATTTGAATAGCTCAGATTCAGCAGAAAGCAGCAGATTGGGCAATCGAGGTCAGGTGACCAAGCAGTTTGAAAAGCTCAAACAAATAAATAGAGGGTTACCTCAAGTAGAACGGCCTGTGGAAAGCGGCCAGTGAAGGAGTGGAGATTTGAGGCTTTGACGAGAAGAGGCTGAGGACGAGCTTCACTCCAAGTGAGATAAGGCCGGGTAAGTTCCTTTCAAAGGAGAAAGTTTCAAAAGTTGAGGCAAGATTTGGGTTGGTCATGGCAGCTGAGATTGGCCCCATGGTTTGTTCATCCTGCATCATGTGGGAAATCAGGGATACTTCCATTGTCCCTGACGACTATGTGTGCAGGAAGTGTGTCCAACTGCAGCTTCTGGCAGACGGCATTGAGTGTCTGGAGCTGTGATTGGATTCATACTGGAGCATCTGCGATGCTGAGGAAGTCGTGAATAGCACGTTCAGGAGTTGGCCACACTGCAGGTAAAGGCTACACAGGCAGAAAGGGAAGAGGTGGCCACTAGACAGCGTAGCAGTAGGCAGGTAGTGCAGGAGTTCCCTGAGGTCATCTCCCTCCTAAACAGATATACTGTTTTGGATAATGTTGGGGGAGATGTCTCATCAGGGGAAGGCAGCAGCAGCCGAGTTCATTGCTCCATGGGTGGCTCTGCGGCACAGGAGGGAAGGAAAAGGAGTGGGAGAGCTATAGTGATAGGGGATTCAATTGTAAGGGGAATAGATAGGTGTTTCTGCAGCCACAAACGAGACTCCAGGATGGTATGTTGCCTCCCTGGTGCAAGGGTCAAGGATGTCTCTGAGCAGCTGTAGGACATTCTGGAATGGGAGGGTGAACAGCCAGTGGTCGTGGTGCACATAGGTACCAACGATATAGGTAAAAAATGGGATGAAGTCCTACAAGGTGAATTTAGGGAGTTAGGAGATAAACTAAAAAGTAGGACCACAAAGGTAATAATCTCTGGATTACTACCAGTGCCACGTGCTAGTCGGAGTAGAAAAAAGGAGGATATTTCAGATGAATACGTGGCTTGAAAAATGGTGCAAGGGGGAGGGATTCAAATTTCTGGGGCATTGGAACCAGTTCTGGGGGAGGTGGGACCGGTATAAACAGGCTGGGCTGGACTGGAACCAATGTCCTAGGGGGAGCGTTTGCTACTGCTGTTCAGGAGGCTTTAAACTAATGTGGCAGGGGTATGGGAACAAGTGCAGAGAGACAGAGGGGTGTAAAATGAGGGTAGAAGCAAAAAGTAGTAAGGTGAAAAGTAAAAGTGGCAGGCAGGCAAATCCAGGGCAAAAAGCTAAAAGAGACACTTTTCAACATAATTGTATAAGGGCTAATGTGTTGTAAAAACAAGCCTGAAGGCTTTGTGTGTCAATGCGAGGAGCATTCATAACAAGGTGGATGAATTGAATGTGCAGGTAGTTATTAATGAATATGATATAGTTGGGATCACAGAGAGATGGCTCCAGGGTGACCAAGGATGGGAGCTCAACATCCAGGGATATTCAATATTCAGGAGGGATAGACAGGAAAGAAAAGGAGGTGAGGTAACATTGCTGGTTAGAGAGGAGATTAACGCAATAGAAAGGAAGGGCATTAGCCTGGAGGATGTGGAATCAATATGGGTAGAGCTGCATAACACTAAGAGGCAGAAAACACTGGTGGGAGTTGCGTACAGGCCACCTAACAGTAGTAGTGAGGTTGGGGATGGCATTAAACAGGAAATTAGAAATGCATGCAATTAAGTAACAGTATTATAATGGGTGACTTCAATCTACATATAGATTGCGTGAACCAAATTGGTAAGGGTGCTGAGGAAGAGGATTTCTTGGAATGTATGCGGGATGGTTTTCTGAACCAACATGTTGAGGAACCAACCAGAGAGCAGGCCATTCTAGATTGAGTATTGAGCAATGAGGAAGGGTTAGTTAGCAATCTTGTCATGCGAGGCCCCTTGGGTAAGAGTGACCATAATATGGTGGGATTCTTCATTAAGTTGGAGAGCGACATGGTTAATTCAGAAACAAAGGTTCTGAACTTAAAGAAGGGTAACTTTGAAGGTATGAGATGTGAATTAGCTAAGATAGACTGGCAAATGATACCTAAAGGGCTGACAGTGGATATGCAATGGCAAGCATTTAAAGATCGCATGGATGAACTACAACAATTGTTCATCCCAGTTTGGCAAAAGAATAAACCAGTGAAGGTAGTGCACCCGTGGCTGACAAGGGAAATTAGGGATAGTATCAAGTCCAAAGAAGAAACATATAAATTAGCAAAAAAAAATGGCACATCTGAGGACTGGGAGAAATTCAGAGACCAGCAAAGGAGGACAAAGGGCTTAATTAGGAAAGGGAAAAAAGATTATGAGAGAAAGCTGGCAGGGAACATAAAAACTGACTGTAAAAGCTTTTATAGATATGTGAAAAGAAAAAGATTGGTCAAGACAAATGTAGGTTCTTTACAGTCAGAAACAGGTAAATTGATCATAGGGAACAAAAACATGGCAGATCAATTGAATAACTACTTTGGTTCTGTCTTCACTAAGGAGGACATAAATAATCTTCTGGAAATAGTAAGGGACTGAGGGTCTAGTGAGATGGAGGAACTGAGGGAAATACATGTTAGTAGGGAAGTGGTGTTCGGTAAATTGAAGGGATTAAAGGCAGATAAATCCCCAGGGCCAGATGGTCTGCATCCCAGAGTGCTTAAGGGAGTAACCCAAGAAATAATGGATACATTAGTGATAATTTTTCAAAACTCCTTAGATTCTGGATTAGTTCCTGAGGATTGGAGGGTGGCTAATGTAACCCCACTTTTTAAAAAAGGAGGGAGAGAGAAACTGGGGAATTATAGACTGGTTAGTTTGACATCGGTGGTGGGGAAAATGCTAGAGTTGGTTATCAAAAATGTGATAACAGCACATTTGGAAAGAGGTGAAATCATTGGACAAAGTCAGCATGGATTTGTGAAAGGAAAACCATGTCTGACGAATCTTATAGAATTTTTTGAAGATGTAACTAGTAGAGTGGATAGGGGAGAGCCAGTGGATGTGGTATATTTAGATTTTCAAAAGACTTTTGACAAGGTCCCACACAGGAGATTAGTGTGCAAACTTGCACACGGTTTTGGGGGTATGGTATTGATGTGGATAGAGAATTGGTTGGCAGACAGAAAGCAGAGTGGGAGTAAACGGGACCTTTTCAGAATGGCAGGCAGTGACTAGTGGGCTACCACAAGGCTCAGTGCTAGGACCCCAGTTGTTTACAATATATATTAATGATTTAGGCGAGGGAATTAAATGCAGCATCTCCAAGTTTGCGGATGACACAAAGCTGGGCGGCAGTTATTAGCTGTGAGGAGGATGCTAAAAGGATGCAGGGTGACTTGGATAGGTTAGGTGAGTGGGCAAATTCATGGCAGATGCAATTTAATGTGGATAAATGTGAGGTTTGGTTGCAAGAACAGGAAAACAGATTATTATCTGAACGGTGGCCGATTAGGAAAAGGGAAGATGCAAGGAGATCTGGGTGTCATTGTATACCAGTCATTGAAGCTGGGCATGCAGGTACAGCAGGCGGTGATAAAGACAAATGGTATGTTGGCATTCATAGCAAAAGGATTTGAGTACAGGAGCAGGGAGGTTCTACTGCAGTTGTACAGGGCCTTGATGAGACCGCACCTAGAATATTGTGTGCAGTTTTGGTCCCCTAATCTGAGGAAAGACATTCTTGCCATAGAGGGAGTACAGAGAAGGTTCACCAGATTGATTGCTGGGATGGCAGGACTTTCATATGAAGAAAGACTGGATCGACTAGGTTTATACTCACTGGAATTTCAAAGATTGAGGGGGGATCTTATTGAAACGTATAAAATTCTAAAGGGGTTGGACAGGTTAGATGCAGGAAGATTGTTTCCAATCTTGGGGAAGTCCAGAATGAGGGGTCACAGTTTAAGGATAAAGGGGAAGCCTTTTAGGACTGAAATGAGGAAAATTTTCTTCACGCAGAGAGTGGTGAATCTGTGGAATTCTCTGCCACAGGAAACAGTTGAGGCCAGTTCATTGGCTATATTTAAGAGGAAGTTAGATATGGCTCTTGTGGCTAAAGGGATCAGGGGGTATGGAGAGAAAGTAGGTACAGGGTTCTGAGTTGGATGATCAGCCATGATCATACTGAATGGTGGTGCAGGCTCGAAGGGCAGAATGGCCTACTCCTGCACCTGTTTTCTATGTTTCTATGTAAAATGCTGTCATATTGTATTTAAAGGAAGCGCAGGAACCAGTGCCTCTGTTTGTTGAGAGTATATAAACCTGGGGCTTGGTTGTGTTGAGGAGAGCAGTGGCATCAGCACTTCACAAGCCAGATGCCAAGTGGATGTTAGTTTTAATATCCAATATTATGTACATTTCTTAGCTTTCTTAGTCTTCCCAAAATGCATCATTTCACATTTTCAGGATTAAGTTCTACCTGCTAGTCCTTTTCCCATCATTTTACCAAGTTAATTCCAAAGACCACTCTCTTCATGTCAACAATAAGACCAATTTTGTGATATGCAAAATTACAATTTGTATTGCCTCCATTTATATCAAGATCATTAATATATCCATATAAAACAAGTAACAAGCATGCCATTGTCAATTCCTATGATATGCCACTGGTCATTGATCTCCAATTGCAAAATCAATCCTCAACCATCATCCTCTTCTTCCAATCACCAAGTTAAATTTGCCAACTTGTACTGGGTCTCATGCTGTTAACATTTAGACCAGTCTTCCATATGTCAAAGGCATAAACTGAATGGAAGAAATGAAATGTGGAAGGCTTTTAGGAGTGCAATATTAAGAGTCCTGGGGCAGCATATACCTGTTAGGGTGAAGTGTAAACCTGGCAAATTTAGAGAACCATCACTAACAAGAAATACTGAGGCTCTGGTCAGGAAAAATAAGGAAGCAAACCTTGAGTTTAGAAGTTCGGGAACAAGTGAAACCCTTGATGACAATAAAATGATTAAGAATATACATAAGAGGAAAATCAGGAGGACATTGAGAAGGTATGAAATTAATCTGGCAGCAAAAGTTATGGAAAATCTAAAGAGGCTTTATAGCTATATTAAGAGTAAGAGGGCACTCAGGGTAGAATGGGCCCTTTTAGAAATCAGCTGCCTGTGCCTTAAGCCACAAGAGATGAGTAAGATTTTTAATGAATATTTCTCCTCGGTGTTTACCAAGGAGAAAATCATGGTTACTCAAAAGATAAGGGAAACCAGCGGAGATGTTATGGAGAACATTTATATTACCAGGGAGAAGATATTTGCAGCTTTACAAGGTATTAAGGTTGATAAATCCCCAGGGCCTGACAGAGTGCATCTTCAAACTTTTAGGAAGGCTAGAGAAGAAATAGCCAAGGCCCTTACAGAAATATTTGCTTCATTGCTAGCCACCATTGATGTTCCCAAAAACTGGAAGGTAGTTAATTTTGTTCCATTTTTAAAGTAGGGTAGCAAGAACAAGTGAGGGAACTACTGGACAGTCAACCTGACATCAGTGGTCAGTAAGTTTGGCAGAATCCAGCAGCATTTGGATTGGCAGAACCTGATTGGGGGGGTTCAGCATGGTTTTCTATATGGAAAGTCAATTTTTTTTTTTGTAGGGATGACCAGAACTGTAGTTGGGTGCAGGGCAGTGGATGTTGTCTATTTGGAATTTAGCAAGGCCTTTGACTAGCCCACATGGAATGCTAGTCTGGAAGATTAGGTCCCATGGATTCCAGGGAGAGCTAATTACATGGATTCAAAATTGGATCAGAGGTAGAAAGCAGAGGGTGGTAATTGGAGGTTGCTTCTCAAAATGAAGGCCAATGTCTCAGGGTTGGTTTTGTAATGCTTATTATTTATTGTTTATATAAATGACTTCCATGTGAATACACGAGATTTAATCAGTAAATTTACAGATGACACAAAGTTAGGAGATGCTGATAGTGAAGAAGGTTATTGTAGATTACAGGGTGATCAATTAAGGAAGTGAACGATGGAATTGCAAATGCATTTCAATGCAGGTACCTGTGATAAGATGCATTTTGGAAAGTCAAACCAGCATACAACATGCTGTGCATGGTAGTGAACTTGAGAGTGAAATGGAACAGAGGGGCCAGCTGTACAAATGCATAGTTTCTTGAGAACGGCATTATAGGTAGACAGGTGGTGAAAAATGCATTTGGCATACTGGCATTCATCATTCTGGGTACTGCGTATAGGAATTGGGGCATTATATAGCATTTGTTAGGCTTTGGTTAGTCTGCAGTTGAAGTTCTGAATACAGTTCTCTCTATTATGAAAAGACATGGTGAAAACAAGAAAAAAATACAGGGAAAATTTACAAGGATGTTGCCATTATTAGAAGAGCTGAGTTATAGGGGGAGGTTGGCAAGGCTACATCTTTACTCCTTGGAACACAGAAGAATGAAAAGCGACCTTATAAAAATACTTAAACTGCTGTTTTGTTCCATGACTCTAAGAGATACTAGTAGTCACCTAAGCATTTCTGAAGTGCTGTCAGTAACTCATTACAACCACTTTCTGTCATTGTATTCCAGACACTTACTACACTCTGCGTGAAAAAGATTCTCCTAAGTCTCTTCCCCCTTGCCCTATATTTATATCAGCTAGTTTTATCTTCCTCTGAATTGCAGGATGTTTTCCTGAAATTGTTCCTATCTGTACTCTTCATAATGTTTTATCTCTCAATCACGTTCCCTCTTAATCTCCTCTGCTCCAGGGAGAACAGGCACACCTTCTCCAGTCTCTCCTCAAAACTGAACTGGACCATCTTAGACAACATCCTGGTGAATCTCAGGACCTATGAAATCTATGATTTCTTGTATTAATTGGCTATTCCTTTCATCTTTCCGTGAGCATGCTGGCCCTGAATTCTCACTTTTTTTTATATAGAACATTAAAAATAGAACTGTACAGCACAGAAATAGGCCCTTCTGTCCACAATGTCTGTGCCAACTATGACACCAGATTAAATTAATCCATCTGCCTTCACAGTCAATCCTTGTCAATCTGCACATTTTCTTAGTAAACCTTAGTTTACTCACCTGTCTTTTAATTAAATCTCTCGATCCGTTTTCTAGAAATATATCTAAATTTAAATTACCTTTTTGCTTCATATTTATTCTCCAGAAATATGTCTAAACCATGTAACTTTGTTCATAATTTATTCAGTTTACCACAAAGCTACAATAGAAAGATCAGAGACTTTGGGTTTAATGCCTATTCACTCTTTCACTTAAGAGGAAACTGTGCTTCAGGAAGTCTTGGACAATGAAAGTAAAAAGGCTTTATGTAAGTGTTGGCTCCTGATTGCAATTCAGTGAGTTGAAGACAAAAAAATGTGAACATGTAGGCACAGGAAAATAGATATGCTTTTATGATCATCAAAAGACAATAAGGTAGAAATTGTTTACAACTTTTTTAATGTGGTATAGCGCCATAACAAGGAGGCCATGGCCACCCACAATTTGGCTTAAAACTATTGTATATTTCAATAAGAATAAACTCTTCTCAGACTTCTCAGGTACAGGTATTTATTTTAACTGACATTTCGATGACTAACTTTGCCATTTTCATCAGGGATGATGCCGAGGGATATCTAGTCTGTTGGTATTTATACCCCTGTCACCCTTCCCTCCTGATTGGTTAGTACTCATCCCATAAGATTTCCGCTGTTGAACCTTGTTTACAATCGAATTCCAGTTCTTACTCAGAGCAAGACCCTTGTCTTTGTTAAAATTCTTTACCTCTAGTTTTATTATCAATAGGCTGCTTAAGAGGGTGAACTATGTTGGCCTCATGCAACCCACACAAAGTGCTGGAGGAACTCAGCAGGTCAGACAGTATCTATGAAAAAAGAGTAAACAGTCGACATTTCGGGCCAAGACTCCTCTTCAGTAAAATGTCAACTATTTACTCTTTTCCACAGATGCTGTCTGATCTGCTGAGTTCCTCCAGCGTTTTGTGTGTGTGTTGCTTTGAATTTCCAGCATCTGCAAACTTCCTCGTGTTTGTGATTTACACTGGCTTCATGCCTTTTTGTCTATCATTATCCTTGTGTCGTTTCCTCCGTGATATCCTAATGATCATAAATGAATATGTTCCAGGTACCAAGCTATGAATTCCTGACTGAAAAATTGAAGTTTTATCAGGCACAACATAATGAAGGTGTTCGATCAGGATATTTTGATCTAGTCTTCTTTAAAGATGCAATGACACACCTGATGAAGGTAAGATTTTAAAATTCTATCCAGCTATGCTTAAATAAAAATAAATAAAATTAGAACTTATGTAGGAAAATAAAGTTTCATAAATGCTTCTGTTTCAGAATTTTGGGTTTTGAGACATTGCAATTAGGATCTATTCAATCTTTGATCCCCAGTTTAAGAATATTTAAATAGGTTGCACTGTTCCTCACACATCCTCTTTCTCAGTGCTACCCTTTCTATACTATTATCATCCAAACTTCTCAAGATATTTGTTGTCACCATATTAATCTTTTAGTGAAATGATTTTCTCTACATATTTCCCTAACATCACTAATGTTATCAACATCTTGGATATTAAGCTTTTCCATTTACAATTATAAGAACTACAGGACACTATAAAGGTAATATGAAATATAGATTTCAAGCATATTTCAATGACGTAAAAAGTCAGATGACCATCTTTTGGATTTGTAGTGAGTGGATATTCACTTCTAGTCATTTGTTTCAAGGTTAATTGGTGTAAAGTAATGTTCTGTTACTCAGTTAGCTTCCTTGTGATTTTACTTTTTTTTCAATTGCACCATCAGTTGATGCCCTGCCACTGAACTATACATAATTTTTTGGAAAACAAAGGTGTGTTTCATATCTGCATTAAATAGTAATATAAATAACCATTATCTAGTGAAAAGGTCTAAATGATGCTTTCTGCTAAACTCTCCACCATCCTATCAGCAATGTGGAAGTGCAATTTGTGAAGATACGGTACCTTCTGTACCTAATAAAGTGGTTACTGAGTGTATGTTCATGGTCTTCTGCTGCTGTAGCCCATCTATTTCAAGGTTCAACATGCTGTGTATTTCGAGACGTTCTTCTGCACACTACTGATGTAATTCATGGTTATCCGAGTTACCATTGCCTTCCTGTCAGCTTGAACCAGTCTGGCTATTCTCCTCTGACCTCTGTTACGTACCCCGTAACTAGGTCACTTACCAGCAAAGATAGAGAGGTCCGTTGAAGTCTGATGGTAGTATTTTTAAAAGTCTTTATTTATGAAGGGGCACAAAAATAAGATTAATACAAACATTCAGATAAAATACGTTGTCACTACACAATCTACAAGCGTGGGTTTAATAATAACCATCAATAAGAAACAGCTCAATCGTTTGTCTAGGGGATAATATATTGTCCGATGGAAATATGAAAGTCACTCAGTTCCTGCAGGCTTCAGCCTTTGGGGATTGCTGGGTTTTCACTTGTTGGAGAGAGAGAGAGATTGGTGAGAAAAGAAACTTGCCCGGGTCTTTTATGAAGCAAATCTGTTTAATCAGGGGAGCAGGCTTCCCCGTTGTTAGCTAAAAGCTGGTTTCCGTGGTTCCAGCCATGATTCCAGCCACGGAATTGAACACACATGGCTTCCTTCAAATGGCTTCCCACTACTACGGGATCATTAGCATTTCTTCTGGTGCGTCTGAAGGGGTTGTTCCCCCACACCCTCTTTTATACTTCCTCACGGGGTCTCAGATGTCAATCAGGTTGGGATGATGCAATCTCTCTCTCAACCAGCCCACTTTGCCCGAGGGCTTGCACGTAGCATAGTCCCCAATCCACAACCGTGGTCTCCAGGAGACAATGGTCAATGTCGCGTTATTTTGCATCACTGGGGAACGAGGCATTCGGCACGTCTCTCTCTCCCATTTCCTGGGTCTACTGACCCCCTCTCAACTAGTGCTCTTGCGATTCTCACAAAGGAGGGGGCTGTGGGCATAACATTTCTCTCATTAACAAGGAGTTTTTGTCCCCAGAACTGCCACTCACTGGAAGTTTATTGTTTATCGCACCATTCTCTGTAAACTCTGGAGTTCAAAATTCAAAGTACATGTATTCTTTAAGTATGTATAAATTATACTACCTCGATATAGGCAGCCACAACACAAGAAACTCAAAAGAACCAATCAATAAACAATCCAACAAAAACACTATGTGCAGAGGGGGAAAAAAGAAATCATGCAAACAATAAAAGTAAACAAGTAGCGCTTAAAATGAAAGTGATTCCTCAGACATGAAGCCTGGAGCAGGCCCACCATCTCAGCCTCATTACAGCACATAGCGGGGTAAACGTCGAGGAGCCTGCAGACATGAAGCCCAGAACAGCAGGAGCAGGGCCAAAGCCTCAGCCTCAATGCGGCGTAGAGCGGAGTAAAAGTTGTGGAGCAACAAGCAGAACCAGCCTGACCCTAGTCTCTGGCCCCGGCACCCGGCCTTTTGAATTCATCTGGCCTGACGTTTAGGTGCTCCAGACATCAGGTCATTCCTCACTCTAGGAACTGAGCCCTGTCACATCAATACTTTCTGGGGCTGGACCCAACTGCCATGTTTTGGGCCATACCCAACCTTTCCAAATCAACCTGACACCTGGATCGATCAAACCTCGCTTTCAGTTTAGGTAGACAGGCCCTGAATCTGCATCTCCTCCTTTTCTTCTCTCTGGTCACCCTGCCTTCTTCCCAAATATGTCTTGACTTCATCTCACACCCACACACTTCGACCTTGATTCAGCCTTCACTCACTGCTTCATTATTTGCATTGATCATTTACACAAATTTATTTACAGTGAAAAATTTTATTAATAAAGTATTTCATTTTTATTCTTGTTTTGTGAATCACCAGTAAGTTGTCACTCACTCTCAGCAATGCCATCTTAAACTGGAAGAGAATGTTGTTCATGAAAATCCCAGGAGATCAGCAGTTTCTGAGATACTCAAATCACCCTGTCTGGCACCAACAATCCTTTCCACAGTCAAAGTCACTTAAATGACATATTTTCTCCATTCTAATGTTTGGTCTGAACAACAGTTGAACCTCTCAACCATGTCTGCATGCTTTTTTGCATGGAGTTGCTGCCACATGATTGGCTGATTAGATACTTGCATAACAAGTAGGTATACCTAATAAAGTGACTGCTGAGTGTAGATATAGTTTTGATAGAATTATTAAATTTGCACAATAGAAATCATCCCATTGTGTATCCATTCTCTTTGCTGAAGAAATCTTAAAACCAATCACACTGCTTTACTACTTTCATTGGTCAGGTGCTCATTAATTTCGTCTGGTTAAAACTTCTATCCCTTAATTGTTGCTACATTGATAAAGCAAAGGGAGTAAGTTCAAAACAAGGGATTTAAAATTTGAACAAAACCAAAAGCAGATACTGTATTTAACGGAAGTAAATTTGAATATTTGATTAAAAGATGTGATGGTCATTGAGCAAGGACAGGTACTAAAAGAAATCCAAAAGAGGCAATGTGAATATTTATTATTTAGATTTAATTGTCCTTGAGATAGTGTTGGTGAGTGACATTTTGGAACTGCTGAAGTGATCGTGGTGATGATAGGAAACTTCAGAATTTATACCCAAGAACAAAGTTATATTAACAAACCAACAAATCAGAATGAGGTAAGACTTGGCATCTGGTAGTGTTCCTATGTACCATTTGTCCTTGAGAGGGAATGAGCATGGGGAGTATTGCTGAAGAAGTCTTATAAAGTTTCTGTAATGCGTTTTGCTGGAGGTAATATACTTCTACTCCAGCTATGCTTTGATGTTGGAAGGAGTTGACAGTCAGTGCGGTGGTTGGGATGTCTGGTGTTGAGCTTCCTTTTGGAGCTTCACATATTCAGGCAAGTGGAACGTAATTACATATTGAGTGTAGAATCATTTTATTTAATTTTTCAGCTTAATAAGGTTGGTTTCTCAACTTTGTTAATCACTGGTGTTAATCGGAGCATGTCTTTCTTCACTTGTCATTGGACTACATTTGGTCTCAAGGTTTAACAATAATAGCAGAATAGGTAAAAATAGTAAATGCTGTAAATTATCAGGTCAGGCAGTATATTCAGAAAGAGAAACAGTTGATAGACCATAGAACAGTTCAGCACAGTAACAGTCACTTCAGCCCACCACCTCTATCCATTCAAGGTGCCAATCTAAACTAAACCCATTCATCTACAAATGGATTGTATCCCTTTATTCCCTGCCTGTTTCTGTGCTTGTCTAAATGCTTAAACATTGCCATCATATCTACTTATGCCACTTCTGGCAGTATATTCCAAGCACCTACTGTTCTCTATGTTAAAAATAAAGCAAGCTAACTTCAGAACTACAGGCCTATGAGCATAACATCAATGGTTGGAAAGTAACTGGAGGAGATTCTGAGAGACAGGACTTAACTACATTTGGAAAAGCAAGGTTAGATTATGGATAATTAGTGTGGATTTATGCATGGGACATTGTGTCTCATGAACTTGAACGAGTTTTTTGAAGAGGATTGACAAGAGCTGGACTGTAAATTATTAGTTGTCAACATGGAATTTATCAAGGCTTTTGACAAGGTCCAGCATGGTGGGCTAGCCTAGAGGATGAGCGCAATTGAGATCCAAGATATGCCAGCCACCTGAACCCAAAATTAGCTTGATGGAAGGAATCAGAGGATGGTAATGAAAGATCGTTCTTTCAGATTGATGGCCTCTGACCCAGTGGTATGTCATAGGGATCAGTGATGGGCCCACCGATCTTTATCGTCTATGATTTGGATGAGAATATAGTTGGGAGTAAGTGTGTGGGTAACTTCAAAATTGGTGGTTTAGTGGACTGGAGAACATTATCTAAGATTAGAACAGAACTTAAATCAACTGATAAAGTGGGCCAAGGAATGACAGGTGGAATTTAATTCAGACAAGTGTGATGTGTTGCATTATGTTAAGTTAAAAGAGGGAAGGACTTGCACAGTAAATGGCAGGGCCCTAGAGAGTGTTGTAGATTGGAGAGACCTCAGGTAGCATACATTGTTACCTGAAAGTAGCAACACAGGTCGGCAGGGTGGCTGCCTTCAGTGGTTAGGATATCGCGTTCAAGAGCTGGGACATCCTGTTCCAAATGTACAAGGTGTTGGTAAAACCACACTAAGTATTGTGTGAAGTTTTGGTCATCTGTCTAGAGGAACAATGTGATTAAGTTAGAAAGGGTGCTGATAACTTTCACAAGTACACTCAAAGGCCACTTTATTAGAGATATACCTGTATATAATAAAGTGGCCACTGAGTATTCATGCTCTTCTGTTGCTGTAGTTCATCCACTTCAAGATTCAATGCCTTGTGAGTTCAGTGTTACCCTTCTGTACACCACTATTCTAACGCATGGTTATTTGGATTACTGTCACCTTCCTGACAGCTTGAACCAGTCTGTCTCCTTTGAGATCTCATTAATGAGGCATTTTTGCCCATAAAACTTTAGACAGTTATGAGTAAAAATCCCAGGAGAGCAGCAGTTTCAAGAGATATTCAAACCACTGTTTAGCAACAACAATCGTTCCAGAGTCAGAGTCATTTAGATAACATTTCTTCCCCATTCTAATGTTTAACCATGTTGGCATGCTTTTTGCATTAAGTTGTTGCCAGATGATTGGCTGATTAGATATTTTGCATTAATGAACAGGTATTTATGTGTACATAATAAAGTGATTACCTCATGTTTGTTATCAGAATTATAGAGCTTGAATTATAAGGAAAGACTAGATAGGCCAGGGCTTTTTTTCACTGAAGTGTAGGAGATTAAGGGTTTTTTCTCAAGGTATATAAAATCATGAGGGACATAGAATGGTCACAGTCATTTTTTTCCTCAGGGTTGGAGTGCATAAGTTGAAGATGAGAGAGCAAAGGTTGCCCCTGGAGGACAGTCTTTTCATACAGAAAGTGGTGGGTATATGGAGGAAGTGGTAGAGGCAGGCATAATTACAAAGTTTAAAAGATGTTGTGTTAGGTACATGGATAGGGATATAGTATGTCAAATGCTGGCAAGCTCAGCTCAGGTAGACAACGTAGTCGGCACAGATGAATTGTGCTGAAGGCCTTGTTTCCATGTTGTATCACTCTATCTCTTTTAAATTTTCCCCCCTCACCTTAAACCTATGTCCCCTAATATTAGACATTCCCAAACTAGGAAAGGACTGGTATCTACTCTGTTTATGTCTCTAATAATTTGATACACATTAATCAACCTTTAACATTCCATGAAAGTACTTCAAGTTTGCCCAACCTCACCTTATTGCTAATACTTTCCAATTCAGGCAATGGCCCAGTGAATCTATTTTTTACTCGATGGGTCTGTGAAGTGAATACAGGGAGTTAAGAACAAAGTTTAAAAAGCAGGACATCAAGGGTAATAGTCTCTAGATTATTTCTAGTGCCAGATGCAGGTGAGCATGAGAACAAAAAGATATGGCAGATAAATATGTGACTGAAGAAATGGTTTTTTGAAATCTTTTATCAATGATTTACATGGGAGGATCAAGTGTGTTATATTCAGGTTTGCTGATGATAAGTCATTTTGACATCTATAGCTTTAGCTTAAAACTTATTTAGCAACCGTGTCTAATGGGTTTACTCTTGGTCAGTTTACTTATGTCCTTAAATCATGAACCTTAACTGGGTACATTCTTTGCTTGGTCACTGCGATCAATTTATGTTCCTAAGTGGATTTGTCCAAATATGCTTTACATATAAATTATGTGTTTGTGTTGATTTTACTTGATACTGAAGCAAAATAATAGAGCTACTTATTTAGTTTATTAAAGGCAGAGAATAATTATACCTCTGACAGCAAGAAAATATCATTTTGTAGATATCTCGTATAATCCGCACAGATTGGGGAAATGCTCTACTAGTTGGAGTTGGTGGTTCTGGAAAACAAAGCCTGACAAAGTTGGCATCCTTCATTGCTGGATATAAAATCTTTCAGATCACTTTAACCAGGTACGGAGATAATTTGAAATAGTTTTATATTTATTCATTGTTGTAGAGCCTTTCACACATTGCCGGCATTGCATATTGAGCAATGGTTCTTGGTTACGTTGAGTTACAAAACTCCTATGAATACATCCTTCTGCATTGGGCTCCCTCAACCTGCCTACCCTACCTGGGGATGATGGATATTATCAGCCAGGAAAACTGCCAACAGTGGAAAAAGAGCTCATTTGTGCATCTTTTTCCTCACTGAAAAGCTAACATCATGGGAATATCCAAGGGCCAAGCTTTGTCAAGCTGAATTCCAGCAAACTTAATCATTTTCACTTATGACATGAGCTAAAAGTAAATGAAGCAATAGTGCTCTCTCATGAGAGAGAGAGAGACTAAACAATTCACTTAGCTCCCAACAATGTTCTGAGTTTCATCATTAAACAGAAATTTAACTCATAAATTAAGTTTGTGCCAACTTGAATAGAAACAAGAGGCAAGGTATTCTACGTGGATTCACATGCTGGATTTCCATTGTCATCTTGCTCCCTGCAATGCACAGACGAGAGCGTCTTGCATCTGAAAATGATCTTTGACCTCATGCTCTAAGTTCCAGCTAACTTTCTTAAATCGACCTTTAGGCAGCAATTCATGTATCTTTTTTGACGATGAAGCATCTTGAAATAGTTTTCTGTGCTGAAGGTGAATGTATATGCACATTGTTGTTTCTGTTATAATGTGCTTCTTTTGATTAATTTTTTCAGAGCATACAATGCTAGCAATCTGATGGATGACTTGAAGATACTGTACAGAACAGCTGGGACAGAAGGGAAGGGCATCACTTTCATATTCACTGATAATGAAATCAAGGAAGAGTCCTTTCTTGAATATCTCAACAATGTGCTCTCTTCAGGAGAGGTACGTTGCTTCTTAAATTTTGTACAGCACATCTCTGTTCTTCATAATTCCTGAATTTCATTACTGTTTGGCATGCTTACCTTAAAAGGGGAATGATTTTAAAGTGACCTGAGGGGCAACCTTTTCACATAGAGGGGTGGTCCACACATGAGACTTTAAGGCAGATTTAAATACTCTATTTGTGATGTTTCATTAACTATAACTGGCTTAAAAATGAAATAACTTATGTCCAAGGTGAGCCAAATGTCAGTGACAAAATACTTAATGAACCAAGAATGTTAGTACATAGTTATATATTCTAATTACTGGTGGAAAGAAGTAATTGAAAAAGGTTTAACTTCACTCAGATGAAAGGGAATCTGGCCTGGATGAGTGGATGCAAAGACTGACAGGTAAAACTTCTATGAAAAATTAAAGTTCCTCAATGAAGAAATGTAGCAGAGCTAAATGACAATGGAATTTGGACTGTTATAGCATGTGAAGGCTGAGACTAGACCTAACGCGAGTCTAGGTTGAAGCCCTATGACAAACAGAACCACTTAATTATGGGTTAGGCACATTTGAACCATAGATCCATGATAACATTGACAAGAATTCAAATTCATATTTATTTATCAGATATATGTCGAAACATACAGTGAAATGTGCCATTCACATTACAACCAACACACCTAGGGAGAGGCTGGGGACAGACCACAGTGTCGCCATGTATTCTGGTCCCAGCATAGCATGCCCACAATACTCAGCAGAACAACGCAGAATGTAAAATAAAACAGAACACAACAAGCAACAAAACAGCAACAGCCAAATAAGCCCCCTTCCTTTCTCTCACCCTCACTCCCACATATACAGACAGTTCTCTAACTCCAGGATAGGCCTCTGGACCTCCAGTTACCGGTCTCCAACCTATAGCTATCAGACTTTGATTTCCAGACTTCCGATCAATCTTTGAGCTTTGACCTTTGGTATTGACCCCCAGGCTAGCCATTGACAAGGTCCCAAACTCAAGGGTTGAACTTCAGGCTCATTGACTGCCTGCCCTCATGCCTCATTGTGTCTATATTCACATGTGTAGTGTATTCAATATTTCAGTAATATTTGAGTAATTTTGTAAATATATGGTTTGATTAATAATTTTGTTTAACTATTTCATTATGGGTTATACGTAGGAAGTGTGTGTGGCATATGTCATTCTACCACCACGCCATTTGTATGCACCTAACTAAAGAAAAGAAACTCGGTTCACAAGTATCCTCGGCTACCATGTTTTTCTTTTGACTAATTTCTGGAGTTACAAAACATCACAGTGGGGCCGAGAAAGTTTTAAATCTACCTACTTCTTAAAGCACAGCACATTTTCTTTAAAAGGTGAGAGAAATGTTAGAATTTTTTTTAATTGGAAGAGGAGAAAGAGAGTAGAGTTTAAAAAGGCTGAAAATGGTTGAAATTAACAAGCAACAAGTATGGCCATGGGCTCATAAACAGTGACTATTGGGTGATATTATTAATAAATTTTAATAAAAGCAGAAATGGCTGGCTACATTGAAAAGATAGATGCATTTAATTGGACAACAGACAACTGGATGATGTATACTGAGTGAATTGAGCAGTACTTTAAAACAAATGAAATAGCTGCTGAGAAACAAGTTCCAGTGTTGCTGAACAGAATAGGTGCAAAGCATACAGTTTTGCTTAGAAATTTAACTGCTCCAACCAAACCAGCCAAAATGAGCTTTTCTGATATTGTGAGCGTAATGCAGGAATATTTAGAACTGAAACCATGGTTGATTGCAGAATGCTTTAGGTTTCATAAGTAGAATCAAAAGGAAGGGATGTCCATTTCAGCTGACGTGGCTAAATTGAAGAAATTGTCTGAGCATTGTCAGTTCAGTGATGGGCTTAACTGAGAGTTCTTTTAGTTTGTGGAATCTTACAAGAAAGCATTCAAAAACACTTGTTAACTGAAGCACAACTCACATTTGAAACAACAGTTGAAATAACTGTATCAATGAGAAAGCAGGCAGAGACACAATTGAGTTGCAGTCAGGAATGAAAATGAGCATAATCAAAACTGCAATGGCTAAACAGAAACGTGCCTGGCTGAACAAATTATGTTACTGTTGTGGCAGGGGCCCACATACACCAGAACAATTCAGGTTTAAAGGTGGAACATGCAGAAAACATATCAAAGTAGCACACATACAAAGAGCATGTCAGGCAGACAAAAATAAATGGTCTGCATAGGGAAGAGTAAAAGAGAAAGAGTCAAGTTGCAGTTTCTAAAAGAGCACTGATCTGCATACTGTTGATGTGACACACTGAGAGAGTGACACAGGACTGGGCAGCCTTGAGATTTACAATGTGATAATTAACAGGAGACAAGCAATATGACTTGCCCTAGAAGTCAATGGTAAATTAATTAAAATGAAATTGGAATCTAGCTCGGCTGTTTTGGTCATTCCACAAAATGAGTTTGAAAAGCATTTCAAAGATACTGAACTTAAGCATGCAGATATCCAACTAAGAACATATACTGGAGAAAAGTAACCCCTGTTGGAATGACATTCATAACAGTGAAATACAACAACCAATAAGTCACATCGAGTTTACTTGTGGTAAACAGGAGGGCCAGCACTGTGAGGACATGATTGATTGAGACAACTACAACTTGATGGGAGATCATCACCATTTGCATGCCACATTCCCTGCAATAGAGTCAATAAAGCAAATTAAGAAAGGTACTGTATGATGCCACAGCAGAGCTCACAGACTGTATTGGAAAAGTCAAACATATCAAGGGTAAAATAGTAAACACAAGGAAATCTGCAGATGCTGGAAATTCAAACAACACACACAAAATGCTGGTGGAATGCAGCAGGCCAGGCAGCATCTATAAGGAGAAGCACTGTCAACGTTTCGGGCCGAGACCCTTCGTCAGGACTAACTGAAAGGAAAGATACTAAGAGATTTGAAAGTAGTGGGGAGAGGGGGAAATGCGAAATGATAGAAGACCGGAGGGGGTGGGATGAAGCTAAGAGCTGGAAAGATGATTGGCGAAGGTGCTACAGAGCTGGAGAAGGGAGAGGATCATGGGACGGGAGGCTTCGGGAGAAAGGTTGGGGGAGCACCAGAGGGAGATGGAGAACAGGCAAACAACTAAATATGTCAAGGATGGGGTAAGAAGGGGAGGAGAGGCATTAACGGAAGTTAGAGAAGTCAATGTTCATGCCATCAGGTTGGAGGCTACCCAGCCAGTATATAAGGTGTTGTTCCTCCAACCTGAGTTTGGATTCATTTTGACAGTAGAGGAGGCCATGGATAGACACATCAGAATGGGAATGGGAAGTGGAATTAAAATGTGTGGCCACTGGGAGATCCTGCTTTCTCTAGCAGGCCGAGCATAGGGGTTCAGCAAAATGGTCTCCCATTCTGCATCAGGTCTCACCAATATATAAAAGGCCACACTGAGAGCACCGGACACAGTATACTACACCAGCCGACTCACAGATGAAGTGTCGCCTCACTTGGAAGGACTGTCTGGGGCCCTGAATGCTGGTGAGGGAGGACGTGTAAGGGCAGGTGTAGCACTTGTTCCGCAGACAAGGATAAGTGCCAGGAGGGAGATCAGTGGGAAGGGATGGGGAGGATGAGTGAATAAGGGAGTCGCATAGGGAGCAATCCCTGCGGAAAGCAGAAAGAGGAGGGAGGGAAAGATGTGCTTGGTTGTGGGATCCCAATTGAGGTGGTGGAAGTTACGGAGAATTATACGTTGGACCTGGAGGCTGGTGAGGTGGTAGGTGAGGACAAGGGGAACCCTATCCTAAGCGAGGTGGCAGGCGGATGGGGTGAGGGCAGATGTGCGGGAAATGGGAGAGATGTGTTTGAGAGGGTAAAAGGGTAGAATAGTGTTAACTGAAAATGTCATGCCCAAGGTTTACAAAGCCCGCCCGGTTCCTTACACCATCCATGATAAAGTAGCCAGTGAACTAGATTGCATGGAGGCTGAAGGAATTCTTTCCAGATTGAGTGGAGCCTATGGGCAACGCCAATGGTCCCAGTAGCCAAGAAGAATTGGTCTGTCAGGATCTGTGAGGATTTTAAGGTCACATTCAACCCAGGACTGAAAGTAGATCAATGTCCTCTGCCCAGAATAGAGGATATCTTTGCAAAACCCTTCAGCAGGTGGACTTAGCTGAGGCCTACCTATATATGGAGGTGGAAGAAGATGCCAAAGTGTTTCTCACCATAAACATTAATAAAGGGCATTATTGCTAGAATGCAGGTTTTCAGAAATAAAATGGCTTGAGGCATTATGTTTAAGAAAAGCTGTAACAACTCATTTATTGTACTCCAAACACTGAACACAAAGCATGATTTTAAAAAAAGCTTTACGTAATTACGACATCACGTCAGACCAGCCTCTTAAAGTAAAACCCCAACTACATGTTTGTGGTTGTCGATTATGTATATTTCCACCAATTACATTTCCCTACAATATTCGGCTTATTTCTGGGGTCACATCTGCACCTGCACTCTGGCAGTAAGCTATGAACCAGCTGCTGCAAGGCTGCACAGGCATTCAGTTTTACCTGGATGACATCATTGTTACTGGTAAGGATGACAAGGGACATCTCCAAATTCTCAAAAGTGTTAAAAAGATTAGAAGATTATGGGCAATAAATGTGAATTATTTAAGCCAAGCATCACATACTCTGGTCACACCATTGACACACAAGGATGACATAAGTCTGCTGAGAACACTCAAGAAGTTTTGGAATCCCCAATGCCAAGGAATGTGTCATGGTTGTGGTCCTTTTTAGGATATGTTAATTACTATAAGGAAAACCCCAACGCATTCTACAAGTATGTGAAGGGCAAGAGGATAAGACGTGAGAAAATAGGACCAATCAAGTGTGACAGTGGAAAAGTGTGTATGGAACAGGAGGAGATAGCAGAGATACTTAAAGAATACTTTGCTACAGTATTCACAACAGAAAAGGATCTTGGCTGTTGTAGGGATGACTTACAGCAGAGTGAAAAGCTTGAGCATATAGACATTAAGAAAGAGGATGTACTGGAGCTTTTGGAAAGCATCAAGTTGGCTAAGTCTCCAGGATTGGATGAGATGTACCCAGGCTACTGTGGGAGGTGAGGGAGGAGATTGCTAAGCCTCTGGCAATGATCTTTGCATCATCAATAGGGATGGGAGAGGTTCTAGAGGATTGGAGGGTTGCAGGTGTTGTTTGCTTATTCAAGAGAGGGAGTAGAGATAGCCCAGGAAATTATAGACAGGTGATTCTTACTTCAGTGGTGGGTAAGTTGATAGAAAAGATGCTGAGAGGCAGAATTTATGAACATTTGGAGAGGCATGATATGATTAGGAATAGTCAGCATGGCTTTGTCAAGGGCAGGTTGTGCCTTATGAACCCGATTGAATTTTTTGGGGATGTGACTAAATACATTGATGAAGGTAGAGCAGTAGATGTAGCATATATGGATTTCAGCAAAGCATTTGATGCAAGGCTTATTAAGAAAGTAAGGAAGCATGGGATCCAAGGGGAACTTGCTTTGTGAATCCAGAATTGGCTTGCTCACAGAAGGCAAAGAGTGGTTGTAGACGGGTCATATTCTGCATGGAGTTCAGTGACCAGTGGTGTGCCTCAAGGATCTGTTCTGGGACCCCTACTCTTTGTGATTTTTATAAATGACCTTGATGAGGAAGTAGAGGGATGAGTTAGTAAATTTACTGACGACATAAAGTTTGGTGTGTTGTGGATAGTGGAGAGGGCTGTCAGAGTTTGCATCGGGACATTGATAGAATGCAAAACTGGGCTGAGAAGTGGCAGATGGAATTTAACCCAGATAATTGTGAGGTGGTTCATTTTGGTAGGTCAAATATGATGGTAGAATATAGTCTTAATGCTAAGACTCTTGGCGGTGTGGAGGATCAGAGGGACCTTGGGGTCTGAGTCCATAGAACACCCAAAGTTACTGCACAGGTTGACTTTGTGGTTAAGAAGGCATACGGTACATTGGCCTTCATCAACAGTGGGACTGAGTTTAAGAGCCGAGAGGTAATGTTATGGCTATATAGGACCCTAGTCAGACCCCACTTGGAGTACTGTGCTTAGTTCTGGTCACCTCACTACAGGAAGGATGTGGAAACTATAGAAAGGGTGCAGAGGAGATTCACAAGTACGTTGCCTGCATTGGGGAGCATACCTTATGAGAATAGGTTGAGTGAACTCGGCCTTTTCTCCTTGGAATGGTGGAGGATGAGAGGTGACCTGATAGAGGTGTATAAGATGATGAGAGGCATTGATAGTGTGGATAGTCAGAGGCTTTTTTCCAGGGCTGACCCTTTTGTAGATTGACAGTTTCCAAAACACATTTATTTATCCTATCCTCTGGATGGTTCATGGTGGAATAATTTACAATGATATACTCCAAGTGCTGAATTGATACAACTTTACTTTTTCACATTGATCCTGACTAGATGTTGTCCATGAGACCTTTCATCACTGTATTTCTTTGTTTATGGTTCCCAGCATCTCTTTCTAGTCAGTGTGTTCTCCCAAAGTTTGATGGGAAACTTGAAATCCTATCTCTTTCGAAAGTTTTGACAGGATTGATTTGGAAAGGATGGTTCCTCTTGTAGGAGAATATGGAACTAGAACTCACTCTTTAAAAATAAATTGCCTAATGAAGACAGAGATGAGACAGTTTTCTTTCTCTCACAGGGTTGTAAATCAATGGAATTCTCTTCTTCCATTGGTGATGATAGAAAGTCTGAGGCAGAGGTCAATAAATGATTAGCATGGTGGGGGGGGGAGGTTGGATGGTAAAATATTACTGTGGGTATATAAAAATCAAAGAAGCTTTGGGGAGGCTCAAGGAGAGGGGTAGTGACCTACACTTACTCCTAATTCATATGTTTGTATTAGCAGCAATTTTAAGGATGGGGTTGTGGCTGGGTCAGCATGGTGGAAAGTTAATGAATCCAAATTGGCGGAGCTTAAATGTCAATGCAAGTACAGTTGCCCTGCCTTATCTGCAGGGGATTGGTTCTGGGACCCCCTGTGGATACCAAAAAATGTGGATGCTCAAGTCCCTTGTTTAACCTGTCTCAGTGCAGTGGACTTTAGGACCCGGCGGAGCTCAGGACCCGCCACCCATAGTGTTTCTGTCACGTTGATGGAAACCAATCACGATTAAAAATAAAGTGGAAATAATAAAGTGATCAGAAAGAGGTGAAACGCCATCGGTCATTGGAAAAGCGTTAGGCTACAGTTGGTCAGCGATCAGAACAATTTTAAAAGATAAAGTGAGAATAATGGAGCATGTGAAAGGCCCTGTCCTGATGAAAGCTACAATTATTATTAAGCAATGCAGTGGTTTAGTTATTGAAATACATACATTTCTTAAGTGTTTTATATGCATAGAAAGGTAAAGTATGTACTATATACTAAGACAAACATTTGACTAACTGATGCTAAATAATACCGGATGTACCTGTTCCAACTTTCTTACAATATCTAATACAAAGTATATGCTATGTAAATAGTTGTTATACTGTATTGTTTAGGGAATAATGACAAAAAAAGTCTGTACATGCTCAAACAACAAGTGCTGGAGAGGGAACTTCCGGGTTTTCCTGACCCACGGTTGGTTGAATCCGCGCATGCGGAACCCGTGGAAAAGGAGAGCCAACTGTACCTTAAATACAGATAATTTGCTACTGCAAATATTTTCATATCACAATAAGCATGGCTAAACAATAAGCTCCATAATTCTAAATATATTATAATGACAATAAGCTTCCTGATGAATCAAAATTGCAGCATCTTTCAACATTTTTTGCATTGTTCTCTTTGATAGGTATCAAACTTGTTTGCTCGGGATGAACTTGATGAAATTACTCAATCACTGATTGCACCAATGAAGAAAGAGTCACCTCGGATTCCTCCCACTTTCGACAATCTATATGAATATTTTATACGAAGAGCTAGAGCAAATCTACATGTTGTCCTCTGTTTTTCTCCGGTGAGTGCCTCATCTATATTATAAACTATATTAAGTAAGTCAAAATTTTATTGTGTTGGAAACATTGTGGAGAAGGGATTGATGAACACCTGAGCACAAGGGACCAAAACCATTTTATCCAGGAGCTATTAGTATGAGTGCAGTGCATAATTTAGATACATAGATATAACTAATTTAACATACAATAGAAATGGCTAATTTAAGGAGCTCCTCACACCAGAGGAGTGGCTCTGGAGTCCCAGAAAGTCCTCCAGATTCAAAGTGATTAATATTGGTTTACTATTAATACATATGCCAAGATATAGCTTTTGTTTTGCATACCATCCATATTTTTTAAAAAAGATTCAAAGGTACATTTATTATCAAAGTATACTTCTCTGAAATAATTCTTCTCCAGGTAGCCATGAAGCCAAGAAAGAAATGAAAGGCAGCACACTCATTAACCCCCAAATCCATTCTCCCAGCACAAAAAAAAACAAACAAAACAGAATAGGTACATTGACCCCCAAATCCACCTCCCCTGCACAAAAAAAAACAAGGAAGATCGGGCAACAAACACCGAATATATATAAAAAAAACTGTAAGACCGGGGGTGGGGTGGTGGGGATAAAGGTCTATAGTCCAAGCCCATATACAAAACGCAGAAAACCTGGATAATATTCTCTGGGCACAGTGCCAGGCTCTCCCCTCTCCAGTAACAGAATGATCAAAAGGCAAGTAGCTGGCGCTCACCCTTTGGATTCACTTCGATGTTTCAATCATCCTTGTTGTTTTAATCGATACACAATGCAAGCTTTAATCAGTGAACTGGAGTCAAATATCAGCTTGCAACCATCCCACAACCTGTCTATCATAAGGTTCATGCACACTACCTTTGCCTCACGGAATCCTCTCGAAGACTGCAGAGCGCTGAAACACCCAAACAACCTTCAAACAGCAAATCACGGGGTCCAACAGATCCAGAATTATATTCAGTCTTATCAATCATACCATACATAATTACACTGAGGTAGTAAGAAGAATACCATGCAGAATAATGTTACAGTTACAAAAACGTACAGTGAGTGTAAACAATAAAATCCAAAGACCACAGCAAAATAGGTTTGGGAGGTCATCTTTTCATCTTTTAGTGCTCATGAGTCTGGTCAATAGCTTAATAACAGTGGTTAGAAGCTGTCTTTGAACCTGGTAGAATATGCTTTCAAACTTGTGTGTCTTCTACCAGATGGGAAAGAGAAGAGGAGAGAATGATTGGGTGGGAGAAGCTTTTGATTATGTTAGCTGCTTTTCCAAGGCAGCGAAAAGTGTTGATAGAAACATGGAGGGGTATAACAAAAAGGGGAGTTTACCAAAAAGGTTAATATCAGGATTGATGATTTCCCCTCCCTTAGAAATTGTTCCTACTATCACAGAGGTTTAATGTTTTCGCATGAAGATTAGAATAGAATATAGCGTTAGGATGGTATCAAAGTTAAATTAATGGACAACAGTGAGAGACCTAGATTAGTAAGGGATTTTATTTCAATCAACCATAGTAATGTAGCAGTTAGTGGGATGCTATGAAGCTTGGGTCATCAGAATTCGGACTTCAGTCCTGGCATCCTCTGTAAGGAGTTTTTAACATTCTCCTAATGGAACGTGTGGGTTTTCTCCAGGTGCTCTGGTTTCCTCCCACAGTCCAAAGTTGTACTGGTTAGTAGGTTCATTGGTCATTGCAAATTGTCCCGTGATCAGGTTAGGGTTAAATTGGAGGTTGTTAGGGGTTGCTGGACCACACGGCTCAAAGGGCCAGAAGAGCTTATTCCATGCTGTATCTCTGAATAAATGAAGGAAGCAAGGCAAAAACTTGCTGGGTTCTTGCAGGGAAGAACCTTTCATAGAGAGCAATATGAAGGATGATGGATAGATCAAGCAAAAGAGTGTCATGAAATTGGGAGACATGATAGATGGAGGCAGACAAAAAATAGATGAAGCCAGGAGGGGGCAGGAGAGAGTGAAGGTGGGGACCAGAACACTTGAGGGAGAATTGAAAAGCAAATGGAACCAGGACTAAATGGCAGAGCCAATGGGGTGAAACTTGTGTGGGCGGTAGATGGATGGAACCAGGAGAGAAAGGGGTATGGAAATAAATGATAGGATGTTAGAGCTGAGTACAAGATTGGGTAAAGAATAAGGGAATTGAGAAGGATCAGAAAGGGAGAGAAGAGTGAGAAGCCGGAGTGAATAGGAGGTGAGGGTTACTTACTATGGGAAGCAAAGGATGAAACATATAGTCATGGCAGAGATTTTTATATCTTCCTTAGGCACATGTGGGGTACTGGAGGGGATTAATATCCCGAAGTGCTTACCTACTGAAACTTAAGCCATTTGTCCTGCCTCTCAAGCAGTAGTAAATCAAGGTAATTGGACTTGCTGTGTTGCCTAGAAGACATTTTGCCACTCATCCAAGAGGCTTCTTCAGTTCTGATCAATGGTGGGTGGTTTTCCAGCTTATAAACTGGGTATAACAATCACATGAGGGTTGTTAAGAGTCATAGAGGTAATAGACCATAAGACAGGAGCAGATTTAGGCCATTCAGTCTGCTCTGCCACTACATCATGGCTGATCCTGGATCCCACTCAACCCCATATATCTGCCTTCTCACCATATCTTTGATGCCCTGACCAATGAAAAAACAATCAACTTCTGCCTTAAATATACACACAGGTTTGGCTCCCCACTGCAGTCTGTGGCAGAGCATTCCACAGATTCACTACTCTCTGGCTGTGCATTCTAGTTCTGGATACCCCCACCATAGGAAACATCCTTTCCACATACACCCTACCTAATCCTTTCAACATTTGGTAGGTTTCAATCAGTTCCCCTACATTCTTATAAATTCCAGTGAGTACAAGCTCAAAGCTGCCAAACGCTTCTCATATGTTAATCCCCTTCTTTCCCAGAATTATCCTCATGAACTTCCACTGGACTCTACAATGACAACACATCCTTTCTGATATATGGGGCTCAACTGTTGACAATACTCTAATGCAGCCTGACTAGTGTCTTATAGAGGCTTGGCATTATCTCTTTGCTTTTATATTCTATTCCCCTTGAAATAAATGCCAACATTGCAATTGTCTTCTTTACTACACATTCAACCTGTAAACTAACCTTCTGGGAGTTTTGCACAAGGAATCCTAAGTTCTTCTGCATATCTGATGTTTGAACCTTCTCCCCATTTAGATCATAGTCTGCACTATTGTTCCTTTTACCAAAGTGTATTACCATATATTTCTCAACACTTAATTCCATCTGCCATTTTTTGCCCATTCTTCCAATTTGTCTAAGTCCTGCTGCAATTGCATTGCTTCCTCAGCACTACCTACCCCTCCACCTATCTTCATATCATCTGCAAACTTTGCCAAAAAGCCATCAATTCCATTATCTAAATCACTGACAAACAACGTGAAAAGCAGTGTCCCAACAGAAATGTTAGGACTGCATTATAAGTGGCTGATAAGTGGTGCTGTACCCCACCTCCATGAGATCAAAACCCATGAGGTGCAAGCCTTCACAGAACGCATCAACTCGATGGAGAATAAGATCAAATTTACATGAGAAGACATTGAGAACAATAGACTGGCCTTTTTAGACTATGCAGTACTTATCAAAGAAAATGGACATCCAGATATTGAAGTTTACAGGAAACTAACTTACACAGATCAATACCTACAGTTTGACTCTTATCACCCATTATAACATAAGTTGTGGGTTATCAGAATACTGCATCACCACGCTGAGAATGTGCTCATCAATATTAAAGACAAGGAGCACAAGTATTTGAGAAAAGCCTTGAAAGCATGTGGCTACCCTGACTGGGTCTTCTTCAACACAGCAACAAAAAACAGCAGAAAGAAATAAGGAGCGAAGAAGACAGTAAAACATAGTCATCCCATATGTGGCTGCAGTTTCAGAGAAAAGGATTTTCAACCTACAGCAAATCCCTGTGTTTTTCAAACCCTATAAACACTCAAACAGAAACTTGTCCACCCCAAGGATCCTACACCCAGACATAAACAGGGCAATATTGTATATGCTGTCCAATGCAATGAGAACTGCACAAGTTGTATATTGGTGAGACAAAACAACCACTTTACAAACGGATGGCCCAACATAGAAGGGGTAATTCCTCAAGTCAAGATTTGGCTGTATATCTACGCCTAAGGACAAGGGACACTCCTTTGATGTTAACAATGTGCACATTTTGGACAGGGAAGGTAGTGGTTTAAAAGAGGGGTTAAAGAAGCCATCTTTGTCAGACTGGAAAACCCATCCCTGAATAGAGGAGTAGACGACTTACAATGCAGTCCTAACATCTCTACCCCAGCATCTCCAGAACAGTTCACACTTCCATTCATGCAGAGATAATACTAATAACCCTCTCGTTATCTCTACGACTGTAAACAACCTTCATGTGAGTGCTATATCTTTGAATAACTTTATCTTTTATAAAGATATAACTTAATCTTTTTATACTAAAAACTACCCACCATGGATCAGAACTGAAGAACTGAACAGAACTATCTTCCACAGAGGAGTCCTAACCTGCTGAGTATTTCCAGTGTTTCCAGTTTTTATTTTAGATTGCCAGTATCTGCAGTTTTATTCTGACTTTCAAGAATCTAACTTTGCCTTAAAATACTTAAGGAATGTATTTCTACTATCCTTTGAATAGTACTCTGAGGAAAAAAAGAAAACATGTATTTTAAAGAATGACTACTAAAATCAGAAAAATATAACTCAAAATCTGACAAAATATTTCAAAGGATTTGGAAGCTTGAACCATACAGAATGAAGCAAAGTGCAGAACTATAAAAATGTCCAGAGCCAGCAACCAACTGCTTAATTATCCCTTTGGAAAAAACTCTACTAGTGAATATTCCATGCTGTTCCCTTTGTTCCATTGTGTGAGGTTAAAATGGACTCAGCAGGAATATTCCCACAAAATGGCAGTAGTGGGCTTCAAGTCAACTCCACATACTTCCATTTAAGCATGCCCTACCAGGAATGAGTTGTAGTGGTCCAGCCTCTGGCACAGAGGTTGAACCCTCAACTAGAAAGGGGAGGAGGGAAGAGAAGAGAGCGATAGTTTTAGGGGATTCTATAGTTAGGGGGGCAGATAGGAGATTTTGTGGGGCAGATCCGGAGTCTTGGATGGTATGTTGCCTCCCTGGTGCCAGGGTCCGGGACATCTCAGATCGGGTGCAGGCTATTCTTGAGAACGAGGGCATGAACCCAGATGTAGTGGTCCACGTAGGGACCAACGATGTAGGTAAGGTGAGTGAGGGGGTCCTGCTTAGAGAGTTCAGGGAGTTAGGAGTGAAGCTGAAAGGCAGGACCTCCAGGGTGTCAATCTCGGGATTGCTACCTGTGCCACGTGCGAGTGAGGCGAAGAATAGAATGATTATGCACATTAATACGAGGCTGAGAGCATGGTGCAGGAAGGAAGGGTTCAGGTTTTTGGATAATTGGTCTTTGTTCCAGGGACATTGGGATCTGTTTTGAAGGGACGGTCTACATCTGAACCGGAGGGGTATTAACATTCTTGCAGGAGTGTTTGCCAGTGCTGCTCGGGGGGGTTTAAACTAGATGTGCAGGGGGCAGGGATCCAGATCCAGAGGGTTGGTCAGAAGGAGCATGGGGCTAAATGTGTAGAAGGTTTGGGTGATCTTGAGAAGGTCATCAAAATTCAGGGTGCAATTAGCCTGATGGAAGTTCAAGGAGCTGGGTTAGGTACAGTAGACAGTGTTTTAAGCAAAGAGAGGAGGAATGGGCTAAGAATTCTATACTTGAATACGCATAGTGTCAGAAATAAGACAGATGAGCTTGAAGCTCAGATGAAAATGGGGAACTACGATATTGTTGGGATAATGGAGACATGGCTGCAAGGGGATCAGGCCTGGGAATTGAGTGTACCAGGGTATACGTGCTATCGTAGAGACAGAAATATGGGAAGAGGGGGTGGGGTGGCCCTGTTGGTGAGAAATGAGATTCAGTCCTTAGCAAGAGGTGACTTGGGAACAGGGGAAGTAGAGTCTGTGTGGATTCAGCTGAGGAACAGTAAGGGTAAAAAGACCCAAATGGGTGTTGTGTACAGGCCCCCAAACAGTAGCGTGGATATTGGGTACAAGTTGATCAGAGAGTTAACATTGGCATGTGCTAAAGGTAATGCAGTCGTTATGGGAGATTTCAACATGCAGGTGAACTGAGAGAATCAGGTAGGTGCTGGACCCCAGGATAGGGAGTTTGTGGAGTGTCTAAGGGATGTATTTTTGGAACAGCTTGTGCTTGAGCCAACCAGGAACGAGGCTATTTTGGACTTGGTGATGTGTAATGAACAGGAATTGATAAGTGATCTTAAAGTAAAGGAGCCATTAGGAAGTAGTGATCATAACATGATGAGTTTTTATCTACAATTTGAGAGGGATAAGGGCAGATCAGAGGTGTCAGTGTTGCAATTAAATAAAAGAGACTATGGAGCCATGAGGGAAGAGCTGGCCAAAGTTAAATGGGCAGATGCCCTGGCAGGAAAGACAGTGGATCAGCAGTGGCAGATATTCTTGGGCATAATACAAAAGATGCAAAAGCAGTTCATTCCAATGAGAAGGAAGGATTCAAAGAGGGGGAAGGGACCACAGTGGTTGACAAAGGAAGTCAGAGATTGTATAGCATTAAAGAAAAAAGAAGTATGACAGGGCTAAGATGAGTGGGAATACAGATGATTAGGAAAGTTTTAAGGAACAGCAGATCTTAACTAAAAAAGCAACACGGAGAGAAAAAATCAGGTATGAGCTCAGTCTAGCCAGGAATATAAAAGGGGATAGCAAAAGCTTTTTTAGCTATGTGAAGAGGAAGAAGATAGTTAAGAACAATGTTGGCCCCTTGAAGAATGAATTGGGAGAAATTGTTATGGGAAACAGGGAAATGGCAACAGAATTTAATGCGTACTTTAGATCTGTCTTCACCAGGGAGGACACAAGCAATCTCCCAGATGTATGGATGGGCCAGGGTCATAAGATATCAGAGGAATTGAGACAGATTGACATTAGGAAAGAAACAGTGATGAGTAGACTGGTAGGACTGAAGGCTAATAAATCCCTGGGTCCAGATGGTCTGCATCCGAGGGTTCTAAAAGAGGTGGCTCAGGAAATTGCGGATGCATTGGTAATCATTTTCCAATGTTCCTTAGATTCAGGATCAGTTCCTGAAGATTGGAGAGTGGCTAATGTTATCCCACTTTACAAGAAGGGAGGGAAGGAGAAAACGGAGAACTATCGCCCTGTTAGCCTAACGTCAGTTGTGGGGAAGATGCTTAAGTCCATTATTAAGGACGAAATAGTGGCACATCTTGATGGCAGAAATAGGATTAGGCCGAGCCAGCATGGATTTACCAAGGGCAAATCATGCTTGACTAATCTGTTGGAGTTTTTTGAGGGTGTAACAAGGATGTTAGACGAGGGTAAGCCAGTGGATGTTGTGTACCTAGATTTTCAGAAGGCATTCGATAAGGTGCCACATAGGAGATTGGTGAGTAAAATCAGAGCTCATGGCATTGGGGGCAGGGTTTCAACATGGATAGAAAACTGGTTGGCAGATAGAAAGCAAAGGGTAGCAGTGAATGGGTGTTTCTCAGACTGGCTGGAGGTGACTAATGGGGTACCACAGGGCTCTGTATTAGGACCACAGCTCTTTACGATTTATGTCAACGATTTAGATGAGGGGATTGAAAACTATATCAGCAAGTTTGCTGACGATACTAAACTGGGTGGCAGTGTGACATGCGAAGAGGACGTTAGGAGAATACAGGGAGACTTGGATAGGCTGGGTGAGTGGGCAAATACTTGGCAGATGTCATTCAATGTGAATAAATGTGAAGTTATCCACTTTGGAAGCAGGAACAAGAGGGCAGAGTATTGTCTGAACGGTGTAGAGTTAGGTAAGGGAGAAATGCAAAGAGACCTAGGAGTCCTAGTTCACCAGTCAATGAAGGTGAATGAGCAAGTGCAACAGGCAGTGAAGAGAGCAAATGGAATGTTGGCCTTTGTTACAAGGGGAATTGAGTACAAGAGCAAGGATGTCCTTTTGCATTTGTACAGGGCCCTGGTGAGACCACACCTGGAATATTGTGTACAGTTTTGGTCTCCAGGTTTAAGGAAGGACATTCTGGCAATTGAGGAAGTGCAGCGTAGATTCACTAGGTTGATTCCTGGGATGGCAGGGCTGTCTTACGCAGAGAGATTGGAGAGATTGGGCTTGTACAGGCTGGAATTGAGGAGATTGAGAGGGGATCTGATTGAAACATTTAAGATAATTAAAGGATTTGATAGGATTGAGGCAGGAAATATGTTCCAGATGTTGGGAGAGTCCAGTACCAGAGGGCATGGATTGAGAATAAGAGATCAGTTATTTAAAACAGAGTTGAGGAAGAGCTTCTTCTCCCAGAGAGTTGTGGAGGTGTGGAATGCACTGCCTCGGAAGACGGTGGAGGCCAATTCTCTGGATGCTTTCAAGAAGGAGCTAGATAGATATCTGATGGATAGGGGAATCAAGGGATATGGGGACAAGTCACGGACTGGGTATTGATAGTGAATGATCAGCCATGATCTCAGAATGGCGGTGCAGACTCGAGGGGCCGAATGGTCTACTTCTGCACCTATTGTCTATTGTCTATTGTCATGCAGTTGTGAGCCTCAGTGTTAGAATGACTGGTTAGTGAGGATATATTTTTCCTCTGACTAACAGATAAACTGAATGGGAGAATTAATTAAACAATGTGAATGGGGATGCCCTGTTTTTACAGGAAGTGGTTGTTTTGGGACTGTTGAGATCAGTCAAGAACAGGTGAGCTAAGCAGTGAAGTCTGGATGAGATTTTTGACAGAAGTGAAAAGAAACAAGAAATTATCATGTATAAGGTAATGGACAGCACAATGCAGCAATGGGGTGAAGAAAGAAATGCAGAAGTAAGGAGTAATGTGAACGACAAAGGATGACAAGACCTGATGGAAAAAGATGCACAGTGCCATTTGGATTGAGAACACTGCTCAGTCCTACCCCTCCTACCCCATCAGCAGAAACAACAGAACCTTCAGTAAAGTATTTGAAAACTTTTAAGCCATCTTCAATCTATTTCCAGTCATTCCATTCATCTTTAACCTCATAATCCAATTGATGGAGCCCAATCTCTTCATGCCCGACTCAGAAGTAAATTATGACTTTAAATAATGTCTGGGAAATGAAACCATGCAGTTAGCTGATAGGTCAATGGATATGTAATACTAGTGTGGCAAGTAAATATTATTTAAGTGTCTATAACATCATTCTGATCTGTGTCAACAGTCCTCCATCTTAGAGTAATTATCAAGGCCAAAAACTTTAGCTGGAGTATCACTGAAGCTGAGAAAATGACGATTCAAGGAATATAGAAAATATGAATTTTGATGTATTTGCATTTATGTATGATAGTGATCAAACTATTTTAAAGAATGTAGCTAAATAGTACCAAGTCATCCTCATCTTCATTTTCGTCTTCTTTGTAAGCCCATCAACCCTTCTGCGGCATAGGCCACCAACAACAGTTCACTAGAATCCCCTGTCCCGGGGTTGATAGAAGGTTTTTTGGCCCTGTGTGTTTTGCTTTCACCACACAACTTCATACATCTAAGCAAATATCTTTCCTCTCCCAGGGAATAGGGCTTTGGAGCTTCTGTTGGCATTTATTTAGCTCTGGGGTTTATCGGATAGGATTGCTAGCCTGATGCCTAACCCTCCTCCTTTCACAGGCAAGCTTGGGACCATCCATGGAGGAGTTACTCACGCTTTCCACATTCTAAAATGTATATCATTTACAGTATTATAATGAACTGTACACTGTATCAAGGCAAGAATTTCTGTATAGTCATAATATTTTCATGAAAAATGCTTAAAATCCATTGTACATCTTTTTATATACAACCCTATACAAGAAAGTAGAATTTTAACATAGGATATTTAAATGTAGAATTTCCCCCCCACCCCATTCTTAATTGTCTACTGCAAGCTTATTTGCTGAATGTTGGGGTGTAGTCAAGTGGCTAAGGAAATGGTCCAGTGATCTGAAGGTTCCAAGTTCGAGTCTTAGCTGAGGCAGTGTGTTGTGTCCCTGAGCAAGGCATTTAACCACACATTTCTCTGCAACAACACCAGTGCCAAGCTATTGGCCTAGTGCCCTTCCCTTGGACAACATCCGTGGCATGGAGAGGGGAGATTTGCAGCATGGGCAACTGCCAGTCTTCCATACAACCTTGCCCAGGCCTCAGTCAACATCAAAATCGATGGACAGCCGAAGAGAATTTGCTGAATATGTTTTTGTCTCGTTTTCATTTCCTTCATCCTCTTTATGTATTACCAAAGAGCAATAAATGATTTATGAGATGTTTGGTCTGTATACATCTCAGACAATTAATGCTTTGTTCTGCTTTTAGGTTGGTGAAAAGTTTCGATCTCGTGCCCTGAAGTTCCCTGGCCTGATTTCAGGTTGCACAATGGACTGGTTCAGTCGCTGGCCCAGAGAGGCACTGGTTGCAGTCTCCAGCCACTTCCTTTCTGATTTTCACATTGCTTGTTCAGAAGAGGTTAAAAACCAACTGGTATTAACGATGGGTGATTTTCATGACAAAGTCTATGAAACCTGTGAAGATTATTTTCAGAGGTATGTTCTAAATTCAAGTCTGATTGATTTGTTGATGATATTGAAAAATATTTGAACCCAAGGCTGGTCAACTGGATTAATCTAATAATTGTGTTCTTTAGAAATGGTGAAATTTGAACTCAGGTTTTCAAATATATTATCACAAGAGTACATTTGACAACCTGAAATTACCAGTCTTTCCTAAGAGATAGCAGCTGTAAAGGTGGCTTCAGAGAAGTAATCTCTGTGTACCACAAGGAAGGTGAATTGAATTGAATTGACTTGATTACTTACACCCTTCACATACATGAGGAGTAAAAATCTTTATGTTACATCTCCATCTCAATGTATAAGTTACCAAAATACTAAATGATTACTATTATCCTAAGGGAAATTATGAGATTTAGTGCAAATGAGAAGATGTTACCAGACTTTACTGGGAAGTCCATTGCACGGATTCATCCCAGCACTCCTTTGACTGAGAGTTAAAGCAGCATCAGGAAGATTGTTCTACTTCTCAGAATGGATGAACTAAGAAGGATTCAATTGCTTTCTCAATCTATAATTATCTTGTGGTAGTTGTCATCTTATTCATGCCTTTTCAGATAAGTCTGCCTCAGCCATTTTTCATTCTGTGAGTAACTCCTATCAAAACATAATTGTGGAATCTTTGAATCATAGTCATAAGAGTGTCTCGTCTGAGTTGGGAGAGGTATCCTACAGACCAATCAAGCATTAGCCTGGCATAATGTTTCTTAAAGATTTATATCTTATCGACTTTATGCCATGGTTGTCCATCCTAAGGTCTATTCTGTTTTCCCAGGAAAGATGTCAGCAAAATAGAGAGAGTACAGAGGAGATTTACTAGAATGTTACCTGGGTTTCAGCACCTAAGTTACAGAGAAAGGTTGAACAAGTTAGGATAGAAGGTTGAGGGGGGACTTGATAGAGGTATTTAAAATTATGAGGGGGATAGGTAGAGTTGACGTGGATAGGCTTTTTCCACTGAGAGTCAAGGAGATTCAAATAAGAGAGCATGAGTTGAGAGTTAAGGGGAGTTAAGGGGCAAAAGTTGAGTGGGAACTTCTTTACTTTAGAGTGTGGTAGCTGTGTGGGACGAGCTTCCAGTAGAAGTGGTAGAGGCAGGTTCAATTTTGTCATTTAAAAAAAAATTGTATAGGTATATGGACAGGAAAGGAATGGAGGGTTATGGGCTGAGTGCAGGTAGGTGGGACTAGGTGAGAGTAAGCGTTTGGCATGGACTAGAAGGGCCAAGATGGCCTGTTTCCATGCTGTAATTGTTATATCTTTATAGACTAATTGGAAGTGGTTATGCAGCAATATGTGAATGTGAGGGAGGAGCCTTAATCTCAATGCATTTGGTCAAACATGGGTAAGAAAATTAAAGATAAACATTAGCTTCACATGTACATCAAAACAGCGAAACATGCAGAGAAAGGCATTGTTTATTTCAAATCAAATCAACAAGGATTCTGCTGAGGGCAACCCACAAGTGTCACCACAGTTCCAGAGTCAATATAGCATACCCACAATTTATTAATCCTAACCTAACTGTATGTCTTTGGAATGCGGGAGGAAACTGGAACACACGGAGGAAACGCACACAGTCACAGGGAGAGCATATAAACTTCTTATAGACAGTGGCAGGAATCAAACTCCAATCAATAATTGCTCGTGCTGTAAAGTGATTGTGCTAACTACTATGCTACTGTGCCACTCCTGATTGTTCCTGATTACTATATTGTGGCACTCCAGGGGCAGGATTGAAAGCTGCCCCAGCATTCCTAGCGGCCAGCGCTACTTATTGTTCTTGTCTTAAAATGTGTTTTTGGTGTGTGTGTGTGTGCAGTAAGATTATGATGAAATGTTCAAGTTCATTTATTGTTGCATTTTAGCTTGGGTTATACAGTTGCTCACTTGTGTGTTTATATGCCTCCCCGAATGTAACCAAGATGTGTAATAATCACCTTCCTCTGTTTGTGTGTGACTAAGTTAGTTCTCACTGAGCTGTTGCGTTCTGTAGGATATTGTACGTGTCGCAATAAAATGGCAATTGAGATAAACAACCTTTTCTCGTCTGCATCATGGACCAAATGTTGGCCACATTGGTGTCAGGAGTGGGATTAGAAATACATGGCCAAATTAAAGAGGTACGATGTTGGATGGATAAGTCAAGGGACCAAATAATATGCCTGCCCTGCTCCCCCAGGCCAGGCTCTTGAAGATGGAACACCAGCCTGGAGGGAGAACCTGGGAACTGAGTATTGTACCTTCCTGGGGAACTCCGATGGGGCAAGCATCACCAGGCTCCTCAACATCACGCAGCACATCTCCCGCCTCCCTCGCAGCCCACGCTGGAGAGCCAAAGATGCCTCCACCATGGGAGGACAGGCAACACAGCAGGCTCACCACCGACACTGCCGGAGAAAGAGGAGGAACAATGGGCCCCAGCACAGCAATTAACTCCACAAGGTCCACCCTGAGCTCCCCAGATACAATGCTACTGGCCACCTGTAGCCTTACCTGGTACATCAAACTTGCTGCAACAGGTGGATCCCAACCGAGACAGCAGTGCACCTTCCTTGACGTTGGAGGGCCTAATAGTGGCTGATCAGCATGACTATAGGGTCCTCATAGCAGTGCTGGAACAGCATTTTGAGTAGAGACTGTTGGTGGGCATAGGTTCAACCATCACCGACATCCGTCTGGGTGTCCTCCCAACACAGACCAGCCATCCCTGCCTGATCTGTGTTGGGAGGACAATGACAGCAGTCCAGCTGGCTACGGTCACACAGTGACTGTGTGGAAATGAGAGGGAAGGGGTGACTGCACATCACAGTGGAGCATGAGGTGTGGCTAATCAACATCTGGGACTCCTGCATCATTTTCGTGGATCTGCTGTCCCACTGTGGACATGCTGGGGGCAACACTCATCTCAACACTGAAGCCATGGCTCTCCAGCAGGGCAGCTCCAGGAAATGGACTAGGCAGGTGCAGCAAATTGACCATGGTTCTCACAGCAGTCCGCTGCAGTGCAGCACACCCCACAGAGGCCCAACACAGAGCATCACACCGATACAGGGTAACATGCACTATCACTGGCCACCCCAGCACAGCTCACTGTGCTCCTGTCATCAGCAACCAGATCAGCGTGGTACAACAACATCGGCAGCACTATTAAAGTGCCCTCCAGTGAGGCCACTGAGGCAGTGTGGAGCTATGGCAGCAGAGCAGAACCACGAGGGTTTGGATCAGGACCAGCAGTGGCAGCTGAAGGACCTCCTGGACCAGCACCTCAATGTTTTTGCAGCCAGCAACAAGGACTGAAGATGCACGGGGTTAGTCCAACACCACATTAACACCAGGGATGCCCAGCCCATCCACCTATGGCCTCATTGCCTGGCCTCACCATGTGTCAGACAGTGGAGCAGTGTATCAAAGAGATGGCAGCAGCTGGAATCATCAAGTCCTTCAATAGCCCATAGGCAGCACCAGTGGTGTTGGTCATGAGAAAAGATAGGTTGTGGTGGTACTACGTAGACTACCACCATCTCAATGCCGTGATCCAGAGAGACTCCTATCCACTGCCCTGAATTGATGATATCCTGGACTGCATCACAGGTTTGACTTGGTTCAACTCTCTTGATCTTCACAATGGCTTCGCAACCTTTGCAGGTTGAACTGGCCCCAGAAGCCTGACCCAAGACTGCCTTCACCATTGGTTCCGGGTAATGCCGTTTGGTCTGGGTAATGCCCTGAACACATTAGAGAGTCTGATGGAGAGGTTGTTGGCTCACATTCCGTTGAGTTATTTGGACAATCTCCTGATGCATGCTGCCATTTTTGTTGATGCTCTGCAGAACCTGGAAGAGGTCTTTGCCTCCATCCACCAGGCAAACCTGTGCCTCAACCCTGGAAAATGCTGCCCACTGCAGCACCAATCAAAGTTCCTAGGGCACGTGGTGAGTGCCAAAGGAGTGGTGATGGACCCTGAGTAGATGGCAGTGGTCAGAATGGCCCACTCCCACAATGTCGCCGAGCTTGGCAGCAGGCATCATACCACCACTGATTTAATAAGGAGTTCACCACCATCCCTTCACTGAGAAAGGGAGGCCCTTTGCCTGGACTGACACCTGCACTGCCATTTTCAACAGCTCAGGCCCCGGTGCTGGCATAACCTGATCCACACATCGCTTCATTGTTGACACAGGTGCTAGCAACAGGGGCTCGTTGCAGTGCTGTCACAGGAGGGGGAGTAGGGAGACCTCATTGTGCCATACTTTGGCCACACCCTGAACCGTCCTGAATGGAACTATTGTGTCACATACCAGGAGCCAATGTAGCAGCACCTCGTGGGGGCACCAGTGGAGCCTGTGGAGGTGGACATCCTGGGCCCCTTCCCCTGCACTGACACCAGGAGCCGCTACAACTTTGTGGCCGTGGATTACTTCACAAAGTGGCCAAAGGCATACGTGGTCCCAGACCAGAGCACTACCGCCACCACTGAGAGGCTTGTGGAGGAGTTCTTCCTGCGTTTTGGCGCCCCTGAGGAATTCCACAGCAACCAAGGGTGCATCTTTGAGGCACAGGTATTTGGTGAAGTCTACAGGTGGTCGGGAATCACCAAATTATGGACCACACCCCTTAATCTGCAAAGTAATGGGCTGGTGGAACATTTTAACTGTTTTATTGGCCTTGCTGCTCCAGTGAGGATAGGAATAGAATGAGGTGGCAGATAAATGTATAGCTGAAGAACTGGAGCAGGGGCAGGGATAAACCTCCTGTGCTCATTGATGTGGGTTTCTACCATGAATCCCGTCTGACTGATATATGCTGCTCTGCATTCACAGGGAATTCTGTAAACGCCAGCTAACCTAAGTCCCAGGTAATGTTTGACCCACACAATCTGTTACTTGAGCTTTCTTATGGTTTCTTGGATGATTTTAATCTGGTATTCCTTCGGGATCCTGGCAATCCTTCCAGAAACTGTGGAAATATAGGGAAGACAGGTGGTGGCAATAGGTTCCTCCTCGTTCTTAGGTGTCCTGGTTTTCTGTCAACCCTTTAAAAGGCCCGATTGATATCCTTCACCTTGTAGCCATTCCGTGAGAACATTGTGCATAATCATCCAGCCTATACCTAGCTGGAAGCCTGAAAAGAGTTTTTATTCATCGTATATGCCATGAAAGTTTTAGATCCTTTTTCACAATAGTTGTTGCTATAGTGGATGCTACCATTCCAGATTTAGTGCTAACTGTTTGCAGTTAGTATATGTTGAGTTTCCATTACTGTCTCCTCATATCAGTCTGATGTGAGCTTCATTATCATGTTTCCAACTCTTGACGGTCCTGGCATCTCTGTTTTGGTTGTGCTTATAAAGGGCTCATAGCATTAAACCAGCACTTATTATCCAGAAATTGATATTATATATGTCATGCCCTGGTTCATATTTTTATTGTTATGCTGTATGTATTTCATTTAGCAGTTCTGTAAGAGCAGCCTGTTCTGTTTTCAGCTTGTTTGGGTTATTGTTGAAGATAAGGGATGAGGAGAAATGTATGTCATCCAATTAGGATGGGAGAGCTGAGGGGAGGTTTCTCTGGTGTGGTGGGGAGTTTTTTGGTTCAGCAGGAGATGAAGAGAGAAGACCCTGGGGAGACCTGGTCATAGGATACAATCCAGTGGGAGACCTGTTTGCTCAAGATGGATTGCGAGTGACTTTCGGAAGATGATGTGCACTTTCACACTGACCGAGGGCCAAGCGCGTGAGTGACAGAGAAGTTCAAGATGAGCTCCAAATTTTTCACATTTGACTGTTTAATTAAAATAGGCCCTTTTCTTTTTGTTTTTTCTTTATGAATAATTAAAGGAATTATATTTATGAATCTTAACTAAAGTGTTAGTAAATATAATTCCTTTAATTGTACACAGTGTAATATCTGTTATTTCATGGCACTAATTTGTAACAGAGTAGCAAATTACACAGCATCCACACAGATCGGGGTTTGGTGTGGGAGAGCTGTCTCAGTCTCATGGGTTTGGCAGGACCGAAGACGTTCTTCCCTAGACTTATGCAGCCAAGGAAACTGGAGGGGTTTCATATATGACACATATCTACTATGTATCTACTGCAGTTTGAAAGATGTGTTGTTATATCCCCAATAATCTGTGAAAATAACCTCACTATATTTAAAAATTATTTAGAGCAAGTTATAGATAGCTATATAGTCAAAGTTTGCTGAAGACACTTAAGGAGTGCCACTACAGTGTAAGACAGAAAAATCATGCAAGGTGGCATTGATTAATTGTATTGAGAAAATTGCAGTACATGATGTTCTATCTGGGAGAACATTGACATCATCCACTTTGGACATACTGTAAGAAACATAAATCAGTGTATGTTTAAGTAACAAGAAAGTATGAATTGTGCAACATAAGAAATTGAAGAATAGAGAAATTCCTGGGTAGACGAGAAGGAAGTTGATTCTCTTGCATTGAACTTTTTCCTGAGTTGTAGAACTTAGTTCTGTGTTCTCTCTAAAGAACATGGCTTGTACTGATATTAAAGTGAAGGAACCAGACAGACGTTCTTCAGGCCAAGCTTTTGAGATCATTTTGAGCCCTACAGCTGAAACAATTCCAGAGTTTCCTCTTTCTCCCAAGAAAGATCGATCACTTGAAGATCTTCAAAAAAAAATGGAAGCTGCAGAAAACAGACGGAAGTCACATGAAGCAGAGGTTCTGAAGCAGTTGGCTGAAAAACAGGAACATGTAAAGGAAGTGCTTCAGAGAGCAATTGAAGAAAGTAACAAATTCAGCAAAATGGTAGAAGAAAGACTGACTTCCAAGATGGAGCTCATTAAGGAAAACCGTGAGGCCCAGTGATGCACCATCAATAACTCTCCGAGATGTGAGGTGAGATATCGGCTTTTATTGACTGGAAGAAAGAACAAGCAGTAGTTGACCACCATATTACATCCTGGAGACTGAGGGCAGGGCTCAATCGCCTTTATACCAGGGTCTGTGGGAGGAGCCACTGGAGCAGTCAGCAGGGGGGCGTGTCCAGACAGGTATATGTAGTTCACCACATTCACCCCCCCACCCCCATTGTTTTAAAAGAGAGTCCCCATGGGGTGAAGTTTCTTACAAGTATATTTACAGGTTAAATCTATCAGGTGGTCGAATCTGTCGCTGTGATCTACGTAGCACCGGCTGTGATTGCACAGGTGCCGGTGGTGATTGCACTGGAGACAGTGGTTGTACTGGTTCCGGCCTAACTGGAGGTGTCAGCCCACTAGGCGTCAGTGATCCCTCGTGCGTGTGCGAGGCACCTGGTATATGCGCGTGCGAGATGCCCGGTATAGGAGTGTCGTGAGGAGTCTGTGTAGGGCTCGGTGTGCGTAGTGTCACCTCGGGTACAGGGTTCATAGTTACTGTGGAGTGTTTGGGGTAGTGGTCTGCTGCTCCTGCGGGCGCCAGGTCGCGGACGGAGACCGTGTCCTCCCGTGTAAGACCACGTAAGCATACGGGGGGTTCGCATGTAGAAGGTGAACCCTCTCAACCAGCGGGGAGTATTTATTGCTCCTCACATGTTTCCGGAGCAGCACTGGCCCTGGGGACATCAGCCAAGCTGGTAGGGTGGTCCCAGTGGCAGACTTCCTGGGAAAAGAGAATAGGTGCTTGTGAGGGGTGGCATTGGTGGACGTACATAACAGGGTGGAGTGCCTCGGGGAGGACCTCCTGCCATCGAGAGACCGGCAACCCTTTTGACTTAAGGGCTAAAAGTGTGGCCTTCCACACTGTGGCATTCTCCCTCTCCACCTGTCCATTTCCCCAGGGATTATAGCTCGTGGTCCTACTAGTAGCAATGCCCCTAGCCAGCAGGTACTGGCTTAGCTCGTCACTCATAAAGGAGGACCCTCTATCACTGTGGATATAGCAGGGATATCCAAACAGAGTGAAGAGCTGGCGCAGGGCTTTTATGACAGACGTGGCAGTGGTGTCGGGGCAGGGGATGGCAAAGGGGAACCGCAAGTACTCATCGATAATGTTGAGAAAGTAGACATTGCGGTCGGTGGAGGGAAGGGGGCCCTTAAAGTCAACACTCAGTCGCTCAAAGGGGCAGGTAACCTTGATAAGTTGTGCCTTTTCAGGACGGTAGAAGTGCGGTTTGCAATCAGTGCAGACTTGGCAGTCCCTGGTCATCGTCCTGATGTCCTCAAGGGAGTATGGCAGGTTCCGGGCTTTCACGAAATGGTAAAATCGGGTGACTCCCGGGTGGCAAAGATGTGCATGGAGGGCATATAGCTGGTCGAGCTGTGCACTGGCACATGCTCCCCAGGATAGGACATCAGGGGGCTCATTGAGCCTTCCAGGCCAGTACAGGATATCATAGTTGTAGGTGGAGAGTTCTATTCTCCACCGCGAAATTTTGTCATTTTTGATTTTGCCCCGCTGTTGGTGAGGCAAACAACTGAGCGCTGGTCGGTCAGCAAGGTGAACCTTTTGCCGGCGAGATAGTGCCTCCAGTGCCTAATAGCTTCCACTATGGCCTGGGCTTCTTTCTCCACCGCGGAGTGCTGAATTTCAGGGCCTTGAAGGGTACGAGAAAAGAATGCTACTGGCCTGCCTGCCTGATTGAGGGTAGCAGCCAGCGCGAAATCAGAGGCATCACTCTCTACTTGGAAGGGAATGGTCTCATCCACCGCATGCATCATTATTTTGGCAATGTCCCCTTTAATGCAGCTGAAGGCCGCGCGGGCCTCGGCAAAGAGGGGAAATGTGGTAGACTTGACCAGGGGGCGGGCCTTGTCTGCGTAATGGGGGACCCATTGGGCGTAATAGGAAAAGAACCCTAGGCACTGTCTGAGGGTGGTGGGAAGAGGGAGTTCTAACAGGGGCCGCATACGGTTGGGATCAGGGCCAATGACCCCGTTCTCCACGACATACCCAAGGATAGCGAGTCGGGTGGTTCCAAACACACACTTGTCCCTGTTATAAGTAAGGTTCAGGGCTTTGGCCACTTGGAAAAATTGTTGGAGGTTGGCGTTGTGATCTGACCAGTCATGACCACAGATGGTGATATTGTCCAGATATGGAAATATGGCCTTCAGTTGGCACTGGTCCACCATCAGGTCCATTTCCCTCTGGAAGACAGAGACACCATTTGTGACACTGAAGGGGACGCGCAGGAAGTGATAGAGCCTGCCGCCCGCCTCGAAGGCGGTGTAGGGGCGGTCCTCTGGGCGGATGTGGAGCTGGTGATAAGCGGATTTCAGATCTATTGTCAAGTACACCCTGTACTGAGCTATCTGGTTGACCACATCCGCGATGCGGGGTAAGGGGTACGCATCAAGCTGCGTGAACCTATTGATGGTCCACGACCATCCTATTTTTCTGCCCGGTCTGAACAACAACCACCTGGGCCCTCCAAGGGCTTGTGCTTGGCTCAATGATCCCCTCCCTGAGCAGCCGCTGCACCTCCGACTGAATGAAGGCCCTGTCCCCCGCGCTGTACCTCCTGCTTTTAGTTGCCACAGGTTTACAGTCGGGGGTCAGGTTGGCGAACAGCGGTGGGGGAGGGATCTTGAGGGTGGAGAGGCTGCAAGTGGTGTCAGTAGTGCAGCTGTCAGCATGCTGCTGGGTGGGATGTGTGGGTCGGTGTGTGTGTGTGTGCGTGCGTGCGTGTGTGTGTGTGTGTGTGTGGTCAGTAGCGGGGTATATGACGAAGTCCTACAAAACTGAGGATTCCTGACAGTGAGCGGTGGGAGGGACCCGTCATATGCCATAGTCACATTTTCGAGGTGGCTCTGGGAGTCCAGCCCCAATAGCACAGGCGTGCAGAGTTGAGGCGTGACCAGTAGTGCAAAGTTCTGATATTCTGTGCCCTGCACCACCAATGTCACTACACAACCCACCCGGATGTTTGTGGAATACGACCCAGAAGCCATGGTGAACCTTTGGCTTACCAGCCGTGTCACGAGTCCGCAGTGTTGCACCGTTTCCGGGTCAATAAAACTCTCAGTGCTGCCCATGTCAAACAGGCAGCTAGTCCTGTGCCCCTCCACCAGGATGTCCATCATTGACCTTGCAAGCTGGTGTGGGGCGCTTTAGTCGAGGGTTACGGAGGCCAGAGTTGAACTGCCGTCTTGGTGCCCGGTAAGCACCGGTGGGTCGGGGGGGGGGGGCGCGATGTAGCACCGACAAAGGTGGACACCCCCATGTCTCGCACGAGGCGGGCAGACAAGATGGCGGCCCCCATGCCTCGCATGTGACGGGCAGGCAAGATGGCGGCCCCCATGCCTCGCACGCAGCGCTGCTCGACCCCGTTCGTGGTTTAGACCTACAGACCTTAGCGAAATGGCCCTTCTTCCCGCAGCTGGAGCAGGTTGCTTCTCGGGCCAGGCAGCGTTTTCGGGGGTGCTTTTCGAGTCCACAGAAGTAACACTGGCAGCAGCTGTGGTTGGGTTCAGGGAGTTCGTGGATTCACGACTGGCAACAGCATTGGTGAACTCGCTCATGGTAACCGGCGACGGCAGGGTCTGAGGTGTCCACGGGACCGGCGGGGGATCACGCGGCTGGACAGCGTCAGCGTTGTGCAGAGCAGCCTCCAGTGTGTCGGCCATCTCGATCGCTGAGCGTAAGGTAAGATTGGCATTTTCCAGCAGCCACTGGCGCACGTATACTGACCTGATCCCCGTAACGAAGGCGTCTCATACTAGCAGCTCCAAATGTTGTTCTGCCATCAGAGCTTTGCAGTCGCAAGTTCGCACGAGTGTCTGTAGGGCTCGGAGAAACATGGCGCTCGACTCATCAGCCCGCTGTCACCACGTCGCTAAGCAATATCTTGCATAGACGGTGTTCACCGGCCGCAGGTACTGTCTTTTAAGAGCGTCCAGTGCCCCTTGGTAGGTTGGTAGGTCCCTGATAAGGGAGAATGCTTTCGGACTTACTCTAGATAATAATATTTTGTACTTCGTGGCAGGCTCAGTCACTGGAATCTGTTCCAAGTATGATTGGAAGCATGCAAGCCAGAGTTCAAAGGCAAGAGCTGCTTCGGAGACTTGCGGATCAAGGTCTAATTTTTCCAGATGTAAAATACTGTCCATGGTTTAAACTTCCAGTCAATAAAATTGATGCACCATCAATAACTCTCCGAGACATGAGGCAAGATATTGGCTTTTATTGACTGGAAGAAAGTTGACCACCATACTACATCCTGGAGACTGAGAGGCCAGGCTCAGGCCTCAATAGCCTTTATACCAGGATCTGTGGGGGGAGCCACAGGAGCAGTCAGCAGGGGGGCGTGTCCAGACAAGTATATGTAGTTCACCACACCCAGTTAGCTGCTAGGCTTGAGCACCTTCCTGAGAAGAACAAGCACCTTGAGGAAGTGAGAAAGATCAAAAGAGAGCAAGGAAACTGAAGTAATTGTTTAACAATGTCTGCTCTAGTAATTGAATGCACTTGAATAGTTTTTAAAGAGCACTTGCATGCAAAGTATTGAGTGCAACTCTTTTACAATACTATTAAAATTGGTGGCCAAGAATAAGAGCATACCTAGTTTTTGAATTGGGAGGTGGGTGGTTTCAGGGAGGGACAGGGAAGAACAGATGGGGGAAAATCTGGGATACTATTCACTCTAAGTATTGTCTGCCTAAGGCATCTTTTCTACTTTTGCATTGCCTATGCTACACAGAAATAATGTCGTTTTCAACTATTTTGCTCAGGATATCTGTCATGCTAAATGTTATATTTTTAGTCTTGGTGTGTACTTGTCCTAACATGCCTAAATGCAATCTCTGAATAAAAGTGAATAATTCCTGCCTAAAAAAAAGAAATCGAAGAATAAATAAGATAAATAAGACAAACAATCTTACCAGATCTGAGTCACAAGATGCTAAATATAAATTATATATTCAAACAGTTTTGCTGAAAGTATTTTCTGAAACAAATTGATAATAATAAATTGGCCTCGATAGATCAAAGTATTGAGTTGAGATGTTATGTTGAAGTTGTATAAGACGTTGGTGAGGCCTAATTTGTGGGCAGTTTTGGTCAACTGCCTACTGAAAAGATGTAAATAAGATTGAAAGAGCAGAGAGAAAATTTACAAGGATGTTGCTAGGACTGGAGGACCTGAGTTATAAGGAAAGATTAAACAGGTTAAATAGGTTAGAACTTTATTCCATATAACGTAGAAGATTGAGGAGAGATTTGATAGAAATATACAAAATTATGAGGGGTATAGATAGAGTAAATGCAAGCAGACTTTTTCCACTGAGTTTGGGTGAGACTACAACTAGAAGTCATGAGTTAAGGGTGAAAGGTGAAATGTTTAAGGGGAACTTCCTCAGTCAGAGGGTCGTGAGAGTGTGGAATGAGCTGCCAGCACAAGTGGTGCATGCAAGCTCAATTTCAATTTTAAGAGACATTTGGGCAGGTATGTGGATGGGAGGGGTATGGAGGGCTATGGTCCAGGTGCAGGTTGATGGGACTAGGCAGTTTAAATGGTTTGGCTCACCTTAGATGGGCCAAAGAGCCTGCTTCTGTGCTGTAGTGTTCTATGACTCTTCTAATAGATAATATAGTAGTAGTAGAAATATATCCCATGTGAAATTTCTATTCTGTTATACTGCTCTTAAAAATCTTATTACTGAAATATATATATGTATTGACTAAAAATTTACTATCTGTAATCTCCAGATATCGGCGTAGAACACATATAACCCCAAAATCTTACCTTGCCTTCATAAATAGCTACAAATCTGTTTACAAAGAAAAACATGCAAACATTGATGAGCTAGCAGAACATATGAAAATGGGTGAGTCCATGATCAAATTTTTGAAATTTTTGAACCCATGTCAGGAATGAATTAGGAAATAACTATACATGGTGTGATAATAATGTGACTCCAAGTCTGAGGAGGAGCTGCAGGAGGTGCAGGTAATGAAAGGAAATCTTATAAATGTTCACAGATTATAATTAGAGGCAGTAGTTATACAACAGTTAGTAGAAATTTCTGAGATTTTTTTTAACATCTCCACTTAAGTTGTTAATACTTTTCAGCCCTTGTACTGCTCATGCCAAGGGTAAGAGCCTTCTGCCCCAGGATAAGAGAATTGAGATTGAAATCAGAATATTTCCAGTGAAGTTTCAGAAGACTTTGATGCTCATTCCTTTATCCATTTGTTTTCCAGTATGTGGAGTATATGCAGTATCTGGCTTTCTGCAGCTATAATCCCTTTTCTCACTCTTTTAACAGGCAATCTGTCTGAATAGTGGACTGGATACAATATTCCATTTCCCCCATATTTCACCTAAATATCCCTTCTAGTTCAAACACAGTCAATCCAATCCTCAAACGGCTAATTCATAGCCCACTGTAATAGAATTTCAAAGATTATAGCCTTCTCGGGATTGCTGCCTGTGCCACATTACGGTGAGGATAGGAATAGAATGATGTGGCAAATAAATGCATGGCTGAAGAATTGGAACGGGGGCAGGGATTCAGATTTCTGGATAATTGAGACCTCTAGTGAGGCAGGTGGGACCTGTACAAAAGGGATAGGTTGTGCTTGAATCCAAGGGGGACCAATATTCTTGCAGATTTGCTAGAGCTGATGGGAATGGTTCAAACTAATATGGCAGGGGGATGGGAACTAGGATGATAGAGCTGAGGATATGCCAGCAGGTTTACAAGTAGATGACAGGTGTAACATGAATGTAAGGAAGGGCAAACCAATCATTGGGTACAAATGCAGGTGGAGCAAAGAGTTAAATTTTACAACAGAGGCAAAATTCAAAAAGGTGAAGAAAACAGGACTGAAGGTCCTATATTTAAATACGTGTAGCATTCAGAATAAGGTGGATGAACTCGTGGCACAATTAGAGATTGGTCAGTATGACATTGTGGGCATCACTGAGTCATGGCTAAAAGAAGACCATAGTTGGGAGCTTAACATCAAAAGATATACTTTGTATTGAAAAGACAGGCAGGAGAAGTGGTGTGGCTCTATTGGTTAGATATGGAATTACGTCTTTAGAAAGAGGTAGCATAGGGTCAGTGAATGTTGAATCTTTGTGGGTGGAGTTAAGAAATTGCAAGGGTAAAAAAAACGTTATGGGAGTCATATATAGGCCAAATAGTAGCAAAGATGTGGGAATAAGATTGAAAAGGGAGCTGGAAAAGGCATGTAATAAGGAGTAGTGACACGATTGTAATTGGGGACTTAAATATGCAAAGGGATTGGGAAAATCAGGTTGGTGTCAGATTGCAAGAAAGTAAATTTGTTGAATGCCTACGAGATGGCTTTTTAGAGCAGCTTGTGCTTGAGCCTACTTGGGGAAAGGCAATTCTTGGGTGTTGTGTAATAACCAAGATCTTATTAGGTAGCTTAATGTAAAGGAACACTTAGGAAGCAGTGATCATAATGTGATTGAATTCATACTGCAATGGGACAGGAGAGAAGCATAAGTCACACATATCAGTATCACAATGGAATAAAGGGATAAGAGAGGAGCTTGCCCAGGTGGATTGGAGGAGGATAATGAAGGTGATGAAGGCAGAGTGGAGATGGCTGAAATTTCTGGAAATAGTACACAAGGCACAAAATAGGTACATTCCACAGAGGAATAAGTTCTCAAATGGCAGGGGTAGGCAACCATGACTGACAAATGAAGTTAAGGACTGCATAAAAGCTAAGGAAATGGGATATGTGGTCACAAAAGTGAGTGTGAAGTTAGATAAATTAGAAGCTTTTAAAATCCTACAAAGGACAACTAAAAAAGCTATGAAAAGATAAAATATGAGGGTAGACTAACCAATAATAGAAAGCAGGATACTAAAAGTTTTTTCAGATATATAAAGAGTAAAAGCGAGGCGAGAGTTGATGTTGAACTACTGGAAAATGATGCTGGTGAGGTAGCAGTGGGGGACAAAAAAATGGCAGTTGAACTTAATGATACTTTGCATCGGTCTTCACTGTGATAGACACTAGTAGTGTGTCAGAGGTTCATGAGAGTCAGGGAGAAGGAGTGAGTGCCATAGTTATTACAAAGGAAAAAGTGCTAGGCAAACTCAAAGGTCTTAAAGTGGATAGGTCATCTGGGCCAGATGGACTACATCCCAGAGTCATGAGAGAAGTTGTTGAGAAAATTATGACTGCATTGGTCATGGTCTTTCAAAAATCACTTGATTCTGACATTAACTCGAAGAACTGGAAGATTGCAAATGTTACTCCAATCTTTAAGAAGAAAGTAAAGCAAAAGAAAGGAAATTATAAGCCAGTTGGCCTAACCTCAGTGGTTGGGAAATTATTAAGGATGAGAAGTTGAGGTACTTGGAGACTAATGATAAAATAAGTCAAATTTGGCATGGTTTCTGTCAAGGGAAATCTTGCCTGACAAATCTGTTAGAGTACTTCGAGGAAGTAACAAGCAGGGTGGACGAAGGAGAGGCAGTGGATGTCATTTACTTGGATTTTCAAAAGACGTTTGATAAGGTGCCACACATGAGGATGCTTAACAAGATAAAATCCTATGGCGTTACAGGAAAGATAGTGGCATGGATTGCAGAATGGCTGACGGGAAACAGTAAGTGGGAATAAAAGAGGCCTTTTTTGGTTGGCTGCTAGTGACTAGTGGTGTTCCTCAGATGTCAGTATTGGGATCACTGCTTTTCACATTGTTTGCCAGTGACTTAGATAAAGGAATTGATGGCTTTTTGGCAAAGTTTGCAAATGATATGAAGATAGGTGGAGGGGTAGGTAGAGCTGAAGAAGCAATGCAATTGCAGCAGGATTTAGACAAATTTAGACAAATTTAGAAAATATTGGCTGATGGAATGCAGTGTTGGGAAATGTATGATAATACATTTTGATAAAAGGAACAATAGTGCAGACTATGATCTAAATGGGGAAAAGGTTCAAACATCAGAGGTGCAGAGGAACTTAGGAGTCCTGGTGTAAGATCCCCAGAAGGTTAATTTACAAGTTGAGTCTGTGGTTAAGAAGACAAATGCAATGTTGCCATTTATTTCAAGGGGAATAGATTATAAAAGCAAGGAGATAATGCTGGTCCTTTATAAGACACTAGTCAGGCCATACTTAGAGTATTGTCAACAGTTTTGGGCCCCATATCTCAGAAAAGGTGTGTTGTTGTTGGAGAGAGTCCAGAGGAAGTTCACAAGGATGATTCCAGGAATGAAAAGGTTAATGTACGAGGAGCATTTGGCAGCTTTAAGCCTGTACTCACTGGAATTTAGAAGAATGCGGGGGATCTCATTGAAACCTACTGAATGGTGAAAGCGCTAGATAGGGTGGATGTGGAGAGGGTGTTTCCTATGCTGGGGGGTATCCAGAACTAAAGGGTACAGCCTCAATATTGAGGGGTAACCCATTAGAGTAGAGGTAAGGAGGAATTTTTTAGTCAGAGAGTAGTAAATCTGTGGAATGCTCTTCTGCACACTGCAATGTAGGCCAAGTCTATGTGTATATTTAAGGCAGAAGTTGATTGATCATTTCTTGATCAGTCAGAGCATCAAAGGATAGGGCAAGAATGCAGGTGTACAGGGTTGAGTGGGATCCAGGATCAGCCATGATGGATTGGCAGAGCAGGCTCGATGGGCTGAATGGCCTAATTCTGCTCCTGTGTCTTATGGTCCTTAACTTGAGACTATTTTAGAATCAGAATCAGGTTTCAAATCACAAGCATATATCATGCAATCTTAGCTGGCTTTAGCTATTTTAGCTAGTTCAAGGCTCCCACTTCTGAGGAAATGTTCTCACATCATCTATGTATTTCTATGAGATCACCCCTTTTTCTTCTGAATAGAGAACATGGAGCCAGTCTACTTAATTCATTCCCCTCATGCCAAAAATCAGACTAGTGAGCCTTCACTAAACTGTCTCTAAGTATTCTTGTACCAATGTAAGAGATGAGCTGCCTTCAGTTCTCCAGCTGTGGCAAAACTACCTTACCTCTGTACCAATTTGCTTTTGCAATGAAAATGAAAGATAGATTTTGTGCTGCTAATCGATTGAGTTTTCTGATATTGTCACTATGCAACAAACATTTCTTTGGTATACCGTCATTTTAATAAAATATACTTCTATGAGAAACGCCATCTTTTAACAAACAAGCCACATTATTGCCTAAAACATACAGCAGATCAGGCAGCATCTGCAAAAAGAGAAATAGAGTTAACGTTTAAGTTGGAGATTCTTCAGCAGATGAAAGTTCTCTGATCTGATATGTTAACTGTTTCTCGTTCCACAATTAATACTTCAAGAACTGCTGAGAATTTCCTGCATTTTGGGTTTTTATTTCAAATTTCCAGCATGAGCAGATCCATTGATTTTCACATTATTGCAGGTCTCTCTAAGCTTTTGGAAGCAACTGAATCAGTGGCTCTTCTCGCTAAAGAACTAGCAGGGAAAGAAAAGGAACTGGCAGTGGCATCTCGTCGTGCTGATAAGGTTCATGTCAAATTCACACTTAAAAAGTCATAGTTTGAAATGTGATCAGTGCCAGGCATGTCAGATGGCCAATATGGCAAAAAGATTTGTTATATCTCGAAGTGAAAGAAACAATATTTAATTCATGTATATAGAGTCATAAAGTTGTACAGCACAGAAACGGGCCCTTTGGCCCAACTTGACTACATCAACCAAGGTGCTTTCCTATGTTAGTCCCTATTGTATGTATTTGACACATATCCTCATGATCCTTTCTTATCAATCAATCTGTCAAAATGTATTTTAAATATTGTAATTTTACCCTTCCTTTACCACTTCCTCTGACACATACCCACAACCCTCTGTGTGAAAAATATGCTCCTTAGGTCCACTTTAAATCTTTTTCCTCTCTCTCCATAAGCTGATGCCCTGAATTTTTGGACTCCCCTGACCCTTACCTTTTCTATATTCCTCATGACTTTTCTGAATCTCTAAAAGATAACCTCTCCTTTGCTCCAGGGAAAGCAATCCAAACCTTTCTAGTCTCTCATTATAACCCAAGGTTTCCTGTCCCAGCAATATCCTTGTGAAACTATTTTGTACCCTCTCTAGCTTATTACACCTTCTTCCTATAGTATGGCCCAGAACTATACAAAATATTCCAGGAGGAATCTGAATCAAACAGCAGTAATAGGACATCCCAACTCTTGTACTCAGTGTCCCATATGATGAAGGCAAGCATGCCACATGTCTTCTTCACCACCTACTGACATGTGTCACCACTTTCAAAAACTCTCTATCCATAAATTGACTAATCATGCCACCTACATTTCCTTCAGATTATTATTATATATAATAAATAACAGGAATCCAGCAACAACCTGCGATACACCATTGGTCACAGGTCTCTCATCTGAAAAACAATCTTCAACTACCACAAACACGAGAAAATCTGCAGATCCTGGAAATCCAAACAACACACACCAAATGCTGGAGGAACCCAGCAGACCAGGCAGCATCTATGGACAAAAAGTACAGTTGAGTTTTGGGCCAAAACCCTTTGGCAGGACTGGAGAAAAAAAGCTGAGGAGTAGATTTAATAGGTGGGGGAAGGGAGAAAGAACCACCAGGTAATAGGTGTAACCTGGAGGGGGAGGGAGGACATCTTCAACATCTCCCTGAGCAGGTCTGTCGTACCAATGTGCTTCAAGGCCGCCACCATTGTCCCCGTGCCAAGGAGTCTTCAGTGGCCTGCCTCAATGACTATTGTCCCGTTGCATGCTGCCTGGTTCAGAAATTGCACCATCTCTGATTGCAAGACCCTGCAGCGGATAGTGCGGTCAGCTGAGAAGATTATCTGGGTCTCTCTTCCCACTATTACAGACATTTACACTACACACTGCATCTGCAAAGCAAACAGCATTATGAAGGACCCCAAGCACCCCTCATACAAACTCTTCTCCCTCCTGCTATCTGGGAAAAGGCTCCGAAGCATTTGGGCTCTCACGACCAGACTATGGAACAGTTTCTTCCCCCAAGCCATCAGACTCTTCAATGAGCAGAGACTGCACTGACACCAACTTACTGCCCTCTACTGTGCCTATTGTCTTGTTTATATTTATTGTAATGCCTGCACTGTTTTGTGCACTTTATGCAGTCCTGGGTAGGTCTGTAGTCTAGTGTAGTTTTTTTTCTGTGTTGTTTTTACGTAGTTCTGTGTTGTTTTTGTATTGTTTCATGTAGCACCATGGTCCTGAAAAAGTCTCATTTTTACTGTGTACTGTACCAGCAGTTATGGTCAAAATGACAATAAAAAGTGACTTGATTTGACTTGACTTGAAGTAAAGAGCTAGGAAGTTGATTGCTGAGATGAAGTGAGAGAGCAGAAAGGGGATGGGAAATCGAGAAGGCACCGAGGTTTGGGAGACATTACCAGAAGGTTTAGAAATTGTAGTTCATGCCATCAGGTTGGAGACTAGCCAAGTGGAATATAAAGTGTTGTTTCTCCAACCTAAGTGTGGCCTCATCACGACAGTGGAGGAGGCCATGGATGGACATATCGAAATGGGAATGGGAAGTGGAATTAAAATGGGTGGCCACTGGAAGATCTTGCTTATTCTGGCGGATGGAGCATATATGCTCGTTGAAGCATATCTATATCAGGTGTCATCAATGTACAGGTGGCCACAGTGGGAGCACCGAACACAGTAAATTACCTCAGCAGGCTCACAGGTGAAGTGTTGCCTCACCCGGAAGGACTGTGGGCCCTGGATGGTAGTGAGGGAGGAGGTGTAGGAGCAGGTGTAGTACTTGTTCCACTTGCCAGGAGGGAGATCAGTGGGACGAATAGACAAGGGAGTCGTGTAGGAAGCGATCCCTGCAGAAAGCAGAAAGTTGGGGGGGAAGGGAAAGATGTGCTTGGTGGTGGGAAGTTGCTGAAGTTTTGGAGAATTATATGCTGGATGTGGATGCTGGTGGTGTGGTAGATGAGGACAAGAGGAACCCTATCCCTGGTAAGGTGCTGGGAGGATAAGGTATGAGCAGATGTGTATGAAATGCAAGAGATGTTGAGGGCATCATTGATGGTGGAGGAAGGGAAGCCCTTTTCTTTGAAAAAGGAGGACATCTCCTTCATTCTAGAATGAAAAGCCTCATCCTGAGATCAGATGCGATGGAGATGACGGAATTGAGAAAAGGAGATGGCATTTTTACAAGTAGTAGGGTGGGACAAGGTGTAGTCCAGGTAGCTGAGAGGGTCCGTGGGTTTGTAATAGACATAAGTGGATAAGCTGTCTCTGGAGACAGAGACAGTAGAATTGAGAAAGGGAAGGGAGGTGTCAGAAGTGGACCAAGTGAATTTGAGGGCAGGGTGGAAATTGGATGGAAAGTGGATGATGTCGACAAGATCAGCACGGGTGCAGGAAGCAGCACCAGTACAATTGTCAATGTAGCGTAGGAAGGTGCGGGATGGTCACCGATGCAGTCTTGGAACATAGACTGTTCCACATCTCCAACAAACAAGCAGGCGTAGCTGGGACCCATACAAGTGCCCACAGCTACCCCTTTTATTTGAAGGAAGTGGGAGGAGTCAAAGGAGAAATTATTGAAAGTGAGAACAAATTCTACTAGGTGGAGGAGAGTAGTGGTGGAGGGGAACTGGTTAGGTCTGGTGTCCAGAAAGAAACGGCAAGCTTTGAGGCCTTCCTAGTGGGGAATGAAGGTGTATAGGGACTGGATATCCATGGTAAAAATGAGATGATAAAGGCCAGAGAACTTGAAATCCTTGAAAAGATCAAGAGTGTGTGAGGTGTCACGGATGTGGGTAGGAAGGGACTGCACATTTTGACTCCTTTCGCCAAGCCAATTTCTTTGCCAAATGACTAGCTCACACTCAATCCAGTGTGATATCACCTTCTTTACCAACATACAATGTGGGACCTTGCCAAAAGCCTTACTAAAATCATGTAGTCGCTGCCAGTAACCTCTTCAAAAAAATTAACTTAAATGCATACAAATCTATGTTGACTATCCCTATTTAACCCTTGCATGAATATAGTAACAACTTAACTTGTCATTTACAGTGTCTATAAAAAGTATTCACCTCCCTTGGAAGTTTTCATGTTTTACTGTTTGATTCACAGTGGATTTAATTTGGCTTTCTTGACACTGATCAACAGAAAAGACTCTTTTGTGTCAAAGTGAAAACAAATTTCTACAAATTGTTCTGAATTGATTATAATTATTAAACACAAAATAATTGATTGCATAATTACTTCACCCCCTTCAAGTCAGTATTTAGTGTTACAAAATTCCCATAACTGGATCACTTACCAGCAAAGATAGAGAGGTCCGTTGAAGTCTGATGGTACTATTTTTAAAAGTATTTATTGATAAAGGGCACAAAAAGAAGATTAATGCAAACATACAGATAGTATACGTCGTCAATACTAAATCTAAGCGCGGGTATCATTCTGACCGATAAGAAATAACTCTATCGTTGTCTAGGGGTTACTGTATTGTCCGATGGAAAGGTAAGTCACTATCAGTTCATTCAAGCTGCAGCGTTGTTGGGTTTAAAAGTGATGCGGTTTAAACTTGCCCAAGTCTTTTACGATGTCAATCCGTTGAGTCAGGGGAGTGGGTTTCCCCGTTGTTAGCTAAAAGAGCCGTTTTCCATGGTTTCAGCCACCAATTCCAGCCAAGGAACTGAACGCATGTGGCTTGGTTTCCGATGACCATCTGCTGTTACGTGGTCGCTTAACGTTTCTTCTGGTGCATCTGAGGGGTTGTTCCTGCAGCCCCTCTTTTATTCTGACTCGCAGGGTCATAGATGTCAATCAGGTTGGGGGTGATGCAATCTCTCCCTCAACCAGCCCACTTTGCCCGAGGGCATTCACGTAGCAGAGCATCTCAATCCACAAATCTGTCTCCAAGAGACAATGGCCATGTCCCGTAGCTTTACATCGCTATGGGGGGGGGGAGAAACGTGACATCCTGCACGTCTCCCCCTCATGTCTTGGGCCCCCCCGTTTGACTCAACCCAACAGTGATCTGGCGATTCTCACAAAGAAGGGGGCTACGGACATAACATTAGTAAATGCACCTTTGGCAACAATTAAAACCTTGAGTCTGTGTGGATAGGTCTCCATCAACTTTGCATATCTGGATGCTCCAATTTCCCCACATTCTTCTTTACAAAACTCCTCAAGCTCTGTCAGATTACATGGGTACCTTGAGTGAACAGCCCTTTTCAAGTCCGGCCATAAAATCTCAATTGGATTGAGGTCTGCACCCTGACTTGGCCACTCCAGGTCATTAACTTTGTTATTTTTATACCACTGCTGTGTAGCTTTGGCTTTATGCTCTGGGGTTGTTGTCTTGTTGGAAAACAAGTCTTCTCCCAAGTTGAAGTTCTCTTGCAGACTGCTCCAGGTTTTCTTCCAAGATTTCCATGTAGTTTACTGCATTCATTTTACCCTCTACCTTCACAAGCCTTTCAGGACCTGCTATAGTAAAGCATCCCCACAGTATGATGTACATGCTTCACAGTAGGAATGGGGTGTTTTGATGATGTAGTGTGTTTGGCTTACATTATACATAGCATTTAGTCTGATGGCCAAAAATCTCAATTTTGGTTTCATCAGACTATAGAACCTTCTTCCAGCTGACTTCAGAGTCTCCCACATGCCTTCTGAAAACTCTAGCCAAGATTTCAAGTGAGTTTTTTTCAACAATGGCTTTCCCTTTGCCATTCTGCCATAAAGCTGTGACTGGTGAAGCACCCGGGCAACAATTGTTGTATACACAGTCTCCCCCATCTCAGCCACTGAAGCTTGTAACTCCTCCTGAGTTGTCATAAGTCTCTTGGTGGCCTCCCTCACTCATCCCTTTCTTGCACGGTCACTCAGTATTTGAGGATGGGCTGCTCTAGGCAGATTTACAGCTGTGCTATATTCTTCCCATTTTTTGATGATTGACTTAATTGTACTCCAAGGGTTATTCAGTGACTTGGAAATGTTCTTGTATTCATCTCCTGAATTGTGTTTTTCAATAACCTTTTTGTGAAGTTGATTGGAGTGTTCTTTTGTCTTCGTGGTGTAGTTTTTGCCAGGATACTGACTCACCAGTAGCTGGACTTTCCAGATTCAGCTGTAGTTTTACTAAAATTAATTGAAACACCTTGACTGCACACAGGCCTCCAAAAACTCCATTTAACTCATTAATGACTTCGAAAACCAATTGGCTGTACCAGTAATGATATGGTATGTCACATTAAAGAGATTGAATACTTGGGCAATCTATTATTTTGTGTTTTATACTTGTAATTAATTTAGATCATTTTGTGGAGATCTGTTTTCATTTTGACATGAAAGAGTTGATTAGTGTCTTTAAAAAAACAAATTAAATCCACTATGATTCAATGTTGTAAAATAAACATGAAAACTGCATGGACCAGACTCAATGCAGAGATCCAGCTACCGCTGCTTGTCCCAGGTAAGATATCCCCCCCCCCCCCCACAGTATCCAAATTGGTATATCTGTTCTGGAGGAGAATGGCCATAGGGCCATAGGAGACCAGAGGTCTCCTTGACATCCCACATCCTGCAATGACTAATGATGGATAACTAGTGGAACTGTTGTGCAGATAGTGGAGCTGTTGTCTCACAGCACTAGGGTCCATAGTTCAATCCTGACTTTTGCTGCTGTCTGCATTGAGTTCTCCATTTTCTTCAGAATACCTCAGTTTCCTCCCATATCCAAAAAAGATGCTGACAGGTTAATTGGCCATGTAAATTGATGTTGATAGTTAAGTGGTAGAATCTGGTGAGGGAGTTGATGAGAATGTTGGGTGATTAACAATGGGATAAATGTAGGATGAATGTAAATCATAGAGTGTCAATGCAGGTTCAATGGGCTACAGGGCTTTATTCCTTGCTATATCCTGTTAGCTCCCACACACATACCCTACCTCCGCACTTAGCCCCACCAGTTGTACTACTCACCATTAAAGGGGGTCATATAAGCATCACAATTTATATTGACCATTTTATGGAAAGTGAGAGGAGAGCAGAGCACCTGGAGGAAACACATATCACAGAGAGAATATGCAATCTCCCTACAGATAGCCATGAAAAGTCAGAATTGAACTCAGTTCTTTGGAGCTATGAGGCAGCAACTGTACCAGTTGCATCATTTGCCACTAGAGTCAATGCTAAGGCTTAAGGTTTTCTCAACTGAAATGCCATATTTTCAAGTTTGCTAATGATAGAAAACTGGTGAGATTTTGAGTAGTAAAGTGGATTCAAAGAAATGCAAACTAAATAACTGGTAAAGACAAGGCAGATAGTAAAAAATGGGTTTTTTCCTTTCAGTGTACAGAACAGCAAAACACAGTACTCTTTTAATAACAGAGATTCGAAATATGTGATGTTCAAAAGAACCTTGTGTTCCTGTATACAGAACACTGAAAGCTAGCCTGCAGGTTTTCAAATAAGAGAGGATTTGGATACACCAGTAAAGATGTCTTACTGCATTTATGTACTTCCTTGATGAGATTTCACTTGGATCTTTTGTATAATTTTGGTCTCCATTTATAAAAAAGGATGTAGTTCCATAAAGAACATCCCCCTTGTTATAGCCCCGTAATCTATTCTCTCACCAGAGCCTATTAACAACCACAATTCTCCTGACATCCACCTACATTAATAGTCATTTAATCTAATAATTAGCACATTTTGAGATGAGGGAGGAAACTGATGCACTTGGAGAAATCGATACAGGAAGAACATACAAATTCCATGAAAGGCAGTTCGCAAGTCAGGATCAAATCCAGGTGACCTTTCCAGTACAGCTAGGTTTGCCGAAATGGAAAAATTAAATTACAGGGAGATAAAAAATAATTTTCATTGTAGGCAAAGATGTGGTCATCCATTTAGATCTAAAAAGAATAAAATATTCTGAATAGAATGATATAGCACTAGAAGCAGAAAATGCCCAAAAAAGTTTGGGGGTCATTTTACATGTATCATTAAAATGTTAGGGATAGGTGTAGAAGATAATCAAAAGGCCAATGGAGTGCATGCACACTATACGACTAAGTTCAAAGTAGATCTGCAGGGCAGGTTTTATTCTACACAGAGAATGGTGGATGTTTGCAGTGTTCTGCCAGGGGTGGTGGTGGAGATAAATACAATAAAAGTATATAAGAGGCTCTGAGGTGAGGTCATAAATATGCAGGGAATGGAGGGATATGGAACCATGAGTTGGAAAAAGGAATCATTTGAATTTCATGTGATTAGTTTAATTAGCTCAGCACAACATCTTGGGTTGAAAATATTACCAAAACAAAGATCCTTGTCTGTAATGCACCCTTAGAATTTGACGATATTGGTATTAATACTTGGAATATAATAATCACCATATGTGTTGTAATCCTTAGGTCAGCTTGATTTCCTTGGTTAAGCTCAAATAAACCAGTAGGTCAGAACAGAATCAGGTTTACTATCACTAGTATATGTCACGAAATTTGTTAACTTAGCAGCAGCAGTTCAATGCAATGCATAATATAGAGGAAGAGAAAAAAATAATAATAAATAAATAAATAGATCATAGAACATAGAAACATAGAAAACCTACAGCACAATACAGGCCCTTCAGCCCACAAAGTTCTGCTGAACATGTTCCTACCTTAGAAATTACTAGGCTTACTAAGACTCTATTTTTCTAAGCTCCATGTACCTATCCAGAAGTCTCTTAAAAGATCCTATCGTATTCGCCTCCACCACCATTGTCGGCAGCGCATTCCATGCACTCACCACTCTCTGAGTTAAAAACTTACCCCTGACATCTCCTCTGTACCTACTGCCCAGCACCTTAAACTTGAGTCCTCTTGTGGCAACCATTTCAGCCCTGGGAAAAAGCCTCCGACTATCCACACTATCAATGCCTCTCATCATCTTATACACCTCTATCAGGTCACCTCTCATTCTCCTTTGCTCCAAGGAGAAAAGGCCAAGTTCACTCAACCTATTCTCATAAGGCATGCTCCCCAATCCAGGCAACATCCTTGTAAATCTCCTCTGCACCCTTTGTATGGCTTCCATATCCTTCCTGTAGTGAGGTGACCAGAACTGAGCACAGTGGGGTCTGACCAGGGTCAGAGAGTCAACCTGCGCAGCTGCTTTGAGCATCCTATGGACTCAGACCCCAAGATCCCTCTGATCCTCCACACTGCCAAGCATCTTACCAGTAATACTATATTCTGCCATCATATTTGACCTACCAAAATGAACCACTTCACACTTAACTGGGTTGAACTCCATCTGCCACTTCTCAGCCCAGTTTTGCATCTTATCAATGCCCCACTGTGACCTCTGACAGCCCTCCACACTATCCACAACACCTCCAACCTCTGTGTCATCAGCAAACTTACTGACTCATCCCTCCACTTCCTCATCCGGGTCATTTATAAAATTCACCAAGAGTAGGGGTCCCAGAACAGATCCCTGAGGCACCCCACTGGTGACCGACCTCCATGCAGAATATGACCCTTCTACAACCACTCTTTGCCTTCTGTGGGCAAGCCAGTTCTGGATCCACAAAGCAATGTCCCCTTGGATCCCATGCTTCCTTACTTTCTCAATAAGCCTTGCATAGGGTACCTTATCAAATGCCTTGCTGAAATCCATATACACTACATCTACTGCTCTTCCTTCCTGTTCAGTCACATCCTCAAAAAATTTAGTCAGGCTCGTGAGGCACGACCTGCCCTTGACAAAGCCATGCTGACTATTCTCAATCATAAACCTCTCCAAATGTTCATAAATCCTGCCTCTCAGAGTCTTCTTCATCAACTTTCCAACCACTGGGGTAAGACTCACTAGTCTATAATTTCCTGGGCTATCTCTACTCCCTTTCTTGAATAAAGGAACAACATCTGCAACTGTCCAATCCTCTGGAACCTCTTCTGTCCCCATTAATGATGCAAAGATCATCGCCAGAGGCTCACCAATATCCTTCCTTGCCTCCCACAATAGCCTGGGGTACATCCCATCCGGTCCCGGCAACTTATCCAAATTGATGCTTGGCAAAAGCTCCAGCACATCCTCTTTCTTAATATCTACATGCTCAAGTTTTTCAGTCTCCTGCAAGTTATCATTACAATTACCAAGATCCTTTTCCATAGTGAATACTGAAGTAAAGTATTCATTAAGTACATCTGCTATTTCCTACGGTTCCATACATACTTTCCCACTGTTGCACTTGATAGTTCCTATTCTTTCATGTCTTATCCTCTTGCTCTTCACATACTTGTAGACTGCCTTGGGGTTTTCCTTAATCCTGCCCGCCAAGGCCTTCTCATGGCCCCTTCTGGCTCTCCTAATTTCCTTCTTAAGCTCCTTCCTATTAGCCTTATAATCTTCTAGATCTCTAACATTACCTAGCTCTCTGAACCTTTTGTAAGCTTTTCTTTTCTTCTTGACTAGATTTATTACAACCTTTGTATTCCATCGTTCCTGTACCCTACCATAACTGCCCTGTCTCATTGGAACTATGTAGAACTCCACACAAATGTCCCCTGAACATTTGCCACATTTCTTCCATATTTTTTGCTGAGAACATCAGTTTCCAATTGAAGCTTCCAGTTTCCTGCCTGATATCTTCATAATTCCCCTTGCTCCAATTAATCACTTTTCTAACTTGTCTGTTCCTATCTCTGTCCAATGCTATTGTAAAGAAGATAGAATTATGATCACTATCTCCAAAATGCTGTCCCACTGAGAGATCTGAAACCTGACCAAGTTCATTTCCCAATACCAAATCAAGTACAGCCTCTCCTTTTGCAGGCTTATCTACATATTGTGCCGAGAAACCTTCCTGAACACACCTAACAAACTTCACCCCATTTAAACCCCTCGCTCAAGGGAGATGCCAATTAATATTTGGGAAATTAAAATCTCCCATCATGACACACTGACATTAGAGAATTGTGAGAATGATTCCAGGAATGAAAGGGTTACCGTATGAGGAATGTCTGGCAGTTCTTGTGCTGTATTCCCTGGAGTTCAGGAGACCGAGGGGGGATCTCATAGAAACATTCCGAATGTTAAAAGACCTGAACAGATTAGATATGGCAAAGTTATTCCCCATGGTAGGGGAGTCCAGGGCAAGAGGGCATGGCTTCAGGATTGAAGGAAGTTCGTTTAGAACAGATATGCAGAGAAATTAGTCAGAGGGTGGTAAATCTCTGGAATTTGTTGCCACGAGCAGCTGTGGAGACCAAGTCATTGAATGTATTTAAGGCAGAGATAGATAGGTTCTTGATTAGCCAGGTCTAAAGGGTATGGGGAGAAGGCAGGGAAGTGGAGATGACTGGAAGCATTGGATCAGCCCACAATTGAATGGTGGAACAGACTTGATGGGCCTAGCAGCCTACTTCTGCTTCTATATTTTATGATCTTAGGGTCTCTCCATGATACATGCATAGAAGTACATCTATAGAAGTTTTTGAGTGTTTTTGTTGACATACCAAATCTCTTTGAACTCCTAATGAAATATAGTCGCTGTCCTGCCTTTCCTATAGTTGCATTGATATGTTGGGACCAGGTTAGGTCCTAAAAGATCTTGGCACCCAGGAACTTGAAACTGCTCACTCTCTCCACTTCTGATCCCTCTATTAGGATTGGCATGTTTTCCCTCGTCTTACCTTTCCTGAAGTCCACAATCAGATCTTTTGCCTTTCTGACGTTGAGTGCAAGGTTGTTGCTGTGACACCACTCCATTAGTTGACATATCTCACTCCTGTATGTCCTCTCATCTCCATCTGAGATTCTACCAGCAATGGTTGTATCAGCAAATTTATAGATGGTAAATCATTATTGGTTTTTGCAAAGTGTGAAGAGTGACTGAACACAGATCTTCAGAAATGCAGTTAAGGTGCTGTTCCTTAAAAGGATAGATCATTTTCTTTCTCCTACTAATATTTCTTGTTAGGTTAATTGTTAAATTTAAAACTGAGGTTTTGATTATCAAAAGTATTAAGAAAAAAATGCCAAAATATCACTGAAGGCTGGACAGACTTGAGGGGCTAGAAAACCTATTCTTGTTTTTGTATTCTTATTTCAAAATGTCATTAACTGAATTATTATATCCCTATGATATCCTGTAGGTGTTGGGAGAGGTGACAATGAGTGCGCAAGCTGCAGAGAAGGTTAAGGATGAAGTCTTAATAGTGAAAAATAAAGCCCAGAAGATTGTGGATGAAATAGCAGTGGATAAAAACTTTGCAGAGGGCAAATTACTAGCTGCAAAGCCTGCACTAGAAGCTGCAGAAGCTGCCCTGAATGTGAGTACAGAATTTTGGTGAAATGATAAGGAAGGGTCATAGAAATCTTCTCAGATACTTTTCTTTAGAAATGAAACAAAGCAGATTCCCTTGGCCTTCAGTAAGTGAACAGTCGCTCATGCAGGTAATGATTTATATATACTAATTTGCATCACATCAGAAATTATAACTTTTTTCTGATACTCTTACTTTGTCTTGAAATTTCAAAGCTAAACTACCCCATATTTGAAGCATTTTTAAATAATAGTAATTAATTAAATTGTGGTCCAGACCTATAAATTACAAAACATGAAAGTAAGAGATTATAAAAAAAGATTTGTTAATAATTGAGTAATTGTAATGACATTATGGAAAACTTATGTTGAAATTGATTAGTCTACACTTTACAAATGAGTGGATAATACTGAAAATATGAAGATACATACATCATAACAGATGAATAGACTGTTTGGTGTTGGAAAAACATGTTAAAGAGCAACCTAACTGAAATCATTAAATGTATGTAACTTTTTGATATGGAGTGAATATTTCCACATGCTGAAGAGCATGACTAGAAGCCATTGTTAAAAAGTTGTCCCTAAGAAATCCATAAGGAAACTGAGAAGAAAGACTTTACCCAAAGAGTGGTGAAAATATGGAACATACTAACAAAGGAAGTATTTGATGAATAGATGAGATATATTCAGTGGGAAGCCTGACATTAAAAAAGAGAGAAGACAGAATGATTAAAACAAAACAGAACATTAGAGGAACTCATTGGGTCACGCAGCTTCTGTAGAGCAAATAGTGTAAAGGACCCTCCATGTCAAAACTCTGCATGAGGACTGAGAGGAAAGATTCATAGTCATACAGCACACAAGCCAGGTCCTCAGCTCAACCAGTCCATGCAACCAAGATGCCTATCTATATTAATCCTATGTTCTTGTAAAATAGCCAGATAGCCAAAGGAAGACAGTACATAGCAGTATAAAGCTGGGGAAATTAATATGTTTCAGAGTCTGACATGAGTGGTAGGTATTTTTATTGGAAAAACTTTTAAGGTACAGAATTTATTTGCATATGGAAAGGGAGAGATTGTTTAAGAATAGCTTTGCTGGTTAAAAAAAATCATTAAGTTTATTGAATTTTTAGACATGGTAAAAAGTATTTTGATGAGGACAGTATGGTAGATGTTGTCTACATGGATGTTAGTAAATATTTTGACAAGACCCTGTATGGTCAGCTGGTCTAAAAAGTAGAACACATGGAATCCAAATTGAGCTGACAAACGACATCCAAAATTGTCTTGGCAACAAAAGATGGGATGTAGAGTTGATTTTCTGATTGGAAGCTGTGATTAGAAGTGTAACACAAGAATTGGTGCTGGGACTCGTGATGTTTATGATATACAGGCAGTCCCCGAATTACAAATGAGTTCCGTTCCTGAATCCATCTTTAAGTTGAAACAAGTACATCCCATATTATTTAGCGTCAGTTAGTCAAACTTTTGTCTTAGTATATAGTATATATTTTACCTTTTTATGCATATAAAACACTCGTTGCTTAGTAATAATTGTAGCTTTCAATGGGGCAGGGCCTTTCACATGCTCCATTATTCTCACTTTATCCTTTATCCTTTAAAATTGTTCTGATCATTGACCGACTATAGCCTAATGCTTTTCCAGTGACTGATGATGTTTCACCTTTTTCCAAATGCTTTATTACTTCCACTTTATTTTCAATCATGATCGCTTCCCGTCAACAGAACAGAAACACTGTGAGCGGCGGGTCCCAAGCTCTGCCAGGTCCTAAGGACCACCGCACTGAATTCCCTGGGTCCTAAAGTCCACCACACTAAAACAGATTAAATGGGAAAAGTGGGAGCTGTGCTGGGTTTGGGTATTTGATCTTCCACGATATTCCGCGTGGGAATTTAAACTGGAGGTGGCAGTGTTTTTTTTTACGAGGTCGAGTTGCGAGCTTGACATCAACCTAGCACAGATGGAGTGTGCGCTCAGGAGTGGTCTGTCACTGGATTGAACACGGGAACCTCCGTTCTCGAGCCCGGCGTTGATCTCACTGTGCCACTAACCGACCGGTAAAGTGGGGTGGAGTCAGGGTGAATCTTGCTAAGAAAAATATAAGCCAAATACAAAGTTACACACTCAACACAGTGTCAAGGCAACGACTTAAAATGGCGGATAGCGTCGCAATCTGACTTAAAATGGTGGACGGCCTCACGATCCAACTTAAAATGGTAGATAGCATTCTCCTTCCTTGGTTCGTAAGTACGAGTTGTTCGTAAGTTGGATGTTTGTAACTCGGGGATTACCTGTACAGTGGATTCCAGTTCATTGGATCACATTGGAACCAGTACATTTTGGCACAACAAGAGGCTGACCCAATTAGCCAAGGTTTCATGTAAATTGTTAAAAAGGTATTTTTAAAAAAAGACAAACTAAGTAACAATCATATATTTAAATGAAATACAAAACAAGTTATCACTCTACCAATACCACAACAGTACTACAAGTCTCCTATCCCAATTAAGTAACATAGCGACCCAAACAAGTGAAGGGAATCCCAGCAATTTTCTCAATTAGTTTTGTTCTTTAAGAGTTGTCCCAAATAACCAGCTGACTGATTAACCAATAGCCCAGTTAACTGGAATCCACTGTACATTAATGACATGCTTGCGAACTAGGAGGTATGATTAGTAAGTTTGCAGATGATATGAAAATTTGTGGTGGTGTAGACAGGGAAGAGAAACGTGTTACACAGCAGTAAGATATTGATCAGCTGGAAAGATGTGTGTTGCTTGGAGGAATGGAGCAATGGCAGATTTTAATCCTGATGGTACAAAATTTCATATTTCATATTTCAAATAATGGTAGGAAATACCATGAAAAAGATAGGGCCTTTTTGTTGAACAGAGGGCCTTGGGATACATTTATTAATCCCAAACTGTGGCAGTATGTGTGGATAGGGTGGTTAAGAAGTCATTTAGAATATTTGCTTCATCAGCCATTAATCACCAGCCAATATAAGAACAGAATAGTTTTAATTGCCACACTATAGGGAGTATACAAATGAGCTGGAAAAGGCTTTGAGAAGGTCATCCAGGATGTTTGCAAGATTAGAGCATTTCATTCATAAAGAGAGATTAGATAGGTTGGGTGTTCCTGGGAACAAAATTGTAATTGGTAGACAAATAAAAAATTCTATTCCTCAATAGATGAATTGAAGGAGATAGATAGTAAGAATCATTTTTAGTTTAGTTACAGTGTTTGAAGCAAAGAGGCAAAATACAAGGTGAGAGGTAGGAAGTTCAGGCAGGATCTGAGGGGTAATATTTTCATACACAGATTGTTTGGAATCTGGAATGCACTGCCTGAAGACGCCGTGAAGGCAAGTATCTCACAACATAGTACATCACTGAATTGGCCCTTCAATGCACAATGCTGTATCAGCCATAATGTCAATCTAATTAATCCTGTCTGTCAACACATGGTCAATATTCCTTTATCCCCTGTGTTTGGCTAAATGCCTCTTAAATGATGCTACTGTAACTGTTTCCACCCCTGCCCCTGGCACACTTGCTGTTTAAGAAAAACTTGTCTAATCTCCTTAAAACTTTCACCTTCACCTATGCTTCTCATAATTTAACATACTCCCATCAGAATGCTCTCCCTGCCTCCAAATCTCTAGTGAAAACAATTCAAGTTTGTCCAGTCTCTCCTTGTGTCTAATACTCTCCAATCCAGACGACATTCTGCTGAACCTCTTCTGTGACATCCTTTCTGTAATGTGATAACAGGAGTGCACACAATACTCAAACTGTGCCCAAATTCAATATGTTCATTCATCCTTTTCAAATCATTAAAGTGAAGACTTCATATCCCTAGCCTTCAGAATTCTGAGAAAACCCACCACTTGCAAAGGCACTTCTTTTTATGTTTAAATCATTATTTTGGCACCTTTAAGATAGAACTATAATGTAGGTTTACATTGAACTGATATATAATGATGCAATGGAATATGATCTGCATTTATTTGGCTCACTTTATGAACAAATTATATCTCTCTTCCCAGACTATCAAGCCTACTGACATTGCCACTGTGCGTAAACTAGCCAAACCACCCCACCTGATAATGAGGATTCTCGACTGTGTTCTGGTTCTCTTCCAAAAGAAACTGGACATAGTTACCATGGATCCAGAGAGGCCCTGTGTTAAGCCTTCTTGGGGCGAGTCTTTGAAGGTATCTCAATTTATTTTAATACAAGATCTCTTATCAAATGAGCTATAAACAATGACTGATGAAAAATTACCACTGGCAGGTTTTCTTCTTTCAGTAATATTTTGAGATATCAAAAATGGGAAAACCTTTGCTCTCACTTTGCTGTACAAATAATTAATTTGAGAGTTATGTTTATTGTGTTCCTGGTTATTGCCACCGTTTCCACTATAGTGTCTGCCTGGTTACTCCCGCCTTTTGCTGGATAAAGGGCCTGAATACAGGCCTCACTTATGCATCAAAAAAAGGCTGCTGCAGAGGTCATGCAAAACCAGGAAAGAATGCTCAGTTGTGAAAATGTTACTTTCTTTTTCTTTTTCCACAGAAGTTGTCAAGTCTGAATATTTTCAGAGTTTTGTGTTTTATTTCAGATTTCTAGCATCTGCAGAATAGTATTTTACTCTTTACTTCAATAATTTTAAAGCCTCCTGCTCCTATTAAATTAAATTTCCTCAAGCACTCATATTATGAAATATTCAAACTAAGAGTGATTATGAAGAGAAATTATTTTGAGTAGTCGGCTGATTGATAATTAGAGGAAAGAACTGAGTTAAATAAGCTGGCTGGGGGGGTGGGGAGAAGATTCTTATTAGGATTCATCAATGTGTTATATTTGGTCATTTCACTTAAATTATTAAAATAATTAATCCATACTTGGAAAGAGAGTGATTAAAGGATTAATCTGCATTTTAAAAGTCAGCAATTAATTAAAGATGATCAGCATAATTCTGTTAAGAGTAACATCTATCAATTTATCCATTATTAATTAATTTGTTTGCTTTGAAATACAGCTTGGTAACAGGCCATTCCAGCCCAATGAGCCTGCTCTGCCCAATAACACCCATGTGACCAATTACCCAACTGAACTCTGTCTTTCAAATGTGGGAGAAAGTATAAAAACTCCTTAATTGAACCCAAGTTGCTTGCATTGTAATAGTGTTACACTAGCACCTATCCTACCATGCCACCCCATACATATTACAACCAGTATTGCTATAAGCAATTTTCCTCTGTACATGTTCTTCAAGTTCCAGCAAACTATTGGGATGTCTGTAATATAATCCCACTAGAGTGACCCATCTCTTCTTGTTTCCAAGTTCTTCCAATATGGCCTCACTGGATTATCCCCCAACAATGTCATCTCTAAGTACTGCTGTTATGTCTTCCCTTATCAAAAAAGTTACACATCCTCTTCACTTAATTCTCTTACACCTGTGGCATCTGCATCCTGGAATACTGAGCTGCCATTTCTGCCCTTCTCTCAGCCATGTTTCTGTTATGGCTATATTATTGTTATCTCTAACAAGATAAAATCCTATGGTGTTACAGGAAAGATACTAGCATGGATAGAGGAATGGCTAGCAGGCAGGAGGAAGCAAGTGAGAATAAAAGGGGGCCTTCTCTGGTTGGTTGCCAGTAACTAGGGGTTTTCCTCAGGGGTCAGTATTGGGACCGCTACTTTTCACATTGTTTGTTAATGATTTATTTCATAAAATTGATGGTTTTGTGGCAAACTTTGTGGATGATACGAAGATAGGTGGAGGAATAGATAGTGCTGAGGAATACAGTGTTGGGAAATATATGATAATACATTTTGGTAAAAGAAATAATAGTACAGACTATTATCTAAATGGGGAGAAGATTCAAATATCAGAGGTGCAGAGGGACTTGGGAGTCTTCATGCAAGACTCCCAGAAGGTTAATTTACAGATCAAGTCTGTGGTAAAGAAGGCTAATGCAATGTTGGCATTTATTTCAAGGGGAATAGAAAATAAACACAAAGAGATAATACTGAAGCTTTATAAGACACTGGTCAGGCCGCACTTGGATTATTAGCAACAGTTTTGGGCCCCAATCTCAGAAGGGATGTGTTGTCATTTGAAAGAGTCCTGAGGATGATTCCAGGAATGAAGGAGTTGGCATATGAGGAGCGTTTTGCAGCTTTGGGCCTGTACTCACTGGAGTTTAGAAGAATGCAGGGATATCCAGAATTAGAGGGCACAGTCTCAAAATTGAAGGGCTACCTTTTAGAACAGAGATAAGACTAAATCTATGAAATGCTCTGCCACAGACTGCAGGGAAGGGCAAGCCCATGAGTATATTTAAAGTGGAAGTTGATAGGTTCCTGATTGGCCAGGGCATCAAAAGATATAACAAGAAGGCAGGTGTATGGGATTGAGTGGGATCCAGGATCAGCCATGATGAAATGGTGGAGCAAACTCGATGGGCTGAATGGCCTAATTCTGCTCCTATATTTTAGTCTTATGGTCCTTAGATCTTATTCATGCTCTGAGTTCATCTGCCTTACCTGTTAAACTATGAGCATTGAAATAAATGCAGTTTAACTTAGTACTCCTGTTCTTGCCTTTATTCTGTTAGCTGTCCCTGCCTAGCTATCCTGATTACTAGACTTGCTGTCAAGCAGCCCATAACTTGCTCCTCCTCAGAGTTGTTCCCTCCTGCCAATCTAGTTTATACCCTTCAGCACTAGCAAATTATCTGTAAAAATATTACTCACTGTCTGGTTCAAGTGTAACCCATCTCTCTTGTACAGGTTGCCACTACCTCAGAAAAGATCCCAATGGTCAAGATCCTAAATTCTTGCACTAGGTCAACCTCAAATTCATATGACCAATCCTATTTCTGACTTTGCTAGCACAAAGCATAGGAGTAACCCGCAGATCACTATCCTGGAAGTCCTGCTTCTTGTTACCTAACTCCCTATTCTCATCTGAATGGCCTACCTACAACAATAATGTGTTTGATAGTGCTTATGTAGACTTCAGTAATGTTTGTTTTTTCAGTAATGTAGACTACAGTTTGTTATAAACATGAACAATTAGGATGTTAATATAGCAGGTATGATCAATATGATGGTGAAATTGTTGATAGTGAGGAAGATAGTCTTAGATTAAGAACAGCACTAATCATTCTGTTAACCAAGTAGGGCAAAGACAGATGGAATTCAATTCTGATAAGTATGAATAATTTTTGGGAGGACTAATAAGGATAGGACAATGAGTAGAGCAAGGAGGCTGTTTTACAGATTAATAAAACCTTGCTTAGAGTGCACTATAAAACAGATTATTTCTACTGCTATAGGAAGGAAGTGAATGCACTAGAGGTGGTGCAGGTTCAATGAGGTATTGCCCAGGATTAAGCATATTATGTGTAAAGAAATAATGGATAGGCTAGAGTTATACAGCATGGAAGCAATCCCTTTGGCCCCAATCATCCATGTGAATCAAAGCTCCTAACTGAACTATTCCCATTTAGAGAGACATGGGAAATGGAACTAGCTCAAGCAGACAACTTGGTTGGCATGGATGACTTGGGCCAAAGAGCATCAATCTTCGTGTCATCTGTCAGTTAGAGGAATAACACCTCATATTCCATCTGGGTTGTCTACAACCCAATGGAATGAAAATTGAATTTTCCAGTTTCAGGTAATCCTTACCTTCTGTGTTTTCTGTGTTTCACAGCCCCCCCCCCACAAATCCCTCCCATCTTCTCTCTCTTTCCAATCCACTCTGATCCTCCTATTTTGGTTCTCTATTCCATAATCACCAAAACGCCCCAACCTTCCAGCACACCCATCACCCATTTTTGTCTTCAACCCCTTCCTGGTTCCATGCACCTACTACCCACATACTTATTCCAATGGATACCCTCCCCATCCTGTTCCATCAGCTCTTCACCTCTCCCCTAATAGTTCCCATTATCATCCTCCTTAATTATCAGATTAAAACACTAGTAGCTCTTGTGTTCCCACCTATCACCCTCCTAGCTGTCTCCAGTTTCACTCTCCCCTCTCCTCCCTGGCTCCATCTAACTCTGTCTTCTTTTCTTTGTCTGCGAGCTCCCACCCTTCACCCAGCTGCCTCTGTCTCCCCTCTCCCTTCCTCACCTTGCTCCATCTGCCTATTATTATTCACCACTAAACCAGTCACCTACTGGCTCCTTACTCTCTCTGATACAGGGTTCTGACTCAAATCATTGACACTATCTTCACTGGACAATTCTGTGTAACATCTTGAGTTCCTCCATCAGATGGTTGCTCCAGATATCACTATTTTCAGTCTTTCATGTCATTAGATTTCCTGTTTAAAAAAAATACCTGGACTGACATCCATTCATTAGTGTATAACTTTCCAAGTAGCAGAAATGCTATCATAATCATGATTACTAGAATATTTCACATTCTCGGGATCATTCTCATGCACCTCTTCTTGACCTGTCTAATCCTGTCACTTCCCTTCTTAGACATGGGGCCCAAAGTGATTCACAAAACTCCAAATTCTGACCAATGCCGGATAAAGCCTTAGCATTCCTCTCAAAACGATTGCTAACATAACATTTGCCTTCCTTATATTATCCTGCAAAGTAAACTTTAGGGAATCCTGCACAAGGATTCCCAAGTCCTTTTGCAACTTAGATTTCTGAATTTTCTCTCCATCTAGAAAATAGTCTATGCTTTTATTCCTTCTACCAAAGTGCATGACCATATACTCCCTTACACTATATTCTATCTGTCACCACTTTTCCCATTCTCCAAGTCATTTTAAATCCTTTTGCAGACCCCCTGCTTCCTCAACCCTACCTCCCCCTCCACCTGTCTTCGTATCATCTGCAAACATGCCTACAAAGCCATCAATTTTGTCATCTGACTCATTTACATAATTTATATAAAACATGAAAAGAAGCAGTACCAACACCAAATCCTGTGGAACACCACTATTCACTGGCAGCCATTATGAACCAATGACTCCCTATAAACCTAAAAAAAAGTTGTGATTTAAGCAATATTATGTTACAGAGTCATGGAATGATACAGCATTGAAAATGGCTCAACTCATCCATGCTAACAGTGTTACCTTGCAGCCCAGCTTTTTGAACTGCCTGTATGACCTGGCATTATGCAGTGTGCCATATTGACGTGGCAAGGCACGGACTCAAGAGCGAGGAATGAGCTGGAACAGATTTGGAGGTGATTTGATGCAGCGGAACAGAATCAAGGCGGTGGGGCCCAGGCTCAGGCTCACAGCATATCAAAGCAGTGGGGCCTGGGTCTGAGAGCAAGGAACGATCTGAGGTTTGATTGATTTAAGTGCCAGGCTGAATTGGAAAGTTTGAGTACAGCCAAATTGAGGTGATGAGGCCCAGGAGCATATCAAAGTGGTAGGGCCCAAGTCTGAGAGCAAGGAATGACCCAAGGTTTGGATGATTTAAGTGTTGGGCCACATTGAAAAAGTTGGGTCCAGAGATGAGGGCTGGGCCAGCTCAGCTCACTGCTTCATGAGTTTTACTCATCTCTGCACTGAACTTTGGCTGTGGCCTGCAAATAATGGGCTCCTGTATCTGCTACAGTGATGACTGGCTTCATGGCTGTGGATTCACTTTCATAAACTTCAGTTCTGAACGTCATTTGCTTACATTTATTGTTTGCATTATTTTTTTCTGCACATTGGGTCTTTTTTAATGTGTACTTTGGATTTCTTTGTTTTATGATTGCCTGTGAAACACACTTCAAGGTTGTGTATACAGACTTCGATAAGAAACGTACTTTGAACTTTAAGTCCATAGCCATGGAGCCAGTTCAACGCTGCAGCTGGTCCAGGAGCTCGATGGCTACAGGCCACAGCCACGGAGCCAGGTTCAGCATTACACAAGTGCCAATGGCTGCAGGCCACAACTATGGAGTCAGTTCAGCACTGAGGCAAGGCACAGAGTAAAAAGTTGAACACTTGTTCAGCCTTAACATCTTAATCTTCTTAATATGGCTCAGCGCTTAAATTGGCCAAACATTCATTATCTGTTCTCAGTCTGTTTGACCCAAAGTTTCAGTCTGGCCCCAAGTCTGCTCCAGCAATGGCCACCGCAGTCGTACCAGCATACTTGAGAATCCACTTCAAGATACCACAAAAATGCCAGTTCAAAAGCACACCTCCCAGCAGGAAATTACAGGCTGCAATTTACAGTGATCATAGTCCCAAAAATCTCCTTGGACTGACAGAGGATGGGAGGTAACCTAATTTGGATGTTTAGGATGATGAGAGGTATTGATTGTGTGGATAGTCAAAGGCTTTTCCCCAGGCCTGAAGTGGCTAACATGAGAAGGCACAGTTTTAAGGTGTTTGGAGGAAGGTAAAGGGGAGATGTCAGGGGTAAGTTTTTTGCACAGAGAGTGATGAGTGCATGGAGTGGGCTGCCGGCAATGGTGGTGGAGGCGGATACGATAGGGTCTTTCAAGAGTCTCCTGGATAGGTTCATGGAGCTTAGAATAATAGAGGGCTCTGGGTCACCCTAGGTTTTCTAACATAAGGACATGTTCGGCACAGCTTTGTGGGCTGAAGGGCCTGTATTGTGCTGTCGGCTTCCTATGTTCTAAGAAGTATATTTAGTAGAATTGTTAGCAGTTTTGTTAGCTACCTACAAAGCATTGCCCCGTTTGACCAGTGCCATCTTTGTAGCTCAGGTGCATTTCACCTTTTAAACTTTCACCTTTATCTTAAACCTATGCTCTCTTGTTTATAGTAATCCCTCTTTGTGAAAAAGGCTGTGTGTTTTCACCCTTTTTATGCCCCTCATAGTTTTATATCGCTCTATCAGGTCACCTCTCAATCTCTTGTGTTCCAGAATCTGTGCAACCTCCTCTTGTAACTTAGGCTCACAAGACCAGGCAGTATCTTGGTAAATCTTTTCTGCACTGTTTTTAGATTAATAAAATTTTTCCTATAAAAGGGAGACCAAAACAGTACACAATTCTCTAAGTGAGGCCTTACCATGGTCCTACATAACTGTAACATAACTTCCTAACTCTTATAATCCCTGGCTAGTGAAGGCCTAACATCTTCATCACTCTGTCTATCTGTAATGCCACTTTCAGTGAACTCTGCACTTGTGCTCTTAGGTCTCTCTATTCTGTAACATACCCTATGGCCCAATTATTCATTGTACAAATCCTACCCTGGCTTTATATTCCAAAATGTAATACTTCACTTTTATCTGAATTGAAACTATCTCCCTGTAATTTTTCATAACCTTCTACACTGATTCAACAACACTTATTTTAGAATCACCCACATACTTACTGGCCATGCTTTGTATATTCACTTCCAAATCATTTATATAAATTACAAACAACAAAGGAACTAGCACCACCTCTGTGGCACATCACTAGACACAGGCTTCCAGTTTGAGAAACAACCCTTGACCATCACCCTCTGCTTCCTACCACTGAGCCAATTATGAAAGTAATCTTCTATATCTCCATATGCAATCTAATCCTCCAGACCAGTCTGCCTTGAGAAACTTTGTCAAAGCCTTGCAAAATTCCATATACAGTAGATTGCATCCAAACCATACCCTCATCTACCCTCTTGGTTATCTCTTCAAAGAGCTCCAAGAAATTTACCAGGCATGACCTCCCATGCACAAAACTCTGTTGACTGATTCAAAATAGATGCTGTTTTTCCAATATGTTGGTAGATCCTGCCCCTCAGATTCCCCTTCCAGCAATTTACCCACCACCAATTCAGACTCAATAGCCTGTCATTTTTGGCTTGTTTTTTCTACGCTTTTAAAACAATGGTGCAGCATTAGCCACTCTCCACTCTGCCAGAACCTCACCTGTAGCCAGGGATAATGCCAAAATCTCTCCCTGGAATCTGTTCTTAGGTAAAAAAAGGTAAGGAAGCATGTGGCTTGTATCAGTTTCAGGCCTACATAAAATTTAGTAACTATAGAAACATAGAAAACCTACAGCACAATACAGGCCCTTCAGCCCACAAAGTGGTGCCGAACATGTCCCTACCTCAGAAATTACTAGGCTTACCTATAGCCCTCTATATTACTAAGCTCCATGTACCTATCTAAAAGCCTGTTAAAAGACCCTATCGTATCTGCCTCCACCACCATTGCCGGCAGCCCATTCCATGCACTTACCACTCTCTGAGTAAAAAACTTACCCCTGACATCCCCTCTATACCCACTCCCCAGCACCTTAGATATGTAACATAGAAATGACTAAGCTACTTTATCTAGTTTCTCTTCTATGAGTTTGCAATTGTATAATGCAATGTTATAAATATTTTCTGTTGAAGTCTTAACCTGATGCATGACAGAGATTTTTGTCATTCCATTTCCAGCTATTGAGTGGCACTGGGTTTCTACAGGCCCTGCAGCAGTTCCCAAAGGACACCATCAATGATGAAACAGTGGAACTGCTCCAGCCATATTTTATCATGGAGGATTATACATTTGAAAATGCAAAGAAAGTATGCGGGAACGTTGCTGGTTTGTTGTCCTGGACTCAGGCTATGGCTGCCTTTTTTGCCATCAACAAAGAGGTGCTGCCTCTAAAGGTAATTCTCAGTCAGAAGATTAATACATTTTAAAACTTTCACTGAATAAACTGATTAATTCACAATTATCTTTACCACTAAAGAATACACTGTTTGAAAATAATTTTCTGGAAAAGTTTAAGTGAAAATGAAAATAGAAACCTGGAAATTACTATTTCTTTTGGCGTGCTACTTTAGTACTGAAAAAGTGCATGAATGCCCATTCAAATCGCCCCACCCATGAAAAATAATGAACTTGGAAACAGACTATTAAAAGTACCAAGGTATTTTGTAAGTAAATCCCTTTGCCAAAATGTGACTGGTGCATTTCCTGGAGCTCATGCACAGAGCTCTTTGCTGCTGTGACACTACCAAGCTGACCACAAGGAATTCTATCAGCAATTAGCTCTCCCTCTGGTAGTCACAATATAATAGCAGAAAAAGCCATCAAGATAATGCAGGGGTGAGGATCATGGCAGTCTCCTTTTGTACTTGACATTCAGCTCCAATGTTGCATATGGCTCTAAACTATTGTGGGCTGCAAATTGATAAGGGACCATATACAGTATCATAGAATGCAGATTAAAGATTGTTTGAATAAACACACTTGATGTTGAACACTGATATTAGAGATGAAAAATGGTGTGCTTCACACTAACATGAAAATGTTTTTATTACTCTTTTATTACTAACTCATTATTGAAGCCTATGTATTGGATACCTCTGGGCTTTCTTGTGAACAGCAAAGACTAGATCAGGCCTCCTGTATTAGACTGGCAATAGAGAATCATGAGCTTTGCAACCTGTGGTGAACTACATTTACCTGTCTGGACAGGCCCCCCCTCCCCCCCAGCTGACTGCTCCTGTGGCTCCTCCCACAGACCCTGGTATAAAGGCGATTGGAGCCACAGATCCTTCCTCAGTCTCCAGGATGTCGTGTGATAGTCACTTGCTGCTTGTTCTTTCTTCCAGCCAATAAAAGCCTACCTTAACCCACGTCTCAGAGTTATTGATGGTGCTTCACAACCTATAACAACTGATGACATATCCATGCTCAATCTAACACAGCCATTGTCTTAAATGTAATAATGTCAAATATGCTGTTGATTGTTTGAAGACAAAATGCAAACAATTGATCAAAAGCAGAAAGACACAAGATTTATTAAACAGGTCATTTTGAAATACTGAGACAATCTGATTTGAACCTCAGTGTTTTATAAGAATATCCACCTGTCTAGTTCAAGTTAGCCAGGGTCTACTTCAGTGATTACAATATCATTATCACAAGACTCTGCCCATCTTTCTTGGGACTAAATTTGATCACCTCACACTTTATCATTATGAATTCTATCTACCACAGTTTTGTCACTCACAATTTCACAGTTCCTTTATGATCAGATTGCTATAATATCCTTAGAAAATCATTTATCTTAGGAACATTTGGAATGGTTGCTAATGTGAATGAGAAAATGTCTTCTAACATTAGAAACCTATTACTTGACTGTAGAAATTATTGGCTTTTCTTATTTCAGGCTAATTTGGCAGTACAGGAAAACCGTCTCCAAGGGGCCATGAACCAGTTAGGAATTGCCCAGGCTCAGCTAGATGAGAAACAAGTTGAGCTGGACAAGGTGCAGGCCAAGTTTGATGCTGCCATGAAAGAGAAAATGGTAAGTCAGAATCTTGGTTGACATCAAGTTAAATAATATCTTCTTCTAAAACAAGAAATCTTAAAATAATAGAGGCATTCAACAAGTCAGTTAGCATCTGTTATATTTTCCATAAATGCTGCTTGATGAACTGAATATATATCTATATATAAACTTTATATCCTTCTGAATCATTATAATTGAGAGGTTTCTTTAGATACTCTTGATTGTTTATCTAATTAAGGTTACCTTTCTTTTAATTCCTGTGATCAAAGCGTGTGCTTATACTTAACATTCAAGACCTTTCAGTTAAATTTGGCCATTATACCTTTAAGACTGAATATCTGTCAACACCCAATTTAAGATTTTATTTTGTTTATCAGTTACTTTAGCACTATTGCACTATATTGCTGTAGTAGTCACCATTCACATATTGGAAGATTGGCCCATCACTTTTCCCTTCATTGAAATGTTCCTACAACATATGATCTCACTTTAAGGTCTCTTTATCTCATTATCTCATGTTCTTGCTATTTATTGCTATTTATTTATATTTGCATTTTCACATTTTGTTGTCTTCTGCATTCTTTTATTGATCCTGTTATAGTTACGAGTGTATAGATTTGCTGAGTATGCTTAGAAGAAAATGAATCTCTGGGTTGTATATGGTGACATATATATATATATTGATGATCAAATTTACTTTGAATTTTCAACTTTGAAAGATTCATTTGGATTTTACATATGTATTATCAGAACACATGAAGTATATGATGATATTAATTCATGCCATACAGTTAATTCCTCTCCTATTACATCAAAACATATATGTAGTTAACATGGATGGTGGGTATTAGATGAAAAATTGAGAGGAATGGTAATAGTGAGAAAACAGAAAGGATAATTAAGGTAAAGACACGGGATATTGCAGATGCTGAAATTTGGACCAACGAACAAAATGCAGGCCAAAATGCAGGCATATCGGGCCAGACACCATCTATGGTGGGGATTGGATAGTGAATGGTTCACGGTAAGACCCTTCATCTGGGCTGAAAGAAAGAGGGAATATAGCCAGTATAAAGAGATGGAGGAAGAGCTGGCAAGTGAACAATGGGGCTGGGTGAAAGACAGATGAGGGTAGGGTCAGTGGGAACAATGCTAGAAGTTGAGAAGTGATAAAAACTGAAAGTGACAGAATCTGGTAGGAGAAGAAGATGGAGCATGGAATAGAAGAAGGGGAAATGGGGAGGGGAACCAGTGGGAAGAGTATATAGGGAATGAACTGGTAGAGAGGATGGAGAGAACAAAGAGATAGGGTGATGGGGGTCAGTTTGATCAGGAGCAAATGAAGAAAAGGGACAGACAACCATATTTTAGCCACCAAGGTCTTTGAATCGTGTTAGAAAACTCTACATTCAGCAAGTTACCAGGACCTCTTAAGATGAATGCCGCGTTAGAAATATCTATAAACCAATTCCCCTTTAAAAGATGCAGACATGGCTTTAATTAGAAATCATCAGTGTGTAGTCGTTTTAGCACTTACATAGATTGCATTAAGATTACAGGAACATAGTGAACATTTAGCGGATACTGAAATCATGTTAAAAAGGCTGCTGCACAAATTCCAAGTTCATCTTACACAAAGTCAAAGAAAGATATATTTATCACACACTCTGATCCCAAAGCCCTTTCCTATTACTAACATTTCAGTGTCTTATCTATGAAACTTATTGACGGACATATCATTCAAAAATAATATACAACAGTAGGTATGAAAAATTTAGTCTTAGTAAATATTATACCCCCATTTGTCAACCACACATAAACATTACCAAATCAAAGAATAGCATTCTTTTACCTTTTTTATACTACCTCATTGTACTAGTGTATGGAATAATCAGTCTGGATTGCATACAAACAGAAGCTTTTCTTTGTATCTTGGCATAGGGGACAATTATAAACCAATGAATTAATAATATTTTCAGTAGCTAAGGGGATTCTGCCAATCATCTACTTTTGTGAAAAATTGTGTGACCTTGTCTACATATATAGTGGACAGCTGCAGAGTTATGATGAAATGAATCTGCTTCTTACTATATAGGATCTATTAGAAGATGCTGAAACATGTAGAAGAAAGATGGAAGCTGCTTCAGCTCTAATAGACGGTTTGAGTGGGGAAAGGATCAGATGGACTGACCAGTGCAAGGAGTTTAAAGCACAAATCAATAGGTAACAACTATTCCCCGATTAATAACCACTGCAGTTTTCAGTCTCTGATTAAAACCCAAAGAAGCAGATTAGCATCAAAGTGAAGGCTTACCATTGCATTTATGAAGTGCTCCTTTTCTTTGACATTGTAACAGCTTTTATTTATCAGAGATCCTATGGGACTATGTGGACATGTTAAAATCTGTCCAGCAATGCTATAGGGACTCAGCAAAATGTTAACAAAAATCAGATTGATCCCTCTTAATATAGGAGTCACTGTACCCCTAATGACAAACCTAGAAATCAGGAAAGACCCAAAATTTATTAGCATACAATGAAGTATGAAAATAATGAACAAAAAAAATCAGGAACTAAAAGCGAAGACTAGCAATGAGGTATGTCAAGGGAAAAAAATAAAATAATGGCAATGTTACTGTACTAGTAATCCTGGAGTAATAAATATGTGAATCCAGCACAAATTATTCATAAAGTATAACAAATAAATATCTTGTCTGAGTACATTGATCATAAGAGTCCTGGATGTTTTTAAATTATCCATCAGATAGATATATAACTTCAAAGAGATGTGCAAAATACAAACTGTTATAGGAACTCAGTGGGTAAACTGTCATTTATGAAGATAAAGGGATAGTTGACAGTTCAGAGTGAAACCCTGAATTGGGATAGATTCCAACAACTGCAATCCTTTGTGCTGTCATATGACTAAATGGAGCTGCTTGTTACTGTTTAGGACCCATTAGAAGATGTGAAACAATGATGTTCTAAAGGAAAGGAAATGCTTATCCAATCTTTCCTATGAATTTCTCCTGATGTGCTCTTAACTGTCCTCTTGAAATGGCTTACCCAGCAACTTAATTGTATCAAAAACAACATCAAAATATGTGTTAAAAGCAGCTTAGTAGTAAGGGGACCAAGTGGTCCCAGATGACCAACAATACTGTCCTCCTTCGAGTCTAAGTTGAGAGGGCAATTCTGAGGGTTAGTCAAGCAAGCCTAATAAAGTCATACTTACAGAACTGAACCTTTCAGTCATGAGACCTCTCCACTATGTTGCATGGGTACATTCCCTGCTCAGGACAGGTCCAATAGAGGTGACAGTACAGTAGTATGGAGTAAGGAGGAAGTAGCTGTAAATGTCCTAAACATTGGCTCTAGACTTCTAGAAAAGGAATATTCCCAGCACCAGACCAAACATGGTGTTGCACCATCAATAACTCTCGGAGACATGAGTTAAGGTAGGCTTTTATTGGCTGGAAGAAAGCACAAGCAGCAAGCGACCACCACACAACATCCTGGAGACTGAGGAAGGAGCAGAGCCTCCAACCGCCTTTATACAGGGGTCTGTGGGAGGAGCCACAGGAGCAGTCGGGGGGGGGGGGGGCATGTTCAGACAGGTATATGTAGTTCGCCACACATGGTTTAGGAAACTTCATGCTGATTGCCACCCACTATCCTCCCACATCTGATAATTCATTAAATCTTCACTTGATCATCACTTAGAAGAAGACTATGGAAGAATACACTCTGGTGCAAAGGGGTTTTAATATTCATCACCAAAACTGGCATTGTACACCACTGTGACCTAGATGGTTGAATCTAAGTGAGTGTGTGCAGCTGATGTAAGAATGCTGATACCACTTTACCTGTTTCACCAAACTAAACTGTTTATTGCAGATGCATACGTTCATGATAGTACTGGTAGAAGTGACTACCACTCCGTCTAAGTAGAAGTACATTCTTGTCTACACAAGGGCATTCTCCATAATGCTATGTAGGATAGCTACACAATTAACCTAATATTCCAAAACTGGCTGTGAGGACCAATGGCAATAGAATTGCGCTCTTGAGCGATCTATAAATCTTTGGCCATTCTGAACTGTCAAGCATGCAGACAGCTATTAAAGGTTCTGTTTGCAAAGTCACAGTGTTTATGTGGATGGTCTAGTTGATTTTCTGGCCATTAATGACCAGCACCTTGTCCCCATTCCCCAAAAATGTATCTGCTTTGTGACCCCACAAGAATTCAATGTCATGTGGAGATAGTTAGACACTCTCTTATTGGAATTTGTTATATCTGCCACTTTTGCCATACAAATGTAACTTATTATATGTATGCATGGGTGCTTTATTTGCTGAAGGCTTGCAAATAGAATTGAATATTGTGCAACCATCAGCAAACATCCCTCCTTCTGACATTATAAGGAAGGATAGTCATTGATTAAATAGCCAAAGATGGTTGCACTGAAGAATCACCACAAGGCTCTCCTGCGGTTACATCACAAGGTTCGATTGATTTGACCTTCCAACAACCAGACAGCACAATTACTTTGCAACTCAAGTAGGTAGGATGGTAAAGAAGACATGTGGTATGCTTGCCTACATTGATTGGCTTTTTGATATAAGTTGGCAGGTCGTGTTGCAGCTATATAAAACTTGTTCGGTCACATTTGAATTATTGTGTACAGTTCTGTTCATTGCATTACAGAAAAGATGTGGAGGCTTTGCAGAGGGTGTAGAAGAGTTTCACCAGTATGTTGCCTGAACTGGAGATTATTAGCTATAAAATGAGGTTGTACAAATTGGATAGTTTTCTCTGAAGTGAGGGATGGCCAGATGGAACTATATAAAATTACGAGAGACAGACTGGGTAGATAGTTAGTCTCTTCCCAGGGTGGAAATACCACTAGAGGGCATAGCTTTAAGATGAGAGGGAGGGAAAATTTAAAAAAGATTTGCTAGACAAGTTTTTTTACACAGTGAATGGTAGTTTCCTGGAATGCACTGGCTGGAGTGATGGTACATGAATAGAACTTATTTAGTTTAAATGAGCATCATAATCAAGTCAGATATAGGGGATATTAAATTATGACTCCAGGTACTGGATAGTTTTCCCTTTGATGCTCATTGACTTCAGTTTTCTAGAGGTCACCACATTCATTCAAATCAGTGACTTAATTCTCACCTCACTTCTGGCATTCAGCTCTTTGATTTCTGTATGGATAAGGGCTGTGTTAAGATCAGGGGCCATGGCAAAACCTAACTGTCTATTGGTGAGCATTTTATTTGTGACTGCAATTTGATTGTATTGTTGATGATACCATCCATCACTACTAATGATTGAGATAAAACTAGCTGAATGGTAATTAGCTAGATTGAATGTGTGCTGTGTTGTGTGCACAGGATTTGCTTTGACAATTCCACAGTGTTACGTACTGGTTAGTGTTGTAACTATCATGGAACAGTTTGGCTGGTGGTGATACTAGTACTGAGGTGCAAGTCACTATCTGGGATATTGCCTCATCCTATATTCTTTGCTGTGTGCTGTAGTCTCAACCATTTTTGGACACATTAAGTTAAGCAAATTGTCTGAACACTGCTTTCTGTGATGGGTGGAGATCTTGGTGCAAAGTCAACTTGGATCCACACAGCATTTCTGGCTGAAGGTGCTTTCCAATGCTCCAAACTTGTCTTCTACCATTCACATCATTGGCTTCACTATTACTGAGGATGAGAACATTTTTGAAAACCCTCCTTCCTGTTAGCTTTTTAAATGTCTATCACTATTTGTGACTATTGTATAGGACTGCAGAGCTGTGAGCTAATCAATTGGTTGCTCTTGTCCTCACCTACCATACCACTAGCGTCCAGCACATAATTCTCCACAACCTCTGTGATCTCCAATGGGATCCCACCACCAAACACATCTTTCCCCCCAACTTTCCACCTTCCTATGTGACTCACTTGTCCACTCATCCCTCCCCACTGATCTGCCTCTTGGTACTTATCCTTACAAGCAGAACAAGTGCCACACCTGCCCCTATACCTCCACCCTCACTACTAGTCAGGGCCCCAAATAGTCCTTCCACATGAGGGTACTCTTCAACTGTGAGTCCATTGGGGTAATCTACTGTATCTGGTGTGGCCTCCTATATATCAGTGAGACCCGATGTAGATTGGGAGACTGCTTCGCTGAGCACCTATGCTCCATCTGGCAGAAAAAGTGGGATTTCCTTGTAGCCACCCACTTCAATTCCACTTCCTGTTCTCATTTCACGGCCTCATTTACTGCCATGAGGAGGCCATACTCAATGGAGCAACACCTTATTTTCCTTCTGGGTAGGCTTCAACCAATGGCATGAACGTCAATTTCTCAAACTACCAGTAATTGCTCCAACCCACCACCATTCTCTGTTCCTGTTTCCCTTTCTCATCTTATTTCCTTACCTGCCCATCACCTTCCTCTAGTGCTGCTCCCCCTTCCCATTCTTCCAAGGTTTTCTATTCTCTCCTATCAAATTCCCCATCCTTCAGCCCTTTATCTCTTTCACCAATCAACTTCCCAACTCGTACTTCACCCCTCCCCCTCTCCCAGTTTCACCTATCATCTGCCACCATGTACTTCTTCCTCCCCTTCTTATTCTGACTTCTCCCTTTCCTTTCCAGTCATAAGGAATGGTCTTGGCCCGAAATGTCGGCTCTTTACTCTTTTCCATAGATGCTGCCTGTCCTGCTGAGTTCCTCCAGCTTTTTGTGTGTGTTGCATTTGGTTGTGATATTGTTTAGCTCTGATGGTTCAATTTTATTTTTTTTGTTTAACACTTTGGCAAATGGCTACCCATGACTTGTCCCAATACACCTTTCTACACTTCTGAGTGAATTAGTGCTTGCAGTGCAGTGGGTGAGTGAAGGATTTGCTGAGCTATGAGGTTGTAAGTTCTGGTGAAACTCAAATCCTTGATGGAGTTGAACTCATATCTATGTTCAAGCTTCTGTATTCCTTGGCTAGTACCTTAACCACCACAGTATCGTGTACTTTCCTCACGCTCTTTGTATGACTCGAGTTTTTCCCCTTCCTCATTAATCTTAATTTCACTTTCATTCTTTTCATGATCCGATGCTGCCTTGAGAACATTCTCATTTCACCTTTATAAATTCAGTTCTATTATATATAAGATCTTGATTGAGTGCTCTTCAATCAGCAAGCTTTTAGTTAGTATAAGCTACTTTTTAGTACTGTCCACAACACTCCATACTGAAGTAAACTGATGAAGCAGTCATTGGTTGATGGAATTGTTCCTGATTTTTGTAAGTGGAACCAACCCATATAAGTTTCCACATTGCTAGTTAAATGTAGTTAGTTTAATTGTACTGGAACCAGTGAGATTGGATCTGGAAATGAAGTCCACAGCAGTATGAATGGAGTATTGTCTGGATCTAGGGCGAGCAACTGTTCCATAAAATGAATCTAATTGATTAAGACCTGTTTTCTGTTACATTTGGGACCTGAAGAGGAGGTCATGACGGACCCGCTTTCCACTTCTTGGTGAAAATAGTTGCACATGTTTCAGCTTTGTTCCTTATGTAGCCCCTGCTAAGCCTCAGGCTCACTTAGCTCGCTTCCATCTAGGGGGAGCAGCTTTCGGCCCCACCAAACTAGGCAATGCTGTGTGATGTCCCCACCCCACCAAATAACAGACAGTACACCATATGTGATTAAATGATTACACTTTATGGATCTTACTGGAACTATGTACTTAATAGAGATACAATATAAAAGGAAAAGTAAAAGGCGCCAAACTTATCAAAGTCCAACCACTTCGTGCACAACCGTTGGAGCTCAGTTAACAAAGTCTTCTTGCCACCATCCAATCCCCTCCAACCTCCTCGACCCACTGCCTGGGGCCAAGAACGGTGGTTGACCAGGCGCCCCACACAAACCTGTCCTCGCCAAAAACCCTTGGCCTGGGACTCCCACTCGGGGTCTGTTCCGTCATCCAACTTACAACATCACGTCTTCTCCCTCGCACCGTCTCTTTCAAAGTTCACCCAACACTAGCTTACAGACTCACAAGAAAGAATAACCTCTATCCCAATTGGTTAACAAACGAATACAATTCTCGTTATCAGTAATTATAACACAAACAACTGTGAGAGAAAGCACTCTCTCACCAGTTAGCATAACAAAGAAGCATTTTTACTTTTAACAAACAAAGAAGCCATTTTGATTAACACACACAGTAACATAAAGAAAGAAGAAACCCCCTTACACTTACAATCAATCCTGGCTTCTACCTTTATTGAAAATATAGATGTTCAAGGAGTTTTTTCCCCCACTACTTTCTGATTTGTCTACCATCAATTACAACAGGGGAGAGAATGCAGGGCTTTAATCTTCTTAATTTGTCTCTGGATACTGCTGATGTTGGAAACTTGAGTGAAAAAGCCAACTACTGGAGTTGAGTGAATCAAGCAGCAACTGTGGGGGAAATGGATATCAACTTTTTGGGTCAGGACACTTCCTCTGGATGCAATTAAACTTGCTGAGTTTGTTGAATACATTTTGTTCTCAGTAAGGGTCTCACCTTTGTTCCCCTGCACCCACACCTCAGTGAGTTCTGTGACTACCATGGCACTGAGTTCCTTTTCTGCTGCTTCCATCTTCATGCCTATTTCTTTGGCAAGGACTCTACAGCCTGGACCGATGACCCCTTCTACCATCGTCAACCCTCCTCTTTTTCTTGGACAGCCTGCTCTGGATCTTTTCATTGCTAACTACCGACGAGACCTCAACCATCTCGACTTCACCACTCCTCTTTCCAATTTCATCGTCACTTCTTCCAAACGCACTGCTCTCCACACTAATCCTAATCTCACCATCAAACCCGCGGATAAGGTGGGTGCTGTAGTAGTCTGGTGGACTGACCTCTACCTTACAGAGGCCAGTCAACAACTGTAAGATACCTTCTTTCACTTACCCCTTGAACAGGACCCCAATAAGGAGCAACAGGCCTTTGCCTTCCACACCATCACTGGCCTTATTAACTCTGGGGATCTCCTATCCACTGCCACCAATCTCATAGTTCCCTTACACACACCTCCCATTTCTACCTCCTACCCAAGATCCACAAACCTGCTTGTCCAGGTAGACCCATTGTTTCTGCTTGTTCCTACCCCACTGAACCTGAATCTGCATATCTCGGCTCAGTTTTATTCCCCTCCTTCCTTCCTACCTACATCCATGACACTTCACACTCTCTTGATGTTTTCAATGATTTCAAGTTCCCTGGCACTGATCATCTTATTTTTACATGGATGTCCAGTACCTATACACCTCCATGCCCCATCAGGAAGGCCTTAAAGCTCACAGTTCCTTTCCAGATCCAACCAAATCCACACCCCCCCATCATTATTCTTCAGCTGGTGGAAATGGTCCTTACTCTCAATAATTACTCCTTCGGCTCCTCCCACTTCCTTCAAACAAAAGGTGTAGCCATGGGCACTCACTTGGTCCCAGCTTTGCCTACCATTTTGTTGTCAGCATGGAACAGTCTATGTTCCAAGTCTACGCTGGTATTACTGCCCAAATTCTCCTATGCTACGTCAACGACTGCATTGATGCAGCTTCCTGCACCCATGCTGAGCTCGTCGACTTCATTCACTTTGCCACCAACTTCCATCCTGCCCTCAAATTTACAAGGTCCATTTACAACCCCTCCCTCCCCTTTCTCCATGTCTCTGACTCTATCTCTGGAGACAGCTTATCTACTGATATCTTTTATAACCCACTGATTCTCACAGCTACCTGGACTATACCTCTTCCCAACCTATTACTTGTAAAATTGTCATCCCCTTCTCTCGATTTTTCTGTCTCTGCCGCATCTGCTCTCAGGATGAGGCTTTTCTTTCCAGAGCTAAAGAAAGAAAGGGGCTTCCCTTCCTCCACCATCAACACTACCCTCATCCACATCGCTTTCATTTTGTGCATGTCTGCCCTCACTTTATCCTCCAGCTACACCACCCAGGAGAGGGTTCCTCATCCTCACCTACCACCCCAACAGACTCCGTGCCCAACACGTAATTCTCCATAATTTCTACCATCCCTGAATGGCTCTCACCACCAAGCACATCTTTCCCTCCCCACTCCCCCCCCCCCCCACTTTCTGCTTTCCGCAGGGATCGCTCTCTTCCCAGTCAAAGGACTTCCTTGTCCACTTGGCCCCCCCCACTGATCTCCATCCTGGCATTTATCGTTGCAAGCGGAACAGGTGCTGCACTTAACCCTACACTTCCTCCCTCACTATTATTCAGAGCCCCAAACAGTTCTTCCAGCTGAGGCGACACTTCACCTGTTAATCTGTTGGGATCATCTATTGTATCTGGTGCTCCCAATGTGACAATAGACAATAGGTGCAGAAGTAGACCATTCGGCCCTTCGAGCCTGCACCGCCATCCTGAGATCATGGCTGATCATCTACTATCAATACCTGGTTCCTGCCTTGTCCCCATATCCCTTGATTCCCCTATCCATAAGATACCTATCTAGCTCCTTCTTGAAAGCATCCAGAGAATTGGCCTCCACTGCCTTCAGAGGCAGTGCATTCCAGACTCTCTGGGAGAAGTTGTTTTTCCTTAACTCTGTCCTAAATAACCTGCCCCTTATTCTCAAACCATGCCCTCTGATACTGGACTCTCCCAGCATCTGGAACATAATTCCTGCCTCTATCTTGTCCAATCCCTTAATAATCTTATATGTTGCAATCAGATCCCCTCTCAATCTCCTTAATTCCAGTGTGTACAAGCCCAGTCTCTCTAACCTCTCTGCGTAAGACAGTCCGGACATCCCAGGAATTAACCTCGTGAATCTACGCTGCACTTCCTCTATAGCCAGGATGTCCTTCCTTAACCCTGGAGACCAAAACTGTACACAATACTCCAGGTGTGGTCTCACCAGGGCCCTGTACAAATGCAAAAGGATTTCCTTGCTCTTGTACTCAATTCCCTTTGTAATAAAGGCCAACATTCCATTAGCCTTCTTCACTCCCTGCTGCACTTGCTCATTCACCTTCAGTGACTGATGAACAAGTACTCCTAGATCTCTTTGTATTTCTCCCTTACCTAACTCTACACCGTTCAGATAATAATCTGCCTTCCTGTTCTTACTCCCAAAGTGGATAACCTCACACTTATTCACATTAAATGTCATCTGCCAAGTATCTGCCCACTCACTCAGCCTATCCAAGTCACCCTGAACTCATCACGTCACACTGCCACCCAGCTTAGTATCATCAGCAAACTTGCTGATGTTATTCTCAATGCCTTCATCCAAATCGTTGACGTAAATCAAAAACAGCTGTGGTCCCAATACCGAGCCTATCTTCCCCCCAATGCCATGAGCTCTAATTTTACCCACCAATCTCCTATGTGGGACCTTATCAAATGCTTTCTGAAAATCGTACACTACACCCACTGGATCTCCCTTGTCTAACTTCCTGTTTACATCCTCAAAAAACTCCAATAGGTTAGTCAAGCATGATTTGCCCTTGGTAAATCCATGCTGGCTCGGCCCAATCCTATCACAGCTATCTAGATATGCCATTATTTCATCTTTAATAATGGACTCTAGCATCTTCCCCACTACTGATGTTAGGCTGACAGGATGATAGTTCTCTGTTTTCTCCCTTACTCCTTTCTTAAAATGTGGGATAACATTAGCCATTCTCCAATCCTCAGGAACTGATCCTGAATCTAAGGAACATTGGAAAATGATTACCAATGCATCCGCAATTTCCAGGGCCACCTCCTTTAGTACCCTAGGATGCAGACCATCTGGACCAGGGGATTTGTCAGCCTTCAGTCCCATCAGTCTACTCATCACCGTTTCCTTCCGAATGTCAATCTGTTTCATTTCCTCTGTTACCCTATGTCCTTGGCCCATCCATACATCTGGGAGATTGCTTGTGTCTTCCCTAGTGAAGACAGATCTAAAGTACTTATTAAATTCTACTGCCATTTCTCGGTTTCCCATAACAATTTCACAGAATTCATTCTTCAAGGGCCCAACATTGTTCTTAACTATCTTCTTTCTCTTCACATATCTAAAAAAGCTTTGCTATCCTCCTTTATATTCCTGGCTAGCTTGCATTCGTACCTCATTTTTTCTCCCTGTATTGCCTTTTTAGTTCAGTTATGTTGTTCCTTAAAAATTTCCCAATCATCTGTCCTCCCATTCACCTTAGCTCTGTCATACTTCCTTTTTTTTAATGTTATGCAATCTCTGATTTCCTTTGTCAACCACTGTGGCCCCTTTCCCCCCTTTGAATCCTTCCTTCTCCGGGGGATGAACTGATTTTGCACTTTATGTATTATTCCCAGGAATACCTGCCATTGCTGTTCCACTGTCTTTTCTGCTAGGATATCCATCCAGTTAACTTTGGCTAGCTCCTCCCTCATGGCTCCATAGTCTCCCCTGTTCAACTGCAACACTGACACCTCCGAGCTGCCCTTATCCTCCTCAAATTGCAGATAAAAACTTATCATATTATGGTCACTATCTCCTAATGGCTCCTTTACTTCAAGATCGCTTATCAAATCTTGTTCATTACACAACACTAAATCCAGAATAGCCTTGTCCCTGGTCGGCTCTCGTACAAGCTGTTCCAAGAATGCATCCCATAGGCACTCTACAAACTCCCTATCCTGGGGTCCAGCACCAACCTGATTCTCCCAATTCACCTGCATGTTGAAATCCCCCATAACTACTGCGGCATTACCTTTGCCACATGTCAATGTTAACTCCCTATTCAACTTGCACCCAATATCCATGCTACTGTTTGGTGGCCTGTAGACAACACCCATTAGGGTCCTTTTGCCCTTACTGTTCCTCAGTTCTATCCACACAGACTCTACTTCTCCTGATCCTATGTGCCCCCTTGCAAAGGTCTGAATCTCATTTCTCACCAACAGGGCCACCCCACCCCATCTGCCCACATTTCTGTCCCTACGATAGCACGAATTCCCTTGTACATTCATTTCCCAGGTCTGATCTCCCTGCAGCCATGTCTCTGTTATCCCATCAACATCATAGTTACCCATTCGCACCTGAGCTTCAAGCTCATCCACCTTATTTCTGACACTTCGTGCATTCAGATATAGAATTTTTAGCCCATTTCTCCTCTCTCTGTCTAAATCGCTGCCTATTGTGCTAAACCCAGCTCCCCAAACTCCCATGGGGCTATACGTCCCTTGAATTTTGTTGTCCTTCCTAAATTTACTTATTCTTTCAACACATTTAACTTCATGTTCCATCAGACCATCCCTCTGTACATGTGTCCTCCTTATCACTTGTTCCGCCTCACCTTTCTCTACTACACACTTAATATTCCAGAAACGTGTAGTCCCCACCTGTCCTTTATTCTTCATCTCACTTTCCTCTCTCGCATTCTGGATCCCTGCCCCCTGCAAATTTAGTTTAAGCCCCCCCCCCGAGAAGCACTAGCGAACTTTCCTGCAAGAATGTTAATACCGCTCCAGTTCAGGTGTAAACTGTCCCATCGGAACAGATCCCACCTTCCCTGGAACAAAGCCCAATTATCTAAAAACCTGAAGCCCTCCTGTATAGCGGTGAGACCCAACATAGATTGGGAGACTGCTTTGCCAAGCACCTATGCTCCGTCCACCAGAAGAAGCGGGATCTCCCAGTGGCCACCCATTTTAATTCTACTTTCCATTTGAATTCCAACATGCCCGCCCATGGCCTCCTTTAATGCCATGATGAGGGCACACTCAGGTTGGAGAAGTAAAACCTTCTATTCCGTCTGGGTAGACTCCAACCTGATGGCATGGACATCGATTTCTCAAACTTCTAGTAATGGCCCCCCTCCTCCTTCACCATTCCCAGTTTGCCTTCTTACCTTTTTGTCATACCTGTCCATCAGCTCCCTCTGATGCTCATCTGCCTTACCTTTTGTCCTTTCCTATCAGATTCACCCTCTCTAGCCCTGTATCTCTTTCACCAATCAACTTCCCAGCTCTTTACTTCACACCTCCCCACCCCTCGCACAGTTTTACTCTGGCTCTTCTTCTTTTCTTCAGTCCTGATGAAGGGTTTTGGCCCAAAACGTCAACTGTGCTGTTTTCCAATGATGCTGCCTGGCATGCTCATTTCCTCCAGCATTTTGCGTGTGTAGCTTGTATTTCCAGCTCTGCAGATTTTGTTGTTGCTGCTTTGTCTAGCTCTGTCTTTTACATGGTACACTGAATGAAGTTAGATTGGAAAAAGATGTTACTCCTGCTATATTGCATAACTAATTAGTTCTGTTAACTAATTCCAAATGAATTGTCATAATACCAAATCTCATTTATAATTTGTTGTCAAATACCAAAGTTCATCCAGAATTATGTATTATGCTTTTCAGAGATTATCTGGGATTTCTTTGTATTTCATGCTTTTATCCTCTGTACTTGGTTCTTCACAGTTCATTTATTTTCATATCTTGTATCTAGGCTAGTAGGTGATGTGCTGTTGGCTACTGGATTTCTTTCATATAGTGGTCCCTTCAATCAAACTTTCAGAGATATACTAATTAAAGTAATCTGGGAAACAGAACTTCAGAAAAAGAAGATCCCATATACAGATGGTATAAACCTTATAACCTTTCTGGTGGATCAGCCCATGGTAAGATTACTTAGATTCTGTTAACTTTCCATGACAGTCATTAGTAAATCTCCAAATATTACTTATTTCTAGAAAACTCAGAATGTAACTTAGTTAAACCTAATATATACATGTGGTTCCACTGTTCCCTTTGCATTGCTTGTTTTTATCAGTAATATTCAATTACTCCTAAGGCAAAGCAGAAATTTCAAAATTTCCTGTATGTCAAAGTTACATAACCTCAGATATCAAATTCCTTGAAGTGTTATAATATATCTCAAATTCCATTTTCTAATTATACAAAAGGTACTGAAGACCCATGTTTTGGAATCTGATGTCAATATTTATGTGGTTCCAATGTCTCTATGTCCCTTTGTTATGGGTAAAACATGATATTGGATGGGCCTTGCCTGGCATTGGTTGAAAGAGAGAGAGAGATAGCACTGGATGCTTAATGTTCCAGGGTTTCAGTGTTTTAGAAGAAATAGAGAAGGTAAAAGACAGGATGGCTATTAGTCAGAGACAATATTACAGCTGCACTCAGCGGGGTCATCATCCATTAAGTTCATATTGAATTGAATTGAACTGGCTTTTATTCTTACATCCTTTACACAAGTAAAAATCTTTACCTTACATCTGTCTAAATGTACAATTTATAGTAATTTGTAATAAATAGTATGTACAACAAGAGAGTCAATATAGCATAGAAATACAATTGTATCAGCATGAATTAATCAGTCTGATGGCCTGGTGGAAAAAGCTGTCCTGGAGCCTGTTGGTCCTGGCTTTTATGCTGCAGTACCATTTCCCAGATGGTAGCAGCTGGAACAGCTCGTGGTTAGGGTGACTCAGGTCCCCAATGATCCTTCGGCCCCTTTTTACGCACCTATCTCTGTAAATGTCCTGAATAGAGGGAAGTTCACATCTACAGATGCACTGGGCTGTCTGCACCACTCTCTACAGAGTCCTGCATTTGAGGGAAATACAGTTCCCATACCAGGCAGTGATGCAGCCAGTCAGGATGCTCTCAATTGTGCCACTGTAGAAAGTCCTTAGGATTTGGGTGCTCATTCCAAACTTCTTGGATAGTTACATGGAGCTTAGAAAAATACAGGGTTATGGGTTACCCGAGGTAATTTCTAAGGTAAGGACATGTTCGGCATAGCTTTATGGGCCAAAGGGCCTGTATTCTGCTGTAGGTTTTCTATGTTTCTTCAACTGTCTGAGATGAAAGAGGCACTGTTGTGCTTTTTCCACCACACAGCTGGTGTGTACGGACCACGTGCGATCCTCTGTGATGTGTATACCAAGGAACTTAAAGCTGTTCACCCTCTCAGCTCCACATCCATTGATGTCAACAGGGGCTAGCCTATCTCCATTCCTCCTGTAGTCCACAACTAGCTCCTTTGTTTTTGCGACATTGAGGGAGAAATTGTTTTCTTGATAACCACCACGTCAGGGTGATGACTTCTTCTCTGTAGGCTGTCTCATTATTATTTGAGATAAGGCCAATCAATGTAGCATCATCAGGAAATTTAATTAGCAGATTAGAGCTGTGGGTGGCGATGGTCATGGGCATACAGAGAGTAAAGGAGGGGCTTAGTACACAACCCTGAGGGGCACCTGTGTTGAGGGTCAGTGAGGCAGAGGTGAGGGAACCCACTTTTGCCACCTGCCAGCAATCTGTCAGGAATTCCAGGATCCAGCTGTACAAGGCAGGGTGAAGGCTGAGGTCTCTGAGCTTCTTGTCAAGTTAGGAGGGAATTAAGGTGTTGAGTGCTAAATTGTAGTTCAAGAACAGCATTGTCACATAAGCATCCTTCTTCTCCAGATGTGTAAGGACGGTGTGCAGAGCTGTGGCTGTTGCATCATCTGTTGATCAGTTGTGTTGGTAGGCGAATTGTAGGGGGTTCAGTGTGGGTAGCTGCATGCTGCAGTTATAGTTGTTGACCAACCTCTCAAAGCATCTGCTTATTATTGAGGTGAGTCCAACAGGACACCAGTCATTCAGATATGTTATCTTGGTCTTTTTAGGTACAGGGACAATGATGGATATTTTGAAGCAGGAGGGCTCTCTACACTAAGAGGGGGAGAGATTTAAAATGTTTGTGAACACACCTGACAGTTATGCCATGCACATCCTGAGTACCCGCACTGGGATGCCGTCTGCTCCCACAGCCGTGTGACTGTCCACTCGTTGGAAACACCTGTGTACTTCAGCCCTTCTGGGTCTCAGTGTCGGTGATATTGAACTGAGCATATAAAATGATTTAGCTCATCTAGGAGAGAGGCAGCACCACTGTGCCCAACTTTGAAGTCTGTGATGGTGGGCAGACCTGGCAATAAGCTGTGTGTGTTGTTGGTGGAGAGTTGTGTCTGGATCTTGACCCTGTATTGTCATTTTGTGGCCTTGATGGCTTTGCATAGATTGTAGCTGTGTTTCTTGAGTATGGGAGGAATTTAAAAATAAGAACGATGCAGTCATCCTGATGGGATTATACTCCAGGTCTTCCAACAGTCGTGTTCCCGGGGTGACCTCCTGTATATATGGGTCAGACCCGACTTAGATTGGGAGACAGATTCACTGAGCACCTACGCTCCATCCACCAAAACAAGTGGGATCTCCCAGTGGCCACCCATTTTAATTCCACTTACCATTCTCATTCCTATGTCAATCGATGTCCTCTACAGTCACATTGAGGCCACACTCAGGTTATATTCTGGCTGGGTAGCCTCTAACCTGATGGCATGAACATAGATTGCTCAACCTTCTGGTAGTTGCCTTCCCCTTCACTATTCCCATCCCCTTCTCCCTCTCTCACCTCATCTCCTTGCCTGCTCATTGCCTCCCTCTGATGCTCCTCCTCCCTTTTCTTTCTTCCATGGCCTTCTGTTCTCTCCCATCAGACTCCCCCTTCTCCAGCCCTGTACCTCTTTCACCAATCAACTTCGCAGGTTTTCACTTCATCTTTCCCCCTTCTGGCTTCACCTATCACCTTGTGCTTCTCTCTCTCTCTTTCTCCATCTTTAAAGCTACTGCTTTTTTCTCCAGTCCTGCCGAAGGGTCTCGCCCCGAGAAGTTGACTGTACTTTTCTCCATAGACACCGTCTGCCCTGTTAAGTTCCTCCAGCATTTTCTGGGTGTTGCTTGGATTTTCAGCATTTGCAGACTTTCTCTTGTTTGAGTTTTCCAGTCTGTCTTGTCTGAGCACTGCTGTGACATTTTCCCTGACTAGTTATGATCCCCCCTTTAATCCGTCTTGCTCTATCATGTCCAGAACAAAGGAACCCGGAACACTGAGCCACCAGTCCTTCCTGTCCGTCAAAGACTCACTAACAGCAGCAGTGTCATAATTCTACATGGCTGATCCATGTCCTAAGCTTATCCACTTTTCTTACAATAGTCCTTGCATTGAAATATTGATGACTTATCACTCAATCTTTTGATTTTTTGACTTTGTCAGCTCAACGACATTTTTCCCCACAATCACTCCACTTTCTGCTCTGGTATCCATCTCTTTGCAGCTCTAGTTTAAATGTCCCCCCTTCCCCCTGTATAGCACCTTACCAGAAGCATATTAGTCCCCCTCCAGCTTGAGTGCAAACTTTCTCTTCTGTACAAGTCCTGCCTTCCCTTGAAGAGAGGCCAATAATCTAACAAACTGAAACCCTCCCTAATGCACCATCTCCTTAGCCAAATGTTCAACTGAATGATCGTCCTATTTCTGGCCCATTCGCTCTAACCCTGAAGGTCTGATCCCTTAACTTTGCACCTAACTCCTTGAACTCATTTTGCAGGACTTCCTCACCCTTCCTACCCAAATTATTTGTGCTAATGTGGACCATGACCTCTCGACGTTCACCCTTCCACTTAAGAATGCTGTAATCTCAATCCCAAGATGTCCCTGACCCTAACATGCAGGAAGCAACATACGATCTGGGAATCTCATACTCATCCACAAAACCAACTGTCTGTTCTGTTTACCACTATCACTATAGCTTGCCTCATTTCCCCCTTCCCCTTCTGAGTCACAGAGCCAGACTCAAGGCCAGAGACCTGTCTGCTGTGATTTTTCTCTGCTAGGTCATTCCCCCAACAGAATCCAAACAGTCAAGAAAATTTAGTTGCTTGGGATTCAATAATTTGATAATAATTTGGATTGGACATTGGGTTCAGGGGAGAAGACAGAGTGATAGTACTGAAGGCCTGAGATTAGTGGTGTGCCTCAGGGATTGGTGCAGGTTCCATTGTCATTTGTATCTATGACCTGGATGATGATGTGGTAAACTGTATCAGCAAATTTGTGATTGACACCAAGACTGGAGGTGTATTGAACAGTGAGGAAAACTATCAAAGCTTGCAATAGGATCTGGGCCAGTTGGAAAAATGGGCTGAAAATAAGATGTAAAATTTAATGCAAATAAGTGTTAGGTATTGCACTTTGGGTAAACAAACCAGAGTGGGACGTGCATGGTGAGGATTGAGGAGTGTGGTAGAACAGATATCTGGGAATACAGATCCATAATTCCTTGAAAGTGGTGTTACAAGTAGATAGGGTTGTTAAGAAAGCTTTTGGCACATTGGTCTTCATAAATTATTGAGTACAGTAGTTGAGATGTTATTTTGAAGTTGTATAAGACATTGATGATATCTAATCTGGAGTTTTGGTCACCTACCTACAGCAAAGATGTCAATAAGATTGAAAGAATGTAAACAAAATTTACAAGGATGTTGCTGAAACTTAAGGACTTGTGTTATAAGGAAATGTTCAACAGGTTAGGACTATATTCCCTGGAGCATAGAAGAATGAGGGCAGTTTTAATAGATGTATTCAAAATTATGAGGGTATAAGATAGAGTAAGTGCAAGCAGGCTTCACAAATGTCACTAATTGCTCAGCTACCTGCAACTAATAATTAGCTACAAGCCTAAATCACAGAAGTTTGCATTGGTCATTTCTGGAACTATACAATCACTAAGCCTCTGATTTTACTTCTGCAGATCAGTGAGTGGAATCTACAGGGATTACCAAGTGATGACTTGTCAGTTCAGAATGGTATAATTGTCACCAAGGCAAAGAGATATCCACTTCTCATTGACCCTCAGACACAGGGTAAAAATTGGATTAAGAAGAAAGAGCAAAATAATGAATTGCAGGTAACGCCCAGCCCCACCCCAGCCCAGCCCCTTTCATCACTGCTCATCTGTCCTCTCCAATCAAATTTCCCCTCCTCCAGCCCTTTATTTCTTTTAACAATCAACTTCAGTTATTTACTTCAACCCCTTGCCCCACCTTTTTACTCAGACATCTCCCTTTACTTTTCAATCCAGAAGAAGTAAATGCTGTTTTATTTACTTTAAAACATTGACTATTTATTCTTTTTCATAGATGCTGCCTGGCGTGTTGAGTTCTTCCAGCTTATTCTGGTCCACACAGGTTCTCTCTTCTCCACCCATCCATCACTCCAATCCCAGCACTGTGTTACCCAGGTTTTTTTTCATCTCACCTCATCAGATTCATGTGCCTATCACCAATGCAGGGAACCCAACTGGTCACCTATTCCCTACTCCAACTCATTTCATCTTCCATCATCCTTCCCTTATCTGGTAACACTTATCACTTTTCTTATTTAAGTTTCAGAATCTGCAGCCCATTGTTGTCAACACTGATCTGACTCTGCCTTCACCTTTCTCTCCTCCCACCTGATATTTTTGTAATTCTGTAATGGGACCACATAAGCAATCCTCTACATCTGCTGACCTGTATTGTTTTGTGTTCTTAAAAACTAACTTGCTTATCACCAAAGGTGACGTTCCTTAAACACAAGTATTTTCGCAATCACCTTGAAGACTCGTTGTCACTTGGACGCCCTCTATTACTAGAAGATGTGCAGGAAGAATTGGACCCTGCACTGGATAATGTGTTGGAGAAGAACTTCATCAAAAGTGGGACCACTTACAAGGTGATTAATTTTGTAAAATATGCCATCAGTAATCCTGTCCAGATGCATATCGACTTGGTATGGCAGCTCATAAGAAGAAGTTCTGCAGATGCAAACAAAGTGCTGGAGGAACTCAGCGGGTCTCATCCTGAAGAAGGGTCTCAGCCTGAAATGTTGTCTGTTTACTCATTTCCATAGATGCTGGATGATGGGGGCTCTTGATGATAGATGCTGCTTTCTTGTGTCAGTGCTCCATATAAATGTGGTTAATGATTGGGAGGGCTTTGCCTATGATGGACTGGGCTGTATCTACCTCCTTTTATAGACTTTTCCATTCTTGGGCACTGGTGTTTCCATACCAGACCATGATGCAAACAATCATGACACTCTACTGTGCAACAATAGAAATTTATCAAAGCTTCAGGTGACATGCTGAATTTTTGCAAACTTCAGGAAAGTAGAGGCACTCCCATACCTTCTTTGTGATAGCACTTACGTGCTGGTCCCAGGACAGATCTTCTGATTAGGTAATGCCAAGGAATTTAAAGTTACTGACCCTCTCCACCTCCAATCCCCTAATGAGAACTGGTTCACGGGCATCTGGCTTCTCCCTGCTATCGTGAATAGTCAGCTTTTCGTGTTTGCCGGCATTGACTGATAGGTTATTATTATAACACCATTCAACCAGGTTTTCAATCTTCCTCCTATTTGCTGATTCATCACCTCCTTATTCAGCAGACAATAATGTCCTCAGCAAAAGTCTGTCCCATCCAGTCCCTCTCACCGTCTTGTTTGCAACTTAAACTTGTTTTCACTCTTTCGTGTTATAAAGAATCATTGACTGAAACAATAATTCTGTTTCTTTCCATGGGTCCCTCCTGACCTATAGAGTGTTTACAGCATTTTTGTATAGGATAATACAAAATTTCAACAAATTAATATGTGTACTATATGTATATGATTTTTAATTTTCCTGAATTAAAATCTTTCCTTTGTTTTCCTGCAGGTGAAAGTAGGGGATAAAGAAACTGATGTGATGTCTGGATTCATGTTGTACATCACCACAAAACTTCCAAATCCTGCCTACACTCCAGAAATCAGTGCCAAAACATCCATCATTGACTTCACTGTAACCATTAAGGGTCTTGAGAACCAACTGCTTGGCCGAGTGATCCTCACTGAGAAACAGGTAAGCTCAGAACCCTTTTGAACCATGAACAACACTGTACACAGTGGGATGTTGTTATCTTGGATTGTGGAATCATGTTTTCAATATTCTGAATGTTTGAGAAACTGCTCTTCTAAACCCACGTTATTTCATAGGCTGTAGTTACTGGGGCACATCTGGAATAAAATAGTGAAATGATCACAACTTGAGGGGAAGCATTTTAGTGCCTCAAGCATTTCTGCAAGAGAAACCCAGTTAACTCTGTTCTCCTGCTCTTTCATATAGTAATGTTTTTTTTTCATTTCAGTATTGATCCAAATACCTTGACAAATACATTCCAGTACACCGAACTGGAACATGGTTAAAACATACAGATACACTGTATCAGAGCATTAAGATATAATTTTAATGGACTAGGACATAACTACAACTCACAGGTATACTGACCTAGAACATGATTAAAACCCACAGATAACCTGATCCTGAGTATAGTTAAAACACATGAGTACAATGACTAGAACATAGTTTAAAAGCACATACCTGTGGGTATGCTAGACTAGAGCATAATTGGAATACACAGGTACTCTGGACAAAACATGATTTAAATCTTAATCAGAAGTTGACAGATTCTTGATTAGTAAGATTATGGGGAAAAGGCAGGAGAATGGGGTTGAGAAGGATGATGGAATGGTGGAGCAGACTCGATGGCCCAAATGGCCTAATTCTGCTCCTATGTCTTATGATTTAAATATATTTCTACACTGGTGCTCAATAGGACTGAATTGTAGTGTAAAATTGATTGTTAAAAACAATTATTAATCATGATTGGCACATAGCATATAAAGCAACTGTTGATCACAGAGGACAAAGATATGATGTCAACTCTCGTGCAATCCACAGATGATACTTCTGTGAAACTGATTAAATTACATGCACACAGTGAAGGAGTTATGATGGTAGAGACAAGGATCAGACCTTTCCTCTTTAAAGGGACCTCAATTGCTTGCTAGATTGTTAGGAAGTTGATTGGAGCTGAGCTCATTAAGGCAGGCTCAAAAAGTTAGAGCTTCAAGATGCTGGAATTCTCCAAGCATTTAAAATGACAAGGGATGTGATCTAGTCCCTTTGTCTTTTTTGCACCCAGTGCACATTCAGTAGTTTCTTTCTATCATATGGAGTGAATTGAACTAGAATTGAACAGTTGATTATGTGGCCTCTCTAGCCTGCTCTCTACCATTCAATAAGATTATAACTGATCTGATGATTTCTCTGCCATCTCTTATTGTGACATTTGCAGCATTCTCTTGTTTAGTAAAGATGTGTGCAAGTTACTAACTTGGTTCATCTGTCATCCTCTGCTTCTGCAAAGAGATAAATTGCTATTTTTCAGTTGTGATCACCTTCACTTGGATTAATCATCCATGATCTAAAAATTTACAGAGGACTTTAGAGATGATTCTCACATTACCTACTAATTTGTTCCTGGACATTTTCTTTTCTATTTTCTTGTTCATTAACAAAGTCATACAGTCATAGAACACTACAGCATAGAAATAGGCTCTTTGGCCCATCTAGGCTGTGCTGAACCATTAATCTGCATAGTGCCACCCATCTTTAACCAGATCATAGTAACCCTGCCCCCAACCCATGTATCTAACCAAATTTCTCTTAAATGTTGAAATTGAGCCCACATGCACCACTTGTGCTGGCTGTTCATTCTCACCACCTGGGAGTGAAGATCTCCCTCATGTCCCCCTTCAACATTTCACCTTTAACCTATTGTTCTAGTCTCACCCAACCTCAATGGGAAAAGCCTACTTAGATTTACCCCTATCTATATTCCTCCTTCACCTGCGCTCTCGGGAATAAAGTGCTAACCTGTTTAACTTTTCCCTAGAACTCAGTTTCTCAAGTCCTGGTAACACCCTCAAATTTTCTACGTACTCTTTCAATCTTATTGATATTTTTCTTGTAGGTAGGTTACCTGAACTGCACACAATACTGCAAATTAGGCCTCAACCACATCTTGTACAACTTCAACGTAACATCCCAACCCCTGTATTTAATTCTTTGATTTATAAAAGCTTTCTATGACTCTGTCCAACTATGATGCCACTTACAAGGAATTATCGATCTGTATTCCCAGATCCCTCTGTTCTACCACACTTCTCAGTGCCCTACCACTCACTGTGCAAGACCTACTCTGGTTTGTCTTCCCAAAGTGCAACATCTCACACTTATCTGCATCAAATTCCATCTCCCATTTTTCAGCTCATTCAGTTAGTCCAGATCCCATTACAAGCCTTGATATCCTTCCTTGCTATCCACTACACCCCAAATCTCGGTGTCATAAATTTGTTGATCCAGTTTACTACATTATTATCCAGATTGTTGCTATAGGTGACAAACAACAAAGGACCCAGCACCAATCCCTGTGGCATAATCACAGGCCTTCAGTCAGAAAGGCAACCATCTACTACCACTCTCTGGCTTCTCCTGCAAAGCCAATGTCTAATCTAATTTATACTCACCTGAATGCCAGGGGATTGAATCTTGTTGACCAATCTCCCATGCGGTATCTTATCAAAGGCCTTTCTCAAGTCCATGTAGTCAACATCCACTGCCTTGCCTTCATCAACTCTCCAAGTAACTTCCTTGAAAAACTGTATGATTGTTTAGACACAACCTACTATCCCCAGCCACTCCCTGACTATCCGAATACTTATCTATCCAGTCCCTTGGAATCCCTTCCAATAACATACCCACTACTGATGTTAGGCTCACCAGCAGATAAATTCTCAGCTTATTCTTAGAACTTTTCTTAAGCAACAGAACATCATTAGCTATCCTCCAATTCTCTGGCTCCTCACCTGTTGCTAAGGAAGTTTTAAATATCTTTACTAGGATCCCTGAAATTTCTGCACTATCCTCCTACAAGGTTTGAGGGAGCAACTTGTCAGGCCCTGGGGATTTATCCAACTTAACTTACCCCACAAGTGCCAACACCTCCTCCTCCTCCTCCTCTGTAATCTGCATATGGTCCATCATCTCCCTCCTGATTCACTTCACTCCTATAAATTCTGTGCTTGTTTTCCTAGTAAATACAGATGCAAAATAAACCTCATACCTTCTTTTAACTCTTCAGATATCCTTGTGGTCTCTTGCATTTCTTGTACTCCTCAAGTACCTAATTTGTTCTTACCTGCCTATACCTGTTATATACTTCTTTCTGCTTCTTAACCAGGGCCTCTCTCAAAAACTAAAGTTCTTTATACTTGTTATTCTTGTATTTTATTCTGACAGGAAAATGCAAACTTTTTACTCTCAAAATGTCCCCTTTGAAAGCCTCTTGTCCAAAGTGGTGTGCCTGTTATTGAAGAGAACGGCCACAGGGGTACTCTGAACTGGCTGCCTATCTCCTTTTTCCCTACTGACAGTCACCCAGTCACCTGTGTCCTGCACCTTGAGTGGAACTATCTCCTTGTATGTCCATCTGATGAACCCCTTAGTCTCCCATATGATGAGGAGTTAATCAAGCTCCAACTCCTTAACATGGTCTGTAAGGAGCTGCAGCTGGATGCACTTGCAGGAGTAATTAGCAGGGATAATGGTAGTCTCCTTGCCTTCCCACATTCTGCAAGAGGAGCATTAAACTATCCTGTCTGGTATTCCTACTGTTCTAACTGTGCAATGAGAAATAAAGAAAGCAAATTAAGTGAAAACAAATCTACCTACAGCCTTTGGCCCTTCTCACCAAAGCATCTTGAACAAAAGCCTCAACTCTCCACTTGCCCATTCTCACAATAGTCACACACTTAAACCTAACTTCTTTCTATTGGCCCTTGCCAAGTGCCTATTTACACACAATCCATCATCATCTCAGGGACTGTGATGCATAGTTTTTGAGCTGGAGAATCAAATGAATGTACAATGTTTTAAAAGAATAGCTGGCCATATTATCCCATGAAAATTGTTGCAGATAAATCCTATCCTCCTTTATTTCCTGTTCATATTGACTCTTGACATTATTTCTATTTTTTTTATTACACACACACACACTGAAATAGAACAAATGTTTCTGAATACCTTCACCTTGATAATTATAGGAACTGGAAGCAGAGCGGGTGCAATTGATAGAAGAAGTGACTGCAAACAAACGTAAAATAAAGGAACTGGAGAATAATCTACTATTTAAGCTCAGCACTACTGAAGGTAATTATTGGCTAAATAGTTTTTTTTTGCCATGACTGTCCTTGCAGTTGAGACTTAACACTAACTGATACAAGTGGTCATTCTGGCAAATAAACTACAACAGTAAATTCTGTTTCTAGCAACGAATTTTCTGTTAACAATGTTCACCAATGCACTAAAGATGATCAACTTAATTGACTTATATTAAATATTGCCAAAGGGAAAAGATTGGAGCACAGCAATTACTGCTGGGTAAAATAACCTCCTTCTATACTGTAAACACTTACTGCTTTGTAATTATAATATCTTGAATAAAACCTTGATCAGTCTATGGACTTTTATTCAGGTTCGTTAGTGGAAGATGAGTCTCTGATTGGAGTCCTGCAGACAACAAAGGCAACAGCAACTGAAGTCAGTGAAAAGCTGCATGTGGCAGCAGAGACAGAGATAAAGATTAACACAGCACAAGAAGAATACCGACCAGCAGCCACTCGTGGTAGTATCCTGTATTTCCTCATCACAGAAATGAGCATGGTCAACATGATGTACCAGACCTCATTGGCACAGTTTCTGAAATTATTTGACCAGTCCATGGCCAGGTAATGTGCTCAATAATGATAGATAAAATGCTTACAGTTGTTTCTATTACTACCGTTAAGTAGGAGGTATAGGAGCCCCAAGACCCACTCTGTATTTTAAGAACAGTTTCTTTCCCCTGCCATCAGATTTATGAACAGTCCATGAACTCATGAACACTGCCTCACTTTTCCTCTTTTACACTGTTTATTTTTATATAACTTACAGTAATTTATTATGCCTGCTCTGTACTGGTGCCACAAAACATTTCACAGCTTATGTCAGTGTCAATAAACCTGATTCTGAATTTTTTGAATTACAGTTGCTGTAAGTCCAATAGCACTCATTTTCTCGCTGATAAAATGCTTTGAGAGATTGGTCAGAGCAAGAAGGCTGCAAGTGAACGGTTGATTTTTCGGAGCGAATGGAGTTTTTTTTTACTAAACTCGGGTAAAAGAGAGGCAAGACTGCACAGATGCGTGACGTCAGCCAGCAGTGCACAAAAGATTTAAAAAGAAGACCGCCCTGTCCAGCGGGCAGCAGAGTGGTAGGGTTTTGGCTCAACAGGCTTAGGCGGTAACAGGGCGAGGCAAAGTAGGTTTATCTGTGTTAATTGCAGAAAGGAGAAAATGTGTGTGTGAGGCCAGTTTTCTGTGCTTTGTGTCAGATGTGGGGGGTCCTGGAGTCTCCCAGCCTCCTGGATGGGCATATCTGCACCGGTATGTCAAGCTACAGCTCCTGAGGGACGGAGTTAGGGAACTGGAGATGCAGCTCAATGACCTTTGGCTAGTCAGTGAGAGCGAGGAGGTGACGGAGAGGAGCTATAGGCAGGTGGTCACACTGGGGCAATGGGAGACAGATAAGTGGGTCACAGTCAGGAGGGGGAAGGGGAAGAGTCAGGTACTAGAGAGTACCCCTGTGGCTGTATCCCTTGACAATAAGTACTCCTGTTCAAGTACTGTTGGGGGGAGCAGCAATGGCCATGCCTCTGGCACAGAGTCTGGCCCTGTGGCTCAGAAGGGGAAGGAAGGGAAGAGGAAGGCAATAGTGATGGAGGACTCTATAGTTGGAGGGTCAGACAGGCGATTCTGTGGATGCAGGAAAGAAACTCAGATGGTAGTTTACCTCCCAGATGCCAAGGTCCGGATGTTTCTGATCGCATTCAAGATATCCTGTGGTGGGAGGGAGAACAGCCAGAGGTCGTGGTGCATATTGGTAACAATGACATAGGTAGGAAAAGGGAAGAGGTCCTGAAAAAAGACTACAGGGAGTGAGGAAGGAAGTTCAGAAGCAGGATCGCAAAGGTAGTAATCTCGGGATTACTGCCTGTCCCACACAGCAGTGAGAATAGGAATAGGATGAATGCATGGCTGAGGGATTGGAGCAGAGGGCAGAGATTCAGATTTCTGGATCATTGGGACCTCTTTTGGGGCAGGTGTGACCTGTACAAAAAGGACGGGTTGAACTTGAATCCCAGTGAGACCACTATCCTGGCGGACAGGTTTGCTAAGGCTACTGGGGAGAGTATAAATTAGAATTGTTGGGGGGTGGGAACCGAACTGAAGAGTCTGGGGAAGAGGAGGTTGGCTCACAAATAAAGACAGCTTGTAGACAGTGCGAGAGGGAGAATAGGCAGGTGATAGAGAAGGTACACGCTCAGACTGAAGGTTTGAGATGTGTCTATTTTAACACAAAGAGTGTTGTGAACAAAGCAGATGAGCTTAGAGTACTTGGATCAGTACTTGGAGTTATGATGTGGTGGCCATTACAGAGACTTGTCAGGGACAGGAATGGTTACTTCAAGTGCCAGGTTTTAGATGTTTCAGAAAGGACAAGGAGGGAGGCAAAGGAGGTGGGGGTGGCACAGTTGATCAGAGATAGTGTCACGGCTGCAGAAAAGGTGGACGCCTTGGAGGGTTTGTCCACAGAGTCTCTGTGGGTGGAGGTTAGGAACAGGAAGTGGTCAATAATTTTACTGGGTGTTTTTTATAGGCCACCCAATTGTAACAGGGATATCGAGGAGCAGATAGGGAAACAGATCCTGGAAAGGTGTAATAATAGAGTTGTCGTGATGGGAGATTTTAATTTCCCAAATACTGATTGGCATGTCTCTAGAGCAAGGGGTTTAGATGGGGTAGAGTTTGTTAGGTGTGTTCAGGAAGGTTTCTTGACACAGTATGTAGATAAGCCTACAAGAGAAGAGGCTGTACTTGATATGGTATTAGGAAATGAACCTGGTCAGGTGTCAGATCTCTCAGTGGGAGAGCACTTTGGAGATAGTGATCATAATTCTATTTCCTTTACAAAAGTGTTGGAGAGAGATAGGAACAGACAAGTTAGAAAAGTGTTTAATTGGAGTAAGGGGAATCATGAGGCTATCAGGCAAGAAATTGGAGGCTTAAATTGAAAACAGATGTTCTCAGGGAAACGTACGGAAGAAATATGGCAAATATTCAGGGGATATGTGTGTAGAGTTCTGTATAGGTATGTTCCAATGTACAGGGAAGTTATGGTAGGTTACAGGAACCGTGGTGTACAAAAGCTGTAATAAATCTAGTCAAGAAGAAAAGAAAGGCTTACAAAAGGTTCAGAGAGCTAGGTAATGTTAGAAATCTAGAAGATTATAAGGCTACTAGGAAAAAGCTTAAGGAAATTAGAGCCAGAAGGGGCCATGAGGCCTTGGCAGGCGGGATTAAGGAAAACCCCAAGGAAGTCTACACATATGTGAAGAGCTGGAGGATAAGACGTGAAAGAATAGGACCTATCAAGTGTGACAGTGGGAAAATGTGTATGGAACCAGAGGAAATATCAGAGGTACTTAATGAATACTTTACTTCAGTATTCACTATGGAAAAGGATCTTACTGATCGTAGTGATGACTTGCAGCAGACCGAAAAGCTTGAGCATGTTGATATTAAGAAAGAGGATGTGCTGGAGCTTTTGGAAAACATCAAGTTGGATAAGTCGCCAGGACCAGACGAGATGTACCACAGGCTACTGTGGGAGGCGAGGGAGGAGATTGTTGAGCCTCTGGCGATGATCTTTGCATCATCAATGGGGATGGGAGAGGTTCCCAAGGATTGGAGGGTTGCAGATGTTGTTCCTCTATTCAAGAAAGGGAGTAGAGATAGCCCAGGAAAGTATAGACCAGTGAGTCTTACCTCAGTGGTTGGTAAGTTGATGGAGAAGATCCTGAAAGACAGGGTTTATGAACATTTGGAGAGGTATAATATGATTAGGAATAGTCAGCATGGCTTTGTCAAGGGCAGGTTGTGCCTTACGAGCCTGATTGAATTTTTTGAGATGTGACTAAACACATTGATGAAGGAAGAGCAGTAGGTGTAGTGTATATGGATTTCAGCAAGGCATTTGATAAGGTACCCCATGCAAGGCTTATTGAGAAAGTAAGGAGGCATGGGATCCAAAGGGACATTGCTTTGTGGATCCAGAACTGGCTTGCCCACAGAAGGCAAAGAGTGGTTGTAGATGGGTCATGTTCAGTGGAGTGCCTCAGGGATTTGTTCTGGGACACTTACTCTTTCAAGATTTTTATAAATGACCTGGATGAGGTGGTGGTGGAAAGGTTGGAGGTGTTGTGGATAGTGTGGAGGGCTGTTAGAGGTTACAGCAGGACATCGATAGGATGCAAAACTGGGCTGAGAAGTGGCAGATGGAGTTCAACCCAGATAAGTGTGAAGTGGTTCATTTTGGTAGGTCAAATATGATGGCAGAATATAGTATTAATGGTAAGACTCTTGACAGTGTGGCGGATCAGAGGGATCTTGGGGTCTGAGTCCATAGGACACTCAAAGCAGCTGTGCAGGTTGACTCTGTGGTTAAGAAGGCGTACGGTGTATTGGCCTTCATCAATCATGGAATTGAATTTAGGAGCCGAGAGGTAATGTTGCAGCTATATAGGACCCTGGTCAGAACCCATTTGGAGTACTGTGGTCAGTTCTGGTCGCCTCACTATAGGAAGGATGTGGAAGCCATAGAAAAGGTGCAGAGGAGATTTACAAGGATGTTGCCTGGATTGGGAAGCATACCTGATGAGAATAGGTTGAGCAAACTCGGCCTTTTCTCCTTGGATCGAAGGAGGATGAGTTGTGACCTGATAGAGGTGTATAAGATGATGAGAGGCCTAAAGCAAAATAAGATTAGATTTTAAACTCCGTACCCTGCTAAACTGTTTTGTGACAATGGGACACAGTTGTACCAGACAGTGGAAGAGGCAACTACAGACATGAAGGCCAGAGGGTTGCCTGTCAGCATGACCAAAACGAGGGAAAGCCTGACTGAAGAATTATCCCGCTCTGCTTGGGAAATAATGCGAGAATCAAGAAGGCAGGAAATGGGAGGAGGCAGAGAGAAATATATCAGGAAGATACCGGGAGTTTCCCAAAGACAGTCCTCACTCCCTTCAAAAGAGCCATAAGGTTTGGCTAACTTTAAAAATGTTGAGAAGCTAAACGGAAGCAAAAGTACATGGTGATATACCTATCTCGAGAAATACTTATTATAATGTGGATTTTATATTACTTAGTTGTTATTCTTTATTCACTCACTTGCTGCTTTCTCCCCACCAAAATGAGAATGTGAGATTCACACACACAGGAGAATCTTTTCTGTGTAATGGATTTGTTCACTGACTTTTATGAATACTTCAATGGGGGCACTCAACTCACAAGTAGGAGGGGTTATCCCTCACAGCTAGACATTTCCTCTAGCTCAACGCAGGGTCATCTACCAGAGACCTCAGCCTTGGAATCACACGTTCATTGCCATTGTTGTTATTATTTGCATTTCTTGGTTCTTATTTGTTCAGGGAGTAGATCGATTAAGTTTTATTCTAATTTCATTTAAGTTTTATTCTAATTCTAACTGACAGATAAATACAGGTAGCTAAGGACAAGGTAAAATTCATTTCATTTAATGTAAATGGGCTATTAAATCCAATCAAGCACAAGAGAATTTTATCCAAAATGAAAAAAGAACAAGCCCATGTAGTATATTTACAGGAAACTCATTTAAGTGATAATGAGCATAAAAAACTAAAGAGAATGGGCTTCACTAATCTGTTTTTCTCCTCATATAAATCAGGACATAGGAGAGGAGTTGCTATTCTTATCTCAAGTAAGCTAAATTTTGAAAAAGTATTCAAAATGGGAGATAAAGAGGGCAGATATATTCTGGTAAGAGGGAATATAGACAGCAATTCAGTTACTCTATTGAATATATACGCACCCCTGGGAAGTGATATTGGTTTCTTTCAGAAAATTACTGATATTATGGTAACAGAAACAGAAGGTCTCCTGATATGTGGGGGAGACTTAAATTTACAATTACAACCAAACTTATACTCTTCCAATAGAAAGACCTATGAAACAAAATCTTTACATAAGAAAGTTAATACACTTTTTGAGGGAGGTGGTTTAATTGGTGTATGGAGGGACCTTTTCCCCGACAGAAGGGATTATACATTATTCTGCTCCCCATTCTGTATATACAAGAATAGACTATTTCATAACATTTGGAAAAGACAATGACAAAATAAACACCTGTGGAATTGGGACAAAAGATGTAAGTGACCATGCACCTATATATTTATCTGTTGATTTTGACCTACAACCAAAGAATACTATTTGGAAACTAAATTCAAGTCTACTCAATGATCTGTACTTTAAGAAACAAATTAAAAAAGAAATTGGTCTCTACTTAGAATTTAATGATAATGAAGTGGTTTCACCTCCCATTTTATGGGATACTCTGAAGACAGTCTTAAGAGGGAAAATTATAGTGACATCTTCATATTTAAAAAAAGGAATAAAACATTAGAGGAATTACAAAATAGGCTGAAGGAACTAGAGAAAAAAAACACAAACTGAATTTGGCATAGATTTAATTAGGGGAAATTAAAAGAATTAGGAATGAAATAAATAATTTGGCTACGCAAGAAATCAGGAAAAACTTAATGTTTCTGAAACAGAAACATTATGAAAGTGGATCAAAATCTATGAAAATACTGGCTTGGAAATGGGAAAAAAAAATAACAGAAAATACAATTCATAGAATTAGGGACCCAAGAATGAAAATGATAAAAAATAAGCTAAGTGAAATTCAAGAAGCTTTTGAAGTGTTTTACAAAACTCTATATTCTGAAGTTCCAGGGTGGAGCATAACCTAAATTGACACCTTCTTGAATTCTCTAGAGTTACACACTTTATGAAGAACAAAATAGAACGATGACTGCTGACATAACTGAAGTTGAATTAAAAGCTGCAATTAGTAGGCTTAAATTAAGCAAGTCACCAGGATCAGATGGGTTTATGGCAGAGTGGTACAAAGAATTTAAAAATGAGTTCCTGTTTTATTCCCCACACTGAACGGGGCTCTAAAAAAGGCACAAATGCCACCCAGTTGGAAGGAAGCGATAATCTCAGCTATACCGAAAGAAGGCAAGGATAAAATGGAATGCGGGTCATTTAGACCAATATCCATTCTTAATGTAGATTATAGGTTATTTACCTCCATCATGGCCAAACGATTAGAGGAGTTTCTACCCATACTGATACGTAATGATCAGACAGGTTTTATACGACAACGCCAGACACAAGACAATATACGAAGGACACTTCACATTATGGATCATATACAAAAAAATAAAATTGAAGCAATAGTGATAAGCGTGGATGCTGAAAAAGCATTTGATTCGGTTAATTGGAATTTATTTTTTTTTTAAAAACAGAGTTTTACATAGATTTGGTTTCCAAGACACAATTATTAAACCTATACAGACACTATATGACAATCCTACTGTTAGGATTAAAATCAATGGATATTTATCAAATACTCTTACTCTAGAAAGGGGCACGAGACAGGGTTGTGCATGGTCACCACTACTCTTCGCGTTATATCTGGAACCATTAGCTCAATGCATCAGAAAAAATGAAGATATCAGGGGAATTATTATTAAAGGGACAGAGCATAAATTGGCTTGTTATGCAGATGACATTTTGATCTATCCAGGGCAATCAACATACTCTTTACCTAAATTGATGCAATCCTTTGAACAATATGGTCAGTTATCAGGATACAAGATCAACATAGATAAAACCCAATTACTCTCATATTACTATAGCCCACCAAGAGAAATTGAAATTTGATACCCCTGGGCATGGCACACAGAGTCTTTCAAATATTTGGGCATCATTATGCCAAAAGATTTGGCAAAATTATCAGAATGTAATTATCAGCCTTTATATTAAAAAAATTAAGGAAGATGTGGCAAGATGGAACCTGATTCCTTTTTTCAGTCTCAGTTCAAGGATTGAGTCAATTAAAATGAATATACTGCCCAGAATGTTATATCTCTTTCAGAACCTACCAATAGAGATTAACCAAAATCAATTCAATGAATGGAACAAGATGCTATCAAGGTATATTTGGCAGGGTAAAAGGCCTAGAGTTTGTCTCAAAACTTTGCAGTTAGCAAAGGAAAAGGGGGGGGGATGGGGCTTACCTTCTCCTAGAGATTATTATTTTGCAGCACAGTTGAGAGCTGTGATATGGAGCGTAGAAGGTTGAGGGGGGATTTGATCGAGGTATTTAAAATTTTGAGAGGGATAGATAGAGTTGACGTGAACAGGCTGTTTCCATTGAGAGCAGGGGAGATTCAAACAAGAGGACATGATTTGAGAGTTAGGGGGCAAAAGTTTAAGGGAAACATGAGGGTGTATTTCTTTACTCAGAGAGTGATAGCTGTGTGGAATGAGCTTCCTGTAGAAGTAGTAGAGGCCAGTTCAGTTGTGTCATTTAAGGTAAAATTGGATAGGTATGGACAGGAAAGGAGTGGAGGGTTATGGGCTGAGTGTGGGTAGGTGGGATTAGGTGAGATTAAGAGTTCGGCATGGACTAGGAGGGCCGAGATGGCCTGTTTCCGTGCTGTGATTGTTATATGGTTATATGTTGGTGTAACCCATCATATGACGCTCAATGGAAAAACATTGAGGAGCAGGTACTTCCCATTCCCATGCAAGCAATTTTGGCTGATAACAACCTGCAAAGGTACATAAATACTATTGATAACCCATGGGTTAAATTGACTCTTAAAATATGGAAAACTACTATAAAAGAATATAATCTAGAGCGAGATATTGCAATTCTTAAATGGTGTGCATATGACTCGGATTTTACACCAAATAAATTGGATGCTAGATTTAAGGACTGGATAGCTAGAGGAATAACAGTTCTTTGCAACACAAGAAGGAACGCTGTTCAGTTTTGAAATGCTTAAAGAGAAGCACTTATTAGAAAAACAAGATTTTTTTAAAATCGGTATTTACAGATGCGACAATGTTAATAAGATGCTTAAAAATGTAACCAAGCCAAATACATGCTTGATAGAGCTCTTTAGAAAAGCATACAATTCAGATAATGGTAGTAGAATCATTTCAAGCATATATAAGGGGTTGTCAAATCTTAACACATTCGACTTCATACATTAAAGCAAAATGGGAGAAGGAAGGAGGGATCATTATATCTGAGGAAGAATGGATAACAATATGGAGATATCAATGGAAGTGTACCAGTTCACAGAAATGGAGGGAGTTTGGGTGGAAAAACTTGATAAGTTATTTTATTACACCCTCTCAGAAATCCCATCATGATAGTAACCTCCCTGTTTGCTGGAGAAATTGTGGAAATCAAAATGCAAATCATTGTCATATTTTTTTGGACTGCCCTGTTACCAAAAACTATTGGAGGGGGATACATAATGCCCTACAAGACATCTTTAAATGTGAAATACCCTTAGAGAGTAAGACCATATATTTTGGATATATACCTCAAGAATGGTTGAAAAGAGATAAATATTTAATGAATATATTGTTGGTGGCTGGTAAAAAGACTCTTACTAGGAAATGGTTATCACAGGAGAGCCCAACTTTAAATACATGGATGGAAATTACAATGGACATTTACAAAATGGAGACCATAACAGCATCTGTTAATCATAAGCTGGAACAATTTGATTCATACTGGGAAAAATGGTTTAACTACATAATGCCTGTTTTATTCTCACAAATCAATGAATCTGTTGTTTAAAAAAATCACCCCCTACTTCTTTCCTTTTGCTTGTTTTTTCTTTCCACTCTTTTCTATAAGTGTATACCTCAGATAAATTCTTTGTGGAGATTTGTGATATATATGATATACATGTACAATGTCTGAAATACATCTTATGGAAATGTTTGTTTGATGAACTTAAATAAAAAAATAAATTACAAAAAAAAATAAGATGATGAGAGGCATTGATCATGTGGATAGTCAGAGGCTTTTTCCAAGGACTGAAATGGTTGCCACATGAGGACACCGGTTTAAGGTGCTGGAGAGTAGATACAGAGGAGATGTCAGGTGTAAGTTTTTTACTCAGAGAGTGGCGAGTGCATGAAATGGGCTGCCGGCAACGGTGGTGGAGACAGATACGATAGGGTCTTTTAAGAGACTTTTAGATAGGTACATGGAGCTTAGTAAAATAGAGGGCTATAGGTAAGCCTGGTAATTTCTAAGGTAGGGACATGTTCGGCACAACTTTGTGGGCCGAATGGCCTGTACTGTGCTGTAGGTTTTCTATGTTTCATATTAACTCTTACCTGACGAGTGACTTGGAGAGCTCCAATTTGCCTATTGTCACATTTCATTGGCTCTGCAACATCTGGACAGTGAAGATGAAGACATCAGGATGCTCTTCATTGACTACAGCTCAGATTTCAATACCATCATCCGCTCAAAACTAATAGCTAAGCTCCAAGACCTTGGCCTCAATAACTCCAAGTCCAACTGGATCCTCAATTTCTTCACTTGCAGACCCCAGAATCAGGTTTATTATCAACCAAATCAACATGAAATTTGTTAACTTAGCTGCAGCAGTTCAATGCAATACATAATCTTGCTGAGAGAGACAAAAAATAATAAATAAAACATAAGTTAACAAGTAAATCAATTACATATATTGAATGGATCTTTTAAAAAAATGCACAAAAACAGAAATACTGTATATTAAAAAAAAGTGAGGTAGTGTCCAAAGCTTCAATGTCCATTTTGGAAACAGATGGCAGAGGGGAAGAAGTTGTTCCTGAATCGCTGAGTGTGTGCCTTCAGGCTTCTGTATCTCCTGCCTGATGGTAACGGTGAGAAAAGGGCATGCCCTGGATGCTGGAGGTGCTTATTAATGGATGCTGCCTTTCTAAGACACCGCTTCCTAAAGGTGTCCTGGGTACTTTGTTGGCTAGTGCCCAAGATGGAGCTGACTAGAGTTACAAACTTCTGCAGTTTCATTCAATCCTGTGCAGTAGCCCCTCCATACCAGACAGTGATGCAGCCTGTCAGAATGCTGTCCACAGTACAACTATAGAAGTTCCTGAGTGTATTTATTGACTTGCCAAATCTCTTCAAACTCCTAATAAAGTATAGCCGCTGTCTTGCCTTCTTTGTAACCACATCAGTGTGATGGGACCAGGTTAGATCCCCAGAGATCTCGACACCCAGGAACTTGAAGCTGCTCACTCTCTCCACTTCGGATCCCTCTGTGAGGATTGGTATGTGTTCCTTCGTCTTACCCTTCCTGAAGTCCACAATCAGCTCTTTTGCCTTACTGACATTGAGTACCAGATTGTTGCTGCGGCACCACTCTGAAACCCGTATGCCCTCTCGTCACCACCTGAGTTTCTACCAACAATGGTTGTATCGTCAGCAAATTTGTAGATGGTATTTGAGCTGTGCCTAGCCACACAGTAATGTGTATACAGAGAGTAGAGCAGTGGGCTAAGCACACACACGAGGTGCCCCAGTGTTGATTGCCAGCAAGGAGGAGATGTTATCACCAATCTGCCCAGTCAGTATAGATGGACAATCACCATCAACACAGTTCTTGTGGTGCAACATGTGCTTAACCTTATGCTCTACTCACTTTGTACCCATAACTGTGAGGTTAAGTATGACTCAAATATTTAAGTTTGGACAACACCACAATTGTTGTCCAAACCAAAGATGGTAACAAAAAAACTACTTTAATGGTGCTATAACAGCAATCTCTCACTAACGTAAGCACAACCAAAGAGCTGTTTATTGACAACAGGACGACAAAACTGGAGGTCTTCATTAGGGGATCGGAGGTCGGAAATGTCAGTAACTTTAAATTCCTTGGTGTTATTACATCAGAGTAGCTATTCTGAGACTAGGACGTTTGATGGCACCAGTGTACAACACTCCCTCGGTCAACATCATCCAGATAGCTTATTAAAATTTATTTTTATACAGTACTTTTATTGCCTGTTTTCTTCAGTTTGAAATGTGTTTCTGGGACTATTAGAGCCTGCAATTCATAGTTTAGAAATCATTTGAGTGATCCAATGCTTTGCTGTCTTTGAAAAGATTCCAGGAAGCAAGCACATATTTGGACATCCTCAATGCAAAGAAACTTCGAGATGGGATACAATCCAATGTTCAATTCCATTTTGATGGTAAAGCATCCATTAATCACTAATTAAAATATCAAGAAAGACTGAGATATTTAATCGAATGCAGAAGGAAAGTGAGAGTTCAGTGCCGATTGCCTTCCTTTTGATTGCTGCTGGAGAAGATAGCTATGAGCAGCCTATCACGGGGTGGCTCGCTGTGGTGAGCAGGCAGGCATCTCTGCCCCATGCAGGGTCCTTCTCTTTTGAAGGATGTCAATGACATTTTAGGATAGTATCATTGTTTTCTGTTTATGGTTGGACTATTGCATTCATGGATTGTGGACTTTTTCCAGACTTAAGATTTTTATATTCTGTGCTTTTTTTAAAGAAAAGATAAATCACCCGTTCCTTTTCTGTTTTGTTATGCAAGGGGGGTGTGTTTGGGGTTTGATGATTTGTTGTGTTGTTAGTTTTTGTGCAATGGAGGGATTGTTTTTATGGGGGTCGATGTTCCTGTTCTGTTGTGTGCAGTGGAGAGTGAGTGTGATCTTTCTCTCTGAATGATTTTCATGTTCTTTCTTTGTTTCATAGCTATCTGAAGACGACAAATTTCAAATTTGTGTATCGATATGTGCTTTAGTAATAAATGTTTCTTTGAACCTACTTACTTCTCAGTTTATCCAGATTCACCATGTCATCTAAAACATTGACAAACTCCTGTATAGGTGTACAGTGGAGAGTATCCTGAATGGTTACATCATGGCCTGGTATGGAAACACCAATGCCCAACAATGGAAAAGCCTACAATAAGTGGTGGGTGTAGCCCAGTTTATTACAGGCAAAGCTCTCCACACCATTGAGCACATCTACAAGAAGCACTGCTACAAGAAAGCAGCATCCATCACCAAGGGCTCTCGCTATCCAGACCATGCTCGAGGTTTTCATAAATAAAATGACGTTCGGCAACAACTACAACAGCTAATTTATTATACTCCAAAACTTGAACACAAAACACAGTAACCAAACTTCATGTAATTATATCATGTCGACCAGCCTCTTAAAGCGAACTCCAACTCTACGTCAATGGGCGTGCATTATGTATGTTTCCACCAATTACATTCCCTTATGCTATCTTCTCACGGCTTCCATCAGGAAGAAGGTATAAGAGCCTTGGGTCCCACTTCACCAGGTTTAGGAACAGTTTCCTTCAACTATCAGGCTCCTGAACCATGGTGGATAACTTTACTCACCACAACTCTGAATTGATTCCACAACCTATGGCCTCATTTTCAAGGACTCTACAACTCATTTTTAGAATTATTTATTTACATACTAAATTATTATTATATTTGCAGTTAGTGTTTTGTATAGTGGCTGTTTGTCAGTCTGTGATTCTGTGTAGTTTATTAATTCTATTGTTCTACTGTAAATGCCCACAAGAAAATCTCAAGGTAGTATATGGTGGCATATTTGTATTTTGATAATAAATTTACTTGATCAGGCATCATATTTGTGCACTATCGTATGGAGTAGTGCATAAACAGTGGAAGCAATGTTCCACCTCACCTGCCTCATTTTCATATCATTTTTCATTTTTGCAATCTTTTTTCAATTCGTTTTCAAATAAAGAACATACTGTAGCGCCTCATTTCCTAGCGTATCCGAACCGACTCACAATTAGATAGCCTACGGGGGTTTGCGAGCACAGAGCTTTGGAGCCTCTTCGCCATGGGGGGCCGGTTGACAGAGGCTTAAAAGTGAGGCTGAAGTTTTCGAATAAAGTTTTTCCTTCGACTGCAGTTACCGACTCCGTGTCGTAATTTTAGCGCTGCTTGTAGCACACCGCTACAATTGGTGACCCCGACGGTCCAAACGATTTTTGGACCAGAAATGACCGACGCCGCCTCTGTTCATGCGGTTTCGTTGAAACTGCCGGGTTTCTGGACACAGCGCCCGGACCTATGGTTCCAGCAAGCCGAAGCCCAATTCCACATTCGCCGGATCACCTCAGAAGACACCCGCTACTACTATGTGGTGGGCTCCCTCGACCAGGACACAGCTGCCCAGGTCGCGGAGTTCGTACAGTCGCCCCCGGCAGACGGCAAGTACACGGAATTCAAAGCCCTGCTCCTCAGGACTTTCGGACTCTCACGGCGCGAGCGGGCTGCCCGTTTACTGCACCTGGATGGCTTGGGCGACAGACCTCCATCGGCTTTAATGAACGAGATGTTGTCTCTGGCCGAGGGACACACAGGCCTCATGTTTGAGCAGGCATTCCTGGAGCAGCTGCCCGAGGACATACGCCTGCTGCTGTCCGACGCGGATTTCAGTGACCCCCGGAAGGTGGCAGCCCGGGCGGACTTGCTGTGGAACGCCAAAAAGGTGAGCGGGGCGTCCATCGCACAGATCTCCCAGCCACTCTCCCGGCAGCAAACCAGTCCAGGCCCGGCCGCAGAGCCCACTAACCCCCGGCCCAATGACCACTGGTGCTTCTACCACCAGCGGTGGGGCGCAGAAGCCCGCCGTTGCCGCCCGCCCTGCAAGTTCCCGGGAAACGCCAGGGCCAGCCGCCGCTGATGGCTACGGCGGCTGGCCATCGGGATAGCCTCCTGTATGTGTGGGATAGAAGGTCGGGACGCCGGTTTTTGGTCGATACTGGGGCTGAGATCAGCGTTTTACCTCCGACGAGTTACGACACCCGCAGCAGGGCACCGGGTCCCCCCCGAGGGCCGCGAATGCCAGCACAGTAAGGACCTATGGCACCCGTCAGGTGCAGCTACTGTTCGGCCCCAGCCAGTTCACGTGGGACTTCACACTGGCCGCCGTAGCCCAACCGCTTCTGGGTGCGGATTTTTTGCGAGCTCACAGCCTGCTGGTTGACCTGCCCAGGAAGAGACTGGTACACGCCGAGACCTTTCAGACGTTCTCCCTGGGCGCGGCCCAGTTGCCAGCCCCTCACCTCGGCTCCATCACGCTGTCCGACAACGACTTCACCAGGGTCCTGGCGGAGTTCCCATCGGTTCTGGCACCGCAGTTCACAGCAGCCATGCCCAGGCACGGCGTACAGCACCACATCCCGACACAGGGACCACCCCTCCATGCCCGTGCTCGGCGGCTTCCCCCGGACAAGCTCCGACTGGCGAAGGAGGAGTTCCAGAGAATGGAGGAATTGGGGATCATCCGGCGGTCCGACAGCCCCTGGGCTTCCCCCCTGCACATGGTGCCCAAAGCGACGGGGGGCTGGAGACCGTGCGGCGACTACCGCAGGCTGAACGAGGCTACCACACCGGACCGCTACCCTGTGCCGCACATTCAGGACTTTGCGGCAAACCTGCACAGCGCCCGGATCTTCTCCAAGGTCGACCTTGTCCGAGGGTACCATCAAATCCCGATGCATCCTGACGACGTCCCCAAAACGGCTCTCATCACCCCGTTTGGCCTCTTCGAGTTCCTCCGCATGCCGTTCGGCCTGAAGAATGCCGCACAGACGTTCCAGCGGTTAATGGACGCGGTGGGACGGGACCTGGACTTCGCGTTCATCTATTTGGATGACATCCTCATAGCCAGCGGCAGTCGTCAGGAGCATCTGTCCCACCTCCGTCAACTCTGCGCCCGACTGAGTGAGTACGGTCTTACAATCAACCCTGCCAAATGCCAGTTCGGACTTGATACCATTGACTTCCTGGGCCACAGGATTACTAAAGACGGGGCAGCCCCTCTGCCCGCTAAGGTAGATGCGGTACGCCACTTCCCCCGACCCACCACGATCAAAGGCCTTCAGGAATTCGTAGGTATGGTCAATTTCTACCGCCGCTTCCTCCCTTCAGCTGCCCGGATCATGCGCCCCCTGTTCGCCCTGATGTCGGGTCCGAGCAAGGACATTACCTGGGACGAGGAGTCCGCCGCCGCTTTCGTTCAAACGAAGGAAGCTTTGGCTGACGCCGCAATGCTAGTACATCCCAGAATGGACACCCCTACCGCCCTCACAGTGGACGCATCAAACACGGCAGTCGGTGGGGTGCTGGAGCAGCTCATCGCAGGTCGCTGGCAACCCCTGGCGTTTTTCAGCAAACACCTGCGGCCACCCGAGCTCAAGTACAGTGCTTTTGACCGGGAACTGTTGGCGCTCTACCTGGCAATCCGGCATTTCAGGTACTTCCTAGAAGGTCGGCCCTTCACCGCGTTCACGGACCACAAACCGCTTACCTTTGCGTTTACGAAAGCATCCGACCCCTGGTCATCCCGCCAGCAATGCCACCTGTCCTACATCTCTGAATACACAACGGATGTCCGGCACGTCTCGGGTAAGGACAATGTCGTGGCGGATGCGCTCTCTCGCCCTACCGTTCATGCCCTTTCCCAAGGGGTAGACTTTGAGGCACTGGCAGAGGCACAGCAGGTAGATGAGGAGATTCCGAGTTACAGGACTGCAGTCTCTGGTTTGCAGCTCCAGGACCTCCCCGTGGGCCCAGGTGAGAGGACCCTACTCTGTGACGTCGCCACCGACCAGCCCCGTCCGGTCGTCCCCGCAGCCTGGCGGCGACGTGTTTTCGACTCCATTCATAACTTGGCGCATCCCTCCATCCGGACAACTGTCCGGCTGGTTTCCAGCAGGTTCGTTTGGCACGGTCTCCGCAAACAGGTCAGTGAATGGGCCAGAACGTGCATGCACTGCCAGACGGCCAAGGTTCAGCGGCACACCAAAGCCCCACCGCAGCAGTTCCATCCCGCCCACCGGCGTTTCGACCACATTCATGTGGATATCATGGGCCCCCTGCCAGTGTCGCGCGGAGCGCGTTACCTCCTGACTATCGTGGACCGGTTCACAAGATGGCCAGAGGCGGTCCCGCTCACCGACTCCACCTCCGAATCTTGCGCCCGAGCCCTGCTCGCCACCTGGATATCCCGCTTTGGTGTACCAGCCCACATTACCTCCGACAGAGGCGCCCAGTTCACCTCCAGCCTGTGGTCAGCTATGGCCAGCCTTTTGGGGACTCAGCTGCACCACACCACTGCCTACCACCCACAGTCGAACGGGCTAGTGGAGCGTTTCCACCGTCACCTGAAGTCGGCCCTCATGGCCCGCCTGCGAGGAGCCAACTGGGCGGACGAGCTTCCCTGGGTCCTTCTCGGCATCCGCACAGCGCCCAAGGACGACCTGCACGCCTCGTCGGCCGAGTTGGTATACGGCGCGCCCCTGGCCGTCCCCGGGGAGTTCCTACCAGCCCCGAGGGGGCAAGAGGAAGAACCCGCTGCAGTCCTGGGCAGACTTCGCGAGAAGCTCGGTAACCTGGCCCCCATACCCACTTCACAGCATGGGCGGCACCCGACCTGCGTACCCAAAGACCTACGGAACTGTAAGTTTGTGTTTGTACGAAGGGGCGGGCATCGGCCACCGCTGCAGCGGCCATATGAGGGGCCGTTTACGGTGCTCCGGAACAACGGGTCCACGTTCGTGCTGGACGTTGGGGGGAAGGAGGAGGTTTTCACGGTGGACCGCCTCAAGCCGGCCCATGTGGACCTGGCGCAACCGGCCGAGTTTCCGGCGCCTCGGCGCAGAGGCCGACCTCCCAAGCAGGTTCTGGCCCAGGCTGTGGACATTGGGGGGTGTATCGCCGGTTCTGGGGGGGGGTTATGTAGCGCCTCATTTCCTAGCGTATCCGAACCGACTCACAATTAGATAGCCTACGGGGGTTTGCGAGCACAGAGCTTTGGAGCCTCTTCGCCATGGGGGGCCGGTTGACAGAGGCTTAAAAGTGAGGCTGAAGTTTTCGAATAAAGTTTTTCCTTCGACTGCAGTTACCGACTCCGTGTCGTAATTTTAGCGCTGCTTGTAGCACACCGCTACAATACAAATCAGAGGAGGAGTTTAGCAAACAGATAATTTAAAAGACATAAACAGCAATAATAAAAACAAAGTATATAATGTCAAAATCAAATAGGTAAAATATTACACTGTTATATATACAATGGTCAAAAAAAAAACAACATAGAAAAACTCATAAAAAAAACTCAAAAAAAGATTGGAAATTTTATTGATAAAGGGAAAAGCCCCCCACTAACTAAACTGAATTTTTTTTTAAAAAAAAGGAAAAGATTGGGCAGTCCAATTGAGGATAAAAAAAATTTAAAGAGAAAAAAAATCCTTCCAGTCATCTCTGAACCTTCACAGATGAGTATTTTCCCCAAAAGAGAGCAAAGAAAAATAAATAAATAAATTTGATCATATGAAAATATTGAACAAAGGGTCACCAGACTTGTTCAAAATGCCTGGCTTCTAATTTTCTCCAACCTTAGACATGACCTAATGGAGGAGAGCCAATAATAAAAAAAAAACAGAAGGTGGGTTAAATTCTTTCCAGTGTAGCAAAATAACTCTCCTAGCCAGTAAAGTTGAAAAAGCTATCACATGTTGAGCAGAAGCGGACACTTTGCTTGCTTCCTCTGGAATAATCCCAAAAATTGCTGTAAGTGGATTAGGTTGAACATCCACATCTATAACTTTAGATAATATTCCAAACACATCCCTCCAAACATTGTTTAAACTTACACACGACCAAAACATATGAGTTAGAGTAGCCACTTCTGCGTTACATCTGTCACAAATAGGGCTTATATTAGGAAAAATATGCGCCAATTTATCTTTGGATATATGGGCCCTGTGTACTATCTTAAACTGAATTAAGATATGGCATGCGCAGATAGATGAATTATTGACTAAATAATAAATTTTACTCCATTAATTGTCTGAAAGGGAGTGTTGTGTTGATGCGTTGAACCCTATCATTAGGCGACATGCGAGCATTCATTAACTGTTTATAAATGATAGCTATTAATTGTTTTTGAAAAGGTTTAAACTGAAAAATAACATAAGCCAAATTTAAAGAACAGGCCAAGGGGTAATTCGGTAAAAACATCACGTAGAAAATTCCTAACCTATAAATATCTGAAAAAATGTGTATTAGAGATATCATATTTATCCATTAACTGTGAAAAGGACATTAAACAGTCTTGTAAAAACAAATCTAAAAAAGATCTTATTCCTTTAATTTTCCATGTTAAGAAAGCCTTATCCAAAGTTGATGGTTTAAAAAAGAAATTAGAATAAATATTACTAGAAAGTAGAAAATCATTTAATTCAAAAAATCTATGAAACTGAAACCAAATTTTTAAAGTATGTTTAACAATAGGGTTGAGGGCTTGTCTACCTATTCTGGAGAGCAAAAACGGAAGAAGATCTCATAATAAAGAAGCTAATGAAAACCCCATTACTGAATTTTCCTCCAACTGTAACCATGAAGGGCGATCTTGGTCATCTATATCATAAATCCAAAAAGTAATATAACGAATATTAATTGCCAATAATAAAATCTAAAGTTGCAATAAAAGTTTATTCACTCTAGAGCTTTTATTATTCCAAACACAAGACAAAATCAGAATCTGTTTTGTCAAAAAATGTTTTTGGAACAAAAGGGAACTACTTGAAATATATATAAAAATTTTGGTAGAATAACCATTTCTATAGCATTTATCCTATCAATGACATTGACATAGGTGACCATTTAGAAAGCGCCTGTTAAGTATATTCAACTAAAGGGGAGAAATTATACCTATATAGATCTTTAAAATTTTTAGTAATTTTGATACCAAGGTAAGTAAAATGGTTTTTGGCAATATTAAATGGTATTTGATCATAATAATCAGAATAATTATTAATAGGAAATAATTCACTTTATGTAAATTAATTTATATCCAGAAAAAATACCAAATTCCATAAATATAGATAACATAGAAGGAATAGATTTCCTAGGATTTGAAATGTAAACTAATAAATTATCCACATATAACGAAACTTTATATAATTTATCCCCTCTCTTAATACCCTGCACAGAATTAGAATCCCTAAGAGCAATAGCAAGTGGTTCTAAAGCCAAATTAAATAATAAAGGACTGAGGGGACAACCCTGACAGGTACCTCTATATAATCTAAAATAAGGAGACTTTTGATTAATAGTTAGAACCGCAGCTACTGGGGCATGATAAATCAATTTTATCTAGGAAATAAATCCTGGACCAAAATTAAACCTCTTCAAAACCTGAAATAGATAAGGCCACTCCACCCTATCAAAGACTTTCTCTGCATCCAAAGATACAATACATTCAGATTCTTTGGCTGAGGGGGAATAAATGATATTTAACAATCTTCAAATATTAAAATGTGAGTACCTATTTTTTATAAATCCTGTTTGATCGTTTGAGATAACATTAGGCAAGATATTCTCAAGCCAATTTGCTAGAATCTTAGAGAAGATTTTAAAATCTACATTCAGTAAAGAAATGGGTCTTATAGGATACACATTCCAGTGGGTCTTTTCCTTTTTTTGAAATCAGTGAAATTAGTGCCTCATAAAAAGTTTTAGGAAGGTTCAAAGCTCTGCTGACCCTTTCTCAATCCTGATCCCTGGTACGGTGTATGGAGTTTACACATTCTTCCAGGGATGAAAGGGATTTTATTTGGGTTTCCCCTGATTGTTCCCACATTGTTCCTCCCACATTGCTAATATTGGATATCCAATTTTACAATTACCTTAAAACCCAGCATTTTATTTCTCTTATATTGAAAAATGCACAATGTTCTAAATGAAAACAGTCTTGAGATTTGCTGATTTCTATATTTTCCCCCCATGTAGATCTAAAAAATCTCCTGTCGCTTCAAAGAGAATCATAAATATAATCGACTACCTGACCTTTGAAGTTTTTAAGTATTCAGTACGAGGCCTTTATGAAACTCACAAGTTCCTTTTCACTTTATTGCTTCCTCTGAAGATTAACCTGGAACGGGGTTACATCAAGTACACTGAATTTCAGACCCTAATAAAAGGTATTAAATTTTCTTCAGAAAAATCTCAGCTGGAGAAAAAATTTGAAGTACCAATTGCTCCCTTGTTTAGAACATAGAAGATAACAGCACAGAATAGACCCCTCAGTCATGATGTTGTGCCAAACTTTTCTAACCCTTCCCTGCCACGTAGTCCTGTTTCCCTATCATCCGTATGGCTATCTAGCAACATCTTAAATTTCCCTAAGGTACCTCTACCACCACCCTTAACAGCACATCCAACACACCCACCACTCTGTATAAGAAAAAAGTAGTGGTATTTCCCCCCCCCCCCGACCATACTTTAAAATTATGCTTCTTCATTTTTGTAATTTCCACCCTGGGAAAGTACCTCTAGCTATCCACTGGATCTATGTCTCTTATCATCTTGTACATCTCTATCAAGTCACCTCTCATCCTCTTTCACTCCAAGACCCTAACTCATTCAATATATCCTCATAATTCACACTTCCCAATCCAGGAAGCATCCTGGTAAACCTCTTCTGCACCCCTTCTAAAGCTTCCACATTCTTCCTATAATGAGGCAACCAGAACTGAATATGATGTTCCAAGTATGGTTAAACCAGGGTTTTATAGAGCTGCAACATTAAGTCATGGCTCTTGTATAATCTAAACTGAATGCCAACACAACATATGCCTTCCTAACAATCTTATCAACTTAGAGTAACTTTGAGAGAACTAGGGATGTGAACCCAAGATCCCTCTGTTCCTCCACACTGTTAAGAATTCTATCATTAACCCTGTATTCAGCCTTCAAATTTGACCTTCCAAAGTGAATTACTTCAACTTTATAGGTTGAAGTCCATCTGCCGCTTCTCGACCCAATTCTGCATCTTATCAATGTCCTATTTTAACTCTCGACAACCATCTACAATACCACCTAACTTCATGTTTTCTGCAAACTTACTAACCACCCCACCTCCACTTCCTCAACCAAGTCACTTATAAAAATCACAAAGAGCAGGGATCCCAGGGCAAATACCTACAGAACACCACTGTCAGGCAGAATATATTACATCTGCAACCACCCTTTGCCTTCTATGGGAAAGCCAATTCTGAATCCATACAGCCAAGCTCCCTGACTTTCAGAATGAGCATGCCATTGGGAACCATATCAAACACCTTACAAAAATCCATATACACCATACTCTACCTTCATCAATATGTTTTGTCACATCCTCAAAGAATTCAATCAGGTCCCTCACAAAGCCATGCTGACTATGACTTAGCAGCATTGGGAGAAGCATGTCCTTAAGAATCTTCTGCAATAATTCCTGACCACTGGTGTAAGAGTCACTGGTTTATAATTCCCAGGATTAACTCTGATTTCTTTCTTGAACAAAGGAATAACATTTACCACCTTCCATTGACATAGTACTTATCCAATGGCCAGTGAGAATGTAAAGACCATCACCAAAAGGCATAGCAATCTCTTCCCTTGTGTCCCGTAATAACCTGTAATATATCCCTTCTTGCTCCAGGAAATTTCCAGTGATTTTCAGAACTACCAGCACATTCTCTTTCTTAATGTCGGTATGTTCAAGATGTTTTATGTTGTCTTAACAAATGTTGAGGTCCCTCCCACTAGTGTATACTGTAGCAAGTATTCATTGAGGATCTCCTTACCTCCTCCAACTCCATGCACATTTCCTCTTCTTTCACTGATCAGTCCTACCCTTACTCTAGTCATTCTCCTATTTTTCACATACATGTAGAACACTAGGGTTTTCCTTAATCCTACTTGCCAAGATCTTCATATTGCCATTTATTACTCTCCTGACCATCTTCTTCTTTCTAACTGCCTTGTAATTCTCTGTAGTTTGTCTGATCCTTGCTTCCTAAACCTTAAGTTGCTTTCTTCCTCTTGACTAGATATTCCACATCTTTAGTCAACCATGGTTGCTGCAACTAACCAACCTTTCTCTGCCTCAATGAGACAAGCATCAAGAACCCCATGCAAATACTCCCTAAACAACCTCCGCATTTGTTGTTCATTTTCTTGAATACACCTGTTCCCAATTTACACTCTCATTCCTGCCTAATAGCACAACTCCCCCTCCCCCAATTAAATATATTTCCATAACCATCTGCTACTATCCCTGTCAAGGCTATGGTAAAGGTCAGGGTATTGTGGTGACTGTCTCTGAAATGTTCACCCACTGAGAGATCTGACACCTGACCAGTTTCATTGCCTAGTACTAGATCTAGTATGGCCTCCCATCTAGTCAGCCTATCTATATTTTGTATCAGGAATCCTTCCTGGAAACAACTAATTCCACCCCACCTAAACCTTTTCCTCTGAGGTGCCAATCAATATTAAAATCAGCCATTATAACAAGTATGTTATTTTTGTATCTTTCCAAAATCTGCCTCCTGATCTGTTCCTCAATTGCTATTGGGGGATCTATAGAATTCGCTCAATTGAGTGATTGCTCCCTTGCACATTTTGACTTGTACTCACTCTGTAGACAATCCCTCCATGATGTCCTCCATTTCTATAGCTGTGATACTATTCCTGATTAGCAATGCCACCCCCTACCTTTTACCTTCCTTCTGTCCCTTTTGAAACCTCTAATCCCCAGAACATCCAGCAGTCACTTCTACCCTTGCGACACAAGTCTTTGTAATGGCCACAATGTCATGGTTCCATCTACTGACCCAATCTCTAAGTTCATTGCCCTTGTTCTTGATACTTCTTGTATTGAAATAGGCAAAACTTCAATCCATCCAATTGACTGCAATTTTGCCCCGTCAACTGTGTCATCCCTCAGTCTCTACATGCTGCATCTATCTACAGACCAACTGCCCCATCTTCTAACCTATCACTTAGATTCACAGCTCCCTGCTAACCTAGTTTAAATCTTCCCCATCATCTCCAACAAATCTGCCCACAAAGATATTGGTCCCCTCAAATTCATGAATTTACTTTTATACAGGTCATACCTTCCCTAAAATAGATCCAAATGATTCACAAATCTGAAACCTAGTACCTTGCACCTATTCCTCACCCATCTGCCAAACCATCCTACTCTTGCCCTTACTGCTGCATGGCACAGGCAGCAATTCAGAGATTTCTACCCAAGGTTCAATTGTTCAGCTTCTTACCTAGTTCCCTATATCCTTTCTTTAGGACCTCATCCCCTTTCCTACCCATGTTATTGTTAAATATAACCAACTTCTAGCTGCTCAGCTTCCCCCTTTAGAATGCCATGGACCCAATCTGGGAGGTTCCTGCCCTGCCATCTGGGAGGCAACATACCACCCAGGAGTCCCTTTCACATCCACAACTTTTTTTTTGTACTCTAAGAAAATTTCAACCATACTGTTATTTATACTGTCTCCCAAAGTCATTCATTTTGGAGGAACCAAGCCTCCACCTGTCATCCATCTGCCTCTGTCTCCCAACACAACTCCTCTCTCCTCCCCCCACCCCCATCACCAGCTAGCTTGGTCTGTTTGTGATCTTCATCTCTCCTCAGTTCATCAAAGAGTTACTAGCTGCTGTCTCACCACTACCCATCTTTCTTTATACTGGATATCTCCACTCTTAGTGCTAATATAGAGTTTAATCCAAAATGTCAATAATTCTCTCTCCCCACCCCATGTCCCCCCCTTGTGAGTTTCTGCAGCTGATTGATTGTTGCTCCAGATTCCAGTATCAGCAGACTTTTGTTGTATTGGATGAAGAAAGAATTATGTCAATAAATTGGACATGTGATTTATTAAGTATGAACATTCTCCCTAATTGTGCAGGAGGAGCAGCTCTTGATCTGAAAGCCAGTCCACCGAAGCCTTTCCGTTGGATCCTTGATTTGACTTGGTTGAACTTGGTGGAGCTGAGCAAACTCCCACAGTTTGCAGAAATATTGACCCAGGTATTGTATCCATTGTGTATTTGTGCACACACACCATGACTAGGTTCACCAAACAGAGAAAAAACACAAAACAGAATAAAAGACAAAACACACAATCTGCTAGAGGAGCTCAGCAGGTCAAGCAGCATCTTTAGGGGTGAGGGTGGGGAAGGTATTGTCAACACTTTGGGCCAAAATCCTGCCTCTTATCTCCTAGTTCCATCCTTCCCCCACCAAAAGAAGGGCACAGTAAATCCTCAAAACAAACAATGCTGTTTCTAATGGTTTCATATGGAAACCTTGACCACAGTTATGGAAGCTACAGAGTGAGGCGGGGCCATATTTCGTGTCAACAAAATCAGTTATAAGACAGAGTGAAAGGAATATTAAATTTAGCAATGACTTTAATTAACTGTTAGCTCTGATTAGAAATAAGTCTCCTGATCTAAAATGTGAAAAGTATTTTTAAAGCAAATGCAAGTGTAGAAAACTAATATGATTCAGTTCACAATTCACATACAGGTTTAGTTCTAGAGCACAAGGCCGGTATTGCCAGATTAACATCCTCATTATGCAAGGTTGATTTTCAAACAATAGCTTTCGCAGATGCCATTTTAAGAGATATTAATTTAGCCCTCAACTCAGGACATAGCTCAGCTATGCTCTAAATGTAATTAAAGTTGTTACAAACTGGCTATTAAAGTTTGCATTCAGTTGAATGAGAAATCAGTGTTGTGCTAGTCTTGGGAATGGGGACAGGAGAGCTCAACTTTCATTCCCTCATTCCAGATTACTCAAATGAGTGCAGAATTGCAATGCATACCTGGGCAGATAGTTCAAGAGAATGAATTGTGCTGCATTTAGTAATACTAGTGGAAATGAGGTACCCAAAATACTTAAATGTTTTTACAATCAGATATTCATAATAAGAAATCTTAAGCGAGAAATTATTGCTTAATAGAGTTTTCAGTAGGAAACTAATAGAAAGTGTTGAAAATAATAGGATGGATTCCCCCCAAAATCTGTTGACCTAGTGCTTAGTTTCCTACTGAACACTTTTCTGTTTTTAAAACACTGGGTTTTATTTGCATACAGGTAAGGTAACAATGGTTAGCATAACGCTACTAAAGTGCTAGTGACCCAGGTTCAGCTCTGCCACTGTCTGTAAGGAGTTTGTACATTCTCTCCTGACTGTGTAGGATTCCTCTGGGTGTTCTGGTTTCCTGCACATTTCAAAGGTGTGCAAGTTAGTAGGTTGATTGGTCACATGGTGTGATTGGGCAGTGCAAGCTCCTTGGACTGGAAGGGGCTGTTACTGTGCGCTATCTATAAATACATACAGTATGTACTGCCAGGAGCAGATTCTGAGGATGGCTCTGGGTCACTAAAATAGAGCACCTAAAGGGCTGTGAGAAGCAATTCCTGTCCATGTGAAAGAAGAAGCTTTTGCCAAGCCATCAGCTCCTACCAGTCAGATTGAAGTCATGGGGAAAGAAAACTTCATTCGATATGTAATAAACATCTTATAAGATCCCAGACCAAAAGTCATAGAAGTAGAATTGGGCCATTCAATCATGATTGATTTATTATCCCTCTCAACCCCATTCTCCTGCATTCTCCCCATAACCTTTGATGCCCTTACTAATCAAGAACCTAGCAACCTCTGCTTTAACTTGGTCTCCACAGCCATCTGTGTCAATGAATTCCACAGATTCACCATCTTCTGGCTAAACAAATTCCTCCTCATCCCTGTTCTAAAAGGACATTCTTGTATTCTGAGTCTGTCTTCTCCCACCTCTCAATGTCCACTCTATATGGGCCTTTTGATATTCAATATGCCCCCTCATTCTTCTATACTGTAGTGAGTACAGGCCCATAGCTATCAAATGCTTCTCACACATTAAAACTTTTATTTTGGGATAGTTCTTGTGAACCTCCTCTGGAGTCTCTCCAATGTTACCATGTCCTTTCTTAGACATGGGCCCAAAACTGCTCACATACTCCAAATGCAGTTTGACCAATGCCTTAGAAAGGCTCTGCATTACATCCTTTCTTTCATATTCTAGTCCTCTTGAAATGAATGCTAACATTGCATTTGCCTTCCTTATTACTGACTCAACTTGCAAGATAACCTTTAAGGACCTGCCATGTCTCTTTGCACCTCCAATTCTTGAATTTTCTCCCTGTTTAGAAAACAGTCTACACCTTTATTCCATCTACTAAAGTGCATGACCAGACACTTACCTACACTGCATTCAATCTTCCCCTGTCCAGGTCCATCTGCAGACTCCTTGCTTCTTCAACACTGTCTGCCTCTTCACCTCTCTTAGTATCATCTGCAAATGTGGCCACAAAGCTATCAATTCCTTTATCCAGATCATTGATGTGTAACATGAGAAGAAGTGGCCCCAAAACAGACCCCTGCAGAACACAACTAATTACCAGAGGCCAACCAGAAAAAGTCCCCTTTGTTCCAACTCTATGCTTCCTGACAGTCAGCCAATCTTCAAAGTTAAAAGTAAATTTATCATCATCATATAAAACCCTGGGATTCATTTTCTTGTAGTCATACTCAATAAATCTATCAAATGATAACCATAATAGAATAAATGAAAGACCATCCAACTAGGGTGTTCAACCAGAATTCAGAAGTTAACAAACTGTGCAAATATAAAAGAAATACCAATAATAAGTAAGCAATAAATATTGAGAACATGATATGAAAAGTCTTTGAAATGAAAGGTCCTTGAAAGTGAGGCCATTGGTTGTTGGTACATTTCAATTTTGGGGTTGAGGGGCAGTGACTGTTGCTGAACCTGGTGGTGTGTCTGAAGATCCTATACCTACTTCCTGATGGCAGCTGTGAGAAGAGGCATGTCCTGGGTGATGGGGGTCCCTGATGGATGCTGCTTTCCTGCAACAGCATTTCATGTAGATGTGCTCAATGGTAGAAAGGGCTTTAACCGTGATGGTCTGGGCTGTATGCACTACTTTTTGTAGGAATCAGCATCAGATTTATTGTCACCAGCATGTGACGTGAAATTTGTTAACTTAGTAGCAACAGTTCAATACAGTACATAATCTAACAGAGAAAAAAAATAAACAAATCAATTACATATTGAATAGATTAAAAATGCAAAAACAAATACTGTATATTTTTTAAAAAGTGAGGTAGTGTCTAAAGATTCAATGTCTATTTAAGTTTTGGTTGGCAGAGGGAAAGAAGCTGGAAGAAGATCCCTCTATGAGGACTGGTATGTGTTCCTTTGTCTTACCCTTCCTGAAGTCCACAATCAGCTTTTTCATCTTACTGACGCCGAGTGCCAGGTTGTTGCTGCGGCACCATTCCACTAGTTGGCATATCTCACTCCTGTACACCCTCTCTTCACTACCTGAGATTCTACCAACAATGGTTGTATCATCAGCAAATTTGTAGATGGTATTTGAGCTATCCCTCTCTATACACACACAACCATGTGTATATAGAGAGCAAAGCAGTGGGCCAAGCACACACCTGAGGTGCACCAGTGTTGATCGTCAGCAAGGAGGAGATGTTATCACCAATTCGCACAGATCGTGGACTTCCGGTTAGGAAGTTGAGGATCCAATTGCAGAGGGAGGTACAGAGGCCCAGGTTCTGCAACTTCTCAAACAGGATTGTGGGAATGATGGTATTAAATGCTGAGGATTTTCCATGCTAATTTCTTTCCTGTAGTACCATGGTTTCTTATTGTGTTCAGCAGCCTCATCTGTCACACCATGTCAAAGGCCTTCTGTATAACTGAGTAAACAACATCCACTGACTTTCTTTTGTCTATTCTGCCTGTTATTTCTTCAACAAGTTCCAACAGATTTGTCAAGCAAAATTTTCCATAAAGGAAACCAATCGACTTTGGCCTATTTTATCATGTGCCTCCAAGTACACCAAAACCTTGTCCTTAATAATGTTCTCTCACATTTTCCCAACCACTGAAGTCAGGCTAACTAGCCTGTAATTCTTATCATTTACTTCCCTCCCTTCTGAAAGAGTGGAGTGACATTTGTGATTTTCCAGTCCTCCAGAAACATTCCAGAACCAAGAGGTACATTATCCACTGAGGGCTAGAGCTGTGGCATTTGAGTCTGGTGACCTAGGACTGTATGAGAAAACCAGGTATGACTTGCAGAAGGCTATTTCATGAGCAAAGACAAAACTACAAGTGAGATCGGAGGTGACATCGAATGCACGTCAGCTCTGGCAGGGTTTGCAAGATATTACTTCCTACAAAGTGAAGCCCAATAGCATGAATGGCAGCAATGCTTCACTACCAGATGAGCTCAACACCTTCCATGCCCACTTTGAAAGGGAGAATATAACTCTAGCTGTGAAGATCCCTGCTGCACCCAGTAACCCTGTGATCTCCATCTTGGAGGCCAATGTTAGACCACCTTTAAGGAGGGTGAACCCTTGCAAGGTGGCAGGCCCTGATGAAATACCTGCTAAAGCACTGAAAATGTGCCAACCAACTGGCAGGAGTATTCAAGGACATTTTCAGCTTCTCAATGCCGCAGTTGGAAGTTCCCACCTGCTTGTAAAGGGCAACAATTATACCAGTGCCTAACAAGAGTAGTGTGAACTGCCTTAATGACTGTCACCCAGTAACACTCACATGAATGCTGATGAAATGCTGTGAAAAGTTGGTCATGGCTAGAATGAACTCCTACCTCAGCAAGGACCTGGACCCACTGCAATTTGTCTATTGCAGACACAATCTCAAAGGCACTTCACACGGCCTTAGATCACCTGGGCAATATAGACACCATGTCAGGATGCTGTTCATTGACTATAGCTCAGTGTTTAATACCATCATTCCCACAATCCTGATCAATAAGCTACAGAACTTGGGCCTCTGAACCTCCCTCTACAACTGGATCCTTGGCATCCTAACCAGAAGACCACAATCTGTGTAGATTGGTTATAATATCTCCTCTTCATTGAGGGTCAACACTGGCACTGCTCAAGGGTGTGTACTTAGCCCACTGCTCTACTCCCTCTACACCCATGATTGCGTGGCTAGGTATAGCTCAAATACTATCTATAAATTTGTTGATGATACAACCATTCTGGTAGAATCTAAGATAGAGATGAGAGGGCATACAGGAGTGAGATACACCAGATAGTTGAGTGGAGCTGCAGCAACAACCTTGCACTCATTGTCGGTAAGATGAAAGAGCTGTTTGTGCACTTCAGGAGAGAAGATGAACCAGTCTTAATAGAAGGATCGGATGTGGAGAGAGCAAGCATTTTCAAAGTCCTATGTGTCAAGATCTCTGAGGATCTAACCTGGTCCCAACATATCAATACAGCTATAAAGAAAGCAAGACAACCGTTATATTTCATTAAGAGTTTAAAAAGATTTGTCTTGTCATCCAAAACACTCAAACTTTATAGTTATACCATTCTGACAGGCTGCATTACTGTCTGGTATGTGGGTGGGGGAGGGGTGCTACTGCACAGCACCAAAATAAGCTACAGAAAGTTGTAAAATTAGTCAGCTCCATCTTAAATTTTAGCCTCTGTAGTACCCAAGACATCTTCAAGGAGCAATGCCTCAGAAAGCAGGCATTCATTAGAGATGCTCTTCTGCACATCACTGTTGTAACTCGTGGTTATTTGAGTAATGGAGTTCTTCCCGTCAGCTTGAACCAGTCTGGTCATTTTCCTCTGATCTCTCTTATTAAGAAGGTTTCTTCACTCACTGTACATCTTGACCATGTCTGTATGCTTTTATGCATTGAGTTGCTGCCACATGATTGGCAGATTAGGTATTTGCATTAATGAGCTAGTGTACAGGTGTAACCTAATAAAGTGGCTACTGAGTGCATATCTAAAAAATCTTTTGGCATCTTATTTTATATTATTGGCCAGCTTGCCTTCATATTTTGATCTTTTCTCATTGTTACTTTTTTAGCTGCCATCTCGTCGTTTTTAAAAGCTTCCCAATTCTCTTGTTACCCACTATTTTTTGCTATATGGTATGACCTCTCTTTTGCTTTTATGCTGTCTTTGACTTCCCTTGTCAGTCAACTGTCGCCTCATCCTCCCTTTAGAATGCTTTTCCTCCTTTGGCATGAACTGATCCTGTGTCTTCTGAATTACTCCCAAAAGCTTCAGCCCTTGTTGTTCTGACGTCATCCCTGCTAGTGTTCCCTTCCAATCAGTTTTGTCTAGCTCCTCTTTCATGCCTCTGTAGTTCCCTGTACTGCTCTGTAATATTGATACATTTGATTTTTATCTTCTCCTTCTCAAACTATAGGGTGAATTCTATCATATTATGATTACTGACTCCTAGGGATTCTTTTATCATAAGCCCCCTAATCAAATCTGGTTCATTACACAACACCCAATCCAAAATTGCCTTTTCCCTAGTGGGCTCAACCACAGGCTGCTCTAAAAAACTATCTCATAGACACTCCACAAATTCCTTCTCTTGGGATCCAACACTAACCTAAACTCTACTATTTAGTTTAAAGACCTTTTCACAGCTCTTCCACTGCTAAATCTACACACTCATGATCCCTCCTTCCCATTATGGTACCAATGTCTATCAAATTCAATCCTTAATGGTTAATTTGCAGGTTGAATCGGTGGTGAGGTAAGCAAATGAAGTGTGAGGCTTCATTTTGAGAGGACTAGAATATAAAAGCAAGGATGTAATGTTGAGGTTTTACAAGGATCTGGTAAGGCCTCACTTGGAGAATTGAGAGCACTTTGGGCCCTTTTTGAAAAAAAAAGGATGCGCTGAGGGTTCAAAGGAGGTTCACAGAATGATTCCAGGAATGAAAGGTTTGTCATATGAGGAGCAATTTATGGTTCTAGGCTTTACTCGCTGGAATTTTGAAGAATAAGGAGGGATCTCATTGAAACCTATCAATGTTGAAAGGCTTAGGTAGAGTGGATGCAGAGAGGATGTTTCTTCTGGTGAGGGAATCTAGGACCAGAAGGCACAGACTCAGAATAGAAGGACGTTCATTTAGAATGGAAATGAGGAGGATTTTGTTTAGCCATTTGGTGGTGAATCTGTGGAATTCATTGTCACAGGCAGCTGTGGAGGCCAGGTCATTGGGTATATTTAAAGTGGAGATTGATAGGTTCTTGATTAGGTAGAACATGAAAGGTTGCAGGAAGAAGGCAGGAGAATGGGATTGAGAAGGAAATAGATCAGCCATGATGAAACGGCAGAGCAGACTCATTGGGCTTAATGGTCTATTCTGCTCCTCTGCCTTATGACTTTATATTCCACCAGTCAACACAGCCTTCTTGATCCTCTGGCCTTGCGACAGAGAATTATGTCTACTCCACTGACTATACTATCCCTAATTAAAACTATGTTTCTTCTCTCATCTCACCCCCCCCACTCTTAAATGGCTCATTCTTCCTAAGCCCCCCCCCCTCACTCATCCTCACAGGGAGCAACAATCTCTAACCTGTTGGGCAAGGTCAAGGGCTGAAGCTCCTCTCAGTCAAACTCTTGTCCCTAGTCACAGACTGAATTTGAAGTAGTTAATCTAATGGGTGTGACTGCCTCCTGAAACACATTATCCATATGCTAAATTCTGGAAGTTCAAATTAGGCCCTAGAAAATATTGTCAGAGGAGTGGAAGAAGACTGATGGCCATCAATTTTTGTATGTTGCTGTAATGCACTAAATGGCTTCCTTCTGTACCTGAACTTCCTTTGTGGTTAATCTAGGAAATCATCTGTAAATTTAATTTAAGTTTAAAAAGAGTTTTTAAGTAGTTATATTTTATTGCTGTTAAGATGTATTCTATCTTCATATTATGTTTTCAGTTGATTTTACAGTTTAGAATATTGTTATAGGTAATTAAGCATGAGAAGGCTTGGAAAGTCTGGTTTGATGCAGAGACTCCAGAGCTGGCAATAATTCCTGATGGATACAGTGACTCTTTGGAGTCATTTGGCAAGCTGTTGCTGATCAGGTGAGATTAACACAAACTGCAGTACAGTTAATACTTTGCTTCCTATATATAATTTATGGTGAGGATATGGTAGCATAGGAATATAGAAACAGATCTGACTCTTCAGGCCTCAGCCCAGATCTGCTATTCAATTATTCTGTGAGTAACCTACAAATCATTTCAAGCACATTCTTTGATTCCTTTCTTTGTATAACCGATGCTAACAACAAAAATCTCCCAATCTTGGTTTAGAAATTTGAAGTTCATATTACATCAGTAGCTTTTTAAGAGGAGATTGCCAGTATCACTTTTTAAATGAAGAAATACCTGAGCTTAGTTAGTTTGGCATAATACAATGGGCCAAAGGGCCTATTGCTGTGTTCAGTATTGTATATCTTAATTGCTCATGAACAGCCTATTAAAGAGACTTACTATAAGAGGAAATAATTTCTATCTACCACACTATGTTCTTTAATCATCTTAATTACATTAAACCTTAATTTTCTATGCACATTGTTGGCAAACTATATCTAATTATCACCTCTACAAGTTCTCTCTAAATTACAGTACACATTCTTAAATTGGAAATACATTGGCTTTCTTTCACCATCTTTGAATCATAACATTAAAGCTCAATATCTGTAGAACCAAATTTTTTTTCTTTCTTGTTAATTTTGAATGCATGTGTACATTTTTGCACCTTGGCCCCAGAGGAACACTGTTTCATTTGGCTGTATCCATGTATGGTTCAAATGACAATTAAACCTCCCCGCTTCTCTGCGAAGGGCAATTATTAATGTATTAAAAACAAATAAAAATTTTCAGATGCTTAATCCATTATATAAAATAGATCAAAAGATCTTGAAAGACACACTTCTTCTAGTTTATATCCCAAGTAACTATCCTCAAAGATGCTACATTTATTTGGATCTTCCTACCTAATAATAAAACTTAGACATAGAGCAGGGTTTCACAATCAGGGTTCCACAAGAGGTCACTAGGGGTTCCATGAGAGATCATGATTAAAAAATAATAAACATTTTGTGAACTACACAATGTACAATGCTAGTGCTCGCAGTGGTGGGCAGTGACTGATCAGCCCTATTAGCAATCTTATTAGAGGTCTCTCCGTGCAGTAGGGCTATGTTTATTCTCAGTTTTTGACATAAAAAAGGGGAAGCTGTTGATCATTCATGAGCTCTGTATTGCACAGAGGGGAGGATGATAGGCTGATGAAGTTCTTTTTCTGAGTATTGAATGGACTTGCCCAACTTGGGCTATGACGTCAGCCTCTCCCTTCCAAATTACCTCCCAACTTCCCCTTGCACACCACCAACTGATTTATGGGAGTGAACAAACTTTACCCGTGAAGTAGAAAGTTGGAGGGAAATTTCAATTCTAAAGGAATTTTTATGTGCCACGATTCCACTGCTTGCCTGCCACTTAGCTGTTGTTGTAGACATTATAGGTTGATTGTGTTAGTTAAAAATGAATTGGATTCTGAAGTTCTCATATTTTTCTCAATTTTTTGTTTATTCCATTCTGTTTTATATTTTATTAACCCCTGTGCTTTACAGACATATGTCTGGTGGTACGATCTTCCACGTCATTTCACTGTACTAGTGCCACAATGGACACAAAAAGTCCGTCTTTACAATGAAAGCAACTTGTCAAGGGATTTTACATGGACTGGTGATCCAAGTTGCCCTATTCCAGCATGCCTGGCCTGTGGCAAACCACTTACAATTGGCTCCAGGAAAATTGAACAGACACTTAACTACAAATCACAGCCATATGACATGTAAAAGAGCTGATTATTTTAAACAACTATTGGAATATCAAAACAAACAGCGTGAAGCTTTCATTAATGAAGTTACAGTCAGTAAAAAAGATAAGGAAGCAAGTTATTTAGTAGCAGAACTTATTACCCACAAAAGAAGTCACACAGCTGGTGAAACCTAATAATGCCAGCATGAAAATTATAGTGGGTAAAATGCAGTATGAGGAATTGAAAAGGGTTTCACTCTCAAACAGTATGATAAGTCGATGTATGACGACATGTCACATGATGCTGAAGAGGTTTTTTTGTGATAAACTGAAAAACAGCTTCTCTGTCCAAGTTGTTGAGTTAACAGATTTCACTAGTAAATGTCATGTAGCATTTGTAAGATTTGTAAATGAAATACAAGAAAACATTTTCCGTTGCAAAGAGCTACCCAAAACAAAGGCCAAGATATATTTAATATTTTGTCTTCATTACTGGGGAAAAAAATCTGTCTTGGAGGAGTTGTTTTGGCAACTGTGTTGCTTGGCTTATGGATTTTAGTAACTTTACTATTCAACATTGTCAATAAATTATCATGTTGTAAATAGCATCAATTAAAATCAATTTACAACCTTAATTTAAATAAAATTAAATTCTACGTTTCTATGTAAATCTACCAAGCCTACCTTTAGACAAAATAAATCCCATATTGGCCAGTTATTTAACAGAAATTTATTATGTTTGCCTTGAGTTTAAAAATTATGAAAGATTAATTTCAAGAAAGGTAAGCTAAGCTTAACCACCAGTTTCATTTGTCTATAAAGGTTGACTAAAAATACATTCTCTACTCAAAAGAGCATTGATAATTATTTTTGGATTATTAAATCTACAACTTACTGATCACACTAACATACTGCGAGCTGTAGATACAATATTTTTTTATATAATATAAACACAAGTGTTCCCCAAGACCTGAAGATTATTTCAAGGGTTTCTCCAGAGCAAAAAGGTTGAGAAAGTCTGACATAGAGCTTGGAACTAGCCATGCAGCCTAGCATATTAATGTCAATCATTGGGCATCTTTCCACATTCGTCCCATCTTGTAGTACTTGCCCTATTGCCTGCACACAGCAATTCAAGTGTTCTCTAAACACGGAAATGTCGTCAGCAATTCCACTTCCACCTCTTTCTAAGGCAGTGACTTTTAGATATTCACCACTCCAAGTAAAAAAGGTCTTGCTTTCCAGTCTCCTGTAAAACTTTCTCCTCATCTTAAGTATGTCTTCCAGTTTTAATTGCCGCTGATAAAGGGATAAAATTCTTGCTGTCTACCTTATCTATAGTTCACATCATTCTATGTCCATTGATTGTGTCCTCTCTTAACCTAGTCTGCTCCAGGGAAATGTGCCCCATTTTCTTTAGTCTCTTATTATTAATATGCTCCATCCCAGTCAATGTCCTGAGGAATCTGCTTTGCATCCTTTGCTATAGTGTGATGACCAGAACTGCACACAATACTCCAGCTGAGGTCTGAGTAATGTTTTATAAGGTTTGAGCATACTTCCCTGCTTTTGTATTCACTACCTTGACTAATAAAGTCCACTATCCCTTATGCCTTATTAACCACTTTATCTGCCACCATCGAGGACCTTTGGACTTATACAAGATGGTCCATCTATTTCACAAAACTGCCCCTCATCCTTTCCCATATATATTCCAAAATCTATGATCACTATTCCCCAAGTAATTTCTCACCACTTAATCCCTAGATTCAGGTACATAGCAGTACTCATGAAAGTTCCTCCTGTTTCCCCACACCATTGCCCTATATGCATTGTTACAATCTTGATATTGTGGAATTATGACATGCCCTCACTTTTCTATAGTCTTGGATCTCCTTGCAATTTTCCCACAGATTTGTTCTGCAATACTGTATTCCTTTTGCTGTAGAATATACCTAATTGTTCTATTGAACTTCCACTGCTCCTGAACAGTAACACATCAGCATTTGTTCTCCATTTCTCAGGTCATGGTGTCCTGATAGAATTTTATCACAAGCTCGATACTACATTTCCGATGCAATGGGATCAAAATATGCTGAGCCAGTGATTCTAAACCTGGAGACAACATGGGAAGAAAGTGACATACTAACTCCTCTCATCTGTTTCTTGTCCATGGGATCAGATCCCAGCAATCAGATTGAAGGATTGGCCAAGAAACTTGAAATTGGTATGGATATTGTCTAAATACATCTGCTTGGGATGGCAGTATTTTATATGCTCATGATCATTTTCAATATTTTAATTTTTTTTTCCAGATTGCCACTAATAGGCCTTCTTTAAATGTTTTCAATATAATAACTGTCAAAGCTGTGCCAGTATGATCTTGTTTGGGATTAAGTAAACTCCTTTAATCATTTCCTATTGACAATGTCAGTAAACTACTGTGTGTGCACCTCTGTTTTACAGAGTTAAACCACAAGACGTAGGAGCTGGATTAGGCCATTTGGCCCATTGAGACTGTTCCACCATTCAATCATGGCTGATCCTTCCCCCACCCGCCCCACTCCCCAGCCTTCTCCCTGTAACCTTTGATGCAGTATCCAATCAAGAATATATCAAGCTCTGCCTTAAATACACTCAACAGCCTGGCCTCCAGCTTCTGTGGTAATAAATTCCACAAATTCACCACACTCTGGCTAAAGAAATTTCTCTACATCTGTTTTAAATGCATGTCCCTCTATCCTGAGGCCGTGCGCTCTTGTCCTAGACTTCCCACCATGGGAAACATCCCTTCCACATCTACCATGTCTAGACCTTTCAATATTCAAAAAGTTTCAATGAAATCCCCCCTCATCCTTCTAAATTCCATCAAATACAGGCCAGAGCTACCGAACGTTCTTCATATGATAACCCTTTCATTCCCAGAATCATCCTTGTGAACCTCCTTTGAACCCTCTCCAATACCAGCACATCTTTTCTTAAACTGTTCACAATACTCAAGGTGTGGCCTCACCAGTGCATTATAAAGCCTTAGCATCACATCACTGCTCTTGTATTCTAGACCTCTTGAAATGAATGCTAACATTTCATTTGCTTTCCTCACCACTGACTCTACCTGCAAGTTAACCTTTAGGGTGCTCTGCACAAGGACTCTCAAGTCCCTTTGCATCTCAGATTTTTGGATTTTCTCCCCGTTTAGAAAATAGACTGCACCTTTATTCCATCTACCAATGTGAATGACCATGCATTTCCTGTCATTGTATTTCAATTGCTACTTTCCTGCCTACTCTCCTAATCTGTCTCAAGTCCTTCAGCAGCCTACCTGAACACTACTTGCCCCTCCACTAATCTTCATTTCATCTGCAAACTTGGCAACAAAACCATCTATTCCATTATCTAATTCATTGATACACAGCATAAAAAGAAGTGGTCCCAACACCCACCCATGCAGAACACCACTAGTCACTGGCAAAAAGCAAGGATCCTTTTATTCCCATTTGCTGCCTCCTACCAATCACCCAGTGGTCCCCAACCACCAGGCCACAAAGCATGTGAGGAAACTATATGATTTGGCGAAATGAAACGATACGAGTCAGATGCACCTTTCCTCATTCCCTGTCATGCCCATTGTTGAACCTGAATGCACGCAAGGTCAGTCGCCTAAATGCAGTGATACCCTTGTGCCAGGTATCACTGGTTGGCTTTGGGTAACCGGCCACCTCGTGCCTGGGGCATGCCTCCTGGTTGGCCTGGAGCATGGACAGATGGGCACTGCCTCTAAACCTGTTTAGCACACCAAATGTTCATGGGGAACCCAGTGCTAAAATATTTGCTGATGACCTAATTCGGGTTCAGGGTTTTGTAAGTAGCAGAGCAGCTACCTCGCTGTGATCTACTGAAAGTCATTCCGAGCCAAACCTTTGTCAGCCAATAGATCCTACCTACCTATAAGGAGGGCAGGCAGGCACCCTGTCACACTCCTTGCTCAGTCGGACGCTCTCTCCGGACTGCGACTGCTGTGGCCATGGTACGGGGACATCAATCTCCACCTTGTCCTCTCACTGGTGCGTTGCAATAATTTTATATGTTCATACAAGGAAAATATGCGCTGTGTGTTTGATATTAAATTTGTTAGATAACCCCTTTTAGAAATGAAATTGAGTGTATTAGCCATTTATAAGTGACTTATTGCCTATATTCCAGTCGTGATTAACACCCACACCACCCATCCCCCCCCCCACCCCAGTCAGCCAGTCCGCAAGAATATTGTCAATATTAAACCAGTCCGTGGTGCGGAAAAAATTGGTGACCCCTGCTCTAACCATCACAGTAATTTTCCTGTAAAACCATGTGCTCTTAATTTGGTAGGCAGTCTCACATGTGTCATCTTGTCAAAGGCCTTCTGAAAGTCCAAATATACAATATCCACTACATCACCTTTATCTAACCTCAAAGAAGTCCAACAGGTTTGTCAAGCAAGATCTTCCCTTAAGGAAGCCATACGGACTTTGTACCATCTTGTCCTGTGTCACCAAGTACTCCATCACATCATCCTTAACAATTGACACCAACATCTTCCCAACCACTGAGGTCAGGCTAACTGGTCTATAATTTCCTTTCTGTTGCCTTCCTTCTTTCTTAAAGAGTGGAATAATGTTTGCAATTTTCCAGTCCTTTGGCACCATGCCAGAGTCCAATGGTTTTTAAAGATCATTACTAATGCTTCCACAATCTGTACCACTACCTCTTTCAGAACTCTAGGGTGTAATTCATCTGGTCCTGGTGACTTATGTACCTTTAGGTCTTTCTTGATAGTTTATGGCAAGTCTCTTCTGCTTCACTCTTCTGCCTGTCTAGTATTTTTCCTCTTCCCTTTCAGCAATATAACACTTCTTCCCTTGATCTGCCTTTATCTTTTGTTTTTATTGAGAACAATTAATCAAAGGCCAAGTCACACGAGCCAGACTATAAAAAGGGTAAGCTGGTTGTCCACCCCCAGAGTCAGCTAAACTTCCAGAGCCTCTTCCAGTATGAGCGAAAAGGATAGGTAAATTAAACCACTATGTGAATTTGGATGGATATTTTGAATCTGCAAGGCTTACTTACATCTTTTTAAATTCCTTAGAGTTTCTTCAATTGGAGTAAATAGGGTACAATTAATCCAACCCAGAATCCTTCACCTTGTGATTGGCATGTTTTTTTTTAATTCACCTCCACAGCCTGAAATTTGAATGGGAAAATAGTGAAAGATTTGAAATGCCCAACCTTGCTCCACCTGCTTTGAATGGTCATTATGACAAAGTCACAGAAGATACAGATGGAAACAGGACCACACCAAATGCCAATCACTCATTTATGCTATTCCTGCACTAATCCAATTTTATTTTCCCCTCATTCTCAGCAATTTCCCCATATCTACCACTCACCTACACACTCAAGGCAATTTCCACTAGCTCATTAGCTTATCAACCTACATGCCTTTGAGATATGGGATGAATCTGGAGCAATAGTAGGAAACACACATGATTACAGAGAAAATGTGAATATTCCACTCAAGCAGCATCTGAAGGTTAGATCAAACACTCTGGCACTGAAAGGTATATCTCTACCAGCTGTGCCGCCCATAATATTCTTATAAAATGAGATTGGACATCTTACTTGGCATTCTTTAAATCTCATGCATCTTGCACAGTGAAGGTAAGCAATCAATTTAAGCCATAACCGCTTTAATATTTAATGTAGTGAACTGCAGTTGATACTTATGTGAAGAGTAAATAATACGATTTCTATAGATTGTCGGGCAATATCCATGGGTCAGGGACAAGAAGTTCATGCCAGAAAGCTGGTGGCAATGTCCATGCAACAGGTCAGTAAACAAAAAAAAAAATCTATGAATAGTATGAAATCAAAAATAAATTTCATACCATGTCAGCAATTTTCATTTTCAGGATTCCAAAGATTATCATGAACTTTATATCCTTAAATTATCCCAGCATTCTCATTAATCAAAACAGTGTGGTAATTTTTGATTGTCTTGTTACTGGAAGGCCTCTCCAAATGCAGTATGAAGTCAGAACTTAGCAGGTCCATTTCTGTGGTATTGGCTCAAACACCGAGTCACTATTTTTATTAATACTATAGATGGCAATTGTTTCCAATTTTTGTTGTGAATCAAGTGCATATTTTTAATGTAGCTTCTATTACAAAGTCAGTATGGCAGTGGTAGCTAATTACATGATTTTTGATTTAATGAGAACCATGTCAAATGCAACAATCTAGTGGCAACTTATTTAGCATTCACAGGATATATGATCCACCTTTGCTCATACTGTCCTATTTAAAGTATCCTGAGTGACATGCAGTTTTGTTGGGGAGTTTACATTAATATCCAGACCTTTGTTTGCTGCAGTTTAAACTTACATGGCAACATTGAAACTACATGATAAAGTCAAATCTTCCAATAGAACACCTGATGGCTTTTGCCTGTGCTGTATTGGAATGGAAATGCTGGTCATCAGACTTTGCATTCAAATTGAGGTGTAGAAGATCCAGGCTTTAACTATGCATTTTAGGAATTGTATTTCCCCAACCCCTGTCTGCACATTCCAGGTAAAGTTTCAGTTTGGTCTATCAGCTGTTAGATTGTCACAAACATGGAGAATTTTATGTTCATTTCAAAAATATGAAAGGTGGAGGGCTGGATTAATAGAGAGAAAGAGACAACAATAGGTGCCTGCTTGTGTCATTTGTATCTTTTATGTAAAAAGAGGTATTGTGATGGTGGGCCAATGAGGATTTTAGAAGACATAATTATCAAAAATTATCTATCACTGTTCTAGTATTTATCAGCACACTTTTCTTAACCTACCTGTGTAATTAATCATGAGCTACTCCCTCCCATGACAGCCCTCCACCTCTCCAACCACCAATTGCATTTTCTTGAATAGTGTCTGATAATAGACAATAGGTGCAGAAGTAGACCATTTGGCCCTTCGAGCCTGCACCGCCATTTTGAGATCATGGCTGATCAACTACTATCAATACCCAGTTCCTGCCTTGTCCCCATATCCCTTGATTCCCCTATCCATAAGATACCTATCTAGCTCCTTCTTGAAAGCATCCAGAGAATTGGCCTCCACTACCTTCTGAGGCAGTGCATTCCAGACCCCCACAACTCTCTGGGAGAAGAAGTTTTTCCTTAACTCTGTCCTAAATGACCTACCCCTTATTCTCAAACTATGCCCTCTGGTACTGGACTCTCCCAGCATCTGGAACATAATTCCTGCCTCTACCTTGTCCAATCCCTTAATAATCTTGTATGTTTCAATCAGATCCCCTCTCAATCTCCTTAATTCCAGCATGTACAAGCCCAGTCTCTCTAACCCCTCTGTGCAAGACAGTCCAGACACCCCAGGACTTTGATCAGCAGTGTGAACCTTGGAGTGCTGGTAAACATGTATGTATGCAGGGCACATGAAGCTTAAATGGGGGTCCTTATTGATAGAGATATGTAGTTTGGATTGATTCTTGGGTTTTGATGCAGAGCTCTTTATGCTAATCTATCTAGCTGTGTTGGACAGTCAGGATACTTACTCTCTGCGCTGTTCCTGTATTTCATCAAAGTTCTCAAACCCTTGAAATGATTTTCAGCAGTTTTAATCACTGTCAGCAGTGCTTCGGTGTTACAAGCGATCATTAAACTGCACACTTAGATGAACATGAATGTAACGGAAAAGTGTTTAGCATTGCTGGATGCTATAATCATAATAAAGTGAGCACATAGATTATATCTGTGATCCCTATTGTGCACACTTCCTGTACAATCCACTTTCTTCATACGTGTACTCTTAATTTAAATACCATCTAAAATATCCTCAGCATAATGTAGCAATATAATTCTTCCGCCCTTTTTTAAAAAAACATGTAGGTCTTTGATATTCTACCATATAGCACATTCATATGTATTATACGCCATCAAGAACCCAGTTATGTTCCTTGTTTGTCATGAAATATTTCAGAATTTTGTTTTGTGTCAATTACATATGTGGAGAGCAAGAACAACAATGGAGAGTAGGATTAAATATTTTCACTGAGTCATGGTAGCCACTGTACACACTGGACAACTTAATTTGGGAGCTAGAAGCTGGGCTCTCAGAGATGAAAACATGCACACTCAAAGGCCCCTGCGAATAGAGGGAGCCATCGGTGCATAGGAGACCCAATCTACTCACAGCATGATCACTCAGATCACATGCATACTTGCCACATTCTCAAAATGATCCAATATGGTTCAGGGTCTACCATGGGCATGATGCACACTCAGGTTATCAGCTAACATAGCAAGGTCAAAAGATCTGCTGTACACATTTTGACTTCAAATATGCAACCAGAACTGTGTACAGTATTCAAGCTGTGTCCAAGTCAATATTTATAAAGTTGTACCACAACTCAGCTGCTTTTATATTCTATTCCTGGCTAATTCAAGCCTTCTTTACTGCCTTATAAGACCATAAGATATAGGAGCAGAATAAGGTAGTTTGACCCATCAAGTCAGCTCCTCTCAGTCCCAATCTCCTGCCTTCTCCCCATATATCTTCAAATCCTGACCAGTCAAGAATCTATCACCCTCTACCTTGAATATACATAAGACTTGGCCACAGCTACCTGTGGCAAAGAATTGCATAGGTTCACCATTCTCTGGCTAAATAAATTCCTCCTCATCTAACTTCTAAAAGGACACTCCTCTATTCGGAGGCTCTCCCACCAAAGGAAACATCCTTTTCACATCCATGCTGTCAAGCCCTTTCACCATTCAATAGGTTTCTATGACATCACTTCTCATTTTTCTGGATTCTAGTGAATACAGGTCCAAAGCCATAAAACACTCTTCATATGACAAGCATTTCAATCCTGGAATCATTTTTGCAAATCTCCTTTGAACCTCTCTAGTTTCAGCAAATCCTTTTTCAGATAAGGGGCCCAAACCTGCTCACAATACTTCAAGTAAGGCCTCACCAGTACTTTATAAAGTTTCAATATTACATCCTTACTTTTATATTCCAGTCCTCTTGTAATGAATGCTAACATTGTATTTGCCTTCCTCACCAGATTCAACATGCAAATTAACTTTAAGGGATCATGCACAAGGTCTCCCAAGTCCCCTTGTACCTCAGTTTTTTGTATTTTCTTTCCATTTAGAAAATAATCAACCCTTTCATTTCTTCTACCAAAGTGCATGACCATACAATTCCCTGACAGTATACCATTTCTTGGCCCATTCTCCTTATCTGTCCTTCTGTAGACTACTTCCTCAAAGCTACCTGCCCCTCCGCCTATCTTTGAATTGTCTGCAAACTTTTCCAACAAAGCCATCAATTCCATCATCCAAATCATTGACAAATAACACAAAAAGGATCAGTCCCAACACAGACTCCTATGGAACACCACTAGTCACCAGCAGTCAGCCAGCAAAGGCTCCTTTTATTCCCACACTTTTCCTCCTGCCAATCAGCCACTGCTTTATCCATGCTAGAATCTTCCTGTAATACCATGAGCTCGTAGCTTGTTAAGCAGCCTTGTGTTACACTTTGTCAAAGGCCTTCTGAAAATCCAAGTACACACCATACACTAATTTTCCTTTGTCTATTCTGCTTCTTATTCCATAGAACCATAAAACATTACAGCACAGAAACAGGCTTTTTGGCCCTTCTTGGCTGTGCCGAACCATTTGTCTGCCTCGTCCCACTGACCTGCACCTGGCCCATATTTCTCCATACACCTCTCATCCACGTACCTGTCCAAGTTTTTCTTCAATGTTAAAAGTGAGCCCGTATTTACAACTTGATCTGGCAGCTCATTCCACACTCTCACCACTCTGTGTGAAGCCGCCCCCCCCCCCCCAATGTTCCCTTTAAACTTTTCCCCCTTTACTCTTAACCCATGTCCTGTTTTTTTTCTCCCCTAGCCTCAGTGGAAAAAGCCTGTTTGCGTTCACTCTATCTATACCCATCATAATTTTATATACCTCTATCAAGTCTCCCCTCATTATTCTACACTCCAGGGAATAAAGTCCTAACCTATTCAACCTTTCTCTGTAACTCAGTTTCTCAAGTCCCGGCAACATCCTTGTAAACCTTCTCTGCACTCTTTCAACCTTATTAATATCCTTCCTGTAATTCGATGACCAAAACTGTACACAATACTCCAAATTCGGCCTCGCCAATGCCTTATACAACCTCACCATAACATTCCAACTCTTCTACTCAATACTTTGATTTATAAAGGCCAATGTACCAAAAGCTCTCTTTATGACCCTATCTACCTGTGATGCCACTTTCAGGGAATTTTGTATCTGTATTCCTAGATCCCTCTGTTCTACTGCACTCCTCAGTGCCCTACCATTTACCTTGTATGTTCTACCTTGGTTTCTCCTTCCAAAGTGCAATACCTCACACTTGTCTGTATTAAACTCCCATCTGCCATTTTTCACCCCATTTTTTCAGCTGGTCCAGATCCCTCTGCAAGCTTTAAAAACCTTCCTCACTGTCCACCACACCTCCAATCTTTGTATCATCAGCAAATTTGCTGATCCAATCTACCACATTATCATCCAGATCATTGATATAGATGACAAATAACAATGGACCCAGCACTGACCCCTGTGGCACACCACTAGTCACAGGCCTCCACTCAGAGAAGCAATCCTCCACTACCACTCTCCGGCTTCTCCCATTCAGCCAATGTCTAATCCAATTTACTACCTCACCATGTATATCTAGCGACTGAATCTTCCTAACCTGCGGGACCTTGTCAAAGGCCCTACTGAAGTCCATGTAGACTTCATCCACTTTCCTGGTAACCTCCTTGAAAAACTCTAATAGATTGGTTAAACTTGACCTACCACACACAAAGCTGTGTTGACTCTCCGTAATAAGTCCCTGTCTATCCAAATACCTGTAGATCCTATCTCTTAGTACTCCTTCCAATAATTTACCTACTACAGATGTCAAATTTACCAGCCTATAATTTCCCAGATTACTTTTTGTGCCTTTTTTAAAAAAGTGGAACAACATGAGCTATCCTCCAATCCTCCGGCACCTCACCCGTAGATACTGACATTTTAAATATATCTGCAAGGGCCCCTGCAATTTCAACACTAGTCTCCTTCAAGGTCTGAGGAAATACCCTCTTTAGATCCTTTCTCATTTCTTCAAATTTGGCCTATTTCCAATTTAGAACCTCAACCCAGGGACCAGATCTATCTTTATCCATGATTAAGTTGAAACTAATGTTGTTATAATCACTGGAATCAAAGTGCTCCCCTACTCACACTTCCATCACCTGTTCTAACTCATTTCCTAATAGAAGATCTAATATTTCATCCTCTCTCATCAGTACCTCTATATATTGATTTAGAAACTTTCCTGAACACATTTTACAAACTCTAACCCATCTAGACTTTAACAGTATGGGAGTCCCAATCAATATGCAGAAAATTAAAATCCCCTACTATCACAACTTTGTTTCCTGCAGTTGTCTGCTATCTCTGCAGATTTGCTCCTCCAATTCTCACTGACTATTGGGTGGTCTATACCTTTCCTTTTTCTCAGCTCCACCCATATGGCCTCTGTAGACAAGCCCCTTAATCTGTCCTACCTAAGCACTGCTGTAACATTTTCCCTGACTAGCAATGCCAGCACCCCACCCTGCAGTCCACTGCCTCTATAACATCGGAACCCTGGAACATTAAGCTGCCAGTCCTGCCCCTCCTGTAGCCAAGTTTCACTAATGGCTACAATGTCATAATTCCTTGTGTCAATCCACACCCTCAGCTCATCAGCCTTCCCCACAATACTCTTCGCATTGAAATAGACACATCTCAGAAGATGTTTATTACCACCGCACACAACACTATTTGTGACTTTGCATGAAACTTTATCATTTGTTTTCACCCCTGCTCCACTATCTACTCTGTCACTTTGGTTCCCATAACCCTGCAAATCTAGTTTAAACCCCCCCCCCCCAATAGCACTAACAAACCTCCCTGCAAGGATATTGGTCCCCCTGTAGTTCAGGTGTAACCCGTCTCTCTTGTACAGGTCCCACCTGCCCCAGAAGAGGTCCCAATGATCCTGAAATCTGAAACCCTGCCCCATACACCAGTTCCTGAGCCATGTGCTCATCCTCCAGAGCATCCTATTCTTCCCCTCACTGGCACGTGGCACAGGTAGCAATCCTGAGGTTACCACCCTCGAGGTCCTGCTTTTTAACTTCCTACCAAGCTCTCTATACTCACTCTTCAGGACCTCCTCACTCTTTCTTCCTATGTCATTGGTACCGATGTGTACCATGACATCTGGCTGCTCACTCTCCCATTTCAGAATGCTGTGCAGGTGATCAGAGACATCTCTGATCCTGGCACCCAGGAGGCAACAAACCATCCGAAAGTCTCTGTCACAACCACAGAACCTCCGGTCTGTACCTCTAACTATCGAGTCCCCTATCACTACCACTCTCCTCATCTTCCTCCCCCACTTCTGCACTACAGAACCAGACTCAGTGCCAGAGATCCGGCTTCCACAGCTTGTCCCAGGTAAGTCACACCCCCAACGGTATTCAAATCGGTATACTTGTTGAGGGGTATGGCCACAGGGGAGCCCTGCTCTGCCTGCCCTTTCCCCTTTCCTCGCCTGACGGTAAACCAATTACCTGTGTGCTGCTCCTTTTGGCGACACTGCCTCCCTGTAGCTACTATCTATAAACACCTCATTCTCCCGAATGATCCAGAAGTCATCCAGCTCCTTCTCCAGTTCCCTAACGCGGTTTGTTAAGAGCTGCAGCTGGATATACTTCTTGCAGGTGTCATCAGGGACACCAGAGGTCTCCCTGACTTCCCACATCCTGCAAGAGGAGCATTCCAACATCCTGCCTGGCATTCCTGCAAAAATTACAACAGATTTGTCAGGCAAGATTTTCCCTTGAAGAAACCATGCTGACTATGGCCTGTATACAGTCCTGATGAAAGGTCTCAGCCTGAAACGTTGACTGTTCATTTCCACGGATGCTCCCCAACCTGCCGAGTTCCTCCAGCACGTTGTGTGTGTGGTTTATATTATCATGTGCCTCCAAGTACCCTGAGACCGCATCCTTAAAAATCGACTCCAGCATCTCCCCAACCAATGAGGTCAGATTAACTGGCCTATAGTGGCCTTTCTTCTGCTTCTGTCCCTTCTGGAAGAGTGGAGTGACATCTGCAATTTTTTTTAGTCTTCCAGTACCAATCCAGAATCTAGTGATTCTTGAGAGATCATTATTAATGCCTCCATGATCTCTTCAGCCACCTCTTTCAGAACTCAGGTGTGTAAACCATCTGGTCCAGGTGACTTATCTACCTTCAACCTTCCAGTTTCCCAAGAACCTTTTCTCTAGTTTCAGACACCTTATGCCCCTGACACCTGGAACTTCCACCATACTGCTAGGATCTTCAACAGTGAAGACTGATACAAAACACTTATTCAGTTCACCACCATTTCCTTGACCCCATTACTACCTCTCCAACATTGTTTTCCAGCAGTCTGTCCACTATTGCCTGTCTTGTGCTTTATGTAGCTTAAGAAACTTTTGATATCCTCTTTAATATTAACAAGATAACAATGGAATATGAAAATAAGCTAGCCAATAATGACTTTTTATTTAGTTGTCTTCTGTTGGTATCCTCTCACTTTCCACTAATTTTTGCCCTATTACATGCCCTCTTTGGCTTTTATGTTGGCTTCACCACAATCGTGTCATTTTTCCTTTAGCATATTTCTTCCTGTTTGGGATGTACATATCCTGTGCCTTCCGAAAGGCTTCCAGAAATTCCAGCCATTGTTGCTTTGCTGTCATACCTGCCAATGTTCTTTTCCAATCAATTCTGGCTAACTCCTCTCTCATGCCTCTAATTCCTTTTATTCTACTGTAATACTGATATGTCTGACTTCAGCTTCTCTTCTCAATTTTCAGGGTGAATTTGATCATATTATCATCACTTGCCCCCAAGAATTCATTTACCTTAAGCTCTCTAATCAATTCTGGTTCATTGTGCAACAAATCCAGAATAGTTGATCCTCAATTGGGCTCAACCACGAGCTGTTTTAAAAAGGCATCTTGTAGGAACTCTAGAAACTCCCCCTCCTGTTATCCAGCGCCAACCTGATTTTCCCAATCTACCTGCATATTGAAGTACCCCATGACTATTGTAACATTGCCCTTTTGGCATGCTTTTTCCATCTCCCATTGTAACTTGTAGACCACATCCTTACAACTGTTCTCAGTCTGCATTCATCTTCCGACAGGCTCTTTTTACCCCTGCAGTTCCTTAGCTTTATCCACAATTATTCTACACCTTCTGACCCTATGTCACCGTTTTCTCATGATTTGATTTCATTTTTTTTAAACCAACAGAGCAACGGCAGCCTTCTGCCTTCCTGCTTATTCTTTCAATACAATGTGTATTCATGGACATTAAGCTCCCAGCTGTAATCTTCCAGCCATGAATCAGAGATGCCTACATCATACCTGCCAATCTGCAACTGTGCTGCAAGTTCATCTCCCTTATTCTGTATACTGCACTCATTCAAATACAACACCTTCAGTCCTATATTCACCCTTTACAATTTTGTCCACCTTTTACATTGCAACTCTTCCTGTTGACTGCAATTTCCCCATATCAGCCTCTCCTCACTATGCATTGCCTCCATTTGTAAACCAGCTACCTCATCTTCAACACTATTACTTGCCTTTCCCACTTTACGTCTTGTATTGAAACAGGCAGCTTAGGACACCATCTGCACTAGCTCAACCTTTTGATTCTTAACTTTGTCTGAGGTCTTACCAACATTTACCTCCACAACTTCTCCTGTAACTATTCTGGCACTCTGGTTCTCATCCCCTTGCAACTCTCACCCACTATGCTACATTAACAAACCTTCCCACATGGATATTTGTCCACCTCCAAATCAGATGCAAACCATCCCTTCTGTACAGATCCCACCTTCCCTGGTAGAGAACGCAATGATCTAAAAATCTTATGCTCTGCCTCCTATGCCAACGCCTTAGCCATGTATTAAACTGTATAATTTGCCTAATTGAAGCCTCACCAGCATGTGGCATGGGTAGCAGTCCTGAGATCACAACCCTGGAGGTCTTGCCCTTTAGCTTAGCACCTAACCCCCTCTGCAGAACCTTGTCACTTGCCCTACCCATGTCATTGGTATCTGCTTAGACCACGACTTCTGGCTGTTCACCTTCCACTTAAAAATGCTGAGGACTCAATCGGAGATATCATCCTGAGGACCCTGGCATCCAGGAGGCAACATACTACCTTGGAATCTCATTCTCAACCACAGAACCTCCTGTCCATTCCCCTAACAAACAAATCCTCCATCACCACAGTGTGCTTCTTCTCTGCCCTTCCCTTCTGAGACTCAGGGCAGACTCAGTGCCAGAAATTCTTCTCTGTCAAGTCATCTCCCACCAACAGTATCCAACGTGATAAGCCTGTTGTTGAGGGGGTGGTCACAGTGGTTCTCTTCACTGGCTCCTTAACCCCTTTCCTGACTGTCACCCAGTTTCCTGGGTGCAACTACCTCTCTATACATCCTATCTTTCAGCCCTTCAGCCTCCCAAATGATCCAGAGTTCATCCGGTTCCAGCTCCAACTCCTTAATGTGGTTTGTTTGAAGCTGCAGCTGGAATCACCTCTCAGAGTTGTAGTCATCAGGGACACTGGAGGTCTCCCTGCCTTCCCACATCCCGTAGGAGAAGCATTTCACTATCCTGCTTGTCATCCCTACTGTTTCTAGCTGAGCAAATATAAAGCAGAGAATGAAAAAAACTTGACTTTCTTTCCTTTGCTTTCTGAGTGAAGCCTCTCTTCTGAGGATTCAAAGAGCTAAAGCCTCAAGATCACCATGCCGACTCTGTCCACTCAGACGATGGCCACTGCGCTTACCCCTGCCTTCCTTTAATTTGCATTTACTAATCCCATATGCCTATTGGTAAAGAACTATAATGCTGCAGCTACCTGCTACTGCTGCCTTTTATTCTCAGGCAGTGGACCTGATTAAAGTCCCCTCCTCTCCAGATTCCTGATGTCTGGATTGGCAACTAGTCAAAGCTCTATTACACTACCTGTGCGGCCACAGTCAGAGATCCTTGGACATATTCACCAATTTCTATACTTCCTATCAGTTAAAAAAAAACAATATTCTCCCATCACCTCCTACCTCTGTTAAAAGCATTTGTGGATCCATTTTGCCAACATGCATTACTATAGTACATTGAGACTACACTGTTCCCTACTCATAAAAAAAGCAGTGAACTTGACCGAATGTATTTTCCCCCTAAGAAAGCCATGCTAACCATTTTGATTAATCCCTATTTTTTTTTAAAAAAAAACATGGACATGTTATAGCTGAAATATTGTGTGCAATCCTGCTTATTGTACTATAGGAAGGACATGACTACAGTGGAGATCATGCAAAGAAATTCACAGGATATTTTGCATGGAATGGAACATTTCATTTTTTAAGAGAGACAATTTCTATGTTTAAGAGGTATTTAAACAGATATGTAAATAGGCTATACATGGAAAGATATGTTCCTAGTGAAAACAAACAGGATTAGTGTAGACAGGCAGGTGACTTGGACGTGATGGGCTATAGGGCCCGATTCTGTGCGGTACAACTGACTGCAACTATGGGGCAGGATAGGCTGGGATTTTCTTGGATCAATGGAGGCATAGATAGGGTACAAAGTGAGAAACTGCTCTCCATGGTATAAAATTAAAAAGCATAGGTTTAAGGTGAGGAGTTACAAGTTTGGAGAGGATTTAAGGAAGGAATTTATCATCCAGAAACTGGTTGAGGTGGAATGTACTACTTGATAACAAGTATTCTCACTTTTAAGAATACTTGGTTGACCAATCAAATCAAAGCATAATGGGCTACAGTACAAATTCTGATAATTGAAATTAGTACAGGTACAGTAGATGCTTGATGTTGACACAGACATGGCACACCAAATGGCATTTCTGTGTTGCATGGCACTATTACTATGACAGCAGATTGGTTATGTTCCTTAGAATATTTTTGGTTAGGTTTCCTAATCTGACAAGCAATTATTTAAAAATCTGTGACAAAGCCCAAACAAACTCCTCACCACCCATCTTCTCATAATGCTGGTTGTCTGGATTCTGTTCTCTACACCGATGCTGTATGGGCTGTACTTTATAAAGTATTTCTGTCTTTATATCAGGTTTGCAGCATGTACAGCAGTTATTAACTTTTGTGAGACTCGGTCCAGGAAAATCCTTGAAGCTGCTGCAGCTCCACTCACTTTCCTGGAAGTTTGCAGAAAGCCCCGTTTCCGTCACTTCCAGGGATAAAATATCAGTCTGATAGGAGCTCCTCAGGGAAATTCCTAGCTTTATCTATTTCACTAAAAAAAAGTGGCTTCTCTCTTTATACAATATAACCCTTTCAAAACATCATTCACCAAATCAATTCATTCAAAACCATAACATTCTGCAGGTTTCAGCATAGTACTACATGCTCTTTTTTTCTAATCTTTATAGTCATTGAAGTGTTATGAGTGATCTACAGTAATTCCCAAAGTTTTCTCAGTCTGGATAAACTTACTTTTGTTTTACACACCACAGGGTGGATGGGTCTTGCTGCAAAACTGCCACTTGGGTCTGGAGTTTATGGATGAGCTCTTGGAGATTCTAAATACAAGCGAGAATGTGAATGAATCTTTCCGAGTATGGATCACCACTGAACCACATCCGAAGTTTCCCATTACACTGCTACAGGTTAGTAGCTGTACTGTTAACCAGCAGCAGGTTGGGGAGCAAGTAAAGTGAACTAGATTCACAGTTGCCTTAGATTGCTCTGAGATGTAACCTCTGGTTCAGAATGATTATGGAATTTGTTGAGCATTCAAGATACTTGTGTTACCTACAATCTACCAATGGAATACCAGTTAAGCCATAACTGTGGGATTACTTACAGGGCCAAGGGATGCATTGAGGTAGAGTCAAAGGGGTGTCCTTTCCCCAATTCTCATTTGCTCTCACAGGTCAATATAGGGATTATAGCAAATTATAGAATTCTAGGAATCTTTCTATTAACCTGGTACTTCCAACTTCAAGGTTTATCTTCCAAAGTGAATCATTTCACACTTTTCTGGATTAAACTCTATCTACCATTTCTCTGCCCAACTCTGCATCTTATCTATGTCCCTTTGTGGCATAAAGCTTCCACATCATCATCAGCCAACATATCTGCAAGCTTGCTAACCCGTCCTTCCATATCCAAGTCATTTACAAATATCAGAAAGAGTAGGGATCCCAGAACAGATCCCTGTGGAACAACACTAGTCTCCAACTTCCAGGTAAAATATGCTGTATCTATTACCATCTTGTATGCTGCAGGTAAGCCAATTCCAAATCTACACAGCCATGTTTCCATGGACTCCATGCCTCTTGAATTTCTGACCGTGCCTCAAGGAATTCAAGTAGGGTCATGAAACACAGCCTGTCCTTCACTAAACTATGTTGACTATCTCGCATAAGACTATGCTTCTCCAAATGCTTGCATATTCTGTCTCTAAGAATCTTCTCCAATAATATGCCCACCATTGATGTTTGGCTCTCCAGTCTGTAATTCCCAAGGTTATCCCTATTCCCTGTTTGAACAAAGGAACTACATGTGCCACCTTTCAATCATCTGGTACTACTCCTATGGCCAGTGATGACTCAAAAGTCACCACTAAAGTCTCAGCAATCTCTTCCCTCACTTCCCATAGTAATGTGGGGTGTATCTAGCCTGGCCCTGGGGACTTAACCGTCCCAATGTTTTTCCAAAAGCTCCAATCTTCCTTCTATTAACCTCAATATGATCCAGCACATTAGCTTGTTCTATGTTGACCTCTTCCCGGTAAACACTGACGCAATGTATTCATTAATGGCCTCCCCGTCTCCTCTTCCTCCAGATTCATTTCCTCTTTGCAGAGTTCACCAAGCTTGGCAATTAGCTTGCAGACATTTCATCACCAGTGGAGGTGGCATTCCCAGTGCGCAGTTGTTGGTGTTTCTTTCTGGGAGTGCTCGCATTTATATACGTCCCCGTTCAAATGCCTCATCCCGAGCTACCAAATTTCACCATCATTCTAAACACATTTCTCCCTTTAGTTTTATGTGATCCTCCCCTCAATCTAGTCATGTTCTGTTCCTCATATGTGTAGAACAGCTTGGGGTTTATCTTAATCCTTCTCACTCCCCTTCTCGAACCGCATGCTAACCAACCTTCACTTTTCTGCTGTGTATTTCCTTAAGAACATCTGTTCCCAATTTATGCTCCCAAGTTCCTGCCTATTACCATCATAATTTTCCCTTCCCCAAGTAATCACCTTTCCATATCGTCTGTTCCTATCTTTGTCCATAGCTTCATGTGTCTCCATGTGCTTAAGTTCAGGGAGTTGTAGTTACTGTCTCCAAAATGCTCTTGCATCAAGAGCTCTATAATCTAGTACTAGATCCAGTATGGCTTTGCCTTTTATTGGCCTATCCACATATTTTGTCAGGAATCCTTCCCAGACACACCTAATAAATTCTGCCTCATCTAACCTTTTGGACTAAGGAGGTGCCAGTCAATATTAGCAAGCTGAATTCACCTATGACATCAACCATGTTATATTTGCATCTTTGCAAAAGTCTGTTTAGTTACGTGCTTCTTATTGTCTCAGTGGCTATTGGGGTGCTATAGAACCCCAAATGCTCCCTTCCTATTTCTGACATCCACCAACAATCCCTCAATAGAATTTCCTTCTATGACATCCTCCCTTTCTGCAGCTATGATACTATCCCTGATTAGCAACACCACTCCAGTCTTCTTTAACCCCCTCCCCTATTCCTTTCAAAGCATCTAAACAACGAACATCAAGCAGCCATTCCTGCCTGTGACAACCAAGTTCCTGTATTAATCCATGCTCTCAGTTCACTTTTACTCTTAATAGTTCTCACATTAAAACAATTAAACCCATCCAACTGACTACGTTTATCCCCTATCATTACATCTACCTTTACCACAGCTGTTTCATCACTTGAACTAACACTATTGTTTCCATCCCTGTGCCAATCTTGTTTAAAACCACCCCATTAGCTCTAATAAATCTAACCAAAAGGACGTTGGCCCCCCTTTGAGTTTAGGTGGAACTTGTCCCTTTTTGTACATGTTATGTCTTCACCACAAGAGATCCCAATGATCCACAAATCTGAAACCTACACCAAAATCCTCAGCCACATATTTATCTAACATATAATCCTATTCTTACCCTCACTAGCATGTGCCACAGGCAACAATCCAGAGATTACTGCCCTTAAGGTTATCCTTTTTTGGATTCCTTCTTGACTGCCAATATTTACTCTTCAGGACCTACACATTTAAAAAAAAAGCAATGGCATTGGTATTGTTCTTTTCCACAACTTTTGACTGCTAACCCAACCCCATCAGAATGCTGTGGACTTCCCAAGAATATAAGTTTACTTCCATGTCAGATGTAAGCCATCTCATCTCTATACACCCACCATCCCTGGAAGAGAGCCTAAGGATGCAAAAACATGAAGCCCTCCCTCCTGCATCATCTCCTTAAACAATAAAACTGTTAAATGTGTTAAGCTATACTATCTTCCTATTTCTAGTCTACTAGCACATGGCACATACTCACAAGCCACAAGCCAATGGCATTCACAATCTCAAGCCTGTGAATGTCCTACTTGGTCCCCAAATGTTTTTTTTTCAAATCTCATACTCACAATCCACAAGCCCAAACAGGACACAAAAGATCTCCCAGACTTCCCACATTCTGCAAGAGAAACATACCATTGCTGTAGCTGTGCAATAAGAAAGAGACCTCAACTTACCCTTCAATTGCTTACTCCACCTCATCTCACTGAAACCTCTTGAACTAAAACCTCAAGGCCCCATTCTTACACCAAACCACTCCAATTGAGCTTGTTTTCTTCCTATTGGCATCTGCTGCCCAATTAGCCAATCACCAAGGCTTGGTCTTTTAACTCTTTCCTGCTCATGCTCCTGAAACTTACCAGCAACAAGACTTGTCTTTTAGGTGCTACCCACTGTCACTCCTGTAAAGTGAAACTCACCAACAATGAGAGTAATTCTTTATATCCTTCCCACTCTTGTTCCTGTGCAGTGTAGAACTCACCAGCATCAAAACTTGCTCTTTAACTCCTTCCTGCTCTCACCTTTGCTCCTATCTGCAAGAAATTTGAGCTCCATAAATTTTTAGACCTTAATCTTTAGGATTCAGCTATTCACAGAAATCTATAATTCTTAATCAAATTTAGTTTTTTTTCAAATAACTGTAGGACAGTCAAGATGAGTTCTTGAGTTGGATTCTCTTTTGTGATCTCAGGATACAGACAGGATAATGTTAGTGAATGAGACAAAATTGTCAGTGAAATACATCAACATTTCACCAGATCAACTTGGAACTTTGTCTCTTCTTGTCCTGTACCATTGCAACCAAATGTTGCTCAGCTCATAACATGGTAATCCTGGAGGGAACCACTACCTCCATTCATCATCTTTTCTCTCTTAACCCCACAAAATTGTAAATTCAATGTGCTTGTGCCTCCTCTGGACCTTGAAAGGCTTAACTTTGTAGCTTCAAGGTCAATGAAGGTAAGGCTGTAGATGTGGTCTACATGGACTTAAGTAAATCCATTGATAGGATTCCACATGGTAGGCTGCTATGGCAAGTTATGTTTCCTGGGATCCAGGGAGAGCTAGCTAATTGGAACACAACTGGCTTGATGTTTAGAAGCAGAGAATGATGATGGAAGGTTATTTTTTGGACTGGAGGCCCATGACAAGTGATATTCTCCAGGGTTCGGTGATAGGGCCTTTGCTATATGTCACGAACTGTACATCAATGATTTAGATGAGAATGTATGAAATGTGAGTAGCAAGTTTGAAGATGGCACTAAAATAGGTGGTGTCATTGTCAGTGAAGGTGTTAGGCAACTTGATCAGCTGTGTACGTGGGCTGAGGAATGGCAAATGGAGTTTAATTTGGATAAATGTATTTTGGGAAGACAAATCAAGGTAGAACATTCACAGGGCACTGTGGAGAATTGTTGAACAGAGGGACCTTGAAGTGCATGTTTCCTTGAATGTGGCTCACAGGTAGAAAGAGTGGTGAAGAAGACCTTTGGCACTCTGGTCTTCATCAGTCAGAGTATCGAGTGTAGAAGCTTGAAAGTTATGTTACAATTGCACAATATGTTGGTGAGGCCACATTTGGAATATTGTGTTCAGAGGAGATTTATGAGAATGCTGCCAGGACTTGAGGGGCTAAGTTATGAAGAGAGGTTGAGTAGGTGGAGCATAGGAGAATGAGGGGTAATCTTACACAGGTATGAGGGCAAAGATAGACAGGGTGAATGCATATTGTCTTTTTCTCAGGGTTGAGGAATCAGGAGGGCGTAAACTTACTGTGAAATATAGTTGGTGGTGGTAAGTGTTTCTGCATATGAAAGCTAATCAGGTGGCTATTACCCACCTACTTCCATTTAACATGCCTTTCTTGGTTCTGAATATCTAACTGATATTTTTTTAAAATTTTAGATTTCTAACATCTGCAGTATTTTGCTTTTGTGGCATCACTTTCATTGTTAACTGATTATTAATTTATATTTTCTATTTTGCAGTCTTCTATCAAATTCACCAATGAACCTCCTCAAGGTGTGCATGCAGGACTGAAAAGAACATTTACTGGAATCACACAAGACCAAATAGAATACTCCAACCTGCCCATGTGGAAACCACTAATGTATGCAGTCGCTTTCCTACACACCACTGTCCAGGTAACTGAGCCCACACATAACGTTATTGTACTCTGATTATGTATTCTAGATGTACACTCATTGGTCACATTCCTGAAAGCCTTCAATTTCATACTGTGAAATATAGTTGGTGGTGGTAAGTGTTTCTGCATATGAAAGCTAATCAGGTGGCTATTACCCACCTACTTCCATTTAACATGCCTTTCTTGGTTCTGAATATCTAACTGACCCTTCTTTCTGTTTGATAACCTAGTTGTGCCAGACAGAAAAAAAAATCAGATCATTTGTTCTAAAATAAAATTACCAACACATTCTAGAAATTCTTTGGCTTTTTCCAGTTATCCCAGTCAATATGAAATCTTCTATTATAACAACACTGTTTTCCAACACATGTTCTATTAATCTCTGCAAATGTGCATACTTTCCATTACATCTCAATTATTATGAGGTATATTGACAACTTCCATCTGAATTTTAAATCTATTTGTATTGTTTAACTCTGTCCAAGTTATTGTCACTGCCAAACCATCTTCATTGAAAGCTTATCTTTCTACTGCACCATTTAGTTATCTATTAATATTACAATTACATCAGGTGTCACCACAAATACCACAGGTGTGGATATAGCATTGAGAAATCTATATTCCATCAAATCCACCAAAATTCCCATGTGCAAATATTGAAGTAAGGAAGTTGTCTAATCCTGCGTGCAGCAGACCTGCATAATGTTTAGGCTTAGATGTTGAAGTAACATTTGCAAGTCAAGTGCTACACAATGATCATTTTCAATACCACTTGCTTTAATAGTACTCCCACAATTGACCAGAAGCTTATAAAATCTATGGCCTTAGAGTGGTTAAATGCTAAAGATCCTGTAATGAAGGACTTTGATGCTGATTCCTATATGCCTTCACATTGTTTCCAAGGTACATAGAACAGAAGTAATGAAATAGGAGCATGTCTTATGAGGAGAAGTTGAGCAAGCTAGCACTTTTCTTTTTGTGAAGTAAGATGAGACGTGTCTTGATAGAGCGGACAACCAGGCACCTTTTTCCCAAGGCAGAAATGGCTAAGATGAGAGGACTTGAAGAAAGTATGGGGGGAGTGGGGGCCAACAGATTTTTAATATAGAGATTAGTGGATGTGTGGAATGTGTGCCAAGGGTGGTGATAGAGGCAGGTACATTAGGGACATTGAAGATGCTCCTAGATAGGCACATATATGAAAAAAAATTAAGGGCTATGTGAGAGGAAAGCATTGGATTGATCTTGTAGTAGGTTAAAAGGTCAGCACCATGTCATGGCCCAAAGGTCCTGTACTATGCTGTACTATTCTACATTCTATATTCTAAACTCTCTCCACTGCCTCAATTATAGCTGCCCAGGCAATATTTGAGAGGCTTAACCCCAGTGAGGACAAATTAACTACTTGATCAATGTTCAGTTCTCTGAAATAAATAAATCATTCCTTCCAGTACCTGTTATAATTTGTACCAGCTAAAAGATTACTCCATTAACTTGTTAAACCATTAAGCATAGTATGTCCTGAAGAAGATTAGCCTAAATCATCGTGAGTTTATAAGAATGAGAGAAGATATCACTGAGATATAAAAAGTTCTTGTGGTAAATTGTTGTGGAGCACCACAGTAGCAAAGCAGTTAGCATGACTTTTACAGCTTGGGACATTGCAGTTTGGAGATCAATTCTAACAATGTCTGCAAGAAGTTTGTACATCGCCCCTGTGAGCACATGGGTTTCCTCCAGGTATTTCACTTTCCTCCCACGCTTCAAAGACCAAACAATTAGTAGATTAATTGGTCTTTGTAAATTGTCATGCGATTAAACCGTTAAGACTTAGGAACAGAATTAGGCAATTCAGCCCATCAAATCTGCTCTGCCATTTCATCATGGCTGATCCATTTCCCTTTCAACCCCATTCTTCTGCTGTTATAATAAAGTCTGTTATGACCCTGGTGAGTTCTTGAATATGATCCAGTCCACTGACTCAAAGCAATCCTGTGACCATTTCTTAGTTTCCTTGATATCTGGAGCTTTGCTTTTTAGGCTCCGTCTGTATGCAGGTAGTAGGAGTACAGACAAATGGTCTGACTTGCCAAATGTGATCTCAGAAAGGAACAATAGGCATTCATTATTATTGTGTAGATCGATAGATAGATATTTATTGATCCCAAAGATTCCAGTGTCACAGTTGCATTACAAGTGCACAGATATAGATATTAGAAGAGAAGTAGAGAGAATTTTAAAAATTAATTACCACAAGCAGTCTAACAGGAGGGAGTTATCACTTCCCCAGCTATAGGTTGACTGATAGTAAGAATTACCTCATATAACACTCTTTGGAGCAATGCAGTTGTCTTAGTTTATTACTAAAAGTGTTCCTCTTTTCAGCCAAGGTAGCATGCAGAAGGTGAGAAATGGTGTCCAGAATTGCTAGGATTTTCTGAAGGGTCCTTTGTTCTACCACGGCCTCCAGTGCATCCAGTTTGACTCCTATAACAGAGTCAGCCTTTCTAATCACCTGTTGATGCCATTGCCCCAGCACAACACCGCACTGTACTGGCAACAACAGATTGGCAAAACATGTGAAGGGCAGGCCTGCATACTCCAAAGGACCTCAGTTTCCTCAGGAAGTAGAGGCCTCTCTAGCCCTTCTTGTCCACAGCCTCTGTGTTGGTGTTCCACTCAAGTCTGTCATCCAGGAGCACCCCCAGGTACTTGTAAATCCTCACCATACCCACATCCTCACCATCAATAGTAACAGGGAGCAATGCTGGCTTAATCTTCCTAAAATCCATCACTATTTCCTTTGTCTTACTCATGTTGAGCTGCAGATGATTCAGCTTGCAACATTTGACAAAGTCCTCCAACAGAGCCCTCTATTCATCCTCCTGTCCTCCCTTTATACACCCAACTATTGCTGAGTCTTCAGAGAATTTCTGAAGATGACATGACTCAATGTTTTATCTAAAGTCTGAGTAAGCCGGAAGGGATCCAATACAGTCCCTTGTGGGGCCCCAGCACTGCTTATAGCCATGTCTGACGTACAACTATGAAGCCACACATGTGGTAGTCTGCCAGTCAGGTAGTCCATTATCCAGGGTACAATGTGGTCTAATGTTTTGGAATTTCTAGTGCAACAGGGTTATGTGCTGGTGATAATTGGGCAGGGTTTTCTTCAAACAGCCCTGGTCAAAGTTGCTGACTATAATTTGAAATATGTTGGGATGGGCCGTTTCTTGCCTGAAGACAACATCATGCAGTTTCGCGAGTGCCTGCTTATAATTGGCCACTGGTGGTACACAAACTGTAGTCAGGATCATGGTTGAGAACTCCCAAGGCAAATAGAATAGTCTACGTTTAATCGTTCAGTGCTCTAAGTCAGGGGAACAAGGGGCCAACACAACCCCAATGACCATGCACCAACAAAAATTGACTAAAAAGCACATGCCACCACCTTTTTCCTTACCAGAGTTCTCAGTTTGATCCATTCTAAAAACCATGAAACCTTCTAGATGTATAGCTGTGCCTGGAGTATTTGCAGTTAACCAAGCTTCAATGCAATAAACAATTGAGATCTGCCTCAGCAACCTTGCCCTGAGATTGTCAGTCTTATTTTCCAGCAACTACACGTTTGCCAACAAGATGCTGGGTAGAGGAGGCCTTATCCCTCTGTGCTTCAGCCTGGTCAGAATTCCACCTCTCCTGCCGTGTTTCCAGCCATGGCAATAACCCTGAAAGACACTGCACTTAACTGCTCCACTGGAGCTCATAACTTTTGCTCTGTATTTGATTGTCAGTCGTGAGATCTAAAGATCATTGATGTAATTTTGTAGCCCATTGTTAAGATGATATTTACATACTGCAGATTGCAGCAAAAGTAATTCAATCGGAGAATACTTAGAGGAAAACTGATACAGTTTTCTGCAGCCCACAGAGAGTCATCGATGTACACCAGCACCACCTTCTGAGCCTTTCCCCCCTTTACAGCTTTTTAGTTGCCTACTGTTGGTTTTTAAAAGTTTCCAATCCTCAAACTTCCCATTAATTTTTTCTCTTTTATACATCCCCTCTTTTGCTTTTTTGTTGTCTTTGACTTCCCTTGTCAGCCACAGTTGCATCATCCTGCCTTTAGAACACTGCTTCTTCTTTGGGATTTATCTACCCTGCACCTTTTGAATTTCTCCCATAAACTCCAGCCATTGCTGCTCTGCCATCATCCTTTGAGTGTCCCTCCCAATCATTTTTAGCCAACCCCTCTCTCATGCCTTGATAATTCACTTTAAAGTTCCCTAATCAAATTTGGTTCATTACACAACACCCAATCCCGAATAGCTGATCCCCTAATGGGCTCAACCACAACCTGCTCTAAAAAGCCACCTTGTAGGCATTCTACAAATTCTCTCTTGGGATCCAGCAACAACCTGATTTTCCCAATCTACCTGCATATTGAAATCTCCCATGACTATTATGACTATTATTATAAGCAGGGTGGCCAAAAGAGAGGCAGTGTATGTAACTTACTTGGATTTTCAGAGGTGCCACACATGAGGCTGCTTATCAAAATAAAATCCTATGGCTTTACATGAAAGACACTGGCATGGATGGCTGACAGGCAGGAGGCAGCAAGTGGGAATAAAAGGGGCCTTTTCTGGTTGGCTGCCGATGACTAGTGGTGTTCCTCAGGGGTCAATATTGGGACCGCTGCTTTTTGCATGTGTGTCAATTATTTAGATAATGGATTTGACAGCTTTGTGGCAAAGTCTGTGGATCATACAAAGATAGGTGGAGGGGTAGGTATTGCAAAGGAAGCAATGCAATTGCAGCAGGACTTAGACAAATTGGAAGAATGGGCAAAAAAGTGGCAGATGGAATACAGTGTTGAGAAATGTTTGATAATGCATTTTGATAAAAGGAACAATAGTGCAGACTATTATCTAAATGGGGAGAAGATTCAAATGTTAGAGGTGCAGAGGGACTTAGGAGTCCTAATGTAAGATTCCCAGAAGGTTAATTTATAGGTTGAGTCTGTGGTAATGAAGGCAATTACAAGTTGGCATTTATTTCAAGAGAGATAGAATATAAAAGCAAAGAGATACTGCTGAGCCTTTATAAGATGCTAGTCAAGCCATACTTAGAGTATTGTTAACAGTTTTGAGCCCCATATCTCAGAAAGAATGTGTTGTCATTGGAGAGAGTCCAGAGCAGATTCATGAGGATGATTCCAGGAATGAAGGGGTTAACATTTTAATTTTGAGCCTGTACTGACTGGAATTTAGAAGAATGTGGGGGGGGGGGGTGGAAATCTCATTGAAACCTACTGAATGTTGAAAGGACCAGATAGGATGGATGTGGACAGGATGTTTCCTATGGTAGGCATATCCAGAACTAGAGGAAACAGCCTCAAAATTGAGGGGTAACCCTTTTGAACAGAGGTAAGGAGGAATTTCTTTAGCTAGAGACTAGTAAATCTGTGGAATGCTCTGCCACATACTGTGGTATAGGCCAAGTCCGTGAGTATGTTTAAGGCAGAATTTGATAGTTTCCCGATTGGTCAGGGCATCAAAGGATATGGTAATAAGGCAAGTGTATGGGGTTGAGTGGGATCTGAGATCAGCCATGATGGAATGGTTGAGCAGACTCGATGGGCTGAATGGCCTAATTCTGCTCCTATATCTTATGGTTTTATAACATTGCCCCTTTAACATGCCTTTTCTATCTCCCGTTGTAATTTGTAGCCCACATCCTGGCTACTGTATTGTATTGTCATTCTTTTCGATTTTGTCCCTCTTTTACACTGCAACTCACTCCACTGTCTTCAAATTTGCCCCGTCATCTGCCTGTCCTTCCTGACAGTTTCACTACACACTGCCTCTGCTTATAAACCAACAGTCCTCTCACTCTGGTTCCCATGCCCTTACGAATTTAGTTTAAACCAGGGGTTCCCAACCTTTTTAATGCCATGGACCCCTACCATTAACCAAGGGATCCATGGACCCCAGGTTGGGAATCCCTGCTTTTAACGCTCCCCAACAGCTAGCAAACTTGCCCGCAAGGATATTGGTCCCCTTCAGGTTCAGGTGTAACCCACCCATTATTTTAGTGGTCATACCTTCCCCAGAAGAAATCCCAATGATCCAGAAAACTGAAACCCAGCTCCCAGCACCAGTTTCTCAACCACACATTCATCTGCTGAATCATCCTATTCTTAACCTCAATGGTGCATGGTACAGGCAGCGACCCAGAGATTGTTACCTTGTAGGTCCTGCTTTTCAGCTTTCTACCTAGCTCTGTAAATTCACTCTTCAGCACCTGCTCGCTCCTCCTACCTACAATGCTGATAAAAATTATTCACCCCTCTTGGAAGGTTTAATGTTTTATTGTTTGACAACACTGAATTACAGTGGATATAGTTTGGCTTGTTTGACGCTGATCAACAGAAAAAGACTCTTTGTATCAAAGTGAAAATGGATCTCTAAAATGTGATCTAAATTAACTACAATTATAAAACACAAAATAATTGATTACATAAGTATTCACCCCCCTCTTTAATATGACACACCATTTCGTCACTGGTGGAGCCAACTGGTTTAGAAGTCATATAATTAGTTAACTGGAGATCTGTTTTTGGAGACCTTTGTGCAGTCAAGGTGTTTCAATTGATTTTAGTAAAAATACACCTGTATCTGGAAGGTTCAACTACTGGTGAGTCAGTATCGTGGCAAAAACTACACCATGAAGACAAAAGAACACTCCAAGCAACTCCATGAAATGGTTATTGCAAAGCACAAGTCAGGAGATGGATACAAGAACATTTCCAAGTCGTTGAATATCCCTTGGAGAACAGTGAAGTCAATCATCAAGGAATGGAAAGAATATGGCACAGCAGTAAATCTGCCTAGAGCAGGCAATCCTCAAAAATTGAGTGACCATGCAAGAAGGGGAATAATGAGGGAGACCACCAAGAAACCCATGACAGCTCTGGAGGAGTTACAGGCTTCAGTGGCTGAGATGGGAGAGACTGCGTATACAATAACTGTTGCCCAGTTGCTTCACCAGTTGCAGCTTTTATGGGAGAGTGGCAAAGAGAAAGCCACTGTTGAAAAAAACTCACGTGAAAACTAGGCCAGAGTTTACTAGAAGTCATGTGGGAGACTCTGAAGTCAGTTGGAAAAGATTGTATCATCTGATGAGCTTTATGACCTTCCAACTAAACGCTATGTTTGGCGTAAGCCAAACACTGCACACCATCAAAAGCACACACCATCCCTACAGTAAAGCATGGTGGTGGCTGAGACTTGGGAGAAGATTTGTTTTCCAACAAGATAATTACCACAAGCATAAAGCCAAAGCTACACAGGAATGGCATAACAATAACAAAGTTGACATCCTAGAGTGGCCAAGTCAGAGTCCAGACCTCAATCCAATTGAGAATTTGTGGCTGGACATGATCCCTGTGCAATTTGACAGAGTTGAGCAGTTTTGTAAAGAAGAATGGGGAAAAATTGCAGTGTCCAAATATGCAAAGTTGTTAAGAAACCTATTCAAATAGACTCAAGGCTGTAATTGCTGGGAAGGTGCATCTACTATATACTGACGAAGGGCATGAATACTTATGTGATCATTTATTTTGGGTTTTATATTTGTAATTAATTAAGATCACCTTGTAGAGATCTGTTTTCACTTTGACACAAAAGATTAATTTTTCTGTTGATCAGTGTTAAAAAAGCAAAATTAAATTCACTTATAGCAGGACATTGATAGGATACAAAACAGGACTGAGGAGTGGAGGATGGAGTTCAGTCCAGATAAATGTGAAGTGGTTCATTTTGGTAGGTCAACTATGATGGCAGAATATAGTATTAATGGTAAGACTCTTGGCAGTGTGGAGGATCAGAGGGATCTTGGGGTCCGAGTCCATATGACACTCAAAGTTGCTATGCAGGTTAACTCTGTGGTTAAGAAGGCCTTCATCAATTGTGGGATTGAGTTTAGGAGCTGAGAGGTAATGTTGCAGCTATATAGGACCCTGATCAGACCCCACTTGGAGTACTGTGCTCAGTTCTGGTTGCCTCACTATAGGAAGGATGTGGAAACCATAGAAAAGGTGCAGAGGAGATTTTCAAGGATGTTCCTGGATTGGGGAGCATATGCCTTATGAGAATAGGTTGAGTGAACTTGGCCTTTTTTCCTTGGAGTGACAGAGGATGAGAGGTGACCTGATAGAGGAGTATAAGATGATCAGAGGCATTGATTGTGTGTATAGTCAGAGGCTTTTTCCCAGGGCTGAAATGGCTAGCACGAGAGGGCAGTGTTTTAAGTTGCTTGGAAGTAGGTACAGAGGAGATGTCAGGGGTAAGTACGCAGAGTGGTGAGTGCGTGGAATGCGCTGCCGACAATAATGGTGGAGGCGGATACGATAGGGTCTTTTAAGAGACTCCTGGATATGTACGTGGAGCTTAGAAAAATAGAGGGTTATGGGTAACCCTAGGTAATTTCTAAGGTAAGCACAGCTTTGTGGGCCGAAGGGCCTGTATTGTGCTGTAGGTTTTCTGTGTTCATATGTTTCACTGTGACTCAATGTTGTAACACAATAAAACATAATAACTTCTGGGGGGGGGGTGTGAATACTTTTTATAGACACTGTATGTCATCGGTTCCAATACATCCCAAGACTTTGGCTGCCCTCCCCGTTTAGAATGAAGTAGAGTCAACCCTGACCCTGGCACCTCGAAGGCAACATACTATCCACCTGGTTGTCTCTGCCGCATCCATAGAATCTCATGTCTACTTCTCTAACTATTGGAAGCCCCTTTCACTACTACAGTCTTCTTCTCCCCCATTCCCTTCTGAGCCACAGCACCAGAGACCTGCAAGGGGTGACTACCTCTCAGTAGCTCCTATCGATCATCTCCTCAGTCTCCCACGTGAGCTGAAAGTCATTGAGCTGAAGCTCCAGTTCCTTAATATGTTCTCTGAGGAGCGGCAGCTCAGTGCACCTGGCACAGGTGTGGTTATCCGGGAGGCTGGAAGTCTCTGAGAATTCCCACATCTTACACAAAGAACACACTCCCCGGAGCCATTTTCACTACACTGACTATGCACTAACAGATGAAGAATGAAGAGGGAATAAGAAGAAACTTATCAGGTACTTACCTTGCCCAAGCCTCCCCACTCTAATACTGGGAGCAGGCTAGGGTTAAATCGGTAGCTTGTTGGGTCAGAAGGGTCTATTTTGCACTGTATCTATAAATAAAATAAAAATAAAATAAATGCAGGGTCGATTATTTTTACTTTGCTTGTGGTGTGTGAATTGGGGGTTCTAAATAAGGAGTTGATCATTTAGGATCACTTTAAGAAGAGATTCATTGATACAGATTATACTGAATCATTGTTAATCTCTATTTAAGGGACCTTTGGCAGCTCATTTGATGAACACATTCAGGGTCGAACTTCCAGTTATGCCCCCCACCCCTCTGTCACCATTCCCCATCCCCATTTCCCTCTCTTCTTACCTGCCCAGCAACTCCCTCTGGTGCTCCTCCCCCTTTCCTTTCTTCAATGGCCTTCTGTACTCTCCTATCAGATTCCACCTTCTCCAGCCCTTTATGTGAAGATTTTCTCTTGTTCAGGAATCAAAAAAATGATAGATTTCTAAATATTAAGAAATAAAGAGTTATAGTGTTAGTTCAGGAAACTACTACCAAAATTAAAAAAAACTTAATTATATTGAATGGGAGACCTGACATAAGGAACTGAATGGCATATTATTTCATTTTCTGATGTTCTAAATTAATTTTGCTAATACTCTATATTTTCCCTGTATGAATGCCCAACAGCACTCAAGAAGCCCAACATCATCTTTGATTAAACACCAACGTGTTTAGCTTTCCATTCATTATCCTTAAACATTCATTCTTTGCATCAGCGTAACTGGCTATAATTTATACCTATCTACAAAATGCTTTGCTGTCACTTGCCAGGTGTAATCTATCAGAAACTCCTAAACATGACATCCTTGCCACAAAAAAGGCTAAGAACACTTCCTGCAGTCTTCCCTTCGATTCATACACCTGCCTGAATTGGAAATGAATGGCCATTTCCTTCACCATTTCCAGACCATCTTTATCCTTTCCCATAACTACCTTGAGTCTTACAGTTACTATTTCCAAAATGTTCTCCATTGACACTCCAAACACTTACCCAACTATCTTCCTTAAGGTTATATCCAATACTTTTCTGGTCCGATTAGCTATAATATTGCTCATGAGGCTCTCATGTGCACTAAAAAATTCCATATATTCTAATCTCTCATCCTAAAATTGGGTAAATTGAAATCCCCCTACTAGTAAAGTGTAATTATTCTTAATTCCGTCTGATTGGCTTTGGTTTTACTTGAATTTGTTTTTCTTTTTTCCAATTGTCAGGAGCGGCGTAAGTTTGGTCCACTGGGTTGGTGTATTCCATATGAGTTTAACTCCTCAGATTTCACAGCCAGTATCCAGTTCATACAGAATCACCTGGATGACTGTGATAAAAAGAAGGTGTGTCAAACTGTTTATGTGTGATAATAATGATAAGGAAACATCTCAATATTGCGGTATTTCAGAATGAAAGCCAGGTGAGGGGTCAACAAGTAGCTATTTTTCTCTCCAAATATCTTGCATGACCTGCTGAGTATTTCTCATAATGTTTGTCTTTATCTCACATCTCCAGCACTTCACAGTGGATTGAGTTTGAATAACAAACAACGCCATTGGCTAAAACTTTAGTTCTGATGTGCTGAAATATTATATATGATGGTAGAGCTAAATTGTACCCACAAAAAGAATGCAGAGTTGGCTACAGATGTGTGCACAGTGATTGTGAGGGTTCCACCCCAAATTATGTGTTATTTGAGATCTGTGCACCAAGTCTTTCACAACTACTAACCACTCTGCTTTGCGGCATCAGAGATGGGTGTCAACCTTTGAAGGCACACTGCCTATGGTAGCTGAATTGTAGCAACATTATGTTGTTACGATCCAGCAACAATGAATATATAATTGAGACAGGTTTTTTATAACAAATAAAACATTTATTAAACACTGCTAAAAAAAAACTCAAAAGTAAACAAACAACTAACTTAACCAGAAGTTGGCTGCTATACGGCAGCTCGAACAGTTCTTAAAGTGAGAAATACGAACTCAATTCTTTAAAGTAGTATTGCAAAAAGTCCAAAATGATTTACAGTCAGTTAGTAGAGACTTTCCTTGAAGTAATAAACTCTCTTTCGTGACATTACTGTTGATCCTAGCCGAAGTTTGCCTTGCCCGAAGGATTTACGGCGAAGGTAATAAAACGGCTTAAAGGAACTGACCTTTCCATGGCAAAACACTGCATCCAGCTCTTTCTGCCCTTTTAGCAAAGCAGGAGCTATCTTGGATTGCAAGTTACTAATTCCTTGTATGAAGATTAAATAAGGTCGAATCTGTTTCACCGCCGACAAATCTTCACTCTCCGACTGGACTTTAACTGGCAGCGACTTTCAGAACTGCCGGCACAACAATTCTTACATTAAAAATTAAAACTCCACTTTTAAAACAAAACTGCGTCATAAAATCAAATACGCAGCAGAACAGAGCTACTGACGATTTAAGCCATGAACTGACCTGCGTCACAGGGAGGGGTTCTTCTTTTATACCTTGTTGAAAAAAACCATCACATGACCTCTCACTGGCAGGGAAGTTACATCATTCCACCATCACAAGACCATTACATTATGCCCAGCAGAGCCTCAATTACATCATGGTCATATGACAGTCACCAGATACCCACAGGGTATGTAACAACGTTTATCATGGAGAAGGAAGAAAATGGAGAGAGTACCAAGATTGTCTGAAAGTGGCATTGAAGTCCACCAGATTTACCTATTTCTGATGTGCTAAATGAAGACATTTGAGCTGAATAGAATATTACAACATCATTAGATATGTCCTTGTCACTGTGGCCTCTACAAGTTTGCAAACATTACTTCGTGATTTAACACTTCCTTAAAAAATACACATGTACTCCTCTCACACTCCCACTTCTTCCTCTCATCACTACCTAAGTTATCCCCACAATCGATCATGAATGTAAGTTACGCCTATATATGTATTATATAGCCCTTTTTGGTGCAGGAACTGCCTGAATAGGAAATATGTCACGCAGAAAGGAGAATATTATGAAGTAATATGCCTCATTGAGCTGGAGGAGAGAGTCCTCCTCTGCAGAGGACTACTGTGACTCACTTTAGTGGAACTGGAAACTCCAAATTATGTGACAAATAGTAGGAAGTTCACAACTACAGATGCGCTGGGCTGTCTGCAACACTCTCTGCAGAGTCCTGCGATTGAGGGAAGTACAGTTCCCATACCAGGCAGTGATGCAGCCAGTCAGGATGCTCTCAATTGTGTCCCTGTAGACTAGGCTGTGTGCTCCTATAGGCACCTGCTCTACTCATTTTATACCTACTTGTTTAGCTAGCAGCTCCAATGCTGCATTTAATTTTGCTGACAACACCACTGTTGCTGGCCAAATCAATGGTGGTAATGAATTGGCATATAGGAGGGAGATTGAAAATCTGTCTGAATGGTGCTACAACAACAACGTCTCACTCAACGTCATCAAAACTAAGGCGTTGATTATCAACTACAGGAGGAAAGACCAAAGGCCCATGAGCCAGTCCTCATTAGAAGATAAGAGCTGGACGGGGAGCTTTCAATTCCTTGGCATTATCATTATCAGAGGATCTGTCCTGGGTCCAGCACATAAGTGCCATCAGAAAGAAGGCACAACAGCACCTCTACATTCTTAGCAGTTTGTGTGGACTTGGCATGTCAGCTAAAACTTTGCCAAACTTCTATAGATGCACAGTGAAGAGTATCCTCACTAGTTGCATCATGGCCTGGTATGGAAATACTAATGCCCAGTAATGGAAAAGTCTACAGAAAGTGGTAGATATAGCCCAGTCCGTTATAGGCAAAGTCCTCCCCAAAATTGCGCACATCTACACGGAGCTGCCATCATCAAAGACCCCAGTATCCAGGTCATGCTCTCTTCTCGCTCCCAGCATTGGGCAAGAGGTACAAGAACCTTGAGTCCACACCCCCCAGGTCAAGTAATGTTGTTACTCAACAACCATTAGATTCCTGAACTGGTGTGGATAACTTCACTCACAGCTCTGAACTGATTTCACATCTACAGACTCACTTTTAAGGATACTACGACTCACTTTCTCAGTATCATTTAGTTTTTATTTGCTCAATATGTCTTCTTTTGCATATTGGTTGTTATCAACATCATCATCATTATGTGTCGTGTTGTATGATGTGGGTGATCATGGTCTCATGAGCATGATTGTTCTTGGCAAACCTTTCTGCAAAAGTGGTATACTTTTGCCTTCTGGGAAGCGTCTTTACGAGATGGGTGACCCCAACCATTATCAAAACTCTTCAGAGATTATCTGCCTGGCATCAGTGGCCACAAAACGAGGACTTGTGATATGAACCAGCTGCTCATACAACTATCCATCACCTGCTCCCATGGCTTCACGTGACCCTGTTGGGGTGGGGGCCCAAGGCTAGTGGAGGGAAGGAGCACCTTATACCACCTTTGGTAGAGGCATATCTCCACCCTGCCACATTGTTAGTCTTAGATTGTGAATAGATATTTTTCATAAATTCTTTTGTATCTTTATTTTCCTGTAAATTCCTGCAAGAAAATTAGGTTACATATGGTAACATATACATACTGTGATAATAAATTTACTTTGACATCACCAGTTGTGGGTTGACCTCATAAAAATGTTGGATGTGGTAACATTAATACCAGTTCCTTCATCAGCAGCTACACAATATTTTGTGTAAAAATACACAACCTGCAAACAAAGCTTTTCACTCAAGGTTGACAGCAGAGCTCTGAGTATTGCTGAGAGGTCGGGATTCTGCCTTTAGATCAGGGGATAAGTCAGGTCAGCAAGAGTTACGCTTTCCCATGCCTTCAAGGCGGCAAAATGGGATCATTCACAAGAAACATAAGCTGCATATGGCAGGGCAGTCAGACCATAATGGACTACAAGTCCACCCTGCACACTAACGGTGGGATGCTTTTCTCCCTGATAGGCTGCATGTCTTTTATGCAGTATTTGATACACAGAATGATGTGCCAGTGAGGAAGGCCCCCCCCCCCCAACTTCCCCTGGAGGAGCTTTATTGACTACTGTCCAATAGCATTGATGTCAACAGTAATGAAGTGCTTTGAATAGTTGGTTATAGATCACATGAAATCCCATCTTCATGCTACATTGGACCCTTTCCAGTTCATTTATCGCTTAAATTGGTGCATTGATGATCCCATAGCCTCTGCATACCATTCTGTTCTGTCCCTCCTGATAAATGCAGGATGCTGTTTATCAACTTTGGCTCAGCATTTAGTATAAGACATAGGAGCAGAATTAAGCCATTGGCCCATTGAATCTGCTCTGCCATTAGATCATGGCTGATCCATTTCCCTCTCAACCCCATTCTCCTTCCTTCCCATAACCTTTTACATCTGAATTACCAAGAATCTATCAACCCTCACCTTAAATGCACCCACTGATGGGACCTCCTTAGCCACTTGTGACAATGAATTCCACACATTCACCACACTCTGGCTTAAGATGTTCCTCTTCACCTCCATTCTTAATAGATATTTCTCAATCCTGAGAGTTTGCCTTCTGGTTCTAGATTGTCCCACTATAGGAAACATCTTCTCCACATCCACTCTGTCTAGGCCTTTCAACTTTCGATAGGTTTCAATTAGATCCCACCCCCGTTGTTCTAAATTTCAATGAGTACAGGCCCAGAACCATAAAATGCTCCTCATATGACATGTCTTTCATTCCTGGAATCATTTTCATGAACCTCCTTTGTACAATCTCCAATGTCAGCACATTCTTTCTTAGGTAAGGAGCCCAAAATTGCTCACAATAGCAAGTGAGGCCTCACCAGTGACTTATAAAACCTCAATATTACATCCTTGCCTTTAAATCCTAGTCCTCTCAAAATTAATGCAGACATTGAATTTGCCGTCCTCAACACCAACTCAACCTGCAAATTAGGGAATCCTGCATGGGGACTCCCAAGTCCCTTTGCAGTTCAGATTTTTTGATTTTCTCCCCATTTAGAAAATCATCTACACTTTTATTCCTTCTACCATACATAAAGTGCATAACTATACACTTTTGGACACTGTATTTCATCTGCCTCTTCTTTGCCCATTTTCCAAATCTAGGTCAGTTTGTAGCCTCCCTACTTCACCAACACTACCTTCCTCTTCACGTATCTTCATATCATCTGCAAACTTGCCTACAAAGCCATAAATTTCAGTATCAAATTCATTGACATACAACATACAAACGGTTCTAACAATGACCCCTACAGAACAACACTAGTCATCAGAAGCTAATCTGAAAAGCTCCTCTTATTCCCACTCTTTGCTTCCCACCAATTAATCAATGATCTATCTGTGCTAGTATCTTTCCTGTAATACCATGGGCTCTTGTTAAGTAGCCTCATGTGCAACACATTGTCAAAGGTCTTCTGAAAATCCAAGTACATAACATCCACTGATTTTACTTTATCTACCCTGCTTGTTATTTCCTCAAAGAATTCCAACAGATATATCAGGCAAGATTTTCCCTTAAGGAATCCTTGCTGACTTTGGCCTATTTTACCACGTGCCTCCAAGCACCCAAAAATAATCCTTAATAATTAACTCCAACTTTTTCCCAGCCACTGAAGTCAGGCTAACTGGCCTATAATTTCCTTTCTTCTGCCTCCCTCCCTTCTTGAAGAGTGGAGTGACGTTTTCAATATCGTAGTCCTCCTAAACCATGCTGGAATCTAGTGATGCTTGAAAGATCATTACGATTGCCTTCATAAGCTCTCAGCCATCTCTTTCAGAACCCTGGGGTATAGTCATTGAGTCACAGAAAAGTACAGCACAGGAACAGGCCTTTTGGCCCATCTAGTGTGTGCCAAACCACTTAAACTGCCTATTCCCATTGAACTGCACCAAGACCATAGCCCTCCATACCCCTACCATCCATGCACCTATCCAAAATCCATTTAAGATCTTCCCCCATTTCTTTTGACTCCACACATGGATTACCATTCAGATCTTCTATAGGATCAATTTTGTCCTTTATGATCCTTTTCCTCTTAACTTATCTGCAGAATCCCTTAGCATTCTCTTTCACCTTGTCACCTTAATCCATCTGGTCCAGGTGGAATACCTATCTTCAGGCCTTTCAGCTTCCCAAGCACCTTCTCCCAAGTAATAGCAGCTGCGCTCACTTCTGCCCCTGACGCTCTCAAACTTCCAGCATACTGCTAGTGTCTTCCACAGTAAAGATTGATGCAAAATACTTATTCAGTTCCTCTGCTATTTCCTTGTTTCCCATTGCGACCTCTCCAGTGCCGTTTTCCAGCAGTACGATATCCACTCTCACCTCTCTTTGACTCTTTATATATCTAAAAAAAATCTTTTGGTGTCCTCTTTGATATTACTGGCTAGCTTACCTTCATATTTCACCTTTATCCTCATTATGATTTTGTAAGTTGCCTGCTGTTGGGTTTTATAAGCTTCTCAATCCTCTAACTTCCTACTAATTTTTATGCCCTCCCTTTTGCTTTTATGTTGGCTTTTACTTCCCTTGTCAGCCATGGTTGTGCCATCCTGTCTTTAGAATACTGTGTCTTCTTTGGGATGTACTTATCCTGCACCTTCTAAACTGCTCCCAGAAACTCCAGCCACTGCTGCTCTGCTGTCATCAATGCGAGTGTCCTCTTCCAATCAGCTTTGGCTAGCTCCTCTGTAATTCACTCTACCCCTAAGTAATACTGATACATTTGACTTTAGCTTCTCTCTCTGAAATTGCAGGGTGAATTCTGTCATATTATAATCAGTCTCCTCAGGGTTCTTTACCTCACTCTCCCTAATCAAATCTGGTTCATTGCACAAAACTTAATCTAGAATAGCTGATCCCCTAATGGGCTCAACCACAAGCTGCCCTAAAACACCATCTCATAGGCATTCTACAAATTCCATCTCTTGGGATTCAATGTAAGCACCAACCTGATTTTCCCAATCTACCTGCATATTCAAATCCCCTGTGACTATCCCCATGGCCCTTTTGACATGCATTTACTATCTCCTGCTGTAATTTGTAGCCCAAATCCTAGCTACCATTTAGAGGCCTGTATATAACTCCCATCAATTCCTTGCAGTTCCTTAACTCCACCCACAAGGATTCTGCATCTTCCAATCCTCTGTCGCCTATTTCTAAGGATTTGATTTAATTTTTTACTAACAGAAACATGTCCCCCCTCTGACTACATATCTGCTATTTCTTATTCATTGTGTGTCCTTGGATGTTAAGATCCTAACTATGATCTTCTTTCATCTATGATTGCAGGCAGTGAGTTGTATTCATCACCCTTTTCGATTTTGTCCCCGTTATACTGCAACTCAATCCACTGACTACAATTTTGCCCGATCATCTGCCTGTCCTCCCTCACAGTCTCACTACATGCTAGATCTCCTTGCATGTTAACTGCCTCATCCTCACCCCTATCACTGTGGTTCCCATCCCCCTACCAAGTTAGTTTAAATCCTCCCCACCAGTTCTAGCAAAATTATCTGCAAGGATATTGGTCTCCCTCGGGTTCAGGTGTAAACTGTTCCTTTTGTTTTAATCATTCCTTCAGCAGAAGGGATTCCAATGATCCAGAAATATGAAACCCTTTCCCCTGTAGCAGTTCCTCAGCCACACATTCATCTGCCAAGTTATCCTATTCTGAGCATGACTAGAGAATTACATAGGCAGCAAACCAGAGATTACTACCCTGGAGGTCCTGCTTTTCAGCTTCCCACCTAGCTCCCTAAATTCTCTCTTTTTCCTACATTTTCCTACCCACATCATTGGTTCCAATATGTCTCAAGACTTCTTGTTGCTCACCCTCCCCATTTAAAATGCTGCTGACACAGACTGCAAAGACAGATCCAGTTCAGAGTGAATCATCAAGTTCGCTGATGACGCAACAATGGTTGGCTACATCAACAATGATGGTGAGACAGCGTACAGAGAAGAGGTAGAATAGCTGATAGAATGGTGTGAACACAACAACTTGAGGCTCAATGTAGACAAGACTAAAAAGATAATTGTGGACTTTAGGAAGGTGCAGGCTGACCACTCCTCACTGCACGTACTATAAACAGTTCCTCCACGGACAGAGTTAGGAGCACCAAGTTCCTGGTGTGCACATAACAGATGATTCACCTGGTCCCTCAGAGCCACATCTTTAGTCAAGAATGCATAGCAGCGTCTCCACTTCCTGAGAAGATTGAGATAAGCAAGTCTCCCTTCCCGCACCTTCCCCCCACTCTAATCATTTTTTACAGGAGCACCACTGAGAGTGTACTAACCAGCTCCATCATCGTCTGGTATGGGAATTGCAAGGCATCTGACCGCAAGATCCTCCAAAGGTTTGTGAGTACTGTTGAGAGGATCATCAGGGTCTCTATTCCACCCATCCGAGATATTTATCAGGAGCACTACATTTGCAGGGTCCTTAACATTGTCAATGATCCGTCCTATGCATTCCAAATCTCTTTGAATCCCTACCATCAGGCAGGAGGTACTGTAGCATTAGGAAAATCTTCTTCCCCCAGGCCATAGGACTACTGAATTCCATGCTACCACTGAGGACTCATTATTTTATAAAGCACCAGTAGCATTATACTAATTACTTTTTAACTTGTGACATAAATTCAACCAATTATTACTTTATGTGTTGTGTGAGAGTTATATGTACTTTGTTGTTCACCTTGGTATGGAGGAACATAATTTCATTTAGTGGTAAATATTACTGTAATAACAATAACAATAAACTTGAATTACTAATCCGCTTATGCAGCAGACCAGTTCTATTTGATTGACAGCAATTGCTTTAAATCAGAGTTCATACACCTGATTTTGAAACCATGCACAAGGAATTCTCAAACAGTACAACTGGAGAAAACCCAATTGCATCTTGCTGGCACAAAACAATAAGTTTTACATTATATAAGTTAGTGTGATAATGGACCTGATTCTTGATTCTGATAAAGGGAAATTTAATCAATTTAGTGTTTTTTTAGGATTTCGCCCAAATACACATTAAGACTAAATGCAACACCCAGTTAATATACCAGAAATAGTTAAAATCCAGTTTTGGTCAGAGTTCACAACTCTGGAGTTGTTCACTGAGGAGTTGAGCTTGTTCACTCCTCCCACTAGTGATTTCTTGCATTTTTTATTTATCATCATCCCAAAACACATATACATTAGCTTTCTGAATCTACGTCATCCTCCACTATCATGATTTGTCCTCTCAGTTCATCTGTTTTATTTCAAATTTGTGCATTCTGCCACAGAACCTTAGTTTTAAATAGTTATATCATAGAACTTAATAGTGAAATTATCCCAAACACAAGGAGTATGGCTAATGAAGAGAATCCATGCCCCTGTGAAAACTAGCATCCTTATATTTTGGTGAAACTTTATACACTTGAATAAGAGTGTACTTTAACTGTATATTTGCTTTCCTTCAGGGTGTGTCATGGAATACCATAAGATACATGCTTGGAGAAGTTCAGTATGGAGGACGTGTTACTGATGACTATGACAAGCGCCTCCTCAATTGCTTTGCCAAGGTACCATTCTGCTAAACATTCTGCACAGTAATATAAGAAGCAAAGTGTATAATGAGGAAAGTAAGGGGGTAGAAGTTGCCATAACATGTTGATAACCAGAAAACATAAAATACAGAAAAAGAGGACATCATTTGTATATACTACCTAGGGGACAACCAAGCACATTGAGAAAGACATTGGTAAAGGATAGTGGTGGAGTCTGTAGCTATACCACAAGGATTGGTACTCAGCCCTGTGTTGTTTATAATATATATAAACAACTTGGATGAGAACATAGGTGATCTGATTAGTAAGTTTGCTGAGTACTAGTAGAGTTGCACAGGGGGCACGGATTAGTTGGAAAGTTGAGTAGAGTGGTAGCAGATGGAATTTAATCCAGACAAATGTGAGATAATGTGTTTAGGGGCATCTTATACTGGCAGGATATACACTCAGTGGCCACTTTATTAGGTGCCTCCTGTAGCTGAGTGTATGTTTGTGGTCTTCTAATGCAGTAGTCTATCCATTTCAAGGTTCAACAAGTGCATTCAGAGCTGCTCTTTTGCACACCACTTTGTAACATGGTTATTTGAGTTACTGTCGCCTCCTGTCAGCTTGAACTAGTCTGACCATTAACAAGCAGGTGTACAATCTAATAAAGTTGCCACTGAGGGTGTATATACCATGGATTGCAGTTAATTGGGACACATCGGGGCACTATGTTTTGGCTCATTTAAGTGGCTTCCCCAATTAGCCAAAATTTCATTAAATAGTTAAACAGGTATTTTAAAAAAAGCAAACTGCCATTTAACTGAGTAACAAATTGGGCATTTAAATGTAATACAAAACAAATTACAACACCAGCAGTGCTACTGCAGTATTATAAAATTGTGTATTAGTTCCTAATAGTTATCAATGGAAGAATTCTTGCAGTGTATGTTGCTGTGTATAGGGTATACAGAGAGATGCAGCACCTCTGGTGTAGGGGCTCATTGTGTCCATTCTGGAGCAGCTCACTCCCGCTTAGGTCCCCACAGGACACTCAGCTCTCATCTGTGGCTCCAAGTAACTGTTTGCCACAGTTGTCACGCTCCATTCCACAACTTCGACAGGCAAACTAAACCAGGTGAGTGTAGCTGATGGGCCTCATACCCCAGTGAAATAGGGATATGCCTGTCCTAGCATGTGAAGTTAGCTACTGGAATCAACAGTGAGCTCCAATGGCCAAGAAGGCAGTTCTGCAATGCTTCATGGACAGTGCAAGGCATGATAAAGCACAGAAGATATCATGGTTATCCATTGCAACCAAGAAAGACTCCAGTTTATGATGACTACACATACCACTGGACCCAGACTTCTGAGGTTGAGAGATTGGAACTGTGCCATGGCATCTCTACTTTAAAAATTCTCCCAGACAGGTTTAACTGTCACCGTCGGATACGATGGACAACCAATGTGCAACTGTGCTCTTTGGATTGACTGTAAATGAACGGAATTAGCCTAGACACCTAATGCAGATAATGGACTGCCTGCAGACAATGTTTTCAACAACTGCATTTGCTAAATCTTCAGTTTCTTTGTAAAATTCAAGATTATTGTCAATACCTTCAAATTATTCATAGTTCTTAACTTGTTGAAGAAATTTCATTGAAATTGTTTCGTTTTCACTCCCAGTGCATCTCCAAGCCTGAATGCTTGAAAATGCAATGAGCAAAACAATTCTAATTTGTCTTCTACTTACTTCTAGACAACTATCAGGGACAGAAATCACTGCTTTTTGAACACATACACGTGCGAAGTTACACAGTTACTTAAAAACTGTTTGGTCTAAGCACGATGTTGTGTCTAACAGCCACACAAGTATACACAAGTGACACTAGTTAGAAACTGTTTGGCAACAGTTTCCTGTTCCAATTAAGCAGCATAGTGTCAACAACATGGAAGCTCTTATCAGACATCATAGCCTCAAAGCTGATGGAATATGGTCTTGACCCCTGGTCAGAGGGAAATTGGTAATGGAACCATAGACTCCAAGCACCAAACACTGATAGACAAAGCAGTCATGCAAGACTCCAAGACCAGGCAAGCCAACCTAACCACAGCCTGGCTTGACTACCAGAAAGCATACTACTCAATGCTCTACACATGGATCCTGGAATGCCCCTCTTTGTACAAGGTCAACAAGACATTAAAGACCTTCATCAAGAACTTAAATAGTGTAGGAAGACAATGCTAGAAGTTAACTCAAGCCAAAGGCACAAGTGCCCATCAGATGTGGAATATACCAAGGTGATGCACCATCCCCACTGCTGTTCTGCAGAGGCTTGATGAACCCCCTCAACCAGATCATCTCAAAGAATGGATATGGATACAGGTTCGGAGTGGAGTGACCATTAGTCACTTCCTGTACATGGATGATAACAAGCTGTATGGTCAAAGTGAAAGGGACATTGACTCACTCATCCACCTGACAAGGGTATACATTGGGATGTCATCCAGACTGGAAAAGTGTAGCCAGATGATAGTGAAAAGAGGCAAACTCATCAAGATTGAAGGAGTCAAGTTACCTGAAAGCCACATATCAGATGTACAGGACAGCTACAAACACCTGGGGATCCTGCAGGCGCATGGAAACCACAATGAGGACACGAGGTAGGCTGCAATACCCAAGTACATCCAAACAGTGATTCAGGTCCTAAAGAGCCAGCTGAACTGGAAGCCATCAATACACTCACCCTATCCGTCATCAGATACCCAGCCACAAGGAATGAACTGGAAGCTGCTGATATCAAAACACAGAAACTACTAATAATACATGGAGGATTCCACCCAAAGTCTAACATCGAGTGACTGTGCATCTGCCAGAATAAAGGAGGACGGGGACTTGGAATTGTCAAGGCCACAGTCCTGGAAGAAATACAAAACAGCCATAAGTTTATCAGAAAGATGTTCCCTAAGTATGCCCTGCTAGGAGAATACCTCAGACAGCAGGCAGGGGATATGGAAATGGAAGTGGGTGAAGCAGAGCCAAAGGACCAAAGGCCATGGTAGGACAAGCCACTGCACAGGATGTACCATTGCTGGATATCAGAGGTGGCTGGAAATAACAGGGCTGAGGGACGGCACAGAAGCGCTGCTCATATCTGCACAAGAACAGCTCTGAGTACAAGAACAATAGAAGTAGGTGTTTATCACACCAGACAATACCCAAGATGCAGACTGTGCAAGCAATCCACTAAAAGCATCCAGCCATAATAGCAGGGTGCAGGATGTAGGCAGGGACAGCACACACTGAATGACACAACCAAGTTGCAGGAATTGTGTACAGGAACATCTGCATTGAGTATGGATTGGACACTTCCAAATGGGAAACACCTGAGAAGACAGTGGAGAATAACAGAGCTAGGATCCTCTGGGACTTCCAAATATAGACTGATATGCAGGTACTGGTAATACTGGCTGGACAAGGAACAGAAGAAAGCAATAGTAATAGATGAGGCAATCATGGATGACAGTAACATCAGGAAGGAAGAATGAGAAACTAGAGAAATGCCAAGGCTTGAAAGAGCAGATAGAAAGGATGTGGAAGGATAAAGCCAGAGTAATCCCAGTGGTGATAGGAGCACTTGTGGCTGTGACACCTGGACTGAGAGAGTGGCTCCAACAAACCTGGGAATGACATCTGAGATCTTAGTCCAGAAGAGTGCACTATCCTCAACCCTCAAGCTTCCAGTTCAGATTGAAAACGTGTGTGTGTGTGTGTGTGTGTGTGTGTATATATATATATATATATATATATAGATAGATAGATAGATAGATAAATAGATATATATCAATAGAGTACTAAAAAAAGCATTTTGGATGCTTACCTTCATAGGCCAAGGCATCAATTATTAGAGTTGCAATGTGATAATGCAGTTGATCACCTGGCTGTACTTCACCCTGAGTATGGGCAGAGACTGGAGACTTGCAGCACCAGTAGTGAGGAACAAGAAGGTATGGACAAGGAAAGCACAGGAGCACCTACAGGACTGCTTTGAATTGGTAGACTGGACTGATTTCAGGTATTCATCTTCGAACCTGAATGAGTATGCTGCAGCCGTTACTGACTTCATTAAAACCTGTGTGGATGAGTGTGTGCCTACAAAGAATTACTGTACATTCCCAAACCAAAAACCATGGATGAACCAGGGGGTACGTCGTCTGCTGAAGGCTAAATCTACGGCATTCAAATCTGGTGTCCCAGGCCTGTACCAGAAAACCAGGTATGATTTGTAGAGGGCTATTTCAATGGTGAAGAGACAATTTCGAATGAGGTTGGAGGCGACATCAGATACACGGCAACTCTGGCAGGCTTTGCAAGCCATTACTTCCTACAAAGCAAAACCCAATAGTATGAATGGCAGCAATGTTTCACTACCAGATGAACTCAACGCCTTCTATGCCTGCTTTGAAAGGGAGAACACAACTACAGCTGTGACGATCCCTGCTGCACCTGATGACCCTGTGATCTTTGTCTCAGAGGCTGATGTTAGACTGTCTTTAAAGAGAGTGAACCCGTGCAAGGCAGAAGGTCCCAATGCAGTTCCTTGGAAGGTTCTGAAGACCTGTGCCAACCAACTAGTGGGAGTATTCAAGGACATTTACAACTTCTTACTGTGACGGGCAGAAGTTCCCACTTGCTTCAAAAAGGCAACAATTATATCAGAGCTGCCTTAATGACTATCAGCCGGTAGCACTCACATTGACAGTGATGAAATGTTTTGAGAGGTTGGTCATGACTAGACTGAACTCCTGCCTCAGCAAGGACCTGGATCCATTGCAATTTGCCTATAGCCACAATAGGTTAACTTCAGGCACAATCTCAATGGCTCCCTACATGGCTTTAGACCACCTGGACAACACAAACACCTATGTCAGGATGCTGTTCATCAACTGTAACTCAGCATTTAATACTATCATTCCCACAATCTTGATTGAGAAGTTGCAGAAAGAGGGTCTCTGTACCTCCCTCTGCAATTGGAAGACCACAATCTGTGCGGATTGGTGGTAACATATCCTCTTCGCTGGCGATCAACACGGGAGGGGTGTGCTTAGCTCACTGTTCTACTCTCTATATACACATGACTGTGTGGCTGGGCATGGCTCAAATACCATCTATAAATTTGCTGACAATACAACCATTGTTGGTAGAATCTCAGATGGGTATGAGAGGGTGTACAGGAGTGAGATATGCCAACTAGCGGAATGGTTGCACAACAACAATCTGGCACTCAATGATGAAAGAGCTGGTTGTGGACTTCAGGAAGGGTTAGACAAAGGAACACATACCAATCCTCACAGAGGAATCAGAAGTAGAGAGAGTGAGCAGCTTCAAGTTCCTGGGTGTCAAGATCTCTGAGGATCCAACCTGGTCTGAACATATTGATGTAGTTATAAAGAAGGCAAGACAGCGGCTATATTTCATTTGGAGTTTGAAGAGATTTGGCATGTCAACAAATACACTCAAAAACTTCTATAGATGCACCATGGAGAGCATTCTGACAGGTTGCATCATTGTCTGGTATGGAGGGGCTACTGCACAGGACCGAAAGAAACTGCAGAGGATTGTAAATCTAGTCAGCTTCAACTTGGGTACTAGCTTACAAAGTACCCAGGACATCTTCTGGGAGCACTGTCTTAGAAAGGCAGCGTCCATTATTAAGGACCTCCAACACCCAGGGCATGCCCTTTTCTCACTGATAACATCAGGTAGGAGGTACAGAAGCCTGAAGGCACACACTCAGAAACAGCTTCTTCCCCCTGCCATCCGATTCCTAAATGGGCATTGAACCCTTGGACACTACCTCAGTTTTTTTAATATACAGTATTTCTATTTTTTGCACATTTTTAATTTATTCAATGTATGTATAGTGTAATTGATTTACTTATTTACTATTATTATTATTTTTCTTTTTTCTCTTCTGTATTATGTATTGCGTTGAACTGCTGCTCCTAAATTAACAAACTTCACATCACGTGCCGGTGATAATAAACCTGATTCTGATTCTTAGAAAACATTCATTAGGCTGCATTTGTAGTATTGTGCACAGCTCTGATAGTCACAGTCTAGGAATGATATGGTAGCAATAGAGGGAGTATACAAGAGATTCACCATATCATTGCTTGGAGTGGTTAGCTTTAGTTACAGGAAGAAATCGGCTGACTTGGGGTTATTTTCCCATCATAGAAGACTGCAGGGTGACTTGATAGAGGATTATAAGATGATGAGGTCCATAGAAAGAGTTGATAATCAGTTATGTAACCAGAATAAGTAGCCTAAAATTAGAATGCATACGAGGGGTGATTGATAAGTTCTTGGCCTAAGGTAGAAGGAGTGAATTTTAGAAAACCTAGCACGTTTATTTTTCAACATAGTCCCCTCCTACATTTACACAATTAGTCCAGTGGTCGTGAAAAATACAGATCCCTTCTTTGTAGAAGTGGTCCACAGCAGGGGTGATTGATAAGTTTGTGGCCTGAAGTAGAAGGAGATGAGTTAAACAACTCTTGTTAAATGCACATGCATTTCAACTCTTCGAGTGATTGTGCAGTAAGTTTGAAGTTAATAACTCATCGGGGTGATTGATAAGTTTGTGGCCTAAGGTAGAAGGAGATGAATTATTAACTTCAAACTTTCTGCATAATCACCCAAAGAGTTGACCTGTACGTTCATGTAACGAGAGCTGTATAACTCATCTCCTACCTCAGGCCACGAACTTATCACTCACCCCTGCTGTGGACACTTTCTGGAGGTCCAAGATCCGTATGCTCCATGACCGCTGGACTAAGTGTGTAAATGTAGGAGGAGACTATGTTGAAAAATAAATGTGCTAGGTTTTCTAAAATTGACTCCTTCTACTTTAGGCCACAAACTTATCAATCACCCCTCGTAAGTTTAACATGGGACGGGAGACATTAAGAAGTCTTAATTTTACACTATGGTGGTTTTACAGTACAAGCTGGTGGTAAAGGCCAATAAATTATAATGCTTAAAAAGCATTTGGATGAGGATACGTAACAAGTAATGTAGGCAAATGAGAGTAGTGTATATAGGGCAGTCAGCATGGATGATTTGGGTCAAAAAGCTCTTTTCTGTGCTGTCTGTGACCTTATCTAGACAGGAATGTCTGCTCTTGAAGGCTACAGCCCAGACTGGTGCAGGGAAGGAAGGAGAAGGAAGGGCAGATCTCATTAGCTTTAAGATTTAGGTGAAACCTAATTGCTGGACACAGAGTGGTTAAGAATGATAGGGGAGAAAATATATTATGGAATTCTAAGGGCAGTTGATAAAAGATTTGGTTGTGGGGGCCTAAAATGATGAAGAAGAAACTTTATTTGGAACAATAAGTTATATTTTGTGGCAAAATACATTTGAGGTAGCTGCTTTGTTTACTCCATCTGCAGGTGTGGTTCAATGAGAAGATGTTTGACTCCAAATTCTGTTTTTATACTGGTTATATTATTCCAATATGTCCAAACATTGAGAGTTATCAAGAGTACATTCAAACTCTGCCTGTTACTGACACTCCTCAGGTGTTTGGCCTTCACCCAAATGCTGATATCACGTGAGTAGAGTACTTGTTAATGCTTATCTATTATTTTAAATATAGGAAAGTTTAGTTGTTATTATGTTCCATATACTTATTGGTGCCTATAACCATCACAAGAGAATAGATTGCCTTAAATACTAAACTTGTAATCCACATTTAACAATGAGGTGAGGCTGATCTCCTCTCTCCCTCTCCCTTCTGCTTGTAGGTGACATACTACCTGATATTAGCCTGAAGGTCTGAGCCTATCCAGTCCTACAGAGCGAACTACAATTTGTCTCCTGAGTTGTTGCTTCTGAGAGGTTTATTACCCTCAAAGGAATAGCCAGATCTTGTCACTTCTTGGCAAGGGGAATGGCTGTTTTAGACCTTCTCATTTTCTGTTGTCTGAAATGTTTCAGATAAAGGACAGGTAGTTCCATAAGGCTGTGCTCTCTCTGCCCTTCTTGTCACACATACTGGCAGAAAATGGTTTGCAGATCCTTAATATGTCTAGCTTTGAGGATGCTGCTGAACTGAAGTCTAAGACTGCTCATCATAGAGCTTTAGGAAGAAGTGTCTCATCCTGTTTCAAAGAATGGACTCTGAATCAGAAATGTGCATGGGAAATCATGTCTCACAAATTTAATTTAGATTTTTGAAGAGATGACCAAGCAGATTAATGAAGTTAGGGTGGTAAACATCTATGTAAACTTCAGCAAGGATTTTCACAAGGTCCCACATGATAGGCTAGTACAAAAGATGAGATCCAGGGTGAGCTAGCCAACTGGGTACAAATTTGCTTGGTGGAAGGAGTGAAAGAGTGGTAGTAGAGTGTTGTTTTTCAGATTGGAGACCTGTGACCAGTGGTGTGCCACAGAGATCAATGCTAGATCCTCTTGTTATATTTGTGAATGATTTGGATAAGAATGTATAAGTAGTAAGTTTGCAGAAAACACCAAAATTGGTGATATAATGGACAGTGAGGAAGGTTGCCTAAGGTTACAACAGGATCTCCCTGAATTTGCAGGAACTAGTGTCCTTATAAATCACGTAACAAGGGTTAAGGTAGGACTTAAAAACTAATCAGGAGAGTGGAAAGCTCCAAGGATAGCAGATTTAATAAATGAGGAGGAAACGCAGTGGTATAAATTGTGTCATAGTGTGATAGTTCAAAGATCAAAGTAAATTTATTATCGAAGTACATAGATGTCATCGTATACAACTCTGAGACTAATTTTCTTGTAGCCATACACAGTAAATCCAAGAAACATACTGTAATAGAATCAATGAAAGACCACACTGAACAGGATGGACAAACAGCCAATGTGCAAAAGACAATAAATTGTGCTGATACAAAAGATAGATAGGGAGGGAGGGAGGGAAGAAAGGAAGGAGTGAGTCAAGAAAATGAGATGAAGAGTCCTTGAAAGTAAGTGTATAAGGTTTGGGAACAATTCAGTGATGGGGTGAGCGAAATTATTCCCACTGGTTCAAGAGCCTGATGGTTTAGGGATAACAACTGTTCCTGAACCTGGTGGTGTGGGTCTTCAGGCTCCTGTGCCCTCTTGAATTATGGAGTAGATGTAAAGGACCAAATGACCTATTCCTTATTCTGTTATTATTTGATTTGTGAAAAATTGCAACATGCTGCTCTGTAGAAGGACTTGGGATTGCTTGTGCATGAAACCCAAAAGGTGCACAGGTTATCAAAAAGGCAAATGGAATGTTGGCTTTCATTGCTAGAGGGATTGAATTTAAGAGCAGGAAGGATATGCTGAAACTGGACAAGGTACTAATGAGGCCACACCTAGAATACTGTATGCAGTTCTGATCTCTTTACTTGCAGAAAAGGTTTGGAGGTGTTGCAGAAGATACTTACCAGGCTGATTCCGAAGGTGAATGAAAAACTATACTTGCTGGAATTCAGACAAAATTCTGAAGATCTTATAGAAACATATACAATTATAAAAAGGACATAAGATAGAGGCAGTTGTTTCCACTGGTAAGGCTAGAACTAAGGGAAATAGCCTCAAGATTTGGGGGAATAGATTTAGGATGGAGATGAGAAGAAACTGATTTTGCCAGAGAACAGTAAACCTGTGGATTCCTCTGCCCAGGGAAGCAATAAAGGTTCCTTCATTAAATATATTTAAGATACAGTTCAGTAGATTTTTGCATAGCAGGTAAATTGAGGGTTATGAGGAAAAGAAAGGTCGGTGGAGATGAGTCCACAGCATGATCCTATTGAAAGGCATAACAGACTCAAGGGTCAGATGGCCTACTCCTGCTTCCATTTCTTATGTCCTTATTTCTTATTTTATTCTGATGTCCCCTTGAGCCAGCTACTAAGCACTGACCTGTTAATGACTACTACAAATTTGGGTTCTTGAGCCTAAAATGATCTTCTCCATTTGTTCAGGTATCAGAGTAACAGTGCAGCTGAAATTCTCAACACCATCACCAATATTCAGCCAAAGGAAGGTGGTGGTGGAGGAGGAGAGACTCGAGAGGCCATAGTCTTTAAACTTGCTGAGAGTATGCTGAAAAAACTGCCTCCAGATTACGTAGCACATGAGGTATATTACTGTTATGGATCCAAGGGCATCAAAGGAATTACTGAGTTCTGTCTTTATTGACCACCTTTGGAAAGAGTCATAGATAAGTACAGCACAGAAACCGGCTCTTTAGCCCACCTAGTCCATGCTGAAACCATTTAAACTGCCTACTCCCATTGACCTGCCCTGGGACTATAGCCCTCCATATCTCTACTACCCATGTACCTATCCAAACTTCTCTTAAACTTTGAAATCAAGCTCGTAAGGACCACTTGTGCTGACAGCTCATTCTACACTCTCACAACCCTCTGAGTGAAGAAGTTTTGCCTCATGCTCCCCTTAAACCTCACCTTTCACCCTTAAGCCATGGAAAAAGCCTGCAGGCATTTACCCTATCTATACCCCTCAGAATTTTGTATACCTCTATCAATTTCCTTTCAACCGACATTCTAAGGAATACTGTCCTAACCTATTTAATCTTTCCTTATAACTGACAGGAACTTTAAAAACTCTGTACTCTCAAAAGTTCACTTCTAAAGGTTTCCCACTTCCCAAGCACGCCTTTGCCTGAAAACAACCTGTCCTAATCCATACTTGTCCGATCCTTTCTGATGCCATCAATATTGACTTTTCTGCTATTGAAAATTAAAATCACAACTTTATGTTTCTTACAACAATGTGCAATGTCTACAACGTTGCTCCTCTAGATACTGCTGACTACTGGATGATCCATAGTCAGCCCTTTCTTATTCCCCGGTTACACCCATTAAGCCTCAGTAGAAGAGCTCTCTAGTCTGTCCTGGCTGAGCATTGCCTTGACATTTTCCCATACTAGTATGCCACCCCTCCCCTTTTAATCCCTCCTAGAGCCATAGAACACTACAGCACAGTACAGGCCCTTCAGCCCTCCATGTTGTGCCGACCCATGTAATCCTTTAAAAAAAGTGCTAAACCCACACTACCCCATAACCCTCCAGTTTTCTTTCATCCATGTGCCTGTCCAAGAGGCTCTTAAATACCCCTAATGTTTTAGCCTCCACCACCATTACTGGCAAGTCATTCCAGGCACTCACAACCCTCTGTGTAAAAAACTTACCCCTGAAGTCTCCCCTAAACTTCTCTCCCTTAATTTTGTACATATGCCCTCTGGTGTTTGCTATTGGTGCCCTGGGAAACAGGTACAGACTATCCACCCTATCTATGCCTCTCATAATCTTGTAGACCTCTATCAAGTCCCCTCTCATTCTTCTACACTCCAAAGAGAAAAGTCCCAGCTCTGCTAACCTTGCTTCATATGACTTGTTCTCCAAACCAGGCAACATCCTGGTAAATCTCCTTTACACCCTCTCCATAGCTTCCACATCCTTCCTATAATGAGGTGACCAGAATTGAACACAATACTCTTAAGTGCGGTCTCACCAGAGATTTGTAGAGTTGCAACATGACCTCTCTACTCTTGAATTCAATCCCCCTGTTAATGAAGCCTAGCATCCCATAGGCCTTCTTAACCACCCTATCAACGTGTTCCTGCTCTATCACATCTGAAACAAAGGAACCCTGGAACAGTGAGCTGCAAGTCCAAGTCCTTCTTCAACCAAGTCTCACTAATGGCTGTAATATCGTGGTTCCACATGCTAATCTATGCACCCTAAGCTCATCCGTCTTTCCTACAGTGTTCCTTGCCTTGGAATGTACACAACTCAGAACATTAGCTCCATCATACTCAACCTTTCGATTATTGACTTTGTATGTAGGCTTAACAAAACCTTTCCCCACAACCACTCCACTACTTGTCTGGGTGCACTGATTCCCATCTCTCTGCAACTCCAGCTTAATCCCCCCCAGCTTAATATACAAGGATATTAGTACCCCTGTAGTTCAGGTGCAAACCATTCTACCTCTACAGGCCCCAGCTTCCCTGGAAGAGAGCCCAATGATCGGTGCATTGGGTCCAATGCTGAATTTAAACGAGGGACTATGTGGTTCACCCATTCAAAGCCAATGGTGGTATGGCCTGGGGAAGTAGCAAGAGTGATGGAGACCCCCAAATTTCCAATAGCTTTAACTGTACTCAAAAATCAAATTAACAATTCATCCGGGGTATGAATATCCACCCCACTCAACACACACGTATTAGATACCAGTAAACCCATGGAGGTGCACCACTGCTCCACACCAGCAGCATCCATACCAGCACAAATTTAAACACACAACCGACTGGTTCAATGCTCAGGGCAATTGCGCAGCATCCCATGGAATCAATCCCGGATGAGCCCCCACAATTGCAACCCTTGGGCTCAGCCAGCACACGTTCATCTAAGGGAAAACAACTCCTGGCTCTGCCAAACTGAGAAATCTCATTTGCATGGATGCTGCGTGATGTGTTGCCCGGTTGCAAATCCGCAATGCAAAATATCAGACAATACACCATATGCAATTAAATGATTGAACTTTATAAATCTTCATCTAGATAGAGGGTTAGTAAAGAAAATAAAAAGTAAAAGGGCTCATCTTAAGGAAGAAGTCTATTGCACATCATTGCGGTCACTGTTTGTTCATTTGTTCCTGTCGACCTCCAAGCATAGCTGGCCCTCAGACCCTCACTCCTCAGTCCACTCCATCTGGTGGTCTTCTGACTCTCTCCATTCATGTCCTCTCTCTCTATCGCACCCCAATGAAAGACTGAAAATCTCTCTTCCAGACTTACAAGAAAGAATAACATTTCTCCCATTGGCTAACATACATTCCAAAGCCCCCTTATCTCTAGTCATAACACAAACATTGCTGCTACAGGGAAACCATTACATCAGCCTTAGCAGTGAAACCTTACAGCATGTTACAATAGTAATATTAAATAAACAAGTAAATAAATTAAATAGATTGAATAGATTTTTTAAAACGTGCAAAAACAAAAAATACTGTATGTTAAAAAAAGTGGGGTAGTGTCCAAAGATTCAATGTCCATTTAGAAATCGGATGGTGGAGAAGAAGCTGTTCCTGAATCACTGAGTGTGTGCCTTCAGGCTTCAGTGCCTCCTACCTGATGGCAACAGTGAGAAAAGGGCATGCCCTCGGTGCTGGAGGTCCTTAATAATGGATGCTGTCTTTCTGAGACACCGCTCCCTAAAGATAGAAACATAGAAAACCTACAGCACAATACAGGCCCTTCGGCCCACAAAGTTGTGCCGAACATGTTCCTACATTAGAAATTACCAGGCTTACCTACAGCCCTCTATTTTACTAAGCTCCATGTACCTATCTAAAAGCCTCTTAAAAGACCCTATCATATCTGCCTCCACCACTGTTGCCGGCAGCCCATTCCACACACTCACCACACTCTGAATAAAAAACTTACCCCTGACATCTCCTCTGTACCTACTCTCCAGCACCTTAAACCTGTGTCCTCTTGTGGCAACCATTTCAGCCCTGGGGAAAAGCCTCTGACTATCCACACGATCCTTGCCTCTCATCGTCTTGTACACCTCTATCAGGTCACCTCTCATCCTCCATTGCTCCAAGGAGAAAAGGTTGAGTTCACTCAACTTATTCTCATAAGGCATACTCCCCAATCCAGGCAAAATCCTTGTAAATCTCTTCTGCACCCTTTCTATGTTTTCCACATCCTTCCTGTAGTGAGGCGACCAGAACTGAGCACAGTACTCGAAGTGGGTTCTGACCAGGGTCCTATATAGCTGTAACATTACCTCTTGGCTCCTAAATTCAATTCTATGATTGATGAAGGCCAATACACCGTATGCCTTCTTAACCACAGAGTCAACCTGCGCAGCTGTTTTAAGCATCCTCTGGATTCGGACCCCAAGATCCCTCTGATCCACACTGCCAAGAGTCTAACCATTAATACTATATTCTGCCATCATATTTGACCTACCAAAATGAACCACTTCACACTTAACTGGGTTGAACTCCATCTGCCACTTCTCAGCCCAATAGGTGGTCCTATTGTCTATTGTCTATTGATGCTTTACAAAAGCAACTGCACATCCTCTTTCTTAGTATCTACATGCTCAAGCTTTTCAGTCTGCTGCAGGTCATCACTACGATCACTAAGATCCTTTTCCATAGTGAATACTGAAGTAAAGTATTCATTAAGTACCTCTGCTATTTCCTCTGGTTCCATACACACTTTCCCACTGTCACATTTGATAGCTCCTATTCTTTCATGTCTCATCCTCTTGCTCTTCAGATACTTGTAGAATGCCTTGGGGTTTTCCTTAATCCTGCCCAGCAAGGCCTTCTCATGGCCCCTTCTGGCTCTCCTAATTTCCTTCTTATGCTGCTTCCTAGCAGCCTTATAATCTTCTACATCTCTAACATTACCTAGCTCTCTGAACTTTCTGTAAACTTTTCTTTTCTTCTCAACTAGATTTATTACACCCTTTGTACACCATTCCTGTACCCTACCATAACTTCCCTATCTCATTGGAAAATACCTATACACAGCTCTACACAAATATCCCCTGAATATTTGCTACGTTTCTTCCTTACTTTTCCCTGAGAACATCCGTTTCCAATTTAAGCCTCCAATTCCCTGCCTGATAGCCTCATAATTTCCCCTTACCCCAGTTAAATGTTTTTCTAACTTGTCTGTTCCTATCTCTCTCCAATGCTATTGTAAAGGAAATAGAATTATGATTACTATCTCAAAAACGCTCTCCTACTGAGAGATCTGACACCTGACCAGGTTCATTTCCCAATATTAAATCAAGTACAGGCTCTCCTCTTGTAGGCTTATCTACATATTGTGTCAAGAAACCTTCCTGAACACTCCTAATAAACTCCACCCCATCTACACCCCTCGATCTAGGGAGATGCCAATCGATATTTGGGAAATTAAGCTCTCTCATCACGACAACTCTGTTATTATTACACCTTTCCAGGATCTGTTTCCCTATCTGCTCTTCAATATCCCTGTTACTACTAGGCGGCCTATAAAAACATCCAGTAAAGTTATTGACCCCTTCCTGTTCCTAACCTCCACCCACAGAGACTCCGTAAACAATCCCTCCATGGCGTCCACTTTTTCTGCAGCTGTGACACTATCTCTGATCAACAGTGCCATGCCCCCACCTCCCTCCCTGTCCTTTCTGAAACATCTAAAACCCAGCACTTGGTAACCATTCCTCTCCCTGAGCCATCCAAGTCTCTGTAATGGCCACCACATCATAACTTCAAGTACTGATACATGCTGTAAGCTCATCTGCTTTGTTCACAATACTCCTTGCGTTAAAATAGACACATCTCAAGCCTTCGGTCTGAGCATGTCCCTTCTCTATCACCTGCCTATCCTCCCCCTCTCACTGTCTACAAGCTTTCTCCATTTGTGAGCCAACCTCCTCTTCCCCAGTCTCTTCAGTTCAGTTCCCACCCCCCCCCCAACAATTCTAGTTTAAACTCTCTCCAGTAGTCTTAGCAAACCTCCCCGCCAGGATATTGGTTCCCCTAGGATCCAAGTGTAACCTGTCTTTTCTGTACAGGTCTTACTGTCACGTGGCACAGGCAGTAATCCCGAGAATACTACCTTTGCAATCCTGTTTCTCAACTTCCTTCCTAATTTCCTGTAGTCTTTTTTCAGGACCTCTTCCCTTTTCCTACCTATGTCATTGGTACCAATATGTACCACGACCTCTGGCTGTTCTCCCTCCCACCGCAAGGTATCTTGGACGTGATCAGAAAGATCCCAGACCCTGGCACCTGGGAGGCAAACTATCATCTGAGTTTCTTTTCTGCTTCCTCAGAATTGCCTGTCTGACCCCCTAACTATAGAGTCCCCTATCACTACTGCCTTCCTCTTCCCTTCCCTACCCTTCTGAGCCACAGGGTCAGACTCTGTGCCAGAAGCACGGCCACTGCCACTTCCCCCAGGTCGGCTGTCCCCACCAACAGTACTCAAACAGGAGTACTTATTGTCAAGGGGTACAACCACAGGGGTACTCTCTGGTAACTACTCTTCCCCTTCCCTCTCCTGACTGTGACCCACTTGTCTGTCCCCTGTGGCCCCGGTGTAACTCCTCTCTATCACTTCCTCGCTCTCCCTGACTAGGCGAAGGTCATCAAGCTGCATCTCCAGTTCCATAACTTGGTCCCTCAGGAGCTGCAGCTCCACACACCGGGTGCAGCTATGCCCATCTGGGAGGGTGGGAGACTCCAGGACCCCCCACATCTGACACTAGGCACAGAAAACTGGCCTCACACACATGCTTCCTACCACATCTTGTCCTGTTACTGCCTAAGCCCTAGCATTCTGCTGCCTCTCACTCCACTGCCCATTGGATATGGCTGCCTTCTTTTTAAACCTTTCATGCTCTATTGGCTGATGTCATGCGCCTGCGCAGTCTCACCTCTCCTTTACCCGAGTAGTTAAAAAAAAACTCCCTTCACTCCGAAAAAATCAGCAGTTCACTCGCAGCCTTCTTGCTCCAAGTTAAAAGCCATTGAAGATTCCTAGGTACTTGTTCTGGGCACTTTGTAGGCTAGTACCCAAGATGGACCTGACTAGATTTACAACCTTCTGCAGCTTCTTTCGGTCCTGTGCAGTAGCCCTGCCATACCAGACAGTGATGCAGCCTGTCAGAATGCTCTCCAAGGTACAACTATAGAAGTTTACATGCCAAATCTCTTCAAACTCCTAATAAAGTATAGCCGCTGTCTTGCCTTCTTTATAACTGGCATGATAATGCTCCCAATTCTGATGTTCCTGATGAAGGATCTCAGCTCAAAACATCAACTGTTTATTCCCCTCCATAGATGTTTCCTGACTTGCTGTCTCCAGCACTTTAAGTGTGTTGCTTAAGATCTCCAACATCTGCAAGAATCTCTTATGTTTGGAATATACACTAAGCATGATATGATGTATGATAGTTACTCATGTGTGGTTGAAACTGAATACAAATCCTTTAAATCAACTGGACTTTCTATTACAACTTTAATGTGGTTAATGTATTTGCTGCTGTAAAAAAATTTACTAAACAAAATGTATACATCACTTTATAGATAGACAAGATTGAAGGTGATAATAGAATCCTGAGAAAATGAACTGTCTATTTTGATAGGTGAAAGCTCATCTCATAAAAATGGGTATTTTGAATTCTATGAATATTTTCCTTCGACAAGAAATTGACCGAATGCAGAAGGTTATTACAATGCTTCGGCTCTGCCTGGGTGACTTACAGCTGGCTATAGAGGGAACCATTATCATGAGTGAGGTCAGTATTATAATGTAATAAACAGAAGCAAGCGTAGAACATTCAACCGCTCATGAAATCAATAAAAAGCTGCATATAGTATGTTTAAAATACTCAGCAGGTTTATGCAGCTTTCATGGAAAAAGAAACAGATAACCTTTCGGGATGAAGATCTTTCATCAAAACAAAGATACAGAAAATCGGTTTTAACTTCACAAAATGTGGTGAACTACATATACCTGTCTGGACACGCCACCCCCCCGCCCCCCCCCCCCCCGCTGACTGCTCCTGTGGCTCCTCCCACAGACCCCGGTATAAAGGCAATTGGAGGCTCTGCTCCTTCCTCAGTCTCCAGGATGTTGTGTGTGGTCGCTTGCTACTTGTGCTTTCTTCCAGCCAATAAAAGCCTACCTTAACTCACGTCTCAGAGTTATTGATGGTGCATCAGTTTTATTGGCTGGAAAATCTGCAGATATTGCAGATCTAAAGCAACACGCACAAATTGCAGGACCTGAAGAAGGGTCTCAGCCCGAAACATCAACTGTTTACTCTTTTCCATAGATGCTACCTGGCCGGTTGAGTTCCTCCAGCATTTTGTGTGTGTTACTTCATTTTTAGCTTGCAGTGATTTTTAAAAATTATGAATGCCAATTATTCAAAGTTCAATGTAACTGAGGTGCAAGTCCTGAGGCACCTGTACCTTCTACCTGATGGCAGCAAAAGAAAAGAGTATGGCTTGGCTGGTGAGGATCTCTGATGATGGATACTGCTTTTCTATGGCAATGTTTCATGTTGACGTGCTCAATGTTAGGAGGGTTTTGCTCGTGATGTACTGGGCTGAATCCACTATCTTTTACAGTGGATACACTACCTTATCTGGCAATTACCATGATTTCTCCATTCTCCAATGGTTAATTGTGCCAGTGGTCATAACAGTGGCACATCTAGTAGACTGTACCTCACAACAACAGCATCCTGGGTTCATTCCTGACCTTGAGTGCTAGCTGTGTGGAGTTCTCTCTGTGACCACTAGGGTTTCCTTCAGGGTCTCCAGTTTACTCCAACATCCCAAAGACACATTGGTTGGGAGATTAATTGGCTACTGTAAATTGCCCTTAGTGTGTAAGTGAGTGGTAGATTCTGGGGAGTTGATGGGATTATGGAAAGGATAAAATGTGATTAGTGTAAATAGATGCTTGATGGTTTGCAGAAACTCTGCACAGAAGAGCCAGTTTCCAAGTTGTATGACTCTATATGAAACTCCATAACCATCTGCATTTCCTCATTGTATAAAGTCAAGTTAGCAGCAGATTGTATAGCTCATGATGCTAGTTCAAAAGCCATAAAAAAGTGAAGGGAATTGTTTTGTAACGGTTATGTTCCAGAACCCTGCAAGTTCAAATTTGACTGCTACATCTAGGGAATTTAAATTAATACAAAAGATAATAGAAGACAAACAACAATAGACCCAGCAATGATCCCTGCAGACTGCACTAATCTCAGGCCTCCAGTCAGAGAGGCAATCATTTAATATCACTCTCTAGCTTCTCCCACAAAGCCAATGTCAAATCCAATTAACAACCTCATCTTGAATGCTGGGTGACTGAACCTCCTTGATCGACCTTCCATGCAGGACCTTGTCAAATCCCTTGCTGAAGTTCACGTAGGCAACATTCACTGTCTAGCCTTCATCAACTTTCCTGGTAATTCCTTGAAAAGTTCTATAAGATTGGTTAGACACAATCTACCATGCACAAACCTTTGCTGACTGTCTTTAATCAGTCCAGGTCTATCCAAATACTCAAATATCCAGTCCCTTAGAATACCTCCCAATAATTTTCCCACCACTGATATCAGGCTCACTTTCCTATAATTTCCTGGTTTATTTTTAGAGCAGAACAACATTGGCTATTCGCCAATCCTCTGGTACTTCACTGTAAATTAGGATGATTTAAATATCTCTGGTAGAACCCTGACAATTTCTGCACTTGCCTCCCACAGGGTCCAAGGGAACACATTGTCAGGCCCTGGGGATTTATCCAGCTTAAGTTGCCTTAGAACAACAAACATCTCCTCCTCTAATCTGTACAGGTCCATGAAGTTGATGCCGCTTTGCCTTTCTCCTGTAGACTCTGTGTCTGTCTCCTAAGTGAATACAGATGCAAAAAATTCTTTTAAGATCTCCCCAAAACTCTTTTGGCCCCCACCTAGGATTACCATTCCGCTCTTCCAGAGGATCAATTTTGTCCCTTACAATCATTTTGCTCTTAACCTATGTGTAGACGACCTCAGGATTCTCCTTCACCTTGTCTGCTAGGGCAACTTCATGCCTTCTTTTAGCCATCCTGGTTTCTTTCTTAAGTGTTCTCTTGCATTTCTTATACTCCATAAGCACTTCATTTGTTCCTCCTTGCCTATACCTACTATGCACCTCCTTTTTTCTTCTTAACCTCAATATCCCTTGTAAACCAAGGTTCCCTACACCTGTCCTCTTTACCTTTTATTCTGGCAGGCACATACAAACTTTGTACTCCCAAAATTTCACTTTTGAAGGCCACCCACTTACCAAATACACCTTTGCCAGATGCTTTCTGATACCATCAAAATAGGCCTTTCTCCAATGTAGAAATAATGTACAAACTTAATAGGCATTTTGCACCAGTCTCCACTGTGGAAGACACTAGCAGTATGCCAGAAATTGTAGTATTGGGGACAGAAGTGATTGTAGCTGTTAGTACTAAGTAAAAGGAGCTTGGGAAGCTGAAAGGTCGTCATTTTCACTTATCTGGCATTCCTCAGGTCCCAAAAGTGCCGGATCATAAAAGGTTGACTTGTACAAGTAAGATACTAGCATTGATATAAGAATGGCTGATTGTCAGGAGGCAAAGAGTGGGAATAACAGGAACCTTTTCTGGTTGTCTGCCAATGATTAGTGGTGTTTCAGAAGGGTCAGTATTGGGCCCACTTCTTTACACATTTTCATCGGTGATTTGGATGAAGGGATTAATGGCTTTGTGGCTAAGTTTGCAGCTGATATGACGATATGTGGAGGGGCAAGTACTTTTGAAGAAGTAGGAAATTTGCAGAAGGACTTAAACAGATTAGCAGAATGAACAAAGAAATGACAAATGGAATATAGTGTAGGGAGGTGCATGGTCATGTACTTTGGTAGAAGGAATAATTGCATAGATTATTTTCAAAATATGAAGAGATTTCAGAAATCAGTGGTGCAAAGGGACTCATGAGTCCTCACACAGGATTGCCTAAAGGTTAACTTGGAGGTTGAGTTGATGGAAGGAGGTTACATTCAATGTTAGCATTAATTTTGAGAATATAGAGCAAGGATGTAATGCTGATGGTTTATATGGTCAGTCTGCACTTGGAGTATTATGAGCAGTTTACACCTTATCTAAGAAAGGATGTAGCCTTATAGAAGAGGTGCACAAGGAAGATCCTGGGAATGAAATGGTTAATGTATGATGAGCATTTGATGGCTCTGGACCTACACTTGTTGGAGGGGGGAATCTCTTTGAAACCTATCGAATATTGAAAGGCCTAGATAGAGTGGATGTGGAGGGTACGTTTCCTACATTGGCACAGCCTCAGAATAGAAGCGCATCCCTTTAGAACAAAGATGAAGAATTTATTTAGTCAGAGGGTGGTGAATCTATGGAATTAATTGCCATGTTCCTGTAAGTCATTGGGTATATTAAAGCGGAGTTTGATAGAGTCTTGATTAATCAGGGCATCAAAAGTTACAGGGAGAAGGCAGGAGAATGGGATTGAGCAGGGTAATAAATTAGCCATGATGGAATGGCATAGCAGACTCAATGGGTCAAATGACCTAATTCTGCTCCTATGTCTTATGGGACCTCCCCTGTGACCACAGGAGATGCAAAGATCTTGATCAAGGCTCCAGTAATCTCATCTTTTGCCTCTCTCAAGAAATCTTGATTCTCCAGTCATGGGGAAAGACTGAGTCCATTTGCCCAATCTGTGCCCCTGATGAGTTTATGCACCTCTGTGATATCACCTCTTATTTATTTATTTGGTAAATTTAGAGATGGAGATACAGTATGGAACAGACCCTTTCAGCCCTCTGAGTCACTCTGCCCAGCAACCCACTGATTTAACCCTAGTCTAATTAAAGGACAATTTACAATGACCAATTTACCTACTAACCAGTATGTCTTTGGAGTAAGTGTGTGAAGAAACCGAACATCCAGAGTAAACACACATGCATGCAACTTCCTTAACAAGGACACCGGAATTGAACTCCGATGCCCTGAGCTGTAATAGTATCATGCTAACTGCTACACTACCATGGCATCCTACATTCCAAAGAATAAAGTCCTATCCTGCTCAATCTCTTCAACTATCTCCTCCAGATTCTGGTAACATTCTTATCAATCTTTTCTGCACTTTCCAGCTTAATGACATCTTTCCTAGAGCAGGCTATCCAGAGCCAAACACAATGTTCTATATGTGGCCTCATCCACATCTTGTAAAATGTCTTGTTTTTCTAGGGATCAGCTGCCTTCCTGTACCATCTGTGGCCCTCACCCATCTGCATATGATGCCATTTTAATAGAGCAATGTCAGCAAGCTATACTTGGCTTGCTGAATGGAGGGAGAACCTCCAGCTGAGGCTAAGAGGGGAAATCTATGGGAGGTATTTGTGCTTATATGCCCATCTGTTGCAGTTTTGTACTGGTAAAGTTAACAGGAAACTTCCAGGCCTAATTATTTATTTTGTAAAGATTTTGTAAATCATTTGAATAAAAATTTTTACTAGACTCCAAAAAATATGGGGATGTTTTCATTGTGGTGATGTTAGGAACTCTAGCAAATCTCAGTGCTGTTCAAAGGATTTAGAAACAAAAGCCATGTCTTATATCTGGCCAGTGACTTCCTGGAAGTTAAGGCTGTTGCAGTTTAGGTTGTTGAATTTTAGGAAATCTGTCAAAAACCTAAATGATTAAAAATAAGATAGAACCTTAAGAAAGTGTACGACTTGCAACAGCTGAAGGAGAACACTATCTCATTCCTGAAACACCTGCTTCCTTCTCAACAGCAGGTGAATTTGCTTTGCAGTTGGAATCGTAATATTTCTCTTTCTCTTTCTTGTTTTAAAGTTTGTGAAAAGCTGCATAGCGATTAAGTATTACATAAATGTGCAACTGGGAGAATCCTTGATTTTCTTGAAACTCAATGCCTTTGTAATTGCAGAACTTAATTGATGCCTTGGACAATATGTACGATGCTCGTGTCCCTCAGGGGTGGAAGAGGATTTCCTGGGCTTCCTCTACCTTAGGATTTTGGTTCACAGAACTCCTTGAGAGAAACACACAATTTTCTTCCTGGATTTTTGAGGGCAGACCTAATGTCTTTTGGATGACAGGTTTTTTCAATCCCCAGGGTAGGTACTAACAATTCAAGGAACAGTACATCATGATCTAAAATGTAAAGCAGTGCTGCAAATGTATTTTTTGCATAATCTGATGCCTCATCTTTTTTTCCTCCAGTCTTGCTGAAGGGTCTTGGCCCAAAACATCGACTGTACTCTTTTCCAAAGATGCTGCCTGGCTTGCTGAGTTTTTCTAGCATTTTGTGTGTGTTACTTGATTTCTAGCATCTGCAGTTTTTCTCATCTGTATTTTTGCATAATCATTTGTAGTAAATGCTTGGCTTCAGCAGCATCTTTCAAAATGAGGCAATGATGAGGTGTGTCTAGGTGGGGCAATGGAACGTCACAAAGCACTTTACAGGAATGTTACCAAAATTATAAATCAACTGTAATTAAGATAGTATCGGTTTGGGATTTAATGTAGACCTGTGCGAACAGGGGTGATGGATAGATAATTAAGAAACAGCAAAGTTTTAGTCAAGTTTATGAAGCCCACAAAATGATTTTTGCAGTGGTAAAATATACAGATAACACTGGCCTGAATGAGTTTTGACATTAAATGAGCTGAGTGGATTTGGCTGAAAATTCATTTCAAGGCAAAGTTAGATGCCAAGGTTGCAAACAATCTAATTCAACCATAATCAGCGGCAGTAAGAAAGGAATGTTTTCAATACATAAGGAATACAGTTTGCAGCCATATTTAAATTTGTGAGATGGAGCTTGGTCTATGTGAATTGGCTACTGCATTTTTTATATTGTAAATGGTTATTCTTCAGAAGTCTTTCATTGATTCTGGAGCCTTTGGCTATCTTGAAAGGAACTGAAAAAATAGTAGTCTTCCTTTCTTCCAGTGGAATGCTTCAGTGTAGATGGCCAAGTACAGATTCCCACAGGTACCTACAAATTACAATTTGCTCTGGAGAAATTTGAATCTCAATCAGAGCTGGAATAAATTGCCCCAATATCCTATGGCAAAAATTTTCTAAGTGAACAGAACCAACATGTGTTTATGTTAGGATTTCACCAGTAAAAGCAGCAAATCAAAATTTAGCAACATTACAAAGAAAATTACAATATATTCAGCAGACCTAAAGAGAGAGAAAAACAGCTAACATTCAGGATGATATCCTTTGATTAACTGGGAAAAGTTAAAATAAAACAAGATTTAAGATGCAGCAAAAATGTGGGAGGGTAGAGTGAACAAAAACAAAAAGAGGATTTCAGAGCATATAGGAGGTTAAATGATTGCAGGGATGATGGTACAAAGCCAAAGAAGTTGGTGATGGGATGTGTCTAACAAAAAATGAATCTTAAAAGGAAGTAATTTGAAATAAGAGGATTATTGGTGATTGTTGAACTCTGTGATGATTCCAGAAGGCTTTAAGTGTGCTCAGTCAGAAGATGACATGCTGTTCATAGAGCTCAGGTTTCACAAGAAAAGACAAAGATGTGTTATATACATCTGGCCTTGAGGTTTCCATCTTTGCACAGTCATTCCTCTTTCCCTGCTCTGCAAATTTGGTTAATCTCTTAACTATTTCCAGTTCTAGAAGAATAATATTGATTTGAAATGTTAACTTTTTCTCTATTGATATTGCCTAACTTATGCATGGGCGGAGCATTGGCTGGTCGGCAGAAAACCGAATGGGAATAAAGGGATTCTATTCTGGCTCTCTGCTGGTTACCAGTGGAGCTTCACAGGGGTCGGTGTTGCGACTGCAGCTCATTATGATGTATGTCAATGATTTGGACTATGGAATTTGTGGCTAAATTTGCCGATGATACAATGATTGGTGGAGGAGTGGGTAGTGTTGAGTAAACAGAGAGCTTGCAGAGAGACTTGGATAGTTTAGGGGAATGGGCAAAGAAGTGGCAAATGAAATATAATGGTCATGCACTATGGTGGAAGAAATAAATGGGCAGATTGTTATTTAGATAGGGAGAGAATTCAAAATGCAGAGATGCAAAGGGACTTGGGAGTCCTTGTGCAAGATACCCTAAAGGTTAACCTCCAGGTTGAGTCGGTTGTGAAGAAGGCAAATGCAATTTTGGCATTCATTTCTAGAGGTATAGAATATAAGAGCAGGGATGTGATGTTGAGGCTCTATAAAGTACTGGTGAGACCACACTTGGAGTATCGTGTGCAGTTTTGGGCTCATTATTTTAGAAAGGATATACTGACATTGGAAAGGGTTCAGAGAAGATTCACAAGAATGATTCTAGGAATGAAAGGGTTACCCTATGAGGAAAGTCTGGCAGCTCTTGGGCTGTATACCAACACATACTCCACTCTCCCCTCCTACCCCTCCTCATAGCCCCCCACCCTGGTGTTGTGACTACACCCCTCACACACCTGAAACCATAACAGTGGGCTTCACAGCTGGACAGGTGAGAAGACAGCTGAAACATCTCCACCCAAGCAAGGCTGCAGGCCCAGATAGTGTCAGCCCCAGGATGCTCAAAGCCTATGCCCCCCAGTTATGTGGAGTACTTCACCATGTCTTCAACCTGAGCCTGAGTCTCCAGAAGGTTCCTGCGCTGTGGCAGATGCCCTGCCTTGTTCCTGTACCGAAGAACTGTGCCCCAGTGGCTCCAAAGACTACGGACCGGTGGCATTGACCTCCCACATCATGAAGACCCTGGAGAGACTTGTTCTAGAGCAGCTCCAGCCTATGGTTAGGTCACACTTAGACCCCCTCCAGTTCACCTATCAGCCTAGGAGTTGAGGATGCCATTGTCTACCTGCTGAACCGTGTCTACGCCGCCTGGACAAGCCAGCGAGCACTGTGAGGGTCACGTTTTTTGACTTCTCCAGTGTGTTCAACACCATCTGCCCTGCTCTGCTGGGCGAGAAGCTGACAGTGATGCAGGTGGATGCTTCCCTGGTGTCATGGATTATTGATTACCTGACTGGCAGACCACAGTACGCGCGCTTGCAACACTGTGTGTCAGACAGAGTGGTCAGCAGCACTGGGGCTCCACAGGGGACTGTCCTGTCTCCCTTTCTCTTCACCATCTACACCTCGGACTTCAACTACTGCACAGAGTCTTGCCATCTTCAGAAGTTTTCTGAGAACTCTGCCATATTTGGATGCATCAGCAAGGGAGATGAGGCAGAGTACAGGGCTACGGTGGGAAACTTTGTCACATGGTGTGAGCAGAATTATCTGCAGCTTAATGTGAAAAAGACTAAGGAGCTGGTGGTGGACCTGAGGAGGGCTAAGGCATTGGTGACCTGTTTCCATCCAAGGGATCAGTGTGGACATGGTGGAGGATTACAAATATCTGGGGATACCAATTGACAATAAACTGGACTGGTCAAAGAACACTGAGGCTGTCTACAAGAAGGGTCAGAGCTGTCTCTATATCCTGAGGAGACTGAGGTCCTTTAACATCTGTCGGATGATGCTGAGGATGTTCTACGAGTCTGTGGTGGCCAGTGCTATCATGTTTGCTGTTGTGTGCTAGGGCAGCAGGCTGAGGGTAGCAGACACCAACAGAATCAACAAACTCATTCGTAAGGCCAGTGATGTTGTGGGGGTGGAACTGGACTCTCTTGACAGTGGTGTCTGAAAAGAAGATGCTGTCCAATTTGCATGCCATCTTGGACAATGACTCCCATCCGCTCCATAATGTACTGGTTAGGCACAGGAGTACATTCATCCAGAGACTCATTCCACCGAGATGTAACACTGAGCGTCATAGGAAGTCATTCCTAACTGTGGCCATCAAACTTTACAACTCCTCCTTCAGAGTGTCAGACACCCTGAGCCAATAGGCTGGTCCTGGACTCATTTCCACTTGGCATGATTAACTTATTATTATTTAATTATTTATGGTTTTATATTGCTATACTTCTTCACTATTCTTGGTTGGTGCGACTGTAACAAAACCCAATTTCCCTCAGGATCAATAAAGTATGTCTGTATTCCCTGGCGTTCAGGAGAATCTCATAGAAACATTCTGAATGTTAAAAGGCCTGAACAGATTAGATATGGCAAAGTTATTTCCCATGGTAGGAGATACTAGGACAAGAGGGCATGACTTCAGGATTGAAGGGTGTCCTTTTAGAACTGAGATGCAGAGAAATTACTTTAGTCAGAGGGTGGTAAATCTGTGGAATTTGTTGCCATGAGTGGCTGTAGAGACCAAGTCATTGGGTGTATTTAAGACTGAGATAGATAGGTTCTTGATTAGCCAGGGCATCAAAGGGTATGGGGTGAAGGCAGGGGAGTGGGGATGACTGGAAGAATTAGATCGGCCTTTGATTGAATGGTGGAGCAGACTTGATGGGCCAAATGGCCTACTTCTGCTCCTCTATCTTATGGTCTTATTGAGTATTTCCAGCATTTTTAAAATTTCAGCATCACAGCATTTCACTTTTAAAGAAATAAGTTGTGTTTATTTTGTCTACAGGGTTCTTAACTGCAATGAGGCAGGAAGTAACACGAGCACATAAAGGTTGGGCACTGGATAGTGTCACTCTGCACAATGAAGTAACAAAACTGATGAAAGAAGATATCAAAGTACCACCTGTAGTATGTATGCTTTTATTTATGGCCTTGAGTTAGTTCCATGTATAAAAGTTAAATTCAGATTGCAAAGAGAGGAGGAAACCTGAACATTGTGCTTTAAGTTTTCTTTAATAAAGATGGCCCTGTTTGCTCATATCATGGGGCTTTTAAAATGTCAAACACTAAGAAACTAATGCACCAGGTTTGATCTTCCAGAATTCATTCACGGTGGGGGGAGGGTTGTTGTGAGTATCACTTCAATATAACCACTATGTTCGAGAGAGCAAAGAGGAAGAACAGGGAACCACAGGTCACTTAACCCAATATCAACAGCATGGAACCTTATTTTAATACATTTAACCATCTATAGCCAATTTTGATCTATTTTTCCAAATTGCCTTAGGATCCATTAGTTGTAACCTTTTGAATCAATTTCCCATGAGGAATCATGTAAAGATCTAACTGAAGTCCATGTAAGTTACATCAATCACACTACCCTAATCAATACATTTTGTTAGCTCTGAAATTTTTAAGCTAATTCATTATGACAGATTTCTCTCAATTATTTTAAATAAGCAAGTGATTGCAGAAGCAGGAACCTGGAGCAAGATAATGAAATGTGGAACAAACTCAGTAGTTGAGCAGCAAGAAGATAGCCAATGGGTCAAAACATTCTTCACAATTTTTGACTAAGCCCTTCCTTCCAAATGTAAATTTGTTCTATCCCTGCTGCCTTCCTTGGATAAAGTTGCCACTTAGTCTGTCTTTAGTGTCTGGCACTTTACCTGTGGCCAGTGAATATTTAAAAATGTCTGAAGATGGTGAAAGCAAGTTTAGTATTAATTTTCAAATGAAAATTGGATATATGTGAGGAAAAAATTGCAAGGCTATAGGAAAGGAGCTGAATTACACTATCTGGGTAACTTGTCAAAGACTCCATGCATGTATATTGTATTATTCATTGATCATTAATGGAATAACCACTTTGTAAAGTGTAAATTTCACCAGCTTTCTTTCTCTAGTGTTCTACACATTCAACCTCTGCATGCTTGCTTGGCAGGATGGAGTATATATCCATGGTCTTTACCTTGATGGTGCGGGTTGGGATAGGAGAAACACAAGGCTGACTGAACCTACTGCAAAGGTTCTGTTTACAATGGTACCCGTCATCTATATATTTGCCATCAATTCTACAGCACCTAAGGATCCCAAACTGTACATCTGCCCAGTCTACAAGAAGCCCCAACGTACTGACCTGATGTTTGTCACTGCCCTCTGCCTGAAAACAGTTCAGCCACCTGACCACTGGATCCTGAGAGGAGCAGCCCTGCTCTGTGACATCAAGTAGAACAGTATGTTTAAAGCCAGTGTGGGATTCCAAAATAATTTATGGTGTTTGAACTTGAAATGTGAGTTATTAGCATTTATATTTATGACACTATATGATTATAGTAAAGAGAATAACAAATATTATAATTATATTGTGCCTTAAAAATGTAAATATAAATGCATTGTTCTTTAACATTTAATAAACTACATTTTTGAGCTATACAGTGTTTTAACCCTCAATCCAGTTATTTTGTGATTCACTGACTTATAAGCAAACAAGAAAAAAATGGCACAAACGCAGAATCAAATCAGGAAAACAAAGTCTAGTCAGCGTAGCACTATAGGTGAGGTTGCTTGCCAGGTCCTCATTTGAGATATTCATCATTACCACGAGGACTTGGCAGAGGTTTTAGTCAAACAACGTCCGGGCTCCAGGTACACTTATTTTATCACAAAATCACAAGTCAGATAGAAGCTATTTCCAGAAAAATACCCAGTTGCAGAAATTTTTTAATTTCGCCACATTCCATATTTTTTTCTTCCTGTGTGTGTGTATTCCTAGTTTCTAAACAATGCTTGCTTGAAACAGACCTTGCTATTTAAAGCAATCATGTTTGTCAGTGTAAATATTACAAACCCCATTTCCAGAAAAGTTGGGATATTTTCCAAAATGCAATAAAAGCAAAAATCTGTGATATGTTAATTCACGTGAACCTTTATTTAACTGACAAAAGTACAAAGAAAAGATTTTCAATAGTTTTACTGACCAACTTAATTGTATTTTGTAAATATACACAAATTTAGAATTTGATGGCTGCAACACACTCAACAAAAGTTAGGACAGAGGCATGTTAGAGGTGTATATGATGAGCGGCATTGATTGTGTGGATAGTCAGGGGCTTTTTCCCAGGGCTGAAATGGCTAACGTGAGAGGGCACAGTTTTAAAGTGCTTGGAAGTAGGTACAGAGGAGATATCAGGAGTAAGATTTTTTTTATGCAGAGAGTGGTGAGCACGTGAAATGGGCTGCTGGTGACAGGGGTGGAAGCGGATACAATAAGGGTATTTTAGGAGACTCTTGGATAGGTACATGGAACTTAGAAAAATAGAGGGTTATGGGTAACCCTAGGCAATTTCTGTGGGCCTGTATTGTGCTGTAGGTTTTCTGTTTCTATGTTCTTTGCCTGACTCTTTCATGAATATTGTTATTTGCATTTTTCACAATATGGCAGGCTATTCAGCTTGAGTTCTCCTAGCAACCCTTCAGTGTGATTCCTGCAATTATTTCCTTGCAACATGTTCTCTTAAAGATGTCGATCAACTCTTCAATTCTCCTGCAACCCATGTTGATGTAATATATAGTACCCCATTCATCTGCTAACCAGTGTGTATTTGGGTTATGAGAGGAACTCCACATGGTTACAAGGCAAATGTGCAAAACACCCTATGAACAGCAGAGATCAGGATAAAATCTGGGTCATGGATTTTTGATATAGCAAACTAGCCATTGCTGCATGTTGTCATGGGTTGTTTCATTTGTTGAGGGGTTGTAATTTATATTGATCATTGTGTAATCATCAGTAAACAATCCCTCTTAGCTTCAAATAGAAGGAATGTCATTAATAAAGAAGCTGAAGATGATTGTTTCTTGGACCCTGTCCTGAAGAACTCCATCAATGGGGCTGGAGTAATTCACCATGCAATAATAAACATCTCTCTTCAAACAAGATATTTTACTGCAACAAAAGCAAAATATTTCAGACGCTGCGAATCAACTGTTGGAAGTACCCAGGTTGGCCAAGGCTGAAGGAGGAGGAATAATCCGAATTTAAAGTAAATTACCTTTTAAATTCTTATTTTTGGAATCCTTAAATTATAATCCTGTCATGGCTATTACCAGAATTCAGCTGTTTTGTTCTGCCTATAATTAATTTGGCTCCAAATGCTTTATAAGCTCTTTAATTTTAACTTGGCTACTTTTCCCTGCTGTACCTTACACACCAATACGCTACAAGTGTCCTTTTCTGATACAATCTCGTTTCAAACTTGCATGTATCAAATTTTGTAAAACATTGAATTAATATCTGAACAGTTCAAAGTGACAATTTTTTTGTGAACTCACAACAGTGTCTATAAAAGTAAACACTGTAGGTTTGATAATGTCTAATGTTTGCTGATAGCAGCTGAATTTTTTCTTAGTCACTATTAACATAAAGATATCTGTTAACAACAATGTCTGTTGGTCACAGAGAGCTAGGTTGATAGATTATTTTTTGCATTCAGATTTATTGCTTATATAATGCTCTTTTGTAACTAAAGGAATGTTAAGTCTAAAACACTGGTGGACTGACAGACAAGTGACCATTACAGTGTTTATTTGATTTCTAAAGGTATTCTGAACGTTGTTCATGAATGAGTTGCGTGAATGAAAGAAATCAGGCTGATGCATTAGCATGAAGACAAAAGATCAGAGTTTGTCTGTCTCTGTGTGTCTCTTTCTATAGTTATGATCGTATTTATTGAGGTATCTTCCCCAGGTTCTTTGGACTTTGCTGAGACCAACAATTTTCGAGTGACAAGGACCCAAAGTGGTTTCATGAGTGAACAAGAATTCAGAATTCCCCCAACAACAGTAACCATTAAGTGGTGACTGAGAATCATGAGCCCTGAAATCTTTGTGACTGACTGCATAATATTTTATGTGTTCTTGAGCTTTTTTATGATAATAAATTAGGCTTCAATTATTTGTTGTGTTTGTACGCTTATTGCCATATAGCCTGGACACAAACAGTTTGGGTCTAATCAACCCAGCCCATTTCACATGTCCGGTAGCACTGTGTGCAAGTTACTGAAATAATAAACAGAGACCTAGATTATTGACCCAGGGACATGAGCTTTAATTCAAGTAATTAAATAAATGTGGAAGCTAATATTAATGGTGACCAAGAAACCTCTGGTTCCCCTACAGCCTCCTGCTTTACTTACGAAGGGGAATTCTCCATCCTTACCTGGTCCAACTTATATATGACTCCAAATACATCAATACAGCTGACTCTTAGTTGCCTACTCATGTGGCAAATCTTTTGGTTTAGGACAGGGGTCTGCAACCTGCGGCTCTTTCATCTCTTGTGCTGCGGCTCCCTGTGGCTTTGGAAAATAAATGATGAGTATTTAATTAAAATGTATTTTATGTTAGTTTTTGAAATGCAATTCTAAATTTGAAGATTATGGTGATCTTGTACAATCTAAATAAAACTTGTTTTTTGTCGCTATTAATATAAGTCACCACTGCCAATGCCTGACACCCGCCAGTGCGCGATTTCTTTAATTTTTCGATCCAAGGTAGGCTAACTATGGAGAATTCTAAAAAAAGAAAAATGACTGAAGAAAACAGAACGCTTAATGATACGTGGGCAGATACATTTGCTTTCACTGCTGACAAGACTGGTTTACCAGTATTCTTAATATGCAATGAGAAGCTAGCAAACAACAAAAAGTCAAAAGTCGCAAGACATATCCAGAATAAACACACAGCCTTTGCTCAAAAATATCCGGATGGAGATGAGAGAAAAAAAGCCGTTTCGGAACTGATGCGGAAGGTTGATCTGAGCAAAAATCATTTCAAGAAGTGGATGAAGTCTGGAAAATCAACGACATATGCTAGTTTTGTTGCCGCTCAGGAAATAGCCAGGCATGGGAAGCAGTTTACAGATGGTGAATATATAAAAGAATCTTTCATTAAGATTTCAGAACATCTATTCACAGACTTTAAAAAGAAGAGTGAAATTGTGCAGAAAATCAGGGATATGCTCCTCTCTGCAAAGACTGTCAAAGACAGAACCATAAAAATGGCAGAAGACATCACAAGACAGCAAATTAAAGACATCAATTCAGCTGTTACCTACTCGATTGCCTGGACGAGTCTAAAGACAAAGGTGATATTGAACAAATAGCGCTGTTCTGCCGGTATGTAAGCTCTGCCGAGCCACAGGAAGAAATGATTGAGTTGATACCTCTGAAAGGCCAAACACGGGGGGAGGACATCTGTAAGGCTGTCTTGAATTGTTAAAGAGCCAAAGTAATAAAGACCACCCACCTGGTGTCAGTAGCTACTGATGGGGCACCAAGTACGACAGGAGCGCACAAGGGATTTGTGGCTTTACTGCAGAAGTCGCTGGGCAGAAAGCTGCAGAATTTTCACTGCATCTTCCACCAAGTGGCACTGTGTGCTCAAACATTTCCTCCGGAATGCACAGAAGTAATGGATGTTGTCATTCAGATTGTCAATAAAATAATGGCAAAAAGTTTAAATCACCGTCAATTCCATTTGTTACTGGACGAGCTGGAAAGTGCATATTCTGATCTCCTGCTGCACAACAAAGTCCGGTGGCTGTCAAGAGGAGAGGTGCAGAAACTATTTACCGCAGGTCTGGAAGAAGTGAAAACTTTCCTGGGCAGCAAAGGGCTCACCTTTCCCGAGCTGGAACAGCCAGAGTGCCTGTAAAAGCTACACTTCATGGTAGACATGACAGCGCACCTGAACACAGCTCTTCAGGGGAAAGGACACACAGCCCTGCACGTGTTGGAGGATGTTTTGGCATTCGAGCGCAAGTTGACAGTGCTGGCCAGAGATTTACAGAAAGGCACATTGTCTCACTTCCCCAATTTGAGAGAGTTCAAACAAACTCACGACATGATAAATTCAGAGTATTTACATTCTGCAATCATTGCAATGCAAACATCATTTGGGAAATGCTTCTGTGAGTTCAAAGAGGAAAAAAAACACATTATCCTTCCCGGTCACTCCCCTAAGCATCGATCCATCCCTACTGAATACGACTGCATTGGCAGGTGTGAGTCAACCTGATCTTGAGATGGAACTGGCCGACATAGCCGACAAAGACATATGGGTGTCAAAGTTTAGACGCTTGACAGCAGACCTTGAAGTTGTTGCCCGTCAGAAGGCCGTTCTTGCTCAAAATCACAGATGGTGATATTGAAAACCTCCCCAAACCGGACAAACTTGTGTTCGAAACATAGAATGCTATCCCCGACATTTATGTAAACATTAAAAAGTATGCGCTTGGAGTCTTGTCAATCTTTGGATCCACATATGTATGTGAGCAGGTGTTCTCCAACATGAACTTTATTAAAAACAAACATTGCGCACACCTCACAGATGACAGCTTGAAGATGAAGGTGACATCATACAGCCCTGATGTACAGATGCTGTGCGCTCAGGTCCAGGAGCATTAACCAAGTATGATAAATATTTTAATTGCCTATTATTTTACGTATATTCAATTTTTTTCATTTTTCAGTGAAATAGTACTTTTATTTTTCAGGTTGACAGCTGGCTGACGTTATTTTTTGTTTGCTGCTGGCGGACAATTTAGGTTCGACGTTTTTCATAAATACAAGGACTCAAATAGATTGAGTATTTTACTTAAAAGTAACCTTCAACCCAACTTCTTTTTTTTGGAGTTCAAAATGTTCTTGTTGCATGCAGAAATGTAATTTCATTTTCTCTGCAGGAGTTCATCAATTTCATAAATGCAACACACTATAGTTTGTTTATACATAGCATAAAGGCAAAAAAAACATTGTATGCAGTGTTATTTCATTTTAAATGTCAAACGGGTTTTGTGGCTCCCAGTGTTTTCTGTGGGAAACGGGTCAAAATGGCTCTTTCAGTGGTAAAGGTTGCCGACCCCTGGTTTAGGATATTGACGATAAATGTTGACCTTGCAACATTCGCATCCTTTAAGATATACTTTATCAAAGCTTTTTATTTAAATGTTTAATTGACTTAATTTACAAATTTTTTTTAGATTTTAAGCTGATCATCTAGCTTAAATTACTAACATACAAAAACACGCTGGAAGATCTCAGCAGGTCAGGCAGCATCCATGGAAATGAACAAGTAATTGACATTTCAGCCTGAGACCCTTCTTGAGGAAAGGGGAAGACACCAAAATAAAAAAGTGGAGGGGTGGGGGAGGTGGATAGCTACAAAGTGATGGGTGAAGCCAGGTGGGTGGGAAGGAATCCGATAGGAGAGGAGTGTGGACCACAAGAGAAAAGAAAGGAGAGACACCAAGTGGAGGTGATAGGCAGGCGAAAAGAGGTTAGAGGCCAGAGTGGGAAATAGAGGAGGGAAAGGGGAGGAATTTTTTTTTAAACCAAAAGGACAAATCAATATTCATGCCATTAGGTTAGAGGTTACCCAGACGGAATACAAGGTGTTACTCCTGCTCCACCCTGAGGGTGGCCTTGCCATGGTACAAGAATTGGCCGTGGACCCACAAGTCGGAACTGGAATGGGAATCCGAATTAAAATGTTTGGCTACCAGGATGTACAACTATAGATTCCCAATTTACACAATTCCTGCAGCTTGGAATTCAAAATCATGGATTGCTGACTAGTCACCAACCTGCTCTCATTTGATCTCAATGGACCTTGGAGTCTTTAGAGACAGACATACAACTGGAAAATCTTCCACTTTTAAACTGAATTAATAATTCTAGTTCTCTCTGTTGGTAACTGCTTTAGTCCTCCCGGTGCTCCAGTTTCTCCCACAGTGCAAAGATGTACTGGTTAGTAGGTTAATCGGCCATTGTAAATTGTCCCACAATTAGGCGAGGGTTAAATCAGGTTGCTGGTGGTGCAGCTGAAAAGGCTGGGAGAGCCTGCACCATCTCAATAAATAAGTATAAATTCCAACTGAAGTACAGGTTAAATAAGTTTATTTTCTATATTTTGAAATTTCAAAAATAAATGCACTGATTTTGAGCACCATATATGAAAACTGGATGAAAATGCTATACAATGTCTCACAATGATCTTTCACTAATTTTGCATACTTAAGTCTTTTCCTATATAGTTATTAAATGCAGAGTAAAGAGGAACCTTTTTGGACAGCATCGCACTTCCAAACATGTTGATTCTTCTTAGGGCTGGTCCTCAGACAGCTCCATGCCTTCAGTGCTTTAATCAGGATCCATTCCTGATTGTGACGGATTAGAGTTTCAAAGCTGAACCTAATCTTGCCCTCTGGAACCTTTCCAAAAGTGAACCAAGTTATTACCACCTTTCAGCACAGCTGGCACTAGCCCACTGCTGCTCAGAAAGCAAGAAATTAAATCAGACATGAGCAATTACAATTATCCTCCGCATTTAAAAAAAAATCAGTATTCCTGCCCAAGGTTGCAATCAAACACAGCACACCTCTAAACATGTACTGAAAAAAAAACTCATTTAGAAAGGATTCAAGTTTTTACAGCAACAACACACCATTGCCACTGACAGAAGAAGCTGCCCAAACTCGAGCCCCGTTTAAAACCACACAATTACTGTAAATAGATGCAGCTAGGATTATTATTGATACTGAAATCCCTTGATGATTATGGGTGCTTGAAACCAGATATAATCATCATGGTTATAGCTTGGTCTCTGCTTCTCAGCCAAAGTTAAACTCATAGTGTCACAGGCCAGACGGATAATCAGCTTCCTGGTTCGATTTGGAGCCCTGTAGTTCAATTTGGGTCGAAACCACTGTATCCCACAATTCCTGTGACCTTGGACAAGAAGCACAGTGTTCATAAGAGGAACAGATTTCAACTCATTGAAGAGATCCTTGACAAAGAGTGCATGAAAAAGTTGACGGATACATGAGATTGTTTTTAGGCTCTCCTCGGTGCTTCCAAAAGCAACTTGCTCCATGTTGATTTCATACATTTCTTTTGGGTTGACAACACTGCCACCCATTAGTATGTGCACACAAGGAATAAATGTCAATGTAAACATGGCCTCTAAATTCTGAAAAACCTCGTCCAGCTCCAGCAGCATTTTCTGAGATTTCTTGCAGTTACTTTGTTCATTTTTTATCGATCGTGATAACACAGAACAGTTATCCTAAAAAGGAAAGATCAAAATGAATGGGTAATCCTTTACACTCAGTTAATGCACTAATACCACTAATAACTGGCACATTTGAATTGGGAAAATAGAGTTATTAAGCACAAAAGCACACCCCAACTTGTCCTTGCTCAGGCCATATTGTTCTAAAAATCCTCTATCCACATTCTTCAAACTTTGTAAATGTACCCTCCCCTACAGCCTCCTTTGACAGTTGCATATATCCCCCATCAACTGAATGGAAAAAGGTATTCCTGAGGTCCCTTTTAAATCTTTTTTCTCTGAACTTAAACCAATGCCTTTTAGTTTTAAACTCTCCTATCCTTGGAAAATAAAGACTGATCACCCATGTTATATATTATATTCTCATTTTACACTCACTGGCCACATTACTAGATAAACCTGCTTGTTAATGCAAATATTTAATCACCAATGCTGCAGCAACTTAATGCATAAAAGCAAGCAGATACAGTCAAGAGATTCAGTTGTTGTTCACACCAAACATCAGAATGGGGAAAAAATTTGATCTAAGTGACATTGACTATGGAATGAATGACTGTTGGGACGGATTGAGTGCCACAGAAACTGCTGATCTCCTGGGATTTTCATCCACAACACTCTCTAGAGTTCAGGGAATGGTGCAAGAAATCAAAACACATCCAGTGAGCAGCAGTTCTCTGGGTGAAAATGCCTTGTTGATGAGAGAGGTCAGAGGTGAATGGCCTCAAGCAACAGCAACTCAAATAACCATGCGTTACCTCAGTAGTGTTCTGAAGAGGATCCCTGAATGCACATGTTGAACCTTGAAGTGGGTGGGCCACAGCAGCAAATGACAACGAAAATACATTCAGTGCCACTTTATTAGGTATAGGAAGTACTTCTATCAGATCACCCCTCAGCCTCCTACACTCCAAGGAAAAAAGGCCCCAGCTATCCAATCTCTCCAGATCTCAAGACATCTTCCAACAAAATGGAGGAATGGAAAGCTTCAAATGTCACTTCACTCTTCAAGAAGGGAGAGAGGCAGAAGAAAGGAAATTTATAGGCCAATCTGACCTCAGTAGAAGCCGTTAAGGATGTGCTTTCCGGATACTGGGGACATGTTAAAATAGGCCAAAGTCAGCATGGTTTCCTCAAGGGAAAATCTTGCCCGACAGATCTGAAAAATTAACAAGCAGGGTAGACAAAGGAGAATCGGTGGATGTTGTGTACTTGGATTTTCAGAATGACTTTGACAAGGTGCCACACGAGACTGCTTAACAAGTCAAGAGCCTATGGTATTACAAGAAATATACTAGCATGGATAAAGCAATGACTAATTGGCAGGAGGCAAAGAGTGGGAATAAAGGGAACCTTTTCTGATTGGCCGCCAGTGATTAGTGGTGTTCCACAGGGATATGTGTTGGGACCACTTCTTTTTATGTTATATGTCAATGACTTGAATGACAGAATTTGTGGTTCTTTGGCCAAGTTTGTGGACGATACGAAGACAGGTGAAGGGGGAGGTAGTTTTGAGGAAGTAGAGAGGCTACAGAAGGACTTAGATTATGAGAATGGGCAGATGGAATATAATGTCGGGAAGTGTATGGTCATGCACTTTAGTAAAGTACAAGGGTAGACTATTATCTAAAGAGAGAGAAAATTCATCTGAGGTGTAAAGGAACACTTGAATCCTCATGCAGGATTTCCTGAAGGCTAATTTGCAGGTTGAGCCGGTGGCGAGGAAAGCAAATGTGATGTCATCATTAATTTTGAGAGGACTGGAGTGTAAAGTCAGGATGTAATTTTGACACTAGTGAGGCATCATCTGGGGTATTGTGGGCAGTTTTGGGCCCCTTATCTAAGGTTGTAATAGTAGTAGTAGTAGTAGTAGGTAGCAGTCAGTCCCAGGGGATCATAGGCTTGCACCTCTGGTGGACTGTGTCCTCTCCAGGGTGCAGGCCCGGGCGGGAAGATTTGAAGAACTGGCTGTTGCCCATTCAGCAGGTTCTCCCTCTCCACGTCACTGATGTAGTCCAAGGGAAGGGCAAGCACCGATACAGCTTGGTACCAGTGTCAAAGGGTGTGATGTCAATGGAAAGGGTTCAAAGGACATTCAATAGGTAAATTTCACAAAAATAATTCCAGGTTAGAAAGGCTTGAGGAGCATTAATAACTCACTGGAATTCAGAAGAATGAGAGGTGACGTCATTGAAACCTATTGAATGTTGAAAGGCCTCGATGTAGTAAATGTAGAAAGGATGTCTCCTATGGTGTGGGAGTCTAGGACCAGAGGTCACAACCTCAGAATAGAGGGTTATCCTTCTAGAATAAAAGTGCGGAGGAATTGTTTTAGCCAGAGAGTGGTCAATCTGTGGAATTCTTTGTCACAGGCTGCTGTGGAGGCTAAGTCATTGGGTATATTTAAGGAGAGATTGATAGATTCTTGATTAGTCAGGGCATGAAAGGATACAAGGAGAAGGCAAGAGATTGGGGCTGAGGGGGAAAATGGATCAGCCATGATGAAATGGTGGAGCAGACTTGATGGGCCAAATGACCTAATTCAGCTCCTATGTCTTACGGTTTTAAGTTCCTTGTGAAATATGGAATCTGGGGCAAGTTTCTTGACTGAGAGGGTGGTGTGAGTGTGGAATGAACAGTCAGCATAAGTAGGTTCATTGTAACATCTAAGAGAAGTTTCAAAAGGTACATCGACAGGAGGGGTTTGGAAGGATATTGTCTAGGTACAGGTAGGTGGGACTAAGCAAGAAGGTGGGGTAGATAGATAGCAATAGCAGAGGGAGGCAACTCATTTGTGGAGAGAGAAAAGAAACGGGGTGATGGGGTAATGTAGGAGAAACTGGGTAGAACAGGAAGAGAGCGGAACGGGACAGAAGGTGGGCAGGTTGCCCAAAAATTCAATACTCATGTCATCAGGTTCAAAACTGCCCAGGTAAAATATGAGGTGCTTTTCCTGTAGTCTGTGTAGACCCTGGCAGCAGAGAAAGCCAATGACAGATGGGCTAATGTGAGAATAGTATAACCGTGACTGACAAGGGAAGTCAAAACTAATGTAAAAGCAAAAGAAAGGGCATACAACAAAGCAAAAATTAGTGGGAAGATAGAGGATTGGGAAGTTTTGAAAAACTTAGAGGGCAACTAAAAAATCATTAGAAAGGAAAAGATAAAATGTGAAAGCAAGCTAGCAAATAATATCAGAGTGGATAGTAAAAGTTTTCTCAACTATGTTAAAAATAAAAGAGAAATGAGAGTGGATGTAGGACCACTAGAAAATGAGGCAGGAGAAATAATAACAGGCCGCTGAACTAAATGAGTATTTCATGTCAGTTTTCACTGTGGGAGATACTAGCAGTATTCCTGATGTTATAGTGTGTGAAGGAAGACAACTGGGTGCATTTACTGTTACAAGAGGGAAGGTGCTGAAAACGCTGAAAGACCTAAAGGTACACAAGTCACTTGGACCAGATGAACTGCACCCTAGGGTTCTGAAAGAGGTAGCATTAGAGATTGTAGTACCAATAGAAATGATCTTTCAAAGTTCAATTAACTCTGGAAAATTGCAAGCATTACTCCACTCTAAGAAAGGAAATTATAGACCAGTTAGCCTGACCTCAGTGGTTGGTAAGATGTTGGGAGTCAATTGTTAAGGATAAGGTGATGGAGTGGTTGGTGATACAGAACAAAATAGTGCGAAGTCAGCATGGTTTCCTTCAGGGAAAATCCTGCCTGATGAACCTTCTGGAATTCTTTGAGGAAATTACAAGTAGGATAGATAAAGGTGATGCAGTAGATGTTGTATATTTGGACTTTCAGAAGGCCTTTGACAAGGTGCCACGCATAAGGCTGCTTACCAAGTTAACAGCCCATGGTATTACAGGAAAGTTACTAACATGGTTAGAGCATTGGCTGATTGGTAGGAGGCAGCGAGTGGGAATAAAAGCATTCTTTTCTGATTGACTGCCAGTGACAAGTGATGTTCTGCAGAGGTCAGTGTTGGGACCATTTCTTTTTATGCTGTATATAAATGATTTAGATGATGGAATGGATGGCTTTGTTGCCAAGTTTGCAGATGATATGAAGATATGAGGAAACAGGGAGGATGCAGAAGGACTTGGACAGATTAGGAGAATAGGCAAGAAAGTAGCAAATGAAATACAATGCTGGAAAATGCATGGTTGTACTTTGGTAATAGAAATAAATGCGTGGACTATTTTCTAAATGGGGAGAAAATCCAAGAATCTGAGATGACTTGGGAGTCCTTGTGCAGAATACCCTGAAGGTTAACTTGCAGGGTGAGTCAGTAGTGATGAAGGCAAATGCCATGTTAGCATTCATTTCAAGAGGTCTAGAATACAAGAGCAGGGATGTGATGCTGAGGCTTTAGAATGCACTGGTGAAGCCTCACCTTGAGTATTGTGAACAGTTTTGGGCCCCTCATCTTAGAAAAGATGTTCTGGCATTGGAGAGGGTCCAGAGGAGGTTCACAAGGAGGATTCCAGGAATGCAAGGGTTATCATACAAGGAACGTTTGATAGCTCTGGGTCTGTACTTGCTGCAATTTAGAAGGATGGGTGGGGGGGAATCTCATTGCTACCTTTTGAACGTTGGAAGGCCTAGACAGAGTAGATGTGGAAAAGATGTTTCCCATGGTGGGAGTGTCTAGGACAAGAGGGCACAGCCTCAGAATAGAAGGGTGCCCTTTCAAAACAGAGATGCAGAGAAATTTCTTTAACCAAAGGGTGCTGGATTTGTGGAATTTGTTGCCACATGCACCCTTGGAGCCCAGGTTGTTTGATATATTTAAGGCAGAGATTGATAGGTTCTTGACTGGACATGGCATCAAAGGTTACAGGGAGAAGGCTGGGAACTGGGGTTGAGGAGAAGATAGAAAAAAAGGATCAGCCATAATTGAATGGTGGAGTAGACTCGATGGACCAGTGGCCTAGTTCTGCTCTTAAGTCTTATGGAATTAAGAGGGGAATTGAAATGGCTAGCAAACTGGAGCACTAGGTGGACAGAGCACAGGTGCACTCATCCTCACTGATGTAGAGACCACATTGAGAACACTGAATGCAATAAACAAGGCTCAAGGAGATGCATGTGAATTTGTCTCACTTTGAAGAGCTGTTTATAAATTATGCAAGGCGTAGGTAGGGTGTCAAAGTATTTTCCCCAGGATGGAAATGTCAAATACTAGAGGGCATAAATTTAAGGAAAGAGGAGAAAAGTTTAAGGGAGATTTACAAGTTTTCTTTCTATACAAAGTGATAGGCGTTTGAAACATGCTACAAGCAAGATTGGGGGAAGGAGGCACCACAGCAACGTTTAAAAGGGATTAAGAGAAGAATGTTTAGGTCGGGAATGGAAGGTTATAGACCACGTGTAGATAGATGGGATGAGTTTAAGCTGGCATTTCGATCATCACAGACACTATGGGCCTGTGGCTATGTTCATCTTTGTGATGTGAGAACAAACAACAACAGAGGAACCCATGCCGTCACAGGATGAATGTGCAGATTCCACAGAGCACTGGATAAAATTTTAAGTTTCCGCTTCTGGAACACAGTGGCTCTTACAAGATGTGTCACCAAAGCTTTAGAAAACAAACTCACAGCATACAGTTAAATCTCAAAATGCGACTATCACATTTTCTGCACATAAGGATAGGCATACTTACGGGGGGGCATTCTCTCTTGGTGAAAAAAGCCATCTGATCGTAGGGTAGTGGTAGTTGCTGCCGCTGGTATAAGACGTGTTTCAACAGCTCACATACTAGGCGACAGCAGCTTTTCCGAGTCACCTGGCCAGGAAACAACACCGGCAGCTCTGCTTCCGCCCGAGCCTCAATACAGCAGCACCTCCCAGGGACCATCACACTGTGACACTCCAGCTTCGCTTCACTCATCGACACCGCCCTTACTTCATGTCTCTCCGTGGGTTCCGAGCCTCCATCCCCTATCGACTCGCCGACCTCCGACTCCAAGTCATCTTTCTCCAGCCCGCCGATCCCCATCTCCAGACGCTCTCCCTCCCGTCCAGTCCCAGGCTCCGACCCTTCTCCCTCTCCCGGTCGGTGGACTCCGGGCTCTGGGTCTTCTCCCTCTCCCGGTCGGTGGACTCCAGGCTCTGAGTCTTCTCCCTCTCCCGGTCGGTGGACTCCAGGCTCTGGGTCTTCTCCCTCTCCCGGTCGGTGGACTCCGGGCTCTGGGCCTTCTCCCTCTCCCGGTCGGTGGACTCCGGGCTCTGGGCCTTCTCCCTCTCCCGGTCGGTGGACTCCGGGCTCTGGGCCTTCTCCCTCTCCCGGTCGGTGGACTCCGGGCTCTGGGTCTTCTCCCTCTCCCGGTCGGTGGACTCCGGGCTCTGGGTCTTCTCCCTCTCCCGGTCGGTGGACTCCGGGCTCTGGGTCTTCTCCCTCTCCCGGTCGGTGGACTCCGGGCTCTGGGCCTTCTCCCTCTCCCGGTCGGTGCACTCCCGGCTCTGGGCCTTCTCCCTCTCCCGGTCGGTGGACTCCGGGCTCTAGGCCTTCTCCCTCTCCCGGTCGATCGACTCCAAGCTCCGGGCCTTCTTTCTCCTCTTGCTGTTCGGTCCCGGACTCCCGAAGAGTTTCTGCTTCCTTTCTGTGAGCCGTCGCCTCACAAACTCCAATTTCCGACTCGTTCGCCATTTCAAATTTCCCTCTACGTTACGTGCATGCGCAGTCCCGCACCTACCGGTTTCAATCGCGTCCGCACTCCGAGCATGCGCAGTCCCGCACCTACCGGTTTCAATCGCGTCCGCACTCCGAGCATGCGCAGTCCCGCACCTACCGGTTTCAATCGCGTCCGCACTCCGAGCATGCGCAGTCCCGCACCTACCGGTTTCAATCGCGTCCACACTGGGCATGCGCAGTCCCGCACCTACCGGTTTCAATCGCGTCCGCACTCCAAGCATGCGCAGTCCCGCACCTACCGGTTTCAATCGCGTCCACACTCCGAGCATGCGCAGTCCCACACCCGCAGGTTTCATAAACACAAAATACTCTGCAGATGCTGCGGTGAAAGCATCACGCTGGAGGAACTCAGCATCCGTTGAAATGAGCAGTCAACATTTCGGGCCGAGACCGACCTGTTGAGTTCATCCAGCTTTTGTACATGTTGATCTGACCACAGCATCTGCAGTGTATTTTGTGTTTCCTAGTAAACCTGTTTTGCACCCTCTCCAAAGCTTCAACATCCTTCCCATAGTGGGGCGATCAGAAAAGTACACGAATTCTCCAGATGTGGCTTAACCAGAGTTGTATAAAGTTGCAACATAACCTCCTGGCTTTTGAACTCAATGCCTCGACTAATAAAAGCAAGCCTTCCATAAGCCTTCTAACCACCTGGAAGTTACATTGTCTTGTCAGGAAATGCTGGAAATCAGCAAGTCGACAGCAAAGAGTTAATTTCAGGTCTGAGTTCGGTCATTGGAACTGGAAAAAAAAACAAAACACCAGACTCTGCTATAAACAGTACTTCTGATTAGACATGTTTTGGCTAGGATGTCCAAGGCTCATTCTCAATACAATGAGTTAGCCATTATAGAGCTGAGAAGGAAGGTGGTTTTCAAATCTTTTCTCCAAATGTATTTGACTGTCCAAATGATTATATATGAAAAAGAAATTACTATAGATTTCAGGACACTAGTGAACGCAAAGTGATTCGGAGATGTTAGGAAACTGATGTTGAGATAATCAATTGGAGATGGTGGAATGAGATTGATGTGCCAGATGTCTACTTCTATTTCCTAATTCAATTTCGATTCCAGGAACCGTGTCTGTACCTCACAAATCCTGTTTCTCTGCTCTCCCTCTCTTTTTCTTCAGACATATGGGGTTTAATCCTACACAATTCAGCCGCTTCCGATTTCTGCCTATTCATCAGATGTTTTCCTGCTCTGATCACTGACTGCTAGACGAACCCAACCTAAGAACACACACAAAATGCTGGTGGAACACAGCAGGCCAGGCAGCATCTATAGGGAGAAGCAATGTCAACGTTTCGGGCCGAGACCTTTCGTCAGGACTAACTGAAAGGAAAGATAGTAAGAGATTTGAAAGTAGTGGGGGGAGGGGGAAATGTGAAATGATAGGAGAAGACAGGAGGGGGTGGGATGAAGCCAAGAACCGGAAAGGTGATTGGCGAAAGTGATACCGAGCTGGAGAAGGGAAAAGATCATGGGACAGGAGGCCTCGGGAGAAAGAAAGGGGGAGCCCAACCTAAGAATGCGCATTCCCAACGCCGGACCCGGCTCAGCGCATGCGTATTCCAGTCAACGGTCCTGGACGTACGGACCCTGATGGTGCCAGTATCTGCGCGTGCGCGAACTCAGCGTGGTATTCTGGGCGCGAATTTGAATGTTTAGAACTGTTGGCCCGAGTAATCCATCTTGTTTCAATACGTGAAAGATGAAGGGAATAATATGGTACCGATCTTACGTGATCCTCTCGACCTGCTGCTTGTGTTACCCCAGTGTCACTGGCTGTTTCCTCATTCGTTGCCCTGTCCGTCAGGTCGTCGACCCGCCGCCATCTTGTGGAGAGGGTAGAGTCTGAGGTGGCGGCGATGAGTGTCGGCATTTACTTCTGTGGCAGCATCAGAGGCGGGCGGCAGGATGTGGAGATATACTCCCGAATCATCGGCCAGCTGAAGAGATTCGGGAAAGTTTTCAGCGAGCACGTCGGCCACCCGGAGCTGAATGCGAAAGGTCCTGTTAAACAGAGCAGTTACTTAACCCCATCATGATTGGGGCCGTGCAGCGGGTTTGGGCTGAGAATCCTTTTCTCTGAATTGACACCGGCAGGTTAAGTAAATAATTTCAAGACGTACAAAAAAGCTGGATGAACTCAGCAGGTCGGGCAGCAACCATTGAAGTAAAATTTCATGTTTTCCAGTGAAAAGATGCAGCTTCGAGCAGAACAGACTATTTCCAGCCAGCAGTTGTTGAGATGATGACAGGTGTGACCTGCCGAAAGGTTTCGGCTGGAAGCATCGATTGTACTCTTTCCCTGCATGCTGCTTGGCCTGCTCTGGCATCTTGTGTGTGTTGCTCGCATTCCAGCATCTGCAGATTTTCTCTTGTTTGACCTTGTTCTTTAAACTGGCCATCTCCTGCCTGGCATGTCTCGTGGACCTTTTTCCAGGCCTATTGTTGATGGGGCTGCTATGTGTCATCATTTAGGATTTACTCACTCTCTGTTTGGCCCACAGGGGAGGGTAGAATGGAAGCTGAAGATAAATGCATCCATGATAGAGATTTGGAATGGCTGCAGGAGGCTGATGGTGAGTATGTCAGGGATGCTAGGCTCTGGATATTTAAAAAAAAAGAATAAATCGCCATGGACTGTTTACAGCAAGTTTAATTCTTCATTCTTTTGGAGCGAATAGTGCAAGGTTATTCTCATAGCTTAAAATTGAAACAAACTTGCAAAATGTGCTCAACTAGTCATTATGAAGGCTGCTTCTAATAGTGCAGTTTAGAGTACAGTCGGCCCTCCTTATCTGCGGGTTCCGCATGCGCTGATTCAACCAACCGCGGATTGGGAAAATACGGGAAGATGTGTGTAGGTTACCGCGGATTGGGATTGAAAAAAAAAACAGGAAGTTCTTTTACTAAGTAAGTCGGAACAGGTACATCCAGTATTATTTAGTGTCAGTTACAAATGTATGTATTTCAATAATTAAACCACTGCGCTGCTTAGTAATAATTGTAGCTTTAATCATGGCAGGGCCTTTCTCAGTTTATCCTTTAAAATAGTTCCAATCATTGACTGACTGTAGCCTATTGCTTTTCCAATGACTGATGATGTTGCACCTCTTTCCAATCACTTTATTATTTCTACTTCATTTTCAATCGTGATCATGATCATTTTCGTGAACAGAAACACTGCAGATTCAGAGCTCCACTGAGTCCTAAAGTCCACTGCACTGAGTCAGGTTAAATAAGGGACTTGAGCATCCACGATTTTTGTTATCCGTGGGGGCGTCCCGGAACCAATCCTCTGCAGATAAGGAGGGCTGACTGTAGTATAGTTTTAACTTTTCATTACTAAAGGTGGTGATACCAGTTAGGAATATAAGAATATATAATGAGTCCTTTACCTCAGAGTTGCCTTTCCACAGTGACCTGGTGTGTCTATTGCCTCAATATCAAAAATCATTATCTTGGATATATTTGGATATATCTAAGCTGTCATTGCATATAACATTCTGAAAATTCATTATGCTTCAGTGGAGACTTTTTATTGTCTCTATCTCAATGTCCAACCCCTTGTGATTATTGATCCCGTATGCCCTGACCAATGGTAAAATATACAACATCAATCCCCGTGACAACTTTGTTTTCAGAAAATCTCTCATTCTCATACCTACAATATATAGACCCAGCCTGCATAAATCTTTCTTCGTAGACAAACTCACTTTCCAGGAATCAGTGCGGTGAACATTTGCTGCACTTCCTCCACAGCAAATATGTCTTTCCTTAGGGAAGTGAAATACACTATTCTGGAAGCTTTCTCACTAGGAATCTATACAAATAGAATAAAATTGCTTCTCAAACATTCAAATCTTTCATTACAAAAGCAGCATACCATTTTCCTTCCTAATTGTTTGCTTTATCTGAATATGGGCAAGGGCATCGAGGTTCCTCTATAAAGCAGCATTTTTGTTTCTCATCATTTAAAAAATTATTACTATTTTTCATTCTTCTACTTAAAGGGGATGACCTAAGGACATAGAATTTTTTTTAATGGTGCATTTTATTTGTCGTGCCCTTGCCCATTTGCTTAATCTGTGTTCCCTATACCCTTCTTCATAGCCCATGCTACCAGCTAGTTTTGTAGCATCAGCATTTTTATGCATTACACTGGACCCCCTCCCAATCCAAAGCATTGATATAGATTAATGGCAAGGGCCCACTGACTCAACAGCCACACTATCCAAAAGTGACCCATTTATCCCTGTTTTTTTTTGTTAATTCACCAATACTCATTCTCTGCTAGTATGTTATACCCAATGTCCTGCACTCCAATTTGTGTAATTTTATCTACCAGCATTTTGAAAGATTCCTGAAAATTTTTTACCCCAGATCCAGCAGTTGGCTTTTATCTATTCTCTTAGTTACAAATTCAAAAAGCTTCAATAGATTTGTTGCAATGGTTTCCTTAAATCTGGTGATTCACCACAATCTTATTATTTTAAGTGCTCTGCTAACGCCCTTGTTTTCCACGTTTTACTGTATTTTAAATTAGATTTGTGTACCTCTGCTCTAAATGTATTTGCTTCCTCCGAATGCTGTTATTTATCTTCAACACAAGAGATTCTGCAGATGCTGAAAATGCAAGTGCAACACTTTACATGCTTTTGATCACTACAATCAATTGCCTATCCAGTGCTTGTCCAGTCCCTATATACATCTCTCCCTCAGTCAGGAAGACCTTATAACTCCTGCTTCTTTCTAGACAACAGACCTAACTAATTCCCCTCCAACACAAGCCTCCTCTGTCTGGCAGAACTGATGCTCACCTTCAATAAATCAGTAAGTTTTCTTTTGGCTCCTCCCACTTTCCCCAAACCCAAGGCATAGCCATGGGAAACACATCGGCCCCAGCTCTGCCTGCCTTTTTGTTGGCTACGTGGAATGTCCTTGTTCCAAGCCTACACTGGTAACACACCTCAACTCTTTCTCTGCTACATCAATGGATTCTTTGGTGCAGCTTCCTGCATCCAAGCTGAGCTTGTCAATTTCATCAACTTTGCCACCAATTTTCACCCTGTCTGTAAATTTACTTGGTCCATTTCTGTCACCTCCCTCCCTTTTCTTGATTGCTTATCTTTTATAAACCTACTGACTCACCGTTATCTTGACTATACCTCTTCCCCCATGTCACTTGTAAAAATGCTATTCTATTTCCTCAGTTCCTCCATCTCTGCGTTAACTGCTCTTGGGATGAGGCTTTCCATTCCAGAACATCTGAGATGTCCTTTTCAAAACACAAGGTTTCCTTTCCCCTACCATCAATGCCATCCTCATCAGCATCTCCTCCATTTCCTGCACGTCCGCCTTCACCACATCTTCCTGTCGCCATAATAGGGATAGGGTTAAGGAGAACCCTTAAGGGGCAAGGGGTCCTTACCTACCACCCCACAAACCTCTGTGTCCAGCACATTGTTCTTTGTAACTTCTGCCATCTACAATCCTACCACAAAGCTCACCTACTGTTGACTGTCTAAACATATAATGTATCCTCTTTGTTTGCATACCTTAGCAGCTATTAAAAGGGATTTGTTTTTGTAAAATGTATTCAGTTTTTGCTTTTGTTTTGAATTATCTAACAAAACTCCTTTCTCCTTGACAGTCATGGTGGCAGAGGTCACTCAACCATCATTGGGTGTTGGTTATGAAATTGGAAGAGCTGTAGCCATGAATAAGAAGATTCTGTGCCTGTTCCGACCGTCATCAAAGTATGGTGGGTATCTGTGGTATGAGTAAATGGAAAATATTAAAACAAACCGAGGGTCTGAGCCTTCCACTTGGTTTAAAAATGCAAACACAGGTTAAAATTTATTCTTAAGTGTATCAAGTGTTCACTTTGATATCCTCCTTCCTTTATAGTCTTATAATGAGCTCCTCTGAAAAAATTACAACAGATAATATATGTAAATGAAGCTCCCTGTCTTGGTTCAAATTTAAGAATTTGGATTGCAGGTTCTGCTACTGTAAGTTGAACTGAATTTTTTCAAGAAGTACAAACCCATTTCAATAGGTACATTTAATGTCAGAGAAATGTATACAATGTACATGCTGAACAATACACACAAAATGCTGGAGGAACTCAGCAGGCTAGGCAGTATCTACAGAAAATAGTACAGTCAACGTTTCAGGCAGAAACCCTTCCTGAAGTACGTCCTGAAATTCTTTTTCTTTGCAAACATCCACAAAAACAGAGTGCCCCAAAGAAAGAATGACAGTTAAATGTTAGAAACCCAAAGCCCCCCAGCTCCCCTTCCCACACACAAGCAGCAGTAAAGCACCCCCACCAGTAAAAACATTTGGCTTAAGCATCTGTGACTATCTGCTTCACTTTTTTAAGGGGACTGTGGAACTAATACATGCCAGTACCCCTGAATCCAAGCTCCCTGAAGCCTTCACTCGTCAAAATATCATGTTGGAGTGGGACATGTGAATGGGCATTTTGTCCATTTCTGGTTTCACGTTTGAAATCAGAGTTCTGAGTTAAAATTGGAACAATTTCTGCTAGCGTTTATTTTTTAAGCAGCCCTGTAAAATAGATTTGTCTAATATCTTGTATTTGGTCCCTGAAACTGACAAGTGCCTAAGACTTAAATTTTACATTAAATGTTTATCAAACTCCTGTGCAGTACTTCTTCAAATGGCTTCTGCATATTCGAATAGAACATTTCTACTCTCCTTCCTAATTGTGTTACTGCTGCATCTTCAAAAGAACTCCAGCAGACAGAATAAACAATTTTTTCTGTCTTAAATCCCTGAAGGCTGTGCTCAATCCTGTTCTTTTCATGGTATTATGTTGTTGGATTTTTTGTTATCAATTCTGGCATTTTTCAAAACAATCATTTAGGGCTATGAGATCTATAAATCATAGGTTTCTCTCACCCTCCTTTCTGAAGTAATAGGGTCTCAGTTGCATAGTTGTTTGGACGCTTCATTCTCTAATAAACCTGTGAAGTTTTGTATTTCTCCAACGAAGATGACTTAAAGTAATTGTTAATTCCTTTGGCATTTCCCCATTCCCCATCTTGTCTTTTTAGATACTGATAAAAGCCCATAGTCACGGGTATCTCACCAGTCTTGAATTCTTTCTTGACTTTTTAAAGTCAATATTTTAGTCCTGTCAAAATCAGGTTTAATATCACCGGCATAGATTGTGAAATTTGTTGTCTTTGTGGCAGCAGTACAATGCAATACATAATAATAGAAAATCAACTGAATAATATATATATATTAGTTAAATAAGTAATCCAAAAATAGAAATAATGTAGTACAGTAATGTTCATGATTTCATTGTCCATTTAGAAATCGGATGGTAGAGGGGGAGAAGCAATTCCTGAATCGTTGAGTGTTGCCTTCAGGCTTCTGTACCTACTTCCTGATGGTAGCAATGAAAAATGTTTCCTATCCTTAAGTCTACAGTTAAATTTATATGCCTCTTCCTTTAATTTGATCCTTTTGAATTTCCCTTGTTTGTCACAAATGAAACAAATTCCTATAACTTCTGTGCCTTAAAGGACATATTATTGTGAGACGTTTTTTAAAAATACTGATCATTGCCTGTCCACTATCATGCCTTCCAAAGTGTTCTTACAATCAACCACAATGAAGCCTTGTTCAAGTTTCTTTGTTTAGATTTAAGAGCCAGGTTTTTCATTGTAATTTAAAGTCTTTCATGGTGGTTGTCTTACCCGTCTCACACACTTCTAATTTCCTAACAATCATTTTAGCCAAATTATCTATATAGATTTTTGTAAGCTGTTTGGCAAAACCCAGATGAAATCCTTCAGTTGGCTTATGGAATAAAGGGATGAAAAGCAGTATTGGTTTAAAAAAAATCAAACTCAAAGTTGAAAATTGAGGATAATAGTTATTTTTCATCGCAGGGAAAGGTAGACAGTATTGTTCCCCCAAAAATGACTGTTGGTGTCATTGCTTTGATGTATTAATGAGTTGGATCTGAGGTTGAAGTTTGCTGATGACTCAAAACTTGGATATGTAGAACATAGGAGAGGCTAGTAGAATGTATAAGCAAGTGCCAGATTAATGCACATGTGACACATTGTAGCAGAAAAAGACAAGAAACAAAAACCAAACAGCATATTCCAATGTGTATGCAGAATTGAAAGGAATTCCACAAAGCTTTCATTATAATGTGGCATTCTGTTAATATAAAATTCTGAGTTCTAGAAGTGGAAAAGGAGTGCACGGAACCAGAAGGGCTCGTTGGCAACTTCTTGAAACACTTGAGGGCACAACCAGAAGTACTTATTAGAATCAGTTAGAGCATGGAAACTGGCCCTCTGCACACTCATCCTTCTCAATCAATTTCTACCTGGATTAGTCCTATTTACTATGTTTGGCCCATTATCCCTCTAAACCTTTTCTGTCCATGTATCTGCCCAAATGTCTTTTAAAAGTAATAATTATACCTGCATATACCACTTCCTCCAGCAGCTTATTCAACATCACCACCACCCTCTTTGGAAATTGCTCTTCAGGTCTCCTTTAAATCCCCTTTCACCTTAAATCTATATCCCTTAGTTTTAGACTACTCTGGGAAAATCACTGTGAGCATTCACTTTATCAATGCTCCTAGTGATTTTATGTAAGGTCAGCCCTCAGCCTCCTATACCCCAGGGAAAAAGGCTACAGCCTATCAGATCTCTCCTGATTACTCAAGCTCTCCAGTCCAGTACCATGCTTGTGAACCTCTTAGAATACAGAATAGTACAGCCCTTCAGTCTACAATATCTGTACTGAACATGATGCCAAATTAAACTAAATTTCTTTTGCTTGCACAAGTTCCATTCTCTATATTTTTAGTAAATATTGAAAAGCCATTATTGTATGTTTCCAGCATTACCCCTGACAGCCTGTTAAAGGCACCTACTACTCTGTATTTAAAAATAGAACAAGCCATGCACATCTTTAAACTTTTACCCCTCCCCCCCCTTACCTTAAATGCCTATCCTCTAGTATTACATTTCTGTGAAGATAGGTGGAGGGACAGGTAGTGTTGAGGAAGCAGAGAGGCTGCAGAAGGACTTATGACACTTCAGGAGAATGAGTAAAGAACTGGCAGATGGAATACAGTGTCGGGAAGTGTATGGTCATGCATTGGCTATTTTCTAAGCAGGGAGAAAATTCAGAAATCAGAGGTGCTGAGGGACCTGGGAGACCTCTTGCAGGTTGTGTCAGTGGTGAGGAAGGCAAAAGCAGAGTTAGCATTCATTTAAGAGGACTAGAATATAAAAGAAAGGATGTAATGCTGAGGCTTTATAAGGCATTGGTAAAGCTTTACTTGGGAGTATTGTGAGCATTTTTGGGGCCCTTGTGTAAGAAAGCATGTGCTGATATTGGAGAGTGTCCAAAAGAGGTTCACAGAAGTGATTCCAAGAATGAAAGGAATTATCATTCGAGCTGTGATTGAAGGCTCATTGGAATTTAGAAGAATAAGGGGGGGATCTCATTGAAACCTCTCATATGTTGAAAGGCCAACATAGAGAGGATGTTTCCTTTGGTGGGGGAGTCCAAGACCAGAGGACACAGCCTCAAAATAGACAATGCCCACTTAGAACAGAGATAAGGAGGAATTTCTTTAGCCAGAGGGTAGTAAATCTGTGGAATTCGTTATCACAGGTGGCCGTGGAGGCCAGGTAATTGGATGTATTTAAGCCAGAGGTTGATAGATCCTTGATTAGTTAGGGCATGAAAGATTATGGGCAGAAGACAGGAGAATGGGGTTAGGATAGAAATGAATCGGCCATGATGAAATTGCGCAGCAGCCTTGAATCGCCTAGTTCTGCTCCTATGTTGTATGGTTTAATTAGGCCACTCAGCCCATCAAGTTGCTCTGCCATTCCAACATGGCTGTTTATTATCCCTCTCAACCCCATTCTCCTACCTTCTCCCCATGGCCTCTGACGCCCTGACTAACCAAGAATCTATCCACATCTGCTTTAAATGTACTCAATGCCTTGGCCTCCACAGCTGTCAGTGACAATAAATTTCACAGATTCACCCCCCTCTGGCTAAAGAAATTCTTTCTGATCTCTGTTCTAAATGGACATTCCTCTATTCTGAGCCTGTGCCTTCTAGTCCTAGACTTGCCCACTACAGAAAACATGCTTTCCACATCCACTCTATCCAGACTTTTCAGTATTCAATGTTTCACAAAGATCCCCACCCTCATTCTTCTAAAGTCGAGCAAGTGTAGGTTCAGGGCTATCAAACACTCCTCATATGTTAACTCTCATAAACCTCCTGGATCCTCTCGAATGCCAGTACACCTTTCAGATAAAGGTGCTCAAAACTGCTCACAATATTCCCAAGTGCAGTCGGACCAATGCACAGGTCTCTGCACACCAAAGATGGTTCTGAGAAGTAACCTCAGATATGTAATGAACAGAAGTTGTTGAAAACAAGAAAAACACTGCATAAAGCAAAAAATGAAGATCTTAATCATGCTTTGAAAGAGTCAGTATTGGAGTGAATATATGCAAATCATGTAATAAGCAAAGATCTATCACAATTGACTGAAAATTGAAGGTAATTGTGAATATTCAGCAGGCTATTTGCAGAAATTTAACAATAAGCACGACATTAAATTTCTAAAGATTAAAAAAAATTTTCAAGATAAAGCATCTGCTGATAAACAAAACACTAGAGAAATTCATCAGCCAAAATCATCGTTGATGAAAATCTAACACAGAACAATTCTACAATGCTGATTGTTTTTATACATTACCTTTTTTAGGTTTTATGTAAAAATACAAATACAGTGTACTGTAACCTTTTAATCAAAACACGGCATCACAGGTAGAGACTGAAAGCCTACCATTGTTTTTGTTGTTCAACAGTTGATTCAAGTATTTTCCCGTTGCTGCTTTTGTTGCTCCTGCACACATTATATTTTTATTATACTAACAGTACGTAATAAGTTTTACTGTTAAGTATGTAATTGCAAGACAGACTGTTTACCAGTAGTACATAAATCATGGTGATCCCAAGCTACCTCATATATTCTGAAATCTGGCCCCATGCACTTCAAATCAGGGTACTCACCTATATATTTCCTGTAATACCATGAACTCTTATCTTGTTAAGCAGCCTCATGTATACCACCTTGTCAAAGGCCTTCTGAAAATCGAAGAAAACAATGTACACTGACTCTCCTTTGTCTATCCTGCCTTTAATTTCCTCAGAATTCCAACAGATTTGTCAGGGAATGTTTTCCCTTGAGGAAACCATACTGACTTTGGCCTATTTTGTCGTGAGCCTCCACAATCTCTTTGGCTATGTCTTTCAGAACCCTGGATGTAATCCATCTGGTTCAGATAACTTATCTACCTTCAGACCTTTCAGCTTTCCAAGCACTTTCTCCTTAGTAATTACAATTACACTAACTTCTGCCCCCGATACTCAATTTATTATCACTAATGAGGGCACTAGCTCTGAAAAAGGTTCACCATGCCTGATCTAGAGCCTGTTGTAATCTTATAACCACCTCTACTGTCCGTACACTTTGGTGCCATCTGCAAAGTTCCTAATCCAAATTGTTCATGTGGATGATAAACAACAGTAGAGACAGCACTGATTCCTGTGGCACATGATTGGTCTCAGCCTCCAATGCACAAAATCATGTTCACTATCCCTCATCAGTCCAAATAGAAATTAATCCTATGTCTCAGAAACCCTCCAAGCAATTTTCCCACCAATGATAGAAGCTCTCTGGCCTGCGGTTTCCTGGCATGTTCTTACAGTCCTTAAAGGGATAACATTAGTCATCCTCCAGTATTTTGGTACCTCGTCCATTACTAATGAAGATATGGAAGTCTTTACCAGGCCCCAGGAATTTATCCACCTCCAAGTCTACCATCACCACCTCCTTCATAATGTTAATATGCTTCAGGATATTAATTTTCTCTTCCTTAGCTTCCATGTCCTTCCGTATGTTGAAACAAATAGTAAGAATTTATTTAAGACATTGTCTGTCTCCTGTGGCTCCACAAGAGGTGACTACAGTGATCCCTAAAAGGACATTTTCCTAGCTACCCAATATGCCCTTATATAATTGTAGGAGCTTTTAGAATTCGGTTTTACCTTATCTGATAATGATATCTTAAGTCCCTTGTACCTTTTAATTTCCTTGCATACGCAGTATCTCTAGGACTCCTCAGGGGACTTGACTAATTCCAGCTGAATATACCTCCTCCATTTTCCAGACTAGAGATTCAACATTCCTCTTCTACCAGAGTTCTCTAATCCTGTCGATCTTACCCTTCATTCTAACACTAACAAGCTGGCCCTGACTTCTTACAATCTGTTTTAAGTTTGTCCCTGTCAGCTTTTGCAATTCTCTAGTATCTATTTGTTTGGAACAGATTATACTCTCTTTGTGAGAAGTTGATTTATAACTCTTGTGAAGAATAATAGACCCTTAGATTGGGTGTTGTGCATGGAGAACTGATCCTCAGTCTTTATTTAGTCTGTAACACTTGGCAAGTTAATAGTGCAGGCAAATAAAATTCCAGAATATAACATGATTTATTAAACAATTTGCCTTCTAGTTCTCTCCGCAATGATTCGAGGAGCAGCGAATGGATCAAACATCCATGTGAAGGATTACTCAGAGGAGAAAGTGGAAACAATTCTACAACAATATTTTGAACAACAACTATAGGCATAAAAATCACTGCTTACCCAATTATAAAAAGGGCATAATGTTAATTGTTGGTGTTATGTACCCGCATACACAGTACTTCTTCCAATTAAAATACAAGATCTTTGAAGGACAAATTGTGTTGAGTAAAACAAAGAGGTGTGTGTGTTCAAGCTAGCTATTTGTTTTTTTTTCCTTTCTGGACAAAACTGGATAGTATATGATAACAATCTAACTTCTTTGAGTCCTGAAATCCAACTATTTGCAAATAGTTGAGCTGATGGGGGTCAGTGTAAAGCCAAAATGGATGATCAATTGAAAGGAAGGCAGGGGATATCCACAAACATTTAAATGAAATGTTACTTTGTAATTTGGACATACATATGGCAACTAGTTTGAGATGAACAATTAATCATTGTAGGATTGGTTGTGTAGGACTTGGAGAGTACATATAAGATGCTACATATACAAGGCTACACTAAAAATGCAGAACAATTTTTATTGATCTGTTGGGGAGTACAAGACAGTTGAAGTACAACAGCGAGCTGATGAGGGTCTTTTGGGCCACAGGTCTTGATGTCATATCATCGGGAACTTGTTTACTCTAAGACATTCAAAAGAGCACAAAACTGCTGATTACATCATTATGCTGAAGAGTAAAGACAGTGGGTTTCTGGAAGTTTACTCTATTCCCATCCTTCTTGTTAACCATTTCCCTCTGATTTGGAATCACCTAAAACATCAACTACCATATGAAGAAAACTTGTGAAACTTTAAATATAATGAAGATTACAAATGCTGTAACTTACAAGGTGTTTAGTAAGATTCTGCATTTTAACTTGTTACTTTTCAACAAGTTATTTCACATAAAATCTGTCCACAGAAGATGCTATATTTTTCTCCTTAAAGACACAGTACCATAATATTAAATGTATCAGCATGCTTTAAGGGAGTGGAAGAGCATGCTGGGCATGATAAAGAGATTCAGGAAAAGTTGTAACCTGAGATGAAATAGCCAAAAGAATGTTGCAATTCAGGCACGCAAGGTGGAGGAATGTAGAGGCTTGTAAGCAGGAGATTTTAACCAAAATAAAATGTAGACACCAAATGGCTGGATGGATTTCAACTGGTTTGACTGATGTTTGGGAGATTGTTAGATAAATATCATAGACAGTAGAGGTAGAAATAGAGCTCAATGATGTTTAGGTGCAGAATTAGTAAAACTGGAGACAGACCACATTCATGAAAGTTTAGGACTAAATTATTTGAAATTGCATTTAAGATTAAATCAAAATTGTTCATTTCTGATTTTAAAAACATCAAAACCAGAACAAAATGGGGTTCAATTTTACTCATAAGTATTTTATTTTCATAACTTGCATAACTGGATTTTTCCAAAGATAGAACATAATGTGCGAACATTAAGCTTTTATTATGTGCAGGCTCTAGTGCCCTTGGTTTCTTTGCTGAATGCAATATACATTTCCCAAACCAACTCGGGAACAGTTTTTTTACTAATTCTCCAGTAAGTGGGATATTACGTTAAGTACATTTAACAAATTTCAAGGGAAAGAAAGATATCAGAATTTTACCTTAGTTGCATTTAAAAAAAACTTAAATCTGAACACCAAAAGAAACAGTTTTTAAAATAAAGAAGCTAGTTAATCAGAAGTGGCCTAATGAAAAAGTAGAGGGTTCGGTCTTCAATGCACACTAGGATATTTTGATCTGACTATAATCAGTTACATTGCTTTTTTAATTGTCCATTCATTCAGAATATATATATAAATCTCATCTTTCATCACTTTTAGCCATAAACATCATCATCCTCCAAATAAAAGAAATCTCTTTCTAGATTTTCTGATTCATCATCTGAGAAGTCATCTTCATCCTCATCATACGTGTCATGCCAGTCAGGGACATATTCATCATCATCATCATCTTCATATTCTCCATCTTCATAGTCTCCATCTTCTTCTTCTGTTTGGCTGCCTGATTTCTCTCTGTGGCAAACAGGAGAGGAATTTTGGGGTATTTAGGGATTAGTCAAAAGCTGTTACAATGGGCAAATTGACCTGTACTGTACATTTACTTAGTTCTTTGTGTGTATGATAGATTAAAAAATGCAGCCTTCTCACCCCCCCCCCCCCGTTTCCTAAAGCTTTCAATTCAATTAACATACTATTTCTTTAAAAAAAAAACATTTAAAGCATGAAAACTGAAAGGTTAGTCAAAATTTGCATTCCTCAAAACTACATGACAACTGTGTTATTTTTAGTTATATAACCAAACCTGAATAACTAATTTTACAAGTCAATAGGATACAATGCAATGTCCCATGGATAAAGACAGTTAGATCCACCTACTATTTACATTTTGCTCAGTTTTTCAGGAAAACAAGTAAGCACTTAAACACCTGTCCAAAACCACTCAGTTGCAACCCTTATTGCTAAGCTTAAACAATGAATTGAACTAGATGGATAGATATCAGGCATCAGCCGAAGCAATGAATTGAGAAATGAGTTATTTCTGGCCAAGTCAATCTTCTGAAATCCTCCTACAAAACCATGTTGATTATTTCTAAACTGTTCCACAGTTAGAACAAGCATCTGCCTGACAGTAATTATCACAGAATCATACCTAGAGACAACATGCTGTACCAGTGTCCTTCATAATTATCTATAGGTAAGTTTTAACACAATGGCAGAAGTGTCTCACCAGAGGTGTTGGTATTTGAGGGAAAGGAATAACCCTGTGACTTCTGAACCTGAGCTCCACCCCACCAGAAATCTCATGAGATGAAGAGAAACATAGGCTAGCCTCCTTAGCCAATGAATCAGTTTCTCCAGGTTGAATAACAACAGACAAAGCACTGAAAATAGCAAGAATGCAGTATACTCTGGATGGAAGATTTAAATGTTTATCATCAAGAGTAGCTTGGTAGAAGTGGTACCAACAAGCCATAAAGGGCCATTGCTGCCAGATTGGGTCTGAAGCAGGTAATAAATGATACAAGTAATGAACCTACTTTGTCCTTTTTAGTCCACCTGCAGAATATATAACTGTCCATGACAATATAGTTTTGGTGGAGAGAAGGTACCACCTTCATGTTGAAGATATAGTTGTGTTCGTGGCAGTATAGTAATGGGATAGATTGGATTTAGTAGCTCAAAATTAGACATACGTGCAGTACTGTGCTCAATAGAAATATTAAGCACAATCTATTACCCTATTGTCCTGCATATTATCATTACAATCAGGCCAGGCCATCCTTAAGTAAAAATAGTAGCAAGGCATGTTGTAATCATCACTAGTCATACTCAAAATGATGTGGCAATTGGCAAAGCCGCAATGCAGAATTAGAAGTAATCCATTCAGTTTAGACAATAAGAAATTTCTTCTCGGAGCAGTTAATCTCTAGGAATTGTCTAGTCCAAAGAGCGTTGAAAGTGTCACAGAATACATTTAATACAGATACCTGACAGACATTTAAGCTACAAGTGTGTCAAGACGTTTGCAGTGAGAGCAACAATATAGTGTTGGGAGCCAGCAGTGGACTTTCTAAACAGAGAACGAGTTGAACGAGTGGGCCTAACACGCCAACACTTGTTCCTGTATCTCATGTCTCTATTATCCACCTCACAAATTCTTCAGTGTAGAATTCTGAGTCTAAACATCTTCAGCTGCTTCATCAATGACCTAACTTGCAGAATAATGTTGTAACTGGGAACATCTGTTATCATAACACACTGTAAGATTCTCTATTTGTATCTGTAACAAACAAAGCAGCCCAGGGCTGCATGCTTTAAGACTCCGTCAAAATTCAGCCATGGGCTGCTAAGTGGCAAGCAGTGCTTGTGCCTCAAAAGTGACAGACAATGACCTCGACCAAAAAGCAAGACTACAGTACTATAAAACTATTAATTCCTAATAGTTATCAACATAGGAATTAATCCAAAGTAAGCTGCTGTGTTCTTTTTATTGACTATAAATGATCAAATTCAGTGCAGACACCTAGAGTAGATAATGGACAGCCTTCATACAATCCTTTTGATAACTGCATCCTCCAAATCTTAATTTTCATTGTAACATTCAAGATGATAGTTGACACTTTCAGATTATTCGAAGTTCCGAACTTGCTGAAGTAGTGAAATCATTTCATTTTCACGGCTTGAAAGAGCCGTATGTAAAAAAAGTTCTGAATTGTCTCAATACTATTTCTCACCAACTATCAGTGACAATAATCAATGCTTTTTGAACACAACTGATGCTGTTTAAAATCTTAACACTAAGTACAGTGTAATGTCTAACGAATAGCCAAGCAAATGCATGCAACTGATGCTAGTTAGAGACTATTCAGCAAGAACCTCCCGTCCCGATTAAACAATGGGAATCCCTGCTATTTTCTGTTTTTGTCCTTTAAGAGTTGGCCCAAATAAGCAACTGCCACCATTAACCAGAACCCACTGTATCAATTTCTTGCACCTATGTTCTCACCGCAACTGCTGGACAGAGAATGGAAAAATTTTTCTGGCCCACACCTTCCACCCCAGCAGCTTCTGTATTCAACAGATCATCCATAATTTGTACCAAATTCAACAAGATTGCTACCTAGCCCCCTTCCCTTTCAAAGTATTTTGAATGGATTGTTCCCTTTCCAACTCCCATTGCTATAAAAAGCTCTTCCCATTTTAGACCACCTTCCCATGCAACCTCAATAGACACACTTGTCCTTTCACCCCTCTACACCTTCTGTGGACCAAAATAACCTTTGGGGTGCAGCAGGGATTTCTTTGCATTTCCACGGGGTCAGTATGCAGCATCTGGCACTCACAATATTATCTCTACACTGGAGAAACTGATTGGTTATGCAGTACATCTACATTCAGTCTGCAGGACTGACTGAGCTTCCAGATGCTGAATACTTTAGTTCTCGACCCTGCGTATAAGATTCGTCAGACATGATCTTCCTTTCACAAATCTATACTGACTTTGTCCGATGATTTCACCTCTTTCCAAATGTGCTGTTATCACATCTTTGATAACTGACTAGCACTTTCCCCACCACCGATGTCAAACTAACCGGTCTATAATTCCCCGGTTTCTCTCTCCTTCCTTTTTTAAAAAGTGGGGTTACATTAGCCACCCTCCAATCCTCAGGAACAAATCCAGAATCTAAGGAGTCTTGAAAAATTATCACTGATGCATCCACTATTTCTTGGGCTACTTCCTTAAGCACTCTGGGATGCAGACCATCTTGCCATGGGGAATTATCTGCCTTTAATCCCTTCAATTTACCTAACACACTTCCCTACTAACATGTATTTCCCTCAGTTCCTCCATCTCATTAGACCCTCGGTCCCCTACTATTTCCGGAAGATTATTTATGTCCTCCTTAGTGAAGACAGAACCAAAGTAGTTATTCAATTGGTCTGCCATGTCTTTGTTCCCTATGATCAATTCACCTGTTTCTGACTGTAAAGGACCTACTTTTGTCTTGACCAATCTTCTTCTTTTCACATATCTATAAAAGCCTTTACAGTCAGTTTTTATGTTCCCTGCCAGCTTTCTCTCATAATCTTTTTTCCCCTTTCCTAATTAAGCTGTTTGTCCTCCTCTGCTGGTCTCTGAATTTCTCCCAATCCTCAGGTGTGCCGCTTTTTTTTGCTAATTTATATGTTTCTTCTTTGGACTTGATACTATCCTAAATTTCCCTTGTCAGCCACGGGTGCACTACCTTCCCTGGTTTATTCTTTTGCCAAACTTGGACGAACAATTGTTGTCATTCATCCATGCGATCTTTAAATGCTTGCCATTGCATATCCACCGTCAACCCTTTAAGTATCATTTGCCAGTCTATCTTAGCTAATTCATGTCTCATACCTTCAAAGTTACCCTTCTTTAAGTTCAGAACCTTTGTTTCTGAATTAATTATGTCTCTCTCCATATTAATGAAGAATTCCACCATATTATGGTCACTCTTACCCAAGGGTCCTCGCATGACAAGATTGCTAACTAACCCTTCCTCATTGCTCAATACCCAGTCTAGAATGGCCTGCTCTCTAGTTGGTTCCTCGACATGTTGGTTCAGAGAACCATCCCGCATACATTCCAAGAAATCCTCTTCCTCAGCACCCTTACCAATTTGGTTCACCCAATGTATATGTAGATTGAAGTCACCCATTATAACTACTGTTCCTTTATTGCACACATTTCTAATTTCCTGTTTAATGCCATCCCCAACCTCACTACTACTGTTAGGTGGCCTGTACACAACTCCCACCAGTGTTTTCTGCCCCTTAGTGTAATGCAGCTCTACCCATATCGATTCCACATCCTCCAGGCTAATGCCCTTCCTTTCTATAATGTTAATCTCCTCTCTAACCAGCAATGCTACCCCACCTCCTTTTCTTTCCTGTCTATCCCTCCTGAATATTGAATATCCCTGGATGATGAGCTCCCATCCTTGGTCACCCTGGAGCCATGTCTCTGTGATCCCAACTATATCATATTCATTAATAACTATCTTCACATTCAATTCATCCACCTTGTTACGAATGCTCCTCGCATTGATACACAAAGCCTTCAGGCTTGTTTTTACAACACTCTTAGCCCTTATACAATTATGTTGAAAAGTGGCTCTTTTTGCTTTTTGCTTTTTGCTTTTTGCCCTGGATTTGCCTGCCGGCCACTTTTACTTTTCACCTTGCTACTTTTTGCTTCTACCCTCATTTTACACCCCTCTGTCTCTCTGCACTTATTCCCATCCCCCTGCCACATTAGTTTAAAGCCTCCTGAACAGCAGCAGCAAACGCTCCCCCCCAGGACATTGGTTCCAGTCCAGCCCAGCCCAGGTCCTGTTTATACCGGTCCCACCTCCCCCAAAACGGGTTCCAATGCCCCAGAAATTTGAATCCCTCCCCCTTGCACCATTTTTCAAGCCACGTATTCATCTGAAATATCCTCCTATTTCTACTCTGGCTAGCACATGGCACTGGTAGTAATCCAGAGATTACCTTTGTGGTCCTACTTTTTAGTTTATCTCCTTACTCCCTAAATTCACCTTGTAGGACCTCATCCTGTTTTTTACCTGTATCGTTGGTACCTTGAACTAAGAAATGGGAATATTAAGGCCACCATCATAATTACACATGGAAGGCTAGCCAGAAAAGAAGTGGTTTTGTGACATTGAAAGGTAGCAGCTGAAACAAACAGGATGTTGTGATAGAAAGAGAAAAAAGTAATCTTAAAATATAAAACATCATATTATGTAACAGGCCCTTAGTTTCAACTTGCCCCTGCCAACCAAGATGCCCAACTGAACCAGGCTCATTTGCCTGCTCTTCCTCCATATTCTTCTCAACCTTTTCTCTAAGTATACATGTCCAAATTAGGAGAAATTAATTTTCTCAGAAGTGAACATTTAAAACCAATCATTGAAAATTTTCCAAGGACAAAGAAATATGGGGAGAAAGCTGGAACAGGTTATTGAATTTGGATGCCCAGCCACAATTATATTGAATGGCAGAGCAAACTCAATAGCCAAACCCCTGTAGGTTCCTGCCCCCACCAACCTCACACACAGTTAAGTTCCAGATACTCATAACACTTTAGGTGCAAAAGATCCTCACTTACCGCCTAATCCAGGCAACATACAACTCCAGCAAGACAGAGTCTAACCATCTACCTTTGATATTACCGGCGATATCAACATTATCCTGGGAATACCACCAGGTAGAGTCATATAGCCTTCATCCTATCATGCCTATGCTTACCCTCTAATACTCATCCATATCAATCCCATTTATCAGCAATTGAACCATTTTATCTATCAAGAGCCTCTCCAGACACTCTGCTCAAAGGAAAACACATTTAGTCACTCCAGACTCTCATAAACTCATATCTAAAACTAATGAGATGCCAGCCTAGTGAAGATGCAATGTTGACACTAAAAAAAACATGCTAAGTTCAAAGTCACAACTAACAGACTAGACTGAAGCTGTACAGTCCTATCATGTCCAGTCATGAAACAAGTAGACAATTAAATAATGGCAGGAGGGGGACTTTAATATCCTCAACAATGACTAGAAATTGAGTGCTACTGACAAGATTACAAGGTTGAAGCAATGGAAATTAAGTCCCAAGTGGGTGATCCATCTTGACTTCCTCCCGAGACATAACATGGAAGCCAGTCTTCAGATAATTACTGAATGTTGTTTTGGGAAGGACTTCTGACACTGACTTTTCACTTAAGTTTAATCTTACTGCTTCAAAAATTCTTCAGCTGCAACAGTGGGAGTTGAACTCAAGTCTCCAGATCAATAGTCCAGCCTTTGATTATTAGCCCAGTAACTTAACCGAAGTGTGCAAATTTAAAGCACACGGTATTGGGGGTATGATATTGATGTGGATAGAGAATTGGTTGGCAGACAGGAAGCAAGGAGTGGGAGTAAACAGGACCCTTCAGAATGTCAGGCAGTGACTAGTGGGCTACCATCAGTGCTGGGACCCCAGTTGTTTACAATATATATTAATGATTTAGACGAGGGAATTAAATGCAGCATCCCCAAGTTTGCGGTTGACACGAAGCTGGGCGGCGGAGTTAGCTGTGAGGAGGATGCTAAGAGGATGCAGGATGACTTGGATAGGTTAGGTGAGTATGCAAATTCATGGCAGATGCAATTTAATGTGGATAAATGTAAGGTTATCCATTTTGGTTGCAAGAACAGGAAAACAGATTATTATCTGAACGATGGCCGATTAGGAAAACAGGAGGTGCAACGAGACCTGGGTGTCATTGTACACCAGTCATTGAAGGTGGGCATGCAGGTACAGCAGGCGGTGAGAAAGGCAAATGGTATGTTGGCATTCATAGCAAGAGGATTCGAGTACAGGAGCAGGGAGGTTCTACTGCAGTTGTACAAGGCCTTGGTGAGACCAGAGTTGGAGTACTGTGTGCACTTCTGGTCCCCTAATCTGAGGAAAGACATTCTTGCCATAGAGGGAGTACAAAGAAGGTTCACCAGATTGATTCCTGGTTCAAGTCAACAACTGTAACTCAAATAAGCATGCATTACAACAGTGTTGTGCAGAAGAACATCTATGAATGCACAACACGTTGAACCTTGAAGAGGATGGGCAACAGTAGAAGACCACAAACATACAGTATAATGAATGTATAATCCAGTCTCCGAGAATGCCTTCTAACAACTTAACCACATCAGGCTCACTGGCCTGTAATTTCCTGGTTTATTATTAGAGTGTTTCTTATACAATGGAATAACATTACATATCCTCCAATCCTCCGGCACCTCACCCATGGCTAAGGTTGTTTTAAATCCTTAATTTTAATTTAGGCCCCTTGCACCTTCTGGACTAGCCTCCCACAAGGTTCAAGGGAACACCCTGAATCTGCGTTTGATGGTCTATGGAATAATTCTTCCAAGTTAGGCACCAGACTCCATTTATTTGTGAGGATTAAACAAAGTCAAAGGAACTAGGTGTTGCTGTTGACACCTTTGAAGCCAGTGGCTAATTAAATTCCTGTCAGCCCAGTAACATATATTTTTATGTTGTCAGAGTGGATTTGTTGGAACCAGGCAGCTTCTTTGTCCATCTTGGGGTTATTTACTGAGCAATCACATTGCTGTGAGCCTATGGTTAAGTTTAGGCTGTGGCAAGGGCAGTTCTCCTTTTCAAGGGAATATTGGTGAAATAAATTATTTTTATGACAGTCTGCTCATTTCTTGGTCACCATTACTGACAGGAGCTTCAGAATTCCAATAAATTTAACTTCCCCAGCTTCTATGGAGGTTTTGAACTTGTCTCAAACCTAGACTCCATATTACTGCAACCGTAGTCCAATTACCTCAGATACTGAGATACCACCCTTTCAGGTTGGTAGAGTTTCCTTTCAACTATACCAAGGGAGGTCAGGCAGCTGGGGCTCATCAGCCTTGGACGGCAGACCGCTTAGGAGAAGGCAAACTCTGATTTTAAACCTCCGCTGCCTTGTGGCCATACCCACCCATGGGAAAGGCTTCAGGAGTAAACCCTGAGAAAGAAATCAGGAGCCAGGGTCCCCAAGGCAGTTTGATGTTGTTTACAACTTCACTCTGGCAACCTCTGTGACAACACTGGTGCCAAGCTATATCAGCGCTTGCCCTTCCCTTGGACTACATCAGTGACGTGGAGAGGGGGAACTTGCTGCATGGGCAAAACCCGGTTCTTCAAATCTTCCCGTCCAGGCCTGCACCCTGGAGAGGACACAGTCCAGAGGTGTAAACCCATGACCCCCAGGATTGACGTCTACCTACTACTACTACGATACCAGGGGCAACTTTTTGTTTGCTCTGTCTTTCCCTGTATCAGCTCAAGATCTGCATTGTCCAACTTCTATGCATTGTGCCAGGATGCCCTTGGACTTACTCTTTGATGGAATCAGATGTTGCTGTGTTAGGATGGTTTCTTGACTGAAATTCATTCTGATCAACTCCTTGCTTTGGCTGAAACCCCACTCGGAAGTCCTGAAATAGCAGATTATACTTAAGTTATTTCATTCAAATTATTTTCAAATACTTGTAGCATAAACCCTAGCAACAGCATTATAAACATTCAGACTTGAACGTATCAAATTATATGTAATGACAAGGAGTTGCAAATTTCTCCCCTGGAGCAAATAAGAGATTTCTGTAAACCTTGGGTACCTGTTTCCCAAACAAAATGCTGGAGGACAGGGTATTGTGGAAGGATCAACTGTACTCTTTTCCTAGATACTGCCTAGTCTGCTAGGTTCTTCCAGCGTTTAGTGTGTTGCGCAGATTTCCAGCATCTGCAGATTTTCTCGTTTGTACCTGTTTCCCAACATAGATCTGGCACTCCTTCACACTTCCAACATTATTAAGATATCATAAGTGGCAACACAGGTAGAAAGGGTGGATCAGAAGGCTTAAGGCACGCAGGCCTTCATCAGTCCAGGCACCGAGAACAGAAGCTATACTTCAACATAAGTTGGGAAGTTATGTTGCAGTTGTACATGATGCTGGTGAGGCCACGTTTGGAATACTGTGTTCAGATTTTGTCAGCATGCTATTTAGAACAATACCGTTAAACTGGAAAGTGTACAGACAAGATGTGAGGATGTTGCCAGGACAAGAGGGACTGAGTTAGTTTGAGCAGTCTAGTACTTAATTCTGTGAAGTATAGGAGAATGAGGGGTGGTCTTAGAGAAAGAGATGTGGTGAACACACACATTCCTTTTCTCAGGACTGAAGTAGAGGGCATAAGTTTAAAGCAAGAGGGGAGAGATTTAATGGGAACTATTTTTTTAAATTCAAGAGGGTGGTCAGTATATAGAAAATGATGAAGTGGTTGAGGCATGCAGAGTAACAAAATTTAAAAGGAACTTGGGCAATTATTATGGATAGTAAAGGTTTAGAGGTCATGGGCCAAACACAGGTATATATAACTTAGATGAGAATTTTGTTCAGAGTGGACCCTATTGGACCAAAGGGCCTGTTTCCATTCCGCAGCAAGTTTATTGGGCAAATGAGGAATTCCACCTAGTTCCTACATCAAACTTTCAATCATCCAAATTTCCCTTACAAACTACACAACAATACAAAACTATTTCAGAATATGGCATTTTCCTATTCATCTGCAGAGAAGCATACTTGACCATTTACCTCTTCCGTTCCCCATCCATAGATGTAGACTGTCCTTCCAGGTGAAGCAGCAATTCAAGATTCTTTCTATGTAATGTAGTGTTTACAATGTTTGGTCGGCATGGTAGATCCAAGCTTCCAGTTGTCTAACACGTATATTCTCCATCCCACTCTCACTCTGAGCAATGTTATAATTTAGGCCCTTTCATTTCCCAGTTGGGGATGATAGAGTTATGGAACACTACAGCACAGAAACATGCCCTTCAGCCCATTTAGACTGCTCCAAACCATTAATCTACCTAGACTTTTTGATCTGCACCCGGACCATCCCTTTCTCATCCATGTACCTATCCAAGTGTAATGCCCTGTTAAAGGTTTCATTGCTAACGTAATGGTCTTTCTGTAGAAGCAGTTATGGGTTTTGGCTAGAGATAACGGTGCTTTGGAATGTGAGCCGTCCAATCAGGGGAGCTTTTTTTTTGAGTGTGCCTGACACAGGTGTGAGCTGAGGTCTTTGCTTGTAGGGGGAGGGATGAAGAGAGAAGATGCTGGAGAGAACCAGTCATAGGATTCAATCTGGTGGGGGACCATGATTCAATGGAGCAAGCACAAGTCTAGTGAGGATCAGTAAATATGACTTTTGGTAGATTTGAGCTCCAACTTGTGCACATTTGACTGTTTAATTATAATGGGCCCTTTTGTTCTCTTCTTTACTAGTTAAATTAACATTCATAAATATAATCCCTTTAATCGTATGCAGTGGGCTGTCTGTAATTTCTTGGCAATGAATTGTAACAGTAGCAAATTACACAGCATTCACTCAAACCAGCATTTGAGGTGGGAGACCCATCCCAATCTTACGTATTTGGCAGGACCGGCGGGTGTATTCTGTAGATGTATACAGCCCAAGGAAACTGGGGTTTCATTGTGGGGGTATCATCCCGGATTGATTTTGTGATTAAGATATGTGGTTATGGACGCTGCAAGGGTTGAGTGGTAGTGTTAATCCCCAGGATTACCAGTAATGAATGTGTTTCTATTGAGTGGGATAGACTTTCATAGCCCCAATGAATTGTTGATTAAGACACTGAGTACCGTTAAATCATTAGGAACATTTGGAACAGTTACCATCATGGAGCAAAGGTTTGACAAAATGTTACTATTGGGGCTTCAGGACCATGGGCTATCCATACTTTCCAGAAAGAGGGGAGTGTAGACAAGAGTGCCAAATCGGCAGCCGAGATTCCAGTAGTTGGGGGTGAAGATTTTAAAGACAAGTTGGTCTTGTTTCTATGGAACACAGGGAAGGAGTGGCCTGATTTGGAAGGTTTAATGAGTTCTCCAGTGAGGGGTGAAAATTCTGAGTTGGTATCAGCATTTACGTCCCTGGTGAATAAATGGGGCAGAGGGGTACAAGATCTTGGCGGAGCAGACCTCTCAGATGCTGGATGAGTGGCAGTGGTCTGATGACATGAAAAGACGGTGAGAGGCCTGGCTGCTGACAGAGTGAGAAGGTCAGCTGTTTCAGTATTTCTCTCTCTAGCAGGTATGGTCTGATCTTCTTGGCATTCCCCACAGCTCTCCATTTCACAGCTTTTTACATTCCTCTGGGTTTTTTCTTGCTAACTGCATCACACGGCTTTTACGTTTATGCACTCTCTCTCTCACATTACCCTCATTAATCTATCAACTAGACAGCTTTAACACAGTTTTTACCCCAAAGCAACCCTATCCTCACCCAGTGAGATATCCTTTTTATTCTTTCCACTTGTCCCCCACCTACCTGGCAATTTACAACTAACTTGTTTTCTCTATTCCCAGGTTCTAATGAAGGATATTCAATTGTAACGTCATCTCTGTATACTTTTTCACAGGAACTTCCAATTTTTCCAGCATTTTGCGTTTTTACTATTAATCCAATGAAGAGTTCACTTTTGAATATCAGCTAGTTAAGTGTAGGGAGAGTACCTGTTAAACTTTCCTGCCTGCAAGGACAGGGGAAAACATTTCATATAACCATTTAACAATTACAGCATGGAAACAGGCCATCTGGGCCCTTCTAGTCCATGCCGAACGCTTACTCTCACCTAGTTCCACCGACCTGCACTCAGCCCATAACCCTCCATTCCTTTCCTGTCCATATACCTATCCAATTTTACTTTAAATGACAATATCGAACCTGCCTCTACCACTTCAACTGGAAGCTCGTTCCACACAGCTACCGCTCTCTGAGTAAAGTAATTCCCCCTCGTATTACCCCTAAACTTTTGCCCCTTAACTCTCAACTCATGTCCTTTTGTTTGAATCTCCCCTACTCTCAATGGAAAAAGCCTATCCACGTCAACTCTATCTATCCCCCTCATAATTTTAAAAAGCTCTTTCAAGTCCCCCCTCAACCTTCTACGCTCCAAAATAAAGACCTAACTTGTTCAACCTTTCTCTGTAACTTAGGTGCTGAAATCCAGGTAATAATCCAGTAAATCTTATCTGTACTCTCTCTATTTTGTTGATATCTTTCCTATAATTCGGTGACCAGAACTGTACACAATACTCCAAATTTGGCCTGAACAATGCCTTGTACAATTTTAACATTACATCCCAACTCCTATAATCAATGCTCTGATTTATAAAGGCCAGCGTAGCATTATCATTATCCACAATGCCACCTACCTTAGTATCATCTGCATACTTACTAATCCAATTTACCACCTCATCACCCAAATCATTAATGTATATAACAAACAACATTGGACCTAATACAGATCCCTGAGGCACCCCACTAGTCATCGGCCTCCAACCTGACAAACGGTTATCCACCACTACTCTCTGGCATCTCCCATCCAGCCACTGTTGAATCCATTTTACTATTTCAATATTAACACCTAAAGATTGAACCTCCTTAACTAACCTTTGTGCAGAACCTTGTCAAAGGCCTTACTGAAGTCCCTATAGACAACATCCACTGCTTTACCCTCATCAACTTTCCTAGTAACCTCTTCAAAAAATTCAATAAGATTTGTCAAACATTACCTTCCACGCACAAATCCATGTTGACTTTCATTTCTTTTCCGTAAGCAATCTTTTGAGGTTAAATTTCACATCTGAACATCCCTGTATGTGTATTGCTGCTTTACTACAGTTTTAATTACCTGTGTTGAGTGCTGGAGGATAGCAAGCAGTCTCTCTTGTATCCTGCGGATCAGTTCAAGCCCCGTGTTCAAGTGCTCTGGTTTAAGAAGACGAATGCAAGAAGCCAGGTCTGTGCACTGCAAAAGGGTCTCCTCTAAGAAAGACAAAGTGATGCTTCAAAAAGATACCAGACTCTTCACAATTTCAGTCAATATTTCACAGGATAAAATGCTGCAGAGAGCTTCACAGGGGCATTAGCAAATAAAATTGAATACAAGGATGAATTGGGCCAGATGACTAAAACATTTTTCAAGGTTTGTGAAGCAGTTGGCCGAGAGTTTTAGCCTTGTCAACTCAATCACAAAGTAAGATGAAAACCAGGGTAAGACAAGAGTGCGAAATGAAGGGATTTAATTTTAGCATGAGACATAACCAGGTAATGCCTCTAAAACAGTCCTTGAGCTAAGTGCTTGCTTGTCTAATTCACACAGCAGAGAGCTTTTCCTCAAAGACAACTGATCTAAATGGGTTTCCACAGCAATCCAATTTTCCTGTTGCGCTCTTTAGTCCAAAATTCATTTACTTAATCCAGTTGCAGTTTGAACATGCATTTCAATCAACAGCTTAGATTTCATTCACTAACAACCACAACGGTAAAAACAGAGGACTGTATAGTCACTGAGTTATAAAGCACAGAAATAGGCCGCGTGACCCATCTTGTCTATCCTGACAAAGTTGGTTACCTACTATCCTCTCCAGTCCCGTTCTACTCTTTCCTTTCTCAACCTAAACCTTTATCCTCACAGTATGGACTCCTACCTTGGGAAAAAGACTGACAACTCATCTTATCTATGGCCTCCTGATTTTATGATTTTACAGAATCCCATGTACTGTACCTCACTTCAGGTTACTCTGAGGCTGGAAGAGTTTACAAGGATAGAGAAGGGTAAAGCCATAGAGCTAATTGCTGAGAGTTCCTAGAATCAGAATCAGGTTTATTAAAATCAGCATGTGTGGTGAAATTTGCTAACTTAGCAGCAGCAGAACACTGCAATACATAATATAGAAGAAAAAATATGTAAAATTAAAATAATAATAAATCAGTAAGTTCTACCCATTATAATTATGACTGTACTGGAACCTCAATTATTTATCACATGGGGGCATTTTGGTTTGGAGGCATGAACCTTGTATTTGGTCTGACGTAATTATTAAGCTTTTGAATTCCCTATTTTGATTCTCTAATTAAGTTCCCAACAAATGTACCACTCTTCATTTTAACATGAGATATTTTCAGTGACTGTAAATTGTTTTCCTTTCTTTGTAAAGTTAAACAAAACTAACAAATTTCAAGCGCCAAATTTCAACTCACCAAGCAGGATCTGCAGGGCATTTGTATGTAGCTCCAAGTTCTCTGTCTGCTGCTCCATTACATCCATCTTCTCTGTGTCCTGATTATAGTAACTATACACACAAGAATAGGCCAATACCTAATAAAATCAGACAATCAACACTGAGCTAACAGCACCACAAAAAGATAATGATCGTCTTAAAACAATAAGTTGCCTTCACTGAAACCAGCTTCATACAAGCTCTCCTAACAAAGCCCTTCCAATCTGGAAATGTAATGGTGAGGAAGCAAAGTTAAGAATGCACAGTGACCTGGAGCGTAGTCTAACACATCTGGCCCTGGGCAAGGCATGAGATGAAGAATACTACATTTGGGTCCAACTGCCCAGACAACACTGTCAGGACAAAAGCAGGGTCTGGGACCAGTACAAGATAGAAGAGATTCTCCAGATGCTGGAAATTTACAGCAACACACACAATGTGCTGGAGGAACTCAGCAGATCAGGCAGCATCGAAAGACAGCGACTAACGGTCAACATTTCCAGCCAACCCTTACTCTCCATAGATGCTGCATGGCCTGCTAAGTTCCTCCAGCATTTTGTGTGTTACCAGCTGCTTTGTTTGGAATTAATACTGGTTATATTACATGGAACAGTAAAGGTGTAAGCAAAAAGTTAAATGTGATTCTTCCTTGGTTTATGCTAAAATAAAATGGAAGTCTGTAAAACAAAATGGTGTTATCTTGGAGTGTGATTGCTTTGAAAAGATACAAGAGAACCAACCCACAGCAATGCTTTGGGAAAGTTAAAGGAGTACAAGTCTACAACCATAACTGTGGAAAATTGTGAAAAATATGTTTTTCTTGGGAAGGCAATGTAATTGCGCAGGTACCAAGTGCGTGGAAAAGTGCCAGTGTTAGATATTTTGAAGGTTATAAAAGGGGAATATTCTTGGTACAAGGGAGAAGAGAGCTTTGTCTTAGGTTGAATAACAGCTGATGCTGAGATAAGTTAACAGGAATCAGAATCAGGTTTATCATCATTTGCATGTGACGTGAAATTTGATAACAGCAGCAATATGTAACAGAAAAAAACAGAATAAGAATAATAAATAACATCAATTTATAGTACACGTGTATTGAATAGATTAAAAAATTGTTCAAAAAACAAAAATACTATATATTAAAAAAGCAAAATAGTGTCCAAGGGTTCAACATCCATTTAGGAATCAGATGGCAAAGGGGAAGAAGCTGTTCCTGAATCACTGAGTGTGGGTCTTTAGGCTTCTGTACCATCTTCCTGATGGCAACAGTGAGAAAAGGATGTGCTGTGGGTGCTGGAGGTCCTTAATAATGGACACTGTCTTTCTGAGACACCACTCCCTACAGATGTCTTGGGTACTTTGTAGACGAGTACCCAAGATGAAGCTGACTAGTGTTAGCGGTCACCCTAGTTTGGGAAAGGGATCCAGAAGAGACCCTATAAACTGTGCTGCTAATAAGAGAGAGAGAGGGAGGCGTCCAGAGCAGTGAGAGAGAGAGAGAGAGAGAGAGAGAGAAACTGCTCGAAAGAATGATGTTATGGTTCCTCTGCTGACTGTTTACCTTCCTCCGAGGTCACTTGCCTGCTTGTAGAGAGTCTGCAGAAAGTGGTGGGCGGAGCAGGTGGGGGGTGTTATGATCATGTGGCCATTTGCAAGATTTATTTTTTGTGTAGTGGGGGAGGTCGATAATCACATAGCCATTTGTTTGATTTGCTTTTTTAATGCAGGGGTTGATAATTATGTTGCCATTTGGGAGATTTGGGATTTTTTGTGGGGAGGGGGTTGGGGGTTTTCCTTTGAATGGCTTCTCTGGTTTTCTTCGATTCATAGCTATCTGGAGAAGACAAACCTCAAGAGTTGCAAACTGCATACCTTCTTTGATAATAAATGTACCTTGGCATCTTTTTCTACCTGTGCAACAAGGAAAGAATCTTAACAGAAACTCACCTACCCTCCACCTCCTCATTGAATCCTCTTGAGCCTAAGCCTCAGCTCCTCCACTCTGACCCTGTCCACTCACACAATGCCTCTCTGCTTAAACCTAACTTCTTTTTATTGGCCCGTGAGAAATGCAGAAGCATTGACACTTGCTCTTTTTTATTGCTTCTCACACTCACACAGATCTCACTCTTGCTTCAAAGCGAAACTCACATGCAACAGAACTTGCTCTTTTCACTGCCTCCTGCTCCCACTCAATCCTCCAAAGTTAAACTCACAAGCAAGGAGACTTCGCTTTTCACTGCCTCCCATTCTCACACACGATCCTTCAATGTCTGAAACTAGTTTTGGATGGGTATTTCAGAAACAAACATGCACTGGTATCATAATGTCTAGAACCAGTCCCAGCAGTTTCTCAGACCAGTTCTCACTGAAATGTGATTCAAGCACCCATTCTATAAGTGAGATATAGTGCACATGATGCATCTGGATGGGGGTACAGCCAGGGACCCGACCGTGGATTACGGCACAGTGCCTAGGACCTGTCTGGGATTTGGGGCACAGTGTCTGGGCTCATATTAGGTCAGGATACCCTGTCAGGCAATCCATGGTCTTTTAACTCTCATCACTATGTTTGAAATGAAAACAACAGTCAAGTGTGACCTCTGCTCTCACCTTCCTTGCCTGAGCAAGCATCTTACACGCATCAATAACGAATGTCAATGACTTCATTTGTAAAGCTTCATTAACTGCAGAAACCTTTGCTTCCAAATTCATAGCAAAGTCCTGGAATGAAAAACAAATACTCTTTTGAAATTATTGTTCATCTAGAAAATTTCCAGTTAAATAATGTGACTTTCTTAATGTGGACAGACAAACTGAGTATGAAATTGTCTCAAATAGGCAGGTAATCAATGACCAGCCAAGCCTTTCCAGACAGTGACTTGGAAACTGCTTGGGTTTCCAGATGGTGGAAAGGGAAGAGGCGAAAGGATAGATGGTGCATATTTGTGTGTAGGCCTCCGTTAGTCTCATGAGACCATGGATTTGCGCCTTGGAAAGTTTGCTGGGCGCAAGCCTGGGCAAGGTTGTATGGAAAACTGGCAGTTGCCCAAGCTGCAAATCTCCCTTCTCCACGCCACTGATGTTGTCCAAGGGAAGGGCATTAGGACCCATATGGCTTAGCACCGGTGTTGTCGCAGAGCAATGTGTGGTTAAGTGCCTTGCTCAAGGATACACATGCAGCCTCAGCCAATGCTTGAACTAGCTTCAGATCACTAGACGAACGCCTTAACCACTTGGCCACACACCAACTGCATATCTGATAGCTACATCAGAAGGTGAGAGGGGAAGTGGTTGGTGGAAATGGAAGAATGAACCCAGGAATTCACAGAGGAATTGGTCTCTTTGGGAGAGATGAGGATGCACCTGATAGTGAGGGAAATTTCACTGCATTTTCTTTAAGTTTGATGCCAAAAATCATGTACAGGCATTTTAGATGAGTTTGGCACTGCTGCTAATCTCCAAAAGCATTTTCTGCAGAACCAGCTTCCCCAAAGATATAGTTAATCACGTCAGAAGTTCTATCTTAGGACTGGAACACAAGCAGAACATACTCACCCGTGCCTGGTGGTGAAAAGTGCACCTCTCATTATAATCATGAAACCGTTTCTCTTGCCGTGCTGCTTTACTGACCTGTGGAATTACAAATATTTCACATCAAGCTTTAGGAATAGACCTACAGTAGATAACTCTGCCAGTTCCAATTTAACACGTTACTGAAAATTCCTTTCCTACTTACAATTAATAGGTTTCAACCTGCGCATGCTTCAACTGATGTACCTCATCTTCCCTTTCATTTTTGCCATCTTTGGGTAATGCCCAGGACCATGGTAGTATTTCTCAATGAAAACAAGATTGTAACAGATAGACTGTATATTATCCAGCTGGCTCTCGCTGCAGCAGCAGAGACTTAGATCTGCATGGTACATTGACTTCCAGAAACACAATGTAAGCAAAAATTTGCCAACTTGAAATAGTTTGTTTTAAAAACCTGACTGTACAGTGAATAGCAGACCGTCCTACTTAAACAGGCTATCCAATTATCTCCCACTAACTCTCCTTGATGGCTTATTTGTAAGGTTCTGTATTCAGTAGCATAGGTTAAACATGATTAATTTTAGCAGCAGTTGCACCTCTGCAGTGATCTCAGTTACTCTGGGTTTTGGGCTTAGCAAGGAATGACTGATCGACCATTAGTCCACACCTAATTATCGGCACAGGTATCCTCTGTTGTTGAACACTCAAAAAGACCAAGTACCGGATACCTGAAGGGTGGAAGCAGCTGTACTAAGATAAGAAACAACAGGGGAGAAAATTAGGAAATAAAAATAACTTGAAATTATGATATGTTTATCAAGATGGCAGCTATTTTGGTAGTACTCAACCATAAGGCCTGCAACATTCAGAAAGCCTATATGCACCAACCACCATCCCCCAACCCTATACATTCATTCACAGCCAAGGAAAATGAATGTGTTACTGTGATTTTAAACATTATGGTGAAGAAGTCTGATCTCACCATAGCTGAACAGTTATAGTAATCTTTGTGAGTTGGTTTCCATGGCTTTAGGCATCGCCAGCAAAATCCATGATTGCACTTGGCACATGTCATGCTGTAAGAGAAACAGATAATCAAGTCCAAAAGAACTCACCTTAATAATTTAACAACCCCCATTATATCACAGTTCTTACTGACCTCTTTAGAACTGTACAGAATTCCCTATTATATCCAATTATTTTAATTCAGACTCATTCACTTTCAAGTAACCAAAAGTGGCAATCCACTCTTCACAGCCTGTGGTTCAAGCAATGATTTTTTTAATTGCCCACCCCCTTGGTGGGATACATCAGTTTCACAGATTCATTACAGCACAAAGCTATTCATCCCAGTAAATCCCTGCCTGTTCTCTATACAGCTGGTTCCATTTCCTAATGACCATCCCTTAGGGATCTTTCCCTGGATTCAATCAAATATCAAGGATTGCAACTCATCTGAAAAGACCACTGTTGCTGCTTCAAAAGTGAACACAAGATCAGGGCCATTAGAAAAGCCCACTGGGCAAGAGACAAAAACAGAGAAAGGAACTTGTCTCTGCCTATCTTTTGGACTGCAAGCACTCTGATCTTGAGAAAACACCTTGTTTAATACCATACCATTTTAAGTTAAGATATAACAATATACAGTATTTGCTGATATAATCCAAATATGTCTGAATGCTAAAGTGGCAATGGAGATGTGTGTCCCTTACATCAGTAAAGCTGCTGGTGCTACCCGGGGCTGGCTGCCAAGTGTCTGAGATTAACTGCATTTGGCCATGGTAGCACAGTGCAGTGCATTAATGTGATAGAAAACACTTTCAAGCATGGCATTGAAGAGAGGTCAAAAAAATACTGAAGTAATAAATGCTGGAATTATAAACCACAACAAAAGTGGTTTAACGATAGGGACATCCTACCACAAACATATTCTGATAGGTTTAACAAAACATCACTCTGCTTTGTTTACAGATTATCTACTAGTCACTTCACACTTCTACTACTTGAAATAATACAAGGAAAAATCAGAAAGAATTTTTTTAGAAGTTCAAATATGTGAAGCTTCCTCTCCTTTACAGGAGTGGGAGTGAAAAGGATTTAAAAGAGCAAGTCTCATTGCTGTTGAGTTTCACTTTACAGCTGTGTAACAACAGAAAGGAGTTAAAGAGCAAGTCTCACTAATTAGCAAGATGGCTAATTGGGCAGCTGCCAATAAAAAAAATGCAAACACAAGTGGAGCAGCCATTGTGAAGTGATCATTGTGTGAGGAAGGTTCACTGTTCAGAGTGGGACCAAGAGGCTTTGGCTAGAAGAGGCAGGAAGAGTAGGTGCTTCTTATCCCTGCAACAGACAGTGAGGACTGCTGAAGACATCATCGATGTCTCTCTCCCCTCCACCACACCCCATTTAGGACAGACATCAGAAACACTGCATACGGCACTTGCCTCCAGCATTGTCAAAGACCCCTCCCATTCTTCCTGCAACTTCTTTGACTTCCTGCCATCAGGCAGAAGGTATGCAGCAAAAGAACCAGAACTGTCAGGCCAGCTAACAGCTCAATCTCCTGAGTTATTAGATTTCTTCACACCCTTCTGCCACCCAGTACACATGTACACCCTTGTCTGAATGCCCTGCACATTGCTTCAGAAGAACAATGTTTCATTTAGCTGTATACACGTGTATGGTTGAATGAGTAGAGGTTAAGCTAAGGCTCTGTAAGGTCTCTTTCCTTCTTATTGCACAGCTAGAGTTGTGGGAATGATGTTCCTCTTGCATGATGTGGGAAGTCAGGCAGTCACCAATGTCCACACACTATATCTGTCAGAAATGCTTCTGGCTGTAGTTCCTTGCAAACCACAATAGGAACTGAAGCTGAATAAAATCTGGATCATTCGGAGACTGAGAGATCGTTAGACAGGAGATTCAGGGAGGCAGTCACACTTAAACTGCAAGAGGCAGGTAGCTGGATGGCTATCAGGAGAGCCAAAGACAATAAGTAGTCAGTGCAGGGTATCCCTACACCTGTTCCTCTCAATAACAAGTATACAACTTTGGATGCATTTGGGGGGACACAAACGACCAGGGAAAGTTGCAATATCCAGGTCTTTGGCACTGTCTGAAAGGGGAAGGGGAGAGCAGTAGTGCCAGGGGCTTTATTGGTTAAGAAAACAAATAGCAGATTCTATGGTTGAGAATGATACTCTTGATTGGTATGTGGTCTTCCAGGTGCCAGGGTTAGAGACATCTTGGATCAAGTCCCCAGTGTTCTTAAGGAAAAGAGTAAGCAGTCAGAGGCTGTGGTACATATCGCTGTTAACAACATAGCATGGAAAAGGGATGACGTTCTGAAAAGTGAATCCAGGGAGTTAGGAAAGATGTTAAAAAGCAGGATCTCAAGGGCAGTAATCTCCAGATTGCTGCCTGTGCCACATACCAGTGGCAGAGAATGCATGGCTGAAGAGATGGTACATGGTGCAGGTTTCAGATTTGTGAATCATTGAGATATCTTCTGGGGAAGGTAATGTCACATAAAAAAGGGACAGGTTACACCCGAACTCGAGAGGGACGAATATCATTGTGGGTACATTTGCTAGAGCTGTCAGGGAGGATTTAAATAAGGTTCACAGGGGGATGGGAATCAGAGTATTAGGTGAAATGATGAAGCAGTTGGTCCTAAGGTAAATACAATTATGCAGGATACAGCAAGGCAAGGGTTAAGATAAATGCCCAGGCAAGGTTAGCTTACAGAGAGTGCACAGTCAACCCAAGCAAGAAAGGCCTTTGAAGAGCATAGCTTCCCTTGCCACAGCAGGGGGCTGGAGCTATTTGCCTTACAAAGACATGACAAGAATGCAAACGAAGGATTCTAGGATGACACTTCATTGGTCAGTTACTTTACTAAATCTGATTGGCCTTTAATGGGGGTTCTATTAGCTATTAATATCTGTATTATCATAGCATGAATGGTAATTAGTAATGCAAATAAGGAATTTGAGCATACACAAAGTTATCAACTGGTCAATATCTCTATCCACTAACTAACTTCTGTATAAAAATGACATTTTTATTCAAACTTCAGACCAGTGTGGTGACAGGCGCCATGCTGTTCTCCTAGTAAATAAAGTAATCAGTGTGCGTTTTCAGAGTCCAGAGATGAAACAAGCAGAGAAACAATATACAGTGAGGAAGGATGGGCAGAGGATTGGCACAAATGCAGTCAGTTAGATGGGTTTAATGCAAGAAATATAAAAAAACAAGGATGATGAACTGAGAAACATGGAACAAAATGTAGATGTACATGTACGTGGAATAACAAAGTTGTAGCCCATGACAGTGACTTGGTTATCACATGTTCTGGGGTTTAGATATTTCAAAAGGGATAAAGAGGGAAGTAAAGGAAATCGGGGTGGCATTACTAATCAGGGATAGTGTCACAGCTGCTGAAAAGGAGGATGTCATGAAGGGATTGTCTACTGACTCAGTATGGGAGAAATGGGAAGTGAACAATCAGTCTGTTGTGAGTATTCTACAAGCCCCCAATAGCTACAGGGACATTGAGGAGCAGATTGTTGGCAAATTTTCTTAAAAGTGAAAAAAGAACGTGTCATGGGTGACATCAACTTCCTTAATATTGTTGGGCACCACCTTAGTGCAAAAGATTCAGATAAAGCAGAATTTGTAAGGCGAATCCAGGAAAGATTCCTGATACAGTATATGGACAGGTCAACTGGAGGACAGCCATTCTGACTCTAGTACTAGGCTATGAACCTGGTCAGTATGAGAGCATCTCAGAGATACAGACCACAAATCACTGATCTTTAGCATAGCATTGGACAAGGGTAGGAGCGGGTGGTATGAGAAAGTATTTACTTGGGGGAGAGCTAATAACATACAAAAAATGCTGGAGGAACTCAGTAGACCAGGCAGCATCTACAGAAAAGAATGAACAGTTAACACATCAGGCTAAAACCCTTCACCCGGACTCATCCAATTTTTTTTTTTGTACAGGTTACCCTGGATTTCCAGCATCTGCAGAATCTCTTATGTTGCTAATTACAGTGGTATTAGGCAGGACCTTTTGAGCATCAACAGAGATCAGATGTTCTCAGGAAAATGCAAAGCAGAATGGAGAGGTTACATAGGGTTCTGGTTAGGACTATCTAGCTGAGACAGGGGAATTATGGTAGGGTAGATGAAGCATGGTTGACTAGAGAAGAGGAACATTTAGTCAAGAGAAGGAGGAAAGCACACTTAAGGTTTAGGAAGCAAATATCAGAAAGGGCTCTCCAGAGTTACAAGGAAGCCAGGAAGGATCTTAAGCAGGGACTTAAGTGAGCCAAAAGCGACATGAGACAGTCTTGATGAATAGGATTAAGGAAAATACCAAGGTGTTTTTCATGTGGTGACTAGAGTGAGGATAGCACCACTCAGGGATAAAGGGGGATTTATGTAACAGACTGAAAATGCTGGAGCAACTCAACAGGCCAAACAGCATCTATGGAAAAGAGCACAGTCGACGTTTTGAGCCGAGACCCTTCAGCAGGACTGGGGAAAAAAAGATGAGGAGTAGAGTTAAAAGTTAGGGAGAGGGGAGGGAAAGGAGAAAAGTAAAGAGCAGGGAAGTTGATTGGTGAAAGGAAAAGGAGGATCACCACCAGAGGGAGGCAATGGGCGGGCAAGGAGTTAAGAAGGTGAGAGAGTAGGGTATTACTGGAAATTGGAGAAACCGATGTTCATACCATCAGGTTGGAGACTATCCAGATGGAATACAAGTTGTTGTACCTCCAACCTGATTGTGGCCTCATCACAACAGTGGAGTGGGCTGTGGATTGACATATTGGAATGGGAATGGGATGTGGAATTGAAATGGGTGGCCACTGGAAGATCCCACTTTTTCTGGCAGACAGAGCATAGGTGCTCGGCGAAACGGACTCCCAGTCTAGGTCAGGTCTCACCAATGTACAGAAGGCCACAATGGGAGCACCAGATACAGCATATGATCCCAACAGACTCACAAGTGAAGTGTTACCTCACCTGGAATGACTGCTTGGGGCCCTGAATGGTAGTGAGGGAGGTGGTGTGGGTTAAGTGTTGTGCTTGTTCTGTTTGCAAGAATAAGTGCTAGGAGAGAGATCAGTGGAGAGAGATGAATGGACAAGAGAGTTATGTAGAGAGTGAACCCTGCGGAAAGCAAAAAGTGGTGGCAAGGGAAAGATGTGCTTGGTGGTGGGATCCTGTTGGAGATGGTAGAAGTAGCAGAGAATGATGTGCTGGACACGCAGGCTAGTGGGATGGTAGGTAAGGACCAGAGGAAATTCATGTTTTATTCCACCCCCCCCCCCATCCCGCCAATTCAGCCTCTTATCATCTACATCTGTGACATTTCACATGCTTTGGATCTTTTTAATTTCAAGGTCCCTAGCCCCCATCATAGTTTAACTATGGATAGCCAGTCCCTATACACCTCCATCCCCCACCAGAAAGGCCTCAAATCTCTCTGCTTCTTTCTGGATATCAGACCCAACCAGTTCCCCACCACCACCACTCTCTTCCTTCTAGTGGAACTTGTCCTCACTCTTAATTAACTTATCCTTTGGCTTCCCCCCCCCCCCTTCGTTCAAAGAAAAGTTATAGCCATGGGCACTCGCGTATGTCCCAGCTATGCCTACCTGTTTGTCGACTACATTCCGAGCCTACACTGGTGGCTGTCCTGCACTTTTCCTAAGCAACATCGACGACTACACTGGTGCTGCTTCCTGAAACTCATCAACTTCATCCATTTTGCCTCCAACTTCTACCCTGCCCTCAAATTTACCTGATCAATTTCCAACACCTCCCTCCCCTTTCTCGATCTTTCTGTTTCTGGAGACACCTTTATCTACTATTATAAACCCATGGTCTCTCACAGCTACCTGGACTATACCACCTCCCACCTTGTAAAAAAGCCATCCCTTTCTCTCAAATTCTCTGCCTTCACTGCATCTGCTCTCAGAATGAGGCTCTTGATTCCATAACAAAGATGTCCTCTTTCTTCAAAGAAAGGGACTTGCCTTCCTCCACCATCAGCGCTGTACTCAACCGCATCTCTTGCATTTCACACACATATGCTTTCACCCATCCTCCCGCCACCTTACCAGGGATAGGATTCTTCTTGTCCTCATCTACCACTCCACCAGCTTCTGCATCCAGCATATAATTCTCCACAACTTCCGCCATCTCCAGTGGGATCCCACCACCAAGCACATCTTTCCCAACTCCCCCCCCAATTTTCTGCTTTCCACAGGGATCACTCCCTACGGGAGTCCCTTGTCCATTTGTTTCTCCTGGCACTTATCCTTGTAAGCAGAACAGGTACTACACCTGCCTCTACTCCTCCTCCTGCTCTACCATTCAGGGCCTCAGACAGTTCTTCCAGGTGAGGCGATACTTCACCTGTAAGTCTTTTGAGGTTATATACTGTGTTTGGTGCTCCCGGTGTGGCCTCCTGTATATCAGCATGACCCAACATAGATTGGGAGACCGTTTCACTGAGCACCTACGCTCCACCCGCCAGAAGCGGAACCTCCCAGTGGCTACCCATTTTATTTCCACTTCCCATTCTGGTATGTCAATCTATGGCCTCCTCTATAGTCGCAATGAGACCACACTCAGGTTGGAGGAACAACACCTTATATTCCATCAGGGTAGTCTCCAACTTGATGGCATGAACATTGATTTCTCTAACTTCCAGTAATGGCCCCCACCCTCCTTCACCTTTCTCCATCCTTTTTTCCCTTTCTTACCTTAGCTCCTTGTCTGCCCATTGCCTCCCTTTGGTGTTCCACCCCCCTTTTCTTTCTTCTATTGCCTTCTATCCTCTCCTATCATACTCCTCCTTCTCCAGTCCTGTATTTCTCACCAATCAACACCCAGCTCTTTACTTCATCCCTCCCTCTCCTAGTTTCACTTATCACCTTGTGTTTCCCCCTCTTCTCTTCCCACCTTTTAACTTTCATCCTCATATTTTTTTCTCCAGTCCTGCTAAAGAGTCTTGGCCCAACACTGCACTCTTTTCCATAGATGCTGCCTGGCCTGCTAAGTTCCTCCAATATTTTGTGTGTGTCGTTTGGATTTTCAGTATCTGCAGAGTTTCTCATTTCTGGGGAAATCATGTATCTGGAGGTGGTAGAGGTGGTCCTTAAATGAATATTTTGCCTCAGTATTCACCAGTGAGAGGGACTTCGATGAACGTAAATTCAGTGTAGAACAGGCTAATGCGCAGAAGCATGTCAAAGTTAAGAAAGAGGCAGTATTGGAGCTATTGAAAAATATTAGGATAGATAAGTCTTTGGGGCCTGCTGGACATACGGCAGGTTACTATGGAAAGTGAGGGAAGAGATTGCTAAAGTGTTGCCAATGATCTTCTATCCTCACTGGCCACAAGAGCAGTACCAGAGGATTGGAAGATGGTAGATGTTGTTCCTTTGAACACGAAAAGGCAACAGAGATAATCCAGTGCGTCTTACATTTATAGTGAGCAAACTAATGGAGAGGACTCTTAAAGGCAGTACTTAGAAGCATTTGGAGAAGCATAGTCTTATTGGGAAAGTCAGCATGGCTTTGTGTGAGACAGGTCAAGCCTTTTGAGTCTGACTGTATTCTCTGAGGATGTGACAAAGTTCTTTGATAACAAGACAGCAGAGGATGTGGTGGATTTGGATTTTAATAAGACACTTGTCAAGGCACCCCATCCTCAGGTCTGAGAATTTCGCAAGGCAGGGGATCCACGGAAACTTGGCTACATTGTTTCGGAAATGGCTTACCCACAGAAGGGAGAGGGTAGTAGTAAATATATACTGTCTTGAGGTCAGTGACTAGTGTTGTTCTGCAGGGATTTGTTATGGGGCCCCTGTTCTTTGTGATTTTTATAATGTTTGAAATAGGAAGTGGAAGGGTGGGTTTATAAGTTTACAGGTAACACAAAGGTTGGTGGTATTGTGGATAGTGTGGAAAGTTGTCATAGTTTGCAACAGGATAAACAGGATGCAGAACTGTACAGATAGAGTTCAATCTGGAAAACTGTAATACATTGAACTTTGGAAGGTTGAACCTAAAGGTGGAGTACAAGGTTAATGGCAGGGTTCTTAGAAGTATGTGGGATCAAAGAAGTTTTGGGGTCAAGTCCATGGATCCTTAACGTTGTCATGCAAGTAAAGAGGGTGGTTAAGGTTAATGATGTGTTGGCCATCATTATAAGGGGAATTGAGCTCAAGAGCTGCGAGCTAATGGTTTGACCACACTTGGAGTATTGTGCTCAGTTCTGGTCACCACATTATAGGAAGGATGTGGAAGCTTTAAATAAGGTGTAGAGGAGGACTTACTGGGATGCTGGCCAGATGAGAGAACATGTCTTATGAGGAAGGGTTGATTGAGCTAAGTCTTTTATGCCTGGAGTAAAAAGAGGGTGAGCACCAACTTGATAGAAGTGTGTACAATTAGGAGAGGCATAGATAGAATAGACAAGCAGTTCCTTTACCCTAGGGAGGCAATGGCTGATATCAGAGGACTTACTTTTAAGGTCAGTGGATAATAGGGACATTTAATAGACTCTTGGACACATGGTGTAGAAAAATGGAGATTTATATAGGAGTGAAGGATTAAACTGCTCGTGAAGTAGATTTATGTACGTCAGCATAACACTGTGGACTGAGGGGCCCATACTCTACTGTACTGTTCTAGAATGGGCTGTTGATGCAACTGAATCTTTGAAGAACACGTCCAGGCAATACTCACTGAATAAGCTTACATGGATTCAAATCAAGCAGAGCTGATTTGTGGATTAGTCTTGATCAAATGAATGCAGGATAGTGGGGGGGGGGGGTGTGGGGAGTGGAAGGAGGACAGCTGGTTTTTTGGGCTGAATAGCTTTCTTTAGTATAAAGTGCAAAGAGCTTATATTTTTAAAAATAACTGATGGACACTCTGACTCACTGGAGGCAACCTTCATTCTTCTCAATCTGTGCATGGCAGCTTGGACATCTTTTAGAGATGAGTTTTGCCAGGTGCTTGCTTTGTGCTTCCATAGTCATTCCCTCATAGTACCCTCCATCATCCATCCATTGTGACACGTGGCTGCAGCTGGCAGGATAGTGAGCCTAGAATATGAGAATGGGAGGCAGGATCAGAGGATGTTGGCTTCAGTCTTTTCACCATATGACCCAACCCGTCTATACAAATCAAGATTCCCTCCGAGCTAGTCCCATTTTCTCAAGCTTAGCATATATCCCTGTAAAAGTTTCCTATCCATGACTATTGAGAATCTAGAAGTGACTGCACAAATGTAACTCTTATATTTATAAAGTATCTGGGTGATCATAATGTACGAGAGCTGTGGTGTGTGATTCACCTCAATAGACTCATCTTTAATTAGCAACTACCACACTTTTCTAAGGTGCAGGAAAAAGGAATTTTGTTCAGAAACACTGCAATAAATGGACCAGATGACATATCTTCTAATATTTTCCCACACTGTACTACCTGTTTCCTTACACAACATTCCTTTCTCCAGTATCACTGACACTCTTTTCACTGCCATCTCAAACGCTACATTCTCAATCCAGTTTCCTGTTACTGTATGTGACCAACTCAAAAATCCCGTTCCCAGTACTAGACACAAACGTCTCTTTATAGCCAACATCCCTGTTACGTACCCCATAATGAGTTAAAAGAACCAGCAGAAATGGAACACACCTGGAGTCTGGTTTTGCTATTAACTATTTATTAGTATCTATGTAATATAGTAATATAAAACCAGATAAATCAAACAGGTTAGCAGAGTTTATACATACATAAGTGTCCCAAATATAAAACCCGGAACTTCTTCAAGCTTAGGTGGTAAGTGATACAGTCTTACGATGGTATAGGAACAAAGTCAGTTCGGTTCGTTATATTGAGTTGAGTAGAATTGAGGGGGGGGAGGGAGAGAAAGAGGTGATTTGTTTTCCAAGTAAGCCAATGCCGTCGATCTTCCCACATTGTCCTCTGAAGTTCTGTTAAAGTCACCGACTGTGACCACACTAAGGGTACCGTCTTCACATGGTAAAGCTATAATCCCAGGCAAGAGTTAAACACACCGACAGCTTTCCACCAGTCACCTCTTGTCCACATTGCGAGCAAAACCCACCCTTTCGTGGGCACTCAAAGCTCATCCAGTGTCTATTTCTTCTGAGTGTCTGTCAGAAAACCAGCTGACCTTGTGTATATATCCAACATGCTGAACACAGGCTGTCCATTATATAGCTCTGCCCTTCCATCACCATGGTGACTCACGAGCTACTCGGTGCTCTCTCCCTCTGAATTCAGCGGCACACACTCTCTCTCTTTTTAAAGGCACAGTCCATAATGAATAAACCTTAGGATCTCGTCACATCCCAAATTTTACTTCCGTACTCTCATCTCAGCAGGTTACTTCAAATACCACAGAGGATCAGCTACAGGCTCTTGGTTCTCATCACATCTCATAACTTGCTGGAAGATGGCCAAGCAGCAATATACAATGCTTAACAGCCAACAACCTTCATTATCTGAGACTTAAGTATCTGGTTAAGGACATTAGTAAGACAGTGGTTATATTACTGGAGAAATACAGCCCAGCAAAAATGAGCATATTCAGAAGTAACAATAAAAGCAGAAGTTAGAAGGCCATTTCAAAGGCAAAAGGCATTGGTTGGTTACAAAGAGTAATGATTCTATTCAAAATTAATGAGCGTGCAAGGAAAAAGAGAAATCATTACTTAGTTTTAAATTGTTTATTCTGAGAAGAACACAGGAGAACTGACATTGGAATCATGAAACCCACTAGCACTCTGTTTGCTTCAATCACAATTCACAATCCTCACAGGCTGAAGCATGCAGCCTGACTACAAGCAGCAACTATGGTCTTATGGTACATTACCCACCCTTGCACAGCTATTACTGTCCAAAGGTAGAGCAATACAGTGGAGATACAAGTCCATTAGCCAAAGCAGTCAATGCCCACTTTACCGTGGGGTGGAATGGTGGTGTACATACTACAGTTCTTTGAGCATGTAACAAGCTCAGTGGATACAGAGGAACAGATTGATGTTATTTACTTGGATTTCTAGAAGGGATTCGTTAAGGTACTACATAAAACACTTATCCATAAGATAAGGATGCATAGAGTTGGGGGCAATGTATTAGCGTGGACAGAGAATTGGTTACTCGATAGACAGTAAAGATTGGGATACATGTGTGTTTCTCTGGTTGGCTATCAGTGGTGAGCGGTGTGCTGCAGGGGTCGGTGCTGGGCCCGCAAATGTTCACTATATACATCAATGATCTGGAAGAGGGAACCGAGTGCAGTATATCTAAGTTTGCTGATGGCACTGACTTGTGTGGAAAAGCAAATTGTAGAGGGGATACGGAGAGTCTGCAGAGAGATATAGATAGGTCAAGTGAGTGGGCAAGGATCTGGCAGATGGAGTACAATGTTGGTAAATGTGAGGTAATCCACTTTGGAAGGAAGATGGAGGATCAGATTATTAGTTAAATGATAAAAGACTGCAGCATGCTGTTGTGCAGAGGGATTTGGGATTTCTTGTGCATGAATTGCAAAATGTTGGTTTGCAAGTGCAGCAGGCTATCAAGAAAGCAAATGGAATGTTGGCCTTCATTGCTAGGATTGAATTTAAGAGCAAGGAGGTTATGCTGCAACTGTACAGGGTACTAGTGAGGCCACATCTGGAGCACTACATGCATTTCTGGTCTCCTCACTTGAGGAGGGATATATTGGCTTTGGAAGCGGTGCAGAGGAGATTCACCAGATTGATTCCAGAGATGAGGGGGTTAGACAATGAGGAGAGATTGAGTCAGCTTGGACTGTACTCACTGGAATTCAGAAGAATGAGAGATTGTATAGAAACATATAAAATTATGAAAGGGATAGATAAGATAGAAGCAGGAATGTTGTTTCCACTGGTAGGTGAGCCTAGAACTAGGGAACATAGCCTCAAGATTTGGAGGAGTAAATTTAGGACTGAGATTGGAGAAACTGCTTTTCCCAAACAGTGATGAATTTTCTGCCCTATGAAGCAGTGGAAGCTACCTAAGTAAATAGATATAAGCCAAGGTTGGTTGGATTTTTGCATACTAGGGGAATTGAGGGCTATGGGGAAAAAGCAGGTAGGTGGAAATGGTCAGTTCAGCCATGACCTTATTGAATGGCGAAGCAGGCTTGACAGGCCAGATGGCCTACACCTGCTCCTATTTCTTATGTAGCAGGTAGCATAACGCTATTACAGTGCCAGCTGTAAGACTGGGGTTCAATTTCTGCCACTGTCTGTAAGGAGTTCTCCCTGTGCTTGGATTTCCAGCATCTGCAGATTGTCTCATCTTCCTGTGATCATGTTGGTTTCCTCCAGGTGCTCCAGTTTCCTTGCACATTCCAAAGTTGTGGACATACTATGTTGGCAGTGGAAGTGTAGTGAAATCTGCACAGCAAAATCCTCACTGATTTGATTTGACACAAATGATGCATCCCACTGTATGTTTCAATGTGTATGTGACAAATATTGTCATTCGTTATCTTTCTCAGCTAGTCCCAATTTCAGATGTAAAACTTACATCTATTTAAAAGGGACCACCAACTCAGATTTTACACAACATATGTTATATTCATTTTAAAATTGCTTTTACAAATGTGGGAATTGCTGGCAAAGCCTATTGCTTGCCTATCCCTAATTGCTTTTGAATAGGTGCTAATGAATTATTTCCTTAAACCTTGGCAATGATCTCTCAAAGTACTGCATGTTACTTACAAAGTACCCATAGTTTATTGTTCTTCCTTCTTTATGTTTACAGTACTCAGAATAATAGAGGTGCCAGGCAGGATAGTGGAATGCTCCACTTGCGGTATGTGGGAAGGGAGGGAGACTTCCAGTGTCCCTGACAACTACACCTGCAAAAAGTGCATCTAACTGCAGCTTCTAACACTTTGTGTTAAGGAGTTGGAGCTGAAACTGGATGAACTTCAGATCATTTGGAAGGTTGAGGGGGTGATAGAGAGGACATATAGATAGGTAGTTACACCAAAGGTGCAGAGCACAGGAAAACGGGAGACAATCAGGAAGGAGAAAGGGGTTAAGGAGCCAGTGTAGAATACCCCTGTGGTCATCTCCCTCAACACCAGGTATACCACTTTGGATACCGTGGGGGGGAGTGGGGGTGCAATGACCGAGACCTAGCAGAGGATAGTCACAGCATCCATGTCTCTGGCACTGAATCTGTCTTTGCAACTCAGAAAGGAAGGAAGAAGAGACGAGCTGCGGTGACAAGGGATTCCTTAGTTAGGGGAAAATAAAGGAGGCACTGTGGACCAGAATGAGTTCCCCAGATAGCATGTTGCCTCCTGGGTACCAGGGTCAGGGACATCTCGGATCGAATCCTCAGCATTCTTAAGTGGGAGGGTGAACAGCCAGAGGTTGTGGTCCACGCAGCTACCAATGACATAGGTAGGAAGAGTGACAAGGTTCTGCAAAGGAAGGTAAGGGAGTTCAGTGCCATTAAAGGGCAAGACCTCCAAAGTTGTGATCTCAGTATTGCTACCCATGCCACATGTAAGTGAGGCCAGAAATAGGAAGTTTGTACAGATTAATACATGGCTAAGGATTTGGTGTAGGAGGGAGGGCATAAGATTTGTGGATCATTGGGTTCCCTTCCTGGGAAGGTGGGAGAGGTACAGAAGAGACAGTTTGCATCTAACTGGAAGGAGACTAATAACCTAGCAGGAAGGTTTGCTAGAGCTGCATGATAGATCTTAAGCAAGAGTTATTATCAAGGTTCTTACATGTCAGATACAGCACAGAACAGGCCCTTCTGGCCCTTCGAGTCGTGCTGCCCAGCAACCCACCAATTTAACCCTAGAGTTGCAGGAGGATGGGAACCAGTGTATCAGAACAGTAAGTGGAGAGGTTGTGGAGATGGATGTTATTAAGAGCTCAAAGTCAGGAATCAAAAGGTTGAGCATAGTGCAAGTAATGTCCTAAGCTGCATATACTTCAATGCAAAAAGTATCTTAGAAAAAACATATGAGCTCAGTACATGGATCAATAACTAAAAGGCATTAATGAGACTTGTTGTAGGAGGGGCAGGACTGGCAGCTCAATATTACGGGGTTCCATTGTTTTAGACCTGACAGAGCGGGAGAGATGAAAGGAGGAGTGATAGTGTAACTGGTTATGGAAAATGTCACTGTAGTGCTCAGTTAGGACAGACTAGAGAACTCGTCTAATGAGGCATTATGGGTGGAACTGAGAAATGAGAATGATCTGACCACGTTAATGGGCTATACTACAGGTGACCTGACAGTCCGAGGAAATGAGCTGAACAAATTTGTAAACAGTATGCAGACTGTTGCAATAAATATAAGGTTATTATAGTAAGTGATTTTAATTTTCTACATACTGACTGGGACTCCAATACTGTAAAAGGACCAGATGGGATAGAGTTTGTCAAATGTGTTCAGGACAGCTTCCTTAATCAGTATGTAGAAGTCCCAAAGATGACACTTGATCTACTGTTACGGACTGAGAGAGGGCAGATGTCAGAAGTAGGGGAACACTTTGGATCTAGTAATCAGAATGCAATTAGTTTCAAGTAAATATGCAAAAAGATAGGTCTGATCCATGGGTTGAGTGTCTAAATTGAAGAAAAGCCTACTTTGGTGGCATTAGAAAGGATCTGGCAATTGTGGATTGCAATAGGTTGTTTTCTAGCAAAGGTGTAATGAAAAGTTGGATGCCTTCAAATGTGATATTTTGAGAGTACAAAGCTTGAATGTACCTTGCAGAGTAAAACACAAAGATAACAGGTGTAGAAAATCTTGGTTTTCATGAGATATTGAGGCCCTGGTTAAAAATAAACAAGGAGGTGCATAGCCAGTATAGGCAGGTAGGAACAAATGAGTGCTTATCGGGTATAAGAAATGCAAAAGAATACTCAAAGAAAGAAATCAGGACGGCTAAAGAAGGCATGAGATTGCCCAAGCAGACAAGGTGAAGGAGAATCCAAGGGGTTCTACAGATATGTTAAGAGCAAAAGGATTGCAAGAGACAAAATGGTCCTCTGGAAGATCAGGAGCCAAAGGATATGGGGGAGATAGATTTTTTTGCATCTATATTTACTCAGGAGACAGACCAAGACTATAGAAGTGAGGCAAAGAAGCGGCGAAGTCATGAACTATACACGGATTACAGAGGAAGTGTTTGCTATCCTGAGGCAAATTAGGGTGGCTAAATCCCCAGGGTCTGACAAGGTGTTCCCTCATCCCCTGTGGGAGACAAGTGCAGAAATTTTTGGGGCCTGAGCAGAGATATTTAGATCCTTAGCAATAGGTGAGATACTAGAGGAATGGAGGAAAGTCAATGTTGTTCTGATAAGATGGGCTCCAAAAATAAACCAGGAAATTATAGGCAGTGAGCCTGATATCAGCAGTGAGAAAATTATTGGAAGGTATTCTAAGGAACTGAATTTATAAGTATTTGGGTAGATATGGACTGATGAAGGATAGTCAGCAATGGCTTTGTGCTTAGTAATTCATGTCTAACTAATCTTATAGTGTTTTTCAAGGAAGTTACCAGGAAAGTGAATGAAAGCAAGTCAGTGGATGTTGTCTACATGGATTTAAGTAAGATATTTGACAAGGCCCATATGGGAGGTTGGTCAGAAGGTTCAGTTGCTCAGCATTCAAGATGAGGTAGTAGATGGTCGCCTCTCTGACTAGAGGTCTGTAACTAGTAGAGTGCCAATGGGGTAAGTGCTGGGTCTGTTACTGTTCGTCAACTATATCAATGATCTGAATGGTAATGTGATTAACTGGGTCAGTAAATTTGTGGATGACACCAAGATTGGGTGTACAGTGGACAGCGAGGAATGCTATCATGGTTTGCAGTGGTATCTGGGCCAACTGAAAAAATAGGTCGAGAAATGGCAGATGGAATTTATTGCAGACAAGTGTTGCACTTCAGTACGACCAACCAATGTAGGCCTTACACAGTGAATGGCAGGGCACTGAGGAGTGAAGTAGAACAAAGGGATCTAGAAATAAAAGTCCATAATTCATTGAAAATGGTGTCACAGGTAGATAGGGTCATAAAGAAAGCTTTAGGCACATAGGCCTTCATATATCCAAGTACTGAGTACAGGAGATGGGCTGTCATGTTGAAGTTGCACAATACATTGGTGAGGCCTGATTTAGAGTATAGTGTGTAATTTTAGTCACCTCTCTACAGAAAAGATGTAAATAATGTTTGAAAGAGTACAGAAAAAATTTACAAGGATGTTGCTGGGTCTGGAGGACCTGAGTTACAAGGAAAGATTGCACAGTTTAGAACTTTATTCCTTGGAGCTTGTAGAAGATTGAGAGGAGTTTCGATAGATGTATACAAAATTTTGTTAATTATAAATAGGGTAAATGCAAACAGGGTTTTTCCACTTAAGTTAGGTGGAACTACAGCCAGTGGTCACAGGTCAAGAGTGAAAGGTGAGAAGTTTAAGGGTATATGAGGGGAAACCTCTTCACTCTGAAGATCATGAGAGTGCAGAATGAGCTGTCAGCACAAGTGGTGCATGTGAGCCTGATTTCAACATTTAAGAGAAGTTTGGATAGGTACATGGATGGTAGGGGTATGGAGGATTATGGTCCCAGTGCAGGTCGATGGGTAGTTTTAATGGTTCAGCACAGACTAGATAGGTGGAAGGGCCTGTTTCTGTGCTATGCTTATCTATGACTCAATGACTGTGTAATATTGAAATGTAATACAGGTGTCCCCCATTTTCGAACGTTCACTTTACGACACCTCGCTGTTAAGAAAAACCTACATTAGTTACCTGTTTTCACAAACAGAAGGTGTTTTCACTATTACGCGAAAAGGCAGCACGTGCCCCGAGCAGCCGAGTTCCTCCCCCAGAACTGCATTCTAGCCAGCATCGCTTAAACACGTGCCTGTGAGTATCTGTGCTTTATGTCGATTTATTTTGTGCATCCGTTAGCAAGATGAGTTCTAAGGTATTGGAAAAGCCTAAAAGAGCACGTAAGGGTGTTACACATAGCGTAAAACTAGACATAATTAAGCGTTTCCATAGTGATGAACAAAGTAAGGACAAAGTGAGACTGGCTTGTGGAAATTAACGAAGATGATGTTGAAGAGGTTTTGACATCCCATGACCAAGAACTGATAGGTGAAGAGCTGATGCAATTGGAAGAGGAAAGGATAACAATTGATACCGAATGCAGTAGCGAATGGCCCAAAAGTGAAGTCATCCATGAACTGAACATGAAGCAACTGCGTGAGATTTTCACTGCGATTGACAACTTTAATTTTGAAAGAGTACATAGGTTTAGGGCATATTTGCAAGATGGCTTGAGTGCTTACAAAGAACTGTATGACAGAAAAATGCACAAGGCTAAGCAGTCAAGCATACTATCATTTTTCAAGCTTTCTACGTCAGCCACAGCAGACAACGAACCTTGATCTTCGACACTGAGGCAGGCAGACATAGAAGATGACCTGCCTGCCCTGATGGAAACAGACGACGATGAGATGACACCCCAGTGTCCCACCACCCCAACCTCCGACGACTCAGCCTTACACACCATCATCAGTGTCCTCGTTGTCGTCCCGATTCCAGTAAGTGAAATTACACTGTACATACATTATTTCTACTTTATATAGGCTGTGTATTTTTATGTGTTATTTGGCATGATTTGGTAGGTTATTTTATTGGGTCTGCAAACGCTCACAAGTTTTTCCCATATAAATAAATGGTAATTGCTTCTTCACTTTACGACATTCCAGCTTACGAACCATTTCATAGGAATGCTCTACCTTCGGATGGCAGGGGAAACATTTAACTCATAATAAAGATAACAGCGCAGCCCACTTAAGTAACAGCTGGAGCATTTATTTTTAGCCACATTATATGAGAGTGTATTAATAACTTGAACTCTCAAGAGAAATCTTTTATATCCATTAAAAGGTCCTCAGGTTAACATCCATCCAAAGTGCAGAACATCTAATGGTACAATACTCATTCTGTCTGGATTTTAGGGAAGCAAAGAGGATTAATAAAACATGTTTACCTCTGGGAAATTACAGGAGAAGCAAGAGGACCAGCAGCACTTGGAACAGGTACCAACACTGCCAATCCCCTCCTTACACAGGATTTGATCACAACCTTGAGGATTAGTGCACCAGGTCAGGTTTGAACAACATTCCACGTAGCCTCGCAGTAGTGTTTTGGAATACTATAGAAAGAAGATGATAATGACTGTCAGGTAACTCAGCTTGGCAATATCAGTCAGCAATTCTCTAAAGTCACCCTCTATTTAATTTCAACTGTGTATAAACTTCCTCAGCTTTCAGATGCTTTGAATTCCTCATGTCTGTATACATTATAGTATTAAACCTACATCTTCAAATGAAGAAATACTTTACAATTGATGTAGACAACACTGCTAGGCAACAGAAGAAAATAAATGCCTTGCCTCACAAAGCTTAAAAATGCTTTAAACCAGCCAAGCCCAAAGAACTCAAATTCCAACAAGTGAATGTATAAACACTATTGCACCATTCTGCTAGAATCCAGGGGGGATTGGTGAGAATGTGTGAATAATAGTCTACAGGAAAAGTTAGTTGGGGAATGATTGCACTGTGAGCCAGCATAGACTCAACAGGCAGAACATGAAAATTTGTTCAAATGGGTACCAGCTCAAGTCACAACACAGACAAATGAAGTGGCTGCCATTTGTCAAAACAACTTTTCTCATTCATGTGATAAGCATGTCATTGGCAAGCTATCATTTATTGCTCATCTTAGTAGTGTTTGAAAAACCGATGGTTACCAATCTTCCCAAAACAATGCAGCCCTTTCAGGGAAGGTACTTCTAGAGTGCTACTGTGAAGGAAACACCAAGATTTTGGCCCAGTTATAATGAAGAACCATTCATATTTTCAAGTCACAATGAGTTAAACGGAGGGAAGTTAAGGGTGGTCCCTTGTAACAATCGCCTTTGGTGGTGAAATTTGCTGGTGTGGATAGTGGGCATTTTATAAGTAGTGGCATTGAAGCTGTATATGTGGTGGTGGAAGAAGGGACAGGGGATTCTGGATGCTGAGCTCCTTCAGAGTTATTAAAGCTGCAAATATCTATTTAAGAGGAGAGTATTCCATCACACCTTCGATTTAAGATACCAGTGCTGAAAGGGTTTTTGCAGAATATGATGATGAGTTCCATACTGTGTTACCAAACCTCTGAAATACTTGGCCCCTGTGTTTATAGGCATCTAGAGAGTCAAATCAAGAAACGGTATTCTGCCAAAGGAGTCTGCACAAACACCAAGACCAGTCCTCATCCATTAACAGTGGGATCAGTCCTGGAGAAATCTACACAACGGCTGGAATTTGTCTCCAGCAGTCTCTATAAACTCTGAGACCAGTCTCCAAGAAGCTCTACACACAGTGGTGTTAATAATAGGAGTTGGATTAATCTTGGAGAATCTCTATAAACTGTAGGGTTATTTCAGGTAGTTGAAAAATTCCCAGGACATACATCAAGTATACAGAAAATGTTACTGCAACCTTCTAATCAAAAACAAATAAATCACTGAAAGTTTCACAATTCATTTACAGCTATCAATGATCTATAAATCCTTCATTCCTGAAAACCTATCTTTGGTTCTTCTTCAATATTAAACTGAAAGATTGTCTGGATTTTGCAACTACATGAACTGCCTTCCTCTATGCTTTACATTTAATTGCCAATGAACTGATATCTTACCTTGGCTGCAATCTCACTATCGCATATGATAGAACAGATGAACTCATTTGTCGGCTGTGCAGGACAGTCAGAGATTGGACAGGTACAATTCTGCACCAAGTTCTGTTCAATCCTGGTTATTAAATACTCTCTCCAGCAGGACTGAGAACAGGGAAAGACCAAAAGCACATCAAAATACAACTAGTAACCCAAAACTGAGTCATCATCCACATCCTACAACTACTAGTAAGGACTAATCACAGATATCAGAATAAGTAATAAGCCCCTTAAGTATGCTCCAGAATTCCATATTTTGGCTAATTTGACTGTAAAATCAACTTTATACTCCTGTCTACTAATAGCAACATTTTACCTCTTTGCTAATTAAATATTCATCTGCCTATGCCGTAAAATTACTTTAACACTCTGCTTCCTCTAAGCCCGGAAGCTCCAAAGACTTTCAACTGAGAAACAAGTATTGCCTCATTTGTCTTAAATAGGCAGCACCTGACCCTCGCCCTGCCTACCCCCCAGTTGTATATTCTCCCACTAGAGCAGTGGTCCTTAACCACCGGGCTGCAGACCGGTACCGGATATGTAGCTGACCCATATTGTTTCATACTGCCAAATCATATCGTTTCCTCATGGCCCGGTAGCACATGCTTTGTGGCCCGCTAGTTGGGGACCACTGCACTAGAAGACACATTCACTGTCAAGAACCCTCAAGATCCTTTGCAACTCAATCAACCCCCTTCCTTCTAAATTTCAGCCGGTACATACTTAACCTGTCCAAATTTTCCTTATAAGGCAACCTTTCCATTCTGGTATTTGTCTTGCATACCTTCAAAGGGACTGTTTCCAATACATTAACACCTTTTCTTAAATATTCCAGATGTGGTTTCACAAAAGCCCTCTTTAATCAAGGCATTCCCTCCTTAAACTTGATTTCAGACTCGTTAATAATAAAGTTAGCTTTCTAATTACTTGCTGTTCACATCTGAAAATCAAGCACTAAGAGACATATTACTGCATCTCACACCTCTGCAATTGCTCACTATTTAAATATAATCCTCTTAATTTTTCCTGTCAAAACAATTACATTTTTCTGCACTTTTCTTGATTCGTCAATCCTTCTCTCCACATACTTATCTACAGTATTGCCCTTCATAATCTCATGTTCTCTTCTCAATTTACTGCACTAAACCTTAGTGTCATCAAAATGTTAGGCAACCATATCTTCAATGAAAACATTTATATAAATTATAATAATTTGCAGTCTCAGCACCAATTCCTGTGGGATTTCCATCTTGTCAACTGGAAAAAGAGCTATTTATGCAAAGCGATGTGACAAGGTGAGATTCCAATGGTTTCTCACATATTTTCTACAACACTCCATCTGCTCTCACATTCCTTGGTACCAAGACTGTTTCTCAGGTCTATCATTTACAGTCACCACAATTTTCAACTGACGAACACAGTCTCTTCATCCTCCCTGTATTTTCAATGTGGGCTTAATACCAGACTTTGTTTCTCCCATAAAATACGTGAGTTGCATGAGCCCATGTGTGGTCACACATGCACTATTCCATGATTTCCTTTGTCATCTTTCTAGTACGTTGAACCCGTTTTAATCTTAGACCTTCAGCCAACTCTCTGACAAAATTGCATAAAGTAGAAATAGGATTCTGCAATAGGAAACAAGGGAACTCACCTTACAGCAGTAGTGCATGCAGCAAAGGGTGGGAGCAGCTTCACTATCATTAGTAAGCAGGCTCAGACAAACAGGGCACTGTGTGATGGGGCTGTTAGGAGTTTGCGGATTCCGAACCTTAAGACCCGCTACCAACAAGAGGTCTTCGTGATCTTCAGTATATCGCTGGACCAGTAAGTCAACATTCCACTTGCTGTACATAAGCAAGTGCTGTGCCACATCAGAGGAGATGCTGAGCGTGTCTGCTACCTGCAGGACAGTGTGGCTCATCAGCTGCTGTACCTCTTCCTGGCTCATGGTCCGTCCCATTGACATGAGGACCGTCTCAAGCACTCCTTCATCTGAATTCTGTGATCCATCAAAGCTTAGAATAAAACAAACAAAAAACAACTAATTTAACCCAGGTGCACTGAATGATCACAGCAGACTCCAAACCATCTGCCAACACTATTCAAATAGCAAGCAGAATGGATCTCAATGTTTGATTTAAAAGCACAAGATCTTGTTTAACATGGTCCCTATCTGGCAGCTCAGGTGGGTACATGACATCAGAGGGAGTTCTCAAGTAACCATTTCTCAACTGGCAGAAACTTCAATGCCACTGACATAAACTTGGGTGCCATACTGCCCTACAAATCAAGATCACTTAATTTTTAACCCTTTGCTGGTGAAGCACACTGGGGATGAAAGTGTGCACCATAAGTCATTTCCCTATGCTCTATCTAATCTGTGTAGAAAACTAAAAACTATGGGGCAATTGTGTGACTGTGGACTGAACTGAGATGGTTCACATTGGTTTTTGAAGTTCAAATTTGGGTTAAATTATCATATAGTAAAGTCTAAGAGACAAAAGAAACAGGTTTGATACAAAGTTTGTCATTTTTCTCTATCAGGCCAGAAACAAATATGCTTTAAGTGGGTTCAGTAATGGATTACGTTAACATATGCTTACTGGGCAAATGTAGGAACTGTTTCAGTTTTATAAGGAACAGAAGGGATAGAACACAGAGACATTTTAATAAGAACGTTAGTGAGCAAGTGTGTCAACCCAATAGAGATATAGGCTAGCATGTAATAGAGACAACTTGTGTTTGCAGTTGAAGACAAGTACAGTACTTTGACAGCACTGGAGTATCCAAAACAGAGTCAAAAGTTGGATCAGAGTGAAGTGATATTTTAATGGTATTGATGGATGTTGTCACTTCATTGTCACAAGCAATGAAGGATGAGCCTGTATGTGGCATTTTGTCTGGAAAGATCACTAGATGGTTGGTTTTGGTAATTACTTGGGATGGAAAAGTCTGTGATGAGGGTGAACAGCATGTTACTTCAAAGACAAAATTGAAAAATGACATTCCTCAATGATTTGTACTGGGGTCTCAGTTAGAAAAAAAGGTTGCTCAAGACATCAAATACAACTGTATAACAAAAGGAATGGTCACAATGGCATACACACACAGATTACGTTAATGGGGGAAACTCTGACAAGGTATAAGTACAAAGTAGGCCCTCTTGCCCACCAAGTCCAAGTTGATCACTAAGCACCCACTTATACTAATCACATATGAACACCATTTAATTCTCCAACTTTCCCACTGACACCACACTCACAGAATCTACAATAAGGACAATTTTCAGTAGTTAGTTCATCCAAAAAACCTACATATCTTTGAGATGTGGGAGGAAACCTATGTGAACATAGGGAGAACATGGAAACTCCTCATAGATAGCACTCAAGGTCAGGATTGAACAACTGTACCATTTGCTGCCCAGTTATTATTCACACTGGGTTCAAGAAAAAGATTATTTTCTTAATGCAGAGAGATCTAAAAGTGTTTTAGACTGTCCTACATTGTGTGAAATTTGTTGTTTTGTAGCAGAACTACAGTGCAAAGATATAAAATTACATAAATTATGAATTAAATATTACAACAAAAGGAATAATAATGAAATTTAATGGCAGAGGGGAATAAGCTGTTTCTGAGTTATTGAGTGTGGGTTTTTAGCTCCTGTTCCTACTTCTTCCTCTTTAAATAATTTCCAAAAAGAAGTTATTATATTTACAAATGCTTTGTCTATTGAAAATGGATGAGATGTACAGGACATTACAAGAATCTCTTCCATTACTTGGGGATTGGCTGCAGTTTGAAGAGTGGTGACATAAACAGCATGTTATTTTTTCAGCTTGACTCAATTTCAAAATCCAAATTGCTCAGATTTGTTATCTTTGTGCATAGCCAAAGGAATTTCAAAACTATTAGCCTTTATCTTCATGGTAGAAGAAATGAATAAAATTTGCTTTACAGTAACTTTCACAAAAAATTGCAAAGAATTAGCAAAATAACCAAACTTTCATAGAAGGTACATCAAAAAAATCTATATAGTATTCTGGGATTGAATGTTAAACAAATAAACTTTGCACTTTACTCATTTACATTGCTGCTTTCAATATTTTCCTATAGCTGCAAGTATAAAAGACAAAAGACTGTTCTTGACCAATGACATAATTTATCTGTGAAGTTCCAAAACCAAGAGTTCCAAGATTTAAAAAATCATTATCTAACATGATGTATCACTTCAGCAACCTCTCCAGTGCATTCACATCTTTTCTATTGTGTGGTGACCAAACTGCATACAGAACTCCAATTGTGGACTAACTAATCTTTCATATAGTTCTATCATTAAGAGCAGGGAGGAGTGATCCAATTTAAGAAGGCAAATATTCTGAATTTCTTTGATCTGCAATACTATTTCAATTTCTCTCTTCACAGCTACTGTTTCAGCTGTTGAGTACATACATTTTGTTTTATTTTCAGAATCTGAAATACTTCAAAATTTCTCAAGATTTTACCTCAAGATAATATAAGCCAGGGAGAAGCTTCCTGGAATTTAGGAAAAAGTTGATTTGGAGATTTGAAATGTTAAGGCTAGTGATAAGGGGGGAAAAAGTATTACTTCCACTAGTCTGAAATGTTAAACAAACCAGGTCTACCAGGAGTGAAATAAGGAAGAATAATGAGTGAATCTCATTAAAACCAACCAAATTTTGTAAGGTCCAGATAGTGGATGTACAGAGGATGTTTTCAATCGTGGGAGAGTCTGAGACCAGAAGGCACAGACTCAGAATTCAAGGACATCCCTTTAGAACAGAGATGAGGAGGAATTTCTTTAACCACAGTGCGGTGAATCTGTGGAATCCATGGCAAGTCATAGGTATATTTAAAGTGGGGGTTTATAGGTTTTTGATTAGCAAGGACATCAAAGCTTACAGGGAGAAGGCAGAAGATGGAGTTAAGGTGGAAAATAAATCATCCATGATTGAATGGCAAAGCATACACGATGCTCCTAATTCTGCTCCTCTGTCTTATGTACCTTTTCCCTGATATAATAACAAGAAGAGGGCACGTTCTTAATGATAAGGCTCCTTAATGATGGATGCCACCTACTAGATGGTAGAGAAGGGTGTGCTGTGATGGAACTGGCTGAGTCTACAGCCATCTTTAGCCTCTTGCAATCCTGTTGAGAACCTTCCTACCAGGCTGAGAAGCAACCAGTCAGAATGCTCTCCACCTACATCTAAAGAAATTTACACTCAGACTCCTAAGGAAGGAAGGCTGCTGATGTGCCTTCTTCATGATTCCATCAATATATTGGGCTCAGGTCTTCGAAGAAACTGTCACCCAGAAACCTAAAGCTACTCACACTTTCTACCACTGACTGCTCAATTAGGACTAGTGCATATTCTCTTGATCTCTCCTTCCTGAAGTTCAAAATCAATTCCTTGGTCATGCTGATGCTGAGTGTCAGGTTGTTGTTGTGATACCACTCAACAACTGGCCTATCTCACTCCTGTATGCCTCTTGTTACCATGTGAGATTTTACAACAATGGTCATCTGCTAGTGTGTTTGAGCTACATGGTGTTTGAGCTACAATGGCATGCAAAAGTTTGGGCACCCTGGTCATAATTTCTGTTATTGTGAATAGTTAAGTGAGTAGAAGATGAACTGATCTCCAAAAGTCATAAAGTTAAAGATGAAACATTCTTTTCAACATTTTAAGCAAGATTAGTGTATTATTTTTGTTTTGTACAATTTTAGAGTGGAAAAAAAGAAAGGAGCACCATGCAAAAGTTTGGACACCCCAAGAGATTTGACCTCTCATAACTTTTACCAACTTTTACCAGACCTTAATTAGCTTGTTAGGGCTATGGTTTGTTCACAGTCATCATTAGGAAAAGCCAGGTGATGCAAATGTCAAAGCTTTAGAAATACCCTGACTCCTCAAACTTTGTCCCAACAATCAACAGCCATGGACTCCTCTAAGCAGCTGCCTAGTACTCTGAAAATTAAAATAAATGATGCCCACAAAGTAGGACAAGGCTATAGGAAGATAGCAAAGTGTTTTCAGGTAGCCGTTTCCTTAGTTCATAATGTAATTAAGAAATGGCAGTTAACAGGAACAGTGGAGGTCAAGCTGAGGTCTGGAAGACCAGGAAAACTTTGAAAGAACTGCTCATAGGACTGCTAGAAAGGCAAATCAAAACACCCATTTGACTGCAAAAGACCTTAAGGAAGATTTAGCAGTCTCTGGAGTGGTGATGCCTGTTTTACTGTGCAATGACACCTGCACAAATATGACCTTAATGAAAGAGTCATCAGAAGAAAACCCTTCCTGCGTCCTCACCACAAAATTCACTGGTCAGAAGTCTGCAAAGGACCATCTAAACAACATTTAAACAAGTTAAAAAAGAACTTTTTGGCCGCAATAAGCAAAGGTATGTTTGGAGAAAAAAGGGTGCAGAATTTCATGAAAAGAACAGCTCCAACTGTTGAGCACGGGGGTGGATTGATCGTGCTTTGGGCTTGTGTTGCAGTCAGTGGCACGGACAACGTTTCACTGGTAGAGGGAAGAATGAATTCAATTAAATACCAGCAAATTCTGGAAGCAAGCATCACACTGTCTGTAAAAAAACTGAAAATGAAAAGAGGATAGCTTCTACAACAGGATAATGATCCTAAACACACCTCAAAATCCACAATGGACAACGTCAAGAGGTGCAAGTCCCCTGACCTAAACATCATCGAAAATCTGTGGATAGATCTCAAAAGAGCAGTGCATGCAAGAACCTCACAGAACTAAAAGCCTTCTGCAAGGAAGAATGGGCGAAAATCCCCCAAACAAGAATTGAAAGACTCTTAGCTGGCTACAGAAAGCGTTTACAAGCTGTGATACTTGCCAAAGGGGGTGTTACTAAGTACTGTCCATGCAGGGTGCCCAAACTTTTGCTTCGGGCCCTTTTCCTTTTTTATTATTTTGAAACTGTAAAAGATAGGAATAAAAAAGTAATCTTGCTTAAAATATTAAAGAAATGTGTCATCTTTAACATTATGCCTTTTGGAAATCAGATCATCTTTTACTCGCTTAGCTATTCACAGTAACAGAAATTTTGACTGGGGTGCACAGACTTTTGTATGTCACTGTATATCATGAATGCAGAGAGAGTAGAACAGAGATCCTTGAGATGTGCCTGTGTTGATTGTCAGCAAGGAGGAGATGTATTCACTGATCCGTACTGACTGCAGTCTCCCCATGAGAAAGTTGAGGATTCAGTATAGTTCCGTTAGAAAGTTGGCAATTAATACTAAAGGGATGATGGTATTGAATGACAGGCTGACATTTGCTGTTGTTGAGATGTTCCAAGGACAAATGGAGAGCCAATGAGACTGCTTCTGTTGTAGACCAGATGCAGCGACAGGCATATTGCAGGGGTCCAGGTATTTGATCAGGCAGGAGTTAATTCTAGCCATTTCTCTTGAAGCACATCACTACAGTAGATGCAAGCCCCACCAGGTGGTCAATGAGGCCGCTCACCTTGCTGCTTGGTCACTGGTACGATCATTACCCTTTGAAGCAGGTGAAAACTTAAGGCTGCAGGAGTGAGATGTTGAAGAGGTCCTTGAATATGTCAGGCACTTAGTCAGCACAGGTTTTTAAGTACCCATCAGGTACACCACTGGGGTCCGTTGCCTTACCAAGTTTCATCCTCTTGACAGATGTTCAGTCATAGGCCTCCAAGACACAGCTCACAGGGTCACTGATGTTTTGTGCATTTGCACAGATGTAGTGCTATTCTCCCTTTCAAAGTATGCATCAAAAGTGTTGAGATCAGTTAGCGAAGCATCACCGCCCTTTTATGCTGTGACATTTCACCTTATAAAAAGGCATGCAAACTCTGCCACAGACTTCCTGTATATGATGTGTCTCCAACTTTAAATGGAATTGCCTTTGCTCTCAAATTACCTTCCGTAGGTCATACCTGGACTTTTGGAAGTGATTTGAGGTCAAAATTTATCCATGGTTATAAGAGTTGGAATACAAGTTCAAATGTACAATTGTATGGCTACATTTAATTTCGGCATCACATCCTAGGGATAATAATACTGACCTTGGTGGTGATAACATGCAGAGCAATTGGTTAAATAATAGAGACTGGCTGCCTGAACCTTGAAGCTGATGGTGCAATCCAGGATCTTCAAAATAATACATACAGGCTGGAAAAATTCAATTTCCTAAGAAATCAGCACATCTACAAATAGAACAGCCCTACCTGCAACCTATAATCAATTGAAATTATCTGGACCAAAATTTTAGTTTTGCAAGGGCGTTGCTGTTATTTGGTTCAGAGACAAACAAACAGTTCTGAAGAATGCACAGTCCATGATCAGACTGAACCACACAAGCTAACAAAGCAAATGGTTCAATCCTGATTATATTATGTCCTCAAACTGTCTACCATCCTTCAACCCATGAAGTAATGTTGCTGTGGTAAAATACTGCAAGTCCCACAAAATTAAACCCAACTATTGGAATACTTACAAATAAACAATTTGCTCATATATAAGGTCAAGCACCAGTCTGGTCCCGTTTCAAATACAAAAATAAGGGTGAAAATTTTTAAAATGCTTAAAATTATGAGAGGCATAGATAAGATGGATGTTAACAGTCTTTTCCCCAGGGTATGGGAGTCTAAAACTAGGCAGCATAGTTTTAGGACATATTTAAGTCAGCTGAGGGGCAACCTTTTCCAGAAGGTTTTGAGTATATGGAATGAGCTGCCAGAGGAAGTGGTTGTGGCAGGTACAAAAATATAACTTAAGAAGCACTTGCATAAGTACATGAATGGGTGGAGGGAAAGGGGCCCAACATAGGAAATGGGACCACAGAAGGCATGGACTAGTTGGGCCAAAGGGCCTGCATTGCTCAATGCCTGTAAGTCAATATCCGACCTGTGTAACCCAGGATTTCCCCCCCAAATCTCAGAATACCTTCAAAACCATCTTATCTTTAACACAGTTGCTAATCTATTAAGTTGACCAGCTGGAAGAGATCCCATCTCGTCTACATATGATACTAATAAAATAGAATTAAAAAATGAGAAAGAGCAATAAGATGATCAAAAATTTGTAAAAGAAAATGTTTTACTGCATCACTGGTTGAAATTAAACAATCTATTTCCATTTGCTGATACAATCCAGTAATGAACTAACATGAGCTATTCTGACAATCAAGTTCAACACAGCAGTGACAACACTCCTATTGTTTTCTTTCAGTTGGCTTCCAAGATCATGTATCCAATCTATAAAAGTGAGAAGTTTTCAGAGATGCAATTTTACTACAATCAGTTCTGCGTGACTCTTTTGGATATAATCAATTGTGTAAAGGATTCATAGGTTGTAGCTAACGGTTATATCTGTAGTCTACTGATCTGTTAACTGCAGCAGCAAGAGATTATATATATTACCACCTGCCCTTTTCCATCTGCAGCGTTTACTCAGTAGGGAGCACAAGTAACACACACAAAATGCTGGTGGAACACAGCAAGCCAGGCAGCATCTATAAAGAGAAGCACTGTTGACGTTTCGGGACAGACCCTTAGTCAGGGCTAACTGGAAGGAAAGATAGTAAGAGATTTGAAAGTAGGAGGGGGAGGGGAAATGCAAAATGATAGAAGATTGTGCTAAATAAGTTGATCTCAGTGAGCAAATGCTAAAGAGAATATTTAACTCCAATGTTTCACAGGAGAAAAGAATAAACAATATATCCAGTGTTTCTGCATACATGAAGAATGGTGGCTTGCACTTGGTATAGTGACACAGATATTGTCAATATGTACTGTACTTGGAAAACTTCATCTTTAGCAGCTAAGTATGGAAACCCCTGCATTTTCAGGTGTCATTCCAATCTATTGTGTGGAAATAGCCTATGCTATTCTTGGCAACATTGTATGCCCAATTAAAACACACAAATCTATTTTCTTAAGACTGCTAGTGACTGGCTAATTGGTCCTAAAATATGTACCTCCAGCAACAAAATAAAAGCTGGAAAAGTGTCCACCCCAAATAATTTCAAACCCACCAAATACGAACAGTGTCTCCCATTCTCCCTCATTCACTGTTTGCCAGTAAAGGTGCAATCTGGTGCAAAAGGGAAGTAGTCAAAGTCATACAATAGATATTAGTCAATGTTTAGACATGGACCACTGGTGCTTGTGTTACCTAAATACTGATTGGTTCTCTTTGCCATTGCTGTTTGATCCCGTAGCTTTTGAATCAAGTTTTTTAAGTATTATTTGCGCTTGTCCTTTCCGTGGGGTTGTTGGATCCTCAAGTACATACTCCAGAATGTGAGGGTTGTCCTCGTTGCGTCTAACGAATCCCTTGTTGATAAGGTGTATGATACAGAACAGAACATCCATATTGCTGCAATTGGAGCGAAGGAATTTATTTGCTGAACTCAAGGCCTGGTTTTGACACTTGTCAATCACCTGCAAAAGGTTCAGTATACAAAGTTAGTAATAGCTTTGAGACTACAGTGCAATGTACAGGTTTACTCACTTATCTAAAATAATTATCATGAATAAGCAGTTGTAGTGAGGAGGGGGAATGAGGGGATTAAAATGTTCCTCTTGTTCTTTTTCTTTTTCCTGATCAACAAAGCCTCCCAACACCCTCTTTCCTGTCACTCACTCTTACTATCTGCTCATCATTTACACTCGTTTCCATATCACCTCTCTCCCTGTATTTCATGCTCTATCTTTCTCTCATATCACATTCCATCACCTTCAGCATTTTGTTACTTCTACTATCAGCTCTCAGCTACTGGGACAATTCACCACTCTTCTCTCTTCCATCTGTCGATCACCCTCTTCACCTGCATCCACTTATTGCCTGCTAGCTGTTGCTCCACCCATCTTTCTATATTTTTACACAGATTTTTCAACTCTTTCTTTTAGTCCAGAAGAAGGGTCTCAACCAAAAACACTGACTGTCCATCTCCCCATAGATGCTGCCTGCTCAGAGTTCCAGTGGTTCGTGTTTGCACTTTAAACAGCAGGTCAATGTGGAGAGAAAGATAGTCAATAATTCAAAATATTATTCATCTGAACTAGGAGACAACAAAGATGAACTGGTGGTGCTGGGGTTGGGGGGGATGGATAAAATGATAGGATGTTAAGATGCAGCCAGGGTTCATTTGGCGATAAGCTTAAAATTATCTAGTTTTGGTCAACAGCTGCTAATGATAGAGAAAGCAAAAACAAACAATGGGTTGTGTAAAAGCTGAAATAGTAATCTCCCAGCAGATCTTGCAGTATCAGTAAAGAAAAGAATGAATAAGTTAACATTACAGATGAACGACCAAGAGCAGAACTAGCATATCATGTTATGATGTTAAAAACAAGTCACCTAAAGTTAATAATTTCAGATTTAGATGCTAAAGGACACAAGGCATCCAGATAGATAAAGTTCTTCCCCTCAAGCTTGAGTTGGGCCTGATTACAACAGTACATAATGCCACAGACAGATGGATTAGAGTGGGATGGAGAATTACAGTGACAGACAACTGGAACTTCAGGACATTTCCACAGAGTGAATGATGGTGCTGCATGAAGCCAATCTTCCTTTAGATTCTCCAATGCAAATGCAGTGCACTAGATTGGAAGTGCTAGTGAATGGCTTCTTCTTTTGAAAAGACCATTGTGATTCCTGGATAATCTGAAATTCTCTTTGTTATAATGGTGCTTCCTGAGCCCTCTCTGCAACTTAAATGAATTTGTTTTCTTTCATTCCCAGTTCCTCAACCTGAAACGAAACATTCACCATTTCTTTTTACATGCTTGAACTGCTGAGTGTTTCCAGTATTGCTTTGTTTTCCTTTGATTATAATTACCTTGAAAACAAGATTATCAATATGAAGCTCTTTCTCCGATTTCATAATCTGAATAATCATGCAATAGATAATATTCCTTTTGCGTTCCAATATGCTGGCAGCATCTTCATTCACGTTTAAATAGGTCTGCTTTGGTAGCAATGTGTAGTGTTCTTTATTTGCTGATCCTCTAGCCAACATCTTATCATTCAATCTCAAGATCCCTGAGGAGTAGATTGAAAATAAGTAGAAAAACTGTAAGATATAGAACCAGAATTAGGCTGTTTGACCCATCAAATCTTCTCCATTCCATCATGGTTAGTTTATTACCCCTCTAAACGCATTCTCCATCCTTCTCCCAGTACTTTTGATGTTCTTACTAATCAAGAACCTATGACCCCTCACTCTAAATATACCTAATGACTTGGCCTCCACAGCTGTCCGTGGCAATGAATTCTACAGATTCACCACCCTCTGGCTAAACAATTTCCTCTTCTCTGTTCTTAAGAGAAGTCCTTCTAAGGATGTGCCCTTGGATCCTAAATTCCCCCACTACAGAGAACATCCTCTCAATGTCCACTCTATCAAGGATATTCAATATTTGATGGGTTTTAATGAGATCCCTGCTCATGCTTCTAAATTCTAGCGACTACAAACCCATAGTCATCATTCTCTTGAACCTCCTCTGGATCACCTCCATTGCCAGCACATCCTTTCTTAGTTAAGGGGCTCAAAACTGCTCACAATAAACTCATCTACATTTTCTTTGTTACAACACCACACATTTCAAGGGTTTCAGGTACTTACATATCAATACATATTTCAACATGGGGGGCATTTGGCTCTCACTGCAATTCACGGATTCCCTTCCAAGCAACCCTATCATCGCCATTCCTCTTCGTTTGATTTTCGTTTGATAGTGACATCTACTCTATCACCCTCATCAACCTGTTACTTGTAAGAAAATGCTTCTCTTATAGAAACATGACACAATTTGTAATAGACTGGAGCAGTAATACCATGACCTATTTTAGTAAGCAATAATTATAGACTTAGGGAATGTACATACCTTGATCAGTGACTGGTTGTATAAGGATCTGATTTTCTCCAAACAGAGGTTCTAATGCATGACTGATCAGAATGGGGGACAACCCAGTCAATTTTATAATGTTTTCCATAGAAACTTCCTTGCAGATGAAAATAAAAATATTTATATTAAAAATTTTGAATGCAAGATTCTTCACAGTTATGCAGCTCATCATGTCCCTGCAATGATCTACAAGTGCTAAGTTGTTTGTTCCCATAACTAGCATTTAACTTTTTCCACGATTTACCCATTCCCTCTTGAAAGTGACATTAAATCCATACACCTTTTTCAGATATAAGCTTTGTAAGCTTCCCATGATGCTCTTGGAAACAAATTTCTCCCCTGCAATTCATACCTCACTCGTCCCTGGATCAAAAGGGACACTACCCAGATATGCCCAACTGACATTCCAACTTCCACCTTAAAGGTTTCCACATTCTCTTAATGATGCAATACACAGCTGCAGAGTGCACTATCCACAAGAAATACTGCAGAAACTCATATTTTACCAATCTTTAAAATCAATATTTAAATTCCAGGAAATTAATATCCTGGAACTCAAACTTGGATTTTCAGGTCTTTGTCAAGGTGTCGATCATGAGGCTGCTAAACAAATTCTATATAAAATATAGGAGCAGAAAATGCCAAATTCCTAAATTTTATGGTCTTTAGTTCTAAAGTGAGCACAAATGTAGCACACAACAGCTGGATGGAGCAGCAACTTCAGCATATTGGACCTTCCTGGCTTACCTCCTGTTCATTAAACTGCAGAAGGATGTACATTTGCAGAGTGGACACGTGCAAGGTCAGTGATCCATAGGAGATGACCGCATGCCCCAACCACGTCCATTGTAACCGCCGAGGCTTTGTGCTACTAAACCCATATACATTCTGATCTAGGAACAGAGGGCAAAAAAAAATCAGAGTCTGAATTATGTTATCAAGAAACACAGAGTAAGTGAAGCATTAGGTGACCAATTTTGCTCTGCTATTTGATATGATCACCACTGATCTTCTGTCTTATCACTTCCTAATCTGATCCTCAGGTCTCCGAATAATCTTACAACTTAAATACATTCATTAGTTTAGTACAAACACCACAAGCTTACAAGTGGAGAATTCCAAAGATTCATAATCCTAAGAATTTTCCCCCTATATCAATCCTAAAAGACTGAAGGCTAATCCTGAGATTATGCTCCATAGTTCTGGATTCTACAGCCTGAGAAAACAATATTTTAACAAGCACTCTCTAAAAATTTTCCATCTCAATAAGATCATTTCAATAAGCACAGACCAAGCTCACTTGATTTCAACAGCTCATACATTATTTTTGCACATTGATAAATTGTCTACATTATTATTCTGTACTTTATTATTAGTTAAATCTGCAGATTGCTAAGTGTGTTTTTAAATGTTCCTGCTGTAATGAAAGAGTTTCCCACTCTGGATCAATCAAGTATTTATTATTATTGTTAACAATTTACTGAATCTATTTTTCATTGATTGCAAAAATTCTTAGTCACTTGCTGGGCACAGAGCTACAAGTTATCAAAGTATTCAAGACAGGAGTGAAAGAACTGCAACTTTCCACAAATGGGAAATAAATCTGAACAGGCATGAAAAAAAAATCACTTCTTGGAACTACTAAGCCAAATTTTTCATCAGTACACTGGAGTAAAATAATCTGATGAGTTCTATTTTCATGCAGTATTTATGTTAACTACTTTCATTGCTGTATTAAAGAACCTCAATGTTAATAGTGTGTCCGAACTGCAAGCAGTATCTGCTGAAAAAGCCCAAATTCAAAGTCACTGAGCCAGACACAAGTGCAAATCTCACCATGTCACCTGGGAAATTTATTAATTCAAATAATAGATTTCAAATCAGCTGGCCTCAGTAGCAATAACCACAAAACTGATGATCTGTTATTAAAGCCCAATTGATTCAGTCATAATCTTTTGGGAAAGGAATCTTCTGTCCTTACCTAATGTGGTATTCGTGTGATTAGTGGTTCTAGAAACACAATGTGACTGACTCCTAATTGCCTGCTCAATTCAATCAAAGCTCAATGTAAATCAAAACTCATGGTGCTGTTGGTAATATTTAAGAAGTGGACAGAAGATTGGCTGGTTATCAAAACCAGGATAGAGATAATCAAGTATTTCTGACTTGCAAGATGTAACAAGTGATGTTTGCTGCAATTACTGCTTTAAGTAATAAAAACAGGGGTTTTGTTTACCAGATGCAACGTGAAATTTAGAAAAATACTTGGAACACACAACAAGGACCAGTAAATAATATGGCATTATACAGTACAGAAAAAGGCCGCTGGCCAGCCATGCCTGTCACCTCTCTGGAAGTAATAATTGCATGTATCCTTTCCTCTCCATGGTGAATGTATTCTTTTTCAAGTATCTTCATCTTATCTCTTGTACCAGATAGCAAAATGTAACATGGCTCTGGGCAGAAGTTCTCAATTCATTTTGCCTTAGTTGCTGAAATTAAGCCCTTTTTTCTTTAGTTATATGTGCAATAGATTTTTTTTTACATGACAACATACAGTATACTAACTATGAGTACAGAAGTCAGAAAATTCCTCAAGGAAGTTGCTGAGTGCCAGTGGAAAGTAGGTCTTAGGATCATCTTGATTGCACAGGGGAGATGTAGTCCAACAGCGAGGAGAAAGCACCAGAACTTTCAGATCTGTTTCTTCCTCTGATATGAATGGCTGATCTTCCATCATCTGTATCACAAAAAGTTCATTGTAAAATGTGAACAAACTACCTACCTTTATATTAGCAATTTCCACACATGTTCAAATGTTCAAAAAGCATATCACTTGCCAAAAAAAGATTTAACATAAAACCATATATTTACAAGGGATGGAACCGTTAAAGTACATAAGGGTCATGAAATAATTACAATACAAAATGCTGAAGGAACTCAGCAAGTCAGGCAGCATCTATGGAGGAGAATAAACAGTCAATATTTTGAGCCAAGGCCCTTCATGGGCACTGGATAGTATGGGACAGAAGCCAGAATAAAAAGCTGTGAGGAGTGGATGGAGCACATGCTGGCAGGTGATGGGGAGGTATTTAGGTAGGGGTGTGAGGAATGAAGTAAGCAGCAGGGAGGTGAGAAATGGAAGTAGTAAAGGGTTGAAGAAAGAATCTAGTAGGAGAGAACAATGGACCATGGAAGAAAGGGAAAGAGGAGCATCAAAGGGAGATGGGCAGGTGGATGTGGAGAGAATGTTTCCTATCATGTGAGTCTAAGGCCAAAGGGCACAGCTTCAGAATAGAGGGATGTCCATTCACAGCAGAGATGAGAAGGAATTTCTTTAGCCAGAGGGTAGTGAATCTGTGAAATTTATTGCCAATGTCAGCTGTGGAAGTCAAGTTATGAGTATATTTAAAGCAAAGGGTGACAGCTTCTTGGTTCGGCAGGACATGAAGGTTAGTCATGTTGGTATGGCAGAGCAGACATATGGGACAAATGGCATAAGCTCTTATGTCTTATTGTTGCTCCTCCAACCAAAGAGTGGCCTAATCTTGGCAGTAGAGGAGGCCATAGACCAACATGTAGGAATGGGAATTGGAATTAAAACGGCTGGCCACCAGTAAAATGCTGTATTTTGCTACACCTTCACATTCACCTCTTCCCTCACCTCCACTCAGGGCCCCAGTCTTTCCAGATGAGGCCACACTTCACCTGTGAATTTGTTGGTGCTGTCTGTATCCAGTGCTCCCAATGCAGCCTCCTCGCGACTTCAATGTACTGTACATTGGGGGACTGCTTTGTCAAGCACCTTAGCTCCATCCATAAAAAGCAGGATTTCACGGAAGCCAACCTGAGCCACTATCAGGTTAAAGGAGCAACACCTCATATTTCATCTGGGGTTTCTCAAACTTCTGGTAATTTTCCCCTCCCCCTTCTCTCATCTTCAATTTCCCCACTCTGGCTCCCGTCTTGCCTCTTCTCTTCATCTACCCATCACCCCTCCTCCTTTCTTTCTCCCATGATTCACTCCTGTCAATAATCCTTCTTCTCCAGTTCTTTATTTTTTCTACCCATCACCTCCCAGCTTCTTACTTTATCCCTTGTTACGTACCCATGGGTACCTTGTACTTGTCACGTGACAGTGGTGTTGAAGTTATACTGGACCTAAGGTAATGGTCTTGTGATGGTGGAGTGATGTCATTTTCCCACCAGTAGAGGTCATGTGACAGTTTTTTTCAACAGGGTATAAGAGGGGCAGTTCGTGGCTGGATTTGCCATTTTGACTCCATGCTACTGCGTGGTCCAATATTATGACGCAGTTCCGTTGAAAGGTGGAGTTTTATTTAATGCCTGAAGTTTAAAAGGTAATTGCCGGCAGTTTCTTTATAATACTGCCAGTTAAAAATCAGTGGAGAGTGAAGATCAGAGTTCGGGAGCTAATAGATCGAGGAAAATCGATTTCAACGGTGAAACAGGTTTGACCTTGTTTGATCCTCATTCGGAAGGAATTCGTTGGCTGGGCCCATGTTAGCCCCTGCGATAAGAGCAGAAAGGGTTGGGTGCACATTCATCAAAGAAAGGTCAGTGCCTTTAAGCCGTTTCATTTTCATCTTCGTAAATTCTCCGGGAAAAGTATAGTTCGACTGGCAACCGCAACAACACGACGTGAAAGAGAATTTAAATCGTCTAAAAAAGTCTCTCCTTTAATGGACCGTAAGCATTTTGAACTTTCACAGTACTACTTTGAAGAACTGTTTTTGCTTTATCCTTTTAAGATCTGCTCAAGCTACCACATAGCAGCTGATTTCCAGTTGCGTTAGTCATTTGTTTACTTTTGGGGTTTGTTTTTCAGTGGTTAATAAATGTTTTATTTGTTATATAAAAAAAACCCTGTCTCACTTATAGAGTTATTGTTGCTGAATCGGTAACACCCCCCACCTCCACCCAGCTGGCTTCACCCATCGTCTTGTAGCTTGTACTACTTCCCATTATTCTTTCTACTTCTCCTTCCTTTCTAGTCCTGATAAAGGGTCTCTGCCTGAAACATTGACTGTTTATTCATTTCCATAGATGCTTCCTGACCACCGAGTTCCAACAGCAATTTGTGTATTGCTTGGATTTCCAGTATCTACAGAATTTTGTGTTCATGAACTCATTTTTATAGCTCAACATTACACAGAATGGTACAGCACAGTACAGGCCCTTTAGTCTACAATGTTGTGTTGACTTCTAAAGCTACTTCAAGATCAATCTAACTCTTTACTCCCACATAGCCCTCCATTTTTCTTTCATCCATGTCGCTATATCTGTCGGAAGGGCAGACCTACAATGGTGCTTAACAGCGGCTCCTTTGAGTTCATCTGCTGAAACAGCTTAATTTCTACATTTGCCTCTCTTTTTCCTTTTCAGGGTGGATGGGGTTCTGTCAGAGTTCCTAAACTGGAGTTAATCCCTGACTTCAGTTCTTTGAGCTGGTGGAACCTGCTCCTGGGAGCTCATGACTGACTGCTTTTCGAAATCTCAAGGATGTGGCCTAGAAGACATGCGTGCCTTCGGGGTTCCAAGGCTTCATGGCCCTGTGGACAAGCTGATTCTATGCCAGTGTTGCAAAGGAAAACATAACATCAGGAACAGTGGTCCAGCTGTCAGAGGCTCTGTATTCAATGAAGCATGTGCTCGCTCTCTCTCGTTGATAGAGGAGTTTGGTGTCAATTCTTGAGTTGGAGAATTCCGAAAAAAGCCACATGGCAGACTTTTTCCATTGCAAATCAGCGAGTTGCTTTATTATGTCTCCCCTCTCACTGAATGGGGGACATCTCTCTTTCCCTTTACTAAGGAAAGAGAAAGCATGTGGTATGTTGAATTGTAGGGTGAATGATTAATTTTTATTTACTTTACTTAATGAGATACACATGGAAGGAGGCCACACCACCCAGGAATCTCCTGATTTAATCTGAGCCTAATCACGGGACAATTTTACAACAGCCAACTAACCTACCAACCAGCATGTCCATAGACTGTGGGAGGAAACAGGAGCACCCGGAGGAACCCCATGTGGTCCCAGGGAGAAACCAAACTCCTTACAGGCAGTGGTAGAAACTGAACCTGGATCATCTGTAATGACTACACCACAGTGCTGCCCCCACTGTTGTACTGCAGATCATGGTCTCTCTTGGGGGCTTTGTGATTGCTTGTTTAGTGGATGAAACATGCTGATGCCTTTTTTTGCTGAAGCGGGGTTGAAGCAGGGTTGTTGCTTTGTTGCTGCTTGTGTGTGGGAAGGGGGGTTTTGGGGTTCTTATGTTTTTACTGTCACTCATTCTTTGAGGCAATTGTCCGTTTTTGTGGATACCTGCAATTAAGAATTTCAGGATGTATATTGCATAATTGTACTGATATTAAATGGAACTATTGATCTATACTGAACTATCTAAGGCTTAAAATTCTCTCCCTCCATCACCAGCCCTGGCATGGTATACCATGCACTCACCACTCTGTAAAAAACCTACATCTTACATCCCCCTGTACTTTCCTCCAATCACATTAAAAGTATGTCTTCTCATATTAGCTACTGCCACTAAGAGGACACAGCCTGTACACTCTCTACCTCTTATTTCTATGAAGTCTCCTCTCATCCTCCTTTGCTCCAAAGAGAAAACCCCCAGCTCGTTCAGCTTGGCTCATAAGACATCATTGTGGTAAGTCTCTGCACTCAGTCTAAAGCTTTCACATCCATCCTATAATGAAACAAGCAGAACTGAACTCAATATTCCAAATATAGTCTAACCAGAGTTTTATAAAGCTGCAACATTACCTTGCAGCTGTTGAACTCAATCCCTCTATAAATGAAGGCCATCACACCACATACCTTCTTCACCAATCAAATTAAATGGCAATTTTGAGTGATCTGTGGATGTGGACCCCAAGATCCCACTGTTCCTCCGCACTGCTAATAATCCTGCCATTAACTTTGTACTCTACCATCAAATTCGACCTTCCAAAGTATATCTATCACTTCACATGATCGGCATTGAATGCCATCTGCCACTTCTCAGCCCAGCACTTCTACTATCCCCAGGTAGAGCCCATCTTCTTGGTGTCAGCATCAAGGTCACATTGCCAGGTGATTTTTGGCCAACCTCTCTCCGTTTTCCCTTAGGTTCCACATTAATGCTTGCTTAACACAGCATGTGTCCTATCCATCCTCAATCTTTTCCTTAATTATTCTTCCGCTGGTAGCTGATGTGTTCTCTGCCATTGATCAGTGTTGCTTAAGACTTAAAGCCAGCAGATCCACAAGATTTTGCTTAGAGAGCTATCAATTTGCACTTTCCTGATTAAAGTCTTTGTTGTCCTCCCAAGTCTCTGTCCCGAAAAGAACTGACTTCACATTGGAGTTGAACTTAGTGCGCTGCGACAACTCCTTGAAGCGCCAGATGATCTTGAGCTGGATGAGGCTGCCTAGCTTTACCGATCCCTGCCTTGACATCAGCATCTGTTACACCCTGTCTATCGATGCCACTACCCAGATAGGTGAAGGCTTCTACCTCGTGGACTTCCCTCAAGAATGACTGGGTTGACAGAGGTTGAGTTGATCCTGAGGACTTCAGTTTTCCCTTTGTGGATGTTAAGGCCAACTTGTGTTGGTGGTTGCCAGGTCTGTTGTTTCTTTCCCACCCGCCACAGCAGTTCTGTATTCTATCAATGTCCCACTGTAACCCTCAATAACATTCTTCATTATCCACAACTCCATCTACTAACCCACCCTTCCATTTCCTCATCCAAGTAATTTCTTAAAAATCACAAAAAGCCAGGGTCCCAGAACAGATCCCTGTGAAACACCACAAGTTATGGATCTCCAGGCAGAATATGCTCCCTCTATTCCCACACTCTGCCTTCTGTGGACAACTCGGAATTCACACAGCCAAGTTTTCCTGGTTCCCATAGCTTCTAACTTTCCGATTGAGCCTACCATGAGGAACCTTGCTGAATATCTTACTAAAATCTATATACATGACATCCATTGCTCTACCTTCATCAATCTGCTTTGTCACCTCTGAAAAAGTCAATCAAGCTTGCAAGGCACAAACTGCCTCTCACAAAAACCAGACTGACAATTTCTAATCAGGCTATGCTTTTCCAAATACTCATAAATCCTAAAGGGTCAAGGAGTTGTGGTCTCTGGCTGAAATGCTCACCCATTGAGAGATCTGTCACCTGAGCAGGTATATTGCCCAGTAACAGATCCAGTATGGCCTTTCTCTAGTCAGCTTGTCCACATACTGGATCAAGAATCCTTCCTGGACATACCTAACAAATACTGCCCCATCTAAATCTTTTCCACTAGTGAAGTGCCAATTAATATTAGGCAAGTTGAAGTCACTCTTGACAAAATAAAACCCTGTTATTTTTTCACTTTCCAAAATTTGCCTAATGGTTTGCTTATCAGGCTGTTGGGCAACCTAGAATACTTATGATAGAGCGATTACTCCCTTCCTGTTTCTGACTTCCACCCACACTGACTAGTAGATGATCTTTTTATAACGTTTTCCCTTTATGCAGCTGTCATACCCACACTGACTAGTATATGACCCCTCTACAACATTCTCCCTTTCTGCAGCAGATTAGCAATGCCACTATCCCACCTCTTCTGGCTCCCATCCTGTCCCTTTTGAGGCACCTAAACCCTGGAGCATCCAGCAGCCTTCTCTGCCCTTCTGACAGCCAAGAGTCTGTAATGACCACAACATTGCAGCTCTAAGTACTGATCCATGCTCTTAAGTTCATCACTCTTCTTACAGATACATTTTGTATTAAACATATTTCAGCCTATCAAACTTCTATGCATTATGCCCTACTTACTGCCTATCCTTCCTGACAGTCTCTCTACACGTTGTATCTACCTTTACACCAACTGCTCCATCATATGACTATCAACTCAGGTTAATCCCACACCCCACCCCCCAACCTCGTCGATCTCATTTAAAACTCTCCCCAACAGCTCCAGCAAACCTGCCTGCAAGGACATTGGTCCCTATCAATTTCAGATTGACCTGTTCCTTTTGTTCAGGTTATATCTTCCCCAGAAGAAATCCCAATGATCCACAAATCTAAAACCTAGATTTTTATATTTAATGGCAACAAAACTCTTTCACTGCTTTTTCCACCTGTACTGCCATCTTCAAAGCTTTATTCAAAAATACCTCCTATTCTCTGTTCTTCAATATGTTATGGTGAAGGATCAAGGCAATCTATTCAGTCAAATTACCATCACTTTAAATTTACATCAGGCCCACTGGAAGCCTCTGATGCTCATAATTATGACATCTCATTGAATCCAGAAGATTCCTTCATGACATTTATAATTTCTTATCTTCTAAGCAGAACACACCAAGCTAAGGTAGCCTAGTAGTCACAGTAAAAACATAAAAGTATGAAAGTCATAAAATACAGGAAATGGTCTTAATAAATATTGCAACAGGAAAACCCCTGAAATAAGTCTGCAATCTAAACTGAAAACTCAAGGACAATGTTTAACCTCAAGTTACATTGTTAACGCAGGAGATTTCAATGAAGACAATTTCCATCAAGATCTTCAAGCCATTTCATTCAGCAGTGAATGTTCTTAAAGAAATAAAATTAATATACTAAACTGCTACAGATTGGTTTTGAGAGGACTAATCATTACAAAAACTGTTTCCAGTCACTCTTACAAGTGTCAGTTGGACACACAACAACTTACTTCATCATCCATGCTCTCAAGTTTCCTATCGAGCTGCTGCAGCCTGTAGAGGTGAAACTCCTGCTGTAGATCATCTGACTCAGTGAGATTCTTCAACATCTGTTGAGGGTACCTGCTAGGGAAACAGGTCCCAATATGATCGATCACAGCTCGCTCCAGCCACACTTTGCCCTGGGCCAGTAGCCGATCAGCTAGATAGTACCTATGAAAGAGAAAGAGCAGCTCAGAGAGAGAAAAAAAAAACACAAAAATTGACTTTTGGGGTGGCTGTTAATACTTAATAGTAAAATCAGGTAAAAGCTCCTCAAATCAATGCAACTCATATAGTAAATGCTCTCCTACAATCCACAACCTCTGTAAGGGACAGCGGGTATATGGAAACCTCATCCCAGTTCCCCTCCAATTTGCACAAAATCCTGATCTGGAAATCGCTGATGTGAATTCTGATACCCAACTGTGGAAAGACCACAAGGACTGCAGCAATCCAAGGCAGTGACACACACCTTCTCAAGGGCAGCCAGGAAGGGCAATAAATGGCGATAATGCGAAATCCTAAAAATTAATATTTAAAAAATCCTCTCAATTCAGGGGTCCTCGAACTTTGACCCAGAAACAATTCATTTTAACTGGTTAAAAAAAATCAATTTAGAACAACAAAGTTGAAAGTGACTGCATTCTAAACTGATGGTAGCGATTCGGAAGTTGTTGAAGAAACCTTGGCAAATTGCTGCAGCACATCTTCATCTGAGATAGAGATGAGGGCTGTGCAGGATGGTTGAAGAACCAAATAATAGACCTTCATTTTTATAATCCATACAAATTACCTGTAGAAATGTTCAAAGATGTTAGCAAGTTCGAGTCCTGAAAGGAACAGCATTGGCTCCAAGATTTGCTGCAACTGGTTTAGCGTTTCCACATTACTTATGTTCATTTCACTTTCTTGAATCCGTCGATCAATGTACTGTGCGAATTGCTCACTAACCTGAAGAACAGAGTTACATTTAGAGCAAGATCTTTTACATGAAAGTTGCCAACTTTGTTCACATCTCTTCCAGTTTCCTTTACTCCATTCCTGATAGAATGTTCCTTTCCTGACCCCAGTACAAAAATTGGAGATGCATCCCAATGAATTCTTGGCATCCTCCCTTTCATGATTACAGTAAGTTTTCCCAAAGCACATCATTTTCCCTGCAAACTGCTACTGCGGTTTTTTTTTACACATACCCTGAGTACAGTAATGCTGCTCAAATCCTAGCCTGTTGCTCAAAACTTTAAACATCTCCTATTAGGATCTCATCCTTAACACAGCAGTGGAATTATTTTCCATCTGTCACAATAATTCAGGATGCACTGGACTTTCTCCTGGTTAAACATGGAATAAACAAATAACTATTTTCATCCCTACTCGTTTTATCCTGCTCCTCTGCCACTTTCACCCAATGCGCATGTACTGTTAACAAAATCTGTCTTTGAACATCATTTCTTCTAAATCACAAAGAACTTATTATTCCACCCCTGTAACAGTACGCTACCTGTCAATGGTCCTACCTCAGCTTAAGAGACTCATATAAACCTTACCTAGCTAAGGAACTGAGAATATTAACTCTTACTTACTTACACGTAATTCTTTTATTTATGCATAAGACGTAGCTGTCTCTAGCATCTAAGGCAGAGAAAGTTAGAAATTAACAACACTAGTTGGTCAGATGTATTTTCCTGAAGGACAATAGTGAGAATCTCTTCAAAAACCTTGCACTTTCATAGTTTTCACTACAGATAACAGTCGTCCTCGCCTAGGTTTCTTTAATTTCTTGAATTTAAATTTCCTGGCTGTGGCTGGTGAAATTCAAACTCCAATATGTAATGTAGATACTTGTCCATTAACTTAAGTGGAAAAACCCTTAATAACAACTTACAGACAGTCCAACAATTCCTTTATTTCACATCTTAGCCTTTTAATGATTTCCATATTTCTCCAATTATTTTTCCACCTTCTTTGACCTCATACACCCGGTTTGCTCTTAGACATCCATTCATTTCCTCAAAAATACCCTATTCTTCAACCTGGCCATCACCCTTTCTTCTCAATAGCATAGTTTTATGTCTAAGCTTTCAGTCATTCCAAATAACATTTTTATCGGCAATTCAGTTGAAACCAATTTCGCAATAAACCAGGAAAACAAATGGTGAAGAATACTGCACATACACTGAAAGGAAATGACTTACAAAATATAACTGAAAAAATAATTCTCCAGCAGAGGTAACAAGTGCAGCTAAAGTATCTGAGCCTTCAACAGTGGAAGCACAATAGATGCATGTCACTCCAAGATTTTGTGTGACACTACAGAAGGTCAGTGTCACTCTGTCTTTACCAGTGACAGCACAGAGTGTCTTTGGAACGTCAATCTTTATTTTTACCATTAATATTTTTATAAGGGTCCTTCATTTGAGAATACGTCATGCTGTTAGCTGCAGGTTTAGGGTGAAAGGTGATATACTTAAAGGGAGTCTGAGGAGGAACTTCTAAACCTTCTCTCTCAGGTACTAGAATGATAACAACTCATGACTTTCCCAAGTTCTAATGTGTTTACATCCTCACTTACCATAATTTGTAATACTCCTTATATGTTATCAATCTCCAGAGGAGAGATATAGAACTGCAGCATTAAAATTTTAAAAAATAATTCATATATCAACACACAGAAATTTATTCATTTCTAACCACCAGAACTACTAGTCCAACTCAGCAGAGCAGATTCTGTACATTCACAACATCTTGTTCCCAAGTTTGAGAATCAAGAATATAAGTAGAAAGGTTTAGGGTGAGAGGGGAGAAAATTAACAGGAACCTGAGGGGCAACTTTCTTTCCAGCCAGAGAGTGGTCAGTATATGGAAGTAGTTGAGGCAAGTACATTGAAAAAAAAACACTTGGATAGATACATGGATAGAAAATAAATTTAAAGGGATATGGGCCAAATGCAGGCAAATGGGAATAGCTGAGATGAATTTTCTTGGTCAACATGGACTTGCTGGGCTAAAAGACCTGCTACCATGACTTGATGACATATCTGTAAATTCAGACCTGCAACACATCTCTTCCCGATTTCAGTTTTCTCACATAGGAATGTTGCACTGTTTTTACTAAACAAAATAAGTGGCGGCTTAATAATAATCCAACATCTGTGAGACCGAGCTGTTCTTAATTGCTATCAATTCTCATCCCTTCACTGAATAAGATTCTGTGAAGTTGAATGGTTGGTAAATATACAGTAGCTGAACAAGTCATGTGTTTTTCAGGGTACAGTAATGCTGGCAAGGTCAGCATTTGATGCCCATTCTTGCCCAGAGTTCCTATAAAGTGATTAGTTGGATGACATTTAAGAGATAAGCATATTTCTTTGGATCCAAAGGCCAAGGCAATAGCAGGAGAAAGAGTTCACAAAAAGCGAGCAGGCCAGTCGAGACATTCTGCCACCACAGTTTCTGAAGAGACCTTGGATTGCATAGCAGGACAAAGTGTTCAAAAGAAGCAAGTGGGGGCAGTCAGGGCAAATTGCGCGTCACAGCTCTCATGGCAATGTTGCAGTGTGCGTAATTAGGCACTTGGCAAGTGCCAATAAAAAGTTAGGTTGTGTGAATGGACCAGTGTTGGAGTGGGGAGTTTAGAGGCTTCAGTGAGGAGAGTAGATTTTCCTTTCTTGCTTTCTATTGCACAATTCGAGCAATGGAGATTCGAGCCAGGCAGGGCAGTGAAATACTCTTCTTACAGGATATGAGAAGGCAGAGAGACCTCTAATGACTACACCTACAAAAAGCGCATCCAGCTGAAGCTTCTTTCAGACTCTTTTAAAGAACTGGAACTGAATCTGGGTGAACTCCAGATTATTTGGGAGGCTGAGGGGTTAATCAGCAGGTCATACAGGGAGATAGGTACACCCAAGGTGCAGGACACAGGTGACTTGGTGAATGTCAGAAGATGGAAAGGGGATAGGCAGCCAGTGCAGAGTACCTCTGTGGGTGTTTCCTTCAAAACAGGTATACTGCCTTGGATACTGCTGGGGAGGATGACCTAGCAGAGGAAACCCACAGCAACCAGAACTCTGGCACCGAGTCTAGCTCTGTGACTCAGAAGGGGAGGGGGAGAAGAGGATTGCAGATTCATTGCTAACGGGAAAAGGAGGTTCTGTGAATGAGAACAAGATTCCCAGATGGTATGTTGACTTCTAAATGCTAGGTCAGGGACATCTTGGATCTAGTCCACAGCATTCTTAAGTGGGAGGGTGAGCAGACAGATATTGTTTTCCATGTCTGACCCAATGACATGGGTAGAAAGGGTGATGAAGTCCTACAAAGTGAGTTTAGGAGTTGGGTGCTAAATTAAAGGACAGGACCTCTAGCATTGTGATCTCAGGATTGTTATCTATGCCACACGCTACTGAGACCAGGAATAAGAAGATAAGACAGGTTAACACAAGACCAAGGAGATGGTGCAGGATGGAGGGCTTCAGATTTCTGGATCATCGGGGTTTCTTTCAGGGAAGCTGTGACCTATACAGAAGGATCAGTTTGCAGCTGAACTGGAGGACTACTAATATTCTTGCAGGAAGTTTTAGTAGTGCTGCACGGAAGGGGGCTTTAAAACTAGAGTTACAGGGGGTGGGTGGGAACCAGAGCACCAGAGCAGAGAATGGAGTGGTTGTGGGGGAAAGATGTTGTTAACTTACATGCATACCAAGTCACGAATCCAAAGGAGCATGGTGGGACTAACATTCTGTGTTGCGTATATTTCAATGCAAGGAGTATTGTAAGAAAGGCGCATGGATCAGCACCTGGAATTATGACATTGTAGCCATTAGTGAGACTTGGTTGCAGGAGGAGAAAGACTGGCAGCTCCAACTCCATTGTTTTATATGTGATAGAGTGGGAGGGATTAAAAGGGGAGGGGCAGCATTACTAGTCAGGGAAAATGTTACAACAATGCTCAGACAGGACAGACTGGAGAGCTCATCTACCGAGGCTACCTGGATAAAACTAAGCAGCAAGAAAGGGATGACCATGTTAATGAGGCTATATTATAGACCACCCAAGAGACCATGGGAATTAGAGGAGCAAATTTGTAGAAAGATCACAGATTGCTACAAGATACATAAAGTTGTGATAGAAGGTGATTTTGACTGGACTCCCATATTATAAAAAGGCTGGATAGGCTAGAGTTTGTCAAATGTATTTAAGAAAGCTTCCTTAATCAGTACATGGAGATTCCAACTAAAGAGCGCAATACAAGATCTCCTACTAGGGAATGAGACAGGGTGGACGACAGAGGTTTGTATAGAGGAACGCTTTGCGTCTAGTGATCATAATGCCATTAGTTTCAAGATAATTATGGAGAACAATAGGCCTGGTCCTCAGGTTGAGAATCTAAACTGGAGAAGGGCCAATTTTGATGGTGTGTACATGGAACAGGTTGATTTCTGACAAAGGTGTACCTGGTAAGTGGGAAGCCTTCAAAAGTGAAATTTTGAAGGTACAGAGTTGTCTCTTCCTGTCAGAATAAAAGCCAAGGATAACAGGTTTATGAAACTTTAGTTTTCAAGAGATATTGAGGCCCTGGTTAAGAAAAAGGAGGTGGAAAGTGCAGGCAGGAAGAAGCAAATGAGGTTCTTGAGGAGTACAAGAAATGCAAGAGAAGACTGTACGAATTAAGGAGGGCAACAAGAAGGCATGAGGTTGCCCTAGCAGAGAAGGTGAAGGAGAATCCCAGGGCTTCCACAGATATATTAAGGGAGAAAGGATAGCAAGAGACAAAATGGTCCTCTGGAAGATCAGAGTGCTCATCTATGAATGGAGCCAAAAGATAAGCCAGAGATCATAAATGGAACTTTTGCATCTATATTTACTTGGGAGACAGACACAGCATCTACAGAAGTGAGGCAAAGAAGCTGTGAGGTCATGGACCATATACAGTTTACAGGGGAGGTTTTTGCTGGACCATCTGGAAAAGTGAAGAAATACCCGAGGAGTGGAAAACTGGACTTACTGTAAAACTGCCAAAGAAAGGAGATTTAAGTATATGTGACAACTGGAGAGGTGTTACACTCCTCTCAATTACAAGCAAAATTTTCAGTAGCATCTTGTTAAATCGGCTCTCAGAGGTTGTGGAAGATATCACCCGGAAAGAACAAGCTGGCTTTAGAAAAGCCCAATCTTGCATAGACCATATATTCGTACTACGACAAATTCTCGAACGATCTGTAGGGTGGAACAGCAATCTTTATGTACTATTTGTGGTCTTCAAAAAAGCATTTGACAGTATCCACCGAGAAACACTCTGGAAAATTTTAAGAAGATACAGATTTCCCCAAAAAATTGTAAACATTATCCAAATGATGTACAGCAACTTTCACTGCACGGTGATTTGTGGAAAGCAACTGACAGAAAGCTTCAGGATATGCACAGGAGTTAAACAGGAATGCATCCTATCATCTTTGCTCTTCATTTTAGCAATGGATTGGCTTATGAGTGAAACAATCACAGAAAAGAAACGGGGTATTCAATGGATACTTACCTCAACACTTGTAGACCTAGTTTTTGCTGACACTATCAGTCTGCTAGTGAGTCATCATTGCGACATTCAGGAGAAATCAGACAGACTTACATCATATGCATCGCAACTTGGGATGAACATTCAAGTGAGAAAAACAAAGATCATGAAGATGAACGCTCCCAGTCTCCAACCAGTAATCATCAATAATCAGCAAGTGGAAGAGGTAGATGAGTTCACGTACCTTGGGAATAAAGTCAGCACTGATGGAGATAGTGGTAAGGACGTATTAGCAAGACTATCTAAAGCAAATCAAGCTTTTGGTAGCCTCAATGCAGTTTGTAAATCCACACACCTCAAACATACACCAAAATTAGAATTTTTAAAAGCAATGTCCTAAACGTGCTACTTTATGGAAGTGAATGTTGGAAGATGACAAAAGACATCTGCAAGAAACTTGACATGTTCCAGACAAAATGTCGTTGACGTACCAAGAAGATCCTCTGGCCTGAGAAAATCAGAAACCAAGACTTCCTTACATCTTGCAATATGGAATCAATCTCAGTTTGTGTGAAGACGATGGAGATGGCTGGGCCATGTAATAAGAATGCCAAATGATCAACTAGCAAAAGTAGCACTAAGGTGGACCCCACAGGGAAAGCGAAGTAGGAGCAGGCCCAGAATGACGTGGTGAAGATCTGTGGAAGCAGAACTGAAAGTAGTAGGCATGAACTGGGTAACAGTGAGAAGCAATGTGAAAGACCAGCAGAAATGGAAGACCCTTGTGTAGGCCCCATGTGCCACTTAGGCACTAACGGTTCAGATAACGACGAGGTATTTGCTGCCTTGAGGCAAATTAGGGTGGATAAATCTTTAGGGCCAGAACAGGCTTTCCCTCGGACCCTATGGGAGGCTTGTGCAGAAATTGCAGGGACCCAAGCAGAGATATTTAGAACATCCTTAGCCACAGGTAAAGTGACGAGAGGTTTGGAGGATAGCTAATGTTGTTCTGTTGTTTTAAAAAGGCTCTAAGGGTAAGACAGGAAATTATAGGCTGGTGAGCCTTACATCAATAGTGGGTAAGCTATTGGAACATATACCAAGAGAGCAGATATACAAGTATTTGGAAAGAAAGGGACTAATTAGGGATAGTCAATATGGCTTCATGCTTGGTAGGTCATGTTTCACCAATCTTACTGAATTTTATGAGCAAGTTACCAGGAAAGCTGATGAAGGCAGAGGATGTTGTCTGCATGAACATTAGATATAGGTGCAGAATTATGTCATTTGGCCCATCGTGTCTGTTCTGTGATTTCATCATGGCTGATCCAACTTTCCCCTCAGCCCCAATTTCCTGCCTTCTCCCTGTATCCCTTCATGCCCTGACCATCAAGAATCTACCAACCTCTGACTTAAATATACATAAAGACTTAGGAGTGCTGTGTTGAATATTAATACCAACAATGGCAGATGGATGAATCGTCTGTTTCAATGGGGTAATTTCGAAGTCAAGCTATCAATCTGTTTGGTGAGGGTTCAGCAAGCCACTGCCATCCTAGAGAACAGGATTTCAATACAGTTACTTTAATGGTGATTAACCTACGTGCACGGCAGTGAGGTGGGATAGCTGGAGAAATGCTGCCGAGAAGCCCTTGCGCAATGCCAATGCAAAGGCAGTCTGTTGCCCAAATAGTTCTTCCATAGCATTCTTCAGCTTTAGGTATATGTCCCGGTAGCGTTCAACAAAATTAGGGGAGTCCCATGCTCCATCCAGGAATCGTTTAACCTAGTGAGGGAAAAACAAAACAACAAATTATGCAAAATGCACGTATTCAAAATGTGCAGTCTGTCATTTAATGAACACGTGAAATTTTCCTGTCTCCTCCCCATTCCACCACCATGCAATGAATTAAAGCATTTTTTGATCTGAAATTACATGAAGGAAACAGTAGGACATAGCATTGTCTAATTCGTTCCACCACTTGATCTCTACTGATCTGATCATAGCCTCAGATCTACTTTTTGTGAATTCCTCCACATTAAACACTTTCAATAATTTCTCCTCTACAGAACTACGAAAAGATAGAAAATTCCGAAGTTCTGAGAAGAAATTCTTTCTTATCCCAGCTTTAAATGGGTGACTTCTAACTCTGACACTATACTCTTTAGTTCCATTCCTCCAACAGAGGAAACATCTCATTATTAACACTATTATGATCCCTCAGCATATTGTATGTTTAATAACATTACTTATAAACTCTGATCAGCATTGACCCAAACTGCTTCACCTCTCCTCATAAATCAATTCTTTCATGGAATGAAACAACCATTGAAGCTCCTCTTTAAAGCCTCCAAGTGCATTGTTCTTTAAGTTAAAAAGCCACAGTGGTATTCAGCCCTCCGAATACAGACCCTGTACATCTGCAGCATCTTCCTTATGTTTTGTACTACACACCTTTTACAATTAAATCCAACATTCTATTTTCACTTGCTGTAACTACAGGCTAACTTTCTGAGTTTCGTGTACAAGGACAGCCTCAGCAGTGTGTAGTCAATCTCCATTTAAACAATATTCTGCTTCTTAATTTCCTCATATTCTATTCCATTCGGCAAATTTTTACACACTCACCAAATAAAAGTCTCCTTGCAGATTCTGTGAACTTCTCAAAAGTCAGTTTCCCAACTTGGTATCATCAGTAAATTTGAGTATGATACACTTGCTAATTTTACCCAAATAATTAAAATAGATTGTAAATCGTCAGGATCCCAGCACTTTGTTGGGATACTCAACTAGTTACAAAAATGATCCATTAATCTCAACAATGTTTTCTGTTAGTTGGGTAAATGTTCATTCCTAGTAATATATTACTTTAATACAGGGAATTTAGATCTCATACAGTAACATTCCATGTGACACCCTGTTTATACTGTTACGCCTGTGGCCCCCCCCCCTCCTTTTTGAGAATCGCAGGATCGCTATTGATTCAGGTCAGGAGACCCAGGAAATGAGAGAGAGACACGCAGATTCCTCAATGTTTGGAATGTGTCCTGGGCCTCCGAGAGACAAAGCCACGGTTAATGGCCATTATCTCTTGGAGACGGAGTTGTGTATTGAGTACTGTACGATTCATCGAAGCCCCCAGGCAATGAACCGAGGGGGGTTGGTGGAGGAATTGCATCATCCCAACCTGATTGACATCTGAGATCCTGTGAGTCAGGATAAAAGAGGGTCTGGGGAACAGCCCCTTGAGACGCACCAGAAGAAATGCTAGAACTCCTGTAACAGCGTAATAGCGAAAGCCGGTGGAAAAGCCCACGTGCGTCTTTTTCCATTTGCCTCGGAATTGGTGGGTCTTGCCACGGAAGAACGGCTTTAGCTAACAACAAAGGATAAATCAGCCCCAACGACTCTCGAAGGAACGACATCATAAAAGGAATGGGCAAGTTTTAATCCGTCTCTCTCCCCAACCAAAAGCTGCAGCTTGAATGAACTTGAGTGACTTTTATATTTCCATCGGACAATACATTATCCCCTAGACAACGATAGAGCTATTTCATATTGTATTTCATATTATACCCGTGCTTTTAGATTTAGTATTGACGACGTATATTATATGTATATTTGTATTGATATTACTTTTGTGTATTTTTATCAATAAATACCATTAAGAATAGTACCATCAGACTTCAACAGACCTCTCTATCTTTGCTGGTAAGTGACCCAGTTACGGGGTACGTAACAATACCTTTCGGAAATCTATAAACATCACCTTGTTTCCCACTACCCACCTAGTTCATTAGATCCTCAAAGAGCTCTAATCTGTGAAACACTTTTTCATGAAACAAAAATGACTCCACATGTTTACAAATGTAATGCCCCGAATGTTGGATTTCAACTGATTCATGGTTACTGATAATTAAATCTGGTTTCCTGAGTTGTCTCCCTCCTTTCTTAAGTATGGCTTGTTTCCAATTTATATAGATTATTTTAAAGTCTGGGAAATTTAGGAAGATCACTGACAATGTGCCCACTCTCTCTATAATCACTTCTTTTTAAGACACAAGGATTGAAGTCATCAGGTTAGCCTTAACCTATTAGTTTGCCAAGTACTTTCTTTCTCCCAGTGGTAATGACAGTATGAGGCTCCTAACTCCTTACGCCACTGTTTTTCGAGTATTTTTCAGATGCCATTACTGAGAGGAAAAGACAAAATCAAACTGTCTCATTCTCTCAGAGAGCAATATTTACTTGAGTTCCTCTCTTCCTTATATTCCTGCCTTTTTTCATAATTCCTGCTACTAAACTCTCAATTTATCCCTCTTGTAAGCTTTTTAATCCCGCCATCATTCTATGCTGGTGTTGAAATTTTTCCCATTTTCTGGCCTATTCTTCACAGTGTCTTGGAAATATCTTTAACTTCTCTGGTCATGAATAGATCATCATTCTAGCTGTATCTTTATTTCTCAGTATATATTTTTGTTGTATGTTATGAACTACCTTCATAATGTGCGCCTCTGCTGATATATAGACTTGCCTTTTCATGCATTTCACAGCTTATTTAAGTACACTCCAGAGTCACACCTTTGTAAATATCTTTTTAAGTTGAACCACTTGTTTTAGACCCTAGTTAAGTATGGTGACCTTCATCTGTTCCTATTTCTTATGCGCTACATTACAATCTAGATCATAAACTAAAATTGATACTTTAAATAGGTTAGTTTCTCTAAATTACTAAGCCAGTTGAAAAACTTAATTACTATATAAATTACTGGCTTATTACAGGGCAGGTGTATTCAGCTGCAAACAAAGAGCAAACCTTTTAGGATGGTCAGGAAAATTACAATACTCACCAGCCAATTACCTGACTACTGCTCTGTCAGGTCAAACCCCATTTTTCACATTTTTAACTAGAGTTGCAGTTGCTGGTATTTTTTTTACACTAATTCATCATTCAAACATGAGCACATCACGTCTTTCTCCCACTTCACCACAGTCTTGTGAAATGAACACAATGTGTTCATGCACACTCTGGTAAGCTCCACAAATAACTTTAGGTTATTGCCAAAGATGTGAAGATGAATATCACAAGCTTTTCATGTGCTGACTTGCATTTCCTGACTGTTATACCACACATTCATGCCATCTTCATTCTAAAGTTATGGACTGGAAGCAGCTATAGTGCAGAAGGAAATTATGAAACTTGAAAGACAAATGCTTGCACACAATAAACACCTCCTACCTTCAAAGGTCCATCAAGTATCTTACATTAGCCTGAATTAGTACAGTCATGGTTCAAACTCCACTTATGCATTCCTACAATATGTGATCAAGCCTATGAGCATCAGCAATATATGGAGATGACAATATAAAACCTCAGACTTGACCTATTCAAAAAATTCTGGCTGACTCTCTACCTTAAACTCCAACTTACAAGGCAGGTTTCATAACCCCTTAATTCATTAGTGTCTGAAAATTAATCGATCTCAGTCCTGAACTAGCTTAACAGCCTCCTTGGGTGAAAAATACATAAAGATTACAATCCAGAAAGTGAAGTATCTTTTCTTTAGTTCCTTATTCTAAGCTTCAGATGATTCATCTGGAATAAACTATCTCACAGAATATTATATTTTCAAAAATTCACTTCAGATTCTAAACTTCAATGTGTATGCCAATTTTATTTCACTTCTCCTCCATCTAGGCTGGCATTAAAAATCCAAAAAGGAACTGATTGCTTTGTGCAAATACCCAGTTAAATCATCCTCAGTCCTTCATGACTCCACAAGAGGAAGATGAAACCGACTGTGATTTTTTTGGAGGCACAGAGCAAATACTTACAAGATGAAGAAGTATTACATCAATGAACTTTTCTCCATGATATTCCTTCAGCTCTATTATTTTAATATTCCTGTTTTCATAATCAGGTTAACAAAATGAAAACAAACCCATGCTTAATGGACCACTGCTACTGTAACTTTGGAAAAAAGCATACCTGTTGAATAGCACCAATTTGCTGTTGTAGTTTAACATTCACCCAAGTTTTGCTAGGAGACCATTTGCAAAATAGGGCTGCATATGAGTTGCAAGGACACTCCCATCCCTGTTCCACAACACTGGATCTTCCCATTCAAGTTTTACAGCTACTTCATGATATCATCATACTCTTAGCCTGTAACAGACAATCTGAAGATGTGGCACCGACCACCCTTACCTGTTGCTGTACCACTCCGTTCCAGCATTGTGCTATCCCAGAGATGCTGCTGGGCTTGTTCACTGCTGCCCCTTTCGCAGATGCGGAAGTGCTACTGCTGTCTTTTGATTTATTTTTCCCATCTGTAATATCCAGAGAACACATTTACATAATACCATCCATCTCCAGCTAACTAAGCTCTCATTTTAGAATTTCTCTAGAAACATATATTCTGCGAGAAGGCAACAGGGTCAGTCCTCCTTCTGCACCTCAACCAGGCTTTATCTGTTGGATTACCCAGGCATCCTTTCCAGTCAATGACAATAAGTATTATACCATAAGATTAGGAAGAGAATTAGCCCATCCAGCCAATCATATATGCTTGGTATCGGGGAACTCAGAGCAGAAAAAAAATTGCAAGCCCAGGACACAATGTATTTGAAGGTGAAATGCAAAGAATGCACTAATAACTGAACAAAACAAAATCATAGAAAATTCAGACAGTTCCTTCATACATTACTCCGTATAGTATCTCAATTCAAGCTTTTATCCAATTTGAGATCCATCCAGGCTCAGTAACAGTCATTACCCTACAACCATCAGGCTCCTGAACTGGCATGGATAACTTCATTTACTACTACTCTGAACTGATTTTGCGACCTACAGGCTCACTTTCAAGGATTTGCTACAACTCATGTTTACAGTTTTATATTTTTTATTTGCACATTTGTCTTCTTTTGAAGATTGGAGAGTGTCAGTGCAAGTTTTTAAAAACTATTGTATTTCTTTAGACAATTTCTTTGTATTGTATTTTCTGTCAGAAAAAGGAAGAGGGCAAGAACTCTACTGGGTGTTTTTTTTAATGGACCCCCCTCCCTGATGTAACAGAGACATCGAGGAGCAGATAGGGAGGCAGATTCTGGAATGGTAATAGGGTTGGTGTGATGGGTGATATTAATTTTTATAATATTGACTGGCATCTTCTTAGACCAAGGGATTTAGATGGGGTGGAGTTTGTTAGGTGTGTTCAAGAAGGTTTTCTGGCACAATATGTAGATAAGCCAACTAGAGGTGAGGCTGTACGTGATGTGGTATTGGGAAATGAACCTGAACAGGTGTCAGATCTCTTGGTGGGGCAGCATTTTGGAGGTAGTGATTACTACTCTATCTCCTTTACTGTAGCACTGGAGAGGGATAGGAACAGAGCATTTGGGAAAACAATTAATTGGGGTGGGGGAAATATCTGAATCAGGTTATCACTGGCATGTGACGTGAAATTTGTTAACAGTAGCTCAATCCAATACATAATCTAGCATAGAGAGGAAAAAAATAATAAATAAAACAAAACATAATAAATAAAATGTGAGAATAGGACCAATCAGGAGCGATAGTGGAAACGTGCATGGAGCCGGAGGTAGCGGTGGTACTTAATGAACACTTTGCTTCAGTATTCACTAGTGAAAAGGGGCTTGGCAATTGTGGGGATGTCTTACAGCAGGCTGAAATGCTTCATTGTATAGACATTAAGAAGGAGGATGTATTGAGCTTTTGAAATGTTAGATAAGTCACCAAGACCGGACGAGATATATCCCAGGCCTCTGTGGGAAGTGAGGGTGGAGATTGCTGAAGCTCTGACGATGACCTTTGCATCATCGATAGGGACAGGAGGAGTACCAGAGGTTTGGAAGGTTGCAAACATTGCTCCCTTGTTCAAGAAAGGGAGTAGAGATAACCCAGGAAATCATAAACCAGTGAGTCTTACTTCAGAGGTGGGAAAGTTGTTGGAGAAGATCCTGAGAGGTAGGATTTATGAGCATTAGGAGAGACATAGTCTGATTTGGGATAATCAGCATGGTTTTGTCAGGGCAGGCCATGCCTTAAGAACCTGATTGAATTCTTTGAGGATGTAACAACACACAGTGATGAAGGTAGAGCAGTGGATTTAATGTATATGGATTTCAGTAAGGCATTTGATAAGGTTCTCCATGAAAGGCTCCTTCAGAAAGTAAGGAGGCGTGGGATCCAAGGAGACCTTGCTTAGTGGATCTAGAACTGACTTGCACACGGAAAACAAAGGGCGGTTGAAGATGGCTCATATTCTGCATGGAGGACAGTGATCTGTTTTGGGACCCTTCCTCTTTATAAATGTTTATAAATGATCTGGATAAAGTAGTAAAAGGATGGGTTAGTAAGTTTGCTAATGACACAAAGATTGGGGTGTTGTGGACAGTCTGGAGGGGTGTCAGAGGTTATGGGGGGCATTGATAGGATGCAGAACTGGCTGAGAAGTGGCAGATGGAGTTCAACCCAGATTGAAGTGTGAAGTGGCATATACACTACATACTTTGAGATCTATCCCAGACTATTCATTTTTCTGCATTCCCTTGTTTTCCATCATTATACCACACCCTTCTGTTCCATTTTATGCTATGACTTGGGCTCTGTCTGACCTTTTTTCTTCTTCAAGGAGATTCAAAGGAAATTTGAGCAGACACAAGCTCAATCTATACACCCACGCTTACTACAGCAAATGCTCCCCAGGTATCTAGGTTACCTTGGTACCTTATTTAAAATACACTTGTGTTGGTTTCCTCTGGAGCTTCGGAGGCTGAACGGTGACCTGATAATATCATATAAAATTATGGGCAGCAGAGACAGGGTAGCTGGTCAAGATTCCACCCCCTCCCCCCAAGGCTTGAAGGCTAGAGGAAAAGTGAGAGAAATTTTAAAGGAGATTTATGAGGCAAGTTGTTATTTACATAGAAAAAGGTACACGGAGTGCGCTGCTAGGAATGGCAGGGGATGACGGAGCAGGTATGATAGCAACTTTTCAGAGGAATTTATATAGGCACATGAACAGGCAGTGAGTGGTTGAATACAGACCATTGTCAAGTAAATGGGATTTGTTTAAATTGGCAATGTGGTCAGCAGAGACATTGTAAGTGAAGTGCTGTACTGTTCCATGTTTTTCCTTATATGATAAAATAGCAAAGTATATTGCAGGGGCAGTAAATGAGGGAAGTTGAAAGCAAGTTCATGATATTAATAATATATTTACCTGAAATAGGTTGAATGGGCAAAGCATACCTTATACAGGATCGGGTATTCCATGCAAAACTTTCTCCAAAAGCATGAGCAAGGAGGATCAAGTGGAATTATAAAAAAGGCAGATGAAAGGAAGGATTAGGGAAGTCATTAAAATCAATGTTTGCTACTAAATGTAGCTATTTGTAGGCGATGTGACTAGCTCAGGTAATTGGGCAGAAGGCCCTGTTCCATTCTGCATTATCTTTATGATTTGGAACATCAAAAGTGATTATACTTTTAAACAATTAATTTCACATCAAACTCTTTGGGATGTTCCTTATTCTTAGACTGCTGTTTAGGCACTGGACTGAAATCACATCAAGACACGTGGAGATGGAACCAAATAAAATCTTCCAGATTACAAGAAACCTGAAATGGTTCACACTCATCTTCCAAATATAATGAGATTTTACTTCTAGTCATCCTATGGTTGTGTCTGAATGATAAAGCAATTAAAGTTGTGCTCAAAATAAGGCCTTGGTAGTGGAAAAAATAGTAACAAAAAATAACTAATTAAAATTTATGACCTTACCAGGTTTATTGGCTAGTTTCAGCTCCTCAATTTCTATCTGGCTGGTATCAACATGAACCAAAAGATGACAGAGACGCCGTACTCTGGAATTGAATATGGCTGCATGGCCTCTTCCCTGTTTCAAGATCTCAGAGTTCTCCAGGTATTCAGTCAATAGCCAGAATAATGGACTGGGATTAACGTTGTCTGAATCAAGATAAATACTTATTATAACCTTGGCATCAAGATAAATATGTAAGAGAACAATTTTATAGGTACTTGATAAGAATCGATTGATCAGCTAATACATTAGTCATCAAATACTCTGCAGTCATGGGATATAATTGCTTAATAGGCATCAATACACTTTAAACTACCTTTCTAACAATGTACAATGATATACAGTATCTGTAATTTATAGTAATTTTATGTCTTTGGAGCACCTATGGAGAGAAATAAACAGTCAACAGTTTGGGCTCCCTCCCTTGCCACTTTTTCCCCTGGTTTTCCATTGTCTTTCTCACTGCCCACCTGATAACTTTTTACTTACTGAAACAACTATATTATTCTTGTTTGAACCTTTAGTCTACTTGGCTTTCCCTTTAAATCCTGCTTGCCTCAGTTTATTTATCTTCTCAATCACTCTGCATTAAGGCAGGTTACTTGGAACCTTTACTTTTCCATTTTTGGGAAAGGTATCATGCCATGAAGATAGCACAAGGCAATTAAAAGAACATCACTGATATCAATATGTTATGAATGTCCAAGTTGCTTAGGAATACACACCTAGGGCCGTTATACTGAATACAATTGGATTGATCAAGGCCTCCCAACAGGTCCGCCCTAATGCTTCAGCTGCTTCCGCATCTGGAAGGAAACGATCAGCAAACATTTGTTCATGTCGTAAAGCGCTGTTTAACCTGCAACAAGAAGAAGCCATCATTTTCACAGAGTCGGAGTACCACTGCACAAAAGCAGGTACTTTGGTCCATCCAGCCAATGCTGACCTGATCTTCTGCCTAGTCCATCTACCTGCACCCAGATAAAGTATTTCCTTATAAAGTATTTGTGATAAATCTCTCTAGTTGCTTGAAGATTTTGACAAAGGAAATTCCTCAATTGAAAGTGATGTGTTCTTTCTTGCTTTACTAAAAGTTAAAACAATGCCTCAGTAAGAAAGCTAGAAATATGTCGTAGTGCTTTTCCCCAAGGAAAACTTGACACACAACTATTTGAAGCATTTTGTTTTCATTGACTCTTGGAAAAAGTCAATGAGGTAAAACTTCTCTACTGACTACAAAAAAGCTGCACATTCACTTGCATAGCATTACAACATTTTACCTTTTCTATTGTATCGTATTTTTCTTGCTTTATACTATCTATTGGCAATTAATGCATTATTCTAGAAGTTTAAATAAAGCTACTATTTTCATATCTCACTGTTCTTTGAAATTGTTTGCATGCAGGAAAACCAGGCAAGACTCACATTTAGGCTGATAAGTGGTGAGCAAAATTAGAGCAACACAAGTGCCAGGTTACGACCCGGCTATTTGCCATTGACTTTCAATGCCTCTACTATCACCATATCCACCCACCATTCATAAATGAATAAGCCCCACTAATACTGCAGTTGCCTTAAGATTGAAAAAGGTGTAGTAAAGTACTCACATATCCCTTAACTCATACCATAATGCACACTTGTAAATGTTGTACTTCTACCACTTGCTAAGATGAGTGCAACTCCAACAGTTATGAGCATTAATAGAATCCAGGACAAGGAATCTTCTTTAGTGGCAATTGATCCACTACCCTAAATATTAACATCCTCCATCATCATGCATTATAGTTGTAGTCGATTCTATCTACAAAGTGCACAAATACTTGCCGAAGCTTCATCAGTAGTATTTCCAACTGCTTGACCTCTACTACTGAGGAGGATTAAGGCAGCAAGGCACAGCAACATCACTTACAATAAAAGCAAAATTTGCTGGAAATTTTCAGCAAGTCAGGCACATCCAGAAACTGAACTAGCATCCTCATAGGAGCCTGGGTGGAAGGAGGTGTAGTTAAAGTAGTGGTTGAAATCAGTAAGTTTATAGTAAATTTTGTCAATTTTAACAACTTCACTACTTACCCATCCTGCCCTCAAATTCCTTTGGACAATTTTTGACATCTCTCTCCTCTTTTTTCATCTCAGCAAAGTATCAGACAAATAATATAAACCCAACAACATCCACAGCTACCTTGGCTACACCTGATCCCACCCAGTTTCTTGTGATAACTCCAACCTTTTTTCTTGGTTTATCTGTCTTCGCCACATCTGTTCCCAAGATGAAAGTTCCTGCTCTGGCACTTCTGAAATGTCCTTTGTCAGGGAACAAGGTTTCACCACCACTTGCATTTCTCCCATTTTCCAACCTTCTTTTCTTAAACCCCTCCACTCAGACAGCACAGACAGCATGTTCCCTTGATTCTCACCTATCCAGCCTACCAGCCTTTTCATTCAACATATCATCCCGTTCATTTCCACCAGTTACAAAAGGAACCCACAAGTCACATCTTCTCCTCACCACCCCTTTCTGCAGGCAATTGCCTGGTTAGCTCATCCCTATCCATCCACTGGTATTTTATCCTGCAGAAGGTGCAACACTTGTTTATACACCTCCACACCTCCTTCCCCACAACCATCCTGGGACACAAACAGCCTTTCATGTCATACGAAAATTCACTTGCATCTCCTCCAACCTGGTTTAATGTATTCAGTGCTCTCGATGTGACATCTATATTGGTACGGTTAAATGTAGACTAGGCAGCCATTTTACAAAATACCTGTACTCCACACAAAACGGCCACTTTGACCTCCCAGTTGAATGCAATTTCAAATCCCCTTCTCATACTGATCCATCAGTCCTTAGCATTCTCTATTGCCACTGCTAAAAAAACTGGTCCTCAGTTTTGCCTAGGTAGTCTGCAACTAAATGGTATGAACACTGAACTTTCTAATTTTAAGTAACCCACACTCCTTGTGCTCCTCACACCTTCTGATCTCTCCACCCTCTCAACCCTACTCACTTGGTTCCAGCTGTTTATCACTCCAACACTACATCACCTGCTTCTCTTATTTCCACCCGCTCTCATCCACTTGATCCATCTGCCTTTTTACCCTTCCATTATCTGGTTCCACTCAACATCTTCCTTACTTGTCAAGTTCCAGCACCTGCAGCCTCACCTTCACTATTACCTACCTCCATTCTCCCCTCCTACCACCTGGCTCCATCTGTTCCCCTTTTTCTCTCTCTACCTGTCTCAACATATCAACCACCAGCCATTGTTCCTTGACTCCACTCCTCCATCTCATCTCTTTATACTTGCTATCTGCTTTCTACATTCTCAATCCTAGTGCTGGGTCTCTATCTGAAACATCTACCCACACTTTGACCCCATTGATGTTGCATGAGTTCATCCAAAAGACTGGTTTTTGTTTTAGATTATAGCATCTACAGTATCTTAAGTCTTCAAGAAACCACAGTACACATGGGCAAAACAGCTGACATGAACACAGTGGGCCCAACAGCCAGCTTCTGTCTTGGACAACTTGATGACAATGGATTCTGCTAATGCAAAATAAACCCAAAGGAAGAAACTAGAAGTGCCACTTTGGCAAACTAAAAGTGACCAGGTCTACGACTGTAAGTGTGAAATTCTCAGCAGGCCAGAGAGTGTGAGAACTGACAAATCCTTTGTCAACAGACTTAAAAACATAAAACCTTAATTCATCTTTCTCTCTTTAGATATCATCCATTCAACATTTTCTCATTCTGAATACGGTGTGAATGCACCAGTGAAACACTATGGTCCCATACTTAACAGATCACATACTTGCTAAAAAGCTGCAGCAACTGCATCCTGTCCTCTTGAATCTCCTGACACCAGGTGTGTGCCTTCGTCGTGTAGAAGAGATAAGTTCGACAGCAAAGCTGCTCCTTGAACACTGGCCAGAAGGTTGGCTTTGGTCCCAAAACTTCAAATCCATGAACTCGAGTGTCAATACCACCCTGATTTGAGGAAAAAAAATTAACCAGATGTAAGGCTCAGCTCTGGCTAAGTATTTTAATTACATTTCTGAATATGTATGCAAATAGAAAAAAAATAATCAGAACATTTGAAAGAAACTTTTTGACAAAATTAGATAGGGAAATTCTTCATTGCGTCTTCAACAATTATCACATAATTACCTGCTGGCATCGCTTGATCCGAATCTGGATAATTGTCCAGTATCGAGTCATGTTTTCCAGGAGTAAAACACGGCTAGCAGTGGGGACCACATTCACCTGCAAAGCAACGGCAGGATCAGCAGATGACAAAGCAAGTTACAGTGATTCACAAGTCAATGATGAATATTCAACAGCACTGCTGACTACCAAATGTTAAAGGTTAATAGCTCACTACTTATTTCATAATTACTGATTTAAACAATAAAATGATTTTAGTTCAGCGACTCATTCAAAGAAATACTGCAGGTATTATGTGCCTGGTAGGATCCAATCAGCAGAACTGACAACAAAGCCTACCACTTGCTCGTTGATAGATGAAATGATAAAAATCAAATTTAATGTCACACGCACAAATATACTAATACACAGGTGCAATCAAAAACTTACCTGCAGCAGCATCACAGCCACATAGTATGATGTAAGCACTATGTATACCATTTTTCTTTACGAAAAAACACAAATAGAATTTTCAAAAAACATTTCAGTGCAAAGTGCCTGGGAACCCAAGACAATTTTCTTCAATTCTTGCATTAATTAGCAACCTCATACAACCTGAATAGACCAACACTCCCCTAGATCCTAATGAATCAACAAACTTTTAATGAAGGGTTTCAGCTCAAAATATCAACTGTTTATTCACCTCCATAGATGTCGTCTGACTTGCTGAGCTCTCCAGCATTTTGTCTGTGTTGTTCAAGATTTCCAGTAGAACCTTGTGTTTAAAATCAGAAAGTGACCTTGTTTCCAATAACAAAGTCAGACCATTCTTGATTAGCATGCTAACCACCACCCCAAGACATCTGATCCCGCCATCATCAATGCACAGAGGCTACAATATCTAGCATTAACAAAGTGCATGGCAGTTACTTGCAAAGACTACTCTGAGAATACCGTTTAATCCACATGATGGACATATGAATCTCATTCTCTCAAATCTAAATAACTAGCAGATAAACCAGAACAACTTTTCTATGAATACCTTTCATCAAGGGTACCCACATTCCATGCCATGCCATACACTTGCAGCGACCATTGGGCAGGGGGTATAGAAGCCTGAAGTCACACACCACCAAGTTCAAGAATAGCTACTTTCCTTCAACCCTTTGGTTCTTCAATCAACCTGCACAACGCTAATCACTATGTCAGCAAAGCAACTACAAAAGACTGTGTTTTCTTTGCAATATAACTTATGGTTTGTTGTTCTACTTATCAATGTTGTGTCTTTATTCACCTGTGATGCCGCTGTAAGGTTTTCATTGCAACTGTGCAGACTTGTGCACATAACAATCAACTCAACTGTATTTTGCATCTACAGTACAGTGCCTTGAAAGTATTCAGCTCCCACAATTATTTTTACATTTTACTGTCTCATTTTCTAAATTTAAAATATATTGAAGTAGGATTTATTACGCCAATCTACAAAACATCATGCATTTATGTCAAATCAAAAGAAAAATACAAAAACCTGTCAACAAATCATAAAAAATCAAAAATCGAAATTGAGACTGAAAATGTATTCATCCCCTTTGTAATTACTACACTAACTTTCCTCAGGTGCAATATACTATTACCTTAGCTACCCACCTAATTTGTTGATATAGAAAATTGGACGATCGCCTGTTTTCAATGAACTCATAAGAATAAATACACCCTCTCTCTGTAAGGTCCAACAGAATGGTAGATTTCTAACGGACCAAACAAAAAAGAAGACAGAACAGCATTCAGGACAAGTAAGAGAAATGATAATAAAGAAAACACAAATCTGGGGAAGGATACAAAACCATCTCAAAGGCACTGAATGTATCTTGAAGCTCAGCATAGTTCATCGTGAAAAAATATGAAACTGTAGCGATGTGCTATACACAGCGCTGAAATAACAACACGCAGTCGGTAAGTCGTTTCAAGAGTAGTTTATTCAAACTTCGCGGCGCTGGCATTTAATCCCTAGCGCCCGTCCTCTCTGGGCGGAAATGACGTCAGGGGTGCATTACCAAAGTCTCCCCCCGCGCACTGGCTATTTGTGAGCTGGTTCGCCAGCACAGAAAGTGGGTCGCCACATAACACCCCCCCAAGAACTAGCGATACACCCCCCAATGTCCACAGTCTGGATCAGCCTCTGTTTGGGAGGTCTGCCTCTGCGCCATGGTGCCTGAACCTCGACTGACTGCGCCAAGTCCACATGGGCTGGTTTGAGTCGGTCCACCGTGAAAACCTCCTCTCTCCCCCCAATGTCCAGAATGTATGTGGACCCGTTGTTGTTGATCACCTTGAACGGCCCGGTGTCCGCCCCTTCATACAAACACAAACTTACAGTTCTGCAGGTCTTTGGATACATGGGTCGGGGTCAGTCCATGCTGTTAAGTCGGGACAGGGGCCAGGTTGCCGAGCCTTTCACATAGTCTGTCCAGGACTGCTGCGGGTTCTTCCTCTTGCCCCCTTGGGGCTGGTTTGAACTCTCCCAGGACGGCCAGGGGCGCGCCGTACACCAACTCGGCCGACAAGGCGTGCAGATCCTCTTTGGGCGCCGTACGAATTCCAAGCAAGACCCAGGGAAGCTCGTCCACCCAGTTAGGTCCACTCAGGTGGGCCATGAGAGCCGACTTCAAAGTGACGGTGGAAGCGTTCCACTAGTCTGTTCGACTGTGGGTGGTAGGCAGTAGCGTGGTGTAGCTGTGTTCCCAACAGGCTGGCCATAGCCGACCACAGGCTGGAGGTGAACTGGGCACCTCTGTCGGAGGTAATGTGGGCCGGTACCCCGAAGCGTGCTACCCAGGTTGCAATCAGTGCTCGGGCGCAGGAATTGGCAGATGTGTCGGTGAGCGGGACCGCCTCTGGCCACCTCGTGAACCGGTTTACCATATTTAGGAGGTACCGCGCTCCTCAGGACACTGGTAGGGAGCCCACGATATCCACATGAATGTGGTCGTACCTCCGGTGGGTGGGTTCAAACTGCTGCAGCGGGGCTTTAGTGTGCCGCTGCACCTTGGCTGTTTGGCACTGCGCACATGTTCTGGCCCATTCACTGACCTGCTTGCGAAGTCCATGCCATGCGAACTTGCTGGAGACCAGCCGGACGGTTGTCCTGATAGATTGGTGCGTCAAACCCTGTATAGAGTCGAAAACTCGCCGCCTCCAGGCTGCCGAGATGATGGGGCAAGGTTGGCCGGTAGCCACATCGCACAGGAGGGTCCTCTCATCTGGTCCTGCAGCTGCAAACCCGAATCTGCGGTCCTGTAGCTGAGCATCTTGTCATCTGCCTGCTATGCCTCTGCCAGTGCTGCATAGTCCACCCCCAGGGACAGGGCCTGGACAGCTGGTCTGGAGAGTACGTCCGCCACGACGTTGTCTTTTCCCGAGACATGCTGGATATCCACCGTGTACTCGGAGATGTAGGACAGATGTCGCTGCTGGCAAGCCGACCAGGGATCAGACACCTTCGTGAACACGAAGGTCAAGGGTTTGTGGCCCGTGAACTCGCTGAACGGCCTGCCTTCTAAGAAGTACCTGAAATGCCGGATTGCCAGATAGCCAGATACAGTGCCAACAGCTCCCAGTCAAAAGCATTGTACTTGAGTTTGGGTGGTCGTAGATGCTTGCTGAAGAACGCCAAGGGTTGCCAGCGCCCCTTGATGAGCTGCTCCAGCACCCCACCGACTGCTGTGTCGGTTGCGTCCACTGTGAGTGCGGTCGGAACGTCCGTTCTGGGGTGCACCAGCATCACGGCATCTGCCAAGGCTTCCTTGGCTTTGACGAAAGCGGCCGTGGCCTCCTCATCCCAAGTAATGCCCTTGCCTTTACCCAACATCAGGGTGTACAAAGGGTCCATGATACGGGCTGCTGAGGGGAGGAAACGGTGGTAGAAGTTCACCATACCAACGAACTCCTGTAGGCCTCGTGTTGGGCCAGGCAAAGTGGCAGATCGCGTCTACCTTGTTGGGCAGAGGTGTTGCCCCGTCTTTGGTAATCCTGTGGCCCAGGAAGTCGATAGTATCGAGACCGAACAGGGATTTGGCCGGGTTGATCGTGAGACCGAAATCACTCTGGCGGGAGTAGAGCTGGCGGAGGTGGGACAGATGCTCCTGGCGACTACTGTTGGCTATAAGGATGTCATCCAAATAGATGAATGCAAAGTCCAGGTCGCGTCCCACCGCATCCTTTAGCCGCTGGAACGTCTGTGCGGGATTCTTCAGGCCGAATGGCATCCAGAGGAACTCGAACAGACCGAATGGGGTGATAAGTGCTGTTCTAGGGATGACTTCAGGGTGCACCGGGATTTGATGGTATCCCCATACAAGGTCTACTTTGGAAAATATTCTTGCCCTGGTATTCTTGTCGGGGTCACCAATGTAGCAATGTGCTACACACAGCGCTGAAATAACGGCACGCAGTTAGTAAATCGTTTCAAAACTAGTTTATTCAAACTTCGCGGCGCTGGCATTTAATCCCTAGAGCCCGCCCTCTCCGGGCAGAAATGACGTCAGGGGTGCATTACCAAAATCTCACCCCACGCGCTATTTGTGAGCCGGTTCACCTGCGCAGAAAGTGGGTTGCCACAAAACCACGGCCTCATTGACCAAGTCAGACTGCCCCTCTAAACTTAGTTGTTGAAGAAGAATGGCACTTGTAAAAGAGGCTACTGTGACACTAAAAGTCACTCTGAGTGAACTGCAAAAGTCAGTGGCTACAACTGAAGATGAAGTTTATGGCTTCACAATCTCTAAAGGCCTTGCACAAAAAGAGCATTTATGGAAGAGTGGCAAAGAAGAAGCCCCAGCTTAAAGAAAATAGCATATCCTAACCTATAAAGACTTGGCAAAGCATCATTTATAAGATACTGTAAAGATGTGGAAGAAGTTTTTATAGTTGGATGAGACTGAAGTGGAATCTTCTGGCCTCAACTTTAAGCTGTATGTGTGGCATAAATCTCATATAAACAATCGAAAATCTCTGGCAAGACCTCTAGAGAGATGCCCACTGCAACTCCCCAACTAACCTGGCATAGCTTTTTTTTTGAAAACTTTTTTTATTGCGTTTTTAAGTGATTATAGAGTAAAGTATGGGAAAAAAATGTATATAACCCTTCCCCCCTACCCTTAACCCCTCCCCCCTAACTTCCCTATAGAAAAAAAAGAGAAAGAAAGAAAAAAAAAGAGTGCCTGGATATCGGAAGATCCCCACATGCTCCAGGGAGTTCATAATAACTTTAGTATATATATTTATTTCTTTCCACAAGTAACCAATTGTTTCATCTTCAGAGCACCTATATATTTAGTTCTGTCTTTTGTAAATAAGGGCACCAAATTTTCAGAAATGTTTCATATTTATCTCTTAAATTATAAGTAATTTTTTCTAATGGAATACAGCCATAAATTTCTTTCTTCCAACAATCTATACTTAAATATGTGAACGATTTCCAAGTAACTGCAATGGCCTTTTTGGCTACTGCCAGTGCAATTTTTATGAATTATTTCTGATATTTATTTAGTTTGAGTTTCGGTTTCATCCCTTCAATATCACCTAGTAAGAGTAATATTGGATTATGAGGAAGTTGTGTTCCTGTAACTTGTTCCAGTAAAAGTCTTAAATTTGTCCAAAAACGTTGAATTTTAGAACAAGACCATGTAGAATGTAAAAAAGTACCAGTTTCTTGGTTACATCGGAAACACTGATCAGATAAATTTGGATTTAATTTATTTATTTTTTGTGGTGTAATATATAATTGATGTAGAAAATTATATTGCACTAATCTTAACCGAACATTTATTGTATTTGTCATACTATCAAGACATAGTCTTGACCAATTTGTTCCTTCAATTTTAATATTCAAATCACATTCCCATTTTTGTCTTGACTTATGGACTCCTTGCTTAATTGCCTGTTTTTGAATCAAATTATACATACAAGATATAAATTTTTTAATATTTCCTTTTTGAATTAAAATTTCTATTTCATTAGATATCGGCAATAACATTGTTTGACCTAATTTTTCTCTTAAATAAGCCCTTAGTTGAAAGTAACAAAATAAAGTGTTATTTGATACTTTATATTTATTCTTTAATTGATCAAATGACATTAATATACCTCCTTCAAAACAATCTCCTATATATCTAATCCCTTTTTGAAACCAATTATATAAAAGTAGATTGTCCATTGTAAAAGGAATAAGTCTATTTTGAATTAAAGATCTCTTTGCTAATAAAGATTTTTTTGTCTCATCATCAACATTTATCTTATTCCATAAGTCAATCAAATGTTTTAATATAGGAGATTCTTTCTTTTCCCGTATCCATTTAGATTCCCATTTATATATAAAATCTTCTGGTACGTTTTCTCCTATTTTATCTAGTTCTGTTCTAATCCATGCCGGTTTATCTTTCTCGAAAAAAGATGCAATAAATCTAAGTTGATTTGCTTTATAGTAATTCTTAAAATTTGGAAGTTGTAACCCTCCTAGATCAAATTTCTATGTCAATTTTTCCAATGATATTCTTGACATCTTACCTTTCCAGAGAAACTTCCTCACATATTTGTTTAACTCTTGAAAAAACTTCTGGGGTAATTGTATTGGTAATGATTGAAATATTGTAGTCTAGGGAATATATTCATTTTTATAGTATTTACTCTACCTACTAATGTTATTGGTAATGTCATCCATTTATCAAGATCTTCCTGAATTTTTTTCAAAAGTGGTGAATAATTTAATTTGTATAAGTTTTTTATGGCATTATCAACTCTTATACCTAAATATTTTATACCATTTGCCGGCCATCTAAATTGAGTTATTAATCAACATTGACTATAGTCTCCAATAGTAAGAGGTAAAATTTCACTTTTATCCCAATTTATTTTATAACCTGATATTTTCCCATATACTTCTAATCTATAAGATAATTTGCGTAATGAATGTAATGGATCTGTTAAATAAAGTAGAACATCATCAGCAAATAAGTTAATCTTGTATTCTTCCTAATTAACTCTGAAACCCTTAATATCTGGGTCCATTCTAATTAATTCAGATAATGGCTCTATTGCCAACACAAACAAAGCAAGTGATAATGGACAACCTTGCCTAGTTGATCTTGTTAACTGAAATGATGTTGAAATTTGACCATTTGTCACTACTTTAGCTTTGGGATTAGTATTTAAGGTTTTAATCCATTTTATAAATGATGTTCCTCATCCATATTTTTCCAATAACTTAAATAAAAAATCCCATTCCAATCTATCAAATGCTTTTTCTGCATCTAAAGCAACTGCCACACTCGTTTCCTCCCTCTTTTGTGCTAAATGGATTATACTAAATAACTGGGTTACATTATCTGCCGATTGTCTATTTTTGATAAATCCTGTTTGATCCATATTCACTAATTTTGGTAAGCATTTAGATAACCTATTAGATAAGATTTTTGCTATTATTTTATAATCAGTGTTTAATAAAGAAATAGGTCCATATGATGCTGGTTTTAAAACGTCTCTATCTTTTTTTGGCAATACTATTAAAATAGCTGTTGAAAAAGATTCTGGAAGTTTATGCATTCTTTCCATATAACCATATAACAATCACAGCACGGAAACAGGCCAACTTGGCCCTCCTAGTCCGTGCCGAACTCTTAATCTCACCTAGTCCCACCTACCCACACTCAGCCCATAACCCTCCACTCCTTTCCTGTCCATATACCTATCCAATTTTACCTTAAATGACACAACTGAACTGGCCTCTACTACTTCTACAGGAAGCTCATTCCACACAGCTATCACTCTCTAAGTAAAGAAATACCCTCTCGTGTTTCCCTTAAACTTTTGCCCCCTAACTCTCAAATCATGTCCTTTCGTTTGAATCTCCCCTACTCTCAATGGAAATAGCCTATTCACGTCAACTCTATCTATCCCTCTCAAAATTTTAAATACCTCGATCAAATCCCCCCTCAACCTTCTACTCTCCAATGAATAGAGACCTAACTTGTTCAACCTTTCTCTGTAACTTAAGTGCTGAACCCCAGATAATATCCTAGTAAATCGTCTCTGCACTCTCTCTCTAATTTATTGATATCTTTCCTATAATTCGGTGACCAGAACTGTACACAATATTCCAAATTTGGCCTTACCAATGCCTTGTACAATTTTAACATTACATCCCAACTCCTGTACTCAATACTCTGATTTATAAAGGCCAGCGTTCCAAAAGCCTTCTTCACCACCCTATCTACATGAGACTCCACCTTCAGGGAACTATGCACTGTTATTCCTAGATCTCTCTGTTCCACTGCATTCTCCAATGCCCTACCACTTACCCTGTATATTCTATTTGGATTATTCCTGCCAAAATGTAGAACCTCACACTTCTCAGCATTAAACTCCATCTGTCAACGTTCAGCCCATTCTTCTAACTGGCATAAATCTCCCTGCAAGCTTTGAGAACCCACCTCATTATCCACAACACCTCCTACCTTAGTATCATCGACATACTTACTAATCCAATTTACCACCCCATCATCCAGATCATTTATGTATATTACAAACAACATTGGGCCCAAAACAGATCCCTGAGGCACCCCGCTAGTCACCGGCCTCCATCCCGATAAACAATTATCCACCACTACTCTCTGGCATCTCCCATCTAGCCACTGTTGAATCCATTTTATTACTCCAGCATTAATACCTAACGACTGAACCTTCTTAACTAACCTTCCATGTGGAACTTTGTCAAAGGCTTTGCTGAAGTCCATATAGACTACATCCACTGCCTTACCCTCGTCAACATTCTTCGTAACTTCTTCAAAAAATTCAATAAGGTTTGTCAAACATGACCTTCCACGCACAAATCCATGCTGGCTACTCCTAATCAGATCCTGTCTATCCAGATAATTATTAATACTATCTCTAAGAATACTTCCCATTAATTTACCCACCACTGATGTCAAACTGACATTGCTAGGCTTACTTCTAGAACCCTTTTTAAACAATAGAACCACATGAGCAATACGCCAATCCTCCGGCACAATCCCCGTTTCTAATGACATCTTAAAGATCTCCATCAGAGCTCCTGCTATTTCTACACAAACTTCCCTCAAGGTCCTGGGGAATATCCTGTCAGGACCCGGAGATTTTCCGCTTGATGTATTAACTCCATAAAAGGAGGAATTAATAAATCTTTAAACTTTTTATAAAATTCAGGCGGACAACCATCTTCTCCTGGAGATTTATTACTTTGAAGTGATCCCAGAGCTTCTTCAACTTCCTTCAATGTAAAAGGCATACCTAATCCCTTCTGTTCTTCCATATTTAATTTTGGAAGAGTTATTTGTGATAAAAATCTTTCTATCTTAACGTCATCATTTTTTTATTCTGATTTATACAACTCAGAATAAAAATTCTTAAAACCCTCATTAATTTCTAGAGGCTTATAAGTAATTTTATTCACTTTTGTTCGAATTGCATTTATTGTTTTAGATCTGTTTTTAACTGCCATGCAAGGACCTTATGTGATCTTTTACCTAGTTCATAATATCTCTGTTTAGTTCTCATAATTGCTTTTTCTGTTCGATATGTCTGGAGTGTATTATATTTTAACTTCTTATTAATAAGTTGTCTTCGTTTTTCTTCTGTCATATTTCTTTGAGATTCTTTTTCTAATTTTATAATCTCTTTTTCCAATTGATCTATTTCTATCATATATTCCTTAATTTTAGAATTATAACTTATTATCTGACCTCTCAAATATGCCTTCATTGCTTCCCACAATATAAATTTATCATCAACTGAATGTAAATTTGTATCTAAAAAGAACTGAATCTGCTTTTTCATAAAATCATAAAAATCTTGATGTTTCAGTAGAATTGAATTAAATCTCCATCTATAAATTGATTCCTCTTTATCTATCATTATCATTGTCATTATTAAAGGAGAGTGATCAGACAATATTTTTGCTTTATATTCCACATTTTTCACTCTATCTTGAATATTCGTTGATAATAGGAAAAAATCTATCCTCGAGTATGTTTTATGTCTATTTGAATAAAATGAATAATCTCTTTCTTTTGGATTGATTCTTCTCCATATATCGATCAAGTTTAAGTCTTTCATCAATGAGTTAATTTTACTACTTTTGATTTTGCAATAGCCTTTGTTGATCTATCTAAAACTGGATCTAGACAAAAATTAAAATCACCACCTATTAATATTTTATCATGTGCGTTAGCCAAATTCAAAAAGACCTCCTGTATAAATTTTACATCATTTTCATTTGGTGCATAAATATTCATAAGAGTCCATAGTTCTGAAAAAAATTGACAATGTATAATTAAATATCTTCTTGCCGAATCAATTAATACATTTTGTATTTTAATTGGTAAAATTTTATTAACCAAAATTGCAACTCCTCTCGCCTTTGAGTTAAATGAAGCTGCAATAACATTTCCAACCCAGTCTCTTTTTAATTTCCGATGTTCTATGTCCGTTAAATGAGTTTCTTGTAAGAAAGCTATATCTATTTTCATTTTTTTAATATATGTTAAAATTCTTTTTCTTTTTACTGGTCCATTAAGCCCATTAACATTAAAACTTTAAAAATTCAATAAATTAGTCATTGTTTTTAATGATGTTACTCCAATCTATAATAATGCCTAATCTTTCAACTTTCATGGTATCCTGGGAAATCTTTTTAGAAGTCTCCATGTCGCTATGTGTGTCCCCATCAATCATCCAGGCAAAAGAATAGAAGAAAAATAGAGTATAAAGAAAAAAACAATATACCCCCCTACTAATGTTGTGAAAGAGAAAAAACACAACATTACCCCCCTCTATTGTACGGGTCATGGCAATCGCCATGATTACACACGTGAATCCCGTAGTAACCAATTCAAAGCTCCCCAGCCCCCCCCCGCAACATAAAAAGTATATATATAGGAAAAAAAACCATACCAGTCTCAATTAATATTCCTAAAATTTTACTTTTCTCCCTTGTATCATCCTTAAATGTCCATCAGTTCCATTCGCTATCTCTGTCTTCGTCTTTAACCATTAAGTTTAGAAGTCTCTACGTTTAATTAGCGAATCGATGGAAGTTTTTGTGCGAACACCTCCGCATCACGATAATCGGAAAAAAACTTTTTCCCTCCTCCAAAAAAATTATCAGTGTTGCTGGGTGACGCATTAAAAATTTATAACCTTTTTCCCATAAGACTTTTTTAGCTGAATTAAATTCTTTCTTTCTCTTCAAAAGGTTATAACTTATATCAGGGTAAAAAAGAACTGGTTTCTCTGCTATCATCAATGGACTCTTTCTTCTTTTGTCACCTTGGGCAGCCGCCCTCAAAATCTTTTCTTTATCCTGGTATCTTAAACATCTTATCAAAACTGATCGCGGATTTTGATCATCTTGAGATCTTGGCCTTAAGGCTCTGTGCACCCTTTCAATCTCAATTGAAGTTTCTTCTCCCATTTCCAATTTTTCAGGAATCCATTTTTGAAAAAAATTTATTGGGTCTTCTCCTTCGGTATCTTCTTTAAGTCCAACAATTTTAATATTGTTGCGTCTACTAAAATTTTCAAGCTTATCAATTTTTTTCCACGAGTTGTTTTCTTTCTGATGTCCAGGCATTATTATCATCTTCCATTTTCTTCATTCTTCCATCCATATCTTCCATTTTAATTTCCAAATCTGTAATTTTCTTTTCCATTTTTTCCTGTTTCTTTGTCATTTTATCAAACATAGTCTCCATATTTATTATTTTTTCTTTAATTACTTTTTGGTTACTTTTAATGTATTTAATTTATGCATTATCTGCCTCAAAGTCTTTTTTGTATTTTCAGAGGAACTTTCATCTCCATCTTCGTCTGATTTTTCCAGAGAATCCGACTCTCTCTCAGATTCACTTTCACTTTCGGTTTCAGTCGCAGCTGAGATTTGTAGTTCTGGTTGCTCTCGTTTGCGCATTCTCGTTCCTTTACACTTGCGCAGTTCTCGTTGATCTTTTCCTTTAGAAATGGCCGATGCTGCCGCAGTTTCCTGTTCTATTTCGCCGGTGATGTATTGTACCTGAGTCCGCGGTTCTTCGGTAGAAATAGGCCTTGATTCTGTTCCAACTTGAGCTGTCTTTGCGGAAGTAGTTTTCTTCATCCTCTGTTTATGAGGCATAGCTTAAAACAATCTGGAGTAGTTTATAAGTAACCTTAAGAAAGTATTGACCAACTTTTCTTCACTTAAACATTAATTTATTGACTTTTTTTTACGGGAGGGCTGGGTTCCAGCGTCTCGATCCTACGTCATCTCGTGACGTCCCCCCACCTGGCATAGCTTGAGCAACTTAGCAAAGAGCAATGGGCAAATCTTGCTCTATCTTTTTGTGCAAACCTAATAGAGACTTATCAAAAAAGACTACTGGTTGTAATAGTTGCAAGAGGTGGTTCAACTGAGTACTGTGCAAAGGGGGATGAATACTTTTAAAATGCTGACATTTTAGTTTTTGAATTTTTTGTTTTTTTACGCTTTACAATTTTCTATATTTGTAGGGCTCTACTATGAAAAAAGAAGCATGAGATTCATAATTAAAAATTCTTAGTTAAATTAAAATCCCTAGTTGTAATACTCATTTATGTGAACAAAGGGTTGAGGGTGCAATATCTTTACAAGACACTGTATACAGCTCAGGATAGGAAGAGAAATTAAGCCATGTCACAGTCGTTCCTTAGTCTCATACAACCATCCTGAGAGAATCTATCAGTAGGTTCAAAATTTATGTTGCTCACTGCCTAAATGCAGTTTGAAGCACCAACTGTCAAAGCTTACCGATGTGAAATGACTGCCAGCAAACAGATCATTTGATCTGCTTTGCTATGTTCTACCAGGAAATGTATCAGCTGAAGAGGCAACAGTGCTCAATTTGAATTAGCAGATCTCTTATAGTTCCAATAAGCATAAATTAGATTAATGTAGATAGGTACAACAAGTAGAATGAACATGAAGCGAAGGGTTTGTTTCCGTGCTGTAGGACCCTGTGACTCATGGGTTTAACAGAGGTTCAAGTCCCTTTAATAACTGAACAGTGGAACTGCAACAGATACCAGTTCTCCATAATACAGGATGCACATGCCAAAATGGGTAATAGTACTGGGAAAAGATGGCACACCAGTCCATATGAGGACCCCAGGATACTATGCTAAATCTTAAAAATTTGCAGAAAAAACCTGAAGCCTCTGAGTCAAAAATCTGGATTTTTTTTTTTGCTTTCTGTAAGGTTCCATGGGAGAATCCTGCAATGGGACTTGGAGATTTGCTCAATGCGTCACTGGAACATATAAGCCAGAGATAGAGTCAAAGAGAAGTATAGCAAATAAATAGGTCCTTTGGTCCATTAGTCATGCCAAATCATTAAAATTGCCTACTCCCATTGACCTGCACCCAGACCATAGCCCTCTATACTTCTACCACCCATGTATCTATCCACTCTTCTCTTAAATGTTGAAATCAAGCTTGCATGTACCACTTACGCTGACAGCTTGTTCCACATTCTCACAACTCTCTGAGTGAATGAGTTCTGCCCCATGTTCCCCTTAAAATTTTCACCTTTCACCCTTAACCCATGACCCCTAGTTGCAGTCCCACCCGACCTATGTGCAAAAAGCCTGCTTGCATTTACCCTATATTTGAAAAGTTGACGATAAATTAATAGCATCACTGAAATTTATGACTCTAAACACAAGTAGTTATGTTATGCATAACAAACAAGCTTCAAAACAGAAAAAAAAACATAAGAACATAAGAAATAGGAGCAGGAGTAGGCCATCCGGCCCATCGAGCCAGCCCTGTCATTCAATAAGATCATGGCTGATTTATGCATTATCTGCCTCAAAGTCTTTTTTGTATTTTCAGAGGAACTTTCATCTCCATCTTCTTCTGTAAACTCAGTTGATCTACCTGCCTTTTCCCCATAACCCTTAATTCCCCTATGTAAAAATCTATCTAATTGTATCTTAAATATATTTAGTGAAGAAGCCTCAACTGCTTCCCTAGGCAAAAAATTCCACAGAATCACCACTCTGGGAAAAACAGTTTCTTCTCATCTCCATCCTAAATCTTCTCCCCTGAATCTTGAGGCAATGTCCCCTAGTTCTAGTCTCATCTACCAACGGAAACAACTTTCCTGTTTCTATCTTATCTATTTCTTTCAAAATTTTGTATGTTTCTATAAGGTCTGCTCTCATTCTTCTGAATGCCAGAGAGTATAGTCCCAGGCGACTCAATCTCTCCTCATAGGCTAACTCCTTCATCTCTGGAACCACCCTGGTGAACCTCCTCTGCACTGCCTCTAAAATCAGTATATCCTTCAAGAATGGAGACCAGAAATGCACACAGTACTCCAGGTGCTGCCTCACCAATACCCTATATAGTTGCAGCATGACCTCCCTGCTCTTGACTTCAATCCCTCTAACAATGAAGGCCAACATTCCATTTGCCTTCTTAATAACCTGTTGTACCTGCAAGCCCACTTTTTGCGATTCATGAACAAGCACTCCCAAGTCCCTCTGCACAACAGCATGCTGTAATCTTTCACCATTTAAATAATAATCTGCTCTTATATTAATCCTTCCAAAGTGGATGATCTCACATTTACCAACGTTGTATTCCATCTGCCAGACCTTGGCCCACTCACTTACCTATCTATATCCCTCTGCAGACTCTCCACATCCTCTGTACTATTTGCTTTTCACTCAGTTTAGTGTCATCAGTGAATTTTGCTACACTACACTCAGTCTCCTCTTCCAAATCATCAATGTAAATGGTAAACAGCTGCGGGCTCACACTGACCCCTGTGGCACCCCACTTATTTATAAGTCTCTTATGCGGCACCTTATCGAACACCTTCTGGAAATCCAAGTATATGATAACCATCTGTTCCCCTCTATCCACTGCGCTCATTATGACCTCAAAACAACTGAAACAATCAAATAAAGCAGTCAGTGACCCAACAATGAATGGCTTCCTGTTCATGTGCAAATGAATTTTGAAGAAAAGGAAACGACAAAAACTAAATCTGAGATTATGTTCAAGAGTCATAATCATAGAGCATTAAGCTTAAGTAAATTAGCGCACCTTGGATAAGTGTCAGAATATTACCGAATATACCGAGATACAGTGAAAAACTTTGTTTTGCACATCATCCATACAGGTAATTTCAAAATGTAAGTACATCGAGGTAATATAAAGGGAAAAGCAATAACAAAATACAATATACAGTGTTGGTTATAGAGAAAATACAGTGCAGATAAGCACTAAGATGCATGGGCCATCACAAGATAAAACTAGGTCAAGAGTTCAATTTTATCAAAAGGTCTGTTCAAGAGTCCTAGCAGCAGGACAGAAGCTATATTTAACCCAGGTAGTGTGTGTTTTCAAACTTTTGTATCTTCTGCTTGATGGAAGGAGGTAAAAGAGAAAATAACTGGGATGGGAGGGACCTTTGACCTTTGATTATATTGGCTACTTTCCCACACAGTGGAGAGTGTTACAGAACAAAGGGGGCTGAGAGGCACAAATACATATTCCCCTGAAAGCGTAATACAAGTACACAAGATGGTGAAGACGACATGACAAGCTTGACTTAACTGAACTGGGCACAAATGTACAAGACACTGGTGAGACTGCACCTTGAATATTGTGTGCAGTTCTGGCCACCACCCTATGGGAAGGATATAATTGAGCTTAGAATGGATACAGGAAAGATTCACAAGAATGCTTGGACTGGAGGGCTTGAGCTATAAGAGACTGGATAGGATGAGGCTATTTTCCTTGGAGTGGAGGTACCTGAGGGGTGACTTTACAGGTTTATAAAATCATGAGGGCAGAGATAAGGTAGTCTTTTCCCCAAGATAAAGAAATCTAAATTTATGTTTAATGTTTATGGATGTTTACGACATATAAACATTGCATGTTTAAAGAGAGAAGATTTAAAGGGAACATCAGGCAAATTTTTCAAGAGTACGTGGAACAAGCTACCAGGGGAAGTAATAGAGATGGACATGATTACTATGATTAAAAGACATAGATGGGAAAGATTTAGAGGGAAATTTGCCAAATGCAGGAAAATGGGGCTAGCTCAGGAAAGCACTATAGTCAGCATGGACAAGCTGGCTGAAGAGCCTGTTTCTAAAGCAGAAAAACAAAACCGTTGCAGGAACTCAGGGGGTTGGACACATCTGTGGAGGGAAATGGAGTGTCAATTTTTCAGGTAATTTCTGTGCTATGATTCTCTCATCAATTTCCTCAGATTTTATAAACACATCCATACACTAGGGACAAATGCAGTGCTGAATTAACCCCTCCCACTCCCATGCCTTTGGGATGTGTGAGGAAACTAGAGCACCTAGAAGAAATCCGAACGATCATAAGGAAAACACACAAACAAATTTGTTTCAGTTCATCAATATTTCTGTCTCTTCGGGTCAAGCCTCAGCACCTCATTAAGGTCTGGACTCCAAAACATGAATTCTCTTCCTCTTAAACCATTCTGTTGGTGATTAACTCTTGCATTTCAGATCATCGTCTTGTTGCATCATCCAACTTCTACAAAGCTTCAGGTGACGGACTGCTTCCTTGACATGGATACATGCTTCCTGGATACAATTTTGAATTCACTGTTCTCTCAACATTTGCAAGCTGTCCAGGCCCTGAGGAGTTTAGCAGCTCCAAACTATGATGCTCCTTCCACCATGCTTCACAGTTGGGATGAGGTTTTGGTGTTGGTGGGCAGAGCCTTTTTCCCTCCAAACATAGCGGTGTTCATTTCTGCCAAAAATGTTCAACTTTTGTCTCACCTGTCCACAAAACATTATTCCAGAAGCGTTGTGGAACATCCAGGTGGTGCAGCTTTTTTTTTTGAGAGCAGTGATTTCCTCTACGTTGTCCTTCCATGAACATCATTCTTGTGCATACATGAACAGAGACTTTAGCAAATTCTAGAGATTTCTGCAGGTCTTTTGCTGTTACCCTTGGGTTCTGTTTCACCTCCCTCAGCATTGCACATTGTGCTCTTGGTGTGATCTTTGCAGAACACCTACTCCGAGGGACAGGAGCAACAGTACTGAGTTTCCTCCAACTGTAGACATTTTCTCTTACTGATGAACACTCAGGTCTTTAGAAATGCTTTTGTAGCCTTTTCCAGCTTCATACATCTCTACAATTCTTCTAAGGTCCTCTGAAAGCTGTTTGGATTGAGGCTCAGTACACACAAACATATCTATCTTGAGAAGCGCAGGCTCTGTCAGTAACCTGATTTTGTCTTTTTATAGGACAGGGCACCTCCACAACCCACATCTCCAATCTCATCTCATTGATTAGAACACCGGATTCCAAATAGCTTTTGTAGAAGGCATTGCCCCAGAGGTTCACATACTTTTTTTGACCCTAGACTGTGATCGTTTAAATGGTGTGCCTAGTATTGACAAGAAGAGCTACAACTGCTTGTGGTATTAATTTAGGTAGATTGGGTTTGTCTATTATTGTGATTTCAACCATATTTTATGAGTAATTAATGCAGAAAACCAGGTAATTGCAAAGGGTTCACAAACTTTCTCTTGTAATCGTATATCCTCACAGGAGTTATTCAGTTGGATAGAGATCTTACGTCTTACTACTCACTGTATTTAGTTCTGTATTGATGTTACTGGGGTCATCTCCACCCATAACCACCACACGAGCTGGCATGTAACTGGAGTCTTCACTTGCAACCACCAAGGTCAGCTGTCTGTAAAAAGATAAATGTATCACAAAATCACATAGATTTATTGTTGAGAAATGAAATTGTTTTGCGCATATCCACGGTGACCACAAAGTAAAGATCTATCTTTATTCTTGATCAAACCCACTACCGTGTTCTTGGTCTATGGCTTTGTAGGCCCCAACTCTAAGTGCTCATCCAAGTAACCCTTTAAATAGGACGAGGTACCTGACTCTAGGCTTTAAGGCAAGGAGTTCCAGACTACGAAAGATGCTTGGTTAAAAAAAAAACACCCCCTAAATCTGTTTACAAATTAAATCAAATCTATGTCCATGGATTATTGGCCTTCCTGCTATGGTGCCAGTGTCCTTCTTCCAGGAAATTTAAGAATTAGTAGAGTTGAATATCATCTGTCAACTTCACAGCAAATAAAAGTCATTTGGACAAATACATAAACAGAAAAGGTTGAGAGGGTTAATAGCCCAAACATGGGCAAATGGAACCAACTTAGGTGGGTATCTTTGTAACACAAATGAGTGGGACCAAATGGCCTATTTCTATGCCACAAGACTCAATGACTCTGCAAAAATCCTCCTAGTAAATCTATTTAACTAAGTTTTTCATCATAACTCCACTCATCACTTTCTCCAATGCTAGCACTCCTTCTTGAGGTAATGATGACCCGAATTCACAGTAACCTAGCCATGGCCCAACTAATGCTTTATGCAGTTCAACCATAACTTCACTATTCTTCTCCCCATTACCTCATGGGTTTTCTCTGGGTGCTCCGGTTTCCTCCCACAGTCCAAAGACGTACCGGTTATTAAATTTTCATTGTAAATTGTCCCATGATTATGCTGGAGTTAAATCGAGGTTTGTGGGATGGCATGGCTCAAACGGAAAGGCCTACTCTGCACTATACCTCAATAAATAAATCGTATTCTAAGCTGAAGCCAAAATGACTAGTATATTTTACTCACGGTTTCCCAAACATTCTGGCCTGCTCTGCCGTTCAATAGAATCATTGCTGATCGCTGACATCAATACCATATTCTAGCTCTTTCCCCTAACACTGTGATACATTTTCCATCTAGAAATATATCTTAAGTATTTTCTGCAATTTTACCTGTGCTGCTCTCAGTTATAGTGAAGACCACACTTGTACTCTTTGACAAAAATATATTATCCAAGCCTTAAACTTCTTGCATTGTAATCTGAAACAGCCAGCCTGTCCAGCCATGTTGAATTCTTTTAAACTTCCACTGCCAGGGGTAGTGGTGGAAGCAAATACAATTGTGGCAATTAAGAGGTTGTTAGACATACATGTGACTATGTAGGGAATGGAGAGACATAGATCATATACAGGCATAAGGGACTTAGCTTAATTTGGCATCCTGTTCACTGCTGACATTGTGGACCAAATGTGTTGTTCCTATACTGTGCTGTTCTAAGCAGAAGTCAATGAGATTCCATCTGATTTTTCTGTGCTCTTGCAAATACAGTCCTAGTTAACTTTTGCTCATACAGCACTTCCAACATCCCAAGAATCAGTCTGGTGAAACTTCACTACACTCTCAATGGCATAAATATCTTTTCTTAAATTAGTGGCCCAAAATTGCACACCATTTAGGTGAGGTCTCAACAAGGCCCCATATCAATATAGCAAGAGATCTTTATTTTAGCACGTGGTTCAAAAAGAGTTCAGGTACGTTTCAGCTTTTATTTTAAAAATGTAAAAATAAATCGGTGAGCAGCAATCAGCACAGGGCCAATAAAAAGGAAGTGTAAGCAGAGCAACCGTTGTTGGAGAGGTGCATTGTAAACAGCAGAGGTTCCAGTAAGTTTTCTTTCTCCTGTTACTACAGAAAAAAAACTTAATGCACTATGAATAGATACAGAGGTAGTACAATGTTCCTTGTGTAGTATGTGGGAAATTTAGGAGACCTTCAGGCACCCTGATGACTACATCTGCACAAAGTTCATCGAGTTGTTCTGTAGAGACCATTTAAGGAGCTGGAGCTGCAGCTTGATGACCTTTGGTTCACAGAGTAAAATGAGGTGATAGAGAGGGGTGACTACCTCCCCATAGCACCCAAGTTGCAGGAGGCAGGTCCCTGAATGACTGTCAGAAGAAAGAAAGGGAACAGGTAGTTAGTGCAAGGTACCCCTGTGGCTGCTCACCTCAATAGTAAGTATACCGCTTTGCATACTGCTGGAGGCAGGCGGCAATCTACTGCAGGAAAGCTGCAGCAACGAGACCTCTGGCTCTGTGGCTCAGAAAGAAAAAACAGGAGAAGAGGAATGCAGTAGTGAAAGAGGACTCCATAATTAGAGCAGAAAGTGGACTCTGTAGATGTGAAACACCCAGATGGTATGTTGCCTCCCAGATACCAAGATCAGGGATGTCTCAGATCAGGGCCACAACACTCTAATGGGGAAGAGTTAACAGCTTGAATTCAAGGTACATATTGCTACTAATAGCATAGTAGGAAAAAGGTATAGGTCCTGAAGAGAAATATAAGGAGTTAGGCAGAAAGCTACAAAGCAGGACCTCCAGGGTAGTAATCTCTGAACTACTACCTATGTCATGTGCAGTAAGGAAAAGAATAGGATGACTTGGCAGATGAATGCATGGCTGAAGAATTGGTTTAGCAGGCAGGGTTTCAGATTTTTGGATCATTGGAATCTCTTCTGGGGAAGATATCAACTGCACAAAAAGGACAGGTTACACCTGAAGCTGAAGGAGACAATGATCCTTGAAGGAAGGTTTGCTAACATTGTTGGGGTAGGTTTAATCTAATTTGGCAGGAAGATTGGAACTAGCATTTCAGGGCTGAAGAAGCGGCAGTTTGTATACAAGTAGATACAGTGTGTCCTGAGACTGTGAGGAAGATAGGGCCATCAATGGGATGAGTTAAAGTGTAACAGGGTGCCAAAATCAAAAAGGGTAATAAATACACAATGGAAGATGCTATATTCAAATGTATGCAATATATGGAATAAGGTAGTTGATCTTGTAGCATTTAGAGATTGGTAGGTATGATGTGGCTGAAAGGAGGTCTTAGTAGGGAGCTTAACATCCAAGGATACACATTATATCAAAATGTGTAAAGCAGAGAGGGTGGTATGATTCTGTTGGTATAAAATCTTATCAAATCCTTGGAAAGAGGTGACATAGAATCAGAAGGTGTAGAATCCTTGTGGGTAGAGTTAAGAAACTGTAAGGATGAAAAGACCCTGATGGGAGTTATCTACAGGTCTCCAAACAGCAGCCAGAATGTGGGCTACCAATTACAGAGGGAGATAGAAAAACATGTGAAAAGGGCAATGTTACAATAATCATGGGGGATTTCAATATGCACACAGATTGGGAAAATCAGGTTGGTGCTAGATCCCAAGAGAAGGAATGTTTAGAATGCCTACGAGGTAGCATTTCAGAGCATCTTGTGGTTGAGCCCACCAGGAGAACTGCAGATTTGATTAGGACTAATGACGCAGATTTGATTAGGAAGCTCAAGGTAAAAGAACACTTGGGAGGCAGTAATCAAAATTCAACCTGCAGAGATGACAGCAGAACCGCAATGGCTGGTGGTTCTGGGGAAATTTAGGAAGGTGCAGGAAAGATTCATCCCAAAGATGAAGAGGTATTATAAAGGGAGGATGAGGCAACTATGGCTGACAAGGGAAGTCAAAGACAACATAAAAGCAAAAGAGAGTGCATATAACAAAAAATAGTGGCAAGGCAGAGGATTGGGAAGATTTTAAACAACAGTAGATAACTACAGTATAAAAGCCATAAAGAGAGAAGAAATAAAATATGAAGGCAAGCTATTCAATAAGAAAGGATATAAAAAGTTTTTTTCAGATATTTAAGGAGTAAAAGAGAGACAAGAGTGGATATCAATCACTAGAAAATGAAGCAAGAGAAGTAGTAAAGGGAGTAGTGGCAAAGAAATGGCAGAGGAACTTAAGCACTATGCGTCAGTCTTCATTGCAGAAGACACTAGCAGAATGCCAGAAATGCAAGTGTCAAGGGCAAAAGTGAGTGTCATTGTTATCACTAAGGAAACGTGCGGGGTAGCTGAAAGGCCTGAAGGTAGACAAGTCACCTGAACTAGATTGACTACATCCCTGGGTTCCTAAAGAGGTAGCTCAAGAAATTGTACAGGCATTAGTAATGATCATTCAAGAATCATTAGATACTGGCATGGTTCTGGGGACTGGAAAATTGCAAATGTCACATCCACTCTAAGAAGGGAGGGAGGCAGAAAAAAGTGATTGCTGTACTCACTGGAGTTTAGAAGAATGAAAGGTCTAGATAGAGTGGATGTAGAGAGGATGTTTTCTATAGTTGGACAGTCTAGGACCAGAGGGCACAGCCTCAGAATTGAAGAACATCCATTTAGAACAGATGCAAGGAAAAATGTCTTTAGCGAGAGGATGGCGAATCTGTGGAATTCTTTACCAAAGACAGCTGTGCGGGGCTAGTCACTGGTTATACTTAAGGAGGAGAATGATCGGATCTTGATTAATCCAGTCAAAGGTCATGGGGAGAAGGTAGGAGAATCGGGTTGAGAGGGATAATAAATCAGCCATGATGGAATGGTGGAAAACTCATAGGCATATTTTGCTCCTAGGTCTTATTATTCCCCTACTCAAATCCTTTTGCAATGAAAGACAACATACCATTGCTGAACCTTTATATTTGCTTTCACGGATGGGGTACAAGAACAGCTAAGTGTCTTTGTATATAAATGCTTCAAGCATGACAAAACTTTACCCACTATAAAATGGGTTTTCTACCTCCAAGTTAATTTCCTACAGATCTTCATTTTCCTTTGTCAAACAATTCACCAAAATTGTGTTAATGAACTTGACTAACAACTTTTCAAAAAAATCTAAATCAACTTGGTCAGACAGACCTTCCCTTGTAAAGAAAGGTAATTAAAATCATACTATAGAAAGCATACAACAGCACAGGAGAAGGCACAGAGGAGATTCACCAGGACGTTGCCCAAGATGGAGATTTATTATGAGATTCTGGAGAGACCAGGTCTGTTACAGCATCAAGCGTCCAGAAGAACACTTGAATCATTGAGGCAAAGGAGGCTCGGCTGGAAGCTGAGCTTAAAACAGGTGGCATGAATTGGTCAGTGTGCACATCGTGGGCTGAATAGCCTGATTCCATCCTGTATAACAATGAACTTAAATGTTACCTATGCTTCCACTTATTTTTAATCTGCACTTCTATAAATGTTGACAAACTATATTGGAGTTCTTTTTAAATTATGAATTTGCCAAAAGACAACACTATAATCAGAATGTACCCTAGTGCTTTAACCACTTTAAACATGTTACTCATCTTTCATCGTCCTCTTACTATGTGCTGAGCAAACCTGGTTGTTCAATTCCTTCTCCTTCATATCAAGGGTCACAGAGATAGAGTTGTACAGCACAGAAACAGACCTTTTAATCCTACCTTCATGGAAGACAGATTCAAAGTTTTAAGAGAAAGGGAGAGAAAATGTACGTTAAAATGGTGTAATAGCGACACTGTATAGTACACAAAATAAGCTAACTGAATCCTCCAGTTGAAACCAATGCAGAGACGTACCTGATAACCACCCCTTTGTGCATGTATATGTTAATATAGTGAGACCCTGTGCTACCATTCGATTCCCAGTACGTTTTGGTATTCTTGTCAGTTAGCTTGCTTGCTCTGTGATGATTGGAGGACACCTCCACTTTCTCCCAACATTTGTCTTCTTTAAGCTCCACATTGGAACCTATGCAAGAAAGGAAGAAATATAGTAATTACCAGGCAAGGAAAGTATGCTAAAGAACATTATTGCAGAATCCAAATACATTCAGGATTGAATAAAGTTTCCCAAAAACTCTATAAAGGTTTTAAAGATTACTAACAAGAATCAAATCGAATGGTCTGCATAACTTTCTAATCTAGATCAGCCCTGCTCGAGTGATTCATCAATGACACCACAGATTTGTTAGGTTTAAGAATAACGTTAGACGTGAGGAATTTAGCTTAGGATTCACTAATATGTCACAAAGTAAGATACACTTATGCCAATACTTTGGTATGCTGCTCTGAAATAATATTCTGACTGCCACCATTTTCCCTGTTCAAATAAACATTTTTTAAAATATCTCAATCATTAGTTCATTCTTAACTCAAAGTGACCACACAAATTCTCCAAATCCACATTTTGTTATAATGTAGAATCATAGATACTGCAACTAATTATGGCTGGACAAAGGAGGCTTCCTTTTGATCTATCCCAGCATTTTCTCCTTCATCTTCTTTTGGTTTATTATTTGTTCTTAACCTGTTCCTTTAAGAATCAAGAATACTCCCTAAGCCATCCTTTCTACAGAACAAACAATCCAAAAGTTCCTCTAAGTATCCTCACAACCCACCATTTAGCTATCAAATTGGTACTTTTTTGGTGCTTTACTTCTAAAGGATACTGACTGCAAAGTAACAAACAAAATTGTACATTGAAGATATGATCACATGGATGTCTTAGAGACTTCTCACTTCTAGCTCCATCAGACTAATGATACGTTTTAGACTTACATTATCTTACCTTACTGCTGTCACATGCTGTTCTGTTAATTCTCTTGAAAGATCCCCCAAAACTATATTATTGACTTGCACCGACAAACCTAGAGATACTTCACCCATGTTCATAGAGACAGCTGGCTCTGTCTACATCTCCTGCTGCTTCAGAAAAGCAATAACATATTCAAAAACCTTTCCACTATGGTCATTCTCTCTTCTCCCCCAGGCAGAAGATACAAAAGCTTGAACACACACACCAGGTTCAAGGACAGCTTCTATTTCATTGTTTTAAGATTCTTGAACTAATCTCTTACTAAAGATGAACTATTGATCTCATCAACCACCTCACTGTGACCCTGACACGTTATTGTCTACCTGAACGGCACAATCTATAACTGTTAAACTTGTCAGCATTGTTATTTTTGTACTAGTTTGATATACACAAATGACAAAATGATCTGAATGGGTGGCTTGCAAAATAATTTTTCACTGTAAATCTGCACATTTGACAATAATAAACTGATTACTGCACCCATTGCCCTTCCTTAATCTTGTTTCTTGTATTTATTCCTTTGTGTTATGTGCAGTCATAAATGTATCTTCCAACCTATTTACAACTTAACACACCAGACATTGACTTTGCAACAGTACAGCCTTGTCAATTTGTCACTAATCAGAAACTTAGATTTTCTTATGTGCCCCACTGTAAGAGCTGGAAAGTAATAGCAACAAAATCAGTAACATTTTTTTCAGTATGTCTATAAAAATACAAAAATACTCTATACTAACAGTTTCACACTTCTCTAATTGATAACTACAAGTCAAATCCAAACTCTGTATTTCTGCACTTCACAAATCTAAATAGTTGATCTTGGTAATAGATATTACAGGTAAAACCACGCCATATGCTGTCGAATCATAGAGCATGGAAAAAGGCCTTTCAACCCTTATGTTTCCCTCAATAGATACTGCCTGACCCACTGAGTTCCTTCAGCACCTTATTTGAACATTTCTAAGTTGATTAAATCCTAATGTGTGCTCTCCCTTATGAATTTCTTGGTCTTGTTTTGACAATATTATTAGCACAGAAACAACTCATTCAGCAAGCTAGTCCCATCTGCCCATTTGGCACATAGCCCTCTAAACCTTTCCCATCCATGCACTGATCTAGATGGTTTTCAAATGTTGCTAATGAGCTTGCTTCAACCACTGTTTCTGGCAGCCAATTCCAAGTATGCAGTACCCTTTACACGAAGAAGCTGCCTGATCCCCGTTAAATCCCTCCTCTCAACCTATGTCCTCTTTTTAGCATCCCCTCACTAGGGAAAAGACTGTGTTTTCACTTTTTCTATGCCACTTATGACCTTATATACCTCAATCTGGTCACCCTTCAATCTTCAGTTTTAAAAAGCAAGCAGGGCTTATTGGGAGTTGCCCGTGGAGCTGGAGATTGCAGAGTGAGTTAAAGACAGTTCCTTGTGGACTTTACGTGCTTGTTTTTAAAAAAATGAGTTGGGTGGGCCTGTCGGGACTTGTTTATGGAGTAGGAGATTCCTTGGGTTATTATTAACTTAGCAAGGGCCAATTAAAAGTAGTAAGTTGTATGTGGAGTGGCCATTGTGGATGCAAGCAGAATTAGAGAGAGAACTTTGTCTCAACAGGCTCTGACAGCAATAGGCAAAAGCTAAGAGAGTCCAGTCTTTTGGAATCATTTAGTTGATTGTAGAACTTAAGCTTAATGAGTTAGAGCCAAAGGTATAACAAGAGTAAGCAGGATGGTAGTTAAGGCAGTCTGATGCTCCTCTTGTAAGAAGTGGGATTTCAGAGTATCTAACTGTGTCCCTGATGACTACATCCGCAGGAAAAGCACCCAACTTCATCTCCTGACTGACAAGGTCAAGAAGCTGAAGCAGGAGCTGGATGCACTCAAGACCATCTGGGAGGCTGGAAAAAATCTTCTAGATGAAACTTTTACTGAAGTCATACCCAGAGTACAGGCTTCAGACAGTAGATTGGTAACAACCAGAAGTAAGCAGTTAGTGCAGGGTTCTCCTGTGGCTATTCTCCTCAGTATCAAGTATATTCCCTTTGGATACTGCTGGGGTGGAGATGACCTATCAAGGCACAACAACAACAGCCGGACTAGTGGCAACTGTGGCTGCCTTGGAGGTTCAGCAGCAAAAGGTTAAGTCAGGCAGAAGCTAGTAAAAAGAGACTCAATAGTTAAGTTGATGGACAGGAGATTCTGTGACTGCAGATGGGTCCAGGATGTATCAGAGTGGCTACAGAGTATTCTCGGGGAGGGGAGGTGAGCAGCTGAAGGTTGTGGTGCACATTAACATCAATGACATAGGAAGACAGGGGAAAACGTCCTGCACAGTAAGTATGGGAGTTAAGGAAGAGGCTGATGATCAGCAGCTCCAAGGTAATAATCTCTGTATTACTCCCAATGCCGTGTGCTAGTCAGGACAGGAATAGGATGATAGAACAGTTGAATGAGTGGCTGAGAAACTGGTGCGGGGGCAGCGGTTCAGGTTCTTGGATAATAAGAATCTTTTCTGCAGGAGGAGTGATCTCTACAAGGTGGCCGGGTTCCAACAAAACTGGACAAGAACCAATATCCTGGCTGGGAAATTCACTTGTGCTACTCAGAGGGGTTTAAAGTAGTTTGGTGGGGATATTGGAACCAGAGCACAAGGCCAGAAAGTAGAGTGTTGGAGAGAGAGGTAGATGTCAGGACCAGTTAAAAAACAAGCCAGGAGCAAAGTAATAGACATGATGAGAGGGATAGTTTCAAGTGTCTATTTTAATGTTGGGGGAGTATTAAGTGCATGCAGCACTTCAACTTCACTAATGTAAGCTGGAACCTTCTGAGTTCAAGGTGTTTAGATGGGACAGAATTTGTTAGGTGCATCCAGACGGGTTTCTTAAGTCACTATGTAGATAATCTAACATGAGGAGGGCTGTACTGGACCTAGAGGGTGATTGACCTTTCAGTGGATAAACATTTCAGGCACACTGACTACAACTCCTTAAGTTTTAAGTTGCAAGGATAAGTATGGACGTTGTGGGAGAGTACAGTAGCATGCAAAAGTTTGGGCATCCCGGTCAAAATCTCTGTTACTGTGAATAGCTAAGCAAGTAAAAGATTAACTGATCTCCTAGTCATAAAGTTAAACATGAAACATTCTTTTCAACATTTTAAGCAAGATTAGTGTATTATTTTTGTTTTGTACAATTTTAAAGTGAAAAAAAAGGAAAGGAGCACTGTGCAAAAGTTTAGGCACCCCAAGAGGTTTGAGCTCTCAGATAACTTTTACCAAGGTCTCAGACCTTAATTAGCTTGTAAGGGCTATGGCTTGTTCACAGTCATCATTAGGAAAGGTCAAGTGATGCAAATTTCAAAGCTTTATAAATAACCTGACTCCTCAAACCTTGCCCCAACAATCAGCAGCCATGGGCTCCTCTAAGCAACTGCCTAGCACTCTGAAAATTAGAATAAATGATGCCCACAAAGTAGGACAAGGCTATAAGAAGATAGCAAAGCATTTTCAGGTAGCCATTTCCTCAGTTCGTAATGCGTGGTTTTTGAGAAGAATGGTGAAAAATCATGGAAGGCAAAGTAACAAATGAGGAAGTGTTATGAAAAGCCATAAGAAGAGAGCTGATATCATTAATCAGGAAGCAACCATTGGAATTTTTGGAACATACTGCAGAAAGAGAAGTTCAAACATCTTGTAGTGACAGGAAAAATCAACAGCGTACGACATTCATGAGTTATATCAAGGGATGGACAGGCAAAAGCTTTGAAGAGCTTATCAAAATTTCTCAGATTTAAGACAGAAGACTATGATCGCCCACAACATATCAGACAGCACATTAATATGATGATATATCAGCTGCACATATGGGCAGAGAAATGGCAGGTAGAGATTAACCCGGCCAAATGTGAAGTGATGCACCTTGTAGGTCAAATGTAAAGATCCTTAACAGTGTTGATGAGCAGAGGGATCTTGAGGTCCCTGAAAGTGGCTATACAGATTGATAGGGTGGTTAAGAAGGCATATAACATGATTGCATTTAATAGTAAAGGCATTGAGTTCAAAAGTCAGTAGGTTATGTTGCAGCTTTATAAAACCCTAGTTAGGCTGCATCTGGAGTAATGCATACAGTTCTGGTCACCTCATTATAGGAAGAATGTCAAGGCTTTGGAGAGGATGCACAAGAGGTTTAGCAAGATATTGCCTGGATTACAGACGTGCAAAATTAAAAAGTGGAACAAGCCTGTGTTTTTTTGTGGAGCAGCAGAGATTGAGGGGAAATCTGTTAGATATTTATAAGATTACAACTAGCATAGATAGAGTGGAGTGAGAATATCTGACTTCCTGTCAGATCGTCAACAGGTGGTAAGAGTGGGCTCCCCCACCTCCACCCCTCTGACTCTCAACGCAGCAGCCCCTCAGGGCTGTGTACTAAGTCCTCTCCTTTGCTCCCTGTATACCCATGACAGTGTCGCCACCCACGCCAACGACACTACATTGATTGGCTTAATCTCAAACAATAACGAGGTGGCCTACAGGGAAGAAGTCATCTCCCTGACACAATGGTGTCAAGAAAACAACCTCTCCTTCAAAGTTGCAAAAACAATGAGCAGGTTGTGGACTACAGGAGTAATGGAGACAGGCTAACCCCTATTGATATCAATGGATCTGGGGTTGAGAGGGTAAGCCGCTTTAAGTTCCTCTGCATCCACATCACCAAGGACCTCATCAGTACAAACAAGCTGTGTGGTGAAAAAGGCACAACAGTGTCTCTTTAACCTCAGAGGCTGAGGAAGTTTGGTATGGGCCCTCAAATCCTAAGAACTTTCTACAGGGGCACAATTGAGAGCATCCTGACTGGCTGCATCACTGCCTGGTATGGGAACTGTACTTCCCTCAATCGTAGGACTCTACAGAGTGTGATGTGGATAGCCCAGTGCATCTGTAGTTGTGAACTTCCCATGATTCAGGACATTTACAAAGACAGGTGTGAGAAAGGGCCTGAAGGATCATTGGAGACCTGAGTCACCCCAACCACAAACTGTTCCAGCCGCTGCCATCCAGGAAATGGTACCACGGCATTAAAGCCAGGACCAACAGGGTCCGGGACAGCTTCTTCCATCAGGTCATCACTGATTAACTCATGCTGATTTGAGTGTATTTCTATGTTACATTGATTGTTCTATTATTATAAATTATTAATTACTATGATTGCACATTTAGACAGAGACGTAATGTAAAATTTTTACTCCTCATGTATGTGAAGGATGTAAGAAATAAAGTCAATTCATTTCATTTCAATTCTTTTCCAAGCATTGAAATCTCTAATACCAGATGGCATGCATTTAAGGTGAGGGGGTTAATTTTAAAGGAGATGTGAGGGGCAAGTATTTCTCTTCCCACAGAGTGGTGGGTGCCTAGAATTCACTGCCTGGGGTGGTCGTAAAGGTAGAAACGTCAGACACTTTTAAGAGACATTTAGTCAGTCACATAAGTGTGAGGGAAATGGAAGGATATTAGCCACTTGATTACAAATTTACTTGTTTGGTACAACATTGTGTGGAGAAGGGCCTGCAGCTGTGCTATAGTGCTCTTATATTCCATCTTCCAACATTCCAGGGATTAAAGTCCCTAGTCTACGCAATCCTTCCTCATAACTCAAGCATCCAAATCTAGGCAACATCCTGGTAAGTTTTTCCTGCGAGTTTAATAAAATCTTTCCTATTACAAGGTCGACAAAATTGTACACAATAATCTAAATGTCTTATATATCTACAACATAATTTCACAACCCCTGTACTCAGTGCCCTAACTGATAACGATCAGTGTGCCAAATGCCCTTTTCACCATCGTCACTTTCAGAAACTATACACGGCACTCTAAGGTCCCTTGAGTCCATAACACTCACTATGGCCCTTCCATTCACACACTGGCTTGATCTCTCAAATTGCAAGACCTCACATTTTTTGCCAGTCCTCAGCCAAAAGACCTAGCTGCTCATTTTTCATAACCTTCTACACTATCTACAACACCTATTTCAGTATCATCTGCAAATGTCCTAACTATGGTTTGCATAGTTGCACCAAAATCATTTATATAAATTACAAAGGTCCAAGCATCGAGCCCTATGGCAACCATTAGATGCAAATCTCTAGTCTGAGAAACAACCCTCAACTGTCACCCTCTGTTTCCTACACTAAGCCAATTATGAATCTATCTCTCCTGGATCCCAAGTGATCTAACTTTCCAGACTAATCTGCCATGAGGGACCTTGCTAAAGGTAAAGGTCATTTGGGTAACATGACCTACCCTCATGTACTCTCTTGATATCTCCTCAAAATTCTCCAAAGAGATTTGCCAGCCACAATTTCCCATGCACACAATCATGATAAACTGTCCTAAGTCAAATGCTGCTCCTCCAAATATTAATACATCCCATCTCTCAGAATCCCCTCCAGCAATTACACACCATCAATGTCACACATTAGTCTTTGCTCCTCTTTTTAAAACAATGGTACCACATTAGCCACTCTCCAGTCCTCTGGAACCTCACCTGCGGCCAGAGCAAGGAAAAATCTCTGCGGCCAGAGCAAGGAAAAATCTCTGCAAGGGTCTCTGCAATTTCTTCTCCAGCTTCCCATAAGCCCAAGAATGCACGACGGTCTCCAGGGATTTATCCACTTTAATGCACTTTAAAGCCTCCAATAGCTTCTCCATGCTATTTGTGTGTGGTTTAAGGCAACACCACTTATCCTCCACATTTCCTTAACTTCCATCACTTTCTCCACAGTAAAAATAATTGAACAGAAATATTAAAAATATCTCCCATTTCTTTTGGTACCACACATGCAACCATGCTGACCTTTTAAAGGATAAAAGATTCTCTTATTCTATGTTTCATCTTGCCTTCCAGATCCTCAGCCTCTCGTTTTACCGTCCTAACATCTCTTAAGTGCACTGCTTTTCTTCTTGTCGTCAGAGATTCACTAGTTCCCAATTACTTATGCACAGTGTACCAGAGCCTCAATATCTCTCGTTATTCAGGATTCCCAAAACCTATCATCCTTATCCCTCACCCCAGCAGGAGCATGTGGGCCTTGAACTTTTGATATCATACATTTTGAGTCCTCTCAATTGACAATTGCTCCTTACTTACATACAATCTCACCCAATCAACCACTGCAAGATGCCACCTAATGGTTCCAAAATGAAAGAAAGTGGTGTCAGAATGCCGGGTGGGGGGGAGGCAGGGAGTAAATAGGTCAAATCAGTGAAGTAAATAAAAAACAAGCTACTTCTTTAAACTGAAAGAAATTGTCCAGATCACTTGTTAATATGATTACAGCGGTTAAAATGCAAGTCAGGATTTATCCTGTAACAGTGAATAGAACAAGTGCAATATCCATCGCTTTTACTATGTGCTGACTTCTTTCACAGAAAGCTGGTTGGTTCTGAGTGGAACCTCACTCTCTCCCCTTCTCAATTCTGTGCTGTTCCATGTATAAGATGCCATTTGCAAATGGACGTATTTGCTTCAATGAATTTTTGGATGTTTCTTTATAAACTTAGGTCATCTCCATACTTTCGCTTTAACTTTGCAAGATCTTTAAATTTCAGCATATAGATTCTGATAGCAAGAATAATACTTGTCTAGAAGCAATTCCAATTAAATGACCATAAAACCAAATAATCCTTCAGATGCGATCATTAGAATATTAGTTAAGAATTTATTCTTTCTTTCACAGGCTGTTGGGAGCTGTAAGAAAGGCCTATATTTTAATGTCTATCCCTGAATCCCCGTGGAGGTAGTGCTAAATAGTTTTGTGTGGCTGGTGCCACTGAACTGGTCAACAGTAGCACAAAAGATTACAGTCTGGGGTGGGCACTCAATGACAGGGAGGACTTGTTACACTTTTTTTGCAAGAATACGTCATTTCCTCAAACTCACCCACTACTTTATATCATGTGGATTTCACTAAGATTGGTCCCTATGATCACAAAGGCTGAAGAAAGCCAAGATGGATCACCTTTTAATATTTGATTTGCAAATATTTCAGCCTTCCATAATAGATTTATGCAGGTTCCTCCATTGTTAAGAAAGTAATTAGCTGTTTAGTCATCTATCAACACTCAGGACTAGGTAAGTCAAGACTGGGGAGCTGATCGTCTGAGTGTAGTATTATCTGGCTCCATCTATAGTCTGCTACTTCTGGGAGTAGTCCCACAGCATTCTCACTAGTTTGTGGAACAAATTACAAATGCTTACCTGAAATACAACTTACTAATTTGTTCCGGGATAGCACTTGATGTGCCTCCCGAACATTCAGGAGTTATGCTCCATACAATTTAATGCAAGATTGAATGAATTAAACTCAGTGTGCTGCAATGAGTTTCAACTGCATATTTCTGTCAGCAATATTGATTTTAAGTTATCTTCACTTCATCAAGAAACCAGATGCTTTCTTTTAGCTCCACACATAATTTAAACTTGCCGTGATTCAGTCTGTTATCATTGAGCCGCTCGGACAGACCTTGACAAAGGTTCCTCAGGAATACATCAAAGAAAGGGATATTGATTGGTTGATGACTACGTCTATGTTCCTCAATTTGTCCCAAAACCATCTGCAAGAAAAAAAACAACAAATATGCATGCTTAGGGTATGAGGAAAATTCAGTCTTCTTATTCAAAGGTGCTTAGGAACATAACTGATATTGGGCACCTTAGATTCCAATTTGCAGGGGAGGAAGGAAGGCCAGTGCTCTAAACTCACATGTGAAGTATCTAAAGATACTATTGTGGAATATCACTGCATGTGGACCATGTAGAATAAGGCTCAAAACTTTTTCCATCTTTGTCAGGCCTAAGTTTATAAAGTATCTTTGCCACAATGGGCTTAGGTGAGAAAGAAATGTCTTCAAAACCATTGCTATACTGGTCCTTTGGAAGAAAATAATTTATTGGGAATGGAAATTATTAAAGTTATTTATATCCTTGCAAGGATATAAACTGTGTTAAGGTATTCCCAACTGAGACAGATAGCAACATTTTTTTTTATCTACAGCTATATCATCTGCTGCAGCAGGTAATAAGAACTCAAATTCAAATTTCTCTGATAAATACTTTAAGGACTTGCTGAATTCCATTTTAAACTGATTTTGAAAAAGTAAGGGCAGGAGAGATAATAAGCTCCCAGAGTAGAATATTAGGGTTCAAACACTGAACCAACCTATCTCCTCTGGAATGCTTAGTGGGCAAATGCACTACTTGGGGTAATGCAGAGCCACATCACACAGAAATATTTCAATTGTGCATCTGTAGGTCTGTCATTGTAGTTCAGCCAGGTGTGGAAATAAGGTCTCTGAGGCAACTAAAGAAGAAAACAGCAATTATCCATGATGTACTCCACATCTGGTGCCAATCGACTCTCCATCAATTCATAATGAAGACATACATCGGATCAGGACAAGCTCAGACTTGACACAATGATCAATTAATTTTTAAACATATTCCTAAATTCAATAAAGCAATTGCTGGAAGGTCTACCACTGCATAAATGTGCTCCACTGCAACAATCAACATTTTTATCATAAAATGGTGAAAAGTAATTCACTGGACGAGGAACCACGCAGAACCACTTCACATACCTGTATACATCCAGCGAGTATACTAGTGGTCATTTTCTTGTATAGGCTGGCATATTTTTCACAGTCACTGACCAAATCTCGGAGCTCTGCAGCCAGCAATAAAGCTGAACTGTGCTTGTCTAATGCCTTAGACAGTGCTTCCTTTGAACCAAGCCGACACATGACTACTGCGTAATCTTTGTTCACCGTAGCTAGCCTGTGTAGAAACCGTATAAAATCTTGCAACACCTGAAGGAAAAAAGAATAACTTCAATCACATGAAATTGGGAGGTTTACTTGCTGAATTAACAACACCTGCTGAGTCAGTGAACTACCTCATAAATTTACACAAACAAGGAAAATCTATGATTTTACCTCAGATAACAGTGAATTAATCAACTTCAGCCAGGGCACATTGATGGACAAATTCCTATCCCATTCCATCTTTTTCCTTTCTTTCTGAACTTCCATTTTGTTGTCTTTTGCACACTGGTTGAACACCCAAGTTGGTGTGGTCTTTGATTTATTCTATTTATTGATTCTATTTCAGTTATTATTCTATTACATATTTATTGAGAATGCTAGCAAGTAAAAGAACCTCAGGTTTGTATATGGTGACATATATTTATTGCAATAATAAAAATAGTTTGAACTCTCATCCCATTACCACCCTCTTTCATCTTGCACTCATCCTCCCCGGCATTCAATCAGATTTTCCCTTTTGTTCTCTCCTCCCCATTTGATCCATAAAATTATTATTTCATTTTTCATTTGTGAAGAACAGCAATATGAAATATTAAACTCTATTTCCCCTCTATCCTGATCAGATTCATTTAATCAGATTTCCAGTTTTTGTACCTTAAAATTACTTACTTGATTTGTATAAAATAATTAATTCAGGTAGAAGCAAACAGCAATTACTCCAGCTGGTAATTACTCCACTGGTTACTTTCTGGTATCAATTATCTAAAACTGTGGAATATCTGTCATCTCTAATGAACAGCATAAAGCTAACAGTTAAACTATTTTAGTTCGAGCTAGTAACAAATAATTCAATTTTGTATTACAATTTTACTTATAACACTGCCAGTGACACATATATCAATCTTTGAATATTGATATAATTGAGAAATGTGAGTCAAGGATGAACACAAAAAGCAATTTAATGCCAAGACCAAAAGGAAATAAAATGATGCAAATCAGCGATAAGTCGATGCCAACCTTCAAATGTTTATGCTGAGTAGAAAAGAATGTAAAGACAGGAATCCAATCTATAACAGACACCCAGGAAAAGCAACATGAATTACAAACAGTGCTTGAATCAAGTGCATGTATTGATAAAAGAGGTGAACAGTGAAAAATATTGTGCCTTAGGAAGAACAATCAACTGACATCAACTGCATTAATAACACAAACTAGGAATCTAGGCTTCATACCTCTCGGTCATTACTGAAGGCAGTCATGGATGACAAACATGGTTCAATACTTTCATGCCAGGGCAACAAGTCTTCCTGATAATTATCCAAAAATTTGCTCAGAATTCTGAAAAAAAAAAAGGCCATCAAAAATAGACAACATTTAGATTATTGGTCAATAAATTGTTTCATTCTCATAGAATTATTGAAGACAGCAATTTTGAAGCAAAGGATGGTTTTTAAACCTTCTTCCAACAATTGTGGCAAAATCCAATAAAAGGTCACACAGACCAGAAAAATAATAAACAATTCCCTGCTGGCACTGAGCCAATTACTGAGATGCAATTTATCACAGTATTGCCGTATAAAAAGGGATGCTGAGCAGCAACAGGATCTTTAATCATGATGGTTTTGCAATGGTCACCACACTGTAGATCCCAGCGCAGTGCAATGAGCTAGCATGAGGGATGTACAAGGAGACTACTGCCATCTACTGGACAGCAGTGTATAATAGACTCAGCAAGTACAGAAACAAGCAACAAAAATCACAGTTAACACACCACTGGACTCTGGCAGAGCTCAGGAAACAATCCCTTTGTGAATTTCACAGGATAGGGTCCCCATGTTGCATTACATGCATTACGCAGTTTATTCACTCCATCCAGTCTCCATTGCACCTGACTCTAGAGTTATTATCACAGATGCAAGATCAATCTTCTGGAGGGTGAACCTATAGGAAGGATCAGGACTGGATAATGTCCCTGGTCAGGTCATTAGAATCTGTGAGGATCAGTTTGGCAAGCGTATTTGCAACATTGTTATCCTTTCCCTGCTTGAGCTATGGTTCCCACCTGCTTGATGGGACTGGTCAAAGAACACTGAGGCTGTCTACAAGAAGGGTCAGAGCCGTCTCTGCTTTCTGAGGAGACTGAGGTCCTTTAACATCTGCTGGACGATGCTGAGGATGTTCTATAAGTCTGTGGTGGCCAGTGCTATCATGTTTGCTGTTGTGTGCTGGGGCAGCAGGCTGAGGGTAGCAGACACCAACAGAATCAACAAAAATCATTCATGTTGTGGGGGTGGAACTGGACTCTCTGACGGTGGTGTCTGAAAAGAGGATGCTGTCCAAGTTGTATGTCATCTTGGACAATGACTCCCATCCACTCTATAATGTACTGGTTAGGCAGTGGAGTACATTCAGCCAGAGACTCATTCCACCGAGATGCAACACTGAGCGTCATAGGAAGTCATTCCTACCTGTGGCCATCAAACTTTACAACTCCTCCCTCGGAGTGTCCGACACCCTGAGCCAATAGGCTGGTCCTGAACTTATTTCCACTTGGCATAATTTACCTACAATTACTTAATTATTTATAGTTTTATATTGCTATATTTCTACACTATTCTTGGTTGGTGCGACTGTAACGAAACTCAATTTCCCTCAGGATCAATAAAGTATGTCTGTTTGTCTGTTAAGACCACTATCACCCAGATACCCAAGAAAAACAAAATAGAGTAATGCAACTTAATGACTATTGCCCTGCCATCTACCATCATGAAGTGCTTTGAAAGGCTGGTCACATGAATCAACAGCAGCCTTCCAGACAACCTCACCCATTAGAATTTGCCTACCACTGAAACAGATTTACAGCGGACATCATCTTCCTGTCACTACACTCATCACTGGAGCATCTGAAAAGTAACAACACCTATGTCAGACTATTGTTTTTTGCCTACAATTCTGATGTCAAGACTGTTATTCCAAGCAACTCATCAACAAATTCTAGATCCTGGGAGTCAACGCCTCGCTCAGTAACTGGATCCTTGACTTCCAGACTAACAGACACAACAATCAGTAAGGATATCCATACCTCTGCCATGATTATTCTAAACACTGGTGTTCCACAAGATTGCTTCCTCAACTGTGTACACTCATCATTGCACGGGCAGATTCTGCTCTGTCCATCAAGTTTGCAGATGATACCACTTCAGTTAGCTGTTTTCTAAATAACGATGAGTCACAGAATAGAAAGATACAGCTTAATAAATGGTGTCATAGCAACATTCCCCGAAGTGTTAACAAAACAGCTAGTCATCAACTTCAGAAAGGTGAGCAGTGCACATGCTCCTGTCTAAATCAATGGTTTTAAGTTGAGGGTTGAGAGCTACAACATCCAAAGTTTGAATATTACCAATAGCATGTCCAGGTCAAAACCATGCTGATGTCACAGCCAAAAAGATCACCAACGCCTCTATTTCCTCAAGAGGTTAAACATACCCGGCATATAGCTGGCAACCCTTAACAATTGCTGTTGATGTACAATAGAAAGTATCCTACCTGGATGCATCAATGGTTTTATATGGCAACTGTTCTGCATATGGCCGCCAGAAATTGCTGAGAGTTGCATGAACAGCTCACGCACATTACAGGAACTAGACTGCTGTCTATGGACTCCGTCTTATACTTCTTGCTGCCTCAGTAGAGCAACAGCATAATCAAAGACCCCAGCAACCCCATACATTCAGAATCAGATTTAATATTACGAGTATATGCCATGAAATTTGTTGTTATGCGGCAGCAGTACGTTGCACTAATAATAAAACCGGAAAATTGCGGCAAATAATGTGTGTGTGTGTGTGTGTGTTAAATAAATAGAGCAAAAAGAAAAAAGTAGTGAGGTTGTATTCAGGGGTTCAATGTCCATTCAGAAATCTGATGGCAGAGAGGAAGAGGCTATTTCTGAATCGTTGTGTGTGTGTCTTCAGGCTCCTGTACCTCCTCTCTGATATTAGCAATGAGAAGAGGGCATGTCCAGGATGATGGGGGTCCTGAATGGGGATGCCATCCAAATAAAATATATCCATCAACTCTTCTTTGTTTTCCTTGCCTGTTATTCCCTCAAAGAATTCCAACAGATCTGTCAGGCAAGATTTCCCCATGCTGGAGTCTCTTCTAGGCAGCTCTTGGAATAAGAAGCTTGTTGGCTCTTCTCTATCCTTTTACAAACCACTTTCCACTGCTACTTTTGTTTAAACTTTGGAGATTAACTACTTTTAGTGAAGGATTTATGATTTAATTATGATGGCTGGAACCTGAACTGGAATGGAATTAAGATATGGCAAAATTGTTTCTGAAGCTGAACAAACCGAATTTACAAGGGAGGCAGAAGAAACCTATACTCCAGAAAGAATGTTCTTATTGATACAAGATACTAACACCAAAGTTAGAATGGTGGATACTAAAATTGATAAACTGATGAATGCAAATGAAAAGCTTGAATAAACTGTATCTGCCATCCAAGAATCTTTGAGGAATCTGGAATCCCAGTATCAAACGCTTAAAATAGATACTAATAAAATCAGAAGACAAGAAGAGACAATACATCAAGTGATTAAGGAGCAGGAGCTGAAGTTTTCTACTGTGGAAAAGAAAATAGCTGAGGTTTTGTCAGAACTATCAAGAATTAAGAAGAAAACGATCTATCTGGAAAGCAGAAGCTGAAGGATGAAATTTACGTATACTGGGTTTGCCTGAAAATATGGAAACCGGTGAGTTATTAAAGTTTTTTATATTCACTTTTTTTTTACAGGTTTTTTATAAAGTATGTTATACTCACTTTTTAGTGAGATACTTGAAACCTCTCCACTAGTAGACAGGGTTTTGAACTCCCTGCAATAAGCCATCGGTTGAGATGAAACCACAAGCACTAATTCTGTGCTTACATTATTTTGCTACTAAAGAAGCAATACTTCGCAATGCCAGGAAGCAGGGAAAGTTAACTTACAACGGTGTTGAGTTTCGTAAAGTGGAAGATTTTGCCTCTGAACTTTATGCAGAAAGAATTAAATATCGAGAAGTGATGGCAGAACTCTACAGGAAAAAATCTTCACCCATCTCTGCGCTACCCTGCCCAGTTGTTAATTTTTCTGCCTAACACTCGTCCAAAGTGTTTTGATTCTCCCAAGGAAGCTAGGAAGTTTCTCAACGACTTTAAGTCAGTCGCGTAAACAACTTCTCCAGTGCCGTTCTACAAGCAACTTCAACATTTAATCCTTAGCTGACAACTGTGTGTAGTTGAACCGTTTAAAGACTAATCTGTGTTCTATGTCTGTATATTCATCACTTTGATTCATGTATTTCTTGTCCTTTTTTAAGATTTGTATGAATTTAACATAAGTTGCAACATATTATTTGCTTGAATCTATTTTTTTTCTAAATATATGATCAATCTTTACATAATGAATTTAAGATGACTGCTGTTAATTATGTGCTAGCATCTATTAGACATAATATTGAATTTAATCTTTAGTCGAAAGTCTTTTATAGCTCAGTCATCAAAAGTTTAATTTACGTTCTTTTTTGGTCCAGACATCACCTGGTGGGTTTTTTGCCCTTCTGCTTTCTTTAAGGATCTGTAAGAGTTTAATATTAGTCGTATCATATTACTTGATTAGATTTTTCTTTTTTGAATATATGATTAAGATTTATTAAACAAATTTAAGATGGTTGCTGTTAACTACGTTTTAACCTCAGACATATTATAATACTTGGAATTTTTTCTATTTTTTTCTTCGTATCTGATGTTGTGTCTTGAGTCAGTGGTGTAAGTATATAACTTTTTTTAAAAAAAGATTCTGCCTATTAGAGACATGGATTTAGGGGGTGTAGTTAGCTTGCTACCCCCATTGGATGTTTTTTTTTCTGGCTTTGAGGGGAGCGGGTGGGGCTATTAGTTTAGGGTTTTTATGATTGGGCAGTCCTGAGAGGTTTTCTTGTCAATCATGTTGTTTTTTTCTTTCTGATTAAATCCATTCTATTCTTCCCTGCAGGTTCTGCTTGTCTCACCACATTCTTTTTATAAATCCTTAAATTAAAATCTCAGTATAGATGTTAACAAAATTAATTTAATTTCCTGGAACCTGAATGGCTTGAATCAACCTATTAAGCATAGAAAGGTCTTTAAGAAATTGAGAACATTTCAAGCTGATATTATTTTTGCGCAAGAGACCCACATCCATAGGGAAGATGAAAATTGTTTTTTTTTTAATTTTGAAAGGGTTCTCAATATCACTCCTCATCAATTTCAAAAAATAGTGTCTATATTTTTTTATTAATTTTAAAGTCTCTTTTGTACATTTTAATACTGTCACTGATGCAATTGGAAGATACTTAATTGTTACTGGTTTGTTATGTGGTCAAAAGGTGTGTGTACTCACCTAATGTAGATAGTTCTGAATTTTTAAGAGGTTATTTTCTGCACTGCCGAATTTAAATGAATTTAAGTTGATTATGGGTGGTGACTTTAACTGCTGTCTAAATCCCTTAATTGATAGATCATCGACCAATCCGTGCCTTCCTAATAAGGCTGCGTCCTGCATTAATTCCTTTTTACTAGATATGGTGTGTTAGATATTTGGAGATTTCTATATCCTAAAGATAAAGATTTCTTCATCTTTTCCCCCTCATGTACATCATAAATATTCAAGAATTGATTATTTTTTGTTAGATATGCTATTGGTATCCTTTGTTGCTGATTGTATGTGTGACATTATCGCGCTGTCGGATCACACACCTATGAAACTCACACTGAAGTTTTCTGATAACTCATGGAAGGCAGCTCAGTGGCAATTCAATGCTGCATTGCTCCATGATTCAACTTTTTTAAGTTTTATAAAAGAGCAAATCTCTTTATTTTTTGAATTAAATACAACTGAGGGTATGTCAAAGTTGGTTATTTGGGATACGATAAAATCTTTTCTTAGGGGACATATAATTTAATATATAGCAGCTATAGGAAAGAAAACTAAAGCAGAGTTTTTAGTGGTTACTAACAGGATCAAAGAAATAAAATAAAGTTTATTCAATGTTACCTACCAAAGATTTATACAAGGAAGGGATGAAACTTCAACCGCAGCTTGACTTGCAATTGACTTACCCCATTGAACAGCAACTTTTGAAATCCAGAAGTCAATTTTATATACATGGAGATAAATCAGGTAAATTGTTAGCTCCTCAACTCAAAGCATCTATGGCTAGAAGGCAGATTTTAAAAGTACGAAGATCTGATAGATCTTCCGTTCCCAAGCCCGGCGCTGAAACATACGTTCTTAAGCATTTTATATGCATAGAAAGATAAAATATATACTATATACTAAGACAAATGTTTGACTAACTGATGCTAAATAATACTGGATGTACCTGTTCCGACTTACTAAGAGAACTTCATATTTTTTTTAATCCTGATCCACGATAACCAACGCACATCCTCCCAAATACTTTAAATCATCTCTAGATTACTTATAAAACCTAATACAATGTAAATTCTATGTAAAATAGTTGTTATACTGCATTGTTTAGGGAATAATAAGAAAAAAAAGTGTACATGTTCAAAACAACAAGTGCTGGAAGAGCACTTCCGGGTTTTCTCGATTTGAGGTTGGTTGAATTCGCGGATGCGGAACTCGCGGATAAGGAGGGCTGAAGAATAATCAAAAAGCTTCTTATTTTAGGTTATATAGAGGTACCCGGTAGGGTTGCCCGCTCAGTCCGCTGCTGTTTAATTTAGCTTTAAAACCTCTCGCTATTGCTGTTTGGGACTCCAATGAGGTTTCGGGTATTAAGAGAGGAGATAAAGTGCATAAGGTTTTGTTGTATGCAGATGACTTGTTAGTTTATATTTCAGATCCTAAGACATTGATTCCTGCTTTGTTACCTATATTTTCTGAATTTAGTAGTTTTTCTGGATATAAACTAAATTTGCATAAAAGTGATCTACTTCCTATTAACAATTATTTTGATCAATATGATCAATTTCCTTTTAGTATTGCTAAAAATAACTTTACTTATCTCGGTATTAAAATTACCAAAAATTTTAACGACCTATATAAATATAACTTTCTTCCATTAATTGCATATATACAGCAAGTAATTTCTAAATGGTCTCCTATGACATTATCATTAATTGGCCATATTAATGCTATTAAAATGATAGTATTACTGAAGTTTTTATATGTATTCCAAGCAATCTCTTCTTTTGTTCCTAAACTGTTTTTTGATAGAATAGACTCTAAAATTTTATCTTTAATTTGGAATAATAAAAAATCCTAAATTGAGAAAACTTTTATTGCAGAAAGTAAAAAAGTATGGTGGTATGACTTTGTCAAACTTTAGATTTTACTACTGGGCAATTAACATTCATTATATCGCTTTTGGGTTCATTTTTCAGATATACATGAATGTCCCTTATGGGTGGATTTGGAAAAAAACTCGGTGAAGGATTACACTTTGGCTTCTTTATTGGGAGCTCCTCTTCCTTTTTTGCTTTCTAATATCGGTACTCCAGATTTTAATCCTATTATTAAGCATACATTAAGAATTTGGTTTCAATTTCATAAATGCTTTGATTTTAATAACTTTGTTCTTTCTAGTAAAATCTATCTTAATTATTTTTTTAAACTTTTAATTTTTGATCAGACCTTTTCAATTTGGAAAACCAAAGGAATAGTAACTTTTTTAGATTTGTTTTTGGGTAATTGTCTAATGTCTTTCACTCAGTTAGCAGATAAATATGACCTATCTAATGTACACTTCTTTAGATATTTACAAATTAGGAATTTTCTATGTAATCTACTGCTAGATTTTTCTTTGGCTTATTCACCCAATATTATTGATATTCTTTTTCAGGTCAAACCATTTCAAAAAGGACTGATAGCTATCATTTATAAATGGTTATTGAACTTGACACGTTACCTAATGATAAAATTAAAGCTGCGTGGGAACTAGAGTTTCGAAAGTCACTTTCAGATAATCAATGGGATAAAATTTTTCATTTGGTAAATACCCCTTCTACTTGTGCCCATCACTCCTTGATACAGTTCAAAGTAGTGCATCGGGCACATATGTCAAAGGACAAATCAGCCCGTATTTTTTCTAATATTAATCCTATTTGTGATAGATGTAATATTGAGGTGGCTGCTTTAACACATATGTTCTGGTCTTGCATCAATTTAGATAATTTTTGGAAAGAAGTCTTCAAAACCTTGTCAAAGGTTCTGAATTTGGATCTACAACCGAATTTACTTACAGCAATTTTTGGGATCATTCCTTCAGAAGCAGGATATATTCCTTTTTCCGCTCAATGGATGATAGCTTTCTCAACTTTATTGGCTAGGAGAGCCATTGTGCTTAAATGGAAGGACTCTAATCCACCAACTGTTATTCATTGGCTTACCTCCATTATGACCTGTTTAAGTTTAGAGAAAATAAGAAGTCGGACATTTGATACATTCTCTAAATTTGAGGAAACGGCAACCTTTTATTCAATATTTTCATGTGCTCTGACCTATGGCCCTTCCAGTTACCTTTTTGAAGCTTTTGATTTGATCAGAAAGTTTTTCCTAGTTTTTTTTTTGTTTTTATTCTCGGTTTAAGCTGCCCAGTTCTTTTTTTTTCTTTTTTTTTGTGTTTTGGAGTATTTTCTTTCTGTTTATGTCAATTATAAAAGTTTCTTTATCTATTTTTTTCTTTTTATGGATAAGAGGAGAATCAATTACCCTTCTCTTTATTATATACTATTAGATTAATACTTTGTCTTAATCCTGATGTATTTTTCCTTTTATTTGAACTGTTATTGATATAGATATTTGAGATAATTTTCCTCTTGTTTATATATATATATATATATATATATATATATACACTTTTTATTTAACTAATAAAAAGATAGATAAAGGAAAGATTTTCCCATGTTGACGTAGGCCTACTTTATCATGTGCCTCCAAGAACACTGAAATTTCATCCAACATGATTCTAACACCTTTCCATCACTGAAGTCAGGTTAACCAGTATACAATTTCTTTTCTTCTGCTTCCATCCTTTCTTTTTTTTAAAAAAAAAATTTTATTGAATTTTCAAATAGGTTACAGAAAGAAAAAAAATTATCAACCCTTCCCCCCTGCCCCCTAACATATCCCTATAGAGAAAAAAAGAGAAGAAAAAAGAAAGAAAGAAAGAAAGAAAGAAAGCAAGCAAGCAAGCAAGCAAGCAAGCCTGGATATCAGAAGATCCCCACATGCTCCATGGAGTTCATAATAGCTTTAATATGTATATTTATTTCTTTTCCCAGATAACCATTAATTTTATTTTCGGAGCACCTATATATTTAATCCTATCTTTTGTAAATAAGGCCGCCAAATTTTCAGAAATATTTCATATTTATCTCTTAATTTATAAGTAATTTTTTTAACTGGAATGCAGCTAAAAATTTCATTCTTCCAACGATCTATACTTAAGTATGAATCCGATTTCCAAGTAACTGCAATAGCCTTTTTGGCTACTGCCAATGCAATTTTTATGAATTCTTTCTGATATTTATTCAACTTGGATTTTGATTTTATCCCTTCAATATCACCTAGTAAAAATAATGTTGGATTTGGTGGAAGTTGTATTCCAATAATTTGTTCCAGTAAAACTCTTAAATTTGTCCAAAAAGGTTGAATTTTAAAACAAGACCAAGTAGAGTGTAAAAAAGTACCAATTTCTTGATTATATCGAAAACATTGATCAGATAAATTTGACTTTAATCTATTTATTTTTTGTGGTGTAATATATATTTGATGTAAAAAGTTATATTGTACTAATCTTAGTCGAACATTTATTGTATTTGTCTTACTGTCAAGACATAATCTTGACCAACTTGTTTCATCAATTTTAATATTCAAACCAGTTTCCCATTTTTGTCTTGACTTATAAATTCCTTGCTTAATTGCCTGTTTTTGAATCAAATTATACATACCAGAAATATTTTTTTAATTTTTCCTTTATGAATTAAAGTTTCTATTTCATTAGGTTTCAGCAATAACATTATTTGACCAAGTTTATCTCTTAAATAAGCCCTTAATTGGAATTAACAGAAAGAGTGTTATTTGATATTTTATATTTATTCTTTAATTGGTCAAATGACATTAATATACCTCCATCTAAACAGTCTCCTATATATCTAATCCCTTTGTGAAACCAGTTATATAAAAGTTGATTATCCATTGTAAAAGGGATAAGTTTATTTTGAATTAAAGGTCTCTTTGCTAATAAAGATTTCTTTATCTCATCATCAACATTTATCTTATTCCATAAATCAATCAAATGTTTTAGTATAGGAGATTCTTTCTTTTCCCATATCCATTTAGATTCCCATTTATATATAAAATCTTCTGGTATATTTTCTCCTATTTTATCTAATTCTATTCTAATCCGTGCCAGTTTATCTTCATCAAAAAAAGATGCAATAAATCTAAGTTGATTTACTTTGTAATAATTCTTAAAATTTGGTAATTGTAACCCTCCTAGGTCAAATTTCCATGTCAATTTTTCCAATGATATTTTTGACACCTTACCTTTCCAAAGGAATTTCCTCACACATTTATTCAACTCTTGAAAGAACTTCTGCGGTAATTGTATTGGTAGTGTTTGGAATAAATATTGTAATCTAGGGAATATATTCATTTTTACAGCATTGACTCTACCTATTAATGTTATTGGTAACATCATCCATTTATCAAGATCCTCTCAAATTTTTTTCAATAATGGCAAATAATTTAGTTTATATAAATTCTTTATATCATTATCAACTCTTACACCTAAATACTTTATACCATTTATCAGCCATTTAAATTAAGTTATTAATCGACATTGACTATAATCTCCTTTAGTAAGGGGTAGAATTTCACTTTTATCCCAATTTATTTTGTACCCTGATATTTTCCCATATTCTTCCAATTTAGATAATTTACGCAATGAATGCAATGAGTTAGTTAGATAAATCATCATCATCATCAGCAAATAAGTTAATCTTATATTCCTCCTCATTAACTCTGAAACCCATAATATCTGAGTCAGTTCTAATTAATTCAGCTAATGGTTCTATTGCCAACACAAATAAAACAGGTGATAATGAGCAACCATGTGTAGTTGACCTTGTTAACTGAAATGATGTTGAAATTTGGCCATTTGTCACCACTTGAACTTTGGGGTTAGTATTTAAGGTTTTAATCCATTTTATAAAAGATACTCCTAATCCATATTTTTCCAATACCTTAAATAAAAAATCCCATTCCAATCTATCAAATGCTTTTTCTGCATCCAAAGTAACTGCCACACTCATTTCTTCCCTCTTTTCTGCCAAGTGAATTATGCTAAGTAACCGAGTTACATTATCTGCCAATTGTCTATTTTTAATAAATCCTGTTTGATCCATGTGTATTAATTTTGGTAAGTATTTAGATAATCTATTAGATAAAATCTTTGCTATTATTTTATAGTCCGTGTTCAACAAAGAAATAGGTCTATATAATGTTGGCTTTAAAAGATCTCTGTCTTTTTTTGGCAATACTATTAAAATAGCTGTCGAGAAAGATTCTGGAAGTTAATGCATTCTTTCCGCTTGGTGTATTAGCTCCATAAAAGGAGGAATTAATAAATCTTTAAACTTTTTGTAAAATTCAGGCAGAAAACCATCTTCTCCTGGAGATTTATTACTCTGAAGTGATCCTAGAGCTTCTTCAACCTCTTTTAATGTAAAAGGCACATCTAATCCCTTCTGTTCTTCCGAATTCAATTTTGGGAGAGTTATTTATGATAAAAACCTTTCTACCTCAACAATACCATTTTGAGATTCTGATTGATACTGTTCAGAATAAAAAAAAATTAAAGTTTAATTGATTTCTAAAGGTTTATAAGTAATTTTATTTACACTTGTTCTAATTGCATTTATCGTTTAGGAAGCCTGGTCTGTTTTTAACTACCAAACAAGAATCTTGTGTGATCTTTCACCTAGTTCATAATATCACTGTTTAGTTCTCATAATTGCTTTTTCTGTTCGGTATGTCTGAAGTGTATTATATTGTAGCTTCTTATTAACAAGTTGTCTTTGTTTTTCTTCTGTCATATATCTTTCAGATTCTTTTTCTAATTTTGTAATCTCTTTTTCCAATTGATCTATTTCTACCATATATCCCTTCTTAATTTTAGAAGTATAACTTATTATCTGGCCTCTCAAATATGCCTTCATCGTTTCCTATAATATAAATTTATCATCAACTGAATGTGAGTTTACTTCTAAAAAAAACTGAATTTTTTTCATAAAATCACAAAAATCTTGATGTTTTAATAATATTGAATTAAATCTCCACCTGTAAATCGATTCCTCCTTATCCATCATTATCATTGTCATTATCAAGGGGGAATGATCTGACAATATTGCTTTATATTCCATATTTTTCACTCTGTCTTGAATATTCGCTGATAGTAGGAAAAAATCTATCCTTGAATAAGTTTTATGTCTATTTGATTAAAATTAATAATCTCTTTCTCTTGGGTTAATTCTTCTCCATATAACAATCAAATTTAAATCTTTCATCAATGATAAAATTAATTTTGCTACTTTTGGTTTTGTAACAACCTTTGTTGATCTATCTGAAACTGGATCTAGACAAAAGTTAAAGTCTCCACTTACTAATATTTTATTGTGTGCATCAGCCAAATTCAAAAAAGCATCTTGTATAAATTTTACATCGTTTTCATTTGGTGCATAAATATTCATAAGAGTCCATAGTTCTGAAAAGATTTGACAATGTACAATTACATTTCTTCCCACAGAATCAATTAATACATTTTGTATTTTAATCGGTAAATTTTTGTTGACCAAAATTGCAACTCCCCGTGCTTTTGAATTAAATGAAGCTGCTATAACATTTCCGACCCAATCTCTCTTTAATTTCTGATGTTCTATCTCAGTTAAATGTGTTTCTTGTATAAAAGCTATATCTAATTTCATTTTCTTAATGTATGTTAAAATTCTTTTTCTTTTCACCAGTTCATTAAGCCCATTAACATTAAAACCTTAAAAATTCAGTAAATTAGTCATTATTTTTAAATGGGGTTACTCCAGTCTATAATAATACATAATATTTCAACTCTCATAGTACCTTGGGGAATTATTTTAAAATTCTCCATGTTGCTATGTGTCTCCCCTCCGATCATCCAGGCAAAGAAAGAAAGATAGAAGAAAAATAGATTATAGAGAAAAAAATAACCAAAACCTGCCCCTGCTAATGTTGTGAATGAAAAAAAAACACAACATTACCCCCCTCCGTTGTGTGGGTCATGGCAATCGCCATGATTACACACATGAATCCTGTAGCAATCCATCCAAAGTTCCCCCAGCTCCCCGTAACATGAAAAAAGTATATGTAAGAGAAGAAAAAATAATATCACTACTCTCGATTAATATTTCTCAAATTTTTACCTTTCTCCCCCGTATTATATAATTAAAAGTATATTTAAATATTCTTCTGTCCTTAATGACCATCAACTCACTTCACTGTCCCCTTCTTCATCTTTAATCTGTTTCACTTTTAAATCTTTACTGTGTCTAGCGAATATTTGGGAGTTCTTGTGCAAACTCCTCTGCATCCCCATGATCAGTAAAAAATCATCTTTTTCCGTCATCCAAAAAATGATGACGCAATATAAATTTATAACCCTTTCCCCATAAAACTTTTTCGCTGGATTAAATTCCTTCTTTCTCTTCAAAAGGTTATAACTTACATCAGGATAGAAAAGAACTGCTTTCCCTTCTATCATCAATGGCTCATTTCTCTTTCTGGCACATTGGGCAGCCGCCTTCAGGATCTTTTCTTTATCTTGATATCTTAAGCATTTTATCAAGATTGGTCGTGCGTTTTGATCAGGTTGAGGTTTTGGTCTTAAGGCTCTGTGGACCCTTTCGAGTTCAATCAACTGGGTTCCCTCTTCCATTTCCAAATTTTCCGGGATCCATTTTTGAAAAAATTTTATTGGATCCTCTCCCTCTATTCCTTCTTTAAGACCAACAATTTTAATATTATGTGGTCTACTAAAATTTTATTTTAGCACGTCTATTTTTTCCAACAGTTGTTTTCTTTCTGATGTCCAGGCAAGAATATTATCTTCCATTTTATTCACTCTATCAATAGTGTCTCTCGTTATTTCTTCCAGCTTTGTAACTTTCTTGGCCATTTTCTCCTATTTTTTCACCATTTTATCATAGTCTTAATATTTAATATCTTCTTTTATTATTTTTAATGTTCTTAATTCTTTTAATTCATGCATTATTTGTGCCAAAACTTATCTTATGTCTCCAGAATATCTTCCACCTCCAACCTCTTCCTGTTGTTCTTCTTTTACCTCCTCATCTTCATCCAGAGAATCTGAATCCACCTTGGATTCATTTTCACTTCCACTTCCAGTCGTAGCTGGGATTTGTAGTTCAAATTGCTCATGTTTGGACATGCCCTTTCCTTCGTGCACGCGCAGTTCCTGTTGTTCCTTCTTGGAGCCTATTGATGTTGCCGCCGATTCCTGTTCTGTATTGCTGGAGGTAAGATGCACTCGAGTCCGAGGCTTCTTCATGGTGGCCGGCCCAGCTTGTACTGTCTTCAAAGTAGTAGTTTTCTTCTTTGTCTGTTTAGGAGGTATATCTAAGGAAAATCCTGAGTAGTTCAGACTTAGTTTTTAGAAAATATTTACTAACTTTTCTTCACTTAAACATTAATTTATCAGTTTTTTACGGGAGAGCTGGATTTCCACGTCTCGATCCTACGTCATCACGTGACATCCCCCATCCTTTCTTAAAGGAGTGACATTTGCCACTTTCCAGTCCTCCAGAATCATTCCAGAATCTAGTGATTCCCGAAAGATCATTACTAATGCTTCCACAATCTCTTTAGCTATCTCTTTCAGAGCCCTGGGATATGGTCCATCTGGTCCTGGTGACTTATCTACCTTCAGACCTTTCCGTTTCCCAAGCACCTTAGAAACAGAAAACCTGCAGCACAATACAGGTCCTTCGGCCCACAATGCTGTGCCAAACATGTACTTATTTTAGAAATTACCTAGGATCACCCATAGCCCTCTATTTTTCTAAGCTCCATATACTTATCCAAGAGTCTCTTAAAGACATATTCGTTTCAGCCTTCACCACTGTTGCCGGCAGACTATTCCATGCACTCACTGGCTGTTCACCTTCCCATTTCAGGATATCATGGACATGATCAGTAACACCCTAGACCCTGGCACCTGGAGGGCAAACTACCATCAGCGTTTCTTTCCTGCGTCTACAGAATCGCCTGTCTGACCCCCTAACTATAGAGTCCGCCATTACTGCTGCCTTCTTCCTTTCCCTACACTTCTGAGCCACAGGGCCAGACTCCGCGACAGAGGCAAAGCTACTGTTGCTTCACCCAGGTAGGCCATCCCCCGCAACAGCACTCAAACAGGAGTACTTACAGGGACAGCCACAGGGGTACTCTCTAATATCTGACTTTTGCCCTTCCCTCTCCTGACTGTTATCCACTTATCTGTCTCTCGAGGCCCTGGTGTGACTACTTGCCTGTAGTTCCTCTCTATCACCTCCTCACTTTCCCTGACCAGACAAAGGTTATCGAGCTGCATCTCCAGTTCCCTAACCCGGTCTCTAAGGAGCTGCAGCTCGATGCATTTGGCACAGATGTGGTCATCCAGGAGGCTGGGAGTCTCCAGGACTTCCCACATCTGACATCCAGTACAGAACACTGCCCTCACAGACATACTTCCTGTTTCTATTCTTCACAGGTAATCTACCTCGCCTCAACCCGTTATCAGTAAAGCCCCACTGAGCTAAAGCCTTCCTACTCTGTCTACCTCTACTCCATCACCCGTTCTATAAAGTTGTCTCTTTTTAATCTCTCCGCACTCATCTAACTCACTGACGTCCACACGCTTGCACAGTCATCCCTCAATCACCTTCTCCTTAGTAATACAAATACACTTACTTCTGCCCCCTGACACATTCAAATTTCTAGTATACTGCTGGTGCCTTCCAGTGAAGTCTGACATAAAATAATAATTATATTCACCCACTCTGTTTTGGCCCCCATTACTAACTTCCGGTATACCTTTTTATATTATTGGATAGCTTCCCTTCATTTCATCTTTTCTCCCTTTATTGTTATTTAGTTGCCATTTGTTGGATTGAAAACTTCCAAATCATCTAGCTTCCCACTAATTTTTAGTATATTGTACACCATTTCTTTTGCTTTTAAGATATCTTTGACTTCCCTAGTCAGCTATGGTTGCCTCATCCTCCCTTTAGAATACTTGGGGATGAATCTGTCTTGTGCCTTCAAATTCGTCCCAGAAATTCCAGCAATTGCTGTTCTGCCATCATTCTTGCTGGTGCCCTCTCCCAATCAACTTTAATCAGCTCCTCTCTCATGGCTCTGTAGTTCGCTTTTCTGTATTGTAATACCAATGCATCAGATTTTAGCTTCTCCTTCTCAAAATGCAGAGTGAATTCTATTATATTATGATCACTGTCTCCTAAGGGTTCCTTTACCTTCAACTCCCTAATCAAATCTGCTTCATTACACAACACCCAATCCAGAATTGCCTTTTTTCCTAGTGGGCCAATCAAAAGCAGCTCCAAAAAAAGCCATCCCATAGGCATTCTACAAATTCCTTCCCTTGAGATCCAGCAAAAACCTAATTTTCCCAATCTTCCTGGACATTGAAATCCCCACAACTATCATACATTGCACTTTTTACATTCCTTTTCTACCTCCCATTACAATTTGTAGCCTATGTCCTACTGTTCTGAGGCCTGTATACAACTGCCATCAGGGTCTTTTTACCCTTGTAGTTCTTGGTATAAACAAGAACTTGGTATAAATAAGAGTCAGCAAGCTAAAAGCCTTCAGTCCAGCAACACCTTGGTGATTTTCCCCTACACACTCCAGAACAATCATATTCTCATACAGACGTAATACTGAACACAATACTTCAAGAGAGGGCCTTAAAGGATGAACTTGAACAGTTGGATCGAATTAAGTCTTCTTTCAGCTAAGGAATTGCTCCTCAGGAACTGTCATCTCTCCATCTCCATATTAAACATGACTGGAAAATATGAAAGAGTAGAAGGTCTGCAGATGCTGGAAATCCACACCAGCACATGCAAAATGTTGGAGCAACTCAGGCCAAGCAGCATCCATGGAAATGAGTAAATAAGTTGACATTTCATTCCTGACAGAGGGTCTCAGCCTGAAATTTCAATTGTTCATTCATTTCCACAGATGTTGTCTGACTCGTTCAGTTCCTCTAACATTTTGTGTGTCTTCTTTGGAAAATATCAGCCAGGTTTTTGGTGACTAGAAACCCAGATTTAGCTATTCAAAAGCTAAATGGTTAATCGGTGAGACTGACAGTGGGGGAGCTGTGTTGCCTCAGTTGTGGTGAAGCCACAGGGTTGCCTGTTACAACTGCCCAGGATTGGGTGCTGCCCTCTGATGTTCACGAAGTGGAAACACAAGCTGAACCAGCACAACATCGTATGGATTATTGCTCTACCAGCCATGCCATTCAGGTACCTGCGATACATTATTTTGTTTGTGATTGTATGTTGTCTGCTATCATTATATGTGTTTTGCACCTTGGCCCCAGAAGAACACTTTTCCATTTGGTTATATTTCTGTATGGTTAAATAATCAAATTTGAACATGAAATAGATTATTGGCATGACAAACGTACAGGACAGAGCAAGAGAAAAAATGCATCATTTTGGTTGGAGCAGACATCTTTGTCTGCCACTAGAGATTAAAGATTAGTTTTATTTGTCACTTGTACACTGAAACATACAGAGAAAAATATGTTTTGCGTCAACAACCAACTCATTCAAGGATGTGCTGGGGGCCATGGTTCCACCACCAACATAGCACTTACACTCGCACACAAATCTTTGGATTATATGAGAGAGAAAACCCGAGCATCCAGAGGAAATCCACGTGGTCACAGTGTGAATGTACAAACAGCGGCGGGAATTGAACCACAATCACTGTCGCTGTAAAGCATTACACTAACTGCTACAATATTGTGGCTTTAATTTGTACTTGGACACAACTAACTACACAATCAAAGTGTTCCACTACATACCTCGTGATAGCCTGCTGCACAGCCTTTTCAGAACGGAAATGATCCAACCCCTGTACCAGTGACTGAAAGGCTTCTTTATCCTTCATGATGTCAGCAATCTGAGATTCCAGGCCAGTTGACTCATCGCAAATCCAGCGCTCCAATGAGAGAATGATCTCTTTGGTGCCACTTTGCTCTTTTAAGCTCACTAACAGCATCTTCAACTCAGCATCCTTCAAGCTTAAGGCTTCTTTTGATTCTAAAACATTAGAAGATTCCAGGATTAGTCAAGTGGACCATGTCATTCTTGAAAATCAATAAGTATTTTGGGTCTGCAATTAAAACATTGATCAAGGATAGTTATTTCATTTTAACTCCTCCCTTCATTACACATTCACTGAACTGGAGGAATATTACATCAGAATCCAATTGAAGACCTTCAGAAAAATTCCATGCTGGAAATAATATTTTCTCATAAACTATACAAACAAAACAAATTTTTAATGTAGTCAACAACAGTAGACATCCTAAAAAGCCTACTTTGAACATAAATTAAGAAAATACAACGAAAGGAAATGAAATTCACACCTTAGATGGCAAGTAAATAAATCTCTACAGTAACTAATTTTTAAAAGACACAAACTGCATTTGTTTCAATAATGAAAAAAACTTCCTAGATGCACTATCAGCCAAAAAAGACAAGATCCAAAGGGGGTATCCAAACACGTAGTAGAAAAGGTAGATTTAATGGAAGAGCGCATTAAAAGAGTGGATGGAGGTACCTAGCCAAAGAGGTTCAGATTTAGAACTTCAGAACACTGGTGCTAGGTTGCTGAAGGCACCAGAATGAGGATTTTTTTTTAACATTTTTTATCGCGTTTTCAAATAATTACAAAAATAAAAGAAAATATATGAAAAAATATATATATACCCTTCGCCCCTAACATCCCTATAGACAAAAAAAGAAAGAAAGAAAAAAAAAGAAAGAGTGCCTGGATATCGGAAGATCCCCACATGCTCCATGGAGTTCGTAATAGCTTTAGTATATATATATATATATATATACTTATTTCTTTCCCCAAATAACCAATTATTTCATCTTCAGAGCACCTATATATTTAATCCTGTCTTTTGTAAATAAGGGCGCCAAATTTTCAAAAATGCTTCATATTTATCTCTGAAATTGTAAGTAATTTTTTCAAGTGGAATACAGCCATAAATTTCCTTCTTCCAACGACCTATACTTAAGTATGTATCCGATTTCCAAGTAACTGCAATAGCCTTTTTGGCTACTGCCAGTGCAATTTTTATAAATTCTTTCTGATATTTATTCAATTTGGGTTTCAGTTTTATCCCTTCAGTATCGCCTAGTAAAAATAATATTGGATTATGTGGAAGTTGTGTTCCAATAATTTGTTCCAATAAAACTCTTAAATTTGTCCAAAAAGGTTGAATTTTAGAACAAGACCAAGTAGAATGTAAAAAAGTACCGATTTCTTGATTACATCGGAAACAGTGATCGGATAAATTTGGGTTTAATTTATTTATTTTTTTGTGGTGAAATATATAATTGATGTAAAAAATTATATTGCACTAATCTTAACCGGACATTTGTTGTATTTGTCATACTATCAAGACATAGTCTTGACCAATTTGTTTCTTCAATTTTAATATTCAAGTCGCTTTCCCATTTTTGTCTTGACTTATGGACTCCTTGTTTAATTGCCTGTTTTTGAATCAAGTTATACATACAAGAAATAAGTTTTTTAATCTTTCCTTTTTGAATTAAAGTTTCTATTTCATTAGATTTCAGCAATAACATTGTTTGACCTAATTTTTCTCTTAAATAAGCCCTTAGTTGGAAGTAACAAAAAAGTGTTTTTTGATACTTTATATTTATTCTTTAATTGATCAAATGACATTAATATACCTCCTTCAAAACAATCTCCTATATATCTAATCCCTTTTTGAAACCAATTATATAAAAATTGATTATCCATTGTAAAAGGAATGTCTATTTTGAATTAAAGATCTCTTTGCTAATAAAGATTTTTTTGTCTCATCATCAACATTTATCTTATTCCATAAGTCAATCAAATGTTTTAATATAGGAGATTCTTTCTTTTCCTGTATCCATTTAGATTCCCATTTAAATATAAAATCTTCTGGCGTATTTCCTCCTATTTTATCTAGTTCTATTCTTATCCATGCCGGTCTATCTTTCTCAAGATGCAATAAATCTAAGTTGATTTGCTTTATAATAATTCTTAAAATTTGGAAGTTGTAACCCTCCTAGATCAAATTTCCATGTCAATTTTTCCAACGATATTCTTGACATCTTACCTTTCCAAAGAAACTTCCTCACATATTTGTTTAACTCTTGAAAAACTTCTGGGGTAGTTGTATTGCTAGTGATTGCAATAAGTATTGTAGTCTAGGGAATATATTCATTTTTATGGTATTTACTCTACCTACTAATGTTATTGGTAATACAATCCATTTATCAAGATCTTCTTGAATTTTTTTCAATAATGGTAAGTAATTTAATTTGTATAAGTTCCTTATATCACTATCAACTCTTATACAAAAATATTTTACACCATTTGCCGGCCATCTAAATTGAGTTATTAATCGACGTTGACTATAATCTCCTTTAGTAAGAGGTAAAATTTCACTTTTATTCCAATTTATTTTATAACCTGATATTTTCCCATATTCTTCTAATCTATAGGATAATTTACGCAACGAGTGCAATGGGTTTGTTAAATAAAGCAGAACATCATCAGCAAATAAGTTAATCTTGTATTCTTCCTAATTAACTCTGAAACCCTTAATAGCTGGGTCCATTCTAATTAATTCAGCTAATGGTTCTATTGCCAACAGAAATAAAGCAGGTGATAATGGACAACCTTGCCTAGTTGACCTTGTTAACTGAAATGGTGTTGAAATTTGACCATTTGTCACTACTTTAGCTTTGGGATTAGTATTTAAGGTTTTAATCCATTTTATAAATGATGTTCCTAGTCCATATTTTTCCAATACCTTAAATAAAAAATCCCATTCCAATCTATCAAATGCTTTTTCTGCATCTGAAGCAACTGCCACACTCATTTCTTCCCTCTTTTGCGCCAAATGAATTATACTAAATAACCAAGTTACATTATCTGCCGATTGTCTATTTTTAATAAATCCTGTTTGATCCATATGTTCTAATTTTGTAAGTATTTAGATAATCTGTTAGATAAGATTTTTGCTATTATTTTATAATCAGTGTTTAATAAAGAAATAGGTCTATATGATGCTGGCTTTAAAAAATATCTATCTTTTTTTGGAAATACTATTAAAATTGCTGACGAAAAAGATTCTGGAAGTTTATACGTTCTTTCCGCTTGATGTACTAACTCCATAAAAGGAGGAATTAATAAATCTTTAAACTTTTTATAAAATTCAGGCAGAAAACCATCTTCTCCTGGGGATTTATTACTTTGAAGTGATCCTAGGGCTTCTTCGACCTCTTTCAATGTAAAAGGCATATCTAATCCCTTCTGTTCTTCCATATTTAATTTTGGAAGAGTTATTTGTGATAAAAACCTTTCTATCTTGACATTATCATTTTGTGATTCTAATTTATACAACTCAGAATAAAAATTCTTAAAAGTTTCATTAATTTCTAAAGGTTTATAAGTAATTTTATTTACTCTTGTTCGAATTGCATTTATTGTTTTAGAAGTCTGGTCTGTTTTTAACTGCCATGCAAGGACCTTATGTGATCTTTCACCTAATTCATAATATCTCTGTTTAGTTCTCATAATTGCTTTTTCTGTTCGATATGTCTGGAGTGTATTATATTGTAACTTCTTATTAATAAGTTGTCTTCGTTTTTCTTCTGTCATATTTCTTTGAGATTCTTTTTCTAATTTTGTAATCTCTTTTTCCAATTGATCTATTTCTATCATATATTCCTTCTTATTTTTAGAAGTATAACTTATTATCTGACCTCTCAAATATGCCTTCATTGCTTCCCACAATATAAATTTATCATCAACTGAATGTGAATTTGTATCTAAAAAGAACTGAATCTGCTTTTTCATAAAATCACAAAAATCTTGACGTTTTAGTAATATTGAATTAAATCTCCATCTATAAATTTATTCCTCTTTATCTATCATTATCATTGTCATTATCAAAGGAGAATGATCTGACAATATTCTCGCTTTATATTCCACATTTTTCACTCTATCTTGAATATTCGTTGATAATAGGAAAAAATCTATCCTTGAATATGTTTTATGTCTATTTGAATAAAATGAATAATCTCTTTCTTTTGGATTAATTCTTCTCCATATATCAATCAAATTTAAGTCTTTCATCGATGATAGAGTTAATTTTACTACTTTTGATTTTGTGACAACCTTTGTTGATCTATCTAAAACTGGATCTAGACAAAAGTTAAAATCTCCACCTATTAATATTTTGTCATGTGCATTAGCCAAATTCAAAAAAGACCTCTTGCATAAATTTGACATCATTTTCATTTGGTGCATAAATATTCATAAGAGTCCATAGTTCTGAAAAAAATTTGACAATGTATAATTACATATCTCCCCGCCGAATCAATTAATACATTTTGTATTTTAATTGGTAAATTTTTATTAACCAAAATTGCAACTCCTCTCGCCTTTGAACTAAATGAAGCTGCAATAACATTTCCAACCCAGTCTCTTTTTAATTTCTGATGTTCTATGTCTGTTAAATGCGCTTCTTGTAAAAAAGCAATATCTGTTTTCATTTCTTTAATATATGTTAAAATTCTTTTTCTTTTTACCAGTCCATTAAGCCCATTAACATTAAAACTTAAAAAATTCAGTAAATTAGTCATTATTTTTAATTATGTTACTCCAATCTATATTACCTAATCTTTCAACTTTCGTGATATCTTGGGAAATCTTTTTAAAATTCTCCATGTTGCTATGTGTGTCCCCACCGATCATCCAGGCAGAAAGATAGAAGAAAAGTAGAGTATAAAGAAAAAAACAAAATACCCCCCTACTAATGTTGTGAAAAAAAAAGAACACAACATTACCCCCCTCTGTTGTACAGGTCATGGCGATCGCCATGATTACACACGTGAATCCCGCAGTAACCGATCCAAAGCTCCCCAGACCCCCTGCAACATAAAAAAGTATATATATAAAAGAAGAAAAAAAAATACTATTCTCAATTAGTTTTTCTGAAATTTTGCTTTTCTCCCCTGTATCATCCTTAAATGTCCATCGCTTCCGTTCACTGTCTCTATCTTCATCTTTAATCCATTACGCTTGGAAGTCTCTATGTGTAATTAGTGAATAAATGGAAGTTTTTGTGCGAACTCCTCCGCTTCTCGATAATCGTTAAAAAATCTTCTTTTTCCCTCCTCCAAAAAAATTATCAGTGTTGCTGGGTGACGCATTATAAATTTATAACCCTTTTCCCATAAGACTTTTTTCGCTGGGTTAAATTCCTTCTTTCTCTTCAAAAGGTTATAACTTATATCAGGATAAAAAAGAACTGCCTTCCCTGCTATCATCAATGGCCCGTTTCTCTTTTTGGCACATTGGGCAGCCGCCTTCAGGATTTTTTCTTTATCTTGGTATCTTAAGCATTTTATCAAAATTGATAATGGATTTTGATCAGCTTGAGGTCTTGACCTTAAGGCTCTATGAGCCCTTTCAATCTCAATTAGAGTTTCTCCTTCCATTTCCAATTTTTCAGGGATCCATTTTGGAAAAAAATTTATTGGATCTTCTCCTACATCTTCTTTAAGTCCAACAATTTTAATATTGTTTCGTCTACTAAAATTTTCAAGCTTATCAATTTTTTCCATAAATTGTTTTCTTTCTGATGTCCAGGCAGTAATATCATCTTCCATTTTATTCATTCTTTCAACCATGTCTTCCATTGTAGTTTCCAAATCTATAATTCTCTTTTCCATTTTTTCCTGTCTTTTTGACATTTTATCAAACATAATCTCCATACTTGTCATTTTACTTTTGATTACTTTTAATGCGCCTAATTTACGCATTTTTGCATCAAAGTCTTTTCTATATTTCCAGAAAAACTTTTACCTCCATCTTCGTCTGATTTTTCCAGAGAATCTGACTCTCCCTCGGATTCACTTTCACTTTCGGTTTCAGTCGTAACTGGGATTTGTAGTTCTGGTTGCTCTCGTTTGCGCATGCTCCTTCCTTCACGTTTGTGCAGTTCTCGTTGGTCTTTTTCTTTAGGATTGATCGATGTTGCCGCAGTTTCCTGTTCTGTATTGCCGGAGCTGAAATGTACCTGAGCCCGCTGTTCTTTGGCAGAAGTGGCCCTTGATTCTGTTCCAACTTGCGTTGTCTTCACGGTAGTAGTTTTCTTCATCTTCTGTTTGTGAGGCATAACTTGAAACAATCCGGAGTAGTTTACAAGTAACTTTTAGAAAGTATTGACTAACTTTTCTACACTTAAACATTAATTTATTGATTTTTTACAGGAGAGCTGGGTTCCAGCGTCTCAATCCTACGTCATCACGTGATGTCCCCCCCAGAATGAGGATCTTTGAGAAGACAAAAGATCGGAGATAGTTTTTGGAAGTCTAGGAGCTATAGGGTTACAAGTAAAATAGGTCTCTAGTCAAGGATGAGAAAATTAAACTGGCCGACTTAGAGCTCAGATAATTCAATGAGTACAGGCAAGATTCGCTGCAAGACAGTGCAGAAAGGGGGGAACCACAAGTTTCTTGATCACTACTACCAAAACTAGATTTGGAATTTAAGAATGAAATGCTCTCAGTGACTAAAATCAGATCATGAGCAGGACTGACGTGATAAGATGCTGAGAGGCTGTGCGAGGGGGTGGAGTTTCAAGATGGCGACGTAAACATCTGCCTTTTAGGCGCTCTTCACTTTTCTAACTATAATCACCCTTTAATCAAATCTTTTCGAATTTAATCAAATGAGTTGATATTTTCGATTGACTTTTTTTTTCCCTAAAACTATATTTGATCTAACTTTGCCGAACTTAAAATGGCTACAAGTAAGAAATCGTCTAAGGAGCCTTTATCTATCGATGCAATTTCTAATCTTCTGGACGCTAAACTTGCAAGTTTGGAAAGCAAGCTGGAAAGTAAAATGGCAAGTTTGGAAGATAACCTGGAAAGTAAAATGGCAAGTTTGGAAAACAAGCTTACCACGAAAATGTCTGAACTTGAAGGAGCTGTTAAATCGCTTGATACTAAGTTTCAGTCGCAGGCAACGGATATTCAGCGGCATGAAGATAAGTTGGAGACTCTTGAAAAATTAATTGTTGAAAAAGCACGTACACTTGAGGCGTTGGATAAGAAGGTACAATCGACTCTTAAAGCTGTAGATCAGCATAAGTTTAAAATTACTGATCTCGAAAATCGATCTCGCAGACAGAATTTGCGAATTATCGGGTTCTCCGAAAAAGTTGAGTCCGGTGATTTAACTGAATTTTTCTCTAAATTACTATGGGAAATTTTCGGTGATGAAGGTTTGCAAACTAAACCTGTTATTGACCGTGCTCACAGAGTTGCGAGGTTTTCGTCTATGTCTGATAAACCACGAGCGGTGATTGTTCGCCTTCATTATCCTCGTGAGTAAGAGCTTTTAATTCGATTAGCTCGTAAAAAAGGTATGATTTCTTACAATAGCTTCAAATTTCGAATTGTTGAGGATTATTCTTATGAGGTTATGAGAGACAGAATCGCTTTTAAACCAGTGATGGCAGAGATTTATTCGATTGGACTTAAACAAGTTTTAATGTATCCAGCGAAGCTTAGAATTACGCTGAACGACAACAGTCAGCAAATTTTTAACACTCCGGAAGAAGCGAAGAAATTTGTTGAAGAATTTCGATCTTCTACTGCAACTTGAACTATGTGTTATGTGGAAGATTTTTCAGAGAGAGGATATCTTTCTATTTTAAGTTTTAACCTATGAAGCTGGGTTATAACTTCTTATTTTGATCTATGGGTCTGGTTTTTTTTACTATCATCATTGTTTATAGATGTTCTTTTTAATTTTTATAATATCTTTTTTTTTCTTTCTGTTTTGGTTATATACGTTTATATTTTGCAATAATGATTTACTTTTTTTTAAGATGTCGTTTCTTTTTCCCGTAAGATTCTGTTTTTTGTAAGCATTTATTTGTTTGCCTGTACTCAGAAATGGGATGAATGTTTTGGATTTTTGGTCTTTTTTTTATATATATTGTACTGTTTATTATATCCCTTTTTTTTAAATCTTATTTTGTCTTCTAACAGATTGCTGAAATCACATTTGTATTTAGTAATATGGCTTTTTCAAAATGGCGTTTCTTCTTCCCATAAGTCTTTGTTTTTGAAACGTCATCTTGTATTTGTACACGGGATTTTTTTTTAAAGGTATATTACACTTTTAAATTTTGATGTTTATACTTTTTTTTATTAATGATTGTTTGTTTTATTATATTAGTTTTCTTTTATTCTGATTGATATATATTGTTTTTTTGCAACTCTATATCTTAATTTGGGTGTTATATAGTTTTCTTTTAATCTTTTTATAGAGCTGCCATCTTGAAATGGGGGTAATATTAGTATTAGATTATGCGCCTGCCGCTTGGCTTTTTTTCGAAGGGTGGGGGGAGGGGGTAGGGATCTTTTTTCACACTTTTGCTCTTTATTTTTTTGCTTTTAGTTTATCGGCCGACTTTAAATTATTAATATTGTTGAGGTGTCATGTTCTCCGGTTGCTCCTGAATCAATTTTCCTCCTTCCTGAATTGTGGGTTATGTGTCTTTTTAACCTTTTATGATACACACAACTAATATTAGTATGATGGATAAATCTGTTAACTTTATCTCCTGGAATACTAATGGTTTAAATCATCCGATTAAACGTAAAAAAATATTTAAAGTATTCCATAGACTGAATGCTAATATTATCTTTGCACAGGAGACCCATATCAGGAGGGAGGATAATCAACGTTTTTTTAGGTTCTGGAAGGGTCAACAATTTCACTCGAATTGTACCGCTAAAATTAGGGGTGTGTCTATTTTTATAGACCCCTCAATATCGTTTACACATCATGAAATTATTTCTGACCCACAGGGTAGATTTTTGTTGATAACTGGCTTACATTTTCATCGGAAAGTTGTTCTAGTTAATATCTATGCTCCAAACTTTGACTGCCCTGAATTTTTTAAACGTTTATTTATATGTTGATAATGGGTGGAGATTTTAATTGTTGTTTGAATCCTTCGATGGATAGATCTAAACCCATTTGTACTCTTCCGAACAGATCAGCCCTACTTATTAATTCGTTTATGGTTGATTCGGGAATTACAGAAATATGGCAGTTTTTGAACCCTAAAGATAAAGAATTTTCATTTTTTTCACATGTATATCATAGCTATTCTAGAATTGACTATTTTCTTATTGATCATCAGTTATTAACGGATGTTATTGATTGTAAATATGATTCTATTACTATTTCGGATCATGCACCTTTGAAGTTATCTATTAAGATTTTGGACTATTCCAATAATATCAGATCTTGGAGGCTTAACGCTACTTTGTTTCAAGACCCAGAATTTATCACCTATATAAAACAGCAAATTGACTTGTTTTTCTCAACAAACTGTACTGAAGAAATCGACAGAGGAATACTTTGGGACTCTTTTAAGGCTTTTATTCGTGGACAAATTATCTCATATTCTGCTGGTAAAAGAAAACAAAGATATTTAGATATTGCTTTATTAGTGGATAAAATCAAGGAAATTGATAAGATTTATTCCGTGACTCCTACCAAAGAACTTTATAAGAAGAGAGTTGAGCTTCAAATGGAACATAGTTTACTATTATCTTCTTCAATTGAAAATCAATTAATTAGGACCAGGGCTCAATTCTATATTCACAGTGATTGTACTGGTAAACTGTTAGCTAATCAATTAAAAGCTATCTCGACTAAGCAACAAACTATTAAAATTCGCAAACAAGACGGTAATTTAACTACTGATCATAAAGAAATTAATAATACCTTTCAAGATTTTTATAAATCTCTATATCAATCAGAATTTGATGGTGACCAGTCCATGATAGATAATTTTTTTAACAATTTGAATATTCCTAAACTGATTGATGAAGACCATAACCTGTTAGATGCTCCTATCTCTATGGTGGAAATAGGAGAGGCTATCTCATCAATGAATTCAGGGAAAGCTCCTGGTCCTGATGGTTATATAGTAGAATTTTTTAAAACTTTTTCTTCTTTGCTCTCTCCTTGGTTATGTGAAATTTTTAATGATGCGTTTGCTAAGAAGAGATTACCTCAATCTTTTTATGAAGCTAATATCTCTCTAATTCTTAAAAAAGATAAAGATCCTACTTTATGTACATCTTATCGCCCTATATCACTATTAAATGTAGATTCTAAGATTCTTACAAAAATTTTAGCTATTAGATTAGAAAAAGTACTATCACAGATTATTTCAGAAGATCAAACTGGTTTTATGAAGAATTGGTATTCCTTTTTTAATGTTAGAAAATTGATTAATATAATTCATACTTCACCACCCACAATCCCAGAATGTGTTATTTCATTAGATGCTGAAAAAGCTTTTGATAGAGTTGAATGGATATATTTATTTAATACATTGAGAAATTTTAATTTTAGTCCTAACTTTATATCATGGATTAAATTAATATATCATAAACCCGTTGCTTCTGTTCTTACAAATAACTATAGATCCTCTTTTTTTCAATTATCTCGTGGTAAGAGACAAGGCTGTCCTTTAAGTCCTTTATTATTTAATATTGCATTAGAACCTTTAGCTATTGCTATTCGTGAATCTCCTAATATTTTTGGTATTACCCGTAATGAGAAGTTATACAAATTATCACTTTATGCTGATTATTTGCTGTTATATATTTCTGACCCTGATAGATCTATTCCCGCTATTTTATCCTTGTTGGTTCAATTTGGTACTTTTTCTGGTTATAAACTAAATTTAGATAAGAGTGAATTATCTCCTTTAAATGCACAAACTTTATTGAGTGATAGGATACCATTTAAAGTTGTTACTGATAACTTTACCTATTTAGGTATAAAAATTACCAAGAAATATAAAGATTTATTTAGACTGAATTTTTTACCTATGCTTCATCAAATTCATCAACTTACTACAAGATGGTCTCCTTTGTTTTTATCATTAATTGGTCGGATTAATGCTATTAAAATGATGATTTTACCGAAATTTTTATACTTATTTCAAGCCTTACCAGTTTTTATTTCTAAATCTTTTTTTGATAACATTGATTCAAAAATTTCCTCATTTGTGTGGCAAAATAAAAACCCTAGGTTAAGTAAAAAGCAATTACAAAAATCTAAAAAAGATGGTGGTTTAGCTTTACCTAACTTTAGATTTTATTATTGGGCAAATAATATTCGTAATTTAATGTATTGGAAACTAGATTTGGATTCACCACTGTGCCCACAGTGGGTAAATTTGGAATGTAATGAGGTAAAGGGATATTCTCTATTCTCTGTTCTTGGTTCTTGTCTTCCTGCTGATTTAGTTAAATTTAATAAACAAATATCTAATCCTGTTATTAAACATACATTACGAATTTGGTTTCAATTTCATAAGTTTTTTACTTTGAAAAACTTTGTTCTTGATAGCCCTATCTTACTTAATTTCTTTTTCAAACCCTCTTGGACAGATCAAGCTTTTAACATATGGAAAAGGAAAGGTATAAAATGTTTTCGTGATCTCTTTTTTGAAGATACTTTGATGTCATTTGACCAACTTTCCAACAAATTTGAATTACCTAAATCTAATTTTTTCAGATATTTACAAATTAGAAATTTCTTACATAAAGTTTTACCATCTTTTCCTAATTCAACTTTGGTGGACTTTACAGATTTGATTTTTACCTTAAATCCTTGTCAGAAGGGATTAGTAGCTTTTATTTATAATATGATTATGAAGATACAACCAGAAATATCAGTTAGAATTAAACAAGAATGGGAAAAAGAACTTCGATATAATATATCAACAGATAAATGGGAAAAAATTTTGCAAATGGTTAATTCTTCTTCTATATGTGCTAAACATGCTTTAATACAATTTAAAATTGTACATAGAGCTCATATGTCTAAAGATAAACTTGCTCGATTCTATTCTCATATTAACCCTCAATGTGACAGATGTCATTCAGAAGTGGCCTCATTGACCCACATGTTTTGGTCATGTCCCACTTTACATAATTACTGGAATTTGGAATATAGATTTACAACCTCATTTTATTACTGCAATTTTTGGCATACCAAATGAAGATGGTAATCAGTTTTCCCCTTCAATCAGACGAATGATTGCTTTTGTAACATTAATGGCCAGAAGGTCTATATTACAAAATTGGAAAGAAGTAAATCCTCCTACCACATTTCAATGGCTTTCTCAAACTATTTCTTATCTGAGCCTGGAAAAAATTAGAAGCACTATTTTTGACTCATCAATTAAATTTGAAGAAACTTGGAGACCGTTTATTCGACATTTTCATATGAATTAATTTGGCCTTTTCCAGACCTTCTTTCTGCTTATTCATGTTCAGGTATGGAGTTCCGGAGTTTGTTGACTATCATATACTTGTAAACTATTATTATTGCCCATGTTAGTTTAGTTTAGTGTTTTATTTTTCTTAATATATACTTTTTTTCACATATTTTCAAATTTTTTTTTTCTCTTTTAATGGTTATTTTTGTTTTTTTTCATATATAATCATATGGACTTGATTGATTAAGGTATTTTTTTCTGCTGATGTTTAATAGGATATTGTTATCTTATTATCAACGTGATTTCAAGTCTATTGTATTCATAATTTACTCATTATTATGTTATGTTTTTTTTATATGTATATATGAAAACCAATAAAAAAATTGAAAAAGAAAGAAAAGAGAGGCTGTTTCCTCTGGCTAGTGTAGCTTTGCTGAATGGTCTCACAACAAAAGGTCAGCCATTTATGACTGGGATGAGAAATTCATGCATGTGCAAATCAATGCAATGTTCTGCCTCAGGGCTGTATATTCAGGCTCTCAAGTTTATTCATGATGGCAAAGACAGAATTTTAGACACTAATCAGAGTATACAGGGATAGACAGGAAATGGATAAAGTGCAAGATCACTATCTTACAGAACAGCAGAGTAGACACTGGAGGTCAATGTTACATTAGGCTGTTACACATCTATTGTCAGAGAAGTACTTGCATAAAAAGGTAAACCACCTCCATACGAGCAAGGACAGAAAACAGGGCAAAGTGAGTATACTTATTTATTCAGTAAGTTATGGGCCAAAGTATTTGGTGAGTACATTTCTAACTCTTGTGGCTTCAGTCTCATTGCTGTCTGTTCTGAAATTGTTAGGTTGCGTTCAAGAAAACAATGAAATGGCACACTGCCGTCTGACAGCGTTTCAGATTTCTCCGGTTACCCCATCCACAATGATCTGCCCGAGCAGCGTTTTCAAAATTACATACTTTGGCGAGCGTTTCTGAAAAGCTCCAGTTTCAAGGGACGAAAACGCAGTTTTAGTGTGGACGGAGGATAAAAATGAAGAGAAAAAGCTTCGGTTACAGATTTATCTGGTGTAGTATGGATGTAGCCTTAAAGAGCTATAGAGTAAATACTAGAAGATGGGACTAGCTCCCTGGGTAAAAAAGTTAGCATGGATTATTTGGCCAGAAAGGCACACTTCTGTGATGTAAAACCATGGCACATGAATACTCAACAGTAAAGGTAGTATTTTATAAATGGAGCTGTGATCTCAAAATAAAGATAGAAATGAAATATAATACTACATGGTTATTCTGAGTTTAACTGCATGTTAAAAGTACCAGTCATTACCTTTATTCTCAATTCCAGTGGAAAGCTTATGGTTCAAAGAGATATTACTGAGGGCCATGATTGCCAGCATCTGTTGATGACTGCCAGTGGAGCTGCTTCCATTTCCAATGCAGCTATACAGAATTGGACAAATATCACAAGATACCAACAACTCCGCTAAGCTTTTGTGATTAGAAACCAGCATAATGACAATTAGCAAGCCATCTTGCACCGCAGAGGAACATCTGGAAAGAATCATAAGGGTAAAATATGGTTGGGAAAAAATGTGCATTTACAAATATTAATTATTTCACCACCACTCCCACTTCCCAACACAAAATATCACTTTTACTGCCCTTTGAGAAAATTCAAAGATCAAAAGTCCTAATTAAATCACTGGTGTCACTGATCTGGCTGATCTCAAACAGGTATTACAAGGCTTGACAGGAGGAAAGTTGAAGAACAAAACTCTTAACATGTTCCTATTCCAAACATCATCCAGTAATTTCCACTAGAAACCTCGTGCATAATGTCCAGGGGCAAAAAAATGGTTCGGTCTTTCCAAATTAGAATAGCCAGAATAGTTGCAGAAAACACACTACTAGAAGATACACAAGGATTAAACCTGAAAGGCATTGTGATAGACAGATAAAAAGGCCAGGAACAAGCACATCTGGTGAAACTCTCCTTACCCACAGGTGTTCATCATTTTCGCTACAGCTGCAGGAATAACACTGAGCAGGCCTTGTGAATTCTGGGTGGAGGCTGAGCCAATACTGGCAAAGATTTCAAGGATGACCTGAGCATCAGCATCAGCAAGGTGAGGGCGAACACTTTTTGTGCGCATGTCATATTTGCTGGCTCCCGTCAGAATCTTCAGAGTCTGCAGAGACAAATTTGTGACAATTATTAAGCACAGCATCAAATAAATAAAATCTATAAAATGTACTTTCATTGACTTTGTGACCTTATTTCTTTCTACTAAAAATACTTCCTAGTCAATAAAGTACAATGCAAGAGTATACAATGTTGTCACAAAGGAACATGCACCCAATAAAGTTCTCATAGATATCAAATGTTATACTGGATAAAAATATCCAGAATTGTAGCACAACTTGAAGCAAATATTGGCCAAAAGCATCAGCAGAACTCCCCATGCCCACCAGAGTGCTGGTTGGGGGGCAGTTGATTGGGTGCTGTGGGGGGAAGGTAAGGCCTTAGTTTACAAACCCATCTGAAATATGACAGCTCTCAGTAATCACTGGACTGAACTCATTCAAGAAAGTGTGCTCACATCACTGGACTTTAACCTATGTTGATTCTGTACCACCTGAATCACAGCTACTGCACTATCAGCTACCCTTGCTGAATGAGGCATGGTGACATAACAGTTAGCAATGCTGCCTCACAACTCCGGTTTGATCCTGTCCACAGATGCTGTTCGTACATTGTTCAAGTGACTGTGTAGGTTTCTTCCAATTGCCCATGTCCCATCCTACATTCAGAAGATGTACTTATTGGTTTACTGACTATTGTAAATTGCCCCTAGGTATAGTAAGTAGCAAAATAATTACACAGGAAATCCAGTGTACATGTTCATGTGAGGAAGAAAGTTAAGGGTGGCAATGTGTGGAAACCTCAAACATCAAGAGCTACTGTAAATTTAGCCACAAAGGAAAAAGTATTTATAAGGTATAAGAAGCTGAAATTGGACAGGGCCTTTAACGAAAGTAAAAGAAGCCAGGAGATCAGGAGGGCTAAAAAAGACCATGAAATGTCTTTGGGAAGTAGAATTTATAAAAAAAAATCTGAAGGCATTTTACATCTATAGTGAAGATAAGTGGGTAGCTAGGGAAAGTGTGACAGCTGAAGGATAAAGGGAAGAATTTAGGCCATGAGCAGGTGGAAGTGGGTCAGGCACTAAATGAGTGTTTTGCATTGGTACTCACCGGGGGTTTTGATAACATGGAATTGAACTTGCCTCAATGGGTCCAAACAAATTGTAATTTTTCATCCTCTACATTTTTTTCACAATCTCAAGATACTACTGGACATTAAGAACAACAAGTACTGCAGGTCTACCCCAGGAGGAGTTGCTGGATAGAGATGGAGCTGGACTTCTGCGCACCATGTTGCAACCTGTTTCAGTCACCCATGGTAGCAGGCATCAGGCACCTTGAATGCAGAGGAACACTTTCATTTGGCTGTATTCATGTGTATGGTTGAATGATAATAAAACTTGAGCTTGGGAGAGGACACACAGGACAGAGAAAACAGAATACTGATAACTCTAGGGCATGTTGATATCAAGGAAGCGTTGGTACAGGCTCTCTTGAAGAACATTAAGGTAGATAAATTACCAGGGGCTGATGAGACTAATCCAAGTTGATTAAGATCCCAGAGGACTATCGCAGAACCAATGGTGTTACTCTATTTTAAAAAAGCAACAGAGGTAATCTATCAAATTATAAGCCAGTGAAACTCTTATCAAGTGGTAAGAAAAGTACATGAGAATTCTTCAGTGATAATGATTTAAATTGGTAAATTGGTTTAAAATTATCACATGCACCGAAGTACAGTAAAAAAATTTGTCTTGCATACTGTCTATACAGACCAATTCATAACAACAGTGCAATAAGGTAGCACAAGAGAAAACAGTAAGAGGGCAGAGTAAGGTGTAACACTGACAGAGAAAGTGCACCGCACACAGTAAATTGCAAGGTCATAACAAGGTACATTGTGAAGTCAAGAGTCCATCTTATATGACTACTGAACTACGGAATAGTCTCATAACAGCAAGACATCTGTCCTTCAACCTGGTGGCATGTGCTTCCTGATGGGAGGGGAGGTTGGTTTTCATGATGTGCTGAGCTGTGTCCACAACTTTCTGCAGTTTCTTGTGGTCACAGATAGAGCAGTTGCCATACAAAGCTGTGATATATCTGGACAGATACTTTCTATAGTGCATCAATAAAAATTGCTCAGGGTGAAAAGGGGAAAATGCCAAATTTCTTTAGCATCTGAGTAAGCAGGTGTATTTGTGAGCATTTCTGGCCATGGTGTCAAAGTGATTGAACCAGGACCGGCTATCGGTGATGTTCACTCCTAGGAAATTGTTCTGACTTAAAGACGGACTCAGGAACAAAACTCGTACATAACCCAGGGACTGCCTGTAACTTTGTTGCAAACCCTGATCAATTCTCGGCCTACCACGAGCAAATTCAAGACTACAACAACTTTGTATCCTCACATCCCACCATAATTTTTGCCATCATTTTGAATCTGGTATTCCCTTGATTGCTGGACCATCTGACTGTCATGAACTAATGTACATCTATCAAATCGGCTCTTAACCACCTTTGATCAAAAGAGCACCACCATAATGTCACCAACATAACCTTAAAGCTTAAATCTCTCATTTCATGAAAACTAGATTGATCACAAGGATAAATTGTAAACAAGATTATTTAAACAATTGGAGAGACAGAGAATGTAGACAAAAGAACAAAGAGATGTGAATGTAGGAGGCTGCCTTCCACCCCCAGAAAGAAAAGAAAAAGGAAAATCAAATAAGCTGAACCAAAATCTGATATAGGCAGAGAAATCAAGTTACTTTAAGTTCTAGAAATCAGTATTGAGTCTAGAAGGCTGCAACATTGCAGATGGAAAGTGTGATCCCATGCCTGAAGATTGTATTGTGCCTCATGCTACCGAGTACCGGTGGGTCCACAGATCAGATTGGGAGTAAAATGGAAAATTAAAGTGGCAGACAATGAGAAGCTCTAGATCCCCTTTGCAGACAGAATGCATAAAATAGTCATCTAATCCACATGGATTTCCCTGATGCACGGGAGACCATATTGTGAACATTGAATTCAGTACTCTAGATTGGAAGAAGAGCAAGTGGATTGCTACTTCACCTGGAAAAACTGTTCAAATCTCTGGGTTGTGGAAAGGGAAGAGGTGAAAGGACAAGTGTTGTATTGCCTTAAATTGTAAAAGTGTGGTAAGAAAGGGAATGTGGATGGAGGAAACAGAAAAATGCGCCAAAGAATTTCAAAGGGAACAATCCTTGCTGAATCTCTAACATAAAAATAAATAAAACTGGTGGCGGTTTGTCTGGTGGTGGAATCGCTTTGGAGGTGATGGAAATTGCAGAGAATGGTCTGTTGAATGCAGGGGTTCAGAGAATGAAGGTGAGGACCCAGGAAAGTTCTGTGAATAAAAATGAATGAGATGCCGTCAAGGCCTTTGTTAACAATGTTAAGAAAGAGGCCACAGTTCAGGAAGACATTGCAGAGGTACATTTATAGTTCATATTTCAGAAGAAGATTTATCTGTTTTGTTTTAAAATACTAATATCAAAATATAGTGTTGCAGTTAGGCAGAACACCAAAAAAAATGGCAAATCCCTTGAAGTTATCTAAATCATACACTCCTGTGCTTTTCCACTTAAAAAAAATAATGACAACAAAAATAAGGATTATGGGGATAATGCTGGAAAATGGCACCAAGGTAGAAGATCAGCAATGATCATAATAAACAATGGGGCAGGTTTGAAAGCAAAAACTGGCCTGCTTCAATTCCTATTTCTCAGAACTCCATCAGAACTAACAAACCCATCCAGTGCCAATGCAACAGAAACATTAGTTCACCCAAAACAGATTACTTAACAGTTTTTGATTGCAATAAATCAACAGTGTACTAAGTGAACAACATAAAGAATGCTCGTAACCTGTTGGTAGATTCCAAACAATTTTGAATGTCATTTCATAAGTTCAAGTTTTACAAATTTAGAGACCTGAAAATTATTGGTGACAGTACATTGCACTTTTAATGCATATAATAATGTCAGCTATTTCATGGGTGGATTTTTAAATTTATGGAGGATAGACCACTAATCCAAAGCAGCAACTCTTACATAGGCTGAGAGAGAAAACTGCTGCTTTGTTAGAAGTTGATGCTCATATTTTATTTTAAGTCAATCACCGTGTTCCTAGATGAGGAATTGCGGGGGTTCAGTATCCTTCAACAGAGGAAAGAGAACATTTTTTAAAAATGAATTAAATGTTTAACTTACTGCCAGAGCAGCTTGCTGGATGAGTGGAGAATTCTTGTGTTCTTGCATGCAGGACAGAATACTCTTAATTCCCCCCTCTGTAGCAAACAGTGCTCTCCAGTCATATCGTTGCATCAGAATATACAGTAGCTGCAAGCATGTGATGACCAAAGTTTTCTCCTTGGACAGATTGGTTAGTTCTTCCACCAGTAGTTTGATCAGCTTATCCCTTTGGTTTAGACTGGAATCCACTTTCAGAGGTAGCTTCTCTCGTGAACCATCCTCCTCCAACATCTTAGTGATGAACTTAAAACCTGCAACTTGCAAACTTATATCACAACTTGATTTCTTCATGATGTCTACAACATCCCCCATTTTCTCCAAATTTGTCTTACGTCCAGTCACTTTGGGGCAGTCAAACACTAAAAAAAACAAAAAATGTTTTAGTTTATAACAGTCTGACAACTCTCCATATTTCACTACCCGAATGATGAAATCACAAAATGAACTAACAGTTCATCACTCCATGCCGTCCATTGTTGCAGGAGAAAGAATATTGAGGCTAATAACTAGGTGATAGGGATATAGATTGTGCTGATGTTGTATAGGGAATAACAGACAACGTAGAGAGAATAGAGACAAGGAATGTAGCAGTGACAACACCCAAGTTCAGGAACTTACGTAATTATGTTATAGCATGTACCCAATGTAATAGAAAATTGGATTGGCTGTTAAGACCGGTTGATAATAATTTCATTCTGCAATCAAGACCTAATCTGCTACATAATTAAGTCTTCCTGTAACCACCTTTCTCTTATCAAAATGTAGTTTTTCTGGTAATCTAATCAACTGAGAATGTAAAAGCTGCACTTAATTCGTGCTCTGATAGAGCAGCTTTGACTGGTCTCCTGATGCATACCAGTTTTTAATAAATTGTCTGTTGTCTTGAACACCAACTTAGTGTGGCTTTCAGTTTGCTCCTATACCATCCGACTGAATAATGAATTATAATCAATAGTCTGTCACAATCTGTTGCTCAATTTTTCCAGAAACAAAGGACCACAGTTCAGGCTAGTGGACTATGCTGGCCACCGTGATTGAGAGAAAAAAACCTGATATTTACCCCCTATTTTACAATGGATACACTTACCTTTGAGCTTCTCATCAAGATCATCTGGTAACTCTAATTCTTCCATTCTGTCCATCTCTGCCTGCTGCCCAGCACTGATTTTGCTTGAAGTGGGTGCAGTGTTTGTCAGTACTGGAGGTACTTCTTTCTTGGCTTTCTTTGACTGAGAAACGGATAATCCAGAGGATGAGCCCATGGCAGGTTGGGATCCATACTCAACACTTGTTAATGAACTGGAGAGTGGGTCCTGATCCAGCACTTTCCTCTTCAAATAATGTTTGGTATAAACATGAGAACTCTCCAGGTCATTACGATAGGGCACTGGACAATATGGATTCAAGAAATGAAGCAGTTTCTGTGCTAGTTCCACAGGTACAGTCAATTGAATCAACACACTCTCATCCATTACTGAAATCTGTGAAGAAATCAAATGGGGTTGTCCAGATTATTAGCATCTGTTATTTTATATAGATATCTTTTTATTACAAGATTAATTATATTTCCTATCATTGTACACCATCTCATCACCATTTTGATTATTTAGATTATTGTTCTTTATTTCATCACTTTAAAACTACATATCTAGTTAACCACTTTGCCAGAGAAAGCCATTCTAGTATTTTGTAACAAGTAGTCTCAGGTGAATTAATTTTCTTTTTAAAAAAAAGTGGATAGTGAGAAAGAGGGGAAGACAGTGAGAACTTGACAATTCACAACAACCCCATTTCTGAACACGTTGCTGTCAATCTTTTACATTTAAAGCATGAGTGAAAACTAGATAAGGCTTGGTGAAATATTCTGTAAAACAGACTGCAAAAACTCATTTACTAAAGAACCAGGGTCAGAAAATAATGGTGAAATGCAAGGTAGACCAAAGTGGGAAAATCAAAGCAACAGAATTAAGATGATCACTATAGCCTGAAAATCAAAATCTGCCAGTGAAAAATAAAATAGAAAATACTGAAACATTTAGGTCATTAATATATTAAATCAGTTATAAAACATTAAATAACATGAAATCAAATCCAGATTACTTCGTTAATTCAATAAAGACCAGAGGACCTATTAGTGTGAAAATAAAATCACATTGACCATAAACACACCAAATAAGATGCCACTTGTGATGGCAGACGACCACTGTAACAGTAAAGGTTAGGCGCAAGACATCACAAAGATGACTAACAGTAATTACAAATGAGTGAGCCCATCTGTCCAATTTCTCATGCACCCAGAAATTTCATTTCCCCGATCATAAACACTGCAAGATTGGGTCTGTTTGAAGTTCATCTCTTGGGAGCAGAGATGCTTCAATAGTCAAATTAAACTTTACACCTCATTTTAAAGACCAGGAGAAGGAGTACACTCTCGAAGAATTCATATATTGCTAAACCCCATGAGTACAATCTACTCACTCACCTGATCTTCTAGACTCTGTCTGATGATTTCGACAGCCTCCTGTTGCTGTTTTGGCTCCAACTTCTTGATGAAGAAAAGTACTTCCCACCATTCTGAGCGTCTGAGAATAGAGGAATCTTCAGGAATGCTCTCCGACAGGTAAGGAAGAGAGTATAAGCCACCAGGTGGCTTATGGAAAAATGTCTGAGCCACTAAAATACAAACATGTCATGTAATATGCTGTCATCACAGAAGAAAACGAATCACATTTCAATATAATGATGATAATTCGCTTTTTCAAAAAATCCTTAGGGATGTGCCAGTTTTTAAAAGATCATATTCTTTGTTCTAGCATGAACTAAATTATCTACAATGATTCAAGCAAAACTGTTCACTACACAAAAAGTTCACATACTGAGGAATCCACAAAAAAAAGTGAAACTGCTAGATAGGCAGAACTATGTTAAGCAAAGTTCAAAAATAAGTTACAAGAACTTCATTGAAACACCAGTTTAGACATTAAAAACACAACCAGATTTTGAATCAAGTGAAAAAATAAAGTTCTCTTTCTTTTAGGATGTGCTCTTAATCTTCCAGACATCTACAGGGGTTTCACAACCAATAACTACGGTCACTTAGGCAGGCAAATGTAGTAATTAATTATAACACAGAAATGTATTACATATGTATATTTGGTTTCCACAGGTTCCTAAAAGCCTAATGGAGGCAGACTTGCCCACTTTAAGACCACAAAATCTTTCCCGACTTTCAGAATGTCAAATCTGAAAGCCAGTCAGTTACATGAAGCACCATGTACTCATCTCTAATTGATACAGATTTCCAGACACGAAGGTATTGCCTTATATCTAACACTTCAAAGGTCATACTGCAACTTCACAGCATGGTTTAAATGACAATTCAATACTGTAAAACAGTGTTAGACAAGTGATATTAAATAGGACTAGAGCAACACACACAAAATGCTGGAGGGTTTCACCTATCACCTTATGTTTCTCCCCTCCCCCCCATACCTTTTAAAACTACTCATCTTTTTTTACCTCTAATCCTGCCAAAGGGTCTCGGCCTGAAACGTCAACTGTACCTTTTCTATAGATGCTGCCTGGCCTGCAGAGTTCCTCCAGCATTTTATGTCTGTTGCTTGGATTTCCATCACCTGCAGATTCTCTACTTTTAAATAGGATTTGCTTATACATATCCTAATTAGCACCAAGTTCACAAGGTAGAATGAAAACAGATGGCTAGGAATATTCTTGGCTGAAGTCAGCTAAGGCATAGATAGCAATTTCAACCACAGCTGACGTGTATGGTGATAAAAGCAGAAATAGGTGGTTTTGAAATAGTGTCAATCAAAATTTCAGACGTCCATTAAGTTTCAGACCAATTACAACAAGTCAGTTGTAAATAATCAGGTTTGACTTGAGGCTATAGCCAGGATGAGTGACAGGATTTGTGATGAGACTAAAAATAATCATTTCAATCCTCTAATATTAACTTAGAGGAAACTTCTAATTATCGAGTATCCATGTCAACAAAAACAGAAAACAGAATTGGTGGAGGGAATGAAAAGAGTTTAAGTAAAGCTGTGCATTCTCCTGCACATGGAAATGGATGCTTTGCTTTTGAATAATGCCAAGAGGCAGCATCTAACTGCTAAATAAGACAGAGCCAAGGATAGATCCTTGGATGACACAGAAGATAGTAGTATAAGAAAAGATGCAATTTTCAGGGACTCTTTGACTGCTAGTGTCCCTTTCTAATCATTTTTGGCCAGCTTCTCTCTCATGCCTCTGTAATTCGTTACTCCACTGTAATACAGTTGGCCCTCCCTATCCGCGGATTCCGCATGCGCGGATTCAACCAACTGCGGATCGGAAAAACCCAGAAGTTCTCTCTCCAGCACTCTTTATTTGAGCATGTACAGACTATTTTTTTTCTTGTCATTATTCCCTAAACAATACAGTATAACAACTATTTACATAGCGCTTACATTGTATTAGGTATTATAAGTAATCTAGAAATTACTTAAGTACAGGCAATCCCCGGGTTATGAATGAGTTCCGTTCCTGAGTCTGTCTTTAAGTCGAATTTGAAGTCGGAACAAGTACATCCAGTATTACTTAGCGTCAGTTAGTCAAACGTTTTTCTTTGGATATAGTACATATTTTACCTTTCTATGCATATAAAAAAACTTAAGAAACATATGCATTCCAATAATTAAACCACTGCGTTGCTTAGTAATAATTGTAGCTTTCATCGGGGCAGGGCCTTTCACATGCTCCATTAAAATTTTTTCCAATCGTTGACCAACTGTAGCCTAACGCTTTTTCAATGACCGATGGTGTTTCACTTCTTTCCGATCGCTTTATTACATCCACCTTATTTTCAATCGTGATCGTGATTACTTTCGTGAACAGAAACACTGTGGATTCAGAGCTGTACCGCCAGGTCCTAACGTCCACCGCACTGAGCATGTTAAATAAAGTCTGGGGTTCCGCTGGGTCCTAAAGACCACCACACTGAGACAGGTTAAATAAGGGACTTGAGCATCCGCGATTTTTAGTATCCGCGGGGGGTCTCGGAACCAATCCCCCGCGGATAAGGAGGGCCGACTGTACTGATACATCTGACCATCTGCAGAGTGAATTCGATCATAGATCTAAAGTTCTTTTAGTTAAGCTCCCAAATCAAATCTGATTCATTATACAACACCCCATCCAGAATTGTCTTTTCCCACGTAGGCTCAACTACAAGCTGCTCTAAAAAGTCATCTCACAAGCATTCTACAAATTCCATCTCTTGGGATCCAGTATCAACCGATTAACCAATGTGCCTGCATATTGGAATCCCCCGTGACTATCATTATCCTTATTATGTGTCTTTTCTATCTCGTGTTGTAATTTGTATATCATATCTTGGCTACTGTTCAGAGGCCTGCATATAATTCACATCAGGGTCTTTTTACTATTGCGCTTTCTTAACTCTAACCACAAGGATTCTATGCCTTCCAATCCTACGTCACCTCTAAGAATTTGATTTCATTTTTTACCAACACAGCCACCACACTCCCTCTGCCTACCTGCCTGTCCTTTCAATATAATGTGTATCGTTGGATGTTAAGCTCCCAGCTGTAGTCATCTTTCAGCCACAACCCAGTGACGCCCACAATGTCAAATCTGCAAATCTCTAACTGCACTACAAGATCATCCACTTTATTCCATATAAAGTGCTCAGGTTTTCTAAAACAATATGTAGATAGGCCTACAAGAGGAGAGGCAATACTTGATCTGGTGTTGGGAAATGAACCTGGACAGGTGTCAGATCTCTCAGTGAGAGAGCATTTTGGAGGTAGTGATCATAACTCCTCCTCCTTTACCACAGCTCTGGAGAAGGATAGGAGCAGACAATTTGGGAAAACATTTAATTGGGTAGGCAGAAATATGATGCTATTAGGCAGGAACTTGGGATCATAAATTGGGAGCAGGTGTTCTCAGGGAAATGCACGGCAGAAATATTGCAAATTTTTAGGGAACATTTGCATGGCATTCTGCAGAGGTATGTTCCATTGAGGCAGGGAAAGTATGATTGGGTAAAAGAACCATGGCATACAAAGGACATAGAAAATCTAGTTAAAAGAAACAAAAGGTTCAAGAAACTAGGTACTGTTACAGCTCTAGAAAATTACAGGGTTGCCAGGAAGGAGCTTAAGATTGAAATAAGAAGAGCTAGAAGAGGCCATGAGTAGGCCTTGGCAAGCAGAATTATGGAAAACCCCGAGACATTCTACAAGTACGTGAAGAGCAAAGAGGATGAGCCATGTGAGAATAGGATCGATCAGGTGCGACAGTGGAAATCTGTACACGGAGTCGGAGGAGGTAGTGAAGATACTTAATGAATACTTTGCTTCAGTTTTCACCAGGGAAAAGGACCCTGGTAATTGTGAGGATGACTTACAGAGGACTATATCACTTGAGCATATAGCCATTAAAAAAGAGAACGTGCTGGAGCTTTTGAAAAGCACGAGGTTAGATAAAGTGACAGGACCAGACGAAATATACCCTAGACTACTGTGGGAAGTGAGAGAGGAGATTGCTGAGCCTCTGGCAATGATCTTTACATTATTATGTTACGTACCCCATAACTGGGTGTCTTACCAGCAAAAATAGAAGTGTCCGTTGGAGTCTGATGATACTATTTTCAACAATATTTATTAGCAAAAATATACAAAATAATATCAATGCGAATATACAGAGAATATACGTTAGCAATACTAAACCTAAAAGTGCAGGTATAATAATAATCACTAATGAAACAAGCTCTATCGCTGTCTAGGGGATAATGAATTGTCAGATGGAAATTCAGTTCCGTTCATGCAGGCTGCGGTAGTTGTTTGTCGATGTGTTGCAATTGTTGGGGGGGGGGGGGAAGAGGGAGAGGGAGGGAGAGAGAGAGAGGGAGAGAGGGAGAGAGGGAGAGAGGGACAGAGGGAGAGAGGGAGAGAGGGAGAGAGGGAGGGAGAGAGAGAGAGAGAGAGAGAGAGAGAGAGAGAGAAAACGTGTGAACAGTAACAGCTATTTTCTTGCCAACCTTCCTTTACGATTTTGATCCGTCGATGCGTTGTTGTTGTGGTCATTCATGTATGACCCCTTTGTCTTTTAGCTAGACCGTTCTTCCATGGTGGACTCGTCACCCAGGCAAGGGTGGACACACACACAAGCCCTCACCGGTCGCGCTATAAACACTGTGAGTTAAAATTTGCCGACCCTTCGTTCAGTCTCCGATCTCCCACCCTGTCTCGTGGGGGTTCTGATGCTCACTAGCATTTCTCCTGGTGCATCTGAGGGGAGTTACCCCGACCTCACTTCTATCCCCACTCATGGGGTCTCAGGTGTCAATCAGGTTGGGATGATGTAACACCTCGAACCAGCCCACCCTGGTTGCCCCCTGAGGGGTTTCAATGAATAGAACAGTACCAAGTAAACAATCCTTCTCCAAAAGACAATAGCAGTAATCAATGGTTCTGCTCCTCTTTTGTTCTGCTCTCTCTCTCATTAACTTTCATGAGCAAGGATGTCCTTTTGCATTTGTACAGGGCCCTGGTTGGACCACACCTGGAATATTGTGTACAGTTTTGGTCTCCAGGTTTAAGGAAGGACATTCTGGCAATTGAGGAAGTGCAGCGTAGATTCACTAGGTTGATTCCTGGGATAGAAGGGCTGTCTTATGCAGAGAGATTAGAGAGATTGGGCTTGTACACAGTGGAATTGAGGAGATTGAGAGGGGATCTGATTGAAACGTTTAAGATAATTAAAGGATTTGATAGGATTGAGGCAGGAAATATGTTCCAGATGTTGGGAGAGTCCAGTACCAGGGGGCATGGATTGAGAATAAGAGGTCAGTTATTTAAAACAGAGTTGAGGAAGAGTTTCTTCTCCCGGAGAGTTGTGGAGGTGTGGAATGCACTGCCTCGGAAGACGGTGGAAGCCAATTCTCTGGATGCTTTCAAGAAGGAGCTAGATAGATATCTGATGGATAGGGGAATCAAGGGATATGGGAACAAGGCAGGGACTGGGTATTGATAGTGAATGATCAGCCATGATCTCAGAATGGCGGTGCAGACTCGAGGGGCCGAATGGTCTACTTCTGCACCTATTGTCTATTGTCTATGAGCTGTTATCAATAACAACTGCCCTGGCAGCTTTCCTTTGTCTCTCTTACTTCCTTTTTAACAGCATCGAAATAGTAGCGATTTGTGATTCTCCAAAAAGGGGGGGGGGGGGGCATGGGCAACTCTGCACCCTTCTGCCCATCAGAGTTGTTCATCCTTCGTAACACGCCCATCCTTCTAATAATTTTCACCAAAGGGGAAAATTAACTAATAGAGTCTTCCAGAATTACAGAATCTAACACAATACAAAAGAGTTTTTAACTACAGAGTAATACAGATATACATTCAACTTAGCATCTAAACAGTTAGTGATTACATTGTCACTTCCTTTAATATCTTAATATCTTGTACCTTAATAAATTCCTGTAGCATCAGACTCCAATTAAATAACCATGTTTTTATTCCTTTTCTTCAGCAAAAACAAAACTAAAGGGTTGTGATCTTAAGTATATATTACAAAATGTGAACCAATACATGTGTGATTATTCTGTAGTACATTACAAAAGTTTATGCAAATACTAATCTTTATTTTACTTTTAAACTTAACAGTCAATCTTCCATGGAGTTGTCTTTATTATTTACATGCTTTGTCGAAATCCCTCAAAACCAGATCCTGTTATTTAAAGTGGCATTTTGTCAACCTTGGCCTCTTTTCCATTTAACTCTCACGTGGTTAGCTTGCTCCAGTGTGGAATAGGCTTTCACATACTCCCTTCATAGGAGTTATTTTATCAACAATGTTTTCCAAACTTAGCCCATCTTCTGAACTTCCACACAATTCTTTATTTTTAAGCAAGTCATTAGTTTTATCTTCAGGACCCTTCGTTCTATTAGTTTTCAGTTTAACATCTGCAAGTTGTTTACCTTTAAATTCCAAAACTAACTGTAATTGATTCACAGGCATCTTGTTAACAAGCCATTGTTCCTTCAGCCTGGTTACTGCTTCTGAAACCAATCCAGACTTTAAATTTTCTTTATTCAATTTAGGAACTACACTTTTCCCTTCTCCTTCAATAATAATATTCACATCACCAGCTCCCATCTCCTCACTAACTTTTAACACACCTTCTAACACAAACAACTGAGAATTCTCACTTTCCACTGGCACCAAGGTTAACCCTTTCTTCACTGAATCAAGTCCATCTGACCCAAAAGGACTGGATTCCTTTTCAACTAAATCAGATACCTCAGACTTTTCCTGAGTTTCATTACTAGGTTCAGTACCATGTGCATCCACATCTTGAACACACTCAAACGACCCATCTGCATCTTCCAGGCTTTCAATACCCATCCCCTCTTCAAATTCTAAATTCCCCTGATCCTCCCAGTTACTCTCTGGGCAACTCCCATCAGAAGTAAACTCAACCCTGCGGGTTAAAACAATTTCATCTGCCAACCCAGCAGACTCCTTCAAGGTAACGGCATCCTTTTCATCTAGGATTGCCCTTATATCATTATCAGGAACACATTTCAATTTTTCAACTTCCTCAAACAGTTCCGTCAAGCCAGACAGATCATCCATGTCCAACCCTGGACCTTCTAACTGCCTTATCTGGTTCTCATCTTTACTCTGTGCCTCTATAAATTCCCTCTTGGCTAAGGGTAGGCCTACCTCCTCTTCTTTACTCTCTTTCACCTCCCTATTCTCCGTTTTACCATCCCCTAACCCCTCTTGGTACAGGGTCGGTAGAAACGTCTCAGCCAAATCGACACTGGACTGATTTAAACTGGTCTCGTTCTCAGCTGCCTTTCCCGATATGCTGCGAGTGATCGTGCATGCGAGATAGATCTTGGAATCTAGGGGCGGGTCCTCAACACTTACAGGCTTGCTCGTCAGCTTCACGGCTGAACACACCTCACCCCCTGCTAAATCATTACCAAGAAGGACGTCCCCGCTGTCTCTTGGTAATTCTGACCGTACCCCTATTTCAACTGGTCCAGTTACCAGATCACAATTTATAATGGTCCCATGCAAAGGTACAGCTTCTGTCCCTTTTCCTATGCCTCTCAAAACTACCTCTCCAGTCTCAGGACCAAAATCTAGTACCTTACTGAGAATCAATGACTGCTCAGCTCCAGTATCTCTCCAGATCCTCACTGGAACTGGGGTTTCTCCCTTTTTCACAGACACGGTCCCTTCTGAAATAAATTTCTCACGCCCCTCTCATATTTTATCTACCTGGGCCTTTCTCGTCGATTTGCTGATCGACACAATACACCCTGTAGGGACTGCTGCGTTCCCTTTTCCTGTCTCCTTCCTCGGAGCAAAGCACTTAGATGCAATATGACCAATCTTTCCACAATTAAAACAGGTCAAGCCAGGAACCCTCCTGCCAGCCTGCCTTTCTTCCTCCTTACCCTTACCACTAGCTCCCGGCTTATTTTCTACCTCAGCCGGCGGGCTTTCTCTACCATCCCTACGGTCTTTCTGGTAACTCTTATTCGAGGAAAACTTTGTCTTGTGGGTTAGGGCATATTCATCAGCAAACCTGGCAAATTCTGATATAGACTTATTCTGCTTCTCGTTCAAATACATCTGGATATCATCCGAAACACAACCTTTAAATTCCTCAATCAGAATTAACTCTCTGAAACGCCAGAAATCCTATTCCACCTTTTCTGCTGCACACCAACGATCCAAGAGCACACCCTTCTCATAGGCAAACTCTGCATATGTCTGATTCCACACTTTCTTTAAATCTCTGAACTTCTGTCTATATGCCTGAGGTACCAACTCATAGGCCCGGAGGATAGCCTGTTTTACTTAGTCATAATTCTCAGACTTCTCCACAGACAACGTCGCATATGCCCGTTGTGCCTTCCCTTTTAACACACTTTGTAACAACGCCACCCACTGATCTCTGGGCCACTTCTGATTCACTGCCACCTTTTCAAAATGCAAGAAATAACTATCAACATCTGTCTCCTCGAAAGGAGGTACTAACCTAAACTCCCTACTAACATTAAATTTCTCCTCTCGGTCTGCCCCTGGGACTCTTCTCTCTCGCTTTAACTTCTCCATTTCTAGCTCATGCTGCCTCTGTTTCTCCTTCTCCTCATACTCCCTCTGTTTTTCAGCTCTTTCCTTTGCTTCCAGCTGTTTTAACCTAAATTCAAGCTCCCTCTGTTTATCTTTCTCCTGTACCTGGAGCTCAAACTCCCTTTTCTTCTGTTCCAACCTTAATTTTTCCAACTCTAACTGAGCCGTCCCAATAGCTGGTATCTTTTCAGGGATATGTTCCAATACCTCAGCTGAAAACACATCCTTCTCAATATAATACTGAGTTATGGCCCTCCGCATCTCCCACTTTTTCATTAACGACTTCACCTCTGTGAGATGTAATCCTTTCGCAATATTTACCAAGTCCGTCTTTGTGGCATCCTCTAGCGCCTTCAAAGTCGGGTTTTGTGTAAATTCGTCTACGTCCATCTTTGCTGGTTTCCTGTCTGGTTACCCACGCAACCAGATCAAAGTCTGGACTTATAGCCCGATTCACTGGCCCTCAAATTTGGTATCAAATCCCGAGACGAGGCCCCAATTTGTTACGTACCCTGTAACTGGGTGTCGTACCAGCAAAAATAGAAGTGTCCGTTGGAGTCTGATGATACTATTTTCAACAATATTTATTAGCAAAAATATACAAAATAATATCAATGCGAATATACAGAGAATATATGTTAACAATACTAAACCTAAAAGTGCAGGTATAATAATAATCACTAATGAAACAAGCTCTATCGTTGTCTAGGGGATAATGATTTGTCAGATGGAAATTCAGTTCAGTTCATGCAGGCTGCGGTAGTTGTTTGTCGATGTGTTGCAATTGTTGGGGAGAGAGAGAGAGAAAGAGAGAGAGAAAACGTGTGAACAGTAACAGCTATTTTCTTGCCAACCTTCCTTTACGATTTTGATCCGTCGATGCATTGTTGTTGTGGTCATTCACGTATGACCCCTCTGTCCTTTAGCTAGACCGTTCTTCCATGGTGGACTCGTCACCCAGGCAAGGGTGGACACACACACAAGCCCCCACCGGTCGCGCTATAAACACTGTGAGTTAAAATTTGCCGACCCTTCGTTCGGTCTCCGATCTCCCACCCTGTCTCACGGGGGTTCTGATGCTCACTAGCGTTTCTCCTGGTGCGTCTGAGGGGTGTTACCCCAGACCTCACTTCTATCCCCACTCACGGGGTCTCAGGTGTCAATCAGGTTGGGATGATGTAACCCCTCGAACCAGCCCACTCTGGTTGCCCCCTGAGGGGTTTCAATGAATAGAACAGTACCAAGTAAACAATCCTTCTCCAAAAGACAATAGCAGTAATCAATGGTTCCGCTCCTCTTTTGTTAGCTGTGTCTCTCTCTCATTAACTTTCATGAGCTGTTATCAGTAACAACTGCCCTGGCAGCTTTCCTTTGTCTCTCTTACTTCCTTGATAACAGCATCGAAATAGTAGCGATTTGTGATTCTCAAAAAAGGGGGGGGGGGGCATGGGCAACTCTGCACCCTTCTGCCCGGCAGAGTTGTTCATCCTTCGTAACAATTAATAGGGACGGGAAAATTAGAGGGTTGCAAATGTTGCTCCCTTGTTCAAGAAAGGAAGTAGAGATAACCAGAAAATTACAGAACAATGAGTCTTACTTCAGTGGCTGACAAATTGTTGGAGAAGATCCTGAGAGGCACGAATCATGGCTTTTGAGGAGACATAATTTGATTAAGGATAGTCAGCATGGCTTATCAAGGGCAGATCTTACCTTACGAGCCTGATTGAATTCTTTGAGGATGTAACAAAACATATTGATGAAGGTAGAGTAGTGGATTTAATGTATATGGATTTCAGTAAGGCATTTGATAAGGTTCACCATGCAAGGCTCATTCAGAAAGTAAGGAGGCATGGCATCCGAGGAGACCTTGCTTTGTGGATTCAGAACTGACTTGCACATAGAAGGCAAGTGGTGGTTGCAGATGGTTCATAAAACTGCACGGAGGTCAGTGACTAATGGTGTTCTGCAGAGGTTTTTATAAATGATCCAGATGAAGTAACAGATGGGTGAGTTAGTAAGTTTGCTGATGACACAAAGGTTAAGGGTGTAGTGGATAGTCTGGAGGAATGTCAGAGCTTACAGGTAGACATCGATAGGTTGCAAAACTGGGCTGAGAAGTGGCAGATGGAGTTCAACACAGATAAATGTGAAGTGGTTCATTTTGGTTCAAATTTAAAGGCAGAATATTAATGGTAAGACTTGGCAACGTGGAGGATCATAGAGATCTTGGAGTCCATGTCCATAGGACACTCAAAGCTGCTGTGCAGGTTGACAATGTTGTTAAGAAAGCATATGGTTTGTTGGCATTCATCAACCGTGGGACTGGGTTCAAGAGCCATGAGGTAATGTTACAGTCACATAGGACCTTGTTTAGATCCAGTTCAGGTTCAGTTCCAGTCACCTCACAACAGGAAAGATGTGGATACTATAGAGAGAGTGCAGAGGAGTTTGCCTGGATTGGAGAGCGTGCCTTATGAGAATAGGTTGAGTGATACTTGGTCTTTTCTCCTTAGTGACAGCGAATGAGAGGTGACCTGATAGAGGTGTTTCAGATGAGGGACATTGATTGTGCAAATAGCCAGAGGCTTTTTCCCAAGGCCAAAATAGCTAACATGAGGGGGCATAATTTTAAAGGTGCTTGGAAGTAGGTACAGAGGGGATGTCAGGGGTAAGTTTTCCACACAGCGTAAAGGGTGTATAGAATGCACTGACAGCAACGGTGGTGAAGGCGGATATAACAGGGTCTTTTAAGAGATTCTTAGATAGGTACATGAAGCTTAGAAAAATAGAGGGCTATGCGGTAGGGAAATTCTAGGGAGTTTCTAGAGTACAACATTGTGTTCAAAGGGGCACATGGTTGGCACCTCGTTGCGGGCCAAAGGGCCTGTAATGTGCTGTAGATATCTCTGTTCTATATACTGCATGCATTTAAAATGTAACACCTTCAGTCCAGTATCTGATTTTACCCCCATGTTACATTTCAACTCATCACACTGACCGCAATTTTGCCCTAATATCTGCCTGTCCTTCTTCACAATCTCACTACACATCAACTTGTATACCAAATGCCCCATCCTCAGCCTTATCACACTGGTTTCTAACCCTCTGCCAAATTAGTTTAAACCCTCCCCATCAGCTCTAGCAAACCTGTCCACAAGGATATTGGTCCACCTCAGGTTGAGGTGTGACCTGTCATACTTGTGTCAGAAGAGATTCCAATGACCAAAAAAATCTGAAACCCTGCACCATGCACAAGTTCCTCACTCAGACAATCATCTGTAGTAGCATTCTGTTCAACCCTGACTCACATGTGATCCTGGGAGTAATCTAGATTACTACTTTGGAGGTCCTGCTCTTCAGCTTCTTCCCCAATTCCCTATACCCTCTACACATAGCCTCTTTCCCCTTCCTACCCATGTCACTGGTGCCAATGTACACCCTCCCCTTGGGAATCTTCTGCAGCTGCTCCACGACATCCTGGACCCTAGCATCTAGGAGGAAACACACAATCCTGGCATTTCTTTTGCAACCACAGGTTCTCCTGTCCGTCCCCCGGAGTACTGAGTCGTTCCACTATTGCTCTGCCTGACTTTACCCTTGCCTGCTGAGCTTCAGTCTGGCCACAGTACTACTGGCTGCCACATCATGATAGAGCATCCCTCACCCCACCAGTATCAAAAGGGGTATACTTGCTGCTGAGGGGAATATCCACAGGGGAACTCTGCACTGACTGCTTTCTCTCCTACTTCTCTTGTGGTCACCCATCTACTATCTGAAGCCTGCACCCTGGGTGTGACCACCTCTGTAAAAGGCTCATCTATGAGGTTTTCAGGTCCTGAGTACATAGAAGCTCCAGCTCCTTGACCTTGTTAGTCAGGAGCTGCTCTCGGATGCAATTATCAGAAAGACTGTCAGGGTACACTGAAATCCTTAATCTCACAGGAGGAGCATTACACTTCTAATACCTCTCACTTCCCAAGCTTACGTTCAAGCCTGCGACTGACTGTTCTTGCCTAAACCTGTTGAGCCAAAGCCTGACCACTTTAACACCATCCATTCTGCTTACACCCCACTTCTTTTTGTTGTACTTCCAAATGCTTAAGAGATTATTATTACAGCTCACCAAAAAGTTCTAAAAGGCCACAGTTCTTTTTAAATCTGATATGTGAAGTCCACAAGGAACAGTCTCCAACTCACTCTATGATCTCCCATTGTGCAAACAAGTTTTGAAAACACGGACTGGAACATGTTCCAGGAGGTGACTACTTACAACCATCATATTAACATCGATGAATATGCAAGATCTGTGACTGGCTATATAGAGAAGTGCATTGAGAACATCATCATTATAAAACAAAAGCTATGGCTGACAGCAGAGGTCAAGGTACAGCTGAGAGATCAGGATGCTGCCTTCAAATTGGGGGCTAAGACAGCTCTCAGGTCAGCAAGAGCTGCGCTTTTCCCACATCATTAGGAAGGCAAAGTGGGATTATTCACAGAGAATATATAGGCATTTCTGTGACACCAGATATAGGGTATGGAAAAGAATTCAGTCCATAATACACTACAAGACTGGGGTGGCACAGTAGTGTTATAGTTAGCACAATGCTTTACAGTACCAATGACCTGGGTTTGATTACTGCCACTGCCTGTAAGGAGTTAGCACATTCCCCCTATGATCGTGTGGGTTTCTCCCACAGTCCAAAGACGTACCAGTTGGTAGGTTAATTGATCATTGTAAATTGTCCCAAGACTTGGCTCAGATTAAATTGAGGGATCGCTGGGCAATATGGCTCAAAAGGCCAGAAGAGCCCTATTCCATGCTGTATCTCAATAAATAAAGTACATTGTGTGTGGTAACAACAGTGACACTTCTCTTCCTGAGAGGCCAAATGTCTTTTACACTCAGTTTGATGCATGTATTGAAGTGCCAACAAGGAAGACCTGCCTTCTCCACCACACCCCCACCCCAAGGAGCAGACACTCCATTTGGCTGCAGCTGATATGAGGAAGACCCAAGCCAAGGTCACCCCATGTAAAGCTGTAGGACATGATAACTAATGTTCTAACTGACATCTTCAACATCTCTCTGGAACAGTCCACTGTCTCCTCGCGCTTCAAGGTGGTCACCGTCATCCTCGTGCCCAAGAGGGCAGCAGAACCCTGCCTCAATGTCTACCCAGTGGCAATGACCTCAAAAACAATGCAGTGCCTTAAGCACCTGGTTATGGATCCCATTAAAACCCATCTTCTTGCTGCCTTGGACCCTTTCCAATCACAAACAAGAGAAAATCTGCAAATGCTGCAAATACAAGTTACACACAGAAAATACTGGAGGAATTCAGCAGGCCAGCAAAAATCAAGGAAATGAGTAGTTGATGTTTCATGCCAAGACCCTCCATCAGAACTGGAGAGAAAAAAGATGAGTCATAGTACTGGCTACACACTTTGCATGCGTCCCAGGTACACCTGACTTTTCAGCAGCTACGTGGAACAGTCTATGTTCCAAGCCTACATTGGTACCACTCCCCAACTTTTCATATGCTACATCAATTGCACTGCTGCCGCTTTCTGCACCTATGCAGAGCTCATCGACTTCGTCAACTTTGCCTCCAACTTCCACCCTGCCCTCAAATTTATCTGGTCCATTTCTTTCACCTCCTTCCCCTTTCTCGATCTCTCTCTACCTCTGGAGACAGCTTATCTGCTGAAGTCTGTTACAAATCCACTGGCTCACACAGCTACTTGGACTCTACTTCTTCCCTCACCTCCTCTCCCACACAGTTAATTGTAAAAATGCCATCCACTTCCCTCAATTCCTCTGTCTCCACTGCTTCTGCACTAAGGTTGAGGCTTTTCATTGCTGAACTCAAGAGATATCCTCCTTCTTCAAAGAAAGAAGCTTCTCTTCCTCCACCACCAATGCCGCCCTCATCTCTTCCATTTTGCACACATTAGCCCTCAACCATTCTCCTGCCAACCCACCAGGGACAGGGTTCCTCACCCTCAGCTTATCACCCTACCAGACTCTGCATCCAGCACATACATCTCCAGAACTTCTGTCATCTCCAATGGGATCCCACCCACCAAGCACATCTATCCACCACCCACCTCCCACTTTCTGCTTTCCACAGGGATCACTCCCTATGCAACTTCTGTGTCTATTCGACTCTCCCTGCTGATCTCACTCCTGGCACTTAGCCTTATAAGCAGAACAAGAGCTACCCCTGCCCCTACACCTCCTCCCTCATTACCATTCAGGGCCCCAAACAGTCCTTCCAGGTGAAACAACATTTCACCTGTGAGTCTGTTGAGGTCATCTACTGTATCCAGAGCTGCCAGTGTGGAGTCCTGTATATTAGAGAGACCCGACATAGATTGGGAGACTGCTTTATTGAGCACCTACACTCTGTCCACCAGTAAAAGCAGAATCTCCCAATGGCAATACATTTTAATTCCACTTCCCATTCCCATACCGACAAGTCAGTCTATGGCCTCCTCTACTGTCGCAATGAGGCCACACTCAGGTTGGATGAGAAACACCTTATATTCCATATGGGTAGCCTCCTACCTGATGGCATGAACATCGATTTCTCAAATTTCCCCAGCAATGCCTCCCCCCCCCCAATTCCCCTCTCTCATCTTACCTCCTTACCTGCCTATCACCTCTGGTGCTCCTCCTCTTTCTTTCATGGCCTTCTGTCCTCTCCAGCCTTGTACCTCTTTCCCCAATCAACTTTACACCTCCTTTCTTCATCCCTCCCAGCTTCACCTATCACCTTGACATTCTTCCTCCCCTCCCTTCACTTTGACTCAATCTTTTTCTCCATTCCTGATGAACGGTCTCAGCCTGAAATGTCTACAGTACGCTTTTCCTTAGATGCTCCCTAGCTGCTGAGTTCCTCTAGCATTTTGTCTGTGTTGCTTGAACCCTTTCCAGTTCACTTATTGCTCAAATCGGTCCACTGATGATGCCATAATCTCTGAAACTCCACTCTGAACTATCCCACCTAGAAAATGGTGCCTCATATACCAGGATGCTGTTTATTGACTTCAGCTCGGCATTTAATACAATCATCCCTAAGAAGCTGATCTCCCTAGGGCAGTAGTCCCCAACCACCGGACCGCGGACCGGTACTGGGCCACAAAGCATGTGCTACCAGACTGCGAGGAAACGATATGATTTGGTGATATGAAACAATATCAGTCTGCTGCATCTTTCCTCATTCCCTGTCGCGCCCATCTGTTAAACTTGAACGCATTCAAGTCACACCTCAACCTGAGGCATTGAAACCCTCAAACTGCTTTGGCACCTTGAGTCCAAGCACCTTGCACTTAAAGACAAACCTGTTGAGTTTTGAGCAAAAAAAAGATGTGAGCAAGCAGGACAGAAGCAAGTGCTGGGAGCCACAAAAACTAAATTGCGGAACAGACTGGACATAAGGAACCCCTTCGAGTATCACTGTCTCCCATCACCCCTGGATGGGACCGTCTTGTTGCAGGGAAACAAGGCCAGGGCTCCCACTGATTCAGCAATATTGGTGTTGCAATGATTTTATATGTTCATATGAGGGAAATATGCGTTGTGTGTTTAATATTAAATTCCTTAGATAAACTCTTTTAGAAATGAAGTTGAGTGTATTAGCCACTTATAAGTGACTATAGTTGACGGGTTGTGATGAATACCACCACCCCTCCTCCCCGTTGGCCGGTCTGCAAGAATATTGTCAACATTAAATCAGTCTGCGGTGCAAAAATGGTGCCCTGGGGTACCAACCCATCTCTGATACTGGATTCTAGGCTCTTGTGATACGATTCAGCAACAAAAAATAAAGAATTGAGACAAGTTTTTTTAACAAATAAAACCTTTATTAAACACTGCTCAAAAAAACAGAAGTAAACAAACAACTAACTTAACCCAAAGTCAGCTGCTATACGGCAGCTCGAACAGTTCTTAAAACGAGAAATGCGAACACAGTTCTTAAAAGTAGTAAATGCAAAAGTCCAGATGATTTACACAATTAGGAGGGACGTTCCTTGAAGTAATAAATTCTCTAATGACATGACATTACTGCTGATCCGAGCCGAAATATGTCTTGCCTGAAGGATTTATGATGAAGGAAATAAGAACGGCTTAAGTGGACTGACCTCTTCCTTTTGGCGAATAGCTCACTGCCCTAGACCTTTCTGCTCTACAGCAGGGACTATCGTGGGTGCAGATTACTATTTTCTGAATGAAGATTCCATAAGGTTGATCCTGTATTACTGCCGCCACCAACTTTACTTGATCTTTCAGCTTCCCAAACTTCGATAATTCTTCACTCTCCGACTGGACTTTAGCTGGCAGCGATTTTCAGAACGGCCGGCACAACGATTCTTACTGTAGAAATTAAAACTCCACTTTAAAACGAAACTGCATCATGAAATCAAATATGCAGCAGAACAGAGTCACTGATGAATTAAGCCACGAACTGACCTGTGTCACAGCGAGGTGTGCTCCTTTTATACCTGTTGAAAGAGGCCATCACATGACCTCTCACTGATGGGAAAATTACATCACTCCACTATCACAAGACCCTTACATCATGCCCAGCAGAGACTCAATTACATCATGGTCATGTGACAGTCACAAGATACCCACGGGGTATGTAACACTTGACAGAAAAAGCTACACGTGTGGGCAGTGGAAAAATCGCCCTGAGATGGATTTTTTTGTAATTTATTTTTTTTTAATTGAAGTTCATCAAACATTTCCATAAGATGTATTTCAGACATTGTACATATATATCAAAATCTCCACAAAGTATTTATCTGGGGTATACACTTATAGAAAAGAGTGGAAAGAAAAAAACAAGCAAAAGGTAAGAACTATGTACAAGTAGGGAGTGATTTTTTTTTGCAACAGATTCATTGATTTGTGAGAATAAAATCAGCCCTATGAGGCATTATGTAGTTAAACCATTTTTCCCAGTATGAATCAAATTGTTCCAGCTTACGATTAACAGTTGCTGTTATCTTCTCCATTTTGTAAATGTCCATTGTAATTTCCATCCACGTATTTAAAGTTGGGCTCTCCTGTGATAACCATTTCCTAGTAAGAGTCTTTTTACCAGCCACCAACAGTATATTCATTATATATATACCTCTTTTCAACCATTCTTGAGGTATATATCCAAAATATATTGTCTTACTCTCCAAGGGTATTTCACATTTAAAGATGTCTTGTAGGGCATTCTGTATCCCCCTCCAATAGTTTTTGATAACAGGGCAGTCCCAAAAAATATGATAATGATTTGCATTTTGATTTCCACAATTTCTCCAGCAAACAGGGAGGTTACTATCATAATGGGATTTCTGAGGGGGTGTAATAAAATATTTTATCAAATTTTTCCATCCAAACTCCCTCCATTTCTGTGAACTGGTACACTTCCATTGATATCTCCATATTGTTGTCCATTCTTCCTCAGATATAATGATCCCTCCTTCCTTCTCCCATCTCGCTTTAATGTATGAAGTCGAATGTGTTTTAAGATTTGACAACCCCTTATACATGCTTGAAATGATTCTACCACCATTATCTGAATTATATGCTTTTCTAAAGAGCTCTATCAAGCATGTATTTGCCTTGGTTAAATTTTTAAGTGTCTTATTAACATATTGTCGCATCTGTAAATACTGATAAAAATCTTGTTTTTCTAATAAATGTTTCTCTTTAAGCATTTCAAAACTGAACAGTGTTCCTTCTTTCATTATGTTGCAAAGAACTGTTATTCCATTAGCTGTCCAGTCCTTAAATCTAGCATCCAATTTATTTGGTGTAAAATCTGACTCATATGCACACCATTTAAGAATTGCAATATCTCGCTCAGATTATCTTCTTTTATAGTAGTTTTCCATATTTTAAGAGTCAATTTCACCCATGGGTTATCAATAGTATTTATGTACCTTTGCAGGTTGTTATCAGCCAAAATTGCTTGTATGGGGATGGGAAGTACCCGCTCCTCAATGTTTTTCCATTGAGCGTCATATGATGGGTTGCACCAACATATCACAGCTCTCACTGTGCTGCAAAATAATAATCTCTAAGAGAAGGTAAGTCCCACCCCCCCTTTTCCTTTGCTAATTGCAAAGTTTTGAGATGAACTCTAGGCCTTTTACCCTGCCAAATATACCTTGATAGCATCTTGCTCCATTCGTTGAATTGATTTTGATTCATCTCTATTGGTAGCGTCTGAAAGAGATATAACATTCTGGGCAGTATATTCATTTTAATTGACTCAATCCTTGAACTGAGACTGAAAAAAGGAATCAGGTTCCACCTTGCCACATCTTCCTTAATTTTTTTTTATATAAAGGCTGATAATTACATTCTGATAATTTTGCCAAATCTTTTGGCATAATGATGCCCAAATATTTGAAAGACTCTGTGTGCCATGCCCAGGGGTATCGACTTTCAATTTCTTTTGGTGGGCTATAGTAATATGAAAGTAATTGGGTTTTATCTATGTTGATCTTGTATCCTGATAACTGACCATATTGTTCAAAGGATTGCATCAATTTAGGCAAAGAGTACGTTGGTTGCCCTAGATAAATCAAAATGTCATCCGCATAACAAGCCAATTTATGCTCTGTCCCTTTAATAGTAATTCCCCTGATATCTTCATTTTGTCAGATGTATTGAGCTAATGGTTCCAGATATAACGTGAAGAGTAGTAGTGACCATGCACAACCCTGTCTCGTGCCCCTTTCTAGGGTAAGACTATTTGATAAATATCCATTGATTTTAATCCTAACAGTAGGATTGTCATATAGTGTCTGTATAGTTTTAATAATTGTGTCTTGGAAACCAAATCTATGTAAAACTCTGTAAAGAAAATTCTAATTAACCGAATCAAATGCTTTTTCAGCGTTCACACTTATCACTATTGCTTCAATTTTATTTTTTTGTATATGATCCATAATGTGAAGTGTCCTTCGTATATTGTCTTGTGTCTAGCGTTGTTGTATAAAACCTGTCTGATCATTATGTATCAGTATGGGTAGAAACTCCTCTAATCATTTGGCCATGATGGAGGTAAATAACCTATAATCTACATTAAGAACGAATACTGGTCTAAATGACCCCCATTCCATTTTATCCTTGTCTTCTTTCAGTATAGCTGAGATTATCGCTTCCTTCCAACTGGGTGGCATTTGTGCCTTTTTTAGAGTCCAGTTCAATGTGGGGAGTAAAACAGGAATTAACTCATTTTTAAATTCTTTGTACCACTCTGCCGTATACCCATCTGATCCTGGTGACTTGCTTAATTTAAGCCTACTAATTGCAGCTTTTAATTCAACTTCAGTTATGTCAGCAGTCATCGTTCTATTTTGTTCTTCGCTTAAAGTGGGTAACTCTAGAGAATTCAAGAGAGTGTCAATTTAGGTTATGCTCCACCCTGGAACATTGGAATATAGAGTTTTGTAAAACACTTCAAAAGCTTCTTGAATTTCACTTAGCTTATTTTTTATCGTTTTCATTCTTGGGTCCCTAATTCTATGAATTGTATTTTCTGCTATCTTTTTTTTCCCCGTTCCATGCCAGTATTTTCATAGATTTTGATCCACTTTCATAATGTTTCTGTTTCAGAAACATTAAGTTTTTCCTGATTTCTTGCGTAGCCAAATTATTTATTTCATTCCTAATTCTTTTCATTTCCCCTAATGTATCCTGTGCCAAATTCAATTTGTGTTTTTTCTCTAGTTCCCTCAGCCTATTTTGTAATTCCTCTAATGTTTTATTCCTTTTTTTTATATGAAGATATCGCTATAATTTTCCCTCTTAGGACCGCCTTCAGAGTATCCCATAAAATGGGAGGTGAAATCTCTTAGTTATCATTAAATTCTAAGTAGAGACCAATTTCTTTTTTAATTTGTTCCTTAAAGTACAGATCATTGAGTAGACTTGAATTTAGTTTCCAAATCGTATTCTTTGGTTGTAGGTCAAAATCAACAGATAAATATATAGGTGCATGGTCACTTACATCTATTGTCCCAATTCCACTGGTGTTTATTTTGTCTTTTCCAAATGTTATAAAATAATCTATTCTTGTATATACAGAATGGGGAGCAGAATAATGAGTGTAATCCCTTCTGTCAGGGAAAAGGTCCCTCCATATATCAATTAAACCAACATCCTCAAAAAGTGTATTTATTTTCTTATGTAAAAATTTTGTTTCATAGGTTTTTCTATTGGAAGAGTCTAAGTTTGGTTGTAATTGTAAATTTAAGTCTCCCCCACATATCAGGAGACCTTCTGTTTCCGTTACCATAATATCAGTAATTTTCTGAAAGAAACCAACATCACTTCCTGGGGGTGAGTATATATTCAATAGAGTAACTGAATTGCTATCTATATTCCCTCTTACCAGAATATATCTGCCCTCTTTATCTCCCATTTCTAATACTTTTTCAAAATTTAGCTTACTTAAGAATAGCAACTCCTCTCCTGTGTCCTGATTAGTGAAGCCCATTCTCTTTTGCTTTTTATGCTCATTATCACTTAAATGAGTTTCCTGTAAATATACTACATGGGCTTGTTCTTTTTTTCATTTTGGATAAAATTCTCTTATGTTTGATTGGATCTAACAGCCTACTGACATTAAAAGAAATGAATTTTACTTTATCCTCAGCCATCTGTATTTATCTGTCAATGTACCATTGAAATTAGAATAAAACTTAATCAATCTACTCACTGAACAAATAAGAACCAAGAAACGCAAATAATAACAAAAATGGCAATGAACATGTGATTCCAAGGCTGAGGTCTCTAGTAGATGACCCTGCGTTGAACTACAGGAAATGTCTAGCTGTGAGGGATAACCCCTCCTACTTGTGAGTTGAAGGCCCCATTGCAGTATTCATAAAAGTCAGTGAACAAATCCATTACACAGAAAAGATTTCCCTGTGTACTCCTCATATATATATACATACATACACACAAAAAAAAATATATATATACATACACACACACACACACACACACACATACATACACATATACACACATATATATATTCTCACTTTGGTGGGGGGAAAAGGAGTAAGTGAGGGAATAAAGAATAACAATTAAGTAATATAAAATCCACATTATAATAAATATTTCTCGAGATAGGTATATCATCGTCTACTTTTGCTTCCATTTAGCTTCTCAACATTTTTAAAGTTAGCCAAACCTTATGGCTCTTCTAAAGGGGGTGAGGATTGTCTTTGGGAAACTCCCGGTCTCTTCCTGATATATTTCTCAAGGCCTCCTCCCGTCTCCTGCCTTCTCGTTTCTCGCACTATTTCCCAAGCGGAGCAGGATAATTCCTCAGCCAGGCTTTCCTTCGTTTTGGTTATGCTGACGGGCAACCCTCTGGCCCTCATGTCTGTAGTCGCCTTTTCCACTGTCTGGTACAACAGCGTCCCGTTGTCATAAAACACTCGAAGTTTAGCAGGGTATGGAGTTTGAAATCTAATCTTATTTTGTTTTAGTACTCGTTTTACTTCGGAGTATTCTTTGCGTTTCTGGAGGACCGCGGGGGGGGGGGGGGGGGATCGGTCAAAATATATTAATGTATCCTCTAAAAACACTCTCTTCTTACCCCAGGCCCTTCACAGAATCTCCGCCTTGGTGCTGTACCGAAGGAATTTAGTTATTATTGAGCGTGGCTTTCTATCCTGGGTAGGTTTTGGGACTAACGCGCGGTGGGCTCTTTTGACGTCCAGCTTCATAGCCGAGGGAAGATCCAGCGCGCCCCACAGTAACTTTCCAACAAACTCAGTCATAGACAAGCCCTCCTCTCCTTCAGGAATGTAGTAGATTCTGATATTTTTCCACCGTGATCTTCCTTCCAGGTCAAGCAGTTTACCTTCTTGGTGATTTAATATTTTTATTGTCTTACTCAGTATCCGTTCCACGTTTTGAAAGTGATCTTCCACCTTCTCAATTCGAGTCTCTGCCACTGCTATTTTTTGATTGATGCTAGCGAGCTCAGACCTAATATCATGGAGCTGCTGCTTTATCTCTTTCTGTTCTTCCATTATTTTTTTCAGGATTTCGAAGATATTCGCCACTTCACCTGAACAAAGCCCAGCAGCCACCTCGCTAGCACACGGTTGGGTAGGAGAGCCACTCGCTGCACTCCTCTCGGACGCAGGCTCTGCGATGTCGCTTTTTTTATTTCCATTCTTTTTCCTCATTCTTGCCCCTCTTTTCAGTTCAAATATTTTTTGAAAAATATTATATTTGATGGGTTAACGGGGCTTAATACACGTTTTTCCGGAGGAGCTAGTGACTTAAGCTGCCATTCTCAATGGTGACGTCATCGAAACCCCGGTCCTGAGATGTTAAAAGAATAATTTGTCCTGTTGACTTGCAGGAAATTAGATGCTTTTAGGTGATTATGTGGTCTTTGTCAAGTACTATTGAAATGTTAACGTGTTAATGATAACATCTAAGAATGCAGATACTGATACATTGTTCCTAGGTGGATGACCTTTGCTTCTGCTTTAGGTGCTTAACTATTCTTTGTCTCGTACTATGACCATTGCCAGGGATGTGACTGTGGGGGTAGATAAAAATTGTATCTTACATGCGTGACTACCATGGTGTAAGATCTTGTATAAAGGAAGGACTGTTCCCTTATTTGGGGAGCATCAGTTGACAGGGCTCCGCAAGCACTGCGAAGTTTGTTAAGCAATCCTCCAAAAAGCTTCTACTTGCTTAAGTAAAGAACCATGGCCATCCAAAGAAGTTGACGTATTGCATTTGTATCAAGTGTGTAAGAATCTCAGGAAAACGAAACAACATTACAATCCCTCTCATGCATCTTGATATTGTCACTCAAAATTCAGTGCCTCACAAACTTGCCACTTAGACCTGGCCCACATCTTCATTAACCAAGTCCAACAATTTCCTTTATTAGATCTTGCTCCTGTTTACACAAGTCATCCCATTTGTGGGGGCATGGCCAGGTTTAGTTGGGTTGTGGTCCAGGTTAGCTGGGGTGTATGGGCACTTGGACAATAGGAATCGGGTTAAGAGTAGTGTTGGGGAATGTATATGTGGGACTGTGGCAGATAGGGTTGCAGAACCACCTGAATCCAGCCTATTGTTTTCATTAACCTAGTCCAACCACTTGGTTTAATTAACCAGTTGTGCACTGGGACACATCAGTAACGTAACCTGGGGTCTTCAGGTATTTCGGGTCTTTAATCATCAGACACCCTCACCCTCACCGAGGCAACCCAACCGTACAGTCAGTCTGTTTTAGCGGAAACATCACTTAAGCCATCACACTGAGCACTGGTGCTCCCTTGGGATGCGTGCTCAGCCCATTACAGTTCATACTGTTATCGCATGACCACATTGCTGGATCCAGTTCAACTGAATCATCATGTTCACCAATGACACAACAGTGGCTGACATCATCAATAACGACAATAAGACAACGTACATAGAGAAGGCAGAGTGGCTAGTAGAATGATGCGAGCACAACAACTAAAGCCTCAATGTGGACAAGACCAAGGAAGTGATTGTGAACTTTAAGGTGGTGCAGGCTGGCCACTCCTCACTGCATTGAAATGATTTCACTGTAGAAAGAGTTAGGAGCACCTAATTTCGCTGAAGATACATAAAAGATTATCTCACCTCGTCCCGCAACAGCTTTTTGATTACTTCCTGAGTGAGGCTCCACCCTACCCCATTTTAACCTATTTTTACAGGAGCACCATCGATTGTCTTGACCAGGTACATCAACATCAGATAAAAGGAACTGCAAGGTGTCTGACCACAAGTCTCAAAGAAGGATTGCAAGAACTGTTCCAGAGGATCAATGGAGTCTCACTTCCACTCATTAGAGACATTTACGTACACAGGACTCTTAGCATTGTCAATGATCCCTTCTATCTGTCCAGCAATTTCTTTGACCCCTGACCATCAGGCAGAACGCACTGTAGTTTTAGGACAAGAACTGCTTGGATGAGAAACAGCTTCTTCCCCGTTGCCATAAGACTACTGACCTCCCTGCCACCATGTGAGAATCTCATCATATGGTTTCATCACATATGAATGGCCAGTAATGTTATGCCGCTTTTTTAAAAAACTTGCTTTGTACATAATGCCCTGGTAAAGGTTGCAGGCTAACGCAATGGTCTTTCTTCAGAAGCAGTGTTTGCTTTACGGTTAGAGATAATGGATGCTTTGGAATGCAAACCATCCAATCAGACAAGCGGGGTTTTTTTGTGTGTGTGTCTGACACCGGTGTGAGCTAGGGTCTTTGTTCAGGGGGGAGAAGAAGAGGGAAGACGCTGGAGAGAACCAGCCAAAGGATTCGACCCATGGGGGACTGTGTTATGATGGAGCAAGCAGAGGTCTACTGAGGTTTGATGAACAGGACTTTAGTTGAGCTCCAACCTGTGCACATTTGACTGTTTAATTATAATGGGCTCTTCTTGTTCTTTTCTTTACTAACCCTTTAGTTAAGTTAACATTCATAAATATAATTCCCTTAATCATATGCAGTATGCTGTCTTATTTCTTGGCACCTAACAGGGTAACAAATTACACAGAATTCACACGAACCAGGATTTGGGCTGGAAGAGCAGTCCCAATTTCACAGATTCAGCATGACTGCAGTGTGTATTCCCAAGATGTACACAGCCGAGGGAAATCAGGGTTTCATGTACAAGCACCTTTTTATTTATGGCAAAATTACTTTGTGCTGTATGCAAGTTATATGCACTGTGTTGTGCATCTTGGTCCAGAAGAATGTCATTTCATTTGGTGCTATATATGTGTAATAAACCCAACTTGAACTTGAGTGTTGGTGTACAGACGACAATGGAAACAAAGAGAGTCCTGTGGTTAAAGGCTACAGGCTGGAGAAAGAAGGGTGTAAATACCAGGAATGGCAATGTATGGAAAGAAATTAAGGAGAATAGTCGAGGGAAGAGATAGCAGATCTTGTATACAAGATCATTTTGTTCGTTTCATTAAACCCTCAGCAAACTTATGTGAGGAAGTAACACAACTTCAATTAATGTTGCTCTGCTGTAATCTTTGAAAGATACAGCAACAGCGTTCAATTATTTTGATGGCACCAATACATACATTCACAACTTAGAACGAATGTTCATTTTAATAAATGTATGTGATTCAGTTATACTTGGGTACCGAATGACATTGAACGTTCCAGCATAGTAAAAAGATTGTGAGTCGTAAATATTACATGCAATGGAAAGGGTGAGCAGTTTCAAGTTCCAGGGTGGCAACATCTCTGAAGATCCATCTATATTGATGCAATTATGAAGACACACCAGCTGCTATATTTTACTAGGAGTTGAGATTTGGTGTAGCACTAAGGATACTAACAAATTTCTACAGATGTACAGTGATGAGCAATCTGATTGCATCACCATCTGGCATGGAGGATTGATTGCACAGGATTGGAAAAGGCTTCAGAAGGTTACATACTCAGCCAGCTCCATCATGGGCACTAAACTCCACAACGTAGAGGACATCCTCAATAAGCAATGTCTCAAAAAGACAACATCCATCATTAAGGACCTCTCAGCACCCAAGACATACTCTCTTATTACTACCATCAGAAAGGTGGTACAGGAGCCTGAAAACGCACAAAACTTTAGGAACAGTTTTTTTTCCCTTCTGTCAACAGATTTCTGAACAAACAATGAACCAATCCATGGACACTTCTTTGCTATTTTTGCTCTACTTATTTACTTCATTTTTTAATTGGTTTCCTTCTGTAATTTGTGGCATTTTTGTGTTGCACTGTTCTGCAATCACAGAATACATTTCATATGTCAGTGATAGTAAACCTAATTCTGATATGCCAATATTTAGACTTCTCACAAAGCATTACTCAGCCAATGTTACTTCATTATCATGTCCTGACACTCCTCTCAAATGAATATACCAACATGCAATGAGTTCCATTTTCTTGCTATTCTCTGACTAAAGAGCCACTAGTTTAATGAGAAAAGGTACCATCTCATGTCAGAATACATCAACAATGAATTCAGTTTCATTCAGTATTCATTTCTTTGTGAATGTGAAAAATATTAACACTTTGCCACTTACATTAGGTGGCATCTTTGGGGCCTGCAACCACTAGGATACAAGAAAGTTGCAGGTGGAGGAGGAATTCCTGAAATCTAAAATGATTCTGCAGAACTGACCTACAAGTTGTAGATCAGTCCTGCAGACTCAAACTGCAGTTTCAACTCAAAACTGATGATTGATAGTTCAAAACTGTAGTGCAAACATTCTAAAAATTGATTTATACACACTGCTCAAACGTGTGCTTACCTGTCGTAAGTTTAAGATTTTCAGCAAGAGATGAAGCTTTCTCATGTGATTCCTTCTCCACATGCCCACTTGATCCATCCCCAATGATCTCAATCATGTGCCAATGTACCCAGTATGTTCTATTTAACTGGTACCAGAAAACCTGGAAGTAAAAAGGGCATAGTATAAATCAGAGCAAGTCTAGTCACTTCTACTCCTACACAACTTCGCACAAAGTGAGAGTTTCAGTAGGAAAGAATGAAAACAACCTATACACTCATAAAATCAAAGGCAACATATTGCAGATGCTGAAAATCTGACAGCAGGATGGAAAAAACTAGAAATATTCAAGATCAAGCAACTTCTGCGGAGAGAAAAACAAAATCCAACAAAAGCTCAAATAATTAAATATAACATCTTGAAGAGAACAGAATGGAGCAGTCAGCATGATTTATCACAGGAAAATCATGTTTAGCTCATCTATTGGAATTCTTTGAGGATAATGCCAAGGGGAAGCAATAAGTATTCACCTTTCCTCACAGGCTTTCTTAAATGTCCAACATAGAGAAAGACAGGGACAGCAGGTGTTGGAATCTGGAGCAACAAACAATCTGCTGGAAGTACTCAATGGGTCAAGCAGGGAAGGAAAGAAATTATTGAAATTTTGGGTCAAATCCCTGCATCATGATCACAATCAAGATTAATCAATGAGGTCAGAGCATAGACTTGGGATAACAATGATGTGCATTAAGAATTTGGTACAGAACTCTAAGCAAAGAATGGGTATTAACAAACCTTTTCTCACGTTGGCACACTGTAGTTAATGGGAAACGTCACCTCACCTGGAAGGACTGTTTGGGTCCTGAATGGTAGTGAGGGAGGTGGTGTAGGGAGAGCTGTGCCTCTTGTTCCGTTCCCAAGGATAAATACCAGGAGGGAGATCAGTGAGAAAGAATGAGATTACAAATGAGTTATGTAGGGAGTGATCCCTGCGGGAAGTGGAAAGTTGGGTGGGGGGAGGGGACAACTGAGATGTGCTTTGCAGTGAACCCCAAACAGTCATTCCAGGTGAGGTGACACTTCACCTGTGAGTCCATTGGGATCATCTACTGTATCCAGTGCTCCCGGTGTGGCCTCCTGTTTATCAGTGAGACCTGATGTAAATTGGGAGACACCTTCACCAAGCACCTACACTCCGTCTGCCAGAAAAAGCAAGATCTCCCGGCGGCCACCCATTTCAATATTTCCCTGCTCTTTACTTCACCCTTCTGCCTCTCCCGGCTTTCACCTATCACCAACCACAACCTGAGTGTGGCATCATTGCAACAGTAGAGAAGGCCGTAGGTTGATATATCAGAATGGGAATGGGAAGTGTATTTCAAATGGGTGGCCACTGGGAGATCCTGCTTCTTCTGGTGGACAGAGTAGAGGTGCTTGGTGAAGCAGTCTCCCAACCTAGGTAGGGTCTCACTGATATACAGGAGTGCCACACCTGGAGCACCGGATACAGTATATGACCCCCAACAGACTCACAGGTGAAGTACTGCCTCACCTGAAAGGTAGCAAGGGAGGTGTTGTAGGGGCAGGTGTAGCACTTGTTCCGCTTGCAAGGATAACTGCCCGGAGGAGTTTGTGGGAAGGGATGAATGGACAAGGGAGTCGCATAGGGAGTGATCCCTGTGGAAAGCAGAAAGTAGGGCGGGGGGGGGGAGGAGTTGCTTCGTGGTGGGATCCTGTTGGAGATGGCAGAATGTCCAGAGAATTATATGTTGGACGTGGAGGCTGTTCAGAGTGGTAGGTGAGGACAAGAGGAACTCTATCCCTGACAGGGTGGCAGAAGGATGGGGTGAGAGCTGGTGCACGTGAAATGAAAGTGATGTGGTTGAGAGCAGCATTGATGGAGGAGAAAGGAAAGTCTCTTTCTTTGAAAAAGGAGAACATCTCCTTCATTCTGGAATGAAAAACCTCATCCTGAGAGCAAATGCTGTGGAGATCGAGGTATTGAGACAAGGGGATGGCATTTTTTGCAAGTAACAGTGTGGGAAGAGGTAAAGTCCAGATAGCTGTGAGAGTCCATGGGTTTATAATAGACATCAATAGATAAGCTGTCTCCAGAGATAGAGACACGGAGAAAGTGGAGGGTGTCGGAAATGGGTTTGATTACCACTTGATAAGCCTTGCAATTTTCTTGATTCATTTTTGCTCTTTAAACATTGTACGAAATTAGCTACTGCTTCCCAACTAACCAATGGCCCAATTAACTGGAATCCACTGTACTTGGATTTCTAGAAGGCATAGATAGGGTACTGCTTGAAAGACTGATCCATTAAATAAGGATGCATGGAGTTGGAGGAAATATATAAGGATGGATGGAAGATTGGTTAACCAAGAAAAGGCAGAGAGTTAAGATAAATGGGTGTTTCTTAGGTTGGCAGTAAATCTTGAGCGGTGTGGCACATGCTTCAGATCTAAGCCCCTAACTGTTTGCAATATATATTAATGATTTGGAAGAGGAGACCGAGTGCATCCTACTTAAGTTTACTGATGACATTAGATTGAGTGGAAAAGTAAATTTAAAGAGATATAGATTTGTTAACTAAGTGGACAAGGACATGGCAGCTGGAGTACAACATTGGTAAATGTGAGATCATTATTTGAGAGATTATACTTGAGATTATTTAACTGGTGAAAGATTGCAAAGGTTGTGCAGAGGGATTTAGGATTGCTTACGCGTGAATTGCAAAATATTGATTTGCAGATGCAACAGGTTACCAAGGCAAATAGAATGTTGACCTTCATTGCTAAAAGGATTTAATTTGAGAACAGGGGAGTTATGCTGCAACTGTACAGGGTACTGATGTAGCCGCACCAAGAGTATTGGGTGCAGTTCTGATCTCCTTACTTGAGTAAAGATGTACTGGCTTTGGAGGCAATGCAAAGGAAGTTCACTAGGTTGATTCTGGAGATGAGGGGTCAGCTAGGAGAGATCGAGTCACCTGGGACTATACTAACTAGAATTTATAGAATAAGTGGTGATCCATCCCTTTCATAACGTCGTATGAGACATTGAGTGTAATTTCTCATACAAAATTATGAAAGGCATAGATAAGACAGAGGCAAAAAAGTTGTTTCCACTGGTGAGTGAGACTAGAACACGGGGACACTGCCTCAGGATTAGGGGGAATAAAATTAAGATGGTAATGAGGAGAAGCTGCTTTTCCCAGAGTAATGAATTTGTGAAATTCTCTGCCCAGAGTAGTAGTACAGAATACCTCAATAAATATACTTAAGACGAGGTTAGATTTCTGCATAGCAGTAGAATTAATTGTCAGAGGGAAAAGGCAGGTAGATAGAGCTGAGTCCATGACCAGATCAGCTGCGACATTGAATGGCAGAGCAGGCTCAACGGTACAGATAGCCTACTCCTACTCCTTATGTTCTTATGTTTGTAGATACACCAAAGAAAACATCCAATCCAACTGCAAAGTTTGATATGGCAAGTGCAATAAACAGAGAGCTGTTAATGCAGTCCAGCCCATCAAGAAAACCAGGCTCCCTTCAATTGACTCTGCCTGCACTTCCTGCTGCCTTGGGAAAGCAGCTAACAATCAAATAAACTTCCTCCTCCCACCCCAGCCATTCCCTCTTGCCACCCACACCACACCGCCCCCCCCCCGCCCCAAATCAGGCAGAAGACACAAAAGATTGAAAACACACCACCAGGCTCAAAGACAATCTCTTCCACTGTTAGAAGACTCTTAAATAGACCTCTTGTATGATAAAGGTGAAGCCTTGATTTCTCATTTTACCTATTAAGGCACTTGCACCTCATCTGTCTACTTTCACTGCACTTACTCCATAAATGTAAAATGATATTCTGCAGCCTATTGTTTTTTTTCCATGCACCACCTCAATGTACTTATGTTCAGAATGATCAGTCTGGATTGCACACAAACAAAGCTTTTTGCTATATCTTTGTATATGTGACCATAATAAACCAATGATCAACAACAGAATTTTAAACTCAGGATGTTGCTAATCAGAACTAGTGCTATGAATAAACATCAAGAGGTGGCATGGTAGCATAGCAGTTAGTGTAACGCTATTATAGCGCCAGCAACCTGACTTCAATTCCACTATTAACGTTCTCCCTATCATCAGCTGTTTGCTCCGGTTTCCTTCCACATTCAAAAGAAGGTCGGTTAGGATTAATAATAAGTTGGTGCTTGCATTTCACTATATATTTCATTGTACATCAGACAAAAAGCTTTTTTAAAAAAGAATTTGTATAAAGTTTTTAAAAACTGAAAGCAAAGTAGATAGGAGTGGACAGCAGAGCTCTGAAACAGTACCAGTATGCATGATTTAAAACTTAGGCTGATAGACAAGTTGTGATAAAAGTTACCTTTTACTGTAGTTGCATTTATCACAAACTTTTAACCTAAACATCAAACTTCGAGGATATTCTTAATCGAGATGTTGCCTTCCCCCTCAGCCTTCCTCTACTCAGGTCATTAAATGACAGAAAACTGGACAAGTTGAGAACCCCTTTAACTTGTACTATTCTCTCCTAAAGCTGCAGCAGGAATTGTAGAGAAGCTAAGAATGCAGAGAGAGTAGAAATAAGATTAATGCAGGATAAGTGCAAATGGGTGGTCGACAGACGTAGCGTAGTGATCAGCACATAGCTTTACAGTGATCAGTGTTCAATTTCCACCACTGTAAGGAGTTTGCACAATCTCCCTGTGACTGGGTTTCTTCCAGGCGCTCTGGCTTCTTCCCACGTTCCAAAGACAATGGGTTAGTAGGTTAATTGGTCACTTGGGTGTAATAGGGTGGTGCAGCTTTGTTGGGCTGGAAGGGACCGTTACTGTGCTGTATCTCTAAAAATAATAAAGGTGCTGGGTCGATTGTTGAACTTAACCACTGGGGATTAATATCTTCAAGTAAGAACTTATTAAAGGATACAGGGATAAGGTTCAAAATATGGAGTCAGGCTTGAAACATCACAAAGAATGGTGGAAAGTCGCAAGGAAATATATGTTTGTATTATTTTTCTTGTTTCAAAAGCCAGGAAAAGAGGATATTCAACCTATCATGTCCATGCCAGCTCCCAGACAACTCCCACTAATCCCATTCCATGATATAATAGCAGAGCAGTAGTTCATATTTACCTTTCTGATACCAGCAATTAACTGAGAGGACATTTAGTCCTCAGAGTATCCGGACTCTTTCCAAACTCTTATTTGTCCAACTCTGTCATTTAATGTTAACTGTCCTGATCCTGTATATCATCCATATCCTTCTATTCCTTTCATGTAGAGGCACTGATCGTGTGGATATTTAGAGGCTTTTTCCCCAGGGCTGAAATGGCTAACACGAGAGGGCACAGTTTCAAGGTACTTGGAAGAAGGTACAGAGGAGATGTCAGGGGTAAGTTTATTGACACAGAGAGTGGTGAGTACATGGAATGGGCTGCCGGCGGCAGTGGTGGAGGCGGAAACGATAGGGTCTTTTAAGAGACTACTGGATAGGTACATGGAGTTTAGAAAAATAGAGGGCTATGGGTAACCCATGATAATTTCTAAAGTAAGTACATGTTTGGCTCAGCATTGTGGGCAGAAAGGACTGTATTGTGCTGTAGGTTTTCTTTATTTCTATGTTTCACATAGCTATCCAAAAGCATCTTAAATTCCATACTGTCTGCTTCCACCCTGGTAACCCATTCTCCCACCTTTTCCCCATAACCCTTAATCAAGAACCTATCAACCTCGACCTTAAATACACACAATGACTTGCCCTCCACTGCCAAGGCAACGAACTTTGCAAATTCACCATCATCTAACCAAAGAAAATCCTTAACATCTCAGTTTTAAGGGGACATCATTTTATTCTGAGGCTGTGCCCTCAGTTGCTCAACTCCCCTACTAATGGAAACATCCTCTCCATATCCATTCTACCCAGCCATTTCAGTATCCAGTAGATATCAATGTGATCCTCTCCAACCCCTCCCCACCATCCCCCCAACCCTCTGAAATACATTGAGTGCAGGTCAAGAGACATCAAATATTCATCACATGTTAAGCCCTTCATTCCCAGGATCATTTTCCAGACACTCTCTAGAGACAGCACACCCTTCCTGAAGCCCAAAATTGTTCACAGCATTCTAAATGCAACCCGACCACAGCCTCAGCAAAACATCCTTGTTTTTACGTTCTAGTCCTTTCAAAACAAAAGCAAATATTTAATTTGTCTTCCTTATTACCATCTCAACTTTAGGAATTCTGAACAAGTATTTCGAAGTCCATTTGCACCTGACTTCTGAATTTCCTCCCCATTTAGAAAATAATCTACAACTTTATTCTCCCTAAGACAATTCCACATTGCCCTATATTGCATTCCATCTGCCACTTACTTCCCCACTCTCCAAACCTGTTCCAGTCTTTCTGTAGACTCATGCCTCTGCAATACTACCTGTTCCTTGACTGATTAGAGCAGCGAGGGTGATTGAAGCGCCGAATGCCTGCCTTCAGATCACTGGTGGGATTGCTCTGCTGCCTGAGGGGAGGCTGTGTAAGCCCATTGCTGCACCCGGACGAAAGGCCTCTGAGTCTCTATCTTTCGAGATGTTGGAGGATGTCACTGAGGTTTTCTGCATAAAAGGATTTGAACGAAGGACATTTTTTTCCAGCCTTGTAGCTTTTACATTTTTTTTTCTCCTGTTCTTTCTCAATTTTTTTGAGCGGGGGGGAGGGGGATTTGGGGATCGATGCTCCTATGGCATGCTCCCATGGTCGGGGGGGGGGGGGGTCGATGTTCTTGTTGCACTTTTTGTGTGGGGAGAGGGGATTTGGGGGGGGGCCAATATTATTATGTTTCATGCAGCGGGAGGGATGTTTGGAGTTCTTATTTCCTCTTAAAAATTATCATGTTACAGTGTTTCTGTGCATCGGGGTTGGGTTTGCTGTTTCTCTATGAACTGACATTCGATGGTTTTTCTTTGTTTCGTGGCTATCTGGAGAGAAAGAATCTCAAGAGTTGTATACTGCACACATACTTACTTTGATAATAAATGAACCTTTGAACCTGTCTTGGTACCCTCTTGCAAACTTGGCCACAATGAAAACAGTACCTTTATCCAGATCATTAAACACATAATGTGAAAAGTTGTAGACACAAGACTGATCCCTGAGAATGTCACTATTCACTGACAGCCACCCTGAAAAGGATCTCTTTATCCCCACTCTCTGCCTTTTGCCAGCCAGTCTTCTATCGATGCTACTGGCTTGTCTCTAATACAGTAGCCATTTAACTTGCTTAGCAGCCTCGTGGCAGCACCCTGTCAAAGGCCTTCTAAAAATCCAAGTAAACGATAGCTATCAACTTTCCTTTCTCTAACCAGTTTGTTACTTCCTCAAAGAATTATAACAGATTTGTCAGGCAGGATAAACTATGCTGACTTTGCACTTATTTCATCATATTTCAAGGTTCAAGATTGTTTAATGTCATTTCCAATGTGTTATTCTAGATCTAATGCAGCGTTATAAAAAAACATTAAGAGAAAGAACACAATAACGAAAAACACAATAAACATAAATGCACAAGATAGCTTAAATACAGATTCATAGTATGTACATAAAGTGGGCAAAGTCTAGGAGTGTCTGTACATAGTGTGACTGACAAGAAATGATAAAGTAATGCAAGTTGGGAGTGTGGTGGGGTGAGTAATTGGGTGGAAGTGTTGATCAATCTTACCACTTGGGATAGGAACTGCTTTTGATTCTGGTGGGTCCTGGAGTGGATGCTACATAGCCTTCTTCCTGATGGGAGTGGGACAAACAGTCCATGAGCAGGATGGCTGGGATCTTTCATGATATTGCAGGCCATTTCCTGGCACCTTTATACATACATGTCCTTGATAGCAGGTGGGCTGGTGCTGATGATATACTGGATAGTTTTGACTCCCAGCTGTATAGCCTTCCAAGTATTCTGAACTTTCATCCGTAATTTGAACTCTAAACTCTTACTAACCATCAAGTTCAGGCTAACTGGCCTATAATTTTTTTGTCTCTCAATTCCCTCCCTTCTTAAACAAAGGTATCACATTTGCAATTTTCCAGTCCTTTGAGACCCTCCCTGAATCCAGTGATTCTTAATAAGACACTACAGCAATTGGGCAAGCCATTCAGCCCACAATGTTGTGTCAATCCTGATGACAAAAGATGTTGATTTAAGTTCTTTAAAGATCACTACTCTATAAACACTTCAGCTACCCCTTACAAAATTCCGGGACATTGTCTACCTACATATTGATCACTGTTACAGTGACTTTCTCAAATGCTATTTCTATCTCCTGCTGTCTTTGGTATGCCACATCCTTACTGCTATTTGAAGGCCTGTACATTCATCCTCACAATTAAGGGAAAAAATAGCATACAAACATCAAAAACCTACAGAACAATACAGCCCTTCAGCCCACAAAGTTGTGCCAAACATGTCCCAACCCTAGAAATTACGAGGCTTACCCATAGCCCTCTATTTTTCTAAGCTCCATGTACCTATCCAAGTGTCTCTTAAAAGACCCTGTTGTATCTGTCTCCACCACTGTTGTCAGCAGCCCATTCCATGCACTCACCACTGTCTGAGTAAAAAACTTACCCCTGACATACCCTCTGTGCTTACACCCCAGCACCTTAAACCTGTGTCCTCTTGTGGCAACCATTTCAGCCCTGGGAAAAAGCCTCTGACATTCGACACGGCAATGCCCCTCACCATCTTATACACCTCTATCAGGTCACCCTTCATCCTCCGTCGCTCCAAGGAGAAAAGGCCGAGTTCACTCAATCTATTCTCATAAGGTATGCTCCCCACTCCAGGCAACACCCTTTTAAATATTCTCTGCACTCTTTCTATGGCTTCCACATCCTTCACATAGTGAGGTGACCAGAACTGAGCATAGTACTCCAACTGGGATCTGACCAGGGTCATATATAGCTGCAACATTACCTCTCGGCTCCTAAATTCAATTCCATGATTGATGAAGGCCAATACACCATATGCCTTCTTAACCACAGAATCAACCTGCGCAGCTGCCGTGGACTCAGACCCCAAGATCCCTCTTATCCTCCACACTGCAAAGAGTCTTACCATTAATACTATATTCTGCCATTAAATTTGACCTAACAAAATGAACCACTTCACTTATGTGGGTTGAACTCCATCTGCCACTTCTCAGCCCAGTTTTGCATCCTATCAATGTCTCGCTGTAACATCTGACAGCCCTCCACACTATCCACAACACCTCCAACCTTTCTGTCATCAGCAAATTTACTAACCCATCCCTCCACTTCCTCATCCAGGTCGTTTATAAAAATAACAAAGAGAAGGGGTCCTAGAACAGATCCCTGAGGCACACCACTGGTCACCAAACTCCATGCAGAATATGACCCATCTACACTCTTTGCCTTCTGTGGGCAATCCAGTTCTAGATCCACAAAGCAAGGTCCCCTTGGATCCCATGCCTCCTTACTTTCTCAATAAGCCTTGCATGGGGTACTTTATCAAATGCCTTGCTGAAATCCATATACACTATACTGCTCCACCTTCATCAATGTGTTTAGTCACATCCTCAAAAAATTCAATCACCTGCCCTTTACAAAACCATGCTATTCCTAATCATACTATACCTCTCCAAATGTTCATAAATCCTGCTTCTCAGGATCTTCTCCATCAACTTACCAACCACTGAGATAAGACTCACTGGTCTATAATTTCCTGGGCTTTCTCTACTCCCTTTTCTTGAATAAAGGAACAACATCCTCAACCCTCCAATCCTCCAGAACCTCTCCCATCCCCATTGATGCAAAGATCATCGCCAGAGGCTCAGCAATCTCCTCCCTCGCCTCCCACAGTACCCTGGGGTACATCTCATCCGGTCCCAGAGACTTATCCAACTTGATGCTTTCCAAAAGCTCCAGCACATCCCCTTTCTTTATATCTACATGCTCAAGCTTTTCAGTCTGCTGCAAGTTATCACTACAATCACCAAGATCCTTTTCCATAGTGAATACTGAAGTATTCATTAAGTACCTTTGCTATTTCCTCCAGTTCCATACACACTTTCCCACTGTCACACTCAATAGATCCTATTCTTTCACATCTTATCCTCTTGCTCTTCATACTTGTAGAATTCCTTGGGGTTTTCCTTAATCCTGCCCAGCAAGGTCTTCTCATGGCCCCTTCTGGCTCTCCTAATTTCCTTCTTAAGCACCTTCCTGTTAGCCTTATAATCTTCTAGATCTCTAACATTACCTAGCTGTCGAAACCTTTTGTAAGCTTTTCTTTTCTTGACTAGATTGATTACAGCCTTTGTACACCACAGTTCCTGTACCCTACCACAACTTCCCTGTCTCATTGGAACGTACCTATGCAAAACTCCACACAAAGATCCACTGAACATTTGCCACATATCAACAGTACTTTCCCCTGAGAACATCTGTTTCCAATTTCCTGCTGATAGCCTCATTATTCCCCTTACTCCAATTAAGCACTTTTCCAACTTGTCTGTTCCTATCTCTCTGCAATGCTATGGTAGAGAAGACAGAATTATGATCACTATCTCCAAAATGTTCTCTCACTGAAAGATCTGACCAGGTTCATTTCCCAATACCAAATCAAGTACAGCCTCTCCTCTTGTAGGCTTATCTACATATTGTGTCAAGGAACCTTCCTAAACACTCCTAAAAAAACTCTACCCCATCTGAACCCCTTGCTCTAGGGAGATGCCAATCAATATTTGGGAAATTAAAATCTCCCATCACAACAACTCTGATATTATTACATCTTTCCAGGATCTGTTTCCCTATCTGCTCCTCGATATCCCTGTTACTATTGGGTGCCTATAAAAAACACCAAGTTATTGACCCCTTCCTGTTCCTAACCTCCATCCATAGAGAGTCCGTAGACAATCCCTCTATGGTGTCCACCTTTTCTGCAGCCATGACACTATCTCTGATCAAGGGTGCCACACCCCCCACTTCTTTTGTCTCCCTCCCTGTCCTTTCTGAAATATCTGAAACCTGGCACTTGAAGTAACCATTCCTGTCCCTGAGCCATCCAACTCTCTATAATGGCCACCACATCATAACTCCAAGTACTGATACACGCTCTAAGCTCACCTGCTTTGTTCACAACGCTCCTTCCATTAAAATAGACACATCTCAAACCTTCGGTCTGAGTGCGTCCCTTCTCTATCACCTGCCTATCCTCCCCCTCTCACTGTCTACAAACTTTCTCCATTTGTGAGCCAACCTCCTCTTCCCCAGTCTCTTCAGTTCAGTTCCCACTCCCCAACAATTCTAGTTTAAACTCTCCCCAGTAGCCTTAGCATACCTCCCCACCAGGATATTGGTCCCCCCAGGATTCAAGTGCAACCCGTCCTTTTTGTACAGGTCACACCTGCCCCAAAAGAGGTCCCAATCATCCAGAAATCTGAATCCCAGCCCCCTGCTCCAATCCCTCAGCCACGCATTTATCCTCCACCTCATTCTATTCCTATACTCACTGTTGTGTGGCACAGGCAGTAATCCCAACATTACTATCTTTGTGGTCCTGCTTCTCAACTTCCTTTCTAACTCCCTGTAGTATTTTTTCAGGACCTCTTCCCTTTTTCTACCTATGTTGTTGATACCAATATGCACCACGACCTCTGGCTGTTCTCCCTCCTACTGCAGGATATATGCAGGATATATTGGGCGCGATCTGAAACATCCCAGACCCTGGCACCTGGGAGGCAAGCTACCCTCTTGAGTTTCTTTCCTGCATCCACAGAATCGCCTGTCTGACCCCCTAACTATAGAGTCCCTTGTCACTACTGCCTTCCTCTTCCTTTCCCTAACCTTCTGAGCCACAGGGCCAGACTCTGTGCCAGAGGCACAGCCACTGTCTCTTCCCCCAGGTAGGCTGTCCCCACCCACCCCCAACAGTACTCAAACAGGAGTACCTATTGTCAAGGGTATAGCCACAGGGGTATTCTCTAGTTCCTAACTCCTCCCTTTCCCCCTCCTGACTGTGACCCACTTAACTGTCTCCCGTGGCCCCGGTGTGACCACCTGCCTATAACTCCTCTCTATCACCTCCTCACTGACCAGGTGAAGGTCATTGAGCTGCATCTCCAGTTCCCTAATGAGGTCCCTTAGGAGCTGCTGCTCGACACACCGGGTGCAGATATGGCCGTCCAGGAGATTCCAGGACCTCCCACATCTGACATCAAGCACAGAACACTGGCCTCACACACATACTACTTCCTTTCTACAATTAACACAGTTAAGCCTACCTCGCCTCGTCCTGGTACCGCCTAAGCCCATTGAGCCAAAGACCTATCACTCTGCTGTCTCTCACTCCGCCGCCCGCTGGATATGGCGGTCTTCTTTTTAAACCTTTCCCGCTCTACTGGCTGACATCGCACACCTGCGCAGTTTTGCCTCTCTTTTACCCCGAGTAGTAAAACTGCCTTCGCTCCGGAAATCCTTAGCATTTACCCGTAGCCTTCTTGCTCCGAAGCTGCTAAAATTTGGCAATGCTTAAAAAGGGAAGAAATATCAAAGGTCACATTTTGCTTTTAGAAACAATAGCAGCAATTCAAGGTTTTGATAAACATGATAATGTTTTTATTTGTTTAGTTTGGTGACTTTACCTCATGAGTCCAAGTATTCCTGACTCAAAATCACTTGAAAGAACAAAAATCACTAATTTCAAGAAGTGTGTATTTACAGCAGAGTGGAGGGGTGGAGATATGTCTCTACCAAAGGAGGTGTAAAGACGTTCCTTCCCTCCACTGGCCTGCAAGTCACCCTTAGGCAAGGCGTAACACCTGCTCAGCCCCCACCTCCCCGCCATCACGGTTATGTAAAGAGCAAACACAAGGAAATCTGCAGATGCTGGAAATTCAAACAACAACACACACAAAATGCTGGTGGAACACAGCAGGCCAGGCAGCACCTATAGGGAGAAGCGCTGTCGACTTTTCGGGCCAAGATCCTGACAAAGGGTCTCAGCTCGAAACGTCGACAGCGCTTCTCCCAAGAGATGCTGCCTGGCCTGCTGTGTTCCACCAGCATTTTGTGAGGGTTATGTGAAGCCATGGGAGCAGGGGGTGGATGGTTGTATGAGAAGCTGTTACATATTAAAAATCCTGCTTATGTAACCACTGACATCAGGATGACAATCCATGAAAAGTATTGATAATGGCTTGCGTCACCCATCTTGTAAAGGCTGCCCAGAAGGCAGCGATGGCAAAACACTTCTGTAGGAAAAGTCACCAAGAACACTCATGATCATGGAAAGACCACAATCACTCACATCAAATGACACAGTACATAACGTATAAGTGTGATGATGCATTTAAGAACATAAGACAGTAGAGGAACAGGCCCTTTAACCCAAAATGTCCGAGCCAATTATGATGCTAATTTCAACTCCACATTGGCCTGTATATAGTCTATATCCCTGCATTCCCTGGCTGCTCATGTTCTTATCTAAATTCTTCTTTAGGTACTAGATAATGACCCTGGTCAAGTGACAAATCTCAGAACAAGAAAGCATTTCGGACAGTGGCCACAACTGCCTGGCCTTTAGCATTGCCAAGGACAAGCTCAAGAATATACAATATAGGAAACAATTTAATTGGGTTAGGGCTAATTTCAATGCAGGAAAATGAGAGTTCAAATTAGGACCAGAGGTTCTTTGGGAAATGCATAGCTGAATGTAGAGATTCTTTAGGGACAACTTGCATGGAGTTCTAGATAGGTTCCATTAAGACAAAAAAAAGTATGATAGAGTGAAGGAAACAGTTGATTAAAGAGGTGGAACATTGAGTCAAGAGGAAGGAAGCAAACATACTTATGGGTTAAGCAGCAAAAATAAGAGGGCTCCTGAAAAACTTGTGTCAGTGGTGAGCAAACTAATGGAGAGAATTCTTAGGCACAGGGTTTATAGTAGTCTGATTAAGGATTTTCAGCTTGAGTTTTTGATGGGTAGGTTGTAAAGAGTGAGAGAGTGAGGAAATAGGCTGTATGAAAGATTTGTTGGCTCTGTGGCTCTCCTCCAACAATGCAGAAATCAGCTTGTTTCATAGATGTATTATTTAATGGAAGCTTTATTTTGGTGGCCGGTGGTATAGTGGAACCCACACCAGACTTCAAGGTGAGTGATCCGGAATTCAAATCCAGCTGGCTCCTTGCCAGGCTTTTCATCCGTGCTGGATTGAGCATCAAGCTGGCAACTTGGCCTTGTGAAAAAACAGACTAAAATGCCAAAGAAACGACAAGGTTTGCCACCCGATGTACCACGTGGTGCGGAAAGGAACAAGTATTTTGACTTTTGTACTGCTATTCGTGTAGACTTTTGTTTTCTTTCTGTATTGCATTTGTGTTAGTTCTAATAAAAGTATTTTCTTGTGGTTTAGTACATTTGAGATTATTTTTGCATATGCATATGCAAATATACTGAACTGAAGCAGAAAAGAACACATAACAAATTTTAAAATAACTTTCATTAGTTTATAAAGGTTAGCAGAACATCATGGGCCAAAAAGCCTGTACTGAGCTGTTCCATTCTATGTTCTAACATCACTATCATATTAAGCTTTCACCATCTCACTTGGAGGCACATGCCAGACACCTACTACTGCTTAATAAGTGTCAATCTTACCTGTTCATCAAAAGCCACTTCCCAGTACTCATTAGGGTTTGGCCCATTTAAAAAGCATTGCAGCCCTTCAGAGTTGTCACAGCACCAGTAGAGTATCAATCTAGCACGCTGGAAGCACATGGTCTTTTTGCTACAAGGGCTCACCGGCAGACTGAGTCACGACCGGGGCCGAGGGAACAGTGGAAGTGTGCTACACTGAGAGATAGTCCAAGTGCACATTTAAGATAAATAATTCGGTTAGCTTGAAGGATTTTCTGAATATTTATTGTGTCTTGTCCTATAAATAAATAGTTAATTTTTACTTCCCAGAAGTGATTGTCTTCTATCTTCACTCACCAAACATGTTCACCTGATTTCACACAATTAGGCTACGAGCAGGGTTTGGTGATTGAACAGAAGATTAATATGTTTAAAGGCAAAAATAAGAGAGAACACAACCTCCTCTCCCCTCCCACCCCATGTGAGGAGTGCCAAGTCCCACAGTGGACAGTCAACGGTGCAAGATTTGGGAATCTCACCAACCCACTGGCAGGCCACAGTACGCTGGCAGACTGGTCAGACAAACTGGACTCCCATGGAGTGAAAATGGGACACCACATCATGCCCGTAGTTAACAAGGGAAAGTCCTTAGTTCCCCGAGAGAAAGGGGAACCAGAGAGGTGATTTTTGGCTCCAAAAGCCATAGTAAAGCAAAAGTAAAAGACAATTTCACAGAAGGAAATAGACAGCTTGAGCAACAAACTGGAAATGCTAAACCAGTGATGTACTACCATGGGGGAGGCTGTCCAGTCAGTGCAGACTCAGACTAAAGAGTTAAGAGTGCAGAGACAGCTTGCCGGCTAGTAAAGGTGCAGCAGTTAGAGACTACCGACAGAGCTAACTGGTGACTGGACCCTGTTAAAGTCCAAGCCCTGATGTTGCGAAAAGGTGACCCCGACAAGTGGATGGGAGATAGGGATATTTGGTTAGATAGTGAGGAAAGGGGAAGCAAGGTTAGAAAAGAGTCTCTAGGTTCCCCCGCTAAGTGAGTGCCCACCCCCCCAACCTTATGCAACCACACCAGTACAGACCAGACCCAGACCCAGCAAGGGGGTCTACTGACCCATCGCCTCTCCAGCCTCCATGAAACAGGGTAAGGAAGGCTGGTGGAGAGGAATAGCATGAGGGAGCAGAACCTGGGAAGGATAACATAGTTAGTCACATCGAGACAACTACCATCAGAGAGTTCTCCGATCAGGAACTGGCATTTAGGAGACTGATATAGATGGAAGCCGTGGAGGCTCTGTTCACGAGGTTGCTGAGGAACTGAGCTGGGGGGGGGGGGGGGGGGGGAAGGGTGGACCATCGTCCTACCATGCAATTAACAACACCTTGAGAGTGCCACCTCCTTCTTTCCCCCAGGAGTGATGAATCATTATGGGGCAGTTAAGGTGAGTCTTCGAGTGGGACAAAACCCGAGGAGGAGTGAAGCATAGTGGTGGAAGTGACCAGAGCCCTTTGCCAATAGACTCTAATCACAAGGATCTATTAAGACAGAGACAACTCTCTGGAGGGTCAAAGAATAACTTCCACCACAGTGGGGTACTTAGTTAAAGCAGCAATTCCTCCTTTAAGGAGAATGGGACTGCTTTTATTGGGACCAGTGACAGGGAGTGCCATAGACACTGCCATCAGATTATTGGAGGAATTAGAGTACATGGGTGAAAGTCCCAGAAGATGGGTGCACAAGTTAGACTAGCAGCCTAGAGGGGGAGGGTCTGGCATGGTTCATAAGGAAATGTTTTTGGCATTGCTCAGAGTCCAGGTCCTAAGGGAGCAGTAGATGGGGCTCCCAATCCCACCCTATATACCATGTGGAGGGAGCACTGTTAGAGGAAGAGAGGCAAGGAGGTCATTAAAGGAGAAGCATCATTCTCCAAGCCCTCCCACTATAAAGGCTACTTCTGCACTCCGCAGGGTTCCTTGCATTTTGCTCAGGGCTCCCATTATCCTTCACTGGAGGCTCTGTAAAAGACACCGGCAAACCCTCAGCAGCAGCTAGGCAATGGGTGGTGCCGTCCTGCCCAACTCACGAAAAAGGATGGAATTAGGGCTCCCGGCAGATATGTTCGATGGCCTATTTCCAGGGGTCCAAGGCCTTGCATACCTATTGCAGTATATTTTGGGAAAGGAAAGTGCAGTGAAGGATAGCACAAGTGGACACCATCATTCTGGGTAATCCTGATAGTTGGTAGAGTCCCAGGGCTATCATAGAGGGTAGGGGGCTCATTTCTCCCTGCCTGGGAGGTTATCTTGCAGGTGGCCATCAGAGCAGGGGAGCCTGGACCCATGACTGTCTTGGTGGCAGCCTCCCATGCACTTTAGGCATGAATGTACTGAAAGGTAGTAAGGATGTCCTGCAAACAAGGAAGGATTGTTTCACCTTCGGGGTGGCACAGTGAAGGTACTGGTGGGATTGGCCAAGCAGGAGTCTTTAGTGATTCCAGGAAGCACCAAAGGAGATCAGAGAAACTATGGAACCCTGTTGAGGGGTGGGGGTCATCTGACCTGCAACCTCCTCCTAAAATAGCTCGGTGTAATCAGTGCTATTTAGGACTATGGCACATCGAACTTCGACTGTAGATGGTTGGATCAGTATGCAGTGCCCCTCACAGCAGCTGTCCCAGATTTAGTGACACTTATTGGTGGTAGCAGACCTAGCAAATGCCTTCTCCATCCATGAGTTCTGAACCACGAGTTCTGAACTATCCATGAGTTCTGAACTAATTTGCTTTTACCTGGAAGGGAGACAGTACACCTTTTTCTACCTTCCACAGCAGTGTGTCCATAGTCCCACCTAATGCCACGGCATGATTGCCTGAGACCTGCAGGGGATATACTTAAACACCATCATCTCTATGTCCCACTACATAGACTATCAGATGCTACAGGGACCACAGGAGATGGTGAGATAGGCCCTGGGTAAGGTGGTCACCTCTCTGCGGAAATGGGGTCGGTCCTTCTACCCTGAAAAGATGGCACCAGCCAGAACATCATATTCCTGGGCATACGATGGCATTCTGGGCAGCAGGACCAGTTCAGGAGAAGCACAAAATTTTGGGTACTGTGGTCCCCACCTCCAAAGAGCCAATGAAGCACTATGTGGGGCTCCAAGAGGATTGTTGTCATCACATCCCCCAGCTAACTATGATGCAGTACCAGGTCTCCCAGAAAAATATCACCTTAAAATGGGGTCCCACACAGCAAGTGGCCTTTAAAACCATCAAGTAGATGGTAGAGCAGGCCCCTTGGCCCCTAGACAGGTGGGGAGGCATTCTAGTTGCAGCTTTCAGCTACCCCCAAGGTGGCTGAGCAAAGCCTGCGGCAGGTGTTGCTTTCTCTTGGGGCTTTGAAGAAAAACCCTTTGAGGCGGTGACACAATACACCCCTTCAAGAGGCAGTTGTTGGTCTGCTACTGGGCTCTCTTGGCTACAGAACATCAGACTCCCAGAGTCAGTCACACTGCAACCATACCTCGCTATCATGCAGTAGTTAAAGCCTAATGATGTAACCTGCACAGAGGGGTGTGCCCAGCAATTTTCCATTGTCAAGTGTTCTGGTACTTTTCAAACAAGGTGGAAAAAAATCTTGATGGGGTAAGCCACCTCCATGAGCAGATCATGGATCTCTCTGATAACGACTACCATAACCCCTGAAGTGGTTCCACCATTGACCCCTCACCCAATGACACAATGGAGTAAACCCGATGACGACCTGACAACTGAGCAGATGCAGCAAGTCTGGTTTACCAACAGCTCCAGGCCTTGGTGGAGCGGTAAACAGTGGTGAAAGGACGCTGCACTCCAACCTGCATCAGGGAGAGTCGTTACCCAGGAAGCTGAAGGGGAATCTAGCCAATTGGCTGAGTTGGTGGCTCCAATCGCCTCTCCAGGAGGTGGTGGGGTTTTTGAAGATCTATACCAATTCCTGGGCAGCAGCTAACAACATGGTGGTGTGGCTGCCTCATTGGCATTGGCAGAACTAGGAGGTACATAGGTGACTCCTCTGGGGCACTCCTATTAGGAACTCATCTGAGAGATCTGGGGACACAGGGGTGGCTATACATAATGTTGATCTAACTGTACAGATTATGAAAGCCACAGATTTTTCTGAGAAAGAGGACAACCACAGATGCCTGGCGGTACCTTCAACCCAAAAAGCAGGCATTGGGGGGAGGGGTGGAGGGAGGAAGAACAAGGAAATGGCAGAAGTTCAGGGGATGGGAAGGAATTTTGATGAAACCATGACAGCAGCTGTGAGCTGCCCTACTTGCTTGCAGGTGAAGCCCAGGGGGTGGGTAGCAAGTCTCCTGGAACACATCCAAAGGGGAAAGGAGGCTGGTCAGGTATAGCATGTAGATTATGCAGGGCCTCTGTCACCACAGAACAAGAAATGATGTGGTCACAATGGTGGACACATATTCTGGAGTCCTGGTGGCCATGCTGACCAGGAAAGCGTGATAAAAGGCATGCAGCACTTATCATTCATGTATGGGATACCCTGGAAGGTTCAATCAGACAATGGCTCATATTTTGAAGGAGCCGAAGTCCAGGAGTGGGCTATGGGGTCCAGCAGTTTGTGGGTGTTCCACATCCCATACACCCACAGGCAGCAGGGTTGAACAAGTGTATGAACAGACTGCTGAAAGAGCAAATTAAGTTACTGCCTCCCCCCCAACCCACACCTTTCAGGGGTTGCTGAGTGTGCTGCAGCAGGCAGTGGACAACCTGAATTCCTGGCTGGCAGGTCCAGGAGAGTCCCCAGTGTCCCTGCACCAAGCAGTGTTGGATCCTCCAAAGGGTGGAAAAAGAGTTGGAAGAGGAACCAAAGAAGGTTTGGATCCAGTACCCACAGGAGCAGTGGACATTGTAGCATGTGGGCCATAGAATGTGCAAAGGGTCACATCACTGGGGGAACAGAGGACAGTCTGCCTAAATACCCAGCGACTAACCAGAACAATGTGAGTGTGTATCTCCCTACATTACAGAATGGCAAAGTGATGGATTCTGAAGGCAGTAGCGATGATGGTGGTCCATGTGAGATCCTATACTTCGGACGGCTGGATCTACACAAAGGTGCAAATCCATGCTGCAGAAAGGGCGCTGCTGATACCAATCCCCTTTAATAAAGAACAGGACTTTTGGAGGAACTTGTCTGGTTTCTCCAGCTTTGGTATTCTGTTTTGGGAAAGGCCGGGAAGAAGTAGTCCATTCCTGCCAACTTTGCCCCATCATATGGGAATGGCCTTAAAGAACTTGAGTTTCAGTAATCCCTGATGGGGTGGTTTAAGGGCTGGTATTTCCTACTTGATTTGTCTAATCCCAAGATCCCAACTCTAAGAATTATTCCTCTGCCATTGAGGAAGGGGAAGGAGTTTTTGGTGCAGGCAGGCAGGCACAAGCGTGTACAGGAGCAGTATCCTGGGACAAATGTGTCAATGCCAAATGGTGCTGTGAAGGCGGGTATTCTCTAGATGCAAAATTGTACTTACTGGATATGCAGCTCCCGGTACCTTACATACAATACCTTAATAGCCTAAATGAATACCTCAACTATGAAGGTAAGTAACGTAAGAGGTGTACCACAGAGCCAGAAAGATGCTGGATGGTAGCCTTCCCTGCATCATGTGGCCGTCCCAGGAACTGATACGCATGACCTGTGATGGAGATGATGGACAAGGAGATGGCCACAGCCTCAAGCATATAGGGGTGCATTGAGTAGAGTGCCAGCTGAGATGATAGCTATTTGGATGACGGCCTTAGACTATCTGCTTGGGGAGAAAGGTGGGGCGTGTACAGCCACTGGACAGGAGTGGTGTATCTACATCCCCAACAAGTCTGGAAACATTACTTACTCAGCTGATCATACCCAGCAATCAGTAAATAAGATCAAGAAAGTGGGGGGGGTGTGAGAGGTTAGTATACTACTGTAGTACACCGGGTAACAATTGGTGGGCTGATAATTCTGGGTATCATGATCTTATGTTTTATATGTAATACAGCGGGGTGTCCACGGGGTTATACTCGTCTTCGTGCTGAATGTTGCAGCGTTGCATCTTTCAAGGGGTGGCATGTTGAAGTGTATCTGCTCATCGAAAGCCACTCCCCGTGTTACTGTGATAGTTAAGGATTGGTCCATTTTAAGAGCATTGCTGCCCTTTCACTGGCTGCTGTTTGGCACCTCGGCACTGATTGATGATATCACAATAACCATAAAGTATAAATCTAGAGCACTGAAAGCACTGTCTTTTTGCTTCAAGTGCTTGCTAACAGACTAGGTTGCAACCAGTGCTGCAGAAACAGTGGAAGCATGCTGCAGTGATAAGAGGGCCCAAGCGCACACTTTAGATAGCTTCTTGTAAATAGATGAACTTGAAGGGTTTGCTGAACGTTTAATGTCCTCTCTTGTCCTGTGAATGGATAGTTAACTTAAAGGGTAGTGAGTGCCTCCACTCACCGAACATGCAAAACTGGTTTCACACAACACTTAGCACTCTATACAAAAAGCTGCCATATAAATCCCATTTGAACTTACACTCACTTTAAAGCTATGATGGCTAACGTTTTACATTTTTATTCTGTCTATACATCTCACAACTTTATATATCAGTTTGTCTTTTAGCCTCCAAAGCTTGAAAGAAAATTCTCCTGACAGCTAATATTCTAATCAAAGCCAAATTTACTACTCTGCCCAGGTTGAAACCATGTATCAAGCATGGGCAGAATCAAAAGTATATTTAAGATGCTTTTATTCATGTTTTCAAAATAAACACTGGATACTTCACTTTGAAAATGATGCCAGAAAACCCTATGACTTCTGTCCTTCTAATGTCAAGTACATATATATGTGCAGGTACAATTAAAAAAAATTACTTGCATTAGCATCACAAGAACACAGCATCATATAAGCAGCACTCTCAAGAAAAACAAACTGAACACAAATTATACAAAACTTTTATAAGAAAACACAATTAGAACAAAAAAAAAATGCAATTGCACAAAAATGCATTTTCATGCAAGGTGGTCACAGCAAATTTGCTCCAGTGAACCACCATTTCTATCATAGCAAAGGCAAAGGATGTTTACTTGCAAAACTGAAAATTTGCTGCAGAACCAACTGCTCTAACAACACTGTTCAAGGCAGCTGCACTTGATGCAGCAACTACACGAAAATTGCTGAAAAATGTGTGACTTGTCAACAACAACCAGAACAAGTTCAATCCAGTCAAATACCCAACTCATTAAAACTCAGCTACACACTAAAGCACCATTGATTGCAGCAGCTTAAGGTGGTTCTTATCAAAGTATTCTTATCAAAATCTCAGTAATAAAACATGCGAAAAAATTAATTAAAAAGTTACGAGAATTACCCACACCAACATTGGTGCATGAATGGGCTCAACTTAACAAAAGCCTAATGTAGCTTGGTAATAATCACCCTCTCCATGGGGTGAAACTCATTAACAGATGTTAAACAAAGGTCCAACTGTCCATATAAAAATAGATGAAGATTGTACAAATTTTCTTAACATAATTCCCCAATAAACTGCTGATACACCTTATTATACTTGGTCTACTTTGCTGCCCAGGTGTGACAAACTGAAAACAAAAACCACCATTCAAAAGGAGAAAATTTGTAAAATCATTAAAGGCATTCCTTATGCATTTCCCTTGACATGATCATATAGAAAAATTCCAAATTATTTCAAAAACTGAGTCAGATCATATAGTACATGTACAGAGATCTGCAATTCTTTTGCTGACTATTAAGAAATTTTTAAGCAGAATTATTATATGACTAAGAAAAGCATGTCACTGGCAATCCAGAACAAATTAAGTCTGATGAAGATGATAGAAATGGACTATTGACCAGTCAATTAATTTCCACTATTGTCCCTTTAGGTAAATTCCAAAACAATCCTGTTATTTCATGAACGGATGAAAACATTTTTAGTCAGGTTGCATCTCCTCAAAGTACATTATGATTGTTTAAGGACGTTCTTACCTGCACAGGTGGTGTCCCATCATTGCTGTATCTAAATTCCCCTTCATCTCCACAACTGACTTGTTCATAATCCTCCAACATCTTCACAGTCATGCCTGCCTTCAAATTTTCCTGAATATATTCCACATAACTGCCTCGACTGGCAAAGTTTGAGCGAGATTTATAAGCTGTAACTATTTTTTTCCGAGGTTGCTGTATCAAAAGAGTATTGGTGGTCATACTCCGTGGCTGAAATATTGATTTTGTGTTTCTGGGCAGCACTTCACTTGTTGACCCCATTACATGATCAGGTTGTTTATTCCGATCCCAGCCCATGACACGAACTAACTCAGAGATCAGGTTTGCCATTGCCATGGTAAACTCAAACTCACGTGACAGTCGAATCTGTTCTGGTACATGCAAGGCAGCAGACTCCTGGCGCTCTACACTCACATCTTGTCCACTATTATTTAATTTGTCCATCAGCGAAGTAACACATAGGTAACGTTTTACCAAAGAAAATAAGAGTTTACCAGGAATCTGAAATAGAGAAAGAAAGAGCATGTAACCACCCAGTTAATACTTCGTTTACTGTTCAAGGCACCTGTGATAATCAAAGTTGAAGTTCAAAGTAAAATTATCAACATATACCATATACTACTATTAAATTTATTTCCTTGCAGGTATTCAATCAATACAAAGAAACAGTAGAATCAATAAAATACTGCACACAAAGACAAACAACCAATGTGCAAAAGACAAATTGTGCAAACACAAAAATGAAAAACAAAAATGATATATTAATAAGTAATAAATATCAAAAACATGAGTTGGAGAATCCTTGAAAGTGAGTCCAGTTCCAATGTTATCCACTCTGGTTCAGGAGCCTTGATGGTTTGGTGGTGTGGGACCTAAGGCTCCTGCATCTCTTTCCTGATGACAGCAATGGGAACAGAACATGGCCTGGACATTGGGTGCCCTTGATGATGGATGCTCCTTTACTGCGACAGCACTCCCTGTAGATGTCTTTCATGGTGGGGAGACCTTTACTCATGATGGACTGGGGCATAACCACTACTTTTCAAATTATGAAAAGTATGACCATGATTCATCAGGAACCATGAAACTCAGCCTACTTTCACCCTCCACAGATCCTGTCTGGCCTGATTGGTACTTAAAGAATTTTCCAGCTTGAGTTCACATTTCCAGCATCTAGTTTTTTTTCCATTGTATGTTGAGTTTCAAGTATTGGTAAAGATTGAAAAAGTTGGTGGGGAAATTTAAGTACTAAAAACTGGATAGAAGGAACCAATAGAAGCTATTGTGCTGGTGGCAATGGATAAAAGTAACTGAGTGACATGAGCTGTGGAACTAAAGATAATGCTTTAAAGGTGAGCTTAATGAAGAGGCAACAAGATGATTTCTGGTCGTCTATACTAAACATTTCATAGCATGCGAAGCAAGTTATCACTTAGTTTAGGACAGTTCTAGTGCTCTGGCAGACTGATTCTGGAGTGATTAAACATGAAAATGCAGAAAGGCAAACAATTATTTAGGTGATTACACAGCAAAAAAACCTACTTGAACTGTTCCTTACCTAAATATCCATGACAGAGGTATCAGTCTATGTACTCACATATTGTGTACTAGTTGTTATTTCATGGTACTGATTTGTAACAGGGGACACATTGCACAGCATCCACCCAAACGAGATTTTTTAAGTTTGGGTGGACCGGGGGCTATCACCTCCTATATTAAGTCACGAGCCAAAGCAAGAGTTACATATGGTGGAGGTAGCATCATACTATGGGGATGATTTTCAGCATCAGGGACTAGAAATCTGGTCAGGATGGATGGGCAGATGAACGCCACTAAATACAGAGTGATCCTGGATAAAAACCTGCTAGCCTCTGCTAGAGTTTAAAATAGGGAGGAAGTTTGTCTTTCAGAAGAACAACAACCCAAAGCACACTGCCAGAGTGTGTCTTCAAATGAAGAAAATTGATGTTTTCAGTGGCCCAGAACCCTGACCTTAATCCGACCAAACATTTGTGACAGGACTTCAAGATTGCAGTACACCGCTGCTCCCCAACCAACAGCTTGAGCAATTTTGCAAGGAGAATGGGCAAATTTTGCTCCCTCACATTATGCAAAGCTAATAGAGACATCCAAAAAGACTACTGGCTGTAACAGCTGTGAGAGGTGGTTCAACTAAGTACTGAGCAAAGGGGAGGGAGTGAATACTTTTGAACTGCTGACATTACAGTTCTTGAATTTTTAGTTTTTCATGCTTTACAATTTTCCCTGCTGTTTGGACTCTACTGTGGAAAAGAAGCACGTGATTCACAAATAAAAATTCTCAGTTAATATAATCAAAATTCCTACTGGTAATATTCATTTATGTAAACAAAGTGTTAGGTGCTGAATACTGTACTTGAAGCTGCAATGTAGAATTATACATATTCTAAACACCAAAACAATCTCTATACAATTCCAATACAGCTTAACAATTTAAAGGCCCAGAGTGAAAACAAGTCTGAAGTATTTGAAAACAAATTCAGAGGCGCCATATGGATGTTTCATCCCAGCTTGCTCCTAAGATCCCCAACATAAAAACCACAATTCTTCTTGCTCATTCCACTCCAGATACCAAAAAAATGGCTGAGTGATCTAGATATAGCAGTTGAAACAATGAAAGAGGGAGAAGGAAAACATACTTCTATTGATATGCAAGGTGCTTTCATCAGAAATACAATGGAGTTAGAAAAAACTTTGAAATGTTCATAGACCCATGATTTTTTTTTTACTTATCTCCAGATTATTTTTTACCAGAAAGATTTAGCACTAAAGTTAAACCTGTCATTATTCTGTAATTTTTGGAAAAGATTATTATTACAAGATTTTTTTCACAATTAAGGATGCAAAATGAAGAGGAAATCAGATTACCTGAGGAAGATGAATTCCCTCAAATGAAATTCCATGTTCTTCAGATGAGGTGGTTTCTGCAAACAATTCCAACAAGGTGTAACGATTGTCAAAATCCATATGTTGTTCAATTCCATCCTGCTGGCTCAGCGAAAGGAGAACATAAGCTCGGCTACCTATTGCAGAACACAATGGCACATATTATTCAAGAGCCTTAAGTCATGAACTTTGAAACATATTAGGTTCATTAGTTAAAATATACTTAACTTTTAGCCAGTAATTTTCTATAGAAAATTAAAATTCTGGAGAAATCCAAGCTTCTTTTCTACTTTTTAACCAGGTAAATATACAAGTGCTCTTCAAGTTCAAGGACTATGTTAAAAGGCAAATTCAACAGAAAATACAGAGCAAATTCAACATGTTAAGCATCTCAAGTCAGAGCCTTTACCAAAACCCAAACTATATAGTTAGAATATATTAGATTAACTTCTATAAGGATGTGTTGGTTTCGACTGTATAATTGTTATTTTCCTTGTAGTTTAACATTCTGATACTTGTTTGTATACTTATACAATTACCTATATACATGTAATTGTTCAGTCTGTTTTTAGTAGTTGTTGCCTCTGTATTTTTCAGTGACAGGTATTGCATAACCTGACAGGTGCTGTCTTATTGGTTAATTCAAACAAATGAAATTTTAATGGATTGTGTCCTATCTGGTATAAGACCACCAAACTATGCTGGTTTGGTGTCTTTGTCTTCATCTTTCCCCTTGTTTTACTTCTGCTCCTCGCCATCTTCCTAGAACCTCAGTTCAAAACAATCAGGATCCAGCAGCCATATCCTGACAAGACAGTATTTGTGAAGCGATTGATAAGACTGTAGAAAAAACTCTGATAACCTGGCATCCAAATGTTCAGAAATCCTGATGGTCCTGCATCTACCTCACTAATCTGGAAAATAAATCAGGGGTTCTGAGAGCAAGCATGATGTGCAGTCAGAAGCAGGTGTTCAGAGCACAGCCAAAATTAGGTTTTTCCAAATTATTGAAGTAATAGAATTTTAAGCCCCCAGGATCAAAGGTGTGATTCAATCACAGGAGTCCAGATATGGCTAGTTAGACAAACATATTTTCTTTCTCAGTTCTGATGAGGGATCTTCAACCATTTATCTTTCCATTGATGCTGTCTGACCTGTTGAGCTTTTGCAGCATTTTTGCTTTTTTTAAATTAGCCAGTACCATGAACTAGAAGACTTTAAAAAGTTATAATGATATAACACATACAGTTTCAGTTATGGATGATTCATAATAAAGCTAGCTATAAAGAAATGGCAAGGAAGTGAGAATGATTGGCACTACATGGATAGAAGCAAAAGTACCCAAACACTTATGGTTTAAATTCTACCCGGACATGTCATTTAATACCCTCCAGAGGGCCACAACCTCAATGCCTCAATGACCCAGACAGCTATATTGGCTGGAGTCAGGGCTTTATGCTTTGGATCTTGGTAGGGTCACCCATGCCAAACAGGTCAAAGGACAATCAAAGAGTAGTCCACCTGTCCTCCAGGTTCAGAGATTTACCTGACTGGTAAATCAAAATTGTTACAGAAACTGCAATTAGATTCCTTCTACTTCTGAGTGCAAAGGTATTCCTGAGACTCCACCCAGGACTTAGGTGACTGACGCTAGTGAAAACTACTGTCACAATGAAGGAAGCCTCGAACACTGCCAGAGATGAAGAACCTTCTATACCGCCCTAAATGCCAATGGCATAGCAGACAGCAAATTTCATTTAATAAATCATTTTATCTGTAGTAAAGTATAAAAACATTGTTCCCAGGTAGTCACAAGTACCCAGTTGATTAAGTACTTTACAAAGGATACTTATCCAATGTGATCCTAGTTCCACAAAACATGATTGGCATAGTATATTTAAAGTAATTCCCAAGTTGTTCAGTTGTAAAGTACAGCATCTCACTACCCTCCAGAATACAGGTAATTGACAGAGCTTTGCCAGCATCACCCCATTATATAAAAACTGAGATGTGGAGTAGGAAAAAAAATGGCTGACAGTCAAAGATTCATAACACAGACTTTGTTCATGTCCACATGGGAAGGTATAATTAAGGGAAATTCACCTCAAATTCCACTGAATGCAAAGAGCAGGGACAGTAAAGAGCACAACAGACTTTTTCTGAGCACTCTAAACTCCACACCTGTAACAACAGGCTTCACTAATTTACTACAAAAACAAACTTACCAAGCAGAAGTGGAATCTTAAAAAGTGCGTTAGAAATGCTGTTAAAAATATTGGACAAAAGTTAACGATATAGAACTAGAAAACACTGAGAAAGTTCAGGTACAATGAGGATATGGTTTTACCAATACCTAACAAACTACACTCATCTCTGTAACAAATGGATAATAAAGATACCTACATCAGACTATTACTTCAGCGGTTTGAATAGACCATGACTGCGCAAGTGCATGGAGGTCAGCCAGTGAGAACAGCAGGAAGAGTTTAAAAAGAAAACAGATTTACAGAGCAGGCGTTGGAGGAGCAGGCAACAGAGTAGTGGGAGACAGGATAGGTAGGTTTTGGCTCAACAGGGCTTAGGCAATAAGGGGTCTAGGCCAGGTAGGTTATCTGTTTAAAATAAAGAGAGAAAGCATGTATGTGAGGCTGGAATTCTGTGCTTGGTGTCAAATGTGGGAGGTCCTGGAGAGTCAAGCTGCAGCGTTAGAGACCATGTTAGGGAACTGGAGTTGCAGCTTGATGACCTTCATCTAGTCAGGGAGAGAGAGGAGGTGATACAGAGGAGCTATAGGCAAGTAGTTACCCCCGGACCACAGGAGACAGAGAAGTGGGTAACAGTCAGGAGAGGGAAGAGCAAGAAACAGCTGTTAGAGAGTACCCCAGTGACTGTCCCCATTAACAATAAGTATTCCTGCTTGAGTACTGTTGGAGGGGACAGCTTACCTGTGGGAAGCAACAGTGGCTGTGCCTCTGGCACAGAGTCTGGCCATGTGCTCAGAAGGGAAGGGAAAGGAAGAGGCTGGCAGCAGTGATAGGGGACTCTATAGTTAAGGGGTCAGATAGGCGACTCTGTGGACACAGGAAAGAAACTCTGATGGTAGTTTGCCTCCCAGGTGCCAGGGTCTAGGATTTTCTGATCACGTCCATGATATCTTGAAGTGGGTAGGAGAAAAGCCAGAGGTCATGGAACATACTGATACCAATGACATAGGTAGGAAAAGGGAGGAGGTCCTGAAAACAGAATACAGGGAGTTAGGAAAGAAGTTGAGAAGCAGGGCCTCAAAGGTAGTAATCTCACATGACAGTAAGTACAAGAATAGAATAAGGTGGAGGATAAATGCGTGGCTGAGGAATTGGAGTAGGGGGCAGGGGTTCAGAATTCTGGATCATTGAGACATTTTCTGGGGCAGGTGTGACCTGTACAAAAAGGATGGGTTGCACTTGAATCTGAGAGGGACCAATATCCTGGCGGGAAGGTTTGCTAAGGCTATTGGGGAGAGTTTAAACTAGAATTGCTGGGGGGTGCGAACTGAACTGAAGTGATGGAGGAAAGGGAGGTTGGCTCACAAAGAGAAAGCTTGGAGATAATGTGAAAGGGATGATAGGAAGGTGATAGAGAAGGGACACGCTCACACTGATGGGCTGAGATGTTTCTATTTTAATGCAAGGAGTATTATGAATAAAGCAGATGAGATTAAAGTGTGGATCAACACTTGGAGCTACGATGTTGTGGCCATTACAGAGACTTGGATGGTGCAGGGGCAGGAATGGTTACTTTAGGTGCCAGGCTTTAGATGCTTCAGAAAGGATAGGTCGAAAGGCAAAAAAAGGTGGGGGCGTGGCACTGATGATCAGAGATAGTTTCACGGCTGCAGAAAAGGAGGAAGTCATGGAGGGATTGTGTACGAAGTCTCTGTGGGTAGAAGTTAGAAATAGGAAGAGGTCAATAACTCTACTGGGTATTTTTTTTTATAGACCATCCAATAGTAACGGACATTGAGGAGCAGATAGGGAGACAGAGTGGGGAAAGGAGTAATAATAACAGGGTTGTTGTCATGAGAGATTTTAATTTTCCAAATATTGATTGGCACCTTCCTAGAGTGAAGGGTTTAGATGGGGTAGAGTTTGTTAGGTGTGTTCAGGAAGGTTTCTTGACACAATATGTAGATAAGCTGACGAGGAGAGGCTGTACTTGATCTGGTATTGGGAAATGAACCTAGTCAGGTGTCAGGTCTCTCAGTGGAAGAGCATTTTTGAGATAGTGATCACAATTCTATCTCCTTTACAATAGCACTGGAGAAGGATAGGAACAGACAAGTTAGGGAAAGGCCTAATTGGAGTAAGGAGAAATATGAGGCTATCAGGCAGGAACTTGGAAGCATAAATTGGAAACTGGCAGAAATTGGCATAAACATAAATTGGCAGATGTCATTCAATGTGAATAAATGTGAAGTTATCCACTTCGGAAGCAGGAACAAGAGGGCAGAGTATTGTCTGAACGGTGTAGAGTTAGGTAAGGGAGAAATGCAAGGAGACCTAGGAGTCCTAGTTCACCAGTCAATGAAGGTGAATGAGCAAGTGCAACAGGCAGTGAAGAGGGCAAATGGAATGTTGGCCTTTGTTACAAGGGGAATTGAATACAAGAGCAAGGATGTCCTTTTGCATTTGTACAGGGCCCTGGTGAGACCACACCTGGAATATTGTGTACAGTTTTGGTCTCCAGGTTTAAGGAAGGACATTCTGGCAGTTGAGGAAGTGCAGCGTAGATTCACTAGGTTGATTCCTGGGATGGCAGGGCTGTCTTACGCAGAGAGATTGGAGAGATTGGGCTTGTACACGCTGGAATTGAGGAGATTGAGAGGGGATCTGATTGAAACGTTTAAGATAATTAAAGGATTTGATAGGATTGAGGCAGGAAATATGTTCCAGATGTTGGGAGAGTCCAGTACCAGAGGGCATGGATTGAGAATAAGAGGTCAGTTATTTAAAACAGAGTTGAGGAAGAGCTTCTTCTCCCAGAGAGTTGTGCAGGTGTGGAATGCACTACCTCGGAAGACGGTGGAGGCCAATTCTCTGGATGCCTTCAAGAAGGAGCTAGATAGATATCTGATGGATAGGGGAATCAAGGGATATGGGGACAAGGCAGGGACTGGGTATTGATAGTGAATGATCAGCCATGATCTCAGAATGGCGGTGCAGACTCGAGGGGCCGAATGGTCTACTTCTGCACCTATTGTCTATTGTCATATGTTCTCAAGGAAGTGTACGGAAGAAATGTGGCAAATGTTCAGGGGATACTTGCGAAGGGTTCTGAGTAGGTACTTTCCAAAGGGACAGGGAAAGGATAGTAGGGTACAAGATCGGTGGTGTATAAAGGCTGTTGTAAATCTAGTCAAGAAGAAAAGAAAAGCTTACGATAGATTCTAAAAACTAGGTAATGATAGTAATCTAGAAAATTATAAGCCTAGCAGGAAGGAGCTTAAGAATGAAATTTGAGAGCCAGAAGGGGCCATGAGAATGCCTTGGCGGACAAAATTAAGGAAAACCCCAAGATATTCCACAATTATGTGAAGAGCAAGAGAGAATAGAACCAATCAAGTGTGAGTGGAAAAGAGTGTATGGAACCAGAGGAAAAAGCGGAGGTACTTAATGAATACTTTGCTTCAGTATTCACTACAGAAAAGGATCTTGGCAATTGTAGGGATGATTTGCAGTGGACTGAAAAGTTCGAGTATGTAGATATTAAAGAAGAGGATGTGCTGGAGCTTTTAGAAAACATCAAGTTGGATAAGTCACCAGAACCAGATGGGAAGTACCCCAGGTTACTGTGGGAAGCGAGGGAGGAGACTGCTGAGCCTCTGGCAATGATCTTTGCATCATCAATGAGGATGGGAGAGGTTGTGGAGGATCGGAGGGTTGAGGATGTTGTTCCTTTATTCAAGAAAGGGAGCAGAGAAAGCCCAGGAAATTATAGACCAGTGAGTCTTACCTCAGTGATTGGTAAGCTGATGGAGAAGATCCTGAGAGGCAGGATTTATGAACATTTGGAGAGGCATAATATGATCAGGAACAGTCGGCATGGCTTTTTCAAAGGCAGGTTATGCCTTACGAGCCTGATTTTAATTTTTTGAGGATGTGACTAAACACATTGATGAAGGTAGAGCTGTGAATGTATTGTATATGGATTTTAGCGAGGCATTTGATAAGGGACCCCGTGCAAAGCTTCTTGAGAAAGTAAGGAGGCATGGGATCCAAAGAACATTGCTTTGTGGATCCAGAACTGGCTTGCCCACAGAAGGCAAAGAGCAGTTGTAGGCAAATCATATTCTGCATGGAGGCCAGTGACCAGTGGTGTGCCTCAGGGATCTGTTCTGGGACCCCTATTCTTTGTGATTTTTATAAATGACCTGGATGAGGAAGTGGAGGGATGGGTTAGTAAATTTGCTGATGACACAAAGGTTGGGGGTGTTGTGGATAGTGCGGAGGGCTATCAGAGGTTACAGAGGGACATTGATAGGATGCAAAACTGGGCTGAGAAGTGGCAGATGGAGTTTAACCCGTGTGAGGTGGTTCATTTTGGTAGTTCAAATATGATGGCAGAATATAACATCAATGGTAAGAATCTTGGCAGTGTGGATCAGAGGGATCTTGGGGTCCGAGTCCATAGGATGCTCAAAGCAGCTGCGCAGGTTGACTCTGTGGTTAAGAAGGCATATGGTACATTGGCCTTCATCTGTCTGGGATTGAGCTGAAAGAGCAGAGAGGCAATGTTGCAGCTATATAGGACCATGGTCAGACCCCACTTGGAGTACTGTGCTTAGTTCTGGTTGCCTCACTACAGGAAGGATGTGGAAACCGTAGAAAGGGTGCAGAGGAGGTTTACAAGGATGTTGCCTGGATTGGGGAGCATGCCTTATGAGAATAGGTTGAGTGAACTTGGCCTTTTCTCCTTGGAGCGATGGAGAATAAGAGGTGACCTGACAGAGGTGTACAAGGTAATGAGAGGCATTGATCCTGTGGATAGTCAGAGGCTTTTCCCCAGGACTGAAATGGCTAGCACAAGAGGGCATAGTTTTAAGGTGCTTGGAAACAGGTACAGAGGAGATGACATGGATAAGTTCTTTTTACACAGAATGGTGAGTGCGTGTAATGGGCTGCCAGTGGCAGTGGCAGTGGTGGAGGCAGAAACAATAGGGTCTTTTAAGAGACTTCTGGATAGATACATGGAGCTTAGTAAAATAGAGGGCTATGGGTAAAGCCTAGGTAGTTCTAAGGTAGGGAGATGTTCGGCACAGCATTGTGGGCTGAAGGGCCTATATTGTGCTGTAGGTTTTCTATGTAAACTGAGCAGAGGGAGATAAATAAAGTAATTTAATCCGGGTTCACCAAGCTTTCTTGCACCACGGACTGGCCGACGGGGGGTTGGGGGGGGGGGGGGGGGGGGAAGGTTGGTATTTAATCACTACCGGAATATAGGTGATAAGTCAACTTCAAGTCACTTATAAGTGGCTTATTCACTCAATTTGGTTTCTAAAAGGGTTTATCTAACGAATTTAACATATTTAATATTAAAGAAAATAGCCCTTATTTTCTTCACATAAGTATAGTGATATGTCAATTATATGTCACTTATAAGTCAATGGCATCATAACATTTTAAGTAACATTTGGATATTAAACACACAGCACATATTTTCCTCATATGAACGTATAAAATCATTGCAGCACACCAATATCGCTGAATCAGTGGGAGCCTGCAACAAGACGGTCCCATCGAGGGGTGATGGCAGACAACGATACTCGAAGGGGTTCCTTATGTCCAGTCCATTCTGCAATTTAGTTTTTGTGACTCTCAGCACTTGCTTCTATCCTGCTTGCTCACATTTTTTTCCACTCAAAAAACTCAATGGGTTTGTCTTTAAGGGCAGGGTGATTGGACTCAAGGTACTGACGCAGTTTTGAGGGCTTAAATGCCTCATTAGACAGCCTCCAGGCCCAAACTCCAGCCTCCCGCCCGCCCGCCATCAGATGCCTTGGCCAGGTGTGACTGGTCGTGGCTGGGATGAGAGGACAAGGTAAGGGCTGGAGGTCTCCATGCCGGGGCTGCAGCGGTCGCAGTCCGGAGAGAGTGAGGAGTGCGACAGGGTGCGCGCCCACCCCCCCTTGTAGGTAGGCATGATCTAATGGCTGACAAAAGTTTGGCTTGAGGGATGACTTTTAGTAGATCACAGCGAGGTAGCTGCTCTGCTACTTACAAAACCCTGAGCCCAAATTAGGTTGTCTGTGAATATTTTAGCACCGGATTCTCCATGAACATTCGGTGAGCTGAACAGGTTTAGAGGCGGCACCCATCTGTCCACGCTCCAGGCCGATAGCAACGGCACTTCTCACCGGCCGCGCAAAGCAGCCAGTTACCCGAGGCCAACCAGTGATCCCTGGTGCAAGGGTATCACTGCATTTAGGCGACTTTGTGTGCGTTCAAGTTCAACAGTGGGCGTGACAGGGAATGAGTAAAAGTGCAGCTGACTCATATTGTTTCATATCACCAAATCATATTGTTTCTTCGCAGCCCAGTAGCACATGCTTTGTGGCCCGGTATTGGTCCACAGCCCCGTGGCTGGGGACCACTGATTTAATCCATTGAATAAAATAGAGCCAAAAATTAAATTTTTCTAAGGTTTTAAATAAATAATTCCATTCAACCAAGTCAAAAGCCTTCTCAGCATCTAAGGATATCACACATTGTTATCTCCTTAGAGGAAGAATAGATAACATTTCATAAATGATGATTAAAATGGGAATATCAATTTTTAATAAATCCAGTCTGATCATCAGAAACGATAGATGGTAAAGTATTTTCAATCCTATGAGCCAGAACTTTGGATAAGATTTTAGTTTTAGTTTTAAGTAAGGAAATTGATCTATATGAAGAGCATTCATTTGGGTTCTTATTCCTTTTAAGGATAAGCAAAACAGAAGCTTCATAAAAAGATTGTGGCAATCTACCCAACTTAACGGAATCTGCAAAGACTGAACATAAATGAGGTATAAGCAGTGAGGGAAAAGCCTTATAAAATTCTCCAGAAAATCCATCAGGACCCGGATGGAGCCTTCCCCAACTGAAATGAACGTACAGCCTTGGCAATTTCCTCATAAGAAATAGGTTGATCCAACTGTTTTCGGTTATCAACAAAAAGTGTAGGAGTGTTTAATTGGTCTAAAAAAATTATTCATTACAGTATTATCTTCAGGAGAGTCAGAACTATAAAGTTTAGAATAAAATTCTCTAAAGATATAATTTATTTCTAAATGGTCAGTTGTCCTATGACCATTAACTTTACAAATTTTTTTTAATTTGCTGTCTAGATATAAAGGTTTTTAACTGGTTAGCCAATAATTTACCTGTTTTGTCTCCATGAATATAAAATTGACTTTTATCTCTTACGAGTGGAGTTTGAATTGGATATGTTAAAAGAAGATCATATTTACATTTAATTTCAACACACCTTTTATATAAACAGGATCTGAAGCCAAGGCATATTTTTGACCTAATTGTTTCAACTGATTAGCTAAATCAATTCTCTCTTTATTAGCTTTTTTCTTAACACTTGCAGTGTAAGAAATAATTTGTCCCCTAATATTCCAGCATATTCTCTTCAAAAAACATAATCTGTCTATCCAGAAACTTTAAAAAAATCCTTATCAGATAGCAAAGTTAGATTAAAACGCCAAAATCTGTATATTTGAGGGAGACCAGGGAGATTTAAAGACAAAAACACAGGAGCATGATCTGAGACAGCAATCTCTTTATATTCACAGGATCGAACTAATGGAATCATTTGGCTATCGATAAAAATAATCAATCCTGGAATATGTATGATGGACATGAGAGAAAAATTAATACTCCCTGTGGACTGGATGTAAGAAATGACAGACATCAACAATACCACATTTCTTTAGGAAAGATTGAATAAACAAAGCTGATTTATTGAGTGTCACTGGTTTAGAAGATGACCAATGTAAAACTGGATCTAACCAGTAATTAAAATCTCCTCCCATCACCAATGAGTAAAGACTCACATCTGGCAAAAACGAAAAAAAAAACACTCAAGGAATCCCAGATCATCTATATTCGGGGCATGCAGATTAGCAAATACCATTAATTTATTATCTAATTCTCCTGACCCTATAACAAAACGCCGATTAGTATCAGACACTACTTTATGTTGGACAAATGGAACTGTGTTACCTATAAAGATCGAAACTCCCCTAGACTTAGCTTGGAAAGAGGAATGAAAATGTAGCCCTCTCCATCGGCCAAAAAGGTGTAAATTGTCACATTTACGTATGCGAGTTTCTTGTAAAAAAAAATTGGGACCTTAAGTTTTTAATATAAGCAAAAATTTTATTCCTTTTCACAGGGTGATTTAACCCTTTCACTTTAAGACTAAGTAAATTAATAGTTTGATCCATTTTTAATACTATTTAGAGGTAAGATTACAGTAACAACCATTGGAATATATATTAAAAACAAACAATGAACCTTAAGATAGGGTAACCAAGCAACAGATTTGGCTGAGAGTACAAAACAGCTTCCAGAAAAAAAACATTCCCCCTCCCTCCTCCCAAAGTCAGAAGGTCGACCAATAGACAGTCATTACACCTAATGTTAACATCACCCCCAAGAAAAACCTACTGGTTTAGCTCCAATTTGATTTGAAAGTTGGCTGCATTCCAACCTAAACAAAACAACAGACGGAAACAAAACTTAACCGTTGTAGCAAGAACACATAGATTAATTATTACAGTTTCAAATAGATAAAATGAAAAACACCCATACTAAGCCTTATTGATAGAAAAAAAACTCAAAAAGAATAAGTATAATTTAAAATAATAAAAAACCTAACAAAATTCAAAACATATGAAAACACAAGGTATTAACTTGTTAAAATCTTATTCTCTAAGTAAAGCATTAAAAAGTTCAAAAAGAGAGTTAGCTACAAAGGTTTACCAACAGTAAAAGAAGCAATTATTCATGTAGAAAGATATTGTACAGTTAACCTCTTGATTCCAAGAATTCCTGGGTTTCTTCGGTCAAATGGAATCATTTCTTAGATCCATCTCTCAGTATAATTCTGAGCCGAGCAGGGTAACGAAGAGAAGGCTTGAAACCTTGGTTAAAAAGTTCTGACATAACCTTTTTGAACTTAGCATGCTCATTCATGACCTCAGGTGAAGAATCCTCGATGATTCTAATCTTCTGGCCATTATAATCAATCATTCCTCTTCGACGGGATTCACAAATTAAAAGTTCCTTTGTTTGAAATTCATGAAAATAGATTATTACTGATCTAAGTCTTGCTCCTGGAGCTGGTTTGGGCACAGGTGATCAATGAGCTCGATCAATCATAGGTAAAGACAATAAAATTTTAGGAAATAATTGTGTCAAAAAGCTTGCAAAGAATTCCGTAGGCTGATTACCTTCCATTAACTCTTCAAGGCCCAGAATTCTTAAGTTATTTCTTCTGCTTCTATTTTCTAAATCGATAATCTTGTGTCTTAATTTTTCATTAGACTTGCTTTTCACAAAGCTTTTGCAGGTCATCAATTTTCACATCCAAAATCGTCAACGCTGCTTCATTCTCTTCTATTCGTTTATAATGTTCAGTTAAGGTTTTTTTTTGAATAGAATCCACTTTTGCATCTATTTGTTTAATTTCAGCAGAAGATTCTTTTATGTGTTTTCGAAGCAGCTCCATAATACATTCCAAAGATGCAGAAGAATCTTTTTTAGTACATCTGGCACCACTTGTACTCATAGTAAAACAATATCACATTTAAAAAATAAGATTTCAAAACAGGTTGGAAACAGTAAAGTAAGTAAGATAGGAGCAATTGTAAAAAGTTGCTACTCCATCGGCAACCAGCAGGAAATCCCGGTTTTCTATGTTTCTATGAAGACTACAGCTCCAGCCCCACCTTTGATATTATAATTTCAAGAAAACCCATCCCCAAACTCTTGGTTGTGGGACTCAACAGGCTAACAGATACAATAACAAACATTAAAAGACATTTAGGCACATGTGTGGATAGGAAGGGTTTAGAGGGTTGTAGACCAGACAGATGGATGGTCACCTTGATCAGCATAGACCAGCTGGGCCAAAGGGCCTGCTTCTATGCTTTATGACTCTCTAGCTCTAACACAACTGTCAATGGATCCATGCTTCAATACACTTGTTACTTTCTCTAGCTGCACAACTTACAACAGTGTTCATCCGTAGCATTGGCGATATTCGATTCAACAAACGTAATCAACAAACTGTCAGCACTTAAAATAGACCAAACATCATTCAATTCAAACTTCAACAACCAGAATATTTCAGCACTTCAATAAAACAAAGCGACGAACCATTAGATAAATACCACACGATTGAGCAATGGTCCCTAACGGATGGGCAGTGCTGACCATTCAAAACTGTGTTCAAACCACAAACGTAAAGTATGAATCAATAAAAGGTCACAGATAATCAAACCACAAGCTGTTCTTCTTTCTGACATGTTGTTCTCAGTGTTGTGATTCCAATTTCACTCAAGGATCCAAGACAATCCTTTGCTGTAGACTGGTGTTCGTTTAGTATAACTATTATTTTGCCTACAAAGTATAGCTGTTAATTGAAAGCAAACCAAAACCGCAGAGAGTCTAAACTAGGGTACTTGACACTGTGTGATGTGTTTCCAAATCAAAAAGGGTACATTCTATCCTTTAATATGAAACCAGCAAAACCGAATGATTTTGTAATAATAAAAATCTAACAAAACTAAATTAGCAGTCTAATAGTGTTCCAATTGGCAATCTAGTTGAACTAAACTAGCAATCTAGTTGATTGAACTAAATTAGCATATTTAAGTGGTCAACAAAAAAATCATTCCCCATGGCTCAACCCCTCTCCACTAGACAAAACAACTAAGACAAAGTGTGAATACATAACTACGCTCATTTGCTTCTACCATGCCCCAATCTATGTGACAGATTACCATCATAAACATGCCACAAAATACAATACAGACAGAAAACAGATACATAGTTCCTACAAATAGGTTATCCTATGGAATACCACCTCACTATTCCTAATTTTTACACCATTTTTGTAATTTACAGTAATTTCACATCTTTTCTACAGATCAACTAATTTGTGCCACGCAAGCTGGGGATAATAAATATTTCTGATTCTGAAATAAGAAATGACCTGATATTCAAGTGTTGATCTACAAGGCGCAAGCCGGGACATATAAGTATACTCTTTGTTTGACTGGATGAGTGTAGTTCCAACAAAACTCAGAAGATTCTGGTTCCATTCAAGACAAAGCCACCCATTTTAATTGGACCTCATCAATCACTTGACTGGCCAGTGGTGTAGTGGCATCCGCACTGGACTTCAAGGCAAGCAGTCCTGGGCTTGAATCAGGCCTTGCTGGGTTGAGCATAGAGTTAGCACCTCAGCCTCGTAAAGCACAGACAACTGCTAAAGAAACATCAAGGTTGCCGCCCATGCACCACAAGGCACAGAAAGGAACTATAACAATCACTCTAAATTGGTCCAGCAGTGTGTAGCATTTATAAATGCACAGAACTTATATGCCCAGTCTATTGTGACAGCATCTCCAAAAACAATCTTTCCTACCACACAGTTTAAGGATTTCAGACACATGGTATCATTGCTGTCTACAAATATTTCTTCCAGGTCAATACCATTATAACTTGAAAATATATGTTGTCCTTTCATTGTTACCGGGTTTAAATCCTGTAATTTCATACTAATAGCATTACATAAGTACCTTCACCAACAAGACTGCAGCAGTTCAAGCAGATAAACCCATCACTACTTTCTCAAGCTCTTTTACAGATGGGCAGTGTTACGAACTCCCGCAACTGGATCACTTACCAGCAAAGATAGAGAGGTCCGTTGAAGTCTAGTGGTACTATTTTTAAAAGTATTTATTGATAAAGGGCACAAAAAAAAGATTAATGCAAACATACAGATAATATACGTCGTCAATACTACATCTAAAGCGCGGGTATAATAATAACCAATAAGAAATAGCTCTATCGTTGTCTTGGGGATAATGTACTGTCCGATGGAAAGATAAGTCACTATCAGTTCGCTCAAGCTGCAGCGTTGTTGGGTTTAAAAGCGATGTGGTTTAAACTTGCCCCAGGTCTTTTATGATGCCAATCCGTTAAGTCAGGGGAGCGGGCTTCCCTGTTGTTAGCTAAAAGCTGTTTTCCGTGGTTCCAGCCACCAATTCCAGCCATGGAATCGAACGCACGTGGCCTCCTTCAGATGACTTCCTGCAGTTACGTGGTCGCTTAACGTTTCTTCTGGTGCATCTGAGGAACTGTTCCTACAGACCCTCTTTTATCCTGACTCGCAGGGTCGTAGATGTCAATCAGGTTGGGGGTGTGTACTCTCTCCCTCAACCAGCCCACTTTGCCTGAGGGCATTCACGTAGTATAGTAGCTGGTCTCCAAGAGACAATGGCCATGTCCCGTAGCTTTACATCGCCGGGGAAACGAGCCAGCCTGCACGTCTCTTTTCCCATTTCCTGGGCCCCTTGACCCAACCCAACAGTGATCTTGCGATTCTCACAAAGGAGGGGGCTATGGACGTCAACAGCAGAAAGACTGGCCTTGCCAGCAATGCTGACGGCCTGAAATTTTTTTTAAAAATTGATCAACTCTGTGGGGATGCTTCAGACCCAGCCCTCAAAAGCCCAGTAGACAGGGAAGCCCTACGAAGATAAACAAGGCTATACTCATGAATCTAATTGAGAATAATAAAATGGAGAATTTAGAATTAAGAGCATACTCGCAGGATAAGACTTCAATTACTTTCTGTAACAATAAAGAGAAATTTCTTTGCAAGATAGTGTTGTGAATCTTTGAAACGTGGCTGTAGATTCCCATGTGCTTAATATATTCAAGCAGCTTTCAAAATGCCTGGGGAAATCAGACAAAATGGGAAACTGAGCAAGAAAGCAAACAAGATAAACCAGCCTCGATCATACTGAATTACAGCAATAAACTGTAATCCTGCATCCATTTCTATATTCTCAGTGTCTGCCAACATCTAATTTATGTCACCTTATAAACATCTGAATGACACTTCTGTTCAGCAGTTTACTTGAAATGTGAACACATCAATATATCATTCTGCAAAATCTTAATTCATCTTTTATAATGACTTCCTTTAACTTAATCTTATATCAAGCATATTAACAGCCAAAGTGAGCTGTGCACTCATGCAACAAGAGAATACTGCAGATGTTGATAATTAAAATACATAGAAAATGTCAAAAATATTGAGCCAGTTATTAAACAGACACTAAATAGATTCACATGCCAAACTAGTGTTAAGTTTTCTTGCCAACATTGATGAAGTTTTTTTTTTAAAGAGTCAAATTTTCCAGTCACATACAATGTCACAACTATCCACTTAAGGATCTGGACAAGTTCAAGTTTATTATAGGCAAAGGTAGTAACTGAAACAGATTACTACACCTCAAACAGAAATATCTTTTCTGACTCTGCAATATAAGATACTGTAGCGGTGTGCTACACGCAGCGCTAAAATTACGACACGGAGTCGGTAACTGCAGTCGAAGGAAAAAACTTTATTCCAAATCTTCAGCCTCACTTTTAAGCCCCCCTCAACCTGCCCCCCCATGGCGCAGAGGCTCCAAAGCTCTGTGCTCGCAAACCCCCGTAGGCTATCTAATTGTGAGTCGGTTCGGATGTTCCAGGAAATGGGTCGCCACATAACCCCCCCCCCCAGAACCGGCGATACACCCCCCAATGTCCACAGTCTGGGCCAGAACCTGCTTGGGAGGTCGGCCTCTGCGCCGAGGTGCCGGAAACTCGGCCGGTTGAGCCAGGTCCACATGGGCCGGTTTGAGGCTGTCCACCGTGAAAACCTCCTCTTTCCCCCCAACGTCCAGCACGAACGTGGACCTGTTGTTCCGGAGCACCATAAACGGTCCCTCGTATGGCCGCTGCAGCGGTGGCCGATGCCCGCCCCTTCGTACAAACACAAACTTACAGTTCTGTAGGTCTTTGGGTACGCAGGTCGGGCGCTGCCCGTGCTGTGAAGTGGGTATGGGGGCCAGGTTACCGAGCTTCTCGCGTAGTCTGCCCAGGACTGCTGCGGGATCTTCCTCTTGCCCCCTTGGGGCTGGTAGGAACTCCCCGGGGACGACCAGGGGCGCGCCGTATACCAACTCGGCCGACGAGGCGTGCAGGTCGTCCTTGGGCGCTGTGCGGATGCTGAGTAGGACCCAGGGAAGCTCGTCCGCCCAGTTGGCTCCTCGCAGGCGGGCCATGAGGGCCGACTTCAGGTGACGGTGGAAACGCTCCACTAGCCCGTTCGACTGTGGGTGGTAGGCAGTTGTGTGGTGCAGATGAGTCCCCAAAAGGCTGGCCATAGCTGACCACAGGCTGGAGGTGAACTGGGCGCCTCTGTCGGAGGTAATGTGGGCTGGTACACCAAAGCGAGATATCCAGGTGGCGATCAGGGCTCGGGCGCAAGATTCGGAGGTGGTGTCGGTGAGCGGGACCGCCTCTGGCCATCTTGTGAACCGGTCCACAATAGTCAGGAGGTGCCGCGCTCCGCGTGACACTGGCAGGGGGCCCACGATATCCACATGAATGTGGTCGAAACGCCGGTGGGCGGGATGGAACTGCTACGGTGGGGCTTTGGAGTGCCGCTGCACCTTGGCCGTCTGGCAGTGCATGCACGTTTTGGCCCATTCACTGACCTGTTTGCGGAGTCAGTGCCAAACGAACCGGCTGGAAACCATCCGGACAGTTGTCCGGATGGAGGGATGCGCCAAGTTATGAATGGAGTCGAAAACGCGGCGCCGCCAGGCTGTCGGGACGACAGGACGGGGCTGGCCGGTGGCGACGTCACAGAGTAGGGTCCTCTCACCCGGGCCCACGGGGAGGTCCTGGAGCTGCAAACCGGAGACTGCGGTTCTGTAACTCGGAATCTCCTCATCCGCCTGCTGCGCCTCTGCCAGTGCCTCAAAGTCTACCCCTTGGGAAAGGGCGAGAGAGCGCATCCTTACCTCGACATTGTCCTTACCCGAGACGTGCCGGACATCCGTCGTGTATTCAGAGATGTAGGACAGGTGGCGTTGCTGGCGGGACGACCAGGGGTCGGACGCTTTCATAAACGCAAAGGTAAGCGGTTTGTGGTCCGTGAACGCGGTGAAGGGCCGAACTTCTAGGAAGTACCTGAAATGCCGGATTGCCAGGTAGAGCGCCAACAGTTCCCGGTCGAAAGCACTGTATTTGAGCTTGGGTGGTCGCAGGTGTTTGCTGAAAAACGCCAGGGGTTGCCAGCGACCTGCGATGAGTTGCTCCAGCACCCCACCGACTGCCGTGTTTGATGCGTCCACTGTGAGGGCGGTAGGGGCGTCCATTCTGGGATGTACTAGCATCGCGGCGTTCGCCAAAGCTTCCTTCGTTTGAACGAAAGCAGCGGCGGACTCCTCGTCCCAGGTAATGTCCTTGCTCGGACCCGACATCAGGGCGAACAGGGGGCGCATGATCCGGGCAGCTGAAGGGAGGAAGCGGTGGTAGAAATTGACCATACCTATGAATTCCTGAAGGCCTTTGATCGTGGTGGGTCGGGGAAAGAGGCGGACCGCATCTACCTTAGAGGGCAGAGGGGTTGCCCCGTCTTTAGTAATCCTGTGGCCCAGGAAGTCAATGGTATCGAGTCCGAACTGGCATTTGGCGGGGTTGATTGTAAGACCATACTCACTCAGTCGGGCGCAGAGTTGACGGAAGTGGGACAGATGCTCCTGATGACTGCTGCTGGCTATGAGGATGTCATCCAAATAGATGAACGCGAAGTCCAGGTCCCGTCCCACCGCGTCCATTAACCGCTGGAACGTCTGTGCGGCATTCTTCAGGCCGAACGGCATGCGGAGGAACTCGAAAAGGCCAAACGGGGTGATGAGAGCCGTTTTGGGGACGTCGTCAGGATGCATCGGGATTTGATGGAACCCTCGGACGAGGTCTACCTTGGAGAAGATCCGTGCGCCGTGCAGGTTTGCCTCAAAGTCCTGAATGTGCGACACAGGGTAGCGGTCCGGTGTGGTAGACTCGTTCAGCCTGCGGTAGTCGCCGCATGGTCTCCAGCCCCCCGTCGCTTTGGGCACCATGTGCAGGGGGGAGGCCCATGGGCTGTCGGACCGCCGGATGATCCCCAATTCCTCCATCCTCTGGAACTCCTCCTTCGCCAGTCGGAGCTTGTCCGGGGGAAGCCGCCGAGCGCGGGCGTGGAGGGGTGGTCCCTGGGTCGGGATGTGGTGCTGTACGCCGTGTCTGGGCATGGCCGCTGTGAACTGCGGTGCCAGAACCGATGGGAAATCCGCCAGGACCCTGGTGAAGTCGTTGTCGGACAGCGTGATGGAGCCGAGGTGAGGGGCTGGCAACTGGGCTGCACCCAGGGAGAACGTCTGAAAGGTCTCGGCGTGGACCAGTCTCTTCCTGGGCAGGTCGACCAGTAGGCTGTGAGCTCGCAAAAAATCCGCACCCAGAAGCGGTTGGGCTACGGCGGCCAGTGTGAAGTCCCACGTGAACTGGCTGGAGCCGAACTGTAGCTGCACCTGACGGGTGCCATAGGTCCTTACTGTGCTGCCATTCACGGCCCTCAGGGGGGGACCCGGTGCCCTGCTGCGGGTGTCGTAACTCGTCGGGGGTAAAACGCTGATCTCAGCCCCAGTATCGACCAAAAACCGGCGTCCCGACCTTCTATCCCACACATACAGGAGGCTATCCCGATGGCCAGCCACCGTAGCCAACAGCGGCGGCTGACCCTGGCGTTTCCCGGGAACTTGCAGGGCGGGCGACAACGGCGGGCTTCTGCGCCCCACCGCTGGTGGTAGAAGCACCAGTGTTCCTTGGGCCGGGGGTTGGCGGGCTCTGCGGCTGGGCCTGGACTGGTTTGCTGCCGGGAGCGTGGCTGGGAGATCTGTGCGATGGACGCCCCGCTCACCTTTTTGGCGTTCCACAGCAAGTCCGCCCGGGCTGCCACCTTCCGGGGGTCACTGAAATCCGCGTCGGACAGCAGCAGGCGTATGTCCTCGGGCAGCTGCTCCAGGAATGCCTGCTCAAACATGAGGCAGGGTGTGTGTTCGTCGGCGAGAGACAACATCTCAGTCATTAAAGCCGATGGAGGTCTGTCGCCCAAGCCATCCAGGTGCAGTAAACGGGCAGCCCACTCGCGCTGTGAGAGTCCGAAAGTCCTGAGGAGCTGGGCTTTGAATTCTGTGTACTTGCCGTCTGCCGGGGGCGACTGTACGAACTCCGCGACCTGGGCCGCTGTGTCCTGGTCGAGGGAGCTCACCACGTAGTAGTAGCGGGTGTCTTCTGAGGTGATCTGGCGAACGTGGAATTGGGCTTCGGCTTGCTGCAACCATAGATTCGGGCGCTGTGTCCAGAAACCCGGCAGTTTCAACGAAACCGCATGAACAGAGGCGGCGTCGGTCATTTCTGGTCCAAAAATTGTTTGGACTGTCGGGGTCACCAATTGTAGCGGTGTGCTACACGCAGCGCTAAAATTACGACACGGAGTCGGTAACTGCAGTCGAAGGAAAAAACTTTATTCCAAATCTTCAGCCTCACTTTTAAGCCTCCCTCAACCTGCCCCCCATGGCGCAGAGGCTCCAAAGCTCTGTGCTCGCAAACCCCCGTAGGCTACCTAATTGTGAGTCGGTTCGGATGTGCCAGGAAATGGGTCGCCACAATACTGCATTTTTTAAAAAAGACTGATATTCAAGTGTGGGGAAATTGCTTGAAGCAAACTCAAATGAGATAGAACTGCCACACCCAAAGGATCTTTGGATGACTACAGCCATTTTATTTACAAATAAGTTTAAAAATTCTGCATATTGTTCCTCTCATTGAGTTTCTTGTGGTCAGTTATCAGTGATGGGAATAGCAGAATTCATTCATATTGCCCCAATCTGAGCAATGACAAATAACTTGCCATACTATTGTACTCTTATACTATAAAAGAGTAACTGCATCCTTCAAATTAATTAGAACATTGCAAGACAAAAAGCAGGAAGAATATTTGACAGTAGGTCTAAGATTTAAAATTGATTACATTATATGCAGGTGAACAGTTAGAACGTACTTAGCAGCCACTTTATTAGGTATAGGAGTATACCTAATAAAGTGGTCACACTAGTGGAACCCCGCACCATCTTCTACTACTGCAACCCATCTACTTCAAGGTTCAACATGTTGTGCATTCAGAGATGATCTTCTGCACACCACCGTTGTAACACATGGTTATTTGAGTTATTGTCACCTTCCTGTCACCTTGAACCATTCTAGCCATTCTCCTCTGACCTCCCTCATCAACAACGCATTTTCACCCACAGAACTACCATTGACTGGATATATTGTGTTTTTCACACCATTCTCTATAAATCCTAGAGATGTGAAAATCCCAGGAATTAGTTTCTGAAATGGTCAAACCAGCCCTTCTGGCACCAACAATCATTCCATGGCCAAAGTCACTTGGATCATATTGTTCCCCCTCATTTTGATGTTTGGTTTGAAGAATAACTGAACCTCTTGACCATTTCTGCATGCTTTTATGATTGGCTTCTTAGATACAAATAACTAACAGGTGTACAGATGTACCTAATAAAGTGGCCACTGAATGTGGAACAGTATAAGACATATGGTGCCTTCGGCACATGATTTCATGCCGACTAACATAAACCTATTCTACAATTAATCGAACCCTTACTCCTCAACTTTTCTTAAATCCATGTGCCTATCTAGGAGTTTTATAAATGTCCCTATTGTATCAGCTTCGACCACCATTCCTGGCAATATGTTCTCAGCACTCACCTCTCTGGTTAAAAACAACACCTCTAATATCTCCCTTAAAAATTTCCTCCACACAACTTAAACTGATATCCTTTGGTATTTACCATTGCTGGCCTGGAAAAAAAGATGCTGGCTGACCACACTATGCTCCTTTTGTCTTACATACCTTTAGCAAGTTATCCTCTTTGGCTATAAAGAGAAGGCCTAGCTCACTCAACCTTTCATTATAAAACATTTTCTCTAATCCAGTCAGCACCCTGATGAATCTCGTCTGAATGCTCCCATATCTTTCCAATAATGAGGCAACCAGAAATGAACACAATACTCCAAGTGGGGTCTAATTATTTTATAGAACTGCAACATTAACTCACAACTAATGAAAACCAACAGTACCATACGCCTCCTTAACCATTCTACATGTGTGGCAACTTTGAGGGATCTATGGACTTGGACACCAAGGTCCTTCAGTTCCTCCACTCTGCCAAGAATCCTACCTTTAGCCTGTACTCCACATGAAGGCTTGATTTTCCAAACTTAAAGGTTTCATCTTCCACTTCTCTGCCCAGCTCTGCTCCCTGTTTATAACCCACTGTAACTCACACAAATCTTCAAAATCCACAACCCCAATCTTTATACTGTCTGCAAACTTACTAACTCATCCTTCCACTTTGTCACCCAATCATTTATAAAATCACAGAGCAAGGGTCTAGAACTGTGGAACACCACTAGTCACCAACCTCTAGGCAGATTATAGTCCATTAACTTCACCCCCTGCCTTCTGTGGGCAAGACAAATCTGTATTCACATAGCCAAGTTCCCATGGAACCCCTGCCTCATGTCTCTCTGAATGAGCCTACCATGAGGAACCTTGCAAACCACCTTACTAAAATCCATATACACCAAATCCACTGCTCTACCTTCAACAAGTTGTTTAGTCACCTCCTGAATCAGACTCATGAGGCATGATCTGCCTCTCACAAAGTTATGCTGACTACTATTAATAAAACTACACTTCTCCAAATGCTCGTAAACACTATCTCCAAGAATCTTCAATAGTTTTCCCACCACTGACACAAGACACACATCTGCCATCCTCCAAGGAGGATGCAAAGATCATAATCAATAACCCATCAATTTCTTCTTTCTTTCTTTCTTTTTCAATCTTTTTATTAAATTTCATATATAAAAAAAAACAACACAAAATAATGAATAGATTACAGATTCAATAAACTTGAGATTACATTAGTAATAGGATAATAATATCCTATTAAAACATCCATCAATAAAAGGTACATAAATCAATCAAGTCTATATAAATATATATGAAAAAAAAACAAAAATAATCGTCGAAAAAAGAAGAAAAAAAAAATTGAAATTATATATGAGAAAAAATATATATTGAAAAAAAATACTAAACTAAAACTAACATGGGCAATAATAGCACTTTATAAATATATAAAGGTGTCAATAAAAGAACTCCAGAACTCCATACCTGAACAAGTATAAGTAGAGAAAAGGATCTGAAATAAGCCAAATTAATTCATATGAAAGTGTCGAATAAATGGTCCCCAGGTTTCTTCAAATTTAATTGAAGAATCAAAGATAGTGCTTCTGATTTTTTCCAAACTCAGATAAGAAATAGTTTGGGAGAACCACTGAAATGTAGAAGGAGGATTTACTTCTTTCCAGTTTTGTAATATAGACCTTCTGGCAATTAATGTTACAAAGGCAATCATTCGTCTGATTGAAGGGGAAAACTGATTGCCATCTTCATTTGGTATACCGAAAATTGCAGTAATAAAATGGGGTTGTAAATCGATATTCCATACTGAGGAAATGACATCAAAAATGTCCTTCCAATAGTTATGTAAAGTGGGACATGTCCAAAACATGTGAGTCAATGAAGCCACTTCTAAGTGACATCTGTCACACTGAGGATTAATATGCGAATAAAATCGGGCAAGTTTATCTTTAGACATATAAGCTCTATGTACAATTTTAAATTGTATTAAAGCATGTTTAGCACAAATAGAGGAGGAATTAACCATTTGTAAAATTTTTTCCCATTTATCTGTTGATATATTACATCGAAGTTCTTTTTCCCATTCTTGTCTAATTCTATCCGATATTTCTGGCTGTATCTTCATAATCATGTTATAAATAAAGGCTACTAATCCCTTCTGACAAGGATTAAAAGTAAAAATCAAATCTGAAAAATCCGATGGAGTTGAGTTAGGAAAAGATGGAAGAATTTTATGTAAGAAATTTCTAATTTGTAAGTATCTAAAAAAATTAGATTTAGGTAATTCAAATTTGTTGGATAGTTGATCAAAAGACATCAAAGTACCTTCAAAAAAAAGATCACGAAAACATTTTATACCTTTCCTTTTCCATATACTAAAAGCTTGATCTGTCAATGAAGGTTTAAAAAAAAAAATTACATAAAATAGGGCTGTCCAGAGCAAAGTTTTTCAGATTAAAGAATTTGCGAAATTGAAACCAAATTCGTAGTGTATGTTTAACAACAGGGTTAGATATCTGTTTATTGAATTTGGCTAAATCAATAGGAAGAAAAGAACCAAGAACGGAAAATATAGAATATCCCTTAACCTCACTACATTCCAAATTTACCCACTGTGGGCACACAGGTGAATCCAAATCTAGTTTCCAGTACATTAGGTTACGAATATTATTCGCCCAATAATAAAATCTAAAGTTAGGTAAAGCTAGACCACCATCTTTTTTAGACTTTTGTAATTGCCTTTTGCTTAACCTAGGATTTTTATTTTGCCACACAAATGAGGAAATTTTTGAATCAATATTATCAAAAAAAGATTTAGGAATAAAAATTGGTAAAGCTTGGAATAAATATAAAAATTTCGGTAAAATCATCATTTTAATAGCATTAATCCGACCAACTAATGATAAAAATAAGGGAGACCATCTAGTAGTAAGTTGCTGAATTTGATGAAGCATAGGTAAAAAATTCAGTCCAAATAAATCTTTATATTTCTTGGTGATTTTTATACCTAAATAGATAAAGTTATCAGTAACAACTTTAAATGGCATCCTATCACTCAATAAAGTTTGCGCGTTTAAAGGGAATAACTCACTCTTATCTAAGTTTAACTTATAACCAGAAAAGCTACCAAATTGAGCCAACAAGGATAAAATAGCAGGAATAGACCTACTAGGATTAGAAATATATAACAACAAATCATCAGCATAAAGCGATAATTTGTATAACTTCTCATTACGGGTAATACCAAAAATATTAGGAGACTCACGAATAGCAATAGCTAAAGGTTCTAATGCAATATTAAATAATAAAGGACTTAAAGGACAACCTTGTCTCGTACCACGAGATAATTGAAAAAAAGAGGATCTATAATTATTTGTAAGAACAGAAGCAACAGGTTTATAATATATTAATTTAATCCATGATATAAAATTAGGACTAAAATTAAAGTTTCTCAATGCATTAAATAAATATGTCCATTCAACTCTATCAAAGGCTTTTTCAGCATCTAATGAGATAACACATTCTGGGGTTGTAGGTGATGAAGTATAAATTATGTTAATCAATTTTCTAATATTAAAAAAGGAATATCGATTCCTAATAAAACCAGTTTGATCTTCTGAAATAATCTGTGGTAATACCTTTTCTAATCTAATGGCTAAAATTTTTGTAAGAATCTTAGAGTCTACATTTAATAATGATATAGGGCGATAAGATGCACATAAGGTAGGATCTTTATCTTTTTTAAGAATTAAAGAGATAGTAGCTTCATAAAACGATTGAGGTAGTCTCTTCTTAACAAACGCATCATTAAAGATTTCACATAGCCAAGGAGAAAGCAATAAAGAAAAAGTTTTAAAAAATTCTACAATAAAACCATCAGGACCAGGAGCTTTCCCTGAATTCATTGATGAGATAGCCTCTCTTATTTCATCCATAGAAATAGGAGCATCAAGCAAGCTACAATCTTCATCTATCAGTTTAGGAATATTCAAATTATTAAAAAAATTATCCATCGTAAACCGGTCACCGTCAAATTCTGATTGATATAAAGATTTATAAAAATCTTGAAAAGTGTTATTTCTTTATAATCAGTAGTTAAATTACCGTCTTGTTTACGAATTTTAATAATTTGTCGCTTAGTCGAAATAGCTTTTAATTGATTAGCTAACAATTTACCAGTTCGATCACTATGAATATAAAATTGAGCCCTAGTCTTAATTAATTGATTCTCAATTGAAGAAGATAATAATAAACTATGTTCCATTTGAAGCTCAACTCTCTTCTTATAAAGTTCTTTGGTAGGAGTAACGGAATAAATCTTATCAATTTCTTTAATTTTATCCACCAATAAAGCTATATCTGAATATCTTTGTTTTCTTTTACCAGCGGAATATGAAATAATTTGTCCACGAATAAAAGCCTTGAAAGAGTCCCAAAGTATTCCTTTATCAATCTCTTCATTATAGTTTGTTGAAAAAAATAAGTCAATTTGTTGTTTTATGAAGGTAATAAATTCTGGATCTTGAAGTAAAGTAGCATTAAGTCTCCAAGATCTAGTATTGATAGAAGAATCCGAAATCTTGATAGATAACTTCAAAGGCGCATGATCCGAAATAGCAATAGAATCGTATTTACAATCAATAACATCTGTTAATAAACGATGATCAATAAGAAAGTAATCAATTCTAGAATAACTATGATATACATGTGAAAAAAATGAAAATTCTTTATCTTTAGGGTTCAAAAACCGCCATATTTCAGTAATTCCAGAATCAACCATAAAAGAATTAATAAGTAAAGCTGATCTATTCGGAAGAGTTCGAATAGGTTTAGATCTATCCATCGAAGGATTCAAACAACAATTAAAGTCTCCACCCATAATCAACATATATTCATTCAAATTAGGAAGAGAAGTAAATAAACGTTTAAAAAAATTCAGGACAATCAAAGTTTGGAGCATAAATATTAACTAAAACAACTTTCCGATTAAAAAGTGAACCAGTTATCAACAAAAATCTACCCTGTGGATCAGAAATAATTTCATAATGTGTAAACGAAATTGAGGCGTCTATAAAAATAGACACACCCCTAATTTTAGCGGTACAATTTGAGTGAAATTGTTGTCCTTTCCAGAACCTAAAAAAACGTTGATTATCCTCCCTCCTAATGTGGGTCTCCTGTGCAAAAATAATATTAGCGTTCAATCTATGGAATACTTTAAATATTTTTTTACGTTTAATCGGATGATTTAAACCATTAGTATTCCACGAGATAAAGTTAATAGATTTATCCATCATACCAATATTAATTGTGTGTATCATAAAAGGTTAAAAAGACACATAACCCACAATTTAGGAAGAAGGAAAATTGATTCAGGAGCAACCGGAGATCCTGACACCTCAACAATATTAACAATTTAAAGTCAGCCCATAAACTAAAAGCAAAAAAATAAAAAGCAAAAGCATGAAAAAAGATCCCTCCCCCCTCCCCCCACCCTTTGAAAGAAAGCCAAGCGGCAGGCGCATAAACTAATACTAATATTACCCCCATTTCAAGATGGCAGCTCCATAAGAAAATTTTTTAAGAAAAAACTATATAACACCCCAATTAAAATATAGAGTTGCAAAAAAAAAATATATATATATATATACCTACATATATATATATATACACATACACATACACACCCATATCAGACAAATCAAAAAAAAACTAAAATAGTAAAACCAGAAAAATTAATAAAAAAAAATGCACATTAAAGTTTAAAAATGTGATACACCTTTAAAAAAGAAATCCCATATTCAGATACAAAGATGACGTTTCACAAGCCAAGACTTATGGAAAGAAGAAACGACATTTTGAGAAAGCCATATTACAAAATATGAATATAAATTCAGCAATCTAATAAGAAAATTTAGTAAAAAAGTTATCAAAATAGAATTTTTTAAAAAAAAAAGATTTAATAGACACTACAACATATATAAAAAAAAACTAAAGAAAAAGAATTCAAAACCTTTGTTCCATTTCTAAATACAGGCAAGCAAATAAACGCTTATAAAAAGTAAAGACTTATGGGAAGAAGAAACGACATTTTGAAAAAATAATTCATTATTACAAAATACAAACGTGTATAAAAAAGGATATTATAAAAATTAAAACAGCATCTATAAGCAATAATAATAGTAGTAAAAAAAAAGACCCAGACCCATAGTTCAAAATAAAAAGTTATAACCCAACTTCCAGGGTTAAAACTTAAAATGAAATGACATCCTCTCTCCAAAAAAAAAATCTTCAATGTAACTCATAGTTCAAGTTGCACTAGAGGATCGATATTCTTCAACAAATTTCTTCGCTTCTTCAGGAGTGTTAAAAAAGTGTAGACTGTTGTCGGGCAGCACCATTCTAAGCTTCGCTGGATACATTAAAGCTTGTTTAAATCCAATCGAATGAATCTCTGCCATCACTGGTTTAAAAGCGATCCTGGCTTTCATTACTTCATACGAGTAGTCCTCAACTATTCGAAATGAATAATTTCTGTAGGAGATCATACCTTTTTTACGAGCTAATCGAATTAGAAGCTCTTTCTCACGAGGATAATGAAGGCGAACAATCACCGCTCGTGGTTTATCAGACACAGACGAAAACCTCGCAACTCTATGAGCGCGGTCAATAACAGGTTCATTTTTCAAACCTTCACCACCGAAAATTTCCCACAGTAATTTAGAGAAAAATTCAGTTAAATCACCGGACTCAACTTTTTCGGGAATTCCGATGATGCGCAAATTCTGTCTGCGAGAACGATTTTCAAGATCAGTAATTTTAAACTTGTACTGATCTAAAGTTTTAGCAGTCGACTCTATCTTCTTCTCTAACACTTCAATTGTACGTGCTTTTTCACAAATTGATTGTTCAAGAGTCGTGATCTTATTTCCATGCTGTTGAACCTCTAACGCCTGCGACTGAAACTTAGTTTCAAGCGATTTAACAACTCCTTCAAGATCGGATATTTTCGAAGTAATCCTCCTTTCCAAACTTAACAGTTTACTGTCCAATTTACCTTCTAGTCTGCCTTCCAGAGCCGCAAATATAGCATCCAGTTTATTGTCCAATTTACTTTCCATACCCGCAAATTTAACATCCAGTTTAATGTCCAAAAGACCAGAAATTGCGTCGATGGATACAGGATCCTTAGCCGATTTCTTACTTGTAGCCATTTTAGGTTTGACAAGATTAGATCAACTATTATTTTAGGAAAAAAGGGTCAATCAAAGGTAGCAACTCATATGATTAAGTTCGAAAAGATCTAATTAAAGGGTGATTATAGTTAAAAAAATAAAGAGCGCCTAAAAGGCAGATGCTTACGTCGCCATCTTGAAACTCCCCAATTTCTTCTTTTGTTTCCTGTAGTGATCTGGGGCATAAAATTATCTATCCTAATGTTTTTCAAAAGCTCCAATGCTGCCTTTTTTTTAACCTCAACATACTCTGGCACACTAGCCTTCTCTATACAAACCTCACATTCATCCTTGGTGAATACTGAAGTATTTATCAAGGACCTCTCCTTCCTCCAGGCATGTTTCCTCCTTTATCCCCAAGTAGTCTTACCCTTACTCTAGTCATCCTCTTGTTCAACACATACATGTAGAATACCACAAGGTTTACCAAGGTCTTCCAGCTTTCCTCAGTCCCTTCTTAAACTCCTTCATAGTTACCTTCTAATTCTCAAGAGCACAGCCTGACTTTAACTCCATGGTTCCTTCATTCACTTGTCTCAATGGAACAAGCCAATCCAGAACCGATGAACAACCTCCATACCTGTGCTTACATCATCTTACCCCAATTTGTGCTCCCAAGTTCCTGCTTAATGCCACTGTAATTAGCCCTTCCCCAATTACTGTCCCATATTGTCTGCTCGTATCATTATCCATAACTATGCTAAAGGTTCAAAATACTCACCCATTGATAGGTTTGTCATCTGATCAGGTACATAGCCTAGAACTAGATTCAGTATGGCCTCTCTTCTCATTGGCCTATTGACATACTGTGTTAGGAATCCTTCCTGGACACACCCATCTATTCTGCCCCATCTAAACTAGGAGTAACAATCAATATTAGGGAAGCTGAAATCACCCATGACAACAATCCTGTCATTTTTGCACCTTTCCAAAGACTGCCTAGTTATTTCCACCTCGGTGTCTCAGTGGCTTTTGTGAGGCATACAGAATATACCCAAATAGATTGACTGGTCCCTTCCTGTTTCTGACTTCCACCAACACTGACTCAGCAGACAATCACAGCATGACATCCCCCCTTTCTGCAGCTATGATACTATCCCAAATCAGCAATGCACCTACACCCCAATCTTATACTTCCTTCCTTATCCTTTTGAAACATCTAAACCCCAGAACACAAGCAGGCAATCCTGCCCCTGCAGCAGACAAGTCTCTACAATGACCATAATATCACAATTCCATCATTATGCCCCATACTCCAAGTTCGTCATTATTTTAAATGCTTCTCACATTAAAGTCAACATATTTCAACCCATCCAACTAACTGTATTTATGCCCTATACACTGTCTATCTTTCTTCAATGTCTGTACACATTGCATCTACCTTTACAACATTGCCCAACAGCTCCAGTGAACCAGCCCAGAAGGACATTGGTCCCTCTCAAGTTCAGGTGCAACCAATCCCCTTTGTACAGGTCATACCTTCCCCAAAAGAGATCCCAATGATCCACAAATTTGAAACCATGCCCTCTGCACTAATTCTTCAGCCACATATTCATCTGTGATATCTTCACATACTTACCCTCACTGGTGTGTAGCACAGGCATCAATTCAGAGATTATTATCCTTGAGGCTTTTAGCTTCCTCCCAAACTCCCCATATCCAAATCTCAGCACCTCATCCCTTTTCCTATCTAATGTCATTGGTACTATTGTACAAGTAACTGTTGGCTGCTAGCCCTCCCCTTAAGAATGCCGTGGACTTGATCTGACTTGTCTCTGACACTGGTACCTGGGAAGCAATAGACCAAGTATTCTTGCTCTCATCCAGAGAATCTCCTATCTATTTCTCTAACTAATCAATCCCCAGTCACTATTATTATTCTTTTCTCCCCACTTTGTTTGAGCCAGTCAGATTCAATGCCAGAGACCTCACCACTATGGCTTTCCCCTGGTAGGTCACCACCACCCCCAACAGTATCCATAACAGTATACTTGTTACTGAGAGAAAAAATTACAGGGGTACCCTGCAATGACTGCATATTCCCTTTCCTAATGGTCACTCAGTTATCGGAACCCTAGGTGTAACTGCCTCCCTGTAACTTCTGTATATCAACCCCACAGCCTCAGCCTCCTAAGTGATCTGAAGTTCATCCAGCTCCAGCTCCCTAAGTGTCTGAGGAGCTGCAGAGATGGATCTCTTGCAGGTGTAGTGTTCAGATATTGGAGGTCATCCTGATTTCCCACCTTCTGCAAGACCATACCACTGCCATCCCCACTGCACTACTTGTATATTAAGAATGAAAGCGTCCTTACCTGAACCTCCACGCCAAAGCCACAACTCTCCACTCTAACAATGGCTTACTCACACAATGGCAAATCCACTTGAGCCTAACTTCTTTATATTGGCTGTTGCCAATTAGTTATTAACTGGCAAGTTCCTAATGTGCCTCTTATTTTTCTGGCAAGTTTTACTTAGCAGGAAATCCTGAGACCTACTGTGTTTGAACATTTATCCCAAATCCCATCTCCTGATGGCATGAAAGCTACTCAAGCTTAAACTTAATAAAAGGAAGGTGAGGGTTCCTAAATTTTTCGAAAACTTACACATCAAATAAATTGTTATGATATACAAGTGCATTTACTACTGTAGACTAATAATGTTTGAAAATAATTTCTAGCCCACAATGACAACCAACAAAACAATTTAAACTTCTTGTGAAATTAACAAGGGAACTTAACAGTACAGCATACAGTACATTTCATGAACCAGAAGGTTTTTGCTGGAGAAGTGGTCATGACATACTGGCACTGCCATTTTCTTGCACATCTTTAACACTGTGAAACAGTGCAATACTCTTGATGTTACAGTAGTCCATCACTTTAGCTTTTACTTTAATAGATCAATGACCTGCTGGTCCCCAGAAATAAGACTCATTTCAATTAATCGGATATGCTATAAACCTTGATGACTGTGCTGTCTTTACGACAGTTATTTAGTTTATAATATTTTCGCTTAGTAATTCATTCAATAGTATTTTCTAGTTAGAATTAGAAGTGTTTAAAGTGTATTCATTGCATGTAAAATATATCGGCATGCGATGACGTCACATCCGGTTTCGCCGCGTCTTGTGGGAAAACACCGGTTTGAAATTAGCGCGAGGGTGGGGGCTTTCCACGAGGCTCACCTGAGCAGAAGCAGTTTTGCAGGCATGAGAAATCACAGTGAGAGCAACGCTGTAAGTTAATAGATAATCGATATATTGAACTAAGATGTTAATGCCGATCCTGTTAGAAGTAACGACGGTAGATAATGTTTATGCTTTCGTTAGTTAAAGAGTCGCGGATAGTTTGCATGGAAGTGTATTTAAAGTAGTCAATGGAGCAGGTAAACTCTCCCTGTATACTGCACCTTAGTGTAATGTAGTTATAGTCACCTTTGCAAGTTTTTACACTTGAAATGTGATATTAAGGAAGGAACAAATACTGTATCAATCTTGTATTGTTTTATCAACAGTTTTCACCATATGTTAATGTGAAGAGTGAACAGTAAATGGTTAATCTTACTGCGATCTGGTTTGCATTGGCTGTGGTTTATCCGGACGTTAAATTCGGCGTTTCGTTACACCCGAAGGAGAACGTTACAGTGAAAAAGCGGCATTATCAGGTGTTTCAAGTGCTGCAATGTCAGCTCAATCCAGCATCAAGTCGACGCCGCCCAGCGACAAGGGCGGTAAACCGACATCAAGTAAGCCCACCCGGGCGTTATCAGGTGTTCCAAGTGCTGCAATGTCAGCTCGATCCGGGATCAAGTCGATGGCGCCCAGCGACAAGGGCAGTAGAACGACATCAAGTAAGTCCACACAGGCAAGAGCCAAGGCAGAAGCCGCCAAGGTGCGACTGCATTACGCCAAACAAGAAGCAGTTTTGAAAATGAAACTGGCCACCAAAGAAGCTGAAAGGGCCGCCAGACAAAGAGAAGAGGCCGCCAGAGAAGCCGAAACCCAGTTGGAAATGACAAAAATATCGACAGAGTTGCATGTGCTGCAGCTAGAAGGAGAAGGAGAAGCTGCCATGGTGGAAGCAGAGTACATAGAAGAAGCTGAAGGGTCGCGTGATCTGACCGAAACAAGTTCTGCTTTAGAAAGGACCAGACTGGAACGCACGAGCGACTATGTACAATATCAAGCAGACAGGCAGGCTCGTCTCCCCTCTCCATACCTATTCGATAACTTCCCCAGCTACGAGGAAGAGAATTTACCCTCGCGGCTCCGCGATGAAGTCAAGAATGAAAGAGCTGACAACCGATATTCTTTGACACCAAAGTTACGAAGATCGATGCGAAGAGACGCGGAGGTTGAATCCAGGATGGCAAATTCCATGAGAAACGCGCGTTCTCAGTCATATAGGCGCCAACGTACTTCTCCAGCCCGCATGCCGCTTGCAGCCGATCCCACGCTGCAGTATTTAGCACGACGGGATCTCGTCACTTCGGGACTGTACCAGTTTGACGATAAACCCGAAAATTACCGTGCTTGGCTCTCCACATTCACCAACGTGATCGACGGGATCCAGCTCAGTGCAACCCAAAGGTTGGACCTTATGGCGAAATGGCTGGGGAAAGAATCACGCGACCAGGTGAGACGCATGCGTTCAGTGTACATCAACAAACCTGAGCTAGCCTTAAGCGAAGCGTGGGAGAGACTTTGGGAGAGATATGGGGCCCCCGACATTATTGAAGCGGTGCTATATCGACGTCTGGAAAACTTTCCTAAGGTGTCAGCCAAAGATCACTTTAAGTTAAGAGAATTCGGAGATTTACTCATGGAGATCCAAGGCGCCAAAGAAGATGGCTATTCAGCTGGTCTAGTATTCCTAGATACTCCATCCGGGATTAGACCAATTGTGGACAAACTTCCATTTGGGCTGCAGGACAAGTGGCTGACTGTTGCCTCAGAGTACAAGGAAGACCACGATGGTCGATTTCCTCCCTTTGAGCACCTCACTGAGTTTGTGTGCAAGGAGGCGAAGAGGCGAAACGACCCTAGCCTCGTGGGTCCAGGTAGATCCTCTTCGAATGTTTTCAACATTGATAAACCCGTGTCAGTGCTCAAGACCGAAGCCCTTACAACTAACAACGACCCTGGCAAGTATTGTCCATTGCATAACAAACCTCACCCCCTGAAAGCATGCAGAATGTTTAGGGAAAAACCCCTTGAAGAGAGGACGGCTCTTCTCAAGGAGAAAAGAATATGTTTTAGATGCTGTTCCTCAACCTCTCACCTCGCCAGAGAGTGTACGATCGCCGTGAAGTGTCCGGAATGTGACTGCCCAGATCACGTCGAGGCCATGCATCCCGACCTGTCACCACAAACCGAGAGCGCTCCTTCACCCCCACAACAGGACGGCGGGGAGGGAGAGGCTCACTCTAGGTCAATAGCTGTCAGCACGAACTGTACAGAAGTTTGCGGTCAAGCTCAGTCAAGTCGTTCTTGTTCCAAGATCTGCCTCACTAAGGTGTACCCTAAAGGAGCCAAAGACAAGGCCATCAAAGCCTATGTGATTCTGGACGATCAGAGCAATCGTTCACTAGTCAGTCCAGAGTTCTTTAAATTGTTCAACATTGAGAGTGAGCGGTTCCCATACTACCTCAAAACTTGCTCAGGCAACATGGAAACCCAAGGAAGGAAGGCAGAAGGCGTCCAGATCGAGTCCCTGGATGGTAAAGTCGTCCTCTGTCTCCCTCCGCTCTTAGAGTGCAATGAAATCATGAATAACCGCGCTGAGATCCCGACACCAAGTGCGGTGCTACACCAGCCGCATCTCCACCACATCGCCAAACACATCCCAGAACTGGATCCGAAAGCGGAAATACTCCTGCTATTAGGAAGAGATGTTATCCAGGTACACAAGGTTAGGCAGCAGATCAATGGACCACTCAACGCCCCCTTCGCGCAACGTCTGGATCTGGGCTGGGTGGTGATAGGAGAGGTGTGTCTCGGTGACGTACACAAACCGATGGTTAACACACTCAAGACCAATGTGCTAGAGAGTGGCCGCCATTCAATCTTTCAACCCTGCCCGAGTGTCCCGTGCATCAAGGAAGCACAACAAGGCGTTAACAAGCGCGAGGCAAGCGACGAGTCGCTGGGCCAGTCAGTCTTCGCTCTAACGAAGTATGACAACAAACTTGCACAATCAGCTCAAGATACCATTTCTTTAAAAACCAAAGACACCAAGGTCTTCAGAGATGAAGCAAATAATGGGGTTGCCCCATTGCCTATCAGAGAACCATGCCAGCGCTCACCAGATAACAAAGAGCAGGCAGTCAAACGGTTCACGTCCTTACGGAAAACCCGGAAAAGGAAACCTGAAATGCAGCAACGCACCCGATTGGCCCACGAGGTACTGTGCACCCTAATGGCAGAGGTCACAGCCATTATAAACGCACAATCATTCCTACCTGTGTCTTCTGACCCAGAAAACCCCTTTATGCTTTCGCCATCAACGCTCCTTACGCAAAAGGCAGGAGCACCTCCTCCACCAGGAGACTTCTCAGACAAGAATTTGTACACAAAGCAATGGAGACAAGTCCAGGCTCTGGCAAATCAGTTCTGGTCCCGCTGGAGACAGAAATATCTACCCTCGTTGCAACAGAGACGAAAGTGGACAGAACCCCGCAGGAATCTTCAAGTTGGAGACTTAGTCCTGCTCAGGGACAAGCTAGTCGCTCGCAACAGCTGGCCAACGGCCAGAATCACTGCTACATTCCCTATCGAGGATGGACATGTCAGGAAGATCGAATTGAAGACTACCGACCAAGGCGATGTGAAAAATTTACCAAGGGCCAGGTACAGAAGTTATTCTACTTCTACCCAATGACTGATTAAGAGACTAAGTTTTGTACTCTGCTCATTGTGACCTTACGAAGGTCAAGCGGGGAGTGTGCTGTCTTTACGACAGTTATTTAGTTTATAATATTTTCGCTTAGTAATTCATTCAATAGTATTTTCTAGTTAGAATTAGAAGTGTTTAAAGTGTATTCATTGCATGTAAAATATATCGGCATGCGATGACGTCACATCCGGTTTCGCCGCGTCTTGTGGGAAAACACCGGTTTGAAATTAGCGCGAGGGTGGGGGCTTTCCACGAGGCTCACCTGAGCAGAAGCAGTTTTGCAGGCATGAGAAATCACAGTGAGAGCAACGCTGTAAGTTAATAGATAATCGATATATTGAACTAAGATGTTAATGCCGATCCTGTTAGAAGTAACGACGGTAGATAATGTTTATGCTTTCGTTAGTTAAAGAGTCGCGGATAGTTTGCATGGAAGTGTATTTAAAGTAGTCAATGGAGCAGGTAAACTCTCCCTGTATACTGCACCTTAGTGTAATGTAGTTATAGTCACCTTTGCAAGTTTTTACACTTGAAATGTGATATTAAGGAAGGAACAAATACTGTATCAATCTTGTATTGTTTTATCAACAGTTTTCACCATATGTTAATGTGAAGAGTGAACAGTAAATGGTTAATCTTACTGCGATCTGGTTTGCATTGGCTGTGGTTTATCCAGACGTTAAATTCGGCGTTTCGTTACACCCGAAGGAGAACGTTACAATGACTATATGATACTTTGTCATATCAAAGAATTTGACTTTTAGCAATGATTTGCACATCAGGCGTTATAAATAATAGACAATAGACAATAGGTGCAGAAGTAGACCATTCAGCCCCTCGAGTCTGCACCGCCATTCTGAGATCATGGCTGATCATTCACTATCAATACCCAGTCCCTGCCTTGTCCCCATATCCCTTGATTCCCCTATCCATCAGATATCTATCTAGCTCCTTCTTGAAAGCATCCAGAGAATTGGCCTCCACCATCTTCCGAGGCAGTGCATTCCACACCTCCACAACTCTCTGGGAGAAGAAGCTCTTCCACAACTCTGTTTTAAATAACTGACCTCTTATTCTCAATCCATGCCCTCTGGTACTGGACTCTCCCAACATCTGGAACATATTTCCTGCCTCAATCCTATCAAATCCTTTAATTATCTTAAACTTTTCAATCAGATCCCCTCTCAATCTCCTCAATTCCAGCGTGTACAAGCCCAATCTCTCCAATCTCTCTGCATAAGACAGCCCTGCCATCCCAGGAATCAACCTAGTGAATCTACGCTACACTTCCTCAATTGCCAGAATGTCCTTCCTTAAACCTGGAGACCAAAACTGTAAACAATATTCCAGGTGTGGTCTCACCAGGGCCCTGTACAAATGCAAAAGGACATCCTTGCTCTTGTACTCAATTCCCCTTGTAATAAAGGCCAACATTCCATTTGCCCTCTTCACTGCCTGTTGCACTTGCTCATTCACCTTCATTGACTGATGAACTAGGACTCCTAGGTCTCTTTGCATTTCTCCCTGACCTAACTCTACACCGTTCAGACAATACTCTGACCTCTTGTTCCTGCTTCCAAAGTGGATAACTTCACATTTATTCATTGAATGACATCTGCCAAGTATCTGCCCACTCACCCAGCCTATCCAAGTCTCCCTGTATTCTCCTAATGTCCTCTTCGCATGTCACACTGCCCACCCAGTTTAGTATCGTCAGCAAACTTGCTGATATAGTTTTCAATCCCCTCATCTAAATCGTTGACATAAATTGTAAAGAGCTGTGGTCCCAATACAGAGCCCTGTGGTACCCCACTAGTCACCTCCAGCCAGTCCGAGAAATACCCATTCACTGCTACCCTTTGCTTTCTATCTGCCAACCAGTTTTCTATCCATGTTGAAACCCTGCCCCCAATGCCATGAGCTCTGATTTTACTCACCAATCTCCTATGTGGCACCTTATCGAATGCCTTCTGAAAATCTAGTTACACAACATCCACTGGCTTACCCTCATCTAACATCCTTGTTACACCCTCAAAAAGCTCCAACAGATTAGTCAAGCATGATTTGCCCCTGGTAAATCCTGGCTTGGCCTAATCCTATTACTGCCATCAAGATGTGCCACTATTTCGTCCTTAATAATGGACTCAAGCATCTTCCCCACAACTGACGTTAGGCTAACAGGGCGATAGTTCTCCGTTTTCTCCTTCCCTCCCTTCTTGAAAAGTGGGATAACATTAGCCACTCTCCAATCTTCAGGAACTGATCCTGAATCTAAGGAACATTGGAAAATGATTACCAATGCATCATAAATGAAAACATTTGGCCAATCCTATTTAAAATGGTAGAACCTCTTTTAGCAGAAATAACCTCCACCAAACATTTCCTGTAGCTACTTGCACAATGGCAAGGAGGAATTTTAGACCATTCCTCCATACAAAACTGTTTCAGTTCATCAATATTTCTGGGACACTTTGCATCAACAGCCCTCCTCATATTACCACAATTGGGTTAAAGTCTGGATTCTGAATTGGCCATTCTAAAACACAAATTTTCTTCTTTTTAAACCATTCTGCTGCTGATTTACTCTTTGTGTTTCGGATCATCGACTTGCTGCATCATGCAATTTTGACTAAGCTTCAGGTGATGAACCACCACCCCGACATTCTCCTGTAAAATGTCTTGATACAATTTTGAATTCATTATTCCAGTAACAATTGCAAGCTGTCTTGGCTCTGAGGTAGTAAAGCAGCCCCAAATCACAAGGCTCCTTCCACCATGCTTCACAGTTGGGATGAAGTTTTAATGTTGGTGTGCAGTGCCCTTTTCCCTCCAAACACAGCAGTGTGAATTTTTGCCAATAGGTTCAATTTTTGTCTCACCAGTCAACAGAACATTGTGGAACATCCATGTGGCCTTTGCAAACTTGAGATGTACAATAATGTTTGTATTTTTGGACTGCAGTAGTTTCCTCCAGGGTATCCTTTCATGAACACCACTCTTGTTCAGTTGTTTTCTTGTAGTTTGCACATGAACAGTGACTTTAGCAAGTTCTAGAGATTTCTGCATCTCTTTCGCTGTTACCTTGGGTTCTTCTTCACCTCTTTCACATTGCACACTTTTCCCTTGGTGTGATCTTTGCATAATGTCCACTCCTCAGACGAGTAGCAACAGTACTGAATTTCCTCATTTGTAGACAATTTCTCTTACTGTGAACTGATTAACACTCAGGTCTTTAGAACTGTTTTAGTAATCTTTTCCAGCTTCATGCATCTCTACAATTCTTCTTCTAAGATCCCCTAGAAGTTGTTTTGATCAAGGCATGGTGCCCAAAAACAGATCTTTCTGTCAAAAGCCTATGTGACTTTTTTTAAAATATAGAGATAGCCGCCTCTACAACCCACACCTCCAATCTCATCTCATTGATTGGAACACCTGACTCCAAATAGGTTTTGTAGAAGGCATTACCCCAGAGGTTCACATACTTTTTGAACCTAGACTGTGATTGTTTAAATGATGTGAACAGTATTGACGAGAAGTACAATTGTTTGTGTGTAATTAGTTTAGGCAGATTGTGTTTGTCTATCATTGTGATTTGGATGACAATCAGAGCATATTTTATGAACAACTAATGCAAAAAAAACAGGTAATTGCAAGGGTTCACAAACATTTTCTTGCAACTATACCACAATGTGGCCAATTAACCAAACAACCTGCACGTCTTTGGAATGTGGGATGAAACTGGACCAGCTGGAGGAAACCCACATATCACAGGGAAAACATTCAAACTGCACATATTAAGCTCCGGAAACCAGGATTAAACCAGGTCTCTGAAGCTGTGGGGCAGCAGCTTCACTAACTGTTCCACTGCACTCCCCTCTCCAGTGCATCACCTACTCCTGAACCCTCAACCAAATGTGGGCAGAGCCCATGGCCACATCATCTATTTTGTCATCATGCATTTAACATGATTAAAGTAAACAGATGGTTGATAACTTACATGGACTTTGTGGGACAAGTGGCCTCTTTGTTGTCCCTCTCTGATAATGGAAAGATCCCTACAGAAGTCAGTATTACAATGCAGCCCCACATCTTATGTTTGATGATTATTGCAACACAGAAAAGACTTATAAAATATAGTCTGCCATTGAACAAAGGTAAATTATCATGCAATCCAAATTAGATAAACTAAAACAAAATGACATTGGAACTTGAGCAAATAAACCATTATTCAGCAAAATAAATGGAAGTGTAGAGTCACAGAAAAGTACAGCACACAAGCAGACCCTTCAGCCTATTTACTCTGGTGGTTTGAGGGACGACTGCACAAGCACGTGGACATCAGCGAGTTAGACCAGTGTAAAGAGTTTAAAAGAGACAGCTTTATAAAGCAGGCATCTAACGAGCAGGCAATGGAGTAGATGGAGTCAGAGTAGGAGGGCTTTGCCCCAACGAGGCTTCAGTGATAACGGGGCGAAGCAAGGTAGGTTATCTGTGAAGAAGAGCAACAGGAAGTGTGTGTGTGAGGCTGGTGTTCTGTACTAGCTGTCAAATGTGGGATGTCCAGGAGACTCCCAGCCTCCCAGACAGCCACATCTGCATCAGGTGCATCGAGCTACAGCTCCTTAGGGACCAGGTTAGAGAAGTGGAGGTGCAGCTCGATGACTTTCATCTGGTTAGGGAGAGTGAGGAGGTGGTAGAGAGGAACTATAGGCGAGTAGTCACAACAGGGCCTCGAGAAACAGATAAGTGGGTAACAGTCAGGAGAAGAAAAGGCAAGAGTCAGATACTAGAGTCCTCCTTGAGTACTGTTGTGGGGGATGGGTGGCGGACGTCCTACCTGGGGGAAGCAACAATGGCCCTGTGGCTCAGAAGTGCTGGGAAAGGAAAAAGGCAGCAGTACTAGGGGATTCTATAGTTAAGTGTCAGACAGGCGGTTCCGTACACACAAGAAAGAAACGCTGATGGCAGTTTGCCTGCCGGGTACCAGATTCCAGGGTGTTTCTGATCATGTCCACGATATCCTGAAATGGGAAGGTGAACAGCCAGAGGCCTCAGTATATATTAGTACCAATGACAAAGGTAGAAAAAGGGAGGAGGTCCTGAAAACAGACAACAGAGAGTTAGGAACGAAGTTGGGAAGCAAGACCTCAAAGGTAGTCATCTCAGGCTTACTGCCTGTGCCACGCGACAGTGAGTATAGGAATAGAGTAAGGTGAAGGATAAATGTGTGGCTGAGGAACTGGAAGCAGGGGGCAGGGATTCAAATTTCTGGATCATTGCGACCTCTTTTGGGGCAGGCGTGAACTATACAAAAAGGATGGGTTGCACTTGAATCTGATGGGAACCAATATCCTGGGAGGGAGGTTTGTTAAGGTTACTGGGAGGAGTTTAAACTAGAATTGCTGGGGGGGGGGGGGTAGGAACCAAACTGAAGAGATGGAGGAAGGGGCTGTTGGTTCACAAATAGAGAAAGCTTGGAGACAGTGCAAGAGGGAAGATAGGCAGGTGATAGAGAAGGGATGCACTCAGACCGATGGTTTGAGATGTGTCTACTTTAATATAAAAAGCATCATGAACAAATCAGATGACCTTAGAGCATGGATCATTACTCGGACCTATGATGCTGTGGCCAATACAGAGACTTGAATGGCTCAAGGGTAGGAATGGCTACTTGAGTGCCAGGCTTTAGATGCTTCAGAAAGGAGAGGGAGGGAGGCAAAAGAGGTGGTGCATGGCACTGCAGAAAAGGAAGAAGTAAGTCATGGAGGGATTGCCTACTGAGTCTTTGTGGATGGAAGTTAGAAACAGGAAGTGTTCAATAACTCTACTGGGTGTGTTTTTTTTTAAAATATAGTCCACCCCACAGTAACAGGAAACAGATTCTGCAATAATGTAATAATAACAAGGTTGTCATGGTGGGAGATTTTAATTTCCCAAATATTGACAAGCATCTCCCTACAGCAAGGGGTGTAAATGGGCTGGAGTTTGTTAGGTGTGTTCAGGAAGGTTTCCTGACACCATATGTAGGTAAGCCTACAAGAGGAAAGGCTGTACTTGATCTAGTATTAGGAAATGAACCTGGTCAGGTGTCAGGTCTCTCAGTGGGAGGGCATTTAGCAGAGAGTAATCACAATTTTATCTCCTTTACCATAGCACTGGAGAGGGATAGGAACAGACAAGTTAGGAAAATGTTTAACTGAAGCAAGGGGAAATATGAAACTATTAGGCAGGAACTTGGAAGCATAAATTGGGAACAGATGTTCTCAGGGAAATTAATGGCAGAAAAGTGGCAAATGTTCAGGGGATATTTGCTTGGCATTTTGCATTGGTACGTTCCAATGAGACAGGGAAAGGATGGTAGGGTACAGGAACTATGGTGTACAAAGGCTATTGAAAATCTAGTCAAGAAGAAGCTTACAAAAGGTTCAAATAAAAGATCTAGAAAATTATAAGGCTTGCAGGAAAGAACTTAAAAATGAAATTAGGACAGCAGAAGGGGCCATGAGAAGGCCTTGGTAAGCAGGATTAAGGAAAACCCGAAGGCATTCCACAAGTACGTGAAGAGCAAGAAAATAAGACATGAGAGAATAGAACCAAGTGTGACAGTGGAAGAGTGTGTATGGAACCAGAGGAGGTAGTAGAGATACTTAATGAGTGCTTTGCTTCAGTATTCACTATGGAAAAGGATCTTGGCGATTGTAGGTATGACTCACAGCGGACTGAAAAGCTTCAGCATATAGACATTACGAAAGGGGATGCGCTGGAGCTTTTGGAAAGCATCAAGTTGGATAAGTCTCTGGGACCGGACAAGATGTACCCCAGGCTACTGTGGGAGGCGAGACAGGAGATTGCTGATCCTCTGGCAATGATCATTGCATCATCAATGGGGACGGGAGAGGTTCTGGAGGATTGCAGGTATTGTTCCCTTATTCAAGGAAGGGAGTAGAGATAACCCAGGAAATTATAGACCAGTGAGATTTACTTCAGTGGTTGGCAAATTGATGGAAAAGATTCTGAGAGGCAGCATTAATGAACATCTGGAGAGGCATAATATGATTAGGAATAGTCAGCATGGCTTTGTCAAAGGCAGGTCGTACCTTACAAGACTGAATGAATTTTTTGAGGATGTGACTAAACACATTGATGAAGGTAGAGCAGTAGATGTAGTGTATATTTAAATTGAAGCAAGAGGCAGAGAGGGAAGAGGTAAAAGAAGCTCGGAGAGAAGTTTTTTTTTAACTGATCGGGGCAAAGAGGCTAGACTGCCCAGGCGCATGAAGGTCAGCCTCTGAGATCAGCAGGGGAATTTAAAAAGCGAGCAGAGGCTGAGTACGAACTTCACTCTAGGCGAAGTAAGGCCAGGTAAGCTCCTTTAATTAATCTAATTAGCTTAGGAGTAGGTAATGGAGGCAGCAGTTAGGGCAGTTGAGTGCTCTGTTTGCAGTATGTGGGAAGTCAGGGCGACCACAGCTGTCCCTGATGACTACACCTGCAAAAGGTGCATCCAGCTGCAGCTCCTGACAAACCGTGTTAGGGAGCTGGAGCTGGATGAATTTCGGATCATTCGGGAGGCAGAGGCAGAAATAGACAGGAGTTTCAGGGAGATAGTCACCCCTAGGAGTCAGCTAGTTGGGTGTCTGTCAGGAGAGGGAAGGGGAATAGACAGGAAGAGCAGAGCATCCCTGTGGCCGTTCCCATCAACAATAAGTATACCGTTTTGGATACTGTTGGTGGGGACAACCTACCAGCGACAAGTTGCAGTGGTTGCGTCTCTGGCACTGAGCCTGGACCCTCAGCTCAGAAGGGAAGGAGGGAAAAGAGGAGAGCAGTAGTGATAGGGGATTCAATAGTTAGGGGGACAGATAGGAGGTTCTGTGGAAGAGATTGAGAATCCCAGATGGTCTGTTGCCTCCCTGGTGCCAGGGTCTGCGATATCTTAGATCGAGTTCTCAGTATTCTCAAGAGGGAGAGTGAGCAGCCAGATGTTGTGGTCCATGTAGGGACCAATGACGTAGGTAGCTAGGTGCCAAGTTAAAGGACAGGGCCTCCAGGATAGCAATCTCAGGATTGCTACCAGTGCCAAGTGCAGGTGGGTTTAGAAATAGTAAGATAGTGCAGATCAACACGTGGCTAAAGACATGGTGCAGGAGGGAGGGCTTCAGATTTATAGATAATTGGGTAGTTTTCCAGGGAAGGTGGGACCTGTTCCGGCAGGACGGATTACATCTGAACTGGAGGGGGACAAATATTCTTGCAGGTAGGTTTGCTAAAGAGGGTCCAGTGGATTTAAACTAGATACGATGGGGGAGGGGAACCAGAGTGTTGGAACAGATATATGAGAGAAGAAAGGAAAAGAAGACAATAAAGTTCTTTGTACTGTTAGAGAAAACAGAGGAGGAGGTGGAGAATTTCTTAAATGCATTTATTTTAATGCTAGGAGCATTGTAAGAAAGGTGGATGAGCTTAGAGCATGGATTGATACCTGGAAATATGATGTTGTAGCTATTAGTGAAAGATGGTTGCAGGAGGGGTATGATTGGCAACTAAACTTTCCTGGATTTCGTTGCTTCAGGTGTGATAGGATCGGAGGGACAAGAGGGGGAGGTGTTACGTTGCTTGTCAGAGAAAATATTACAGCGATGCTCTGGCAGGATAGATTAGAGGGCTCGTCTAGGGAGGCTATTTGGGTGGAATTGAGGAATGGGAAAGGTGTAGTAACACTTATAGGGGTGTATTATAGACCACCTAATGGGGAGCAAGAATTGGAGGAGCAAATTTGCAAGGAGATAGCAGATATTTGTAGTAAGCACAGGGTTGTGATTGTGGGAGATTTTAATTTTCTACACATGGACTGGGAAGCCCATACTGTAAAAGAGATGGATGGTTTGGAGTTTGTAAAATGTGTGCAGGATAGTTTTTTGCAGCAATACATAGAGGTACCAACTACTGAAGGGGCAGTGTTGGATCTTCTGTTAGGGAATGAAATAGTTCAGGTGACAGAGGTATGTGTTGGGGAGCACTTTGGGTCCAGTGATCACAATACCATTAATTTCAATATAATTATGGCTAGGACTGGACCCAGGATTGAGATTTTTGATTGGAGAAAGGCAAAACTTTGAGAAGATGCGAAAGGATTTAGAAGGGGTGGATTGGGACAATTTTTTTAATGGGAAGGATGTAATAGAGAAATGGAGGTCATTTAAAGGTGAAATTTTGAGGGTACAGAATCTTTATGTTCCTGTTAGGTTGAAAGGAAAGGTTAAAAGTTTGAGAAAGCCATCGTTTTCAAGGGATATTGGAAACTTGGTTAGGAAAAAGAGAGAGATCTACAATAAATATAGGCAGCATGGAGTAAATGAGGTGTTCGAGGAATATAAAGAATGTAAGAAGAATCTTAAGAAAGAAATTAGAAAAGCTAAAAGAAAATATGAGGTTGCTTTGGCAAGTAAGGTGAAAATAAATCCAAAGGGTTTCTACATTTATATTAATAGCAAAAGGATAGTGAGGGATAAAATTAGTCCCTTAGAGAATCAGAGTGGACAGCTATGTGTGGAGCCAAAAGAGATGGGGGAGATTTTGAACAATTTCTTTTCTTCAGTATTCACTAAGGAGAAGGATATTGAATTGTGTAAGGTAAGGGAAACAAGTAGGGAAGTTATGGAAACTATGACGATTAAAGAGGAGGAAGTACTGGCACTTTTAAGGAATATAAAAGTGGATAAATCTCCGGATCCTGACAGGATGTTCCCTAGGACCTTGAGGGAAGTTAGTGTAGAAATAGCAGGGGCTCTGACAGAAATATTTCAAATGTCATTAGAAACAGAGGTGCCGGAGGATTGGCATATTGCCTCATGTGGTTCCATTGTTTAAAAAGGGTTCTAAGTGTAAACCTAGCAATTAGAGACCTGTCAGTTTGATGTCAGTGGTGGGTAAATTAATGGAAAGTATTCTTAGAGATGGTATATATAATTATCTGGATAGACAGGGTCTGATTAGGAACAGTCATCATGGATTTATGTGTGGAAGGTCATGATTTGAACAATCTTACTGAATTTTTTGAAGAGGTTATGAGGAAAGTTGATGAGGGTAAAGCAGTGGATGTTGTCTATATGGACTTCAGTAAGGCCTTTGATAAGGTTCCACAAGGAAGGTTAGTTAGGAAGGTTCAATCGTTAGGTATTAATATTGAAGTAGTAAAATGGATTCAACAGTGGCTGGATGGGAGATGCCAGAGAGTAATGGTGGATAACTATTCGTCAGGTTGGAGGCCAGTAACTAGTGGCATGCCTCAGGGATCTGTTCTGGGACCTGGATGATGAAGTGGAGGGTTGGGTTGGTAAATTTGCTGATGACACAAAGATTGGAGGTTTTGTGGACAGAGAGGAGGGCTGACAGAGATTACAGCCTGACATTGCTAGGATGCAAAACTGGGCTGAGAAGTGGCAGATGGAGTTCAACCCAGATAAGTGTGAGGTGGTTCATTCTGGTAGGTCAAATATGATGGCAGAATATAGCATTAATGGTAAGAATCTTGGCAGTGTGCAGGATCAGAGGGATCTTGGGGTTCAAGTCCATTGGAAACTCAAAGCTGCAGCAAAGGTTGACTCTGTGGTTAAGAAGGTGTATTGGCCTTCATCAACTGTGAGATTGAGTTTAAGAATAGAGAGGTAATGTCACAGCTATATAGGACCCTGGTCAGAACCCACTTGGAGTACTGTGCTCAGTTCTGGTCACCTCACTACAGGAAGGATGTGGAAACTATAGAAAAGGTGCAGAGGAGATTTACAAGGATGTTGCCTGGATTAAGGAGCATGCCTTATGAGAATAGATTGGTTGAACTCAGCCTTTTCTCCTTGGAGTGGCAGAGGATGAGAGGTGACCTGATAGAGGTGTATAAAATGACAAAAGGCATTGATCATGTGGAAAGTCAGAGGCTTTTTCCCAGGGCTGAAATGGCTAACACGAGTGGGCACAGTTTTAAGGTGCTTAGATGTAGGTACAGAGGGGACATCAGCAGTAAGTTTTTGTTTAAATAAACGCAGAGAGTGGTGAGTGCGTGGAATAGGCTGCCGGAAATGACAGGGTCTTTTAAGAGACTCCTGGATAGGTATAGGCAGCTTAGAAAAATAGAGGGCAATGGGTAACCCCAAGTAATTTCTTAATTAAGTATATATTCAGCAGAGCATTGTGGGCCAAAGGGCCTGTATTGTACTATAGATTTTCTAGGTTTCTACGTAGTCATTGCCTAACCATTTAAACTGCCTGCTCCCATCAGCCTGCACCAGGACCATAGCCCTCCATAATACCTACCATCCATGTACCTATTCGAAGTTCTCTTATGCATTGAAAATGAGTTTGCATGCAGCACTTGTGCTGGCAGCTCGTTCCATACTTGTGGCCCTCTAAGTGAAGGTTTCCCCTTAAGGTCCCCTTAAACTTTTCACCTTTCACCCTTAACCCATGCCCTCTGGCTGTAGTCTCACCCAACCTCAGTGGAAAAAGCCTGCTTTTATCCTATACTCCTCATAATTTTATATACCTCTATTAAAACTTTCCACAACCTTCTACGTTCCAAGGAATAAAGCCCTAATCTATTCAATCTTTCCTTGTAACTAAGGTCCTCCAGTGCCGGCAGCATCATTGTATATTTTCTCTGTATTTTTTCAACCTTACTTACATTTTTCCTGTAGGTAGATGACCAAAACTGCACGCGATATTCCAAATTAGGCCTCACCCATGTCTTATACAATTTCAACATAATGTCCTGTACTCAATACCTGATCTATTAAGACCAATGTGCCAGTTTTCTTTACAACCCTATCAACCCATGATGTCACATTCATGAATTATGTTCTACTGTACTGCTCAGTGCTTTACCTTTCACTGTGTCAGACCAGTGGTCCTACTGAACTGCAACAACTCTCACTTGTCTGCATTAAATTCCATCTGCCATTTTTCCAGCTGGTCCAAATTCTGCTGCAAGCCTTGGTAGTCAACTTGAGTGTCCATTACACCCCAACCTTGGTGTCATCCACAAATTTGAAATAAGAGCCAAACTGCATTCAATTCAAATTAAAGGAATAGGTCATGTTTATTTTATAAGTATCAGCAGTTGAATGCAAAACTTTGCCATTTTGTCTACTGCTTTACAAGGGTGCCAACAATACTGCACTTACCCATCATACTTCCATAGGAGCTGCTTGGGATCCATCGCTTTGCACCTAAATCTCCCAATATAGTCTCATGCTTACAACCGTTCCAGCCAAGATTCCCAGAGGCTCACTAATCTTTGGAACTCAAAATTAATGGGAGGTTTAATTGATGTGAACAAGGAGATCTTGACAGATCAGATATAAATTATTCTCATTGGCAGAAGTCAGGAACAGATAAATGGGCAAAGATTTAGTATTACTGTTGAGATGGGGGGATTAGGAGGAGCACAGAAGAGGAAGGACGGCGGTTGGCTAAACAACTAGATTGCGAATGGACGAAGGATGGCAGGAGGAAGTGAAGATTCGGGGAGTGAGTTAGAGAAGAAGGTCGGCGGGAAAGAGGAATGGTGGAAAAAGCAAGAAAGCAGAGGTATGAGATGTCAAACTCTAAGGAGTCAGGGGATGACCAAAGTAGGATAGCAAAACAATGGAAAGAAGATGAGGTTAAAGCAATGAGAAAACTGAGCGAAGACGGGGCGTCATTTGATGATTGGAACCCCATTCATTTGACAAAGATAATCAACAAAGTTATAGGCGAGGTCAAAAGAGCAAAGGTATTAAGAAATGGATCGCTATTAGTGATTTGTCGGGATAGTGCTCAGCAAGGCAAAGTGATAAGATTAAATAAACTTGACAGCAGAAAAGTACAATGTTCAATATCCAACAATAGAAAGTGGACTACAGCAGTTATTTCGGGAATACCAACAGAAGTGATTATGCATGAGATTAAACAGAACATAAAAGGAGCAAAAATTATTGAGACCAAATGTTTGAACGTTACAAGAAACGAGAAAAAGTGTGATAGTTTATCGGTTATGATTAACTTTGATGAAGAAAGATTGCCAACTAAAGGTTATTAAGGGCATATGTGTTATGAGGTCAGAATATATATACCACTGCCTTTAAGATGCTTTAAATGTCAGAAATTCGGGCACATTGTGGCAGTTTGCAGAGGGAAACAAAGACGTGGGAGATGCGCTGGAGAACGTGAATACAGGAAATGTGAGGTGGGAGCTGAGCTGAAATGCTGCAATTGTGGTGGGGAACACAGTCCAGCTTATTAAGGGTGCATTAATAGCAAGAAGGCAGCTGGGATACAATATGTTAAAGTAAGTCAAGGGATTAGCTACGCAGAGGCAGTGAAAGGAATTGCTGAAAAGGAGAAGGCTATCAAGCAAACAAATATAGGGAATAATAAACCAGTGAACTGTAAAGGCTGTAATAGGATAAATAAGGATACACTAATAATGAGTAGAAAGAATTTCATACTGTTTATGGTAGATGCAATTAACTGTTCAGCACAAACAGACCAGAGAACCAAAAAAATTAAAATTATAGTCAAGTCTGCAGAAAAATACTTTGGTATCACAGGGTTTAGGTGGGAAGTAGTTAAAGAAACACTGAATGGAGGATCAAACAGTTCACAGGCGGGGAGGCGGGATTTTAATGGCAGTATATATTTTACAATGGAATGCAAGGAGTCTTATCGCAAATGGTCAAGAATTAAAGAAGTATGTATCAGAACTTAAGGGAAAACCTCAGATTTTATGTATACAAGGAAACATGGTTGAGACCACAATTAGATTTTGTTTTACAAGGATATACAGCTATTAGAAGGATCAAAGTAATGGCAATGGTGGAGGAGTAGCAATATTTATAACCAGTGGGATGAGGTATAATATAATCAACATAGGGCAGAAATATGAATCAATAATAATCAAAATTTGGATAGGCAGAGAAAGCTTGGTAATAATAAATTATTATAATCCATGTCGAAGATTAAACAAAGATACATTAAATACAGTGGGTGGTGGGATGAAAGGGGAAGTAATATGGCATGGGGATTTCAATACAGTACACTATAAGGATGTAAAAATACTGATGAAAACACATTAGTGATAGAAGAATTTATGGATGATGAAAAATTGGTACGTATAAATAATGGAGAAGGTACAAGGTATAATATTTCCCAAAACACAGAATCCGCAATAGACAATATTTTTAAGTAAGGAATTAGCAGGGATCAGTACTTGGAACGTATTAAAACAAACTACAGTAGGAAGTGATCACTATCCCATACTCACAAGAATTCAGATTAAAATAGAACAAAATAAAGGACCTAGAGTGTCAAAGTGGAAACTAAATAAGGCAGATTGGGAGATATTTCAAAAAAGTGAAGTAAACTGTATAAAGATTTTAGATGGAAATATATTGAATACCGATGAAATGAATGATAAATTATAAATCATAAATTATAAATTATAAATACAGCAATTATAAATTCAGCAGAAGAAACAATTCCAAGAAGTAAAGGTAGAGGAGAGAGGAAAAGTGTTCCATGGTGGAATTGTGAATGTAGTAGAACATAAAAGTAAGAAATAAAGCACTTAAAGTGTTAAAAAGACAACATTCGGTAGAAACATTAATACAATATAAAAGAGAACAAGCAGTAGTTTGGAAAATAATCAGACAAGCAAAGCGAGCATACTGGAAACAATATTGTAACAAAATTAGAAGAGAAACTCAACTGTCTGAAATATGGAGCATGATAAGGAAAATGAATGGTATAAGTAGTAGTAAAGAGATTCCTGTGCTAAAGCGCAAGGACAAAATGGCAATTAACAATGAAGAAAAAGCAGAAATATTGGCAAAAATTTTTGTTAACATACATAGCTCGGAAAATTTGACAGTTGAGGCTAGACAGCAAAAGGAGGAGAGGCTTAAGCAAAATTCAGGAATGACGGACAAAAGGGCAACATCAGAAGTGCTGGATACACCTATTAGCATAACAGAAATAGAAAGAGCCATTGTGAATGTGCGGCCAACTTCTCCTGGGAAGGACCAAGTATGGAGTATAATGCTGAAGCAATTATCAAGAAGTGCACTTCTAGTTCTACAGACTGTTTAATAATATATGGGAAATAGGTAAAATTCCATCTGCATGGAAACATTCTGTTATTGTTCCAATAATTAAACCTGGTAAAGATTCATCAGACCCAACAAACTATAGACCAATTGCATTACCGTCACAGCTAGGTAAACTTATGAAACAAATAATAACTGATAGGCTTACATACTTCCTAGAAAAAAAGTCTTATTTCTCCCTATCAAAGCAGTTTTCGCAAAGGAAGAATTACAGTAGATTCAATATTTAGCTTGGAATCTGAAATTAGGAAGGCTCAAACAAATCGAGAAATGGTCCTAGCGGTATTATTCGACATAGAAAAGGCATATGATATGCTCTGGAAAGAGGGAGTTAATTAAATTGAAAGAATTAGGGGTGGAAGGAAAGTTATATAACTGGGTTCCAGACTTTCTTTTTGGTTGAACAATTCAACTCAAAGTGGAAGCAGAGTACTCCAGAACATACTTGGTTGAAAACAGAACACAATGAGGTAGTGTCTGCAGTCCATTACTATTTACCATAATGATAAATGACATATTTGCGCAAGTTGAACATAGTGTGGGGAAATCCTTATATGCAGATGATGGGGCTTTATGGGTGAGAAGAAATTTAATTTATATACAAAGGAAAATGCAAGATGCAATTAATAAAGTGGAGGAGTGGACAAATAAATGGGGTTTCAAATTGTCTAAGTAAGTCATAAGTGATATGTTTCTTAAGAAACCACAAACCAGTTTCCATGAAATTATATGAACAAAAATTAGAGCAGGTGTAGGTAATCCAGTTCCTCGGTTTGTTACTCGATAAGAAACTTACATGGAAAAAGAAAATTGAGAAAATTACAAACAAATGTAAAAAAAATAAACAACATTGAGGTGTCTTGCTGGACAGGATTGGAGTGTGAGCAGGTTACTGCATGAGGGCTACAGTGGATTATGGACGTGTAGCATACATGTCAGCTGCAAAAAGTAATTTAAAAATGCTGGATGTTGAGCAAGCTCAGGCCCTCAGGATGTGTAGTGGTGCATTCAGAACATCACCTGTATCAGCTCTTCAAGTCGAAATGGGGGAAATGCTATTAAGACTTAGAAGAATAAAGCTAATGCTACATTACTGGGTTAACATCATGGGGCATAACTATTCACATCCAGCTAAAGCTATATTAAAAGACTGCTGGGAACATAATAATTCAAATTATAATAGCTTTGGATGAATTGGGGATGCAGCAGCACAAAAATATGTTCTACATGAGATAGAATATACCCCTACAGTTCCATTATCTGATGTTCCTCCATGGCTCTTTACAATACATACAGTGGATATAAACCTGCAACAACTTTTTAAGAAGTCTAACTGTGGAATCAAACTGATAGTACAAGAATATATAGACCTGCATTTTAGAAACGAATTAGTAATAATTACAGATTGATCAAAAGACCCTGGCCACACAGGTATTGCAGACTACATTCCCCAGTGCGAAACTAGCATTAGAAAAAGAATATCAAACCACTTATCAGTGTATACAACAGAATTAATGGTAATATTGAGTGCATTATCTTGGATAGAAGAAAATAATGTCAAAGAGGCTGTAATTTGTTCAGACAGTTTATCTGCATTAACCTCTATCAAATCAAGAAAATCAGAAAGTAGACAGGATATTTTATTGGAGATTCTATGCAAGTTACACACACTGACCGAAAATGGGGTAGAAGTAAGCTTCCTTTGGGTTCCTGCTCATTGTGGTGTGGAGGGTTATGAAAAAGTGGACATTGTAGCTAAACAATCATTCAAATCGTCTATAATAGAGGTCCAAGTCCCTCTAAGCAAAAGGGAAGTCAAAAGCATTATAAAAACACGTTTTGAGGAGACATGGCAGAAGCACTGGGATAAGAGTGAAACAGGGAGACAACTGTACAAAATACAAAGGCAAGTCAGATACCAAAGAATATCAGGTGGGCATAGAAAGATAGAAGTGATCATCAGTCGTTTAAGAATTGGTCACACAAGTCTTAATTACACATTATACAAAATAGAGAAACATCCAACTGGGTTGTGTGAATACTGTAATCAACCAGAAACAGTTGAACATGTATTGATAAAATGTAAGAAGATTCAAAGAGAAAGAGTGAAGACAATAGGAGCGCTTAAGATAAACAAAATAACTGCTGTGGGTATAGAAGACATTTTAAGTGGGAGTTCAAGAGAAATACAGACCAATATCATGAAGTATCTGAAAGACTCTGGTTTATTATATAGAACTTAGGGAATGCAATTCTTTTCATTCGTCCTGTTTATCAAACAATCCACACTCCAGTCTAGTAGATGACAGTAATAATGCACCTTAAAGCTGGTTTGCCAACCGCCATAAAACAACACAAGAAGAAGAAGAAGAATTACTGTTGAGGAGTGTAGAAAAGAATTAATATCCTGGAAGGAAACACAGCAATAGACAAAGGGCTAAATGATTGCATAGGCTTCCTTGAAAAAAAGTGAAAGTTTGTATGGATCGAACTACTTACTCAACATAAATATTGAATATTGTATTTTTGTTCAATATTGGCTTGTAGGATATTTTAAACAAATACTGATTATACTGAATTTAATGCTAATCGCAAATTGCACAAACATATCAATAAAAAGCATTTTGTATGCTTATGCAACCAGAGAAGCAACTGATTATTGGATGTAATATTAAGACATCATGTGTTGGAGCTAACACATTAGTATGGACAGGGGATTGGCTAATGGGCAGAAAACAAGTAGCAGTAAAGACCATTTTCATGTTGGCAGCATGTGACCAGAAGCATACCATGGGGATCAATGTTGAAATTACAAAGGTTTAAATTTGACTTAGAAGAACCAAGAAAATGTATGGTACTCAGACAAGACAAAACTAAGTGGAAAAGCAAATAGACAATTTTTCTAGAGATTGGTTTGTGCATGCGGTCAAAATATTGGAATTCAATGTGGGAAAATATGAATTAGTTCATTTTGGAAAAAAGAGAACAGACCAATTTCAATGTAGAGGAAAGAAAAAGGCACAGATTGAGCCAGGTGAGAGGAGATTGGAGATAGAGACAAAGGCTGAAAAGGTGACAAGTGAAAACAAGATCCCACATATGGTAGAATCCAATAACTAACAAAGATGATGTAGAACCAGATAAGGGAGTGAAAAGGGACAATAAGAACCATTTTGAAAAAGAGATAAGAGAACCAAAAAGTGTAGCATACGATTGATAGGCAGATGTAACTAGATGGACAGAGAAAAGAGCACATTCAGTGCGGATTATCTGTAGTTGAAAAAAATTGATATTAATACTATTGAGTTGTACTATCCAGGCAGAATGTGTTCTTCTAGTCTGCATTCAGACCTTTCCAAATTGGAATTACCAAGTCAAACATACAGTGGTTGAAGTGTTTAATAATGAACATCCTACCTGCATCATGTGAAGCAAGGGCTCGAAGCATCTTTCCAGCACTCCTGCGTGTTTGCGTTTCCTTGTTACAGAGTAACTCCATAAGCACATCCAAAGCTCCCGTCTCTTTAAACACCCCAACTAGTGAACCAATACTAGCATAGGCACTCAGAACATGAATTGTGTGCGAAATATTCAGGGATGAGTCTGGTCCAGATTTGCGAGACATCTGCCGCCTTGCTCTTTGCACCAAGTGTTTGACATCCTCCTTCATGTCAAGTAACTCTACATCATCAAACGTGACATCAGAGTCAACATTCACTGGCTCTTGTTCAACTTTCACTCTCTGACTCTCAGGTTTCCGTTTCCCCAGGAGAGTGGGACAATTGGCATATACATCTTCAGCTGACATCCACATTAAAATATTGTCTGCTTTGTTGTCACTAGAACTGCTTCCTCCATTGCTGCTGCCTCCACCTCCGCTGTCATCTATACTCAGCACGTTCCAGCGAATTAGATACTCTGTAAGACCATCATGTGAACGGCGCTGTCGGATCAGCTCTTCTGGATATGCCTGCATTTTTGGCCCCAGCTGGACCAGGAGGTTTTTGCTACGCTGTTCACCCATTTTGTCAGTACCTGAACAAAAAGTTACAATTATTTTTTTTGCAGTAAAGTTTCTTTAATACTTCATAATCCAACAGCTGCAAAATACTTACTCAGATCCCAAGTTTGGCCACTAGTCACACCAAATGGAATAATTTTACTGTATTAGAGCAACTGCGTCTTAAAATGTAATGACTTTGTAGTTCTTCTGCAGATCTAATAGTTACAGTTGTGTGTAGATATTTGAAATGCACATTAGGAATAGTTAAATACATTAACAATCATGTCAAGGATACACTGAATAACTGAAAAAGCATAGTCACACCCCAACTTGACAACCGTTTTTGGGTTCTGATTTTGGCAACTGCAATTTATCAAGGCTCTGCAGATGAGATGAATATGTGATATTTATTTCTATCAGGAGTCTAATCGTCCAGAAAAAACAAATTTTGGCCAACCAATTCTTATAACTAACACACTCCAACAGAGGTAACATACTAGTGAACCTCCTCAGCAAGCTCTCCAAATGTGGTGACCAAAAAAGTGCATAGAAATCCCAGTTGATTACAGCTCTGATCAACACCATCATACCCTTAGTACTGATCAAAACGCTCCAAAATCTAGGCTACTGTACCTCCGTCTGCAACTGGATTCTTGACTTCCATACTGAGACTATAGCCAGTGCAGACTAGAAATAACCCCTCCTCCTCACTGACAACTCTAGCGCACCTCAGGATACATACTTAGCTCACTGCTCTACCGTCTAGCTAGGCACAGCTCACATCCATCTATAGATTTGCCAATGACTCAACCATTGTTGGCAGAATTTCAAATGGTGACAATGTGGTGTATAGGAGTCAGTTAGTTGTGTGTCGCAATAACCACCTTGTACTCAATGTCAATAAGACCAAAGAATTGATAGTGGATTTTAGAAAGGGAAAGTCAAGGGAACAAACATCTGTCTTCATTGAGGGATCAGCAGTGGAACAGGTGAGCAGTTTCAAACTCCTGGGTTTCAACATCTCTGAAGATCTATCCTGGGTCCAATATATTGATGCAATTACAAAGGCAGCAACACTGACTGTAAATTATGAAGCGTTTGAGGAGAATTGGTATGTTTTTTGATATCACAAGGGTGCGGCCTGGAAGACTAGCACACCTTCAGGGTGCCAGATTGTTGCGGCTCTGGAGACAAGCTAATTCAAGGCCAGTGCCTCTGACTGAGGAGTCACGGGAGAACAAGGAACATCGAGAGCAGCAGGTTAGCTACTGGCTGTGTGTCCAGAGACAAAGCCTCAGCGTCGATTCACTGGGCGTGGAACTCTGCAAAAGTGATATAACAGACTTTTAACATCATAAATCAGCAAGTTGTTTGTTAAGTCTCCCCTCTCACTGTGAAATGCGGACATTTGTTTCCCCTATTAGGGACAGAGAAAGCCTGTGGTATGTTGAACTACTGGGTGAACGAGTAGTCTTTGGGGTACTGCAAGTCTGTGTCTTTACTGATCCTTTGCTGCACGCTTGAGTGCTCAGTGGATGGCACCAATGTTTTTTTTGCTGGTGGGGGGGGTCATTGTCTTTCTGCTGCTTGTGCGTGAGAGGTGGGAGCTGGGGGGCCTCTGACTTTAAACTGCCATTCAGTCTTTGGGGCACTCCTCTGTTTTAGTGGATGGTTGCAAAGAAAAAGAAGATCACAATTTATGTTGTATACATTTCTGACATTAAACGTACCTAATGAACCTATTGATGTCACCAAAGACTCTCAAATTTCTACAGATGTATAGTGGAGAGCATTCTAATTGGTTACATCACTGTCTGGTATGGAGGGACCACTGCACAGGATCGGAAAATATTGAGAAAGTTGCACATCACGGGCACTAGACTCCTCAACATCAAGGACATCTTCAAAAGGCTATGCCTCAGAAAGGACCCAGGACATATCCTCTTCTCTTTGTTACATCAGGGTGGTATTACGGAGCTTGAAGACACACAACACTTCAGGAACAGCTTCTTCCTCTCCTCCATCAGATCGCTGCTGAATGGACAATGCACTACTTATTTTAGCTTAATTTTTAATATACATTTCTTCATGTAATTTATAGGATTTTTTTTAAATATTGTATTGCAATGTACTGCTGCCGCAAAACAACAAATTTCATGACATTTGCCAGCAATATTAAACTCAATTCTGATTTAGCCTATTGAAAGTTTTTAATAAAGCTGCAACTTCTGAACTTTTATACTCATTCTCCCAATGGAAAGAAAACATGCCATACACCTTCTTTACCATTCTATCCACTTGTATTGCCACTTTCAAAAAGCAATGGCAGGGTTGAAAAACACTAGACTTATGAACACCTCTACATAGAAATGAGCTTCTATAACATTAAGTTCAAATAAGCTGGCCTAAGTATATTCCTACAGGCTGAAGAACTAGTTATTTTCTTTCCACTTTCAGTAATTGTTCTTTTTTTAAAAATTAGTCCTACATATTATAGAGGGATAATTACTACAAAGTGAATTTGTTTATTTTCTGACTTACTGTAGAAGTGGAACTTGTTTCCTAATAGAGGATGGCCTGAAGTTTCATCTTGCATTTGACTTCTCAAAATGGGTTAACTTGTGCTTGTCAGGATTAAACTCCACATTCTACTACTCTACCCGAAATTCCAACCAATTTATTTAAATCCATATAAATATCTATATGTATGCATATTACTAATGTGGTCCCAGCACTGATCCTAAACACCGCCACCTTCAGTCAAAAAAACAACCCCCCCTTAAACTTTAGTCACTAAAAGCTATCGCACTCCTTCTCTCCCTTTTTTCCCCACTCTAAACTGTTAAAACTTTTTAATTCTCCTATCTGCCTGCAAATACACCTGTTTTGCGATGGCTTCAAAGACCACTAAATTGGGGAAGAAAGAAATTACTGCCGCTGGCCCCTCAGGCGAGAATATTACCTTGATTTTGGAGCAGCATAGACAGGAGATAATAACTGAATTTAAGTCTTCTATTAGTTTGGTGAATTCGGAATTGGATTACATTACATCCACGGTGGAGGATCATGCCTGATGCGTATCACATCTCGAGACTACTATGGATATATTAGACTGCCGTGTTAAAGAGCTGGAAAGCGTTTGTTCCGACTTAAGAGATCATAACAGCAAGTTATTATCCAAAGTTACTAATTTGGAAAGTCGGAGCAGACGTCAAAATCTGCGTATTTTCGGCTTGCCAGAACATATCGAACATGGATCTTCTGTCGAATTTTTCTCTCTCTGCTAAGTGAAATTTTCAGGAACAAAATACTTCTCACCTCACCCAAGACAGACAGAGCTCACCGCACTTCAGGACCTATCCCGGACCCAGGACACATGCCACGTCCTGTAATTATGTTTTCATCGCTACCAGACAAAAGATTTCCTCATTAAAGAAGCTTGTCAGAGAGGAAAGCTGGAAAATAAGGGTAAACCAATTTGTGTTGTTGAGGTCTATGCTCCCCAAGTTCTGAGTCTGCAAGCTGAGTTTAAAGGAGTTATGAAAGAACTATATTATCGCGGATTCAGGCCTTCCGTTCGATTTCCAGCTCACCTCCAAATAATTCTTACTAGTGGAGACAAAATGTGGTTTAACTCGACTTCAGATGCTCAGAAATTTATTGATGACCTCCCTGTGGCTTCAACTCTCTCTGGTTTTGTCTGATGACTTATACTGGCGGAGAAGTACTTTTTTTTCCTGGTTTTTTCCCCCAATCTTTCTTAAGTCAGTAAATTTTTTTTCATAGTTTTTTGTGGGTAGGTTATTGGGTAAAATCTGTTTACTTGTCTTTATATTTTTTTCTGAAGCACTAGCTCATAACTTTTTTTTGGATTATTATCTTGACTTAAACATATCAAATTTCGGTGGAATGGTTGTTCTTTTCACTTTGTAAAACCTTAGTTTGTAGTGCTAAAAGTTTCGTTTTTTGTAACTGATACAAAATGGAGCTAATAATGATGATGCTAAGAAACAGGAATTGGAATTACGGGGTGACATTTTTTTTTGAAGAGCTTGCTGCCGTTTTTTGGTAGCTTTCTTGTTCTGGGGTTTGGGGGGGTGGAACTCTAATGTCAATATTATTCATAGAACCTTTAGACATTTGTATTATTCAGGACGTTTTTCTGTCCTGTTTTTCTTGTTTTACACTTTTGCCCCAGAATTGTTACTTGAATTTCAGACAATGCTTATGTCTTCTATCCTATATTTTTTTAAAGGACAATGGTTAGTCCATTGAATGTTGTAAGCTGGAATGTTAAGGGATTGAACTATCCTGTTAAAAGGAAGGTGTTTTCACATCTTAAACAGCTTAACACAGCAATTTTTTTTTGCAAGAAACACACATTCAGAGTTCTGGTAACTCTTGCCTTATATCTAGATGGGTGTGGCAGCACTTCCATTCAACCTTTCAGGCTAAAACCAGGGGAGTTTCAATTCTTATAAATCAATATGCTCCCTTTGAGCTTCATAATAAAGTATCTGATACAAATGGTCATTTTATTATTGTCTCGGGGAAATTATACAACACACTGGTAGTCTTGGCTATTTTATATGCCCCCAATTCGGATGATATGGAGTTTTTTGATCGCTTCTTCTCTTTATTGCCTGAGATGAGTTCATATTCTCTCATATTGGGTGGTGATTTTAACTGTTGATTAGATCCGGTTTTGGATCAATCATCCTCTATTCCTAGATTACCAAGTAAATCTGCTTTATCAATTCAGTCTTTCCTTTCTAATTATGGTATCCTGGATGTATGGTGTTTTCTTCATCCAAATGTGAGAGTTTTTTTTCCACATGTTCATCATACTTTTACTAGAATTGATTATTTTTTAATTGATAATCAGTTGATTCCATCTGATCGCTCTTGTGACTATCGGAGAATATTGATTTCAGATCACGCCCCAGTCATCCTGTCTATAATTCTTCCTGGTTTCCCCCAAATGAATAAACATTTGTGTTTTAATCTGACCTTGTTGTCAGATAATGATTTTGTAAAATTTACGGAGGACCAAATAACTTTTTTTTAAATACTAACACGTCATCTGAAACCTCAAGTCAGATTGTTTGGGACACTATAAAAGCATACCTAAGGGGTCAAATAATTTCATATACTGTGAATTTGAATAGAAAGACTCATAAAGAGCGATTAGATCTGGTTAATCAAATTAAAGCAATACACCAACTATATGCCCAGACTAAAAATCTGGAGCTGTATAAGAAATGAGTGGAACTTCAAACTAAGTTTGACCTTATTTCCACTCACCCAACTGAATGCCAACTTTTGGAAAGTAACATCCAGTTTTATATTTATGGTGATAAATCCAGTAAATTTTTAGTCAACCAACTAAGATGCTCTTAAGTTAAACAACATATTACAAAAATTCAAATGGAAAATAGGAACATTACCCTGAATCATTCTGAAATTAATGATACATTCCAAAATTAATACTCTCGACTCTATACTTCTGAATCCCTAAATGATATTTCTGTCGAGCGTTTTTTAAATAGTTTAAATATTCCTTAACTTTATCCCGATCTTAAAGCAAAATTGAATGCACCAATTTCACTAGAGGAAATATCATCAGCTATTTCTGTACTGCAATCTGGTAAATCTCCTGGACCTGATGGGTTCTATAAATTCTATAAATCTATAAATCATTCTCCTCATGCTTTCACCTAAATTAATGTTAATTTTAACTGACTCGTTTAAACATGGTAAATTGCCAGCATCATTTAATGAGGCATGTATCATTCTTTTAGCCAAAAAAGATAAAGATCCAATCGAGTGTCCCTCGTACAGGCCAATTTCTTTGGTAAATGTTGATGTTAAAATTTTGGTAACATTTTGGCCTGCAGTTTGGAGAACTTTCTACCTTTAATTATTTCTAAAGACCAAACTGGATATATTAACAATCATCTCCCTTTTTTAAATATATGGTGTCCATTAGGTAGATTCCTGAATGTGTCACTTCCCTAAATGTGGAGAAAGCTTAATCTTTTTGCAGTTTTAGAAAAATTTGATTTTGGACAAAGTTTTATTATGAGGATTAAATTGTTATATTCACACCCCACTGCTTCTGTCTTGACTAATTCTCAACAATCCCAACCTTTTAATCTTAAACCTGGCACCGGGCAAGGGTGTCCTTTAAGTCCCTTACTTTTCGATTTGGCTATAGAGCCATTGCCAATTGCGTTTCGAAGTTGTGCTGAATTGACGGGGATTTGGAGGGGGGATGTTGAGCATAAAGTTGAGCTTTATGCTAATGATCTTTTACTTTTTATATCAAATCTGACTACCTCCTTATCCCCAATGTTTTCACTCCTTAACAAATTTAGCCAGCTTTCCGGATACAAACATAATTTATATAAACGCAAACTTTTTCCAATAAATAAAGAATAACAATCATTAGAATTTAATAACCTCCCTTTTAAAGTAGTAAATAATTAATTTACTTACCTTGGCATTACAGTAACAAGAAATTGTAAGTATCTTTTCGGAGAAAATTTCACTAATCTTTTAAATCATACAAAACATAGTGGTCACCCTTGTCCATGTCTTTGATAGGTCAAATTAATGTTGTTAAAATGTTTATTCTTCCTAAATTTTTATACTTATTTCAATCTTTACCAGTTTTTATTTCTAAACCTTTTCTTGATTCATTAGATTTTATTATTTCGTCCTATCTATGGAAGGGCAAATGACCCAGACTAAAGAAGCTTATCTTCAAAAACCTAAAAAGGTAGGTGGTATGGCCTTGCCCAATTTTCATTTATATTACTGGGCAGCCAACATTCATTCTCTTATCTTTTGGTTAACTGCCCAATATGGATGGCAACTCTAATAAAATTCTCTCTATCTCCACACTTCTTGGATCCGCACTTCCTTGCCATTTGCCATTGTTAATCCGGTTATCAGACACGCTCTGAGAATATGGGCTCAGTTCAGAAAACATCATGGGCTTCACGGTTTCTCTCTCTAGTCCTATTCTACATAATCATCTTTTTCAGCCTTCCATGAAGGATTTAACATTTCTAGACTGGCAAAGAAAGGGCAATTAGGTGTTTTGAAGATCTTTTCATAGATAAGCGCTTTGCAACTTCTGAACAACTGTTTTTGAACTGCCTACCTAACACTCACTATCTCCAAATTAGACATTTTATCAACTCTCTAATACCAAACTTTCCTAAGGTACCCGTTAAAAATGTTGTGGATTTGTTTCTTCATATGAATCCATTAGGTACAGGTTTAATTTCTACCATTTGATATATGTTAACGAGCGAGCCCACTTCGACAAAATTAAAACTGACTGGAAGCATGATTGAAATTTTTCTTTGTCCAATGAGGTTTGGGATTCAATTCTCAAGTCAGTTAATTCAACTTCTCTATGTGCTCGCCACTGCCTTTTATAGTTAAAGGTGGTACACAGGGCTCATATGTCTAAAACTAAATTGTCGTGGTTCTATCCTGATATTAGTCCCTGTTGTGATAAGTGTAAAGGGGGCAAGACCTCTCTTATTCATATGTATTGGGCTTGTCCTAGCTTGGAGAAATTCTGGAGAGATTTTTTTTAAACTTTATCTCACATACTTAATTGCTATTTGGAACCTAACCCTCTGATTGCTCTTTTCGGTACCTCGGGAGAAGCTGACTTGCATTTAACTCCGACTAAGCATCATACATTGTCTTTCGCCTCTCTTTTGGCCAGACGAGTAGTCCTTCTTAGGTGGAGAGATGCTGCCACACCCACTCATGCTCAATGGCTTAGAGATATTATGTCCTGCTTAGACCTTGAAAAGATTCATTATTCATTTAATTCGAATATAAAGTTCCAAAACGTGTGGAGAGCTTATCTTGAATATTTTCATAATTCCCATTTAGATTAAAGGTGCATCCCTCCCTTTTTTTTCTCTTTTGCATTTAAATCCCTTACTTCCAGCTCCATACTGTTAAAATTTATGGGGTTTTTTAATATGTAAACATATTTTAGATTAGGTAGTAGGCAATATACCTCCTTTTTATAAATATAGCTCTGCGGTGATATATTTCTGATCAACTTTTTTTTATATATCGTAAGGCTGGCTTGGAGTTGGGTAGTGGGAGGATGGGTGGTAACTAACTTTATGCGATTCTACTATGAGTGCTTTTCTTAATTGTTATGAACTGTACATTGATATGTCTGTTTTGCACTGTATAAACCACTTCTTTTTGTTTTGTTGCATTGCAAAAACTCATTAAAATTAATTTTTTTAAAACCCCACCACCACTACCCTGTCTTCTTTGACCAACCCAATTTTGGCTCTAATTTACCTCACATTTAACTTCAGCTTATAGACAAAATTACCAGTATCTGCCACTTCCTGCAACAGTACCACCATTTGGGCGTATCAATAAGATTCAGACAACAAGATGCAGTCTCACCCTGGAAAGAAAACTGTAGCTGCAGCTCCTCTGAAACTGCAAAGATCAACATGAACTACACTTAGACTCACAAAGAGCCTATAGGAAGCAGAAAGTGTCAAAAGATAAGAACACAGATAAAATGGTCACACCACAGATTCAGCCAGACAGCAGACAACATCAGGAAGGATAAGCACTGCAGGACCCCAGTGGCGCTTCCTCGAACTGGATATTAGTTGGTGGTGGTATTATTAGGTTGGGGGAGGTGGAGAGGGCAGTAGAGCTAGAGTTTACTTTCAGAGGAAAGCAGCAGCCACTGCACTGATGCCATCATTACTTACTCTGTTACACACCACAGGAGGTAATAAAGACTAGATGAGCAATAGCAATCAAAGACCCAACTGTCAGGGGGGCAGACCGAGATTTCTGTGGCTAATAGCAAGACTCCAGTATAGTATGTTGCCTCCCAGTTGCCTGGCTCAATGACTTCTCAGAGCAGGTACACAAGATTCTCAAAGGCGAAGGTGAGCAGTCAGAGGTCACAGTCCAGCTTGGTATAAATGACTTAAGTAAGAGGAGAGATGTGATCCCTGCAAAGCAAATCTAAGGAATTGAAAAGCAGAACCTCAAAGTTTGTGATCTTTAAACTAGCAAAGCAGGGTACTGGGATCCCAAATAACAGTGCAGCAGGTAGAGACACAAGAGACTAAATACTGGCAGAATAAAAAGGTAGGGCAAGGTGTAGGAGCACGAGCTGCCAGGAGACAGGAAAGTCCTAATGAGAGGAAGGCAGCAGGTAGGGAGGGAGGGGAAGTGGGAATAATGATTCGTACATAAACAAGACCAGTGGGAAGTTCCGACAAACAGAAGGGAGAGGGCCAGCAGGCTGAACTGTATTTGCTTTAATTCAAGTAGCCACACAGGCAAGACAAATGAACCAGGAGCATGGATCACCATGTGTGATTATCATAATGTTGCAATTATGGAAACATGTTTGCGGGAAGGTCAGCTGAGAGCTTAATACTCTAGGATATAGATGTTTCAGACATTACAAAGGGATATGCCTAAGAGGGAGTGTTACACCATTGATCAGGAAAATCATTAAAGCATTACTCAAGAAGGAGATCCTAGAGTATCACCTAATGAAGGCAGACCTTAGGAATAAGATAGGGGCAGTCACTTTGAAATCCAAACTACAGGCCTCCCAATAGTCAACAGTAATTAGAAAAACAGACTGTAATAAGATGCGAGAGCAACAATATATTAGTGAGGACAGGAATTAAACTTCTGTATTACTGAGCAGGATTCCCTTAGCGCTTTGATAAGATGGAATCCATAATATGTATCTAAGAGGGTTTTTGAAGTATGTGAAGAATGCTACTCGGGAGGGGGTTGTGCTGGCGTGCATCTTGGAAGCAAGAGGATGTGCAAATGATAGAACTATAGCGATGTGCTACACACAGTGCTGAAATAACGACACGCAGTCGGTAAGTCGTATCGAGACTGGTTTATTCAAACTTCGCAGCGCTGCCATTTAAATCCCTAGCGCCCGCCCTCTCCGGGCAGAAATGACTTCAGAGGTGCATTACCAAAGTCTCCCCCCGAGCGCTGGCTATTTGTGAGCCTTTTCGCCTGCGCAGAAAGTGGGTCGCCACATAACCCCCCACCCCACCCCCCCAGAACCGGCGATACACCCCCTCCCAATGCCCACAGTCTTGATCAGCCTCTGTTTGGGAGGTCTGCCTCTGCGCTGCGGTGCCTGAACCTCGACCGGCTGCGCCAAGTCCACATGGGCTGGTTTGAGTCAGTCCACCTTGAAAACCCCCTCTCTCCCCCCCCAATGTCCAGAACGTACGTGGACCCATTGTTGTTGATCACCTTGTACAGCCACTGTAGCGGTGCCCGGTGTCCGCCCCTTTGTACAAACACAAACTTACAGTTAACCATATAACCATATAACAATCACAGCACGGAAACAGGCCATCTTGGCCCTCCTAGTCCGTGCCGAACCCTTAATCTCACCTAGTCCCACCTACCCGCACTCAGCCCATAACCCTCTACTCCTTTCTTTCTTTCTTTCTTTCTAAATCTTTTTATTAATATTAGTAATATGGACAGAATACAGATGATATATTGATAAAGAAATTACCAACATACACATTCCATTACATATGAAAAAAAAACATACATAATAGTTACAATATAAATGAGTTTACCAAGACATAAGCCATAAGATATATGTATGGACATAGTAAATCTAAATATTTCATAATGTATAATATAAAAAAAACAGAAAAAAGAAAGAAAAAAAAACAAAAAAAAATTATATAATGCAAAACTAACTAATCTAATCTAATAACTATAACTAATAAGTAATATAAAAGAAAAAAAACAAACAAAAGAGAAGGAAAAAAAAAGTGGGCTGTTTATAATATCTCACAAAAATAAGTATTCATCAATGCCGTCACTTCCGGTCCTCTCAAAATACATAAGCTAAAAGCTGGGAAATCAAATGTACTTGGCACAGGATCATATTACATCATATGAAAATGTTGAATAAATGGTCTCCATAACTTTTCAAATTTAATATAAGTCTCAAAAGTACCACTTCTAATTTTTTCTAAATTTAAACATAACATAGTTTGAGAGAACCAATTAAATACAGTGGGAGGATCAATTTCTTTCCAATTCAACAATATAGATCTTCTAGCCATCAGAGTTAGAAATGCAATCATTCGACGGGCTGAAGAAGATAAATGCTGTGAATCTAACATTGGTAAACCAAAAATTGCGGTAATAGGATGAGGTTGTAAATCAATATTCAAAACCGCAGAAATAATATCAAAAATATCTTTCCAATATTTCCCCAAAAATGAACACGACCAAAACATGTGAGTTAAAGACGCAATTTCAGAATGACATCTATCACAAATAGGACTTATATGAGAGTAAAAATGAGCTAATTTATCCTTGGACATATGGGCCCTATGTACAACCTTAAATTGTATTAGTGAATGTTTGGCACATAACGATGATGTATTAACTAATTGAAGAATTCTATCCCAATTCTCACTAGAAATACTAAAACTAAGCTCTCTTTCCCAATCCTGTTTAGTCTTATAAAGGAGCTCTGAACGTATCTTCATAATTATATTATAAAGTTTTGAAATAAGCCCTTTTTGAAAAGGGTCTAATTCAAATAAACTCTCCAAAGTATTTGAAGGCACAAAATTTGGAAACGTAGAGAGTACAGAACTTAAAAAATGTCTAATCTGTAAATATCTAAAAAAATGAAATCTCGGCAAGTTATATCTGTTGGATAATTGTTCAAAAGACATGAAACAATTATCTAAAAATAAATCAGAAAATCTTAGTAATCCCTTAGTTTTCCAAGCTGAATAAGCTTGATCTATAATGGAAGGGTGAAAAAAACAATTAGATACAATAGGACTATTTAAAACGAATTGAGTCAACCCAAAAAATCTCCGAAATTGAAACCATATACGCAATGTATGTTTAACTATCGGGTTGTCAATTCGTTTCGGCAATTTAGAAAGAGCAAAAGGGAGAGAAGTCCCTAAAATAGAACCCAAAGCATAAGCTGATACCGATTTAGTTTCTAAACTCACCCAACAAGGGCCAAAAGATCCACCCCCATCTTTCAACCAGCATAACAAATATCTAATATTAACTGCCCAATAGTAAAATCTGAAATTAGGTAATGCTAACCCGCCTTCCTTTTTTGTCTTCTGTAAATATGTTTTACCTAACCTGGGATTTTTATACTGCCATATATATGAAGAAATTTTAGAGTCAACATTAGTAAAAAAAGATTTCGGGATAAAAATTGGTATCGCTTGAAAAATATATAAAAACTTAGGTAAAATAACCATCTTAATAGCATTAATCCTACCTATTAGAGATAGAGACAAAGGTGACCACTTAGTAAACAAACCTTTAATCTGATCAATTAAGGGTAAAAAATTAAATCCAAATAAATCTTTATGGTTCTTTGTGATTTTGATCCCTAAATAAGTAAAAGAGTCATTAACTAATTTAAAGGGTAAATTTCCATAAATTGGGACCCGTTTATTTAATGGAAACAATTCACTTTTATTAAGATTTAACTTATACCCAGAAAACTCACTAAATTGAGCCAATAATGATAAAACTGCTGGAACGGATTTCTCCGGGTTAGAAATGAATAGTAATAAATCATCTGCATACAAAGATAACTTATGAATATCTGTCCCACGATTAATACCCAAAATATCGTGTGATTGTCTGATGGCAATTGCCAAAGGTTCTAAGGCGATGTTAAATAGTAATGGACTAAGAGGACATCCCTGTCTAGTGCCCCGAAATAGGCGAAAAAAGGGAGATCTTTGATTATTGGTAACCACTGAGGCTACTGGAGTATGATAAATCAATTTAATCCATGATATAAATAACGGACTAAAATTAAACTTCTCCAACACATTAAATAAGTAAGGCCATTCAACTCTGTCAAATGCTTTCTCCGCATCTAATGAAATCACGCATTCTGAAGTATCATGTGAGGGAGTATAAACAATATTCAACAATCTCCTAATGTTAAAAAAAGAATAACGATTTTTAATAAAGCCAGTTTGATCATCTGAAATAATTTTGGGTAATACCTTCTCCAATCTAGATGCCAGTAACTTAGAAAAAATCTTAGAGTCTACATTCAATAAAGATATAGGTCTATAAGAAGCACAATTAGTAGGGTCTTTATCTTTCTTCAATATTAGAGAAATGGAAGCTCTATAAAAAGATTGTGGCAAATTCCCTAATCTAATGGCCTCCTCAAAAACCTTACCTAACCAAGGGGAAAGAGTAGCGGAAAAAAATTTTAAAAATTCAACTGTATAACCATCTGGACCCGGTGCTTTCCCAGAATTCATTGAGCAAATAGCCCCTTTAATTTCTACATCCGTAATAGGAGTATCCAATATCAAAAGATCATCAGATGATAACCTTGGAAAATTTAATTTCCCCAGAAAATCAGACATGGTATTATAATCTTGAGGAAATTCAGATTGATACAGGGAGGTATAGAAATCTTGAAATGCCTTATTTATCTCATCATGATTAACTGTCAGATTCCCATTCTGCTGACCAATCTTAGTGATTTGACGTTTAACCAGAGCATTCTTCAATTGACTAGCTAACAGTTTACCAGATTTATCATGTATATAAAAATCAGATTTAGTTTTCATTAATTGATTTTCAATCGAGGATGTAAGTAATAAACTATGTTCCATTTGAAGTTCAACCCTTTGTTTGTAAAGCTCCTTACTAGGAGCAATCGAATATTTCTTATCAATCTCTTTAATTTTATCAACCAATAAAAGAGTTTCCATCTTGATACGTTTCCTCAAACCAACAGAATAAGAAATAATCTGTCCACGTATATAAGCTTTAAAAGTGTCCCAAAGTGTTCCGCAGGAAATATCATCTGTAGAATTAGTTGAGAAGAAGAAGTCGATCTGCTCCTCCATAAATTTAATAAAGTCAGAGTCTTGCAACAAGGTAGAGTCAAATCGCCATTGTCTAGCATTAAAAGCTGTATCCGTAAATTTCATAGAAAGTAATAACGGAGCATGATCAGAGATAGCTATAATATCATAGTTACAACCGATTACCAATGGAATAAAACAAGAGTCTACAAAAAAATAATCAATTCTTGAATAAGAGTGATAAACATGTGAGAAAAAAGAAAACTCTTTGTCATTAGAATGCCGAAATCTCCAAACATCAAAAACTCCATTGTCAGTCAAAAAGGAGTTAATACAAGTGGCCGACTTATTAGGTAAAGTCTGAATAAATAAAGATTTATCCATCAGAGGATTTAAACAACAATTAAAGTCACCACCCATTATTAACTTATATTCGTTTAGATTGGGTAAAGAAGTAAATAAAGACTTAAAAAAGTCAGGACAATCCACATTTGGAGCATAAACATTAACCAAAGCAACCTTTTTATTACAAAGTAAACCCGTAATTAACAAAAATCTGCCATTCGGATCCGAAAAAATATCATGTTGAACAAATGAAATAGAGGAGTCAATAAAAATTGAAACTCCTTTTACTTTAGCATTCGAATTTGCGTGATACTGTTGACCCCACCAAAATCTAAAAAAACGAAATTTGTCCTCCCTCCTCACATGAGTTTCTTGTACAAAAATGATATGAGCATTAAGTCTTTGGAATACTTTGAAAATCTTCTTTCGTTTAATTGGATGATTTAAACCATTAGTATTCCAAGACACAAAATTAATGGTCTGAGCCATAATTCTATAATCAACCCTTTGGTATAGAAAGGGTTAACCAACTTATAAACTCATGCACCCGGAAGAGGAACAAAAGTAGTGAGAAGACCCGGAAGTGACGACAACACAGACATATTTGAAGTTCAAAAACAGCCCGAATAAAAAAACTAACACAAACTGGTACAAAAAAAATAGAATTAGAAAACAGACCATCCCCCCACCCCCCGAGAAAAAGAGAAAAAGCCAAAATATGACTTAAAAAGAGAAAAAGTAAGACTAATCCTACCCCCATGTCAGCTGAAGAACACTCCATATAAAAAGGATATATATAAAAGAATCACCCCGACTTTAAAAATAAAATCGCTATAATAAAAACCATATTTCTAAGTATAGTTAGTTGTAAAAAGAATAAAAATATAATCACTAAAAACAATTAGAACTCGGGCTCTGGCCCAGACAAAACAAAAAATATTTAAGCTGAGATAAGCGATGCCTTGTCTGGAAGAAACACGAAAAATATAAACATAATGCCATCTTAAGCAAAACCAAAAATCTTTTCCAAAAAAACACCATCTTAATCAAGGAAAAATTTACCTTCAAAGAATTAAAAATATACCTTCGAAGGAACAAAGTTAATAGACAAGTATGTAGTTAAATGATTAAAGTGTATAAGGCAAAACAATTAACATGATGCAAACACACTTTAACTTGAGTATAAAGTGTAGGATGAACCTACACCAATAACCAGATTATAATTCTGGTTTAAGAGATCGAGAACCATCTTATACGATCAGAATCATTCATTTATTAAAGACTGGTGTCTGTAGCAGTAGGGAAGTTCTCCTCCAGATATTTTCTCACTTCTGAAGTTGAAAGGAAAACTTGTCGTGGAGCATTCGATGGAGAAATTCGAAGCTTCGCAGGGTATAGAAGCGCAGGTTTCAGATTTTTCTCATAACATTCAGCCATCAACGGTTTAAAGAGAAGCCTTCTTTTTAAAAGATCTGAACTAAAATCTTCGATCAGGTGGAAGGAAAAATCTTTGATTTTAATCATTCCTAGTCGACGAGCTGCTCTTATAAGTTGTTCTTTGTCATGTACATAATGGAACCGGACAATTACCACCGAAGGTTTGTCTGTAACACTCGGTGATCGACGCCGAATTCTATGTGCCCGATCCAATAAAGGGGGGTTATTCGGGAAAATTGTCGGAAACGCTTCTTTTAAAAGTTGAGCAAAATATTTCGAAGGGTCATCTTTTTCTATGCCGTCTGGAAGACCAAGTATACGTACGTTCTGTCTTCTGGAGCGATTCTCAAAATCGTCACTCTTGGCTTTAAGGGCTTCCATCAGCTTAATGGTCGAAAATAAATCCTGTTGCAGTTTTCCAATAGTCAAATCTCGCTTCCGAGCTTCTTCTTGCAGAGACGCAATAAGAGCTTGTTGCTGTTTAATTACTAAATCCGTCTTAACCATGTACTCTTGAAAAGCCTTTATATCTTCTTTAAAAAATTGTTGTAGTTCAGCAAATTTTTGATCCAAAACCTCCATAAACAATTCAAAAGTTAATGGTGTTTGTTGTGTCGGAGCCTGCTTTTTTCCGTTACCGTTCGGATTACGTCCGGGATCCCGTCCCTTAGACCTGAGAGACATTTCTGTTTGCATATCATCAAAAGTTCACAACAAACGCTTGGCAGTAAATCCAAAAAAAAAGAATAAAGAAACTTTCAGTATAGGTAAAAATAAGCTGAATAAGGGTGATCAAAGGTTAAAAAAAGTAAAAGTTATGGAGCGAATCCAAAACGGTACTCACTCCATGAGCGTCTCCAGCTGACTCCCTCCACTCCTTTCCTGTCGATATACCTATCCAATTTTACCTTAAATGACACAACTGAACTGGCCTCTACTACTTCTACAGGAAGCTCATGCCACACAGCTATCACTCTTTGAGTAAAGAAATACCCCCTCATGTTTCCCTTAAACTTCTGCACCCTAACTCTCAAATCATGTCCTCTAGTTTGAATCTCCCCTACTCTCAATGGAAACAGCCTGTTCACGTCAACTCTATCTATCCCTCTCAAAATTTTAAATACCTCGATCAAATCCCCCCTCAACCTTCTACGCTCCAGTTCTGCAGGTCTTTGGGTACATGGGTCGGGGTCCGTCCGTGCTGTGAAGTTGGTACGGGGGTCAGGTTGCTGAGCCTTTCGCGTAGCCTGTCCAGGACTGCTGCATGTACTTCCTCTTGTCCCCTTGGGGCTGGTATGAACTCTCCCGGGATGGCCAGGGGTGCGCCGTACACCAACTCGGCTGATGAGGAATGCAGATCCTCTTTGGGCGCTGTACAAATTCCAAGCAGGACCAAGGGAAGCTCGTCCACCCACTTAGGTCCTCTCAGATGGGCCATGAGAGCCGACTTCAAGTGACGGTGGAAGCGTTCCATCAGTCCATTCGACTGTGGGTGGTAGGCAGTTGTGTGGTGCAGCTGTGTTCCCAACAGGCTGGCCACAGCTGACCACAGGCTGGAGGTGAACTGGGCGCCTCTGTCGGAAGTAATGTGGGCCGGTACCCCAAAGCGTGCAAACCAGGTTGCAATCAGTCCTCGGGCGCAGGAATCGGCAGATGTGTCGGTGAGCGGGACCGCCTCTGGAGACCTCGTGAACCAGTTTACCAAAGTTAGGAGGTACCACGCTCCTCGGGACACTGGTAGGGGGCCCACTATATCCACATGAATGTGGTCAAACCTCCGGTGGGTGGGTTCGAACTGCTGCGACGGGGCTTTAGTGTGCCACTGCACCTTGGCTGTTTGGCACTGCGCACACGTTCTGGCCCATTCACTGACCTGCTTGCGAAGTCCGTGCCACGCGAACTTGCTGGAGACCAGCCAGACGGTTGTCCTGATAGATGGGTGCGCCAAACCGTGTATAGAGTCGAAAACTCGCAGCCTCCAGGCTGCCGGGATGATGGGGCGAGGTTGGCCGGTAGCAACGTCGCACAGGAGGGTCCTCTCACCTGGGCCTACGAGAAAGTTCTGCAGCTGCAAACCCTAGACTGCTGTCCTGTAGCTGGGCATCTCGTTGTCTGCCTGCTGCGCCTCCGCCAGTGCTGCATAGTCCACCCCCAGGGACAGGGCCTGGACAGCTGGACTGGAGTACGCGTCCGCCACGATGTCGTCCTTTCCCGAGACATGCTGGATGTCCGTTGTGGACTCAGAGATGTAGGACAGATGTCGCTGCTGGCAAGCCGACCAGGGATGGGACATCTTCGTGAACACGAAGGTCAACGGTTTGTGGTCTGTGAACGCGGCGAACAGCCTGCCTTCTAAGAAGTACCTGAAATGCTGGATTGCCAGATAGAGTGGCATAAGCTCCCAGTCGAAAGCACCGTACTTGAGTTCGGGTGGTCGTAGGTGCTTGCTGAAGAACGCCAGAGGTTGCCAGTGCCCCTCGATGAGCTGCTCCAGCACCCCACCGACTGCTGTTTCGGATGCGTCCACCGTGAGGGCGGTTGGAACATCTGTTCTGGGGTGCACCAGCATCGTGGCATCTGCCAAGGCTTCCTTGGCTTTAAAAGTGGCCGCGCCCTCCTTGTCCCTAGTAATGTCCTTGCCTTTACCCGACATCAGGGTATACAAAGGGTGCATGATACGGGCTGCTGAGGGGAGGAAACGGTGATGGAAGTTCACCATACCAATGAATTCCTGCAGGCCTTTAACCGTGTTGGGCCGGGCGAAGTGGTAGATCGCGTCTACCTTGGCGGGCAGAGGTGTTGCCCCGTCTTTGGTAATCCTGTGGCCCAGGAAGTCGATGGTATCGAGACCGAACTGGCATTTGGCCGGGTTGATCGTGATGTCGAAATCACTCAGGCGGGAGTAGAGCTGGCGGAGGTGGGACAGATGCTCCTGACGACAACTGCTGGCTATAAGGATATTGCCCAAATAGATGAACGCAAAGTCCAGGTCGCGTACCACCGCGTCCATTAGCTGCTGAAATGTCTGTGCGACATTCAGAGGAACTCGAACCCACTGAACGGCATGATGAGTGCTGTTTTGGGGATGTCTTCAGGGTGCACCTGAATTTGATGGTATCCCCAGATGAGGTCTACTTTGGAAAATATTCTTGCCCTGTACAGGTTTGCTGCAAAGTCCTGTATGTGCGGCACGGGGTAGCGGTCTGGAGTGGTAGCCTCATTCAGTCGCCACATGGTCTCCAACCCCTGGATGCTTTGGGCACCATGTGCAGGGGGGAGGCCTGTGGGCTGCCGGACCTCCATACGATCCCCAATTCCTCCATCCTCTTGAACTCCTCCTTCGCCAGGCAGAGCTCTTCCAGGGGGAACCTTCGTGCGCGGGCGTGGAAGGGTGGTCCCTGGGTCAGAATATGGAGCTGTACCCCATGTCTGGGCATGGCTGCCGTGAACTGCGGTGCCAAAATCGATGGAAACTCCGCCAGGATTCTGGTGAATTAGTTGTCCCACAGCATGACGGAGTCCAGGTGTGGGGCCGGCAACTTGGCTTCACCCAGGGAGAACATCTGGAAAGTCTCGGCATGACCAGTCTTTTCCCTTGCAAGTCAACCAGCAGGCTGTGAGCTTGCAAGAAGTCCGCCCCCAGGAGTGGTTGGGCCATCACAGCCAGTGTGAAGTCCCACGTGAACCAGCTGGTGCCGAACTACAGCTGCACTGCGACTTCAAGTGACAGTGGAAGCGTTCCACCAGTCCATTCAACTGTGGGTGGTAGGCAGTTGTGTGGTGCAGCTGCGTTCCCAACAGGCTGGCCACAGCTGACCACAGGCTGGAGGTGAACTGGGCGTCTCTGTCGGAGGTAATGTGGGCCGGTACCCCGAAACGTGCTAACCAGGTTGCAATCAGTGCTCGGGTGCAGGAATTGGCAGATGTGTCGGTGAGCGGGACCGCCTCTGGCCACCTCGTGAACCGGTCTACCATAGTTAGGAGGTACCGCGCTCCTCAGGACACTGGTAGGGGACCCACGATACCCACATGAATGTGGTGGATACGTGGAACGTCTGTGCGGCATTCTTCAAGCCGAACGGCATTCAGAGGAACTTGAACAGGCCGAACGGGGTGATGAGTGCATGAATGTGGCACAATCGGTCCGTATCGTGCTGCCGTTTGAGGCCCTCAAGGTGGCTCCTGGCTTCCTGTTGCGGGTGTCGTACCCCGTCAGGGGCAAGATGCTGATCACCGCTCCGGTGTTGACCAAGAAGCGGCATCCCGACTGTTTGTCCCAGTCGTACAAGAGGCTGTCCTGATGGCCAGCTGCCATAGGCATTAGCAGCAGCTGGCCCTGGCCCTTGCAGGGCGGGCGACAACGGCGGGCTTTTGTGCCCCACCGCTGGTGGTAGAAACACCACTGTTCACTGGCCTCCTCACTCCTGCCTCTGTGTTGTGTGCGCCCCCCTGCCGGGCCTGGTCTGGTCCGCTGTTGGGCACGTGGCTTGGTAATCTGACGGACGGACTCTCTCCAAGAGCTCTCCCTCTTGGCTTTCCATAGCATGTCTGCCCGGGCCGCCACCTTCCAGGAGTCACTGAAATCTGCGTCAGCCAGCAGCAGATATATGTCCTCGGGCAGTTGCTCTAGGAACGCTTGCTCGAACATGAGGCAGGGCTTGTGTCCGTCAGCCAGGGACAGCATCTCGTTCATCAATGCTGACGGCAGTCTGTCTCCCAAACCGTCCAGGTGAAGCAGGCGGGCACCCCGCTCATGCCGTGAGAGGCTAAAGGTCCCAAAGAGCGGCGCTTTAAATGCTTCATATTTGCCTTCTTCCGGGGGCAACTGTATGAAATCTGCAACCTGGGCGGCCGACTCCTGGTCAAGGGCGCTCACCATGTGGTAGTAACGCATGGAATCAGAGGATATCTGCCAAATCTGGAACTGGGCTTCTGCTTGGCTAAACCACTTGCTTGGTCGCAGCATCCAGAAAGTCGGCCGTTTTAGCGAAACTGCGTGAACAGATGAAGAGTCGGTCATCTTTGGTCCAAATCCCGTTTGGACCGTCAGGGTCACCAATGTAGCGATGTGCTACACACAGTGCTGAAATAACGACACGCAGTCGGTAAGTCATTTCGAGACTGGTTTATTCAAACTTCGCGGCACTGACATTTAAATCCCTAGCACCCGCCCTCTCCGGGCGGAAATGACGTCAAAGGTGCATTACCAAAGTCTTCCCCCCCATGCGCTGGCTATTTGTGAGCCAGTTCACCTGCGCAAAAAGTGGGTCACCACAGAACAGCCCGTGCAGGAACCCTTTGGGAACAGTGACAGCAGTTTAGTTAGCTTCAAGGGTGTGACAAAGCTAGAGAAAATGCAGAAACGATTGACAAGGATGTTGCCTGCACTGGAGCACGAGTTATAAAGAAAGACTGGGAAGGCTGGGACTGTTTTGCTTGGAGCAAAGAGGCTGAGGGATGACCCCTAATACAGGTTTATAAAATTAAAACAAAGATACAGTAAAGAGGACCTGTCAGAGGAATATTGGGGCAGCAACCAAAATGGAAAAATAACACCTGAGAAGTGAGACTGGGATTTAAAAACAAGAGAACAAGAATTCAGAGTCACCATGTAAGAAGCAATATTGACACATTTAGGTTTGACTTTGGAAAAGAAGAAAGCAGATGTCACGTATAGGAAATTATTAATGATTGAGGTTTAGAGGGAATACAGTTGAGGGGGTAAAAAAAAAAGCAAAAGAGGTCATGAAATGTATTTATAAGTTGAAGTAAGGAATCTCCAAAAACTTCAGCATGGATGACAGAAGCCAAAAGAGCCTATTTCTGCGTTATTCAATTCTATCAAAACAATGATTATTTTTCATCAAAAGAAACCTAGTGGAAGTTCTACCGAAATGTTTCCTCAGTATTTATGATCTACTCTTACAATGCATAAATCCTGTCAACAACTGAATTCTTTTTAATGAAAGAGTAATGTGCTCAATCACATATGAACATAGGAAAACTAAAACTGCACCCATACTTGATCTTTACTTCTTTCTGACATACAAACTCAAGCAATGGCCATCTTAAATATAAATGGAAACTTCTGGAAATAATTAAGTCAGAATTTTTTGCAAGAAATCAGAGTTAACATTTTAGATCTATGCTCAATTATTTCCAACATTTTTTGTTCTTAATTCAAAAGCAGTTGCTAAGTTTTGATAAGTTTCTACTTTCTGACACATTAACTCGACTGGTTGGTAAATTCCTTGCAACCTTAATTTACCTCACAATCCAAGGCTTTAGCCAATCACCTATATGAGTGCAATTGTGTTTGCAGAAACAATGCAAAGATGATTGGACTCATCAAGTTTTAACAAAATGCTAGATAATAATTACTATTTCTGGCAAAACATTTGGGCCCAGGATTTTAAGAAGTTCCAGTCAGTGTTCACATGAGGAATGGATTTTGCAAAGTTTACTCCTCAAGGATTTTTGGCACAAATTCAAAAAAGGAGGGAGAAAATTTGCAAGGGGACAATTCTGAACCTTAACCAGGAACAAATCACCTTCCAGAACAATTCAAATCACGTAACAGGGAAGATAACTACACAAGCAACAAAATGCAATGCTCATGTAATTATGCTAATCAAGTTAGCAGATATTGTGCCAGAATTAGAGACTTTAAGCTAAATACTACATTAATTTTCTATGGCACAAGCTCCTTGTTTCACCACAAAAGCAGAAAGTAATAGAAGAGAAATCTTAAAGTTTAAAAAAATACTGATAACTTGGTCAGGCCACATCCTGTAGAAGAATTAAGAATTAACATTTAAAAATCAATGTTCAACAATTTCCACATGTTTTGCTTTTATTACAAAAGCAAGGAAGAGGACTACAAGAGGAGAAAACCAGAGGTCCATGAACCTGTCCTCATTCGGGGATCAGAGGTGAAGATGATCAGCAACTTTAAATTCCTCAGCATTATCATTTCAAAGGAGCTGTCCCAGGCCTAGCACACCAGTGCTATTACAAAGCAGGCATGGCAGTGCCTCTACTTTCTTATAAGTTTGTGAAGATTCAGCATGCCATTTGAAACTCTGACAAACTCTACGGAGAGTATAAAGACTAGTTGCATCACAGCCTGGTATGGAAATACCCAATACCCTTGAACAGAAAAGCCTACGAAAAAAATAGTGGATACGGACCAGTCCATCTCAGAAAAAGCCCTCCCCCTCCCTTGAGCACATCTACAAGAGGCACTGTTGCAGGAAAGCAGCACCCTGCCATCCAGGCCTTGCTCTCTTCTCACTGCTGACATCAGGAAGGTGGTAAAGGAGCCCTGGGTGCCTCCCCACCAGGTTCAGGGAACAGTTATTACCCCTTCACCATCAGGCTCTTGAAACAGAGTGGATAACTTCACTCACTGAACTGATTCCATTACCTATGAATTCACTTTCAAGGACTCTACAACTCATGTCCTCAATATTACTTATTTTTTAAAATTAGTATTTTATCCTTTTTCTTTCTTGTATTTCCAAAATTTGCAGTCATTCATAATCAGCTGCTTGTTCATCTTTGCTGTGTGAAGTTTTTCACTGATTCCATTGCATTGTATTTACTAAGAATGCTCACAAGAAAATGAATCTCAGGGTTAGTATGTGGAGGTATACATGTACTTTGATAATAAATTTACTTTGAACTTTTAAGTTTTAATACTTTCTAATTTTGATATATTAATTCTTTGCCAGCTAAGAAGATTCACTTTGCTTTCAATACCTCTCTCAATTGAATTTTAGACATTAATGTTTTGATTGAGAGTTGCCAGTTCCTGACTGACTGTCACAGAATCTACAGTTGAAATAAAAATTTTGTCCCTATTCTTAAACATACAGCTGAGTGAAAGACTCTTCAAGTATAGCAAAAGCTAATCCAACCCAAACCAAAAATCATCTTAAGCCTTCACCATTCTAAAATGAAAAAGTATTTCAGAGTCAGAAGACCAAAAAAAATCCAACCATCAAACTCAGAGGAAGTAAATTCAGAAACTGACTATGTTTGCCTCATACTTCAAATGGAGGCCCAAAATTTTCATTTGATGAATTTCTCATTCAAAATGAGATGGCATGATCAAGTTTGCGCATTATAGCTTTGCAACACTTGGTAATAATTTCTGCGATGATTTGTGCATATTGACTCATACCCTTGTAACCACAGTCCACAGCTGTGAGACTATGAGGAATCCTGTAAACATATTTTCTTTGGTCAGCAAACATCAAGAGTTTAAGGAACTTTGGAGGAAATCAAGAATCTCTATGAGCAACTGCTTAAGTTTTCAGAAAACCTCACACTAAACACAACTGTGAAGCAAGTTCCAAGAACAGTTGAAAAGTGACAATTTTTACTTTGTTTCTGATCTTTGATCATTGTCAAGATCTATTAACCCATTATAAACTATATTATCCACTCTATCAAACATAATTACATCAATGTTGAGATAGGTCTTCAACTTATCCAACAATATTCTAATGATTAATATGTTAAGTCATACCTACCAAAAAGACTCAGTTTCTGTCATATTGCACAAGTCAGATGATGCCACACAGAGGAACGAAGCTTATATCAGTTTGCTTTCCCAGTTGGATTTCAGCTTTCCATTCCTTTCCCAAAATAAGCCAGATTGTTCTCAATTCCAAATTCAGTTTCTGACACCGGGAATCTGGGAAAATCAGGTCATGCACTTCAGTAAAATGAAACAAAAGAACAAACTTATCTAAATGGAAAGAAAATGCAAATGAATAGTTGAATACAAAGGAATCTAAGTACTCTTGTGTGTAGACAGGTGTAGTAGACAGAAAGGCAAATGGCATAGTGGTCTTTCTTGCAAGAGGGTTAGAGCTACAGAAATAGCAAAGTTTAGTTACAATTATACAGGAGGTCAGTGAGCCTACAAGCATTGTACTGTTTCAGTTCCCTTATCTAAGGAGGGTTATAACAGTGCCTAAGGCAATCAATAAGGAATTTACCAACTGAAAGTGGGAGTGGGACGTCAAGTCTAACTGAAATAAGAGATAGTAAGAGATTTGAAGGAAGGGGAGGGGGAAATCCGAAATGATAGAAGACAGGAGGGGGAGGGATGAAGCTAAGAGCTGGAAAGGTGATTAGCAAAAGGGATACACAGCTGGAGAAGGGAGAGGATCATGGGACGGGAGGCCTAGGGAGAAAGAAAGGGGGAGGGGAGCACCAGAGGGAGATGAAGAACAGGTAAGGAGTGACTGTGAGAGGGGCAGAGAGAGAAAAAAGAGAAAGGGGAATAATAAATAAATAAGGGATGGGGTAAGAAGGGGAGGAAGGGCATTAACGGAAGTTAGAGTAATCAATGTTCATGCCATCAGGTTGGAGGCTACCCAGATGGAATATAAGGTGTTGTTCCTCCAACCTGAATGTGGCTTCATCTTTACAGTAGAGGAGGCCATGGATAGACATTTCAGAATGGGAATGGGACGTGGAATTAAAATGTGTGGCCTGGGAGATCCTGTTTTCTCTGGCTGTCAGGGCGTAGGTGTTCAGCGAAACTGCGCCCAGTACTCCCAGTGCTGCCTTCTGTATATTGGTGAGACCCAACACAGACTGGGAGACTGTTTCGCTGAACACCTATGCTCTGTCCACCAGAGAAAGCAGGATCTCCCAGTGGCCACACGTTTTAATTCCATGTCCCATTCCCATTCTGATATGTCTATCCATGGCCTCCTCCACTGTCAAGATGAAGCCACACTCAGGTTGGAGGAACAACACCTTATATTCCACCTGGGTAGCCTCCAACCTGATGGCATGAACATTGATTACTCTAAATTCTGTTAATGCCCCTCCTCCCCTTCTTACCCCATCCCTTATTTATTTTTTCCCTTCTTTTTTTCTCTCTGTCCCTCTCACACTCACTCCTTGCCTGTTCTCCATCTTCCTCTGGTGCTCCCCTCCCCCTTTCTTTCTCCCTAGGCCTCCCATCCCATGATCCTCTCCCTTCTCCAGCTCTGTATCCCTTTTGCTAATCAACTTTCTAGTTCTTAGCTTCATCCCTCCCCTTCCTGTCTTCTATCATTTTGGATTTCCCCCTCCCCCTTTCAAATCTCTTATTATCTCTTCTTTCAGTTAGTCCTGATGAGGGTCCCGGCCCGAAACATGGACTGTGCTTCTTCCTGCCTGGTCTGCTGTGTTCCACCAGCATTTTGTGTGTGTTGCTTGAATTTCCAGCATCTGCAGATTTCCTCATGTTTGAGGAATTTACCAAGTAATTCTTGGGCTGAGCAAATTGTATGACCACAAGCAGCTAAAACTCTGCTTTGTTTGGACTTCAGAAGAATGGAAAATACAACTAAGGAGCATGACAGAGTAAATACATAGAACATAGAAATTATAGCACATTACAGGCCCTTCGGCCCACTATGTTATGCTGACCATGTAACCTATTCTAGAGACTGCCTTGAATTTTCCTAGCGCATAGCCCTCTATTTTTCTAAGCTCCAAGAGACGTGCCCAAGAGAGAATACAATTAGGCTTATTTCCCAAGGAAAAAGGGGAAAATTGTAAAAGCCCTAACTAAAGTTTTCAACTTTTTGAAGGACCTATTAATTTGAGCTTGCTAAGTCTTTACCATGGTAAACAGACCAGTTACAATTTTTTTTAAAGCATGCTTGTTTACACGGGGGGGGGGGGGGGGGGGAGGGGGGGAGGAGAAAGAATGATGGATGTTGCCAGCAAAAGGAATCAAAATACAGTGATGTTTCCTGAGTTAGAACAAGATTATAAACTGTAGTTACAAGGTAAGAACACAAGAAATAGAAGTAAGAGTGGGCCAACTGGCCTGTTATGTCTGCGCCACCATTTAGTAAGATCATTCAGTAAGATCATGGCTGATCTGACCATGGACTCATCTCCACCTACCTGCCACCCCCATAAGCCTCAATTCCCCTACTATGCAAAAATCTATCCAACCTAGTCCTAAATATATTTACTGAGATAGTTTCCACTGATACATAGGACAGAGAATGCCACAATTCACCATTCTTTGAGAAAAGCAATTCCTCATCTCCCTCCTAAATTTACTCCCCCAAATCTTGAGGCCATGTCCCCTAGTTCCAGTCTCACTTACTAGTGGAAACAACCTCCCTGCCACGATCCTATCTATCCCTTGTATAATTTTATGTCTCTATAAGATCCCCTCTCATCCTTCCGAATTCCAGTGAATACAGTCCAGGGCAACTCAATCTCTCCTCAGTCTAAACCCCTCATCCCTGAAATCAACCTGGTGAACCTCCTTTGCAACGCTTCCAGAGCCAAGGAGATCAGAACTGCATGCAGTACTCCAGATGCAGCCTCACCAGTACTCTTATATAGTTGCAGCATAACCTTCTTCCTCTTAAATTCAGTCCCTCTAGCAATGAAGGCCAACGTACCATTTGCCTTCTTGATAGCCTGCTGTAATTGCAAACTAACCTTTTGTGATTCATTTACAAGCACTCCTCTAAGTCCCTCTGCACTGCTGCAATCTTTTACCATTTAAATAACCTGACCTTCCAAAGTGGATGACCTCATATTTACCAACACTGTACTCCATCTGCCAGACCCTTGCCCACTTGCTTAATTTATCTTTAACACTCTGCAGACTCTCTGCATCTTCTGCACAATTTGCTTTTCCACTCAATACCATTAGCAAACTAAGATACACTATATTCAGTCCTCTTTTCCAGATCGTTAATGTATATCATGCACAGTTGCTGAATCCATGCTGCGTCTACCTGATGGATCCATTTTTCCCCAGATACCCTGCTATTTCTTTTTTCACAATAGCTTCATGCATATTCCCAACTACAGATGTTAAACTAACTGGCCAGACGTTCGGTAAGATGGCGATTGCTTAGCTGCTTCGAACTTTTGCTCCGTTATTTTCCCTATCTTTGCACTGTATGTCTACATTCTTAAACCTTAGTTAGGAATTTTATTAGGTCTCTTTTGCTTGCCTGCGAACACATCTATCTTATAAAGTCTATCAGAAGCTCTAAATCCGGGAAAAAGGAAGTTATGGCTCCGCCGACTGAGATTATCGCTGCTCTGGAACAACACCAAGAAGATATTTTAAAGGAATTTAGAACTTCTTTCAACCAGCTGGGTGCCAAATTGGATGGGATCAGCGCTAGAGTGGACGAACATGCTGTACATTTATCTCGCATCGACTCGACCTCTGATGATTTAAAACGCCGTGTCGAATACCTCGAGACCCTTTGTTCCAGCCTACAAGAAAATTATAGTAAACTTTTTTCCAAAATGGTGGATCTTGAAAACCGGAGCAGACGTTGCAATTTACAAATTCTTGGTTTGCCAGAGGCCACCGAATAGGGTTCCCTCGTAAAGTTTTATTCCGATTTTCTTCGTGAGATTTTTGGGAAAGAATTTTTTCTGACTCCACCTGAGCTTGAAAGGGCACACAGAGTCTACGTCCCCCACACAATGTTGGGCTCACGCCCACAACCGGTAATTTTGTGCTTTCATCAATACCAGGTGAAAAACCGTTTGATTATGGAGGCGTGCCGCAGAGGTACTTTTGCTTTTCGAAATTCAACCATTCGTTTTGTGGATGATTATGCCCCCCCAGGTTTTGAAGATGTGTGCTGAGTTTAAAGGCGTGATGAAGGTGCTTTTCGATCGTGGATTTAGACCCTCACTTCGCAATCCTGCCGATCTCCGAGTTACGCTTGCTAATGGAGAATATAAGTGGTTTAAGTCAGTGAAGGAGGCTGAGGCATTTGTTGGAAGTCTTCCGGCCATCCAGTCGTCTTCGGAACTCGGTCGGACCTTCTAATTTGGTGGATAAGTACCTCTCGTAGTAAAAGTATTTTTTTCCGGACTCAGACTTTACTTGAATAACTCAGACACTATCTGTTGAAACTCTAAGGGATGTAGACAATCTCTCCCTGGACTTGGTGCGTTTTTTCTAAATAGATATTCTGTGCTTAATGCTTCCCTGCGGACGTTTAGATTGTACTTGTGTAATCTATTTTATTCTTGTATAACTTTATCTATAGAGTTCTACAATTGACTCTAACTTGCTTTGGAGGTTTGGTGTTTTTTATTGAAGGCCTCCCTGTTGGTTGATTTACAGTTTAAGTTTTGCTGCCCTTTTTTTTCTGTAAATGGTTGATAAGTACTCTCTTTGAATTTATAATTTCCCCCTTTTCTCCCTCCTTTTTTTTCTTTTCTTTTAATCTTTTATAATTTTTCGCCGGTAGGTTAGTTTTAGTTTTCTTCTGATTTTCTTTGTATTAAGTTTTATACTTCTGCAGAAGTTGTTCCTATTTGTAATTATGTTTTCCAGTGCATAAACTAGCTACCATTTGCTATATTATTTAAACAGAACTGTTGTTAATGACACAGATCTGGAAGTCATATTTGGGTTAATTTTTTTGGTAGAGCTAGCTGCTTTTTTTGGTAGCCGTCTAGTTGTGGGTTGCAAGGGTGGGGTAGGTTTTCCAGTTTTAACATCACTCACTGTTTCTATTGCTTTTCTTTGTTACTCAGGACATGTTTATGTTTTGATTCTACGAATCTATGTTTACATTTCTGCTCCCAGACTGATATTGTATTGCTTGACTTTTTGTATGCCTGCTGCCTTTTATGCATTAACAATTGATAATGGCTAGTACATTTAAATTTGTGAGCTGGCATGTAAAGGGATTGAATCATCCTGTTAAAAGAAGGAAGGTACTCTCACATATTAAACAACTCAAAGCTGACATTGCTTTCCTTCAAGAAACTCATATTCGTTGTTCTGATAACTCCCGGCTTTTGTCAAAGTGGGCGGGTCAGCATTTTCATTCATCCTTTGCCGCTAAAGCTGGGGGGGGGTCTTCATCCTTATTAACTCAACTATTTCCTTTTGAACTCCATAATAAGATATCTGATACAAATGGCCATTTTATTATTGCTTCTGGTAAACCATATAATACTAAAGTTGTACTAGCAAACCTGTATGCCCCCAATTTTGATGATGTTAATTTTTTTGAACGTTTTTTTTCCTCACTACCAGACTTAAACTCATACTCTTTTATACTGGGTGGCGATTTCAATTGTTGGTTAGATCCTAAGTTGGATCGATCGTCCTCTGTTACTAGACCACCTACTAAATCTGCCTTAGCTATCCAATCATTTCTCTCTAATTATGGTATCTCTGATATATGGCGTTTTCTTCATCCTACTGAGAGAGATTATTCTTTTTTTTCACATGTTCACCATACCTTTACTAGAACTGACTACTTCTTACTCGATAACCAACTCATTCCATTTGTCTATTCTTGTGATTACCAGAGTATACTGATTTCTGACCATGCCCCAATTACTCTCTCTTTAAACTTTCCTGGTCTCCCCCAGAGGAATAAACACTGGCGGTTTGATTCGACTTTATTATCGGATGATGATTTTCTAAAATTTATCAAGGATCAGATAACCTTTTATTTTAACACTAATACATCACCTGAAGTGTCATCCCAGATTGTCTGGGATGCCATGAAAGCATATCTGAGGGGGCAAATAATCTCCTATACAGCAAATCTTAATAGAAAGTCCTGTGCAGATCGATTAGACCTCATTAACCAGATTAAACAATTGGATCAACTGTATGCTCAAACTAAGAATCCTGAACTATACAATAAGTGTGTAGAACTTCAAGCTAAATTCAATCTTTTGTCTACTCAACCGGTCAAACGCCAACTTCTCGAAAGTAAGAGTCGCTTTTATATTCATGGTGACAAATCTGGTAAATTTCTAGCCAATCAGCTGAGGCGTTCCAAAGCCAAACAACATATTACAAAGATCCAGAAGGAGAACGGAGACTTTTCATCAGATCATTTAGAAATTAATGACGCATTCAAAAATTTCTATTCTCGACTTTATTCCTCTGAATCTTTGAATGACAATATCTCTGTTGATCAATTTTTAAATAATCTGAATATTCCTTCGCTTTCATCTGATTTTAAAGCCAAACTTAATGCGCCTATATCATCAGAAGAAATATCTTTTGCAATTTCTGCATTGTCCTCAGGGAAATCTCCTGGACCTAATGAGTTCCCCGTAGAATTTTATAAATCATTCTCCTCACTTCTTTCTCCTCAGTTATTCTCAGTATTATCTGACTCGTTTAATTGCAGCAAATTACCACCCTCTTTTGAGGCATCTATTATTCTTTTATTAAAAAAGGGTAAAGACCCAACAGAGTGTTCCTCGTATAGGCCAATCTCTTTGCTTAATGTTGATGTCAAAATCTTGGCTAAAGTTTTGGCTTATAGATTAGAAACTGTTATTCCCTCCATTATCTCTGATGACCAAACTGGTTTTATTAAAAACCGTCTCCCTTTTTTTAACATTCGGCGTCTATTCAATATTCCACATTCACCTCCAACTGGGATTCCAGATGCGGAGAAAGCATTTGATCGTATAGAGTGGAACTACCTTTCTGCAGTTTTAGAAAAATTTGACTTCGGTCAAAGTTTTATCTCTTGGATCAAATTGCTGTATTTGTGTCCTACTGTCTCTGTTTTAACTAATTTTCAGAAATGCCAGTTATTTAACCTCAAACGTGGCACCCGTCAGGGATGCCCTTTAAGTCCCTTTCTCTTTGATTTGGCTATAGAACCTTTGGCGATAGCATTTCGAAACTGTCCTGAATTGACCGGGATTTGGAGAGGGGGTGTTGAGCATAAAGTTTCTCTCTATGCTGATGACTTATTACTTTTTCTTTCAAATCTGTCTACATCCTTACCTCCAATGTTTTCACTTCTTGACCAGTTTAGACAGTTCTCTGGCTATAAACTTAATTTACATAAGAGCAAACTTTTCCCAATTAATAAAGAAGCACAAGAATTAATATGTCGTGATCTCCATAAGTAGTCCATAATCAATTTACCTATCTTGGGATTACAGTCACAAGGAAGTTTAAAGATCTCTTTTGTGAAAATTTTGCCAATCTTGCATATAATATAAAACAGAGTCTGGTACAATGGTCACCTCTATGTCTTTGGTAGGTCATATTAATTTTGTTAAAATGCATGTTCTCCCTAAACTTTTATACTTATTTCAATCAATCCCAATTTTTATTCCTAAATCTTTTTTCGATTCCTTAGACTCTATTATTTTGTCATATCTGTGGAAGAATAAGCGCTCTAGAATTAATAAAGTCTATCTCCAAAAACCTAAAAAAGAGGGTGGCATGGCTTTACCTAACTTTCGTTTATATTACTGGGCAGCCAATATACATTGTGCTACCTTTTGGTCTTTTTTCCATGGCCAATCCGAGTGCCCTAATTGGGTGGCAATGGAGTTGAGCTCCATTAAAGAACTATCTATCTCTGCACTTCGTGGTTATGTACTCCCTAGTAGTTTGTCCAGATTAATAGTTAATCCTCTTGTTAGACACACTTTTGGGCTCAGTTTAGGAAATTTTATGGTTTCCATGGTTTTTCTGTTTCCAGCCCTGTCGTACATAATCACCTTTTTCTACCCACGACGTATGACTCAGCATTCCATGATTGGTATAGGAAGGGCATTAGACATTTTGAAGATTTTTTTTATTGATAATCGCTTCGCTTCTTTCCAACAGCTCTCTGCTAAGTTCAATCTGCCCAATGCTCATTTTTTTTTAGGTATCTCCAAATTAGACACTTTATTGTTCCTTTAATTCCTAACTTCCCTGAAATGCCTGAGAAAAATGTTATGGACTTTTTTCTTTCCATTAATCCACTAGGTAAAAGTTTAATATCAAGTATTCAAGATAAATTAGCAGCCTTACAACGTGCCCCTGTGGATAAAATTAAAATGGCATGGGAGCAGGATTTAAATACCTCCTTATCTGATGAGACTTGGGACTCGATTCTCAAATCGGTTAATACAACCTCTCTTTGTGCTCGCCATTGCCTCTTACAGTTTAAGATTTTTCATAGAGCCCATATGTCTAAATCATCTCGATTTTACCCTAACATCAGTCCGCTTTGTGATAAATCCAAAAGGGGCGAGGCCTCTCTCATTCATATGTACTGGTTTTGGATATGTACCATATGTACTGGTTTTTCATATGTACTGGTTTTGGATATGTACTGGTTTTCTCCTAGCTTGGAGAAATTTAGGAAAGATGTCTTTATAATGTTATCGTATATTCTGAATCACCACCTAGAACCAAACCCTTTAATTGCTCTGTTCAGTTTCTGGGGTGAGACAGATTTACGTCTGAGTTCGTCTAAGTGTCGAATATTATCATTTGCCTCTCTCCTGGCTAGACTTTTAATCCCTCTTAGATGGAGAGATATTGCCCCGCCCACGCATGCTCAATGGCTTAATGATATTATGGCCTGCTTGGACCTTGAAAAAATTCATTATTCAGTTCTTAATTCGGACTTAAAGTTCCATAAGGTCTGGGGACCTTTTATTGAGTACTTTCATAACCTTCCTCCTAAGGTTTTTTTTTCAGTCCCTTGCTTTCAGCTGCTTTTTCTTTTGGTAGTAGGCATTAATATCTTCTGTTGCTAAGTGTATTCACAGTTTGGGGGTTTGATTGTCCTGATTTATATTCTCTATATTGTGTTGTGGGTGGTCTGGAGTTTCATTTTTTTGTTTTGTGTTGTGGGGCTTGGGGAGGACACTAATTTTGCTTGTCTTCAATTTGGGTGCTTTTTCAATTATCTTTCTCTGTATCAGATTGTTATTGTATGCTTATTTTTGCACTGTATCAATGTCCTGCATTTTGATCTGGGGGGTCTTTTATCTGTAGTTATGTAGAAAATGTATAAAAAAAAACTAATAAAAAAAACTAACTGGCCAAACTAACTGCCTTTTGCCTACAACCTTTTTTAAACAGTGTCATGCCATTCACCTTCTTCCAATCTGGCAGGACTGCCCAGAGTCCAGAGAATTCTGGTAAATTATCAGCAAAACCTCTACCATAACCTCTGCCATTTTTTTTCCAGTAACCTAGGAAGCATTCCATCAGGCCCTCTGGACTTATCTATCTTCAGGCCCACAAGTTTGCTCAGCACTTCCTCTTGGGTATTGGATCCATCGAATCCATATCATCTCTCTTTGGCATGTTAGATGTGTCCTCCATCATGAAGACCAACACAAAACAGTCATCCAAAGCCTCAGCCATTTCCTCATTACCCAATATAAATTCCCCCTTCGCGTCCTCCAAGGGGCTTACGTTCACTTTAGCCACCTTTTTCTGCTTTATATTTAATGCCCTGATAAAAGTTTCACTGCTAGAATTGTACAGTATTTCAATGGTCTTTCTGTAGAAGCAGTGTTTGGGTTATTGTTAGGGATAACGGGTGCTTCGGAATGTGGACCATCCAGTCAGGAGAGAAGGGACTCGATTCGGACTTGGGACTCGGTTGTAATCGATTCAGACCTGGGACTCGGTGTGCCTGATACCTGTTTGAGCCTTGGTCTTTATTCGGTGGGGGTTGAAGAGAGAACACACTGGAAAGAGCCAGTTACAGGATTCAATTCAGTGGGAACCATGATTCGATGGTGTAAGGTGGAGGAGTCTACTGAGGATCGGTGAATAAGACTTTTGGAAGAGTCGAGCTCCCACCTGTGAATTTGACTGTTTAATTATAATGGGCCATTTTCGGTTTTTCTTTCTTTTCTTTACTAACACTTTAGTTAAGTTAATATTCATAAATATTCTTACTTTAATTATATGTAGTGTATGGTCTGTTATTTCCTGGCAACAAGCTGTATCAGGTCTGCAAATTCACACCAACCAGGGCTTGGATGGGAGAGACGTCCAAATCTCACAGATTTGACAGGACCAGAGTGAGTATACCCGAGATGTACGAGGCCAAAGAATGGTGGGTTTCTCGGTGCTGATTGGGAGCCTGCCAGTGAGGGCTAACAAGCCATTTCCTAAGATGTCCAGAAAGATAGGAGGCCAACATACAATTATAAAAACTTTTACTATCCGCTTTTGTATTTTGTGCTAGTTTATTTTCATAATCTATCTTCCCTTCATTATTGCTCACTTAGTGGTTGCTCTTAAAAGTTTTCCCAATCTTCCAGTTTCCCACTACTCTTGGCAACTTTGTACACACGAGCTTTTAGTTTGATGTCTTCTTTTATTTCCTTAGTTATCCATGGCTGGCTCCCCCCATCTTTACTGTCCTTGGTTTTAACTAGAATATACATTTGTTGAGCACTGTGAAAAATCTCTTTGAAAATCTTCCACTCTTGCTCAACGGTCCCATCATATAGCCTGTGTTCCCAGTCTACCCTATTTAACTCCTCCCTCATCCCATTGTAGTTTCCCTTGTTTAAGCATCATACTCTGGTTTTAGATCAAACTATTGCACTCTCCATTTGTATGAAGAACTCAATCATACTGTGATCATTCTTTCCAAGAGGATCCCTAACTACAAGATAGCTGATTTTACCGGTCTCATTGCATAGGACCAAATCTAAGATAGCATGCTCCCTTGTAGGTTCAGTAACATGCTGTTCAAGAAAGCTATCATGCATGTATTCCATGAAGTCCTCAAGACTGCCTCAACCAACTTGATTCACCCAATCGATGTTCAAGTTAATGTCCCCCACAATAACTGCTGTTCCATTCTTACATGCCTCAGGTATTTCTTGGTTTATTACCTGTGCCACTGCAATGTTATTATTCGCCGACCGATACACAACTCCCACCAGTGATTATCTTCCCTTTAATATTCCTAATCACTACCCAGATGGATTCAACATTCTGCTCCTTAGATCTTATATCGTCTCTCACTATCACCCTGATCTCACGCTATCTCACCTCCCTTACTTCCTGCCTATCCTTCTGTATTGCCTGATATCCCAATCCTCTCCACCCTGCAACCATGTTTCTGTAATGGTCACTAAATCATACCCCTTTATACTGATTTATGCCACAAGTTCACTGACCTCGTTTCAAATATTATGGGCATTCAGATAAAGTGCCTTCACACTCATTGTGCTTTTAAAATCTAGTAATCTTTGTCTTTTCTGCACTTTACTTTTCTACACTCCACCCTTACCTTTCTCTTTGTTAACTTTTGCTTTTACTTTATCCGTACTTCTCCAATTTGTTGAACCCAACACCCCTCCCCGCAGTTTAGTTTAAAGCCGCAGTCAGAGCCCTGGTTTTGCAAATTGACAGGATTCAGGTCCCATCATGGCTCAGGTGGAACCCATCCCAATGGAAGAGCTCCCTCCCTTCCCAATCCTGGCACCAGTTTCCCATCAATTCAAACCCACTTCTCCCACACCAATCCTTGAGCCAAGTACTTAACTCCAATCTTCTTGAACCTGTGCCAATTTGCGCATGGCTCAGGAAGTAATCCAGAAGTTATCACCTTTTTGGTTCTGCTTTTTAAATTTAGTCCTTAGCTGCTCAAATTCCCTCAGCAGAACCTCTTTGCTCATTCTACCTACCTAAGGGAACAGTCATTTAAAATTGAGGCGGTTAGGAACTTTTCACAGACGGTGGTGAAACTCTGGAATTCTACAAAGCACAGTGTTGTGGATATTAGATCATTGGAGTTTAAAAAAAGGGAAGGCAGGTATTTTTTCTCAAAAATTCAGAGAACTGATGAATATGGGGAACTGGAGTCACATACTTGGTCCATTTAAACTGTACTTTATTTCTAATCAAAATATTTCTCCAAACATTTTTCAACTATTCCAAACTGGTCCCTTTGTCTCCCATCTCATAACATTTTTGTTAAATATCATTTATTAACTACAAGTAGTATTATAACCTATGATTTCAACCTTAGGATTTAATTGCATTTCCTCAAACATTGCCAAAACTATGAACATCACAGAGATGGCGGAGCTTAGGAGGAATGATGGCACCTAACAGCAACTCCTTTGCTTGCATCTTCGGAAACAGCTCTATTTCTATCTTTAATATCTTTATTTTTCCCTTTCAGGGTTCTTTTGAAGACCATTACCTGGAGTTACACACAGGCTTCGGTTCTTTGCAAGAATGGGGCCCATTCTTAGGGTTCCATGACTGGCCGTTATTCGACTTGCCAAGGGTTTGGCCTGAGTTTCGATCGTGTTCAGAAGCCTAAGATCCCAGGGCTCTGGAGACAGGCGGATCGAGGGTTGGGGTCATGGCAGGAGACTGGTGTGTCGTTGAGGAGGCCGGAAAATGTTTCGCTGTGGGTCTGAAGACCCAAGGTCTTTGTGACCTTAGGACAGAGAACTTGAAAAAAAACTGACAAAACGGACTTTTAACATCATAAACCAGCAGGTTGTTTTGTGTCTCCCACTCACTGTGAAAATGGGGGGTACCTCCCTTCTTCCTTGCCAGGGAGAGAGAGAACCTTTGGTTTGTCGATTGTCAGATGAAACACGAAGCTTTTGGGATAACTTTGGTCTGTGTCTTTGTTATTGCTTAGCACACGCTTGGGCTCGGTGATGGTACTGATGTGCATTTTACTTGCTGGTGGGGGGGAGGGGTGATCGCTACCGCTTACGCACGGGGGTAGCTGGGGTGGGGGGAATTTGAGGCTCTCACATTTAACTGTTGTTCATTCTTTGGGGGCACTTCTCTGCTTTTGTGGATGTTTGCAAAGAAAAGCATTTCAGGATGTATATTGTATACATTTTTTTTTACTGATTTTTTAATGCATTTTCTACAACACTACAAACCAAAAAAAAACCCCAAAAACAAAACAGGAAATTAGTACAGTGCAAGATGAACATACAATAGTAATATAATACAAAATAAAATAATTGAAAAAGCACCCAAGTTGAAGTCGTGTAAAGGTAGTGTCCACCCCCAACCCCACAAAAAAAACTCCACACCAACCAAAACAAAATGTAGAAAATATAAATCAGAACATTCAATACAATTGAAAACAGAAGATAATAATGCCTACTAACCAAAAAAAGCTGAAAGCAAGGGACTGAAAAAAAAACTTAATTAAAAAGAAAGTTATGAAAATACTCAAACAGTCCCCAGACCTTATGAAACTTTATATCCTAATAAACAATTGAATAATGAATTTTTTCAAGTTCTAAATAGGACATGATATCGTTAAGCCACTGAGCACGCGTGGGTGGGGCAACATCTCTCCATCTAAGAAGAATTAGACGTCTAGCCAGGAGAGAAGCAAAAGATAATACTCAAGTTTAGTCCAACTCAAGCGTATATCTGTCTCACCCAAGAAACCAAACAGAGCAATTAAAGGGTTAGGCTCTAAGTGGCAATTCAGAATACAGGATAAGGTTATAAAAACATCTCTCCAAAATTACTCTAGACTAGGACAAGTCAAATACATATGAATAAAAGAAGCCTCGCCACTTTTGCATTTATCACAAAGAGGACTAATATTAGGATAAAATTGAGATAGTTTAGATTTGGACATATGGGCCCTATGAACAATCTTAAACTGTAAAAGACAGTGACGAGCACAAAGAGAAGTTGAATTAACCGATTTGAGAAACGAGTCCCAAACCTCATCAGATAAAGGGATATTTAAATCATGCTCCCAAGCCATTCTGATTTTATCCACAGGGGCATGCCATAAGGATACTAATTTATCACGAATAAAAGATATTAAGCCTTTACCCAATGGAATAATAGAAAGAAATAAGTCCATAGCATTTTTCTCGGGCATTTCAGGGAAGTTGGGAAATAAAGGATTGATAAAATGTCTAATTTGGAGATCTCTAAAGAAATGGGCATTAGGTAGATTGAACTTAGCAGAGAGCTGTTGAAAGGATGCAAAGCAATTATCGATAAAAAGATCTTCAAAATACCTAATGCCCTTTCTATACCAATCATAAAATATTGAATCAGAATATGTAAGATAGGACTAGAAAGGGAAAAACCATAAAATTTCCTAAACTGGGCCCATATTCGCAAAGTATGTCTAACAAGAGGATTAACAATTAGTCTAGACAAACTACTAGGGAGTGCAGAACCAAGAAGTGCAGAAATAGATAGATCTTTAGTGGAATTCAGCTCCACTGCTACCCAATTAGGGCGATCAGACTGGCTATGAAAAAAAGACCAGAAGATAAGACAACGAATGTTAGCTGCCCAGTAGTATACACGAAAATGAGGTAAGGCCATGCCACCCTCTTTTTTAGATTTTTGAAGATAAACTTTATTAATTCTAGAACGCTTACTTTTCCACAGATAGGACAAAATAATAGAGTCTAAGGAATCAAAAAAGGTTTTAGAAATGAAAATTGGAATAGACTGAAATAAATATAAAAATTTAGGGAGAATATACATTTTAATAACATTAATACGACCTACCAAGGACATAGGTAGAGGTGACCATTGTGACAAACTCCGTTTTGTAGAGTACAAAAGATTGGCAAAATTTTCACAAAAAAATCTTTAAACTTCCTTGTAACTGTACTACCAAGGTAGGTAAATTGATTATCAACTACTTTAAAGGGGAGGTCACGAAATGCTAATACTTGTGCTTCTTTATTAATTGGGAAAAGTTCACTCCTATGTAAATTAAGTTTATAGTCACAGAACTGGCTAAATTGATCAAGTGAAAACATTAGAGGTAAAAGAAAAAGTAATAGATCAGCATAAAGAGAAACTTTATGCTCAACACCACCCCTCCAGATCCTCGTCAATTCAGTACAGCTTCGAAATGCAATCGCCAGAGGCTCTACAGCCAAATCAAAAAGAAAGGGACTTAAGGGGCATCCTTGATGGGTCCCACGTTTAAGGTTAAATAACTGGGATTGCTGAGAATTAGTCAGAACAGAAGCGGTAGGACATAAATATAGCAATTTGATCCAAGAGATAAAACTTTGACCAAGGTCAAATTTTTCTAAAACCGGAAAGAGGTAGTTCCACCCTATACGATCAAATGCTTTCTCCGCATCGAGAGAGATAACGCATTCAGGAGTCCCAGTTGAAGATGAATATAAAATATTGAATAAACGCCGTATATTAAAGAAAGGAAGACGAATATTAATAAAACCAGTTTGATCATCAGAAATAACAGAGGGTAAAACAGTTTCTAATCTATGAGCCAAAACTTTGGCCAAAATTTTAACATCAACATTAAGCAAATAAATCAGCCTGTACGAGGAACACTCTGTTGGATCTTTGCCCTTTTTTAATAAAAGAATAATACATGCCTCATTAAATGAGGGTGGCAATTTACCATAGTTAAATGAATCAGATAGTACTGAGAGTAACTGAGGTGAAAGAAGTGAAGAGAATGATTTATAAAATTCTACGGGGAACCCAGCAGGTCCAGGAGATTTGCCTGAAGACAGTGCAGAGAATGCAAAAGATACTTCTTCTAATGATATAGGCTCATTAAGTTTTGCTTTAGAATCAGATGAAAATGAAGGGATATTCAAGCTATTTAAAAAAAGATCAACAGAAATATTCTCATTCAGAGATTCAGAGGAAAAAAGCCAAGAATAAAAATCTTTAAATATGTCATTAATTTCTGAGTGATTTGATGTAATATCCCCGTTCTCCTTCCGGATCTTTCTAATATGTTGTTTAGCTTTAGAACGTTTCAACTGATTAACTAGAAATTTACCAGATTTGTCACCATGAATATAAAAGCGATTCTTACTTTCAAGAAGTTGGCGTTCAACTGGTTGAGTAGAGAGAAGGTCAAATTTAGTTTGAAGTTCTACACGCTTCTTATATAATTCGGGGTTTTTAGCCTGAGCATATAATTAATCTAATTCTTTAATCTGATTAATTAAGTCTAATCGCTCTATATGGGACTTTCTGTTAAGATACGCTGTATATGAAATTATTTGACCCTTCAAAAATGCTTTCATAGCATCCCAGACAATCTGGGATGAAATTTCAGATGATGTATTAGTGTTTAAAAAAAAGTTATCTGATCCTTAATAAATTTTCGAAAATCATCATCCAATAATAAAATCGGGTTAAAACGCCAATGTTTATTCCTCTGAGGGAGACCAGGAAAATTTAGAGACAAAGTAACTGGGGCATGATCGGAGATCAGTATACCCTGATAGTCACAAGAATAGTATGGTGAACATGTGAAAAAAAGAAATAATCTCTCTCAATAGGATGAAGGAAACGCCATATATCAGAGATACCATAGAAAGAAAAGAGTGAATAGCTAAAGCAGATTTAGTAGGTGATCTAATAACAGGGGACGATCGATCCAATTTTGGGTCTAACCAGCAGTTAAAGTCGCCACCCAATATAAGAGAACATAAATTCAGATCTGGTAATGAGAAAAAAAAAGTTCAAAAAAGTTAACATCGTCAGAGTTGGGAGCATACAGGTTAGCTAGTACAACTTTAGCATTATTTAATTTACCAGAAACAATAATAAAATGGCCATTTGTATCAGATATCTTACTATGGAGTTCAAAAGGAATATTTGAGTTAATAAGAATGGAAACCCCCCCCCCCCCCTTAGCTTTGGCCGGGAAGGATGAATGAAAATGCTGACCCACCCACTTTGAGGTAAGCCGAGAATTATCAAAACTACGAATATGAGTTTCTTGGAGGAAAGCAATGTCAGCTTTAAGTTGCTTAATATGGGAGAAGACCTTCCTTCTTTTAACAGAATGATTCAATCCCTTTACATTCCAGCTCACAAATTTCAATGTATTAACCATTATCAATTGTTAATACGTAAAAGGTAGTAGGCATATATAAAAAACAAACATTGCAATAACAGTTTGGAGCAAAAATATAAACATAAATCAATAAGATCAGGACACAAACATGTCCTGAATAGCAAGGAAAAACATGAAAAACAATAAGTACTGTTGGGACTGGAGAATCCACCCCACCCTCGCAACCCAAAACTAGGTGGCTACCCAAAAAAGCAGCAAGCTCTACAAAAAAAAGATACCCCAAAAACAACTTCCAGTTCCATAACATTAACATAAGCTCCGTGTAAATAATATAGCAAATACTAACTAATTTATGCACTAGAAAGCAAAATTACAAATAGGAACAACTTCATCAGAAAAAATAAAACTTAATACAAAAAAAAATCAAGAGCTAACCTACCCATGAGAAACTATGAAAAACTGAAAGAGAAAGATAAAGGGGGGTAAAAAAGGGGCAAATTTTATATTTAAAGAGAGTACATATCAGCCGTTTTTAAAAAAAAGGCACGTCTTATACCATAAATCGACAGGGAGACCTTCAATAAGAAACTCCAAGCTCCGAAACAAATTAAGACCAATTGTAGTTCTCTATAGTTAAAGTTATTCAAAAGTAAATTACACAAGTAAAATCTAAGTCCACAGGGAAACATTTAATTTAAATCGTCTATTTAAGAAAATCACACCAAGTCCAGGGAGAGACTAACTAGAACCCTTAGAATCTCAGTAGTTAATGTCCAAGTTATTCAAGTAGAGTCTGAGTTCGCAAAAAAAAACTTTAATTCAAGAAATACTTATCAGACATTTTAGAAAATCAAACTGGGTCCGAAGAAGTCAAGATGGCTGGAAGATCTGCAACAAACAAGTCAGCCTCCTTAACTGATTTAAACCACTTATATTCTCCAGTAGTAAGTGTAATTCGAAGATTGGCAGGATTACGGAGAGAAGGTTAGAATCCACAATTAAAGAGCCCTTTCATAACGCCTTCGAACTCGGCACGCATCTTCAGAACCTGGGGGGCATAATCTTCCACGATACGAATGGTATTATTACGGAAGGTCAGAGTACCTCTTCGGCGTGCCTCCATAATCAAACGGCTTTTCACCTGACATCAATGGAAACACAGGATAACTGGCCGTGGTCTAGAACCCAAAACAGCTCGAGGGACATAAACCCTGTGAGCTCTTTCTAGCTCAGGTGGAGTCGGGAGAAATTCTTTCCTGAAAATCTCACAGAGAAAAGAAGAGAAAAATTCAACAGAAGAACCCATTTCGGTGGCCTCCGGCAAACCGAGAATTCGCAGATTGCAGCGCCTGCTCTGATTTTCAAGATCCGCCATTTTGGAAGTAAGTTTGCTGTTTTGCTCCGTTAAGTTGGAGCAGAGAGTTTCCAGATGCTGAGCATGACATTTTAAATCTTCAGATGTTAGGTCGATGCGAGATAAATGTTCGGCTTGGTCATCCACTCTGGCGTTAATCTGATCCAATTTTAACTCCAGCTGACTAATAGAGGCTCTAAATTCAGTCTTGATATCAGTTAGAATGTCTTGTCGATTCTGTTCCAGGATAGAGAATCTCGGCCGACAGAGACATGGAGGTTTAGTATTTTTTGTAGCCTTAAGATAGACATATTCGCAGGCAGAGAAAAAAAAACCAAATAAAATAACGAACTAAGGTTTAAAAAGGGAGACACATAGTGCGAAGATAAGAAATATAACGGAGCAAAAATCTGAAGCGACTAAATAATCGCCATCTTACGGGAAGTCATACATTTCTGACATTAAATTTGACCTTTTAACCTTTTATACAAATTGAGGATTATTTCAAATGTCAAGAATCATCCAACAACCAAATATCTGAAATGGAAAATCTGATCAGGTGAGCAATCAAATATTAGGTTAACACAAAGAGAAAGATGCAACAGGAACAAAAACCATCTCCAGAAACAAATGTCAAAAGTCACTTGTATTGCAACATTAGGGCATTTTAAATTATTTAAAGAATAAACTGAACCAACATACATACACACACATTCCCCCCCCCCCCAAACAGTGTGCTCAAATTGTTGGTTTCATTTAAGTCAAAGTTCCAGTTGTAGAATATGCTTTTTTATGACGCAAGAACATTTTCTCCACTACCTCTTTCCCTTGCTACCTAGGAATACCAACTTGTCCTTAAAATAAATTCATAAATGCCTCCTGTTCTTCATCCACACAGCCATCCTCCAATCAAATGAGTACAGCCAAAAACAAATCTGTTACCCAATGAGAAAGATATATCTGTCCTCAAAATAGTCAGTTTGTTGCTCATCACGTTTCATGCCAAATACTATATACAGTCCTTCAAAGTTAATGAATAATTGATAGTTCTCTTAGCTTTAAAAGTAAGGAAAGATGGCATACACGAATAAATTATTGATTCAAAAAAGGATTGGTGCTGCAACCATTTCTTTTCACATTATATGTCAATGACTTGGATGATGGAATCGATGCCTTTGTGGCCAAAATACACAGAGGTGCAGGTAGGATTGAGGAAGCAGGAAACATTAGGAAAATGTTTGGACACATTAGGAAAACAGTCAAAGTAGTGATAGAAGGAATAAAGGCAATGAGAATTTTCTAAACAGGGAGGAAATTCAGAAATCAGAGGTGCAAAGAGACATGGGAGTCCTCAAGAAAAGATGTACTAGCATTAGAGATGGTCCAGAAGAAGTTCACGAGAATGATTGCAGGAATGAAAGGGCTTTCCAATATTTTTATTAATTTACATATAGGAATACAGAAAAGAAAAAATATAAATACATTATACTAAGTCACATATGAATACTCCTTACCCTACATTCATACAGATTAATTAATTTGTAACATTGAAATAGTAATTTTATTATATTAAAAAAATCTCACCCACTACCAAGACCGAAGCTGATTAGTAAAAGAAAAAAAATTATTAGTCATCATCTGTGCTTTAACAAAATCAAAGGTTTTGAAAATAATTCAAAAAAAATCCCCACAATGTTCGAAAGTCTTGGCTAGATTCAGAGATTGAACATCGAATCTTCTCCAAGTTTAAACATGACATCACATCACGTAACCACTGGGCATAAATAGGAGGGGCCGCATCTTTCCATTTAAGCAAGAGGGTTCTTCTAGCCATAAGAGAAATAAAAGCCAAAATATGCAAGTCAGATGTCCCAAAATAATAGCCTTTCCTCCAACAAAGAGAGAGGGAGGGAGGGGGAGAGAGAGAGGGAGAGTAAGTGAGTGAGTGTGTGTATTATATCCATTATAAAAAGGTTTCAAATTAAAAATTACATCCAGTAGATTCTTATCAGGACTTTTAGGAAATGTACTTATTTGAGACCATAAAAAATAAAATCGCCTATTTGTAGGTATCAAAAAAAAAGTTTTAGGTAAACTATTTTTAGTTGACAATTGTTCAAACAAAAAAAGACTTCCCTCTACGAACAAGTCCTGAAAGCATTTAATACCTAATCTATCCCATTCTTTAAAAGCCACATCAATCCTAGAGGGCTTAAAAAAATAATTCGGAAAAAAATGGGATTCGAAAGAGAAAATCTCAATAAGACAAATTGTATCCAAATTCTTATAGTGTGTTTAACTACCAGATTACCAGTTAACTTGCTCAGAGACAAAGGAAGTGAGGATCCAAGAAGAGAAATAATAGAAAATTTATTAACAGAGTTAGCTTCTAAAAAACCCACATCCGGCAATCCTCACGATTAATGTAATATAACCAAAATGTAAGATTTCTTATATTAACTGCCCAATAATAAAATCTAAAGTTTGATAAGGCTAATCCTCCATTCTTTTTATCTTACAGAAGGTGAATTTTATTTAATCTAGAATGCTTATTCTTCCATATATAATAGAATCAAAAAAGATTTAGGAATAAAAACAGGCAATGCCTGAAAAAGATATATAAATTTAGGTAATATGTTCATTTTGATAGTTAATTCAGCTGATCAGCAATAACGATAGAGGCGACCAATTTGATAGTATCCTTTTTGTGTGATTCAACAGGGTAAGAAAATTTTCTTTAAATAGACATTTATAGTTTTAAGTGATTGTTACACTGAAGTAGGTAAATTGGTTTCTTACAATTTTTAAAAGGAAGGTTAGAATTTGTTGGTATCAAATTATTCACAGGGAAAAGTTTATTTTTTATGTTGGTTTAATTTATAACCTGAGAACTGGCTAAAACAGGAGAGTAAAGAAAGTGCATGGGGTAACGAAGTCTCAACATTAAAAACAGCAGCAGATCATCAGCGTACAGCGAGACTTTGTAAACAGTGTCTCTCCTTAAAATACCAGTGATATTAGATTCTCGAAAGGCAATGGCTAAGGCCAGATCAAAAAGCAAAGGGCTCAACTGACAGACTTGTCTAGTGCCACATTGAAGCTTAAATGGTTTGGAATTATGAGAATTAGTGATAACTCTAATGGAAGGAGCTAAATGAAGTAATTAAATCCTTTGAATGAAAACAGGTCCAAAATTGAATTTTTCTAAAGTTTTAAATAAATAATTCCATTCAACTCTGTCGAAAGCTTTCTCAGCATCTAGGGCTAACACACATTCCAATATCATGTTAGGAGAATAAATAACATTTAATAACCAACGACTATTAAAGTGAGAATATTGATTTTTGATAAATCCAGTTTGGTTATCGGAAATGACAGATAGTTAAATATTTTCAATCCTATGGGCCAAAACTTTAGATAGGATCTTAGTATCAACATTAAGTGAAGAAATTGGTCTATAAGAAGAGCATTCAGTTGGATCCTTATTATTTTTAAGAATAAGTGAATGAATCAAAAAAACTGAACATATATGAGGTATAAGCAGTGAGGAAAAGATCTTGTAAAACTTTCCAGAAAATCCATCTGGACGCGGAGCTTTCCTCAAATGTAATGAACGCACAGCCTCAACAATTTCCTCAAAAGAAGTAGGTTGTTCCAACAACTTTCTGTTGTCAGCAGAAATTGCAGGAATGTTTAGTTGGTCTAAAAAAATTGTTCATTACAGTGTTATCCTTAGAAGATTCAGAACTATAGAGTTCAGAATAAAATTCTCTAAAAGTATCATTTATTTCTAAACAATCAGTTGTCCTATCACCATTAGCTTTGCATATTTCTTTAATCTGTTTAGCTATAAAGGTTTTAATTTGATCAGCCAATAATTTACCTGTTTTATCTCCATGAATATAAAATTAACTTTTATCTTTTAGGAGTTGGGTTTCAATTGAATAGGTTAAAAGGAGATCATATTTAGTTTTAGTTTCAACACGTCTTTTATATAACACAGGTTCTGGAGCCAAGGCATACTCTTGGTCTAACTGTTTCAGTTGATTAGGTAAATCACTTCTCTCTTTATTAGCTTTTTTCTTAATACTTGCAGTATGAAATAATTTGTCCTCTAATATACGCCTTAAAGGCATCCCATCTGATAAGACTAGAAGTCTCCTCTAATGTATTCTCTTCCAAAAAAAAGTAATTTGTCTCTCCATAAACCTTAAAAAATCTTTATCAGATAACAAAGTTAGATTAAATGGCCAAAACCTATTTGCTTGAAGAAGACCAGGGAGATTTGAAGATAGGAGCACAGGAGCATGATCTGAGACAGCAATCTCTTTACATTCACAGGATCGAACTAATGGAATCATTTGGCTATCGATAAAAATAATCAATCCTGGAATATGTATGATGGACATGAGAGAAAAATGAATATTCTTTGAAAAAAAACGCCAAGCATTAACAATACCACATTTCATTTAAAAAGATTTAATAAACACAGCTGATTTATTTGGTATCATTAGTTCAGAAGATGAACAATCTAAAACTGGACCGAAGCAACAATTAAAGCCTCCACCCATCACCAATGAGTACAGACTTTGATCTGGCAAAAATGGAAAAAAAATGCTCAAGGAAACCTGGGTCATCTATATTCAGAGCATGCACACTGGCAAATACCATTAGTTACTTATTTAGTTTTCCTGATGCTATAACAAAATGACCATTAGTATTAGAAATTACTTTATGTTGAACAAAGGGAACTTTATTATAAGGATTGAAACCCCTCTCTCTGGCTTTGGCCTAAAACGAGGAATGGAAATGAGATCGTCTCCATCAATTAAAACAGCGTGAATTGTCGCACTTACGTACATGGATTTCTTAAAGAAACACAATTGGTTCTGTAAGTTTTTTAATATAGGCAAAAATCTTATTTCTTTTCACGGGGTGATTCAGCCCTTTCACGTTAAAACTGAGTAAATTAATACTTTGATCCATTTTAAAACTATTTATAAGAAAGGTTCAAGTAGCAATCAGAGAAATGTATATAAACTCAAATAATAAACCTTGAGATAATATTAGCTAAGCAACAGAATTGACTAGGTTCCCAAATTAGCTTCAAGAAAAAAGAACCCCCCCATCACCCTCTCTCCTCCCAAAGAGAGAAAATCAGTCAAAGAACAACCATTATCTACCCACACTGAAAACATTCCCTTAGAAAGCCTGTTGGAACCACTCCAAAGAATACAAGGTTATTTACTGTTCCAACCAAGACTAAATAATATACAGTAAAAATCAAGCTTAGACAGGTTTATCAAACAGAAAGAGCAATTATTCATACTGAAAAATATTAAAGCATTTTAATATATATAGTACATCTGTTTTTGCAAGATGTTTGATCTATTCAATGTAAGTATAGCCATTTTTTGAGTCTAAAATTTCTTGTGCCTGCTCCTTCATACAAAACCATTTAAATGATCCATCTCCCATTGTGATCCTCAGTTGAGCCACCAGAGAAAGAAGGGAATGCTTAAAATTTTGCCTGTATAGCTCCACCATAACTTTTTTTAAACTTAACGCTTTCTGCCATAATTTCTGATGAAAAATCTTCAACAATACGAATCTTCCGACCTTAGTAGTCAATCATAGCTTTTCCACAGGCATCACAAATCAGACAGTCCTTTATTTGAAATTCATGGAAACATATAATGACTGATCTTGGTTTTGATTTTGAAGTCGAACCGTAGATAGGTGATCTGTGAACATGATCAATCAAAGGCAAAGACTTTATAATATCAGGGAATAATTCCATCAAAAAGGTTGCAAAGAATTCTTCAGGACAATCTCCTTTCCCAAGATTCGTAAGTTGTTTCTCCTACTTCTGTTTTCCAAATCAATAATCTTCTGTCTCAGTATTTCATTGGACTTGGGATTGTTTTTCATCTTTTGCAAATCATCCATTCTCTCACCCAGTATAGTAATAACCTCTTCATGTTCCTTTATCTTCTTATCATGCTTGATTAGAACTGCTTGAATATCTTCAAATTTTGTAGCTATTTGTTTAATTTCAGCACTGATTTGTTGCGAATCAGCCAACACTTCTTTCTGAACTGTTGAAACTCCTCAGTAAGCTTTTGAATTGAGCCCGTAACAGCTTCCAAAGCTGCTTTGGTAGTCATAGTAATATAATAATCCGTCTGACAGTAGTATTTTAAAAGACTGGAGACAAAAGTAAATTAGGAGCACCAGCAGAGAGCTATTACTCCATCAGCAGCCACCAGGCAAATCCCTGGGAATATCATTAAAGTCTATCAAATATTGAAAGGCCTAGATAGAGTGGATGTGAAGATGATGTTTCCTTTAGTGGAGGAATCTAAGAGCAGAGGACATAGCCTCAGAACCAAGGGGTGTCTCTTCAGAACAGAGATGAGGAGGTATTGCTTTAGAAAGAGGATGGTGAATCTATGAAACTCATTGCCAAACAGCTTTGGAGGCCAAGTCATTGGGTATATTTAAAGGGGAGGTTGAAATGTTCTTGATTAGTAAGGGCAAACATTACAATGAGAATAGGTTTGAGAGGGAAAAATAAATAAGCCATGATGAAATGGCAGAGCACACTCGATGGGCCAAATAGCCTAATTCTGCTCCTATGTCGTACAGTCTAATAGAATCAAGTTGCTATCCAAAGAACTTAGTTTCATGCACAAGGCCTGATGGCAAAATGGGACAAGATGAAGATTTTAAAATGCATTTCATGTTTTCAAAATACCAAATGTTGTTTCTTATACTTTAACTTCTCAATACCCAAACCAGCTGAAGCACATCAAATTTGCGTAATTTTCTCAATGTATTAGAGTTAAAATCTTTAATTATGACTCTACTCCATGTAGTTTAGAATGAAAATTAACCTAATGATATATATAACGTAAAAGCAACCTTTCTTAAATAATCCTCTCTCCAGTGCCCCTCCCTGGCTCCCACTCTTGTCACCACCTCAGGAACCTCCCTCCCCCACCATTCCCTCCCTTCAGGGGATCTCCCTCCCACTCCCCCATTATCTCCCTCCAGGGGGGACCTCCCTTCCCCCTCCATCAAGACAAACTCCTGCCTCTATTCCCTCCCTCCAGGGGACTTCCTCACTCAATTACCCCCTCCCCCTACCCCATCTCCCTCCCTCCCTTCCCCCCCCCCATTTCCTTCCCTTCCGGAGAGCCTCCCTCCCATCCCCACACCTCCCGGAGACCTTCCTTCCCACTCCCCTCTCCATATAGGAGACCGTCCCTCTTCGGGACTCTCCCTCCTCTACCTCCCTCCAGGGGACGCTCTCTCCCTTCCTCCAGGGGACGGACCTCCCTCCCATTCCGTTCGTCCAAAGAATCTCTCTTTCTCCCCTCCCCCCAAATCCCTGTCCCTCTCCTTCTTCCAAGTGCACACTCTTTCTTTCTACCCATCTCCCTCCAGGGGCTCGACTTCACTCTCTCTTCCTCACCCTTCTGAGGCGCTCGCACTCTCTCTCTCTCTCTCTCCTCCGCAACCTTCCGAACTTTTCCTTCATTTCCTTCTCTCACCCACCCCACACCACTCTCTTTTCCTGAGCTCACCCACGCCCCGTTTCGGGCCCACTCACCAGGCCCGCTTTAGTCGCGCTCTACGTTACTGCCGCTTCAGCCGCCGTTCGATCCCACGCATGCGCTCTAACCCCGGTGCGGCCTCGCGCTCTCTGTGAGGTAACTTCCACCTCGGTCCGTGGCGCAAGATCGGACGCCAGCTACTTCCGGATCCCGCGCAGCGGGCGCAGTGCCAAACTCGACCAGGCCAGCTCGAGTTGTTTTGTGCCGTGAAGAGGCAGAGGTCGACCATCGACGACAGCGGGCTGGAGTCTGCTTCACGGAACGATGAAGGGTCGTCGTTTACCTCTGTTCAAAAGCTGACTGACCGATTGAGATGCTCTTCACAGACTACAGTAGCACGTCATTCAATATTATACTCCGCACAATACTTAACAATGAGCTTCAAAACTTAGGCCTCAATACCTCTGTGCACTGGATTCTCAGTTTTAAACTTAAATGCCGTATTTAAGTTTGCTGACGACACAGCTGTTGTTGGCCAAATCAAAGATGGTGGCGAATCAGCATATAGGAGGGAGATAGAAAATTTGGCTGGCTAGTGCCACAACAACAATCTTTCACTCAGTGCCAGCGAAACACGGCCAGTGTGGAAACACCAATGCCCTTGAACAGAAAAGCCTACAAAAAGTAGTGAATACGGCCCTCCCCACCATTGAACAGATCTATACGGAGTGCAGTTGCTTGAAAGCAGCATCCATCATCAAGGATCCCCAACATCCAGGCCATAATTTCTTCTCACTGCTGCGTAAAGACCCACACCACCAGGTTCAAGAAGCTATTACCCATCGACCATTCAGCTCTTGAACCAGTGGGAATAACTTAACTCACCCCATCTCTGAACTGTTTGCACAACCTATCAACTCACTTTCAAGGACTCTTCATCTCATGTTTTTCATAATTATTCCTCATTTAGTTTTTTTCTTTCTTCTTGTATTTGCAGTTTGTTGTCTTGAACATTGGTTTGTCCTGTTCGGCACAGGCTCATTGATTTTATTGTGTTTCTTGTATTTAATGAATATAAGGGCTGTTAATGATGTATGTACTTCAAAACTATTTTTTCTTAGAACTTTTGAGTATCGTTTGCATTTTCTGTTTTTTTAAACAGAACCACTTTTTAACCAATAATTCTTCATCTGCACCATTACATTAGAGCGCATGAGAAAGTAAGCCATTCAGCCCCTCATGTTTCCTTTGCCATTCAGAATCAGGTTTATTATCACCAGTATGTGTTGTGAAATTTGTTAACATAGCAGCAGCAGTTCAATCCAATATATAATATAGAAGGGAAAAAATAAATAATTACAGTATACATAGATTAAAAATCATGCAAAAAACAGAAATAGTATATATTTAAAAAATGAGGTAGAGTCCAAGGGTTCAATGTCCATTTAAGAATTGGATGGTAGAGGGGAAGAAGCCATTCCTGAATCGCTGAGTGTGTGCCTCAAGCTTCTGTACCCCCTACCTGTTGTTAACAGTAAGAAAAGGGCATTATTAGGAGGTTCCTAATAATGTACACTGCCAGGACATTTTCAAGGAGACACCACTCCTTGGAGATGTCCTGTGTGCTTTGTCGGCTAGTACCCAAGATGGAGCCAGCTAAATTTACAACCTTCTGTAGCTTTTTTTGGTCCTGTGCATTAGTGTTCCCCCCCCCCCCATACCAGACAGTGATGCAGCCTGTCAGAATGCTCTCCGTGGTACATCAATAGAAATTTTTGAGTGTATTTGTTGACATACCAAATCTCTTCAAGCTCCTAATGAAGTATAGCTGCTGTCTTGCCTTCTTTATAACTTCATCGATATGTTGGGACCAGGTTAGATCCTCAGAGATCTTGACAGCCAAGAACTTGTAACTGCTCCCTCTCTCCACTTTTGATCCCTCTGAGGATTGGTATGTGTTCCTTCGTCTTACCCTTCCTAAGTCCACAATCAGCTGTTTCGTCTTATGAATGTGAGGTTGTTGTTGTGACACCACTCCAATAGTTGGCATATCTCGCTACTCTATGCCTTTTCATCACCATCTGAGATTCTACCAAAAATGGTTGTATCATCAGCAAATCTATAGATGGTATTTGAGCTATGCCTAACCACACAGTCATGGGTATAGAGACAGTAAAACAGTGGGCTAAGCACACACCCCTGAGGTGCACCAGTGTTGATAGTCTGCAAAGAGGATACATTATCACCAATCTGCACAGATTGTGGTCTTCCGGTTAGGAAGTCGAAGGTCCAATTGCATAGGGAAGTACAGAGACCCAGGTTCTGTAACTTCTCAATCAGGACTGTGGGAAGGATGGTATTCTGTGCAAAGCACAGAAACATATATCACTGTGATGATTGTATTCTCTAGTATCAATTGTTTGGTGACAATAAAATATAAAGTATTAAATGCTGAGCTATAGTCGATGAACAACATCCTGATGTAGGTGTTTGTGTTGTCTAGGTGGTCTAAAGCCGTGTGAAGAGCCATTGAGGTTGCATCTGCCGTTGACCTATTGTGATAGGCAAATTGCAATGGGTCCAGGTCCATTCAATGAAATCATGACTGTTCCAGTATCCTCCACTAACCATTGGTTCGTGATTCTCTAATACCTAATATGTCCAATTTTGCTCAGCAACTGAGCCTCCACAGACCTCTCAGGAAGAGCAAGGTAAGGAAATCTGTTCTCGTCTCAGTCTCATAGGAAGTCTCGTTATTTTGGAATTGTGACCTTGTGGGTGTCCCAGATGTACCACAGTTTGACATGCCAAATGCCTTACCCAATACCACAACAAACTGCAGAGTTGTGAATGCAGTTCTGCCCATCACAAAAACCACCTATCCCCTCAATTGCTCCGGGAAGGCAGCCAACATAATCAATGTCCCTGTCCACCTGAGTCATTCTCTGTTCTCCCTCTTGGAAGACAATAAAGCTTGGAAATATACCACTAGATTCAAGGGCAGCTTCTATCCCAATATTACAAGACTTTAGCACAGACATTATATATGCTAAAGATGAGTTCTGATCTCTCAATCTAACTTTCACTTTGCACTTTATTTATCTACCCAAGAGTGTACTTTTTCTTTGACTGGAACACCATATACAGCGTTTGTTATTGTATTTTCCTGTTGCATTACCTTGATACACTTATGCATGGAATGATCTATCAAAATGGAACATTTGTTGTGACAATAATTTACCAGTTATCAAGGTGACATCATCCTTGTACATCATTAAAAACTGCATACTTCAATTAGGTTAACTTTAATTCATCTAAATCTAATCTGCTCGAGGATTGTTGCTTCAGGTTCCAACATCTTCAGTCTCTTGTACCTCCAGAGCAGGGTTTTCCATCAAGGGGTCCACAGACCCCACAGCATTAAAAAGGTTGGAAGCCCCTGCTCTAGAAAGCAGTCTTCTTAATGTGCCCTCATATCAAAAGCCTACCACCCCAATAATCTAATAAGCCTTAAATTACTCATTGCATGTATATTGTTCCTCAGGTGGAGGGACTAGATCTTTACTCTTGTAAAGGGGGTTTCTTCTTTTTTCTTTGTTACTGTGTATGTAATCAAAAGGGCTTCTTTGTTTTGTTAAAAGCAGGAATGCTCCTTTGTTGCGAGAGAGTGCTGGAAGCTTGTTTGGGTTAAAATTTACTGATAACGAGAATTGTATTCCTTTGTAAACCAAATGGGGATTAATGTTGTTCTTTCTTCTGAGTCTGTAAGCGGTTGTTGACGGGCTTTTGGGGAGATCGGCGCGAGGAGGTGAGAGAGAGAGGACGCAATGCTGTAAGCTGGGCAAGGAACGGACCCCAATCGGGGGTCCAAGGCCAGGAGGTACTCCGAGGAGGGGGGATGAAGCTAGATGTGCTTGGTTGACCACTCGGAGAGTCCTGAGCTGCGAGTCGAGGAGTTCGGAGGGTCCTGAGCTGCGAGTGGAGGAGTTCGGAGGGGATCGAATGGTGGCCAGAAGACTTCAGTAATTGAGCTCCAACGGTTGTGCACGAAGTGGTTTGGACTTTGATAAGTTTGGCGCCTTTTCTTTATTTTTTCTCTTCATATATACTGTATCGTTATTAATCACTTAGTTATAGTAACCTTTATAAATTGTACTCATTTAATCGCTTATGGTGTACTGTCTGTTTTTGGGCGAGGCGGGGACATCACACAACATCCACACCAGCTGATTACCCAGTTTGGCGGGGCCTAAGGCTGCTCCCCCTAGACGAGAACAAGCTGAGCGAGCCTGAGGCGACCCAGGGGGTTACACTCTTTATTCCCCATGTAATTTCACATCACACTGAAGAAAGATGTCTCTTCCTTTGCATTCAGATCATCTTGCATTCCTGTACAAATATCTCCAACTCTTAAAAATGCCATTGTTCAATCTCTTACAATTTTAAAAGTCTCTTTTTTTTAAAATCAGTGTACCTCATAATTTCCAAGAACACAAAAAGTAATAGAGGCTAGATTGAGATACCTTCTGCCCCAAGTCTCAACTCTTTTTCTTTGCCAATTGAGCATTATGTTTTAATGCTCTTATCCTTGCCCATTCACATAATATTAACTAGTAATATCCATCTACAACCTCTTTCTCACTTTTGCACAGCTACAATGCCCCCGTAATGTTTGTCATCAACGACTACTGTACGACTACTCTTGCCCTCCTGTTAACAAAGATAACAGTGCTAATGCTAAGGCTAATGCTAACGAAGCACTGGGAAGCCTACATGAAGCCATCAGTGAGCTACCGACTACACATCCTGACAGCTTTGTGGTGACTGCTGAGGACTTTAACCGCACCAGCTTAAAGACTGTGTTGCCCAAATTCCTGCAATATGTGGATTTCAAAACCAGGGGAGACAACACACTGGACTTGGTTTATACCAACACCCCACAGGCACTCCTCACACAGACATTTTGCAGTATTTTTCTTTATTTTACGAGGTTCAGTTGCGAGCTCAACACTCAACTCGCCATAGTTGGAGAGCGTACTCAGGAACAGCCTGACTGGATTCGAACCCAGGAACCTCCGTTCCGGAGTCCGGCACTGATGTCACTGCGCCACCAGCTGACCTCGTACGATACGCCCTCTAGTCCAGGCAGAACCCTGGTAAATTCCACTGTATTCTTTCAAAGCTTATGCATCCTTCCTATAAAGAGGTGAACAGAACTGAACACAATATTCCAAGTGTGCTCCAACCAGGGTTTTATGAAGTTGCAACTTTACCTCATGGTTCTTGAACTCAATCCCCAATTTATGAAGGATAACAAACCATATGAATTCTTAACAATCCTATCAACTTGCACAGCAAATTTGAGGGATCTGTGAACATGAACCCCAGTATCCCTCTGTTCCTCCACATGCTAAGAATACTGCCATTAATCTTGTACTGCACCTTCAAATTCAACCTTCCAAAGTGAATCATTTCACACATTTCCAGGTTGAACACTATCTGGCACTTCTCAGCCCAGCTTTGCATCTCATCAACCCCCTGTTTTATGTAAAGCTTCTACACTCTCCACAATTCCACCACCCTTCATGTACCTGCAAACTTACTGATCCACTTTTCCACTACCTCATCCAAGCCATTTATAAAAATCACAAAGAGCAGAGGTCCCTGCAAACACCACAACTCATTGACTTCCAGGCAGAAAATGTTCCATCTACAATTGCCCACTGCCCTCAATGGGCAAGCAATTCTCAAACCACACAGCCAAGTTCTCCTGGATCCCATGCCTCCTGACTTTATGAATGAGCCTAACTCAAGCAATTTTGTCAAAAGCCTTACCAAAATCCATATACCCCACATCCACTGCTTGACATTCGTCAATGTGCTTTGTCACTTCCTCAAGTCAGTGGAGATTTGGCATGACATCTAAAACTTCGACAAACTTCTAGAGATGCATAGTGGAGAGTATATTGACTGACTGCGTTGCAGCCTGGTACAGAAACACCATGGCTTTTGAATGGAAAATCCTACAAAAGGTAGTGAATTTGGACGAGTATATCAGGGTTAAAGCCCCCCCAAAATCTTTGAACACATCTACATGAAATATTGTCATAGGAAAGAAGCATCCATCATCAGAGATCCCCAAAACCCAGGTCATGCTCTCTTCTTATTGCTGCCATCAGGTAGAAGGTGCAACTGCCTCAGGTCTCAGAACACTAGATTCAAGAACAGTTACTACCCCTTAACCATCAGGCTCTTGATTAAAAGGGGATAACTACACTCAGTTGCCCCATCATTGAAATGTTCCTAGAACCAATGATCTCACTTTAAGGACTCTTTATCTCACTATCTCATGTTCTTGTTATGTATTGCTATTTATTTATATTTGCATTTGCAGATTTGTTGTCTTCTGCACTCTGGTTGATCTTTCATTGATCCTGTTATAGTTACTATTCTATAGAGTTGCTGAGTATGCCCACAAGAAAATGAATCTCTGGTTGTATATGGTGACATATATGTACTTTGATAATAAAATTTACTTTGAATTTTGAAGGGAGGGAGGCAGAAGAAAGGAAATTATAGGCCAGTTAGCCTGACTTCAGTGGTTGGAAAAATGTTGGAGACTATTAGCAAGGATGAGGGTTCAAGATACTTGGAGACACATGATAAAACAGGCCAAAATCAGCATGATTTTCTAAAGAGGATATCTTGCCTGACAAATCTCTTGGAATTTTTTGAGGTAATAACAGGCAGGATAGACAAAGGAGTCAGAGCATGCTGTTTATTTGGATTTTCAGAAGGCCTTTGACAAGGTGCCTCACGTGAGGCTGCATAACAAGATTACAGCCCATAGGATTACAGGTACAGTACTAGCATAGTTAGGTGACTGGCAGAAGGCCAAGAGTGAAAATAAAGGGGCCTTCCTGGTTGGCTGCCAGTGACTAGTGGTGTGATGCAGGGTTAGTGTTGGGATGGCTTCTTTTCACATTGCATGTGAATTATTTGGATGATGGAATTGGCTTTGTGGCCAATACGAAGATAGTTGGAGGGGCAGGTAGTATAGTGAAAGTAGGGAGGCTGGAGAAGGACTTGGGGAATGATGGAATGGGATAGAAAATGAAATGGGTGGAATTGGGAAAGAGTAGGGAATGAGAGGGTTTGGAATGGTGAGACAGGGAGCAGGATGGGCTACCCTTGTCCAACTCTACTCAGCTGGGTTCAGATTCCGAATGCTCAGTTGTTGGGAAGCTATTCAGTCTGTCATACATATACAAACTTGTCCCACTGCACTACTCTCTCCTCATAGTTCTATATTTGTTTTCCTTCCAACTATTCGTGCCTCTTAAAAGAGAGAGTACAGGAAGCTAATTGATTCTGCTTCTCATACCCTCTTCAGTGGAGTAGTTCACCATATAACCATCATTTCATAAACTTAATATTTTTGCCAATCACCTTTATTCTAAGTCTCCAAGTTGTTGACACTACCTCCAAAGTGTGTGGCCTCTCTTTACTTCTGATAGCTATACACTTCCATGATACACACCTCTATCAAATCCTCTCACAACTTCCATTCCAAGGAGAACAACTCCAGCTTCTCCCATGTGTCCAATAACTAAAGTCCCTCAGGAATCATTCTAGGTTTCTAAACTCTCTCTAAAGCTCTTTCCATTGGAAGAGTGCTCGGGAATTCAGGGAGACAGAATGAAGGGAACTGGCAGAAGTGACATGCAAGTACTGGCAAACACTAATGAAAGGTGATGATCAAGGCCACAAATTCGTACACTGGCAAACCTGCCCATAAAGATGGTCAACAATTAGAAATGTGATGGCAAGTCCCACGATACTCAAAGAGATGATATTATTCACCCCAGCATGCAGCAAAGCCTGGACAACATTTTGACAACTGCTAAAACACAGTAACATTTGCAGCACAGGTAATGACCACCTACAAATGAAGTTTAATCACACCTTTACATGCAGTCATTCTCATCACTGAGAATCCCACAAATACTGTGGGGATACTACCAACCAGAAACTCAACCAAGTAACCACATAAATACTGTAGACAGCAGCTCTGCTGAGTGATTCATTTCTTGACTCCAGGACCTTTCCACCAGCAACAAAACTGAAGTTGGGAACATAGTGATTTTATGGTAGAGTGGCTCCAAAACAAGCCAAAATTCCTTCCACATCAGCTGCTAATAAAATAACAAACTATAAGTTTTTGTAAAAAAAACAACAAACTGCTGGAGGAACTGAAAGGGTAGAGCAACATCTGTGGGGAGGGAAATTGCTGATGTTTCACGTCAATACCCTGCAACAGGATTGAAGCTGGGATGTGAAGATCACCCAATGTTTGATGGATGAGCTTAAATTCCCTCTCCAGTCAGACTTGATGCAGGGTCCCAACCCAAAATGTCAACAATTCTTTCCCCATCCCCACTACAGGGGCTGCTGAACCCGCTGAGTTTGGTTTTTGTCTCTTGGTGGCAATTTATTTGACATACTGTACAAAACCAAGAATGGAGATACTGAACAAGTCATTCATATGTCGAGAGGGAAAACAATTAAAAATCTAGGTCAATGACATTTTGTCATCAATCCAAAATATTAACACTTTCTCTCCTGAGATGCTAACTGAACTGATGAATATTACTGGCATTCCCTTATTTCACAACACTAGCATCTGCAGTGTTTTTTTCTCTCTCTCTGCTTTATGACTTAAACCTAGTCCATGTTGAGTTACAAAGTCCAGCAGATGGCAGTGTGTGCAGCCTCTCCACCAGTTGTAACTAGGTTTGAACACCAACAGGCTGTGCAGAGAAATTTACTAATTCTTCTTAATTTCAAAATAAACTTTATTCATAATAAAAATGTATACAAAGAATAAATCATTCAAAACATTTACATTTCTGATCAATGCATTCAGTAATGCATTGGACAAGGGAGAGCCAGTGGATGTAGTGTACCTGGACTTCCAGAAAGCTTTTGATAAAGTCCCACATAGGAGATTAGTGCACATGGTATTGGGGGCAGAGTACTGACATGAATTGAAAATTGGCTGGCTGATAGGAAACAAGGAGTAGTGATTAACGGGTCCCTTTTGGAATGGCAGGCTGTGACCAGTGGGGTACCGCAAGGTTCGGTGCTGGGACCGCAGCTGTTTACAATATACATTAATGATTTAGATGCAGGGATTAAAAGTAACATTAGCAAATTTGCTGATGACACAAAGCTGGGTGGCAGGAGGATGTTATGAGGATGCAGGGTGACTTGGACAGGTTGGGTGAGTGGGCAAATGTGTGGCAGATGCAGTTTTATGTGGATAAATGTGAGGTTATCCACTTTGGTGGCAAGAACAGGAAGGCAGATTACTATCTAAATGGAGTCAAGTTAGGAAAAGGGGAATTACAACGAGATCTAGGTGTTCTTGTACATCAGTCAATGAAAGCAAGCATGCAGGTACAGCAGGCAGTGAAGAAAGCTAATGGCATGCTGGCTTTTATAACAAGAGGAATTGAGTATAGTAGCAAAGAGGTCCTTCTACAGCTGTACAGGGCCCTGGAGTACTGTGTGCAGTTTTGGTCTCCAAATTTGAGGAAGGACATTCTTGCTATTGAGGGAGTGCAGCGTAGGTTCACAAGGTTAATTCCCAGAATGGCGGGACTGTCATATGTTGAAAGATTGAAGTGACTGGGCTTGTATACTCTAGAATTTAGAAGGATGAGAGGGGATCTGATTGAAACATATAAGATTATTAAGGGATTGGACACACTGGAGGCAGGAAGCATGTTCCTGCTGATGGGTGAGTCCAGAACTAGAGGCCACAGTTTAAGAATAAGGGGTAGGCCATTTAGAACAGAGATGCGGAAAAACTTTTTCACCCAGAGAGTGGTGGATATGTGGAATTCTCTGCCCCAGAAGGCAATTCTCTGGATGCATTCAAGAGAGTTAGATAGAGCTCTTATAGATAGTGGGGTCAAGGGATATGGGGAGAGGGCAGGAACGGGGTACTGATTGTGTATGATCAGCCATGATCACAGTGAGTGGTGGTGCTGGCTAGAAGGGCCAAATGGCCTACTCCTGCACCTACTGTCTATTGTAATACATGCTTAAAATATACCCATATCATCTTTGCCACTCATGTGGCCTCTAGGATGTTACAGCATTTCAATATTGCATTAAGGGGCTTTCCCACCTGTCCAAGCCCCTCCATGTCCAATAGCAGAAGGGGCCGAGACAGAACTTGCACTGAGCTTCAGTGCATCTCTCAGCATGTATTCCTGCAGCATTCCCTTATAGACATCTTGTAGGACTAGAAGAACAGCAAGTTACAAGATGACCAAAGAGCATCTTTCACGCAGAGTTGACGTCCACATCTGTGTACATTCTTGGGAATAACACCTAGATCAGGGAGTCCTATCATTCAGCTCCTCATCTTTCTCAATACACCCATCGCAAAGACAGTCTTTAAAGAGGTGGGTGACCGTCCGTCACATAGGCAACGTAGTTATCCTCGGGATAACACACATTGAGAGTGATACCGAGCAGGAGAGATCTGATTGGGAACATCTCTTTTCACTGCCAGTCAAGTGACGTCTTGGTGCTTGTTGGTGACTTTTGATGATGAGGCATTCTGCCAGATCAGTCTACTCAGGGTATCACCCCCTGTCCTGCAATATCTCCAGGAAATTCTGTACTGACCACTGCTTGATAGACTTGTGGTCAAAGGTATTGGGCTGGCAGAACTTTTCCACAAAGGACAGGTAGTGTGGCAATGTGCAGCTGATCAGGGCATTATGTGGCAAAAGGGTCAAGCCCATCCTTCACCACACTCAGGATAGATAGAACCTGCATAGTTACACTTGGTCCTCCCTTATTTGGTTTCTACACACAACCACACACAAACGTGATCATTGGGAAGAGGGTGACATCAGGTACACTTCTCCCTTGTTGTCCAGGGACATGTACATCGCAGCCTATTGGACACATTCCATCTTGGATTCCAGACACTCCGGGTAATTTCTAAACCAGAAGGGAGGACGGACCACACCTGCGCCAAGTACAACACTATTGAAAGTAATGCAGCTGATGACCAAGTTCTTCCCAGTTATTAAGAGGGAACACCATTCCCACAGTCCCAATTTCTGTTCAACCTTTCTAATCCACAACAAATTCTTGTTACGTGCATCAGCCCATCTAAACCAGATCCCCAACACCATCAGGCAATTAGACCAGACACCAAAGAGATCACTGGATTGGTTGGGTCCATTTCCAAAGGACATGACCTCAATATGTGCTGTTGACTCCAGCCCGACACTAATTCAAAATGGTCGCAGATGCCAAACGATCTACGAACTCATCTTGGATCCAAGTAGAAGATTCCACCATTGTCCACATTACTTGGCAACATCACTCCTCTTAAGCTTTCATTCTCTCACAGAGTTCTATGAAACACATAAACAGGATGGGGTAGGTGGCCAACCCTGCCCGACTCCAGACAAGATGAGAAATGCTATCATAGATTCTGACATGCTGCCAGCCAGAAGCATGGAACTGTACACTTTGCAGGTCTGGCCCATCAGTCCCACAGAGCTGAGCACAACTCAAGACAGTTGGCCATCATTTCTGGGAGTTTTATTCAAATTTAAAAAATGGATGGACTAGGTCAGCTCCTTCAGACTCTCCCACTTGCTGTTATCTAAAATCTCTGTGATAAAGAACAGAAGGTTCTGGGAGGCTGTGCTACCTGTGGCCTTTATGTTGTACAGACTAGCACAGAATGATCTGCAGCTCCTCACGAGTCTCAGTGAGGTTGTTACTGAGTCACCCTCTTCCGTAAGGCTGTGGATCACAGAGCTCCCGCTCTGAAACTTCTGGAGAAATCCTGAGAATGTCCCATCCTGCTCCAGAGTAGACACCAGATTGGAAAATAATATTGGAGGATTCAGAGGCAAAGAGATAGACTTACCAGATCATAACCTGCCCATGAAAATGACTTCCTTCTTATAAAGATATGAAAAGAATTTATATCTAGCAATAATTAAGCAGGGTGCATATGGAAATCAACCCTTTTAGACTGAGAATAGCCTTAAATAAGAAAAAAACTGGGTATGCTGGCAATCATTCTACAAAAAGAAACATGTCAATGCTCAGCAGGTCAAGCAGCACTTATGGAAAAGGTTGTGGAAGAAGAAAGAGGCAACAATTATGAAAATTCTCAGCAGAGCAGATAAAATGAGATGAACAAACAGGCAGATGGAAGTATAGTTGGGATTTCCATGGGCTTGTAATCTATGATAGTCATTAACCTGTCCCATGTGTTCAAACATAAAAATGTATAGCACATCAGGCACTTCAGCCCACAATGTTGTTCTTGGAGATTCTGGTATAGATAAACAAACATCTAAATAAACTAGTAATAAAAAAAAACAAGAAAATCTGCAGATGTTGGAAATCTGAATAAATCACACAAAATGCTGGAGGAGCTCAGCAGCCAGGCAGCAGCTATGGAATGAGTAAATAATGTTTTGGACTGAGACCCTTCATCAGGACCGGAAATGAAATGACTAACTAATCCCTTCTGCCTACAGAATACCCATATCCCTTCGTTTTCTGCACATTCATGTGCCTGAGAGCTTTTTAAAACCTCTAACATATTTGCCTCCATTACCAGCTCTGCAGCACATTCCAGACACCTTCCACTCTCCACGTAAATAAGTTTATCCCACACACCTCCTTTCAACTCACCCTCCCCCCCCCCCACTTTAAATGTATTCCCTCTAGTATCAGACATTTTGACCCTAGGGAAAAGTCACCATGTATCTCCTCCATGTGACTATTGTAAACTTCTATAGGTCTCACTTCAGCCTCTTCTACTCCAGAGAAAACAACCCAAACTTGTCCAGCCTCTCCTTATGGAACATGTCCTCCAATCCAAATGGAGGCAGAGACCCAGAGAGGGAAGTGTCAGAGATACTAAACCCGGAAAATCTCTGCAGATGATACTCAAAGTGGACATGTGCACCTATGCACATGGTGAGGGCAATGGGGGCGAGAGTGCTGAGGTCACACAACAGGCTACATATTCAATTTATTTCAAGTCAACTTTTAACTCTGTATCTGTACACGGTACTCTTTGTATGCACAAAGCTTCCAAAGAATAAATGGAATCCAAACACTGTGAAAACAAAACAATAAAAATTTGTTTCTTTTATTAAAAAGCTTTCACCGTGTAAATCACACCAAAATCAGGCATGTCAGGGAACCATCTGCTTGGTGACACACACCGCTCCTTAAATTGCAACTCATGGCAATAGTTTTATACTGTGAAAAAATTTGTTAAAAAACACACAGCCCTCCCCTGCCCCGCGTGATACAAACTCATACACATAAAAACTGCAAATACAATTTACAAGTGTTTTTCTCATCTTCTCTGTAATACATAAATACTGAATAAACACCTATAAAAATAAACTCTCTCTTTCAAGGCATTTTATAAAAAGTAGTGGCCGCTTCCTATGAAAACGCCTCCCTTCATAGCACCAAAAAAGCAGCAGCTTGCAATGGGGCCAATCACTGAAGGAGCCAAGAAAGGCAGGGAAAGTCAGGTGCCAGGAACAGGTCAGTGGCCATGGTTTCAAGGCTGGTATCTTGGGCAGTGGGTGCACAGAAGCAGATTACCCCACAAGCACGTCGTGTTGGGATGGGGGAATGCCAGAGTTGCTGCTCAGCAGCCCAGTCATCAAGAGTCAGCCTTACCCCTCCCTTTCAACTGCATGATGAATGATCCCTCCCAGGCTACAAGCTTCACAGTAGCAGCAACTTTCCTGCCCACCATATTGATCAGCTTATCAGTTCATTCAACAAATTATGATACAAGTAGCAGGGGACTTCCAGGATCACCAATCCTCCAAACACAGATACAAATCATGATCAAAATCTCATGCAGCGAGAGGTCTGTGCAAGTGCCTACTCTTTTATCCCAGGCAAAGACCAACCCAGGGTCTTCCCTCTCACAGGGGCCTGAATGAGACTTTAGAACACTAAATTATAATTCTACATCCAATAGCTGGGACACCAAGGACAAGCAGACTATAAGCTAGACTTCTTGCACTCAACTTTATAGCCAGCCTTGTTCCTGTCCTGCTCAAAAGAGGAAATGCAACTAATCTTAACACTACTCCTTAAAGTGGGTGGAGTGAAACACAACCAATACTGATCCTGCCTTTGCCCAAATGAGCACAAACTGCAACCAATCCCATTGTTGCTCTCTTCTCATGGAGGGGGATTTAGAACATCAAATATTACAGCACAAGAGAGTAGGGGGGAGGATTTAGAATATCAAATGATACAGTACAAGGGTAGGCTATTCAGCCCCTAATTAAGCTAATGATGCTTAATTACATCAATTCCTTCTGGCTGCAGATGATCTACACCCCTACACTCTCTGCACATTCCTGTGCTTATCTAAGAGCCTCTTAAAGGCCTCGATCATATCTGTGTCCAACAGCAGACCTGGTAGCCTGCTCCAAGCACCATCATTTGCTGTGGTAAAAAATACCTGCCCCGCACATCTCCTTGGAACTTACCCCCCCCACCTCACCTTAAATTCATGCCCTCTATATTAGACATTATGACCCTGGGGAAAAAGTTATCAGCTGTTTATCTGTGCCTCTCATAATCTTATAAACTTCTATCAGCCTTCATTGTTCCAGAGAAAACCAAGTTTGTCCAACCTTGCCTTATAGCACCTGCTCTCTAATCCAGGTAGCATCCTGGTAAACCTCTTCTGCATCCTCTTCAAAGCCATTACATTCTTCTTATAATGGAGCAACCTGAACTGAATTAAATACTCCTGACTTGAACTTAATAATTTCAGTGATGAAGGAAAGCATGCTATATGCCTTCTTTATGCCCTATTACCTTGTGCAGCCACTTTCAGGGAGCTATGGACTAGAACCCCAAGATGCCCCTATACATCTGAGTAGCCAATCTCATTTACCTGACTGTTGTTGGGTGTGGGGGAGATGGGAAGGCTTGTATCCAATTTGGATCCTACCCCTATCTTGCAATGGGGATACGCAGCCAATCTGATCAATGCTGCCGTACTGTGTGCTTGGCTGCTTCTTCCAGCTGGGTTTCAGTCACTGGAAACCACCAGCAGCAGTAAGTGCCTTATTTACACACCTCTGCTGCAAGGATGAGACCATTGACCCTGTTTCCCGTCTGTCCCCCCCACCAAATGGCCACTCCAATAGGTCAACCAATTTAATACAAATTACCAATCAAAATTCACATAATTTCAATTAAAAGCATATTCTAAATACTTCTGTGTGTGTGGGTATGTATACATGAGCACACGTGTGCATATGTGTATATTATATGTGTGTATTTCATATACACATATATATATAAAATACACAGAAACATACATATATTATACACACACATAGATCCCTCCAACAATTTTATTTTCAGTACAAATATAACAACAAAATAATTGTTGAGAGAGAATTGTGGAAACTTCAGTGCCCATATTCTGCAAAGTTAAACTGTAGCCCAGAGGGCAGGCACCAAAAATCCAAGAGAACCAGACAGATCCAGGCCTGGACACAGTCCCCACCCAGCCACATTCAAAATCTGTAGCTAAAAGCTGAGTTGCCACAAAACTAGACACATCTGCAACAAAGTTTTGTCAGAAGACTTTGTCCCTCCAAGGAGCAGGGAGAGGAGTGAGGTTGTATTTACACGGCCTTCACAACAGTGTGAATCTTTGGCTGAAGCCTGATGTGGGTCCACAGCGTGCAAATCGCTTTCAATTATGAAAAAAGATAAACCTCAGGCAGTCAATAATTTCACATTGATTTAGAAAAAAGCTCCATTCATTCTTTCTGAATAAAGCAGGGCTGAGGGAAGCAAAAATAAATAAATATAGCAGGCAGTTTCTAGTTTAAATAGATGGTGCTCCTCTTGGGTCCTTGCCAGCAGTCGTCAGTCATTCTGGGCCAGCTTGTTGTTGTGTGTGGTCTCCAGGCTGCTCACCTGAAGCTCTGTCAGACTACCAGTGCTGGATTGTTGGCCAATCACTGTCATCTGTGGGGGGAAAGAAAGAGGACAGCAGTCGGTTCCTGGTTTGACATCAGGCAACACTCTTCCCTCTCAGGGGTCTGAGCCCTGAGATGAGGTAACACTCCCTCCACCGACACCTTCCTTCAAATCTGGCCTCAGAGTCACCCGACACCCACCAGGACCCAGGCCAGAGCTCACTCAGCCACCCCACCCCCAACTCCATCGGGTCTGAGTCCTGGGATCAGCTAACATCCACCCACCCAGTTCCAGGCCCATGGATCACCCAGCAACTAACTACCCCCAGCTCCAGCAGATTCAGGTTCTGGGATCACACAACTATCCCTCCCATTAACCCTGTGCTCTCCTCCTACCCCAACCTTCTCTAGTGAAGCCTGGGATCACCCCGCCCCTTTACGACTGGGATCCACCGGTAACTGTTTTGGTTTTTCACTGCTGCTAGTTCTCACCCTGGGCTCTGTCCCCATTCTGTGACCCAGTACTGTCAGACATGATCAGCCTGTGTGTGCAATGTAAATGGTTCCCTGACTCTCTGGGATGGGAGACTTTTCAGTTTAACAATTGCCATTCACTAATATTTCAGCCCAGAAACTAGTAGTAGCACTGGCCATTTGTGTTTCTCTGGCCAGCTACTGGCCGTCACTGTCAGCTGGTAACAAGACACCTAAATGGAGAATAACACCTCCAAACCTTCTTTCAGGATGACAGCACGAGTGTGAGAGTGTTAACGAGGGAGAGCCCACCCTTGCTCCCCGCGGATGGCTGTCCGTGTGCAACGTACCTGGTGGAGCTGGACAGCTGACAGTGGGATTTGGACAGTGCCCGTGGGAGCAGTCAACACAACCTGAGGTACACCACCTGCAAGAGACAGCAAGCAGCAAACACACCCAGTCAGGGCACATCATCCTTGTACCTCGAGTCCCAGTACCAGACCAACTCCCAACTCTGACGATCGCCACCTCTAATTTCCCACTTCACCAGAGCCTAAACTCACTCCCTTCATCTATATCTGAGACTCTCATCGAAATAAACAGTGCCCAATTCTTCCTCCGCTAGATTTCATAACACAGACCAAACATGTTCAAATCTTCCTTCCCTGTCACCAAGCCCACTCTCACATCCTGTCCACTTCTTACTTATCTTAGACTGCTAAACTGAGTATCCAACTCAGTAATAACCCTCACCAACTACATCACTACCACAACTGTCAGCACACTTCACAAAATACCACTGTGGACCAACGGACAGAGAGTCAGACCACTGACCAGCACAGTTAGACAGCTGCTGAGAAACGACCCCAGTGGCCCCTCCCCAATGTTGTTAATTCTAGCCACACCAGTTCAATTAAAGGACAATTAATGTAGTGGTCACCAACAAATCAACAAGTTCCCTTTGTGTGGTGTCCAGGTAGAAGGGCAGCTGGTTGCTGCCACATCCAGTCTGAGGAGTAATTGTTAATATCATTCCTGAACTATTCTTCATTTTAGTAATAGATTCAGACTTTTCAAGGTCAAGTCCACAGCAATCGCCAATTTGTCTGCTGTCTTCCTGTTTTTAACTGAGTTGGTGTCCTATGCCTGACCCTCCATTTGTGGTCAGACCTCCTGTGCACATGGACCTGACCTCTCACCTTCCTTCTGACGTACTGCACATGGACCTGACCTCTCACCTTCCTTCTGACGTACTGCACATGGACCTGACCTCTCACCTTCCTTCTGACGTACTGCACATGGACCTGACCTCTCACCTTCCTTCTGACGTACTGCACATGGACCTGACCTCTCACCTTCCTTCTGACGTACTGCACATGGACCTGACCTCTCACCTTCCTTCTGACGTACTGCACATGGACCTGACCTCTCACCTTCCTTCTGACGTACTGCACATGGACCTGACCTCTCACCTTCCTTCTGACATCCTGAACATAGACCTAACCTCTCACCTTCCTTCCAACATCTGCACATATGCCTAACATAGTCTCAGGTTGATAAGCTGTGCATGGGCCTGATCGTTCACCTTCAGCCTGGCATCTTTGCATTATCCCAAACTTTTACCTTCTGTCAGACATCTGTCCATCAAATGGCAGCCCTTCCCCAACTACATCCGTCAGGGACACACCACCTGTAAGTCCCTCTCACCCAGGCAAAGCTGGTAGAGCCATTCACTCACGGCTCCAACTATCTGCACTTGATCCCAACCTCCAGTTCTGCCCATGTGGAGATCACACATTTTCCCATCCGGATTTCCTCCAACGTCCCAAAGGTGCACATGTCAGCAAGTTAACTGGCTTTTGTAAATTGCCCCCTCACTATGCAGGTAAGTGGCAGAATTTGGAAGGGGAAAATTACTTTGGAAATGGAGTTCCGATGTGATCAGGTTAGACTTGGCAAGTGGAAATACCCCCATTCTGTCTTGTGAGGAAATACTGAATTTACAAACATCATTTAGAAACACATCAGTGTATTGGTCAATATAACTGGATCAAAACCCTGGCAATGTCTCCCAAACAGTTCTGTGGGAGCGTCGTCACCACAGGGATTGCAATAGTTTGAGAAGGTGGCTCAACCTTACCTTCTCAAGCCTAATTAGGGATGGTCTGTAAATGCTGGTTTTACCAATCATGTCCAGATCCCAAAAAATGAATAAATTAAAATAATAACTGCATTGGCAGGAGCATCTGAACCCAAACTACAGGGATAACATTGTCAACAGAGGCAGAACCATCACAGTAAGTCCTCTCTACTCGACACCGCCACCTCTCGGACCACCTTACCCTGCTCCTGCATCTGGCTGTGCGATACTTGCATCCCCGAAGATGGCTGCGAAAAGGCATTGAGAACAGCAAGTCCGTCCGACAGGCTGGGGCTGGACGTGTACATAACCGTACCGTGGGGACTCGGGTACATCACATGACTGGCCATTGAAGTGGGTGCAGATGAAGTGACGATTGTTGCTGGCAGCGTCACTGATGGAACAAGAGTGAACGGAAATGATCACGGACTCGTAATTCAGAAAGAAGGGCTGGGGCAGGGGTGGGGGGGAAGGGGTGCAGGGTTGGGAGAGGGTGTGGTAGCTGGACAGTAGAGAATGCAGGAGGGCTGGGAAGACAGCGAGGGCAAGTATGTTAGAAGGGGGGAATGGAGAAGGGATAGGGTTGAAAGTGTGGGGAGAGGAGTAACAGCAGGTGGGAGAATGGAGGGAGTAACAATGGGAAGAATGGCAGTGTGCGATGGAGTAGACAGCTTGGGGGAGGTGAGCAGATTTTCAGGAAGGAGGATAGGAAAGGTGTGTTGGGCCCAGGGGCAGAGAGCATGAAGGGAGTGGGAGAGGGAATATGGGTTTAGTCAAAGTCTATATTTGCGGGGTGTTGGGACAGCAAAGAGAAGGTGCAGGCAGCAGTCCTTACTTGTCCCGCTCGTTGAGGCCTGAGAGATCTCGGAGTTGCTGTCACTGATGGTGGCCGTGTGCTGTGTTGACTGATGCACACTGACCTGTGCCGGCGACTGGTGCAGCTGGATCGTCTGCAAGGGGACCTGCTGGGCCATGGCACCTCCTAGGCAGAGAAAAAGGCAGCTGAGCAGCCATCAGGAATGACACCTCCTCCCAGGCATGGCCTGTCCCCAAGAGGGCACGTAGCCTGGGATGATGCACTCCTAAACTCCATGGCTTTTCACTCCATCCTCCGTCACACATCAACACAACAGGAAAGCAGAAGCGCTGACAGGCACAAACTGCACAAGTCCGACGCACGAACTCACACCACACTCCTTACGTACCCCACATGCCCCCTGGATATGCACTCCGTTCAGACTCTGTACACCCTTCCATTGCACAGTATATGTCCTGCACTTGCACAACATATCAGCTAAACCTTTCTTATCTATGCACAATCAACATCTCTTCTGCTGTTCAAAGCTCACATGCCTTTAGAATTGTAAAGTGAAACCACAGAGGGGTGAGTTCCTCCTGAGCCTGAGCCTGTCTGATAAGTTCGTGGCCTAAGGTAGAAGATGAGTTATTAACTTCAAACTTTCTGCACAATTACTCAAAGAATTGATCTGCATGTGCAAGTACTGAGAGCTGTATAACTCATCTCCTTCTCCCTTACTTATCAATCACCCCTGCTGTGGACCACTTCTACAAAGAAGGGATCCGTATGCTCCACGACCGCTGGACTAATTGTGTAAATGTAGGAGGGGACTATGTTGAAAAATAAATGTGCTAGGTTTTCTAAAATTCACGCCTTCAACCTTAGGTCATGAACTTATCAATCACCCCTCAAATAATTGCTTTCAGAAACATTCTCTCAGTTCCCTCAGATCTGCTAGTCACTTACCTTCAACCTGTGCACTTAGCATTTCAACCCAGCCACTGAAAATAGCCTCTCTGTACCCTAAATCAGGGACTTTCAACCTTTTTTATGCCATGGATCAATGCCATTAAGCAAGGAATGCAAGTACCCCACTGCTCTAAATGAATCCTCCATGATCTTAAATACTTCAATCAAAACTGTCAGGTGTTTCCTCGAGAACAAAACTCTCAGTCTCCGGGCAAGGAGTGCACACCTGGCCTGGCTTTGCTGCCTGTATAAAATCACCAAGAACACAGAATGGGTCAATGGTTGCAGTCTGATTTTGCAGTATTGGGGGAATCAAAGACTAGAGGTTACAGATTTAAAGTGAGAAGGAAGAGATTTAACAGGGATCAGAGGAACAATTATTTCACTTATAGGGTGGTCAGTGTCTGGAATGAACTACCAGAAGAAGTGGTTGTTGCAGGTACATTAATAATTTATATAGGTACATGTATAGGAAAAGTTTAAATGGATACAGGATAAATACAGGTAAATGGGACATGCTTAGAGGGGAATTTTGGACGAGATGGGCCTAAGGGCCTGTTTTCATGCAGTGTGACAATGATTGTGGCCCTTCCATTCCCACAGGCACAGAAACGGGCCTTCAGCCCATCGAGCACCTGTCTGCACAAATGACATTTCCCTACACGAGGCCCACTGCTGTGGTGGAACATGAAACAGCGAGTCTCTGCCCAAACCACTCCCTCAAGCAGCGAATTCCAGGTATTAACTGCCCTCAGATGTAACAAAAATTTCTTCAAATCTTTTCCAAACCCCCTCTGTCAACTGGTTTTAATTTCCTCGGCACCAGGCTCATCTGCCCTAACTGTATCACTCGTAACTTTCAGCTCGCCATCAGGTCACCCCCACCCGAGCCTCTTCCACCACAAAAGAAAACAAACCCAGTCTCTCATGACCGACTGAACCATTCCATGCCAGGCCACACACTGGTGAATCTCCTCTGCGTCCTCTCCACTCCAATTACATCCTCCCTGCAGCTGTGGGCTGAGGTTTCAGAGGAGCAGTGGCATTTCTGACACTGCCTGACTCATGATTCCAGACTGCAGTTAAACTCAGTGCCCGAGGGAGGGGTTTGAACCCAATGTCTGGATGTTCAATGTCTGCAGGAATCAGGACGCTCCTTTCTGACAAACAGACACAGGGTCCCTGACTCGAAACGTTGACTGCTCCTCTCTCCGTGAATGCTGACTGGCCATTTCCAGTATTTTGTTTTTATGCCGAGCCCAGTGGTGCCTTCTCATTGTACCAGGCTCCCGCTCCTGACTCGAGCAAATAAACGAGGCTGACACTCCCGTGCAGTGCTACCCAGTTGAAGATGCCGTTTCTCATGCCAAATAAAAATCCAAGCCCAGCATGCCTGGTTGCTTGACTCTGCTCTGTGGAGACTGGGAGAGTCAGCTCTGGGTCCAGTCCCTGAGATTCCAGCAGTCAGCACCTGTCAGAGACATCACACTAGAATCTTGCCGTGCAAATACAGCACCGTGTATTACAACAGGACTGTGTAACTCAAGCACAAGAATGCAGTGGTAAAAATGGAAATTCTTCCTTCGGGCAGCTGGTCGAGGGGGAGTGGGCACTAAAGGAGGTGATACTCTATTCAGAGGGAGGCCCCACTATCAAACAGGAGGCAGGGAGTCACAGGCTGATGTGTGCAGAGGCCTCAGTGTTCACACGGTACAGGACTCTGCTGGGCAGGGCCAGGACTCCATGGTGGGACAGGCCTGAGATTCTCTTCACTGCTCCCATCCACTCCCTGACCTAGCTCAGCCCCACGTCCCTCCCGCTGCCCACTTGGGAACAACACTCGCCTGCGATGGAGACAATCTGACCGCCTGCGGACGCCGGGAGGCGAAAGACCGTCTGCTGTCCTGGCTGCGACTGACCGCTCATCATCTGACCCTGCTGACCCGGGATGGTCAGTGAGTGTTGCTGCAACTGACCGATCGGGATGGAGGGCGTCCCTGGCAGTGACGTGCCTGTCAGAGGGAAAACAGACAGTGAACCGAGCAGCTAAGAAGGCAGCTCAGCTGGGGGCAGGCAGGGGGAGGGGCACAGGGCCACACTGTTAGTGAGGGGGTGTTTGGCGCTGAGGGAGGGGGGGTATAATCACTCCCCAATCCCTACAACTTTACTGAGGGAACCTACAACCACTGCAGCTGAGGAACTGGGTTACTAACAGATCCCAAACCAGGAGATCAAGCACAGCTTGGTATGGCAATTCATAGAACACTACAGCACAGCACAGTCCCAACAGTTCACGATATGGTGACAACTATTTAAAATACTCCGAGATCAATCTAACACTTCCCTCCTATGTACCCTTCCATCTTTCTATCATCGATGAGCGTACCTAACAGTTTCTTAGAAGTCCCTAATTTATCCAGGAATGCAATCAGGTGCAGGGGGTAGTGGACGACAGCCTGGCCCATCCCAGCCACTGTCCTCCTGCCCCACTATCGACAAAAAGCCCTGGCTCAAGGCAGCAGCTATCATCACGGATCCCCCAACCTGATTCACGTCCTCTTCCCTCAGCTACCATCAGACAGGAGGTACAGAAGCCTGAAGTCCCACACCACCACAGAGAAACAGCTACTTCCATGCAATCGTTCACAACCGTAACCCTACCTCTGCAATGGAACACTCGATCACCTGATGCACTACCAAGGACTTGTCTCTGATTGTCTTTACTTCTACAGCAAATCATTCATGATGGAAAATTGAGAAGCTGTAGGGAAAGGGGAGGGAATGTGAACTAATCTCCATCAGTAGAGGAAAACCTCTGGGCAAACCGATCAGAACACTGACTCTGGGCAATTCAAGGAGTGTTAAAGTAAGTGGCTGCAAAGTTATGGACTAAAAGCCTCTTAAACATTGTATATCTGATTTTATCACCTCCCCTAGCAGTCCATTCCAGGCACCTAACATTCATTATACAAAATCTTGCTTTCTACATCATTTTTAAACTTCTTACTGTAAACTTATGTCCTCTGGTATTTGATGTTCCCACACTAGGAAAGGACTCTGTCTATCTACCCGGTCTATGTCTCTCATAAATTTGAGGTCTCCCCTCACCCTCCAGTGCTCCAGAGAAAACAATTCAAGTTTGTCCAGTCTCTTGGCGCTAACACACTCCAATCCAAGCAACATGCTGGAGAGCTTCCTCACACCCTCTTTAACTTCTCATCCTTTTGATAGTGGTGATTACAATGACCTACGATGCTCCGAATGACAACTGACCGAAGTTTCACTCATCTGCAACTTGACTTCCCAGCTCAGAGCTCTGACCAACGAAGACCAGTACATGATATGCCTTCTTTATCGCCCTATCCACTGGAGTCGTCACCTTCAGGGAGCTATGGACTTGAATCACATCAGTGCTCCTAATAGTCCCAACTATTTACTGTAAACTTTCCTGTGTTTGACCTCCCCAAGTCCAACACCTCACATCTGTATGGATTAAACTCCTTCCAGTTCTCCACCCATGGGGGGGAAGACGGTGGGGGGGGGGGGAGAGGGGGGAGAAGGGGAGTGGGCTTACTTGACCCTCACTGACATCCATACATCCACGCCACACTGTCCGACCCACAGCACCAGCTCCAACAGCCTCCCTCCCCCATTCCACAGTCACAATCAACATGCACGCTGCCCTGGCACCCCCCCAGCCCACCCTTCGCTGCTCTCAACCTTCCCTTGTGCCCACAGGGTGCACACCCCATCCACCATGCTCAGCACTACAGGCTGCCAGCCCTGAGCCACCCTGCCCGTCGTTCACACCCACCTGACATGAGAGTGAACCCGCTGGGGATCTGCACCATGCTGCCAGAGGTGCCGGTGACGGCTGGTTTGAAGACGGTGCCATTGCTGTTGGTGATGGCGGTAACTGGAGCCAGATAGTTGGTGATGGGGAAGCTGTGGCCAGTGCTAACCTGCAGGTTGGTAGAGGTGTTGGAGGCCAACTGGTTGACTCCCTTTGACCCGGGAACGTTGGTCACAGTGAAGGTGGTTGGCTTCAGACTGTCCTGAGGGAGAAAGAGCAGAGTTAGTGTTGACCTGGGGAGAGACAGAGAAGCACAAACTAGGGAGGGAGGAAGAGTTTACCCCAGGGGCAGTCTGTCACGCTGCAGCTAGGGTACAGAGCATTGTTCTGACTCACACAACCCCACCAACACACACACCATGGCTCTTTGCCACCCAATGTCCCAAATCCCCCCACAACACAGAGTGTGGACCCCCATGCAAGGTACAACATGGTGATACCCCAGAACAAAGCCAGTCCAGAGTCGTAAACACCTGCTGCACCCATAACACCCATGGGTGCTCGATGTTGTGCATCAATATCCTCAAGATCCGCACACACAGTAGCCATGAGTACCATGGGTAGCCCTGTAACCATGTGATACAGGTGCGCATTCCCCTCTCCCCAATACTGGAAGAAAGGGCACTGTCTCCGTCATCAGCATTACCCAGAGCCCATCTCCGTACAACCAGGGGCAGAGGAACAATTATCCTCCCATCCATTTACAAAGTATCACTTAGTGCAGTTTAATCAAACACAGAGACAGGAATCTTTTATATCCTTACATATCAATGCCAAATGAACCATGGTTTTGAATTGGCTGCTCAGAGCTGCAGTTAAGTGATGTATGTGAAAGTTCTCAGTAAACCATTGACAAAGCACCTCAGAATCACAACACCGTACTTGAAACAGGAAAATGCTGGAAACATTCAGCAGATGAGAACACTGATGCACCATCAATAACTCTCTGAGACGTGAGGCGAGATATCGGCTCTTATCGACTGGAAGAAAGAACAAGCAGCAATTGACCACCATGCTACATCCTGAAGACTGAGAGGCCGGGCTCAAGCCTCAATCGCCTTTATACAGGGGTCTGTGGGAGGAGCCACAGGAGCAGTCAGCAGGGGGTGTGTCCAGACAGGTATATGTAGTTCACCACAAACACATTGCCTGTTTCTCTTTCCAGACACTAGCTGGCCAGCTGCAAGGTGACAGCAGCTCCTGCTTTAATTTCGGGTTCCCAGCATCTGCACATTGTTTTTTTTAAACTGCCTGGCACATGGACCGCCACGACCACGCGCGTACAATTGGTGGGCATGGACAGACTCATTTGTTTTTAAAAATTATATTTTTAGGTTCATAAGGCTGGTTTTGGGGATATAGAGGGGAGTTACGGGTCAGTTTGAGGTTTAGGAACAGGAATAGATGTCAGGCCAGAGTCTCTACTCCACGGTTGAATACCAACAACGCCAAGGTGGGACATCCATGGTCGAAGGTCAGATGTCAGCCCAGCAGAGAGTGAACGTTAAAGGATTATGTATGTGTATGACAGCCCGGGACCAAGGCAGATTCTGCTCTTTGCACACATAACATTCCACATTATTTTCCCAGCGGCGGAGTAACTGTACGATTTCCACGTCTGGAAAGGTCCAGATGTAAGAGGCTAGGCTTTTCTACCCATAGAGCAATCTCTCTCTTGTGAATAGGACAAGTAGCTCAATAATGTAGATTCAAATACATGCACGTGCGCACACACACACACACACACACACACACACACACACACAGACACCACCCCCCCCCACCCGTATCTCAGACTACAGGTTGACGGCCTTGCCTCTGGATAAATAATGGGTGGAGAACGCGTAACTGAGGGGCAGGTCAAGGCCAAACGCCTCCTTTGGCCACTGTTCCTCCTGTGTCAGATTATCCTGGCATTGACAGTTGGAGCAGCGGTCCTTCAGTTCAGCGAAGGCCAGTCTGGGCCTGACGGGAGCACAGTGGTCAGTTGGTTAATCAGTAACAAAGTGCCTTGGAAAAGCAAGTGATCAGTAGGTTGGTCAGGGCTGTGTCCAGGGTAGACAGGGGCATTAGGGCAGTGCTGAGCAACCCTGTCCAGCAAACTGAAACGGTGTTTGGTTCTGACCCTCCCCCAGGATACCAGGATCCCGGGCAGCTGTGGGCTGGTACTCCAGAACACTTTTGGCGGTTTGGGGGGGGGGGGGGGGGGATGAGAAAAATCACCTGTTCAATATGAAAGCAGACAGAGGAATTAATGCTTCCAGTGGGAAGTTCCAGCACAACAGATCCAGGCCTGTCAGCAGCATCATCAGGAAGCAATTACTGAGAAAGGAGAGAATCTGGAACCTTCCACCACTCCCCCTACCCCCCACTGAGAAAGGGTGTCAGGTTATATTGAGCCCTGAAGGTGTATGGAGCAGGGTACCAACACCCAGGGCCAGTCACCAACAGGGCAAGGTTGCTGAACGATGCCTGCTCCACACCGTAGGGACCGGGTAGGAGCTGACATTTGGATGGAACAGCTAGATTAGAGTCAATCGTTCACCTAAAAGAGAAATGGAAAACTACATCTGCCTGGCACTTTTCTCAGCTTCAAAACACGACTGGGCAACAGATGGGATTCCTCATCACAGAGTAATCTGGTGTGGGATGGGACCTGACTGCATGGTGCCAACACAGTTGGTCTACTCAAATCACCTCCTAGACAGCAAGGAGACTCACAAGCCACAGTGTTCCCCTCAGACATTCACCCGGATGCAGATACAAGCCGCCCTACAAGATCCCACACACCCTGGCTGGTCAAATGAGATGCGGGGCTAGGCCAGGGGGAAGATTACCCGGACTTCTCCTTCTGTGACAGCAATATAAACCAAGGTCCCACGGCCCATGACTCCGCTCTACCATTTGTTAAGATTACAGCTGATCTAACCTTGGTCTCAGCATCATTTTCTTGCTTCCTCCCTCAAGTCACCCGTTGTTCAAATATCAGCCAGTCCACCCCACCATGCATTATATTCACAGACGTCCTGGGAACAGCATCCCAAGTACAGGGGATGCGGTGTTCGACCATCAGTTAACCAGGGCAGCCACTTACTTGGGACAGCTTTTAAAGAACAAAAGCTAATTGAGAAAATAGCCAGGACTCCCTTAGTTTATTTGGGACACTCAGCTGCTTGATTGGGACAGGAGACTGCTGCCAAAGTTTCTAACTAGCGTCAGTTCATGCACTTGTGCAAATTGGACACTTCATCGTGATTAGAGTGGACAGATTTTAAATAGTGTCACTTGCATGTGCTTGTGTCATTGTCTGTTTGGGCCTACAGACACTGATTGAAAAATAAGTGATTTTTAATCATTTAGTTTTTTTATTTTGACTTAAAAAATATCAGAACCCTTGCCAAAATACCACAGAAAGTTTTGACACCAGCAGAAGGCCGTCCATTATCTGCACTAGGTGTCTGTGCTGATTTTGTTCATTTACAGTCAATCAAAACATCACAGCAGTGTTCACTGGACGAGTTTCTCTGTCAATAACAATTAGGAACTAATTCACTTTCATTTTACAGTAGCTCTGCTGGTGTTCTAACTTGTTCATTTTTTTCTCTTCAGTGGTTTGATCAAGGCACGACTGAGCAGTGTTCTGTTCTGGGTGTCGGATGAGGGATGTCCGGGAGACTCCCAGCCTCCCGGATGGCCACATCTGCACCAGGTGCATTGAGCTGCAGCTCTTTAGGGACCACATTAGGGAACTGGAGATGCAGCTTGACAACCTTCATTTGATCAGGGAAAGTGAGGAGGAGATAGATAGGAGCTATAGGCAGGTAGTCACAACAGTACTACTGCTGTTTGAGTACTTTTGGGGGAGGGGGCAGAAACTGCCTCCCTGGGGGAAGCAACAGGGTTGATGTGGAGGTAGATTTTAATTTCCCAAATATTGATTGGCATTTCCCTAGAGTGAGGAGTTTAGATGGGTGGAGTTTGTCAGGTGTGTTCAGGAAGGTTTCTTAACACTATATGTAGATAAACCTGCAAGAAGAGAAGGCTGTACCTGATCTGGTATTGGGAAATGAACCTGGTCAGGTGTCAGGGCTCTCAGTGGGAGAGCATTTTAGAGATAGTGATCACAATTCTATCTCCTTTACCATAGCATTGCAGAGGGATAGGAACAGACAAGTTAGGAAAATGTTTAATTGGAGTGAGGAGAAATATGAAGCTATCAGGTAGGAACTTGGAAGCATAAACTTGGAGCAGATGTTCTCAGGGAAACGTACAGCAGAAATGTGGCAAATGTTCAGGGGATATTTGTGTGGAGCTCTGCATAGGTATGTTCCAATGAGACAGGGAAAGGATGGTAGGTTACAGGAACTGTGGTGTACAAAGGCTGTTGAAAATCTAGTCAAGAAGAAAAGCTTACCAAAGGTTCTGACAGCTAGGTAATGTTAGAGATCTAGAAGATTATAAGGCTAGCAGGAAGAAGCTTAAGAATGAAATTAGGAGAGCCAGAAGAGGCCATGAGAAGGCCTTGACGGACAGGATTAAGGAAAACCCCAAGGCATTCTACAAGTAGGTGAAGAGCAAGAGGATAAGATGCAAGAAACAGGACCAATCAAGCGTGATAATGGTAAAATGTGTACGAAACCGGAGGAGATAACTAAGTACTTAATGAAAACTTAATGAAATTAATAGTAAGACCCTTGGCAGTGTGGAGGATCAGAACGATCTTGGGGTCCAAGTCCACAGGCCACTCAAAGCTGCTGCGTAGGTTGACTAAGTGGTTAAGAATGCATACGGTGCATTGGCCTTCCTCAACCCTGGAATTGAGTTCAAGAGCCGAGGGGTAATATTACAGATATGTAGGACACTGGTCAGACCCCACTTGGAGTACTGTGCTCAGTTCTGGTCACCTCACTACAGGAAGGATGTGGAAGCCATAGAAAGGGTGCAGAGGAGATTTACAAGGATATTACCTGGACTGGGGAGCATGCCTTATGAGAATAGATTGGGTGAACTCGGCCTTTTCTCCTTGGAGCAGCGGAGGATGAGAGGTGACCTGATAGAGGTGTACAAGGTAATGAGAGGCATTGATCATGTGGATAGTCAGAGGCTTTTTCCCAGGGCTGAAATGGCTTACACAAGAGGGCACAGTTTTAAGGTGCTTGGTAGTAGGTACAAAGGAGATGTCAGGGGTAAGTTTTTTTTTAAAAAAATGCAGAAAGTGGTGAGTGTGTGCTGTTGATGGTGGTGGAGGTGGATACAAAAGGGTTTTTTTAAGAGACTCCTGGACAGGTATATGGAGCTTAGAAAAATAGAGGGCTATGTATAACCCTAGGTAATTTCAAAAGTAAGTACATGTTCAGCACAGCATTGTGGGCCAAAGGGCCTGTATTGTGCTGTAGGTTTTCTATGCTTTTCCATATTTAATTAAATACATATTTTGTTTCTCAGTTAAACGGTTGCTTATCTTTTTTTGTACTTTTTCATGACGCTTCAGCTAATTAGGGCAGCCACTTAATTGGGCCAAAATGTACTCATCCCGATGTGTCCCAATTAATGGAATCCACTATACTTCCAAAGCTTGGAGATGAAATTCCTTCTCACGCGATTTTAAATAAGTAATGCCTTATTCTAAAACTTGGCCTCCTGGTTCTAAATACCTTCGCTGAGGGTAACAAACTGAAAATCCCACTCGTATACTTCAGCAAAATACCTTCATTCTTCTACCTGGCATGGAATGAAAACCCAACCTGCTTAACTTTCTTCAGTGTGTTCCGGCAAACTCAAAAGATCAGGATGGCAAAAAGACAGGAACCTTGGATGACAGAGAGATTGCGAGATTGGTCAAAAAGAGGGAAAAGGCCCAGAGGCCAATAAAACTGAAATTATACACTGCCTTTGAGAAATATCAAGAGAAAAAGGAATTATGAAAGGAAACAGGGATCACACAGTGTTCTGGCAAGTAGGATGGTGAAGAATCCCAAGACGTTTTAAGTAGTAAGAGGCTGGGAATTTATGCACCAAGCCAGAGGAAGCAGGTGAGGAACTTATCACTGGTATTCACCAAAGAGAAGGAAATGATATTGAAATTCGGGAGAGATTGTTGATATTCTTAGGCTTATTAAGCATGAGGTGGTGCTGAGCTTCTGGAAAAAAAACATTACTTGGACCTAATTGGAACTACCTCAGCATACCAAGAGAGGCAAAGGAGCAGATTGCTGGAGATCTTTATCTTCTTTAGCCACAGACAAGGTCACAGAATGGAAAATAATCAATTGTGTTCCTTTATTTAAGGAGGGCACCAGGGACAAGGAACAGTACAGCACAGGTACAGGCAAGCTCTGCCCGTGAGAACTATCATGGTAGGGAAATTATAGAAAAAGGTTCTTAGAGGTAGTCAGCATGACCACTTGCAGGGAAGATCATGTCCCAGCTTTTTGAGAAGGTGACAAAGATGAGGATAGGCTGGTCCATAAAATTAAGTCTGAGATCCACAGAAAGTTTGTAAATTTTAATCTCAAATTAACCTGGCCATAGAAGACAAAGGGAAGTGTTACAGGAGCATTTATAAGACTGGAGGTCTGTAATGAGTGGACTTCTGCAGTAATCAGTACTGAGTTCCTGCTGTTTGTAATTGTTATTAATGGTTTAAATGTAAATGCAGTTGGTCTGATTGGTAAGCTTGTAGGTGACACAAAAGTGGAGGAATTGTGAAGTCATGCTGGATATAAACAGGCCCTTCAGTCCAGCTCATCTATGCCAACCGAGTTGCCCTTCTGACCCTGTCTCATTTTCCTGCATTTCATCCATACAGTAGCATGCAAAAGTTTGAGCATCACTGGTCAAAATTTCTGTTGCTGTGAATAGCTAAGTGAGTAAAAGATGACCTGATTTCCAAAAGACAAAGTTAAAGATGACACATTTCTTTAAGCAAGATTACTTTTTTATTTCCATCTTTTACAGTTTCAAAATAACAAAAAAAAAGGAAAAGGGCCCGAAGCAAAAGTTTGGGCACTCTGCATGGTCAGTACTTAGTAACACCCCCTTTGGCAAGTATCCCAGCTTGTAAACGCTTTCTGTAGACAGCTAAGAGTCTTTCAATTCTTGTTTGGGGGATTTTCATCCATTCTTCCTTGCAAAAGGCTTCTAGTTCTGTGAGATTCTTGGGCCATCTTGCATGCACTGCTCTTTTGAGGTCTATCCACAGATTTTTGATGATGTTTAGGTCAGGGGACTGTGAGGGCCATGGCACAACTTCCAGCTTGCACCTCTTGAGGTAGTCCATTGTGGATTTTGAGGTGTGTTTAGGATCATTATCCTGTTGTAGAAGCCATCCTCTTTTCATCTTCAGCTTTCTTACAGACGGTGCGATGTTTGCTTCCAGATTTTGCTGGTATTTGATTGAATTCACTCTTCCCTCTACCTGTGAAATGCTCCCCAATGCCACCGGCTGCAACACAAGCCCAAAGCATGATCAATCCACCCCCGTGCTTAACAGTTGGAGAGGTGTTCTTTTCATAAAATTCTGCAGCCTTTTCCTCCAAACATACCTTTGCTCATTGCAGCCAAAAAGTTCTATTTTAACTTCATCAGTCCACAGGACTCGTTTCCAAAATGCATCAGGCTTGCTTAGATGTTCCTTTGCAAACTTCTGACGCTGAATTTTGTGGTGAGGACAGAGGAAAGGTTTTCTTCTGATGACTCTTTTATGAAGGTCATATATGTGAATATGAACAGTGCACCACCACTCCAGAGTCTGCTAAATCTTCCTGAAGGTCTTTTGCAATCAAACGGGGGTTTCGATTTGCTTTTCTAGCAATCCTACAAGCAATTCTCTCGGAAAGTTTTCTTGGTCTTCCAGACCTCAACTTGACCTCCACCATTCCTGTTAATTGCCATTTCTTAATTACATTACGAACTGAGGAAACGGCTACCTGAAAACGCTTTGCTATCTTCTTATAGCCTTCTCCTGCTTTGTGGGCATCATTTATTTTAATTTTCAGAGTGCGAGGCAGCTGCTTAGAGGAGTCCATGGCTGCTGATTGTTGGGACAAGGTTGGAGGAGTCAGGGTATTTATAAAGCTTTGAAATTGGCATCACCTGGCCTTTCCTAACGATGACTGTGAACAAGCCAAAGCCCTAACAAGCTAATTAAGGTCTGAGACCTTGGTAAAAGTTCTGAGAAGTCAAATCTCTTGGGGTGCCCAAACTTTTGCATGGTGCTCCTTTCCTTTTTTTTCCCCACTCTAAAATTGTACAAAACAAAAATAATACACTAATCTTGCTTAAAAAGGTGAAAAGAATGTTTCAGCTATGATTTTTGGAGATCAATTCATCTTCTACTCACTTAACTATTCACAATAACAGAAATTTTGACCGGGATGCCCAAACTTTTGCATGTCACTGTATTCCATTAAACCTTCCTTATCCAAATGGCTTTTGACCACTGTAATTGTACTAGCCTTGACCACTTCCAAAGGCAGCTCAGTCCACATACCTACTGCCCTCATGAGTTGAAAATCTTAAAAACAGTCACTTCAGGCAGATGGGGCTCATCAGCTGTGGTTGGCAGATCATCTAGGAGAAGGAAAACTCAGATCACAGTTCTCCTGCTGACTTGCAGCTGTACCCACTCATGGGGAAACCTTTGAGAGCAAACCCCAAGGAAAAACCAGAGCAGGATTCCTTAAGGCAAACTTACATTGAGTTCAATGCTGACTGACAACCTTTCCAAAGTCACTGGTGGCAAACTGCATCAGGGTCTACCATTCCTTTCAGTAATCACCTACGTGGAGAGCGGGAGCCTGCAGCATGCCCTCCATATGACCCATGTCTCAGAGAGAGTGCTCAGTTACAAAACCCATGCTCTACCTTGACCGATGGAGGGCTTCAATAAAATCACCCCTCAGCTTCCTTCAGACCACCCTATCCAGTCCTTCATTATAATTTCAAAAGTTTAAAATAAGTTTATTATCAAAATGCATATATGTCACCATATATTACTCCGGGATTCATTTTATTGAGGGCATTCATATTAAATAGAAAGAAACACAATAAATTAAAAACCACACACGATGGACAAACAACTAATGTGCAAAAGACATTGAAAATACGAAAAAAAACTAATAAAAGTAATAAATAAATAGGAATTAATATCAAGAAAACAGGCTGAAGAGTCCTTAAAATGAGTCCATAAGTTGGGGATCAGTTCAGTGTTGGGGTGAGTGAAGTTCTGTGCACTGTCCATTCCCTCACTGCTGCTTTGCCTCGCTTTTATCGACTGTGTCCATGTGTATTACCTTCAGAATAAAAGGCAAGGATAATGTGCTCAGGGAACCTTTGGTTTTGAGATATTGAAGCCATATTTAAAAGGAGGTACATGGTAGGTATAGGCAAAAAAGAACAAATGGGAACTTGAGGTCTATAAGAAATGCAAGAGAACACATGAGGGAATCAGGAGGGCTCAAAGAAGGTACAAGGTTGCTCTAGACCAGGTCAAGGAGAATCCCAAGGGCTTCTACAGATATATTAAAGAGAGAAAGGATAGCAAGGGACAAAGTTGGTCCTCTACAAGATCGGAGTGTTCACCAAAGCATGGAGCCAAAAAAAGATGGGGGATTTGGAAAAATGGGCTTTAAAAAATTTAATGCAGACAAGTGCGAGGAGTTGCACGTTGGGAGAACAATCCAGGGCAGGACTTGTTTGGTGAGAGGTCAAACACCGAGGATTGCAGTAGAACAGAGGGATCTGGGAACACAGATTCATAATTCCTTGAAAGTGGTGTCACAGGTAGAGATGATCATAAGGAAAACCTCTGGCTTGTTAGCCTTCATAAATCAAAGAACTGAGTAAAGCAACTGGAACATTATGCTGCAGCTGTCTAGTCTCTGCAAAACATGATTGATCATTTCTACACACTCTCTACCTTAATGTGTAACGACGAGAACTGTAGACAATACTCCAGGTCCAGTCTCACTAACGTTTTGTACAGTTGCAACATGACATCCCAACTCTTGCACTCAATGCCCGCAGGAAGATTGTCCAAGGATGCAACAGAGTACAGATTAGATGGAGATAGGGGTGGAGAACTGGAAGGAGTTTAATCCATACAGATGTGAGGTGTTGGACTTGGGGAGGTCAAACACAGGAAAGTTTACAGTAAATAGTTGGACTATTAGGAGCACTGATGTGATTCAAGTCCATAGCTCCCTGAAGGTGACGACTCCAGTGGATAGGGCGATAAAGAAGGCATATCATGTACTGGTCTTCGTTGGTCAGAGCTCTGAGCTGGGAAGTCAAGTTGCAGATGAGTGAAACTTCGGTCAGTTGTCATTCGGAGCATCGTAGGTCATTGTAATCACCACTCTCAAAAGGACGAGAAGTTAAAGAGGGTGTGAGGAAGCTCTCCAGCATGTTGCTTGGATTGGAGTGTGTTAGCGCCAAGAGACTGGACAAACTTGAATTGTTTTCTCTGGAGCACTGGAGGGTGAGGGGAGACCTCAAATTTATGAGAGACATAGACCGGGTAGATAGACAGAGTCCTTTCCTAGTGTGGGAACATCAAATACCAGAGGACATAAGTTTACAGTAAGAAGTTTAAAAATGATGTAGAAAGCAAGATTTTTATAATGAATGTTAGGTGCCTGGAATGGACAGCTAGGGGAGTTTAGTCCATAACCTTTGCAGCCACTTTAACACTCCTTGAATTGCCCAGAGTCAGTGTTCTGATCGGTTTGCCCAGAGGTTTTCCTCTACTGATGGAGATTAGTTCACATTCCCTCCTCTCTCCCTACGGATTTTCAATCATCCATTATGAATGATCGGAATTGTCCATACTGGGCTAAACACCTATCAACAGGCAGAGAACAGAGGGATATGGATCATTTGCAGGGAGATGAGATTACTTTAGATTAACATCACAGTCATACAGACATGAGGTCTGAAGGGCCTATTCCTATGCTATACTGTTCGAGTAAATGGCAACCCTTTCATGTGAGGAAACAACCTAGTGAACCTGCCTCCGATGCATGTCTACGGCATGCTGTGATGCTGCATGAAAACCCCCTCTTCTTTCAGAGCCCAACTCTGCAATAAAGGACATCATTGCAGTCGCCTTCCTAATTACTTACTGTACCTGCACACTTGTCTTTTTGTTCCAGGTGTTAAGATCTTCGTACCACAACATTGTCATCTCACACCCTTTAAACCATTGCTTACTTTTTCCATTCCTCCTTCCACATAGCAAAACGTTACATTTACCACAATTGCCAACTTCTTACCCGTTCATTGACCCCCACCCGAATCCTTCTCAGGACTTGCTACCTTTTGCCACGAGCAGCAGTACACAAACACCCTTCATCCAAGTTAAGGCCCATCACTGTGGCTCCCACTAACCACTGATGGCCAGCCTAAAAACGGCCTATTGATCCTGATTCTTGCTTCCAATTGTTTTTCATGCCAATATTGCTCCTAGCCCCACGCACTTAAACCTTTAACATGGCTGAATGACTTCAGGAAATCCAAATATATCATATCCACTGGTTTTCCCCTTCATTCTCAAACTACAGAAAGATTCATGCAGGAACAGTCTAAATGGGTGACTGATGCTTTCTGTGGGCTAAAGATCCTGTTTTAATACTGTAGAACTCTGCTATTCCAACTGCAGGAAATTGTCAGAGTTTCCCTTCCCAAAAACCATGCTAACTCTATCTTGGAGTTTGCACAATGTTCTTCGAGTAATAAATTCCTATAAATGTTAAGCCACTTGCCATGAGCTTTCTCATTGTCACCCCCTCCTTTCTCATATGATTGTCACATTTGCCACTTTCCAGTCCCCTGGCACATCTCCAGACTCCAGGGAGATCCACCCTCTCCGCAGCCACTTCCTTTACTAAACAAAGACATGATCATCATCCGAAGAGTGTGGACAGACCTGGATTGTTTTCTTTGTAGCACTGAGGGGGATGAAGGACAATCAAATACAAAATTACAATGGGCACGAGTAGTGCAGGTAGTATTTTTCCAGGGTAAAAATGTCAAATTAAGATGAGAAGGGAGAAGGCTTAAGGAGCTATGAAGGGCAATTCTCATTTTCAACACAGCAGAGGGTAAGAGTGAGCAGATTTCTAAAAAGCATGTGATTGGCTAAGTGTGTGGCACCTCAGCTAATAAAACAAAGGTAGCGTACAGCAGAGTGGCAAGAAGGCATGGGTTAGTAGCAGGTTAAATGGCATCTACAGAGAGGAATAAAGTCAACATTCTGGGCCAGGAACCTTAATCAGGATTGGAGAAAAAGAGGGAAGAAGCCAGAATAAAAGAGTGGGTGGGGGGGTAAGAAGAGGGAAAGGAATTAGTAGAAGCTGGCAGGTGATAAGATGACAACACACACAAAATGCTGGTGGAATGCAGCAGGCCAGGCAGCATCTATAAGGAGAAGCACTGTCGACGTTTCAGGCCGAGACCCTTGGTCAGGTGATAAGATGAACCAGGTTCGGGGTGGGGGGAGGTGGATGGGTAGGGAAGGGGAGATAAAGTAGGAAGCTAGCTGGTGATACGTGGAAGAGGTAAAGGGCTGAAGAAGAATGAACCTGATAGGACAGGGCAGCGGACAATGGGAGAAAGGGAAGGAGGAGGGGCACTAGAGTGAGGTGAAGGGCAAGTGAGAAGAGAAGGAGGAAGAGGGGAGGCAAAATAGGGAATGGAAAAAAAAACGGGGTGGGGGGGGGGAAGATGTGAAATAGCCTGACGTTAGAGAAACTGATATTCAGGCCACCTGTTTGGAGGCTACACACACAGAACAACACGAGTAGTCCATGGACATACATATCAGAATGGGTGTGCAAAGTCAAATTGAAATGCATGGCGATCAGAAAATCCTGCCTTTTGTGACAGACAGAGCAAAGATGCTAAAAAAAATGGTTTCCCTAATCTACGTTGGATCTCACTGATGCACAGAAAGCCACACTAGGGGCACTGGATACATGGATGACCCAGACAGACTTGCAGCTCCATCTCCAGTGTCTCCTCACCTGATTGGTCTGTTTGCAGCCCTCAATAGAGGTGAGGGGATAGGTGTAGCAGCTGTCCCACTTGCAGGGGTAAGTGCCAAGAAGCAGATAAGTGGGGAGGGGCAAGTAGGCAAAGTAGTCACGGAGAGCACAAACCCTGCAGAAAGCAGAGAGTGGAGGGGGTGCAGAATATGTGCTTCATTGTCAGATTCCATAGTAAATGGCAGAAGTTACAGAGAATGATGTGCTGGACACAGATGTTCATGGGACAGGTAAAGACAAGGAGAACTCTACCTCTGTAATGGTGGGGTACATATGGGATGAGCCCAGATGTGCAGGAAATGGAGGTGTGGGTGAAGGCAGCATCAACCTTTATGGAACGGAAACCGAGTTCTTCATCTCGTATCTGCCCTCATCCCATCCACCTGCCACCAAGGCTCCCATATCCATCCTACGATGAGGGCACCAGAACTGAACACTGTACTCCCCAAGTGTGGTCTAAGCAGGGTTTTGTAGAACTGCAAAGTTACTTCATGGCTTGTGAGCTCAATCCACGACTAATAAAGGCCAATGCACCTTCTTAACCAACCTATTAATTTGTACCACAACCCTGAGGGATGTATGGATGTGGACCGTGAGACCCCTCCGTTCCACCACACTATCAAGCATTCACCGTCCTGAGCATACCATGTTCGACCTTCCAAAGTGTCTTCCAGACTGAACTCCATCTGCCACTTCTCTGCCCACTCTGAATCCTATGAATGGCCCATTTCAAGCTAAAACTAGCTCCGACACTGTCTATAACACCAAATGATACAGAGATAGGTGGAGGGGCAGGTTGTGTTGAGGAAGCAAGGGAGTCTGCAGAAGGACTTTGACAGATTAGGAAAATGGGCAAAGTGGCAGTTAAGAGTACAGTTGGCCCTCCTTATCCGCGGATCCTGCGTGCGCGGGTTCAACCAACCGCAGATCGGGAAAACCCAGAAGATCTCTCTCCAGCACTCGTTGTTTGAACATGTATGGACTATTTTTTTTCTTGTCATTATTCCCTAAACAATGCAGTATAACAACTACTTACATAGTATTTACATTGTATTAGGTATTATAAGTAATCTAGAGATGATTTAGAAGTACAGGAAATCCCCGGATTAGTTCCATTCCCGAGTCCATCCTTAAGTCGAATTGAAGTCGGAACAGGTACATCCGGTCTTATTTAACGTCATTTAGTCAAACATTTGTCTTTGTATATAGTATATATTTTACCTTTCTAAGCATCTAAAACACTTAAGAAATATATGTATTTCAATAATTAAAACACTGCGTTGCTTTGTAATAATTGTAGCTTTCATCGGGGCGGGGCCTTTCACACGCTCCATTAAAATTGTTCCGATTGTTGACCGACTGTAGCCTAACACTTTTCCAATGACCGATGGCATTTCACCTCTTTCCGATCGCTTTACTACTTGCACTTTATTTTCAATCGTGATTATTTTCGTGAACAGAAACACTGCTGATTCAGAGCTGCGCCGGACTGAGACTGGTTAAATAAGGTCCGGTGTTCCGCTGGGTCCTAAAGATCACTGCACTAAGACTGGTTAAATAAGGTCTGGTGTTCCGCTGGGTCCTAAAGTTCACTGCACTAAGACTGGTTAAATAAGGTCCGGTGTTCCGCTGGGTCCTAAAGATCACTGCACTAAGACTGGTTAAATAAGGTCCGGTGTTCCGTTGGGTCCTAAAGATCACTGCACTAAGACTGGTTAAATAAGGTCCGGTGTTCCGCTGGGTCCTAAAGATCACTGCACTAAGACTGGTTAAATAAGGTCCGGTGTTCCGCTGGGTCCTAAAGTTCACTGCACTAAGACTGGTTAAATAAGGTCCGGTGTTCCGCTGGGTCCTAAAGATCACTGCACTAAGACTGGTTAAATAAGGTCCGGTGTTCCGCTGAGTCCTAAAGATCACTGCACTAAGACTGGTTAAATAAGGTCCGGTGTTCCGCTGAGTCCTAAAGATCACTGCACTAAGACTGGTTAAATAAGGTCCGGTGTTCCGCTGGGTCCTAAAGATCACTGCACTAAGACTGGTTAAATAAGGTCCGGTGTTCCGCTGGGTCCTAAAGATCACTGCACTGAGCCAGATCAAATAAGGGACTTGAGCATCCGCATTTTTTGGTATACGCGGGGGTTCCCGGAACCAATCGGCCATGGATAAGGAGGGCAGACTGTATATTGTATGGTCATGCACAATGGTAGAAGGAATAAAGGCGAAGACTGTTTTCCAAACTGGGAGTGAATTCAGCAATCAGAAGTGCAAAGGGACTTGAGAATCCTAGTGCAGGATTCCCTAAAGGTTAGTTGCAGGTTGAGTGTGTGGTGAGGAAGGCAAAAGCAATGTTATCGTTCATTTCAAGAGGACTCGAATATAAAAGCAAGAACATAATACTGAGGCTTTATAAGGCATTGATCAGACTATATTTAGAGTATGGTGACCATTTTTGGGGTGGCACAGCAGCACGACAGTTTACAATACAGGTGACCCAGGTTCAGTTCCCAACGGTGCCTGTAAGGAGTTTGTACGTTGTCCCTGTGACCACGTGGGTTTCCTCCGGATACTCTGGTCTCATCTCAAGTCCAAAGATGTACCAGTTGGTAGGTGAATTGGTCATTGTAAATTGTCCCAAGATTAGGCCAGGATGAAATGGGGGATTGTGGCTCGAAGGACAGGAAGGGCCTACACCGCACTGTATCTCAATCAATCAATAAATATCAAAAGAAGGGTATCGGAGGGTCCAGAGGAGGTTCACAAGAATTATCACAGGAATGAAGGGTTAACTTATGAGTGTTTGATGGCTCTGGGCTTGCACTTGCTAGAGTTTAGAAGAATGAAGGCAATCTCAATGAAACAAACACTAAGTGGTCATGTGGATGACATTTCCAGTAGTGGGACAATGTTGTGTCTTCTGATCCTGCACAGAATAGAAGGCATGCCTTTACAGAGATGAGGAGGAATTTCTTCAGCCGGAGGGTGATGAATCTGTGGAATTCCTCACCACAGGCAGCTGTGGAGGCCCAGTCCTCGAGTATATTTAAAGCAGAGATTGATAGCTTCTTGATTTGTAAGGGGGGGTCAAAGGTTATGAGGAGAAGGCAGGAGAATGTGGCTGCAAAGGTAAATAAATCATCCATGATCGAATGGCAGAGAGAACTCAGTGGGCCATATGGCCTAATTTAACTCCAATGTCTCACGGACTACATGCCTATAACACTGCAGAAGCGCACAGAATAGCAACGTTTAATTAGTTTTTAAAATCACAATCATTTTGCCAAGGCAGTGGAGCAAAAAACTCAAAGATGAAGATGTAAAGGGACAGGGAGAAGCCTTCGCGGAACCTGAGGGGGCATCTTTCATCTAGCGGGTGGTGGGTATTTGGAATGAGCCGTGATACAAGCAGGTACAATTACAACACTTAAAAGACATTGGACAGGTGCATGGAAAGGTTAAAATTTAAGAGGAATATGGGGTTAACACAAACAAATGGGACAAGCTTAGTTCAGCAAACTGGTTAGCATGGATCAAATGGGCTAAAAGGCCTGGCTTCCCTGCTGTATAACTCTACGTTTCCAACTGTAGTGGTTGAAAAAACATCCCATTTAAAATCCATCTTCAAACAAGAGAAAATCAGCAGATGCTGGAAATCCAAACAACACACAAAATGCTGGAGGAACTCAGCAGGCCAGACAACATCTATGGAAAAGATGTACAGTCGACGTTCCAGGCCGAGACCCTTCGGAAGGACTGTCCCGCCGAAGGATCTTGACCTGAAACATTGACTGTACTTTTCTCCCCCACCCCTACAGATGCTGCCTGGCCCGCTGAGTTCCTCCAGCATTTTGTGTGTGTTTCTTAAAATCCATCTTCCCAATTTACCACATAAAGTTTAGGCAGCAAACTGGAGCACTTAAGGTTTTGAAGGTGCACTGTACATGATCCAATATTTAAGTTATAGTCATACAGCACAGAAATAGATGGATGCCAATGCCTCACAAGATGTTATCCCATTAGCCAGCAAAACTTTCTAAACATTTCCAATCCATGTACCTATCTAGCAGCTGCCTTTGAAAAGTTGTTATTGAACCTACCTTAACCACTTCCTCTGGCAGCTTACCCCACAGATACCACCCCCTGTGCAAAAAAAAAGTTGCCTCTTAAGACTCAATAAATCTTTCCCCTCACCTTAAATCTAGTTCTTGAGTTGCCTGCACTGAGAAAAAGACTTTTGTCTAGGATTGGGCTTTGACTATAGATACCGCCATTAATCCAGAAGGCTCAATTTAACAATGAGCCAGCCTTCACCGGAGCTGGAAAGAAATCGGTGTGAGGGAGGTAGCAGTAGGAGTCGGGGCGACACTATCCTGCTGCTCCGCAAGAGACAGCTGTAGTCACCTGGACTTCAGCAGCACAACCCAGACACAGGCCCATCCTGTCAGTGCTGGTTACGGCCAGATCCTCAATAACATCTTCCTCACGTCTACATATTTACTGATTTGCCAGGAATATGCAGGTTGAGTGAGGAAGATGCCAACATCTACAGAACCATTTGAGAAACAATGACCAGGACAAGGACAGCAATAACCAGGATCTGGACACATGGAAATTGAGCACAGAACATCAGAATGGATTTGAAGGTGGAAAGTCTTGCCCAACTTGATAAATTTTGCTGCAGTGACAGAGGGGAAAGTGTGGTTGACATAGTCACACAGAGATTCACAAGGCATGCAATAAAATGCCACAATAGTCTTGCCCTCAAGACTGAAGGTCACGGAATGAAAGGGGCTTTACAGTAATCCTGATGAGGTAACAGGAAAGTGAAGGAAAAGGTTGATTTCCCAGAGCAGAGTTCACTGGGGGCAGGATGATGGGTTTTCTTAACCCAGTTAATACTTGGGCATAATTTGGAGGTGACCAGTGGTAGAGCTGGAGATCCAGACACACTGGTGAAAATTAATGCTGCAAAAAGAGTGGAATTTCAGGGTGGAAGCACAAGAGGAGTAGAGCTGTAGGAGTGGCAGAAGGAAAACAATGGGGGAGGCCAGGAATAGTTTGTTGGTGGAAGAGGCTGTGAAATTGGTTAAAGGTGCTCAGGACACATAGCTTTATACATGCAGAGTCCAAGAGCAAGTATGGTGACACACAAGAGCAGGGCGACGGTCGGCAGAGAAGATGGAGTGAGCAAAAACACCACCAAGAGTGAAAACGGAGGAACAGAGGCCAAAAGCAAGAGTGTGAGAGATCTGAACAGATGGTGGGACATTGGGCAGGATGTCAGTGGTTTGCTCTCCTCTTCCAGCAGACCTGCTTCGTCTCAGAAATTGTTCTTCCTTCCCTAGGAGGTGACAGAGAGGAAAGCAACCTCACTGCAACAGACACCCATCCCAGGAGGCTACACAAATGTCACTTCACCAGAATCGTTGTCTCTGCTGCTCTCTCTCCTGCCAAAGTTTCCGTTACAAATTCATGCCCTGGTATCCAATCATAGCATCTCCAGCAGTTCTTCAGTGTTATAGATATTCTGGGAGTATGTCCCTCAGTGCAACAAAGGAAGCCGATCTTTGTTTGACTACCACCTGCTATGTGAGAGGAGGGGATGGAGCGGGGGGAGGTCAGTGAGTGAAAGCAGCTGACAAGGGTGGAGACTGAAATGTGATCGGCAAACTGACCACCAGCTCTCTGACAGCTTGCGCTCAGTCCCAGTGGAGTCAACAACTGTGTTCTGAAACAGCTGGCAGCAGAAACACAACCACCTCAAAACATTAACCCTTTTACTGTCCCACTCACCCCCCATCAACAGGAAATCAGTGGAGAGGGAGATCCCTGAATGCCCCAGTTCAAGACCTCCCACTTGCCCGAAGAAGCCGTTTCGGCCAACGCCTGAAAACCCAGCACTCAAGCAGCCAGCAGTTGGCCATCCTGAACATGATCATCTCCCCAGCATCTCTCCACATCAAGGGACATCTGTAGTAACAAACCAGGCAAAATAGACAAGCTGAGTATAATCCGGGTGCTTCCTACTCATGGGGGATTTGCAGACATCTTTAACCTCTTCCCTGCTTCAAACTGTGGGCCCTCCCCCTTTAAGACGACCACTGTCATTCCGATACCCCCCCCAAAAAAAACTAAATAATTGCTTTAACCACCCAGTGACTCTGACATCTACCACCGTGAAGTGCTTTGATGGCAACACTAAGTCTAGCTTGTCAAATAACATTGACCCACTGCAACTAGCCTGCCACTAAATCAAGATTATAGTGGATGCCATTTCCCTGGCCCTACACTCATCCTTGAATCTTCACCTCTAAATCAACTCATTTTTTTTTTAGGTAGCATTTACATTTTAATTGGCATTGACTTCCTTATTCTATCTAGCTCAATGATTTGATCTGTGTGCAAGACAAGCTTTCCACTGTATCTTGGTACTGTGGCGACCCACTTCCAAGCGCACTCGAACCGGCTCACAAATAGCCAGCGCGCCGGCACAAAGGCCAGTCCCAAAAGGGTGCCAGGTCTGCTTCACCAACAAAGGGAAAAGCCTGCGGGGGATCGTGAGTACGTGCCCCTACAGCATCCGCGCCCGGGGAGGGCGGGATCAGGGAGGCTTTAAAGCAAGGCTGTGAAGTTCGAATAAAATCTTCTTTAACTGCAGTTTACCGACTCCGCATCGTTATTTTAGCGCTGTGTGTAGCACACCGCTACAATTGGTGACCCCGACGGTCCAAACAATTTTTGGACCGGAACTGAACGACGCCGCATCTGTTCATGCGGTTTCGTTGAAACTGCCAAGCTTCTGGACACTGCGACCTCACCTGTGGTTCCAGCAAGCAGAAGCCCAATTCCACGTTCGGCAGATAACCTCACAGGACACACGTTACTACTACGTGGTGAGCTCCCTCGACCAGGACACAGCGGCCCAGGTTGAGGAGTTCGTACAGTCTCCCCCAGCGGACGGCAAGTACACTGAATTCAAAGCCCTGCTCATAAGGACTTTCGGACTCTCATGGCGCGAGCGGGCTGCCCATTTACTGCCCCTGGATGGTTTGGGGGACAGACCTCCATCGGCTTTAATGACTGAGATGTTGTCTCTGGCCGGCGGACACAAGCCCTGCCTCATGTTTGAGCAGGCATTCCTGGAGCAGCTGCCCGAGGACTTACGCCTGCTGCTGTCCGACGTGGATTTCAGTGACTCCCGGAAGGTGGCAGCCCGGGCGGACTTGCTGTGGAACGCCAAAAAGGTGAGTGGGGCGTCCATCGCACAGATCTCCCAGCCACGCTCCTGGCAGCAAACCAGTCCAGGCCCGGCCGCAGAGCCCGCTAACCCCCGGCCCAATGAACACTGGTGCTTCTACCACCAGCGGTGGGGCGCAGAAGCCCGCCGTTGTCGCCCGCCCTGCAAGTTCCCGGGAAACGCCAGGGCCAGCCGCCGCTGATGGCTACGGCGGCTGGCCATCGGGATAGCCTCCTGTATGTGAGGGACGCCGTTTTTTGGTCAACACCGATGCCGAGATCAGCGTCTTACCTCCGACGAGTTACGACACCCGCAACAGGGCACCAGGTCCCCCCCGAGGGCCGTGAACGGCAGCACAGTAAGGACCTACGGCACCCTTACGGTGCAGCTACAGTTCAGCTCCAGCCGGTTCGCGTGTGACTTCACACTGGCCGCCGTAGTCCAACTGCTTCTGGGTGCGGATTTTTTGTGGGCTCACAGCCTGCTGGTCGACCTGCCGAGGCAGAGACTGGTCCACGCCGAGACCTTTCAGACATTCTCCCTGGGTGCAGCCCAGTTGCCAGCCCCTCCCTTCGGCTCCATCACGCTTTCCGACAACGACTTCACCAGGGTCCTGGCGGATTTCCTATCGGTTCTGGCACGGCAGTTCCCGGCAGCCATGCTCCGACACGGCGTACAGCACTACATCCCGACCCAGGGACCACCCCTCCACGCCCGCGCTCGGCGGCTTCCCCCGGACAAGCACCGACTGGTGAAGGAGGAGTTCCAGAGGATGGAGGAATTGGGGATCATCCAGCGGTCCGACAGCCCATGGGCCTCCCCCCTGCACATGGTGCCCAAAGCGACAGTGGGCTGGAGACCATGCGGCAACTACCGCAGGCTGAACGAGGCTACCACACCGGACCGCTACCCTGTGCCGCACATTCAGGACTTTGCAGCAAACCTGCACGGCGCACGGATCTTCTCCAAGGTAGACCTCGTCCGGGGATACCATTAAATCCCGATGCATCAGGACGCCATCCCCAAAACGGCTCTCATCACCCCGTTCGGCCTTTTCGAGTTCCTCCGCATGCCGTTTGGTCTGAAGAATGCCGCACAGACGTTCCAGCGGTTAATGGACGTGGTGGGACGGGACCTGGACTTCACGTTCATCTATTTGGACGACATCCTCATAGCCAGCAGCAGTCGTCAGGAGCATCTGTCCCACCTCCGTCAACTCTACACCTGACTGAGTGAATACGGTCTAACAATCAACCCAGCCAAATGGGGAGTCCCAAAAGGGCACCAGGTCTGCTTCACCAACAAAGGGAAAAGCCTGCGGGGGATTGTGAGTACGTGCCACTACAGCATCCGCGCCCGGGGGGGGGGGGGGGGGGGGGGGGCAGGATCAGGGAGGCTTTAAAGCGAGGCTGTGAAGTTCAAATAAAATCTTCTTTAACTGCAGTTTACCGACTCCGTGTCGTTATTTTAGCGCTGTGTGTAGCACACCGCTACAGTACAATAATAAACCAGTAAGAGTACTTCATGGAGAGGCGGGAGGGAGGGAGGGCGGGGGGGGGCCGCAGGGGTTGTTCAGCAGGCAGAGAGAAAGAGAGATAAAAAAATGAAAGTGAGAAAAAGAGATTGAGCTCAAAGGTATGGATTCTGCAGCCTGGGTGGCAGATTGAGTTGGGACTTCGACCCTCAATGCAAGTGGCAGTTTCATTGGGGAGGGGGGACTGACTGGAGGTGGTTGTTGCATTTTACTGAGCCTGCATACGGCTAGGGTTACAAACTCTCAAAAACATAGTTTGCAGCAGAGTCATTACTCAGTGAATCACGCCAATAAAACCAGTGTTTGCCTGGAAGTTTCACAGCTTGCCCTTTTATGGAGAAGGAGCATTCCCCAAGTAGGGTGCTGAGCAGTCAGGACCCAGTGACAATCACAGCGTAGACAAAGATTCACTGTCATTCTCGACCTGCACTGCACCAACTCTGCAACACATTAAATTGCCTTTGGGGATTTCAGTACAGCCTCGTCGTCCATGAGCTAGCTTCAAGCCACTCAATATTTATCTCCCACAACCAGTAGTCTGTTCCCAAATGTTCCAGACTCCCACCTCCCAGGACTAAGACTTGCTGACCTGCCTCACAAGAAACATCAAGCCTTTCACCAATTCCGGACGCCCTTGAACACTACACAGCTGATGCAAGACTTCCAGAAGGGTCTTTGCTGGTAGTAACAAAGGCAATCAAATTGTGCACAGCAAGCTCCCACAAGGGAGCCAAAATGGTGCTGGTGAAACACAGCTACGTGTTGTGGGTGGCTTAAAAAACTTTTAAATATGCTTAACTACCCTCACTGCAATTTCCCTTTAAGTAATGTACTTTTGAACCAACTTAACGAACCACCAATGTCACAATCTTCTGAAGGACTCAAAGGACTTAACTCGAAAGCAAGTAGCACAGCACCTTTAAACAGATGAAGGTACATCACCATAGTCAAACTGAGGGAAAGGGCGGCTTGCAAGCCAGACTGAAATGCCGGGGAATGAAGCTTCCTCCACCCAGCATCTTGTTAGCAAATGCACAGTCGCTGGAGAACAAGATTGAGGACCCAAGGGCAAGATTGCTGTAGCAAAGGGAAATGAGGGACTGTTCTGCTCTGTCCTTCATGAAGACATGGCTCAATCCAGACAAATCTCGACTTAATGAAGGATGTTCGACAGCTGTGGCAGAACTCGAATGCTGTTGCCTTCTACAAAGTGAAACCAAACAACACAGGTGACAACAGGGTTTCGCTTCCAGATGAGTTCAATGCCTTCTATGGTTGCTTTGACCACCACAAACTCCCACAGCCCCCAATGATCCTGTGATTTCAGTCTCTGAGGCTGACACAAGTGCATCCTTCAGGAGGGTGAACCCACAGAAAACATTCAGCCCACACGGAATATCTGGCCAAGCACTAAAGACCTGTGCAAATCAACTGGCTGGAATGCTCACCGATATCTTTAACGTCTCGCTTCAGTAATCTAAGCTACCCATCTGTTTCAAGCAGGCTTCAATTATGCCAGTGCCCAAAAAGAACATGGTAATCTGCCTATGTGACTTGTCCAGTTGCCCTTACATCCACAACGGTAAAGTGTCTTAAGAGTTTGGTGATGAAACAGTAACTCCTGCCTGAATAGTGACTTGGATTTGCTCCAATTTGCTTACCAGAGAAACAAGTCCACAGCAGGTGCCACTTCATCAGCTCTTCACACAACACTGGAACATCTGGACAGCAAAGATGCATATACCAGGATGCTCTTTATTGACAACAGCTCAGTAGTTAATAACATCAACCCCTCAAAATTAATCAATAAGCTTCAAGACCCGGGCCTCAATACCTCCTTGTGCAATTGGATCCTGGATTTTCTCGCTTGCAGACCCCAGTCAGCTCGGATTGGAAACAACATCTCCTCCATGATCTCCATCAGCACAGGTGCACCATAAGACTGAGCTTAGCCCCTGCTCTACGCACTTTACACTTACGACTGTGTGACTAAGCACAGTTCCAATGCCATATTCAAGTTTGCTGACAACAATATGGTCATAGGACGAATCAAAGGTGGTAGCGAATCAGCATTTAGGAAAGAGATTGAAAATCTGGCTGAGTGGTGCCACAACAACAACCTCTCGCTCAATGTCAGCAAGGCCAAGGAGACGATCACTGACTGCAGAAGGAGGAAACCAGAAACCTTAAACTCCTTGGTTATCTTTTCAGAGGATTGGTCCTGGGCCCAGCATGTAAGTGCAATTGTGAACAAAAGTACAGCAGCTCTTCTACTTCCTCAGGAGTTCACAAAAATTTGGCGTAACATCTAACACTTTGACAAATTTCTATAAATGTGGAGAGTATACGACCGGTTGCATCACAGTCTGGTATAGAAACACCCATGCATTTGAACGGAAAATCCTACAAGAAGTAGTGGACACGGCCCAATCCATCACGGGTAAAGCCCCCTCCCCACCACAGAGTATATCTACATGAAGTGCTGTCACAGGAAAGTAGCATCCATCATCAGGGACCCCCACACCCAGGTCACGCTCTCTTCTCACTGCTGCCATCAGGAAGATAATACAGGAGCCTCAGGACTCTCACCATCAAGTTCAGGAACAATTATTACCCCTCAACCATCAGACTCCTGAACCAGAGGGGATAACTTCACTCACCCCATCACTGAACAACCCAGGCACTGACCTTCAAGGACTCATCATCTCAAGTTCACTATTTATTGCTTTTTTTTTGTATTTGCAGTTTGTCTTTGGCACACTGGCTGTTTGACAGTGCTGTTGAGTGCAGACTTTCACCGTTTCTTGTATTTACCATGAGTGCCCGCAAGAAAATGGACCTCAAGGTAGTATAGGGTGACATATGTACTTCAATAATAAATCTACATTGAACTTCAAACACATGCAATGAAGGCCCATGCAATATCTTTGTTAAGCTCACTGAGTGAGAAATGTTGGCAGGTTATCAAGAGAACCAGGTACACGTGATGATAGCAACAAAATGGCCTGACATAAACTGCTCAATATACCAAATTACCAACTACTTTCACTAAATAATACAGCAGATTCTAGGGGCTAAGTGGCCTGCTTATGGCTTTATTTATATTCTCCATCCCTCCGCAGGCCTCCCACATTCGCAAAAATAAATGGACGGACTCCCAGGTTAACCTGGACCACCACACCCCATCCATTCACCCTGCAACATGGTACTGAGGGAAAGTTCACGACAATTAGCACTGGTACAATACAGACACTGAGGGGGAGGTCTGAGTGAAGTCCCAGCGACAGAGACAGCTTAGCCCAGGGCTGAGGTGAATGCCAATTGACACAAGGAACTGTGATTCTGCCCAACCATGGACTGCAGGCATCACCAATCACCAGTGACCCTCTCCCAAATCAAACACACAACCCCACCCCACCAAAACACAAACACTCCTTCAAGGTGGCAACACCAGCTCCCAATAATCGTGCTAGCTTTAAACTCTTCCACAGTGTTTCAAGGCTCCTGGTTAAAGATTTCAGCAAAGCAGAGCTTTACAAATATTCTTTGATAAAACGGTATTTAATCCACTGGCAGCAGTTATCTGTGGTGCTTGGTGAACTAGAGCTTCGATAGACATCAGACTCGGCCGGGAGATGGTCTGACCAGGCTGACAACGCCATTACTTTTCCTGGCCAATGGCTGCCCACTGGAGAACAGGGTGGACACTGAGACTGAACACACAGGAGGAGATGAGAAACTGTTGCATTCTGGTTTTCACCAGAGTGTGGCTGGGCGACACTTCAATTCGGTGGGACACAGGAGCAGAATAGAGCCTGCTCGCCATTCCATCATGACTGATTTATTATCCCTCTCAACCTCAGGGGAGCCCCCTGTTGGGGAGGTGGCCATTGACACAGAGCTGTGGGAATTGAAAGTCACGAGTGGAACGCCAGCCACACTGCCAGCTCAGGGAGTTCAGCTCCACCGTCGACATCCTCCTCGTCATACTGAGAAAGCCTTCTTAAAACATGAAACTTCACTGAAACAATGTAGCAGGCAAGGACAATTTCCCCAGCCTCATCTTTGCTCCCCCTCAGCAAACACTCACTGAATCGCCCCCTTGCAGAGTCTGCCTTGTACTTCACCATAAACCCAAGACAGCAACAATGGAGACCCTGTTGGACAACGAGCTGTGTGTCAGGGCAAGGTAGGGTAGCTGCCTGTTTGTCAGCCCTGGCGGTCTTGGGATGGGACAGGGTTCTGACTAAGAACACAGCTGAACAAATTAGCTACTCACCATTTCAAACCAGCTTCCCATACATCCCTCCCACCTAACCAGGGTTCATAGGTGGGTGAAACAGAACTGGACACTTTAAAGCAGCCACTGGCTGGGTTCCACCATCGACTGCAAGAAACTGCTGAGAGTTGTGGGCAAACACACACAAAATGCCGGAGGAACTAAGAAGGGAACTTGAAATGTCAACTGTACCATTTTCCATAGATGCTGCCTGGCCTGCTGATTTCCTCCGGCATTTTAGTCAAATTTCCAGCATCTGCAAATTTTCCTCTTGGCCGAGAGTTGTGGACACATTTCAGCATATCATATAAACCAGACAACCCCACCGCAGCCCCCCCCCCACTCCATGGAACCATCTACTCTTCTCTCTACCGTGCTAAAGCAGCCATAATCAAAGACCCTTGACATTCTCTCTCCTCCTCTTCCCATTGGGCAGAAAGCACATGCTTAAAGACAGCTCCCATCCCAGTTATTAGACCACTGAATGGTCCCCAAGTACAACAAGATGGACTTGTGATGTCACTATCTACCATGTCATAGGCTTGCACCTCACTGTCTCGCTGCACTGCATTTTCTTTTATTCTGCTTTGTTGTTAATTTTCCCTTGTACAACCTCGATGCACTGTTGTGATGAAATGATCTGCAAGACAAAGTTATTCACTGTACCAAGGTACAACCGACAACAGTAAACTATTTAGCAAATCATACATTAAGCTTTCCAATCAGAGGATGGGAATGATGATAATTCCTCCTTTGCACTTACTAGGAATGAGCTCAATCAGTCTCAGTTAAATCATCTGTGAGACTAGGAGCAGACCTCAGTTCAGAGCCAAGCATCTCAGTCTCTCCACACACAGAACGACCCCCACCTCACTGAAAAGAGAGCATCAGTGAGCATTTTCAGAAGTTGGGTTTTGTGGAACAAAGCTAATAGAAATTTAATCAAGAACCCAAACAAAAAAAATTGGCTGGTAAATATCAGTGGAAGCAGTTTCTAATGAACTGGCAGAAGTCAAATGATATGGCTCTGTACATAGTTTGCTAAAAAATAATGGATGAATTGAAAGCAAATTATTAGCCTCATTATGCAACAAAGTAAAATTTAATGGCTCTTTACGAGAGTGCATCCACTAAATAGGCAAATATTTATATGTTTATTGGTAAATTGGATACCTCAATAGAAAGCCATATAACAGTGACAGACTGGAGACAATGGTAAGCAATGTAAACAGCAGCATAAATTTACACAGGGACAGTGCAGATCGATTTAACATCTTTGAAAATGCCAAGTCAAGGATTTTACAGTCATGAGCAAAACAGGGCTAAATTTTAAGAATGAATTGAATAGAGATAGGTGGAGAGAACTGAGGAGCAATGAAATTCAGGGATGTATGTTCGCCAATCACTGAAAAGTGATGATCAGCTTTAAAAATAATCAGAAGGGCAAAGGGAATGTTATCTGTTACAAAGTCAAGTACAAGCAGGAGGCGCGCTGTAAAACTCTTCGCTTCATTTCGTTTATTTAAAAAAGGGGCTAGCAACTAGGAAGTGAGATTAACCCAAACTTCACCTTTAGCCACAACAGCTATGACGGGCTGAATGGTCTCCTGTGACAGGAATTTGTGTTGGTGTTGCTGCATGTTAATGGCCCAAGAAGAGCTCCTGCGCTACCGTTGCCAAGCAGGCAGATCTCACAGACGGTATCGTAACTGAAGATGCGATGCAAGGATGGGCACAAGGCAAAAACTGGTGGTACAGTGGACAGTGACAGACGTTATCTAATGTTACAATGGGATTTAGAAAGTCAACAAAAGAACGACAGATGGAATTTAACTCAGACAAGTGTGAAGTGAGGCACCTTAGACGGCATGCATGGAATTGGGCAAATGTCCCATCTTAGTGCTCCTTCTATCACACACTCGACCAGAATATGGAAACGTCTTAAAGTAATTCAATACAAGACACACAGCCTTGGCCCTGCTCGAGGACACAGCATTTAGTTATGTGATCATTCGTAACCACCTGTAAACCCCACTAGACATTCTTGCTAAAGCTCTTCACCATGGCAACGCCACTCAGTTTTACTTTGGTTGGTGTGGGTTGCTGCTGACCATAGTTACCGCTGCCACACAAGTACCAAACAATGGTGGTTGTTACTTTATCAGTTGAGCTGTGAAGATTGCACAGGCCACAGCAAACATCCTCAAGGTGGTCTTGGATGAAGCAACAGAAGAAGGTTGTGCCCAGTACACTGCCCCAAGGGACTCCTCGTCTTTCTGTATTAGGTCCAACTCCAAGCACTGGAGAGTTTGCAGAGGTGGTTTTGGGGAGAAAGAGGGGAGTTAGAAATCAGCTGAGGGTTTTAGGACAAGGATGTGGGGGAGTTAAAGGATTGGTCACAGTCTGAACCTCTGCACTGCATTTCAAAGGTCAGCAACATGGACATGGTTGGAGCTTAGCAGACCACTGGGGCCGAAAACCCCCTCGGTATGCAGGTCACCAAACCAAAGCTCAAAGCCTAGTGTTCATGTCCCCATCGGCAGAGTTGGAGGGTCATTTGTTGTCACTGGCAAGCCTGAGTGGATACAGAACCGGACCCCCAAGTTTGCTGGAGGCCGAAGGCGACAGCCTGGCCTAGAGGTTGCAGCAGTGAGCGTGTGCACGCATATGCGAGCAAGGGAGGGGGCTTGCTTTGTTGCATGGTATATTTCGCTCTATGTTGGGCATGATGTGTTGGTTGTTATTTCACTTGATGTTTCAAAGTACATGTCACAAATAAATCTGAATCTTAACACCAACATCAGGTTCCTGCACAAACTGAACCCCCCCCCGCCCCTGCTCATCTCTGGATCTGAGCACGTTGGTCAGTGTTTGGACGACATGAGCAGAGTGCAGTGCCACTGTGAACTGAGCACGTTGGTCAGTGTTTGGACGATATGTGCAGAGTGCAGTGCCACGGTGAACTGAGCACGTTGGTCAGTGTTTGGACGACATGAGCAGAGTGCAGTGCCACTGTGAACTGAGCACATTGGTCAGTGTTTGGACGATATGTGCAGAGTGCCACTGTGAACTGAGCACGTTGGTCAGTGTTTGGACGACATGAGCAGAGTGCAGTGCCACGGTGAACTGAGCACGTTGGTCAGTGTTTGGACGATATGAGCAGAGTGCCACTGTGAACTGAGCACGTTGGTCAGTGTTTGGACGATATGAGCAGAGTGCAGTGCCACTGTGAACTGAGCACGTTGGTCAGTGTTTGGACGATATGAGCAGAGTGCCACTGTGAACTGAGCACATTGGTCAGTGTTTGGACGATATGAGCAGAGTGCCACTGTGAACTGAGCACATTGGTCAGTGTTTGGACGATATGTGCAGAGTGCAGTGCCACTGTGAACTGAGCACGTTGGTCAGTGTTTGGACGATATGAGCAGAGTGCCACTGTGAACTGAGCACATTGGTCAGTGTTTGGACGATATGAGCAGAGTGCCACTGTGAACTGAGCACGTTGGTCAGTGTTTGGACGATATGTGCAGAGTGCAGTGCCACTGTGAACTGAGCACGTTGGTCAGTGTTTGGACGACATGAGCAGAGTGCAGTGCCACGGTGAACTGAGCACATTGGTCAGTGTTTGGACGATATGAGCAGAGTGCCACTGTGAACTGAGCACGTTGGTCAGTGTTTGGACGATATGAGCAGAGTGCCACTGTGAACTGAGCACGTTGGTCAGTGTTTGGACGATATGTGCAGAGTGCCACTGTGAACTGAGCACGTTGGTCAGTGTTTGGACGATATGAGCAGAGTGCAGTGCCACTGTGAACTGAGCACATTGGTCAGTGTTTGGACGATATGAGCAGAGTGCAGTGCCACTGTGAACTGAGCACGTTGGTCAGTGTTTGGACGATATGAGCAGAGTGCCACTGTGAACTGAGCACATTGGTCAGTGTTTGGACGATATGTGCAGAGTGCAGTGCCACGGTGAACTGAGCACTGATGGCCAAGTCAGCTCCCACCCCCATCTTAACCGTATTTTACAGGAGCACTATTGACAGCGTCCTGACAACTTGCATCTCCATCTGGTATGGGGGCAGTCGAGCATCAGACCAGAAGTCACTACAAAGGACTGTGTGAACGACTGACAGGATCACAGGGGTCTCCCTACCATCCACAGGCGATATTTATCAGGAGCGCTGTGTACACAAGGCCTTTAGTATCATCAACGATCCCACCCTTCCGTCCAGCACCCTCTGACTTTCTACCATCAGGCAGGAGATTGACGTATAAAAACAAGAACGATCAAGTGGGGAAACAGTTCCTTCCCCCGGGCCATCAGGCTTCTGAACTCCCGCTGCATCATATTTGAAATGTGTCTGGTTAATCTCTTCCATACCTTACAATATTTAAATATATGCACTTTAGTTTGTTATTTATAAGCCATTCAGCTGTAGATTTTAACTGTACCTTCACAAGTTATCGTGCGTTATGTGTACGACTGTGCTTTACACCCCAGTTCAGAGAAACATTGTCTTGTATATAATGTATATAGAAACTTGTACGTAATTAAATGACAATAAACTTGACTTGACTTGCATTAGCAGATACAGACCCACCAGAAGGAAATCTTCACTGTTGTCTGTCAGCTCTCATGGCATCGGTCAGACATGGCCAGACAGTCTCCCCCTCCATCAGCAAAGGGAGAGAATACACTGGGTGGGGTTGGTACACTACTTTGACGAACACAGCTGCTAGATTACCTCTGATCAGATGGCAAGGGAACCACAAATGATCTCATTACTGCAGACAACATCCGTCCACGTCTGGAACTGTTGGTACAAGGCTCAGCAAAGACCAGACTTCCAGAGAACACAGGTGTACCCAGACTGTTCTGCTGCATGGTCACCCTCCATCGTAAAGGTAATCGCTGTGGTGAGTTTTAAACTGCCATTCCAGGCCGCTGCCGATCAGCATGATATCCTCTGCTACTGCACCCTGACATTCTAAAGTATCTGTGGGCAACGTAACACAAATGCACCTCACATTAACACAGTAGTCTGCAGACAGGCTGCGGGAAAACAGCTCAACAGCTGAAGAGTTGTGGGTCAGGCAACATCTGCCAAGGCAAGTGGACAGGCGATGTTGTGCTGAGATCATGTCGACTGAACATTTCCCCGAGATCCTCCAGCAGCTTTTTCTTGTGTTTGCTCCCAGTATCTGCAGTTTTGTGTGAGTACACTGACTAACCGCATTCCATAGACATGCTCTAGTCGTGGTTCTGGGATAGTGGAAGGACAGACAGAAACAACTATCACAGAAAATCCAGACTGAAGGTGAGAGATTAACCAGGGCCAGAATCAGGAGGAGGAAAGTAATGTTAAACTTTCCCATAAATAACATCTGCTCAAGTAACACGTTTTAAACCCACACAGGGCCGTAAACTGTGTCAACAGGGTGAGATAGGAACCTCGATTAAACGAGAGAGCAGTCACGGGTGGGGGCGGTGGGTGGTACTTGTTAGTTTCCACCTGTTAACTGCAAAATTACAACACTCCCTTCTGCCAAACAGCTGATGTGAAAAACCGTCACTTGAAGAGGACAGCTGCAGTCAAAAGAGAAAAGGCTGCTGCTGTTGTGGGAATGAGCTCCCCTCATCACGCTGCTGAAATATTCCCCCTGCACTCCCCACACAAACTTAAAAAAGCATCAGGCTAACACTGATACCCACCAAGTGTCTGAAAGGGTTAATATTTTGCAGTGCTGAAAGAGTTATAAGTCTGAAAAATATACTGTGGCCACACAAGCAGCTCGACTTCAAAACATGCCGATTTGACTGGGAGATAAACACAGTGCACAGGCAGGTCAGATCAGGGAGGGGGCAAACCCACGGGCAGCTTTACGTGGGTAAGGAGTGTTCTGACAGGATCAGGGAAACATCTTTACCCCTTGGCAGCGGAAGTGATTGGTGGAAGAGCAGGGATGAGCCAGTTGAACAAGTCACCTTCAGAGGTCAACAAGCAGCGAGCGGCCTATGCAGAAGAGTTAACCCACGTTGTGAATGTCTAGTCTGGCAGTGCTCAATGTTCAGTTCCAACAAACCCTTTCCCAACAGCGACCACACACTCAACCAAGGACAGGACGAGTTCAGCAGTACGAGGAGGGTTAAGGGCAACATCACTTGGCTGCGGGGCTAGAAAGTGAAGCCCATAGGGAGACGGGGGCCAGTGCACACTTTGTACGAGATACCACTCTAAACAGCTCCCCATGTCACAGCCAGATATGTCAACACTCTGCGTGACGTGGAGTCCAACCCATCAGCAAATCACAACCCACGCCACTACTCAAAACTCCCCCCACCCCCACCCTTCACTCACAGCGAAGCCAGGCTCTGGGACAGCTGCAGCTTATAAGGAATATCAGAGGGCCCTGCCAAGGGCTGTAGTCAGGGAACCAAACCATATATGGTCATGATGGTCACACAAACTTTATCAATGAGAGAAAGGGCAGAGTGAAGGGGGTGGGGCAGAAGAGGGTGGATAAAATCAGCTCCAGAAGTATAGCACAGGATGGGAGAGAGGCGGGTAGGGGTGAAGGGGGAGAGAGGCAGAGACAGGGGTGGGAAGCGTGACTGATTGCACTCCTGCCCTTGACTCCCCTCTGTCCCATACCCCCTACATAACAATTGGTGAGGAACTTTTTGCTCTCCGGATCAGAGGGACTGATAATGGGCCTCAAGTGATCCCACTACAAAACAAGATCAAACTGTAAACTTTGCAACCTTTTATCTGTTCAAAAATAAAGATCAAACTGTACTGTTACTCACTGTCTATACATTATTCTCAGCAATGATTGTTGTGCAGGATAAGCACAGAGTCTATCCCATTTCATTCTGTGCAGACTACAATCTCCAGGGAGGTGAATAGATTTTTTCACTGTACTAGGCAAAATGAACGGCAAAGGACACCACTTTCAGACCAAGTTAATGTCGTCCCACTTTGCACTGAAATCACCAACAGTTACAGCTATGTTCAACCTGGTGACAAACTTCACCTCATACCCTCTTCAACCCAATTTCAAGCTGCTGCTACACAAACAAATTGCTGGAAACACTCAGCAGACTAGACAGCATCTGTGGAGACAGGAAGCGAGTTAACAGGTCACAAACCAGACTTTATGCTGCAATGAAAGTGGACAGAGTGAATTCCTACCGGATGGCAAGACAAGTTCAAATGGGTTAATGAGGCAGGTAGATGCTTAACATGCTTCTCTGGGTGCAAGGCATCTCCCTTTCTAAACTTGTACCGTTCTGCTCAGCCTGAAGCAAGTCCAGTCACAACAAACCGATCAACAAGAATAGGGAGGTGCTGTTGGGATGCAGCAAGCTGACCTCCATCTCAAGTTTCAAATCTACTTCTGGACCTTGAGCATCAGGCCCAAATATACTCAGATCACCCCTCTGTAACTTCCAGCTCTCTCGTGTCCTTGGTCCACAGTCTCCTCCTGCCATTATCCTACTCAGTCCCTGCCTTGGTTAAGGATGAAGAGGAAGTCGTCTGAGACACTTGTGCAGAAATGCCCCAATCAGAACAAACAGGAAAATGGTATTCAGTCTTTCCCAGAGGAAGCATGGTCAACAGAGCTGTGAGGGCAAGAGCAGCAAGCATGGCAAAATCTAACTGCTTTCTATTCTGGTTCCTCCAGTTACCCAACTTACAGCATAGATGATTCCAAAATGGCTTTTTTTTCGGAACTAAGGCTACCCCTCTCCCTTTAATGGACAGAACCATGGTCACGGCATTTCCATTTCCTGCACCCCTGCTCTCTTCCCTTCTCCCCCCAGACAGACGAGAACAGGCCCCGCACATCTTCCAACCCATATCCTTCACATTAAATGAATCATACTTGGAAATCTCTAACAGCCCCAACAAAATTCCACTACCTGACACATTCATTTCCTGATTTCCAAGAGAGGACCGACTCCGTTTACAGCCCCCTGGTTTGGTCTTCTATCCACACCTTACTGCACTTGCCCCTGCGACCACTGGAAGTGCAATTCTTGTCCCTCTGGTTGAAGCAGTGATTCACTTACACTTCTATCAAGTGAAATACAGCGTGGCCTCTTCTATAATCCAGAAACCAAATCCAGGTTGGGTGACTATTTTGCAGATCACTCAATTCAGTCCACGGGGTGACCCCTGAGCTGCCAATGGCCTACCACTTTAATTATGCACTGCACACAACCCCCTGGGTCCATGCCTTTCTCTGCCGTCAGTGACGCCCAACACATCTTTTGATTCAATACTGAATTCTGCCAACTCCAGCCAAACCATTTCCTTCTATCTCAGGATTGGCCATTTCATCCATCTGTGATTCTGGCTCCATTTTTCCTTTCTCCATTAGTACAGCCTGGCTTGTTGCCCATGACACAATTAAGCACAATCACCATCACAATGCCCCCACGAACCCACCTGACTCATGCTGTCACAAACATTCCCCTCATCCAATCTATCCCACCAGCTTCTTGCTACCTTAAATTCACCCATTTTCTCTGACCCGATTGTGGCTTTAGTCCGAAGCATCATCTCTCTCCACTCAGCTGCCTTGTCAGAGCATCTCCAGCAGGATGCCCACATTCTTACCAAAAAGTTCAGATTACTCTCTCAGGCCAGTTTCTATCAATGACCATCATATCCTATCAAGAATTAGGTCCACTCTCCTGAGTCTCAATTATTAAATTCAAAGACATTCTACTTGAAAAACATTTTAAGCTGCCCAGCCTTGCTTCAGGGGAAAATGCACATCTCTGGACTCTCACTTTCATAGTTTGAAGCCAAAAACACTTACTGACTCTCAACAGCATTTCAGCTTCTCAACATCAGCACACCAGAGTAACGTAACGTCAATTAAATACAAAGTGTTGTATTACTTTCTTGAGAAGTTTCTGGAAAGCCAATGAAACTGCCCAGGGAACTCGGGGAAAATGCCACATTTGTAGAGGTCAACTTTTGGGTTGGGACCTTGCACCAACCATGTGCAGAAGGAAGGTAGTCCATACGGGGTAAGAAAGAAAGGCAAGGCACGAGCTGGCAGGCAATAGGTGGAACCAGGTGAGGAACCCTGAACTTTTCTAGACTCCTGCAAATTGAAGGGGCAGAGGCCTGAGGTACACATCTTTGTGGTGGCTACGTTGAGCAGTTCTTGTTCCAAACCTACTCTGGTACCTCTTGACAACTCTGTTCCCAGTGCTGGGATAACTGCAGGATGTTGCCCTCCATACTCACACTGAATTCAATTTTATCATCTTTGTTACTAACTCATTCCTGTCTTCTAATTCACTTGGACTTCTCTCCATCTTCTGATTCTGTCTCCAGCTCGGGAGACAGACCATTCACTGACTTTTACAATAAACCACCAACTCTCGCTACCACCTCAGCTACACCTGTTCCCACCTTCTCTCTTGCAAAGAATACCATTGTTTTTCTCAATTCCTCCATCTTGATCGCCTCTGTCCATAAGATGGAGCTTTCCATTGCAGGACTTCTGAAATGTCTTTCTTTGCAGTGACCTCAAAGGAAAGCATTCTCGCAGTGATCAGCTGCCAGGTCTCTCTAGCTCAAAGAGCATACAGCAGCAACAGCCGAGCTGCCCGAAAATGAGGTGAACTGCTTCAGAGCAGCATACCTGGCTCTGCACATCTCATCATTAAACAGCTCCAGGAACAACTGCAGCAAAGACCGTCTGTGACAGCCAGAAAGATGAACACATCTCCTGCATGTTCCCTTCCAAGTCCCACTATGGAAATCACCTTTCCTTCATTGTCACCAGAGGCTGCAACCATTTTATCAGTACTAATTAAAGGTGGACAATAAATACTAACTATACTAATTCCAAATTCAGATGCACAATATAATCACCAGTTTACCTGCAGATCAAAGCCACTTTTTCAGGAATATAGAATCTGACTGGCTATGAACTCCCGTGGATAAAGTTAATTCATGATTAACTCAACATCCCCAAAACAAAAGATTATCCACCCTCTGCTTAACTTATCCTCAAACATTGAAGAGCCTTAGTAAGACCATAGGAAATAAGGATCATTTCCCATACTCCAGAACCAACTTACATAAAATTCCCCATCACCTTCAATGTGCCAGCATGGCTTCTGGTCACTTCAGGAAAGGGTTTGAAGATCAGGAATCAACTTGTGGTTTATTCAGAGTGATCTCCTTCTGCCTCACACCTCTCCAGAACTAAAAGAATGAATTTACTTTCAATGCTACACTCTACTAAACAAACTCCCTCTCCACCTCACATCTCAGCAAATACTTGTTTTTCAAATGTAGTCATCCTAGTCTTTGAGCCCCAAATCAGTACACTGCCTTTCCCCACACATCCTCAAAATAAAAAAGGGTAAGTGACCAGAAGGCAAACTTTGAGAAATAAGCAGTTAGCAGGGAACCAAGATTTTCCTTGAAGTGGGATACGTCCCTTCCTCCATCCTGCACATTTCATGCCTCCCCCCCCCCTCCAATTTCACATTTCCACTGTGTGTGGGAAAACAGATTTCCAGCTTCATTCTAACATGGGTTTGCTCTTTAAGATTCTACCATGTTTATATGCACAAGAAACACTTCTCCACTTACCCAAGTCCTCCATTTCTCAGGCATGAACTTATCCTACTTTCTTCATTTACTAAAGCAGAGGCTATTCAGCCCACTGTGACCAGACTGGGTTTTCACAGAGCAACCCCAGCTGAACCATTTCTACTCATTTCTGTGCAGCCCTGAAACTTATTTCCTGCCTTGTTTTCATTAAATCCCCTTTCACCCTTTTGCCACTTACCTACACAAAACAAACAGTTTACAATAACCAACTCACATGTTTCCGGGAATGTGGGATGAAAGCACAGCACCAGATGGAGATTGTCCAAAGAACACACACATCACCCAAGGTTAGGTTCAAACCCAGGCCCCCATCTGGCAGCACAATCACACAGCTACCATTTTATTGTTATTTATGTACATGTTCAGAAAACCATATTCAAATGCATAAACATTTCAATTTTCCTTTCACCCATCACAAACATCTTTAACCCTTTTCTCCATTTCTGCATCTCTTCTTTGACCAGCATCTCTCACTGACAAGTCCCTCTGAACCTCTACAACCTTTGAGAGCACAGAGCAGCAATTTTAAAAGCAAAATGGAAATATAAATTCTGCCTTGTTGACATTTATAACCCAAGAATTTTAGGAGCAGGAAAAATAAACAGTAGGACTTGAAATTTCTTTTTATAAAAGTTCCACTTCCAAACATCAGGATTCAATCACTTTTTCCAAACTTTCGAACAAATGCAGATAAGATTATGCAGCCTGCAGAGTTTGATATCAACAAGCAGCAGCACTCAGAGGCAGGCACATTGAGGAACGCAAGACTGGGAGCAAACTGGCACTGCAGGAGAGATTTACCAGACTCCACAGAGATGTGTAGGCAAAAAGTATAACTGCCATTCCAGGAGGTTTATTAGCAAATTGGACCCATATTCTTTTGTTAAAAGAATACGGGTGATTTCATTGGAGCAGACAAAATTCTTACAAGAATACGTACACAACGCTGGAGGAACTCAGCAGGGCCGGCAGCATCCGTGAGAAAAGAGTAGCCAACGTTTCAGGCCGAGACCCTTCATCAGGAATGGGGGGGAAGAGAGGGCCAAAGCCCAGTAATAGAGATAGGGGAGGGGGTAGGGCCTAGAGGCGCCTGGTGGCTACTCTTTTCTCACGGATGCTGCCTGACCTGCTGAGTTCTTCCAGCGTTGTGTAGGTATTCTTTGATCCACAGCATCTGCAGTTGTATTTTTGTGTTAAAGTTCTTACAAGTTTGACCAGGTATATACAGGTACAAGAATAAAGTCTCTCCCATCCACCAACTTGAGAAACAAGAGTCAGACCTGATTTGAGCACTCTACGATTTAGAGACAAGGTGGAAAGAAAGAGGAATGAAGGGTTATGGGACACATGCAGGAAAGAAGGTGCAAGGTAAAAGACTAGCCAGCTATGATTATATTGAACAGAACCAGCTGTGCATTGCCTATTTGGCTCGATGAGGAAGTGGGAGGCTAGACTATCAGAGAAGTCCCCCTAACCTTGTACGCCTATCCCCTCTGTCCACCATTAACACAGGAAGCTGCTGAGGAGCAGGGGTTACTTATGGGTTTCCCTGTTCACCAAGAGCTTGCAGTCAGTGAGGAAGCTTCGCAGTTAACTGTCACACTACCTGCTCTAACAACTGGAACTCGACCAGCTCTAACAAACACGTTGGACAAACCTGATTCTTTTGTCTGCCACAGAGGCCAACAGAAGATCTGATTTCATGAAAGGAATAAATAGGGTCGACCCCCACACAGAGAAAAACTGAAATATTAGACAACATGCACTGAAGACAAAAGGGAGAAAGTTTAAAGGAAATTCAAAGGGCAAGGATTTATAAAGACACGTGTGCACACGCAAATAGACTCTTCAGAATGGGTGCATGGAAGGGCAGAAGTAAAAGCAGATATAGTGGTGTTTAGAGCTTTTTTAAAAAGACATGAATTTGCAGAGAATTAAGGGATGTGGCTGCTGTGCAGGTAGAAGAGAATTTAATTCCGTACCTTGTTTAACATAAAGAACCTGTTCTATGTTACGTGAGTGAATATTGGAACACACAATCCACGGGCTGCTCACAGAGGTTCAAATAACTAACTTGTAGTACCACTGAACGAAGATGAGATCGACCCAGCATCACCACCACAGTCAAACAACAGGCAGCAATAAAAAACTCTCAACCAATGTTTAACTCTAACCATGGTGAGGTTAGTTCCAATCTGGACATGGCAGCTGATTTCACTCCTCCATGTTGGTGGGAAATAGGAGACTGAGAAGGGAAATCTTGCTGTAAAAAGGCTTGGCTCCTAAAAAGCACCGCAAACTGTTCCTTGGTGGCAACCCCACCCTGCCTATGGTCTGGTCACTACCCAGTTCACAAACCAGGAACCAGCAGGTCTTCAATTTGTGCATTTTGTTTTATCTGAACCTTTAAAGCCACAGAATACATTCAGAAGTCAGAGGACAGTCCACAAAGATGGATGACTGACAAACTCTGAGAAAAAACACTAGCTGCTTTCCGGCAGCTGTTGCTGTCACACTTGAGGATGACAGGCACAACCGGAGACGCTGCTCCTTCGCCCACCTTCGTCTGGTGGAGGCAGCCCTGCCGCTGCTGGGACCCAGCACCAAAGCAGGAATGGTGACATACTGTACATCAGTCAGCGCAAAGCCTCAATTTCTCCCAAGTTCTCCCAATTCAATAACGCCCAGAACTTATCAATATTTGAGCCATATTGATGGACAATTACAGCTTCTATGATTGTGGCCGAACGGTAAGTTTTGTTGCTGGGATGACACTGGAATAAACACAATTCCAAATCAGGATGATGCACAACTCACAGGTTACACACGTCACTCAAACACAATCACAAAATTGCTTTGTGTGAAAACACATCTATTGATGTGAGTAAACTCTAAAATGAGAGAGAAAATGCAAACTGCCAAACCAAAATTCTTGATTATTTTCTGTTCTAACAGGACAATTCAACACCAAACATCTGAACTCTGGCATGGGAAGAGATGACCGAGACAACGGGAAAAAAAGTGCTCAGTACATCCACAACATTGCCACCGAATCCTGGGGCTCTCGAGCCCAGTGCAGCAGCCACACTGTCATGTGAAAGGCAAAGCTCTGCAACCTATGGTGGGTGGATGGAAAAGACTCTCACCCATCTCCGGGCAAGTTCACAGTTCCCACAGAAAGCTCAGACACCAGGCAACTGAGTGGGGAAATGCCAGACACGGGAGGTGACAAGTAGCCTGTCGGAAGAACTCAGCATGTCAAGCAGCATCTACGCGGAAAGGGAATTAAAAGTTGTCAGGACTGACGCAGCTTCCTCCCACCAGAGAAGCTGCTTGACCCACAGTTCATACAGAAGCTCCAGATTCCTGAAACTAGTCTCCAGTTTCCACAGATACATCGTAAGTATGGCAGCCCCAGCACAGCAACTATTACACCCATTCACCTACCCCTCATCTTCATCCAGACCCACAAAGCAATGTATCAGCTGAGCACTTACTCCCCACCACGCAGTCACGCTGCCCCACGGGTTTACCTTGTTTTCTCCACTGCTGTCGGTCTCCGATACCTGATAGGTGAGATCAGTTTCCTCGAACCCCGTGGCGCTCATCCGCTGATCCGTAGTGGGGTCAGAGCGCGGCGGGGAGTCTGGGGAGTTTAGACACGTCTGTATCAGCGCCTTGCCCGTCTCACTGGTGATCATCGGCTGCAGTTTCTGGGTGGCAAAGGTGTACACGTGCCCTGTCTCACTAGCCACCAGGAGCAGCACCTGCGTGCCTGTCAGCGTGGAAAGTTCATAGGCCTGTACATGGACAGAGGAAGGACAGGTTGTTTTATCATGGCTTAACAGGAGCAACAACCACATCAGCAACACTGGGGCACCGGTCCGTACAGGGGCAGTGGTTAATGTAGAACAGTACACTGGGGCTCCGGTCCGTATAGGGGCAGTGGTTAATGTAGAACAGTACACTGGGACACCGGTCCGTACAGGGGGAGTGGTTAATATAGAACAGTACACTGGGACACCGGTCCATACAGGGACAGTGGTTAATGTAGAACAGTACACTGGGACACCGGTCCATACAGGGACAGTGGTTAATGTAGAACAGTACACTGGGACACCAGTCCGTACAGGGGCAGCGGTTAATATAGAACAGTACACTGGGGCACTGGTCCGTACAGGGGCAGTGGTTAATGTAGAACAGTACACTGGGACTGGTGGGTCCGTACAGGGACAGTGGTTAATGTAGAACAGTACACTGGGGCACCGGTCCGTATAGGGGCAGTGGTTAATGTAGAACAGTACACTGGGACACCGGTCCATACAGGGGCAGTGGTTAATGCAGAACAGTTCACTGGGACACCGGTCCGTACAGGGACAGTGGTTAATGTAAAACAGTACACTGGGGCACCGGTCCCTACTGGGCAGTGGTTAATGTAGAACAGTACACTGAGACACCGGTCCGTACAGGGGCAGTGGTTAATATAGGACAGTACACTGGGACACCGGTCCGTACAGAGGCAGTGGTTAATATAGGACAGTACACTGGGACACCGGTCTGAACAGGGGCAGTGGTTAATATAGGACAGTACACTGGGACACCGGTCCGTACAGGGGCAGTGGTTAATGTAGAACAGTACACTGGGACACCGGTCCGTACAGGGACAGTGGTTAATGTAGAACAGTACACTGGGACACCGGTCCGTACAGGGACAGTGGTTAATGTAGAACAGTACACTGGGACACCGGTCCGTACAGGGGCAGTGGTTAATGCAGAACAGTACACTGGGACACCGGTCCGTACAGGGACAGTGGTTAATGTAGAACAGTACACTGGGACACTGGTCCGTACAGGGACAGTGGTTAATGTAGAACAGTACACTGGGACACCGGTCTGTACAGGGACAGTGTTTAATGTAGAACAGTACACTGGGGCACCGGTCCGTACAGGGACAGTGGTTAATGTAGAACAGTACACTGGGGCACCGGTCCGTACAGGGACAGTGGTTAATGTAGAACAGTACACTGGGACACCGGTCCGTACAGGGACAGTGGTTAATGTAGAACAGTACACTGGAACACCGGTCCGTACAGGGACAGTGGTTAATGTAGAACAGTACACTGGGGCACCGGTCCATACAGGGGCAGTGGTTAATATAGGACAGTACACTGGGACACCAGTCCGTACAGGGCAGTGGTTAATATAGAACAGTACACTGGGACACGGGTCCATACAGGGGCAGTGGTTAATGCAGAACAATACACTGGGGCACCGGTCCGTACAGAGGCAGTGGTTAATGTAGAACAGTACACTGGGACACCGGTCCGTACAGGGACAGTGGTTAATGTAGAACAGTACACTGGGACACCGGTCCATACAGGGGCAGTGGTTAATATAGAACAGTACACTGGGACACTGGTCCGTACAGGGACAGTGGTTAATATAGAACAGTACACTGGGACACCGGTCCGTACAGGGGCAGTGGTTAATGCAGAACAATACACTGGGGCACCGGTCCGTACAGGGACAGTGGTTAATGTAGAACAGTACACTGGGGCACCGGTCCGTACAGGGACAGTGGTTAATGTAGAACAGTACACTGGGACACCGGTCCGTACAGGGACAGTGGTTAATGTAGAACAGTACACTGGAACACCGGTCCGTACAGGGACAGTGGTTAATGTAGAACAGTACACTGGGGCACCGGTCCATACAGGGGCAGTGGTTAATATAGGACAGTACACTGGGACACCAGTCCGTACAGGGCAGTGGTTAATATAGAACAGTACACTGGGACACGGGTCCATACAGGGGCAGTGGTTAATGCAGAACAATACACTGGGGCACCGGTCCGTACAGAGGCAGTGGTTAATGTAGAACAGTACACTGGGACACCGGTCCGTACAGGGACAGTGGTTAATGTAGAACAGTACACTGGGACACCGGTCCATACAGGGGCAGTGGTTAATATAGAACAGTACACTGGGACACTGGTCCGTACAGGGACAGTGGTTAATATAGAACAGTACACTGGGACACCGGTCCGTACAGGGGCAGTGGTTAATGCAGAACAATACACTGGGGCACCGGTCCGTACAGGGACAGTGGTTAATGTAGAACAGTACACTGGGACACCGGTCCGTACAGGGACAGTGGTTAATGTAGAACAGTACACTGGGACACCGGTCCATACAGGGGCAGTGGTTAATATAGAACAGTACACTGGGACACCGGTCCGTACAGGGACAGTGGTTAATGTAGAACAGTACACTGGGACTGGTGGGTCCGTACAGGGGCAGTGGTTAATGTAGAACAGTACACTGGGACACCGGTCCGTACAGGGACAGTGGTTAATGTAGAACAGTACACTGGGGCACCGGTCCGTACAGGGGCAGTGGTTAATGTAGAACAGTACACTGGGACACCGGTCCGTACAGGGACAGTGGTTAATGTAGAACAGTACACTGGGACTGGTGGGTCCGTACAGGGGCAGTGGTTAATGTAGAACAGTACACTGGGACATCGGTCCGTACAGGGACAGTGGTTAATGTAGAACAGTACACTGGGACACCGGTCCGTACAGGGGCAGTGGTTAATGCAGAACAATACACTGGGGCACCGGTCCGTACAGGGACAGTGGTTAATGTAGAACAGTACACTGGGACACCGGTCCGTACAGGGACAGTGGTTAATGTAGAACAGTACACTGGGGCACCGGTCCGTACAGGGGCAGTGGTTAATGTAGAACAGTACACTGGGACACCGGTCCGTACAGGGACAGTGGTTAATGTAGAACAGTACACTGGGACTGGTGGGTCCGTACAGGGGCAGTGGTTAATGTAGAACAGTACACTGGGACACCGGTCCGTACAGGGGCAGTGGTTAATGCAGAACAATACACTGGGGCACCGGTCCGTACAGGGACAGTGGTTAATGTAGAACAGTACACTGGGACACCGGTCCGTACAGGGACAGTGGTTAATGTAGAACAGTACACTGGGGCACCGGTCCGTACAGGGGCAGTGGTTAATGTAGAACAGTACACTGGGACACCGGTCCGTACAGGGACAGTGGTTAATGTAGAACAGTACACTGGGACTGGTGGGTCCGTACAGGGGCAGTGGTTAATGTAGAACAGTACACTGGGGCACCGGTCCGTACAGGGGCAGTGGTTAATGTAGAACAGTACACTGGGACACCGGTCCGTACAGGGACAGTGGTTAATGTAGAACAGTACACTGGGACTGGTGGGTCCGTACAGGGGCAGTGGTTAATGTAGAACAGTACACTGGGACACCGGTCCGTACAGGGACAGTGGTTAATGTAGAACAGTACACTGGGGCACCGGTCCGTACGGGGACAGTGGTTAATGTAGAACAGTACACTGGGGCACCGGTCCGTACAGGGACAGTGGTTAATGTAGAACAGTACACTGGGGCACCGGTCCGTACAGGGGCAGTGGTTAATGTAGAACAGTACACTGGGACTTGAGAAGCTGCACATCTGACCCAAGCCCAACATGTGCACACTGGCTCAGTAATGGCCAAGTTTGCACAATGAGCTTTTGTAAACACTTGGAATATCACTCCAAGAGATTGTTAGACCAGGTCAGGTCAGGAGTGGAAGATTGAGTACTCAGCTGTTGTCAGGCCTATCATTTGAAGCTTAAACGTCCCTCATCGCTACCTCAGACTGGCAAAACTATGTCCACTTTGCACTACAATGGACAGTTTTTATTTATTCACATCATTTTCTTTAATGATGTACAATTTATGTTTTCTTGTAAATGTCAAGCATCTGACACTATGTGCCTGCGACGTTGCAAATTTGTAATTTCTGATTGCATCATGTGCTTATGACAACAAGCTCTGCTTTAACTCAAACATACACCCTGGCAGCTCTGCAGCACAGAACATGCAAAGCTCGCAGCATCCTGTCGTGGAGCCCCAGACAACAGTACACACAATCTGCATCTGATACTGGTGCACAAACTCTACAAACACAGAGAACGCAACAGTAAGGAGTGGTTCTCTCCTCCATCCTGCCCTGCTCTGCCGTATCATGATGGCTGATCAGCTAGCTCAGCACCACAGGTTCCCTTTAATATCTAATCTATACATCTCCGCCACCAAAGCCCCCTTGGGTAAAGAATTCAAAGATCAGCTGCACTGAATAAAGCAACTTCCTCTCATTCATCCTGAGTGACCAACTTGTTGGTAAACATGTCACTGTGCAGGGTACACAAGACAATCCTCATCCGGAACTCCAGAGGAAAGGCCTGGGGATTTCACCTTTATTCACAGGATTAACCTGACATCCCTCAGAAACAAAGCTGGCAATCACTCCCTTGATTACACACCTTTCCTTAGAAACCCTGTGTGGTCTCACCTCAACTCTGTAATAAGACCAACTAACATCCACCCTTATTCTAAGTCCTCTTGAAATGTTAGGCAATACACTCTGCCTTCCAAAATGCTTGCTATCTGTATATTAACTTCATAAGATCCCTCTAAATGCCATTACTTTTCAATTCCTCACCATTTAAAATGCTCAATTTTAGTCTTTTTTCTACAAAAATCCCTAACACATTTAATTCCTCAGTAGGATAAAAAAAACTGGCATGTGCCCTTTGACCCCATCAATTCTCAACCCAAGATGGCCATTCAACCAGCCTCCCACAGACCCCGAAGATACCCACCATTACCCTCCGAGCTACTGGGTCCAGAAGGGCTTTGCATCTCAACTTTTGGAATATATAAGATAGCTTAAGTTCGCCATTATTTCAAACTCTGAATTTATGTGCTACTGATAAGCAATCTTTGTCTTACACTTGTTCATCACACATACCTAACAGTAAAAAAAATTACTGATCATTAATAAATGAAAATTTAATGAGTGCAGGGAAACAAAAGCACCATTGGGAGAATACATGATTGAACAACAACAGCAGGCTTTCAGTCTCCACCTATAATGCCTTGTAATTAAAAGGTTACAGTACTTTTACTTAGGTTTTATGTTAAGTATACATTTTTTTTAAAAAAAATCAGCATTGTTGACTTGTTAGATTTTCATCAGCAACATTCCTGGCAAACTCAATGAATTTCTCTGCTGCTTTGTGACCAGCATTTGCTTTGCAGTGTCTTTTCTTAAATTTCTGCAACCAGCCTGCTGAATATTCACAACTACCTTAAATTTTCCAGTTTGCTGTGATAGATCCTTACTTGTTACATGATCAGCATATGGTCACTCCGATACTGACAAATCCACTCTTTCAATACACAATCAAGATCTTCATTTCTCACTTTATGCACTGTTTCCGAGGTCTCTCCTCAGAACCGCCTATGGTGTGCATCACCTGGGAACCTTCCCAGCACCACGTGGAATTTTCCATTTGTGAAGTTACGTCAGTGTTCAAACAAACTTCAGATTGTGGAGGTTTTTGTATAAGGAGTACCCAGCCTGAATTCCAGTCAACCCTCCAACCCCAAGTCGTCCCTGTAGTCCTATCATTTTTTGCATATTAAATTAATTAACACAAATTCATTGAACAAAATTGGAATGAATTGATTGAGGCAGTGGGCTCCATGTGGTAACTTAAAGGGACAAATCACCACGTGTTTTCCTTGTATCTATTCAGCTGCTTACAACTCCGATTTATCAAATGTGAATACTCTTTCAATAATTCATTCAAATTCTGTCCAATCCAGCCAAGTGGCAGTTAGTAATTCTGTACGTCAGACCATCTAGTCAATAGCTTGGTCTTTTCTTAAAATAGTTCTATTTGCTAACTTTCCTTCTGTGGGAACAGTTCTACGAGTTATAACACCCAAGCTAACATTTCATTAGCCAGTCGGGGCTGGGATTTTGTGCTTATTAAGGGATTATATACAGATTAATTACATATTAATTCTTTAAAAGTTAGCTTCTGTCATACTTTAAATGTTTCTCATTTCATGCCTCACATCTTCGTTAAGATCTCTACTTCACACTGACACCAACACTTTCAAAATCTTATTAAGAGTTAAGATCGTTCTTCCCCAAGGCCTCAAACACCAAATTATTAATCAGCCTTTTCTCAATACAGTTGGGGTAACTACACAAGTAACAAAGAATAATCTGGAAAATCTGACAAGTATCCAAGAAAGTCAGATTATCCGAGTTACAGTGAAGTGCCAATAAAAGGCACAAAGGCCTGGGTGAATAATCCAAATGCCCACCGATGTAGCTGCCCCTCCCCCAGGGAGTTAATCATGCTCTCTCATAGGTTGATTAAATTCCACGAGACATTTAGCTCAGACCACTGGGGGAGGGTTATCTCCATTTTCCCATCCCAATGGTCTGAGGAAATCGATGAGCTTTGAAGCAGCTGCTTTGAGTTTGTAGTCTGGTCCACTTTCCAAGACTCAGCTTCCGGCCCATGTCAGAGAACATCAGCAAAACTACCCAGGAGACAAGCACTCTGGGAGAAGACATGAGATTGGAGCAGAGGATTTTCCACAGCCTTACTGAATAGTGGAGCAGGCGTGAGAAGCAACAGAACTACCTTTGCTGTGGGACACACCTCTTGCTCCAATGATCAACAATCTTCAATGGTCTTTAAGTAGAAAAATCAACCTTTTCCCAGGTACAGTCTCACCAGTGGCCTATAAAGCCGCACTAAATCCTCCCTATTTTACTCCACAGCAAAGCCCAACACCCCACTGGCCTTCCAAATCACTTCTTGTCCTCTATGCTAACTTTGTATTTCATGTACAAGGGCACCCAGAACCCTCTGTACAGCAGCATTTAAAAAGCTTTCCACTATTCCGAGCTTCCTCTCAAAATGTATAATCCACTCCCACATTACACTTTGATCTGCCAGATCTGTACCCAGTTGCTCAATTTCTACTCCGAAGGCCTGCTCACAACTGCCATTCCCATTTCAGAATTATTCTCCAGCTCAGTTGCTTCATTTAAAGATTGTAAACTGCAGAGGCCCAGCATGGATGTCTGTGGCATCTCACTAGTTCTAGCCCCCCCCCCCACCCCAAAACGATGCATCTATCCCAGATAGATTTTATGTACTCCATTGTGAAGAGCTTCCTTCTCATCATGTATTAAACTTCCAGCATCTGATCAAGTACCTAGTTTCCCATTATTCATCCTGCTTGTTACATCCTTAAGCACCAAGATTCATCAAGCACCATTTCCCCAGCACAGAACCACATTGATTCTGCTTCAGTCTCTCGATTGGCTCCCTGTGCTGCTGTCCCAGTCTGCCCACCTAATCTGGGACGTCTCACAATCAAGCGTCATCCATTTTATCTGCCGTGGGAACTTACAGCCAAGATATCCCATCAAAACGATCAACAGGCACGGAACAGCAGGCCCTCATGTCTTCTCCATCAGCAGACCAGCTTGAAAACGTCTCTGAACAATTATTACAAACAAATCACATGTGGAGCCAACTCACTGGACCACTGTTACACCACCCTGGAGAGCACTTACCGTGCTACTCCACGCCCACAAGTCTGATTACCTGGCTTGTGGAGTATAGGCAGAAATTGAACTCCGCGCAGTACCATGTGAAGGCAAGGACTGCTTACAGGACTGTCGAGTCAGTGGACTGGACCGTATTCAGGGATTAATTTTCAAATTGGAATAAGTACACCCCAGTTGTCACCGACTTAAAACTTGTGTGGATGAGAGTGCTGCTTTCCCAAATCAAAATCCATGGATGAACCAGGAGATTCATAGACTACCAAGAGCTCGATCTGTGGTGCTCAAGTCTAGTGATCCAGCACTCCACCGGAAGGCTGGGTACAACTTGCACAGGACTCTCAAGGGCAAAAGAACAACTCCGAAGGAGGCAAGAGACAGAATCGGCAGGGTTCAACGCCGGCAGGGTATGCAGGCCATTACTTCCTGCAAAGCAAAACCCAACATCTTGAATGGCTGTGATGCTTCACTCCCAAGTGAGCTCAAAGTCTTTACTGCATGCTTTGAAAGGGAAAATGAAACTACAGCTATGAGGATTTCTGCAACATCCAGTGACCCTGTGATCTGTTCCAGAAGCCGACGCAAAATCGTTTTTCAAGAGGGTGAAGCCTCACAAAGTGATGAGCCCTGATGGTGTACAGGGGGTGCTCTGAAAACCCACGTCAACCAACTGGCAGGTGTTCAAGACATTTTCTATCTCATTGTTACAGTCAGAAATTTCCTGCTGATTCAAAAGGGCGACAATCATATCAGTGCCAAAGAACAGCAAGCTGAGCTGTCTTCAAGTCTCACATTTACAGAGAAGAAGTGCTTCGGAGGTTGTTTGTGGCTAGAATCAACTCCTGCTTCAGCAAGGACCTGGACCCACTGCAAATTGCCGATCACCGCAACAGGTCCACAGCAGGTGCAATCTCATTGGCTCTTGTATCACCTGGACAATGTTAGGCTGCTGTTTATTGACTGCAGGTCACCAGTTAATACAATCGTTCCTACAACTCTGACCAAAAAAACTCCAAAACCTGGGCCTCTGTACCTCCCTCTGCAACTGGATCCTCGACTTCCTCACTGGAAGAGCACAGTCTGCACATCAGAAATAGCATCTCCACCTCATCAACACTGGTACACTACCCTCTCTCTACACCCGCGTCTGTGTGGCCAGGCACAGCTCAAACGCCACCCATAAATTTACTGACAATACAACCATCATTAGCAGAATTCCAGATGGCAATGAGGTGGTGCACAGGAGTGAGATATCAGCTCACTGAGTGCTGCCACAACAACTTTGCATTTAACGTAAGAGCAAGTAATTGATTGTAGGCTTCAGAAAGGGCAAGACAAGGGAACTTATACCAGTCCTCAGAGGGATCAGAAGTGGAAAGGATGGGCAATTTCAAATTCCTGGGTGACATTTCTGAGGTTCTATCCTAGGCTCAACATATTGACAGCAGCTACTTTTCATTAGGAGTTTGAGGAGATTTGGCATGGCACCAAAGACACTCTCAGATTTCCCCAGAGAGTATTCTAACTAGCTACATCACCGTCTCGGGTGAGGGGGGGGCACTGCATGAGATCTAAATAAGCTGCAGGAAATTGAGAACTCAGTCAGCTCCACCATGGGTACGAGCATCCCCAACTCAAGGACAGCTCAAGCAGCGATACCGCAGAAAGGCAGCATTCATCACTGAAGACCCCCATCAACCAGGAGATGCCCTCTTCTCATTGCTCCCAACAAGGAGGTACAAGAGCCTGAAAGCACACAGACACACTGGTTCAGGAACAGCTTCTTCAGATTTCTGAATGGACACTGAACCCATGAACACTACCTCACGACTTTGTTTTTGCACTACTTACTGAACTTAATTTCCTTCTGCTGCCATAAAGTTAACAAACTTCAGGACATATGCTAGTTATACAAAACCTGACTCAGATTCTTTTAAACTTTAAGTGCCTGACGTTATCTTCATAATAATGGATTCCAGCATTTTCCCAAGACCAAATGTTGAGCTAACTGGCCAATAGTTCCTGATTTCTGACTGGGTCCTTTTCTCGAACAGTGGTTTTGCACCAAAGACAAAAATTACTATAAATTATCCAATTAGCAAACAAATAAATAAAATAATGAGGTACTGTTCAGAAATCTTTTGGAGGGGAAGAAGCCGTTTCTAAATCACGTAGGTTCCTGTACCATTTCCGGGTGGTAGGAAGAAGGAGGCATGCTGCAGAAGGCGAGTTTCCTTAACGATGGATGCCTTCTTCCTGAGGCATCACATCTTGAGGTCATCGATGGCAAGGAGGGTTATGCCCATGATCGAGTCTGCAACCCTCTGCGCTCTCCTGCGATCCTGTGCACCAAATCCTCTATGCCAAATTGTGGTGTAACTAGTCAGAATAGATCAGTGATCACATCTCACTGACAGGTGCATCTCAGGCTGTTAGTGTAGCCACTGCTCTATTCTCTTACATTCATAACCGTGGGCTAGGCGCTACTCAAACACCATTTTCCCAAATACGCCTATAACACAAGTAAAACTGCAGAGGAGGCATATAAGAGTGTGACAGATTGGCAAGTTGAGTAGTCATCTTACATTCAATGTTACCAAAGCCAAGGAACTGGCATTAGATTTAGGAAGGGGAAGTCAGGAGAACACAGCAATCCTTCCTGAGGGGTCAGCAGAAATTGTCAGCTTTAAGTTCTTACATCAACATCTCAAAGGATCTTTCCTGGGCCCAACACATTGATGTAATCATCAGGAAGGCATGAAGAGTGCAAGACTTCGTGTGTCAAAGACACTTAGAAATTTCCATATAGATAATGGTAAGAATATAGACTGACTACATCACAAGCTCCAATGCTGACAGGGGTTGTGCACTCAGCCAGCCTCATCACAGGCACAACTGCCCAAACATCCTGCTCATTCAGGACACTCACCAGCTGGGACATTCCTCTTTCTCTTTACTACCATCAAGGAGGTGGCACAGGAGTCCGAGACCCACGCTCAAAAATTCCAGAACAACTTGGGCCCCATCAGACTTTTGCATGATCAGAATCAAGAGTAACATTTAATAACACTGGCACATATTGTGAAATTTGTTATTTTGTACCAGCACATCACTAAAAATTACAGTATAAATTAAATAATTAGCACAAAAAGACAACAATAAAACTGAGGTAGCATATCCGATGGTAGAAGGGAAGAAGCTATTTCTGAAACGCGAAGGTAGCTTCAGATCTGCAGTGACTCATCACTCAACGAGGAAGCCAAGGGAGGGAGAGGGAGTACAGTTTTGGAGCTTATTGATTAGAACTGAGGGTACGACTGTGTTGAACACTGAGCTTAGTCAAGAAATAGCATCAAACCTGATGCAGGCACCGCCATCATCCAGCCGATCCAAGGCAGAGCGAAGAGCCAGTGAGGTTGCATTCGGTGCAGAATTATTGTGGTGATAGGCAAAGTCCAGGTCCCTGCTTAGGAGTTCTGACCATGGCCAGTCTCTCAAAGCATTTCATCACGGTAGATGTGAGTGCAACTGGGTGATAGCTGTTCAGGCAGCTCTTCTTGGGCACTGGTATGATTGTCACCCTTCTGAAGCAGGTAGAAACCTACAACCGCAGCTGTGAGACCTTCAAGATGTCCCTGAACACTCCTGCCAGTTGGTTTGCACAGGTTTTCAGTGCCCTGCCAGGTACAGCATCAGGGCCAGACATCTTGCGAGGGTTCACCCTCTTGAAAGAAGTTCTGATGTTGGTCTCTGAGACAGAGATCACAAGGTGACCAGATGCTGCAGGGATTTGCACAGGTGGAGTTTTATTCTCCTTTTCAAAGTGCACATAAAGGAGTTGAGCTCGTCTAGCAGTGAGGTATCATGTCCATTTATGATGTTGGGTTTTGCATTGTATTAGGTAATGGCCTGAATACCCTGTCAGGGCTAATGTTCATCCGATTCTGTCTCTCACTTCAAATAGAATTGCGTTTTCGCTCTTAAAATAGCCTTCCATAGATCATACCTAAACTCTTGTATGGTTTTGGATCATTGGTCTTGACTGTCAGAGCCAGCTGTCAGCAGACTATGAATCTCCTAGTTCATCCACAGCTTTTGATCTGGGACTGTTCTCGAAGGCACACACTCATCCACACGGGTCTTGCAGCATTTTCATTCACGTTCAAGGATCAATCCTCGAATATTGTCCAGTCCTGTAAGTGCTCCTCTGCCTCCTCGACCATACCTCCTTGGTCCTCGCCACTGGTACTGCCACCTTTAGGCTCTGCTTATACACTGGGAGAAGCACAACTAGGTACGATCAGACTTTCCAAAGTGTGGATGGCACAGCAAGTGTTCTTGATGGTGGTGTAACAGTGCGTTGGCTCCTCCAGTTCCACAGGTGATATGATTGTGGTAGGTCAGAGACCTCTTCAAGCTGGCCTGGTTGTAATCCACTGCGAAAATAGGAAAGGCATCACGGTGCTCAGCTTTTGCAATGCCTGCCCGATGCTGGCCTGGGGTAGAATATACACCACTACCAAGATGACAGCAAGAAACTCCCTCAGCAAGTACACAGGATGAAACTTGACCACGAGATGCTCTTGGTCGGGTGAGCAGGACTGAGATTGGATCTGTGCACCACATTGAGTTAATCCTAAAGCATGCTCAACCTCCTTTACTTTTAAAAGGCTCAGCTGTCCTGTCATTTTGGTGGATCATGAAGCCTGTGACTGCAGCACTGCATCTGAAATGGCCGGGGGTGAGCCATGTTTTCGTAGCAGTCCCTGATGTCCCTCCGGTTCTGCAACCTTGCTCTGAGGTCTTCAATTTTAGTTTCCAGAATTTGTACGTTCACCAGCAGGACAGTCAGGAGTGGGGGGGGGGGGGGGGGGTCTAAGGTCTCTGTGTTTCAATCATACATACAAAATAGCTTGCCTTCCCCACTTTCTCTTTCTTAAAGGGGAACTGCTCTTGCAGCCCAAGTCTGCTGGCTGGAGTAAACAGAATTTGAAGATGCATGTTTTTTTAAACATCCTAAAACAATATTGCTTATTGATACTCCCATGGCTGTGACTGTGGGTTTCTGCCAGTGGTCCTAAACCGGGATATCTGATGATTTCCATCGAAGCTGCACGTAGTCACAATTTATCAGTGCCATCTTGACCAGAACCACGAACACTGCTTAATTTCTACTTGTTTTGCACTAGTTATTTTGCAATTAGTAATTATGTCTTTGAACCACACTGCTGCTGAGTAATGCCAGTAAACCTGACTCTGTGGAAACCTGTGGAAGTCTCAGCTGATATAGCAAGACTCCTGACAAAGGAGAGCTGCTGGTGTGCCTTTGTGACCGTCTGCTACTGTGGGCTGCATGCAGTAGTGGGCAAATTACAATGATGCTCAGGCTGGTGTTAATTTGAAGCACAGGTTGATAGCTTTTGATTGGTAAGGGTACAAAAGGCAAAGGGGAGAGGGCAGGTTTGAGAGGGAAAATAAATTTGTCATGGTAGTATAGCAGTTACCATTAGGCTATTAGAGCACCTGTGATCCAGGGTCAGTTCAGCCACTGTATGGAGTTTGTGGCCACGTGGGTGCTCAACTGTCTCCCATACTCCAAAGGCATACAGGTGAACTGGTCACGGGGGTGCAATGGGTGGTGCTGGCTCACTGGGCCAAATGGCCACTATGTCTGAATTCTAGCCACTTCATTTAAGTAGAAGTAAGCTGCTGGGTGATAAGAGCTCTTCCTGGTCACCAGCACTATCGAAGCAGTAAGCGCTGAAGATGTCCAGGCTTTCAGTCCCTGGCAAGAGCCTAATGCGTTGCAAAGGTTCACCCCCTTGAAGCTGTGACATCAGATTCTGAGACAGATCACAGTGAAAACTGATAACAGATTGCCACTATAGTCCCAATAAGCACTGGATGGTATCAAAAGCTTCCAGAAGTCCACTTGAACAACCAACAGCTCCCGCTCCGGTCTGCAATTCATAGCTCCTGCTCGACAGCATACACCCCCTCACACCAAGTATACTGATGGACACCAGGCTGAGGGCCCAGTGCCCAGGCTGGAGACACTGGACAGATAACTTGGCTAGCTGCTCTTCCCTCAAAATGCCGGGGGAGCTGGGCCTAACATATATCCTGTCACTTCTCACAGATCAGGCTCCTCACATCGCGGGACCACCAGGAAGTAAACTGGCTTGAACTGGGGAGAAAGGGGGGGGGGTGGAGGGGGGTTGCTTTCGATCCATAATCCCAGTAACAGCTCTAGGTGCAGCCACCAGAGTTGGCACCATCAGTCTGCAAAAGGTCACCAACTTACAGTGCATCTGCAATTTTACACCACGAGGTAAAAGAGAGCTTTAACAGGGCAGTCACGGCGGACACTAGTACCCTCGAAAAGCAGGCTGGATTTCCAGCAACCTGTTGAGGTATCCCGGCTGCAATATTTCTTGCAACTCCGATTGTCCCCGCCGCGCATCCAACAAGTTGTCTTAACCAACCCGCCCACACGCACAGGGTTTAACCTGTCCCCATCAATACAGAAGTGGATCCGGATACTGGGGGAGGGAGAGAGGGGAGGAAGAGGTGGGAGAGAAAGAATAAACAGCCCACCCCACCACTCCAACGGCCGGCCCCCTCTCCGCCTCATTTAACCCAGAGCTTGCCAGCGAGCTGTCAGCCGCGGCCCGGGCCGCTCACCTTCTTCATGATGCCCGTCTTCCTCTTGCTGAAAGTCGTGTATCTCCTCAACTTGTTGTCGATGAATTCCATTTTGATCTTCACTCTGCCTCGCGTTTTCTTGCCCGGTTTCAGCCCGGCCGCTGCAGCTGCGGGGCCTCCCGCGGCAACTACCCCGTAAGCCCCGCCGCCGCCGCTGCCCGCGGCCAGCCCCGGGCCGCCACCGCAGTCCAGGCTCGGGTCGTGACCGGTCAAGCCGACCGCTGCCTCCATGTCCGACACCCGACGCTTCACCCCGCGCCTGTCAACCGGGGCCGGGGGCACCACCAGGTCATCCTCGTCGTCGCTGCTGGCCTCCGAGCCACTGTAGGCGGAGCTGAGGGGAGGCTCCCGTTCCCGGTTGCGGACGCTACCCGGTGGCGGGGGCGCTGCGGGTGGTGGTGGCGGCGGAGGCGCCTGCTGCAGGTTGCCCACGGTCGAGACGCTGTCGTTAACTCCAGCCTGGCTCTGCAGCATGGTGCAGGGCTCCGGTCCGTGCGGAACCCGCCGCTGCTTCTCACTCCCGCCACCAACTCGCTGCACCGGCAGTCGCAGCACGGCGCGGCACTCTGCTCCACGCCCAGCAAATAATCCCGCGCTCACCCACAAGCCCGCATCACCCGACCCACCATACCCGCCCTGGCAAAAGAACCTCTCTCTCCCCCAATCACACCACGGCTTCAGAAATAAATCAATGACTGGAAACCCCGGAGGTCGAGGATTCCCTCAATGGCGGAGGCTGCGCGACACTGGTGCCCGGCGCTACTTTCTCCTCCCCATATAAAGAGACAATGTTTCCTTTTATGGCGCGAGCTGCCCTTATATGGTGAGTCACCGCTTCGCGCTTTGATTGGCTGTCCGGTATCGTCACCCCCGAATAATTTACATACCAGTGCGAGCTTCTAATTACATCATGGGTGGGTTCAGAATGGGAGAGGGCACATGAGTGGGGGAGGGATAGGGCTTCGGAGATTACTTGATGGGCCGAGTGTTTTGATTTTGCTCCTATATGTTATGAGCGAGTGGAGTTTATGGGGAAAAGATGGGGTTGAGGACAGGATAACTGGGAGAGGGAGTAGGGGTTGAAAGGAGTGGAGCAGGGAGGGAGTGTGAAGATGGGTGAGATAGGGCCAGGGGGTGAGGGGGAAGATGAGAGGAATTCTTGTTTCTCCATCTCCCCATCCCTTATCCATCTCTCCCTATCACCAGCCCTTGTCCTCCAACTCCACCCCTCCTCTTCTAACAGTTCAATTGGCCTGCTTTTGCGCTTTGTTCTTCTTCTTTATCTCCTACCCCTTTTGCCACACTCCCCGACTTCTCTTTCAGCTCCCATCTTCCATTCTTCCTTGCTCCCTACCCTCTCCTTTCATCCTTACTCCCTCCTCCCCTTCCCCGATATTAGGATAATAATTTGCCCTACTGTTTTCCCCACAACTGGACGCACTACTTTATCCACATGGAAGTGCATAAACCATCCACTTGACACTCACTCGGCATGTCCCAGCCAGCTCTGTATTGGTAGAATAACTCATCATGACAGGAACATTGTGAACGGCACTGATCTGAGATATCCTGCTTGGAATAGAACAGTACAGCACAGAACCAGGCTCTTTGGCCCATGATGTCTGTGCCAAGCACGATGTCGATCTAAACCATTCTGCCTGCACTTGACCCATATCAGTCCACCATGAATATTAATGTACTTATCTGAACCCCTCTTCAGTGATACAATGCTATCTGCTTCCATCTCGACCTCTGCTGGCCTATACCAGGTATATTAAAAATGTCCCACATCTCCCTCCAAACTGCTCCCCTTACATGTTAAAGCTATGCTCCCTAGTACGAGACTGTTCTCCCCTGGGAAAAAGAATTTGACTGACTCATCAAAGGTCTGATTTCCTATATGTATGAGTCTGTACTGTAAGTTAATAACACATTATATCTCACAAATATTGTCTTTGCTGATTTATTGTCAAAATACAGTGACACCTTACAATGCTAGGAGCAAACTGTGGGAGGTAGAAGTCAGGGTGTCATTGGTCGATTTCGGGACAGATCGGACATTGTTATTCACAAGTGGCTCTTCCTCTCAAAGGTTGTTGGCATAATCAGTAAGCAGACCGAGGAAGCTCCTATCACCTGTAATGAGCAAGAACATGAGATTTGAAAGGTGCAATGACCAACAGCTGAGCAAATGGAGGAGGAGACAAAGCTAAAGCTCACCTCATGAACTTAACCTAGCTGACCAGGATGTAGATTCTCTCTGTCGGCCTCCATTCCCCTCTTGACCTCACGTCCCATCGCCTTTCTCTGTGTCTTCTCCGAGTCTTTTTTCTGCTTTCAATGATCATTCCTTCTCCCCTTCCTTTCCCTTCTTCTCTTCCTCTGCTTGCCTTATCTTCATCTCCATCTTCTGCTTGTTTCTGGCTTTCCCATCTCAATCTATGTCTTTCTCCCCATCCTTTCTCTCTGTCTTCCCAGCCTCTCTCTCTATACCTGTTAATCTCTTCCTCTACTGCTCCCTGTCTGTCCTCTCTGCCTCTATGCCTCCTCCCAATTTCTCTTCCTCTATCTCTACCTTGGCCAGATTCTTTCCCTCTCTCTCTCTGCTGTTCTCCATCTCTCCTCTTCCTTTCCATCCAGTCTGTATTCCATTCTTTATCTCCGCACATTTTATCCTCCTCTCTCCGCCTTGATTTCCTCAATTTCTCTCTTGACATCTCTTTCTTTTTATTACCTTCACTGCGTTCAGTCTTTCTGACCCTCTCTGGTGACATCTTCCTCTGCTTCTCATTATCTCGACTTCCTCCCTCTCTATCATCGTATGATCGTGACATTAGTTTCTGTGCCCACATTGACCTTCTCACTCTCTCTCTGCTCTCCAGTTTCTCTTCCTTCTCTCTCATCAGCTGGTCTCTCAGATTCCATTCTTGTTTCCTCTCTTTATCTCTTTCTCTCTCCTTAAATCTGCTAATTTTGTCTGCCTCCCTCACTCGTCTGTCTTCCCAAACTGCTTTCCAGCTCTTCTCTTCATCCCCTCCCTCCTGCCTGTGTATCTTTATCTGTTTCACTTTAGCTCCCATTTTGTGGGAATACTCTTTCCCTTTCTCTCCGTGGATCTCTCTGCCCATTTCACCTTCCACTCAATAATTTGAGAGAACTTCTCCCTCTCTACCTTTGCATTCCTCTCTTATTAAAGCACTTGAGTGGAAGTACTGAGATCCAAACTGCCAATGGTCCACTGTGCAAAACTGTGAGTACCTCTGCAGGTATGTCATCGGCAGAGATTGTGAGAAATGTCATTGTCACCAGGACAGTGACTGTGTAGGCAGCAGGTGCAAGGAAGGAAACCCAAACACTTGTTACCTGCAGAGAATTGGCAACATCAATGACCACACATTTTTTCCTCTGCCAGAATTCTTCCCATTTCCTCTCTGCTCTTGGGACCAACTGTCCTGACTACTTTCCCCACCATGCCCATAGCACCACGAGGACACAACAGCACAAAGAGAAAGGCAGTGAGCACCTCCGGTGCCTGAGGAAGCATCATCCCACCCAGGCACCAGTAAACTGGTTAGAGTATATAGAGTAATGCAGCACAGAAACAGGTCATTCACTCCAACTGGGCTGTGCTGACCAAGATGTCCATGTATGTGTTACCTGACTTGCTCCAATTTTGTTGGCCTACCTCCTTCATTCTAGGTCTTGATCCCTCTGCCAATGGAATCCTTTTCATGATAAGAATCATTCACAACCTCCTCTGTTCCAACAAAAAATAACTCCAACTTCTCCAATCCCTCATTTTTGAAATCAGTCCAGCAAATCTCTTCCACACCCTCCAAATTCTTTTCCTCTTCCTCAAACTGTGGTGCTCAGATGGCCACTACTCCAGTTGTAAAGGAATCAGAGGAAGCATCAACTCAGTTTGCATCTAACCATGCTTAACTAGGGTTTTGTACATTTCAGTAAGATCATTTCTCATTCTCCTAAACTCCTGAACATGTTAACCTAATCTGCTTAAACTGTCCACATATGACAAATTGTTTATAAGAGGAACCCATCAGTCTAAGCTGCAGAGATGGGTACAATTACAATGTTTAAAGGAGAGCCGGATAGATGTATGGATAGCAAAGGCCAAATGCAGGTAAATGGGACTAGTTTAGATGGCATCTTGGCCAGCAGAGATGAATTGGAATAAAAGGCTTTTTGCATGCTGTATGAATTTACAATCTTTGCTTTCCCCGTATCTGTTGCTGGGGAGACCAGATCTGCTCATAATATTCCAGTTGCAGTCTCACTAGAACCCCATGTAATGGAGAAAGACATTTCTTGTGCTCAAATCTCTTCTACTAAAGGTCAATATACTATTACCATCTAACCTGCATGTTAACATTCATTCAGTTGTGTACAACAAAACACAGGCGCCTCTGAACACCAATAATTTCTCAACATGTTTCACCTTTATGTGCTTACAGTGTGGATAACCTCACCTTTTTCCTTATTACACTTCATCAGCTATCTCCCTGATAACATCAGTAGGAAGTGCACCCAACTTCAGCAACTGACTGACGGGGTCAACGAGTTGGACGTACTCAGGATCATTCAGCAGGCTGAAGATATCATGGATGAGACTTTCAAAGAGGTACAGGCTTTGGACTGTAGATGTGTGAGCACCAGGAGAGGTAAGGGGATTAAAAAGTCAGTGCGAAGTTCCACTCTGGCCATTCCCCTCAGCAATAAGTACTGTATACCCCTTAAGATATACTGCTGGGGGGGGGGGGGGAGAAGACCCATCAGATTACAGCAGCAGCTTCCAGGCTGGTAAACCTGTGGCCGGCTCTGAGGCTCGATAGGGAAGGGTAAGGTCAGGCAGTGGAGCAGTTATAGGGGACAGAAAGGAGATTGGGGCCACAAAAGAGACCCCATGATGGTGTGTTGCCTCCTAAGTGCTATGGTCCAGAATGTATCAGAGCAGAGTGGCTGCAGGATATTCTCAAGGAGGGTGAATAGTCAGAGGTCGTGGTGCATATTGGCATTAATGACATAGGCAGAAAAGGGAAAGAGGTCCTAAGCAGTGAGTATATAGAGTTAGGAAGGAGGCTGAAGAGAAGGACCTCCAAGGTTGTAATTTCGAGATTACTCCCAGTGCCATGGGCCAGTGCAAGTAGGAATGGGGTGATAGCACAAATGAATGAGTTGCTGTGGAGATGTTGCAGGGGCAGGGTTTCAAGTTCTTGGATTATTGGAACCTTTTCTGGAGAAGGGGTGACCTGTACCAGAAGGATGGGTTTCACCTGAACTGGAGGGGAATCAAATCCTGGTCATGAGGTTTGCTGATGCTACCCAGGAGAGTTCAAACTAGTCTTGCAGTGGAATAGGAACTGGAAACCCAAGTCAGTAAGGGAAGGATCAGACCAGAAGGTAGATGTCAGGAAAAGTACTTAAAGGCATAATCGAAATAACAGATATGGTGGGTCAGATAGTTTGAGGAGTGTGTATTTTAATGCTAGGAGCATATGAGTAAAGGTGATGAACTTAGAGCATGAATCAATATATGGAACTATGATGCAGCCATTACTGAATGAGAGAGGGGCAGGAATGGGTGATTAATATACCAGGTTTTTTCAAAGTTTTAGAAAAGCTAGAGGAAGTGGTAAAAGAGAGGGTGGAGACACACTATTAATAAGGGATAATATAACAGCTGCACTCAGGAGAGACATAATGGAGGAGTCAGACATGGAGTCCATTTGGGTGGAACTCAGGAATAGGAAGAATGCAATCACACCAATGGGACTGTACTACAGATCCCCTCCCCAATAACCACGGGAACACTGAGAAAAAGATATATAATCAGTTTAAGGACATATGCAAAAATAATAGGATTGTTGTCATGGGTGATTTCAACCTCCCTAATATAAATTAGAACCTTCTTAGTGTAAGGGGTTTCAATGGGGCAGAACTTGTTTAGTGTATCCAGGAAGGTTTCTTAAATCAATATGTGGATGGTCCAACAAGAGGAGAAGTCATACTGGACCTGGTGTGGGGTAAAGAGCCTGGCCAGGTGACTGACCTTTCAGTGGGTGAGCAGTTAGGGAACAGTGACCACAACTCCTTAACTTTCAGGATAGCTATAGAGAAGCATAGATATGCTCCTTGTTGGATGGTTTTAAATTGGAGTAGGGCAAATTATGAGGGCATTAAACAGGAACTAAGCAGCATTAATTGGGAACACCTTTTCGCTGGCAAGTCCACATCAGACATGTGGAGAGTGTTTAAAGATCAATTTCACAGAGTACTGGAAAGGTATGTTCCTGTTAGTAGGAAGGATGAGGATGGAAAGACAAGGGAACCTTGGGTGTCCAGAGAGCTGATGCGTTTAGTCTAGAAGAAAAGGGAAAGTAACTAAAGCATTGGAAGTTAGGATCAAATAAAGCAGATGAGTATAAATAATCTAAAAAAGAACTAAAGGAGGAAATTAGGAAAGCCAGGAGGGGCAATGAAAAATCCTTGGTAAGTAGGATTAAGGTGAATCCCAAGGCATTCTAAACATGCATCAAGAGTAAGAGAATAACTAGGAAGAGGGTGGATAAAGGGGAGAACATTTGGTTGGATGCAGAGAATGTGAGTGAGGTACTTAATGAGTACATTGCTTCTGTATTTACCAAGCAAAAGGACCAGGGAGATCAGTGCTGAGTGTATACATATGTTAGGGCGTTTGAGATCAAGGAGGAAGTGTTGAACCTACTAATGAGTATTAAGGTCCCCCAGAGCCCGATGGGATTTACCCCAGGTTATTGAAGGAGTCAAGAGACAAGATTGCTGGGCCATTGACCATTATCTTTATATCCTCTCTAGCCACAGGCAAGATCCCGGAGGACTGGCCAGTGGCTAATGTTGTACCTCTGTTTAAGAAGGGAACAAAGGAAAGTCCTGGGAACAATAGACCAGTGAGTCTCACATCAGTTGTAGGGAAATTGCTGGGGAAAATTCTTAGGGATAAGATATATGAGCATTTGGAAACCTATAGCCTAATAGGGAGAGCCAGCATAACTTTGTATATGGCAGGTCATGCTTTACCAACTTGATTTGAGTTTTTTGACAAGGTGGCGAGACAGATTGATGAGGGTAGGGCACATGGACTTCAGCAAGGTGTTTGACAAAGTCCCTCATGGGAGGCTATTCCAGGAGATTAAGATGGATGGGGTCCAGGGTGAATTGGCTGTTTGGTTTCAAAACTGGCTTTTGCGTAGAAGACAGAGGGTACTGGCTGATGGGACTTATTTGAGCTGGAGGTCTGTAATTAGTGGAGTTCCACAGGGATCTGAGCTGGGACTTATGGAATGCTTGTCTTTATGAATTGAGGCATGGAGTTCAAAAGTCAGGAGGTTGTAATGCAACTTCATAAAACTCTGGTTAGGCCACATCTAGAGTATGTATATATTTCTGCTTGCCCAACTACAGGAAGGATATTGAGGCTTTGGAGAGGGTGCAGAATAGATTTACTTGCCTGGTTTAGAGGGCATGTGCCATCATGAAAGGCTGGATAAATTTGGTTTGTTTTCTCTGGAGCACCAGAGGCTGAGCAGAGATCCGATAGCAGCTTACAAGATTATGAGGGACAGAGAGCATGTTTCCCAGGGTTGAAATGTCTAGTACCAGAGGGCATGCATTGAAGGTGAGAGGAGGAAGGCTCAAAGGGGATATGAGGGGTAAGTTTTTTTCCCCTTGGGAAGCAGTGGATACCTGTTATCGTGGTAGAGGTAAATACATTAGAGGTTTTTAAGAGAAGTTTGAATAGACACATGGATGTAAGAAAGATGGAGGGATGTGGACATGGTGTGGGTTGGAGGGAATAGTGTTTGGGTGTTATTGATTTGCTTTTTAGCTGGTTTCTGTGCTGTGCTGTTCTATGTTAACTTGCCTGTGAAGTCTTCCTACATCCTTCCAATCCATATGCAATCCATCTCTGAGACAATCAGGTTGTGGCCCAGCACCACACTGGTTACACCCTGTAAAATTGCTGTGTGTATGATGCTCAGGCCTGTCAGTGTTGGACTCTGCACTGAGGAGTGAAGTTGTGCCAGGGATGGCTGTCATGCACTTGCTTCACACAGACCTGACATGGTGAGGTCTTCATCCATGGGTCATGAGTACTGTGAAGATGGTACTCTGCTCTACTGCCCTGATGCACACACACCAACTCAATCTTATCTGGGTTCAGTCACAGACTTCGGTTGTGGTCAGACATGAACCACCATCCATCCCTTCACACCTGTATCACCTCCTCCTTTTCCCCAAATCTCCACTCACCCTCTACACTTGTCAAAAAACTAATCACCTCCCACTTCTCCTGTCTCTCTTCACCAAACACCCGTCCCTTATTCTTTCTTCTAACCTCACTCCACCCTCTCCAATTCCCAATCCTTCCTCACTCTGCAAAAAAAAAATTCAGGGAATGGTTTTCCATTGTGAGTGAACACGCACACATGCACACAGAATCTTCCCCATAAGTAAACACATTCACACGTCAGAATCAGGTTTAATATCACTGGCATATGTCATGAAATTTGTTAACTTTGGAGCAGCAGTACATTGCAACATGATAAACACAGAAAACAGAACTACAGTAAGTATATATTATATATATTAAATAGTTAAATTAAAAATAAGTCATGCAAAAACAGAAATATATAAAAGTGGTGAGGTAGTGTTCATGGGTTTAATGTTGATTTAGAAATTGATGGCAAGGTGACGAAGCTGCTCCTGAATTGCTGTTTGTATGCCTTCAGGCTTCTGTACCTCCTTCCTGATGGTAACAATGAGAAGAGAACATGTCCTGGGTGCTGGGGATCCTTACTGATGGATGCTACCTTTTTGAGGCACCACACCTTGAAGATGTCTTGGATTCTACAGAAGCGGGTACCCATGATGGAGCTGACTAATTTTAGAACTTTCCGCAGCTTACTTGGATCCTGTGTATTAGCAGGCCCCCCCCCCTTGCCCCGTGAACACACACACACACACACACACCTCTGCCCCCTTTCCAACCTGTTAATGGTGCACAGACAATTGGTTGCTGGGGTTACCAACATTCCTGCAGGTGGAAGTGCTGAAAGGATGTTGAGTCTATCTGGATTCACACTTCCCCTTTCGCGAAACTCAGCTGCAGAAAAGCTCAGTTCACAAAAGCCAGCTTCAGACCGAGAAAGGAGCAAATACCAGAAGAACTAAATCTGTCCTGTGTAAGTTGCTCAGAAGTCATTTTGGTTTCTGAGAGATTAACACATGTGCAATGAACAAAAGAGGATTTACCTTTCTGTGAAGATACAACTTGTCTTACCCTTCACCCAGTTCTTGTTCCCACACTTCCTCTCTGAAGCTCAATGGAAAGGATTCAGAAATCAAAAGAAACAGAAAATGCTGGAAATCCAAAATAAATTCAAAGTGTTGTTGATTCTGTTTCTTTCTTCACAGATGCCACCTAATTTGCTGAGTGCTTCCAGCATTTTCTGTTTGATCTGGAGACTTGGAACTGAAGTGTCAGGTAATGATTTAAGAAACTGGAGTAGATGATGTGGACCCTTCCATTGCCATGGTTTCACCAGTGATGTCACAATATTCTATCTCCATGGTTTCAAGCTGTCTTTATTAATATTAGTGTGGAAAGGGATAAAATTTAGTGCCGAATGTGGGCTGGGGTTGTAGTTTGGTCAGTTGCCAGCAGCTGCACCACCTCTTCTGCCAATGATCTGTACAAATGCAACAGTAGTCCTAAGGCTGCTGGTGAAAGGGGAAAATTTGGGACAAGCTCTTAGTGCATATTTTGAATTATTCTGGTGGAGCTTTTGTGAGGGACTATTTGTTGATTCTAGTATCAGCCTCAGCTGACCCAGTCACTAGTCTCACTTGGCTCAGGGTCTTTTAGTGAAATCCCAGAACAGAGGTATAGGATGCAGCTGACACACTGGCACCTCTGCAAGAACATCTCCTGGAGCTCAGGTCTTCAACCATCCACAGTCTTGCATGAACAGAAAACTCCCAAGGAATTGCATTGAGGAAGAGCAGAATTCTCACCAGCTTCCTGGTCAATTTTTACCCTTCAGTGTGCATCAGATTTCTGCCACCATGCATAAAATTAGTCCCCATCTTCTGGCATAGAGGAGGAGAAAAGGCTTGAGGAACATACATGGGATTAGAGAAGGCTGTGAGGAGCAAGTGAATGGGGCAGAAGGAAGAGAGGGATCACAAAGGGAGCGAGTGTGGACGTTGTTACAAGCTCGGAACAGTAAAATAGGAAATAGAGTGAGACTGTGCAAGTCTCAGGCACTGAGAAATGGCAGGAAAAGGCACACAGACATAGTCATAGACCTCACATTTTCACACACAAACTCAGCCACAGACATACAGATTGACAGACCTCATGTTCAACAGACACTATGACTGACATAGATCTCACCTTGACAGACACAGCAGTGACTTCTTGGAAACAGCAAGCACACAGCAAATAACCCACCTGGCAACAATGTCTAATGTCTACCTGTCTCTGTCCCCTCTCTCCCTTTCACCCTCCATTCCCACTTTTCTGTCTTTCACATCCGAGACCTTATTTCTGTCTCTCCTCACTTTCTCATCACACCCTCCTTCCCTTCCTCTATTCTTTCACTACACCCCTCTTCACTCTCTTTTACTGTCTCTTTCTCATATTGACTGCTCATCTTGCCTTGGCACCATACCCTATATCTCTGTCTCTCCTCTCAATCCCCTTTTGCTCACCTTCCCTTCTACCCTCTCTCTCTCCATCTCTGTGGAGAGCTGTAATGAATGCAGTGTTTGGCCACTCCTGAGTGGTAGGAATAACCACTGCCTGTTGAATGTTGAGGCTGTAAAGTCAGAGCAGAGGCAAGCAACTCAAAAATAAAGAGATTAAAAGGATTGATGAAAGCAAAGTTTTTCAGGATTTTTTCTCTCTCTGCTACAGCTGTCTAAGAGTGTCAGATATCTGGAATAACAAATGTGCCCCAACGTCCCAGTGAGTCATCAGCTTCAGCACAGGTGGGGAGACATATTCTCAGCACAGGTCACACACTTGTGTACAGCAGTAGAGTTTGACACTGTCATATGTTCCACACACCACTTCCCTTACACACAGCCTAACTACAGCAGCACAGATGCAAACTGATACACTAAATCAGTGTAATATTCCTTCCATCTGTGAGAAGGCTGGGACCCTTCCTCAAAATTTTAAATTTGGTACACAGTTCATTAGAACTCCATCAAGAGGAGCTGGAAAATTTGGGTTTGTGGATCCCCAGAATTTTCACCTCAAGGAAATTAAGCCCATCATTTGAGGTATTTAAAATGGAGATAAATATTTGATAGAGGAATTGAGGACCATGGGGAATTGACAAAGAGGAAAAGAATAGGAACACAAGAGATTGCAGAAGAGGATATAGGCTAACATAGATTAGCCAGGATCATATTGAACAGCAGACCAGGTTGGAGGGCTGAATAGACCTCTGTTGTTGACCCTTGCTGTTTCCTTGTGTTCTGTATCAGAGTGTATTTTAGGACAATTATTTGATCCTTTTGGACTTTGCTCTTTTGGTTTAAGAACGGTAAAAATTTGTAATGCCCTTTTTTTTCCTTTGGGAAAATAGTGTTACATTGGCCAGTATCAAATCTCAAAGAGTGTACAGTGAACTTGATCTGCAGCTGTGATTTTGTCTGCAGGAAAATAGATGTCAATCTGGAGTTTGCTGGAGGTGTTGGCATTGACATCTGATCTGAAGATGTTGGGGCTGTGGGGAAAGAGATTTAAGAGGTTAGATTGGCTTTTGATAAGGTTCCATGAAAAGGTTGCTGTGCAACATGAAAGCACATGAGATTCTATTGTACTGGGACAGATTGTGAATTTGTTGATAAGCACAGTTAACATGGGAATAAAGATCTCACTCTAGATGGCAGGCAGTGACTAGTAAAATTAATTTACTGGTCAGCTGAATGAGTTGAATTTGCCTCAGAAACTCAACATTAAGAAACTCTCACAATGGATCAAGTATGTTGCAAAGGATGAAGGAGTTTCATTAGGTATCTCTAGAAACCAAATTTTTGGAAAATGTCAACAAATTTTGGAAAACAATTAGGAGTGGAATAACTAAATTACACATCAAAATTTTCTGTTAGAGTCGATCCATTCAAATGGGCTATCTGGACGTGAACCTATCCAGAAAGGTAGGAAATATGACTATTTTTGGAGAGTGTCTGTATGTGTGCGTGTTGGTGTGCACACAGAGCAGGTTCTTGGTCTCAATCCACCTGCAGAATACAATTTTCAATAGATTGGATATCGAGAACAATTTTGGGTACATGCTGTCAACACGTATTGATCTTCCACAAACTCATCCATTCAGCTCCGCATTATTACCAAATTAAAGCACAAGCGTCAGACTTGATTTTTTTTCATGTCAGTCATGTTGAAAATTTAACCAGTTGGCAGCCATGAACTTGTGGGGTTGGGGTGGAGGGCCCTGGTGCAGTTTATTATTTTCCCCATTGGTCTTCCCTCAACTTTACCACTGTTGTGTAGATTTGGCTTGCATGATTCTTATTCAGGTCTAAAATACTTAGTCCTTAACTGACAGCAGCCTAAACAATGCTTGATGTTCAAGGAACCCCATTCACAAATCCAGGCTGATGGAGGGTTCTGATGGCAAACACCGACAATTCTCCTCCCCCCCATAAATGCTGTTTGACTTGTTGAATTTGAGACAGATTGGTTGATGCTCCAGATTCCAGCAGCTGCACCATCTTACATTAACATCTTCTCTACCTGAAGAAATCACCTCCCATTCATCATTCTCCCAGAATTATCTTTCTACCCCAACCTCCTCAAAATTCCAGTTGACTCCACCAATGACACGAGTTTGTAATCTTCCCTCCACTATCCTCCTTCTTCTGACCCAATCCTCCCCAGCCCAAATCAACCCCTTCTTTTTAACTAAATCATACTTAGTTCTGATATTTTCAAAATTAAGAGGTTAGCTAAATAAGAAACAGGGCCTGTTGTAATAAACATGCCTTTATGCTCTAAAGATCCCAGCAGCCACATGTACCATGTGTTTGTAAGATTAACTTCAGCTCAGAACTGTGGAATTGAATGAAGACCAAGCTACAGACATGATGCATTAAAGAAAGCATCATCCACTCACTGTGACCCATGATGCTTCTTCGGTCATGTGGGTGGTGTTCAGAGTCAGAGGTAGGGAGGTACATTGATCCAGAAGTTTCAGCCTTTTGGCCATATCAAAAAGTCAAAGTCACACTCATAGAAGTAGGCCAGTCAGCCTAATGCACTCATGCCAATCAAATGGCCATATAAACTATTCCCACTTGCTGTATATTTGGTCCATTCCAATGTAAACCTTATTATCCATTTACCTGACTGTCTTTGAAATGTTATTATTGAATTTGCCTCAACCGTTTCCTTGGTTGGTCGTCAAGTTAGAGAGACCTCAAAAAACTCTAGATTGGTTAAACACAACTTGCCATGCAAAAAGCTGTGTTGACTATCCTTAATCAGGGCCTATCTATCCAAATACTTTATAGCCTTAGAATACCCACCTATAATTTCCCAGCTTAGTTTAGAGTCTTTCTTGAACAACATTAGTTATCCTCCAGCACTCATCCATGAGTAAATATGTTAAAAAAAAAACCTCTGCCAAGGCCCAATATTCATAATAGCCTTCCACAAGATCTGAGGGGAAACCTTGTCAGGCCCTGGGGAATTATCCACCCTAATTTTCTTCAAGATAGCAAGCATCTCAGCTTCCGTAATCTGTACATGGTCCCTGACCTCACTACTGTGCCTCAGCCCTATAACAGCATAAGAAATAGGAGCAGTAGGCAGCTGGCACGTCCAGCCTGCTCTGCCATTCAATAAAATCACAGCTGATTTGGCCATGGACTCATCTCCACCTACCTTCCTTTTCCCCAAAACCCTCAACTCCCTTCCAAGGCAAAAATGTATAGGTTATGTCTGTCTCCTGAGTAAATACTGATGCAAAAAATCCTGTTAAGATCGGTCTTATCGCTTTCGGCTCCATGCATAGATGACAGGACTGAACGGTCTTGGCCCAAAACATTGACTGTACTCTTTTCTACAGATGCCGCCTGGCCTGCTGAGTTCCTCCGGCATCTTCTGTGTGTGCGTTTTTTTTAAAAAACAGATCCCACCTTCCCTGGAAGAGAGCCCAGATGATCCAAAACTCTGAAGCCCTCCCTCCTGCAACATCCCCTTAGCCACATGTTAAAACTGCATTATCTTCCTATTTCTAGTCCCACTAACACTTGCATGGGTAGCAAACCTGAGATCACTACCCTGGAAGTGCACCTAACCCCTTGAACACACTCTGCAGGACCTAATCACCCTTCCCACCCATGTGGATCACGACCTGGCTGCTCACCCTCCCCCTTATTGACTGCTATGGACTCCATCTGAATGTCCCTGACTCTGCCACCGAAGTGGCAACAGACCATCCAGGAATCTCCTCCTTGTCTGTAGAACCTCCTGTCTCTTGCCCCAACTAATGAATCCCCCATCACTTCTGCTCACCTGTTCTTCTCCCATTCCCCTCTAAGTCACAGAGCCAAATTCAGTGCCAGAGATACTGGTAGGTCATTTCCCCTCATGCCCAACAATATGCAAACTTGTTACTGAGGGGAACAGTCACAGGAGTACCTTACACTGGCTGCCCATTCCCTTTCTTGATGATCACCCATTTATCCATGTCATGTAACTACCTCTCCGTATCTCCTGATAATCAACCCCTTTGCTTCCTGGATGATCCAGAGTTCATCCAGCTTCAGTTCCATAATGTGGTCAGTAAGAATTGACCAGCCCTAGGATAAAGTGTGTCCATCCACCCAGCTATACCCGTCACACTTTTATACATCTCAGTAAGATCACCTGCCAGTCTCTTACACCCCAAGGAGACATGTCCTAGTCCGTCCAATGTCTTTATAACTTAATCCCTCAAATCCTTGCATTTTCCATATTCTCTCCAGTTTAACATTTTCCCCATAGCAGTGATTAAAACTGAATGCAATTCTCCAGCAATGGTTTCACACAACAGGTGTGAAGGTGAGGTTCTTGTTACCTGCATGAATGTTCAAGCATGTAGTAGGACTGATGGAAAACCAGACCTCCAGCATCAAGGAAAAGAGAAAGAAACATTGAAATGAGATGAGAGAGTTTGACAGATGGTAAGTATGACAGATAGATACATTATTGATCCCAAAGGAAATTAGTGGCACAATAGCATTACAAGTGCACAGATATAAATATTAGAAGTAGAAAGAATAAAATAAATAAGTTACTGCAAACAGTCTAACAGGAGGGGGTCATCACTTCCCCGACTATGGGTTGACGCATTATAGAGCCTAATTATAAAGGGTAAGAATGATCTCATATAGTGCTCTTTGGAACAGCACAGTTGTCTTTATTTTTAAAAAGGTGCTCCTCTATTTAGCCAAGGTGGCATGCAGAGGGTGAGAAACATTGTCCACAGATTTCAGGATTTTCCATAGGGGCCTTTGTTCTACCACTGCCTCCACTGTGTCCAATTTGACCCTTATAACAGAGCAAGCCTTTCTTACCAGTTTGTTGACCCTGTTGGCATCACCTGTGTTGATGCCATTGCCCCAGCACACCACAGTATAAAAGATTATACTGGCGACAACAGACTGGCAGAACATGTGAAGGAAAGGCCTGCGTACTCCATAGGACCTCAGTCTCCTCAGGAAGTAGAGGCGACTCTAGCCTTTCTTGTACACAACCTCTGTGTTAGTGCTCCACTGAAATCTGTCATCCAGGTGCACCCCCAGGTACCTGTTGAGCAGTTGTCAGGAGGATACTGACAACTGTTCTAAGTAGCCAGAGCTGGATAGCCATGTTCTCTCCAGGGTGCTAGTGTCAAGAGGAGGTGAAATGTGATAAAGGTCAGAAAGAATGTTATTGATCATCTGGTAAGATAGGAAAGGCAACAGCACATGGAACTTAAACCTGATAAATTCTGAGTGCATGGTGGAAGATAGGCCATGTACCATCAAATGCAGGATCTGAAAGAGTATTGAGGAAAAGAATTTTGTGTACAAGGCCAAAATTAGTACAGACAGACAGTAGTGAAGAAGGATTGGAGGATACCAGAGTCTAGAGCTGAGATGTCATGTCATAACTATGAAAGTTTGATTAAGCCACAGCTGTAATATTGTGTGCAGTTCTGATCCCCACAGTCTAGGAAGGTTGTGATTATACTGGGGGGGTATAGAGGAGATTCACCAAGAAGGTGTCTGGATGGAATATTTCAATTATGGGGAGAGGTTGGAAAGGCTAGTTTTATTCTCCTTGGAGCAAAAGACTGAGAGTAGAAAAAAATAACATGGCAGAGGTCTCCAAGAACAAAAGAGATCAAAAGAATCATTTTCACTTTGAAGATGGCTACAATCTGGAACAAACTACCTGAGAGGATGGTGGAGACAGAGACTCACAATGTTTAAGTAGTATCTACCTGAGCACCTGAATCATCAAGGCATTGTAGTAAATAGATTTAGTACAGGGGAGGGCTTGATGGTCAGCATGAACAAGGTGAAGCAAAGGGTTCTGGGCTGTGACACTATGGTTCCCGACAACATACAGATTGACATTAGTTTAATGGACCAGCATTATGCACAGCGTTGGACTTGCTGGAACTCTGGGGGAAGACAAAGCGATCCTACAGGGATAAGTTCCGCTTGAACCAAGCTGGAACTGCAGATCTGATAACTAGGACTGTAGAGAGGGCTTTCAGCTAGGAAAAGGGCAAGAGAAAGGTTTATAGACTCAAAGGAAAAGGTTAAGGCTAAACAGTAAAGTAGCAGCTTACATAATAGTCAGGGAGGTGACAGATTTGCGGAAAAAATGCAAAGGGAAATAATTCAAGAAAAAATGATCAGCCGTTTAAACTAAAGACCTTTGGATGAATATAGCATTCAAAAACAAGACAAACCACAGTATAGCAATAAATGGCTTGACTCAATAGTTAGGGAAATTAGGTTACACAGTAACCAGAGTGCAATAGAACTAGTTCCTCAGCAGAATAACACTGCCTCCTAGTGTTGCTTGATGTTGACAGCTTGTCTCCAGCTACTCTGTGCATCGGGTGCTGTGTTCCACCGCTCAGTCTCCCAAGTAGTTGAAGTAGATTCATCCCTTGTCAATGGGAGCATCTTACTGTGAGGGTTGAGTTATGATGTCAGCAATGATCCAGAGCATACCAGACCTGTGCTCACCATCATTAACCAAATCTAAATCCAGTAAATAGAAAATTCACTGCCACTAGAATAAATCATGGTGAGTGTGAAGTTACCAGTGCAGTACGAGATGAAGGAGATGAAGTGGTGAGATGTGAGAATGAGTAAGTGCAGCTTGATGATCATCTATGTATATTCAGAGTGAGTCTACATGTGTATGCACATGCATGTGAGTTAAGTCTATGCAGAAGAACCTCATTGCCAGTTGCTGCAGATCTCCTTGCTAGCAGGCCAAGACTTCACTTTGTCAAATCTATCTGGTAATACATTAACCCTAATGTATGCTATGCAAGAACTCCGAGATGCATCTTCTCTCCTCAGTCCTGGAGTAGAAGCAAACAATCTATCCCAAGCAACTGTCAAAAGAAAGCAACCTCCTCCCATAGATGCTGTCTGGCCTGCTGAGTTCTGCCAGCATTTTGTGTTTTTATTTTTTTTGTTAAGAGAAAGAATTAGTTTGGGTGAAGATCAGCAAGAACCAAAGCCAGAGGAGTTCAAAGGGGTCTTGACAAATGGAGAGGAAATTAATGCAGGAATAGACAAATCTTGCCACTGAAGGAATACAGTTAATGGATCATTAATCTTAACAAATCAGGTTTGGAGAATGCATACAGGAAAATTCCCTGGAATACATAATGGACATGCACATGACAATATTAACTGGTATAAACTGGTATTATAGTTATACACTTGGGAAATCTATACATGGAATTTTATGCACCTTTCAAAACAGACAGAACTTGAGTCTTGAACTTACATAAAGCCAATGATGTGAATTTGATTAGCCCAAGCTAGATTAGGAAAGTAAAGTTAGATTATGACACAAATTAAAGCAATGGTCCAATTTTCAATGTACCTTCCACTTTGAAGTAAGAGCTTCTGGAAGAAAGCAACCCATCCACAATTAATCAACATGGACTAGATAAGTTTACAATGCCACACAGAATTATAGGTTTGAGGACTGGGAGAGTTTTTAGAAGTGGTAATAGATGAACCAAAAATTAATGAAGTGGGAGCAGGTGTACCAAATAAATAAATGAAATAAAGTTCCTTGTACAATATATACAATGTAAAATGGAGAATAGTTCTGATGAAAGTTCAAGGATTTGACCAAATGCTGCCTAACCTGCTGAATATTTCCAGCATTGTTTTATAGTGAGTGTAGATTAAAAGGAGAACTGGAATTTAAAAAGTCCAATGAATGAGGATGTAATTTCAGAGAAAAGACTGAAGAAATTCAGGATACAAATCCACTGAAGCTTCTACCAGAAGTAGTGCAGAAATTGGATGCATCAATGATAGTTGTCCAGAATGCTCGAGGTACCAGAGCAGTTCCAGCAGAATATAAACTGTAATTACAAAACTTTTAGCCTGTTGTCTGTTGGCAATAAGATGCTGGAATCCATCATTCACAACACCTGTAGGATCAGAATCTGGGAAAATAGAGCTTGACAGCTCTAAATCTTTAAGAATGGAAACAGTAGAACCAGAGGATGGAGTATACTTCAATTTTTTAAAATGCATTTGCTACCACAAAACAGGTTGTTTCATCAAATGAGGCTGAAGCATAGATTAAGGAATGAAAACAGTAGGGACAAATGGGATGTTGTAAGCCACTGAACCATTACGAGTAGTTGATCACAGCTATTCACAATTTATAATAACTTGGATGCCAAGATAGGGTAATACATTCAAATTTGCTAATGACATAGCAGTTAGTAAGAAAATTGATTGCAGAGGACACAAGGTGTTTTTGCAGAGAGAGAGAGATGGGTTAAGTGCTTGAGCAAGTAAGTGGGAAAGATGTCAAGCTAGTTCCTTAGGTGGAAGAATAAAAAAAACTTTTCAAATTGACAAGATACATCAGTATGTGATGGCTCAGGAACCCCAAGGAGTAAACCTACAGGAAGCAATTAGGTTTGTTAATGTGTGTGGTTCAGTGGACAAGAGGCCTGTGAGTGTAGAGGGCTTTGTAGGAACTACATTTGAGAGATATACTCGCTTTGGAGTTCTGAGAAGACTTAGTAATATTTGCCAAGATCACCAGAGTACGGACAGAAGATTCTGTAATATTAACAAGGAAGCTACTTGGAGCATTTTTTTGAAATTGGCAAATCCAGAATAAGTGGTAAAGTCCCAGGACGAGAGGACAGTACCAAGGAGAGATCTTGTGTCAATGCAGCATTTACAGTCCTCCTAGGTAGGGAATTCCAAACATTTACAACATGTGTGAAGAGGTGAAGGAGCAGTTCAGAGATGGAAGCAAATCCACAAGCGATGGGTCAGATTAATTCTACAACATACACTTACTGGGAAAAGACGACCAGGAGTCCCAGTTACCTTCATTGTAATAATATAAATTATTTTTAAATGTACAAGCTTTATTAACAGAAGTATAGATTAGAAAAACAAAACTTATGCTGGAGTACTGCCTTCACTCTTGAAGGATGTAAAGGTCTTGATGAAAGGATACAAAGGGTGAAGATTTTGCTGGGTTTATTCTCCTTGGAACACTGATGATGAAGGAGGAGTGTAACAAGTTAAAATATATTCCAAAATCACAGAAGTTGGGATGGTGTTCCAAAAGAGGCATTTTTCCCCCCCACAGGTACATGGTGATGAGAGAGAAGGGCTCCCCACAGGGCTGACTAAATCCGGAGTCTGGTTCAACAATAGTTTTCAAAAATAAACTGGATTAAGAATTATACAATAAATATTAGTGTTTGCAGAGATAGACTGAGTCAATGAAACAACAGGCCAATGGTCAGAGATCAGAGTCAGAAACAATCAACTGGAAAACCTTCTTGTCTCACAATATTGTCCACATGATATAGTGGTTCACACAGATACAGGGCCTTGGCCAACCTATCCTCTCATTGTGAGACACACACAAAGCCTTGCCCAGCCTCTCTCCTCACTGAGACACACATACACACACAGCCTTGTCCAGCCTCTCCTCTCACTACAAGGCATACCAGTCACACTCAGCCAGCTTCTATGACACACGTACTGTGTGGCCTGGGTCACTCTCATCTGTGATTGATATTGGACAGGCCATCTTCCTTTTCCCTGCTGTGCTACAAGACTCTTTGTACTGATATTCCACAGCTGCATAAAGATAAAATCAAGTACCAAAAATTGTCAACTTTATTGACAGCAGCATTTAAAAAATTGACGGATATGAAACCAAATACAGAAGCCAAATGAGCAAAAAAAGTTATTCAAGTTTTAAAAAAAATCTATTTCAGCCAAGGTTTATTTCTTTACATACTTATAAAAAACTGAAAAACTTAATACAAAAAGGTCTTGAAAAGAAATAAAAAGAAACAGGAACTTTCATTTCTTAAGTTTTGAACGTTGATAAAAAAAATTCCTTCATTGACCAGGCACTTGGTTCAGTATAGATTTGCCTATATGTAACACCAGTTCAATACTGGCTTTAGATATAGTGTTTTTGCTTGTAAATATATGTTTACAGGTTAACATACATAAAATAAACTTTAAAAAAAGCCAAATAAACAGTACCATGATAGAAAGACTAGATCACTGAGAACCTATTAGTATAAATAGAGGCTTCTCAAGCTTATTTCTACTGCAAGAAGTGTTGATGACATTAGCTCAAGCATCATGTGGTCACGAACGATCATGCAGCAGACAGCCAACATGTTTGCAGTTCATGATCGTCTCTCAGTTTCTCTGAATGTGATTAGCTATCCAAGATCAACCGTGCACAGTTCTTGCATTTTGGAAATAAATAGATTGATTAAGGAAATTTATTCAGCCTCATAATTTGCTGGTTACAAGATCAATGATTGTGCTATTTTAACAGTTCCCACCTGAGACAGTGGGTGGAGTAATTGATACTCATTGCTCTCATTCAATACACTGGTCATTCTGTCTTGTTGCCGTTCTCTGTCTACCAGAACTCAGCTGATGGCTTTGGATGTGGTCATTCCAAGCTCTTGTACCCAACAGACTAAAACTCTCCACGGCAAAAATACATGTACAAAGGTAGCAGAGGACAGAAGCCTTATGAAAAGGCAGTCTGTAGTGTTGACCTTAAGGCAAAAGGACCCTGGAATTTGAGATGCTCATTTCCTTGTATGAATTAATAATAAAAAAAGGAAAAAAATTAAAAATATCAGATACAGCCAACAAACAAACCCAATGGGATGCCTTCCATTCCTGAAACACTGTACATGATACACAATTATGGGAACAGTTAACAATTCCCCTCACACTTTGCTGTCAGCAGGAATGTCACCAAGAGTGTTGGCAATCTCACTGAAGGATGGACGGTCCTTGGGGCTGGCTGCCCAGCAGTGTTGCATCAGTTTGTGCAGTTTAGATGGGCAACATTCAGGTGCAGAGAGTTTGATTTTGTTGTTCTGTACACCTGAAAAACAACACAACCTTGGGTCATCTTCACATGAAAACATGTTTCACCTCAACTTCTCCCATCCCACCCACCATTTAATGCAGAAATTCAGTAAGCACCACCATTGCCTTGGGATATACCCATCAGCTGTGCAAAACTTCACTTCTACAATGGCTTAACCTCTCATGCTGTAAGTAGGACTGGTGAAATGTCTCCCTATCATTTGTCCAAAAGAATCAGAGAGATCTCCCTGGTGCTATCAAATAAGCAATTCTAGTTATGCATTTAGTTAATCACACAGCACAAAAACTGAACCTTGATCCCAACTCATCCACACTAACCAAGATTCCAACCTAAGCTAGTTCCATTTGCCTACATACCTCTATGTGAAGTTGCCCTCCAGGTCCTCCTTAAATCTTTCTCTCTCACCTTAATCAAATGCCCTACAGGTTTTGATTCCCTTTCCCTGGGGAAAAATATAAACTATGCAACCACCCTATCCTATGCCACTTATGATTTTATACACCTCTCTACGGTCACTCCTCAGCCCCCTACATTCTTTCTGACAACATCCTTGTAATTATTCTCTGTACTCTTTCCAGAGAATGACCTCATTCCTATAATAATGTAAAATACTACCAAAATAAAATAGGCAGTGTTGCTTCTCTAACCTGCATCTGGCCTCAACGTGACAGGACAGTTGGCCGTGGACAGATATGTCATTGTGGGAGTGGCAAGTGGAATTAAAATGGCTGATCACCATGAGGTCATGGCTGATGTAGCAGATGGAGCACAGGTGCTCGAAGTGATTCCACAATTAGTGCCACATCTCTCCAATGTGGTAGAGACCACTCCAGATACAGTAAACAATCTTGTTGGATTCACATGAGAAGTGCTGAATTACCTTTTAAGACCCGTTTAGGGCCGTTAATGGTGCTGAAGGAGGTGGTGTCCTAATGTTTTAGACTAGCCTCCAGTGTGGAATTTGTCAAAGCCTTACTGTATCCATAGGTATTATTAATAAAGGCACAATATTATCAATCCTCCAGTCTACTGGCTACTATAGGTAAAGCTCTCCATCAGAATCCTATCAATTTCCTGGGAAAGATCCATCTTAATGTGTTCCAAGATTTCAAGCACCTCTTCCTTTTTGATACAATTGATTTCCCAGCCCTCATCCTCACATCCTGATCCTCTCTTCAATGAAGCATCCCTCCACCTCCAACCTCTGTCCAACTTTGTCCCTTCTCCACCTCCTTCTCTCTTCCATGCTCCCATTTTCTAACCTGTAGCCCAAGCCTTCCCCACGCACAACAGCTCTCCGCCAACCCCCCCCCACCCCCCCATCCCATGCAGGAAAGACTGTCTTTAGATGCAGTAAGAGTGTGTTGGTGGATCCCAATGCACAATTCCCAAGCTGGGGCAGATTCATTTTTAAACAGCCTTCATCATCATTCAGTCTATACAATATCTGGGCAGAACAGTAGCAATTAGCGCAACACTGTAAGTAAGGAGTTTGTGCATTTTCTGACCATGTGGTTTTCGTCCAGGTGCTCTGGTTTCCGCTCACATTCCAAAGCCATATGGTTAGGGCTAGCATTAGTAAGTTGCTATGTTGGGTATGCTATGTATTCGCTGGAAGCATGGCAACACTTCAAGTCAAGTCAAGTCAACTTTTATTGTCATTTTGACCATAACCACTGGTACAGTGCATAGTAAAAATGAGACAACATTTTTCAGGATCATGGTGTTACATGACAGTACAAAAAACTAGACTGAACTACTTAATTAAAAAAGCAAAGAAAGCTACACTAGACTACAGACCTACCCAGGACTGCATAAAGTGCACAAAACAGTGCAGGCATTACAATAAACAGGACAGTAGGGCAAGGTGTCAGTCCAGGCTCTGGGTATTGAGGAGTCTAATAGCTTGGGGGAAGAAACTGTTACATAGTATGGTCGTGAGAGCCCGAATGCTTTGGAGCCTTTTCCAGACGGCAGGAGGGAGAAGAGATTGTATGAGGGGTGTATTGGGTCCTTCATAATGCTGTTTCCTTTGCGGATGAAGCGTGTAGTGTAAATGTCCGTGATGGCAGGAAGAGCAACCCCGATGATCTTCTCAGCTGACCTCACTATCCGCTGCAGGGTCTTGCGATCCGAGGTGGTGCAATTTCCGAACCAGGCGGTGATGCAGTTGCTCAGGATGCTCTCAATACAACCCCTGTAGAATGTGATGAGGATGGGGGGTGGGAGATGGACTTTCCTCAGCCTTCGCAAAAAGTAGAGACGCTGCTGGGCTTTCTTTGCTATGGAGCTGGTGTTGAGGGACCAAGTGAGATTCTCCATCAGGTGAACGCCAAGAAATTTGGTGCTCTTTATGATCTCTACCAAGGAGCCGTCGATGTTCAGCGGGGAGTGGTCGCTCCGTGCCTTCCTGAAGTCAACAACCATCTCTTTTGTTTTGTTCACATTAAGAGACAGGTTGTTGGCTCTGCACCAGTCCGTTAGCCGCTGCACCTCCTCTCTGTAAGCTGACTCGTAGTTCTTGCTGATGAGACCCACCACGGTTGTATCATCGGCGAACTTGATGATATGGTTCGAGCTGTGTGTTGCGGCACAGTCGTGGGTCAGCAGAGTGAACAGCAGTGGACTCAGCATGCAACCCTGGGGAGCCCCCATGCTCAGTGTGCTGGTGTTGGAGATGCTGCTCCTGATCCAGACTGACTGAGGTCTCCCAGTCAGGAAGTCTAGGATCCAGTTGCAGAGGGAGGTGTTCAGGCCCAGTAGGCTCAGCTTTCCAATCAGTTTCTGAGGGATGAACACTTGTGGGCTGCCCCTAGGACTGTGTTGGGTATTGATGCAAAATGACATATTTCACTATGTTTCGATGTTTCAATGTACTTCTGACAACTGAAGATAACTTTTTCTTTAATTTTTTTTCAATGAACTTCATCTTATGGGGACTATGTTTCCTGGGCTTCTCTTCATCATGTGGCAGCAGGCATATTTAAAAGTGGTTAAGATTAACAAAGAATGTGCATTACCATTTCTGAAATTAGCTGTGATGACCACAAATGTTTGTGGTTTAAAAAACTTCTGGGTCACTTATGCAGAACAACAATCAAAGCAGTGAAGCACAAGTGTACTGGGACAAAAAACAGATCAGACTGCACCATGGACACTGTCCCATTCCCATTCTGAGCAGTGAAGGCCACCTAATGAAGAGTGGAGAATCACATAATGGAGAATCAGGGATCTGAGGTCTGAGACAGTCCTGCCAGTAACAGAAAGTTCAACTGAGATTGACATGTGGATTAACTTTCCACATGGAGATAAAAAACACTAGCTTTCAATCAATTATTGATCTGGATCCCCTCCAAAAGAATTGGCATTTGCTTTTTCTCAGAATAATCTGCAAGACTAGACACTGATAATTATCCTTTGTTCGGCAGGTTTAGTCCTGATATTACCTTCTGATGCAGATGAACAGCTCCCCAGCATTATTTGGCAAGCTTAATATTCTCTAATGTCCTGACCAATATTCAATCTTCAACCATCAGACATAAAAACATTCCAGTCATTTCATTTTTAATGGACATTGCTTCTGGAACAACAATATTATTCTACACCACTGACTATACTTGAAAATAATTGCAGAGAGTGCTCCAAATTTGACTGGGTGCCACACTAATGCAAGTCAATTCTTGTTATCAGTCAAAACTTTACACTGGAATGGAATTTGTGGACTTCTCATTGGATAGTAATCAGGTTCCCTTGCCCAACTCTAATGGACCTTGCTGGTATTTACAGTTACTATCAAATAGAGGTTTAATCAGATATTATTTGTGGTCTAAATCCAAGTTTCTTATTAATCTGTATTTACATCAGGTTACTTAAGAGTTTGTGGTTATTTACAAATTTATCACTCCGTAACCCAATAGCAGTAAATCTTAACAAAATATATAGTTCCCTGAGATGTAAACTAGAGAAATAGAAGAAACGGATCATATACACAGACTGAGTAGCGTGAGATAATATACGACATTCTGCTTCAAACCTCTTCCCATGATGGCCCCAAGGAGAGAGTCAAGTTGAAAAGAACAATGAAGGAACAATACCTGTTAATACTTCATCATCACTGAGATTAGAAAATGGCAGCTCCCCCTGTGAGAAGATTTCCCACACAAGGACACCAAAGGACCACACATCTGACTTGGTGGAGAAATCATCCTCAAATATGGCTTCAGCAGGCATCCAGCGCAGTGGAATCCACGCTTGGCGGAAATGGTAATATTCACTGGGAGGCAGAAATAGTTCAGTTTACACATATGAAGCATTCACACAGCACACATTAACCCACATACAGACTTACATCATGGCTGATCATCTGAACACATGGTTTTGAGAAGAATCTCAAGCCTAATGGTTTTGTTATGATGTTAGTTGAGAGAATAACCCCAAAGCTAAGTAATGCAGACACTGGAAATGTGTAAAAGAAAAAATAAACAAAAAAAAACCACCAAAGTATTCTGAAAATACTTTGCAGTTCAAGCAGAGAAGCTATTAATGGAGAGAAGCTATTAATGCTTCAGGTTAAGGACCTGACATCAAAACCAGCATTTGTAGAAGGAAAAGGGAGTGAACCAAACACAATCTAAAATATAAACACAAAATACAGGAATCAGTCAGGTAGTAGTACTTGTGGAAAAGAAAACAGAATTAACTTTTCAGGCCACGGGAGATCAGTCCTTATCTCCATAACAATAGCCAGGATAAACGACTCCACTCCTTTGAAAAATAGTGCAGAATCTTCTGCACCCCTGTTTAAAAGCCCTACATTATAATATACTTCCAGGAAAGTTCATTATATTCATGGCTTGTTTATGGGATTCAGAGAATCTTAGAAGAGCAGGAAATAACCTTGCATTTAACAACAAGAACAGCAGCCAATCTCAGATTACTATCCTCATGTGGTGGAGCCAAGAAAGCTGGTGAATATGCTTTATATACAATTCTGTGCAAATGTCTCAGGCACATATATGTAGCTAGAGTGCCTAAGACTTTTGCACTGTATTCTATTTGTCATTGTGGACCAGAGAGTGAGGTTTGTAAATCTGGCAAGAGTTCTGTAACAGTCAGTGCAGCTTCATTTCCAATAAGATGAAAAATGTGAATTGGTTCATGCACACTAAGCTGCACAAGACATATTTTCCTTGTGGGTGTCTGGTTAAGAAGTGCATCTGCCATCCTTGGTTGCTATTTTCTTGTCAATCAGTGGGCAAGTTCAAGTGCCATTCCAGGAGGAGCAGATTACTCAAACAGCGCTCAACAACAGAATTTGTGTTTTGTTGGAGGATTTAATTGAAAATTTCCTCAAACAACAATGTATAATAAAAAATTCATTTGAATATTCACTGTGCACCTTGGTCAAGGCCAACAAACATTCCCTGACTCTAGAAAGATAATGTTGAGTCAAGAATCCTGAACTAATGACAGGAAACTTGAACTCTTCTCATGGCGTGGAGTCCAGCTCATCCACCACACAGGTGCTGACTACACTGATTTTCTGAGAATCATCACCTGATGATTCCCATCACGATTTGGCCACAGATACTGTACATTGTTATTCTTGTACATTCATATTTTCCTAGAATTGTATTATCTCAAAGTAACAGAGAATGGAAATGCCCAATTTTCTTAAAAGAAACTAGGAATGAAAAATAAATGCCAGCCCTATCCATTTTCCTGAGAACAATTCACAACAACTTCACAACAAATTTCACATGTGTCAGTGACAATAAACCTAATTCTGGTTCTGAAAGCCAGATTTAGAACAGTTACCTTTGATTGGAAAAGCAGGAATCAGTTCATATCTTTGTAGGTGGCCAGTATAATTACTTTTTTTTAGAAAAAGTGATCATAGCAGATTGTGGAATAACCACAGCTCTTCATGTGAATATATATGTTGGAGGATACCCTTCTGAAAAGATCTGGTTATTGATAGCTAATTACAAAAGTTCTGTAGGAACCCAATCTGATACAATTTCCACAAGGTGACTGCGCCCCAGCCATTTCACATACCTGTTGTACACGTCCTTACTCAGGCCAAGTGCTGCCACTTTGACCTGTCGCTGTGCACTGATCAGGCAGTTTCGAGCAGCCAAATCCTTGTGTACAAAGCGATGGTTTGACAGGTATTCCATCCCCTGTGCCACCTGTGTGCAAATATGTACCTGGAAAACAATTTTAAGTGGTGTGAAAATAGATCATAGCCCGGCTTCTAGGTAATCCTAATTTACTTGATTTTAGCTGGCCTCAGTAGTCCTGGAGTCAAAGGGATTGACCAAGACCCTGTTACCCTGCATCAAATGGAAAGTATGCCAAGGCAGATCTCTGCAACTATGGTCAAATAAAAACATTTACATCTTTAAACATGAACAGGCTTCAATCCAAAAGTGAATGTCATGCTCGGAAACAAGAACATTAAAATCTTGATCAAATTGTCATAGAAGAGGGAGAACACAAGACATAACAGGAGCAGCATTAGACCTAACAGCTCCTCCAGTGTGCTCTGCCATTCAGTAAGATCACAGCTTTCCCACATTTTCCCCATTAATCTCCACCTTGGATATATTTAATACCACTGCCAACACAGCTCTCCGGGGTAGAGTACTGCAGTGATTCACAGCCCTTAGAAAATAAATTCCTTTTTCTGCATCAGCCTTAATGAAACTACTGAGACCCTCTCTCAGTGAGTCACAAGTTCTGAGAGGAGCTCAACAAGATAGATGGTGAGAAGATGACTCCCCATTAGGCGGAGGGACAATCTAAATAGGGCACAGTTTCAGGATCAGGAGTTGCTCGTTTTAGTCAGAGATAAGGAGGAACAACTTCTTTCATTCAGTCATTAATCCTTGGAACTGTCTATCCCAAAATGATATAAAATCTGTATCACTGAACACATTTAAATCAGAGTTAGAATTTTGAGATATAGGGGAGATTGAAGATTATGTGATAACAGGCAGTAAGGTGAAGTCAGGCCAATATCAGATGACTGTGAACTTATTGAATGGCAGAGCAAGCTTACACAAAAGTTTAAATAGACAAACATATAGTTTTGCTCCAAGTTTTGGAATACCACTGAGAAGATACTTGCCCGTGTGGAAATTTAGCATACTAACAATGGCTGAATTCCTAATGTAATTACTGATTTTCTACCTAATACTTCAAATCATTTTAATACTTACAAATACAAATTATTGATCTAGTACCTTTTGTTTCAAATTTAATGGCTGCGACTTGATCTTCTCTTCACTGCCCTTCACAATACGGAGGAACTGTTTGAGGTCTCCCTGGAAGAGAAGTGGCAAAATGAGAGTGGTCAGCAATGACTGTGGTGGAAGCTGGGTTGGGCAGAGCCAAGTCCAGCCAACCCAGGGTAAAACTGGTAAATTACTTTATTATTGCCACATAAGACCATCAAACATATGCGCAGATATTTGGCCCAAGTTCAGAAGAAGCGCCACAACAGACTTTTAACACCATAAATCAGCAAGTTGCTTTGTTAAGTCTCCCCTCTCACTGTGAAATGGGGGGGGGGGGGGAGGAGAGAGAGAGAGAGAGCCTGTGGTATGTTGAATATCGGATGAATGAGTAGCCTTTGGGGTACTTAAGTGTGTTTTTATTGATGCTTTGAGTGCTCGATGGGGGGGGGGGGGGGGTACCAATCCTGGTTTGCTGGTGGGGGGATCGTTGCTTTGCTGCTGCTTATGCATGGAAAAGGAGAGCTGGGGGACTTTGGGGTTCTAACATTTAACAGTCATTCATTGTTTGGGGCACTCTTCTGTTTTTGTGGATGTTTGTGAAGAAGCATAATTTCAGGAAGTATATTGTATACATTTCTCTGCCTTTAAATGTACCTATTCAGTTTGTTCCACCATTCAATCATGACTGATCCTTCTTCCCCTCCTCAGCTCCACTCCCTGGCCTTCTTCCCATAGCCTTTGATGTTGTGTCCAATCAAGAACCTGTCAAGCTCTGCCTTCAATACATCCAATGACCTGGCCTCCACAGCTGCCTGTGGTAATAAATTCCACAAATTCACTACCCTCTAGCTAAAGAAATTTCTCCATATCTCTATTTTAAATGGACACCCTCTATCCTGAGGCTATGCACTCTTGTCCTAGACTCCCACACCATGGGAAAATCCTTTCTGCATCTACTCGGTCTAGGCCTTTCAACATTCGAAAGGCTTCAATGAGATCCCACCCCCCATCCCTCTAAATTCCAGCGAGTACAGACCCGGAGCTATCAAATGTTCCTTGTATGATAACCGTTTCATTCCCAGAATCATCCTTGTGAACCTCCTCTAAACTCTCTCCAATCCCAGCACATCTTTTCTAAGAGGAATCCAAAACTGTTCACAGTACTCAAGGTGGGTCTCGCCAGTGTCTTATAAAGCCTCAGCATCACATCCTAGCTCTTGTATTCTAGATCTCTTTAACTGAATGCTCACATAGTATTTACCTTCTTCACCACTGACTCTACCTGCAAGTTAACCTTCATGGTGTTCTGCACAAGGACTCCCAAGTCCCTTTGCATCTCAGGTTTTTTGGATTTGTCCCCATTTAGAAAATAGTCTGCACATTTATTCCTTCTACCAAAGTGCATGACTATGCATTTTCCAACATTGTATTTCATTTGCCACTCTCCTAATCCAGCTAAGTCCTTCTGCAGCCTACTCTTTTCCTCAACATACCTGCCCCTTCAAGAATCTTCATATCATCTGCAAACTTGGCAACAAAGCCATCTATTCCATCATTTAAATTACTGATACACAGCATGAAGTGGTCCCAACACTGATCCTTGCAGAACACCACTAGTCACTGGCAGCCAACTATAAAGGGATCTTTTTATTCCCACTTGCTGCCCCAAACCAATTAGCCAATGCTCTAACCATGTTAGTAACTTTCCTGTTACACCATAGGCTCTTAACTTGGTAAGTTTGTCACCTTGTCAAAGGCCTTCTGAAAGTCCAAATATACATCCTCTGCATCCCCTTTATCTATCCTACATGTAATCTCCTCAAAGAATTCCAACAAGTTTGTCAGGCAAGATTTCCTTAAGGAAACAATGCTGACTTTGTACTATCTTGTCCTGTGTCACCAAGTACTCCATAACCTCATCACTAACAATTAACTCTAACTTCTTCCCAATCGAGGTCAGACTAACTGGTCTATAATTTCCTTTCTGCTGCCTTCCTCCTTTCTTACAGAGTAGAGTGACATTAGCAATTTTCCAGTCCTCTGGCACCATGCCAGAGTCCAATGGTTTTTGAAAGACCATGACTACTGCCTCCACATCTCTACTGCTACCTCTTTCAGAACCCTAATCCTGGTGACTTATGTACCCTTAGGTCTTTCAGCTTTTTGAGCACCTTCTCCCTTGTAATAGTAACTGTACTCACTTCTCTTTTTTCACACCTTCAACATCTGGCATGCTGCTGGTGTCTTCTACAGTGAAAACTGATGTAAAATACTCCTTCAGTTCATCTGCCATCTCCTTGGCCCCCATTGTTATTTCTCCGGCCTCGTTCCCTAGCAGTCCTATATCCACACTCATCACTCTTTTTCTTCATACTTGAAAAAAAAAACACTTACTATCCACTTTTGATATTGTTTGCTAGTTTGCTTTCAAATTTCATCTTTTCTCTAAAGATTCTTTTAGTTGCTCTCTGTAAGATTTTAAAAGCTTCCCAATCCTCTGTCTTACCACTAATTTTTGCTCTCTTGTATGCCCACTCTTTTACTTTTACATTCGCCTCAACTTCCCTCGTTAGCCATGGTTGTACTATTTTGCCATTTAAGAATTTCTTTGGTTTTGGAATACATGTATCCTGCACCTTTATCATTTTTCCTAGAAACTCACACCACTGCTGCTCTACGGTTATCCCTGCCAGCATCTCCTTTTAATTTACTTTGGCCAACTCCTCTCTCATACCACTATAATTTCCTTTACTCCACTGAATACTGCTATGCCAGACTTTACTTTCACACTATCAAATTTCAAGTTGAATTCAATCATATTGTGATCACTGTCTCCTAATAGTTCTTTTACCTTAAACTCCCCAATCATCTCATTACATAACACCCAATTCAGTATAGCTGATCCCCTATTAGGCTCAGTGATAAACTGCTCTAAAAAGCCATCCTTGTATGCATTCAACCTGATTTCCCAATCAACTCGCACATTGAAATCTCCCATGACTATCAGAACATTGCTTTTTTGACACACTTTTCCTGGTTCCTGTTGTAATCTGTGATCCACATCCCAGCTACTGTCGGGAGGCCTGTACATAACTGCCATCAGGGGCCTTTTGGAGTTTTTTAACTCAACCTAAACAATTCAACATCTTCCAATCCTATGTCACGTGCCGACTACAATGAAAAAAATCCATGCAGGTTATTTCTTTATATTGCATGGAGGTAGTGCAAAGGAAACAGTAACAGAATGCAGAATAAATTGTTTCAGAGAAAGTGTACTCCAAGGAGACAAAGTGCAAGGCCATAATGAGGTAGATTGTGAGGTCAAGAGTCCATCTTTTTGAACTAGGAAATCATTCAATAAATGAGGATAGAAACGGTCCTCATGTCTGGTGGTATGAGGTTTCAACCTTTTGCATGATCTGTCTAATGGGACGGCAGAGAAGAGAGAATGTCTGGACTGGGTGGGACCTTGGATTATATTGACTGCTTTACCAAGGCAGCTTGAAATGGAGACAGAGACCATTGAGGGGAGGCTGATATTTGTGGTGTGCTAAGCTGTAAATACAACTCTCTGCAGTTTCTTGTAGTTTTGGGCAAAGTAATTAGTATACCAAGCTATTGTGATGCTGACTGTAGTGGTCCACTATGCAACCAAATCCACCATCATAATTATACTCCATATCTTTCAATCAAAGAAGTGGCATGGCAGAGGAAGCCATTTAGCAAATGACTCCATCAAATCAAGTCATTTTTTATTGTCATTTCGACCATAACTGCTGGTACAGTACACAGTAAAAACGAGACGACATTTTTCAGGACCATGGTGCTACATGAACAATACAAAAACTACACTGAACTATGTAAACCAACACAAAAACGACACTAGACTACAGACCTACCCAGGACTGCATAAAGTAACACAGAGCAGTGCAGGCATTACAATAAATAGTAAACAAGCCATAGGCACAGCAGAGGGCAGTAGGTTGGTAGACCAATGGCTTGAGGGAAAATCTGTTACATAAATAATCAGCTGAATGGCGGCATCAGGGATTCTGTCTGTTTCTGTACTCCCGCCAAGTATTTCGTTGCCACAGATGTAGTCCAATTTAATGGCCACTGGAGAGCAGAATTTACGGGAGAGCTGGCCGGTTAGGGCTTGCTTTTTTCCTGGCATGGACTCCTGCCCACTTGCCTCACTTCCTCGCACACCGCTTACAAAGTCCCCACCTCTGGCCACCGGCATCAGGCGACTCTGAGAACTGCAGGCCCGATTCCCTCAGCAAGCCGAGGTCGCGCAATCTAACCAGCAGATTTTCATGAAGGTTTGTTTTTTGGGAGATCTCTGTATTGTAGCAGTCCCTGGCGATGGTACATAGTCACTCTGTTATCCATTGCCCTAAACCCTAATTGTGCCTTAAAATCAAATTAAAAAACTAAATTAAAGTAGCACCAGATCCGAAAGGCCCCTGCTGCCGTGTGCCACACCGCCTACACGCTGGCATTGTCCAGACTAAGTACAAGAATACACTTTGCTCTTCTAGGCAAAAGCTAGTTTATTTCAGGCTATTTAAGTAGATGATGAGGAAATGTGTGGGAGTGAGGAAGGAGCAGAGGGACAGCAAATGGTTGGGGGGGGGGAGAGCTGCACAGTTAGGGAGGAAGGAAGAAAGGGTAACTGAAGAAGGATGCAGGGAGCAGGGAGCACCCCAAGGCACAGGGGCCAAGTAGGGAAAGCTAGTTTGTTGAACAGTGGAATCCAGCACGAGATCAGAAAGGTGAGGACCAAAGAATGTGGGGCTAGATTAGAAAATGTGTGTAAAAACAAAAAAAATAAAAGAACTGCAGACACTGGAAACCTGAAACAAAATGAAAAATGCAGTAAACACTTAGCACAACAGTCTGCATCTGTGGAAGGAGGAGAGCGTTAATATTTCAGATCAAAGAGTCTTTGAACTGATACAAACAAAAAAATACATCTGTTTTTCTGAGTGTTTCCACCATTGAAAACAAGGATTTCTTTGCGTGTTTAAGTGAAAGCGAGGTTTAACCAGAAACAGTGGTAGCTCATTAAGTGAAGAATAACAGAATAGCAGGAATTGGTCAATGCAATGATGTGGCATTGGGATCTTGAAGGACTGAGAGTCTTCAGATGCACACAGCTGAAGACATTGAAAAGTTAGCAGTTTACCAACAAGAACACATTCCATAATCAGGGCCGACCTTTTATTCTGCTTGTTTTATTCTGCCTGGAAACTGATCATGGCTTTTGACATCCTCTACTGAAAAGGAAAATTTGGCTCAGAGATCATGACGTTAACTTCAGGTGATAAGGTCCAAATCTCTCACTCCTGACTACAATATAGAAACTGCAAGATACACAAGTGGTAATGTGAAGTGATGTTAATGTATGGTTTAGGTTGTGATATCTGATCTAATACCTAATCATGACTGAATGTGTTAACAAAAGAAACTGTATTAGGGTGGGCATATGAATAGTGTTTGACATCTTTAATAATAATTATAGATGCAAGTTTCTATAATTCCTACTGTAATGTACAGTATTAGATTTTTAAGAACTCAGTGTAACAGGGTTCACAAAGAACAGAACTGCACTACTTTCTTTACATGTACTTCATAATCTTTCATAGTCCAGGGCATTCAACAATCAATACAGCTGGAAGTATTGGTGCTCTTGTGGCACAGGAAATAATGTTCCACCAATGGAAATGAAGTAATTAGTGAGTAACACTGTCATTTGGCTGTATTCATGGGTAGTCGTGTATGATTCAATGTCAATTAAAGTTGAACTTGTGATAAGTGTTTTCATTGAACATTGAGTGGGACACTATTTCAGTTCCCTTGATTTTCTTTGAAAATTCACCTTTCAGATTCACCTCTGGAGGGAGATGTTACCTCAGCTTACAAGGTTCAACCAAAGGATAATACAGTATACCCTCAAAATAGCACTGAAGTGTTGGTATAGGTTGGGTGCTTAGGTCTCCACATTGAACCTTGATCTCATGAACCCCCAGAGGTAAGCTTGGCTTGACACCAAGTATGAATCACCAGTTCAGATAAAAGCAACCACTGATTTATATACATAATTTAACTTGGAGACCACTTGCAAACTGTGAAGGAATTATTATTTAAGGCAACAAATTCACTTGTTTCTTGATGTACAAGCTAATTAGACATTTATAATGATGGTTGACAGAATGTGCTAGTTTAGAACTTTTCAATTTCTACCTTAAACATTCTGGCAATTTCAATTACAAAGATAATAAAAAGGATGATAGAAACACTTCCTCTTGAGTATCTCACCAGATCGACATATTCAGTGATCATATACTGTGGTTCCATTTCACGACAGAGGCCCAGCAGTCTTACAACATTGCTGTGATTCATTTTACCAAACATCTCAAACTCCCGCCGAAACTCCAGTTGTAGCTGCTCATCTCGTGTGGTTAGGCTCTTCACCAGGACTACTGTCTCTGGCTCACCTTTATCAATCCCTTTGGCTTTAGCCAAGAACACTTCGCCATACTCTCCTTTTCCTGCAGTTACAAACAGAAGACCAAAGTTTGAATGGTACCCAGTTTAATACACATGTACCACACTGCATGTGGAATCACTGATTTCTTTTTTTTGGCAGAATTGGTACTTAAAACTAAATAAGATCATATATTCTACATACAGGAGCTAAACTGGATAGGTCTCTCTCAGTACACTATGTACGACGTAGTATAAACAGGAAGGGCATATTTCACACTGTACCTCAATAAATAGAAATAAGTGTATGCTGATCTGTCAAAATGGATTATGAAGAAACAGATTTCTGGACAGTGAATAACTAAGAGATTGTTTATTTTGAAGGAAGAATTGTAGGTTAGACATTTCCTTAAAAGCAGCACTCATGTACTCCTTTCCTTCACACACTCATTCAGGCTCAATACATGTGTGGAGGATTAATGGCCTCACTGTCTTTATGTTCTGGCCCTGAGTGGGATCACAGCTGTGACAGATTAAGCCTCACGTAATATTCATGCACATGTTTATGATTGAATAGCAGATAGAAACATGATCCTGGCTCACTCTCTGTTGAAATCAACTGCATCTGATTTCAGTACACATCATATGAAGCAAAAACAGCAGCTAACAGGATGGAACCTGCAACTTTCCTGACTTGTAATATTCTGCATTACAGCATTAAACTATCTTTACACATCAACTCTGCCATTTAGGGTGTGCAGTACTTTTTTCAAATTCTTCATCACTAAACTACCTGGGTTTAAAATAAACAAATAAAGCTCCAAGATTTAATATGTAATTTGTATCAATTTAACTTTGCAGAATACAAACAGTATTTGACATTGAAACATATAACAACTCTGGCAAAGAAAAACAGATGAGTTGTTGGCCTTTAAGAGTAGACTGAAACCAGGCCCCCCCCCCCCAACTAACAACTCAAAAGCTAATCCATTAAGATATCCCAAAATACCATCCATGAACAGAACTTGAAAATTTACACTATACCTCCCACAAAACTTGTAGGCAGCAGCCAACCTGGAGAGCAGCTAGCCTACTAATAAAACATGTTCTGAATAGCAACTTTATTGATGAACATAACCACCCTTGTGAACTATATGCTCTGATAAGTAGTTAAGAAGGCAACTGACATCTCAGCCCTTATTGCAAAGTGTTTAAGTTTAAAACACAAAGGAAGGTTTTGTTCATGAGGCTTCACCTGGAATATTGTATACAGTTTTGGTCCCCTTAACTTAAAAAAAACCCCACTAATAATAGAGGCAGTACAATGGAGATTCACCATGCTAATTCCAGGGAAGAAGAGGCTGTCACAAGGGAAACTAAAAGAGCTTGGCTCTGTACTTCTTGGAGTTTAGAAGAATGAGTGACCTTATTCAAACATTTAAGATCCTAAGGGGACTTGACAGGGTAGACGTTGGGATATTATGATTAAGAAAGCATCAAACAAGGGAACATACATACACTGCTAGCTAAGGGGCCAGTCATTTAAAATGGAGGTACTTGTAAATCTTTGTGTAGAGGATAGTGAATCTCTGGAATTTTCTGTGCTTAAAACTACGCACAGAAGTTGAATCACTAGGGTAATGGAAGCTCGATCATTAGAAGTATTTAAAATGGAGGTGGATAAATATTTGATAGATTGAGGGAGATAAGATTATGGAGAAATGATAGAAAAGAGGAGCTGATGCCGGTTTATATTAATTTTCTCACGTTCTCGTGTTTTGAGTAAGGAATTTATCACCATTTCCAGAAAAATGGTGGAAAAGGGATGGAAGAATATATTACAATTTTTTTTCCTCATGCATTTCCTGTCTTGTTACATACCAAGGGTTGTGATTGTCTGAAGGTTTGCACGAGGGAAGTGCAGTTTATCATGCACACTGTGGCGTTTGTTGGGGACCACTGTCATAGTGATGTTGTTAATAGATGCTTCCTCCTGAATCTCAGCTGTTAACTGGCCGTTCTGCTGCACAGTGCCACCTGACATTCAAAAGAAAAAGATAGATTTAAAACATTTCATCTAGCCATTTGCACCATTATAATCTGTTATGCATATACGATAACTATTCAAATCGAGTAACTTCCCATTCACACATCTCATTGTCCAGTTTAATCCTCACATGACCAAGTCATGTGTTTATGAATAATATACAGCTGGTGAAATTGGTGCTTCACCCTTGAACTAGTGAGAACCTTAAACACTGATTTCCCTGACTTCTGTTAATGCCCCTCCTCCCCTTACTTACCTCATGCCTTATTTTTTTCTTTTCTCTCTCTGTCCCTCTCACAATCACTCCTTGCCTGCTCAGCATCTTCCTCTGGTGCTCCCCTCCCCCACTTCTTTTTCCCTAGGCCTCCTGTCCCATGATTCTCCCCCTTCTCCAGCTCTGTATCCCTTTTGCTTATCAACTTTCTATCTCTTAGCTTCATCCCTTCCCCTCCTGTCTTCTCCTATTATTTCAGATCTCCCCCGCCCCCTTTCAATCTCTTACCATTTCTTCTTTCAGTTAGTCCTGACGAAGGGTCTCAGCCCAAAACGTCGACTGTACTTCTTCCTATAGATGCTGCCTGGCCTGCTGCGTTCCACCAGCATGTTGTGTGTTGCGAGAACCTTAAATGCTGTTCATGTGGAGTCTACACATTCTCCCTAACACCATGTGGGTTTCCTCTGGATGATATAGGTTCCTCCTACATCCAAATCCGTGTCAGTTGGTAGGTTAATTAGTCATCTGATGTAGATTAGTAGAAGAATTTAGGTAAATGTGGAGAATAAAATGGTTCATGTAGGATTTGTGTAAATGGGTGCTTGATGGAATGGAATGGCTAGGCTGAACAACCCATTTCATGGCACTGTAACACTGCAGACCATTCCCAGGTAATGAACAAATTCAGCTTTCACATGCTTCCATATATATCACATCACAAAAATCTCTACACACGGCAACTAGACCTCCAAAGTATTGTACTGAACGGCATCAAAAGCATTCAAGAATAATCCTGAAAAGTGGAGAGACAGGGGGAATCTAGTTCTGCATTTGTAGAAATGAAGACTTGTCTTTTTCAATTTTTTATTAATATCAACATAATAAGATTGATACCTAGTTATTAGAATTACAAAATTACAAAATCTAAAATGAGCACAAAAGGATACATAAGCAATAAGTACAATGTAGTTAAGTCTTCCCAAATCATACAAGATACAAATATAATATAGACAAGACAAAGAAAAATCTAGGTATATCCATATTAAAAAAAACAAAAAAAGAGAAAAAGAAAAAAATATGATTACCCCAAAAAACAAGAACTAATCTAACAAACTAACCACTAATTAAAAAAAGAAAAAAAACATGGGCAGATTATAGTGTCTAAGAAAAGACAAAAAATCATCAGTGTCCCCAACTCCGACCCGCTCTACATATATAAAATCAGAACCAGAAAAAAATAGGATTGGAACAGGGTCAAATTACATCATGTGAAAATATTGAATAAATGGCCTCCCAGTCTTTTCAAATTTAATAGAAGGGTCTTAAATATAATAGAAGAGACTTGTTATTATACATTTCTGATTCTGAGAAATCCATTCCTGCATTTATATCATTGTTGGCTCAGTTTAGTAATTTTTCTGGGTATAAGTTGAATCTTAAGAGTGAATTGTTCCCCCTAAATATGTAGGTTCCAATTTATGGAAATTTACCTTTTAAATTAATGATTATTTTATATACTTAGGGATTAAAATCACAAAAAAAGTAAGGATTTATTTAAGGTTAATTTTCTACCCTTAATTGATCAGATTAAATGTTTGTTTACTAAATGGTCACCATTGTCTTTATCATTGATAGGTAAAATAATCATCTTAATAGCATTAATTCGACCTAAGTTCTTATATATATTTCAAGCAGTACCAATTTTTATCCTGAAATCCTTTTTTGATAATGTTGATTCCAAAATTTCTTCATATATATGGCAGAATAAAAATTCTAGGTTAGGTAAAAAAATATTTACAGAAGTCAAAAAAGGTGTATTGGCATTGTCAAATTTTAGACTTTATTACTGGGCAATTAATATTCAATATTTGAAATGTTGGTTAGGGGATTTGGATTTATCTCCTAGTCCTCATTGGGCAAATCTGGAAATTAAATCTGTACAAGGATTTTCATTGGGTTCTATCTTAAGGACTTCTCTTCCTTTTGCTCTTTCTAAATGAATTGACAATCCGATAGCTAAACACACTTCATGTATATGATTTCAATTCTGGAAATTTTTTGGGTTGAATCAATTTGTTTTAGCAATTCCTATTGTATCCAATTTCTTTTTTCATCCCTCTATTATAGACCAAGCTTATTTAGTTTGGAAGACTAAAGGTATACTACGATTTTCTGATTTATTTTTGGATAGTTGCTTCAGGTCTTTTGAACAATTATCTAATAAATATAATTTGCCCAGATCTCTTTTTTTTTAGATATTTACAGATTAGAAATGAAGACTTGTCAATTTAATAATATTATTAATGTTCATTCAGATGTAGGAGGTGCCCATAAGTTCTTAATACGGGAATAACCTGTATGCTAAACAACTAAAACTGTTTCCCCCTCGAGAATTGCCCTCTTTCTCCCTGCTTTAATATTTCTGATGAGAGCAAGCCTTAATAAAATTGTTCAGTAATGCAAACCACTCATTTCTTATGTTGGACTCTTTATTTTTTGTATTTATTTGGCGTAATAAGGACCTTAAATTTGAAAACAAGTTTTCCCAACATATATTCAGCAGGTCCCAGTACAAGCTTATTATTCAATAGAAAATCTGCAAAGGTAAAGGTAAAGCACTCAAAAGGTAATTCAAAGTTATTGAACTTTCTATTTGCTCTGATGAGAGCCTAAAGAAGTGCCACTCTCTCTTAGAGTAAACTTAATAAATACTTACATGCACAGTGCCAATGGAAATTTCAAACTCACTTGTGAATACAGGTTTAACAGGTAAATTTCACATTTGGGATCGACACACTTCCACTATGTGAAGAGCTGATAAGTGTACAGAACTTGGTCACAGTCGTGAAGACTTCCAAATGGTGCAAGCTGAAAGAGCTAAACTACTGGTGTATCTCTCACAAAAACACAGCAACCTTAAAATAAAAGGTGATCGCTAATAGCCAGAAAAAGGCCCTTTGGTCCAACTGGTCCATGCTGACCAAGATGGCCCATCCAAGTTAGTTCTATTAGCTACCACTTGTTACAAAACCTTCTAACCTTTCCAATCCATATACCTTACAAACTGTCTTTTAAAAACTGTTATTCTATCTTCCTCAACCACTTCCTCTGACAGCTCACTTCAGTGTAAAAAAAAGTTGCCCTCAATGCCCTCTTAAATCTTTCCTTCTCAATTTCAACCTATGGCTTCTAATTCATGACTATTTTCTTAACCATACACCTGTACTGCAAGGTTCCACTGTTCTACAATCCTCCCTGGACCCTGCCATTCACTGTGAATGTCCTTCCTAGGTTTTACTTTTCAAAATGATACACCTGAGACATATCCAGATTATGCTCCATTTGAGTTTCATTGGCTCACTTACTGCGATGAGCAAATTCCCCAAGTAATTTTGATAACATTTTTCATTTCTGCTGTACCAGCTATTTCAGTGACATCTGCAAACTTACTAACCACGCCTTGCATATAATTTTCCAAATTGTTGACATAGATGGCAGACATCAATAGATTCAGCACCAACCCTTGAGGCACATCACTAGCTACAGACCTCCTGTCCAAGAAATACGTTTCTATTGTTGCCCTCTGCTTTCTACCATTAAGCCAAATGTATATCCAATTAGTCAGCTCTCCCTGGATTCCATGTGATCCAACCTTCTCGAGCAGCCTACCAAGTGAAGGCATTTGACAAAGTGCCAAACATGAGGCTCTCAACAAGATAAGAGCTCGTGCTGTTGCAGGAAAGATCCACTAACTTACAGCAAAGAGTGGAAATAAAGGGGGCCTTTTCTGGTTGGCTGTCAGTAATTCGTGGCATTGCCTGGATTGGGGAGCATGCCCTCAATTGGGGAATAGGTTGAGTGAACTTGGCCCTTTCTTCTCGGAACAGTGAAGGATGAGAGCTGATCTGATAAGTGTATGAAATGATGAGAGACATTGATCGTGTGGATAGTCAGAGGCTTTTTCCCAGGGCTGAAATGGCTAACATGAGAGGGCAGTTTTAAGATGCTTGGAAGTAGGTACAGAGGACATCGGGGCAAGTTGTTTTTCTTTTAAAAACGCTGAGAGTTGTGAGTGCGTGGAATGGGCTGCCAGCGACAGTGGTGAAGGTGGATACAATAGAGTCTTTTAAGAGACTCCTGGACAGGTACATGGAGCTTAGAAAAATAGAGGGCTATGGGTAACCCTAGGTAATTTCTAAAGTAAGTACATATTTGGCACAGCATCGTGGCCTGTATTGTGCTGTAGGTTTTCTATGTTTCTATGTTTCACCTTCTTACTTCTCAGCTCCACCCATAAAGCCTCAATAATGATCATTCAGTAATTTAATTTCTGTTGTTTTATTGAGATGTAAATTTGTCATAGATTTTTTTGGAATCAGATCTTAAATCACTAGGTAAAATTCTTCTTGTCCTAGGAATCCATCCCCCACTACCTCTGCAAATGAAACTAACTTGTTCTCTTTCTCTCAGTTCTGACAAGGGTTCCTGTCAAAAATGAATAGAGCCTGTCTAACCTGTGAGTGTTCCCAGCATTGGCAGAATTTTCTTGATTTTCACCAGCAGCTTATTGGCTAATGGTTCAAAGTGTACATGCATCTTACCATTCAGCACTTCCATTTCAGGTTCCTCCCCTTCTGGCCCTTTGTTCAATCGCTTTGCCTTTCGTCGCTTTTTGCAGTAGAACATGAGACCCAGTACGTTGATAATATAGGCAACTGCAGCTCCAACAGAAAGGCCAATTGTCTGAATCATCTTGTATGGAGTATGCTGCTTGTCTTCATCACCATGAGCAGCTGGTTTTTCTGCAGGAATAGGCATAGAAAGATCATGAAACAAACTTAGGATTTTGATTCCAACTTTCAGTTGACAATCAGCAGTCAAAGGTAAAGTAATGAGAAAAAACTGTTTATTTGTTGTCAATACATACCAACAACATAGAGAAAAGCATCTCGGTGCTGTATGTTGCAATTGTTGCCAGCAATGCATGTGTACTTCCCTGTATCCTCTGCATTGACATCATAGATTACCAATGAACCATTATCCATTTTCCGTACCCTGTGATAAAATATTTAGAAACAACACCATTAGAATTAGTTATGGCTGGTGAAGGGATTCATGATTAAGGCAATATTCCAGCACATGAAGGCTTTGGTGCCACACGAGAGGGTTTGCTCATTTTGCTTCCTACCTCTGTGAGCCTTTATTGGAGTCCAAGATCTTCTCTTTCACTTTCCAATGGATGTTAGGCTGTGGTTCCCCTGTGGCTTGGCAGTTTAGCACTGCAATGTATCCCTGGTACACAGTTGTGTTTTCCGGCTCCATCTTAAACTTCGGTAAGACTAAGGAAAGACACAAATGTATGGTGTATAGGATCTGGGGAGGATGTGGATTGAGAAGTGTGCTTCATTCCACCCCCCACCCTTTAGGAAAACTCTAACATCCAGCAGCAGGTTCCTCCAGGCCTGGCATAATTTAGGTTGGATATAGAAAGAAACTTGATTCTAGCTCCACCGCCACCTGCCCACCACACTGTTCTTACCCTTGTGCCTAACTTCCCTGGCAGCTGACATTCATCATCTCCAAAGCTTTCTATCCCATCCAGCACACAAACATCTGAATCATGAAGAACACTGGGAAGACAGGTCCTTGATTTTGAATTGTAACTGAAGTAAATAGTAAGCCATCCAGTTTAACTATTGTTTAAACTTATGGTACTTTATATTTCAAAGATTAAACTGAATTATCCAGTGTCCCATAAATTACTGTTTATTCCCTTTCCATCAGTGAAGGTAATTTAAAATTAAATTACGTATTCCAGAAAAACACTGTGCATTTAACAAGGTGATTTATTAGTTTTATTCTGCTGCGTGAGAAGCTTGTCCCATTGGGTTGACCTACTGGTGAAGGTGATGAAGGTGCCAGTGGATGAAATAATCATACCTGCAACAATAAGGCGAACAGATGCTTTGATTTCTCCTTGACTGTTTGATGCAATACAGGTATATTGTCCAGCATCATCTTTGGTCACATTGGTGAAGTGCAATAATCCAGCTTTCTGCCTGATGTGAGGGGATATATGACTGCCATCTGCACCAGTTAAAAGTAACAGAAGTTATTCTGCTGTTAAATCAAAGTCATTGGCAAATTCTAAAGCTCGCACCATCAAGTATGCACATTGGAAGGAAAACAAATGCCGAAAAGCTAACTCATTCAGTTCATAAGGTGAGTGATTGAGTCACAAAATCCCTGCAGATTGGATTAGATTGAGTAGGTTTCTCAACCAGCCTGAACACGATCGGCCAAAAAGACTACTTTGTGTTATAAGTTTTCTGTGATTCTGTGAAGTAATGGTCTTGGAAACACTGACAGTGGAGGAGAATCTTCAGGAGGATGCATTCATGATGCCTGCAACCCTTATTCAAAACAATTGTGTAGATCATCATAAAGTGTAATTTAATTCCCCAGCTTGTCCTCACTCCTAGCTCTCTTTCTCCATTGAGCAACTAAAGTAGTCAAAGATAAAAGTTGTCCAAAAAACGATTGTCACATCCAAGAGGGAGACAACCCACAAGCAATGATCAAAGCTCCAAAATGCAAGGGGAACTGTTACAAAAAATAAATAAATTTTAGACATCTGTTTTAAATGGCCACCTACAATCAAAATAAAAATCCACTAATACTTCAGAATTTCATGAAATATTTTTTCCACAAACATTGTTGATGGATAATTTTAGAGTTACACAGCACAGAAATAGGTTTATTGACCATTGCCTCCACACCAACATCAAGCACCCATCCACACTCATTCCACTTTTCTTCTTTGACCCTGGGCTGCAATTTTTTAGCCACTCACTAATAACAGTCTTTCAGCAAGCAGGGCCAGTCAAGACTCTCAGCAGACTTGAGATCAAATTAGGTGATAAGGTACTGTACTTGGCAAGGACCAATAAAAAGTTGGGTTTCAGTGGAGTGGCCATTTTGGAAGCAACCATTATTGGAGTGAGGCAAGGTTAGAATGGGGAGTTTGAGACTGACTTTGGCAAGGAGAGGCAGAGGCTAAATTAAGTTTCTAGTCAGTTCTTTTTTATTGCAATTTGAGCATTGGGAATGACAGTGAGAACAGTGGAAAGCTCCTTTTGCAGGAGCTTCTTAAAGACTGCATTAAAAAACTGGAGTTGGATGAATTCCAGATCAGTCAGGAGGGTACAGGGTTGACTGATAGCAGACATAGGGAATAACTGCACCTGACGTGTAGGATTCAGGTATTTGGGTGACCATCAAGAAAGGGAAAGGGATAAACAGTCAGTGCAGAGTACTGCTGTAGCTGTTCCCTCAGTAACAAGTACATCACTTTGAACACTGTTGGAGAGGGGTGAGGAAGGATGATCTGACAGAAGAAAGCACAGCAGTCAGGTCTCTGATACAGAGTGTGACGCAGAAGGTGGGAGCAGCCGTGATAAGGGGATTTACTAGTTAGTGAACAGGTAGGAGGCTGTGTGTGTGAGAATGAGATTCCCTGATGCTATATTGCCCTCAACATGCCAGGAGCAGGGACATCTCAGATTGTCAACAGCTTTCTCAAGGAGGAGGTTGAGCAGCCAAAGATCATGGTCTATGTTGGTACCAATGACATAGGGAAAAAGTGTAACAGGGTTCTGCAGAGCGAGTTCAAAGAGTTAGATACTAAGTTAAGGACAGGACCTTTAGGATTGTGATCTCAGGATTGCTACCTGTACCCTGTACTATTGAGGCCAAAAATAGGAAGATAATACAAGTTTAATGTGTGGCTAAGGTGATGACAGAGGGAGTGATTCAGATTTTGGGATACTGAACTCTCTTCCAGGGCTAACAGGTTTACGTAACATTGCTTTTTGAGGGAAAATGAAGCCCTGGTTAAGAAAAAGGTGGTGTATAGCAGGTATAAGTGGTAAGGAACAAATAAGGTGCTTGAGAAGTATAAAAAAATACAAGAGAAAACTTAAGAGTGAAACCAGGAGGTCTAAAAGACATGAAATAGTTCTGCCAGACAAAGTGAAGGAGAATTCCAAGGGTGCCTACAAATATACTCAGAACAAAACGATAGCAAGGGATAAATTGGTCCACTTGAAGAATCAAAACCAGAATCAGGTTTAATATCACCAGCATATGTCGAGAAATTTGTTGTTATGCAGCAGCAGTACATTGCAATATATAATAATAAAAACTAAAATGCAATAAATTGTATATATTAGGAAGTTGAATGACTAGTGCAAAAAGAGGGGTGGGGAAAAAAGTAGTGAGGCTGTGAGAGGTTCTATGTCCATTCAGAAACCTGAATAGAAGCTCTCCCTTGATCGCTGACTGTGCGCCTTCAGGCTACTATACCTCCTCCCCAAGAAGAGGGCATGTCCTGGCTGTTGGAGGTCCTTAATGATGGATGTTATCTTTTTGAGGCACCACTTCTTGAAAATGTCCAGGATGCTGGCGAGGCTAGTGCCCATGATGGAGCTGACTGAGTTTACAACTTTCTGGAGCTTATTTCAATCCTGTGCAGTGCCAGCCTCCCCACATCCCCCTCCCCCAGCCCCCTCCCAATACCAATAGACAAGATCAAATTAGGATAGTCAAATTGGGTTTGTGCATGGGCAGTTGTGTATAACCAGTCTTAAATGTTTTTTTTTAAAAACGCTGATTACCAGTAAAGTTAATGGAAGGAAAAAATCACTGGATGTTGTCTACAAAGACTTTAGTAAGGCCTCTTACAAAGTCATGCATGGGTCACTGGTCAAGGTGGTTCAGTGGCTTGGCATTCAAGGTGAGGGAGCAAACTAGAATCAACTTTGGCTTTGCAGCAGAAGCCGTAGATGTAGTAGGTGGTTGCTTCTCTGACTAGAAGCCTGTGACTATTGGTATGCCACAGAGATCAGTGCTGAGTCTCATCTATATCAATGAGATGGATGACGTGGTAAACTGGATCAGCAAATTTGCGGATGACACCAAGATCGGAGGTGGCGTGGACAGTGAGGAAGGCCAACAAAGCTTTGCAAAAATGGCAGATGGAATTTAATTCAGAGAAGTATGAGGTGTTGCACTTTAGGAGGACAAACCAGGTTATAGCTAGCAAACAGTAGAGTACTGAGGACAGCAGTGAACAGAGAGATCTAGGAATACAAACCATAAGTTCTTGAAAGCAGTGTCACAGGTAGATAGGGTTGTAAAGAAAGATTTTAGCACCATGGCCTTCACAATTTAGAGTATCGAGTAAAGTGTTGGGACAGAGGCGCAAAATTTGGAGTGTTGTGTGCAGTCCTGGTCACCTATCTACAGGAAAAATATCAACGTTATCATATTTGCAACTTCATAACCACATTAGCATCTTAGCAAAATGAATTGCAAAAGAAAAATGGCCCCAATTCAAACTCTAGAAATCAGTAACTCTAAATCCACTTGTAATGGAGGTCAAATGAACCAACTCAGCTCCAATATGGGATGCCATAGTAGCGTAGTGGTTAGCACACACTACTGCAGCGTGGGGCATCAGACTTCTGAGTTCAATTCCACTATCCTCTACAAGGAGATTATCTTTGCTGTGGAATGTATGGGTTTTCTCTAGGTGCTCTGGTATCCTCCCAGTCCAAAGTAGTACCGGTTAGTAAATTAATTGGTCATTGTATATTGTCCCATAGAAACATAGAAAACCTACAGCACAATACAGGCCCTTCGGCCCACAAAGCTGTGCTGAACATGTCCCTACCTTAGAACTACCTAGGCTATACCCGTAGCCCTCTATTTTTCAAAGCTCCATGTATCCATCCAGGAGTCTCTTAAAAGACCCTATTGTTTCCGCCTCCACCACCATTGCCGGCAGCCCATTCCATGCACCCACCACTCTCTGTGTAAAAAACTCATCCCTGACATCTCCTCTGTACCTATTTCCAAGCACCTTAAAACTATGCCCTCTCGTGCTAGCCATTTCAGCCCTGGGGAAAAGCCTCTGACTATCCACAGGATCAATGCCTCTCGTTACCTTGTACACCTCTGCCAGATCACCTCTCATTCTCCGTTACTCCAAGGAGAAAAGGCCGAGTTCACGCAACCTATTCTCATAAGGCATACTCCCCAATCCAGGCAACATTCTTGTAAGTCTCCTTTGCACCCTTTCTATGGTTTCCACACCCTTCCTATAGTGAGGTGACCAGAACTCAGCACAGTACTCCAAGTGTGGTCTGACCAGAGTCCTGTATAGCTGCAACATTACCTGTCAGCTCTTAAACACAATCCCATGATTGATGAAGGCCAATGCACTGTATGCCTTCTTAACCGCCGTCAACATGCATAGCAGCTTTGAGTGTCCTACGGACTCAGACCCCAAGATCCCTCTAATCCTCCACACTACCAACAGTCTTACCATTAATACTATATTTGGTCATCATATTTGACCTACCAAAATGGACCACTTCACACTTATCTGGGTTGAACTCCAACTGCCGCTTCTCAGCCCAGTTTTGCATCCTATCAATGTCCCGTTGTAACCTCTAACAGCCCTCCACACTATCCACAACTTAGTGTCATCAGCAAATTTACTAACCTATCCCTCCACTTCCTCAACCAGGTCATTTTTAAATATCACAAAGAGTAGGGGTCTCAGAACAGATCCCTGAGGGATTCCACTGGTCACCGGCCTCCATGCAGAATATGACCCGTCTACAACCAGTCTGTGCCAGTTCTGGATCCACAAAGCAATGTCTACAACCTCGATTAGGGTTGTCCTGATTAGGCTGGGATTAAACCAGGGGTTGTTGGGCAGTGCCGCTTGCAGGGCAAAAGAGCCTATTCTGCGCTTTATCACTGAATAAATATATAGGGTTAAGGTGGAGTGAGTAAACACATCAAGTGTTTCCAGAAAGGGAAAAAATGGAGGTGAAAACTGAGTCATCTTTACACAAGAGAACAGCTTCAACAGAAGTTCAAGAAACAATTGCTGCGAATGTACTAAAAGGAACATTTGTGGCAACAAAGCAGAAGGCTTTTGAGAGAGCTTCACGATGAGGCATGAAATCTATGCAATTCTTTGACAAAGTAAATATACTAAAGAAAAATTCTAAATTGTTATTTTTTTAAAAAAATGTTTAGTAAACCTAACAAGCTTAACATTCACAGTAATTTACTGATTGGTGTCCGAGATACAAATTTATTAAGAAGATCTCACCACTTTTGCTCCATCTGATAGCTGGTTTCTCACGGCCAGTAGCAGAACACTGTATTGTCATATCCTTATTCAGCTCCATACACTGATGTTGCTGTGGAGTTGGCGTGAACTTCAGCTTCTCTGTAATATGGAACAAGAAAGTGTTTCAGCACATTGCACTTTGGCCATTAGGATGGAAAACAGATGAGTAATTGTATAGAGCACCCTGAATGATACAAGAGAAAGAAAAATTATACCTCACTGGATAGTGTAATTACTTTCTAATAATGGTTTGGTGGGAAATGTCTGCACTAGACAAACTATGTCAACTATATTTGTGATCTCTGCTGAATTATTTTATGACAGCCACAGTAAGAATAGGGATGCTAAGATCATTTCAGTTAAGGAAACAAAAAATAAAAAGGTGAAGATTCCTGCTGATCATATTTATCAAGTGAGCTTTGCTGTGAAGCCCTTCATGACTAAACTGCCTGTTAAATTTCATTACATGAGGAAATCTACAGATGCTGGAAATTCAAGCAACACACACAAAATACTGGTGGAATGCAGCAGGCCCGGCCGCATCTATGGGATGAAGCACGGTCGATGTTTCTGGCCAAGACACTTCGTCAGGACTAAATGAAAGAAAAGATTGTAAGAGATTTGGAAGTAGGAGGGGGAGGGGAGATCTGAAATGATAGAAGACAGGAGGGGGTGGGGTGAAGCCAAGAGCAGGAAAGGTGATTGGCCTAAGGGCTGTGTTCCGCCAACATTTTGTGTGTGTTGTTTACTAAAATTCATTGTTAGGGTAGACATTTGATTCCCTGCTGGAATGGGGTTCATATTGGTAAGAAAGGTAGATGGGAGGTGGGAGGTACTCTACCAGTCACTAAGCCAATTCAGGTCACAGACAGAATGGTTAAACAACTGTTTCTATCTGTGTTATGCTCTACAACAGTTGCCATAGCACCTGGCCCAGACATACCTACAATGACACATGTCAGAATGGTGTTTCTGGATTTCAGTTCAACATTCAACACTTTTGTCCCACAGATCTTGGTGAACAAATTCCTACTCCTCAGTCTAAATTCACCACTATGCAACTGGATGTTGGACTTCCTAATGAACAGACCTTCACATAGTCAGGATGCACAACTCTTCCTTCTCCTCATCATCCTCAACACAGTTGTCCCCCAGGGCTGGGTGCTGAACCCATTGCTGTACACTGTTTACATATGGCTGCACATGGCCAAACACATGAGCAATCACATTGTCAAGCCTGCTGGATGACACAACAGTGGTGAGGTGGAAAAGCTCCAGGCTTGGTGCCAGGCAAATAACGTCTTCCTTAATGTCAACTAGCCAAAGGAGAGTTACTGCTTGGGGAAAGTAACTGTTTTTGAGTCTGGTGGTCCTGGAGTGGGTGCTATGTAGCATCCTCTCTTGATAGGATTTCAGGAGAAGACACAATCGCACTAACACCCTACTTCACATTGGTGGCACAGCAGTGGAAATTACAAGCAGTTTCGAACTCCTGGGAGTGCACATCATACACAACCTACAGAGTCAGGAAAGCTCACAGATGCCTCCACTTTTTGAAGAGGCTGAAGAGAGCTGGACTTGGCACATCCATACTCGCACCATTCTAAGGGTCTTGCCATTAACAACATGTTTTCCCCTTCCAAACTGTAATCCATCATATATATTGTAGATTGATCTACATCTGTCATTTCTCCAATTGATCTACATCCTTTGGCAACATTCCTCACTACCCAGAACTCCATCAATTTTTGCTTCAACTCCAACTCACTAATCAGCTCAGCTACTGTACATACAAACAGAGGCCATAATACTGATCCAAGAGAAATTACTGATCACAGACATCCAATCTGAGGAACAAACTTCCAACATTTTGTATGGCTAAGCCAACTATGAATCTAAACCACAAAGTCACCATGCATGCCATGTGCCTTATTTTTCTGGATCAGCCTACCTTCAAGGACCGTGTCAAATGCCTTGCTATCGTTCATCTACATAATATCCATTGCCCTAACCTGATCAATTATCTTTGTTCACCTCCTCAACAAACTTAACCATTCATAAGACACAACCATGCTGACCATCCCTAATGAGCCTATGCGCTTCCTATTGTGAATACATCCTACTCCTTCAAAAACTTTCCAATAATTTCCTCACCACTGACACAAGACCCACTAGCCTACAATTACAATTGGATTATCCCAATAGCCTTTCTTAAAAAAAAAGGAGCAACATTGGTTATCCCCCAGTCCTTCATGACTTCACTCATGGATTGAGGAAATACCAAGATCTCTGTCAAGGCCCCAGAAAACTCCTCTCTTGTCCCTGTCAACAGCCTGAAACAAATCCCATCATAACCAAGAAACTTATTCAACAGTTCCAACACCGCCACCTTCTTGATAACATCATGCACTAGAATTTTAGAAAACCCCCACACTGAACTCACTATTATCCATGTTCTACCTGGTGAACACCTATACACCGAAGTATAGGTTAGAATCCTGCCTACCTTCTCTGACTCAATTGAATACATAATTCAGGTACAATCTCACCAGTGCCCTACATCAGTACAGCAAGATATGACAAAGACCAATTTAGCATTCATCTTCCTGATTTCTTGATGCACCTCAATGTAAATTTCATTGCGTGCAGAAAGACAACCTTTGAACATTTCCCCAATCTATTAGCAGTTAAAAGAAACATTTTTTCTGTTTTGCTTTCTGTTTTGACATTATATTCCACCTGCCACCTTCTTGCCAATCGGCTTCTAAATATTCCATTGAAGTGTCTTTTCCATCCAATATTATTCTCAATTGCACCCAAGTTTGTATCAACATGACATTTGTCACCTCAGTAAATTCATGGTTAGTATAAATGGAAATGTACTGCAAGAAAATCGACCACGATCAGGTATTTTTGGTGCAAATCAACTCCTGTCTCAGAGATGGCCTACATTTGTAACAATCTGTCTCTTGTCACAATAGATCGACGGCAGAAGCAATTTCTCTGGCTCTTCAAACTGAACAATAGAAACTCATTTATCAACTACAGCTTGGTGTTCAACACAATCATCCCTTCCAAACTCATCATGAAGCTTCAAGACCCAGACCTCTGTACTGGGATACACAAATTCAACATCGGCAGACCTCAATCACTGAAGATTGGAAATATCTTCTCCCTGATCAAGGTGTATCTTAAGATTGTGTGGTTAGCTCCTTGATCTACTCTCTTACAATAAAGCCATAAGACATCGGAGCAGAATTAGGCTATTCAGCCCATTGAATCCACTCCACCATTTCATCATGGATAATCCCGGATTCCAATCAACCCCATAGACCTATCCCTGAATGCCCTAACCAATCAGGAATCTATCAATTTCCACTTTAAATATACCCACAGACATGGCCTCCAACAAAGCCTGCGGCAGAGTATATTCACCAACCACTCTTTGATTAAAAAATTCCTCCTTGCTTCTGTCCTAAAAGGTTGTGCCTCAATTTTGAGGTTGTGTCCTCTAGCTCTGGATATCCCCATCAAAGGAAACATCCTCTCCACATCCACCTTATATACTGCTTTCAAAATTCAGTAGGCTTCAATGAGATCCCTGTGCATTCTTCTAAATTCCAGTGACTACAGGCCCAAAGCTTCCAAATGCTCCTCATATGTTAACCCCATTCATTCCCAGAATCATCCTCACGCGCCTCCTCTGGGATCTCTCCAATGACAACATATCCTTGCTGAGATAAGGGGCTCAAGACTGTTGACAATACTCCCAAGTGCGGCTTGACTAGTATCTTATAAGCTTCAGCATTATCTCTATGCCCCCTGAAATAATGTTTGCCTTCTTTACCACAGACTCACCATGTAAATTAACCTTCTGGAAGTCTTGCACGAGGACTCCCAAATCCGTCTGCACCTCTGATGTTTGAACCTTCTCTACATTTAGATAACAGTCCACACTACTGTTCCTTTTAAGAAAATGCATTAGCATACATTTCCAAACACTGTATTCCATCTGCCACTTTTTTGCCCATTCTTCCAATTTGTGCTGCTGCAATCACATTGCTTCCTCAGCACTACCTACCCCTCCACCGATCTTCACATCACCTGCAGACTTTGCCACAAAGTCATCAATTCCACTATATAAATCACTGACGAACAATGTGAAAATGCTAACCCCTGAGGAACATCACTAGTCCCCGGCAGCCAACCAGAAAAGGCCCCTTTTTATTCCCACTCACTACCTACTGTCTGTCAGCCATTCCTCTATCTATGCTAGACTATTTCCTGTAACACCATAGGATTTTATCTTTTATTTCATTTTGCCATAGCAAGATAGGACACCTGGTTGAGTGGTGCTGCAGAAACAACTCCTCATCCAGTGTCAGCAAATCTAGAGCTGATTACTGACTGCAGGAAGGGCAAAGACAATGAACATGAACAAACCTACAGGAATCTGCAGTGGACAGAGTCAGCAACTTTAAAATCCTGAATGACCTGTTCTAAGCCCAACATGTAGATGCAATCATAAGGAAATTGCATCGGCATCTTTACTTCCTTAGGAAATTAAGGAGGTTCAGATGGTCAGCAGACACCATCTTTTTGGACCACACCATCTTTTCGCCGCTACCATTGTGTTGAAAGTACAGACATCCGAAGCCCCATATAAACCAGTTTTTTTAAAAAAAAAACTCCCACTCTCCCTTTAAGCATTCATTCCTTGAACCAATTAACAAAACTCTAGTCAGTATAGTTTAGCAACTATACTGTAACCACTTTGACCACTTTGCACTGAATTGGACTCGATTGTTATACATGTGTTTTCTTGTATAAAAAATTGAGTATAACTTATGATTAATTTGTTTTTCTTATGAGTGCTACTTACATGATACATGTCTGTGATACTGCTGCAAGTTTTTAATTGTAGTGTACGCACATGTACTTTGAGGTTCATATTGCTTGTACCTTAGATTCTGGTCACTTTTTTTGCTGCTTTTGAGCTGTTTGATCGAAACAATTGATGCGGACTGGGGCACGTCAGCGAAGAATAGCCCCGCGGCCTACAGTGGGCCAGTGGCACGGCACTAAACTAAATACTACTGGTCTTCTAGTTTGATGTTTGATATTCTATGTGTTGCTCACTCGTTTTTTGCTATTTGTGCAATTTGTTCTTTTTCGTGCATTGGGTGTTTGATGTTTTCTTGAACAGGTTCCATGGTGCTTATTTCGTATACATAATTTGAAAAAAATATACTTTGATAAATGAGGGGAAAAAAATGCTGCAAATGAGCAGTACCACTTGTCTATCATTTGAGTTTCCTATTCAGATGTCCTGAAATTGGGTATTACTTCAGGCCCAAACAAGTTGGCAGATTTCAGAAGTAAAAATTATTACAGATAGCAACTTGCTCTTACCGAGGACTTGGACACGAGCATATCCCTCGATGTACCCTGCTGGGGTGCTGCTCTGGCATTTATACAAAGTTCCATCATATACTTCCACATTATTAATACGCAGAGTTCCATTGGCCAGCTGCTCAAACCGGCTGTCCTGTAATTTAACAAAAATCAGGAGCCAATGAAATTCATAGCCTTACCAAAACAGTAGTCTGCAACAGTTGTCAAGAGGGAGAGGGAAGCAGGGAGCAAAGAGCAATACAAACTCGCATTGATCACTCAAACTCTGTACAATTTGGCTAATCTCTAATGGAGCTATCACGTGACGTGGAAATAGAGTTAACTGTTGAGACAGGTGCTCACAAATCTTATTCTATTGCTCAGAATTCAATAGTTCTAACTCCAGGAATACTTCAGCAACATTCTCCTTATGATCAACACCAATAATAATGAAGTGCTTTGAGAGATTGGTCCTCTGTCACATTAAAGTCACTATTACTTCTACACTGGACTCACACCAGTTTGCCTATAAAGCAAACAGGTCTGCGGAGGATGCCATCTCATTAGCTCTTCACACTGTCCTGACACATCTGGAGGGAAAGGGCACATAGGTGAGGATGTTGTTGGTTGATTATAGCTCTGCTTTTAATACTGTCCTTCTTAGCAAACTCATCTCCAAACTCCACCAGCTAGGCCTCAGCTCATCCCTCTGCAAGTGGGGCCTGAATTTCTTGTCAAAGCGTTCACAGGAAGTGAGACTGGGTCCTCACCTGTCCTCCACTACTATCCTGAATACTGGTACAGCACAAGGTTGTGTATTGAGTCCCATACTCTACTCCCTCTTCACGTACGACTATGTACCTGCACTTGACACCTATACCATCGTCAAATTCGCAGACAACACAACAGTGATTGGGTTGATCTCCAACAGAGATGAATCAGCGTACAGAGCGGAGGTACAGAACTTAGTGAGCTGATGCTTAGAGAACAACCTGTCTCTTAATACAGCAAAGACTAAGGAGCTAATTTTCAACTTTGGAAAGTCATGGGATGGCGAGTAAGCTCCAGTCTACATTAACGAAAGATGTTCCACTGTGCTTAAATAGCCCACAAAAATTAGGATTAATACTTAAAACCCCAGCTCTTCGGGTAAAATCTACAATCTATGTGCAGCTGTCTGTACATAGAGCTGTATCTCAACAATATGACTTCTTTCCAAGGAAGCAAAGATAAATATTTAGTTATTCCTTCTTTGTCAACATGAGCCAGACATAAACTACACACATGCCTCTGAAGATGTGTGACATACTTACACCAGAAATGTCCACATTGTTCCGGAACCACGTTATGATGGGAGCTGGGGTAGCTCGAGTGCTACAGGGCAAAAATCCAGGCATTCCTTCATCTAGCTGGCAGTCAGATGGTTTGACCACCCACTCTGGGATTGCTATGTATGGAAAGAAAGATTCACAAGAGGAAATTTGACAAACTCAACATTCCAATTCCATTATACTTCAAGGAAAGAATCAGGACTTTAGATCAGTTACAGAGTAAGGCACTATTACCATCAAGATATTAAGTGAAATCACACTCTCTGGATGATTGAGAATTACTATATTATGAGGTGTGGTATAGAGGGGCTCTGAACATAATGATTTCCCTTTTCTGAGAGTTGCTGGAAAGAAAAATAGTGCTTGCATATTTTTAAGCTCCAGTACCGACATACATAAACTGAGGTCAAAACACACAAAGGAACTAGAGTAGATTTTATGGAGAGAAATAGACAATTGGTGTTTCGGTTTGAGATCCCTCACTAATACTGATGAAGGGTCTTGACCCAAAACGTCAACTATCCTTTTTCCTTCCAGCACCTGCAGTCTCTTGCATCTCCACAAACTGGGACTGGCCAGGTTTGCTGTAATGGCCCACCTAGGACAGTATGCTTTCATTCACTCTCCAGACCATCTGAAATCATGAACTACACTCAAAACAAACAAGGAAGGGGAGTAAGGGATGAATAGAGAGTTCAAGGAGGAAAGCTTAAAGAATTGGATGTGGGTGGAGAAGGGGATGGGGAGAAAAACACCCAAAATGCCTATGGTCAATATTTTGAGTGCCAGACTCCATTGCATCAGATTTCTGGGACCGGATTGAAAAGGGTTTGGTCAGGCCCTAATGTCAACTGTTTAACCCCATCCATAGATACTGCCCGACCTGTCGAGTTCCTCGAGCATTTTGTATGTGTTGCTCTGGATTTCCAGCACCTGCTGAATCGCCTGTACTTATTTTTAAAAAAGGATACCTACTTCTAATGAGGATTAAACACCTGTTGTGAAAATGGCATTTAATACATTAATGTGAAATAGCACTTTTGCAGAGCTCACACTAGACCTGCACACTCAGACCAAACCCTTTTCAATTCAGTCCCAGACATCTTACCACTTCTGCACTGTCATCTTGCATCTAAGGAACAAAAAAGTTTTATGAGCTGAATGTTCAGTGGTGATTTTAATGAATTGCAGGTATCATGAGTTCACTGGTGCAATGGAGTCTGGCACTCAGACACATTTGCACATGTATGTCTTTTACCTGAGGATGCCGGACAAACTGCACATTAACTCAGTGGCCACTTTATTAGGTACTCTGGTACTCATGCATAAAAGTCATGGTCATGGTCATGTAGGGCAGTTGCTGTTCAAATCAAACAGAATGGAGAAGAATTTGATCTAATTGACTTTGACTGTAGATTGACCACTGGTGCCAGACTGGGTGGTTTGAGTATCTCAGAACTGTTAAACTCCTGGGATCTGCATGCACAACAGTCTCTAAAGTTTACAGAAAATGGTGCAAAAAACAAAAGAACATGTGTGGCAGCTCTGTGGGCAAAAATGCCTTGTTAATTATAGGGGTCAGAGCAGAATGACTGCATCAAGCCAGGAAGGCAACAGTAACTCAAATGACCACACGTAACAACACTGGCGGGTGGAAGAATATCTCTGAAAGCACTCCAGCTTTTATCTGCCCATTGGCAATAAAGAGAATATAAAATGATTGAGGGGACTTTGCAAGCAGTAATCAATAAGCCAGATTCATCTTTCTTTGCTAAGTCTGTTGTGAGTTGTCCATCCATGGTCCTGTATGCATAAGATACCAAGTATTTTAAAATTTAAGTGAGCACTCTGATAAAATAGCCTTTGTTGAAACTGTGTCATTATATCTGGGCCCAATTCAGCCCTTGTCCAAATTTCAGTTTTCACTCCTGCATTTCATTTAGAATAGTAATTATAGAAATAAGCTTATTATTCCCCTTCGGGCTCAGAAATTTGTTACTGTTGCAAGTGTCAGGTTTGATGCAGATGAAGGTATTAACAGAGCTAAAACACTGGCTTAAATATATTGGAAGATCCAGAACCTAAGGTGCATAATACAGCTTCCTTTAACACTGCTCTGAAAATGATCAGTTAATTTATCCATTAATAATCAAGCCTTCTTATTCTGATTAAAATGGCTGCTATCCACTTCTGTATGAGGGTACAATGCTAAGGTACATTTCAGCAGACAAAGCACAAGCTCCTTAACTCAAAAAAAATTCAGCCTTTCTTTATTGTTGGGGACGGGGGCATTAATCCCAGAGAACTGTGCAAGGAACAGCCTATTCTACAACATGCAATCACACATATGGTTCATGCGCCACCTAATTCATGATTAAGAAATCTCTTGTGAAAATATTTCCTCCTTCCATTCTTCTGTCCAACCATTCCCTCCCTACCACCCCCTCGAAGTAAATTTCGCCACTGATCCCAAAGCTATTTATGGAATCTCAGTGTGTGTATACTGGCTGCCTTTACCTGCATTCTAATGTTAACTGAACCTTAACAGAAATTCATTGCTGTGAAATATTTACTCAGGATATAACTAAAACAAAACTAAATGTCTCTTACTTGCTACAGTGACATTCAGCTCACTGTTCTTCTCTCCAGCTTTGTTTCTTGCACGACAGGTATAAATTCCTGAATCTTGCTCTGTTGTCTGATTGAAAACCAGCTTATTCCCAGTCTGATAGACACGACCTTCAGCTGGAACTTGCACACTACCCTTGTACCACGACACCTCAGGCAGAGGTAGTCCTCTTGGAGGTGAACATTCAATGTCTTTTGTGGTATTTGCAATCAAAATTTTTGGAATGAATGGCAGCATATCATGGATTTCTAAGATGCAAACGCAAAATAAAACGGTTACAAAGCAGCTAATTATTTTTTTAAATTCTTTACGAACCTACATTTTCCTGCATCATTTTGGTACATTAAAGCTCATAACAACTGTTTGAGGAAAGCTTTTAGTTATTCAAGGATGGCGCAGACACACAGCTACTTAAGCCACTGCTTCACATCTTCAGAGAGCCGTGTTCATTTCTGACCTAAGAGTATCATCTGCATGAGGTTTGCACATTTCCTGGTGACAACAATGTTTCCTTAGGATGAGTGCTTCAGTTTCCCTTTACATCTACATGACACGTGAGCTTTTTGGTTTGTTGGCCACTTCTGTCTGCTGTGACTAGACAGAAACAGAATTGATTTATGAGAATGTAGGCAACAATAAACTAGGATGTGTGCAAGATTAGGGAGTGGTTGATGGCCAAAGTGAATACAGTGAGCCAAAGGACCCATTTCTGTGCTGTACAGATCAATGACTAAATTGCTCATATTCAAAGGGCATCATTCTGTTCCTGCTGTTAACAATTATAATCTGCTCTCAAAAGAAACACTTAAATATTTTAAGCATTTAATTTTTTAAATTTATAATTATGAAAATGCTGTACTTTTTAAATTTACCACATCAAAAGTAGAATTACTCCAATTTAATATTCTTCAACAGTAAACAGATGGGGCCTGGCAGATTTTTAAATCTTCACTAGCCTCAAGCCCAGATGACTGAAGTGAAGCAAATGTGCTACTTGAACTCAAGGGCAGCAGAGATATGATAGATTACCACAGGCCAGTGACCCTCACACCATTGGTGGGAAAATTATTAAATGACAGGATTAATCTGTACTGAGAAAATCTTGGATTAATTAAAGAGTCAGCATGTCTTTGCTAGGGGGAGATGTTACCTGACCAATTTAACTAAATCTTTTCCAAAGAGATAATGAAGTGTATTGATGAGAGAAGTGTAGTTGATATAGGCTTCACGGACTTCAAGATTTTTGACAGAATGTCAGAGTCTCAGACTAAAATGCTAACTCTGTTTCTCTTTCCCAGCACTGAGTTGTTGTTATGGAGACTGGTTTAACAGGTTGGAGCCAAAGCAAGATGTGAAAATTAAATTCTTAAATTGCTGGTTATGGAAGTCAGAATGATGGAAGCCCATGACTAGGAATCAGGACGGTGATCCTTAAAGTTCATGACATACTGTAATTTTTATTGAATATTGGAGATATAAATAAGTTTATAGAGGATACAAAAATTGGTGTGGTCTGTTCACAGTGAAGAGTACAGGATACAAGATGACACTGATGAGCTGGCAAAAATGGGCAGAATGGTAGCAGATTGTATTAAATACTGCTGAGAGTGAAATAATTCATTTTGAGCAGATTGAAAAGGCGAGGAATACACAATCAATGAAAGGCCCCAGAGAAAATTAAGAAACCAGAAGTACCATCGAGTACAAATCCACAGCATGCAGGACATTTGACTTCAATAGCTGGGGCCTTGCATACAAGAGCAGGAAAATTGTGGTACAATTTTATAAGCCACAGCTGGAATACAAACAGCGTACAGGAGATGAGCAGAGCAACAATTGAGATGGCAAGCACAGGAAAAGCTTTCACCAACCTGCTCAAGTCTGCTTAGCCGAACCCTTGGCAATGCATCTTTGGATGGAGAGAAGGCCTATAGAATTGCCCCTTTCTTACCCACCAGAAGAAGCCTGCAGCCCTGCATCAGCCGGAAAATCCATCCCAACAGTCCCCTAAACACTTGCATGTAAAGCATGTCCATAAATCAGGTGTTCATAATTCAGGGAGACATGTATAACAAGGATATAACTATACTGGAAAGGGTTCAGAAGAGATTCACCAGGACTTTGCCATGAGTGAAGCATTTCAATTATGTAAAAAGATTGGATGGCTAGTTTTGTTTTTCTTAGTGTTGGAAGCCAAAGAGAACCTGACAGAGATGTACCTAATTATGAAGGGCAAAAATGGCAGGAAACCAATTCACCTATCCCAGGCAACTAAAACCAAAGGACAAAGATTATAGTGAGGGGAGGAATCTTAGAGGGGATTTGAGGGAAAACTTTTAGTGGTTGGTTTCTGAAACACAATGTCCAAGGAGGTGCTGGACACAGAGACTCTCAATATTTAAAAAGTACCTACACAAGTGCTTGAAATAACACAAGAGAGACATGCCATTCAGAAACACCATCTTGGTATTTCTAAGAACAGATGTACTTGTTCAGGGAAATAGGACTTTGTCACCTGCAAGCACGATGGAAGGATTAAACTAAGGCTCGGAAATACTTCAGCTGCTAGCCTGATAAAGATCAGAGGTAGTAGGCCATGAAAGATAACCTGTCAATAACTTTCTTAGCTAGAAAAATAACTTCAAGTCAATTCATCTTCAGAAAAGCAGTTGGTTGTACAATGTATGCTTATCTGTGGTGCAAAATTGGTTACTACTTCATTCCAAAGTGCAATAACTCTTTTCCCTTGCAGAGATTAATTTATTGTATCACTGTCTTAATCTGATTTCATGACAAATGAGATTGCAGTACTGGAATCATTCATTATCCATACCTGCCATGCGTAGAGCAGCTTCCATCACAGTGGGCTTCCCTCTTGGGCCCCGACCAACACACTTGTACACACCAAAACTGCGAGGTTTCACATTGGTAAGCAGCAGAGATCCATTAGCAAACACCACAGTCCTGAGGAAAGTAAATTTTAAGTTGTTACAAAGTAAACATTGGGTTGTACTTCTTTTCATTGCAGTTTCCAGCTCAGAATATCCTCACCTACCCACTCAATACTTCAGTAGTTCCCAAAGTTCCTCTGCATCCTCCTTCAAACCCACACATTGCCATTTAGCCTTCTATCATCAGCCAACTTTACATTATCCATTGAACCAGATCGCTGATAAAAATTGCAAACAGTCATGGTCAAAGTACCAATTCCTAGTCACAGCCTCCCAATTAAAAAATGGAGAGTTTATTCCCATTGTTTTTTTATTCAACTCATTACACTAATTCCAACTTAACCTTGGCTGGCATCTTATCAGAAGCCTTTTCAAAATCCAAATACAGTACCTCCACTGCATCACCCTTAGCTATTTTGCTTATTATAACCTCAAAAAGATAACATTTATCAGACATCATATTCCTTCCAGGATTCCTTATTTTTACCCATCCTCTCTATTTTGTAGGTACACTGTAATCACTCCTTGAAAAATAAACACACAATTTTCCAAGCTGCTAACCGGCTGACTGAGCTACGGTTTTCATGGTTTCACTTTACTTCCATTCTTGAATTGTGGAGTAATATTTACTACCTTCCAATTTAGAATCCTGGGAATTTTGTAAAATGACAACTAGTCTGTCTGTCATCTCCAAAGCCATCCTCTTTAAAGCCTTGGAATGCAGGTCATTTGGTCCTGGAGATGCATTAGCTTTCTGCCCCCTAACTTTATACAATAATTTAAACAAAGATCAGGCAATTTGTCTCAATTTGTTATTCATAGCCGTTCCTCACTATTTTATGTAGTTTTCATTTTCTTTTTTTTTAAAAAAAAGAAAAAGGCAGACACAAGTTACACACAAGTTATAAGTAAAGATTGAATAGATTAGGACTATTCCTTGGAACGTAGAATATTGAGGGGCAATTTAATATAGGTGTACAAAGTTATGAGGTGTATAGATAGGATAAAGGCAAGCAGGCTTTTTCCATTGAGTAAACACAAACTACACTGCAGATGCTGTGGTCAAATCAACATGTACAAACAAGCTGGATGAACTCAGCAGGTCAGGCAGCACTGAGGTTTGGTGGGACTACCAAAGGTCATGGGTTAAGGGTGAAAGATGAAAAGCTTAAGGGGAACATGAAGAGAAACTCTTCACTCAGAGGGTTGTGAAAGTGTGGAATGCAAAGTGGTGCATGTGAGCTTGATTTCAATGATCAAGAGAAATTTGGATGTGTATGTGGATGGTAGGAGTATGGTGGGCTGTGATCCTGGTGCACATTGATGGGAGTAGGCAGTTTAAATGGGTGGCACAGATTAGATAGGATGAATGATATAGCTTAATTTCTTTATTCCCCAAAATAATTTCTCCTGGTTTTGTATACAAAGAGACCTACATTACATGTTCACAGAAGTTACCACAGCTCACTTTAGAATCACTGCTAAATTACCCGTAGCATTTTCTGTTTAATTCTAAAATTGCCCCAAACCACAACTTTATGGTTTGTCTCAATCCTGCTCACGTTACCTGCAACATCTTGTGGTCAAGTATCATCCATTTTATCTGCCAAGGGGGTTTTCTGCTGTCATTCTGACATTCCACCACTGACTACTGTCAGGCAAGCACTGGTGAAGCTGAGCACTGATCAGCAGACAGCAGCCACGAAACAGTGCACCTCGATGCTTTCCCTATCATCATGAGGGATTTCAACCAGGCCAGCTGAAAGAAGTCTGAGCAATGAACACCAAGCTGTGGAAGCAGAGCAGCCAACACACCTGACCACTGTTACATCACCATTAAGAACACTGGCATGTCATTCCAAGCCTACCCTCTGGAACATCTGATCACCCAACTGTACCTGTACTTCCAGCGTACAGACAGCGACTGAAAACCACAACATTAGCAGTGAAAGGGAGGTGCAGGAGCACTTACAGGACTGCTTTGAGTCAGTGGTGCTTTACATAATCTTTGAATTCTTCAAAGAGAGACAAGATTCAGCACGTTAGAAATAACATTTCCTCCTTGCTGACAGTCAACACTGGTGTACTTCAAGGATGTATGTTTAGCCCTCTGCTCTACTCTCTCTACACCCATGACTGTGTGGCTAGGCACAGCTCAAATGACATCTATAAATTGTCACAGCTGTTGTCACAGCTCTTGTAGGGAGAATATCACATGGTGACAAGGTGGCATACAGGAGTGAGATAGATCAGCTGGTTGAGTGCTTTTGCAGCAACAATCTTGCAGTCAACAACAGTAAGACCAAGGAATTGATTATAGAATTCACAGAAGGGAGTGGTAAAAATCAGTTTTAATGTCACTAGTATACATCGTGAAATGTGTTGTTTGCGGCAACAGCGCATTGCAGTACATAACAAAAAACCTATAAATCACAATAAATAAACATATATATGTATTGCATATATGTAATATATAATATACAAATTATATATGGAAAAAATGAGGTGGTGCTCATGGGTTCATTGTCCATTCAGAAGTCTCACAGCAGAGGGGAAGAAGCTGTTCCTGAAACATTAAGTGTGTGTCGTCAGGCTCCTATAACTTCTCATTGTTACCATCAAGGAGAAGAGGGCATTGACCTGGGTAATGGAGGTCCACAATGATGGATGCTGCTTTTGAGGCATCACCCTTTGAAGATGCCCTGGATGTTGGGGAGGCTGGATGTTGCCAATGAGTTCACAGCTTTTTCCAATCATATTGATTCCACATGGACAAAGTGCAAGACCTTGCCCCTGTACCACGCAAGGGAGAAACACTTTTTTGTTGAAGGAGCATGCACCAGTCTTCATTGAGGGATCAGCAGTGGAAAGAGTGAGCAGTTACAAGCTTCTGGGTATCAACATCTCTGAAGATGTGGCCTGGGCCCAACATACTGATGCCATTACAAAGACAGCAATGATAGGATTTGAGAAGACTAGGTATATCACCAAAGACTAGCAAATTTCTATATGTACTGTGGAGAGCATTTTAATTGGCTGCATCATTGTCTGGTGTGCAAGGGCTTTTGCACAGGATCAGAAAAATTTCAAAAGGTACGCCGGATATTAATCCTGATTCTGATAAAACCTTTCCTATATAAACAATGGGCCCAGCATTGATCCTTGAGGGATACCGTTAGTCATGGGCCTCTAGTACAGAAAAGCACATTTCTACCATCAAGCCAATTCTGTTTCCAATTGGTTGGCTCTCCCTGGATTGCACGCAATCTAGCCTTCCAGACCACCAACCCTAGCTGAAGACCATATAGACTACGTTCACCATGTTGCACTTATCAAACCTCTTGGCTACTTCTTCAGAGGACTCAATTAAATTCAGAGGAAGGATTTCCCACACACAAAGACATGCTCACTATCTTGATTCATCTAGTCTTTCTAAAAGCATGTCCATCTTAACCACCCAATAACTTACCCATGTTCGGCATAAGGTATATCATTCCAATATTTTTTTTGCAGCCTTTCACAAATAAAGACATAACATTAGATACCCTTCAATCTTGCATCTCATTAGTCGTTAATGATTATGCATGCATCTCCGCCAGGGTTTCTGGAATTTTTCCTCTGGCTTCCATGGTACTCTTGGTTATACCTGATTGGAAGCTTTATCAACCTTCATAAGTTTCATAAATTGGATTATCCTAAAGGCATCACCACTGACTTTCCCGAATTCCCAGATCTTCATGCCTTTCTTCAGTGTAAGAATATTATTGAGGACCTTTTCCATCTCCTGCAGCTCCAACATAAATGTCAACTTTGAACTTAGGGGCTCAGCTCGCTTCCTAATTACTTTGTCCTTTAACATCCTTAGAAAATATTTAAAGTACATAACCATATACAGTACAGAGGACTTGCATTAAAAGACTTCCATTAATTCCATCCCCAGCCCTCTGGTTTCACATGTTAAGAACATAGGAAAGAAAAATAGGACCAGGCCAGTTAGTGACTAAAGCCTCCCAAGCCACTACCCCAGGCCTGGATTCCTAATTCACTATATTCCTCCTCTTCCTTGACCTTTCGAAAATGAATCTTTCTCTTAATATACTCCCAAAGAAATGGCCTCCACAACCTTCTGGGATTCCCAAATTTCACCACCCTAGTATTTCTAGACCTACTGTTTCTTCCCTGAATCTGGATTGGAACCTTGTCTTTCTGCTATCAACATTTTCTGTCTCTATGGCACAGTTCAGTGCTGCCATAATCTTTAAATTAAAAAAAACTAGCAACAATATCTATATGAAGTACCTGAAGTGTGGTCTAATCAAGACTACACTAGATTTAGCAAGTCAATTACCACTAATACAACTATTTAGCAAAAATTTCTTAGAATTTGTTGGCATTCTGTCACCATTTTGGTGCTCATATCCATTAAGTAGTTGGGTTTTGGATCACAAAATTGAAACCATTTAAACACTGAGCATACCTACATTGTATGCGTGCAATTATCCAAATAAGCACAGAGCAAGTGGAGACTTTATTATTAGAATAGTGATTCCTCAAGCAAAGGCAGCACTTACTGTGCCCTCTAACTGCACTCACTCAGATACAGCTCAGACAGTAAAGAGTCAACCATATTACACAGTCATGGTTGCACAACACCTAGACTTGGGAAGGACAGGCAGTCAGGCAGACCATAGTACAGAGCAGAATTAGGTCATTTAGCTCATTGAGTCCGCTGCACCATTCCATCATGACTGATTTATTGTCCCTCTCAATTCCATTCTTCTACCGCCCCCCCCCCATAACCTTTGGTACCCTTACTAATCAAGAACCTATTTTGCAGACTCCCTGCTTCCTTAACACTACCTGCTTTTTAAAAACTTGGCCACAAAGTCACCAATTCCGTCATCTAAATAATTGACATATAACATCAAAAGGAGCCCCAACAATGACCCCTTAGTCACTGATAGCCAACCAGAAAAAGCTCCCTTAATTCCTCACTTTGCTCCCTGCTGGCCAACCAACCTTCTGTCCATGCTAATATCCTTGTAAGAGCCCTGTAATACCATGGGTTCTTAACTTGTTTGGTAGCCTCATGTGTAGCACCTTCTATCAAAAGCCTTCTGAAAATCCACCAACTCTGCTTTGTCTATCCTGCCTGTTATTTCCTCAAAAAATTCCAAGAGATCTGTTAGGCAAGATTTCCCCTCAAGGAAACCATGCTGACTTTGGCCTACTTTATCATGTGCCTCCAAATACCCCAAAACCACATCTTTAATTCAACATCTTCCCAATCCCTGGTCAGGCTAATTAGCTTATAATTTCCTTTCTTCTGCCTCTTTCTCTTCTTAAAGAGTGGAATGACATTTGCAATTTTTCAGTCCCAAGGATCCATTCCAAAACCTAGTGATTCTTGAACGATTATTACTAATGCCTCCTCAATCTCTTCAGCTTTCTCTTTCAGAACCCTGGGATGTAGTCCATCTGGCCCAAGTAACTTATTCTCCAATTTCCAACGTAGTTCTGATGTTTTCCATAGTGAAAACTGAAGAAAAACAAGGCGCACTGAGTTCATTCACCATTTCTTTGTCCCACATAACTACCTCTCCAGCAACATTCTTTATATACTTGAAAAAAAAACATTTGATATCCTCATGTTATTGGTTAGCTTACCTTCATATTTCATCAATTCTCTCCTTATTGCTTTTTTGTTTGCTTTCTACTGGTTTTAAAGACATCCTAATGCTCTGGCTTCCTACTATATCTTTGTGATATTATTTGCCCCCTCATTTGCTTTTATATTGGCTTTGACTTCCCTTTTCAGCCATGATCACCTCATCCTCCCTTTAGAATACTAACGCCTTCATCTCAGCTTGAACCAGTCTGACCATTCTCCTCTGAAATCTCATTAACAAAGCATATTCGCCCACAGAACTGCCACCTTCTGTATGTTTTTTTTTGTTTCTGGCACCATTCTCTGTAAACTCTCCAGACTGTTGTGTGAGAAAATCCCAGGAGATCAGCAGTTTCTGATATACTCAAACCACCCTGTTTGGCAGCAACAATCATTCCACCAAAGTCACAGACCACAATTCTTCCCCACTCTGATGTTTGGTCTGAACAACAGATGAACTTCTTAACCATGTCTGCATGCATTTATGCATTGAGTTGCTGCCACATGATTGGCTGATAAGATATATGCACTAATGAGCAGGTGGACAGATATACCTAATAAAGTGGCCACTGGTTGCTCAAGTAACAACTTACATTATAAATACAGTCATACAGTGATTCAAGATGTGCAGAATTTCAAAGATGCTGGTTACATCACAAAAATCGAGTAATATAGAAGACTAATGTTTTCTAGCTGCATACATTTATCTACCTTAGTGGATTAAAGTTAACATAGGATATCAATGCCAACAGCACAATGCTGGATGCACTCAAGGAACAAGTAGACAGTCCACTCTTAAAAAGCCTGAAGGTGGTCCTCTCAGTTCAAATATCAGCCAAAGATTGTACAAACTCTCTGGTACTAGTAGAGAAAAAACACATCTAAAGGAAAACCCAAACAATTAGAGGGCTGGTGCCGACAATAATATTTATAATAATAGAGTTCCAGTCAGTGGCAGTATATACTACAAAGTTAAATACTACCCTCAACCTTTGATCTGTATGCCAAGTGAATAAGAAGTCACTGAGGACAGAATTTGGAACTCCGTGATGTGGTACAAACAAGAGACTAGTTTAAAAAAAGAAAGATATTTAGAAATTAAAGCACAGAAATAGGCTTTCGCCAAAATAGTCTTAGTCAAATTCACATCCCATCAAGTTCCATGTTGTCATTCTTCGGAGTAAAGAATTTCTTCCTAAAGCCCTCAAGGGATTTATTACTGATGTCCTGATATTTATAGCCCAAGTTTCAGAGCTCCTTGACGATCTGTCCCTGACCCAAATGCATTCATGTACAAGAAATCCCTTGAGGGCTTCAGGAAGTTCTTTACTCCAAAGAATGACAACATGGAACTTGATAGGATGTGAATTTGACTAAGACAATCTGGGCTAAAGTCTCTTTCTGTGCTTTAATTTCTAAATAGCTTTTTTAAAACTATTGTATATAAATATTTATATCATATATAAGTATAAAAACATTTTTTTTTAAATAAGCAGTGTAAAAACTGAAGTAAAACAAAATAGTGAGGGCATGTTTATGGGTTTAATGTCCATTTAGGAATTGATTGGCAGAAGGGAAGAAGCTGTTCTTGAATTGTTGAGTGTGCGCCTTCAGGCTTCAGTACTTCTTTCCTGATAACAACAATAAGGGGTCAACTGGACGGTGGGTGATGAAGGAATTGCCAGAGTGCTCTAACACCTGAATGCCTGGATGGTATTACAGTGGCGACTTCCCAATTAATTCTCAGCATTTGTTCTTCTTTGTCTTAGAAAGACCAACATTTTTATGGAGACACTAGTGACTGCAGATGCTGGAGTCTGGAGTAAAAAAAATAAACTACTGGAAGAACTCAGGTGAAGCACCATCTGTGGAGGCAAGGGATTTTTGATGTTTCAGTTAAGACACACACAAGATTTTTCCCAAGGAAACTTAGTCCCAGCTATTCACATCCTTGCCAACTTCCAGTTGAACTATCCATATAGATCACCACCCTCTTCCTATTTGCCTTATAGTCCTACATATTATTCTCATTTCCCCCGCTTTGCCATTAACCTTCACAATGGGGTAATTTTGAGTAGGCATTAATCATTACAGTAAAGGAGACTTGATGGACAAGTTTTGTGTTTGAGCACATATTGCTTTCCCAAATGAGAAACTCGAGATGTACCAAAAGATTTGTAGTTTGCTGAGGGCTAGATCCATAGCATTCAGCACCAATGATCCATTATCCTACAAGTAGTTATGACTCATGGAAGACCACCTTGAGAGCCAAAAGGAAATTCCATATGAAATTAGAGATACAGTTGGATACAGGGATTGCATGCCATTACTGAAACCTAGCATCATGAAAGGCAGGGCTGCTTCATCTCTTGATGAGCTCAAGATCTTTTACATACACTTTGAAAGGGAGTACAACACTACACCCATGTGAATTATCACAGCATCCAATGATTTTATGATTTCTGTCTTGGAGGCTGATGTCAGAACATCCTTCCAGAGGGTGAACCCTCATAGGTTTCAACATCTCCAAGGATCTGATCCTGGACCCAACATACTGATGAAATTTTAAAAAGTAGGCACACCAGCAGTTCTATTTTATTCGGGTTTGAGGAAATTTGAGATCAAAGACTGTCACAAATTTCTATAGATACAGATGGAGATATGTTGGGACCTGTGTTGGGATAGATTCTTTTTATGTTATATGTCATTGATTTAGATGATGGAATTGATGGCTTTGTTGCAATGTTTGCAAATGATATGAAGATAGGTGGAGGGCAAGGTAGCTTAAGTAGAGAAGCTACAGAAGGACTTAAACAGATTAGGAGAATGGGCAAAGTGATGGCAGATGGAATACAGTGTCCGGAAGTGTATGGCCATGCACTTTGGTAGAATTAAAGAGTTGACTATTTTCTAAATGGAGAGAAAATACAAAAAAAATGAAGTGCAAAGGGACTTGGGAGACCTTGTACAGGATTCCCTAAAGGTTAGTTTGCAGGTTGAGTGTGTGATGAGGAAGGCAAATGCAATATTAGCATTCATTTCAAGAGGACTAGAATATAAAAACAAGGATGTAATGTTTCGACTTTATAAAGCACTGGTGAGGCCTCACTTGGAGTATTGAGAGCAGTTTTGGGCCCCTTATCTTAGAAAGTATATGTTAAAACTAGATAGGGTTCAAAGGAGGTTCACAAAAATGATTCCAGAATTGGATGGCTTGTCATATGAAGAGTTTTTGATGGCTCTTGGTCTGTACTTGCTGGAATTCAGAAGAATGAAGGGATGACCTCAGTGAAACCTATTGACTGGTGAAAGGCCTTGATAGAGTAATGTGGAAAGGACGTTTCCTGTGGTGGGAGAATTTATTGCCACAGGTAGCTTTGAGGGCCACGTCTTTATGTATATTTAAGGCAGAGATTGACAGATTTTTGATTGGTCAGGGCACGAAGGGATATCGGAAGAAGGCAGGAGATTGGAGCCAATAGGAAAATCGGATCAGTCACGGTGAAATGGCAGAGCAGACTCAATGTGCCCAATTCTGCTCCTATATTTTATGATCTTATGGAGATCATGCTGACTGGTTGCATCGTTACCTGGTACAGAAGCCCAATGCACATGATCGCAAGAGGCTGCAGAGGATTGTAGATTCAGACAGTTCCATCATTGGCCTAGATTAGAGAGCATGACTAGGTTGAACAAGCTAGGGCTTTCTCTCTGGAGAGGAGAAGAAGACAAAGGTGGACATAATAATAGAAGGAATAGATTGAGTGGATACCCAGAGATTGCCTCACCCCCATCCCCGAGAGGAAATGGCTGATACCAGAGGGCATAACTGTAGAAAAGCATAAGGCAGACCTTTTTCTTTTAAAAAAAAGAATGAATGTGAAAAAAAGTGAATGTGTGAAATGCCCTGCGAGAGGTGGTGGTGGAGACAGATAGACAGTAGGTGCAGGAGTAGGCCATTCGGCCCTTCTAGCCAGCACCACCATTCACTGTGATCATGGCTGATCATACACAATCAGTACCCCGTTCCTGCCCTCTCCCCATATCCCTCGACCCCGCTATCTATAAGAGCTCTATCTAACTGTCTCTTGAATGCATCTAGAGACTTGGCCTCTACTACCTTCTGGGGCAGAGCATTCCATATATCCACCACTCTCTGGGTGAAAAAGTTTTTCTGCATCTCTGTTCTAAATGGCCTACCCCTTATTCTTAAACTGTGGCCTCTAGTTCTGAACATCAGCGGGAACATGCTTCCTGCATCCAGTGTGTCCAACCCCTTAATAATCATATGTTTCAATCAGATCCCCTCTCCTCCTTCTAAATTCCAGCGTATACAAGCCCAGTCGCTCCAATCTTTCAACATATGACAGTCCCGCCATTCCGGGAATTAATCTTGTGAACCTACGCTGCACTCCCTCAATAGCAAGAATGTCCTTCCTCAAATTTGGAGACCAAAACTGCACACAATACTCCAGGTGGGGTCTCACCAGGGCCCTGTACAGCTGCAGAAGGACCTCTTTACTCCTATACTCAATTCCTCGTTATAAAAGCCAGCATGTCATTAGCTTTCTTCACTGCCTGCTGTACCTGCATGCTTGCTTACAATGACTGATGTACAAGAACACCTAGATCTCGTTGTACTTCCATTTCCTAACTTGACTCCATTTAGATAGTAATCTGCCTTTCTCACATAAATGCCTCACATCTGTCCACATTAAACTGCATCTGTCATACATTTGCCCACTCACCCAACCTGTCCAAGTCACCCTGCATTCTCGTAACATCCTCCTGACATTTCACACTGCCACCCAGCTTTGTGTCATCAGCAAATTTGCTAATGTTACTTTTAATCCCTTCATCTAAATCATTAATGTATATTGTAAACAGCTGTGGTCCCAGCACCAAACCTTGCGGTACCCCACTGGTCACAGCCTGCCATTCCGAAAGGGACCCGTTAATCACTACTCTGTTTCCTGTCAGCCAGCCAATTTTCAATCCATGTCAATACTCTGCCCCCAATAACATGTGCCCTAATTTTGCCCACTAATCTCCTATGTGGGACTTTATCAAAAGCTTTCTGGAAGTCCAGGTACACTACATCCACTGGCTCTCCCTTGTCCATTTTCATAGTTACATCCTTAAAAAACTCCAGAAGATTAGTCAAGCATGATTTTCCCTTCATAAATCCATGCTGACTCGGACTGATCCTTCTACTGCTATCCAAATGTGTCGTAATTTTCTCTTTTATAATTGACTTCAGCATCTTTCCCACCACTGACGTCAGACTAACCGGTCTGTAATTCCCTGTTTTCTCTCTCCCTCCTTTCTTGAAAAGTGGGACAACATTAGCCACCCTCCAATCAGCAGGAACTGTTTCTGAATCTATAGAACATTGGAAAATGATTACCAATGCGTCCACGATTTCTAGAGCCACCTCTTTAAGTACCCTGGGATGCAGACCATCAGGTCCTGGGGACTTAACAGCCTTCAGACTCAACAGTCTATCCAACAGTTTCTTGCCTAATATAAATTTCCTTCAGTTCATCCTTTAACCGAGTTCCTTTGGCCACTATTACATCTGGGAGATTGTTTGTGTCTTCCCTAGTGAAGACAGATCCGAAGTACCTGTTCAAGTCATCTGCCATTTCCTTGTTCCCCATAATAAATTCACCCATTTCTGTCTTCAATGGCCCAATTTTGGTATTAACTATTTTTTTGCTATTCACATACCTAAAGAAGCTTTTACTATCCTCTTTTATATTTCTTGGCTAGTTTACCTTCGTACCTCATTTTTTTCTTGGCATATTGCCTTTTTTGTTACCTTCTGTTGCTCTTTAAAAGCTTCCCAGTCCTCCGGTTTCCCGCTCATCTTTGCTATGTAATGTGCTATGATACATTGGGTGCATTTAAAAAAAACTCATAAGCACAAGGATAATAGAACAATGAAGGTCTATGTAGAAGGGAAGGATTAGATTGATCCTAGAGTTGGTTAAAAAGTTGGTACAACATTAAGGACGAAGGGCCAGAGCTATGCTGTGATGTTCTATGTTCCAGGAAGTGCAAGCCTGCTTACCCCAGTCTCTCTTCATACCCCACCCAGTCCTGCAATCCCAAGTTTCGGTTTAGTTCCCTCCACAGAATGAGCATTCTTGCTCAGACAAGCAGACCAAAGCACACACCACTGAAAAATCTCATCAAACCCCTGGACAACTACATCAAGCTTTGACTGCTCCCACACCCAAAGTCCTTTTCACGAAGGCCAGCATACCCTTTGTCTTAACCACCCACTGCACCTGCACACTCACTTTCATTGACTAGTGCACCAAGAATCCCACGGCTCCTTACCCATGCTTCTCAGAATTCGAATTTCTCATCACTCAGATAATAAAGTTCTCCTGTATTTGCCATGAACCAACAATATACTGCATCCTTCATGCATTTTTCCACTCAAACATATCCAAATCCTTCAGGAACCTCTGAATCCTCACCCAAGCTCAGTTTCCCAACCAGCTTTGTATTGTTTAGAAACTTGGGAGATATTATACTTAATTCCTTCATCTAAATCATTATTATATATGGACAATAAGTTGGTCTTAACACTGATCGCAGTGATACCCACACAGAAGGATTAAATCTCTGTTCATATTCCAAAAGTAAATCAAATACAGGCAATCCCCGGGTTACAAACGAGATTTGTTCCCAAGTCTGTCTTTAAGTCAGATTTGTAGGTTAGTCAGAACAGGTTAGCCCATCCTTCGATGCCTTATGCCCTGGTGCACTATTTTCCTCTTTCGAAATGTAGGCCCTTTCAGGCATAAGCCAATCTCGTCTACATTAAATATTTGGTCTGGCAAATAACCTCCCTCAATAATTTTTTTCAACATTTCAGGAAAATCACTCACAGCACTTAAATCTGCACTTACTGCTTCACCTTGCACTTTAATATTATGCAAATTTGCCCTCACTTTGAAACGATTGAACCAACCCCTACTCGCAACAAATTCTTCATCACAGTGAAATAAACACGAGATGGGAATTATCGATTCATAATTTTAACTTGTTTACCTCGGCTGTCAACTGAACAGAAACACTGTGGATTCAGCAGCAGCCGCAGGCGCTGAGCTCCCCCGGGTCCTGAAGCCTACCCACACTGAGACAGGTTAAATGGGACACACTCAACACAGTGTTAACAGCAACATGATCCAACTTAGAATGGTGGACCGCATTCTCCTTCCTCTAGCCGACAAAGTTTTAATATAATAGGCTTTGTTCAAAAGTCGGACATTCTTAACTCAGGGATTGACTGTATAGCTAATAATGGTATGTGGTTGAACTCTGAAAAGAGGAAGATACATGACTTCAAAAAGCAGAGGGGTTAATTGGAATTGCTTTAACAGCCTCCCATCTATAGGGAGAAATTCTACAGTGGACAGTGAAATTCGCATATACATTCAACATCCTGTTGAAATACAAAGTATAGCAGTCTTTTTGTGGTCACTGCTTTTTGTTTCTTTCCTTTCACTGAGATCAAAGCAGCAGGGTTTCCTGTTTTTTTTCAATCTCTATCAGCAAGGCTGTGTTAAGGCAGAAATCTTCAGCAACATCTCTCGAAACACACAGCCTGGAAGAACAGAACCTGAAAGGTTTATGAGGTGTGAACTTCTTTAAACTAAGGTGAATAACTGACCAAAGACATCATTTTCAGTGCCTCCTTAAGAAATGCACCAGACATTTCTTAGAAATGTAAAAACAAGTTTTGGAAAGTCATCTTCTAAATCAACACATTTTTGGGGCAATGAGAATCCTGCAAATTTCACATTGATTTATAGTATAAAAGCCCACAGAGGTATTCATTTCAAACTGAGGATTCTGGATCTGGTGAAGGAAATGCTGTGTTCATTTCTGGTCACCTCACTACAGGAAGGATGTGGATACTATAGAGAGAGTACAGAGAAAATTTACAAGGATGTTACCTGGATTGGAGGACATGCCTTATGAGAATGGGTTGAGTGAACTTGGCCTTTTCTCCTTGGAGCAGTGGAAGATGAGAAGTGACCTGATATAGGTGTACTAGACGAGAGGCATTGATCGTGTGGATAGGTAGAGGCTTTTTTTCAGGGCTGTGGGAGCTCTTGAAATGGCTAACACAAGGGGGCATAGTTTTAAGGTGCTTGGAAATAGGTACAAAGTGGACGTCACAGGCAAGTTTTCACACAAGAGTGGTGGGTGCATGTAATGCACTGCCAGTGAAGGTGGTTCAGGCAGATACAATGGGTCTTTTAAGAGACTCAGATAGGTACTTAGAGCTTAGAAAAATAGCGGGCTATGTGATAGGGGAATTCTTGGCAGCTTCTAGAGTAGGTCACATGGTTGGCACAACATCGTGGGCTGGAAGGTCTGTAATGTGCTGTAGATTTTCTATGTTTTTAATATATAATCATAATACAGGATGGAGATAATGAGATGCCAATCCAAGATGACTAGGGATCCAATTGCATGAGGTATGAGATCAAGGTCTTGAAGCTTATTAATTTTGAGGGGATAATGGTATTGAATGCTGAACTGTAGTCAATAAATGTTCTTTAGCCACTGCCTGTATGCAAATAGGACAGCCAAATAATGTAGTCTGGGCATGAAACAGTAGACAATCCTTATTTTCGTATAACAGCAGTCTAGTGTGCTGCGACCTCTGGTGCCACCAGTTATACGCTGATGGTAACTGGGCAGGGTTTTCTTCAAACAAGCCTGGAGAAAGTCCCCGATTATAATTTGAAATGCAATGGGTTAGGGTTCAGTTTATTCTGTAAATTGGATCTAATCACTGCATCTGGTTTGCTGCGAGAAAAACACATCTCCCTCAAAGAACATTTCTCATTTCCCTCCGATACAGCAATCTTGCCCAAATCCTCAATTTTGTTTTCCACCGACTATGCATTTGCTAACAAGATGCTGGAAAAGAAGGACTCATCCCTCTTTTTTTCAGCCTGGCTTGGAGTCCCGCACCCACCCCCACTCCCAAGCCTTGTTTCCGGTCATAGAAATGAACCTTCATCCATCAAGTTCTTCAGAAGACAGTGAAATCTGTAGATTATTAAGCTGATTTAGAAGTACATTGTTTGAAGGGAAATTACATGGTGCAGATTGCAGTGAGAGTAATTCAACAGAGGAAAAGTATTGTCCGTAGCCCACAGAACTTTGTGGTTCACTGGCACCATCTTGGCCCTTCAGAAACTTCAGAAGGGGCTTTCGATTTTAATTCAAAGTTCAAAGTTCATTTATAATCCAAGTTCACGTATGTCATCATATGCTACCATGAGATACATTTTCTTGCAGGCATTCACAGTAAATACAAGAAACAAATTATATCAATAAAAGACCACCTCCACCATTACAGACAAATAACCAATATGCAAAAGACAGCAAACCATGCAAATACAAAAATAAAAAATAATAAATAAGCAATAAATATCAAGAAAATAAGATGAAGCTTCCTTTGGTTGTGGGAACAGTTCAGTGAGGGGATGAGTGAAATTCAGTGAAGTTATCTCCTCTGGCTAAGAGGCCTGATGGTAGAGGGGTAATAACTGCTCCTGAACCTGGTGGGGTTGAGTCTTGGGGCTCCAGTACCTTCGCCCTGATGGTAACAGCAAGAAGAGAGCATGGCCAGAATGGTGGGGATCACTGATGAAGGCTGCTGCTTTCCCATGACAGTACTCCATGTAGATGTGCTCAGTGGTGAATGGGCTCTACCCATGAAGGTCAGGGCTGTATCCACTACTGTTTGCAGGCTTTTCCATCAAGGGCTTGGTGTTTCCATCCTAGGCCATGATGCAACCAGCCAATATACTCTCCACCAAATTTTTAGATTTAGATGCTTTCTTCATAATGGCACTTGCGTGCGGGACCCATAACAGATTCTCTCAAATGATATCAAGGAATTTAAAGATGTTGACTCTTTCCACCTCTGATTCCGAGGACTGACTGATGGATCTCAAGTTTCCTCATCCTGAAGTCAATTATCAGCTCCTTGGTCTTGCTGATGTTGAATGAGAGGTTGTTGTTATAGAACAACTCAGCCAGATTTTCAGCCCCACCTTGACTCACCACCACCTTAAACTTGGCTAACAACGTCATCAGTAAACTTAAATATGGCATCGGAGCTGGGTTTGGTCGAACAGACACAAACAAAGCGAGTAGAGCAGGAGTTATGCTGATGGTGATTGTGGCTGATGGTGATTGCCAGTCTGAACCTGCTGTCTGCAAGTGAGCAGAGGATCCAGTTGCACAAGGAGGTGCAGAGGCCTAGTTCTTGAAGTTCATTGGTTAGTTTAGAGTGGATGATAGTATTGAATGCCAAACTGCAGTCAATGAAAAACAAACATCCTGATGTGTGCACATTCACTGTCCAAATGCCTCTTTGCCATTTTGAGCAGGCACTAGTCTGCAAATCCAAGGAAATCCCATCATTTGGGGAATAATACATTTAAGATTGCTTGAGAACACCCTTGAAGCCTTCATTGCTAAACTTTTGTTGGGATTGTTGCTCAGCGAAAAGCACTTATTGTGGGAGGTTGGTGTCAGGCATATGAGTGACGTTGCTAGTCTTCAGTTCTGGCTGAGTGTAACTGGAGACTCCAGGATGCTTGCAAGATGCTGCCTATGGTTTGTTGACATTGCTGCTAATTCCAAAAGCCAAGTCCTCCTGCGTTAATGCACCATTCAAACATTAATCCCAAAACAATGAACCAAGCTGTTTTCATCCCTCAAGTATTTAAATACAGGTAACCAGGGTAATGAACCGAAATCATTTCTGCAGCTCATCTCAGGGATCAGATGTCCAGGCATTTGATACAAACACAAAAAGCTTCATGGTATTTCTATTCTGCAGTGTGACAAACAAGAACGTAAAAATCGCCTAACAGCCTGACTTCTGACACTGATTGAATGTTAAATTTGGGGACAGAGGATATTCACATTTGAAAAAGATTTCAGCAATTAGCTATAAATGAAGAGGAAAATGGCAGACAATCATCAAAGCAGAATTAGCAACCTGGGGTCAATAGGAGCAATTGCTGCTTTCCCACATTACAATCTCCATTTCAAAAATCAATGCTAACTCGGGAACAAGAAATGCAGGAATTCCAGATTTATTGCAGAGTCACTGCCAAAAGCACACAGCATAAAGTGTCAAGTGAGAAAGCTTTATTGAAGTTGCTGTGTTAGTTCTTGCATGTATATATATATATATTGATAACTACTGTACTTCCTTGGAAAAGTATCAGTTTGAGAACAGATTATGTACATCCGCTCAGGCCTTACAGAATTATCATAATGGCACATGTTAATCTGCCAGCACACCCCATCACAACATATAAAGGCTACTTTCCACTAGATGTCAGCCTTGGTTCAACAGAAGAAGTCTTGCCTCAGAATTTATGTCTTCAAACTTCATTTCAGAGGTTTAAGATAAGAAAAAGAAAACTAATTGTCCCCAAAGCTGATCAGTCATGCAATAAAGAGATCATGGTTGATTCAATTCTGGTCTCAATGCAGCTTCCTCTTGTCCCTGTCTCCTTTATAGCTTAAATATATGTCAGTCTCAATGACTAAACCTCTGAAGTTCTAATGAGGTATGGAATTTGAACCATGTCAAGGTTTAAATGCCCTTAGTGGTGGGGGGGGGGGGGGGGGGAGAAATACTTCTTTGAGGATCCATCTTGTCAATCCTTCTTAGAACCATATACATTTCGGAATAAGAATCCGATCCGGAATAGATTTATTATCACTGAACAGTCATGAAGTTTTTTTGTTTTTTTGACAACACTGCTAGACTTAAAAAGTTACTATGTTACAATAAATAACTACAAATAAATTGTGCAAACAATGAGCAAAATAGTGATCTCATGTTCATGAACTACTTCATTCCATGAACAACACCTGCTGAACCTTCTCTGCCCTTCTTCCAACACTTCCTTAAATATGGAGGCCAAATCTGTATTACGGTATAGTTTCAGCAGCTCCCTGTAAAATTTCAGCAAAATGTCTCAATTGCATCCCAAATTCTTCAAAATAAAGGCAAACATTCCCTCAAATTTCCTAATTACTTAGTACATGCCGACTTTGTTTCATGTACTTAGCTTCCAGATTCCTTCATACACAACATTTCACTGTTTAAATAACATTTTTCATTCTTCCAAAGCAGGTAACATCACATTTTCTCTGTATCCTTTCGCAGGCTCTGTGTTTATCCTTACAATTTGTCTTCATTTAGTGCAACCTGATTGGCAGTGCCATTCCATTCTGTCATCTCTTTTACATCCCTTATACCACCTCTGAAACAGCCAAACCCTGGAATGTTGAGCTGCTATTCCTTCCTGGGTCTCAACCAAATTTCTTTGATGAACCTAACATCTTGGGCTTTAAGTTTATCTGTCCTACTCGCGTTGAAATAAATACATCTGCCCAGCCGTCCTACTGTGTTCACTAAGCGAATGGTTAAATCAATAAACTCTGATAAGGAAGAATAAGCATGGACAAGTAATTTGGATGAAAACGTACAAGAGACATGGCTCAAGAAATTCCTCCTTATCTCTGTTCTAAAGCGATTTCCTTGCATTCTGAGGCTGTGCCTCCTGTTCCCAGACTGCCCCACTATTGGAAACATTCCCTCCACGTCCACCTCATCTAGGCCTTTCAATATTTGATAGATTTTAATTAAATGCCCCCACACCCATGCTTCCAGTGAGTACAGGCCTAGAACTATGAAATACTCTTCACACATTGACCCTTTCATTCTCATGAACCCCTTCTGGACCCTCTCCAATGCCAGCACATCTATTCTCAGATAACGTGTTCAGAACTGCTCACCATACTCCAAGTTCTGCCTGACCAATGCCTTATAAAGCCTCAGTTTTACATCATTGCTTTTATCTTCTAGTCCTCTTGAAATTAATGCTAACATTGCATTTGCCTTCCTCACCACCAACTCAATCTGCAAGTTAATCTTTAGGGAATCCTACACTAGGAAACCCAAGTCCCCATTACCTCCAATTTTTGAATTTGCTCTGCATTTAACAAACAGTCCACACATTTATTCTTTCTACAGCAGTGCATGACCATACACCACAAAACTATCTTTACAGAGCAGCTAATAAACTTAGTGGAAAGAAAAATCAATATTGCACTAACTTTGTCATCTAAGAGGTTAAAACACAAACCTCTCAACTGTATCAATTTTAGACAGTATTAATGTACACACAGTGCCACTTTATTAGGTACCTCCTATACTTAAATAAGGTAGCCACTGAGTTCATGGTCTTCTACTGTAGCCCTTCCACTTCAAGGTTTGGCATGTTGTGCATTCAGGGATGCTCTTCTGCACACCATTGTTGTAACATGTGATATTTGAATTATTGCCACCTCCCTGTCAGCTTGAATGAGTCTGGTCATTCTTCTCTGACATCTCCCATTTACAAGGCCTTTTTGCCTACTGAGCTGCCACTCACTTTTTTTTTTGTTTTCTTTACCATTCTCTGTAAACTCTAGAGACTGTTGTCCATGAAAATCACAGATCAGCAGTTTGAGATATTCAAACCACCTGTCTAGCACCAACAATGATTCAATGGTCAAAGGAAATTCAATCACATTTCTTCCCATTCTGATATCTGGTCTGAACAAGAACTGGACTTCTTGACAATGTCTGCATGCTTTTAACACTGAGTTGCTGCTACATGATTGGCTGATTAGATATTTTCATCAACAAGCAGTGTTCACCTGGTACCTAATAAAGTGGCCACACAGTGCATGTTTAATAATTTTATGACATTACTGGCACAGCATTTTCAGATACTGACCATAAGCACAGACTAAAATAAATTACAATTCCTCAGAAAACTTAGTATCTCCTAGACTTGGGCAATTTGGTATAAAAGAAGGCTGAATTATTTTGCACTTGTTTTGCTAGCATGGGCTTTTTCTCCAGGTGCAAGTAAGGGGTTTGCTTCTAGACCAGGGGTCGGCAACCCACGGCTCTGGAGCCGCATGTGACTCTTTCGTCTCTGTGCTGCGGCTCCCCGTGATTTGTTAGTTTTTGAAATGTAATTCGAAATTTGAAGATTATGGTGATCTTGTACCAATCTAAATAAAACATTGTGGAGACCCCATTTCCTGGCACATCCGAACCAGCTCACAATTAGCCACCGTTCCGGCTAAGGGAGATAGCCTACGGGGGTTTGTGAGTACGTGTCTTTTGGAGCATCCGCGCCCACGGGGGGCAGGTTGAGGGAGGCTTTAAAGCAAGGCTGTTTAGTTCGAATAAAGTTATCTTTGACTGCAGTGTCATTATTTTAGCGCTGCGTGTAGCACACCGCTACAACGTTTTTTTAAACACTATTAATATACATCACCACTGCCAATGCCTGACACCCGCCAGTGCGCGCTTTCTTTTAATTCTTCGATCCAAGGTAGGCTAACTATGGAGTAACCTTCAACCCAACGTCTTTTTTTCGGAGTTCAAAATGTTTTTGTTGCATGCAGAAATGTAATTTCGTTTGCTCTGCAGGAGTTCATCAATTTCATAAATGCAACACATTATAGTTTGTTTATACATAGCATAAAGGCAAAAAAAAACCCCGTTGTATGCAGTGTTATTTCATTTTAAATGTCAAACGGGTTTTGTGGCTCCCAGTGTTTTTTTTTCTGTGGGAAATAGGTCCATATGGCTCTTTCAGTGGTAAACGTTGCCGACCCCTGTTCTAGGCTGAGTTCCAAAGGCACAAACTCCTGATGACAAACTCCATTGATTTCAACGACTTCCTACTGGATGACACCACATTGTTTGCCAACTGAATCATGAGGATAACAGAGGGTTATTTGTAATTCTAAAATATCACACTTCAAAAAGAAGCTTTTTGCCAATTGTTCCCACCCTTTAAAGAGCTGGGCATTTAATTCCATTTCTTCACCCTTTTTTATAACCTGAGTTCAACTATTTATTCAACTTCATTTTCAAAGACATTCAAATCTGTTTCCACAACATTTCAGACTGAAAATTCTACATCCAGCCTCCCACCTTTCACAGAACTGTAAGGCACAGAACAGACACTTTTGGCCCACTTTGCTCATGCAAACTGTGATGTCTATCTAAAATAATACCATTAAACTGTGTTTCCTATCCAAGTACCTATCAAGCAGCTTTCAAATGTTGCGATTGTATCTCCCTCTACCTCCTCTATGTTGTCTAGCAGTTCATTCCGGATAACCACTACCCTTTATCCGCAAAAAACTTAACCCTTGGATCTCCTTGAAATTTCTTCCTTCTCATCTTAAACTGGTGTCCTCTTGCACAAAACTCCTCTGCCCTAGACAAAGGATTCTATCTATCCCACCTCAATTTTGTAAACCTCTGTAAGGTCACCGCTCAGGCTCTAGTGTCCCAATGAAGACTAACCCATGTTACATAATTTCTCCTTACAACTACAGCCTTTTTTCCAGGCAACATCTTTGAGCATGATCTCTATACTGCTGCCACATTCTTCCTATTGTGCAGCAACTTGAACAGTACACAATATTCCAAGAGCTGTCTAACCATGCTTAGCACAGCTGCAGCACAACATTCTTTCTTTGCAAGAGCTTAATGCTCCAAGTCTTACTGGAAAGTGCTTTGAGACTAATGTATCTGAATAAAAGGAGTCTCTTAGTTATCACAGTACATTTCCCCATCTCAGAAAAGGCCTTTTCATTTAACTGACTGAGAAAATGCCAACTTTCTGATAAGTGAAGGACTCCAACAAGAAGAGGTAACTTCTGTAGATTTAGCCAGCAACTGCATAAAGACAGTTTCACCAGCCACACTGCTCTACAACATTAATATCCATAATCAGCAAGGTCACTTCAGATTCAGCATGTTGTTTGATTGCAGCAGACGAAGTCAACATTAAATGTGAAGGAAAATAATTTTAAACAAATTGTAGTGGACATGAAGCTGGTGGCAGTTGACTGGGCCAAGAAATAAGATTTACTTGGAGGATACCAAAAACCAAAGACCTTCTGGTTCTATGTTTCACCCCCAAGTACTCCACCTGTCTTGCCCTGGTCCAAAAAATGCTAATCTTAAGGCATGATCTAGATTACAAGCATCTGGCCTGAAGGATTTTAATAAATGGAAAACACAGTTCCATCATTTCATACTTGATTCCAGTATAAAATAGAAATCCATTTCAGCGTGCAAAATACAGCAGATGTTGCATGTCCTGCAAATTGCAACTGATGCTAGGTTTGTTGCTAATGTAAAGTGGAGATAGTTAGATTTTGGTTAAACAGAGATACAACTGGACATGAAGCAAAGATGGGTGGGATGAAACTAAATTAGCAGGTGAGGCAATATGAATTTACACACACACACCCCCCCCCTCCCCCGGCACAATCAACAATTCTTCAAAACAAACACTACTTCCCAGGAATCAATTTAGTTAACCTTCAATGAATTGCCCCCATAGCTAATGTATCCTTTAAATATTAAGAGCTTAAACTTCACAGAGTACTCCAGGTGTGTTGTCATTTAAACAATAAGACAAGACTTTCCCTAAATTTACACTTGATCCCTTTTGCAATATAAATGCACCAAGTAATTAGGAACCCAAATTGAATGTTGTATCCTTACATTCCATTTGGCTTCACACACAAATTGCTGGAGGAAGTCAGCAGGTCAGGCAGCATCTATAGAAAAAAGTACAGTCGATGTTTCGGGCCAAGATCCTTTGGCAGGACAGTCCTTCTAAAGGGTCTTGGCCCAAAACGTTGACTGTACTTTTTTCCACTGATGCTGCCTGGCCCATTGAATTCCTTCAGCATTTTGTTTCTATTGTTTGGATTTCCTGCATCGCAGATTTTTTCTTGTTTGTAATTGGATTCCATTTGGCTTATTTGCAGTACTTATAGGTGTCTCCCACTTTACAAAAGTTTGCTTTACGCCACTTCGCTTATACGAAAGACCTACTTAGTACCTGTTTACGCTAACCAAAAGAAATCTGAAGAGGATTTTCACTTTTACAAAAAAGGCGCCTGCTTTAAACTTGTGTTTACCCCAAGAATGACTACCATGACCATGAAGCCTTGCGCAGGCAGGTGTGTGCACATGCGTGTACATGCCGATTTTTACCTAAAACTCGGTTTTGGCTAAATGTTCCCAATTCTGATAAGTGAAACTACACTGTACATACATTATTTCTACTTTATATAGGCTTTGTATTTATCATACCATTCCTGCTTTTACTATATGTTAGTGTTATTTTAGGTTTTGTGCGCTATTTGACATGGATCTGGGAACACTCAAAAATTTTTCCCATATAAATTAACAGTAATTGCTTCTTCGCTTTACACCATTTCGGCTTACAAAAGGTTTCATAGGAATGCTCTACTTTCGGATCGAAGGGGAAACCTGTACATGCTAACTATCCAGCGGTGTTCTGCAGATACGCAACCTATGTACTACACTTGTATTTTTAGGACTAAAACAGATAACTTCACATTTCCACACATGCATCATAAGAAACAAGCTTGGAAATGCCCGAAGTGGTGCTGTCTGTGCCAGATCATTAGTATCCATTGGAATCAGTAGAAGACTGCAAAGACTGGAAGAAATCAGGTAAGGTGGCAATTTACTTCAGTGAGAAATTTATTTGAGAAAAAAGGATCTAAATAGGGTTATGAAGCAAAGAGGGAAAGGTAGCACAAATATCTAAATTGCTAAAACTTATGGCACTTATTAATAGAGTCATAATGAAACACAAAATTATAGAGGTCAAAGTTCTAATCAGAAAAGTTATATAGCCTTCATCACTTCAGCTTTACTCTATCCCTTCATTTTCCCACTATATTATGAGGAGAACTGAGTACTGGAAGGGATGAGTAACATATTTACAAGAATTATAACAGAATTACAAAATTATACCCATCAGGAAAGTATGCTTTAGAAAAGACAATGATGACCTGCTGCAGGTATAATAAAATGATGGATGTTGTATACTATTACATCCCATCAATATATTACCATGAATTCAGAAGTAATTTCTTCAGAGAGTGCCGAGAATAGGAACACAAAACAACTGGACTAGGTGAAGCAAACAGCAACGATTTATTTAAGTGTAAGTTAGTTATGAGGGATAAAGGAATTGGAAAAATGTCTCGTATGGAACATAATGGCCTATTTTAGTGCTATACAATGCAAAGGTGGGCAATGGTTTAAAAAAAATTGATTATGGCCTATAGCTTTCACCAAGTTACCTGCTGGCATGCACTTGCTGTCATTTATGCTGTCCAAGTATCATTAAAAATCAACAAGCTTTTAATTGTACTCTTATCATTCACATTTTTCTTATGTCAAACGTTCAAAATCCAGAACTTCAGACTATACCGTGATGAGTTATGAATGATGGCATCATCAAATAACCATTCCTGTACTGGAGGAGGTGTAGCTGTGAACTGACAATGAAACATGGCATCTTCCTTCTTATTCACAATCTGGTCCTGGGGTCGGATCAAAGGCTGAGGAAAACTGGCATCTGCAAAACAAAGACATCCAAATCTTAGATTTTGTTTTATACAATTCAATGACTTGCTTAACTTATGACTATAGCTCACTTAGCTGCAACATCAGAAAACAGATCTTCCACAAAGATTTATCTAGCTGCAAAAATTAGATGGGTCCACAGAATACATGCCAACATAACTTGACTGTGGATGAGGGTAGTTGGGGATCCTGGTAAATACAATGAAAGATTCTTCAGAGTCCTAAAACAAATGACGCAGAATTTAAGCACAAGTAGAATATGAACAAAACTGCTGTTGCGCAGTGCTGCTGCTAAACATCACACTAAATAAAAGGATGTTTCGGGCTCAACAGTTTTGAAAGAAAATGCACCAGGGTTATACATGAAATGGAGTTATTCAACGATATAGAAAGACAAGATAAAATAGATTTTTACAAGATAGAAAATGATGATGTGATAAGGGCATTTAAGATATTGAGATAATGGACAGGTAGATAAAGACATCGATAGCAGATAAATCAGGAGAGGTTTGACATACATGCATGTTGAGAGAATGCTTCCCTGAGAAAATATAGATCTAGGGGACCTATTTAAAAAAGAGTGGTGACAAACAATACAAAATTGTGCTCAAAGGGTTCTAAATACTTACAAGTTTCCTCAAGGTGAAATAGACGCAGATTCTTTGAATGTTTTAAGGCAGAGATAAATTCTTGATAAACAAGAATTTATCTGCCTCTGCATTAAAACCAAGTTCCTGTCTATTCAATCTCAGGATGTGTCAGTCAAGAATTACCTTATTCTCCTGAAAAATTTGCAGAGAAACAGGATTCCTTAAATAAATAACTCTTCTCATTGCCCAAGCAGACTGTGGACAATTCTTTCCCGAAATGATAAGGATTTGTGTGTTTTTTAAACCATACGTGGTTCAGAATTGGATTAATTACCAGGGAGAGTAGTGGAAACAAATTGAACTGTTGCATCCAAAAGAGACCTGGATAAATAACTAAAAGGAGCAAATTCATGTGGAAAGTGAGCAGGGAATTGGGACTCAATGGACTGCTCTTACACAGAGCCGGCACAGAGTTTGTGGGCTTCATTGCTCCCTCCCATGTTCTAACCATTCAAAGATTTTGTTCTATCAAGTGCATAGTTGCAACAAGTAGTTTAGCTTTGCACAAAAACACCACTACCCAATACCATGAAAAGCAGTTAAGCCATCCAGCCAGTGTGCAGTGCCATAAATTAAGAACATGGTTGATCCTATACCTCATGCCACTTTCTTGCACTAACTCGTTATTGTTCACATCCTTTAATATCCAATAATCTATTGATCTTCCCAGAGATTTAAAGATTTACTGACTGCAGATGAGGGTAGTTTCCCCAGAGACAGAAACTTCTTCTCAGATTAGTTGCTTGGTCCTGAAGGGTCTGTTCTTTGAGACTGCAACCTCTGATTTTAGTATAAGTTAATATTATCCCTGCATCTAACCTTTAGTGCTGTAGAATTCTGTATGTTTCAATGAGATCATTTCTCATTCCACTAAACTTGAGTGCCACCCAGTCTGCTTTATCTCCCCCTCAGTGTACAACCAGCAATACCACAATGATGCAAACTATATGCAGTTTATTGTCATCAGACTGTACAAATATACAACCAAATGAAACAACATTCCTCTAGAATATTTAAATATTCCTTTTCAATTTAACGGATTTCATTCTTACCATATGGATTTCAAGGAATATAGTCCCACCATGTTGACAGCTTTTGTTTGAAACTTGCTCATCCTACCACGTCTCCTTTTTCCCAATACTACGATTATCTTAAGTAATAAAATGGCTACAAGGACAAATAGCCCACAAAATATCAGCTTTAATTGCTTCAAACATAAACTTGGCTAAACAATTCCAGGGGAGATTGGGAGGATATGCAATTTTACAAGAATGTTCACATTAACCAGCAGACAGCCATTAACCAGCAGACAACCACAGCACAATCATCATTTGATGATCAAAACAAATCTTCTATACATTACTGCTAGTAACAAAGGAGAACAGTAACATGCAATCAAAACATACCTTCCTATTCCTTTATCCAGTGATCCTCAATCAAATGTAATTAATGAATTTTCCCAGTCCTCATCTTTCAACCTTTGCCATTTCTACCAGTTTCAAACAGGATCCCACCATATCTTCCTCTCTCATAATCAGAATTATTATCACTGACACATGCTGTGAAATGTTGTTTTGAGGCAGCAAAATACAAGATAAAAAAAAAGGAATAACAAGGTAGTGACCATGAGTTCATGAACAATTCAGAAATCTGGTTCTTAGGGGAAGAGGCTCTTTCTGAATTGCCAAGTGTGTACCTTCTGTACCTGCTCCCTGATGGTAATAAAGTGAAGAGATCATGTCCTGGATGATTGGGGTCTTTAATGATGGATGCCACCTTCTTGAGGCATCACCTCTTGAAGATTGTGAGGAGGGCTGTGCCCCATGACGGAACCAGCTGAATCAACAACCATCTGCAGCCTCTTGTGATCCTGTGCATTGAAAGCTCCATACCAGATGGTGATGTAACCAGTCAGAATGTTATCCACAATACATCAATAACATTTCCAACTCTTTGATGACTTCAAATCTCCTCAAACTCCAAATGAAGTAAAGGTACAGTTGCACTTCTTTCATGTTGTTGGGCCCAGGATAGATCCCGAGATGCTGATGCCCAGAAACATGAAGCTGCTTACCTTTTCTATTGTTAACCCCTGAATAAGGACTGGTGTTTGTTCTCCTGGTCACTCTTCGCTAACTCCACAATTCCTCGGTCATGTTGAGTGCAAGATTTCTGATGCAACATCACCCAACCAGCTGATCTCTCTCACTCCTATACATCACCACATTGCCATCAGAGATTCTCCAGAGATGTCATTGCCTATTTTAATAGTGTTTGAACTGTGTCTCGCCACAGTCATGAGTGTAAAGCAAGTAGAGCATTGGATAAAGCACACATCCTTGAGATGCACTTGCAACATTTGCCAGCGAGGAGGAGATGATATTATCGAATTGCACTCTGTGGACTCCCAATAAAGGGAAATACAGTCAGAGGTGCCAGTTATGAAGCTTGATGATTAGTACTGAAAGGATGATGGTGTTGAATGCTGAACTGTAATCAATAAACAGTACCCTGACATATGTTTTGCTGCTGTCTTGGTGCTTCAAAACAGAATGTTGAGCCAGTGAGAGACTGCATCTGCTATAGACCTGTTGTGGCTGTAGGCAGATTACAGTATTTGTGAGTGCTACTAGGCAGAAATCATTAAGACAGCTCACCCTGTTCTTTTTGGGCACCAGTGGGAACACTGTTATTTTGAAGAAGTTGGGAACCTCCAAATGCAGCAAGAGTTTGAAAATGTTCTTTAACACTCCAGCCAGTGGGTTGGCACAGATTTCTAGCACCCTGCCAGGTACAACATCAAGAACTAATGCCTTTCAAGGGTTCACCCTTTTAAAGAATGCTCTGTCTTTGGCCTCAGACAAGAAATCACAGGTCAACAGATGCAGTAGGGATTCACTCGGGCATAGTGTTATTTTTCCTTTTAAGGCATGCATACGAGACGTTGAGCTCAAAGTGAAGAATCAATGATACTTCTGCTGTTAGATTTTGCCTTATAGGAAATAACGGCATGCAAACCTGCTGCAAATGTCATGCATGCATCCACTTATGTTTTTAACTTCACTCAGAATAATTTTATCGCTCTCACGATGGCCTCCCTAGGCTGTACCTGGACTTCTTGTAAGGTTATAGATTGCTGGTGTTGAATGCCACAGATTGAGCCCCCAGAATGCAAATTTCCTTGTTCTTTCACAGCTTCTTGAGAAGACTCAAGACTCACGTTCTCAAAGGCACACACTCATCCATACAGGTCTTGATGAAGTTGGTGACAGTCATGGCATAATCATTTAGATCAAAAGATGAATTATTGAATGTGCCAGTAGTAGAAGAAAAGGCAGGTGACCAGATTTGCCAAAGTGTGGGTGCCAGTGGCATGTTAAGTGTTCTTGATGGTAGTGTAATAGTGAGTGGGCTGTCTTGGATTCCACAGGTAGATTGTCAGACATCAAGCTAGCCTAGATGAATATCCCACCATGATCAGGAAGAGATCACGTTGTGCTGTCTTGTGAATGCTGATCAGTGCTCAGCTCCTGTACTGCCAGCATGACATTTGCCAAGTGTGGATGTGCACCACTACCAGCATAACAGCAGAGAGAACAGAAGACACCTGTCCACCACATGCTTTGGGTCAAGTACATAGGACTGAGACGGAACTTGTACTCTGTGCATCACAATAAGTTAATCATTAAGCAATCACTGTCACCTCTGCCTTTACTTGATGCCGCCGTACGGTTCATATGGTTGAATGTGAAGCCCTTGGGCTGCAGCACTGCATCCAGTGATCTGGGAGTGAGCCGTGTCTCTGTGAAGTAGAATATACAAAACAGTCTCCTATGGCCCTTTGGTACTGCAATCTTACTCATAGGTCATCCTGCTTATTTTTTTCCCCACAGACTCCATATATCCGAAGGCACAAGAGGGGTTCCCCGAGCTTTCAGCTGCTGTACTCGTTCCCTGGGTGGTCTGAGGTCTCAAATCTGTAGGGTCTGAAAATCACTATTACTTTTAAAAGACTTGAAATAACATTATTTACTGAAATCCCTATGGCTGTAAATTTCAGCTGTGGTAGTTTAAAACGGCAGTACAGTTGATTCAGGTTAATTGGGTCATCAGTTAAATTGGGGGGCAGCCATTCATTTGGGGCAACAAAAAAAATTGAGAAAATAGCTGGGATTCCCTTCATTTATTTGGGACACTATCCCACTTAATTGGGGCAATAGACTTTTGCCAAACAGTTTCTAACTAGTGTCTGTCACATGCACTTGCATGGCAACTGGACACTGCACTGTGCTTGGAGTGAATGGTTTTAAATAGTATTATTTGCATGTGTTTGTGTTCAAAAGCACTGATTTTTGTCACTGACAGTTGGTGAGAAATAAGCAAGAAGACAATTCACAACTGTTTTGCACACTGCTTTAAAGCTTTAAGACTTCGAGATGCCAGAAACGACTGGGAGTGAAAATGAAATAATTTCACTACTTCAACAAATTAGGAACTGTGAAGAATTGGAAGATATTGGCAATCATCGACAATATTGCATGAAGGCAGTCCATTATCTGCACTATGTGCCTGCGCTGATTTTGTTCATTGTGTACACTGAATGACTTCCTTTGTTGTTAACTATTAGGAACTGATATAAAGTTTTATAGTTCAGCAGTAGTATTAGTATTGTTGTAATCCATTCTGTATTTCATTCAAATACAAAGTTTGTTATTTGGTTTGTCTTTATGGCTTTTTAATTATTTCCATGAAACTGGCTAATTGGAGCAGCCACTTAATTGAGCCAAATGCAGTGGTTCCAATTGGCCCCAATTTAGGAATCAACTGTATTTGATAACTTGCATGGAGGCTGCATACTAAACGCCACTACTCTTCAGCACCATCTCTCTCTCTCTCCTAATGCACGGTCCATCCTCTGAGTGATTTCCTGGTCCACTCATCCCTCCCCACCCACCCTGTCCCCGTGCCAGGCATCTTTCACTGCACCTCCTGTAGTGTACAACACCAATGCTTGTACAACACCATGCACTTAACCGCCAGCCAGCGACCTACGTGGCTCTCCCAAGTGAGGCAGTGATTCACATAAATCTCTCCAATATGCTCTATTGCATTTGATGCTGGCAGTGTGATCTCCTCTGCACTGGCAAAACCAAGCACAGGATTGATGAAGCAATTGTTTGCAGAGCACTTGCATTCTTGTCTGTATTCTCGTTGCATCTCATTTCAACTCCCCTTCCCACACTGACCTAAATGCCCTTGGCGATCATCCTATCACAGTGAGGCCAAACACAAACCAGAAGAACAAAACCTCAAACCATCTGGGTATCTTATGGCTCGATCATAATACTGAATTTTCCAAGGTCAGATTACCCACTCCCCATGTACTTTACCACCCCCACCAGTCCACGTAGGGTATTTGCTATCATTTCCATCCCCACCAGCAACTGTTACCTAGAATCATCACCCTCCCCCACCTGGATTCTTTTGTTTTCCATCCACATACCCATCTCCCTGGGTTTCTTCCCCTTTGGCTCATCTCTATCTTCTTCCATCTGCTCATCAACCCTGTCTTACCTGATTCCACCTATCACCTACGAGATCCTGCCTCATCTTTCCTATGTACTGGTTAAATTCCTTCAACACTCAATAGTGAGTCAGAGTTTCAACCCAAAACGTCCACCATCCTTTGGCCTCCATAGATGCTACTTAACCAACTGAGTTATTCTAGCAGTTTATTTTTTAGCATCTGCAGTCTCTTGTGCCTCTATCTAATAAATCATTGAGAGTCAAACTAAATAGAATAGAATCTCAATAGGATGCATTTTTTTAAGTCAGCATTAATAGATAGCTATTGATAAGAGATAAGAAGCATGGCACTGGCTAATGTTAAATTGCATACAAATCTATTACAGTTAATTGTGGAGCTGTATCCCATGTGTGGATCTAATTTGACTGAGGATCATCAACAACTAATCTAACAGAAAGAGCACCAAAGAAAAAAACATCAATAATTCTCAGATAAGTTATCCTATTGGTAAATGAATTTCAATATATTTATGTGTAAAGGCGATCGAAGATGCAAGAAGCTTGCATAAGACACTTGCAAACAAACCAGCTATATACAATATAAACTCATTTATATTTAGTAGCAACATTGAGTAAGGCTGTAAGAAACCAAATCCAAAGTAAATTACACTTACTTCCACAGGACTATAATCGGAGGTCAAAAAATTCTTACACTTTGAAAATAATCTTTGAGACCAAACCAAGTTTGAGAACTTCTGGTCTCTACATTGAATCATGGACAATGATTAAGATTTACAAGTGCTGCTACCTCACAGTTCCAGATACTTGAATTCAGACCCAACCTCATCTGTGCAAAGCCTGCACATTCTCCATGTCTGCAGGTGCTGAAGTATAGACCCATATCCTAAAGTTGCTCTGGTAGATTAGATGAGATTACCTTTATTTGTCATCAAAACATACAGTGAAATGCATTGTTTGTGTCAACAGCCAACAGTCTGAGGTTGTACTGGGGGTGATTTGCCATGCTTCCGGAGACAATATCGCATGCTGACTTACTAACTAGGGTTTTCTCATCTATCTTTGGAATGTAGGAGGAAAGCCGAACACCCAGAGGAAACCCAAGCAATCACAAGAAGATACAAACTCCTTACAGACAGTGGCAGGAAATGAACCAAGTTGTTGGCACTATAATAGCGTTACACTAACCATTACACTACCTCGCTGTCCTAATAGACTAACTGGCTACTATAATCTGCCACTACTTGGATAGGTGATCAGAGAATCACTGGGAAGTGAACAGGCACCCTGGGGAAAAAAAGGCTGCAGGGAGGTAATTGGAGAAATGGAATTGATGGGCATGCTCTGAGAACCAGCATAAACTCAATGGGCTGAAAAAAGTTACAATAGAAACAAGTGATAAAATCACATCAAGGCGAATAAGCTGGGATCATTTAAAAAGGCTGTGCAGTGACTTGGATCAAGATCTTAATTTTAAAAGGCTGATGGAAGTAAACAACTTAGGGGAAGTCGATCATCTAATGGCTATAAATATAACACAAACACGAAGGGAAGTCAGCAGTCGGAAAATTATGTTGCAGGAATTATTCTTTTGAATAGCTGACCAAAGGATTAATGAGGGCAGGGCAGTAGACATTGTTTACATGGACTTCACAAGACTTTTTGACTAAGTACCTCATGGTACCTCATAAGGTGAGATCACATGGGATTCAGAGTGAGCTGGCCAGCTGGATGTAAAGTTAGCTTGGTGAGAGGAGGCAAAGGGTGCTACTAGGGGATTGCCTTTCAGATCAGAGGACTGATCAGTAGTGTGCTCTAAGGATTGGTGCTGGGTCCATTGTTGCTTATCTATGTTAACAAAATGGATGAGAATAAGATGACATAAGGAGTTGAATATGGCGTCAGAGGTTTTTTGCGGACATGGGCAACTTCTTCCGGTTCATCTGTGAAACAGTTTAAGTGTCCTATTCTCGTGTATCTTTGTTCCCTTTCCAAGGTGGCTGGGGTTCTGTCAGAGTCTGTGATCTACAGCTGTGCTCAAACAGCATCCTTCATGGACGGTATGTACTCACTCTTCAGAGTTCGCCAAGCAGCCTGTGTTTTGGGACCTCCAGGAGTGGTTAGGCACTCGTGACATGCACCTTCGGGTTGCTGGCCCCAAGGACGACCAGAAGCATCGCAGGAGATTAAAACAGCAGCTGTTGGAGCCTCTGCATTCCAGCAGCCTCTCTCAGTGGTGTGAGAGCATTTGTTGATTCTCAAGTCAGAGGAACTCAAATCAGTGACAATGCAGACTGTCACAGCCAAACAGCAGGATGTTGGCCTTCCCTCTTGCTGAGGAAGGAGAAATACCTCTCTCACCCTTCTTAGTGAGAGAGCCTATTGAGATGAAGTGATAGGATGGACAGTAGATTTTGATGGACTTTAGATCATGGTCTCTGGGAGCTTACTATTGCATGGTGGGTGGTGGAGGGGCTGATGCTTGCTGAAATAAGTGGGGGAGGGTTGATGCTTTTGGTCCTGCTTGTGCATGGGGGGGGGGGCTTTTGGGTTCTAATATTTTCTGTCATTCATTGATTGGGGTTTCTCCCCCTCCGCAAAGAGCAAGGATTTCAGATTATATACATTCTCCGTTATGAAATTGAATCACTGAACCACGAGTAGTGAGTTTGCAAATGACATGCAGATTGGTGGTGTGGAGGAAGTGAAAAGGGTTGTCCTCACTTAGAGGATCCAAACTGTGCAAAAAATGAAAAACAAAAGCAAATTCAGACAAGGGAGAAATAATACATTTTGGGAATCTAAACTAGGGCAGGATATACACAGTGAATAACAGAGCCCTGGTAAGTGTTTTTGAATAGAGAGACATAGGAGTAAAAGTATATATTTCCTTAAAGTCATGATACAGGTAGACAAAGTGGTCAATATGGCACATAGCATGCTTGCCTTCATCAAATGGGGTGCTGAGTACAAAAGTTGGGATGTGATGTTACACTTGTACAACACATTACAAGACCTCATGTGAAGTACTGCCTTGTACTGTTGAGTGAATACAATTATGCTAAGAGAGCAAAAGAGAGATTCAGTCCTGTGGCTGGTACTAGAGGGCTTGAATTATGAGAAGAGACTGGATAAACTGGGACAGTTTTCCCTGGAGTAAAGGAGACTGAATGAAGGAGTGACCTATGGAAATAAAATCATAAGCACATAGACAAGATGGATGGTCACAAAGTGGTTCCCCCCCACCCCCCAAAGGATAGGTGAACCTAAAACCAGAGAGCACAAGGCTGAGGTGAGAAGATTTAAAAACTAGTTTCTCCACGTAGCGGGTAGTGGCTAAATGGAGTGAATCATCAGAAGAAATGGTAGAAGTACAATTACAACATCCAAACGCTATTCAGCAAGTTCGTGGTTAGCAAAGGTAAAGAGGGAAATGGGCAGACACAGGTAAATAGGACCAGGTCAATAAGGCATATTAGTAGGCATAAACTTTGGACCAAAGAGCCTGTTTCCATGCTCTGTAACTATGAATTTGCCCCAAGGATAGTTTGAACATATAATATCTAGGCAATAGTCCATCTTTTGTGTGCCCACAGATATACACAAAAGAGTTTTGACTTCAGGTCAGTGACACAGAAACAGGAAATTACAGGTTATTGAAATAAAGATGATACAAAAGGTACTTCTTAATTTTATCCCTCAATTGCCTTTTTTCTAATTAAAGTGTCTAACTACAGCTACTGTGATGAATCTGCACAGTAGAAAAAGAGTTCCAAGGTACATTAAAATGTAAAAGGACACAAGGGAATAGCGAACCAAATGACCCAACAAAAATGACCGAAAGATTAATGGAGGCAAGTGGAGAAAGAGGAATCCATGTAATTTCTCATTTAAACACTTCTAGTGGTGCAGCAAAAGAAAGAAAATGCTTACAAATGGCTTGATAGTGCAGTGCTTGGCTAACCTGATAAACCTAGAGGACAAGACAAAGAAACTATAAAATACATTCCAATCCCATCCAACATAGTTCAAGCATTTGAATTCCGCTTTGAAAAGCTTCGAAGAGAAAAACAAACTGTCATTGGGGAAAGCTGATCACAAAACATTAGATTTTCAGAAATCTCATTGTGCAAACAAAACTTTTTTAAAAATAGGATTGAAATGCCATCCCCATATTGAGCCAACTGTGCACTTCTCTCCAAAGGCCAAGCATCAGGAAGTGGTTCCACACAGGAATAAAGTTTTCGGAACAGACATCCTGAAGCATGAAATAGTCTTTCCAGTGGTCTTGATAAAGCTGAAAACAGGGTCAAGCAACTCCCAATGAGTCAAGTTATTAAGCTTGATCAAGAATGCAGTATTAGAAGGGAGCAGATAACTTAGTCATAATGCTATTAAACAGGTACCTGGGTTCTCAAACAACACTTGAATTTTGTGGAGTAGTTCACATGAAACTAATCTGAAGAAATTTCTTTTACAGTCAGGAACCTTGGGCCAAAATACAAAACAAACAGTTGAGCAGCTCAATGGAATTCACAGTTCCAGTTTTCAAATACTTGTTTAATTGATAGATTAATTTTGATGCATTTAATTAAATGAACTATTTTAAAATATCTTATCTTCTGCTGACATGATCTGGCCAATGCTGGCATGGATGGGATTAATTAGCAATCTCTTTTTGCCCTTGATAAGACAGTGGTGAATTGCATCCAAATCAGTAACATGCTGGAACATTTCAGAAGACACGAGTCAACCACACAGAGTTATATATTGGCCATATGAGATGATGACGACGACAACAGCTATCTTCTTATTAAAGATAAGAGTAAATCACTTCTTTATGGCAATCTAGTAGCTTCTGTAATCATCTTACTATCTGATTGGCTTCTGCAAGTCAACCTACAAGGAGAATTATCTTATTCAATTCATAATTCTGCATTTATATCCATTTATCAATGGTATTTTCTGCATGCATTTACATCATTACTCAAATCAGTTAGAGTACATCAACAAAGAATTCTTAAACTAAAATTGATTCTCAGCAGTTAGCTGGACCAGCAGAATCAATGTTCACCACTTACCAATTATCATTAGAGTGAAGTTATCATTGCTGCAAACATTTCCAACTGCATTCTTTGCACAGCAGTAATAGACACCATTATCATCAGGGCTGGCACTTGGTATGGTCAAACTGTGCTCTTTGGTGTTAAATGTATAATGGTTCATATCCGTTAAGTGGATTCCATCTCTGAACCACTGCCAACTGGGACTAAAAGTTTCGGGGGGGGGGGGGGGGGAAGGAAAGGACAAAGAAACCCATGAAACACAGGATTTGAAATAGAATAGCACAAAAATAATTCAAGTTACATGTTTCAAAAATACTTTAGTCAGCTTAATAAAAATAATCAAGGTAACAATTTGGTAACAGAAAATAAATGTTGTCGGTAATGTAGGTTGTAGGTTGTAGAAAATAAAATAGTTGTAGGTAACTAAGTGTGTGTGTGTGTAAAGATAAATCAACTGGAGCTCATTGAGGAAGCTGGATACTTGATATTAAGAGCTGGTGATACCATTACATTCCCTACTGTCACTGCAAACTAAGACTATTCTGGGGTTTAAGAATTACTACCAATCTGTGGTCACAATAAATACTTAATATAAAATTGAAGCATCATAGCACAGATGCAGGCCATTTGGCCCAAAGTTTGCAATAACTTGTGGTAAAACAATCCAGTAAATCCCCTTCTCCTGCTCTTCCCAATAACCCTGGTGATTCTATTAACCTTTGAATGCAGAGCCAATTTTTTGTGAACTTCCAAAATACACTCCACACCCATCATGCTGGCTGTGGTCCATACTATAGAACTAACATCCAATTGAAGAAAATGCAATTACGTTGATTTCTCCAAGGTCCCACAATGCCCCAAACTGTTGGTGTTTTTGAGAATGGTCACCACATTATAGGGCAGAGGCGAGAGGGGAAGAGCACAAGATCTTGTTTTTCTTAGAGGATGCTAATGGGGGGGTACCTGATAAAAATAGACTAAATTATGAAAGGGATTGATAGGGTAGATTGTTAAAAGCTTTTCCCTATAGCAGGACTAACTAAAGCTAGAAGGCATAGGCTTTGGTGCTCTAATGCAAGGGGAAAGTATTCAGTTAATGGAAGAACTTGACAATATTGATATACAGGAGAATCGTGGGGCCCAAGAACATAGCTCCCTGCAAGCGGCCTCACAAGTAGACAGGGTGGTAAAGAAGGTGCATGGCATGCTTGGTCGCACTGAGAATCAGTAAGACCTATTGCAGCTTTATAAAATTCTGGTTGTGCTACACTTGGGAGTATTGTTTCTAATTTTGATCACTCCATTATAGGAATGATATCAGGGCTTCGGAAAGGGTGTTGAAAAGGTTTACCAGGATGCTGCCTGGATTAGCAGGCATGAGTTATAAGGGGAGGTTGGACAAACTTGAATTGTTTTCTCTGGAGTGTCCATGACTGAATTTAGATCGTATAAAAACTTAAGATTATGAGAGGCATAGATAGGGTACACAGTCAGAATCGTTTTATCCAGAGTAGCAAATGTCAAGCAGTAGAGAACGTGCATTTAAGGCAAAAGGGAGAATGTACAAAGGAATGCGCAGGCTGCTGGAGACATTGTGAAAGTAGACATGATAGTAACATACAAGAGGCAAAAATAGGCACACAAATATGCAGGAAACAGCAAAATGGATCACATGCAGGCAGAAGGGAATTAGCTTAATTTGCTATTGTGTTTGATGCAGATATTGTGGGCTGAAGAACCTATTTCTGGTACTGTATTTTTCTGTGAGGCTTAGAGAGGAGCTGAGGAAGAATACTGTCATGGTGGATGATTGGAATCTGAAGGCAATACCCAATGGGGTGGTGGTGACTAGTACTCTTGTTAAATTTAAAGAAGCATTGAAGGCAGGTGCTCTTGTTATATTTTAGTATCCAGATATGTACTTAAATCACAAAGGCATATAAAGGTCATACACCAAGAGCTGGTAAATGCGATTAAAATGAATAAGTATTAAGTTGGCACGGGCACAGAGGGCTTAACTGTTATTGTGCCTGACAACTTGAAATCTGAAATGCTGCTTCATATGATCCAATGACCCCTTCCCATTTACCGCACCTAAACCCGTTATTATTTTGATTCCTCTGCAGAATCATAGTTATTCAACAAAGCACCTGAACTGTTTTTACTTCCCCAATAATGACAGGGTATTATTTTACATAGAGGTGTTTTCTACGTGTTAATCACTCACACAAGGAACTATTTGGCTATTATCCTAAATTTAGCTTTACGAGCTTGAACTTGTATCCCTTTGCCCTACATTTAATTTAGTCTATTTCAGTTTCCTACATTTGATTTTTTCCATGTAGTTTTACAGCTGGCAAACTTTACATTTTGATAATGGTTTTACTGCTCCAATTCAACTGAACATCTGAAATTTTACTTAGTCCACTGTGAAATCCAATCCCATCAAAAAATTCAACCTCCATGCCTACTACAACCATCCACTTTCAATCACCCTTTCCTATTTTACACAATAAAACATTTCTGACTTGGAATAAAGTGCAATGTCGCTACAAAACTCGCACACTTAGCAAAGTTAACTTCATCTCTTCTAATGCTTAAATATATTACTTGTATTTTATAATTATCAAAATTTAGGTTTTAGATTTTATATTTTCTTCACAGGCTTTTCCTCCTGTCCAGGCTGTGAATGCTACCGAAGATCCAACTCACGCTCCCTTCTAGTCCAAGACCATTTTGTTCCAACGATGACTACAGGTGTCTCCCTCCCGCCCCACAAAGGTAGAGCGTTCCTATGAAACTTTTTTTAAGCAGAAATGGCGTAAAGTGAAGAACCATTAATTTATATGGGAAAAATTTTCGTAAAAGCAAAAATCCTCATTGTAATGCGAAAACAGGTTACTAATGTTGGTCTTTTGTAAAATCAAAGTGGTGTAAAGCGAACATTCATAAAGCAGGAGACACCTGTATTTTGTTCCAATTATATTAATTTTTGTAAACACTGCATAATTTATATTTTTCTCGTCAAAGCTGCATCTATGGTGCTTCTGTCAATAACTTTTTCACTGCACTTGTGCATATATGTACATCTGCAGACAACAATAAACTCATCTTTAACTATACACAACCAATTTACACACATACAAATCTCTTAACAGCAGATCTCATTTTTGTTTCGCTCTGATGAGAGTAGTCTGATAACAGTAAACAGGGAATTTTAATCAAGACTTTTGACTAGGTCCCACATAGTAGGCAAGTCAAAAAGGGGGGGGGGGGGAAGTGTAGCAAATTAGTTGCAAAATTGGACCAGATAATCTTGCTACTGATAGTTGCTTCCAGTGGTTTTCACAAAACTCATTTTTGGGTGTGTTGTTCTTTGTTTTATATATATATTGATTGAAATATATTGATATATTGATAACTGTGATTCAAATGTAGGGACAAGATAAAGCATGTAAATGGAAGAAAAATAGGCTGTCAAAGGCAGAGTTAACTAAGTTCCTAGTTGGAAAATGAGTGAAAAAGCTTGCCATGGTGGACTGAAATGCAAAGTTAGGATTACAATCAGATCACTATCTTACACTGCGGCAGAGCAGCCTCAGGGGGCCTCGTGAATTCAGTTATTCATCTGCTCATATTTTTCCTTGTGTTGGTTTCACTATCACTCTCCTTGAACAAAGTCAACCATTACATGCATAATAATGCTGCCAAAACTCGCATACTGGCTGCACTTTAAGATTGTGGAATCACTTGTGCTGGAAATATTGGAAGGGAAGTTGTCTGGCATTTCACTGACATGGGGGTGGGAGAAGCATGCAGAATGTTAATTAACCTGGCTTTTCTAATGCATTACATTGCACCAAACATTTGACTTCATATTGAGATGATCTTTCGAAAGAAAAGAAAATTTTTGAGTTACGGTCATGGATCAAATTTTCCCCTCCAAAGGGTGGTGGGTATATGAAACAAGCTGCCAGTAGAAGCTGCAGATGGGTACTATTACAATGTTTAAAAGATATTTGGGCAAATACATGGTTAGAAAAGGAGAGACTGACAAACGAGACTAATTCAAATAAAATCAGTTTGTATGGATGAATTGGAGCAAACCAGTAATTTCTGTGCTGTATAACTCTATAACACTTAAGCACAGAAAATAGGAAAGTTGTAAATCTGCAGGTTTAGTCATTCTCAGGGCAAATGTTGTAGTTTTTTTAAAAACCGACTACTGTATCCATAGAATTGGTAGGACAGTGGTCATATACAACCAATTCAGACAAATTTTATTCAGACAACATGGCCAAAGGAACTGCAATTAATAATGATATTTGATTTTTTTCATTATTATGTTTTACAAAAATGCACCATTGAATTAGTAATGAACAAGCTAAATTGGAAAATTCTTCAGTTGCTATGTGACAAGAATTATTAAACCAGTACATGAAAGAACTCAAGTGAGACTATATCACTAAAATGTCTGGATTGTGAAACTAAATCCTTACCAATTTATTTCCTTTTTATAGGCATGGGTGACAATTTACAGGTGTCACAGAAATGACAAAGTACATCACCATCACCTTGATTTTAAAATGTTGTCCCTCAGTGAAAGCAGTTCATATCACATAATTATAAAATGCGCAGTAGCGAACTTCCTGAATCACTGCTTGGTAAAGAAACTGAACTGAGGCAGACAGGAAGGCTCCACACTGGTATTCAAAACTGCGCAATATATCACTGGCACCAGCCTACCTACCATCAAGGGCATGTATACAGAAAGGTGCCAGAAGAGGGCCAGTAAAATTATGAAGGATCTCACACACCCTGCTCATGAACTGTTGGGCCCCACTCCCTTCAAGTAGAAGGCCACTTAGAATCCACACCAAGTCAAGTTTATTGTCATCTCGACCATAAAATGCTGGTACAGTACACAGTAAAAACAAAACAAAGTTCCTTCAGGACCCTGGTGCTACATGAAACACGAAACTACACTAGACAGCACAAGGCTACACTAGACTAAATAAAACACAAAAAAAAGGCCATCAGACTCAAAAACAGTTACTTTTCCCCAAGTAGTAAGGCTGATCAACACCTCCACCCATTAACCCACCCCTCCACAACCCCAAACCAGGCTCATCATTGCCTGTAAGTCTCCTTTATGTACAGCGTCATTTATGGACACACAATCAATTTACGTATACAAACTATGCTGCGTATTTATATTTATTGTGGGTTTTTTTTAATTTTTGGTGCTGCATCAGATCCACAGTAACAATTATTTAATTCACCTCTACACTTGTCTACTGAAAACAGCAAACGATCTTGAATCTTGAAGGAAACAGTCTATACAATCTAACTGGCAGAAGTGTCAGTAATAGAAGGCATTACTTACCGGGGGTGTCCGTTAATGCGACACTGCAGAGTTATTGGAGCTGACGTTTGTATTTCAGACGCATTCTGTGGAACTTTCAAGTTCACTCCTCCTGTTTCTATCCCTGTAATATTTTTTTTTAAATATAGCAGTCACTACTTAGAAGCAGACTTCTGCCAAAAGCTTATACTTCAAAATGGCAACATTCAGCAATAATTCCCACCATCCAGGTCATACCATCTTTCGTAGCTATCAACAGGCAGGAGGCAGATAAGCCCGATGACCAACATCACTAGGTTAAAGAACAGCTAATTCCCATCAGTGATCTGGTTCTTGAGTCAACTGGCACAACCCTAATCACGACAGTTTAGTAACACCATGACCACTTTAATAACTTTGCACTAAAATGGATGGCTCTTTTTATTTTAATTGTGTTCTTTCTTGTAAAAGTTCTGTTTAATTTATTTTTCTTGCCAATGTTGCTTATATGACGCAACATGCCTGTGATGCCACTTAATTGCACTCGCACATGCATATACTTGAGAAGATGACAATAAGCTGAACTGACATGGAATTTTGACACTTCAGACTCTAAGATAAATCTTCCTTTATCCACCTCATCTTTACTTATACCACATTAACTTGATTACTGACTCAGCAAATATTATTTTCATTTACTGGAGAACCCGCAATCAATTCCTTGGTCAGTGATAGGGAGAACTGGAAATGGGGGATTGCCTCTCAGGAGAGGAATTGTTGAATGGTTATTCAAAGGAAAGAACTAGGACAGAAGGCTAAGGGGTGGGGGGTTGCACGCAGTGGGATGGTGGCTTGAAATATCACTGTACACAAAATTAAGGAAAGTCCCAGAATATCTTATGCATGTTGATGGTAATAAGGTCACCAGTGGCAACCAGTATGTGGATAAAGGATGTATGAGAGTTTCTAAAATGAATACTTCTCATCTGTATTCACCAAGGAGAAGATTCAGAAATCGGATGGCAGAGGGGAAGTAGCTGTTCTTAAAACGTTGAGTGTATGTCTTCAGACTCCTGTACCCTTTCTCTGATGGCACTATTAAGAATAGAACGTGTCCAGGGTTATGGGGGGGGGGGGGGGGGTCTTTCATGATGGATGCCACCTTTTTGAAGCATCACCTTTTGAAGATGTCCTCAATGTGAGCGAGGCAAGTTCCTATGATGGAGCTGGCTGAGTTTGCAACTCTGTGCAGCTTTTTCCCCGAACTTGAGCAGTGACCCCCCCCCCCCCCACCAAACTAATATGAATGTTCTCCACGGAACATCTGTAGAAATTTGCTTGAGTCTTTGGAGACATACCAAATCTCTTCAAATTCCTAACAAAATATATTGGTGGCATTTTTGTCAGGGGTACAGTTTTGCTCTATAGTATCATATTGATGAGTTGGTGAGACAGCAAGAGCAATGGCAACCACTGTAAAACAGGCAAGTGTGTGGTCATGAACTTTAGGAGGATGAATAAGGGTTCACATGCACAATGAATGAATGAACGAACCAACCTTCAGGAATTTTAGGGAACAGAGGGATCTCAACATACAAGTCCAAGGATCCCTGAAGTTAGAGCATAGGTAGTTAAAGCACATAGGGCAATTGCCATCAGCCAGCAAGAATATTAAAGCATAGAGATAATGGTAAACTATATAAATAATCTCTGGTCACCATATTATAGGGTGGACGTGACTGCAGCGAAGAGGCTGTAGATTCAAAATAATGTCACCTCACCATGTTTGGAACCGACCAAATGTTGCCTTGCATGGAGTGCTTCACTTAGGAGTGGCAAATGGACAAGGCTGGATTTGTTTTCCTTGGTGAAAAAGAGACTAAGGGGATAGTTGATTCATACTTCATTACCACCTCCCAAGTGTTACTACCAATGGCCAGCAAGTGTTGGTCTTATCAGAGACAACCAAATTTTCTAAGAAAATGAAACAAAATAATAACAAATCCACTCTCTTAGTAATGCTTATCAAGGAAGGAAATGTAATAACTGTACCCAGTCTGGTGTAAATATTACTTAACAACCAGCAACGTGGTCAACTCTTGCCTGTCAAGTGAAGTGGCCAATGACCAAGCTACTCATATCGACTGGTAAATTAAATATGGACAAAATGATGGTCATGCCCACATTACATGAATTAATGAATAAATCATGCTGCATTAGAAAAATACTACCATGGCAGAGTTTAGAGCAGGTCAATCTAATTTCTTGCTGGGCAAGAATATACAGAACATTGAAGTCACGCACCAGTGCCTAAACCAATAGCTGACAACAAATCAATTTATTTCTTCTCAGGACATGAGCATTACCAACAAATCTGATTGGGTACTGTCCAGACCCAAATTCCTACTGTAGTAAGTGGCTTACAAGTTGACAGAGGACAGTCAATAGTCAACCACGTCAAGAAGTTTGGGAACATAGACAGGTCTAAGATAAAAATAGAAAAGGCTGGAAAATTTCGTGTGTACACAGAAACAAGACTCTGCAGATGCTGGAAATCCTGAGCAACACATACAAACTATTGGAAGAACTCAAGAGATCAGGAAGCATGTTTATCTCCTTTCATAGATGCTGCCTAAGCTGAGTTCCTCCAGCATTTTTATGCGGGTTGCTAAAAAATCTCAGGTCATCAAAGGCATCAGTCGAAATCAAAACAGCCAATGTTTTAGGTCTATGCCCAATGGCACTAGCCTAACTGCCATCATGGACATATATACAGAGAGATGTCAGAAAAGGGCCAATAACTTCATCAAGTATCCCATACACACACTGCTAATCAACACATCCACCCACTAATTCCACCACTATTTTATTATTTCCTGTCAGCCACTTTATCTACAACCTAGGATTACTTTATGGATTACAATCAGTGTATATTAGCTATCTTATGCAGGTATGTTAAATGTTTATATTATTATTATTATTATTATTATTATTATATTCTCTATATTTTGTGTTTTTGTGCTGCTTCAGATCAGGAGTAACAATTATTTATTTCTCTTTACACATTAAACAATCTTTCATCTAATGCAAATCCTACATGCTGATGGATTCTTTTTCCATGGATGCTGTCTGATCTACTAAGATTTTCCATCTCTTTGTTTTTATGTGTTTTTTTCCCAGCATGTGCATTTCTTTGATTTTCAAGACAGATCTGACACGGACAGGTTTCCTTCCGAGGGACATCAGTGAATCAGTTGGTCTTTTATGATAATCTAGTAATTTCATGTTCAACATTACAGATGCTTGTTTTTATTCTAGATTGGTTCTTAAATATTAATCTACATTTCCTGCCAGTTCAATATAATCTATGGGAAGAAGCTTTTCACACAATAAAGATTGAAGTGAAGTATTCTTTGTATATTTCAGCAGAGGAGGATCTCTTTGTTATTACTTGCCATCTGGCTGAGGAAACAAAATATTAACTTTTTTCAATTAAGCTATTTTCACCCAAAAAAACAATACTCCTCCAATCTGGCTGCAAAGGCGACAGAACATCAGAATATGAGAAGCAGAATGATCTGAGTTTATGGCTTCGAGCTTGTCTGTATTAATTAGAACATCCTCTGAGCCTGCAATGTCATTCAAACACATCGTGACTGATTTGATCTTGGCTTTGGCTCCACTTCACTGACTGTTTTCCAGAACTCTCAGCTTCCTTATACTCAATGATGATTGCTCACATTCTTACCAAACTCTATTCTTATTTGAGATAGACTATTCAATTCACCCAGCTTCTGGCTAAATCATAGCAATGAGGTGAAACAACATGGCAGCTCCACAATTAGCTGTGACACCAGATAAATGTAGACAGTAATATTGCACAGGTCTCAGGTTACAGGAAGTACTAGAGATACATTCTCTTGCCTTCTGCCTATACCCTTTGACATGCTTACTAATCAAGAACCTATCAATCTCCACTTTAAATATAACCAGTGACTTAGTTTCCACAGCAATTTGTGCCAGTGATTTCCAGATTTACCACCCTATGGCTAAAGAAACTCCTCATCTGTTTTAAGGGGTACTCCTTGTACTCTGAGGCTGTTCCCTCAGGTTCTAGACTCCCCCACTATTGGAAGCATCCTCTCAACGTCCACCATTTAAGACTTTCAATATCTGATGATTTCAATGAGATCCCCCTCAATTATCTCAACTCCACTGAGTGTAGGCACAGACCCATCAAATGTTTCTCATTCATTAACCCTTTCTGGTTCTTAGCATTGTAGAATATAAACTTAAGAGTCCACTATGATGTGCAACTTGTCTACTCAAAGTACTGCTACTCACATTTGATATTGAAAGATGCCACTGACGTTTCAGCCTTCTCTCCAGTGACTGTATTCCGAGCAATGCACTGAAAGTCTCCACTGTCTTCTCTCCGATCAACTGCTGTAAACTGCAAATTGCTTCCTTCAACGAAGCGCCTTTCAGACGTCTTTACAGGATTGCCATTTAGAAGCCACTCAAATTTTATATTTGTTGGAGTCTGAACTTCACAGCGAAGAATTGCACTGCGCCCATGTAAAGCATCTTGGGAATAGGGCTCCTTAGTGAAGTGAATTAGCGCATGTGAACAGCACACTAGAAAAATGAAAATATTACCCATTAGTCATTAACCCCACACAAAACAGAAAGCACTGCAAATATGCAACAAGTTCGGCAACATCTGTGGAGACATAAACAGAAGTTCACATTCAAGTCAATTATCTTTTCCCTATTGCAAGGTTTTGTCTAATTGAAAAGAAGTAGACAAAAGCACAAAAGAATGGTGCCCATTACTCACTCAACTCTGAGCTTTCTTTACCACATTCAGGCCAGGTATTGTAACAAAGAAGCTTTAATCAATATTTACACTTATTTTTTAAAATATTCTACTCAAAAGCTAAATATCCAGGGTGGTGTGGTGGGTTGCATTCCATATTTGGAGAAATGACTACTTGCATTTATACAGCACTTAGCATTTATAGCAGCAGCATTACAAAATAATTAGAGAACCGCCCCCCCCCCCCAACTCATTGTCAAATTTACTGCCACATCGCTTCCAGGAATGCTGACCTTGAAGTTCTACTCCTCTTTTCCATGGATACTGTCTCTCTATTCACCATTATCTTTTCTTTCTGTTTTTATTTAAGTTTAAAATTTCAGTTACATTTGACTCTAAGCCAGAAAGAGAAACAAAGGAGCAGAAGACTGAAATTTCAGTCAGAAAGTAGAATTTTGGAAACATTTTCAAGCAGGAGAGAGTGAGTTTTTAATACAAGCAAATTCATGAACTTTGGGCCTTGATAATTGAAGCCCGTCATTGCCAGAGTAGTGTTAAGAAAAAAAAATCAAGACGCACAGAGGCCTGAAATGGAGAAGCATAGAGAACCAAGGGTGTTATGGCTAGGGTGGGACAGAGTAATAAGGAAAAAGGACAAGAAAAGTTTTCAAAACCCATATGCCATCAGAATGAGAGTCGCCTTCCATTGATGCAACTGGTGGTGGATGTGGTTCACGTTGTGGGTACAGGGGAAAGAGGGAAGGACAAGCTGGGTGTGGATGAAATTTGAACCAAAGGCATAATCTTGTATGAACACAAACTTCTGTTGGTTTAGAGATGGGAGAACAGCCAGGTTACATGGAATACTAAAGAATGATTGTAACAAAAGGGACAAATTAAAGATCGTATGGCCAGTAATAGGTAGGACAGAGAGATGTGATATTGAAACAGTGGAAATTGGTGATCTTGGTGCTGCAGTGAATACATGATCTAGGTCTCACCTCTAAGTGAAATAGTACTTTAAATTTCTGTGAAATAGTTCAAGTTGAACAATAACATTAAAGTTGGCTAAAACTTTGGCTGGATTACATTTCTTCTAAGGATTAATCAGACTTTAAATTTCCTCTGTAATTTGGTTGATTGTTGCACAGAGTCTTATGAGGACTCTGCCATTCTATTCGATTAAGGCTGATCAGCCACTGAATTCCATCTTTGTTCAATAAAATTCAAAACCTTTAGCCAACTAAAAGTTACCAATCTCTGTCCTGGCATTTATTTCCACAGATGCTACCTAATCTATTGAGTATTTACAACATTTTTTCCCCCATTTAAGGGGGTGGAACAGTGACATCTTGAGTAATAGGATCATGTCCAACTGTTTCTCCAGCATACAGGTCAAAGCAGAAGCTGAATCAGGTGTAGTTATGGAGGTAAAACTAAACAATAACTGGGTTGATGCAAATGTTTAGTTTACACCTATACTGCTAAGCAGCTTGCTTGTATGAAGTAAAAGATATTAAAAATTGGATGCATTATATTTATATCTATTTATGGGATGTGGATATCATCAGTGTTTAACCTCTCCCAAATTGCACCCCAAAGTGTACCTTGCTTGGACATTTCTATAAACAATTTACAGTTAAACACATTGACAAGCCTGGACCCAGATTTAGACTAAACCAATTAAAGATGACAGATCTCTCTCCCTGATGGAAGGCAGAGAACCTTTATGGAGTTTTATGACGTGCTGCATTTTATTAGTTATAGAAATATAGAAAGCCTACAGTACAATAAAAGGCCCTTCAGCCCACTGTGCTAAACATAGTTATGATGAGAATGACTTCTTTTTAAAAATATCAGAACTACTTAAATTTCTTAATTCTTTTCATTGGCAAGTTTTGATTTCTTGTACCCACATCCAGGCCTCTGAAATCTCAACCGCATTTTTAATTTCAAGATGGAGAGCAATCATCACTCTGAAAGCCAAGGAGGTCAGAATCAGATTTATTATCATCAGCATGTGACGTGAAATTTGTTAACTTAGCAGCTACAGTTCAATGCAATACATAATATAGGAGAGAAAAAAATAATAAGGCACTGTTCCACTGCCTTAAATAAAGTAAATCAATTATGTATATTGAATAAATTTTCTGAAATGTGCAAAAACAGAAATACTGTATATTAAAAAAGTGAGGTGGTGTCCGAAGCTTCAATGTCCATTCAGGAATCAGATGGCAGAGGGGAAGAAGCTGTTCCTGAATTGCTGAGTGTGTGCCTTCAGGCTTCTGTATCTCCTACCTGATGGTAACAGGGAGAAAAGGACATGTCCTGGGTGCTGGGGGTCCTTAATAACAGACGCTGCATTTCTGAGACACTGCTCCCTAAAGATGTCCTGGGTACCTTGTAGGCTAGTGCCCAAGATGGAGCTGACTAGATTTACAACCTTCTGCAGCTTCTTTTGGTCCTGTGCAGTAGACCCCCATACCAAACAGTGATGCAGCCTATCAGAATGCTCTCCACAGTAAAACTATAGAAGTTTTGAGTGTATTTGTTGACATGCCAGATCTCTTCAAAATCCTAATGAAGTTTAGCCACTGTCTTGCCTTCTTTATGACTACATCAATATGTTGGGACCAGGTTAGATTCTCAGATCTTGACACACCCAGGAACTTGAAGCTGCTCACTCTCTCCACTTCTGATCCCTCTATGAGGATTGGTATGTGTTCCTTTGTCTTACCTTCCTGAAGTCTACAATTAGCTCTTTTGTCTTACTGACATTGTGTGCCAGGTTGTTGCTGCGGTACCATTCCACTAGTTAGCAAATCTTACTCCTGTACACCCTCTTGTCACCACCTGAGATTCTACCAACAATGGTTGTATCGTCAGCAAATTTGTAGACAGGATTTGAGCTATGCCTAGCCAGTCATAGGTATACTGAGTTTAGAGCAGTGGGCTAAGCACACACCACTGAGGAGCACCAGTGTTCATCATCAGCGAGGAGGATATGTTCAGGAGGTGGATCTGTTTGACAGGAACTTGGGACAGTATTGGAAGAAACATATGAAGTAGCAGCAAGGAAGTTTATTATAAAAGAAGTTCATGCCACTTTTCAGAACATACCACCAAACTCAAGGGAAGCTTCTACCCATTTTTATCAGGCTCTTGACAGAACTCATACACTGAAAGATGAACAACTCTTGATCTATCAATCTACTTCATTGTGGCACTCTAACTTTGTCCAGTTGCACCATACTTTCTGTAGCTGCAACACTATATCCTGCATTTATTGTTTTACTATTTAATGCAATTGTGTCTGGCATGATCTGTCTGCACGGCATGCAACAAGGTTTTCACTGTATCTTGATGCATGTGATATTAATAACCAATTCTAATATCACTAATGAATGTGAGAAGTTTACAAATGGGAAGAGAAGCAGCAGTACAGATTAACTTCTGAAATTCCATTGCACTGAGTCTGCATTAGAATGGGGGGGTGTGAGCACATTTACAAGCAGAATGTAAGATGATCCTTTCCCTCCAAGCAACACACACAAAATGCTGGAGGAACTCAGCAGGCAGGATCTATGGAAAAAGAGTAAACAGTTGACGTTTTCAGCCAAGACCCTTGATTAGCACTGGGAAGAAAAAGATGAGAAGTCAGAGTAAGAAGGTTGGGGAGGGAAATAAGTAGTACAAGGTGGTAGGTGATAGGTGAAACTGGGAGGGGGGAGGGGTGTAAGTAAAGAGCTGTGAAGTTGAGTGCTGAAAGATAAAGGGCTGGAGAAGGAGGAATCTGATAGGAGAGGGCAGAAGACCATGGAAGAAAGGGAGGGGAGGGGGAGGAGCACTAGAGAAGGGTAATGATCAGGCAAGGAGATAAGGCAAGAGGGAGAAAAGGGAATGAAGGGGGATGGGGTGCAATTACCTGAAGTTCGAGAAATGGGTGCTCATGCCATCAGGTTGGAGGTTACCCAGCTGGAATACAAGGTGCTGCTTTCCCTCCAAGATGTATTTTGAGCTACAATTTTGACAGGAGAACCAGAGTTCAACCCAGTATGTGTCTGGTATACTGAGACAAATAAATTTGAATGATAAAACTAAGATGGCTATAATAACAAGGGTCCTGAGTGTGAATGTTAGACAGCAATTAAAAACTTAATTTGTGAGAATCTTGAAAATGGCTGTTGCTCATTAAAATTAATACAAACCACTGGTTCAAAAGACTTGCTATGGAATTAATTTGCTGCCTCAGTAACTGCATATATAATCAATATAATTGCAGGAGGTAACCTATAAGCTATGCATTTGTGAATAGCAATTAGAAGTTATTGGAGTGACACCAAATATTAAACTAAAATAAGCAGCTCCAAAAGCACTTTTATTACACTTTTCAACCAAAATATAGCAAAACTAGTTGGATATGCCAACTCTATCAGCGAAGATTTTCAGATTAAACCTCTGACATTTGGGGTTAAACATTGAAAAGGTTCAACTATTTGGATACTTACTATGGGTTTCTGACTTGCACAACACAATTAAAGGTGTCCCTCGCTTTACAATTATTTGCTTTACGCCACTTTGCTTTTACAAAAGACCTACATTAGTAACCCGTTTTCGCAGTGCAAAGAGGATTTTCGCTTTTACGAAAATTTTCCCCACATAAATTGATGGTTCTTCGCTTTACACCACTTTGGCTTAAGTTTTCAAAGGAACGCTTTACCTTTCTAAAGGAGGGGAGGGGGAACACCTGTACTTGTAAATGTCAGCCCATTTAATGAGATCAACAGTGATATCACAAATAGTTCATTTTGAGGAGAGAAGCAGAGGAGAAATGAGTTATAAGGAAGCAGAAGTTCTGGAAGACCACAGATCCATCATATAATGCACAATCTATACAGAGGAAAAAAACTACAAGGTTAGCCAAAAAACTATGATAATTTTGATTTTAAGTTTTATTTAAATATTGCTTAATAGAAATTACACGCATTGAAAACAATACCTTTGAAATCTTAAAAGTTAGTTAAATCGTTTAGCTGATAATTGCCTATTTTTCAGAAGCACCTTTCCTAAAGCATGGCAAATGCAGGAAATCTGAAACAAGTCCAAATGCTGGAACCAGCATCTCAAACATCACAAATTCTTCTCTTTCTACAAATTCCTGATCCGAGTGTTTCTAGTGCATTGACTTTTGAGGCTTCCCTGTTCTCCACCATCTAGTTTGTGTAACTGATACAGATGAGGGCATCAGGTAATTGCTCGTTCCTTGCACTAGAATATTCAAACCTCTATTCTAATTTTAAATCTCTTCAAATGCAAATCAACATTGAAGTTTTACAGCAGAATGTTACACCAATCTCTTTCCTGGATGCAAATCAGTTCTAGTACTTTCAATGGAGACAGAGAGACAGCAGAAGTTGGAAATCTGGAACAACACACAAAGTGCTGGAGGAAATCACATCTATGGAAGGGCGAGCAGTCAACATTTTGGGTCAAGACATTTCATGACAGATGAAGCATTTTGAGTTGAATGCTGTCTGACCTGTTGTGTTCCTCCAGCATTTTGTGTGTTGTTCTGGAACTTAAGTTTTTCCAAATGCACCCAACATAGCAAGTTACATTGTACCACACCCATGAAATTGCTATGCACATTTTGGATAATACTCTTTGATATGCAAGAAAACCTATTAAAATGTCAATGATCCCTAAACTCAACAACAAAACCAGCTTGAAACTTGCTTAACCAATGGGTCTTGATGTTATTCCACTTAAGAAAGTGGGACCCAACTTGAGGTTAAAAATTAAACCAGGTATAGGAGCCAAGTATCTATTTTGTCTATCTGTATTGTATTTCGTGATGCGCATTTTATTGTGGCTCATGACAATTATCACATGGGGCAAGCATGGTAGAAACAAATGAGTATAATTACATATTCACGCTCTGTCCTAGTCAGTCTAGTTACAGGCAGCTGGGGACATAGATGATATTTTTTAACTGCTTCATTATGTTAATTTTACTCCACTATATTGCTAATTTAGTTTTGTTAATTTCTAATATCACTACAAGATCATTTGTCTTTGCTGATTTCATAATAAAAGATCAAATTTACTTTTTTTGACTTTGAACTCCGTATTTTGGAAGTGCATCATACAGTGTCAATTCCCATACTCAGTCTCTCAGCGGTTTTGATTTGTTTTCAAGTAACCACTAAGTTTAGTTAACAAAAATAAAAAGTTATACCAAATGAACACCATTCTATGGCAAAGAATTGCTTTGGACTCATTGGTGAAACTGGAGCAGCTTGTGGAAGGATTATCTGCAACCTTTTACTGATTCATGATGTGTATTTGTGGTTTGAACAGTTTTTTTTAAATGGTCAGCTCTGCCCATCCACTGAGGACTGTAGCACGATTGCATGGTACTTGCCTGAGGGTTTGTCACTTTGTTTTGTTGAAGTGCTGAAATAATCTTCCGGTTACCGACATTTGAATTGAATGCTGTTTATTTGGTCTGGTTTATGCACTGTGGATGCACAGTTTGTTAGTTGCCTACGTTTATTGAACAGAATATAGCCAGTGCATTTTGCGGAAAATTAAATGTGAGTTGAGCAGTAAAGAAAAAGTAACATGAGTGAATCAAAGCAGGGAATGGATGTCAGAGACCCTGAAGTTGGGGCTGGCAAAAAGAGAAATTATACTTGTTGCTCAAGCATTAGTGGTAGAATTGAAAACCTTCAAACATATACAACAAATATTGATTTGGAGTTTATAGATAAGCAGGAAGGAGTGCTGTGAATTTAATACAGATAGTCCCTGAGTTACAAACGTCCGACTTACAAACAACTCATCCTTACGAACTGAGGAAGGGAATACCATCCACCATTTTAAGTCGGATCGTGACGCAGTCCACCATTTTAAGTTGTTGCCGTTGAAATTGTGTTGAGTGTGTAACTTTGTATTTGGCTTAAATTTTTCTGAGCAGGATTCGCCCTGGACCCCCCCCCCCCCCCCTTTGGCTAGTGATGCAGTGAGATCAGCGCTGGGCTCAAGAACAGTGGTTCCCGAGTTCAATCCAGTGACAAACTGCTCCCAAACACACACTCCATCCGTGCCAGGTTGATGTCGAGCTCACAACTCGACCTTGTAAAAGAAAAACACTGCCACCTCCTGTTTAAGTTCCCCACATGGAATATTGTGGAGGATCAAATACCCAAACCCAGCACAGCCCCCACTTGTCCCATTTAACCTGTCTCAGTGCGGTGGTCCTTAGGACCCAGCAGACCTCAGGAGCCGGCAAAGGTAGGGACCCATCTCCCGCAGTGTTTTTGTTCCATTGATGGGAAGCGATCGCGATTGAAAATAAAGTGGAAATAATAAAGCGTTTAGAAAGAGGTTAAATGTCATCGGACAGTGGAAAAGCGTTAGGCTACAGTTGGTCAACGATCGGAACAATTTTTAAGGATAATGGATAAAATGAGAATAAAGGAGCATGTGAAAGGCCCTGCCCCATTGAAAGCTACAATTATTACTAAGCAACACAGTGGTTTAATTATTGGAATACATACATTTCCTTAAGTGTTTTATTTGCACAGAAAGGTAGAATATATACTAAGACAAACGTTTGACTGACGCTAAATAATACCAGATGTACTTTTTCCGACTTACATACAAATTCAACTTAAAGACAGACTCAGGAACAGAACTTGTACGTAACCCGGGGACTGCCTGTAGTCAAAACACGCCTTGGAATTTGAGAAACATTATCTGTATCTAGCACCACCTCTGTGTGTATTAAAACAGAGGCTGTTTTAGCTGCATTGATCACACAATGATTATTGAAGGACAAGTATGTGCTGGAATAGCAAGAGGAACATTGTGTGATGGAAGGCGGGGCACATTCACTTTTGTAGCAACACCAAGCAGAAGCACCTTTACAGACAACCACAAATATATAAAATGCAAATGATGGAGTTAAACCAATGTGAAGTACACAAATCTTCAAACAATGAACTTCCCACTTTTTGCCAAGCTAGTGATGCTTTAATTGTTAAGAAACTGCCTTTCAAAAACCCCTCAAGTTTAAAAAGAACTTCATTTTACATTTCATATGAACCACATTGCTCTTGACAACATCTGCTTGTCTTGAGTATTGGACAACCGAGTCTATTGCAGAGCTTTGACTTATAACTTTTTGTTGGCTTCTATGCCATTTTGAATTGTCATCTCCTGTGAATCTATATTTCTCTTCTCAAGCCCCTTTTCACAGGATACTTATTCAACTATGTCTCCCAATCAACAACTGCTAATGGAGGAGAAATTTTTTTTAATAGAAGCATACATCTGGTTTCCATCCCACTTTAGCAAAGACATATGGAGCAATTGTATGAGTCTGTACAAAGCCATTCAATGTACCAACTGCTATTCTTTGCAAAAATTGCATTTTTTAAAATCTAACCCTTGTTCTGCTCTTTCATCTGCTCCACCTGAAAAAGTTTAAGGGAAACAACTATTTCCTGCATTCTACCAATGCCACTTTAATACAAAGTGTTGGGAGATGTATGAAAGCAACACATTATGATCTACAGTCTTGAAGAATAAAGTTCATGATCCTATTCAGCATCTTATTACACATTCATGTTCAACAGCTCAGCTAGCTAAAGACAACTGGATAAAGAGAATTGATATCAAAATTCATCTGAATTAAAGAGAAATAAATTCATATTTAATGTTAGTCTCTGGGTTTGGAAACATCAAAAGAATGCATCTAATCCACAAAGTTGATCTTGTTGAAAAATAAAAAAAAACGTAATTCTGAAAATACAAGCAGAAGTTACTCCAGTCAGATAACGTACAAGGAGGAGAAACAATCTTCTAGATCATTAACTCATGCTGCCTTAACTGTTGAAAATTTCCAGCATTTTGTACTTTTAACCTACAGTCTTATTTGCATAAAATGAGGGAGTGCACTGATATCCATTTATGTGAACCTCAACAGGGCATACAGATTGAATACAACCACGATGCATTTTCACTGTTTCACAATAAGATCCAACTAAGCCAAATACCAAAAGGAAAAACAGCTTTAACTTTAAAGCACAACGCATAGGACAAAGCTCTGTTTTGTTGAGCACTGACAAACCCATTTCTCCATCTGGTATATCAACTGCAGTTAGCTGAAAATGTGATCAGAAAGACCCCTTTGTTATACATCTTTCATTTAAAATAGTGTACAGAAGCACAAGCTTATTGTGTTCTGCACAAGGTGCATTTTTACTTTAATCTGGTATATTATACCATAACCACCAACAAATCAAACAGACCTTGCATCAGAACCACCCCCCCCCCAGTTACAAAGCATCAACTACATAAAATTAGTCTGCATTCAGTATTCATTTGCATTTATGAGGCAAAGAAACATGAAATATTTCGATGGTTCTCCTTCAATACTTACTACATGGTCAGATTTCTGACTTGCAGCGCTTGGCTACTGCAGACCAGTGCTGAGTATAGATAGATGGAAGATGAATCAAATAGAGTTGATGGGCATGCAAGGGCAAACAGGTGTCAAGGCAATAAGGAATACAGCCAAAGGGATTGGTCTGAGAGCTAGCACAGAATAAAATAGACCACAAAGCCATCTACACAACAAAAAAATCCTGGAATATCTAGCAATAAAAACTTGATTTCTTTTACCTAGTCTCCTTCCAAGTAGTCTGAGGTCAAAATAAATTGTCGTCTTTGACATGAACATCAACTTCAAACCACATCTTTCACTTATCAACCAACACAGCTCCTGCTTCAACATTTGCTGCCGAAACCTTCACTGATTTGCTTTAGACTTGCTGTAACCTTCATAAAATGGAGATCATCCAAAATTCTCCTGCCTGTATCCTTTGATCTCCTTTGTTTCCAAAACTCTCAAAATATGTCATTCTCAAAATAATTGCTCTCTTCAAGTTCTGGCCTCCAAGAAATTTCTGCACGAATCATTGGTAAGCTTCAAACTCCAACTCGACAAATTAAAAAGGCAATGGCAGTGGGGACATTATAATTGCTACTGGATAAAAAGGGTGATGGTGAATAGTTGTTTACCCTCAGATGAGTAGAGTTTCATTTCCTAGAATCAGTAATGGCTCCACTTTTTATTTATGACAGCAAAATTGAATTTCAAGAATTTCAGGAAGGTATACAAAATAAGACTCAGAAATACAGGAAACAATGAAAAACGTAATAGACTTTTTTTAAAAAGTAAGATTAATCCATGACAAGGACAAAGCATTTTGGTCAATTTAAACAGATTTGTTCTCGTGAACAAAATCTTTTTAAAGTTGGCGCAGATATAGAAGCAGCAGAAAAAGTTGAAAGGGCTACCAAAATAAACCGGTTCCTTTGCTTGGGTGACACGCAAAAAGTGCAATTGCAAGGAAATTACTATGAACCTTTGCATACAACTGTTTAGATTTCAGATGGAATATTTTGTCCCATTCTAGGCAGAGTGCAAAAAATTAAAGCTTTGGAGAAAGTACAGATAGCACCAGATGTGAGAAACTTCATTACTTGAGGTCCATTGTTTTGTTTTGCTCTTGTTGTCGGTGTAGTAAAGCTAAAAGAAACAAATAGGCTTTCAGATATGCAAAAATAATGGCAAAGAAAGCCTTCAAACATGTTCAAATTATGTTATGGAATCTATCAATGCCTCTCAAAGACTCAAAATTGAAGAATTTATCAAACAGCACTGCAGGGGTGAATTTATTTCACAGTACAAAACATACACCTAACAGGGAATACAATAATGATTCGGTTTCACAATTCCTTTGTGTTTAGTTAATTAACCACCATGAACTAGCGCTTGTTCCTAATTGCTCTTTGCTCAGTAAGGAACTTCTCATCCAAGACAATAACAAAATATACACTGGCAAGAGATTGTCTTTAAACAAGCTACATTCACACCACAACTTAACATCCTGTGTCAATTAAAGGTACAATGGAAATGACTGCCATAAGGGAAATGCCCCAGTCTCCTGTGAGACAAGGTAGCAGTTCAGTGTTTCTCAAAACCCAAATGTCTAAAACAGTGTCTGACTGACCACCCAACTCTTCTGATAACAAGGAACTTCAAAGTTCAAAGGAAATTTATTATAAAAGCACATACATTCCACCTTGAGATTCACTTTCTTGCAGTAGAGTACTAAAACAATGAAAAACACAAAAAACGGGCACGGAACCAATGTGCATATACAGACACTGACAGCTCAGGCTCTTGTACCTCCTTCCCAGTGGAGTAGGCTGGATGGTGGGGTTCCCAGAGAATGTGTGCTGTCTTCTTGCAGCACTGCACCATGCAAGTGTACATAATGATAAGGAGGCCTTTGCCTGTGATGGACTGGGCTGTACCCACTACTTTTTATAGGCTTTTCCCATTCTTGGGTATTGGTATTTCCAAGCAAGGCTGTGATGCAATCAGTCAGGATGTGTGTCCACTGTGCAGCTACAGAAGTTTGTCAGTTTTAGATAACATACTGAATCTGTGCACAAGAAAGTTGAGGCCCTGCTGTGCCTTCTATAAAATGGTACTGTGCAGGACAAACCAGATTTTCCAAATCTACCTGCTTACTGAAATCCCGCATGGCAAAAGGGTAAATGTTACAATAGTCACAGGGGATTTCAATATGCAGGTAAATTAGGAAAATCAAGTTGGTGCTGGATTCCAAAAGGGGGAACTTCTAGAATATCTACAAGATGACTTTTTAAAGAACAGTTTGTGGCTGAGCCCACTAGGGGATCTGTGTGGTACAATGAATCTGAATTGATTAGAGACCTCAAGGTAAAAGTGCCCTTAGGGGCAAGTGATCATAACATGATCAAATTCACTCCAAAGTTTAAGCTGCTGAAATTAAGTTGTATCACAGTGTAGTAAAGGGAATTAGAAGCATGAGAGAGGTGTTAGCCAAAATAGGTTGGAAAAGAACAATGGCTGGAATTTCTGGAAGCAATTTGGAAGACAGGATATATACATCCCTAAGATATATTCTACGTATTATACAGGAAAGATTACACAGATTGTCGCAAAGAGAGGGCATATAATAGAATAAAAATTAGTGAGAATTGGGAAGCCTTTTAAAAATGAACACAAGGCAACTAAAAAAGTGAGGAAAAAATGGAATACTAAAGTAAGCTGGCCAGTAATATTAAAGAGGATACCAAGAGACACAAAGTGGAAAAGAGAGGCAGGAGTGGTTATTGGACTTCAGAAAAAATAATGCTGGAACGGTAGTATGGACGAACTGAATAAGAATTTTGCACCAGTCTTCATTGTGGAAGACACTTGCAGAACAGTGGAAGTTCCAGAGAGTCAAAGGGAATGAAGTGTGTGAAGTTGCCATTACTAGAGAAAAGGTTCTTGGGAAATTGAAAAGTCTGAAGTCACCTACATCAAATGGTATACGCACCAGGGTTCTGAAAGAGGTGGCTGAAGGGATTCCGGTGGCATTAGTAATGACCTTTCAAGAATCACTAGATTCTGAAAAGGTTCCAGAAGTTTGGAAAATAGCAAAATGTCACTCCACTCTTTAAGGGAGTGGAGCAGAAAAAAAAGGGAACTCTTTTAGTCTGCCCTCATTATATTCACAGGATCAAACTAATGGAATCAATTGGCTGTCAAAAAAAATCAATCCTGGAATATCGATGAGGCTTATACTCACTGGAATTTAGAAGATTGAGGGGGGATCTTATTGAAACGTCTACAATTCTAAAGGGATTGGACAGGCTAGATGCAGGAAGATTGTTTCCAATGTTGGGGAAGTCCAGAAGGAGGGGTCACAGTTTAAGGATAAAGGTGAAGCCTTTTCGGACCTTGATGAGGAAAAACTTCTTCACACAGAGAGTGGTGAATCTGTGGAATTCTCTGCCACAGGAAACAGTTGAGGCCAGTTCATTGGCTATATTTAAGAGGAAGTTAGATATGGCCCTTGTGGCTAAAGGGATCAGGGGGTATGGAGAGAAAGCAGGTACAGGGTTCTGAGTTGGATGATCAGCCATGATCATACTGAATGGTGGTGCAGGCTCAAAGGGCCGAATGGCCTACTCCTGCACCTTGTTTCTATGTTTCTATTTGTTAAGGGTGTGGTTTCAAGGTACTTGGGGCACATAATCAAACAGGCCATAGACAGCATAGTATCCTCAAGGGAAAAAATTGCCTAACAAGTCTGTTGGAATTCTTTGAAGTAGTAATAAGCAAGTTGGACAAAGGAGAATCAGTTAATGTTGTGTACTTGGGTTTTCAGAAGGTCTTTGACAAGGCGCCACATGAGGCTCTGTAACAAGCTAAGAGCCTATTGTATTAAAGGAAAGTGGCTGATTGGCAGGAGGCAAAGAGCAGGAAATAAAGGGAGCTTTTTCTGTTTGGCTGCCGGTGACTACTGGTGTTCCACAGGGGTGTGTTGAGGCTGCTAATTTTGATATTACATGTCAATGATTTGGATGACACAACTGATGGTTCTGTGGTAAAGTTTGCAGATAATACGAAGATAGGTGGGGGCAAGTAGTTTTGAGGAAGTGGGGAGGTTACAGAAGGAGTTGGACAGATTAGGAGAATGGGCAAAGAAGTGGCAGTTGGAATATAGTATTGGGAAGTGCATGGTCACTTAATAGATTAAATAAAAGGGAAAACTTTTTTTTAAATGGAGTGAAAATTCAAAAATAAGGCACAAAGGGACCTGGGAATCCTTGTGCAGGATTCCCTAAAGGTTAATTTCATTCATTTTAAGAGGACTAGAATACAAAAACAGGGATGTAATGTTGAGGCATTATAAAGCACTGGTGAGGCCTCATTTGGAGTATTGAGAGCAGATTTGGGCCCCATATCTTAAAAGAATGGGCTGATATTGGAGAGGGTTCAAAGGAGGTTCATGAAAATTATTCCAGGACTGAATGGCTTGTCATTTGAAGAGCATTTAATGGCTCTGGGCTGGCACTCACTGGAATTCAGAAGAATGAGGGGTGACCTCATTGAAACCTATCGGATAGTGAAAGGCCTTGATAGAGTGGATATGGAGAGAAATGTCTCCTATGGTGGGAGATTGCAAGACCAGAAGACACAGCCTCAGAATAGAAGTGTGTACTTTTAGATTGGAGATGAGGAGGCATTTCTTTAGCCAGAGCAATGAATCTGTGGAATTCATTGCCACATGTAACTGTGGAGGCCAAGTCTCTCTGTATAGTTAAGGCAGAGATTGATAGATTCATGATTGGTCAGAGCATGAAGAGATACTGGAAGGCAGCAGAAGATTAGGCCTGAGGAAAAATGAATCAGTCATGATGAAATAACAAGTTAATAATAATTAATTAATGAATGGGAAATGGAAATCTTCTTCATCAAATCAGGACTTTAGCTAGACTACTCACACTCTTTTGTTGTGCCATGTGCGATTTTGTCTTTTACCAATTCCAAGACGTAGTGGAAGTACTTAAGACACATCACCATGTAAATTGACATTTTCTGCTCATATCCATCGTGCAATAAACTGTGAATTGATAATCAGGACCAATCTGAACTGGCATTGTGCCAAAGTGAAATGCAGCAAAAGCAAGTCGGGTCATATGGTGACTAACCCCTTCGGTATTTTGTCCCAATACTTAAAAGTCAAAGGAACCAGTGCATACAGCATACAGGTCAACTGTTTGATCATAAGATATACAGTGGTGCTAGAAAGTTTCTAACTCTAGTAACATTTTCTCTATTTCTGCATAAATATGACCTAAAACGTGATCAGATGTTCACACCAGTCCTAAAACTGGATAAAAAGAACCCAATTAAATAAATAACAAAAAAAGTTATACTTGTTCATTTATTTATTGAGAAAAATTATCCAATATTACATGTATTTGTTGGAAAAAGTATGTGAACCTTTGCTTTCAGTAATTGTTGTGACACTTACACAGCAGTAACTTCAACCAATTATCTCCGGCTTGTTGGAATTTTAGGAAATTCCCCCGTACACAGCTGCTGGTGGGCTTCCTTGCATGAACTGCTTGTGTCAGGCCCATCCACAGCATTTCTATAGGATTAAGGTTGGGAATTTGACTCATCCATTCCAAAACATAAATTTTCTTGTTTTAAAACCATTCTGTTGTTGGTCTTTTGGGTCATTGTCTTTTTGCATTATCCAACTTTATTAAGCTTCAGGTGACAGACTGCCACCCCGGACATTCCCCCGTAAAATGTTGTTACAATTTTGAATTCATTGTTCCCTTAATAGTTGCAAGCTGTTCAGGCTCTGAGGCAGCAAAGCAGCCCCAAACCATGATGCTCCCTCACAGTTGGGTTGAGGTTTTGGTGTTGTGTCCAGTGTTCTTTTTCCTCCAAACATAGTGATGTGTATTTCTGTCAAAAAGTTCAACTTTTGTCTCATCTCTCCACAGAACATTTTCCCAGAAACACTGGGTACAGACAGGTGGTCTTTTGCAAACTTGAGATATGCAGCAATGTATTTTTTTTAGAGAGCAGTGGTTTCCTCTGTGGTGTCCATTCATGAACAGAGACTTGAGCAAGTTCTAGAAATTTCTGCAGGTCTTTTGGGTTGTTGGGACCTTGGGTTCTTTTTCACCTCTGTCAGCAATACATTTTGTGTTCTTGGTGTGAGCTTTGCAGGATGCAAAGTCATTTTCTATTACTGTGGACTGATGAACACTCAGGTCTTTAGAAATGCTTTTTCTAGCCTTTCCCAATTTCCATGCATCTGTATGATTCTTCTTCTAAGTTCAAGGTCCTCTGAAAGTTGTTTTGATCGAGGCATGGTGCTGAAACAGATCTTTCTTGAGACGAGCAGGCTCCGTCAGAAACCTGACTTTGTCTGTCTTTTTTTAATATAGGGCAGGGCACCTCTACAACCCACACCTCCAATCTCATCTTATTGATTAGAACACCGGAATCCAAATAGCTTTTGTAGAAGGCATTACCCCAGAGGTTCTCATACTTTTTCCAACATATTGGATTCCAGTTCCTCAATAAATAACTGAAGTATTTTTTGTGTTATTTATCTATTCTCTTTATCTAGTTTTAGGTCTTGCATAAAGATCTGATCACATTTTAGGTCATATTTATACATAAAGAGAAAATCCTAAAGGGTACTCAAACTTTCTAGTACCACTGTAGGTGCAGAATTAGGCCATTTGGTTCAAGTCTGCTCTGCCATTTCATCATGGCTGATCCAATTCCTCTCAGGTTCATCTCCTGCTTTCTCCCAGTATCCCTTCATGCTTTAACTAATCAAGAATCTATCAACCTCTGCCTTAAATATACATAGAGTGCCTCCACAGCTGCCTGTGGCAAAGAAATCCACAGGTTCACCACTCTCTGGCTAAATAAATTCCTCACCTCCATTCTAAAAGGACATCCCTCTATTCTGAAGCTGTGTGCTCTGGTCTTAGCATCTCCCACCATAGGAAACATCCTCCCCACATCCACTCTATCAAGGCCTTTTACCATTCAATAGCTTTCAATTAGGTCACCCCCTCATTCTTCTGAATTCCAGCAAAAACAGGCACACAGCCATCAAATGCTCTTCATATGACAAGCCATTCAATCTGGAATTGTTTTAGTGGAACTCTTTTGAATCCTCTCCAGTTTCAGCATATCCTTTCTAAGATACGGGGCCCAAAACTGTTCCCAGGACTCCAAGTGAGGTCTCACCAATGCTTCTTAAAGTCTCAACATTACATCCTTCTTTTATATTCCAGTCCTCTTGAAATGGATGCTAACATTGCATTTGCCTTCCTCACCACTCAACCTGCAAATTAACCTTTAGGAATCCTGCACAAGGGCTCCCTTTGCACCTCAGCTTTTTATATTTTCTCTTCATTTGGAAAATAGTCAACCCTTTCATTTCTTCTATCAAAATGCATGACCATACACTTCCTGACACTGTATTCCATCTGTCATTGCTTTGCCCATTCTCCTAATCTGTCCAAGTCCTTCTGTGGCCTCTTTACTTCCTCAAAACTACTTTTCATGGTGAAAGAGAATTGTATGTGAGACATGAACAGAATACATCAATGTTCTGTACATTTCAAAATTTAACAGAACAAATTAAACCAGTGTCATGGCACATTTATCAAAGACAATCCGAATGCTACTATCAAGAATGCCAAGGTCAAGGATGAATAAATCTGATGACAAGATTGGATGTGGACCCTTAGTTATGAATGCCTGGAAACTGCAAAGATCTTGATCTGGTCTCCCCAGTGTCTGATTAGAGAAATCTACCTTATCTAAAATAGAATTTAATTACTGAAGGCTTAGAAGGTTCTTGCCAGACATGTGGAATTGTGAATGCTTACCTCATGCCAAGAAGCAGCATGCAGATGAAAGAAATGCAAAAGATAGAATCAATTCCTGAATTACTCAGGTAACAAGGGCAAAGCAAAGTTATTCACACAAAATGCTGGAGGAACTAAGCAGTCAGGCAGCATTTATGGAAATGAATCAACAGTCAACCCTTCATCAGGACTAGAAAGGAAAGAGAAAAAGCCAGAATAAGATGTAGGAGGTGGGAAAGGAGTACAAGCTAGAAAGTAATAAATGAAGCCAGGTAGATGGGGGGAGGACAAATGAAGTAAGAAACTGGGAGGTGATAGGTAGAAAAGATAAAGAGCTAGAGAAGAAAGAATCCAATAGGGGAGTGTACCATGGGAGGAAGGGGAGAAGGGAGGACACCAGGGGAGATGGGCAGGGGATGACAAGTGTAGAGGTGGACGGGGTGCTAGAGTGGGTAACTGAACAGGGAAGAGTCAGGAAGAAAAGTTACTGGAAGTTGGAGAAATCAATGTTCATGCCATCAGGTTGGAGGCTATCCAGACGAGCAGGGAAGGTATCGCTCCTGCCACTTGAGAGTGGCTTCATTGTAGCAATAAACGAGGCCAAGGACCGCCATGTCGCTACAGGAATGGGGAGCTACATCAGATTATAGCTTAAACCTGACAAATGATATAAAGTTCAACAACAGCAATCTCAGCAAGTGAGTTGTGATATGCCAAACATGCAAAATTTGAAAGTGCTGAGGAAAGAAAATGCACGTGCAGCATATCAAAATAAAGTTTCACAACTTCCGGTGAGGCACCAGGCAAGGTGGCAGCACAGCACTGAGTGCTGACATATAACCCTCCTTTTTCATGTTCTTTCGGGCTCATAGATGGTCTTAATACAAGTTTGAGTTGGACAAAGATCTAACTAAAGAAATGATCTCAAAAAAAGATCCAAATTCAACCAAGAAACAAGATACCAGCAGACCACACCAAGCTAGTGATACATCTGAGGAAATAGCTATGCTAATTAAGCAACAATGGCAACAGAGATGGAATTGCTGCAAGAAACAGTAACCCACATGTTAAAGTTGTTGCCGGAAAAGGCTCTCGACCCTACACAGAAGCATATGGCAGAGAATGGCAACATTCTCCGGTCATTAAAGGAGCAAGCAGACATTCATGCTAAAAAAATTTAGCATGATCTTCAACAAAATAGACAACATTCAGGTTAGCTTACGCAAAAATCAGAAAGATACTAGCTCCTGTCTCACGGAGGTGACTAAGATATGGAAGAAGTTAAACGACTTGGAGGATAGATCCAAGAGAAACAATATGTGGCTGGTCAACTTACTGACAGGCACTGAGGGCGACGATCCAAGAGGTTACCTCCAGGAGATGCTGCCTAATTGGATTCCAGCACTCAAGAACTCCCACAGCACTCCATTGGAGGTCGACAGAGCACACAGGATCTTTTCAAACAACACCTCAAGACCGCGGACCACGGTTTTTGGGCTTCTACAGTACACCAACCAGCAGCCTATCCTGGTGGGTGTGAGGAAAGCCAAACCTACTCTCCCTGATGGCACCGAGCTGTAGTTCTTCACCAACTACATCCCCAGCACGATGCAGGAACAGCAGGGATACAAGGAGATCCACGCTAAGCTTCGACAGAAGGGTATCGACTCATTCCTCATATACCCGGCGGTTTTGAGAGTGAATATCAAGGGCATGAAGATGTCATTTAACTCGGCAGAGGAAGCAAGAGAAGCCCTGAAATCATTGGTGCTGGGAGATATGGAAGAAGGCCCTGGGCAAATTCCACACGCCCCTCAGGAGGAGATGGAACTGCATTAAAAGCTCGGACCAGCCTGTATGTGCAATCTAACAAGTTAACGTCCTAGGTGTGAAGTTTTCTGGTTATTATTTTATTGGAAAGTCATTCGACGCACTTTTGTATTTAGTTAATTAAGCAGTCAGTTTGTTTCTGAGTATTGCAGGTCAGAGTTTTAAAGCAATGGCTCAGTTAACTTGTTAGTACAAGGATAAAATGGTAAGGTGATACAAGTCCGCCTGCAATATACTTTTTATCTTATACTTTCTAAGGTGATATTCAACACACCCAAATGTCATACTTCATCAAGAATGAAGCTGAAAAACAGCAGTTTGTTCTGAATAACTTTAGTTGTACATGTTCATTTCGGGTTCTGTCTCCAGTAGACTTGTTTACGTTCCTGGGCGCAAGATGTCACTGGCGTCATCGCGAAGTGATGGTCTATTAAAACAACAGTCTCTCGCAAGAGAGCGGTTGGGGTCTTGAGTACGTGTTATACTATATTTGAGACCGGAATGGTTTTAATTATATAGGTTAATTTCTTGTTTTTTTTTCTTGTCTCTTTGATATGATTGTCTATGAGAACCACTTTGCCTTTCTAATTTGTTAGTGCTGGGGGGGGGGGCAGTTAATGTTCAGTGTCTGACATTGCTAAGTGACACTCACAGATGTTACAAAGGGTTGAATGGGAGGGGTGATGGTAGCGGGGTGGGAAGGGGTAACTCAGAGCTCCACCACCAGCTTACAACAGATCCAGGGGAAGATGAGCAACACAGATTAATTAGAAAATCTTACTATTCTATCATTTAACGTTAGAGGATTAAACTCTCCCTACAAGTGTTCAAAGGTTTTAGATTTCTCACACAGAAAGAAAATAGATATTGCGCTGTTACAGGAAACACATGTTAAACCTAAGGGCATTCCCAGGGTTCAAAACCACTTTTTTCAACCCATTGTGGCATCAACTGATGGTAGTCATACAAAAGGAGTTATGATATTAATGCGACATAGTATTAATGTATCAATTGAAAGGACTGGCTCTGACAATGAAGGACATCTAGCTTTCTGCTGTACATCCATTCAGGGTTGCATTTATTAGCCTGTATGCCCCAACTATATTCGAGGCTGAATTTTTTTCCCCTCAATTCCCTCACAATTACTGAGGTTAAGTGACTACCAATTATATGTTGGTTCGGACATGAATGTTTTGGTAAACAACAACCTTGATAAATCTTCCTCAACTATATCAAGCTCTCAAGGATCTGCTCTTAACCTCTAACGGATTTAAATTTAATTGATGTGTGGAGGGTGCATAATCCATCTGCTAAAGACTATACCTTCTTCTCCACAAGACATAAAACTTTCTCTCGATAGACTACATTCTCATATCCTCTGATTTGCTGCCTTTGGTACACTCAATAGAATGTTTGCCCAGGCATCTATCTGATCACAACCCAGTTATATCTACTTTTAATTATGGCAAAATCAAAAATAAGGCTACTAGGTGGAGGTTTAACTCCACCCTTCTAAAAAAAAATGACGAATTTCTAACACAACTGAGAACAAAACTGATGGAATTTATAAATTTAAATAAAAAGTGTCTTGGATGTGATAGTGGTTTGGGCTCCATCAAGGGTTTCTTATGAAATAACGCCATATGGTTCAGTTTGCACTGACATAAAAGCCAGCTTCAAAAGACTTCCAGCCTAGAAGAATGACCTCAAAAGGAGATACACCAAACAAAAGAAAACAAGCTCAAAACAAAACAAGCAGAATTAGATGATTTATTAAGAAGCAGGGCAGAATATATGATCCATATAACCAAACATAAGTATTATGCAGAAGGCAGCAGACCGAGCCATCTTGTGGCTAACGCTCAAACAACAGGAAGCTAAAAGGTCTATACCAGCAATTTGATGTGCTAAACATGAAGTAAAATCTTCAAAAGAGGAAATAAACGAGACATTCAAGAATTACTTTAAAGAACTGTATACAAGTTGCCCAGTTCCTTCTGAAAATTACTTCACTGAATTTGTTAGTGGATTAGACCTCCCTACGTTGTCATTAGAGGACACCAAAACTCCAGACTCTCCTATTACACTGGATGAGCTACTCAAAGCAGTCAAAGCTACAAATAAGGGCCATACCCCAGGTGTAGATGGCATACCTGTGGAACTTTACCTAGTACTTTGGGATGTTCTTGGACCAGTATGGTTAGAAACGTTAAATTATGCTATTGGAAATGGCACTTTCCACAGAGATTTAAGCACAGCCCTGATCACAGTTATACCTAAGGTGCCAATCACCATCCAATCTCCTTGATAAATACCAACTTCAAGATATTTTCCAAAGTCATAGCACTCGATCGCCTTGAATGGCCATATCTTTGGAGAGTTCTAGAAGAATTTAAGTTTGGCAATAAATTTATCAATATGATTCAAACACTGTATGCTAATCCTTCAGCCCAGGTATGTATGGGAGGAGGTTTCTCAGAGTTATTTGACATAGGACAGGGGACCCTCTGTCTCCTTTAATTTTTACTTTATCTATTGAACTGCTTGCACATTTAATTAGAAACTCTCCTCAGAACTCCCCTATTACAATAGGTACAACATCACATTTAATATCACTTTATGCGGATGACATTAGTTTATATGGCAAATGTTCAACAAACCTTCCCGTTTTTTAAAAACACTGAAGTAATTTGGAGTTCTTTCAGGCTACAAAGTTCATCTGTCAAAATCAGCACTGATGCTGATTAATACAGATAAAAGTAAGGTGTCTCTCCCTCCCCAGATTAATGTTACAAATGAGGTCCTAAACTTGGGTATTAAAGTTAATACTTCCCTATCGTCTGTGGCTAAAACAAATTACTCTTTAATTTTGAAAAAAAAAGCAGATATTAATAGATGGAGACACCTGCCAGCATCAGTCCCAGCCTGTCTATCAGTCATTAAAATGAACATCTTACCCCATATTAATTTTATCAGCTCAATGATTCCACTTGCGCCTCTAACAGGATATTGGCAAAAACTGTACTCCTTACTACGATGCTATACTTGTAACAGTAAATGACCCAACATAAAGTTGTCAGCTCTACAATTCAAAAAGTCAGTTGGGGGATTGGCATGTCCAAATTTTAAACTGTATCACTGGGCATTTGTATTAAAAAGTCTTAGTTACTGGATGGAGAAGGATAAAATTTCATTACAGAAAAATAAAGAACAAGAGCTAATAGCACCAATAAGGTTGTAGGACTTTTTCCTTATAGGTGTGTCTACCAAAAAATGTGATTTGTATTACGGACCAATTTTAACCCATATACTACAAGTGTTTAGAACAGCAGAAAAATCCCTAATATTTAAAAGTGTATTGTGCAAATCATCTCCATTATGGAGCAATAATCATCTTCTATCTGGGGGGAAACTATTCACTAACAGAACTTGGGATGATAAAGGTATTACTACTCTTTAAGATATTAATGGGGCAAGTACTATCCTTAGCTTTCAAGAACTGTATCTCAATATAATATTGATAAACACTCTCTTTTCTTCTACTTTAGAGTAAGATTAGCTTGTAAAGCCTACTGAGTTCCCTGGGGGTCAGATTGAAAGGACCATCCCATTTTAAGTTGGATACAGAGTGCTCCAAGACAGACAGTGTCATATATCTATGATAAATTAAACTCCCAGAAATATATGCCCACATCAGGAATGAAAGCCTGGACATATCTGAATTGGGACAAGACTTAGACTGGGATGTGATTTGGGATAATGCTGCCAGTGCTTCGAAAAACCCAAATCATCGGTATATACACTTGAAATTTTGTCATAGAGCACATCTAACACTGAGAATTAGACATCAAATGAGACTGGTTCCTGACTCATATTGCTCATTTTGCCCCCACAAAACTGTTGGCTCTTTTATACATGTTGTATGGGAATGCTCAGGGGTTTTTGGTTTGTGAGGGAAGGTTATCAGTACTATTACAAAATTCACGGGGGTACAATTACTAATAGACACTGCTGTACACCTTCTAAATGATAGCTCCCACCTTTCCTTTATGGAAAAAAACACGCAAAATCTGGCTGGCAGGCCTGACTGCAGCTAAGAAGATTGTAGTCCAGCGTTGGAAACCTCCCCGTGATACTTCAAGTACTCACTGGCTTCGGAGCTTTCTGGACACTTCTTACTTGGAATTACCATCAACAGGAGTAAATGATGCATGACCATACATACACAATCTTCATGTAGACAAATTTGATAACTTAAAAGATCTTCTGTCAAAATAGGAATGCTCTGTCTGTGTATGCACTACTATTCAGTTGCTTGATGGAGGGGAGAGGAGTGGGGGGGGTGGAGAGGGGGGTGCAGATGAGGATGAGGGGTGGAGGGGGGAATGGCGATGAGGGTTGGGGGTGGCTGGGTTAAACAGTCAAAATGTAATCAGCAACTAGTTGTATTGAATATAATCTGTTGGTGTTGCAATAAAAATTAGTGATGAAAAAGTGTCACTGGAGAATTTAGCTCACCACATCTTAGTGCCTTAGGAAGATTAAGAAAGCAATTGGGAAAAAATATTTTGGAGGGCTCTATTAGGCAGATCAGCCTGGATTTTCCATTCAGCAACTAAGCAACAGTTCTTACTGCTTATGAGTTGAACTTAAAGCTTTTAGTGGATTAAAGATCGAATTATACTATGGTACTTACTTACCTCTTTATGGGATTCAGCAACCATGATATTGCAACCTAGCTGAGCAACTAATCACAGTAAAGAATTCTCTAAAGCAAAACACCTGTTAACTCTCTTTACTAAGAATAAAGTTAGAAGCTGAAAGGAGGAATGGAAGTTCACTACTTCTGGAAATATTTGTAAAGAATTATAGTCTATTCAAACTATTTTACAACAAAAAAATTAAACTTGTGCAGATCCTTACATTACACTACAGTGTACCATGTAAAGAACAAAACAATGTTCATAGCATTTTGGATATTTGTATTATCAGCACACAAGTAGACTGCATAAATATCGTTTTCAGTACTGAAAAAGGATCTTCAACCAGAGGGGGGTGAAAAATCGCTCTTAAAATTTTAGCCATTTCTTTTCACACCAATGTGCTTGGACTTACTGAGTATTTCCAACATCTTTGATGAAGTCAAACTCAGGTTGCAAAAGCAACACCATTCCATCTGGGTAGCCTCCAACCTGATGGCATGAATATCAATTTCTCTGATTTCTGGTAATTTCTCCCAAATTCCCCTTCCCTTTTTTCTACTCCCCTTTCTTGTTACCCTCTTGCCCCTTCTCTGCTCCTCACCTCCCTCTGTCTCCTCCCCTCCTCCTCTTTCTTCTATAGTCCACTGTGCTTTCTTATTATTCATTCTTCAGCCATTTAACTCTTATTTCACCTCTTCCTCCAATACCCACAAACTGTCCCCCTCACCTGGTCTCACCAGTCACCTGCCATCTCATATTCCTTCCCCTCTACTCCTCCCATCCACCTTCTTATTCTGGCTTCTGCCCCTTCCTTTTCAGTCCTTAAGGATCTCAGCCCAAAACACTGGTGACTGCTTATTTCACTCCATAGATGCTGCCCGACTTGCTGAGCTCCTTCAGCACTGTGTGTTGCTCAAGATTTCCAACATCTGCTGAATCTTCTGTTAGTGAGATATTAAGTGATGATCTTTTGTACCCATTCACTAAAATCTTTGATCCACAAAGCTGACTGTATTAAGGATTAGGTTAGGAGTCAAGGGTGAAATCAAAAATGGTTGGGCCCTTCCAGAAGAAAAGATCATTCGTAAAAACGGAATGTGGATCAGCAAGCTTCTGTCTTTTTCATTTATGCCTTTCTTTCATTTCAAAATAAGGATGAGTTTCATGCATGCTGCCAGCCTTAAAATATGAAATTAAAATCACTTATAACAATCATCCCTTTGTTCTGTGATTAAGTCTGGGTTTATGCTCACTTGAGTTTAGAAGAAGAATGACCCTATCAAAAAATGTAAAATTATTACAGTATTCAACAGCACTCTTCTGTGAGGGATGGCAACAACAGAGTATAGAACAGTTAAACCAATTAAATCAGTAATCAAATAGCTAACTAATTTCTTCTGCCTACACAATGTCCATATCCTCCCACTTTCTTCACATTCAAGTGCCTATCTAAACATCCCCAAAGTTGCTGCCTTTACTGCCACCCCAGGCAGCGCATTCCAGAGATCCACCCCTCTCATCTCCTTTGATATTACCTCCTTCACCTTAAATGTATGCCCACTTACATTTGACATTTCATCCCTGGGAAAAAGATCTATGCCTCTCAGAATCTTATAAATCTCTATCAAATCTATCACTCAAGAGAAAACAACACAAGTTTGTCCAACCTCTTGTTATAGCACATGCCCTCGACTCCAGGTAACATCCTCATCAACATTGTTCAGGACCTCGTCCTTAATGGCGCATTGTCCCTTTACATTTGAACCTCCCAAGGTACATCGTTCCACATTTAGCCATCTGCCATCTTTCTGCTCGTGTCTGCAACTGATCTATATCCCACTGTAATATTTGCCAGTCTTCTGTGTGATCCACAACACCACCAACCTTTGTATTATCTGCAAACTTACTAACCACCCACAGATCATTTATACACATCACAAGCAGCAGAGGTCCAAGTACAGATCCCTGCGGAACACCAGTAATCACAACCCTCCAGTGAGAATAAGTCCCTTCAACCATTACCCTTTGTCTCCCATAGACAAGCTAGTGCTGAATCCAAACAGCCAATTCACTATGGATCCCATGCATAAAATCTTCTCAATGAACCTCCCACAAGGGTCCTTGTTTAATGCCTTACTAAGATACATGTAGACAACATCCACAGCTCTACCTTGAGCAACCATCCTTGTCAAAAAAATTCAGTAGCAGAACACAACTTCCCCACACAAAGTCATGCTGACTCTCCCTAATTAGGTCATTGTTTCCTAAATGTTCATTAATTTGATCCACAAGAATTTTCTCCATTAACTTCCCTACCACTGGCGTGAGACTCAGCTGTCTGGAGATTCCAGGATCATCCTGTTTCCTTTCTTGAATAATTGAACCACATTAGCGACTTGCCAGTCCTCTGGGACCTCACCTGTGACTGGAGTGGACAGAAAAATATTGGTCATGGCCCCAGCAATCAAGAGTCTTCTCTTGCCTCTCTCAATAATCTGGGATATATCCCATCAGACCCGAGAGACTTATTCACCTTAAATGCTCTTTAAGGGACCCAACATCAACTCGTCCTTCCCTTTGGAGTGCCCGAGCATATTGATACACTCAGCACTGATCTCCCTATTTTCCACATCCTTTTCCTTAGTACAGTGGTCCAAACCACTGGGCCGCAAAGCATGTGCTACTGGGCTGCAAGGAAACAATATAATTTAGCGATATGAAACGATATGAGTCAGCTACACCTTTCCTCATTCCGTCATGCCCACTGTTGAACTTGAACGCACGCAAGGTCATTACGCACGTGAGGTCATCAGTCATTCATTAACCTACAACTACTCGATGAGTAAAAAACAAACGTCACTTGAGAGTTTCTTTGGAAGAGGTGGAAGAGGACATAAACGGCCTAACGACGATGATAACGCAGAGACAGCTGAGGCCGAGACTGCAAAAAAAAAAGAAAGCTTCCTTCAACAGAAAATATGACGAGTCGCACATAAAACATGGCTTTAATGCGACCAGTGACTCGCACGCTCCAAGCCTCCCGTGTGTGATATGTGGAGACAAGCTGTCTAATGAGGCAATGAAGCTCTCAAAACTGCTTCAGCACCTTCAGTCCAAGCACCCTGCACTTAAAGACAAACCCATTGAGTTTTCCGAGCAGAAAAAACTTGAACAAGCAGGACAGAAGCAAGTGCTGAGAGCATTACTTCCCAACCGCAAATGACCCAAGATGTGCAAAAGGAATAGGTCAGTGACCCATTTGTGAATGTCCCCAGTGAATCATCCGTGTCAGTGCGGGAAGAGGATCAACTCCTTGAGCTTGCAAATGACGGTAGTCTGAAAAGTATATTTGACATCTCTGCCGGCATTCTGGATCAAAGTCAAGGCTGAATATCTTGAGATAGCCATGAAAGCACTGAAAACATTGCTTCCATTTCCAACATCGTATCTCTGCAATGAATGCAATGAAAACTAAATTGCGGAATAGACTGGACATAAGGAACCCACTTCGAGTATCGCTGTCTCCCATCACCCCTCGATGGGACCGTCTTGTTGCAGGGAAACAAGGCCAGGGCTCCCACTGATTCAGCGATATTGGTGTTGCAATGATTTTATATGTTCATATGAGGAAAATATGCGCTGTGTGTTTAATATCCATACTTTACTTAAAATGTTATGATGCTATTGACTTATAAGTGACTTATAATTGACTTATCACTACATTCATCTGAGGAAAATCTGTGCTGTGTTTAATATTAAATTCATTAGATAAACCTTTTAGAAACGAAATTGAGTGTATTAGCCACTTATAAGTGACTTATCGTTGACTTATCACCCATATTCCTGTTGTGAATAATACACACCCCCCCCCCACCCCACCGTTAGCCAGTCCGCAAGAATATTGTCAATATTAAACCGGTCCATGGTGCGAAAAGGTTTGGTGACCCCTGCCTTAGTAAATACCAAAGTAAAGTATTCATTAAAAAACTCACCCAAATCTTCCACATTCAAACAAATGCTCCCTGTTTTACCCTTGAATGGTCCTATCCTCTCCAATCTAGTTTTCCTCTTGCCCTTGATGTACGCTTTGGGATTCTCTTTAATCCTACTTGCCAAGGACTTTTCATGGCCCCTCCTGGCTTTCCTAATTTCCGAGTTCTCTTCTGACTTCTTTATCATCCTCAAGGGCTCTATTTGATTCTAGCTTCCTAAGCTTTACATACTTTTCCTTCTTGACTAAATTCATCACCTCTCTCGATATCCAAGTTTCTCTTACCATGCCATCCTCGTCCTTCCTTCTGACCAGAATATAACTGCCCTGTTCTCTGGTCCTTGTATACCCTCTACATGTGGAGTTGCCCAGAAACAGTTGTTCCCAATTAACTCTTCTTAGTTCCTGCTTAATGCTCTTGTAATTTGCTCTGCTCCAATTTAATACTCGCCTACAAGATCCATAATTCCATTATGGATGATCCCAAGCAAAAAGGAAGAGGGTTGAGCATGGGGCTAGCAACCCTATCCCATAAAAACCCAAAGCATAGAAACACCAAACACTCTAAAGACCTCATCCCCAGGAGAGGAAAGGTTCTCACCTAGAAGACAAATGAAATCGTGATGAAAGTGAAGCCACTGGGCCAATCAAACCTCTGGCCCAAGACTGAAGACTCTAGTGAGCTGTTGTCAACAGCCAATGCCCCAGTAAAGGGATGATGGGCATAAGCAGCAGCAAGATCCATACTTACCCTTTATCCTTAGCTATTTTAAAACTTCATTGTTCCTTAACTGCTCACCCACTGAATGGTCGATAACCTGGTAAGGCTTATTACCCAACAGCAGATGCTGTAGACCCTGTCCTCCTATTGAACTATCTACATATTGATTTTTAAAACACTCCTGGATGCACCTAACAAATTCTAACCTATCTTCACCTCTTGCACTCAGAGTCCCAGTTTATATTGGGAAAGTTGATGCCCTTATGACAACCACCTTGTTGTTACACCTTTCCTTAAACTGCTTGCATATGTTCCTCAATGTCCCAGTAGCTTTTAGGGGTGGGGGGAGGAAACTGTGGTAATGTCCCAGAGTGATTACACCCTTCCTATTTTTGAGTTCCACCCCTACAGACTCGGTGGACAAGTCATCCATTATGTCCTCACAGAGTGCAGCTGTGATATTGTCCCTGATTATTAGTTCAACTTCCCTATCTCATTTACCTCCCTCTCCATCTTCTCTAAAACACTGAAACCCTTGGACATTAAGTACCCATTCCTATTCATCTCTCAAACAGGTTTCTGTAATGGCCATAACATCATAGAGCATGGATTAGTACATGGAACTAAGTTTGTCAGCTGTACCCATAAACTTCCTTGCATTAAAATGCACATATGTCTCATAGTATCTATTACTTTGCTCCTGCCTGTTTTTACTGACCTTGACATCTATCATCCTCTCCATCCACTTTCTCACCCAGTGCTCTGGCTCCCATTCCCTGACAAACTAGATTAAACCCTCCTTAGAAGCACTTTAATCTCCAAGTCAGCAATTGAGGACAAGAAATTTCTTCACCCACTCTGAGTATCTTTATGACAGATTGTTAACTTTATAACAGTAATTAAGAGACTCGAGTTTAATAACAGAAGAAAAGCTTTGAGACAAAGATCAGCCATGATCTTACTGACCCAGTCTTTGTTTATATGTAGTTTTACACAGCTCTATTGCATTTCTTTATTTTGCCTTCAATAAATGCTTGTAAGAAAATGAAGCTCAAGATAGTATGTGGTATCATATACATACTTTGATAATAGAAGTTACATTTACTTGCAGGCACCAAGGGGTGAGCGGCTCATTCCTGCTTACAATTCTACAGCATATACAGATGTAATCTTTTTTCTCATTTATAATGTGCAATTAGCCAACCTATTTCCCTCATCTCTACAACACCAACCTGATAATCCAATTGGAGCGCATTAAGTGTTCACCCAATTGCAGTCTTAACTTATTTTGCCTTTTCTACAGCAAATGGTTAAAAATGTGACTACTGTGACTACAATGAACTCTAAAGCTTTCTATCCTGTTAGACATTAGTATGCACTCAACATTTTGGACAATTTGATCCAGACTATTTCCTTATGAAATGGGCTCCAGATGTATTTCCTAAAGCCTTACGGCTATCTGAGTTAATGAAGAGAGCTTAGTTGTTTCAGCTTATCCAGCAGATGTGGTTATAAGCTATGAAGAACAACAGGAAAAATGCATCATACTATATTGAAATATGGTGGAAATACTCAGACCATGCAGCATCTAGGCCAGCAACAAAAAATAACATTTCAAGTTGAGAATTTACGGTTAAGACACATTTCGTATTCTGTAAACAAGGAAGGGGGCCACAAATAAAAAGGGAAGGTCTGAAAGAATATAGAGCAGGAATGAAGCCAATGGAAGATGATACCAACTGAAAATAGGTGGTACACATGAGCAAGTTAGCAGAAGAAACATATGGGTATGGTTTAAAAGGATAGTGAAATAAATCTGCAAGGCAAGGGGAGAAAACAGAATAATGGGAATGCAAGATTCTACATTGGAATACTTGATTATCTGAAAATGTGGAATTTAATAGTCTGCCAATTCAGAAGATAGGGTGATGTTGCTCAAACTTTCAATGAACTTTCTCGGAACCATACAAGGGTTAGGTTGCCAGAGTAATAGCAGATGGAATTTAATCCTGCTAAGTGATGCACTTTAGAAGGGCACACAAGACTAGGATATACACAATGAAGTACAGGTCATGGGGGAGTGCTGAGAAATTCTTGGAAATACATTGTCATTTGTTGGGTCTAAATCAAGGTGCTTCTGAACACCATTGTTGGGGGGGTACTGTTAGTGGAAAAGCAGCAATAGATTCAAAAGACACCTCAACATCTTCTCAAAGCTCATTGGAGACAGGTTATAGATGCAAGCCTTGTTCATGATGCCCAAATGCTGAATATGAATATTAAAACAAGGTAGTTCAATTATTTTGGCCGTTTCTCATTTTAAAGTTCTCTTACTTGTTTTTAAAGCTCTCAATCATCTGGACTGGAGTGCATCACAGAGTCATTTTGTTTTATAATCCTACTTGAGCTGTCAGGTCTTCTTCCACCAGTCTCTTAAATTTAAGCAATCACACTTAACAGATAATTGACAGATCAGTTATTTTGAACTATGCTCCTAAACTCTGGAATTCAATACCTAAAAGTATAAAGGGATGCCCACTCAGTTGAACCTTTTAAACACCAACTCTAAACCTTTTTATTTAACCTTGCTTTTTTAACTAATTTTTTTAATCTTTTATTTTCATGTTTGCACTCTATCCCATTGTAAACCACTTTGAACTGCATTTTCTATATGAAGAGTAGTCTACAAGTTATTATTGTTCCTTTAATTTTCTCTCCCACTCCATTTTTATTTGTGTTTTGAGCTGTAACCATCTAATTCTTTCCATTTGAAAAAGCAAAGTAAAAGTACTTTCGCTCAAGATAAAGCAACATTTTACATTGAATTGTATATCTGATCGATCAAGAGCATGAACACAAATTTCACAACATCTACTAGTGATATTAAATCTGATTCAGCTTCCAAGAAGAACTTCAAAAATGTCAAAGAAACATAAAAGAAACATTTTTTGAAAGCAATGGAAGGTTAGGAGCACAATATTTGTGCTTCAAACAGCCACAGTATAGTGTGATTATAAATAAATGTCTTCTGGTCAAATTAACAGATGCTCAGTTATTTCAATTATGTGAGACATTGTTTAATCTACTCTGTTGTGGGCAAGTGTACATTGCTAAACCATCACATTAGATTGTGGTCTCTATTTTGTGTGGGTGAAAGCTTTTGCTGTTATGCTCTGCTATGGTTCTCGGATAACTTCTTATGTTTGGTCTGCTCTCCTCGTGATGAGTCAGGCAGACGAACGATTTCAGGTTTGCAAGATGGTCTGTATTGAGTTTAATGAGTTCAGTTGAGTAATACTGGACTTTACCATTTGTGTCATTAACCCTGGAAGATGAAATAAAGCAAGATCCCTAATAAAGATGACATAAATCCATGTTGAATATGCACAAATATGGATTTGAGGTTGGAGCCAAATGAGAATGAGGTGTGGTTTCTCTGTCCTCTCCATTTCTTAGATATTTGTCAAGATTTTGGTGTGCTTATTAAATACCTAGGAATTGAAGTAAGACTTTTTTGAGTAAATTTGAACTGTCTGGTACTGTTTGAAAGAAAATTGCATTCTTCATCAACAATAAATACAGTTATGTTAGTCTTCATCACAAGAAACAAGTAAGCTTGGTTGTTCACTTTATTTGCTCTTCCAAAGGCCTTTCCGTGAACAAATTTATATTGTCCTGGCAACCTGGCAAGTTTAAACCATAAACAAATTTGAGATACTTTTGAGAACAGAGACACAACTGTATGAAATGACCATTTAAAACAGAAACTGCTTGCTTTTTTTAAATAAATAAAAATCACTTAATAACAAAATTTTCTAAAGACTGCAAATCTAAACCAGCTAGCGATAAGTCATCATCAGAAATTGGAAATAACACTTTAAGTGTAATACATTTCCAATGTCCATGTACCACTTAGAATCCATTTTAGTAACTTTTGCATTTCAAGTACTATTACTAGTAGGCTCGGGGCTGGGCAGTGCAATCCACTTATATCCTGCCATCCAATGGATTGACCTGACAATCCACAAATCTGCTTAGTCTTCCCCACACTGCTTCATTTTCTTGCTGATTATAAGCTTAATGGATCAATGTACCAAATGACTGCCTACATAGTGTTCATTGGCAAGGAGTAACAAAAGATTGTTGTCCTTATCAAAAAATTATTTACCATTTTAATCTCACGTCTCTTTAATCTGAGAACATATCCTTTGGTTCTGAATTTGATCACAAGAGGAAAGATTTTTTTCAGTATTTATCATCTAGCTTCTGAAGAATTTTGTGCTTTGTTAAGATCATCCTTTATTTTTCTGGACTCCAAGGATTTACATGCCAACGTGCAACTCCATACCCAGAATTTCCTAATGTAGAAAATAAGACTGCTTTCATACAATGCTTTAAACGATTTTATACTCCAAATCTTCATTTTCATTGCACTGTTGTCAATATCTTTAAATTATTTGTAATTCCTAACTTGAAGTAATGAAATCGTTTCATTTTTATTCCTGGCCATTTCTGGCATCTCCAAGCCTGAATGCTTTGAACCACAGTGAGCAAAAGTTCTTAAATGCCTTACTGATAATTTTTCATCAACTATTAGTGACAAAAATCACTTCTTGTTGAACACAAACATATGCAACTGACACTATCTAAAAACTGATCACTAAGTGGGGTATAGTGTCTAAGGGCCACACAAGTGCATGAGACTGATGCTCGGTAGAAACTGTCTGGCAACAGTCTCCTAGAAATTGTTCTTTAACCTGATGGTATGCTTTCTGGCTTTTATATCTTCTATCCAATGGATGAGGAGAGAACAGAATGTTTGGAGTAGATGGGGTCTTTGCAGCAGCTTCTTTATTGTGACAGTGAGAACTATGGACAGACTCTGTAAAGAGGAGGCTAGTTTCCACGATGTGCTGAGCTGTGTACACAACTCTGCTGTTTCTTGCAGTCATATGCAGAGCAGTTGCCATACGAACCCATTATGCATTCAGATCAGATGTTTTCTATGGTGCTTTAATTTAAAATTGTTAAGAGTCAATAGGGACAAGCCAAAAGTCCTGTCAGTCACCTTATGTACACCTAGCGTCACTTTATGGACATACAATCAATGAACATTATCTATGTCTTCATATTTATTGCATTTATTATTGTGTTCTTTATAATGGGTTTTTTTTTATAAAACCTGCATGAGATCCGGAAAACAATACACACAAAATGCTGGTGGAACACAGCAGGCCAGGCAGCATCTATAGGAAGAAGCGCTGTTGACGTTTCAGGTCGAGATTTCCCTATAGATGCTGCCTGGCCTGCTGTGTTCCACCTGCATTTTGTGTGTGTTGTTGTTTGAATTTCCAGCATCTACAGATTTCCTCGTGTTTGCTTTGTGAGATCCGGAGTATCATTTTGTTCTCCTTTACTGGAAATGACAATCTTGAACCTTGAGGCCCTCAACCTGAACATCATTGATGTAGACAAGAGCATATGCACCACCTCCCTTTTGTTTTGCTGACATTCAGAGAAAGGTTATTGTCACAAATTCACATTACTTAGCTATCCATATTCCAAGTTATCACTAGAACAATAAACAGATGAAAACTTCATTTTTCAAATTAGAAATTGTGCCTCTCACTGGAAAAAATGTTACGATTCTTTAATATAGATCAAGTAGAAGCAAACAGTTCTACTCACTTCACAAAAACCCAAACTTCGATACACAGTCTGAAACCTGCTGAAGGCCTCAAAAAGCTTAGAAGATTCTGAAGATCTATGTTGGTGGGGATGGAAGAATGGTCTAGAGCAGGGGTCAGCAACCTTTACCACTGAAAGAGCCACTTGGACCCGTTTCCCACAGAAAAGAAAACACTGGGAGCCGCAAAACCCGTTTGACATTTAAAATGAAATAACACTGCATACAACGTTTTGTTTTGCCTTTATGCTATGTATAAACAAACTATAATGTGTTGCATTTATGAAATTGATGAACTCCTGCAGAGAAAACGAAATTACATTTCTGCATGCAACAAAAACATGTTGACCTCCGAAAAAAAGACGTTGGGTTGAAGGTTACTTTTAAGTAAAATACTCAACGTCTATTTGAGTCCTTCTTGTATTTATGAAAAACGCCAAACTTAAATTTGCCGCCAGCAGCAAACCAAAAATAACGTCAGCCAGCTGTCAACCTGAAAAATAAAAGGACTATTTCACTGAACAATGAAAGCATATGAATATACGTAAAATAATAGGCAATTAAAATATTTATCATCCTTGTTCAGGTTGACTCACACCTGACAATGCAGTCGTATTCAGTAGGGATGGATCGATGCTTAGGGGAGTGACCAGGAAGGATAATGTGTTTTTTTCCTCTCTGAACTCACAGAAGCGTTTCCCAAACGATGTTTGCATTGCGATGATTGCCCAATGTAAATACTCCGAATTTATCATGTCGTGACCTTTTTTGAACTCTCTCAAATTGGGGAAGTGAGACAATGTGCCTTTCTGTAAATCTCTGGCAAGCAACGTCAACTTGCGCTCGAATGCCAAAACATCCTCCAACATGTGCAGGGCTGTACGTCCTTACCCCGTTGAAGAGCTGTGTTCAGCGTGTTCAGGTGCGCTGTCATGTCTACCATGAAGTGTAGCTTTTCCAGCCACTCTGGCTGTTCCAGCTCAGGAAAGGTGAGCCCTTTGCTGCCCAGGAAAGTTTTCACTTCTTCCAGACACGCGACAAAGCGTTTCAGCACCTCCCCTCTGGACAGCCAGCGATAAAAACACGTTGTAGCGGTTGCTACACGCAGTCAGTAAACTGCAGTCAAAGATAGCTTTATTCGAACTAAACAGCCTTGCTTTTAAGCCTCCCTCAACCCGCCCCCCATGGGCGCGGATGCTGCAAAAGACACGTACTCACAAACCCCCGTAGGCTATCTCCCTTAGCCTGAACGCTGGCTAATTGTGAGCCGGTTCGGATGTGTCAGGAAATGGGTCGCCACAAAGTCTTATTTAGATTGTACAAGATCACCATAATCTTCAAATTTAGATTTACATTTCAAAAACTAACAAACTAACATAAAATACATTTTAATTAAATACTGACCATGTAGCGGTGTGCTACACGCAGCGCTAAAATTACGACACGGAGTCGGTAACTGCAGTCGAAGGAAAAAACTTTATTCGAAATCTTCAGCCTCACTTTTAAGCCTCCCTCAACCTGCCCCCCCATGGCGCAGAGGCTCCAAAGCTCTGTGCTCGCAAACCCCCGTAGGCTATCTAATTGTGAGTCGGTTCGGATGTGCCAGGAAAAGGGTCGCCACAACCAATTATTTCCCAAAGCAACAGGGAGCCGCAGCACAGACGTAAAAGAGCCACATGCGGCTCCGGAGCCGCGGGTTGCCGACCCCCGGTCTAGAGTGTCACAACAGAACAGTGCAGACAGGGGAAGGCAAGATGAGCATACAGGTGGTATCATACTGGTGTCATGCTGTATTTCAGTTTTCAATCTTGACTCCTCCCAACCAACTTTATAGAAATAGAATGGACTTTGATGGAACATAACTAGTTTTAAAATCATTACGGGGAGGGGGGAGAAAAGTAAGCTGAATCTATCTAGTTTACTTTTTGTATGAACATATTTCCACAGAAAACAAACAGCACTACTCTGAACAAACAGAACAACTACTATGACTGCTTGCATAATGATAATAGCTTTGCAATAGACACCAGCATTTTTGGGATGCGAATGCCAACCAACATACCTCAATGAAAAACAGTGGCTGCGGTCACTTCAGAGTCAAGTTCCAAGGGTTTAGGTTCAAGTCTATTTGAGAGCAGTGCACAAGGTGGCAATGACATTAATACATTTACCCTCTTTATCCGCGAATTACGCATGTGCGAATTCAGCCAACTGCGAATCGTGAAAACCTGGAAGTGCTCTTCCAGCACTTCTTGTTTGAGCATGTACAGACTTTTTTTCTTGTCATTATTCTCTAAACAAAGCAGTATAACACCTATTTTACATAGCATTTACATTGTATTAGGTATTATAAGTAATCTAGAGATGATTTAAAGTATACGGGAGGATGTGCGTGAGTTATCGTGGATCAGGATCGAAAAAAATCGGAAGCTCTCTTACTAAGTAAGTCGGAACAGGTACATCCGGTATTATTTAGCGTCAGTAAGTCAGACGTTTGTCTTAGTATATAATATATATTTTACCTTTCTATGCATATAAAGAATGTATATGTTTCAGCGCCGGGCTCCAGTTCAAACCAGTGACAGACCACCATCTCCATTCCACTCAGACCACTCTCCATTCGCGCCAGGTTGACGTGGAGGATCAAAACCCCAAAACCCATTAATTAAACCACTGTGTTGCTTAGTAATAATTGTAGCTTTCATCAGGGCAGGGCCTTTCTCACTTTATCCTTTAAAATAGTTCCGATTGTTGACCGATGTAGCCTAACGGTCTTCCAATGACCGATGGCGTTTCACCTCTTTCCAATCGCTTTATTATTTCCAATCGTGATTGTGATTATTTTTGCAAACAGAAACGCTACGGATTCAGAGCTCTGACTCCAGGTCCTAACGTCCACAGCACTGAGAGAGGTTAAATAAGATCTGGGGGTTCCCCTGGGTCCTAAGTTTCACCGCACTGAGACAGGTTGAATAAGGGACTTGAGCATCTGCGAATTTTGGTATCCACAAGGGGTCCCAGAACCAATCCCTCATGGATAAGGAGGGCCGACTGTATGACAATGACAAAAGCAAACTGTATTTGCATAAACCATGAGTTTTAGAGCTTCATATGAAATATGACAGAGCCATGTTAAATCTATTTACACAATTTTTGTCAATTATTCTTAATTATATTCAGCAAGGGAAGTGCATTAAAATGTGGACACTTTTTTAATAATGTACTGAAGCAGGTTCATGACGTGATCTAATTCAGAGAATACAGATGCAACCTCTCTGTAAAGTCTGAGACAACCAATTACATGCATCCTATAATGAACTATCTGGGAATCCAAGTTCAACAAACCACAAATATTACAAGAAGATTACAGAATCTTAGTTAGATAGTTTCAGAAGCCTCAAAGAGGATGGGGGGGGGGGGGAATGTAGAATGTGTGGTTTAGGGAAAGAGTTGCAGAAGCAAAGGGCTTGGCAGCAGCAGGCACGGTTATTAAATTCAGATGACTGAGAGACCAGAATAAGACCAAAGGAAAAGAGAATTCAAAGACTATGAAGAGAACTATTAAAAAAAAGAGGAAAAAAAGAACAAGCACTTCATGAGGAATCAAAGCAGGTCAACAGGCACAGAGAGAATGTGAACAGCAATAATACATGTCAAACTTACCTATGCTGCCTCCAAAGCAAGTATGCATTTTCTTAAATAGGTCCCTCTTCACTGACCATCTTTTAAAAAAAAAATTTCAGTTTTTTTTTGAGATTCAGTGTGGAGTAGGTCCTTCTGGCCCTTTGAGCCACACCACTCAACAATCCCCCAGTTTAACCCTAATCTAATCAAGAGACAGTTTACAATGACAAATTAACCTACTAAGCCATAGGGCTTTGGACTGTGGGAGGAAACTGGAGACCCAGAGAGAAAATATAAACACCTTACAGCCAGCCACAGGAATTGAACTTGGGTCACCTGTAAAGAGTTATACTAACCACTATGCTACCTCTCAATCTTCAGAAGAAACCAGAGGCCTTCATCAGGGAATCAGATGGACAGGGTCTGTAACTTTAAATTCCTCGCTGTTATTGTTTTAGAGGACCTATCTTGGGCCCAGCGTGCAATTAAAAAGAAAGCATGGCAACGTATCTACTTCCTTAGAAGTTTGCACAAATTCAACATGACATCCAAAATTTTGACAAACTTCTATAGAACTGTAGCGGAGACTATAGTGACTGGTTGCATCATAGCTTAGTATGCCCCTGAATGGAAAACATCTTTTAAAAAAATAGTGGATACAACCTAGTCCATACTGGATAATGCCTTCCCCACCATAGAGCACATCTACACAGAGTGCTGTCACAGGAAAGCAGCATCCATCATCAGGGACCCTCATCACCAGGTTCAGGAACAGTTATTACTCCTCAACTATTAGACTCAGGGCTGCATATGGTGGCATATATGTATTTTGGTAATACATTTACTTTGAACTTTCAAATACCTCAATTCAGGCCCCTGCAATTTCTGCACGCCTCCCACAAGGTTCAAGAGAACACCTTGATTGGTCCTGGGGAGTTACCTGTCCCAATTTACCTCTAGACAATAAGCAGCTCCTCCTCTGTAATCTGTATACAGCCCATGACCTCACTGCTGCTTTGCCTTACCTCTATAGACTCTGTCTCCTGATTAAATACAGATACAAAAAAATCCATTCAAGACCTCCCCCCATTTTTTTAGGTTCCATGCTTAGATGACCACAATGATTGTCAAGAACTAATTTTGACCCTTGCTATCCTTTTATGCTAAAAAAAACTGTAGAAGCTCTTGGGATTCCCCTTCACTTTGTCTACAAGAGCAACCTCTTGCCACCTTTTAGCCCTCCTGATTTCCTTCTTAAAAGTTTTTCTTGTACAAACATTTGTATTTCCAATACTCCTCAAGTACCTCATTTGTTCTCATCTGTCTATGCCTGCCATGCACCTCCTCCTTAACCAGGGTCTCAATATCTCCTGAAAACCAAGGTTGCCTAACATACCAAATTGTTTAAAAAGTACATTTAAATCATAGAATAGCCTACACTTTCTTTCAAACTGGAAATGTGCACACTTCATTTTTGATAATCAAACAGAAAATTTACACAGGTACTTTAAAGTGGTGTAATTAAAAATCAGGAAAGTTAGTTGTAGGGGAGTGTAGAACATCAGAGGGCACAACAGAGTGAATAAAGAGATTTTCAGAGCCCATAAATATCTTCATGGTGGTCTTTTCTGATGTCCCTCCCCATTGCTGATAAATAAATGTCCTTGATAATTTACCATTGTAACCCCATTCTTAAATGAAATTTGATGGTGCTCAAAATCAGTCTCTTCACCAAATGCAGTAACTGCACAATCTCAATCACAAGCTTCAGTCTAAACCATGCTGTTTTTCCTTTTTGATGATCCATACACCATTGAGTGAGTTAAGCATAGCTATGGATACAACTGCATTCCGGTACTAGAGGAAATCAGTGGGAGTTTGCAGGACATAGACAATATAGAAATTTAACACTTTGCTTCACTGAAATCCTGCTTTGCAAGAGCTGTTTCTGCCATATAAGGAAATGTTTCATCCACATATTGAAACAATCAGGATCTCTGCCAATTCCTTAACCAGATGGTATGGGCAGACGCCTGCTGCACTACAGTCAGTCTGGAAACCTGAGAAGCCATTCCAGATAACCATGACCTAAAAGTCACAGCAACATGATTAAAAATAAAATCAATGTATCACAAGAGTTTGTTCCAAATTGCTTCTTCCTGAAAATTCCCCCCATCCCCAAATAGTTCAAAATCAGCTGCTGAATACACCATATTCAAACACTACCACATGAATCACTGCCTCAGAATCCGAAGTTAACCCTTGAAAATATATCAGCATGTAATAATTACACCATACAATTAAACTTGAAAACAGAATGTTCAGAGTTTAGCGTGACAAGTAAACACATTCAGGGCACTGGATTTCTTTCTTCTCTAAACTGCTGGGAAGCCACTATGAACTGCATCGTTCTCCGGCTTCACATTACAATAAATCAGCATGGTTCACAATACTCAATAGTGTAACTGCATTCAGAAAAATTAGGAGAAATGTTACAGTGCGACTTAATCTGCATTAAGTGATTATACTATCTCTGCATAACAATTTGGGTTAATATACCATTACATGTGGTAGAAAAATATACTTGAAAACAAGGCAATGAAGCTATCCTTAATCACACGAACACCTTGTGATACTACCAAACCTTGCCAAGTGTTGGCATTGTATGTTTCATCACAAACTTCTCAGCTACTCAACTAAAGTTAAAAATTAGACATTATTAAAATTATAGTCAGAATGCAACAGCACAGAACCAGGTCTTCAGCCCATCCAAACCCTGCTGAACTGAGAATTCTGCATAGTCTTTTCTCCACATCTGGACCAGAGATCTCCATACCCCTCCCATCCATATAACTATCCAAATGAAACCGAACCAACATCCACCACTTCCACTGGCAACTTGTTCCACACTTGCACCACCATCTGACTGAAGTTCCCCCTCATGTTCCCCTTGAACAATTCACTTTTCAGCCTCAACTTATGATCAAGTTTTAGTTGCACTCAGTCTCGGTGGGGTGGGGGGAACCTGACTGCATCTAACCTATCTATACTCCACAATTTTGTAGGCCTCTATCAAATCTCCCCTCATTCTTCTTCATTCTAGGGAAGAAAGTCCTAACCTATTCAATCTTTCCCAATAGCTCAGGTGCTCAAGACCCAGCAACATCCTTGTAAATTTCTCTCCACTCTTTCAACATTATAACTTCTCTGTTGATAGGTAGCCAGAACAGCACACAATACTCCAAATTTAGCCTCACCAAAATCTTCTACAACTTCAACATACCAACTCTCATATTCAATACTCTGATTTATTAAGGTTGTGATTCAAATGAGAGAGATGAACTTGTCATTACTCCTATTCTACTGTTACAAAATTAATTTTAAAAACAAGTTTTTTTACAGTTGCACCCAGTCTCATACTGAGTGTAAACTCTGGCAGTAAAAAGAAAGAGAAATTGTATTAAATCTACTATTTTTTTCTCCCTAATGGGCTGTTTTGCTCAGGTTTTATGTAATAAATGAGAGATATTGGAATACAATACAAACACGAAGCGTTGGTCACTTTTCCCCTCATGCCTTGCCATTTAATATGATCATGGCTGACCTGTCTCAGGCCTCACTTTCTCTTCATGCCAGTTTACCATAACTCCCAATTTCCTTTTTTTTTGAAAGTTTATGTCCTTCTTTTTAAAATACATCCAACGATATAGAGTGCTCCAGGGTAGAAAATTGCAGATAAATGCCATCCTTTGAGGAGCAATTTCTTATACTTTGTTTTAAATAACTACCTGCTCATGTTATAACTATGTATCCTCATTCATGATTCTCCTACTGGTACAAAAACTCTACCCCATCATACCCCACCTTTGGACCTCCTACTTTTAAGTAAGATCACAACACTATTTCAACCTCCAAAAAAACAGACCCAATCTGTTTAACCCTCTTACCCCAGAAATGAGCCTCAAGAGACTCATGCCCACTTTACACCCAGTTTTTGTGCATACATTAGAGACTTGATATTTTTATTAATTACTGGTTAAATGATTACTGCTAAAAAATCATTTATCAACATGACCATTGTCAGAAAGGAATCAAAGATCAAAAGGATAAATTGAATGATTATTTTTCACTGAGACGTGCACAAGTTGTTTCTTGTTCTTAATATTACACCAGGTGATATTGACATGCTACGTAGAGCAGGATATTAAAGAAACGAGATGCAGAAGACTCCAGATGCTAAAATCTGGAGCAACAAACTACTGAAGGAGCTCAGTGGGTCAGGTGCACCTGCAAGAGAAAACGGTCTAGTGATGTTTCAGGTTAAAACCCTGCATCAGGAATGATGCTGCTCAACCACCAGGTTCCTCCAGTAGTATTGATTATATTAAGTAAATGAGTTTCCATGCAAGTACAAAGTCATCCATTTGGGACCAAAGAGTTGGAGGTTGGAAGAAGGCCTGAAGCGATTTGAGAGATTTAGTGGGGGGGGGGGGGGTGCGGGACTAGTGAGGGACGCCACCAAGAAACCCATGACATCTCTGGAGTTACAAGCTTCAGTGGTTGAGAAGGGAGACACTGCACATATAACAACTGTTGCCCCAGTCGCAGCTTTATGGGGGAGAGTAGCAAAGAGAAAGACACTTGGAAAAAAAAAACTCATGAAATCTTGGCTACAGTTTGTCTGAAGGCATGTGGGAGATTCTGAAGTCAGCTGAAAGGAGGTTCTATGGTTCGTTAAAACCAAGATTGAGCTTTTTGGCCATGAGACTAAACACTATGTCTGGCATACCCAGCACATCGTCAAAAACACACCATCTCTACCACCAAGCATGGTGGTGGCTGCATCATGCTTCAGTGCAGAAGGCCATGGAAGGCTTGAGAAGATAGAGGGTAAAATGAATACAGCAAAATATAGGGAATTTTTAGAGGAAATTTTGACGCAGTCTGCAAGAGAACTTCAACTTGGGAGAGGATTTGTTTTCCAGCAAGACAATGACCCCAAGCATGAAGCCAGAGCTACTCAGGAATGGGTTAAGAACAACAAAGTTAATGTCCTGGAGTGACCAAGTCAAAATCCAGATCTCAATCCAATTGAGAATTTGTGGCTGGACTTGCAAAAGGCTGTTCACTCACGATTCCATGCAATCTGACAAAGCTTCAGCAATGTTGTGAAGAAGGGGGAAAAATTGCAATGTCCAGATGTGCAAAGCTGACAGAGACTTATCCATACAGACTCAAGTCAGTAATTGCTGCCAAAGGTGCATCTACTAAATTCTGACTTGAAGGGTGTGAATACTTATGCAATCAATTTGTGTTTTATACTTGTAATTAATTTAGATCACTTTGTAGAGACCCATTTTCACTTTGATACTAAAGTCTTTTTCTGTTGATCAGTGTCAAAAACGTAATGCTATATCAAATCCACTGTGATTCAATGTTGTAAAACAACAAAACATGAAAACTTCTGGGTGCTGGGAAGAAAGATTATACTTTTTAATGTACACTGTACATCAGAAATTTAGTTGGGAAAGGAGAAAGAATTAACAGAACAAAAGAAGGGAAAAAGCTGATTTTACCCAAGTAAGGAAGCAAACTTAGAAACACTAGTAACATTTTGAGTTGCAGCCCTTATGAGAAAAGGGAAAGAGATGGTTGTTATCACGTTGTTGACAGGGGAGGGGTGGGTTGATTAAAACAGAATATCTGTGATAGGGCAAGACCAGCTTTGTCATGGCATTAAGTTCCATCGGTTGTCCAGAACATCCAACTATCGTCATTACAACTTCCATATAGTACAATGGCCCATCAAGACTGATCAATTATAGCTCAGCTACATTAACCATGTCCCTTTCCTATCCCATCTGTAATTAGATATTAGGTAAGCTCCAATCTCACCAAATGGCAAAGCAAACTCCAAGGATAAAGGCTCTTGCAGATTCATCCGGAATATTTCTGGTATCCAAAAATAAATGCACAAATCATGCACACACACCAGTCATATGGATTACATCCCAACAATATCAATGGAAGATCACAGTAAACCTTCAACTTCCAGATAATTTATCTCCAATCTGGATACAAATCCAAACTCCTTGCAAAACTGACAGTAAACTTTTGAAATGGAAAAGAACTTATAAAACCAAATTGCTGATTTACTGTAGTTTCAAATAAAAAGTTAGCACTAACTTGATAATTAAGGACAACTCCCAACTTGTTTTTATGAAGTATCTTCTAATATTTTCAACATATTCTGCAGATTAGGGTCCATTTTTCTATCACTCTCAGCTCATTCTCCTCCGTACCAAAACCAATGAAAATTCTTTCTGCATCTTTCAACCCCAGATCATCCACAGCCAACATCACCAATGAAATACAACCACAAGACATCTCCCCATCCCACTATGCAAATTCCAAAATGTACTCAAACAGTCCTATTTAAATAAAATGCAGACATCAATTTGCACAAAACAGACAACTGGCAGCTTAACTATATTGTTTAAATTGGCAACTACAAAATTCAACCCTGATAAGTGGGGTATAGATGAGCTGCTGCAGATGCAAATTACTGCTCCATTTCTAGATCTAGTTATGCTGGAATTAAAATATTGCAAGTGGTACTTAAATGCAAAAATGCAAACAAGTGTAAGGACTGAATGCAAGAGTAAGCGCCAGGTCAGCACAAAAGAATGGACATCGAATGAGGTGCAAGTAATGGTAGAGACAGGTACAATATTACACTTTAAGAAGCACTTGAATGGGTAAAAGGAGGGTCAGAGCTTGAGAGGAATATGGGCCAAATGCATGAAATTGGATGGGCAGTAGGGTTGGGCTGAAGGGCATGTGCTGCTCTTTGACAATATACTGGCAATATAGTTTTGAATTTCAGATCACAGAGCACAAAGATACAATGAAAATATTAACTGGTTAAGTTATTGCGTTAACAATCTAGAGGCCTCAATAACTTTACTCCTTGGAGCACAGGAGACTGAGGGATGACTTTATAAAAGTAAATTATATTATGAAGGTATAGATGGAGTCAAAAATTAATACAGCACAGAAACAGGCCACTCAACCAACTAGTCAAAGCCAAACACAGCTTCTTCCCTACAAATCCTAGTTGCCCATGTTTGGCCCATAAGTCTCAAGCCACTTTCATGTATATATCCAAATGCCTCTTAAATATTTTTATTGTGCCTGCCTGGACCACTCCACTGGCACTTCATTCCAGATACTCACTGCCCTCTTCATAAGTTACTTCTCATGTTGCTCAAATCTCTTCTCTCGTATCTGTGCCCTGTAGTTTTAGATTCCCTGGAGAAAAAAAAACTATGACTGTCCACCTTATCTATTCCCCTCAAGACTTAATAACCTTCTATAACATCACCTCACATTGTTCTATTCTCCAAGTATTAAAGATCTAGATCAAATCTCTCTATTACTCAGGCCTTCTAGTCCAGGCAGTATTTTTGTAAATCTCTTCTGCACCCTCTCCAGCTTGATGTCTTTCCTATGACCAAAATTGTACACCACATCAACATTTTGTTAATTGCAACATAATAGTCCTACCTTTAAACCTGATGACCTGACTGATGAAGGCTAACATACTAATTACATTCTTCACCACCATCTACTTGCTCAACCATTTTCATTGAACTGTGCATTGTACTCCCAGCTCCTTTTTCTACAACACACATCAGTGCACTGCCATTCACTGTAAAAGTCTTATGAATGAGTTGGTCCAAAGAGCCTGTTTCCATTCCTTTGTTCCTATGATCCAAAATAGGATTCATAATCACACCATAACAGCTAAAAATATATATATATATATATAAAACATACTGCACCGACATTCAAGCATCCAAGATCAGGACTGAAGCCCGAAGGCCAATTGGAAGTCCAGAAATCGAGGCCCAATGGCCAGAACCAGAGTTAGCAAGTCTCTGTGACTCTGCTGGGGAAGTCATAGCCCAGTGCCTGTGTGGAGGCTAAAGGCTAAAGTCATTGGATAGGACTTCGGATGTGCATGGGTGAGTGTTAGGGAGGGAGGAATGGGGTTTGTTTCACTGTTGTTGCTTGGCATGTTCTCTTTTGTTGTGTCCTGTGTTGTTCTGACAAACATTGTGAGCATGATATATTGGCACCAGAATACAGTCAGTAACAGGTGAATTGATCATAGGGAACAAGGACATGGCAGACCAGTTGAATATCTACTTTGGTTCTGTCTTCACTAAGGACATAAATAATCTTCTGGAAATAGTAAGGAACCAAAGGTCTAGTGAGATGAAGGAACTGAGGGAAATACATGTTAGTAGGGAAGTGGTGTTAGGTAAATTGAAGGGATTAAAGGCAGATAAATTCCCAGGGCCAGATGGTCTGCATCCCAGAGTGCTTAAGGAAGTAGCCCAAGAAATAGTGGATACATTAGTGATAATTTTTCAAAACTCCTTAGATTCTGGATTAGTTCCTGAGGATTGGAGGGTGGCTAATGTAACCACACTTTTTAAAAAAGGAGGGAGAAAAAAACCGGGGAATTATAGACCGGTGAGTCTGACATCGGTGGTGGGGAAAATGCTAGAGTCAGTTATCAAAGATGTGATAACAGCACATTTGGAAAGAGGTAAAATCATCAGACAAAGTCAGCATGGATTTGTGAAAGGAAAATCATGTCTGACGAATCTTACAGAATTTTTTGAAGATGTAACTAGTAGAGTGGATAGGGGAGAGCCAGTGGATGTGGTATATTTAGATTTTCAAAAGGCTTTTGACAAGGTCCCACACAGGAGATTAGTGTACAAACTTAAAGCACACGGTATTGGGGGTATAGTATTGATGTGGATAGAGAATTGGTTGGCAGACAGGAAGCAAGGAGTGGGAGTAAACAGGACCTTTTCAGAATGGCAGGCAGTGAATAGTGGGGTACCGTCAGTGCTGGGACCCCAGTTGTTTACAATATATATTAATGATTTAGACGAGGGAATTAAATGCAGCATCTCCAAGTTTGCAGATGACACGAAGCTGGGCGGCAGTGTTAGCTGTGAGGAGGATGCTAAGAGGATGCAGGGTGACTTGGATAGGTCAGGTGAGTGGGCAAATTCATGGCAGATGCAATTTAATGTGGATAAATGTGAGGTTATCCACTTTGGTTGCAAGAACAGGAAAACAGATTATTATCTGAACGGTGGCCAATTAGGAAAAGGGGAGGTGCAACAAGACCTGGGTGTCATTGTACACCAGTCATTGAAGGTGGGCATGCAGGTGCAGCAGGCAGTGAAAAAGGCAAATGGTATGTTGGCATTCATAGCAAAAGGATTTGAGTACAGGAGCAGGAGGTTCTACTGCAGTTGTACAAGGCCTTGGTGAGACCGCACCTAGAATATTGTGTGCAGTTTTGGTCCCCTAATCTGAGGAAAAACATTCTTGCCATAGAGGGAATACAAAGAAGGTTCACCAGATTGATTCCTGGGATGGCAGGACTTTCATATGAAGAAGGACTGGATCAACTAGGCTTATACTCAATTGAATTTAGAAGATTGAGGGGGGATCTTATTGAAACGTATACAATTCTAAAGGGATTGGACAGGCTAGATGCAGGAAGATTGTTTCCGATGTTGGGCAAGTCCAGATGGAGGGGTCACATTTTAAGGATAAAGGTGAAGCCTTTTAGGACCGAGATGAGGAAAAACTTCTTCACATAGAGAGTGGTGAATCTGTGGAATTCTCTGCCACAGGAAACAGTTGAGGCCGGTTCATTGGCTATATTTAAGAGGAAGTTAGATATGGCCCTTGTGGCTAAAGGGATCAGGGGGTATGGAGAGAAAGCAGGTACAGGGATCTGAGTTGGATGATCAGCCATGATCATACTGAATGGCGGTGCAGGCTCGAAGGGCCGAATGGCCTACTCCTGCACCTATTTTCTATGTTTCTATGTAGAGACACTCGAAGCCTAATGCCAGCACATCCTTGGGTGTTAACATCAATAATGTATTTCAATGTACACTGATCCATATTACAGTAGCAGGATGAGTGTGCCATTGTTAATTACGCCTATCTCATAAACTTCCTATGATTTCTGATGCTATCTTTAGCTCTACTCCCTAATGGATTTAAAAAAATAAACCTTGGTGTACTCCAAAAGGACACATCTGTCCTCAAATATTTCATTCAATTCTTGACCTTTCTTGTAGATGAAAATGTGTTGCAGTTCAAAAAATCTCTCAAAGTACTACAAACAAACATACATTTCCGGCTGAAAGAAAAATTCACTGCACATGATAATTACGTAACCAGTATTTACAAAAAAAGCAGTAAAGGCCCACTGCATTTATGACTGCCTGTGTAAGCACAGCTCAAATGCCATTTATAATTTGCAGATGACACTACTGTTGCTGGTAAAATCTCAGATGACAATATGAAGGCATTCAAGAGTGAGACAGATTGACTAGTTGAGCAGTATTGCAGACAGAACCTCTCATTCATGTCAGCAAGCGAAAGGAATTGACTGCCAGTCTCCAGGAAGGGCAAGTCAGACAAAAACGAACCTGTCCTCACTGAGGGGTCAGTGTCATCCCAAAGGATTTGCACTGGACCCAACACATTGATGCAATTAGGAAGACACCAGCATTTCGATTTCATTAGGAGTTTGAAGAGATTTGGTATGTCAAAGATTCTTGCAAATTTCTATTGATGCACAGTGCAGAGGATTCTGACTGGTTGCAAAACAGCCTGGCACGGAGCCTCTAATACACTGGAGCACAAAAGACTGCAGAGGATTGTAGACTCAGCCAACTCCATCACAGGCACAACCCTCCCTACCATCAAGGACATCTTCAAGAGGCAGTGTCTTGAAGGTGGCATCCTTCATTAAGGACGCTCACCATCTGGTACATGGCCTCATGTTACAACTCTCAGGGTAGTGAGTGGTACAACAGCCAAGACCACGATCATGATTAGAGAAGCAGCAGTTTCCCTTCCGCCATCAGATTTCTGAACAGCCCATGAACTCTACCCCAATGTTCCATTTCTAGTGTTGCACTAGTGTCGCAAAGCAGATTTAAAATAAGACAATGATAAATAAACCAGATTCTGATTCTAAACAAACAGCAACATAGGCAAATGCTTTTAGCAATTCTTCTATAGAAATAATTATTATTTTTTGGATTATATCAAAATTTTTCTCATCATTGAAGAGTCATACATTAAAGTTTTTCTTTTAATTTCAGGCTTGAAGATTAATCTGAACATCTTACATTTTGGAATGGAAAACATTGCACAAATTGGGTCTAAGGGGCACAAGTTCTTTTTTGTATCAGTGTGGAATATTAAGATGATGGATGATCAAGGATAAAAGGTTAAAATTTCAGCTGCAAAATTTCAACTCTACAATGTTTACTCCTCCATCACAAAAGTCAGAAGTATCCCCTTGCTTAATAAGACAAATCATTCAGTGCTCTGAAAGCTGCAGTCTTCCGTCAGCTTTAAGTTAGGATTTTAATATTAATTACAGCGCCTCGTCCCTGTAATTTGGCAGATGCAAAAGGGTTTGCTTAGAAATAACTTTAAAAACATACCTTTAATTCTCAGAATGCAGATGGAACCAGCAAAGTTACTTTTCCTCCCCTAAAAATGGTTAGTTTTCTCTCCAAAACACAACAACTCTTGGTGCTCAAGTTCTAAAGATGGTGGGCAGTGAGAAACTAGCAAAAAAAAAGAGCAATATAATAACTATTCAAATATGGTACTTGACTTGCTCAGGAACTTGGGAGTGTACTTATAATTGCTAATCACACACTATATCAGCTGTATAAATACTTCCTTCAAAATGCTTGTATGTATGATTGGATGGATATGCAATTAAACTGAGGTAATGGGGTAACAAAATGGAATACCAGGGAACAAGGCTAACAAATGCCAAAATTGAAAGGCAGTCAATTAGTGTGAATATAAACTGTACCTTAGCCAACAGGAAACAGTTAAAATTCTCCAGCTGCCTGATAAACTCTTACTTTCCTCTCCACATTTGATGCCCAATTGTTAAGCCTTTTCCATTTCAACTCATTATCCTAGCAGAGTTTATATTTGAAAAAACCAGTAGTACATAATGCCCCAACAGTGTATTAACTCTAAATAAGGGACACTACAATGATGAGGGAAGAGTTGGCTAGTGGGTACTAACACAGGCTATATGGTGAGACAGTTAAGGAACAGTAGAAGACTTGAGATTTTCCAGTTAAAACCAAGAACAATGAGGGTGGAGAAAGTCACCCCACCAAACAATTACAGAAATAAAGGAAGGAATCAAATTAAAAGCTCATGTATACAAAACACCAAGAATAACAGGAATCTGGAGAATTAGAAAAACTTTAAAAGCAACAATGAACAATAAGGGAAGAAAGATTAAGTAAATAAGGACAAAGTAAAGAAATAGACAGAAAAAGATTTTACAATTATATTCAACAATTATATAACTGGGACCCATGCGAGTGCCCATGGCTACACCTTTGGTTTGGAGGAAGTGGGAGGAGCCAAAGGAGAAATTATTGAGTAAGAACTAATTCCACTAGATGGAGGAGAGTGGTGGTAGAGGGGAATTGGTTAGGTCTGGAATCCAAAAAGAAGCGAAGAGGTTTGAGACTGTCTGGGAGGGGAATGGAGGTATATAGGGACTGGACGACCATGGTGAAAATAAGGCGGTGGGGGCCAGGGAACTTAAAATCATTGAGAAAATTCAAAGCATGAGAAGTGTCACGAATATAGATGGGAAGAGATTGAACAAGGGGGGATAAGAGTGTCAAGGTATGCAATAACGAGTTCAGTGGGGCAGGAGCAAGCTGAGACAATAGGTCTACCTGGACAGGCAGGTTTGTGGATCTTGGGTAGGAGGTAGAAACGGGAAGTGTGGGGTGTGGGAACTATGAGGTTGGTGGCAGTGGATGGGAGATCCCCAGAACTGATAGGGTTGGTGATGGTATAGGAGACAGTAGCCTGGTGCTCCTTAGTGGGGTCATGATCAAGGGGTAAATAAGTACCAGAGAGTTGTCGCTGTGCCTCAGCCAGGTAGAGGTCAGTACGCCAGACAACAACAGCTCCCCACTTATCAGCAAGTTTTATAGTGAGGTTGGGATTGGTGCGGAGGGAACGGAGAGCAGAGCATTCGGAAGGAGTTAGGTTGGAATTGGAACAAGGTGTGGTTAAGTCAAGACGGTTGATGTCCCATCAGCAATTAGCAATAAAGAGATCCAGAGCAGGCAGAAGACCAGAGCAGGGTGTCCATGAAGAGGAGGAGGGTTGAAGACGGGAGAAGGGGTCATCAGTGGGGGTAGGAGATTCCTTGCCAAAGAAATAAGCTCGGAGACGGAGCCAGCGGAAGAAGAGTTCAGCGTCATGGCGTACGCAGAACTCGCTGAGGTGTGGGTGAAGGGGGACAAAGCTGAGGCCCTTACTGAGAACAGAGTGCTCTGCCTCAGAGAGTTGAAGGTCGGAGGGAATGGTAAAGACCCGGCACGGATGAGAGATGGGATCAGAGGGGGAGAGGGATGCTGGGTAGTGTCGGTGGAGAGGGAAGGGTTGGGGTGAGAGGAAGATGGAGCCTCTGAGGGCCCAGGAGCTGACGATGGGATCTGAGGGAGAGGGGATTGCAGAGTGGTGATGGGGGAAGGGGAGACGGGAATCTCAATCACAGCATGTGAAGACCCGGCCTGGAGTCACAGTCGGTGGTTGCGCAATCGCTTTGAAGCTGTCCATGGTCATTGGAACCCGTGTTGATGGTTCTGGAGTCTGGGTTTTCAATAATGCCCTGGGTTGATAGGGCAGCCAAGATCGACGGCCAGGGACAATCCATGGTCGTTGGAACACATGGTGATGGTGCTGGGAGTCTGGGTTGTGAACATGCCCAGGGTTGCTGGGGCAGCCAAGATCAACAGCCAGGCCCAGGGCCATGATACGAAGTCCATACTTTGGAGTCTGCAGATGGAAGATCTTGCAATCCTTGCAGGACGTGATAAAGTCAAAGAAACAGCGATTGCATGCATGGATCCGATAGAGGATGAAATAACAGACAGGTCCATTGCAAAAGGAGGAAAAGGTGTCCCAGAGCCGAGGAAGGGATTGTAATAGGGACGCCAGGTACCTTGATGTTTCTTTGGTTAGTAACCAGTGGTGAGCAGGGTGCCACAGAGGTCAGTGACTGCGTCCACAATTGTTCACAATGTACATTAGCAATTTGGATGAGGGGGACCAGGTGCAGCGTATTTAAGTTTGCTGATGACAAAATGTTGAGGGAACAGCAAGTTGAGCAGAGAATGCAGAGAGATGTAGATAAGTGAGTGGCCAAGGGTCACTAAGATGACAGATAAAGTGCAACATTGGCAAATGAAATGCAATCTCAATGGGCAAAATTTGTAATATATGTTGTGCAGTGGGATTTTGGAGTACTAATGCAGGAACTGCAAAAGGTTGTTTGCAGATGTAACAGGTCATCAAGAAGGCAAACAGAATGTTAACTTTCATTTCTAGAGACAATGAATTTGAGAGCATGGATGTTATGCTGCAATTGTACGGGGTACTGGTGAGACTGCAGCTGGATACTGTGTGCATTTCTGGTCTTGCTCAAGATGTGACTTTGACGTGGGGGTTAGCTCTGAAGAGAGATAAGGTCCCACAGAACTATACTTGGTGAAATTCAGAAGAATGGGAGGGGATTTTATAGAAACATTTAAAACTACAAAAGGGACAAACAAGTCTTACTTCTGTGAGCTGTACTTCAAGAACGGGGAAATTATTATAGAAGCATATTCTCACCAATGACGGATAATAATCGTTTATCTGCTTCATCTCAACGAATTATTGCATTTGTTACATTAATGGCTAGAAGATCTATATTATTGAATTGGAAAGAAATTAATCCTCCAACTGTATTTCAGTGGTTTTCTCAAACTATTTCTTGTTTGAGTTTAGAAAAGATTAGAAGTGTGGTTTTTGAACCTTCAGTTAAATTTGAAGAAACTTGGAGACCTTTTATTCAACATTTTCACATGAGTTGAATTGTCTTTTCCTAAACCTTACTTATATTATCCTTAATCGATTGGATGGAGGTTCGGAGTTATTGGCACTACTGTATATGTACTTAATATTATTCAATGGCCCATGTTGGTTAGTGTTTTTTTTTCCTCTCTTTTTTTGGGGGGTTTTTCCTTTTTTTTCTTTTTACTTCTTTGTTCATTATTGTTCTGGGTTTGAGAGGTTATATATTTTTATTATTACATATCTGAATGTCTATTTAAACTATTAATTATGTACTCTCAAACATTTTGTATTCATGTTTCATTTATGTTTGTTTAAAACTAATAAAAAGATTTAAAAAGAAAGAAAGAAGCATAATCTTCTTGGCATGGCTTTGAGGGGTAGATCATACCTTACAAGCCTGATTGAATTATCTGAGGATGTGATAAAACACATTGATGTAGGGCAGTGGATATAATGTATATGGAAGCAACACGCACACAAAATGCTGGAGGAACTCAGCAGCCCTGGCAGCATCTGTGGAAAGGAATAAACAGTCAATGTTTTGGCCAAGACCCTTCATCAGGACTGGAAAAAAAAGATGAGAAGTCAGAGTAAGGGGAAGGGAGGAAGTAGTACACAGTAGTATGTGATAGATGAAACAGGGGGTTTGAAATAAAGAGATGGGAAGTTGATTGGTGAAAGAGTTGAGCTGGAGGGGGGGAATTTTTATTTTAGGAGAGGGCAGAAAGGGAGAAGGAAGGAGACGGAAGGAGGAGGAGCACCAGAAGGAGGTGATGGGCAGGTAAGGAAAAAAAAGTGGGAAGCAGGAATGGGGAATAGTGCAATTCCCAGAAGTTCAAGAAATCAAGGTTCACACCATTAGGTTGGAGGCTACCCAGATGGAATACAAGGTATTGATCCTCCAACATAAGTAGAATGGGAATGGGAAATAGAATTGAAATGGGCGGCTACTGGGAGATCCTGCTTTTTCTGGCAGACAGGTGCTTGGCGAAGCAGTCTCCCAATCTACATCTGTTCTCACCTACATACAGGAGGTCATACAGAGAGCACCAGATACAGCTGATGACACCATCAGACTTGCAGGTGAAGTGTCGCATCACTTGGAAGGACTGTTTGGGGCCCTGAGTGGTCGTGAGGGAGGTGTAGGGGCAGGTGTAGCACCTGTTCCAGTTGCAAGGATAAATAGCAGGACAGAGAGTAGTGGGTAAGAACAAGTAGACAAGGGAGTAGAGTTGGGAGAGAAAAGATGCACTTAGCGGTGAGATCCCACTGGAGAGGATGGAAGTTACGGAGAATTATGCACTGGACATGGAGGCTAATGGGGTGATAGGTGAGGACAAGAGGAACCCTATCCCTGGAATTGCAGGAGGAATGGGTGAAGTCAGACGTGCGCAAAGTGGAAGAAATGAGAGTGAGGACTGTGTTCATGGTAGAGGAAGGAAAGCCCCTTTCTTTGGAGGAAGGTGACATCTCATGAGTTCTGGATTGAAAAGACTCATCCTGTGGGCAGATGCAATGGAACTGAGAGAAGAGGCCTCCAGCACATAATTCTCTGTAACTTCCACCATCTCCAACAGGATCCCAACACTAAGTACATATTCCCAACACCCGCCCCCCCCCAACCACCACTTTCTGCTTTCCACAGAGATCGCTCCCTTCACAACTCCCTTGTCCACTCATCCCTCTCCACTGATCTCCCTCCTGACACTTATCCTTGCAAGTGGAACAAGTGCTACACCTACCCCTACACCACCCCCCTCACTACCATTCAGGGTCTCAAACCGTCCTTCCAGGTGATGCAACACTTCACCTGTGAGTCTGTAGGAGTCATATACTGTACCTAGTGCTCCCTGGTGTGGTCTCCTGGATATCAGTCAGACCCAACGTAGGTCAGGAGACCACTTTGTCAAGTACCTACATTCCATCCGCCAGAGAAAGTGGGATCTCCCAATAGCCACCCACTTCAATTCTACTTCCTATTCCAACACTCAGTCCATGGCCTCCTCTACTGCCACGACAAGGCCACAATCAGGTTGGAAGAGCAACCTTGTATTCTGTCTGGGTATTCTCCAACCTGATGGCATGAACATAAATTTCTCAAACCTCCAGTAATGCCCCCCCTTCACTATTTGTTTACCTCTCGCCTCATCTCCTTACCTACGATCAGCTCACTCTGGTGCTCCTCCTACTTCCCTCTTCCTTTCTTCCATGGTCTTATATGCTCTCCTCTCAGATTCCCCCTCCTCCAGCCCTTTATCCCTTTCACCAACTTCCCAGCTTTTTACTTTACCCCCTCCCCATCAACTAAAACATTGTACTTCTTCCTCCCCTCCCCCCACCTTCTTACTGACTTTTCTTCATTTTTCTCCCAGTCCTGATGAAAGGCCTCACCCTGAAACATCGACTGTTTATTCCCTTCCATAGATGCTCCCTGGCCTGCTGAGTTCTTGTAGCATTTTGTGTGTGTTGCCTTGGCTTCACAGCATCCGCAGAATTTCTCATGGAGTTTGGCAAATCCATGTTTATCAATCCATGAACCTGTTTACTCAGGTTCTCTATGGGAGGCCCATTCAGAAAGTCAGGTGGTATGGGATCCAAGGACATTCAGTTACATGAATTCAGAATTGGTTTGTCCAGAGAAGGCAGAGGATGGTTAGAGATATAGCATATTCTGCCAGGATGTCCCTGATCAGTGGTTTTCTGCAGGAATCTGTTCTGGGACCCCTGATCTTTTTAATTTTTATCAACGACTTGGAGAGGAAGTGGAAGAGTGGGTTAGTAAGTCTGCATATGACACAAAGGTTGGAGGAGTTAAGGAGAGTGTAAAAGGTTATTGATGGTTATAATGGGACATTGATCCGATGCAGAACCGGGCTGAGGTGGCAAATGGAGCTCAACCCAGAGATGTGAAGTGAATACTTAGTGTGGAGAAACACATGAATCTTGGGCTCCACACACCCAGAGATCCCTCAAAGTTGCCACACAAATTGGTGGGATTGTAAGAAGATGTATGGTGTATTGGCCTTCGTTAGCTGGGGGATTGCGTTCAAGAGTCAACCAGGTAAGGTACCAGCTCTACAAAACCCTGGTTAGAACACACTTGGAACATCTTATTCAGTTCTGGTCACCACATAAGGAGGATGTGGAAGCTTTAGAAGAGCGTAGAGGAGATTTACCAGGATGTTACCTGGAATAGAGAACATGTCTTATGAAGATAGGTTGAGCAAGCTAGGGCTTTTATTTTTGGAGCAGAGGAGAATGAGGGGTTATTTGATACACATGTACAAACATGACAGAATGCCTAGCCCAAGTGGACAGCCAAGTGGCTAATGAAGGACATAATTTTAGGGTGATTGAAGGAAAGTATAGGTGGAATGCCAGAGTTAAGTTTGTTTTTAATACACAGTAATAGGTACTGGACATGCTGCCAGGGATGGTGGCAGAGGTGGAAAAAATTAGGAGCATTTTAAAGACACTTAGATAGGCACAGGGATGAGAGAAAACTGAAGGCTATGTGGGAAAGGAGTATTAGATTGATTTTGGATTAAGTTAAAAGATGAGCAGAACATTATGAGCCGAAGAGCCTGCACTGTGCTGTAATGTTCTAAGTTCAAAGAAATAAGCAGTAAAGTTTTTTACTGGTAGATTAGATAAGAAAAAGGGAACACCGCCTCAAGATTTGGGAGTGGGGGGGGGGGGGGGAATAAATTTAAGATGGAGATGAGGACTATCTATCCAGGAATGAGGATAGTGAATTTGTGAAATTCACTGTCTAGTGAAGCAATAAAGACCTCATTAAATAAATTTAAGACATATTTTTGCGAAGTATGGGAATTAAGAGTTATTGGGGGGGGGGGGGGGGGCCGAACACAGGTAGGTGGAGCTGAGTTCACAGCCAAATCAGCTATGACCTTACTGAATGGTAGACATGCTCAATAAGCCAGATGGCCTACTCCTAATCTCTCTCATGCTCTTATGATTTTTCATTAACAAGACAGCAAGTAAAACTACTTTGTTGAAATGTCCATGAGAATGAAATATAAATGTGTTACAACATTAAAGCCCGAAGTAAAACACACTTTCCCTGGATTATTTAGCTTACTTTGGAGGTGAATTTTGAATTTCTTGCATTTCTCAAACTCTGGGCCCTATACCTCTTGTGCCCTTCTAACTCTCCACTTTTGACAGCTGCGGAAGTTGAATTCTGTGGGCCTTTTATTTAATTCAGTGAGAAGAATGCATCAATGTTATAATTCAATTTGACAACAATAGAATTGCTTGTCAGCTATATAACAAAATCTTTAGTCACTTCTCCAGTATTATTTCGGGAAGGATATCCTTGTGTGGTTTCAATCCCAGCACATAGGTCTGGCCCTCAATTTCTCCCCTGAAATGGCTGACTAAACCATTCGCTTCTAGCAAGCCACCACGAAAATAATAAAACTAGACAGAACTTCTAGAATCTAGTACTAATCGCAACAAAAAATACACAAAGCCAAAAGACAGAACTTGGGTCTCAGCCCAAAACGTTGACCGTACTTTATTTTCCCCCATAGATGCTGCCTGGCCTGCTGAGTTCCTTCAGTATTTTGTGTGTGTTTCTTGGATTTCCAGCATCTGTAGATTTTCAATTGTTTAGGAACTTAGCAAGTCAAGTTAAGAGACTGCTTCAAAACTGAAGCAGTAAATATTTCCAATATTCAACGGAGTGAAGAGATGTGCAATACAGACTAGTAGGGGATTGATCATGCCAGTTTAAGGAAGGGATAATGTGCAAATAGGACTAGGTTTTTTTTGGTGGGGGTGGTGGGAAATGGGGAGAAAGGTTTAGACAGAAGCTGGTAAAGGATAGGCGGACCCAGTTAGGGATGATGGGCAAATGGAACCAGGTGAGCGAGGGTAAATGTCAGTGAGATGAGCACCAGGAAGTGTGGGATATTTGAAATGAGAACATTCCTTGTTCATACCTTGGGATTTATAAGCTACCCAAACAGAATTTGAAATGATGTTGTTCTTCTAATGTGCCCATATTAAATGACCTACTGCCAAGTTACACAGAATTACTCGTTCGAGACAATTACCCAGGGGTGGTGGAGGAAGTGTTTGGGACATCCCAGTAGTCAGAGTACATTTACTGACAGTCTAGCTAGACAATGCCATAGAGCCAATTCAGTCTGCACCAACTCTTAAGAATAATTCAATCCAGCCAATTCCCCTCTTTCGATGGTAGCCATACACAATTCTGTCCCACATGAGCACCACTTTGTCCAAGTTCTTTTGTCACTTATCACCAAGTGATGATTCACAGGAAGGAATTAATCAATCTGTGCAAAGAAACAGATACATCTGGCAGAAACCCAAGAAGAAAATGCAAACTCTAGACAGCAGACAGGATTGATCTTGGGTCCTTGGTGCCAAAAGGCCTTCTTCAGCAATAGTCAGTACCAAATATCAAATGTCATCCATTTCAGAAGGATTAAGGTCAGCCACATCAAAAGAAATCGAACTGTAATTCAAGGAATTAGAATTTTCAAAATCATACATCTAGAAATGTTTTAGAGCCAAGTTCCTGCAATTGCATATTACAAGTCATGTTACAGAGAAAGGCAATGACAGCTCAGAGGGGTGCTGCCTCTATCAGCTGAGAGAAGGGAAGAGTCATACTAGAATCCAGCTCGTTACCCACAAAATGCAGAAAATGTAATCTGCTGACCAAAGGGGGCAGGAAGAGGTTCTTTTGAAGATGTCTCAAGATTCTGGGCTTTCCTGCCGTCTTTCACTGGCATGATTGGTGAAAGCTCTTGGTAGATGGAATCACATGCTACAAGTAGCAATGGTCCTTCATAGCTTTGCTCTTAGATAGAGTAGCAAGGCTGGCTACTGGACAATGGCTGGGAGAACCGAGGGCAAACAGCGGCTAGACTTGGGCAGGAATCAGGAAGGCAAACAGAGTTGGTATTGGTTTATTACTGTTACAGTGAAAAGCTCAACTTGCATCCCATTTATGTATATCAAATCATTGCAGTGCATTGAGCTATTCTATGGTAAAACAATAACAATGCAGAATAAAGTGCAGAAGTTATCAAAAAAGTGTCATGCAAATAAATAATAAAGCCAAAGATCAAAATGAGGTAGATTGTGAGGCCAACAGTTCATCTTATTGTACAAGAAGCCCATTCAGGAGTCCAATAACTGCTGGATAGAAGTTATCCTTCAACCTGGTGGTACAGTACTTGCTTTCAGTCTTTTATACCTTCTGCCTGATGAGAGAGGGGAAGAGAAAACATCCACTGTAATGGGTCTTTGATTAAGCTGACTGCTTTACTGAGGCAGCAAGTACAGACAGAGTGTATAGAAGGAAAGGTGGTTTCTGTGATGTGCAGCACTGCATCCACAAGTCCATGTCATGTTGGTGAGATTAGAAGGAAGATTAGAAGATATAACTTTAAATACTTCTAACCTACAGGTTTTAGTTTTTACCTCTCTTTTAGCAAGAAGAGCAAACTTGCTTAAATGGAAGGAGTCTACCCCTCCTACACATCTTCAATGGCTACATGATATTATGTCTTATTTAAATTTAGAAAAGATCCGCTGCTCAGTCTTAAATTCGAAACAATCTTTTTATGATATTTGGGGACCTTTCCTAAATTACTTTTCCAATTTATAAAGTTTAACAGTGCACAGACTTATGTATATTTTTATCTTCTCTTCTTAAGTGAATATGTCTTTTTTTTTCTAATTATCCATTGTCATCCATCAGTTTTTTTTCTTTGGTAGTTGGTAGGGGGTTGACTTTTTTAAATAAATTAAAATTTTCTTTTATGATGTATGACTTATCTTTAAATTTTTGATTACAGAGTGGTATACCTTTATGCGTTATGCTATAACATTTTGATCAATTTGATTGCAATACATGAATGTACACAAGTTATGTTGATATGTATCTATATGTTGCACTCTGTAAATCTTGTTTTATTTTCTCCTAAATAAAAATATTGTAAAAAGAAAGAAGAAAGGAACATGTATAAGAAGTTTGATCTGCCAGGAAAATATAGCACAGGAATAGGCTGTTCAGCCCACACTGTGTCTAACCATGATGCCAAACCAAACTAATCCCATCTGCCTGCATGTGGACTATATCCCTCCATTCCCTGCCTTCATATCTGTTTAAATGCCTCTAAAGTATTGCTATTGTATCTGCTTCCCCTCGTAGTGCTTCAGGCACCTAATGCTCTCTGTACCATAAAAACTTGGCATGGCTTAAACCTTGACTAGCTAGAGGAAACCATCTAGGTCATCATGGACAAGTTGAAACAAAGGACCCATTTCCATGTTGAATAACTGTATGATTCAAAACTGCAAGCAAAGTAATAACTCAGATGAAAATGGCTGACTTCGCATACTGAAACTGTCTCTTTTAGCTCCAGATTCTCCAGCTTGGGAACAATGAAAAAGCATCTACCTTGTTGACCCCCATCAGAACACTTTTAGAAAAACGATCAACCAAAATGTAAAAGACAACAGTCTTAAACAATATCACAAGAATAAACTATTGCTGCCCGAGTCAATTTTTGGAATCATCACCTTCTAAATAACTGGGCCATCAATTAATTGGTCAAAAGTTTATTTGGGACAACTCAAAAGTACAAAAACTAAGAAAATACCCAGGATTCCTTTCATTTATTTGGGACACTATGCCACTTAATTGGGATAAGAAACTGCTGCCCAACAGTTTCTAACTTGCACCAGATGCATATACCTATGTGGTTGTTAGACACTATACTGTGCTTAGAGTGAACAGTTTTTAAAATAGCACCAGTTCTGAGTGTTCAAAAAAAGTGATTTTTGTCACTGATAGTTGGCAAAAAATAAGCAATTTAGAACTGTATTGCTCACTGTAATTTCAAGCATGGCAGAAATGGCCTGGAATGAAAATGAAATGATTTCACTACTCCCAGTTAGAAACTATGAAGAAATTAGGATAAACGGTGTTGGCCCGAAAGGTCAACTGTTTACTCTTTTCCATTGATGCTGCCTGGCCTGCAGAGTTCCTCCAGCATTGTGTGTTGTATTGCTTTGGATTTCCAGCATCTGCAGATTTTCTTGTATAAGGAGACAATACAGTTTCATAGTACTGCAGAGGTATTTGTTTTGTATTTCATGTAAATACATGATTTGATACACAATTTAAGAGATATATAAAAATTCCAACTACCATTTAACTATTTCCATGAAACTTCAACTAATTGGGACACGCATTTAATAGGGCTAAAATGTACTAGTCCCATTGTGTCTCAATTAACCAGAATCCAGTTAATAATTAATGACCATTCTTCCATTCTGAGGAAACCTGAAACTTGAATCTATTTCCCATTTAAGCTATGGTGATATTTCCAAGATGCTCTCCATTCCAGCTCACCCCTATCCATGTTTCCATTAACATTATATCAGAGAACCAAGTAACAGCAGCTTGCTTACTTCTAAAGTTAGAAATCCATTGTTACAGTATATGTAATATTATGAAGTTAGCATCTCATAGGCTGCTTGTGACCCTGGCTATTTTTTGTAAGGGTCATAGAAGTTGAGCTTGAGAAAAAGAGTATAAACACACAAATGCTTTCTCATAAGATAAACTGAGCAGGTATGCAATCCGTGCTTAACTTCGGTTTTGCTTAGAGTAACTTGTATCATTGCTTGATTAATTGCTGTGAGAAACCCATTTTGCGCCTTGTATTCCTTCTGGCCCTGCAAGATAAGCATAAACAAGAGTGGCTATTTTCAAGGGCAGGAGGCTTTGGATATGCTTGCCTGTTCTTGTCTGTATCCAGACATAGTAGCAATTAAAACTGTTAAACTAACAATTTATGACTGATAACATTAACAATACTCATCTGTACAGAAACTAAGGGGGTAAACCCACATGTATCTGTGTACATGACTGCATTATATAAAAAGAACTGTATTTGCTTCAGGAGGGAGAGACCCTCGAAGCAGCCTCCGAGAGAGAGTGCTTAAGGAGGGTTCTCGCGAGTAACTTGCTAATAAAGAGTTAAAGTTACTTTCACCGTGGTACATGGTGTCTTTGCATCGGGTACATCAAAAGAAATTTACAACATATAGAAATCCATTGTTTGCTCCATATATGTGCTTGCTTCTTCAAAAAGCTATCCAACCAGTCATCTTTCCCTGTCTGTACATTAGTGGCCACTAAAATGCACCTCCTTTCAACTCATCGTGCCTTTTGAGTTTCAAACAGCTTTTGATTCCTACTTTCAAGAACAGATTTCCTATAACTTGCAGTATAGGCTATCCCCAAGATAACGAATGTTATGTTTTTACAGACATCCAGATATTTCTACATAAGTCAACTTTGTTCCCAAGTCAATCAGCTAAGATATAAAATTACTAAATACAGCAAACATACCTCCACAGAATTGTAATGAATGCCATTGTAATATTAAGTTAGCATCTCTTAGGCCGCTTGTGACCCTGGCTATTTTTTTTAAAAAGGTCATATCAGCTATTAGCTTGAGAAAAAGAGTATAAATGCACAAATGCTTTCCCATAAGATAAGCTGAGCAGGTGACGGCAGCCTTGCTGTGGGGAAACATATCACACCTTGTGTTTCTTATGGCACCTATAAGATAAGCAATTAGAGGGAGTGACTACTTCCAAGGGCAGCAGACTTTGGATGGTGGACTTGTGCATGTCTGTATCCAAGAGAGAGTGCTGAAGGAGGGTTCTCTCGAGTAACTTGCTAATAAAGTTAAAGTTACTTTCACCATAGTACGTGGTGTCTTTGCATCAGGCAGATTGAAAGAAGTTTATAACACCATGATAAGGGCCAATTCACATGAAGTTTTATATACTGTATTCCACTGCCAAAAAGGTGCTGAACCAGGATGTCCTACCCTCAGCTGGTTTTGATGGTTCTGAATTGTCAATTAATTTTAAACCACACACTCTGGTTCCTGAAGATCCTTTTTCATTCTACATTATTTTGATTCTCTGGCCTCAAGAACCTCAGCTTCTCTAGCTTTTACAGATTATTTTTCCTGAAGTTTATACCCTTGGGTTGTTTTGAATGTATTATTTATAATTGCCACAGTATCATTTTCTGTAAAAATGAATGTATGATAAATTGTACCAAGCCAGGTATATCTGGTTCCTAACCAAAAAAAAAACCCACAGGCAGTGCAATCAGTACAGCCAAGAATTCAGTCTTCTGAAGCAAAAAAACAAAAAAATTTCTCTCAAGAGAAATAGATAATTAGCCACAGTTTAGGGTTGTTGAACATCATGGGGCCACTTGACAGACATGAAGCCTTTTCTAAAACATTTTTATGTTTTAACTCTCAAAATAAAGCTCGCAAATGCTATTCAGTCTTTGAAAGAATCTAACTAAATTTGAAATGCATGTCTAAAAAGTGGCTTTCACTTAACTAATCTGTACAGAGCTGATGTGACCTTTAATTGTGGACACATGATGATCACCAAATTATTCAGCATTAACAAACTTCCTGACATCCTGGTTTTGGATTGGGGAGTGGTAGTGGGGGGGGGGGGGGGGGGAGGAAGAGAAGAGAGGAGATTACTCAAGTAGAAATCAAAATGCCACAAAAGCCTTTCCACCACATATATGGCCTAATTAGGAACACAAAGGAATATTCTCCATTGGATTGAAAAGTTAAAGTACTAAAATGAAGACTAAAGCAATCGTTGCATGCTAACGGTAATATAAATAACACCAAAAAAAATTTCTATGAAGTTCCATATACCAAAAAGCAATTTTCTTCCACATTTATACTGAATACATGTTTCCCTAGCTATAAATACATTGCAACATAGAATATTAATTCCATACAGCTAATGGGGGGGGGGGGGGGTGTATTCAGCCTACAGTATGTTTATTTGTCAGTGCTTCCCAGACTAATTACTAATTTCAACTTCCAGCACTGTTTGGATCAAATAAGTTAGCAGCAAGTCAGCAAAACAGCCCCAAAAGAAACTTTATGAATTATGTATTATGAAGTACATACTGCACCAAATACAGGAGCCACATCATGTATTTATTCAGTATCAGGGAAAAAGAATTTAAGGCTCCAATTAGTAACAAGACAACATTAGCAACAAATCAAATTAATACACCAAATTTATTTAATACAGCCCACCTTTATGCTTCCCGAAGTAAATTGCTAAACTATCCAAAAGAGATCATAAACATGTTAGAACTTTATGTCCAAGTAGTGCAACAAATCAAGTTCACCTCCTCTGCTCTTTAGGTAATAAAGGAAATTCATTGTTCCGATGAAAGGTTGAAGAAAATGTTCTTAAAAAAATGCATTTGACTGTTGCCAATGCGATATTTTATCATTCATATCATTTAAAATATATAAAACAGTTTAGTGCTACTGGGGGAAGTGCACCTAGTCACTTCAGGAATCCAGGTTGAATTCTGATCTTGAGTGGTTTGTGGATCATCCTTGTATACAAGTTTCCCCCAAGTACTCCAGTTTCCTTCTTTGTCTCCAAAAACAATGTTGGTTGTTAGGTTAGTTAGATCCTGACACAGAAACAACAATGCCCAGAACATAAAAGTGGTGGATAACGCCTCGACCATCTATGGCAGAGCCCTACCCAGCACTGAGTACACCTACAAGGAGCGCTGCCAGAAGAAAGATGCATCCATCAAGAACCCCCAACATCCAGGCCATGCACCCTTCTCACTACTACTATTGGTAGGGTAGGAGGTACAGGAGTCTTGGCTGCCTCACCACCAGGTTCAGGAAGTTACAGTTCTTCAACCATCAGGCTGCTGAGCCAACATGGATAACTTCACTCACCTTAACTCTGAACTGATTCCACAATCTACAGTTGTTGAAATTATTTACTTATTCTTAATCTTTTGTATTTACAGTCTTTTTTGCACATTGGTTGCTTGTCAGTCTGTTGTGTCATTTTTCATTGATTCTACTGTGAATACTTGCAAGAAAATGAATCTCAGAGTAGTACTTGGTGACACATACTCTAAGTACTTTGGACTCAGTCTCCTGCAATCCAAGGAGTAAAGACCCAAACTTGCTAACCTCTCCCCATAATTGGCCTTCAGGATTTTTGCACTCTTTCCAGTTTAATCACATCTTTCCTATAATAAGGTGACCAAAACCAAACATAATATTCCAAAAGTAGCTTCAACAACACCTTGTACAACTGCAAAATAACCTGCCAATTTCTATACTCAAGTGCCCTGACTGATGAAGGCCAGCATGCTAAAAGCCTTCTTCACTGCTTTATCTGTCTGTGACTCCATTTTTGGGGAACTATATACTTATAAACCAAGGTCCCTCTGTTTCACAACAATATCCAAGGCCTTTCCAATTAATTTAAAAATCTTATCTTTATTTGTCCTCCTAAAATGCAACGCTTTGCACTTAACCAAATTAAACTCCATTGTCATATCTTAACCAGAAAGCAGAGTCAGAGTAATCCAGCATGGAAACAGGTCCTTCATGGCCAACCATTGCCAACCTCCCTGCTGGTCCCAGTTGCCTGTACTCAGCCCATAATCCTCTAAGCCTTTCCCTTTGGGTAACCTATTCAATCCTCTAAGCCTTTCCCTTTGGGTAACCTCTTAAGTGTTACAATTGTACCAGATGATTAAGATCCTACGTAAATTCTTGACACTACCCTTCAATGTCAATGACACCATCTATTTGTGTCATTTGTAAACATTATCTATATTCTTAATCACTAATATACATTACAAATTACAGTGGTCCCAGTACCAACTTGAGATACACAATTAGTCATATGCTTCTAGTCTATGAAACATCCTTCCAACCAATTTTGTATCCAATCTCATGTTCTAGAGCAGCCTACCATGCAGAACCTTATCAAAAAGATTTATTGAAACCACACTATATCCACTACCCACACCTTGTCAACCTTCCTTATTTCATCAAAAAGAAAAGCAAATTTGTAAGCCAAATCTCCCAAATGAAATCTTTCAGGCCAGCCCAAATTACCCTTTCTGTCCAAATGCAACTGCTGCTCATTTCTCAGAATGCTTTCCATCCACTAACCTGCCTCAGATGTTATGCTAACCAGATCTTTCCTTGCAGCCCTTTTTCAGTAAAGGCAGAATATTTGCTGTCCTCCAGTCTTTCAGCACCTCGCCAGAGGATGGCAATGTTGCAAGTGAGTGCTCCTACCATTTCATCTACAGCTTCCCATTTTGTTCTTTGATAGACCTTGTCTTGAACTGGAGATAGGCTACGCTCACAGATCTTACCACTTACAACACCTCTTCTCCTCTATTTATTTACTTAGCAGTGCAGCACAGAGTATGCCCTCCTGGCCTTTGAACCACATCACCCAGCAAGCCAAATTAACCCTAATCTAATCACAAGACAATTTACAATGACCAATTCGCCTACCCAGTTACTCCATTGGACTGTGGAAGGAAATCAGAGCACCTGGGGAAAAACCACACGTTCCACAGGAAGAATGTACAGAGACTCCTTACAGAATGATGCTGGAAATGAAATCCAAACTCTGGAATGCCCCAAGCTGTAATTCTAACCACTACAGTAAATTGTTTGCCACTGTAATATGTATTGCTCCCAATTCTTAACCTCTTTCTCTATGGCAGGGGTTCCCTTTTTTTTTAAAAAAAACATCATGGATCAATACTATTAAGCAATGGGTCTCTGGACCCCATGTTGGGAACCCAACTCTATGACAAAAGCAGAAGAGAAATAATCATTGACATCTGCAGTGACAACGTACAAAGAATTCTGTCTTGGTCTTTGAGGGCCCTATTCACTCTCTAGTCACCTTTTCCCTAATAGATGAAAAGTCTCAAGATGTCCTTTAATTTTCTCTGCTATAGTCATCTCATGCCCCTCTTGGACTTCCAAATTTCCTGGAGTACAATTGAGCATCCTCTGTATTTCCACTACTTCGAATCCCTTGAACTTCAATGTTAATAAGTTCCCAAGTCATTTCTGCAGCTAAGAATATTCACCTGTGAACTTCAGCACTCAAAAATAAAAGGGAACTAGAACCAATTTCAAAAGATCTAGGATTAATGGGTTAAACAAGAATTTCAGGATGTATATTGCATACATTTCTGACATTAAATGTACCTATTGTACATCTTAAAAATAAACACAAAACCAGGCAGAGATTCATAAAAATGTAAAAAGTTGGCAGTAAACAGATTACAGAAATAAAATGGAAATGAGGAAAAATAATTTCAGGAGGAAATGAAAAGCTAGGCACAAGAAATTCTGCAGATTCTGGAAATCCAAAGCAACATACACAAAATGCTGGAGAACACAACAGGTCAGACAACAGCCATGGAAATTAGTAAACAGTTGACGTTTCAGCCAAGACCATTCTTTTGGTCTCAGGGAATCCCTGGGTAAAAATCATTATATCTAGAGCTCACAGTATGTTAGTGTGATCAGTAAGCTTTAGATATGATAATCCAAAAATAATTACCAATGCTCTTTTCAGTAGAGAATAAAGTTTTAGCCATCCTTTCTGGGGGGGAAAAAAAAAGTATTTCAGTTAGCTTACCTTTTTTGAAATTAATCTTTCTTTCCCTTTCATAAATTTTAAAAACTCTTGAGGTAAACATAATAAATTTCTGTTAAACAACTGCCTTAAGCCAAAAATGGGATGTAATTTTTCTAAAGGTCGGCTCTGTAGATTTAATTTAAAGATTGTAAATTGATTTTAATTAATGCTATTTACAACATGAAATTTACTGACAATGTTGAATAGCAAAGTAACTAAAAGTCATAAGCCATAGCAATACAGTTGCCAACAGTTCCTCCAAGGCAGACCTTCTGTTTCCAGATATGGAGACAAAACATTAAAAACATCTTGGCCTTTGATTGTTTCAGGCAACTCTTTGCAACAGAAATAAGTTTTCTTGAATCTCACCATCACTTACAAATCTTACAAATGCTACATGATATTTTTGGTGAAATCTGTTGACTCATCAACCTGGATAGAGAAGCTACTGCTTTTCCAGTTTATCACACAAGACCTCTTCAGCATCATGTGACATATCATCAATACATCAACTTATCATACCGTTTGGAGTGAAACCGTTACAGTTTCTTGTACTGAATCTTGTCCTAACATTTTACCCACTCTAATTTTACATGCTGGCATTATTAGGTTCTCACCAACTGTATGACTTTTCCTTTTTTGAGTAATAAGTTCCGCTACTAAATAACTTCCTGACCCTCTTTACTGACTGTAACTTTGTTAACAAAAGCTTTACTGTTTATTTTGAAATGTCAATAGCCATTTAAAATCTGTGATTTGTCGTTAAGTGTCTTTTCAATTTTGCTAGAGCCTTTGCTGCATTTGTAAGTTATTTGCCATGGACTAGGACAACTTGGATCACCAGTCCATTGATTAGTAGCTTCCATTGCAAAGACAGACTTCTTTTGTGTCAGTTATTGCACTAGTGCAGTGAAATGACTCAGAAGATTGTGTCATCAGACACTGGACCATCAGACATGTTTGTAAAACACAGGGGTTAATAAAAAAAAAGAACTGCATAATAAATAACTAAACGAGAGAGAGAAGGTGCAGAACCTACACTGAACTACACTGAGGCATCCCCAAGTAAGCAGGTACAGTTGCAAAAAGTGGCTGAGAGTGAAGAAGCTGAAACTGAGATAAGATCTCCAGATAGGCTGGCATATGATGCATCTGGCAAACACAATGGTGAGATATGAGACATTTAAAAATGGCTTAAGGTTCTATAATCAAGAAATTAATTTAAATGCAATATTATTAATAATGGATTGCTAAGTTCTAAAGGCTCACTAAGACATGAGGACATGACTATTTTTGGTGGGATGGGTGGGGGGGAAAGAGAATGTAATACCCTGGTTAAGAATATGTTTTATTGTATTACAACTGTTATGCTGTTAGGTATTTTATTTTTTTAGCTTCACAGTTCAGTGTTTTGGTTTCCACTAAGATAAAGATAAGACAGTTGGTGGCGTAGTGGCATTAGCACCTGACTTCAGAGCAAAGGTTCCTGAGTTTGAATCTGGCTGGCTCCAAAAAACCAAAAAGATTGGTGAAAAAAGCTTGTCATGACAGCACCCCAACGACTCCACCAGGAGTTGAGGGTGCACATACAGAAACAAGATAAAGAGTCATTTGATCAACTTAGGAATGCAGTGTCAGTCAATCGGGATTGTCTTGCTAACATTCTGTCCAGTGGGATACCACAGAACATTGAAGAAAAGATTGGCAGCATCCAATTGCCAGGAGAAGGAGGTGAAAATAGCAAAGAGAAGATGCTTGCAGAACACTGCCCAAAGGAGAGGAACTGCCGTAAGAAATGTTTTGTGTAGGTGAATGGTTCCAAAGAGGAAATGCCAATACGAGTCAACCAGTCCATTCATAAAGGTCGAGGGAAGTTCGAACTGTGGCTGGTGTCTTTCAGGCAGAACTTGGTTCAGTGCCACGAGTAATTACAGTGAAGTGTCTGACTACACAGCAATGAGGTCCAATGTTTATGTGCACATTACAGACTGGTTTGACTGTGATGAGTCCTTTTTCTGTTAACTGTCTGTTAAAGTTCAAATATCTGTAAATAAACTTCCACTTTAATTTTATGCTGGTGTAAATTCTTATTTCCTGGCAAACAATAACTTTACATGTGCAGTGTTTATACAGCATTCACATAATTTTTGTTCCTTCTATGGAACATTCCAACTTTCCTGTTTGGTTGAACCTGAAGCATACCAACCCGAGACATGTATTGCTTATTGAAGATGGCCATCTCACTGTTACCCATGCAATGCTAAATCACATGGCTGTTAGCTGGAAATAGCTAATTTATTACAAACCACGATGAGGAGGTTACATGTGGTTAACTAGAAAAGCAAATTTGCTGATAAAACCAAGACTGGGGGTGTTGTGGACAGTAAGGAAGGCTACCCTGGCTTACAGCGGGATCTGGACAAATGGAATTTAATGCAGACAAGTGAGAGGTGTTGCACTTCGGTAGGACAAACTGTGTCTTACACAGTGAATGGTAGGGCACTGATGAGTGCAGCAGAACAAAGGGATCTGGGAATAGAGGTCCAAAATTCATTGTAGGTATGTCACAGGTAGGTAGGGTTGTAAAGAAAGCATTTGGCATACTAATCTTCATGAATGTAAATATAGAGTACAGGACATGGGGTATTATGTTGAAGTTGTACAACACGTGGGTAAGGCCTAATTTGAAGTATCGTGTGCAGTTTTGGTCACCTACCTACATGAACAATGTAAATAAGGTTGAAGGAGTACAGAGAAAATTTAGAAGGAAGTTGCCAGGTATGGCGGACCCGAGTTACAAGCAAAGACTAAACAGGCTAGGATTTTATTCCTTGGAATGTAGAAGATTGCGTGGAGATTTGATAAGGGTATACAAAATGAGATGTAGAGAGGGTAATTGCAAGCAAACTTTTCCCACTGAGGTTGGATGGGGCGACAACCAGAGGACATGGGTTAAGGGCGAAAGGTGAAAAGTTTAAGAGGAATACGAGGGGAAACTTCTTCACTCAGAGGGTCTCAAGAGTGTGGAATGAGCTGCCAGGAAAAGTGGTGCATATGAGCTTGATTCCAGTGCTTAAGTTTGGATAGGTACATAGATGGTAGGGATATAGAGGCCTACTCTCTTGGTGCAGGTCAATAGAAGTAGGCAATTTAAATAGTTCGGCACATGCTAGATGGGCCAAATGGCCTGTTTCTGTGTTGTACTTTTCTCTATTAACTTGAAAATTAAGAGCAGCAAAAATCACTGGAACACCACCACTTTGACATTGCTTTTAAATTACACAAGACCACATCTTGGAAAAGTATATCTACTTCAATGTCACTGGGTCAAAATCCCAGAAATCCTTCCACAACAGCACTATGGCTACTTCATACTGAGGACTGAATCAGATCAAGGCAGGAGTTCACTCCCACCATCTCAAAGTCAATGATGGATGGGCAATTAAATGTTGGATTGGCCTGCAAAGCCCATATTCCTTGAATGAATTAATAAACAAGGCTTTCCAAAGCAAGTTCAAACCACAACATACAAAATCCATAATCAGCATTGTCATAAATTAACAGGTTCCAATCAATATTACCGATATTCCAGCTATTTACCAACAAGGTAAATGCTTTAATGTTCTTTTGCCAGTCCTCTTGAACCTCACATTTAGATAAGGTTCTGAATACAGCATTCTGAATGGTTGTATTACCATCTGGTACAGAGGCACCAATGCACAAGATTGGAAAAGAGACAGAAGGATGTAAACTCAGCCAGCTCCATCGGGGGCACTAGCCACCCCGCCACCAAAAACATCTTCAAAAAGTAATGCCTCAAAGCAACATCCATCATTAAGGACCTCTCTTCTCATTGCTACCATCAGCAGCCTGAAGATCTACACTCAACATTTTAGTTACAGCTTCTTCCCCTGTGCCATCAGATTTATGAATGAACCATGAAAACAACACTTTTTGCAGAATTTTTAAAAAATATTTCCTTTGTAACTTGGTGACTTTAATGTATTGTACTGCTGCCACAAAACAAATTTCACAACATACTATGTCAATAATAATAATAATAAACCAGATTACAATATTTCAACCAATCTGTTTGCTTTTATACATCTCCACAATAATGTATTAATTCAATTTAGTTATGCTCCTTCTGGAGAGTGCTGAATTGAAAAACATTAATCATCAATTCCTGGTCTTCTAGTCTGTTAGGTTCACAACTCAGCAAAAGACTGAAACGTTATAGATGGCAGCCAAATTACCTGTCGTAATTTAGACCATTAATAAATAGCTCTGAATATAGGCAAGTTGTTTCTAAATTTGAAAAAAAATGAAACAGAAGGGCACAAAACATAGCCAAGTACCATGTAACAAGCAGATGCATTGAAATAGCAGAAATGTAAGAGCACAACACTTTGTGTATTAAGATTAAATCCTTCAAATAGTGATGGGGAATATTAGGAAACACCACATCCTTTGGAGACAATGTAAACAACTGCCAGCTGGGAAGCTGAGGGGGTGACAGCGGGCAGAGTAGGAGGAGAGATCAACTGGGGACAGGAAAAAGTAACAGACAGACATACTTTATTGATCCCGAGGGAAATTGGGTTTCATTACAGCCGCACCAAGAATAGTGAAATATAGCAATATAAAACCATAAATAATTAAATAATAAGTTAATCATGCCAAGTGGAAGTAAGTCCAGGACCAGCCTATTGGCTCAGGGTGTCTGACACTCCCAGGGAGGAGTTGTAAAGTTGATGGCCACAGACAGGAATGACTTCCTATGACAATCAGAGTTACATCTCAGAGGAATGAGTCTCTGGCTGAATGTACTCCTGTGCCTAACCAATACATTATGAAGTGAATGGGAGTCATTGTCCAAGATGGCATGCAACTTGGACAGCATCCTCTTTTCAGACCCACTGTCAGAAAGTCCAGTTCCACCCCCACAACATCACTGGCCTTACGAATGAGTTTGTTGATTCTGTTGGTGTCTGCTACCCTCAGCCTGCTGCCCCAGCACACAACAGCAAACATGATAGCACTGACCACCACAGACTCGTAAAACATCCTCAGCATCATCTGGTCCAAAAGTCCAATTGCAATAATGAGCAGAAAATTGAGACTGACTGTTTAATGGACTACTGAAAGAATTCTAAACTTTTAAATGTGCTAACTTTCAGTTAGGCTGTCAAAATGAGGTTCAGTTTGCTCCAAGGAAAATATAAAGTTACGCCAGGGCTTTACTTCAAAGCAAAGTAGATAATATATCCAATAACATATCCAGTGATGTGTCCAACATTTATAAAATAAAAATATTATCATTCTATAAATATTGCTATCGCAGGAGCATACTGTCTGCCAATTACAATGGCAACATTTCTCTATTACAATGGCAACCATAATTCAACTTGTATCACTGGTTTGCAAGATTTAGGGATGTTCTTAGAAGACTAAGCTTTAAATTCTTAAAAGATGTTGAACCTACTGTACAAAACCCAACACCAGTAGTACTTACAGCATTTAACCAGTGTTAAATGAACAGAATAAGTTGAAGAATGCACAACAGTTAATGCATTTAAATGATTTGATCCTTTTTGCTAGTGTGGTAGAGTTTTGGATTGCAGGTTTTAGACAACTTGGCCAGGGTCATGTTAGAATAGAAGTAGCAAAGGCATGCTTGAGGGTTTTCAAGCACAAGAAAAGGTCAGGACTGTTCAATTGGAAATATTATTATCCAAGCATCTGATCTAAACCTCACCATGACATCTAACATAATATCAAGATTCAATTAGTTCAGTTCATCAGAAATGTCAGGTTATCGTCAGAACCAAATCATCATAACTGCTGATATTAATTTACAGTATCCATGATCCAAGCATCTGATTCTCTTGTTTAAAAAAAATGCAACTGGCTCTACTAATCACCGGGACAAGTATTATTTATAAAGTGGAACACATCTGTCCAGAAGTCTTGAACACATATAGCTAGGGTGCCTGAGATTTCTGTATACTACTGTGGTAAATTTTATGTATTGCACTATACTGCTACTGCAAAATAAACAAATTTCATAACAGAAGTGAATGACAATTCTGATACGGGTCTCTATTGTGGTCTGAGAGTGGGAAGAGAAAGGGGAATCTTAATTGGGATAAGGGGAAGGGAGAGGGAAGAGAGTGGAGAGCACCAAAGAAACATTCTATAATGATCAAAAAAAAATAATTGTTTGGAATCAAATGACCTTGCCCGGTGTCTCAGGGTGAGGTGTGTCTGCACCCACACCACTTGCCACAGCTTCTCTGCCACCTGTCTCTCACCCCTCCTGCGGAGCTCTACATACACATCTAGAGAGCACGCTAGGGTGCTTCAGACCATTGCACAGTACTGTACATCCTACTCAAAAACAAAATTATCATGCTGAAAAGTTGGTCCTTAATCAGGCTGAGAGCATTTTAAATATAAATTTGCAAAAACATACAAGATGTAAACAAATTCAGTACTTACAGTTGCATCTTAAGTGTCACTAGCTGTGACATAACCATGGATAAAATTACTTGCACTCTTAAAATGTTAGCATTCATAAGTTTTATTTGAAACTGCATAAAAGATGTGATGGGGATGAAAACAAAGATTGCAATACAACTTGTATTAAGCTGGAGAAAATCTTTGCCCTTCCAACATTTGATAATGGAGAAATGGACAAGTAAAGAAATTAAAGGCACAAGGGATTCTTTTTTAAACATTCTTTTTGTTCATTTCGGAGATGCTTTTATTTTTATTGTGAGACTCTGGGGAAGGACAGGCAGATCCTAGGGCAAAATTGCAGTCAGTGGAATGTGGTGAAGTGTAACATGGAGGCAAAATCAAAGAGGGTGATGAATACAGGACTGAAGGTATTATACTTGCATGCAAACAGTATCCAATAATGTAGATGATTTTGTAGCACAGTTAACAGGTATGACGGTGTGAGCATTACTGAGTCACAGCTGAAAGAAGATCATAGTTGGGAGCTCAACATCCAAGGGTACAATTTGCATTGAAAGAACAGGCAGGTTTCCAGGCACCTGAATAGAAATGGAAAGTAGGGGAAACATTATAATAGTCATGGGGGATTTCAAGATGCAGGTAGATTGGGAAAATCTGGTCGTGCTGGATCCCAAGAGAGGGAATTTGTAGAATGCCTATGAGATGGTTTTTTAGAACAGCTTGTGGTTGAGCCCACTAGGGTAAAGACAATATTGGTGTTAGACAATGAACTAGATTTGATTATAAAAATAAGGTAACCTTGGGAGGTAGTGATCATAATATGATAAAACTCACCCAGAAGTTTGAGAGGGAGAAGATAAACTCAGATGTAACAGTATTACATTGGAGTACTCCAATACTTGGGAGTATTGTGTTCAGTTTTGGTCTCCAAATTTGAGGAAGGACATTCTTGCTATTGAGGGAGTGCAGCGTAGGTTCACGAGGTTGATTCCTGGGATGGCAGGACTGTCATATGTTGGAAGACTGGAGCAACTGGGCTTGTATCTACTGGAATTTAGAAGGTTGAGCGGGGATCTGATTGAAACATAAAAGATTATTAAGGGATTGGAGACACTAGAGGCCAGAAACATGTTCCCGATGTTGGGGAAGTCCAGAACCAGAGACCACAGTTTAAGAATAAGAGGTTGGCCATTTAGAACAGAGTTGAGGAAAAACTTTTTCACCCAGAGAATTGTGGATCTATGGAATGCTCTGCCTCAGAAGGCAGTGGAGGCCAAATCTCTGGATGCTTTCAAGAAAGATAGAGCTCTTAAAGATAGCAGAGTCAAGGGATATGGGGAGAAGGCAAGAATGGGATACTGATTGTGGCTGATCAGCCATGATCACATTGAATGGCGGTGCTGGCTCAAAGGGCCGAATGGCCTACTCCTGCACCTATTGTCTATAAAGGCAATTATAGACACGCGAGAGAGAAGCTGGGCCAAAGTTGATGGAAGGGTACGCTAAAGGTGCTGAAGAGATTGTAGAGGAATTAGTAACGATCCTTCAAGCAGCAACAGATTCTGGCATGGTACCAGACAACGGGAAAATTGCAAATATAGGCCAGTTGGTCTGACCTCAGTGGTTGGAAAAATGTTGGAGTCCATTATTAAGGATGAGGTTTCAGTCTATTTGGAGGCACATGATAAAATAAGCATTGTTTCCTTGAGGGGAAATCTTTCCTGACAAACCTGTTGAAATTCTTCGACGAAAGAACAGGCAAGAGAGTCCGTGGATGTTGACACGGTGCCACACGTGAGAATGCTTAACAAGATAAGAACTCATGAAAGAAACATGGAAACCCTACACCACAATACAGGCCCTTCGGCCCAAAAAGCAGTGCTGAATATGTCCTTAACTGAGAAATTACCTAGGGTTACCCATAGCCCTATATTTTTCTGAGCTCCATATACCTGTCCAGGAGTTTCTTAAAAGACCCTATCGTATCCGTTCCACTACCGTCACCAGCAGCCCATTCCACGCACTCACGACTCTTTACATAAAAAAACTTACCCCAACATCTCCACTGTGCTTACTTCCAAGCACTTTAAAACTGTGCCCTCCCATGCTAGCCATTTCAGCCCTGGGAAAAAGCCTCTGACTATCCACACAATCAATGCCTCTCATCATCTTGTACACCTCTATCAGGTCACCTCTCATCCTCCATCACTCCAAGGAAAAAAGGCCGAGTTCACTCAACCTATTCTCATAAGGCATGCTCCCCAATCCAAACAACGTCCTTGAAAATCTCCTCTGCATCTTCCTGTAGTGAGGTGACCAGAACTGAGCACAGTACTCCAAGTGGGGTCTGACCAGGGTCCTATGTAGCTGTAACATTACCTCCTGGCTCCTAAACTCAATCCCACAATTGATGAATGCCATTGCATCATATGCTTTATTAACATTACCTTTCAGCTCTTAAATTCACTCCCATGGTTGATGAAGGTCATTACACCATATGCCTTCTTAACCACAGAGTCAACCTGCGCAGTAGCTTTGAGTGTCCTATGGACTCAGACCTCAAGATCCCTCCGATCCTCCACACTGCCAAGAGTCTTACCATTAATACTATCTTGTCATCATATTTGACCTACCAAAATTAACCACCTCATACTTATCTGGGTTGAACTCCAGATGCCACTGCTCAGCCCAGATTTGCATCCTATTGATGGCCCGCTGTAACCTCTGACAGTCCTCCGCACTATCCACAACACCTCCAACATTAGTGTCATCAACAAATTTACTAACCCATCCCTTCACTTCTTCATCCAGGTCATTTATAAAAAAATCACAAAGAGTAGGGGTCCCAGAACAGATCCCTGAGGCACTCCACTCCATGCAGGATATGACCCGTCTACAACCACTCTTTGCCTTCTGTGGGCAAGCCAGTTCTGGATCCACAAAGCAATGTCTCCTTGGATCCCATGCCTCCTTACTTTCTCAATAAGCCTTGCATTGGTACCTTGTCAAATGCCTTGCTGAAATCCATTTACACTATATATACTGCTCTACCATCAATGTATTTAGTCACATCCTCAAAAAATTCAATCAGGATCGTAAGGCATGCCCTGCCTTTTACAAAGACACGCAGACTATTCCTAATCATATTATGCCTCTCCAATTCTGCTTCTCAGGATCTTCTCCATCAACTTGCCAACCACTGAAGCAAGACTCACTGGTCTATAATTTCCTGGGCTATCTCTACTCCCTTTATTGAATAATGGAACATCCACAACCCTCCAATCCTCCGGAACCTCTCCCGTCCCTATTGATTATGCAAAGATCATCGCCAGAGGCTCAGCAATCTCCTCCCTCACCTCCCACAGTAGCCTGGGGTACATCTCACCCAGTCCCGGTGACTGATCCAACTTGATGCTTTCCAAAAGCCCCTGCACATTGTTTCTTAATATCTACATGCTCAAGCTTTTCAGTCCGCTGTTAAGTCATCCCTACAATCGCCAAGATCCTTTTCCATAGTGAGTACTTTGCTTCAGTATTCACTAAGTACCTCTGCTATCTCCTCCGGCTCCATACACACTTTTCCACTGTCACAGTTGATTGATCCTATTCTCTCATGTCTTATCCTCTTGCTCTTCACTTACTTGTAGAATGCCTTGGGATTTTCCTTAATCCTGTCCGCCAAGGCCTTCTCATGGCCCCTTCTGGCTTTCCTAATTTCTTTCTTGTGCTCCTTCATGCTAGCCTTATAATCTTCTAGCTCTCCATCATTATCTAGCTTTTCGAACCTGTCCTAAGCTCTTCGTTACTTCTCGACTAGATTTACAACAGCCACTGTACGCCACGGTTTCTGTACCCTACCATCCTATCCCTGTCTCACTGGAATGCACCTATGCAGAACACCACGCGAATATCTCCTGAACATTTGCCACATTTCGGCCATATGTTTCCCTGAGAACATCTGTTCCCAATTTATGCTTCCAAGTTCCTGCCTAATAGTTTCATATTTCTCCTCACTCCAATTAAACATTTTCCTAACTTGTCTGTCCCTATCCTTCTCCAATGCTATGGTAAAGGAGATAGAATTGTGATCACTATCTCCAAAATGCTCTCCCACTGAGAGACCTGACACCTGATCAGGTTCATTTCCCAATACCAGATCAAGTAGAGCCCCTCCTCTTGTAAGCTTATCTACATATTGTGTCAAGAAACCTTCTTGAACACACCTAACAAATTCCACCCCATCTAAACCCCTTGCTCTAGGGAGATGCCAATCGATATTTGGGAAATTAAAATCTCCCACCATGACAATCCTATTATTACACCCTCCCAGAATCTGTTTCCCTATCTGCTCCTCGATATCCCTGTTACTAGTGGGTGGTCTATAAAAAACACCCAGTAAAGTTATTGACCCTTTCCTGTTCCTAACCTCCATCCACAGAGACTCTGCAGACAATCCCTCCATGACTTCCTCCTTTCCTGCAGCTGTGACACTATCTCTGATCAACAGTGCCATACCCCTACCTCTTTTGCCTCCCTCCCTGTCCTTTCTGAAACATCTAAAGCCTGGCACTCGAAGAAACCATTCCTGCCTGAGCCATCCAAGTCTCTGTAATGGCCACAACATCATAGCTCCAAGTACTGATCCACGCTCTAAGCTCATCCGCTTTGTTCATACTATTCCTTACATTAAAATAGACATCTCAAACCATCACTCTGAGCTCATCCCTTCACTATCACCTGTCTATCCTCCCTCTCGCACTGTCCCCAAGCTCACTCTATTGGTGAGCCAACCGCCTCTTCCTCCGTCTCTTCTGTTTGATTCCCACTCCCCAGCAATCCTAGTTTAAACTCACCCCAATAGCCTTTGCAAAGCTCCCCACCAGGATATTGGTCTCCCTAGGTTTTGTGTGCAACCCATCCTTTTTGTACAGGTCACTCCTGCCCCAAATGATCCAGAAATCTGAATCCCTGCCCCCTGCTCCAATCCCTCAGCCATGCATTTATTCTCCATTTCACTCTATTCCTATACTCACTGTCACGTGGCACAGGCAGTAATCCCAAGATTACTACCTTTGCAGTCATGCTTCTCAATTTCCTTCCTAACTCCCTGTAGTCTGCTTTCAGGACCTCCTCCCTTTTCCTGCCCATGTCATTGATGTCAATATGTACCATGACCTCTGGTTGTTTTCCTTCCCACTTCAGGATAATTTGGACGCGCTCAGAAAAATCCCGGACCCTGGAACCTGGGAGGCAAACTACCATCCATGCTTCTTTCCTGCACCTGTCTGACCCCCTAACTATAGTGTTCCTTATCACTGCTGCCATCCACTTCCTTTCCCTTCCCTTCTGAGCCTCTGTGCCAGAGGCACAGCCACTGTTGCTTCCCTCAGGCAGGCCACTCCCCCCCCAACAGTACTTAAGCAGGAGTAGTTATTGTCAAGGGGTACAGCCACAGGAGTGTTCTCTGGCCTCTGAATTCTGCCCTTCCCTCTCCGGACTGTTACCCACTTATCTGTCTCCCCAGGCCCTGGTGTGACTACCTGCCTATCGCTCCTATCACCTCCTCACTCTCCCTGACCAGACGAAGGTCATCAAGTTGCAACCCCAGTTCCCCAACACGTTCCCCAAGGAGCTGCAGCTCGACACACTTGCCACAAATGTGGCTGTCCAGGAGGCTGGGAGTCTCCGGGACATCCCACGTCTGACACCCAGTACAGAAAACCAGCCTCACACACATACTTCCTGTCTGTATTCTACTCAGGCAGCTTACCTCTCCTCAACCTGTTAATGCCCAAGCCCCGTTGAGCCAAAGCCTTCCTACTCTGTCTCCCTCTACTCTGATGCCCACTCTATAAGGTGTGCTCTTTTAAACTCTTCTCACTGGCTGATGTCCACGTGCTTGCGCAGTCGTGCTCCGATCAAACCGCTGAAGAAATAGCCGTCTCCCTTTAAACTCATCCTGATATTACAGGAAAGATACTAGCATGGATGGAAGATTATCTAACTGGCAGGAGGCAAAGAGTGTGAATAAAGGGGGCCTTTTCTAGATGGCTGCCAGTGACTAGTAAAGTTCCTCAGGGGGTGGTGTTGAGGTCGTTTCTTTTCACAATACATGCCAATTTGGATGATGGAATTGATGGTTTTGTGGTCAAATTTGCAAACCATACAAAGACAGGCACAATAGATAGTGTTGAGGAAGCAGGGAATCTGTAGAAGGACTGAGATTAGGAAAATGGGCAAAGAAGCAGATGGAATATAGTGTAGGGAAGTGTATGGTCATGCACTTTGGTAGAAGAATAAAAGACATGGATTATTTTCTAAATGGTGAGAAATCATAAATGCTAAAAGACTCAAGAGTCCTTACGCAGGATACCCTAAAGGTTAACTTGCAGGTTGAGTCAGTGGTAAGAAAGTCAAATGCAATGTGTAACACCCTGGTTTCCTTGGCTGTGCAAGTCTAGGGAAGAGAACCTCCAGCCTCACCGCACTCGTGAGATTGAGGCGTGCTCAATCCCACCCCAAATCCCAGTTTGTATGGATGCTGTGACATTTGCTACCCTTTTACAAATTAATGCCACGAAATAACAGACAGTACACTGCACACAATTAAAGGAATTATATTTATGAATCTTAACTAAAGGGTTAGTAAAGAACAAAAAGAGCAGATTCTAACTAAACAGTCAAATGTGCAGAAGTTGGAGCTCACCTAGAACTTCTGTCACTCACAGACCAGGCCCTTGGTCAATGTGAAAGCACACACCACCTTCTGTATGTCACTCGCAATTCATCTGGAACAAATGGGTCTCCCACCAATTGTATGCTACGAACAGTTCTCCCCAGTGTCTTCTCTCCATCTCCTCTTGAACAAAAACCCCCGAGCCCAACCTCAGTGTCCCTCACCAGAGAAACCTCCCCTTAATCCGACCATCCTAACTGGATGGTACACATTTCTCATCTTCAACAGTAACCCAAACAAGCATGAAAACAGAACAGACTGCTCTTACAGAACTGCCAGAATGAAATACATACAGCATAACAGTAAAAATATGAACCAGGGCATTACAAATGTCAGCATTCATTTCATGAGGACTCGAATACAAGAGCAAGGATGTGATGTGGAGACTTTATCTGGCATTGATCACATCACAATTACAAAATGAGCCAGCACTGCAGAGGGTCCAGAAAAGATTCACAAGAATTATCCCAGGAATTAAAATGTTAACACATGAAAAGCATTTAATGGCTCTGCGCCTAAACTTGCAGCAGTATAGAAGAACAGTGATGGGGGTGTTGGGGGGGAATTTCATCAAAACTTATTGAATAGTGAAAGGTCTAGATAGAGTGCATGGGAAGCAATGATTCCTATTGTGGGGTAGGCTAAGACCAGAGGACACAGCCTCAGAATACAAGGACGTCCTTTAAAACAGGTAAGGAGGAATTTCCACAAAGGGTTGCAAATCTGTGGAATCCACTGCCACAGATGACTGTGGAATCCAAGACACTGGGTACGTACAAAGCAGAGATTGCTAGGTTATTTATGAGTAAGGGTGTCCAATGTTACAGGGAGAAAGCAAAAGAATGGGGTTGAGAAGGATAACAAATCAGCCATGATGGAATATGAAGCCATCTCGATGGGACAAGTGGCCCAAGTCTGCTCTTACTGTCTTATTAGCAAACAACAAAATTAGTTAATTTCTGCAAGAGCAAGCAAGTCAAAATAACAATGAAATCATGAGTTGACTTGCAATGCCTACACACAAATTCACTAAGCTACTGCACTAAGATGTTCCATGAAGCCAAGATTTTAGAAGGATATGTTTATGGGACCCTGTCACTTAATGGACATACTGCAAGTCAAGCCCAAATTTGGAGATAAGCAAATTATTTCATCATCAATACTAATGCTTTATTCACAAACAGAATTAAAACAAGTTTACTTTGCAATCCACCAGGAAATGGGTTTGGCACAAGAAGTAATCCAGTCAGACACAGCATCACAGTGGTGTTTTTTTTAAAAACCAAGGTCATTTATTCCTTCGTTTATTTCAGAACATTCAAAATTTCAGCTGCCTACAAAGCCTTGAAACCCAGAATCCCCAAAGCTGGTCAGCAAAGCCTCTATTTTCATATAATTGCAGACACTTCAGATGTTTCACCCTATTTCCACCCATTCTACTGCCTTCTTCACACAACCTTTGACACCCTGACTAATCAAGAACCTATCAACCTCCACTTTAAATATACCAAATGACCTGGCCTCCATAGTCAACTGTGGCAATGAATTCAACAGTCACCAACCTCCGGCTAAACAAATTCCTCCCTCATTCTTCTATTCTGAGGCTACAGCATCTAGTCCTATTCTCTCCTTTCAAAGTCCACCATCAAGGCCTCCTCATACATAAATCCGATCATTCTTGTGAACCACCTTTGGACTCTCTCTCATACCAACAAATCCTTTAATAGATAAGGGGCCCAAAACTGCTCACATACTCCAAGTGCAGGCTGACCAATGCCATACAAAGCCTCAGCATCATATCCTTACTTTTCTATCCTAATCCTCTTGAAATGGATGCTAACATCATATTTATTACTTTATTACTGACTCAACCTTTAAGGAATCCTGCATGAGGACTCCCAAATCCCCTTGCTCGGATTTTTGAATTTTCTCCATGTTTAGGAAGAGTCTACACCCTTATTCCGTGTACCAAAGTTCATAACTATACACTTCCCCACATTATATTCCATCAGTCACCTCTTTGCTCACTCTCCCAATATGTCCAAGTCCTTCAGCAGACTCCCTGCTCCTCTGACTATCTTTGTATTGTCCCTAAAACTCGCCACAAAGCCATCAATTCAGGGCCCTGCCATTAAGTGTGTACAGTCTCTATATTTGAAATCCCAAAATGCAACACTCATCTTCCACAGACAAGCCAATTCTGGCTCCAACAGCCAAGTTACTATAGATCATATGCATCTTATTTGCTTGGAGAAGCGAATATTGAACCTTGTCAAATCCATGCAGACAACATCCATTGTTTTACCTTCATCACCTCCACAAAAGCTCAACTAAATTCGTAAGGCATAACTTGCCTACAGAAAGCCATGACCGCTGTCCCTAATTAGGCCTTGCTGTTCCAAATGCTCAAAGATACTATCCTTAAGAACCCCTCCAAAAGCTTCCCCACTACTGACACAAAACTTGCCAGTCTATTTTAAATGGGTATTATCCCGATTTTCCCTTCTTGAACTAAAGGATAAATTGATAAAATTCATAAAATTACTCATGCTTAAAATGTTAACATTCATCAACAGTTTGCTAATGAAGAGGTAAAAATTCCATATGTTAGAACAATAATTTTCATCCTCATTACATGAAGGAATAGATTCCAAGTGGAACACATCTTCAATCCCTGAGGCTCAACAGCTGGTCAAAACTAAAAATTTTGAAGTCACAAACTGAGGTCAGACATTTGAACAAATGTTCAAAGGGTAGTGGGAGCAATTACAAGTAGGGGAAAATTAATTTTCCCTTTTTCTTAAAGCTTTCAGCACTTGACTTAAAAGAAAGACAAGCAGGATTTTGTTGAAGCCGAAGAATATGTGGCTGACCCAACTCAAAATTTGCAGCAGTATACCAAGGATAAATGAGTATCTATCTCATGAGCTTACATAAACTTCAGAAAAATAGTGGATAAGATGCCACAATAGGTTTGTTAACATAAATGAAGTCCACAAAGTGAAAAAAAACACGAAGTTGAAAACCATCATCATGACTGTTTGCTCTCCCACACAGGGAAGCACACCCCAAACTTGAGTACCTGGATGCAATTTAGAAATCCATTTTAAAAACAGACTTCAGCTACAGGGGATAATACTGAAGTCTGCAGGCAACACAAAGTTGAGTGCAGTGAACAGTGAGAAAACTAGAATAGATTTCAAGAGGGGAGAGAGAGAGACCAATAAAAAGGACACAGTTAAAGGATATGGGATTTACTCCTTTCCTAAATTTCCCCTAAAACCATAAAAGTAAGATTTTGCTGTATTTATAATATTATTTTAAAACTACATGGAATGGATCACAGTTCTGGGAACACTCTTAAAAGACTAAAAGGATTCAAGATGAGCAAAGGATTCACTGGAATTGCTTCAGGAATCACAGTAGATAGACTGCAGAACCTCTGAAGCTTACAGAAGATTGAATATAATTGTTAAAAATAGTGGATAGTTGTACAAATAGATTTTGCTTGCAACAGAAGGGCCAATAACCAGATGGCAAAGATACAGGGGAGAAGAATAACATGGAAAATACTCCTTACATAACAGGTGGTTGGGATTTGGAATGGACTGCATCAAGTAGAGTACAGTCAACATCTTCAAAAACAGAAGCCAATTGTTCAAGGAAACGCAATTGACAGGTTTGATTCTTGAAAGCACTGGCACAAATTCAAATGGTCCACAAGTCCCAATTATACTGAAATAGATGATAGAACTGCCTACCTGTATTTGAAACTTACAGTTCAAAACAAAAATGAACATTTCTTACAATTTGCTCTTCCTGATCAAACCTTAAATTGCTCATCTTTCAATTTCGACTTTAACAGTTAAATGCTCTAGAGCAGCTGGGGCATAACTGACATCAGCACTCATTCTAGAAATCAGGATGGAAAATAGTTTATCACAGCTTCTAATTTCTATCCACTGACCTCTGCTGGTAATTACATGGACACACTGGTCAGAATCAGGTTTATTATCACCAGCATGTGACATGAAATTTGTTAACTTAGCAGCAGCAGTTCATGCAATACATAATATAGAAGAAAATACAAAATAAAAGAATAATAAATAACAGTATATGTATTGAATAGATTAAAATTGTACGAAAACAGAAATAATATTTAAAAAGTAGTGTTCGAGGGCTCAATGTCCATTTAGGAATCGAATGGAGAGGGGAAGAAGCTGTTCCTGAATCGCTGAGTGTGTGTTTTCAGGCTTCTGCACTTCCTACCTGATGGTAACAGTGAGAAAAGGGCACATCCTGAGTGCTGGAGGTCCTTAATAATGGACGCTGCATTTCTGAGACACCGCTCCTTAAAGATGTCCTGAGTACTTTGCAGGCTAGTACCCAAGATGGAGCTGACTAAATTTACATCCCTCTGCAATTTCTTTCAGTCCTGTGCAGTAGCCAACCCCCTCCATACAGACAGTGATGCAGCCTGTCAGAATGCTCCCCACAATACATCTATAGAAGGTTTTGAATGTATTTGTTGACATACCAAATCTCTTCAAACTCCTGATGAAATAAAGTTGCTGTCTTGCCTCCTTACAACTGCATCGATATGTTGGGACCAGGTTAGGTCCTCAGAGTTCCTGATATCCAGGAACCTGAAACTGCTAACTCTCTCCACTTCTGATCCCTCTATGAGAACTGATATGTTCATCTTACCCTTCCTGAAGTCTACAATCAGCTCTTTCATCTTACTGACATTGAACACTACACCACTCCGCAAGTTGTCATATAGAGAAGCCAAAACTCACCTCAGTCACCAAAAACACAAAACAGCAATGATTAAATGAAAGTTGCCTATGGTCAAGTATTGAAGGGATCAGTCTCCTGTCGCTTGCTTTTCATGATATGTAGCAAAGATGTGGGCTAGAGTGATATCCTTTGGAATGGAGATAGATAGGGGAAGGTTTAAACTTTAAAGGCATGAAATTGAAAGACCCACATAAAGTAAAGATTACATTTCCTGACAAAAGGGTTTTATACTGTATATATTTTTTAAATCACCCACAGTGCAGGAGTCTAAAACCTTCTATTTTAAATTGCACTGCAGCCGCTCAAGACTAAAACAAACACCATCTCGAATTACATCTATCCTGTGATGTGTTTGTAAATACAACACTCCAAGACTACCAACCCCCACTACTGTATAATGAAACAACCACCTTAGTTCAGCAGCTCCCAAACGCAATCCTGCCAGTCATCCATGAACTTGCACAGCCAAAAAAAAAAATCAGCTCCCACAGTCACCCATCATAGCTCCATTCTAAAATTCATCCTTGTGTTCAAATCCCTCCAGGGCATTGCCTCTACCAATTTAACATATTCCATCTTCATAATCCTCTGGCGTCTTTGCTCCAACTCTAACCCATGTGCAAACCCCATTATTGACTTGGTAATGTTTTTAATCCTTGAGCCGAAGTACCCATGATACAGCATCTCTAATCCAGGGTCACCAATTTACTGAAATTCTGGAAGTGAGTTGGATGTAATTTTCAGTATCAGGTTTAATACCGTTGATACATGTTGTGAAATTTGTTATTTTAGAGTAGCAATACAGTGCAATACATAATAAAGAACTAAAATTAGTATATGAATATTAAATTAGTGCAAAGAAATAGCAAAAAAAGAGGGGAAAAGTGAGGTAGTATACATAGGTTCAATGTCCATTCAGAAATCTGATGGTAGTGGAGAAGCTGTTCCTAAAACCATGAATGTGTGTCTTCAGGCTCCTGTACCTCCTTCTTGATGGTAGCAATGAGAAGGGGGCATGCCCTGGGTGATGGTGGTCCTTAATGATGGATGCTGTCTTTTTGAGGCAATGCCTTTTGAAGATGTCTTCAATGCAGGGAAGGTTGGTTCCTTTGATAGAATTGGCTGAGTTTAACAACTTTCTGCAACTTTTTCCAATCCTGTGCGGTGGCCTTTCCATACCAGTTAGAAGGCTCTCCAAGGTACATCTATAGAAATTTGAAAGTCTTTGGTGACATACCAAGTCTCCTCAAACTCCTAATACCCACTATTATGCCTCATTGGTAATTACATCAATATGTTGGGCCCAGGAGAGATCTTCAGAGATGTTGACACCCAGGAAATTAACACTGCTCACCCTTTCCAGTGCTGATCCCTCAATGAAGACTGGTGTATTCTCTCGACTTCCCCTTCCTGAAGTCCACAGTCAATTCCTTGGTCTTACTGACATTGAGTGCAAGGCTGTTACTGCGACACCACTCAACTAGCTAATCTTCCTTACTCCTGTATATCTCCTTATCACCATCTGAAGTTTTGTCAACAATAATTGCGTCATCAGCAAAATTTATAAACGGTATTTGAGATGTGCCTAGACACACAGTCTTAGGTGTAGAGAGAGTAGAGCACTATTCCTTCAGCAGACATGTGAGCAAGCAGCAACCATCATACTAAGCTCCAAAATACAAGATCCAATTCTTCTGAAAGTCCCCAGAGCCATTTTCATCCGTGAGCAACCCACTGAATACACTCAAGGGCAATTTCTAAATGAACTGAAACCATAATCCAGTTCCCACATTAAGATATAAATTTTAAGTCTCTGGTGGCCAGCTACAGAGTAGCTGTACTTTAACCACACACAACTTGTGAACAAAGAAACTATATTTTGCAATAGGGTTCAGAGGAGAAACATTCGACATAGCTCCAAACAAAAGCTGTCATTACTGCAGCACCATTTCATAGACTTGCTGAGTACACTTGGCTGTTGCATCCTGTATTAATCCAGGACTACAAGAAACAGAGAATTTAAATGTTTTTCAGTTCACAATTTTTTTCTCCATTATATTTTTTCCTTTAAAACAAGCATTAATTTCTTCCAAGTTCATTATTCACTATAGATCTTGGGATTTTTTTTTTATTACAAAGATGGTTTTCTACATCCTCTATACAACAAAATACAGTGGATTCCAGTTAATTGAGACATATTGGGACAGTACATTTTGGCCCAATTTCAATTACAGCCCCAATTAGCTGAAGTTTCATAGAAATACATAAAAAAGTATAAAATTACCAAAATTACCATTTTAATTAGTAACAAAATATTGTTTAAATGAAATACAGACCAATACTACTACAGCGCTATAAAACTGTATTAGTTCCTAATAGTTTGAGGAATTCATCCAGTTTGCTGCAGAGTTCTTTTGACTGACTAAATGAACAAAATCAGAGCAGACACCTCGTCTAGATAATGAGCTGCCTTCGACACCGACAACAGCCTCTCCCAAATCTTCATTTTCATTATTACATTCAAGATGATTGTCAATACCTCCAATTTCATTTCTGAATGGTCCTACCACTTATTTATTTCACACCAAATATCAGTAACATAAATCACTACTTTTTGAACACAAACACACACAACTGGCACTATCTAAAAACTGTTCGCTGTTAGCATGGCACAGTGCCTAATGGCCACGCAAGTGCACACATCTGATGATAGTTAGACATTGTCTGACAACAGCCAGCTGTTCCAATTAAGCATTGTGAAGCAAAGCAAATCATGGTTCCTCCATTAGTTTTTGTTCTTTAAGAGTTGTCCCAATTAATCAATGACCCAACTAACTGGAATCCACTGCCTTCCTTTCATTTTTTAATATTTCTTAATTTTCCCCACCTGGAGACCCACATCAATTAATCTTTTAAGTCTCACTGCATTGCTCACTTGATGATTCTCCCTTTCTACTTTCCTTTTCCCGAAGCTGTGACTCTCCTTTCAAAGTTCAAAGCAAGTTTATTATTAAAATACATATACACATTACCTTGAGATTAATTTTCTTGGGAGGCATTTACAAAAAATACAATAGAATTTTATAAAAAAGGATTGACAAACAGCCAATGTGTAAAAGACAAACTGTGTAAATAAAAATAATACTGAGAACATGAGTTAAGAGTCCTTGAAAATTGTAGGTTATTGAATAAGTTCAGAGTTGTGGTGAATGAAGTTAGCCACGCCAGGTCAGGACTCTGATAACTGTTCCAAAACAGGATGACCAGGACCAAAGGATTTTGTACCTCCTGCCCTGTAGTAATAGCTAGAAGAGGGCATAGACCTTTGACAGTTGATGCTGCTTTCTTGTAGCAGCTCTCCTGGTACTCAGTGGTCTTGCTAATCTGAGCTGTATCAAGCAATTTCTGAAGTATTTTCTGCCCTGGGCATTGGTATTTCAACACCAGGCAATGACACAATCAGTTAGAATACTCTCCACTGTGCAGCTATAGAACTTTGTCAGTGTTTTAGCTGACATGCAGCAAAACCCCCCAGATCTCCCTCTATTTAAAGTCACTATAGGTTTTTTCTACATTAAATGAGTTTGAAAGAAGTTGGCAGATGTAATCTATTTATATTTCTTTGGGAGTTGTCACCTCCTCAGTTTGTTTTGAGTATTGGTTTATTATAGTCACATGTACCAAGGGGTCTTTGTTGGCTGCTTTCCCAAATAGCAATAATTGTAGACAAAGTCCATGGAGGGGAGGCTGGTTTGTGTGATGGACTGAGTTACGTTCACAATTGCCAATTCAATTTTATCATCAGCACATTTTAATCATAGTACAGCCAGTCCTTTCAACCAAGTAATTAGCAGATGGCAAATTACTTAAAGGCTATACAGTAACAATCATTGAGACCCAACCACAAACAAGAAAAAAAATCTGCACATGCTGGAAACCCAAGCAACACAAACAAAATGCTGTAGGAGCTCAACAGGCCAGGCAGGATCTATGAAAAAGAGTACAGATGATAATTCGGGCCGACACACTTCAATCATTGAGACCACACTACTTACTGATGGCAAATCAAACAAAACCTATTTATCCAAACTTTTTTTTGTTAATTAGTCACTTAACTGTGCTGATATATTATTTAAACCTCCCATTTTTTAAATTTTTTTGTAAGATTGCAACTTAATGAATGCTTTGTGGAAATCCAATTACAGCAGATTCTGGTTATTTGAGCAACTCTTAAAGAATAAAAACTAATCTAGAAAATACTCGGGGTTCCCTTCATTTATTTGGGTCAATATTCCACTTAATTGGGACAGGAGGCTATTGCCAAACAATTTTGAACTAGCATCAGGTGTGTGCACTATTGTGCCCATTAGACACTAAAATGTGCTTACAGCAAACAGCTTTTCAATAGCATCCATTGCATGAATGTGTTCAAAAAGCAGTGATTTTGTCACTGATAGTTGGTGAGAAATAAGCAGTAAGACAATTCAGAACCATTTTGCTCTCCGCGGTTTCAAGCATTCAGGCTTGCAGATGCCAGAAACAGCAGCGAAATCAAGTTAGGAACTACCAAAAATTTGAAGGTATTGATAATCATCTTGAACCTTACAATGGAAATGAAGAGTTGGAGGATACAATTGTTGACAGCACTGTATGCAGGCTGTCCATTATCAGCACTCGGTGTCTGTGCTGATTTTGTTCATTTACAGACAATCAAAAGCACACGCCAGCATACCCTGGATGAATTCCATTGTTAATATATATTAGGAACTAATACAGTTTTATAATAGCATAGTAGTATTGGGAGTGTTCTAATTTGTTCTGTATTTCATTCAAATCATAATTTTTTTTTACTTAGTCATTTGTCTTTTTTATACCTTTTTAACTATTTCCATGAAACTTCAGCTAATTGGGGCAGTAACTTAATTGGGCCAAAATGTACTGTTCCCAAAGTGTGTCAACTAACACACAGTGTACATCTCTACTTTGTCCCATTTTTCTTTGATAAATCCACATTGACTATTTGATAGGTTTACAATTTTAACTGTCCTACTACCACCTTTTTATGAATGTAATCCAATGTTTTCCCAATGACTCAGTGTGAATCACAAAATCCTTTATCAGAACTCCAGTCTGTTTCCCTTTATATAGATGCTACTTTATCTATTGATTAATTTCCAGTATTTTCTCTTTTCATTATTGATGCTGGGCTAATAGGCCAAAAAATTCCATTTTTCCTTCCCCCATTTATCAGTGGCATTACATTACTTACTGCACATTTCCCTGAAAGCAGCACCACAGTTAAACAGGGTGATGGAGGTGTTTTGGCAAACTTTCAGGTGTGACCTTATAGAGGTTTATCAAATCATGAGGGACACTGAAAGTCTACAACTAAAGGGCACACCTTTAAGGTGGGAAAGATTTGAAGGGAACATGAGGGGCAAGTTTTTACCTACAGGAATGTGGTACGATTTGATAGAAGAAGCTGCAGAAGTGGGAACAGTTTTAACATTTAAAAGACACATGTACAGGTTCCTAGGTGCAAAACAATTAGAAGGATATAGACCAAATGCAGCCAAGATGGGACTAGTTCAGATAGGCAGCCAAGCTGCATTAATGACTTGGCCAAAGAGCATTTCCATGCTTTATAACTCTATTGATAATTTGTCATCCTCCAACGATCTCTCAAAATCAAATTTTAGTTTCTCTTTGAAGATTTTTTCTTTAACAGAAAAATTCAGACCATGGTATTTCAGATTTCCAAAAATAGTGGGTTTTCTTTTTCATCTCAGTTACAGCCTTTTTTCTCCTTCTCCAGATGTAAGTAACTGCCCTTAATTACATCACCAGCACTCGTGTCATGAAGTCATTCTACTCTAGCCCAGACATTGTCTTTGTTCTCTTTACTCTACAACCTAAAGCACATTTCTTTTCAATCTTGCCATAAATACTGCCTAACGTAATAATACACCTTTCTTTTGTACTTATTACAGAATTTCAAGCACCTCATCTTTTGCTTTGCCAATGCAAGTCAGCAAAGGCAGGAGTTGAAAGATCAACTGAACTTGGTGTTAGGGTAGGATACAGACTTTTTTAAAAATATATTCAAGGTACACGAGCTTCACAGGATGACCCCACCCCAAGTCGCCAAGGTGGTGGGGAGCTGCATTCTTGAGCTATGGGAGAACCCTCTTGGATAAACTTAGTTTAGAATGAAATTATGGTAGCTTCATGAGTAACCTTCAGATAATCAACTTCAGATGACATGGTGGGTAAGGTGTTGATATATGTTTATAGAGTTGGAAATAGGTTATAATGAATCATTGATCCAAAATCCAAAACCAAATTCATGAATAAATGAAAATAGAAAAATGTTAGAAACATTTAGTGAACAATATGACAAGGTCTATAACATAGATTGGATCAATCTGGTTCCATTTAAAGCAGCTGCCATGGAAAGTGTGGCTAAGGACTGGAGATGCACATTGGAGATGACTGCTCTGGGCTAAATCTTTGCAAAATTGATGCCACATTTTTGGAAACTGTTGCCACAGATGGAAAACAGGAATATCCTACGTTAGAGAAGATCACTAATAATACTTTTTCTTCAGCCTGATGGCTTCTAGCAAATGGATAATATTCAAACACGCGGAAATAAAGAAAAAAATCCACTTAGAAAGGAAATAAAATTAATGGACTGAATGGACCGCACTATAATTTTAGTTATTCATTGAAAGTTGGCCCATCCGGTCAAGCTAGTTGAAAAGGTCAGGTAAGGATAGACTACTTTCATGTAATCTTTTCTTTAAAGCACAGGAACTGGGGCGTAGATAGGAGTAGGAAGTGAGAACCTTTGCAGAGCCGTTTACCATTTTACAGCGTGGGTCGAAGGAGTACTAAGTTTGAAGAGGATTTGAAGACGTTTTCCCACCCAGAGGGTGGCTGAAATCTCAAGCACACTTCCTGTAGGGGTGGCGAAGGCAGGTACAGTACTCTCAACTTTTAAATAGTTAGGAAGAGCACTTGAAATATAGAATATCGAACGAACGCTTAAAAAAAACGGAATCAGAACATACTCTATGCTAATTGTTCGTTTTCCCTCCACCCTCAAACTGGATTCAAGAAATCGAACATTATTGTGAACCGGAGTGTGACAATTTTATAACTGGATCTAATCGTCCGTACCCCTGCCCCCACACGCGGACCAAGCAAAATTTACAAAATTTAGAAAATAATCCCGATTCTGCGCCTCCTAACAACCAATCAAGTGCAGGTCACAGTAAATGAATTCTGCCACAGCACCATCAGAATACCAAAGCCGCACGTCCGAAAGATTAGATTTTCAGACCCCAATTTATAACATCTGGGTGCAATTACTGCAGTAATAACAGCGCGCGGGTCAGACTCTCGTTTTTTAAGTGTTTTTAACAACTTTCAACTTCAGATTTTTCCACAAAAACTGCATTGAAAATACCTAAATAGAAAGATAGGCGGTCGCTGTTTTCTCCTCCCTCATTGTTACTGGGGTTACGGCAGAGGCTCTCAAACACACATGTTCACACTACATGCATTGTTGCAAACTCACAAGCTCCGCTGACATCTTTGCCCAGAATAAGTTACACTGAAAAAAACATCGAACACTCTTTGAGCAAAATGTTTCCCAATGAGACGTACCGGCAAGTTCACCTTCGATGCCAGCACGGATTTGACTTGCAACAGAAATTTGCTCCCGCCAAGTACAAGGGTGCCGAGTTACTGCTGTATCATTTAACAGGCTCTCCCTCCCCAAACGGGATCGACCCCCTCCCCAGGATCCGAACGAATCAGCGCAGTACCGGCCGCCTTGACTTGGGGGGTGGGGGTCGAGTTTTCCCCGCTTACCTTGTGCCAAGAGGGCGGCGGCCCAAACAGCCACAGCCGACATCCTCTTCGCCGTCGAAGCCACAGCAGAGGGGAGGGGGAGAAAGGTTTCGTCGGAAGGATTGGGAAAAGAAGGCGGCGGTGGCAGCGGGAACCGCGAGCGGGGCGCTTTCAGTGAGCGGCCGTCCGGCCCAGCCTGGGCATCGCTCGCGCGACCAGCCGACAGCCCGGGGCACGCGAGGGCAGCGCGAGCGGGGGACGAAATCAAACTACCACCGCCGAACCTGCTCACCGGAAACAGCCGTCTCCGCCTGTGTTTGATCGTCGCCTGGCCCAATCGCCACCTGGCATTCCGTCGCGAGGAGGGCGGTGTCTGGAACCCCCAACCAATGGAAATGCCATGGGGCGGGCCCACCGCTTCCGGTCGGGCGAAGTTGTCTTGCCCACCGTAAAAGAGCGCTTTGTGTGCCTGAGAGGGAAAGGTGAACGCTGCTGAGCTAATGAATATTTCAACAAAATACAACATTAATAATTGTCGGCAGGTTTTCCATCATGCAAAAGTCATTGCACCCACTCGAGATCCCAAGTAATGACAGGAATCAGTTCATTTGTCTCGCGAGTAGCCGTTCCTGACTGGAATCCTGAAAAGGGAACTCAGTCATTCCTGCCCCTCGGGCTGGTCCTGTTAGAACCCCAGCGACGAAGTAATTGATAACGGTTGCAGATAGTTTGGACCTTTGAAATAACAGCAGCGGTTTACCTTGAGGCCAGTAAAGCGCAGTCGCTCCACTTTCCAGCCCGAGAAAGCAACAGAAACGGACTGAGTTGACTCTGGTCCCATTTTCAATCCGTTAACCTCATCATCAGAATGCTTGATCATGCTCTTTTTTTTTCATCAATCTCGGTATTGAAGATAGGCTGCAGACCTCCCCATCATTGTTCACCTATTTTTCTTATCTGTGAGCCAGGATAGCGATCAGAGTGATAATTTATTTTGCGTTAGAGCATGGGTTCCCAACCTGGATGGTAGGGGTCCATGGCATAAAAAAGATTGGGAACCCCTGCGTTAGAGACATGAGCTGAGATTCACTTCTCAGCAGGCTCACCGAAACTGAACGAAACACACACAGCCGGCGAATTTGAATATTGATGCGTGAATTATATGGTCCACTAGCATCGTAGATGGTCAGTTTATCCATTACCTACATGGATTGTTGTAGATATTATGTACCCACCGTAAGAATAATTTGATGTTGGGAAATCGTTTATTTTATTCCATTACCTTCAATGTAGATATACACCAAAAGATGACGAAATTAGAGCTTAGAAACTGCTTCGAACTCCGACTTAGTCAAATTCTTGATTTCTCTGTATATATTCCGTTGGCTGTTAACAGAGGGTGTTAATGTTTTTTGTCATTCATTCTTTGTCTTTTTTCCCCCAGTTTCGTGGATGTCTGCGAGGAGTAAGGATTTCAGTGTATACCGTATACAGTCTCCCATATTAAAGCAAGCCATTGAAAATAAACCAAGTAAGGAGAAACAACAAGAAAAAAATTATCTTGCAGCTATCTTACAATACAACGGCCATAACTAGGCGCCATTATGGGACCCTTTCAAAATATTCCTTTAGTAAGTTATTGTAATACTAAAGGAGGCTATTTGACCATTTGAGTATATTAAAGTTTGAGAATCATCGAGTCACTCAAGACATCTCATTCTGAATGACTTATATTTTTCCTGTTCAATAATTTATTCAGTTTTCTTTATGTTAGTTTGAATCTGCTTCCAAGATCCATTAAGATTGTGTACCTGGAGACTGAAGTTGCTGGAATCTGGAGCAATAAACAATCTGTTGGAGGAACTTAACAGGCCAAGCAGCATCTATGCAGGAAAGGGATTTTCAGTGTTTCACCCACTGAGACCCTCCAGCAGATCTATTGTTTTACAATTCTCGTTTCATTTCATTCGATATCACCTTCGACTCCTATGAATTTCTCACCACTAATTATTAATCTTTATTACCAAATGAGTCTATCCCTTAGAAACGAGTACCCTTAAAATTCATGTGTTCGCGAATGGCACTACTGCATTACACCACGCATTCAACTCGCATCTATGTAATGGCAGTACAACTGGGTCTCCACATTCAAAGAGATCCTGGTGAAAAATTTTTTGCTTCAAAACTGTATATTTAAGAATAGATTTGTGTGCTGATTAACATCAGTACTCCAGTTCTTTAGGGCTTGCCCACTAAACCAGGGCCACTGGAAGTATCTATGCTGCCCTCTGTTGAAAACTTTCCAGCAGGTAAAGGAGCATGAGGTAGGTCTTGTTATTGGTGTCAACAAAATGGAGTCATTCCAGTCATGTTGGACTTCTAGACCAAAAAAGGCAACAGAAAAGAATAAATGGAATTTTTGTTTAATGTTTAGCTCAACATCCCCATCATGATCTCTGATCATTCTCATTTTCTGCCATTATATTCTTTGGATGAACAGGTTTGGGAGGTATATCTCTGCACCAGGGAGACAGAGATAAAATGAAAAGGAGGAGGCAATTGAAATAACATTAGTGATGCCCTCACCCTTTTAATAGCAGCTTTTAAATGAAGACTTGAGATCGACACAACCCAGAGCAGCAACGGGTACACACCGAGAATGCATCATCCCCTTTCCCCTATACTTACAGTCCTAAAGACGTATTTGCTGAAGAGGATCCCCACACTGTTAATCTTGTTTGAGCTTGGAATATCATACAAGAAAAAATTAAGAACATTTCTTACCAGCCTTTTAACATACCTTCTTCCTGCACAGCAAAGTCCCTTGTAAATTTGCATGTCTTCTAGGCATTCCAGACTTTTTAACCAGCTTCCCATGGTACGAGTACCTTAAACTAGAAGACATAGGTTTAAAGTGAGGAAGAATAGGTTCAAAGGGGATTTGTGGGGTAAATTTTTCACAGGAGTAAAAACGAGGTTCTGCAAGTGCTGGAAATCTTGAGTGATATACACAAAATGCTGGAGCAACTCAGCAAGACAGGCAGCATGTATAGAGGGGAATAAGCAGTTGAATTTTTTGGGCCAAGACCCTTCATCAATACTGGAATGAAAGGGGGAGGAGAAGGAATACAATGTGGCAGGTGATTGGTGATATCCAAGCGCATTTCAGTTATCCATCTGAGATCTAATGATACCATCGAAGCACTGGAAAACTAGTTTGTTGCCTAACCAGCATCACGTCTAAAGGTGTGCTTTATAACATTGATTTGCTAAGGTGCAGGATTGGCACGATTCTCACATTGGGCTGCTGATTCTGAGAAGGACATCCTAATATCAGAGATGCACCTCCATAGTAAGTAGCACACTGCTGAGTTTAACATGATTGAATTGAGAGTCTCTGACTGAGAATTTCTGCTGTAATTGGCATGGTATTTAAGTTACTAACTACTTGGTATACATGTCTTGAACTATTGATTTAGAGGCAAGATTGGAAATACCACCATGTCAACTAATGAACTTAAATTTTACCTTACATTGAAAATGTAATAAAGGCAATATTGATTATGAGGTAGCTGAACAAATATCATTTTGGTTCACTTATGTCCTTCGTGGACAGAAATCTGCCTTGATTATCCAGTATTGTTTGTATTACTCCACAAATTCACAACAATTAACTGGCATTTACAATGGATGAGTCACAGTTTACTGTGATTGTGGCAGTAAATGTTGGCTAAGCAAATTATGGTCAGAAATGGTAATTTAATAAATAAATGGTATTGAGACACCCAAGTGTGTAGATGGTAATTTGACTGCACGCATAGAAACATTAATTATATCACCACCCTCTCAGGTTCCTGAATGAGGCCAGTTAACTAATTCTAGGTATACAGAGAACTTCATGATCTGGTGGTGATAAAGATTTTCTTCTTTTGCTTTTCATCAAGTTAGCGCTATAAAAAATTCTCAACTGCTCAGGGTAAAGAATATATTTTAGGATAATGAAATATACATTAGCTGTTGCTTTCTTACTTTCTGGAGCCACTAAAGACAATTAGTTAATCCTTTACAGGAATATGTTTGGATTTCATTGAGAACAAAGTGGTTGCATCATTTTGATTCATAGACTCAGATCTTAGTCTGCAAGAGTAACTAAAGGTGAAAAGTATAGTCAGAGTGCCACAGATGAGACTTCATCCATATAATATCAAAGCTAATGAGTGTGAATGCAGTCTGTCACTGCCCCTGTTATTACCTCATCTGATAATAGAACCAGTTGGGCGAGCTCTTCAGCAAAAGACTGACCTGCTTGGCTGGTAAGGAACTTTGCAAGCCACGCTATCCAGCGATGAGACCTTTACTCATGAAAATCTAAAGTGTCCACATGTAAAACATGTCAAATTACTGATATTCTCGATTTGCCAACAAGCATATACAATTCACATGGATATTGTAAATTAATGCTCACCTTTCCTCACCATGCCTGGCACCTCTGGGGGAACTTGATCCCGAAGCCCCACCAGCTCCTGCAGCAGAAAGCAAAACGGTCTCCCCGCTATCCCGCACATGTGTAATGACGTCACCATTTCCACTTTAAGGCACAGACAACCACTCTCACATTACCCAGATGAATGCCTGAGTACACTTTTTAACAATAATGAATAGTATTCACTGGTCACCCGGTTACAATAGTCTATATAATACTCCACTATTATTGGTAAAATCTCAGATGACAACAAGGAGGTGTACAGTAGTGAGATAGTTTGGCTGGTTGAATGGTGTTGCAACAACAACCACACATTCAACATTAACAAGACCAAAGAACTGATTGTGGACTTTAGGAAGGGCAAATCAGGAGAGCACATACCAGTCTTTATTGATTGGTCAGTAGTGGAATGGGTGGGTAGCTTCAAGTTCTTGGGTCTCATCGCCTTGAAGGATCTAATCTGGATCCAACAGATAGATGCAATCATGAAATAGGTAAACCAGTGACTCTACTTTGTTAAAAGTTTGAAGAGATTTGGTATATCTCCAGAGACTCAAACAAAGTTCTTTAGATGTATGGTGGAGAGCATTGTGATTGGCTGTATTACAGCCGGTATGAAGGCTCCAATGCACAGGATTGCAAGAGGCTGCAGAGGGTTGTAGACTCAGTCAATTGCATCATGGGCACAACATTCCCCACCATCAAGGACATCTTTTGGGAGGCAGTGCCTCAAGGAGGTGGCATCCATCATTAAGGACTCTCACCATCTGGGACATGCCCTCTTCCCATTACTATGACAGGAGGTATAGGAGACTGAAGAACAACACTCAACAATTTAGGAACAGTTTCTTCCCCTTGAATAACAGATTTCTGAATTGTCCATAAACACTACCTTGTTATTCCTTTTTATGCACTTTGTAGTTATTTTGTAATTTATGGTCATTTTTATGTATTTGCACTGTACCACTGCTCCAATACAACAAATGTAACATCAACCTCTCACTGCTACGGGCGGAAGTTCCCACTTGCTTCAAAAAGGCAACAGTTGTACTAGTGCGTAAGAAGAATAATGTGGGCTGCCTTAATGACCATCACCGAGAGTGATGAAATGCTTTGAGAGGTTGGTCATGTCTAGACTGAACTCCCTCCTCAGCAAGGACCTGGACCCATTGCAATTTGCCTATCACCACAATAGGTCAACAGCAGACACAATTTCAATGGCTCTCCGCATGGCTTTGGACCACCTGGATAACACAAACACCTATGTCAGGATAAAAACACAAAATGCTGGCAGAACCCAGCAGGCCAGACAGCATCTATGGGAGGAGGTAGTGACGAGATTTCGGGCCGAAACCCTTTATCAGGAGGGTTTCTGATGAAGGGTTTCAGCCCGAAACATCATCACTACCTCCTCCCATAGATGCTGTCTGGCCTGCTGAGTTCTGCCAGCATTTTGTGTTTTTATTTATTTCCAGCATCTGCAGATTCACTCATGTTACATATGTCAGGATGCTGTTCATCGACTATAGCTCAGCATTTAATACCATCATTCGCACAATCCTGATTGAGAAGTTACAGAACCTGGGCCTCTGAACCTCCCTCTACAACTGGATCCTTGACATCCTAACCAGAAGACCACAATCTGTGCAGATTGGTGAAAACATATCCTCCTTGCTGACAATCAGCAATGGCACACCTCAGGGGTGTGTGCTTAGCCCATTGTTCTACTCTCTACATACACATGACTATGTGGCTAGGCATATCTCAAATACCATCTGTAAATCAGGTGGGTACGAGAGGGCATACGGGAGTGAGATATGCCAACTAGAGGAGTGGTGCTGCAGCAACAACCTGGCACTCAACATCAGAAAGACAAAAGAGCTGATTGTGGACTTCAGAAAAGGTAAGATGAAGGAACACATACCAATCCTCATAGGGGGATCAGAAGTGAAGAGAGTGAGCAGCTACAAGTTCCTGGGCAGCAAGATCTCTGAGGATCTAACCTGGTCGCAACATATCGATGCAGTTATAAAGAAGGCAAGACAGTGGCTATACTTTATTAGGAGTGTGAAGAGATTTGGCATGTCAACAAATACACTCAAAAACTTCTATAGTTGTACTGTGGAGAGCATTCCGACAGACTGCATCACTGTCTGGTATGGAGTGGAGGGGTTACTGCACAGGACTGAAAGAAGCTGCAGAAGGTTGTAAATCTTTAGGGATGTCCTTCAGTGTCTCAGAAAGGCAGCATAAAAGACCTCCAGCACCCAGGACATGCCCTTTTCTCACTGTTAACATCAGGTAGGAGGTACAGAAGCCTGAAGGCACACACTCAGCAATTCAGGAACAGCTGATTCCCCTCTGCCATCTGATTCCTCAATGGACATTGAATCTTTGGACACTACTTCACTTTAAGTATACAGTATTTTTGCTTTTGCACGTTTTTTAAAATCTATTCATCATGCGTAATTGATTCACTTGTGTATTTATTATTACTTTTTTTTCTTTGCTAGATTATGTATTGCATTGGATTCCTGCTGCTAAGTTAACAAATTTCAAGTCACATGCCAGTGATAATAAACCTGATTCTGATTCTGATATAAGTCAGTGACAGTAATTCTGAATTTGAGATGTGTTTTCACTAGTGCCTTGAGTGGTTGCATTCAGATTCCCATGTTTTTCTACAACAGTCCTACTGAAATTAGGGCTAAATTCCATCATCTTTCATGGTAACTAGCTGTATTTCAAAGGTACACTCAGTGGCTTCCTGTACCTAATAAAATGGACACTGAGTGTTTGTTCATATTCTTCCGCTGTTATAGCCATTCCAGTTTAAGATTTAATATGTTGTGCATTCAGAAATGCTCTTCGCACACCACTGTTGTAACATGTGGTTACTTGAGTTACTGTCACCTTTCTGTCTGCTTGAACCAGGCTGGCCATTCTCTTCTGACCTCTCTCATTAACAAGGCATTTTCACCCATAGAACTGGAGCTCACTGGATGCTTTTTGTCTTTCACACTATTCTCTGTAAACTCAAAAAATTGTTGCGCATGAAAATTCCAGATGAGTAGTTTCTGAGATACTCAAGCCATCCCGTTTGGCACTAACAACTATTCCACGGTCAAAGTCATTTAGATCACTTTTCTCCCCATTCTGATGTTTGGTCTGAACAACAACTGAACCTCTTGACCATGCCTACATGCTTTTATGCATTGAGTTGCCGCTACATGATTGGCTGATTAGAGATTTCACATTAATGAACAGGTGTACCTAATAAGGTGGCCACTGAGTGTAGGGTTGAGTATTTTATGCACAAGTACCTCTAAATCCCTTGGTGCTTTGACTTTCTAGTTTTCTTTCATTTATTAATATTTCATATTTCAGTTATGCCTTCCAAATAAACAACTTCACACACTTCCCTGCGTTATACTACATCTACCAAAATTTTACCCCCCCCCCCCCAAACTTAGCCTGTCAGTATATATTTGTAAATTGTTTGTATCCACCATGTAACTTGCTTTTCCACCCATTTTTAGGCTACTGTAATTCCTCCTTAAAATATATTGTAAACAGTTGGGGTCCAAAAACTGATCCCTGTGTTGTAATATTGGTTACAACCTGAAAATTACCTTCTGAATGCAACTCATTTCTTCCCGCCTGTTAGCCAATCTTCTATCCTCTATCCATTACATTACCTCCAACACAATGGGCTCTTTTCTTGTGACTTAATATTCTGTGATACTCCACGTTGAAAGCCCAAATGTAATAAAAATACTGATTCCCCTTTATCAATTCTGTTCAAGAATTTCTCAGAAATTTCCAATAAATTTAACTGACATCCCTCTGCTTGATTAGAATATGATTTTACAAATGTGCTGTAATTATTTCCTTAATAATTAATTTTAACATTTTTCTAACAATAGATGTTTGGCTAAATGGCCAATAGATATCACATTATGACTTTCTTCTTTACCTGTGCTGCATTTTTTCTGTAACTGTAGCAATTAGCAAATTCATGAAAGTAGAGAGGTGGATGTGGTGTATGTGGATAAGGTATGAGGTCTAAGACATAAGGTATACGGTCAAGTTTTTGACAACAACCAGAAGCGCTAGATGAACCATGAGATCCACATCTGCTGAGGGCCAGCTCAGAGGCATTCAAGTTTGGTAATCAAGAAGATTACAAGAGGTCCGGGTATGATCTCCCGAAAGCTATCTCACAGGCAAAGTGGTAATTCCCAACTAAACTCGAATCAACAAAAGGTGCTTGACGGTTGTAGCGGGGCTTGAATGCTAACTCCTCTTACAAGATAAAATCAAGCAACATAGGCAACAACAGGGCTTCAGTTCCAGATGAGCTCAATGCCTTCAAAGGTTCAAAGGTTTAAAGATGCATTTATTGTCAAAGTATACAACTCTGAAGTTCTCCTGATAGCCATGAAACCAAAAAAGAAAAAGAAAAGAAAAGTAACATGGTCATCAACCCCCAAATCCCACCTCCCGCACAAAAACTGAGCAAAATGAATCAGGCATATTGACACCCCCCCCCCACCAATCCCCTCCTCCACAAAAAAAATCAGAAGATCAGGCAAAAAACACAGAATATAAGAATGAAAAATAGAGTCTACAGTCCAATGTCCAAATTCAAAACACAGAAAAGAACCTGGACAAAACTCTCTGGGCCTGGCTACAGCAGCAGATGCTCAAACCCTGCACTCACTTTTTCTCTGCTGTCACTTTAATTGGCGAACAATGGAAGCTTTAATCAGTGAAATGGAGCCAAACATAAACTTGTGCCCCATCCTGCAGCCTGCCCCTTACAAGGTTTGCACACGCTGCCTCCCAGAATCCTCTGGGATACTACAGAGGACTGGAGCACCCAAATGATCTCCAAACTTCTGCACTCACCTTGATGTTTCAATCACCCTTGTCACTTCAATCAGCGAACAATGGGAGCTATAATTGGAGAAATGGGGTCAAACCATCCTGCAGCCTTTTTTGCCACGAGGTTTGCTCACACTGCCTCTGCCTCTCAGAATCTTGGAGACCGCAGAGTGCTGAAGCAACCAAAAGATCTCCAAACAGCAAAACGTGGAGAAATCATCACAAGCTCCCACAGACCCAGATGATCCTGTGTTTTCATTCTGTGAGGCTGATATGTGAGCAGTCTTCAGGAGGGTGAATCCATGAGAGGCACTCCAGCCCAGACAGGGTACTGAAGACCTGTGCTGATCAACTGGTTGGACTGTTGACCAGTAACTTTTACCTCTCACTTTGGCAGTCTGAGGTACCCACCTGCTCAAAGCAGGCGCCACTTATACCAGTGCCTAAGAAAGATTTGGTAACCTGCTTCAATGACCATCATCCAAAGGCACTTCAATCCACAGAGATGAATTGTTTCAAGAAGTTTGAGGTTAAATATATCAACTTTTGCCTGAGTAGCAACTTGGATTTGCTCCAATTCGCCTTCTGGCACCACAGGTCCACAGCAGATGCCATCTCATTGGCTCTTCATTCAACCTGGGAACACCTGGACAGCAAAGATGCATTAATCAGGATACTGTTTATCAACTACAGCTCAACATTCAATACCCTCAAAGCTAATCAATAAGCTCCAAGACTTTGGCCTAAATACCTCCTTGTGCAATTGGATCCTCAGTTCACTAACTTGCAGACCCTTGACAATTCGGATTAGCAACAGCATCTCCTCCAAAATCTCTATCAGCAAAGGCTGTGTGCTTATCTCCCTGCTCTACTTGTTTTACACTAATGACTGTGTGGCTAAGCAGAAAATCTAGCTGAGTGGTGCCACGACAACAACCTCTTACCCAACGTCTGCACGGCCAAGGGGCTAATTACTGACTTTAGCAGGAGGAAACCAGAGGTCCATGAGCCGGTCCTTGTTGGAGGATCAGAGGTAGAGAAGGTCAGCAACTTTAAACTCCTCTGTGTTATCTTTTCGGAGGATCTGTTCTGGGCCCAGCATGTAAGTGCAATTACGAAGAAAGCACAGCAGTGCCTCTACTTCCTTAGGAGTTTGAAAAGATTCAGTATAACATTTAAAACTTTGACAAACTTCAATAGATGTGTCGTAGAGGGTATAGTGACTGGCTGCATCATAGCACGGTATGGAAGCACAATGCCCTTGACAGAGAAGCTGACAAATAAAAGTTAATGTAGGCCAGTCCATCCCCACCACTGAGCACATCTGCACAGAGCATTGTCACAGGAAAGCAGTATCTGTCATTGGGGATCTCCACCATCCAGGTCATGCTGTCTTAGTGCTGCAATCAGGAAGAAGGTACAGGAGCCTCAGAACTCACATCACCAGGACCAGGAACAGTTATTACCCTTCAACTATCAGGCTCTTGAACCAAGGTGAATAACTTCACTCAACTTCACTAGCCCTGTCACGGAAATAATCCCACAATCTATGGCCTCGCTTTCAAGTCCACTTCATCTCATGTTTTTGATATTTATTTCTCATTTATTTATTATTATTATTTCTTTCTTTTTGTATTTGCACAGTTTGTTGTCTTTTGCACATTGGTTGAATATCCAAGTTGGTGTGGTCTTTCAATGATTCTATTACAGTTATTATTCTTCTTTTTTAATACTTTATTTAAAAAAAAAGCAATGAAATCAACAAGAACATACCAGCTCAGACACGTACAAAATCAGATAAGCAAAAAAACTATAACATTAAAGGGATGCCTATTGTACAAAGTGCTCAAAAATACTAAACATTAAATCGCCTGTAACGTTCTCCTTCGCGTGTACTGATAACGCCGAATTCAACGTCGAGATAAACCAGTTAATAAGAACCAGATCGCAGTAAGATTAACCATTTACTGTTCACTCTTCACATTAACATATGGTGAAAACTGTTGATAAAACAATACAAGATTGATACAGTATTTGTTCCTTCCTTAATATCACATTTCAAGTGTAAATACTTGCAAAGGTGACTATAACTACATTACACTAAGGTGCAGTATACAGGGAGAGTTTACCTGCTCCATTGACTACTTTAAATACACTTCCATGCAAACTATCCGCGACTCTTTAACTAACGAAAGCATAAACATTATCTACCGTCGTTACTTCTAACAGGATCGGCATTAACATCTTAGTTCAATATATCGATTATCTATTAACTTACAGCGTTGCTCTCACTGTGATTTCTCATGCCTGCAAAACTGCTTCTGCTCAGGTGAGCCTCGTGGTAAGCCCCCACCCTCGCGCTAATTTCAAACCGGTGTTTTCCCACAAGACGCAGCGAAACCGGATGTGACGTCATCACATGCCGATATATTTTACATGCAATGAATATACTTTAAACACTTCTAATTCTAACTAGAAAATACTATTGAATGAATTACTAAGCGAAAATATTATAAACTAAATAACTGTCGTAAAGACAGCACATCGCCAATGAGGGCCATTCGAAATCAGCTGGGGGGAAATTGCTCGTCCGCCCCCGGCCTTGTCCAGGTAGGCAAGAAATAGATCCCAAATAGCCGAAAATTTTTTAATTGAATTGGTTCTCAGGGACCCAAGTTTCTCCATCTGTATGACTGAGATCATATCAGCCATCCATCTCTGAAAGGAAGGGGGAGAGGGTGATTTCCATTCCCTCAAGACAAGTCTTTTGGCAACAATCATCCCCAGCATCAAAGACTGTTGTATGGCTGTAGAGAAACAAATAGTAGATTGCCAGCAGCCAGAGATGGCAAGACCAGCTTCCAAGGGGAAGGGCCTCTAATAGGCCTTTTTGTACCAGTCGAATATTTTGGACCAACATCCAGTCAGTAATGGGCAAAATCAAAAGGTGTGTGACAACGTGGCCTCTGTCCCTTGGCATCTATCACACATTGACGAGACAGAAGGGTAAATTCTATACAATCTAAGTTTAGAGTAGTGGGGACAGTGAACAACTTTAAACTGCATCAGTTGGTGTCTGCTGTTAACAGAGCAAGCCTGTATCATAGACAAACCTGTCCCAGACAGCTTCAGATAATTCAATGCCCAATCTCTCTCTCCAGCCATCTCTAATCTTCACAGTAGACACTACAGTGCAATCAAACAAATGTACAAACTTAGAAAGGAGATGCTTGGAGTCAGGAGGGTTCTTTAAAATATCAAAAAAAAGCTTCCCTGGAAGGATTTCAGAATTATAAATCTTCGATTGAATGTAATGTCTAATTTGTAAGTAATGAAAAAAGTGGGAATGAGGCAGCTCAAATTTCTCTTTCAGCAGACTAAATGTTGCAAACCGTCCCTCTATGTACAGGTCTTCAATAGAAACTAGACCCTTCCCCCTCCAAGCATGATAGGTTTTATCTGACCATGAGGGTAGAAAGGATTGAAACAGATTGGTGTTTGTACAGAGGTCTCTGGTAAATTTAGAACGCTCCTAATCTGATTTAGAATTCTGACGGAATTTTTCAAAACAAAACTCAAACTTTTTGAAGTCCCAGGCTTTTCTAGCTTAGAGAACAGCATGGCTGACAAGGAGGAATTGACAACAGAGTTAGACTCCATACATAGCTACAAGGGAGCCCCAGGAACTGAGTTATCCAGAGCCCCCTGCTGCCAAAACATCAAAGCCCTAGCATTGACAGCCCAATAACAGTGTCTAAATACAGGTAATCCCAGCCCTCCTTCAGTCTTGGGCTTATGTAAATGAATTCTCAAAATCCTGTGATTCTTATAATTCTAAATACAAGATTATGGAGTCCAATTCTTTAAAGGAGGCTGATATAAGAAAAATGGGGAGATTTTGACAAAGATAGAGAAACCAGTCATGGACAGAGGTAGAGTTTTCCAACTTTCTATATTCTGTTTAAGCTTCAGAGAGGGTGCAGAGAAGATTTACCAGGATGACATGTCTTATGAGGAAAGGTTGAGTGAGCTAAGGCTTTTCCCTTTGGACCAAAGGAGGATGAGAGAAGACAGAGGTGTAAAAGATTATAAGAGGCATAGATAGAGTGGACAGCCAGCACCTTATTCCCAGACAGAATGGCCAATACCAGAGGACATCCAATTAAGGTGAGTGGAGGAAAGTTCAGGGGGGGATGTCAGAGTAGGTTTTTACACAGAGAGTTTTGGGTGTCTGTAACATATTGCCGGGATGGTGGTACAGGCTGATACAACAGGGACATTTAAAACACTTAGATAGACATATGGACGTAAGTAAAATGGGGGCTATGTAAGAGAGATGGGTTAGATTGATCATGGAGTAGGTTTGTATATATAGGTCAGCACAACATTGCTTTGCGGTCTATGTTTATTTTGCACTCTCTTGCTTTGTACTACTTTAATGAATTGATCTGCATGAACAATATACAAAACACATTTCTCACTGTATCTCAGTAATGTGACAATAATAAACAAATTTACCTGTTTGCTTTTTTTTCCCTTCTCTAAGGTTATCACATTAACAATTTTCCAATCTGGTACTCTCTGGCATTATCTGAGGGTTTATGGAAATTACAACCATTGTATCCACTGTTTTAGTGGCTACAGCGACCCCTAATGGCTCAGGCGAGAACAACACTGATGAAACAATTAGATTGACAACTATGTCACAGCTTGCTCCAATAAAGACCTAGGGAGTGAAGACACACAGAACTGAAGACAAAACCATTGTTATCAATTTATTGACAAGCTAGTGGCAGATCTATCAACTATTGCTCAATCACTCAACAATCTGTTGAAGTATTCAGACAACCCTGTGACTCTTAATGAAGAACTGCAAGATTTTTCAAACTTTAAGAACGACATTGAATACTGCACCTGTATTAAGAGTCCCTGACATAGATAAACTATTTATCTTGTATGGCAACAAGAAACACATGATAGCAGTCTTAACTCAAAAACATGAAGATTAATGGCATCCTGTAGCAAAGTTTCTTATTACTTTGCTAAATTGGATAATGTAGCATTAGGACGGAGTCCTTGTTTACAAGCAGTGCAGGCAACCTATCCAGTGGTCATGGCTGTTTCTAGCATCATGCTTTATCAAATTTTAAATGTTCGATGTCCGCACTCAGCACACACTTTACTGACCATGAATAGGGTCCCAAGTAACAGGTGCTCAGTGGTCCAAGTGGTTTACTGTTCTTGAGGCACCTCGTATAATCATTCAACAAGCAACTCCAGAGAATCTAGCTACACTGTTACCATCAGACATGGAAGACTATGATGGCCATGACAATGCAAGAACAATAATATGCCATGAAGAGGCAAATTTTTACAAAGAAATATCTTTATCGAACTCAGATCTGATTCTGTACATTGATGGCTCCTCAATGATTGAGAGAGGAATTTGAAAGGCTGGAAGGTCAGTTGTTTCTGAAGTTGAAATACTGGCATCAGGAAGCATGGCTCCTGGTCCTGTAGGTTAACATAATCGAAAGAAATGTACATAATTCACAACCAACATTGAGCTGGGTCTTCACTTTAAGAAGCTGGACTGACGTGATGACGTTATTACATAAATAGTTTTAGTGAGCTTTTGTGTTTAGGTTTTGGAGTTCAATAAAATGTGTTATAGGTTTTGTTAAATATAAAACACTTCACTTTGTTTTGTTTGCAAAAACCTACTGTACATAGGTAACCCCAATGTTCTAGGACGAGAGTTATTGAATATGTTGGCCAACACAGTCACATTGAAACTGTCAGAGTTTTGAGAGCAAAATGCTGTACAAAAGTTTGTACAGCCGAGGTCCAATTTGCTCTACGAAGAATCACCAATGACAACACCAAATACTTTAATGTAATAGCATCACTCAGCACCTCCGCAGCTGCGAGAGTGGTGAATCTAGTGGAACACCCGTCTAAACATGATAAGTATCGATCACCTTTTACACACTTTTGGACTATTGGAGTCTGAGCACGCCAAACACTTGCTCTGCTTGCACTGCCTCAACGATGCAAGACCTTCAGAGCTAGTGACCCACATTGCTGTCTCTCCTGGCAGTGGTGCTTCCCTCCTCCTCCTTTCTCCTACCTCAGTAAGTCCAGTCAGCAAGGCCCCCAGCATAAGGATGCCTGCAACTGTGAAATGGGTGACACCGGGCCTGTGTTTTTACCATGCTCATTTTGATATGAACGCTAAGAGATGCTGACTGCCTTGCAGCTTCAACAATGCCAGCGCATTGGGATATCAGAGGTATGTAAACATCATGGGTTTCAGCTGCCAGAGTTGTCTACTATTCATTACGAATCCCCTTTCACTGCAACACTTGTGTGACATGGGTGCTGAAGTGAGTGTGCTGCCAGCGTCACCTATTGATGAGGAGGCAAAGAGTAACGACAGCTGGCTTGGAGGCCGCCAACAGCAGCTGTATCCAGACTTACGGGACACGACAGGTGACGCTCTGCTTCAGTGGGTGACGTTACACATGGGACTTTGTCTGGCTAATTGGTTAGAAATTCTGCCTGGGACAGAATTTCCTGTGTGTTGATCTTAAGAACTGCCAACTTGTGGATGTCAAGGACTTCGAGTCATTAACCTGCTTCCCCAGTAAGTTTCCCACAGAGACTCTATCAAGTACATGCATCACTGCATGTGAGTTTACTTGATTGCTGGTTGAATTCCCAGACCTCACCAAGCCCACATGTTCCATTACAGTCACAAAACATTGGGTTGGGCACTACATTCCCACAGATGGCTCACCAGTCCATGCCTACACATGTAGACTGGACCCAGAAAAGTTGGCAACCATAAAGGTTGAGTTTGCCAACATGGAAAGACTTGGCACTGTATGCCAGTTGAATAGCCCATGGGCTTCACTCCTCCATAAGGTCCCCAAGTCTGAAGGTGTCTGCTGTCCATGTGAATATCGATGTCTTGATGAGGCCACCATCCCCGATTGTTACTGAGTCCCATACATCCAAAGCTTCTTGGCACATTTAGCTGAAAAGTTAATTTAGTTAAGGGTGCCTGTGTGCTCAGAGGACATTTCCAAATCAGCCGTGATAACCCTATTTGGCTTTTTTTGAGTTTATGTGAATGCCATTTGGGCTGAAGATGCAGGACAGACTTTCCAATGGCTGATGGACTCTGTATTAGATTTTCTTGTTTTTACCCGGATGACATACTTGTTGCCAGTACATCTAAATCCGAACACACATCTCATCTTCTCACACTTTGAGTGCTTAAGCCAACGTGGGTCGATTATTAACTCTGCTAAATGCTAGTTTACGTTGTCATTCATGGACTTCCTTGGCCATTGCATCTCCGCAGAAGATGCAAAACCCCTCCCATCAAAAGTAGCCACTATTATGGATTTCCCGCCACCCCACACTACCAAAAAAAACTACAGGAGTTTTTAGGTATGGTAAACTTCTATCACCTCTTCATTGAGTGAGTTACTGACCTTATGCTCTCCCTGTATAGGTAATAACCCTAATCAAGTGCTTGATTGATCAGCAGACACAACCAGATCATTCCAGCTCTTTCTAAAACGACCCTACTGGTGCACCCACTCCCCAACACACTCCTACTCATCACTTCTGACAGCTCAGACTATGCTGTGGGTGCTGTGCATGAATAGTTGGGTCGGAGGCATGTGGCAGTCACTTGCCGTCTTCAAACGATAGCTCCATCCCCCTGAAAGGAAGTAAAGCACTTTTGACTGGGAGCTTCTCGGCTGTCTGCCATTTTCATTTTCTTCTAGAGGGTCACCATTTCATAGTGTCCATTCACCACAAACCCCTCATGCACGCGATGGCCAAAATATCAGACCCTTGGTCTCCATGGCAGGAATGCCACCGGGCCTGCATGTCCGAGTTCACAACTGACATGCAACACATTAAGGGGAACAATAATACCATGTGTTACTGCCTCTCACAGCCAGTTGTTAAAGCCGTACACATAGGGGTCAACTATACCGGCATGGCAGCTCACCAAGTAACAAATCAAATCAAGTTTATTTATCATTCAGACCAATACATGGATACAGTCAAAATAGACAGTGATCCTCTGGGGCCCCAATGCATAATCTACATTCAAAATAGCAAGAGAGAAAAACAATACATATTGTGATGCAAGAAAACCCATGTATAGTCCGTCCCTGAGTGACATGCAAATTGATGTTCCAGCTCACTGCAATCCAGCCTGTTTTTCCACCTGTTGAACACTGGAGGGCAGCACTGATGGAAGAGGCCAACTCCCAACCAAGCACAGACTCCATGTTATATCATCTCCACCATTGCCTCGCCTGCACTGAAGCGGCAGGCAAGCTTGCTTGAAAGCTTGTCCTCACTACAACCAAAGCCACGCTGCTGCCTCATCGCCTGATAAGGGAAACAGGCGTGCAGCATCTCACATTGTCAATCTCCAACAGAGTCTTGCGATCGCAAGAGAAACATCCAAGACAGCCACTCACAGTTACACAGCACACTGCTTTCCCACACTAATTCCAGTGCCTTCGAGTAGCAGGCAGTAACACGGTCTGCACCTAGGTCAGCTCCTTCAAACCTTCTCCCAGCCAACCACTGACTCCTCCTCCTCCCGGGACCCACCGGCTCCTCCTCCTCCTCCCGGGACCCACCGGATCCTCCTCCTCCCAGGACCCACCGGCTCCACCTCCTCCCGGGACCCACCGGCTCCACCTCCTCCTCCTGGGACCCACCGGATCCTCCTCCTCCCGGGACCCACCGGCTCCTCCTCCTCCCGGGACCCACCGGATCCTCCTCCTCCCGGGACCCACCGGCTCCTCCTCCTCCTCCCGGGACCCACCGGCTCCTCCTCCTCCTCCCGGGACCCACCGGCTCCTCCTCCTCCTCCCGGGACCCACTGACTCCTCCTCCTCCCGGGACCCACCGACTCCTCCTCCTCCCGGGACCCACCGGCTCCTCCTCCTCCCGGGACCCACCGGCTCCTCCTCCTCCCAGGACCCACCGGATCCACCTCCTCCCGGGACCCACCGGATCCTCCTCCTCCCGGGACCCACCGGCTCCTCCTCCTCCCGGGACCCACCGACTCCTCCTCCTCCCGGGACCCACCGGCTCCTCCTCCTCCTCCCGGGACCCACCGACTCCTCCTCCTCCTCCTCCCGGGACCCACCGGCTCCTCCTCCTCCTCCCGGGACCCACCGGATCCTCCTCCTCCCGGGACCCACCGGATCCTCCTCCTCCCGGGACCCACCGGCTCCTCCTCCTCCTCCTCCCGGGACCCACCGGCTCCACCTCCTCCTCCCGGGACCCACCGGCTCCTCCTCCTCCTCCCGGGACCCACCGGCTCCTCCTCCTCCCGGGACCCACCGGCTCCTCCTCCTCCCGGGACCCACCGGCTCCTCCTCCTCCCGGGACCCACCGGCTCCTCCTCCTCCCGGGACCCACCGGATCCTCCTCCTCCCGGGACCCACCGGATCCTCCTCCTCCTCCCGGGACCCACCGGCTCCACCTCCTCCCGGGACCCACCGGATCCACCTCCTCCCGGGACCCACCGGCTCCTCCTCCTCCCGGGACCCACTGGCTCCTCCTCCTCCCGGGACCCACCGGCTCCTCCTCCTCCCGGGACCCACCGGCTCCTCCTCCTCCTCCTCCCGGGACCCACCGGATCCTCCTCCTCCCGGGACCCACCGGCTCCTCCTCCTCCCGGGACCCACCGGCTCCTCCTCCTCCCGGGACCCACCGGATCCTCCTCCTCCCGGGACCCACCAGCTCCTCCTCCTCCTCCCGGGACCCACCGACTCCTCCTCCTCCCGGGACCCACCGACTCCTCCTCCTCCTCCCGGGACCCACCGGCTCCTCCTCCTCCCGGGACCCACCGGCTCCAACTCCTCCCGGGACCACCGGCTCCTCCTCCTCCCGGGACCCACCGGCTCCTCCTCCTCCCGTGACCCACCGGCTCCTCCTCCTCCCGGGACCCACCGGCCCCTCCTCCTCCTCCTCCCGGGACCCACCGGCTCCACCTCCTCCCGGGACCCACCGGCTCCTCCTCCTCCTCCCGGGACCCACCGGCTCCTCCTCCTCCTCCCGGGACCCACCGGCTCCTCCTCCTCCTCCCGGGACCCACCGACTCCTCCTCCTCCCGGGACCCACCGGTTCCACCTTCTCCCGGGACCCACCGGCTCCTCCTCCTCCCGGGACCCACCGGATCCTCCTCCTCCTCCCGGGACCCACCGGCTCCTCCTCCTCCCGGGACCCACCGGCTCCACCTCCTCCTCCCGGGACCCACCGGCTCCTCCTCCTCCTCCCGGGACCCACCGGCTCCTCCTCCTCCCGAGACCCACCGGCTCCTCCTCCTCCTCCCGGGACCCACCGACTCCTCCTCCTCCCTGGACCCACCGGCTCCACCACCTCCTCCCGGGACCCACCGGATCCTCCTCCTCCCGGGACCCACCGGCTCCTCCTCCACCCGGGACCCACCGGATCCACCTCCTCCCGGGACCCACCGGATCCACCTCCTCCCAGGACCCACCGGATCCTCCTCCTCCCGGGACCCACCGGCTCCTCCTCCTCCCGGGACCCACCGGATCCACCTCCTCCCGGGACCCACCGGATCCACCTCCTCCCGGGACCCACCGGCTCCACCTCCTCCCGGGACCCACCGGATCCTCCTCCCGGGACCCACCGGATCCTCCTCCTCTCGGGACCCACCGGATCCTCCTCCTCCTCCCGGGACCCACCGGCTCCACCTCCTCCTCCTCCCGGGACCCACCGGCTCCTCCTCCTCCCGGGACCCACCGGCTCCTCCTCCTCCTCCCGGGACCCACCGGATCCTCCTCCCGGGACCCACCGACTCCTCCTCCCGGGACCCACCGGATCCTCCTCCTCCTCCCGGGACCCACCGACTCCTCCTCCCGGGACCCACCGGCTCCTCCTCCTCCCGGGACCCACCGACTCCTCCTCCCGGGACCCACCGACTCCTCCTCCCGGGACCCACCGGCTCCTCGTCCTCCTCCCGGGACCCACCGACTCCTCCTCCCGGGACCCACCGGATCCTCCTCCTCCTCCCGGGACCCACCGACTCCTCCTCCTCCTCCCGGGACCCACCGGCTCCACCTCCTCCCGGGACCCACCGGCTCCTCCTCCTCCCGGGACCCACCGGATCCACCTCCTCCTCCCGGGACCCACCGGCTCCTCCTCCTCCTCCCGGGACCCACCGACTCCTCCTCCTCCCGGGACCCACCGACTCCTCCTCCTCCCGGGACCCACCGGCTCCTCCTCCTCCTCCCGGGACCCACCGGCTCCACCTCCTCCCGGGACCCACCGGATCCTCCTCCTCCTCCCGGGACCCACCGGATCCTCCTCCCGGGACCCACCGGATCCTCCTCCTCCTCCCGGGACCCACCGGTTCCTCCTCCTCCCGGGACCCACTGGCTCCACCTCCTCCCGGGACCCACCGGCTCCTCCTTCTCGCAGGACCCACCGGCTCCACCTCCTCCCGGGACCCACCGGATCCTCCACCTCCTCCCGGGACCCACCGGATCCTCCTCCTCCTCCCGGGACCCACCGACTCCTCCTCCTCCTCCCGGGACCCACCGACTCCTCCTCCTCCTCCCGGGACCCACCGGCTCCACCTCCTCCCGGGACCCACCGGCTCCTCCTCCTCCTCCCGGGACCCACCGGCTCCTCCTCCTCCCGGGACCCACCGACTCCTCCTCCTCCTCCCGGGACCCACCGGCTCCTCCTCCTCCCGGGACCCACCGGCTCCTCCTCCTCCCGGGACCCACCGACTCCTCCTCCTCCTCCCGGGACCCACCGACTCCTCCTCCTCCCGGGACCCACCGACTCCTCCTCCTCCCGGGACCCACCGGCTCCTCCTCCTCCTCCCGGGACCCACCGGATCCTCCTCCTCCCGGGACCCACCGACTCCTCCTCCTCCTCCCGGGACCCACCGGCTCCTCCTCCTCCCGGGACCCACCGACTCCTCCTCCTCCTCCCGGGACCCACCGACTCCTCCTCCTCCCGGGACCCACCGGATCCTCCTCCTCCCGGGACCCACCGGCTCCTCCTCCTCCTCCCGGGACCCACCGACTCCTCCTCCTCCTCCCGGGACCCACCGGCTCCTCCTCCTCCTCCCGGGACCCACCGGCTCCTCCTCCTCCTCCCGGGACCCACCGGCTCCACCTTCTCCCGGGACCCACCGACTCCTCCTCCTCCTCCCGGGACCCACCGACTCCTCCTCCTCCCGGGACCCACCGACTCCTCCTCCTCCTCCCGGGACCCACCGGCTCCTCCTCCTCCCGGGACCCACCGGCTCCTCCTCCTCCCGGGACCCACCGACTCCTCCTCCTCCTCCCGGGACCCACCGGCTCCTCCTCCTCCCGGGACCCACCGACTCCTCCTCCTCCTCCCGGGACCCACCGGCTCCTCCTCCTCCCGGGACCCACCGACTCCTCCTCCTCCCGGGACCCACCGGCTCCACCTCCTCCCGGGACCCACCGACTCCTCCTCCTCCCGGGACCCACCGACTCCTCCTCCTCCCGGGACCCACCGGATCCTCCTCCTCCTCCCGGGACCCACCGGCTCCTCCTTCTCCCGGGACCCACCGGCTCCTCCTCCTCCCGGGACCCACCGGCTCCTCCTCCTCCTCCCGGGACCCACCGGCTCCTCCTCCTCCCGGGACCCACCGGCTCCTCCTCCTCCCGGGACCCACCGACTCCTCCTCCTCCCGGGACCCACCGGATCCTCCTCCTCCCGGGACCCACCGGATCCTCCTCCTCCCGGGACCCACCGACTCCTCCTCCTCCTCCCGGGACCCACCGGATCCTCCTCCTCCCGGGACCCACCGGCTCCTCCTCCTCCTCCCGGGACCCACCGGATCCTCCTCCTCCCGGGACCCACCGGATCCTCCTCCTCCCGGGACCCACCGACTCCTCCTCCTCCCGGGACCCACCGACTCCTCCTCCTCCCGGGACCCACCGACTCCTCCTCCTCCCGGGAACCACCGACTCCTCCTCCTCCCGGGACCCACCGACTCCTCCTCCTCCCGGGACCCACCGGATCCTCCTCCTCCCGGGACCCACCGGCTCCACCTCCTCCCGGGACCCACCGACTCCTCCTCCTCCCGGGACCCACCGACTCCACCTCCTCCCGGGACCCACCGGCTCCTCCTCCTCCCGGGACCCACCGACTCCACCTCCCGGGACCCACCGACTCCTCCTCCTCCTCCCGGGACCCACCGGATCCTCCTCCTCCTCCCGGGACCCACCGGCTCCACCTCCTCCCGGGACCCACCGACTCCTCCTCCTCCCGGGACCCACCGACTCCTCCTCCTCCCGGGACCCACCGACTCCTCCTCCTCCCGGGACCCACCGACTCCTCCTCCTCCCGGGACCCACCGACTCCTCCTCCTCCCGGGACCCACCGGCTCCTCCGCCTCCCGGGACCCACCGGCTCCTCCTCCTCCTCCCGGGACCCACCGACTCCTCCTCCTCCTCCCGGGACCCACCGACTCCTCCTCCTCCCGGGACCCACCGACTCCTCCTCCTCCCGGGACCCACCGACTCCTCCTCCTCCTCCCGGGACCCACCGGCTCCACCTCCTCCCGGGACCCACCGGCTCCTCCTCCTCCCGGGACCCACCGGCTCCTCCTCCTCCTCCCGGGACCCACCGACTCCTCCTCCTCCTCCCGGGACCCACCGGCTCCTCCTCCTCCCGGGACCCACCGGATCCTCCTCCTCCTCCCGGGACCCACCGACTCCTCCTCCTCCTCCCGGGACCCACCGGCTCCTCCTCCCGGGACCCACCGGCTCCTCCTCCTCCCGGGACCCACCGGATCCTCCTCCTCCTCCTGGGACCCACCGGATCCTCCTCCTCCCGGGACCCACCGGCTCCTCCGCCTCCCGGGACCCACCGGCTCCTCCTCCTCCTCCCGGGACCCACCGACTCCTCCTCCTCCCGGGACCCACCGGCTCCTCCTCCTCCCGGGACCCACCGGCTCCTCCTCCTCCTCCCGGGACCCACCGGATCCTCCTCCTCCTCCCGGGACCCACCGACTCCTCCTCCTCCCGGGACCCACCGACTCCTCCTCCTCCCGGGACCCACCGACTCCTCCTCCTCCCGGGACCCACCGGCTCCTCCTCCTCCCGGGACCCACCGGCTCCTCCGCCTCCCGGGACCCACCGGCTCCTCCTCCCGGGACCCACCGACTCCTCCTCCTCCCGGGACCCACCGGCTCCTCCTCCCGGGACCCACCGACTCCTCCTCCTCCCGGGACCCACCGACTCCTCCTCCTCCCGGGACCCACCGACTCCTCCTCCTCCCGGGACCCACCGGCTCCTCCTCCCGGGACCCACCGACTCCTCCTCCTCCCGGGACCCACCGACTCCTCCTCCTCCCGGGACCCACCGACTCCTCCTCCTCCCGGGACCCACCGGCTCCTCCTCCTCCCGGGACCCACCGGCTCCTCCTCCTCCTCCCGGGACCCACCGACTCCTCCTCCTCCCGGGACCCACCGACTCCTCCTCCTCCCGGGACCCACCGACGACTCCTCCTCCCGGGACCCACCGGATCCTCCTCCTCCCGGGACCCACCGACTCCTCCTCCTCCTCCCGGGACCCACCGACTCCTCCTCCTCCTCCCGGGACCCACCGACTCCTCCTCCTCCCGGGACCCACCGGATCCTCCTCCTCCCGGGACCCACCGGCTCCTCCTCCTCCCGGGACCCACCGGCTCCTCCTCCTCCTCCCGGGACCCACCGGCTCCTCCTCCTCCTCCCGGGACCCACCGGATCCTCCTCCTCCCGGGACCCACCGGCTCCACCTCCTCCTCCCGGGACCCACCGACTCCTCCTCCTCCTCCCGGGACCCACCGGCTCCTCCTCCTCCCTGGACCCACCGGCTCCTCCTCCTCCCGGGACCCACCGGATCCTCCTCCTCCCGGGACCCACCGACTCCTCCTCCTCCCGGGACCCACCGACTCCTCCTCCTCCCGGGACCCACCGACTCCTCCTCCTCCTCCCGGGACCCACCGACTCCTCCTCCTCCCGGGACCCACCGACTCCTCCTCCTCCCGGGACCCACCGGCTCCTCCTCCTCCCGGGACCCACCGGCTCCTCCTCCTCCCGGGACCCACCGGCTCCTCCTCCTCCCGGGACCCACCGGCTCCTCCTCCTCCTCCCGGGACCCACCGGCTCCACCTTCTCCCGGGACCCACCGGCTCCACCTCCTCCCGGGACCCACCGGCTCCACCTTCTCCCGGGACCCACCGGATCCTCCTCCTCCCGGGACCCACCGGCTCCTCCTTCTCGCAGGACCCACCGGTTCCTCCTAGTGCACCCCAGAACGGATGCCCCTACCGCCCTCACAGTGGACACATCTAACACGGCAGTCAGTGGAGTGCTGGAGCAACTCATCGCAGGTCGCTGGCAACCCCTTGCATTCTTCAGCAAACACCTACGACCACCCGAACTCAAATACAGTGCTTTCAACCGGGAGCTGTTGGCACTATACCTGGCAATCCGGCATTTCAGGTACTTCTTAGAAGATAGGCCCTTCACCATGTTTACGGACCACAAACCGCTTACCTTTGCGTTAATGAAGGCGTCCCATCCCTGGTCACCCCACCAGCAGCGACATCTGTCCTACATCTCCGAATACACTATGGACATCCAGCATGTCTCGGGAAAGGAGAATGTCGTGGTGGACGCACAATCCAGACCAGCTGTCCAGGCCCTGTCCCAGGGGGTGGACTATGCAGTGCTGGTGGAGGTGCAACAGGCAGACGATGAGATCCCTAGTTACAGAACCGCAGTCTCTGGTTTGCAGCTCCAAGACTTCTCCGTAGTCCCAGGTGAGAGGACTCTACTGTGTGATGTGGCTACTGGCCAACCCCGCCCCGTCGTCCCGGCAGCCTGGTGGCGGCTAGTTTTCGACTCCATTCACAACTTAACGCACCCCTCCATCAGGACAACTGTCCGGATGGTCTCCAACAGGCTTGTTTGGCACAGACGTCGCAAGCAGGTCAGTGAATGGGCCAAAACGTGCATGCACTGCCAAACAGTCAAGGTGCAGCGGCACACCAAAGCCCTGCCGCAGCAGTTCCACCCCACCCACCGGCGTTTCGACCATGTTCATGTGGATATCGTGGGCCCCCTGCCAGTGTCGCGTGGAGTGCGGCACCTCCTGACTATCGTGGACCAGTTCACAAGATGGCCAGAGGCGGTCCCGCTCACCGACACCACCTCTGAATCTTGCGCCCGGGCACTGATTGCAACCTGGATATCTCGCTTTGGTGTACCGGCTCAGATTACCTCCGACAGAGGCGCCCAGTTCACCTCCAGCCTGTGGTCAGCTATGGCCAGCCTTTTGGGGACACAACTGCACCACACCACTGCCTACCACCCACAGTCGAACAGACTAGTGGAGCGTTTCCACCGTCACCTGAAGTCGGCTCTCATGGCCCGCCTGAAAGGGCCTAACTGGGCAGTTGAACTTCCCTGGGTCCTGCTCGGAATCCGCATGGCACCCAAAGAGGATCTGCACACCTCGTCGGCCGAGTTGGTGTACGGCGCGTCCCTGGTCGTCCCAGGAGAGTACATACCAGCCCCAAGGGGCAAGAGGAAAACCCGCAGCAGTCCTGGACAGAGTACAGTGAGAGGCTCAGTAACCTGGCCCCCACACCCACTTCACAGCATGGACAGAGCCCGACCTGCGAACCCAAAGACCTGCAGCACTGTAAGTTTGTTTCTGTACGACGGGGTGGACACTGGGCACTGCTGCAGCGGCCGTACGAGGGGCCGTTTACGATGATCAGGAACGACGGGTCCACATTCGTGCTGGACATTGGGGGGAAAGAGGAAGTTTTCACAGTGGACTGACTCAAACTGGCCCATGTGGACCTGGCGCAGCCGGTCAGAACTCAGGCACTGCGGCGCAGAGGCAGACCTCCCAAACAGAAGCCGACTCAGAGAGTGGACATTGGACGGTGTATTGCTGGTTCTGGGGGGATGGGGATTATGTGGTGACCCACTTTCCAGCGCACTCGAATCGGCTCACAAAACGGTGCGTGCCGGCAGAGAGGCCGGCCCCAAAAAGGGTGCCAGGCCTGCTTCATCAGCAAGGGGAAAAGCCCGCGCGCGGGAAGGGACTGTGAATATGCGCCCCCATAGCATTACCGCCCGGGGAGGGCGGAAACGGGAAGGCTTAAAAGCGAGGCCGCGAAGTTTGAATAAATCTTTTACGCAACCGCAACTCACCGTCTGCGTGTCATTATTCCAGCGCTGTGTGTACCACGCTGCTACAGTAACACAAGGCAAATATATTATAGCCCAAATCCCTGACTTCTTGGATGTTGTCAGCAAGAGCAAGCCTGCAGCTGCCCACAGACAAACATAATCCGGCTTGTCTTTTATTGATGAAACACCGAAGGGCTGCACCAACGGGAGGAGCCAGCCCCTAATCCAGCATACCACACCGGACCCAGCATCACGTCTCCTGGGCAGCTGCAACAGGCGACACCATGGCACGAGGCCTAGTCTGCGTTATAACCAAGGCCACACAGCTCCTCTCCCATTGATCTTGCCAATAAACCAGGGAACTAGACTCGCAGTATTCTACATTACCAATATCCAACAGGGTCTTGCGATCACAAGGGAAACATCCAAGACAAACCCTCACTGTCGGACTGCTTTCACACACTAACTTCAATGCCTTTCTGTAGCAGGCAGTAACATATACCAAGTCCAGCTCCTCCACTAACAAGCAATTCACTGCTGGGGTAGACCTGCAGTTCTTGAAGTTTTGAATGTCCAGCAGTGCCTTGTAAAAAGTTTACAAAAGACAATAGCACTGTAGTGGGTCCCACAATGGAGTTGTCATGTTACTGGAGTAGTAGCCAGGATGTTGAGTACAAACTACACTTAAAGATTAGAAAAGGCATGTAAGGAAGACAATAGGGTATTTCAATCTGCAGCACTGGGAAAATTAGATCGGCAGTAGATCCCTAGAGAAGGAATTTGTAGAATGCCGATGAGACTGCTCTTTGGAGCAGCTTGTGGTTGAGCTGGGAAAGGATAATATAAGGGAGTTGTAAAAGAGGATACCAAAAGTTATTTCAGATATATAAAGATTAAATGAGAGGCAAGAATGGACATCAGACTGCTGCAAAATGAAGCTGAAGAAGTAGTATGGGGGTCAAAGGAATAGTGGATAAACAGATTAAGAATTTGGTGTTTTTGGTGTTCTCTGTGAAAGATACGAGCAGCTTGCCAGTAATTCAAGAGAGTAGGTGGGTGCAGGAGATAGAATTGCCACTACTAAGAGTTACTTGAAGGTGTTTAGGTCACATGGACCAGACAACCTAGCCCCCCAGGGTTCAGAAAGAAGCATTTGGGGATACTTCGGAAGCATTAATCGTGATCTTTCAAGAATCACTAGAGCCTGGAACGGTTCCAGAGACGAAAGAGAGTTAGTGGATGGTACTTAGATTTTCAGAAGGTCTTTGAAAAGTTGCTGTACCTGAGTCTGTTAAAAAAAGATCAGAGCTCATGGTATTGCAGGAGAGATTCTAACATCAATAAACGATTGACTGACTGGAAGTAAAGGGGGCTTTTTCTGGTCGGCTGCCAGTGATTATTGGTGTTGCGCAGGGGCCAGTGTTTAGTCTGATTCTTATCACATTAAAGAACTAAATGACAGAATTGATGATTTTGAGGCCAGGTTTACAGATGTTACCAAGATGGATGGAGGCACAGGTAGTGTTCAGGAAGCAGGGATCTTGCAGAAGGATTTGGACATGCTGGGAGAAACGGCAAAGCAGTAACAAATGGAATACTGTATGGCCACGCATGTTGGTAGAAGGAGAAAAATTGTAAACTATTTTCTAAATTGGCAGAGAATTCAGAAAATCAGAGATGCGGAGGAACTTGGGAGTCCCACTGCACGATTCCCTTAAGGTTAACTTGCAATTTGAGTTGGTAGAAAGGAAGAAAAAAATGCAACATCAGCGTTCATTTCGAAAGCAAGGTCTAAGGAAGGATATGCTGGTACTGGAGAAGGTCCAGAGGAGGTTTACACAAATTATTCTGGTAATGTGTGAGGAGCATTCGATAGCTCTGAGACTATATTTGCTGGAGTTTACAAGGATAATGTGGGATCTCACTGAAACCCCCTGAGTATTGAAAGGTCTGGATGGAGAGGGTTTTGCCAATAAAGGGTGAATCTAGGATCAGAGGGCACAGCCTCAGAATAAAACAACATCACTTTGGAACAGAGATGAGGAGAAATTTATTTAGCCAGAGGGTAGCAAATCTTTGGAATTCAGTGCCACAGACAGCTGTGGAGGCCAAGACATTAGATACATTTAAAGTGGAGTTTGATAAATGCTTGATTAAGTAAGGGTGTCAAAAGTTATGGAGAGAAGGCAGGGGAGTTGAGAGGGAATAACAAATCAATCATAATGAGACAGTGGAGCAGACTGACAGAATGAATGGCCTAATTCTGCTCCTATGTCTTATAATTTATCTAATTTCTATACACTTCATAATTTTAAATACCTCCATCAGATCAACTCCGCCATCTCTAGTCTATCCACGTATCTAAATTTCCTCACCCCAAGGATAATTGTTGTTAATTCCTTCTGTATCCTCCGAGAGCGCCCGCTTTTCATCCTTTCAAAAATGTGGCATCCAGACTGAGCACAATATATCCTCCATGTCCAAGTGTTTTTTCGAACCACCTCCCAAACCTGTCCTACAACTTTGAAAGAATGATCTGACACATCCCCAGTTCTCACTGTCCTTTCCTCACGCAGCAGTACCAGGTCAATTCTCCGCAAGATTCAGGCAGGTGTGGTTGAAAGGTTAAGCTGGCTTTCCAAAATGGGAACCACTGCCCATGCCTTCATTTATTTGGAGAAACAGAGCAGAACAGGCCCTTCCGGCCAACAAGCTACGATGCCCAGCAACCCCTCTATTCAAGCCAGGCCTCATCACAGGACAATTTACAATGACCAATTAACCTACCAACCGGTATGTCTTTGGACTGTTGGAGGAAACTGGAGCACCCGGAGGAAACCTGTGCAGTTACAGGGAGAAAAGATAACTCCTTACAGATAATGTCGGAACTGAACTCCAAATTCCGGAAACCTGAGCAGTCACAGTATAACGGTAACCACTGCACTGTTGTATTAGAATTGCCTCTCGGAAAGTGGATTGATCCCTAATTAAATATTTATTTTGTATATTTCTCCCCACTTTTCCTGAAGTTTCCTGAAAATGCATTCCGCATTTGTATCTTTTATGGCCTTGTTTTTGACTGCTCATTTATGAATGGGGACAAGATTAGGTTATTCTGGTCCCTTGAAACTCTTCCTCTATTTTGCCTGATTTGTATCTCAACTCTATTTATCTGCCTTGGCTTCATGCACCTAAAACACCACTCAAACAACAATTTATGCCTTTTATAATTCTGGAGAAAAGAGTTCCAGATTTGTATTATCCTGTGTCAAGAGACATCCTGACAACAACCCAGAACAGCTGAGCTTTTAATTTTTGCAACAGGCCACCCTGCTCTGAAATTGCCCACCAAAAGAGGAGCATTCTTTACCTTTGAAATCTTATGAAAATTTTAAAATATTAGATTGTCCATTAATGGATTACAGCAAATTTCATTTCAGTAACAAAAAAAATAGGGTAAAGTTAAAAATTATATTAAATCAACAGAAAAGGCTTCTAAACATAAGAAATAGCAGGAATCCTGAAGATTGGGAGAATTTTGGAGCTTAGCAAAGGAAGACCAAGATGGAATATCCAAGAAAATTGGTGAGAAAAATGAAAATGAACTATAGGAACTTTTAAATGTTTATAGTCATAGAGTCATTGTGCATTACTCCACAGGTGCAGGCCCTTTGTCCAGACAGTCCGTGCTGACCAAAATACCCACCTGGTCTAGACCTGACGAAGGGTCTCGGCCCGAAATGTTGACAGTGCTTCTTCCTATAGATGCTGCCTGGCCTGGTGAGTTCCACCAGCATTTTGTGTGTGTTGCTTGAATTTCCAGCATCTGCAGATTTCCTCGTGTTTACAATACCCACCTAGCTAGTTCCAGCTTCCTGTGTTTGGCTTATTCCATGTTCCTACCCAAGTGCTTCTTAAGTGACACCTTTGTACTGACACAACCACTTTGTCTAGCATATACTCACTCACTTTCAGGGATGACAGCTGAGCAGTAATGGCTGGAATTTCTGGAAGCAATTCAGAAGGCACGGGATATATATAGATCCCAAAGAGGAAGAAAATAATACTTTCCTTGGCTAACAAGAAAAGTCAAAGCCAACATAAAAGCCAAAGAGAGGGCATATATGAACAAAAAATTTGTGAGAAGTTAGAGGATTGGAAAACTTTTAAAAACCAACAACTAAAAAAGTCATTAAGTAATGATGGAATATGAAAGTAAGCTAGCCAATAATATTAAAGAGGATACCAAGAGTTTCTTCAGATATATAAATTGTAAAAGGGAGCCGAGAGTGGAAATTGGTCCGCTGGAAAACGATGTTGGAGAGGTAGTAAAGGAGGAATTCTTTGAAGAGATAACAAGCTGGATAGACAAAGGAGGATCGGTTGATTTTGTGAACTTGGATTTTCAGAAGGCCTTTGACAAAATGCCACATACATGTCTGCTTAACAAACTACAAGCCCATGATGTTACAGTAAAGATTCTTGGATGGACAAAGCAGTGCCTGACTGGCAGGAGGCAAAGAGTGGGAATAAAGGGGCCTTTTCTGATTGGCTGCCAGTGACTAGTGGTGTTCCACAAGCGTCTGTATTGGGACCACTTCTTTTTACGTTATTTTGTCAATGATTTGGATAATGGAATTGATGGTTTTGTTGCAAAGTTTGCAGATGATATGAAGACAGATGGAGGGACAGATGGGTAGTTTTGAGGAAGTAGAGAGGCTACAGGAGGACGTACACAGATTAGAAGAATGGGCAAAGAAATGGCAGATGGAATACAGTGTTGGGAAGTGTATGGTTATGCACTTTGGTAGAAGAAATGAAAGGGTTGGCTATTTTCTAAATGAAGAGAAAATACAAAAATTTGAGATGCAAAGGTATTTGAGAATCCTTGTGCAGGATTTCATAAAAGTTAATTTGTCGGTTGAGTTGGTGGTGAGGAAGGCAAATTTAATGTCAGCATTCATTTCAAGAGGTCTGAAATATTAAAGCAAGGATGTAATGTAGAAACTTTATAAAGCACTGTTGAGGCCTCACTTGGAGTATTGAGAGCAGCTTTGAGCCCCTTCACTTGGAACGGATGTGCTGAAACTAGCAAGGGTTCAAAGGAGGTTCACGGAAATGGCTTGATGGTGTGGCCTCACCATCAACATAATGTCCCAACTCCCATAGTCAATGCACTGACCGATGCTAAACACCGTCTGCCTGTGATGCCACTTTTGTTGAACTATCCCCTCCTACTGCTTTATTCCATTTTACTGCCTATACCTTGTCATTCATAGTGTAATTCATACATGGTTTGACTTTCCAAAATACACCTCACACTTATCTGCATTGAAATCCATTTGCAAGTCTTCAGCCCATTCTCCAATTGATCAAGATTGCCCTGAAATCTATGATAGCCCTCTTCATGATCAAAAACGCCTTCTAGTTTCACATTTTCTGCAAAATACTGATCAAGCTCTGTGCTTTTGAATCTCAATATCTCAACCCTGTGGCTTGCGGCACTAGACGTCAGCCTCCATTCAACCACCACCCTTTGTTTCATACCCCTGAAAGCTAGCTCTCCCAACATTCCATGGTACAACCTACTGTGTGGGATCTTGTTGAAGGCCAAGTAGAAACAAGCACTGCCCTACCCTCATCTAGCTCTTCATAAGGTTTGTCAAACACAACTTTCCACACACAAAGTCATGTTGACTCGTCCTCATTGAACTCTGTCTAAGTTCTGGTAGATCCTACCTCTCAGAATTCTCCCCACCACTGAAGTCAGGCTGATTGGCCAGTAGTTCCCTGGCTTGTCCTTCCTACTCTTCTTAAACAGCAGAGCAACATGACACATCTTCCACTTTTCAGGAACGTCACCAGTGGCTAATAAGCAAGTTACCTCTGTAATTTTTTTCTCCAACCTCCCACAAAGTCTGAGGATGTTTTCAGTCAGGCCCTGGGGATTTATCCACCTTAATTTGCTACAGTGAAATATGAATGTCCTCCAAAACATCTTCACTTAATGTTCTCCTCAGTAAACACAAGGAGAAATATTCATAAAACTCCTACGCAACGACCATGCTCTGCTGGTGGAGGGAATAAATGTTTAAGGTTGCTAATGGAATGCAGAGCAGACTGTTTTGTTCTGGATAGTGTGGAGCCTTGACAGTTTCCCATCAAAGTTTGCAGCAGGATCTGGACCAGCTGGAAAAAATGGTCTGAAAAATGGCAGGAGGAATTTTAAGCAGATAAGCATGAGGTGTTGCACTTAGGGAAGACAAACCAGGATAGGACTTACACAGTGAATGGGAGGGCAGAGAGGAGTGCAATAGAACTGAGGGATCTAGGAATACAGCATAATAATTCATTTAAAGTGGTGTCACAGGTAGATAGATTCATAAAGAGAGTTTTGGCACAATGGCCTTCATAAATCAGAGTATAGACGACAGGAGATGGGCTGTCATGTTGAAGTTGTCTAAGACGTTGGTGAGGCCTAATTTGGAGTATTGTGTGCAGTTCTGGTCACTTATGTACAGGAAAGATATCAATAAGATTAAAAGAGAAAATTCACAAGGATAATGCTGAGACTTGAGGACCTGAATTACAGGGAAAATTTGAATAGGTTAGGACTTCATTTCCTGGAGCTTAGGAGAACGAGGGGAAATTTGATAGAGGTATAGAAAATTATGAGTATAGATAGGGTGTTAGGTGTTTGCTGTGGTGTGTTGGACAGAGTGTGACATGCAACAAAACCCCACAACATTCAACAATTATAAAGAATTAAGAATTATATAAAAAAGTAAATAATACAGTACAATAAAAGTAACATTTCTTAACTGTTGTGCGAGTGTCAAACAAGCTGTCATTGAAAGTGGTAAATGCGGTTTGGATGGGTACATGGATGAGGGTGGTATGGGGGGCTATGGTCCGTGTGGTTTGATAAGACTAGGCAGAATAGCAAACATCAGAAAATCTGCAGATGCTGAAGATCCAAATCAACACCCACAAGATGCTGAAGGAGTGCCTTGGCCCAACTGTTTACTCTTTACCATAGATGTGCTGAAGGGCCTGCTGAGTTACTCCAGCATTTTGTGTGTGTTGCTTAGGCAAAATGGCAGCTCAGCATGGAATAGATGGGTTGAAGGGCCTGCTTCTTGTGCTGTAGTGCCCTATGACTCTATGCTGAATAGGCAACGCAAGTGATGGACTTGTTCTCTGGGCCCGATGTCTAGTGCTAAACAAAAATCCAGCTGGTATTTCTCATATGTTTCTCCAAGATATAAACATTTAAACATATTTTATTTTTCTTCTTGCTGCCTGGTGACCTCTGGTTGATGTAACTGAGGCATCCTAGACCAAAGAAGTTTTTAACCTTGTGTGTTGCTCTGGATTTCCAGCATCTGCAGAATCTCTGGTGTGTGTGGATCTGCTTAAGTGAGGTGCCCTTCCCCAGTTTGGTCACCACATCTGTCTTAGAAGTACAAATTTGGTAGGTTTATAAGAATCACTCAGTAATTAATATTTTGTCTATACGAGGGGTGATTGATAAGTTTGTGGCCTAAGGTAAAAGGAGTCAATTTTAGAAAACCTAGCACATAGTCCCCTTCTACATTTACACATTTAGTCCAGTCCAGCGGTTCGTGGAGCATATGGATCTTGGACCTCCAGAAAGTGTCCACAGATGGGTGATTGATAAGTTTGTGGCCTAAGGTATAAGGAGATGAGTTATACAGTTCTCGTTACATGCACATGCAGTTCAACTCTTTGTGTGATTATGCAGAAAGTTTGAAGTTAATAACTCAACAGTTAATAATGCATTATGGTGATTGATAAGTTCGTGGCCTCATGTAGAAGGAGATGAATTATTAACTTCAAACTTCAAATGCCAGAGAAAGCAGGATCTCCCAGTGGCCATACATTCTAATTCCACGTCCCATTCCCATTCCGATATGTCAATCCATGGCCTCCTCTAGTCTTGAGATGAAGCCACACTCAGGTTGGAGGAACAACAACTTATATTCTGTCTCCAACCTGATGGCATGAACATTAATTTCTCTAACTTCCATTAATGCCCCTCCTCCCCTTCTTACCCTACCCCGAATTTTAATTAATTAATTATCCCCCCCCCCCCCCCCATCTTACAGTCACTCCTTGCCTGTTCTCCAACTTCCTCTGGTGCTCCCCTCCCCCTTTCTTTCTTCCAAGGCCTCCCATCCCATGATACTCCCCCTTCTCCAGCCTTGTATCCCTTTTGCCAATCAACTTCCCAGCTCTTAGCTTCATCCTCCTGTCTTCTCCTATCATTTCGGGTCTCCCCTCCCCCTCCTACTTTCAAATCTCTTACTATCTCTTTTTTCAGTTAGTCCTTGACAAAGGGTCTCGACGCAAAATGTCGACCGTACTTCTTCCTATAGATGCTGCCTGGCCTGCTGCATTCCACCAACATTTTGTGTGTGTTGTTTGAATTTCCAGCATCTGCAGACTTTCTCGTGTTTGCGTACTGAAATTTACTAATAGTTTGATAGTTATCCTGTTCTTTGTGAGATGGCAGAGATGCTGCATGAGAAGGACATGTGGTTTACTCATTCTAAAACAGTTTCTTCCAAAAATTGAACTTTGATCAAACATGAGAAAAGCTTAGGAATTGAAGTTCTGAAAAGAGGGAAATACTGTGGATGACTGTTGGGGTAAGGGTGAATAAATGGGTGAAAGTGGGGTGAGTTACTGGAAAAATGTCATCCATATCTTATTATTTTACCAATAGCAGAGAATAAAGAGCTAAGAAAATCAGCAGCATTAAGACTTCAAAGACTGAAAACAGGTTTACCATATTCTTTATCTTACATGTTTAAAACCACGGCATCTTATTGAAATAATTGAAATTATTTTATTTAACTGGAAGTTAGTTACTGACAGAATTGAACACTGCAGAAAGAAAACACATCTGCCGGAAAATGTCAGCTAATGGTGACATGTACTCAGTGAACTAATCCAAAAATCTCATCACATCAATCTCAAAATGCAGTTTTGTGTTTCTACACCGATTCCTGGAACGAGCAAACTCATTTACCATGAGAGTTTGGGTAAATCAGAGTGTAAGATAAATGTGAGGCAATCTCTTTGTATCAGTTCAAATTTTTAAGATCTTTTGCAGTGTTAATGGTAAGTTGGTGTCCCTGGCTCAGGAATCAAGGCCATTGTGTCAAAACAAATGAAATCAGACAGTTGGAAGACTGCTCAAGCAAAAATTCCTCAGTGTTATGAAACTTTGGACTCTGTATCTCAGACAATAGTATTTATAGTGTCACTATCTAATAGACTGTCAAAGACTAGGTAACTGATAAAAATGGATATGGTGTGAGAAAGATCATTTGAAGTTGAGAATGTTTCTATCCATTTTATCTTGGCACCAATTAGTTGTTATCATGTTCTGGAAACTCAACAAGAACATCTATTTAAATACTTCAGCAACTGAGATAGCTAGAATCTTGGTATCCTGTGGCAAATGGTACACCTTTCAAATCCCAAAGCCTTTCCACTGTCTTTGAGGGCCTAATGGAATATTGTCTACTTCCCTGAATGTGTGTGCTCCAACAACGTTCATCACCCAACAGCACATCCTAAATCCAGAATGTTTGCCACAAAAAAAGGATAGGTTAGATGACGCATGAAAATACTAACACCCACAGCTTCTCTTCCAAATTATATACCATCCTGAGTTTGAAATATATGACTGCAGGATCTAAACTCTACAACTCACTATTCGACAGCATCATAGCACATAGCACCAGCTTCTCGAGAAAGGACTGAAGTTATTCAGGAAGGTCACTCAGCACCACAACCACCCTCTCAGGGCCAAGTGGGCAGGAGTGGGAACCATTCTCACCACAATAAGTTTCTGGTTCCCTCCTGGAAATTGATAAAATCAGAGGAAAACACAGAGCTTCAAAGAAAACAGCAGTTTGATTATTCTGAGAGTACTTCCCTTTCTGATATGTCAGCCCATGGCCTCCTCTACCTCCGTGATGAAGCCACACTCAGGTTGGAGGAGCAACACTTTATATTCAGCCTGGGTAGCCTCCAACCTGAAGGCATGAACATCGATTTCTCAAACTTCCAGTAATGCCCCCTCACTCCTTCACCATTCTTAATTCCCATTTCCCTCTCCCACTTCCTTATCACCTCCCTCTGGTACTCTCCCCCGCCACCTTTCTTTCGTCTATGGTCTTCTGTCTTCTCCTACCAGATTCCCCTTTTCCAGCCCAATATTTCTTCCACCAATCAATCTCCCAGCTCTTTACTTCACCCCCCCCCCCCCAGGTCTACCACCTTGTCTTTCTTCCTCCCCTCTCCCCACCATCTTACTCTGACTTGTCCCCTTCCTTTCCAGCCCCGGTGAGGGGTGTTGGACTGAAACGTCAACCATTCACTCTTTCCCATAGATGCTGCCTGGCCTGCTGAGTTACTCCAGCACCGTGTGTTTGCTAAGGAGCTGTAACTGCTATACCGCCTTCTGCCAGTAGGTGGAGGCAAAACACCACATATTGTGAAAAATAACCCCCCCCCCCCCCCCCCACACACACACACACAAAATGCTGGTGGAACACAGCAGGCCAGGCAGCATCTATAGGGAGAAGCAAAATACATGGATTTGCTAAATAAACTTAAAAATACATGTCTGTAAAAAACGATTAAAGCGACGATTTTAGTTTTGCGTCAGTTCAATTAATATCTTATAAAAAGTATTTTAAAAGCAACAGATTCAAACAAGCATTAGTAAAATTGTGGATGCAATAAGATTATGAAATGTGTTGTGAACAGTCATAAATCAATACTAGATTATTAATATATGGTTTGAGCAGAACTACCCAATCAGCGAAGATATGCCTTACATCCAGGCAATGATCCAAAATTGAATGTCTGAAAAAGATAAAACTTTCACAACAGCAAATCCATTTGATTGAGTAAGGATTCAATTAGTTTGCTGTCACATACACTAGGGTAGAATGAAATTCCTTGCTCAGAAACTCAAAGAATAAATTGTATACATGGTAATAATAAATACAATGATGAGTGCAAAACAGTAGCAAAGACTTTAGTGGAATCAGATGTAGTGCAAAATAAAACTAAATCCCTGAACTCACAATGTGGTCACAATGAGGCAGTGTGAAAGACTGTACTGGTTCATAAGTGTGGTAGCAGAGGGATGAAGCTGTTTTAAAATCTCGGCTTTCAACCTCCTGTATTTTTTCCCAGGAGATAAAAGACATAAAGTAGAATGACCGGGGTGGCAAGAATCCTTGATGATACTGTTTGCCTTCCTGAAGCAACACACCGTGAGGATGGATGAATGGAAGGACGTGACTAGCCTGTGATGGACTGGACTGTATTTACCACTGTTATGAATGTACCACAGCTCTGAGGGGCCGAAGGGTGCGGGGTAGCCCCCTCCTTTGTGAGAATCGCAAGATCGCTATTGAGTCTGTTCAGGAGACCCAGGAAATGAGAGAAAGGTATGCAGAATTCACAAAGAGTGGAATGTGTCCTGGCCTCCGAGAGGCGGACCCATTGATACCGGCTATTGTCTCTTGGAGAAGGCCCAGGCAATGAAGCAAGGGGGAGGTTGGTGGAGAGATTGCATCATCTCAGCCTGATTGACATCTGAGAGCCTGCGAGTCAGAATAAAAGAGGGTCTGGGGAACAGCCCCTCAGACGCACCAGAAGAAACGTTAAGCGACCACGTAACAGCAGGAAGTCATCCGAAGGAGGCCACGTGTGTTCGATTCCGTGGCTGGAACCACGGAAAACAGCTTTTAGCTAACAACAGGGAAGCCCCGCTCCCCTGACTTAACGGATTGGCATCATAAAAGACTCGGGGCAAGTTTAAACCGCATCACTTTTAAACCCAACAACGCTGCAGCTTGAACGAACTGATAGTGTCTTATCTTTCCATCGGACAATACAGTAACCCCTAGACAACGATAGTTATTTCTTATTGATTATTATGATACCCACGCTTAGATTTAGTATTGTCGACGTATATTATCTGTATGTTTGCATTAATCTTCTTTTTGTGCCCTTTATCAATAAATACTTTTAAAAATAGTACCATCAGACTTCAACGGACCTCTCTATCATTGCTGGTAAGTGATCCAGCAACGGGAATTCGTAACACCACTCATTGCATTGCAGGTTAAATCGGTACAAAGCAGAGCAGCTGCCGTCCCTATCTGAGATATAACTCATCGGAACAATTTTCTCTGTGGGAATTCAAGAGAATCCTAGTGGACATGCTGAATCTCCTCAGATGCCTGAGATGAGTTTTTTGATCGCTGCATCAGTGTGGAGGAACCAGGTAAGGTTGCTGGTGATACGATGCCTAGGAATTTCAATCTACAACATCTCCATTGATAAGGACAGGGTTGGTAAGATGGGCACAGCAATATCAGATGGATTTCAATCCTAATAAATGTGAAGTAATGCACTTTGGGAAGACCCATAAGAAAATGGCATACTTGAAACTGATAGGAGACATTGAAGAACAGAGGAACTGTCACCAGCTTTGGATATGGCCCAAGCACGGAGTGAGAGACACTGAAGCAGGTCGATAGATGTCAGACTTTAATGCGAGCAGTGTTAAAGGGAAAAGAAAATAATAAACTCTAGGCCAAACAGGACCTTTGGCTAAATCTCTCACATGGACAACGAAGAATAAAACGAATAGCGCTGGTTTTCAGACTCAACAGTCCCACTTCACAGGCAAGGCAGAGTGCAAACAGGCAACGAAGCGTCGCTGTGTCCAAGTCTCGACAAGCACTACAAAGGGATGAATGGAGTTAAATACTATCACAATGAAATAAAGATTAGCTGGCATGTGCACATTCACGAGCGCAACTGCTGAATCCGTGGTTGTGACAGGATCATTGCAGTTCAGGTCCAAGAATCCATAAACATGAATGCAGAGGTAGTTAAAGTGATCATGATGGCATATTGTATACTTGTTTCCATTAACCAGGGTACAGAGTTTGTCTGAGATGGAGCATCTCAGTTATAAGGAAGACTATGTAGGCTGGGTTTGTTGTACTTGGAGTGGAGGAGGTTAAGGGAAAATGTGATTGAACTATATAATATTATGAAGCTTATAGATTTATAAATAGTAGTGAACTTTATAGATTTATAAATAGTAGTGAACTTTCTCCCAGAGGAGAGGTATCTAAAATTAGGTATCTAAATTTAGGTTAAGAACTAAGAGGTTTGGAAGAGATCAAGGAAGAACATTTTTACCCAGAGGACGGTTGGAATTTTGAATGCACTGTCTGAGGGGATGGTGGAGATAAGAACTCTCACAACATTTAAGAAATAAGCACTTGAATCACCAAGGCATAGACGGCTACTCACGAAGAGCAAATAAATGTTAGAATAGATGGGTATTTGGTGGAAAAGGATGGGGTGGGGCAGAAAGACTGCTTCTCCGCTGTAAAGCTCCATGATAACTGCTATCAGCTTCTTTGTCAATCCTTCTGCCCCTGAGAACAGGATTAAACACTGATACCTCCAGAATTGCATATAGGCTCCAAAGACTCCTGATGATTTAAAGTAAAACATTGTTTCAGAACTTCTAGATAATAGGTCAACAATTATCAAAATACTCACCTACTGATAAAGCTCCTGGTCTGAAATTCTGTAATTATAATGTCTCGATCTACTAGCGGAGGAGGCTGGTCTTGAAAGTGTGCTGGTGTACAGTACCCAGTGATGACGTCCTGGAGAAGACCATTCCTTTCTTCTTTGATTGTATCTCTTTCATGATGCGTATAGTTATACCAAGAAAATGACTTGGACAGGAAGGAAAATACAGGAGAGAGGATGCATTCCAGGACGATGGTGAATGATAAACATTAAGCATGTATAATGTAGTTAACAGATGAAGGACTGCTTTACCGATAACTGAATAGCCACCCATTATTTAACAGAAAATATTGAAGACCAAAAGATATAAAACTCAATTATTGATGAGTGCTCTCATTTAGGTTAAAATTAGGTCAAAACAATAATACGATTGCCCTCAAATCCTTGAGAGGTTGAGAAATAGGTCTCAATGATATTTCCAGAAAATTGATAAGGATGAATACAAGGGGAGGAGAGATTTGGATTTTTCCATCTCCTGAATTGCGGTGTTAACAAGGCCATGTTTATTGCCTTTCAGTCATCGAAGGTAGTGTTGAGCACCTTTTTTAACTGTTGCAGTTGTGGTGAAGGTGCTCCCAAAGTTTCTGCTGGATTTAGTTACAGTGAAGGTCCAGCGATATATCTCCAGGTCAGGATGGTGAGCAGTGTTTCCTTGCTCCTGCTGCCGTTGTCCTTCTTCGTGGCAGAGCTGACAGGTGTGGAAGGTCATACAGAGTAGCCCTGGTACCTAAACATATTTTGTAGATGGTATCCACTGCAGTCATAATGCACGAGTAGTGGAGGAAATTAATATTTAGGGTTTTACCGGTATGCCATTCACAAGGACTGCTTTGTTTTGTTGAGTGTTGAGATGGTGGTGCTGTCTTCGTACAAGCAAGTGAAGAATATTCACTCATGCTTCTGACTTGTACTTATAAACTTTCGGTTGTCAGGAGGTGAATCACTTGCCACTGTATTCCCAGGCTCTGATCTGCCTTTTTTTACCCCCTGAACCTACTCTTGACATGCTCTTCTGCAATCCTCAATTGACCATGGTTGTTCAATGATGATAGTGTGGCCCATGTGGAAGCAGATTGTTGTGGTGCACTTTTCTGCTGTTCTTGTCGATCATACCTCAAGTAAGCCCAATGCTGAGCTACTTGGTCTGTCTGGCACACGATTAGGTGTGAAAGTTGTCTACTTTAGTAGGATATCCAAGCGTGCAGAATCCCATGGAATCATCTATTGGAATACCTTTAGAAGAAGAGGGGGAAGTGGGGAGGAAAATTTAAAAAACAGCACAATTTAATTTATAAAAAATGCATTTAGACCAGCAAAATCAATTGCAATAGGTTTGCAATATCAAGAGCTATCCTTTTCTCACACCTGCTGAATTTTCACCAATATCTAACACATTAGTCTCATTAATACCTGAGAAATGCACTGTTGACAAAGTATTCCCCGTGTGGTCTCATGAGGCCATTTCCCGGCTGGTTTCAAGCATTCCTCATGAAATACTTCAACACAAAAAATCATCCATTAGTTTATACCTTTCAATATTTAAGAATAAATGTATTTTGTTTGATTAATTGTAAATAGGTTTTGGTGCCTGTCTTTGGAAATTTAGTTCATATTTGGGATCAATTAGTTCCATGCCTGACTTGAGTTAAATGCCTTGCACAAGAGCACAGTCCCTACTAGTTCACCAAACTGGGCAAACAAAAGTTCATTGTTGAAGTGCGGGTTGTTCTGAGGGCAGGTTTGCACAGCTGAAACCACAAGCAGCTGCTAAATGTCACTTCCCAGCCTGCCCTGTACCAATCACAGGTTGAGTAATTACCATGCTTTCATGAACATCAATTTTTTCACAGATAAAAACCCATTTCTTTTTCTCTGTCACCTTTTGATGTCTTTGTCACTTTCTTTTTCCTCTTGGTCTGCACACTCCCAACACTCCTCCTCCCAGCCCCGTATCATCCAGTTTCTTTCCCCTAACCCACCTATCCATCACCACACTGTCCCTTCTACACTCTGTTTCCATCTGCCCAATCCACGTCCTCTACCTGAGTCCACGCTCCACCTTCCTTTCCTCTCAGATTCCACGCTGCAGCCCTGCTTCCAACACTTTCACCTGTTACTATTTCCACTCCTCCCTCTTCCATTTACCTGTCACTCTCCAATATCCCTCGCCATGCCTTTTTCTCACCTCTCTATACAAATGATCGCCTCTTGACTCCTTCAGTCCACACGAAGAGCCCCAACCCCTAATGCTGACTCTTCACTTCCTTCTTTAGATATTGCCTGACAAGCTGAATACCTCTGGATTTTGCTAAAGATTGAAGATTAGCTTTATTTGTTATATACACATCAAAATACTCACAGAAATGCATCATTTGCACCAAAGACCGACACAGTCTGAGGATTGTGTTGGGAGTAGCCCACAAGTGCCACAATGCTTCTCATACCAACCCAGCATGCACAAAATTCACTCACCCTAATCACAACACATTCTTTGAAATGTGGGTGGAAACCCACATGGTCATGAGAAGAATGTACAGATTTCCTATAGACCGGAGTGACAATTGAATCCTGATCAGTGATTGCCCACACAGGAAAGTGTTGCACTATCGACTATGCTACTGCACTGCCCAAACAGTTGTTGGCGTCATTCTAACCAAGTGGCTCTCAGAATAAGTTACAAAATATTTTTAATTTAAGTCTTTTATGCTTTTCACCGGACATCGAAATCTCTCTACAGCAACTTTTAAAATGTAGTTGCTGTTACAGTGTCGGAAACTGCACGCACCTTTATGTGCATATACTCAAGTAAAACTCAGATAATCTGGTTTACTGGATCTCTCAAAGGGATAACTTTTGGCCAGAATAACCTTTGTTGTTCCTCAAAGTAGTGCTGCGTGTTTTTTAGTTTCACCTGGGTGAGCAGTGTAGCCACCATTTTAACATCCCACTTGACAATGGACCCAGTCATTCAGGAATATCCTGAATGTCAGGTTAGATCTGTGCATGTAAACCTCTAGGGTGACATTTGAGCCAACTATTTGCTTACTAAAAGACAAGATTATGATCAGTTGAGCCATAAACAATTTGACATACTTCAGAATACATCATGATTTTAAATTAGATTGGACATGCATCACCATTAGTAAATTTCTGGCCCAACAAGGAAAGAGGCATTGTTGAAATAAAAGCAGAAGTTGCTGGAAACACTCAACAGGCCAGGCTGCATCTGGGTAAAGATACAAAGAGTTAACATTGCAGGTTGAAGGTTCTTCATGTGGATGGGGAAAGAGAGAAAAGTGGTCTATTAAGCTGCAGAGCTCCATGGTGGCGTAGCAGATAGCGTGTTGTTATTACAGCTCAGGCAGTTCTGGAGTTCACAGTTCAATTCCAGTGCTGTTCTGTAAAGAGTTTCTGTATATCCTCCCCATGGAATGTGTGGGTTTTCCCCAGGAGCTCCAGTTTTTTCTCACAGTCCAAAGTCGTACTAGGTAGGATAATTAGTTATTGTAAGTTGCCCCATGATTAAGTTAGGGTTAATAAGGGTTGTGGGGTTTCTGGGGTGGTGTGGCTTGAAGTTCTGGAGAGGCCCACTCCATGCGGGACCACAAAATAAATAAGCTATAAACAAGTGATCTGGTCAATGTGCAAAATGGAGAATGAGCACACAAGAAAGAAAAATAGACAAAGGAATATGGGGAGAGGGTGTTGCAAAATAAAGGCCTGCATTGCCGGAAGGTTCCAGGAAGTAAGCCAGGCAAATGGGACAAATGTGAGTGGGGAACCACTGGGAGCATCTCATGGAATCGAAGACAAAGCTGGTGGAGCAGGGAGATAAACGACAGATGAAAATCAGTGCTGAGAAATGTAGCATGTTAATTTCAGATATGAGCAATAAGAAAAATCAACCCTAAAAGGTAGAAAGATATTGGGATTAAATGCATAGTTATTTCAACCTTTATTAGTTCTTAAAATGTAACTAATTGGAATAACTTTGAATGTATCTAAATAACAGTAATATTCACCAACATTTAAGTTATTTGATAATAATATCAGCTTAGTTGGCTGCCACAGTTTTTCTGCATTACTGTAGGCAGAGCTTGTTCAGTCTCATCATGTTGTGTCCTCCGGTCAGGAAAACCTGTGCTTTTTGAAGAGATTACTACCTGAAGATCCACTCAAGGTGTACGTATGAACTTAGAGAATAGGTGAGAAATTCCAAACTATATCTCATTTTCTCAAGTGATATCTTGACAATTTGAGTCCCAATAACCACACTTGTGAATTTTTTTTCAAATGAAACTTCCTCAGCTGGCATCAAAATTCAGCATCAGCAATAATTTAAGCAGGATTTGGTAAGCAATGTATCTTGCAAAATACGTAGCAAACAGTGATCTACAAAGTATATTTCAATATTTATGACAGAAGAAAAGCAGTCTCAATCAAGTGACTGGACGATTTGCAATTTGGTAATTCTCTCAGCTGGATATCTCACACATTGCAGGTTGGTGCCTTAATGAAATAAAGATTTTAGCAACCTCATTTGATGTTAATATAAGCTTTAGCACCCTGGCCTAGCACTATAAACTGTAATTATGAGGCTTGTAGATTAAAAGTGCCATCTTGGACCTAGCAGTTGGCCAGATAGTATCTCTAAAACTTCAGCAAGCATGTATGTATTAAGATGAGCAGTTTAATAAAGGATTTGTAAAGAATCTGCTGTCTAAAAAGAAAGGTAATGTGTTTATCCCAATTTAAAGTCTACAATAGGGAGCTATCATCAAATGACTACACTCTCTCAGAACACAGCTAACTGTATTTTTTTGTTCTGTTTTGTGAGGAAGATCCGCTCAAGGTTTCTGCCAATACCTGATGTGTACTGGCAATTCTTTGCCAATGAGCAAAAAGCTGTTCTAGTTGCTCAAAGATTTCTTCCATGCACTCCTGATTCACGTAAGTAGCTTCATTCTGTGTTGTATCTTCCAACACGATTAGCTCCTCTAGCATAATGCGAGACATAACTCTCCTAGCAAGTATAGGGCAGTGTTGGATTGTTGAACAATGGCAAACAGCTTGTGTTAATCTCTGGGTTCAGCTCACCCTGTGAACACTAATAAAACATGTAGACATAATGCTCAGAAGGGAAATTAGTTTCTGTTGCACCCATCATCCAGAATTACCTGTTACCTCTCTACAGATAGTAACTTTGGTCCATATTTACGGCTTTTGTATTTGTATTTTTATTTTATTTTTCTATTTATAGTTTCTAATTGATCTGATCTGCTTATCCATCACTGTCTTTTCCTTTTCAAACACACACATATGCTGCTACAGACTGCATGTACTTTCATGCATTATCTTTCTTCATCATTATCTTGTTCCTCAGTTGCTAAATACTAAAATGCTCATGATCCTCAAAGTTGCTGCTTTTTCTGTCATTTGTGCAAGTTCTCCCCTTAAAGTTAATACTATCTATAATTTGTCCTGGAATACATAGTTGGACCACTTTACCCAGGGACAAAACAGACCTAATGATAAAGACAGACACAGCGTAAAGCAGAATAACTTTGACAGGAAGAATGGGAGAGGGCAGTAAACTAAGTGGAAAATGTTATTCAGGAGCCAGTTGGGAGAGACCTGTGAGTCCAGTAAAACTTCAATAATCTACTCATTATCCAGCATCAGCCTCACCCAGGGGACGCTTGCCGTGCTCTCTTTCCACTCCAGGACCCTGGCTCTGCACTCTTTCTCAACTTGCTAGTTTCATTTTAAATTTGTTTATGTATAGTACTCCATAACATCTAAAAAAGTGAATTAAAAATGTGTTGAGGTATTGATAAAAAATAGTTGGAATTCCTGCATATCCAACACCACCAAAATCCACAGTGTTAGACTAATACACACCGAAACAGGCCCATTGGCCCACCTTGTCCGGATAGTCTATGTGAGCCCATATCAACTAACCCTTTCCTATCCACTGACCTGCCTAAATGTCTTTTAAATATTGTAATTGCACCTATCTCTACCATCTCCTCTTGCAACTCATTCCATATAGCTACCACCTTCTGGTCCCCTTTAACTTTTCGTTCCTTCACCCAAATTCCTTACCCTCTAGTTTTAGACTCCCCTACCCTTGGAAAAAGACTGTGACTATCCACCTTATTTATGCCCCTTGTTATTTGATGTACCTCTATAAATCTACCTGTCAGCCTCACGTGCTCAAGAGCAAACAGCCTAGCCTATCCAGTGTCTCCTTAAAACTCAAGCCCACCGTCCCATTAACATCCCAGTGAATCATTTTTGACTGTTTCTGGCTTAATGATATCCCTCCTGTCGCTAGGAAACCAGAAAAGCACACAATATTCCAAGAGCGGTCTCACCAATGTCTTGTACAATTGTAACATGACATTTCAACTTTCGTAGTACAATGACCTAATTGATGAATGCAAACACGTCAAATGCCTTCTTCACCACCCTGTCTACCTGTGTCACCATTTTCAGGGAATGATGAACTTTTACACCAGGTCTCAGTGTTGTATAACACTTTCTAAGGGCCGTACCGTTTATTATAAATGTCCTGAACTTAACAAAATGCAACACTTCATACTTTCTGAATTAAATTCCATCTGTCATTCCTTGGCCCAGTCTCCCAATTATCAGATGTAGACAAAATACTATGAAGGATGTTAAAAAGGTGCAAGGAATATGTGGGGCCATTAACATTAACGTGAAGTTCATTTCAGAGTACTGTTGTTTCCTAGTAACATGCAGCAAGGAAGGGGTTAAAATGATGTGCCAGTAGAGTGCAGACACTTTGTACACTCCTCTATCTTATGGTATCATAATGATTTGACTCATGGTCAACCCAATACATCCAACTTTTGGACACCCCTACCTATGAACAAGCTTCCATAAAATTATTAAATTCAGAAATCCAATATATGTACAGCACATGTACTTCCCTCCAAACAGCAGAAAGAGCTTCGGCCTTCTCCACTTCTAGTAACTGCTCTTCTTTATTAGTCCTATGTTTTTGATGCCATTCATTACAAACTATGGAGGTATATCATTTTTGTATATTTTCTGACTTCTGGACACTTGTAAAAATGGGAAGTATTTGTGACCTGGGTCAGCACTTGGTTTACTGTGTATGAATCAGCTCTTTGGCTGAGATTTCCAATAAATCCTTTTCCATTGTCTTTTCTTTTCTGCAGATGGTCAGACTCAGTTCTGCCTTGGAGCCAAAAACCTAATGCATTCACATGGAAAATTGTTGATTTTCGGTCAAATGCAAGACTGAATTGAACAGATATTTTGAACCCAAACTGAAATATGGATATCAAGAGAGAACGTAGACAAGGCAGGATTCTTGGTAATTGGAGAAAGGGCTATACACTAGTCAAGAATTCATCATGTAACAAATTGATGTGATTAGGGGCTTTGACAACAACGTTTCTGAAAAAAGGAAAGGTGTATGTTCTTATTAAGGTTGCCCCTTCAAATGCCTGTTCCATTTTGTAAAACATTGAAACTAATTGAAAGCAAAACAAGGAGCAGGGAGATAAATGTGTGAATTTTGTTTTTACTTTAAGCAGGATGCACACTTAAGACATGGCGGTGAGCTGCACTGAAGAAAAAAATGTGTTCTATTGTGCTTTTTTCTTAAACTCGACCGTTTCTCGCTGTGCTTTTTTTACTTCTGCGCTTCAACAGGTTAGGTAGTCGCCTTGGGTTTCTTTTAAAAATAACTCTTTGTTATTCAAACAATTCAAAAGCAAAACAAGGAGCTGGTGAGAAATGTATGTACTTTGTTTATATTTTAAGTGAAATGCGCATGTATTAATGGTGGCATGATGATATATGCCATTCATGTACGGTACTTCAACTTCGTACTTTTAAACATAATGAACTATTTAAACAACAAAGGATGCTTTATCAAACAATATATTGCAATATTACAGATGTACAGGCAGTCCCCGGGTTACGAATGAGTTCCATTCCTGAGCCCATCTTTAAGTCGAATTTGTACATGTCAGAACAAGTACATCCGGTATTATTTAGCGTCATTTAGTCAAACGTTTGTCTTAGTATTTGGTATATATTTTACCTTTCTGTGCAAATAAAACACTTAAGGAAACGTATGTATTCCAATAATTAAATCACTGCGTTGCTTAGTAATAATTGTAGCTTTCAATGGGGCAGGGCCTTTCACATGCTCCTTTATTCTCACTTTATCCATTATCCTTAAAAATTGTTCCAATCGTTGACCAACTGTAGCCTAACGCTTTTCCAATGTCCGATGACATTTAACCTCTTTCCAAATGCTTTATTATTTCCACTTTATTTTCAATCATGATCACTTCCCATCAATGGAACAGAAACACTGTGGGCGGCGAGTCCTGATCTCCGCCAGCTCCTGAGGTCCGCTGTGTCCTAAGGACCACCGCACTAAATTCCCTGGGTCCTAAACTCCACCACACTGAGACAGGTTAAATGGGACAAGTGGGGGCTGTGCTGGGTTTGGGTATTTGATCCTCCACAATATTCCGTGTGGGGAATTTAAACTGGAGGTGGCAGTGTTTTTTTTACAAGGTCGAGTTGCAAGTCGACATCAACCCGGCGCACTCGGGACTGGTCTGTCACTGGATCGAACTCAGGAGCCAGTGTTCTTGAGCCTGGCGCTTATCTCACTGCACTACTAGCCAAAAGGGCGGGGGCGGGGTCAGGGCGAATCTTGCTAAGAAAAATTTAAGCCAAATACAAAGCTACACACTCAACACAGTTTCAACGGCAACAACTCAAAATGGCAGACAGCATTGCGATCCGACTTAAAATGGTGGACGGCATTCCCCTTCCTCGGTTCGTAAAGATGGGTTGTTCATAAGTCGGACGCTTGTAACTCAGGGTCTACCTATATTAAATTCACAGCACTCCTCCCTGCTTATCAATAAACTCCAAATCAATATAAATGTAACTCAATTTAAACACACTCTACTGTATATACAGTATACTATATAATACAACTATAATATTGATATTCACAGCATAGTCAATTGTCCATTTGGGCCTAAAGATTTAATTGCTATAGAGATTTCTTACTAGAACCATAGCACCATGGAACATTACAGCACGTAAACAGGCCTTTTGGCCCTTCTTGGCTGTGCCGAACCATTTTTCTGCCCGGTCCCACTGACCTGCACCTGGCCCATATCCCTCCATACACCTCTCATCCATGTACCTGTCCAAGTTTTTCTTAAATGTTAAAAGTGAGCCTGCATTTACCACTTCATCTGACATCTCATTCCACACTCTCACCACTCTGTGTGAAGAAGCGCCCCCCCCCAATGTTCCCTTTAAACTTTTGCCCCCCTTCACCCTTAACCCAGGTCCTCTGGTTTTTTTCTCCCCAAGCCTCAGTGGAAAAAGCCTGCTTGCATTCACTCTATCTATACCCATCATAATTTTATACACCTTTATCAAGTCTCCCCTCATTCTTCTATGCTCCAGGGAATAAAGTCCTAACCTATTCAACCTTTCTCTGTAACTCAGTTTCTCAAGTCCCAGCAACATCCTTGTAAACCTTCTCTGCACTCTTTCAACCTTATTAATATCCTTCCTGTAATTCAGAGACCAAAACTTCTGTAATGTGAGTATTATTAGAAATAAGTTAATACTAATTGGGAAGCTGATGGTAACGAGAAGCGGGATCCGGGGTTGGCGGTGTCTTTACTTCCGCTCTTTTGACTCCCAGTATGCATTGTATATAGTTCCACCACCCAGGCCGCACCTGGAAGCCTCTGTATTATAAATATCATTTGCCGTCCCAGATAAAGATGCTCTTTTGGCCATCAAGTTGTCGAGTGGACTTTTCATAAAGTAGAAGTTACCACATAGCTTTGGCAATGAGGTAAACTGGTTTTGTGGATGGGTTGGCCCCATTTTCAATCAGGAGCTATGAGCGGGCAAGGAGCCTCGTGTTCGGATGGCTACATTTGGAAATATCAGTGAATTCAAGGAACAGACCGAGGACTGGCCAGAGTATGAGGAAAGGTTGGGACACTTTTTCTGTGCTAATGGGATTACTGAGGAGGCTAAGAGGCACTCTTTTCTCCTGAGTGTGTGTGGGGCAAAGACGTACAAGCTGATAAGGAATTTAGCTACATCGCAGAAACCGGGAGAAATTCCATATGACGAACTGGTCAAGCTCGTGGGGAACCACTACAATCCAAAGCCTTTGGTGATAGTTCAACGGTTCAAGTTTCACAGCCACGTCCGGAAGCCAGGTCAGTCTGTGGGCAATTTTGTGGCTGAGCTTCGGCAACTATCGGAGCATTGTGATTTCGGAGCCGTGTTGGATGACATGCTCCGTGATAGATTAGTATGCGGCATTAATAATGACGCCATAAAACGCCACTTGTTGGGGGAAACCCCACCGTTGACTTTCAAGACAGCCCTAGGGATTGCTCAAGGCATGGAGATTGCTGCTGATAATGCCAAGGATATACAGAAAGGATATGGGGGGGGGGGGGGTCACAGTTGACGGCAGTGCTCCAAGTCAGGAGGGAGACTGGTAGACAGGAAAAGCGGGTGGAATGTTTTCGGTGTGGAGGAACGCACTATGCAAATGTTTGTAAATTCAAAGATACTGTCTGCCGTGCTTGTAGCAAGAAAGGACATTTAGTTAACAAGTGCAGGAACATAAAGGGTGAGGTTAAGCCTGGGCAGGGGAAAGCTCAACAGACTCAGGCAGCCACACACCACCTAGGAGAAGCAGACGAAGAGGCAGCGTGTGCCTACAACATGTTTGGGGTGGAAATGGATGAGGGACCAGCTGAACCATATTATGACACAGTCACTGTCAAGGGAAAGGACATTAAGTTCGAGATTGATTCAGGGGCTCCTGCATCGGTCATTAGTGAAGAGACCTACAGGAGGACATGGGGGTCCAACCTGCCTCCCATCAGACCATCTAAGCTCCAACTCAGGACCTAAACAGGGTAGCCCATACCTCATTTAGGGGTGTTATATGTGGATATTTCAGCCGGGGGCCAGAAGGCTGAAGCCAGACTGGCGATAGCTAAGGGCAGTGGGCCCAGTCTTTTAGGCTGCGATTGGCTTTGTAAAATCTGGCTCAACTGGCATGAAATTAAGTATGCACACACAATGGAGGACATTCTGCAGAGGTATAGTGACGTTTTTAGGGGTGAGCTGGGCACCCTGAAGGGTGTGACCGTGAAACTCCATGTCGACCCTGAGGCCACACCACGTTTTTTTAAGCTCAGGTCAGTGCCCTATGCCATGAAAGGCAAAGTTGAGGCAGAGCTGGAACATTTACAGGGGCTGGGCATCACTGAGCCCATCCAGTTTTCAAGGTGGGTGGCTCCTATTGTTCCAGTTTTGAAGGCGGATAAAATGGTGAGGATATGTGGGGACTATAAGCTTAAGGAGAATCAGGTCTCTAAGCTGGGGGAGTCCCCTTTGCCACGGGTGGATTACCTGTTTGCGACCCTGTCAGGGGGTAAGCTGTTCACAAAGCTGGACATGAGCCACGCCTACCAACAGTTTGTAAAACGTGTAAACACATTTTACAAACTCTAACCCGTCTAGGCCTTTAACAGTATGGGAGTCCCAATCAATATGTGGAAAATTAAAATCCCCTACTATCACAACTTTACGTTTCCTGCAGATTTACTTCTCCAATTCTGGCTGACTATTGGGTGGTCTATAATACAACCCCATTAATGTGATCATACCTTTCCTGCTTCTCAGCTCCACCCATATGGCCTCGGTAGACAAGCCCGCTAATCTGTCCTGCCTGAGCACTGCTGTAACATTTTCCCTGACTAGCAATGCCACCCACCCCCCCCACCCATCATCCCTCTGCCTCTGTCACGTCTGAAACATCAGAACCCTGGAACATTGAGCTGCCAGTCCTGCCCCTCCTGTAGCCAAGTTTCACGAAAGGCTACAATGTCATAATTCCTTGTGTCAATCCACGCCCTCAGCTCATCAGCCTTCCCCACAATACTCCTCGCAGTGAAATAGACACACCTCAGAAGATTATTACCACCACACACAACCCTTCTATTTGTGACTGTACATGAACTTTTAACATCATTTATTTTCACCCCCCCCCCCCTCCACTATCTACTCTGGCACTCTGGTTCCCATCCCCCTGCAAATCTAGTTTAAACCCCCCCCCCCCAACAGTACTAACAAACCTCCCTGCAAGGATATTGGTCCCCCTGTAGTTCAGGTGTAACCCGTCTCTCTTGTACAGGTCCCACCTGCCCCAGAAGAGGTCCCAATGATCCTGAAATCTGAAACCCTGCCCCATACACCAGTTCCTGAGCCATGTGTTCATCCTCCAGAGCATCCTATTCTTCCCCTCACTGGCACGTGGCACAGGTAGCAATCCTGAGGTTACCACCCTCGAGGTCCTGCTTTTTAACTTCCTACCAAGCTCTCTATACTCACTCTTCAGGACCTCCTCACTCTTTCTTCCTATGTCATTGGTACCAATGTGTACCGTGACATCTGGCTGCTCACTCTCCCATTTCAGAATGCTGTGCAGGTGATCAGAGACATCTCTGATCCTGGCACCCAGGAGGCAACAAACCATCCGAAAGTCTCTGTCACAACCACAGAACCTCCGGTCTGTACCTCTAACTATCGAGTCCCCTAACACTACCACTCTCCTCATCTTCCTCCCCCACTTCTGCACTACAGAACCAGACTCAGTGCCAGAGATCCGGCTTCCACAGCTTGTCCCAGGTAAGTCATTCCCCCCCCACCCCGCAACAGTATCCAAATTGGTATACTTGTTGAGGAGTATGGCCACAGGGGAGCCCTGCTCTGCCTGCCCTTTCCCCTTCCCTCGCCTGATGGTAAACCAATTACCTGTGTGCTGCTCCTTTGGTGTAGCTACCTCCCTGAAACTACTATCTATAAACTCGTCGTTCTCCTGAATAATCCAGAGGTCATCCAGCTCCTGCTCCAGTTCCCAAACGCGGTTTGTTAGAAGCTGCAGCTGGATGCACTTCCTGCACATGTCATTGTCAGGGACCCCGGAAGTCTCCCTGACTTCCCACATCCTGCAAGAGGAGCATTCCAACATCCTGCTGGGCATTCTCTCTAAACTTACAAGTTAAAAAAGAAATCAAATGAGAAAAATTAACAACAACTACTTACCGGAACCTACCCTCGCCTCTGCCTGTTCATGCCGAAGCCTGTTGAGCCAAAGCCATCCCACTCCAATGTTAGCCGCTACGACGATGGTCGCTTCACCAGACAAAACTTATTTTATAGTGAGCTAGCTGACCGGCTGTCTTCAGCTCCTCCACTCCCAATTGGTTGGCCGTTTAAAAAAATGAAAAAGTCCGCGAATCCTCTCCTTCTCAAGCTCTGACGACGGCCACTTTGCTAGATGAAACTTCTTTTATAGTGCGCTAGCTGACCGGCTGTCTTCAGCTTGTGGGATAACCTCTTTCCTGACAAAGGAGGGCATTAAGGACCACTTTCTCTGCTGTATCATTCACAAAAATTATTCCCCAATTTTCAGAAGGAACTTCCTGTTCTCTAAGAAAACCAAATCGAGGAGGTTCTTATTTGCCTCTATCTCACTAACCCATTCCTGAACAGCACATAAAAAACCTGTAACTACCCAACCTAAATTTACATTCATAATTTTATGTAATCACAAACACTGGTTTCTAATACTTTACTTTTCTTTCATTAGCAAATGTTGACAATATTCTTTTCTCAATACATAATGTCCACATACTTAAGGATTTCATTTTCTACATTTTAAGGTGCATAATTATGATAGTTAACCATCCTGTGACATGGACCAGCAGCTGGTCTCATATGTTACTTGCTAGTTTCACTGTTTATCTTTGTCATTGTTAAACATGGAATAATTCCAATATTAAGTTTCACACCATTGCTGTTTGTAATAAGCCCAGTGTTTGCTCAGCAGAAAACAATCCGTATTGTGTTCGACTGCAGTCATGGACTCAGGGACTGGACCATTTTTTTATGACTGTATTTTACTGACGTTTAATATGTACTTGCTATCCTACATGTGCCTTGTGCTGTAAATGACTGTTAGTACAGTCGGTCCTCCTCATCCGTGAGGGATTGGTTCCAGGACCCCTCGCAGATACCAAAATTCGCGGATGCTCCAGTCCCTGATTCAACCTGTCACAATGTGGTGGACCTTAGGACCCAGCGGAACCCTAGACCTTATTTAACCTGTCTCAGTGCGGTGGACCCGGCGGCAGAACTCTAAATCCGCAGTGATTCTGTTCACAAAAATAATCACGATCACGATTGAAAATAAAGTGGAAATAATAAAGCGATCGGAAAGAGGTGAAATGCCATCGGTCATTGGAAAAGCTTCAGGCTACAGTCGGTCAACAATCGGAACTATTTTAAAGGATAAAGTGAGAAAGGCCCTGCCCTGATGAAAGCTACAATTATTACTAATCAATGCAGTGGTTTAATTATTGGGTTTTGGGGTTTTGATCCTCCACATCAACCCGGCGCGAATGAAGAGCGCAATCGGGAGTGGTCTGTCACTTGATCGAACTCGGGAACTTCCATTCCCAAGCCCAGCTTTGAAACTTACGTTCTTAAGTGTTTTATATGCATAGAAAGGTAAAATATATACTATTTACTAAGACAAATGTCTGACTAACTGACGCTAAATAATACTGGATGTACCTGTTCTGACTTACTTAGTAAGAGAACTTATGATTTTTTTCGATCCCCATCCACTATAACCCACACACATCCTCCCGTATACTTTAAATCATCTCTAGATTACTTATAATACCTAATACAATATAAATGCTATGTAAACAGTTGTTATACTGCATTGTTTAGGGAATGATGACAAGAAAAAAAAGTTGGTACATGCTCGAACAACGAGTGCTGGAGGAGCACTTCCGGGTTTTCGCAATCTGCGGTTGATTGAATTCGCGCATGTGGAATTCACGGATAAGGAGGGCTGACTGTACTGTGTTTTGCACCTTGGTCCCAGAGTAACTCTGTTCCATTTGGCTGTATTTATGGGTATGTATGTATGGTTTTATGGCAATTAAACTTGAACGAACGATGACACTTTCTTGGCAGACTAAAGTGACCTGTATGCAAAAGTAAAATCAGGAACTGATCAGTTTGTGGTTTCTGATAAAAAATAAGAGATAGATGAGATAAACAAGATATTTAAGGGATAGATAAGATAGGGGCAGGAAAGTTGTTTTCACTGGTAGGTGAGATGAGAACTAGGGGACATAGCCTCAAGATTCCGGGGGAGTAGATTTAGAATGGAGATGAGAAGGAACTGCTTTTCCCAAGGAGTGGTGAATCTGCCCAATGAAGCAGTGGAGGCTACCTCAGTAGGTACAGTATATTTAAGATAAGGTTGTATAGATTTTTGCATTGTAGGGGAATTAAGGCTTATAGGTAAAAGACAGGTAGGTGGAGATGAGTCCATGGCCAGATCAGCTATGATCTTATTGAATGGCGGAGCAGGCTCGACGGGCCAGTCGGCCTACTCCTGTTTCTTATGTAATGTAAAAGCATTCTTACAGCTCATTCTGGCTGACTACTCAGTTTTCCTGTACGTGACTTGATTAAGTTCAGCAGACTGGATAGCTCGTTCATTCACATACCACGCATGATTTCTGACTATAATCACAGGAACTCGAGGGGCTGCAGAGAGGTGGCATCTGTCATCAAGGGTCCCCACCACCATCATGCCCTGTTCTCACTGCTACCATCTGGCAGGAAGCCTGAGGAATCATAAGCTGGACGGAGGGTCACCTACTCCCCTACAACCATCAGGTTCCTAAACTGATCTGTACAACTCTCATCCTGCTCACACCACCTCAGACTTCTCACCGACTGTGTTTTTCTCTTCACTGTTTTGTACAATTTATGTGTCGTCAAGGTTTACATTCTACCTACATTTATTGGACCTTTCTAGCCCAGAAAACCCTGACAAACTGGCTTAACCCTGATCTAACCACAGGACAATTGCAATGGCCAATTAGCACGTGGGAAGGAACTTGCCCGCCCGGGGAAAACCCTCGCATTGCCTCATACAGGCTCCTTACAGACAGCACAGGAACTGAACTAGGAGCGGGAATCCTGGTAAAACAAATCGGGAGAAATTTAAGATTTTGTGTGATGAACGTCTGTCAAAGCTGGATGTTGAGGCTGATGTGAATTTTCATAATGTAAGGTTATGTCACGTTATTCACCAAGCTGAGTTGAAAGTGATTCCTATTAAAAAGGGCATTAGTAGGAGAAACGCCATGGTGGACTGAGGGATGTGCAGAGGCAGTTAAGGTTCAAAGGTTCACTTACTATCATAGAGTACGACTCTGAAATTCTTCTTCTCCGGGTAGCATGAAACCAGATAGAAAAGAAAGGCAACATGATCGTCAACCGCCCCACCCCCCGCAAATCCCTCCTCCCTGCACAAAAAAACAAAGAAAAATGGATTAGGAAGAGAAATAAGACACTTAGGGACGTTTAGAAGCATCACTCTCCAAGTATAAAAGGCACACACCGTGGTGAAGGTTACAAAACACTTGAGGTCATATTATGATGATATTTGAAAGGATATTAAACTTGGAGATGTTTGGGCAATGATTAAGAAAATTGGGGTGATTCGTAGGGATAATAATATTCCATCATTGATTGATGAAGGTATAATAATTGTTACTGAAGTACGGAAGGTTGAGTTACCGGTTGGGTCATTTGCAGCAATTCATAATCAAGATAATTTAGGTGAAGAGGTTAAACAATGTTGTGATAAGTTTCTAAGAGATCATCCTCATGTTCTGGAAACCAATGATTTAGTGTACTAATTTAGAATTTTCCTTGTGTGAAGTTCTGAAGACTATTGTTAACGCAGGTCAGACATCTTCAGGAAAGGATGATATATTTTATTGTATGATTAGACATATGACTTTCAACTCTCAAGAAAGTATTAAAATTTTTGAATCATATTTGGAGGTTAGGCCACCTTTCTTCCTCATGGAAAATAGTACTAGCAGTGCCTATTCTAAAACCTGGCCATCCCTACTAGATGCTTCAAGTTACAGGCCTTTATCATTAATGTCTCATTCATGTAAACTTATGGAACATATGGTAATGTAGCATTTATAACCATATAACAATTACAGCACGGAAACAGGCCATCTCGGCCCTCCTGGTCCGTGCCGACGCTTACTCTCACCTAGTTTCACCAACCTGCACTCAGCCCATAACCCTCCATTCCTTTCCTGTCCATATACCTATCCAATTTTACTTTAAATGACAATATCGAACCTGCCTCTACCACTTCTACTGGCAGTTCGTTCCACAGAGCTACCACTCTCTGAGTAAAGAAATTCCCCCTTGTGTTACCCTTAAACTTTTGCCCCCTAAATCTCAAATCATGTCCTCTTGTTTGAATCACCCCTATTCTCAATGGAAAAAGCCTATCCACATCAACTCGATCTATCCCCCTCATTATTTTAAATACCTCTGTCAAGTCCCTCCTCAACCATCTATGCTCCAAATAAAGACTAACTTGTTCAACCTTTCTCTGTAACTTAGGTGCTGAAACCCAGGTAACATTCTAGTAAATCTTCTCTGTACTCTCTCTATTTTGTTGATATCTTTCCTATAATTCGGTGACCAGAACTGTACACAATATTCCAAATTCGGCCTTACCAATGCCTTGTAAAATTTTAACATTACATCCCAACTCCTATACTCAATGCTCTGATTTATAAAAGCCAGCATACCAAAAGCTTTCTTCACCACCCTATCCACATGAGATTCCACCTTCAGGGAACTATGCACCATTATTCCTATATCACTCTGTTCTACTGCATTCTTTAATGCCCTACCATTTACGATGTATGTCCAATTGGATTATTCGTACCAAAATGTAGCACCTCACACTTATCAGCATTAAACTCCATCTGCTATTGTTCAGCCCACTCTTCTAACTGGCCTAAATCTCTCTGCAAACTTTGAAAACCTACTTCATTATCCACAACGCCACCTACCTTAGTATTATCCGCATACTTGCTAATCCAATTTACCACCCCATCATCCAGATCATTAATGTATATGACAAACATTGATTAATACATTTGAAAAGGGAAGTGATATCAAAGTGTATTTCAGAAGGGTACAATGACATTGGATTCAGTTCTATGTTTGGAAGATGATATTAGGAAAGCACAGCTACATAAAGTTGTAATAGCAGTATTTTTTGATATTTAAAAGGCATTTCTGGTTTTTTTTATTTGGACGGCCTATGCAGGAAGGGATATTCAAGTTTCTCAGAGCATGGGACCCCACAAGGCAGTATTGTAGTCCTGTATTGTTTAATATTATGATTAACGATATATTCTCTGAAATACATACCAGGGTGGGTAAACCATATGCAGGTGATGAGCTGTATGGATTAGAGGCAGAAATTTCAATTTTACTGTATATAGGATGCAACTAGTGATTATTAAAGTCGAACAGTGAGCAAATAGATGTGGGTTTAAGCTTTCAGTGGCTAAAACTCATTACGTGTTTTACAAAGAGGATTGATAGACCTGCACTTGCTTTGAAATTATATGGTTAAACTCTCGAAGAAGTGTCAGTGATAAGATTTCTTGGCATGTGGATGGATACCAAGCTGACATGGAAGTATCATTTCAGTAAAATAATTGCTAAATGTAAAGGGGCATTAAACATTCTCAGGTGTCGCTGTGGATATTCTTGGAGTGCTACACACAAATTTAGTTGACCATTTATATTAGTTTAATTGGATCTGTTCTTGATTACGGCCGTGTGTCTTATGGATCAGCTTCATTTTCAACTTTAAAATGTTTGGATGTGATACAAGCACAGGATTTAAGACTGTTGAGGAGCAGTAAGGTTGTCCCCTGTTTTGGCCTTACTGGGTTCATTTGCGACAATTACCGTTACAGTTGCAGAGGTTGCTGTTGATGTTAACATACTAGATTAATTTGCGGGGACAAAGAAATGATCACCCTGTTAAAGGTGTGGAGGACAATTGGGAAGAAGAAGTGTTTATAATTTTAGGTGGCTGGGTTCTTATCATGCTAGGAATATAGGTTTGTTGTTGGATTATGCAATATGTCCCAGTGTTGCTTTCTTGGTAACCCCACCTTGTTTTTTTCCAATGATTTTTAGTTGATTTCAGGTTACACAATTTAATAAAGTCTAAGGATTCTGTTATGCTTGAGAATCTATTGGTTCATCAATACATTAAAGAAAATTATGATATGTTAACCATTTAACAGATAGATCAAAAGATAATTTAGCTGGAAATGACGGTGTTGCTTTTTTTGTGCTGAAATTACACGTAACGATAAAGAAACAACTTACTCACCATTTGTCAGTAATTATATCTGAATTGGTTGCCATCATTTTAGGCTTACAGTGGGGGGAGGAAATTTGTCCTTACAAGGTTATAATTTGTTCAGATTCCTTTTTGGTTGTGATGAGTCTTAAAACAGGTCATTCCAGCTATAGATCAGCTCATCAACCATTACTTCATATTCAAAGTTTTGGTTTACATGTCTGATTCTTAGGAGTTCCTGCACATAGAGGTGTTGAGGGGAATGAGCGGGTTGATCGTTTAGCTAAAAAGCTGTTAAAAGTTGGACAGCGGATATCGATCTTCCACTTAGCAAATCAGAAGCTCAGTGGTTGGTAGGGTTAAGAATTATGGGGCTCTGGCTAGTCTTATGGAATAATAGGCATAAAGGGAAACACCTTTGCAGAATATATAAAACTTCGGTTTATGGGAGGAGGTAAAAAAAGAAAGAAAGGAATTATATTGACGCGTCTTAAAATTGGGCATAAATGCTTAATTGTTTTCCTTATATCTTGTTGGAAACATCTTTCCGTGTTGTGTAAATTATAGGGCTTTTGGGGGTAATTTCCCCCCAATTATCTACATCACACCCAGTCCAGTTGGTGGCGGTACAATGCGCCGTTAAGCGGGACTAGCAACCGCCATTAAGTCGAAAAAAGAATTGAGCTCTGAGTGTAATAGCAACGCGCCAACCGCTCCGCTACCGTGGCGCCCTGTGCTCAAAACAATAAACTGAACTCGCCTCGCCTCGCCTCGCCTTCCACCATGTTAGATGTCCTATAAATTGTCGATAATCACTACGGGCTTCGGCTCTATATTTCTCTCTATAGACGCTGGTTGACCTGCTGAGTTCTTCCAGCTTTTTACGTATGTTGCTCTCTACTCCCAGCATCTACAGAATCTCTCCGAGTTTTTATGGCGATCATGATGATTTAGCGGGGCATTCGATGCTGGGATTATGTGCTTTGAATTACACGTCTGGTGACCCCATTTCTATGTAAAGCATATTCAGAATCAGGTTTATTATCACTATCTTAAATGACGCCACGTTGTTGATTGCTCACTTTAGTGCTTCACACAGCAGTTCTGGGGCTGACGATCCTCAGGCGGAAAGGCTGTCAGCTTCCGGGTGGGTGGTTTCCGCTCGCCCCTGAGTGACGTAACTTCCGGCCTTCTCTTCCTCTTTGTCTGGTGCAGTGAAGGGCTGGACGCCATTTTAAGCTCCCCTGTCAGCGAGTGAGGTGCGCAGTCAGCTCGTTATTAACATGTCGGATGAGGGGAAACTATTTGTCGGCGGCCTTAGCCTCGACACGGACGAGCAGGCCCTGGAAGAACACTTCTCCAAATACGGGCAGATCACCGAGGTGCGAGTTATTAAGAACCGAGAGACCATGGCGTCCCGTGGTTTCGGCTTCGTAACTTTCGACAACCCGGAGGACGCCAAGGACGCTTTGCAGGCCATGAACGGCAAATCTGTCGACGGCCGCCAGATCCGAGTGGGTCAAGCAGAGAAGAAGAGGGGAGGTGGTCGTGGTTACGGTGGAGGTCGAGGCGGCGGCGGCGGATATGGTAACCGCAGAAGAGGCGGTGGTTACTGGGATAACGAGCGGAGCAGCTATGGCGGAGGAGGCCGGTACGACCAGAGCGAGCGTGATGGCTACTTGGGTGGGTACCGGAGCCAGAGCCAGAGCAGTTACAACAGCTACGGAAGCCGCTATAACCGAGACTATGACTGAGGGGCTGGAGCGACTGATGGTGCCGGATTCCCATCCACCTGCCGCCGGGCGAGCGGCTCCTGGAACCGCAGAAAGCCGCTGTGAATGAATTGATTTGCCTGTTATGTTAAAAATGCTAGAAACCCAGTTTTGACTATTGTCATGATTAATCTTGTTAACTGTTGTTTGTTCTGGGGTCTTCCTTAAATTGGGCTTTCGACTTTGAACCTCGCTTACCACGTGGTTTTCTGTGATAATTTTTTAAATCCGACCCACGGAGCCTCTGTATCATTGTATACAGTATGTTGATGATTTTAAATTGCCCTAGTCTCCTTCTGTGAGCTCCTTTTGGAATTTGTCGAAATCGTTTTGCTTTCTGGTGAGCTCTTTCCACAATTCCATGCGGCGCAAAGAACGAAATCGGGCGGAGAACGATTTAATTCCCACTTCCCGGCCATTTCATGATTGCTATCCTTAAAGATGACTGGTCTCGGAATACGGATCGCTCGAGTTACTTTTGATCGATCGACCGATTTTCTTGACTTAATTATCTGGTAATGAGGATTGAACACTTTTTTAAAAAAAAAATCTTAAAACGTCCCGCAATGTAACCTTTTAATTACTTTCACTTGGACCAGTAACATGGAACCTGTAGAAACCATTCATTTAAGTGAGAAACCTTGTTTGTATTTTGCCAACATTCACCCGAGTGCTGAGTCACTTGTCACTAAAACATAATGAGAAAATCGACTACAGAGCAGCTTATCACAGGCCTCTTGGAAAGCAAGCCGATCGTGGTCTTTTATTTTGAAACATTTATTGAAAACTGTATACATTAAAATTCATTTTATATTGTACTTTCATCGGCTAGTACGCCCATTTGGACACCAAATTGCCACTTGGGAGACCAATCTTTGCCAGTGGATGTATCTGAAATAAAATAGCTTCAGGTATTCTAGTGACTTGTCTTTGTTATAAACCATTCAAATTCACTCTTGAGGAGGTGAGTCTGAAGATTATCCTTTCTTGCTAAACATATCTCGTCCTGATAACTTGATCCCTGTGCTACTGAAGATGTGGAGGTGATCCTGAAAAAATTTGCCAAATCTAAGGTAAAGAGAGCACTGGATATTTAGTTGAGTGAACTTGTATATCTTTTGGCTGTGCAGACAAATGTAATTGTTATATTCATTATTCCTCTAATTTAACCTTTGGCCATTTAGTTACTCTTTATAATGCAAAAATATTAGCAAATTACCATCTTCTGATATGGTTCACAGTGTGTCATTTGGTGGCATATAGTGAACATTATTGGCTTTGTGATAGCTAATTAGTATTACTGAATGAAATTTTGTGGATTGGATTGTTATCAAACCTTTGTATTGAATTATTGAACTAATAGAGACAGTGGTCCTGGACCAGAAAATGTGTCGTAAAATTTCTCTCAATTGCTTCTCTCTGCAATTGTTCCATTGGAAAGAAGATTGCATTTATAAGCAAACTAGTTAGTGTGTGGTAGTAGTTTAAATATGGGAAAACCAGGGTCCAAAACAATGTTCACTTGGAGTTGTGTGGTAAAAGCGGGATTTAGCAGAATGGGTTGTGGAAAGCATTCAGTCAACTGTCAAGGGTCTAAGCAGTGGGTGAGGGTCTTGGAGAAACGTGAGTAATTCAGGGTGAATGTTTTTGCAGAAAGATCCAGAACTCCTGCATGACAAAATACATTATATCAGTCTCTACAATGAAATAAAAGCTTATTTGACAAAATAAGTCCCAAAGTTGGTGACCTTGATGGTGAGATCTTGGTGGCAATGCCATGGAATGTCAGGTGTTAAGTAGGCACATCCTGTTGGAGAGAGCCGACATTAAGCAGTTCGGTGGAACAAATGCTACTTGGCACTAAAGATCTCGTGCTACAAAACTATAAATAGAATACACAGAAAGGAGGCCATTGGCAATCAGATACTAGTGTCTGTACTGTACTGCACGGGGAAAAAAATGACATGGGTGATAAACCTGATTCTATGAGTTTCACACACAAAATGCTGGTGGAACACAGCAGGTCAGACAGCATCTACAGGGAGAAGCACTGTCGACCTGTCAGGACGAGACCCTTCGTCAGGACTAACTGAAAGGAAAGATAGCAAGAGATTTGAAAGTAGAACAGTGAAGGTAAAATGCGAAATGATGGGAGAAGATCAGAGGGGGTGGGGTAAAGCTGAGAGCCATCGGGTTGGAGACTACCCAGCTGGTATATAAGGTGTGTACATTATGATATGTCTATCCATGGCCTCCTCGACTGTCAAGATGAAGCCACACTCAGGTTGGAGGAACAACACCTTATATTCGGTCTGGGTAGCCTCCAACTCGATGGCATGAACATTGACTTCTCTAACTTCTGTTAATGCCCCTCCTCCCCTTATCCCATCCCTGATATATTTAGTTTTTTCCCCCGTCTTTTTGCCCATCACTCTGCCTGTTCTCCATCTCCCTCTGGTGCTCCCCTCCCCCTTCCTTTCTTCCCATGCCTCCTGTCCCATGATCCAGCTCTGTATCCCTTTTGCCAATCAACTTTCCTTCTCTCAGCTTCACCCCTCCCCCCACCCCCGGTCTTCTATCATTTCATATTTTCCCCTCCCCATCCTACTTTCAAATCTCTTGCTATCTTTCCTTTAAGTTATTCCTGATGAAGGGTCTCTGCTCAAAACATCAACAGTGCTTCTCTCTATAGATGCTACCTGGCCTGCTGTGTTCCACCAGCATTTTGTGTGTTGTTTGAATTTATACCACCTGCAGATTTCCTCATGTTTGCTCTATAAGTCTTTAGTGTGGACTAAGTGAGGAAGGGGTGGGGAGTGGAGAATCGTGGTTTGAAAAGGGGAGGGAGTGGAAAACACCAGAGAGACGTTCTGTAATTATCAATTAACCAATTGTTTGGAATTAAATTACCTTGCCTTGTGACTCAGGGCTGGGTGTGTCTGCACTAACCCCTGACACTCCTGACTCTACCCTCACCATCCCCAACATCCCTTGCTCCCACCAGATTTACAAACTTGCTCTCCATTTCTCGTCGACAATACACTATTGTGCAAAGGTTTTAGGCACCCTAGCTATATACATGCGCAGTTGTACTGTCATGGCATTGCAACGTCAAGTATGAAATTAACTGACACAAACACTGAACTGATCTTTCTGCCTCAGACTAGACTTGAATTTTAAAATGTTCCCATAATACATTATGCCTAAAGTGGTTGTTTCATGAGCCTTCCCTATTAAATCATTCATTACCTTGGAATTACCTCCAGCACTCACAATTTAAATGTGAAAACAGCCCCATTTGATGTTTCATGACTGTACTTCCCTGTTAGAGACCAACTCCTAATCTCAGTTTCCATTTACTAATTATGCACAATATCCAGCTTCTGTAAAATGGTCCCTTAACCGGAAGCTGTTTTTATTTTAAATAAAATTATCTCACATTGTTCAGATGGCTTCCAATCTGGTTGATCTCTGTGAATGCATACAAAGGTCTGTCTAAACCAGCATGATTTCCATAAACTCAAAACTGAAACAACTGCTATTTTTGACCCTTGTACTAGTACTTTCTTTGTTTACTCAATTTCTCTCACCTACCTTTTGAGTCTCAAAAACTGCACCACCTTTTACCTTGTAAAAAGGAATTTACCACCTTTAATTCCTGTAGTGATTTCTATCAGCTCAGCCTTCTAATATAATTACAAGAGATTTTTAGGGGTGACAAAAAGTCTGACCTGAAATGTTTACACTGATGCATCTGACTTCCTTGATTTTCCATCTATTAATTTGGATTGCAATTTTACTTATTTTCCATGTTTATCAATAGATTCTGTGAAACTTGTCCTCAATCATAAAGCAATTGGAGTTACTTTAGATCTGGAGTAAAAAAATTGCAGGAAATCAGCTGGGCAAGAGTAAATGAATTCACATTAATACTTTTCAGAGCTGAACTTTGAGGAAGCAATTCTTTCAAGATGTGAAAAAGGGCTCTGACAGGAATGAAGCCAGCAGGCTTGATGCTGTTCATAATGTTAGTTGTGGAGACTTGTTATGAGAGGGAGATGAATGCAAGCAGAGTGGGTATAGAATCCCCACGTGAGGTATAAGCAAATGAATCAGACCGCATCATTGGGAATGGAAAAACTGAGCACCTCCAGTTTAATAGCCTTGGATCAGTACAGTTCAATTTGAATCCATAGATCCTGAGGTACATTGCTGAGTGCCATCACTGCATCTAAGAGGTATTTTTACAACTAAATGCAGGTCATTTTGCTGTGGCTGTCATACTTGTGTGGACAGTTGAAATACTTAATTGTTTCAGTCAGGATCATTGGATCCTGAGATTCTATCCCTATGATTCTTTCTCTATCCTTCCTATTCCTTGCTGTGTAGATGACCTTTGTGCCCAAGCCTTTCCCACAACACTCTGTTGTGCTTGTCATGGGGAGCTCTGTAATTTGGCTGCTTCAGGTTGCCACTGCTCGAGGGCTGTTTTCTGAAATTTTGTTTATTTTTCTGTATTTTTCACCAAACCTTTCTATCTAGTTCTGATTACACATCCTACTTACTCTCCCAAGATCTGATCATTTGAACTTCTGTCAAGTCTGCAGCTTTCAAACCAAATCCTGGCTTGGCTATATTGGCAATAAATCTGAGGGCTGTCATCAGAGGTGTCTCATTGATTCTGATTTATAATGTTCATTATCTCATAATAAATAATATGCCAAATTTTCTAGCAGATGGTTCAGTCTGAATAGTCTGTAGCTTTAACATTCTCAATAACTTCCCTATGGTTTGAATGGTATTTTTCCAGGGTTTAGAGTTGGACGTGGTTGCTAGACCAGCAACCAAACCCATTCAAGATTTTTTTTTAAAAAAAGCTCGATCAAGCAGCATCAGTGGAGTCAAAAGAGATAGTTGCTGTTTTGGGTTGAAACCCTACATCAAAATGAAGGGCACCTTTTCTCCCCCTATGGATTCGTCTGTTGCAGCCAATCTTTCTACACAATTGTGGTATGACACTTGGTCAATTTTTGAGTGAAGGCCACAAACTTCGTACAGTTCCCCAACCCATTAATGTTGAGTTAACTCTAAGTTAAATGTGTTTTTTGCTACAAGTCCAGCTGCACTGTGGAGGAACAAGGACCTTCAAAGATGCATCAACCAGTAATGGAAATGGCAGTGTGCAAATTCAATTTGATAAGGAAGGCATACAGCTACTGGTCTTTATTAGCCCATACATTGTGCAAGAAGCATTAACTCCAAAAGCAATAGACTGCAATTTGGGCATGAGTTCTAGTCACCAGATTATGGGAAAGATGTGATTACAGTGGAGAGAGTAGATTACAGAGATTAAAGAATGTTGTCAGAATTGGGAACAGCAGTCATGAACAAAGTTGTAATAAGTTTTGTTTTCATATCAGAGGAGATGGTGTGGTGGGGATAGGGCTGGGTTTCTTGTCATTGAGGTAGTGTGTATAGGAAATTGCAATTTTGTTCCCTGTAACAATGGGGTGGAAAGGGAAATGGGAGGTGTTGATTTAGACAGCACCAGAGGGAGATGAGTAAAAATGAATTCACCTGGTGGGTGAGTACATAGGGTCTCTAGGAAATAAGACATTGAAAATGGTGAAAGATCAGAATCAGGTTTTCATCACTGAAATTTGTTTTGGGGCAGCAGTACAGTGCAAGACAAAATCTGGACACATTCTCAATTCTGTGCATTCGAGTCTTCATATCAAGCAGTGATCAGAATGATCCACCATACTTGTATCTGTAGAAATCTTCTAGGGTCTTTGGTGGACCAAAACTCATCAAACTCCTAATGAAGGATAGTCCCTGTGATGCTGCCTTCATGATTGCATACAGGGCTCAGGATAAATCCCCTGAAGTGCACAATCATTTCTTTGGTGTTGCTGATGTTGAGTACAAGGTTGTTCTTTTGATGCCAGTCAACATGATGATAATGTTTCTCCTTTATGCTGCGTTATTGCCATTTAATATTCTGCCAATAACTTCATCAAACCATAGGGAGATGAGAACAGAAGAGAATGAGAGGGTGACCGCAGTGAGGAATGAATAAAGAGTACGTCATTCTCCACAACTTCTGCCATTTCCAAAAGGACCCTACTGCTAAGCACATCTTCACACTCTTTCTTCCACTTCCCTCTTTCAAGCACCCCCCCACCCCGCCCAGCTTTCCATTGGGATCATTCTTCACATGATTCCCTTGTCCTCTCATACCTCCCCATTGATTTCCCACCTGGCAATTACCCAGCAGCTAAAACCACCTCCCTCACTGCCATTCAGGGCCCCAAACAGCCCTTCCAGGTAAGGCAACACTTTAACTGTGAGTCTGTTCAGTCATCTATTATTATATCAGGTTCTCTTGGTGCAGGCTCTTCTATGTTGGTAAGACTTGATGCAGATTAGGAGACTGTTTTGTTGAGTGCCTTTGCTCCATCCACCCAAAAGGCAGGATTTTTCTGGGGTGACCCATTTCAATTTAATTTCCCATTCCCATTATGACATGTTTGTCCTCGGCCTCCACAATGAGTCCAAGCTCGGGTTAGACCTTGTATTCCATCTGGGTAGCCACCAGCCCGATGACACGAACATCGATTTTTCTATCTTATGTAAATTTTCACCAATCCATTCTCTTCCTTTTTCTGGTTATCCTCACCCCTTCTCACCTGCCAAATACCTCCCTCTAGTTACTGTCCTTCCCTTTCTTCCATGGTCCACTGTTCTCTCCTATTGGATTATATCCTTCATCAGCCCTTTACCTCATTCACCTATCCCTTTCCAGCTGCTTGCATCGTCCCTCAATCCCCACCACCTGGTCTCCCCCATTGCCTGCCAACTTGTACACCTTCCCCTCACCCACTATCTTATTTTGGCTTCTGTCCTTTTCATTTCCAGTCCCGATGGAGGGTCTTTGCCCAAAGTGTCAATTGTTTATTCCCCTCCATTGATGCTGCTTGGGCTGAGTTCCTCCAACATTTTGACACAAATTGTGTCAAACTCCAGATGGTTTTGGTCCAAGAGTGCTGTAATAAATTGGTTACCAAATAAACATGTTGTGTGTCATCATCCCAAATTCTGTCAGAAATTTTGCCTTTGGATTTGAAAATTGTAAGTTCTATGTCAAAGAAATGTTCAATATTTTAACCATTGATACAGTGCAGAGAAGCTTTTTACCAGCAGGTGGCTTATATATTGGATATATTATAAACATGAGATGCTGGAAATACAGAGGAACTAACAAAATGCTGGAAGAACTCAGCAGGTCTGGCAGCATCGATGGAGAAGAATGAACAGTCGACATTTTGGGCTGAGACCCTTCAGCAGGGCACATCAGATTTATTAAACTTGCTAGAAATTGTTTTCTTCTGCAAGTTAAATATCAGGTGTGAGAAACTCATTTTGCCTCTGATTTAATATCCTTGATTAGCTGAAACTGTTGTCTTATTTTTCCCCTGTGGGAATGGTGTGTGATCTGTGTGTAACCACCAGTCTGGTGTTCCCAGTTAGATACAACCTTTATCCTTCTGGGCTGCTTCTTCAACTCTATCCCCTGCCCCCCAACAAATGGTCTCACATGACTTCATGATATAATAAATTTAATAAGACATCTGATTATGTCAGGCTTATGAGATGATCCTGAAGTTATTGATGCTATTGCTAGAGTAGCAGCTAAGAGTTCGAAAACATTATTGTCACTTGTACCAAGATCCTATGTAAAGCTTTTGTTTACATGCCACCGAGACATCATTCCATTGAGAAGATCAGGCAGCATCTATGAAGGAAAATGGACAGTTGTTGTTTTGGGTCAAGGCTCTTCAGAACAGATGAGGGGTTTCGAACTGAAACGTGGACTGTACATTTCCTTCCATAGATGCTGCCTGACTCAGTTTCTCCAGCTCCTGTGTGTATTTCTTCTGCAGTCCTTGTGCCTTATATACGTGTGGATAATTTCATACACAAGTATATTGGAGTAGTGAAAAGGAAAGCAATGTGGAATTGTGTTGCATTTAAAGAGTGGATTGTAGTTAGACAAATTGCAAGTACCATGACAAAGTAGATGGGAGTTCAAAAATTCATCTTTGAGCCCAGTGGAAGGGGGGAGAAAAAATGTCGGAGTGGGAGGGCTCCTTGATTATGTTGGGTGCTTCAAAAGTGCATCACAAGTAGTCTGACTTATAATTTGGTTTAATTGACTTAGAAAATTACTCAGAATTAAGGATTACTTGCTTTGTAAGTTTAAGTTTTGAGAGTTCTTGGGTAACTGAAACTATTATGGTGTTTGGACTGTACCATGAAGGTAGGAAGAGTCAAGTAGGATAAATGCGCAGCTCGTTTAAGGTGGGTGCTACTGACTCATGGCCTCCATGCTCAGTGCATCCCAAATGTTGCCTTTTAAGTAGTTGTGGGGAAATTATCGTGAGTGTGGCATTTTTTTTTGACAAGGAGTCTTTGAGAATGACCTTTACTTCCTTTCTCTCTGCCTGGTGATCTTTTGTGGCAGATTTATCTTAATGGTGTCAAATTTGTCTAGTATTGACATGCAAATTGGCCATAAGAGCAGATGAAATGCAATTAGTCAAAGTCAAGTTTATTGTCATGTGCCCAAGCACATGTATTCACAGCTGCAATGCAAAACTTAGTTGCAGTAGCATAGGCACACAGCTTCATAGGCAGCATTCACAAATACGGCATCACAATTAGAAAGAAAAATAAAATGCAGGGGCAAAACAACAAAGCAGGCAGCATCTGTGAAAAGATAAATGGCCAGTGTTTCAGATCTGCAGGATGCAAATAGATTTTTAATGGGAGCTATGTATCATCAAATCAGGCTCTTTGACCCAACTCATCTAAGTTGCTTAACTGTGCTGATCCCACTTGGCTCATCCTTCTAAACCTTTGCTGAGGAAGTTGTGTAGAACAAAGGGAGTCTCTGATGGGATGAGCTGAAATGCTTAAAGGGATAGTGATCCACAAACAAATAGACCTGTATAATGAGGTAAATGGTAAGGCAGTGCAACTTGCCTGGCATGCTAGACTTGGCAGTACGTAAGAGAAGAGAAAAGTGGTATATGAACATTGAACATTACAGATACGAGCTAAAAGCAGGATTTCCCAATAGCTAACCATCTTAAATTGTATCCCCATTCCTGCTCAGACATGCCGGTCCATGGCACCCTCTTTTGCCACAACGAGAACACCTTGTATTCAATCTAGGGAGCCTACAACCTGACGGCATGAACATTGAATTCTCCTCCCAGTTTAAAAAAATTTCTCCCCCTCACCTATTTCCCACTCTGGTCTCTTACCTCTTCTACTCACCTGCCTATCACCTCCCCCTGGTGACCCTCCTTCCCTTTCTCACATGGTCCACTCTCCTCTCCTAGATTCCTTCTCCAGCCTGTTGTCTTTTCCACCCACCTGGCTCCACTTTTCACCAAAGCTTGTCCTCTTTCCCCTCTCACCTCTTCTGCCTTTTTATTCTGGTGTCTTCCCCCTTTCTTTCCAGTCCTGAAGAAGGGTCTGGGCGTGAAATGTTGACTGTTTATTCATTTCAATAGATGCTGCCTGACATCTTGAGTTCCTCCATTTTGGGTGTTGCACATGTACAAGCCCCTTGGCTCAAGTCTGCCCAATAAAACTGATTTTCTTTCTGTTGGTACATGATCCATTCCCTATATATTCATCTGTCTACAACTTCTAGAATACCACTATCATAGCTGTTTTCACCACTGCCTCTGGCAGCCAGTTCCAGGACTTCCATAGTTTTTTTTCTATATTGATGTACCGTCAATAACTCTTGGAGACGTGAGGCGAGATATAGGCTTTTATTGGCTGGAAGAAAGAAGAAGCAGCAATTGACCACCACACTACATCCTGGAGGCTGTGGCGGAGTCCCCAATCGCCTTTATACCGGGGTCCATGGGAGGAGCCACAGGAGCAGTCAGCGGGGGGGGGGGGGGCGTGTCCAGACAGGTATATGTAGTTCACCACGTTCACCCCCCCTTTGTTTTAAAAGAGAGTAGAGTCCCCATGGGGCGAAGTTTCTTACAAGTATATTTACAGGTTACGTCTATCAGGTGGTCGAAACTGTCGCTGCAATCTAGGTAGACCGGCTGTGATTGCACTGGTGCCGGTGGTGATTGCACCGGAGATGGTGGTTGTGCTGGTTCCGGCCTAACTGGAGGTGTTAGCCCACTAGGCGTCAGTGATCCCTCATGCGTGCACGATGCCCGGTATAGGAGTGTCGTGAGGAGTCTGTAGGGCTCAGTGTGCGCGGTGTCACCTTGGATACAGGGTTCATAGTTACCATGGAGTGTTCGGGGTAGTGGTCCGCCGCTCCTGTGGGCGCCAGGTCACGGACGGAGACCGTGTCCTCCCGCCCATCAGGTAAGACTACGTAGGCGTACTGGGGGTTCACATGTAGAAGGTGAACCCTCTCGACCAGTGGGGAGTATTTATTGCTCCTCACATGTTTCCGGAGCAGCACTGGCCCTGGGGATATCAGCCAGGCCTGTAGGGTGGTCCCAGTGGCAGACTTCCTGGGAAAAGAGAATAGGCGTTCGTGAGGGGTGGCATTGGTGGACGTACATAACAGGGAGCGGATAGAGTGGAGTGCCTCGGGGAGGACCTCCTGCCATCGAAAGACTGGCAACCCTTTTGACTTAAGGGCTAAAAGTGTGGCCTTCTCCCTCTCCACCTGTCCATTTCCCCGGGGATTATAGCTCGTGGTCCTACTAGTAGCAATGCCCCTAGCCAGCAGGTACTGGCGCAGCTCGTCACTCATAAAGGAGGACCCTCTATCACTGTGGATATCGCAAGGATTTCCAAACAGACTGAAGAGCTGGCGAAGGGCTTTTATGACGGACGTGGCAGTGGTGTCGGGGCAGGGGATGGCAAAGGGGAGCCGCGAGTACTCATCGATAATGTTGAGAAAGTAGACATTGCGGTCGGTGGAGGGAAGGGGGCCCTTAAAGTCTACACTCAGTCGCTCAAAGGGGCAGGTGGCCTTGATAAGTTGAGCCTTTTCAGGATGGTAGAAGTGCGGTTTGCACTCAGCGCAGACTTGGCAGTCCCTGATAAGTGAGTAAACTTTGGGGCTGACCCTCGAAAGGAGGATTCTGTGCATAATAGCGGGCTCAGTCACACGAACCTCCTCCAAGTATGATTGGAAGCATGCAAGCCAGAGTTCAAAGGCAAGAGCTGCTTCTGAGTTTTGAGGATCAAGGTCTAATTTTTCCAGATGTAAAATGCTTTCCATGTTTTAAAACTTCCAGCCAATAAAATTGATGCACCATCAATAACTCTTGGAGACATGAGGTGAGATATTGGCTTTCATTGGCTGGAAGAAAGAACAAGCTGCAGTTACCCACCACATTGCATCCTGGAGACTGAGGCTGGGGCGGAGTCCCCAAACGCCTTTATACCGGGGCCTGTGGGAGGAGCCACAGGAGCAGTCAGTGGGGGGGGGGGCGTGTCCAGACTGGTTTATGTAGTTCACCACATATATGTATTGTCATGTACAGCTTTAAAATTCACCTTCTCCCCTTAAATGTATGTAGTCTCGTATTTGACATTTCTGGAATGCGGGGATAAACTAAGCAGCATTCATCTAAAGGGACAGTTAATGCTGCAGCTAAGTGTAATCAGGATCTCATTCACATTTATATTTAAAATTCCTGGTATAAATGTTGGTGACACAACAATATTTATTAAAGATGGTGACCTACACTCAGACTCCCAGTATCGCTATTCTGATCTGACAACAAATCTATAGTTAACCAAATATTTGCCTACCAAAGACTCAATTTAGAATTCCACATAGAATTCCAATCTCCTCAATGAAGTTCAATATTCCACTGAAGTAAATCTGTTTATCTCCTTTGTCACAAATATTTTCATTAACCAACATTGTTTTAACTCTCTTCTATAACTTTGTCTTTAATGAAGATTCTAAAGGTTAATTACAATGGATATAAACTTAAGTTTGTGGATTTGTGCAAGTATTGTTTACCTCTGCATTTTTCCATTCCTTTATCCTATGTGTATTCAAAGCATTTTTTATATTTTTGATCTTCCTTCCTAGGGTATACTATTTGGAAGTGACCATTTTTTGTGCCCTTATTCCCTTTAATAGTTGCTTTTGTAGTTGTGTTTAAGATAACAAAAGTCAGTTTTTTGTTCATATGTACATGCATGCACAGGTGCAGTGGAAAAAAAACTAAACAGTCCAGCATTCACAAGATAAACTAATTATACATAAATTTTATAAGAGTAATTAGAAATAGAAAAAAGATCTATTTTAGTGCAAGGTGGATAAAGGGGTTACAGTGTTACTAGATTGTAGTGAATATGGTTTTATTGATTAATTAGTGGTCTGTCGTGTTCCACTGCGGACTATGACAGAAATTAGTCAGGATGCTTTCAACAGCACATTTGTATAAGTTTGTTAAAGTATTCGGTGACAAGCCGAATCTCCAAATAAATCAAATGCATTTTAAACTGCCTTTAAAGCTTAATGCTTTTTTTTTGTATAGATACACCGATTCTTCAAATCTACGTTCCTCTTTGTGCATATGCTATTCTTGTAGAACTCAAAATAAAGCTTCCTCTTGCACTCAGGATTCATGTGTGCAATGCATTTGTCTCTAGCTATCATTATTCCCTTTAGATGAAGTATTGTTATAGAAAGTAAAATAGATCAAACATAAAAGAAATGAAGGAAAGTCAAATTTCATGCGGAAATGTGGTTTCCTGCAAGTTGACTGGAAAAAGTTGCTTGAAAGTATATGTGCATTGGAGCAGTGGAAGGAGTTCATATCTGCATCTTTGATTATGTTGAATGTACTGACTAGGGTAATCATTGTATAGGGGTTCGGTACTGGTAGATATACAAAGGAAGGAATTATGAAAGAGTTGGAGGGAAAGGACATGGGAAAATATTGTGAAGTAGAATTAAATGGCATGAGGATAACCAGGAGTAGATCTTGGAAATCAAAGTTAATATGAAGGTTTAAAATGTACATAGCATTACAAAGTTGAAGGAGATGGTGTCAAATGCAGCCAGAAGAGAAAGGGAAAAAATGCATGATGTTAACCATAAAATGGAGTAGTTTATTTTAATAACCAGTGATACTTTTGTCTGACTCAAATATTTAGATAAGTTGAGAAAAAAGTGGCATTGCACCTGTTGGTAATAGATTGGAAAACCTTGTTTGTAATTTTCCAATTCAGAGAAATAACAAATAGAATCAAGAATAGCCCTTTGTGATCTTAAGACTAGGAAGATTATGGCTAATCATCCAAGTTGACATCATTTTCCATCACTGTCCTCATGTCCCTTGATAATCAAGAATCCTATAGACCTCTGTTTACAATAAACTCCATGACTGAGACTTCACAGTCCCTCATGATGAAGAATTCTGAGGGTTCACCTCTCGCTAAGTGAAATTTTTAACTTCCATCATAAATAGCCTATCCCTTATTTTCACACTATGCACCCTGATGTGAGAATTGGTCGGGGGTTGGGGGGGTTGGTTTTGGTTTACTATGATGGCACTTGTACCTAGATACAGAGAAAATCTGCTTGCATGCCATCCAAGGCAGATTTTGCCAACGTAATTACAGAGGCAATAAGAGAAAAATATGCACAATGTTTGTTGCAACTACAGAGAATGTGTATTTTAAGAAGAACAAAGTGCAAGAGCCAGGGTGAGGTAAGTGCATGAGAGGAAGGAATGGTTTTTAGTCTTTTTATCCCCGACAAGCTTTTTGTTTATTCGATTTAACCCGAGAAGGGAGAATGACCAGGATGGGAGGGATCCTTGATTATCTTGGCTGCTCTCCTAAAGCAGTGGGGAAATGACAAGTCTGGTTTACAGACACACATCTCTCGTTTCTTGTGGTTTAGGGCAGAGCTGTCATTTTACTAAGCTGTGATGCATTTAGACAATCAGGCCTTTTAATGGTTTGAAATTTTCAAGCAGCTCTCTTCATTCTTCTGAACTTAGTGCCAGTAGTTGTCAGTGTGGCGTGATACATGATTAAGGCTGGAGCTGGGTGACAGTGATATTCTTGGGATCAGTGTGTGGATGACTGCTTTCTTTGATGTACATCACTGACTACAGGGTTAATAGGGAAATTAATGGAAAATAAGAAACATATTTTGGTGGATAATTCAGGGAGACAATGTTGACTTAAAAGGATAGTTCTATTAATAGAAGAATAGACCTGGCTAGAGAGTAAATAATTTTTTTGAGATATTGCTATTTGACTTGGGTAGTCTTGTACTTTAAATTGCATGCCTGATGACACTTATTGTTCAAATGAATTCTACATTGGTTGAATTCTGAAAAGAATTGTGTTCAAACCCTTGGTGTTTGTTATCTTGTAAGATAATTTGACACCTATTTCCAAAAGAACGCACCGATACACAGGGGTGAGAGGGGGCAAAAGGAGGACAAAAAGCAGCGAGCTCCCCGCGTCCTCAGCGGCTGAATTCCTGGCATTCTTTCTCTTTTTGCCCGACGCCATTTTAAGCTTCTCTTTCACTGAGAGAGGTGTGCACTCAGCTCGGTGTTAAAATGTCGACCAAGTCGACCAAGGGGAAATTATTCATTGGCGACGGAATTGGCCTGGACACTTACTCAAATACGTGCAAATCACGCTGTCCGATTCATTAATAAATCAGAGACGGTAACGTCGCGAGTTTCGGTTTTGTAAATTTAGACAACCGAAAAGCTCTAATTGCAGGCTATTAGTGGCAAGTCTATCGACGACCGTCAGATCCGGTGGATCAAAGCGAGAGGAAGCGAGGTTTTGGCAGAAGCCGAGGTGAATGAAAGGAGTGGCTTTGGCGGTAGAGGCCAGTATGGCGAGGTCGCGGGTGACGGCTATTTAATTGTGAAACGAAGCCACGTCCCTGATGGCGGCTACGAAGAACAATGACCGACAATCTAACGCTGCCGTGTTCCTGCCGCTGAATAAACAGCTTCTGGAACCGCTGTAAATGAATTGATTTGCCTGTTACGTTAAAAATGCTAGAAACCCAGTTTGAACATTGTCATGATTAATTTTGTTAACTTGTTTGTCCTGGGGTCTTCCTTAAATTGAACTTTGAACCTCGCTTATGACGCGGTTTTCTGTGATAATTAAAAAATCCGACCCAGTTAAGTCCCTGTTATTGAGACTGTGTTCGCTATTCTAATTTGCCGTTCTCTTCTTCCATGATCTCCTTTTGGAATTGTCAAAATCGTTTTGCTTTCTGGTGAGCTCTTTCCACAATTTCATGTAGCGCAATGAAGGAAATCAAGCCGAGAAATACTCTTAAGTTCCATTTCCTGAACATTTCATAATTGCTCTTCTTAAGATAACTGGTCATGGAATATGCGGACATGTTACTGGTCCAGATGAAGATAGTAACATAGAACCTGCAGAAACTATTCATTTGAGCGGGAGACTTTCTTTTGTATGCTGCCAGAAGTCACTTGTCACTAAAACATATTGAGAAAATAGCTAACTCATATAGTTTATCACAAGCCTCTTGGAAAGTAAACAGATTCTGGTCTGTTAGGTTGGAACATTTATTGAACATTGGATACCAAATTGCCACTTGAGAGAGCAGTTTTTCAGTGCATCTGAAATAGCTGCAGGAATTCTAATGACTTTTCTTTGTTATAAACCATTCAAATTCACTGGAAGAGGTGAATCTGAAGATAATCTTTTCTTGCTAAACATGACTCCTTTCATATTTATTTCCTTTTATGAATATTTAGTGCTGAAGATTTGAAGGTTGTGTTCAACAGAACAAGAATCAAGATTTAAAAAAAGACATAAGAAGGGAAAAGATGAAATATGAGGACAGAAAAGCCAATAATAAAAAGCAGGATACTAAAAGTTATTTTCAGTGAAATAAAGAGTAAAAGGGAGGTGAGTTGATATTGGACCACTGGAAAATGATGCTGCTGAATTAGTAATGGGGACAAAGAAATGACAGATGAACTTAATGGGTACTTTGCATCAGCCTTCACTATGGAAGACACTAGCAGTGTTCCAGAGTGTCAAGGAACAGGAGTGAGTGCCATTGTTGTTATAATGGAAAAGTGCTAGGCAAACTCAAAGGTCTTAAGGTGGATACATCATTTTGCAGTCTACTATTAAGGATAAGGTTTCACGATACTTGGAGACTAATAAAATAAGTCAAAGTCAGCATGGTTTCTGTAAAGGGAAATCTTTTAGAGTTCTTCAAGGAAGTAACAGTGGACAAAGGAGAGTCAGTGGATGTCATTTACTTGAGTTTTCAGAAAACATTTGATAAGGTACCACACATGAGGCTACTTAGCAAGATTAAATCCTATGGTGTTGCAGGAAAGATACTGCCACTAGCTGACAGGCAGGCGGTAGTGAGTAGGAATAAAAGGAGCCTTTTCTCATTGGCTGCCGGTGACTGGTGGTATTCCTCTGGAGTCCGTATTAGGACTACTACTTTTCACATGGTTAGTGATTTGGATAATGGAATTGGTGGCTTTGTGGTAAAGTTTGCAGATAATACAAAGATAGGTGGAGGGGTAGGCAGTGCTGAGGAAGCAATGTGATTGCAACAGCACTTAGACAAATTGAAAAAATGGACAAAAAGTTGCAAATAGAATACACTGTTGGGAAATGCATGATAATGATTTTGGTAAAATGAACAATAATGCGGACTATCTTAATGGGGAGAAGATTCAAGCATCAGAGGTGCAGAGGGACTTAGGAGTTTTTGTACAAGACTCCCAGAAGGTTAATTTACAAGTTGAATCTGGTAAAGAAGGCAAATGCAATGTTAGCATTTATTTCAAGGAGAATAGAATATAAAACAAGATGATAATGCTGAGACTTTATAAGACACTAGTCAGGCCGCACTTGGAGTATTGTACAAAATGCTGGTGGACGAAGGGTCTCGGCCCAAAACATCGACAGTGCTTCTCCCTATAGATGCTGCCTGGTATGCTGCGTTCCACCAGCATTTTGTGTGTGTTGCTTGAATTTCCAGCATCTGCAGGTTTCCTTGTGTTTGCCTTGGAGTTTTGTCAACAGTTTTGGGCCTCATATCTCAGAAAGGATGTTTTATTGGAGAGTCCAGAGGAAGTTCATGAGGATGATTCCAGGAATGAAGAAGTTAACATATGAGGAGCGTTTGGCAGCTTTGGGCCTGTACTCACTGGAATTTAGAAGAATGTGTGGGGTGGGGGGGGGGTGGAATCTCATTGAAACAAATGTTGAAAGGACTAGATGGGGTGGATGTGGAGAGGATGTTTCCTATGGTGGGGGCATCAAGAAGTAGAAGGCACAAACTCATATTTGAGTGGTGATCCTTTAGAACAAAGGTAAAGAGGAATTTTTTTTAGCCAGAGAGTGGTAAATCTGTGGAATGCTCTGCCACAGACTGCGGTCGAGGCAAAGTCCGTGCATATATTTAAGGCCGAAGTTGATCGTGACCTGATTGGTCAGGGCATAAACGGATATGGGAAGATGGTAGGTGTACGGGGTTGAGTGGGATTTGGGATCAGCCATGATGGAATGACAGAGCAGACTTGATGGGCTGAATGGCCTAATTCTTCTCTTATGTTCTTATAGAACAGTACATGTTCGGTATCTCCAAACAATTGTGCTTGTTCAGCTTTTGAAAAATGGTTGAAGTCACACAACATGAAAGGTCCTAAGTTTTTCTGGATTCTTGTCCAGGAGGTTTTTTGCAAAATTGGTGCGTGCTATTTTTAAACCAGTACTCTGCTTTTGGGAGACTGAATCTTTAGTGATGCAGTCTGCACAAGTCACCATAAAACAAAGGACTGATGCTGTGGCATATTTTGTGGTTGAGTTTTTATATTTGATTATGTAGAACCTGGGCAGGTTTTTAAAACTGGGGTAAGGTGGAGTATATTAATCTGAATTTCTCATGCAGGCCACAATTATTTGTTACTGTAATTAGAAATGAAAAAAATAGATTAATATGTGGGTAAAAATAAGACTTAAGAGGGAGGACCTGAGGCATTGGCATGTTAGTCAAGATGAATGGGTTGTACCTCAACAAGTTTGGGCTTTTACCAGTATTATTTGGGAGATATTAAGCAAAACTGTCAAGACCATAAACCCATTTGTAGCAGAAAACAAGTGAATATGGGTAGCAGAGAAGGTAGGGGAGGGGAATGGTAGATGAGATTTAATTTCTTCCCCTTTCTGATGTTTGGTCTGAACAACAACTGAACCTCTTGACCATGTCTGCATTCTTTTTTTGCATTGAATTGCTGCAATGTTATTGGCCGATTGGTTATTTGCATTAACAAACTATAAAGTGGGCTCTGAGTACAGAATTACGAATTTCACCTGTTCACTAGTGCTTTATTTTCTAAAACAAGTTTTATTAGTTGTTGATTGATCTTTCAAACTTCCTTTTATTGACAAGATTGTAACAAATAGCTTTCTGATGGACACTTCCCTCAGCTACTGAGTCCCAGTTGAGAACATCTTGAAATTGCACCTCGAAGCAGGTGCTGCTTGCTTCTCTATCCATAATAAGCCCTTGTCTGTCAGCTTGGTGAGTGAGGCCTTGGGTGTTTGGACCATTTATAGCTCTGAAGAATCATCATGTCATGGTGAGTGGATCCGGCCAGATCTCCTGTATTTATCCTATCCACTCTCTCAAGGCAGGCAACATCGGTGGGAAGAGAAATAGTTAATGTTTAGGTCATTAACCTTTCATCAAAACTGTTAGCAGTTAGAAAGAATGATATCATCTTAAATTGTAGTGCAGTGGGGTGGAGCAGAGAGAACACTGGTGAGGTTTACAGTAGGCTGGAGACAAAGAGGTCGAACAATAGAGGCGATGATTATATTAGATAAAAGAGGATGGTGACAGCTGGTGAATATCAATGGTCATATCTAGAGTAGGTGTAAGTAGAAGAATGAAATATGAAATTATGAGTGGTAAGACTGAATGCTGGAAATGTGAGACAAGACTTAAAAAGAACAGGTTATCTGAAATACAGTCCGCCCTCCTTATCCATGGATTCTGCGTGCGCGGATTCAACCAACCGCAGATTGGGAAAACCCGGAAGTTCTTTCTCCAGCACTCGTTGTTCGAGCATGTACAGACTATTTTTTTCTTGTCATTATTCCACACAATACAGTATAACAACTATCTACACAGTATTTACATTGTATTAGGTATTATAAGTAATCTAGAAATGGCTTAAAAGTACAGGCAGTCCCTGGGTTAGGAATGAGTTACATTCCTGAGTCCATCTTTAAGTAGGATTTGAAGCCGGAACAGGTACATCCGGTCTTATTTAGCGTCAGTTAGTCAAATGTTTTTCTTAGTATATAGTACATATTTTACCTTTTTATGCATCTAAAACACTTAAGAAGCATACGTATTTCAATAATTAAACCACTGTGTTGCTTAGTAATAATTGTAGCTTTCATTGTTGCAGAGCCTTTCACACGCTCCATTAAAATTGTTCTGATTGTTGACCAACTATAGCCTAACCCTTTTCCAATGACCGATGGCATTTCACCTCTTTCCGATTGCTTTATTACTTCCACCTTATTTTCAACTGTGATTGTAATTATTTTCGTGAACAGAAACACCGTGGATTCAGAGCTGCACCGCCAGGTCCTAATGTCCACCGCACTGAGACAGGTTAAGTAAAGTCCGGAGTCCTGCAAGACTCCCATACTGGGACAGGTTAAATAAGGGACTTGAGCATCCGCGTTTTTTGGTATCCGCCGGGGGGGGGGGGGGGGGGGTCCGGAACCAATCCCCTGTGGATAAGGAGGGCTGACTGTAGTTGAATTCAGTGTTTAGTCCAGAATGTTGTAATGTGCCAAGTTGGATGTTGTTCATTAAGCTTTTGTTCTTTATTGAAAAAAGAGGAGATCAAAACCAGTGGTCAAGAGTGGAGTAGAGCAATGCAGTGTGGAACCAACCCCTGTGGATCAGGTCATCCATGACAATGAACATGCCCATCTAAACAAGTCGCATTTGCCATCATTTGACCCAAATCAGTTTAAATAACTCTCTGTACACCTTTTCTATCCAAATATGTTCCAAATGTTTTAAACGTCATTATTGTACCTGCCCCAGCCTCATTTCCTGGTAGCTCATGCCCTCTGAATGAGGAGGTTCCCCCTCAGATCCTTTTCAATTATTTCCCCTCTCACTTTAAATCTCTGCCATCCAGTTTTTGTTTTCATTCCCTTGGCAAAAAGCTGATGTACATTTAATTTAGCATTGCCCCTCATAATTTTATACATCGTGATAAGGTCACCCCTCATCTCCTGTGCTTCAAGGAGTAAATTCTTATGATTATTATTCTAACCTCTTTCTCAGACCATCAAATTGTAACAACATCCATGGTAAATCTCTCCACTCTTTCTAGCTTAATTTTGATTTTCTATAATAGGGTAATCAAAACCGTACACAGTACCCCAGTTGTTTCCTCATCAATATCTTGTACATCTGCAACATAAAATCCCAATTTCTATATCCATTGTCCTGACTAATGAAGGTAAGCATGCCAAACACATATTTCACCACCCTGTCTATCTGTGATACCACTTATACTTGGACTCCTAGGTCCTTCTGTAACACTCCCCAGTGAATTTGTCTTCCTTATTTGTCTTCCCAAAATGAAACACCTTACACTTATCTGAATTGATTGCCATTGCTTAACCCACTTAGCGAGCTGATTAAAATCCTCCTGTAATTTTTAGTCACTACCTTCACTGTTTGCAATACTACATATTTTCATGTCATCTGCAGATTTACCAACCATTTTCACATTAAAATAGTTTCTATAAATGATGAACATCAATGGGTCCACCACCAATCCAAGTGGAACACCACTTATCACAGGGTTCCATTCTGAGAAACAACCTCTGCTACTTTTACTATTAAGTATCTGCTCCTTGCACTTCTGGAGAAGAAAGATGCTTATGAGAGAATGCTTTTCTTGGACTACAGTTCAGCATTCAAAACCATAATTCCCTCCAGGCTCAACAAGAAGCTCAGAGACCTCAGCCTTCACCCTGCTTTGTTTAGCTGGATCCAGGGATCCAGGACTTCCTGTTAGATTGCCAGCAGATGATAAGAGTGTGCTCCCTCACTTCTGCCCCTCTGACCCTCAACACAGGAGACCCCCCCCCCCCAGCGCTGTGTCCTGAATCCTCTTTTTTACTCTCTCTACCCATGATTGTGTTGCCACCCACAGCTCCAATCTGCTAATTAAGTTTGCTGACAATACTACACTGATTGGTCTAATCTCAAATAATAATGAGGCAGCTTACACAGAAGGAGTCATCACCCTAACACTGGCATCAAGAAAACAACCTCTCCCTCAACGTCGCAAAAACAAAGGAGCTGGTTGTGGACTACAGGAAGAATGGAGACAGGCTAACTCCTATTGACATCAATGGATCTGGGGTTGAGAGGGTGAACAGCTTTAAGTTCCTTGGCATAAACATCACAGGGCACCTCACATGGTCTGTACATACTGGCTGTGTGGTGAAAAGGGCACAGCAGAGCCTCTTTCACCTCAGACGGTTGACGAAGTTTGGTATGGGCCCTCAAATCCCAAGAACTTTCTTCGGCGGCACAATTGAGAGCTTCCTGACTGGCTGCATCACTGCCTGGTATGGGAACTGTACTTCCCTCAATTGCAGGACTCTGCAGAGAGTGGTGCAGACAGCCCAGCGTATCTGTAGATGTGAACTTCCCACTATTCAGGACATTTACAAAGACAGGTGTGAAGGATTGGGGACGTGTGTCACCCTAGCCACAAACTGTTCCAGCTGACTATCCGGGAAACGGTACCGTAGCATAAAAGCCAGGACCAGCAGGCTCCAGGACAGCTTCTTCCACCAGGCCATCAGACTGAATAATTCACACTGATAAAATAGTATTTCTATGTTATATTGACTGTCCTGGTGTATATAGTATTTTTAATAAATTGCACATTGCACATTTAGACGGAGATGTAACATGAAGATTTTAACTCCTCGTGTATGAAGGATGTCAGTTCAATTCAAACAGTTATGGATCCACTAGTGCTAGCTCTCCCTGAAATCCATGTGATCTAACATTCCAGGCTAGTCTTCCATGTGGGACCTTGTTACAGGCCTTGCTGAAGTCCACTTAAACAATCACCATCACTCATAAATTCACTTGGTTGCTTTTTCAGAAAACCACCTACACGTACTAATCACCACTGCCTAAACCTGATGTAAGCCATCGTTTTCTTAGCCAGAGCCTCAATATCTCTTATCCTTGCCGTTGTAAGGGCAAGGGCAATGCTGGCCTTGTTCTTTGCCCTGACAGGAACATGCTGTTCATGATGTCTTGAAATCATAGTTTTAAATGCTTCTGATTTGCCAGTCACTTGTTTACTTGGAATTGTTTCATTCAACTTATCTCTACAGGTTCCTGTTTTTAAAAATTCTCCAAAATTTGCCCTTCCCCGAGTTAAGACCTTAACTTGTAGATTTACCTTTCTCCTTATCTTTTTTTTAAACTAATAGAATTAAAGTCACTGGTACCAATAAACTCCACAGCTGAAACTTCAACATTACCTCTAAGTGGTGGTCTAGTTTTGTGCCCTGTCTAGTAGGGTCATCTGTTTATTGATTAAGGAAGTTTTCTTGGACTCATAATATATAACAAATTTGATTTTGTCCAAGCCCTTTGCACTATGGGTGACCAAATTGATATTAGAGGAGTTAAGTAACGCACCAATTTGCCCTGTTGTTCTTACAGCAATCTGCCATCTGTTTTCACATCTGATTTAATTCCCGCTGACTGTTTTAGAGCCTATAATACAGTCCCATCTAAGTGATAATCTCTCTTGTTTCTGTGTTCTACCCATATAGCCTGGCAGGACGATCCCCCAAGGATGGAGAATTCAAGTGACTTGGAGACTGAACATCTTACAGGATCTCATTTCAGACTTCTAATGTTGTTACTTCGGTTTTGTGGCAGTGACTTAAACCTAATTGGAAGTTTTAAAACAGGATGGGAAACAATTGCTCTGTAACTCAATTATTTTCTCCATGGTTTTGGTCTAACTAGGCTAATTTGACAGGGAGATGAAAAGCTGAGTAAATATTCAGAGCGAAAGAAGCAAAGTGGAAATGAGATAATTTGGAGGGCAGAACAACAGAGACTGGAAGATGAATATACAAGGCATAAGTTTGTGCTGGACAGTAAATATGTATGTAATTGCAACAATAATAGCACGTAAGGTGAGATGATATGATGTAAACTGTAGCTAATATGGAAACTTGATTTAAAGGGTGGAAATGGTACTTCAACATTCCTGGTTACAGTTTTCAAATAAAGGGGGATAAAGGAAGGTTGTGTTATAAATGTTGGTTCACAAATTAATAACAGCAATGAGAGTTAATTTGTGAAAAATATGATTGAAAGAAGAAACAATGTCAGTCAAAGGGAGTGGACAATAAATATCTGAAAACAGCTAAGGAAATCAAAGCATAGATTTATGGGCAAATTTCTGATAAATGGCAGAACATGCAGTAATACCAAGGGATTAAAATCATCCAAATGTTATCTGGAATACAATTAGTAGAATTGTTACAGCCAGCATGTAGCAACCCCACAAGAGAAGAGGCAGCTCTGGTGGTTGAACTGAATATGTGCACAGACTAACTACCTGAAAAATTCCCTTATTTTCAAAAGTATGACCCTCTAGTTCTATTTTCTCCTTCAATTTCACTTCCACCAGGATCTTCTTTATTCAACCAAGTCACTCTTGCTCTTCAAAACACCATTAAGCTGCTTTCAATGCATAAACATAAATAAGGAATCAAATAGTTGACTGTGGAATTCAGATCCCTTTGAAGGTGGGCAGTTGGAAGGAATATCAGTGAAAGTGGACTTGTGTTGTAATATAACAGTAATTGGATTATAAATTTTATTTAGTAGAAAAACAATGTATGGGAAATACAGAAAGTTGGGCAGCATCCATGAAGGGGGAAGTAACATTAACAGCATTAATAAAGTCAGGACTACGCCATTTGGCCCTTGAGCCTATGTCCCAAATCAGTCAAATTTATTGTCATATGCTTAAATACATGTATGCAATGGTGTATGAAAAACTTACTTACAGCAGTATTGTGGGCATATAGCATGAAATACACAACACACCCAAGAAAAAAAAACATTTGAATTGCTGTATTAGACTATGGTGCATTGAGATAGGATACTTCATTGATACATGTGTAGGTTTGTTAGAATGATTGATGACATGCTGAACTTTCTTTACCTTCTAAAAAGTAAAGATGCTGACATACCTTACTTGTGATTGCATCTCTGTGCTGGGTCTAGGAGAGGTCATCCAATATGTTAACACTCAGGAATCTAGAGCTGCTCACACTCTCCACCACCAATTCAGCAATGCAGACAGGCACACATTTTCCCACTTTTCCCTTCCTAAAGTCAATAATCAGCTCTTTAGTTTTACTAAAACTAGCAAGAAGTTGTTGTTGTGGCACCATTCAACTAGGTACCCTATCTTGCTCCTGTACCCTGAATCATCACTACCTGTGATTTGTCCAGAAACTGTGGTGTCATCAGCAAATTTGTATATGACATTGGATCTCTGCTTAGTTACGCAGTCATGTCTGTATAGGGGTAGAGCAGGGAGCTAAGCACACTGTCTTGATGTGCATATGTATTGATGGTCAGCTTGGAGGCAATGTTGTCACCAATTCTCACTGATTAAGTCTGCCAATGAGGAAGTTGTGGATCCAATTGTAGTGGCAGATACAGGGCTCGATGATAAGTTTGGTTGGGATGATTTTATGTTGAATGCCAAACTGTACTCAATGACATATGTGTTCCAAAGTAGAGTATAAGAACCAGAGAAAGTAGATCTTCTATGACCTATTGTGGCGGTATCAAAGCAGATACAGGTTATCTCTTGAGACCATTTAACAAGATTGGGGTTAATTTTCTACCTCCACTATTTTACAATCCTATTATGTTATCTCTTAATTAACTGATCAGTCTCTAATTAGAATATAACCAATGACTGATCTTCCATTCCCCTCTATGGAAAAGGATTCCAAGTAAAAACATAAGTTAAAAACAATCAGTAGGTGTTTGAGAAACAGAGTTGACACCTCACATCTGAAACTCTTTATCAAACCTGTTTTATTTATTCTCAGTTAAGTGAGTTTTTATCTGCCATTTTTATTTTTGGTTGTCCAATACAATTTCTACCCAATCTATTGTAAATGTTTTGTAGTTTTATGACAAAAACTATTCAAAAGTAAAGTTTGTCATATGCTTAAGTATATGAATGCACACATGCAATGAAAAATTTGCTTTTAGCATCATCACAGGTATGTACATATCATGTACAATATTCACAAGAAAAACAAATTATATAAAGCCCAACAAATCTGTGTCTGTTCTCAGAGCATTCTTAGCTGACCCACTTTCCCACTAAGTTCACTAAAAACCCCATTTCTCACATGCACATTATCTTTCTCCTGAATCTCCAACCACTCACTTGCACCAAGTGTAGCTTTTACTATAGCTCATCTTTAGACTCTGGGAAGAAACTGGAGCTGATGGGAGCATGGTAACAGGGAGGACATGCAAAGCACATAGACAATACCCAAGGTCTTGATCAAATCCTGGTCACTGAAACTACTGTGCCCATCCCCAGTTTGTTTTAGTGGAAGTTTGGTAAGCCTGCAGATTAATATGTATGTACTAACCTTGCTGGCCATCAACACTGTGCACCTCAGGGATGTGAGCTTAGCCCACTGCTCTGCTCTGTCTACACCCATGACTATGTGTCTAGGCACAGCACAAATTTTGTTGGCAGGACTTCAGATTGTAATTAGAGGGCATACAGGAGCAAGATATATCAACTGGTTGAGTGGTGTTGCAGCAACAACCTTGGACTCAACATCTATAAAAACAAAGAATTGACTGTGGACATCAGAAAGGATAAAATGAGGGAACACACCAGTCCTTATAGAAGGATCAAAAGTGGAAAGAGTGAGCAATTTCAAGTTCCTGGATGTCAGTATCTGAGGATGTATCCTGGACCCAACATATCAATGCAGCTACAAAGAAGGCACAACAGTGGCTAAATTTCATTAGGAAAACCATGTATCCATTTACCTCTCATGCAACTTAATCAGCTAAACAATATTGTTCTGTATGTAATGCCCTGTTTGCATTTTTACTGTTACGCCATAAGTATTTCATTTAACAGTTCTGTAAGAGCTGTCTGTTCTGCTTTCAGCCTGTTTGGGTTATTGTTGAAGATAAGGGATGATGTGGAATGTGTGCCATCCAATTAGCGGGAGGTTTTCTTGGTAAAGGACAATAAAGGTTAGGCTTGGGGTTTTTGTTTGAGAGGAGATGAAGAGAGAAGATGCTGGGGAGAACCATTTGCAGCATACGATTTGGTGGGAGACTCGTTTATTCAAGATGGATTGTGAGTGTCATTCAGAAGGTGATGTGTGCTTTGACGTTGACCGAGAGCCCAGCGTGTGAATGACAGAGAAGTTCAAGATGAGCTCCAACTTGTGCATATTTGACTGTTTAATTAGAATTAGCTCTTTTCTTTGTGTTATTCTTTACTAACTCTTCAGTTAAGATTCATAAATATAATTCTTTTAATTGTGTGTGGTGTACCGTCAGTTGTTTTGTGGCATTAATTTGTAACAGGTTAGCAAATGTCACAGCATCCGCACAAACCGAGGTTTGTGGTGGGATTGAGTGCGCCTCAATCTCATTAGTTTGGTGGGGCCAGAAGTTCTCTTCCGTAGACTTGCGCAGCCGAGGAAACCAAGGTAGTTTCATGTATTTATATTAGCATCCTCATTATTAAACTGCAGTTAATTTACTTATTCCTCTGATCCTACAACTTATCTGGTCTTCCTGGTCAAATGATAGGGCTGGAAGTAAACTCAGAAGTAAACTCTTTTCTTGGAGCAAGCTGATGCCAAATCTGCAGGACAAATGTCAATGGTACTAGCAGGTTACTCTCTGTCAAATTCAAAAAAAACTCCTGAACTGTTGCTACTTTAAGCTTCAGACATTGATTTGTGTTTCAGTGATTTTTAAATATGACAGTTGCATGAAAATATGTAGAACACAACATTTGCAAGGTAGCTGGGTCCTTTTTTCCTCGGCGTCTATTTCATAAAAGTGTAAAATGAATACCAAAAAACTATCTCCTAATGGCCAATACAATGATATCATACCATTGAACTTTGAATAAAATAATACTCAAATATTTATTATGTGTTTCTTTATGTGACTGCATTAAGGCCTGGTATGGGTACATTAATGCGCTTGAGTGGAAAATCCTACAAAATACAGTGGATTCGGACCAGTACATCATGGTAAATAAAGCCCTCTCAACCACTGAGCACATCTACATGAAACATTGCCATAGAAAAACAATATCCACCATCAAAGATCCTCACCACCCAGGCTGTGCTCTTTTCTCACTGCTGCAGTTAGGTGCCTCAGGACCCATTCCACCAGGTTCAATAACAGTTACTACCCTTCTACTATCAGGCTCTTGAACAAAGGGGAATAACTACACTCACTCTATTTCTAGTGTTTCCACAACCAATGGTCTCACTTTAAGGACTTTTTATCTTGTTATTTCAGGCACTTAATTATTTATTGCTATTTATTTATATTTCCATTTGCTCATTTACCCCATTTACAGTTACTGTCCTATAGATTTGCTAAATATGCCCACAGAAAAAAAGAAACTCAGTGTTGTACGTAGTGACATGTATGTACTCTGATAAATACATTTTATATTTGAAATTTCTCCCTGTAATATTAAGGCTCAAACACTTAAGTGTTTGATTAATACTGGTCTTTTCAGCATTCCTCTGCTAAATCTTTAGAATATGCCTTTTAGGGCTATTCTTCCCAGTCCCACTTATATTCAATTCTACTTTAAAGTTATTTTTGATGAACATTTTATATACAGATGAAATGCTCATGTCTTCTTTAGTTCTCTTGTAAGTTACTTTGTCTAGTATTGATCTAGTATGTTTTCCCTTTATTCACGGACTTCATTTTCAGAGGTTGTTGCAAATTGATAGATGTACTTCACTGTCACCTCACTTCTGGACTTTGGTTCGTTTGTTTATGTTTTGACGAAAACTGTGATCAGATTTGGAATTACTGGGCCTTAGAATGGGTTCACAGCTGCTATGAGACGTGTGGTTATGTAACTCTTAACAGTGAGACCAGAAGGGACGAATGGCTTAATACTTATTATTTTCTTTGTGGTTTTGATTTGCTCGTGCGTTTAGCGAAATACCCAATTCTTTGTTATATTTTAATGAGATATTGATTAGAGCTTATCTTAATTTATTTTGAATTAATATGATTCGCAAGGATTTATTTGTACGAGTGGAAGATGGCAGCCTTCACGTGGCCCACTCTGTTAAGTGAGAAATCACGACTAATATCTTCTGTGGGGAGACGAGATATAAATTGTTCATTCCTTCATCTGCAGAATTCAACTGGCGTTTGCGGACACAAGTCTGAAGGCTTGTTCCAAGTTTCTGAAATAGCTGACGTAAGCTGCGCAGTGTTTGTAATTTCAGGAGCCATGTTTAGTATTGATTGTTGACGGCATCATTAAATTTTAATAGCAAGTGAATAAAATTTTTATTGTAGATATAAAAGACTTTAATGTTGTTGTCCGACTATCCTTAAATTTTGAGGCAAACCGTACGGGTGAAACCCGTGAAATTATAGTGGAAATCTCGAACTCTGACCACTGGACTCTGCAGCACATGGGCACCACTTTCCAGGAGGATCAAACAGCTCGGAATGGAGGTTGAACAACTGCGAACCGACAAGATGGCGGGCGGGCGGGAGCGGACTGCGGTCGGAGGGAAGATCTCGCGCAGTTGTGGCGCGGAAAGACCCACCTGCCGTGCGATTGGCTGGTGTCCACAGAGCCTGGCCAATGGAGCAGCGGCTTGGGGGCTGGTGGGCGGAGCGAGCCGAGCTAGAGTCGAGCTGCAGCCGCCACCGAAGGAGCAGACCGGGAACACGAGAGCGGAGAGAACACGCACCAGCACCATGTCTGAGGAAGGAAAGTTATTCATCGGCGGCCTCAACTTTGAGACGGACGAGCAGGCGCTCGAGGAGGTGTTCTGCAAGTACGGGCAGATCTCCGAGGTGCGTGTTATCAAGGACAGGGACACACAAACGTCCCGTGGCTTCGGCTTCATCACCTTCGAGAACCCGGGTGATGCCCACGATGCAATGCAGGCGATGAACGGCAAGTCTCTGGATGGCCGCCAGATCCGGGTGGACCACGCTGAGAAGAAGACGGGAGGCGGTGGCGGCTACGGCGGAGGAGGACGAAGTTACGGCCGCGGGCGAGGCGGCGGATACGGTGCCCGGCAGTATGACACGAGGGACAACTTCTACCGCCAAGATAACTACACCCGAGGCCGAGGCGCCTACAATTATGGAAGCCGCAACACCTACCAGTGACTTGCGTGTGTGTACCCGGCCTGAAACCGAGGCCCACTTCTCTCCCTCCCCCACCCTTTACTTAACACCCTACTGAGGGAGGAGGAGCGGGGAGGCGGAAGGTTCCTGTCCACGAGTCCCGTCCCGCCATTACAGGACTGCCTCTGTTGGTGCCAAACGCCTCTCCCCTCTTATGCTCCACTCGCTTTCCTGCTCCACCCTCTCCTTTGTCCGTCGCGAAGTTTTATAGCTTAAAAGTTCAGCCAGTTTGTAACTTAAAAGACATTTTTTTACTTTGAATTAACGCGGAGGAAGTTGTGGCGGGCGGTAGATGTGCGTAGTGACCCAGCGCCTCTGTGGCGTTGAAGCAGTCTGGTCTCTTCTAATGGTGAAAATGTGTCGTTTGAGAAGCAAAATCCCGCTTTCCGAAGCCTGGGTACTTTATTTACTTAAGACAAATTATTTTGATGGAAAGCTGAACACGTTCTGTATGAAATTCTTTGCAAAGTGAGAAATTAAAAATGGAATTGAATTATTGTCTGCAAAATGCTTTTGTTCAGGTCGTGCGGAGCGGTGGTCGGTGTATCAGGTGAGTGGTGGGTCGGGACGCGGTTTCGGTCTCGTGTGACACGTGGAGTGGCGGCGGGGCCCAGGCGCCTAGGCCCGGCCCGGGGAGGGGCGGACGGGGCACTGCGGCGGGGCTGCAGCAGCCATGCCCACGTGTTAGCGCCGGACCCTCGGCCGGCCCGGCCCAGCTCGCTCGGCTCGGCTCGACTCGGCTCGCCGTGCCCCGCCGACTCGTGGTGTGCAGGGGAGGAGCCAGCGCCGTCCTGCGTGGCCCGCGCCATGTTGCACCTGGAATCCAGTGCGCTAATATATCAGCTACGTTGCCGTTCGCTCGCCATGTTTTCGGAGCCCTTTTACATACGATGTTCACCTTCCAAACAGTTTATTAAAATGATGGCTTCCGGAAACTGTACTTTTAACTGCGGTATTATAGGCAGTAAATGAAGCATTTGGTTTTAATCTAATTAATTAAAGCTTTTTTTGAATATTGCTAATTTAGGTTTTTAGTAAGATTAATTCCACATGAGGTGGGAGCTGCTATATTATCATTTTCACAGCCAATTTATAAAAATCTAATTTAAGAGGTCACTGCAGTGATACGGGAACAGACCGGAGAGATTACTGCAAACGGTTCAAGACAACCATTCACATCTGAGTGATAGCTATTTTATCAACTGTGATGCAATTACGTTTAAATTGCCTGTCACTACATTGCCTATAGTAGTTGAAATTTGATTTTTCAATCCTGTACAGAAACCTAATTTGTGCACTTAAAGCAGCCCCCAACAAAACCTTGAGGGTTAATTGTAACTTTTTTATATATTCTGTACTCTCCCTTCAATAATCAATGTCTCCATCTGATGTTCAAACATACACATTTTGACATAAAATGAATGCCCCATCATAGTCGAGGCTTTACGCATTCATGGTCTTGATCCAAGGCCCAAATCCTAGTACTAGTTACTGCCTGCTGACTACTACCTAAACCCCACTGCCTTTATGGCATTGGTGAACTCCGGGGACATTAAGCCAATGCAGTGTTCGTGATATTCGACAAGTGCAGCATGGTACCTACATGGACTTTGGTAAGCCTTTTGATAATCTTCCACACGTATGGCCCGTGGGATACAGGATGAGCTAGCAAAGTGGATTCAAAATTACATGGGATTAGGCAGAATGGTGAAATAGGAACACAAAAAATGCGGAGGAACTCAACAGGTAAGGTAGCATCAATGGAGAGGAATAGTTCATATTCTAGGCTGAGACAATAGAGTATAGCTGATCATGGAGGAGGCCACTGCAGCATGGAGTGGTGGGTCCAAAATGGGATTGAAGAATATAGCAGAAGTTAGAAAATGTTAATAGACATTTTAAAACCTGAAGTAGTCTCTCTTCCCACCCCCCCCCCCCCCATTCCTAATCTTACCAGGTTCCAACTAGTGCTGGCACGGAGTGGTGGTGTGAAAGGGGTAAGTGCCTGGAGATAGATCATAGGGAGGGAGGAATGAATGGGAAAGGGGGGTGGGTGGGGGAGGTGCTTAATGGTAGGAGCCTGTTGCAGATGGGTAAGGGGAAGACTGAAAATGTCAGACATTTCCAATCTTAAGGAATGGAAAGCCTTATCCTGGGAAAAGATGCAGCAGTGATGGAGGAAATGAGGGAACTTCTTATGAGTGGTGGAAACATACTGTCAAGTTGGTTTCGATAGGGTTATTCAGTCGTAAGATTCGATTGGAATTGATAGCTCTTAATAATGGGGCAAGTAGATTTTGGGGAGCAAGAGGTGCAAAATATGGATTTGGAGAAAGCACAAACTGGCAGATGGCATTGTGGCGTCATGCACTTTAGCAGAAGGATTAAAGGCCTGGACTTCTAAGTAAGTGCAAAGGGGCTTGGGAATTTGTACAGGTAAATAGAATGTTAACATCGTTTTTGAGAGAAAGGAATATTAAAGGAAGCATGTAATGCTGATCCCTTAAAGGACATTGGTTGTCTTGTAAATGATTCTAGGAATCAAAGGTTAATGTATGAGGAGAATTTAATGGCTCCAGGTGTGTTTGCTGGACTTTAAGGAGAATGAGGGGGGATTTCATTGAAACGTGTGGAGAGAATTTTTCCTTCAGTGGGAGGAGTCTGGGGCTAGAGGGTACAGGCTCAATAATTGAATTACACAGTTTCATAGCCATAGATGGCTGTGGGTATTACCAAGTCATAAGGGTACATTTAAAGTGAAGGTTGATGGGTAATTGATTTGTAAGGTGATCAAAGATTACATGGAGAAAGCAGGACAAAGGTATTACGGGAATAATAAATTAGCCAGGATGGAATGGCAGAGCAAAATTGGTGAATCAGAATCTGAGCTGAATGGCCTGATTTTGCTTCAATGTCTGGTCTTGTGATTTATCCTTGATAGAAAATTAAGTTTCTCAGCAAGGGAAATTAATAAGTGATAGAAATAATTTTGCTCATTTGTGGTCAGTTGCTGCAGTAATTTTAAGTTTTTAAGATCCCATCATAGATGTCCAGGATTAGGTAATTAGGTAAAGCAATTGTTCATGCATGCTCAAGTTCTGTGGGTGAATGTCAGAAATTTGAGTTCCACAGGTCATCAGATTCATGAGTGAGGTTTATTATCTCTGATGTATATGACATGAACTTTTTGTAGCAGCAGTAGTGTGCAAAGACATGAATTCAAAGAGTTCAAAATTTTATTAAAGTACATGTGTCACAGACAGCCCTGAGATTTGTTTTCTTGTGGGCATACTCGGGTCCAAGAAACATAATCAGTTAAAGACTCCACCTTACAGGCTGGACAAAACTAGTAAATAATACATATAAATACAGGAGATGGTCCTTGGGTTGTGGAAACAGTTCAGTAATGGGGCAGGTGAAGCACTGGTTTGAGAGCTTGATCGTTCAGAGAACTGTCCCTTAACCTGGTGGTGTGGGCCTTAGGCTCTATACCACTTTCTTGATGTCAGAAGAGAGCACAGCCTGGGTGGTGAGTCAATATACTTTTCTACAGAAATCCCCTCATGGAGAGGATTATAACTGGTTGCATCACCACCTGGTATAGAGGGCCCACTGCACAAGATTGAAAAAAGCTTCAGTGAGTTTGTAAACTCAAGACATGCCCTCTTATTGCTACCATTGAGAATGAGGTATAGAAGCCTGAAGAGTTACTGCCTTTCTCCCATCAGATTTTTGAATGGGTAATGAACCCATGTACACTACCTCACTCTTGCAATGTACTGTTGCTGGAAAGTGACAAATTCCCCCCACACTGACCTTTTCAAATTGCTTAACAGATGCCTTGTGGAAATACTTTCTTTTGACCCTGCTTGATACTTTCCCCAAAGAACTCAACCAAACTGATTTCCTTTTCATAAATTATTTTGACTTGTTTTGATCACATTCAGTTAATCTGAGTTAACTAGTAAATTTGTAGACTGTAGCACCTTCCCCACAAAAGATGTTAAGCAATCTGGCAAAAAGTGTCACATCTGCATTTTTCCACTGGTATCTTCCCAGAGCTCAGCAGGATTTGAAGGGGAAAAAAATCAATTGCTTATGCAGCCACTTGAACCTTTGGGAGAGTCCATAGAGTCTTGATAGTTTGACTATTTTAGACTAATTAGTTATTCTATTAATTCTACTGTGACAGAGTTCGTCTTGAACTAAGAGGGATGTCCATCTAAAAAATGTAAGGATACCAGCACACTTAGAATCTACTTATCTCCCTTCTGGCAGTGTTTACCAAAATTCCTAATATTCTGCTCTAATGCAGAATGCAGAATATTCTGCTCTAATTCACAATGTTCTTTCTACAAGAGTGTCCTCGTGAGAAATAGGAAACCACAAACTAGGAGTTTCTGCAAGTACAAAATAAGGAAGAAAGTGACTTAGGAAAATTTGTCTCTTAGACGATTAGGCTGTGAAGTTAATAAGGGAAAATAGAAGTTGAGACTTTGAATAATTTGTTTCCATCTTCCTCTTAGAAGACAAAATCACCTTAATGATAGAAAATCAATGGATAAAATGAGGAACTTTTAAACAATTATTTTTATTTTCACTAGAAAAGGTGATTTGGCCAATCTTGAAGCTAATGTCTGGTAAATTCTCTGGCTTTTAATTGATTATAGAGGTTGTGGGTTCAAATCAGTTTGGTCTTTAATAATTTTTCAGATTCTGTGAAGTTCTCGGTGGATTAGAAAACCACAATTATTATGCTCCAGTCCATAAAAAGAAGACCGATCAGGAAGCTGGTCCAGTTAGCTGAACAAGTATCACTGAAAAATTGCTGGCATGTATTATTAAGGCAGTAGTAGTAGGGCGTTTGTAATTAAGCAAAGTCAGCATGGTTTCATGAAAGGGGGATTGTTTAAAAAAAATTTAGATATTCTTTGAGAATGCAACAAGCAGCATGAATAATGGGGAACCAGTCAAGAAAATGCCATCTTACTGTTTTGAGTAAGATTGTACAGCAATAGAGATAATTAGCGTGAATAAAGGTTTGGGTAACAAAGAAAAAGACAGGATAAATGGCCGTGAAGCTGTAATTTATGAGCGTCAACACTGGGCTGCACATCATTATAATCTATGTTACTACCTAGAGGAAGAGACTATATTCAAATTCATAAATTTATTGATGAGATAGGATAAATGGGAGGGAGATGCAGAATAAAAGGTCTGGGATATGTTACTTGGCTAAGCTTGTCAGAGTACAGAGTCAATTCCACTTGCCTGCATTAATTCCATATCAATCCATAGCGGTTTATGCTCATTTTGAAAGGGAGAATATAACTACAGCTGTGAAGACCCCTGCTGCACCTGGTGACCCTGTGATCTCTGTTTCAGAGGCTGACATTAGACTGTCTTCAAAGAGGGTGAACCCTCGAAAGGCGGATGGTCCTGATGGAGTATCTTAAAAGGCTCTGAAGACATGTGCCAACTGACTGGCTGGAGTGTTCGAGGACATTTTCAACATCTCACCACTATGGATGCACGTTCTTACTTGCTTCAGAAAGGCAACAATTGTACCAGTGCCTAAGAAGATTAATGTGGGCTGCCTTAATGACTATTGCCCAGTAGCACTCACATTGACAGCAATGAAAGGCTTTGAGAGGTTGGTCATGACTAGACTGAACTCCTGCCTCAGCAAGGATCTGGACCCATTGCAATTTGCCAATTGCCAAAATAGGTCAATGGCAGATGGCTCAATGGCTCTTCACATGTCCTTAGACCACCTGGACAACACAAACACCTATGTCAGGATGCTGTTCAACTATAGCTCAGCATTCAGCACCATTCCCACAATCCTGATTGAGAACGTTACAGAATCTGAGCCTCTGTACCTCTCTCTGCAATTGGATCCTTGACTTCTTAATCGGCAAACCACAATATGTGCGGATTGGTGATAATACCTCCTCTCTGACAACCAACACTGGTGTACCTCAGGGGTGTGTGCTTAGTCCACTGCTCTACTCTCTATATACCCATGACTGGCTAGGAATAGCTCAAATGTTATCTTCAAATTAGCTGATAATGTAACCAGGTATGATAGGTAGAATCTGATGGTGACAAGAGGGCGTATAGGAATGAGATATGCCAACTAGTAGAGTGGTGTCACAGCTACAACCTGGCACTCAATGTCAGTAAGATGAAAGAGCTGATTGTGGACTTCAGGAAGGGTAAGACAGAAGAATGCATACCAATCCTCATAGAAGGATCAGAAGTGGAGAAGGTGAGCAGTTTCAAGTTCCTGGGTGTCAAGATCTCGGAGGACCTAACCTGGTTCCAACATATTGATGCAGTTATAAAGACAGCAACTATACTTCATTAAGAGTTTGAAGAGATTTGGCATGTCAACAAATACACTCAAAAACTTCTAGAAGAGAATGACCAGATGGTTCAAGCTGACAGGAAGGTGATAGTAACCTAATAGTCATGCATTAAAAAAAGTGGTGTGCCAAAGAGCATTTCTGAATGCACAACATATTGAATCTTGAAGTAGATAGACTACAATAGCAGAAGAAGATCGTGCACATACACTCACTAGCCATTTTATTAGGTACTGCAAATACCTAATAAGGTGGCTACTGAGTGTATAATAAGATATAGGAGCAGAATTATGTGGCCTATCGGTGGCATCAACAGAGCTATGCAAAGAGGTATTTCTCACAGGTTGGTGGTAGTTATATAAAAAGGGAGTTTTGAGGGCATTTGTCCATTGTATGGGGCCTATCAGTGGCATCAACAAAGCTCTTACGAACTAAGAAAGTACAGAAGGGATAAGTGGAGCAGCCATTGCTGGGAGTAGGTCAGTGGTTAGAGCAGAAGTGATAGGCTTTGCTTCAAAGGAAGCGTCGGCTCTGTGTAAAGTGTCTGTTAAGGTTTCCTTTGTCTTATTTCCTCTCTTACTGCACCATTTAAATGGCTGTGGTGTTGTTCTTTGTGCCAGACGTTAGAGAACTGGGAGACCTAGAGTTTCCCGAGGAACGACGTCTTCATGAAGTGCATCTAGTTGCAGCTCCTTGAAGAACTTGTTAGGGATCTGGAGCAGCAATTGGATGACCTTTGGCTTGTACGGGAGTGAGGATATAATTGATCAGTTACAGGGAAATTGTCACCCTGCAGGAGGTGAGTAGCTGGGTGACTGTTGGGAGAAATGGAAATAGGCAGTTAGAGCATTCCTGTGGCCATTCCCCTCAAAAACAAGTATACCACTTTGGATACTTTTGTGGGAGGTGACCTCCTGGGAGAATGCCACTGCGACTGGGTTACAGGCACTGAGCATGGGTCTGTGGTGTAGAAGGGAAAGAAAGAAAAGAAGGGAGCAGTAGTGATAGGGGACTTGATAGTGAGGGGAAAAGTCAGGAGATTCTGTGGATGTGAATGGGATACCCAGATGGAATGTTGCCTCCCAGGTGCCAGGGTCACATCCACAACATTTTGGAGGGAGAGGGAGCAGCCGGATGTCTTGGTACATATTGGTACCAATGACATGGGAAGCAAAAGCAATGAGGTCCTGAAAAGAGAATTTGGAGAGCTGAGAAGCAGGACCTCCCAGGTTATTTCTGGATTGCTGCCTGTGCCATGCACCAGTGAGGGTTTAACCAGGATGCTTTGGCAGATAAATGTGTGGCTGTGAAGCTAGTGTGGCTGGGCTTCAGGTTCTTGGATAATTCGGATCTCTTCTGAGGGAGGTATGACCAGTTCAAAAGTGATAGATTGCACTTGAACCCCAGGGGGACCAATATTCTTGTGGGCAAATTTGTTAGAGCTGTTGGGGAGGGTTCAAACTAACTTGGCAGGGGGTTGAAGGGACTCAGGATAGGGTGGGTGGTAAAAAAATAAAGATAGCATGCTGTCAGGTTGTCAGGAAGGGCAGGCAGGTGATGGGACTTAATTGCAGCCAACAGGCTGAGTATCAAATCATTAGGAATGCAGAGTCAGAAAGGATGGCAGATATGGTACTCAAATGTACGTAGTATAAGAAATAAGGTGGATGATCTTGATGCAATATTACAGATTGCTAGGTATGATGCTGTGGCCATCACTGAATCGTGGCTGAAAGATTGTTGTAGTTAGGAGCTGAATGTCCAAGGTTACACATTATATTGGAGGGATAGGAAGGTAGGCAGAGGTGTGGCTCTACTAGTAAAGAATTGCATCAAATCAGTGGAAAGATGTGACATAGGATCAGAAGATGTTGAATCCTTGTGGGTTGAGTTAAGAAACTTCAAGGGTAAAAGGACATTGATGGCAGTTATATACAGGCCTCCCAAAAGTGGCTGGGAGGTGGACCACAGGTTACAACAGGAAAGAGAAAAGGCTAGTCAAAAGGGCACTAGTAGTAGGCCTAATGTTGTAGTGTGTGAAGGAAGAGAAGTGGGTGCAGTTACTGTTACAAGAGAGAAGGTGCTCAAAAAGCCAAAAGACCTAAAGGTACATAAGTCATCCGGACCAGATGAACTGCACCTTTCTGAAAGGGGTAGTGATATTGTGGTGGCATTAGAAATTATCTTTCAGAAATCATTGGACTCTGGTATGGTGCCAGAGGACTGGAAAATTGCAAATGTTAGTTCACTCTTTAAGAAAGGAGGAAAGCAGCAGAAAGGAAGTTATAGACCAGTTAGCTTGACCTCAGTGCTTGGGAAGGTGTTGGAGTGAATTGTTAAGGATGGGCTAATGGAGTACTTGATTAACAAGGACAAGATAGGACAAAGTAAGCATAGTTTCCTTAAGGGAAAATAGGAGGCAGCAAGTGAGAATAAAAGAATCTTTGTCTGGTTGGCTGCCAGTGACTAGTGGTGTTTTGCAGGGGTTGGCGTTGGGACCACTTCTTTTTATGCTGTACATCAATGATTTTGATGATGGATTTGTTCCAAGTTTGCAGATGATATGAAGATTGGTGGAGGGGCAGGTAGTGTTGAGGTACCAGGATGCAGAAGGACTTAAGACAGATTAGGAAAATGGACAAGATAGTGGCAAATGAAATACATTGTTGGAAAATGCATGGTTATGCACTTTGGTAGTAGAAATAAATGTGTGGACTATTTTCTAAATGGGGAGAAAATCCAGGAATCTGAGATGCAGAGCAACTTGGGAGTCCATGTGCGGAACTTGCAGGTTGAGTCAGTGGTGAGGAAGGCAAATGCCATGTTAGCATTCACATCAAGAGGTCTAGAATACAAGAGCAAGGATGTGATGCTGAGCCTTTATAAGGCCCTGTGAGGCCTCGCTTTGAGTATTGTGAAGTTTTTGGCCCCTTATCTTAAAAAAAGATGCTTTGGCAATTGGAGAGGATCCAGAGGAGGTTCACAAGAATAATTCCATATCAGGAATTTTTGATGGCTCTGGGTCTGTACTCACTGGATTCAGGATGAGTGGGGATCTCATTGAAACCTTTCGCATGTTGAAAGACCTAGACAGAGTAGGTGTAGAAAGGTTGTTTCTCAAGGTGAGAGAGTCTAGGAAAAGAGGGCAGTGCCTCAGGATAGAGGGGCAACCTTTCAAAACTGAGATGTGGAGAAATTTCTTTAGCCAAAGGGTAGTGAATTTGTGGAATTTGATGCCACATGCAGCTGTGGAGGCCTGGTCATTGGGTATATTTAAGGCAGAGATGGATAAGTTCTTGATTAGACATGGTATCAAAGGTTATGGGGAGGCCAGGAGCTGGGGTTGAGGAGGAGATTAAAAAAAAATGATGGACTTGATGGACCCATTCAGTCTGCTCCACCATTTCAATGGCATTGAGGTGTATCCAGGTGTATTTTTTTATATAGATAAGATATAATTTTCTGGGATTGCGTTCCAGATACAATGATGATGATACATGATGTTCTCTATCCAAAATACACCTGGATACAATGGATAACACATTAGATGTTAAACATAAGTGGGAATTGGAGGCAAATACCAGAATAGAAGAGGAAGAGTGGGAGAGGTCTTGGGAGACATGGCATATATGCTTGAATAGTCCCAATTGGAGGGAATTTGCTTGGAAAATTAGGATGAGGTACTTTAAAACCCTGTTAGTAATGTCATTATATGCAGAAAAAAACTGCAGACTTTGCTGGAGAGGATGTGGCCTAGTGGGAGATTTTGCACATATATTCTGGGACTGTCCTAAATTAAGGGAATATTGGTACAAGGTTACTGAGGAAATAAGGAGGATTTTAGATATAAGTGTACCCTTTGAACTTAGTCATTTAGTTTCAGGCAACCTCCCGCAATCTGCAATAGAGAAGAATAAACTATATGTTAAGAGTTTTGATTCTGATTGCTCATAAAATGATAACTGTGAACCAGCTTAAATCTCACCCACCCACTTTGGAACAATGGGTACAGAGACTGAAAGAAATGAACTGTATGGAAAATATCACCAAGTTTACTTAGAAAGATGGAACTCTGTTTTAGTGTACCTGGCACAGTGAAAGGCCCATCATATAGGGACCTGGCAAAATGTGGGACTTGAGCTGATTTACTGAGGACTGTGATTTAAAATAGATGTAAATCTACATTGAGGGCTGATGTAAAGTATGTAGATCATGTGTATGTATGTAATTGTAGGTATGTGCTTTTTATTTCTTTTTCTTGTTCCTACTCTCTTCTACCCCTGGTATTAATATAGGCATTTACCATTGTGCAGCGAATTGTGGACCGATAGCCAATGCTTGTTTGTAGATATGTGTTTGTTCAATGAAGTGAAAAAATAAAATTAAAAAAAAAACGTGCTGCTGCCTTCAGGAATATTTGTATTTCTGATTATTACATTATTATGTTTATACCTGCCTTATAAGTCTTCCCTAAATAATTCACCTCATATTTTTCAGAATTTAATTCTACCTGCCGTGTTTTGGCCCATCTTACCACTCTATCACTATCGTTCTGTAGTCTAAGACTACACTCCTTGCTATCATTACCACCAATCTTCCTTTCATCCGCAAGCATACTAATCATACTTCCATACTATCAGCACAGTAGTGCAGTTAGTGGAACTACTGCCTCACAATTCAAGTCGTGAGTCCATATGGGTTTCCTCTAAGTGATCTGTTTTCGTCCAACATGATCAAAAATGTGGGGTTGGTAGATTAATTGGCCACTGTAAACTGCCACAAATGTGTAGCATCTGATGGGATCTGGGAGGAAATGATTGCAGAATAGGGATGTAGTTTAAATAAAATTAGGCATTAGACAAAACATAGAAAATAAAATGGGATAATTGAAAATGTGTATTTGATGGTTGACAAAGTCAGATATGGAATAAAATGTGCATAAATACATAAATACTGGCATGTATTTACAATGTAAACAGCATAATAAAAAGGTTTGAAGAGAATACAGTGCAGTGCTTTTTTTTGCTCACTTCTTTCTCCTGGACACAGAAGTCCTGCATCAATGGTAGACCACTGTAGTTTTCATATATTGTGAGAGGATGCTGCAAAACCAGCCAGTAGTGGTGGTTGTGAGGATGCTATTTATGATGGTAATGTAAGTATGGTTTGGGGAAGATAGAACTTTACTAATTGTCACAAGTACATTTCTAATGAGTCTTTTTGTTAATGAAGGAGATACAGTTCTTCTACATCAGACATAGGAACCTGAATGTTGAAATGATGCTAACTGTAGAGTTGTTGATCATAAGCAAGCAGAGAGGAGACATCTTCTATACTGAAGGGTTGTTGATTGGGAAGGACAGGAAGCTGGAAGATCTGTTAATTACAAATGGTAATAGAGCAACAGAAATCATAGAGCCTTACAGCATGAAAACAGGCCTTTGGGCCAAACTGTGTTACCAAGTGACCCAATCCCATGAGTTTGTAATTGGCTCATAGCCCTCTAAACATCTCTTATCCATGTAGTTCTCTAGATAGTTTTAAACGTTGTAAATGTGCCTACCTCAACCACGATTTCTGGCAACTGTACACCACCCTGTGCATGTAAGAAGATGCGCTTGATGTCCCTATTAAATCTCTTGCCTCTGATCTGATGCCCTCTTGGTTTTAGCACCCTTGCATGTGCTTTTACACTGTCTATGCACCTCACAATTTTATAGACCCCTATAAAGTCACTCCTCAATCTACATTTTAGGGAATAAAGTCCCAGTTATTGTGCATTTAATATTTGAATAATATTGTAAATATGCTGTTTGATTAAGCATACTTTTTTGTTTATATAATTCATTATGATTATATGTAAAAATACATGAATTGCATATGTCATTGTGCTACCATGTGATATGAGTGTGCCTCACTTGAAGTAAACAGGGTTAGACTCACAACTCAAGACTCCTGTGCCTTCCTTAGAATTAGTTTGGAGTTACGAAACTTTGAAACTTCAATGTTTTGAAGTGGTGACGAGGCATTTTTAAAACAAGCCCGAGACAACTACCAAACAGTTGAAGCACAATGACGGAACAGTCAAGTTTAAATAAAGACAATGCATCATCTGTTCTTCAGAAGGGAAGACATGACTAAGTTTTTTTTTAAAAAGGCAAATATGTAAGAATTTACAGGTTCATAAACAGTGAGTACCAGGTGATAATAACCATAAAAGAGAGCAGTCTACATCAGAAAGATTGCTCAGCTGGTAAACGGGTTTACTGAGCAAATTGAACAGTATTTTGAACCAAATGAAATACTAATGAGAAATGTGTACCAATTTTGCTGAGTTAAAAGGCATACAGCTTGCTTTGAAGTTTGACTGCTCCAACCAAACCAGCAGAAATGAAATTTGCTGATTTTGTGAAAGAAATGCAGAAACATTTAGAACCGATTATGGAACACTTAAGTTTTATAAGCAGAATCAAAAGTAAGGGGAGTCCATTTCAGCATACTTGGTTGAATTGACGGAATTGTCTGAGCATTGGCAGTTTGGAAATGGGCTTAATGATGCACTGAGAGATTGTTTAGTTTGTTGGAACCTAAAGGAAAGCATTCAAGGACAGCTCCTAACTGGAGCACAATTTGCATTTAAAAGGACAGTTGAAATTGCCGTATCAATGAAAGCATCAGACAGAGATGCAATTGAGTTTCAGTTAGGAATAGAAGTGAGTGTGAACAAAATGACAAGGTCTAAACAGAAATCGGACTGGCTAAACAAATTGTGTTACTTCTGTGGCAGGGGCTCACATACACTAAACCAATGCAGGTTTGAAGGTGAAACTTTCAGAAAATGCACCAAAGTAGAGCACATACAAAGAGCATGTCAGGCGGACAAAAAATAAATGGACCATACAAGGAAGAGAAAAAATAAGTCAAGTTGCAGTTTCATAAAAAGGGCTACACTGCATGCTGTTGATGAAAAATCAGATATTGTTGAGAGGGATAGAGGGTTGTGTCGCCTTGAGATTTACAATGTGAAAACTAGCGACAGACAGGCAATATGGCTTACACTAGCAGTGAATGGCAACTTAAAATAGAATTGGACACTGGCTCAGCTGCTTCAGTCATTCCACAAAATGAGTTTGAACAGCATTTCAAAGTTACTAAACTGAAGCCTACACATATCCAATTAAGAACTAATACTGGAGAAAAGGTAATGCCTGTGGGAATGACATTCATAATAGTGAGATACAACAACCAACAAACCACATTGCGCTTGTATGCGGTAAAAGCAGGAGGTCCAGCATTGTGCGGGTGTGATTCCCTAAGACAACCACTACTTGATTGGAGATCCATTCACCATTTGCATGCCACATCCCTTGCAAAACAAATTAAGAAAGGATGATGTCACAATTGTCTCTTTATGCTATATGTACAACATGAACAGTTGTCCAACAGAGGGCAGACAGGTGTTGGGGCCAAACTGTGCCTCTGGTTGGAAAGCATATTGAACCAAGGAAGGACCATGCTGCTTGGAGAAATCATGGAAGTGATGAAAGCAGTGGTCAAACTACAATAGTTTTTGTTGGGAACACATCTGAGAAAGCTTCTGATATATTAATCAGCCAGTTACTTGCAAAAGGTGGCTTGCTTTTAAGCTGGAAGAGGGTTCAAAGAGCTTCAGGAAAGTTGCAAGCATTCAGCTTTTGTGAGTATAAAGAACCAAAATCTATTCTGTGTGCACTAAAATGATTGCATGAACTTCAAGTGGAAGACAAACAGATCCATGTAAAATTAGATACAAACACCAAAACCCAGCTGGATGAATGGAAGGCCGAAGAGAAAGGCTCAATGGACATACAAAAATAGGATTCATCAGATGATATAGATGTGGAAACCAAGAGGAGGGATTAGATTGTAAAGGGAGCTAAACACATGGTCCCAAGATCAAGATGCACAATCTAAAACACGCAAGAAGTATGTCCAGAGCTATCAGAACAACTTCCTACAGTCTCAGAATCAACTCCTTCAACCACCACAGAGGAGGCCCCAGACCCGAAATCATCTGAGCTGCCATGCAGAGTGATCCCCCTTGTCAGGAAAGACGTTATCCCACAAGAGTAAGGAATCCTCCATGGTGATTAAATCTTTAGGCTTGAATTGGACTATGTACTATTCTATAGGTGTCTATGCAGCAGTTATACACTTTGTATAAAGCTGACATGCATTTTCTATTCAGTTCGAGTTTATAGTTAAGCAGGGAGGAGTACTGTGTATTTAATATTTTGTTGTTTATATAATTTATATGTAAAAATTCATGAATTATATCTATCATCATGCTACCACGTGATATATGCATGCCTTGCTTAAGTACACACAAAGTTAAAACTCACATTTCAGAATCTGATTTAGTTTGAATTTAGCATTTTGAAGTTACAAAACATAACACTAGTTTACACAACCTCTGCTTGTAACACAGGATACTAAATTCACATAACATCCCAGTCAATCTTTTCTTTACTTCTGCTTGTTTAATAGCATGATTCCCATAACAAGACATTGGAGCAGAATTAAGCCATTCGGCCCATTGAATCAGCTCCACAATTTGATTATGGCTGATCCATTTCCCTCTCAACCCCATTCAGACCCTGATTGATCAAGAATCTGTCAATCAATCTCTGCCTTAAATACATTCAATGACCTGGCCACCAGTCACCTGTGGCAACAAATTCCACAGATTCACTACTGTCTAGAATTTTTTATATCCATTCTAAATGGATATCCCTCTATTCTGAGGTTGTGCTCTCTGGTCCTTTACTCCTCCAATATAGAAAACATCCAGTCTATATAGGTCTTCCAACATTCTAAATTCTAGTGAGCACAGGGCCAGAGCCATCAAATTCATGAACCTTCTATAATGTCATCACATCCTTTCTAAGGGGCCCAGAACTGCACATAGTACTGCAAGTGAGGCAAGTCCTTTATAAAGTCTCAGCATTATATCCTTGTTTTCTAGTCCTCACAAAAAGGATGCTGCATTTGCCTTCCTCGCCACTACTAGTCACCAGCAGCCAATCAGAAAAGGCTCTCTTTATCCCCACTCTTTGCCTCCTGCCTATTGGTCAATGCTCTATCCATGCTAGTATCTATCCTGTATTACCATGGGCTCTTATCTTGTTAAGTAGTCTGCTCTGTGGCACCTAGTCACTTTTGATGATCCAAGTACACAGGATCCACTCGCTCGCCCTCGTCTCTCCTGCTTGTTATTTCCTCAAAGAATTTCAAGAGATTTATTAAGCAAGATTTTCCCTTAAGGAAACTATGTTGATTTTGGCCTGTTTTATCCTGTGCCTCCAATACACTAAAACCTCATCCTTAACAATCAATTCCAACATCTTCCCAACCACTGAGGTCAAGCTAACTGGCCTAAAATTTTCTTCCTTCTTGAAGAATGAAGTGACATTTCCAATTTTCCAGTCCTCCAGAACCATGGTGGAATCTAGTGATTCTTAAGAGCTCATTACAAGTGCCTCCACAATCTCTTCAGCAACCTCTTTCAGAACCATCAAATATAGTCCATCCAGTCTAGATGATTTATCTACCGTCAGACCATTTCAGCTTCCCAGGCACCTTCTCAGTAATACTACTTCTGCCACCTGATACTGCTATTGTCTTCCACAGTGAAGATGCACATTCAGTTTGACAGACATTTCCTTGTTCCCCATTATTACCTCTCCAGAGTCATTTTCCAGCAGTCCAATATCTCCATTCACTTCTATTTTACTCTTTGTATTTCTGAAAAAAAAACTTGAATATGCTCTTCGATATTATTGGCTTGCTTACCTTCATATTTCATCTTTTTGCTTTCTGGAGATTTATAAAAGGTTCCAACTTCCTCTTATTTTTGCACTATTATATGCCTCTCTTTTGCTTTCATGTTAGCTGTCTTCCCTTGTCAGCCATTTGAGTTTTGCCTTCAGAATACTTCTTTGAAATGCATCTATCTTGCATCTTTGGAAACTCCTGCCATTGCTGTTGTCATCCCCGCTAGTGTCCTCTTCCGATCAACGTTGGTTAGCTCCTCTTATGCCTCTGTAATTCACTTTACTCCAATGTAATACTAATACTGCTCCCTCTCAGACTGCAGGGTGAATGCTATTACCTCTCAAGGGTTCCTTTGCCTTAATCTCCCTAATCAGATCCAATTCATTACAAAACACCCAATCCAAAATAGTTGATTCCCTAGCTCAACCACAATCTGCTGTAAAAAGCCACATTCATCTGCAAAATCATCCCATTCTAACCCTCACAGGTGGTGACCAAAACTGAACACAATACTTCAAAATGCAGCCACACCAATATCTTATGTAACTGCAACATGAATTAAAAACTCTTATGATGAAGGCATACCAATACCTTCATTGCTAACAACAAACTATGTGCGTGGTCCTTGGTCCCTCAGTTACATAACGTTCCCTATGGCCCCACCATCCACTATACAAGTCCTAAATTGGCTTGATCTTCCAAAATGCCATCTCCCTCTTTTATCTAGATTGAAAACCATTTGCCAGTTCTCAGCCCACATACCCAAGTGATCAAGATGTCACTTGTAATTTTTCATAACCTTCTAGAGTCTTCAGCACCTACTTTAGTGTGAAATGCCAACTTCCCAATAATGCCTTGCATATTCACATCCAAATTGTTTTATATAAATTACAGTTACATTACTTACAGGCATCCAAACCAAGAAACAAATCTTGACCAACACTGTCTGCTTTCTACCGGAGACTTATAAATCTGAAATCAGCAATTTCCCCCTGGATCCCATGCAATCTAACCTTCCACACTAGCCTGCCACAGGGGACCTTGTCAAAGATCCTGTCAGCATTCACTACCCTACCTTCATCAATCACCTTTACAAAAAGAACTCAAATTAGTTTTGAGACTGGACCTCCACCACAGAAAGCCATATTGGTAGATCCTGTCCCTCCAACAATTTGCCTACCACTGACTCACTAGCCTGCAGTTTCCTGACTTGCTTTTCATACCCTTTTAAACAAAAGGTACATTAGGCATCCTCCAGGCCTCTGGAACCACTCATGATCAGAAATGAAGCTATTTCTTCTCTTTCCATAAGGTCCAAAAATACACTAGGCCAGACCGAGGATTGACCAACCTTAATGCATTTTAAAGCCTCCAAAACTTACCTGCTAACTCATATGTGGTCACTTTCCCCATTACCTGGGCTTTAATTTTTTTGCAGTATAATAAGAGAAATCCCTCTCCCATTTCCTTTAGTTCCACATATGCTGATCTTTAAGAGGACCTTCTCTCTCCCAACCAGCCTTTTAACATACCTGAAGAACCTTGTGATTTTTTTCCCCAACTGCATCCATGAGATGCCTCTCATATCCAATTTTTGCCTTCTTACCTTCTTCCTTAGGTGGTCTCCTACCCTTCCTGGAGGCAACAGAGCATAGAGCAATTCTACATATGCATGGGAAAGTTTCCCTGAGCTCACCTCATTTGTAGGCATTTCACCCATATCCCTCCAAACCATCGCTATCCAAGTGTCTTTATATCCACTTCCTCTGGCAGTTCCTCAACATACCACCTTCTGTGCGAGGAAAAAAACCTTTAAATTTGTCAAGATTTGCTTCCTGGGTTGGAGACCTGTAAGCAGTGGTGTACCATATGAGTTGGTGTTGGAACTTTTGTTGTAAATTATTTACATAAACAATTTGGATGTGAATGTACAAAGACATCATTAGGAACACATCTGATGTTACTAGAATAGGTGATGTGGTAGATGGTGTAGAAGTTTACGAAAGCCTTTAAAGCTTCCCCTTTCACCTTCAAAATAGGCCTTCTACTTTAGACTCCCTTACCCTGGTAAAAGACAGAAATCCATCTAATTTATTATTAATTAAATAAATAACATTCATGCGCTCTTTGTAACTGATGTGTTGCCACCACTCAGTTGAGCTCAAATTTAAAACGTAAATTCATCTAGCCCAGGGACAAAGACATTGGGCCAAAAGTTAGCCAAAATTTGGAAGAATATATGAATGCAAGAGGTTTAACAGAAATCTGTGAGTCAAATGCATTGTTTTAAATAGTAATACTGATGTGACACATGTGACAAGAATACAGGAAATTCTTTCTATCCATCTTCAGCAATTTTTGATGGTTTCAGCAATAGTCAGCTGCTTATTCTAAAACCCTGGCACCACCCTGTGTGAATTTCTGATGTGAGACCTACCAGTTACTTGTATTAGACAGCAAGAATATTTGCCTGAATATCAAGGAGCTGATGACTATTGTTTTAATGTGCTGCATTGATGAATTCCACCTCAGACATCAGCTGTAAAATGTCACCTCCACAGACCAGTATTGAAGTGGCCTGTTCAGTAGATCACTTGATCCTCAAATTGTCCAAATGTGATACAAGGCATTTTAATTTCAACCAAGCAAAATCCCCCAGGCACCAGAATCTCATGTGTGGAATCTGTGGACAGAACAAAAGTTAACTTTCCTACCAGAAATCCTCTCCCAAGGACTGTTGGCACACAAGAATTTTTTTTACCAGTTTCCAAAAAGCTTGATCGAGACAGCAACTGAATATCTTTAACTTTTATTTTTCCCATTGACATGTCTCCAAAGTGGCAAGTTTTTGTACAAAAACATTCCATGCTAACTCATGAAAATTCAATAAGAAACAGCTATCAACTTCCTAACAATTTGCCATTAAAAAAACTGTTAGCTTAATGTTGTACTACTTATAGTAGGACAGTACTAAAGTTTCAACTGTAGACTTCTCACTTAATGCAGAGGCCATACTCCGAACCAGCATACAGTGGTTTACTGGCTGAGTGGCACTAGATTTACATTGAAAACAGTTTGTCAGATATCAATATAACCCACAATATAACTAGATAAGTGTACAATTGACGGGGATGGACTGCACCATTCCCCCCGGATCAATGTTCTTTAATGTTTTGCACTCATTAAAACAGTCATATCTGTAACAGAATATACAAAGTCAAACTGTTGCTCACGAATGCAATCTCCAGAAATGTGGCGTTTTCCCCAACCAGCTGAAACTACAGCGCATTTCCCAGCCTACTAAAAAATCAATTGGATCGTTGTTCCCTATTTAAATCAGTAATGTGGCCCCATAAAACCTCGAGAATAAAATAGAAAATGCTCCCACTTCCAAAATTGATGTCTGACTAAAGACGAAAATGTTACAATGCAGTTACTCAGCCAGATACCCTGGCGGTCCTAAAGATTACTGCGGGCAGGGGAAAAGGAGGACTTGGAGCACATTGCCGACACACTTGAGCATTGAATGTCTCTGCACAAGGCGAGTACGCCATTTTAAAACCAGAACAGAGCAAACAAAAATCAGCAGCTAATGCAACGCCCGGGCACTGGGAGAGGCAGCACTGAGCTGCTGGGCTATTATGCGGAGATCAATGGATCTACATCCTTAATAGTCAAAAATAAACAAAAATAACAAAAGCTATTGGGAAATTATTGTGGGAAAGAAACACTGCTAAGGGACTAATTAAGTTCGGAATTTAGGAAAAGGTCCGACAAACCCTCCCCCCGCCCCGCCGTTGCTGTGAGAAACCTTTACTGCAACAAAGGATGGGAATACGAGTGGACGGAGAATTAGACAGCGTCCCGAAGAAGCGAGATTGAATTCAAGAGATTAGACGGCGTTCGCCCCAAAAAAAAGTCCCTTCAGAAACAGCAAGTGGTCGAGGATCACGGTGACCTGGAAAGCACAGCCGGCGGTGGGCTTCTATCTGTTGGTAGCGTACCGATCGTAGTTATTACCACGGGACCCCCGGGAGTAGCCGCCGCCCGACTTGGAGTCGTAATGCCGGTAGCCGCCATAACCGCCGCTTCCGCTACCGTAACCACCTCCGCTGTAGCCTCCGCTGCTGTAGCCACCGCCGCCGCCGTAACCTCCGTATCCGCCACCACCGTATCCGCCTCCACCGTAGCCACCGCCGCTTGAGTAACTGTTGCCCCGTCGGTAGCCGCCTCGACCTCCTCCGTAACCGCCGTCACCCGATTTCTTCTCAGCGTGGTCCACCCGGATCTGGCGGCCATCTAGAGACTTGCCGTTCATTGCCTGTAAGGCCTCGGAGGCATCCTCCGGGTTCTCGAAGGTGATGAAGCCGAAGCCGCGGGACGTCATGGTGACCTTGTCCTTGATCACCCGGGTGTCAACGATCTCGCCGTACTTGGAGAAAACGGCTTCCAGGGCCTGCTCGTCCGTCTCAAAGCTCAGTCCGCCGACGAATAACTTTCGTTCGTCGCACATATTGTTGTTTTGGCGGGGCTTCGTCTGAAAACAACCAACGAGCTCCGCAGCACTGCCAAACGTAAATGCGCACCCACCGGAAGCGGGCCCGTTTATATAGTGGTTCTGTGCACCGCCTCAAAACGACTTCTGCGCCACAAAGGCCACGGAGTTAGGTTCCGGTACCCACGTTGTGCAGAGAATTCCTGCACACGTGACCGCTGTTACAGGGACAATAACTACGATACTTAGAATGAACACAACAACTGATCCACCAGGGCTCTTCATAGTGTGAAAGTGCAAATTGTCCAAACCTTGGCCCATAGCATGAAGCGAAATCTAAAAACCAGAGCTTCAGCCCTTCATTGTGTGAATATTGCTACTCATTTCGACCTCATCACTTCTTCCCATTCTATCAAAGAATTTTTGTCTCCAGAGGGCACCACTTCATCCATATTCCAGTTTGGGAATGAACATTTTAAAGCACAGCACCAGTACCTTGGTCTGTAGAATCAGATGAATAAACTGTTGTAGGTGAACAACTCAGTTGCTATACACAGTGCAGCAGCAAGAAGTATCATTCATGCACTCATATGGTTTCTGGTAGAGTTTGGCACGATGATGAAATGTCAAGGGAAGGAATCAAACATTTTTTTTTAACACATTTGGAGTATCTATAAATGAAATTATATTGGAAAAGGGTAAAACGTCAAATGCTCAACTTATACAGTGGATAGATATGGCAGTGAAATCTCTGACAAGAGATTGCAGATACTGGAATCTAGTCCAAAAAAGAAACAAACTGCTGGGAGGAAATCAGCAGCACTGTCTGAAGTCAAAGGGATGGTTGGAGCTTTGGGTTGCCTCAGCAAAAAAAAAGTGGAGATGTACAAGTCTGGTGCATGTACATAGTAGGATGGACTAAGATACCCTAAAGATAAATAGATACTCTGGTACTTTAGTTCTTGAAGACTCCTTTCACACTACCGGTTTGTCAGGCCTTTTTAAGTGCCAAATAATGCAAGCTAGATTTTTATGTAATTGCACAGCTAATTGGCTCCTTCACCACGTTCTGGGATGGCCTGGCAGTGACCATCATATACTGAGTGAGTTATACAGGCAGTGAAGGCAATATAAAACTCACAACACAGCTTAGTAATGGCCCTTCCCGTCAAAGACATCGTACCTGTCATCAGTCTTCACTACATGTACTGTCTTGGCAATATATATTTAAAAAAAAGTGGGGCTTTTGGGACTTTCTGATGGGCTTCAATTGCAATTTATTACGCACTTGGCAAAGGCCATTAAGAAGTTAGGTTGAAGCTGATCGGACACTGTGGGAATGGGACAGTGTTAGAGTGGTTAGTTTCAGACAGGCTCAAAATGTTTAGTTGAGAAGACATGAAGGTTATTTCTTTCTATTTGTATTGGTGAATAGCTAGTGCAGTGATAATGGGTCTAGAGTCAGTGGTGTATTCGTCATGTGAGAGCTCTGAGACACCTCCCTGATAACTACATTTGCACAAGGTGCATTCAGCTGTAGCAGCTCCTTTCAAACCGTATTGGGGAACTAGAGCTGCAGGTAGATGATTGGCTCATCTGGGAGAAGGAGGTGATAGATAAGAGCTACAGGGAGGTAGTTACCATTAAGTCGCAGGAGGCAGGTAGCTGGGTGACTGTCAGGGCAGGGAAAGGGAATAGGCAGATAATGCAGAGCACCCTGTAGCCAAACCCCTCAATAATAAATATATCACTTTGGTTACTGTTGGGGAGGGAGAACAATCTATCAGGGGAAAGCCAGAGCAACCAGATCTCTGGCATTGAGTCCTGCTCTCTGAGGCTCAGAAGGGAAGTGAGGGAGGAGTGCAGTAGTGATAAGGGATTCGATAGTCAGAGGGTTACGTAGATGTCTAGGACACAATATCAATGGTCAACCCTGACCAATGGAGGGCCTCAGTAAGTCAAAGGAGCAGACAGGAGATTCTGTGGATGTGAAAGGGATACCTGGATGGTGTGTTGCCTTCCAGGTGACAGGGTCAGGGGCATCTTGGGTGGGTCCACACCATTCTAAATGGGAAAGGTGAGCAGTCTGAATTCATTGTACATATTTGTACCAACTACATAGCAGGAAAAAGGAAAATATAGGCAGCTAAAGAGAATTGTGTAAAAGCAGGGTAATAATCTCTGGATTGCTGCCTGTGCTATAGACCAGTGAAGTTAAGAATAGGATGATTTGGCAGATGAATGCATGGCTGAGGAATTGATGCAGGATGTACGGTTTCAGATTTTTAGATCATTGGGATCTCTTCTGGGGAAGGTATGACTTGTACAAAAAGGACAGATTACACCTGAACTCGGACTAATATCCTTGTGGCAGGTTTGCTACAGCTGTTGGGGAGGAGTTAAACTAATTTGGCATAAGAACAGAAACTGGTGTGATAAGACAAAGAATGGGCAGTTGGTGTACAAGTAGATGTTGTGTGTAGTGAGTTTGTGAAGAAGGATAAGCACTTGATGGGGCAAAATTGCAGTCAGTGGGAATAGGATGAAGTGTGTCTTTAAGCTAAATAGTAGGCTCAACAGTTCAACAGTTTAGAAAAGTGAGGATAATGTAAAAGGGATAGAGAGTGCAGGGGAGATTATGGAAGTCTCCAGAATAAATAACAAGAAAAAAATTAGAATTTAACTTCTGGTAACAATGGCAAAATTGAAAAAGGTTTATGAATACAGGACTGAAGATGTTATATTTGAATGTGTGCAGTATGTGGACAAAAGTAGAGGATCCTGTACTGCAGTTAGAAATTGGCAGGTATGACATTGTGGGCATCACTGAGTCATAGTTGAAAGATGATAGTTGGGAGTTTATCATGCAAGGGTAAACGTTGTATGGAGAGGAGAGGGCACACAGGCGACATAGGATCTGAATATGTAGAATCTTTGTGGATAGAGTTAATAAACTGTAAGGGTATGAAGACCCTGATTTGAGTTATATATAGCCCTCCGAACAGTAGCCAGGATGTGGGGTATAAATTGGCATGTAAAAAGGGTAATATTACAATAGTCATGGGGATTTCAATATGCAGATAAATTGAGAAAATCAGGTTGGTGCTGGAACCAAGCACCAACCTAACTTTTTAGAATGCCTACAAGATGGCTTTTTAGAACAGCCTGTAGTTAAGCCCACTAGGGAAAAGGCAATTCTAGATTGGGTGTTGTTTAATGATTAGGGCTCTTAAGGTAAAGGAATGCTGATGAGGCCGTGATCATGAGTCTGAGGGGGAGAAGAGAAAATCAGATGTATCGGTATAACAGTAAAGAGAATTACAGAGGCACGAAAGAGGAGATGGTCAAAATTGATTGGAAGGGGTCACTCGCAGGGATGATGGCAGAACAGCAATGGCTGGAGTTTCTTGGGGCAATTTGGAAGGTGAAGGATAGATACAACCCAAAGAGGTATTCTAAAGGAAGGATGAGGCAACTGTGACTGACACCATAAGAGCACAAGAGAGAGCATACAATTAAGCAAAAATTAGTGGTAAGCTAGAGGATTGGGCAGCTTTTAAAAGCCAACAGAAGGCAGCTAAAAAAACATAATTATGAAGGTAAGCTAGCCAATCATAAAAAAGTCCATACAAAAGTTTTTTTTCCAGCTACATAAAGAGCAAAAGAGAAGTGAGACTGAATATTCGACCATACCTCTGTGAAGAGGAGGTCTATGACATATGATCTGTTCTCAGGGGCACATGTCAAGATAAGCCAAATGCAGCAGAATTATAAGGAACTGCCCACTGTTCCAAGGTTTAGGACTACATGTTGGGGGACACACTGAGTTTAGTGCTGTTGCCAGAGGCTCCATAGGTAAGAGTCCAGTTTCAGGTCCTCTCACTGTTGCACAAAAGGAGCTGGAACCGACATCAGACCGTTTGTGTGTACAAGGAAAATATTGATAACTCAATGTAAATTGTGTAGGAAGATTAGAAATGATATTGATTTACTGAGAATAATGATACAGTTTGAGAACGAAGCATATTTCTAAAAATATGCATTAAACTTACTTAAAGTTAGAGAGTGTCATGCTTCTTTAAAAGATGGAAAACCAGAGCAATGTTTGATGCAGAGGAGGCACAAAACTCTGGGGAAGAATGACAGTGGGATTGGTTATGACTTTCCCTAGTAAAAGACATGTTGGCCAACAGCCTCTGTAGGGACTGCAGACATTTGGTTCAACTGGAAAAAGCCACAGCTTGATATGACAGCTGGACAGTTTGTGATGGGAAGGAATGATATGAGTTGTGGATATAGTTCCAATACATCACAGAAACTAGCCTCTCCACCATGGACTCTGTAAAGCAGCCAACATGATTAAAGACCCACCTATTCCAGACACTGCCTCCATCCCCTCCAATCAAGCAGATATAAAGCCAGGTTCAATGATTTTCTATCTCACTGTAATTAATCTTTTGAACGATCCCCTTTGGTCTCCTGATAAGATGGACCCTGGACCTCAAATTCTACCTGATTATGCATTCCGGTTAATTGGGGTAGCCGCTTATTTGGGACAACCCCTAAAGAACAAGAACTAATCAAGAAAATTGCTGGGATTCCCTTAGTTTAATTTGGACACTGTGCCTCCTAATTGGGGCATGAGACTGTTGCTGAACTGTTTCTAACCAGCATCACTTGAGTGCACTTGTGTGGCTATTAGACACAACACTGTGCTTCAAGTGAAGTTTTTAAATAGCATCAGTTCCATGTCTTTATGTTCAAACAGCAGTGATTTTTCTCATTGATAGTTGCTGAGAGATGAACAGTAATACTGTCTGTTTTGCTTATTGTGTTTTCAAGCAATCAGGCTTAGAGATGCCAGAAACGGCCCGGAGTGAAAACAAAATAGTTTCACTACTTCAAAAAGTTAGGAATGATGAAGAATCTGAAAGTATCGACAATCATCTTGAATATTACAATGAAAACTAAGACTTGGAGGATGCTTTTGTTAACAGCATTATATGAAGGCAGCCCATTATTTGCACTAGGTTGCTCATTTACAGTCAAAGGAACATGATGCAGGTGAATTCTCGGCCTTTTTTTCCTTGGAGCGATGGAGGATGAGAGGTGACCAGATAGAGGTGTATAAAATGATAAGAGGCATTGGTTGTGTGGATAGTCAGAGGCTTTTTCCCAGGGCTGAAATAGCTAGCATGAGTGGGCACTGTTTTAAGGTGCTTGGAAGTAGGTACAGAGGAGATATCAGGGGTAAGTTGTTTTTTTTTTATGCAGAGAGTGGTGAGTGTGTGGAATGGGCTGCTTGCAATGGTGGTGATGGTGGATATGATAGGGTCTTTTAAGAGACTGCTGGATAGGTACATGGAGCTCAGAAAAATAGAGGGCTATAGGTAACCCTAGGTAATTTCTCAGGTAAAGGCAAGTTCGGCACAGCTTTGTGGCCGAAGGGCCTGTATTGTGCTGTAGGGTTTCTTTGTTACTCTATGTTTCTATTATAGCCTTGCCCCCAAATGCAGTGGTGGACTTTTATCTTGCATTCTGTTATTGTCTTATATTGATACCCCAATGCACTATTGCAGTTAAATGATCTGTATGGGTGGCATGCAAAACAAGTTTTCAATATACCTTGGTACATGCAACAATAAACCAATTTACCAATTTTAATTGGGCTGCACAGTCAGAGTGTTTCCATACTTCAGGAGAGTGGTGTTCTGCAAACAAGAGGTGGATCTGTTGGTGTGCAAAAGTACAAGGAAAGAATTTTTGGTCTATTAATTTGAAAGGATCTCAAGTCCAGCTTACACTTGATTTTAAAAAAGTCCAATTTTGGAAATGAGCAGTAAAGTAAACATTTATTATAGATTTGGATCTACATGATAATAATTGTTATTTAACATAAATTAATACTCGGTTAATCTCCAAATTCACATCAACACTGTGCCAAAAGTCTGCCTGGCACACTGATGTTATCAAAACACAAAAGCGAATCTTCCTGATTAAGACAGTTTAAATATCAACAAGATTTTAATGAGCGAGCAGGCTGGGTATGCTTTGCACAAATCAAATCCCTGGGCTGTGGTGACAGATTATAATCTGCAGTTTTGGGACTAGATTTTCCCACTCTAATTACTTTAAGGCTGGATGGAAACCAAATTTCAACACAATGCTTGATTGCAATTTTAAATAGCAATGGCTCTTTGATTATGAGGGGTGATTGATAAGTTTGTGGCCTAAGGTAGAAGGAGTCAATTTTAGAAAACCTAGCATATTTATTTTTCAACATAGTCCCCTCCTACATGTGCTAGGTTTTCTAAAATTGACTCCGTCTACCTTAAGGCCACAAACTTATCAATCACCCCTCGTATCTCCATTAATTGACGAGACACCTCATGGTTTTCTAACAAGTTTGAATCAAAATCACTAATAATGATTAGAGGGTGATTTAATCCAACCATTTTGCTCTGAATTTACAACTACACTGCAGTTTGAAATTGAAGTGAAATTGTGGATTTAAATTATATATATTTTAGGTGCTGCAAAAGAATTCAACCTTCTATCTTCTGCTCCTTTTACTGAAATTAAGAGGTAATCCAAGCAGATATTAGAAATCACTGAGGAATCTGGACTTGCTCTTTACTGTACACTAGGATTAGTCAAAGGTTTCACACAAATGTTTTTTGGAGACTTCGTGCCCGCAGAAAATTTAAGCTGCAATCATCCTTGGTAATTAACGAATTCATAATTTCCCAGTAAGCTGGTAGTGACCACCCAAAGATGAATATTAATAATGCCAGGTCACAAAAACTCTATTTGCCTAAATTCCATAATAGTTCAATTGCATTAAATCTCATGCTGCATAGGTTCAATGATAACTGCTCAGTATTGAAGAATCCAAACTGTTGTTGAGTTCATGCTCCGCAATTCATACTATCGCAATCATTTGGTTTGGGCTGAAAATCTCTATCCAATAACCATCTGGATCCTGGATGAAAGCGAGCCCCTTCATTTTACCTGAAGCAAAAACAAAATGGATTGTACTGGGTTTCATATTTTTTCACTATCTCCCCTCACCTTACTTGCCCTAGAACAAAAGGAATGCAGATACAAAAAGTATGTTGGAAATATGAACAAGAGATGTTGGAAACAATCAGCAGGGTAGACAGTGTTAATTTTTCAGAACCAGAACAATAAGCAAGTGTGCTTTTAAGCTGTAGAAATGGGAGGGAATTGGAAAACATGAAGAGTCTGTATTAGGTCAGATGTCCATTTCAAGCATGGTCTCCACTGCCTTGATTCATCTGCCCATATTTATGTCCTAGACAGATCAGTTTGCTCAGGACCAAAAGCAATGTGTCACCTGGACAAGCTTAGTTCACCACCCCAGTCCAATCATTTTCTGTTTTCTTTGCCCTCTATCTCACCTTCTCACATTTTCAGTTATGATAAAAGGTCATCCACCTAAAGTATTGACTCCGTTTCTTTCTCCACAGATACTGTCTGACTTGCTGAGTAAGACAAGGACCTGGAATTTATTCTGTCAGTACATTCAACTGTTGTCATACAGGAAAGCACAGAGACAAAAGGACTCACCATCATTCAGTTTCTTCACAAACTTTACTCCAAGTTCCTCAAACCGCTTACAAGCTGCATAAACATCAGGGACAGCAATGCCCAAGTGACCTGCAGGTAAGGAGCATCTCCAGGTGAAAACTAAAAGCACTGGCTACCTGAGATGACTGACTGTGCAGCCACCTGTCATTGTCCAATACAGGGAGGGACAATCACTAAATTCCCAAATTGTAGCATCCAAACTTGGTGCAGTAGAAGCCACCTCCTTCAAAGTCAGCCTATAAATAGGAATCAAGAGCTCTGTCCAGCACCAATCAGCTACCATAGGCCAAATGGCTTCCACCGTTAAATTGTATGATTTTATCAGGCACAGATTGGCAATAGGAAAGGCAAGGAACACATTCCCAAGCAGATGGATCTAGAGTAGGAAACTGTAATTTCCTCTCACCCAAGACTGTTAACAAGCTCAATTGAGACATCTGACCGTAGACTGCCACTGTGACCTCTTGCCAACCCCTCCCACCACACCCCTTACTCAGAGCTACAAAGCAAGCAGAGACCACACCTCCTGAACTAGGAATTTTGTTCCCATTTGGCCAAATGACCCACAAAGCTTTTAGGAGAATCAAGGAGACTAGACTTACCAAATCCTCTGGGGTCAGAATTGCCGTTGTGGTAGGCCTGGTTTTCATCCACTTCTGTGCCCCAGTTGCTACGAAGTACAAAAAATAGTGAATGATCAGGAAGCTGCTCCACCCAGCACATTCCCTCATCGACTGGCCCACCCAAGAATGGCTTCACTAGCTTCATACCATCATTCAGTTCATCACAGTGAAAGAGCCCATCTGATCAACAGCAGTGAGGTGGATCTCCCCAGCTTTCACTCATGTTCTTGGCAGACTGACCTGTATCCGTGGTGCGAGCTTTTGCCTTCACCAACAATCCAAGCAGCAAGTTTTAACACCCAACACTGCCTGGATGAGAAGAAATTTTCTTTCCTCAGGTCCTACCCCAATCTTTCAATCTTCCACGTCCCCAGTAACTACTCTTTTGGGGAAGTGGTCACTTTCAGTAACTTTACACAGTACCACACTGTTATTTAGCACAAAGACAAGAAGTCCAACTCTGTTGGACAAATGCCTCAGGTTAACATGCTCCAGTACTGCTGTCATCCTCAGATCTCCTCTGTTGATCTCATAAGCATGACCAGGAACATACATAGTATCTTAATGGTCCTCCAGCAGGAACTTTCTACCAGGATATCTGAACTTCAAGCCACTTCAGTTAAACATATACTACCTTAGCCAGCACCCTCACACGCCACCCATCAGCCCATGCCTTCACTCCTCCTTCTGTGCTGGCTGCCAAGATACCATTCCTCATTCTGCATAACGACTGTACACATCTTCCCCTTGCCCCTCCAGTCTTCCCTATAAAAATCTTTTTCAACATCTTCAGCTTTCTCCACACTGACATATGCTAAACAGAAACGCAATCAAAGACAAGACCAGAAGTCAATCCACCCAGTCAATCTGTTGTCTGTCAGGAGGTCTTGGCAGTCAGAGAACAGTTCATCGTCACATTCTACGTTTATCACAATGAGAGAAGGACAGTCATTTTTAGGACCCAGGAGTACTGGACAATGAGCACAACCCTTATACTGTGGGCCTCCTTACAGAACTCTGGCAGGAACTCCTTGCAATCCTGATAATGGGGAATGAGAGAAGGTCCCTGATTGTCAGGTCAGTACAAGGAACCAGCAGTTAGGGAGACAAGAAACTGGAATGTGGACCAGAAACCTGCCAAAGGAACTCAGTGGGTGAAGCAGCACTTATGGGCGGGGAGAGAGGAAGAGGTGACATTTCAGACTGAAACCCTGACTGAGTGAACAGGGATGATGGCCAGTATAGAGAGGAAAGGAGGAGGGGTGAGACAGGAGCCAGAAGTGATTGTAGATGAAGTGGGGGTGAAGGATGATGGGCAGATGCGAGTTAGATTAGGGGTGGGGAGGGGATAGAGTTGGAAACCTGAGGCAGGAGTATGATAGATGGAGGCAGGCAACATTGGGTAGATAGAACCAGGAACCCGGTGAGGGGAGGGGAGGGGAAGGTGAAGATGGAGACAACAGCTGGAGGAACACAAAGTCTACCAGTGTTGGAATCTGAGAAATAAATATGAATATTGGGAACCATTATCAGGAAGAGGCAAGACAAATGGAACCATGAACCAGAAGAAGGAGATGGGAAGCCAGGGTGGAGGGTGAAATGTGTGGTGGGTAGGTGGATGGAACCAGGAGGGGAAGGAGAATGAAATAAGGGCATTAGGAGACTACAGTAGATGAATAAAAATCTCCAGTGAGTGTGGGGGAAAGACCAACTCCGGGTTCAGTTGGAGGTCACCAGGATTCTTGCGTAGGGCAGCCATTTGGGCCTTGCTGATTTGGGCCAGCTGATTCCTGCCTCATAGGTACTGTCAAGACCACCCTGGGCTCGATCATCCACATCAGCTTCTACACCTCAGTTTGAAAGCCTAACCCCACTTTCCAAACCCCCAATCTTGGGGCCTTCTACCTCTCCAGTCCAGAGCCCCTCCCATTTGCTCCCACCCCTGCATCTTGTCCATCTCCAGTTTTACCTGACATATTGTTGATCGTGTCTTGGCCCCAAGTTGGGAATTAATTTCCCAGTAACCTCCATCTCTCCCAGATTCTTTTCAGAATCTCCCCCTTTGGGCACATGATTTGTTTAGAATATTCCTACTTAGGACAGTTCACAGCACCAAAGGTACCAGTGAAAATGGGAGTCACAGGTCACAGAACCAGGGCCTTCACCCCATTGTGCCTCTGCTATCCATCTGTACCCATTGAATTTTCCAGCACTGCACCGTGCGGCTTCTCTACCAGACTGTATTAGTGAGTTTTGCACATTGCCGCGCAAGTGCACATTAGTGAATATAACTTCATAAGAAAGCCAGGCTGCGTGTGAAGAATGAGCTGTGCATACAGAACATGCCTGGCGATGGGGTACAATCCACAGCGCCGTCAGACATTACAAAGGAAAACACTGGATGCTTCTGGTAACATTCAGGCAGGAGAATCCGACGTGGACAAAACGCCTCCATGCTCTCAGTACTGCAGCCCACCCTGTTCAGTACCCTGCTGCACTCACTGCGTCAGCTCAATGGTAGCCCTCCTAGAGAAGGTCCAGGCCGTATGCTCGTTCTTTTCTGTTGGGATTTCCTTTTTGTCCTCAAAACCCAGAAAATAGAGTGTGAATTTCATCGAGGGAACATCAACTTTCTGCAGCAATCTAGGAGCAAATTGGAAAAATGACCATTAGAGAAAGAGAGCATGGACAGCACAGAACAGAGTAGCAGTGGTGTAAAGTCCCGGAAGAGGAGGAGTCGGTCCTGAGAGGGAGGGATGAGCCGTTAAACTAGAATGAGTGCAGGAAAGATTTACAACAATATTGCCTGGGCTCAGGGGACTGGGTTACAGCAAGTGGGCAAACAGGCTGGGACTTTATTCCTTGGAGCACAACAGACCGAGGGTAACCTTACAGAGGCGTATAAAATACTGAATGGTACAGATAGTTTGAAGACAGCTTTTTCACAGGATTGGGAGATCAAGGACCAGAGACTATATGTTTAGGGTGAGAGGGGAAAGATTTAATAGGAACACGAGGGGCAACTTTTTCTACAGAGGATGGTGGTTATATGAAATGAGAACACAGTGATTGAGGCAGGGAAAAACATGGACAGGAAAGGTTCATCGGGATATGGGTAAAATGGGTAATTTGATCAGCATGGATGGGTCTGAAGGACTGAAGGGCGTCTTTCTGTGTTGTATGACTCACTCAGCACGAGCAAGGAGGAAGAGGAGGACTGTGGCTTCACACGCCAGTGAACTACACAGGATTCCATTTCCCATCCACTCATTTTGGCTCCTGCTGGGCTCAGTTAAAAGGCACATACCAGCAACGCTGCACACACTCAGAGGTCTGGCATTGGGTAACCATGCAGACACCAAACAAAGGACATCAGTTCAGGCACAAACAAGGGATACCTTTAGAATTCATTTTCCTGACAGGCACTGATCACAGTACTCTCACTGCCCCCCACTCCTCACCTCTGCTTTATCCACAAGTCCAGAAATGTTTGTACTATTCCCACTTGGAACAAAAGTAAACGCAGGAGGAAGTTTCACCCAGAATGAACGCTCACAATCTCACTGGGTGAGACATTTAAAAGTAAAATGAGGAGAAATTTCTTCACTTAAAGGGTGGGTAACCTGTAGAATTCTCTGTGAATGTATTCAAGGAGATGGATAGATTTATAAACCCAAAGAAAAGTGGAGGGTTATGTAGGAGGGAAGGGTTAGATTGATTTTAGTGGGTTAAAAGGTTGGCACAACATCATGGCCTGAAGGGTCTGTATCGTGCTTTATGTTCAAAGGGCTCTAAGGATAATGGGGAGAGAACAGGAATATGGTACTGAAAGGATCAGCCATGATCACAGTTAATGCCAGATCAGGCTCAAAAGGCCTCATGGCCTATTCTTGCTCTTGTTTTTCTGTTTCTATGAAGTATCATGGGGCACGCTTGCATTGTTAAGGGTACTTTATAACAGAAGCAGCTGTCACGTCCTCCAGGCCATTGACTTGCTGCATTGAATTTATTGGATTGGATTTTCTTTTAATGCCAACGAAATACATTTAACCCAGCAATATCAAAGGAGAAGTGCAGGCCCTGCCTCAGCTGGATAAACCCTTCCAACAGGCAAGGTGTACTTAAACCTTCTCTACATGATGAAGTTCAGAGAGGACAGGCACCAAATAACATTCAGTCCTGGACGTGGGCTAAATCCCAAATCACTGATAGGCAAAAGTCCATTTTAAAAAGCAGTAGTTGGTAAAATGCAATAGTTGCCAAGTAATTTCTGCCTGTATAGCTAAATATACCTCAGCAGGAAGAGGAGGGCCCAGGGCTCTCACCAGGTACATATATCTGTAATTTATGTTCATTTACACTATTCCTAACTGATACTTATATTCATCTGGTAATCTACTGTACTGCTGCTCCAGAAATCTCATCTTTAAAGGCATTTATACCCCAAAATGCCAATGATAAAAATAAACTTGAACAGCTGTATGAATTTACAAAGGGGATAACTTTGCAGAGCAGAGGTGTCCGAACCCCCTCCACGAGGAAGTTTTACTAAAACAATAGCTACACAGGTGTTCAGTCCTGGAAGCCACACATTAGGAAAGCTGTGATGACCTTGGACAGGGTGAAGAGATTCCTTATATTAGTTGCAAGGAAAAGGGATTGTAGTCACAGGGTTTGTTTACCTTGGAACAGAGAAGTGTGAAAGTAGGTCTGATGAAGATTTTTATTATCGTGAAGGATGTGGCTGGGGAGAAACCATTGGCAAAGAGATCCTGAACTGCCAAAGGAACCAAAAGTTATTTAGGTACAATTTGATTTAAATAAATGTAGTAAGTTGTTAAAATTTGGAATGCACTGCCAAGATTAGTGGGGGAGAGGTGGCTGAAAACAAATTGTTGGAGGAACTCAGCATGTCAGGCAGCATCTGTGTAGAAGGGAGATAGCCAAAATAGAGAGGAGAGGAAGCGAGACAAATAGGTGGGTCTAGGTGAGGAGGGAGGAGTGGAGGTACTGGCAGAGGTTGGAAGTTGATAGGTGGTGGCATAAAAGACTGAAAATGATGAAATCTGATAGGTGGATCATGGAACCAAATAAGGGAGGCAAGATGGACAGATGAGAACAGTGGGAGGAGAGTGTAGATGGGTAATGGAGTGAATAGGTGAGGGGAAAGAAACTGGGTTGTGGGGGACTGCGGAGTGAGGGGAATTGGAAGGAAGTGAATGTGTGCAGGAGGACTTGGGTGGGTTAGGACAGAGGGAGAGCAGGTTACCTCTGTCTCCCTGTTCATGCCACCAGAGTTTAGACTACCTAGGCAGAACATGAATTGCTGTTCAGTGGAGAATGACTGAATCATGGCAAGCAAGGAAAACGTACAGGCCTGTGGGGAGTGAGATGAGTTGGGTTGCTTTTGCATCGACACGATGGGCCAAATGGTCTCCCTCATTTCTGTAACCTTTCTGTGCTTTTACAAATGCTGGGAGATCAAATGAAACAGAGAGTGGTGAAATGTGAATAGAGAACGATTTGGGAGCTACCTGGGCAACCAGTTGTACAATAATTTTGACATTAAAAGGCAACATACGGGTTTAGTGGAGTTTAACAAGGTTAAGCTGACAATGGATACTTTTGGTTTAATATGAGTTCTGGGTGGGATATGGAGATATAATACTGGGGAAAAGTGAGAAGACAAAGGTAGGGAGAGAACTATCACTGGGACAAAATGTCACACAAGACCCAGATCACACACACTCTGTGTTAGGTGTGACAGTAACCCATGCTCTAACAAGGAGGTACATCAGGAAATATTAATGAGTAACATTAAGAGAACGTAAACAACATTTCTGACATGTGTTTACTTGCAAGAGCTGAATCAGAACATGCACTGAACAAAGAAATGGGAAATTACTTTAGAAAAACAACTATTTAGAAAGGAAATTATTTTAGCACAAAAATTAAGCTTCCAGAGACCATCTGATGTAGAGACAGATACCATCAGCAGAAAATGTGGGAAATGTTGATTAGTCAACACCAGAAAGTAAACTGGATCATTTCACTTTTTAGGTAACAGAGACCAACACCTCAGAAAGTAACTACAGATCAGACAAACTGAATGGTGCGTTTCATTTTGTTTAACCTGTGGGATCCTGGAGTATCTTATACTCTCACTCTCAACTCTAAATCGCTCACTCATTTTTTTTCATGTACTCAATTTTTAATGTTCCTTACGTCATTCCAATGATTCTGGTGTAAAAATCAAGAGATTTTTTCGGATCCTTCACTCTCAGCATTGTCTGTTGCATTATAAAATCCTGAAAGACAGAGACTATGAGAACACTGGGAAATCAATGCACTCTAGTTAACATGCGATAATACTTTGTCACCAAACAATTGATACTAGAGTGTACAATCATCACAGTGATATTTGTTTCTGCGCTTCGCGCTCCTTTAAGTACAAATCAAAATAAATATAATAAAAATTTAAATTATAAATCATAATTTAAACAGAAAAGGGAAAGTAAGGTAGTGCAAGTCAGGTCCAGATATTTGGAAGATACGGCCCAGATCCAGGTCAGGATCTGTTCAGCAGTCTGAATGGAGGAGAAATCAAGTTACTGGTAAGGCATTTACTTTCTCCTCATCCCCTGTCCATCTACAGGAGGGTACTAGGAATAACTTGAATAGCAATGGGCTAGTTCAAACCCCACCCTCTAGTTAATAGAAACATACAGAATAAAAACAAGCCATTTTGTTGTAGACTAGATAATCTGAAGAGCCTACAGTACTCTATGACATCCATACTGACGATCAAGTACACACCTGTGCTAAACCATTAGCCACCTCTTGGTCCATCATATACCCCTTTCTGATTCAAGTGCTTTGGAATGTTCAAAGTAAGACTGTTCCCCCCCCCCCCCCACTCCCCTGGACATGCAGTTTCCAAGCCTCTACCAGCTAATTTTCCCAATAACCTTTGTCCCAAAACCCCCAGCATCTCACCCACATTCATATTTACAGCAGCTAACTGATCAACCAACCCACAGGCCTTTGAGATTGATGGTGGTGGTGGGGAGAACAGGGCAACTACAGGTTGCACCTTTGCACCCCTTATTTGTCTACTTGTACTTTCCAGGTAACCGGAGATAGAATTGTACACTAGTGATGTGGATGAATTGATCTGTCTGGATGGCATACAAATAAAACGTTTTCACTGTACCATAGTACTGTACATGAAACAATAAGTCTATTATCAAATGCACATAGTTACTTAGAAAACATGCAAACATCACAAATCACAAACATGCACTCATTTTCTTTGGCAATGGGGGAGGGATCAACAAAAGTATAATTAGTCAGAGGGGAAAAACGTGTCTCAAAAGATGGTTGAGACAGAAACCCCTCATCAGATGCAAACAACATCTGAAGTTTGGAGAAGCTACGGCGACCGGGAGGATAGGCTGGGTAACTCTTCCACCAGTACGGGAATGATGGGCCGCATGGCCTCCCGCCGGCAGTGTTTAACAGAGCTTCCTGACGGCTCGGATACACTGACCGGCAGACGATCGTCGCATTGCCGAGCCGTGTTTCACCAATTCAGCGGCACAAGCCCTCCGACGTCCCCAGCCATCCCACCGAACTTAGGCCGTTCGGTTCATCGAGTCTGCTCCGCCACTGCTCACGCCCAAGGCGCCGGGCACCGATGCAGCAAACGACGCCCCGTGATAGAGCCCCCACCCCGCACCTTGGTGTTCGGGTCCGGTTCCGAACAAGCGGCATAAGCCTGCTCATCCGTGAGGCCAGTGAGCTCCTGCGCCATGACCAGGCACCCTGCCCGCCTGCCAATCACAGCCCACCCTCCCAGCCGATTCACCAATCCTAACACGGCGTCTGTCGCGGTAATCCAATGAAAATGCGTCGGTGGCGCCAGCTCTAAATTACCCAATCATTGAGAAGCGACTAGTCCCCGAGACTCAACCTCATTGGTCACCGCCGACTGCCATCCGCTCATCTTTCTAGCGTAAACTTAGCTGTTCTTCAGCCTCAATGCGAGTTGATCCTTTTAGGGTTATTGCTGACCGAACTGGGCGAAGGCTCCTACCTTTTAGGGATATGGGAACCTGCGGTTCGTTAGGGAGAAGCTAAAATCAGGTATCAGTATTACAGTGGAGTAAGGGTAAAAAGAGGCAGGAGAGAGGTCCATTCACAAACAAGAGAAAATCTGAGCTGCTAGAAATCCAAGCAACACGCTCAAAATGCTCAGCAGGCCAGGCACAGAAAATGAAAAAAATGCAGGTGACGTTTCGGGCTGAGTTTCTTCGAAAACAGTCGAAGACAGCAGGAAAGCAAAACAGTAAAATATAGCAAAAATTATACTACCCTGAGATTCATTTTCCTGGCAGCTATTCACAGTAGATCATTAACTACTACGCACAATGACTGAAAAACAGCCAATGTGCAAAAGACTAACTGAGCAAATAGTAAATCAGTAAGAATAATAAAAATAGTAAACAACTAATACTGTGAGCATGAGTTGTATCCTTGAAAGTGAGTCCATAGGTTGTGGAATAAATTCAGTGTTGAGGTAAGTGAAGTTATCCATGCTGCTTCAGGATGACTGTATGATAAGAATTCCTGTACCTCTTTACCGATGGCAGAAGAGGGAAGAGAACCTAGTCTGAATGATGGGCGTCCTTGGTATAAGACGCTGCAGTTTTTTGTGGCAGCGCCTCTCGTAGTTGTGCTCAGTGCTGGAGATGGATTGGTTACACAGTTACACAGATCCTCTACTCTGTGTAGTCTTCAGGCAGTCAGAATCCTCTGCACAATGCACACAAAATGCTGGAGGAAGTCAGCAGGCCACTCTATAGAAGTTTGTCAAAGTTTTAGATGACATGCCGAATCTGTGCACTCTTTCAAGAAAGTACAATTGCTGCTGTGCCTCCATTGTAGTGGAATTTCCACACTGGTCCCAGGTAAGATTCTCTGAAATGATCATGCCAAGGAATTTAAAAGTTTCTCACCCTCTCCACTTCAGATCCTCTAATGAGTACTGTCTCACTGTTTCCTCCTGTAGTAAATAATCAGCTCATTGGTTTTGCCGACTGAGTGAGAGGTTGTTGTAGTGGCACCACTCAGCTAGATTTTCAATCTCCCTTCTAAACTGATAAACTTGGAATGAGATTTTAAAAAAACAACTGGAGACAATTAAAAAAACAATATGGAGAGAAAAGATGAAATACTGCATGAAGGTAAGCAGGCCAATAATATAGGAGAGGATACAACCAGAATCAGATTTAATATAACAGGCATGCATTGTAAAATTCATTGTTTTGCGGTAGCAGTACATAGTAATAAAAAAATAAATTTACAATAGGAAATATATATAAAAATAAATTAAGTAGTGGAAAAATATAGAAAGGTAGTATTCATGGTTCATTGTTCATTCAGAAACGTGATGGTGGACAGCAAGAAGCTGTTTCTGTAACATTGAGTGTGTGTCTTCAGGCTCCTGTACCTCCTCCCTGAAGCAATGAGGAGAGAGTATGACCTGGGTGATGGGGGCCCTTAACGATGGATGCTGCCTTCTTGAGGCATTGCGCCTTGAGCTGTCCTTGATGCTGGGGAGAGTTTTTCTGCAGCTTTTTTTGATTCTCAGCAGTGACCCCTCCTTACCAGATGGTGATGTGACCAGTTAGAATGCTCTCCTATAGCAATTTACAAGAGTCTTTGTTGTCATAACAAGTCTCCTCAAACTCCTGATTAAATACAATAGACTGACTGGCGAGTCTTATTTGTATTGCATCAAAATTACAATTTTTTCAGATATATAGAGAGTAAAAGAATCAAAATCAGGTTTATTATCACCAGCATGTGACATGAGATTTGTTAATAGCAGCAGTTCAATTCAATACATAATATAGAAGAGAAAAATAAATAAATAAATCGATTACAACATACATACAGAACTATCGTATATTCAAAAAAGTGTAGTGCCCAACGGTTCAATGTCCATTTAGGGATCGGATGGCAGAGGGGAAGAAGCTTTCCTGAATCACTGAATGTGTGCCTTCAGGCTTCTGTACCTCCTACTTGAGTCAATAGTGAGAAAAGGGCATGCGCTGGGTACTGGATGCTGTTCATCAACTATAGCTCAGAATTTAATACCATCATTCCCACAATCCTAATTGAGAAGTTGCGGAACCTGGGCCTTTGTACCTCCCTCTACAATGGGATCCACAACTTCCTAACTGGAAGACCACAGTCTGTGCGGATCGGTAATAACATATCCTCCTTGCTGACAATCAACACTGGTGCACCAGGGGCGTGTGCTTAGCCCACTGCTCTACCCTCTGTATACCCATGACTATGTGGCTAGGTGTAGCTCAAATACCATCTATAAATTTGCTGATGGTTCAACCATTGTTGGTAGAAACTCAGGTGGTGACAAGAGGGTGTACAGGAGTGAGAGTTGCCAACTAGTGTAGTAGTGCTGCAGCAACAATCTGGCACTCAATGTCAGTAAGACGAAAGAGCTGAATGTGTACAGGTCGCACATCACTGAACCAGCCTCTCCTCCATGGACTTTGTCCTTAGAGCTGATTGTGGACTTAAGGAAGGCTAAGACAAAGGAACACATACCAATCCTCATAGAGGGATCAGAAGTGGAGAGAGTGAGCAGCTTCGAGTTCCTGGGTGTCAAGATCTGAGAATCTAATCTGGTCCCAACATATCAATGTAGTTTTAAAGAAGGCAAGACTTGGATGCTGCATTTCTGAGACACCGCTCCCTGAAGATGTCCTGGGTACTTTGTAGGCAAGTAACCAAGATGGAACTGCCTCTGCAGCTTCTTTTGGTCCTGTGCAGTAGCTCCCTCATACCAGACAGTGGTACAGCCTGTCAGAATGCTCTCCACGGTACATATATAGAAGTTTTTCCAGTGTATTTGTTGACATGCCAAATCTCTTCAAACTCCTAGCGGTATAGCTGCTGTCTTGCCTTCTTTATAACTACATCGAGGTGAAAATGGAAATCAGACTGCTGGGTAATTATGTTGGAGAGGTTGTAATGGGGGTTAAAGAAATGATGGATGAACTTAAGTATTTTGTGGCAGTCTTCACTGTGAAAGACACTAGCAGTATGCCAGAAATTCAAGAGGTTGGGGTAGAAGTGAGTAGTTTCTATTACTAAGGAGAAGTTGTTTGGGAAGCTTAAAGATATGAAGGTAGATGTCACCTGGACCAGATGGACTACACCCCAGGGTTCTGAAAGAGGTGGCTGAAGAGATTGTGGAGGCATTAGTAATGATCTTTCAAGAAGCACTAGATTCTGTAGTGGTTCCAGAGAACTGGAAAATTGCAAATGTCACTCCACACTTTAAGAAGGGAGGGAGGCAGAAGATATGAAATCATAGTACAAACTTCAGTGGTTGGTAAGATGTTGGAGTCGATTATTAAGAATGAGGTTTCACAGTGCTTGGAGGCACTTGATAAAATAGGGTGAATTCAACATTGTTTCCTTCAGGGGAAATCTTGCCTGACAAATCACTCGGAATTCTTTGAGGGAATACTACGTAAGACAGATAAAAGAGGGTTAGTGGATTTTCAGAAGGCCCTTGACAAGGTGCCAAACATGAAGCTGCTAAACAAGATAAGAGCCCATGTTATTACAGTAAAGGTACTAGGATGGATAAAAGACTGGTTGTCTGGCAGGAGGCAAAGAGTGGCAATAAAGGGGGCCTGTTTTGGCTGGCTGTCACTGGGGTTTTGCAGGACTGCTTCTTTTCATATTTTATGTCAATAATTTGGATGATGGAATTGATGGATTTGTGAATGATACAAAGATAAATGAAGGGGCAGATAGGTTTGAGGATGCAGGGAGTGTGCAGAAAGTCTTGGACAGATTGGAAGAATGGGCAAAGCAGTGGCAGATGGAATACAGTGTAGGGAAGTGTATGGTCATGCATTTTGGTAGAAGGAATAAAGCCATAGACTATTTTCTCAATGGGGATCAAATTCAGAAATCAGAGGTGCAAAGAGGCTTGGCAGTTCTTGTGCAAGATTCCCTAAAGGTTAACCTGTAGGTTGAGCTAGTGATAAGGAAGGCAATTGCAATATTAGCATTCATTTCAAGAGGACTAGGACATATATGCAAGGATGTAATGCTGAGGCTTTATAAAGCATTGGCGAGCCCTCGCTTGGAGTATTGTGAGCGGTTTTGGACACCTTATTTAAGAAAGGATGTGCTGGCATTAAAGAGGGTCCAGAGGAAACTCTCAAGAACGATCCCAGGCATGGAAGGGTTAACTTGTGAGGAGCATTTGATGGCTCTGGGCCAATACTCACCGGAGTTTATGAAAATAAAGGAGGCTCTCGTTGAAACCTATCGAATATTGAAAGGTCTAGATAGAATTATTGAAGAGGATGTTTCTTTCAGTGTGGAGTCTAGGACCAGAGGGTTTAATCTCAGAATACAAAGATATTCCTTTGGAACAGAGATGAGGAAGAATTTCTTTAGCCAGAGGGTGTGAATTTGTGTGAAATTTATTGCCACAGACGGCTGTGGAGGCCAAATCATTGGGTATGTGTTAAGTAGAGGTTGAGAGTTCTTGATTTGTCAGAGCATCAAAGGTTAGAGAGAGAGAAGGCAGATCAGTCATGGTGCAATGGCAAAGCAGACTCAATGTGCTGAATATCGTATGGTCTTATGGGATGTCACAAACCTTTACTGATGCAAAGGCCACAGGAAAGCATCAGCCATTGTCAATGACCCCCCCCCCCCCCCATCCAGGCCATGCCCTCTTACCACTACCATTGGGATGAAGGTACTGAACCCACACCACCTGGCCTACAACCTGAACTGTTTCTTGAACAATCTACAGGCTCACTTTCAAGGATTCTACAACTCATGTTCTTGGTATTATTTTTATTTGCAGATGTTGGGAATCTTGAGCAAGATACACAAAGTGCTGGAGGAACTCAGCAGATCAGACAGCATCTGTGGAGGAGAAACAGGTGCCCTTTTGGGCTGAGACCTTCATCAGTACTAGAAAAGAAGGGGGAAGAGGGCAGAATAAGAATGTGGGGGGGAATGAAGGAGTACAAGCTGGTGGGTGATAGATGGAGAAGGTAAAGGGCTGAAGAAGAAGGAATCTGATAAGGACAGTGGACAATGGGAGAAAGGGAAGGAGGAGGGACACCAGAAGTAGGCGATAGGCAGGTGAGAAGGGGTGAAAGGGCAACCAGAGTGGGGAATGGAAAAAGAAAGAAGGGGAGGATGAAGATGGAGAAATCAATGCCATCAAGTTGGAGGCTACCCAATGGAATATGAGGTGTTGCTCCTCCAACCTGAGGTGGCCTCAACATGGTCATAGAGGAGGCCATGGACTAACATGTTGAATTGGGAGTGGGAAGAAGAATTGAAAGAGCTGGTGACTGGGAAATTCCACCTGTTGTGGCAGACAGAGAGAAGGGGCTTACGGAGAGGTCCCTCAATCTATATTCTGTCTCACTGATGTAAAGGAGGCCACACGGGGAGCACTGGATACAGTAGATGATCCCTGATAGACTTGCAGGTGAAAAGTGTTGAGTGTCTAGGACCCTGAATTGTGGTGAGGATGAAGGTGTAGCACACGTTCTGCGTACAGGGTTAATTGCCAACAGGGAGACCAATGGGGAGGGACAAATGAATGAAGGAGTTATGGAGACAGTGATTCCTACAGAAAGTGGAAAGTAGAAGACAAAATGTGCTTAGTAGTAGAATTCTCCAGACGATGGTGGATGTTACAGAGAATGATGTGCTGGATGTGGACGTCCTGGGGTGGTAGTTAAGGACAGGGGAAACTATCCCTGTTATGGCGGCAGGAAGACTGGGTGAGGGTAGATGTCCGGGACATGGAAGAGATGCAGTGAGAGTAGCATCAATGGTAAAAGACGGGAAACTCGTCCTTTGAAGAAAGAGGACATTGCAGATGTTCTGGAATGGAACAGATGTGACAGAGACTTCCCACTTTCTGGCCTGGCTCCTAGAACACTGGTTTACAACATTGTATACCGAATCTCAAATGTATCCCGTCTCACTTTCCTTACCCCCGTTTAAAGGAGCCAAACCATAGTGTGGTTACTCTAACTTTGGGTCCAGGGATATTTATAGGAGTCACGTGGAAATCATGGTCTGTATAGACAGTATCTGTTGGTTCTTTCTAACCAATTTCTATTTATTTATTTAGACATTCAGCACATTAACAGATTTTTCCGGCCCAACATGTCCTTGCTGCCCATTTACACTCATGTGACCTATTAAACTACACCTTTGGACTGTGGGAGGAAACCAGAGCACCCGGAGGAAACCCATGAGGTCATGGGGAGAACATGCAAACTCCTAACAGACAGCAATGGAATTGAACCCAGGTTGCTGACGTTGTAATAGTGTACACTAACTGTATTTAAGCTACAAATTAGAAATACTCAGCAGGTCAGGCTGCATCTGTGAAGAGGGAGACATTTTATGTGTCACTTTTTTGTCAGAACTGAAGAAGGATCATAAATTTGAAATGTTAACTCTTACTTCTCACTCCACAAATGAATCCGAATCAGGATATCACTGGAAAATGTTGTAAAGTGTTTTGTCTTGTGGCAGCAGTACATTGCAATATATAGTAATAAAAATCCTATAAATTACTATGTACATTGTATATATAAAAATCAAATTAAATAAGTATAAAAAGGGAGAAAAATAATGAGAAAATCTGATGGTGGAGGGGAAGAAGCTGTTCTTGAAATGATGAGTCTGTTTCTTCAGGCTTCTGTAGCTCCTCCATGGTAGCAATGAGAAAGGGGCATATTCTGGGTGATGTGGGTCCTTAATGATGGATATAACTTTATGAAGGTGTTCTCAATGGTGGGAGGTCTAGTGCCCATGGTGGAGCTGGCTGAGTTTATAACTTTCTGCAGCCTTTTCTGATCCTGTGCAGTGGCCCCTCCATACCAGACAGTGATATAACCTATTAGCATACTCTCCACATTACACTTGTAGAAATTTTGCTAATATAATTGGTGACGTAACAATTCTTCTCAAACTCATAATGAAATACTGCCATTGTTGTGCCTTCTTTGTAATTTCATCAATATGTTGGGCCCAGGAGAGATCTTCAGAGATGTTGACACCCAGGAACTTGACACTGCTCACCCTTTCCAGTGCGGATCCATCGATGAGGACTGGTGTATTCCCTCGACTTTCCCTTCCTAAAATCCACAGTCAATTCCTTGGTCTTACTGACATTGAGTGTAAGGTTGTTGTTGTGACTCAAGCAACTGATCTATCTTGCTCCTCTACATTGCCTTGTCACCACCTGAAATTCTAACAATAGTTGTGTCATCAGCAAGTTGATTCTAGCTATGACCAACCTCTCAAAGCACTTTATTGCAGTAGATGTGAGGGCCACTGGGTGATAATCATTGAGGCAGCTCACCCTGCTCTGCTTGGGCACTGGTAAGATCATTGTCCTCCTGAAGAAGCAGGTGGAAACCTCCAACTGTAACAGTCAGAGATTAAAGATGCCCTTGAACACTCTTGCCAGTTGGTTGGCACAGGTTTTCAGAGTCTTACGAGGTAGACCATCAGACCCTGATGCCTTCCAAGAATTCACCCTCTTGAAAGATGTTCTGATGTCAGATTCTGAGATAGAGATCACAAGATCACCAGAAGCTTCATTCCCCCTTTCAAAGATTGCATAAAAGGCATATATAAAATACTGTATGACCTGTCAATCATTTTCAGCATTTCTGGTTTTATTTCAGATTTCCAGCATCTACAGTTTTTATAGATTTTTGGTTACTGGAGATACAGAACTTGTAATCAGGGGCTAAGAAATGTCAGCATGTACATTAACGTATGTCCTGGCACCATAGATTCTGTGTTTCTCAAGGAAGTGTGCATGACATGTTTGTGAGTTGAATTTAATGTAAGTTATTGAACACATGGACTCTCACAATCGAGCATGTTTGCAAAATCCAGTGTCTGGCAAGATAGCCAAAGAACATGAAATAATTTTCTTCTGATGTTAGTTATAAAGTAATTGTGGTTTGCAGCCAACAATATTAACATCCCCTCAAAACTTATCAAAAGTTCCAACAGTATCATCAGCAACAGTCTGATTGGCAACAGTATCTCTTCCACAATCACCATTAGCAGAGTCATACCACAAAGCTGTATGCTTGAGCCCCCACTCTACTCGATTTATACCTATGACTGTGAGGCGAAGTGCAGCTCCAATGCCGTATTTGTTTGCTAATGACACCAGTGTTGCTGGCCGAATTAAAGGTGGTGATGAACAGACATCTAAGAGGCAGAGTAAACATCTGGTTGAATGGTGTCACAATGATCTCACACTCAGCAAAACTGTAGAGTTGATTAACGGCCACAGGAGAAAGAAATTGGAGGTCCAAGAGCCTGTCCTCATTAGGTGATCAAAGGTGGAGAGGGATAGTAACTTAAAAAATTCTGGTTGTTATCGTATCAGAAAATCTGTCCTGGGACTTTCTTACAAAGATTCAGAATGTCAACTAAAACTTTGATAAACTTATGTAGATGTAGAGTGGAGAGTATCCTGACTGGTTGCATCTCAGCCTGGTATGGAAACACCAATGCCCAAGAACAGAAAAGCTTATTACAGGAGGTGGATACAGCCCAGTTCATCTCAGTCAAAACCCTCCCCACCACTGAGCAAATCTACAAGTAGCACTGCCACGAGGAAGCAGCATCCATCATCTCGCATCCCACCATCATGGCCATACTTTCTTCTCCCTACTACCACTGGGTAGGGTAGGAGGTACAGGAGCCTTGGGTGCCTCACCACCAGGTTCAGAAAGTTACTGTTCTTCAACCGTCAGGCTCCTGAGCCAACATGGATAACTTCACTCACCTTAACTCTGAATGGATTCCACAACCCATGGCCTCTCTTTAAGGACTCTGCACTCATGTACTGAGTATTATTTATTTTATTTATTTTCATAGTTCATTTATTTTGACATTGCTTGTTTGACCACCTTTATTTGAGTGTAGTTTTTCATTGATTCTATAATGTTTCTTTATTCAATTGTGTACGCCTGCAAGAAAGTGAATCTCAGGGTAGTATGGTGATATACATTATCTCTTCAGCCCCAACCATTTGTTCACATCATTAAATATTACAACCAAGGATTTCAATCAATTTAACCAAGAATTTCTATTTGTGAATCACATGCTCCTTTTTTCACAAAGAGCTCAAACAACAGGGAAAAATGTAAAGTGTGAAACACTACAAATTCAAAAACCGTAATGTCAGTAGTTCCAAAGTATTCACTCCCCTCCCCTCTGCTCAGTACTTAGTTGAACCACCTCTTGCTGATATTCCAGCCAGTAGTCTTTTTGGATAAATCTCTGTTAATTTAGCACAATGTGATTGAGCAAGATTTGCCCATTCCTTCTTGCAAAATTGTTCAGGCTGTGCCAGGTTAGATGGGGAGGGGGCAGTGAACAACAATCTTGAGGTCTTGCTAGAGATGTTCAATCAGGTTAAGATCAAGACTCTGACTGGGCCTCTCAGGTACATAAATTTTCTTCATTTGACACTACTCCATGGTTGCTCTGCAGTGTGCTTTGGGTCGTTGTCCTGCTGAAATACCAACTTCCTCCCCAGTTTAAGCTTTCTGGCAGAGACTGACAGGTTTTTATCCAGGATCTCTATATTTAGCAGCGTTCATCCTCCCATCAATCTTCACCATATTTCCAGCCCCTGGTGCTGAAAAGCGTCCCCATAGTTTGATGCTACCTCCACCATACTTTACTGTAGGAGTGGTGTTACCTGGCTGATATGCAGTATTAGATTAACACCACACATACGGCTTAGAGTTGAGGCCAAAAAAATTCACTTTGGTTTCATCTAACCACAAAAACTTATTCCACATCTTTACAGTATCTTATAAATGACACCTTTTTTTAGCCAGGGCTTCTTCCTTGTCACTCTTTAATTAAATGCCCCTTTGTACTAGGCCTTAAAGATTGTGGAGTTCTGAACGTCACCTCCAGATGCAGCCACTCAGAGTGACTATTGGCACACACAGTAGCTCCTCTTACAAGTGCCATTCTTCTCCCGCAACTAAGTTGAGAGGTGCAGCCTGACTTTGGCAGTGTAGCTGTGGTTTCATATTTTTCCAGTTTTCACAATGAGCTCTGAGGTATGTTCAATGCCTTTAAGATGGTCCTCCTCAGATTTGTGCTTCTCTATTATCATTTCCCTGACTAACCTTGAATGCTCTTTTGTCTTCATGTTCATTTGGTCTGTTGAAAATCTACCATACTGTTGTACCCTACAGAGAGAGGAGGTATTTATTCTTATGAATTCATTGAAAACAGGCAATCCTCCAATTTTCTACATCAACAAATTGTGTGAGTTTATAAGGAGAACCTGGGAAAAATTAGCATCGAATTACAAAGGGTGTGAATACTTTTTAACAGCTTTTGGAATTTTATCTTTTGATTTGACTTGATGCACAATGTTTTGTAGATTAGCTCAAAAATCCTACTAAGTTATATTTTAAATTTAGAAAATGAGACAATAAAATGTGAAAATATTTGTGGGGGGTGGGCGCCGGAGTACTGTTTCAATACATACTTTGATAATCAATTTACTTTGAACTTTGCAGTAGAGAGGTGGCAGGGAACATTTAGCAGAGCCAATTTCTGGACATGGGCCTTTATCAGCACAGTTTAATGCTTCCCTCCCCCAACACTGCAAACCACCAGTGTTTTCAGAGGCCACATATTTCCTGGAGAAAGTGGAGCCTTTAAACAACTGGAACAAAGGAGACTGGGGGAGGGGAGAAGCTGCATTTCGGCCTGGTCTACTATTGAGCTCAACAGCTTGTTCTCTACCCCCACTCATCCTCCATTCTAATGACAAGTTGCAGATTAAACTGTTTTTGTACACACTAAGTTCGAAACCAGTAAGCATTTGTGATATTTATTTTAAACGCACCCATTTATGCAATTTTATTCCCAGGGTTATGTATTAGCTGAAAGGTTTATCGATTTTATTTTTTATGCTTCTTAAAACTCCTGGGCTCAACATATTGATGCAAGTACAAAGGGGGCACGCCAGCGGAGGCTATATTGCATTAGGAGTGTGAGGAGATTACTCTAGCAAATTTCTGCCGGTACTGCATGCTGGGTGCACCACCGTCTGGTATGGAGGGGCCACTACACAGGATCGGAACACGCGGAGCAGCTTTTTTCTTTCCGCCATTAGAATTCTGAACGGACAATGAACCTATGAACATGACTTCACTATTACTGCTCTCTTTCTGCACTAATTATTTCATATATATCTTATCATAATTTATCGTATACATTACATATTGTACTGTACTGCTGCAAAAAGCTACACCTTCAAGCAAGTTTATCACCAAACTCTGGACCTGGGAGTTAGAGACTCCCTCTGCAACTCGATCCTTGACTTCCTGACTGTTCGACTGCGATCAGTAACGATAGACAGCAACACCTCCACCATGATTATTCTAAACGCTGGAGTCTCGCAAGGTTTCATTTTCTGCCCTCTACTGTTCGCACACGCATGTTTATCTGGACAGGTCACTGCATTGGGCTGCGTCACAACCATTGTTAAGGGCGGGAGGGAGTTGAGAGGTTAGTAACATTGTATTATGTCAACAACCTTTCTCTCAATGTCAACAAAAGAGCTGGTCATTTGTTGACTTCAGGAAGGGGAACAGTGCGCATTCAAAACACAAAAATACAACTGCAGATGCTGTGGATCAAAGAATACCTACACAACGCTGGAAGAACTCAGCAGGTCAGGCAGCATCCGTGAGAAAAGAGTAGTCAACGTTTTGGGCCGAGACCCTTCATGCGCATTCTGCCGTCTACATCAACTGAGTTCCTCAGAGTGAACATCTTCCAATGATGCAGACACCACAACCAAAAAAAAACATTTCGACCCGAAACGTTGACTGCTCCTTTCAACGGATGCTGCCCGACCTGCTGAGTTCATCCAGCTTTTTTGTACGTCTTGATTTGACCACAGCATCTGCAGTGCACTTTGTGTTTAGAGTTGTGGATATAGGTCAGCACATCACTGAACCAGCCTCTCCTCCATGGACTTTGTCCTTAGAGCTGATTGTGGACTTCAGCAAGGGTAAGACGAAGGAACACATACCAATCCTCATGGAGGGATCAGAAGTAGAGTGAATGAGCAGCTTCAAGTTCCTGGGTGTCAAGATCTCTGAGGATCTAATCTGGTCTCAACATATGGTTATAAAGAAGGCAAGACAGCGGCTAATCTAATCTAATCTGGTCTCAACATATGGTTATAAAGAAGGCAAGACAGCGGCTATACTGCTAGGAGTTTGAAGAGTCTTGGCATGTCAACAAATACACTCAAAAACGTCTCTAGTTGTACCCTGGAGAGCATTCTGACAGGCTACATCACTATCTGGTTTGGAGGGGTTATTGCACAGGATCACAAGAAGCTGCAGAAGGTTGTAAATTTAGTCGGCTCCATCTTGGGTACTAGCCTACAAAGTACCCAGGACATCATTAGGGAGCAGTGTCTCAGAAAGGCAGCATTCATTATTAAGGACCTCCAGCATCCAGAGCATGCCCTTTTCTCACTGTTACCATCAGGTAGGAGGTACAGAAGCCTGAAGACACACACACAGCGATTCAGGAACAGCTTCTTCCCCTCTGCCATCTGATTCCTAAATGGACATTGAATCTTTGGACATTACCTCATTTTTAATATACAGTAGTTCTGTTTTTGCATTTTGTTTTTTAATCTATTCAATATACGTAATTGATTTGTGTATTTATTATTATTTTTATTTCTCTCTGCCAGATCATGTATTGCATTGAACTGCTGCTGCTCAGTTAACAAAGTTTACATCACATGCTGGTGATAATAAACCTGATTCTGATTCTTATTGCCTCAGTAAAGCAGCCAACATCATCAAAGGCCCCACCCACCCCAAACATTCTCTTCCCCCCCCCCCCCATCATCCAGAAGGTACAAAAGCCTGAACGGACATACCACCAGGCTCAAGGACAGCTTCTACGCCACTGTTATAAGACCATTGGGTTTCCTAGTACAATAGAATGGACTTTTGTCCTTCAAATCTACTTCATTGTGAGCTTGCACCTTATTATTTACACTGCACTTTCTCTGTACACTTTATTCTGCATTTTGTTATTGAGGGACAAGCATCTTTAAATTCCTCTGTGTTATCATTTCAGAGGACCAGTCCTGGGCCCAGCACAAAAGTGCCATTACGAAGAAAGCACGTCAGTACCTCTATTTCCTTAGAAGTTTGCGAAGATGTGGCATGGCATCAAAAACTTTGACAAAATTCTATAGATATGTGGTGGAGCATATATTGGCTGCATCACAGCTTGCTATGGAAATACCAATGCCCTTGAATGGAAAACCCTACAAAAATTAGTGGATATGACCAGTTCACGACGAGTAAAGCCCTTCCCACCACTGAGCATTGTAGGAACGCAACATCTAATATCAGGGACCCCCACCACCCAGGTCATGGTCTCTTCTCACTGCTGCCATCAGGAAGAAAGTACAGCTACCTCAAGACTCAAACCACCAGCTTCAGCAAGTTACTACCCCTCAGCCATCAGGCTCTTGAACCAGAGGGTTACTGAACTGTTCCCACAACCTGTGGACTTTCAAGGACTCTTCATCTCATGTACTTGATGTTTATTGCTTGTCTGCTCATTTGTCTATTAATTGATCTATTATTGTTTTTAAAAATTTATGCAGTGTGTTGTCTTTTGAACACTGGTTGTCTACCATATTGGGTGCACTGCATTGGCTCTATTATGGTTACTGGATTTATTGAGTATGCCTGCAAGGAAATGAATTTCAGGGTTGTGTATGGTAACACATACTTTGATAATAAATTTACTCAGAACTTTGAAAATTTTATCTTATGCTATCTCAACTCACTGTATCTAGGTACCTGTGACAAATATAAACTAATTCAAGTTCTAATTCATTTTCCATTTTGTTTCAGGCTTTCAGCAACTGCCAAGGTTTCCCTTTCTCTTTCACTTTCTGGCTTCTATTAATAAAGTATCTTGTATGACTTTTTACATTACCGTATCTACCTGTCATTTACCTTTAAGGCTCTGTAGATGTGCTCGTTCACACCACTTGGTATCCTGCCATTTAGTATATATTCTCTCACCTTCTACACTTAAGAATTTCCTGGATTAAATTTGTCAATTATTTTTGCTGCACTGACCAGACCACCACCATCTCCCTGGAATCTAAGCTTTTTTTTCCTGTTAATTATACAGCTAATTTTTGTATTACCTGCAGACTTCTTTATATTTCCCTTTACATTTTCTAAGTAACTAATGAATAGAACAATGTAAGTGACCAAGTACCAGCACTCTGGTCAACAGTCTCTGTTTATCAATTCTGTCACTATTTTGGATGCTGTTTGCCATTCTTTCTTGGACAGGAGGCAGCAAATGAGAATAAAAGAATCCTTTTCTGGTTAGCTGCCAATGACTAGTGGTGTTTCGCAGGGGGTCGGTGTTGGGACTTTTTTTATGCTGTATATAAATGATTTAGTTGACGGAATAGATGGCTTTGGTGCCAAGTTTGCAGATGATACAAAGAAGGTGCCAGGGATAGTTCATGTTGAGCAAACAGGAAGGCTGCAGAAGGATTTAGACAGATTAGGAGAGTGGGTAAGAGTGTGGTAAGAAATACAATGTTGGAAAATGCATGGTTATGTACTTTGGTAGAATAAATAAATGTGCAGACTATTTTCTAAGTAGGGAGAAAATCCAAAAATCTAAGATGCAAAGGGACTTGGGAGTCCTTGTGCAGAACATCCTAAAGGTTAACTTGAGTTGGTGGTGGGGAAGGCAAATGAAATGGTAGCATTAATTTCAAGAAGTCTAGAATACAAGAGTAGGTTTGTAATGTGAGTAATGTGAACAGTTTTGGGCTCCTCATCTAAGAAGAGATGTGCTGGTATTGGACAGGGTTCAGAGGAGGTTCACAAGAATGATTCTGGGAATGAAAGGATTATCATACAAGGAACATTTGATAGCTCTGGGTCTGTACTCGCTGAAATTTAGGATGAGGGGGGATCTCATTGAAACCTTTTGAATGATGAAATGCCTAGACAGAGTCGATGTGGAAAGGATGTTTCCCATGGTGGGGGAGGGAGTCTAGGACAAGAGGGCACAGGCTCATTGTAGAGGGGCATCCATTTAAAACAAAGAAGAGGAGACAATTCTTTAGGCAAAGGGTGGTGAATTTGCGGAATTTATTACCACAGGCAGCTGTGAACGCCAGGTTAATGGGGGTATTTAAGGCAGAGCTTGATCGGTTCTTGATTGGACACGGCACCAAAAGTTATGGGGAGAAGGCCGGGGAGTAGGCCGAGGAGGGGAAAAAAGTATCAGCCATGATTGAATGGTGGAGCAGACTTGATGAGCTAAATGGCCTAATTCTGCTCCTATGTCTTATTGTTCTCATGGGTTTTACTACTTCCACTCGCTTTTACAGGGGACCTTATCAAAAGCCTTGCTAAAATTCCTGTAGACCACATCAAATACACTGCTATCACTGATCTTTTTTGTTACCTCTTCAAATAATTCAATCAAATTAGTCAGACACAATCATCTCTTTAATCCAAGTTGACTGTACTTTATTTAAGCCTTTTAAAATAGAGGTTTAGATGAAATATCAGTACTGATTCTAGTAATTTGCCAGACAATGACATTCAACTGCCAGCACTTCTTTTATTCAGTCTTATTGTTTATTATATTCTGAGTTTTTTTTTGCCTGATATTTCTTCTTTTTTTGTACGAGGGAGTGTATTTGGGGTGTATTTTCATGAAGTTCACTTGCCAGTATTTTTAATTTCCTCTCTTTATTTCCCTTTATTCTCCTCCAGTTTCATTCCTATACATTCTATATTCTTCAAGGATTCTGGTGTATTAATCTTCTGGTATTTGACACAAACCTTTTTGCTTTACTCTGACCTCAATGTATCTGCATCCAGATTTTGGAACAAGAGAACCTGGGTTCAAATCCAGCCAGCTTCTTGCATGCTTTCCATCTGTGCTGGGTTGAGGATTGAGCTAGCAACTTGGCCTCATAAAACACACAAATGCAAGAGAAGTGGTATGGTTGCTGCCCGATGTGTCAAACATGATGTAGCGAGGAACTCTCAATGCACTCTGAATTGTTCTGTTCTATATTCTAATATTTGGTCTATCTATACATCATTAACAAATTAACAGACATACCTTCCACAGGAGGCTCCACTTAACCTCTGTCTCAGGAGTCATTTCTCAGTGAAGCAGTTATCAATGAAGAAATTCATTCTCATCTTCACTGCACCAGTGATTGAGGAAATAGGTTTGAAGATCGGACACAGAACTCATAGTCTATCAAGCAGCAGTGATGCCTGCTTGAGACTCTGGTCCACCTACAGTAGGCATCTGAAGGCATTGGAAAAATACTTACAACGCTACCTTCTCCAAATTGAACAGATGGACAAACAAACTAATATCTGTCTTTTCTCCCAAGCCCAGGCATCAAGACCTTGCTAATATGGTTGACTCCAAATTCCTGAAACAAATACACTGTTTCAGGAAGAGAATACCAGGTAGAAAGAGGAAACGATTAAACAATGTGCTTAAAATCTCTTTTAAAAAAAAAATTAATCTCCCCACCAACTTGACCCACAATGCTAGTCAGTGGCGGCCAGGATGGCAAAGGAAATCTAGAGTTGGGTGAATCAGAAGTCCAACGTAAAGGGCATGAGGAACAGATCACTTCCCAAATCAGTCATCCACCTATTCTAGCACACTCTACTCCATGTGTAGAAGAGTTTGTCATTTCTCCAGTGTTCTCATCAGTCACTTAAAATCCCATATGGAAGACCAACTTCAATCCCAGTTGAATATTCAGGAAAATGAACCTCCTGACTATCCTTTTTGTACAAAATTCCTCCCTCCCACCACTCTCAGTAACTCACACTGCACGGAGTACAAGGCAGGAGTAAGGGGATCAGGGAGGCAGGAGAGAAGTGTACCAGTGGAGGTGAGGTAAGAGACAGCAGCATCATGCAAAGGGGACTGAGGATAAGGGAGAACCATGGGGGAGAGAGAGAGGATGACAATGAGCAGTGATGCAGGAAGGGGTGCTGGTGAGCAGGGAAGAGGCACAGTCTAAGACCAACACTGGGAAGAGGGTTGACATAGCAGCATAAGATTGAGCAGGAGTTCATCCATTAATTTTATTCAATGCGAGGTTAGTGACTTAATTCTGCTGTTTCTTTTATTGCTGAATCACAGAGAGTGAGAATTCATCCTTTCATCTACTGAGGCCATCTCTCCTACCCTGGTTGCAGAAGTCAATAGCCCTAACCTGAAGCTACTTCTGGGAGTCAATGCCAATTTCTACAGCTCTGCTCCACTCTGGAGGAAGGATTTTCACACTCCTGGGCCAAAAATGTTGGATTTTTGTTTAACTAAATAAAAGTTGTACAAGTGACGTGCATTTATTTAACAATCCAATAACTCTTTCAAGCAATGAGAAATCAAACAACAAAAAAATCACATATATATGTATTTTTTAAAGTAATGCTGAATTATATATAGTTGTCTTGATTTGTTGACGTGGGGAAGTTTTGAACCACAGCCCCATCCCTACTAGTAAGATGAAGCAGTTTATTCTGCATGTATGGCTGTCTACAGCAGAGTACAAGCACTTCCCCTCAGTACCCGCCACCCTGCACGGTCTGTATGCAGTACCCTCAGATCTCTGAAGGCAAGAAGGAAACAGAAATCCCAAGATTACTCATAGTCAATGCATCTGTAGGCTGGCACCAATCAATCTCACTGTGCTGTTTGGTACAGTCACAGAAAGTGCTGAGACGTCTCGGGGGAATCTCATTGGACCAGCATTCACTCCCTCCAAAGTATCCAGGATACCTGTTGGATTAAAATAAAGTGTTTTACAACTGCCCGTTCTTTCAGATCTTCAGCTGCCTTCTAAAACTGAAAGCTGGTGACACCTCATCAATTCAACCCAGTTAAAGAATTCCTTAAAGCTTATATAGAATAAGACACAGCACCAGAATGAGGAAGAAAAGCAATCTACTGGTGGATCTGTGGTAAATGCACCTTGTAGCAATGAGTCAGTATGTGGCAGCAAGCCAGCTTTGATCACCGGACTGCAGTGGACCAGCTGATCTAATCAAGGCCATGTTATTTTAGCTGTATTATGTAATGAGAAAGAATTGTCTTCCAGTCTTGCAGCTAAGTGGCCTTCAGATGACGATGATGGCCCTCTGTTCGTTGGGGTTGACCATGGATGTTGCATCTTAGCTATCATATGCAAACCAGTACACAAGCCAGGACAATACCTAATAGACAGCAAGCTGTTGCCAATGCAGCAGACTCCACCTCTCCATGCAGCTGATGAACCCAAAGGAATAGCAGAGACCAATACAGTTTGGCACCAGTGGCATTGAAGGAATCGCCAGTTAGCGTTGAAATCAACGCAAGACTGCCTTAGGGACTCCAGCTCCAGATTTTTACTCAGGGTTTATTCCTTGAGTTTTTAAGGAATTGTGATTAAAACTTAATGGATTCTGAAAGATTCCAATTTATTCACCTTCAATGAGCCTGAGAGTATAAATCTCATCCTTAAACAGCCTTCTTCTGCTGAAAAATGTCTGTTTCCCAACTGAGAATTCCGAGTCTGCCTGTGCAGCTGGGAATAAATGAGCAACACCCTGAAGAATGCTACCCTATCAGCCAAGTTGAGATCAGAAGCCTTTTATCAACAGCCACTAAGCATGCACCACTTCAGTACCTTCCACAATCCGGTGATATGCAAAGTGCAGGTAAAGCAGGAAAACCATGTGCAGAACAGCGAGCACCCCACAAACAGTGAGCCGCTGAGTTTGTCCAACTGTGCGGGAGAGCATCACAGCCACCTGTGAAAACAGAAGGGATTCAGAGCACAGAACAGATAACTCGAAGCAAGCTGTATCTTACACTCACAAGTCTCCAAACCTGTGCCTCACCACAAGAGATAGATTAAATTCTTACACAGATAAATTAAACTATAGCTCCCTGTTACTCAGAGGGTAAATGGCACCATAGTTTTCAGGTTACATTCCCAATATGAACAAGCCTCCTCAAACTTTCAGCAAATGATTCGTCATCCCTCCCTCACCCATTTGTGTTACTCAAGACAGATTATACAAAAAGAGGTCTTCTGACTCACAGATCTGCACCAAATTTTATATACAACACTCAACATTCTTCACCTAACTCTACCTTAACACTGCCCCATTCTTTTTGTGCTCTTCCAATTTCCCCAGAAATACTTCTATTTCCCCAGAAATAGGCTTGGTTTTCTATCTATTCTCTGATTACGCAGTGTCTTCCTGAATTACTTGTGACAAAACTGTATTTAGAGACTCTAAATCTTCTTTCTCCCTCATGAGATGGAGTGGAATATGTTTTGTAAATCTGTGCTGTCAAACTATTCTTAACTAGCAGAGGAAAGAGGCTGTTGATCCATACAGGTATTACTTCTCAGCTATGGGAACAGTCTTCAACATGTCTTTTATGATCTAAAGCCATGACACACTTCTTTGTAACGTGGCAATCAGCATCGAGAAGCTGGTACTGTTAACAGGAGACTGAAGAATAATGCCTTACCATCCTGAGGGTGGACAGCCCTCCAATGATAAGCCATAACAGGTAGAAAAGAGAATGAAGATGTACGTTGTAGGTGACAATCAATACAATGCAAGGTCCAAACAAACCATAACCCTGTGAACAAGACAGTAGAATCAATATAAAGCATTGGTACAGATATTTAACACAAGTAACAAATTATTAAGCCAACTGGCACATACTTCCTCACTGTCAGTGAGAAATATAGTCTAATGCTGATCATCCAGTTACTTTCTTACTAGCACACCAATATATTAAACTCATCACACCAAGGAATGCCCCGCAGTCCTTGCTCTAAATCCATTACTGCACTACTGCTAATTGAATTTCAGTTGCAGTTATTTACTGTTATATAAAGTACACTCAGTGGCCACTTTTATTAGGTACACCTGCTCATTAATGCAAATATCTCATCAACCAATCACGTGGCAGCAGTCAATGCATAAAAGCATGCAATCATGGTCAACAGGTTCAGCCGTTCAAACCAAACATCAGAATGGGGAAGAAATGTGATCTAAATGACTTTAACTGTGGAATATTTGTTGGTGCCAGACGGTGTGGTTGAGTATCTCACGAACTGCTGATCTCCTGGGATTTTCAACCAGAGTTTACAGAAAATAGTGCAAAAAAAATCCAGAGATCAGCAGTTCTGTGGGCGAAAACACCCTGATGTTGATGAGAGAGGTCAGAGGAGAATAGCCAACATATTCAAGCTCAGGAAGGTGACAGTAACTCAAATAATTACACATTACAATGGTAGTGTGGAGAAGGGTACCACTGTATGTACAACACGTTGAACCATTAAGTGTTGGGGCTACAGCAGCAGAAAACCACAAACATATACTCAATGGCCACTTTATTTGGTACAGGAGGTACCATATATGAAGTTTTAAAGTTTAATTTATTTTATATTGAACTGTATGAAGCTAATTTTTCATAGATTGGATACTTTCAAGATCAACCTGATCTCAGTAATTCATTACTCAGAAATTGAAACTCCCCCTACTGGGTTAAATAAAGTGCACAAAAGTCTATTTGCATCCAAGTGGGTAAAGATGGTGCCTTGGCAGTACACATCAGCACAGTGACTGGGTAAGTTTAATTTACAGCTTTAGACTGTTGGGTGAGCTCAACAGGGAAACTGTATAACCTGGATGACCCTTAGAGGGGAGAATTTTAAAGTTGCTTAATGGTATTTTTTTTGCTAGGAGGTACAATACATAGGTAAAAATATGACTGTGGTGTCAGTGCTCAGGAGAACGATTACTGAATGGGAAAGAAGAATCTTCACAAAATGTTGCCTACTTCACAAAGATAATGATTAGCAAATGTGTTCCAACCCACCCCCACCAAAACAAAGTGGGTGTTGTGTTCTTCCACTTACTATTTACCAAACAAACTTCCCAACCATCTCAGACTCACCACCAGTGACAGCATCTGTACCATCGTGATCTGGGCATTGCACAAATAGCCAAGGAAGTAGACAAATGAGGAGACACCCAGCCAGTAGCCAAAGCAGGTTCCAATTGCAGTGCCCATCAGCGTGCCTTCTCTCTGTGAGAACATATGACAGTGGACCCTCAGCGATACATAACAGCTTAACAACTCTGCTAGGTCATGAGTAATAAGGCTAGGTCATGCCTTATTTTCCCCATTCACTAGCTGTCTAAGCAGTAGCTAGGGTACATTACTGAAGGTGTAAAACTGCTCCCACTGAAATACATTCCAGCCACCAATAAAGCACTTTGTTAGGTTAAATCCTCATTACAAACATCTCCATGTTTTACAGAAAACTACACTGTAATGCTAAGACTTATGAAACTGTAGAGCTAAGACATATTCACATTTAACTGTATTGACTATTACTACTGATTTGCATTTCTTACTCAGAAAATAATATCAGATTTATCAGAGTCAATGCATTTTTCCAGTTTACCCTCTTCTAATGTACTGGATCCAAGACACTTAATGTTTCAGTAGCTTCAATCAATCATAACTACTGCAACAACCAATTCTGAACTCTCCATAGGTATATTCTGAAATGCTTAAATGATGAGACAAAATATATTTAAAGGCCTGAGTAAACCAGACACATGAAGATGGGATACCATTTCATCCTAGTTTCAATCTACAAAAGCCTACGGTGGATTGTCCCTTAGACTCAAAGAAATGCAGTGTGGACACAGGTCCTTCAGCCCAACCACTCCATGCTGATCCTGCCCATCCCTGCAGCTAACCAAGGGCTTCATAAATGATACTACCGTACCTGCCTCAACTACTTCCTTTGGCAGCTCTTTCCAGATATTCATCACCCTCTGCTTAAAAAATGTTGTCCTCCAGGTCCCCTTTTAAATCTCCTCCCTTTCAGCCTAAACCTACGCCTGCTAGATTTAGACTATCCTATCCTGGGGAAACGAATGTTACCGTCCACTTCAGTAAGGTCCCCTTCATTTTCTTATAAAGAATAAGCCTGGCCAACCTCTCCCTATAACTAAGGCCCTCTAATCCTAGCAACAGCCCCATAAATCTTTTCTGCATTCTTTTGAGTTTAGCCCCATGATTCCTATAACAGGTCAAACAAAACTCTACACAGCAGTGTAATTTTCAATGTTTCCAGTTTTCCTTGATTTCGCAGGACTGAAACATTGGTGCTGTTTCTTATTCTACAGGACCTGTTGGCTATTTCTGTTTTAAAGTCAAAGAAATATAGCACAGATACAGAACCATTCAGTGGGTGCAAACTACCAACCGCTAATTTACACCAGCCCTGCACGTACTCTCCACAAGTTCTCATCAATTCCCCCAAGATTCTACCACTCATTGACATACTAGGACCAATTAACCAAAGAACCTGTACGTCTTTAGGACATGGGAAGAAGCAGAGCACCCAGGAGAAGCTCACATGGTCACAGGGTGAGGGGTGAACTCAGGTATCTGGTTGTGGGAGGCAGTGGGTCTACCAGCTGCACTGATGCACTGGCCTTATTTCAGATTTTCAGCTGTCTGTTTTTGGATTTGTTGAACTCTGTCTCTGCAGGACATTTCACTTGTGATCAATTCATGAATCCATTTGGATTATGTTCATCAGTCTACATCTGTTAACTTGGAGTCACAAAGTAATACAGCACAGAAGCATGCCAACCAGGAAGTGAAACTATACTAGACCCATTTCCTTCTGTTTGACCCATATCCCTCTAAAGCTTGACTATCAAGGCATCTGTCCAGTGTCTTTTAAATGTTGTTATTGTACCTGTCTCAACCACTTCCTCTGGCAGCTCATCCCTTATAATATGAAAAGGAATAGGGACAAATGTGTAGTGATGCCTTGGTCGACAAATAAATTACCAAAGAGGTATAGATGGTCATAAAGCACATTAAGGTGGATAAATCTTGTCTGACCAAGGGCATCCTTGGAGTCATGTGAAGTTAGTGAAGAAATTGCAGGGCCCTTGCAGAGATGTTTGTTTTGCCTTTGGCCACGGGTGAAATTCTGGAAGACTGGAAGATGGCTAATGTTAAACTATTATTTAAGAAGGACAGCAAAAATAAGCCAGGGAACCAGTGACTCTGACATCATTGACGGTTAAGTTACTGTTCATGATGAGAGACAGAACCAACCATCATTTGGATGAACAAGATCTGATTAGGAGTAGTGAACACAACTTTGAGAGTGGGAAATCATGTCTGACAAATCTGTTAGAACTTATTTGAAGAAACCAAGAAGAAAAGTGAGGGCAGGGCAGTGGACAGAGGCTGGTCTGGAAGGTCGAATGCATGGGATACAGGGAGAGTCAGCTAACTACATTCATCATTGGCACGAGGCTAGGAAGCACAGGGTGATGCAGGAAGGCTGTTTCTCAAGTCTGGAGGCCAGTGACTAATGGTGTGCCACAGGAGACTTTCATACACTGGACATGAATAGAGAAGGCATAGCTAGTAAGTGTACAGATGGTATTAAAATAGAATGTATTGTAGACAGAGAAGAAAGTTATCAAAACTTTTAGAAAGATCTTAATCACTGAGGTAAGTGGGCTGCGGATTGACAAATGCCATTCAACCAGATTAGTGTGAGATACTGCATTTTGGGAAGGCAAACCAAGATAGGACTTTTACAGTGAATGGTAGGGCCTTGAGAGTGTTGTACCCCTGGGTCTCTCTGCTCCATAAGTATATAGTTTGTTGAAAGTGGTGTCACAGGTAGACGGATTGGTGAAGAAGGCCTTTGGCACATAGGCCTTCATTATGTTTGAGCATTATGTTGCAGTTGCACAAGATGTTTGTGAGACTGCATTTGGAGTATTGTGTGCAGTTTGGTCACCCTGTTATAGGAAGGATGTGATTAAACTGTAAAGTGTGTATAAGAAGGGGCTGAGTTAAAGGGAGAGGTTGGGTAGGCTAGCACTTTATTCTTTAGAATGTAGGAGACTTAGGGATGACCTTATAGGCCTGAGGGGCAACTCTTCTTCACGCAGTGGGTGGAGTCATAAGTGGCAAGAACAAAACTTGCCCATCGTTGAATGATCCCTGTTTATTGCATAGTACTTTTCTGAAAACATTGATTATTACTTATGTATAGTACACTGGGACCATCTGCCAATCCATAATTGTCCTTAAACAGTGACACAATTCACACAATCAAGTTGACACTTACGATTACTGTTCCAGACGTCTTCATTCCATGCAAAAGAATGGCCACCAGAGTGAAAACCAACATTAAAGGGCCATACAACTCGCCTGCAACTTTCTAGGAGAGAAAGACACAATAAATGCCATTCTTTAAATCCCTCGTAGAACATTTCTCCCAAACACTGGCATTAAACAAACTAAAAGCCAAGGTATTTGGTTCTGTAGTATCAGGAAGAGGCTAGTCAGCCCTTTTGACCCATTATCCTATTCAATCTGTTCTTTAAATCTATCAAACTACCCTAAAGTTCCTTGCAAGTAAAAGAAAACCTAGCAGCCTTAGTTTCAAAATTTCAGTTGATCCTCACCCCTCGTCCCAGTTTCTGGGAGGCCACGGAAACCAGATTTCCAAAGTGATCATCTCCTCTCCTCCTTCTGCTCACCACATTAGATAAATGTATGTCTAATAAAATCACTTTGGTTAGCTTATATTCAAAATAGTTACAGTAGGTACAATGTTAATAGGCTGTCTGCAGGTAATAGTCCCCAACAGGTAAGGATGAGTGGCTGGTAGGTTACAAATAGAAATTGAATTAAGCAGACCTGAGGGAAAGTGATCATCCGGACTGGAATTAGAGACTCCACCAATCTGGAATTGTAAACAAAGTAGAACGTGAGTGAGTCTAGACTTAAATGAGTCCAAATGGTACAGAATCAGACCAAAAATTAGGTAGTGTTGTAATTGGAGCAAAAACAAAACAGAAAAACCAAACTGCTGGAGTAACTCAGTATGTCAAGAAGTTTATGTGGGCGCAGAGGGACGTGACTGTGCTGCTTGAGTTCTGTTCTCAAGCAAAATATTAGCTCTATAGCTGCTGCCTGACCTTCTGACCTGTTGCCTCTTTTCAACATTTTCTATTTATTGCAGGACTCATTAAACTTGAAACAGATAAACTCTGAAATCTTACATCAGCGCTCAAGGTACTGAACGTGGTTTAAATATTTCTAAAAGGCATGAACTATCTTGAGCAACAAGAAAATTACAGAAAATAATTAATAGGAAAGTGATCACAAAAACATGTTATACCTTTTGTTTTCCATAATACAAAGACTTGATCCATAAAAGAGGGTCGAAAAAAAAAGTTAGATATAATAGGGCTTGATAAGATAAACTTATTCAAGCCAAAAAATTTACGAAATTGAAACCATATTCGCAATGTATATTTAACTATGGGATTAGTTATTTGTTTATTCAATTTAGATAAAGAAAAAGGAAGTGAAGATCCTAAAATTGGAAAGAGTGAAAAGTCTTGTACAGATTTACATTCCAAATTTACCCATTGTGGGCAAGACGCCATAATCGATTCTTGTGTCCAAAATATTAAATATCGAATATTGACTGCACAGTAGTAAAATCTCAGGTTGGCAAAGCCAAAGGTACAACATGTTTTCCTGATCTATTTTTAGATAATAGTTTTATGTCCTTTGAACAGCTATCTAATAAATATAATTTACCTAAAACTTATTTTTTTTTAGATATTTGCAAGTTAGAAATTTCTTGAATAATATGTTAGTCTTTTCTGAAATTATGTCCAATGGACATTACGGAAATTTTTTTTTAGCTCTGAATCCTTGCCAGAAGGGTTTAGTAGCCACCATTTATGATATGATCATGAAAATACAGCCAGAAGTATCAGAAAAAATTAAGAAGGAATGGGAAAAAGAACTTAATTGTCTTATACCCACTGAGCACTGAGCGAAAATTTTACAATTAGTCAATTCCTCTTCTATTTGTGCTAAACATGCCCTAATACAATTTAAGGTTGTACATAGGGCTCACATGTCCAAGGATAAACTTGCTCGATTTTACTCTCATGTTAATCCAATCTGTGACAGATGTCATTTCTGAAGTAGCTTCTTTGACCACATGTTTTGGTCTTGCCTCTGCTTGCAAAATTATTGGAAAGATATTTTCGGTATTATTTCAACAGTTCTGAATATCAAATTGCAACCGCATCCTATTACTGCAATTTTCAGTTTACCAATGGTGGATAATAGTTGTTTATCCCCCTCAGCTCAACAGATGATTGCATTTGTACATTAATGGCTAGAAGATCTATCCTATTGAACTGGAAAGAAATTAATCCTCTAACTATATTTCTGTGGTTTACTCAAACTATCTCTTGTTTGAGCTTAGAAAAAATTAGAAGTGTTGTCTTTGATTCTTCAGTTAAATTTGAAGAAACTTGGAGACCACTTATACAACATTTTCGTATTAGTTAAACTGACTTTTCCTAAACCCTGCTTCTACTATCCTTAATTATTTGGATGGAGGTGCAGAGTTATTGATGCTACTGTGTATATTTGACATAATGCAATGGCCCATGTTGGTTAGTTTTTTTTTCTGGAGGTTTTTTTTTCTTATTTACTCCTTTTTTTGTAATCACTATGAGGTTGGGAGGTTATTATATATGGACCATCATCTATATGAATGTATACTTAACCTATTAACTATGTACTTTCAAACTCCCTGTATTCATGTTTCATTTATGTTTGTTTAAAATTAATGAAAAGATTTAAAAAGAAAAAGAGAAGTGATATTTAAACCATTAACAAGAGTAATATATACAGTTGTACAAACTTCACAGAGGTTATGCAATTATGACCAACATAAAATTGCACTTAGAAATAAATCTAGTTCAATTGAGTATTTGCATTAAATGGTACAGGCACAAATCAAATGCATGTTATTTAGGGCAGAGAAGGGAAACTTTAAGAAAACAGGAAAATCAGTACATTGTTGGGATTAGTTTTAAAAGGTGCATGTACTCTGAAGAATGGATGGAGATGCTGTAATAGAAGTGGGACAAAGAATATGGCAATAACTCAGGTCTACAGAACCTTAACTACAGATAATATGGAGGATAAGTAACTTAATTTAGGGTGAATGACCTGTTTCTGTATTTTTTAAAAATATAATTTTGAACCACATATCCATGACATGACTGACAATTATTCCAGAATTTAATGGCTCCACTTTGTCCCTCTTGGAAGCATTATGGGTATTTATGGTGGAACGGATGAGGATATCAAAGTCAGGATCAACAAGACCAGAGTTGTATTCAACATCTTGAAGAAAGTGTGGACATCCAGAATCATATCAAGGAAAACCAAAACAGAATCTTTAACTCAAATCTTAAAACAGTGCTTCCGTATGGGTTTGAAAACTGGAGAACAACAAAGACACGACAAAAACTACAGGCTTTCATCAACCAGTGCCTGAGAAGGGTCCTAAACATCAGAACGATTGACAAAGTAACCAACCAGAAACTATGGGAAAACACCAACCATGAATCTACTTAGAGTTCAAAACATGGAAACAGAAATGGAGGTGGTTTGGCCACACTTTGAGGAAGCAACTATCATCACCAGGCAAGCACTAAAATGGAAGAGGAAAGACGGACATCCAAAGAACACATGGAGGAGAGATGTCAATGCCAAAATTGGATGATGGAGACACTCCCAGTGCACCTACAAGAAACTGGCTCAGAACAAAGGACAATGGAGACAGGAGGTCATTGACAACCTGTGCTCCACTGGAGCCAAGAGCCCAAGAAGAAGACTGTTGTTTGTGGCTGCACAGGTGCCAGAGTTTGTATCTTAATGCTGCTGCTTAATACCTATGTCTCTGACTTTGTTAGTTTTTGCTTATATACCTTAATGTAACCTTGGTATCAAATTCTATTTGCTAACACTCTTATTAAGTGCTTTGCTACAACTGGGGTGTCAGCCAGACAACTATCATCATTTATAGAGCTTTATCCGTCAATAGAAAAACAGAGCTAAAACATTTAAATTAAAGCTCACCTACCTGTTCCTCACTTGGATGGGCTCAACATCAAAGTATGGTCTGAGTATATCAATATTACCGTATAGATTGAATGCCTTTGATGCCTGAATCTTGCTTGCTTGCCACACCTAAAACAGATAATCCAAACTTAGCTTGGCAAATTATTGAGCTGATGCCCTCTAAAGTAACGGAACACTCCCCAACAATTACGTGGCTGAGAAGGCAATGCAGTTCAGCACAGAGCATTGCAGTGGTACTTAAACACACACAAAATAGTGGAGGAACTCAGCAAGTCAGGCAGCATCTACAGAAGGAAATAGTCAGTGTTTTGCGCCTTTGTGCAAATGAAGGGACTTGGCCTGAAACATCAACTGTTTATTCCACTCTATTAATGCTACTGGCTTTGCTGAGTTTCTCCAATATTTTCTGGGTGTTGCTTAAGATTTCCAGCATTTGTAGAATCTCCTGTGTCTAGTGTTACTTAAACCTACCAGATTTAATATGGGACAGGTTATATGCAGAACTTACTTTGGCAACAGTAAGATTTCAAGACCACTTATGGCAAAGACACGAGTAAGTATTTTTGCAGTAGAGGGACTGAGATAGAGATTAGCGTTGTTTTTTCATTTTTAGTTACAATTTACTGTGGATATTTTGAGTTGTTTCTTTTTAACACTGGAATATAACACAGGAATAACTTCTGTAATTTGTCTACACCACTATTACAAATGAAACAGTGGCCCAAAGAGTGACCCATAATCAGAAAAGGGGGAGCAATCAACACAAAACTTTAGCTTGGCATTGGATACAGTGCAATACAGTACCTGGGACATCTAGGCTACACAGTGGGATCAAGATGACTGCTAGAAGAACAGAAGGCTGCTAGTGCTTGAGTAATTTATGTCACTAAGTGGTACAACAAATGAATACACACTATCGTAGACACTCCTGATGTTGGAAGGTTGACAAATATTGCATGGGTTTAAAAAAAATCACAGTACTTGATGCAAGAATCTGGTTTGTAATGGAGCTGACACTGACTGTGATTTTCAAGGTCAATCAGATTCACTGGTTAGGGATACATTCAAATACCCCTCCTGACCCACAATTTTTCTCACACTCTCATGGTGAAAGATGACTTTAAGCAAGAGAAATTTCATTGCAAAGTGCTTCACCTTGAAAGAAAATATCAGACCCAACACAAGACAAACCTGGCTCCACACCTGATCTGCTACTTCTCTGCCCAGCTGTCCTTTCAATCCCTTCATACCAAGGAATGCAGCATCCTCCTGCTCTGTGGTCACAGGTTCCTCACCCACATCATCTTCGTCCTTCATTTGCTGGTGCATCTCTCCCATATCCTCAAAACTGGAGCCAGACGTGTCATCCATGTTCTCCATGTCAATCACTGCTGAGCTGCTGCCCTAAATATTGGCAGAATTTTAGAACATTACCAGAAAAATATACAGATTATTTAAACATAACATTCTTAGACCTGAAGCTACACTAGTGAATAGTAGTCATGAAAGAGGGTATTTATTGGAGCTGTTCCACAGAAGAGATTTCAGCTTCAAGGTTAGACTAGGCAAGCTGGTATTGTTCTCCTTGGAGCAAAAGAAGGTTGAGATGAGTTGTTGAGGTGTACCAGATCAATATTGGTTTAGACAGGTTTACATTGAGAGAAACTATTGCTGTAAGCAAATGGTTAAAGGAATCATATGAGTGGTTTAACATGTGGAAGATAGAGGAAAGTACCTGGGACATCTAGGCTACACAGTGGGATCTAGGCTAACAGAAAGTAACTGCTCCTTGTCTATAATGGTGGTGGAAAAAGAATCAATAAGGGCCTTTAGAAAGGAATTCAATATGCACTTCAGTGTCGCCAGAACACCCTTGCACTCAATATCACTAAGACCAAGGAATTGATTCAAGGGAGAATACACAACAGTCCTCACTGAGAGATCAGCAGCGGGAAGGGTGGGGAGTTTCAAGTTCCTGGGTGTCAACATCTTTGAAGATATACTCTGAGATCAACAAATTGATAGAATTATGAAACATGTTAGAGACTTACTTCATTAGGAGTTTGAGGAAATTTAGTATATCACCAAAGACCAGCATATTTCTACAGATGTATCATAGAGAGCATTCTGACTTCTGGTATGGAGGGGCCACTGCACAAGATTGGAAAAGTCTGTAGGCGGTTATAAACTCAGGTTGCTCCATCACGGGCACTTCCTCCTCACCATCCAGGACATCTTTAAAAGGTGATGCCTCAAGAAAGCAGCACCCATCATGGAGGACCCTCACTATCCAGGACTTGCCCTCTACTCCTTACTATTAATGAGGTGGATCAGAAGCCTGAAGATGCATAATCAACGTTTTAGAAACAGCTCTTCCCCTCTACCAAACAATCTTTGAATGATCCATGAATACTATTTCGCTATTTTGTTCTCTTGTTGCATTATATATTTATACAATACATTATTATAATTTATAGTAATTTTTATGCATTGCACTGTACTGCCACAAAACAACACATTTCACGACATATGTCTGTGATTATAAATTTGATTCTGAGTTACTTAAGAAAGGAGTGAGACAGAAAACCAGCAACTATATGGCATTATAGGAATTATATAGGCATTATATGACATTATCTTTCATTAGGAAAATACTGCACTCTCTGAGGAGGGAGAGAAGCAAAAGACAGGAAACTATAGGCCTGACTTCAGTGGTGGCAAGATGTTGGAGTCCATTATTAATGTTGATGTTTCGGGAACACAGCATGGTTTCCTTAAGGTAAAATGTTGTCAGACAAATCTGCAGGAATTCTTTGAGGAAATAACAGGCAGAATAGACAAAGGAGAGTCAGTGGATATTGTTTAATTAGATTTTCAGAAGGCCTTTAAACAAGGTGCTGCACGTGGATTACTAAGCAAAATAAGAGCCCATGGTACTACAGGAAAGATACAAGCTTGGACAAAAGATTGGCTGACTGGCAGAATACAAAGTGTGGAAATGAAAGGGGTCTTTTCTGATTGGTGGCCAGTGACTAGTGGTGTTTTGCAAGGCTTGATGTCGGGTCCACTAATTTTCTTGTTATAAGTTAATCGTCTGGATGATGGAATTGATTGCTTGAGGCTGAGTTTGTGGATGATACACAGATAAGTGGAAAGGCAGATAGTGTTGAGAAAGCAGGGAGTTTGCAAAAGGACTTGGACAGTTTAGGAGAATGGACAGAGAAGTGACAGGTGGAATAGTGTAGGGAAGTGTACGGTTATGCACTTTGTAGAAGGAATAAAGTTGTACGCTATTTTCTAAATGGGGAACAAATTCATGAAATTGGAGGTTAAAAAGGACTTCAGACAAGCAGGATTCTCTAAAGGCGAGCTTGCAGGTTGAGTCAGTGGTAAGGAAGGCAAATACAATGTTAGCATTCATTTTGAGAAGACTAGAATACAAGAGCAACGATGTAATGCTGAGGCTTTATAAAGCATTGTTCAGACCACGTGGAATATTGAGGGCAATTTTGGGCCAATATCTAACAAAGGATGTGCCAGTATTGGAAAAGGTCCAGAGGATGCTTACAAGAATGATCCTGGGAATGAAAGATTTGACACATAAGGAGCCATTAATGGTTCTGGGCCTGTAATCGCTGGAATTTAGAAGAATGAGAGGGGAAATCTCATTGAAACCTATGGGATATTGAAAAGCCAAGACAGAGTGAGTGCAGCGAGGATGTTTCCAGTTGTAGGGAAGTCTAGGACCAGAGTGCACAGCTTCGGAATACAAAGGCATCCCTTTGGAACAGAGATGAGGAGGAATTTCTATAGCCAGAGGGTAGTGAATCTATGGAATACATTGCCACAGATAGCTGTGGAGGCCAAGTGATTAGGCATATTTAAAGCAGAAGTTGCTAGGTTCTTGATGAGAGTGTCAAAGGCATTGGAGAGAAGGCAGGCAAATGGAGTTGAGAGGGAAAATAAATCAGCCATGATCAAATAGTGCAGCAGAATGGCCTAATTCTGCTCCAATGCTTAATGGAATCCTTTAGAAAGCTAACAGTAGGCTACTTAGAAAAATAACAGTGTTTGATAAATTTAAGTAAATAAACAAACAGGGTGAGTAAAGGGGAAATCAACAAACACTGCAATATGTTGCTTTCCAGAAGGTATTCGATAAAAGCACACGGGCCTGGGGATAATATTCAGTGGTTTCCAGTTAATTAGTACATTTTGGGCCAATTAAGTGGCTGCCCCCATTTGCTGAAGTTTCATAGAAATACTTAAAAAGTACAAAAAAACTGAATAACAAATTATGTACTTCAAAGAAATATAGAACAAATTAAAACACAACCAATAGTACAATACGACAAAACTATGTTAGTTCCTAAACGTTATCAACAAAGGAATTTCCACAATGCACAAAATAAGCACAGATAATACAATGTGATAATTGCCTCCGAAAACTTCATTTTCATTTTAGATGATTGTTGATACCTTCAAATTCTTTGCAGTTCCTAATTTGTTGAAGTAGTGAAATAATTTCATTTTTACTCCCAGCTGTTTCTGGCATCTCTAAGACTGAATGCTTGAAACTGCAGTGAGCAAAGGGGAAGCTTAGTAGTGACCTGGGTTCAATTCCCGCTGCTGCCTGTAAAGAGTTTGTATGTTCTCCCCATGACTGCTTAGGTTTCCTCTGGGTGCCCTGGTATCCTCCTACAGCCCAAAGACATACTGGTTGGTAGGTTAGTTGGTTATTGTAAATTGTTCCCCGATTAGGCTTGGAATAAATTGCTGGGTGGCATGGCTCGAAGGGCCTATTTCATGTTGTATCTCAATAAAAATAAATAAAAAGTTTAGAATTGCCTTGTTGCTTATTTCTGACCCGCTATCAGTAACAAAAAATCACTGCTTTTTGAACACAAACACACAACTGCTGCCATTTAAAAACTGTTCATTCTAAGGATGGTGTAGCGTCTAAAGGCCACCCAAGTGCTATAAACTGATGCCAGTTGGAACCAGGCTCTTGCTCCAATTAAGTGGCCTAATATCCCACATAAACGAAAGAATCCCAATAATTCTTTCAATTAGTTTTTGCTCTTTATGATTTTCCCCGATTAACCAATAGCCTGATTAACTGGAATCTGCTATAATGAATACTTAGAGATAGTAACTAATAGATAACTAAGAGTCAAGATAAGTGAGTAATTTTTGGTAAAGTGTTTTGTTAGCAGCTTCGGTAATATAAAGAGAGATGGATTAGCAAATTGTGGGGGGGGTATAGGGCCTGCAAAAGAATTATAGCTTACAGCAAGTGATTTGAATATGTAGGCAGATAGAAGACAATGAAGAAAATGCACTTTGGATGGAAGAATGATAAACCTGATAATGATTGAAATGAAGTGAGACTATAAAATGCTGAGGTACAAGAGGACCTGAAAGGTCCTAGAACCTGAAACATTAAAAAATCAGCATGCAGAAACAGAAAGCAGTAAGAAATTGGTCTTTATTGGAAAAGATTATATAGGTTGTAACTACATGGTGCAATGAGGCCTCATCTAAAATACTGCATACAATGCTGATCTTGTGTATTGCACAGAAGCATTGCAGAAAAGGGTGATGTACGAAGAAAGTTTGACCTTTTGTAGTAAGTTGTATGCAGTATTTTAGGTGAGGCCTCATTGGATTACTGAAGAGGTGATCTTATTGAACTGAATAAGATTCTGATCGTGGATTAATCAGATGGATGTCAACTGTTTGCTTCCCTAATAGGAGTAACTCCAACTGCAGGACACATCTTCATAAGGGGTTGCTCATTTAAGATGCAAGTGTAGATAACATTCAAGGCTCATGAATCCTTAGATTTCTCAGCCCCAGAGAGCTAAGAAGACAAAGAGACTAACATTTAATGCACATGGTTCAAGGGTTATGTGAAACAGTAATATGGTATTAAAGCCAAGATTGGATCAACTGTGATCTTACTGAATAACAGAGCAGACATAAACTTGAAAGGGTGCAGAGGAAATTTATACAGAAGTTACTAGAACTTGAGGATCTGAGCTACAGGGGAGCAGTTGAATTGGTTAGCATTTTATTCCCTGGATTGCAGGACAATGAGAGGAAATCTTAAAGAAGCGCACAAAATCATTAAGGGTATAGATAGGGTGAATGCATGCAGTTCTCAGATTGGGTGAAATTAGAACTGGAGACCATAGGTTTATAGTGAAAAGTGATATATCTCAGGGGAATCAGAAGTAACTTCTGCGTTCAGCAGGTGGTGTGACAGGAATGAACTGCCAGCAGAAGTGGGTTCAGTTGCAACATTTAAGATAAGTTTGGCGAGGTATATGAATGAGAGAGAGTATGGAGGGTATCTGGGTGTACCTATACAGACAGACTTTATTGGGTTTCGTTACAGGCGCACCAACCAAGAATAGTGTAGACAATATATAAATATAAAACCATAAATAATATGTAGATCATGCCAAGTGGAAGTAAGTCCAGGACCAGCCTATTGGCTCAGGGTGTCGGACACTCCGAGGGAGGAGTTGTAAAGTTTGATGGCCACAGGCAGGAATGACTTCCTGTGACTCAGTGTTACATCACGGTGGAATGAGTCTCTGGCTGAATGTACTTCTGTGCCTAACCAGTACATTATGGAGTGGATGGGAGTCATTGTCCAAGATGGCATGCAACTTGTACAGCGTACAGGACTGGACAAACCAGGCTAGTACAAACTGGATGGGGTAAAGGCCCTATTTCTGTGCTGTAATGCTCTAGGACTCCATGTCTAAAATATTCGGAGGTTAGACAATGTGGGGGGGGGGCAACAAGGAGGGGAACACACTGCAGAGTATACACAATGCAGACGAATATTCAGTGGTGAAGCTGAGGGTAGGGGTAACAATGGATGGGGATAGGTATTGTGGAAGCAATGTGTGGGTGACACACTCAATCGGGGAACACTTTGTGGGTGGGGCACTGCATGAGCCAACGAGAAGTCAGGTGATACGCATTGCGGGTCCTGAGTGGCAAAGTTTATTTAACCTGCAGCAGCGCCTCCTCGAAGTTTCCCCATTCGCCGTTCTTCGTCCCTCCACCACCGGCGGCCGCTGTCGTCGCCATCGCCCGCAGCACCGCACCGGCGGCCCACCGCCACCGACCAACCGTGGAAGCGGTGACGTGAACTCACGTGATCTCACGGACCCAGCTAGGAAGTGTCGGCAGATCTCGCGTGATTGAAAAGTCGCGAGCTTTGCCGGTGGGAGGAGCGGGGCTGGAATCTCGCGCAAATTTAAATCCTCCCCGTAATGGCGGACAGCCGGGAGCGCGTTGAGTTGATACGCAGCCGAGTGGTTTTGAAGGAGTTTGGTGTCCAGAACGTGAGTGTTTCCTCTGGCATTAATGTTGATTGTATGTCTGCTGTAAATGCTGTCCGGGGGAACGTTACCGTCGCTGTTAATTTCCCTCCTCTGTTCAGGTCCATACCACTGATTTCCCTGGCAATTACCCCGGTTACGACGACACGTGGGACCAGCGGCGCTTCGAGCAGGTATGGAACAGGCGGCCGGATGAACGCAAGCTTGGGGTGGGGGTGGGGACTGACACTTATCTACTTGATGTCTCTGCTGGGGGATCGTGGTGACAGAGGATCAGTAACATCATGTCTTCTAACCCTCCTGATTTCTTTCTTAAGGGTCCTCTTGCATTTCTTATGCTCCATTAAGTACCTCATTTGGTCTTATCTGCCGATACCTGCTATGCACCTCCTTTTTAATTCTTAACCAGGCTTGAAATCCAAGGTTCCACAAACATGTTATCTTTTCCTTTTATTCTGACAGGTATATACATATACTTTGTACTCTCAAACTTTCACTTTTGAATGCCTCCCCTTTACCAAGTACACCTTTCCCAGAAAACAGCCCATCCCTATCCACACTTGCCAGATCCATTTCTGATATCATCAAAATTGACCTTTCTCCAATTTAAAATGTCAACATCCAGATCAGACCCATCTTTTCCATATTTATCTTGAAATTAATGACACTACATACAAAATGTTTTCTTACATAAACTTCTGTCACGTGCCCTGTCTCATGCCATAGGCCTTTTGGCCCATTGGGTCTACTCTGCCATTCAATCATAACTGATCTGTTTTTTCTCCTCAGCCACCTGACCTTCTCTCTGTACCTTTGATGTTGTGTCCAATCAAGAACCTATCAAGTTCTGCCTTAACTACACTCAAACACCTGGCCTCCAAAGCTGCCTGTGGTAATAAATTCCACAATTTCACTACCCTCTGGCTATAGAAATTTCTTTATGTCTTTTTTAAATGGACACCCCTCCATGCCCTCTTGTCCTAGACTCCCCAACCATGGGAAACATCCTTTCCACATCTGCTCTGTTAGGCTTTTCAACATTTGAAAGGTTTCAGTGAGATTCTCTTCTCTTCCCCCCCCCCCCCCCCACATCCTTCTAAGTTCCAGTGAGTACAGAACCAGCAAATGTTCCTCGTATGATAACCCCTTAGTTCCTGGAATCATCCTTGTGAACCTCCTCTGGACCCTCTTCAATGCCAGAACATCTTTTCTAAGATGAGGGGCCCAAAACTGTTTACAATACTCAAGGTGAGGCCTCACCAGTGCCTTATAAAGCCTCAGCATCACATCAATGCTCTTGTATTTACATCTTGCCCCTCCTGCAACCAAGTATCATAATTGTATGTGTTGATCCATGCTCTGAGTTCATCTGCCTTTCCTACAATGCTACTCGCATTGAAGTATATGCAACACATTAGTCACACCATGCTCAACCTTTTCAGTCCTGACTTTTACTGAGGTCTTAACAGCATCTGTCTCCACAACTTCTCCACTGTCTGTTCTGGCATTCTGGTCCCCATCAACCTGCAACTCTAGTCTTAATCTGGAATTTATCAAATATACATTGACAGCACTCTGAGGTAGAACAATTCAAAGATTCACTGTCTTCCATGAAGAAATTTTCTACACATTTCAGTCTCCTAAATGAATAGACTGGTCAAGGAAACACCCTCTCAGTGTCAGCCATATCAGGCCTTCTGCAGTTTTATTCTAATGTCCACTTTGTTGATTTTTGTGTTGAGGGAAGAAATTAGCTTTTTTCAAAATGGAGGGTTTACATTAGATAATAGTTAAAGGTCCTTTGTCATTGTTTAAATCTTGATGCTAATTCAGAAAGCTTAATTCAAAAATCAAGTCTATGGACCAAACTGTAGATAAAAGATGTTACTGCCGCAAGGAGGGAAAAATTCACTGTTGCATTGACCCCTGTCTTTTTCCTGGCTTTGTAGGCCAGTCTTTTGCTTATGTTTCCTAAACCCATCTTCGTCCCTTGAAGAGGCATTTTCATTTAATCATACAACATACAGATGTGCCCTTCTGGCTCACAGCTATGACGCCTATCTATGCTAATCTCATCTGCCCTCATTAATCCAGTATCTCTTTATGCCTTCCAGTTGCCTTTCAGATGCCGCTCTTGTAGCTCATTCCAGATAATCACTTCCCTCTGAACTCAGAGGTTACTGATTGCATAACTCAGCTTCATTTAATGCTCTGGAACAATTTGTTGCTGGCTTTTAGAACTGTCCACACCAGAATTAACTCCGCTTAACTTCAGGTGCAGAAGTGAAAATTTGTGTGAATTCCCTGTAAAGTGAAAGTTGTGTGAGATTTATGTCTTCATCAGAATTTTAGGATTGACATTGTTCGGTTGGAGGATGACACTTTGGAGTTTGACATGATTGGAATCGATGCCGCTATTGCAAATGCTTTCCGCAGGATCTTGCTTTCCGAGGTAATAAAACTGCAGGCTGTTATGCTGCAAATTATGAATTGTATTTGCCTTACGACATTTTGGATCATTAGCATTACGATAGTATTTTAGTTGTTAATGTGCATAGCTTGCGTTTTGCATTGAGACCCTTTGAATATGTGAAACTAGCAGACTCAATGGGTCAGGTAGCATCAGTGGAGTTAGTGCTTCAGGTTAATGGAATTTCTTTGAATATTGTACATGATACAAATGTTTTTATTCAAATTCATTTGTGTTACAATATATGTTGAAATTTCTGTGAGCACATTGGAAACGTACAGACTGGGTTGAAAAGCTTTCTAGGTTCTTGCACTTCACAGTCCAGTAGGATCACCAGTAAATCCCAACTGTACTGAGTTGAGATGTAACTGAAGAGATCTGTCAAGGATCTGAAAAGTGGTCACACCCATTTGTTGTATTTATTAATGGCCTGACTGACAGGAATCCATTTGTTCATGTTTGTCGATGATAGTCACATTAATTTTCAGTGTTCATACAGAGGGACTCCTCTGTCCTTCTGACCACAGATTCTCTTTCAGTCCCTTGTCATTTTAAAAGGTACTCTGCTGTTTTAGTTTCTACCAGAGTGATGTTTTCATACTTTTCTATGTTATAGTACATCTATCCTTAACTTGTTCTGTCTGTCTGTTTGTTTTTTCTAATATTCTATTGTAGTTTTTTCATGTAGATGTCTGCAAGTGGTAACATGTACATAGTTTGATAATATGTATTAAAGAGCTCCAACTTCTCCTGTTGAACATTGTAGCTGAAATCTTTCATCTCTGGACCCTTCTGGGCCTTCCTATCCTCTCTAAAGTGAGGTGGACAGAATTGGATGCCTTAAGAAGTCTTTCATTTTCCTTCTGTCAAATTATTATCATTTCACATTTCTGCACTTAGAATTTAATTGGCTTCTTGCCTGCTTATTCAGTTAATTTATGTTCTCATGATCTATTACAATTGTTCTGTTTAAATATTGTCTCATCTGTGAATGTTAAGTTTTTTATTCTAATAGAGTGAGCACTCCAAGGGAACATTTTGCAATTTTTCAGTCTCAACTTTACTTTCTTTTCCAATTTTTAATAATATTTATGTTACTTTGACTTTTGTCCAGAAGACATTAATTTTGCTAACCAGTATTTTCTTTGTAGAACTTGTCAAACAATGAATAAAGGTGACACTTAATACATTACTTCCACTGTGAATCTAACCTTTCTGCTGTTCAGGTCCCGACCATGGCTGTGGAGAAGGCATTTATCTACAACAACACCTCCATAGTTCAGGATGAGGTTCTGGCACACAGACTGGGCCTCATCCCCATCAAAGCAGACCCACGACTGTTTGAGTACAGGAGCACAGGTGAGGGAGTTGTTTTGCCCCAGTGAGCAGATGTGTTACCCACTGTGTGGGACTGATGTAGAACAGCTACTGTACTATTAACAGAAGAACAAAGAAGCATCTTTGCATCTGAGTCATACAAAACAGAAACAAATCCTTCAGTCCAGCACATCTGGGCTTGCCATTCTACTTGTCTATTAATTATATTAGTATATTAATCCCTGTAACTGGGTAACTTTGTAGTCTTTTATTTACAACTGTACCTGCCTCCACCACCTTCTCAGGCAACAGGTGAAAAATCCTTTCCTCGTATCTCCTATTTTAAAAAAAAACTTCCACCTGAAATAATTGCAAAACATATTGAAAATATTCCGGAAGTCAGGCAGCATCTGTGGAGAGAAGCAGTTAACATCTTAGGTTGATCAACTCTTTTGTTCTCTTCATGGATTTTGCCTGACTTTTTGAGTATTTGCAGCATTTCCATTTGTATCCTACATTTCTGCTGTCAAGTGCAAGGGTCACTGTGTGCTTCAGTGAAATTACTGTGCCCTAACAGGGGACTAAGCTTTATTTCTTTTTCAGGAGATGAAGAAGGAACAGAGATTGATACTCTGCAATTCCACCTGAAAGTGAAATGTACCAGAAATCCTAAAGCACTCAAAGACTCTTCTGACCCTGAAGAGCTGTACCTAAATCATAAAGGTATCTGAAATTCACAGTTCTGCTATTTTACATTCCCTATTCACTAAAGCTCTATGAGATGACATCTTACTGAAATAGGGAATTTTCTGACACTTGCATGAACACTTATCAGTTGATTCAGCGGGAGATTTGCAAGTGTTAGAAAACTGCATCAGAAAGATTAGGGTCTGCAAGCCCAAGTTGGGAAAATGGTTCATGGTAGCGTAGTGGATAGTGTGATGTTATTACAGCTGGGGGCATCAGCGTTCAGAGTTCAATTCTGGCATTCTCTGTAAGTACTTTGTACATCCCCTCTGTGGAATGCATAGGTTTTCTCAGAATGCTCCAGTTTCCTCCCAGTGTCTAAAGGCGTACTGGTTAGTAGTTCAATTGGTAATTGTAAATTGTCCCGCAATTGCACTGGGTTAAATCGCGGGTTGCTAGAAGGTTGCTAATCCGTGCAGTATCTCTAGATAATAAATAAATCTCACATGAGCCCTGTCCATGTCCTTTTTGTAATTGGCAGACCAGAAATGAATGCAACTCAATATGAGCTGGTATTGGAATTGTTCTTTATATTATAGTTTTGTGATTCATCATGTTTCTTCCATAATTCAGTTATGCTGCAGTACGGGCCCCACATTCTTTCATTTGTCGTTTCAGTCTACTCCAAGCACTTGAAGTGGGTACCCATTGGGAACCAGGCAGATGTCTTTGGACAGATTGAAATTCAGCCTGTACACGATGATATTCTCATTGCTCAGCTTCGCCCAGGGCAAGAAATTGATGTCGTCGTACACTGTGTGAAAGGAATTGGTAAGGCAGTGGTAGGAGAGGGAATCGTGTTGCTTATGACAGTCCTCTTTGGGTCAATAGTATAGGAACTGAATGGCCTTGTTGAAAAGAAAATTGGCCTTGGCCTCTACTGTTCAATGAGCAGTAGGCCAACACTTGGCTTAATCAGTGTATTAAAAAAAAGTGTCCAGTAGGGTGATGGAGAGAAAATATTTTCTCTTCTCGGAGTTCAGGACTGGGTGGGAGGAGGGTGCTGGCTGTAAAAATACCACTATTAAACTGAGGAAAGAATGCAAAATAAATCATGATATGAGCTGTACCATAGTGCATGAATGTAATCTTTGTGTTCACTTCCTAGCTAAAGACCATGCCAAGTTCTCTCCTGTTGCCACAGCAAGCTACCGACTTTTACCCGAAATAACTCTACTGAGTCCCATAGAAGGGGAGCTTGCAGAGAAACTCAAGCAGTGTTTCTCCCCTGGTGTCATTGAGATTGAGATGGTGAACGGTGAGTCAGTTCTACTGTTGAATTTGAAATCCCTGTTTTTTAGAATTGTGTCCTTGATCTAGATGTGCTGTTTAGATCAGAGGACAACAAGGTGAGTCTCAACATAAATAAACACAAAAAAAACTGTAAATGTATCTTTCTTGATGAACCATCTCTTTCGAGATGTTTCAGATCATTAACTTTTCCCCCTCAGAGATGCTGCCTGAATATTTTCAGCATTCTCTTTTTATTTCAGATTTTCAGCATCTCCTGTAATCTGGTTTTAGTGCAAGTGTGCAGAATCATAAGCTATTTATGTCAAGGAAGGATCTTTCTAGTGGAAGAAGTGAAAGAAAGGTTTGTACAGGATAACTTAAAATAATTGGCATGGGAAGTGGGGACATATAAATTATTTGAAACGAGTTACCTTAAAAGATAAATTAAGCTATTTTATATTTAAACCTAAGTCTTTCCAGAGCTGTGAGAATCATTGTATACTTCATAAAAGGAAATAGTATATTCAGGAAGTCCCCTTTAAGAAGGGGGTCCTGCAGTGGACTGCAATTTCCTTAGTGTATTTAGTGCGGCAAGGATAGAAAGAGCTTTTCCATTCTTGGCTTCTTTAAATCAGGTTTCTATTGATGACATTATACTTAAGAAGTTTAGGAATTTGGATTTTCAAATCAAACCCAGAGAAATGAAGATTCCCAAGTGATACAGGTTGCCTGTCCTTTATGAGCTTGCTGTGGTGGATGGTATGGATGCATGCCAACAGGCAAAGCTGAAGAATGGAAGGAAGTGGGATGCAAGGCTTTTGGGCTAAATGCCCTGTTGTTACAAGTTTCTGGCAAAGTCTAAGATTCATACTGGTAATGCATCAGTTTATTGAATTTGTGGAATGTAACCTTTCTGGTTGGCAGGGTGGAGAAACGTCTCTACCAAAGGAGGTGTAAGGTGCTCCTTCCTTCCACTAGGCTGCAGGTTACCCTTGGGCGAGGTTTAGCACCCCAATCACTGTCATGTGAAACTACGGGAGCAGCTGGTGTATATCACAAGTTCTGGTTATGCGATCATTGACGCCAGGCAGACAATCTCTGAAGAGTATTGGTAATGGCTGGGGTCACCTGTCTTGTAAAGACACTGCCCAGACGAAGGCAATTGCAAACCATTTCAGTTGTAAAAATTGCCAAAAACAATCATGGTCATGGAAAGACCATGATCATCCATGTCATATGACATGGCACATAATGAATGAAAGAACCATACAGAGGTGTACATCTGGTCTCATCAGATCTGTTGTCTTCAGCTTCTCTACATGTGGTGTGATTGCATAAACTAGGAAAACCCTGTTTTATCTATCCATGTTGATACAAGTTTTCCAACTGACACACTGTTAGCCGGCATTAGTAACACTTGAAGTTTTACAAGCAGGGAACCAGATGATTTTGGTGACTGGTCTGATGTACAATATTGATTTTTTGGAAGTTGAAAAGTCATCTGTTCCTTTGGTCTTAGGAAAAAAAGTTGCAAATGTTGTGAACTCAAGATTGGACACTTGCAGTCGGGAGATTTTTCGTCATGATGACCTTAAAAACCTCGTCCGTCTTGGCAGAGTTCGAGATCACTACATCTGTAAGTATATATTGGGGGAGGATTTGAAGTGTAGCACTATAAAGAATTTTGTGTTTGGGGTTGTTTTCAGTTGTGTGACTTGTAAATAATCTCCACACTGACTGTTAACAGATTTTGTTATCTTTTGTTATTTTGCTAGCAAGGGAGCAGTTAAGGGAAAGCACCTAGCTCTAGCAAACTTCATTTCTTGTTCATTAACTTCCATGAACTGTTCTTCTCCACATAGTGGTCAGATGCATACAGACGAAGATTATGACAAAAATGGTGGTGCTGTAGCAAGGATGTGTGGTTAAATCATTAAACCTTATGCAACCATGTTGTTCATGTTCTTCTACACTCCCCTCTTTTGTCCTGTAAGGACACCAAGATGGCTCTTCATCATCATACTGTGTGTAGATTAAGGCATAGAGAGCTTCTTGGAAGTTTAGTTATGGGGAACATGGAGATAGCTATAGGTCTGGGGTGGTGCCTTTGCTGTCTTATAGTCCCACATAAGGTGTCACCCAAATATAGTGCCACTTGGATAGGTAGGTCACCATTATGGTGGCCAATGCAATGAAAATGTTAGTTATCAGATGCTTAACAGTGTATCCCAATATCTGGTATCTACCCCCACCAGTCAGAAGGTTCATTCTCCACCACTTTATGTAAAATCTGCTTTTGTTCTGCATCCCTGTGTTACACAACCACTATGATCAACAAGGTAGCAGCAGGACTCATTGATAGCAGGTGCAGACTCCTTCACTAGCTGTCATAGGGAGGATTAGGACCATATGATTCCTGGGAATGAAGTTCTAGTCCATGCAATGTTTCCTGTAACTCAGGCCCCTAAGTACAAGCAACATTCTAGTAAATCTTTTCTGCATTTTTTCTAGTGTATTAACATCTTTTCTATAACAGGGTGATCAAACGACATAACGCAGCCTCACCAGTGTCTTGGTGTAACATAACTTTGCAACTCCTATAACGTCCTGATTGATGAAGGTCAGCCTGACAAATGCCTTCATCACTATTCTAGCTATGTACCGAAACTCCTGGGTCCCTCTGTTCTATAACATCCCAAAACCCTGCTATTCTACCTTGGTTTGAGCTCCGGAAATGCAGTACTTTGTGTTTAAGTGTATTGTAAGCCATTTGCTAATCCTTAGCCCACATACGTAGCTAATCAAGATCCCTTGTAATTTTTCATTAATCTGTACACTCTCCACTACATTAGCTATATTAGTATCATGTGCAAACTTACAAACCATGGCTTGTACATTCACAGCAAAATAATTTATATAAATTATAATAAAGCTCCCAGCACCAACCCTTGTAGGACACCACAAATCACAGGCAACCCTCAACGATCACTGAGGATTTGACCTTCCTACCACAAAACTAATCATGAATCCGATCTATTATCTCCCTTGGATCCCTTGCAATCTAACCTTCCAGACTAGGGAGGGACCTTGTCAAAGTTGTGCAAAACTGTACATGTTGAACATTAAACTGTCCTGCCCTCATCTAACCTTTTGGCTACCATAAGACATAGGAGCAGATTTAGGCCATTCAGCCCTTCCAGTCTGCTCTGCATTTCATCTTGGCTGATTTATTATCCCTTTTTACAATATTTTTTTTCAGAAGAAAAAAAACAAGATTTACAGAGTGCAACACATAGATACATCTCAACATAACTTGTGTACGTTCATATATTGTGATAAAATTGATCAAAATGTTATAGCATAACACATAAAGGTATACCACTCTGTAATCAAAAATTTAAAGATAGGTCATACGTCATAAAAATTTTTTTTTATATAAAAAGAAGTCAACTACCAAAGAAAAAAGCTGATGGATGATAATGGATAAATTAGAAAAGAAAACATATTCGCTTAAGAAGAAAAGATAAAAATATACATAAAATTCTGTGCACTGTTAAACTTTATAAATTGGAAAAGTAATTTACGAAAGGTCCCCAGATATCATAAAAAGATTGTTTCGTATTTAAGACTAAGCAGCGGATCTTTTCTAAATTTAAATAAGACATAATATCACGTAGCCATTGAAGATGTGCAGGAGGGGTAGACTCCTTCCATTTAAGCAAGATTGCTCTCCTTGCTAAGAGAGAGCTAAAAACTAAAACCTGTAGTTTAGTATTTAAAGTTATATCTTCATCTGCAATAATACCAAACAAGGCAGTAAGGGGATATGGGTCAAATTGGACCCTAAAAAGTTGTGGGAATACTTCCAGCCAAAACTTTTCAATTTTAGGGCAAAACCAAAACATATGAATTAAAGAGGCATCAGCAGAGTTACATTTATTACAAAGTGGAGAAACATTCAGATAAAAACTGGAGAGCTTTTGTTTAGAAATGTAAGCTCTATGAAACACTTTAAATTGTAGAAGGGAATGATGAGCACAGAAAGATGATTTATTAACCCATTTAAGAATTTTATTCCATCTATCATCAGAAATCTGAGAATTTAGGTCATCCTCCCAAGCTTTTTTTATTTTATCTAAAAAGACTTGTCGAGATTCAATCAACAAGTTATAGAACCATTAACAAAAGTTTTTAAATTTAAAAGATCGTCCAGTAAATTTTTATCAGGACCAATAGGAAAAGTAGTTAATTGGAAACGTAAGAAATCTCTAATTTGAAGGTATCTGTAAAAATGTGTTTTTGGGAGTGCAAATTTAGTTGACAATTGGCCAAATGAAGCAAGAGATCCTGAGATAAACAGGTCCCAAAAACACTTAATACCTAGTTCATCCTAATCCTTAAAGACTTTGTCAGTCATGGAAGGGATTAAAAAAAAATATTAAGGAGAATGGGAGATGATAATGAAAAATTCGCTAAACCAAAAAATTTCCTAAATTGAGACCAAATCCTTGAAGTTTGCTTAACAATTATGTTATCTGTTATTTTATTTGCTGAAAAAGAAGAATATGATCCAAGAAGAGAGACAATAGAGGTATTTTTTACAGAATTAACTTCTAAGGAGACCCATGATGGGCAATCTTCACGATAAATATAACAAGACCAGAAAGTAATAATCCTTATATTGGCAGCCCAATAGTAAAACCTAAAACTGGGTAGGGCTAATCCACCCATCTCTTTATTTCTTTGTAGGTAAACTTTACTTAAACGAGCTTCTTTATTATTCCAAATATAAGATGTTAAAATTGAATCTAAAGAATCAAAGTAGGTCTTAGAGATAAAAATAGGTAAGGCCTGAAAATGATATAAAAATTTAGGAAGAATCTTCATTTTAATTGAATTAATTCGGCCAATTAGGGATAAAGAAAAAGGAGACCATTTAGAAAGCATCTTTTTCACATAATTCAATAAGTTTTCTTTAAATAAATTCTTGAAGTTTTTAGTAATTGTTACACCTAGATATGTAAATTGACTTGTAACAGCTTGGAATGGAAATTTGGCATTTGATGACATTAGGTCATTTAAAGAAAATAGCTCACTTTTATGTAAGTTCAGCTTGTATCCTGAAAAAGAACTAAACTGGGAAATTAAAGAAAGAACCGAAGGTAAGAAGTTTCAGTGTTAGAGATGAAAAGTAAAATATCATCAGTTTATAATGAAATTTTATGAGTCATGCCTTCCCTTAGTATACCAGAAATATCCTTAGATTCTCAAAATGCTATTGCTAAGGGTTCCATAGCTAAAGCAAAAAGTAAAGGACTAAGAGGGCAACCTTGTCTAGTTCCCCGCTGTAATTTAGAGGGCTTAGAAATTTGAGAGTTAGCAATAACCTTGAGTGGTAGGAGGCAAGTAAATTTAATTTAACCTAATGAATAAAATTAGGCCCAAAATTAAACCTTTCTAAGGTCTTAAAAAGATAATTCCACTCAATCCTGTCAAAGGCTTTTTCTGCATCTAAGGATATTATACACTCTGATATTTTTTTGGATGGTGAATATATCACATTCAACAACCGATGAATATTAAAATGTGAGTAACGATTTTTAATAAATCCTGTCTGGTCATGTGATATAATAGATGGTAGAATATTTTCAAGTCTTCGAGCTAAGATTTTGGATAAGGTTTTTGCATCAACATTTAATAAAGAGATTGGTCTGTATGAAGAACATTCAGCTGGATTTTTATTTTTTTTAAGAATAAGAGAAATAAAAGCTTCATAAAAAGATTGAGGGAGTTTACCTGATTTAAAGGACTCTGATAAAACAGAGGATAAATAAGGTGTAAGTAACGTAGTGAAAGTTTTATAAAACTCCCCAGGAAAGCCATCAGGTCCTGGGGTCTTACCAGAATGTAAAGCATGTATAGCCTCAGCAACTTCTTCATTGGAAATAGGCTGATCTAACTGTGTTAGGCTATCAGCAGACAATGTAGGAATGTTGATATTACTGAAAAAAACATTCAAATAGGTATCATCTAAAGAAGAGTCAGACTGATACAACTTAAGGTAAAAGTCTTTAAATACGTTGTTAATTTCAGAATGGTTGGATATCTTAGTACCATTACCTTTAAAAGATTTTTGTGATTTGACGATTAAACTGTAAAATATTTTAAGTGATTGGCTAATAAACTACCTGTTCTATCCCCGTGAATGTAAAATTGAGTTTCATCTCTCAACAGCTGTCGTTCAATTGGGTAAGTCAGCAGAAGATTATACTTGGATTGGATTTCAATCCGCTTATTATATATAGTTGGATCTGGAGATGGGGCATGTTTTCGACCAAGATCTTTTAATATCGCTGCTAGGTCAGACCTTTCTTTGTCAGCTTTTTTCTTTATATAGGTAGAGTAAGAGATAATTTCTCCATGAATATATGCTTTAAAAGTATCCCAGACTATAGTACCAGCAGTATCTCCTTTTTAAAATTTTCTTTAAAGATAAAAGTAATATGGTTTTCTAAAAACTTTAGAAAATTTTTATCAGATAAAAATGATAAGTTAAAACGCCAACTTCTAGTTGGTACAGAGTAAACAGGTAATCTTAAAGCCAGAAGCACAGGTGCATGATCAGACAAAGCAATCTCCTTATAATCACAGGATCGAACCAGTGGAAACAAGTTTCTATCTATAAAAAAGTAGTCAATCCGAGAGTACAGATGATGAACCTGAGAGAAATATGAATATTCCTTTTCTTGGGGGTGTAAAAAAAACGCCATACGTCGAGAATACCACATTGAAATAGAATAGATTTAAAAAGTAGGACTCATTTATTAGTGACAGGGGTTTTACTTGAAGAGCGATCTAATATAGGGGTCAAGCCAAAAATTAAATCTCTACCCATCACTGAGGAATACCAATTCAAATCAGGCAGAAAAGAAAAAAGATGTTCAAAGAACAAGGAGTCATCTGTATTTGGAGCATATACATACGCAAATACGATTAGTTTATTCTCAAGACTACCCGAAACAATAACAAAATGCCCATTTGTATCAGAAATTACATTATGTTGAATAAAGGATACATTCTGATCAAACAGGATAGGGACGCCTCTCGATCTAGATTGAGAGGGTGAGTGAAAATGTATACCCTTCCATCCTTTGAAAAAGCGTGAAATAACATCTTTACGAATATAGGTTTCTTGGAGAAAGATTATACGAGTTTTAATTTTCCTGATATAAGAAAAAATCTTAATTCGTTTAACAGGGTTATTTAGACCTTTCACATTAAAGCTGAGTATATTAATAAAAGAATCCATCAAGTATCCTTTAGAAATGTATAAAAAGTAATCACAGACATGTAGATAGTGAATAATTAAACAGTAAAAATCTCCAATCAGCTTTCTGGAAGAACCCATTTCCTTCCCTCCCCCCAAAGAGAGAAATCAGCCAAGGGAGGCTGAAGACTAATTCTAACGTTCCCAACCCAAAACTCTGGTGGCTCCAAAAATATATATATGTATAGCTGTGCTGAATAAACGATTGGAAGTAAGTAAGTAAGTACAAAAACAAAATATCAAAGTAAATAAGTTCGCTATTTACGAGAAAAAACCATGGGAAAATACAAGTATTAGTCTCGGTAAAAAGGAAAGACAAATAAGGAAAATCAATAAGTAAAACAACATGTGGGTGCAAAGAAAAGGAGTAAAGAAACAAATAGAAAATAATTAGAAAGGGAAGCGGTTTAGATAGCTTCCTACATGACTAATTCAAGGGGGAAAAAAACAAAATGGCAAAATAATGAAAAAACCAAAAGCCAGCAATAAGAAATATAGAATATTGTATACTATTGAAAAACAGTAAAAGACCAAAAGGTGTATAAATAATCAAAAGATAGAAAAAATCTGAATGAATTTAAAGTAAAGCAAAACACCCTATAATTTCATTTCTCAGTAATTACTACATGTACACCCTACATAATTACTTCCAGTCAAATTACTAAAAGGAAGGTAAAAATCAACATAACACTGAGACAATATAACATTTTGTTTAAAAAGAGCTGCGAGAAAGTAACATTCGAGGACCCATATAAAGGCGGAAAACAGCGAAAGAGAAAATAGATGCAGTCTGACTGCATGTTTTGCATAGTTAACAAGATAACAAGTTAACAAAGATAACAAGGTGCCAGTTACTTAATCAAACAAGTGATTAAGACTTCGTAAAACCAAGAAACCTTGTTAACAACAAAGTGCCAGTTACTCGATTGAACACCTGAAATTAAAACATTTAGCATAAAGCAACTCAAGGTTGAATTTAAGAATGGAGACTATGTACAAATTTCTTAGCTTCTTCAGGCTTTGTAAACCAAGAAACCTTGTTATCAGAAGTAGTAACCTTGAGTTTACACGGATCTCTGAGATAAAGGTGACAGCCAAGCTTAAAAAGGTCAGGCTCTTTAAAAGCCTGTCTAGCTCTTAAAACTTCCGATGGATAATCTTGAACGATCCGAAACTGTTGATCACGAAATTGTAATATGCGTTTCTTCCTTGATTCACGAAGGATCTGTTCTTTAATCTGATCGTCATAAAAGCGAATGATAATAGAACGAGGTTTGGCAGGATCCCAATTAGGCGGGGTAACTTGGTGAACGCACTCAAATTTTGGTAGTTCCGATAATATATCAGGGAATAAATCTTTCAACATTTGAGTACAAAAATCGATAGGTTGATAACCCTCTAGTTTTTCAGGAAGCCCACAAGTTTTGATATTGCACCTTTGATTCCTGGTCTCCAAATCTGTCAGTTTCTTCAGTAACACGTCGTATTTTTTAAAGTTGTTCCCTAGAAATTTTCTTGAAACCTTCGATATCCTTCTGCAACTTCGGCAGAGATTCTTTGTGTAACTTAATATGAATTTCATGGTCATTCACAGTCTGCTGTATACTTCCAAGTTTCTGATTAAGCGTTTTCAGTTCAGATTTAACCAGGTCGAAGGTATTCTGTAACAAGTCAAACTTGGATTCCAAGTCATCCAGTTTATCCAATTTTTCGCGTCTCTCTGACATTTGTTGAGACATTTCAGCCAAAGTCTCTAAAGTAACCTCTTTTCTAGAGTGTTTTCTACTCATGGTGCTCTCACTGAGATAGGTTTAAACAGCAAAGTAAACAAATAATTTTGGAGCACGGAGCTACTGCAACCTACTCCATTACAGCCACCGGAAGTCGTCTATTATCCCTTTCAACCCAATCTCCTGCCTTTTTCCTGTAACCTTTGACGCCCTGATTAATCAAAACCCTGTGAGTATACCCAATGACTTGCCCTGCACAGCCATCTGTGACAATGAATTCCATAGATTCACCACTCTCTGGCTAAAGAAATGTTTTTCCTCATCCCCGTTCTTAATGGATGTCCCTCAACTCTTGAGGCTGTGCCCTCCGGTCCTAGATTCCTCCACTATTGGAAACATCCTCTCCACATCCACACTATCTAGTCCTTTCAGTGTTCAATAGATTTTAATGAGATTCTTTCTCCCGGCCCCCCCCCCCCCCCCCAATTCTTCTAAACTCCAGTGAGTACAGGCCCAGAGTCATCAAATGTTCCTTGTATGTTAACCTTTTTATTTTTGGGATCATTCTCATGAATTGCCTATGAACCCTCTTTAGTGCCATCACATCTTTTAGATAAAGGGCACGAAACTGCTCACAATTCTCCTAATTGTAGTTTGATCAATGCCTTATGTAATGCCTCAGCATTACATCCTTGGTTTTCTATTCTAGTTCTCTTGAAATAAATACTAACATTGCATTTGTCTTCCTTGCCACTGACTCAACCTGCAAGTTAATCTTTAGGGAATCCTGCACGAAGCCTTCCAAGTCCCTTTGCACCTTTGAGTTTTGAATTTTCTCCCCATTTAGAAAATAGTCCTTTATTCCTTCTGTCAAAGTGCATGACCATGCACCTTTCTACACTATGTTCCACTTCTTTGCCCATTCTCCCAATTTGTCCTAGTCCTTTTGCAGACACCCTGCTTTCTCAACACTACCTGTCTTTGTATTGTTTGCAAACTTGGCCACAAAGCCATCAATTTAATCATTCAGATCATTAACATATAATGTGAAAAGAAATGGTTCCTTAACTGACCCACTAGTTTCTGGCAGCCAACCAGAAAAGGCACCTTTTATTCCCACTCTGCCTCCTGCCAGTCAGCCAATCTTCTATCCATGCTCATATCATTCCTGTGATACCATGGGCTCTTATCCTACTAAGCAACCTCGTATGCAGCACCTTATCAGAGGCCTTCTGAAAATCTAAGTAACCAACAGTGCACTAGGTCAAGCCTTGAGTATTTATCCACCCTAATGCACGTTTAAGCCTTCAGTACTGCAAAATAATCGCTGGGAACCAGGTGGTGGAATGTTTGAAGCACCAGTTTAGGTAAGGATTCTATTTGAATAAGCAGGACCTGTATCACATGTATGGTGTCGTTTTGTACCTTTTCTATGGTGGCTGAAATATTAATCACAGCACTCTGCAACTCTGCCATGTCTAGATAAGGTAAATGGGCTCAGATGAACTGGTGACACCCAGTGTTTCATAAGGATTCTCTACCTCCTGCTTACGGTGACCCTTCTTGGGGTAATAATTGTGATGAGCATGTGCATAAATTTTTACCTAGTCAACTTCAGGATCAGTTATTCCTGTAGTACATGTACCTGCTCAATCCTAGAGTAGGATTTTATAGACACTGTTACTACAAATCCAGAATTATCTAGGGCTAATGTGTTGGAGGTACCAGTCAGTGTAGTTCTGGCTGAACCTCATCCAGAGGGAAGAGTTTAGAGGAGGCAGGTGAGGTAACGGATACATATCCAACATTTTGTGTTAATGGTTTGGGAGGTTTCATCCTGCATTTGCAATACTGCTGAATTATCCTACCTTATATTAACAATTACACAGCATGTTGCAGACTCTCAGGTATTACTTCCTTCACCCTTGTTGCTGTCTCCTCAATTTGTCCCTATAGCCCACTCAGAAACGGTCACCTCCACTGGCACCCTTTGTTAGATATATTCTTCTACAACTGCAACTGGCTGCCTCGGGTATGCAGAACAGGGACATGCCTGAACTCCCTCCCCATAGTGTAGACAACCAGAGCTGGACTGAAGCCCAGTCCATAGTGCAGACAACTGGATTGGTGCTGGGCAGTCCAATCTCTAGACAACTGTTGGTCTGTGCTCACTGGCTATTGTCCACAACTCCTATCCTGTCCAAACCATCTCCAATGCTAGAAGACTGTAAAATAAACAAAATGCTGGAAACGCCTAACAAGTTGGGTAGAATCTGTAGAGAAAGATGCAGCTAGTTTTGGATCAGAGATCTTGGTCATCAGGACAAATTGCATTTTAACTATCAAGTAGTAACATTTTGCAAGGTGTTTTGCAAGATTATTATTCCATCAGTAGTCATAAGGGACAGAAAATTACGGACACATTCTATTTGAGCAGTATCTGGGAGAAAGAGCAGTAATATCTAAGGTAGAAAGAGGCATGAGCCTGCAGGTACTGGAAGTGAGAGAAAAAACAAGCTGCTGGAAGAACACAGCAGGTTAGACAGCCTCTGAAGAGGGAAATGGACAGTTGATGTTTCAAGTCAAAATCCTTCATCTGGACTAGATATTTAAGGTAGAAGATTTTTAGACAGAGCTGAGAGAGTAGTTTGTAAACGTCATCCAAGATTGTTGGACGATCACTTCAGCTTATCCCTTGGCTTTATCTCATCACAAACATTCCCTTTGTCCTGCCCATTCTTTCCTGCACCTAATCTTTAACCTGTAATCTTAACTTTATTTCAACATATTGTGTTTTTAATTTCAGAATTCTGACATTTACACTTTTTATTTTGATTTTCCTATATGGGAGACACTGGGCTATGTATCCAAAAACTTGGTGACTAAAAGTTTTATAGAATGCCTGATGAGACAGGGAATTTGATTGATTGTATAGTTGAATATTGTCCATTAGATAAAGGAGTTCTGTAATGGTGTCTTTCTCATGTATCTGTTGTGTTTATTCATAGAGAATGTGCAAGGTTCTAGAAAGATTTTGGCAAGCTTGATCCTTTGGCAATGAGTGACGAGTTATCCTATGAAAAACAGTAATTGTCCTGGGGGGGGTGGTTTCCCAAGATTTTGTGTGCTGCTATCCACTAAGCCTCTGTACCTTTAAAGTTTCAGTGGAATCAACGGGAATTCTTCCACCAGAAGTGCTTGTGTCTGAAGCCTTGAAAGTCCTGATAACAAAGTGTAGAAGATTTTTGAATGAACTGGACACGGTACAAATGGACTGAGCTTGGTGTGGTTGGGCTGGTTCAACTCGGTCTGAGCTGTGCTTGGACCTGATGGCAGTGAGAATAGTGGCCTCTTCTGAGTACCAATTCTACCTGAAATGAGCATCATTGACTTGGTTCAACAATGACCTCTGTCCCACGTAATAGTGGGTTAATACATATAAAGCTGAATGTCAGGGACAATGGCAAGGATAACAGATATAATGAACTATCAGTTCAATCATAAATAAAATGAAGTGGAGTCAATCAGCAGCACCTGCAAGAGAAGATCCAACTTTCAGGTTGATGACCTTTCTTCAGATCTGATTTTTTTATATATTGTAATTTGTGTTTGTAAATATGTTGCACTATTAAAGAAGTTTGCTCTGCTATTACAGCATGGCTGATTTATTATCCCTCTCAACTTCATTCTCCTGCGTCTCTCTGTACCTTTGATGCCTTGATTTCTCAAGAACCTATCAACCACTGCCTTAAATAAACCCAATGACATCGCCTGCACAGCCCTCTGTGGCAATGAATTCCATAGATACACCGCCCTCTGGCTAAAGAAGTCTTCTTCATTGCCTTTCTAAATGGATGTCCCTCAGTTCGGAGGCTGTGCCCTCTGATCCTTGACTCTCCCATTATAGGAAACATCCTCTCCATATCCACTCTGTCTACCCTTTTCAACATTTGATGGGTTTTAATGAGATCCTCCCCTCGTTCTTCTCAACTTCAAGTACAGGTTTAGAGCCTTCAAGTGCCTTTCACTCCTGATCATTCTGGTTAACCTCCTGGATCCTCTCCAATGCCAGCACACCTTTTAGATGAGGGTTCAGCATTCAACACCATAATTCCTTCCAGGCTTGACAAGAAACTCGAGATCTCTGCCTTCACCCTGCCTTGTGTATCTGGATCCTGAACTTCCTGTCAGGTTGCTGGTAGGTGGTAAGAGTGGGGTCCCTCACCTCTGACCCTCAACACAGGTGCCCCTCAGGGCTGTGTACTAAGCCCCCTCCTTTACTCTCTATATCCATGACTGTGTCACCACCCACAGTTCAATTTGCTGACAACACTACACTGGCCTAATCTCTGACTGGGAGACCATTTTGCTGAACACCTACGCTCTGTCTGCCAGAGAAAGTAGGACCTCCCAGTGGCCACACATTTTAATTCCACGTCCCATTCTGATATGTCAATCCATGGCCTTCTCTACTGTCAAGATGAAGCCACAGTCCGGTTGGAGGAACAACATCTGAAATTCATTCTGTCTGGGTAGCCGCCAACTTAATAGCATGAACATTGATTACTGTAACTTCTGTTAATCCCTTTCCTATCCCATCCCTTATTTATTATCCCCCACTTTTGTGAGCTCTCTGCCCCTCACAATCACTCCTTGCCTGCTCTCCATCTTCCTCTGGTGTTCCCCTCCCCCTTTCTCCCTAGCCCTCCCGTCCCATGATCCTCTCCCTTCTCCAGGCTGTGTATCCCTTTTGCCAATCAACTTTCCAGCTCTTAGCTTTATCCCTACCCCTCCTGTCTTCTATCATTTTGGATTTTCCCCTCCCCCTCCCACTTTTGTACCTCTTACTATCTTTTCTTTCAGTTAGTCCTGACAAAGTGTCATGGCCCTGAATGTCAACTGTATTTCTTCCTATAGATGCTGCCACCAGCATTTTGTGTGTGTTGCTCAAAGAGGCAGCTTACAGAGAGGAAGTCATCACCCTGACATGGTGTCAAGAAAACAACTCCGTTAACAGTGGAGCTGGTTGTGGATTACAGGAGGAATGGAGACAGGCTAAACCCTGTTGGCATCAATGGATCTGGGGTTGAGAGGGAGAACAGCTTTAAATTCCTTGGCATAAACATCACAGAGGATCTTGTGTCTGTACATACTGGCTGTGTGGTGAAAAAGGCAACACAGTACCTCATTTACCTCAGACAGTTGAAGTTTGATATGGCCCCCAAGCTCTAAGAACTTTCTATAGGGGCATGATTGAAAGTATCCTGACTGGCTGCATCACTGCCTGGCATGGGAACTGTACTTCCCTCAATCACAGGGCTCTGCAAATGTGTACTTCCCATTATTCAGGACATTTACAAAGACAGGTGTGTAAAAAGGGCACAAAGGATCATTGGGGACCCAAGTCACCCCAACCACAAACTATTCCAGCTGCTACCATGTGGGAAATGGTACTGCAGCATAAAAGCCAAGAGCAACAGGCTCCGGGACAGCTTTTTCCACCAAGCAATCAGACTGCTTATTTCATGCTGATGCAACTGTATTTCTATGTTATATTGACTATCCTGTTGTACATAATATTTATTATAAATTACTATAATTGCAGAGATGTAATGTAAAGATTTTTACTCATTCATTTGAAGAATGTAAGTAATAAAGTCAAAACTGCTCTCAATACTCCTGAGTGTGGATTGACTAGTGCCTTATAAAGCCTCAGCATTACATCCTTGCTTTGGTATTCTAGTCCTCTTGAAATGAATGCTAACATTGCAGTTGCCTTTCTTACCACTGACTTAACCTGCAAATTAAGCAAGAGGGAATCCTGCTTGAGGGCTTCCACATCCTCTTCTACACCTTTTGATTTTTGAATTTTCTCCCCATTCAATAACAATAAAGGCAATTGTTAATGCCTTTATTTCATATTATACAATATTCCATCTGCCACTTCTTTGCCCGATCCCTCACTCTCTCTTAAGTCCTGCAGATACCCGCTTCCTCAACATTGCCGGTCGCTCTACCTATCTTTATATCATCCCAGCTCCCAACTCCAGATACTTCTGTATGGAGTAATCTGTCTGGATACCATGGAAAAACAAAAGCTTTCCACACGTATGACAATAATAAATCAATTACATATTAGCATTGATTTTCCACAATATTGTTTGCTTTCCAGAATCATAGAACTTAAATAGTTTGCACGTTAAATCTTTATAAAATATTTATTCTTGGATTGTTAGCAGTGCTGGCAACTAATACTTATCACTAATTGTCCCGGAGAGGGAGCTACTGAGGTAAAACACTGAACTGTTTGTGTGGTGAGGATGTGCACAGTGTAGGGAGTTCCAGGATTTAGACACATCGATGATGAAAGATAAGTAATTTATTTCCAAGGCAGTATAGGGGTGTAACTTCGTTGGAAACCAGTGGGTGCTTTCTGCCCTTCTCCCAGCTAGCAGGGGTTAGGGATTATAACCTCTGATGGGTAACTACAATGCATTTTAAAGATGTTACATATTGAAGGCAGTGTGGAGGGACGAATTAATTATAAATATTAACTATTTCACTAAGGTTTACTGTTAAACAATGGTTCCAGAAGTTATAGTTACTGTTTTGCTCAGTCTCACTGAGTAAATTTCAGCGCTCCTGGGGATTTGAGGAATCTGCTTTTCACTCTTCCTTTATGTCTGTCCCTCATTCTCAGACACCCCTTCCCATAGTTAGCCCCTTTTCAGTCCCCTCTCTTCTATTCTAAGCCTTCTGTTCACCATACCCCCATCCCCTCCTCTGCATTCTCAGCCGCTCCCTGTCCTCTCCTCAACGTCCCCAGCCCTGCCAGTTCTCTTGGCCCACTCGACCTTCCCCACCACCAGTCCCTTTTCGGCCTCCTTCCCTATTTTTACTTTCCCTTATCCCCTCCACACATTCACTCCCTACTCCCCAGCTCACCCCACTCCCCCCTTGCCCGAGCCCGGCTCCGCTGCTGACGTGTCGCGGCGGTCAGTGCGCTTGCGCCGTCATCCAGCGCCGCGCAACATGGCTGCAGTGCTGAAGGGGATGTGTCTATGGGCGCTGCTTGTCGCTGCCGTCAGCTCTGGGCAGAAGCTTTTGTCCGACTTCAAACGCTGCCTGGACGAAGAATGCAGCAGTAAGTAACCTGTTCTGTAAACAGCCGAGCCCGTAGGTTCTGTTTTAATGAATTAATAAGTCATGAACAGAAAAGATGTCCTAGGCTCCAACTGCTGACCTGTTGGCAGCTGCAGGACACCCAAAGCATCAGTCTGAACTTTATATGCTGCCTGGATGTTTTGTGAATAACGAGGTCGGCGGGCTCCAAACTCTTCAAACCACGGGAGCTAACTTTGGATACATTTTATCACCTCATTGAAAGCATATCAGAGGTCTAAATTACTTATAATTGTTGTAATCTAAACATAATTAGTTATCATATCTAAAATATCATCTCTTTCTCCAGATTATTGCTTTGCAAAGATAATGATGCATTTGTTGTTGACGGGGTGTTCTAACTTTAACCATACATGCAGTTCCAAATCTGGGTTCATCTGGGTAGACTCAGGAATTTTAATTGATTAATTCATTGACAGCGCCACCCACATCCTGTTCATGTCCGTATGTGCTGCCAGCCCAAACTACCATTTGGAAGTAGGGTGGTGTATTTTCCTCACGTAGGAGGATCAGACAACCAGTTAGAATTTTGTGATTCTGTAGTTTGCTGCTGGTGGTTCATTTCAGGTTTATTTAATTCGTCAGCTGTTAGGAGTGGGATTTGAGTTTGCGTTTATAAGCGCAAACCACTGGACACCAATCAGATGATTTAACTGTTGCACTGCTGGTCAAATAAATGAGCAAATTTCCATTCCATAACGTGAGGAAGTGCCGAGACTTCCCAATGCACTTTTTATTTTTGTTGCCAGTGGTACAAGTTGTGGTTCGGTGTGCAATACTCTCAAGCTCAAGTTTATTGTCACCTGACTCTGTGTATTTGTTTATATATAATACAACCTAAAAGAAACACAGTTCCTCTAGACCATGGTGCATCCACAAAATGTATATCATACACAGCACATAAAACAAGGTGTTACCACAAATAAGTTAAATATAATTCAAGTTGCAAGTAGTGTTTTGTACAAGTAGGCAGTACAATAAAAGGCTCACTGTCAGAGTGATGAGATCGTGCTGGAGGTGGGATATTCATTAGCCTCATAGCTTGAGGGAAGAAGCTGTTAGCCAGACTGGCAGACTTGGTCCTGATGCACCTGTACCTTTTTCCTGACATTAGTGGGTCAAAGAGAGTGTTGGTGGGGATTCTTATAATGCTTTGGGCCCTTCACATATAATGCTTCCCATAAATGTGACAAATAGTGGGGAGGGAGACCCTGGTGATCCTCTTGACAGTTTTTACTATCTTCTGTAGGGTTTTGTGTTCCGATGCCTTGCAGCTTCTGTACCACACAATGCAGTTGGACAGGCCACTCTCAATGGTGCTGCAGAAAGTTGTTAGAATGGGGGCAGGGAGCCTTGCATGCCTCAGTCTCCTCTGAAGGTGTAGACGTTGCTGAGCCTTCTTGACAATTGAGGAGGTGTATGTCCAGGTTAGACTCCATAATGTGCACACTAAGGAATTATGTGCCCTTCACTCTCTGTGGCAGAGCCATTGATGTGCAATGGAGTATGGTTGACCTGTGCCTTCCTGATGTCCACAGTCAACTCTTTTGTGTACATTGAGTCTCAGATTGTTGTTCTCACACCACTTGACAAGCCTCTCTGGAGGCTGATGAGGCCAGCCACTGTTGTATCATCAGTGAACTTGACGTTGTTTCAGTTGGACCTGGCATTGCAGTTGTGAATCAGCAGCAGGCTGTGTGCATGGCCCTTGGGGAGCACCAGTGCTCAGTATGATGGAGCTGGTGATGTTGCTGCCAATTGGGGTCTTTTGTCACAATGTCCAAGAACCAATTACAGAGAGGGGTGAGTCCCATTGAGGACAGTTCACCCACCAACCTCTGAAAGATGATCATGCACTCTCCCTCCCCTCTCAATCAGCAGGTTGTTGTTTCAGGACTAACTCTGGACCAAATGTATTCCTCCTGTCATTTCAGTTATTTGGCCCGCCTTGTTCCCTAAGAGGTCTGGCATTGCTTCTTTCTGAGTAAGTTTCTCAATACATTGTGTCAGGAAGCCCTCTGGGATGCACCACATAAATCCTGCCCATTTCAGGCCCTTTGCCCTCTGAATGCTCAGTTGAATTGAACATTGAAATCTCAGCACCTTACTATTTTCACAACTACAGGCAATTTCTTGACATATCTGGTTCTCAAGTGCCCATTGACTATAATACAGATCTACTGGTGGTCTATAGATCATTCCCTTCTGATTTTCAAGTTATACTTAGCCTCATTCTATGGTTCCTTAAGAATATCCTCTCTAAACACTGCTGTTATGCATTCTCCTATCTAAAGGGAACACCCCTCCAGTCTGACCTGTTTCTCTGTCGCACCTTGTCGCACATTGGAATCCCGGAACATTGAACTGCCAGTCCTGGCTGCCTTTCAGCCACATTTCTATTACGGCCACAATACCCTAGTCCCTTGAGGGTCTATGTGTTAGTCATATTAGTCTATGTGTTCAGTTTGTCCCCCCTTACCTGCTAAGCTAAGTGCATTGAAATAGATGCAATTTGAATCAGTGGTCTTGCCTGCCTCTACCTACTTGTCTGCCTCTTAGGAAATCTGCCGAAGCATGGCTATCCTGATTGTTAGGCTTATACTCTTCAGTTGCTGCACATACCCTGCCACCCACTGCCAATTTAGTTTAAACCTTCCTTGGTAACAAGGGGCAAATTTCCCCACTAGGGTATGGGTCACTCTCCAGTTCATGTTGACCCATCCCTCTTGAACAGATTTCTTCAAATCCCAGCAGAGATCCCAATGATCCATGAACCTGAATCCCTGCCCTCTGCACCTGCCCCTCATCTATGAATTCACCTGGCTTATCTTTTTGTTTCTGGACTCACTAGCTTGGCGCACTGGGAGTAATTTGGAAGTCCTGCATTTTAATTTCATCCCTAATTTCCTATAGTCATTCTGCAGGACCTTGTCCCCTGTTCTGCCTGTGTTGATTGTACCAATGCGTCCACTGACTTCTGGCTAATTATCCTTCACCTTCAGAATGTTCTGCAGCTGCTCAGAGATATTCTTGACTTGGCACTTGGGTGGCAACACACCCTCCGGGCATCTGTACTGCAGCCACAGGACCTCCACTGCCACCTTCTTAATCAGGTCTCCTATCACTATTGTCCTGTGTGGCTGCACTTTTTCCAGATAGAGTATAAATAGACGGCCCACATCTTTTCCCCACGTGGTCAAAATGTTTAATTTTAGAGGGCATGGATTTACGGTGAGCAGGGGTGATTTATTTTATTTTTACTGTGTGCTATGTGCCTGGAATGCACTGACAGGGATGGTAGTAGAGGAAAATATGATGGAGGCATTTGAGGGACTCTTAGATAGGTGCATGAGAGAATGGACCGAAGTGGACAACGTGTCACCATAGTTAGTCGTTTAATTACTCCAGCGCAACATCGAGGGCTGTTCCTGTGCTCTACTATATTCTATGTTCTGTGTCTCCCCCGTTCCTGAGAGATGGTTCCAAAGCAAAAGTGCCACAAATGTCCTCTGCGTAATTCAACTTCACTGTCTTCTTCCAGATCAACATCCTGAGTATTGAGGCTTTGGTTGCAGACACATTGAGCAGGCTGTGCCATTCGCATGCCTGGAACCAGACTCCTGAATCAGACATTCTACTTTGAGTTCTATCATGGGAAGAGATGACCAAGCAGATAGAGGAAAAGATTTATGAAAGATGTACAAGAGACTGCAGATATTGGAATCTGGAACAACAAACAATCTGCTGGAAGGACAGAGACCTGTCTGTGGGAGGGGAAAGGAATTGTGGATATTTTGGGTCAAAACTACGTTGGGACTTGGTCTTGCCCTGATGCATGGTTTTGACTTGATATATTGATAGTTCCTTTCCCCCAAGAATGCTGCCCAACTTGCTTAGTTTCTCTAGCAGATTGTTCATTGCCAACGATTAACAAATCTGCTTAAAATCTCCTTGAAGAAATATAATATCCCCTCTGACCTTTAGGAACCTCTGGCTCATTGTCCTTCAAATTGGGGAAGAAGTCTTCAAGATGTTATCGAGAACCTTGAGTCCATGCTTCAGGAGAACACAGAAGCCCTGTGTAAGTGTTAGAAGGAATGCACCAGCTCATAAACTGCCCCCACATCCCCCCACCTCCCAGTCCATTACTCACATCTGCCCCATGTGTGAAAGAGTCTACAGCTCCCACATTGACCTCATCAGCCATCTGAGCACCCAGTGAACTACAGTGGAAACAAGTCATCCTCTTTTCTGAGGGACTGCCTAAGTAATGTCCTCACTTTCGTTTGAAAGTATCCCGAATTGGATGCAGTATTTTTATTGCGTTTGGACCATTGCCTTATCAGCAGGAGACATAAAAGTCTGTATCTGGAGTAACGTACATATTGCTGGAGGAACTCAGCAGGTCAGGCAGCATCTATGGAGGGAAATGGGTATTCTTATCAATACTGTTACTGTCTTATCAATATAGTTGTTCTGTTTTTTAAGAGTGGGGAAGAGGTGCAGGAGCAAGTTTCCAGAGCCTGCTTTGCTGTTTACAGAACGAATCTGCCTTGGCAAATCACTGTTCTCTAAGGTTTTTGGAGGCTGACTGAATCACCCAAATTGGCCTTGAATAAACTTGACTGAGCATGCGTGGATTTCTGGGATAGAGGGAATTCCAAAGATTTGCAGATCCCTGAGCAAAGAAATTCCTTCTGTCTTCACCGGTAAATGGTTGACCCTTGAACGTGCAACACTACCCCTGGTCCTGTTTCTGCAACTTGAGGATGCAGCCTTCTAATATTTGCTTGTGAAACTCTTTTGAACTGTTGTACATAAAGCTTTTGTTTTGAGCTCCGGAACAGTCCTGTTTTCCTCAGACTCATTGTAGCACAATATCAGTAATCAATTAATCTTTCCTCCAAGTTATTCCTACCAATTGCAGATATTTCTTCATGTTTGCCTGTCTACTCCTTCCCAAGGTTCTGTTCCTGTGGCCCTTTTAGAACTGGATCCATCTTATAATACTGGCTCTCACCCTTCCTAAATAAAGTATCTGCAAAATGCACCCAGGCTACTCCAGTGAAACATTACTGAGTCTTTGCCAGCAAGCACAAGGGCAGCAGGTGTAGGGGAATACTACCACTCACAGATTTCCCTCCAAGTTGCATGCCATCCTGAATTTGCAATTTATTCACTATAACTAGGTCTAAATCCTGGAACTCCCTCCTCAACACCTTCGCCAGAAGGGATGCAGTAGTCCAAGAAGGGGACTCGCCCCTCCACCTTCTCAAGGGCAAATTGGAATGAGCGGTAAATGCTGGGTATGTGAAAGATGCCCAGATACTGGGCACCAAAAAAAAACACAGAACTCATAACAAACAGTAAAAACCATGAATGTGAGAACTTCTACCTTGTCTTCTCCTGAAGGCGGAAGGGCGATAGGGATAATTGAGAAAGATTTTGAGAGAAGTAATTCAGGTTGTAAGTTTTATTTAAAATTGGAATGATGTTTGAGTTGGTGTGGTTATGGAAAAGAGTTTAAGAAAATGCTCTAAAGTACAACCTCTGGGTCTGAAGGAGTGGGAATGGAGGAATGGTATAGAATCATGGAGTTTTGCAGCTCAGAAACCTGCCCTTCAGACTATCATGTCTATGTTGACCTTTTTTTCTCTATCTAGACTAATCTCATTTGCCTGGATTGGGAGGGTGCTCTTTTAAGTTTTGCTTATTTGTGTCTGTCTAAATGTCTCTAAAACATATCTGATTGCAGACTTCTAAATATCAGCCACTCTGTGTAAAATATAATCTTGCCCCTCAAATTCCCTTTAGAACTCCTATTTCTTGCCTTAAACCTATGCTTTCTTGTTTCTGATACCCCTACTATGAGGGAAAAAAGGACTACCTATGCCTTTTATAATTTTTATAAATCACTTGGCCTCCTTCTTTCAAGGAAAGAATTGATAGAGATATTCTTCATTGGGAAGTTAATTGAGTTCAACAGGATATTTTAGAATATGATAGCCTGGATAGGAAACCATGGCCTTGTACAGCTTTCAGAAAATTCCAGATCTCCTGAGGAGTGTGAATCTGTGAATTTTCCTCCTTAATATGAGGTCCACAGAAGGTAACTACACATGTCCATCACCACACATGTGAGCAGCTGATTCAAAGACTGCATCATGGTGGCAGATGATTTTGTCTGACTGACCGTGTTTGTGTTTATGCTTGTCTTCCATACAAGCAGTATTCACCCTGCTTTGGCCACTAACCTTGTCTGTGTCTAATCTGGTATCATGTTCCTGAATTGAGCTGATCCAACTTTCTCTCTGTGTGAACTACCTTCCTGAAATCTTTCCAGTACTTTTGTTTTTTAAAAGTTGGCAGATCTCCACTCCTGCATCACTTCCTCATAGCAAGCTCTATGTGATGATGTGCTGTAACTTTACCATTGGCTGAACATGCAGTTGTTTTAAGCTCAGAGTCATGATTCTTCAGAGAGGAGAATTTGCCCCAGGCTACTTTAGCAAGCATGATGAGAGAGACCGGGTAATGTGTGGATGTGGTAGGGTATGACTGGAGGATTGGAGATGGCACACTTGGAACGTGTACACACTGAGGTTGTGGCAGGCATGGCTGTGTGGAGGTATAGTGGCACAGATAGTGCAAGAGGGGGATGTTGGGATGGTAGGATGTTAGGGAGGGACAGAAGTTAGATGTGGGGGTGACTCGGGACATAGGTGGGTGTTTTTTTATTAAGAGATTTAGAGTAGATCAGATGTAGGGATGGATAGTGGAGGGGTATGTGGAGATGATGATGGTGGTGGGGGGGAAGGGGCTCTGATTAATTGTTTAAAATTTGGATGCACTTATCATTGTGTTTTGGTCTGAAATTCCCTGCTTGCCACAATATCTGGAATTGCATGATCATTCCTTCAAATAGTTTTTCCATTTGTCATGTTGTTTTTCTTGTCGTGTGGATGTGGCCTTTTTCCAAGTCCCGAAGTCAGAGCCTGGGCAGGTTCCCTTGATACAGGCTGCAGAACTGGTGCTGCCTCTCAACTGCTGCTTCTGCAGGAGAACTTACATTGCTCAGGTGCAGTTAAAACATCTGGTGAGTGCCCCTGGAGTCTTGGCCAACATTGATCAGCTGTATAATATTGTCTGACCATTTATTTCATTGTTGTTTGTGGATGGAGTCATATAACCGGGAAACAGGTCTTTGGCTCAGCTGTTCCATACATCCAAGATTCCCATCTAAGCTAGTTCAATTTGCTTGCATTGGGTCCAGATCCTCATAACTACAGTGGATTCCAGTTAATTGGACAATCGGTTAATCAGGACAGCCATTTATTTGGTTTAACTCTTAAAGACTAAAACCTAATTGAGAAAATAGCCAGGATTCCCTTCATTCATTTGAGACATTACGCTGCTTAACTGAGATGGGAACTGCTTCTGAACAGTTTCTAATTATTGTTAGTTGCATGCACTTGTCTGGCTGTTAGACACTACACAGTGCTTAGAGTGAAAAGTTTCTAAAATAACGTCAGTGGTGTGTGCTTGTGTTACGTTATCCATTTGGGCAGATGGACGCCAATTCAAAAAGCAGTGATTTTTGATACCTTTATTGTTTTTAAACTTAAAAAAATTTCCAGGGAAGTGAGTGCAAGGGTTAATCTTTTATAGGCAGTACAGCTTGTCAATGAGAGTTGGCAAGAAATAAGCTGTAAGACAATTCAGAAAGGTTTTGCTCATTGCAGTTTCAAGGATTCAGGCTTGGGGATGCCAGAGACAACCGGAGTGAAAATGAAATGATTTCACGATTTTAAGTTAGGAACTACGAAGAATTTGAAGGCATTGGCAATAATCTTGAATGTTAAAATGAACATGAAGATTTGGAGGATTGTAAATCATTGAAAGCATTGTATCAAAACAGCAAGGTGGGAAATATGAAGACAAGGAAGATGAGGAAGATGATGCATCTGAAAGAGCTAGCGACTGCACAGGATGGCCGGCGGTTTACGACATTACTTCGTGAAGGAAGTTGACTACCTGCGCTATGTGTCTGTACTGATTTTGTTCATTTACAATCAGTTAAAAGAACCAGCAGCATACATTGGATGAATTCCCCTGTTGATACCTGTTGGGAATGAATACGTGAATATATAGTATGTTGTGTTATTGGTGTTCTAATTTGTTCTGTCTTTCATTTAAATACATAAACTGTTACTCAGTTAACCAGTAGTTTGTCTTTTTTCAAAGTTTTAAAGTCTCATTTTATTACCAAAACATGATAGCCATAAAGTACAGAAAACCACGGAAGTAGTTGAAAGGAAAACATCAATCCTCTGCCCCTGCCCCCCCGTCCTTTAGTTGTAATCTTTCCCCCCCCCGCATGAAAAGAAAAAGAAACAAAAACTCTCAAATCCCAAAGCCCTCAACCCCTCCCTCGCATAAAAGCTAACAGATCACCCAGATGGAGAAACAACAAGAACATCAAACGCCAAACCCCCAGCCCACCAATCAGCAACAAGGAAGAATGGATGAGAAAACGAAAAAAAAACACAGAACTGAAAGAGGCCAATATGAACTACAGTCCAATCCATAAATCTCAGAATTTCGATAACGTCTCTCAGAGCATCGGGGCCCCTCTGAGGGCAGTGAGCTGGAACCACTGGCCCCTTCAAGGGCAGTGACACAAACCAGCGGCCCCTCTGAGGGCAGTGACATGAACTAGTGACTCCTCTGAGGGAACAGACTCAACTCAGAGGACCAGCGTGAAGCTTTTAAACTATTTCTATAAAACTAGCTAACTGGGAGCAGCCACTTAATTGGACCAAAATGTACTAGTCGTAATGTGTCCTAATTAACCAGAACCCACTGTATATTCTATCCATATCATTATCCTTTATTACTAATGGACTGCCTTAATCATTTCCTCTTTCATACAGTGATCACCCTCTGGGTGAAAAAGGTGGCCCCTCAGATTCCTATTAAATCTCTCCCCCTCACCTTAAATCTATGCCCTCTGGTGCTTCATTGCCAGCCCTGGTAAAGAGGTTGCACTTTCACCCTGTTTTTGTCTCTTATGATTTTTTACATACCTGTGAGGTCATCCCTCATTCTCCAATGCTGCAATGAAAAACTCACGACTTGCTGAATCTCACCCTTCATAACTCAGTCCCTTAATTCCTGGCAACGTCTTCATAAATTTCCTGTGTTTTTTTTAGCACTTTTTCCTATCTTGCTGAGTGCAAACAGGGAAATGGTGGGTGGGGGAGGTGGTATGGTAATTTTCTTACACAGGCCTTCCCCAGTAACAAACAAGTTTAAATTATGCAGATGTCTATAAGTCAATTTTGTCCACATAAGATATATTAAAAGGCTCCTGATGTCGTAATCATATCTCCATTGTATTGTAATGAACAGCAGCAAAAATAAACAAGATGATAAAAAGAACCAACTAAAAGTGAAAGGAGAGAGGAAACTAATTCTGTTTATAGAATAAATGTATGTACATGGGTTAGACATTTTTTTTATAATATGGGAACTCATTTGTATGGAGGGGTATCTATACGTTGGGTTTTCTTTACCTGGGAACATTTGGAGCTACAATTGTGCCAGCATTTGAGAAGTATTTAATTGCATGCGTATATTGCTTCTGGTTATCAGGAGCTGATAACATTGTCATAAAGAGGACGTATTATTGTCAGAACATATGAAAGAGAAGTTGCAGTTGGCTACTATGCCTCTCACACCTGCCAGTCTGTGAGCTAATGGTTGACCACTTTTCTCAGCTTGATTTTCCTGCAATGACCCGATATCCTGAGATTCTCCTATATTCAAAAAACAAATATATTTTAAAATACAGTAGGTTCCGATTAATTGGGCTGATCGGGATATCCACTTATTTGGGACAACTCTTAAAGAACAAAAACTATTTGAGAAAATCGCCAGGATATCCTTCCTTTATTTGGGACACTATGCCACTTCACTGGGGCAGGAGACTGTTGCCTAACAGTTTCTAACTGAGGTCAGATGTGTGCACTTGTTTGGCCAATAGATGCTACGCCATGCTTAGTTCAAACAGTTTTTAAGCTGTGCCAGTTGCATGCACTTGTGTTAAAAAAGTAAGTGATTTTGTCACTGATAATTAGCGAGAAAAATGCAGTAAGACAGTTCAGAACTGTTTTGCTGACTGCGATTTCAAGCGTTCAGGCTTGGAGATGACAGAAACAGCCGGGAGTGAAAATGAAACGATTTCATTGTTTCAACAAGTTAGGAGCTAAGAAAAATTTGGAGGTATTGACAATCACCTTGAATGTTACAATGAAAATGAAGATTTGGTGGATGCAATCCTTGATAGCTTTGTATGAAGGCAGTCTATTATTTGCACTAGGTGATTGTGCTGATTTTGTTCATTTACAGTTAAACAAAAGAATGTAGTAGCATACACGTACATTGGATGAATTCCTCGATAACATTTATGGTACAGTAGTATAGATATTGTTCTGTATGTAATTTAAATACATAATTTGTTACTCAGTTAAACAGTAGTTTGTCTTTTTTTGTAAACCTTTTTAATTGTTCCCATGAAACTTTGGCTAATTAGGGCAGCCACTTAATTGGGCCAAAGTGATCTAGTATTGATGTGTCCCAATTAACCAGAATCTCCTGTAGTGTAGTCATGAGGATTGTAGGTGACGTACTTAATTTGTTTTCCCCAAGAGTGGGGAATCACTAAATATAGGGCATAGGTCTAAGGTGAGAGGGGAGAGATTTATTAGGAGTCTGAGGGGTAACTTTTCCCAAGAATACCTTTCATGAGCCCGTCTCCAACCTCCTCCTAGAACTAACAGCAGTTTTTCCCGGAACTCCAGATGCTGATTTAAAAATATTTTCTGTATTTCCAGCATGTGGTAAGTAAATGTACTGAATGATTGAGGGGGGCAGAGAGGATGGGGAAGCCTTTCTGTCTGTTGGGTGAGGTGGGAAGTGGGTGGTAGAGACAGGTTGAGTTGGGGAATGATTCTGTCTGTGGGGTTGGTGGGAAGAAGCAGTTGGGGCTCTGATTGATGAGGTGGTTTGGAGAGCTACAGCTAATTATTTTCCATATCTTCCAGTGCTGATGTGTCGTGGTAAAGCTGTGAAGGATTTCGTGGGTCCTGACTGCCGCTTCCTAAAGTTTAAAGCGGGTGAAACCATTTATGTGTATTATAAATTAGCAGGGAAGAGAAATGACCTCTGGGCTGGAAGTGTGAGTAGTGTTTTATGGCTGTGTTTCTCTGTGTATGTGTCTGTCACATTAAATACCCTTTAACAGGGCCTGTTCACTCTGTTCTTGCATCATGAAAACTCGCTCTGATGCTGAGAGTTGTGGGTTCAACCCCTCATGCATGACAAGCACCTGATCTCACTGCTGCAGTGTTAAGAGTCATTCGTCCAACCCATCTGTATTAATCTACCTCTACCTCTTGGCCCGTTGCCTTCTCTGCCAGGGCCATTCACTGATGGTCAAAACACTTCCTAAATATTCTCAGTGACACCACTTCCAGTGCTCTCTCTGACATAGACCCCCTCAGATGCCTTCTAAATTTCTCGTCCTTACCCTGAATTTACGTTCTTTACATTTATTTTTCTGTGGTAGGGTAGACTGCAGGAAATTACACCTTATCTATGTCTCTTATTATTTTATATTCAGTACATCAATCCCATCCTCTTTTTCAGGGAGAACAGGGCCAGCTGCAATAGTCTCTCCTCATGACTGAACTGCCCCACCCCAGCTGTTGGATCTCCGTTTAATTTCTGATTGTTAGGTTTCTTCCAGGAATCAAACATGGAAAGCAGTCTTAATTCCAATATTTCAGTTTATTTTAAAGTACAGACAAACATCCAAATACTAAGCAAATTAAATAAAGAGCTGAAAAACTATCTAAGAGGGGAATTAATGAGTGTAAGACAAGGAATAAAAGAAGGTGCTTCTGAAAAATCCATCACCTTTATAGATAAGACATTTCTTAGTGATAAATTAGTTTATCAGCCACGTAATTTAAAAAAAATTACATTACGTGGGCAATGTGCTAGCACATAGCTAATGAAAAATAAAGTAAAACCATTATTTTAGCTGCTATACCGCTTCCTGCCAGTGAGTGTGAAAATTACAAGTTTGTTAAAAAAGTACAAATCTTATAAAAGTATTATTAAAGGAACAGTAGTTTTCAACAGTTCCCCCCTTTTTTTTTCAGTAACAGACCCTAGCAGAATCACATTTAAAAATTCAAGGTAATCACTTTTAACCAAACACAAAAAATGTAGACTCTGGTAATGTTCAATGAGAATGTGCAACAATTGTATTTGGTTTCGAAGTCTTCCCACAGTACTCGTCTCAATCTGGAGTCACTGTAGCTTGCCTGGCGTGTATCCACTTACTTTCATCTTCTACCTTAACTGCTGAATTGGTAATTAACAGTACTTGTAAGGACCTCCCCACTGAGCTCCCAGGGATTCCTTATGCAGTTTCCAGATTAGGACTCACTCGCCTGGAATCAAGGTGTGTCCTCCTTTCGATGGACCACTCCAAGCAGCAGAAACCTGTTAAAAAGCAAATGGATCAGACTGTGTTAGTTTTGCACAATAATCAACTAAGCTATCTGACGTAACACGTACTTCAGCCTCTCTGAGATCGAGAGCTCCTGGTAGTGATGTAGGTCATCCCGTTACCACTTCAAATGGTCTCAGTTTTGTTTTCTTGTTTGGGTTAGCTGATCCCTGATGCTGCATAACACCAAAAAGAGACTGTAGGCCATGGTGCGCCTTCCTCGTGATACATAGTCAGCTGTTGTTTGATAATGTCATTCATTCTTTCAACTTGTCCTGATGACTCTGGATGATGTGGACGATTAAAGAGCATTCCATGTTCATCAGTCGACATAATTCTTGAGAAGCACTCCCAGTGAAATGTGTTCTTTGATCAGAATCGATTTGGTAGCTTTTTGTGCTGGGATGGTTTCCACCCATCTTGAAAATGTGCTCTCTATTACTAACACATCTGAATATCTTTGGCACTTCAGTAAAGTAATAATAGTCCACTTGTAGATGTAAAAATGGATCAGATGGGGCAGGAGTACTAAGTTGAGGTAGCTTCTCTGTTGATCTGGGGTTTTTCTGGAATGTCATACGTCTTTCAACTGTTTGTGGTGTTTGCATCCTGAACTTTGGATTCCACTACCATTGCGAGAATCTGCTGATTATTGTTTGTACTCCGATGTGTCGTAAGGAATGTACCTGCTGTGGCAAGTAAGGAAGCAGCTGAGCTGGGGCCATCAGTCTGTCTCTAGTGCCATATCACCATACTCCATCGTCATTTAATAACCCCCCATTTTCCATCCAATACCACTTTTCTTCATTTGAACGCTGATGTTGCATTTTTTGAATACCTTGCATGTTCATCTGTGACAGTGTTTCACTTGGTTTCAGTTCTTGGGTTTTCTCCTTTTTCTTCAGTTTTCTTCATTCCTTTTTCTGCTGCCCTTTTTGTAGTTTCATCTGCAAATGGAATTCCACAGCTTTCCATTGTGGTCACTTTAATACTTTAACTTCTGGCAGCAGTTGTATGACTTCCATGAGTTTTTGTACTAGGTTGCCATTCTTGATTGGAGTTCCCATGGCTGTGAGATATCCTCTTAGTCCCCATAAATTTCCAAAGACATGAACAACTCCAAAAGCATTTTGAGAATCATGTAGATATTAGCTGATCTTCCTTCTGCTAGTTTACAGGCTTCAACTAAAGCTTTCAGTTCAGCCTCTTTTGCAGAAGTACCAGGAGTCATATATACTGAGGCTATCCCTTCATTTTCTGTGGCAGCAGTCCAACCAGCCATTTGAAGTACTCTGAAATAGTTGAGGAGCCATCAATGTATAGAATCAGATCTGGGTTCAACAAAGGCATTTCTTTATGATAATTCGCATCTCCTTGGCATGTTATAGTTCTTGCACAGTCACAATCATCATGGTCTTCCATGTCTACCGACAACAGCGTATATAAGTCGTCTCCGATTCTTGTTCTATTGCTGCAGACGAAGGCTGGGAGGCCTGGTCTAGTCATTGTTGCAACTTTGACAGCATCTTCATTACAGTTGTTATTCTACTCTGAAATTATGCCGCCCAGTCAATTTTTTCCTCGTGAAGTGGGGGTTCAGCTTGCTGTTGAGGTTGTTGTTGACCTTGTGGTCAAGTTGATCTCAAATGCCAACACAATCTAGCCCAAAGTCCTCTTTTCATCAGCTGGAGACCATTGACCAGTCTATACAGTGCTTATCAGATGTTGATATCCACTCCTTTTATTTGGCAGGTTGTACCACTTCACTGCAGGAAATGGAAGTTCCACTCCAATTTGCTTTTGCTAGCTTCATCATTTTGGCAACATCTCATATCAAGCCATCCTCGAAAGTCGACTTCAAAGGGCCATATATAGCTTCTTCAATATTATCTTCATTTATTCCGGGGACTCCTGAGTAACTGAGCCAAACTGTCCTATAGCAGTCTTCATATTCAGAAACGTCCTCCTAATATTTGTTTGCAATTGACCACCATCTTCGAATCAGTCTGGTTTCAGACTTGTCCCTCCAACCATGTCTTATTTGCTTCCCAACTGGCTGGTAAATTCTGTTTATCCTCTCCTATATTATCTTCATCCCACTGTGTCAACTGATTTATTTTCTGAGATGTAAAATTTGATGCCATCATATGGATGCAAATTGTATATATTCTTTATTAGTTGAAGTTTAGTCCAAGTCCCTAAGCTTCCTTTTTTAGGAAGTGGAATTTCCCTAGACCATTTGTCAATTTTTTCCAGATCTGGTGATTACCTCCTGTTTCCTTTCATAATCTCGATCATCAGTCTTGTGTGTTTTCTCTCCTGCTGCTGCCTATAAGGAGTTTGTATGTTCTCCCAGTGACCGTTTGGGTTTCCTCCAGGTGCTCTAGTTTCCTCCTACGGTCCAAAATATTTACCAGTTGGTAGGTTAATTGGTCATTGTAAATTGTCCCGTGATTAAATCAGGGGACTTCTGGGTGGTGCTGCTCAAAGAGCCAGAAGGGCCTATTGCATGATGTATCTCACTAAGTACTGGGGCTGGTCTTCCCATGGCTGCCAGACTAGTTACCTCACTACTGTCATCATGTCTTAAGCCACTAGAGGTCTCTGGTGAGTCACTATCGCTGCAGTTCCTTGGAGTTCCCTAGCTGTTACTGTTTCTGGGGTCTAGTCAGTGGCTGCCTTTCAACATGATTGAAATCACAGTTAACACCACTCACTGGGTTGGCAGAACTGCCTACCAAAGGTCTCCCCAATGCCACGCAGATTTGCCTCATTTCACTTTGCAACTCTGGATAGAGCTTTTGAGTGTGGACATAATTTGTATGCTATATTTTAACATGCTCCATCAATGCAGAGATCTGTGTTTCTGCTGCTTTATCATCTTTTTCATACTGTTCTTTTAGCATGTTATGCATTTTTTCCTAAACCAGCGCATTCGTGCTTCGAAGTATCTACATCTGTAACTCAATAAACTTGTACCTTTGAAGCTCTGTTAGAGTCACCAATGTCCATGTTGTCTTTTTAGTTCCCGACCACAGCTTATTGATTTTACAACTAATCACTCCAACGTTATTTATAAGCCAGTCCTCACTTGACTTAGGATCGGTAGCACATTACTTCTGTATCTTTTTATCATTGTATCAAGTTTAAATGCATCACTTAAATAAGTGCTTAAGATTTTAGTTAACTTTTCTCTCTTGGCTTTGGTTATTGTATTAGTTTTGATCTTAAGGAGTACTCTTAACCTTAAGACACCAGAAATCTCATGAAACTCACAACCCTGTTGTTAGTATAATATCAGGTTACAACCAAACAAAGGTCCATCCAGTATCTTAAAACTCTTGTCAGCCTCTTGTCCTACAAGTCACACAAATCCATTGTGACAATAATATCAGACCTGGGTTTCCAATAATTTATACTGATCCTACGTGGGTTGTACAATTACGACTCCACTCACTCGTAAACTCCCTTTAAACGATGTACTGAAGAAATTTATTCTCAGACAATTAAGGAATGGAGGAATGTCTTACCTTCCAGCTCCATGCTTAAAACTCCCTTCTTGTTAGTTTTTTTTCTTCAAGTTGGTGTCAAATTAGTGGATCTTCCTTTATTTTCTGATCCTTGGGGGTTCTTCTGGGAGTCAAAAATTGTGAATGCAATTGGAAAAAATAAGAATTGAAAAATAAATGTTTCCAGCCAGATGCTGATTTGAACAGATGTTTTGATGACAGACTCTGCCATCTTCATCAGGGATGATGCCTGAGCATGTCTAGTCTGGTGGTATTTATACCCCCATCGTCTGTCCCTCCTGATTGGTTAGTCCTCATCCAATCAGGTTTCTGTTGACCTCCCTTGTTTACAGTCAAGTTCCAGTTCTTTCTTAGAGTGAAACCTTCATCTTTGTTAAAATTCTTTTCCTTAAGTTTTATTTCAGTGGCTTCCTTCACCAGGCAGTCCCAAAAGCCATTGGAGTGGCACAGTCTGTTCGTACCTCTGAAGTCTGTCCTATGGCGAATGCAAATACAATGTTCTGCTACCACCAATTCGTCATATACGCCAGGAAAGCACTAGATCATTTTTTACATGGGTTTTAAAAAGTACACGTCTTATAAAAAGTATTATTAAAAATACACTGTGGTTTCCAATACAGGCAACAACCTGAATCTCCTCTGTATGCTGTTCAGCTTTATCATAGATTCTTAGAATCATACAGCAAGGAAAAGACCCTCTAACCCGACTTGTCCATGCAGACCAAGATGTTGAAATGAGCTCATCCTATTTGTTATATTTGGTCTGTATCTCTCTATGCCTTTTCTGTCCATTTACCCATCCATATATATATTCTTTTATACTGCATTTGTTCCAGCTTTGATCACCTCATCCGAGAGCTCATTCTGTTTACTGGTCACTCTGCGTGGAAAAAGTTGTCCCTTCTCTCCTTAAGTCTGTTCCCTCTAGTTTTAGACTTCACTGACTTGGGAAAATGCCTGTGACTATCTACCTTACCTATGCTCCTCATAATCTTATATAACTATATTAAGTGCCTGTGACTGTCTACCTTATCTATGCTCCTCATAATCTTATATAACTATATTATAAAGTCTATAAGAACATTAGACCATAAGACATAGGAGCAGAGTTAGGTCATTTGTCCTATCGCCCCTGCTCTGCCATTTCATCATAGCTGACTCAATTTTCCTTTTAGCCCCAATCTTCTGCCTTCCCATGTCCCTTCATGCTCTGACCAATCAAGAATCTATCAACCTCTGCCTTAAATATATATGAAGACTTGGCCTCCACAGCTGCCAAAGAATTCTACAAATTCAGCAGTCTCTGGCTAAGGAAATTCCTCATCATCTTCGTTCTTAAAGGATGCCCCTCTATTCTGAGGCTGTGTCCTCTGATCTTAGATTCTCCCACTAGAGGAAACATCCTCTCCACTCTATCAAGGCCTTTCACCATTCTATAGATTTCAATGAGGTCACCCCTTATTCTTCTGAATTCTAGTGAATACAGAACCAAAACAATCAAACACTCTTCATTTGATGAGTCATTTATCATGGAGTCATTTTCACGAACCTCCTTGGAACCATCTCCAGTTTCAGGACATCCTTTCGAAGATAACGGGCTTCAAACTACTCACAATGCTCCAAATGAGGCCTCACCAGTGCTTTATAAAGTTTCAACATTACGTCCTTGCTTTTCTAGTCCTCTTGAAATGAATGCTAACATCTCGCCTTCCTTACCACAGACTCAACCCTCAAGTTAACCTTTAAGGAATCCTGCACAAGGACTCCAAATTCCTTTTGCACCTCAGTAGAAACATAGAAACATCGAAAACTTTCAGCACAATACAGGCTCTTCAACCCACAATGCTGTGCCGAACATGTACTTACTTTAGAAATTACCTTGGGTTACCCATAGCCCTCTATTTTTCTGAGCTCCATGTAGCTACCTAGGAGTCTCTTAAAAGACCCTATCATATCCCTGTCACTGGCAGCCCATTTCACACACTGACCACTCTCTGCGTAAAAAAACTCACCCCAACATCTCCTCTGTACCTACTTCCAAGCACCTTAAAACTGTGCCCTCTCGTGTTAGCCATTTAGCCCTAGGAAAAAGCCTCCAACTATCCACATGATCAATGCCTTTCATTATCTTATACACCTCTGTCAGGTCACCTCTCATCCTCCTCAGTGTTTTGTATTTTCCCTCCATTTAGAAAAGAGTCAACTCTTTCATTTCTTCTACCAAACTGCATGACTGTATGCTTCCTGACACTGTATTCCATCTGCCATTTCTTTGCCCATTCTCCTAATCTGTCTATCTGTACCCCTCTACTTCCTCAAAACTAACTGCCCCTCCACCTATCATAATATTGTCTGCAAACTTTGCAACAAAGCTATTAATTCCATCATCCAAATCATTGACATATAATGTAAAAAGAATTGGTCCCAACACAGACCCTTGTGGAACAATGCTAGTCACTGGTGGCCAGTCAGAAAAGGCTCCCTTTATTCCCACTCTTTTCCTCCTGCCAATCAGCCACTGCTTTATCCATACTAGAATCTTTCCTGTAGCTTGATAAGCAGCCTTGTGTGGCACCTTGTCAAAGGCCTTCTGAAAATCCAAATATATAACATCAACTGATTCTCCTTTGTCTATCCTCCTTGTTATTTTTTTTCAAAGAATTTCAACAGTAAGTGTTCTTTTCCAGTCAGTTCTGGACAACTCCTCTCCAGTGATTCTTTTACTCCAGTGTAATACTGATACAACTGACTTAAACTTCTCTTCTGAAACTTCAGCATAAATTCGATCATATTATGATCACTTGCCTATAAGGGTTCTTTTACCTTAAGGTCTCTAACTAATTTTGGTTCATTGCATAACACCCAATCCAGAATAGCTTCCGATCTCCCTGCATATCGAAGATCACCCATGAAAATTGTAACATTGCCATTTTGGCATATATTTTTAACCTCCCATTGTAATTTGTAGACCATATCCCATATCCTTACTTCTGTTTGGGGGGGGGGGGGGGTCTGTGTCTAACTCTCATCAGGGTCTTTTTACTCCTGAAGTTCCTTATCTCTACTCACAATAATTCTTCAACTTCCGCTCCAGTGTCACCTCTTTCCGATGATTTTATTTCATTTTTACTAAAGGAGCAACACCATCCCCTCTGCCTTCCTGCCTATCTTTTTGATACAATGTGTATCCCTGGATATTAAACTCCCAGCTATAATCTTTCAGCCATGATTCAGTGATGCCTACAACATCATACATGCCAATCTGCAACTGTGCTGCAAATTCATATAGCTTATTCCATATACTGTGCGCGTTCAGATATAATACCCTATATGCACCCTTTTTGATTTTGTTGCACCATGTTCAACCTTTTGATTCTTAGCTTTGTCTAAGGGCTTACCAACATCTGCCTCCACAATCTCTCCACTGGCACTCTGGTTCCCATCCCCCTGCAACTCTTCTTTAAATTTCACTGTGCAGCATTAAAAAACCTTCCTGCCAGGATATTAGTCCCTCTCCAGTTCAGATGCAAATCGTCCCTTCTGCACAGGTCCCAACTTCCCTGAAAGAGAGCCCAATGATCCAAAAATCTGATGCTCTCCCTCCTACATCAACTCCCTAGCCACATATTAATATGTATAATCTCCCTAGTTCTGACCTCACTAGCATTTGGCACAGGCAGCAACACTGAGATCACAACTCTGGAGGTCCTGCCCTTAACTTGGCACCTAACTTATTAAACTCCCTACACAGAACCTTGTCACTCATCCTACATGTCATTGGTACCTATATGGACAATGACTGCTGGCTGTTCACTCTCACACTTAAGAATGCTGAGGATTCGATCCGAGATATCCCAGACCCTGACCCAGGAGGCAACATACTATCTGGGAATCTCGTTTTCACACACAAAAACTCCTGTCTGTTTCCCTAACGAACGATACCCCTATCACTATAGTGTGCCTCTTCTTCCCCCTTCCCTTTTGAGTCACAGAGGCAGACTCAGTGCCAGAAAACCGGACCTCTGTGACTTTCCTCTGTTAAATCATCACCTCTCAACAGTATCCAAGTTGAGGGGATGGCCACAGGGGTACCCTGCATTGGCTCCTTAGCCCCTTTCCCCTACCTGACTGTCACCCAATTTCTTGTGTCCTGCACATTGGGTGGGTGTAACTATCTCTCTTTGTCCCATCTATCACCCCCTCAGCCTCCCGAATGATCCGGAGTTCTTTCAGTTCCAACTCCAATTCCTAAACACAGTTTGTTAGAAGCTGCAGCTGGATGCCCTTCTTGCAGTTGTAATCATCAGGGACACTGAAGATCTCCCTGACTTCCCTTATCCCACAAGAGGAGCATTGCACTATCCTGCATGATATCTGTCCTGTCTTGAGCTCTTTCCCCTTTGCTTTCTCTAATCGAAGCTAAGAAGAGCTAAAACCGTAAGATCACCACTCTCTCTAATCTGACAACGGCTGCTCTGACTCTGTACACTCAAATGACAGCCACTGTGACAGTGGCCATTGTACTTGTCCCTGCCTTCCTTTAATTTGCTCTTACTAATCAATCCCAAATGCCAATTGGCTGTTGTCAAAGCTCTATTATGCTGCTGCGACCTTATCTTTGGACAGGATTGAAGTCTCCTCCTATCTAAGCTTTCGATGTCCGGATTCGCACTGGACAAAGCACTATGAAGGTCACCACTCAATTTCTTATCCTTCAATGAAAAAATCCCAGCTTATCTAGCCTCTCCTTGTAATGCCACTATAATATCTACATGAATCTTTTCTGCACTGTTTCTAGCTTAAGGACATCCTTCCTTCAGCTGGGCAACAAAGCTGCACACAGTAAATGTGTGGCCTCACTAATGACTTGTAACATGATGCCCCAACTCTTGCAACTCAATGCTTGACTGATGAAGACTAGTACTTTACCATCTTTTCTATAGTGTAGTGACCGGAATTGCACGCAGTGCTCCAACTGAGGTCTTACCAGTGCTTCGTAAACTTGAAATGTAGCCTTCCTGCTTTTATATTCTTTGGCTTGACAGATGGAGGCCAATCTCCTATAGTATGCTTTAACCATATTAAATAACTATGCTGCCATCTTCTAGGATCTTTGGATGTCCACCAAGGTTCCTCTGTGCCTAAGCACTCTGTATGGCCCTTCCATTCAAGATGTATGCCCAGGCCTAATTCGTACTTCACCTCACATTTATCAATCATTTCTTAGCTCATTTCACCAACATATTGTTAACACCCTGTATCCTAAAGGTACCTTTCACACTCTCTCAGCCCTCTGCCCTTTTTTGATCTGTGAGCTTGCTGATCTTGCCTCCCACATCCACATTGTCATTCACATATAATAAACAGCAAGAGTTGCAGCACTGATCCAAATGGTACACTACAAGTTACAGGTATCCGATCACAAAAGCAAGCCATACTATTGCCTCTTGCCAAGCTCAATTTTGAAACCAACCTGCCCTGGATCCCATGGGCCCTGAGCTTTTGGACTACACGTTGAAGGCCTTACTGAAGTCCACTTAAACCACATCTGCTGCACTGCTTTTGTTAGTACATTTTGTTGTTTCTTTGAAAAATTTTGTTCAGATCAGGTCAGACAGGATTTGTCTTGCCAAAGCCGTGTTGGTTCTCTTTGATTAGTCTTTCATTAACTCTTCTTGCAGAATTTTTATAAAGTAGTTTCAATACCACTCATAGGCCTTTAATTGCCAGGCTTTTCCCTGCTGCCCTTCTTGAAAGGTGGAGCCATATTTGCCATCCCCCAGACATCTGCTATCTCACATGCAATCACTGAAGGTTTAAAATTTTCAGATAAAACTCCAGCAAGCAATCTAACCCAGCAGAATATTACATGCAGCTTCAGTGGAATAAACTGATTCTCCTCTGTCTGCAAAAATTGCTGGGCACTTAAAGAAGTTTACCTTTCAACATCTCAGGGTTGTATGATCAATCAGTAATGGATCTGCCTCACTCTGATACTGTTCAAATTGAGTCAGGAGTGTTTGAATGCCTAAATACAGCCCATGTAAATATCTAATGCAGCAGTTTTGTTGCGGAATCCTTGTTGGGAGCTTGCTAGCAGGCAGGAATTGAGAGTTTTCCCAATGATGGAATTTCTCAAAGTACTCCTACGAATCAAAAAAGTTGCAGATGTTGAAATTTAGAAATAAAAACAGAAAATTCTAGAAACACTCAGTAATCAGGCTTCATTTGAGAAAGAGAAACAGTTAATGTAGCATTTAGTTTGAAGACATTCAGTTAGAACTGGAAAAGAGGTAAATATTTGTTCTGAGTTTGTCCATTTCAAGCATTAGGCTGTCATAGAACTTGACACCCTCACAGTGGATGCTGCTTTACCTTGTGTGCATTTCCATCATATCCTTGCTAACCTTTTTGCCTATCCAGATTATCCTATTTGCTTGCATTTGCTCCATATCCTTCTAGGCCTTGCTGACTTAGGTGTTTGTCTAAATGTCATTTAACGCATCGATTGTATCTGATTCCACCTTCTCCTCTGGCACCATTCTAGAAATCATCCACTCTCTCTGGGGGAAAAAAAATAACACAATACTTTCACCTCAAATCTGTTTTAAGGTGTTTCCCTCTCATCTTAAGCCCATTTCTTGTTGTTTTTTTGTACCCCTGCCATGGGAAGAAGACCCTAAGTATGCCTCTTTTAATTTTATGTACCATCAGGGAAAACAAGCCTGCTGTATATAATTGCCAAAACTAAAGTCATCCAATCCGGGTAACTTCCTGGTTTATTTCTGCCCAGCTCAACCGTATTGTTCCTGTAATGTGATCAGAACTCTTAAGTGTGCCCGAACCACAAATGGAACATTCCAATCAGAAAAGTATCTTTCCATTACATTCAATTTTGGATCCAGTTTAGTCATCTGACCTTGGATCTCATGTGCTTTATTCTTTTTGGATGGACTTGAAAACTTGTCAAGTGCCTTGCAAAAATCCATGTACCCATACAGACGATGTCTACCTCCCTGCCTTCTTCAATGTTCTCAATTACCGACTCTTTAAAAAAAGAGAAACTCATTCGAATTAATAATTACCCTGTATGAAGGCAGGCTGACTATCCCTGATCAGTCGCTGTCTTTACCTTTCAGATTTTGCCACTGATGTAAGGATTACTGGCCTGCAGTTATTTGGCTTATCCTTGCTGCTCTTCTTGAATAAAGGAACTATTTTAGCTATCTTCTAGTCTTCTGGTACCTCAACTGTGGCTAACAAAGAGAAATCTATCCTCAAAGGATCTAGTGCTTTCCTGGCATATATGATAAACTCTTCTTGTGCTTCCAGCCAGTACAAATATCGATTATAACTGATGTTTCAATGGCAAGCTCATCGGATGCTCCACTAGCCACAGGCCTCCAGTCAGAGAGGCAACCGTCTACAACCGCTCTTTTGCTTCCCCCACAAAGCTAATACCTTATCCTATTTACTATTGAATGCCAAGCAACTGAACCTTCTTGACCAAGCCCCATGTGGGACCTTGTGAAAGGTCTTGCCAAATTATCTCAAATAACGAGTAAAAGTACAGGAATGAGGTAGAGAATTATGGTGAATATGGTGTCACGACAACAGCTTCTCCCTCAATGTCAGAAAAACAAATGGACTTCTGGAAAGGGGACAATAGACATGCCGCTATCTACATCAAAAGTGCTGAGATTGAGAGGATTGAGAGTTTCAAGTGGTTAGGAGTGAGGATCACCAAAATCTTGTCCTGGTCTGGCCCTTTTCCTTTTTTGTTATTTTGAAACTGTAAAAGATGGAAATAAAAAAAAGTAATCTTGCTTAAAATATTAAAGAAATGTGTCATCTTTAACTTTATGCCTTTTGGAAATCAGGTCATCTTTTACTGGCTTAGCTATTCACAGTAACAGAAATTTTGACCGGGGTGCCCAAACTTTTGCATGCCACTGTATGTAATGAATTGATCTGTATTGGTGGTATGCAGAACAAGTTTTTCACAGTATGTTGATCGGTGACAATCATAAACTAATGTACTAAAAGGGTTTTTGCTGCTTTATGGTTGTGGTAACTGAGGTCAACATTTTTTTTAAAGTTCCAGATTTGTTCACTTATGTTAACATAAATTCCTCAGCTGTGGGGTGGTCAGCTCTGCAGACCAGTGGTCCAGACTTCAAGCTTTTACAGAACTATAACTAAAGTTGAGGACAGGGAGGGACAGAAACAGGCCGTGATCCACCATCAACATGCTGACCACGTACTGCAACGTGGGATACCAAGCCATGGGCTAGTCCTGGTGACTGGCTTCACTCCAAGGTCAAGAGGACCTATTGAGGAATGCCTGTAAATGTTCTAGGACCTAGGTAAGGGAGCCAGGGGTGGAAGCCACTCTGTAATGCCATCCTCACCTCCTTCACATGCAAGTGAGACTGCTACAGAGCTTGCATACAGGAGGATTAGAGAGTGCTCTATCCCATGTGGAACCTATTGCAAGCAAAAAAAAAATCTTAAGTTTTGTTTGTGTAACTATGATGGTGCAGATTATGCTCTGTGAAATGTAATATGAAAATCAACTTTAATATTATACATGAAGTGGAAGTTTCACACTGGCTGTTTTCCTGATCAGTCAGAAATATGTTAAATTTCTTGATATGAAATCTTTCTGTCGCAGGTGGGGAGTCAGTTTGGATATTTTCCCAGCAACTTGATTGAAGTAAATCTAGTGTACTCGACTACTGAGGTGGAGTTGCCAGCTGAGGTAAGTGTGAGTTTTTGGTCTAAGTGTGTGCATATGTGACAGTGTCAAAGAGCAGACTCTACTTAAGGATGCTTTCTAACCCCATCTGAAGCATAAACAAAGACCTGCAAGATGCCAGGAGAGCTTCCCTTAGGTAATTACTCATCTCTTCTGCATTAGCAAATTACTTTTCATTATTTTTGTTGCATTTTACAATGTAGATTACACACTGATATAGATGTTCCTTTACTTTGCTGCCTGTGTGAATTTTCTGAGTTAATATTGAACGGTGGTAGGCAGAGTGGTGTCTGGTGGAGAAAGGGGAAACAGAAGATATAGGATCAGGCCATTCGGCCCCTCTGAGCACATGCACTCACTGTTCAACAACGACTGATCGACCTGTGTCATTTTCCCTCACCTATATCCTTTGGTTCTACAATATACAGAATTTCATTGAACTTTGTTGTGAATGAACTCAGGACTGAGTCTACACAGCCCCATGGCACAGAGAATTTCAAAGATTTATCCACCTCCAGTTAAAGAAATCTCTCCTACTACTCTCAGTTTTCAATGCCCAGGGCCTTGACCTGAGTCTATAATGCTTGTTTTAAACATGGCTAATAATTTTTTTCATCCAGCCCACATTTCATTCATTTAAATGACTAGAACCCTCTCTCCCTTTAACTTTCTAATGGCATATTGAAAAATTCTGACCTTTAATGGATTACAAATTGGCAAATTACAATGCCACTTCACTTTAACTGATTGAAAGTGATATATCGGTAGACTCACATGGGGGGGTGGGACAAAAGGCATTTTTGTTTTGGGAAAGATTCCCCCTCAGGATGCTGAACCTGAGGAGGGTTATGGTGCCTTTTCCCTAGTCAGCCCTGTCCAATTTGGGGCAAAACAGCATCAGTTCTTCTTCATTCCATCCTTTGTCCTGTTTGTTTACTGACAGTTGAGCTGCCTCCTCCACTCTTCCCTCAGCTTCATATTCTCTCTTGGACAACATGAAACACCCAGACCCTCCACCTTTCTCCTCCGAGCAGGACCTCCTGCAAGGGGTGGCATTTGCAAGGGTGATCCTTGAGGAAGTGGTTTACTAATATTTCAGGGGGCCCTTGGTTGGAGGCAGCTCCTTGTATTTGCAAAGATATTCTGTGTCACATGGTTTGGTGAGGTGGTATTCGTAGTGAGATCTCTGGGTTGGAGGATATGCCAGTGTTTGTAGACACTCCCCCAGTAGTGGGTAAAGTTGCCACTTGCTGGGGAGTCTGCAGACAGGTGTTTGGGGTTACAGTGTCAGGTTTGATAAGCTAATGGCTTGACTTTAATCTTTACCTCTTGCACATTTGCAGGACACAGACTTCGTTTGTTTTGACGAAGGCCCAGAAGAATTTGAAGAGGTGGATATTGACAAGCTTGTCAGAATTGCAGGCTCCAGTGACGGTGAGAGTAAGGAGCACATTGAAGAAAGGGATGCAAGTCCAAGGGAGGATGATACAGGGCAACAGATTCCAGATGATGAATCTGGGAAGACATCAGAAGTACCTGGAATTAAGTCTGTGGGCGATAAAGCAAGCAACGAAGCTGTTCAGTCTGCAGAACAGGAAGGTGGGGACTCCCTAACACAGACTGAAGGGAGAGGAGCTGAATCTATAGATAGTTCATTAAGTGATGAAAGAACTCTTCATGTTGAAGATGAAGTTCCTGAAGAAAAACCTGCTTTTGTGGGTGATGATACTTCCTCTTTGGAAGACCATTCAATGGAAGGGGATGGTAGTAGCCACGTTAAAGTGAGCACACACTTGGAATCCAGTTCTCAGGAGCCAGCAACCACATCTCCAAAAGATGCAGGGAGTGAAGGGCTAAGTCGAGATGGCAGAGACACTCGAGTTTCCCTGGACGCTGAGGAACTGCTGTCTGTAGCAGAACTTGAATCAGAAGGTGGACAGAAAGAACTTGTAGAACTTGAGGGCTCTTCAGTATTAAAAACTAGATCTGAGTCAACAAGAGATGCGATTATGGTAGATCATGAAGTGGGCAGCAAAGTCACTACATTGGATGAAAAGACATTGTTGGATGTAGAATTGGACCAAGATCATTTGGCTGAGCCTCCTGAAAACATAACCCTACTCTCCAGCTCAGATGAGAATTCACTTCCTCAACAGGATAAGGAAGTTGGGGAAGATTTAAAATCTAGTGAAGCTGACACTAAAACTACAACTCAAGCTGCAGATACTCTGGCAGCTTCTATTAGTCCAGAAAAGGGACAACCATTAGATAAAGTAACTGAGAAAACTACCGAAAGTGGGGAAACACTAACTTCAAAAGACAGAAAAAGTGGAGGGCTGTGGACAACTCTTGGAGAGACCTTTTCTGCAGTTCTAACTGAAGATGAGATGACATTCAAGGTTACAGACCCAGATGGTTCTGATTCTGAAGACGTGCTGAATGATCCAAGTGTGGGAAATAGTGAAAATCCAGTAGAAGAAAATAGGATCTATTTGTTGAGTATGTCAGAAGATGCTGGCAATAAGCTTCGATCTTCATTTGGTAAAACAGCTGCAACTGATGTTGCTGTAAAGGAGATAGAAGATCCTGAAGCCACAGTTCAGGCCCTTGACACGAGCCTGGAAACTGAAACCAATGTTGAAATGTTGGTTATGGAATATGAGGGAATCAAGCAGCAGCAACATGTTGCGTCTACAGTAGATAGTCAAAGTTCAGGGCAACACAAAGAGGGAAAATTGCAGTCACAGGACGCTGTGGATGATGAATCTGTGACTGTGCCAGAAACAGATGAAATTAGTCTAAAAATTGAACCACAAGTTGACACTGAAGTTGAATTGGCAACTGAGATGAATCAAGAACTCCCAAAGTTTATCCAGTCAGAACTAGAAACTGGAATGGACAAACCATCTGGGCATTCTGAAGGAATAGATACTGTAAATGAAGAGTTAAAATCGGAAGATCGGATAAAGGTAGTGACAAGTGAAGGGCTTCCTGCAAAAGATGCCAATACCACCCTTTCACAAGATGCAGTGCAAGTTGAAGATCAAATGACGGACCCAGAAGACCGCAGGACGGTGAAGAATGAAGATGACATGCAAAAGAATGACCAGAGAGATGTAAATCTAACTTCAGATAGTTATTCAGAACTGCCTGACACTGGAATTTCAGATGATAGCCAAGGAGATCTAAACAGTGAAGACAGTGAAGTTTTAGATGAATTCCTTGATGAAGATCAGCCAGAAGAGTTGTTAGAGGATGAAAATGCTGCAGATGCCAGAATGGCTAAAGAACGAGGTGCCAACATAGCTCTTGGAGATGGGTTAGATGATCAGAAGTTAGGTGTTAGTGATATGAATGTTACAGAAAAAGAGAATACTGTGGAGCCGGTAGATCTGCAAGCTGGACGAGAAGATGCTGCAAAGGAAGCTGCAGAGAAAGACCATGAAGTAAGAAAGGAGCATGCTCAGAACATTCAAGGACAAGCAAATTGGATTGAAAATGAGAAGAAATCAGAACAATCCTCCCTTAGATCTGTAGATGAGCGTGAAGAGTGGGTAGACCAGACTCAGGACCTGAAGAATCTTTCAGGAACTTTGCATGAAGAAAATGGTGAGTTTGATAAGAGTCTTCATATTGAAGAGAGTGCAAAGAGCGAGGGCAGGTGGCCTGGGACGTATTCCAGAAGTGAAAATGCCTCAAACCCATTGAAAGTTGAAGAGAAGAAGACTGAAGATTCCAAACAACCAAGCAATTATATTGGGTCAGAAGATGCAAACGAAGAGTATGAAGATCTCAAGTACCAGGAGGCTGTGCAAAAGCTTACAATTTTGAAAGGCTCCTTGAGTGAAAAGAGCTTTCAGCTTGTGCAGAAGTATCTAAGTCCTCAACAAGTTTTGGAGGTTGAAGCTGTGCTTTATGATTTTGAAAAGGAGCTAAATCTCACCAAGTTATCTGAAGCGAATGATGAAGATACTGAGAACATTCTTGACAACATACTTGAGGAATCAGAGTCAAGGATCCTCGACATGGTGGAGAATATGTTGGACAAAAGAGCTGCCGTGAACCAACAAAAGATAGATGAAAACCCTCTGGACAGTGATGAAGAGACTGTAATTTTGAATGACCTTCAGGAGCTTATGTTTCAATTAAGACTGAAATATTCAGCTATCAGGGACAGTGTTGTTCTTGCCTCTGGAGATGAGTTGTCGAAGGAAAGGAATCATTTCCTCCATGGTAGAGTAGAATATTGATTTGATGGGGGGGGCGGGGGGGTGTGTGTGTAATATACACCCACATTTGCAAGGAAAAGTTAACCCTTTGCAATTACCTAGTTTCCTGTGCTAATTACTCATAAAATATGCTCTAATCTTCACCTAAGGCAACCTAAACTAATAACACACAAACGTAATCCGCCTTAACTAATAACAGACAAACAATTGTACTTTTCATTGTTTAATTATTCACATTCCAGGCTGGAAAAAGTATGTGAACCCCTGCATTTTAATAACTGGTAGAACCTCAATTAGCAGCAATAACTTCCAAATATTTCCTGTAGCTGCTGAACAGATTTACACAATGGCAAGGAGGAATTTCAGACCATTCCTCTATACAAAACTGTATCAGTTCATCAATATTTATGGGATACCTTGCATGAACAGCCCTCTTCTGGTTATGCCACAGCATCTCAATTGGGTTAAGGTCTGAACTCTGACTTGGCCATCCCAAAACATGAATTTTCTTCTTTTCAAAATATTCTGTTGTTGATTTGCTCTTGTGTTTCGGATCATTGTTTGGTTGCATCATCCAACTTCTATTAAGCTTCAGATAATGGACTGCTATCTTAACATATGTCTAGATACAATTTTGAATTCATTGTTTCCTCAATGATTTAAAGCTGTCAAAGGGTTCAAAGGTACATTTAATGTCAGAAAAATGTATACAATATACATCCTGAAATTCTTTTTCTTTGCAACCATTCATGAAAACAGGAGTGCCCCAAAGAATGAATGACATTTAAAAGTTAGAACCCCAAAGACCCCCCCCAGCTCCCCCTCCCAAGAGTAATCAGCAGCAAAGCAGCGATCACCCCCGCACCTGCAAAAAAATCGGCATCCCCCCCCACTGAGCACTCAAGCGTACAACAAAGCATCATAAAGGCACAGACTTGTAGTACCCCAAAGACTACTCGTTCACCCAGTAATTTGACATACCACAAGCATGTCTCTCTCTCTCTCTCTCTCTCTCTCTCTCCTCCAATAAGAGAAAAAGAGTTGTCTCCATTTCGCAGCGAGAGGGGAGATGTAACAAAGCAACTTGCTGATTTACGATGTTAAAGGTCTGTTGCGTTGCTTTTTCTGAGCTCTTGCCCAAAGAACTTGGGTCTCTGGGCACACAGCCAGAGATCTTCTGTCTCTCCCGACAGAAGACCGATTTCCTGCAGTGGCACCGACCTTGAGTCCGCCCGCCTGCAGAGCCATGAAATCCTGAAACTCTGAAGGTGAGCTGATCTTCCAGGCCATGTCCTTGGTATATTGAATAGCAACCAGTCGGGAGATGCTGAGAGTGGGTCCCGTTCCCGCAAAGAACCAAAGTCAGTGTGTCAGGGTCTTCAAAAGCATCCTGAAAGGGAAAAATAGAGATATTAAAGATAGAAATAGAGCTGTTTCCGAAGATGCAAGCAAAGGAGTCACCGTTAGATGCCAATGTCTCCCTGACTCCACCCCACTTGATCCAGGCCCTGAGGCAGCAAAGCAGCTCCAAACCATGATGCTCCTTCCACCATGCTTCACAGTTGGGATGAGGTTTTGGTGTACAGTGCCCTTTTCCCTCCAAACATAGCAATGTGCATTTCTGCCAAAAGTTCAATTTCTGCCAAAAGTTCTGTCCACAGAACATTTTCTCAGATGCATAGTGGAACATCCAAGTGGTCTTTTGCAAACGTGAAACTTGCAGCAATGTTTTTTTTGGAGACAGTGGTTTCCTCCATGGTATCCTTCCATGGACACCATTTTTGTTCAGTATTTTTCTTGTAGTGGACACACGAACAGAGACTTCAGCAAGTTCTAGAAATTACTGCAGGTCTTTTCCTGTTATCCTTGGGTTCTTTTTCACCTCCTTCAGCATTGCACAATGTGCTTCTTCTAAGGTAATCAGAAAGTTGTTTTAGTTGAGGCATGTTTCACATAAATAGATATTTCTTGAGAAGAGCAGGCTCTGTCAGACTTTTTTTTTAATGGGGCAGGGCACTTCTACAGCCACACCTCCAATCTCATCTCATTGATTGGAACACGTGTTTCCAAATAGCTTTTGTAGAAGGCATTGCCCCAGAGGTTCACATACTTTTTTGAACCTGGACTGTGATAGTTTAAATGATGTACTTCTCAGTGATGAGAAGAAGTATAATTGTATGTTATTAGTTCAGGCAGATTGAGATTGTATTTGTCTATTATTGGGACTTTGATGATGACCATGTTTTATTCGTAATTAATGGCAGCAAACCAGGTAATTGCAAATGATTCACAAACTTTTTCTTCTAAGTATAAATAAGTATAGCATCAGATACACATCCACAAAAACATAAATTAAGTATAACTTATGTACAATTTTTACAATCAGAACCAAAAAACAGTCCACCTGTTCAAGTGAGAACTTCTGTTCAGTGGGTTTTGTTCTGGCTTCCGAGTCAGAGATTATGGGTTGAAGTCCCAATTGAACACATAAACACAGAATCCAAGTCTGATGCTCTTGTGCAGCACAAAAGCTGCAGTGAACTTGAAGGGCATTTTGTCAGACAGAAAGAATGGATGTGATCTGTGCCAGGCCTCAACGTTTTATCATGTATTAAGAAAGGCTGATCTGCGTCCCCATCCATTCATAAACTTTATAAACAATTTCATACTGTGTGTGGTTGACAGGTGCCTGAAGAAATCCATAGTCATTTAAACTCAAATGGAGAAAGGAAAAGCAGGAAATGTCAGGCCATTTAGTCATTTGGAGAAGGTTAAAGACCATAACATATAGGAGTAGAATTAGACCATTTGGTCCATTGAGTCCACTTCATCATTTCATCATAGCTGATATTTTTTCAATCTCTTTCTCATACCTCCTTCCTGTAACTCTTAACCCCCTTACCAATCAAGAACCTATCAATGTCTGTCTTGAATACACCCAATGACTTGACCTCCACAGCTCTCTGTAGCAACGAATTCCACAGACTCACCACCCTCTGGCAGAACAAAAACTCTTCCTCATCTCAGTTCTAATGGGCTGTCCCTTTATTCTGAGGCTGTGCCCTCAGATCATGACTCTCCTTCTGTTGAAAAGATCCACTCTACATCCGGGTCTTTCAGTAATAGAAAGTATTATGGAAGATGTTGTCGAACCAGGCAGTGCAGAAATGGATCCTTTGGCCCAGTGAGTCCAAACTGACCAAGTAGCCACTGAAACGAATCCCATTTTGCTCCTCCCATGTTCCCACTCCACCAATCACACACAGACTTGGAGCAATTTATAATGGCCGATTAACCTATCAGCATACCTTTCTTTGGGATGTGGGAGGAAACCAGAGCACCCAGGGGAGGATCTCACTTGGTTACTGGGAGAATGTGCAAAGAGAGTGTGTGAGGACAGGCTGGAACCTGGGTCCCTGGAGCTGTGGGATAGCAGGTCTATGGACTATGCTGCTGTGCTGCAGGTCTCATATTCTAATCCGAGGTAGCTGGTCAGCAGAAGCAGATTAAAACCCAGGTGAATGCAAGTGTAAAATTGGCCTCTTTATAAGCCACAAACTCTTTAATAGGCCTCCTTCATCTCTGGGCTGTATCTACCCTGAGCCTTCAGAATTGATCTAGTCATTGCTGTTCTGAAGTCACCCTTGCCAGTAACCCCTTCCAACCAACTTTGGCCATGTCCCCTCTCATGCCTCAGTATTTCCCTTTAATCCACTGTAATGCTGATACATCTGACTTTAGCTTCTCCCTCTGAGACTGCAGGGCGAATTCTGTCATATCAATACTGCTTCCTAAGGGTTCCTGACCTTAAGCTCTATTATCAAACCTGGTTCATTACACAACACCCGATCCCGAATTGCCTTTTCCTTAGTGGGCACAGCCACAAGCTGCTCTAAAAAGGCATCTTGTAGGCATTCTGCAAATTCTCCCTCTTGGGTACCTGACTTTCTCAATGTACCTGCATACTGAAATCTTCTGACTATCATAACTTTGCCCTTTTTACATGCCTTTTCTATCTCTGGTAGTGATTTGTATCCCATATCCTGGCTATTGTTTGGAGGCTGGTATATAACTCCCATTAGGGTGTTTTTACGTTTGCGTTTCTTAACTTTACCCACAAGGATTCTACATCTTCCTTTTTTAAAGGATTTGATTTCACTTTTTGTCAACAGAACCACCCCACCCTCTCTGCCAACCTGCCTGTCTTTTCAATACAAAGTGTATCCTTGGATGTTAAGCTCTCATTTATGATACTCTTTCAGCCACAAGTCAGTGATGCCTACAACTTCATACCTGCCAAACTGTTACTGCACTGCAAATCATCTTATTCTGTACACTGCATGCATTGAAATATAACACCTTAAGTTCTGTATTCATCACTCTTTTCAGTTTTGCCCCTTTGTTATACTTCAACTCATTTTGCCATATCTGCTTGTTTCACCTCACAGTCTCACTACACACTGCAGATAGTTGCGTACCAACTGCCCCATCCTCAACCATATCACTCTGGTTCCCATCCCCCTGTCAAATTAACTTTAAGCCTTCCCAACAGCTCTAGCAAACCTGCCTGCAAAGATATTGGTCCCCCTTGGGTTCAGGTGTAACCCGTCCTTTTTGTACAGGTTATACCTTCCCCGGAAGAGATCCCAATGATCCAGAAATCTGAAACCCCACCCCCTGCACCAATACCTCAGCCATACATTCATCTTCCACGTTATCCTATTTTTACCCTTACTGGCATGTGGCACAGACAGCAATCCAGAGATTACTATCCTGTAGGTCCTGTTTTTCAGCTTTCTACCAAGCTCCCTAAAATCTCTCTTCAGGACCTCCTCCCTTCTCATAACAATGTTGTTGGTACAAATATATACCACAACTTAGATCTGCTCACCTTTCCCTTCAGAATCTGAGACATCCCTGACCTTGGACCTGGGAGGCAACATACTATTCAGGTGTCTCTTCCATGTCCTCATCAGAATCTCCTGTCTGCTCCTCTAACTCTGGAATCTTCTGCCACTGCTGCACGCCTTTTCTCCCCACTTCCCTCTGAGCCACGGAGTCAGACTCAGTGCCAGAGACCTAGTGGTTGTTGCTTCCCACTAGTTAGTCCCACCCCCCCACCTCAACAATTTCCAAAGCAGTGTATTTATTATTGAGGGGAATGGCCACAGGGGTACACTGCACTGGCTGTTTTCGCCCTTTTTCTTTCCTGACAGTTACTCAGGTACCTGCCTGCTGGATCTTTGGGGTGACAACCTCCCTCACTATTACAACTTCATTCTCCCGTATGACCCGAAGATCATTGAGCTGCATCTCTAGTTTCTTATCACATTCACTAAGGAGTTGCAGCCTGATGCACTTCCATGCAGGTGTAGTTATCAGGGAAACTGAGGGCCTCACAGAGTTCCCACATCTCACACAAACAACATACCACTAACCCTGAATCCACTCTCCATACCCTAGCTATATACTAATAGAGAAAGAAGGGGTGAAAAAATGCTAGGAACTTTCTCACCAAGCCTGTTGAGCCAAAGGCTGGCCACTCTTAACCCAGCTCACTCACACAATAGCCACTCCAAGAATGGCTGCTTTGCTTACAGCTGACTTCTTTATATTGGCCTTTGCCTGAGAGATCGCTATGCTTGTAGCCCGGTGAAAAGTTCCAAAAGGCCCTGAGCTCTTTCTAAACCTTGTGCTGCTTCAGCCAACCAGCGACTACTCAGGATGATTGCAGAGCACAGCTGTTGCTGAATGCACTTACCCCATCCTCTCTTTGTATTGACCATCTCCCCTCTTTCTTTCCAGTCCTGATGAGGGGTCTCAACCCAAAGTGTCCACCGTCTGTTTCCTTCCATCGATACTGTCTGATCCACTGAGCTCCTACAGCATTTTCTGTATTTCTCCTGATCGTAAGACATAAGACCATAAAATATCAAGGCAGATTTAGGCCATTTGGCCAGTCAAGTCTGCTCTACCATTTGATTGTAGCTGATTTATCTTTAGTCTCACTCCCTTTCTCTTGCTATCTCTCTCTGTAACCTTTGATGCCCTTACTGATGAAGAATCTGCCAACCTCCACAATGATTTGACCTTCATAACTGTCTGTGGAAGTGAAATCCACAGAGTAACCACTCTCTGGCTAAAGCAATTCATCCTCATCTCTGTTCTAGAGGGATATACTTGTATTTTGAGTCTGTGCCCTCTGTCCTGTACTCTCCCACTATTGAATATATGCTCTCAACACCCACTATATTCTGGCCTTACAACATTTGGTAGGTTATGATGCGAACACCCCTCCCCCATTCTTCTAAACTCTAGTGAGTACAGGCCTAGAGCCATCAAACACTCCTCGTAAGTTAACCCTCTCTCCAATGCCAGCACATCCTTTCTTAGATATGGGGCCCAGAACTGCTCACAGTCCTCCAAATGTGGTCTGAGAAATGTCTTACAAGCCTCTGCTTTATATCCTTGTTTTATATTCTCATCCTCCGGAAATGTATGCTAACATTACATTTACCATCCTGAATATTGACTCAACCTGCAAACAAATCTTTGAGGAATCCTGCTCTCACGGTTCCAAGTCCCTTGCCACTGTGGAAAGCCTTTCCACTGTGGGTTTCTGAATTCATTCACTGTTGAGAAAATGGTCTATGCTTTATACCTTCTACCCTTCCCTACACTGTATTACGTACAGTGGCCACTCGCTTCCCTACTCTGTATCACGTACAGTGGCCACACACTTCCCTACACTGTATCACGTACAGTGGCCACACGCTTCCCTACACTGTATCATGTACAGTGGCCACACGCTTCCCTGCACTGTATTACGTACAGTGGCCACACGCTTCCCTACACTGTATCACATACAGTGGCCACACACTTTCCCATGCTGTATCACGTACAGTGGCCACACGCTTCCCTACACTGTATCATGTACAGTGGCCACACGCTTCCCTACACTGTATTACGTACAGTGGCCACACGCTTCCCTACGCTGTATTACGTACAGTGGCCACACGCTTCCCTACGCTGTATCACGTACAGTGGCCACACGCTTCCCTACACTGTATCACGTACAGTGGCCACACACTTTCCCACGCTGTATCACGTACAGTGGCCACACGCTTCCCACACTGTATCACGTACAGTGGCCACACACTTTCCCACGCTGTATCACGTACAGTGGCCACACGCTTCCCACACTGTATCACGTACAGTGGCCACACGCTTCCCTACACTATCACGTACAGTGGCCACACGCTTCCCTACACTGTATCACGTACAGTGGCCACACGCTTCCCTACACTGTATCACGTACAGTGGCCACACGCTTCCCTACACTGTATCACGTACAGTGGCCACGCAGTTCCATACGCTGTATCACATACAGTGGCCACACGCTTCCCTACACTGTATCATGTACAGTGGCCACACACTTCCCTACACTGTATCATGTACAGTGGCCACACGCTTCCCTACACTATCACGTACAGTGGCCACACGCTTCCCTACACTGTATCACGTACAGTGGCCACACGCTTCCCTACACTGTATCACGTACAGTGGCCACACGCTTCCCTACACTGTATCACGTACAGTGGCCACACGCTTCCCTACACTGTATCACGTACAGTGGCCACACAGTTCCATACGCTGTATCACATACAGTGGCCACACGCTTCCATACACTGTATCACGTACAGTGGCCACACGCGTCCCTACACTGTATCATGTACAGTGGCCACACGCTTCCATACACTGTATCACGTACAGTGGCCACACGCTTCCCTACACTGTATCATGTACAGTGGCCACACGTTTCCCTACACTGTATCATGTACAGTGGCCACACGCTTCCATACACTGTATCATGTACAGTGGCCACACGCTTCCCTACACTGTATCACATACAGTGGCCACACGCTTCCATACACTGTATCACGTACAGTGGCCACACGCTTCCCTACACTGTATCATGTACAGTGGCCACACGCTTCCCTACACTGTATCATGTAGTGGCCACACGCTTCCCTACACTGTATTACGTACAGTGGCCACACGCTTCCCCACGCTGTATCACGTACAGTGGCCACACGCTTCCCTACGCTGTATTACGTACAGTGGCCACACGCTTCCCTACGCTGTATCACGTACAGTGGCCACACGCTTCCCTACACTGTATCATGTACAGTGGCCACACGCTTCCCTACGCTGTATCACGTACAGTGGCCACACGGTTCCCTACACTGTATCACGTACAGTGGCCACATGCTTCCCTACGCTGTATCATGTACAGTGGCCACACGCTTCCCTACACTGTATCATGTACAGTGACACGCAGTTCCATACACTGTATCACGTACAGTGGCCATGCAGTTCCCTACACTGTCAATTACACCAGCTACACTTTGCCCATTCTCCTAATCTGTCTGAGTTCTTCTGCAGAATCCCTGCTTCTTCAACACTTCCTGCCCCTCCACCTATCTTTGTTAGTGACTAGTGGTATTCCACAGGTGTCGGAGTTGGGTTAATGATCTTACCACAAAGCCAGCATTTTCATCATACAGATCATTAAAATGTAACGTGAAAGGTAGCAGACCCAACTCCAACACCTGTGGATCACCACTAGTCACTGACAGCGAATCAGAAAAGGCCCCTTTTATTTCCACTGTTTGTCTTCTGCTAGTCAGTAATCTTATGTCCATGCTGGTATCTTTCCTGTAATATCTAATCTTATCTTGCTTAGCAGCCTCATGCAGCACCTTTTCAAAGGCCTGAAGATCGAAGTGAACAGCATCCACTGACTCACCTTTGCCTGTTAATTCGTCAACTCCAATGGATTTGTTCGGCAAGTTTCCCTTTCAGGAAACCACGCTGACCTTGGCCTGTTTTATCATTTGCCTCCAAGTAGCTCAAAACCTCATCCTTAAATAATGAACTCCAACATCTTACTAACCACTGGAATCAGGCGATCTGGCCTATAACTTCCTGTACTTTGGTTCTCTCATTACAGAGAGGAGTGATATGTGCAATGTTCCAGTCCGCTGGAATTACAGTGTCTATAAAAAGTATTCATTCCCCCCCCCCCCCCACCCCCCAGAAGTTATATTCTCAGAAACTTCAAGACTTTGTTCTTGTTTTCCTCTGACAGAATCAGCGGATGAAGGCAAACCGGAAGCACCAGACAGACAGGAAGAAGAGAAGGAGGAACAACTGGAAAGAGGGCTGCCTTCTCTACATTTCTCAGAGCATGTATCACATTTGGAGGAAAAGCAGCACGCAAGCAGAAGTGAAGGGGGACTTGGAAAGTTGGACTCCGCAGAGAGTGAGAGCAAAAAGCACGACAACAAACCGGGGGAGGTGCTTTCTCCAGAGCCTCCAAAGGATCTAGAGGAAGAGCTTCCTTCTGTTAACGGTCCAGACGGTGGAGCAGGTCACACACAGGTGACAGAGGGAGAACCAATGTATCCAGATTTTACACAGCAACATCCCAGTGGAGAATTTGAGGAAACAGAAGCAACTCCTTCTAACATTACAGGGAGCATGGAAGATGCAGGGAGTAAACCTCCTCCAGAGGATGGTGTAGAACTAGGCGCGGCTGAACAGAGGAATGACGGGGAATGTGCCAGAGGAACAGGCTCCATGATGGTTGGAGGGAGATCAAAGGAGGAAGTTTTGGGAGAACAGTGTGTCCTGAACGCTGAAGGCGGGAAGGAATCACAGATGGGACCTCCTACAATGAGAGATGGAAAGTCTGACAAAATGGACCACGTGGATGACAGTCCACTTAAGCAAGAGTGGCAAGAGGTGGACAGTGTGCGTGCGATCACATCTGAGAGTGTTGCCGACAGGGCTCATTTGGAGACAGAGAGAGGTGGGTGTAGAGTAACTAACTGTTGGTTACAATCATTTGTCTCTTCCATACATTCACCTGTAGAGTTCCTTATAGAACACAGAACAAAGAGCACAGATGGGCTCCTTGGCCCACAATCTGAACTAATTAAACCCCTAACTAAACTAATCCCTTCTGCCAACACTACCTCCACATCTCTCCATTCTCTACATTCATGTGTCTACCAAAGAGCTTCTAGAATGCCTCTATTGTATTTGCTTCCAGCACCACCCTTGGTAGTGCCTCCCACCACTTTGTTTTTAGAAAATATCTATTTGCATGTGTCTTTTCAATTTAACCCCTCTCACTTTGTATGCTGTACAATATTATATATTTCAATCTTGCTGAAAGATATTGGTTGTCTCTACGTCTGTCATAAGCTTTTAAACTTCTACAAGTTCTCTCCTCAGCCTGCACCACTCTGTTCGATCTCCCTCTCGTGAGCTTTCCTTGGTAAAAAGTGTAAAACCCACATGATGATTTCAGAGGAAGTAATTGATGAGCTATGAAACACTGTGGCATATCCTGAGATGATAAAGGCAGAGCAAATCTTGTGTCTCTCCACAGCCAGGGACTTAAGGGGCCATTACACGGCTCCATGACTCCATATCTTGGTGCCATTGAAGAGAGATGTCTGAATCACTGTAAGCTTCAAGCAATTTGTTGGATGATCTCAGCAGATCGAGCTGCATCTGGGGGGAATAGATTCTGCTCAAATCTGAAATCCTCCAGCACCTTGTGTGTTCCAGATTACAGCTTTTACAGTCTCTTGTGTCTTCAGTATTGATTACAGGCAGGGTGCAGAGAGGCTTTGGGAGCAGTGGGAATGGATAGGCTAAGTGAATGGGCAAGGACATGGCAGATGGAATATAAAGTGACACACACAAAATGCTGGGGGAGCTCAACAGGCCAGGTAGCATCTGTAGAAAAGAGAACAGTCGACGTTTTGAGCCGAGACCCTTTGATAGGAAGTCCTGCAGAAACGTCGATTGTACTCTTTTCCAAGATGCTGCCTGGCCTGCTGAGTTCCTCCAGCATTTTGTGTGTCACTTGGATTTCCAGCATCTGCAGATTTTCTCTTGTTTGTGATTGAAATATAAAGTAGATAGAATTGAAAAGCAGAATAATTATAAAAGATAGGAAGTACTGGGAATATTCTGGCTGTGCCACATCTGTGGATTGAGAAACTTTTGAACAAAGTTTCTCCAGCATTTCCTATTTTTATTTTAGATTTCCAGCACCTGCAGATTTGTGTTTGATTTTGAGGTTTTCCTTTGAAATGGTGAGAGATTATAAATTGTTGCTGTTCCGTGGAGCTTGGATGCTCTTGGGCATGAATCATTGAAAGTTAACACATGGGAATTATGAAGACTTTATAATCTCTTACCATGCTTCGATGAGTATGATGTGTGCTGTCAGCAGGTAAGCTGGTTCATTCACTGTCTCTGTTCCGTGTTGGACATCAGGTTCTCTGCACTCCCAGGAAAGGATTCAGTGGCTGCCATGGACTATCTCAGCACTGTACGGAGTCATCCTGGCTACGAGCAACACTGTGAGACAAGTTGTCCGTTCACTCTCGGAATTTGTAAGTATCTCTATTTACTCCCAGTTTACCTACTGCTGTTCTATGTAGTTCTGTGAGAGTATGATGCTTCTGTCATTGGTAATTCTTACCCTTGGGTCCATGTGTGTTGAAGTCCCATATCTGATTTTCTGCACATATAATCACAGTTTGGGACGTGGGAGTGCATGATTTCCTGAAAGTGGTGTTGCCAGTGGACAGGGTGCTGGAGAAGGCTTTTGGCATGCTGGCCTTCGTCAGTCAGGGCATGAAGTATAGAAGTTGGTATATTATGTTGCACTTGTGCAAGATGTTGATGATTTGGAATATTGTGTTCAGTTTTGGTCGCCCTACTATGGAAAAAATGCCATTGAGTTGCAAAGAGTGCAAATGAGATTCATGAGTATGCTGCCGAGAATCGAGGGACTTAGTTACGGAGAGAAGTTCAGTGAATTGGGACTTTTTTATTGGAGCATAGGAAAATGAGAGATGAATTTAGAGGTATATAAAATCATAAGGGATGTAGATGGGATGAATGCACACTATCTTTTTCTCAGGGTTGGGGAATTAAAACCTAACGAGCATAGGTTTAAGGTGAGAAGGGAAAAATTTAATAGGAACCTGAGGGGCAAATTTTACACCTCAAGGCTGATCAATGTATGGGATGAGCTGCCAGAGGAAATGGTTGAGGCAGGCACATTAATGACAGTTAAAAGATATTTGGATAGGCACATGGATGGGAAAGGATATGGGCACTGGGAAAAGCTTAGATAAGAATCTTTGTTGGGATAGACTTGGCCTGTTTCTGTGTTGTCTGACTATGATGAACTTGTATACATGTAGCACTTAATCTGTCGTGTTATCCCACGGTGATATAGCCAACTTGGCACTGGGGCACCAGCAAATACTTGGATGGTGACTGAAATCTTGTTTAAGGGGGAGGGTTTTAGCGAGTGCCGTCTCGGCAAGTAGGAGTGGTTTGGGGAAGAAATTCGAAAGCCAATCACCTGGGCTACTTGAAAATGTTGCCCTTGGTGCAGTCCTTTTTAAATCAGGGTTGGAGATGAGGCCAGAATATGAGGACCTCAGCTTTTAGAATCCAATGGACTTCTTACAATGCAGGAGGCCATGTAGCTTGGCTTAGCTCCCAACAGTCCCATTATCCTCTTTATTTCCCTGAAGCCTGGCAATTTATTCCCTCTCCCTTTGACTCGTTATTTTTACTGAAAGGCGACTTGTGTTTGGAACGTGTATGGGGGGAGGGGAAGCCCAACTGCACAGGGAGCACCACACAAACAGCGTCTGAGGTCGCGATTGAAGTAGGGTTGCTTGAGCATGGCTAGTTATATCACTGCACTACCCAAAATTGCCTTCATCTGTTTGAGGAAAAGGGTGCTTGAAAATGAAGACCTCAAACCAGGCACAAGGTGATCCCTGTGATTCCTGATCACAAAGTGCTTTTGCAATATGATATCCTACCACAAGCAGACAAAACAGCATGCTCACTGCAAAATCCTCCAAACCCACTAGCCGATAAGCGAACCGGAGTTGTCATCCTACCCTTGGCTAATGTTGAGTCCTGAATTATATAGTGTGATTCCAATAGTCGGACCAAGATGACAACTGAAACAGGCTCACATGGCACAAGGTTAGTAGGAGGAAAGGGGAAAGGCTTTAAGGTTGTTCTCAAAGCCTCGCTAAAGAAGAATGAGCTGGTCACCATGAGCTTTCGTAGCCATTGACTCAATGAACTGGAGGAGCAGCAGGTGGAATTGCACTTGAGAGCCAAGAGATCTTTTTGTGGGAGTATGCTGAAGCAGGAAAGAGCAGCGAACCTCTTTACTGCCAGCTTGACACTTCAAGTGCTTCCTGACCCAGCCTGTGGATGTCACTTTGACTTCATGAGCCACTTCAGAGTCTGATAATTTTGGAATGGAAGCAAGCCATTCTCGACCCCAAAGGATTGCTCAACAGGAAGGTTTACAATCGTGGAAATAGAAAAGATTGCAGATGCTGCAATTTGTAGCAACACACAAAATACTGGATGAATTCAGTGGGTCAGGCAGCATTTATGGAGGGATGATAATCGTGACTGGGTTTCAAAGTTCTGCATTGTTTACAGAAGCTCTTCAAGGTGAAGAAAGCTTCCAAAGACTCTTAAGAAACTGAAAAGCACCTATTTTCGCGGTTTATGAAACGATCTGGAGCCAGATCGACGTAGGGCTGGCGGCTGGCGGCTGGGGGCGCTGCTGGCGGAGCGGAGCCATCCGGAACCGTGATGGTGGAGGTGGCGCTGTTAGTTCCGGCGCCGCTCACTTTCGGTTGACGTGTTGAATGGGAGGCGATCGGTATCTGTCGGCATGAGGCCGATACACAGACGGTTGTCTGGGGTCTTCTCGCTGCCGCTGTTCCATTAACAGGGCAGCCTCACCGGACCCTCTGCTGTCAGACTTCCGCCCTCAACGCCATGAGCTCGGGGAAGGAGCAGACAGCGCCGACCGCTCACGGACTCGGGCCCGGTGCACTCGTCTACTCGGCTCTGGTGGGCCGCATTAACCAGGTGAGGAGAGCGGCGACCAGGGACTGGGAGCAAGTCCACCTGTCCGATCCCGCCACTGGACTCCGGCCGGCCTGGTTTGACGGGTGGCAGAAGGCAATCACTTGGGAGCGAGATAACGGGCAGTGATAGCACTATAAATGTTCGGTTAACACAGCCGTGTTTGTTACCTGAAGCCAGTTGTAAATGCACTCTGTGTGTGTGTGTGTGTGTGGAGGTTGGTCAGTATGGGTATACTGTGTGTGTGTACCCGAGGTTGGTCAGTGTAGGTATACTGTGTGTGTTTGTGTGATAAGATGGGCTGCTTAGTAAAGGTTGCAAATGCCAAAATCGGTGGAGATGTTACTGAAGAAGATTGTTACAGGAGGATGTAGGTCATTTGCAGATATAGAGAAATGGATATACAGTTTAATCCAGCAAGTGGGAGATGTATTGCACTTTTGGGGGTAGGGTCAGATGTAAATGTGAAATGTATACAGTAAATGGCAGGATCTTTGCATCATTATTGTACCGGTGATCTTGGGGTCTAAGTCCATAGCTCTCTGAAGGTAGCAACACAAATAGGCTGGTAAAGAAGACATATCAGTCTTCACTGAAGGCACTGAGTACAGGAATCGTAAACGTTGCAGTGTATAAAACTGGTGAAGCTGCATTTGCAGTGTTATCTGCTGTTCTGTTTGCCCCATTACAGGAAGGATGTACACACGAGGAAATCTGCAGATGCTGGAAATTCAAACAACAACAACAACACAAAATGCTGGTGGAACACAGCAGGCCAGGCAGCATCTATAGGAGAAGCACTGTCGATGTTTCGGGCCAAGACCCTTCGTCAGGACTCCTGGCCTGCTGTGTTCCACCAGCATTTTGTGTGTGTTGTTTACAGGAAGGATGTGGAGACTTTGGAAAGGGTGAAAAAGAGGTTCATCAGGATGTTGCTTGGAATATTAGGAGATATTAATCAAATTTGTGTTGTTTTCTCAGAGGCACTAGAGGCTGAATGGAAACTTTGTAGAGGGTTGTAAGATTATGAGAGGCATAGGTACTCAATCTTTTTTCTAGGTGGAGATGTCAAATACTAGAAAATGCATTTAAGATGAGAGAGGGAAAGTTTAAAGGAGATGTTTGCTGTAAACTTTATTTTTACATGAAGTGGTAGGTGCCTGGAATGCACTGGTGGTGGAAGCAAACATGGTAGTAGCATTTAAGAGGCACCAGAGCGTGTAGGGAATGGAGAGGTGTGGATCACCTGCAGGCAGATGGTTCACAGAGCGTGTAGGGAATGGAGAGGTGTGGATCACCTGCAGGCAGATGGTTCACAGAGCGTGTAGGGAATGGAGAGGTGTGGATCACCTGCAGGCAGATACTTTACTGTAGGACAAAGTCCTATGAAAAAGTTTCTTAAATTGTGTTACCCAAAGAGGGGGATGGTACGGGTCATGTGGGTGGTAGTGGCACACTTTATAATGAAGGTGATCATACTACAAATGTATAGAATCAGTAACACTGTGAATGCTTAGATTGAATGACATAATTAATGATAAATAAAGCAATGCATATTTTCTTTGTATTTATGTATATTTTGATGAATTAAGTTTACTTTGAAATTTAAGAAGTCACTAAACATTGTGTGTGGGTGTGAATGTAGCCATAGTTACAAGATGTGTTGTCTATATGCATGTACTCATGGTAACTTGTAAGATGCATTAAGGTAACTTGATTAATGTGCATATGGTAACTTTATAAATGTATTTCTGTCATATCTGTGAGTGAGTTTACGTATAGTAACTGTATAAAATGTATAAAGTTGTGGGTTATTGCACTTTAGTGGTAACTTCAAAATTTTTTGTTGTAATTTGTATATATGAAAATATCCTTGTGACTTTATAAACTAATATTCAATATATCTGTGTGTTTTATGTGCTTACTATTTATATTGCTGTCTATTTTCTTACTGTAGTAACACAAATGTGCTAGTACCATGATCTCAGTTTTATAAATGTACCGTTAATGCAGCTGTATGTTTTTCACAGGTGTCCTATGAATGTATTGTTCATTGAGTGGTAGAAACAGGAAAAAACAATTTGGTCTTTTGTATCTCAGTCAGATCATGTTGATCTTTTACCAGATATTATCCCATATCTCATATTTGCTGAATAACCTTCTCCACCAAAGGTGGCTGTGAAGGCTCAATCAAGGCAGAGATTAACAAGAGTTGGGTTAAAAACAGAAAGGATCCAGTGCTTAGAAATTGCTCCTCATCTCTGATATAAATGGACCCCTCTATTCTGAGGTTATGACCTCTAGTCCTAGACTCCCTCACTCTTGGAAACATCCTCGTCACATCCACTCTATCTGGGCCTTTCAACATTTGATATACGTCAATGAGATGGCCCCCCCCCCCCCATTCTTCTAAATCCCAGCGAGGGCTGTTCCGGAGCCATCAAATACTCCTCATATGATGAGCCTTTTATTCCTGGAATAATCTTCATGACTCTCTTTTGAACCTGTTGCAGCCTTTTCTTAGATACGGGGCTCAGAGATGTTCACAAGCCTCAGTACTACATCCTTGCTTTTTTATTCGAGTCCTCTTGAAATGAATGCTAACATTGCATTTGCCTTCCTCACCATCATCATCATCTCAACCTGCAAGGGAACCCTGCACAAGGACTCCCAAGTACCTTTGCACCTTGGACTTTTGGATTTTCTCCTTGTTTAGAAAGTACAGTCAGCCCTCCTTATCCGCGAGTTCCGCATGCGCAGATTCAACCAACCACGATTCGGGAAAACCCGGAAGTTCTCTCTCCAGCACTCGTTGTTTGAGCATGTACAGACTACTATTTTCTTGTCATTATTCCCTAAACAATGCAGTCTAACAACTATTTACATAGCATTTACATTGTATTAGGTATTATAAGTAATCTAGAGATGATTTTAAAGTACAAGCAGTCCCTGGGTTATGAATGAGTACCGTTCCTGAGTCCGTCTTTAAGTCGAATTTGAAGTCGGAACATGTACATCCGGTATTACTTAGCGTCAGTTAGTCAAACATTTGTCTTAGTATATAGTATATATTTTACCTTTTTATGCATATAAAACACTTAGGAAACGTATGTATTTCAATAATTAAACCACTGCATTGCTTAGTAATAATTGCAGCTTTCATCAGGAAGGGCCTTCCACATGCTCCATTAAAATTGTTCTGATCGTTGACCGACTGTAGCCTAACTCTTTGACCGATCGCGTTTCACCTCTTTCTGATCGCTTTATTACTTCCACTTTATTTTCAATTGTGATTGTCATTGTTTTCATGAACTGAAACACTGCGGATTCAGAGCTGCCCACCATACTGAGAGACAGGTCAAATAAGGTCCGGTGTTCCGCTGGGTCCTAAAGATCACTGCACTAAGACTGGTTAAATAAGGTCCGGTGTTCCGCTGGGTCCTAAAGACCACTGCACTGAGACAGGTTAAATAAGGGACTTGAGCATCTGCATTTTTTGGTATCTATGGGTGGGGGTCCTGGAACCGATCCCCCATGGATAAAGAGGGCCGACTGTAGTCAGTGCTTTTATTCCTTCTGCTAAAGTGTATGATCATAATCTTCCCTACACTATTATATCTACCACTTCTTTCTCCATTCTCCTAATCTAAGTCCTTCTGCAGCCTTCCTGCTTCCTCACATTACCTACCTGTCTCCTTATTGTTCGTAAACTTGCCTACAAAGCCATCAGTTCCATCATCCATAATCGACTTACAATGTAAAGAGCATCAGTACCAACTCTGTGGAGCCCCACTGGTCATCAGCGGCCAAAAAGAAAAGGCTACCTTTATTCCCACTTTTTGCCATCTGCCTATCTGCTAATGCTCTATCTGTGTTAGTGTCTTTCCCGTAATACCATGGGCCCTTAATTTGTTAAGCAACCTCATGTGCAGCACTTGTCAAAGGCCTTCTGGCAATCCAATACACAATGTCCACTAATTCTCCTTTGCCTTTCCTACTTGTTATTTCCTCAAAGATTCCCAACAGATTTATCAGGCAAGATTTTCACTGAATGAAAGCCTGCTGACTTTGGCCTATTTTACCATGTGCCTCCAAGTATCCTGAAACCCCATCTTTAACAGTCGAGTTTAACATCTTCCCAACCACTGAGGTCAGGCTAACTGGCCTATAATTTCCTTTCATCTGCCTCCTTCCCTTCTTGAAGAGTGGAGTGACGTGCAATTTTCTAGTCCTCCGGAACCATGCCAAAATCTTTTGATTCTTGAAAGATCATTCCTATTACCTCTACAACCTCCTAAGAGACCTCTTTCAAATCTGTGGGGTGTAGTCTGTCTTGTCCAGGTGACTTATCTACCTTCACGTCTTTCAGCTTCCCAAATATCTTCCTAGTAAAAAGAATTGCACCCACTTCTGTGCTCTGACCATTACTACCTCTCCAGGGTAATTTCCCAGGATCTGATATTTACTCTTGCCTCTCTTTTACTCTTTATAAATTGGGGAAAAAACAATTTTTGTCCTCTTTGATATTATTGGCTAGCTTACCTTCATATTTCATTTTTACCCTCCTTATTGCTTTTTTTTTTACTTGCTTTCTGTTGTTTTTTAAAAGCTTCCCAATCTTCTCCCTTCACACCAATTTTTGTTCCGTTGCATGCCATCTTTTCCTTTCATGTTGGCTTCGACTTGTCAGCCATAGTTGCCATCCTGCCTTTTGAATACTTCCTTGTTTTTGGGATAATTCTGTCCTGTGTCTTCTGAATTGCTCTCAGAAATCCCAGCCATTGCTGCTCCCTCATCATCCCTGCTAGTCAACTTTGGCCAGCTCCTTTCTTACGCCTCTCATTCCTTTTACTCCTTTGTAATACCGATACATTTGACTTTAACTTCTCTCTCTCAAATTGCAGGATGAATTGTGTCATATTATGATCTCTTGTCTCCTACAGGTTCACTTACCTTAAGTTCCTTGATGAAATTTATTTCATGACACAACACCCAGTCCTGATCCCCTAGTGGGCTCAACCCTGATGGGTTTAACAGGCAGGTGTACCTAAAAAGTGGCTGTTGAGTGTGTGTCCTAGTTCTTGATTTCCCCATTCCTGGGAAAGAGACTGTACTCATCCTAACTGTGCTCCTCGTGAGTTTATAATGTCACCTCTCATTTTATCATACTCTAAAGAATAAAATCCCAGCATGCTCAATCTTTTGTAACAGTCCCTTGAATTCCAACAACTTTCTTGTAAATCTTCTCTTTACTCTTTCCAGCATAATGGCATATTTTCTATAGCAGGGTGACCAAAACTGAACATAATATTCCAAATGTGGCCTCACCAACATCTTGTACATTTACAATAAAAGCAGTGAATGGTTAATCATAGAAACTACTATATGGGAAACTGCTGAGCCCTAACAATTCTGCATGCTATGTTGTATATCTCTGCTTTTCTTTCCTTTGTCCTCTAAGTTTCTAAATCTCAGGCACCTATTAGGTTTGTTTTAAAATTACAGAAATAGTCTAGGTGTCTTTGCTAGATGTAAAGTTAATGTAACTCTTGGTCTGTGAAGTAATTTCTTAAATACTTGAATCTAAATATGTTAATGTAACCAGTCCTCCCTGTGTTATTAACAGGTGACTTTCTGTAGAACCCATATGAATGACCATTTGAGAGACCAGAGACATGAGGTTGTCAGCTGCTGCAATGCTGCAGGTTTCTACCACGTGCAAACATAGTTCAGAATTAGTCTTGTTATCGCTAGCAGGATTCATGAAAGTAGTCTCTTAATGGTTGTGCTAAGCACCCTAGTTTAATTATGTTATCCTTGGCTGGTGTGTTTTTTTTCCTCTCTATATTGCTCTGTAGTTGGCATTTGTCACTTGCAAACTTCCTGATTATGAGCAGTTCTCAGGAACCCTGCTGTAATTTGGAAGATTTCTATTCTTAACACTTTCATTAACTGAATGCCTCATTTGCCACTTCTTTTCACATGCAATACCTTGGCATATTGATAAGTGCATATATATATATATATATATATATATAAAGAATTTATCCAATTCTTCAGTTCTAATTCCTAACAGACTTTCCTCTCTTTTTTTTATATAACCACTTGCAGTGTTTTTTTTAGATTTCTGGACTCAATCAACTTGAGTCTCTTGTGCATTGTCCATAAACTTCACCCGAGCTTCAGCAGTGCTATGTCTTGGTTATAAAAGCATTGAGCTTCCAGTCCCTTTTCCCCTGGCCACTCAAATCTTGCTGTTTTGTTTCTCTAAGACCCACGTTGGCCAGATGGTTGATCATCTGTGCTGGGGTTGTCTTTTGCTTGGTGCCTGTTCTTGTCGGATGACTCACCTGTGACGTTCTTTGGGTGTTTTTACACACGTGCATGTTTTTGGTCATATCAGTTATATCTGTATGATAATTTTAATGCATACTCTTAAATCTTCTCCAATTTGAACTGCATGTTATTTTTGGGTTATAGGCTGTTCATTACTAAAGATAGTGGTAAGAGAGAAGTGGAGGATATTCTCTTGAACAATTGTAGAGCGGCAGTTTAAGTGAATTCAGATAACAGTACTGTATTGGCTATGTGGCCTGTGCCAGTTTGCAACATGGAAGCAATGGTAGACATTTTCTTGTGATCTTTATAAATATGTCCATGCATCTCGAATTGATGAAACTATGCATGTGGATGTGCTATTCTAGTTTATGATTATTAAGTTCTTTAAAAAATATTTTGTATACTAAATCATCTGGGACACTGTTTACGTGGAGCTGGGGCAGTCTTGAAATTAAATAATATTTATGGTGAGAGACTCTTGGACCAGGAGCCTACTTTTATTAGTGTCATATTGTCCAATTCTTTTATTTTTACTCCACCTGCAATTTCTCTGCCCATATTTCAAATTAGTTTACTGTATATCCTGCTCTAGCCTCTATCAGCTTTTCTACTATCCACAATTCTGCACTTACTGTGTTGTCTGCAAATTTGTTTATCAGCACACCTATATTATTCTCCAAATCATTTATATGGATTACAAAGGATAGAACTGATCCCCACTGGTTACAAACCTCCAGTCAGAAAAATACTCCTTCAAAACTACTCTCTTCTTTGGCCAAAACCAGTTTTAAATCCAAACTATCAACTCACCAAGGGCCTTAATCTTTTAGGTCAGCCTATCTTGGATCATGTTGAATGCTTTACTGAAGTCCATGTATACATTATCAGCTGACCTGTTCTTATCTCTTCTCACTGTGCTGACTATGGGTTAATAAGCACTTTCAGTTGCATGCCACATTGTGACTTGTCGCTTCAAGTAAAAGTTGAGAAACGAAGTGCGTTAATCAGAGTTTAATCCTCCAGGTAGCTTGCCAAGGTTACCCAGCTGATAGTTGTGTTTTATTCAGTGACTGGCCATGTTGATCTAATTCTAGACAGCAGTATCAGTGCAATTGGAATCAGCAAACAGTGTTATATTGAGAGATCCTCCCTCAGTATTGATGATTTATACTGGAACTATATACACATCTGCTTGCACAGTGTGCCATCATTTGGCTTTAAAATATACTGACAGGTTTGAATATCAGGATTATGAAAAGCAGTGAGCATTAATAGCCAGAGAGTCATACAGCACTGAATGGAGCCCTTTGACACAACTTGTTCATGCTGACCATAGCATCCTCCCCGTTAGTTCCAGTCACCTGTGTTCAGTCCATGCCCTTCCTCTTCATATGCGTATCCAAATGCTTCTTCAATGTTGCAGTTCTGCCTGCTTCAGCCACTTCTCTGACAGCTCATTCCAAGTACTCACTACTCACTGTGTAAAGAAGTTATCTCTCAGGTCTCTTAAATTTCTCCCCTCTTGTGTTTGTGCCCTCTTGGTTTAAGCTCCTCAAGCCTGGGAGAAAAGGCTGATCATCTATCTCATCCATATCCCTCATGATTTTTATAAACTTTAATGAGATCATCTCTCATTTTCCTACATTCCAAAAAAAAATCCAGTGTGTCCAATGGGTCCCTAAAACTCACTGTCAAGTCCAGGCTACATCCTCATAAGTCTCTTCTGCACTGTCCTGAGCTTGACAGTATATTTTATGTAATAGGGTGACCAAACTACACATGATTCTCCAAGTGCAGTCTCGCCATGACTTGTATAACTGCAACATAATGTCCCTCTTCCTAAATTTCATGCTCTGACTGATGAAGGTCAACATACAAAACACCTTCACCACTCTATCTACTTGTGCAAAGTTCAGTGCAAGTGCCTGCACTTGTTCTCCGAGTTGCCTCTTTTGCACAACACCTGTAAGTGCCTTTTGATTCACTGTATAGGTCCTAAACTGGTTTGAATGTACAAAATACATTACCTATTTTGTTTCAAAACTACAAAAGTTTATTTACACAAAAATACACAAAATACAGACATCATTTACAAGTCTGTGAGCATTAATTAAAATATGATTATTACTGTCTATAAAACAGTAGGTTTTCCAGGAACAGTAAAGCCCACTGTTCCCAGAAATCCCCTACTGTACCCTTCATGACCACATGATCCCTATAACCTGCTTAACTATCAACAAGACCTTATAGTTTAGTATACTTTCACAACCAACTTATTTCCATATTGGATAATTTGTTTGCGTTCAGTCATGAAGTTGAGTCCGACTCTTCATGACCTCATGGACACCTGCGCACCAAGACTTCTGGTTGGAAGCTGCCTCTCTAAGATCCCCCAAGGTCATGCACATTGTCTGAGTAATATTATCGATCCTGTCGTCGTCCTCCTTCTGTTTTACCGAACATGAAAGTCTTCTCCAAGGCATCCTGTCTTCTCATGATGTGGCCAAAATATTTGAGCTTATCTCTTATAATCAAGTCTCCTAGTGAGCAGTCGGTTTGTATTTCTTTAAGTATTGACTTGTTGGATCTTCTTGCTGTCGAACAAACTCTTAACATTGTCCATATTATTGGATAGTAGCAGTACCAAGACTGATCCCGGGGCATCTCACCAGTAACAGTCCTCCAGTTGGAGAATCGGCCTTTAATCATTACCCTTTGCTTCCTGACATCGAGCCAATTCTGAACCCACCTCACTTGTCAGTCCCCTTGAATCCCATGCGACTCTTATCTTCCAGTTCAGCTTGCTATGTGAGACCTTGTCAGGGGCCTTACTGAAGTCCATATAAACAACATCCACTGCCATATCTTCATCATTCTCCTCTGTTGTCCCTTTAAAATATTCCGAAAGATTTTTCAAACATGACCTCCCACACACAGAATCATGCAAACTATTTTAAATTAGGTCTCGACTATCCAAATGATGGTAGATCTTGTCCCTCAGAATTCCCTCCAATGAATTCCCTCTAGTAGCTTCCCTAAACTGAAGTCAGGCTCACAGGCCTGTATTTCCCTAGCCTGTCCTTTCTACCCTTATTGAACAGTGGAACAACATTAGCCACCCTGCAGTCTTCAGGAACTTCACCAATGGCTAACAAAAAAGCAAATTTCTCAGTCTGTGACTTTTTTTTCCAATGGCTACGATCTGGAGGTGCGCTTGGCCGGGTCCTGGGGATTTGCCCATGTCAATGTACTGTAAGGGTGCAAATATTTTCTTCATCATAATATGAATATGATGCATGATCTCATGATTTATTGCCCTCACATTTTGACATACTAGGATAGAGAATTAAGAAAATGCACCTGTGAAAAGCAATTCCTTCACACCTCAGTTTTACATGACTGTCACCTTGTAAGTATGTCTCCATACTTGATACCCTCACTGGTAGAAACATCTTAACATGTACCCTGCTATACCTCCTCAGAACCTTGTAAATAATATCTTATTCTTCTAAACCCCACAGATCCAACTTGGTAAGCCTCTTGCGATGGGAATCTCCTCTTACTCCAGGAATGTCTTTTGGACAGCCAACAATACTACTCTGTCCTTTCTTTAGTGACTTGACCAAGACTGTACGCAGCACTCCTGGTGTAGTTTCACCGGCACCTTGTACATTTGTAGCAGTACTTGTCATTTCTCAAACCCAGCATCTTACAATAAAAGCAGTATGCTGTGTGCAACATGCTGCTTCTGCAGTTGACTCTCTAATTCATGCACAAAAGCAATAGGCCATCATTTGCAGTCTGCCTTTTGGTTTCACTTACTGAAGTATATGACCTCCTATTTTCCTATATTAAAATCCTTTTGCCAGGTTTTCTCCTGATTAGGCAGCCTGTCTATCCTGTCGCTCCTCTCAGCATGTTCTTCCACTATTTGTGTATTATTGGCAAACTTGGATGCCACATATTCTATTCCCCCACCCTTTCCAGGTCATTAACATAAGCAGTCAGTAATTAGGGGCCAAAATCAGATCCCTGGGGCACAGAAGCATAGTGGTTAGCACAACGCTTTACAATGCCAGTGATCTGGGTTAAATTCCTTTTGCTCCCGGTAAGGAACTTTAATGTTCTCCCTATGACCATTTGGGTTTCCTCTGGGTGCTCCGGTTGCTGTGTGGCATGGCTGGAAGGGCCTATTCCACGTTGTATCTCAATAAATAAATAGATAGATATATCTCTGGTTATGTCCTTCCAGCCTGCAGAAGACCCATTTACTCCTCCATCTTCAGAGATAATGTCTTTCAACCAGATTGTACTCTTAGGTAGTGGCCTTTCATGTAGTACCTTTTTTGAAATCAAAACAGACTTCATCTATAGATGTCCTTTCAACTTTGCAAAGAACTGGCGCAGTTTTGTCAAATGCAATTCTTTTAATAAAACCATACTGACAGTTTCATTATATTAGGCTTTCATGAATGCTGGTTTGTTTCCTCTTTGATTGACTGTAGCATCTTGCCAATTACATATGGTTTTGTATTGTTAGCACAATGCTATAGTTTCTCAGTTTCCCCACATTTTGTCTCCTTCCCTTTTTGAACCTCAAAATCACATGTAATGTTTGGTACCTTCCCAGAAATCAATGAGCTTTGAAAGCTTTCAACCATTGGGTCCGCTAACACCCCACAATACCTGTTTCTTTATACTTTTATACCCAAACATTCATGCGTTCATCTACCTCCCTTATATTTCCCAAAGGTGTTACCTGACATCTCTAAATACATTTAAATAATATATCAGAAATGTTTAGTCAGGTGTGTCTCAGTAGATGACACGCTTGGAAATAGCAGGTTGATAGTGAAAGTTCCAATCCAGAGATCTGGGCACAAAATTGGAGGCTGATGCTTGTAGTACATTAATAAATATCAGAGATCTAAAACTAAGGCTCAGTCTATGCTCGCAGACTCTGGTGACAGTGTTTCAAAGAAGAGCAGAGTGCTAATCGTCCCCATCCTCACATCTTGGCTGTTAAGATCACTATTTGTGATCCTAGAAAACACAAGTTACTTGTTGGATTTTCTCCTTCACATTTTGACATCATAGGCAAATTCAGTTATATTTGTAATTATTACATGTCTGCTTGTATATATGTTACTGCATCTCCAGTATAGATTATACATTTAGTTGCCTGTATTATCTCCAGTGAATTGGGTTCAGGACTGTGTGGTGCCAGCTGGTGAGGTTTTGTATGCCTTCTCCACAACAGGTCATTGGACTGAATTTGAATTTTGGTGCTTAATGTGTGAAAGTTTGACAAGGTGAAAAGTCGTTTGCTTTTTGAAGCAGTTGGGTTGGAGTGAGATTGGGTTTTGTATCTTGAGTTTAAGTTTTGAAATAATATTTATGGAAGCAAGGGGTGAGCTCTCCTTGTTACAGAGACATTAGCCTTTTATTTCATTGTGAATCCTCGTAATCCGGCACATGCCATTCCTTGTCAGAGTCCACCTAAGTAATTATTTAATCATCAGTGATAAGGAGTTGGTTGCAGGAAGTTAAATGGTTTAGTTATGATAGTGTTCAGACCAAAGCTTAGATGCTTTTTGAACCTGGAGATTAGATTTCAGTTAATTTGCGCCAATAATTCCTCCCACATTCCAAAGACGTATGGTTAGGGTTAGTGAATTGTGGGTATGCTATGTTGGTGCCCAGAAGCATGATGACACTTGCAGGCTGTCCAGCACAATCTTTGTAGAATTGATTTTGAGCAAACATATTTCACTGTATGTTTCAATGTACACGTGACAGATAAAGCTGATCTCCTTATCTCTTTTTTGGAAAAAGGAGCAGAAGTATAAAAGTCATACGAATGAGAAGTTTGGCAGAATATTCCCTGAATATCTGTTGCTCTGATGGCAAAAGGCTTCCATTTAGTGTGTTTTTTTTTAAGAGGAACTGTGTGTAGGCTTCATGTGGTGACGTGTATGAGCTCTCCAGTTGGCTACATCTTGTGATGATTTGCACATGATTTGAATACCTATAGTTGTAGCTTTCTTTTTAGTGGAGGAAACATGCATTCTCAGAGTGGAATCTGGAATCAGAATCAAGTTTAATATCACTAGCATATGTAGTGCCAAAAGAGAGAAAAAAATAGTGGGTAGTGTTTGTACTGGGATCTGATAGCAGAAGGGAAGAAATGGTTCCTGAAACATTGAGTGTGTGACTTCAGACTCCTGTACCACCACCTTGATGGGAGCAATGAGAAGAGGGCATGTCCTGGCTGATGGGGGTCCTTTTGAAGATGTTCCTGCTGCTAGAGAAGCTAGTGCCCATGATGGAGCTGGCTGAGTTTACTTCTTGTTACTTTTTCCGAACCTGTGTAATGACGCCTCCACACTAGATGGTGATGCAACCATTTAGAATGCTCTCCCAGTACATCTATAGAAATTTGTGAGGATCTTTGATGACATACCAACTGGTGTGTGTTCCCTCAACTTACCTTTGCTGAAGTCCACAATCTATTCCTTGGCCTTATTGACATTGAGTGCAAGGTTGGTGTTGCATTACCACTCAAGCAACTGATCCATCTCACTCCTGTACACCTGCTTGTCACTATCTGAAATTCTGCCAACAATCGTTGTGTCAAGGGTAAATTTATAGATGGCATTCAAATTGTGCTTCACCTCACAGTCATGGGTGTAGAGAAAGTAGAGCAGTGGGTTAAGCGTGCACCTTTGAGGCGTTGGTGTTGATTGTCAGTAAGGAGGAGAAGTTATTTCTGAATGGCATTGGTTGTGGTCTCCCGGTGATGAAGTCAAGGACCCAGATACGGAGAGAGGTACAGAGGTCTCGGCTTTGGAGCTTGTTGGTCAACAGACGGTTTGACTGTGTTGAATGCTGAGTGGTAATCAATAAACAGTAGCCTCAACCAGCTGATCTATCTCACTCCTGTACACCTCCTTGTCAACGTCTGTAATTCTACCAACAGCAGTGCTACAATTTGCGAATTTTGTAGATGGTGTTGGAGCTATGCTTAATCACATGTTCATAAGTATAAAGAGAATATAGCAAAGAGTTAATCAGGCAGCCTTGAGCTGCATCTTTGATTGTAAGCCAGCAATTTCCTAATGTTCTTCCTGTTACACTTCCAGCTTATTTCCTCTTTGCCTGATGAAATGAGGCCAGGCCCAGATTTCCATGGAGTGCCCTGGGAACCCATTCTGATAACTGCTGCTCTGGGATTTCTTACTTTCTTTATCTTTATGTGGCGAACCTGTCTTTCAGTAAGTAAGATTAATTTTGCCATTCACAGACCCAGATAATTTTTTTTTATTAATGCTTAGCTTAATTGTTGTTCGATAGAAATGGCTGGACTTGCAAAATAATGTTATTGTTTGGCTCACTGGTGGCTTTTCTGCACTGTCTCAAGTCTGATGTTTTGACGTACCGTGTTGGAGCATTGACGGTAGTGGTTGTGGTTATGAGGATGAATTTGATAGCTGATGGCAACAAGCTGCCTGGCAAAGCCAGATTTATTAACCATCTTGAGTTGTCTGGAGATTCTGCTGGGCCACATTTTTTGGTGCTGAACCTGAAGGACATCTTGCCTTGTTATGCTGTGTTATGATTTCTGTAACTGACAGAATTTCTTTTCTTTCCTTTCAGGTGAAAAGTAGAAAATATCAAAGTAAGTGTCCAGTGGGTACTTGGGTTAAATCTCGTACTGAAGTCTTATAAATAATATGCGTTTACTGTTTTGCATAGTAATGAATCTACACATGATCATAATGATAACGGAGGCCTTTCCTAATGGTTTATAATCTGCTTTGTTGGTCTTGTTTGCTGCTGTTACGTTGCGTTCCCTATAACTTAACTGTTTATCAGCCAGGCTTTACAGAGCATGACCAGACTACTTAACTGGGGTGTGTTAGAGGGTGTGGGGCTTCAGGGCAAATAAACTTGTGATTGTCCTCTGTATCCCAAGATAGTTAATACTTGGTAGATGTCAGGAGCAGGAAAAAAGTTGCCACGTCCAGCAAGATGAAGCCAATTAAGTCTCTTCAACCAGTTGTGATCTGTTAATTCTGGAGATGTTGGGAATCAGGTTGGAGTCCTGTGTGACTTGTAGAGCATTGTGTCAAGTATTCTTCAGATAATTGGTACTTTAAACCATATTATTACATAAACTAAGTTGATTGTAAAACATTTCTCTCTCATCCAGTTACTGAAAAGCAGCTAGCTGAGAAAATCAAACAGCTTATTCAGGAAAAGACTGAAGCTTTGGAGAAAGTGTCCAGTTATGAAAAGAAGGTACAGATCTAAATTTTCATGGAGTTTATAGTATGTAAGTGTGTGGATGGGACGGTTGGGTTGGGGGTGAAGCAAACTTGTTATGATATTGAACAGTGAACTGTGCATAGCTCAAATAAAACCACGATCTTTAGTGTTAGGTCCTTGGAGTTCACATGCAAACATTATTTGGTTTGAGTCTATTTAAACCTCCTCCAAGTGGTATGTTGAGTAATTCTAACGTCTGTCCTGACTAAAAATATTGTACCCTGGAACAGTGAGCCGACACTTCTGCCAGTTCTGTACACTCCTCAACCGTGTTTCCGTAATAGCTGTACTATCACAATCCACTGGGCTAATCATACACAGTTAGCCCATCACCCATACTGGGGTATGGGTTCCCAACTGCAGCTCGCCAGAGTGCTTTGTCCTAGGCCAGTCTTTCAAGTTGTCCCCAGGTATAGCCCATCTTAAGATCCTTTCTCTCCCAGAGATCAGGTCTTTGGAGGTTCTGTCAGCTTTTCTGCAGCACTGGGATTTTAAGGGAAGGGAATGCTAGTCCCATGCCTAACCCCCCTCCTCTCGCAGCTGGGCTTGGGGCCAACCATGGCTAAGTTAACATGTTGATCATACTTTGAGTTAATATGCCTTAACTATGAGGTTTTTTGCATTAAAGTAAATACAGTTTAGCCAATCAGGCCTTTCTCATTTCCTGTCCTGTCTACTGGAGTTGCTTTGTCTAACTTCTGTGTTTGCTTCAACTTTCTCATCATTTAAACAACTACTTTTGGTTTACTTTGATACCTTTTTGTCTTGTGAAGTAGAAGTGCAGAATACCCCTTGGTTCTGTCTGTGTGAAGTTGCATGTTCTTCCTGTGATCACATGGACTTGCTGTGTGTGGTCAGGTTTCCTTCCACATCCCAAAGGCGTACAGGTTGGTAGGTCATCTTGCCCCGGTGTATAATTGAGTGGTAGAATCTGGGGGAAGTTGAGGAGAACATAGATACAATAAAAATGCATTAGTGTAAATGGTGGTTGGCATGGACTTCCCAGGTAAAGGGGCCTGTTTCTGGTCTGACAGCAGTGATTTCCTTCTGTACTTTCAAGCATTTGAGGTGATCAGAGAGTGTCCGTGGATGGGAAAATACTCCTGAATGGACTTGGTGAAATTTACATCGTGGTTTTAAATGTAATTTTGTATTCAAAATGTACTTTTTCTTTTATTTCCACCTTCCCCTGCCCTGCCGCCCCTGAACTATTTAGTTGGAGGAAACCAAAGCCCTTATAAGTGAGGCCCAGAACGTCGAGTCTACAGCTTCTGTTGAGACCAAGGAGCTTGAGGTGGGAGAGCCAGTATCCTACAGTGTGTGACAATTGGTCATTGAAATTCTGTGCATTAACATTATAATTTCTCTGTAACCTAAGGAGTCTTGCCGGGAGCTTGAACAGGTGAATCTTCATCTGGAAACGCGTGTGAAAAATCTCCAGGCATCATTGGATAAAGAGAGGGAAGAGACTGCAAAACAGCAGACTCTGGTAAGGAAATCATGGGCAAGTTTTGAAAAGGGTTACTTAGAATTATTTCCTAAAATGGGAAATAAAGTGTGTGGGAAGAGAGGAACCTCAAATGTGTGCTGACTTCAGTTGGCAAAGCTGTTACTTGTCTCGAGAAGAGGGTGATTTAAAAAATAGAGTCTGTTGAGACTTCCTGTTCAGTTTTAAATTGATCAGGTAATGAAGTAATTGACAAGGGCCAATTAAGGGAAGTAAGGTTTAAGTGGGAGAGGCCATCGTTAGAGTCAGGAACTGAGGCTTAGGCAAGAAGAAGCGGAGGCTAGGTCGAGTTTTCTTTCTTTCATTATTGGATAGGTAGAACAACGAGAATGGATCCCATGGCGCTGTGAGCTCCTCTTGCGTGATATGGGAAATACCGGAGAGCTCGAGTGTCCTGATGGATGCATTTGGCTGCAGCTCCTTGCAGACCACGTTAGGGAGTTGGAGATGGATGACCTACTGTTCATTCAGGAGGCAGGTAGCTAGGTGACTGGAGTTGGAAAGGATGCCAAGTACCCCTGTGTTCTGTTCCCCTCGTTAACAAGTAAACCATTTTTGATACTGTTGGGGATATTCTACCAGGGAAAGTTGCAGTGACTAGGTTTCTGGCACTGAGTCTGGCTCAGAAGGGAGAAGAGTGATGGTGATTCAATATTTAGAGGAACAGACAGGAGATTCTATGGCCGTGAAAGAAATTCACAGATGATATGTTACTTCCTAGATGTCAGGGTCAAGGACATCTCAGATCATGTCCATAGCATTCTTAAGGGGAGGATAGCAGCTAGAAGTTGTGGAACAAATTGATAGCAAAGATACAGCTATGAAAAGGGATGAGGTCCAGAAGAGTGAATAAAGGGAGCTAGGTATGAGGCAAAAAAGCGGGACCTCAAGATTAGTAATCTCTGGATTGCTGCCTCCGTCACGCTCCAGTGAGGGTAAGAATAGGATGCTTTGGCAGATGAGTGAGTGGCTGAAGAATGGGTGCGGGAGACAGGGTTGCTGATTTGTGGATCATTTGGATCTCTTCAGGGAAAAGAATAACAGTAAGTGGCAGGTTCCAACTGATCTCTATGCAGACTAATTTCCTTGTGGGCAGCTTTGCATGGGCTGTTCTGTGGGGGGGCGGGTGTAAGCTAGTTTGGTGGGGATGGGAACCAGAATGACAGGTCGGAGCATGGGAAGTTGGTATAAAGGTAGATGTAATGTGTAGAGAGACTGAGGAAGGAGAGGCAGTGGGTAGGACAGGAATGAGGAAGGAGAGTCAGTGGGTAGGATATGAATGAAGAAGGAGAGGCAGTGGGTAGGACAGGAATGAGGAAGGAGAGGCAGTGGGTAGGACATGAATGAGGAAGGAGAGGCAGTGGGTAGGACAGGAATGAGGAAGGAGAGGCAGTGGGTAGGACAGGAATGAGGAAGGAGAGGCAGTGGGTAGGACAGGAATGAGGAAGGAGAGGCAGTGGGTAGGATATGAATGAGGAAGGAGAGACAGGGTAGGATATGAATGAGGAAGGAGAGGCAGTGGGTAGGACAGGAATGAGGAAGGAGAGGCAGTGGGTAGGACAGGAATGAGGAAGGAGAGGCAGTGGGTAGGATATGAATGAGGAAGGAGAGGCAGTGGGTAGGACAGGAATGAGGAAGGAGAGGCAGTGGGTAGGATATGAATGAGGAAGGAGAGGCAGTGGGTAGGACAGGAATGAGGAAGGAGAGGCAGTGGGTAGGATATGAATGAGGAAGGAGAGACAGAGGGTAGGATATGAATGAGGAAGCAGAGACTGGGTAGGATATGAATGAGGAAGGAGAGGCAGTGGGTAGGATATGAATGAGGAAGGAGAGGCAGTGGGTAGGACAGGAATGAGGAAGGAGAGACAGTGGGTAGGATATGAATGAGGAAGGAGAGGCAGTGGGTAGGACAGGAATGAGGAAGGAGAGGGAGTGGGTAGGACAGGAATGAGGAAGGCGAGGCAGTGGGTACGACAGGAATGAGAAAGCAGAGGCAGTGGGTAGGACAGGAATGAGGAAGGAGAGGCAGTGGGTAGGATATGAATGAGGAAGGAGAGGCAGTGGGTAGGATATGAATGAGGAAGGTGAGGCAGTGGGTAGGATATGAATGAGGAAGCAGAGGCAGTGGGTAGGACATGAATGAGGAAGGCGAGGCAGTGGGTAGGACAGGAATGAGGAAGGAGAGGCAGTGGGTAGGACAGGAATGAGGAAGGAGAGGCAGTGGGTACGACAGGAATGAGGAAGGAGAGGCAGTGGGTAGGACAGGAATGAGGAAGGAGAGGCAGTGGGTAGGACAGGAATGAGGAAGGAGAGGCAGTGGGTAGGACAGGAATGAGGAAGGAGAAGCAGTGGGTAGGACAGGAATGAGGAAGCAGAGGCAGTGGGTAGGACAGGAATGAGGAAGGAGAGGCAGTGGGTAGGATATGAATGAGGAAGGAGAGACAGAGGGTACAACAGGAATGAGGAAGCAGAGGCAGTGGGTAGGACAGGAATGAGGAAGGAGAGGTAGTGGGTAGGACAGGAATGAGGAAGGAGAGGCAGTGGGTAGGACAGGAATGAGGAAGGAGAAGCAGTGGGTAGGACAGGAATGAGGAAGCAGAGGCAGTGGGTAGGACAGGAATGAGGAAGGAGAGGCAGTGGGTAGGATATGAATGAGGAAGGAGAGACAGAGGGTAGGATATGAATGAGGAAGGAGAGGCAGTGGGTAGGACAGGAATGAGGAAGGAGGCAGTGGGTAGGATATGAATGAGGAAGGAGAGGCAGTGGGTAGGACAGGAATGAGGAAGCAGTGGGTAGGACAGGAATGAGGAAGGAGAAGCAGTGGGTAGGACAGGGATGAGGAAGGCGAGGCAGTGGGTAGGATATGAATGAGGAAGGAGAGGCAGTGGGTAGGACATGAATGAGGAAGGAGAGGCAGTGGGTAGGACAGGAATGAGGAAGGAGAGGCAGTGGGTAGGATATGAATGAGGAAGGAGAGGCAGTGGGTAGGACAGGAATGAGGAAGGAGAGGCAGTGGGTACGACAGGAATGAGGAAGGAGAGGCAGTGGGAAGGACAGGAATGAGGAAGTAGAGACAGTGGGTAGGACAGGAATGAGGAAGGAGAGGCAGTGGGTAGGACAGGAATGAGGAAGGAGAAGCAGTGGGTAGGACAGGAATGAGGAAACAGAGGCAGTGGGTAGGACAGGAATGAGGAAGGAGAGGCAGTGGGTAGGATATGAATGAGGAAGGAGAGACAGAGGGTAGGATATCAATGAGGAAGGAGAGGCAGTGGGTAGGACAGGAATGAGGAAGGAGGCAGTGGGTAGGATATGAATGAGGAAGGAGAGGCAGTGGGTAGGACAGGAATGAGGAAGCAGTGGGTAGGACAGGAATGAGGAAGGAGAAGCAGTGGGTAGGACAGGGATGAGGAAGGAGAAGCAGTGGGTAGGACAGGAATGAGGAAGCAGAGGCAGTGGGTAGGATATGAATGAGGAAGGAGAGACAGAGGGTAGGATATGAATGAGGAAGCAGAGACTGGGTAGGATATGAATGAGGAAGGAGAGGCAGTGGGTAGGATAGGAATGAGGAAGGAGGGAGTGGGTAGGACAGGAATGAGGAAGGAGAGGGAGTGGGTACGACAGGAATGAGGAAGGCGAGGCAGTGGGTACGACAGGAATGAGGAAGGCGAGGCAGTGGGTAGGATATGAATGAGGAAGGAGAGGCAGTGGGTAGGACAGGAATGAGGGAGTGGGTAGGACAGGAATGAGGAAGGAGAGGCAGTGGGTAGGATATGAATGAGGAAGGAGAGACAGAGGGTAGGATATGAATGAGGAAGGAGAGGCAGTGGGTAGGACAGGAATGAGGAAGGAGAGGCAGTGGGTAGGACAGGAATGAGGAAGGAGAAGCAGTGGGTAGGACAGGAATGAGGAAGCAGAGGCAGTGGGTAGGATATGAATGAGGAAGGAGAGACAGAGGGTAGGATATGAATGAGGAAGGAGAGGCAGTGGGTAGGACAGGAATGAGGGAGTGGGTAGGACAGGAATGAGGAAGGAGAGGCAGTGGGTAGGATATGAATGAGGAAGGAGAGACAGAGGGTAGGATATGAATGAGGAAGGAGAGGCAGTGGGTAGGACAGGAATGAGGAAGGAGAGGCAGTGGGTAGGACAGGAATGAGGAAGGCGAGGCAGTGGGTAGGACAGGAATGAGGAAGCAGAGGCAGTGGGTAGGACAGGAATGAGGAAGCAAAGGCAGTGGGTAGGACAGGAATGAGGAAGGAGAGGCAGTAGGTAGGACAGGAATGAGGAAGCAGAGGCAGTGGGTAGGACAGGAATGAGGAAGCAAAGGCAGTGGGTAGGACAGGAATGAGGAAGGAGAGGCTGTAGGTAGGACAGGAATGAGGAAGCAGAGGCAGTGGGTAGGACAGGAATGAGGAAGCAGAGGCAGTGGGTAGGACAGGCATGAGGAAGGAGAAGCAGTGGGTAGGACAGGAATGAGGAAGCAGAGGCAGTGGGTAGGACAGGAATGAGGAAGGAGAGGCAGTAGTTATTTTTTTGACAGTGAAATTGGTAAGTGTCTAGAGGTTGTGGTAGAGGCAGAAACATTAGGGGCGTTAAGAGATTCTTATGCACGTGGATGAAAGAAAAATGGCAGGCTATGTGGGAGGGACGAATTACAGAAGATTGATTTTGAAGTAGGTTAAAAGATTAGCACAACATTGTGTGTCAAGGGGCCTGTACTGTGGTGTAGTGTTCTATGTTCAGTGTGTCTTAATTCCAAAGGAAAATAACATTGTGTTGGAATATGGAAGATAAATGGGAATAAATGGAGTGTATTACAAGCAAAGATTATTTTGCCAGCATGCAGCATAAAGTAATTATGTATTAAAGTATTAAAACAGTTACAATAGAAAGAGACCAGCAATTATTCTTGACTATGGAAGAGCTCTTTAGTTGTTATACTAATAATACGTATTTTATTGATCCCGAGTGGGAAGTACTTTTGTTACAACAGCAACATTTAAAAACACACTTAGCAGTGTGTAGACTTAACTAATAATAAAGAACAAAATAATAAATTACCAATGTGCAATAATGTGTGAAATAATAAAACAGATGATTGTGCTATGATGTGTGTTCTGTCACACAGAGAGGAACTATTGTATATGCATATTACATTCGGTAGGAAAGATTTCCTGTGATGATCCTTGTCACAGCAGAGCTGAACGAGTCTGTTGGAAAAGGTGCTCCGCTGCTTATTCAGTTGGTCATGGAGAGGATGTGTCGTATTGTCCATAATGGACAACAGTTTGTTTAGTGATGCCCTCTCCACCACTAACTCAGAAGGGTGGGATGGATCCAGCCTTTTTGATGAGTTTAAGAAGGGATCCAGTGTAGGCAGATTGGAAAAGGGAATTTTGGGCTTAACCAATGACTCAATTTTGGAGGGCCTTTGGGGAAGAAGTGCTCAGTTGAGTGTATTTTTGACTAATTGATGGGGTGCCAGAAACGAAGGGTTTGGTGGGTACGGAGGGAAAGAAGAATTGTTGTGGAAGTGCAGCTGTTGTCATCGAATGGCAGAGCAGTCTTGAAAGGTTGGCCCTGCTCCTGCTTTGTTGTTGGCTTGGGTTCAGACATGGTGTTTTCCTTTAAGTTATATTGATAATATGCCTGGGCTGGTAAGTTTAAATCAAAACTGTTGAAATATGATAAATGCCAGGAGCAGGATTCATAATCTCTCCCCTCTCCCATCGGGCAGAAGATGCAAAAACCTGGAAGGACATAACACCAAGCTCAAGGACAGCCTCTGTCCTGCTGCTGAATGGTGTCCTGGTACAATAAAGATGGACTCTTGACCTCACTAGCTGCCTCATTAGGGTCTTGCCTGCACTGCACTTTCTCTAACTGGAATATCATACTCTGCTATTTTCCCTTGTACTACCTCAGTGCACTGTTGTAATGAAATGATCTGTATGGATGGCACGCAAAACTACTGATTTCAGAGTACGTTGATACATGTTATGATACTAAACCAATTTATCAGTTTAGTTGCTAGTAAGATTATGAGAGCGTAAATAGAGAAAGCTTATCTGAGAGGTAGTTGGGGTTATGTTAGCTTGAATCTTAAAACATCTTGTTTACATTTAAAGTGTAAGCTTTATTTTTATAAGCAACCCACGTTTTATCAAAGTGAATTTGATAATAAATTTACTTTGAAATTTGAGCTTTGATCTACCAATGCATGTTTTAAATTATTTTCAGAATGTTTAAAAGACTTCCTTAAATCACTTTGGAAAAGACTCGTTGGCAAGTGATCCACTGGGTCTATTTTATCCCTGCAACAGGGTTCAGTGATCCTCTGAATTATCAGTATTCTGAAACTATTTGCATACTTTCTACCTCCTCACTCCCCACCTTCCACATGTGCAGTGTCTTTAATACTTTAATTCAGTTGCCGGACTCTTAAACTGTTTGGTTGACACAGGTCAGCGTTTTTTATATGAGAGGATCAGCCTTTTATTTCCTCTCATATAAATTCACCATCATGCAGAACAGAAACAAATAGCAAGCTTTGGAGTGGAAGGTAGGAGCAATAAAATGACAGATTTAAGAAAACAGAGACAAAGGGGAGGCTAATGGAACAAGTGAAGAACAGGAAACTGAGCTTGAGATATAACTGAGAAAGGCAGAATCATTATCCAAACAACATTGAGACTGGAAGGCTGTGATGTGCCTGGTCAGAAGATGAGGTGTGTTACATTTTTTTACCGGATCTCCCATTATCATTCCAGTTAATCGTATGTACTCTCATTGCATGCTAATGCATTGAAGGTTATATACAATGCTTATATACAAAAAGGTACCACAAATGGATCAGTAACGTTATGAAGGATCTCACCCACCCTCCGCATGGATGGTTTGTCCCAGGTCCATCAGGAAGGAGGCTACTTAGGACCATCAGACTCAAAAACAGTTACCTTCCCCAAGCTGTAAGGCTGATCAACCCCTCCCCTCCACCACTACTTTATCATTCCTGTCAGTGTCACCTTATGTACGGACACTCCTGTGTCTAGTGTCACTTTATGAACATACCATACAATAAATCGAGATATTTGTATGTGTAAGATATATTTATTGTTCGTGTATTTTTTTATTGTGTACTTACTTTTTTTGCTGCATCAGGTCTGGAGTGGCAATAATTTTGTTCTCTTTTACACTTGTATACTGGAACTGACTTTAAACGATCTTGGATTAGTGTACGTGGGTGCAATGAATGGTGTGGATATGATGAGCTGAAGGAACTGTTTTTGTCCTGTTCAACTTTATGGCTGCATGACCTTCAGTGGAGTTCACAGCGATTAGGCACAGGGGCGCAGATGTTCAGATTTGAAAATGATGCCATGTTGTGAAGCAGGCAGCATTCTCTGCTTAGTGGTGTGGAGTTCAAAACCAGGTTTTCTCAAGCTTGGATATCTTGGCAACTGCATTTCAGGGCACCAGTGTACATGCTGGAGAGTTAATAACACTAAAGCACCAGTGTTTATCATGCCAAGGGACACACAGAAAAATGCTTTATCTGCACTAAGCTGCACGTAAGGAAAGTAGATGACTGTGGGGAAAGTGGGACTAACTGGATAGCTTTCCAATACTAATATAACTAATGGGAAGAACCAGCTTCTTAATGCTGGAGTATCTGCAGTGTTTGAACATGGTAGGTCATTCTCAAGATATATTGCTGTCAATACCTTTGAACATTTGTCTTTTTTACCCCCCTATTTTTCTTTTTGGCAAACGCAGATCGCAGATACTCAGCAGTCCGTGAAAAAATTGCAAAAAGTTATTTCGGCTCATTCAGCAGAACTGTTACAGGTAAGGGGCCTTTGAGTTTAGAAAAAATCTGACCAGGCAAATATGGGCCTGAACAGTGTATATATACAGAGCACTGTAGCTATGTGGTGTGGACAAGCACCATGGCCATGCAGTGTGAGCAGATGTCCCCATCTGTAAGAGAATATTACGGCAGTATATATTCACTCACTTATGATATCTGTGGAAATGTATCGACCAAAATTACTCGATACAGAGCACGATTACTATATACTGTATTATGAGCTGGCTTATTCTGGCGGTAACTGTGTAATGTGGGCTAACATATCTGTGTGGATAGCATTACAGCTGAATAATGTGGGGCATCATGACTGTATACAGAGCATTGCAGCACTATAATTTAAGCTGATGTTAGTTGCTTCTGCAAAAACAGCAGATCTGTAATGCTAGGCCTACCAGAGGGGGAATAATCAAAATTACACGGTCAAATGCTCTGAGTGTGAACTTCTGTCAATCCTGTTTTCATTCTTCCTAAATAATTCCCTAGAAATGTTAATTGAACAGATGCTTTGAATTTTCCATTCCACATGCAGTATGTTTGCGAGAGAAATTAATTTCTGAGGCTTGAGTGATTTGGTGGGAAGAGTAGTAGATTGCAAATGTTGAACTGAGTTTTTACTGCTCCTAGTTATAACAGGAAATGGAAGGATGTTTTCTGTTCAGCTAAAGTAAAGAGAAACTGATAGAGCAAGCAATGTTAATGCAGCTCATTATTTCTTATTGCATTTTGTTCTTGGTTTTAAAGCAATTTATTTCCAATAGACTTCATTTGCTGTATGGTCAATATTTTATAGACAGCTGCAGTGGCCAGTTTGTGCATGGCAAAATCCCACAAGCAAGGTGAGGCTGTTTGGCTATTTTCACTGTGTTCTAAAAGAACTGCCAGTACTTGCTGAAGAGTAGATAAGAGACTCAAATTTAACTTTAAATTTGAAGGCAGAATGCATTACTTGAGTCACTCGGCTCCAACTCTTGGCTGATCATGGACCAGAGCTGAAGATGATGTCAGAGTAACGCTTGACAGAATGTGGTGACCAGAGTCCTGGTAAAGCTGGATTTAGTGGCTTGATAGGGAAAATATTCCAATGGTTAGATTCACTTGCAGTAAGGAAGATACCTGTGGATGTTAGTAGTCTTCCTTCCTTACAACCCAAAAGGTTCTCCACCATCTACAACGCACGTTTCTGAATGAACATGTCCCCAACATCTTTCATGAAGCTCTGTGTGTTCCAGGAAAAAAACAGCCTGCTTGTTTGGCACTCAGTTCTAAAAGTAATTTCCTCCACCTTGGCTGCTGTGTGTATAGTCTACAAAATGCACTGCTTTTCTTTACTTGAGCTACTCCAATAACATCTCCTAAATGTATGATCTCTATTCCCAAGAAGGATGAGGGCAGCAGGTCCCTGCTGACACCCCCACCTGGAGTTTCCTCACCAAGTTGCACAGCATCCTGATTTGAAACTATATTGGTGTTCCTTCATTGTTGTAAGTCCAGATCCTAGAGCTCCCTCAGTTGGTGTACCTTCACCAGAGGGACTCCAGATTTGAAACTATATTGGTGTTCCTTCATTGTTGTAAGTCCAGATCCTAGAGCTCCCTCAGTTGGTGTACCTTCACCAGAGGGACTCCAGATTTGAAACTATATTGGTGTTCCTTCATTGTTGTAAGTCCAGATCCTAGAGCTCCCTCAGTTGGTGTACCTTCACCAGAGGGACTCCAGATTTGAAACTATATTGGTGTTCCTTCATTGTTGTAAGTCCAGATCCTAGAGCTCCCTCAGTTGGTGTACCTTCACCAGAGGGACTCCAGCAGCGGCCACCTCCTTCTCATGGACCACTGATTTGGGTAGTAAATTCTGACCTTGCCAGCGAAGTCACATGCCAAAACTAAATGAAAAACAAGATAAACCATTTGACAATCCAGCACTACCTCAGTACCACACCCAGTGTCAGCCAGAGGAATCCTGGAAAGTCAGAGCTTGAAACTTAATGTGGGAATTAAACAGCATAGCCATTAGCAACTGGGCATCCATTTTGTTCTCTGGTCTTGGTCACTGTTTTCAGGAGACTTTAGTTTGTGGTGGTGATGGACATTACCTAACACAGTTGTGTATTTTAGGTACAAGAAGCCCTTTGTGGTGCCAAAACAAATGAAGAGAAACTGCAATCAGATATGCAGGCTGTGCTTGAGGAAAATGCTCGACTTAAGCAGAGCAAAGATCAGGTGAGTGTCCCTTTTTGCTTCAGGAGTCCACCTGAAGTAAGCAAAGCCACTAACAAAGGCCTTGTTTTGTGGGTTTGCAGCTGCTAAAAGAGGCAGAAGGCTGGAGTGAGCGACATGGTGAGCTTAATGAGCAAATCAAGCTCTGCCAGAAAGCTCAGAGAGACTTGGAGGAAACCTTGGCCTACAAGGATAATGAGATTGAGGTACGTTGAGGAAGCTCCTTTAGGTTGTTCATTCGTTCATCAGAAGTATTTTTGTGTTATTGGTTAATGGCAAATAGACTTTCACTTGTGACAATGTGAGATTGAAAAGCAGTTATTAATAGAAGATTTGATTTAGAAAAGATGTATATCATATTGGGAAGATGTAGATGAAAGGGCAAGGCTCTTGTTTTGAAGTTCTGGGAAAGACTTGAGTTGCAGTTCTGATTTGAGAACATCTTGTAAATGCTAAAATCAAATTCAAGACCAAAGAGCCCTTCTATCACCTTGTTTCTAGCCCAGGGGTGGGCAAACTTTTTGACTTGAGGGCCACAAAGGCTTCTAAGATTTGACGGGGGGGCCGGACCAGGAGCAGGTGGACGGAGTGTTTTGGTAATACACCTCATAAGAGAAAATAAAATATCATGGGATATGTAGAAAACATGTGCTTTAATTTCAATTGAAAATGAACAAATGCATTACAACAAAATATCTGTCTTTGAAGTCCCATGGTATTTAGCTATTTATTGAAATATCTTTTAAAACACTGAAAATTAAATGAATAAAATACAGCTTTTTTTAATAGTAACAGTTATTATTTTAAAGCACTGAAAATTCTGTTATCCTTCAAGATATTATCATCATCACTCTCCTCCTGACTGTCTTTATTTCAAAAACGGTAGGAAATGCAGGTCTACTTGTCCTGCTCCTTCTTATTCAATTGTCCCCTGTGCCAAAACTCAACAACGACCCGCACAATGACAGAACAGTGAGAGCGCGCCAATATGCGGAGCTCTGTGCTTGCAAATCCCCGCAGGCTATCTCCCTTAGCCGGAACGCTGGCTAATTGTGAGCCGGTTCGGATGTGCCAGGAAATGGGTCGCCACAAGGTCACAAAGTAAAGCGCAAATGTGGAGTAATACGCTGCACCTCAACAAAGGTCAATGTATATAGAGTGCGTCATCTATTGGGAAAACGCCAGAATTGCAGGGAAAAAACGTTAACAAGGTTTATTAATATAATTTCATCAAGTTCTGCGGGCCGGATTAAAAAGCTTAACGGGCCGCGTATGGCCTGCGGGCCGTAGTTTGCCCATGCCTGTTCTAGCTCCTTCATTAGTACAGCTTGTGGAAAAAATAACTCTTGGATCTGAAAGAACAGCACTTTCACCTGACAATACAATGAATGTGAGCATTTGTAACAAATGTAACATTTCAGCAAAAACACCTTTTGCCTTCCCATCTGTTAAATGGTATAGTAATTCTGTCCATTTAAAGGTTTGTGACTCAAAGCAGCAACTGTCCATTTCCTTCCAGAGCTTTCAGCCTGATCAACTGAGTTCCTCCAGTCTCGTTCTGAATTGGCATTCCAAAATGTCCATTCATTAATTTCAGATCTTTACCACTATAAAGACATTACTTCCTGCAAAGTGAAACCCAATAGCATGAATGGCAGCGATGCTTCACTACCAGATTATCCCAATGCCTTCTATGAACGCTTTGAAAGGCAGAACACAACTACAGCTGTGAAGATCCCTGCTGCACCTGATGACCCTGTGATCCCTGTCTCAGAGGCTGATGTTGGGCTGTCTTTAAAGTGAGAGAACCTTCGCAAGGCAGAAGGTCCTGATGGAGTACCTGGTAAAGCTCTGAAAACCAGTGCCAACCAACTAGCGGGAATATTCAAGGACACTTTCAACCTCTCACTGTTACGGGTGGAAGTTCCCACTTGCTTCAAAAAGGCAACAATTACACTAGTGCGTAAGAAGAATAATGTGGGCTGCCTTAATGATTATCACCTGGTAGCACTCACATCGACAGTGATGAAATGCTTTGAGATGTTGTTCATGACTAGACTGAACTCCTGCCTCAGCAAGGCCCTGGACCCATTGCAATTTACTTATCGCCACAATGGGTCAACAGCAGATGCAATCTCAATGGCTCTCCACACAGCTTTAGACCACCTGGACAACACAAACACATATGTCAGGATGCTGTTCATCGACTATAGCTCAGCATTTAATACCATAATTCCCACAATCCTGATTGAGAAGTTGCAGAACCTGGGCCTCTGTACCTGCCTCTGCAATTGGATCCTCAGCTTCCTAGCCAGAAGACCACAATCTGTGCAGATTGGTGATAACATCTCCTCCTCGCTGAGATCAACACTGATACACTTCAGGGTTGTATGCTTAGCCAACTGCTCTACACTCTGTATACACATGACTGTGTGGCTAGGCATAGTTCAAATACGATCTATAAATTTGCTGATGATACAACCATTGTTGGTGTAATCTTAGATGATGATAAGATGGTTTACAGGAGTGAGATATGCCAACTAGTGGAGTGGTGTCAGAGCAACAACTTGGCACTTAACATCAGAAAGACAAAAGAGCTGATTATGGACTTCAGGAAGGGTAAGATGAAGGAACACATACCAATCCTCATAGAGGGATCAGAAGTGGAGAGAGTGAGCAGCTTCAAGTTCCTGGGCATCAAGATCTCTGAGGATCTAACCTGGTTGCAACATATCGATGTAGTTATAAAGAAGGCAAGACAGTGGCTATACTTTATTAGGAGTTTAAAGAGATTTGGCTTGTCAGCAGATACACTCAAAAACTTCTATAGGCGTACCGTGGAGAGCATTCTGACAGACTGCATCACTGTCTGGTATGGAGGGGCTACTACATAGAACCGGAGGAAGCTGCAGAGGGTTGTAAATCTAGGCCGCTCCATCTTGGGCACTAGCCTACAAAGTACCCAGGACATCTTCAAGGAACATTGTCTCAGAAAGGCAGCGTCCATAATTAAGGACCTCCATCACCCAGGGCATGCCTTTTTCTCACTGTTACCATCAGGTAGGAGGTACAGAAGCCTGAAGGCACACACACAGCGATTCAGGAACAGCTCCTTTCCCTCTGCCATCCGAATCCTAAATGGACATTGAACCCTTGGACACTACCTCACTTTTTAAAAAATATACAGTATTTCTGTTTTTGCACGTTTGATTTACTTGTTTATTATTTTATTTTACGTATTATTGTTATTTTCTCTTCTATATTATGTATTGCATTGAACTGCTGCTGCTGAGTTCACAAATTTCACGTCACATGCCGGTGATAATAAACCTGATTCTGATTCTAAATAATAAGCCTCACCATCTCCTGAAAAGCACTAGGGAAGCTGCTGTAATAAAATGGAACCATTTCCTTGCAAGCATTCTGACTTTTTCTTCAATTATCCAATTTTAGACATCAGGGAAACCAGCCTCCCCTCTGTGGATTGTGTCTTTCTGTCTCACTTTAGTGGTGTCCTGGGTATTCTCTCTTCCCTCCTTTCCATTGGGCAAAAGCCTACCCAGCTCCACATCAACCCCCAAATCACAAACTGCTGATCAAGTGGGCTGCCTGTATCAAGGCCAGTCAGTGGGAGGCTAGTTCTGTTTGCCTTCCGCTGATCCGTGCATGTTATAATACATAAAACGTGACATGAAGGCTGATGTTACTGCAGTGGGGTCATCTGCCAGAATTTTGGTTCAGAGACCTGCTGGAGATGTATATTCCAGATTGGGTGGTGGGTCCATTTGGGGTGACTGAATGGTGTTGACACTACTTTGCAAGGATCTTACTGAGCTGCAGGATTATAAAACAGCTCAAGCAAAATTTCTGGATAACTAGTGATATTCAAAATAAGCTTCCACAGCTGTGGGAGAAAGCAAAGTTGTTTTAAATTGGATTTCACACTTCTTATCTAGTTGAATGTGGTTTTAGTCAAGTTCTTCACTGCTATCAAAAGCTTGTAACTATCTTGATGTTGTGAAAAGAGCTGATCTTTGATTATGTTACAATCAGATATTTAAAAACTTGCTAGATATTTTTGATACATTCTTTTGATCTTTTCTTGCTATAGAAGATATTTTTGATACCTTCTCTACAGTTTTGCACATTGATTTGCAACCTCACCCTATCACTGCAATATTTGGTTTACCAATGATTGATCAGATTGGCGGATGATTGCATTTGCTACTTTAATGGCTAGAAGAAATATTTTATTGAATCAGAAAGAGATGAATCCTCCAACTATTTCACAATGGTTTTTCCAAACTGTATCCTGTTTAAACTTAGAAAAAATTAGAAGTGGTACCTTCGGTTAAACTTGAAGAAACTTGGAGGCCATTTATCCAATCCTTTCATAGAATGTAATTTGACCTTTTCCGATTCCTTTGTATTAATTATTAATTTGAGTAGAGGAGCAGAGTTGATGACACTAATGATTTTATCCAATATAATAGAATAGCCCAGCTTTGTTTAGTTTTATTTCTGTTTAGTTTACTTTGTTTTTGATTTTTTCAATTTGGGGTTTTTTTCCCCCCATTTTTTATTTCCTTTTATCTTGTCTATATTAAGAGTTTGGGAGGTCAATTATATTGGTGTTACCTACGGTCTCTACTCACATGTATTGCCAACAATGGAATCCCACTCCTTTTGTACTATTATGACCACTATGTATTTGTTCAGAAAGATTCAATAAAAAGATTGAAAAGAAAAGAAAAAACTTGCTAGTTTGCATCAGTCACAATGGTCTCACTAAATACCTTAAGTAATAATATTAAGTGTTTTGTCATTGCTGGTTGGAAAAATATGTATTTTATGAATTAAGTATCCTATTCAGAGCTTTGAAATAGTTTGTTTTCATATACACCTGTAACTGTATTTAACATGTAATAGTATCTATTGTCTATTAAAACATAAATATTGATTATATTAGAATAATTAGAACAGTTGACCAAAAAGAACTTTAGCAACTAAAGGACACTATGGAGGGCAGGAGCCACAGAGATTGAAAACCAATGTATTAAAGCATATTCATGAAAAACATCAGGTTTAAAATGTAAACATTTAATTTTCTGATTACTTTCAGCTGCCTTTGTTTCTGAATTTTTGTTTCTCATGTTAACAAGCATGGTGGTTAAAAAGCCCAATTTGAGTCCAGGTCTTTAACTGTTTTTGATTTGTTTGTTAAACTGCTTCCCATCTTTAATCAGTCAAAATCCTTGCAAATGTGGAAGAAATCAAAGTTGTGACATGTGTCATTCCTAAAATGATTGTCTTGCTTGCAAGTTTTTCTATGAGTTGAAAATGGTGTTGGAATGTGCAGTATTTGCTGTTGTCTTTGGGTGTTCGAGATTCCATACTAGCCCATTGTGGTCAGCTGCAGAGTTCAGTTCCCTATTTTCTATCATAGTCACATCACCCTATGCTGCTAACTTTAGTCTGGAGCATAACTTCCACAAGCTCTTTCCCACCAACCACCTCTCAACCTACCACACACAACTTCAGACGTGTCACTTAATCTGTTTCCCAGACGTAAACACGCCATGATATGAAGTGTTGGGCCGAAATGCTGGGTTACCTATTATAAATAGCATGAAATGCCAGGCATTTTGTCACCTAAGCAGATTGGAAAAATTTTGCGCCATGGGCCATTTTTATAGGATCTGTGCTAAAAATCTGAAAATACATTTACCATAAGATTCCTGTGTTTCAGTAATTTAAAGCAGACTGCTGAAAAACAGTCCCCAGCTCAGCTTTTAGGAATTTCAACCTCTGCAGCAACTTTGTTAAGCTAGTAGTGTAATGTTCCTCATTCTTGACTAATATCCAGGTGCTGACCGACTGTGTGATGCAGCTTAGGCAACTTGATACAGAGTCTGACAATGAAGATCGTGGATGGGACAAAGAAGTGGATGGTGATGTGGCTAACGGTGAACTGCCAGGTGAAACTAGTGCAATCGCTCCAGATCTCTTGGCAAACAGTGGTTTGTTTGCCTTATTTCTGATAAAGGAAGGGAGATGGGAAGATAAGTACTTCTGCAAAAATGTCCCATTAACACAGAATTTGAAAGGTTATGTGTACTTGGGTCTTGGGTTCACTCATTATTTGCTAATGTACCAGAACACAGTTTGTGTTTATATAGCACCTCTAATGTAGTAAAGGATTTCCAAGCTTCTCATGGTGGGGAAAAAAAACTCAGGCCACATCACAATCTTTTAGGGAACTGAACTTTCACTCAAAGAGTGTGAATTTAGATTTGGAATTGTTGGCTGGGAGTGGAGAAGGGACTTTCCAAAGAACAAGGGTGAGGAAATTGGAAATGTGGGCTGTCAAGTTGGTGCAAGTTAAGGAGATTGGAGAGGGAGCTAAAGTGGCAGTAAAGCTTTGGAGGTATTTTCACACCAGGGTAAGTGTGTTAAATCATGACATTACTGAGGCCACTGAAGGTCAGTGTGAATACGAGTCAGAGATAAATAGGGTTTGGTATGTAAAGATGAGAAGCACGGTCACTAAGCTTGACCTCACTGTGGGAGATGAATTAGGCAAATTTTCCACGAGTTCAGTCACTGTGTTGGAAGCCCAGTGGAATGGGTTGACAGTTGTTGCTCAGAGTGCTGTTTCCATGGTCTGACGTGATGACATAATTATATCAAGTTTTTACCGCACTTTGTATTCTGTGTTTGGGGGACAATAAAGGAGTTACAGTTTCCCTTAAACTTAAAACACCACTGCAATTTTATTTATGAAAACCTACAATCTCACAGATGTTCTCAGGTAATTGAAGCATGACTTCTGCAGCAATACACATGATCTTGTTAATGTACCTGATTACTTGCTGCACCTGCAGAAGTCTTTTGGAAGTCATGCACTAGGCCCTTCCCAAATTCCCAGATCCTTCTGCATCTTGGAGCTCTACGTTGCTTAACATTTAGATAAGTTTCTTCTGCCAAAATAGACACTTGCACATTTCCCACGTTAAAGTCTTTCTGTTAATCTTCATCCGTTTGTAGCCTATAAGTACTCTTCACAACTCCACAGATTTAGCAACAATACCTTTAGTGCCTTCACTTATGATTCATGTGACATACTTCCTGTTTCATCTTGACGATCTGAAACAAAACCATATGTACTTGCTGTGTTTCCTGTTAGTCAGCCAGTCTTCCATCTGCACTAATACTTTCCTGTGAAATAGCCAGACAAGTTACTATGAAGCGCAGGAGTGTAGAATAGACTGATGATCAAAGCATGTTTGGAAATATTCCTCACACCTCAGAAAATGCACTCAGTGGCCACTTTATTAGGTACAGGAGTGGAAGCCAGCATGGTCTTCTGTTGTAGTCCATCCACTTACTTCAAGGTTCGATTTGTTGTGTGTTCAAAGCTGTGTATCTGTCTCCACTGTTATAATGGATGGTTATTTGAGATGCTGTTGCCTTCCTGTCAGCCTGAAACAGTCTGACCATTCTCCTCTGACCTTTCTCATTTTTGCCCACCAAACTGCCACTCACTAGATTATTTTTTTGTTTCTGTTTTTTGCACCATTCTCTGTAAACTCTAGAGACAGTTGTGTGTGAAATTCCCAGGAGATCAGCAGTTTTTGAGATGCTCAAACCACCCCATCTGGCACCAAAAAATATTCCACAGTTAGTCACTTAAACATGTTTCTTCCCCATTCTGTTGTTTGGTCTGAACAACAAATGAACATCTTGACCATGTCTGCATATTTTTATGCATTGAGTTGCTGCCACATGATTAGATATCGATGTTAATGAACAGGTGTACCTAATAAAGTGGCCACTCAGTGTAGAACAGTAAAGCACAGGACAGACCCTTCAGCATACAATGTGGTATTGATTGTCTAGAAAATTACAGAGTATGTGAGCTGAGGCTTTCAATCCTGATAAACATCAGGTTCTTCAGGAATATGTAGTATTGATGTGACACGGACACTGCTGTGGATTGAACAACCACGTTTATTCAACACACTTCCACTTTACTTACCTACGTCCTGACATCATACGCACTCTGACGCTACAAATACTCACACAATACATTACCTCCCCTTTCTCAAGATGTTTTTTTTACAACACTGAATTCCCAAAACAATGCCTCTAGGTTTGCCTTTCTTACATTGCAACAACCATGACATAAACTAAAAAAAATCTTAACTCCTTATACTGTATTCTACATTGTATCTTGCAATACTAACGACAGTATATTTTCTTTTACTAACATAGACCAATAAACCTTTTATTTCACACCTTGGAACATGTTCCATCAGCAGTGAGTGCTGAGGTTGAGAACTTCAAGTTCAAGATGACCAGTTGTCTGTCCTGGTCCAACCATGTAGATGCCACGACCATGGAAGCTCACCAACATGTCTATCTCCCAAAGAGACTGAAGAAATTTGACACAATCCTGTCCATTCTTAGCAATTTTAATCGATGTATCTCAGAAAGCATTATATCCTGATGTATCTTGGCTTAGTGTGGTGACTGTAGAGTGTAGACACAGCTAGCATATCATGGCTTCCGATACTTCTCACTATCTTAGTAAAGCAGCCAACATGATCAGACCTCACACACCCTGGAGATCCTCTCTTCCCTACTCTCCCATTGCACCGAAGATATAGAAGCCTAAAAGCCTGTGCCATCAGACAAGGATGGCTCCTACCTGGACTGATTTACAAGAAGAGGTTGTGTAGACTAGGACTTTATTCACTGGAATGTAGGAGATTGAAGGGTGACCTTGTAGAGATGTGTAAGATCGAAGATCTTGTGGGGACATAGACAGAGTAAAAGCACAGATGCCAAAAACAAGAGGGCTTAGGTTTAAGATCAAAAGCAAGAGATTTAAAAGGGGCAATATTGGCAGCAGCTTCATGCAAAGGACATTTGGAGTGAGATGCCACAATCGGAGGTTCGGGTGGGTGTATTAGCAACGGTTAAAAGCCATTTAGATCCGTACCTGGATAGAAAAGATTTGGAGAACTTTGGGCCAAATGCTGGCAGATGGGACTAGCTCACTGGACAGCACTGTTGGCATGGACAAGTTAGAGGCTGCTTCAGTGTTGTAAACCAGTGGCTCCTAATTAATCTAATCTCTTCCTTACACATTGACCATATCCCTCCTTTGGGAATAGCATCTAATTTTTAACCCTTCATTCTTCCCTCCACTCCCCTAATAAACCAAGCATCTTGAAATAACTTTAGATTTAATAGAAATAACTGAGGCTATTTTCTCACAGTAAGCTGTGGTGAAATCAGGCTGATGTACACAGATTATAATATTTTAGGTTTTGCTTTCTCTTAGATAAAAACAAGAAGACAAAGATGAAGATACAACAAATGATGGACGTTTCAAGGGTGAGTTGAAGGGAAAGCAACTGTGTTTGATCGCCGCTATTGATGTACAGGAGTGTCATTGACTCTTGCTTTGTGCTCATCAGGTAAAAACCACACTGAAGATCATTGAAGAGGAAAAAGAGCATTTCCAGGCCAAGCTGACAGATGAAATAAAAGCCAGACATGAACTGGAAGGTAGGATGTGTTTTTATTTGGTGTGACTAGGTGGAGCTTTAATTGTGTAACCAAAATCAATTAGTTGATAAATTTGACACAACATTTTCTTCGTTAATGGGAGAAAGGCTGACTTTAGCTCCTCCATTAACTTAACAGAGTGGAGGTTGACTTTCTCTTCCTGTTTCACCTGTCCTGTTTGTAGATGCAGAGCTGCTTGGAGAGAGATTTCTTCACCACTTTATTGTTTGTTGGGTTATCTTGCCATTTTCCTCAACTACTTCTGTAACTCGAGCTTCATGATGATGAGGGAGTTTGAAAACTTGAAGAAAACTGCTAGATATACTACAGCTATGTATACCTGTTTTTTGTCAGGTATATTCTGGCAATTTACTTTCATTTATTTCTTGCGCAGAACAAATTAAACAACTTGAACACAACTTTGCAGCCACCGAGACTGAGAAATCAAGGCTCGAGAATGAATTTAAAACAATGCAACAGAAGTTGGAAATCCTGACTGAGCTGTACCACCAGAAGGAGATGGCTCTGCAGAAGTATGTCAGCAGTGTATCTGAGACCTGAGTACAGATGGTGGTGGTGGGGGGTGGGAGGAAAGTAGATGGGATCATTTTCATATCACATCACAGAGGTGTTTGATATACTATGATGAATGAACAGTATAGTGGAAGGGAAGTTTAGTTCCAGTGTTGAGGAATGGGATTAAAGAATTTTCCATACTGAAGAATGCCCTCTTTCATGTAAATCCCCACCTCTTACCTAAACTCCCACTGTGCCTCTAGTGATTTGATTGGTGAGGTAAGATTTCCTTATTGTGCTTCTCAACAAAGGGCAGGGGTGCCTTTTTGCTATATAATGTTGATGCACGTGACCAACTCCTGACAGCAGTGAAAAGGAGTTGAGTTCTGAAGGAAAATAGAAGCCAAAACTCCTGGCAAGTTGGTATATTATCTCAATGATTCCGAAGACCTTAAGATATAGGAGCAAAATTAGGCTAATTGGCCCATCAAGTCTGCTCTGCCATTTCATTATGGTTGATCCAATTTTTTTCTCAGCCCCAATCTCCTGCTTTCTCCCTGTATCCCTTCATGCCCTGACCAATTAAGAATCTATCAATCTCTGCCTTAAATATACATAAAGACTTGGCCTTCACAGCGCCTGTAGCAAATGAATCCACAGATTCACCACTCTCTGGCTAAAGAAATTCCTCCTCATCCCTGTTCTAAAAGGATGCCCCTCTATTCTGAGGCTGGGTCTTAGCCTCTCCCACCATAAGGGAGCATTCTCTCCATGTTCACTCTATGAATAAAGGTCTCTCACCGTTCCATGCAGAACTGTAACTTTTCACCTGAGATTTATTGAGCATTAGCTAGTTCTTTCAGTGTGATAAGGCTCATTGTAATTGCCCTGGCTGAGGGCAAATTTAGTACAGGTTGAGAAATGAATGTGGGGTTGCTCTTGACATTGACCTCAATGCAGCAGCATAGTGTTACTCTTTGTAAGAAGCTGGCTAATTCCTCTTAGCTCCATCGTCAGTTGGAACAACCTTACTGTTTTCTCAGAAAGGACGTGTTGTCAGTGGAGAGAGTTCATGAGGATAATTCTGGAAATGAAGGGGTTAATATGTGAGGAGTATTTTGCAGTTTTGCGCCTGTACTCTCACTGGAATCGTGGGGATCACATTGAAAGCTATCAAATGTTGAAATGACTAGGTAGGTGGATGTGGAGAGGGTGTTTCCTATGGTGGAGGTGTCCAGAACTAGAGGGTACAGCCTTAAAATTGAGGGGTGACTCCTTTAGAACAGAGGTAAGGAGGCATTTTTTTAGCCGGAGATTGGTGAATCTGTGGAATGCTCTGGCGCAGGCTGTGGTGGAGGCCAAGCTTGTGTGCATATTGAAGACAGAAGTTGATCGATTCCTGATCGGTCAGGGCATAAAAGAATATGGCGAGGAGGCAGATGTATGGGGTTGAGTGGGATCTGGGATCAGCCATGATGGAATGGCAGAGCAGACTCGATGGAAGAATGGCCTATTTCTGCTCCTATGCCTTATGGTCTTAATGGCTTTGTATGGACGGTGCAAAGAATACCATATTGTGCTTCCTCTAGCTGAGGACGTAGGAACTCACTGGGGGGTTACTGCCAGTGTCATTCCTGATTAGAATGGGAGATGATACCAGTATTTACAGCATTTGTTGTCTTAACATTTGTATCAGTTACTTGTTTTCTGTTTGACTTGTTACTGGGGGCACCTGGTGATTTTCATTAAGTGTTTCTTCCTCTTTTCCTTTTATAGGAAGCTGTCTCAAGAAGAGTGCCAGCGTCAGGAAAAGGAGCTGAAGCTCTCTGTGGCTGATGAGAAGGCACTTCAGGCACTAGAGGAGGTGAAAATGTACAAGTGAGTGGCTCTGTCACTTTAGTTCATTCATGCTGAGAGTGCATTATATAGACATGAATTAATTTACATGACTGCTTCTTATTTGTGGGGCAATTGCAAAATGAAATTTTTATTAAAGTGTGATTATAGTCAGTGTTGTAACTTGCTAACTTCTCCAAAAATCAGTGTGATAATATCTAAATATCATTGTGTCTTTGGGATATTGATGGGTTTTATTCTGGCTGTAAGACAGTGATATGTGGAATGCAGGGATCTGTACTGAACCTCTTATGTTTATGATGTATAAAAATAGATGGATAGGTGGGTTAGTAAGTTTGCAGATAATACAGATGAGTCTTCTCCAACCAGAAGCCCTGGATGAACCAAGAGGTTTGCAATCTGCTGAGGGCTAGATCAGTGACATTTAGGATTGGCAATTTAGGAAAGTGCAGAATGTCCAGGTATGACCTCCGGAAAGCCATCTTGCATGCAAATTGGGAATTCCAGATTAAATTTGAATCACAGAAGGATGATTGAATGTCCTCACGTCCTAGAAAGCAAAACCAAGCAACAAAAATGGCAACGAGATTTCACTCAATGCTTTTTTATATTCGCTTTATATCAAGCATGTAAACACCTTCACAAACACCCACAGCCCCCAGTGAGGCTGATGTGAGAGCATCCTTTAGGAGGGTGAATCCATGGAAGGCACGTTCTATATAAAGCAAGCATAAAAGGCACTGAACTGGTCTGTAAGTGAAATCTCGTTGCCATTTATGTTGCTTCTAGGAAGTGGTGGCATTCAAGCATCCTTCTGTGATTAAAATTTAATTTGGAATTCCCAATTTGCATGTGAGATGATCGCACACGGTTGATTATTAAAAAGCTGTGCTAATCAATTGGCTGGAGTATTTACGGACATCTTCAACCTCTCACATTGGTAGTCTGAGGTACCCATCTGCTTGAACCAGGCATTAATCATACCGGTACCCATGAAGAACGCAGAAACCTTTCTTGATGACTATCGTCCAGCAGCACTTGAATCCACCATGAGAGGTTGATCATCAAGCATACCAGCTCCTGCCTACAGATAACCTTGATCTGCTCTAATGTGCCTACCGACACAACAGATTAAAAGCAGATGCCATTTCATTGGCTCTTCTCTCTGCTCTGGAACATTAGGACAACGAAGGTGAATACACCTGGACTTTATTGACTGTAGGTCAGCATTCAATACTCATCGCCACCAAGCTCATTACAAAGCTCCAAGACTGGGCCTTAGTACCTCCTTGTGGAACTGAATTCTCAATTTTATAGACCCCAGTTAGTACGGCTTGGCAAAAGCATCTCCACACTCAGCACAGTTACATCGCAGGCTTTGTGCTTATTCCTCTGCCTGCTCTGATCGCTGCATGCTTGTGGTTATGTGCAGTTCCAATGCCATTGTTATTGGCCGAATTAAAGGTAGTGATGAATGGAAGGGAGATCAAAAATCTGGTTGAATGGTGCCTCAACAACAAGATTTCACTCAGCAAAAAGCTGATTATTGATTGCAGGAGGAAGCCATAGGTCCATGAGCCAGTCCTCATTAGGGCAACAGAAGTGAATCATTAATATCATCAGAGGATCTGTACTGGATTCAGCATGTAAATGCCATCTCAAAGAAGGCACGACAGCACCTCCACTTTGTTAGAAGTTGGTGTGGATTTGGTATGTCATGAAAAACTTGGACAATTTTCTATAGACGCACATTGGAAAGTATCTTATCTGGTTGCATCACAGCCTGGTATGGAAACACCAATGCCCAGGAACAAAAAAAAGGCTACAGAATGGTAGAGTGTGGTATTCACTGGCAAAGGCCCTCCCCACAATTGAGTACATTTACATGGAGCACTGCTACACAAAAGGACCATCCAGGCCATTTCTCTACTACCATTGGGTAGGAGGTACAGAAGCCTTTAGTCACAAACCATCAGGTTCAGGAATTATTACTCTACCATTCTCAGGCTCCTAAACCAGTGTGCATAACTTCGCTGACTCTGGACTGATTCTGTGACCTGCAGCCGCTTTCAAGGATTCTTTCCAACTCGCGTTCTCAGTTTTATTTATATTTGAACAGTTTGTCGTCTTTTGCACATTGGTTGTTTGTCAGTCTTAGTTTATGTATAGTTTTTGTAAAGTTTTATTGTATTTTTTCCTTGTAAATGCCTGCAAGACACTGAATCTCCTGGTAGTGTATAGTTTCATGTGTGTACTTTGATAAACTTATTTTGCAATTTAAAGATGGGTGGCATTGTGGATACTGTTGGCCAAGAAATGACAGATTGAGTTTAATCTGGGCAAGTATGAGGTGTTAAGCCTTGGGAGGTTAAATGTAATGGGGAAGGTATATAGTTAATGATGGGACCCTAACAAAATTAATATATAGAGGCATCTTTTGTAACAAGTCTTTTCGAAGCACCCTGAAAGTGTTCACACATTGGAGGGTGATAAGGCTTATGGCATGCATGCCATCATTGGTCAAGATATTGGGTTTAGGAGTCAGGAAGTTACATTGCAGCTTTATAAAACTCTTGCTAAAGCTGCATTGAATTCTGGCTGCCACTTTTCATAAGGACGTGAGGCTTTGGAGAAGGTTCAGAAAACGCTGACTAGATTAGAGGCCATGGTGCAGTAAGAAGAGGACGGACAAAACTAGGGTTATTTTCTCTGAAGTTTGTTGACTATAAGAGGCATAGATAGAGTAGGCAGCCGGTATCTCTTTCCCAGAGCTCACGTGTCTTAACAGCAGAGGATATGCATTTAAGGCGAGGGAGGGAAGTTTGAAGGAGATGTCTCGGGCAAGTTTTTTCACAGAGTGGTGTCTGCCTGGAATGCATTGCAAGGGCTGGTGGTGGGGCAGTTACAATAAAGGTGTTTAAGAGGCTCTTAGTCACATAAATATGGGAATGGAAGGATGATGGACTATGTACAAGTAGAAGGGATTAGTGAAATTGGATGTCGTTAGCTTAATTAGCGTGCCACAACATTGAATGCCTGTTCCTGTGCTATGCTGCTCTGTCTCAGTGCGAATTGAGGTGTGACATTGCAGAACTCATAGTGGCTGCTCCAATCTTCGACAACCAAGTCTGGCCTATTTTTTAAAATCATGTCCAACAGATTACACTTTCAGCAGTGCAGCCATTATGTCATTGTGGGTTACATGCTCATAGAGTCATAGAACACCAGAGCACAGAAGTGGGGCCTTCAGCCCATTTAGTCTGTGTTGAATCATTAATCTAGTCCCATCGACCTGCACCTGGACCATAGCCTCCATACCCTTCTCATTCAAGCACCTATTCGAATTTCTCTTAAACGTTGAAATGACTCTGCATCCATCACTTATGCTGGCAGCTCATTCCACACTCTCACCATCCTCTGAGGGAAGAAGTTTCTCCTCATGTTTCCCTTAAACATCTTATCTTTCACCTTTAGTCCTTGACCACTAGTTCTAGTCTCACCCAACCTCAATGGAAAAAGCCTGCTTGCATTTATCCATTCTAAACATCTCATAGTTTAGTATACCTCTATCAAAACTCTCTTCAATCTTCTACGCTCCAGGGAATAAAGTCCTAACCTAATCAATCTTTCCCCAAAACTCAGGTCCTCCTGTCCCTGCAACATCCTTGTAAATTTTCTCTGTACTCTCAACCTTCTTTACATCCTTCCTTTAGGTAGTGACCAAAACTGCACACAATACTCCAAATTAGTCCTCACCAACATCTTGTACAATCCCAACATAACATCCCAACTCCTGTACTTAATACATTGATTTATGAAGGCCAGTGATACCAGAAGTTTTCTTTGTGCTGAAATCTTTGGTGTGGATCTTGGGGCCCACCACCTGAGAGAGAAGGAACTGCCGTGCACAAGATGGTTTGCTTGTACTTTGTGATGTTTATACTGTTGGTGTGCACTTTGTTTTGGTGCAGCTTTTTTTGCAGCCCTTGTAGACCTTTGTCGTCGGAATATCTAACCCAAGTGTTTTAAAACCACAGCACACAGGCTTGGTCTCACAGTTTGTTCCTCTGTTGACTCCTTGCCCTTTAGTTTCTTTGAATAAATCAAGTTCACACATGCAGTCCAATCTGCAAAAATATTTTTTAATTGAACTCAACTTTCACTCAGTTTTTAAATTAAAGTTATTTTATGGGGGAACCACTTGTCTTTATTTGCAGCATGGTTATATAAAATATGATCCAAAAGAATCTTCTGTGAATTATCTTTGTTGTAAAACTGTTGACTTATTTTGTTTTCCTGTGTACTGACCTTACTTATTCTCTTTTAAACTTGCTAGACAAAGAATCCAGGAGGTGGAAGAAGAGCTGCAGAAAAGTGAGAGATCGTTCAAGAGTCAGGTGGGTGGGCAGGGTGATGTGTTGGAGCTTTGAAGTGTTTTACAATAGTTGGTGCTACTGGATGAATAGCATTCACAACAAAAGTGACAGGCAATTGTGGTTTCCTTCCAGAACAACTCCCAATCTCTGGTACTCCCTGTTAACGTTGCTGAGAACCCTGCATCAACATCCTTAGGGTCACTGTGTGACTGGCTAAAACTGAGCCAGCTGTGACTGGGAAATGTAAAAGTCTTTATTCACACAGCAGCCTCCAGGAGAGAGAGAGTCCTGGAAAATCCAAGAGAATCTCACTCTCCTGACACAATGTTTTATACTTCTTTGACACAAAGATAACAATAAACGATTAACTGCAGTTTCAATTGCTGCAATCATCTACTTTAACATTTGGAATATAGTCGGTAAAATTTACAGAATTACATATTTACAATGACAGCATATTCCAATAATAAGAACACCTTTGAATATTTAATACCAGGGTCTGCACCAGAAGCCAAGCATCCAAAATATGTCTTTTTAGTTGCAGTGTCTCGGCAAGAATATACAATGAACTAGAAGATTAAGTGACCCTCTGAGATGTTGATGCCCTTCAGGACCATTAACCCCTCAATGAGAACGAGTGCATGTTCTCTTGACACCGCAGTGTTTGTGGTTGTAGATTTCAGCTGTAGTAGTTGCAAGTGAGAATACTTGATGATTCCTTTGGGAGCTGCACACAAAACATCACCCCTCTCTGGTGCATCAAACAGTGTTTGTGAAGCACAACACCAGTTAAGACAAAGCATCCTGCTAGATTGACACTCAGTGCACCATTCTAAAATATTCACTCCCTTCAGTGTACCCAGCCCAAAATGCACTGCTGTTACCAGTCTAGGACATCTGGCATCTCTGATACTTGTGTTCCTTTCTACCAGCAACTCAGTGCATTAGAACACCACCTACTGGTTTTGCTCCAAGTTACTTACTATCGTGACTTAAAAATACGTTGTGTGTTTATTTTTGGTAGATCTGAACCCTGAAATTATGTATGAGTACTGTGGGAGCATTTCTGCCAGAACTCTAGAGCTCAAGAAGGTGTTCAACATTGCCACCTCAAGGACAGTCAAGAATAGAAAATAAACTTTTATTTTGCCAGTGGCATGCGCATCCTGAAAATCATTTATGGCTTTTGTTGAGGATCCTGTAGAAGTGCGATCAGTTAAACTGTAGGTAGTTTTTTTTATTTTTGCAATTGATAGTTTATTGGCAGTGATTAGCCAAGTTGGATTTTGTTTTTTATTTGAAGTCGTGATTTTTTTGTAAGTCGCAATTTTTCACTTTGACAATTAAACTGTTTCTCATATAACAGTGAAACCGAATGCACCCAACCACATCTGACAATTACTTACATGAGTAAGACAGAAGGGATAAAATATACTCACAGTGAGTAGGACGAGAAAACTGGAGAGTGGCAAATGTTATTCCTTTGTCAAAGAAAGGCAGCATGGATAATCCTGGGCATTATAGTTTACTTTTTTGTCACCAAACAGTTGATACTAGAGCGTACAATCATCACAGTGATACTTGTTTCTGTGCTTCGCGCTCCCTGAAGTACAAATCAAAGTAAATGTAATAAGAATTTAAATTGTAAATCATAATTAGAAAACAGAAAAGGGAAAGTAAGGTAGTGCAAGTCAGGTCCGGATATTTGGAAGGTATGGCCCAGATCCAGGTCAGGATCCGTTCAGCAGTCTTATCACAGTTGGAAAGAAGCTGTTCCCAAATCTGGCCAAATGAATCTTCATGCTCCTGAATCTTCTCCCGGAGGGAAGAGAGACAAAAAGTGTGTTGGTAAAGTGTGTTGAGTGAGTCTTACTTCAGTAGTGGGCAAAATATTGGAGAGGATTCTCAGAGACAGGACTTAGAGAAATTGGAGAAACATGGACTGATTTAAGGATGGTCAGCAGTGCCTTGTGAGGAGCCTGATCGAACTTTTTGAATTAGTGACAAAACAAACTGATGAAGGTGGAGTGGTACATGTGGTGTATATGGATTTTAGTAAGGCATTCGACAAGTTTCCCATGGTAGGCTCATTGAGAAAGTCAGGAGGCATGGGATCCAGGAAAAGCTGGCTGCGTGTATTTGGAATGGGCTTGCCTGCAGAGGCAGAGGGTGGTAGGAGATGGAGTGTATTCTGCCTGGAGGTCAGTTACCAGTGGTGTTGAGCAGGGATCTGTTGTGGAACCTCTGCTCTTTGTGATTTGTCTAAATAATTTGGATAAGGAAATGGAAAGGTGAATTAGTAAGTTTGCAAATGACACAAAAGGTTGATGGTGTTGTAGACAGTATGGAAGGTTGTTGTAGGTTACACAGTGGGACATTGATAAGATGCAGAGCTCGGCTGAAATGTGGCAGATGGAGTTCAGGCTGGAGTGTGTGAAATGATACATTTTGGAAGGTTGAACTTGAGGCAGAGTACAAGATTAATGGCAGGATTCTCGGCCGTGTGAAGGAACAGAGGATCTTGGTATCCACATCCATAGATCAGTGGTTAAGAAGGCATATAGTGCATTGGCTTTCACTAGTCATGGGATTGAGTTCAAAAACTGTGAGGTAATGTTGCAGCTCTATCACTTCTGATTTCCTCATTAAAGGAAAAACGTGGAGGCTTTAGTGAGGGTGCTGAGGAGATTTACCAAGATGCTGCCTGTACTAGAAGACATGGCTTCTGAAAGTAGGCTGAGCAAGCTTGGCTTCTTCTCTTTAGAGCAAAGGACAATGCGCTGACCTGTTAGTGGTATACAAGAGGCGCAGGTCAAGTGGATAGCCTTTTCCATGGCAGAAATAGCTAATACCAGGGTGCATAATTTTAAGATGATTAGAGGAAAGTATAGGGGAGGGGAAGTGATGTCAGAGGGTGGTGGGTGTGTGGAATGCTCTGTCGGGTGGTGGTAGAGCAAATACATTAGGGGCATTTAAGAGACTCTTGGATAGGCAAATAGATGATAGAAAAGTGGAGGGCTTTATAGAAGGGAAGGGTTAGATTGATGGAGTAGGTTAAAACATTGGCACACTTTGGGCTGAAGGTCTGTACTGTGCTGTTATATTCAATGCTCAGTTACTCTGAACCAGTGAGGTAATGAGCACGTTAGAAGCTGTAAACAATAATTAAAAAGAATATTGACCTATGGGATGCCATTAAGAAGAACCTTCATAGGTTTATGGAAGACAAGTGATACTGTTTATTTGAGGAAAAAGCTATTGACTAGGAATGAGGTTCTTATTTTTTTCCTTTAATTAATTTTTACTCCTTTATCAGAGCTGGAGGTACTGAGCTTGGATTTGTTCATCAGGGATCTTTGAGCAGTGGGTACTGATGGGCTGGATGGTTCTTTTGCAGCCTCTCTGTACGCAGCCTACCACCCTAATAAGAGCTCAGAGTACCTAGTGGTGGAGGTGGCTTACTGATTTAGTGTGGTACACTGATAGAAATATATCGGTTAAATATTTTCCCTCTTTTTACACTGAACAAATGGATGCAAGTGATGATTTCTGTTTTAGTTTTTGCCCTTGTTGCATTCTTCAAATGAAGGTTTTATTTTTCAGATTGCCGCTCATGAGAAGAAGGCTCATGAAAACTGGGTGAGTTTGATATGTTGTCCTGGTGTCCATTGTTTTACCTTTTGGTTACCATGCCCAGGAAAGGATGATGGTCCTGCAGTGTCATCCTGGCCATGCAGAGGGTTTCCAATGTTAAAAGGCACTCTAAAGTGGATTACCAGGAAGTGACCTTAATTACTGAATTTCATTGAAATCCACCAACCTTTGCCTGATAGCTGATGTTTATTTCCCTTTTGAAGTTTATAATGCAAAGGAAGCATCCTGACCATAACTAGAACAAGTTAAACAAGTATAATTCCACTCTCCTGCTTTCCTCACATCTCCACTGTTTATAATCTTTGTTCTTGTAAAAGGCTTCATTTACAAAAGTCTGGGACTTGATGACCAATGCCAGCTGGCCTGAACTGAGGAGGCTCTGGAGAGCTGAGCACTTTGGTGAGTTTAGACTTGCCTAAAGTCAAGAAAGGATTTTAAAAAAGGCAAATCACTTCCCCAGTGGACATTAATGAACTGGGTGTTTTATTTTAATGACAACCTCTGGTTTGATTCTTGTTCTAAGTGTGGCTTCAGTTCCCTATTTATTTCAAATCTCCGCAAAACTTTGTTCTATATTCTCTGTCTGTTCATGACACTTCCTATGTCCCAATTTTATCAGTCACTCAGATGCCTCTCAAACTTGTCTGATATTTAGTTTCGAGCTTTTGTTCTCTTATTTTCATTTCACTTTGTCAATGGGTAGTTATACAGGATGAGGAAGGTCTAGAGAGTCGTGGGCCAAACCCAGGCAAAATGCAACGAGCTTAGTTAGATGTGTTAGTCCACATTGATGAATGAGGGCGAAAGGGCCTTTTTTTGTATTGTATAAGTATGGCTCTTATCTTTATTCCTCAGCATCTCAAAAGCTTGTGTGTGTTTTTTTTAATCCCCTCGCCCGCAAAACCATTTGTTCATCTGACCTCTCTGTTTCTGGAGTCATACAGCACGAAAATAGCCTGTTCAGCCCACCTCACCCACACCGACTAGGGTTTCCGATCACAAAACATCCCAGGGTTTCTCAGTGCCAGACAGTAGGAAATGATACCCGGCAGGGATCACTAATGAAGCTAAAGGCAAGCATTTTGAAATCTTGATATCTTACCGTTAAACAGGTGTATGGAGGAGAGGAAAACCAGGCTGTTCAAATCTGCAGACTAAAGCCAAATAATTATAACAAAGTATAGGAGCCCCACTTATTGGCTGAGCAGAGATATCTGGAACTAACTATCCTTGATGTTAAAAATAGTGACAGCAGATGATAAATCTATAAACCACTGTGACATCTGGAAGTACAGAACAAATGAAGTCAGCTAGTAGAGTGTCTGTATACCGTGCGGAGTATCTAGTAGAGTATCTGTGTACCGTGTGGAGTATCTAGTAGAGTATCTGTGTACCGTGTGGAGTATCTAGTAGAGTATCTGTGTACCGTGTGGAGTATCTGTATGCCGGGTGGAGTATCTAGTAGAGTATCTGTATACCGTGTGGAGTATCTAGTAGAATATCTGTATGCCGTGTGGAGTATCTGTATGCCCTGTGGAGTATCTGTATGCCATGTGGCGTATCTAGTAGAGAATCTGTATGCTGTGTGGATTATCTAGTAGAGTATCTGTATGCCATGTGGAGTATCTGTATACCATGTGGAGTTTCTAGTAGAGTATCTGTGTGTCGTGTGCAGTATCTAGTAGAGTATCTGTATGCCATGTGGAGTATCTAGTAGAATATCTGTGTGCCATGTGCAGTATCTAGTAGAGTATCTGTATGCCGTGTGGAGTATCTAGTAGAGTATCTGTATGCCGTTTGGAGTATCTATTAGAGTATCTGTATGCCGTGTGGAGTATCTAGTAGAGTAACTGTATGCCGTGTGGAGTATCTGTATACCATGTGGAGTTTCTAGTAGAGTATCTGGATGCCGTGTGGAGTAGCTAGTAGAGTATCTGTATGCTGTGTGGAGTATCTGTATACCATGTGGAGTATCTAGTAGAGTATCTGTATGCCGTGTGGAGTATCTAGTAGAGTATCTGTGTGCCGTGTGGAGTATCTAGTAGAGTATCTGTATGCCTTGTGGAGTATCTAGTAGAGTAACTGTATGCCTTGTGGAGTATCTGTATGACGTGTGGAGTATCTAGTAGAGTATCGGTATGCCGTGTGGAGTATCTGTATGCCGTGTGGAGAATCTAGTAGAGTATGTGTATGCCGTGTGGAGTATCTAGTAGAGTATCTGTGTGCCGTGTGGAGTATCTAGTAGAGTATCTGTATGCCGTGTGGATTATCTAGTAGAGTATCTGTATGCCGTGTGGATTATCTAGTAGAGTGTCTGTATGCCGTGTGGAGTATCTAGTAGAGAACTGTATGCAGTGTGGAGTATCTAGTAGAGAACTGTATGCTGTGTGGAGTATCTAGTAGAGTATGTGTATGCCGTGTGGAGTATCTAGTAGAGTGTCTGTATGCCGTGTGGAGTATCTAGTAGAGTGTCTGTATGCCGTGTGGAGTATCTAGTAGAGAACTGTATGCAGTGTGGAGTATCTAGTAGAGAACTGTATGCTGTGTGGAGTATCTAGTAGAGAACTGTATGCAGTGTGGAGTATCTAGTAGAGAACTGTATGCCTTGTGGATTATCTAGTGGAGTATCTGTGTGCCGTGTGGAGTATCTAGTAGAGTATCTGTGTGCCGTGTGGAGTATCTAGTAGAGAACTGTATGCAGTGTGGAGTATCTAGTAGAGAACTGTATGCCTTGTGGATTATCTAGTGGAGTATCTGTATGCCGTGTGGAGTATCTAGTAGAGAACTGTATGCAGTGTGGAGTATCTAGTGGAGTATCTGTGTGCCGTGTGGAGTATCTAGTAGAGAACTGTATGCCGTGTGGAGTATCTAGTAGAGAACTGTATGCCGTGTGGAGTATCTAGTAGAGAACTGTATGCTGTGTGGAGTATCTAGTAGAGTATCTGTGTACCGTGTGGAGTATCTAGTAGAGAACTGTATGCCGTGTGGAGTATCTAGTAGAGAACTGTATGCTGTGTGGAGTATCTGTATGCCTTGTGGATTATCTAGTGGAGTATCTGTGTGCCGTGTGGAGTATCTAGTAGAGTATCTGTGTGCCGTGTGGAGTATCTAGTCGACTATCTGTATGCCGTGTAGAGTATTTAGTAGAGTATTTGTGTACTGTGTGGAGTATCTATATGTGATGTGGAGTATCTAGTAGAATATCTGTATGCCATGTGGAGTATCTAGTAGAGTATCTGTATGCCGTGTGGATTATCTAGTAAGAGTATCTGTATGCTGTGTGGAGTATCTAGTAGAGTATCTGTGTGCCGTGTGGATTATCTAGTATCTGTATGCCGTGTGGAGTATCTAGTAGAGTATCTGTGTGCCGTGTGGATTATCTAGTAGAGTATCTGTATGCCGTGTGGAGTATCTGTATGCCATGTGGAGTATCTAGTAGAGTATCTGTATGCCGTGTGGATTATCTAGTAAGAGTATCTGTATGCCATGTGGGGTATCTAGTAGAGAATCTGTATGCCGTGTGGAGTATCTGTATGCCATGTGGAGTATCTAGTAGAGTATCTGTATGCCGTGTGGATTATCTAGTAAGAGTATCTGTATGCCGTGTGGAGTATCTAGTAGAGTATCTGTGTGCCGTGTGGATTATCTAGTAGAGTATCTGTATGCCGTGTGGAGTATCTGTATGCCATGTGGAGTATCTAGTAGAGTATCTGTGTGCCGTGTGGATTATCTAGTAAGAGTATCTGTATGCCGTGTGGAGTATCTAGTAGAGTATCTGTGTGCCGTGTGGATTATCTAGTAGAGTATCTGTATGCCGTGTGGAGTATCTGTATGCCATGTGGAGTATCTAGTAGAGTATCTGTATGCCGTGTGGATTATCTAGTAAGAGTATCTGTATGCCGTGTGGAGTATCTAGTAGAGTATCTGTGTGCCATGTGGGGTATCTAGTAGAGTATCTGTATGCCGTGTGGAGTATCTGTATGCCATGTGGAGTATCTAGTAGAGTATCTGTATGCCGTGTGGATTATCTAGTAAGAGTATCTGTATTCCGTGTGGAGTATCTAGTAGAGTATCTGTGTGCCATGTGGAGTATCTAGTAGAGTATCTGTGTGCCGTGTGGATTATCTAGTAGAGTATCTGTATGCCGTGTGGAGTATCTGTATGCCATGTGGAGTATCTAGTAGAGTATCTGTATGCCGTGTGGATTATCTAGTAAGAGTATCTGTATGCCGTGTGGAGTATCTAGTAGAGTATCTGTATGACGTGTGGAGTATCTAGTAGAGTATCTGTGTGCCGTGTGGAGTATCTAGTAGAGTATCTGTGTACCGTGTAGAGTATCTGTATGCCGTGTGGATTATCTAGTAGAGTATCTGTATGCCGTGTGGATTATCTAGTAAGAGTATCTGTATGCCGTGTGGAGTATCTAGTAGAGTATCTGTGTGCCGTGTGGATTATCTAGTAGAGTATCTGTATGCCGTGTGGAGTATCTAGTAGAGTATCTGTGTACCGTGTAGAGTATCTGTATGCCGTGTGGATTATCTAGTAGAGTATCTGTATGCCGTGTGGATTATCTAGTAAGAGTATCTGTATGCCGTGTGGAGTATCTAGTAGAGTATCTGTGTACCGTGTAGAGTATCTGTATGCCATGTGGATTATCTAGTAAGAGTATCTGTATGCCGTGTGGAGTATCTAGTAGAGTATCTGTGTGCCGTGTGGATTATCTAGTAGAGTATCTGGATGCCATGTGGAGAATCTGTATGACATGTGGAGTATCTAGTAGAGTATCTGTGTACCGTGTGGAGTATCTGTATGTGATGTGGAGTATCTAGTAGAGTATCTGTATGCCGTGTGGAGTATCTAGCAGAGTGTGTGCCGTGTGGAGAATCTAGTAGAGAACTGTATGCTGTGTGGAGTGTCTGTATGCCGTGTGGATTATCTAGTAGAGTGTGTGCCGTGTGGAGTATCTAGTAGAGAACTGTATGCTGTGTGGAGTGTCTGTATGCCGTGTGGATTATCTAGTAGAGTGTGTGCCGTGTGGAGTATCTAGTAGAGCATCTGTATGCCGTGTGGATTATCTAGTAGGGTGTGTGCCGTGTGGAGTATCTAGTAGAGAACTGTATGCTGTGTGGAGTGTCTGTATGCCGTGTGGAGTATCTAGTAGAGTATCTGTGTACCGTGTGGAGTATCTAGTAGAGTATCTGTATGCCATGTGGAGTATCTAGTAGAGTGTGTGCCGTGTGGAGTATCTAGTAGAGTATCTGTGTGCCGTGTGGAGTATCTAGTAGAGTATCTGTATTCCATGTGGAGTATCTAGTAGAGTATTTGTGTGCCGTGTGGAGTATCTAGTAGAGTATCTGTATTCCATGTGGAGTATCTAGTAGTGTATCTGTATGTGATGTGGAGTATCTAGTAGAGTATCTGTATGTGATGTGGAGTAACTAGTAGAGTATCTGTATGCCGTGTGGATTATCTAGTAAGAGTATCTGTATGCCGTGTGGATTATCTAGTAAGAGTATCTGTATGCCGTGTGGAGTATCTAGTAGAGTATCTGTGTGCCGTGTGGAGTATCTAGTAGAGTATCTGTGTACCGTGTAGAGTATCTGTATGCCGTGTGGATTATCTAGTAGAGTATCTGTATGCCGTGTGGATTATCTAGTAAGAGTATCTGTATGCCGTGTGGAGTATCTAGTAGAGTATCTGTGTGCCGTGTGGATTATCTAGTAGAGTATCTGTATGCCGTGTGGAGTATCTAGTAGAGTATCTGTGTGCCGTGTGGATTATCTAGTAGAGTATCTGGATGCCATGTGGAGAATCTGTATGACATGTGGAGTATCTAGTAGAGTATCTGTGTACCGTGTGGAGTATCTGTATGTGATGTGGAGTATCTAGTAGAGTATCTGTATGCCGTGTGGAGTATCTAGCAGAGTGTGTGCCGTGTGGAGAATCTAGTAGAGAACTGTATGCTGTGTGGAGTGTCTGTATGCCGTGTGGATTATCTAGTAGAGTGTGTGCCGTGTGGAGTATCTAGTAGAGAACTGTATGCTGTGTGGAGTGTCTGTATGCCGTGTGGATTATCTAGTAGAGTGTGTGCCGTGTGGAGTATCTAGTAGAGCATCTGTATGCCGTGTGGATTATCTAGTAGGGTGTGTGCCGTGTGGAGTATCTAGTAGAGAACTGTATGCTGTGTGGAGTGTCTGTATGCCGTGTGGAGTATCTAGTAGAGTATCTGTGTACCGTGTGGAGTATCTAGTAGAGTATCTGTATGCCATGTGGAGTATCTAGTAGAGTGTGTGCCGTGTGGAGTATCTAGTAGAGTATCTGTGTGCCGTGTGGAGTATCTAGTAGAGTATCTGTATTCCATGTGGAGTATCTAGTAGAGTATTTGTGTGCCGTGTGGAGTATCTAGTAGAGTATCTGTATTCCATGTGGAGTATCTAGTAGTGTATCTGTATGTGATGTGGAGTATCTAGTAGAGTATCTGTATGTGATGTGGAGTAACTAGTAGAGTATCTGTATGCCGTCTGGAGTATCTGTATGCCATGTGGAGTATCTAGTAGAGTATCTGTCTACCGTGTGGAGTGTCTGTATGTGATGTGGAGTATCTAGTAGAGTGTCTGTATGTGATGTGGAGTAACTAGTAGAGTATCTGTATGCTGTGTGGAGTATCTAGTAGAGTATCTTTATGCCATGTGGAGTTTCTGTATGGAATGTTGAGTATCTGGTAGAGTATCTGTATGCCGTGTGGAGTATCTGTGTGCCGTGTGGGGTATCTAGTAGAGTATCTGTGTACCGTGTGGAGTATCTAGTAGAGTATCTGTATGCCGTCTGGAGTATCTAGTCGACTATCTGTATGCCGTGTAGAGTATTTAGTAGAGTATTTGTGTACTGTGTGGAGTATCTATATGTGATGTGGAGTATCTAGTAGAATATCTGTATGCCATGTGGAGTATCTAGTAGAGTATCTGTATGCCGTGTGGATTATCTAGTAGAGTATCTGTGTGCCGTGTGGATTATCTAGTAGAGTATCTGTATGACGTGTGGAGTATCTGTGTGCCGTGTGGATTATCTAGTAGAGTATCTGTATGCCGTGTGGAGTATCTAGTAGAGTATCTGTGTACCCTGTGGAGTATCTGTATGTGATGTGGAGTATCTAGTAGAGTATCTGTATGTGATGTGGAGTATCTAGTAAGAGTATCTGTATGCCGTGTGGAGTATCTAGTAGAGTATCTGTATGCCGTGTGGAGTATCTAGTAGAGTGTGTGCCGTGTGGAGTATCTAGTAGAGAACTGTATGCCGTGTAGAGTATCTATATGCCATGTGGAGTATCTATATGCCATATGGAGTATCTAGTAAGAGTATCTGTATGCCGTGTGGAGTATCTAGTAGAGTGTGTGCCGTGTGGAGTATCTAGTAGAGAACTGTATGCCATGTAGAGTATCTATATGCCATGTGGAGTATCTAGTAGAGTATCTTTATGCCATGTGGAGTTTCTGTATGGAATGTTGAGTATCTGGTAGAGTATCTGTATTCCATGTGGAGTATCTGGTAGTGTATCTGTATGCCGTCTGGAGTATCTGTATGCCGTGTGGATTATCTAGTAGAGTATCTGTATGCCATGTGGAGTATCTAGTAAGAGTATCTGTATGCCGTGTGGAGTATCTAGTAGAGTATCTGTATGCTGTCTGGAGTATCTGTATGCCATGTGGAGTATCTAGTAGAGTATCTGTCTACCGTGTAGAGAATCTGTATGCCGTGTGGAGTATCTAGTAGAGTATCTGTGTACCGTGTGGAGTATCTGTATGTGATGTGGAGTATCTAGTAGAGTATCTGTATGCTGTGTGGAGTATCTAGTAGAGTATCTGTATGCCGTGTGGAGTGTATCTAGTAGAGTATCTGTGTGCCGTGTGGAGTATCTAGTAGAGTATCTGTATGCCGTGTGGAGTATCTAGTAGAGTATCTGTATGCTGTGTGGATTATCTAGTAGAGTATGTGTGTGCCGTGTGGAGTATCTAGTAGAGTATCTGTATTCCGTGTGGAGTATCTGGTAGTGTATCTGTGTGCCGTGTGGAGTATCTAGTAGAGTATCTGTATTGCGTGTGGAGTATCTGTATCCCGTGTGGAGTATCTAGTAGAGTATCTGTGTGCCGTGTGGAGTATCTAGTAAGAGTATCTGTATGCCGTGTGGAGTATCTAGTAGAGTATCTGTATTGCGTGTGGAGTATCTGTATCCCGTGTGGAGTATCTAGTAGAGTATCTGTGTGCCGTGTGGAGTATCTAGTAAGAGTATCTGTATGCCGTGTGGAGTATCTAGTAGAGTATCTGTATGCCATGTGGAGTATCTAGTAGAGTATCTGTCTACCGTGTAGAGAATCTGTATGCCGTGTGGAGTATCTAGTAGAGTATCTGTGTACCGTGTGGAGTATCTGTATGTGATGTGGAGTATCTAGTAGAGTATCTGTATGCCGTGTGGAGTATCTAGTAGAGTATCTGTATGCCGTGTGGAGTGTATCTAGTAGAGTATCTGTGTGCCGTGTGGAGTATCTAGTAGAGTATCTGTATGCCGTGTGGAGTATCTAGTAGATTATCTGTATGCTGTGTGGATTATCTAGTAGAGTATGTGTGTGCCGTGTGGAGTATCTAGTAGAGTATCTGTATTCCGTGTGGAGTATCTAGTAGAGTATCTGTGTGCCGTGTGGAGTATCTAGTAGAGTATCTGTATTGCGTGTGGAGTATCTGTATCCCGTGTGGAGTATCTAGTAGAGTATCTGTGTGCCGTGTGGAGTATCTAGTAGAGTATCTGTATTGCATGTGGAGTATCTGTATGTGATGTGGAGTAACTAGTAGAGTATCTGTATGCTGTGTGGAGTATCTAGTAGAGAACTGTATGCCGTGTAGAGTATCTATATGCCATGTGGAGTATCTAGTGGAGTATCTTTATGCCATGTGGAGTTTCTGTATGGAATGTTGAGTATCTGGTAGAGTATCTGTATGCCGTGTGGAGTATCTGTGTGCCGTGTGGAGTATCTAGTAGAGTATCTGTGTGCTGTGTGGATTATCTAGTAGAGTATCTGTATGCCATGTGGAGAATCTGTATGCCGTGTGGAGTATCTAGTAGAGTATCTGTGTACCGTGTGGAGTATCTGTATGTGATGTGGAGTATCTAGTAGAGTATCTGTATGCCGTGTGGAGTATCTAGTAGAGTATCTGTATGCCGTGTGGAGTGTATCTAGTAGAGTATCTGTATGCCGTGTGGAGTATCTGTATGCCATGTGGAGTATCTAGTAGAGTATCTGTATGCCGTGTGGAGTATCTGTATGCCATGTGGAGTATCTAGTAGAGTATGTGAATGCCGTGTGGAGTATCTGTATGCCAGGTGGAGTATCTAGTAGAGTATCTGTGTACCGTGTGGCCTTATTCTCCTGTCTACTTGGATCTGCTGGCTAGACCAGATACAGAGAACCCCTGCTTGTCCCTGGGTGATCATCCATTCCTCCTATATTGTACACCTCCTAGTATTTTGGTGGTTTCACAGTGTTATGGAAATTAGGGTCTGGGACCATTTTCTTCCCCCCCCCCCCCCCCCCCCACACACCTGTTCTCTTAATGACTGGCTATTTGCTCATCTCAGGTCCTCTGTTGTGGAGGCTTTGAAAATTGCTGCATATGTTGTGCAGCTTTTCACATGATTACCTCTTGCACTATTGTCGTCAAACTCACCATTCAAGTTCTGTGCCAGCATAAACTCCAGAAACAAACTCTCTGCCCATTAATTCTGGAAAAGGGAATTGTTCTGACGGGTCAAGTCTCCTTTGGTGCTGATTTCTGGGCTGGGATACGCTGGCTTTATTTCATCTTTATGTGATAGAATCTAGTTATTGACCTTCGCCATTGATTTTGTAAAATGTGGACGTGATGAGATATTTGATCTCAGAATTAGAGGTAACTGTGATAAGTTGGAAATCCAGTGATGTTGAGGAAAGTTTTCTCAGGTGGCTGCTAGGCCACAGCTTTGAGCATATTAATGACAGATAAAACAATAATGTTTTCTTCAAGTTTGTAAGACAAAGGTAATTTGTTAGCTATATCTTCCATTGGAAAGTGTCAGAATATTATTAAAAATTTGCAGGAAAGGACTGCTGTTCCAACTCCCGTTGAACCTCTGGGTGTTGTCTAGGTTGGATGTAGCAGCCACTGCCAGCATGCAGATATACTTCATTTCCCACTGTAAGAATGCTGACTGAGGAATTGGTTTACATTACCTCTCTGCACAGGATGCTGTAGTTACAGCATTGCATTCTTGCATACCTTGTGTGATGGGGATATAAGAATGTTTAAAGAGAAAATACTTGCTATGCTTATAATTCTTAACATGTCTATTTAGACAAAATAAATAGCAAGATGTACTGTTTCCTTCCAGTTAAGTGCACGTTCAGCTGAGAGAACACTTACAGAAGAGAAGAGAGAGTCTGCAAATTTGAGACAAAAGTAAGTTTCTGTGTTGAATAGTGTCCAGTGCTTTGTTTCAATCTGGATCTATGCGGAGGGTGTTGTATCTGACTTAATCAGGAGATGTCAGTGAACTTCCAACAGACATTTAACGATGGTCTACAGATTAATGCAAGTATAAATTATTTTGCGACATTGGCTAATAATCGGTTGGAAGTCAGATGAGAATGGAAATGATGATGAAATGGAACAAATAAACACAGAGCCTCAGTGTGAATATTATTTATAAATTATAAATAACAATAATACTGTGTATGGGTTTGCAGCAGACTTTCCACTATAGGCACAGTGAGTTATGTAGTTCAGAGCAGGAAGTCACAGGAAGACAAAAAAGAACAAATTGCTGAAGGAACTCAATCAAACAGTATTTGGAATTGTGATGCATGGTCCCAGTCCAAGCGTCACCCATTTGTTTTTCCACCACAAATGCTACTTGACCTATTGAGTTCCTCTAGCAACTTGATTTTATTTTTGCAGTGGATTTCAACATTAGCCTCTAGTGTCTATAGTAGGGCAAGATGTTTTTCTGGGGATGGAGTTTGGTGTCATAATGTGTTGTGGTTATTCAGTTGGGATCAAAGTATTTAGTTAATGGTGTGAGACTTCTAATTATGGAGGAGCAAAGGGTGTCATCTTTTGTTAGCAGTAAAAGCTGGTGCTCAGGGACAGGAATATTTAAAAGACCAAATGTGACGTTAGGTGGAATTCAGAAATGGTTCGACGTTTGTCAGTCTCCTTTAGACTGGAGCCATACTCTAATTTCGGATGGGGGGGGTGGGAGGGGATGAAGCACAGATTTACTAGAATAATGCCAAAGCTCGAGAGGGTTAGTCTGAAGATGGTAATGATAAGTAGCCCGTGTTCTCATACAGTTGCATGGTCGAGGGGTGAATTTATTTAATTATTTAAATTAACTATTTAAAATTAAGGGTTGAAAAGAAAACTATACAATAAAGTAGAACTACAGTGTGAATGAATGCTGCTTCCACTGATAATGTGGACTGAAGGTGCGCTCAGTCGTGAAGTCAGTTTTTCTTACATTGTGTGAAGGATTGTGGTTGCAAGCATTGATGGATTTTTGTTGGCTGAAGCGGCATCAAACCTGTGTAAATTGTATGTAGATGAACAAAATTTACATAACTTAGTAAATTTTGGCTGTTTAAATTTAGTTTGGCTGATAAACTAAATCTAGTTAAAAATCAAGTATTTAGGTGGAATAGAATTGCATGCTTGATCTTTGTTATTGCAGGTTGATCGAATTGAATCAGAAGCTTTCTCAGCTCCAAAGACCTTCAATAATTAAACCAACGCCAGGTAGGCCTGACAGGCAGGTTCCTCCAGGAGCTCCTCCACCTCTAGGACCAGCACGCAGAGGTGAGGAACTATATGGTTTATCCACCTATGAGAATGAATTGCTTCATATTTGACCATTTCCTCATCTATTTGCCTTGATTTCTGCATTGAGTCTCTGGATAAGAGATATTATTGCACGAACTGTATGTTTTAATGGTTGTTAGGAACCCAAGCATCTTATAAATCAATTTTAGTGATTGTTAAAGTATCTTGGTTCCAAATCATTTTCATCAAATAAGCCTCTAACAAGTTAAACTGAGGTAGAGACTGGTAGAAGAGAAAGAGGAGTGAATAGGGTAGAGACGAGAGAGGGGTAGAGGGGAAACAAGTAGGTCACTCAGCAAGTTCTTTCCTTCCTTTGTGAACATCTGGCCTTCAGCAACTTTCCACCTCTGTTGAGGTGAAGTACTGCCCCTGCTCAGTTGCTTTACCTGCTGAGGTGGACTTTCTCTTTGATTCTGACTGCCCTAGACAGACTTTGCCTTATACTTGATCATCACACACACTAAAAATTATTACATACCATTAATATAATGAAAATGTAATGTGTGCAGGGTAATGAAAGTAATCTTTTAGTCTCCACTTATGATGCTGTGTTTTGATTAAAAGTTTACAGTACACTGTATTTTTTGTGAGGTATAGAAACAATCAGCATTGTAGACTTGTACTGGTGTTAGATTTTCATCAGTGACCATCTTCACAAACTCATCAATGCTTCATCATCAGCAGACACTTTATCTTTAATTTTTTTTAAAAAATCTTAAAAAAAATTATGCCATAACTTAAATTTCTGTAAGCAGCCTGCTGAATATTCACAATTACCTAAAATTTTCAGTTCACAATGATAGATATTTGCTTGTTTCATGATCAGCATATGTTCACTCTGATGCTGATGAATCCACTCTTTCAATACACAATTGAGATCTCCATTTTCCACTTTATGCAGTGTTTTTGTATTTTTAGTTGACTTCTGTTTATTACATACGTGAGATTACTTCTGACAACTGTCTGTGATGCAGAGACCTTCCCAGTGCCTTGTGGAATTTTGCAATTGTTATGTCAAGTCAGTGCTCAAAAAGCAATTGGATTTTGGAGGTTTTCAAATTCTGGAACTTCACATAAGGGGTGCTCAACCTGTGCTGAGGAGAAGGTGCTTGGGAAGCTGAAAGGGCTGAAGTAGATAAGTCACCTGGACCAGATGGACTACACCCCAGGGTTCTGAAAGAGGTAGCTGAAGAGATTGTAGAGGCTCTAGTATTCTCTTTCAAGAATCACTAGTTTCTGGAATGATTCTGGAGGACTAGAAAATTGCAAATGTTCCTCCACTGTTTAAGAAGGGAGAGAGACCTTTAAGGGAAAGGTCTCAAGGGAAAATCGTGTGTGACAAATCTGTTGGAATTCTGTGATGAAGTAACAGGCACGATAAACAACAGTCAGTGGATGTTGTTTACTTTGATTTTCAGAAGGCTTTTTGACAAAGTAGCACACATGAGGCTGCTGAACAAGCCCATGGTATTACAGTGAAGATACTAGAGTTTATAAAAAGATTGGCTGACTGGCAGCAGGCAGAGAGTGGGAATAAAGTGGGCTTTTCTGGTTGGCTGCTGGTGTTCCACAGTAGTCAGTATTGGGACCACTTCTTGTCACGTTATATGCCAATGATTTGGATGATACAAAGATAGTTTAGAGGGGCAGGGAGTGTTAAGGGAGTCTTCAGAAGGACTTAAATTGAGAGATTGGGCCAAGAAGTGGCAGATGGAACACAGTGTAGGGAAGTGTTTGGTCATGCACCTCATTGGAAGGAATAAAGGCATAGACTATTTTCCTTAAAGGGTGCAAATTCAGAAATCAGATGTGCAAAGGGACTTGAGAGTCTTCCTGCAGGATTTCCTAAAGGTTAATTTGCAGGTGAGTCAGTGGTAAGGAAGGCAAATGCAATGTCAACATTATTTTCAAGAGGACTAGAATAAAAAGACAAGGATATAATGTTGAGGCTTTATTAGGCATTGATCAGACTACATTTGGAATATTAAGTGGTTCTGGGCTCCTTCAGCACTGGCTTTGGAGAGTCTGGAGGAGGTTTACAAGAATGACCCCAGGAATGACAGTGTTAATGTATGAGGAGAGTTTGGTAGCTCTGGGTCTGTACTTTAGAAGAATGAGGAGGAAATCTCATTGAAACCTATTGAATATTTAAATACCTAGATAGAGTGGACATGGAGAGGATGCTCCCAGTAGTGTGGGAGTCTGGAACCAGAGGGCACAGCCTCAAGGGACGGATGTTCTTGTTGAATAGAGATGAGGAAGAATTTCTTTAGCCAGAGGATAGTAAGTCAATGATATTTATTGCCACAGGCGGCAGTGGCGACCAAATCATTGAGTGTATTTAAAGCAGAGGTTGATAGGTTCTTAATTAGTTAGGGTGACAAGGGTTATAGGGACAAGGCAGAAAAATGGGGTTGAGAGGGAAAATAAGTCAGCCATGATGGAATGGCGGAGCAGAATCTAGGCTCCTGTACCCTATGATTAATGTTTCTTGATTGTAATTAAAAGCAAGTTCATCTAATTTAAAATTTGATTTGTTCTGGCTCATACACTATCTAGTCTAAACTGGCAATTTGCCATGCATTAACCACCTCTAAGAAGTTGCACTTTTAGATTCATAAACAATTACACTGTGGAGTAATCTTCAAACAGTTTGCACTTAGACATTTTATTCCTGTGGGGCTTGCAGAAACAAATGTATGTGCTGAAATCAAAATGTTGCTTGTTGTATTCCAGCTCCAGTATCTTGTGATGACTCCTATGGGCCTTCTCCTGTAAGCACTGGGCCCCCTTCACCCCCCATGATGATGGAGCTCCTTGTACGGCCACCCTCAGCTAATGCAGGTCGTGGTTTTCCCCGGGATCGGGGGGATGGAGGTAGTGTATTCAGATGCTACTTAGAGCTGTTGTTGCATAATTGCCATTCTGTAAATGTGAATTGGCCAAATATGAAGTAACCACATAGTGTTTGTGAATTATAGGCCATCGAGTTCCTCCCGGTGCTTTGCCTTCTCGTGAGTGGGTTGGTCCAGGCCCAGATCGGTTAGGTCCTTCTTCTGATCATGGTTCTCCACCTCCTCTGTGGGACCGGCGGCCAGGTATTATCACTGTTGACAGCACAATTGAATTTTCTCCACTCCTGCTCCTGGCTTAGAATTCCTGCCCCTAGCCGCTCACTCTTGCACAAAAAAGGACAGAAGCAGGGAACTACCGGTCTGGTAGTTTAACAGCTATTATCGGCAGTATATCAATGAAAGAGAATAGCTAATTGTTTTTAGAAAATTAAACTAGTCAACATGGATTTATGATAGGTTACATGTTTGACAAAACTTTCTCTAATTCTTTGAGTATGTAACAGGGAGACTTCATAGACGGGATCTTGTGTTTAGTTGCCAAAGGACATTTGACAAAGTGCCACATCAGAGGCTGCTGCATAAATTAAAAACCTATGGTATCAGAAAAAAAGTGTGTTAGAGTGGATTGAAAACAAAGTTTGGAAAACATGGGTCATTTCAGACTTCAGAGGGGTAACTAGTGGACTATCGCAGGCATCAGTTCTTGGCTCATTATTTTCAGTAATGTCCAGTATGTAAGATTTCCATTTTTGCCAGTGAGTTATAAAAAATAATTCTGCAATAGGATATAGATTGAGTGAGTGGGTAAAAGACTAGCAACTGGCCTTTATTTAGAGATACAGCATAGAACAAGACCTCCCAGCCCTTCGAGTCACGCCTAATCATGGGACAATTTACAATGACCAATTCTAACCGATATGGGAATAAGCTGTGGCAGTCAAAACCCATGCATTCCGCAGGGAATACATGCAAACTTCTGAGAGGATGCTGGGATTGAACTCTGACACCCAAACTGTAAACACGTCACGCTAACTGCTACACCACCATGATGCCAGGAGGAAGTGTGAGCAATCATCTAAATGGAGAGAGACAAAATGAGTGAAAGACAGAGGGATTGGACATGAATAGCAAAAAGCTTGCAGGCAGCTCCAACAAATGGTTAAGACAATTGTACAGGGTGAATTGTCACTGAGAGTGTCTATAGTTTTGGACGCTGTACCTAACATCAGACAATAACGTTGGAGGCAGTACAAAGGAGATTCACCAGGTTAACTCTCGGGATGAGAGGGTTGTCCTTCTAAGAGAGACTAAGTAGTTTGGAGTTTAGAAAAATGAGTGGTAACCTTATTGATACACAAAGGAGCTTGATTTTAAATTGTATTAACCCCCTCCCCAGGAGAAGCACAGGAACAGGCCCTTTGGTCCACAGTGTTATGCCAAACCAATTAACTTCGCAATCAAATGGCTAACAAAACCTGTTCTTTTATGCCTATACAATGTCCATATCCTTCCATTTTTTCACATTCATGTACCTATCTGAACTTACCTTAAAATGTTTCTGGTGATACCATACCAGGCAGTGCATTCCAGGCCCCCACCAGTCTGTATATATAAAAAAGCAACAAACTTACCCCTCAAATCTCCTTTGAAATTACCCCCTCTCACTTTGAATGCATGTTCTCATTATTATACATTCCAACATGTGGAAAAATGTACCATCTATCTACTCCACCTGTGCCTCTCATAATCTTATAAACCTCGATCAGATCTCCCCTCAGCCACTCTAGAGAGAACACCCCAACCTTGTTCAACCTCTCATTATAGCATATGCCCTCGAATCCTGGCAACATCATGGTAAATTTCTATTGCATCCTTTACAAACCTTTGACATCCTTCCTATAATGGGGTGACCAGTACTGTATGCATTACTCCAGATGTGGCCAAACTAGAGTTTTCTAAAGTTGCAACGTAACTTCCTGACTTTTAAACTGAATGCCTTGACTAAAACAAGCAAGCATGTGACTTCTTAACCACCAATCAACCTGTGCAGCAACTTTTGGGGAGCTGTGAGCTTGGATTCCAGATCCCTTTGCTTGTCAACAATATTGAGGATCTTGCCCTGAGCAGTGTTCTGTCTCTTTGCATTTGACCTATCAAGGCACAACACTTAATGTTTGACTTTGGGGGGGGGGGGGTTAAACTCCATTTGCCATTTCTCCTCCCATATCTGTAACTGATATGTAATCTGTTGTATTCTTTACTCTTCATAGATTACAGCACAGGACAATGTTGTGCTTAAGTAATTAATGTTAACTAAACTAACCCTTCGTTGACGTACTGCCTGTGTCCTTTCATTCGCTGCGTATCTAAGAGCCTCATAAATGCCTTATCACAATTGCCTCCACTATCACTCTTTAAAAATACTGCCCTGCACATCTCCTTTGAACTTACCCCTCTCACCTTAAATCCCTGCCCTCTAGTACAAGACATTTTGACCCTTCTGTCAGGTTTGCCCTCAGCCTCCAACATTCTAGAGAAAACAGACCAAATTTGTCCAACCTCTCCTCAGCGCATGCCCTCTTATCCTTGCAAATTTCTTGGTAAATCTGCTCTGTACCTTGTCCAAAGCCACCACATTCTTGTATGGGGCAACAAGAATTGAATCTGTGAATCTCTTTTGAACTCTATCCAGAGATGGACAGGCAGTCTTTCTAGTGTGAACTTTTCTATACTTCCCTTGCAATGTTGAAAGAGGCCATTTTATTATCAAGTTCAAGTAGTCCCAGTCCCCACTGTTTATCCCATAACTTGTGCTCGCTGCAGATTCTACCACTCCCTTATGCATTGCCAATAATTTACGGTGGACAAAAAACCTGTGAGTCAGCATAGCTTTGGAAATCAGAGGAGCCTGGAAAAACCCAGGCCTGTTCAATTTTTGGCCCATCTAGGATCTCAAATGTCTTTTCAAGCAGACATTCCAGCACCTTTGGGAGTAATGCACATCAGGACTTCTGACTGAATTGCCCACATATCATCACCTGGCTCCAATTTCCTTCCCTACCTCTCCACTCATTGGCAGCATATAGAAGGCCCAGATTATTTCTACTTTAAACAAGATGCCCTCTCTCACCACAATATTTCATGTAATCATTGCTCCCATTTCTCTCCTTTCTCCCCTTTTCTGAACATTTTATACAAAGGGATTTTTCACACTCAATCTTGTTCTTTTAAGCCAGTTGTTTGCCCTACTGTTATAAACAAGCATGGTTAGTTGAATAAACTGCTCTCTAGCCTTTATTATGCTCTATTTACTTATATGCATGCACTGAATATCTCTTAGTTGTTTGTTGCTGTAGAGAAATCCATCTCTCCTAATTCTCTGTATACCATTCCATCGCCTCCCCATTTCCCTATCCTTTTCGTTATCCCATCTGGTGAAACTTCAGCAAGGGCTTTAACCCCATCTCATGGAGATGCAACTTAAAATCACCCCCCTAAGACTGTTCACAGTACCCCAGGAGTCTGAAACCATTCCTGCTAACCATCTCTCCACATGTGCAATCTTCTGTACTTCCCCATTTTTTTAGATTTGCAGTCTAGTCAAGTTCTGCTTCTTCAGGCTCCATCTCAACACCTGCAAACAAACGCTTATTCTACTCATGTCGTAACTACTCACTTACCCTACACTTGGTTCTGATTCTTCCCATCCCCCCACTCCACCCTCTGTGGCTGATGGTGGCTAATTGCAGGAAGATAGGACTCTGCAGCTGTATCTTTAGCTCAAAACCTGAGCTTGAGCTCACTTCTTCATTTGATCCTCTAGGGCACGTGAAATATCCTTTCCTCACGGTGGATTGTAACTCATCCGGATCTAAGGAACCTAGCATTTCTCGTCCATAGATAATGCTTCTTTTATAGTTTATAACATGGTTGATTAGTTCTTTTTGTGACCTTCAAATTTTAATTTGTGGTCATTCACTAATTATTGTTTTCTTGGTATTATTCTTCCTGCTCATGATGTAAATAGATTAGCCCTCTCAATTCCATTTTAATGTTGCTCTTTCAGGTCCAATGGATGGTTATCCTGGACTACGGAGACCACCTTCGGAATCGAATATAATGTCTGGACGAATTTCTGGTCCGGGTGAAATTCGTGGACTTCCAGCTAACAGAGCAGGTATATTTAAATAAAACAAATAAATGTAAAATGATGACTAAAGCAAGTGGTGGCTTGCAATGAAATCCACTGAAACATTCAATTGCTGTTGTTTGAAAGAAAACAATGTTTGATTATCTCTGGATAATTTCAGTCTTATAAATCTATATCCACAGAAAAATGAGACAGGGTTTTAAAAAGAAATCTGCAGATGCTAGAAATTGTAATTAATCTGCCAGAAACACTAAGAAGATCATGCAACATCCATGGAGAGAAATGAGCCCTTGAACCTTAGATGCTTAGCTGATCTAGACCTTGTTGCAACCCTGTGCATTACTCCACCCAATGTTGTGGTGCTGTCCCGTGTGTTGCACTGGTCCGCTGTGCCTCACATGCTTGGACACTTTGTACGCCTTGTTTATCAGATCACATTTCGCCACATAAAACTAATTCCCCTGACTTAACACACTGGGCACCTCAATAATTATCTGTATTCTGATTTCTGCCTACTGATCTGTCATTAGGAACTATTTTCCTATATCTACCCCATAAAACCCTCACTATGTCAAATGCCAACAATCCCTCCATTTTATATATTACTGAGTACATTCGCCCTGCTGATCTTGATGTTCCAGTTAATCACGGAGACTGGTACAGGCTTTTTTTTTTAAAAAAAACAGCTTTTAGCTGAGTTGTTTCATAATGAGTTTCATCTTCAGCAGAAATGTGCTCTGGAGGATCGGGTCAGTTGCCCAGTGGGCCAAGAACATCTTCCCCAAATGTGACGGAATGTGCGACGGTAAGTTTTGCACCCACCACTTTTTGCTAAAATCGGATTTCCCTTTTGCTGTAGATCCTCTGCTGAGTTTTGATTTCATCACTTTGTAATGAAATTGCTTTGACAGAAAGAAGTGTGATAGTTTCACCTGAAATGCTTTTTAAAATGTTTCCACATCCCCTGCTGGTTAAGCTTGATAAGAGTATCAAGAATTACTGGATTTAAACCTCTGCTTTTGATGATTTGGACAATCTATGTGGCAGAAGGATCCTTTTGGAGAAGCGGAATCAGTCCTATCCTCCCTGTTGTGCTGCCTTTCCACCAAGCTGGTTAGTGTGATGGAGATGTTGGTTTGGTGGACTTTTGCACTCTGTTTTGTTTTTAATTTGTTGGTTTTCTCTGTAGCAAGATGATGTTGCTAAGGCTGAAGAGCCGGTATCTTTATCTAATCCATCCTCTGAACAATCAAAGGCAGTGAGTAATGGGCATAGGAAATTGAATTTCATAACCCACTAGTAGTTTGCCATTTAATAAAACTAACCAATTGGATACTTTGATAAGCCCAGATTGTACATTTGTGGAAATGACTGTCCTCTGTGCTTTGGTCAGTTATCAGATGAACTAACCTTGCATTTATCTATGTCACTGTAAGGCCTGTTCGTTCTGTGTTAAGCTTGCTGGTGCTTGTTATTTTAAAAGCTCTGATTGTTATGGATGTTGCTGGATAAAATTGGGGCGGTTAAAAACAAAGGCTTGCTTTAAAGAGATGCTCATCTTAGGAATGTAGAAGCTTTTAAAGTTCTCTTCTCCCCACCAGGTGAATGCTAATGCCTCTCAGGCTGCAATGTCTTTCCCAGGAACACCTATCATGAATTCATCTCTGGGTGGGATGCCTCCCCCTGGACCCCGACATGGACCCCCTCCACCCAGAGGCACCTACGGTCCAGTGCCAGTGCCACTCCCGCAGAGCCATCTAGGTAGGCTGAACAGTCCTCTGTATCCCTACTGTTATTTAACCTCATGAGGTTTCAAATTACAACTACTTGCCCTCTGTCTGATACGTGAGTGTTTTTTTTTATTCACAGTCCGTGTTCCAGCCCTCCGTGATTACCCTCCAGGGCCGTTCCCGCCACCAGGGCACAGACAGTTTCTTCCTGCACCCTTACCACCACCTCCACAAGTTCTGAGAGACTTCCCACCTGGTGTAAGGGAATACCCACGAGGACCCAGAGTTCTGCCTCCTGGAGCCCATGACATTCCCTCTGGGCAAGATAACCGGCAGTGACAAGGCATTCGACTGGACTGATCACTCACCTCAGGCAAATGTACTTGATGTATGTAAACCAGATTTACGATGGAATCCTTCAAGTATTCCAGGATCCTGGTTTGTTTCTCAGTTACCTGTAATTGGGAATTATTTAACTAGCAGGTCTGATTATTGGACCTGTTTAAACTGTGCTGGCTGTTGGAGGATCCCATTCATCGTAGCAGTGGCTTTACCCTTGTGAATGATGATCAGGCGCAGTCAATCATCAATTTATTCTGCAGCCAGAAAACTCTTGGACAGCTTAAAGTTTTGTACTTTCCAGCTTTGGAAATGGATAGGAATGTTTATGGGAGATTTGCAAATTAAGTATAACATGCTGTTTACAGCTTCAAACTTCTGAGAATTTGTCAAAAGGTAGCCACTTTGCCAATCAAGGAGTAAATAGTGCAATATTAGGGTACCTGTGTCTCGTGTGGTAAATCTCTTGATAATCTGTCAGCATTGTTCTGAGGCCTTTTAGTCTTCATGGTTGCAAAAAAACTTTTCCTGTGGAAATAACTAAAGAGAGCAGCCTGATTATGTTGTCATGGCAATACATTTGTAATTCATACACAAACTACTTCAATGAACCATCCATTTGTCAGCCAGCCTGATTTTAGTTTGACTTCTCTTTGGGAAAACAAAACACAGGAACACCCTGTATAAGTAAGGCCAGATGTAACTTATTTTACTATTGAGAATTTATTAATAAAGATTAAAATTACTGGGTTGTCAATGAATAATGTTCAGTGGTGATATTTGGGCCTCATTATTTTCTTTCCATGTAAGTCTCTGTTAGTAGGAATACATAGATTGGCACGGCATGAATCAAAACAGCCTGCAGATGTCCTGCTTCTAAGTCCCCGTTCTCTTCCCCTCCCACCCACCCACCCACCTCCATTATCATACTGTAAAATTTGTTATAAACTCCACAAATGTTAATGAACAGGGTACTGAACAGTTATATACAATGAAAAACAGTGCTACATGCAGTTGTAGTGCAATGATTAGACAAAGAATACAATTTTTAGAGCTTTGGCCAAACACATCTCACTAGGGCACTTCAAATACATTTCTAGCAAAGTTTCCAGCCAGACAGAAGGGTTCTTGTTAAAAGTACCACTGCATACTGTTCACCACTCACACCTCTACATTAAAACACAGAAGCCAAGATCCTTTGTCCACTTAATGCTTCCCTTTAGTGTAACAATTAACTATAAAGCTGCTGCCTCAATGATCACAGCACACAGTCTGGATTTAAAAAGTGATGACTTGCTTTGTGAAGTTGTTCTCCAACAGTTCAGTATTAATCAGTTGCTAAAGTAATAAACTGGATGTTAATCAGCATGAAACTTTCCCCTGAATTGAACCAGCAGCAGTACTGGACACAAGATGTTCTCTTCGAGAAACTGATACTGTTATTGCACGTTGTTGATCACAGATGTGCTGCCTAGTATGACTGGGATTCTGCTGTACACACACACAGTTACCACAACACTTGTTAATTTGCCTTAGTATCTACAGAAAGTCATTCCTTGTGCAATGTTTGATGGAGGTGAAGATACAGCGGTTTCCTGGTCAGCAAATGTAGCTTTTTTCTCTTAAAGTCGGTTGGCTTTTTGTATCTGAAGAGAGAGAGAAAGTATTTAATGTTAAGTTATGATGACTGGCTGAGTGTTCACTTTCAAGTCTGAGCATGGCAAGGACAAGTTGTAATTCTATTCCTTTACTCATTTTTTAAGTTGAAAAACTACACAGATGTGGGATGTGATGCTTCAGTGTCAAGGCTCAAGGTGACAAAAGTTCATTTGTGGACAAATACTAAATCTCTCAACCTTCATTCTGAATAGTTCACAGCTATTCTATTGAATTAACTTGAGAGTTTGGCAGCTGTTATGCTGTTAGAAAGGATACATATAGATTTAAGATAATGTGAACAATTAAGATTTAGAATGTAGAAATGTACTTGTAGAAACAGATCCATTATGAATTAATGATATGCAGTCGTCCCTCAGTATTGGTGGGGGATTGGTTCCAGGACCCCCTGCAGATACCAAAATCCGCAGATGCTCAAGTCCCTTACATAAAGTGGCGTATTTGCATATAACCTACACACATACTCCCGTATGCTTTAAATTATCTCTAGATTACTTATACCTAATACAATGTAAATGCTATGTAAATAATTATACTGTATTGTTTAGGGAATAATGACAAGAAAAAAAGTCTGTACACGTTCAGTACAGACACAACCATCCAGCCCTTTTGGGAAGGCTGATGCCGCTTCAGCATCAGCCGATCCCGATTCTCCAATGATCTTTAAGTTCTTGAGGCTGTAACACTTTACGTAGCGAGCCAGCCATCCCTTAAATGTTTGCTGTAAGCACGGTGTAGTGTTTAACGACCACACAATGTGCACGCGACCAATGCTAATTAAAAATTATTTGGTAACAGCCTACTGTCCCAGGTGCATATTTTCATTAGACACAAAGCGAATATAGTCAGAATCTTTCCCTTGCTAGAGGTATCAAAAACAAGAGGGCACAGATTTAAGGTGAGGAGGAGGATTTAAGGGGATGAGGAACGTTCCAGATATCAACCAAAGGAGATGATGGAATCAGCTTCGTGCATTAAGAGGAATTTGGAGAGGGACTTGAACAGGCAAGGCACAGGAGGTCACGGTTTAGGAAATAGATTAGTACAGATAAGCAGACATGGTGGGCCAAAGGACCTGCTTCTGTGTTGTAAACTCCATAAGACAGGAAACACAAGCAGGTCTAGGCTACCTGTCCCTGAACAACCAATCACTCCTAATTCCATTAAACTCCAAAGAATACAGGGCAATTTATTTCTGATTATACAACACTGTGGCGGCTCATTTCCTAGCGTATGCGAACCGACTCACAATTAGATAGCCTACGGGGGTTTGCGAGCACAGAGCTTTGGAGCCTCTTCGCCATGGGGGGCCGGTTGACAGAGGCTTAAAAGTGAGGCTGAAGTTTTCGAATAAAGTTTTTTCCTTCGACTGCAGTTACCGACTCCGTGTCGTAATTTTAGCGCTGCTTGTAGCACACCGCTACAACACCTTCATTACAGAGCTCAATCTCAGTTGGACTTGTACTGATTGTGGAGGCAGCCTATCTTTTCTTAAAAAAAGACCAAAGCTGGCCTCCCCAACATCATGTACAATTGAAACAATACCTTGTTCTTTCTAAACTAATTCCTCCAACAATATAGGCCCATACATTATAAGCTACCTGCTCCTCCTGTCGGCTAGCTTCTTGCGTTTCATGCACAATAGCTCGATCCCCTTCCACTCTAGTCACTTGCAGTCTCCCACCATGTAAATAATAGTCTGCTTTTAGCATTTTTAAGCATGACCTTAGATTTATAGAGGTGCTTGGAGATGGGCTGTGAATGGATGGAATATTAAAAATCAGAATATGGAAACACACTATACAGTTTCTAATGGTGAGAGATTGAAAGGTCTGTGTTCCAAGGGACATGGGTGACTCTGTCCATAATCATTAAATTAAAAAGGCAAAGAGTGCTATATGCTGATTCGATCACAGCTAGAATAGTGTGTGCATGCAGTAAAGGATTCTGAGAAAGTGGGGAGATTCACCATGATGTTACTTCAGAGATTGGACAGCCTGTTTCCCCTGGAGCAGATGATTGAGCTGATAGAAGTATGCAAAACTGATGGGAGTAGATTTAAGAAACTTTTTTCCCCTCTGATGGGGATGTTCAAAGGTTATCAGGGTAAAGGGTAGGAAGTGCAAAAGGACCTGAGGGAATTCTTTCCTGCAAAGTCATTGGAGAACACTACCCTAAAGGTGCAGGTTCTCACAGCATTTTCATACAGGAACTGGTGAATATAGATGGACATGAACCCAATGCGAGTCAATGAGATTAGGAGAGATGGGTGCAGTGGCTGGCATAAATGCAGTAGGTTAAAGACATATTTTAATGCTGTACACTTCTCTAGGCATTTATCAAACAGACTGTGTCTATACTTGGGAGTTTGGAAGAACAAGATAATCTCTCACTGAAGCTGCTTGAATTGATAAAGCAGCTCTGTTCAACTCTAGTTCAACTCTGAACTAGGAGTTAGTTTCAGAATGGGGTGGGAGCAATTATTCATAGCATAGATGAAAGGAAATGTCTAGAGTGTAGTGTATCTCTGGCCAACAGAAGACTATGAAGGCTCAGCTGCTGTGTGTTCACAACTAAAATCAACAATTTTGTATACTAAGAGAATCAGGGGAGTGCAGCAAGTGGTAAATGGTCAGTCACTGTCTTGCAGAAGGGCAGGGTCTTGTTCTCACTAACGGTTCAAGAAATTGGTGGCACACACTTAAATTTTGCAAGAAGTACAAGTATGATGTGAAGAAAAATATTTCTATGCCCAGAATTAACAGGGACTTCCAAAGGAAATGGGATAGCCACTTGGAAGGATAACCTGCAGGGATGCTCAACCTGAGAGCTAGAACAGGCAGGAGGATTAGAAGCGGTTATAAAACTGAAAGAGACCTAGCAGGTGAGTCAGTGTCACACAACATGAAAACAGGTCCTTTGGCTCAACTGCTCCAAGCTAACATATTCCTATCTAAGCTAGTTCCTGGGTTTTGTGCACATCTCTCTAAAACTTTCCTATCCTTGTACTTACTCAAGTTCCTTTTAAATATTACTAAAGCACCATCCTTAAGCACTTTCTCTAGCAGTTAATTCCATGTTATGACCACTTTCTGGGTTGAAAAAGTTGCCCTCAGGTTCCTATTAAATAATTCCCTTAATAGCGAACTTAACAGAAAATGAAATGCAACATCTGTCAAACACTGGGAAGGCTATAGGTAGACCAGGCAAAATCTTTACCAGGTGGCTCAGTACTCACAGCTCTATAACAATCTCTCCAGCTTTGATTTCATCCATTTCCATAAATGCAAAGCACTTTGTGCTTGTAAACTTCTTTTTGGGTTTGTAATGTTTGAATTCAAAGAAAATAGCAGCTCCTATAAAAGAAAAAGTGGATTGCTGAAGATTAAATAGGAAGCAGTGATGTCTCACACTGATAAAATACATCACTATTATAATCAAGCTCAACATCAAACATCCATGAGGGTTTCATAAAATCCCACCCAACCCTACACATCAACAGAAAATACAGAAGTCCTAAAGTACATATCTCAAAGTTTCTATACCGGACTATGGAACAGTCCCGAGTACAATAGGTCAGACCTTGTTGCATGCCTGCACCTGTCACTGTAACACTTTATTCTGCATTCTGTCAGTGCTTTTCCCCAGTAAACCCTCAATGTACTGATGTGATGAAATAATCTCTATTGGTAGCAAGCAAAATTAAGTTTTTCACCCCATCTCTGTACAGACATAGAACATTACAGCACAGAAACAGGCCTTTTGGCCCTTCTTGGCTGTGCCGAATCATTTTACTGCCTAGTCCCACTGACCTGCACCGAGACCATATCCCTCCATATACTTCTCATCCATGTACCTGTCCAAGCTTTTCCTTAAATGTTAAAAGTGAGCCCACATTTACCACTTCATCTGGCAGCTTATTCCACACTCCCACCACTGTGTGAAGAAGCCTCCCCTAATGTTCCCCTTAAACTTTTCCCCCTTCACCCTTAACCCATGTCCTCTGGTTTTTTTTCTCCCCTAGCCTCAGTGGAAAAAGCCTGCTTGCTCTATCTATACCCATCATAATTTTATACACCCCTATCGTCTCTCCTCATTCTTCTACACTCCAGGGAATTTTATACACCTCTATCGTCTCTCCTCATTCTTCTACACTCCAGGGAATTTTATACACCTCTATCGTCTCTCCTCATTCTTCTACACTCCAGGGAATTTTATACACCCCTATCGTCTCTCCTCATTCTTCTACACTCCAGGGAATTTTATACACCCCTATCGTCTCTCCTCATTCTTCTACACTCCAGGGAATTTTATACACCCCTATCGTCTCTCCTCATTCTTCTACACTCCAGGGAATTTTATACAACCCTATCGTCTCTCCTCATTCTTCTACACTCCAGGGAATTTTATACACCTCTATCGTCTCTCCTCATTCTTCTACACTCCAGGGAATAAAGTCCTAACCTATTCAACCTTTCTCTGTAACTCAGTTTCTCAAGTCCCGGCAACATCCTTGTAAACCTTCTCTGCACTCTTTCAACCTTATTAATATCCTTCCTGTAACTAGGTGACCAAAACTGCACACAATACTCCGACTTCAGCCTCACCAATGCCTTATACAACCTCACCATAACATTTCAACTCTTATACTCAATACTTTGATTTATAAAGGCCAATGTACCAAAAGCTCTCTTTACTACCCTATCTACCTATGACACCACTTTTAGAGAATTTTGTATCTGTATTCCCAGATCCTGCTGTTCTACTGCACTCCTCAGTACCCTACCATTTACCTTGTATGTTCTACCTTGGTTTCTCCTTCCAAAGTGCAATACCTCACACTTGGCTGTATTAAATGCCATCTGCCATTTTTCAGCCCATTTTATCAGCTGGTCGAAATCCCTCTGCAAGCTTTGAAAACCCTCCTCACTGTCCACTACACCTCCAACCTTTGTATCATCAGCAAATTTGCTGATCCAATTTACCACATCATCATCCAGATCATTGATATAGATGACAAATAACAATGGACCCAGCACTGATCCCTGTGGCACACCACTATTCACCGGCCTTCACTCAGAGAAACAATCTTCCACTACCACTCTCTGGCTTCTCCCATTGAGCCAATGTCTAATCCAATTTACTACCTCGCCATGTATTCCTAGTGACTGAATCTTCCTAACTAACCTCCCATGCGGTACCTTGTCAAAGGCCTTACTGAAGTTCATGTAGACAACATCCACTGCCTTCCCTTCATCCACTTTTCTGATAACTTCCTCGAAAAACTCTAATAGATTTGTTATACATGACCTACCACACACAAAGCCATGTTGACTCTGTAATAAGTCCCTGTCTATCCAAATACTTATAGATCCTATCTCTTAGTACTCCTTCCAATAATTTACCTACTACAGATGTCAAACTTACTGCCCTATAATTTCCCGGATTACTTTTAGAGCCTTTTTTAAACGAGAACAACATGAGCTATCCTCCAATCCTCTGGCACCTCGCCCGTAGATATGGATATTTTAAATATATCTGCCAGGGCCCCTGCAATTTCAACACTAGTCACCTTTGAGGTCCTGGGGATTTATCTACTCTGATTTGCCTCAAGATAGCAAGCACCACCTCCTCTTCAATCTGTATACATTCCAAGACCTCACTACTTGTTTGCCTTATTTCCATTAACTCTATGCCAGTTTCCTTAGTAAATACAGATGCAAAAAACCCATTTAAGATCTCCCCCATTTCTTTTTCATACATAGTTGTTCCATACATACCTAGCTGACCACTCTGATCTTCAAGAGGGCCAACTGTATCCCTTACTATCCTTTTGCTCTTAATATACCTGTAGAAGCTCTTAGGATTATTATCCTTCACCTTGACTGCCAAAGCTACCTCATGTCTTCTTTTAGCCCTTCTGATTTCTTTAAGTATTTTTTTGCACTTTTTACACTGCTCAAGTACCTTATTTGCTTCGTTTCCTATACATGTCATATATCTCTCTCTTCTTTATTAGAATTTCAATATTCCTAGAGAACCAAGGTTCCTTATTCTTATTCACTTTGCCTTTAACCCTGACAGGAACATACAAACTCTGCACTCTCAAAATTTCTCCTTTGAAGGCCTACTACTGACCAATCACATCCTTGCCAGAGAACAACCTGTCCCAATCCACGCTCTTTAGATCCTTTCTCATTTCTTCAAATGTGGCCTTTCCCCAGTTTAGAACCTCAACCCAGGGACCAGATCTATCTTTATCCATGGTCAAGTTGATCACTGTTATGCTCACTGGAACCAAAGTGTTCTCCAACACGCACTTCCGTCACCTGTCCTAACTCGTTTCCTAATAGGAGATCTAATATTGCATCTTCTCAAGTCGGTACCCATATATATTGATTTAGAAAACTTTCCTGAACACATTTTACTAACTCTGACCCATCTAGACCTTTAACAGTATGGGAGTCCCAATCAATATGTGAAAAATTAAAATCCCCCACTATCACAACTTTATGTTTCCTGCAGTTGTCTGCTATCTCTGCAGATTTGCTCCTCCAATTCTCACTGACTATTGGGTGGTCTATAATACAACCCTATTAGTGTGGTCATACCTTTCCTGTTTCTCAGCTCCATCCATATGGCCTCAGTAGACAAGCCCTCTAATCTTTCCTGCCGGAGCACTGCTGTAACATTTTCCCCGACTAGCAATGCCACCCCCCACCCTTCATCCCTCTGCCTCTATCACATCTGAAACATCGGAACCCTGGAACTTTGAGCTGCCAGTCCTGCCCCTCCTGTAGCCAAGTTTCACGAATGGCTACAATGTCATAATTCCACATGTCAATCCACGCCCTCAGCTCATCAGCCTTCCCCACAATACTCCTCGCATTGAAATAGACACACCTCAGAAGATTATTACCACCACACACAACCCTTCTATTTGTGACTGTACATGAACTTTTAACATAATTTATTTTCACCCCCGCTTCACTATCTACTCTGGCACTCTGGTTCCGCCTGCCCCGAGTAGCACTAATAAACCTCCCTGCAAGGATATTGGTCCCCCTGTAGTTCAGGTGTAACCCGTCTCTCTTGTACAGGTCCCACCTGCCCCAGAAGAGGTCCCAATGGTCCTGAAATCTGAAACCCTGCCCCCTACACCATGTGTTCATCCTCCAGAGCATTCTATTCTTCCCCTCACTGGCACGTGGCACAGGTAGCAATCCTGAGATTACCACCCTCGAGGTCCTGCTTTTTAACTTCCTACCAAGCTCTCTATACTCACTCTTCAGGACCTCCTCACTCTTTCTTCCTATGTCATTGGTACCAATGTGTACCGTGACATCTGGCTGCTCACTCTCCCATTTCAGAATGCTGTGCAGGTGATCAGAGACATCTCTGATCCTGGCACCCAGGAGGCAACAAACCATCCGAAAGTCTGTCACAACCACAGAACCTCCGGTCTGTACCTCTAACTATCGAGTCCCCTATCACTACCACTCTCCTCATCTTCCTCCCCCACTTCTGCACTACAGAACCAGACTCAGTGCCAGAGATCCGGCTTCCACAGCTTGTCCCAGGTAAGTCACACCCCCAACGGTATTCAAATCGGTATACTTTTTGTTGAGAGGAATGGCCATAGGGGAGCCCTGCTCTGCCTGCCCCTTCCTTCGCCTGACAGTAACCCAATTACCTTTGCACTGCTCCTTTGGTGTAACTAGTCAAGTCTCTTTTACTGTCATTTCGACCATAACTGCTGGTACAGAACACTGTAAAAATGAGATGTTTTTTCAGGACTGTGGTGCTGCATAAACACTACAAAAACTACATTGAACTACATGAAACCAACACAAAAACGACACTAGACTACAGACCTACCCAGGACTGCATAAAATAACACAGAGCAGTGCAGGCATTACAATAAATAACAAACAAGACATAGCACAGCAGAGGGCAGCAGGTTGGTAGACCAATGGCTTGGGGAAAAATCTGTTCCACAAATAATAATCAGTCAGTTTCTGTACTCCCGCTGAGTATTTCGTTGCCACAGATGTAGTCCAATTTAATGTCAATTGGAGAGCAGAACGGACGGGAGAGCCGGCTGGCTAGTGCTCACTTTTTTCCTGGCACGGACTCCTGCCCACTCACCTTGCTTCCGCTTCCTCGCACACTGCTTATGACATCCCCACCTCCGGCCACAGGCATCAGGCGACTCTGAGAACTGCAGGCCCGATTCCCTCAGCAAGCCAAGGTCGTGCAATCTAACCAGTAGATTTTCATGAAGGTTTGTTTTTGGGCGATCTCTGTATTATAGCAGTAACTGCCGATGGTAGATAACTGTTATCCATTGCCCTAAACCCTAATTGTGCCTTAAAATTAAATTAAAAAACTAAATTAAAGTAGCACCAGATCCAAAAGGCCGCTGCTACCGTGTGCTGCTACCTCCCTGAAACTTATCTAGAAACTTCTCATTCTCCCGAAGATCCGGAGGTCATCCAGCTCCTGCTCCAGTTCCCTAACATCACAGACAATAAACCATTTTACCAATTTACTATGTCCAGTAACATAAGGAGAGGACCGAGTCATTCAGTATATTTAAGTTAATTCCAATGGACCATGTCTGATCAGCTCCACGTGTAAAAGCTCTACACAAATGCCGCCATCTTCTGGATGTAAAGACCTTCTGCTGATCTCAGATTATCTCACAAATTTAATATTCATGCATTCTCCATTATTTCCATCTTTTCCCTATTTAGAAAATCCTCTTCTTTCTGTTTCATGTTTAAAGTTGGTTACCTTAGACTACCTCTTTTTTCCAGTAGTACACCTGCTAAATCAAAACGTGGATTGGACGATGTTAGCTATAAGAGAATGGACAAATGCAGATTGTTTTCTTTGCATATCGGAGGCTGAGGGCTGACCTGACAGAAGTTAATAAAGTTTTTAGAGGCATGCATGTGGTTGGCAATCTATATAATTTTCCCAGGGTGCATATGTCAAAAACTAGAGGGGCATAACCTTAAGCTGAGAGGGGAAAGTCTAAAAGGTTTGAGGCAAGTAGTGGGATGTGCTGCCGGAGGAGGTGGTGGAAGCAGATACGACAGTAACATTTAAGAGGCATTTAAATGGGCATGTGAACAGGCAGCGAAGGTTAAGGACCATGTGCAGGCAGATGGGATTAGTTTAAATTGACATCATATTCAGCACAGACATCATAGGTCGAAGGGCCTGTTCTTACATGTGCTATGTTCTAGAACACCTAACATTCACCTACACTTCTCTCAAGTTCATATGAAGCTCTCCAACATTAAGTCATTACAAAATCTGGGGAACAGTTTGTCACAATACTTTGGATTCCTTGGTCCTATGCTTCCTTGTAGTTCCTTCCTATGCTTCCATCTCTTGCTCTTCACTTCCACGAGGTTGAAAAATTCCTATCAAATACCATCTCAATAACCTTACGAATTATATTCAGAAACTTTCTGGTTTAATTACTTCACAAAATTCAGTAGATTTACTATAAACATGAGAAATTCTGCAGATGCTGGAAATCTACAGTAACACGCAAAATACTGCAGGAACTCAACAGGTAAGGCAGCATCTATGGAAATAAATAAACAGTTGACACTTTGGGCTAAGTTCCTTCTTCAGGACTGGTTTTACTAGAGGTTGTTCATTATTAAGCAACAATCCTGGAAAAAAGAAACTGTTAAGTGTAATGTTGGTGATAAGACTATTGGAGAGGATTCTTTAGAATTCATGAGAATTCTCTATCAGATTACCACTCATTCTGCTACACCCTGTGAAAGAAGTCCCAAACTGCTCAACATTTCTCCATAACTCACTTCTTTCATGTCCTAGCAACATCCCTATAAGTTCCCTCTGCAAGCTTTCCAGTTTACATCTTTCCTGTAGCTGGGCAGCTGAATCTGAATGGAATGTTCCAAATGCAGCCCGAGCAGCATCTTGTACAATTCAATAGGCTGAAGGGCCTGTTCATCACTGTGATCTCAGTGTAATGTACTTCCACACAAGCCAGTGCTTCACTCTGCATTAAGTGAACACATTTCACTGGGTACCAGGACATTCTCTACCATGGTGTTGCCACACAAAAAGCCTTCTCTAAGGTAGAAAAGGAAGCTGACTTACCCTTTGGCAATTTCTCGATGTGTTTCTGGATTTCCACATCAACAGCAAAATGTATGTACGTGTCTTCCTTTCTTGTAGCCACAGGGGTATCTTGTACAGGGGTTAGATCCACTCCATTAATATCTGTGTAATAGAGGTACTTCCTGTATTAATATTTTGTAAGCATCAGAATTATATGGACCACAGACCCATTTCAAAGTGACCCTGCTTTACCTTTTACACTGACTGTCAGGTAGGGGTCAATGCACTGCCCTGCATCCTTGAGTCCAATTTTTTCTATCTTTATAGTAAGCAGAGCCATGCCTGGTTCAGAGGGCAGTCGTGGTAGGAGAGTACCTGAGAACAGACATTACCACAGTCTCAATGCTTGTGCCTTGTCATCATCAGAACACCACCTGAACTTAGTATTCAAAACAGTAATTCAACATTACCCACTCCCCTCCCTTGCAGGGTTTTAACACACTGTTCATACATCTGGTGATTTCTCATAATGACCTTGCCATTTCTCACAATTGTTCCTCAGTGCCAGTGTTTGTTCAATGTGGAAGTTGCTTTTATGTTGCTTTACTTAACACTGTCAGCTGTGAAAAGTGAGACTGAATTGCAAGTTTTTGAGAATTACTAGGGAGAAGTTCTCTCAGCTTTAACTAGTTTGGACAGAAATCAGTCCATTTTCCTATCATGCACAAATAAACATTCAGTGTAGACAGCCTATTCAACACAGAAGGCACCAGAAAGGGCTCTCAGTTTTTCTACGAGGCTAGAAAAGAAACTGATACATGGGGGCAGGGAGCAAGGCTCTAGTGCTAAGTCACTGTGGAAGAGGTTGCTGAAGGAGTCTCAGTAAAGGAAGATGTAGCTGAGATTCTGGATGGGCTTAGATTTGACACAGAAGGGGCCCTAGGAGGCTGTAGTTCAAGTGGGTAAATCACCCGGACCAGATGGAATGGATCCCAGATTGCTGAGAGGGAGGGAATTGCTGACACTTATTACCACAGGCCTTCAGTGGAATTAGTGGTGGTGCCTGAGGACCGGAAAATGGCAAAAGTGAGACCCTTTTGCAAAAAGGGGTACACACCAGTCCATTTAATTTCAGTGAAAAACTCTAGAAACAGTACCAGAGACAACATACAAACACAAGACTTAAGAAAATTAGTATGTAAGTAACTCGCTCCATCAATCAATACAATCATTAATAAAATGGTGGAGGATGAAATTTAATTCAGGGAATCGTTAAGTGTTACATTTTGTGGGAAGAATGAGGTCAGCCATTTTGAATGTCAATAGAGTTTTGAATGAGCTATGAGAATTGGAGAATTGGGGTACTTGTTTAGTTCCATGAACATGATAAGACAAATTAAGTAAGTGGTGTAATAAAAACATGGGATCCGGGGCTGTATGGGGCAGAGAAATAATTAAAGAAATATGCAAGACTGTGAGGGGCATAGACAGGGTTAAAGCACAGTGTTTTTGTCAAAAGGGGATGCTAAATGCAAGAGGGCATATGCTTAAGATCAGAGATGAGTGATTTAAAAGTGATTTTTTTCTTCACGCAAAGAGTGTCTGTATTCAAATGAGCTGTCAGAAAAGGTGACTGAGGCAACATTAGAAAGCTATCTAGATAAGTATATGAATAGGAAAAGTTTAGAAGACTATGGGCAGTTGGGACGAGCTTACTAGGCAACACAGTTGGCATGAACAAGTTGGGCCAAAGACCTGTAACAGCAAAAAAAATTTGTGATCAACCTGATCAAACACTAGCTCAGCCTTAACTGAAGCATTGTGTCCACTTCTGGGCACCAGCTTTGGTTTTGACAAGGGTGCAAAAGGGAATGATTCTGGGAATGCAAAATGGAACAGTGGTTGAGGAGATTTGGTGGAGAGATTTGAAGAAATGGAAGGACAGAAGAAGACCAAAGTAACTAATCCATTATGCAGAGGTCAAGAAACAGGAGACAATAGAGACAGGAGCAATACAGCAGGCATACAGACTCTCCAGTCCAACTCATCCTTGACAATCAAGATAGTTTCTTGAGCTGGATCCATTTAGATTTGACCCACCTAAATCTTGATGTCCTTACAAAGGCCTGAAACATCAACTGTTTACTCTTTTCCATAGATGTTGCCTGGTCTGTGTGTTCCTCCAGCATTTTGTGTATGTTGTCTCTAACTCTTTCCTATCTACAAAACGATGTCCAAGAGCCTTTTAAGTGTTATAATTATACCTGCATGAGATTTTTTTCATGAAAAATCATGGAGTAGTTCAGGTCTGCAGTACTGTACATAGACAATGTACACACAGGGTCAACTACAGAGAGTTGCAAATACTTGAAAGTAAGGAATTGGCAGGCCATTGCAGAGTTGGACAAGCTGAATTGATCTTGCATGGTCTTCGTAGGATAAATGGCTTCTTTCTGAGCCTTATGCTTCTTACATCAGCCTGCCTCTGAATTCGAACAATCTAATACTGATCATGAATGTGATCTTGCTAGTTATTCTATCTCAGTGCAGTGTGGCAATATATGAACCATTTAATCACACTACCATTATTAATGCTTAATTTAAAAATAATCCCAGATCTCCCCACCACACTTCTTTCTCTCAGAACTTCTCTCTGACCACAACAAAAGGCACCAACCCAACAAAGGCTCTTCAACTTGCTCCTCAAAACCTTTCCAAAATCCAAAAGGCACAGGCCAGGAGTGTAATGGCAGTCTCCGCTTGTCTGGATGGGTGCAGATCCAACTGCACAAACTCAATGGCATGCAGGACAATGCAGCCTGGTTGACTGATTCCTATCTACCAACCTAACCGTGCACTATTGTTTGTGAAAACCCATGACCACTATCAACTAGAAGACAAAGTGGGCAGAGGTGGCAATGGCACCACGAACAGGGTTTCCTCAAAGTCACACACCATCCCCACGTGGAAAAATATCACAGGTACTTTACCACTGCTGGAACTCTTACCCCAATAATTCTGAAGGATACTTCAACACAAGCATGCAGCAGATCCTGAAGGCAGCTCACTGCATTCAAAGGCATACCATGACATGGGAGCAGAATTGGGTCATTTGGCCCATCTAGTCTGCTGCACCATTCAATCATGGCTAATCATTTCTTCCCCTCCTCAGTCCCACTACTTGGCCTTCTCCCCATAACCTTTGATGCCATGTTCAATCAAGAACCTATCAAGCTCTGCCTGAAATTTGTTGCCTGTGGCAACAAATTCACCACTACCTAAAGAAATTTATCTGCATTTGTTTTAAATGGACACCCCTCTATCCTGATGCTGTGCCCTCTTGTTTTAGATTCCCCAACCATGGGAAACATCCTTTCCACATTGACTCTGTCTAGGCTTTTCAACATTTGAAAAGTTTCAATGAGAGCCCCCTCATCCTTCTAAATTCCAGTGAGTACAGGCCCTGAGCTATCAATCATTCCTCATATAATAACCCTTTAATTCCTGGAATCATCCTTGTGAACCTCCTCTGAGCCCTCTCCAATGCCAGAAGCATCTTTTCTTAAAGATCTTTTCAAAACTGTTCACCATACCCAAGGTGAGGCCTCACTAGTACCCCTGCTCTTATATTCCAGATCTCTTGAAATGAATACTGACATTGCATTTGCCTTCCTTACCACCAACTGCAAGTTAACCTTTACGATGTTCAGCACAAGAGCTCCCAAATCCCTTTTCAGCTCAGATTTTTGGATTTTCACCGTTTAGAAAATAGTCTGCACATTTATTTCTACTACCAAAGTGCATGACCATGCATTTTGCAACATTGTATTTCATTCGCCCCTTTCTTGCCCATTTTCCTAATCTAAGTTCTTATGTAACCTACCTGTTTCCTCAACGCTACCTGCCCCTCCACCAACCTTCGTATAATCTGCAAACTTGGCAATAAAGCCATCTATTTCATCCTCTAAATAACTGAAATCAAGCATAAGAAGAAGCGGTCCTGATACCACTAGTCAGAAAAGGATCCTTTTATTCCCACTCACGCCTCCTACCAATCAGCCAGTGCTCCAACCATGCCCTGTAATACCATGGGCTCTTAACTTGGTAAGCACCTTGTCAAAGGTCTTCTGAAGGTCCAAATATACAGCATCCACTGTATCCCCTTTATCTATCCTATTTGTAATCTCCTCAGAGAATTTCAACAAGTTCATCAGGCAAGATTTTTCCTTAAGGATACCATGCTGACTTTGTCCTGTCTTGTCCCATGTCACCAAGTACTCCACCACTTCATCCTTTACATCTGACTCCAACATCTTTCCAACCACTAAGATCAGGCTAACTGATCTATAACTTCCTTTCTGCTGCTTTCCTCATTTTTTAAAGAGTAGAGTGCATTTGCAATTTCTCAGTCCTCTAGCACCAAGCCAGGGTCCAAGGATTTTTGAAAAAGCATTACTAATGCCTCCCCAATCTCAACCGTTACCTCTTTCAGAACCCTAGGGTGCAGTTCATCTGGCTGGGGTGACGCTTATGTATGCTTATGTCTTTCAGCTCCTTGACCCGCTTCTCTCTACTAATAGTAACTGCACTCACTTCTCTTCCTTCACACCATTCAACATCTGGCACACATCTGGTGTCCTTCACAGTGAAGACTGATGCAAATTACTCATTTAGTTCATCTGTCATCTCCTTGTCCCCCATTATTTCTCCAGCCTCATTTTCAAGTGGCTCTATATCCCCTCTCATCTCTCTTTTTATTTATTTATTTGTTTGTTTATTTATTTATTTTTCATACTTGGAAAAAGCTTTTTCCATTTTGATATTGTCTGTAGTGGCATACTTTCATAGTTCATCTTTTACCTCCTAATGATTCATTCAGTTGCTCTCTGCAGGTTTTTAAAAGCTTCTCAATCCTTTCTTTCCACTAATTTTTACTTTATTGCGTGCCCTCTCTTTTGCTTTTACATTAGGTTTGACTTCCCTTGTCAGCAAGTTATACTATTTTGTGATTAGAGTATTTCTTCATTTTTGGAATACATCTATCCTGAACTTTCCTCATTTTTCTCAGAAACTCATGCCATTGTTGCCCTGCTAGCATCCCTGCCAGAATCTTTTTTGAAGTTACTTTGGCCAACTCCTCCCTCATACTACTGTAATTTCCTTTACTCAACTGAAATACTGCTACGCCAGACTTCACTTTCTACCTATCAAATTTCAAGTTGAACTCATTCATATCGTGATCACTGCCATAAGCACCTTCATACATGTCCTGTGAATGGATTGAAAAAGACCTGACAAATCTCATTTAAACACCTCATGAAATGGACAAAGCTGCTGACAATATGGCATGTCATGAGTCATACAGACTCTTCAGCCCAACAAGTCTTTGCTGACCAAAACACTCCTCTGCTTGTCCCACTAGCCCACATTTGGACCACACTCCTCTAAATCTTTCTTATCCATGTACCTGTCCAAGTGTCTTTTAAATGTTAATTCACCTGCCTCAAACAGTTGAACTCTGGCAACCCACTCCATATATGGACCGCCTTTGGACAAAAAGGCTGCCCCTCAGGGTCCTATTAAATCTCTCAACTCTCACTTTAAACCTATGCCCTCTTGTTCTCAATTCCCCAAATCTGGGAAAAAGACAGAATGCATTCACTTCATCTATACCCCTCATCATTTTATATAGCCCTATGAGATTACTGGCATGATAGTGTAGAGGTTAGCATGATGCTATTACAGGAGTTATCTTTTCTCCAGTATTCATCTTATGTTGGATAATTGCAGGCTTCAGTTCAGTATCTTTGAAATGATGTTCAAATTCATTTTGAAACAGCTGAGCCAGTGTCTAATTCCATTTTAATTAATTTGCTGTTCATATTTGATATAGGCCATATTGCTTGTCTCTGGTTGGTTCTCACATTGTAAATCTCAAGATTACTTAATTCTGTAAGTTTCACCTTTAAATCTGTATTGGTTTAGTGTACGTGAACCCTTGCCACAGTAGTAATCCAATTTGTTTGACAGGCCGACTTCTGTTTGGACAACGTAATTTTGTTCTCTTTAACTTTCATTCCTGACTACAACTTAATTACGTCTCTGCATGCTCTTTCCACCGATACAGCAGTTTGAACTGCTCTTGTAAATTGAAGTTGTGCTTCAGTTAGGTGCTGTTTTTTGAATGTTTTCTTGTAAGATTCCACAAACTAAACAATCTCTCAGTGTATCTTTAAGCCCATTACCAAACTGACAATGCTTGGACAATCTCTTCAATTCAGCTACATATGCTGAAATAGGCTCCCCTTACTTTTGATTCCACTTATGAAACCTAAAGCATTCTGCAACCAAAAATGGTTTTGATTCTAAATGTTCCTGCAATACCTTCATAATATCAGCAAAGGTCATTTTGGCAGGTTTGGTTGAAGCAACTAAATTTCTAGGCAAATTATATGCTTTTCTATGAATTACACTCAGCAAAACCGGCACTTACCTCTCATTAGCTATTTCGTTTATTTCAAAATACCGCTCAATTCACTCAGTATATATCACTCAGTTATCAGTTGTGCAATCGAATGTGTCTATTTTTCTGATGTAGCCAGCCATTTAAAAAAAAGTATTAATATCATCACATGGTACTCACAGCTTATGAACCCATGAATTTGTCTGATTTTTGCCTTTTGTTTAAAACTCAACCTTCTGTCTCTTCCACTTGCAAAGAAGACGAGCTGTGTTTTTTTAAAAACTTGAACATCTTACTACATTTCAACAGTTAGGTAGTCATCTCAGGTTTGTTTTAAAACTTACTCATCACCACTGTTATGCTTTGTAACAAAACATACAAGTAATTGAAAGAAAACACGGAGCCAGGAGATGCATGTCTCGTTCTGTTTTTACTTCAGTGAGGAGCCTATTTATGACATAGGCCATTCACTTACTTTTATCTATAACCTGTCATGAATTATGTAAACAAAAAATGCTTAATCAATGTATTTATAATATTAATCAAATATTACTGAAATATAAATACACAACATGTGGGACATAAATAAACATTGGTGAACAGCCTATTGCTCCTTTAAATTGGCTACATGTGGGCAAAGAGGTGAAGGCATGCAGTATGCATATCCTTGTAGGTCCAGGCATAGAATGTAAAAGTTATGTTGCAACTTTACAAAACACCAATTGGACCACAGTTTAGTATTATGTGCATTTCTGGTCACTACACTAGATTAAAGATGTGGTTGTGTTGGTGAGAGTGCAGTGGAGATTCATCTGGATATTGCCTGGATTGAAGGTTTTAACTATTGGGAAGGTTTGGATAGGTTGCTTTGTTTTCCCCAGAGTGAAGGAGGCTGAGGGGCGATTTAATAGAGACGTGTAAAATAATCAAAGGCCTAGGGAGGGTAGATAACAGAATCCTCCCCCCATGGTTGGAACAAGAGGGCATGAGTTTAAGGTGAGAGGAAGGAGTTTTAAAGGGGATCAGGGAAGTTCTTTTTTAAGAATGAGTAATTGATATCTGGAACTCACTGCCAAAGAAGGTGATGGTATCTAATATAATAACTACATTATGAGACACTTAGAAAGCAAAGCATGGCAGGATATGGATCCAGTGCAGGTAAATGGGATTCACCTAGATGAGCAAAAAGGTCAATATGGACGTGGTGCACCAAAGGACCTGTTACTCTGCGATAAATTCAATGTTGCACAATACCTGGCAAGCTGTCAGCGTGAACCTTTGGTGCTCTTTGATGTTCTAGACACCAGGTACAAGTACAGTAAGCAGCAAAACTAATACCACAACAGGCCCAAATCTATTCTTTGGACGCATGCTCCAGACTTATACATTTCATCCACCATCACAGCAATACACATAATGCTGGAGGTACTTGCCTGACCTGCAGAGATTTATGGAGGGAAATGGACAGTTTATGTTACAACTCATAAGACTTAATCAAAACTGGAAAGAAAAAGGGGAGACACAAGACAACTCCAATTGATGTAGCAAGCCCACTTGAACAAACAATGCAAATATTCTTCAGGATTATCACTGTCCATGTGATTGATACCCTGAGCTAAAGTTCTCTCTGCCTCTGCCCAGATCTAGTGAATGAAGACAAAAACTGCACTATACTGTTGAAGAAATACTGGTGTTTCACTCTGCTTGGAAACACTGGTAGGTTAAAAGAGCAACCACAATAGAGATGCTGAAAGAGCAGTGCAGTGATACCATGGATTGTTCTTCCATGGCTGTCAATCAGATACAACATTTGACTGACAAAGGTACAGGTCAGGATTTCAATTTTAAAAATTGCAGGACAGTTGTAGACCAAAGTGAGGAGGCAAAGAGATGGAAAACTTACAGGTAGAGATATTTTTAAAGAGGATCAACTTACAACAAAAATAACTTGCATTTCTAAAACACCTTAAATAGTAAAACACCCCAAGAGATCACTTGGCATGCAGGATAGGAGATATTAGAACTAATAATACTGCTGCCACAAAACAACAAATTTCACAACATATGACAGTGATAATAAACCTGATGCTGACTCGGACTCTAACGGCTTGGCCAAACAATCAGGTGCACATGGAGCAGTGGCAGAGAATTGCACAAAGACAAATTGATCTTGGCAGCCTATAGTAGCATGAAGGGAATGCAAGAGGCCAGAAATGCTTATTGAAGGTTGAAGAAGGTCTGCAAAGAGAATGTTAGTAAAAAAATTAATTTGCTGGACTAAGGACGGCCAGTGGCATGGAACAGTCAGGAGACCAGTGGAGTTGGGTATCCTGCAGGAGCAATATGGATGCAGCTTCAGGAATGGATGAACAACACTAACAGCAGTTGAGAAGAAGACTGAAGGTACATTCTGCACTCTTGCCAATGGATTTCCAATCATTACCTTAATCTACTTTTCTGTAAAGATCAATGACTGAAGTAAAAAGGTTGATTTGACCCCACAGAACAAACCCATCATGGTAAATATCAAAAGCAACCCCATTACCTTCTACAGCTCCTAGGGTTAGAACGCAGGACATGCAGGTCAGAAGCAGGTGAGCCAACAGAACCAGACCATGCAGATGAAAGACAGGATCACATGTTAATGCATCACCTTAATACAATCTACAACCCTAACACGCTGTAATTATACAGTGATGGCAAAAGACTGGCAGTGAGCACGAAGCAGAACAAGAAGTAAAATTTGCCAAAAAGCAAGTTTGCAAGTCACGATTAAGTTTTGAATCCTTGGTCATGAGTTTGCACAACCCCTGTGATCCCCATCATCATGGGGATCAACCGAAGAAACAGGAGCAACTATCAGCTTGGGGGGGGGTGCGGGTGAAGAAAATCAATCGTCTCAGTCACAGGGGAATGAGTTACACGGTCCTTACAATGGCAATACTAAGTGGTAAAGTTTTTCTTAGTCCTTTCTCACTTAGTATGGAGGAGGGCTGGTAATGTGTATCCTTTAATCCCTGGTGGATCACTGACAGTTGATATCAAGGCTAAGGGTATGCTTGGGTACAGTAGAAGGTTGTTCATTGACAACACAAGTTGAACACTGTCATAACATGTCAATAGAACAAAAGTGCTCTTGTCTGGGTACTTAACTAGAATGGAGTCTGTGAAAAATAAGTGAAGAAAATGCACAGATAATGATCTTGTTCTGATTTGGAGGGGCCTGGGGGAACTGGATCAACACAGGACACACTACTCTACAGCACCAAGTGAACACTGGTTCAAAGCAAAACAGTTTCACAAATAAAGGGCTGCTCAGGAGAAGCATTCAGCAATACAGGGACTTTGAGAGGGTTCATTGAATTGGAGAGCACACTTGTGGAAAATGGATAGTCTAATTCATTGATTTTTTAAAAACATCTGTCCCCATTTAAGGACTATCAAGTGTTTCTGTTTTAGGGCAGAGATGAATAGAGCAGATAATGAATAAACTAAAAGGAATCCCATGGAAATATTTTCCAGGGCCTAGAATTACACAACCTATGAATATGAACCTGTCCTTACTGAAAGTATGGCAGAATTTCTTAAGGAAAACAATGGCTTTCTCACTGTAACAGGACTGTTATTACTCAATAAATGAATGAAGAACAGCTTAACCAAACAGTCCCAATTATTCTTACACATGTGGAAACAGCTGTGTCAGTCAAACTAACGTGGGTTTTATCTGGAAGGGTAAGCATTTATGATGCATTGTGATTTTTATAAACCATGTAGATGAGTATGTCTCAGAGGCTCTATCACCTGGTTACAGAGCAAGATGGAGTGTAAGTGAGTGGCAGGGAAGTCAGAAGGGACTTACTGGGAATGTAAGAGAGAATAGGTTACAAGGAAGTAAGAGGGAAGGGGATAATGGCTTGTGCTGAGAGCTGGCATGAACTCAATGGGCCAAATGTCACAAGGAAATGTAAGCAAGTCTACAGTTCACCCACCAGCACTGCTATCACCACTGAACAATAAAACCTAGAGAAATGCTGAGACTGGTTTGCTGCTTTCCTCACCACAACTCAATGGGCCATTTAACCTTGAACACAGAAAGGAGAAAGGACAGTGGCTTCAGACTGAAGGTTCATATGTCACAGAATGTGGGGAGAGTCCACCAGACCTAACCACTAGGTATGGGTGAAACTACCCAGGGATATTCCCTGCTGTAGAGATGATAAATCCTACTTCACTGGAACAGATAAGAACCAAGTTGAATCCCTTCAGCATTGTGAATGCTTCTCTTTGATTCCTATCAGGAACAGATGGCCAAATATCGCCGGTTTTATTCAATTCAGCACTCATCATTCTGCCTTCATCAACAAGCCCAGAAATTCAAGTACAGGAATCAGTGCCCCATTAGCCAACCTGGAACTCTGGTAGTGAAGAAGTCAGGGGTTCCTGCTCCGCCATCCTCCTCTTCCTCAAACTCCAAGTTCTCCTCTTCTCCAGGTGCCAAGATTTTCCTGTCACACAAATCAAAACCAATGCTTATGAAGATTCCCAGCCTTCCGGCAACTTATCCTTGACTCAAAATAACTCCAAATGCTACAGGAAGTTGAGCCTATAAGTTGAAATATGGGACCACACAGACAATGAGCTGCATTTCATTACATAAAGCTCCTAACAATTCAATGCATCACAACCTGTCCTTGTAAATGGCTATTTCTACACCAAGACTGTTCAATGCACCCCCTATCCCCTGGAAAGACATGTGAAGGTGAAAGGATTCCTTGCTCATTGATTAGTTACTATTAAGTTCTTTTTTTAAAAATTAAGAGACTATTTAAACACTTACTGAACAATAAACAATCTGCTGGAAGAACTCAGAGGCCTAAGCAGAGAAAAGAAAGGATTTTGAGATATTTTAGGTTGAAACCCTGAATAAGGATTGAAAGGCAAGATGGCTGGTATAAAATGAGTAGTGAGAAAGCATTCTGGGATGATATGTTGGCTGATGAAGGGTGTAAAATAATAGGTAGGTTATTGCCTCGTAGGGGAGGGGAGCAAGGTTTCAAACTGAAATGTCAACAACTTCTCACCCACCCCAACATATGCTGCTTGACCCGCTGAGTTCTTCCACAGATTGTATATGCTCCAAATTCCAGCATCTGCAGTCTCTTGTGTCTCCATTGTAAACATTTATTGAAAAAGGGAACAGCCTGAGCAATTAAAATACTAAATGATCACTCCAATTATGCCTGTCAGCATCAGTAACTGCAGCCATGACTGTCTTGTGAAACATCTGGGACCTCTAACCTACAGAGGAAAACTGTGAGCCCGGGACATCAGTAAGATCACTCTTCTCCGTTCACAGAGAAGACAATTTCATCAAACCACAGGAACAAGAATTCAACATCAATGTGATCACCAAAGTCATTAGAGAAACCCACCATAAAGTAAAGATTCATTCAGTCATCAAGCAAAATGAAGTGTTATTTTAGTTATTCACTTAACTAGGACAGAAATCAGCTGATGCAGCAGAAAAGGAAGACTGGATGGAAAGCAAGCTGAGGCTCTGTGGCATGAACAAATCATGGACAAATCCTGATAGTCTGTTGGAAAATCGCATGCCCAAAAGAAAGAGAACAGAAGCAACTCATTATCAAGATGGATCAATTTTATTAAGCTAAGAGTTTTAATGGACAAGATGCCAAATTAAATCATTTACCTTATAGGGACAGGTTGAACATCAAAAGGAAAATCTTTGTTATAAGAAAGAATGTTCTTTAAAACTGTAAAGAAAAAAAGCAGAAAACAAACCAATGTCTACTATTAAAAGCAGCAGTGCAGGTAAATATGGGCTTTCATCTCCAGACCCTGTAGTTGTTTTCAAACAGACAGATTCAATCTTTAAACTTTGCAATCATATTGGAATTCATGTGGTTAAGTTACTGGACTAAAATCCAAAAGAGTCAACTATTGATTTGAAGCCCCAATTCAAATTCCACTACAATAATTAGTAAGTTCAGAAATTCCAAAAACCTGGTATCAGTTACAGTGATCCTGAAACTCAAAATCTGCCTTAAACCATCTTATCCACACTGCTCTTCAGGAGGGAAAGCCAGTATCCCCTCCCAGATCTGGTCCCCTTTATTCCAGACCTAAAGCCATGTAATCAACTCAAAATATGCCACATTAGGGGCATTTAGGGATGGGCAATAAATGTGCAACCCCCTAGATGAATAAATTAATGATCTTTGATGGTTGCAATCATATTTTAACCCATACTGATTTCACTTATGATGATGCTTAAATGGATGCAGGAATTTAACTACAATCACATTTAAGAATCTTTGACACAGTGTTTTGATATCCAGATCTCTAGTTCTCCTGAAGGAGAGGATGCAGAAAATAGTTGTGGCACAACCTGTGTAAAATAATCTGCCAATTTCCACCATCTTTAATGGGATCCTACCACCAAACACATCTTTACTATACCTCCCCCTCCACGCTCCACTTTCCACAGGGACCGCTTCTTCCATGATTCCTCTTGACCATTCGTCCCTCCCCACATATCTCCCTCCTGGCACATATCCCTGGAGCCATAAATGCTAACCTGTCATTCACCTCCTCCCTTATCTCCATTCAAGGCTCCAAACAGTCGTTCCAAGTGAGACATCACTTCAACTGCGAATCTATTGGGGTAATCTATTACATCCGGTTCTCCCAATGCAGCCTCCTCTACATCAGTGATAACCAATCACACTGGGGGACCGCTTTGTCGAGTACCTCTGCTCCATCCACCAAAAATGGAATTCCCGGTGGACAACCATTTTAATTCCTATACTCATTCCTAATCCGACATGTTGGTCCATGGCCTCCTCTTTTGCCATGATGAGGCCTCTCTCAGCATGAGGTTCAACACCTCATTCCATCTGCTTAGTTTCCAACCTGATGGCAAAAGCACTGATTCCAGTAATTCTTTTGTTCCTTCCCCTTCCCTCTTCTTCAATCCTCCATTCTGGACTCTTCTCTTCCTCTCAACTCTATCAACCCCCTCCCACCCGGTGCCCCTCCTTCTTCCCTTTCTCCCATGGTCCACTCTCCTCTATCAGATTCCTTCTTCTCCAACCCTTTACCTTTCCCACCCACCTGGCTTCAATTATCACCTTCTAGTTATTCTCCTTCCCCTCCTCCTACCTTTTATTTTGATGTCTTTCCCCTTTCTTTTCAGTCCTGAAGAATGGTCTCCGCCCAAAATGTCAACTGTTCATTCATTTCCATATTCTATATAGTGCTGACTGATCTACTCAGTTCCTCCAGCATTTTGTGTGTGTTGCTCTGAAGCAACCTGCCCTTCAGTTTTGTGAAGTTATCATGGCATCATACCTTAGAGTGTAAAGCAATAGTTTCACCCTCTGTTGGACAGTTTGGGCCTGGTCCACTGATACCTAATTTTTTGTAATGCAATTACAAGAATTTTGCAAGGATGCAAGGGATTAGAATGAGAATCTAACCCCTTGGGAGAATGGGCGAGAACTTTATTCCTTGCAGTGTAGGAGCCCGAGGAATAACCTTGTAGAGGTGTATAAAATCATGAGTAGTAAAAGTAGGGTTACATAGGCACACATATTTTCCCCCAGGGAAAATAAATCAAAAACTGGTGGCCACAAGGTTAAGGTGAGGGGAAAGTTTCAAAGGACCTGAGGGGTAACTTCTTCACAGAGGGTGGAGGGAATATGAAACAAGCTGCCAAAGGAAGTGGCAGGGGCAGGTACAATAAAAAGTTAAAAAGACACTTTCCTATCCATATACCTACCTAAAAGCAGGCAAGTGAGTGTAGATGAAATGGGCGGACATATTGGTGAGAGGGTGGGAGGGTGGAGGGGGGAGAGGGAGAGGGAGGAGGGGGAGAGGGAGGAGAGGGAGAGCGAGATTTTTTATATACATATAGAAGTTGGTATTCATGGGTTCAAATGTCCATTCATAAATCTGATGGCAGGGGGAAAGAAGTTGTTCCTGAATAGTTAAGTGTGTGCCTTCAGGCTCCGGTACCTCCTCCCCAGTGATAGCAATGAGAAGAGGGCATGTCCAGAGTAATGGGGGTCCTTAATGCTGGATGCCACCTTTTTAGGGCATCGCTCCTTGAAGATGCCCTGGTTGCTGGGGAAGTTAGTGCCCATGATGAAGCTGGCTGAGTTTACAACTTTCTGCAGTTTATAGGTCCTTCCAGCCCTTTGAGCCATGCCATCAGCAACTCACCTATTTAACCCTAGCCTAATCCCTGGACAATTTACAATGGATTAACCTATGAACCAATACGTCTTTGGACTGTGGGAGGAGATCAGAGCACCCAAAAGAAACCCATATGCATTCCACAAGGAGGACATACAAACTCCTTACAGAAGATGTTAGGATTAAACTCTGAACTCCGATGCTCCAAGCTATAATAACGCTGTGCTAACCGCTAGGCAACCATGATGTCCCTATGTCACTCAGCCTATCTTTGCAATGTGACAGTTGGGACTTTACAGCTACTGTGAGGTGATTATACAACTGAGGCCACATTTTCACTCAATTTCACCATAATGGCCCAGAAGTTCCAGCAGCAACCCACATTTGATCCTGACTTCTGGTGCTGTCTGTGCAAACACCACGCGTTCTCCCTGTGAATACAAGGTCACCCCTGGATGCTCCAGTTTCCTCCCGCATCCTAAAGATCCTGTAGATTACCCTTGGGATAGTTGAGTGGTAGGAGAATCAGGAGGAGTTGAGGAGAAAGTGAAAGATAACAGGTTACAGAGGTAGAGGAGGGGGAGTGGGACAGATGGAATGATTCTGCTGGTAGCTACCTTCGGCTCACTGGACCTAATGGCTTCCCGTAAGCAAGTATAATTTAAAGTGGCAAGTTTTAAATCTCTCTTTTGCAGGTACCCATCTTAAAGATTTGCTAAACATGTAATCAACTCATGGGTCCCTGTCAGTGCTAGGTTGATAACGAGTTGTTTGGAGATGCAGGTCAGCAGCCCTAGGTAATGCTCCCTGGCAAGCAGTTTCAGAATTACTTTCAGCAACTTTAACAGGGTCCTTACTATATCTTAGATAGGGATAATTTACAACAAGGGGAACAGCAAGTTTATAATGTTAAAGAATAGTCATGCTGCCAGAAGAAGCACTTATGGCAGGGACTCAGTTAAATTATGTCTTTAAGGTCAGTGGTAGCTCGTCTCTGGGTTCTAGACAAATACTTGAACATGTAATAACAAAGGGAAATAAACTGTACATGTTAAAACAATTAAAAACATAATTCTGGAAACATTCAGCATGTGATGCAGCATCTGTAGAGGGAGAAACATGGTTAACCCTTTATCTGACTCAAATCATTAATTCTGTTCACTTTCCACAGACGGTATCCAATATCACTAAGTATTTCCTGGATTTTTTTTAATTAATCAGACAGGATTTTCAGTGCCATTCTATGGGAGTACAGCACAGTTGCTGCCACCATCTTTCAAATCAATAAGGCTCTTTCACTGAGAAATTAAAGATTTTACAGCTTTATCCACACTGGACAGAGAATTCATCAATCATGTTCCTTGGTCCTCACCAAACTTTTTCTTACAAAGACTTTACAGAAGATTTGGTGTAGGGCAGCTACACTGATCCAGGACTACAGGACTAAATATTTGAAAAGTAAGCCTATAAATTTACTAAAATATACAGAGGAAATAGAAACAGGGGCAGGCTATACCACCCTGAGTGGCTGTTCTATCATTCAATAAAATCACGGTTCATCTTTTTACCTCAGCAGCGCTTTTCTGCACTAATCCTATATATCTTGATTTTTACAAAGAAATAGTCATTTGAATGATTTAAGATTAAAGCAAATAATTAAGCTAGCAGACACGATCACTTTTTGGAAAGAGAAATGAATATAAATTTTCACAGGTTTTGCTTCAATTATGGGAAAACTGCATCTGGAGCTGCTGGTTGTGAAGGATGTTCAATGTATCAGAAACATCTCAGAAAAGATGAATCTGGAACGTGTTGGAGGAGATAGGGTTGTATCTATTGGAGTCTTAAGAAAGGAGAGGAGACAATGCAAACAAACAAGTTCCTAAAAGGTCTTGCCAAGGAAAATGAGGTGAAGGTCAGAATCAGGATCAGAATCAGGTTTAGTATCACTGGCATATGTCATGAAATTCGTTGTTTTGTGGCACCTGTACAGTGAAATACATGATAAAAACACTATAAAATTAAATAAGTAGTGCAAAAAGAGGTGAAAAATAGTGAGGTAGTGCTCATGAGTTCATTATCCAATAATAAATCTGATGACGGAGGGGAAGAAGCTGATTATAAAATGCTGAGTGTGTGTCTTTGGACTCCTACACCTCCTCATTGCTTAAAGCCAAGGACTCAGCAATTTAATATGAGTCTAAGTGTTCTGAGGAGATCATGAGTCTTTGTATTCTTTTCCACAAAAGGCAGTAGAAGAGGTGGCTTTGATTATAATTGGGAAAATGGAGTTAAGGACTTTATTGCCTGGCAGGAGTTGAGTGACCTGATCCTGCTCCTAAGTGGAGGCTGAAAAAGAAAACATTCAGGAGTCTTTCAAGAGGCAGGTAAATGCTGAGATAGGATTAACAAATGGACATCAAGTATCGCTCAGCTATACTTATTTTTATGAGCCAGAGTTAAGCACAGATAAGTTTACTGATGTATTGCTTTTATTTTTCTAATTGCATTGTGGTATCAATGTGACAAAACAATTTAGCTAAGTTGCCATCAGCAGAGGATGCTGTATTAAAAGCCTTTGTTGTAGCGATGCTGCTTAGGACAGGATTTCTGAATTGGATTCTTGGCAACTAGGTCATCAGAGGCAGGCAAAAGGAGAGAATCAAGGGAAAGAGTCATGGTGAAAGTTGTACGGGTAGAGAGGAAGGTTCAGAAATCACAATCAAATTTGATGCATCCAGTGATCAGGATGAACATTTCCAACATGTCGGTCCTTGGCTTCCTCTACTGTCTCGCGATGAGGCCACACTCAGGTTGGAGAAGCAACACCGTATATTCCATCTGGGTAGCCTCCACCCTGATAGAATGAATATCAATTGCTCAAACGTCCGGTAATGCCCCCCCCCCCCCACTTCACCATTATGCATTCCCATTTCCCTCTTTCACTATCTCCTTACCTGTCCATCACCTCGCTCTGGTGCTCCTCCCCCTTCCCTTTCTTCCAAGGCCTTCTATCCTCTCCTATCAGATTCCCCCTTCTCCAGCCCTTTATCTCTTTTACCAATCAACTTTCCAGCTCTTTACCTCAGCCCTCCTCCTCCCGGTTTCGCCTATCACCTTGAATTTCTTCCTCCCCTCTCCCCACCTTCTTACTCTGACTTCTTATCTTTTTTTCTCCAGTCCTGATAAAGGGTTTTGGTCCAAAACATTGACTCTTTTCCACAGATGCAATCTGGCCTGCTAAGCTCCTCCAGGATTTTGTGTGTGTTGCTTGAACTTTTTCACTGTTGGCAGGATCTGACTTTATCACTCAATAGATCAGTATTGTACAGAGAGTTTCCCGGCCCAACCTTAATCAAAAGCATGGCAGTTTATTTACAGAAGAAAAGGATGGATGACTTCTGAGTAGCATTAGTTCAGAACAGACAAGAGTTCTCCTGTACTGCAGCACAACACTGTACTTCCCTTACCATGACTCAATTCCCAAGAGATACTCACTTGGTTCTAGTGTCTTCAAATCTTCCAATTTGAATGCTTCCTGAGATTGTGTTGTCTATAAAATTTAAAAATAAAGTACAAATGCTCATTATGGCCTCATAACAGTATGGTAGCAATGTGGTTAGCATAACAATATTATAGCACCAGTGACCCAGGGTCAATTCCGCCACCGTCTGTAAGGAGTTTGTGCGTTCTCCCCGTGACCATGCAGGTTTCCTCCAAGTGCTCTGGTTTTCTCCCACATTCCAAAGACATACAGGTTCGTAGTAATTGGTCACATGGGGGTAATAGGGCAGCAGGGCTCACTGGGCCAAAGGGCCTGTAACTGTGCTATATCTCTTGAAAAACATCACACTGTGTGGCACACAAGAGCAGTATACATCTCCAGGAGGAACACAACACGCTGAAAGGGGTACAAAAGACTGCAGATGTTAGAATCGAGAATAACACAGAAACTGCTGGAGGAACTCATCTATGGAGAGTTACTTGAAACTTACGTTAGTGCAAGCCTCAAATCAATCCATAGCAATTACATACTGTACACCTGAAGTGCAATTCCAAACACCAATTTACACACAGCAAGATCTCACACACAGAAACACTGAAATAATCTCGTTTGGGAGTGTTGGATGAAAGATAAATATTGGTTAAAGCACTTTGACCATGGGATCTGTTGCTTTCAAGAGCGATCAGGGCCAGTTTAACACTTTAACTTTAGTACACAACTCTCTAACTCAACATGGCATTACTTGTTAAGAATTGTTAAATTGGATTCAGATTAGTTTCTTCACATCAGGATACAATAACGATTCTTGCTTGCATGAAATTCAGAGTGAACAGTAGACATGGATTGAAGTCAGGACTTTGTGATGGCCACTTCAATACCTTGACTTTGTTGTCCTTAAGCAATTTTGCTACAATTTTGGAGGTATGCTTGAGGTCATTGTCCATTTGGAAGACCCATTTGTGACCGAGCTTTAACTTGCTGGCTGATGTCTTGAGATGTTGCTTCAATATATCCACATAGTTTTCCTTCCTCATAATGCCATCTATTTTGTGAAGTGCACCAGTCCCTCCTGCAGCAAAGCACCCCCACAACATGATGCTGCTACCCCCATGCTTCACGGTTGGGATGGTGTTCTTCAGCTTGCAAGCCTCACCCTTTTTCCTCCAAACGTAACGATTGTCATTATGGCCAAACAGTTTAATTTTTGTTTCATCAGACCAGAGGACATTTCTCCAAAAAGTAAGATGTTTGTCCCCACGTGCACTTACAAACTGTAGTTTGGCTTTTTGTTTTGGAGCAGTGGCTTCTTCCTTGGTGAGCAGCCTTTCAGGTTATGTCGATATAGGACTCGCTTCACTGTAAATATAGATACTTGTTTACCTGTTTCCTTCAGCATCTTCACAAGGTCCTTTGTTGTTGTTCTGGGATTGATTTGCACTTTTCATGTCGAAGTTCGTTCATCTCTAGGAGACAGAATGCATCTCCTTCCAGAGTGGTATGACAGCTGTTTGTACAGATGCATGTGGTACCTTCAGGCGTTTGGAAATTGCTCCCAAGGATGAAACAGATCTGACATCATTTTCTGACCTCAATCCAATAGAAAATTTGTGGGCAGAACTGAAAAAGCATGTGTGAGCAAGGAGGCCTACAAACCTGACTCAGTTACACCAGTTCTGTCTGGAGGAATGGAACAAAATTCCAGCAACTTACTGTGAGAAGCTTGTGGAAGGCTAACCAAAACATTTGACCTAAGTTAAACAATTTAAAGGCAACACTACCAAATACTAACAAAGTGTATGTTGTTACATACCCGTGACACGTGACAGTGGTGTACTTGTCACTTGACATGTGTTGAAGCTATACTGGACTTGAGGTAACGGTCTTGTGATGGTGGAGTGACGTCATTTTCCCGCCAGTAGAGGTCATGTGACAGGTTTTTTTTACAGGGTATAAAAGGAGGACCCCTCCCTGTGAGGAGGGGCAGTTCGTGGCTGGATTTGCCATTTTGACTTCATGCCACTGCGTGATTTAATATTATGACTCAGTGTGGTTGAAAGATGGAGTTTTATTAAATGCCTAAAGTTTAAAAGGTCATTGCCAGCAGTTTCTTTATAATACTGCTAGTTGAGAATCAGTGGAGAGTGAAGATCGGAGTTCGGGAGCTAAAAGATCGAGGAAAATCGATTTCGATGGTGAAATAGGTTCGACCTTGTTTGATCCTCATTCGGAAGGAATTCGTTGACTGAGCTCGTGTTAATCCCTGTGAAATAGCAGAATGGATTGAGTACAGTTTTGTAAAGGAAAGGTCAGTGCCTTTAAGCCGTTCCATTTTTCATCTTCGTAAATTCTTCGTGGGAAAAGTAGTTCGACTGGGAACCGCAGCAACATGACGTGAAAGAGAATTTAAATCGTCTTAAAAAGTCTCTCCCTTAAATGGACTGTAAACATTTTGAACTTTTGCAATACTACTTTGAAGAACTGTTTTTGCAACATCGCTTTAAGGACTGTTTAAGCTGCTGCACAGCAGCTGATTTCCGGTTACGTTAGTGATTTGTTTACTTTTGGGGGTTTGTTTTTCAGTGTTTAATAAATGTTTTATTTGTTATAAAAACCCCTGCCTCACTCATATATTTATTGTTGCTGAATCCGTAACATAAATATGGGGGCTGCATCCAGGATGAATCATTTTGAGTTTAAATGCTTGTTAAATTTTGAATCGGTGTTTTGGAAAAGGGAAATACTCCATTCTTTTGTTTGATTGGCTTGTGAGTGGTATTTGGCAACAATGAATATTGATGAGTTTCTGGCTTCGCCAGACGCGGAGTTGTTAGCGAAGGTAAAAAAAACTGAGGTGTCTGAGATAGCTAGTAGATTGCAACTTAAAGGTATTTTGAAGGCTACATCAAAGGCTCTAATACAGAGAAAAATCGCGTCACACTATGTGGATTCAGGTGATTTTGATGAATCGATTTTAGAGTTGTTTCCAATAAGTAATATAGAGATGCAGTTTCAAATCAAACAAATGAAGTTGGAACAAAGTAAAGCAGAATTGGAGTGTTGTAGGTTAGAAGCTGATAATAAAAAGAGGGAATTTGAATATGCGAAGACGGAATTAAGGTCTGGGAATCAGTCTTCTGGTTCTAGAAAACCATTTGTTGCTAGTCAAGAAATTAAATTGGTCCCTCCATTTAGTGAAACAGAAGTGGAAAGATATTTCCAACATTTTGAAACAATTGCTTAGATTTCAGAGTGGCCGAAAGATAAATGATCAGTGTTGTTACAGAGTGTAATTAAAGGCAAAGCACAACAAGTTTATACAGCTTTAACTGCTGCGCAAGCACTTGATTATGATATTGTGAAAAAGCATATTTTAAAAGCATACGAATTGGTCCCAGAAGCATATAGGAAAAGATTCAGAAGTTTGAAGAAGTCTGTGGAAAAAACTCGTGGAATTTGCCTATGATAAAGCTGTGTGTTTTGAGAGATCGGTTTCTTCTAAAAATGTAAATGGGGACTATAATACGTTGAAAGAGCTGATTTTAATGGAATTTAAAAGAAGCATCCCTGTTGAAGTAAGGACCTACTTAAATGAGAAGGATACTGATACATTGCAGGACTGTGCTAGATTAGCTGATGAGTATGTTTTAATCTATAAGAATAAATTTCCTCAGGGCAGAATTTTTAAGAGGGGAAATAACACGGAGACTCAAGGTAAATCAGAAATTAAATCAGAAGTTAATGAGAAAGGTAAGGAGGAAGGAAAACCTGTGAAGGAAAGACAGTTTGGTCTTATTTGTAACTATTGTAGGAAGCCTGGCCATGTAATAGCTAACTGTTTCTGATTGAAAAAGAAAGAGAAGGAAGCAGTTCCAGATGCTTGTGTGCAACATACTGAAGCACCTGTAAAATTATGGGGTTCGATAAACACAAATGAGGTTTTGTTAGAGTCTGACCAAGTTAAAAAGGGATATGATCATTTTATAACTGAAGGGTTTGTATCCTTGAAAGAAGGATCTGCTCTGGTGCCAATAAAAATCCTTAGGGATACTGGAGCTTCTCAATCACTGATGTTAGACAGTGTATTGAAGTTTAATGAAGAGTCTGATACTGGTGAGGTAAATTATATAAGAGGTGTTGGGAGTGATTTTATGCCTGTACATTTACATAAAGTAAGTTTAAAGTCAGGGTTAGTTACAGTATTTTTTAAAGTAGGATTACAGCCTAGCTTACCTGTGAAGGATATTTCTTTATTGTTAGGTAATGACTTGGCAGGTGGACAAGTTTTTCCTGAAGTGCATTTGACAATGGAGTCAGAGGAACCAGAGATGAATTCTAACACAGATTCTTCCTGTGTTGTGACCAGAGCTATGGCTAAAAAGATTGATGTGCAGAATGAGGTTGTTACTCATGACTGTTCAACTCAGGATTCGAGTTTTGAGAATGTGTCAGAGACTTTCTTACCTTCATTGTTTGAACAAGATTCTTGGAGTAAGTCTGACTATGAAGATTTATTTCTGTCTCGGAAGGAGATGATAGCAGAGTAGGGTAGAGACGCTGAAATTATAAAATTAAGAGAACAAGCTCTACTAGAAAGTGAAATTGAGAAGCTGCCAGTAGGATATTACTTGGGAAAATGAGTGTTGATGAGGAAGTGGAGATCACCTACAATTCCTGCAAGTGAGGAATGGAATGTTGTTTACCAGGTAGTTGTCCCTAAAGTTTATCGAAATGAGATTTTGACTTTAGCTCATAGTGTGCCTTTAGGTGGACATCAAGGGGTAAGGAAAACTGTGGACAAGATTTTAAAATATTTTTACTGGCCTGGTCTAAGAAAAGATGTGGCGATGTTTTGTAAAACGTGCCATACTTGTCAAATTGTGGGTAAACCAAATCAAGTTACATCAGTGGCTCCATTACAACCTATTCCAGCATTTGGTGAGCTGTTTTCTAAAGTTATTATAGATTGTGTTGGTCCATTACCAAAGACAAAAACTGGTTATCAGTACTTGTTTACTATTATGTGTACTTCGTCTAGGTTTCCAGAGGCAGTACCACTTAGGAATATAAAAGCTAAAACTGTGACAAAGGCCCTTATAAAATTCTTTACTTATTTTGGATTATCTAAGGAAATACAAACTGATCAAGGCAGTAATTTTATGTCTGGATTGTTTCAACAGATAGTTTATAAATTGGGAGCTAAGCATCTCACTTCGTCTGCATACCGTCCAGAATCGCAAGGTGCCTTGGAAAGGTTTCATTCTACCCTCAAGAATATGATTTGGACATATCGTGTGGAAAATGAAAGTGATTGGGATGAGGGTATAAACTTACTTTTATTTGCAGTAAGGGAATCAGTACAAGAATCTTTAGGTTTCAGTCCATTTGAACTTGTATTTGGGCATAGAGTTAGAAGACCTTTATCTTTATTAAAAGAATAGTGGATTAGTAAGGAAATACACACTAATTTGTTGGACTATGTTTTGAAATTTAAGGACAGGTTATATAAAGCTTGTAGCTTAGCCAAGGAAAATTTAAAATTGGCTCAGGAGAAAATGAAAATTTGGTATGATAAAGAAACTAGGACGAGGATGTTTAAGCCTGGAGATAAGGTGTTGGTTCTTTTCCCAGTGCAAACGAATCCTTTACAAGCTAGATTTCATGGTCCTTATGAAATTGTGTCTAAAATCAATGATGTTGATAACGTGATAAAAACTCCAGATCGTAGAAGGCCAACATAACTTTGCCATATAAATATGGTGAAACCATATTTTGAGAAATAATCTGGTATTGTGACTGTTGTGGTTAATGATAATGAGTTTGATTTAACTAGGAACATGATAGATGATTCATCTGAATTTCATTCTAAATCCAACATTGTTTCTGTTAGGTTACCAAATTCAACCATTCTGGAAAATATTGATGAGAAACTAGCACATTTACAGCTACAGCAGAAACAGCAGATGAAGAAATTAATTTTTAAATATAAGGATTTGTTTCCAGATGTTCTGAGAAGGACTACTATAGCTTCACATGATGTAGATGTTGGAGATGCCAAACCTGTTAAACAACACCCATATAGGATGAACATAGAAAACTGTGAACTTGCTGAGAAAGAAATTAAATATATGTTAGAGAATAATATTATTAGACCTTCTAACTCGAATTGGAGTTCACCCTGTGTTACGGTGCCGAAACCAGATGGTAATATTAGGTTTTGTACGGACTATAGGAAGGTGAATGCTGTAACGAAAACAGATGAATATCCAATTCCTAGAGTAGATGATTGTGTGGATAAAGTTGGAAAAGCAAAGTTCCTTACAAAGATTGATTTATGTGTCCATTAATGGACAGAGGTAGAGAGATTTCTGCATTTCTAACTCCATCTGGGCTATATGAATATAATGTTCTTCCATTTGGGATGAAGAATGCCCCAGGTACTTTCCAGAGAATGATTAACTCTGTGATTCAGGGATTGAAAGATACTGATGCTTATATTGATGATTTAGTGACAGGAAATGATACTTGGGAAGCACACATTATTGCTGTGGAGAAATTGTTTGAGAGGCTTTCAAAAGCTAACTTAACTATTAATTTAGCTAAGAGTGAATTTGGACATGCCACTGTGACTTACCTTGGTTATGTTGTGGGTCAAGGTAAGGTAGCTCCTGTTCAGGCAAAAGTTCGGGCAGTTTTAGAGATTCCCACTCCAACGGGGGAAAAAACTCTCAGAAGATTCTTGGGAATGGTAGGATATTATCGAAAATTTTGTAAGCATTTTGCTAATGTTGCCCTTCCATTAACTAATCTTTTGCAGAAGAATGGGAAGTTTGTGTCGACAGTGCCTTGTCAAGAAGCATTTGAAAAATTGAAAACAATGATATGTGAACAACCTGTGCTCAAGGCACCTGACTTTGAAAAACCTTTTTCATTAGCTGTAGATGCTAGTGATGAGGCTGCAGGAGCAGTATTAATGCAAAGGAATGAGGGTGATGAGGTTGATCATCCAGTAGCTTACTTTTAGACAATAGACAATATCACCTACAACCCCAGAATGTGTTATCTCATTAGATGCTGAAAAAGCTTTTGATAGAGTTGAATGGACATACTTATTTAATGCACTGAGAAACTTTAATTTTAGTCCTAATTTTATATCATGGATTAAATTAATATAAACCTGTTGCTTCTGTTCTTACAAATAATTATAGATCCTCTTTTTTTCAATTATCTCGTGGTACGAGACAAGGTTGTCCTTTAAGTCCTTTATTATTTAATATTGCATTAGAACCTTTAGCCATTGCTATTCGTGAATCTCCTAATATTTTTGGTATCACCCGTAATGAGAAGTTATACAAATTATCACTTTATGCTGATGACTTGCTGTTATATATTTCTAATCCTAATAGGTCTATTCCCGCTATTTTATCCTTGTTGGCTCAATTTGGTAGTTTTTCTGGTTATAAATTAAACTTAGATAAGAGTGAATTATTCCCCTTAAACGCGCAAACCTTATTGAATGACAGGATACCATTTAAAGTTGTTACTGATAACTTTATCTATTTAGGTATAAAAATTACCAAGAAATATAAAGATTTATTTAGACTGAATTTTTTACCTATGCTTCATCAAATTCAACAATTTACTACAAGATGGTCTCCCTTATTCTTATCATTAGTTGGTCGGATTAATGCTATTAAAATGATGATTTTACCGAAATTTTTATATTTATTTCAAGCCTTACCGATTTTTATTCCTAAATCTTTTTTTGACAACATTGATTCAAAAATTTCCTCATTTGTGTGGCAAAATAAAAACCCCAGGTTAAGCAAAAGGCAATTACAAAAATCTAAAAAAGATGGTGGTCTTGCTTTACCTAACTTTAGATTTTACTATTGGGCGAATAATATTCGTAACCTAACGTATTGGAAACTAGATTTGGACTCACCATTGTGTCCACAGTGGGTAAATTTGGAATGTAGTGAGGTAAAGGGATATTCTATATTCTCCGTTCTTGGCTCTTTTCTTCCTGCTGATTTAGTTAAATTCAATAAACAGATATCTAATCCTGTTATCAAACATACACTATGAATTTGGTTTCAATTTCGTAAATTTTTTAATCTGAAAAACTTTGTTCTTGATAGCCCTATTTTACTTAATTTTTTTTTCAAACCTTCATTGACAGATCAAGCTTTTAGCATATGGAAAAGGAAAGGTATAAAATGTTTTCGTGATCTTTTTTTTGAAGGTACTTTGATGTCTTTTGATCAACTTTCTAACAAATTTAAATTACCTAAATCTAATTTTTTTAGATACTTACAAATTAGAAATTTCTTACATAAAGTTCTTCCATCTTTTCCCAATTCAACTCCATTGGATTTTTCAGATTTGATTTTCACCTTTAATCCTTGTCAGAAGGGATTAGTAGCTTTTATTTATAACATGATTATGAAAATACAACCAGAAATATCAGATAGAATTAAACAAGAATGGGAAAAAGAACTTCGATACAATATATCAACAGATAAATGGGAAAAAATTTTGCAAATGGTTAATTCCTCTTCTATATGTGCTAAACATGCTTTAATACAATTTAAAATTGTACATAGAGCTTATATGTCTAAAGATAAGCTTGCTCAATTCTATTCTCATATTAACCCTCAATGTGACAGATGTCACTTAGAAGTGGCTTCATTGACTCACATGTTTTGGTCATGTCCCACTTTACATAACTATTGGAAGGACATTTTTGGTGTCATTTCCTCAGTATGGAATATCGATTTACAACCTCATTTTATTACTGCAATTTTCGGTATACCAAATGAGGATGGTAATCAGTTTTCCCCTTCAATCAGACGAATGATTGCTTTTGTAACATTAATGGCCAGAAGGTCTATATTACAAAACTGGAAAGAAGTAAATCCTCCTACCACGTCTCAGTGGTTTTCTCAAACTATTTCTTATCTGAGTTTGGAAAAAATTAGAAGCACTATTTTTGACTCATCAATTAAATTTGAAGAAACCTGGGGACCGTTCATTCGACATTTTCATATGAATTAATTTGGCCTTTTTCAGACCTTCTCTTTACTTATTCTTGTTCAGGTATGGAGTTCCGGAGTTTTTCTTGACACTATCACATACTTATAAACTGTTATTATTGCCCAGGTTAGTTTAGTTTAGTATTTTTTTTCAATATATATTTTCTTTTATATATTTTCAATTTTTTTTTCTTTTGATGATTATTTTTGTTTTTTTTTCATATATATTTATATAGACTTGATTGATTAATGTACCTTTTGTTCGTTGATGTTTAATAGGATATTATTATCCTATTACTAATGTAATTTCAAGTCTATTGAATTTATAACCTATTCATTATTATGTTATGTTTTTTCTTATATATATATGAAACTTAATAAAAAGATTGAAAAAGAAAGACAGACAATAGACAATAGACAATAGGTGCAGAAGTAGACCATTCGGCCCCTCGAGTCTGCACCGCCATTCTGAGATCATGGCTGATCATTCTCTATCAATACCCAGTCCCTGCCTTGTCCCCATATCCCTTGATTCCCCTATCCATCAGATATCTATCCAGCTCCTTCTTGAAAGCATCCAGAGAATTGGCCTCCACCGTCTTCCGAGGCAGTGCATTCCACACCTCCACAACTCTCTGGGAGAAGAAGCTCTTCCTCAACTCTGTTTTAAATAACTGACCTCTTATTCTCAATCCATGCCCTCTGGTACTGGACTCTCCCAACATCTGGAACATATTTCCTGCCTCAATCCTATCAAATCCTTTAATTATCTTAAACGTTTCAATCAGATCCCCTCTCAATCTCCTCAATTCCAGCGTGTACAAGCCCAATCTCTCCAATCTCTCTGCGTAAGACAGCCCTGCCATCCCAGGAATCAACCTAGTGAATCTACGCTGCACTTCCTCAATTGCCAGAATGTCTTTCCTTAAACCTGGAGACCAAAACTGTACACAATATTCCAGGTGTGGTCTCACCAGGGCCCTGTACAAATGCAAAAGAACATCCTTGCTCTTGTATTCAATTCCCCTTGTAACAAAGGCCAACATTCCATTTGCCCTCTTCACTGCCTGTTGCACTTGCTCATTCACCTTCATTGACTGGTGAACTAGGACTCCTAGGTCTCTTTGCATTTCTCCCTTACCTAACTCGACACCGTTCAGACAATACTCTGCCCTCTTGTTCCAGCTTCCAAAGTGGATAACTTCACATTTATTCACATTGAATGACATCTGCCAAGTATCTGCCCATTCACTCAGCCTATCCAAGTCTCCCTGTATTCTCCTAACGTCTTCTTCGCATGTCACACTGCCACCCAGTTTAGTATCGTCAGCAAACTTGCTGATATAGTTTTCAATGCCCTCATCTAAATCATTGACATAAATCGTAAAGAGCTGTGGTCCCAATACAGAGCCCTGTGGTACCCCACTAGTCACCTCCAGCCAGTTTGAGAAACACCCATTCACTGCTACCCTTTGCTTTCTATCTGCCAACCAGTTTTCTATCCATGTTGAAACCCTGCCCCCAATGCCATGAGCTCTGATTTTACTCACCAATCTCCTATGTGGCACCTTATCGAATGCCTTCTGAAAATCTAGGTACACAACATCTACTGGCTTACCCTCGTCTAACATCCTTGTTACACCCTCAAAAAACTCCAACAGATTAGTCAAGCATGATTTGCCCTTGGTAAATCCATGCTGGCTCGGCCTAATCCTATTTCTGCCATCTAGATGTGCCACTATTTCGTCCTTAATAATGGACTCAAGCATCTTCCCCACGACTGACGTTAGGCTAACAGGGCGATAGTTCTCCGTTTTCTCCTTCCCTCCCTTCTTGAAAAGTGGGACAACATTAGCCACTCTCCAATCTTCAGGAACTGATCCTGAATCTAAGGAACATTGGAAAATGATTACCAATGCATCCGCAATTTCCTGAGCCACCTCTTTTAGATCCCTCGGATGCAGACCATCTGGACCCGGGGATTTATTAGCCTTCAGTCCTACCGGTCTACTCATCACAGTTTCTTTCCTAATGTCAATCTGTCTCAATTCCTCTGATATCTTATGACCCTGGCCCATCCATACATCTGGGAGATTGCTCGAGTCCTCCCTGGTGAAGACAGATCTAAAGTATGCATTAAATTCTGTTGCCATTTCCCTGTTTCCCATAACAATTTCTCCCAATTCATTCTTCTAAGAATTTCTAAGAAATTTAATAAGCATCAAAGAAACTATTCGACAATAGAGAAGGAATTGTTATCTCTTGTTTTAGCTTTAGAATATTTTGAGGTATATGTTGGTACAACTCAAAAACCACTTATTGTTTACACTGATCATAATCCGTTAGTGTTTCTGAGTAAGATGAAAAACAAAAACAGAAGGTTATTAAATTGGAGTTTGATGTTACAAGAGTACAATATTGTGATTACTCATATTAAAGGTAAAGATAATGTGGTTGCTGATTGTCTATCTCGATGCTGAATGTACAATGTAATTTTTTTATGGAGTACTTTTTTTACAATTGTAACACTCCTACTGTATTGTGAGTTGTAAGATGTTATATGATGATACTGTATTGTATATTGTGTATGTTATAAAATTTATACATTTGTTTTTCTTGTAAATAATTGTTAAAATTTTTGTTCTTGACAGACCCAAAAGAATTTTTTTTGGAGGGAGGTGTTATGTACCCGTGACACGTGACAGTGGTGTACTTGTCACGTGACAGGTGTTGAAGCTATACTGGACTTGAGGTAGTGGTCTTGTGATGGTGGAGTGACATCATTTTCCCGCCAGTAGAGGTCATGTGACAGGTTTTTTTTTACAGGGTATAAAAGGAGGACCCCTCCCTGTGAGGAGGGACAGTTCGTGGCTGGATTTGCCATTTTGACTTCATGCCACTGCGTGATTTAATATTATGACTCAGTGTGGTTGAAAGATGGAGTTTTATTAAATGCCTAAAGTTTAAAAGGTCATTGCCAGCAGTTTCTTTATAATACTGCTAGTTAAGAATCAGTGGAGAGTGAAGATCGGAGTTCGGGAGCTAAAAGATCGAGGAAAATCGATTTCGATGGTGAAATAGGTTCGACCTTGTTTGATCCTCATTTGGAAGGAATTCGTTGACTGTGCTCATGTTAATCCCTGTGAAATAGCAGAATGGATTGAGTACAGTTTTGTAAAGGAAAGGTCAGTGCCTTTAAGCCGTTCCATTTTTCATCTTCGTAAATTCTTCGTGGGAAAAGTAGTTCGACTGGGAACTGCAGCAACACGATGTGAAAGGGAATTTAAATCGTCTTAAAAAGTCTCTCCCTTAAATGGACTGTAAGCATTTTGAACTTTTGCAATACTACTTTGAAGAACTGTTTTTGCAACATCGCTTTAAAAACTGTTTAAGCTGCCGCACAGCAGCTGATTTCCGGTTACGTTAGTGATTTGTTTACTTTTGGGGATTTGTTTTCAGTGTTTAATAAATGTGTTATTTGTTATAAAAACCCCTGCCTAACTCATATATTTATTGTTGCTGAATCTGTAACAATGTAAACTTCTGACCCACTGGGAAAGTGATGAAAGAAATAAAAGCTGAAATAAATCATTCTCTCTACTATTATTCTAACATATCGCATTCTTAAAATAAAGTAGTTATCCTAACTGACCTAAAACAGGGAATGTTTTCTAAGATTAAATGTCAGGAATTATGTAAAATTGAGTTTAAATGTATTTGGCTAAGGTGTATGTAAACGTCTAACTTCAACTGTACATGATAGCACACACATAGAAAATATCGGTAACATACCGTCACACAAAAAATATAGTCCAAAACCCCGAGTTCACGAACACTGTAGAAATCCGCAGTCGACCATACTACAGCTTGTCTTCTGCCAGGCGTACACTGACAGGCAATATGCACAACACGCTGGAGGAACTCAGTGGGTCGGGCAGCATCCGTGGAAATGAACAGTCTACATTTCGGGCCGAGACCCTTTGTCAGGACTGAAGAGGGAGGGGGCAGGGGCCCTATAAACAAGGTGGGGGGAGGGTGAGAAAGAGAAGGCAGGAAAGGTGAAGAAGGAATGTAAGGGGAAAGCACTATGGGTAGTAGAAGGAGGCGGAACCATGAGGGAGGTAATAGGCAGTTGGAGGAGGAGACAGAGTGAAACTGGGATGGGGGAAGGGAGGGGAGGAGGGAATTACCAGAAGTTGGAGAATTCAATGTTCATGCCAAGGGGCTGGAGACTACCCAGACGATATATGAGGTGTTGCTCCTCCAACCTGAGTTTGGCCACATCATGGCAGTAGAGGAGGCCGTGTATGGACATATCCGAATGTGAATGGGAGGCAGAGTTGGTGGGTGGAAACCGGGAGATCCTGTCTGTTGTGGTGGACGGAGCGGAGGTGCTCGACGAAGCGGTCCCCCAATCTGCACTGGGTCTCGCTGATGTAGAGGAGGCCGCAACGGGAGCACCGGATGCAATAGATGACCCCAACAGACTCACAAGTGAAGTGTTGCCTCACTGGAAGGACTGTTTGGGGCCCTGAATGGTGGCAAGAGAGGTGGTGTAGGGACAGGTGTAGCATAGAAACATAGAAAATAGGTGCAGGAGTAGGCCATTTGGCCCTTTGAGCCTGCACCGCCATTCAGTATGATCATGGCTGATCATCCAACTCAGAACCCTGTACCTGCTTTCTCTCCATACCTCCTGATCCCTTTAGCCACAAGGGCCATATCTAACTTCCTCTTAAATATAGCCAATGAACCGGCCTCAACTGTCTCCTGTGGCAGAGAATTCCACAGATTCACCACTCTCTGTGTGAAGAAGTTTTTCCTCATCTCGGTCCTAAAAGGCTTCCCCTTTATCCTTAAACTGTGACCCCTCGTTCTGGACTTCCCCAACATCGGAAACAATCTTCCTGCATCTAGCCTGTCCAATCCCTTCAGGATTTTATACGTTTCAATAAGATCCCCCCTCAGTCTTCGAAATTCCAGAGAGTATAAGCCTCGTCGATCCAGTATTTCTTCATATGAAAGTCCTGCCATCCCAGGAATCAATCTGGTGAACCTTCTCTGTACTCCCTCTGTGGCAAGAATGTCTTTCCTCAGATTAGGGGACCAAAACTGCACACAATATTCTAAGTGCAGTCTCACCAAGGCCTTGTAGAGCTTGCAGGGATAAGTGCCAGGTGGGAGATCCGTGGGGAGGGACATGTGGACAAGGGAGTTGCGGAGGGAACGATCCCTACAGAAAGGGGAGAGGGGTAGAGAGGGAAAGATGTGCTTAGTGGTGAGGTCCTGTTTTCCTTTACTCACATGATGAGCCATACATGGCCTCCTCTACTGCCATGATGAGGCCAAACTCAGGCTGGAAGAGCAACACCTCATATACCGTCTGGGTAGTCTCCAGCCTCTTGGCATGAAGACTGAATTCTCCAACTTCCAATAATTCCCTCCCCCTCCCTTCCCCCATCCCAGTTTCACTGTCTCCTCCTCCAGCTGCCTATCACCTCCCTCATGGTTCCACCTCCTTCTGCTACCCACAGTGCTTTCCCCTTACATTCCTTCTTCACTTTTCCTGCCTATGCCCTCCCTGTTTCCCCTCTCCCACCCCTTGATCTTTCCCCTTACTGGTTTTTCACCTGGCACCTACCAGCCCACCCTCCCCCTGCCTTCTTTATAGGGCCCCTGCCCCCCCCTTTAGTCCTGACGAAGGGTCTCGGCCTGAAATGTTGACTGTTCGTTTCCACAGATGCTGCCCAGCCTGCTGTGTTCCTCCAGCGTGTTGCTTTGACCCCAGCATCTGCAGAGTATTTTGTGTACACTGACAGGCCACAGCACCTCCAGTGAAGCACACTGATTTCAATGCCTCTCTCCTGGGTGGCTGTAAACAGGTGACACAACGGCTTGAGGCCTACTCCTCACTATGAATGAGGCCACGCAACTCTCCTGCCATCCACCTCTACCATCAGCCAATAAATCAGTGGATTGGACTCGCAGCATTCTACATTCCACATTGTGACTACACTTCAAACAGCACACAAGTTGTTGGAACACTGGATATGCAATTATCTTGATGGGCCAAATGGCCTAATTCTGCTCCTGTGTCTTATGGTCCTATCTATGGAGGAAAATAGCTGATATCTTTGGTTGGGACCCTTCAGCTGGACTGAGAGAGAGGGGATAGCCAGTATAAAAAGATGGAGGGAAGGGGTGATGCAAAATCTGGCAGGTGGATAGTTTTATTCAATTGAGGGGGGTGATAAGGGAGAGGAGAGGAGTGGGAATGAAGTCAGAAGCTGGAAAAAGATGGGTGAAGTGGCAAAAGGCTGAAGAAGATGGCATCACAACCTGAAATGAAGCCTCCATTTCCCTCCACAGATGCAGCCTGACTTGCTGAGTTCCTCCAGCTGTTTGTTTTTCCAGATTCCAGCACCACAGTCCTTTGGGACAACACCAGAATACCCAGTGAGATCTGTTCAAAGGGCACCAAAGGACATTGAGACAGCACTTCATTTCTCTCAGGTTACCTCACCAGACTGGTCCCAAACTCCACAATAAACCTTCCCCTCCTTTTCTGTGTGTACTATCTCCTGCAAAGCAGTTTCCAGCATCTCAATCAAGTACGATTACACATCAGTGCCCAAAATCCTTCAACATTGTTTGACTTTACAGCTCAGCCCAATCTTGTCTTCCACAAACATCCAACTGTGAACCTTTCACCAGAAGATAACAAATAGTCAGACAGGAACTAATCATCTTCCTTTTTTAACATTCTGTTCACTAAGGGAGAAAAATATCAGAGGTAGCCCTTTTACTGAGTGCCTGTTTGGCTTGTACACCGTTTCAAAATGCTGGAGGAAGTCAGTATGTCAGGTAGTATCTTTGGAGGGGAATAAACAGTCAATGTTTCAGGCTGACACCCTTCATCATGATATCAAGACCCTTTATGAGTCTTGATGAATGTCCTTGGCCCAAAACATCAACTATTTATTCCTCTTCTATAGATGCCTGCCAAGTTCTTACAGCATTTTTGCACATGTTGCTCAAGATTTCCAATATCTGCAGAGAATGTCTTGTATTTATCCTGTACTCCTTGTTTCTCGAAGCAACTTCAACACCTATTTCCACAGAAATTATCCTTCAGAAAACAGAATGCGTTTCATTTGATTGAATTTATAGAATTTTAAAAAGTTAACCAATCATTAGTACCTGTAGAGCCGTGCTTCTTAATTCAAGACATGTTGCTATTTTGCTGAGTGTTTTCTGTGAAGGAGAAAAAAGGTATTATTAAGTCTTTTGGAAAGAAGTCAAAGCACTCTTAGGAACAAAAATAGTGTTAATATTTATCGCAGTCTTTCACTTGCCAAAGGAACTACATTTATATAAAGTATGGTGGATTTCAGCAAACTTATCAGTTATAAATTACTTTGAAACACATCATTACCAACACAAACATTTTTCCCACACTGCAAGATTCCAGATATAAACCTCAAAATTAATAACAGTGTGTATTGTTCAAATATTAACTAAGGGAAAGATTAAGTTAAAATACAGCAAGAGTTCCCCACAGCTTCAATAGTGTCCTGGGAAGGTGGGAAAAGAGAGACAGGGTGGGAGGAAGAAGAGCATGGAGAGTGTGAAGATAGTTGAGAGGGCTGAGAGGGGGCCAGAATGACGAACAACCAATATTAACCCATTTTCATTAACCACCAATGTTGCTGCAGAATCACCAACAGTCCATCCCTTCCCAATGAAATTCCTCATTCTATGCATATTTTGAACAGAAGAGAATGGGTACACCACCACCCACCTTGACAGTCTCCAGTTCACCTTAACCCACAGTTACCATTGCGACATAGGATTAGTCTTCCAGAGAATGAACTTGTGCAGATGAATTGGTGGGGTATTTGCAGAAATCTTTACCTTCTCCCCACTTTGATATGAGAATCCCTCCCACTTTAACAAAGTCAATGTCATCCGGGTACCTCAGAAAAACAACGAACACCCAATGGCTCTGAAACCTCCCATCGTGAAGTGCTTCGAGAAACCTGGAGTTAATGTGCTATGACCAGCTTCCAGACAATCTCAGCTACACTCTGCTTTAAGTGCTATAATTCCAAGCAAATTGTCAAACTCCAGACCGTGGGAGTCAACTCCTCCCTTTACAACTGGATTCTTGTATTGCCAGCAACATCTCTGCTATGATTACTCTAAACGCTGGTGCTCCATAAGGTTGAGCCCCAAGCTCCTTTCTCTGCTGCCTGTACATTTATTACTGTGTGGCCAGATTCTGCTCTAATTCCCTCTACAAAGTTGCCCAGGGGATCATATCACAAGTAATGATAAGTTGAAGTACAGGAAAGAGATAAGAGATAGATTTTAGTGCCATGACAATAACCTTTCCTTGTCAACAAAAGACATGGACATTCTAGTCAAGTCACCTTTTATTGTCATTTTGACCATAACTGCTGGTACAGTGCACAGTAAAAATGAGACGTTTTTCAGGACCAGGGTGCTACATGAACAATACAGAAACTACACCGAACTACGAAAACCAACACAAAAACTACACACTAGACTACAGACCTACCCAGTACTGCATAAAGTGCACAAAACAGTGCAGGCATTACAATAAATAATAAAGAAGACAATAGGCACAGTAAAGGGCAGTAAGTTGTCCTACCTCAATGTACTGTGTAATGAAATAATCTGTGTAATGTGCTGTAATGTTTCATGCTAATTTAATGGTTTCTCTGTAGCAGTAATGTTTGGGTTATGACTAGAGATAATGGGGACTTTGGAATGTGCACTGGCCAATGAGGGAAGACGTTTTCTTTCTCGCGTGCCCAAGCAAAGGTTTTGCGGTCTTTTGTTCGGTGTAAGATGGAGACAAGATGCCAGAACGGGGAAGTCGTAGTCTGCAGGATGGAGTGGTCTTGGAATGGGGTCAGGAGTCAATGCCAGAGGGGAAAATCGATGGAGAACTAACAGAGGGGAAAACAGTGAGCTTCAAAGTTGCGCATTAGAGTGTTTCATGAGATTGAGCCCTTTTCCCCCCTCTTTTTGTTTCTTTACTAACCTACAGTCAAATTAAGAATTATAAAGCTCAATCATTTAATTGCATATTGTGTACTGTTTGTTATTTTGTGGTACTGATTTGTAACGGGGAACACATCACGCAGCATCCACCCAAACAAGATTTCTCAAGCTTGGCTGGGCCAGAGGCAGTCTCCTCCAAGATTAAGCCATGAGCCCTGAAGGTTACAACTGGGGCCTTGTCCGGGATTGATTTCGTTGTATGCTGTGTGATCATCCTGAGCACTGAACCTGTGGGATAGATATTCATACTCCAGATGAATTGTTAATTCACCTATTAAGTACTGTTAAAGTTGCAATTGTGGATGGAGGTTTGATAAACTGGCGGGCACAGCTCTTGCTTTAATGCAGACCAGCGCTGACGTAGTGGTGGTTTGGGATAGAGATTTCAAAGACAGGGTTCTATTGTTTCTGAGGAGTGAGGGGAAGGAATGGTCTGATTTGGAACATCTAATTAGACCCTGTCTCCCGGGGAGAGTGAGAATTCTGAGTTAGTATCTGCCCTTACCTCTCTGGCAAATTAATAGAAAAATGCCCAGTTTCAAAGTCCCAGCTACGGTAGGCTGCAGCTATTCTCTGGAATAATGCCTACCCCTAAAGGGAAAAAGGAGTATGAAACCTCCCAGCTGTTAGATGAGTAGCAGTGCTCTGATAACGTAAAGCGAGAGATTGGTTGTGGTATCCCCTAGCAACTGTAGGCGATTACATTTGGCACATCAGGAAGCCCAATGGAGCTCACGGTGGGGTTTCAGAACATGCATCAGGAGAAGGGGGAGAAGCTTTCTGCTTATATTTTTCAGCCAGAGAGCCAGCTAACTTGCTTGCAGCGCAGAGGGGTCATTCAGGCGGTTGAGGTGGGTCAGTTAAGAGTGGACCAGACAGCTAAAGGCACCCAGTCCCAGGACCTGACTGCTTGGGGTCTCCGACTGTCTCATGAGACGCACCCCGTTCCCTCTTTTGTTGAGCTGATCAGAGGTACGAGGGGAGGAGAATGTGTCGGAGGTGCGGGAGGCCTCACGGTTCTTGGTAGTGGTCCCCTGCGGTGAAGTGACCACAAATAGCCCAACCGGGGAGCGGTAGAGGAGAACTGAGATGTCTTGGATGTTATCAACAGGTGTGACCCCCCCCCCCCCCCCGCATATGATGGAGCTGACGGTGGGGATGGATCCCCTAAAGGGCCGAACAATGCAGAGGGCTGCTGGCAGCAAGTGTCACGCGAGGACGGGACTGAGCCCCCAGGTACCTAGGCAGAGAAGACAAAACATGTGGTGGTGCCTCCATTACTGAGAGAATGGCCTTGTTTGGAGTTGCGGAACCAGATTCTGTACCGGGTCACATCACCCCTGGACTGACCTTGGCACTGCCAGAGAAGTATCGCAGGATTGAGGTCACTTCATGATGATTTTGGGCACTTGGGGTTGAAAAGAGCTATAGATTGTTCAAAGATCGGTTTTACTGGCCCCGAATGAAGTTGGAGGTCAAAGAATATCGCGAGTTGTGTATTCGATGCATACGGCAGAAGATGCTGCCTATGTGGGCAGCTCCCTTGTCCCACTTGCAGGGTGCGGGGCCCCAGACCTGCTGCATATGGATTTCCTGTCAATAGAACCCGATGCCAGCAACACGGTGAATGTCTTAGTCATCACGGACCACTACACCACATATGCGCAGGCTTTTCCTACCAAAGACCAGAGGGTGTCCACCGTGGCCAAACTGTTATGGAAGAAGTATTTCATTTATTATGGCCTCCCATGTGGATACACAGTGATCAGGGACGGGATTTCGAGAGTAGGTTCATCCATGAGTTACTGGGCAGGCTTGGAGTCGAAAAGTTGAGGATCACACCCGCAGGGTGATCCCCAGCCAGAGAGGTTTAATTGGACCTTGCTAGACATGCTTGGGACCTTGGAGACCAGCAAGAAGAGCAGGTGGAGTCAACATATTGGACATCTAGTCCACAGTTACAACTGTACTCGAAATGCAGCTATCGGGTACTCAGAATACTACCTGATGTTTGTGTGCGAGGCAAGGTTGCCCACTGACCTTTGTTTTGAGACTGACGAGGGCAAATTACCACCGAAGACTTATCTGAAGTATGTGTCTGAGATGAGAAGAGTTGAAAAGGACTTCTGAATTACTTGGGGTCGCGACTGCCAAGCTAAATCAATGAAATAAGAGGAGGTATGATCAAAAGGTGAGGTTCTCCCACCTCCTGCCGGGAGACTGAGTTCTCATCAGGAAGTTAGGGCTACCTGGGAAGCAGCAGTTGGCTGACCGCAGGGCGGCTAAACCCTATGTGGTGAGAGTCAGATGCCAAACCTACCAGTTTTCCAGGAGAAACCAGAGAATGGGAATGGGCCTTTCAAGATTCTCCATCAGAACCACCTGCTGCCCCGGAACAAGAGGTGCAGGTAAACACAGAGCCTGAACTGGAGTCTACACCTAGTAAGAGGACTCTGTGGAAACGCGGGGCGACTACAAGGCCCATAGCAGGAGAGGTTAAGCCGGCCCCCACTCCTAAGAGGAATACTGATTCGGAGGATGAGGACCTGGATGTGTGGTATATGCTACCTTTTGCTAACCTCTCACTGATTGAGGAAGAGACTCCCAACCCTTCAGCTGAGTCAGGTGAAATTGGGGAGACTATCTGTGGATAGCCTGGGTTGCAGCGGGACCCTGCAAGGGATGAAGCAGGGCTTGGCCAGGGGACAGAGGGGTCCAAGTTGTCAGTGGGCACAAGTGAGAGGCCAGGGGAGGCCTCGCCAGGTAGACCAGTAGTATCCCCAGTAGTGTCGGAACCTGAAGAGCTAGGTGAGGGGGGACGAAGGTCTCAGAGAATTAGGAGACCACTGGATAAACTGGCCTATGTAGCACTGGTAGAACACAGTGGGGTCCCTGCTATGTCACTGCCTTTTACACCTTGGTTGGACTTGGCGCTTTGCAGGAAGGGTTGGCGAATTATCTCAACATCATGAGGACATGACTGAATTTGGTAGGAGTGTAACGTGCTGTAACGTTTCATGCTAACGTAATGGCTTTTCTGTAGCAGTAGTGTTTGGTTTATGGCTAGAGATAATGGGGACTTAGGAATGTGTGCTGGCCAATGAGGGAAGATATGTTCTTTCTAGTGTGCCTGAGCAAAAGTTTTGCGGTCTTGTTTGGCGGAAGATGGACAGACAAGATGCCAGAACAAGGAAGTCATAGTCTGCAGGACAGAGTGGACTTGGAATGGGGTTGAGAGTCGATGCCCAAGGGGAACATTTTTTTTTGTTTCTTTACTAACCTATAGTCAAATTAAGAATTATAAAGCTCAATTGTTTAATTGCATATTGTGTACTGTTTGTTGTTTCGGGGTTTTGATTTGTAACAGGGGAACATATCACGCAGCATCCACCCAAACAAGATTTCTCAAGTTTGGCCAGGCTGGAGGCGGTCTCCCCCAAGATTAAGCCGCTAGCCGAACCGGAGGGTTACATCTGTATGAACAGTATGCAAGTCAAGCTTTTCGCTGTATTGTACATGTGACAATAATAAACCAATTCCAATGCTCATTCTCATTATTCTAGTCATTTTCATGGTACTCAAATATTCTTTCCGAAATGAAGCAGAATTAAATATAACAGTTCAAATATCAATAACCAATACCTTGTCCAAAAATACTGTCCTTTTTTCCCCAAGTCTCACACACAAAATCAAGAATTTGTTTTCACTTTTTACTTGCATCTTCACCACTGAATATGGATCTGCACTTGTAAACTTCTTCTGGCAGTGACCCTATACCCCAAACATACCGTTTCATATTTCTTTTCACTTACGTGCATCAGGATATTCTCAAACTTGCCTTCTGCCAATTTCCCTTCATTTTCAATTTAGTTTCATCAATATAGATTGTGCTTCTTAAAAATAATTTGGAGGTGACACACAACAGTAGATTATGGCCCAGCAACATTTTACCAAAATTGAAACATCCTTTTGTCCCTTTTTTTTGATTCCCATCTTGTAACCATGTACCTATTTATTTAATTTCACCTTTATTCTAAACTTTTAAATGTTTGCAAGAAGTCATTTCAAAAATGTTTTAAACAAAATCAACCTACTTCATCAATTCTCAACCAACTCTGAATACATAGAAACTTAGAAACCCTACAGCGCAATACAGGCCCTTCGGCCCACAAAGTTGTGCTGAACATGTCCCTACCTTAGAAATTACTAGGGTTACCCATAGCCCTCTATTTTTCTAAGCACCATGTACCTATCCAAAAGTCTCTTAAAAGACCCTATCGTATCCGCCTCCACCATCGTTGCCGGCAGCCCATTCAACGCACTCACCACACTCTGCATAAAAAACTTACCCCTGACATCTCCTCTGTACCTACTCTGCAGCACCTTAAACCTGTGTCCTCTTGTGGCAGCCATTTCAGCCCTGGGGAAAAGCCTCAGACTATCCACACGATCAATGCCTCTCATCATCTTATAAACACCTCTATCAGGTCACCTCTCATCCTCCATCACTCCAAGGAGAAAAGGCCGAGTTCACTCAATCTCTTTTCATAAGGCATGCTCCCCAATCCAGGCAACCTCCTTGTAAATCTCCTCTGCACCCTTTCTATGGTTTCCACATCCTTCCTGTAGTGAGGCGACCAGAACTGAGCTCATTAGACATTGGAATAAATTGAATTGAATTTCTTTTCTTATTCAACAAGTACCATGAAATCTTTAAAATATTCAAGGAACATTAGAAATAGCAGATGAGGACCAAGCTTGATTGCTCAAAGAATCATACATTATGGGAAAAAGGCCCTTCAGCTCAATTTATCCATGCTATCCAAGTTGCCTAACTTAGTGTAACCCTCAGGTTCTGTTGACTGTGTAAGTCTAGGGAAGACAAACTCTGGCCCCACCAAACGGGAGAGATTGATGCAAGTCTACCTCCAAACCTTCCTGTGTGTGTGGATGCTGCATGATGTGTTACCCTATTACAAATCAGTACCATGAAATAACAGACATTACACCACATGCAATTAAATGATTTAGTTTTATAATTCTTAATTTGACCACAGGGTTAGTGATGAAAAAGCAAAGAAAAGGGTCCATTTTCCTGAAGCAGTTTAGTGTGCACAAGCTAGAGCTCATGGTTTCCCCTTCGCTGATCCTCCTTTGATCTCCCTGGCCTTCATCGGATCATGACGCTGCTCCAGGTTGAGTCCTAAGACCTTTTCCCATGGGCATCTTTTCTCTTCATCTCCCACCAAACAAAAGACCAGGATCACCCCGGTATCAGGCACATGGCACAAAAAAACCCTCCCGTCATTGGATGGTTCACATTCCAAAGCACCCGTTATCTCTAACCATAACCCAAACACTGCTTCTACAGAAAGGCCATTACATTGGCAGTGAAACCTTTCCCAGGGTGTTACATAAGCAAGCTTGTGTTTGACTCTTGTATTTTCTTATGTTACATACCCGTGGGTGTCTTGTACCTGTCACGTGATGTAATTGAAGTTATGCTGGTGTTACGTACCCCGTAACTGGGTATCTGACCAGCAGAGAAAGAAGAATCCATTGGAGTCTGGTGGTACCAAACTAAAGGTGTTTATTAGTAAACTACACAATACAATATCAAAAATGCAAATACACATATAAAACAAGTTAGCAGTAATAAACCTAAAAGTGTAGGAATAATAATAATCAATAATAAACAAGCTCTATCGAATACTAGGGGTAAATGGATTGTCATAGGAAAGTATAGAGTTCAGTTAATAAATGCTGAACTAGTTATGGCTGTTGTATTGAAATTGTTGGAGAGAGAGAGAGAAAGCGAGAGAGTGAGACGTAACAGCAACAGTTGCGGCAGGCAAACTTTTTTTTGTGGCTTTCTTAATCCGTCATATCGTTGTGGTCATTCAGTTATGACCCCTCTGGTCTTCAGCTAGACCATTCTTCTGTGGTGGACTCGTCACTCTGGCATGAGTGGACACACACACAAGTCCCCACCACCCTGCTGTAACACTGTGAGCTTTACTGACTGATTTCCTGGTTTGGTCTCTGAAGCCCCCATCTTTCTGTGAGTTCCAACACTCAGTCAGTGTCCATTGGTGTGTCTGAAGGGTGTCTCTCCAGACCTGTCTTTTTACCCCTACTCAGCTATCCATCAATGACCGTGTCCATCAAATCAGGCCACTCCTGATATCTCCTGAGGAATGTTAATGAGCAAAGTACAGTCCTTGTGGTAGAAGGTAAATAATCCTTGTAGAAGTCATAATACAGTAAATCAACAGTCTCTGTCCCCCTCTTATCTGTAGCAGATGTTCTTGCCTGGGCTTTATCTCTCTCTCATGAGCAGCATAACAACAGCAATAGTTTGTAGTTCTCAGGAGGGGGGTTGGGAATGGTTAACTCTGCACCCCATTGTTCATCAGGTCCATTCATCACTCATAACACTGGACATGAGGTAATGGTCTTGTGATGGGAGAGTGACACCATTTTCCCACCAGTGAGAGGTCATGTGATAGTTTTTTCAACTGGGTATAATACGAGAACCCCATCCTATGACATGGGCAGTTTGTGGCTGAATTCGCTACTGACTCCATGCTGCTGCGTATTCCAATATTATGATGCAGTTTTGTATAAAAGTGGAGTTTTATTTTCTGCCTTAAGTCTCAAAGGTTATTGCCGGCAGTTTCGCTATATTACTGCCAGTACAGTCAGTGGAGAGTGAAGATTCGTCAAAGTTCGGTAAGCTGAAAGATCAAGGAAAGTTGATTTTGACGGTAAAGCAGGTTCAACTTTGTTTGATTCTCATTCGGAAGGAGTTCGTCAGCTATCCCCATGATAACCCCTGTTCTGCCAGAAGAATAGAGGGTTGGGTAAAGTTTCGCCAAAGAAAGGTCAGTGCCTTTAAGCCGTATCATTTTTCTTCATCCTAAGTCCTTTGATCGAAGCATACTTCGACTGGGCTCAGCAGTAATGCCACGAAAGAGAATTTATTATCAAGGAAAGCTTCTCCTTTAACAGACTGTAAATCATTTTGGACTTTTCACATTACTACTTTAAGATCTGTTTTCGCATTACTGCTTTAAAAACTGTTCGAGCTGCTGTATCGCAGCTGACTTCCGGTTACGTTAGTCGTTTGTTTACTTGTGGGTTTTTACTGTGTTTAATAAATGCTTTATTTGTTATAAAAAAAAACCTGCCTCAATTATATATTCCTTGTTGCTGATTTGTAACACTTAAATTTCCTTACAACATAGAAGTATATTCAGCCCATTCAATCTGTGCTGGCAATCCCATTGACCACACCCCCCTTTGCCACTTTATTCTCTGTAATCTACTCTATGTCACTTGGCCACAATCCCTCATGCAAAAGACAATGCTACCAAACAACATTGCATTCCGTTATCAGACTGCAGGATCACACAAATATATGTGGTCTGGTTCCATTGAGAGGTTTTGTACCTACAAGTCTTCTGCCTGAGTGACATAAATTGACCAATGCTGCAATTATGCAAATTAACATTCAAAAGCATTGTGTATCTTTATAGTGGGATTAATAACAGAAACAAACATTAATTTTAATGTACAACATGTCCAAAAATGCACAAATGCTTTCTTACATTCTTACTTCACGGGGAGAAGGAAAAAGAACTGTCTGTTGAAGAAATCACTGCACACATTGTGCATTGTGATATTCTCCAGTGAAATAACTATGTAGTCATGTCAGCATTAGATAAACTAAGATTGTGTTGAGCACTAAGCAGGGAAAATCAAAGGCAAGGTTAGCAGAGATATTCTGGACAGAAAACAAAACTGATAAAAATGATGAGACAAGTTAGACGAAAACAGAAAGGTCATTTAAAATTGTGGTATATGGAAAGTTCTCCTCTCAGGAAGGTGGTTAACCTATATAATTCTATACTCTCAAGGGAGGTGAAGGCCAGATCATTAGATGTACTTATGGTGAAGAAAGATAAACATCTGAAAGATCAAGGATTTGAGGGTTATGGGGAGGTGGCAGAAAGAGGAATTTAGATCTGAAACAGATGCTGAAACATCCTTTTGGGAGCTAATAGCCAGGAACAAAGGTACTATCATGGTAATCCAAGGAAGTCCATCTCTTTCCAATAATAGTGCATATTGTATAATGTTTTCATTTCTATTTCACTTCTCAAAATTCTGAGCAGAGATGGAACCAGTGATATTCACATGGAATTAAATTTATACTGCTTGTAAAAGTCCACACAAGGCATCCACTACACCAAGAGGTCACTTTTAACAGCAATACAACACATTTTGTGCGATCTTCCGACAAAACAAAAGAGCTGGTCATTGACTTCAAGTAGAGGGTGGTGCACATGTTTTTGCCAACATCAATAATGTTGAAGTTGAGAGGTTCAAGAGCTATAAGTTCCTAGAAGTAAACATCACCAATAATCTGCCTGGTTCAATCACATAGATGCCATATCACTAGTTCCATTTCTGCTCAGTTTTGAGAAGTGAAATAAAATGAAAACATTTTACAACATGCACTATAATTGGAAAGAGATGGATTCATGAGAGTACGTCTATTCAATGGCTACTAGGACCCACAAGGATGTTTCTGCATCTGTTTCTGATCTAAACTCTTCAGAAGGCTAAAGAGATGTCCCTTTCAGTCCTTACCAATATTTACTGATGCACCATGGAAAGCATTTTATTCGGACGCATCGCAGCTTGGTGTGGCAACTGCAAATGCAGAGAGCTACGAACGTAGCTCAGTAAATCACATGAGTTAGCAGTTCCTCCAATGGCTACTTCTACGCCTCAGTAAAGCAGCCAACATAATGAAAGACCCACCCACCCCAGCCATTATCTCTTTTCCTCACTCCCAGTGGGCAGAAGATACGCCCAAAAGCACATATAACCAGGCTCAAGCATATCTTCTATCCTGCTGTTATAGACTTAAAGGTTCCCTAGTACAATAAGATAGTGAGGTAAAGAATCAATCTTGTTATGACCTTGTGCCTTACTGTCAGACTACTCCATACTTCCTCTACAACTCTTAATACTTCATTTTGCACGATGCTTTTGTTTTATCTGCAAGGCACTATTTTGTAATGAATTGATCTGTATGAAGACAAGTTTTTCACTATACCTCACTACATGTGGAATAATAAAACAATTTATCAATTTTAATGAATGCACAGCGGGGCAGAATGGGTGTGGTAGAGCTCTGCACCTGCAAGATTCTGGGTGATGCAGAGAGCATAATAAGTAGCTCCTTTCTCCCAACGTCTGACCACACTTAGTGGCTGGTTACCCAACTCAATCCCAATGACACCCACTACTTATGTCGGGTTTTTGTCATACATCCAAAAAGTTACAAGTCAAGTTCATACTAACCACTGGGTCAGGTTTTAAATTTATACCTAAGCAGAGCTAACCATCCTCCCACCATTTCAATTGTTCTATTCAATTAATGAGAACACAAAAAATTGTACCAATTTTACTTAAACTGGATGTTGAACTTTATCCCAGCAATTTATGATAATACTTTCCCTCCCTCCCCATCTTTTTAAATGTACAGTTCCTTGGAGATCAGAACTCCCAAAGGTGACCTTCAGGTGACAGGGAAGTTACTGGAGAAAATCCTAAGAGACAGAATTTTATGTACATTTGGAAATATAGTGGTTAATAAGGGATAGACATCATAAAGATCGCCTTTATAGATATCATTCAGGAAGCAGTACAAACAAGACCTTGTGCTAGGGTATTTATTTACCAAATGGAGCAGAATCTATACCACCATAATCTGTCACTTTCCAGTTCAGCACACAACCCTCTCTAGTATTAACATCAGACAAGTGACTAACCTCGGTTACATGAGTACACACCCATGGCAAGAACATTCCCAGAACATATCTGACAACAAAACACTAACCCTGGTTGCAGATGTATGAAACTTCGGTTAGGCTACATTTCAGCATTGTGTGCAGTGCCAGTGTCTGCATTACAGAAAGGATGAGAAGTTTTTGGAAAAGGATGTATGAGTTGTTGACTAAGATGCTGCCTGCATTCGAGGGTATAAACCACAAAGAGGTTGTTCAAATTTGGATTGCTTTCTCTGGAGTGTCAGAGATCGAAGGGAAACCAGACACACATTTATAAGATTATGAGAGGGCACTGACAGGGTAGACAGAATCTTTACCAGCTATGTAACATCAAATACTAGAGAGCACAGATTTAAGGAGATGTGTGGGGCAAGTTATTTTTACTATGCAGAGAAAGGTGGGTGCCTGGAATGCATTGCCAGGTTGGGGGTAGAAACAGATATGACAATGGCACTTGAGGCTTTTAAGTAGGCATATGAATATACAAGAAATGAAATACTATAGATCATGAAGGCAGAAAAGACTGGTTTAAGTTGGCATCATGTTAACACAGTCATTGTGGGCTAAATAGCATGTCTCATGAAGCACTGATATATGCAATTTTTAAATTTTTGTAACTTATAATTGTCTTTGCACTGTACTATAGCCATAAAGCAACAAATTTCACATAATCGGAGTCAATGATAATAAATATGAATCTAATTTATCTTTTGACTTGTTCAAGTCCTTGTGATATCAAGTATACCCACCAAATCGCCTTGTTACCTCTTTTTATTTCGCATTTCCAGGATATGTGGCTTTTCCAATTTTCCACAAATCAATTGAGTGCATCTAGCTTTGGACATTTTTACTCACTTCTACTTCTCTGCTCTAAGCTGAACAACTCTGTTGTTTCCAGTCTACTCACATAATTGAAGTGGGACCAATCAAGCAAATCTTTCCAAGCATTCTACATCCTCCTTAAAGTACAGTATCAAGAATATGTACTTAAGTTTTAACTTAACTAGTTGAACACTGCTTTCCTATTTTAAACTTCTGTTTACAAAGACTAGGCCCTTAACCACCTTTTCAACCTCGCCCAGATTTTGTGCATCAATATCCATGCATCTCTCTTCCTGCACCCAATTCAAAATTATACTTTAGAGACTGTTTTGTTTCCTTTCATTACTTCTCTTACCAAGATGTACCCCTCAGAGTTAAGTGTCTATCTACCGCATGTCTGGGAATTTCAGGAGCCCAACTATGACACCTTGAAATTTATCACTCTCCTCCATCTCACTTACAGCACTTCCAAGTTGTGTTGTTTGCATATTATAAAACTGGCCTTCTGTGGTAAAGTAGCACGTCAAGAAAAGCACTGGTACTGCAATTGGTCCCTGGATAACAGCACTGTTTTCCCAGCTCCCACCCAAAAGCATTCAGCACTGTGCTCAGTTTCCTGATCCTCATATTCATGCTGCCAACACCCCTGTATTCAATGGGCCAATGTTCTGGCAAAGATCTTACATTATTTGAAATTCCCTATACAAAACATCACTTACAATGGCCTCCAATGTGTTTGCGTACCTCAGAAATAATGAAGCTAGCTAAATATTATTTACCCTCAGCAAAGTCACCTTGATGTGTTATTAATGAACAATTATCCAAGTGACCATTAAGTGTAGAAGACCATGGGGTCAGCTCCACCTTCAACTATGTCAAACACCAGCATACAAAATGTCAAAGACATTGTTACGTACTTACAAGTCAGAGGTTCTGAGTGACAATGCATACCTTGTTCTTCTCCAGAGGAACCAGAATCTAGCCAATCCAATCCACCGCTGATGCCAATAATCAGTGCAATTGTAAAGGCAATAGCAGAATTGAGGAAATGCTCCTTCACAAGTTTGCTTCTAGTTAAACTATCTGTGAAAAATTGCCCAGCTAAATATTGACCACAGTTTGATCCAGACGTTGACCAAGCTATCAATTTAATCTCAATGTGTAATACTGTATGACTGGCAGCATCACTGATAATGGCTACATGTGGCACTTGACAATAAGCCGAACACCAGTGAACAAATAAATTATTTTCCCAAGGGATCAAGCTGCTCCAAATATCACTATGATTTTGGCCCACATCAGAAGTAAAGTGGAAATAACTACCTTTGACATTGAGATAGTTGAACAAATGTGGTATCAAAACAGGAATTAAAGGAAATCTCTCCAAAATGCAGGCTGTAAAGGGCAATGATTGTTGTGTCACAGAATTCCTCAGGGCAGTGTTCCAGATCCAAACATACCCCAGCAATAATCTGGTATGAATTGTACAGCCCAAGTAATTGTGTACCTGAAATTGCACTTTCTTTGTAACTGTAACACTATATTCCTCATTCTGTTTTGTTTTATTTTGTATTACCTTGATGAACTTGTGTATGGCATGATCTAAGTGGACGGTACACAAAAGCTTTTCACTATCTCAAAACACGTGACAATAATAAACCAATTACCTACAATTTTGTCACACAAGTATCAAGTGACCTTTGAATAATGAAGAGATCAGTGTGGGTGTAGGGAAGGTTTCCAATAACCAGAAACAGAACATGATCAAGCACATAAACAAAATTAAGTACATTATCAGGTCAGACACCTCTTTCTCTGCAAAGCATTTCCATTGTCAAAGTATGTCAGGTGTGATGAAATATTCTCTACTTTCCCATACAAGATCAGCTCTAACACCATACAAAAACCTTAATATATCCAGTTCAAAGCAACCCATTTGATCAGCATCCCATCCACAATCATAAACATTCATTCCCACTACCACTGCACAATGACTATAGTATGTGCACTTACAAAATGCATTACTACAGCTCGCCAAGGCTTCTTTGACAACACCTTTTAAAACCCTGAGACACAGGCAGAAAAAGTGCACGTCCTATTGAAAACTTTCATCACTTTCAGCACATTCAGAACAACACACATCCTCCTGATTTTGGAAATAAAGTTATTCCTTCAATAAGACTGAATGAAAATCCAAGAATTGCCCCTCAACAACATTGTGCATGCATCTCCATCACACAGACTGATGCAGTCCAAAGTAAATTTATCATCAAAGCTGCCACACTTAGCGGCCACTTTATTAGGTACAGGAGTGAAAGGCAGTCTTTAGCTGTTGTAGCCCATCTATTTCAAGGTTCAACATGTTGTGCATTCATATATGCTCTTCTGCACACCACTGTTGTAACATGTAGTTATTTGAGTTATTGTCACCTTCCTGTCAGCTTGAAAACCAGGCCATTGTCATTTAACCTCTCTTGTTACTAAGGCGTTTTTACTTGTAGAATTGATGCTCACTGAATTTTTTTTGTTTATCTCAGCATTCTTTGTAAACTAGATACAGTTGTGTACGAAAATCCCATGAGATCAGTAGTTTCTAAGATACTCAAGCCATCCTGTCTGGCATCAACAATCATTCCATGGTCAAAGTCACATAGGTAGCACTCCTTCATTCTGATGTTTGGTCTGAACAACAACTGAACCTGTTGACATGTCTACATGCTTTTATGCATTGAATTGCTGCCACTTGATTGGGTGATTTGAAATTTGCATTAATGAGCATACCTATTAAAATAGCCACTAAGTGTATGTTACTATATAATACCTTGAAATTCATTCTCTTGCAGGTATTCAGAGGAAAAAAATGCAATAGAATTCATGAAAAAACTATACAGGAATAGATACAGACTGACATAGATAAAGAATGTGCAAAAGACAAAGTGTGCAAATTAAAAAAATAGAGAACATGAGTTGTAAAATGTCCTTGAAAAGTGAGTCTAAGTTGTAGTATCAGTTCAGAGTTGTAGTCAATGAAGTTATCCACACCAGTTCAGGAGCCTGATGCTTGTAAGGTAGTAACTATTCCTAAACCTGGTAGTGTGGGTCCTAAGACTTCTGTCCCTCCTTCTGATGGTAGTAGACAGAAGAGAGAATGGCCAGGATGGTGGGAATCTTTGATGATGGCGGCTGCTTTCTTGTGGTAGCGTTTCATGTAAATGTTCTCTATCATAGGGATGGCTTTGCCGGTGATGGACAGGGCTGTATCCACCATTTTCCGAAGCCTTTTCTGTTCCTGGGAATTGGTGTTTCCATATCAGGCCATGTTGCAATCAGTTATGATACTCTTCACTGTGCATCTATAGAAGCTTGTCAGAGTCTTTGGTGACATGCCAAATCCACGCAAACTTAGTAGATACACAGAAAGTAGATGCACTGTCATACCTTCTTTGTGATGACACTTAATAGCTAGTCCCAGGACAGATCCTCTATTATGTTAACACAAAAGTCCTTAAAGTTATTGACGCTCTCCATTTCCAATCCCTTGAGCGCTGCCTCATACATCTCTGGTTTCTGGTCATGTTCTTCTTTAAAACTGTTTTGGAAATCTTTATTTTCTACAATCTCTAAAGCTTTGAAAATTAATTTACAACCTAATAGACTAACTGTTCTATTTGGAATAGTTCCGCATCATATTCAGGGTATTTCATCTTCAGATCAACATGCTATTCTGTTGAAATGGGAAGATATCTCTTCCACTACATTAATTGAATGGTTTTCTCAAGTAATGTTATGTCTCAGCTTGGAAAAAATTAGAAGTAGAACTTCTTGAACCTCGATTTGATTTTGAGAGAAGATAGGGTTCTTTTGCCAAATATTACCATTTAATTTGAATTATTCTATATGGTTTCCTTCCAATTTTATTATCTTTTTTTAAAAAATGTGAATAGGTGATTGATGACTTTTTTTCTATATATCTATATGACGGTTAAACGTATTGTTTCCGGGGGTTGATTCCGAATGGGTTTTTTTTGTAGTTAATGGGATTTTTTTTTTCTCAGTTAGATGGGGTTCTTTTTTTTCCTTTTTTCTATATATAAGTTTTTTTTTTCATTTTTATAAATTACGATTAGTTTTTTTCTTCAGTTCTATTAATTGTATACATGTTAATTTGTTGAAGTTTTGTATTATTCTATAGTTGTTGACGATTATGTATTAGTAAAAAGATTCTAAAAAAAAATTTCTGGTTTCTTCCCCCGGCAGTGGATAATCAGCTCATTGTTTTTTCTGACAAAAGTGAAAGGTTGTTGATGTGGCACCACTCAACCAGATTTTCAATCGCCCTCCTATATGCCAATTTATCACCACCTTTGACTTGCCCAACAACAGTGGTGACATCAGCAAACTTAAATATGGCATTGGAGTTGTACTTAGCACACAATCATGGGTATGAAGTGAGTAGAGCAGGGAACTAAGCACACAGCCTTGTAGGGCATGGTGACTAGTGTGGAGAAGATTGTGATTCATAACCAGGGTCTGCCAGTAAGGGAATCAAGGATCCAATTGCACAGGGAGGTATCAAGGCCAGGGTCTGATGCTTAGTGACAAGTTGAGAGGAAGATAATGTTGGATGCAAAGCTGTAGTCATTGAAAAGCATCCTGATGTATGCATACTCTTTCTCCAAGTGTTCCAGAGCTGAGTGAAGACCCAATGAAATGGCATTTGTTGTTAACCTGTTGTGATGGTTGGCTAACCGGAGTGGATACAGGTCATTCCTCAGGCAGGAGTGGGAGCACGGAGGAACATCTGGAAATCTCCAGGAAGACCTTCTTCGTTGCTGCTGCTGCGAGGTCCGGGACTCTGCTGCGAAGAACAGGCCCCCAGTCCTCAGGGCTGCGCTGCCGATGGCTGTTGGCAGGGCCATCATAATACGCTCGGCAGAGGATGGTGCTCGGAGAAGCTGTGCCGAAGGGGATGGTCATCGGCTCAGAGGTTCGACAGACTCGGAGTCCACTGCGGTCAGGTCGCTTTTGGTGTGTGCTGCGCCTGCGAGGCTGGTTTCGATGGAGCTTTCATTGTCTGCTGCGTCTGTGAGGCTGAGTCGGGCGGCGCCATGGAAGTCCATAGCGGGGGTACTCCCTTCTGCCGCCGGTGTGGGATGGCGAGTCCGTCGGGACCCTGGGGACTTGTGGAAACTGTGGTGATTTCTTTTGAATTTGTAGTCCTTTAACATCTTTGGACTATTTTTACTGTGTCCATGGTCTGTTTTTTATCAATTATGCTATTGTTTGCACTGTTGTAACTCTGTGGTTTTGTGCAGGTCTTGTAGCTTTAAGTTTTTGGTCTTGTTTGTCTGGTGGACTTGGAGCTCCTTTCCGGGGAACGTACTAAGACGGTAGTGCGATATTAATACGCGGCAGCCTCTCCGGACTCTGGATTGGGGATTGCCAAAAGTTATGTGGATTTTCTGGTGTAGTCTGTTTTGTCATATGCTTTTGTGATATCATTCTGGAGGAACGTTGTCTCATTTTTTAACTGCATTGCATTTGTGGTTTCTAAGTGACAATAAACTGAATCTGAATATGCTTTATGACTTCTCAAAACACTTCATCATAGTAGATGCAAGTGCTACTGGATGATAGATATTGAGGCAGGTTACCACATTCTCCTTGCGCACTGGTATAATTGATGCCAGCAAGTGGGTACCTGATTGCTGAAGCAATAGGTTCAAGATGTTCGTAACCATTCTAGGCAGTTGATTAGCACAGCTTTTCAGTACTTGCCAAGGTAACCTCTCTGGGTCAGATGTGGATTCACCCTCCTGAAGGATGCTCTCATGTTGACTTCAGAGACTGAGATCAAAGGGTCATCAGGGGCTGGAGGGGTTCATGAAATTGCTTCCATCTCCTGTCAGTCAAAACAAGCATAAAAGGCACCGAGCTCATCTAGGAGCTAAATGTCAATGCCATTTATGTTGCTTGGTTTTGCTTTATAGGAGGTGAAGGCATTCAAGCCCGGCCACAGATGTTGATTATCCCTCTGAGATTCAGGCTGAGTTTGGAATTGCCACGTTGCATGTGAGATGACCTTCTGGAGTTCATACCCGGATCTCTTGTACTTTCTTGGATTGCAAGTCTTAAATATCACCAATCTAACCCTCAGCAAATTTCATCATGAGTATACTTCTGGGGAATAGTCTGAATGATCTTGTGGGGGATACACTCATCCACGTGTATCTTTATACAGTCCGTGACAATCATAGTGTTGTAGCGGTGTGCTACACGCAGCGCTAAAATTACGACACGGAGTCGGTAACTGCAGTCGAAGGAAAAACTTTATTCGAAAACTTCAGCCTCAATTTTAAGCCTCCCTCAACCGGCCCCCCATGGCGCAGAGGCTCCAAAGCTCTGTGCTCGCAAACCCCCGTAGGCTATCTAATTGTGAGTCGGTTCAGATGTGCCAGGAAATGGGTCGCCACATAACCCCCCCACAGAACCGGCGATACACCCCCCAATGTCCACAGTCTGGGCCAGAACCTGCTTGGGAGGTCGGCCTCTGCGCCGAGGCGCCGGAAACTCGGCCAGTTGCGCCAGGTCCACATGGGCCGGTTTGAGGCGGTCCACCGTGAAAACCTCCTCTTTCCCCCCAACGTCCAGCACGAACATGGACCCGTTGTTCCGGAGCACCATAAACGGCCCCTCGTATGGCCGCTGCAGCGGCGGCCGATGCCCGCCCCTTCGTACAAACACAAACTTACAGTTCTGTAGGTCTTTGGGTACGCAGGTCGGGTGCCGCCCGTGCTGTGAAGTGGGTATGGGGGCCAGGTTACCGAGCTTCTCGCGTAGTCTGCCCAGGACTGCTGCAGGTTCTTCCTCTTGCCCCCTTGGGGCTGGTAGGAACTCCCCGGGGACGACCAGGGGCGCGCCGTATACCAACTCGGCCAACGAGGCGTGCAGGTCGTCCTTGGGCGCTGTGCAGATGCCAAGTAAGACCCAGGAAAGCTCGTCCGCCCAGTTGGCTCCTCGCAGGCGGGCCATGAGGGCCGACTTCAGGTGACGGTGGCCGGTACACCAAAGCGAGACACCCAGGTGGCGATCAGTGCTCGGGCGCAAGATTCAGAGGTGGTGTCTGTGAGCGGGACCGCCTCTGGCCATCTTGTGAACCGGTCCACGATAGTCAGGAGGTGCCGCACTCCACGCGACACTGGCAGGGGGCCCACGATATCCACATGAATGTGGTCGAAACGCCGGTGGGCAGGATGGAACTGCTGCGGTGGGGCTTTGGTGTGCCGCTGCACCTTGGCCGTCTGGCAGTGCATGCACATTTTGGCCCATTCACTGACCTGTTTGCGGAGTCCGTGCCAAACGAACCTGCTGGAAACCATCCGGACAGTTGTCCGGATGGAGGGATGCGCCAAGTTATGAATGGAGTCGAAAACGCGGCGCCGCCATGCTGTCGGGACGACTGGACGGGGCTGGCTGGTGGCGACGTCACAGAGTAGGGTCCTCTCACCTGGGCCCACGGGGAGGTCCTGGAGCTGCAAACCGGAGACTGCGGTTCTGTAACTCGGAATCTCCTCATCCGGCTGCTGCGCCTCTGCCAGTGCCTCAAAGTCTACCCCTTGGGAAAGGGCATGAACGGTAGGGCGAGAGAGCGCATCCGCCACGACATTGTCCTTACCCGAGACGTGCTGGACATCCGTCGTGTATTCAGAGATGTAGGACAGGTGGCGTTGCTGGCGGGACGTCCAGGGGTCGGACGCTTTCGTAAACGCAAAGGTAAGCGGTTTGTGGTCCGTGAACGTGGTGAAGGGCCGACCTTCTAGGAAGTACCTGAAATGCCGGATTGCCAGGTAGAGCGCCAACAGTTCTCGGTCGAAAGCACTGCACTTAAGCTCGGGTGGTCGCAGGTGTTTGCTGAAAAATGCCAGGGGTTGCCAGCGACCTGCGATGAGTTGCTCCAGCAGCCCACTGACTGCCGTGTTTGATGCGTCCACTGTGAGGGTGGTAGGGGCGTCCATTCTGGGATGTACTAGCATTGCGGCGTCCGCCAAAGCTTCCTTCGTTTGAACGAAAGCGGCGGCGGACTCCTCGTCCCAGGTAATGTCCTTGCTCGGACCCGACATCAGGGCGAACAGGGGGCGCATGATCCGGGCAGCTGAAGGGAGGAAGCGGTGGTAGAAATTGACCAGACCTACGAATTCCTGAAGGCCTTTGATCGTGGTGGGTCGGGGAAAGAGGCGGACCGCATCTACCTTAGCGGGCAGAGGGGTTGCCCCGTCTTTAGTAATCCTGTGGCCCAGGAAGTCAATGGTATCGAGTCCGAACTGGCATTTGGCGGGGTTGATTGTAAGACCGTACTCACTCAGTCGGGCGCAGAGTTGACGGAGGTGGGACAGATGCTCCTGACGACTGCTGCTGGCTATGAGGATGTCGTCCAAATAGATGAACGCCAAGTCCAGGTCCCGTCCCACCGCGTCCATTAACCGCTGGAACGTCTGTGCGGTATTCTTCAGGCCGAACGGCATGCGGAGGAACTCGAAAAGGCCGAAAGGAGTGATGAGAGCCGTTTTGGGGACGTCGTCAGGATGCATCGGGATTTGATGGTACCCTCGGATGAGGTCTACCTTGGAGAAGATCCGTGCGCCGTGCAGGTTTGCCTCAAAGTCCTGAATGTGCGGCACAGGGTAGCGGTCCGGTGTGGTAGCCTCGTTCAGCCTGCGGTAGTCGCCGCACGGTCTCCAGCCCCCCGTCGCTTTGGGCACCATGTGCAGGGGGGAGGCCCATGGGCTGTCGGACCGCCGGATGATCCCCAATTCCTCCATCCTCTGGAACTCCTCCTTCACCAGTCGGAGCTTGTCCGGGGGAAGCCACTGAGCGCGGGCGTGGAGGGGTGGTCCCTGGGTCAGGATGTGGTGCTGTACGCCGTGCCTGGGCATGGCCGCTGTGAACTGCGGTGCCAGAACCGATGGGAACTCCGCCAGGACCCTGGTGAAGTCGTTGTCGGACAGCGTGATAGAGCCGAGGTGAGGGGCTGGCAACTGGGCTGCACCCAGGGAGAACGTCTGAAAGGTCTCGGCGTGTACCAGTCTCTTCCTGGGCAGGTCGACCAGTAGGCTGTGAGCCCGCAAAAAATCCGCACCCAGAAGCGGTTGGGCTACGGCGGCCAGTGTGAATTCCCACGTGAACTGGCTGGAGCCGAACTGTAGCTGCACCTGACGGGTGCCATAGGTCCTTACTGTGCTGCCATTCACGGCCCTCAGGGGGGGACCCGGTGCCCTGCTGCGGGTGTCGTAACTCGTCGGAGGTAAAACGCTGATCTCAGCCCCAGTATCGACCAAAAACCGGCGTCCCGACCTTCTATCCCACACATACAGGAGGCTATCCCGATGGCCAGCCGCCGTAGCCATCAGCGGCGGCTGGCCCTGGCGTTTCCCGGGAACTTGCAGGGCGGGCGACAACGGCGGGCTTCTGCGCCCCACCGCTGGTGGTAGAAGCACCAGTGTTCCTTGGGCCGGGGGTTGGCGGGCTCTGCGGCCGGGCCTGGACTGGTTTGCTGCCGGGAGCGTGGCTGGGAGATCTGTGCGATGGACGCCCCGCTCACCTTTTTGGCATTCCACAGCAAGTCCGCCCGGGCTGCCACCTTCCGGGGGTCACTGAAATCCGCGTCGGACAGCAGCAGGCGTATGTCCTCGGACAGCTGCTCCAGGAATGCCTGCTCAAACATGAGGCATGTGTGTCCGTCGGCCAGAGACAACATCTCATTCATTAAAGCCGATGGAGGTCTGTCGCCCAAGCCATCCAGGTGCAGTAAACGGGCAGCCCGCTCGCGCCGTGAGAGTCCGAAAGTCCTGAGGAGCAGGGCTTTGAATTCCGTGTACTTGCCGTCTGCCGGGGGCGACTGTACGAACTCCGCGACCTGGGCCGCTGTGTCCTGGTCGAGGGAGCTCACCACGTAGTAGTAGCGGGTGTCTTCTGAGGTGATCTGGCAAACGTGGAATTGGGCTTCGGCTTGCTGGAACCATAGGTCTGGGCGCTGTGTCCAGAAACCCGGCAGTTTCAACGAAACCGCATGAACAGAGGCGGCGTCGGTCATTTCTGGTCCAAAAATCGTTTGGACCGTCGGGGTCACCAATTGTAGCGGTGTGCTACACGCAGCGCTAAAATTACGACACGGAGTCGGTAACTGCAGTCGAAGGAAAAACTTTATTCGAAAACTTCAGCCTCACTTTTAAGCCTCCCTCAACCGGCCCCCCATGGCGCAGAGGCTCCAAAGCTCTGTGCTCGCAAACCCCAGTAGGCTATCTAATTGTGAGTCGGTTCGGATGCGCCAGGAAATGGGTCGCCACAGTGTATTCATTCAGGCCTTCTGACGAATGCTTGAACATGGCCCAGTCCATCAACCTGAAACAGTCCCATAACTGCTCCTTTGCTTCCCGTGACCACTTCTTTGCTGTCCTTACCTCTGGTACCTTGTTCTTTAGTCTCTGCTTATATATAGGTCAAAGGTCAGATGGTCAGATTTCCCAAAATGCAGTCAAAGGATGGAACAGTATGCATTCTTGATAGTATAGTAGCAGTGGTCAAGTATGTTGGGTTGTCTAGTACTGCAGGTGATGTGTTGGTAACTATGAAAATGGACCAGGGAGAGCCAGTGGATGTAGTGTACCTGGACTTCCAGAAAGCTTTTGATAAAGTCCCACATAGGAGATTAGTGGGCAAAATTAGGGCACATGGTATTGGGGGCAGAGTACTGACATGGATTGAAAATTGACTGGCTGATAGGAAACAAAGAGCAGTGATTAACGGGTCCCTTTCAGAATGGCAGGCTGTGACCAGTGGGGTACCGCAAGGTTCGGTGCTGGGACCGCAGCTGTTTACAATATACATTAATGATTTAGATGAAGGGATTAAAAGTAACATTAGGAAAGCTGGGTGGCAGTGTGAAATGTCAGGAGGATGTTATGAGAATGCAGGGTGACTTGGACAGGTTGGGTGAGTGGGCAAATGTATGGCAGATGCAGTTTAATGTGGATAAATGTGAGGTTATCCACTTTGGTGGCAAGAACAGGAAGGCAGATTACTATCTAAATGGAGTCAAGTTAGGAAAAGAGGAAGTACAACGAGATCTAGGTGTTCTTGTACATCAGTCAATGAAAGCAAGCATGCAGGTACAGCAGGCAGTGAAGAAAACTAATGGCATGATGGCTTTTATAACAAGAGGAATTGAGTATAGAGGTAAAGAGGTCCTTCTGCAGCTGTACAGGGCCCTGGTGAGACCCCACCTGGAGTATTGTGTGCAGTTTTGGTCTCCGAATTTGAGAAAGGACATTCTTGCTATTGAGGGAGTGCAGCGTAGGTTCACAAGGTTAATTCCTGGAATGGCGGGACTGTCATATGTTGCAAGATTGGAGCGACTGGGCTTGTATACACTGGAATTTAGAAGGATGAGAGGGGATCTGATTGAAACATATAAGATTATTAAGGGATTGGACACACTGGAGGCAGGAAGCATGTTCCCACTGATGTCCAGAACTAGAGGCCAGTTTAAGAATAAGGGGTAGGCCATTTAGAACAGAGATGCAGAAAAACTTTTTCACCCAGAGAGTGGTGGATATGTGGAATGCTCTGCCCCAGAAGGCAGTGGAGGCCAAGTCTCTGGATGCATTCAAGAGAGAGCTTTTATATATAGCGGGGTCGAGGGATATGGGGAGAGGGCAGGAACGGGGTACTGATTGTGTATGATCAGCCATGATCACAGTGAATGGTGGTGCTGGCTAGAAGGGCCGAATGGCCTACTCCTGCACCGACTGTCTATTGTAGTTGAGCAGAGTTCTTAAGCTAACCTGACTGAATTTTCTGGCAAGGATGTGAACGGCATCAGGATAGATGGGTTGTTTCTTGTTGTTAATCATGGCACTCAATACATCAAGTGCTATCTTCACATGTCTTTGGTAGTATGCAAAGTACAGTCTTAAGGTTCCTTAAGGTTGTAATAGCCAGGGGTGGTAATGGGTACTGTTGCGTCAGTGCACAACTACATGTGTATGTTAAATGAAAGCACACATGCAGGAGATGGCTTTAATTGGTTTATTAACATTGCAACAAGAGAGACAGAACAATGCACATGTGCAGACAATGGATCAATACATAGTGCTAAGGGGCAGGAGGGCTCATTGCTCTAAAGAAATAGATCCATACATTACACTTCTTCCCTCTTTAGATTAATGTACCATAAAACTGTATATGTAAAAAACATTCAATTTCCCTTTCATAAACCCATATTCCTAATAAACATGCTTTCACAATAACAGTCCATAACTAACTTTACAGTTCTAAAGGTTCAGTCTTTCGGGTGGCACTCTGCTTCTTTCAGGATAGCACCTCAGGAGCTGTGGAGTGGCATCAGTTTGGTAGGTGTCCTGTCCAAGACAACATTCTTGGTTTCTGGTGTCATGATGGCTGCAATATGTTCGTCTTGGATGCAATCAACTCAGGTGTGTTCTTCAGTTGAGCATCCAGTATCTGGTCCACATGGTGTCGACACCATGTCTGATCTCCGACATTCACTGTGTATATCAGCTGTTCAGTTCTTGTAGCTACCCTACCAGGTGCCCCCTTGTCTGCTCAGTAATAACGTGCTTGGACTTCCTGTCCAATCTTGAAGGTCCTTGCTGCTTTGCTTGGCAACTGGCTGAACTACTTATTCTGCATTTCCCTCTGTCGGTCTGCTTTCAGGAGGTCTATGCCAGATTGCAGATTCCTGGTCATGAACAGCATTGCAAGTGCATGATTTGTCATCAGAGTTCCAATACACAAAAAGGAAGTTGTCCACCTTGTGCTGTTGAGAAATGTCCTCCTTGTCCATCACTTTAATGGACTTTGTAAAGGTTTGGATAAACATTTCAGCTAACCCATTCATTGCTGGGCGATGAGGAGCCGACTTGAAATGCCTGATGCCTTTTTTTCTTCATGAACAGTTGGAATTCTTCTGACATGTATTGTGGTCCATTGTCACTCCCAATTTGTTCTGGTAAGACATTTCTGGCAAAGGTAGTCCTCAGAGTGGAGTCAGTTTTTGCTAAGGTGGTTGACTTCATTGGCATAACCTCCAGCCATTTTGAAACAGCAATCAGAAACATGAATCAGAGTCCATGAATGGCCAGCAAAGTCAATATACACTCTTTGGCACAATGACAGCAGTCACTCCCTTGGGTGTAAAAGTGCCTGTGGAGATGCATTTTGAACTTTCTGGCATCCCGAACTGCTTTTGGCCATGACTTCAATCTGTTTGTCTATTCCTAAGCATCACACCTAGATCCGGGCAAGATTCTTCATCTTGACTGTACCCAGGTTTCCTTCATGCAGATTTTCTAACACTCTAGGGCACAGTTTGGAGGGAACCACAACATGGTATCCACACATTAGTGTTCTTTGACATAGTGACAGTTGGTTTCACCTTGCTCAGAGATCTGGAAACAGGGTTACTACGAGCTGGCCAACCTTGCATGGTGATTTCATGGTGATTTGACAATTTCAGGTCACTCCTCGCTTCCCTTTGTACTTTGGAATTTGTTACCGGCAACTTGACAACCAATGCAGCGTGGAACACTACTGCTGGGTCACAGTATGAAGACTTTTCTTCTTCAGTTGCCAATTATGTGTAAAGGGGTTTTCTTCTTTTTTCTTTGTTACTGTGTATGTAATCAAAATGGCTTCTTTGTTTTGTTAACTGGCAGGAATGCTTCTTTGTTGCGAGAGAGTGCTGGGAGAATTGTATTCCTTTGTAAACCAAATGGGGATTAATGTTCTTTCTTCTGAGTCTGTAAGCTTTTGTTGACGGGCTTTTGGGCAGATCGACGTGAGGGGGTTGAGAGAGAGAACGCAATGCTGTAAGCTGGGTGAGGAACGGACCCCAAGCGGGGGTCCGAGGCCAGGAGGTACTCCGAGGAGGGGGGATGAAGCTAGATGTGCTTGGTTGACCACTCGGAGGGTCCTGAGCTGCGAGTCGAGGAGTTCAGAGGGGATCGAATGGTGGCCAGAAGACTTCAGTAATTGAGCTCCAACTCAATTGTGCACGAAGTGGTTTGGACTTTGATAAGTTTGGCGCCTTTTCTTTATTTTTTCTCTTCATATATACTGTATCGTTATTAATCACTTAGTTATAGTAACCTTTATAAATTGTACTCATTTAATCGCTTATGGTGTACTGTCTGTTTTTGGGCGAGGCGGGGACATCACACAGCATCCACACCAGCTGATTACCCAGTTTGGCGGGGCCGAAGGCTGCTCCCCCTAGACGAGAACGAGCTGAGTGAGCATGAGGTGACCCAGGGAGTTACATATGGAAGACGTGACAACCCATCAGCATTGCTGTGTTGTTTGGTACTCTTGAACTCTATAAGAGTGGGCTCCCAGGATAGTGCCCAACATTGTAACCAGGTAGCAATCATCACTGGAGTTCCCTTCCTGGGATTGAAAATGGACACAAGGGGCTGGTGATCTGTCACTAAGGTAAACTTTTATCTGTAGGGTAGTGGTGAAACTTCTTTATTCCCCATACTAGACTAAGGGCCTCTTGGTTAATCTGTGCACAGTTGCATTCCGTGCTCATCAGTGATTTTGAGGCAGATGCAATCGGGCATTCAGATCCATCTTTCATAATGTGTGACAAAGTGGCTCCAATGCCATAAGGGGATGCACTGCAACCAGTTTGTTGGGTAGGGATGGGTCATAATGGGTGAGCAGTTCATCGAATGTTATTAGTCTCTTTGTTTCCTTGAATGCTTTTTCACATCTTTCTGACCACTCCTACTTTGCTCCAGTCTGTAACAGTATGTTCAATGGGTGCAGCACTGTAGCAATGTTTGGGAGAAACCAGTGATAGTAGTTTATAAGACCCACGTATGACCTGAGTTGTGACACATTTTCCGGTTTGGGTGCCTGTAGCTCTGCTTCAATCTTCTCTTGTGCCTTATGTAAGCCATGCCTGTCAATAACGTGTCCACAATATGAGATCTCATTCTTGGAAAACTCACATTTCTCTCTCTCTGCGCACTGACTATGCTCACTCAGTCTAGTAAGCACTTCACCGAGGTTCTGGAGGAGCTTTCATCACTTTTGCCAGTCACAATGATGTCATCAAGGTAACATTGTGTTCCTGAGGTATTTTGGGACATCTGGTCCATTGCTCTTTGCCAAATTGCTGGAGCTGATACAATGAAAGATAGTACAATTATACTGGAACAGTCCCTTGTGAGTGTTGACTGTGAGGAACTTCCTGCTTGACTCCTCAAACTCCATTTCCTGAAAAGCTTGTAACAAGTTAATCTTTGAACATCTCTCTCCACCTGCCAAAGATGGGAAAATACCTTTTATTCATGACAGATGTTACTGCACAGTACGCAGCACCAGGTTGATGCTCACTTTGAAATCACCACATATGCAAAGGCTCCGGCCTTCCCTTTCTTGATCATCAGGACAATGGGCATGGCCCAATCGCTTTATTCAACCCTGAGAAAATTCCAGATGCCTCCAAGCTCTGCAGTTCAGCATCCACTTAAGGACGCAGTGGGTAAGGCACTGGACATGCTTTATGGAATTTTGGTGTTGCCGGTTCATCCAGTTCAATTCTGGCCTTCATGCCTTTTGCGTTTACCAATCCACTTCTCATTAGCATTAAGCAGCTGTGCCAGTCTCTGGTTGCCCCATTTGGGCTGCTGTTGCCTGTTGATGTCACACTGAGAGCTTTAATTGAGTGCCAATCTAGTTAGATTTTTCTCAACCATTCACATCCAAAAAGTGCTGGCCCTCCACTTTTCAATACATGAAGCTTTAACTGTTGTGTTCGGCCTCCACAGGTCACATTTACTTTCAATTTGCCTTTGGCAGACACTTCTTCACCTGTCTACGTCATTAGCATCACTGAGGTCTTCTTTAATGGTATCTTAGAAAACAGTCTGTTATAATCAGCACCTGGAACTATGGACAAAGCTGACCCTCTACCCTCTCCATTTTCAGTTTTACACCAGACACATCTATTGTGATCCAGATGATTTTGCGATCTTTCCTTATACTGTTCAGTTCTATGCATGGCCGTTCACCTTTGTCAGACTCAATGTTGTCGGATTCTGTTGTACATTTGGTAACTTCATGCACTTGCTTAGTTTTGTGTTGGAGAACTTTCACTCAGTTGTGTTTTTTGTCTGCCTTGCACACTCTCTCTGTGACACTTTCTGCAGACTTTCTCTTTGAACCAGTCATTTGCATCATTTGCCACATCAATAAAATTTTTGGCTTTTTGCACCATCCAGGGGCATTTCATGCATTTCACATTCTAGCCTCCTTCTCTGTAGTTCTACTACATCTTCTGCTGCAGTCTCTAACAATATTACAATGGTTAATGCCCATTCTAAGGTTAGGTCTCTTTCAGATAGTAGCCACTTTTGAGTGCTTTGACTATGCATGCCATATACAAGCCTGTCCTTTAATGCATCAGTAAGTCCATCTCTATGCTCATGGTACCGGGAAAGCTTACGCAGTTCTGCAATCTATTCAGAAAGGCTTTCATCTTTTGACTGGTCCTTTTGTAAAATTTAAACCTCTGAGCTATTACCAGTGGTTTAGGGCTCAAGAGATTTTGTAAAATTGTAACAGTTTCATCAAATGTCCTGCTTGCTGGCTTTGCAGCAGTTACTAAGTCGCATAACAGGCTGTATGTTCTTGAGCTAAGACCTGTGGGGGCTTTCTTTTGCTCCTGCAGATAGTTTGCATTATAATACAGTTCAACCTTCTCAATATACGACTCCCAGCATGATGAAATTCGTCAACTTTCCCGACTGAAGCCATCGCTCCGTTATTTTCACTTTAAATTCAGCGCATTTTTCACTATTACTCACACATCGTTCCACTTTCTCTTGCACTTTAACCCTCACTGTTTTGTCCCGTAACTTTCAGAGCAGTTCGTGATATTCTCTGACATTCAGGTTCATACTTGTCACCAATTTGTTGTGTCTGTACACAACTACATATATATTAAATATAAGCACACATACGGGGTTGGCTTTAACTGGTGTATCCACACTGCAGCAAGCATGAGAGGGACAGCAATGCACCTGTATAGACAACAGCATTGCAGAGTTGACAGATCAATACGTATTGCTAAGGGGTGGGGTTTCATTGCTCTAAAAGAAATAGATACAGTACAAATAGTACAGAAAGAAATAGTACAGGGACAAGTTCCCACTACCTATTAAATGCTCCCAATGAGGTGTGCCACAAATAGCCTCTAACAACCAAGTTCAGCTCCTGGCCTTCATGTATGGCTTAGCTACTAAGCCCTGCGGAACAGTTTCTACTGACAGGAGAAGGGACAAAGGCAGATTACTAGAGCCTTAAACAAGGTAGATGGGGCTCGTCAGCTGTGGTTGGCGGCTCATCGAGCAGAAGGAAAACTTTGGTCTCAAACTTCTGCTGCTTAGTGGCTATACCTACTCATGGGGAATGCTTTCGGAGTAAACCCAGAGGGAAAAATCTAGTGCTGGAGTCTCTAAGGCAGTTCTATCTTGAGTTCAACGCCTACTGGCAACTCCAGTGATACGGCTGGTACGAAACTCTATCAGCCTCTGCCGTTCCCTTGGGTTCATGAGAGCATGGAGAGGGGGGAAAGCTTGCTGCATGGGCAACAGCTTGCTCTCCATATCGTATTGCCCAGCTTGCATATCTAGATAGTTAGGACACAACATCCATGGTTGACCCTGATCGACGGACCAGCTCACTTAAACTACAGTCAGGCGTAGCTCACCATCATCTTCTTAAGGTTGAGTAGGGATAGGCAGAAGATTCCTGTCTTGCCATGAATGACTAATAAAACAAAATACAGAGCCCTCACAAATAGCTGGAAGAAGCATATAAACTTACATGAAGAAATGCTACTTGGGTTTGGTATTCAAGAGATGCTAGCAACTCTAGAATTTTGCCAAGGTAGAAGTCAACATGTAAAGACTGCAAGCATGAAAGGACCAAAATGAAATGAAAAGGGAAATCGCAAATTAAAAGCAGAGTTTTCTTCTTACACAAAGCAAGATATTCAAACATTGTAGCAGCGTGCTACATGCAGCGCTAAAATTACGACACGGAGTCAGCAACTGCAGTCGAAGGAAAAAACTTTATTCGAAAACCTCAGCCTCACTTTTAAGCCTCCCTCAACCTGCCCCCCGTGGCGCAGAGGCTCCAAAGCTCTGTGCTCGCAAACCCCCGTAGGCTATCTCCCTTAGCCGGAAAGCTGGCTAATTGTGAGCCGGTTCGGATGTGCCAGGAAATGGGTCGCCACATAACCCCCCCCCCCAGAACCGGCGATACACCCCCCAATGTCCACAGTCTGGGCCGGAACCTGCTTGGGAGGCCGGCCTCTGTGCCTCTGTGCCGGAAACTCGACTGGTTGCGCCAGGTCCACATGGACCGGTTTGAGTCGGTCCACCGTGAAAACCTCCTCTTTTCCCCCAACGTCCAGCACGAACGTGGACCCATTGTTCCAGAACACCATAAACGGCCCCTCGTATGGCCGCTGCAGCGGTGGCCGATGCCCGCCCCTTCGTATAAACACAAACTTACAGTTCTGCAGGTCTTTGGGTACGCAGGTCGGGTTCCGCCCGTGCTGTGAAGTGGGTATGGGGACCAGGTTACTGAGCTTCTCACGTAGTCTGCCCAGGACTGCTGCGGGATCTTCCTCTTGCCCCCGTGGGGCTGGTAGGAACTCCCCGGGGACGACCAGGGGCGCGCCGTATACCAACTCGGCCGACGAGGCGTGCAGGTCGTCTTTGGGTGCTGTGCGGATGCCGAGTAGGACCCAGGGAAGCTCATCCGCCCAGTGAGCTCCTCGCAGGCGGGCCTTCAGGTGACGGTGGAAGCGCTCCACTAGCCCGTTCGACTGTGGGTGGTAGGCAGTTGTGTGGTGCAGCTGAGTCCCCAAAAGGCTGGCCATAGCTGACCACAGGCTGGAGGTGAACTGGGCGCCTCTGTTGGAGGTAACGTGGGCCGGTACACCAAAGCGAGACACCCAGGTGGCGATCAGTGCTCGGGCGCAAGATTCAGAGGTGGTGTCTGTGAGCGGGACCGCCTCTGGCCATCTTGTGAACCGGTCCACGATAGTCAGGAGGTGCCACACTCCACGCGACACTGGCAGGGGGCCCACGATATCCACATGAATGTGGTCGAAACGCCGGTGGGCGGGATGGAACTGCTGCGGTGGGGCTTTGGTGTGCCGCTGCACCTTGGCTGCCTGGCAGTGCATGCACGTTTTGGCCCATTCACTGACCTGTTTGTGGAGTCCGTGCCAAACGAACCTGCTGGAAACCATCCGGACAGTCGTCCGGATGGAGGGATGTGCCAAGTTATGAATGGAGTCGAAAACACGGCGCCGCCAGGCTGTCGGGACGATGGGACGGGGCTGGCCGCTGGCGACGTCACAGAGTAGGGTCCTCTCACCCGGGCCTACGGGGAGGTTCTGGATCTGCAAACCGGAGACTGCGGTTCTGTAACTCGGAATCTCCTCATCTGCCTGCTGTGCCTCTGCCAGTGCCTCAAAGTCTACCCCTTGGGAAAGGGCATGAACGGTAGGGCGAGAGAGCGCATCCGCCACGACATTGTCCTTACCCGAGACGTGCCGGACATCCGTCGTGTATTCAGAGATGTAGGACAGGTGGCGTTGCTGGCGGGACGACCAGGGGTCGGACGCTTTCGTAAACGCAAAGGTAAGTGGTTTGTGGTCTGTGAACGCGGTGAAGGGCCGACCTTCTAGGAAGTACCTGAAATGCCGGATTGCCAGGTAGAGCGCCAACAGTTCCCGGTCGAAAGCACTGTACTTGAGCTCGGGTGGCCGCAGGTGTTTGCTGAAAAACTCCAGGGGTTGCCAGCGACCTGCGATGAGTTGCTCCAGCACCCCACCGACTGCCATGTTAGATGCATCCACTGTGAGGGCAGTAGGGGCGTCCATTCTGGGATGTACTAGCATTGCGGCGTTCGCCAAAGCTTCCTTCGTTTGAACGAAAGCGGCGGCGGACTCCTCGTCCCAGGTAATGTCCTTGCTCGGACCCGACATCAGGGCCAACAGAGGGCGCATGATCCGGGCAGCTGAAGGGAGGAAGCGGTGGTAGAAATTGACCATACCTACGAATTCCTGAAGGCCTTTGATCGTGGTGGGTTGGGGGAAGTGGCGGACCGCATCTACCTTAGCGGGCAGAGGGGTTGCCCCGTCTTTAGTAATCCTGTGGCCCAGGAAGTCAATGGTATCGAGTCCGAACTGGCATTTGGCGGGGTTGATTGTAAGACCGTACTCACTCAGTCGGGCGCAGAGTTGACGGAGGTGGGACAGATGCTCCTGACGACTGCTGCTGGCTATGAGGATGTCGTCCAAATAGATGAACGCGAAGTCCAGGTTCCGTCCCACCGCGTCCATTAACCGCTGGAACGTCTGTGCGGCATTCTTCAGGCCGAACGGCATGCGGAGGAACTCGAAAAGGCCAAACGGGGTGATGAGAGCTGTTTTGGGGACGTCGTCAGGATGCATTGGGATTTGATGGTACCCTCGGACGAGGTCCACCTTGGAGAAGATCCGTGCGCCGTGCAGGTTTGCTGCAAAGTCCTGAATGTGCAGCACAGGGTAGCGGTCCGGTGTGGTAGCCTCGTTCAGCCTGCGGTAGTCGCCGCACGGTCTCCAGCCTCCCGTCACTTTGGGCACCATGTGCAGGGGGGAGGCCCATGGGCTGTCGGACCGCCGGATGATCCCCAATTCCTCCATCCTCTGGAACTCCTCCTTCGCCAGTCGGAGCTTGTCCAGGGGAAGCCGCCGAGCGCGGGCGTGGAGGGGTGGTCCCTGGGTCGGGATGTGGTGCTGTACGCCGTGTCGGGGCATGGCCGCTGTGAACTGCGGTGCCAGAACCGATGGGAAATCCGCCAGGACCCTGGTGAAGTCGTTGTCGGACAGCGTGATAGAGCCGAGGTGAGGGGCTGGCAACTGGGCTGCACCCAGGGAGAACGTCTGAAAGGTCTCGGCGCGTACCAGTCTCTTCCTGGGCAGGTCGACCAGTAGGCTGTGAGCCCGCAAAAAATCCGCACCCAGAAGCAGTTGGGCTACGGCGACCAGTGTGAAGTCCCACGTGAACTGGCCGGAGCCGAACTGTAGCTGCACCTGACGGGTGCCATAGGTCCTTACTGTGCTGCCGTTCACGGCCCTCAAGGGGGCCCCAGTGCCCTGCTGCGGGTGTCGTAACTCGTCGGAGGTAAGGCGCTGATCTCGGCACCAGTGTTGACCAAAAACCGGTGTCCCGACCTTCTGTCCCACACGTACAGGAGGCTATCCCGATGGCCAGCCGCCATAGCCATCAGCGGCGGCTGGCCCTGGCGTTTCCCGGGAACTTGCAGGGCGGGCGACAATGGTGGGCTTCTGCGCCCCACCGCTGGTGGTCGAAGCACCAGTGTTCATTGGGCCGGGGGTTAGCGGGCTCTGCAGGCCGGGCCTGGACTGGTTTGCTGCTGGAAGCGTGGCTGGGAGATCTGTGCGATAGACGCCCCGCTCACCTTTTTGGCGTTCCACAGCAAGTCCACCCGGGCTGCCACCTTCCGGGGGTCACTGAAATCCACGTCGGACAGCAGCAGGCGTATGTCCTCCGGCAGCTGCTCCAGGAATGCCTGCTCAAACATGAGGCATGTGTGTCCGTCGGCCAGAGACAACATCTCATTCATTAAAGCCGATGGAGGTCTGTCGCCCAAGCCATCCAGGTGCAGTAAACGGGCAGCCCGCTCGCGCCGTGAGAGTCCGAAAGTCCTGAGGAGCAGGGCTTTGAATTCCGTGTACTTGCCGTCTGCCGGGGGCGACTGTACGAACTCCAGGACCTGGGCCGCTGTGTCCTGGTCGAGGGAACTCACCACGTAGTAGTAGCGGGTGTCTTCTGAGGTGATCTGGCGAACGTGGAATTGGGCTTCGGCTTGCTGGAACCATAGGTTCGGTCGCTGTGTCCAGAAACCCGGCAGTTTCAACGAAACCGCATGAACAGAGGCGGCGTCGGTCATTTCTGGTCCAAAAATCGTTTGGACCGTCGGGGTCACCAATTGTAGCGGTGTGCTACATGCAGCGCTAAAATTACAACACGGAGTCGGTAACTGCAGTCGAAGGGAAAAACTTTATTCGAAAACCTCAGCCTCACTTTTAAGCCTCCCTCAACCTGCCCCCCCGTGGCACAGAGGCTCCAAAGCTCTGTGCTTGTAAACCCCCGTAGGCTATCTCCCTTAGCCGGAAAGCTGGCTAATTGTGAGCTGGTTCGGATGTGCCAGGAAATGGGTCGCCACAACATAATTAAAAGCAACCGATATACTGTATACTCTAACATAAACCTTAACTAAACCTCAGGCAGTTAATTAATGAAATATCAAGGAATACATACTAATGAACCTGTTATGGATTCACACACAGCACAGTCAGATACAGAGTCAGACAGTATATAAGCATTCCACACTCTTGCAAAACTTCAGTTTTTGGAGAGTAATTTTTGAAGTAAAATATTTATGTCATTGTTGTGTATCTTGAAGCAGAAATCTTAGACAAGTCTTAAGACATACAATCAGCATACAAGCTAATTTCATGTACTTGAATTTATTGCATTCTTTATACTTGTATTATATTTTTATATGCAACATCTGATTCAGAAAAACCATCATTCCATTTTCATTTACACTTCTAAACGGACAAATGCCAAAAAAAAATCTTGAATCTTTACCTGTGATCATTTTAATGATCTTACCAATAACCCTGAAGATAGGAACATCTGATCTGTTTTGCCAAAACACTGAAAGCAGACAGCACCAAGACATGGAATACCAGGTAACATTAGTGGTCCTTGTAATGCTACACCACTCACCTTTTGATCCTCTGAGAGTTCAGAAGAACTGGCCGTTGACTGCACTTCCTTCTGCAAATGCCTGGCTAATCTGTGTGAACATGATTTTTATAAAATGGTTATCTCTCAAAAATTTGGTGTGACAAACCATGAACAGAACAATTCTCATAACAGGAAAAATACGTGTATATGGCATACTGAACATTAAACTTGATAATTATTCCCATCAGCTCAGAAATGTTCGCAGAAGCTTGGATGGCATTCTCCACTCAAACCGAGCATTGTGTCTCAGTGAGAAGTACAGAAAGTATCATACTCCACAACAAATCTCAGGTTGTTTAGCTAAAAGAGTATCCCACCGAGGGTAGAATGCAGCTGATACTATAATACAATACAGCTGAAAGATTATGCATAAAGCGTGCTTGCTCAAGTATTTCACTCTCATTCCAATGTCTGAAAGATGCATACTCCTTGGAGTTGGCAGTTTTAATTAACAAATAGCATGTCTTCTGAACAAGAAGATAAAGAGAAAATGGCAGCTGGCCACATTATCCCCTTGAGCCTCCTCCATCATTCATTCAACCTAATCTTGGCGTCAGCTCCACTTTCCTGCCCACTCCCTTCACCTTCAGCCACTGGGACTGAGTATTGGCTTTCTGCATTTTGGATATGGACCTTGAAAATAAGACTTGGACAGTCTTTTAGTTTTTTATATTCTGTGTTTTTCACCCAACCTTTCTCTTTTTCTGTGTGCAGGTGAGAGGAATTTGCAGATTGATGTGCTTATTCTGTTTTTGTCCGATACTGTGCAGGAAGGAGAGAATAGGGAGTTGATGATCATGCTGGCTTTCTTTGCTTTTTTTTTCCCCGATTTTGTATTTGGAGAAGAAGAAATTCAGAGTTATACACTTCAATAATAAAATGAATCTTTGAATATATTGATTGATACAACTTCCACAACTCTTATCAGAGAGAAATTCATCCTTACCTTCCCCTTAAACAAGTGATCCTCAATCATGAGACTATCTCCCCTGATTTTAAAAGTCCCTGAGAGGCTACATGTCCACTTTGTCAAGTCCCCTATGTAAGTAAGATCATTACTCTTTCTTCTGTAATCCAGTAAGTATGGGCCTAACCTACTCAACCCTTCTTTGTACATTTACCCCTCCATCCCAGGAACAGACCTCGTGACCTGCTGAGATCTGCTTTTTGTTCCAGATTCCAAAAGGTATAGTCTCTTTTGTCTTCAATGAACCTAGTGATCCTTCTCCAACCATCTTCAAAGTATGAACATCTCCCCTTAAACAAAAAACAAAACTGATCACCATAGTTCTTGTATGGTATCAGTAAGACCTTGTAGTTCTAGCAAGAGCTCTCCACTTTTATACTCCATTCTACTTGCCTACATTATTGCCTGTCCATGCTTTGTGTATATAAACACTGAATGCTCCTTGACTGAGTATTCTGCAGTCCCTCTAAATTTAAAAGACCATCTGCTTTTCTATTCATACTTCCTAAGTGTATAATTTCACATTTCCCTAGGTTGTTCTCCACGTACCAATGTTTTCTATCCCTCCGCTAATTTAACTTCTATGCCTCTCTCTCTCTCTCCTCATTATCCATTTTCCCACCAACTTTAGGTGCAAAACCCTTGTACCCTTCATTCAAGTCTTTAACATAGATTGAAGATAGTTAAGAACTCCCCTCAATAGATCAACAACCCAAAAGCTAAAGATAATAAAGCTTTATTTTTTAGAGTTTAGAAGACTGATCCTATTGCAACATATAAAATCCTTAAGAGGCCTGACAGGGTCAAATTAGAGTGCATACTTACAAGATTAGAGGTAATTTATTTAAAACGGGCTTTTCACAGAGGTGGCGAATCCATGGAATTCTCTACTCTAGATAGTTATGGAAGATAGGTCATTAGATGCATTTAAAGTAGAAATACTGAATGATTTTTTAAAAGATCAAAGGAACTAGCAGAGAAGAGGGAATGAGGCCCAAGACAGACTGGCCACGATATATTGAATGGAGGGCAGCCTTGGGAGGCTGTGTGGCCTAAGTCTGCTGCTAAGACCACTAGATAAGAGCAAAATTAGCCTATTCAGCCCACCCAGTCTGCCCCATCAAACATGGCTAATTTTTAATCCCATTTGTTGTGAGGGAAATGAGACAGACTCTTTACGGCTCTCTGGATATACCATTCTCCTGCCTTTCTTTGTAACCCTTTACCCCATCTCCCAACAAATCCAAAAACCATCTATTTCTAAATATACCCAATGACTTGGCCATCACAGCCTTCCACAGCAACAAATTCACCACCCCCTGGCGGAAGCAATTCCTTCTCATCTCAGTTTTAAGATGTTTTGTCCATCTCTCTCCCCCTTTATATTTCTACTGTAACTTGAATACTGAAACTATGAAGACAGATACAAAATTCACTTCAGTTTATTTTTTAAAAAGTTACTAATATTCTGGTTTACCACTAATCTTCCGAATGTTAAAAGCTTTTTCTTTCAACCTAATACTATCTTCAATATCTTTCAGAGTCTTTATTTCTCAGTTGAATCCATATTTATAAAGAGTTATGAAATGGCTCTTCAGGTATTTGGCTCAGACCCTGCTGTTGAGTTAGCCAACATCAGTCAGGGTAATGACAGAATGCTGCTGTAGATTTAGTACTCCATAATTGTACAGGATTAGAACCCCAAGCAAGGTGTCAATTATTTCAGTAATCAAATTGGCAAAGTATAATTCTACTCCTATTTCCACAATTATTAATCCTAAATATTATTTAGCCATGTCCTGTCCTTCTTAGATTCATCTATAATTACCAATTAGGGAAAGATGTGGCAAAGGATCTCTCAAGAGGACATTTCCAGGAATAGTCCACTACAAAACCTTCCTGCAAAAACAGGTTGCACACCCATTTCCTGTTTTGAGGAAAATACCTTACAGACCAGCCAATATATACTGGAAAAACATTACAAAGATACTGGCCACAAAAGTAACTACTACTTTTTTATATGAACTTTCTGAATCCAGACTTCAAAAGTTTACTAATAAATAAATAATCCCATCGCTTCTGCTGAAACACAAGTTTGCATCATCACTGAGTGTATTTACATAATATAAAGCAACATTAAGTCTAACATTGTTTTCCCAGCAAAAAATCAGATTTTTAAAAAAAAATTTGGAACACAGGTCATAATCTCAAATGATAATCCAGTTTTGGTACCCACTTCCAGACCCCACTGAACATCTCTGAAGATTACATCTCCACTAACCCAAGCTACAAATTCCACAAATCTAGTTGTGAACTACCAGAGTGAGGATGAAAAGCAGAAACAATCTGACACCCTCTATCACAATTAAGGTCAGAAACCACTTCAGTCCAAACTGCCCCAAATAAATAATTTGGAACCAGATAGCATTCAACTTTTCAATGGTGAGAAAAAAAGAGCTAGTCTTGCATAAGGCATATAAACAAGGAGAACCTGAAGAAACATGTTAGGTAACTATTAAGGGAGCTATATATAAAGTGAACATTGCATAAACATACCAAAACCACAAATCATTGTCAGTATCTTCCCAGTTTTATAGATCTAATACAGATGGCGCTGCATTTTCCAAATAACCTGGCATATAGCTAAATACAGCCACGTTTAACTATAGAATTTATTAGTAGGTAAATCCATGTAAGATCTTTGTCCAGGATAAAGAAACTGATGTGAAAGCAGATCTTCAAAACAAATAAATAAATGTAAACTTTATTCCAAACAAACAAAAAATACAACTATTTTCTTTCAAAACTGAGCGAGCATCAACAGATCCTGCTGTCTCCACCCATAACAAAAGAGGGTGTGGATGCAGAATAAACTGAACATGGCTCTGCTTCTTCCAAACCCAAACACTGGAATGATCTTCGGCATTTTTTGTTAAAAAGTTCCAACTCAATTCAACATTGCAAGAAATGTTTTTTTCTCAGAAGAGTTAGGTCAATAATAGCTCAAACGGTTAATTGAACACGATTAGTGGTAACTCACATTTGGTACTCGTCGATAGCTTCCACTAACTGTCCCCAGGAATCGAAGTCTGTACCCTTTTTGAAACTTGCGTGCCATTTTTGAATCATTTTATTAATATCAGTCATTTTAAGAAATGCACAAATATTATGGTCCCAAAAGATATCGGGTTAACATCTGGGCTCGGGTTATAAACTAGTCCCAAAGTAACATTATCAAGTCACACACTCCAACCAGTACCAAACCCGGCCAGTGACCAAGCCCATCTGAGCTGTGTGTGGAAGCCGATCCAAAGCCAACCTAGTCTGATCGCTGAAAGTCCCGCCCGCGTCCCCGCCCACTCCACTTTACACCGATCCGATTGGGCACTCAGCCCACACGTATTGGTCTTTGGCAAATCTGATGGTTTGGTCGGTTGTCCATCATTATTCACTACCGCCCCTTCGCTGACGTTCTGACCGCGCTCTTAAAAGTTAGGTTGAGACGGCAGGTGACGCGATGGCTGAGGTGAGGTAACTGTAAACAACGCGAACTACCAGCTCGCGAGCGCCCGGCGGGACGGACCAACTAGCCAATGAGAAAGCAGACTGCTGAATGACGTCAGGCGAAACCTAGGGACCTGGGCATAGCACGGCAGTGGTTCATCATGATTACAGCTTTTTTCTAACAGTAATGGAGTAAACAGTGTATCCACCTGAAACTAAAGGGAAACAAAAGAGAGACAGGAAAGCCAAAAGACGCAAGGGGGTGTTCGGTCATTGGCCAATGGGCTGTGACGTCTGGAGCGGGGATGACGTCACCGCGCTGCAGCGATCCGTCCGTCGCTTCCTGCCGGGTCAGGGAGGTGGTTGTTGATTTTGGAGACGGTGCTGGAACGCTACGATGACCCACTGGTTTCATCGCAATCCCTTGAAGGCCACGGCCCCGGTTTCCTTCAACTTCTACGGAGTGGCGACTAACAACGCGGCGGCCAAGATATGCAAGTAAGGTTTGGAATCGGGATGAAAAAGCAATTAATATGGTGTCTCCGATTTCAGTTAGGCCTTTTAAATTCGCAAGGGTTTCCCCAGCCTGCTAGGTTTGTCCCACCTCAACTGCTCCTCTACAAAGGTTACTGCTCAGTCTCGTATCAGACTGCAGGTACTGGAATCTGGGGTGACCTCAGAGGTTTATTAAACGTGAGATACGTTGATAGGAGTCTCTGTTTCCTCAGAACAGGGGAGTCTAAAATAAAATCCATTGGTTTAAATGAGAGAGGAAAGGCGCAAAAAGAACCTGAGGGACATCTTTTCACAGAGAAATTGGTGCGTTCATTGAATAAGCAGAGGAAGTGTTAAAGACCAGTGCATTTATGACATTTACGAGATTGCTGGGGGCAGAAATGTTGATAGGAAAGGCCTATTGAGTCAAATGGGATTTATGCAATTAGGCAAGTTGGTTGGCATAAATGATTTGGGCCTGTTTCTCATGTTGTAAAGTTCCAATCCTCTGACAGTATTCACGTACCTACATAGATGCTCCCTGACCCGCTGTTTAATCATACAGTTTATTATTGTCGCACCTATTGAGGTAAAGCTTTTTGTATGCCATCAGTACAGATCTTTTCATACAAATGTACATTTTGGGTAGTGAAAAGGAAACAAAAGATAATGTAGTTATAGAGAAGGTGCAGTGTAGGTATAATGGGGAAAATACCTTCCTTTGAAAAGAGAAGCTAACCCTCCCTCAGCAGTTTATTGTTCACTGAACCTGATGCAGAGGTTTGACTGGAAATGTAACAACTTTATTTCCTCCCAAAATGCTTCTTGACCTGTTGAGTTCTTCCAACAGTTTGTTGCTCTAAATTCCAACAGCTGCAGTCTCTTATGCCTCCTCTTTACTTAATATGTTATTGTAAGACAGGTTTCATTGCTGCTTGAGTGAGCTTTGTGTCAGTCTTGAAGATAGAATCTTAGGCAGCCTCTCCCTCAGATGTGCTGGTTAACTGAAGGCTGTGGTGAGCGGTGGCTCCTATTGGGAATGATCCACAGTTTCCAGGGACTCATTGTGGACCATTGTTGTATATAGCTGGGGCACATTGGGAAAATATGTTCATTTTGTGGGCAAAGAATGTGAGGTTTGTTTAACGAATGAATTGATGACTTGGAGATTAATTTCCAAGTATGAATGTTAATTAATGTCTAGACGCCACAGATTAATGACAAGTTAGGTGACTTTCGATCTGGAGTAGAGGTGATTTTAACAGTGTCCCATTAGTTTCACTCAGAAAGAAGCTTGTTGGATGTGAGGTGCAGCACTGCCCCAACGAAAGCTATTTTTTTTCAAATGTCACGGCAGTGACACAGCCTTGTTTAACACTGTTCTGCCATTGTGAACCTCTTAGTTATTGCTTGAATGCCATCAAGATACAAACATAAGATTGAGACAAATTTCTCCAGTTGGACATATTTGGACAGGGTGTTTTACTTGTCCTCCTGTCCTAAGGAATCAAGGGAATTAGTGAGTTTAAAAAGGACACGTATAGATGGTCGTCATCTTCTTGGGCGCTAACTCCCAGTGGAACAAAGGCCTTGGATGATGGAGATGAGAGATCATCAAAGTTGATGGAATGGTCATCAATGTTTCTGTAATCCATTGTATCCACTGTACAGGGGTTTGGCCTATACAGCTTCACCAGAGCCTGGTTGGCTTGCTTTATGCATTTCTGCCTCATGATGGGGACGGAGTGTTGGACTTTAAGAGGCAATTGTTGATAGTACACCCTACCTTTCTCAGGGATGTCATGGATTGAAGATTGTGTCCACTGTGCTTCCAGGTTAATTCAGATTTATTTATCAAGTGTACATTGAAACATACAGTGAAATGTGTCAGCTTCATTAACAACCAGCACACACAAGGGTATTCAGGGGCAGCCTGCAAGTGTTACCGCACATTCTGCTGCCAGTATTAGCACGTGCACAACTTTCCACACAATACAAGCAGCAACAACAGCAAAACAAGGCCTTCCACCCTGCCAAGTCTCCAACCCCAGTGCAGGCCAACTCCAGGTCTCCAATCCTTGTACCCAGATTCTCAGACATCAGGCCTCCAACTTCAGATGCTAACCATGGGTTTGACCTTTGGGCCTTGATTTCCAGAATGACACAGACCTGTGTGAGGTAGTCCACAGGGGACTAGGGGAGCAGTCTTTGGCAACTGAGGCAATTTGTCATGGAGAACCATGATAATCTTGCCTTGTGGCACATATCAGGAAGCTCCCTCTTGCACCTGCAGTCAAATTTGTTTCTTTCATTGCAGGTGGCCATGTTTATGGTATATCTGATGTCTCCTGACATATCCTCTCTATTACGTTATATGCTGAATGGAGGAGAATATACAGTTTGTGAGTGAACGAATTTTGATCAGATTACGAGGTGCATTTTGAAATGTTGGCCACATCTTAGTGATTCCGTAATTGGCTTCAGATGTTGGTAATGGGTCGCCACAGTCTACTTATGGTGTTGTGTTGTGATTTGATAACAATGAAAGAGAAGTGCTAATTGTGTTCCCAAGACATTGTTGTAGAGTTGTACAGTTCACAAATAGGTTTACCTTTGCTAATCCCACTTGACAGTATTACATCTCATCCTTCTGCTTTCCTTTCCAGAGGCCTTTTAAACACTGTAACCATAGCAGACCCTGCTACTCTCTCTGACAGCTCTTCCATATGTCCATGTGGGAAAAACCTGTCCCTCGATCTCAGAATCAGGTTTAATATCACTGGCATATGTTGTGAAGTTTGTTTTGTGGCAGCAGTACATTGCAATACCTAAAAGTAAAAAAAATATAAATTGCCTTAGAAATATATGTAAAAATTAAATTAGTCCAAAAAGTAAACGAAAAGTTGTGAGGTGATGTTCATGGGTTCCTTGTCCATTCAGAAATCTGATGGCGGAGAGGAAGAAGCTCCTGTGAACTAATTATTGTTCTCTGTGGTACTCATCTTGGAGCTGGGAGCAGGCTGCCAACGTAAACTTAGAGAGTACATGGTACATCCAACAAACAAACTGAAGCTGAGAAAGTGCTGATTCATGGACCGGAAGAAAGGCACTACTTGGTCCTCTGGCGTTCATCCTGTTTACTGTAGCAGTTATATTCGAACATTGCTGATGGAATGATGTTGTTGTAAGCTGCCTTGTAACTTTCTTGTCATTGTCTCTGCCTTCAGACAAGTGTATCAGTTGTTGTTGAATAAATATCCTCATACATTGTCGAATTTTTTCCTAACTGCTTGGTTCATGGGCTTTTTAAAACCACCCTAGGTGTTCTTTGTACTGGTGGTAATTCTTCACTTAAGAACCCCAGCAGTATCATCCAGATATTCAACAGTGAGAGGTATTACAGTAGGGTTACATTGTGTTCTCATCCTTGTGAGTTGCTCCCTTGGAGAGATCTCTGAATTCAAGAACAGTAATGGGCAGTGATGGATGGTGCTATCAATTCTTGACTCCGTTACAGAATCTTTGAGGCTAATTGCCATCTCCTTACCACGAAAGCATTTGAACTAATTCTACACTCGGTGATTAATCCCATATTGGTATTCCCAATATTACACTTGAGAACTGGCATTTGTAAATTTGAATACATTTTAATGAAACCATGTAAATCAGTACACGATAGTATCTCTGCTGTTCGTGGAGCATATCTTGCTCTTGACCTCTCATACATGAGTAGATTATCTGGGAATTTGTGTACAAAAAATATAAGCATTAATTTATTCAAATTCCACTGTTGGGCATAATAACAAAACCATCCCCGACAAAGAATCTGTTAATCATTTATATTCACAATTTGAATGATAGATGAACTTTATTTGTCACATGTACGTCAAAACATGCAGTGAAATACGTTGTTTGCATCAACAGCCAGCACGGTCCAAGTATGTGGTAGGGATGGCCCACAAGTCATAACACTTCCAGCATCAATACAGCATGCTTGCAACTTACTGACCCTAACCAGTTAGTCTATAAGGATGTGGGAAGAAACCCAGGGGTGAAAGTCCAAACTCCTTAAAGCAGCGATGGGAATCGAACCCTGACTTCTGGTGTTGTAAAGCATTATGCTAACTGCTACACAACAGGGTAGCCCACTGAAATGGAGTGGAACAGGGTTATCAAAGTTTTCTCAACATCAATCTTGCTACAAAGTTCTAAAATGGATCCTAAAATAAATGGAATCAAACCACCTTTGATGTGTACACGCATAGTGATTGAACTTACTGGTGTTGGTAAATGTAATGAATATGTGATCTTATTCATAGTAAGAAATCTGCTGTTTGTGCTTGTCTTCAATAAATCTGTTGTTACCAGGAACAAGTGACTTACAAATTTGAGATTGACTTTTAACCAAAGTCCGGAGTTCAGAGTTGGATTGCATAACCTGAATGGAGTGGTGGGACAGATTTTGAGCTAATTGTCTACATAAGAACCAGAAGAAATAGGAGCGGGAGTAGGTTATCCGGCCCATCGAGCCTGCCCCGCCATTTAATAAGATCGTGGCTGATCTTTCTATAAACTCAACTCCATCTACCTGCCTTTTCCCCATAACCCTTAATTCCCCTATGTAAAAATCTTTCTAACAGTGTCTTAAACATATTTAGTGAAGAAGCCTCAATTCTTCCCTGGGAAGAGAATTCCACAAATTCACCACTCTCTGGGAAAAACAGTTTCTCCTCATCTCCATCCTAAATCTCCTGTGAATCTTGAATCTTGATTTTTTTTTTAAATTTTCCTGTATTTGTAATAATTTATTTTTCTTTCAGTGACTTGAGAAGCACAAGGATGAAACTTCTGGAGTTATTTCTAGATGTGAATTGTAACATGGAAATGATGAAGAATGCAGTAGATGCATACTTCTCCCTTTTACAAGGTAAAAATGTAATTAAAGGTTAAAGGTCTGATGTTAATGTGTTGAATTTTGTACAAGGAAGGTAAAGTGTGATAATTTAAAAGCAGGAATTGCTGCAAGCCCTTGGTCAGGTAGCATCTGTGGAGATCAGAGTCAGTGTTTCTTAGAAATGTGGAACATGAGGTGATAGTTGTTTTAAATTGTAGAGAAGAGGAAGGAATGGAGTAAAGGAATGATAAATGAATGGGTGATAAAAGAATCCAGGTACTGTTGGTGTTGTCTGATAGAAGCTGTTATTAGTCATTGCTGTGTAGAGGAGATGTAAATAGGAGATGGACAACAGAGGAGTTAAAGGTAGAGAAAGAAGCTGGAATTATGGAATGTAGAACACAGTTGCAGGAAATTCTGAAGGATGAGAATACTTCACACATCAACCAACAACAGAGAGTTAAGCAGAATTCTGAACAAATTTGAAATGCTGGTTACCTAACTTTGTTGGATTAATGCTGTGTCGTAAGAGCTATAATAGATGAGATTTTTGTTCCTTCGGCTTATGTTGAACTTTGGAATTGTGTGGATGCTAAAATAGAGACGTTGACGTGGAGTGGCTGGAATATAAAGTGACAGGCACTCAAAATGAAGATATGAAAACAAAATTTTATTTCAGAATTAGACTTTATTCATAGATATATGCAAAGGCAGAAACAATGCAAAGAGTTTTTAAATTAATAGTATTCCATTCAGTGGTGTAAACTTCTAAAGGGGAAAACACGAATGTAGCACTGTTGTCCCTCAATGTGGCTCCCTGAGGTGATGCATCTTCCATTTTTCGAGGAGCTTCTCTACTTGACTCAGCCCTTTTCTGTGCAGTAGTGGAAGGGGCCTAGAATATGGTTCTTCCCCACAGAGTGTTAGCTTTGGCTGTACCAAGCTTCAGTGCATCCTCTCTACAGACACTCGGTGGCCACTATATTCGGTATACCTTTTCCTAAATGCAATTATCTAACATTCAAAATGCTGGACGAACTCAGCAGGTCAGGCAACATAGATGGAAATTAATAAAGAGGTTTTATTTCTGGCTGAGGCCCTTCATCAGGACTGGAAAGGAAAAGGTAAGAAGCCATCATACGGTGGGAGAAAGAGTACAAGCTAAAAGGTGGGTGGGGAAGGGGGAATGAAGTAAGAAGCTAGGAGGTGATAGATGGAAAAGATAAAGGGCTGGAGAAGAAGGACTCTGACAGAAGGACCATGGGAGAAAGAGAAGGAGGGGGGCACCAAAGGGGAGGCAAAAAGAGGTAAAAGGGGGGCAGAGTGAGGAACAGAAGAAGAGGGGAGAAGAAACCAATGCTCATGCCATCATGTTGGGGACTACCTAAAGAGAATGAGGTGTTGCTCTTCCAACCTGAGCATAGCAGGTAGAAGAGGTCATAGACCAGCATGTGGATTGGAATTAAAATGGTTGGCCACCAGGAAATCCTGTTTTTGCAGATAGAAAGAAGGTTCTCAATAAAGTAATTCCCCCCACTGTTCATCAGGTCTTACCAGTATAGAGGAGGGCACATTAGTAGATGACTCCAACAGATCGGCAGGTGAAGTGTTGCCTCACCTGAAAGGACTGATTGGAGATGAGGGAGGAGGTGCATTTCTTCCACTTGCAGGGATAAGTGCCAGGGGGGAGATTATTGGGGAGAGACGAATGGACAAGGGAATCACGGAAGGAATGATCCTTGTGGAGAGTTGGTAGAAGTAAAGATGTGTTCGGTAGGGTTCCGTTGAAGATGGCGGAAGTTGCAGTGAATGATGTGCTGGATGCAGAGGCTCATGAATGGCAGGTGAGGACAAGAGGAACTCTATCCCTGTTAATGGGGCAGGAAGATGGGGTGAAGGCAGATGTTCGGGAAAAGAGATGCCTGGTGAAGGCAGCGTCAATAGTGGCGGAAGGGAAACTCCATTCTCTGAAGAAGGAGGACACGTCTGATGTTTTGAAAAGAAAAGCCTCATCTTGGGAACAGATCCAATGAAAACAAAAGAAATGAGGTAAGTGTGGAGACAGAGTGGGACAAAGTATAGCCAAGATAGCCATGGGAGTTGGTAGGTTTATAAAAGATCTTTGTAGACAGTTTGTCTCCAGAGATGGAGGCAGAGAGATATCAAGAAAAGGGATCAGCCAATCATGTGGCAATAACTCAATGCATAAAAGCCTGCAGACATAGTCAAGAGGTTAATTTATTGTTTAGACCAAACATCAGAACAGGGAGCAAAGGTGATCTAAGTGACTTTGACCATAGAATATGGTTGGTGCAAAATGGGGTGGTTTGTGTATCTCAGAAACTGCTGATCTCCTGGGATTTTCATACACAATAGTCTCTAGAGTTTCCAGAGAATGGTGTGAGAAACAAAGCTCAACTATTGGAGTGGCAGTTCTGTGGGTGAAAAGGCCTTGTTCATGAGGGAGGTCGAAGGAGAATGTCCAGACTCTTTCATGGTAACAGGAAGACCACAGTAACTTAGATAACCACATGTCATAACAGTAGTGTGGAGAAGAGCATCTCTGAATGCTTGTCTTATGAAGTGTGTTTGATGGCTCTGGGCCGGTATTTTCTAGAATTCAGAAGAATGAGGGGTGATCTCATTGAAACCCATTGAATAGTGAAAGGCCTTGAGAGAATGAATGTGGAGAAGATGTTTCCTGTGGTGGGAGAGTATAAGACCAGAAGACACAGCCTTAGAATTAGAAGGGTGTCCTTTTGGAAGGGAGATGAGAAGGAATTTATTTAGCCAAAGAGTGCTGAATCTGTGGAATTCTTGGCAATAGTCAGCTGTGGAGGCCAAGTCTTTACGTATATTTAAGACAGAATTTGCTAGATTCTTGATTGATCAGGGCATGAAAGGATGCGGGAGATTGGGGTTGAGAAAAACATTGGATCAGCCATGATGAAGTAGTAAAGCAGACTCGATGGGCCAAATGACATAATTCTGCTCCTGTAGCTTATCTTGTATCTTACCACATTGAACCTGGATGTGGAGGGGCTACAGTAGCAGAAGACCACAACACATTCCTGTCAACTAAGAGTGGAAAATGAGGCTGGGTGGGCATAGGCTTACCAAAACTGGACAGTTGAAGACTGGAAGAACATCGCCTGGTCTGAGAAATCTTGATTGCTGCTGCAATGTGCAGTTGGAAGGGTCAGAATTTGGCATAAACAACATAATCCATGGATCCGTCCTGCCTTGTATCAACAGTTCTGGCTGGTGGTGATTAATGGTATGGTGCTAAGTGATGCTATCATGTCAACATGGACCAAAATCTCTAAGGAATGTTTCCAGCACCTTGCTAAATCCATGCCATGAAGAGTTCAGGCTGTTCTGGGGGCAAAAGGGGATCCTACCTAGTATTAGAAAGTCATACCTAATAAAGTGGCCACTGAGTGTACTCCTGTGCCATTCGTGACACTGAGTGACACCTGGTGCTGCACACACAGCATGATACAACACATTTGAAGATGGTCATCAGGCTAAAGGTAGTACTTCTAACCTCCCTCCCTCCCCCACTTCCCCCCACCTTCACCTCCTGATGAATGGTCTTGGTCCAAATTGTCAACTGTTTATTCATTTCCATCGGTACCACCTGACCTGTTGGTGTCCTTCCAGCATTTTGTTTGTGGGGCGAATGGTAGTGTTGGGTATGCTTTTGTCCCCATTCTTTGGGGACTTGTGCAACGTGACCCAATGGGATCAATCCTACCTCCCAACACAGAGTCCATATTCTTGCATTTCAAGAACTGTAGTGGTACTTAATTTTTGGTTATGTAAATAAATTTCAGGACAATGTCTTTTCAGGCGGAGTGAGAAAATTCTATCAATATTTCTGTCATCCTTCTATTAATTAACTTGCATTAATTCAAGTTAGATTTATCAGTGGGTTTGTGTTGGTACTTGTGCCTTGAAATGGCTTTCGTGTCAAGTCCTACTCTTGTGGTGTGGCCACAATCCAGGCTATTAGTTTGCTGGAGTACTAAGTACTGCTGTGTTAAGGGTGCAGTCCTAAAATACAAAGCTGCTACTGTTTGCTCAACTGAAAGTAAAGAATCCCAGAGCACTTTTCAAAGAAGAACTGTGGTTTTCCCTGGTCAATGTGTATCCCTCAGCCAACATTACTTAAAGCAGATCATAAATTTTCCCTTTATGTACTGTACATTACCTTTATAAAATTAGGTTACCCCATTTCCCTTCATCACATAGCTACACTTCAGAAGTACTTTAGTGTTTGTTGTAAAGTGCTTGACAATGTTAACACTGTTGTTTTGGTGGGGGATCTGTTTTTCTTTCTGATGTGTTCTGAGGATTTAAAAAAATCTTGATTGTACCTCGTAGGTAATAAAAGTTCATCCCAGAGAACTGGGTTTAAAATCAGCTTTTGTGGATTCTTCTCTCTGTTCTGTGAAAGGGTTTGAAATGAAGACATTTGTGACGTAAAAGCAATGAATTTAGAAGCTTTGTTTTGACTATTTTGTGTTCTGCACTGCATCTCTTTTGTATTGGCTAAAAATGGTTTTAAGGTTAATCCTTGTTCCCAGTACTAGGACCTCTGTATTTGTACATGTATGGAGGGATTTTGCCTCCTTTATTCTTCCAGGTGAACTTAAGACCCAAACCATATATTGAGACCCTTCCTTTTAATTCCCCTGTAATTCTTCTATTAATTAACAAATATAATTTTATGGTAACTGAACTCAACAGCTATGGTAAACGAGTCCTCTGTTTAACCTGTAATTTAGGCTTCCTACCATCTTAGCAACACACACAAAATGCTGGAGGAACTCAGCAGCCCAGGTAGCATCTATAGAAAAGAATACAGTTGATTTTTTGGCTGAGACGTTGACTGTACCCTTTTCCATAGACACTGCCTGGCCTGCTGAGTTCCTCCAGAATTTTGTATGTTGCTTGGATTTCTAGTATCTGCTCTTGTTTGTGATTGGACGTCCTATAATCTTGTTTGGCTCAACTTAATCTTCTCTCTGTCTCATTTGTTCCATGGGGAAATAACACACAGCCTAGGCAGACTATCTTTGTAAATCTTCTCTGCAGTGTTTTATATAGCTTTAGCATGAATAGGCTAGGTTGGAAGCTTCTGGAAATGATCTTTCAAAGCTATATCTATTCCCTGTTAAATACCTCCCCTGCCTGTTTCCCCCGTGATCGAACTTCCACAATTCTCCAGGGTGAAGAATTCCATGGATTCACCACATTTGTGAACAGGGGTAGACCATATGACCCCTTGTGCTTTGTCTGCCTTTGAACATGATAATGGCTGAACTTCTACTTTACTCTCCGAGGCATCTCCTGAAGTCTTTAAGTGGACAGAAATCTATGGTGCCATTCTGGATGCAGTCAAAATACTACATGAATGCAGTTAACTTCATTAGTTAAGTGTTTGGGATATCCTTAGGCAGTGAAAGTTGTGTGAAAGCTTTCTTTCTGATATTTTGGGCTTTCTCAAAGCATGTGTTCCAAAAGAGAAAACATGCAGAAAATAGTTTTAATAATCCTGGTCAACTTAGTTTTCTAATCATCTGTAAAGACTATTCTCATTAGCATTTTGTCACTGTCTATATCTAAATTGCAAGTAATTTGTTTTTGGCTTCATTTTCTCCTGGAGCACAGTTAGGGATGAGTGGAAATTGACTGTCCTGTTTGCAATCCACACTTCCTATAAATGCAATCCACACTTCCTATAATTTTTTCAGAAAGACCACTCAGAAAACCAGTGGATGGGAAAGGCTTAATAGGGGAGTCAGAGAACAGACATATCCCTTTTCAGCCCCTAGTCCATTCTGGTCATCTTTTCCAACTAGCGAGTCCCAATTTCCGATATTTCGCCACATTCCTCAAAACCCTACTACTCCATGTGGCTATCCAAATGCTTCTTAAAGATGGTATTATTCCTACCTCAACCACTTCTGATGGCTGCCTGTCCCATATGCTTACCCTGCTGTCCTTGGGTGCCAAAGTGATTGATCCTCCTTTGAAGCTGCTGGGAACCTCCACTGGCAGCAGTGAGAGGTTGAAGATGTCCTGCAACACTCCAGCCAGTTAGTCGCCACATGTTTTCAGAACCCTGCCAGGGGTCTGATGTCTTAGAAGGGTTTAACTTTCAAGACTTAGATCACAGGGTCATTGGATGCTATGGGGATTCACCCTGGGATAGTGAGTTTTTCGCTCTTAGTGTTCCTAAAAGGCATTGAGCTCATTGGGGACTGAAACATTAGGTTTTGCAGTACAGAAGTAATGCCATGCACAACTGTCGTGCACTTGATTGTGTCTCTAGCATCACATGGAATTACCTTTTTACTCTCACAATGGCCTTTCGTAGGTCATACCTGGACTTGTGGGTTCTGGATTGACTGTTCTGAATGCCACAGGTCTAACCCTCAGCAAGCTGCAAAACTTCCAAGGTTTCTGGATGGGATACATCCAGTGTGTTCCCAAAGACACACACTCATCCACACGGGTCATGATGAAGTCACTGATAGCTGTGACATGTACATTCAGATCCGAGTATATAGTCACCAATGATCTAGTCACCAATTTAAAGCAGTCTTTTAAGTACTTCTCTACCTCCCTTCGTCATACATTCATGATCCTCAGCACTGCAGCTGCAGTCCTCAGTCTGTATGAGTAGAAGTACAGCCAGGTGATTGAACTCGCCACAGTGTAGATGTGAGATGGTACATTAAGTCTTAATAGTTAAGAATGAGTGTTGACTTCTGTGGTTCCACAGGTGACGTGTTGGTGACAGTTTGTCAGAGACATCGCCAACTAACCTAGTTGAAGTCCCCTGCAATCATCAAGAAAGCATCATTAGCTCTAGTGTAGTAGATGTCAAGGCCTTAAAAGGTATGGTTCAAAATCATGGCTTTCTGGTAAGGTAGAAGACTGAAGTTGGGAGCAGGGCTAGAAGGTATGCTGCAGTATATTACAGTCCTGTCAGTACTTGTCTCGCAGGCTGGATGACATTTAAATACAATGAGACAGGTTACACCTGAACTACCAGGGGACCAATATCCTTGCAGGGAGGTTTGTTAGTGCTGTTTAGTTTTGTTAGTGTTGTTAGGGAGGGTTTAAACTAGATTTGCAGGGGGATGGGAACCAGAGTGCCAGAGCAGATAGTGGAGCAGGGGTGAAAATAAATGATGTTAAAAGTTCATGCAAAGTCACAAATAGAAGGGTCGTGTGTGGTGGTAATAATCTTCTGAGGTGTGTCCATTTCAATGCAACGAGTATTATGCGGAAGGCTGATGAGCGGAGGGCGTGGATTGACACATTGAAATTATGACATTATAGCCATTAGTGAAACTTGGAGGGGCAGTTTAATGTTCCAGGGTTCCGATGTTTCAGATGTGATAGAGGCAAAGGGATGAAGGGTGGGGGGTGGCATTGCTAGTCGGGGAAGATGTTACAGCAGTGCTCAGGTAGGACAGATTAGCGGGCTTGTCTACCGAGGCCATATGGGTGGAGCTGAGAAACAGGAAAGGTATGATCACATTAATGGGGTTGTATTATAAACCACCCAATAGTCAGCGAGAATTGGAGGAGCAAATCTGCAGAAAGATAGCAGACAATTGCAGGAAACATCAGGTTGTGATAGTGGGGGATTTTAATTTTCCACGTATTGATTGGGACTCCCATACTGTTAAAGGTGTAGACGGGTTAGAGTTTGTAAAATGTGTTCAGGAAAGTTTTCTAAATCGATATTGAGGTACCAACTAGAGAGGATGCAATATTAGATCTCCTATTAGGAAACGAGTTAGGACAGGTGATGGAAGTGTGTGTTGGGGAACACTTTGGTTCCAGTGATCATAACATTAGTTTTAACTTGATCACGGATAAAGATAGATCTGGTCTTCAGGTTGAGGTTCTAAACTGCAAAAATTTGAAGAAATGAGAAAGGATCTAAAGAGCGTGGATTGGGACAGGTTGTTCTCTGGCAAGGATGTGATTGGTCAGTGGGAGGTCTTCAAAGGAGAAATTTTGAGAGTGCAAAATTTGTATGTTCCCGTCAGGATTCAAATCAAAGTGAATAAGAATAAGGAACCTTGGTTCTCTAGGGATATTGGAACTCTGATAAAGAAGAAGGGAGAGATGTATGACATGTATAGGAAACGGAGCAAATAAGGTGCTTGAGTATAAAAAGTGCAAAAAATACTTAAATCAGGAGGGCTAAAAGAGACACGAGGTAGCTTTGGCAGTCAAGGTGAAGTATAATCCTAAGAGCTTCTACAGGTATATTAAGAGCAAAAGGATAGTAAGGGATAAAATTGGTCCTATTGAAGATCAGAGTAGTCAGCTATGTATGGTACCAAAAGAAATGGGGGAGATCTTAAATGGTTTTTTTGCATCTGTATTTACTAAGGAAACTAGCATGGAGTCAATGGAAATAAGGCAAACAGGTAGTGAGGTCATGGAACCTATACAGATTGAAGTGGAGGAGGTGCTTGCTATCTTGAGGCAAATCAGAGTAGATTAATTCCCAGGACCTGACAGGGTATTCCCTCAGACCTTGAAGGAGACTAGTGTTGAAATTGCAGGGGCCCTGGCAGATATATTAAAATGTCAGTATCTACTGGCGAGGTGCCGGAGGATTGGAGGATAGCTCATGTTGTTCCGTTGTTTAAAAAAGGCTCTAAAAGTAATCCGGGAAATTATAGGCTGGTAGTTTGACATCTGTAGTAGGTAAATTATTGGAAGGAGTACTAAGAGACAGGATCTACAAGTATTTGGATAGACAGGGACTTATTACAGAGAGTCAACATGGCTTTGTGTGTGGTAGGTCATGTATAACAAATCTATTAGAGTTTTTCGAAGAAGTTATCAGAAAAGTGGATGAAGGGAAGGCAGTGGATGTTGTCTACATGAACTTCAGTAAGGCCTTTGACAAGGTCCTGCATGGGAGGTTAGTTAGGAAGATTCAGTTGCTAGGTATACACGGTGAGGTAGTAAATTGGATTAGACATTGGCTCAATGGGAGAAGCCAGAGAGTGGTAGTGGAAGATTGTTTCTCTGAGTGAAGGCCGGTGACTAGTGGTGTGCCACAGGGATCAGTGCTGGGTCCATTGTTATTTGTCATCTATATCAATGATCTGGATGATGATGTGGTAAATTGGATCAGCAAATTTGATGATGATACAAAGGTTGGAGGTGTAGTGGACAGTGAGGAGGGTTTTCAAAGCTTGCAGAGGGATTTCGACCAGCTGGTAAAATGGGCTGAAAAATGGCAGATGGCATTTAATACAGCCAAGTGTGAGGTATTGCACTTTGGAAGGAGAAACCAAGGTAGAACATACAAGGTAAATGGTAGGGCACTGAGGAGTGCAGTAGAACAGCAGGATCTGGGAATACAGATACAAAATTCCCTAAAAGTGGTGTCATAGGTAGATAGGGTAGTAAAGAGAGCTTTTGGTACATTGGCCTTTATAAATCAAAGTATTGAGTATAAGAGTTGAAATGTTATGGTGAGGTTGAATAAGGCATTGGTGAGGCTGAATTTGGAGTATTGTATGGAGTTTTGGTCACCAAATTACAAGATGGATATTAATAAGGTTGAAAGAGCACAGAGAAGGTTTACAACGATGTTGCCAGGACATGTCACCATATACAACCCTGAGATTCATTTTCTTGCTGACATTCATAGTAAATACAAGAAACAAAATAGAATCAATGAATGACTGCATCCAACAGAACAGACAAACAATCAATGTGCAAAAACAAAAAAAAGCAAGTTATAAATATTGAAAACGTGAGATAAAAAAGTCCTTGTAAGTGAGTCCATAGGTTGTGGGAACAGTTCTGTGATTGGGCAAGTGAAATTGAGTGACATTATCCGCTCTGGTTCAAGAGCCTGATGGTTGAGGATAACCTGTTCCTGAACCTGGTGGTGTGGGTCATGAGGCTCCTTCACCACCTTCCTGATGGCAACAGCAAGGAGAAGAGCATGGCCTGGGTGGTGGGTGTCTATGTGTCCTAGATGTCTTTGTTTTACCCTGCATTATAGTTAGTAGGTTTTGTAGCCATGTCTGCTTCTTTTCCTGAATTCTGCATTGGACTCTCTTACTCAGAAGTGAAATGAGATTTCCCTATCCTCATTGCCCGCCCTAAAAATCTCCACCTTGAAACAACTATCCCATCTTTCCCTCTCCTCTGCGTTCAACATTACAAAGGGTGCAAGCTCTTCTGTTAAGTCCCTGGGTGATTCTTCTACCTCAACTAATACCAACTTGACATTTCACAATACTTTTCCGTGCAACTGGGTGATGTGCAGCCTCATATCTTCTCTCCATCAAAGATTCCAATCATGCCTTCTAGGTGAAGGACTGATTTACTCGTGCCGCTTCTAAGTTGGTGTACATAATGTGCTGCTCTTTATTTAGGAGGAATCAGAGATTGAGTGACTAGTTTGCTATAGAACTTCAGTGTCCCTAAACTTCTAATTGCCTGTCACATGAATTCTGTTTAGTCTCTTGCATTTTGCCAACAAAGCCCACTATAAGACCATAAGATATCAGAATAGTATATCTAAACTGTACCCCATTCAATTATGACTGATTCTTATTTAACCCTGCTTCCTGCCGCCTTGATATCTTTAACCTCCCCATTAATCAAACGGAGGAAAACATTCCTTCTGACTCAGCACATTATAGCTCTTGGGACCTAATATTCATCTGATTTAGAATCTGCAGCATTTCATATTGCATAGTTCAAAATCTGTGTTCTGCATCTCCAAACAGATCAACTGTAGTTAAGCCATCAGCATGTCTTCGGGCTATGAGAGGAGACCAAAGTGCCCAGGACTGAGTAGAGGCATCCTGCAAGGCAGCTACCCAACCTACTTTTGGTTCCTCCGATGTTGGAGGCTACAGTATGAGCACTAAGATTGTGAGATGTGCAAATGAATCTCTGTTTTATCTGGATTATGGGAAGATTTAAAAGGAAGTGACCAAACAAATTGAAGAAGGTAGAGTGCTGGATGTGGTGTATATCAATTTTAGTAAGGTGTTTAACAAGGTTCCCTGTGGAAGACTCATCTAGAAAGTCATGAGGGATCCATGGAAACATGTCATCATGGATTTGGAATTGGCTAGCCCACAGAAGGCAGAGGGTGGTGGTCGATGGAGCATATTCAGCCTGGACATCCGTGACTAGTGTTTTTCCACAGGGATCTGTTCCTGGACATTGCTCTTCTGTGATTTTTATAAATTACTTGGATGAAGAAGTAGAAGGGTGGGTTTGTAGGTTTACAGATTACATAAATGTTGGTGATATGGATAGTGTGGAAGGTTGTCTTAGGTTAAAGTGGGACATTGACAAGATGCAGTGCTGGACAAAGATGTGGCAGATGGAGTTCAGTCAGAAAAACTGAAGTAATTCATTTAGAAGATCGAACTTAGTTTATGGAGTACAAAGTTTATGGCAGGATTCTTAACAATGTGGAGGAACAGGGGTATCTTGGGGTCCAAGTCCATAGATCCCTCAAAGTTTCCACGCAAGTTGATAGGATGACTGAAAAGGTATATGGTATATTGGCCTTCATTTGTGGGGGTGGGGTTGGGTTCAAGAGCCACAAGTTAATGTTGCAGCTCTATGCAACTGTGGTTAGACCAATCTTGGAATATTGTGTTCAGTTCTGATTGCCTAATTGCAGGAAGAATATGGAAGATTTAGCGAGGGTGTAAAGGAGATTTACTAGGATGCTGCCTGGATTAGAGAGCATGTCTTGTGAGAAAAGGTTGAGCAAGCTAGCAATTTGCTCTTGAGAGTGAAGAATGAGACGTGACTTGATAGAGGTGCATACAATATGTGGTTGAGGCTGATACATCAGGGGCATTTAAGAGACAGGCATATGAACGAAATAAAGATGGAGGGTCAAGGGCTAACAAGGAAGGGAGGATTAGATTGATCATGGAGTTACTTTATATGTGTTGGCACAATATAGTAGGGCCGAAGGGCCTGTTCTGTGCTGTACTGCTTTGTTCTAAGAGAGCAGTTGCATCTTATAGATGCACAGAAAAGTAACGGGAGAAGGGGAGTGGTTGGCAGAGACTGAAGAGAAGACTAGCAAATAACAGGAGGAATGCTGCAGGTGGAAAGAGGAGAATGTATCTGGCGGACTCTTATTGAAGTGGCGGATGACACTAAGAGTGATGTGTTGAACCTACAGGCTTGTGAAATAAATGACAGGACCATTGGGGATCTTGGGGTACAAGTCTAGAGCTCCTTGAAAGTGGCTCTACAAGTAGGTAGTGTGGTAATGAAGGCACAGGGCAAACTTGCTTTTGTCAGTAGGGTCATTGAGTATAAAAGTAAGGAGGTCCGGTTGCAGCTGCATAAAACTTTGGTTAGACTGCATAAGGAAGTCATTGTAGACCCTCAGAGTTGAAATGGTCCGTTTTAAATCTTTCTACGTCAGCAATTCTAATGCAACTTGTTCAGCTTCCAGGAGTGAGCAATGACCCAAGGTTTGACCAATTTAAGGGCCAGGTAATATTTGAAAGGTTGGGCTTGAGAGTGTATTGAGGTGCTGGTGCCCAAGGTTTGGCTGATTTAAGCGCTGGGCTAGATTGAAAGGGTCAGGGTATCAGGGCTGGAGGCAAACAACAGGCCGGTGCTCAGCTCACTTCTCCGCGACAGTTATTTGCCTCTGTGCTGAACTGAGGCCGTGGCCTGCAACTAAAGCTCGCGGATTGGCTGTGACTGGCTTTGTGGCTTTCATGAACTTCAGTTCTGAATGTTATTTGCTTTTTTTTTTGCATGGGTTTTTGTTTTTTATTCTTAATACTGGGTGTATGTGTATGACAGTCTTTTTTTAATGTATTCTGTCTGTTTTGTGGCTGCCTGTAAGGAGATAAATCTTAAGGTTATGTATCGTGTACGATAATAAATGTATTTTGAACATTGAATTTAGAAAAAAATTATATAGATAATCATGATTTACTCATATTTCTTTTACCTTATACCTTCCAAGGTTTCATAACATCGCTAGATGGCACCACACAAGAAAATAAACTGCGTTTTATTCAGAACTTTAAATGGACTGATACCTTGCAGGGAAACATAGCAAGGTGGGTCTCAAGTAATTGTTTAATGTGTTTACATTGTGACTGAAATGTGTTGACTTGGTGTTTACGTGGCCATCCCACAGCATTTGGTACCTCTGCCTTAACCAATGGTGTTGATTCCTTGTAGTGTCACTGCTGCAGGTGGGTGGTATTTAACTGCCAGTCATTTGTCTATTAATGATAGCTAAACCTTGACCCTGGTGCCACATGCTGTTCAATGATCAGGCATTCATGATGCATAAAAGCGAGCCTATCACAAGGGTGCATGACAAAGCATTTTATAACTAATTACATTAAGTGTAGAGTGGAAGACGTATCAATCTATTTTCATCCAAAAATACCCCACAACTAGTGATGTAATAAGCTGATAATCTGAAATAAAAATTTTGCCTGAAATACTGTGTAGGCCAGGTAACATCAGAGGGGAAAGAAACATTTCAGGTCTATGAGAGGATATTGATGCAACAAGGTAACCCTGATTCTTTCTCCACAGAAATTGCCTGACTTGCTGACTATTTCTATTATGTTGTTTCAGGTTTTCAGCATTTAAAGATTTTTGCTTTTGCCCCAGGTAATTTGCTTTGCAATTGGTCGGGATGAAATAGAAAGCACAAGTGAGTAATGCTGCAAATCACTTGCATTTGCCTGACCTTTTGTTTAAGGCCTTAGTAAAAAGGGTACTGTACCTCCACCAGAACCCGCAAGTCTTCAAGCAAGGAATAGTCTGCTGGAGGAACTTGGGGGGGTCAAGTGGCATTCACGAAGTGGTTTGGGAGGTGATGTAGGATTTTAACCTGAAATGGCGACAGTTCCACACTACCTCCCACAACAGGTGCTGTTCAACCCACTGAATTCCTCCAGTAGATCATTTGTTGCTCCAGATTCCAACATCTGCAGTCTCTTGTGACCCTGTTTTTCGAGCCCATAATTGTTTCAGGTAAGTAAATTACCTGATATTGAATAGTGGCTGTTTCTATGCATCAACCAATCCTAAGCCTTCTCTTGTGCTCACCAAACATGAAGAGCATCCAAGTTACATGAGGCCTCAGATGACTGAGACCAAACCTGGGACTCTTTAGTCTTTTACCTGTGTCACTGCTGAGAATTGTCAGAGTTGAAAGCCCTGAATTATGTACACTGGAATTAATGTGCACATTTAAAGACTTGTTTACTGGAGTGCATGTCTGCAGATTACCACACCTGATGCCAAGAGGAACTGAATGTCACAGCACTTTAGGTGGTAATTCCAAAGGTTCACTAACCCTGAGGGAGGTAGTTCTTCCTGATACAATTCTGAATGGCTAAGCCCTTATCCAGAGTTTGACTGCAGGTTTCAGACATCAAGAGTTTTCATACTTCATTGAGAACTCAGTAGTTTGGTAGAGCATAGGCCTTTGCTTCACTTTATCTAAAGCACATGTAGTACGTTCCTGTGCAGACCAAAACGATATGTTGTATAGGTGTGGCCTCGCCAAACTGCTAAGGAAATCTTCTATGGTTATTTACTCTTGTTGTTTGACTATGTAGCACCCTTTTTAAAAAAAGTTGACTCAGTGAATAGCTTTGAAATTCTGGCAGGTAGCCATGGCAGCTACTTTAAGATCTACAAGGCATCAGAAAGAAACATACCTGGAATATATAATCTAAGAAATAGCGACAGGATTTGGCTGTCTAGCCCATGAACTTGTTCTGGTTGAAGTGTTGAGTTCATGTGGCACAGACCAGTGTCCTATGGCCTAAACCAAAGTGTTGTTGATGAAGAGAGCCACGAAGCGGTCCTTACCTCTCCAACTTGCCAAACCATTGTATTTATACATTGGCTCTTGGCCTACTTCTCGAGGCACTTGTTCATTAGATGTGCCTCGAGAAGTAGGCCAAGAGCCAATGTATAAATACAATGGTTTGGCAAGTTGGAGAGGTAAGGACCGCTTCGTGGCTCTCTTCATCAACAACAATATATATATAGCTGTGCCAGGAGCTTGGTGTGAATCCAGCAATGAATTGCCCTGGGCACAGTGCAAAGGTGCTTTCTGTGAGGGCTGGTATTGAGCAGACAAGGGCCAGCAGTGTAGCAGCTCAGTGAAGACAGAGGGCTTGAGGTTGCACCCTGGCCAGCACACTAGTCTGAGCTGCTACCTGGAACTGAGCAGATTGCCCAGATCCTGTGGTCTCCCTTGTTGCCATCACTTGGATGTGATGGAAGCTGCTGTCTCCCCCTGGTTGTTTGGCTGCCTAGCTTTCACCAGCTCAATGAACTTGTTATTACAGAGACATCTCTGGGCTGGAGTGAGATGTGAGTAAGTAAAGGGAGGTAGCTGCTCCCATCTATCTAAGTCATGGTGCGGAGACAGAGAGAGTTGTAGGATCCCAGGTGATCTGGCATTGTAAGACTTGGCAATGGGCTGCGTCTTGTGGTGCTGACTAAAGTCTAGCCTGAGCCCCACATCTCAGCGCTAAGGGTCACATTGCTTGCCCTCAACCCACTCAAGTAGTATCTGTATACTGAGCTGTGGAGTAGATTGCATAAATTCCTGCCTGCTGTTGACAAGTTTCCAGTGTGATGTCATTTAAAATTCAGTGGGTTACGTATCAGTCAGTGATGGAATTGAAGGACCCAGAGTGTTATAACAACTCAATATGGTGGAACATCCCCAAGTAGACTAACATTTGCAAATTTAACTCTACTGCCACAATATCATCGCTTTTTAAATTCTTACTTTGCTTACTTGGCCTGTCGCCCTAAAGCACCAGAGGTGAGCTGAGGTCCAATAACCAGAATAATTCCTGATTACTTCTGATCTCAGGATTAAATAATCTGAAGTCACCAACTGGTACAGTGGACATTGAAGATGGTTTTCAAAAATTATTGCAGGTTCTTGGTCCACTTACTCAGCTGATCAAGGAATGGTAAATGGAGTTTAGTTTGGAAGGACTGGAGCTATAAGTACATAGTTCCCTAAGTGGCATCACAGGTAGATAAGGTGATGAAGGTGACATGCTTAGTTTCATCAACTGAGGCACAGAGTACAACAGTTGGGATTCACATTCAAGTTGCACAAAGTCACTGGTTAGACAGTACCTGGACAATGTGCAGTTCTGGCCTCCCTCTGTATAGGAAGGAAGTGAATGAACAAGAGGATACAGAAAAGACAAGGATGTTGCCTGTGCTGGAGGGCTTGAATTACAAGAAGAGCTTAGGGCTCTTTTCCCTGTAGTGCCTGATATGGAGGGGTGATCTTATGACCTTCTGATGAACAGCCAAAGCCTTTTGCTCCAAGGGAGGGCTTTCTAAACCCAAAGGGTTTAGTTTGGATAAGAGTGAGGTGTTTCATTTTGGGAAGACAAATGCAGGTAGGAATTTCACAGTGAATGACAGGGTCCTGAGTAGTGTTGTAGCACAGAGGGACCTTGGAGTAGAAGTACATGATTCACTGAAAGTGGGGTTAGACGGGGTGTTGAAAGTTTTTAACCTGCTGGCTTTCATCAGTCAAGGTATTGAGTACACGAGTCATGGTGTGGTTGAACAGGATGCTGGTGAGGCCATGATTGGAGTATTATTTTCAGTTTTGGTCGCTCTGCTAAGATGTTATTAAACTGGGGGGAAAAAGTGCAGAAAAGATTTACAAGGATGTTGCCAGGATTTGAGGGATGAGTTGGAGAGGTTGGACATACTGAGACTTTATTCCTGGATGTGTAGAAAAATGAGAGGTGATCTCATAGAGGTGTATAAAATCATTAGTACCATCAGTCTTTTTTCCAGGGTTAGAGAGTCAGGAAGGGGAGGGCTAAGGTTTAAGGAAAGATTTAACTGGAATTTGAGTAGTGGTATATTGAACGCGACAAGTTGGCCCCTTGACTGTGGGCCAAGGGTGTGGCTGGAGTCAGGGTTGTGGTCAGGAACATGGATAGGTTTACAGCTGGAGTTGAGGTCGGGTATGCTTGTATGTTTCCTACTCTCATTAAAACTGCAAAATTATTGTATAACTACGCTGCAAATATTTTTAAAAAGTGAGATAAGTGTGTCTAGGTAAATGGTCCAGAAAACGTGCTGATCTGGCAATACCACAGACCCAAGGCTGCCAGGTTATCAGTTTTTCAGTAAAATGCAATCAACCAGAATGAAAATAGACCATATCTTGAACTTGCACAGCATAGAAACAGGCCCTTTGGCCCCCTGCATCTATGTTAACTATTATGCCTAATTCCATTTTCCTGTGTGTCCTGCATATTCAAATTGCTCCTGCTTCCATATTGATCTCCTCTGGTGGCTCATGCCAGATACCACTGAGTGAAAAATTTGCCACTCTCATCTCTTATGAGTTAGAGACTAAGCCATGCTAAGCATTTTGATTCTCCCGACTGATCCCTCCCAAAGGACACTACCTTCACTATCAGCTGTTTCATTCCCTGGAAGAGTCTACTTAAACAAATTGCTCTAGAAAGAATTAGTGTTTTAAGCATGCCATCCAAAATTCCAGTATCTTTTATACTCCGTGATGATTATCCAGAGACATAACCTTTTTTCTTTTAAATTCTCTATGCAATTTCTGAGCTTCATATTATCTAAGTAGGTCTTTATTTGCTATTTATGTAACTTGTGCAGAAAAGGAAATTGTCAGAAGTGGGAAAAGAAAGACCAGGCGCAGGTGCAGGAAATAGGATTCTATTCCATAAGGCACAGAAGAGATCTTGCATGACTCATCCTCAACGCCATCCATGACCACTCTCTTTACCCCTAGCCCTGTCTTTTATAAAAAGCGTACACACTCACGCACATAAAATAGTTGTGCAGTATTGCTGTTTGCAAAAACAATTAGAGCCAGAGCTTAAAAGCTGGGCAGTTATTTCAACACAAACTGTATTGAGTACCCAAGTAGGGCTTGGAAAGTATGCACTGCCATAAACAATGGGGATATGTGTCTTGTTTTTAAAAAAAACTGGATGGTGTTATAGTAACTGTCATGGTCTGAGCCTCTTACAATGAGGACAGTCAGAATAAAATTCCATGGGAGTGATGACGTGTCGGAACAATAACTACAAACAAATGAGCACTTTGATTCATGAGTAGTGTGGCGCTGTTATGTGAAGTTGAGTGCAAATTGTAAGGCCATGCCTCTTCTCTCATTGAAATTTCGTAACCTTAACTGACCCTCAAAAGCTGCTCATTTGTTATTGCTATAGTTGGAAGACTTCAGACTGCAGTGGAAAAGCCACTATAAAACGTTATAAGTGACATCTAGCCCTTGCCAATACCCTCCTAAACCTTTCCTATCCATGTAGCTGCCCAAATATCTTTGAAACGTATTTGTACCCACCTCTGCCACTTCCTGTGGTAGCTCATTTCCTGTGTCTAGATGGGGGTGGTTGTTAATTGTCTTTCAGGTCCCTTTTAAAACCTTTGCCCTTTGGGTTTAGAAATCCCTCCCTTGGAGCAAAAGGCTTTGGCTGTTCATCAGAAGGTCATAAGATCACCCCTCCATATCAGGCACTACAGGGAAAAGAGCCCTAAGCTCTTCTTGTAATTCAAGCCCTCCAGCACAGGCAACATCCTTGTCTTTTCTGTATCCTCTTGTTCATTCACTTCCTTCCTATACAGAGGGAGGCCAGAACTGCACATTGTCCAGGTACTGTCTAACCAGTGACTTTGTGCAACTTGAATGTGAATCCCAACTGTTGTACTCTGTGCCTCAGTTGATGAAACTAAGCATGCCACCTTCATCACCTTATCTACCTGTGATGCCACTTAGGGAACTATGTACTTATAGCTCCAGTCCTCTCCATTCAATTCTACTCCCCAGGGTCTTGTCTAGCACTGTCTATACTTTGCCCTGGCACTTCCCAAAGTATCACCTTGCATATCTAGCTTAAATTTTATCTGCATGCCTTTCCCCATTTTCCTAATTGATGTTATATATTGAGACAGCCTTCTTCACTGATCACCAATGTTGGTGTCATCAAGAAGCTTGCTAATCATGACACCTCTATTCTCAACCAAATTAGAATTAGTTTTATTACTACTGACTTGTATATTGTGAAATTTGTTGTTTTTCAGCAACAGTACAGTGCAAAGACATCAAATTAATATAAATTAGAAACTAAATAGTGTAAACAAAAAGGAATAGCAAGGTAGTATTCATGGTCATAGCCTGCTCAAAAATCTGATGACAGAGGGGAAGAAACTGTTCCTAAAATGTTGAGTATGTGTCTGAGGCCCCTGTACCACCTCCGCAATGGTAGTAACAAGTATTAATGAGAAGAGGGCATATTCTAGATGATGAAAGTCCTTAGATGTGGATGTCACTTTGAAGCATCACCTCATGATGGTGGGGATGGTTGTGCTTGTAATAGAGATGGCTATATCTATAACTTTTGGTAGCCTCTTGTGATCGTGTACATGAAGTTTCCATACCAGGTGGTGATGCAGTCAGTCAGAATACTCCCTAATGTATGTCTACACAAATTTGCAAGAGTCTTAAGTGACATAAGAAATCTCCTCAAATCATTACTACAATGACCTGTAACTTTGACTAGCATCTCTTCCCACAAATGTTGCCCACCTGACTGAGTTATTCTAGCGTTACTCTTTTTTTTACTTCAGCTTCCAGCATTTGTTTCCCATACTACAGATACAGGCAATTAATTGTGTTGGAGGTCTGGTTTCAAGCATTTGGCATTTTTCTTTCAAATCTTGGTTTGGGGAAAGGTTAACACTTACACTGTAAATTTTTTTTAAAAACTTTCACAAAATTCAAGATAGCCAGAAAAGAAGCAAAATTGTAAGAAGATAATTACTTATTGAGCCAATTGTCACAGAAATATTGTATGTCCTGAGCTGTCATACAAGCAGATAAGCTTTCTTAACTAAATTGAAACCTGCAACACCTTTCTTTGCTGAAGGAAATGAATGAACCACATAGTTTTACACTAGAGGGAAGTTTTACCCACATTCCTTCTTGACAATGAAGATACTCCTTGCATTCTTTCTAAGTGTTGGCCACGCAACGAGGAAGCCTGCTGGCTTAGTTGTCTCTAGCTGGGTCACTCCAGAGGTATTTAAGACATGGGTAGTCTTCTCTAGTAGTGTATAGGTAACCATTCCCTAATTTGCTAATCAAGTTAACCTTTGGAAGCTTGACAAGTTGCACTCCCTTTTTTTTGTAATGCTGATTCTTCCTCCTTTTTTTTGTAATGGGCTCCCCAAAAAATTTAAATCTTGAATGTAGATGTAGATTACTCTGGAGTTTATCAAAGATTTATCTGGAATATTCTGACTTTGATCTCAGTGCTCAACAGGATGCCATCTTTGACCTCGTCTCTGTGGAGTTTAACGTCGCTCTTTGGCACACTAAGTATGCCTCCAGACTTGCTGGAAAGGAGGAGTAAGTAACTGGATTATTCAAAGCTAAACATCCTTGTGTGAAGCTGTTTCTGAATTGAAGCTTTATGATGTGTATGTCAATTCACTCTTAGTATTACAGTGGATGAAGCAAAAGAAGTACACAGAAGCTTAAAGACTGCAGCTGGGATCTTCAAACATATCAAGGTAAGCAATGGCTGCCTTCCTGCCCACTGCCTGAAGATGTGCACATTTACAGCACCTTCACTGAAGATTTGGTGGGAGAGAGAGATTCCTATCTGATCTTCCCCCAATAATCAGCTGCAGAGTTCAACACTACCCATACCTGATGCAACACAGTCCTAGAGAATTGTCAAGCACAGTATAAAAGTTTCAATTATTTCAGAATATTTTTTGGCTTCACAGCATTCCCATGTCCCAACTAGATATCATAGAGTGCGTGGTATCAACTTTGGCTCCAAGTACAATACTGATCAAGCCTAGCTGGACACTCGTGAAACAATAGAGTTGTTCTACAGAAGCATGAGGTTTAATTAATTCATGAGCCACCTTCCTTCATTTACTTCTGTACCAACTTGCTGGTATATGTATCAATCATATGGTGGGATTTTATATGAATGACAGGTTATAAATGTGTCCCAGATCCAGACAGACATACTTTATTGATTCCGAGGGAAATTGGGTTTCATTACAGCGGCACCAACCAAGAATAGTGAAGAAATATAGCAATATAAAACCATAAATAATTAAATAATAATAAGTTAATCATGCCAAGTGGAAATAAGTCCAGGACCAGCCTATTGGCTCAGGGTGTATGACACTCTGAGGGAGGAGTTGTAAAGTTTGATGGCCACAGGTAGGAATGACTTCCTATGATGCTCAGTGTTACATCTCTGTGGAATGAGTCTCTGGCTGAATGTACTTCTGTGCCTAACCAGTACATTATGGAGTGGATGGGAGTCATTGTCCAAGATGGCATGCAATTTGGACAGCATCCTCTTTTCAGACACCACCGTCAGAGAGTCCAGTTCCACCCCACCCCAGCACACAACAGCAAACATGATAGAACTGGCCACAGCCTCATAGAACATCCTCAGCATCGTCCGACAGATGTTAAAGAACCTCAGTCTCCTCAGGAAATTGAGACAGCTCTGACCGTTCTTGTAGACAGCCTCAGTGTTCTTTGACCAGTCCAGTTTATTGTCCATTTGTATCCCCAGGTATTTGTAATCCTCCACTATGTCCACACTGGCCCCTTGGATGGAAACAGAGGTCACCAATGCCTTAGCCCTCCTCAGGTCCACCATCAGCTCCTTGGTCTTTTTCACATTAAGCTGCAGATGATTCTGCTCGCACCATGTGACAAAGTTTCCCACCGTAGCCCTGTACTCTGCCTCATCTCCCTTGCTGATGCATCCAACTATGGCAGAGTCATCAGAAAACTTCTGAAGATGGCAAGACTCTGTGTTGTAGTTGAAGTCCGAGGTGAAGAGAAAGGGAGACAGGACAGTCCCCTGTGGAGCCTCAGTGCTGCTGACCACTCTGTCTGACACACAATGTTGCAAGCGCACGTACTGTGGTCTGCCAGTCAGGTAATCAATAATCCATGACACCATCTGCATCACTGTCAGCTTCTCACCCAGCAGAGCAGGGCGGATGGTGTTGAACGCACTGGAGAAGTAAAAAAAAAACATGACCATCACAGTGCTCGCCAGCTTGTCCAGGTGGGCGTAGACACGGTTCAGCAGGTAGACGATGGCATCCTCAACTCCTTGTCGGGGCTGATAGGTGAACTGGAGGGGGTCTAAGTGTGGCCTAACCATAGGCCGGAGCTGCTCTAGAACAATGAATTAAATAGACTTATAACACTATCTTCCTACTTTCTTTTCAAAATATTGTACAGGTGAATCCTGTATTACAGGGATGCAGTGGTTTGTAGCTCAACTTTGTACTATTACAAATGGTTTGTAATGCAAGGCCATGACATCTATGCAAGCATCAAGGAATGAGCGTTTGGGGGAAAAGATTTTCAGATTTGTGATCACAAATTTCATAAACTTTATAATTTTATTCTGTATATCAAATTTTTGGGCAGTGATTTGTGAATTCTGTAAAGGCAAATTTCTGTAACCCATAATGCAGAGGTTGCCCATCGTATAGAAATTGTTTCCAGTGTAGGGATTTTAATTCTCGCTTATATTTGACAAGTGGAATAGTTTTCATGTACAGTCAGTATAAACAGTACGTTGTAAAACAGTACAAGTGCGTTACAAATCACTCGCACTTCAAGAAGAAATAAATTACTTTTGTGTCTGTCAGCTTTTGATTACATTCCATAAACTCCTGGATATAGGCAGCTGCAATCTGGCTCTTTCCAGTTACAATTTTCATAAATAAATCCAAGTTCAGGATGAGGTGAGGAAATAAATAAAACTTCCCTTGAAATGGAATTGTGAATCTCTCTTGGATTTGTAGCTGTATATGGTTTTATAGACCATGGGTAGAAGTCAAATACTATGATATACTATCTTTTCAGTAGGTTTCAGAATAGCTGCTTGACAATACACAGCTAAAATTGCAAATCAGTTTTCTAATAAATTAAATTTACACAATAAACTGGCAGGTAAACCACAAATAAGTATTTAATTTCCACTAACTTTAATCCATCCCCCACCCCACAATGCTAGATGTGTTTTTTTTTTACTTAGAGTGGCTACACTTAATAACGTCAGAAAAGGAGCACAATTTGTCATTCACTGTGGCTACAAATGGTGCAGGTACGGCACCAAATTCATTTTGCTTGTCAGTGATGTTTTCAGTATAAACTAGAAAACGGCTGTTCTGTCACCCAACGAGAAAAGGGTATCTAGACTCTTTCGCCTCTTCTCCTCCACAGCTCATCATTTTTCCTCGCACTGCAGTAGTTGGTGACAAGGGTGAGGCAGCAGTGCCTTGTGACTGGCCAGCCACAGAGTTGGTCTAGGAGCCCAGTGGCTGCCAGCCACAGCCATGGAGCCAGTTCAGTGCTGTGGCAAGTAAAAGCCCCTTGGGAGTAGTGAGCTGAATAGTCAGCCTCAATGCCTTGAATTTCACACATTCGTGAATTTCATATGACAGGCATACTTCTATCATTGGGATCTTCACTGGTGGCCAGTGGATGAGAATTGATCCGATATTTTGGATGTGTGCTTTTTCCTTTCCCTGTTGGCTTTCTGCCACTTCTAGCCTGGAATGTGGAGTGTGACCCTGCAGTCTGTAATGTGTGTGTGCGTGATGTCACCCTGGAGCCCATTCTCCTGTGCTGGAGAACATGCATTTGTTTTAGTTTTCTGTTTCTGATCTACTGAATCCTCAGTCATTATCTGCATTCACAAGTTAGAGCTGGCTTTAATGTAAGTCACTTTTGTTTTGCTTAGGAAAATGAAGTCGCCAAACTTGTGACCGCTCCTGAGAAAGGAAAAGACCTCGAATCACGGGTTCTTGATACCTACATTGTTCAGTGTCAAGCTGAGGCTCAAGAAGGTACAAATGGGGAGACAGTGCCCAGAGCACCAAACTATTTCTCATTGTAGCCAAGGCAATGTAACCCTGTCAACAGAAGGCAAAATTTCAAATTTTACCAGACAAAAAGCCTTGAGAATGAGACTTCAGATGCTGCAAGGCATTCAGTTTCTGTAATTATCCAAAACTAAAAAAATTTATCTGTAAAACTGAACATGAAACTTAAAGATTATCATTAAAAGCCCAATTGGTTAAATACTGCCCTTTAGCTGCTATCCTTTCACGCAGCCCAGGAGGTTGATTTATTTTTATTTAAAGATACAGAACAGGCCCTTCCATCCCAACAAGTTGCACTGCCTAAGAATCCACCGATATTTAACATTAGCCTAATCACAGGACAATTTACAATGACCAAGTTAACTTACTAACCAGTATGTCATTGGACTGTGGGAGAAAACCGGAGCACCTGGAGGAAACACGGGGAGAATGTACAAACTCCTTGCAGATGGCACTGAAATTGAACTCCAAGCTCCTGCTCACTGCCATGCTACTGTGGCAGCCCAGTTACAGAACAACAGTTCATGAGGTCGTCTCACTGCCATCTCCTGAGGCAACCAGCAATAAGCAAAATATTGGCCAAAAAAAACTCAGCAGGTCAGGCAGCATCTGGTAAGGTTAAGTTTAGACCCTGTAGCCAGAGAAGTTAATGGGCCAAACTTGTGCAAATTAGACTGGCTTTGATGGGCTTCCTGATTAACATGGACAATTTGGGCCAAAGGACTTGATTCTATGCTGTATGATTCTTATCAGAACTAAAACTAGGAATAATGAATATGCCAGATTAAAAAATTGAGCGCATTGTTTTACCACCAAGTAACCATCTATTTGCCTTTAATTATAGTGACCATCGCAAGAGCCATTGAACTGAAGCACAATCCAGGTCTAATTGCAGCTCTGGCCTATGAAACGGCTAACTTTTACCAGAAAGCTGGTGAGTTTGCTGACTTCCCTCCTGCTCTTTTCCATTGTATTAGAAAGAACTTGTTGATCATTGAAAGCAATGTTATTTAAAGTTCTGGGGGGGTTTCCCTGACCTTTTATTGGCCATTGGCACATCTGCTGACTTACCTTGCTGTCCAAGTTTGTCTGTGCAAAGAATGTAGGTGGCCCTAGTAATCTAGGCCAGACTTACTTCCCAATAAGAGTAGTACCGGAAGGGTGGCTCAGTTGATCAAACTTGGCAAGTCAGCCTGGGTTACTAATCACTCTATGGTCTTGTCTGTTGGATCTGTTGTTGAAGGTAGGGATGAAATTTTCCTTGGACACTGGGCACAAACCCTGACATCCAGTAGTGTCAGAGGGGTGTGAGCTTAATTTTCTTTCTCTTCATCCCGCTGAACTATCTCCCACTCCACTCCGAGCTCACGTGCGTTAAAATATTCTACCTGTTTGGATGCATGAACTAAGCAATGAATTAAACGCTGGGTAGGTCTGTGTTTGCTTCTGCCCTGTTGTGACTGCTGCTAGTTCTGTGTATTCCAATCCTGTGCAGACAGGGAGAGAGTTCCTTCGATATGTAGAATTGTTTTTTTATTCCTTGTCAATGTACATCTTACTTCAAGAAATATTCAAATGGGATCTGATGGGGAAAGTTCATGCAGAGGATGGTGGTATATGAAACAAGCAGCGAGAGAAAGTAGTTGAGGTAGGTCCCAACAATGATGTTTGAAAGACATTTGGATAGGTATATAGAAAGGAAAGGTTTAAAAGATGTGGGGAAAATCAGAGTCAGGTTTATTGTCACCGGCATCTGTCGTGAAATTTCTTAACTTAGCAGCAGTACAATGCAATACATAATATAAAAGGAAAAACGTAAAATAATAAAAAATAAATTACAGTAAATGGATATTGAATAGGTTAAAATTGTGTAAAAATAGAAATAATATATATTTAAAAAGTTAAGGTAGTGTTCAAGGGTTCGATGTCCATTTAGGAATTGGATGGCAAAGGGGAAGAAGCTGTTCCTGAATCACTGAGTGTGTGCCTTGAGGCTCCTGTGCCTCCTACCTGGTGGTAACAGTGAGAAAAGAGCATGCCCTGGGTGCTGGAGGGCCTTAATGGATGTTGCCTTTCTGAGACACTGCTACTTGAAGATGTCCTGAGTACTTTGTCGGCTAGTACGACTAAATTTACAACCCTCTGCAGCTTCTTCCAGCCTTGTGCAGTAGCACCCCTCCCCCCACCACCCATACCAGGCAGTGATGCAGCCTGTCAGAACGCTCTCCAAGATACATCTATAGAAATTTTTGAGTGTATTTGTTGACATACCAAATCTCTTCAAACTCCTAGTAAAAGATAGTCACTGTCTTGCCTTCTTTATAATTGCTTCTATATGTTGAGACCAGGTTAGGTCCTCAGAGATCTTAACACCCAGGAACTTGAAACTGCTCACTCTCTCCACTTCTGATCCCTCTGAGGATTGGTATGTGCTCCTTCATCTTACCCTTCCTGGTCCACAATCAACTCTTTCGTCTTACTGACGTTGAATGCCAGGTTGTTGCTGCGACACCACTCCACTATTTGGCATATCTCACTCCTGTACGCCCTCTCGTCACCACCTGAGTTTCTACCAATAATGGTTGTATCATCAGCAAATTTATAGATGGTTTTTGAGCTTTGCCTAGCCACACAGTCCTGGATATAGAGTAATGTCTTGCAAGCCCTGCCAGAGTTGTCGTACATCCATCTAGCTTTGATGGCCACCTTGGTCAGCATGGATCAGCTGGACCAAAGGGCTTGTTCCAATGCTGTTCTGACTTGGCATCACTGGCTAGACCAACGCTTCTTACCCTGGTGGTGTTGTGGTCTCTTGTAGGACACTTGCAGCTGTCTCTTTATTAGTTTGTTTAGCACAGATGTGCTTCGTCTGATTCTGTCTTGGTCATTACAGTTCAGCAACTTGCTGGATCAATTTTTGTAGCTTGAAGGGAGTAGACAGGGCTTCCTGTGGTGCTGTTAGATCTCTTTTCCATGCCGTGTAATATAACTTAACACTCAGTCAAGTCAGGTAATGTTTAGGTGGTGAATAAAATATTTCAAAGAGCATCATAAAGTTTAAAAAAAAGGGGGGGGGGGGTTAGGGAAGGAAATTCCATAGTTTGGAATCTTGACAAGTATAGGCGCAGCCGTGCATGGTGAAGTGACTTTAAAATACAGGAAAAAATGGAGGCATATAGAGTTCTGGAAAGTTATAGGTCTGGAGGAAGTTACCAAAGTAGGGATGAGTGAATGTCCAAGGAGAAATAGCAGGGGATGGGACTGGGCGAGGCTTAATGGCAGGGGACTGGACTGGGCGAGACTTAATGGCAGGGGACGGGACTGGGCAAGGCTTAATGGCAGGGGACGGGACTGGGCGAGGCTTAATGGCAGGGGACGGGACTGGGCGAGGCTTAATGGCAGGGGACGGGACTGGGCGAGGCTTAATGGCAGGGGACGGGACTGGGCGAGGCTTAATGGCAGGGGACGGGACTGGGCGAGGCTTAATGGCAGGGGACGGGACTGGGCGAGGCTTAATGGCAGGGGACGGGACTGGGCGAGGCTTAATGGCAGGGGACGGGACTGGGCGAGGCTTAATGGCAGGGGACGGGACTGGGCGAGGCTTAATGGCAGGGGACGGGACTGGGCGAGGCTTAATAGCAGGGGACGGGACTGGGCGAGACTTAATGGCAGGGGACGGGACTGGGCGAGGCTTAATGGCAGGGGACGGGACTGGGCGAGGCTTAATGGCAAGGGACGGGACTGGGCGAGGCTTAATGGCAGGGGACGGGACTGGGCGAGGCTTAATGGCAGGGGACGGGACTGGGCGAGACTTAATGGCAGGGGACGGGACTGGGCGAGGCTTAATGGCAGGGGACGGGACTGGGCGAGGCTTAATGGCAAGGGACGGGACTGGGCGAGGCTTAATGGCAGGGGACGGGACTGGGCGAGGCTTAATGGCAGGGGACGGGACTGGGCGAGGCTTAATGGCAAGGGACGGGACTGGGCGAGGCTTAATGGCAGGGGACGGGACTGGGCGAGGCTTAATGGCAGGGGACGGGACTGGGCGAGGCTTAATGGCAGGGGACGGGACTGGGCGAGGCTTAATGGCAAGGGACGGGACTGGGCGAGGCTTAATGGCAGGGGACGGGACTGGGCATGGCTTAAGGTCAGGGGGCGGGACTGGGCGTGGCTTAAGGTCAGGGGGCGGGACTGGGCGTGGCTTAATGGCAGGGGCAGACAGGACAGTTTAAAGACGGTAGTGTGTGTAAGTTGAGCAGGAATGATTTGGAAAAGACAGAGTGTCAGTAAGATTTAAGAGCAGATGAGTTGAGACAGTGGTGGATAGAGCAGAGTGTTAGTGTATTTGAAGACTGAGATTACAGCTCTCATCTAACTATCTTTGTGCTACAGATAACAGCCTTACCACCTTGGATCCTAGCTATGCAGCAAAATGGAGGAAATACTTACAGCTCAAAAACTGTTTCTACCTGGCTTATGTAAGTGTTAAAACTGACAAGTAAAGCAGTAAGCTATCAATTTTATTTAATAAAATTTATTTATTTTGTATCATTTAGTGAAAGTACATCACTTGAGGCTTACACGTCAATAGCTCCTCTACAGGGTAAGAACCATCTTCACATTGAGGGAAACCTGAGACCAGACTGCCTCGGGGCATCATCTTAGACTCTGTTCCTGTCCTCTTCCCCCACGAGTCTATTGAGTTTGGATCAGTCAGTATGATGTTCCTGCTGTTTGACGAATTTGTGTCCAGTGATTTGTTTTAGTACTGATGTCCATTCAATCACCCAATGACACGAGCAACAGTAAAAAAAAAACGAGTTGGGGGGAGGGGTGAGTATCTGAGTGATGCCCCTGGCCTTATTTTCTGCTGTTTCTTTCAGTTTGCAAACTTAAACAATTATTCCCCTATCACGGATGTGGGAGGCATTCTTAAGCAATGGTATACAAGGGGAAGTATTGCTGTATTGTTTCACTTTGGGAGTCCTGTCCAGTCCAGTTGCAATGTTCAAGTACCTTGCCCTCCATATGGCTGCAGTGAGGATGTGGACAATGCTTTTACCAAATAATTCTAGAATATATCAAAATTCATCCCAAGTAGCTGCAAACAGAGGTCTCTGATCATTAGACAGTTTTAAGGCAAATATCAGCTGCTGCGGGAGTATTCGCTTTGGTCTGTACAAAATACAGTGTCTTGGTCTTTGAATGTAACAAGATATCTGTAAGGGAATGTTGCTAACTGGCACATTCAGGGATAAATGACTAAGTGCTGAGGGATGTTCTGAAGCTCTGTAGCCACAGGGTCCTGATCCAATGGACACAGAGGGACTGAGCACAGTGTAACAGTCTCTCAAAACATTTCACCGTAGCTCAAACAGGAAATGTGAGTGGCTTTGGTGCATTGTAGAGAGAATGTGTTGAGTTAGTGGCACAAGTAATGTAATCAGATGTGCACTGATTCATGTATATATATTTTATAAATAAACTTACTTTTGCAACTTAGAGCTGTAACACTTTAGAACAAAATAATGCAGCCAATGGATAATGATAGGAGTTGAAGCTACTGCCTAGGGATGGATGTTGTGATGTCGGGTGAGCTTGGTATTCTTTTGATTCGAGTTAATTTTGGTCCTGATAACCATTTGATGTTGGAGAGGGGGAGGATTCCACGTCCTGACTGTAATGTGTGTTTTTCCTTGCAGGCATACTGTTACCATGGCCAGACCTTGCTGGCCAGTGATAAATGTGGGGAAGCCATCCGATCTCTACAAGAAGCAGAAAAGTGTGAGTATGCTGAGTCTTTACTGCCTGGCACTTCTGGTGGCTTGGTCACCCGGATTACATGTGGTGATGGAAATCCCTTTTGTGTTGGCTGTGGTGGTCACAGGAGTCACCTCTAAACGAAGGGTTGTGGCAGGTGCTTCCTTGAGCAGCTGGTGTCTGGTGCTTTGGAAGGCAATTCTCAGCATGTAATGTGCTTTTAGACATTGCGGGTGAGAATGAGCAAGATGTTTAAAGTGGCATCTGTTCAGTGGGGACATGAGACAGCAGATATTGGACTCCTGAGCAAAATACTATCTGCCAGAGGAACTCAACAGGTCAGGCACTATTGTGGAGGGGGGAAAGAAACTGTCAATGTTTTGCTCTATTGGCAACCTAAGATGTCTCATAGTCTTAAGCTTACCAGACGTAACCCTGGTCAAATTAGTCGCTCTCCTTTCCCACCTAAGACCATAAGATATGAGGAAAGAAATGGCCCATCAAGTTTGCTTCACTGTTCAATTATGGCTGATTTTATTTTTCAACTCCATTCTTCTGTTTTTCTTTACCCCTTAACCCCTTTACTAATTAAGAACCTATCATTCTCTGTCATAAATAAACCAAATGACTTGTGGCAAGCAATTTGAAAAATTCACCACCCTCTGGCTAAAGAAATTCCTACTCGTCTCAATTTTAAAGAAACATCCTTTTATTCTGAGGATGTGGCCTTGGATACTAGAGTTTCCCACTAGTTCCTCTCCATATAAAATCTACCTAGTTCCCACGTCTCTAGATTCATCACCAGTCTAAAAATCAATTGATCTTTGCCTTGAGTGTACTTAACTGCACATTCATTGCATTCTGGTGCACTGTTCCCAACTACATCTCCAAGTATCTGACATGAAGGCCAGAAGGACCTATTCTGTGTAGTCTCCTAATAAATAAATAAATAAATTATTGTCCTGAGAGCATTCTGCACTTGAAGGTTCACTAGCCTCTGTGCAATTGGTGGGCTGAGGTGTCTGTTTCCTTGTTGAATCTCTCTAAGTGAGTACTTTATGGCCTGTGTGCAGCAGGGCCCCTATATGTTTTGTCTGATTCTTAACAGCCTCAAAATAAATGAGGGATAGCTGATATGATTTTAATCTGGAGCTTGCTCTGTATCAGGCGTCAGCGACCTTTTTGCCTCTGTTGGCCGGTTCACGTATTAATGAGCAGATGGTGGGTCAGATAATTGCCATAAAAAACTTGAAATATGGGAATTATCCATTTAAAAACATCTAGTTATGTTTTGCCTCAAATTAATGAATAATGCATGCTAGAAAATCATTTGTGCTTAACCAAGAATGCCAATTAGTAATCAAATAACTCAGTTTAGTTGCAATTTATTTCAATCAAGGCATCTTTTGAATCTATTAAAAAGACACAAAGAACCTTTAAACATAAAAGGTATGAACATGATGCATTGAATGGTAGTAAATTAAGTATAATAAAAAAGAAAATTTTAATGTAAACAGTTGATAAATCAGTCTGAAATGATGCTGTTTGTTGCTTGATAGCTTCTCAATATTGGGTGTCAAGAGCAAAACATTATCCAGATGGGCATCAATCAATCTTGTTCTCAAATGGTTCTTGGTGTGCTTCATTTTTGAAAATAATTGCTCACACAGATAAGTACCGCCAAACAATGATGCCATCTTTTTTTGCAAGGTTCACTAAGTTAGGATACTTCCCACTTGGATGAATATATTTTCTATAGAAGTCAAGCACCGACATATCTTCAGAATGAAATTTCGATCTCAATATGTTGTCACACTGCATCTCAAATCAATTCCATTTGAAAAATTTCTGATGGAGTGTCCACTTCCACATCAGATGGAGTAGCAAACAGCTTAAACTCTTTTCTCAATTCTTGGACCATATTCACAAAAATGCCTGGATCTTGTGCTTTACTTTTTTGAAAAGTGGGAAAATGTGCACAATTTCCTTTTTGAAGCTGGTACTCCCACAATTGCAGCTTTCTTTCAAAGGCCACAATATGACCATACATCTCATGTATCAGCTGATTTTTTTTCCCTTGAAGTTGTAAATTCAAGTTACACCTATCCTCGTTATATGCGGGGGATACGTTCCTTGCAGTCGGTGCATAATGTGAATAATTATTTAAATAGGGATGAAATTATCCCTATTTAAATAGGAAGAAAATAGGGATGTGTTCCAGAGGGCTTCTTAAGTATATCTATAATTTATTCACATTTTCATACCAATATGACACAAAAGCTGTACCACAAAGGCAACATATGTATTATACTTAATCAATTTGAGGTAATATTCAACGTAATAAATCATAGAAAGTTAGCATATTAGGGTGTAAAGTACTCACCAACAGTGGCAAGTGTGTTCGCTCCAGGAGATGAGTGGTTGTTGTGGTGTCGGGATCATAGGGGTGAAGGAAGACTCACAGAACTCTCAGAACTGCCGGCAGCAGGAGATGACACCGGTTTGAAGAAAGTGGTGAGGGTTGTTTGCTTGGCAGCATTTTGTTTTTCAGCATAAATTTGCTTGTAGGGAAGAAGGGTTGATGGCAGGGAACGACTGAAATGCTGATTCCGTTCTAAACTTGAGTCCATGTCCATCGCCATTTGTTCCAAGTGTTCCGACTTCCACCATTCCCTCACCGTTGGTAAACTCCCGGGACTTTCAAAATCGTCTGTTGCTTGCAGCATCTGAGAGATAGTTTGCCGTAAAAAAAAAAACGCCTTGAATGTGGATCGCACCTTGGTCGAGTGGTTGAATCAGTGATGTTGTGTTAGGTGGCAGGAAATGCACTGTTATGTTAGGATGAATGCTGCCCAAATGTTTAGGATGGGCTAGCGCATTGTCAAGTAACAGAAGAACTTTAAAGGCAAGATTCTGTTCCCGGCAGTAGCGCCCCAGAGCTGTGTTCCCTTCACCTGATGCCGCGCTGTTTATAATTTCCAACTTTTTTTCAAGTGTTTAAAGCAGTTCTCTGCCGCTCGGCTGATGGCCCAGGACTGGACTTAGCAGGCCTAGTTAAATATTTCAAGCACAGAATCACTGCACTGAAGGTAAAGCCAGCAAAAGTTTAAGAGCACAAGATCGCACATCCTCACCTTGCCAAAACCAATGCAGGACTGGCGGGAGTGAGATTGAGAGGCATGTGCATGTGACTTGTATTGGCGGGAAAGCAGGGCTGCTCGCATAACTCTGAGTTTTGGACGCATGTAAGGAGACATTGGTAGAAATAGGTTCCTCACATAACTGTGGAGCTGCATAGTATGAAGATGCATATAACGAGGATGTATTTAAATGAGATGTAATGTCCACAAAAATGTGAAGCATCCTCATTTTTGATTTCAAGGAATATGCAACGCAAATACTCCTTCCAGCATTGACTCTTGGCTAAGCCAGCGTACATTGCAGAAATAAGTCAGGTCCCCATATTCTGCCTCCGTATCCAACAAAAATTGCTGAAACTAGCAATGATTCAATCCACGAGATAGGATCAGATTCACTGCCTTCACAACAATGTCCATAACACTCTTTAATTTCAGAGAAGTGGCACTTAATGCCTCCTGATGGATAATGCATTGAATTTTAACCAGTTTCTGTGCGATGCCCAGGTTTTCCATTTGTCCCTGCAGCAATGCCATGATGCCTTTTCTGTCCCACCATTGCTGGTGCCCCATCAGTTGTGATGCCAACTACCTTCGACACATTAAGTTTCATTTCTGACATCATTTTCAACAAAGCTTCAAAAATGTCTGCTCCAGGAACCGTGTCCTTCATAGGAATTAATTGAATAAACTCTTCAAAAATTTGAGAAACTGAGGTCACTCCTAGCATAAACACTGCAAGTTGAGCAGTGCCTCTCAAGTCTGTGCTCTCATCAAGCGCAATTGAAAAAAATTGCAATTTGTTGCAAGCATCCCTTAAACAACTTTTAACATCTGACTTTTCTTCAACATGCCATCTGATCATTCTTGCTGACAGGCTGATAAGATGCAAATAAAGATTTCTTTTCAGGACAAACAATATCCACCACTGCCAGTAAACATTCATTGACAAAAATCTCCATCTGTAAAAGGCCTCGTCTTCTCTGCAATACATTTTGAGACTTCGTAGCTGGCATAGGTATTTCCTTCATTTTCACTGCTTTTCTTGGCAAAAAATGACATTTGTTTTCCAAAACTAGCCTTCATTCACTCAACTTCATCTTTCCTTGCTTGCCCAGTAAACTTGTTAAAATTTCCACAATGGCAGGTCTCATAATGTCATCTGATATATGCCACCTTCTTCACAGCAATACTTTCTAGGCAAATGAAACAAACTAGTTTCGCAGCTTACTCGATGAAGAAGTAATCTGGTGACCAAGTGTCTTTGAAATTTCAGTGCTCTGTGTCTACCTTCCTGCCTTTTGCATTCATTGCCATTGGAACTTTTTTCTTTGATCTTATTTTGAAACACGAGTTATTCAACAAGTATAGTAGCACTTGTAAATATCTGGATATTTAGTGTGGATTTCTTGTTAAAGCACAGTGACGTGGTTTCTGTTTACAAATTTGAACGATACCATCTGAAAACCTGCGTGTGCAGGGAGATTATCTAATACATATTAATAAGGTAGTATGCCTTCCCGTCATTCATATATACCAGTGTTTGGTTTGGAACAAAACGGAACCTGGGGCCAGTGTAACAAGATGCCATACATGTCCATCAGTGTGGTCATGTGAAACACTCAGAATAAGGAAAAATCACTCGCGGGCCGGATAAGCATAGTATCCCAATATTTGCTCGTGGGCCATAGGTTGCCTGCCTCTGCTCTATACCATCAGTCAGGGCACTGAATACAGAAGATGGAATGTTATGTTGCAGTTGTTGATTCATATTGTGTTGAGTTTTGGTCATTCTGCTCTTGGAAAAATGCTGTTAAACTGGGAAGAGAATCGAGATTTCATGAGAATGTTGCTGGGATTTGAGGGACTGAGTTATGGAAAGAGGTTAAGCAGACTAGACTTTCTTCACTGAAGTGTAAGAAAATGAGTGATCATACAGAGGTACGTAAGATTGAGGGGCATAGATCGAATGAATGTGCACAGTATTTTCCCAGGGTTGGGGAATCGAGAATGTGGGGGCAGGGGTTTAATGTGAGATAGAAGAGAGATTTAATTGGAACTTAAAGGCCAATTTTACCACCTAGAGGTTGGTACATGGAATGAACTGTCCAAGGAAGTGGTTGAGGCAGGTACATTAATGTTTAAAATGTACTTAAACAGGTACATGGATAGGATTTGGAGGGATATGGGCCAAATGTGGGCAAATGAGATTAGCTTGGTGGGCACCATGGTTTCAAGAACAAATTGGGCTGAGGGACTTATTTCCATGCTGTAAAATTTTGAATCTATGAGGATATAGAATCACTTAGGATTTTCCAAAGGGAATTTTATATACATTTAAAAATTGTTTTCCTTCAGAACTGGATTGTTCTACAACAAACTAGTAAGGGGCTTAATAGGCCAAAATGTAGCCCCCTCTCCCCCCACGCCAAGGACACATTGGTTTTGTAATAAGGTGGTAGTGACCTTTTCCACATGGATTGATGTGATAGAGATTTTGTTTGTCTCCTGGTCTTAATTTCCATCTACTCTTTCAAACCTGCAGACTACTCCAAGGCAGAGACCTTGTGCAAGGAGTATGGACAGACAAAGGGGCCAGGATCTACTGCCAAACCATCAGAACACTTGTTCTTCAGGAAGCTGGGAACATATGTCAGGAACACCTTGGAAAAATGTCAGAGAGAGAATGGGTTCATGTAAGTGTCTTTTGCAATGAAAAGTCACCAAGTTGGTGTGGGACTAGACTCACAAAAGGAAAGCAGGAGAAATTAGTGCTTGAGGCAATTTTTATGTTAACGTAGAGTCATACAGAACTTATAAAATATGAGCTGATACCATTTAGTAACTGAGTCAGATTACAAACCACGTGGTGGAGTTTGAACTGGTATTCAAGTCAGTGTATCCAGGATTCACCCTGACCCATCGGGTCCTTGGTCTCCGAGGGTTAAGTCCTGAGCAGAAATGCCTCAAACTGGAATCATACTCACCACAGTATTGAGGGAATTTGAAGGAGTTTGCAAGACAGAAGATGAAGAGATATTCCTATTCATTAAGGATCCAAGGACCAGGAGCTGGCCTTGAGGTGTTAAAAGAAATATTTCTGAATACCAAGGGTTGTAGTAGTTTGGAACCACCTTCTGCAAAATTACTTGTCTGAAAATCTACGTGAGATTGTTAGTCATGGATCTGTATTGCACAGAAACAGGCCTTTTAACCCATCACATCTATACCAAATGTCAAGTAGCTGTCTACACTAATCCCACTTACCAGGACTTGGTTTGTGGCTACTGTGCCTTTGTGATTCAGCTGCTTGTTTAGATGCCATGAGAGTCTCTGCCTCAATAGTGTGCTTCAGATTCCAGCCACCTGAGTGAGAGCATCCTTCCTCAGAACCCCTTTTACAAGTCTCTGCTTTATGGTTATTGCTCTTCAAAGTTATTATTTATAACGGGGATCAAATCACATGTTCGACTCTATTTCATTGAAAGGCAACCATGTATGTGTTTTGCCAGTCCCTGTTCAAGTTGACATTGTCATGGTTCGAGAGCCCAGGAAGCTGCAACTGTGAGTAGATTCACCTGGATCAGCAGAAGGTCCTCTCCTGAGGGCCACTGGGTAAATGGTAAGGTGCGACAAACCATTGAAGTTTGAATTGGGGTGCAGACACCCTCTGGTCTGGGCCAGGCCAGAGGTTATAGTCAAAGTTAACTAACAAATAGGAAACTGGGCCTTACCTCAAGCTCCTAAACACTGCTTTAAACCAGCAGGATGATGTGTGGGATAGGAGTGTGCTTGAATGCAATATTGACGTGCCTGATCATGGCAATCTGAAAGATCTCATCCAAGAAGCAGTTTGGTCATGCACTGCCTGTTTTTTGTCCTTTTCAAGCTATTTCCAGAAAGTTCCTCCAGAGGCTCCACAGCTGGAATTGAAGGCAAGCTATGGTTTGGTGGAACCTCAGATGTTTGAGCTCCCAGCACTGGCAGCTGCATGGAACCAAGAACTATACACTGCATTTGACATCACAAAAGGCCCCAAGGATGACAAGGTAGGAGAAGACATCTCTTCTGGTGATTCTGAGTTTAACTCTGCTTCTCTTTCCTCTGGGAATGTCAGGAATATTAGATTGAGGCCCTCGCCTGCTTCACCATTCAGTAAAGATCATGGCTGACCTGAGATTTGATCCTGGTTTCAGCTCCTCTTTCCTGTCTATTCCTCTGAACCCTCAACTCCCCTTTTCCTAAAATACCTTCACCCAGAGTCCGTTAATGATCCCACGTCCATCTGAGGTGGAAATTTTAAGAGTCATAATCCTCTTGGAGAGAAAACAGTTCCTCCTTCCTTCAGTGAGTGATCACTTTATGAGAATACCACTACCACTGTTCACCTTGCTAGACTCTCTCAGAATTAGGTCATTTCAAATTCTTGAAAACACCAGCGATGCTGTGCCCAACATTTCTCCATGTCAATCCTCTATCTCTGGAATTATCCGAGTAAACTGTTTCAGAACTACTTTCCCCAATTACATCTTTATTAAGGAGACCAAATCCTCATAGTGCTCCATTTGTGGTCTCAGATGTGGCAAGAACTTTGTATGGAATTTCACCCCCTTTCGCAAATAAAGGCCAACATTCCAAGTACCCTTTTAGTTGATAAAGCTGTGTGCTGACCTTGATTTCCTTTTAGAGCATCACACTATTTAAATAGAATTGTTGTAGCACAGACAGAGACAATTGGATTGATCATGCATCTAACCTAAGTCCTGCTGTAGCAGATAAATAACCCTACACATTCTTGCCCCAAAAGTTGGATTACTACCTTTATCCACCTTGTATACCAGCTGCCATAGTAGACCGACTTGACCTTTTAAATCCCTTTGTATATTATTTGTGGTTTTTGTGCATGTTACATATCTGCCTACCTTCATATCACTAGCAAACTTGGATTACAAAGCTATCCTCATCCCAGTCTATGACATGAGTTGTGAGTGGCTGAGACTCCCACTAATTTCCAATTCTAACATGGGATTGACCCACACTGAAAAACAAAGCTGCAGATGCTAATAATTTAGCAGGCTGGCCAGGGTGGGACAGATCTGTGGAAAGAGAAATCCAGATACAATTTAATCTGTTTCATCTTTCACAGATGCTGTCTGACCTCCTGAAAGCCTGTTTGTAATTTGGAAAATCACAGTTAACTGGATAGTCATTGGCTATTTAGCACAGAAATAGGCTCTGTGACCAAGCTTATTAATCCCATTTGCCCACATTAGCCCCATACCCCTCTAAACTTTCCTATCCAGTAAAATATTGTACCTGCCTCCACCACTTCTCCAGCACCTGTTCCATGTATTCTCCACCCTCTGTGTGGAGGAAAAAGTTGCCCCTCAAATTCCTTTTAAATCTCTTCTCTTTCACCTTAAACCTGTGGCCTCTAGTTTTAGATAGCCCTACCCTAGGAAAAAGGTACCTATTTATGCCTCTCATGATTTTATAAACTTCCATAGCAACACCCTGCAGTGTCCTAATTTCCAGTGAGAATAAACTCAGTCTATCCAACTCTCCTTGTGTATGAGGTCTTCCCTTCCGTGCAGCATCCTGAATGATCTCTGCTCTCTTTCTAACGCTACCTTGTTATTCCTGTAGTGTGGCATACACGATATTCCAAGTGCAGTGTTTTGTATGTTTTTCACAACACACAGTTCCATATCTGTAAACAGCAAGTTCATCTTGTGCAGAGGTGTTTTCAGAATAGCACCTTTGCTAAGTGCCTATCAGTGTGGCAGTCCTCCATTAGCCAGCACCACTTAGTCTTTTCCTTCTCAGTTGCTTAATATGTCACTGGATGTCATGTTCATCTCCTTTCCAGGCCAAAGTGAAGGAGGAAGAGGTGAAGCCAATGAAGGAGCCAGACCTGAAACCCCAGAAAGACACTGGCTGCTCTATTTCATAAAGAGATGAGCAGTGGGAACTGACTCAAATGTATGGTCTCCTCTGCACTGAGTGCGAATTTATCTTCTGAAAGGACTTTTATGCAACAGCCAAGAACTGAGACACAGCCTGTTTTTCTTTTATTATACCCCATTCATTGAGTGCTCTTTGCAATGAAACTTCAGGTATATTTGCAAGTAACCCAGTGGCTGCGTGCAAACTGTCATCAAGCTGTCTCGGATACAGGAACGAGAAGAGGTTACCCTCTGGTCAGTGTTGCCCTGTCTGCAAGCACTCTTCTGCTCATACTGGGAAAGTGAGAGATTGATACCCAGGAGCTGATATAAACTGTAGTCATTCTCCCATTTACCTATTGGTTTGCAGTAACTGGCCTTAAACACCCTAACTGGATCATTCCAGAGCACTTGACAAACATTCCTACTTATTTAATTTCAGTCACACATCTGAAGATTTTTTTTCCTTCAGTCATCTGGGTGGGGCCGAGAGTGAGAGGGGCTTCCATATTCCCCAGGCCCTCCACACTTCATTTTACCAGCAGCAGTTTGATTAGTCAGTTTCTCCCCCATGAGCCAACACACAAGTAGGTTATTCTGTTCATTCTGACCAAACCTGGGCCAGAACAGAAGCCCAGTATATTGAATTCTGACATGCTCAATGGTGGCAGTCAAAGTTCTTGGAGGCTTCCCTTCTTGTCAGCTGAGCTGCTTGTAATATCTTGTTCCATTGGCAATGTGGCACTGCCTGTGTGCAATGTTTCAAGACAATGACACAAGATGTTAGTTTCCCTCCAAAGACTGCCTTCATTTTCAATTTATTCTGAAATCCTGTCATCCACTAATTCTAACACTAACCCTGTGATAGTTAAGTTTCCCAATAGTCTCCAGGGCACTTCAATGTTGTTAACAATATAAAATCAGCCAGTGAATCAGAAAAGGATACAAGGAAGTTAAGCAGCTGTTAGAGCCACTGCCTCAGCGTCAGAGACCAGGTTCAAGCTTAACCTCCAGTGCTATCTATGTGGAGTTTACATATTTTCCATGGGTTTCCCTCAATTTCTGCCCACAACTCAAAGGTGTGCAGGTGGGTAGATTAATTGGCACTGTAAATTATATGTGGGTGAGAGTAGATCGGGGGGGGGGGGGGCAGGGGAGGTTGTAATTGGTGAATCTCCAACTCTTTTGAAGGAAGAACCATGATGTGTGATATACCTATGCACTGCTGTAACCAGGCTTCAATTTAATGCACTTAAAGCTCAATATAGTATCTTGGTTAGGGTTAATTGTCAGATTTTTTTCCTTGAACGGGATGGAAAGCAAGGCCCAGAGCCAGACTAGCTCGTTGCCTTACAGCCAGCTTCTATCCCTGGTCCCAGCCTTTAATCAGACTTGTATTTCAGCCATACTGGGGCTCACAATCAGGGAGGGTGTCTCCTGGTGGCTGCTCACTGCTGTACAAGCTGAGCAAGCAGATAGATGAGAGTTCTCTGTGTGACCATCTGCAGTTGAATAGGCTGGTGAGACTCTTTCCACAGTCCCAAGCCTGTGCTTGTCCATGGCGTTGCATGAGGTTTGATGCTTGGAATGAATGGATTCAGGAGGGTTTGAGATATGGCTTGTGAACAGAAGGTAACAACTGAAATCCTGGATACTCGATACCCTGCTGAACCTGTGCTGTTTCAAAGCTGTATTCTAGACCTGGGCCAGTCACCTCCTTAGTCAATGTGGTGGGTTCATCCCCAGCAGGCTCCACTGGTGAATGCTGTCAGTGTAGGTGGAGATCACCCCAGTCCTTAAGCATTTTCACATTGAGACAATAGCAAATCTGCAGATCATTAAACATGTAAATTCAGCCATAAAGTCCATTAATCTTTCTGGGGAATTGTATAATTCTGTGGATGAATGAGGGTGTGAATATTAGTTTGATTGTAATATTATCCCTGCTTCTTGTTAAGATACCTGTTTATCATGTAACTCTGTAATCTCTGCTGCTCTATAGTTAAATGATTTATGTTGAAGAGGAAAAATAAATATTTATACATTAAACAGTTTTTTGATGGAGTACATTAAGCCAGCAGTTCTGGAGCAGGCAGGCCTGTCTGGAGAGGATGCTCAGAGTGGGCTGTATTGGTCAAAAGCTGCTTGTAGTTTGACTTAACCTGGGTCCGTTCTCAGCCAAGCTGGCATCTGGTGAAGCTGGGGTTTGCTGTCTGGTATTTGACCAGGCCCCATTCTAACTACCAATGTCCCAGATATAGCAGTGACCCTCCAATGGCTAATTGATTTCTAGAGGCCAGTACTTGCTGCCTGAATCAGGCATAGCTTAACTGGCATTGAAGTACCTCTTGGAGTTGAACGGAGAATGTAATTAGGGAGATGAACAACTGGCCACGCACAAAATGCTGGTGGAACACAGCAGGCCAGGCAGCATCTATAGGAAGAAACACTGTTGACATTTCGGGCCGAGACCCTTCATCAGGACAGTGCTTCTTCCTATAGATGCTGCCTGGCCTGCTGTGTTCCACCAGCATTTTGTGTGTGTTTGAATTTCCAGCATCTACAGATTTCCTCGTGTTAGCTGAACAACTGGTCATTTCATTTCTGATTCCAGCTGCTTAATTCCAGATTTTATCTCTGGGTCAAGGGTGAGAGAGAAAGGGGAACGGGAGATCTGTATGTAAGGAGTAGCAAGGGAATCTGAGACAAGGGCAACACATCTTTATAATTAAATCATTGATCAACCTCGAAGGGCTGTAAGACTGAGCAAAGAAATGATTTGGCAGCTGGGTCTGTGCGACTTTCCTGTTGTCTCTGCTGTTGTAACTTTTTCCCTGAAACGCCTCTTCGTGGAAAGGAAGCCCACATCTGGGGAGAGAGGGAGGGGACTTTGAGGAGAAAGAAACAACCATTGGTCTAGATACCTGTGGATCAGGTATCCCTGGGCAATGCCGTCCCCTCTGTCAAGACAGTGGTCCTCTGTCCCCATCTACTGGCCCTTATGGAGGAGATGATGTAACAAAACAAGCACGAATTGTGGCGGAACTGCCAGCGTACCTTGAGTGGTAATATTGAGGGGGCTCTGCTTCTGGATTTACATTGCAGTTTGTAAGTACTAACGAAAGATCACAGTGCTGAGAAAATGAGTATTTTTGCATTGTGGATAGGGGAAGCAAGAACTCCCAGCATGGTTACTGCCCCCCCTCGAGCACCACCAGCAGCTGCAGCAACAGCAAGCAGACCGACTGCCCGAATGCATGTGCACTCGGGCACACCAGCGAAACTGCAGAGTAACCCAGCATTCCTACACAGCACCAACACTTGGTGGTCCAGAGCAATGCCCATCATTCCTGCTCAGCTGGAGAGGAAAGAGGCAGGGTTTCCTAGTTAATGATGTTCGATTAGATTCCTCGATTAAAATCTGCATTAAGCGGAGGATGAATGGGTAAAATAGTTTAATGCGGAAGCGTATTGAGTTAACCAGACAGAGAGGCAGTCTGGTTATCCGGTATGGTCAGTCCACTGACCCCAGTCCTGGAGGGAAGGACGCTCTACCCCCAGGTTTTCTCTCAGTCTCGCTGTTTCCCCCTTACTCTGTCGGAGCGTCTCGGAGCCTTTCAGCCTGTCACCGATTCCAGGTTCCGCCCTTCTCAGGATCCTGAGGTTCAGAGCCTCACCCCGAAGGGGAGGGTGCGGTGCCGGAACAAAAGCCCTGTTTGAACCCACAGGTCCTACCTCCTCTACCTGCTGCTTCCTGCACTGCTGCCGCCGCCTCCGAGTTTCTCGCCGAAAGAAGGGACAGAAAATGGAGCTTGGAGATCGAGGACGAGAGGTGGGAGACTATCTCTGGGGAAGGGAGATATTATTTAATTTTCTGCGATCGGACATTCCCTGACCCTCAAAGTGAGCTCGCTAACCGAAGAACAGTGCAGATTGGAGGTGGCACTCCAGTGTCCTGGCTGAGCGGATAGTTCAGCCCTCTGCTCTGGTCAGGTGCAATCCTGCCTGTCCCACTGTCCGGGATCCAGTCCCTGCGCCTCTTCCCCGACCCCTCGCTGACGTACTACTGACTTAAACGATGTTGAAAAGGCATGTGGACAGGTACAAAAATAGGAAAAGTTAAAGGGTATTTGACACGAACGCAGACACCTGCATCAGCATAGACTAGTTGGGCCGAAGGGATTTTCCGTACTGTAAGCCTCTGAGTTTTCAGCATGTAGGGCCAGAGTACTCCTCGTATCTGTGGCTGACTTCCCAGAGGAATCATTTTCCCGACCTGTACTCAGAGCTGAATTAATTGTTAGAACTACCGTGAGCTTCAACTTTCTCCAACAGTCGCATTTTGACCTGTCCGAATGCTCAGATAAAAATGCTGGAAACGCACAGTTGGCTGGGCAGAATCTACTGAGCAGTTGTGGAGCTGACTCCTCCTGAGAAATGGGAAAACTTGGACATGAAACCCGAGATTTCAGAGAGCAAAAAGTAGGGTGGAAGACTGTGTGACACTGGAAGTGGTGGTACCTTTGGAGGGAGGGTGCTGAAGGATTGTTTGGAAGAAGCACACAGTAGATATGAGGAGGGGAATGGCACTGGAAAGATTAGCAAAGGAGAAAGGAAAAATGCAACTGGAATGGCTCAATTCAAATTCCCTTTGGAAGTCCATATAACCTACACCAATTGACCAGTGATCTGTTGCTTACACCACCACTAATTTCTCCAAGTCTGCCCATAATTATAGATTCCTGTGATGGTGCTAGTTTTAAAATTTCCTAGTTTCCATCTCACGTTTTCCAAATTTTCCAATTCAACAATCCCTGAACCAAAAGAACTTGGGAAGCTTGGTCAAAACGCTGGATTATAGAACCAGTGGACTTCAATGGCATTGGTTCTTTTGTTTTTCTTTGTTCATCGCCTTGGGTAAGTTCCAGTCCTTAGTTCCCCTTTAACTTTCTCAGCAGGTGTGACACAAACTAAATATTGAATCTGTTCGTCAGTTTCACATATATTAATGAGTCAGTGGTTGAACCATCAAAAAACACACAAACAACATTCACAAAATACACTTTGCTTTGTACAGATATATGTACCCAGTCCTCTAACTGCAGCCCTATCCTATTGAATACAACAGCCACATTGTTCTCAAAACACAAGGAAGCAGGTGCAGGAGTTAGGTCACTTAGCTCCCCAGGTCTCTCCCACTATTCAATATGATCTTGGCTGGTCCAAGGCATCAACTCTACTGTAGTCTCTGAGGTCTATTTTTAACTCTTCTGCACCAGTTTCGTCCATCTTTAAATCCTTGATTTTTCAAATATTTATCTTTCATATATCTTTACCTTAAATATATCCAATTATCTGGCCTTCACCACCCTTGAGATTCATTACCCTTTAACTGGGAAAAAAAATCTAATGACCAATGTCTTATTTTGTAGTTTTGTCCCTTGTTCATGACTTTTCCAATAATGAGAATCATCTCAACATCAACCCTTCAAACACACTTAGGATTTTCCAAGTTTAAATAAGATCACCCCTCATTCTTCTAAACTCCAATGAATACAGACCCAAACAATCCAGCCGTTCTTGAAGGGCTACAGATAATGGTGGATACAGCCAAGTCCTTCACAGGCAAAGCCCTCACCATGATTGGGTATATTTACATGGAGTGCTACTGTAAGTAATCAGCTTCCATCCTCAAAGACCCTCACCATCTAGGTCATGCTCTCTTTTCACCACCAATAATAAATATACATCAAAACCTCTAATCATGTAAATCTTCTTTAGACTACCTCCATTGCTGTTATTATCCTTTATTAGGTAAGGGGACCAGAACTCTGTGCAGTGCTGAATTTTGGTTTGGGTTGGCATAGTGTAATATTGGAAATATGTTGTTTGATTATTGTTGGACTCTGTTGGATTAACTATATTGTTATTGGACTCTATTGTTGGGGATGAACTTCCAGGGAAATGCTATGGAGACCAGATTACTGACTCTGAGCATGGGTCCATAGTGCAGAAGGGAAGGAGGGAGAAGAGGGTAGTGGTAGCAATATGTGGCTCAACAGACAGAGGAATAGAAAGGAGATCTGTGGGCATGAATGGAACACCCGAATGGTATGTTACCTCCCAGGTGCCAGAATCAGGGACACAGCATCTTGGAGGGGAGAGGGAACAGCCAGCTGTCTTGGTACATTTTGGTACCAATGACACAGGAAAGAAAAGCAAAGAAGCCCTGAAGAGAGAATTTGGAGAGCCAGGCAGAAAACTGAGAAGCAAGACCTCCAGGGTAGTAATTTTGGATTGCTACCTGTGCCACCAGTGAGGGTAGAAACAGGATGATTTGGCAGATAAATGTGTGGCTGAGAAGCTGGTGTAGGGGGTATGGCTTCAGGTTCTTGGAACATTGGGATCTCTTCTGGGAGAGGTATTACCTGAACCCGAAGGGGACCAATATTCTCACAGGCAGGTTTGATAGAGCTGTTGGGGAAGGTTTAAATTAATTTTGCAGGGGGGTGGGAACTGGAGTGAAGGGACCTAGGACAAGACAGATGGTAAAAAAGTATAGCGTGCATTCGGACTATCAGGAAGGGTAGGCAGATGATAGGATAAAATTGCAGACAGCAAGGTGAGTATCAGTGCATTACGGATGCAGAATCAGAAAGGATAGCAAATACAGTAGTCAATGTGTTATACCTCAATGCACTGAGTATGAAATAAGGTGGATGATCATGTTGTACTTGTACAGATTTTCGGGTATGATGTTGTGACCATCACTGAATCGTGGCTGAAGGATGGTTGTAGTTGAAAGCTGAAGGTTATATGTTGTATCAAAGGAATAGGAGATAAGCAGAGGGGGTGCCATGGCTCTGCTGGTAAAGGATGGCATCAAATCATTAGAAAGATGTGACATAGGATCGGAAGATGTTGAATCCTTGAGGGTGAGTTCATTTGAATTGAATTGACTTTATTACTTACATCCTTTAAATATATGAGGAGCAAAAATCTTTACATTACATCTCTATCTAAATGCACAATTTGTAATTTATAGTCATTTGTCATAAATAGTATTACAAATAATTTAACAGGACAGTCAATATAACAAGGAAATACAATTGTATCAGCATGAATTAATCAGTCTGATGGCCTGGTGGAAGAAGCTGTCCCAGAGCCTGTTGGTCCTGGCTTTTATGCTGCGGTACCGTTTCCCGGATGGTAGCAGCTGGAACAGTTTGTGGTTGGGGTGACTAGTGTTGCCAATAATCATTTGGGCCCTTTTTACACACCTGTCTTTGTAAATGTCCTGTATAGTGGGAAATTCACATCTACAGATGTGCTGGGCTGTCCACACCACTCTCTGCAGAGTCCTACGACTGAGGGAAGTACAGTTCCCACACCAGGCAGTGATGCAGCCAGTCAGGAAGCTCTCAATTGTGCCCCTGTAGAAATTTCTTAGGATTTGGGGGCCCATACCAAACTTCTTCAACCGTCTGAGGTGAAAGAGGCTCTGTTGTGCCCTTTTCACCACACAGCCAGTATGTACAGACCACGTGAGATCCTCGGTGATGTTTATGCTGTGGAACTTAAAGCTGTTCTCCCTCTCAACCCCAGATCCATTGATGGCAATAGGGGTTAGCCAGTCCTTCTGTAATCCACAACCAGCTCCTTTGTTTTTGCGACATTGCGAGGTTTCGGACTAGGACTGCTAGAAAATTAGGCTGGAGAAATAATAATAGGGGACAAGGAGATGGCAAATGAACTAAGTAAGTATTTTGCATTAGTTATTACTCTGGGGGTCTCTAGAAGTGTGCCAGATATTGAAGGGTGTGAGGGAAGAGAAGTGAGTACAGTTACTATTACAAAGGAGAAGGTACTCAAAAAGCTGAAGGACCTAAAGGTGCATAAGTCACCCAGACAAGATGATCTGCACCCTAGGGTTCTGAAAGAGATAGTGGTAGAGATTGTGGAGTCATTAATAATGATCTTTCAAGAATCATTGGACTCTTTTTCCATTTCTGGAGAACTGGAAAGTTGCAAATGTCACTCCACTATTAAAGAAAGGGGGAAGGCAGCAGAAAGGAAATTATAGACCAGTTAGCCTGACCTCAGTGGTTGGGAAGATGCTGGAGTCAATTGTTAAGAATGAGGTTATGGCGTACTTGGTGACACAGGACGAGATAGGATAAAGTCAGCATTCCAACCTGTTGGAATTCTTTAAGGAGATTACAAGTAGGATAGGTAAAGGGGATGTAGTGGATGTTGTATATTTGGACTTTTTAAAGGCCTTTGACAAGGTGCCATACATGAAGCTGCTTACCAAGTTAAGAGCACATGGTGCTACAGGAAAGTTTCTGGCATAGTTAGAGAACTGGCTGATCAGCAGGAGTCAGCGAGTGGGAATAAAAGTATCTTTTTCTGGTTGGCTGCCAGTGACTGGTGGTGTTCCACAGGGGTCGGTGTTGGGACCACTTCTTTTTATGATTTATATCAATGATTTAGATGATGGAATAGATGGCTTTGTTGCCAAGTTTGCAGATGATACAAAGATTGGTGGAGGGGCAGATAGTATTGAGAAAACAGGTAAGCTGCAGAAGCACTTGGACAGATTAGGAGAATGGACAAAAAAGTGGCAAATGAAATACAATGTTGGAAAATGCACTGGTCATGCACTGTGGTAGTAGAAATAGATGTGCAGATTATTTTCTAAACAGGGAGACAATTCAAAAATCTGAGATGCAAAGGGACTTGGGAGTCCACGTGTAAAACTCCCTGAAGGTTAACTTGCAGGTTGAGTCGGTGATGAGGAAAGCAAATGAAATGTTAGCATTAATTTCAAGAGATCCAGAATATAAGAGCAGAGATCAGATGCTGAGGCTTTAAAATGCTCTGGTGAGGCCTCACCTTGAGTATTGTGAACAGATTTGGTCTCCTTATCTAAGAAAAGATGTGCTGGCATTGGAGAGGGTTCAGAGGAGGTTCACAAGGATGTTTCTGGGAATGAACGGGTTATCATACAAGGAAAGTTTGATAGCTCTGGGTCTCTACCCACTGGAATTTAAAAGGATGAGGGGGATCTCATTGAAACCTTTTGAATGTTGAGAGGCTGAGATAGAGTAGATGTGGAAAATATGTTTCCCATGGTGGTGGAGTTTAGGACGAGAGGGTACAACTCAGGATAGAGGGGCATCCATTTAAAACTTAGATGTGGAGAAATTTCTTTAGCCAGAGAGTGGTGAATTTGTGGAATTTTCAGGTGGCAGTGGAGGCCAGGTTGTCCGATGTATTTAAGACAGAGCTTGATAGGTTCTTGATTGGATGTGGCATCAAAGGTTACGGGGAATGGGGCTGAGGAGGGGAAAAAGGATCTGACGTGATTGAATGACGGAGCAGACTTGATATGCCAAATGGCCTAATTCTTCTCCTAGGTCCTAAGGTCTTATTAAGCATTCTTTGTTTACATAATTAATTGTGGTTTATATGTAAAAGTACATGAATGGTATATGTCATTACACTACCATATTATCTATGAGTACTTCACTAAAAGAAAAGAACAGTGTAGACAATTTGTCCCGGGCTCCTTGTTTTTCTTTCAATTAATTTCTGGAATTACAAAACATAACAATGGCGATGAGAAAGTTTTCAAACAAGCCTTAGATGACTACCTACCTGTTGAAGTGCAGAATATTTTTTCTTTGGAAGGGAAGAGAGACATTTGAGTTTTTAAAAAAGGCAGGAAATGGACAAAGTTAACAAGTAATGGCCGCAGGATCATAAACTGTGAGTACCCAATGATAATAATTTTAAAAAAGCCAGAAATAGCTGGCTACATGGGAAAGACAGATGCATTCCATTGTGTAATAGATAACCGGATGATGTATACTGAATAAATTGAACAGTATTTGGAAACAAGTGAAAAGTGAGCGCCAATGTTAATGTGGAACAGGTGGAAAAGCATACTGTTTGTTTAGAAGTTTAACTTCTTCAACCAAAACACTCAAAATGAGCTTTGCTGATATCTTGAATGTATTGCAGGAACACTTAGAACCAAACCCATTGTTGACTGCAGAAAGCTTTAGGTTTCATAAGTGGAATCAAACAAAGGGGAACCCATTCAGGTTACATGGCTAAATTGAAGAAATTGTCTGCGCCTTGTCCGTTCAGTGATGGGCTTAAAGATACACTGAGAGATTGTTTAGTTTGTGGAAGCTTACAAGAAAACATTCAAAGATGGCTCCTAACTGAAACACCACTCACATTTAAAAGAGCAGTTGAAATCACTATTATCAATGGAAACAGCAGCCAGAGACGCATTGAGTTGCAGTCACTAATGAAAGTGAGAAAGAACAAAATTGCAATGTCTAAACAGAAACCCACCTGACCAAACAAATTTTGTTACCGTTGTGGCAGAGGCTCACGTATAGCAGACCAATGCAGGCTTAAAGGTGAAATTTTCAGAAAGTGCAACAAAGTAGGACACATGCAAACAGCATGTCAAGCAGACATGTCCGCTCACAGACATGTAAGACATAGTTTCTTACTGTCCGACTTTAATTTCTCCCTTTTCTGACTTAAATTTTGATATTATAACTTTATTTAGTCGGGTCTGTAGAGCAACAGTTATAATTATGGCTACCCTGAGAAGCACCAAAAGGAATCCGGACCCAGGCAACAGAAAGCCTAAAAAAGCTGACGAGTTCTCAGAGGAACTCCCCTGGGTGAAGAGATTAGAGCCTCAAATCAGCTGTATCGGCATTGAAATAGCTCAACTAAAAGATAAATTGACTCTCTGAGCCTCGATCTTAAAGAAGCTAGTCGAAATGCGGCTGACCTTTCTTCTTGTTTGGAAAAGGCTCAACAACGAATCGTCGATCTAGAAGCTCGGTCACGTTGGAACAATATCCGAATTGTTGGATTAAAGAGAAATCAGAATCTGCTGACACACTGGATTATTTTACTAATATGTTTTAGTCTTTATTTCCAGAGGCTTGTTTGCAACCCCTGAAGATTGAAATGGCTCACAGAATCAGTGCTTTAAAACTTTTGGACCAAGGTAAAAACAGGCATATTGTTGTGCGTTTCCTTCATTTTAGAGACAAAGACCGCGTTATTAAGCTTGCAAGAAAACAAAGATTGTTTCAATTTCAAAGTTCGGAGGTTCACTTTTTTGAATATTTTCTACATGAAATTGTTAAGAAGCATGCTGGATTTTCCTCGGCCATACGTTTAGCTTACCAAAAAAAGCTTTATCCATTACTTCAATATCCAGCTAAATTAAGGCTTTTTATCAAAAATTCTGGAGCTCATATTTTTGATGACCCAGCCGAAGCATTGCATCTTATCAACTCCTTGCCTGACAAGTCTGAAGCCTGAAGTTTGTATGATTTACAACTGTTTGATTGTCTCACGACATAAGGAGTGATGAAATTGGAAGATTTGATGGTTATAGAAAGTCTTTACGTTAAAATGTATTTTAATCTCTGAAAAAGACTGGTTTGGATGGTTTTAACCTCAGAAGACATAGCGGGAGAACTGTTGAAAGATTGTAGATAATGTTGAATCATCTAGAATTTTTTCTCTGTAGCATTTAAATGAACTAATTGTTTTTTTTGTTCCATATGCTTTTGTAAAGATCTTTTAAGTAACTATCTAGATTTCCTTACGTTTTAAAGATGGCAATTGTTTTTTTTGTGCAAATATTTCAAGAATTGTTTTGGATGTGTTTTTCTTCCATTATATAATATAATGAAGGTAATCTCAAAATTGAAGGTTGTTTTGTTTTACAAAAAAAGACACTGTTCCTTCCAACTTAGTTATATTGAGTTATATGTCGACTATAACGAATTTTATGTCCGGTAGAGGGAGACAGAGATTACCTTTTTCATTTTTTAAGTTTTATTTAGGTAGGTGGAGTTTATATTCACTTTCTATGCTTTCTTTGAGGCTTGTGTCGATTGATATCGACTTATTTCTGGGCTTTGTAGTTTGGGTGGCTTTTTTCTTTTTTCCTATTTTTTTATCCCCATTATGGAATTCCGGAGCATACGCTAATTATTATTATTGTTGTTCATCTCCGCCATTTTCGATTACCTTATCCTGACATGCGTCTAACTACTCTTTTTAGATACAAAGTCTCATGATGATATCTAAACAGTTAAATGTTTTAAATTGGAATGTCTGTGGTTTGAACCATCCTATTAAGCGCAAGAAAACATTTTAAATTATTAACCGATTCCAACCTGATATAATCTTTGCGCAAGAGACACATATCTGGTTATGTGATAAAAACCAATTTTTTAAATTTTGGAAGGGTCCTCAGTTTCATGCAAACTCTCAAAGTAAAATTAGTGGTGTTTTTATAGCCAATACCAATGGTAGATTTTTGATTGTTAAAGGAATAATTTATAATAGGAAAACTGTTTTGGTTAATATTTATGGACAAAATGTTGATGATCCCTCATTTTTTTAAAGCTGTCTTTGCTCTATTACCTGATTTAAATGAATATATGTTATTAATGGGTACTGATTTTAATACTTGTCTAAATCCTTTAATGGATAAGTCATCATCCAAATATCAACTTCCTAATCATTCTGCATCACTTATTAATTCCTTTTTAATTGATTATGGCTTAATTGAAGTTTGGCGGCATATGCATCCCAGTGATAGAGAATATTCTCTTCTCTCATATGTTCATAATAAATATTCGAGAATCAACTATTTCATAGTCGATCCTGGACTTCTATTTAATGTTCAGAAATGTAAGTATGATGCGATTACTATCTCTGATCATGCGCCTTTAAACCTAATATTTGAACTAAAAGATGTTGCTCCTACCAGACTATTTTGGCATTTTCCAGAACATTTGTTACAAAGTTCAGAATTTGTTGAGTTTATTGAAACACAGATAAAAGAGTTTTTTCTCTTTAATAATACAGGCTACGTCTCAAAGTTAGTAATCTGGGATACATTAAAAGGCTATTTACATGGTCAGATTATTTTGTATATAGCTAAACTGAAGAAACAAACAAGAATAGAATTAGATAAAATCGCTAAACGAAGAATTAGATAACATCAGTGCAACCATTCCAAATATTGTTTTGTTTAAAAGAAGAGTATAATATAATTTATTATTAACTTATCCTATTGAAGGATATTTGCTTAAATTGAAAAGTCAGTTTTATATTTTTGGGGATAAAAATAATAAGCTCTTAGCTTCTCAATTAAGAGCAGCTTGAGCTAAAAGACAAATTATAAAGATTTGCAAAAATAATGGAGATATAGCAAGTAACCATGAAGACATCAATAATATTTTTCAAGATTTCTATTCTGATCTTTATAGATCTCAATTTCCTGCAGATTCCTCCAAAATTAAGGCTTGTTTACATAAGATTAAATTTCCTCAAATTTCTGTTGACGATCAACAGATGCTTGATGCTCCAATTACTGAGCATGAAATTCAGAAAGCTATTCTATTAATGTAATCAGGTAAAGCTCCTGGACTTGATGGTTATTCAGTAGGATTTTACAAAAACTTTGAAAGATTACTTTCTCTGTATCTTTTGGAAATATTTCATGAATCCTTTGAGAAGGGTAGTTTACCTTCTTCCTTTTATGAAGCTTCTATTTCCTTAATCCTTAAGAAAGAAAAAGATCCTACTGAATGTTCATCATATAGACCTATTTCGCTATTAAATATGGATGCAAAAATTCTCTCTAAGATAATGGCTAACCACTTGGAAAATATCTTAACTAAAATCATTTCTATGGATCAAACGGGCTTTATTAAAGGCCGTTACTCTTTCTCTAACACTCGGAGATAGATGAACATTATATATTCATCACTATCTAAGCAATCCCAATGTCTTTTCACATGGATCAAAAGGCATTTGATAGAGTTGAGTGGCCATATTTGTTTAAAGCATTAGAAAAATTTGGTTTTGGTAATACTTTCAATAGGTGGATTCAAATGATTTATAAGAATCCTATTGCCATGGTTATTACTAATAATTTCAGATCCTCTTTTTTTCACTTTCACGTGGTACTAGACAGGGATGTCCATTAAGCCCTTTGTTATTTAATCTTGTATTGGAGCCTTTGGCCATAACACTCAGTGAAGCTAAAAATATTCATGGTATTTCTATGAATGGAACTATACTTAAGATTTCTCTTTACGCAGATGATCTTTTGGTTTTTATTTTGAATCCTGAGGAATCAATTCCTAATCTTTTGGAAACCATAAAAGATTTTGGTAAATTTTCAGGATATAAATTTAACTTGAATAAAAGTGAATTGTTTCCATTAACTGCCCCTGTTATTATATTGTTATGTACCCCGTAACTAGGTCACTTACCAGCAAAGATAGAGAGGTCCGTTGAAGTCTGATGGTACTATTTTTTAAAGTCTTTATTTATAAAGGGGCACAAAAATAAGATTAATACAAACATTCAGATAATATACGTCGTCACTACTCAATCTAAAAGCGCAGGTCTAATAATAACCATCAATAAGAAACAGCTCAATCGTTTGTCTAGGGGATAATATATTGTCCGATGGAAATATAAAAGTCACTCAGTTCCTGCAGGCTTCAGCCTTTGGGTTTTCACTTGTTGGAGAGAGAGAAATTTGTGAGAGAAGAAACTTGCCCGGGTCTTTCATGAAGCAACACTGTTGAATTGGGGAAGTTGGTTCCCCGTGGTTAGTTCAAGAACATTGGTTCTGTGGTACCTGCCACCGGCTACCCAAGCACGGGAACCGAACACACATGGCTTCCTTCAAATGGCTTCCCGTTACTACGGATTTGTTAGCGTTTCTTCTGGTGCGTCTGAAGGGGTTGTTCCCCCAGACCCTCTTTTATACTTCCTCACGGGGTCTCAGATGTCAATCAGGTTGGGGTGATGCAATCTCTCTCTCAACCAGCCCACTTTGCCCGAGGGCTTGCACGTAGCATAGTCCCCAATCCACAAACGTGGTCTCAGGAGACAAAGGTCAATGTCGAGTCATTTTGCATCGCCGGGGAACGAGGCATTCGGCACGTCTCTCTCCCATTTCCTGGGTCTACTGACACCCCCCCCCCCCCCCAACTAGTGCTCTTGCGATTCTCACAAAGGAGGGGGCTGCGGGCATAACAATATATAATGATATTCCATTTAAAATTGTTAAATCTTTTAAATATTTAGGTATTATAATTCCTAAAAAATATAAAGATCTTTATAAAGCTAGTATAGTTCCTTTAATGGACTCCATGAAACGACTATCTTCTAGATGGAATCCACTTACTCTTTCTTTAATAGCTTGTATTCATGCTGTGAAAATGATGATTTTACCTAGATTTTTATATATTTTCCAAAATATATCTATCTTTTTAACTAAAATTTTTTTTGATCAAACTGACTCTCTTATTTCATCCTTTATTTGGAACAATAAGAGACCAAGAATTAATAAGTATCATTTACAAAAATCTAAAAAAGATAGTGGACTTGCACTTCCTAATTGAAGACTGTATTATTGGGCTGTTAATATCAGACAATTATGTTTTGGGCTATATTGGCTCGACAAGAGCCAAAAACCAGTTTCGGCTGATTTGGAATTGAAAGCTGTTAAACAATTGTTAAACAATTAACCTCAATATTAGGAGCACCATTACCTTTACAGCTCTCTAAAATTCCAAATTTAAATCCTTACCCTGTTATTAAACAGTCCTTATGGATTTGGTTTCAGTTTCGCAATTTTTAAAAATTTTAAACAACTTAAACTGTCTAGTTCTTTATATCAAAACTTTTTATTTAAACCTTCAATAACCGATCCCATTTTTCTCCTATGGAGAAATAAAGGGATCCGTTCTTTTACAGATTTATTTTGTGATGGTCGATTGATGACTTTTGAAGAGTTAATTAACAAATATTCTCTCACTGATACACACTTTCTGCAATATCTTCAAGTTAGACATTTTTTACAATAATATTTATCTAAGTTTCCATATTTGCAAGAATCTGATTTGTTGGATACCATTTTGAATTTGAATCCTTTAGTGGGAGGTTCCATTGGTAGAATTTATAATTTATTTTTACTACAAAAAGAGAACCTCTCATTAAAGATTAAACAAAATTGGGAGAGAGAACTTAATATGACCTTTGTTAATGAAGATTGGTTGCGAGTTTTGAAAAAGGTAAATTCTTCTTCTATATGTGCCAATCACTGTTTTATTCAGTTTAAAATTGTTCACCGTTATTATTTAACAAAGGAGAGACTATCCAAAATATTTCCTAGTATAGACAATTACTGCAATAGGTGTAAAACTGAAGTAGCTACTTTGTCACATATGTTCTGGTCATGCTCTTCATTAAAAATTTTCTACAATTTCTAAAGCTCTGAAAATTAATTTACAACTTAATAGATTGACTATTCTATTTGGAATAGTTCTGCATCATATTCAGGGTATTTCATCTTCAGATCAACATGTAATTGTATTTGTTACATTATTGGCAAGAAGGGCTATTTTATTAAAATGTAAAGATACCTCTGTCCCTACCTTAACTGAATGGTTTTCTCAAGTAATGTTATGTCTCAGTTTGGAAAAAAATTAAAAGTAGAACTTTTGATCCTCGATTTGATTTTGAGAGAAGATGGGGCTCTTTTGCCAAATATTATCATTTAATTTGATTTATTTTATATGGTTTCCTTCCAATCTTATACTATATAAACATGAACTGGCGGTCGATGCTTCTTTTTCTTTATATATATATATATATATATATATATATATATATATATATATATATAATGCTAAGACGTATTGCTGCGGGAGTTGATTCCTAATGGGGTTTTCCCCCTTTTTTGCAGTCAGTGGGGTTTTTTTCAGTTAGTTAGCATTCTTTTTTTTCCCTTCTTTTCCATATATACATTTTTTTTCAGTTTCATATACTATGATCAGCTTTTTTTTCTCTTCAGCTTTATTAATTGTGTATATATCAACTTGTTGAAGTTTTGTATCATTTTATAGCTGTAGAAGATTAAGTACCAATAAAAGGATTCTAAAAATGAAAAAAATGAAAACAAAGATAAATGGACTGCACAGGGAAGAGAAAAAGATAAAAAGTCAAGTTGCAGTTTCTAAAAGTGCTAATCTGCATGCTGTTGAAGAAAAATCTGAATGATGAGAGTGACATAAGATTTACATGTGAAAACTAATAATAGACAAGCAATATGGCGTACGCCAGAAGTGAACGGCAAATTAATTAAAATGGAATTGGACACTGGCTCAGCTGTTTCAGTCATTACGCAAAATGAGTTTGAAAGCCGTTTCAAGGATAGGGAACTGAAGCCTGCAGATATCCAACTAAGAAGGTATACTGGAGAAGATAACTCCTGTGAGAATGACGTTTGTTGCAATGAAAGACAACAACCAACAAGGCCCATTGGGCTTGTATGTGTTAAAAACAGGATGCCCAGTATTTGGAGGCTGTGATTGGCTGAAACAAATGCAATTTGATTGGAGATCCAGCCACAATTTGCATACCATATCCCCTGCAGTAGAGTCAACTGAAAGCAAATTAAGAAATATACTGGATGTTGCCACAGCAGTGTTCAAGGCTGGCATAGGAAAGCTCAAATATATCAAGGGTAAAATTGTGTTAAATAAAAATGCCATACCCAATCTTTTCAAAGCCTGTCTGGTCCCTTATACCATCTGTGATAAGGTAGCCAGTGAGCTGGATTGCATGGAGGCTGAAGGAATTCTTTCCAAAGTTGAGTGAAGCCCATAGGCAACACCAATGGTTCCAGTAGCCAAGAAGGGTGGGTCTGTCAGGATCTGTGGTGATATTACGGTCACCATCAACCCAGAACTGAAAGTTGATCAAAGCGCTCTGCCCAGGATAGAGGATATTTTTGCAAACCTTTCTGGAAGAAAACACTATAGCAAGATGGAAGAAGAGTGCAACATGTTTCTCAACATAAACACTTAAAGGGCTTTATCACTATAATAGCCTTAGTTTGGAGTGGCATCTGCACCTACAAATCTGGCAGAAAGCTATAGACCAGGTGCTGCAAGGCTGCCCAGGCACTCAGTGTTACCTGGATAACACCACTGCTACCAGTGAGAATGACTAGGAATATCTCAAAAATCTGAAGACTGTGTCCAAAAGATTAGCAGATTATGGGCTCAGAGTACAATGCAGCAAGTGTGAATTCTTTAAACCAAACATTACTTACTGTGGTCACACCATTTATGCACAAAGGTTACACAAATGCGCTGAGAAAATTCGGGCGGTGGTGGATGACCCAAGGCTAAAGCATGTGTCTCAATTGCAATCCTTTTTTAGGATATGTCAATTACTACAACAATAGACAACAGGTGCAGGAGTAGACCATTCGGCCCTTCTAGCCAGCACTGCCATTCACTGTGATCATGGCTGATCATACACAATCAGTACCCCGTTCCTGCCCTCTCCCCATATCCCTTGACCCCGCTATCTATAAGAGCTCTAACTCTCTGTTGAAAGCATCCAGAGACTTGGCCTCCACTGCCTTCTGGGGCAGAGCATTCCACATATCCACCACTCTCTGGGTGAAAAAGTTTTTCCGTATCTCTGTTCTAAATGGCCAACCTCTTATTCTTAAACTGTGGCCTCTAGTTCTGGACTCAACCATCAGCAGGAACATGCTTCCTGCCTCCAGTGTGTCCAATCCTTTAATAATCTTATATGTTTCAATCAGATCCCCTCTCATTCTTCTAAATTCCAGTGTAACAGGTACTACCAAATCTGGCTACTGTGCTCCACCCCCTTAAACTCATTACTATAGATCGGGAAGAAATGGCAATGGACAAAGCAGTGTGAGACAGCTTTCCAAAAGGCAATAGTGATATCAGAGACTGTATTGACACATGATCCATGTGGTCCAGTGAAGCTTGTCTGCGATACCTCGCCTTACGGTTTAGGGGCAGTGATGTCACAAGTTATGAGTGATGGAAGTGAACACCCCATAGCCTTTACCTTATCACTGCAGAAAAAAATTACTCACAGATTGACAGAAAGGCCTTGGGTCCAGCTTGGGGTATAAAACATTTCAACTAATACCTGTATGGGATACAGTTTACCCTCATTACTGATCATCAACCACTAGTGCCCATTTTCAATCTACAGCAGGGTGTTCCACAGATAGCAGCAGCATGAATGCAGAGATGGGATCTGTTTCTTGGAGGACACAGTTACACACTTTCTCTAACACAAATTGAAAATCTTCCTATTATGGTAGCGATGAATCAAGGGAAAACCAGAAAAGACTCCACGCTGTCTCAGGTCTACATTGCCACCTAAAATGGCTGGAATGTGCAGGAGGAATTCCATTTCCCCCACTTTTACTATGCCAGGATGAACTTGCCCTTGAAGGAGGCTGCCTTGTGTGGGGATTGAGAGTTATTGTACCATTGAAGCTGAGAGTTAAAGTGTTCGAGGAGCTACATGCCAGTCATCGAGACATAGACAAAATGAAAGTGTTGGCTTGAAACTTTGCCTTGTGTTCTGGGATAGATCAGCAGCTTGCCATGCACTGTTCAGGATGCCAACACATTCTGAAGATGCCAAGAACAGTGCCTTTCCATCCCTGGGAACAGCCCACATTGCCCTGGCAGAGGATTCATGTCATTTCATGGGCACAAATCTCTTGGCAGTAGTGGATGCAACTACGGAATGGCCAGAAGTGTTCCCAATAACTCCAGTACAGCCTCACACACCGTTAAGAAGCCTCTTCTCATTGACAATGGACCACAGTTTGATGTGGAACAGTTAGTCATTCCTGAAAGTGAATGGAATAAGACATATTACATCTGCACCATACCACCCAGTTACTAAGAGTTTGATGGAAAGGCTTGTCCAGGGTCTAAAGACCACACTATGAGCAATGTCAGCAGAGCACACTGTACTGATGCTGAAGCAGAAGCTCAGCATTTTCCTCCTTGTATATCACAATGTACGCACGCCACAATCAACAACTCACCAGCCACACTGTTCCTGGGTCGTCCCTTGCACTCATGCTTGGATCTCCTCAAACCCAGTCTCAGAAGGAGAATGCAGGACAAATGTCTGAGACAAATTGAGGGCTCCTCAAACAAGGAGGTTTGAAGTTTCATTCCTGGACAAGCAGTCCTGCAAGGCACTATAGAGGTGATAAAAAGTGGGTACTCGGAAAGATTAAGGACAGAACTGGACCACTCTCCCACACAATGGAGATTGTGTCCGATATCATCTGGAGATGACACACTGATAAGTTGTGGAGAGCAGAGTCAATTGTTAGAGAAGAAAGGTGCCCAGAGCTGTCAATTCCACTTCCTGCAGTTCCAGAGCCATCTCCTACAATCACCATGGTGGAGGCCCCAGAACATAAGATTGTTTCACAGCTACAAGTCTCACCTGCCAAGCAGAGTGACCCCCCCCCCCACTCCCCGCCCGGTCAGGAAAGACTTTGTCCCACAGACTAAGAAATCCTCCTCAGCAATTATATCTTTAGGCCTGAATGGGACATAAAATTTACTATGCTGTAGATGTCTGTATAGTAGTTCTATTGTATGGTATACTGTGTATATAGTTGAGATACATTCTATATTGAGTTGAGGTTTATAGCTAAGCAGAGAGGAGCGGTTAAAACTTATGCAACATTTGAGTAATATTGTAAATATATTTTTGATTAAGTATTCTTTCTTTGTTTACATAATTAATTGCGGGTTACAGGTAAGAAGTATGTGAATGGCAAATGTCATTACGTCACCATATAATATCTGAGCACCTCACCCAGAGAAAGATCTGAGTAGGCAAGTTATCCCAGGCCCCTGTGTTTTTATTTTTGATTAATTTTTGGAGGTACAGAACTTAACAGTTGGGAATGACATAGTTAACACCTTAACTGTCATCGGCTTCTGACCTGCTCTTGTCGCTACACGACAGCCCAGCAAGCAACGACTTAAAATAACAACAAAGAATGTTGGCAGGTCAGACATCATTCATGGAAAGAGAACAGTCAGCATTTTAGGTTGAACATCCTCAGCATTGTTGCTTCTCTCTTCACAGACGCTGTCTGACCAGCTAATGTTTCCAGCACTTTCTGTATTTATTTCAGATATCAACATCTGCAGTTTAAAAAAAATTTGTTCAGGTATGAAGTAAGTTCCTACTATAGAATATCTTCTGATTCCATTAAAGAAGATTGATTCCACTTGCTCCTTGATTCAAGTGCAGCATATTAGGCAATAGAGTCACACAGCACAGAGAAGGCCCTTCGGCCCACCATGTCCTTATCGACCTTCAAATACCCAACTGTACTCACCCCATTTATTAGAACTTGGCCCTTCACCTTTTATTTCTTAATAAATCATGTGCTTCTTCATGTACTTTTTAAATGAGTCTCTGCCTGCTCCACCCCCTCAGACAGTTCTTCCAGATCCTAAACACACTCTGAATGAAAGAAAATATTTTTTCAAATTTTGTCTCCTTATTTTAAGTCAATGTTCTGTGGTCATATACATTTGCTAAGGGGTCAAAGTTTCCTACTCTTTCTGTGCCTCTAGTAAATTTGTACACCTCTATCAAGTCCCCCATTTCAGTAAAACCCAACCTCTCCAGTCTCTCACCATCTGAAATGCTGTATCCCAGGCAACAAACTGATGAATCTGCACCCTCTCGAGTGCAGTCATGTCTTTCCTATAGTGTGGTGACCAGAATTGTACCCAGATATGGTCTAACCAACATTTTATATAGTTGAACCCCAACCTTCCTGCTGTTAAAATTCTATACCCTGGCTTCCTTTCTTAAGATTTTACTGAGCGTTCTAATGACAGGTAATCAGTCTCTATACAGATGCTGCCTAATTTGAGTGTTTCCACTTTTATTTTGGATTTCTGGCATCTGCGGACTTTTGCTCTCTGTAAAGATCACTTTTTGCCAACAGTCAAGCTCGTCTTATCAGGCATCATCTCACATGTCAAGCTACTAAATCATGGTTCAGTGAGATCATGGATCAGCCTTACTTCAACTCCACATTCCTGGCTGATCCCTATATCCCTCAATTCCCTTGATCCAATAATTTGCGACCTTATCCTTGGATACTGAAATGCCTGGATAAAATTTCCAGACTCAAACCTTGGAGTTAAGACGTTTCTTCTCATCCTAGATCTAATCCTGAAACCATGTATCCTAGTTCTAGATTTGTCCAGTCTAGGTTAAACAAAACCTCTTGACCCACTAACAACTTTAAATAGTTCAAACAAATCTCTCCCTCTAAACTCTAGTCAGCAGCCGTTCTTACCCAGGATGGCTGACTCCTACCAGAGATCTGCCCAGCAAACTTCTGCTCTGAAGCCCACAAGCCCAGTATAACGCTTTTTTGTTGGGTACAAGAATCCGAACAACTGATAGTACAGATTTACCTGAGTCATGACAGTTGATCCAGGTTTCCTTTGTTTTGCACTCAGACCCTCCTATGATAATGTAAACACAAGAGAAGGCAGATGCTGGAATGTAGAGTAACAAACAATCTGCTGGGGGGATTCGGTGGGTTGAGCAGAATCTGTGGAAGGAAAGGGGTTGCTGATATATCGGGTTGAAATTTTGCATCACGGTTGAAAACCTAATGAGAATTTCAACCCAAAACATAAACAATTCATTCCCCCATCCCAATAGATGCTGCCTGGCCTGCTGAGTTCCTCCATGTGTTGTCCATTATGAAAATGATAATATCAGTCACTTGTCTTCATTTGCTGTACCTGTACTTTCTGTGTGTAAGTAGGCTGCTCTCTTCTGTACTATTGTGAAACCCTCTTAAGTTGCGTGGAGATCATATTTCTCTCTGCCTGAACCTGTTGATCAGGTTTCATTGTTATTCTCCCCTTTCCCACTTGCCTATCACCCTTCTACAGTTAGATCCACCGATCACTGCCAGCTCTTGATATACCCCTTCCCCTCATCTCTTTATACTGGCTACCTCCCCTCTGTCATTCAGTCCAGATGAAGTGGCTTAACCCAAAACATAAACTGTCCATTTCCCTCCACAGATGCCGCCTGTCCTGCTGAGCTCCTCCAGTACTTCTGTGTGTTGCTCCACATTCCTGCATTTACTGTACGTTCTCTTGCATCTATTTTTGTTCCTCGTTTACTTACAGGACATTATTCTTCTAGAATTCATTCCACATCCTTGTTTACGTACTGCAACAAACTGAGCAGCTTGCCGGGCTGTAGTAATCGGACACTTCACTGAGAGTCTGGAGTCATATGTAGGCAGATGCAAAGGACAGGAGATCTCCAGCATTCAAGGGGCAGATGTTCCCAAGGCCTCCTCAGCAGGACAATCACACATCAGGAGCTCACCATGTCTCCTTCTCTGTGCCCCTAGTGCATTCTTCCAAAGAGAGGCTGATCAGGGCGGGACCTTCCAACCAGAGATTGTCCTGGTTCTTCCCACTAGACGTTATCCCAGCTGATCAGGGATCTTCCAGTAAATTTGTCCGAGCTGCTGCAAACTGGCTGATTTTTTTTAAGGTATTTCAACCCTTTACTGTCCTTGCCACTTCCACTGTGGAGTAAGCCAGCTCCTTATGGTTAAAGGTCTCATGCGTGGTCAAGCACTAAATTAAGCATGTCTCCCTGATCTCTCCTCATGATCCTCTGTTTCTGAGCACATCTCACCCACCCTCAGTTGAGGTGAGAGGTCCAGTGTGGGCATTGCTGCTAGGGATGTATTACACTGCTATTGACACTCCCACCACACTCAGCACTCTACCTGGCCTCTCTGAACCAGCAGTATTTCAGGAGGGAGGATGACCTCACCTGCTTCCTAACCCTAACATTATGTCACATAGTGGCCAGCTGCAGCTTGGGTTGAAGTACAAGCACCCTCTCAGACAAGGACTTTCAGCACAGAATGAGTCTCCATGGGAAGAAATTTTCCCTCTCATGCCCCTTGAATCCTTTCTCTAACACTCCACAAATAGAGGCCACTTCCCACAGTTTATCCTCAATCCCATCCACCTCCATTAAATACCTCACACCCTAGGGGGAACAGGCCTCCTTCTCCAGTTCAGCCCCCATCCCAGAACTGAACAACCCATCCAGACTAACATCAGAACTCAAATCTCCCATCCCAGTAACTCCAGAACTGAACAACAAATCCAGACTAACATCAGAACTCAAATCTCCCATCCCAGTAACTCCAGAACTGAACAACCCATCCAGACTAACATCAGAACTCAAATCTCCCATCCCAGTAACTCCAGAACTGAACAACAAATCCAGACTAACATCAGAACTCAAATCTCCCATCCCAGTAACTCCAGAACTGAACAACAAATCCAGACTAACATCAGAACTCAAATCTCCCATCCCAGTAACTCCAGAACTGAACAACAAATCCAGACTAACATCAGAACTCAAATCTCCCATCCCAGTAACTCCAGAACTGAACAACCCATCCAGACTAACATCAGAACTCAAATCTCCCATCCCAGTAACTCCAGAACTGAACAACAAATCCAGACTAACATCAGAACTCAAATCTCCCATCCCAGTAACTCCAGAACTGAACAACAAATCCAGACTAACATCAGAACTCAAATCTCCCATCCCAGTAACTCCAGAACTGAACAACAAATCCAGACTAACATCAGAACTCAAATCTCCCATCCCAGTAACTCCAGAACTGAACAACCCATCCAGACTAACATCAGAACTCAAATCTCCCATCCCAGTAACTCCAGAACTGAACAACAAATCCAGACTAACATCAGAACTCAAATCTCCCATCCCAGTAACTCCAGAACTGAACAACAAATCCAGTCTAACATCAGAACTCAAATCTCCCATCCCAGTAACTCCAGAACTGAACAACCCATCCAGACTAACATCAGAACTCAAATCTCCCATCCCAGTAACTCCAGAACTGAACAACCCATCCAGACTAACATCAGAACTCAAATCTCCCATCCCAGTAACTCCAGAACTGAACAACCCATCCAGACTAACATCAGAACTCAAATCTCCCATCCCAGTAACTCCAGAACTGAACAACAAATCCAGACTAACATCAGAACTCAAATTTCCCATCCCAGTAACTCCAGAACTGAACAACCCATCCAGACTAACATCAGAATTCAAATCTCCCATCCCAGTAACTCCAGAACTGAACAACAAATCCAGACTAACATCAGAACTCAAATCTCCCATCCCAGTAACTCCAGAACTGAACAACCCATCCAGACTAACATCAGAACTCAAATCTCCCATCCCAGTAACTCCAGAACTGAACAACCCATCCAGACTAACATCAGAACTCAAATCTCCCATCCCAGTAACTCCAGAACTGAACAACCCATCCAGACTAACATCAGAACTCAAATCTCCCATCCCAGTAACTCCAGAACTGAACAACCCATCCAGGCTAACATCAGAACTCAAATCTCCCATCCCAGTAACTCCAGAACTGAACTTTCATCCCCAGTAATCAACGTCTGAATGTCATCACTGCACCATTCCAGTAAAACTCTTCCAGCTTCTCTGCAACTGTCACACCCTCTGAACATGAGGTAACCTGAACAGGATTCCCTTCTCCATTAGTGGTCAGTGGTATTTTGTACTGGCTCACGTCTCCACAGGCTTATGTACGGCTGGAGGCTAAATCAGTGGAGGTGGTGGATACGTTTGTGAAAGGAATTGAGACCCATGTGAAACTGTCAGTGCCAAAGCCTGGGGCAGAATCAGCCAAGTTTAGACCAACCAGTGGAGCGGCAGTCTTCTGTTGCATTCCTGTATGATGGAACATCCCTGACTTTGTACTCCGACTCTCAAGTTGGAATCCAAGATTCTGGTGCTTTACCCCACATCACTCAATGTGTACCACTACCAACAGAGGGTCAGCTTCCTCTGTTCCTCCGTCCCACACATTCTCTCTTTATCATCCTTCTAACAGGCAGAAAACACAAAAGCTTGAAAACACCAGACTCAGGGATTGATTCTATCTCACAGTTATAAGACTCTTTAATGGACCTCTTGTATGTTGAAGATGAACTTTTGATTTCTTAATCTGTGTCTGTCTGTGCTGTACTTTCCCTGTAACTGTAACACTATATCCTGCATCCCGTTATTGCTTTTCTTTATGCATTACCTCAGTCTGCATTGAGAGAGTCAGGGTTCTGTCTCGGGCACAGTTACACACTGTGCCCCAAACCCCTACCAATGTCCACATTTCACCCTTAAAGAATGGTGGCTGTGTACTGCAACTTCCTATCCAATCCTTGATTTGTCAGGCAGAGGGAGATCTTTCCCACGAACTGGAGGCAGGCAAGAAGAAGCTGGGAAGAGTGATTCACTTTGCGAGCGGAGAGACGATGGTTGAGAGTAGCAGTGAGGAGGAGATGGAAGAGGAGCAGGAGCAGCTGGTGCAACGAACTGACCCTGTGAGTGCCCAGGGCGGCGGGCGTTACTGTCACCATACCCACTCTGCGGGTCTCACCGGTTCCCAGCACCCACCCCTCACCCTCCCTCCACATTCCCACACCCTCTCCATGAATCGCAAGCCCTCCCCGCTCATCCTCCAGCTCCTGACACATCCAACATTCTCTCTGCACACCCCACTGTCTCCCCACACACCTGGCACACACCACGTCACTCTCCCCACATCTGACTGACTTCCTATAAAACCTGTATAGTGATTGGGAGAGGGATCAGAGTGTGTGGGGGAGAGTGATGGGTGTGTGGGGAGAGGGATGGGTGTGTGGGGGGAGAGTGACAGGTGTGTGGGGGAGAGTGACGGGTGTGTGGGGGGAGAGTGACGGGTGTAAGGGGAGAGTGACGGGTGTGTGGGGGGAGAGTGACGGGTGTGTGGGGGGAGAGTGACGGGTGTGTGGGGGGAGAGTGACGGGTGTGTGGGGGGAGAGTGACGGGTGTGTGGGGGGAAAGAGTGACGGGTCTGTGGGGGGAAAGAGTGACGGGTCTGTGGGGGGAGAGTGACAGGTCTGTGGGGGGAGAGTGACGGGTCTGTGGGGGGAAAGAGTGACGGGTCTGTGGGGGGAGAGTGACGGGTGTGTGGGGGGAAAGAGTGACGGGTGTGTGGGGGGAGAGTGACGGGTGTGTGGGGGGAGAGTGACGGGTGTGTGGGGGGAAAGAGTGACGGGTCTGTGGGGGGAGAGTGACGGGTGTGTGGGGGGAGAGGGACGGGTCTGTGGGGGGAGAGTGACGGGTGTGTGGGGGGAAAGAGTGACGGGTCTGTGGGGGGAGAGTGACGGGTGTGTGGGGGGAAAGAGTGACGGGTCTGTGGGGGGAGAGTGACGGGTGTGTGGGGGGAAAGAGTGACGGGTGTGTGGGGGGAGAGTGATGGGTGTGTGGGGGGAGAAGGACGGGTTTGTGGGGAAAGAGATTCAGCTCATCCTGTAACGCACTTGTAGTAAGGGAACTCTCTGACAAAGCAGAGTGTAATGTGGTTATTCTGATAAACATTTTGGACTGGGAGCTTGCAGAGATCAGGGTGGGGAGCTCCGCTTGGGTAATGCACACTTGCTGGAGGGATTGAGCTGTTGAACAATTTGACGTGTAATGTTTTCTGCTCTAATGGTCTACAGTCTACACTCCCCTGGAGGCACTTCCTGTGGTTCTGGGTGATACACTTTGCCAGAAGATCATTATTCAGTGAGTATTGCACTGTGATAAGGAGCTGGTCCAAGACTGCAGAACATGACACAGACTGACAAATCACACAGCCCCCAGAACACCAACAACAAATAAACAAAGGACATTAATCTGTTGGTAACTATTCCTGAACTGCCATATTAGGTCATCCTCTCAGAAACTGACCCATCGCCCCCCTCCATTTCATTGCTACGTAAAATAACTTTTCTCTCTTTCCCCTTTCTGATAAAGTGCCCTGGCTCTGAAAAGTTAATCGTTTCAGCTTCCACAGATATTGCCTGATCTACTGAGATTTTCCAGCATTTTCTCTTCAGTCTAACATGTCTGGCAGCTTGATGAGACAGTAGTGATGCACCATCAATAACTCACTCTGAGATGTAAAGGCGAGATATCGGCTTTTATTGACTGGAAGAAGGAACAAGCAGTGAGTGACCACCATACTACATCCTGGAGACAGAGAGGCCGGGCTCAATCGCCTTTATACTGGGGTCTGTGGGAGGAGCCACAGGAGCAGTCAGCAGAGGGCGTGTCCAGACAGGTTTATGTAGTTCACCACAAGTAGCAATGGAGTTTTCTCCAGAATAACTGGTCTGTTGCATTAACTAAAAATTGAAAATGCTGGAAATACTCAGTATTTGTGAAGAGAGAGATAGAATTGACCTTAAAGCTCAGAGACCTTCATCAGAACTCTATTTCAGATTTATAGCATCTGCAGGGTTTTGATTGTCAGTTTTCTTGCAACAGGCCCTGTCTCTGCTTCCATGTTGCCAAAGAAAGTGTAATCTGTTGCAAGTATATACCATGCACTTCAGCCACTATAACATGATGTTTGCGGGAGCCTGGTCCTTGCAAACTGTGTCTGCTCCCCGCACACACGGCACTTGGTACAGGGGACCACTGAAATAACACAACATCGCAGCAAACCATGAGCTAATTCGGCATGATTGGGAATTGAATTTGGGATTTTCATTGCCCGTGTCTTACAGTGAGGCGGTGTTGGCACAGTGATGTGACATTCTGTTGCTTCTTTTCTCCTAGCCTGTGACTTTCTTGGAGGGAAGCTGGCTGACTTGTTTGGACTGACGACAGCCAAGTACCAGTATGCTGTGGATGAATTCTTCAGTGTTCAAGACCAGGTCTCCTACACATTTGAACTCTCTAAAATATATGTTGCATTGTATGTTATGTAAACATGATGCAATTATCAGGTTATCCATGGAACACAGCAAATATTTGTGTAAATGGTCCAACAGATTATCCAACAACTATTTCATACTAATATGCACATCATAATAATTTCCTACGGGTGATCAACAGGCCACTTGATACTAATAATTATATGCATTGTATATATATTATATAGTAGATCATTTAACAATAACAAAGTCAGTCAGCACAGAAACAGGCCCTTTGGCCGATCATGTTGCTGCTGATCCTCAGATATCTATACTATACTATCTACCTACACTCTTCCGGCAGTGCAGTTCAGTTTCCAAACATCTTCTGGTGGAAGACGTTAATCAGTTAATCCACTCTAAATATTTCTACCCTCATCCTATACCTATGCCTTCTGCTCTAAAACACTGCTGCTATGTGGAAATATTTGCTGCTATCTATTCTATCTGTGCCACTCACCATTTTATATAACTACATCAGGTTCTCCCCTTTACCCTCCAGACCCCCATATCCTCTGCTCCAAGCAATATATATTCATATATCTGATATACAATCAATAGCTATTAACTAATAATATTAACTAATAATGATAATAGATTTAATTTAGATATTAATTGGATATTATTTTTCAGGGTATCATTAGATGAGTTTGCACATTCATATGTAAATTATTAACAGGTTTTAAATTAATTACAGTACTGTTTCCTTTATGTATTGCGGATCTGGGCATTGTTGACCAGCTAGTGTTTTTACCCAACCCTAGTTGCCCCTTTGAGGCATTTCAGAGCTTTTACGAGTCAACCATATCGGGTAGATCTGAGGTCATACGTAGACCTGACCAAGTGAGGAGAAGGGAGTCATACAGCACAGAGGCCGCCCCTTAGTCCCGGCTACTCGATGCCAAACAACATGCTCATCTGAGCTAGTTCCACTTGCCTGTCTTTGGCCTAAATCTATCTAAACATTCTGATTCATGTACCTGTCCAAGTAACTTTTAAATGCTGTTAATGTTCCTGTCTCAACTACTTCCACTGACAGCTCATTCTATATACTAACCACTCTTTGGGTTACCCCTCAGGTTACTATTAAATCTTTCCCCTTTCACTTTAAACCTAAACACTCTAGTTCTTGAATTCTCAGCCATCAGCAGGCATTGTACATTCACTCTAATTGTGCAACATCATCAACTAGATACGTTTTGTGATAATTAGTATTATGATTAGTTATTGCTCCAGGTTCTACATTAAATTTAAATTCCACAGCTGGTGGTGGGATTTGAACTGACGCTCTTTATGGCCTCTGGATTTTTAATACAAAATTCAACCAATGTGCCATCCACATCCAAAATAATAATAATAAGATAAATATAATAAACGTTGATAAAATAACCAATTGGTAATTTGGTTTAAAATGACTCCAGCATTGTTATTTTAAAAGTAACCAAAAGGCTTCTGATAAACTTTTCATGCTGATACCTGGCAGTTTAATGACAGTTTAACATGATGAATCAATACAATGAATCACTTTTGAAGAACAGTGACTATTTTGTTGACAAAGGCAAGAATCAGCTCAGGTATACATTGTCGTCAGTCAGCAGTGACAGGAAGACCGAGGGAATTCTGGCAGGGAGGTTGGAGAGGAGCCAGGCACAGGGACAAGGGAGGAGAGGGAAGGAGGAAATACAAGTACATTACCAGGACTGGGGGGCTTGAACTGTAAGGAAAAGCTAGATAGGCTGAGACTTCTTCCCCGGAGTGCAGGAGGCTGAGGGGTGATCTCTCAGAAATTTAAAATCATGAGGTACATTTACAAGATTACACGTTGCAGTCTTTTTCGCTTGGGTATGGGAGTCTACAACAAGCAAGCATGATTTAATGTAGCAGGGGAAGATTTAGAAGGGATCTGAGCAGCAGCATTTTTTGTGGCTTGTATTTGTAATGAGTTGTGTAAGGACGCTGTTGAGGTGTGTACAATTATGACACACTTGGACAGGTACATGGGTAATAAATGCCTAGAGAGACATCAGCCAAATGCAAACAAATGGGACTAGCTCAGAGAGATTTTATTCGGCCAAAGCCTATTTCTGTGTTGGTTACTTTGTGAGTCTAACTAGAAACAAGCACAGGCCATTCAGTCCCTTGAATGTGTTCTGCCTTTCAATAAGGTCATGGCTGATCTTTCATGTGAGCAAGTGACACACAAAATGCTGGAGGAACTCAACAGACCAGGTAGCATCTATGGAAAAGAGTAAACAGTTGATGTTTTGGCCTGAGACGTCGACTGTACTCTTTTCCACAGACCATGCCTGGCCTGCTGAGTTCCTCCAGCATTTTGTGTGTTGCTTGGATTTCCAGCATCTGCAGATTTTCCCTTGTTTATGATTGTTTCACATGAGCAACATTCTTTTCTTAATATCCAAACCACTTTCAATCTTTGATTTAAATGTACTTTGTGACTGAGTCCCCACAGTCCTTCTGGAAAGATTCACCAACCTGGATGAAGATATTCTCCCCATCTCCATCCTGAACCACTGGGACTGGTATTCCTGGTTTTGGACTCCCCAGCCCAGGAGGGTAGGTCTGGAAGGAGATGGGAAATGGTAAAAAATGCTTCTCCCTACCCCGGATGATTTAAAATAACTGTTCTCTACTTCCAGAAAGAAGATGAAGATGGAGAAGAGATCACAGAAATGGAGGAGGTGGAATGTTATGAGAGGAAGCATCTCCCCCTCCAGACATCTGAATATGGGACTTTACATACAGCAGAGTGCCCAGGAATCAACAGCAAAGCTGAATGCAAGCACCAAGTATCATACAGCAATGAAGTACCGGGAGACAACTAACCCCATCGGGATCTAAATCTCCTCATGTATAATTTCCTCCCTTGCCAATTGTTGCAACTCTTGAAAAGAGATTGACATGAGTTCATAAACCGGGACAAAAAGTATCCTCTGTTTGTGCCTCCTCTCCTATAGGGGATGATCTCACAAGTTATATATGCACCCGTCACTGCCAACCATCCTGTAGCAGAGTCATGTGGCAGCATAGTGGTCAAGACCCAGTCATCAACACAAAATGTTGACTCTGCTTCCCTCCTGGCAGATTCTGCCTGATCTACTGACTACTTTCTGCACTATTTTGTTATTGGAATTCTAGCGCCTGGAATTGGTAGAATTTAAATCCTGTCATGACAACTGAATCATTAAGGATCATTCAAAGTGACGATGAAACATGTTCTCTGGAGAAAGAGATTAGATATCCTTATCTGGTCTGGACTATAGAGTTGAAGATTCAAGTTTACTTTATCATGTGTACTTTGAAACATACAGTGAAATGCATTGTTTCTGTTAATAACCAAGACACCCAAGGATATGCAATTCCAGAGTATTAACTGTTAATAATCTTGAGTTCAGGGGCAATTAAGGATGAACAATAAATGCTGGTATTGCCATTGTGTTCACATCCACTGAGTAAGTAGATGAGAAACATTCTAAGGGTGTTTTTTGTGCCTAAAAAAAATGTAAGTGCTGGGAACTCTCCAAAGATCAGGTGGCATCAGTGGAGAGAGAAACAGTGACGATGTTTTGCTTCGAAGACCCTTACTCAGAACTTTGTGCTTCAGATCAGCTGCAGATAAACTGTAAGAAACATCAAGTTGAAGCTCTATTCTGCCCTTGTTTATTGTTTTTAAGCTCAAAATTCAAAGTAAATTTGAAGGAGAAGTGAAAGTAGATATTGGACGGCTGGAAAACATTGCTGGAGAGGTAGTAACAGGGGACAAGGAAATGGCAAACTGTCTGAATAAATACTTTGCATCAGTCTTCACTGTGGAAGACACTAGCAGTGTGCCAGAAGTTTGAGAATGTCAGGGGGAATAAATGATTAAAGTTGCAATTGGCAGGGAGAAGGTGCTTGGGAAGCTGAAAGATCAGGTAGATAAGTCATTGGGACCAGATGATGTACATCCCAGTTCTGAAAGAGGTGACTGAAGAGATTGTGGAGGCATTAGTAATGATCTTTCAAGAATCGGTAGATTCTGGCATGATTCCGGATGACTGGAAAATTGCACATGTCACTCCACTCTCCAGGAATGGAGGGAGGCAGAAGAAAGGAAATTATGGACCAAATAACCTAACCTCAGTGTTTGCGTACATGTTGGAGTCGATTGTTAAAGATGAGATTTTGGAGTCTGTATTGTTTCCTTAAGGGAAAATCTTGCCTGACAAATCTGTTAGAACTCTTTGAGGAAATAGCAGGTAGGGTAGGTAAAAGTGAACTGGTGGATATTGTGTACTTGGATTTTCAAAAGGCCTTTGACAATGTGCCACACATGAGGCTGCTTAGCAAGATAAGAGTCCATAGTATTACAGCACAGATACTAGCATGCATAGAGCATTGGCTAATTGGGAGGAGGCAAAGAGTGGGAATAATGGCTACCAGTGACTAGTGGTGTTCCACAGGGGTCTATGTTGGAATGCTTCTTTTTACATCGTAGGTCAACGATTTGGATGACGAACTTGACGGCTTTCTGGCCAGATTTGCAGATGATATGAAGATATGTGGAGGAGCAGGTAATGTTGAGGAAGCAGGGAGTCTGCATATGGACTTGGATTAGGAGAATGGGCAGTGTTGGGAACTGTATGCTCATGCACATTGCTAGAAGGAATAAAAGCGAAGACTATTTTCTAAATGGGGAGAAAATTCAAAAATCTGAGATGCAAAGGGACTTGGGAGTGCTTGTGCAGGATTCCCTAAAGGTTAACTTGTAGATTGAGTCAGCTGGTGAGGAAAGCAAATGCAATGTTAGCAGTCATTTCAAGAGGACCAGAATATAAAAACAAGGATGTAATTCTGAGCCTTTATAAGACACTGGTGAGGCCTCATGAAGTATAGTGAGCACTTTTGGACCCTTTATGTAAGACAGGATGTGCTGATATTGGAGAGTTCACAAAAATTATTACAGGATATGAGGAGTGTTTGATGGCACTTGACCTGGGCTCACTGGAATTTAGAAGAATGAGGGTGAGTCCCATTAAAACCTATTGAATATTCAAAGGCCTAGATAGAATGGATGTGGAGAAGATATTTCCTGTAGTGGGGGAGTCTAGGACCAGCTGGCACAACTTTAGAATAGAGGGACGTCCATTTAGAACAGAGATGAGAAGAGGTGGCCTTCAGGCAGAGGGTAGTGAATCTCTGGAATTCATTGCCACAGGCAGCTGTGGAGGCTAGGTCATTGAGTGTACTTAAAATGGAGTTTGATAGATCCTTGATAAGTCAGAACATGAAAGGTTATGGGAGAAGGAAGGAGAATGGGTTTGAGAGGAAACTGGATCAGCCATGATGAAATGGAGCAGCAGACATAATGGACTGAATGGCCTAATTCTGCTCCAATGTTTTATGGTCTAAATTTATTATTGAAGTACATATATGTCACCATATAGAACTTCAAGATTAATTTTCTTGCAGGCATACTCAATAAATCTATAATAGAATAATGATTATAATAGAATGAATGAAAGATAGCACCAACTTGGGCGTTCAATCAGCGTGCAAAAAGAAAACAACCTGTTCAAACACAAAAAGATAGAAATAATAATAAATAAATAACCAATAAATATCGAGAACATGAGATGAAGTCCTTGAAAGCGAGTCCATGTGTTGTGGCAACATTTCAAAGATAGGGCTAGTGAAATTGAGTGATGTATAGTAATGTATGGATCTATTTCTTTTCGAGTACAATTCGGCTTAGCACTACGTATTGATCTGTTGTCTGTGCATGGATATTGATCTGTTGTCTGTGCATGGATATTGATTGCTCTCTCTCGCTGCAATGTAAATACATCAGTTAAAGCCATCTCCCATGTGCATGCTTTTATTTAATTGATATGTAGTTACACAGATACTACAGTTATCCGCTTTGGTTCAAGAGTCTAATGTTTGAGGGGTAATAAATGTTCCTGAACCTGGTGGTGTGAGTCCTGAGGCCCCTGTACCTTCTTCCTGTTGGCAGCAGTGAAAAGAGAGCATGGCCTGGGAGGTGGGAGACCCTGATGATGATGCTGCTTTTCTGTAATGTTTCGTGTAGATGGTGGGGAGGGCTTTACCTGTGATGGACTGGGCCTTATCCACACTTTTTGTAGGATTTTCCATTCAAGGGTATTGGTGTTTCCATACCAGGTTGTGATGCAGCCAGTCAATATACTCCCCACTATACATCTATAGAGGTTTGTCAAAGTTTTAGATGACATGTGGAATGTTCCCAAACTCTTAAGGAAGTAGAGGCACTGCTATGCTTTCTTCGTAATTGCACTTGCATGCTGGGCCCAAATCAGATCCTCCGAAAAGATAACACAGAGGAATTTAAAGTTGCTGACCCTCTCCACCTCTGATCCTCAGATGAGGTCTGGCTCATGGACTTCTGGTTTCTTTCTCCTGAAGTCAATAATCTGTTTCTTGATCTTGCTGATACTGAGTAAGATATTGTTGTTATGGCACCACTCAACCAGATTTTCAATCTTCCTCCTATGCACTGATTTTTGCTCTGGGATACTCTAATCGGAGCAACTGTTTCTGGTATTGACCTGCTAAACCTGAGATCAAGCTTTGTGTTGTGTACAATGCCAGGTTCGCGGAAGTAATCTCACTAGACCCAGGGTCTGGGTCACTTGTTTGACAGTTTAAATGTTAGATTTGAAGAGAAACAAAGAGCCATAATTTACCAGTTGTCACTTCTGGATCAGGGTGAATAAGGAGTTAAAAGTCAGTCAAATGACCCATAGCCAATAACACTGAAAGGCAACATTTGAACCGGTAAGGAATGGAAATGAAAACAGACGTTTTCAGACTGTCGCAAGGAAGAACCCCCACGCCAGGGGCTGGGAAAAGAAAAGATCGGTTGGTTAACTGGAGATCCCCTGTTTCAGTGTTATAAATTGGAAAAGTGGTCTGAGTGAGTATTGGTACAAAGGGTAAAGTAGAATTCATGTTTTAAGTTATTGGCCCTGGTCAACATAGTTCATTATTTCTGCAGGAACAATAAATTGCAAGCTTTGATTAATTAAGAGTTGTGTAGTGAGATTCCTAACCTAGTTCCATTGATGAATGGTCAACAGGAGATACTGGAGACCTGGGGACCTCAGTATTTTAGTGTTCAAATCACAAAATGTTATCAGGTCCTGTAGGTCCAACAAGTAGTTAAAAAAGCAGCAACGTTTTGGCCTTCAATGCGAAGCAAAGCTGAGGCAAGATGGTGCTGGTGGACCTTGGTGATGTTCTGTGGGCTGCATAGATTCATTGAGTATGCTTAAAGAAAATGAATCTCAGGGTTATACGTGGTGACATTTATATACTTTGATCTTTTTACTTTGAACTTCGAAGAAGCTGGAGGTTAAATATAGGAAGATTTCGTTTCTGTTATACAAAGTGTTGCTGAGGTTATAACTGAAATACAGTATACTGTTTTGGTCCCCTAACTTAGTAACATTGAAGGCAATCCAATGGAGGCTTCTAAAATTAGATCATCCTATCGAGATAGGCTAAATACTCTGGCTCTGTATTCCTTGAAGTTTAGAAAAATGGGGGGTAACCATGTTCAAACATAGAAAATCCTAAGGGGGCTTGATATGGGATATTTTCTCTAGTGGAAAAGTCACTAACAGGGGCCAATAGTTTATAAAATGAGCTGCTCTCATACTAAGGTGCAGAGAAATTTATTCTCTCAGAGTATAAGGAACCTCTGGAATTCTCAACCCCTGAGCACAGTGGAGGCCAGATCATTAAATGTATTAAAAGTAAAGGTAGATTATTATTTGGAAGATTGACAAATTGAGAACTATCTGCAACTGGCACAGAAGAAGAGCTGAGTCCAGCAAAGATCAGACATGCTCATGCTGAATGGTTAAACAAGCTGAGGAGGTTAGTGGATTCCTCCTGATATTATTAATGGATCTGTCTAGGACAAATCTCCATTTAGCCAGAAATGGTCCTGGAAACTATAGTCAATTACAGATGACCATGACTTCATCACAATGATTGACTCTGAAACTGTATCCTACCAGACCCTTTCCTGCTCCAGCCACTGTCATGATTTCCTCTTTTGGAGCACCTCCCTTTACATTGACCTTCCACTGTCCTGTAGTAGTTCTTTGATTGGTTTTGAAAACAAATACAACAACCTTTTCCACACAAGATTTGGTGTCACACAAGGGACTCATCTCATGATGCTTCAAAGCCTTTTCACCAACTACAGGGACAAATCAAGAATGTGATGGAAGACCTCTCCACTGCCTGCATGAATGTAGCTCTAACAACTATCATGGACCCGAACACCAAACAGGATAAAGTGCCCTGCTTGACTGTCGTTCCATCCACCAGCCCAAACACTCATTCCCGCATCCCTGGCAGACCTTGACTGCAGTGTGCACGCTCTACAAATCCCACCATTCTTGGGAATGTAGACATTGACCTCGGAAGAAAGAGTTGGAGGGTTGGGTAGGTCAGACTTGTACTGGAGTTTAGAAGAGAGAGAAGTGATCTTATTGAAATACATAACATTCTGAGGCTTTGACAGAGTGGCAGCTGAGAGGATGCTTCCCCTTTTGGGGAATACACCTATGGGGCACGTTTAGACTAAGGGGCCATTTATACCAGAATTAAATAGGGATTTCTTCTCCTAACACTTTGAAATTCTCTGTGGTAGAGAGATCTGAAGGTGTAGTTATTAAATAACTCAAGACCAAGGTGGACAGATTTTTGGATTATTAGGGAGCTGAGAGTTCTGGGGAACAGGTCAGTGGGCCAGTCATAACCTTATTAAATGGTGGAAGAAACGGAAGGGGCAAAATTGCTACTTGTTACACAACATTTTTTAAAAGACTTCTTCAAAGTGCTTCAATTCAAGATTTTAAGTATTTATAAACAAGATCAGCAGGCAAATAGCACTATCACTTGCAGGTTTCATGCCGAGTCACGTACCATTCCTGATTTAGAACTATATCTCCATTCCTTTACCACCACTGGATCTAAACCCTAGAACACCCTACCAGTGTGGGAACACCTTCAACAGGTGGACTACAGCACTCAAGGAGGGAGTTCATCACCTTCGCCTCCACCCCCTCCCCCACACCATCTCTAGTGCAATCAGAATTATGTTATAAATACCAGGTTTTCCAGTGACCGCTAGATCCCAAAAACAAGTTGAGAGCAGACTTGAGGGTATTCCACAATGAAGTTAGTATTAACAAGCCCAACAACTATTTTTATTTTATATCTTAATCAAAAGTTCAATTGGTCACAAAAGTACATGGATTTGCAATTAGCTACATATGTTTATAAAGCATTTACACGATCTGGACATTACTCACAAGGCTAACATTTGCTTCTCCCAAACTACTCTTGAGAAGGTCATGGTGAGCCACCTCTTGAGCTACTAAAATGCTTCCAGTGAGACTGGTCCCATGGTGTTCCTCCAGGATTTATATTGGGTCATGATAAATGGTTGTCATGTATTTCCAATGCAAAATGATATGAGAGTTGGTTGGGAGCCCACAGTTCATGGCTTTTCTATGAGCAATACTGGCTTCAGTGGAGTTCAGGGGTTGGTGAAAAGCTGTCTGAGAACCCAGGTGAAGGATCACAGTACAGCGGTAAAGGAGGGTGGATGGGATGCCAATCAAATGGGCTGTTTTGCTGTGAGTGATATGGAGCTTGTACTGGACTTACACTCACTTATACAAGTAAAAAGCATTCTGTAAACTCTGACTGCATGGTGGAAGAAAGTAAGAAACTTGTAACTGCATACCCAGGTTCTTTCAAACTCTTACAGCCGCAGTAGTTTCATGGCTGATTCACTTGAGATCCTGGTCAATGGTGTTCCCTCAGACACAGTCAATGGCAATGTATTCAATGCTAACACTGGGTGGTTAGATGCTCCCATTTCTTGGCACGTGAATAGTGCAAATGTTATTTAGGAGTCCAGGGTTTAATCTTCCCCTTCCAATGGGCAGAAAAAGTCGGTCACTTCTTCTCTTTACCATGCTGAGTTCTCTTCCCTTGAGGATGAATTGTTTTCACTCTGGGTTCTGATGTGACTAATGAGGCCGGTGTGGGAACTGTAGCCTCTGCCACAGATGGGGAAGGAGGTGCTTTATTGTGATGGTCTTCCTCCCCTACTTACTCAGGGCTTTTGCCTGCTCCCATGGACTCAATGCCACCGAGTGCTCCTTTGAATGATTCAAGGATACCCAGGTCAGTGGGCATGTTGCATGCTTTCAAGAAGGCGCTGAATCTTTTCCTCTGTCCACCTGATGTTTTCCTCCCATGGGAGACTTGGAATAGAGTGTGTTTCGGGAGTCTGGTGTTGAGCATATGATCAACATGGTCAAGTCAACTTAGCTGTCTGAGTGTAACTAGGACCTTGATACTAGAGCTGCTGACCCAGCAGAAAACATTAATACTTGTTCAAGTTAATTCAGACAATTTGGTGGAAAATTTTGAGTGCTTTCAGATGCATTTTGTAGGTAGTCAAGGGAGCTGTGATCGTCACTAACTGGTCCATAACAGGTTTAAGACCATAACAGGTCCAAGGTCTTAAACTTAAAATACCCTTTTCCACAATTGATTAAAGGCTGCTAAAACCGCATCCATCATCAAGGATCCCACCATCCAGGCCACGCTCACTTTTCACTGTTGACATCAGGAAACTTCAAATCCCACATTACCAGGTTTAGGAGCAGTTATTATCTCTCAGTCATCAGACTTTGAACCAGAGGGGATAACTTTACTCACCCCAACACTGAACTGATTCTGTAATCTATGGACACACATTTAAGGACTCCACAACTCGCGTTCTTGATATATATTGCTTATTTATTTATTATTACTTTTTTTCTTTTTGTATCTGCAGTTGTTATCTTTTGCACATTTGTCCGTCTTTGTCGTGTGTGATTTTTCATTGAGTCTTTTTTGTTTCTTTGTATCCACTGTGAATGCTCACAGGAATCTCAGGGTAGTCTACGGTGACATACATATATGCACTTTGATCATAAATTTACTTTGAACTTTGAAGGCAGTGTCTTCACCAAGAGGTATTTAAAATTGGTAACAGTTAAATACCAAGATATATTTCATTTCAATCCTAAGAGTCCGACCTGCTAGGACTGGGCGTATTTCCTAATCAAATCACTGACCAGAAGCTTGCTAAGGACCAGTGAATCTAGACAAATATGTCTTTAGGATCTTCCCAAGATGGCACTGATAAGTGGCAACTCTTTGTGTGCTGCTCCGATGGGAGTAATCAAGTATTCCTGTTCAGGAATACTACAGCTGAAATCCACTGCCACACCCATAGTACTTCAAAGGTTCAAAGATACAAAGTACATTTATTTTCAAAGAATGTATGCCGTATATAACCCTGAGATTCGTCTTCCCACAGACAGCCTGTGCAAGCGAGCTAGCTGAAGTGTTTGCTGACATCTTCAACTGCTCCCTGCTTCAGTCTAAGATCCCCTCATGTTTTAAGAAGGCAACGATAATCCCGGTGCCGAAGAAAAGCAAGGTGGCATGCCTGAATGACTATCGACCTGTGGCTCTGACATCAATTATTATGAAGTGCTTCGAGCGATTGGTTATGGCACACATCAACCCTAACCTACCGGTCAACCTCAACACTTTGCAATTCGCCTACCAGAGCAACAGGTCAATGGCAGATGCCATCTCTCTGGCACTACATTCCTCCTTAGAACATCTGGAGAATAAAGACACATTTTCATTGACTACAGCTCTTCTTTTAATACCATCATTCCAATCCCTGATTCAAAGTCACCTAAAATAGCAACAAAGAGGGAGCAACCAGAAACCAGTAACACATCAATGACAGAGTCCAATCCATATACTGCGCCGATTAAACTTTACCGAAGAACTCCAGCACCATCCTCTGACAGCATCGCAGGAACTTTCAAATACTTCAGGAGCAGCAAGTGAGATGGAGGGAGAGACCATCTCACATAGATACCTTCTAGCAGCAGCGAGTGAGAGGCTGGTAGATAGTGCTGAATTCTAGACTTCCACACTCAACTCGATGATTTCAATCTTCCTCAATGCTTTAATCAGTGACATTGGTGAGAAATGGAGTTGATCATTTATTTGCACCCCCTCTCCAGGCTCCTCAGCCTCAATGCCGCACTCTTTGCACAAAGCCTCCTGGAACACCCAGGACAACCCAGGGCAACAGCAAAATGCCAATCGACCCGATAACACACCATCAAAATGTAGATCATGGGCTCCAGAAGAAGCAAAGTCACACTTGAAAGAAAAAGAAGATCTAAAAGAAGTGAAAGAAGTAGTTTCATGAACCTTCTGGAGGATGTCACCCTTGGTCAGGTTATTCGCTGACACCATTCTTCTTCAGTAGCTTACTTCATTTTAAGATGTTTAAAAAAATCTATTGATACCCAAAATCAGCAGATCCTAGATTGCAGACTCAGGTCATGAGTGAAGTTCCCCTTTAAATAAAAAGGAAGCATGGAAGGTGAGTTGGTCTGCAGGTACCATTGAAGCACACAGGCCTTAAACCCAATTATCCTGCTGGTGAATGTAATTTCTGGAAATTAAGGCTGGAGACCTCAGAGCAAGATTGCAGTACTAGAGGGACATTGGGGACTGCTGTGTACTCTACTTCATGGAAACATGGCTCACACCTGCCATTTTGTACACAGCACCATTCTCCACAAAGACAAGACAACTGAGTCTTCTAAAGGAAGAGGACATGGAGTATGCTTCATGATTGATTCATCATGGTGCACAGATTTGGCAATCCTGCTCACCCGACCTAGAACATTTAGCAGTCAAGTGACATCCATTTTATCTGCCGAGGAGGTTTTCCTGGTAGAGGTGTACATTCCACCTCTGGCCAATGACGAGCAGGCACTGGAGATGCCGAGTACCATAATTAGCAGCCATCAAGCACTGTATCCTGATGCCTTCCCTATCATCGTGGGGGATTCCAGCTTGAAGAAGTTTCTGTACCAATACCACCAACATATCACCTGTGGAATCAGAAGAGCCAACACACTAGACCACTGTTATATTACGAACAAGATACTCACTATGCCATCCCCTGTCTACATTTTGGAAAGTCTGATCACGTGGCTGTACTTCTACTTTCGATGAATACGCAGAGAGTAAAGGTTGCAGTACCAGTGGTGAGGACCAAGAAGGTATGGTCAAGGGAGTCAGAGAAACAATTAAAGAACTGCTTTCAGTCTTGACATCTTCAATCTCCCACTGCTGCAGTTGACGGTTCATACCTGCTTCAAAAGGTCAACAATCATACCAGTGCCGAAGAACAGTAGGGTGAGCTGCCTCAACGATATTGCCCAGTTGCATTTACATCTACTGTGATGAAGTGTTTTGAGAGTTTGGTCATGGCCAGAATCAACTCCTGCCAAAGCAAGGAACTGGACCCTCTGCAATTTGCCTTTCTGGGCTATGGTGGATGCAATTTCACAGGCTATCCACTCTGCCTTGGATCACCTGGACAATAACAATATTGTCCTATGTCAGGCTGCTATTTACTGACTGCAGCTCAGTGTTCAGCACCATCACACCCTCTGTTCTAATCGCCAAGCTCCAAAACCTGGGCTTCTGTACCTCTCTTAGCAAATGACTTCATAACCAGGAGACTATAGTTTGTGCGGATCAGAAATAACATCTCCTCACTGACAATTAACACTGGCGCACTTCAAGGATGTATGCTTAGCTCATTGCTCTACTCTCTCTACACCCATGATTGTATGGCTGGGCACTGCTCAAATGCCATCTATAAATTTGCCAATGACACAACTATTGTTGGCAGAATTTCAGATGATGACAAGGAGGAGTACAGGAGCGAGATAGATCAGCTCATTGAGTGGTGTTGCTGCCACTCAACCACTCAATGGTAAGAACAATGAATTGACTGGACTTCAGAAAGGGGAAATCAAGGGAACACACACCAGTCCTCATCGAGGGATCAGCAGTGGGAAGGGCAAGCAGTTTCAAGTTTCTTGGTCTCTGAAGATCTATCCTGGGACCAGCATATTGATATGATTACAAGGAAGGCACAACATTAAGAGTTTGAGGAGACTTGGTATGTCACCAAAGACTCTCGCAAATTTCTACGGATGTATCGTGGAAAGCACTCTAACTGGTTGTATCACCATATAGTATGGAGGGACCACTGCACATGATTAGAAAAAGCTGCAGAAAGTTGTAAACCCAGCCAGCTTCATCAATAGCTATATTTAATGTCAGAGAAATGTATACAATATACATCCTGAAATTCTTTTTCTTTGCAAACATCCACAAAAACAGAGGAGGGCCCCAAAGAATGAATGACAGTTAAATGTCAGAACCCCAAAGCCCCCCCCAGCTCCCCCCACCCACGCACAAGCATCAGCAAAGCGACGATACCCCCCACCCCACCAGCAAAAAAGCATCGGCACCCCCCACCAAGCACTCAAGCATGCAGCAAAGCATCAATAAAGACACAGTACCCCAAGGACTTACCTGTTCATGGTAACTCGACATACCACAGGCTCTCTCTCTAATAAGGTGTCTGCATTTCACACCAAGAAGGAAGACATAACAAAGCACCTCGCTGATTTATGGTGTTAAAAGTCCGTTGTGTTGCTTTTTCTGAGCTCTGTGCTCAAAGAACTCGGGTCTCTGGGCGCACAGCCAGCTTGCTGCTTATGATCTTTTGTCTCCCACGACGCATCAAGTAGTGGTATCGGCCTCGAATCTGCCCGTCTCCAGAGCCAAGAAAATCCGGCATCCTGAAGGTGCGCTAGTCTTCCAAGCCACATCCTTGGCATATTGAAAAGCTGCTGGTCATGAGGCCACGAGACCAGGACACATTTCCACAAAGAACCGAAGTCAGCGTGTAACTCCAGGTCAGAGTCTTCAAAAGAACCTTGAAAGGGAAAAGAAGAGATATGAAAGATAGAGATAGAGCTGTTTCCAAAGATGCAAACAAAGGAGCCCTCCTAGGCTCTGCCTTCTTCATGTGCATTAGCTTCCCCAACATCAAGGATGCCTACAAAAGGCGATGCCTCAGAAAGGCAGCATCCATCATTAAGTACTCTCATCACCCAGGACATGCCCTCTTCTCATTGCTACCATCAAGCAGGAGATACAGGAGCCTGAAGACACACACTCAACATTTCAGGAACATCTTCTTCCTCTCCGCCATCAGATTTCTGTATAGACAATGAACTCATGAACACTACCTATTTTTTTTCTTTTTTTGGCTCTTTTAACACCATTTATTTAATTTAATATTTATATATTTCCTATTGTAATTTATAATTTTTTATTATTATATATTGCAATGAACCGCTGCACAAAGCAACAAATTTCATGACATATGCCATGATATTAAACCTGATTCCGATTATGGATGTAATAACAAAAATGTATAATGGTGACATTCCCACTGCCTTCCAGCTGGGGGAGCTAAAGAGCTGTGTTAAATCCTTCTCAATGGCACCAAGCCTGGGCATGTGGTTCATAGCCTTAATTTTGTTGCAACTTTGCAGGGGCACATTGCTGCACAATTTCATTAGCTATATTAGTACAAATTTGTTGGAATTTTCATATCAGAATAAAGGAAATTGCTAATGAAAATTGTACACAATTCCTTATGATTCTGTTTTTGTTGGCTTAAGTTTCAGTTTGAGTCGGAGTTACAGAATGATATGGCATGGAAACAGGCCCTTTGGTCCTTCAAGTCTATGCCAACCCATTATCAACCACCCATCCTGACCTTCTATTCCAGTTGCAGCTCCTCTCACCCTTCCTCAAATACCATCAGTCTAGATTACGCAGTCAAATCCTGGAATAGATAGGAAACAAAATCATCTAGCTCCAAATGATGATGTACAGTTTCCCTTCTTTTCTTTATCTGAATGCCTTTGTACTTGTGTTTCTGTTCCCTATGCACCAGAGAGTAAACATGCAGTGTTGGTGACAGCACTGACTTCTCCCTCAGAGAAGCATGCCCCATCCAGCACAGGAGTAAAATCACCCTCAATTTGCACCTCTAACCTTGAATAGATTACTTGTGATGAATCAAAAGTTGTTCTTCTTGTGCTGAATGACCAATTCTCCTAGTAATCTCAATTATAAAATGTAAATGACACAGCAAAGTGACAATTTAATCCTAAAGAATTTAAATTCTGAATTAATACAAAATCATGGCAGCATTGCTGTAGGTGTGACTCAGGCATTATCAGGGTAGCATTCTCACCTCAGTGTTTGCACCCCTGTAATGATAACACTCAGATCAAATGTGCTACTGTTTACTCAGTTTTAGTACTAATCACAGCAATGCTACTGAATTCACCAGCCCTGCTCTCATTAGTGGCAAAGGAAGTAAGTACAAACCCTTTGCTGTACCTTGTCTGAAATGACTCTTTCATGCAGTACCAAGATGTTTTGGCTTAACTAAAACATTTAACCAATCTATCTCATTGCCCTTTGAAAGGTTGGGTTCTGTACATTGCAATAATAACTGGACTTAAAAAAAAACTTAATTGGCTATGAAATATCTTGGCACATCCTGAAAGCCACTATGTAAGAACAAATTCATTCTTTAAGAGACATCTAGAGACGCTTAATAAGATACAGTCCTAATGCTGAAAAATAGGATTAGTGTAGATCGGTAGGTAAATGGTTGGCATGAGATGTGATGGGTCAAAGGGCTGTTTCTGTGCTGTATGACTCCATTACTGTGTCCATTTTGTACTCTCCCTACATTCTTTAACCATTACTTATTTCGCTTCGTCTGCATCTTATTTTTTTTTCTCTTTTCTGGGTTCACCTATGAAGAATATAGTGAATCATACAACACAGGAGGCAGCTATTGGCTTGTTATATATGTGCCAGCTCTTTCTAAGCTTTGTCAGGGTCCTCCTTTAAAGTATCTATTCAATTCCCTTTATGAAGCCTCGATTACATAGGCTTCCATCAGCCTTTCATGAAGCAAGTTTCAGACAGTAGCAATGGTGTATTAATATATTTATCACTCCTCTGGATTTTTTGGCCAATTACCTGTGATTACTGACATACTTACCAATTGAAAAATAATTCTGATTTTGTTATAAACATCTGTAGCTTTTTTTTTCGTTTGTCAGTTAAAGCATTGTTCCATTTACAAAGTTGATTGGATATAATGGCGTCTAATTGCAATGTTTCAAGCAGTATCAAATATATGTTAAAAGTTGAGTCCATATTTTAAAAAATATATATTTTGTATATTTTTGTCACAAGTTCTCTCACTGAAAGAGATGTTAATCCAGGTCACAATCTGAAGTTAACTAACAATTGTAATAACATAACATACAAGAATAACAAAGCTTTGAGTCTGCTTCACCATTCATCAATGCCACTTTCTGCACTATATCCGTACCCTTAATAGGATTCCCTTAATATTGCTCTCTATTTTAAAGGAATTTGATTACTTAACTGTCACAGAGCTGCAGCAGAGAATTCCAAAATTAACCACAAGCCCTGCTGATAATCCTGTTCATAGAGAGGAACCTGTGTAAACTGGGGTAAAAGCCAACATGAACATGGTAGGCTGAAAGGCCTGAATGTGTGTTGTATAATCATGGAAGGAAGCGTGACAGGAATGTGATGTTTTCATACTGTATAGCAGTTAACTAAAAGATTCTTCACATGATACATTTAGGCAGGTACTACTGCAGGAGTCACAATTTCCCTCACTATATCTGATCTGGTCTGAGGATACATGGAAAAATGAGACATAAAAGTAGGCTGGTTGAGTGTTTTTTTCCTGGTTTGACTTGGTTGGTTCCACTGTGGCCAGTGAACCTTCTAGTTGTTTGTGAGAGCACATGATCCAGGCTGACACAGCAGTCGGTTACTGAAAGAGGCCACATTGTAGGATGTGTTCTCCCTTGAATGGGTCATTAAACCAAAGTTCTGATGATTCAGGGGGATGTTTAAGGTCCTGTGGTGTCTACCTTTGCTGAATCATGCTGAGATTTCAGCCACATTAATGACTCAGTCAATATGTACAGTCTTCATCGTCTGAACCATCCATGTATATCCTGGATAGGTGCCATTTTGGGAAGATTACAAAGGTGCCATTTAAAACCCACTAACTAGCAGAGTATTTCAGATAGCTCAAACAAAGTAATTTGTTGTGCCATATTAAAGTGGAGTCTCCATAACTTAATTTCAAGTTTTGTGGCAGCCCTGTGACAATTACTTTGTACAAGGGTAGAAAAGAAATAAGTACTCATTTCTAACACATGCAGAATTGGAGCTGTTTATGACAATGTCAATATCACTGGCTCCTGGAAGATCTACAGTTCCCCTCACATTTCAGGTTCACCCTTGGCCTGGTTTCAGATCACCAAAATTTCAAATCACATCACAGCTCCAGCAACCTAGGCTCCATTCTGATCCCCACACTGTTTGTGTCGAGTCTGCCATTCTTCCTGTGTGAGGTTCCTCTGGCTGTCCCATCCCAATTACATTTGAATTGGTAAGCTAATTGGCTACTATAGTGAGTGATAGAATTTGAGGTGAGTGGTGAGTGGGGAAGTTGACAACGTGGGGAGAATAAATAGGGATTAGTCTAAGTGGGTGGTTGACAGTAGGTACATACTCAGTGGAATAAAGGACCTAATTCTGTCCTACATGATTCTATAACTGCCTACAAGTAGGTCTGATGGTAGTCCTCCATCTTATCTGCAAATTGTTGGCTGGTTGCTGTCGTCCTAATACTTTGCCCAGACTCTTTTGCAGCAATGATATGCCATTGCTCCAGCAGTCAGCATGGCTTCGTGCAGGACAAGACATGTCTTACTGACGTGATGGAATTTTCGAAGAGGTGACAAAGGTGATTGAAGAAAGTAGAGTTGTGAATATTATCTTCATGGATTCTAGTGAGATGCTTGACAAGGTCACTCATGGAAGGCTCATCCAGAATATTAAAATGGATGAGATTCGTATTGAATTGGCCATTTGGATTCACAATTGGATTGTCCATCGAAGCAAGAGGGTAGTGATTGATGGGGCTTATTCTGGCTAGGGGTCTGTGACAAATATTGTTCCACAGGGATACGTGCCCAGACCTCTGCTGTTTACATATAAATGAGCTAGATTAAAACGTAGATTGGTGGGTTGGTAAATTACAGACAATATGAAGATTTGTGGTGTCATAAAAGCTGGGCAAAGGATAAAGAGAGATATAGATCAGTTCCAGGTGGATGGCAAATGTGAAGCATTGTACTTTGGGAGATCAGATATAAATGGCTAAACTCCTAACAGTGTTGATGTGTAGAGGGGTAAGACCATAAGACCTGTGAATCCTCAGACTTGCCCAGCTTGTGGTCATCTAGGGGAAACAGCCTTCGGCCCCACCAAACTGGGAAATCATATTTGTGTGGAAGCTGTGTAAAGTACCCCCAGTTACAAACCCACAATGCAAAATATCAGACAGTATACCATATGCAATTAAATAACTGAATTTTATGAATCTTAATCTGAATATTAGTAATGAAAATTAAAAAAGGGTCCAATTCAAGTCAAAAGTTCACGTCGGAGCTCACTCAGTAGTCTTTCTTCCACCATCAGTCTCCTCCGAGCATCGCTGACCTTCGGACCCTCAGATCCCAGTCCACTCTGTCCGGTGGTCTACCAGCTCTCTCCACACATGTCCTTCTTCATCTCTCCTTGACAAAAGACCGCAAACAAACATCTTTCACCAGACAGGGCAACAATCTCTTATTGGCTAACATGCATCCTGTTATCTCCAGCCACAACCCAAACATCACTGCTACAGAGAAACCGTTATCTCAGCAGTGAACATTACAGAGAAGCCATTACATTAGAGGTGAAACCTTACAGCACATTACAGACCATTAGACTTCGGAGCAGAATTAGGCCATTCAGCCCATTGAATTTGCTCCACCATTCCATCATGGCTGATCTCAGATCCCACTCAACCCTATACACCTGCCTTTTCACCAAAACTTTTGATGCCCTGACCAATCAGGAAACTATCGATTCTCACTTTAAATATACCCACGGACTTGGCCTCTACAGCTGTCTGTGGCAGAGCATTCCACAGAATCACTACTCTCTGGCTAAAAAATTCCTCCCTATCTCTGTTCTAAAGGGTCACCCCTCCATCTTGAGGCGGTGGCCTCTAGTTCTGGATACCCCAAAATAAGAAACATCCTCTCCCTATCCACCCTATCAACATTCAGTAGGTTTCAATGAGATCCCACCGCATTCTTCTAAATTCCAGTGAGTACAGTCCCAAAGTTGCCAAATGCTCCTCATATGTTAACCCCTTCATTCCTGGAAACATCCTCGTGAACCTCCTCTGGACTCTTTCCAACAACAACACATTCTTTCTGAGATATAGGCCCAAAACCCTTGACAATACTCCAAGTGCAGCCTGTCTTAGTGTCTTATAAAGCCTCAGTATTATCTCTTTGTTTTTTTATATTCTAATCCCCTTGAAATGAATGCCAACTTTACCACAGACTCAACTTGTAAATTAATCTTCCTGGAGTCTTGCACGAAGACTCCTAAATCCCTCTGCACCTCTGATGTTTGAATTTTCTCCCTATTTAAATAATAGTCTGCACTATTGTTATTTTTACCAAAATGTATTATCATACTGTATTCCACCTGCCACTTTTTTGCCCATTCTTCCAATTTGTATAAGTCCTGCTGCATTCACATTGCTTCCTCAGAACTATCTACCCCTACACCTATCTTTGTATCGTCTGCAAACTTTGCCACAAAGCCATCAATTCCATTATCTAAATCACTGACAAACAATGTGAAAAGTAGTGATCCCAATACTGACCCCTGAGGAACACCACTCAACCAGAAGAGGCCCTTTTTATTTCCACTCACTGCCTCCTGGCTGTCAGCCATTCCGCTGTCTATGCCAGTATCTTTCCTATAATGCCATAGGATTTTATCTTGATAAGCAGCCTCACATGTGGCACCTTATCGAATATCTTCTGAAAATCCAAGTAAATGACATCCACTGCCTCTCCTTTGTCCTTCCTGTTGTAACCTCCTTGAAGAACCCTAACAGATATGTCAGGCAAGATTTCCCTGTACAGAAAACATGCTAATTTAGACTTATTTTATCATTAGTCTGCAAGTACCCCAAAACCTCATCCTTAATAATGGACTCCAACACTTTCCCAACCACTGAGGCTAGGTTAACTGGCCTATAATTTCCTTTATTTTGCCTTCCTCCCTTCTTAAACAGTGGAGTGACATTTGCAATTATCCAGTCCTCCGGAATCATGCCAGAATCAAGTGATTCTTGAAAGATCATAACCAATGCATCCGCTATCTCTTCAGCAACTTCTTTCAGAACTCTGGGATGTAGTCCATCTGGTCCAGGTGACTTATCCACCTTAAGACTTTTCAGTTTGCCTAGCCGTTTTTCCTTTGTAATAGAAACAGCACTCACTCCTGCTCCCTGACACTCACGGGCCTCTGGCACACTGCTAGTGTCTCCCACAGTGACGAACTGATGCGAGGTGCTTATTAGGTTCGTCTGCTATTTCTTTGTCCCCCATTACTACCTCACCAGCAACATTTTCCAGAGGTTCAACATCAACTCACCTCCCTTTCACTCTTTATATAACTGAAAAGACTTTTAGTATCCCGCTTTATATTATTGTCCTCGTAAATCCTGAGACCAGGACTACCTACTTCAGGCACATCAAGGTGCTTTGGTTTAACAGGGTTCAGCATGAACAGGCAAAGGCCCTGTAAGAAGAGGTAAGCCTTTTTCTTTTTTAGTATAGAGTAGTCAGGATGGAAGGTTTCTCCAGTCAGATGTGGGAATTCAGGAAACCTGACGGTTTCCCACTTGACTATATCTGTGGGACGTGCACTCAACTTCAGCACCTCACTGACCAGGTCAAGGAGTTGGAGCTGGACGTACTCAGGATCATTCAGTCGGCTGAAGATATTACAGGTGAGACGTTTGAAGAGGTGATCACACAGTAGCTGGGTGACCACCGGGAGAGGTAAGGGTGTTAAGAAGTCAGTGCAGTGTTCCCCAGTGGGCATTCCCCTCAGCAACAAGTATTCCTCTTTGGATGCTACTGGGGGGGATGTGCCATCAGATCATTGCAGCAGCAGCTGAGCTTGTGGAACTGTGGCCGGCTCAGAGGCTTAACAGGCAAGGGTAGAGTTAGACAGTGCAGTAGTTACAGGAGAAATCAATCGTTAGGGGGACAGAAAGAAGATTCTGTGGCTGCAAAAGAGATCTCAGGATGGTGTGTTGCTTCCATGGTGCTAGGGTCCATGATGTATCAGAGCGGCTGCAGAATATTCTCAAGGAGGAGGGTGAATAGTCAGAAATCATGGTACATATTGGCACCAACGACATAGGCAGAAAAGGGGAAGAGGTCTTCAGCAGTGAGTATATAGAGTTAGGAAAGAGGTTGGTGAAGGACCTCCAAGGTTTCAATCTCTGGATTACTCCTTATGCCATGGGCTAGTACAGGTAGGAAAGGGATAATAGCACGGATGAATGAGTGTCTATGGAGATGGTACAGGGGGCAGGGTTTCAAGTTCTTGGACCATTAAAACCTTTTCTGGGGAAGGAGTGACCTGTACAAGAGGGGTATGTTGCACCAGAACTGGAGGGAAACCAATATCCTGGCTGGGAGGTTTGCTGAAGCTACTTGGGAGAGTTTAAACTACTTTTGCGGGGGTGGGGGGGGGTGCTGAGAACTGGAACCCCAGGTCAGTAAGGAAAGGATCGGACCAGAAAGGAGATGTTATGAAAAGTATTGAAAGGCAAAATCAAAACAACAGGTATGATGGGTCAGATAGTTTGAAGAGTGTATATTTTAATGCTTGGAGTGTTATGGGTAAGGGTAGTGAACTTAGAGCATGGAACTAGGATGTTTTAGCCATTACCGAAACTTGTTTGAGGGAGGGGCGAGAATAGGTGATTAATGTACCATGTTTTTGAAGTTTTAGAAAAGATGGAGAATGAGGTAAAAGTGGGGGAGAAGGAGTTGCACTACTAATTATGGACAGCATCACAGTTGCACTCATATGAAGGGATCAGACACTGTGTCCATTTGGGTGGAACTCAGGAATAGGAAATGTGCAATCACACTGAATGGATTGTACTACAGACCACCCCCTTCCCCAATAACCACCGGGACATTGAGGAACAGATATGTAATCAGATTAAGGAAATGTGCAAAAATAATAGGGGATTTCAACTTCCCTAATAAAAACTGGAAACTTCTTAGTGTGAGGGGTTTAGATGGAACAGAACCTGTTAAGGTTTTTTTTAATCAACATGTGGACGGTCCAACAAGAGGAGGGACTGTACCTTACTTGGTGTTGGGTAATGAGCATGGCCAGGTGGCTGACCTTTCAGTGGGTGAGCAGTTAGGGAACAGTGACCACAAATCCTTAACTTTCAAGAATAGCTATAGATAAGCAAATTGGAGTAGGACAAATTATAAGGGCATTAGGCAGGAACTAAGAAGCGTTAATTGGGAACATCATTTTCTCTGGCAAGTCCACTTCAGACATGTGGACGTGTTTAAAGATCAATTACAGAAAGTACAGGAAAGGTATGTTCCTGTTAGAAGGACAGAGACGGAAAGATAAGAGAACCTTGGATGTCCAGACAGGTGGTGAATTTAGTCAAAAGGTGATGTAAAGCTTCAGAAGTTAGGATCAAACAAAGCACATGAGAAGTATAAAGAAGCCAGAAAAGGACTGAAGAATGGAATTAGATTAGGAAAGCCAGGAGGGGCCATGAAAAGTCATTGGTAAGTAGGATTAAGGTGAATCCCAAGGCATTCTATACTTACATCAAGAGCAAAAGGGTAACTAGGGAAAGGTTGGGACCACTCAAGGATAAAGAGGGGAACATTTACTTGGATGGAGAGAATGTAAGTGAGGTACTTAATGAGACTTTGCTTCAGTATTTAACAATGAAAATGATATGGAAGACCAGGAGATCTGTGCTAACTATATAAGTACACTAGGGCGTTTAGAGATCAAGGAAGAGGAAGTGTTGAACCTACTGATGAGTATTAAGGTGGATATGTCCCCATGACCTGATGAGATTTACCCCAGGTTATAGAATGAGGCAAGAGACAAGATTACTGGGGCCTTGACCAGAATTTTTGTGTCCCCTCTAACCATAGGCAAGATCCCAGAGAACTGGAGAGTGGCTGATGTTGTACCTCTGTTTAAGAAGGGAACAAGGGAGAATCCTGGGAACTATAGATTGGTGAGTCTCATATCAGTTATAGAGAAATTGCTGGGGGAAAATTCATAGGGATAGGATATTGTCATGGTCCAGTCCGAAGTCTGCATTCCGGTTCACAGTCTGGTCTGCAGGCTCCGGACTCCGGGTCCTCCGGCTGTCCCTTGTTTCGGTTGGACTAGACCATAAGCACCTGATGCTCATCTTGAGGCTGGGAATATAAGTGGCTCTGGGATTGAGTGTGGTTGGGGGGGGTGCTGTCTTGTCAAGATTCCCTGGGAGCAAATGGCTGGTGGAAGGCTAGAATGGCCACTTGCCACCTTTAGGCTGCGTTGGAGAACCATTGCTTCTTGGATCCTTGCTGTCAGTGGTCGGAGCTGTCATGGCGATATGGATTCGGCCGTTTCCCGGGCCAGCTAGGTGGCTGTCAGCCACTCCGAGCTAGGTAGGGATCCGGTTGTTTCCGTAGCCAGCCAAGGTTGCTGGCCGTGACTGCAACTCAAAGCAACCCCGATGCAGAGATGGAACTGTCTGTCGTTCTTCGGTGTTTGTCTCTTCCGGTCCTTGCCCCGTGGGGTAAGTCAGGCTGTTCTGCTGCTGCCCTGCGGGGGGAATCTGTCTTGTCTTTGCCTCCGACACACACAAAACCTATGTCGATGTCATTGATAGGTCGAATAAATGCTATAAAAATGGTTATTCTACCGAAATTTTTACGTATATTTCAAGCAGTTCCCTCTTTTGTTCCAAAAACATTTTTTGATAAAAGTGAATAAACTTTTATTGCAAAAATCAAAAAAAAGATGGAGCACTGGCTTTACCAAACTTTAGATTTTATTATTGGGCAATTAATATTCGCTATATTACTTTTTGGATTTATGATATAGACGACCAAGATCACCCTTCATGGTTACAGTTGGAGGAAGATTCAGTAATGGGGTTTTCATTAGCTTCTTTATCAGGAGCTCCTCTTCCGTTTTCGCTCTCCAGAATAGGTAGACAAGCTCTTAACCCTATTGTTAAACATACTTTAAAAATTTGGTTTCAATTTCGTAGATTTTTTGAATTAAATGATTTTTTACTTTCTAGAAATATTTATTCTAATTTCTTTTTTAAACCATCAACTTTGGATAAGGCTTTTTTAACATGGAAAATTAAGGGAATAAAAACTTTTTTAGATTTGTTTTTACAAGAATGTTTAATGTCTTTTTCCCAGTTAATGGATAAATATGATATCTCTAATACACATTTTTTCAGGTATTTACACATTAGGAATTTTTTACCGAATTACCCCTTGGCCTGCGCTTCAAATTTGGCTTATGTTATTTTTCAGTTTAAACCTTTTCAAAAACGATTAATAGCTATCATTTATAAACAGTTAATGAATGCTCGCATGTCGCCTAATGATAGGGTTCAACGCTCCTGGGAAGTAGAACTTCAACATTTACTCTCAGATAATCAATGGAGTAAAATTTATTTAGTCAATAATTCATCTATCTGCGCACGCCATACCTTAATTCAGTTTAAGATAGTACACAGGGCCCATATATCCAAAGATAAATTGGTGCATATTTTTCCTAATATAAGCCCTATTTGTGACAGATGTAACGCAGAAGTGGCTACTCTAACTCGTATGTTTTGATCATGTGTAAGTTTAAATAATTTTTGGAGGGATGTGTTTGGAATATTATCTAAAGTTATAGATTTGGATGTTCAACCTAATCTACTTACAGCAATTTTTGGGATTTTTCCAGAGGAAGCAAGCAAAGTGTCTGCTTCCGCCCACCATGTGATTGCTTTTTCTACTTTACTGGCTAGGAGAGCTATTTTGCTACACTGGAAAGAATCTAACCCACCTACTGTTTTCTATTGGCTCTCCTCCATCATGTCATGTCTATGTTTGGAGAAAATTAGAAGCCAGACATTTGATACATCCTTTAGTTTTGAACAAGTCTGGCAACCCTTTATTCAATATTTTCATATGATTTAATTTATTTTTATTTATTTATTTTTCTTTATTCTCTTTGGGGAAAATCTTTATCCATGAAGGTTCGGAGATGACTGGAAGGATGCGTTTTTTTTTCTAATTTTATCCTCAATTGGACTGCCCAATCTTTCTTTTTCTTTCCTTTTTTTCTTTTTTTTTTGCTTCAGTTTAGTTAGTGGGGTTTTTTTTCCTTATCAATAAAATTTCCAATTTCTTTATGATTGTTATGAGGAGTTGTAGTTTTTTTGACTATTGTATATATAACAGCATAATATTTTACTTATTTGATTTTGACATTATATACTTTCTGTTTTTACTATTGCTTTTTATATGTCTTTTATATTATCTACTTGTTAAACTCCTCTTCTGATTTGTATATTATTTATCTGGAAAGCAATAAAAAAGATTGAAAATGAGAAAATGCTGGTGGAACACAGCAGGCCAGGCAGCATCTATAAGGAAAAGCACTGTCGACATCTCGGCCCGAAATGTTGACAGTGCTTCTTCTTATAGATGCTGCCTGGCCTGCTGTGTTCCACCAGCATTTTGTGTGTGTTGTTTGAATTTCCAGCACCAGTAGATTTCCTCATGTTTGTCTTTGCCTCCGTTGGGTAAGTCAGGCTGTTATGCCGTTACCCGACAGATAGACCTGCCCCACCTCGGTGTGGAGTGAAAGTTGAGTCCCGGTTTGTTGAAGGATAAGTCCCGGCTCTATGTTGATGTATAGTTCCTAGTCTGCCTCCAAGCTCCAGCCTCTGAGGTATGCAAGCCTCAAGCCCCCAGACCCCAGTCGCAAGCCTCAAGATCCCATTCTCAAGCTCCAAGAACCCAGGTCTCGTCACGTCTTCACCTGGTTTGGGGTCCGAGCCCGAGTCAAGACCCAGGCTCTGGTTGAAGGGACTTACTCAAGCTGGAGGTCTGTAATTAGTGGAGTTCCGCAGGGATCTGAGCTGGGGCTCTGCTGTTTGTACCTGGATGAAACTGTAGATGGGTTAGTTAGTACATTTGCTGATGATACAAAGATGGCTGGAGTTGTGGAAGTGTAGAAGACTGGCAAAAAATATAGCAATATATAGATCAGTTGCAGATATGGGCTGAGATATGGCAGATGGAATTTAACCCAGATAAAGGTATTGTACTTTAGTCGGCCAAATGGCAAGATCCTTAACAGTGTTGCTGAGCAGAGATCTTGGGATCCAGGTTCATACTGTAGATCCTTGAAAGTGGCTACAAAGGTCAATAGGGTGGTTACGAAGGCTGATGGAATGCTTGCTTTTATTAACCGAGGTATTGAGTTCAAAAGTCAGGGGTTTATGTTTCAACTTTATAAAATTCTGGTTAGGCCACATCTGGAGAGTTGTGTGCATTTCTGGTCACCCCACTATAGAAAGGATGTTGAGGCATTGGGGAGGGTGCAGAAGAGGTTTACTAGGATGCTGCCTGGTTTAGAGGGTCTGTGCTTTCATGAGAGGCTAGACAAACTTGGTTTCTTTTCTCTGGAGCACCAGAGGCTGAGGGGAGATCTGAGAAGCATAAATAGAGTAGGCAGGGAGTATCTGTTTTCCAGGATTGAAATGTCTAATACAGAAGGCATGCATTGAAGGTGAGAAAGGGTAGGTTCAAGGGGGATGTGAGGGGCAATTTTTTACTCAGAGAGTTGTGGATGCCTGGAATGTGCTGTCTGGTGGTAGAGGCAAATGTATTAGAGACTTTTTAGAGACATGGATACAAGGAAGGTAGGGGAATATGGGCATGGTGTAGTTGGGTTTATTATTTGGATCTTTTTGATTTGCTCTTTAGCTGGTTTGGCACAACATTGTGGGCCAAATGGCCTGTTCCTGTGCTGTACTCTTCTATGTTCTACTCTATATCAACAAAATCCTCCAAATTCACTTTCCCAGGCTAACATACCCTACCTTGAGGACCCAGTTACACCTAGTCAGCTCCAATAGGCAAGCCGTTGTTCATTTGCCTGACATCAGACTTCTGAAACAGATAACGTATTCCAAACTCTGTCATAGGAAGAAATCACCAGCTGGAAAAAAAAACAGATTAAAGGGTGTGCTCAAGGTCTCCTTGGAGAAATCAGCATTCTCTCTTACTTCTGGGAATCTTTGTCTCATGAAGTTCAAAATGGAGATGGAGTATTCAGGACGGTACTGAAAACTTTGATACTATTCAAGGTTCTATATAAGTGTGGAAGGAAAGCACCATCTCACTTCCTGGAAGACTCCACATTGGTCTTATCAACAATTTCAGCCATTGCAACGGTAATGAAAACTAACGTCTTGTGCATCACTGCTATGGTTTCATAGGAAGATGTTTTCTCAGTCTTTCATGTTCCAGGCCAAACATCTGCAGGGTCTATAATCTTTTAATCCCCTCAAACCTGGAAACATACTGGCAAATCTTTACTGCAACTTCATTGGGACCCTTTCATCTTCCACTAAATGGAGTGATCAGAAATAGATGTAATACAAAGGTTATGTCCCAAGCAATGTTTTATACTCACTTAATACACTCATGTTGCTTTTCATTTTATAGATCTCATATACTTTATCAAACAACTACTTCCCTTCAACTATTTGGTTTTTGAACCAAGTAACACACACAAAATGCTGGTGGAACGCAGCAGGCCAGGCAGCATTTTAATTCCACGTCCCATTCCCATTCTGATATGTCTATCCATGGCCTCCTCTACTGTCAAGATGAAGCCACACTCAGGTTGGAGGAACAACACATTATATACCGGCTGGGTAGCCTCCAACCTGATGGCATGAACATTGACTTCTCTACCTTCTGTTAATGCACCTCCTCCCCTTCTTACCCCATCCCTGATATATTTATTTTTTTAATGTTTTTTTCCCCCCTCCCCTATTTATGTTCTCTCTCTGCCTGTTCTCCATCTCCCTCTGGTGCTCCCCTCCCCCTTTCTTTCCCCCTAGGCCTCCTGTCCCATGATCCTTTCCCTTCTCCAGCTCTGTATCACTTTTGCCAATCACCTTTCCGGCTCTCAGCTTCACCCCACCCCCTCCAATCTCCTATCATTTCGCATTTTCCCCTCCCCCTCCTACTTTCAAATCTCTTACTACCTTTCCTTTCAGTTAGTCCTGACGAAGGATCTCGGCCTGAAATGTTGACATTGATTCTCCCTGTAGATGGACTTCATTGTTTCTGTTTCAATGGCGTTGTGTCTTGCAAAAATTGTTTAATTTATATTTTTCTTGTGAATGCTGCTAATATAATGCTACATGTCTGTGATGCTGCTAGCAAGTCAGTTTTTCATTATTCTTGTGCATACATGTACTTATGCATATGATGATAATTTCAGCTTTGACTTTGACAACCTTCTGCCACCTTTACCTCTCTCTACCTGCACTTCATTTGGGAATTCTAAATCTTTTAGTCATATTGTTTCTCTTTGTCTTCCTAATAAAATACATCCTTGCACAAAATCTTCCATGGATCTGCCCATTCCAACACCTACTCTATATCTTCTTGTTCCGTGATCATTCTTCTCAGTGCCTACCACACTTCCAGCTTTGAGGTACCTGCACATTCTGAGTTGTTACTCTGTACAACTGTATCTAGGTTATTAAATTATATCAAAATTGACACTGGTTGCAGCACCTGTCAAAAGCACACCTGAAAAATTAAATTACATTACAAAGATTTGTCTTTAAAATCTACAAACAGTGCAATCCAAAGTAGTGAAAAAGAAATACTGAAGTGTTGAATACAGAATAACAAAGAGGGGTAGAATTAAGAATCTGAGAACTTGGAAGGGGAATGTGAAATAGGTGCTTGGTTCTGAAGCTTCATAGCAGTGGGGAAAAACCTGTATTTGAACCTGGTTGTCCAGGCTTTCAGTTTCTGTATTGTCTCACAGAAAAGTAGGAAAGGATATATAGCCTTAATTTCTTGGGTGTCAACATCCCGAAGGATCTATTCTGGGCCCAACATATTGATGTATGCCAGTGGCTTTTCTTCATTAGGAGTTTGAGGAGATTTGGTATGTCACCAAAGACTCCTATAAGTTTTTATAGATTACCATGGAGAGCATTCTCACTGGTTACATCACTGTGTGATATGAAGGCTTCAATGCATACTTAGGATTGCAAAAGGCTGCAGAGGCTTGTAGACTCAGTTAATTCCATTATGGCCAAAACCCTCCCCACTATTGAAGACATCTTCACAGGATGGTGCCTCAAAAAGACAGCATCCATCATCAATTCATGTATGCCCTCTTCTTGTTACTAGCATCAAGATTAGCTATAGGAGCCTGAAGACCCACACTCAATGCACATGTGGTCACCAGTGACAGTGAAAGACATAGAGTGGCACTGTTTGCCTGTGATAGGCTCATGTAGCCTATTTGTGTTATAGTCTGTGCTTTCACAATGCAGAAGGGTGTGTGCTTTCCTGTCATAACTAATTACTTTAAATTAAATTAGAATTTACTAATTACCACCAGGCTTTATTTTACTCTCAACATTCTCCCACATAATCAAAGGACCTTTTAATGTCTCCGAGCCTCTATTGCTGCATCTTGTAAACTCTGAACTACTGTTGCAGCTGCTTTTAGAATTTCACAGCCTCTGTTACTACTATTTTTAAATCCTGGCCTTCTGTTGCTTTTTAATTAAACAAAAGCCAAATATAAAATGTTCTTTTCAGTTAAGGATTATTATCCAGAAACAACAGAATGAAAATTCAAAGCAATGGAAATTATTGTATTGAAATGACAAGGCATTGGAAATGCATGGGAAAACAACTATAGTGAAAACGTTGGTACAGTTCTACATTATAGGAAGGTTATGATGTCACCAGAGAAAGCCAGGGAGGATTTACAGGGATAGTTCTGGAACTGGAAGCTGTAGCTTTGGAACAGGAGGCAGCTTTTCATTTAAGGAGAAATGTATTTGAGGTGCATCAACTCATGAGGGGCTGGCTCAATTGTCATAAATGTCAGCAAGATGAAAGTGATGGCTGTTGCCCTAAAAAAAGAAGAGTGAATATAACCATGTCCTCATCAATGGAAACACCGTCGAGATGGTTGACAGGTTCGGGTTCCTTGACATCCACATTATCAGCAACCTCACCTTCACACTGTCACGGAGATTTAAAAATGCATCAGCATATTAACTTGAGAGGAGTTGGCATGTTCACCAGGATTCTCTTGAAATTCCAGAGTTTTTTTTTGGAAAGGACCGTGATCTGGATGCATCCCAGCTTGGTGTGACAATTGCTCGGCTCTGGACTTAATGAACATGGTCCAGTTCATCAAAGACTGGTCACTTCCTTCATAAGGTGTTGCATCAAGAAGGCCAACTGTGTGGTTAAAAATGTCGACTCTCCTGACCATTTCCTTTCCTTTCTTCCACCTTATGGGACAAGACGTAGGAGCTTAAAGCCTGGACGTCCAGACTTAAGAATAGTTTTTTCTCCACTGCTTTCTGACTTCAGAGCCTATCATCTCTTTCAACTTCTCTCGGTTATTCTATATTTGTCTCTTTGGCATTTTTACAACTACTTCAGATTTGCTCTGATGTCCTGTACAGGGTCTCCAAACGACGCATTTCACTATGTTTCGATATGCATGTGATAAATCCGAATATGAATCTGACATGCCGACTGTTAATTTCCCTCTACAGATGTTCCTCCATAATTTGTGTGTGTTGCTTCAGATTTGCACTACATCTTCGCACCCAGATATCATTTGCATTTATACAATACATACTATTTGAGAGCTTCAGGCAAGCAAAAAAATTCATTGAACTCCTGTGTATGCGAATAAAATAATTTGAACCTATTTCTCTCATGCGAGCTTTCAAAACCTATTGACGTGTATTTAAAGTAATTGATAGAAAAACATGGAAAAGAGGAGCATAGATTATTCACCCAGAGAGTGCAAGGAACCTGGAACTGAATGTCTGCAAGAGGCAGAAACCCCTCAGCACATTTCAGGAGCTACCTGGATAATGTACTTGAGGAGAAGCGATTAGAGAACCTAAAGCCGGAATGTGGCTGGGGAGCCTTTTCCTGGAACTGGGTTGAGAATGACGATTTTACATATTTGCAAAGGAAATTCATGAATGTAGTGAAAACGCACGGAAGACTGTACAATGCATCGGTATGGAAGCTGATACAATGAAAACACAAAAAAATGCGACGAGGATGGGATTCGAACCCACGCGTGCAGAGCACAATGGATTAGCAGTCCATCGCCTTAACCACTCGGCCACCTCGTCTTGTTGGCGCCTTTTACGAACCTACAGTAGCCAACCAACTAATTCTCCCGTTGAGACATTTCCACACAAATAATTTCATCTTCTGCCCACGTCAAGTCAACCAAATGCCAGCCTTTTCCTCCCCTCCTCCCCCTCTACACCCTGAGCCTGGGTCACCTCTTTTCGCAGCAGCAGTATCAGCTGGCTTTCGCGCTGAATGGAAAGTTGTTTGGAAAGCCCCATACTAGATGCCGACACTATCCCGGAGTTTATGAACTGCGCTCGACACCCGCACCCTCCCGCTGTCAACTGTCAGCCCTCTATTGGCTTCAGCCTCCTCTCCCCGATGGTTAATTGTGCCGCCATTCCCTTCTTACCCTCTCATCAGGCTAGGTGCACGTAAACGTAAGGTTGGTTTTCTCAACTCAGTCTGTGATTGGGCAAGCACGGTTCAGTTAAGAGCCGCGCGCTCCAGCGAATCCCGTTGGTCGTTGGTTTGGATGTTTGTCAATCATAGAAAAAGGGGCCGGGACGCTTGAGATCAAGGTAATTAGAATCAGCCAATGGGGACTTGATAGTGGGCGGGATAGCGATTGTTCACCAATCATAAAGCGGAAACGGACGCAGATGCCTCTATGACTGGTTAGAGGGGGCCGTCAGTCGCCCGCCTCCCTCTGCGATTGGCGCCAGGGAGAGGGCAATTTGCGAAACGTCAACACGGGGGCGGCGAGCGGCTGTGGTACGCTGTCGTTTTGTCGTCGTCGTGCGTCTCTTCCTTGTGTTGGTTGGTTGGTGGGTGCTGGCGGCGGCGGCGGCGGCGCCGGTGGTCGTGTCGGCTTGCTGTGTCCCGGGATGACCGCGCCTCTCAGCTTGGGTTTAATTGACTGAGGGAACGAGGCTGAAACCGTGTGGGCCATCTCCGCTCAGGTAGGTCCCTCAGTTCACGCCGACTGGCTGTCCTAACTTTTCCACTCGGCCGGCGGCGAAAGGTTCTGCAAAACTTCTTTGGTGATTTTGTTTGAAGATAAAGTCGCAGATTATTGTTTGTGCAGAACACAAATGAAGAGGGCTGAGTTATTTATTTTATTAATAATTTGTCCCACAATCAACTGGAGATCATGCCAAACTAGTGATGTACGTTAAATATCTTGCAAGAGGGATCTAGGGGAATGTTCGCACTTTATACCGGTGTATCTTTCTTTTGGAAATAACATGAAATTCACATGTTGCTCTGTAAAGCGTGGCTTTATGGCAGTGAGAACGTTCCGAAGTACTGGACGTGCTTTAATCTTGGCAATGCTAAACGCACACGTACATATTGCCAACATGCAGATTTAATCTAAAATTGTAAGGAATTAACGGTAATACTAATATATTTTAGGTCTATACAGTGCAATTAAAGTATACCAATTTCACTGCATTCAAGGCTTGATATTGTTGCTAATTTTATGAATATTGAAACTCGAAAGTGTCGGTAAATGTGGAGAGAAAGATAATGATTTTATGACATGAGTCGTGTAGTGTGCTATAAAGTAAGATATTTGCCTCCAGATTTTTACAGTTATTTTACCTTGTGTATTTTAGTGCAAACCTTGCAGCAAAAGCAATGCCTATACAGTAGCTCAAATGTTGATGCTGGAAAATGGAATTATATACCATTTTTGGAACTGAACGTTAAAGAACCCTGCACGATTAGATGTAGTGTAAAGTTTCTACCACTGAACCACAGTTTCAGCATGCTTTCTGCTTCGTTTTGTACAATGGTCAGAGATTATGTAGGAAACAAAGATATCCATCATGTTGAACTATATTTATAACCATCTTGAAGGAGGTGCGAGGTTTACTGTTATAGCCGGTTTCTTTAGTTGTACTTTAAAAGACCCTTTAAAATAATTTTAATTCTAATGGGGTTTTTAAATTCCTGATCAGTCTAGGCTAGCATAAACCTTGCTTAGAAAAATGCTTATTTGCGATTTTTATCATTTTTTAATGACCTTTAACATCACTATAGTAAGAGATTCTGCAGATGCTGGAAATCCAGAGTAACACACACAAAATGCTAGAGGAGCTCTGCAGGTCAGACAGCATTTATGAAAATGAATAAATTGTCAACATTTCAGGCTAAAACCTCTTCATCAGGACTGAAAAAAGTCTTCCCTCCTCCTTTCCAGTCCTGATGAAGAATCTCAGCCGGAAACGACTGTTTATTCATTTTCATAGATGCTGCCTGTCCTGCTGAGCTCTTCCAGCATTTTGTGTGTATCACTATAATTAGTTAGGGGCTTAACTTTCCATTTGTCCTGCTGCAGGAAGCAGTCAGGAAATAGTTTGAACTAATCAGAAAAGAAGGAAGTCTAGAAAGAATTCTATTATTAGATACTTAGTCTGCAGAAGTCTCCCTAGGTTGATAGTTAAATTATATGATTTGAATGGAAAGCGTGTGTTTAAGTTTAAGATTTGCTATCTGATAAATGATCTGATCTCTAATTTAAACAGTATAAAGAAAGTGGTCTGAAAGCGAATTATAGAAATAGTCTTGTGCAGTCTGTGTAACAAACAACAGTATGATTTATGGAGAGAGAAGTGGGAAAAGTGATGTTTTTAATTCAGTGCTTAATTAATGGTGTCAGTTTTGTTTTTGAAAAGATTTGATGTGATTTTCTGGCCATTCAGTGGGTAGGAAATATTATCTTACTGTTTATTTACTTTAAATAAACAAGCTAAAGAGTGTGGGAAGTCCCACCCCAAGAGCTCTATTATTGTTTTGCCAGGCTGACTGGAGCCAGCAGAGGAAAAGAAGTAGGTTGATGCATATGACTGCAGTAGGAGCCTGGTGCCTCCCTCTGTTAATCCCTGCCAAATTTTCTGTGTTCAGTTACACGTAATTCAGGTAGGGCTGATTTAGAAACTGAATTGCTTCCATAATTCTTAAGAGAATTCTTTTTAAATACTTTTAAACTGGAATGATTCCTTGCCATTTTTATTAGCTCAATGATCAAGTGATCCTTTATGTTCCAAAGATATTTTTTGAAAACCTTAAATTAAAATAGAAGCTGCAGATGAAATCTTGTTTGCTTGTAGAGAAAAACCTCCATGATTAATGAGTTTTGCTGTCAAAATTCCAGTTATTTGGCATTTGTAATCAATTTAGGACCAACATTTTTAATCCATTATTACCCCTCCTAACTTTTGTCTGGCTCTGCACTTGCTTTTCTATAAATCTGTCTGAAGTGCCTTGGAACTTCAGGTAGAAATACATGTATTGTGAGGTACTTGGATCCACCAGCCATTGCATAGTACCTAAATGATATTGAAACTGTAGGAAACACTTGTTAGGTCATTACAGAACACTACATGCAGTCTTGTCACCACATTATGGGATGGATATGATACTACTAAACAGCATGTAAAAAGGATGCTGCAGGAGCTTCAGAATTTTAGCTATGAAAAAAGATTGGATAGGTTTGGGGTAATTTTCTATTCGAAGTTGGAAGGAAGTGTAATTTAAAATACAGCAACAAAACCAGCTCTGAGTCTTCTGAGCATCTGGCTCAGGTCGAGTAGGGGAAATAGTGAGGCGGTAATTGGAAGAGGTGCGAGTATAGGGAAGGGAGCGGCTCAAGGCTTGTGGTGTTGGAGCTGAGAGAATAAGCTTGAGGTTGTTGTATTTGCAACCTATGCTTCAGGGGTTTGGGAAGGGATGTGCCAATCCTTTTCCTTTTGTCCCCTACCCCTCCACCTCTTGTGAGAGAGGCAACGGACTGGAGGTGCCTGCTCTGGGTTTGGTTAAGCTGACATTGGAACAGCATCCCTTGCCCCATCCCACTCTGGGCACGAGAGTGCATAACATCTTAACCCATAAACATTTCTAGTGGTCAGTGTAATTGAAGGCATAAGGGGGTTGCTAGCATGGAAGCTTCGGGAAGCTATAAGTGCTTTTCCATGGGCCATCTTGGCAGTGATATATATTGTGGTTCCCCTAGTGACTCTGGAGCCTCAAACAGTTCTCACTTTCTCACGTATTAGCTTGCATGGAGAAGCCAAGCATAGCCAGTGGTTGAACCTGACTGAACTTGTTTAATTAGTCTTTAGTTACTTCTGTCCCTCATGTTGCTTTTATTCATGAATTTAACTTCTGTTTTCTTCAACACAAAACAACCTGCTTCCTGGAAGAAAGAAGGGAAAATCAAGCCTTTGTCACAGTTCAAAATGTGCCTTAGTGTTGTGGGACTTGGCTTTGTAAGTTGCAGAAATGAGGGTTTTGTGGAGAAGGGTGGAAGTGATGGGTTGAATGGTCTGTTCATAATTTACAGCATAGAAGTAGGCTGTTCAGCTTGCACATTAAATGCTCACTCTCTATAAAACAGAGGGACTTAGTGGTACAGGTACATAGTTTTCTAAAACTGGAGACACTGGTAAGCAGGGTGGTGAAGAAGGCTTTTGGCACACTTGCCCTCATTGGCCAGGTATTTGTGTACAGTACTGCTAGAATATTCTGTGTAAATTTGGTTGCTTGGCTATAGAAAGAATGTCATAAAGGTGAAAACATTCATGAGGGTGTTACTGGGAGTGGAGAGGTTGATCTATGAGGACAAACAGAATCGGTTAAGACTACTTCCCCTGGAGTGAAGGAGGCTGAGGGATGAACTCCTAGAGGTTTAAAAAAATCATGAAGGGAGAATGGCCACAGTCTCCACAGGTGGTGGGTATTAGGACATGAATTTAAAGTGAGAAGGGAGAGATTTGAGAGATCTGAGGGACAAGACTGTCACAGATGGTTAGTATATGCCAGAGGAAGTGGTGGAGGTGCGTATAGTTACAACATTGAAGAGACATTTAAACAGGTTCACGGAGAAGTAAGGTTTAGATCAGTGATTCTTAAATCTTTTTGGATTACAGCCTTGGCTCCCAGAACACACTCTGTTTATGAAAACTATAAAGAATTTGGCTTTGCAATGCACAGTGAAAGAAAATAGGACTGCAAATTGAAAGCAGTGTCAAATAATTGCAAACATTATTCAAATCTATTTAAAGCTAAAAATAAAATTATTTCTTTGATTACATTAAAACAATTTTCAACAATTTTAGAGTGTTCAGTAGGAGTCCTGCTATTCATGGCATTGCTTTTCCACCTTTCATTGAGATGGATGGGCTTGGTGCAGTGATAACAGCTGAATGCCACTCGGGAGTCTCAGATCCCCAAGTTCAGTCATTTGCAGTCTGTTTCATTGCTTTAAAAGAGATTGAGCAACTGTGCTGAAATTACCTTCTATTAAATATAATGTTGGAGAGGTAATAAAGAGCATCTTGACCTTTCTTTCATAGTGCAGGAGAGCATTTGGAGATTTATTTTTGCAACCAAAAGCCTTCATATAATTTTTTTGAACCTTGACTTCAGCTCAGTCATTTTGTAGTGAGATCAGTTTTTCCTCTGTCCTTCCTGTTAATGCCTCATTACAGGTGTTCAGGAATGGCTTCATTATCCAATCTGGTATTTGGATCGAGAGTAGATCAGCCAGGTGGACACAATATACTTGAAGATCATCATCTGGTATTCTTTCTTTCTCTTCCAGCTCAGAGAGGCTCAGAAAGGGAAAAGGTCAGGATAGCCATTGTTGCACCGGAATAGTTAACTTTGACAGAAACGTGGAATGACTGATTTGACTTTGCTAAGGTTCACATTATTTCCTTGCAATTGAAGATTGATTTCATGAACTTTGTGAAAAATACTGATACATAAGCAATGTTGTGCCTAATATTCTTGAGTTGATTACTGAATGAAGCATTTGAGTCTTCAAAGAATTTTATCACAGTTTCTAGAAGCAGCTTCCTTTTGAGAGCCATCTGACTTCTGTGTACAGCAGCAAGCATTCCAACTGTTCATCATTCTCAGTACAATTGATCATCTTATGTAGCTAATCACTTAGGTTTTTTTTACGACAAGATGTTTGTGAATTACACAGTGAATATGTGGGGTACAGATTTTTTTCAAGAAAGTAATAACCCTATGGTGGCATCCTGCCATTGATCATGCCCTATCTGTTGCACTGCCAAGAATGTTGGTGAGGGGAATATCCTTCGTTTTGGAAAAAATTAACAACCCCAACTGTTGACTCCTCCCTCCCCCTCGTATTTGTTTCCAGACTCCTTGCAAATAGCAACTCCTGAACCATGCTGTTAATCTTTTATGAAGCGAATGTAATCAAGAGGCAAAGGTTCATTGCCTGGCAAAGTTGACTCATCCAACTACAGAGCAAATTCTATTGTCCTAAGTATGTGGCACAATATGTCTTCCACATTCTCAGCCATTTATTCGTCTTTGAACAGAGTTGTTGCTGAGTGGAATTGCTTTAATTATTCCCTCTGGTGATTTATGCAAAACCATACTCAGAACTTTACTGCCAACAGAATCAGTCTTTTTCCAATTGTAATGGGGCTTTCCAGATTTGGCAATGAGCAGTGAAATGTTGTACAAAGCATGTGAACCATCACTGTTTTGTTGTGATGTGCTGGCAATTATGTTTTGAAGTATTTTCCGTTTCTGAAAGTTTTCACGAAGTAACTTAAAATAATCCAAGTTCTTGTTTGCTTTTTTAAAGTGTTTTCTCTTCAAATGTTCAAGGAGCCTGGGCAGTTTATTGCCTCACTTGAGAAAACTTTTTCACACAGTAGGCACATTGGCTGTTGTTGTTTGCTTGGTGCTGGTAGAAATCCACACTATAGTGTCTACACTTTGTTTGGTCTGCTTCTGCCATTTTTGTTATGGATTAATGACCATGGTCAATCGCCTATTGTTTAGGTCCTTCTTCAAGTGCTGCGATCAATAAAGGGGAAAGTTATGACTTCATCACAGCTCAGGCAAAACCTGACTCTGCCTGAAGGTACGTAAAGTTGGGCAGCAATATTTTGATTGGGTCATAGACTAGCTAAATGTGGTGAAGGCTATTGGAAAGGGCAAATTCTGAGCTTTACCCCATTGAATGTCATAGTCTAATTCATAGGAATTAGGTTAATGCATGATTACAGTATGGGAATTGTACTAGCCAACACTGTACTACAGTAATGAATGGCAGTAATGTGTGGGCCGGGCCTGAAAATAACACTTCCTCGTGATATACCAAATTCAGAAGTGTCACATTGCTTTTCATAACTATAACACACTTAGAGCAAACTCTGAGAACCATGGTTATCAAGAGATGGGGTGATTATGTGATCATTGTAATCAATTATGAGGCACTGAGGATCAAATACTTGTAATAAATAATTCGTTTCTTAAATTAAACCTGTCATCCCATAGCTGCCCCCTTGTTACCAAGTATTGATCCCCCCCACCACCCCTTTTACCTTTATCACCCCTTTAGAACCCCCACAGCCCCCATGGGGCGATATTGCCCACTCTGTGAGCTACTGGTTTAGATGGGTATGGGCTGAATATAGGGAAACTGAAGTAGCTCAAGAAACTAACAATATGCATGGATGAGATGGGCCTTATGGCCTGTTTCTGGACTTTGACTGCAGCCAGCATTCTTCTAGTTGATTTCATCTCACCTAATCTGAATACACTGTTTTGTAGTAAATGGCTTTGTTGATTTTTTTTCCAATTACTGGTTGTGGTATTTTTCCACACTTATTCCCAGTATATTTTTTAAAGATGGCCTATATATAAAACACAAGAAACTGCAGATTTTGGAATCTAGAGCAGAAAGCAAGTTCTGGAGAAATTCAGTGGGTTAGACAGCCTCTGTAGAGGGAAGTGGATAGTTGACATTTGGGATTAAAACCCTGCACCATTCCCTTAAAACTATTGATCCCCCCCCCCACCCCACCCTCTCATAATTTAAAGTGGACTTGTTTTCTCTCAGTTTCACTCTGAAAGGTCTTTGACATGAAATGACCACTGAATGTTAGCAATAATTTGATTCCACATCAGCTTTCCAGCATCAGAATAAGATTTATTATCACTGACTTAGATGAAATGAAATTTTTTGCATCTGCACTTTTTTGATTTTATTCTTGTAGAGTGGCTGTGTCTAATATAAAAGTTGTGGTGGGCCAACTATGTGGAATGACCTTCTCCTGTGCTGGCCCATATTTATCCCTTCATCAATATCACAAAAATAGATCATTTTATCACTTATTATGTTGCAGTTCATGCAAGCTCTGTGCAAATTGCCCCCTGTGTTTTTTGGTACGATGCAATAGTGTACTTTGAAATATAAAGTGTAGTTTAAATGAGGTTTAAATGTACCCTGGATGTAATTCCCACTAAAGACACTATATAAATTGGTTTATTATCGTCATACAAGAGCATAAGATATAGGAGCAGAATCAGGCCATTCAGCCCATCATGTCTTCTGCCATTTCATCATGCTAATCCAATTTTCCTCTCGGCCCCAGCTTCTTGCCTTCTCCTTGTATCCTTTCATGTCCTGGCCAATCCAAGAATCTATCAACCTCTGCCTTAAATATACATAAAAACTTGGCCCCCACAACCGCCTGTGGTAAGGAATTCCATGGATTCACCACTCTGGCTAAAGAAATTTGTCCTGGTCTTTCCCAACAAAGGAAGCATCTTCTGCACATCCACTCAATCAAGGCCTTTCGCCATTCGATTGGTTTCAATGAGGTCACCCCTCATTCTTCTACATTACAGTGAAAACAGGCCCAGAACCATCAAAAGCTCTTCATACGACAGGCCTTTCAATTATAGAATAATTTTTCTAAACCTTTGAACCCTCTCCAGTTTTAGCACATCTTTTCAAAGTTAAGGGGTCCAGAACTACTCACAGTACTCCAAGCAAGGCCTTACTAGGGCTTTATAAAGTCTCACCATTACATTCTTGCATTTGTATTCTAGTCCCCTTGAAATGATTGCTAACATTGCATGTGCCTTCTTCACCACAGACTCAACCTGCAAATTAACCTTTAGGGAATCCTGCACAAGGACTCCCAAGTTCCTTGGCACCTCAGATTTTTGTATTTTCTCTCCATTTAGAAAATAGCCAACCCTTTCATCTATCAAAGTGCATGACCATACACTTCCCAACAAGCAAGGACTTTATAAAGCATTGTTGAGGCCTCACTTGGAGTATTGTGAGCAGCTTTGGTCCCTTTATCTTAAAAGGGATATGCTGAAACTGGAGAGGATTCAAAGGAGGTTCATGATCTACTGTTTCTTTGCCCATTCTCCTAACGTCCCAAGTCCTTCTGTAGCTTCTCTACTTCCTCAAAACTACCTGCCCCTCCACCTATCTTCATATCAGAATCAGGTTTCTTATCACCGGCATGTGATGTGAAACTTGTTGACTTAGCAGCAGCAGTTCAATGCAATATATAATCTAACAGAGAGAGAAAAATATAAAAAAAATAATAACGAAACTTGTAAATCAATTGTGTATATTGAATAGATTAAAAAAGGTGCGAAAACAGAAATACTGCATATTTAAAAAAAAGTGATGTAGTGTCCAAAGATTCAATGTCCATTTAGGAATCGGATGGCAGAGAGGAAGAAGCTGTTCCTGAGTCATTGAGTGTGTGCCTTCAGGCTTCTCTACCTCCTACCTCTTGGTAACAGTGAGAAAATGGCATGCCCTGTGTCCCCGAGGTCCTAAATAGTGGATGCTGCATTTCTGAGACACTGCTCTCTGCAGCTTCTTTTGGGCCTGTGCAGTAGCCCCTCCATACCAGACAGTGATGCAGCCTGTCAGAATGCTCTCCAAGGTACTCTGGAAGTTTTTGAGTGTATTTGTTAACATGCCAAATCTCTTCACACTCCTAATGAAGTATAGCCACTGACTATAGTTCTTTATAACTGCATCAATATGTTGGGACCAGGTTAGGTCCTCAGAGATAGTGACACCCTGGAACTTGAAGCTGCTCACTCTCTCCACTTCTGATCCCCCTTTGAGGATTGGTATGTGTTGCTTTGTCTTACCCTTCCTGAAGTCCACAATCAGCTCTTTTTACTGATGTTGAGTACCAGGTTGTTGCTGAGGCACCAATCCACAAGTTGGCATATCTCACTCACTCCTGTACACCCTCTCGTCACCACCTGAGATTCTGCCAACAATGGTTGCATCGTCAGCAACTTTATAGATGGTATTTGAGCTATGCCTAGCCACACAGTCATGTGTATATAGAGAGTAGAGCAGTGGGCTAAGTACACACCCCTGAGGTGCACCAGTGTTGATTGTCAGCGAGGAGGATATGTTATCCCAATCTGCACAGATTGTGATCTTCCGGTTAGGAAGTTGAGGATCCAATTTCAGAGGGAGGTAAAGAGGCCCAGGTTCTGTGTCAGGATTGTGGGAACGATGGTGTTAAATGCTGAACTATAGTCAGTGAACAGCATCCTGATGTAGGTGCTTGTGTTGTCCAGGTGGTCTAAAGCCGTGTGGAGAACCATTGAGATTGTGTCTGCTGTTGACCTATTGTGGCAAATTGTAATGGGTCCAGGTCCTTGCTGAGGCAGGACTTCAGTCTAGTTGTGACCAACCTCTCAAAGCATTTCATCACTGTTGATGTGAGTGCTACCAGGTGATAGTCATTAAGGCAACCCACGTTCTTCTTCTTTGGCACTGGTATAATTGTTGCCTTTTTGAAGCAAGTGGGAACCTCTTCCCGTGGCAGTGAGAGGTTGAAAATGTCCTTGAATATTCCCACTAGTTGGTGGGCACAGATTTTCAGAGCAAACTGCAACAAAGCCATGAATTCCATCAACCTAATCATTGACATATAACGTAAAAAGAATCTGTCCTAACACAGATTACTGTGAAACACCATTAGTCACTGGCAGCCAACCAGAAAAGGCTCCCTTTATTCCTACTCTCTGTCTCCTGCCGATCAGCCACTGCTTTATCCATGCTAGAGTCTTTCCTGTAATACATTGGGCTCATAGCTTGTTAAGCAGCCTCATGAGGCACCTTGTCAAAGGCCTTTTGAAAATCCAAGTACTTAACATCAACCAATTCTCCTTTGTCCATCCTCCTTGTTATTTCTTCAAAGAATTCCATTAGGTTCCTTCTCTTCGGTATTCACTAAGGAGAAGGATATTGAATTGTCTAAGGTGTGGGAAACAAGTAAGGAAGTTATGGAACCTATGACAATTAAAGAGGTGGAGGTACTGGCGCTTTTAAGAAATTTAAAAGTGGATAAATCTCCGGGTCCTGACAGGATATTCCCCAGGACCTTGAGGGAAGTTTGTGTAGAAATAGCAGGAGCTCTGATGGAGATCTTTAATATGTCATTAGAAACGGGGATTGTGCTGGAGGATTGGCGTATTGCTCATGTGGTTCGATTGTTTAAAAAGGGTTCTAGAAGGAAGCCTAGCAATTATAAGCCTGTCAGTTTGACATCAGTGGTGGGTAAATGAATGGAAAGTATTCTTAGAGATAGTATTTATAATTATCTGGATAGACGGGATCTGATTAGAAGTAGCCAGCATGGATTTGTGCGTGGAAGGTCATGTTTGACAAACCTTATTGAATTTTTTGAAGAAGTTACGAGGAATGTTGACGAGGGTAAGGCAGTGGAAGTAGTCTATATGGACTTCAGCAAAGCCTTTGACAAAGTTCCACATGGAAGGTTAGTTAAGAAGGTTCAGTCGTTAGGTATTAATGTTGGAGTAATAAAATGGATTCAACAGTGGCTAGGTGGGAGATGCCAGAGAGTAGTGGTGGATAATTGTTTATCGGGATGCAGGCCGGTGACTAGCGGGGTGCCTCAGGGATCTGTTTTGGGCCCAATGTTGTTTGTAATATACATAAATGATCTGGATGATGGGGTGGTAAATTGGATTAGTAAGTATGCCGATGATACTAAGGTAGGAGGTGTTGTGGATAATGAGGTGGATTTTCAAAGCTTGCAGGGAGATTTATGCCGGTTAGAAGAATGGACTGAACGTTGGCAGATGGAGTTTAATGCTGTGAAGTGTGAGGTTCTACATTTTGGCAGGAATAATCCATATAGAACATACAGAGTAAATGGTAGGGCATTGAGGAATGCAGAGGAACAGAGAGATCTAGGAATAACTGTGCATAGTTCCCTGAAAGTGGAGTCTCATGTAGATAGGGTGGTGAAGAGGGCTTTTGGAACGCTGGCCTTTATAAATCAAAGCATTGAGTACAGAAGTTGGGATGTAATGCTAAAGTTGTACAAGGCATTGGTAAGGCCAAATTTGGAATATTGTGTGCAGTTCTGGTCACCGAATTATAGGAAAGATATCAATAAATTAGAGAGAGTGCAGAGACGATTTACTAGGATGTTACCTGGGTTTCAGCAATTAAGTTACAGAGAAAGGTTGAACAAGTTAGGTCTCTATTCATTGGAGCGTAGAAGGTTGAGGGGGGATTTGATCGAGGTATTTAAAATTTTGAGAGGGATAGATAGAGTTGACGTGAACAGGCTGTTTCCATTGAGAGTAGGGGAGATTCAAACTAGAGGACATGATTTGAGAGTTAGGGGGCAGAAGTTTAAGGGAAACACGAGGGGATATTTCTTTACTCAAAGAGTGATAGCTGTGTGGAATGAGCTTCCTGTAGAAGTAGTAGAGGCCAGTTCAGTTGTGTCATTTAAGGTAAAATTGGATAGGTATATGGACAGGAAAGGAGTGGAGGGTTATGGGCTGAGTGCGGGTAGGTGGGACTAGGTGAGATTAAGGGTTTGGCACGGACTAGGAGGGCCAAGATGGCCTGTTTCCGTGCTGTGATTATTATATGGTTATATGGTTTGTCAGGCAAGATTTTCTCTTGAGGATGCCGATTTTTACCATGTGCCTCCAAGTACCCTGAGACCTCATCCTTAAAAATCAACTCCACCATCTTCCCAACCACTGAGGTCAGGCTAACTGGCCTATAGTTTCCTCTCTTCTGCCTCTCTCCCTTCTTGAAGAGTGGAGTGATATTTGCAATTTTCCAGTCTTCTAGAACCATTCCAGAATGTAATGATTTTTGAAAGATCATTACTATTGCCTCCACAATCTCTTCAGCTACCTCTTTCAGAACCCTGGGGTGTACATCATCTGGTCTAGGTGACGATCACTTGCCCTTAAGGGTTCTTTTACCTTAAGCTCTCAAATCAATTCTGGTTCATTGCACAACACCCAATTTAGAATAGTTTATCCCCTGGTGGGCTCAACCACGAGCTGCTCTTAAAAAGCCATCTTGTAGGCACTCTAGAAATCCTCCCCTCCTGGAATCTAGCACCAACCTGATTATCCCAATCTACCTGTATATTAAAATTCTCCATGACTATTATAACATTGCCCTTTTGACAAGCACTTTCTATCTCCCATTGTAATTTGTACACCACATCCTTGCCACTATTCAGGGGTTTGTATACAACTCCCATCAAGGTCGTTTTACCCTTGCAGTTCCTTGGCTCTATCCACAATGTTTCAACAGCTTCCGATCCTATGTCACTTCTTTCTAATGATTTGATTTCATTTTTTACCACCACAGCAACACCACTCCCTCTGCTTTCTTTCCTGTCCTTTCAATGCAGTGCATATCCTTGGACATTAAGCTCCTAGCTATAATCTTCTTTCAGTCATGATTTAGTGATGTCCATATTATCATACATGCCATTCTGCAACTGTGCTTCAAGTTCATCTACCTTATTCAAGTATACGTGCATTCAAGTATAACACCTTCAGTCCTGTATTCACCGTTTTTGATTTTGTCTGCCTTTTTATGTTGCAACTCATCCTGTAGACTACAGTTTTGCCCCATCAACAGCTTCTCCTCAGTGCACATTGCCTCAGTTTGTAAACCAGCTACTTCATCAGCACTATCATCTGCCTTTCCTACGATACTTCCTACATTGAAATATATGCAGCTCAGGACACTCGTCACACCATGCTCAACCGTTTGATTCCTAATTTTGTTTGAGGTCTTACCAACATCTGCCTCCACGACCTCTCCACCAATGGTTCTGGCATTCTGGTTCCCATTCCCCTGCAACTCTAGTTTAAACCCCACCGTGCAGCATTAACATAACCTTCCACTAGGATATTAGTCCCCCTCCAGTTAGGGTGCAAACTGTCCCTTCTGAACAAGTCTCACCTTCCCTGGAAGAGAGCACAATGATCCAAAAATCTTATGCCCTGCTCCCTACCCCAACTCCTTAGCCATGTATTATGCTGTATAATCTCCCTAGTTGTGGCCTCACTAGCACATGGCATGGGTGATAATCCTGTGATCACAACCCTGGAGGTTCTGCCTTTTAACTTGCACTTGAACCCCATCTGTAGAACCTCGTCACTTATCCTACCCATGTCATTGGTACCTACATGGACCACAACTTCTGGCTGTTCATCCTCCCACTTAAGAATGCTGAGGACTTAGTCAGAGATGTTCTGGACCCTGGAACCTGGGAGCCAACATACCATCTTTAAATCATGTCGTAGCCCTCAACCTCCTTCTTTTGCCCTAACTAATGAATCCCTTATCACCACAACATGCCTCTTCTCCCTCCCTTTAGTGCTGGAGACCTGACTACTGTGACTTTTCTCTGATAGGTCAATCCCTCTCTTCCCCCCCCCCCCCCCCCCACCACCCAAAGAGTATCAAAAGTGAGTTTATTGAAGTAAGTTGTTGAAGGGGCTGGCCACAGGGGTACACTGCATTGGCTCCTTAGCCCCTTTCCCCTTCCTGACTGTCACCTAGTTCTCTGTGTCCTGTACTTTGGGTGTACTACCTCTCTCTGTGACCTATCTACCACCCCCTCAGCCTCTTGAATGATCCAAATTCATCCAGTTTCAGTTCCAACTCCTTAACACTGTTAGAAGCTGCAGCTGGCTGCACTTCTTGCAGTCATAGTGGTCAGAGACACTGGAGGTCTCCCTGCCTTCCCACATCCCTCAAGAGCAGCATTGCACTATTCTGCCTGGTATCTTTACTGTCCTAGCTGAGCAGATATAAAGAACAAAAACACTACTTAGAGCTTTTCTTTCCTTTGCTTTCTCTAAGTGAAGCCTTGAAGAGCTAAAGCCTCAAGGTCACCGTTCTGATTCTGTCCATTCAGATGACAGCTGCTGTGCTTGCCCCTGCCTTCCTTTAAATTGCTCTTGTTAGTCAATCCCAAATGCTGATTGGTTGCTGTTCAAAACTCTTTTGTTGTAGCAACCCACTGCTGTCTTAACTACTGGGGCAGTGGACCTGATTGAAATTCCCTCTCAAAACTTCAGATGTCTGAGTGGTTGCTAGATGAAACTTTGACCTGTTCTGAGGTACAGTGAAAAACTTGTCTTGCATAGCGATCGATTCATTACAGCTGTGCATTGAGGTAGTACAAGGTAAGCATTAACAGTGTAGAATAGTGTTACAGTTGCAGAGAATGTTCAGTGCAGATACACAAAATGGTGCAAGATCATCCTGAACCGGACTGTGAGGTCAAGAGTCCATTTTATCATTCTAAAGAACTACTGAACAGTCAGTCTTCTAATTCCAACTACACTCTGTCTCCAAGTTTGCAGATTGCACCACTATATGGAAGCTGCATCTCAAATAACGATGAGTTGGAGCAGATAGAGACAAGGTGTCATGACACCAACCTTTACCTCAACGCCAACAAAATAAAGTTTGGAAAAGGGAGCAGTGCACATGCGCTGTCTGCTTCAGTGATGTCTAGGTCGAGAGCTTAAAGTTCCTAGGTGCAAATATCACCAATAGCTTGTCCTGGTCCGACTGCCATGATGTCATGGTTAAAAAAGCTCATCAACATCTCTACTTCCTCATGAGGCTAAAGAAATTTGGTTTGTTCTTGTTGAGCCTTATCAATTCTTATCAATACACCATAGAAAGCATTCTGTCTGATTGCAGTACATCTTGATAAGGGAACTGCTCTGCATTTGACTGCAAGAAACTGCAAAGAGTTGTGGACACAGCTCGGTACATCACAGGAACCAACCTTGCTTCTATGCGCTATACTTCTTGCTACCTCATGAAAGTGAAAACCACATCCATCTTGGACATTCTCTTTTCTTCCCTTTTCCATTGAATAGAAGATCCAAAAGCCAGAAGCCATGCACTACCATCTCTAGGATAGCTTCTAACCCACCTGTTATCAGACTTTTGAATGGTCCTCTTGTGTAATAAGGTGGGCTATTGGTCTTGCGATCTACCTTGTTATGATCTGGCACTTTGTTGGTTACCTGCACTGCACTTTTTTGGTAACTTTTACACTTTATTCTGCATTGGTATTGTTTTTCCTTATGCTAGCTTATTCACTGTAACAATGTGATCTGGATGAATAAGTATGCAAGGCAAGCTTTGCACTCTTTTTGTACATGTGGTAACCAATACTAATGAAACAGTGAAATAGAGGCTGTGAGCTTGATATTATAGGCTTCTGTATCTTTTGCCTGATAGAGGGGGAGAAGAGAAAATGTTTGGGGTGGGTGGAGTTTTGGTTAAGTTGACAGCTTTACCAAGGCAGTGGAAGTGTAGACAGTCCATGGAGGGAAGGCTAGTTCCTGTGATGTGCTGTTGAGCTGTGTCCACAACTCTCCGCACTTCCTTGCATTCACAGGCAGAGCAATCGCCGTACCGAGTAATCTGGACAGGATGTAAGTTAACTAGAATTTGAATTGTTTCTCTGCTGTGCTCTAGTTACACATCCTAACAAGTACTCAGCTGAAATTTACAGTTCAGTGGTGAATGGGGGAGGAATGGTCTTGTGGTGGGACAGAATGAATTGGACACCCCTGGTCTTTTCAAGTCTTGTAGAATACAATATAGGCATTCTCATTAAATAGTTTTATATCTGAAATTCATAGACACCCCTATAGAATATAGCCTACCGTGACAAATGGAAAGTTTGGCTTTTAACTGCAACTAATTCCCAAATTTACCAAGTTATCAGAAAAATGTTTAGCTTATGAGCACTTGTGTATTGTAAGCTAGGCTATTCTAGTTTCATCCTTAGTGATGCTAGTTATAAATCTTAGAAAAAAGCTAATTTATGGTTACATTTCTGCTAACTGGATGTCTGCTTGAACTCCCAGCTAGATTACAGCTGTGCAGTAATACAGTAATTTATTGTTATCATTTGTAGTGGAGTGTCAAATTCCCAAAAAAAGGTGGAATCTGCTGTGGTGTGCTGTAGTTGCAATCTGTCTGATAAATTAAACACACTCTTCCACGGATATAGTTATGAGAGAGAGAGGGCCTATATGTCAGGTCTAGTCACTATTTGTGTGGGCCCACAATTGTCTCTTTTTGTCATTGTGGAAATGTCATTGTTCCCAGTGTGTGTGCAAGCTTATTCATCATCTGTTTAAACTGATTCTGAGATCGTGTGTGGCTGACGTTGCCTCTTTAGTAGACTTGGAGATTCGTTAAAGGTTGGCCTGACTCTTCCACAAACCCACCAAGTGAGCACCAACTTCGAAACTTCTCATCTTATTGGAAACCACAAAAGTTGCAGAAACTTGTGAAATTAGACAGCTCTGTAATTAAGGATCCCACCACCCAGGACCTGCCCTCTTCTCATTGTTACTGTCAAAGGAGGCACAGAAGTCTGAAAACACAAACTCAGCAATTCAGGAATAGCTTCTTCCCCTCCGCCATCCAATTTCTAAATGAACATTGAAAGCTTTTACTTTATTACTTTATTGTCGCCAAACAATTGATACTAGAGCGTACAATCATCACAGCGATATTTGATTCTGCGCTTCGCTCTCCCTGGAGTACAAATCGATAGTAAATATAATAAAAAAATTTAAATTATAAAGAGAAAAGGGAAAGTAAGGTAGTAGAAAAAAAAACCGAGAGACAGGTCCGGATATTTGGAAGGTACGGCTCAGATCCGGGATCTGGGCCGTACAGAATCTGTTCAGCGGGGTGTGAGAACAGGATCAGGATCTGTTCAGCAGTCCGTCTCACAGTTGGAAAGAAGCTGTTCCCAAATCTGGCCATACGAGTGTGTTGGCTGGGTGGGTCGTGTCCTTGATTATCCTGGCAGCACTGCTTTGACAGCGTGCGGTGTAACTTGAGTCCAAGAACGGAAGATTGGTTTCTGTGATGTGCTGGGCTGTGTTCACAATCTTCTGCAGCTTCTTCCAGTCTTGGACAGGACAACTTCCATATCAGGTTGTGATGCACCCTGGAAGAATGCTTTCTATGGTGCATCTGTAAAAATTAGTGAGAGGTTTAGGGGACAGGCCAAATTTCTTCAGCTTTCTCAGGAAGTAAAGGCGCTGGGGGGCCTTCTTGGCAGTGGACTGCTTGGTTAGACCAAGTCAGGTAATTTGTGATATTGACCCTAAGGAACTTAAAGCTTTTGACTTGTTCCACCTGCGCACCACCGATGCAGATGGGGTCGTGCAGTCCGCTACTCCTTCTGAAGTCAACTACCAATTATTTTGTCTTGCTGACGTTAAGAGATAGGTTATTGTCTTCGCACCATGCCACCAGGTTCTTAATTTCCTCTCTGTACTCAAGCTCATCATTACCCGAGATACGGCCTACAATTGTGGTGTAATTAGCAAACTTATATATCAAGTTTGATGGAAACTTGGCTACACAATCATGGGTGTACAGTGAGTATGGGACACCGGTGCTTAGAGTGATTGTAGAGGAGAGCTCGTCTCCTATTTTTACAGCCTGGATCCTGTCTGTGAGGAAGATCCAGCTGCAGATCTGAGTGCTTCAGGTTCTGGATCTTAGGAATCAGTTTATTTGGAATAATGGTATTAAGGGCAGAGCTGTAGTCACTGAAAAGGAGCCTTACATATGCGTCTTTATTCTCCAGGTGTTCTAAGGAGGAATGTAGTGCCAGAGAGATGGCATCTGCCATTGACCTGTTACTCAAGTAGGGGAAGTGCAAAGTGTTGAGGTTGACCGGTAGGTTATGGTCGATGTGTGCCATAACAATCACTTGAAGCACTTCATAGCAATTGATGTCAGAGCCACAGGTCGATAGTCATTCAGGCATGCCACCTTGCTTTTCTTCGGCACCAGGATTATCGTTGCCTTCTTTAAAACGCGAGGGGATCTTAGACTGAAGCAGGGAGCAGTTAAAGATGTCAGCAAACACTCCAGCTAGCTCGCTTGCACAGGCCTGGAGAACCCGTCCTGGGATGCCATCTGGGCCCGTCGCCTTCTTTGGATTTATCTTCAGGAGGGCCCTTCTAACATCCTCCTCAGTGACGATGAATCTCAATGCCACCAGGTCCGGTTCATCCTGAGGGGGCAGGATGCTCCTCTTCTGTTCGAATCTTGTGTAGAATATGTTAAGTTCATCAGGAAGAGAAGTGCTACAGTTATTGATATTCCCAGCCTTTTCTTTGCGCCCAGTGATCTCATTTAGACCCTGCCATAGTCTACTGGCATCCCTCTAGTTAGCTTGGGCTTCCAACTTGGCTCGTTATTGCCTCTTGGCATTGTTAATGGCTTTCCGGAGTTCATGCCTGGATTCCATGTAGCGACTGGTATCCCCAGACCTAAAAGCTGCAGCTCTAGCCTTCAAAAGGGACTGGACTTCATAATTCATCTAAAGTTTCTGGTTAGGGCATACCTGAATCATCTTCGAGACACACAGTCCTTAGTGCATTTCCAGATAAAGTTCGTGACAGCTGAGGCATACTCATCGAGGTTAGCTGCCGAGTCCTTGAATACTGATCAGTCCACCGATTCAAAGCAGTCATGGAGTCATCCGTTTCCTCTGTCCAATGCGACACCACTTTTGACACCGTGATCTCCCGCTTCAGTTTCTGTTTGTAAGCCGGGAGGAGGAGTACGGCCTGATGGTCTGATTTTCCGAAGTGAGGTCGTTGGATGGAACGGTAGGCATCCTTGACCGCTGTGTAGCAGTGGTCAAGTATATTCAGGCCTCTAGTGGAGCAGGAGACATGTTGGTATAACTTTGGCAGTGCTTTTCTGAGGTTGGCCTGGTTAAAGTCCCCGGCTGCAATGAGCAAAGCCTCCGGATACCTAGTCTCAAGTTCACTGATGTTGGCTACAGTGTGTTCAGAGCACACTCCACGTCCACCTGGGGGGGAAATGTAGACTGCTGTCAGTATGACTGAGGTGAATTCCCGTGGCAGATAATAGGGATGACACTTCACCGACAGGTATTCCAGGTCCGGACTGCAGGAGCTTGTGAGTGCCATTGTGTCCGAGCACCACGCAGTGTTTATCAGTAGGCAGACACCACCTCTCCGCATCTTGCCCGAAGATGCTGTGTGGTCCATCTGATGGATCGAAAATCTCTGCGGTCAGATGGCACAGTCAGGGGTGGCAGGAGAGAGCCAGGTCTCAGTGAAACAGAATACACAGCAGAATGCTTGAACACTACCTCATGACTTTGTTTTTTTTTGCTCTATTTATTTTAAATTAACTATTTAATAGACATATACTTTAAGTTTATTTTGTGTTTTAGTTATTCAAAGTATGTATAAGTCAAAGAATGTATAAATTATACAACCTTGAGATTTGTTTGCTTACAGGCAGTTATAAAGCAAGGAACCTGAAAGACCAGCCCCCAGTGTGCACTGAGAGAGCGAAAAATAAATCATGCAAACAATAGAAGCAAGCACCAACAACAATGGCAATCTGAACCAAACTGAGTCCTTCGATCCAAATCCCCGGGATAGGCCCAAAGCCGTGGTTGGTTTATCATATTAATGGGGCAAATTGCCGCAAAGTCGCAGACATGAAACGCAGCAGCTGAGGGCAGTCTCACAGACTTGGCATTGTGGAGAGAGGAGCTCTGTGTCTCTCTGGGCTGGTGTTTAAATTCTCCAAACAGCAGATTGTACCTCACATTAGGATCTGGGTCCTGCCGTGGCTCATTGCTCTGGGCTTACATTTTGTTACCACTGTTTTCATTATACTGCTGCCATAAAGTTAACAGATTTCACAAATGTCAGTGATATTAAACCTGATTCTGAATACGAGCAATTGCAGAATCAAGTATTTGACCTTGCAATTGTAATGTGTCAAAATTGCATTCTGTTCATTTTGTGCATTTTGTTGCATCATGCAATGTGACTCTTCCCATAAATTGTCACAAGTTTACTTTGGAAAGCACCACACTTGTGGGACAGAGCAGGGATAGCTTTATGATTGTCTTGTTGACAGTTGACTGTGGTGTACCTCAAGGATGTATGCTTATCCCACTGCTCTACTCTCTCTACACCCATGACAGTGTGGCTAGATACAATTCAAATGCCATCTATAAATTTGAGAAATTTGGGAAAAAGTTGTTCCTGAATTGTTGAATGTGTTTTCAGACTTCTGTACCTCCTTCTGTTATAAACTTCTTTCAATCTACCCGATGCAGACACCACGTACTACGGTGAAAGTAACTTTAACTCTTTATTAGCAAGTAACTCGAAAGAACCCTCTCTCGGAGGCTGCTTCGAGGGTCTCTCTCTCTCCTGAAGCAAATACAGTTCTTTTTATATAATGCAGTCACGTACACAGATACATGTGGGTACACCCTCCTTAGTTTCTCTACAGATGAGTATTGTTAACGTTATCAGTCATAAATTGTTCGTATAACAATTTTAATTGCTACTATGTTTGGATACAGACATGCACAAGCCCACCACCCGAAGTCTGCTGCCCGTGGAAATAGTCACTCCCTCTAATTGCTTTTCTTATAGGTGACAAAGAAACACAAGGCGTGATATGTTTTCCCACAGCAAGGCTGCCGTCACCTGCTCAGCTTATCTTATGGGAAAGCATTTGTGCATTTATACTCTTTTTCTCAAGCTCACAGCTGCTATGACCTTTTAAAAATAATAGCCAGGGTCACAAGCAGCCTGCGAGATGTTAACTTCTTAATGTTACATTTTGACAGTAACAACAATTGGCAGAATTACTGATGGTGACAAGGAGGCATACAGGAGTGAGGTAGACCGGCTGGTTGAGAGGCAGCAGCAACCATGCACTTAACATTGTCGTGGTTACTTGAAATGACCTGGAGACAGACAATTCTTCAAGAAAATTAAACCTTTATTTGCAAACAAAGGCTGAGGCAATCAATGAACTTGTCACCGAAAGCCCACCGAGCTCCAGTGTACAGCATTCTTTATAGTAATTTCTTATCTCAGTTACATTTCGGTTTCATCAGCATACCCAATCAAGTTTTAATTGCATATCATCTATATATTAATTAATCGCTCTTGCCTCGCCTGTGGTGCGCCACCATTATATTTCACCCGTTCGCATTGGGGCCTTATTCGTGGCCAAGATTGTTTTCCAGACAACCTCCCTTATATTCCTGCTCGCAGCATCCTGTCCGCCACCGTTATCTCGTACTAAACAAAGGCCGAGTGTAATACATGGGGTACACTTCAGCTAATAGTGCTGCTAACTAAACAGGTGTCCTGTAAGTGCCACAGTATGCAGCTAAGAGAGTAGAAAGTATCTAGTGAAAACAACACATAGCAAAATGTGTCTAGTAAAATAATACATATTAATATTCAGTACCTAGAAGTGATTACATAGTATAGTAAATGGCTAATACATAGTGATTATATTTCAGGTATATATAGTGATTATATTTCAGGTATATATAATGATTATGTCAGGTATATTTCCCAATATAATCAGTAAGATCAACAATTGACTGTGGACTTCAGGAAAGGGAAGTCAAGGGAACACACTCCAGTCCTTATCGAGGAATCAGCAGTGGAAAGGGTGAGCAGTTTCAAGTTTCCGGGTGTCAACACCTCTGTGGGTTTATCCTGGGCCCAAATATATTGATACAACTAGAGCAAAGGCATGATAGCAGTTATATTTGAGGAGACCAGGTATGTCACCAATGACACTCTCAAGTTGTACCATGGAGAGCATTCTAACTGGTTACATCCCTGTCTGGTATGGAGGGGCCACTGCAGCTGTAGAAAGGTGTAATCTCAGCTGTTAATGTTTGGTAACTCCAAAACATTAACTTAAATAAAAGAAAAAGACGTGAGTCCGAAATGTGAGTCTAACTTTTACTTTGAGGCACGTGCGCATTACGTGGTAGCATCATTACGTATGCAATTCATGTAGTTTTACATATAACCCATAATGAATTGCATAAACAAAGAATGCTTAATCAATAACATTTAAATATTACTGAAATATTAATACACAACATCATCATGGGCACTAACCTCCCTAGCATCGAGGACACCTTCAAAAGGCGATGCCTCGAAGGTGAAGGACCCTCATGACTCGGGACCTGCCCACACACACTTGACATTTCAGAAATAACTTCTTCCCTTCCACCATCAGATTTCTGAATGTACAATGTATCATTGAGCACTGCCTCACCTTTTTTCCTCTTTCTGCAATAATTTAATATTTTTAACATCTACTTATTGTAATTTATAGTTATCTTTTATTATTTTACATTGCAATGTACTGCTGTCACAAAACAATGAATTTTCCAGGCACATACCAGTGATATTAAACCTGATTCTGATATTTTCATAATTGTGCATTTCCTGGCCTGAGAAGACGCAGTACATTTTTTAAAATGGGGCATCAATTGATAAGTCATTGAGATGAGAAGGAAGAAGCTGTACATTTTGTGAGATTGCATTCAGCTGCACCTCCTTACTGAGTGTCAACATTCTCTTGAGTGTCTGGTGGTATTCAGGGCTCTGATTTTTCTCCCGACAATTCCTTTGTGTTATCTATGTGGCAAAATGAACCATGATGGATGGATCTGCTGTGGGTATAAAATAAAAAAGTGACTAATCCGAATCACAGAACTCGTTATATCTGTACCCATCTTGAATGTATTTCAGTAAAATAGAAAAATATGCTATATACTGTATTCTTTGCTATTGACAAAGAACACAGGACTTTTACTATTAAGTGAGTCAGTTTGACCTGGGTAGTACTGAATCAGACTAGGATTGCACAGCTGAGCTAGTGCATGTAGTTATGTCCTGTCAGCTGGCCAAACTTTAACCTGAGAAGTAACTCAATAGAGTTGTTTAAGGTTATGAAAATGTTTATGGCTGAAATGGCAAGGGTACTGGTTGGGAAGAATGAACTCTGATTTGTAGGTGTTGTCAAGAAATCAAAAGGAGACATTTTCTTAGAGTGGTGAGAATGGGACTCTTGTGATTAGCATTGATGGATTTAAGGCAGAACTGATGTGTACTTGAGGGAGGAAGAAAGGAAGGGAATGATCTGATGAAGAAAAGTGGTGCTAGGATGTTATTTAAAGCAACAATGAATGGATAATTTAAATGGGTCCATAGCTGCTGTGTATTGCTATATCATTGTTATCAAGTTACTCACTGCTCTTTCCCTCCCTCCCCTCCCTTCTTCTCTTCCCCAGGAAAGCAGCCAGTGAGTGAGTGGGCCAGTGAAGGAGTGGAGATTTGAGGCTTTGACTCGAGATTCTGGCAGTTTTGGCAGTTGGACTGTGCAATCAAGTCAATCAAGATTTGAATAGCTCGGCAGAAAGCTGTTGATTAGACAATCAAGATTTGAATAGCTCAGACTCAGCAGAAAGTAGCTGATTGGGCAATCGAGGTCAGGTGACCAAGCAGTTTGAAAAGCTCAAACAAATAAATAAAGGGTTAACTCAAGCGGAGCGGCCTGTGGAAAGCGGCCAGTGAGTGAGTGGGCGGGCCAGTGAAGGAGTGGAGTTTCAAAAGTTCAGGCGTGTATTGGGTGGCTCATGGCAGCTGAGATCGGCCCTGTGGTTTGTTCATCCTGCAGTATGTGGGAAATCAGGGCTACTTCCATTGTCCCTGATGACTATGTGTGCAGGAAGTGTGTCCAACTGCAGCTTCTGGCAGACCCATGTTGAGTGTCTGGAGCTGTGATTGGATTCATACTGGAGCATCCGCGATGCTGAGAAAGTCGTGAATAGCACGTTCAGGAGTTGGCCACACCGCAGGTAAAGGCTACACAGGCAGAAAGGGAAGGGGCGGCCATTAGACAGCATAGCAGTAGACAGGTAGTGCAGGAGTCCCCGGGGTCATCCCCCTCCTAAACAGATATACTGTTTTGGATACTGTTGGGGGAGATGTCTCATCAGGGGAAGGCAGCAGCAGCCGAGTTCATTGCACCATGGGTGGCTCAGTGGCACAGGAGGGAAGGAAAAGGAGTTGGGAGAGCTATAGTGATAGGGGATTCGATTGTAAGAGGAATAGATACGCGTTTCTGCAGCCGCAAACAAGACTCCAGGATGGTATGTTGCCTCCCTGGTGCACGAGTCAAGGATGTCTGAGTGGCTGCAGGACATTCTGGAATGGGAGGGTGAACAGCCAGTGGTCATGGTGCACATAGGTACCAACGATATAGGTAAAAAATGGGATGAGGTCCTACAAGGTGAATTTAGGGAGTTAGGAGATAAACTAAAAACTAGGACCACAAAGGTAATAATCTCCGGGTTACTACTGGTGCCACATGCTAGCGAGAGTAGAAATAGGATATTTCAGATGAATATGTGGCTTGAAAAATGGTGCAAGGGGAAGGGATTCAAATTTTTAGGGCATTGGAACCAGTTTTGGGGAGGTGGGACTGGTATAAACAGGACGGTCTGCACCTGGGTTGGATTGGAACCAATGTCCTAGGTGGAGCATTTGCTACTGCTGTTCAGGAGGCTTTAAACTAATGTGGCAGGGGTATGAGAACAAGTGCAGAGAGACAGAGGGGTGTAAAATGAGGGTAGAAGCAAAAAGTAGTAAGGTAAAAAGTAAAAGTAGCAGGCAGGCAAATCCAGGGCAAAAAGCAAAAAGAGCCACTTTTCAACATAATTGTATGAGGGCTAAGAGTGTTGTAAAACAAGCGTGAAGGCTTTGTATGTCAATGCGAAGAGTATTCGTAACAAGGTGGATGAATTGAATGTGCAGATAGTTATTAATGAATATGATATAGTTGGGATCACAGAGACATGGCTCCAGGGTGACCAAGGATGGGAGCTCAACATCCAGGGATATTCAATATTCCGGAGGGATAGACAGGAAAGAAAAGGGTGGGGTAGCATTGCTGGTTAGAGAAGAGATTAATGCAATAGAAAGGAAGGACATTAGCCTGGAGGATGTGGAATCGATATGGGTAGAGCTGCATAACAAAAACGCTGGTGGGAGTTGTGTACAGGCCACCTAACAGTAGTAAGTGAGGTTGGGGATGGCATTAAACAGGAAATTAGAATTGTGTGCAATAAAGGAACAGTAGTTATAATGGGTGACTTCAATTTACATATAGATTGGGTGGACCAAATTGGTAAGGGTGCTGAGGAAGAGGATTTCTTGGAATGTATGCGGGATGGTTTTCTGAACCAACATGTTGAGGAACCAACTAGAGAGCAGGCCATTCTAGATTGGGTATTGAGCAATGAGGAAGGGTTAGTTAGCAATCTTGTCGTGTGAGGCCCCTTGGGTAAGAGTGACCATAATATGGTGGAATTCTTCATTAAGATGGAGAGTGACATAGTTAATTCAGAAACAAAGGTTCTGAACTTGAAGGGTAACTTTGAAGATATGAGACGTGAATTAGCTAAGATAGACTGGTACTTACAAATGATACTTAAAGGGTTGACGGTGGATACGCAATGGCAAGAATTTAAAGATCGCATGGATGAACTACAACAATTATTCATCCCAGTCTGGCAAAAGAATAAACCAGGGAAGGTAGTGCACCCGTGGCTGACAAGGGAAATTAGGGATAGTATCAAGTCCAAAGAAGAAGCATATAGATTAGCAAAAAAAAGTGGCATACCTGAGGACTGGGAGAAATTCAGAGACCAGCAGAGGAGGACAAAGGGCTTAATTAGGAAAGGGAAAAAAGATTGAGAGAAAGCTGGCAGGGAACATAAAAATTGACTGTAAAAGCTTTTATAGATAAATGAAAAGAAAAAGATTGGTCAAGACAAATGTAGGTTCTTTACAGTCAGAAATAGGTGAAATGATCATAGGGAACAAAGACATGGCAGATCAATTGAATAACTACTTTGGTTCTGTCTTCACTAAGGAGGACATAAATAATCTTCCGGAAATAGTAAGGGACCGAGGGTCTAGTGAGATGGAGGAACTGAGGGAAATACATGTTAGTAGGAAAGTGGTGTTAGGTAAATTAAAGGGATTAAAGGCAGATAAATCCCCAGGGCCAGATGGTCTGCATCCCAAGAAATAGTGGATGCATTAGTGATAATTTTTCAAAACTCCTTAGATTCTGGATTAGTTCCTGAGGATTGGAGGGTGGTTAATGTAACCCCACTTTTTAAAAAAGGAGGGAGAGAAACCGGGGAATTATAGACCGGTTAGTCTGACATTGGTGGTGGGGAAAATGCTAGAGTCGGTTATCAAAGATGTGATAACAGCACATTTGGAAAGAGGTGAAATCATCGGACAAAGTCAGCATGGATTTGTGAAAGGAAAATCATGTCTGACGAATCTTATAGAATTTTTTGAAGATGTGACTAGTAGAGTGGATAGGGGAGAGCCAGTGGATGTGGTATATTTAGATTTTCAAAAGGCTTTTGACAAAGTCCCACACAGGAGATTAGTGTGCAAACTTAAAGCACACGGTAATGGGGGTATGGTATTGACGTGGATAGAGAATTGTTTGGCAGACAGGAAGCAAAGAGTGGGAGTAAACGGGACCTTTTCAGAATGGCGGGCAGTGACTAGTGGGGTACCGCAAGGCTCAGTGCTGGGACCCCAGTTGTTTACAAAATACATTAATGATTTAGACGAGAGAATTAAATGCAGCATCTCCAAGTTTGCGGATGACACAAAGCTGGGCGGTGGTGTTAGCTGTGAGGAGGATGCTAAGAGGATGTAGGGTGACTTGGATAGGTTAGGTGAGTGGGCAAATTCATGGCAGATGCAATTTAATGTGGATAAATGTGAAGTTATCCACTTTGGTTGCAAGAACAGGAAAACAGATTATTATCTGAACAGTGGCCGATTAGGATAAGGGGAGATGCAACGAGACCTGGGTGTCATTGTATACCAGTCATTGAAGGTGGGCATGTAGGTACAGCAGGCAGTGAAAAAGGCAAATGGTATGTTGGCATTCATAGCAAAAGTACAGGAGCAGGGAGGTTCTACTGCAGTTGTACAAGGCCTTGGTGAGACCGCACCTAGAATATTGTGTGCAGTTTTGGTCCCCTAATCTGAGGAAAGACATTCTTGCCATAGAGGGAGTACAGAGAAGGTTCACCAGATTGATTCCTGGGATGGCAGGACTTTCATATGAAGAAAGACTGGATCGACTAGGCTTATACTCACTGGAATTTAGAAGATTGAGGGGGGATCTTATTGAAATGTATAAAATTCTAAAGGGATTGGACAGGCTAGATGCAGGAAGATTGTTTCCGATGTTGAAGTCCAGAATGAGGGGTCACAGTTTAAGGATAAAGGGGAAGCCTTTTAGGACCGAGATGAGGAAAAACTTCTTCACACAGGGAGTGGTGAATCTGTGGAATTCTCTGCCACAGGAAACAGTTGAGGCCGGTTCATTGGCTACATTTAAAAGGAAGTTGGATATGGCCCTTGTGGCTAAAGGGATCGGGGGTATGGAGAGAAAGCAGGTACAGGGTTCTGAGTTGGATGATCAGCCATGATCATACTGAATGGCGGTGCAGGCTCGAAGGGCCGAATGGCCTACTCCTGCACCTATTTTCTATGTTTCTGTGACTGATGACTGTGTATCATAGAGTGCAGTTTGGAGGAATTTGCTGAGCACCGAAATTAGCCAAAGTAGGGAGAGTGATGCTGCTTGTTACTTAAAATAAAATGCACAGCTAAATTATTGTTTAATCAATAACTTAAACTTGTAGCAGGCCTACCAGACTCAAAAACAGTAGCTTTCCCCGAGCAGTAAGGCTGACCATCACCTCCTCCCACTAACCCACTCCTCTGTACCTCCACTACTTTATCATTTCCTGTCAGTCACCTTGTGCACAGACAACCCTGTGCCTAGCGTCACTTTATGGACAACTAATCAATCTGTGTGTAGATACCTTATGTATTTTTACTATATTTTATATGCTAACTTATGCTTTTATATTTATTGTATTTTTTTATTGTGTTCTTTATCTTATTGTGGTTATTTTTGTGCTGCATTGGATCCGGAGTCACACTTAATTTGTTCTTCTTTGCACTTGTGTACTGGAAATGACATTAAACAATCTTGAATCTAAACTGTGAAGCTAAGGTAATTGAAGAAATATTTGATTCATTCAAGTTGGTACAGAGAAGTGAGACAAAGTTTTTTCAGATTATGGATTTGACAGCTGAGGCCCAAGGCCAGCATTTCTTGTGTCATATAAAAACTTCACTTGCCCCTTGGAAACTGTTCAGCAATACCTCTATGTAGTAATACCTCTGATCTAACTTGCTCAGGTTTTAAACTTGAAGGACACCTGGTGATGTTAGTGAGGGTAGGAGCTTCCTGGATTGAGTTTCAGGAGGTAGCCACTCTGCAGCTGGACAGTGTTTGGGATAGAAAGTGTGAAGTGGTTTGCAATTGACTTTACTTTGATCCCATGATTCTGAGGCACCTGAAAGGGCAGAAGGAGCAAGAAGCCTAAATGTGGGTGCAACTTGCAAACAGATACTCAACATTAAGAACTGGTGGAAGTGATGTCTTGAAAGAATACCATCCAGAGCACAATTTTATGATTTAGTGGGTTGTACAGCAGAACCACCAAACATAGAAATGTGATAAACATAGGAGATTCTGTATGTTCGTGGGTGCTAGGTAACCTTTGTTACATTCTTGTTTGCATGTCTTCTTGGTGCCAGGGTAACCTCTATGTTTAAAATGGTGCGGAGTATTGTAGGGAATCAGAGTGGGATATGCATATCCAGGCTGTGGTACAAGGCACTAACTCTAACAAAAGTAGAAGACTGCAATAAACTCTGTAGGTGGACGTTAAGGAAAGGGTGTTGAGAAATAGGACCTCAAAGTTGGTCACCTCTGGATGACTCTTGCCACTAAATGTGAGTGGATACAGAAATCTGAAGATAGTTGATGAATACTTGTTGGAAGGTTGGTGCAAGACAGAAGATTCGATATAGGGTGTTGGGGCCAGTTCTGGAGCAGGTACACCTGTGGAGCTTAAATGTTTGTGAAACAATGTTCTGTGAATAGATTTAATGACACTGTGGAGGGGAAGGTTAATCTAATTTGGGGTGACTGGTGTACCTGGGCTGTTACACTGGGGGGGGGGGGAAGAAAAACAAAAATTCCAGAGCTTTGTGAAGGATGAATAGCATTTGTGAGAAATGTAGTTTTACATGGAACTCCTTGTTCTGGTTGTAAGATGTACATAAATGCATAGCACTTGTGAAGGGGATTGGAGAGATGCAGGTATAATTAGTTATGTGGGATTCTGTTGTGACATTTAGGGAAAACAAGAATAAAGCAGGACAAGATTGTGTATTAAATGTTTCTAGATCATGTTGATGCAAGAGGATGAGGAAGGAAGAAGCGAGGGAGTGCAGGGTGGTGAATACAATGATTAAGGAGAATACAGTGAATTCTGGTTAATCAGGGCAGCTACTTACTTGGAACAACTCTTAATGAACGAAGACTAATAGAGAAAATAGTTGGGATTTCCCTTCTTTCTTTGGGACACTATGCCACTTAATTGGGGCTGGAGACTGTTGCTGAACAGGTTCTAACCAGCATCAGTAGCTTGCACTTGCGTAGCCATTAGACACAACACTGTGCTTCAAACGGGCAGTTTTTAAATAGCATCAGTTGCGTGTGTATTCAAAATGCAGCAACTTTTGTCACTGATAGTTGGCAAGGAATAAGCATTAAGACAATTCAGGACTGGGAAGGGGAAGTTGAGGGAACATACTCCAGTCCTCATCGAGGAATCAGCAATGGAAAGGGTGAGCAGTTTCAAGTTCTCGGGTGTCAACACCTGTGAGGGTCTATCTTGGGCCCAAATATATTGATACAACTAGAGCAAAGGCATGATAGCAGCTATAGTTGAGGAGACCAGGTATGTCACCAAAGACACTCTCAAATTGTACCATAGAGAGCATTCTAACTGGTTGCATCCCTGTCTGGTAAGGAGGCGCCACTGCAGCTGATAGTGTATATAGTATTGATAGTGTTCAGATTTGTTCTGTGTTTCATTTAAATGCATAATTTGTTACTCAGTTTGTCTTTTTTTAAATACCTTTTTAACTGTTTCTATGAAACTTTGGCTAATTGGGGTAGCTATTAATTGGGCTAAAATGTACTGGTCTCAATGTGTCCCAATTAACAGGACAGTTGCAGTCCTGGAGAAAGAAGATATCTTGAAAAGATCAAGGACTGTGTCTGTTTGCTTGGAGTCATATTAAAGGTGCCATTGTACCTTTTACTGTATCTCCCTACCATCCTCCTCTTCTGTCACCTAATTCTCCAAAACTTCCATCACCTCCAATGGGATCCCACCACCAAGCACATCCTCCTCCTCCCCCCCCCCCTCCACTTTCTGCTTTCCTCAGGGATCACTGGATCACTCCTTATGAAAGTCCCCAACTCCCTTGTCCATTCATCCCTCCCCACTGATATCCCTCCTGGCACTTTTTCTTGCAAATGGAACAAGTGTTACACCTGCCCCTAAACCACCTCCCTCACTACCATCCAAGGCCCGAAACAGTCCTGCTAGGTGAGACAACACTTCACCTGTGAGTCTGTTGGGGTTATTTAATGTGTTCATTGCTCCCGGTGTGGCTTCCTGTACATTAGTGAGACCCAATGTAGATTGGGAGACTGCTTTACCAAGCATCTATGCTCCATCTGCCAGAACAGGTGGGATCTCCCAGTGGCCACCCATTTTAATTCCACTTCCCATTCCCATTTCAATAGGTCCACCTATGGCCTCCTCCACTGTTGTGATGAGGCCACTCTTAGGTTGAAGTAACAACACCTTGTATTCTGTTTGGGTAGCCTCCAACTTTTTTGGCATGAACATTGATTTCTCAAACTTACAGTAATGCCCCCTAAACCGTGCCCCCTCTATTTCCCATCCCCTTTTCCCTCTCTCATCTCATGTCCTTGCCTGCCCGTCACCTCCCTCTGATGCTCCTTCCCTCTTTTTCTTTCTTCCATGCCTTCTGTCTCTTTCACTAATTCCCAGCTCTTTACTTCATCCCTCCCCCTCCAGGTTTCACCTTTCTCCTGGTGGTTCTCTCTCCACCCTCCTTCCTTTTAAAATCTACTCCTCAGCTTTTCTTCAATTCTACTGAAGGGTTTCAGCCTGAAACATCGACTATACTTTTTCCATAGATGCTGCCTGGCCTGCTGAGTTCCTCCAGCATTTTGTGTGTTGCTCAGATTTCCAGCATCTGCATATTTTCTCTTGTTTGTATCATTATCTTATCTGTTTTTTTTACCATGGAGAAAGACACAATAATAAAAAATACTTTAATGATCCTGAGTGGGAAATTCTTTTGTTACACCAACATTTAAAAACACACTGAGCAAAGTGCAGACTTTACTAATAATAAAGTACAGAATAATATACACAATTTACCAATGTGCAATAATTTGCAATAATAATGTATGAAATAATAAACAGACTACTGTACTAGGATGTGTGCTCTCCTGTCACACAGAGATGATCTGTTGTATATGCTTATTGCATGTGGTAGGAAATATTTCCTGTAACAATCCTTGTGACAGCAGAGCTGAATGAGTATTTTCAAAAAGGTCCTCTGCTTGCTTATTCAGTAGGTTATGCAGAGGATGTGCCAGATTGTTTATAATGGATTACAGTATGTTTATTGACCTCCTCTCCACCACTAACTCAAGAGAGTCTGGATTGTAGCCAAGGACAAATCCAACTTTTTTGAGTTTATTTAGTCTTTTTGCATCACCAGCACCGATTCTGCTCCCCCAGCATAAAGCTGCAAATAAGACTGCACTAGCTACAACAGACTGGTAAAAGATCTTCAACATCTTGCTGCACACATTGAAAGATCTCAGCTGCCTTAGAAAATAGTCTGCTCATCCCCTTCTTGTAAACAGCCTTGGTGTTGGTTTTCCAGTCAAGTCTGGAAACAGATGAACACCCAAGTGTTTGTACTCCTCCACCACCACAACTTCTTTTCACAGAACGTATACAGGACTCGCCACAGTCCTCTTCCTCCTAATATCAATCACCATCTCCCTGGTTTTGGCCATATTCAGGAGTAGGTGATTCCTCCTGCACCCCTCCATAAACTAGTCCACCAGTCCTCTGTCCTCTGACTCCTGCCCATCTCTGATACACCCATCCACTCCAGAGTCATCAGTGACAAGGCTCAGATTTGTACTGAAAGTCTGAGGTGTACAGTGTGAACAGAAACGGAGACAGGACAGTCACTTGTGGCATGGATACCAGAGATCAGATGTATCCTGGGATACGGTGGGAAGCCAGAAAACAAATTGTGGTGATATTTGTATCATCAGTAACTATGGGTGAGGTACCAGAAGACTGAAGGTTAGCTAGTGTAGTGTCTTTACTTGGGAAAGGCTATAAGGAAAAGTCTTTGAACTACAGCTTAGTGAGCCCAATATCAACGGTTGGTATTGGAGGGATTCTGAGTGATGGGATCTACATGTGTTTGGAAAGGTAGAAACTGATTAGGGATGGTTAGCATGTCCTTGTATGTGGTAAATTGTCCACCTCAAATTTAGGTGATTTTGTTTTTGGAAGAGGTGATTAATGAGGAAAGTGGGTTTTAGTAAGGCTTTTGACAAGATACTGCACAGTAGGCTGGTCAGGAAAATTTAGATCACATGATCCAGGACAAGCTAGCCAATGAGATGCAAAATTGTCTTGGTGGTAGGTTGGTGGAGACCTATAACTAGCAGTGTGCCACAGGGATTGGTGTTGGGACCTCTGTTTGACATTTATATTCATAATTTGGATGAGAATATAGACAGTGTGATTAAGTTTATGATGACACTAAAATTGGTGCTGTAGTGGACAGTGGAGATGGTTATCTAACATTAGAACAGGATCTTGATCAATATAATGATCTGAAGAAAGTCAGATAGTTTGAGGTGAATGTGAGGTGTTGCATTTTGCTAAGACATACCAGTGCAGGATTTATGCAGTAAATGGCTGGACTCCATAGAGTGTTTATGAAACAGAACTAGGAGTATATGTACATAGTTCTTTAAAAATGACAAAGCAGGTGACAGTGGTGAAGGAGGAGTTTGGCACACTTGCCTTATCATTCAGAATTTTGAGTACAGGAATTGCGATGTCATGTTACAGCTGTGCAAGACGTTGGCAAGTTCATATTTCTGGGTGTCCTGCTGTGGGAAGGATGCCATTATACTGGAGAGGGTGAATTTAAAAAAAAATCTAAAGCATGATACCAGAACTGAAGGGTTTGGGTAATAGGGAGAGGTTGGTTATGGTAGGAATTTCCTCATTAGAGCCCAGGAGCCAGAGGGATGACCTTCAAGGTTTATAAAATAATCTGGTTGCACCTTGTCTATGACCCTCCTTTTCCCCAGAGTAGAGCAGTTTGAACAGAAGGGGTCAGCTTATCATAAAGTTTGAAGCCCTTGGAGTATGAAAGGCAATACTAGTAGTCTGGATAAAAAATTTGATTAGTGACAAGGAACAGAATGGAAGTGAATATTCTTTGGATTGGGTGAAATTTGAGGTATTCGTGAGTGTTGGGGTCGCTGCTTTTGTCAATATATTTATTAAAGTCTTGGATTTGAGTATACAAGGCACATTTCAAGAATCTAGTCCATGTAAAATTTGGAAGAGTGTTGAAGTTTGAAGATAGAAACCAGAATTTAAAGGAATTGAAGGCAGGTTAGAGAAATAGCCATAGAAAATATCCTTTCATGATACATCACAGGTTGGAATGGGAATTGCTGTGCTCCAGCCCGTTTTTAAAAAAAATCTACAGAGAGCCTCTCTTTCATGGTCTTTGTCTACACCTTTTGCTGCCTTAGAAAAACAGCTAACATAAAGACTCCATTCTCTCTTCCGCCCTCGCACTAGGTAAGCCACCAGGCTCACGGGCGGATATTATCCTGTGTTATGAGACTATTGAACAGTCCCCATGTATGATGAGGTGGACTCTTGATTTCACAATCTCCGTCACCGGGACCTTGCACTGTATTGTCTGCCTGCACTGCAGTTCCTCTGTAACTAACTTTATTCTGTATTCTGTTACTGTTTTTCCCTTCTACTATCTCAATGTGTTCATGTGATGAAATGATCTATATGGGTAGAAGTAAAACAAACATTTCTCATTGTACTTTGATACATGTGACAATAAATCAATTTATGAAACTTAATGTAAAAAATGAAGTTTTGGTGGAGTGAATGAAGAGGGAAAAATAGTGGCAGAATTCTGTAAGGGTATCAGTAAAGAGAGATCTGGGGTGTTATGGCTATAAATTATTGAAAGTGGCAGGGCATATTGGAAGAGTGATTTTAAAGTGTCTCAGAATTCTGGACTTTATAAATGGAGGCAAAAAGTACAAGAGTGAGGAGGTCATGATGAATCTTAGCAAGGAGTATGCTGTGGAAGGGTGCTTTCCTTCAAAAGAAAAAAAATGGAGTCCTTCCAGAGGTTTCAGAAGTGATTCATTACTATTATTCCAGGGATGAGGGGATTCAGGAGAAACTGGTGGCTCTTGCTGGGGGGGCGGGGGGGGGCAGAGTTTGAGGGGATCTGACAAAGACAATTAAACTCATGAAGTCCAGACAAATAAATTAAGAGGGTGTTGAATGAAGGTTACAGAATAAAGGCAAAGTGCCTTTAGTAGTACTACTGAACACAGTAAGTGGTTAGGATCAATTCTGTACTGTCATGGGGAAGAGATTGTGTTGAGTATGGGGTGGGTAAATAACTGAGGAGGAAACATTGCAGCAGCTGTTGGGAAGAAGGGATAGAAGAGATTATCTGAATTGTTCTTGCTTTGAATTGGCACAGGCACATCCTAGCTGAATACTACATATACTTTCCCTGATTCTAAGATCCGATTGGGCTCAGTTGGTGAATAGCTTTAAAAGAGTACTGAATGGGCTACATGGTGTGAAATATATCCCTTTCCTCAGATAAGGCAAAGTACATTTCAGTGTGGGCTGATAACTTTGCAGAGAAAGAAGAAAACTTAGCACAAAAATACAGCTGCAGATGCTGTGGATCAAAAAATATGAACACAACGCTGGAAGGACTTAGCAGGTCAGGCAGCATCCGTGAGAAAAGAGTAGCCAACGTTTTGGGCCGAGACCCTTCATCAGGAATGGGGGGGGGGGGGGAGAGAGGACCAAAACCCAGTAATAGAGATAGGGGAGGGGGGAGGGCCTAGAGGCGCCAGGTGGAAAACCAATCAGAGGAAAGAGAAAGGGGGGAGGGGAGGGGATAAGCATGAAAGAACTGTAGAGATAAAGAAGCAGAAAGTTGAAAGGGGAGCGAGGCAGAGAGGGACCAGGGGGAGGGGGAGGGAATTACTGGAAATTGGAGAATGCAATGTTCATACCACCAGGCTGGAGGCTACCCAGACGGTAGATGAGGTGTTGCTCCTCCAACCTGAGTTTGGCCTCATCATGGCAGTAGAGGAGGCCATGTATGGACATATCTAGATGGGAATGAGAGGCAGAGTTGAAGTGGGTGACAACCAGGAGATCCTGTCTATTGTGACGGACAGAGTGTAGGTGCTCGACAAAGCAGTCCCCCAATCTGCGTCGGGTCTGACCGATGTAGAGGAGTCCGCACCAGGAGCACCGGGTGCAATAGACGACTCCAGCAGACTTGCAGGTGAAGTGTTGCCTCACCTGGAAGGACTGTCTGGGACCCGGAATGGTGGTAAGGGGGGAGGTGTGGGGACAGGTGTAGCATTTGCGCTTGCAGGGATAAGTGCCAGGTGGGAGTTCTGTGGGGAGGGACGTGTGGACCAAGTAGTCGCGAAGGGAACGATCCCTGCGAAAAGCTGAGAGGGGCAGGGAGGAAAAGATGTGCTCGGTGATGGCGTCCTGTTGAAGGTGGCGGAAGTTGCGGAGGATAATGTGTTGGATCCGGAGGCTGGTGGGGTGGTAGATGAGGACAAGGGGAACCCTGTCCCTGTTTTGGTGACGGGAGGATGGGTTGAGGGCTGAAGTGCGGGAAGTGGAGGAGATACAGGTGAGGGCATCTTTGATGACGCCAGAAGGGAAACCACGAAAACAAGGAAAAACTTAGCAATTTGAGTCAACCCAGGATTTAGAGTAACAAACTTTGGTGGAGAGAGATGACCTGCATGGTTTGAGGGATATAGTTAGCTGTACATTTTCTAGCTGAACTGTCAAGAAAGAACTTTCAGAAAGAGCAGAATGTCTCCTTGTAGCAATAAATTTGATTTGGCTAAATCTTGAAAGATGTCAGAAGACTGGCTTGTGAAGACTTGGAAATACGTGTGATATTTGGCAGTGCATTATTTAACTCTGTTTCCACAAATCTGGACGCTTTTGGGGATAATGTGTCTTGTGTATTAAGTAGTGACTGAAAACATTTTAATAACTAGAATAAAGTATATGCTTTAAATTATTTGAGCCTTGGAGTTTGAAGAATAGTGAGTGAATATTGGTATTATCATCACAATGAAGAAGTTTTATTGCTTATAAAATTTTATTCTTATTATTATTTAAAATTATAAAGTTTTATTAATACTTCCGGGGCACCTAGGGGCAGCTTGTGTAGCAGCAGAACTCTCAATGGACACAGTTAAATATTCTCGTTTCAGCCTGATACATTTAAAAAGCACACCTGCTTCCAAGGTCAGTACAGCCAACAAAGATGTTTTAATGCATTTAAACGAATTAACGCTGCTTAAAACTGATGGAAACAATGCCAGTTGTAGACAGATTTGTCCTCATAGGATTTCACGTGAGAAGCATGGCTGCAGATCAGAGATATGTGCATTTAAGGAAACTGGGAATTAAACTCCCAATACTGACCATCTTGCTGGCAAACATGCAATCTCTGGTGAATAAAATCGATGATCTCAGAGCTAGGGTGCTGAATCAGAGGGACATTAGGACCAAGTGTGTCCTTTGTTTCACGGCATCCTAGTTAAACTCTTCTGTACCGGATGCAGCGATTCAGATTGGTGGGTTCACTATACACTATCAGGATAGATCTGTAGAGACTCTCAAAAGCAGAGGTGGAGGAGTATACCTCAGGATCAACTCTTATTGGTGCAGAAATGTATCAGTGCTATCCTAATTCTGCTCACCAGACCTGGAATATCTAGCAGTTAAGTGCCGTCCTTTTTACCTACTGCAAGAGATTTCTGGGGTCATTTTGGTAGCTGGTTACATTCCACCTCAGGCCAATGCCAATCAGGCTTTAAGGTGATGTGAGCAATGGGATCAACTTGCACGAAGCAGTGCACCCTTACACCTTCATCATAGTTTTGGGGGATTTTAACCAGGCCAGTCTTTAAAAAAAAAATCACTAAGCAATTACCATCAACAGATCACTTGCAATACCAGAGGAAACAACACACTGGACCATTGTTACACCACCATCAAGAATGCCTACCATGCTATTCCACGCCCTCACTTCGGGAAGTCTGATCACCTGGCTGTACTTCTACTCCCTGAGTATAGGCAGAGACTGAAGACTGCAGCACCAATACTGAGGATCAAGAAGGTATGGACAAGGGAAGCACAGGAGCACTTACAGGACTGTCGAAGGGTCTCGGCCTGAAACGTCGACAGTGCTTCTCCTTATTGATGCTGCCTGGCGTGCTGTGTTCCACCAGCATTTTGTGTGTGTTGTTTGAATTTCCAGCATCTGCAGATTTCCTTGTGTTTGCGCTTACAGGACTTTTTTTTTAATTAGTTTTTTTTTATACATTTTCTACATCACTACAGATAAAAAAAAAACCCCAGATCAAAATGAAGAACATTAATACAGTGCAAAAATAAACATACAATAATAATATAATACAAAAAAAATAATTGAGAAAGCACCCAAATTGAAGACATGTAAAATTAGTATCCTCCCCAAGCCCCGCAAAAAAAAACTCCAGACCAACCACAACACAATATAGAGAATATAAATCAGGACAATCAAACCCCCAAACTGTGAATACACTTAGCAACAGAAGATATTAATGCCTACTACCAAAAAAAGAACTGAAAGCAAGGGACCGAGAAAAAAAAACCTTAGTTAAGAGGAAGGTTATGAAAGTACTCAATAAAAGGTCCCCAGACCTTATGGAACTTTATATCCGAATTAAGAACTGAATAATGAATTTTTTCAAGGTCTAAGCAGGACATAATATCGTTAAGCCATTGAGCATGCGTGGGCAGGGCAACATCTCTGTATCTAAGGAGGATTAAACATCTAGCCAGGAGAGAAGCAAAAGATAATATTCAACACTTAGTCGAACTCAGACGTAAATCTGTCTCACCCAAAAAACCGAACAAAGCAATTAAAGGGTTAGGTTCTAGGTGGTGATTCAGAATATATGATAATGTTATGAAGACATTTTTCCAAAATTTCTCCAAGCTAGGACAAAACCAGTACATATGAATAAGAGAGGCCTCGCCCCTTTTGCATTTATCACAAAGAGGACTGATGTTAGGGTAAAATCGAGATAATTTAGATTTAGACATGAACTATGAACAATCTTAAACTGTAAAAGGCAATGGCGAGCACAAAGAGAGGTTGAATTAACCGAATTGAGAATCGAGTCCCAAGTCTCATCAGATAAGGAGGTATTTAAATCATGCTCCCAAGCTATTTTAATTTTATCCACAGGGGCACGTCGTAGGGCTGCTAATTTATCACAAATAAATGATATTAAACCTTTACCTAGTGGATTAATAGAAAGAAATAAATCCATAACATTTTTCTCAGGCATTTCAGGGAAGTTAGGAATTAAAGGATTAATAAAGTGTCTAATTTGGAGATATCTAAAAAAAATGAGCATTGGGCAGATTGAACTTAGCAAAGAGCTGTTGAAAAGATGCGAAGCGATTATCAATAAAGAGATCTTCAAAATGTCTAATGCCCTTCCTATACCAATCATGGAATGCTGAATCATACGTAGTAGGTAAAAAAAAAGGTGATTATGTAAGATAGGGCTAGAAAAGGAAAAACCATGGAAACCATAAAATTTCCTAAACTGAGCCCATATACGCAAAGTGTGTCTAACAAGAGGATTAACAATTAATCTGGACAAACTACTAGGGCAGGGGTCAGCAACCTTTACCACTGAAAGAGCCACTTGGACCCGTTTCCCACAGAAAAGAAAACACTGGGAGCCGCAAAACCCGTTTGACATTTAAAATGAAATAACACTGCATACAACGTTTTTTTTGCCTTTATGCTATGTATAAACAAACTATAATGTGTTGCATTTATGAAATTGATGAACTCCTGCAGAGAAAACGAAATTACATTTCTGCATGCAACAAAAACATTTTGAACTCCGAAAAAAAGACGTTGGGTTGAAGGTTACTTTTAAGTAAAATACTCAATGTCTATTTGAGTCCTTCTTGTATTTATGAAAAACGCCAAACTTAAATTTGCCGCCAGCAGCAAACCAAAAATAACATCAGCCAGCTGTCAGCCTGAAAAATAAAAGGACTATTTCACTGAACAATGAATAAATATGAATATACATAAAATAATAGGCAATTAAAATATTTATCATACTTGGTTAATGGGATTTCTGCTCCTGGACCTCAGCGCACAGCGTCTGCACATCAGGGCTGTATGACGTCACCTTCATCTTTACACAGGATCGCAAGCTGTCATCTGTGAGGCGTGCGCGATGTTTGTTTTTAATAAAGTTCATGTTGGAGAACACCTGCTCACATACATATGTGGATCCAAAGATCGACAGGACTCCAAGCGCATACTTTTTCATGTTTACATAAATGTCGGGCATAGCATTCCATGTTTCGAACACAAGTTTGTCCGGTTTTGGAAGGTTTTCAATATCACTCCATTTGTGATTCTGAGCAAGAATGGCCTTCTGACGGGCAACATCTTCAAGGTCTGCTGTCAAGCGTCTAAACTTGGACACCCATATGTCTTTGTCGGCTATGTCGGCCAGTTCCATCTCAAGATCAGGTTGACTCACACCTGCCAATGCAGTCGTATTCAGTAGGGAAGGATCGATGCTTAAGGGAGTGACCGGGAAGGATAATGTGTTTTTTTCCTCTCTGAACTCACAGAAGCGTTTCCCAAACGATGTTTGCATTGCGATGATTGCAGAATGTAAATACTCCGAAATTATCATGTCGTGACCTTGTTTGAACTCTCTCAAATTGGGGAAGTGAGACAAAGTGCCTTTCTGTAAATCTCTGGCAAGCACTGTCAACTTGCGCTCGAATGCCAAAACATCCTCCAACATGTGCAGGGCTGTGCGTCCTTTCCCCTGAAGAGCTGTGTTCAGCGTGTTCAGGTGCGCTGTCATGTCTACCATGAAGTGTAGCTTTTCCAGCCACTCTGGCTGTTCCAGCTCAGGAAAGGTGAGCCCTTTGCTGCCCAGGAAAGTTTTCACTTCTTCCAGACACGCGACAAAGCGTTTCAGCACCTCCCCTTTGGACAGCCACCGGACTTTGTTGTGCAGCAGGAGATCAGAATATGCGCTTTCCATCTCGTCCAGTAACAAACGGAATTGACGGTGATTTAAACTTTTTGCCATTATTTTATTGACAATCTGAATGACAACATCCATTACTTCTGTGCATTCCGGAGGAAATGTTTGAGCGCACAGTGCCTCTTGGTGCAAGATGCAGTGAAAAGTCAGCAGCTTTCTGTCCAGCGACTTCTGCAGTAAAGCCACAAATCCCTTGTGCGTTCCCGTCATATTCGGAGCCCCATCAGTAGCTACTGACACCAGATGGGTGGTCTTTATTCCTTTGGCTCTTAAACAATTCAAGAGAGCCTCACAGATGTCCTCCCCCCGTGTTTGGTCTTTTAGAGGTATCAACTCAATCAGTTCTTCCTGTGGCCCGGCAGAGTTTACATACCGGCAGAACAACGCTATTTGTTCAATATCACCTTTGTCTTTAGACTCGTCACAGGCAATCGAGTAGGCCACAGCTGAATTGATGTCTTTAATTTGCTGTCTTGTGATGTCTTCTGCCATTTTTATGGTTCTGTCTTTGACAGTCTTTGCAGAGAGGGGCATATCCCTGATTTTCTGCACAATTTCACTCTTGTTTTTAAAGTCCGTGAATAGATGTTCTGAAATCTTAATGAAAGATTCTTTTATATATTCACCATCTGTAAACTGCTTCCCGTGCCTGACTATTTCCTGAGCGGCAATATAACTGGCGTATGTCGTTGATTTTCCAGACTTCATCCATTTCTGGAAATGATTTTTGCTCAGATCAACCTTCCGCATCAGTTCCGAAACGGCTTTTTTTCTCTCATCTCCATCCGGATATTTTTGAGCAAAGGCTGCATGTTTACTCTGGAAATGCCTTGCGACATTTGACTTTTTGTTGTTTGCTAGTTTCTCATTGCATATTAAGCATACCGGTAAACCAGTCTCGTCAACAGTGAAAGCAAATGAATCTGTCCACGTATCATTAAACGTTCTGTTTTCTTCAGTCACTTTTCTTTTTTTAGAATTCTCCATAGTTGGCTTACCTTGGATCGAAAAATTAAAGAAATCGCGCACTGGCGGGTGTCAGGTATTGGCAGTGGTGACGTATATTAATAGCGATAAAAACACGTTGTAGCGGTGTGCTCACGCAGTCAGTAAACTGCAGTCGAATAACTTTATTCGAACTAAACAGCCTTGCTTTTAAGCCTCCCTCAACCCAGCCCCCATGGACGCAGATGCTGCAAAAGACGCGTACTCACAAACCCCCGTAGGCTATCTCCCTTAGCCGGAATGCTGGCTAATTGTGAGCCGTTTCGGATGTGCCAGGAAATGTGTCGCCACACTTAGATTGTACAAGATCACCATAATCTTCAAATTTAGAATTACATTTCAAAAGCTAACAAACTAACATAAAATACATTTTAATTAAATACTGACCAATTATTTCCCAAAGCCACAGGGAGCCACAGCACAGAGGTGAAAGAGCCACAAATGGCTCGGGAGCCACAGGTTGCCGACCCCCGTACTAGGGAGTACAGAGCCAAGAAGTGCAGAAATAGATAAATCTTCAGTGGAACTCAACTCCATTGCCACCCAATTAGGGCACTCGGGTTGGCCATGGAAAAAAGACCAAAAGGTAGCACAATGTATATTGGCTGCCCAGTAATATAAACGAAAGTTAGGTAAAGCCATACCACCCTCTTTTTTTAGATTTTTGGAGATAAACTTTATTAATTCTAGAGTGCTTATTCTTCCACAGATATGACAAAATAATAGTCTAAGGAATCAAAAAAAGATTTAGGAATAAAAATTGGGATTGATTGAAATAAATATAAAAGTTTAGGGAGAACATACATTTTAACAACATTAATATGACCTACCAAAGACATAGATAGAGGTGACCATTGTAACAGACTCTGTTTTATAGTATATGAAAGATTGGCAAAATTTTCACGAAAAAGATCTTTAAACTTCCTTGTGACTGTAAGCCCAAGATAAGTAAATTGATTATGAACTACTTTAAAAGGGAGATCACGGAATGTTAATTCTTGTGCTTCTTTATTAATTGGGAAAAGTTCACTCTTATGTAAATTAAGTTTATAGCCAGAGAACTGGCTAAACTGATGAAGAAGTTAAAACATTGGAGGTAAGGATGTAGACGGATTTGAAAGAAAAAGTAATAAGTCATCAGCATAAAGAGAAACTTTATGCTCAACACCCCCTCTCCAAATCCAGGACAATTTTGAAATTCTATCGCCAAAGGTTCTATAGCCAAATCAAAGAGAAAGGGACCTAAAGGGCATCCCTGACGGATGCCACGTTTGAGGTTAAATAACTGGGATTTCTGAAAATTAGTCAAAACAGAGGCAGTAGGACACAGATACAGCAATTTGATCCAAGAGATAAAACTTTGACCGAGGTCAAATTTTTCTAAAACTGCAAAAAGGTAGTTCCACTCTATACGATCAAATGCTTTCTCCGCATCGAGGGAAATAACACATTCAGGAATCCCAGTTGGAGGTGAATATAAAATGTTAAATAAACGCCGAAAGTTAAAAAAAGGAAGACGGTTTTTAATAAAACCAGTTTGATCCTCAGAAATAATAGAGGGAATAACAGTTTCTAATCTATAAGCCAAAACTTTGGCCAAGATTTTAACATCAACATTAAGCAAAGAAATCAGCCTATACGAGGAACACTCTGCTGGGTCTTTACCCTTTTTTAATAAAAGAATAATAGATGCCTCATTAAAAGAGGGTGGCAATTTACCGTAATTAAACGAATCAGATAATACTGAGAATAACTGAGGAGAAAGAAGTGAAGAGAATGATTTATAAAATTCTACGGGGAACCCATCAGGTCCAGGAGATTTCCCTGAAGACAATGCAGAAATTGCAAGAGATATTTCTTCTGATGATATAGGTGCATTAAGTTTAGCTTTAAAATCAGATGAAAGCGAAGGAATATTCAGATTATTTAATAAATGATCAACAGAGATATTCTCATTCAGAGATTCAGAGGAATAAAGTCGAGAATAAAAATTTTTAAATGCATCATTGATTTCTAAGTGATCCGATGTAAAGTCTCCATTCTCCTTCCGGATCTTTGTAATATGTTGTTTGGCTTTGGAACGCCTCAGCTGATTGGCTAGAAATTTACCAGATTTGTCACCATGAATATAAAAGCGACTCTTACTTTCAAGAAGTTGGCGTTCGACAGGTTGAGTAGACAAAAGATTAAATTTAGTTTGAAGTTCTACACGCTTCTTGTATAATTCAGGATTCTTAGTTTGAGCATACAGTTGATCCAATTCTTTAATCTGATTAATGAGGTCTAATCGATCTGCACAGGACCTTCTATTAAGATTTGCTGTATAGGAGATTATTTGACCCCTTAAATATGCTTTCATGGCATCCCAGACAATCTGGGATGACATTTCAGATGATGTATTGGTGTTAAAATAAAAGGTTATCTGATCCTTAATAAATTTTAGAAAATCATCATCCGATAATAAAGTCGAGTCAAAATGCCAGTGTTTATTCCTGTGAGGGAGACCAGGAAAATTTAAAGACAAAGTAATTGGGGCATGGTCAGAAATCAGTATACTCTGATAATCACAAGACTAGACAAATGGAATAAGTTGATTATCGAGTAAAAAGTAGTCAATTCTAGTAAAGGTATGGTGAACATGTGAAAAAAAAAGAATAATCTCTCTCAGTAGGATGAAGGAAACGCCATATATCAGAGATACCATAATTAGAGAGAAAAGATTGAATAGCTAAGGCAGATTTAGTAGGTAGTCTAATAACAGAGAACAATTGATCCAAATTAGGATCTAACCAACAATTGAAATCACCAGCCAGTATAAGAGAGTATGAGTTTAAATCTGATAGTGAGGAGAAAAAACGTTCAAAAAAATTAACATCATCAAAATTGGGAGCATACAGGTTTGCTAGAACAACTTTATTATTATATAATTTACCAGAAACAATAATAAAATGGCGATTTGTATCAGATATCTTATTATGGAGTTCAAAAAGAATATTTGAATTAATAAGGATGGAGACCCCCCCCCCCCAGCTTTGGTGGCAAAGGATGAATGAAAATGCTGACCCGCCCACTTTGACAAAAGCTGAGAATTATCAAAACTACGAATATGAGTTTCTTGAAGGAAAGCAATGTCAGCTTTGAGTTGTTTAATATGTGAGAAGACCTTCCTTCTTTTAACAGGATGATTCAATCCCTTTACATTTCAGCTCACAAGTTTAAGTGTATTAACTATTATCAATTGTTAGTGCATAGAAGGCAGCAGGCATATAAAAAATTAAGCAGTACAATAACAGTCTGGGAGCAAAAATGTAAACATAGATCCGTAGAATCAAAACAGAGACATGTCCTGAAAAACAAAGGAAAACAAAAGAAACAGTGAGTAGTGTTGGAACTGGAGAATCCACTCCACCCTCGCAACCCAAAACTAGACGGCTACCTAAAAAAGCAGCTAGCTCTACCAAAAAAATTAACCCAAGTATGACTTACAGTTCTGTGTCGTTAACAAAAGTTCCGTATAAATACTATAGCTAAATAATAACTAATTTATGCACTAGAAAACAGAATTACAAATAGGAACAACTTCAACAGAAGTATAAAACATAATACAAAGAAAATCAGAAGAAAACTAAAACTAACCTACCAGTGAAAAATTATAAAAGATTAAAAGAAAAGAAAAAAAAGGAGGGAGAAAAGGGGAAATTATAAATTCAAAGAGAGTACTTATCAACCATTTACAGAAAAAAAACAAAACTTGAACTATGAAACAACCAACAGGGAGGCCTTCAATAAAAACTCCAAACCTCCAAAACAAGTTAAAGTCAATTGTAGATCTCTGTAGATAAAGTTATACAAAAATAAAATAGATTACACAAGTACAATCTAAAAGTCCGCAGGGAAACATTAAACTTAGATTATCTATTTAGAAAAAACACACCAAGTCCAGGGAGAGATTGACTACAGCCCTTAGAGTTTCAATAGATAATGTCTGAATTATTCAAGTAAAGTCTGAGTTCGGAAAAATTAGTTTTACTTCGAGAAGTACTTATCAACCATTTTAGAAGGTCAGGCCGGTTCCGAAGAAGACGGGGTGGCCGGAAGACTTCCAACAAATGCCTCAGCCTCCTTCACTGATTTAAACCACTTATAATCTCCAGTAGTAAGCGTAATTGGAAGATAGGCTGGATTTCGGAAAGAGGGTCTGAATCCACAATCGAAAAGCACTTTCATTACACCTTTAAACTCAGCACGCATCTTTAGAACCTAGGGGGCATAATCCTTCACAAAACGAATGACCGTATTTTGAAAAGCAAAAGTACCTCTGCGGCGTGCCTCCATAATCAAACGGTTTTTCACCTGGTATTGATGAAAGCACAAAATTACCGGCCGTGGACGAGAACCCAGAGTTGTACGAGGAACATACATCCTGTGAGCCCTTTCAAGCTCAGGTGGAGTCAGAAGAAATTCTTTCCCAAAAATCTCACAGTGAAAATCAGAAAAAAATTCAACCGGAGAGCCCTTTTCAGTGGCCTCTGGCAAACCAAGAACTCGTAGATTGCAACGTCTGCTCCGGTTTTCAAGATCCACCATTTTGGAAAAAAGTTTACTGTTCTTTTCCTCTAGGTTGGAGCAGAGAGTTTCAAGATATTGAACACGGCGTTTTAAATCTTCAGAAGTTGAGTCAATGCGAGATAAATGTTCAGCATGTTCATCCACTCTAGCATTGATCTGATCCAATTTGAAATCCAGCTGGTTGAAAGAAGTTCTAAATTCATTTCTAAAATCCTTTAAAATATCTTGTCGATGTTGTTCCAAAAAAGCGAGAATGTCAGCCGGCAAAGCCGTAGAAGTTTCCTTTTTTCTGGTTTTAGTACTTTTGGTAGCCATTATAAGATAGATGAGTTCGCAGGCAGGTAAAAGAGAACTAATAAAATACCTAACTAAGGTTTAAGAAGGGAGACATATAGTGCAAAGATAGGAAGAATGACAGAGCAAAAGTTCGGAGCAACTAAACAATTGCCATCTTACTGGAAGTCTCTAGGACTGTTTTGAATCAATGGACTGGACTGTATTCAGGAATTCATCTTCGAACTTGGAATGAAACAAAGGACACACTTGGTCCTAATGTCCCTGTGATTCAGCACCCTAGCTCTGAGATCTTCGATTTTATTCAGCAGAAACTGCAGTTGTTACTGACTTCATTAAAACCAGTGTGGATGAGTGTGTGCCTACAAAGACTTGCTGTACATTCTCAAACCAGAAGCTATGGATGAACCAGGGGGTATGTCATCTGCTGATGGCTAGATCTGTGCATTCAAGTCTGTCAATGTGGGTGCCTGTACCAGAAAACCAGGTATGATTTGCAGAGGGCTATTTCAAGGGTCAAGAGACAATTTCGAATGAGGTTGGAGGTGACATCGGATGTACAAGAACTCTGGCAGGGTTTGCAAGACATTACTTCCTATAGAGCGAAACCCAATAGCATGAATGGTAGCGATGCTTCACTATCAGATAGACTCAATGACTTCTGTGTCCGCTTTGAAAGGGAGAATGTAACGAGAACTCTGAAGATCTGTGTTGCACCTGATGACCCTCTCATAGACTGTCTTTAAAGAGGATGAACCCTTGCAAGGCAGAAGGTCCCGATGGAGTACCTGGTATGGCTCTGAAAACCGGTGCAAACCAACAGGCGGGAGTATTCAAGGATATTTTCAACCTCTCACTGCTACGGATGGAAGTTCTCACTTGCTTCAGAAAAACAACAATTGTACCAGTGTTTAAGAAGAATAATGTGAGCTACCTTAATGACTATCGCCTGGTAGGATTCACATCTACAGTGATGAAATGCTTTGAGAGGTTGGACGTGACTAGACAGAATTCCTGCCTCAGCAAGGACCTGGACCCATTGCAGTTTGCATATTGCCACAATAGATCAACGGCAGATGCAATCTCAATGGCTCTTCACACGGCTTTAGATCACCTGGACAACACAAACATCTATGTCATGATGCTGTTCATCAACTATAGCTCAGCATTTAATACCATCATTCCCACAATCCTGATTAAGAAGTTGCAGAACCTGGGCCTCTGTACCTCCCTCTGCAATTGGATCCTGAACTTCCTTACTGGAAGACCGCAATCTGTGCAGATTGTTCATAACACCTCCTCCTCCTCACCCTCAGAGGTGTGTGCTTAGCCCACTGCTCTACTCTCTCTATATACCCATGACTGTGGCTAGGCATAGTTCAAATACCGTCTATAAATTTGCTGATGATACAACCATTGTTGCTGTAATCTCAGATGGTGAGAAGAGGGTTTATAGGAGTGAGATGTGTCAACTAGTGGAGTGGTGTCAGAGCAACAACCTGGCACTCAATGTCAGTAAGATGAAAGAGCTGAGTATGGACTTAAGGAGAGGTAAGACAAAGGCACACATAACAATCCTCATAGAGGGTTCAGAAGTTCAAGTTCCTGGATGCCAAGATCTCTGAGGATCTAACCTGGTCCCAACATATCAATGCAGTTATAAAGAAGGCAAGACAGCGGCTATACTTCATTAGGAGTTTGAAGAGATTTGGTCTGTCAACAAAAATGCTCAAAAACTTCTATAGATGTACCATGGAGAGCATTCTGACAGGCTGCATCAGTGTCTGGTATGGGTAGGGGGTCTACTGCACAGGACCAAAAGAAGCTGCAAAGGATTGTAAATTTAGTTGGCTCCATCTTGGGTACTAGCCTACAAAGTACCTAGGACATCTTCAAGGAGCGGTGTCTCAGAAAGGCGACATCCATTATTAAGGACCTCCAGCATCCAGGGCTTGCCCTTTTCTCACTGTTATGATCAGGTAGGAGGTACAGAAGACTGAAGGCACGCACTCAGTGATTCAGGAACAGCTTCTTCCCCTCTGCTGTCTGATTCCTAAATAGATATTGAACCCTTGAACACCACCTCACTTTTTAAATGTATATTATTTGTTTTTTCACACAATTTTTAATCTACTCAATATATGTATACTGCAAATTATTTATTTATTATTATTTTTCTTCTATCTTATGTATTGCATTGAAGTTGCTGCTAAGTTAGCAAATTTCACAAATCATGCCGGTGATAATAAACCTGATTCTGATTCTGATCTAAAGATTAAAGATGTTAAAGGAACAGTGGAAGTAAATAGTAGTTTGCACTTAAAAAAAACATTTATTATGGAAAATTCCATTTCGAGGTGAAGAAGGGGCACCGATACAAACCTTGATGAGAAGCAGTTCAAAATAGGAACTTTAAAATGAGCAATATTTATTGTACTTACTGCCTGATATGCCGCTGACATTTAGGGCAACAGTGAAGATTTTCCATCTCTGCCGGTGTTCAGGGCTTCCTTCGACATGTCAGTATTTTTCTCTGTTTTCACTACTGTCAATCATGCAAGTCCCGGGTAGAGACTCAGGAATACCATCACACTCAGAAATAGAAGAATTCTTCATTGCTGCTTTCATAACAATTTTGTTTTACCAGTCAAGGTCATTAGACTTGAGCCAAACTCCAAACCAGGAGGACCAGTTGATCACTCTTACTCTATATAGTCTACCCTTTAACCTGTTTGGCATGAATGACCCTATCAAGAGCCAAGCACAAAGCCATGAATCCAGCCAACATAGTTCGCTGGGTCATTGAGGCATGCAAGCCTCCAAGTCATGATAAGGTTGTGGTTCACTTGGAGAAATATTTTTGTACATTTCCAAAATTGAATGAGGCCCTCCATTGGTCAGGGTCCTATTGCGCCCTAGCTTTCTTTGTGATGCGCAAGCCAGAGCAGGCAGTACAATACAGAGAGCAAGTTATTGTCATGCAGCAAGTTCTCCCTATCCACAGAACTGATGAATCCAAAGGAATAGCAAAGACCAGTACTGTTTGGCACCACTGGCGTCTCAGGATGTGCCATTCATCATTGAGCTTAACATTGGACTGGCCTTGGGGATTCCAGCTCTGGATTTTTCCCTCTGGGTTTACTTTTGATGGATTTACTCCCATGAGTGGGTATAGCTGCAAGGCAGTTGAGGTTTGGAATCAATTTTCCTTCTCTTAGATGAGCTGCCAACAATGGCTGATGAGCCCCATCTGCCAAAGTGACTGGTTTTAAAGGCACCAGTAACCTGACTGCCCTTCTCCTGTTAGAAACAGTTTTGCTGGGGTTAGTAGCTAAGCCACAGTGAAGGCCAGGAGCTGAACTTGGTTGTCAGAGCCTAGAGATGCACGCTATTGGGAGGTAGTGGGAGCTTATTCTCAATACCTCTGCTGGCCATGACAACCTTAAGGAACCCAAATTGACTAAGTATTTGGAAAGCGTGGTTGCCTATTTTTAGTTATATATAGCTTAGACCAGTTACTTTTAATGATATTGAGGGAGGAAAGAATGAAGGGTGAGTCACTGTTACATCTAATTCAAACCGAATCATCAAGTTCGCTGATGATCTCATCAACAACAATGATGAGATGGCATACAGGGAGGAAGCAGGGCAGCTGATAGAATGGTGTGAACACAACTTGAGTCTCAACATAGATCTAGACATGTGCAATGAGACAGGTAAGATTAACGATCTTGTAGTTAGGGATCCTCTTGGAAAGAGTGATCATACTATGATTGAATTTCGCATTCAGATGGAGGGTGAAATAGTTAGATCTAAAACTAGTGTATTATGCTTGACCAAGGGAGACTACAACAGGATGAGGGAGGAGTTGGCTAATGTGGATTGGGAGCACAGGCTATTTGGTAGGACAGTTGAGGAACAGTGGAATACTTTCAAAGAGATTTTTCACAGTGCTCAACAAAAGTATATTCCAGTCAAAAGTAAGGACAAGAAGTGTGGGGAGAGGCAGCCTTGGATAACTAAGGAAATAAAATACAGTATCAAATTAAAAGCTCATGTGTATAAAGTCACAAAGAGTAGTGGGAGGCTGGAGGATTGGGAAAACTTAAAAAAGCAACACAGAACAACTAAACAAGAAATAAGGAAAGGAAAGATAGAGTATGAAAGTAAATTAGCATAAAATATAAAAACAGATAGCAAAAGTTTTTATAAATATATATAAACTCAATGTATTTCCCTTGGAAGATGAGAAGGGGAAATTGATATTGGCTGATAAGGAAATGGCTGAGGCATTGAACAACCGTTTTGTGTCAGTCTTCACGGTGGAGGAGACATCTAATATGCCAAAGAAGGATGTTATAGATGAAATGGGAGGCAAGGACTCTTCATCTGCACCCACTGGTAGAGATGCTGCGTAAATCTAGCACCATGTGTTCGGTGTGGAAGTCACATGTCCTCTGAGACCATGTGGTTTGTTTCGAGGTGCTCTGGTTTTCTGCTTGTAGGTTAATTGTCATCTGTAAATTATCCTTACTGTGTTGATGTAAAATGGGAATGCAAGGAGAATAACCGGATTAATGTTAATTCTCAGTTGTTGGTGTGAATTTTATGGGCTGAGGTAGCTGTTTCCATGCTGTATGACTCTGGCAGTGCCTGTTTGTCCATGGATAGTTTAATCCTTCACATTCTTAAATGGAGCTTCAGAAGAGCTATTGAGCTGAAATATTGAAAGGATTGTTGCAGCGGCTAAGCAGTGGCTCTGAAGAATAGATTTGTGCTTTAATTGTTAAACTGGCTTGGGGGTACCAAGAGCTATAGTGTGGCATCTCTGCAGCTGAAAAGAGTACCTGAGAGACTAATTAGTAATCAACAATGAGATGACTTTCCCAAGTTTAAGACCTTTGTGGAATGTGAGGGATGAAAAAAGAGCAAATAAGTAAGTTCTGCAGTTTGATAAGAATTGATATTGTGTTTAGTGAAGAAGAATTTTAATATATGTTGGTTATTGAATGTGATATATTCACCATCCAAAAAATATGATGCAGAAAAAGCCTTCGATAGGATTGAGTGGAATTATCTTTTTAAGACCTTAGAAAAGTTTAATTTTGGGCCTAATTTTATTCGTTGGGTTAAATTAATTTACTTGTCTCCTACCGCTCAGGTTATTACTAACTCTCAAATTTCTAAGCCCTTTAAATTACAGCGGGGAACTAAACAAGGTTGCCCTCTTAGTCCTTTTCTTTTTGCTTTAGCTATAGAACCCTTAGCGATAGCATTTTGAGAATCTTAAGGACATTTCTGGTATACTAAGGGAAGGTATGACTCATAAAATTTCATTATACGCTGATGATATTTTACTTTTTATCTCTAACACTGAAACTTCTTTACCTTTGGTTCTTTCTTTAATTTCCCAGTTCAGTTATTTTACAGGATATAAGCTGAACTTACATAAAAGTGAGCTGTTTCCTTTAAATGACCTATTGTCATCAAATGACAAATTTCCATTCCAAGTTGTTACAAGTCAATTTACATATCTAGGTGTAACAATTACCAAAAACTTCAAGAATTTATTTAAAGAAAACTTAAACCCCTTATTGAATTATGTGGAAAAAGACGCTTTCTAAATGGTCTCCTCTTTCTTTATCCCTAATTGGTCGAATTAATTCGATTAAAATGAAGATTATTCCTAAATTTTTATATCTTTTTCAGGCTTTACCTATTTTTATTCCTAAGACCTACTTTGATTCTTTAGATTCAATTTTAACATCTTATATTTGGAATAATAAACAAGCTCGTTTAAGTAAAGTTTACCTACAAAGAAATAAAGAGATGCGTGGATTAACCCTAACCAATTTTAGGTTTACTATTGGGCTGCCAATAAAAGGAATATTAATTTTTGGTCCTATTATATTTATCGTAAAGATTGCCCATCATGGGTCTCCTTAGAAGTTAATTCTGTAAAAATTTCCTCTATTGTCTCTCTTCTTGGATCATACTCTTCTTTTTCAGCAAATAAAACAACAGATAACATAATTGTTAAGCAAAGTTTAAGGATCTGGTCTCAATTTAGAAAATTTTTTGGTTTAGCGAATTTTTCATTATCATCTCCCATTCTCCTTAATTTTTTTTTATCCCTTATTTATGACTGACAAAGTCTTTAAGGATTGGGATGAACTAGGTATTAAGTGTTTTTGAGACCTGTTTATCTCAGGATCTTTTGCTTCATTTGACCAATTGTCAACTAAATTTGCACTGCCAAAAACACATTTTTTACAGATACCTTCAAATTAGAGATTTCTTATGTTCCCAATTAACTACTTTTCCTATAGGTCCTGATAAAAAATTTACTGGATGATCTTTTACATTTAAAACCTATTGTTAATAGTTCTATTACCAGTATCTATAACTTGTTGATTGATTCTAGACAAGACTTTTTAGTTAAAATTAAAAAAGCTTGTGAGGATGACCTAAATTGTCAGATTTCTGATGAAAGATGGAATAAAATTCTTAAATGGGTTAATAAATCATCTTTCTGTGCTCGTCATTCTCTTCTACAATTTAAAGTGGTTCATAGAGCTTACATTTCTAAACAGAAGCTGTCCAGTTTTTATCCGAACGTTTCGCCACTTTGTAGTAAATGCAACTCTGCTGATGCCTCTTTAATTCATATGTTTTGGTTTTGCCCTAAAATTGAAAAATTTTGGCGGGAAGTATTTCATACCTTCTCACAACTTCTTAGGTCCAATTTGACCCAAATCTCCTTACTGTCTTTTTTGGTATTATTGCAAATGAAGATATAACTTTAAATGCTCCTAACCTACAGGTTTTAGTCTTTTAGCAAGGAGAGCAATCTTGCTTAAATGGAAGGCATCTACCCTTCCTACATATCTTCAATGGCTACATGATAATATGTCTTATTTAAATTTAGAGAAGATCCCCTGCTCAGTCTTAAATTTGAAACAATCTTTTTATGATATCTTTTGTGTTACACCATCATTCCCAGGAGATGAAGGTTGTTGAGAGGATAGGGAAGTAGGCTAAAAAATGTCAGATAGAATTTAATGCAGACAAGTGTGAAGTGTTGCACTTTGGGAGGAAAGACCAGGGTAGGACTTGAACAGTGAATGATAGGGTACTGAGGAATGCAGTTAGAACAAGGGGATCTGGGAATACCGATCCATAATTCCTTGAAAGTGGCTCACAAGTAGATTGGTTAAAGAGTGAGCTCTTGACACATTGATCTCCATAAATTAAAATATCAAGTACAGGGTTGGGATGTTACGCTCAAGTTGAATAAGATGTTGGTGAGGCTTAATTTGGAGTATTGTGGCCAGTTGTGGTCATTTACCTAGATGAAAAGTATCAATAAGATTGAAAGGGTGCAAAAAAATTTCCAAGGACGTTGCCAGGTCTGGAGCACCTGAGTTATAGGGAAAGACTGAATAGGTTAAAACTTTATTCCCTAGAACACATAAGATTGGGGGGGGGGGATGGTGGTGGTTTTGATAGAGGTATGCTAATCATGAGTGGTATAGAAAGGATAAATGCAAGCCCGCTTTTTCCACGGAGGTTGGGTGAGACTAGAACTCGAGGTCATGGTGAAAGGTGAAATTTTAAGTGGATGATGAGGAGGAACTTCATTCGGAGGGTGGTGAGAATGTGGAATGAGCTGCCAGAGGAAGCAGTGGAAGTGGGTTCAATTTTAATATTAATGAAAAAATTGGATAGATACTTGGATGGGAGGGGTATGGAGGGTTATGCCTGGATGCAGGTCAATGGGACTAGGCATATAATAGTTTGGCACTGACTGGATTGGCTGAAGGGTTTTTTCCTGTGCTGTATGACTCTAAGCTCTGATGAGGGTTCCTTTTGAGATAAAGAATCCAGTAAAATTATTCAATTATGAAAGAAGGATGTCTGATGGGCAATGGATGAGGTGATGGCTAAGATACTGGAAAAAAACTACTTTCAAAGAAGTGAAAACTGCAATATCTTCACTTTGCCATTGAAAATTGTGGAGAGCAGGTTGTATTTCAGTTACGCTGTCTCAAGAGGATAGTCTTTAAGTTTGGAAACTGAAGTCTGATGGAAAATCATTTGCTTGACAACAAAATGAGGAGTAAGAATTGAGTAAGAAAAGTCATTGATCTGGGGAAGGAATATTGGGAGATGACAGAACAGCAATAAAAGTTCATGCTAGATAAAGTCAAATAAACAGCAACAACAGTTTGCATTTATATAGTATTGTAAACATAATTGTCACAGGCTGGTGACTGAATAGTGAAGAATGATCCAACAGAAAACTACAGCTGTATGATGAGTAGCCAATTTTATGCTTCATAGTTTGCAGCCTTCATTTTTGAGCTAATACCTCCATGTTTCTTCTGGCTTACTGCTCAAACTTTTCTATGCAGGTTCAATGAGTTTTCCCTGTTCTTCTGCCTGTGACATTAAGAGCTTACAGTGTGGCACCCACTGCTGCAGTCAGGTAGCCTCCATTTGTAATAATTGTAACAGCTGCTGGCCTTGTGGTGTGGTGGTGGAGTTATTTGGCAGGAAAGGTGGAACAGTAGTTAAATTCTAGGATTAATAATCCAAGGATTTGAGTTCAAGTTTCTCAGCTGTAGAATAAAAGTTCATTTTTTTTTAATCCAAGAAGATTTGAAGGGTGGTGGGAGTGGAGAATGACCCTAGGTAACACATTACTACTGGGTTGGGATGAGAAAGCCATCTGGTTCATAAAGGGCCTTCAAGGAAAGCAAATTTCCACTTTTCCCCTGTAACTTTAGATTAGAATCTGGTTTATTATCACTGGCATGTGACATAAAATTTTGTTATCTTAGCAGCAGCAGTTCAATGCAATATATAATCTAGCAGAGAGAAAAAATAATAATGAATAAACAAGTAAATCAATCATAGATTTAAAAAACGTGCAAAAACAGAAATGCTGTATATTTAAAAGGAAACAAGATGTAGTGTAAAAAGATTCAATGTCCGTTTAGGAATCAGATGGCAGAGGGGAAGAAGCTGTTCCTGAGTCGCTGAGTGTGGGCCTTCAAGTTTCTATACCTCCTACCTGATGGTAACAGTGAGAAAAGGGCAATCCCTGGGTGCTGGAGGTTCTTAAAAATGGATGCTGCCTTTCTGAGATACCGCTCCCTGAAGATGTCCTGGGTGCTTTATAGGCTAGTACCCAAGATGGAGATGACTAGATTTACAACTTTCTGCAGCTTCTTTCAGTCCTGTGCAGTAGGCCCTCCATACCAGACAGTGATGCAGCCTGTCAGAATGCTCTCCACAGTACAACTATAGATGTTTTTTGAGTGTATTTGTTGACATGCCAAATCTCTTCAAACTCCTAATGAAGCAGAGTCACTGTCTTGTCTTCTTTATAACTACATCAATATGTTAGGACCAGGTTAGATCCTCAGAGATCTTGACACCCAGGAACTTGAAGCTGCTCACTCTCTCCACTTCTGATCCCTGTATGAGGATTGTTGTGCTCCTTCATCTTACCTTTTCTGAAGTCCACAACCAGCTCTTTTGCCTTATTGACGTTGAGTGCCAGGTTGTTGCTGTGGCACCACTCCACTAGTTGGCATATCTCACTCCGGTATGCCCTCTCGTCGTCACCTGAGATTCTACCAACAATGATTGTATCGTCAGCAAATTTATCGATGGTATTTGAGCTATCCCTAGCCACACAGTCATGTGTATCTATAGAGGGTAGAGCAGTGGGCTAAGCACACACCCCTGAGGTGCACCAGTGTTGATTGTCAGCGAGGAGGAGATATTATCACCAATCTGCACAGATTGTGGTCTTCTGGTTAGAAAGTTGAGGATCCAATTGCAGAGGGAGGTACCGAAGCCCAGGTTCTGCAACTTCTCAATCAGGATTGTGGGAATGATGGTATTAAATGCTGAGCTCTAGTCGATGAACAGCATCCTGACATAGAACCATAGCAATATGGTTGATTGTTAATAACTTTAATTGATTGACCCTGACAGCACAGCACAGTGACTATGGTATGTCACCAGTAACATTTTGTTGAGCTCAGCTTATGATAATTGAAGTTAGCATACACATCTGAGGCCAACTGTGGTCAGGGCAGGGCATACTCCAATCTCATAGTACTTCAGTGATTCGCATTTCTGGCATGATCTGCAATATCCCTTGGTCTGTGTCTGTAATGAAGTTTGGCCTCAAAAGGCAAGAAGCCTTTTAGTATCATCTGTTTTGGAGCAGAAGGGTATATAGTTTGCAGATAATAGCTTCATGGGTATACAGGGTGATGAAGGTGGCGCTTGGCAAGCTGGCCTTTGTCAGTTGGGGATTGTGTTGTAGTTGTATGAAATCTTGGTTGACCTGCATGGAATATTGTTTAGCCCTATTGCCCTGTTATTGGAAAGGTATAATTAAACTGGAAAGAGTGCAGAGATTTGTGATGATGCCGCCAGGACTCGAGGGCCGGTGTTATAGAAAGCTGCTGGTCAGGCTAGGGCTTTATTCCTTCAAAATATAGGAGATAGAAGGATGACTTTATGGAATTGCGTAGACTCATGAGGGATTATAGATAGGATAAACACAGTCTTTTTCCCATGGAAGAGAGCATGGTTTAATGTGAGAGGGGAAAGATTTAAAAGGGATCTGAGGGGCAGCTTTACGCTCAGGGTTGTGCATTTATGGAACAAACTGCCAGAGGAAGTGGTTGAGGCAGGTATTATAACATTTAATAGACACTTGAATAAGTTGGTGGATATGGGCCACTCCTCGGAACTTCAAGCTCTCAATCCTCACGATGTCAACACTGTTGACATAAACAGGAGAATGTGCACTGCCCTCACAGACCTCCCCCACCCCGCCCCTACTTTCTGAAGTCAATGACCAGATCTTTGGTTTTGATGACCTTAAAGGAAAGGTTGGTGTTGTGATTCTATGTCACTCTTTATCCTTACTATACTCTGATTCATCATTATTTGGCATATTATGGTTTTTTTTTTGGCTCATCTGCAGACTTGGCAAGTTAAAGCCTGGCGCACAGAATTGTTACTTTCAACAACATCCCAGACTTCTTTACAATCTCTACAAATCGCCCTGGGAATCTGCAGTGTTCACTCTAAATCCTTTGGAATTTCCCATGGCATGAGTTCAGACCTGGACAAGGAGGGATTTTCCTGATTATTATTTACTGCCCTTCCTCAGCTGATGAATAGACCAGCATCCAAGTTGAAGCATTGAGTAGTGTGAATGAGGAACACGAGCGGGCTCAGTAAGATTATTTTTGAGTGATCTTGCCTGAGGAAATATTTACCAATCTGGTTTTGCAGAAGGTAGTGAGAAAATTAACAATAAGCGTGCTTAATTTCACTTCCCCATCTTCTCTTTATGGATATATCTGCCCAAACTGGATGGTAGGAATGAAGGTGGGGGGGGGGGGGAGGGGGGAGGGACATTTCTTGTCAAGATACAGTCATATCCGCATGCAGAATGATGGTCAGAATGAGTGCGATGATCCTGATGTTTGAAGGGAAGGCTCAATGAAATCTGTGTTCTCAGTAATAGTGAGGTTCAGCAAAGGAAAGGATGAAGTGTTCTGTTCAGCCAGTCATACTGGGTGGATGATCTCAACTTCCTTTTCAGATCTCAAAGTTGCAGTTTAAAGTAATCATATTATCATAGTACATATATGTCACCATATAGAATACCTGAGATTCATTAAATTGCAGACATTAGTTTGCAAATGACAACAACATGTGTAAATATAAAAAGAAGAAGAAGAAATAATAAATAAATAAGCAATAAATATTGAGAACCTGAGATGCGGAGTTCTTGAAAGTGAGTTCCTAGGATGTAAGAACAGTTGAGCGCTGGGGCAAGTGAAGTTAAAGAGGCTGATGGTTAAGAGGTAATAACTGCTCCTGACCCTGTTGGTGTGAGTCCTGAGGCTCCTGTACTTCCTGATGCAGCAACGATAAGAGGGCATGGCTTGGGTGGTGAGGTTCCTTGATGATGGATGCTGCTTTCCTGTAACTTTTTGCAGCATTTTCCATTCAAAGGCATTGGTGTTTCCATACTCTCCACCACACATCTATAGATATTTGTCAAAGTTTTAGGTGTTATACCCAATCTTCACAAACTTCTAAGAAAGTAGAAGTGGTGCAGTGCTTCCTTTGTAATTGCATTTGTGTGCTGGCCCAGGACAGGTCCTCTAAAATGATAACACTGAGGAATTTAAAGATGCTAACCCTCTCCACCTCTGATCTCCTGGTGAGGACTGGCTCTTGCAATTTCTGGTTTCCTTCTTCTGAAGTCAATAATCAGCTCCTTGACCTTGCTGACATTGAGTTCAAGGTTGTTGTTGACACCACTCAGCCAGACTTTCAATCTGCCTCCTATATGCTGATTTGTCACCACCTTTGATTCAGCTGATGACAGTGGTGTTGTCAGCAAACTTAAATATGGCTTTCGGCTGTCCTTAACCACACAGTGGTAAGTGTAAGACGAGTAGAGTTCCTGAGAACATGAGTTGTAGGATCCTTGAAAGTGGCCAAATGGCATTGGTTGTATAAACAGTTTAGAGTTGAGATGACCATAATAGAAACCAAGTTTCATCTAATACGACCTAGTCCATGTAAATTTTGAAACCTGGGATTTTCAGAAAGTCATTGGTAAAGTCCCTTGTGAATTTAAGTAGGCGTTATTGGCGATAATTTTAGTAGCATGGATTGCAAATTAGTTCACTGACAGGAGATAGAATAGGAATAAATGAGTTCTTCTCAGAGTAGAGGACAGAAATTAGTGGAGAATTGGTGCTGGAGGCTCAGCATTCATATATTTCAACGACGCAGATATCTGAACGGAAGGTAATGTTTTAAAAATTGCTACCAACCCTAAAGTGGGTGAGATTTTGAAGAGGGCACAAGGAGTCTTCAAAGCAACTCAGGTTGAGTGATTGGACATAAACATGGCAAGTGAAGTAGAATGTGGATAAATGTGTTGTGCATATCAAAAAAACAATTCTGATTCTCCCGTGATCTTTAAGTTCCTGAGGCTGTAACACTTTATGTAGCGAGCCAGCCATCCCTTACTAGCCTTTAACTCCTTCCTCTCGCTCACAACACAAGTAGCGAACGAACAAGACGTGAGGCGAACAATGCTCAATTTCCGGGTTTTCCCAATCTGTGGTTGGTTGAAAAAACAAGGGCAGCATTATATTTAAATATTAGGTGGGAAGCATTGATGTACCGGTAGACTTGTTTGTGCTTGCACATAATTCTGTGAAAACAAACATGCAGGTTCAGGAAGTAGTTAAGCTGACAAATGGTACACTGGCCTTCATAACAAGGGAACTTGAGCACAAGGCCAATGATGTCTTGCTACATTTAAATAGGCCTAGTGAGAGACCACACTTGGGAGTATTGGTTTCCTTGCCTTTTGTAATACAGTCGGCCCTCCTTATCCGCGGGGGACTTGTTCCGGGACCCCTCGCAGATAACAAAATACGTGGATGCTCAAGTCCCTTATATAAAATGGCATAGTATTTGCATATAACCTACGCACATCCTCCTGTATACTTTAAATCATCTCTAGATTACTTATACCTAAAACAATGTAAATGCTATGTAAATAGTTGTTATACTGTATTGTTTGGGGAATAATGACAAGAAAAAAAAAGTCTGTACATGTTCAGTACAGACGCAATCATTGTAGCTCTTTTGGGAACACTGGTGCTGCCTCGGAATCAGCCGATCCTGATTCTCCCATGATCTTTAAGTTCCTGAGGCTGTAACACTTTACGTAGCGAGCCAGCCATCCCTTACTAGCCTTTAACTCCTTCCTCTCGCTCACAACACAAGTAGCGAACGAACAAGACGTGAGGCGAACAATGCTCAATTTCCAGGTTTTCCCAATCTGTGGTTGGTTGAATCCACGCATGCAGAACTCACGGATAAGGAGGGACGACTGTATAGACTTACCATAGATAGAGTGCAATAAAAGTTGACTTGATTAATTTTTGGGATGGCAGAGTACCCTATGAGGAGAGATCATCAACTAGGTTTAGATTCACTGGAGTTAGAAAATAAGAAAACCTACAGCACAATACAGGCCCTTTGGCCCATAATGCTGTGTCGAACATGTACGTACTTTAGAAATTACCTAGGGTTACCCATAGCCCTCTATTTTTCTAAGCTCCACATACCTATCCAAGAGTCTCTTAAAATAACCTATCGTATCTGCCTCCACCACTGTCTCAGGCAGCCCATTCCATGCACTCACCACTCTTTGCGTTTTCTTTTTGTAATTTATTTTTTTTATTGAAGTTCATCATCAAACAAACATTTCCATGAGATGTATTTCAGACATTGTACATATATATCATATATATCACAAATCTTCACAAAGTATTTATCTGAGGTATATACTTATAGAAAAGAGTGGAAAGAAAAAAACAAGCAAAAGGAAAGAACTATGTACAAGTAGGGAGTGATCTTTTTTTTAACAACAGATTCATTGATTTGTGAGAATAAAATCAGGCCTATGAGGCATTATGTAGTTAAACCATTTTTCCCCAGTATGAATCAAATTGTTCCAGCTTATGATTAACAGATGCTGTTATCTTCTCCATTTTGTAAATGTCCATTGTAATTTCCATCCATGTATTTAAAGTTGGGCTCTCCTGTGATAACCATTTCCTAGAGTCTTTTTACCAGCCACCAACAGTATATTCATTAAATATTTATCTCTTTACAACCATTCTTGAGGTATATATCCAAAATATATGGTCTTACTCTCCAAGGGTATTTCACATTTAAAGATGTCTTGTAGGGCATTGTGTATCCCCCTCCAATAGTTTTTAATAACAGGGCAGTCCCAAAAAATATGATAATGATTTGCATTTTGATTTCCACAATTTCTCCAGCAAACAGGGAGGTTACTATCATAATGGGATTTCTGAGCGGGTGTAATAAAATATCTTATCAAGTTTTTCCATCCAAACTCCCTCCATTTCTGTGAACTGGTACACTTCCATTGATACCTCCATATTGTTATCCATTCTTCCTCAGATATAATTATCCCTCCTTCCTTCTGCCATTTTGTTTTAATGTATGAAGTCGAATGTTTTTTAAGATTTGACAACCCCTTATACATGCTTGAAATGATTCTACTACCATTATCTGAATTAAATGCTTTTCTAAAGAGTTCTATCAAGCATGTACTTGCCTTGGTTACATTTTTAAGCATCTTATTAACATATTGTCGCACCTGTAAATAACAATAAAAATCTTGTTTTTCTAATAAGTGTTTCTCTTTAAGCATTTCAAAACTGAACAGTGTTCCTTCTTTCAGTATGTTGCAAAGAACTGTTATTCCTTTAGCTGTCCAGTCCTTAAATCTAGCATCCAATTTATTTGGTGTAAAATCCGAGTCATATGCACATCATTTAAGAATTGCAATATCTTCCTTTAGATTATATTCTTTTATAGTAGTTTTCTATAGTTTAAGAGTCAATTTCACCCATGGATTATCAATGGTATTTATGTACCTTTGCAGGTTGTTATCAGCCAAAATTGCTTGTATGGGGATGGGAAGTACCCGCTCCTCAGTGTTTTTCCAGTGAGTGTCATATGATGGGTTGCACCAACATATCACAGTTCTCAACGGTGCTGCAAAATAATAATCTCTAAGAGAAGGTAGGCCCCATCCCCCCTTTTCCTTTGCTAATTGCAATGTTTTGAGACAAACTCTAGGCCTTTTACCCTGCTAAATATACCTTGATAGCATCTTGTTCCATTCATTGAATTGATTTTGATTAATCTCTATTGGTAGGGTCTGAAAGAGATATAACAGTCTGGGCAGTATATTCATTTTAATAGACTCAATCCTTGAACTGTGACTGAGAAAAGGAATCAGGTTCCATCTTGCCACATCTTCCTTAATTTTTTTATACATAAAGACTGATAATTACATTCTGATAATTCTGCCAAATCTTTTGGCATAATGATGCCCAAATATTTGAAAGACTCTGTGTGCCATGTCCAGGGGTATCAACTTTCAATTTCTCTTGGTTGTCTATAGTATTATGAAAGTAATTTGGTTTTATCTATGTTGATCTTGTATCCTGATAATTGACTATATTGTTCAAAGGATTGCATCAATTTAGGTAACCAAATCTGTGTAAAACTCTAAAGAAAATTCCAATTAACTGAATCAAATGCTTTTTTAGCATCCATGCTTATCACTATTGCTTCGATTTTATTTTTTTGTATATGATCCATAATGCGAAGTGTCCTTTGTATATTGTCTTGTGTCTGGCGTTGTCGTATAAAACCTGTCTGATCATTACGTATCAGTATGGGTAGAAACTCCTCTAATCGTTTGGCCATGATGGAGGTAAATAACCTATAATCTACATTAAGAACGGATATTGGTCTAAATGACCCGCATTCCATTTTATCTTTGCCTTCTTTTGGTATAGCTGAGATTATCGCTTCCTTCCAACTGGGTGGCATTTGTGCCTTTTTTAGAGCCCAGCTCAGTGTGGGGAGTAAAACAGGAAAAAAAAACATTTTAAAATTCTTTTGGGTCAATTTGGGTTATGCTTCCCCCTGGAACTTTGGAATATAGAGTTTTGTAAAACACTTCAAAGGTTCTTAAATTTCACTTAGCTTATTTTTTATCATTTTCGTTCTGTGAATTGTATTTTCTAACTTTTTTTTCAGTTTCCACACCAGTATTTTCATAGATTTCGATCCGCTTTCATAATGTCTCTGTTTTAGAAACATTAGGTTTTTCCTGATTTCTTGCATAGCCAATCTATTTATTTCATTCCTAATTCTTTTAATTTCCCCTAATGTATCCTGTGCCAAATTCGATTTGTGTTTTTTTTTTCTAGTTCCTTCAGCCTATTTTGTAATTCCTCTAATGTTTTATTCCTTATTTTTTTCTTATATGAAGATATCGCTATAATTTTCCCTCTTAAGACCACCTTCAGAGTGTCCCATAAAATGGGAAGTGAAACCTCTCCATTATCATTAAATTCTAAGTAGAGACCAATTTCTTTTTTAATTTGTTCCTTAAAGTACGGATCATTGAGTAGACTTGAATTTAGTTTCCAAAAGGTATTCTTTGGTTGTAGGTCAAAATCAACAGATAAATATATAGGTGCATGGTCACTTACACCTATTGTCCCAATTCCACTGGTGTTTATTTTGTCTTTGTCTTTTCCAAATGTTATGAAATAGTCTATTCTTGTATATACAGAATGTGGAGCAGAATAATGAGTGTAATCCCTTCTGTCAGGAAAAAGGTCTCTCCATTTATCAATTAAACCAACATCCTCAAAAAGTGTATTAACTTTCTTATGTAAAGATTTTGTTTCATAGGTTTTTCTATTAGAAGAGTCTAAGTTTGGTTGTAATTGTAAATTTAAGTCTCCCTCACATATCAGGAGACCTGTTTCCGTTACCATAATATCAGTAATTTTCTGAAAGAAACCAATATCACTTCCCGGGGGTGAGTATATATTCAATAGAGTAACTGAATTTTCGTCTATATTCTTCCTTACCAGAATATATCTGCCCTCTTTATCTCCCAGTTCAAATACTTTTTCAAAATTTAGCTTACTTGAGATAAGAATAGCAACTCCTCTCCTATGTCCTGATTTATATGAGGAGAAAAACAGATTAGTGAAGCCCATTCTCTTTAGTTTTTCATGCTCATTATCACTTAAATGAGTTTCCTGTAAATATACTAGATGGGCCTGTTCTTTTTTCATTTTGGATAAAATTCTCTTATGTTTGATTGGATTTAATAGCCCATTGACATTAAAAGAAATGAATTTTACCTTGTCCTTAACCATCTGTATTTAACTGTCAATGTATCATTGAAATTAGAATAAAACTTAATCGATCTACTCCCTGAACAAATAAGAACCAAGAAACGCAAATAATAACAAAAATGGCAACGAACGTGTGATTCCAAGGCTGAGGTCTCTAGTAGATGACCCTGCGTTGAGCTAGAGGAAATGTCTAGCTGTGGGGGATAACCCCTCTTATTTGTGAGGGCCCCCATTGCAGTATTCATAAAAGTTAGTGAACAAATCCATTACACAGAAAAGATTTCCCTGTGTACTCCTCCTACATACATACACACACACACTACATACATACACATATATACACATACACTATATATATATATTCTCATTTTGGTGGGGAAAAAGGAGTAAGTGGGCGAATAAAGAATAGCAACTAAGTAATATAAAATCCACATTATGATAAGTATTTCTCGGGATAGGTATATCACCGTCTACTTTTGCTTCCGTTTAGGTTCTCAATATTTTTAAAGTTAGCCAAACCTTATGGCTCTTCTGAAGGGGGTGAGGACTGTCTTTGGGAAACTTCCGGTCTCTTCCTGATATATTTCTCTCAGCCTCCTCCCGTCTCCTGCCTTATCGATTCTCACACTATTTTCCAAGTGGAGCGGGATAATTCCTCAGCCAGGTTTTCTCTCGTTTTGGTCACGCTGATCGGCAACCATCTTCATGTCTGTAGTCGCCTCTTCAGCTGTCTGGTACAACTGTGTTCCCTTGTCATAAAACACTCAAAGTTTAGCAGGGTACGGAGTTTGAAATCTAATTTTTTTTTGCTTTAGTACTCGCTTTACTTCACAGTATTCTTTGCGTTTCTGCAGGACTGTGGAGGGGGGGGGGTAAGCTTGGTCGAAATATATTAATTTATAGTCTAAAAACACTCTTCTTACCCCAGGCCCTTCGTAGAATCTGCCTTGGTGCTGTACTGAAGGAATTTAATTATTATTGAGCGTGGCTTACTTGGGTAGACTTCGGGACTAATATGCGGTGGGCTCTTTCGACTTCCAGCTCCATAGCCGTGGGAAGATCCAGCGCGTCCCGCAGTAACTTTCCGACAAACTCCGTCTTAGATGAGCCCTCCGCTCCTTCGGGAATATCGTAGATTCTGATATTTTTCCACCATGATCTTCCCTCCAGGTCAAGCAGTTTACCTTCTTGGTGATGTATTATTTTTATTGTCGTACTCGGTATCCGTTCCACATTTTGAACGTGATTTCCACCTTCTCAATTCGAGTCTCTGCCACCACTATTTTTTGTTTGACCCCGGCGAGCTCTGATTTAATATCACGAAGCTGCTGTTTTATTGCTTTCTGAAACTCCCTTATCTCTTTCAGAATTTCAATCATATTCGCCGCTTCGCCTGAATGAGGCCCAGCGTCTGCCTCACTAGCACGCAGTCGGGTAGGAGAGCCGCTTGCTGCACTCCTCTCAGCTGCAGACTCTGCTTTTTTTAAAATTTCCATTCCTTTTCCCCATTCTTGCCCCTCTTTTCAGTTCAAATATTTTTTGAAAAATACTATATGTGATGGGTTAACGGGGCTTAATATGTGTTTTTCCAGAGGAGCTAGTGACTTAAGCTGCCATTCTTGACGTTGATGTCAGCAGAAAACCCACCCTACGCGTTTTCAAAAAAAAAACTTACCCGGACATCTCCTCTGTACCTACTTACAAGCTCCTTAAAACTGCCTTCTCGTGTTAGCCATTTCAGCCCTGGGGAAAAAGCCTCTGACTATCCACATGATCAATGTCACTCATCATCTTATACACCTCTGTCAGTTCACCTCTCATCCTCTGTTGCTCAAGGAGAAAAGGCCGAGTTCACTCAACCTGTTCTCAAAAGGCAAGCTCTCCAATCCCACGCAACATCCTCATAAATCTCCTCTGCACTGTTTCTTGGTTTCTACATCCTTCCTGTAGTGAGGTGACCAGAACAGTGCATAGTATTCCAAGTGGGGTCTGACCAGGGTCCTATTTTGCTGTAACATTACCTTTCGGCTCTTGAACTCTAGAACTCAATCCCACCTATGCTGCCTTAATCTCAGAGTCAAACTGCGAAGTGGCTTTGAGAGTCTTATGGACTCATAGACACCAAGAGCCCTCTGATCCTGCACGCTGCCAGGAGTCTTATCATTAATACTATATTCTGTCATCACATTTGACCTACCAAAACCAACCACCTCACACTTATTTGGGTTGAACTCCCATCTGCCACCTATCAGCCCAGTTTTGCATCCTATTGATGTCCCACTGTAATCTCTGACAGCTCTTCACACTATCCACAACACCCCTGACCTTTGTGTCATCTGCAAATTTACTAACCTACCCCTCCACTTCGTCATCCAGGCCATCTATAAAAATCACGAAGAGTTGGGGGTCCCAGAATAGATTCCTAAGGCACAGCACCGGTGACCAAACTCCATGCAGAATATGCCCTGGCTACAGCCACTCTTTGCCTTCTGTAGGCAAGCCAGTTCTGGATCCACAAGGCAAAGTCCCCTTGGAAGTTTTCTGATGACTCTGCCATAGTTGGATGCATCAGCAAGGGAGATGAGGCTGAGTACAGGGCTACTGTGGGAAACTTTGTCACATGGTGTGAGCAGAATCATCTGCAGCTTAATGGGGAAAAGACTAAGGAGCTGGTGGTGGACCTGAGGAGGGCTAAGGCACTGGTGACCCCTGTTCCCATCCAAGGGGTCAGTGTGGACATAGGGGAGGATTACAAATACCTGGGGATGCAAATGGACAATAAACTGGACTGGTCAAAAAAACACTGAGGCTGTCTACAAGAAGGGTCAGAGCTGTCTCTATATCCTGAGGAGACTGAGGGTCTTTTACATCTGCTGGATGATGCTGAGGATGTTCTATGAGGCTGTGGTGGCCAGTGCTATCATGTTTGCTGTTGTGTGCTGGGGCAGCAGGCTGAGGGTAGCAGACACCAACAGAATCAACAAACTCATTTGTAAGGCCAGTGATGTTGTGGGGGTGGAACTGGACTCTGACGGCGGTGTCTGAAAAGAGGATGCTGTCCAAATTGCATGCCATCTTGGACAATGTCTCCCATCCGCTCCATAATGTACTGGTTAGGCACAGGAGTACATTCAGCCAGAGACTCATTCCACTGAGATGTAACACTGAGCGTCATAGGAAGTCATTCCTACCTGTGGCCATCAAACTTTACAACTCCTCCCTTGGAGTGCCAAACTCCTTGTGCCAATAGGCTGGTCTTGGACTTATTTCCACTTGGCATGATTAACTTATTATTATTTAATTATTTATGGTTTTATATTTCTTCACTATTCTTGGTTGGTGCGGCTGTAACAAAACCCAATTTCCCTCAGGATCAATAAAGTATGTCTGTCTGTCTGGGTCCCATGCCTCCTTACTTTCTCAATAACTCTTGCATGGGGTATCTTATCAAGTGCCTTGCTGAACTCGATATACACTACATCTACTGCTCTACCTTCATCAATGTGTTTAGTCACTTCCTCAAAAAATTCAATTCAATGACTATTCCTAATCATATTATGCCTCTCCAAATGTTCATAAATCCTGCCTTGCAGGATCTTCTTCATCAGCTTACCAACCACTGAAGTAAGACTCACTGGTCTATAATTTCCTGGGCTATCTCTGCTCCCTTTCTTGAATAAGGGAACAATATCTGCAACCCTCCAATCCTCTGGAACCTCTCTTGTCCCCATTGATGATGCATAGATCATTGCCAGAGGCTCAGTAATCTCCTGCCTTGTCTCCCACAGTAGCCTGGGGTGTATCTCGTCTGATCCCGGTGACTTATCCAATTTGATGCCTCCCAAAAGGTCTAGCAAATCCTCTTTCTTAATGTCTATATGCTCAAGCTTTTCAGTTCACTGTAAGTCATCCTACCAGTCTCCAAGGTCCTTTTCCATAGTGAATACTGAAGCAAAGTATACCTCCACTGCCTCCTCCGGTACTATAAACACTTTTCCACTGTCACGTTTGATTGGTCCTATTCTCTCACGTGTTATCCTCTTGCTCTTCACATATTTGTGGAATGCCTTGGGGTTTTCCTTAATCCCGTCTGCTAAGGCCTTCACATGGCCCCTTCTGGCTCTCCTAATTTAATTCTTAAGCTCCTTCCTGCTAGTCCTTATAATCTTCCAGATCTCTATCATTACCTAGTGTTTTGAACCTTTCATAAGCTCTTCTTTTCTTCTTGACTAGGTTTACAATAGCCTTTGGACACCACGGTTCCTGTACCCTATCACCCTATCCCTGTCTCATTGGAACATACCTATGCAGAACTTCATGCCAATATCCCCTGAACATTTGCCACATTTCTTCTGTATGTTTATCTAAGAACATCTGTTTCCAATTTATGCTTCCAAGTTCCTGCTGATAGGTTCATATTTCCCTTTTCTCCAATTAAGCATTTTCCTAACTTATCTTTCCTATCCCTCTCCAAAGCTCTGGTAAAGGAGTTAGAATTGTGATCACTATCTCGAAATTGCTCTCCCACTGAGAGATCTGACACCTGACCAGGTTCATTTCCCAATACCAGATCAAGTACAGCCTCTTCTTTTGTAGGCTTATCTACATATTGTGCCCTGAAACTTTATTGAACACAACTATCAAACTCCACCCCATCTAAACCCTTTGCTCTAGGGAGATGCCAATCAATATTTGGGAAATTAAAATCTCCCATTATGACAACAATGTTATATTACACCATCCAGAATCTGTCTCCATATCTGCTCCCCGATATCCCTTTTACTATTGGGTGGACTATAAAAAACACCCAGTAGAGTTATTGACCCCTTCCTGTTTCTGACTTCCACCCACAGAGATTCAGTAGACAATCCTTCCATGACTTCTTCCTTTTCTGCAGCTGTGACACTATCTCTGATCAGCAGTGCCACGACCCCACCTCTTTTGCCTCCCTCCCTGTCCTTTCTGAAACAGCTAAAGCCTGCCACTCTGAGTAGCCATTCCTGCCCCTGAGCCATCTAAGTCTCTGTAATGGCCACAACATCATAGCTCCAAGTACTGATCCACACTCTAAGGTCATCCGCTTTGTTCATACTATTCCTTACATTAAAATAGATACATCTCAAACCATCAGTCTGCATGCATCCCATCTCTATCATCTGCTTATCCTCCCTCTCACACTGCCTACAAGGTTTCTCTATTTGTGATCCAACCACCCCTTCCTCTGTCTCTTTAGTTCAGTCCCCACCCCCCAACAATTCTAGAGCTTAGAAGAATGAGAAGAGATTTAATTGAAATGTACAAAATTCTGACAAGACATGGGAGGCATATTCTACTGGCTGGCTTTCTAGATTGAGGAGTCAAGGCAAGAGTCTTCAGATAGAGATACAGAGGAGAATCTGAGTTCTGTAGGGCAGCAAACCTATGGAATTTGCCACCAAAGTGTTTTAAAAGCAGGGTTGCAGAATTTATTAAAGAAGGAAATAGGTATTTAGAGGTACAGCACAGTAATAGGCCCCCCAGTCCAACGAGCTCATGCTACCCAATTACACCCATGTGACTAATTAACCTAATGACCTGTAAGTCTTTGGAATATGGGAAGAAACTAGAGTACTTGGAAGAAACCCATGAGGTCATGGATAGAACGTACGAACTCCTAACAGACAGCAGTGGAACTGAACCTGGATTGCTGGCTCTGTAATAGTGTTATGCTAACTGCTACCCTACTGTGCCCATCAATAGAGGGAGGCATAGAAAAAATACTGAGATAGAAGATCAGCCATAATCGTATTGAGCAGAGCATGCTTGAAGGGTAGATTGTAGTTTCTATTTGAACAGAAATGGCTGCAAGCTTTGGTAATGACAAAGACAATTAGACCAAGTCGTATTCTGATTTTTAGTGCACTTCAGAACTTGCCTGTCTCCAGTCCTGCTCCAGTGTAGTTACAACACTGACATCCACTCAGCACTACGGGATTTGCTAGCAGTGTTCCTGTGCTCAAAGGGGAGAACAATCAAACTGTTGATGACCATGCTATCATGTGATATTTACTCACAATGACTAATTTTACTGAAGTTTGATGTGGGTTTTGTTAGAGACCACTTGGCTTTAAATTTCATTACATCCCTGGTCCAAATGGGTGCAAGAGCCAAAATGTTAAATTCTAGGATGAAGTGAGTGATGACCCCAGCATCTAACCAAGTGTATTACTAAGTAGTACTGGTGATACAGGCTGTTGGGAGATGGGAGAATACTTCATTGTGTTAAGTAATTTGCACAAAAATGGTTCTGTTTGTTGGTCGGTCATCCCAACCTTGGATGTAACTTTAGGAGTTCCTTGGAGCAGTGCATCTTCAACTGTCTGCATCTGCTTCATCATTGGCTTTACATCCATCACTGGGTCAGATTTAGGAACTGTGGCCAATAATTATACAATTTTCAGATCCATTTGCATGTCCTCAGAAAATTGTCCTTTATGTGCAATAATAAGACCAGCTATCAATAAATAAAAGTAACACTTGTGCCAATGAAAGTGTTTTGAAATATGAGGTGAGAATAGAGGTGGATTTTGAAGAAGAGGTCCATCAGCTGCTTCATCTCAGTATATAAGGGAAGATCCAGATCCTGGTTTCTCTTTTTTTTGTAACATACCACTACCATGATTGTGTGGGACAACCAGACTTGAGAACACCTGCTTCCCCACTGCTGTCAGACTTCGTAGCTAATCACCTCTTCTCCACGCTCTCCCCTTTTCCTGGTGATGATGATGTGCTCTCAGTCTCTTAATTTTGCCTCTCGCAGTCATTCCATTATTGTCAAGTTACCATCCCTTTATGCTTTCCTTCAGGTTGCACTACAGTCTTCAAACCATTCTGTTGTTTAGTGCTCATTGCTGTATTTAGAACAATACAGCACAGAAACAAGTGCTTTGGCCCAGGATGTTTGTGATTTATTGATAATTTATTGTTATATTTATTACTCTGTAAGCTTCATGTGAGTAAGGAATTTCATTGTATCCTGGTGTATGTGACAATAAACTATGATCTAGATCTGGGTGAATTGTGGAAAGTATAACCAGGCAGAGACCAAGGGCAAAGCTGTTACTGGCAGACTAGATATCCATCAAAGCCTGGTTCACTAATGAAAGAACATGGTGAGTGGAACAACTGAGTGATCCAAAGGAGCAGCAATGTGCAATTGACCAGGTTCAGGAGACTGGCTGGATTAGTCAAGGGATAAACACGCCGCAGCTAATGTTTGTTATCTGAAAATGAACTTTTTCATTTTGAAATCATCTGTAAACTGGTTATCAGCTTAATTTAATATTTGAGACACAAAACCAATGCCAGATTCAGAAAATAAAACTGATGAACTGCACAAAGTATAGGTAAAATATCCTGAACACAAGAAGTATGAAAGAGAAGCAATAGTGCCCTAAAAAGGAGAAAATTATTGTAGTGTAAAGGATATGGGGTTTCTGTTGACATTTTTTTAATGGACATCTTTTTCTCTTTCAGTCTTAACATACTTAAAACATTTGGCCCAAGTTCACAAACTGGAAGCAATTATTAATGGTGTCAAAAGTGAATTAGATTGGCAGTTGAAAGAACAGTTTGAAGAGCCATGGAGAAAACGGAGGAATTAATCTGTCAGTCCTTCTGTGCTTCAACAGTTTTATGAATTCTGACTTCTGAAAGTCTTTCTGCCATATATAATGTATAATGTAAGTACGACTATACACTTGGTTCTTATTTGGATGAAAGAAACTTGATGAGCTTGGCACCATCCAGGATAATGCAGCCTGTGAAATTGAACCTTTTATTGTTCAAGTAAGTTACCCCCAATTTGCACATCATTGCGAGCAGTCTACAACCCAATGGCATGTGTCAAATCCTCTAATTTCAGGTAATCTGTTCTCCATCTGTGACTTTCTCTCTCTTGATCAGTCCAGGTCCTTTCACACACAACCTTCCAAATCTCTAGCCCCTAGCTCCCTCTCTCCTGGTTTCTTTCCTCTCTGTCACCTATTCCATTAGTCAAGGAACTCCCTTGTCTGTTTCCACTCTTCTTCTCATCAGATTCTGTCAACTACAGTATTTACTTGTTTCTGCCTACCATTTCCCAGCCTTTGTCACTATCTCAATTCTTATCTTTCCACTTGACCCATCTGACAATCAACCTCTCCTCTCTGCCCTGGATTCATCTATTTTTTAGCTTTGCCTCGCTTCCCTTTGCCTCTTTGTTCTAGCTATTGTCCTACCACTTCAACCCAGATGAAGAACCTCGACCTGAAGTATCTGTTTCACTCCACAGATGCTGCCTGACTCTGAGTTTCTCTAGCTTTTCCTTTTTTGCTCCATTCCAGCACCTGCATTCTCCTGCGATTACACATCAGTCTGACTTGAAATTTTATTTGCATTTTCTTATCAACATCGAGTCCAAATACTGCTCAGTAGCTCTATGGCTGTAGTGGCTCAGAAGTACTATACCTTAAGCAGTTTGAAGTGGTTGACAAGTTCTGGTGTTGACTATATATTCCTTCAATAAGTCGGTAAATAGATAAAACAATAACTCTAGGTGACTCATCCTAATATCTCCACGTGAGGAAATGCCTTGGAACTCTCGTTAAAGACTCTGCTTTAATAGAAATTGTCTTTCCTGATTTGGGATCGTTGTTGTCCACTGTATCTGCTTGCATACTGCTGTCTTGACATTAACATTTGCATTACATTTTCTCTGAAGTGGGAGGAAAAGAGGAAATTACAAACTATCAAATGTAGTCATAACAATAATTATAATATGACACTTGACAATTTGAATGGAACTACTTATAAAGATTGTGATTTGCTAATGTTGTTCTAAACTGTGCGCTTATCATTACCAGTGGAGGCCAACAGTTCACCCTGGTTTTGCATGGCTGCTTTTTTATCTTTCTGCAATTGATATATCTTTTAAGAAAGATCAAGGGCTTCCACCTATGTAATTAGTACACTGACGTAGTCAGCTTATGTGTTGTATTATTTAGTATTTAAAGCATAATTTAAAACAACATTCCTAGTTTTAAACAATTATGTTGGCAATCTTTTCTGGTAGTGTGCAGTGTTTCTATTTGCTTTTTTTCCAACTCTGCCACCCCACCTACTACCTTGCAGTGAGAAACTGTGGGTTCCTTGCTTTTTCGCTTTGAGAGGTTTTATTGTGTGGGAAGTGGTGTGTTAAGGCAAGGCTTCTGATGTCAAAAGAAATTGTACTTGATCGTCAAGATGAGCAGATAGAGATAACAAATAATTAACTAAAGACGGAGAAAATTGTCCTCAGTCAATTTAGTGAATTCAACAGAGATCTAATAAGAGTTTCTTTTTTTTTCTAACCTGCTCAACAATCTGCCCATTAAATTAAGTAACGTCTGGATTGGGAAAGTAAAAGTGCAAAGAGAGGGAAAGCAAGCAGTAGCACTATGGAGATAACTTTGTATTATCTGATGTTGTTTTGTGGATAATAATCTCAGTTCAGTTGGTCAAGTTTTGCTGCTTGTAATATTTTTACTGCCTCCATCCTCATGCCACCCATCATTTGCCTTCCTGGACCAACATCTATGGATGCCTGAAACCTGAAATAAAAAATGTTGGATTAAGCAGGATCTATGGACAGAACAATAGAGTAATTATTTCAGATTTTATTTCCTTGGCAGACATGTTCAGCATTTTCTGATTATTGCCTTTTGAAAAGTGCTGTTGGAGATGAAGGATTCGGCATGGTAGAGACTGGAGTGGCTTGAATTGCCCTTAGAATCTGGTTTATTATCACCAAGCTGTATGACATGATATCTGTTGTTTTGCTGCTGCAGTACAGTGCAAAAACAAAAATCACTATAAATTATACAAAAAATGAAGTGTGAAACAAATGGTGTTCATGGACAGTTCAGAAATCTGATGGCAGAGTGGGAAAGCTGTTCCTAAATCCATCTTGGAAACTCCTTAGGAGAGCAGAGGTTTTGAGGGGATCTGATAAAAGTATTTATGATCATGAATGGTGAAAAGCGAAGTTGTTCTTATTGGTAGATCAATCAAGAACTAGGGTACAGAGTATATCTATTGGCAAAACAGCCAAAGTGACGCAGGCAAAAAATCGTTTCACTACATACATCTAGTGCCTAGATCTGAATGCAGTGGAGGAAGACTCAACATGTAAAAGAGCTGGATAAGAAACTGAAAGGAAAGTCTTTTCAGGACTTTGGGGAGTGGGTGGGGGGAAAGAGACTGGCGTAGAGCCAGTCTGAACTTGATGGCCTCCTTCCAAGCTGTAATTCAGGACCTCTGTGGCTTCCAGTTACTCAGTGTTTATCTAGTACTTTTTTAAATCCTTTGGGTTTAAAGTGGATGACTTCATTTTCTTCTTTTGAAAGTAATTTGCCACAGCTTTATTTGTTTATTCTCTTTGCTATTTAATTTATTCATCAGCATTGTTCATCATGTCATCTATTTTTCAGTTATTGCTAAATTTAGATATCTGGTTTTCTACTCAATATTTTTCAGTCATAAGGTGTGAGGCTCCATTAGTAATATGTCAGTTTGACAACCTGCCCTTCATTCCTGTCTCCTGTCATTTAGCCATTTCCCGGGCCAGTATTATTTAACCTATCAATTTCTAAGGAGAAATCTATGCAAGCTCCATCCAAGGATATTTCTTTGTATACTAACTGTCTCCAAAAGAATATGGTCAGGTTTGTCGGGCATAACTTGCTCCTTACAAATCATGTGACCTCACTGTCCAGCTCAAAGAAATTCAAGACATTCAGTAATCTGTATTCTGGAATCTGGAACAATTTAGCCATTAAACAAATTTCCATCTCTCATGCTTTCTTCATCCATGCTCAGCATCTGCATTCTCATGTACTGTGGGGTTGCTTTGAACTTGCAATGGCCACGGTCCATGGACTTATTGGAATAAATTGAAGCTAAGTTTAATTTGTGTTAGTATCTTAAAGCCAGAAAAAAAATAGGCAATTTATTTTTCGCATGGAGGGATTGGATTTAAATCCAGATTCTGAGAGCAAAGCAACTAATACATATCACTACCTACTGCTTCTCTTGCCTCCTTTGTCAGTTCATAGAAATCATGGCAGACCCATGGAGTTTGTGTCTGCACTGCAAAATTAAAATTTTGGCACATGCTCACAAACTGGGGAAATACAAAATTTGTTTGAAAGCTTGATGCTAATGTTAGTCATAAATATTAGAAATAGATTTTCTTGCATCTGTATCATCCCTTGCCTCTCTGCAGGCAAATATTCAATAAAAGCAAGCTGGTAAATTATGCATTTTGCACCATTCCCTTCATAGTTTATCAAATTTATTCAGACAGTTAATAAACTGTGTAGATTAGGGAAGCCCTTGGTTAATCATACAACATGGAAACATGCCCTTTGGTCCATTGAAACAATGCTGAGTATCAACTGTTTTTTTACACTAAGCCTATTTTGTTCCCCCAACATTCTCATCAACTCTTCCCCCCCCCCCCCCCCCCCAGATTCTACCCCTCACCTACACACTTGGGGTAGTTTACAGGAGCCAATTAATCTATCAAGTACTTGGGTTATAGGAAAAAAATGAAGCACCTGAAAGAAACCCACAAATAATAGGGAGAAAATGCATCTGTACAAATAGCACCGAAGGTCAGGCAGTAGCTATACCACTGTGCTTATTCCAAATTTGTGCTGGCTTGTTTGATATAAGGACATTCACGGTTATACTACTTAGTTGACGTCGGTATATGAATTGGCTTCAGAATTAGTTTGGGAAATAGTTGGAACACATGATTAACCTGATCAAGGTATACAAGATCATGAGGGGCATAGAATGAAAGCACTAGTCTTTTTCCCAGGGAGAGCATGCTAAAAACAAGAGAGAATAGGTTTAAAATCAGATAGGAAAGATTTAAAAAGGAAGCTTCTTCATACTGAGGGGGTTGGGGGGGTATGTATTTGGAATGAGTGGCCAAACATGGTGGTTGAGACAGGTGTAAGAGCTGCATTTGAAATTTGTCTAGGTAAGTACATGGATAGGAGAGGTTCAAAGGGCTATGGGCCAGATGTGGGCAGATGTGACTAGCTCACTGGGCAATGTAGTTGGCATGGACCATTTGGGCTGAAGGGCCTGTTTTCATAGTGAATGGCTATAAATCAAAAAATTCTGTAGGTGCTGGAAAGCTGAAATAAAAACAGAAAACTGTGGAAGAACTTGGAAGGTCAAAGAGAAACAGTTAACATTTCTGTTCTACTGAAGGGTCTTCAACTTGGAATGTTAACTCTTTCTCTTTCCATGGATGTTCCCCTACTTGCTGAGTATTTCCAGAATTTTCTGTTTTGACTTGTGGGAAATAATTGGATTGTGTTTTGCTCTGTGGCACAGTCTACTAAAAACATTTTCTGAGGGTTGAAGATGTGTACATTTGAGCTTGACTAGTAGTTATCAAATCTCCATAATAAAGTTGATACTGTAATTTTCCTTGGTATCTGAGTAATGATAATTTCAGTAAGGTACTAGAGGGTATCTGATGAATAAAGGAAATAATGGGATAAATGGCTTAAGATCTTTTAAAATTAGATCTTGTGCCTAGTTAAAAGAATATACTAATGGTCTTTGGACAAGAATGGCATACAAGGCAAAAAATGAAAATAAATAGTGCTGTTGATCATCAGAATTAAGTGCACTTCTTCCAGTGCTGTATTCTCGCAAGGTACTGAAGAAATGGGTCCTGGGGTACATTGCCAATAATTGATTTGATGCTGACGTCAATCCTACATTGTAGTTATAACCTGGGCTTTCTGACTGGATTGCTGCTTTCGACATTTTGCTGTGTTAATCTTTGAAACCTGCCAAAATTTCTGTATTGCATTTTCTAAGTGTTTGCTGATCCTTTCTTTTTTTTTGAAAGTCTCACTAATGAAGTATAGATTCTCTGAATGCGTGGGTGTCCTTTCAGTCAGAATTGCCTGCTCTATCCATAGCATGCACTTAATAGCTCAGAGGATGTGCCCACGGCTTTGGTTTTCCTTGTTCTGCAGTAGTGTTATCACTATCTTTTATTTATGTTTTTAATAGCAGGGATAGCCCGAGATTCTAATTTGAACAACTTCTTTTTGCTATCAATTGCAGCATATCATCTGTTTAACATATCTCTCGAGCTTATCTGTTGTCATTTTAACATTTAAAATTATCCCCAAAGACTTGCTTGGAAAGTGTGTTTTATTATTTTACTCTGATAAGTTCCATTGTGGTAGTAAATATCATTCATGCAAAATTGTTGAGTTCTCATTCACGTTGTTTTAAGAATGTTGCTGAGGTGAACAATTAGCCATGGTTTTATTAAATGGCAGAACAGATACAAGAGGCTGAATAGTCTTCTGCTTCTGTTGTTTGTACTCGGGTTCTTTCCATGGTTATATACTTCGCAAACCAATTTTTTTTGGTAGAGAAGTTTTATATTTCCTAATTATTTTTTAAACGTGAGACATTGTATGGAATACATTTGCCTCGTGAACAATTTGTTAGATTGACCATTATGTATTTTCTGGAGCAAAAGCAACCAGGATTGAAACGAAACACAGAAATAAACTTTAAATATATTTTTGTATGAAATCCTAGCTGTGCTGTGCAGTTTGTGTGGCATTAGGTGTGAGATGTCACTGCTGCTGGGAAGGAATTGATTCAACATGGACCGAGTTGCTCATAGTGTGAATCCCTATTACAGGAAAATGCACATATATTTCTAAATATTCAATCCTGAATCTCACATTACAGAAATCTCAGTATGTAGATAACTCTGATGGATCCAACAAGGAGCACAAAGTTGCCTTTCACTTTTAGGGTTACGAAGTTCCATGCATTCACGCTTATTCTATTATAGATTCCAAATTCAGTGGACTCCAGTTGATTGGGCCATTGGAACAGCTGTTGAAGAACAAAAACTAATTGGAAAAAATGGTCAGGATTCTCTTCGTTTGTTTTGAATATTATGCCTAAGACCATTGCCAAACAGTGTCGCCTTCTGTGGCCGGCGGACACTGTACCTTGCTTAGAGAGAACAGTTTTTAAATAGTTGTGCGTGCATGTGTTCAAAAAACAATGATTGTTGTCACTGATAGCTGGTGAGAAATAAGCAGTAAGGCGATTCAGAACTGTTTTGCTTGCTGGGGTTTCAGGCATTCAGGCTTGCAGATGTCAGATGTGGCTGAAAATGTAACTATTTTACTACTTCAAGTTAAGAACTAAGAAGAATCTGAAGGTATCAACAATCATCTTGAAAGTAACAATGAAAATGAATAATTAGAAGATGCAACCATCGATAGCATTGTATGAAGGCAGTCCATTATCTGTGCTGATTTTCTTCATTTATAGTCTATCAAAGAACATGGCAGCATACACTGAATTCCTCCGTCAATAACTATTAGGAACTAATACACAGTTTTATACTACTATAGTCCAATTGATAGTGTCTGATTTATTCTGTATTTCATTTAAATACATAATTTGTTATTTAGTTAATAGTTCAATAGTTCCATTTAAGATCAAATGTATGCAATATACATCCTGAAATTCTTGTTCTTCACAGATATCCACAAAAACAGAAGGGTTCCTCCAAGAATGAGTGACAGTAAAAATGTTAGAACCCCAAAGCAGCAAAGCAATGACCTTCCCCCAATTCCACAAAAAGGCATCAGCACCCTCCACACTCCAAGCAAGCAAAAGCAAAGCCCCCTAGAAAGACTACAATCAGCAGTATGACAAAAGCTAAATGTTCACTCAACAATTCGATGTACCACGGGCTCCCCCCACCCCCACCAATAGGTGGGAGAGAGGGAATTTGCTGAGTACAGAGCCTCCAACAGCTGATCCAATCTTCCGTATTCTCCTGCAACACTTCAGTTGGCAGCACTGGCATTGAATCAGCTCATCCATAGGGCTGCAAAGCCTCAGTACCCTGAAGGTACACTTGCCTTCTAGGTCACATCCTTGGGATTTTGAAAAGCGACCAGTCGTTAGCCCCCAGGAGCAGGTCCTGCTGCCACAAAGGAACTGAAGTCTGAGTATAACTCCAGGTCAGCAACACACACAGAAATGCTGGTGAAACACACAGACGTTTCGGCCCAAAACGTCGACAGTGCCTCTCCTTATAGATGCTGCCCGGCCTGCTGTGTTCCACCAGCATTTTGTGTGTGTCATGCCATTATTGTGTCCATTTCCATTCATGGACGGATTTGACAGTGATTTGCGAACAAACCCTCATCTAGTTTTCTGTAGTAGTAGATATTCTGCGGATGCTGGTACTCGAGCAACACACAGCAGGTCAGGCAGCATCTATAGAGAGGAATACACAGTCGGTGTTATGGGCCAAGACTCTTCACCAGGATTGGAAAGGAAGGGGAAGAATGCCAGAATAAGAAGGTAAGGGAAAAGAGTACAAGCTGGCAGGTGATAGGTGAAACCAGATGAGGGGAAAGGTGGTTGGGCCCCCATCCCCTCCATCCACCCACCTATCAGCTGCCCACTTATACTCCTTCCTCACCTCCTTATTCTGGTGTCTCTGTCTTTCTTTCCAATCATGGTGAAGAGTCTTGTCTTGAACCATCGACTTTTTATTTCTTCCCATAGATGCTGTGTGACCTGCTGAGTTCCTTAAGTATTTCATTTGTGTTCTTTCAGATTTTCTTTTTTTTGGTCTAAATTTAAAATTGAATCCTCAGCTGTGTTTTTGTGCCTTCCATGCAAATCACTCATCTTTCCATTCTCTGAGGTTCGATTCCTCAAGTCTCTGCCCATGTTTTCACTTGCCTTCTTTATAGCAAGTACTGTACTCACTTACTTTGTTTTGCATTGTGCTGAATTCAGACTCTTTCATTGGGTTGACCCATTCAACCACACGATATAAGACCATAAGACAAAGGAGCAGCAGTTGGCCATTCAGCCCATCGAGTCTGCTCCGCCATTTTATCGTGAGCTGATTCATTCTCCCATTTAGTCCCACTCTCCGCCTTCTCACCATAACCTTTGATGCCCTGACTATGCAGATACCTATCAACCTCTGCCTTAAATGCACCCAATGACTTGGCCTCCACTGCCACCCGTGTCAACAGATTCCACAGATTCATCACCCTCTGGCTAAAAAAGTTTCTTTGCATCTCTGTTCTGAATGGGCGCCCTTTAATCCTTAAGTCATGCCCTCTCGTACTAGACTCCCCCACCATGGGAAACAACTTTGCCACATCCATTCTGTCCATGCCTTTCAACATTCGAAATGTTTCTGTGAAGTTCCCCCTCATTCTTCTAAACTCCAAAGAGTACAATCCAAGAGCAGTCAAACGTTCCTCATATGTTAACCCTCTCATTCCCAGAATCATTCAAGTGAATCTTCTCTGAACCCTCTCCAATGTCAGCACAACCTTTCTTAAGTAAGGAGCCCAAAATGGCACACAGTACTCCAAGTGAGGTCTTAACAATGTCTTATAGAGCCTCAACATCACATCCCTGCTCCAATACTCTATTCCTCTAGAAATGCATGCCAACATTGCATTCACCTTCTTCACCACCAGCTCAACCTGGAGGTTAACCTTAAGGGTATCCTGCACAAGGACTTCCAAGTCCAGTTGCATCTCAGAACTTTGAATTTTCTCCCCATTTATATAATAGTCTGCCCGTTTATTTCTTCTACCGAAGTGCATGACTAAACACTTTCCAACATTGTATTTCATTTGCCACTTCTTTGCCCATTCTCCCGATCTATCCAAGTCTCTCTGCAGACTCTCTGTTTCCTCAGCACTACCGGCCCCTCTACCTATCTTTGTATCTTCATCACCTCCATTCCACCAAATACCTGAGAATCCTCTGATTTCCATCTCCTTTCTTTTGTGCATTCCACATTTCTCTCCACCAATGCCCTAGGATTCTCTACCTAAGTTCTTCAGCTAACGATCACTAGTTTAAACCTCCTTAAAGCTGACACACTTACATATTGTTGCTTTGCCACCAAACTACATGACTGAAATCTGCCAACACTGCTTTGGAAATGTAGCTTGATGTTCTTTAATCTTTCTTCTTGTATATTAGACTAGGTGTATTTTCCAATAAGTGTTGTTGTTCTTTCTCACATGCTCTCTGAACTTTGTTAAATAGTTGCACCTATGCTTAATGGAAAAAGGGGTGGAATATTTGTACAGAAATATAGCTGTTTGGATTACATAATATCCTTCTTATTTTCCCATCAAAGAATGTGTAGATTTGTTCCAATGACCATGGACTCCATATGTGGCTTGAACAATTTATTATTAGCCCTTAACATAACCTTAACATACGTCTAGCCTGCTTTTCTTTTTCATTTGCATTTTTTGCCATAAGGCTTTTTCTGCCTAATTGAATATCAAAGCTGCAAATCTCTTTGGATTTATTTCTGCATTCTCTCACTCCTCTTGGTTCCAATATAGTCAGCGGATTTAATGAGCGTCTGTGCTATTTACACTATTTGTATAACTTAATGGTTCATGCCTTGATTCATGATGGACACAATCTATCTTCTGCCACCTTGCTGTCATACCTGTGAAATATTTCATTTCTTGTGCTTTTGGAAATTTATTTTCTTATTAGTTAGAACATAATCTCTCAAAGCTGTGCTGCTGTTAATTAAGATCTTCAGCCTCAACTCGTTTGCTGGCCTTATTTCCTCTGTAGTCCAAAAACTTATTTAACTCAGTAATGAATATGCCCACTGGCTTAGGATTCCTAGGACTCTGCAGCAGAAATTTTCAAAGGTTTACAGCCTTCCTAGGTTTCAGTCTTAAAGTGAAAATTCTAAGCTTCCTAGACTGTTGCAATGAGTTTGTCCCTTGTTTTTTGAAACTCCAGAGAGCATAGGCCTTTTTAAAGACAGACTTGTCATCTCACACACACAGTGAAGTAAATCTCTGCTGCACTGCCTTCAAGGCAAACTTAACCTTACTTAAATTAGGGGACCAAAGTTATACACGGATCTATGGGTATATTTCACCAGCACCTTGTGTAGTTAGTGCATGTACTGTTCCATTTGCTTCAATTATTATTTACTGTACCTCCATACTAATGTTGTTTTGTATAAGGCATCTAGAATTCAATTAGCAGCAAGATTTAATAACTTCGAGGCACCTAAATAGTAGTATTTATCTAATCTACTGAAATGGATTTGTCATACTTTATTTCTTTATCTGACATCGAGGGGATCTTTTGTCAATTCACATAATCTGTCGGCATTCCCTTTTGCAGATTCTTTGTTATCCCAAGATCTGGGTCCTAAAGTTCTGGGGATGCAAAAATCATAGAACTTTTATACAACAAAAGGGATCATTTGACTCATTTAGTCTTTGCTCTTATTAGATCAACCCAGTCATAATCCATTTTCCTGCTTTTTCCTTGTACCCCTGTAAAATATTTTTCTTCTCTGTAAATGATAAGATAATGCAAGGCCGAAATAGGTTCTTTAGGCCCACTGTGTCAACGTTGACTGTGATGCCTAGCTACACTAATACTACTTGCAACATTAGGTGCATATTGCTCAACACCTTTCCTATTCAAATACTTAAAGAAATTATAACATTTAAATTGCATCTACAACATCTTCTGGCAGTTCATTCCAGATAAACACCACCCTCTGTATAGGGTCGACACATATCCCTCAGATCTCTATAACATATCTCCCCTCATATCAAACCTGTGCTCGCTAGATCTAATCTCCCTACACTGGGTTTAAAAAACCTCTATCTGATAACTTTCTAAACATTTTAAGGTCATCCCTCAAGCTCCTACATTCCAGTGAAAATAAACCCAGTTTATCCAGTCTCTCTTTATAACTATTGCCTCCCTCCACACAGCTCCCCATTCCAGACAGTCTCTGCACTTCTCAAATCTGTGTCTCTTAACCTCTTCACTAATAGCAAGAACACTTAACAGGTTAGGTAGCATCTGTGAAGGGAGAGATGACATTAACATCTTGGATTGTCAGAATCATTTTTATCTGACTAAGCACCTTTCACCTGTAAAGTTAATGCTGCTATCTTTCCATACATGCCATAAAACCTGCAGAATGGAACTTATTCAGTTTTTATTTCTGAGTTCTCGTATCTGCATTTTTTCTGTTTGATTAATAGGAATGGGTTCAGTATATTTGAGAGTAGTATGAAATCACTGAATAGTTACAATACAGAATAAGGCCTTTTAAGCCCATTGTGTCTGTACTGGTACTCACCCAGAGCAAATCACAAGTTCTAGTTCCCCAGTCTCTGTGGCCTTGCAGGTTTTTTTTTCTTGGCACATGTTTATTCAACTCCCTCTTGAAGGCTGCAAGAGGGACTACAATTAATTCTAGGAACCAACCACATGTTTTTTTGCTTTTAATTTAAAATATTTTTCTTTACTTCCTACTATTATTAATGTTATTAATAAGAACAAAGGAGCAGGAGTAGGCCATCTGGCTTGTCCTTGTTGATCTAGATGTGGACTCAGCTCCATCATCCTCTCTTTTTCTATAACCCTTAATTACCCTACTATGCAAAACTCTATTTAACTTTGTTTTATGTTTATTTATTTAAAACAAAATTGGGGCTGCAGTAGACAGTGAAGAGCACATCAGAACTTGCAGAGGGACCTGGACCAACTGGGAAAATGTGCAGATGGACTTTAATGCAGACAAGTGTGAGGTGTTCCATTTTGTGAGGACAAACCAGTGTAGGTCTTGCATGGTGAATGGTAGGACAATGAAGAGTGCAGTAGAACAAAGGGATCTAGGAATTCAGACCCATAATTCATTGAAAGTGGTGGCACAGGTAGATAGGAGTGAGTGTGGAACGAGCTACCAGTGCAAGTGGTGCATGCAAGTTTAATTTTTACACTTAAGAGAAGTTTGGATAAGCACATGGATGTTTGGGGTAATGAGGGCTATGTTCTTAAGTACAGGTCAATGGGAATAGGCAGCTTAAATGGCTTGGCACAGACTAAATGGGCTGAAGGGCCTGTTTCTGTGCTGTACTCTTCTATGACTCTATGACTCTAAAGCAATAAATATCAAGAACATGAGCTGAAGAGTCCTTGAAAGTTAGTCCAGCTCAGTGGCGAGTGAAGTTGTCCCTTCTTGTTCAAGAGCCTGATGATTGAGAAGTAAAAGCTACTCCTGTACCTGTTGGTGTGGTCTTTGAGGCGCCTGTACCTTTTTCCTGATGGTAGCAGCGAGAAGAGGGCATGGCCTGGATGGTGGGATCTTTGATGATGGATGTTGGTTCCCTGCAACAGTATTCCTTGTAGATGTGCTCAGTGGTGGGAAGGGCTTTACCCATGATGGACTAGGCCAAGGGTCGGCAACGTTTACCACTGAAAGAGCCAATATGGACCCATTTCCCACTGAAAAGAAAACACTGGGAGCCACAAAACCCGTTTGACATTTAAAATGAAATAACACTGCAATCAACGTTTTTTTTTGCCTTTATGCTATGTATAAACAAACTATAATGTGTTGCATTTATGAAATTGATGAACTCCTACAGAGAAAACAAAATTACATTTCTGCATGCAACAAAAACATTTTGAACTCCGAAAAAAAGACGTTGGGTTGAAGGTTACTCCATAGGTAGCCTACCTTGGATCGAAGAATTAAAAGAAAGCGCGCACTGGTGGGTGTCAGGCATTGGCAGTGGTGATGTGTATTTATAGCGATAAAAAAACACGTTGTAGCGGTGTAGCGCTACACTCAGCGCTAAAATAAAGACACTGCAGTCAAAGCTATCTTTATTCAAACTAAACAGCCTTGCTTTAAAGCCTCCCTCAACCCGTCACAGTGGGCGCGGATGCTCCAAAAGACATGTACTCACAAACTCCCGTAGGCTATCTCCCTTAGCCGGAACGGTGGCTAATTGTGAGCCGGTTCGGATGTGCCAGGAAATGGGGTCTCCACAACGTTTTTAGATTGTACAAGATCACCATAATCTTCAAATTTCGAATTACATTTCAAAAACTAACAAACCACGGGGAGCCGCAGCACAGAGATCAAAGAGCCGCATGCGGCTCCGGAGCCGCGGGTTGCCGACCCTTGGACTAGGCTATATCCACTACTTTTTGTAGGATTTTCCTGGTATTTCCATACCAGGCCGTGATGCAACCAGTCAATATATTAGAGGTTGGCAAAGTTTTAGGTGACATGCAAAATCTTTGCAAACCTCTTGAAGTGCTGCTATGCTTTCTTGTAATGGCACTTGCTTGCTGGACCTAGGACAGATCCTCTGAAATGATAACATCGAGGAATTTAAAGTTGCTGATCCTCTTCACCTCTGAGTCTCCAATGAGGACTGGCTCAGGGACCTCTGGTTTCCTCCTCCTGAAGTCAATAATCAGCTCTTTTTTGTTGTTGGCATTGAAAATCTTGCTAGTGAAGCCACAACAACCACCTCTTACTCAATCTCCCTCCCATATGCTGATTCGTCACCACCCACGATTTGGCCAATGACAGGGAGTTGTTGGAAAACTTTAATATGGTGTTGCAGCTGTGTTTAACCTCACAGTCTTAAGTATAAAGCAAGTAGAGCAGGGGGCTAATCACACGGCCTTGTGGTGCACCTGTGCTGATGGAGGTTGTGGAGATGTGTTTACCAAACTGAACTAACTGGGGTCTCGAATTAAGGATTTAATTGTACAAGGAGTTATAGTGTGGAAGAACATTGATTAGTTTTGAGAGGACGATAGTATTGAATGCTGAGCTGTAGTCAATGAAGAGCATCTTGATGTATGCATCTTTGCAGTCCAGATGTTCCAGGACTGAGTTTCCTGTACTTCAAGGAATAAAGATGAGCATGACCAACCTCTCCCTATATATCTCAGCCCCCTCCTGTCCATGCAGCATCCTTATAAATCTCTTCTGCAATCTCTCCAGCTTGACAATGTATTTTCTATAATAGGTACCCAAACTGTTTGAATCAAACAGTTCTGATCGAAAAGCTCTGTACCTTCCTCTGCAACTGGATCCTCGCCTTCCTAATTGGAAGACCACAATCTGTGTGGATTGGACTTAACATCTCCACCTCACTGACGATCAACACTGGCGCACCTTGGGATGTGTATTTAGCCCAGTTTCTAGGCATATCTCAAAAGCCATCTGTAAATTTGCTGATGATACAACTATTGTTGGCGGAAGTTCAAAAGGTGATGGGAGGATATACAGGAGCAAGATCTATCAGCTGCTTGAGTGGTGTCGTGGCAACAACCTTGCACTCAATGTCATTAAGCCAAAAAACTGATTGTGGACTTTAGAAAGGATAAGAAGAGGAAGCACACGTTAGTCCTCATAGAGGGATCAGAAAGTGTAAAGAGTGAGCAATTTCAAGTTCCTGGGTGTCAATATCTCTGCAGATCTAACCTGGACCCAACATATCGATGCAGCTATAAGGAAGTCATGACAGTGGCTATATTTCATTGGGAGTTTGAGGAGATTTGGTATTTCACCAAAGGTACTCACAAATTTCTACAGTTTTACTGTGGAGAGCATTCTACTGGCTGCATCATTATCTGGTATGGTGGTGGGTTACTGCACAGGATCAAAATAAGCTGCAGAATGTTGTAAACTTGGTCAGCTCCATCATGGGCACTAACTGGGCTCTAATATATAAGACATCTTGAAGGAGCGATAGCTCAAAAAGGTAATATCAATCACCTATGTTCTTCCTTGTTCTTGTTACGAGAAGGAGGTACAGAAGCCTGAAGGCACACACTCACGGATTCAGGAATAGCTTCTTCCCCTCTGCCATCAAATTTCTGAATAGTCATTGCATCCGTGAACCCTAGCTCACTATTTTTTGTTTCTATTTTTGCACTATTTTATGTAATATATATGTAACCCCTTGGGTCGCCTCAGGCTCGCTCAGCTCGTTCTCGTCTAGGGGGAGCAGCCTTCGGCCCCGCCAAACTGGGTAATCAGCTGGTGTGGATGCTGTGTGATGTCCCCGCCTCGCCCAAAAACAGACAGTACACCATATGCGATTAAATGAGTACAATTTATAAAGGTTACTATAACTAAGTGATTAATAACGATACAGTATATATGAAGAGAAAATTAAAGAAAAGGCGCCAAACTTATCAAAGTCCAAACCACTTCGTGCACAGCCGTTGGAGCTCAATTACTGAAGTCTTCTGGCCACCATTCGATCCCCTCCGAACTCCTCGACTCGCAGCTCAGGACCCTCCGAACTCCTCGATTCTCCAAACAGCTCAGGACCCTCCGAGTGGTCAACCAAGCACATCTAGCTTCATCCCCCCCCCCTCCTCGGAGAATCTCCCGGCCTCGGACCCCCCTTTGGGGTCCGATCCTCGCCCAGTTTAGAGCATTGCGTCCTCTCTCTCGACCCCCTCGCGCCGATCTGCCCAAAAGCCCGTCAACAAAAGCTTACAGACTCAGAAGAAAGAACATTAATCCCCATTTGTTTTACAAAGGAATACCATTCTCGTTATCAGTAAATTAGCATTCCTGCTAGTTAACAAATAGAAGAAACCCTCTTTACACTCTCCCTCCACCAAATAAAAGTCATGTCCTCATGACTACTAAATAACTCGCCACCTTTCCTGCCAACACACCGTAACCCAAGCACAAACAGTGACATCTCCTCCCCACACAGTAACCCTCACGCCCTGTTCCTCAGGCGCTACTTAGGCCAACTATCTGGGAGTTCCCTAACCCTTCTGAGACCTCCGTACCTCCTCACCTAAACCCTTCAGGCTCGGACACAACTGGGGATACCTTGGGCCCACTACCAACTCCTCTCTCAACCTCTCACTCATGCCCCACACTGCACACAGCTAACCCTCCCCGCTACACCTGACTCAATGGGAGAAGGGCCAAAGGTCTCTTCCTCAATCGAGGGAAAGTCAGCAAAAGGCAGCATGTACCACACATCCAGCACATCATCCATCGAATCTGTATTCTTCCTCATTCCTGTGATTGGTAGCTGCTGTTTGATCTTCTCCAAACGGAAACACGTGGCCTGCACTGCTCCCGCAGTCTCTTCAGCCTCCTGTTCAGCATTCACTGCACTTCTCTCCAGCTTTTTCTTCCTCATGACTTCTTCCAGATCAACTTTCAGGTTTTGCACTTCATTTGAACTGTCGATGGTCACCTTCAGGTTCCCTTCAAGCCTCCGCTTCTCTCTTCTGAGATTTGTCTGTAATTTCTTCACCTCCGCAAACTCCCCTCTCCGGGTTCTCAGTTTGCTATTACCCTCAGTCAGACAACTTTCTTCATTCTCTCCAACTTGTAAGTCTTCCGAATGGTTCCAGATCACTTTCTCCAGTCTCTCCATCTTCATTTCAAACTTGGTTCCGTAGAGACAGTCACTCACGAGCTGCGACCTTCGCCAGCCCTGGCACGTGTCCCGAAAACACTTTAACTCGGTAGTTCTCAGCTGCTCCTGCAACGACCTCACTTCATATTCTCCTGAGGCAAATCCAAACACCAAGAGATCATCCACATACACCAAAACTCCAAACGCCTCCACATCCCCTATGGTCTTCCACCTGCCCAGCAGGAAGGTTGCAAGGGCTCCAGATATGCCCTGTGGCATCTTTTCCGACCCGAAGACTCCTAGGGAATTTATAACGGCCGTCTTCTCCTTGTCGGCCCCACTCATCGGGATCTGGCAACATCCACATCTCAGATCCAGCACCTTAAACCATTTCACACCACTCAGACAGGCCATCGCCTCTCCGGCCCTCAGGGCCATATTCTGGTCACTGACAGTGCGCCTCTTCAACGCAATACAATCCACACACACGCTGCCTACGTCTTCCACGGCTTCAGGGGCCAGTCGCCGCAACCTCTCTCTCTCCGAGGTGTCTTCAGCAGTCAACTCCGCTCCCTCGTGGTATTTCGCAGCGTCCACTAAGAGGGTCTCACCCTCAGATACTTCCCCCAGGCCGTACCGCCACTGGCTCTTGTTTGAATTCGGTATCAGCCCAATGCTGCTACACACGTCCACACAAGCAGCTCGAAACTCTGGGTGCATCGACAATGCCTCCAAACAACGCTCACCTGCCTCTTCCGGGCAGGCCCCCAAGTACACCAGCAGGATATTGGTTCTCTCTAGAACAGAAACGCTGCCCGTCTCAACAGGGTCCGGACACATCAGCATTAACGATTCATGAACCTCAGTCTCCTCCACATTTGCCTCCAAGAACTCCATTTTCACTGACCAACAACCGTCGTCTGGATAATCACCGGCACTGGTACCCCGAATCTCCAGTGTCCTCAATGTCGTCAAGGGTAAATGCTTCCAATAACGGTTATGAAACAAACTGTTCAGCAACTTAACCGGCGCCCCGGTGCCGAGGATGGCTTTAACTTGACTTCCATCCATCCGTAATAACACCTGTGCGCGTGACCCCTCTAAGCCTTCAGGAATAGAGTCTGTTCCTTTCGGGAGTTCCTTGGTACATTGCTGGGAACGTGCTTCCCCAGAGACCCCAAGCCGTTCCCCCACTGGGCCTCCTCTAAGTTTCCCGACACCTCTCGAATCAACGGAACAACTGATCCCCTTGACAGATCCCCTTGGCACCACAAGCAATTTATCTGCACCCCTAGGCAAAAAGAGATACCCTAAAAACTTCCCACCAATCTCCTGCCACGGATATGATAAGCCCCCCAGCTGCGGCATTTGACTTCCAGTCGAACCACACGCATTTTCCCACACTTTCCCAGAACTGGCAGCGGTCACTTCGAGGTAATTGCGCCCGACAGTTCTAACAAAGTCACCAGCCCGCCTACTCAAACTTTCAACCCGTCCCTGTCGCTTTTCCTCAGCCAAGCACTGCCACTCACCCAACAAATGAGGGGTCCGCTCCGCCCACGTCTCCGCTCCTTTAGGGCTGGACATTATTCCTACAACCGGGCGGAGCTCACCACTGCTGAAACATCCCAACCTGTCACTCCTCACTCTCCAAATAGTACGGACAGCCCATGGTCCCACCACCATTTCGTCAGCACTAGTCGGAAATCGAACAACGACCTCCAGGCTAGCAACAGCAGCCACCCCACCCAACACACACGTAGCGATAACCAGCAATCACACACCCACAAAGGCACACCAACTCTTCGCCGCAGACACAATCCAAAGAGGGCGATCCCACAGCTTCCACAGAAGTCAACCCCGGACGAGCACCCCACAATGTAACCCCTTGGGTCGCCTCAGGCTCGCTCAGCTCGTTCTCGTCTAGGGGGAGCAGCCTTCGGCCCCGCCAAACTGGGTAATCAGCTGGTGTGGATGCTGTGTGATGTCCCCGCCTCGCCCAAAAACAGACAGTACACCATATGCGATTAAATGAGTACAATTTATAAAGGTTACTATAACTAAGTGATTAATAACGATACAGTATATATGAAGAGAAAATTAAAGAAAAGGCGCCAAACTTATCAAAGTCCAAACCACTTCGTGCACAGCCGTTGGAGCTCAATTACTGAAGTCTTCTGGCCACCATTCGATCCCCTCCGAACTCCTCGACTCGCAGCTCAGGACCCTCCGAACTCCTCGATTCTCCAACCAGCTCAGGACCCTCCGAGTGGTCAACCAAGCACATCTAGCTTCATCCCCCCCCCCTCCTCGGAGAATCTCCCGGCCTCGGACCCCCCTTTGGGGTCCGATCCTCGCCCAGTTTAGAGCATTGCGTCCTCTCTCTCGACCCCCTCGCGCCGATCTGCCCAAAAGCCCGTCAACAAAAGCTTACAGACTCAGAAGAAAGAACATTAATCCCCATTTGTTTTACAAAGGAATACCATTCTCGTTATCAGTAAATTAGCATTCCTGCTAGTTAACAAATAGAAGAAACCCTCTTTACATATATTTGCTGTAATTCAGCTTTTCTCTCATTATGTATTGCATTGTACTGCTGCCGCAAAGACAACAAGTTTCACAGCATATGCTGGTGATATTAAAACAGATTCTGAAACTAAATGAATCAAAATGTAGCTTCACCAATGACTTGTATATCTGCAACATGATGTCCCTATTTCTAAACTCTCTGCTCTGTCTAATGAAAGTCAGCATGTTAAATGCCTTCTTTACCACCTTGTCTACTTCCGCGGCCAGTTTCTGTGAATTTTGTACTTGTAATTCCAGGTCCCTCTGTTCCACAAAACTTGTTAGTAGCCTGCTGTTCACTGTATATATCCTACCCTGTGCATCACTTCATACACATCTAAGTTGAAAAACGTTTGCCCCCATTTCTCAGCCTGGCTCCCAAGCAGATCAAAATTTCTTTGTAATCCACTGTAACCCAATTCCTTATCAGCAAGACAACCTGGTTTAGCATAATTAACAAACTTACTAATCATGCTGTGTATATTCACATCCATATCATTTGCATGGATGAATAACAGGGGACCCAACATTGAACCATGGAGAGTCTCACTAATCAGTCCTCCATGAGGAGAATTGAACTTCATTCATTACTGTCTACTTCCTATCATCAAGCTCACCAGCTGCCCCTGAGTTCCATGTGTCCTAACATCAACCTACCATGCAGGATCTCGTCTAAGGCCTTGTAGAAGTCTAAATTCACTGCTCTGTCTTCATAAATCTCCTTAGTTACCTCTTCAAAAGAAACTTCGAAAGATTTGTCAGACATGACCTTCCATGCACAAAACTTTACTGACCATACCTGATCAATCCTTGACTATCCAAAAGATGGTAGATCTTGTCTCTCAGAAACCCTGCCCGCCCTACCTCCACAGCAGTTTCCCTACAACTGTAGTCAGGCTCACTGGCCTCTAATTCTTCGGCCTGTCTCTGTTGTCCTTCTTGACAATGGAACAATGTTAACCCCCCCTATCCCACCTTCTGCAACTTTGCCAGTGGCTGTCCACAAGTGCCTCTGATTTCTTTTCTGGTCTTCCATAAGGTCTGAGAATATGCTTGGTCAGGTTCTGGGGACTTGCCCACCTTAGAGCCATAGAACACAGAACCAGGCCTTTTGGCCCTTCTTGGCTGTGCAGAACCATTTTTCTGCCCAGTCCTGCTGACCTGCACCTGCACCATATCCCTCCAAACCCCTCTCATCCATGTACCTGTCTAAGTTTTTCTTAAATGTTAAAAGTGAGCCCGCATTTACCACTTCATTTGGCAACTCATTCCACACTCCCACCACTTAATGTGCTCCAAGGCTGCAAATTCCTCCTTCCTTGTCATGTGCATTTAATTCAAGACCTCACTACTTATTACCCTAACTTATTTGGTATTCATGAAATTCTCTTTGCTAAACACCAAGGAGAAAGAGACATTAAAAATCTTGGACATCACCTATGGCTCCACACATTTGATGACCTTGATTGTCCTTAAGGACCAAGTCACCCTTTTTATTGTTAATATAACAGAAAAGCCACAGGATTATTTCTAACCTCGCCTGTCAAATCCATCTCATACCCTCTTTTTGCCCTTAATCTTATATTTGTCGAGGGATTCATTTTTACCTGGCTGTCTAAAAGCAATTTGCATATCCTTTTTTTCCTGACCAAAACCATAATCTTTTGATAAAGCACAGAATTATGTATACTTTATTAATTAGCTTCTCAGTCAGCCTTGCTACTTTCAATAACTTAGCTAGGAAGAGGAAGGACCTGTTCCCATGCTGTAGTACTCTAATTCTGACTCACTCAAGCATGAGGATGGAATTTAACTCTGGAGTCAGAGGAAGTAGGTGAAGTACTAAATGAATACTTTGCATTGGTATACACAAAGGAGGAGGACATGGATACGAAGATCAATGTTGGATATACTAATATTCTGACATTTTTTAATCAAGAAGGAAGAGATATTGGGTCTCAAGATTATTGAGGTAGTGAAGTTCCTGGGGCCTCATGAGATCTGTCCCAGGTTATTGAGAGAAGCAGGTCAGACCGTTGACAATGATCTTTTCATCCTCTCTAGCCGTGGGTCTCAGAGGTCCCAGAGGTACTGGAGAGCAGCTGATGAACCTTTTGTCAGTGGTAAGGAAGCTTTTGGCAATGATTGATTCACATTTGGGAAAATATGGGCTTATTAGGGATAATCAGCATGGCTCTATGTGGGAATGTCTTATGAATTTGATTGTATCTTTAGAGGAGGTGACAGAATTTATTGAGGTTAGGGAAGTGGATGTTGTATATATGGACTTTAAGGCATTTTTGACCATGTCCCTTATGGTTTACTGATCTGGACGATTAAGGGATTAATAGAGCCTTAGACTGGATTCAGTATTGACTTGGCGACAGAAGACAGTGTTTGGTGTTTCTAATTGGAGGTCTATGAACAGTGTTGTATGGCATGCTTGCCTTCATTGGTCAGGACATCAAGTATAAAAGTCATATTTCAGCTGCTTAAAATTTTGGGTCATATTTGGAGTATTGTGTGCATTTCTGGTTGCTGCATTATGGGAAGAGGATGCAGAAGAGGTTCTCCACGATGCTGTTTGGAATAGAGAATATAAAGTGAGGTTGGGTAAATTGGGATTGTTTTCTCTGCAGGCTGAGGGGAGAGCTGATAGAAGTTTGTCAAATTATGAGTGGTATAGATAGAGTAGGTAGTCAGTCTTTTTTTTCAAGATGGGAATTTCAGATTCTAGAGGGTAGAGAGGAGGAATGTTCAAAGGAGATTTGCAAGACAATTTTCTTTTTAAAAGCAGACTTTGTGAACTAAAGGGCTTGGTCCTGTGCTGTATTGTTTTTTGTTCCTATTGTCTCTTCTCAATGTCTTTTCAGAATTTATCACTCAGTTTTCTCTGCATTAAACTTTATCTGCTCATTATACCATCCTGTTTACATACTGCTGCTATTTATTATTGTCTTCTTTACAGTTCACAATACCACCATCTTACCTCCCACATATTTAGAAATTGTGGCTTTTATTTCCAAGTCTAGATCATCAGTATCTTTTAAAAAAAATAATGGCCCCAGCATCATTCTTTGGAAAACACCCCTATTAATCTTACTCCTGTCCAAAAAGAACGATTACCGTAGCCTAGTGGCCACCAACCTTTTTAAGCCCAAGATCCCCTACCTCAGCCTTAGTGAAAGGCAAGATCAACCTACTAAATCATTTAGAGAAAAAAACAGCTCAGATTGTACTTCCAACTTGAGGCCCTTTATTTGGGCTAATTGTATTTTAATTACATAAAATGCTTTAGTCAAACTTTCAAATTAATTCAACCAAGAAAACACTGCAACTAGCATATCAAACAGGCCATGGCGGCATCGAGCTCATCCAATAACGCCTTGAATAAGCGGTGCTGAAGTGCCTTTGCTTGAATCAAGTTTATCAGTTTGACCACCAGAGTCATTACATGAGAAAAGTCTATGACTTTCCCAGCCAAGGCCTGCTGATGAATCACACAGTGATAATCCAGGAAGTCAGGAAAATCAGGGTCATTATGGCACAGTGCTGTAAAACCAACGCGCACACCGCACATTGCTGGGGCCCCATCAGTAATAATTGCCACCAGTTTATAAATAGGGATGTCATTTTCATGGACATTTTTAAAAACTCATTGTAAATATCCTCACCTCTCTTTCTCTCCTTCAAGTGCCAAAGAGTGAGGAAGTCCTCCTTTGTTGTAAAATCCTGGAAAGCCATTCTGACAAATACAACAAGCTGAGCTGTTTGCATTACATCCAGGCATTCATCGAACTGTCGTGAAAAATATTCAGAGTGCCAAGTCCTTTAACACTTGTTGATCCATGTCCTCTGAGCAGCATGTTTGCTTGGCCTTCAACCCCAATTTCAGCTCCTCAACTTTCCTGGTATTAGTAAACTTACTGGGACACTAGTATAAGTATCAGAGGTACACAAGCTAATGACACCACTGTTTTTGTTTCCCATTTCTTTTACATTTGGGGAATGTTGGAATTTAAAGGGGGAGAAGTGTTGTAATGTGAGCATTATAAAGATAAGTTAAAACCAGTTAGGGTCATGGTAATATAGCAATACTCCCGCTACGGAAACTGTTTGTAAAGAGAGATTGCAAGGTTTTCCTTCCGGTCTTTCCTGCCCGGTGCACATTAGTGAAAATTTCTGTATGCGAATGTCGTTTTGCCAACCTAGATAAAATTGTTCCTTTTGGGCATGAAGTTGTCAAGTGGCCCTTTTTCAAAGTAGAAGTTACTGCATAATTGCATCAAAAGGTTTATCAAGCATAATGTGTTTGTGTATTTATTTTACACTTTTTTCAGGATCTACTGAGGAAGTCTCAAAGTTCGACTGGTCAATCGCAATCGACTGGTTGGCGACCACTACCATAGCCTATTGTTTTTCTGCCATAGCCAGGTTCATGTCCATGTCATCAATATCCCTATTTTGCATGTTCTTGTATAATTTGCTTCTAAGCCTGTTGTGCAGCACCCTTTCAAAAGCCCTCCGGAAGTCCACATGCATGATTTCAACTGCATTACTCTCATCAACTCTATCCATTACCTCATTAAAAGAGGTGTATCAGATTGGTTAAACATGATTTGCCTTTCACAAATTGCCTCAATTGATCTCCGTTCCCCCAGATAACTATTAATCCAGTCTTGCATCCAATATTTCTAATAACTTTTCCTCTATTGTTAACTGATTGGCCTGTGATTTCAGGGATCCTTGCTGCTGGTTATGAACAAAGGAGTTACATTCACCACTTTACCCTACTATCACTTCCATATCCCAAAAGCAATGAAAGAGTATGGTTAATAGCCCTTGATATCTTTCCTCAATATTTGACAGTGCCTCTCTTTTTTTTTTTCTTTTCCTGATAATATACCTGCTGTGGTTTAACCAACCTTTCTGATACCATGCTGCCAATTTTTAAAGTGTTTAATGTCTCAACTATTTGCTATGTCTCTCTTAGAAACATTGAGTACTCATTTAGTACCCAACATGTGATAGAGGTTTTGACCCAGGAACATTAACTCTGTTTCCACTGATGCTGACTAATCGGCTAAATGTTTCTAGCAATTTTTCTTGTTTGATTACTCACTTTGTATTTTAGCAGTATCTTCAGCGTGTTCCCTTTCTTGTCCATAATAGGCCCTACTCTTTCAATTACTCCCTTCTATAATTATATACCTTTGACAACTATAAAATCTCTAATGCTTTCTTTGCCTCTCACTTTAGTTTTCACTTCACTTTTGTTTCTTTCTCATCAATCTGCTTCTCACTGTTATGCAACCCAATGCTTGTCAAAGATGTTTTTTCCCTTTATTTTCCTCTGTATCTCTTGTCATTAATGGAGCTTTGGATTTACTTTTTCTTTTCCTCCTTGTGGGAATATGCCTCTATCTGTACCTGAACCACCTTTTCTTTAAAGATAATCCCTTGTTCTTCATAGAATTGAATTGCAATTCAATTCTGGCAAGACCTGTGGACATAATCCATGCCGACTGACTCCAATGTACTCTAATTCCATTTGTCTGTATTAGGCTTATATCCCCCTACACATTTCCTTTCCAAGTATTTATCCAAATGCCTTTTAAACATTGTAATTTCATCTGCCTTTACCATATCCTCTGGTAGCTTATTCCATCTAAACACACCCCTCTGGATGGGGTGTAGAGGGTGATTTTATCTCTCAATTCTTTAAATTTCTCCCCTATCACTTTAAGCCTGTGCCATCTCTTCCTAGGCTTCCATGATCTGGGAAAAGGATTCTGACAATCTTTCTGGTCTATACGCCACATAATTTTATTATAAAGTCGCCTTTCAACCTCCTACAACTTGTTGAGAATAAATCCATTTTATACAACTTCAGTGATAATCCCTGATCATTGTAGCCCCCTGTTCAAGGAAACAGGCTGGTGAATCTTGGGATATGCATCCTTGGGTATGGAAGTGTGAAGTATGTGTGGCAAGTAGATTCCATGCATGTTGAGCTACTGCAGAGTGTATAGACTAATACATCTCAGGATTTCAAGATGGCGCCAAGCTGTGGCCTCCATTGAGATCGTGGCTTTGATTTGTTTCTTTCAAATTCACAGGAATGGTTTTGGGGACAGAGGGGAGTTAGGGTTCAGGGTCAGGAATGTGGAGGAGTTAAAAGTCAGGCCTCCAAGTCCAGCAACATGGACAGGTGATGAAGGACATCCAGAATTAAGACCTCCGGTTCCACACTCAAGGCCAACAATGTGGGTGTGGGAATGAAGGACATGTAGTGATAAGCATGTTCTAGGTTGGTGCACATCTGTACCAGCAGGAGGCACGAGGGCTGGCCATTTGGTGTGCTCGGAATTCAAGCCACTGGTCCTTGTCATCAGCTAGTTTGGTTGTCAATGTTGAAGATTGAACCCAAAGGTCGATTGGAAGTCCGAAAGTCGTAGCCCAGTGACTGAAGTTTAGAGGCCTGGAGGCCTGTTCTGGAGTTGAAGCTCTGTCTGTCCATTTGGGTGAGAAGGGGAAGGGGCGTGTTTTGTTGAGTTCTTTGTTGTTCTTCTAGGTATTGTCATCTATATTTGTGTCGGAATATGTAGAGACATTTGCAGGCTGCCCCGGCATATCCTTAGGTGTGTAGGTTGTTAATGCAAATGACACATTTCATTCTATGTTTTGATGTACATGTAATAAATAAATCTGAATTTCTTGTAGTTTTGCCTGTTAACTTTTGACTCTAATTTTCTTGGGACAGATCCACTTTAAGCCCATTGAAATTGAACCTCTGCAATTAATTATGTTTAATTTAGTTTGCTCCACTTTTCCTAAAATTAAACTGAGTCTTGTAATGCCTTGAACGCCCTCTCCTGAATGTTGATCTTCTGAAACCTGGTGTAGTTGAGTGACCTTTAAAACCAGATCTAGCAATAACTCCTTTGTGAAGTACAAATATTCTGCTCTTGAAAGTCATCATAGATTTTAGAAACATTTCTTCCTTTTTTGCCCCGAGTACTACTGCAATCTCGGTAAACAGAGCACCCCACTATATTTATGTATAAAATCATCCTGTAGTTTTTTGCCATTGTATTTGTACTTTGCTCTTCCCTTTTATAACATTTGAAAAGTAGGGAAGGATCAGAGGGATATGAACCTAATGTGGCAAATGGGCTTGGCATAGATGGGCATCGTGGTTGGCAAGAAGAAAGTAGTCAATGGGCCCGTGTCTATGCTGTACAATTCCATAACTCTAAAATAATGAATTACAGCAATTCAGACTATCCCAATATTGATAGTAGACAAAGAATGGTATTCCAGTTCTATATAAAGGATTCTTAACTTAATCTATTACTTAAGTAACCCAGTGAGGGAGGATTCATCTTTGGATCTCAAAATGGGAAGTGAAGTACATTAGAACAATTGATTAATAAAAGTAGGGGAACAATAATAAACATAATACAGTATATATCAGGGTGATATTGGAGAAGTATGGAAGTATGGTGATACAATGTTAACGCGTTAAAGAAAATGTGGTTCTGAGAAGCTGAAAACAAAATTTGGGAAAATAAGATGGATGGCAATGTTGGCTAGCAATGGTGTGGAATAATGATAGGAAATATTTTTAATGAAGTGTTTGACAGGAAAATGTATTATGCTAAAAAGAAGTAACAGTCTAAACAATTATAAAACCCTATATTATCTGTAAAGAGCAAGAAAAGTATAGGACCTTTTAAAGAGCAAAGTTAACAGGTAAATGAAAATTTTGTAAACACGAGGAAATCTGCCTATGCTGGAATTTCAAGCAACACACACAAAATGCTGATGGAATACAGCAGGCCAGGCAGCATCTATAGGAAGAAGTACAGTCGACGTTTCGGGTCGAGACCCTTTGTCAGGAGTCCTGACGAAGGGTCTCAGCTCGAAACGTCGACTGTACTTCCTATCGATGCTGCCTGGCCTGCTGCATTCCAACGAATATTTTGTGATGGTTTTCCCAGAAGAGGGAAATGATGCTGCTTATGTAATTACTGTATGTGGAAAGTGTGCAAATTTTTTGATTGTATGAGAAGCAAGTAATACAAGAGGGACTGCAAAAAGGGTTAGAATTTTTGAATGCGGATAAATCACCACATTTAGATTAAATACTCCTTGGTTCTTAAATAAATAAAGGAGAAAGTTGCAGAGGTGGCAAGAAGGACAGAACAATAGTTGATGGGCGTTCTTGCAAATTCCACAAAACTCAGTACTCAAGTGTACATATTAGGAACAGGGCTAGGACAGACAGTACTGTGTGGAGAGAGAAACTGACTCGACATTTCAAATTGGTGAACAGGCATTAGAATTGAGAAAAATAGTAACCTTGTAGGTAACACAGTGCCAGAAGACTTTATACTGCATAAAGATAGAGTTGATTTGGTCAGCCAGGCAGAAACTTGGCAGATGGAATTCAGTCCGTGGTAGAATGAGGTAATGCATTTGAGTAGGAGTTGCCAGGCAAGGGAATACACAACAAACTGAAGAGTACTGGTGGTAGGGAATAACAGAGAGCCTCTGACTCTAATAATATATAAGTATTTAACCATTTGGAAATCCTGGTATTTTTGTATCTGTGGCCCTGTTTTTTGTACGCTTGATCCACTTGCCAGGGCACTGGTTCCCATGATCTGAAACTTGCTGGGCTCATTGGAATGTTACTGCATAACACATTTTTATACTTTAATAAAAGAATTAAAATGTGGAGGAAAAGACTTCAGCTGCTAAAATATGTAGCAATGTAGGTTTTCACAAAAAAAACAGCGTGAGGTGTTTCTTGTTTAAGAAAAACTGAAACAACTCATTTATTGAACTCCAAATGGTGAACGCAAAGCACTGTTAAAGTACTTTACGTAATTACATAAGCATGTCAGACCAGCCTCTTAAAGTGAACCCCAACTCAATGTCAGTCACCATAAATTATGTACGTTTCTGCCAATTACATTACCCTAAACAGGCCCTCCCCTCCCCCAGAATACACTAAAACTGACATTGTGAGCTTCTCTCAGATGAACCACCAGTCTCAGGTCCTATGTTCCATGGCTGGAGGAGCAGCAGAGGCCTCTGGCTCATCCAAAGTTTTGTTGTCACACTCACGGTCATGTTGTGATGGCAGGAGTATGGTAGCAGAAGCCTACAATTGTGGGCTGGTTTAAGGCAATCTACCAAAATACATTCAGGTTTACCCTTATCTATGATGAGTCTTTTCTCTCTGTTCCAAAATATGGATCAGGCTATTGTAAGGCAGCCCAAGGGATGTTGGTGTGCATCATGGTGGACGAAAACAAACAAGGTGGAATGTAGGAATACAGGAACCCAAGAGTGCTGTACGTCAGGATGGGGGTAGGAATAGGTGAAAAGGAATTGAATTGAGGAGGGTGGAGGCCAACTGGGTAGTCGTGGAGGAATGAAATCATCTAGCCCTCATAATGGCTGCCCGTATATCAACTCAGCCACAGATGACAGCGGTTCCTCTTTTGGAGCTGTTCCGAGCCCCAGCAGGACCCATGGGAGATGATCATGCCAACACTCATCAGTCAGGGAAGCCTTCAGAGCAGCCTTTAAGGAGTGGTAAAGCCACTCACATAGGCCATTGAACTGTGGGTGATACACTGTGGTGTGATGTAGCCCAATGCCTAGGGTCTGGGCCATTGCAGTCCAGAGGTCTGATATGAATTGGGGACGGTGGTCAGAGGAAATATCAGCTGAGGTGCCAAACTGAGCAACCCAGGTGCTGGTGAATGCCCGAGCGATGTCTACTGTTGTTGTCAATGCGAGAGGAGCAACATCTGGCCACCTTGTGGTATGGTCCACCATGGTAAAGAAGTACGTGAAACCACGGGGGGTGGGGGGGGGGGGAGATGGCCAGTAAGGTCCACCTTGACGTGGTCAAACCTTTGCTCAGCGAATTAGCTTCCTGGCCAAACGTGCTGAAAAGCCTTGGATGTGTGGGACTGGGTGACGATTGGGGTTGTGACCTCCTTATGGTGTCAGTGATCACCACATGGGCAGCAACACCATCCAACTTGGGGACCATATGGAGTGGTGAAGCCCAGGGGTTCTTTCACTGGCATACAATGCTGTCTTTCCATGTTGGCAAACTCTCCGGGCATGGACTGGCGTGCCATTTGTGGGAATGTTTTGTGACTCTTGTGGAGAATGTGGGCTTGATAAGGTTTGGGAATTTGCCCAGCAGTTAAGTAAACTCACATGCGGTGGTGCATGCACCTGACAGAATCATTGTGGGGAACTTACTGGGGGAGCAGGATAACAACCCAAAGTCCTTGACATCCACAAGCCAGCAGTTTGTAAGAGCAACCAATAGTCTTGGCGACACAGGAAATCTGCACCAGGCAGAGGTCTAGCCACTTTAGCCGGGACAAAGTCCTATATGTAAAGTTGCCCACTGAAGCAGAGTGTCTCCTGTTGTGTCCAGTAAGTCTGGATCCTGTTTCCATTGGTGGCCTCCAGTGAAGTCTATTTCCCTCACTTGAGTATCTGTGTCACACAGGAAGTGTCACCCTGAAAAGGTGTCCATGATGAACAATAGACAACCCTAGCAGCTGGAACCCATGTTGTTCGCAGACCTCTGTCCTGAGGCACTGGCACTGTCAAAGCTGAAAAAACAGTCAGCACTTCCTAGCATTCATGCCAAAGTGAGTGTGGTGAAAACACAGACCCGGCGTCGCCTGTTTTGTAGGGGGCCTTGCTGACTGGGCTTATTGAGGTAGGGAAAGGAGGAGGAATGATGCACCATTGCCTGGCTGAATGTTGATGTAACATGCTGTAAGGTTTCATTGCTAATGTAATGGCCTTTCTCTAATGTTTCACTGCTAAGGTAATGGTTTCTCTGTAGCAGCAAAGTATGGGTTACAACTAAAGATAATGGGGTTTTGGAATGTGGGGCCATCCAATGAGAGAAATATTGTTTTTTCTCGTGAGCCTGGAAGTGAGATTTTTGCGGTATTTTGCCAGGGAGAGAGGAGGAGAGGGGATGTGAGTGGAGAGTGCTGGTAGACCACTGAATGGAGTGAGGATTCAAAGGTCAGTGACAGTCAGAGGAGGATCGATGATTAACAACTGGCTTATCAGTGAGCTCCAACATTCATGAGAAGGGGCCCTTTTTCTTTTTCTGTTGTTTTCTTTACTAACCATATAGTCAAAGTAAGAATTATAAAGCTCAATCGTTTAATGGCATATTTTGTGTTGTTTGTTACTTTGGGGTACTGATTTGTAATGGGGTCACATCACACAGCATCCACCCAAACAAGATTTCTTAAGTTTGGCCGGGCCGAGGGATGTCACCTCCTATATTAAGCCGCTAGCCAAAGCAAGAATTACATAGACTATCAGCCATGTTAGCAAATTGCCTGTAGTTCTTCATGGGTGCATTTGTGAGGGCTATGCAAACTTAATCATGCATTTGCTGCGTGAAGATTTTTAAAAAAAATAAAAGAAGGATGGTGATTTCATGTGGTTCGTTAGCTCTGAAAGCCTAGTATCACCGAGACTGGGTGAAGTTAGCAGCTGTTTGGCATAGTCAGACTCCAATGGTTCAAAAGTCTGTAAAAGGTGAGTTTTCAGTGATCGGTATTGATCACATTCAGGCAGGTGTTCCAGTAGAGTCACCACTCTCGCAGCTGTGGAGTTGCTGAGCGGTAGTAATATAGACTAGAATTTGATGTTGTGATTTGAACAGTGATTTCTAGCAGCGGAGTTGGGCCTCAGCTTATACAAACTAAGCTTCATTTTGCTCACAAGACTCCAGCAGTTTCAAAGTGACTGCATTGGCCGACACGTTTAGTAACACTGGAATCATTCTAGGGCATCACAGGATCATCCTAGGTTTTTGCAAATAAAATGATGTGAGGCTTGTGTTTAAGGAAACCCGTAATAACTAATTTATTGACCATCAAATACCGAACACAAAGTGTAGTAAAAGTACTTTACATAATTATGTCATCATGTCAGACCAGCTTCTGAAAATGAGCCCCAACTCAATGTTGGTGGTTGTGAATTATGTATGTTTCCGCCCCTTACAGTACCCCACAGTAACAATGCTCGAGTGTTCGAGAGCAGGGTGAGCTACCGCACTATCGCCCAGTGCTACTCACATCTATTACGATGAAGTGCTTTGAGAGGTTGGTCATGGCTAGAATCAACTTCTGCCAAAGTAAGGATGAGGCTCGCTGCAATTTGCCTATCGCCAGGACAGATCGACTGTAAATGCAATCTCACTTGCTCTCATTGGATCACCTGGACAATTGTAATACTGACGTAATGCCGCTGCTTATTGATTACAGCCTAGTATTCAACACTATCATACCCTCAGTCCTAATCAACAAACTCCAAAGCCTGAGCCTCTGTAACTCCGTCTTCCTCACCAGGAGACCACAGTTTGTACGGATTGGAAATAACATCTCCTCCTCACTGACAATCAACACTGACGCACCTAAAGGATGTGTGCTTAGCCCACTGCTCTGCTCTCTTTCTACACCCATGATTGTGTGGTTGGGCACAGCTCAAACACCATCTAAATTTACCAATGACTCAACTTAAGATGGTGATGAGGAGCCATGCAGGCATAACATAGATTAGCTGGTGGAGTGGTTTCTCAGCAATAGCCTTGCAGTCAATGTCATTAAGACCAAGGAATTGATGTGAACATCAGGAAGGGAAAGTTGAGGGAACACCAGTCCTCATTGAAGGATCAGGAGTTGAAAGGATTAGTAGGTTCAAGTTCCTGGATGTTAGCATCTCTGAGAACCTATCTGGACTCAACAATTAATGTAATTACAAAGAAGGCACAACAGCAGCTATATTTCATTAGGAGTTTGAGGAGAATTGGAATGTCACCACAGACACTTGCAAATTTTTACAGATCATTCTAACTGGCTGCATCACCGAGTGGTATGGAAGGGCCACTGCACAGGATCGGAAAAAGCTGCAGAGCTGCAAACTCAGACAGTCTCTCCAGCATCCAGGACACCTTCAAAGGCGTCACCCAGAACATGCCCTCTTCTCATTGCTAGCTTCAAGGATGTGGTACAGGAGCCTGAAGGTACATACTCAACGTTTCAGGAACAGCTTCTTCATCAGATTTCTGAATGGACAATGAACCCATGAACGCTACCTCAGTATCTTTCCCTTTCTTTTTGCACTATTTAATTTAAATTGCTTTTTCCAATTCTTATTGTAATTTATACTTTTTATTATCATGTATTGCAAAGGTAGTCATAGCCAAAGGGTGGTAGTGGGGATGAATTCCCACTGCTAAACAAATGCTCTTAAAACCAGTTGCTCCAGGCAGATGAGGCTTGTTACCCATGGATGGTAGCTCATCTAGGAGAGGGAAAACTCCGATTACAAACCTCCGCTGCCTTGTGGCTATACCTGCCCTCGGGAGAGGCTTTGGGAGTAAACCCCTGGGAAAAATCCGGAGTCGGAGTCCCGAAGGTGGCTGACTGCTGTACCCAGCACCGGCACGGCAACTCCTGCGACGCTGCTGGCACCAAACTGTATCGACTCCCGTCGTTCCTTTGGACCGGTCATCAGCATGGAGAGGGGTCCTACTGCATGGGCAACAGACGGATCTCCATATCAACTCTGTCCTGGCTTGTGCCCTGAAGAGGCCACTCCAGCTTACTACCAGAGGCATAGTACCCATGCTCGACCATGACCAACGGAGGCCACACACACATTGCAATGTACTGCTGCAACAAAACAACAAATTTCATGACATACTGTACGCCAGTGATATTAAACCTGATTCTGATTCTTCAAACAAGAAGATTGAGGAAAAGCTGGTAAAACGGAATCTTCGGAAAGAGTAATGGACAGTTGACGTTTTTGGTCGAGGACTTTCATTTGGACTCTGTTGTATTTGTGTCAAAATTATGTTGGAATACTAATAAAAGCGCGAGATAGCCTGGATAATCTGTTAAGTCTACTACCACAAGTGCTGAGTGTGCTGGAATATTAGAATTTTATTGTACTATTTAAACCACAGATTCACAGATCTGGTCAGCAATTTATTAGTGAGTTATGGGTGGAGATGGCACAGACGATTGAGGTTGTTGGTGGAATTGGAAAATTTTAACTTTGAAGACTAATTGGTTTCCTTTCCTTTGGGGTAGCGAATGGTGAAGAGATATTTAATTATGGGATATAAAATTGTAATGGTCTGGTAACACTTTCCTACCTTATTTTCTTAAGGGGAAGGGAAAACTGGTGGCTATAGATTTAAAGTAATCGGTAGAAGGATCAGTAGAGAGCAAAAGTAAATATGTTCACCCTTAAGGTAGGAAGCATTGGAACTTGCTAATTAAACAAGAGGTAGGCGCAGAAATCCTCAACACATTTAAACAGAATTTGAAGAGCTGTTACCTGCAGGGCTTTGGACCTGGTGAATGAAGCTTCTTGTCAAACAGTATAAACACAATGGGCCAAGTGGCTATTTCCTGCATTGTAAATTTTCTGTGATTCTATTTCTGTTACAACTTTAGGCTGTTTTCACTTTATTGCCTCTCATATTGTAGCTGCAGGTCAATGGTTGCTCCCACAGAACCTTCATTTGCTGAATGGAATGGGCAGGTTATAACCCGAGACATTCAAGCCTCAAAATTTTTAATTCCACAATCTTGCCACACTAATATGATAAGTGGTAAAGTTTTTCAGGCTCTGTTTGGGGATTGATTTTGTTATAAATGAACCTGTGGCAATTTATAATTGAAAAATAATTTACTGGGTGCAGACAAGGGATTTTTAATACCTTTCTGGTCAATCTTCTGCTCAATTGTAAGCTAATTCATTTAATATTTTTGAGTTAAAATTTCTTATGTTCTTGCAAAACTCTTCATATTTCTCTAAAGATTTGCTGACTTCAAAATTATTTAAAAAATAATTTAAAATCTTTCTGCATGTTTTATTGATCCATCATTTTGTTTAATTTTTATCCATCCTCCTTTCCTTGGTCACACTGTTGACTTCTTCATTTCCCTTACTATTTCTCAACACCCCCATATTCTTAAGATGATTGCTTTCTCTTTGAATATGAAATAGAATGAATCTACATTTGTATATTTATCTGTGCTTGTTGACTGTGAAGTTTGTAGTCACGGAGTTGTATAGCACAAAGAATCAGAATCAGGTTTATTATCACCAGCATGTGTCATCAAATTTGTTAACTTAGCAGCAGCAGTTCAATGCAACACATAATATAAAATAAGTAAATGAGTAAATCAATTACAGTATACATATATTGAATAGATTGAAAGTCATGCAAAAATCAGAAATAATATATATTAAAAAAGTGAGGTAGTATTCAAGGGTTCAATGTCCATTTAGGAATCAGATGGCAGAGGGGAAGAAGCTGTTCCTGAATCACTGAGTGTGTGCCTTCAAGCTTCTGTACCTCCTACCTGATGGTAACAGAGAGAAAAGGGTGAGCCCTGGGTGCTGGAGGTCTTTAATAATGGATGCTGCCTTTCTGAGACACCGCTCCCTAAAGATGTCCTGGGTACTTTGTAGGCTAGTAGCCAAGATGAAGCTGACTAAATTTACAACCCTCTGCAGCTTTTTTTAGTCCTGTGCAATAGCTCCCCTCCCATATCAGACACTGATGCACCCTGTCAGAATGCATTCCATGGTACACCTATAGAAATTTTAGAGTGTATTTGTTGACATACCAAATCTCTTCAAATTCCTAATGAAGTATAGTCACTGTCTTGCCTTCTTCGTAATTGCATTGATATGTTGGGAACAGATTAGATCCTTAGAGATCTTGACACCCAGGAACTGGAAGTTGCTCACTCTCTCCACTTCTGATTTCTCTATGAGGATTGGTATGTGTTCCTTCGTCTCGCCCTTCCTGAAATCCACAATAAGCTCTTTTGTCTTACTGATGTTGAGTGCCAGGTTGTTACTGTGACACCATTCCACTAGTTGGCATATCTTGTTCCTGTATGCCTATTATCACCATCTGAGATTCTACCAACAATGGTTGTATCATCAGCAAACTTACAGATGGTATTTGAGAGTAGAGCAATGGGCTAAGCACATACCCCTGAGGTGCACCAGTGTTGATCGTCATATGTTATCACCAATCCACATAGACTGTGATCTTCTGGTTAGGGAGTCGAGGATCCAATTGCAGAGGGAGGCCAAGGTTCTGTGTCAGGATCGAGGGAATGATGGTATTAAATGCTGAGCTATAGTCGATGAACACCATCCTGACATAGGTGTTTGTGTTGTCCAGTGGTCTAAAACCGGTTTATGTTGTCCAGGTGGCCATTGAGATTGCATCTGCAGTTGGCCTATTGTGGCAATAGGCAAATTGCAATGGGTCCAGATCCTTGCTGAAGCAGGAGTTCAGTCTAGCCATGACCAACCTCTCACTGTCAATGTGAGTGCTACCGGGCAATAGTCATTATGGCAGCTCACATTATTCTTCTTAGGCGCCGGTATAATTGTTGCCTTTTTGAAGCAAGTGAGAACTTCCACCTAGAGCACAGAGAGGTTGAAAATGTCCTTGAATACTCCTGCCAGTTGGTTGGCACTGGTTTTCAGAGCTTTACCAGGGACCTTCTGCCTTGCGAGGGTGCATCCTCTTTAAAGACAGCCTAACATCAGCCTCTGAGACAGGGATCACAGGGTCATCAGGTGCTGCAGGAATCTTCACAGCTGTAGTTGTGTTCTCCCTTTCAAAGTGGGCGTAAAAGGCCTTGAGTTCATCTGGTAGTGAAGCATCACTGCCGTTCATGCTATTGGGTTTTGCTTTGTGGGAAGTAATATTTTGCAGACCCTGCCAGAGTTCTTGTACTTCTGATGTTGCCTCCAACCTCGTTCGAAATTGTCTCTTCGCCCTGGAAATGGTCTTCAGCAAATCACGCCTGGTTTTCTGATACAGGATTGGGTTACCAGACATGAATGCAACAGATCTAGCCTTCAGCAGGTGATGTACCTCCTGGTTCATCCATGGCTTTAGGTATGGGGATGTATAGTAAGTCCTTGTAGGCACACACTCATCCACACAGGTTTTAATGAAGTTGGTAAGAACTGTAGTATACCCATCCAGGTTCGAAGATGAATCCTGAATACAGTCCAGTCCACTGATTCAAGGCAGTCCTGTAGGTGCTCCTGTGCTTCCCTTGTCCATACCTTCTTGGTCCTCACTACTGGTGCTGCAGTCTTCAGTCTCTGCCTATACTCAGGGAGTAGAAGTACAGCCAGGTGATCAGACTTCCCGAAGTGAGGGCGTGGAATAGCACCATAGGCATTCTTGATGGTGTAGCAGTGGTCCAGTATGTTATTTCCTCTGGTATTGCAAGTGACCTGTTGATGATAATTGCTTAGTGGTTTTTTTTAATCAGACTGGCCTGGTTAAAATTCCCCAAAACGATGGTGAAGGTGTTAGGGTGCGCTGTTTCATGCATGTTGATCCCATTACTCAGATCATCTAAAGCCTGAATGTCATTGGCCTGAGGTGGAATGTATACTGCTACCAAAATGATCCCAGAAATCTCCTGTGATAGGCAAAAATTACGGCACTTAACTGCTAGATATTCCGGGTCTGGTGAGCAGAATTGGGACAGCACTGATATATTTGTGTACCACGAGGAGTTGATCCTGAGGTATACTCCTCCACCTCTGCTTTTGAGAGTCTCTATAGATCTATCCTGACAGTGTATAGTAAACCCATCGATCTGAATTGCAGAATTGCTTGCATTCAGTGTGGAAGGGGTTAATCAGGATTCCGTGGTCTTAATGTCCCTCTAATTCAACGCCCTAGCTCTGAGATCATCGATTTTATTCATCAGAGACTGCACATTTGCCAGCAAGATAAGTCGGTACTGGGAGTTTAAAGCCTCGTTTCCTTAAATGTACTTATATCCCTGACCTGCAACCACATTCCCTGCGTGGAATCCTACAAGGATGAATCTATCCCCAATCGGCATTGTTTCCATCAGTTTTAAGCAACGATAGTTTGTTTAAATGCATTAAGACATCTTTGTACTGACCTTAGAAGCAGTTGTGCTTTTTAGCTGTATCAGGCTGAAGCGAGGATATGTATTTACTTCTAACCATTGAGAGTTTTGCTGCCATATGAGTTGCCCCTAGTTGCCCCAAAGTAGAAATAGGGGTTCTGCTGTCCGTTATTTCGGTGCAGATGTTTATGCCACCCACACTAATCCTATTTACCCACATTAGTTCTGTTATTCCATTCCTCATCTGAAGACAACAATGCACATTGGAAATATCATTTTCTCCTCACTGTCAATCAATACATGTGTGCCTCAATGATAATTTTTTAAGCCTGCTTCTCCACTTTCTACACTCATGACTGTGGCTAGGCACTGCTCAAATGCCATCTGTAAATTTGCTGTTGACACTAGTGTTGGCCGAATCTCAGATGGTGACAAGGTGGTGTACAGGAGTGAGATAGATCAGCTGTTTGTGTGGTGTCACAGCAACAATCTTACATTCAATATCAGTAAGACCAAGGAATTGCTTGACCAAGGAATTATAAAGGTTGGACTTCATAAAAAGGAAATTGGGATAACACACAGCAGTCCTCATGAAGGGTCAGCAGTGGAAAAGGGTGAGCAGCTTCAAGATGGAATGAAACATCTCAGAAGATCTTACCTGAGCTCAACAGATAATGCAGTTATGAAGAGGGCAGACCAATGGCTATATTTCATTAGGAGTTTGAGGAGATTGGGCATCTCATCAAAAACTCTTGCAAATTTCTACAGATGTACATGCCATGCCATGGACCCTGACCCTGATTTGTCAAGGATCGTATGACAACTGTCCACGCATCAGCTTCTCCGTGTTAAACAGTCGTGCGCAAAATAACACCTTGGGAGCATACCTGTTTGACCATTCTGACTATTTGCATCACTATCTGTTATGGAGGTTCCAATGCATAGGATGGGAGCAAAAAACTGTCAAGGATTGTAGACTCCGCCTTCCCACCATCGAGGACTTCTTTAAAAGATAATGTCTCAAGAAGGTAGTATCCAACCTGAAGGACGTGTCTGCTGTTATTACTACATCAGGGAGGAGTTAGAGAAGCCTGAAGACCTATACTCATTGTTTTAGGAACAGCTTCCCCTCTGCCGTGAGATTTTTGAATGGTCCATGAACCCTACTTCCCTGTACTTTGCACTATTTTTTTTATTCTAACTTATGGTAATTCTTTATCTTGCACTATACTGCTACTACAAAAAAGAAAATTTCATGACATATATCAGTGCTAATAATAAGCCTGAACGTTCCCTAATTTAATTTGCATCTATCTGCTCTGCTCATTGGACTTGCTTGATTTACCTTCTACACTTTTCTCCTACCTGTTGCCCTGCTTCTGTGTTTGTCACCCTCGTGGCAGGTTAATTTAAGCCCTCCTGTGTGGTGTGAGCAAACCTCCCAGCAAGGATATTTCAATTAGATGCAACCTATCCTCGTGCAGATACCACAAGTGATCCCAATGATTATTTCCATCCCCATAAGCACGTTGCACAGAAGGTAATTCCAAGAACACGATTAAAGATTGTTTAATGTAATTTCCTGTGCACAATTGTAAAGGAGAATGAAATAATTGTCACTCTGGATCTAATGCAGGACTAACAAAACCCACAAAAGATAAAACATATTATTATAATAATAATAAACACAACAAATATGGTGGATACAATGGGTCTGTAATGTGCTGTGAGTTTTCTATGTTCTAAATATAAGTACATAAGAGAGCTTTTATAAGTGACACAAGGCACTGTAGTTTCTGTATATGAGGTACATTTTTCACGAGATCCTGATCGTTAACCTGTTTAATTGTTCCTGGTTGCTCCACATTTTCTCTCTGCCTCTTGTACCCCTAATAGTTCTTTCTGTCTGCTTTTGATATTCATAGATCACAAGTAAAAACATAAATGTTTCATCAGTGGCCTTTCACTTTCTTAAAAGATGTCACACTCTTTTATAAATACCTCTAAAGAGTGAGGGCTTTGCAACTCACTTCACTGGTTTCTCAGTTTTTACCCATATATTTTATTTTACCATAATTTTGTTCTTGTGCTGTTATTTCCAGAATGCTGTGTATCTCTATCCTCCCTGCCCCCACCTCATCAGCCTGCTATCCATGAATTCTTCAGCCTCTTGCCGTGATTTTCCAAATCCTGCCTTTGGAGACTCCTGTGCATTAATTAATTCCCGTTTAAACTTTTGCATTTGACCCCACCATATCATTGCTCTTAGAATGCCCCCAGTAATGCTTTATGCTTTTCATAGCGAACATGCCAATTAATTCTGTTTCTCTGACCCTGGCCACATGTGCATTTTTGTCCTTTGGGCATCTGTCATGTGGTTACAGGGTAGTTACCTTGAATTGTTTTCCTTGGAACCCATTTCTTAAATCTCACTATGCTGCTGACTATAATCTATTGGTTTTGACACTGAATTCAGTTACTACATATTCTTTTGCATGTGGAGTGGTTTGGGACAAGTTCACAAAGTTAAAGAAACTCTAAAACTGGAAATTGCTGTGGATACCAACTGCTGCTCTCCATTTACCTCCTGTGGTTTCCTGCAACCTTAAAACCTGATATAAAAATGTTTAGTTTCCCAAAACCTCAAATTATCCTTTTAACCATTCAACATACTGTTTAGACTTAAAACATTCTAAAACCAAGGAATATATTCTTAAAACAGCTTAAGCTATCTTGTTTACACTATTCCCTTACCACTTCCCTGAATGAGGATAGAGCCTCTTCCCTATAATCCTCTGGTACCTGTGTAAACCATTCTACTCTATTGGAGTGTTGCATTCAGAGCACCATCCCTGAGAATCATGTTTCCTTAAATACTGAAGTTGTTTTTAATACTTTGATAATCTCTCACACAGATCACAGTGTGTGAGACAGGATGACAAAGCAGTCTGTGGGTATGTGTGTTGTGAAAGCAGTGGAGAAGATCCTTTGAAACCTTTCCATCTCTTTATGGAATAAACTTTGGAGCAAGAGGTCTGGCTTTAATTAGGGCTGAAGTTCAGTGCCTTCCATATGAACAGTTTAATGTACAAAGTGTAATATATCATTTGTTAACTATTTGGTATTTAATTGATCTTTGGTTACTGTTTCCTAATTTGTGCGTATGTGCGTGTGTCTAGACTGTAAACCAGTGCGGTGTCATGTACTATAGCTGTGTAATATGTGAACCATGAAGGAAACTGGAATTTTGTTTCTAATGTTCTACACAATGAACCATAATAATTAGTTTTAAGTAGATGCAGACACTGTGATTAGGGATGCAGGAGAGGAAAGGGTGGAGAAGATGATTTAGACTTAACCATTTCATACATGATGTGGAGCAGACTGTCCTAGAAGCAGTGGAGCGAATTGTGTCAGTAATTCTGCGAAGAGGTAGATAACCATTTTTTCCCTTCAACAGCATGATTAAGCTTAATTAAAATGAAATAAATGCAGCAGGATAAGATTTTGGCATATTTAAGTTTAACAGAGGCTATTTGGAATGTTATAAATCTTTTTCCTTGTGCTGTGCTTACCAAATTGCAATTTCTTCAGACATAATTCAGACTTACAAATGATGGAGCTTTGAACAGTTTTATAATATCGTTGTAGCGGAGATTTGTTCAGTCATCATTTTTACTGCAGCCTATTTATTATAGAGCCTGGTTCAATTATCATTTGTAAAATCGACTGATAGTCCTTAGAGCTGCAGTACATTGAAAAACAGCTTTACTTCATTGCATTTTATACGTGATATTGAAACTTGTTTAAATAGTAAATACAGAGAATGTCTCATTGCTGGGTTTAATGGACAAATATGCAGTGCTCAGTCTTCTCCAGATTGAGATTATGAATGTTTTTTTTTATTTTTAGGGATAGGAGCCTTTTTACGTAGTTAAGTTCAAATCTTTCCAAGCTTGGCAAGATTTTATGTTTTTCTGCATTTACTGTAATAAAGTCTGATTCTCCTGAATAACATCCATTGACTGCTGACTGAAGTTGAGCCAAAATGACCTGATTTCTATTTGCTCTACTTGGCACTGTCTAGCACCATAGCGATGAATACAGACTGTAAAACACATTCGTAAAAAGTGGACAAGTGTCTGTCTTCATTATATGTTTGTACTGATTTTACAAATGAAAATGTCACTATTCTTAATTGGTTCTTATGGAGCAGCATAGTTAGATGCTTAACTCTGGCATCCTGTGGTTTATTGGTTGTGGGTCATTGTCATCCAGAGAGAAGCATTTGGACTCCCCTGGGTCATTGGGGAATTTAAATGTAAATAATTAAAAATATGGAATAAAGTACACATCAGGAATGGAGACCATCAAACTACAGGATTGTTGTAAAATGTTGCCTAGTTTCTAATGTGCATTCAGTCTTACCCAGTCTAGTCTTATGACTCTAGACCCAACATATTATGGTTAAACTCTTAAGGGTTCATGAGAGGGAGGCATGAGGAGTAGGTTCGCAGATGACATAAGGATAGGCAGAGTTGTTGATAGTGTATGAGAGAGTCGTGGGCTGTAGAGTGATACTGATGTGTTGGTAAAATAGGCTGAAAATGCCAGGTGGGTTTAATCCAGGTAAATGTGAGGATACAGTTTTGAAGACCAGGCCCTCGCTGTGTTACGAATACCAAACGTCTGGACACTCTCACATATGATTGAGCTCCCATTACTAAAGTTATAGGTTCAATGAACATATAACTAGTTACCTTCCTCTCTCCAACTTTATTGTTCGTTCCTCCTTATCAATCCTATGTACTTTTGATGGCATTAATTACATATGTGGAGATGTGTTTACCAAATAGTGATTTTTGTGTATTTTCTGACTCATGACCAAAATTGATCAATGGACGTAGGTAAAAATCAAACCCATTTGTCACCTATGGCTGGTCTCTACTACTGACGCCAGGATGTACACCATGAGTGGTAGGGTCTTGGGCAGGAGTTACCAACCTGGGGTCCATGGAACTCTTGGTTAATGGTATTAGTCCATGGCATGAACAAAGGTCGTGAATTCTTGGCTTAGAGATCAGTGATGACTAGAGGAACCTTGGAGTACAGGTCCATCAGTTCATGAAGGTGGAAACAGGTATAAAATATGGTTAAGAAGGCTATGGAATAATAGCCTTAGAGCATTGAATGCAGAAATGGGGGAGGGGGGAGTTATACTCAAAGTTTATAAACCTTGCTTAGGCTTTAGTGTGCAGTTATGGTCACCATGCTAAAGGAAGAATGTGATAGCATTAGAGAAGATTCAGAGGAATTGCCTAGGATGGAGAAGTTCAGTTAGGAAAGGAGACTGGAGAAACCAGGTCTGATCTCCCTGGAATGGAGGGGGTTAAGTGGGGAAACTTTTCCTTAAATCAAAGATAAAACTGGAGAACATAAATTTAAGATAAAGGGGAAGAGATGTAGAGGAGATAATGAAGGAATCTTCTTCACCCAGAGTGTGGCAAGTCCCTGGAATGCACTGCTTGAGAAGTGATTGAGCTGGGCTGTTGATGCAATTTACTGAGTGTCTAGATGACCACTTGAATTGCTTGGGTATAAAGGGCAATGAACCAAGTGCAAGGAGATGCAATTAATATGGAATTATACCCCCCCCCCAGTTGGGTTAGCAAATTGGGCTGAATGGCCTGTATCCATATTGTACAATTCTATGACTGTTATGAAGATTGAGGTTTTTGAGGACCCTGCATTACAAAGCTCTTTAATTTTGTACCTATAAGCAAGATGATGGCTTGCAACAAACAGTAGGAATGGAATATCTGGTGCTTGAACTATCCTGGTCCACCATAACTAACAGTTGTGAAGGTACTGTTGTTTCTTTATTCAAACACTCAGTCTAGTTTGAGAATGACTGGGAGATCCAGGAGCTAATTAACTATGAACTGAAGGTTTGAAATCTCCATTTGAAAGGAAGAAAAGTAGCTCATCAGGCACATGAAAAACAATCTCATGACCTATAAAAAAGATGGAAGGTGAAAGGGTCAGATTAAACAACTCACCAATAACCACAACAGGAGCAGATTTTACATTGAGATAGTTAACCTGAGAACCAAGAATGCAGGAGGGTTTTTCAAGGACAGAGACAGTCACACTTGTGGAAGGAATGCTTTCAAGTATTCCTCAATCAAAATTCTGTCCTTGACTACACCTCAAATCACACTAAGTACCGGTACTCTCTGCTACCACAGACTGACAAGAGGTTGAAAAAGTCACAAGCCAAATGAGGAGTCCGGTGTAGCAAATGATATTCTGCTGAAGTGTAAATACTTGGGGGTGAAGAACTGAACACATTCACAGCATTATTTCTTTTTTTTGGTACTTTGGAGTCGCTTGGTGGACTGGCAATTTGTTTATTTATTTATTTATTTATCTATCTATCTGTCTATCTATCTGGCCATACTGAATTGCCAATGAGCATCTGCAGGTGAGCTGCCACCTTCAATTACTGCTGTCTTTCTGGTGCTATTTGGAAGAGAGTTCTGGAATTTAGACCTAATGATAGTAAAGAACTAGTGATTATACAGTAGATTCATGAGGACACATCAGGACCAGTATGTTTAGGTCCAATTAAATGACTGCCCCAATTAGACGAAGTTTTATGGAAATAGTTGAAGAGGTATAAAAAAGACAAGTACACAATTTGTTAATCAGTTTGAGTGAAATACAGAACAAATTAGAACACTACCAATGCTACTGCAGTTCTATAAAACTGTATTAGATTCTAATACTTAACGACATAGGAATTAATCTGCATTGCATTCTTTTGACTGTAAATGGATCAGTGCAGACATCTAGGATAGATAATGGACTGCCTTCAAACAATGAAACCAGAGTGAGTAAAACAGTTCTGAATTGCATTGCTGCTTATTTTGCGCTTCTTTCCAGTGAGAAAAATCGCTGCTTTTTGAACATAAGCACATACACGGGATCCTATTAAAAAAAACTGTTTGCTCCAAGCACTGTGTATCTAATGACCATGCAAGTGCATGTAACTGACACTAGTTAAAAACTGTCCAGCAGCAGTTTCCTGCCCCAATTAAGTGACATAGTGTCCCAAATAAATGTAGGAAATCCCAGCTATTTTTTCAATTAGCTTTTATTCTTTAAATAAGAGTTGTCCCAAATAAATGGCTGCCGCAATTAACTATTGACCCAATTAACTGGAATGCACTGTATTTCCAGATAATGATGTTCTGTTAATTGAAAATGGTAGTCTGTTGAGTTTATTGTTATATACACATATATGCGCAGTTGTAATTTTTATAAGAAAAGAACACAAATGGAATGAAAGTACAACCAATGTACTGCAAAGGAATCATAATGTTGCTAAGCTATGGTGATTAGAGTTCTGCCAGTTAGTTCAGAAGCTGAATGGTTGAAGGAAGCAGCAGTTTTTGATCCTGGGTGGTGTGGAACCTCAGGCTTCAAAGTCTTTATTTCAAAATGGACATGTTGCCGTTGGTTAGGTATGATCCAACAATCCAACATATTAAAAATGTGGAGAGAATAAAAATGAATTAAAATAAAATTAGTATAAATAGATGGTTGATGGCAGCACGGACCCTCTCTGTGACCCTCATTTATCCTGCTCAAATCCTCTTCCATTCATCTCTAGCTAGATGATCACAAATATAATTGCATCATACTCTATTCCTTGTCCCACTTAACTGAAATTCTCGAAGCAAGTACGGCTCCTCTAACTTTTCATGCATGTATCCGAGTGTGCTCTTATTTAACATCTTCAAAAGTTGCCATTTCTGCTGAATGCCTGTTCAAATTCTGTCAAAGTTGTTCGGTTTGCTGAAAGCAATTTGTTTTTGAAGCAAGTCCTGCTGGTTTGTTCATGCTCTGGAAGTTGGTACTTAAGATATTTAGAATACCGTGTCTTAATTTAAAATAAATCTTTGAGTATGTTCTGCAAATAAAATCAAAAATTTATTGGTACAAGTCATCATTTAGTAACGTACACAGTTCATGTCCTGAATCCATCGTCTGTTCTTTATGGCTCTATTGTAATCTTTCTATTGCATTCAATAATTCCAAGTATTTCATTTTTATACAATAATTTTACAGTTCTGTGCAGATTAAAAACAAAGCTCAAGCAAATTAACTTATTTAACATTTTTAGAATGGGTTTGGGAGTTATTAATAATTTAGGAGTTATTAATAATTTGGGACTTAAATATTTATACAGACAGTTTGATGCAAACAAAGAATATAGAAGAAATTTGTTTTAAGATCTCCAGTATCATGCATAATAAGAATGTTATATTATTTTTAAAAAAGGGAGAAACAATTTTGAGCCCTCCCTCTTCCTCAGTGACACTGTACTTTCTCTGTAGTTGTAACACTTTATTCTGCGCTCCTATTGTTTTTCCTTGAACTACCTCAATGCACTGTAGTAATAAAGAGACCAGTATGAACGGCATGCCAAACATGCTTTTCACTGTGTCTTGGTACATGTGATGATAATAAACCTGTTTACCCAAATTTTAGAGGTTTTCCTTCCTTGCATTTTGTTTTTATGTTAAATTCTGCACCCTGTGTAGGTTTAAATTGAGGGATATGGTGTCTTTTTGGGCAGGGATGTTGTTGTGTGACCCTTGTATTTGCATTGCATTGCATTCAGTAATTACCACTGCACTCTGCTTCTTGTCTGTTGCATTTTTCAGTAGGATCATGCCTGAATCCCCTCTCAACAACACATTTCTGCTCTCTTCCAATACTCCCTTGATGCCTTTCTTGTTTAGAAGTTTAACTATCCCTTTCTTAAATTTATTCCATGGCTTGGCCTCCGCCACTTTCTGTGGTCCAGGTTCAGCAGTCCTTGAGTATTTCTCATTTCACTCCCAAATCTCATGCACTGTAACCAGAGACTTTGATTCCTTGTTCTCAACTCCTCTGGCAGGAGAAGCATTTCCCTTCATAGATTCTTTCTTATCATGTCAGAAGTTTAGATTAGATCTCCTATGGTGGAAATTTTATTCTTGTGGGATCACCGTTGTCCATTTTAGTTTGGGCTCTTTGCTAACATTTTGTGAACATTCTGCTTTGCTTGGTTGATTTTTCTTCTGTTATTATTGCGGTTGATTTCAACCGGTCCAGCTTGAAGAAATCTGTGAACAACTGCTACCAACATATCACATGTGGAACCAGAGGAGTCAACACACTTGACCACTGTTATACCACCATCAAAATGTTTACTGTACCATTGAAGTGCCACGCTTTAGATAGTCCAATCAGCTGGCTGTACTTCTATTCCCAGTGTATAGGTAGAGACTGAAGCTCGCAGCACCAGTGATGAGGACCGAGAAAAGTATGGCCAAAGAAGGCAGATGACTACTTACAGGATTGCATAAAGTCAATGGACTAGACAATATTCAGGCTTTCATCTTCGAATCTGAACAAATATGTCATGGATGTTACCAACTTCACCAAGAGCTGTGTGGATAAGTGATTGCCTTTGAGAGCATACCAGCCACACCAAAACTAAATGCCATGGATGAACCAAGTGGTTCGTAGTCTGTTGAAGGCAAGATCTATGGCATTCAAGACCAGTGGTCTAGAACTCTGCAAGAAGTCTAGGTATGACCTACTGAAGGCTATTTTAAGAGCAAAAAACAATCATGATTGAGGTTAGGGACAGAAGTGAGTGCACCTCAGCTCTGACAGGGTTTGCAGGCCATTATTTCCTACAGAGTGATTGGCTGAGATGCTTCTCTCCCAGTTGAGCTTTCTGCCTTTCCTGCAAAAAGGCAGTATGAGAAGGGTTATCTTCTCTCTCAACCTCTATGCAAAGGAAGGAAAGAAAAACTGCCTTGGAACCAAATTTATACCCATTTCCAGTGCAGTGAGAGAAGGCCTCCAGGTTAGGAAACTTCTGTTGTATCCTTGACAAGATCTGAAATCCTGATCTCATTAAATGTGCTCATCAACTCTCTACACTGTATATCCCTGGGTAAATTTGTAACAAAAAAACCTTAATTGGCAGTAAGACCATTTCCACTTGAAAATTTACTGGCCACAGTAAAATAACAAAGATTAAACATTTCCAGTAGTTTTTGATAAACACCGATAACATTTCATATGAGGATTCAAAGTGCCCAGTGCTCTCTGGTGAACAGTGTGCCATAAAACAATGACAACAGGAATTTTCACTGGGTTCCTGGTCTTGATAAAAATTTGAATTTGTTGTTCCCTCAACTATTGCAAGCTGTCCAGTTGCTTCACAGTTACGATGAGGTTTTGGTGTTTGTGTGTAGTGCCGTTTTTCTTCTAAACATAGTGGTGTGCATTTCTGCCAAAATGTTCAACTTTTGTCTCATCTGTCCACAGAACTTGGTCCCAGATGTGTTGTGGAACATCCAGCTGGTTTTTTGCGAACTTGAGACGTGCAGTAATTTTTTTTTTGGAGATCAAAGGTTTCCTCCGTGAGGAAACATGATTCTTGTTCAGTGTTTTTCTAATGGTGGAGACATGAACAGAGACTTTAACAAATTCTAGATGTTTATACAGGTCCTTTGCCATTACCCTTGGATTCCTTTTCACCTTTAGCATTGCCGGTTGTGCTTGGTGTGATCTTTGCAGAACGTCCACTCTTGGGGAGAGAAGGAACCTTTCTGAATTTCCTCTATTAGTAGACAATTTCTCTTACTGTGGACTGATGAACACTCAGAAATGCTTTTGTAGCCTTTACCAGCTTCATGCATCTCTACAGTTCTTCTTTTAAGATCCTCTGAAAGTTGTTTTGATCAAGACATGGAGCACATAGACAGACCTTTTTTGAGAAGAACAGGCTCTGTCAGTAACCTGACTTTGTGTGTCTTTTTTGTAGGGCAGGGCACCTCTGCAACCCACACCTCTAATTTCATCTCATTGTTTGGAACACTTGAATCCTATTAGTTTTTGTAGAAGCTGTTACCCCAGAGGTTCACATATGTTTTTTGAACCTAGACTGTGATTGTTTCAATGGTGTACTCCGTATTGACGATAAACAGTACAATTGTTTGTGTTAGTAGTTTTAAGCAGATTGTGTTTGTCTGTTATTTGACTTGGATGAAGATCACACCACATTTTATGAGTAATTAAAACTGAAAACCAGGTAATTGTAAAGGTTCACAAACTTTTTCTTGCAATTGTATACAGGCAGTCCCTGGGTTACATCCGAGCTCCGTTCCTGAGTCTGTCTTTAAGTCAGATTTGTACGTAAGTCGGAACAAGTGCATCCGGTGTTATTTAGTGTCAGTTAGTCAAACGTTTGTCTTAGAATATATTTTACCTTTCTATGTGTATAAAACACTTAAGAAACGTATGTATTCCAGTAATTAAACCACTGCGTTGCTTAGTAATAATTGTAGCTTTCATCAGGGCGGGGCCTTTCACACGCTCCATTATTCTCACTTTATCCTTTAAAATTGTTCCAAACATTGACTGACTGTAGCCTAACGCTTTTCCAATGACTGATGATGTTTCACCTCTTACCAAACGCTTTATTATTTCCACTTTATTTTCAATCGTGATTGCTTCCTGTCAGTGGAACAAAAACACTGCGGGCGGCAGGTCCCGACCTCCGCCGGCTCCCCGAGGTCTGTTGGGTCCTAAGGACCACTGCACTGAGACAGGCTAAATGGAACAAGTGGGGGCTGTGCTGGGTTTGGGCATTTGATCCTCCACAATATTTAGCATGGGAATTTAAACTGGAGGTGGCAGTGTTTTTTTTTACGAGGTTGATCTGACTTAAAATGGCGGACGGTGTTCTCCTTCCTCAGCTCGTAAGTACGAGTTGTCTGTAAGTCGGACGTTCATAACTCGGGGACTACCTGTACCTCTTAGCCAGCATGATGGTAATTTCTCCATTGTTATTTGTGGGTTCTTGAAGTGCCTGAATGAGCTGCATGAATTTCCTACATTTCAACATTGGCTACATTCAAAAGAGCTTCTTTGGTTGTGAAGCACTTGGGCAAGTTCAGTGGCTCTGGTAGGTGCAATGCAAATGAAAATCTTGCTTTTAGCTTCACTGAAGGAATTGTGAAAAATTAGGATTGGACTGAGCTGTCATGGGTGTATGAAAGGAAATTCAAGCTTAAGCTTATCTGATATTTTTGAGATTGTTGTTTGCAAAATAGATAAAGGAGGTTTGAACTTTTTGAAAGCCTTTGAGAGGTTATTATCAAAATTGGAACATAGTGTGTTGGAGGTAAATACTGGTGTGGATTGATCAACAAATAAAAAAACTCAGGCCAAGAAGGAATGGTTTATTTTCAGATTGTGAAGTCTATTTTCAGTGAGATGCCACAGAGATTGGTGCAAAAGAAAATGAAAACTTTTCAATAATTTAGGTAAAACCTATGGATCATTCTATTCTGATCCATAAAGTGAACTGTAACTATATCCACAATCCATAGCAATTGATGGCATTGATGTTTTATTAAAAAAGCATGAAATGCTGGCAGAACTCAGCATTTCCAGCATCTGCAGATTCACTCGTGTTGCCTTGATATTTTATTAGCTTGTTTGGCAGCGTGAGCATGAGTGCAAACTGTTAACCTGCTTTTTCACACAGTGAAGTGAAATAGAATAATAGTTGTTATTCTTTTTATTCCAACTTAACTTCAAATAATAATACCTAAGGAATAAGATGGGGATGACCATGTTAATGGGATTATGTTTTAGACTGTCCTATAGTCAGCAGGATTTAGAGGAGCAAATTTAGAGGAGCATATAGGAATCTATATGTCCTCCCCGTGGAATGTATGGGGTTACCCCAGGTGTTCCAGTTTCCTCCCACAGTTCAAAGACGTACTAGGTAGGTAAATTTATTATTGTAAGCTTTCCTGTGTCTAGGTAGAGTTAAACGGAGGTTGTTGGAGCCATGGTTCAAAGAGCTGGAAGGCCTTACTCTGCACTGTATTGTAAATAAATAAACAGAGAGATGGACAGGCACATGACAAATAAATTAAGTCAAAGGGCTGGATGGGATAAAGTTTATCAAATGTGTTCAGGAAATTTTCCTTAATCAGTATATAGACGTCCCAACTTGAGAGAGTGCGATACTGAATCTGCTATTAGGCAATGAAGCAGGCAGGTGACAGAAGTGTGTGTGTAGGGGAACACTTTGAAGTTAGTGATTATAATTCCACTAGTTTCAAGATAATTATGGAGAAGGATAGGTCTGCACCATGAGTTGAGATTCTAGATAGGAGAAAGGCCAATTTTGATGGTATCAAAAAGGATCTGGCAAGTGTGGGTTGGAATAGATTGTTTCCTGGCAAAGGTGTGTTTTGTAAGTGGGAAGTCTTCAAAGTGAAACTTTGTGACTGCAGAGTTTGTATGTTCCTGTTAGAATAAAAGGCAAGTCTAGCAGGTTTAGGCAACCTTGGTTTCCAAGAGATACTGAGGCTCTGGTGAAAAAGGGAAATTATGGGCCCGTGAACTTGATGTCAGTAGTTGATAAGTTTCTGGAAGGTATTGATATACACTGTAAGTATGTGGATGGATAAGTGTTTATTAGGGATAATCACCATAGCTTTGTGTGTGGTAGATTGTGTCTAACTAATCTTAGAGCTTTTTTGAGATGGCTACCAGGAAAGTTGATAGCAGTGGGCACTGTCTATGTGGACTTTTGCAAAGCCTTTGACAAGGTCTTGCATGGGAGGCTGGTCAAGAAGTTGCTTGGCATTCAGAATGATCAGGGATCATTGCACTGTGTGTTATCTATAGCAGTGATCTGGATGACAAAGTGATAAACAGGATCAGCAAACTTGTGGACGACACCAAGACTGGGAACGTAGAGGATAGCGAGGAAGGCAATCAAAGCTTGCAGCAGGATCTGAACCAGCTAGAAACCGAGGATGAAAAATGACAAGTGGAATTTAATGCAGACAAGTGTGAGGTGTTGCATTTTGGGAGGACAAACCAGGGTAGGCCTTGCACAGTGAGTGGAAGGGCATGAGGAGTGCGGAGTAAAAGTGGCATCATATGTAGATAGGGTCGTAAAGAGAGCTTTTGGCCCATTGGCCTTCATAAATCAGAAACTGTGATGTTATATTGAAGTTGTGTAAGACATTGGTTAGGCCTAATTTGGAGTATTGTGTGTAGTTCTGGTCACCTACTCACAGGAAGGATAGGAATAAGATTGAAAGAGTGTGGAGACCAGGTTGTGGCTGGGACTTGAGGACCTGAGTTATAGGGAAAGGTTGAATAGTTGAGTACTTTATTCCCTAAAGTGTAGGAAATGAGGGGAGATTTGATAGAGGTGTACAAAATTGAGGGGTATAGATGGGGTAAATGCAAGCAGGCTTTCTTCTCTGAGATTGGGTGAGACTAGAATTAGAGGTTGTGGGTTAAGCGTGAAAAGTGGAATGTTTAAGGGGAATCTTAGGGGGAACTTCTTCACTTAGAGGATGGTGAGAGTGTGGAACGAGCTGCAAGTGGAAGTCAGCGATGTGGGTTCGATTTCAGCATTTAAGACAAGTTTGGTTAAGTGGATGGGAGGGATGTAGAGGGCTATGGTCCAGGTGCAAGTTGATAATAGTTTTAATGGACTAGATGCGCTGAAGGGCTTTTTGCTGTAATGAAAAAACGTTTTCCCTACATCTGTAAATTTAGTTCAATTTGTATTTCTTTCAAACTCCTCTTTTCTGTACCCAAGTATTCTTGAAGAATTTGGCATCCTTTATTTGCTAGCACATATCTGTAGGTATTATCTTCTTGTCACAGAAAGTCAGATATCAAACACTGTTAACCTGATGAGGGTAATGTATTCTTGCAGTGATGAAAAGCTAATGGCTTGCACAGTTTGCTCACAAATTTCAAAGTTAAAGTAAACTGAATTAACAAAGTACATATATGTCTCGATAATCAACCTTGAGATTCATTTTCTTACTGACATTCACAGTAAATACAAGAAACATAATAGAATCAGTGAGAGACTGCACCCAACAGGACAGGCAAACAACCAATGTGCAAAAGACAATAGCCTGTGCAAATACAAAAGAAATTAAAAAATAAATAATAATAAATAAATAAACAACAAATATCAGAGCCCTGTGGTGCAACTATGCTGAAAGAGGTGATGAAGAAGTTTGTAACTTGCCTTTCGGAGTTGAGCTGTTGCACCACCTGTACTACTTGGCATTTTTGTGCTGTAAACTGAAGTCTCAAAGGTCAGGATGTTCGTAGTGTGGAGTGTATGGGCTGAATCAAGGCAATAGGGCCTGTACCCAAGAGCGGAGATAAAGCCCGTGTTTGACCACTACTAGAGCTGACTTCTGGCAGAACTAAAGTGAGACGATGCAGCGTTAAGGTGGTGAGACCGGACCCAGGCCTGAAAACAGGAAAAGATCTGAGATTTGATTGTTTAAGCACCTGACCGAATCGAGATAGTAGGTCCCGAGCCCAAGGGTTGGAAGATTAAATGCCAGGCCAGATTGAAAAGGTCAGGGTGTCGATGGTGAGGGATGGACTGATTCAGCTCACTGCTCTGAAAGGTTTACTTGTCTCTGTGCTGAACTGAGGTTATGGCTTGCAACTGTTGGGCTCCTAAATTGGCTATAGTTATGACTGGCTTTCGGGCTGTGGACTCGCTTTCTTTAACTTCAGTTCTGAATGCTATTTGCTTAGTTTTATTATTTGCACAATTTTTTTCTGCACATTGGGTGTTTGACGGTCTTTTGGGTTCTACTGGGTTTCTTTGGTTTGTGGCTGCCTGTAAGGAAACAAATCGCAAGATTGTATATAGTATGCATACTTGTATAATAAATGTACTTTGAACTTTTGAGATGTTGCCAATCCAAACTGACTGTGGTCTGCAAGTGAGAAGATTGAGGAACCAGTTGTACAATAAGGTATTGAGGCCAAGGTGTTGAAGTTTATTGATTAGTTTTGAGGGGAGAATAGCTGTAGTCAATGAAGAGCATCATGATGTATGCATCTTCACTGTCCTGATTTTCCAGAGTTGAGTGAAGAGCCAATGAAATGGCATCTGCAGTTGACCTTATTTTTGTTGGTTGGCAAATTGGAGTGAATCCAAGTTGCTTCTCAAGCAGGAGTTGATATGTTTAATCACCTTTCTGTGTATCTGTGATAATCTTTTACTCCTCATCAAGCACCTATACTTCATTGACAGTAGCCCTGAAGCTAGAAACAAGCTGCTGGAGGAAGGCAGTGGGTGGCATCATCGAAGGAGAATGGACAGTCAACATCCTTCATTTGGAGTGAAGTGTGGAGATAGCAACAGAAGCTGGCAGTGATGTGGAGTCAACACAGAGTTGCAGATTATGGAATCTGATAAGGTGAAGAATGGAACCAAATGGTGGGGATGGTGTGCATTTGGAGGAAGATGTGATATGGGACTCATTGGGAAGAATGTATGAGTGATGGAAAAATGGTATAGGTAGGGGTGATAAAAGAAATTGGGTGTTTAGAGGATGGGGGAATGGATTTTGGAAAGAAGAATGTAGATCAGGAGAAGGGGTGTAAGAAGTGCAGGTTAGCTGAAATTGAGGAATTCCATGTTTGTTGTTGGGTTGTAGACTACCAAGGTGGAATATGAGGTGTTGTTCTTCTTGGTTCTATTTGGCTTCTCCCTGGCAGTGGAGGAGGTTGAGGATAAGACAGGCTCATGTGTGACTGGGAAGGGAAATTAAATGGCAAGGAATCTCAAAGGTTCATTCATTATCAAAATATGCAACTCTGAAAATCATCTTCTCCAGATAGCCATGAAACCAAGAAGGAACAGCAGCATGATCATCAACCCCCAAATCCCCCTCCCTGTGCAAAAAAAACCCAAAAGCGGAGCAGGCACATCACCCCCCATCCCCCTCCCCGCGCACAGAAAAATGAGAAAGATCGGTGAAAAGCACAGAATATGAAGAAAGTCCATTGTCCAAGTCCATATCCAAAACTCAAAACCTGAGTAACATTCTCCAGGCACAGCAGCAGGCCACACAGGTTTCCCTCTCTGGCAGTAGAGCGATTCCACCAGTAATCAAAAGGCATTCTCCCCTCTCTGGTAGGAGAGTGATTCCACCAGTGATCAAATGGCAGGTAGCCTGTGCTCAACTTCTGTTTTCACTTTGATATTTCAATCTCCCTCATTGCTTTAATCAGTGAACAATGGAAGCTTTAATCGGTGAAATGGAGTCGAACATTGGCTCACGCCTTGTCCTGCAGCCTCCTTGCCGTGATGTTTACACTTGCTGCTTCTGCCTCCTGGAATCTAGAGTCCAGTTGTCCCATGCTTCCACTTTGAGAAGGAAAATGCTAAAGACTTACAAATCTCTGGGGAAAAACAAATCATTTCCTGTCTTCTAGTTCGATCTCTTTGCCCCCTCATATTTATGTATATCTTAGTCAAAGTGAGATGGGCAAGTGAGCACCCACCGGGTTTAACTGGATTATTACCAAAATTGGAGTGATGCAACTATCTACTGAGCCATCAGGGTGCCAATTTTTGAACGTCCTGTCTGCTGACTGCACTTTTTGGCACAAATAATGCACAAATACATTGTATTTTTGGCAGAATCAATACATGCGATGGATTATTAGTTTGTAACTTGGGATGTTGCAGAATGTTGCTGAGTTTTCTGTGTGTCTGCTGTCCAGTGTGTGAAATTATGCTTATTTTTCCCCATTTGACTATAGTATGCTAGCATTGTGCCGAGATTATCCTCTATCATGTGTACACTGTGTTGGATAATTGGAATGATTGTTTTTACTTCACCTTCTTCCTCTCCCCATCACAAGTGCACTCCCTGGTTTCTCATTTTAAATATATTAAACTATATCGGAAAAGCTGGTAATGGATTTCCTTATCAGTAAGTTTTGAAGAAGTGTGTGAGTATTCAGTAGCCTTGTTTGTTTGCCCTTCTCCTGAGCTTGTTCTTCATGTATTTGTCTAGTTTTTGCCAGTTCCTTAAGGTCATCGTAGCCATTTGGGAGAGGGGCGGAGTAGTAGAGGTAAGCTCCCGCTATCTATTAAATGCCCCCAGTGGCTTGCATCTCAAATAGCCTCTATAAACAAGTTGAGCTCCTAGCCTTCACATGGGGCTTCACTAATAAGGCCGGCAGACCTGTTTCTACTGACAGGAGAAGGTGCAAAGGTGTGTTACTGGTGCCTAAAAACCAATCTCTTCAGAAAGATGGAGCTTGTCAGCCATGGTTGGCAGGTCATCAAGGAGAAGAAAACTCTGATCTCAAACCTCCGCTGCCTTGCAGCTGTGCCATTCGTGGGGAAGGCTTTAGGAGTATACCCAGAGGAAATATTCACTAAGGCAGTCCTATGTTGAGTTTTAATGCTGATTGGCAACTCCTGCAATGCCATTGGTGCCAAACTCTGTTGTTCTATATCGTTCATTTGGATTTGTTAGCTGTGTGGAGAGGGAGAGCAAGCTGCATGGACAGTAGCTTACTCTCCATATCATACTTCCCTGACTTGCATATACAATGTAGATAGCTTGGACACAGCATCCATAATCGACTTTAACCAGTGGAGGTCCTGGTCCTCCTAGTTTTGTCCACTACATGTGAGGCAGGGCCAGACCAGTCAGCACCTCAAAGCAGCTCATCTGATAGAGTGGGAATAGGATAAGAGTGGGATAAAGGATCTTTAATTCATTCTCCTGGTCTTGATATCCTTAGTCATTTCATAGATTTACGAAACTCTGAGTAATGGAATTACTCAATTTAGTCCTAAATATTTTGAGACTACTGCCCCAAGTTGATGACTCCAGAGTTGTAGCAAGCAGCAGTCCGTATTTCACTAAAGTTTAAGCAGATGATTTATTATTTAAACTCCAATCTTTCCTCACAGGACAGATCTTTTCATTGTGGTCTTCACATAATCCTTTGCTGTATTCCCCGTAAAGCCAAATATATCATCCTAGGGTAAGGACAGTTTTTTGTCTGGCTGAGGTTTAACTACAGTGAGAATTCTTTACCCTTTTCATATACCATTCCTTTGATAACAGTGGTCAATAAACCATTGGACCAAGGAATTGATTGTGGACTTCAGGAAGGGGAAGTCGAAGGGACACATACCAGTCCTCATTAAGGGATCAGCAGTGGAAAGGGTGAGCAGTTTCAAGTTCTTAAGTGTCAACATCTCTGAAGATCTATCCTGAGTCCAATATATTGATGCAATTACAAAGAAGGCACAACAGTGGGTATATTTCATCAGGAGTTTGAGGAGAATTGGTACTTCACCAAAGACTCTAGCAAATTTCTACAGATGTATGTTGGAGAGGATTCTAACTGGTTGCTTCATCACCATCTGTTATGGAGGGGCCATTGCACAAAGTTGGAAAAAGCTGCAGATGGTTGCAAACTCAGCCAGCTTCATCATGAGCATTTACCATCCAGTATCCAGGACACCTTCAAAAGGCGATGCCTCAAAAAGGCAGCATCATTAAGGACCCCGTCACCCAGGATATGTGCTCTTCTCATTGTTGCCATCTAGAAGGAGGTTCAGGAGCCTGAAGACAAATACTCAACGTTTTTGGAACAACTTCTTTCGTTCTGCCACCAGATTTCTGAATGGACAATGAACCCATGTATACTACCTCACTATTTTTGTTTGCTCTCTTTTAGTGCTACTTATTTAAATTAATTTTAAATATATATTTCTTATGGTAATTTATAGTTTTTTATTATGTATTGCAATGTACTGCTGCCACAAAACAGCACATTCCATGATGTATGCCGGTGATATTAACCCTGATTCTGATTCCCATTATGACTACTGAATTTACCCGTTTATTAACATAGATCTGTATGTGTATATATGTATGTGTCTATGTGTGTATACAGTTCCTATAAAAAAGAAATCACGCCCCCCCCCCCCCCCCGGAAGTTTTCATGTTTCACTGTTTTACAATATTGAATCACAGTGGATTTAATTTGGCTTTTTTGACACTGATCAACAGAAAAATACGTTTTCATGTCAAAGTGAAAACATCCCTACAAAGTAACCTAAATTAATTACAAATATAAAACACAAAATAATTGAGTGCATAAATATTTACCCCCTTCAAGTCAGTATTTAGTGGATGTACCTTTGGCAGCTTGAGTTTAGGAATTTGTGGTACAAATGGGCTTTTTGCTTGGAATGCCAGGTAAGAAAACTGTGACAGATTGGTGCCTCACATTGTGAGGAACAACAACCTTGCATCTGTGCTATAGCCTGTTCAGTTTCTGATATGTTAGCTTTTTGTTCTCATGGTCACTCACAGCGAAGGCAAAAATAAATGCCTTATGACCTAATGTTAGTTTCTAGCATTTATTTGTTCTGTTGTGTTACTTTGATATGATGTTGAAATGACAGATACTTTGTCTCCTTTCAGGCTACCATACATGTACTGATACCCTTGAACCAAATGGAAAAACAAAAGAATATCTGCTTGCTGGATCACTTGATGCTTGAACCAAAATAAAAGTTGTGCTGGAACAACTGTAAGTTTCTTTTAGGTTTTTTTGACTGAGTGTTATATAATGTAGTAGGATAGAAAATGGCTATATATTGCATGACAGAACACATGAAAATTAATTCCAAGGAGCTTCTCTATGGTTTAAATGCATGCCTGAATTTTTTTAAGATTCTGACCCCATTATATTCACTATTGCCTCTGGCATGTTGGCCATAGCAGCAGAGTTCATTTTTGGAAAGCAAGTTGCAATGTGACTGATGTAAAACTGAAGGCAAAGTGGAAAATAATTAGCAGTAGTTTTGGCATGTGCAAATGGCATCTCTGGTATTAATGATGTCTATGGATCATTGCATCCAGTAACATGAAGGAGGTCATTTGTGTTGAGTGAACCAGAGTATTTAATGTTAAATGATGCAAACAGAGAGAAGATAAAGTCCAGAAAGCAATAATTCTGGCAAGAATTATGGTAGAAACAAGACTTGTATTGCATCTTTTCTGGTGCTCATGGCAATTATTTTTGGCTTTGTAGTGGAAAATGTTTAGGATACAAGTATCCAATTACTGACCAAGGGCTAATCAAGCACACTTTGGCCACAGATTATTTGCTTCAATTACGCATATATCTTGGTAGAGGAATCTTTTGACATCACAGTTTCAATCTCTAACACTGTTGCTCTTTGATAAATCTTTGGATAAGATTGTGACTTGTAAGGATTATAGTAGACAGAACGGGTATTGTGGTGTTCTACAAATTAAATAGTAAGAAGAAAAACAGTACATTTGTCAAGGTGAATTATGTCATCAAGATATACAGAAATTTTACTTAACTTGAACTTTGAACACTACAATAAACTTCACTGAAATGTTCCCTCTAGACATTAAATCTGTGAGTCAAGGTCCACAACAGAATAATTAATTCATTGTCTCCTAATGGAGTGGACTTTTACTTGTCTCAGAATCAGTGTGATTATATTCACTTGCCAGATTGCTGGGATGTCCAATGAAGGGCATTGAGGATTTTTTTTTTATTACCCAAACGTTCCAGCTGGTGAGTTACCTTCTTGAATTGCTGCAGTCCTATGTACCTGTACTCTGAGATTCCTCTGTTCTATTACAGTACTCATTTAATAAACTCATTCAAATTAAATTCCATTTGCCATTCCTGGGTCTGCCTATCCAGATGATCAAAACACTGTTATAAATCTTGATACCTTACTGTTTGCATTGCTCCCTATTTAAGTGTAATCTGCAAACTTGCCATTTCTCATGTATTCTAATCTAAATCATCAAAATAAGATTTATCTTTGTCCCAAAGCATTAAGCAGTTTTGAAATGCCTTCTCCCCTTCCGCCATCAAACTTTTGAATGATCCATGGACACTGTACTATTTACTTTGTAACTTATAGTAATTTTATGTCTCTGCATTGTACTGCTGCAAGACAAATTTCATGTCATATAAGACAGTGATAATAAACTTGATTCTGAAGTTGATCCAATCCTGGAAGGATTAAAACATCGTCCAAAGCATCCAGGATACATTGCCCATAAATCAGTCTTTCTTATTGATACAAAATTAAGTTCACAATTTGAACAAAGAACAGTACAGCACAGCAACAGCCCCTTTGACCCACAGTATTGTACTGGACTAATTAAGCTAATGACATCCTACTAAACTGATCCCTTCTGTCTGAACGCGTTCCATATCTCTGCATTCGCTGCATATTCATGTTCCAATCCAAGAGCCTCTTAAATAACTCTATCATATCTGCCTCCAGTACAACCTTGACAGCACATTCTAGGCACTCACTACTTTCTGTGCAGGGAAAGAACTTGCCCTGGCCATTTCCTTTGAACTCTTTCTCTCCCCCACCCCCCACACCCCAATCAGCTTAAATACACGTCCTCTAATGTTAGACCTCTTTAAAATTCTTGATCCCTCCATTCTAGATGCAAATTTTTATTCATCTTTGGCTATTGGCTAGTGAATAGGTACAGGGACATTCACTGGTTGTCTTTGGTACCAAGGAGTTGAGGCCAATTGCCAGTTCATTACTCAATCAAATGTAGCTAAAGACAGACTTGCCCCTGTGGCATTAATAGTTGTGGAACTGGGAGAACGCAAGTGTAACCCCCTGGGTCTCCTCAGGCTCGCTCACCTCGTTCTCGTCTAGGGGGAGCAGCCTTCGGCCCCGCCAAACTGGGTAATCAGCTGGTGTGGATGCTGTGTGATGTCCCCGCCTCGCCCAAAACCAGACAGTACACCATATGCGATTAAATGAGTACAATTTATAAAGGTTACTATAACTAAGTGATTAATAACGATACAGTATATATGAAGAGAAAATTAAAGAAAAGGCGCCAAACTTATCAAAGTCCAAACCACTTCGTGCACAACTGTTGGAGCTCAATTACTGAAGTCTTCTGGCCACCATTCGATCCCCTCCGAACTCCTCGACTCGCAGCTCAGGACCCTCCGAACTCCTCGACTCTCCAAACAGCTCAGGACCCTCCGAGTGGTCAACCAAGCACATCTAGCTTCATCCCCCCCCCCTCGGAGAATCTCCCGGCCTCGGACCCCCCTTTGGGGTCCGATCCTCGCCCAGCTTAGAGCATTGCGTCCTCTCTCTCGACCCCCTCGAGCCGATCTGCCCAAAAGCCCGTCAACAAAAGCTTACAGACTCAGAAGAAAGAACATTAATCTCCATTTGGTTTACAAAGGAATACCATTCTCGTTATCAGTAAATTAGCATTCCTGCTAGTTAACAAAAGGAAACCCTTTCCCAACAGTAACAAAGAAAAAAAAGAAACCCCCTTTACACACTTCCTCCACCAAATAAAAGTCATGTCCTCATGACTACTAAATAACTCGCCACCTTTCCTGCCAACACACCGTAACCCAAGCACAAACAGTGACATCTCCTCCCCACACAGTAACCCTCATGCCCTGTTCCTCAGGCGCTACTTAGGCCAACTATCTGGGAGTTCCCTAACCCTTCTGAGGCCTCCGTACCCCCTCACCTAAACCCTTCAGGCTCGGACACAACTGGGGATACCTTGGGCCCACTACCAACTCCACTCTCAACCTCTCACTCATGCCCCACACTGCACACAGCTAACCCTCCCCGCTACACCTGACTCAATGGGAGAAGGGCCAAAGGTCTCTTCCTCAATCGAGGGAAAGTCAGCAAAAGGCAGCATGTACCACACATCCAGCACATCATCCATCGAATCTGTATTCTTCCTCATTCCTGTGATCGGTAGCTGCTGTTTGATCTTCTCCAAACGGAAACACGTGGCCTGCACTGCTCCCGCAGTCTCTTCAGCCTCCTGTTCAGTATTCACTGCACTTCTCTCCAGCTTTTTCTTCCTCATGACTTCTTCCAGATCAACTTTCAGGTTTTGCACTTCATTTGAACTGTCGATGGTCATCTTCAGGTTCCCTTCAAGCTTCCGCTTCTCTCTTCTGAGATTCGTCTGTAATTTCTTCACCTCTGCAAACTCCCCTCTCCGGGTTCTCAGTTTGCTATTACCCTCAGTCAGACAACTTTCTTCATTCTCTCCAACTTGTAAGTCTTCCGAATGGTTCCAGATCACTTTCTCCAGTCTCTCCGTCTTCATTTCAAACTTGATTCCGTAGAGACAGTCTCTCACGAGCTGCGACCTTCGCCAGCCCTGGCACGTGTCCCGAAAACACTTTAACTCGGTAGTTCTCAGCTGCTCCTGCAACGACCTCACTTCATATTCTCCTGAGGCAAATCCAAATACCAAGAGATCATCCACATACACCAAAACTCCAAACGCCTCCACATCCCCTATGGTCTTCCACCTGCCCCGCAGGAAGGTTGCAAGGGCTCCAGATATGCCCTGTGGCATCTTTTCGGACCCGAAGACTCCTAGGGAATTTATAACGGCCGTCTTCTCCTTGTTGGCCCCACTCATCGGGATCTGGCAACATCCACTCCTCAGATCCAGCACCTTAAACCACTTCACACCACTCAGACAGGCCATCGCCTCTCTGGCCCTCAGGGCCATATTCTGGTCACTGACAGTGCACTCTTCAACGCAATATAATCCATACACACGCTGCCTACATCTTCCACGGCTGTAGGGGCCAGTCGCCGCAACCTCTCTCTCTCCGAGGTGTCTTCAGCAGTCAACTCCCCTCCCTTGTGGTATTTCGCAGCATCCACGAAGAGGGTCTCACCCTCAGATACTTCCCCCAGGCCGTACCACCACTGGCTCTTGTTTGAATTCGGTATCAGCCCAATGCTGCTACACACGTCCGCACAAGCAGCTCGAAACCCTGGGTGCATCGACAATGCCTCCAAACAGCGCTCACCCGCCTCCTCCGGGCAGGCTCCCAATCGCACCAGCAGGATATTGGTTCTCTCTAGAACAGAAACGCTGCCCGTCTCAACAGGGTCCGGACACATCAGCATTAACAATTCATGAACCTCAGTCTCCTCCACATTTGCCTCTAAGAACTCCATTTTCACTGACCAACAACCGTCGTCTGGATAATCACCGGCACTGGTACCCCGAATCTCCAGTGTCCTCAATGTTGTCAAGGGTAAATGCTTCTAATAACGGTTATGAAACAAACTGTACAGCAACTTATCCGGCGCCCTGGTGCCGAGGATGGCTTTAACTTGACTTCCATCCATCCGTAACAACACCTGTGCGCTTGGTCCCTCTAAGCCTTCAGGAATAGGGTCTGCTCCTTTCAGGAGTTCCTTGGTACATTGCTGGGAACGTGCTCCCCCAGAGACCCCAAGCCGTTCCCCCACTGGGCCTTCTCTAAGATTCCCGACACCTCTCGAATCAACGGAACAACTGATCCCCTTGACAGATCCCCTTGGCACCACAAGCAATTTATCTGCCCCCCTAGGCAAAAAGGGATACCCTAAAAACTTCCCACCAATCTCCTGCCACGGATATAATAAGCCCCCCAGCTGCGCCATTTGACTTCCAGTCGAACCACACGCATTTTCCCACACTTTCCCAGAACTGGCAGCGGTCACTTCGAGGTAATTGCGCCCGACAGTTCTAACAAAGTCACCAGCCCGCCTACTCAAACTTTCAACCTGTCCCTGTCGCTTTTCCTCAGCCAAGCACTGCCACTCACCCAACAACTGAGGGGTCCGCTCCGCCCAGGCGTCCGCCCCTTTAGGGCTAGACATTATTCCAATAACCGGGCGGAGCTCACCACTGCTGAAACATCCCAACCTGTCACTCCTCAATCTCCAAACAGTACGGACAACCCATGGTCCCACCACCATTTCGTCGGAACTCGAACAACGACAATTGCTACCAACAGCAGCCACCCCACCCAACACACACACAGCGATAACCAGCAATCGCACACCCACAAAGGCACAGCAGCTCTTCGCCGCAGACACAATTTAAAGAGGGTGATCACACAGCTTCCACAGAAATCAATCCCGGACGAGCCCCCACAATGTAACCCCCTGGGTCTCCTCAGGCTCGCTCAGCTCGTTCTTGTCTAGGGGGAGCAGCCTTCGGCCCCGCCAAACTGGGTAATCAGCTGGTGTGGATGCTGTGTGATGTCCCCGCCTCGCCCAAAACCAGATAGTACACCATATGCGATTAAATGAGTACAATTTATAAAGGTTACTATAACTAAGTGATTAATAACGATACAGTATATATGAAGAGAAAATTAAAGAAAAGGCGCCAAACTTATCAAAGTCCAAACCACTTCGTGCACAACCATTAGAGCTCAATTACTGAAGTCTTCTGGCCACCATTCGATCCCCTCCAAACTCCTCGACTTGCAGCTCAGGACCCTCCGAACTCCTCGATTCTCCAAACAGCTCAGGACCCTCCGAGTGGTCAACCAAGCACATCTAGCTTCATCCCCCCCCCCCCGGAGAATCTCCCGGCCTCAGACCCCCCTTTGGGGTCCGATCCTCGCCCAGCTTAGAGCATTGCGTCCTCTCTCTCGACCCCCTCGAGCCGATCTGCCCAAAAGCCCGTCAACAAAAGCTTACAGACTCAGAAGAAAAAACATTAATCCCCATTTGGTTTACAAAGGAATACCATTCTCGTTATCAGTAAATTAACATTCCTGCCAGTTAACAAAAGGAAACCCTTTCCCAACAGTAACAAAGAGAAAAAAAGAAACCCCCTTTACACAAGAAAGTAGGGGCAGGAGTAGTCACCTGCTCCTTAGATCTGCTTTGCCATTCAATATGATCATGGCCAATCTAACCAAGGCCTCAGATCTTCCCCTGCCAGATCCCCATTGCCTTAATTCTTCTGATTTTTTTCAAAAAAAAATTGTTTTCTCTTACCCACCACCCCCCTCCCCACTCCCATTTCAAATACTTGTATTAAATTGTCCTCCACAACTTTCAGGGGCAGAGAACTCCAGTTATTCGCGATCTCAGAGAAGAAGTTTCTGTCCCTTGATTATGGATAACATTCAACGTCGATTCAGGTTAATTTATCCTTTTTTGTGTAAGGAGACTAAACTGTGTGCCACAGCCTAGGTATTGCCTCACCAATACCCAGTACAATTATAATGAAACTTACCTGTTTTTAAACTTTGTATTTGAATAAAGGCCAATATACCATTTACCCTCTAAACTGTTACTGCACTTATGATTCATGGTTCCTCTCAAGTTTACTCATTTTTGCACCCATTTATGGCAGGACCTTGCACTTTCCCACATTTATTTCCATTTGCCAAGTTTTCCCTGAATCTATTCCAATTCCAATGTAATACAATGAAAAGGATTTTCTCACAATATCTTTCTTACAACTTGCCCTTTCACCTATTTTCATGCTATTGGGGATGTCCATAAATCTAGGAGCAGATTTAGGCCATTTGGCCCATCGAATCTGCTCCACCATTCTATCATGGCTGATTTATTAGCCCTCTCAACCCCATTCTCATGCTCATTCCCCATAACCTTTCATCCCCTTACTAATCAAGAACTTAGCAATCTGCACTTTAAATATACCCAATGACTTGGCCTCCACAGTCGATTGTGGTAACGAATTCTGGTAGCTTTTACTGTATATTCTAGTCTGATCTACTTGATATTCACATCATGAGGTGACGTGTTTCCACATAAAATGTTCCTTGGGAAATAACAGTTAAGCAAGTATTTTTATTCAATTGTATAGCTATTTCAAAGAGCTATGGGCCAAGGTCACATGTTTCTGTGGTTAAGACTCTGGTTCATCTATCAGAATATTGATGAAGTCAAATTATTGACACTCAGACACTTACAGCTCCAGAGGGTAATCAGCTTCATTTTAAATGTGTGAAGGGGGCAAGTTGCAATGAAATAATCTTCCATTGCTGGCTAATACTTGTAATCTTGCTTTAATCAGAATGTCATGAACACTGTTGGTTTGAAGTAGAGTGCAAGACATAAAAAGTACAGCAAATTACAAAACATAAAGTGCAAAAGAGGAATGAAGATCATTCAGACATCTGATGGCAGAGGGAAATAAACTGTTCCTAAAACGGAGTGTGGGTTTTTAGGTTCCTGTAGCCCCACCTCCCACTACCTTGATGGTAGTAATGAGAAGAGGGCATGTCTTGGATGGTGAGGGTTCCTAATGATAGGCACTGCCTCTTGAAGATGACCTGGATGGTGGGGAGGCTTATGCCCGTGATGGAGCTGGCTGAATCTACAAACCTTTTTTTGCCTCTTTCGATTCTGTTTATTAAGGTCTCTATACTAGGTTGACTATGCAGTCAGTTAGAATGCTCTCCATTGTACATCTACAAATACTTGCAAGAGTCTTTAGTAACATATCAAATCTCCTCAGACTCCTAATGAAGTAGAATCACTAATGTGCCACCTTCTTGATTGCATCAATGTATTGGACTCAAGACGATGATGTCCAGTAACTTGAAGCTGTTCTCTCTTTCCACCACTGACCCCTTAATGAAGACTGTTGTGTGTTCTTCCAACATAATCTTCCTGAAGTCCACATTGATCATCAAGGTGCACTGATAAAGGGCGATTCTTCGTGTGTAACTGATGGGAATCATCAGATGTTCCTGTTCGGGACTACTACAGCTGAAATCCACAATCACAGCCATGGGTACTTCAGTAAACAACATCATTTTAAGTCATTTAAAAAGTCTGTCAGTCCTCAAGATTGACAAATCCTGGGTGGCAGACTTTGGTCATGAGTGCAGATCCCTTTTTAAGAAAATGGAGGCGCTGATGCTGAGCCAGTCTATGGGTATGATTGAAACGCAGAGACTTTAGACTCTCCCCCCACTCCTGACTAGCCTGCTGGGGATTGTCCAGTCTCTGGAAAATAAAATTGAAGACCTCAAAGCAAGATTGCTGTTTCAGAAGGACATCAGGGACTGCTGTGTTCTTTTGTTTCACAGAAACATGGCTCACCCTGCCATTGTTGCAGCTCAATGACTTCACCATTCTCTTCAGACAGGACAACTGAGTCTTTTAAAGATAGAAGAGATGGAGTATGCTTTATGATGAACTCATCTTGGTGCATAGACATAGTTGTTCTGTCTCAGTACCGCTTACCCAACCTGGAATATCTAGCGGTCAAATGTCGTCCATTTTATCTGCCGAGGGAGTTTTCTGCCATCATCCTGGTAGCAGTATACATTCTACCTTAGGACAATGTCAGGTAGGCACTGGAGGGATGAAGCTCTGTAATCAACAGGCACGAAACAGCACACTCTGATGCCTTTATCATTGTGGGGGATTTCAACTAGCCAGCTTGAAGAAATCTCTGAATGACTGCCACCTGTGGAACCAAAAAACCAACACACTTGACTGTTGTTATAACCACAATCAGGAATGCTTACTATGCCATCCCTCACCCACACTTTGGAAAATTGGATCATCTGGCTGTACTACTTGTGGCGTATAGGCAGAGACAAAAGACCGCAGTACGAGTGATGAGGAAAAATAAACTATGCTCAAGGGCGGTGGAGTAGTGCTTACAGGGCTACTTTGAGTTGGTGGACTGGACAATATTCAGGGATTCATCTTCGAATCTGAATGAATATGTCACAATTGTCACCAACTTCATCAAGATTGTGGTTGCGTATGTGCCTTCAAGATCATACTGGACATACCTAAACCAAATGTAATGGATGAATCAAGCTATTCATAGTTTACTGAGGGCCAGATCTGTGGCATTCAAGAACAGTGATCCAGAACTATACAGGTCTGGGTATGACATATGAATGGCTAGTTTAAGAGCAAAAAAATATTTCTGATTGAGGTAAGAGATGGAATCAGATGCATGTCAGCTCTGGTAGGGTTTGCAGGCCATTACTTCCTACAGTGCAAAACCTAAAATCATGAATGGCTGTGATGTTTCATTCCCAGATGAGCTCAGCGCCTTTTATGCATGCTTTGAAAGGGAGAATAAAGCTACACCTGTGCAAATCCTTGTGATATCTGATGACCCTGTGACTTTGGTCTCGAAAGCTGACGTCAGTACATCTTTCAAGAAGGTGAGCCCTTTCAAGGCATCAAGCCCTGATGGTGTATCTGTTGGGGCTCTGAAAACCTGTGCCAGCCAACTAACAAGTGTTCAAGCACATCTTCAATCTTTCACTGCTGCAGTCAAAGGTTCCCTCCTGCTTCAAAGTGGTGACAATCATAAGGTGCACAATGCACAAGAAAAGCAGGGTAACCTGCCTGACTGACTGTTGGCCATGGCACCCATATTAACTGTGATGAAGTATTTTGAGAGGTTGGCTAGAATCAAATCCTGCCTAAGTAGGGACCTGGACCCGCTGCATTTTGCCTATCGTCACAATGGGTGTACAGTGGATGCAACCTCACTGGGTCTTGGATCACCTGGACGACAGTAATACCGATGTCGGGCTGCTGTTTATTGATTACAGCTCAGTGTTAAACACAATCATACCCTCAGTTCTAATCAAGAAGCTTCAATATTTGGGCCTCGGTACCTCCCCCTGCAACTGGATCCCTGGATCCTTGACTTCCTCACTGGGAGTCTGTGCACATCACAAATAGCATCTCCTCTTTGCTGACAATCAACACTACAAGGATGCATGCTTAGTCCACTGCTCTACACTCTCTCCACCCACAAATGTGTGGCTAGGTACAGCTCAAATGTCATCTACAAATTTGCTGACAAAACAACTATTGTTGGCAGAATTTCAGATGGTGATGAGGGGGCATACAGGAATGAGGTTGATCAGCTGGTTGAGTAGTGCCGCAACAATATCCTTGTACTTAATGTCATCAAGACCAGGGAATTGATTGTGGACTTCAGGAAGGGGAAGTCAAGGCAACACACATCATCATCATTGAGGGATCAGCACTAGAAAGAGTGAGCAGTTTCAACTTGCTGTGAGCTTACATCTCTGAAGTTCAACCCTTGGCCCAACACATTGATGCAATTACAAAGAAGCTATGCTTCATTAGGAGCTTAAGGAGAACTGATATGTCACCAATGACTCTCACAAATTTCTACAAATGTACTGTGGGGAACATTCTACCTCCCCTGGTATGGACAGCCTCTGCATGAGATCGGGAAAAACTGCAGGAAGTTGTAAGCTCTTTTAATGGCGGTTAGCAGTCCAACTTAAAGGTACATTACTACCACCAACTGAACTGGAGTGTGGTGTAGAGTTGGGAAATAAAACCCCTGCTAGTTCTTTATCAAATGAAAACTAAATTACCACAAAAAGCCCTATAGATTGTAAATAATGAAAAACATTGTTGTGAATTAAAGTCACTTCCATGACTTTTTTTGTAATTTATTTTTTTTAATTGAAGTTCATCATCAAACAAACATTTCCATAAGATGAATTTCAGACATTGTACATGTATATCATATATATCACAAATCTCCACAAAGTATTTATCTGAGGTATATACTTATAGAAAAGAGTGGAAAGAAAAAACAAGCAAAAGGAAAGAACTATGTACAAGTAGGGAGTGATCTTTTTTTATACAACAGATTCATTGATTTGTGAGAATAAGATCAGGCCAATGAGGCATTATGTAGTTAAACCATTTTTCCCAGTATGAATCAAATTGTTCCAGCTTATGATTAACAGATGCTGTTATCTTCTCGATTTTGTAAATGTCCATTGTAATTTCCATCCATGCATTTAAAGTTGGGGTCTCCTATGATAACCATTTCCTAGAAAGGGGCTTTTTACCAGCCACCAACAGTATATTCATTAAATATTTATCTCATTTCAACCATTCTTGAGGTATATATCCAAAATATATGGTCTTACTCTCTAAGGGTATTTCACATTTAAAGAGATCTTGTAGGGCATTGTGTATCCCCTCCAACAGTTTTTGATAACAGTGCAGTCCCAAAAGATATGATAATGATTTTCATTTTGATTTCCACAATTTCTCCAGCAAACAGGGAGGTTACTATCATAATGGGATTTCTGAGAAGGTGTAATAAAATATCTTATCAAGTTTTCCATCCAAACTCCCTCCATTTCCATGAACTAGTACACTTCCATTGATATCTCCATATTGTTGTCCATTCTTCCTCAGATATAATTATCCCTCCTTCCTTCTCCTATTTTAATGTATGAAGTCGAATGTGTTTTAAGATTTGACAACCCCTTATACACGCTTGAAATTATTCTACTACCATTATCTGAATTGTATGCTTTTCTAAATAGCTCTATCAAGTATGTACTTGCTTTGGTTACATTTTTAAGCAACCTATTAACATATTGTCGCATCTGTAAATACCGATAAAAATCTTGTTTTTCTAATAAGTGTTTCTCTTTAAGCATTTCAAAACTGAACAGTGTTCATTCTTTCATTATGTTGCAAAGAACTGTCACTTCCATGACTTAGTAAAGTTTTTCAATGAAAACTATCAACCCCAAAGAAAGTAGGCACTGATCTCAACAGCATTGAGGACACCTTCAAATGGTGACTCCATCACCCACGTGTCCTCTTCTCATTGCTTCCTTCAGGCAGGAGGTTAAGGAGTCTGAAGACACACACTCAATCTTTCAGGAACAGCTTCTTCCCCTCTGCCATCAGATTTCTGAATGAACAGTAAACCCATGGAGATTACCTCACTCTTTTTCCTCTCTTTTTGCAGCACACTATGTAATTTGATTTTTCTGATATACACTTACTGTAATTTATAACTTTTTGTGATTATGTATTGCAATGTACTTCTACTACAAAACAACAAATTTCATGATATATGCCAGTAATATTAAACCTGATTCTAATTCAATCAAATCTTTGGTCTTGCTGACGCTAATTGAAAGGTTGTTGTGGTGACACCACTTATTTAGCCAAGCTATGTCACTGCCATACCTCTCCTTGTCACTATCTGATCTTCATCAAATGTATCTTGTAAATCTATATTTTTCTTATTTTTTTTATATACCTTGCGCTCTTAAAGGTCAATTAAGTGACATTTCTTCAGTGACTATATTGAAAACAAGAAACCATCAGTTTTTCATTTGCTGATAGTTTTGTAAATACGGTAGCAGAGTTGCCAGGAATTCTTTTCAAAGTAGCACTGTGACCAGAGCAACAGTGCCTGTTTTTGTGTAAGGCTGACACAACATAGCATGCTTTTGGTTTGTAATGGAATGAGATGCTTCTCCTCAGAATGTTACACAAATCTTGCAGAAATGATTAAATCTAAATCTAAATCTAATGTGCAGACAGTTTTCCTTCCTTTTGCTGAGTATCATGCTGATGTATTTGTGCCTCTTTCACTGGCAAGGACAGAACCCTGAAACAAGTTTACACGGTTACTTCGGCGCTGGCCTGTTACTTGGTTTCCCAGCACTGGAGTAGCACATAGGAAATTACATTTTGCTTTAACCAGTCACAACAAGATTTTCTTCTCTGGGATTCAACCCCACATTCATCATCCTTCAGGCCAAATTAATTGAATAGATTTGATATATGGAGAGCAAAGCTAAAAGCGAAACAAGTCTTGTAGAGAAGTTGGGGGAGAGGGAATAGCTGTTTTCAGAGGCAGTTGCTAGAACTGTGAGATGTAGAACTCGGTAGACACTGGGAATACCAAACAAGATGACTCGCAGACATCAAGACCGTTTGTCTTCCCCAGTGAACTTGCAGGTTCAGGTCTTCAGGCATTGTGTTTTGATCAGGACTTCCCGGTCTTCGACATTCGACCCTAAGGCTCACTGATGAAGGAATCCTGAACTGCTGGTCTTGAACTTGGGACTCACTGATGGCAGGATCCTCAAATCAAGGCCTTGAACTCCAGACTCGCTGACTCACCAGCCTAGGAATTCACTGGCCTTCGTATCTCCTGCCTGTGTATACCTCCAATCCAGGGGCACGCTCACTTTGTGAGACTCACTGGCCTGGAGGCCACCAGCCTAATCCTGCTGTTCTTCGTGTACCATGCTTGCCAGCCAGACATCTGTCCACATGTTCATTTTGTGGAGTGTGGAGCAGAGGGCTAGTCTCCAGCGTAACCTCTAACTCTCTCACACCCTTGTCCTGAAATCTTAATGTGACCGCTGTATTAGAAGTGGCTGATTACTTGAGATGTAGCGGACGAAAGCTGGAGATGCAGAGTGGGCATGGGATGGAAAAAAAGTCATGGTCACCCTTTTGGACTGAATAGAAGTACTCTGCAAAATGCTCATTTTAACCTGCCTTTTGTAGAGAAGGTCATGTGATGCACTGTACTGGACAGGAAGAAGTGCAGCTGTACTTTGTTATTGTACAGTACCCGTCAGCCACTTTCTCCCTCCTTCTGGTTTTATGTCCTGTGCAATGTTAGGCATTCTTCTGTGTATTATTTCTTTTCAAATGTGTATTATTGCTTCTTGAGCTCCATGTCTTTAAATAACTTCTGGAGAACATGTATTTTTTTCCACAAAGCCACCTTAAGAAATGTATAGCTGTACTCGAACAGTAATCCCGGCTGGAGAGTGTGCTGTAAAGATTCACAAGGTCACTTCTACAACTGGTGAGATTGAGTTATAAAGAGAGTCTGGGACTTCATTCCCTGGAGTAGGGGTAATCTTAGACGTTTATAAATGGTAACGTAGCAGTTACACAGTGCTTTACAATATCAGCAGTCTGAGTTCAATTCCTGTTGCTGCTGTAAGGAGTTTGTATATGCTGTCAGTGACTGTGTGGGTTTCTTCTCGGTGCTCCAGTTTCCTCCCAGAACCCAGAGACATACTGGTTGGTAGGTTAATTGGCCATTGTAAATTGTCCGGTGATTAGGCTAGGATTGCTGGCTGGCTCGGCTGGAAGGCCTGTTCCACACTGTATGTCAATAAATACGTATAAAATGATGAGGGTGTCGATATGGTCCATGGTCTTTTTGTAGGGTTAGGAACTTGACACTACAAGATTTTTAAAGAAGGATCTGAAGAGCAAACTTTGCACAGAAGTTGATGGGTATGTGGAATTAACTGTCAGGAGAAGGCATTTGGATGCATGGAAAGCAAAGTTTTAGAGTGATGTGAGCCACATACAGACAAATGGGACTAACTTGGGTGTTGGCATGGGCAAGTTGGGCCGAAGGACCTGTTTCTGTGCTGTATGACTACAACATGAAGGAGAATGTGATATGGTGCTGATTTCCTTATTGGGGCTAAACTTTTAAGTTTGTGTCAAGGTTACAGCACTTTTGAAGTTCCAGTGCTTGTCATGATGGAATCATTGTGCAGTGCTCTGGTGATGAGTTATGCTATAGTGACTGGAACAGTTCCCCTTTTCAGGCTGGCCAAATATACAAGGACAGGACTTGGAGAGCAGGTTGCCTGCCACCTGAGCTGCTTATTGTAATGTGTAGGTTTAAACAGTTTTAAAAATGATTATTTATGGCACTGTACTGCTACCACAAAACAACAAATTTCACCACATTTGCCAGTGATATTAAATGATTCTGATTTTGGAGAAGATTGACTTGGGAGAAAACAGTGGAATGATATAAATCGCAATGAGTCCATTCGGGCTGCTTTTGTGAAACTGTTCAATCAGCTTCATGTCCTCAGTGCCGGGTTCTAGTGTGTGTTTTTTTGACCCAAAATGTTGACGTTTCCTCTCCTCCTTCCCTCTCCCCCTCACACAGATTTTGTTCACTTCTCTGAGTTCCTCCAGCGGTTTGTTAGTTGCTCCAGATTCCAGCATTTGTAGTCTCTTGACTGGCTTCACTCCCCCATTGGCAAGTCATGACAAGCAGTGTGGCTCTTTGAGCACTTTGAGTTGAATTGAATAATTCCTCATCCTAATTCTATCTCCTTTTGCAAAAAATAATTGGCAGAGACCTGGTTTATACAAAGTTAAAATAATGGGACAGTGCAGGACTCGACGCTGTTGCAGTAGCTATGAAGTGACCCTAGATGTCTCCAATGCACTTTGAAGGAACTGCTTGTTGATGAATGAGCTAAATCATTTGGCAAAAGGGCTCTGCTACATTTGTTTGTTTTGAATTGCAGCAGCAAGCTAGTGTGGTCTGTGAACTTGTCTAGTTGGGCTGGATTCTGTGGCATGCCTGCTCTATTGCAATGGGTGAGAAAGCTGTATGAGCATTACTGTCCTGCCAAATGTGAGCACTTAGAATTGCAGAGCACACTATAAATGTTGGGTGATGCAACCAAGGTTTGTCGCAATTAACACAAGTGCCAAGAAAGTGAATTGATGGGCTGGTTAATGCTTCTTGTGCTCTCCTGGAGAAAGTAATTGTCATAGAATATCCTTTCTTAGTCAAAATCAGTGACCAAATTGCAAGAGTCATAATTCAGTCAGGACAAATTCAACAATGTTTATGATCCTATTCATAGGATTTGGAATGCTCTGATAAAATGTTTTCTTACAGCTTGCCAGCAAACCCCCCCCCCCCCAAATTTGTCTTAATTTCACTGTGAAAAGGACAACAAAAAGTCTGTTCCCTCCCAAAAAAATGATTGTACCCTTGTACCTTTCTAGCTGTGGTTTTCCTGTCTTGCACAGTTGAGCTATTATCTACTCTTCTTTATAGGCGATCCTTCAGGATCTAAAATATCATAGTCAAAGTTGAATTTATTATGTACACACGTACGTGTATGCATGGGTACAATGGAAAGCTTACTTGCAGTAGCATTTAAGAAGTGACAATGAATCAGAAGTTAAAATATGTACATAGATTATTACAGGACAGTACAGGCCCTTCAGCCCAAGATATTGTGCCGACCTTTTAATGTACTCCAAGATCAATCTATACGTACCCCTCCATTTGACTATCATCCATGCGTCTAAGAATTTCTTAAGTGCCCTTAACGTATCTGCCTCTTTTCACCACCCTTGGCAAGGTGTTTCATGCACACACCACTCCCTGTGTGAAGAGCTTGCATTTGACATCTTCCTTGTACTTTCATCAAATCACCTTTAAATTATGCTTCATTGTAATAGCCATTTCCACCCTTGGAAAGTGTCTCCGGCTGTCCATTCAATCTTAAGCACCTCAATCATGTCACCTCTCATGCTCCTTTTCTCCAAAGAGAAAAGCCCTAGCTTGTTCAACATAACTTCCTTAGGTGTCCCCTCTAGTCCAGGTAAATTTCCTCTGCACCTTCTCCAAAGCTTTTACATCCTTCCCAAAATGGAAAGAACAAAACTGAACACAATATTCCATGTGAACCAATGTTCCAATAAACCAATGTTTTACACAGCTGCAATATTACCTTGTGGCTCTTGAACTCGGTTCCCCGACTAATGAAGGCCATACACCTCCTTAAACACCCAGAATCAAAAAGAGTAGCAGTGTTATATCTCAATGCACGGAGTATAAAAAAATAAAGTGGATGATCGTGTTGTACTATTACAAGTTGTCAGGTATGATGTTGTGGCCATCACTGAATCATGGCTGAAGGATGGTTGTAGTTGGGAGCTGTATGTCTAAGATTACATATATTGAAGGGATAGGAATGTAAGTAGAAGGGGGTGGTGTGACTGCTGGTAAGGATGGCATCAAATCAGTAGAAAGATAAGACATAGGATTGGAAGATGTTGAATCCTCATGGATTGAATTAAAAAACTGCAAGGGTAAAAGGACTCTGATGGCAGTTATAAACAGGCTTCCAAACAACAGCTAGGATGTGGAGCACAACAGGAAATAGAAAAGGCTGTCAAAAGGGCAAAGTTATGATAGTCGTGGGAGACGCATGCAGGTTGCTTGGGAAAATAAGGCTTGTAATGGATCGCAAGTGAGTGAGTTTGTTAAGTGCCTATGAGATGGCTTTTTAGAGCAGTTTGTCATTGAACATACTAGGGGATCAGCTACACTGGATTCATTGTTGTATAATGACCAGACACAATTAGGGAACTTGAGGTAAAAGAACCCTCACAATATGATTGAGTTCAACTTGAAATTAGATAGGGAGAAAGTAAAATCTGATGTAGCAGTATTGCAATGGACTAAAGGAAATTACAGTGGAATGAGAGAGGAGTTGGCCGAAGTAAGTTGGAAGGAGATGACAGCAGAGCAGCAATAGCATGAGTTTCTGGGGGAAAAGATACTCAAGTGGCGAAATAGTACAACCATGGCTGACAAGGGAAGTCAAACCTAATGTGAAAGCAAAAGGCAGGATGTACAACAAAGCAAAAATTAGTGGAAAGACAGAGAATTGGAAAGCTTTTAAAACCCTACAGAGAGCAACTAGAAGAATCATTAGGAGGAAAAAGATGAACTATGAAAGCAAGCTAACAAACAAAATATCAAAGTGAATAGAAAAAGCTTTTTTAAGTGTGTAAAATAGTAAAGGAAAGATGAGAGTGGATATAGGACCGCTAGAAAATGAGACCAGAAAAGTAATAACAGGGGCCAAGGAGATGGCAGATATACTAAATCAGTAATTTGCATCAGTCTTCACTGTGGAAGACACTTGCAGTGCGCCAGATGATGAAGGGTGTGAGGGAAGAGAAGTGAGTGCAGCTACTATTACAAGGGAGAAAGTGCTCAAAAAGATGAAAGACCCAGGTGTATTTACATCACCTGGACCAGGTGGACGGCACCCTAGCATTCTGAAAGAGGTAACAGAAGAGATTGTGGAGGGAAAAAAAATCACTGGACTCTGGCATGGTGCCAGAGAACTGGAAAATTGTAACTATCACTCTACTCTTTAAGAAAGGAGGAAGGCAGCAGAAAATAAATTATTGACCAGGTAGCCTGACCTCAGTGGTTGGGAAGATGTTGGAGTTAGTTGTAAAGGATGAGATTATGGAGTACTTGGTGACACTGGACGACATAGGACAAAGTCAACATGGTTTCCTTGAGCGAAAATTTTGCCTGGTGACCCTGGTGGAAATCATTGAAGAGATTACATGTAGGATAGATAAAGGGGATGCAGTAGATGTTGTATATTTGTACTTTCAGAAGGTCTTTGACAAGATGCCATACATGAGGTTGCTTACCAAGTTAGGAGTCCATGGTGTTACAGGAAAGTTACTGGCATGCTTAGAGCATTGGCTGATTGGTAGGAGACAGCGAGTGGGAATAAAAGGATACTTTTCTGGTTGGCTGCCAGTGGCTAGTTGTGTTCCACTGGGGTCAGTATTGGAACCACTTCTTTTAATGCTATATATCAGTGATTTAGATGATGGAATAGATGCCTCTGTTGCCAAGTTTGCAGATGATATGAAGATTGGTGGTTGGGGCGGGTAGTGTTGAGGAGAAAGGAAGGCTGCAGAAGGACTTGGACAAATTAAGAGAATTGTCAAGAGAGTAGCTACTGAAATGCCATGTTGGAAGATGCATGGTCATGCACTTTGATGTAGAAATAAATGTGCGGACTTTTCCCTGTGGGGAGAAAATACAAAAATCTGAAATGCAGATGGACTTGAGAATGCTTGTGTAGAACAACCTAAAGGATAACTTGCAGGTTGAGTTGGTGGTAATGTGGAAGTTGAATCCGGATAAACTCACTCAGCGACTGTGTAAGTATAAACTCTTTATTCAAAGCCTCCAAGGCATTTCAGTTAGTCGTGACTGTTCCTGCTCGGTCCACCAACTAACTGGCAGGTCCTCTTACAGAATAGATATAGTTGCTCATATATCCTCACACATATCAAGCTGGTGCCAGCCTTATCTCTGTGCATGACAGTACAGAAAAACAAATTACAGAATAATTATAATGCCTCACATACATGGAACAGGCTGGAGCAGTCTTAGAGTGCATGACTGCACAAAGAGGCAAAGACATTGAAACACTGTCTAACTCCAAGAAGAAATATGGCTCAGCATGGTTTAGCACATCTGTTGATCATCAGCGGTTTCTTACAGAAAAATAGGCTGCTATTGTTTAACTGACTTTATCAATGAGGAAGGCAAATGCAATGTTGCCATTCATTTCAAGAGGTCTGGAATACTAGAGTAGGGATGTGATGCTGAGGCTTTATAAGCCACTGGTGAGGCCTCACCGTGAGTATTGTGAACAGTTTTGGACTCATCTCAGAAAAGATGTGCCATCATTGGAGAGGGTTCAAAGGATGTTCACAAGGATGATTCTGGGAATGAAAGGGTAATCACATGAGGAACGTTTGATAGCTCTGGGTCCATACTCACTGAGATTTAGAAGGATGAGACGAAATCTCATTGTGAAACCTTTTGAGTGTTAAAAGGCCTGGACAGAGTAGATGTGGAAAAGATGTTTTCCATGGCGGGGGAGTCGAGGACAAGAGGGTACAGCCTCAGGATACAGGGGCATCCATTTAAAACAGATGTGGAGAAATTTCTTCAGCCAGAGGATGGTGAATTTGTGGAATTTATTACTACAGGAGCTGTGGAGGCCAGGACGTTTGGTGTATTTAAGGCAGAGCTTGATAGGTTCTTGGTTGGACATGACATCAAAAGCTATGGGGAGAAGGCCTGGGAGTGGGACAGAGGATGGAGAGAAAAAAGGATCAGCCATGATTGAATGGCAGAACAGGCTCGATGGGCCCAGTGGCCTAGTTCTGCTCCAATGTCTTGTGGTCAATCGACTTGTGTGCCAAATTTGATGGATCTGTGGATGTGAACCCAAAGATCGCTTTGTTCCTCCACATTGCAGAGTCCTGCTTTTAACCCAGTGTTCTGCTTTCAAGTTCAATCCTCCAATATGAAACGCTTGTCACTTTTCTGAGTTAAACTGCATCTGCCATTTCTCAGCCCAGTTCTGCATCTTGTCAATGTCCTGTTGCAACCTCTAACAACCCTCCATGTATACACAACTCCAGTGACCTTCATGTCATCTGCAAAATTGCTACCCCACTCTTGTACTACTACATTCAAGTCATGTAAGATGTAGAATACTTGTGAGTAAAGATGAGAAACATCATGGCTTAAAAGACTCTTATGAGAATTACATATGGCCTCCGAACTGTAGCCAGGATGTGATACAAATTAAAATGGGAGAGAGAAAAGGCATGTAAAAGAGCAATGTAACTATAGTTATGGGGGATTTTGGTATGTAGATAGATTGGGAAATTAATTTGGTACTGGGTCATAGAAGAAGGAATTTGTAGAATGCCTACTAAATGGCTTTTTAAAGCAACTTGTGGTGAAGTCCACTAGTGAAAATGCCTTTTGGGATTGGATGATGTGTAATAAACGAGATTTGATTTGGGAACTTAAGGTAAAGGAACCCTTAGGAGGCACTGTCCATAATAATGGAATTCACTGTGTAGTCCAAAATGCGTAAGCTGAAATCAGATGTATGGGTGTTATAGGTGAGTAAAGGGAACTACAGAGGCAGACGAGAGGAGCTGGCCAGAGTTGATTGGAAGAGCAGCAATGGATGGATTTTTGGGAGTAATTCAGAATGCACAGGATCAGTTCATCCCAAAGAAGAAACAGCATTCTAAAGGAGGATTGGGTAACCATGACTGATGAGGGAAGTCAAAGCATAAAAACAAAAGAGAGGATATATACAGTATGGCAGAAATTAGTGGGAAGCTTTAAACACCAAATGAAGGCCACTAAAAAATTGATGAGAGAGAAGAAATATAAAGGTAACTAACCAATAATCAAGGATGCCGAAAGGTTTTGCAGCTATATTAGTAGACGAAAAGCAAGAATGGAGATTGGACTGCTGAAAATATCACTGGACAGATAGTCATAGGGAACAAAGAAATGGTGGATGAACTGAATAACACACACAAACTGCTGGTGGAACTCAGCAGGCCAAGCAGCATCTGTCGGAAAAGTGTACAGTCGATGTTTCAGGCCGAAAACCTTTGGCAGGACTGGAGGAAAAAAAGCTGAGGAATAGATTTAAAAGCTTACCATCAAACCTGTAGATAAGGGAGGTGCTGTAGTAGTCTGGCATACAGGCCTTTACCTTGCAGAGTTCCAACGCCAACTCTCAGACACTTCCTCTTACCCCTCCAACAGGACCCACTAAGGAATACCAGGTCATCGCCTCTTACACTGTCAACAACCTTATTGACTATGGGGATCTCCCATACACCGTCACCAACCTCATAGTTCCCACACACCACACATCCCGTTTCTATCTCCTACCCAAAATCCACAAACCTGCTTGTCCAGGTAGACCTATTGTTTCAGCTTGACCCTGCACCACTGAACTCATATTGGCTTACCTCAACTCTGTTTTATTCCCCTTAATTTGGTTCCTTCCTACCTACATCCGTGACACCTCACACGCTTTTGATCTATTCAAGGATTTCAAGTACTCTGGTCCCCATTATCTCATTTTTACTATGGATGTCCAGTCCCTATACACTTCCACCCCCCACTAGGAGGGCCTCAAAGTTCTCTGTTTCTTCCTGGTCACCAGACCTAACCAGGTCCCCTCCAACACCATTCACCTCTGTCAAGCAGAACTTGTCCTCCCTCTCAATAATTTCTTCTTTGACTCCTCCCACTTCCTTCAAACAAAAGGGGTAGCTGTGGGCACTCACATGGGTCCCAGCAGTACCTGCCTGTTCGTCAGCTATATGGAATACTCTATGTTCCAAGTCTACACTGGTGACCATCCTGCACTTTTCCTATGTTACATCAACAACTGCATTGGGGCTGCTTCCTGCACCCGTGCTGAACTTGTTGACTTCATCCACTTTGCCTCCAACTTCCACCCTGCCCGTAAATTCACCTGGTTCATTTCTGACACCTCCCTCCCCTTTCTCAGTCTCACTGTCTCTGTCTCTGGAGAAAGCTTATCCACTGACGTCTAATATGAACCTGTGGACTCTCACAGCTATGTAGACTACACCTCGTCCCACCTTACTATTAATAAAAATGCCATCCCCTTCTCTCAATTCCTCCGTCTCCAACACATCTCCTCTCAGAGTGAGGCTTATCAGAATTGGAATTAGAATCAGGTTTATTATCACCAGCATGTGACATGAAACTTGTTAACTTAACAGCAGCAGTTCAGTTCAATACATAATCTAGCAGATGTATTTTTTTTTAAAAAGTGAGGTAGTGTCCAAAGATTCAATGTTCATTTAGGAATTGGCTGGCAGAGGGGAAGAAGCTGTTCCTGAATCAATAAGTGTGTGCCTTCAGGCTTTTGTATCTCCTACCTGATGGTAACAGTGAGAAAAGGGCATGCCCTGGGTGCTGGAGGTCCTTAATAATGGACACTGCCTTTCTGAGACACCTCTCCCTAAAGATGTCTTGGGTACTTTGTAGGCTAGTGCCCAAGATGGAGCTGACTAGATTTACAACTTTATGCAGTGTTATGAATGTACCCCAGCTCTGAGGAGCCGAAGGGTGTGGGGTAGCCCCCTCCTTTGTGAGAATCGCAAGAGCATTACTGGGTTGGGTCAGAGGACCCAGGAAATGAGAGAGAGACATGGCCATTGTCTCCTGGAGACAACGTTTATGGATTGGGGACTATGCTACGTGCAAGCCCTCGGGCAAAGTGGGCTGGTTGAGAGAGGGATTGCATCATCCCAACCTGATTGACATCTGAGACCCCGTGAAGAAGTATAAAAGAGGGTCTGGGGGGAACAACCCCTTCAGACGCACCAGAAGAAACGCTAGTGATCCCGTAATAGCGGGAAGCCATTTGAAGGAAGCCACGTGCGTTTGGTTCCCTTGCCTGGGGGCTGGTGGCTGGTACCACGGAAAACGACTTGGAACTAACAACGGGGAACCAACTTCCCCCGATTCAACGGATTGGCCTCATAAAAGACCTGGGCAAGTTTCAAACCGACTCTCTCTTAAACCCACAGAGCTGCAGCTTGAAAGGACAGTGACTTTAATCTTTCCATCGGACAATACAGTATCCCCTAGACAAACGATAGAGCTATTGCTTAATTGATGATTATTATTATACCCGCATTTTTTAGATTGAGTATTGATGACGTATATTGTCTGAATGTCTGTATTAATCTTATTTTTGTGCCCCTTTATAAATAAAGACTTTTAAAAAATAGTACCATCAGACTTCAACGGACCTCTCTATCTTTGCTGGTAAGTGATCCAGTTATGGGAATTTCGTAACTGCAGCTTCTTTCAGTCCTGTGCAGTAGCCCCTCCATACCAGACAGTGATGCAGCCTGTCAGGATGCTCTTCACGGTACAACTATAGAAGTTTTTGAGTGTATTTGTTAACATGCCAAATCTGTTCAAACTCCTAATAAAGTATAGCCATAGTCTTGCCTTCTTTCTAACTACATCGATATGTTGGGACCAGGTTAGATTCTCAGAGGTCTTGACACCAAAGAACTTCAAGCTGCTCACTCTCTCCACTTCTGATCCCTCTATGAGGATTGGTATGTGTTTCTTTGTCTTACCCTTCCAGAAGTCCACAATCAGCTCTTGCATCTTACTGATGCTGAGTGCCAGGTTGTTGCTGTGGCACCATTCCATTAGTTGGACTATCTCACTCCTGTACTCCCTCTTGTCACCACCTGAGATTCTATCAACAATGGTTGTATCGTCACCAAATTTGCAGTTGGTATTTGAGCTATGCCTATGTGTATACAGTCTTGTGTATACAGAGAGTAGAGCAGTGGGCAAAGCACACACCCCTGAGGTGCGCCAGTCTTGATCATCAGCGAAGAGGATATGCTATCACCAATCTGCACAGACTGTGGTCTTCTGGTTAGGAAATTGAGGATCCAACCACAGAGGGAGATTCAGAGGCCCAGGTTCTGCAACTCCTGAATCAGGATTGTGGGAATGATGGTATTAAATGCTGAGCTATAGTCGATGAACAACATCCTGATGTAGGTGTTTGTATTGTCTAGGTGGTCTAAAGCCGTGTGGAGAGCCATTGAGATTGCATCTGCTGTTGACCTATTGTGGAGATAGGCAAATTGCAATGGGTCCTGGTCCTTGCTGAGGTAGGAGTTCAGGCTAGTCATAACCAACCTCTCAAAGCATTTCATCACTGTCGATTTGAGTACTACCACGCGATTGTCAATAAGTCATTGTAGAATGAAGATGTCCTCCTCCTTCAAAGGAAGGGGCTTGTCTTCCTCCACCATTAATGCTGCCTCAACCACATCTCTTCCATTTCACACACACCTGCTCTTACCCTATCCTCCCACCACCCTACCAGCGATAGGGTTCCTCTTGTCCTCATCTACCACCCACCAACCTCCACTTCCAGCACATAATTCTCTGCAACTTCCACTACTTTCAATAGGATCCCACCACCAGAAACATCTTTCCCTCCCTCTCCTCCCCCCACTTTCTGCTTTCCACATGGATCGCACCCTATGTGACTCTCTTGTCCATTCGTCCTTCCCCACTGATCTCTTTCCTGGTGCTTATCCTTGCAAGCGGAACAAGTACAACACCTGCCCCTACGCTACCTCCCTCACTGCCATCCAGGGCCCCAAAAAGTTCTTCCAGCTTAGGCCACACTTCACCTGTGAGTCTATTGGGGTCATTTACTGTGATTGGTGCTGCCAGTGTGGCTTCCTGTACATCGGTGAGACCTGACAAAGATTGGGAGACCATTGCACCGAGCATCTATGCTCTGTCTGCCAGAAGAAACGGTATCTCCCAGTGGCCACCCATTTTAATTCCATTTCCCACTCTTATTCTGATATGTCCATCCATGGCCTCCTCCACTGTCATGATGAGGCCACGTTTAGGTTGGAGGAACAACAACTTGTATTCTGTTCGGGTAGCTTCCAACCTGACGGCATGAACATTGCTTTCTCAAATTTCTGACAATACACTCCCCACCTTCTCCATTTCCCATCCCCTTTTCTCTCCCTCACCTCATCTCACCAATCAACTTCCCAGCTCTTTACTTCATCACTACCTCTCCAGGTTTTACCTATCATCTGCTGTTGCCCTCTCCCTCCCCACACCTTTTAAATCTACTGCTCAGCTTTTTTTCTCCAGTGCTGCTGAAAGGTTTCGGCCTGAAACGTTGACTACTCTTTTTTTGTAGATGCTGCCTGGTCTGCTGAGTTCCTCCAGCATTTTGTGTGTTGCTCTGATTTCTAGCCTCTACAGATTTTCTCTTATTTGTGGGATGAACTGAATAAGTACTTTGTATCAGTATTCACTATGGAAGACACCAGCAAATAATGCCAGAAATTTGAGATAGTCAGGGGCAGAAATGAATGTAGTAGCTATTACTAAGGAAAGGTCTAAAGGTAGATGGGTCACTTGGACCAGATGGATGACACCTGCTGTTCTGAAAGAAGTTGAACAGATTGTGGAGGCATTAGTAGTGGTCTGTCAAGAATCACTAGATTTTGGAATGGTTCTGGAGGACAGAAACATCAAACGTATAGTGAAATGCATCAACAACCAACCCAGTCTTAAGGATGTGCTGGGGGCAGTTTCAAGAGTTGCTCTGCTTTCAGCACCAACATGCCTAAACTTGTTAACTTTAAAATTTTCTCTTTGAAATGTAGGGGTGGGGGGAACAAGACAAACACGTAGGAAACTCATGGGGAGAGCATACAAACGCCTTCTAGATACTGGCAGAATTGAACCTGAGTCACTGATGCTGTAATAGCATTATGTTAACTGCTATGCTACTATTTTACTATTTAAGAAAGAAAGAAGGAAGGCAAAACACAGGAAATTATAGGTCAGTTAACCTGACCTCAGTGTTTGGGAAGATGTTTGAGTCCATTATTAAGGATGAGGTTTTGAGTTACTTGGGGGCACGTGATAAAATAGCCAAAGTCAGCATGTTTTCTCAAGGGCTAATGTTGCCTGACAAATCAGTTGGAATTCTTTGAGGAATAGCAGGCAGGATAGACAAAGTAGAGTCAGTGGATGATGCTTATTGTGATTTTCAGAAGACCTCTTGACAAGTTGCCACACACAAGGCTGCTAAACAAGAGCCCATGGTACTACCATGGACAAAAGATTGGATGACTGGCAAAAGACAAAGAATAAATTTCACCTTTTCTGCGAGGCTGCTGATGACAAGTGGTGTTCTGTATGGGTGGATGTTGGGTTCTTTTTTTGCATTTATATGTCTGATCTGGATGATGAAATTGATGCTTTATGGCAAGATTTGTGGATAATATGAAGATAGGTGGAAGGGCAGGTAGTATTGAGGAAACTGTGTGCAGAAGAACTCGGACAGATTAGAAGAATGCTGAAAGAGGAGGCAGATGGAATACAGTGTAGTAAAGTGTATGGTCATGCACTTTGGTGGAAAGAGTAAAGGAGCAGACTATTTTCTAGATGGGGATTGAATTCAGAAATTGAAGGTACAAGGGGTCCAACTGGAAGGTTCTGGAAGGGCAAACTTACAAGTTAAGTTGGTAGTAAGGAAGACAAATGCAATGTTGGCATTCATTTCAAGAGGGGTAGAATATAAAAGTTATGAATGTAATGCTGAAACTTTTATAATGCATCGGTTAGACCAAGTTTGGAGAACTGTGTTTGCTTTTGTGTTGCACATTCTCGAAAATGTGTTGGCATTGGAGAGAGTCCAGAGGAGGTTTTTGGGAATGATTGGAGGAATGAAAGAGTTAATGTATGATTGTTTGTTTCTGGGCCTGCACTCACTGTTTGGAAGAATGAGGGGATTTTATTGAAGGCTACTGAATATTGAAAGACCTAGACATGGAGAGGATGTTTCAAATAGTGGGAGTGTGTCGGACCACAAGACAGACTCTCAGAATAGAAAGATAACCCTTCAGAACAGAGATGAGGAGGGGTTTTTTTGGCCAGAGGGTGGTGAATCTGTGGAAATCATTGCTGTGGAGACCAAGTCATTGGGTATGTTTAAAGTGGAGGTTGATAGATTCTTGATTAGTGAAGACATTAAAGGTTATGTGAAGAAGACAGGAGAATGAGGTTTGAGAGGGAAAATATCCATGGTTGAATGGTGGAGCAGAGTCAATGGCTGAAAGGCCTAATTCTTTATGGTATTTTATAAGCAGCACTCACAAAAACACAAATGATATGCAATGTTTACAAGATTGGGTACAATTAGACCAAAAAAAGCAATACCAAGTCCATTTAGTTTAAGTGATCTTAGTATTATTAAACTATGGTGATGAGGGATTTCTTGGTTTAGGAACCAAATATCTGAAGGGAAGTAGCTGTTCTTGAAGCTGGTAGTGGGACTTTTATCTTCTGTACTTCCTGCCCAGTGATGGCTGTGAGTAGATGGTGAGGATCTTTAATGATAGATGTTGCCTCCTACTGATGAGTATTTTGATATGCATATACAGTTTAAGTATACATAGGGAAAATGGAAGGCTAGGAACACTTGCCTATGGCCACAGACTGATCCTGTTTTCTGGAAATTTGAGAAGGTGGGGGAAAAAAAACATTTGAAAGGGATATGAATGAGAATGTGTGTCTCTTCATTTTCTGTTCACGCAGTATTCTTGGTGTCCGGAGACAAATGGCAGATTTTGTTTGTCTTGTCCTGATTGCCTGGGAAGTAGTTGTAGGGACTGTTTTCTTGTAATTGTTCAGGTGGATTTCATCAGTTACTCATGTTACAACAGTAAAACCCAGTTTGGGAATGATTGACTCTCCTAAGCTGCTGACCAATGAGTAGATATGTGCAAACCTCCCCGTGAATCACTTGGAACTATAGCTCATTTGGAATGCCCCTCTTTTGAAATGTGATTCATGCAAGGATGTGCATTGATCCATCTGTCATGTATACCCCCTGCATGTGTATTTCTCTTTCAAAGATGCATGAGTTACTAACCATTTGAACTGTGAATATGACTGCAGGAAGCATGCTGGCAGACTTACATGAGAAACAATTCTTACCATGTTTGTTCTGATTTCCCTGAGTCCTTGTGGATACATAAATGAGCAGTGGTGCAATAGTAAGCATTGAACCCTTGGACGGAAAATCCTACAAAAAGTAGTAGATATGACCCAGTTCATCACAGGGAAAACCCTCCCCACCACTGAGCACATCTACATGAAATGTTATCACAGGAAAGCAGCATCCGTCACCAGGGACCTCCACCACCTAGGTCATGCTGTCTTCTCGCTCACCTAGGTCATGCTGTCTTCTCGCTGCTGCCATCAGGAAGGAAGTACAGGAGCCTCAGGATCCACATCACCAGGTTCAGGAACAGTTATTACCACTCAACCATCAGGCTCTTGAACAATAGGGGATAACTTCACTTGCTCCATCATTGAAATGTTTCCACAACCTTTGGACTCACTTTCAAAGACTCTTCATCTCATGTTCTTGATATCTATCGCCTGTCTGCAGTCTGTCGCACACTGTTTGAATGACCAAGTTGATATGGTCTTTCATTAATTCTGTCAATGAAAAGGTTTAAAAAGAAATGATGCGAGGAGGGTTTGGACTGCTGGTATTCCTCTGCTGTAAGATGGGTGGAATACCCTCTTTCTAGATCTGAGTTAATAATTTCTCCTTGCATGCAAAGTTGGGAAGGAACTCAAGTAAAAGCTTGTTGGTCCTGAGCTAGAACTGCTTTACTGCCCATAAAGTGTTTGAAAATGCACTTCAGTGTCATGCAGTCATAGGTACTAAGTGGTTACTCATGAGGGCTTTTGACTGAGGGGATATTGAGAATATTTTGATTATAGTCAGAAAGACGTTGGCACACCTCAGGGCAAGCTGATAAGCAGTGTCACTCGATTGAGAGACACTTCATTTGCAGGGGTGTATCTTTTCAGCTAAGACAATAAACATGCCTCCTTCAAGTGGATGTAAAGTATTCTGCAGTACAATTCAGACAAGTGTAATAATTTCTCTTGCTGTCCAGGTTAATGTACTACTCTCAACCAAATGGCATTCAGATCTCTGCTGCAACTTGCACCCTGGAGTGTGGGAAATTGTGGCGGTAATTGCCGGAGTCACTACATTGTCTTTCATTATATGTGAAACTGACAATTATTTATAAAGTAGGAAGCTAGATAATTGTCACAACTACCCTTTTGCTTTTTCTGTCTGGCTGTTATAAGCTATAGGATACTCCCCTAATAGGATAAGATGAACTCCTAACGCCATAATTTATTTTATGATGGCCTTGCACATTATTGTTTGCCTACACTTTGCTTTCTCTGTCACTCTAATACTTGATTTTGCATTCTGTTGTTGCCTTTCCCTTTGCTGAAGTACACCGAAGTGATGGTATGCAGAACGCAATTTCTCATTGTGCTCTGTACATGTGCTGATAATACATTATTTTACTGGAAAACCAGTGGTGCCTCGTACGTGGTCTCCCTGTTTATGGTTCTGCAGAAAGCTCCTGTAGCACATTCTCATTGCATAGACGAAAGGACCTGTGGAATGCATACCATGCAGGCAAGAAACTTTCAACTAGAAAACTGTAGATTTTGGAAATCCTAAAAAGAGACCACTTGGGTACTCAACTCCTCAGATGTCATCTGTAGAGAACGAAACTTACGATTCCTTAATCTTCTCAGATCTGATGAAAATCCTGTAGCATTAACTTTGCTTCCCCTTTTCTCAAATGCTGCGCATTCAGCTGAGGGTTTCAGACATTTTCTGCCTTTATTTTACAATTAAAGAACATACTTCATCAGTCATTCCTCTGTCTCTAATAGAGTTCACATGCTTTTACCCCAATTTGATCCTTCAGTTAGTGTAGGCATCCTTCTGTCTATCTACATGACTTCCTTACCAGGTATATCTTTTTCCCTCTTTATTCACCGCTGGCAAACGTTCCTGTCTCAGTTTGCACTGCCGTATGAAAATAAAAACTGAGCAGGGGTCAGAGGTTGCAAGACACTAGTGGCTTGGTCAAAGAGATAATGATTTTGAGTAGGCAATTTTAGACTATAGGACACCTCTGGTAATTGAGTGGTGAAGGATGAGGAATGTACACAGCCCAATCCTCAAGTAGTTTCCCCTCATTATTCACATCTTTCCCTTTCTCACTTAGCAGGTAGTTTATGGGGGGTGGCTGCATAGGGGTAGCGTGGAGCTTCAAGTCTTTCGGGCATAACTCAGGAGGACAAAATATTTTCAGCATTTAAGGTTTGAAAGGAGAATGTGAAAGAATATGTTTGTTGTAGGGAAAGCTAGTGAGAACAAGTAGCATCTGGTGTAAGGGTCTTGGCAGAAACAGCAGTGAGAGAGTTGAGGTATTCAAGTATTGAAGGGACAAAACGTGAGAGAGAACTAGGCTTGGGTGGGCAGTGCCACATCTGCTCCACTTTCTCTGTGGTATCGCTCCCACCTGCATCCTTTCCATAAAATTCCTTAATGCAGTACACAATGAATCCTTAGCTAAAGATCTATTCAAGGAGACTATCCCTCCCAAATCTCACTAGGTGAGGGTTAAGGTTACCATTGGTTGTTCTTTTTGGAATTTTGCTGCTTTTCAGGAGGAGAGGAAATAAACTTTTGTGTTAAAATGTCAACAGTACACTAAATTGCTGGGTTACCAGGTTCCACAACACCTTCCAGTGTTTCTGTACAATGAAGAATCTTGGGAAATGAATAACCCAAAGGATTTGCTAAAGCAGCGTTAGATAATCTAAAATGAGCTCCCCATCCCAAGAAAAGACAATTTCTCGGTTATCAATAACATTTGAATTATTTTCACAAGTGACTTTAACATTCTGTGCTGTTAGCTGGAGCGCATCTTTACTGCTGTGAAATTTCTTCACTACTCCTTGATGGCTTTGTGTAATTCCACACTCCTTAAGACTGCACTGCAGTGCTCACTACTGGCCATCGCTACCATGTCATTAACTGCAGAGGAAAATAATGTTTAGTTCCTTAAGATTGTGATAAACTATTTCCCACTGTGGCCCAGAATACACAGTTGGCACTATTTATCATTGCAACCAATTCATTCCAGTGTGTGCTATGAATTAAGAGTCTCTTGTTACGGTGACTAAGACACATTCTGTCATAAATATGGTGGTACATATGAATTTTAATGTCACTTAGCTGCTCCAAGTTAATACCACCATACAAATGCATGTCATTAATTAAACTAAGGCCAAGTCATTCATATTTTTATTGCACATTCTTTGGAAATTACAGTTTACATAAATGCTTCTTACCACTGGATCACTTTAGGTTGTGGAGCAAGATTCTACAAATAATGCAAACTAAAATACTTGGTCAGAAAGCCAAAAAGAATGCAGTGTTAATTAACCCTGTTTAATAAAAAAAAGGAGTCCTTAATCCCTCTTCTAGTAAATTAACACCCATATTGGAACCCCCTCCCTTTTTGTCTTGAACTTGTCTCCTAAAATGATCCCTACTGTTCTCTTACATCAGTCCAAACAAGTTCCTACTCTTGGCATACGACTGAGATAGATTTGATCAAAGTTACAAAGCTAATTTTCAGACAGTGTTGCATCACCCCAGCATTCTCCATGCAGTCTTTGGTTCATGTCTTTCCTTTTGTTTTTGTCTAGTAGAGGACAAGCTTCATTTGGTTCCAGTTGGGCACAACAATGCTGTGGATTCTATGGTGACGGTTAAGCCTTGTGGGATCCAGTGACTCTTGTCACAAGTGGGACAGGAGGCTCTTGATAGGATAGATAGATGGGTGAATGTCTTGGGATGTTACTTGTTCTTAGATTCTGCATGTACCTGTCTATAATCACGTCAATGGTTTTTATGAATTAGCAAGAAAATACATTCAAATACATCAGAAATGAGAGTAGTCCATTCATCTCTTTGAGCCTGCTGCATCATTCAGCACGTGTTTTGCTCCTGTTTGCCCTATGTTTCATGATCATTTAGCCCAAAGTACTATACCTAACTCCTTTGCATATTCAGCTACTTTCTGTGCAGGGAATTCCACAGGTTCACTACTGTCTGTGCCAAGAAATATCTCTTAATCTGAGTATTCTTAAATTGTAACTTATGGTCCTAGACTCCTGTTATCTTTCCCACACCTAGTCTATGCTATTGTGGCTTGTTTGATATTAAAACATTTATTCTTTCTGCCTTTCCATCTTCCACCTTCAGTGAACTTGAATTCAGCCAAGCTACAACATTCAAGGCAACACGAGTGAATCTGCAGAAGGTGGAAATAAATAAAAACACAAAATGCTGGCAGAACTCAGCAGGCCAGACAGCATCTATGGGAGGAGGTAGTGACGACATTTCGGGCCAAAACCCTTCATCAGGAGTGAAGTAACATGGGATGGTCGAGGGGGGATAAGAAGTGGGGGGAGGGATAAAGTAGAGAGCTAGGAAGTGATAGGCTGGAGGGAAATGGGCTGGGGGAAGATGGAGAATTATGGGAAATAAAAGAGAAAGAAAGGTAGGGCTGGGGGAGAGATGATAGTGAGGGGGGAAAAAGAGAGAGAAAGAGAACCAGACTAAAATAATAGATAGGGATGGGGGTAAGGGGGGGGGGCAGGGGTATCAATGGAGGTCTGTGAGTTGAATGTTCATGCCGGCAGGTAGGAGGCTACCTAGGCGGGAGATAAGGTATTGCTCCATCGACCTGCCTCATCTTGATGGTAGAGGAGGCCATGGACAGACATGTCGGAGTTGGAGTGGTCTGTGGAATTGAAGTGTGTGGCCACAGGGAGATCCCGCCACTGCTGGAGGACTGAGCACTGGTGTTCAGCGAAACTGTCTCCCAGTCTGCGGCAGGTCTCCCCAAGGTATAAATGGCCACATCGGGAGCACCGGATACAGTATATCACCCCAGGTGACTCGCAGGTGAAGTGGTGCCTCACCTGAAAGGACTGGCTGGGGCCTGGGATGGTGGTGAGGGAAGAAGTGTGGGGGAAGGTGTAGCACTTCTAAATTCTCTATTATTTTAGTCTGGTTCTCTTTCTCTCTCTTTTCTCCCCCCTCACTATAATCTCCCCCCAGCCCTACCTTTCTTTCTCTTTTATTCTGAGTTCTGCCAGCATTTTGTGTTTTTCTCTACAACATTCAAACTAAGGATATACAAGAGGTTTGATTGGGGCACGACTGTGCAAGCTCGTGGACGTCAGCCAGGTAGAACAGCAAGAAGAGTTTAAAAAGAGACAGCTTTATAGAGCGGGAGGCAGAGTAGGAAGACTTCGGCTCAACGGGGCTTTGGCAGTAATGGGTCGAGGCGAGGTAAGTTGCCTGTGTAGAATATAGGCAGGAAGTATGTGTGTGAGGCCGGTATTTTGTGCTCGGTGTTAGATGTGGGAAGTCCTGGAGACACCCAGCCTCCCGGATGGTAATATCTGTGCCAGATGCATTGAGCTGCAGCTCCTTAGGGAACGTGTTAGGGAACTGGAGATGTAGCTCAATGACCTTCATCTGGTCAGGGAGAGTGAGGAGGTGATAGAGAGGAGCTAAGGGCAGGTAGTCACACCGGGGCCTGAGGAGACAGATGTGGGTAACAGTCTGGAGAGGGAAGGGCAGGAGTCAGAGGCTAGAGAATACCCCTGTGGCTGTAACCCTTAACAATAAGTACTCCTGTTTGAGTACTGTTGGGGGGGGGGTGGGGACAGCCTACCTGGGGGAAGAGACAGTGGCCATGCCTCTGACACAGAGTCTGGCCCTGTGGCTCAGAAGGGTAGGGAAAGGAAGAGGATGGCAGCAGTAATAGGAGACTCTATAGTTAGGGGGTCAGATAGGTGATTCTGTGGACGCAGGAAAGAAACACGGATGGTGGTTTGCCTCCCAGGTTCCACAATATCCTGAAGTGGGAAGGAGAACAGCCAGAGGTTGTGATACATATTGGTACCAGTGACATATGTAGGAAAAGGGAGGAGGTCCTGAAAGCAGACTACAGGGAGTTAGGAAGGAAGTTGAGAAGCAGGACCACAAAGGTAGTAATCTCAGGATTACTGCCTATGCCACGTGACAGTGAGTATAGGAATGGAATGAGGTGGGGAATAAATGCGTGGCTGAGGGATTGGAGCAGGGGGCAAGGATTCAGATTTTTGGATCATTGAGACCTCTTTTGGGACAGGTGTGACCTGTACAAAAAAGACGGGTTGCACTTGAATCCCAGGAGGACCAATATTCTGGCGGTGAAGTTTACTAAAGCTATTAGAGAGAGTTTAAACTTGAATTGCTGGGGGATCAGAACTGAACTGAAGAGACAGGGGTAAGGGCAGTTGGCTCACAAATAGAGTAAGTTTGGAGACAGTGTGAGAGGGAAAAAGCAACACGTACAAACAAGCTGGAGGAACTCAGCAAGACGAAGGGTCTTGGCCCGAAACGTTGACTGCTCGTTTCCACGGATGCTGCACGACCTGCTGAGTTCCTCCAGTTTGTACGTGTTGCTTTGACCCCAGCACCTGCAGTGTACTTTATGTTTAGTGTGAGAGGGAAAATAGGCAGGTGATAGAAAAGGGACTCACTCAGACCGATAGTTTGAGGTGCGTCTGTTTTAATGCAAGGAGTATTATGAACAAAGTGGATGAGCTTAGAGTGTGGATCAGTACTTGGAGCTATGATGTTGTGACCATTACAGAGACTTGGATGGCTCAGGGGCAGGAATGGTTACTTCGAGTGCCAGGCTTTAGATGTTTCAGAAAGGACAGGGAGGGAGGCAAAAGAGGTAGGGGTATGGCACTGTTGATCAGAGATAGTGTCCTAGCTGCAGAAAAGGAGGAAGTCATGGAGAGATTGTCTACTGAGTCTCTCTGGGTAGAAGTTAGGAACAGGAAGGGGTCAATAACTCTACTGGGTGTTTTTTATAGACCACCCACTAGTAACAGGGACATCGGGGAGCAGATAGGGAGACAGATTCTGGAAAGGTGTAATAATAACAGGATTGTTGTGGCGAAAGATTTTAATTTCCCAAATATTGATTGACATGTCCCTAGAGTGAGGGGTTTATATGGGGTGGAGTTTGGTAGGTGTGTTCAAGAAGGTTTCTTGACACAATATGTAGATAAGCCTACAAGAGGAGAAGGCTGTACTTGATCTGGTTTTGGGAAATTAACCTGGTCAGGTTTCGGATCTGTCAGTGGGAGAGCATTTTGGAGACAGTGATCACAATTCTAACTCCTTTACCATTAGCTTTGGAGAGGGATAGGAACAGATAAGTTAGGAAAGTGTTTAATTGGAGAAAGGGGAAATATGAGCTTATCAGGCAGGAACTTGGAAGCATAAATTGGAAACATGTTCTCAGAGAAACGTATGGAAGAAATGTGGCAAATGTTCAGGGGATATTTGCGTGGAGTTCTGCATAGGTATGTTCCAATGAGACAGGGATAGGATGGTAGGGTACAGGAACTGTGGTGTCCAAAGTGGGTAGTAAATCTAGTCCAGAAGAAACGAAGAGCTTATGAAAGGTTCAAAACACTAGGTAATGATAGAGATCTGGAAGATTATAAGGCTAGCAGGAAGGAGCTTAATGAAATTAGGAAAGCCAGAAGGGGCCATGAGAAGGACTTGGCGGATAGGATTAAGGATAACCTCAAGGCATTCTACAAGTGTGTGAAGAGCAAGAGGATAAGATGTGAGAGAATAAGACCAATCAAGTGTGACAGTGGAAAAGTGTGTCTGGAACCGGAGAAGATAGCAGAGGTACGTAATGAATACTTCACTTCAGTATTCACTGTGGAAAAAGATCTTGGTGATTGTAGGGATGACTTACAGTGGACTGAAAAGCTTGAGCATGTAGATATTAAGGAAGAGGATGTGCTGGAGCTTTTGGAAAGCATCAAGTTGTTTAAGTCACCGGGACTGGACGAGATGTACCGCAGGCTACTGTGGGAGGCAAGGGAGGAGATTACTGAGCCTCTGGCGATGATCTTTGCATCATCAATATGGATGGGAGAGGTTCTGGAGAATTGGAAGGTTGCAGATGTTGTTCCTCTATTCAAGAAAGGGAGTAGAGATAGCCCAGGAAATTATAAACCAGTGATTCTTACTTCAGTGGTTGGAAAGTTGGTGGAGAAGATTCTGAGAGGCAGGATTTATGAACATTGGAGAGGCATAATATGATTAGGAATAGTCAGCATGGCTTTATCAAAGGTAGGTCGTGCCTTAAGAGTCTGTTTGAATTTTTTGAGGATGTGACTAAACACATTGATGGAGGAAGAACAGTAGATGTAGTGTATATGGATTTCAGCAAGGCATTTGACAAGGTACCCCATGCAAGGCTTATTGAGAAAGTAAGGAGGCATGGGATCCAACGGAACCTTGCTTTGTGGATCCAGAACTGGCTTGCCCACAGAAGGCAAAGAGTGGTTGTAGATGGGTCATATTCTGCATGGAGGTCAGTGACCAGTGGTGTGTCTCAGGGAGTTGTTCTGGGACCCCTACTCTTCGTGATTTTGAGGAAGTGGAGAGATGAGTTAGTAAATTTCTTGATACCACAAAGATTGGGGGTGTTGTGGATAGTGTAGAGGGCTGTCAGAGGTTACAGTGGGACATTAATAGGATGCAAAACTGGGCTGAGAAGTGGCAGATGGAGTTCAACCCGGATAAGTGTGAAGTGGTTCATTTTGGTAAGTGAAATATGATGGTAGAATATAGCATTAATGGTAAGACTTGGCAGTGTGGAGGATCAGAGGGATCTTGGGGTCCAAGTCCATAGTTCATTCAAAGCTGCTGCGCAGGTTGACTCTGTGGTTAAGAAGGCATATGGTGTATTGACCTTCATCAACCATGGGACTGAATTTAAGAGCTGAAATATAGAAACATAGAAAATAGGTGCAGGAGTAGGCCATTCGGCCCTTCAAGCCTGCACTGCCATTCAGTATGATCATGGCTGATCATCCAACTCAGAACCCTGTACCTGCTTTTTCTCCATACCCCTGATCCCTTTAGCCACAAGGGCCATATCTAACTTCCTCTTAAATATAGTCAATGAACTGGCTTCAACTGTTTCCTGTTGCAGAGAATTCCACAGATTCACCACTCCCTGTGTGAAGAAGTTTTTCCTCATCTCGGTCCTAAAAGGCTTCCCCTTTATCCTTAAACTGTGACCCCTCATTCTGGACTTCCCCAACATCGGAAACAATCTTCCTGCATCTAGCCAGTCCAATCCCTTTAGAATTTTATATGTTTCAATAAGATCCCCCCTTAATCTTCTAAATTCCAGTGAGTATAAGCCTAGTCGATCCAGTCTTTCTTCATATGAAAGTCCTGCCATCCCAGGAATCAATCTGGTGAACCTTCTCTGTACTTCCTCTATGGCAAGAATGTCTTTCCTCAGATTAGGGGACCAAAACTGCACACAATACTCTAGGTGCGGTCTCACCAAGGCCTTGTACAACTGCAGTAGAACCTCCCTGCTCCTGTACTCAAATCCTTTTGCTATGAATGCCAACATACCATTTGCCTTTTTCACGGCCTGCTGTACCTGCATGCCCACCTTCAATGACTGGTGTACAATGACACCCAGGTCTTGTTGCACGACAAGATTGCTAACTAACCCTTCCTCATTGCTCAATACCCAATCTAGAATGGCCTGCTCTCTAGTTGGTTCCTCGACATGTTGGTTCAGAAAACCATCCTGCATACATTCCAAGAAATCCTCTTCCTCAGCACCCTTACCAATTTGGTTCACCCAATCTCTATGTAGATTGAAGTCACCCATTATAACCACTGTTTCTTTTTTGCACACTTTTCTAATTTCCTGTTTAATGCCATCCCCAACCTCACTACTACTGTTAGGTGGCCTGTACACAACTCCCACCAGTGTTTTCTGTCCCTTAGTGTCATGCAGCTCTACCCATATCGATTCCACATCCTCCAGGCTAATGTCCTTCCTTTCTATTGCATTAATCTCTTCTCTAACCAGCAATGCTACCCCACCTCCTTTTCTTTCCTGTTTATCCCTCCTGAATATTGAATATCCCTGGATGTTGAGCTCCCATCTTTGGTCACCCTGGAGCCATGTCTCTGTGATCCCAACTATATCATATTCATTAATAACTATCTGCACATTCAATTCATCCACCTTGCTATGAATGCTGCTCACATTGACACACAAAGTCTTCAGGCTTGTTTTTACAAAACTCTTGGCCCTTATACAATTATGTTAAAAGTGGTTCTTTTTGCTTTTTACCCTGGATTTGCCTGCCTGCCACTTTTACTTTTCACCTTACTACTTTTTGCTTCTACCCTCATTTTACACCCCTCCGTCTCTCTGCACTTGTTCCCATACCCCTGCCACATTAGTTTAAAGCCTCCTGAACAGCAGTAGCAAACGCTTCCTCTGGGACATTGGTTTTACATTGCAAGCACATGTAAAATATAGTCACACAAAGGAAATACAGTCCTTATAAGAAATATAATCCAAGATTTAGTCCACGAATGTTGCAGTCAGCCACAATGCAGCTAGTCTTCTGCCAAGCGAGCCCTGTGGGCAGCACTGCTTCCAGCTTGAATGCCATGCCACACTGCCTCTGGTAGGAGCGCACTGCAACACCTCTCCTTGGCAGCTGTAAATAGGTGACACTGCGGCTTGAGGACCTCCTTACGATCGAAGCCATGCAGTTACCCCACCGTTTCCCAATTAATTAGTGAATCAGACTTGCAGCATTCCATATTAAACGCAACAGTACACTGCAGTTGCTAAGTCAAGTCACTTTTATTGTCATTTTGACCATAACTGCTGGTACAGTACATAGTGAAAATAAGACAGCGTTTTTTAGGACCATGGTGTTACATGACACAGTATAAAAACTAGACTGAACTAGGTAAAAAAATAACATGGAGAAAGCTACACTGGACTACAGACCTACCCAGGACTGCGTAAAGTGCACAAAAACAGCGCAGGCATTACAATAAATAATAAACAGGACAGTAGGGCAAGGTGTCAGTCCAGGCTGTGGGTACTGAGGAGTCTGTTAGCTTGGGAGAAGAAACTGTTACATAGTCTGGTCATGAGAGCCCGAATGCTTCGGAGCCTTTTCCCAGACGGCAGGAGGGAGAAGAGATTATATGGGGGTGGGGGGGAGTGCATGGGGTCCTTCATAATGCTGTTTCCTTTGCGGATGCAGCATGTAGTGTAAATGTCCTTGATGGCAGGAAGAGAGACCCCGATGATCTTATCAGCTGACCTCACTATCCGCTGCAGGGTCTTAAGATCCGAGATGGTGCAATTTCCAAACCAGGCAGTGATGCAGCTGCTCAGGATGCTCTCAATATATCCTCTGTAGAATGTGATGAGGGTGGGAGATGGACTTTCCTCAGCCTTCGCAGAAAGTAGAGATGCTGCTGGGCTTTCTTTGCTATGGAGCTGGTGTTGAGGGACCAGGTAAGATTCTCAGCCAGGCGAACACCAAGAAATTTGGTGCTCTTAACGATCTCTACCGAGGAGCCATCGATGTTCAGCGGGGTGTGGTCACTCCATGCCCTCCTGAAGTCAACAACCATCTCTTTTGTTTTGTTCACATTCAGAGACAGGTTGTTGGCTCTGCACCAGTCCGTTAGCCACTGCACCTCCTCTCTGTAAGCTGACTCGTCGTTCTTGCTGATGAGACCCACCACGGTTGTGTCATCGGCGAACTTGATGATGTGGTTCGAGCTGTGTGTTGCAGCACAGTCATGGGTCAGCAGAGTGAACAGCAGTGGACTGAGCACACAGCCCTGGGGGGACCCCCGTGCTCAGTGTGATGGTGTTGGAGATGCTGCTCCCGATCTGGACTGACTGAGGTCTCCCAGTCAGGAAGTCTAGTATCCAGTTGCAGAGGGAGGTGTTCAGGCCCAGTAGGCTCAGCTTTCTAATCAGTTTCTGAGGGATGATTGTGTTGAATGCAGAACTGAAGTCTATGAACAGCATCCGAACGTATGTTTTTTTTTTTGTCCAGGTGGGTTAGGGCCTGGTCGAGAATAATGGCAATGGTGTCATCTGTTGAGCGGTTGGGACGGTACGCAAACTGCAGGGGTCCAGTGAGGGGGGCAGCAGGGTCTTGATATGCCTCATGACGAGCCTCTCAAAACATTTCATGATGATGGATGTGAGTGCAACAGGACGGTAGTCAATTAGACAGGACACTGAAGACTTCTTCGGCACGGGGACGATGGTGGCGGCCTTGAAGCACGTTGGAACGGTGGCGCTGCTCAGGGAGATGTTGAAGATGTCGGTGAGAACATCTGCTAGTTGGTCTGCACATCCTCTGAGCACTCTACCAGGGATGTTGTCTGGTCCAGCAGCCTTCCCTGGGTTCTTCTCACATTGGCCACAGAGAGACACATCACCCGGTCATCTGGAGGAGGGGTGGACTTCCTCACTGCCACGTTATTTTCCACTTCAAACCAGGCGTAGAAGTTATAAAAACGCATTTGGGAGAGAGGCATCACCTGCACAGTCAAGTGATGTTGTCCTGTAATTGGTGATGTCCTGGATGCCCTTCCACATGCGTCGCGTGTCGCCGCTGTCTCGGAAGTGGCTGTGGATTAGCTGGGCGTGTGCACGCTCTGCCCCTTTGATGGCTCGGGACAGTTTGGCCCTCGCTGTTGTTAGGGCTGCCTTGTCGCCTGGTCTGAAGGTGGAGTCGTGGGTCCTCAGCAGTGCACGCACCTCTGCTGTCATCCATGGGTTTGGGTTAGTGCGTATAGTGATGGTCTTGGACAGAGTAACATCATCAATGCACTTGCAGATGTAGCTGGTCACTGATGCTGTGTACTCCTCTAAGTTGGTAGAGTCACCATCGGTTGCAGCCTCCCTGAACACGTGCCAGTCAGTGTTCTCAAAGCAGTGTTGAAAAGCAGAGATGGCTCCTGCTGGCCAGGTTTTCACCCGCTTCTGAACTGGTCTGGAGCGCCTGACGAGCGGTCTGTATGCTGGGATTAGCATAACAGTTTGAGTAACCGAGGTGGGGGCCGGGCTCTGCCCAGTACACGTCGGGGATGTTTGTATAAGCAAGGTCCAATGCGTTCTCCCCTCTCGTTGCAAAGCCCACATACTGATGGAATTTGGGGAGCACTGACTTGAGGTTCGCATGGTTAAAATCACTGGCAACAATAAACAGACCATCAGGGTGTGCGTTCTGCAGTTCGCTAATAGCCCCGTACAGTTCATAGAGTGTCTCCTTAGCATTAGCGCTGGGGGGAATGTAAACACCGAATATAAGAACAGAGGTGAATTCCCATGGCAAATTAAATGGTTTGCATCGTACTGCCACAGACTCCACTAGCGATGAGCAGTGTCTGGAAAACAGCACAGAGTTCTTACACCATTCCATGTTGAGTAAATACACACACTACCACTGCGAGTCTTACCTTGCTGTGGTCAAAGCAACACATACAACACACTGGAGGAACTCAGCAGATCGGGCAGCATTCCATATTAACAAGGTCTTGTGATCACTAAGAAAGTGACTAAGATGATCACTCATTGTTGGACTGCGCACCTGCTTCATGCAGTGAATCCCCAGACACTTCTTTAACCCAGGCAACGATTTGATCCACATCAAGTCCAGATCCTTTACTTTCTCAGTCAGTGAACTTAACTGAATGTGGCAAAGCAAGAAGATAGTGTGTTAAAGAAGGCAGATGGCATGCTTGCTTTCATAGGTCAGAGTGTTTAGTATAAATGTTATGAAATCACAAAACTTTGATTAGAACAGATTTGGAGTATTGTGTGCAGTTCTGGTCACCATATTACAGGAAGAATGTGGAGGTATTGGGAAAGTTGCAGTAGTGGTTCACTGGGATGCTGCCTGGATTAGCATATTACCATAAGAAGAGGTTGGATAAACTTGGAATGTTTTCTCTAGAGTATCAGAGGTTGAGGGAAGAACTGATGGAAGCATATAAAATTCTAAAAGGCAAAGATAGAGTAGGCAGTTAGGTTCCCCCCCCCCCACCCCCAGGTGGAAATGTTAAACACTGGAGAGAAAAGTTTAAAGGAAATTTAGAAGGCAAGTTTTTTTTTGTTTTGTACACACACAGTGGTAGGTGCCTGGAACACACTGCCACGGCAAACTGAGGAAGCAGATTCAATTGTGGCTTTTAGCAAGTCCACAAACAGGCAGGAAATTAATGGATAGAGACTAGGATGTCATGGTCAACACAGGTATCATGCACCAAAGATCTTGTTTGTGTGTTGTACTGCTGTCTTTTGCGTTCATTTCAGGAAATTGTGTCAACTGGAGAAGTCCAAGCTCTGTGTTTTGGAGCCATGACTCTGGGGAGATTCAGAATTGTGTGATTAGGTCTGTTATTAGTCCTTCCCACAAGTGCATATGGACCTTAATGTATTATAATCTGATTGTAATAGCAGTGGAATCTACAGGACTAAATAAATCTGTACATCGAAGTTCTGACTTCGTCAGTGGGTTTGTGCTGTGGTTGCTGATGGAACTTTTCTCCATCTTTGTTGAAAATCTTTTTGAACTTGCATCAGTGACCTCATCAGTTCCTGCCCCTGCTGGTGACTGCTGGCAAGGGAAATACATCATTTCAGGGAGGGTGCAGAAATATAGTTACTCACAAAGACTGGAGCACACTCAAGTAAAGTTATTGCTAGCCCTCTTATGAACGAAGTACATAGGCATACAATAGGAAAGAAAGTTTTCAACAATCTTTCCCTTACTATGCATGCAGTATATATTTTGACAAGGAAGGGAATGTTCAATATATTTTACATCTTGGCAAAAAAGTTTGTTTCTCTCCCTTTTTATATTTCAAAAATATATTTACCCAAATACAGTTAGAACGTGTCTTATCTGTATTCATTGTATCATCAGTTCAATGTGCCATTCATTACTACTCATGATTTCCCAAGTCAAGTTTATCGTCATTTATCTATATACATGTATATAACATATATAACCATGTAATGTATATAGAAACAAGATGTATCTTCGAAACAGTGTAAAGCATAGTTGTACACATATTACACGATAACTTATGAAGGTATGGATAACATCTACAGATGAATCATATAAATAACAAACTAAAGAGCATTAATATTAAATATTGGCAAGAGTGGAACCAATTAACTAGTGATACTTTGAATACGATGTGGCCGGGAGATCTAAAGCCTAATGTCCTGGGGAAGAAGATGTCTTGTTTTCATGCATCGTAGTCTCCTGCCTGATGGTAGAAAGTCAAAGAGAATGCTGGGTGGAAGGGTAGGATCCTTAATAATACGAAGGGCCCTGAGTACGTAGTGCTCCTGATAAATGTCCCCAAGCTTGGTACGGAGACCCCTGCGATACTGTCAGCTGTTCTCACAGTCCCTTTAGGGCCTTCCAGTCCAGTGCTCAACAGCTGCCATACCAGATGGAGATGCAACCTGTCAGGATGCTCTCAAAGGTGCTCCTGTAAAACACAGTTAAGATGAGGTCTGGGAGTCATGGTTGCCTCAATCTTTTTAGGAAGTGGAGACGCTGTGGTGCCCCTTGTTCAGGGAGGCAATATTAAGGGACCAGGTGAGGTGACCTGTGATGGGAACTCCCTGAAACCTGATGCATTTAACTTTCTCTATGGAGGAGCCATGTATTCACAGAGGCAGTGGTTTGTCTGCACTTTCTTGAAGTCCACAATGATTTCCTTTGTCTTCTCCACATTCAGGCTTGGGTTGTTCTTCTTACACCAATCCGCCAGCCACTCCACTTCCTCTCTGTACTCTGTCTCGTCATCGTTCTTGATGAGGCCAACCACTGTTGCATCATCTGCAAACTTGATGACTCAGTTTGAGCTGGATCCTGTGACACAGTCATGTCAACAGTGTGAAGAGCAGAGGACTGAACACACAGCTTTGATGGATGCCAGCCATCAGCGTAACAGGTCTAGAGACTTTGGTGCCCATATGAGCTTGCTGTTAAGAAGTCCAGTATCCAACTGCAGAGGGAGGTGGGGAGACCCAGTGATGACAATTTCCCCACCAGTTTCTGGGGTATGATCTCCTTAATGCACCCATGAAGCATTTGAGGGAACATTAAATAAGGCCTAGTTCTTCAATGTGTAGAGGAGGCAGTACTCTGTACTTCCTGCTGGTTCAGTGTTGTGTATCTCTCTGACTCCATGGTTCAGCTCCAAGGAACCTCTTCTGAAAGATTTTTGGTACCTGAAGGAACCTAACTTTGTACAAAGGATAGTTTCATATCTGATCCTGCTGTACACTAACCTTCATGTAGCACAACTCACTCACCTGGAGAAGAGAGATTTTTTTCCAAAAATATGCTTTATTCAGAAATATTACAAAATAAAATTATTTACAAAAAACCACTTGTTGAGACTGAGTCCTTATTCAATAAATAAAGTTATTTACAATAAATCATTCGTTGACTCTCAAACCTTAGTCAAGAATAAAACCTATTTACAATAAAACTAGGCATTGACTCTTATTTCTTTACTGAAGTTCCTTTATGGTCTTTACCTTTCCACATTTCCAGCCACTCCTGTGTTACTATGTTGATAAGGGGTATATTCCTCCCAGCCCAACCCCTCCCACTCCCACAGGTGATGAACAGTGGCTGCACCAAGTTGAGTGCATCTGTCAGCACATATTCCTGCAGGCGAGAATGTGCCAGTTGGCAGCATTCAGCCACGGACATTTCCATGTACTGGTAGACCATCAAGTTTCGGGCTGACCAAAGAGCGTCCTTCTCTGAGTTGATGATCTGCCAGCAGCACTGAATGTTTGTCTCTGTGTGCGGCCCCAGGAACAGCCTGTAAATCAGGGAGTCCTCGGTTATGCAGCTGCTGGGCATGAATCTTGACACCGTTCCTTCCATCCTCCTCTGCACCTTCTCTGCGAACCCACAGTGTGCAAAGAGGTGGGTCACTGTCTCCGCCTCATTGCAGTCCTCCCGTGGCCAGCGGGGTGTGGAGACGATGTTCCAAGTGTACAGGAGGTATCTGACCCAGAAGGCCCCTCTCACCGCCAGCCAGGTGAGGTCTGGTGATGTGGCATGTTGCCAGATGTACTGGACAGTCTGCTCAGGGAACCTCCCCACTGAGTCCATCTCATCCTTCTCCTGCAGTGCCTGCAGAACCATTACATGCTGACCACTGCCTGATGGCCCTGTGGTCAAAGGCATTGACCTGGAAGATCTTTTCTACAAAGGACAGGTATGACGGCAACAACCAGCTGACGGGTGTTGCGCGGGAAAGGGGCCAGACCCATTCTTTGTAGCCAGGGCAACAGGTAGAACCTGGGCACACAATGGTACTTAGTGCCCACGTATCTGAGATCCACGCACAACCTGATGCAGCCACACACAAAGATGGCTATCAAGGTGAGGGTGACATTGCCCCATTGTCCAGGGACTTGTGCATGGTGGCCCATCTGACACACTCCATCCTTGATCCCCAGACGAACCTGAAGACGGCTCAGGTGATTTCAGAGCTGCAGGAGCGGGGGATGGGCTACACCTGCACCAAGTACAGCAGCCCTGAGAGCACCTCAGACCTGATCACCAGGTTCTTGCCCATTATCGAAAGGGAGCGCCCTCCCCACAGTCCCAGTTTCTGTTTCACCTTGGCAGTCGGTCCTGCCAGTTCTTGTTGTATGCCTTGGCCCCTCCGAACCAGATCCCCAACACCTTCACATGATCAGACCTGACGGTGAAGGGAACACCGGATCGGTCGGGCCAGTTGCTTAAGAGCATGGCTTCGCTCTTCATGCAGTTGACCCTGGCCCCCGACACCAGCTTGAACTGTTTGCAGATGCCAATAGGTCTGCGAACTGACCTCTGATCAGAGTAGAAGACGGTGACATCGTCCATGTACAGGGAAGTTTTGACTTGCGTCCCTCCACTGCCTGGCAGCATCATCCCTCTTATGCCCTCATCCCTCCTGATGGCTTCGGCAAAGGGTTCTATGTAGCACATGAACAAGACAGGAGAGGGGGGAACCCTGCCTGACTCCAGACCTGATGGGGAAGCTGTCTGTTTCCCACCCATTGACCTGGACTGCACTACAGATGTTTGTGTAGATCAGTCTGATCCAATTCTGGATACCCTCCCCGAATCCCAGTTTGGAGAGTACGTCCGCCACATACGTGTGCGATATTCTGTTGAAGGCTTTCTCCTGGGGCAGGCTGCCTCTCTTGTCCTGCATGTAGGTGATGATGTCCCTCAGTAGAGCGAGGCTGTCCGAGATTTTCCTGCCCAGTACAGCGCAGGTTTGGTCTGGGAGAATCACCTGTCTCAGAGCAGACTTGACCCTGTTGGCGATAGCCTTGGACAAGACACTCAGGAGAGAGCTGGGCCTCCAGTTCCTAATGTCCTCCTTTTCCTCTTCTGTTTGTAGATGAGGTGATGATGCTCTTCCTCATGGACTTGACAGGAATCTCAGAGACCTCGGCCTGCACCCCACCTTGTGCAGCTGGATCCTAGACTTGTATTGGAGCGCTGATAAAGGTGGTAAAGATGGACTCCCTCACTTCTGCCCCTCTGACCCTCAACACAGGTTTCCCTCCCCCCCCCCCCCCAGGCTTGTGTCCTGAGTCCCCTTCTCTACTCCTTTTACACCCACATTTGTGCTGAGCACATAGCTCCAATCTGCTGATCAAATTGGCAGATGACACGATATTGATCGTCTTTGTTTATCGCGGTGACAAGACAGCCTGCAGAGGAGAGGTTAACACCCTGAGACGGTGATGCCAAGATAATGACCTAATGTCCAAAAACAAAAGAGCTGATCAACATGAATGGGCCTGCAGTTGACAGTGTGAGTAGTTTCAAGTTCCTTGGTATACACATCACTGAAGATCTCACCTGGACTGCACACATCGGCTGTGTGGCCAAAAAAAAAGCACGACAGAGTCTCTTCCACCTCAGGCAACTGAAGTAGTTCGGCATGAACCCCAAATCCTCAAGACCTTCTACAGGGGCACCATTAAGAGCATCCTGACCTGCTGTATCACCGCCTGGTAAGGGAGCTGCACCAACCTTGATCACTGAGCACTACAGAGAGTGGTATGGACAGCCCAGCACATCTGTGGATGTGAACTTCCCTCCATTGAGGACTTTTACAGCAGTAGATGCATAAAGGAGGCCTGGGAGATCATCGGGTACACCAGTCATCCCAACCATAAACTGTTTCACCTACTTCCATCTGGCAAGTGGTACCGCAGCATTACAGGCAGGACCAACATGCTATGGGACAGCTTCTTTCCACAAGTCACTAGACATAAATTCACATGTCTGTAATTTGCAACAGAGTCATAACACAAAGATTTTCACTCCCTCATGTTATGGGACGTATGTAAGATTTAAATGAATTCAAATTCACATGGCACAATCATTGGGGAAAGGATTGTCTCCCTCCTACCCCGTCAATCTATTTGCATTCCAACATTCCTAAAGCAAGTGTGGAATTGTGACTTTAAGTGACACAATCACAAACAAGTGAAAATCTGCAGATGCTGGAAATCCAAGCAACACACACAAAATGCTGGATGAGCTCAGCGGCCAGGCTGCATCTATGGAAAACAGTATTATCAAAGTTTCGGACTGAAACCCTTCGGCAGGACCTTTTGAGTGATAAATAGTTTAACTTGAAAAAATAACAGATCTTCCACCATTCTCCTCATCCAATTTAAAAAAAAATAAGCTGATTAATGTCCTGCATCTTAGGCTGTGACCAGACAGGTGTTGGAAACACTTCCACAGATCCAACAATCAAAATATTTTTTAATGTTTGTTTTGAGATTCAAGCTCTGAAGTTAGGTAGTAACTTAGACTGATGGGCCAGGGGTGACAAAGGAGGGAAATTATTGCTCTGTAAAATTGATGTTTATGAAACTTGGCAGCTGTGTGCTGAACCAAGGAATGCTCACTGCTCATTAGTGAAGACTGTCAGACTCCTTAATGTGTGGATAATTAACTGCAATAGCACCCTGCTGCTCAGAAGCTTGGAGGAAAATAAAAATATTGCTAAAATTGCAATTTTAAAAAACTAAAAGCAGCTGTTGTGTGCTCTTTGAACTGACTTTGACTAAGGAGAGACTTGTTCTTGGCTACACTCATTTAAGGTGTAAGAATATATTGTTTTAAAATGGTGATTTAATCTGGTCAATATTTTCTGCTTGTAGGCCTTTTGCAGGCAAGTTTTATAATGGTCTGAGGTAGCCTTTAAACACTTACCGGAGCATATTCTGAGAGGGAAAATGGAATGTATTCTAAAGGTACAGACCATGGAATTTGACTCCCTCTAATATCCTGTTTTTCTGTTGTTTCAAATTTCTGGTTTTGCATGCGTTGGGAAGACATCAGAGGTGAGAGATTTAAGGTGGACATCAGAGGTAGCTTCTTTATGCAAAAGATGGTGCATATTTGGAATGAACTGTTGGAAATTGTTTTTGAGGCAGGCACATTTAGCAAAATTTTAAAAGCCAACTAGTTATGTACATAGGAGAAATTTTAGAGAGCTATTGCGCCAAACGAGACTAGCTCACTGGCATATACATTGTCATGGACAAGTTAGACTGAAAGGCCTGTTACCATAACTCTATGACATTTTGACTACATGAATATCCTCTTCCATGGCTACCTGACGGGGAATAAAGGGCCATTGACTGCACTGGTAATACAGAGGTTTCTAAACACAGGCTTCAAACACTTCAGGGCATGTATGTTGCATTGAATCAACATATTTTGTGTGTCAGCTCTCTTCAGGATGTCGGCATGACCAAAAAGTGTGTAACTTGTGTATACAGTATGAGTAGTGGAATAAATTGGCAGAAGAAACTCAGATAAATTAATATGAAGGAAAGCTAAGTGACAGCCATTCTTCACGAATATGGTGAATGATGTTGAATGATTTGGAGGAATTTTGATTTGAAACTATTTCTATCTGATCTGTAGATCTGATGTTTGTAATAAGGGCTTTTGGGTTTTGAAGAAGCTAAACTAACTGGATGCTATATTAAGGCCCTCCTTTAATGGGTATTGACCTTGCAGCTACATATAGGATATATAGATTTGTACAAACTTCTTCATAAGCAATGCATAGACTTATATGTGTACATACAGTAAAACTCTGATTAAACCAGTATTCCATTGTTTAGAAATCTTAGTGGTTGAGAATCTGGTTTTCCCTTTAGTGTAGAGTGTGAGGCTTGGAATAGAAGCAGACCCATAGTTAGGATTGTGGTTGGTTTGTTAACAGAGCAGGGGCCTGGACTGCTGTTTGTTCAGTTTTGTTTATCTATTAAAGGGCGTTAGGTTCTGTTTCCTGCACTCTTACGGGTTCTTTCGGCAAAAAAAACTTGCACTACTGTGTAGTGTGTATATGTGTGTGTGTGTGTGTGTGTGTTTAAAAAAGGCATTAGATAACCAAACACTCATTTCAACAGGAGTAACATCTGATGGTCTGGACAATTTACTAATCCAGGATCCCCAAACTCCCGAGTGTGTTGAATTATTAAAATTCTTTTGTACTTACTGAAATACAAATGCATGGATCTACACTGCAAACTCCAGTAAATTCTAATGTGTCTATATTCAGACAGACAGATAGACAGACAGACTTTATTGATCCTGAGGGAAACTGGGTTTTGTTACAACCGCACCAACCAAGAATAGTGAAGAAATATAGCAATATAAAACCACAAATAAATAATAATAAGTTAATCATGCCAAGTGGAAATAAGTCCAGGACCAGCCTATTGGCTCAGGGTGTCTGACACTCTGAGGGAGGAGTTGTAAAGTTTGATGGCCGCAGGTAGGAATGACTTCCTATGACGCTCAGTGTTACATCTCAGTGGAATGAGTCTCTGGCTGAGTGTACTCCTGTGCCTAACCAGTACATTATGGAGTGGATGGGAGTCATTGTCCAAGATGGCATGCAACTTGGACAACATCCTGTTTTCAGACACCACCGTCAGAGAGTCCAGTTCCACCCCCACAACATCACTGGCCTTACGAATGAGTTTGTTGATTCTGTTGGTGTCTGCTACCCTCAGCCTGCTGCCCCAGCACACAACAGCAAACATGATAGCACTGGCCACCACAGACTCGTAGAACATCCTCAGCATTGTACGGCAGACGTTAAAGGACCTCAGTCTCCTCAGGAAATAGAAATGGCTCTGACCCTTCTTGTAGACAGCCTCAGTGTTCTTTAACCAGTCCAGTTTATTGTCCATTTGTATCCCCAGGTGTTTGTAATCCTCCACTATGTCCACACTGACCCCTTGGATGGAAACAGGGGACATCAGTGTCTTAGCCCTCCTCAGGTCCACCACCAGCTCCTTAGTCTTTTTCACATTAAGCTGCAGATGATTCTGCTCGCACCATGTGACAAAGTTTCCCACAGTAGCCCTGTACTCTGCCTCGTCTCCCTTGCTGATGCATCCAACTATGGCAGAGTCATCAGAAAACTTCTGAAGATGGCAAGACTCTGTGCAGTAGTTGAAGTCTGAGGTGTAGATGGTGAAGAGAAAGGGAGACAGGACAGTCCCCTGTGGAGCCCCAGTGCTGCTGACCACTCTGTCTGCCACACAATGTTGCAAGCGCACGTACTGTGGTCTGCCAGTCAGGTATCAATAATCCATGACACCAGGGAAGCATCCACCTGCGTCACTGTCAGCTTCTCGCCCAGCAGAGCAGGGTGGATGGTGTTGAACGCACTGGAGAAGTCAAAAAAACATGACCCTCACAGTGCTCGCCAGCTTGTCCAGGTGGGTGTAGATAGACACAGTTCAGCAGGTAGACGATGGCATCCTCAACTCCTAGTCGGGGCTGATAGGCAAACTGGAGGGGGTCTTATTGTGGCCTAACCATAGGCCAGAGCTGCTCTAGAATAAGTCTCTCCAGGGTCTTCATGATGTGGGAGGTCAGTGCCACCGGTCTGTAGTCATTGGAGCATTCTTATAGCAGTAACACCTTTTAACCCCATTTTTAAATTCTCCCCACATTCCCATCAACACTGTAGATTCTACCACACACTAGGGGCAATTTACAGTAATGAATTAACCTACCAACTTGCATGTCTTTGAGATATGGGAGAAGACGAGCACCCACAAAAACCTGTGGTGTTTCAGAGAAGATGTACCAACTCCACATCGATAGCACTGTAAGTCAAAATCAAACTTGGGTCTATGCTGTGAGGCAGTGGCTTTACTAGCTGTGCTGCTTTGGTGCAGTGATGGCAACTTTTACCTTGAACAGCTTGGTAGTGGATTAACATTGACAATCCAGTGTGTTGACCATGGAGGTGAAGAAAAGGCAAAGCCTTTCCAGTGACTGGTGACTCAGAGGTAACAATGCTGCTGGTCCTATATTGTCTTTATTTTTATTCCTGCTGGTCATGCATTTCACAATGACACTAAACAGAAGGCTACTGTACACTTAATTATGCTATCAGTTAAAGTGAAGACCTTTGTGTTACAGTGAAAATCTAATAGGATTTTAAATACAAAGAGTCAAAGGTTTCTTGTTCTGTTTTACAGTTAGATGAACAGCACTTCTTCGTAAGATTTTACTCAGCGGGTGGGATAACTCTGGTGTTTGGAATTCTGTACCGAAGGGATCCAGCTGCTGTATTTGTGACAAATAGGACAAAGCTCATTGTAGATGGATTCCATTCATTCCCCCCTCACACCAACCACCCCCACCCCCATAAACTTTTGTAATTAGACTTTATCTTAAAAGGTTTGCTGTTGATTGATTTCAAGCCTGGTTTTAATTAAAGATCGTGTTTTTTAAATCTTGGAACCAGGCAATAATTGCAGTAGAATCAGGTTTCCTGTAATTATGGACGTCCAACCTCTCTCCCCCTACTGCTTTCACAGAGCACATTGGACTGGAAGGAGATGGGCTAAAGTTTAGACATCACTTCCAAATGTTCCTTTTCACTTTGAATTGTCATGTTATAGGTGTGAATGAAATCAGAAGCAGATGTCCCAATGCTTTGATTTAAAACAAACTTCTTTTGAATATTCCCGCTCTATATCCGAGATTAGTTTCAAACAGAGAATTTAACGAATCTTGAAGATATTTTCCTCAATAGAGGAACTTTTTTAGATACCTATACTCTTCCTTTTATTTTGGTGTAATTATTTCTGGCTTTAAACATTTTTTTGCTGGTTTCAAAACTGATTCAGACTATTTTTATCTTGAAATTTTACCAAGCTCCTATCTCCTCAGATCTTGCATGTAGGAAGACTGAGACGACACTAAGCCAAAAGGTATAAATAGCAAATAACATTAGCAATCACTAGTGCTAACCTGTTCCCATATGAGAGCACCTAACCATATCTCCACTACTTATTGTTCTTGAGGTGGGATTTGGTGTCGGTTTGATCATTACAAGTTTAATTAGTTTATTCCCAGAAATACTGTGGGCTTCAAAAGCAGACAGAGGTTGGATATTCTGTGGTAAGTGTTTTGTCTTCTCCCCAAATTATTTACATCAACTTCAAGACAGAACTTGGGTGTGTGATGGAATGTTGTCTGGCAACCGCATTCGAATGGGCAATCGAATGTCCATTTGATTAGCACTCCATCCACCATTGTGAAAATCCACTCCCTCAAGTGCATTGTACTGTCAAAATAAGGAACACTTCAGGAACTCAGTAAGGTGATTTCAACATTATCTCCCAAATTGATAAGCCCTATCACCTAACAAGACAAGAAGATGAAGAAACGTAAGAAAGCAGGAGTAGGCCATTAGGCTCTTCGAATGCTTTCAAGTTCTCCTTCAAATCATGCTTTGTTCTAATTTGAAAATGTATTGCTGTTCCTTCAACCCTACTAGGTAAAAATCCCAAGGATGAGGCCGTCCTCAGGGTGGAGGAGTAACACCTTATATTCTGTTTCAGTAGCCTCCAACCTGATGGCAAGTTCAGTAGCCTCCAACTTGATTTCTCCTGCTGGTTTAAAAAAATACTCTCTCTCACTTCTGGCCTCTTGTCTTTCCTCACCTGCCTATCCCCTCTCCCAGGTCCTCTCCTCTCCTATCAGATTCCTTCCTCTCCAGCTCCTCACCTTTCCCACCCACCTGGCTTCACCTATCACCTTCTACCTATCCTCCTTCCCTTTCCCCCATATTTATTCTGGTGTCTGCCCTCTTCTTTTCCAGACCTGATGAAGGGCCTTGGCTTGAAACATTGACTGTTTATTCACTTCCATGGATACTGCCTGACTTTCTGAGTTCCTCCAGCATTTTGTGTGTGTTGCTTTGGATTTCCAGTAATTGCAGGCTTTCTTGTTTGGGTAAAAATATCAATCTTTTCTATACCAGGGTGGCGCACGAGCATAGTGGTTACCATAACACATTTCAGTGCCAGCTACCAGCGATCAGCATTAAATTTCTGCTGTTGACTGTAAAGAGTTTGTATGGTCTTCTCGTGCCCGTGGTACTCTGGTATTTTCCCACATTCCAAAGGGGTGCAGGCTGGTAAGTTGCTATACTGACGCTGGAAGCATGTGATGCCTGCAGGCTGCCCCAGCACATCTTTTGACTGTGTTAGTCATCAACACAAATGATGCATTTCATTGTATCTTCCTATATTTCGATGTGCATGTAACAGATAAAGCTAATCTTTAATCTCTACAGATACATTCAGCAAGAAGGTAGAATTTTCTACCTTTCTCAGGAAGAATAATGATGCCATTAAATACTAGGTTAACAACATCCACATCTATGAATGAAAAAAAACAAAGTCTACCAGTTACTCATCAGTCAGAAGCACTTCATAGAAACATAGAAAACCTACAGCACAATACAAGCCCTTTGATCCACAAAGCTGTGCCGAACATGTACTTACTTTAGAAACTACCTAAGGTTATCATAGCCCTCTATTTTTCTAAGCTCCGTGTTCCTATCCAGGAGTCTCTTAAAAGACCCTATCATATCTGCCTCCACCTCCATTGCTGGCAGCCCATTCCACACACTCACCAATCTCTGCATAAAAAAAACTTACCCTTGACATCTCTGTACCTCCTCTCAAGCACCTTAAAACTGTGCCCTCTCGTGTTAGCCATTTCAGCCCTGGGAAAAAGCCTCTGTCTATCCACATGATCAATGCCTCTCATCATCTTGTACACATCTATCAGGTCACCTCTCATCCTCCGTTGCTCCAAGGAGAAAAGACTGAGTTCTCTCAACCTATTCCCCTAAGGCATGCTCCCCAATCCAGGCAAATCTCCTCTGCACCCTTTCTATAGTTTCTACATCCTTTCAGTAGTGAGGTGACCATAACTGAGCACAATACTCCAAGTGGGGTCTGACCAGGGTCCTATATAGCTATAACATTACCTCTTGGCTCTTAAACTCAATCCCATGGTTGATGAAGCCATGATGCACTGTATACCTTCTTAACCATAGGGTCATCCTGCGCAGCACCTTTGAGTATCCTTTGGACTTGGACCCCAAGATCCCGCTGATCCTCCACACTGCCAAGTCTTACCATTAATGCTATATTCTGCCATCATATTTGACCTACCACAATGAACCACTTCACACTTATGTGGGTTGAACTCCATCTGCCACTTCTCAGCTCAGTTTTGCATCCTATCAATGTCCTGCTGTAACCTCTGATAGCCCTCCACACAGTCCACAACACCCCCAACCTTTGTGTCATCAGCAAATTTACTAACCCATCCCTCCACTTCCTCATCCAGGTCATTATTTATAAAAATCACAAAGAGAAGGGGTTCCAGAACAGATTCCTGAGGCACACCACTGGTCAATGGCCTCCATGCAGAATATGGCCCGTCTACAACCACTCTTTGCCTTCTGTGAGCAAGCCAATTCTGGATCTACAAAGCAAGTTCCCCTTGGATCCCATGTCTTCTTACTTTCTCAATAAACCTTGCTTGAGGTACCTTATCAAATGCCTTGCTGAAATCCATATACACTACATCTACTGCTCTTCCTTCATGATACAGAGTGGTACAGTGAGACCTGGTGAAGATTGGCGTCTGTTTTCTTGAGCACCTTCTCTCTATACTCAAAAAGCAGGATTTCCCAGTGGCCAACCATCTTAATTCCAATCCCCATTGCCATTACGACATGTTGGTCCATGGTCTCTTCTATTGCTATAATGAAGCCCTACTCAGGTCAGAGGAGGAACACCTGATATTTTGTCTGGTAGCCTCCAATACAATGGCATAAAAATTGATTTCTCCAATGCTTATCTCTTGTCTTCTCACTGCCCATTACCTCTCCCTGGTGCCTTTTCTCCTTACCATTCTCCCATAGTCTATTCTTCTTTCCTATCAGATCCCTTCCTTTCCAGCCCTTGCCTTTTCCACCCATCACCTCTTAGTTTCTTTCTTCAACACCCCCCCCACCCACAGTTTCAGTTATCACCTTGTAGCTTTTGCTACTTCCCCTCCCCACCACCTTATTCTGGCTTCTTCCCTCTTCATTTCTGGTTCTGATGGTCTTGGCCTGAAACGTTGACTGTTTATTAATTTCCATAGGTACTACCTGACCTCCTGAGCACCTCCAGCATTTTCTGTGTGTTTTTCTGGATTTCTAGCATCAGCAGAATCTTTTGTGTTTATTGCTTTATGATACAGATTTGATTGCTTCAAGATGTCCATCAGATTATCTGCCTTGTAATGTTTGACACTGTTTCTGTAAGAAGTTGAAACATGAAAATAGTGAACATGCAGGAGGCAGGCATTTCTTTTTTAAATACTTAGTGTATTAAATGGGGATGAAATGATCAAAACCAATCAACAAGTAGTATTAAATACCAGAGAGAGATCAAGGCTCTCTTAGAGGTGGATAAGATGACGAGAGGCATTGATCGTGTGGATAGTCAGAGGTTTTTTCCCGGGGCTGAAATGGCTGCCACATGAGGGCACAGGTTTAAGGTGCTGGGGAGTAGGTACAGAGGAGATGTTGGGGGTAAGTTTTTTACGCAGAGTGTGGTGAGTGCATGGAATGGGCTGCCGGCAACGGTGGTGGAGGCGGAAACGATAGGGTCTTTTAAGAGACTCCTGGATGGGCACATGGAGCTTAGTAAAATAGAGGGCTATGGGTAACCCTAGTAATTTCTAGGGTAGGGACATGTTCGGCACAGCTTTGTGAGCCAAAGGGCCTGTATTGTGCTGTAGATTTTCTATGTTTCTATGTAAGGCCCAGGGTGCACATCTGACGTTGCTTGGATTGCATGACTGTCCTCCAGATTGTCCTGCACCTCAATGGAGGCAGAAAACTGCTTCCTTGATTGTACTGTTTCCTTGTCATTGCCATCAACAGGGTGGAAGAGAGGTCCACCTACTCTGCACTAGCTCCCCAGAGAATATTGACTCTGCTCCCAGTTAACTCATGGAATCAGTCTGAGAAGGTGAACATTGTTCCAAGCCTTTTATTAGCTATGCAAGTGCCTTCTCCTAACCACCTTGCACTGGTGGGGTGCATTCCTCTGATATAGCACTGCTGACTAGATGAATCTTCCCTTGAGCTGACTGTGTGGTGCTGGTTTTTATGATAAACATCACACTCCATGGCGGATATATAAGACCCAGGAAGGTGACTGTCCTCCAGGTGACATACTGAATTGTAAAGGAACATTGATATTTGGATGCTGTAGTTCATAAATTTGTGACTCTTGGGGTGTTCATTTATCTAAATGCAGAAATATAGATACATTAGGAGTAGGCCTTCAGCACTGCTGAATCTGCTTGACTACTATGGTCAGGGCCGACTCTGTACATAAGTAACACATTCCTTCTCTCCCCATTTCCCTGTTTGTCTAGAAAGACATTCACCCCCTTAGAGTCATAGAACAGAAACAGGCCCTTTGGCCCACCTAGTCTGTGCCAAACCAGCCAAGTCCCATCAACCTCCACCTGGACTATAGCATTCCATAGCTCTCCCATCCATGTACCGATGCAAATGTTCTTTATTGCAGAGGCAGCTTGTTTCATGCTCTCACCACCTCTTCAGTGTAGCAGTCATAAACATTTCACCTTTCACCCTTGACCCATAACCTCTAGTCATCATTTCACTCAACGTCAGTTCAATAAGACAGCTTGCATTGACCTCATCGATACCCTTCATGGTTTAGTATACCTCTATCAAGTCTCCACTCAGTCTTCTATGTTTTATAGAATAAAGCCCTAACCTCTTCAACTTTTTCTTATAACTCAGGTCCTCAAGTCCAGCAACATCCTTGTAAATCTTCTCTGCACTTTTTCAATCTTATTTACACATTTCCAGTTGGTAGGTGAACGAAGTTGCACACAATGCTCCAAATTAGGCCTCACCAATGTCTTGTACAACATCAACGTAACATCTCATTTCTTGTACTCAATACCATATAACCATATAACAATTACAGCACGGAAACAGGCCACCTCGACCTTTCTAGTCAGTGCTGAACGCTTACTCTCACCTAGTCCCACCTACCTGCACTTAACCCATAACCCTCCATTCCTTTCCTGTCCATATACCTATCCAATTTTACTTTAAATGACAATACCGAACCTGCCTCTAACACTTCTACTGGAAGCTTGTTCCACACAGCTACCACTCTCTGAGTAAAGAAGTTCCCCCTCGAGTTACCCCTAAACTTTTGCCCCTTAACTCTCAACTCATGTCCTCTTGTTTGAATCTCCCCTACCCTCAATGGAAAAAGCCTATCCACATCAACTCTATCTGTGCCCCTCATAATTTTAAATACCTCTATCAAGTCCCCCCTCAACCTTCTATGCTCCAAAGAATAAAGACCTAACTTCTTCAACCTTGCTCTGTAACTTAGGTGCTGAAACCCAGGTAACATTCTAGTAAATCTCCTCTGTACTCTCTCTATTTTGTTGACATCTTTCCTATAATTCGGTGACCAGAACTGTACACAATACTCCAAATTTGGCCTCACCAATGCCTTGTACAATTTTAACATTACATCCCAACTCCTGTACTCAATACTCTGATTTATAAAGGCCAGCATACCAAAAGCTTTCTTCACCACCCTATCCACATGAGATTCCACCTTCAGGGAACTATGCACCATTATTCCTAATAATAAATAATAATAATAATAAATCCATCATAATGCATTGAATTATGAAGGCCAATGTGCCAAAAGCTTTCTTTACAACCCTACTCACCGCGCCTCCCCCCCCCCCCCGCAAATCTTGGTGTCATCTACAAATTAGCTGATCTAGGTTGCCACATTATCATCCAGCCCATTGATATAGACGAGAAACAACAATATACCCAGTACCTATCATTATGGCTCACCACTAATCCACTAGTTATAGGTCTCAAGTCAGAGAAGCAATGATTTACAACTAATTTCTGGCTTCTGCAAAGCCAATATTTAATTCCTCATCTTGGATGCCAAGTGACTGAACCTCCTTGAAAAACTTTGCTAAAGTCAAGGTAGACACCATTCACTGTCTTGCCTTCATTAACTTTCCTGGTAACTTCTGTGAACAACTCTCTAAGACTGGTTAAACTTAACTTGCCACAAACAAAGTAATTTTGACTATCTCTAATCAATCCTTACGTAGCCAAATACATATGTATCTGGTCGCTTAGGGTACCTTCTAATAACTCTCCCACAACTGATGTCAGGCTCACTGGTCTATAATTCTCCGGCTTATTCTTAGAACCTTTCTTAAACAATGTAACAACATTAGCTATCTTCCAGTCCTCTAGCTAAGGATGTTTTAAATATCTGTGCTCCTGCAATTTCTGAACTAGCCTCGCAGAAAGTGCAAGGGAATACCTTATTAGGCACCTTATCGACCTCAATTTGCCTCGAGACAGTGAACACCTCTTCCTCTATAATCTTTATAGTGTTCATGGGCTTGCTGCTGCATTACCTCACATGTATAGACTTGTCTTCCGTCTCCCAAGGAAATCAATTTAACATGTCCCCCATCTCTTTCTGCTCCACGCATAGACTACCACTTTGATTTTCCAAGTACAAAGTACCAAGTACATCTTTGCCAAAGCACACTTGCCAGATTATTTTTGATACCATCAAAATTGACCTTTCTCCAATTTGCAATCTCAACGCATGGACTAGACCTATTCTTTTCTATAACTGCCTTGAAACGAATGACAGACAGACAGACATTATTGATCCTGAGGGAAATTGGGTTTTGCCGCACCAACCAAGAATAGTGTAGAAACATAGCAATATAAAACCATAAATAAATAATAATAAGTAAATTATTCCAAGTGGAAATAAGTCCAGGACCAGCCTATTGGCTCAGGGTATCTGACACTCCGAGGGAGGAGTTGTAAAGTTTGATGGCCACAGGCAGGAATGACTTCCTGTGACTCAGTGTTACATCACGGTGGAGTGAGTCTCTGGCTGAATGTACTCCTGTGCCTAACCAGTACATTATGGAGTGGATGGGAGTCATTGTCCAAGATGGCATGCAACTTGGACAGCATCCTCTTTTCAGACACCACCTTCAGAGAGTCCAGTTCCACCCCCACAACATCACTGGCCTTACGAATGAGTTTGTTGATTCTGTTGGTGTCTGCTACCCTCAGCCCGCTGCCCCAGCACACAACAGCAAACATGATAGCACTGGCCACCACAGACTCGTAGAACATCCTCAGCATTGTCCGGCAGATGTTAATGGACCTCATTCTCCTCAGGAAGTAGAGACAGCTCTGACCCTTCTTGTAGACAGCCTCAGTGTTCTTTGACCAGTCCAGTTTATTGTCAATTCGTATCTCCAGGTATTTGTAATCCTCCACCATGTCCACACTGACCCCTTTGGAAGCAGGGGTCGACGGTGTCTTAGCCCTCCTCAGGTCCACCACCAGTTCCTTAGTCTTTTTCACATTAAGCTGCAGATGATTCTGCTCGCACCATGTGACCAAGTTTCCCACCGTAGTCCTGTACTCAACCTCATCTCCCTTGCTGATGAATCCAACTATGGCAAAGTCATCAGAAAACTTCTGAAGATTTCAAGACTCTGTGCAGACGTTGAAGTCTGAGGTGTAGAATGTGAAGAGAAAGGGAGACAGGACAGTCCCCTGTGGAGCCCCAGTGCTGCTGACCACTCTGTCTGACACACAGTGTTGCAAGCGCATGTACTGTGGTCTGCCAGTCAGGTATCAATAATCCATGACACCAGGGAAGCATCCACCTGCATCACTGTCAGCTTCTCACCCAGCAGAACAGGGCAGATGGTGTTGAACACACTGAAGAAGTCAAAAAACATGACCTTCACAGTGCTCGCTGGCTTGTCCAGGTGGGCATAGACACAGTTCAGAAGGTAAATGATGGCATCCTCAATTCCTAGTCGGGGCTAATAGGCGAACTGGAGAGTGTCTAATTGTGGCCTAACCATAGGCCAGAGCTGCTCTAGAACAAGTCTCTCCAGGGTCTTCATGATGTGGGAGGTCAGTGCCACTGGTCTGTAGTCATTGGAGCCACAGGGGCACGGTGTCTTCGGTACAGGAAGAAGGCAGGACATCTTCCACATTGCAGGAACCCTCTGGAGACTCAGGCTCAGGTTGAAGACATGGTGAAGTACTCCACATGGCTGGGGGGCATAGCTATGAATGGCATTGTGATCACTAAATAGAAAGTGTTTTGTTACACAAACTCTGTTACCTACTGTCTCTTTGCCTAATAGAAGATCAAATATTGCACATGCTAGTTGGGACTTCTATGTCCCGAGTAAGGAAACTTTCCTGAACACATTTAACAATCTCCTTCCTATCCAGCTCCTTTAGTCCATGGGAGTCCATGTCAATATGTGGAAAGTTAAAATCATGCACTGTCACAGCCTTACATTTGTTGCAACAGTGTGTGGTCTCTCTACAAATCTGCTTCTCTAAATCCCACAGACTGTTGGATGGTCTATAATCTCATCCCATTAAGACCATAAGTTACTGATGTAGAATTAGGCCATTTGGCCTATTGAGTCAGCTCTGCCATTTCATCATGGCTGATCCAGTATCCCTATCAATCCCAATCGCCTGCCTTCTCCCTGTATCCCTTCATGCTCTACCTAATCATGAATCTATCAACCTCTACCTCCAAGTATACTCAATGATTTGGCCTCCACAGCCATCTGTGGCAACCAATTCCACAGATTCACCATTCTCGGGCTAAGTAAATTCATCTTCATCTCCATTCTAAAAGGATGCCCCTCTATTTTGAGGCTATGTCCCTTCATCTTAGGCTCCCTCATCATAGGAACCATTGTCTCCATGTCCACTTTATCGAGGCTTTTCAACATTTGATAGGTTTTGTACAGTATACAGTATAATAAGGGACTACTTTGTTTTAGTAACACATCGTTGAATGCGCTATTAGGCACATATTGAGCATGCACTATTAGGCGCGTATTGATCTGTATGTGTGTGCTGAGTTCGGTTTCTGCCAGTAAAGAACCATGAACCTTAGCTCCCATCTCCAGTGTTTTATTAATAGCGTTGTTGTGTAATCAGGCCACATACACAACAGGTTTCAATGAGATCACCCCACATTCTTCTGAATTACATTGAGTACAGGCCCAGCGCCATCAAATGCTCTTTATATGATAAGCCTTTCAGCCCCAGAGATATTTTCGTGACTCTCCTTTGAACCATCTCCAATGTCAGCACATCCTTTCCCAGATAGGAGGCACAAAACTTCTCAAAAGACTGCAAGTGAGGCTTTACCCATGCTTTATAAAGCCCAATATTACATCCTTGCTTTTATATTCTAGTCCTCTTTAAATTAATGCTAACATCGCATTTACCTTCTTTATCACAGACTCAACCTGCAAATTAACCACATCCTACTTCTGCTCCTATTCCTATGTTCCTCCAATATAGAAAAGTGGAAGAATATGCAATTGGTAGGAATTTCAAAAAAACACATTAAGTGGAAAGAACAGACGAATATGGCTATCCTGTGCAGAAATTACAAAATTAGCATAGCAATATTACTTTTATTCCAAAGCTGATGATGCAGCATGTAAGAAAGGTTGAGGCACAAACTTGTTGAAAAGGAGAAAAGATTCAAGCCACAGAATATTACTCTTTCTGTGTGCTTATTTAGGAAAGAACCTCCCCGACTCATTATTCTTAACTGTGTCCTTGGATGAACTCTCTCTCTTTTCTTGCAAGGAAAGACTAACTGGTTGAAAGACTCAAAAATTCAAAAGTACTTTTATTTTCAAATTATGTATGCAGTATACAACCTGAGATTCTGCTTCCCACAGACTGCCACAAAATAAAGAAAACTATGGAACCTGTTCAAAGAAAAACATCAACCCCCCCCCCCCAAAAAAAAAACAAAGAACAAATGGTAAAAGAAAAAAAAAATCAAAAAGCATAGAATACAGAACACAAAACCAATCATTGAACCAGTCTAGGCATCTTCAGTTCAGATCAGTTCAGTTCAATCTAGCTCTGTGCTGTTCTTTAATTTCAGGCTGCAAAGCTATCTGCCCCAGTCAGAAATGCACAAAATAGCATCAAGAAAAGGAGCAACCAGATGCACATCATAACATGAACTACAGAGTCCAATCCACAAACCGATTTGATTAAACCTCGCCCAATACCCCGGGCTCTGGCAGCATCGAGTGACTGGGGGAGTCAGAGAGACATTCAAATGTGTTTGAACAAGTTGGGAAAGTTCTTTTGTATTTAAGCACATAAGTAGAAGAATCGGGTTGAGAGGGATAATAAATCAGCCATGATTGAATGATGGAACACACTTGATGGGTCAAATGACCTAATTCTGCTCCTGTGTTAATGGAAAATGGAGAAAAATGCCAATATATGGGCTCTGCCAGATGCAATCTTAGGATACTTTCACTATAACCACTAAGACTTAGGCTATAGTTACTGAATTTAAATTACATATAAAATCTCACATCAACATTGGTTATGACTAGATTGAACTTCTGCCTCAGCAAGGACCTGGACCCATTGCAATTTGCCTTTCATCACAATAGGTCAACGGCAGATGCAATCTCTTTTTTTCTTTCTTTCTCTTTAAATGTTTTATTGCAATATATATAAAGGTCTTGTAAACAGATCAGATGATGCCAATCTTATTAGCAACATCCAGTGCATCATAGTCTGGGCCCAGGCGTACATAGGCTTTCTTTTCACCATCAGGCCTGATAAGTGTGTTGACTTTGGCTACATCAATATCATACAGTTTCTTAACAGCCTGTTTGATTTGGTGCTTGTTGGCTTTTATATCACCAATGAAAACCAAGGTATTGTCCTCAATTTTCTTCATAGCAGACTCAGTGGTGAGAGGGAATTTAATAATAGCATAATGGTCCAACTTGTTCCTCCTGGGAGCACTCTTTCTGGGATACTTGGGCTGCCTTCTCAATCTGAGTGTCTTTGGTCTCCTGAAGGCAGACTCAATCTCAATGCTCTCCACATGGCTTTAGACCACCAGGACAACACAAACACCTCTGTCAGGATGTTGTTCATCGACTAGAGCTCAGCATTTAATACCAGCATTCCCACAATACTGATTGAGAAGTTGCAGAACCTGGGCCTCTGTACCTCCCTTTCCAATTGGATCCTCAACTTCCTAACTGGAAGACCACAATCTGTACGGATTGGTGATAACCATAGAACCATAGAGCACTGCAGCATAGTACAGGCCCTTCAGCCCTCCATGTTGTGCCGACCCATATAATCCTTAAAAAAAAAGTACTAAACCCACACTACCCAATAACCCTCCATTTTTCTTTGATCCATATGCCTGTCCAAGAGGCTCTTAAATACCCCTAGTGTTTTAGCATCTACCACCATCCCTGGAGCCTCCACAACCCTGGACGTAACATGTCCTCCTTGCTGACAGCTAGCAGTGACGCACCTCAGGGATGTGTGTTTAGCCCACTGCTCTACTCTCTATATACACATGACTGTGGCTAGGTATAGCTCAAATACCATCTATAAAGTTGCTGACGATACAACCATTGTTGGTAGAATCTCAGGTGGTGACGAGAGGGTGTACAGGAGTGAGATATGCCAACTCGTGGAATGGTGCTGCAGCAACAACCTGGCACTCAACTTCAGTAAGACGAAAGAGCTGATTGTGGACCAGGAAGGGTAAGATAAAGGAACTCATACCGATCCTCATAGAGGGATCGATCAGAAGTGGGGAGAGTGAGCAGCTTCAAGTTCCTGGGTGTCAAGATCTCTGAGGATCTTTATTAGGAGTTTGTAAAAATTTGGTATGTCAACAAATACACTCAAAAACTTCAATAGTTGTACCGTGGAGAGCATTCTGACAGGCTGCATCACTGTCTGGTATGGCAGGGCTACTGCACAGGACCAAAAGAAGCTGCAGAAGATTGTAAATCTGGTCAGCTCCATCTTGGGTACTAGCCTATAAAGTACCCAGGATGCCTTTAGTGAGCACTGTCTCAGAAAGGCAACGTACATTATTAAGGACCTCCAGCACCCAGGGCATGCCCTTTTCTCACTGATACCATCAGGTAGGAGGTACAAAAACATGAACACACACACTCAGCAATTCAGGAACAATTTCTTCTCCTCTGCCATCCAATTCCTAAATGGGCATTGAATCTTTGCACGTATTTTTAGATCTATTCAATATACGCAATCGATTGATTTATTTATTCATTTATCTATCTATCTATCTATTTATTTATTTATTTTCTTTTATATTTTGTATTGAACTGAACTGGTGCTGCTAAGTTAACAAATTTCACGTCATGTGCAGGTGATAATAAATCTGATTCTGATTAAACTTTTCTGCTGAGGTCAGTTATATTCTTGTAAAATTATTCTAATTTCATGGGAAACTAATTAATGGAGCACTATTTTCAATAATTTGAAGTTAATAAAAAATAGGTGTATAAAGGAACACCAGAGCAGTATTTCAGTGTTAATGTTGTGGTGTGTACACAGTAATTATAAATTTACTAATCGTTTTAGCGCACAGTTATATTAAAGTACTGTAAGTTTTAATGTTTAAAAATTTCCTGCGACTAAGGATACAGTGATTGAACGTGTCACATTGATGAGCTCTGTCCAAGTCTTTGTTAAATCCACAGGCCTTGGTGTAAGATAATATATGCTGTTGGGTGTCACCATATTTACTTCCTTCATCATCTTCAAGTAGCTTAGCTGTAGGGTCCCAGTTATTGAGTCATTTTTTCAAGATTTTATGTTTCAGCCAGAATAGTTTCCAGGGTGAATTCAGACTTTTCTTGTGAAGTACTCAATGCAGAAAATTTAGCTTTCTGTGCTGCAGAATTCCCTTTTGAAGTACTTTACTCCACTTTCTTAGCATTGTATGCATTTTTATACTTGGATTATTATGCTTTTTCACAACACTGAGCTGCCTTTTGGTTTTGTTATGTTTTTCTTTATTTAACTCTTCTATCTGCTTTTGAGAGTAAATGCAGACTTCAGATGTACTGTTTCTGCACGACTTTTTGTTTACCCAGCTGATTTTCAAAAATCCTTTCCCTTCTGAGTGCTACTGTATTGGGTTAAGAGACGTGTCGGTGGTCATACCTTTCCTGTTCCTCAGCTCTACCCATAAAACCTCATTAGTCGATCTCTCCAGACTGTCCTGTTGGTACACTGCTGTGACATTTACCCTGACTAGTAATGTCACCCCTCCCCCTTTAATCCCTCCTGCTCTGTCACATCTAAAACAACAGAAACCCAGATTATTAAACTGCCATTCCGGCTCCTCCTGCAATCAAGTCTCACTAATCGTTACAATGGTGGAATTCCACATGCTGATCCATGCTCTAAACTCCTCCGCCTTTCCTACAACACTCCTTGTATGTAGGCTTAAAAACTTCTTTCTCCACAGCCACTCCCCTATTTGTTTTTGTGTTCAGGTTTCCATTCCCACACAAGCCCCACCCCCACCTTGCTGTGCAGCACTAGTAAACCTCCTGCTCAGATATTAGTCCCTCTCTGGTTTAGGTGCAAACCATTCCTTCTGTACATGTCCCACCTTCTCTGGAAGAGAGCCCAATGATCCAACTCCTTAGCCACGTGTTAATCTGGCCTCATAAGCACATGGCTCAGGTAGCAATCCTGAGATCATAACCCTGGAGGTTCTGTCTAACAGCTAACTCCTTGAATTTACTTTGCTGGTGTTACGTACTCGTGACACATGACACTGGTGCCCTTGTCATGTGACTGGGGTTGAAGCTATACTGGACTTGAGGTGATGGTCTTGTGATGGTGGAATGATGTCATTTTCCCGCCAGTAGAGATCATGTTTTCAGGTTTTTTTTACAGGTTATAAAAGGTAGACCCCACCCTGTGAGGAGGGGCAGTTCGTGCCTGGATTTGCCAGGTTGACTTCATGCCACTGCGTGTTTTAAGTGATGACGCAGTTTAGTTGAAGGATGAAGTTTTTATTTAATGCCTAAAGTTTAAAAGGTCATTGCCAGCAGGTTCTTTATGATACTGCTAGTTCGAGACAGTGGAGAGTGAAGATTGGAAGTTTGGAAGTTAAAGATCGAGGAGAAACGCTTTCTACGGTGAAACGGGGGTGACCTTTGTTTGATCCTTATTTGGAAGGATTTCGTTGACTATCTTCGTGTTAATCCCTAGGTTTAACTAGAAAGGATTGAAGGTAGTGGAGAAGGAAAGGTCAGTGCCTTTAACCCGTTCTGTTTCGTGAATTCTTCGTGGGAAGTTTGACGTCGGGGATCGAAGCCAAGCGACGTGAAAGAGAATTTAAATCGTCCTATAAAGTCTCTCCTTTTAAAATGGACCGTGAGCATATCGAACTTTTGGCAATACCACTTTAAAGAACTGTTTTTGGCAATGCTACTTTTAAGAACTGTTTTTGCAATATCACTTTAAGAACTGTTTGGGCTGCCGCTCAGCAGCTGTTTCCGGTTATGGTAGTGTTTGTTTTCTGTGTTTAATAAACGTGTTGTTTGTTATAAGAAACCCTTGCCGAACTCATATATTTATTGTTGCCTGAATACGTAACACTGGACTTCATCACCCATCCTACCTGTATCATTAGTACTGATGTGATCGATCCATGACCTCTGGCTGCTCACCCTTCCACATAAGAATCTTGCGGACTCGATCTGAGATGTCCATGACCCTGGCACCTGGGAGGCAACAAACCATTTGTGAATCTTGCTCTCGTCCACAGAACCTCCTTTCTGATCCACTAACCAGCAAATCCCTGTACAGCTCACCTCTTCTTCCCTTTCCCTTCTGAGCTACAGAGCCAGACTCAGTGCCAGAGTCCTGACTGTTGTGGCTTTCCTCTGCTAGGTCATTCCTCCACCCCCAACGATATAACTTTAGTTGAGGGGAGCAGCTACAGAGGTACTCTGCACAGGGGGCTTATTCCCTTTCCCCACCCTGACAGTCGCCCAGTTACCTATGTCCTGTACCTTGGGTGTAACTACCTCCCTGTATCTCCTGTTTATCAACACCCCAGCCTCCTGTGTGATCCGGAGTTCATTCAATTCCAGCTCCAACTCCTTGGCTGTGTCTGTGAGAAGCTGCAACTAGATACACCTTGCAAGTGTAGTCGTCAGGGACACTCTAGGTCTCCCTGCCTTCCCACATCCCACAAGAGGAGCATTCCAGTATCCTTTCCGGCATCCCCACTACTCTAAATATGCAATAAGAAAGGAATAAAGAATAAATAATGGGGAAAAAAGATACTTATATTCTACGCCACTCCTGTCCTAAGTCTTGATAAACATAAGTCTCAGCTCCTCAATCAAACACCATGCTACTCACAGAATAGCCGCTCCACTTTAACCTAACTCCTTAAATATATTCGATGATTTGGCTTCCGCCCACTTATGTAGTAGAAGAAACTCCTTATTTTAGTCCTGAATGTTTTACCCTGTATCCCGAGATTGCCTCCATGTTTTAAACTCCCCATCCAGAGAAAACATCTTACCACGCCCAATCTGTGTAGACTTACTAAATTATGTGTGATTCAGTGAGGTACCTTTTTGTTCAAAATTTGATTTCAAATTTAATGAATATGGCTTAGACAACCCAGTCTCCCCTCATGTGACAATCTTGCCTTCCCAGCTATAGCTCTGGTAATCCTTACTACATTCCCTCATAGAAAAGAGTCCGAAGCTGTATACTGTACTCGAGGTGCAGTCTTACCAAGGCTTTGCTTGCAACAAATGATGTCTAAGAACGCCTACATGCCTCTTTAAATCAAATCTATTAATTTTTAAGTAAAACTATCTTTCTGTTTTTCCAGCAATGTGGATAAACTCACTTTATAAATTCTATACAGGCCATCTCCATGTTACTTTGCCAGACTCATGGATAACTGCACACATGAATACCTTCCGTAATATTATTAAATTCAGCAGTACAATGTGACTAGATCTATGCATTGCTATGAATGGAAGCACTGGTGAGTCTCGCCTCCCCCTCTGCTTATCCTCCCTCCATACCTGCTGAGTTCCTCCAGCATTTTGAGTGTGTTTGTTAATATTTGTAGAAATTTTTACTGGTTGTATGAGAACTCTGTCATAAATACTGGGTAAAAGAAAGCTCACTGTATTTTCTATAGCGGGAGCGTAACAAATGTTTCTCAGACTTATTCTGGGCATTGTGGGTACGCTCAGTGAGGGGAGGTTGGGTCAATGGATTTATACTGTATTTGCTAGATATTAGAAGAATGAGAAGAAATCTAGAATTGACAGTATTCTGATGGGGCAAGTTGGACTGGGTGTGAGGAGGATGTTCCTCTGACCAGAGTATCTAAACTGAGGGTCACAGTTTCAGGTTGCAAAAGAAGAGATTCAGAACTGAAATCGGGTTAATTCCAGAGAAATCTGTGCAGTTGGCTACCACAGAGGGCTGCAGAGGCCAGTTGGTGAAGGGATATGCAGTAAAGACAACAGAAGGGTTTTGGGACAGAACAGGATATGAAATTAAGATAAACACATTTTACTGTATGTTTCATTGTACATGTGATAAATAACTGAATCTGAATAAGAGTAATATTACAGTTAGCTCTGGAGGGTGTTCATGTCCCCTTTCCTACCCGTGAGTGATCCTTTATAAGTTCCTGAGCTCCTTGTCAGTAAACCTGGCAGCATTTCCCCTAACCCTTGGAAATCAGTCATGCAGCAGTAGTGAATGAAATGGCAGCCTTCAGTAACTGGGAGGTACCCGGCGGTGTGGTATATTGTGTGCTTCTGAATGCGGGCTGGTAAGGTCCCATCAGTATAGTTAAGTGCCAGTATCTGTGAGAAAATCAACTCCCTTACAGTAAGAAGCGGTGTGATGTACTCGAGTGCTGAGCAGCTGCGATGCCCGGATGGTGGGGGAGATGCGTTATCTAGGTGCCAGAGCCAGAGGTAATACCTAACTGCAACTTGGAACTGACTCAAATCTACAGACTCACTTTCAATGACTCCGCAGCTCAAACTTCAAAGTACATTTATTATCAAGCTTGAGATTCATTACCTTACAGGTAGCCACAATGCTAAGAAACCTAACAAGATCCCATTTTTTTCAAAAGGCAGTCAAATGGTCAATGCACAGAGAGAGGGAAAAGCAAATTGTACAAACGATAAAAGTAAGCAAGTTGCTTCAGAATTGAAGTTTTACAAAATACATAAAGCTAGGCATCACTGCAGCCCGAGCAGACCACAGTCTCAGTTCAGTTGAGTAAACGTTGTGAACCAGCACTCACATCGCCTCTGGTCCTGACACGTTGATGTTTTCAATCCGGCCCGGCACTTAGATCATCCAAACATCAGGCCGTTCCACTCTGGGGCCTGAACCTCGCCAATTTGGCCTATACCTGACCTTTCCGGTTCAGCCCAGTGCTTAAGTTGATCAGAAATTGGGTCTTTCCTCACTCTGAGGGACACCATGATTCTGCCTTGACTCCACTTTGACCTTGCCTCCGCCTTCGCTTGCCTCAACCATGCCTTCCTAGTGCTGCCTCCTCTGCCACCACCCACCTCCGCTTTCTTTAACCATTTCTCGCCTGCGCCTGCACCACTGCGCACTTCCGTTATTAATGTTGATCCTGTTAATAAAGTAGTAGTTTGTTTTGTGTAGTGTGCTTATTTTGTCGTATTTTGCATATTGGCTGCTTGTTGGCCTTTGTATAGTTCTTCATAAATTCTGTAGTATTTCTTTAATTTCTTGTAAATATCTGCAGGAAGATGATTCTCAAGGTAGCAAATGGTAACACATGCAACTTTGATAATACTTTTACTTTAACTTGACAGGGTGGCGGGGTGGGGGTGGGAGATACAACTCATTAAAATAGCGGATGTACAATAGGGAAGGGACCATGGAAAGTAGGGCTTCTTTGCTTCTCCCTGACTGTGAAGAATTGCTCTTTGGAATGTAGAGGCCTCTATGTGCTAAAGGCACTAACATAATGGTTTCTGTCTGTGCTGTATTGATTCTCTCAAACTGCCTCCTTAACAGGTGATACCTGATGTTCTAAGTGCTAAGATTTATTTCGTGACTAACCATTGAGAATTTCAAACTTCTCCCCTTTATCCAAATAAAGCAGGAACATACAATTTAGCGTAGACTTCAATAACTCTGTTTCACTTAAATTACAGGATGAGCCTGCAGTCACTGTAAAAACAATAAAGGCAAAATATGGTATCAATTTGGGTTATAGAGTGAGAGGGAAATGAGCCTCCTTACAAGGCATATTGTAGTTTAAACAGTTCCAGTGGGTTTGATAAAAGCGCTGTGACATGAATGATATATTAATTCCAGATGCAGGATGGGGATTGTCACAAGAGTGAACTTATGGGGTGTGAGTGCTCTTTCATTTTCTCCTCCTCCATTCAGTTCCCAGTCTTAAACTAAATTCTGCAGATGGTTCATTGACCTAAAACTTGATTCTGCTCCTCTCGCTGCAGATGCTGCATGACTTGTTAAGAATTTCAGCATTTTCCATTGCATCTCATTTTCTAGTCTGATCTGGGGTTAGGTGCCTGGATTGGCAGACCAACACTCCCCCAGTGGAGCTGGAGTACAGACTGGGTGATTTTCAGTTATACTCTTGTTGGCTTGGGAGCAATATCATTGCTAACTTTGGAATGTTTCAAGGCACTTTTCATTTGATACCAAAGTCAAAGTTGAGTTTATTGCCATATACACAGGTACAATGAAAAGCTTACGTTCAGCAGCACCATGGACACTGTAGGTATAATAATTAGTAGGCAGCCGTCAATCCCAGGGGATCTTAGGTTTCCACCTCTGGTGGACTGTGTCCTCTCCAGGGCACAAGCTTGGGCGACAAGATTTGAAGAACCGGCTGTTGCCCATACAGCAGGTTCCCCCTCTCCACGTCACTGATGTAGTCCAAGGGAAGGGCAAGTGCTGATACAGCTTGGCACTAGTGTTGTTGCAGAGGTTTCCAGGGTGAAGTTGTAAACAACATCAAACTGCCTTAGGGACCCAGGGTCCAGATTTCTTCCTCAGGGTTTAATTCTGAAGCTTTTCCCATGGATGGTCTAGGCAGCAGAGGTTTAAAATCAGAATTTTTCTTCTCCAGGTACAACATATTGTAGGAAACCTAGACAAGCCTCTACAGACAGTGATGTGGCAGTGACCAGTTGGCCTGTTACAGTAATATGGTTGAAGGATTAAACCTGGCAAGGACCTCAGGGAATAGCCTGTGAAAGTGCTGCCACTGAACTGTAGCTGTAGTTAATAGTAATAGAATGATACAGAGAGATCTGGCAAATGGAAGCAGAAAATGTAGCACCAAGAAGGACAGAAAATCTGTATTTTCCAACTCTTTGAAGTCAGTGATGGAAGAGTCCAATTCAACTGGTTGAAATCCCAAATTTGGAAGTGCTGGAGAGTGCACTTTGGAATTCAGACTGAGGGGTGAAACAATCTATACCTGTTTGGCCTACTTTTGTTCTGTTAACTATTTAAAAACATGAATGTGCACATTGTAAGTTTTGCCGTGCTTTTCCAATTGGTGCTTTGGGTCTTTCTTCGAGTCACTTGAGTGAACAGTTTATCAGAAAGATTACATCTGTGTTGAAGGTCCTGCAACAAAAGCATCAATTAGATTTTATACATGATTACTGTGAATGGATTTGAATTTCTAATCTTCTAGCTGTATTCATGGGTATTCATGCATGGTTGAATGATAATTAAACCTGAACTTATTGGAACATACCTGTCCTGTACTCCATGCAGTTGGTCTTCAAACATCCTCCACCCTATTCAAACTTGCCTAAATACAGCTGTTGCCAATTAACTCTCTTTCTGGTACCTGTTTCATGCAATTGTAATTTGCACTACTCAGTTTAATATCTACCGCAACATCCATACCTATACTTGTCCTTAAAACTTAAGGAGTTGTGATCATTGTTTTCCATCTGTTCTCTCATTAATGAAACTGGACAGTCACCTGACCAGGCTCAATACCCAACACCATTTCCAGAATGACCCCTTCTCTTGTTATACTATTTACATATTAATTTAGGAGACCCTCCTGGATGCACCCAATGAACTCTATCCCAGCTATACCTCTTGGACTAATGAGGTTTCAGTCAATATTAAGAAAGTTAAAATTACCCACTGCAACAACAATGTTGTTTCCTCTCCTTTCCTTCATCTGCCTGCCTATCTGTCCCTTCAGTGGCTATTATGGGAGGAGTGGGTGGTTGGTTGGTCTGTAGTATAATCCCTCTCTCAACTAAATCTCAATTATGTCCACAACATTGTAGTTACAGGTATGTCTCCATACTCTAAACTTGATCACCCTTGCCATAACGCTCCAACACACACGTTTCAACAATACATACAAAGTGCTGCTGCAACTTGGCAGGTCATGCAGCATCTGTGGAGGGGAATAAACTGTTGACATTTGGGCCAAGGCCCTTCATCAGGACTGGAAAGGCTGGGGGGTGGGGTGGAAGAAACCAAAGTAGGAAGATGGGGGAGAGGAAGGAGTACACGTTGGCAGATGATAATGAAACAGGTGAGGGAGAAGGAAGTAAGAAACTGGCAGGTGATAGGTGAAAGAGGTAAAAGGCTAAAGGAGGAATCTGATGGGAGAGGACGGTAGGCCATGGAAGAAAAGGAAGGGGGGCACCAGAGGGAGGTGTTGACAGGTAAGGAGATGAGAAGGCTTGAATGGGGAACCAGCATGGGGAATGGAAAGAGTGTGAAGTGGGAGGGGGAAGAAGTTACAGGAAGTTAGAGAAGTGGATGTTCATCACAGCAGGTTGTAGGCTACTTGGGCGGAATGTGAGGTGCTGTTGCTCCAACTTGAGAGTGGCCACATTGTGGCGGTAGAGGAGACCATGGACCAGCGTGCTGGAATAGGAATGGGAAGTTGGATTGAAATGAGTGGCTTTTTGTAGTTGTGAGAGTAAGTAAGTTTTTAAAAGATATTAATAGATAATAAACCCTCCCGAGAAACACTAGCAAACCATCCTGCCAGGATGTTGAATTCAGTGTATGTCTAGGTTACCAGTGATCCAAGTATCTGGAAAACTGTCTCCTGCATGTTCCTCAGCCTTTCATCTGTTTGTGTTCTTGTCCTGACTAGCATAATGCACCAAGTGTAATTTAAGGTCCTGCTTTTCAACCTATTTCCTAACTCCCTCTGCCCAGGACCTCTTCAGTCTTTATAGCTGCAACATTGCATTTTGTCTGGCAAATTCCTTTCTGAAGGGAGCTAATCTACAGAATCTCTGGGGAACAACACAGAAACAGGCTAGAAAAGGGGGTGGGAGGGGAAGGGGTACAAACTTCAGACATAGCTTCTGTACCTCTGCTGTATGTCACCGTTCCCTTGTATTTAAGATTTCCCCCATTTCTTTTGCCTCCATGTACTCCCTCATCTTAAAGAGTTTGTGCAAAGGTTTGAAAATTTCACAAACACTATGGCAGAGTAAACACCAAATGTGTGCCAGGCATTTGGTTAGTTGCAGTTTGTCCTGACACTTTCAATCCATATTTTGGTCTTGCCTATCCACTGTAAGACTTGAGAAACTTGGCCACTTGCCATGTCTCAGGAGCCAGTGAAGACAAATGTTGAAACTCGCTAGTGGAAGGTAAAGGCATGCAAAAGACACAACTAGGTCTAGCTGAAAAAGCTAGAGAAACACATTTCATCAAAGTGGCCAGTTGCAAAAGGCCAGCAACAGCTGTTATTTTAACCAAACCAAGGCTAATCTGACCAGAAATTACTTTTCACCAAAACATGAATTAAAAGTGTCAGCACAAACTGCAATTAACCACACATGTCTGGCACGCACTACATGGTTACTCTGTGTACTGTTCGTGAAATCTTCTAACCCTTGTAAAAAGAATCAGATGGACTAACTGAGCGGATAATGATGATGTCAAAGTCACATTAATTGTCACTTGCACAAGTACCTAGTCTTACTTGCTGCAACAGCACAGGCACACAGCATCATATTAGCATCCGCAAAAAAAATTAAATGTAATTTATGCACAAATTTTACATGAAAGAACACAATTCAAACAAAAAATTTGCTGTCAATTTTAATGCCATGTGATCGAATTGGTCATAGCGTTGTCATTTAGGGTTTTTACTGTTTAATTCAAGAACCGAACAGTTGAAAGGAAGTAACTATTCTTGAACCTGTTGTGTAGGTCTTCAAGCATCTGTAACTCCTGCCTGATGATAGCTGCGAAAAGATGGCATGGCCCAGATTGTTCCTATGTTACCAATGGGGAAATTTCAATCAATTCAAACCACAAAACAAGGGATTTGAACTTCGCAACAAATGATGATCTGAAATAAAATCTACGTGTTAATTGAAAGCCTGGAATGATTTCCCAAGCAGAGAGATGGCAGTGATCGCCTGTAAGAAGGAGGGAGATGCATGGAGCCAAAAGAGGTGGGGGAGACCTTAAACAGATTTTTTGCATCTGTATTTACTCAGGAGATGATCGCAGACTCTGGAACTGAGGCAGTATACAGGTCGTGGGGCTGTATACAGATTACAGAGGAGGAGGTACTTGTTGTCTGGAGACAATTTAGGATGGATAAATCCCCAGGGCCTGACAAGGTGTTACCACGGATTTTGTAGGAAGCTAGTGCAGAAACTGTGGGAGCCCTAGCAGAGGTGTTTAAAACATCCTATGCCATGGGTGTAGTGTTGGTTGAATGGAGGATAACTAGTTCATTGTTCAAGAAAATCTCTTAAGAATAAGCTGGGAATTTATAGTCTAGTGAACCTGGCATCAGTAGTGGGTAAGTTATAAAGGGACCAGATATTTAAGTACAATGGATTCTGGCTAATCAGGACACATTGAGACTAGTACATTTTGGCCCAATTAAATGGTTGCCCAATTAGCTGAGGTTTCAAGGAAGTAGTTAAAAAGGTATAAAAAAGAACAAAATCAGAGTGGACCCCAAATGCAGATAGTGGACTATCTTTAAACAGTGCTTTCGACAATTATATCTTCCAAGTCTTCATTTAAATTGTAACATTCATGATAATTGTTGATACTTCAGAATTCTTCATAATTCCTAGCCATTTCTGGCCTTTCCAAGCCTGAATATTTGAACCTGCAGTGAGCAAAATAGTTCTGAATTGTCTTGTTTATTTCTCGCCTACTGTCAGTGAGAAAAATCACTGCTTTTTGAACACAAAAGCGCAGAACTGACATTATGTAAAAACTGGTTGCTCTAAGCACAATGTAGTGCCTAATGGCGGTAGGTATTTTCTACATGGCCTTTACTTTAGCAAGGCCTTTGACAAGGTTCTGCGTGGGAGGTTGGTCAAGAAGGTTCTGTTGCTTGCCATTTAGAGTGAGGTAGTAAATTGGATGTGACATTGGAAAAGCCAGGGAATGGTAGTAGATCGTTGCTTCTCTGATTGGAGGCCCTGACTACCGGTGTGCCTCATAGATCAGGGCTGGATCTGAGATTTTTGTCTTCTATGTCAACTATCTGGATATACTGGATCAGCAAATTTGCAAATGACACCAAGATTGGGGGCACAAGGGACAGCAAGGAAAGCTATTAAAACTTGCAGCGGGATCTGAACCAGCTGGGAAAATGGGATGAAAATGGCAGATGGAATTTAATGCAGACAAGTTTGAGCTACTGCACTTTGGGAGGAAAACAGGGTAGTTCTTACACAGTGAGCAATGGGGCACTACGGAGAATGGTGGAACAGAGGGATCATGGAATACATATTCATAATTCCTTAAAAGTGGTGTCACAGGTAGATAGGGTCGTCAAAAGAGCGTTTGGCACATTAGTCTTCATAAATCAAAGTATTGAGTACAGGAGATGGGACGATATGTTGAAATTGTACAAGACATTAGTGAGGCCTAATTTGAAGTATTGTGTGCAGTTCTTGTCACCTGCCTGCAGGAATGATATCAATAAGATTTGAAGAGTTCAGAGAAAAATTACAAGGATGTTGCTAGGTCTGGAGAACCCGAGTTAAAAGGAAAGATTGAATAAGTTAGGTCTTTATTCCTTGGAACATAGAAGAATGAAGGGAGATTTGATAGAGGTATGCAAAATTCTGAGGGGTATAGATAAGGGTAAATGCAGCAGCTGTTTTCCAGTGAGATTGCGTGAAATTAGAACTAAAGGTCATAGGCTAAGGGTAAAAGATGTAATGCTTAAAGGGAACATGATGGGAACTTCACTCAGAGGGTAGTGAGAGTGTGGAACAAAATACCAGAAGAAGTGGTGGATGGAGATGTGAGTTCAACATTTAAGAGAAGTTTGGATAAATACATGGAAAGGGGTGGGGAGCATGGAGGGCTGTGGTCCAGGTGCAGCTCGATGGGATTAGGCAGAGTAATAGTTCGGCATGGACTAGATGGGCCAAAGACCATTTTCTGTGCTTTGGTGTTCTATGACTCTGACTCGAAGTATGATAGATCAGAAGAAGCTATTTTCCCAGCTGCTGTGCTGATGTTTGTGTTCGGCATAAACCTCTTCCCAATTATCTTTTTGAACTCTATTGTCATAATCATTGATGCTACAAGGAAGTGGCTATAGACACGAGAGACTGAAGTTGCTGGAAACTTGGAGCAACAAATTAACTGGTGAAGGAACTCTGCATTGATAGGCATTTACTCAACGCACTGTTGCGTTATTACCCCTCAACCATCAGGTTCTTGAACCAGAATGTATAACTTCACTTGCCCCATCATGAACTGCTCCAACAGCCTATGCACCCACTTTTCAAGAACTCTTCATCTTATGTTCTTGATATTTATTGCATACTTATCAATATATTGTCATTTCTATTTTATATTCACACACTTTGTTCCTTACAGTATTGATTGCTAGCCTGTCCAGATGGGGCAGTTTTTCATTGGTTCTGTTGCGTTTCTTGAACTTACTGTGAATGCCCACAAGGAAATGAATCCTGGGGTTGTAGTTGGTGGCAAATATGTACTTTTTAATTTGAACTTTGAATCTGAACTTTGATTTGTGAGGTGATAACGAACTCTCGACATTTCATGATGAGATCCTAAATTCGGACAGTGTGGGAAAGGGTGATATCTGGAGTAAAGAACGTTATACACTGTATGTACACTCAGTGGCCACCTTATTAGATGGAGGAATGGATCCCAGTATGGTATTATTTTAGCCTATCCTCTTCAAGGTTTAATGTGTTGTGCATTCAGAGATGCTCTTCTGCACATCACTACTGTGACACCTGGTTATCTGAGTTGCTGTCTCCTTCCTTTCAGCTTGAACCGGTCTGGCCATTCTCCTCTGACCTCTCTCATTATTAGGGCATTGTCTTCCACATAAACAGTCACTCCCTAGATGTTTTTACACCAATTCTTTATAAACTCTGGAGGCTGTTGTTTATGAAAATCCCAGTTCAGCAGTTTGTGAGATACTCAAACCTTTCTGTTTGGCACCAACAATCATTCAAAGTTGCTTAGTTCACATTTCTTCTCCATTCTCATGTTCGGTCTGACTGACAACTGACTCTCTTGACCATGTGAGTGTGCTGTTATGCATTGAATTACTGACATGGTTGTCTGATTAGGTATTTGTGTTAACGTACAGGTGGACCGAATCAAGTGGCTGCTGAGTATATGTCACCATACTCTCAGTAGGATCTCAGCCCTGACATTAATTTTCTTGTCAGGCTGTAGACATTCAGAGTAGGGCAAAGAAATCCAATAGAATCCATGGATAACTACACACAAGCAAAGACTGACAACTGGTCAGTACACCTAATAAAATGGCCTCTGAGTATGTACTGTACATGTGCAATATTTAGTAAGTATTCAATGTTATACTATGAAGCATAGGTACACAGTACTTACACAGGAAGTTCTAGCAACATATAGATCCTGATTTCTCAGGAATAGCAAGTTAAACTTTCAGTGGTGTTTCTTTGTGCTTAAGACTCAGGAAGGCATAATTAGTTTTCGCTTAACAAGGTTATTTAACATGAACTTTGTCTTTGGGAGGTGAGACCTTGTCTGCAAAATTAGCAAATCTCCGGCAAAATTGATCTTGCATAACTATGACCTCCACCACCATCACCTCTCACATTAATAACCCAACTATATGGCTGCATGAGCGGCATGAACTGATCACTTTGTGACTAATACTGCATGTTATATTCGTCCTGTTCCTATCAAGGTGGATCTGTGCAAAATACAGGTGGTCATTGTTTGAACATCTATCTGACTAATATCCCAAATGACTTAGGTTAATTTCAAGGAGCAGGATATTTAATCTGTAACTGTTTATCTTTGCCAGAAGATTAAAAAAGCTGAATAGTACCAACATTTGTAAAAAGTCCTTCTATTGGACAATAATGTTATTGAACCATACTAGCAAGATAGTCCGTTACAATCACAACTCTTGAGTTAGTTTAACTGATCTCAGCTATATTGACAGTAAGTAAACATAATGAGCCTTAAGTTAACTGTCTTTCTCCCCCAGCCAATGTTGCCTGACCTGCTGGATGTTCCTGCTGTGTTCTCTGCAGTCAGAGCTGTGGAGGCTCCTGTCAGTACTATGCTGCAGATGTTCCACGACTCAGTGGTGGCCAACATTCTATTCTGCTGAGGCAGCTGACGCCAAAAAGATAGATAAGCTTGTCAGGAAGGCTGGTTCTATTTTAGGGGTGGAGCCAGATTCCCTGATGGTTGTACTGAGAGGAGGATGATGCAGAAGCTACAGAGCATTATGGACGTTCATAACATACTGGACAGAATAGCACTTTCAGTAACGGACTGATTCCACTGAAGTGCACCACTGAACGCCACAGGGGATCCTTTCTCCCTGTGGCTACGAAACTCTACAACTCCTCCTCCTTAACTGTATGGTTTCATTACACATCTGTACTTTGCACTATTACTTTTTAATGCCCAATTTGTGTTTTTGTGTACTTCAATACTTACATTTTGTACTTTAACGTATATATTTCTGACTGAACAACGTTGTAACAATAACTTACTTAGGGATAAATAAAGTTTTGCTTTATTTTATCTTATCTTCCTTGGTTCTCTCTGAGCCAAGGAAGGAAAGCTCAGTCCATTGCGACCTATTAATTGGTAACTGGTTTATTGGTGTCACATGTACCGATATGGAGTGGTAAAACTTTCCCATCCATATAGATCGTTCCATACATTGAGGCAATATAGAAAGGAAAATAAACGTGGAATGCAGACTATTGTGTTATAGTTACAGAGAAAGTACATTGCAGGTAGACAAAATGCAAGCACCTGGATCCTCTCCTCTGTGGATATTCAGTGATGTTTTGAGCAACTATTAGTTGTATAAAGCACACAAAATGCTAAGGACACAGCAGGAGAGGCAACCCCTTTGGAGGGAAGTGTAGAATCGACATCTTGGTTGTTACCCTTTATTAGGACCACGATGAAGGGTTTGGACCTGAAAGGTCAACTGAGTTTCTCCAGCACTTTTGTGTGTTGCTTCAGATTTCCAGCATCTGCTGTTTCTCTTGTGGCTCTGTTAGTTGAACAGTTCATTGAGGTTCTTGCACAGATGATGACTGCTTGGACAAGAATTGGTGGAAGACTGGTAACAGAGATGAGTCAGTATATTTCAGAAATGATGATGACATTTGTAACAGACAAATTGTATAGAATTTGGAACTATGGCAGAAGTAATTATTAGTGGAGTGATGTTAATAGCAATGTCGGGGCATTGAAATGTATTCTGCTTCAGATTCCTGCTGTGGCAAGTGAATATGATATGTATGTTTATTGCTGCCTAATAAAACATCTGCTTTTGCCTTGGGCACCTGGCTGAAGATTTCCGCTTCAGTTCTGGAACTCATTTAGCAGTTGGTTGCTGAAAGGCTGAATGAGTACCTTGCATTTGTAAAGGTGGAAATATTTTCAGTTAATCAATACACCTCATTAACAGTGTTATGTAAAAGTTTGGAGAGGGAGTGGTGATGTCTACTTTTGGAAGTTTGTGTTTCAGAAGCTGAGTTACCATTGCTGAGACACTGTATCTTTTTCTCCATTGTAATGCTAAATAAAGGAATTGTTCCTGCATCATTATGGTGATCTGCAGTACAGAAGATAGAATATTGAAAACTCTAGAGGAACATAGATTGATCTAATTTTAGAAGTGGTGTTTGATTTACTGTAACCAGTGATCAGTGGTTTAGTCCAAAAATGGATTTCCAGACTATGTGCATTGATTCTAACTTGTGGTCTGTAGTTTTTCAACTGGGGAGTTTAAATGTTTAGTTATATTTTCTCTGTTGCGCAAGAAAAAAATTTCTGTAGAAGTCTGATAATGAATCCTGCAGAATTTTGTATTTGTTACTTGTGACAGTGTGCAGGTCCAATTCCAGATGTCACATAATTTATCTCCCCTTTCCCAGTCTATAAAACATATCCGTTAATATAACCAGCAAATGAAAAATGTTCCAGTTTTCTTTAGTACTCAAAAATTGCCTTTACAGAGTAGAGAGAAAATTCTGAAGTGAGTTATGGGAGAAAGCAGATGAAACCTGAAAATGCAAAGAGTTTTTTCAAAAGTCTTTGAACTGAGGGAAGAAATATTGAAAAACAAGCATTTTGTCCTTCAGCTTGCTATACCATTCAGGTCATTCATGACTGATTCTCTATTTCAGTACCATAGTCCTTCTCTCTTTCCATTAAGTACTCTTTTGAAGTAGTTAATTTCTTAATGTCTAAGAAGTTAATTAACTATATCCAGTGACCTGCCTACGAATGCCTTCTATTGTCATAAATTTCACGGATTTGTTACCCTCTAGTGATGCCATTTCTCCTGGTTTTAAGGTTAACTCTCTTGCCCTATACTATAAGATTTTGACCCCTCATTCTAAAACCCTCCTGGCCAAGAGAGACTTCTTTCCCACACACATTTTGTCTAGCCCTATGAGAAATACATAGGTTTCAGTTAGGTCCCTTCTTTTCCCTCTTAACTCTAGTGAATGCAGGACTAGCCAACCAGTTTTCTCTTGTATGTTAGAACTGCCATCCAGGAATGAGTCAGAGTCGTAGAGCCCAACTTGTTCATGCCAGTTGTGATGCCCAGTAAACCAGTCCTAACTGCCTGTGTTTGGCATAAACCCCTTCATCTATTTATCTAGATGGCATTTAAGTGTTGCTAATGCATCCGCCTCAACAATTATTTATGGCAGTTCACTCCAAAACCACGGCACCCTTGACAAAATGAAGCTGCTCCTCATATCCCTTTTAAATCTCTCGCCTCTGATCTTAGTAAGCCTATGCCGTCTTGTTTTTAGCATTCCCTTCCTGGGAAAAGACTATGTGCACTCACTTTGTCTATGCCTCTCATGATCTTATTTACCTCTATCAGTTGGCCCAACATCCTCCTTGCTAGTTGGTCCTAGTTTCTTGCATTTGACCCATAACCCTCTAAACTCCTCTGCTTCATCTACCTATCCAAATGCCTCTTAAAGTAGTGTAAATGTACTTGCTTCACCTAATTTGGCAGTTCATTCCAGGTAGTCATTATCCTTTGTGTAAAGAAATGATCTCTCAGGGCTTTTTGAGGGGTCTCCAACAAAGTATCTTCAACCTGAAGCATTTCCACCTGCCTGTGTAGTCTACAACCCAGTGGCAAGAACACAAGTTTTCCATTTATAGATAATAATAGGTTGTTTTCTCCCTTCACCTCCCCTTCTTTCCTTTCTCTCTCTCAGATCTTCTGGTTCCCCTAATTTAGTCTCCTTTCCTCAACCACCACCCAAGCCCCCAATCACCCGTCTTTGAGTTTCCTCCCTCCTGCTCCTGGGTTTTATCCACCTACTGCATGCACAGTACATCCATAGGTCCCCCAACATATTCCTGGTTCCAACTGCCACATATCTCCCTGAATGGTTCCCATTCTTACCCTTTGTCAGATCACTAGTTGGCCTTAGTGTTCCTGCTTAACTCCATTCAGCAGCTGTTTCCAACTTTCTCTCACCCTTCCTCCCCCCCCCGGATTTGCTCCATCTGCCTCTGAATTTTTTCTTTTCACTTTATTTGCCTCCATCTGTCATTCAATGCCTCTGTCTCCCAATCCTTCTCTTCTCCCTTCTCCGATCTGCTCAATTTAACTGTATCATATTGTAGCCTCTTTATGCTCCTCACACCTCTTGTCCTCCTTAGCTTTGTAGCACCTGCAACTTGGAAATAGTGCATTTTGCTCCCTTATCCGGCATGCAGTGGTGTAGAACTTCTTTATGATTTGAGCAATAGTAATCACTGATGTTTTATGGGTTACATTCATAGACACCAACCATCTACACTTTGTCCAGGTGTCAGCCTTTTCAGACTTTATTTGTGCTAGTGGTTGGAAGTAAAGTCAGTTGGTATTGAAACACTTCACTGGACAACCTCTCAGTGTTACTTTGCTTGAGGAAACTGTTCAAGATTGTTTAATGTAATTTCCAGTACATAAGTGTAAAGGAGAATGAAATAAATGTTACTCTGGATTTGATGCAGCTCAAAAATAAACACACTAGATAAAAAACACAATTTAAAAAAACACAATAAATATAAATAAGTTAGTTTATAGACATTGATTGTACATACATAAAGTGATGCTAGGTATAGGAGTGTCTGTACATAAGCTGACTCCGACAGGAAATGATAAAGTAATGATGTGGGGGGTTTGGGTGGGGTTGGTTAGTGGGTGGAGATGTTGGCCTGCCTTAGTGCTTGGGGAAAGGAACTGTTCTTGAATCTGGTGGTCCTGGAGTGGAGGCTCTGTAGCCTCCTCCCTGAAGGCAGTGGGACAAACAGTCCTTGAGCAGTGTGGGTGGGATACTTCACGATATTGCTGGCTTTTTTTTTGGTATCTTTCTGTATATACGTCTAATTGGGCCAATTGATAAATGTAGTTGTTTCATTTGAATTTAAGCCTGAGAGGTTCTTTCATAGGTGATAATGACATTGAGATGTTCCTGTACAGTGGCCTTTAATGGAAATCTGGCATAGCCTACTGATGACGCTGGTTTCAGAATGTGCATGCCTGTTGGTGGTATCTGAAGACACCCAGTAAGTGTAGCCTCAGTAATTTTACACTAACCTTGAAGAAACCCATTTTGCAATTCAAAAATGTCAAATTGTATGAATCTTCTGTGAGCAACTCAGAATCAGAATCAAGTTTAATATCTCATGTGAAATTTGTTGTTTTGTGGCAGCAGTACAGGAATCTGATGGCAGAGGGGAAGAAGCTGTTCCTAAAATATTGAATGTGTGTCTTCAGGCTCCTGTACTACCTCTCTGGTCGTAATAAGAAGAGATAATATCCTAGGGGATGGGGTTTTTAATGATAGATGCCATCTTTTTGAGACATCACCTTTTGAACATGTCCTTGATGCTGGAGAGGCTAGTGCCCATGATGGAGCTGTCTGAGGCTACGTCCACATTACACCAGATAAATCCGTAACCGAAGCTTTTTCTCTTCATTTTTACCCTCCATCCACACTAAAACTGCATTTTTGTCCCCTGAAAACGGAGATTTTCAGAATCGCTCTCCAGAGTGTGTAATTTTGAAAATGCTGCATTGGCCGGAGCAGTGTGGATGGGGTAACCGGAGAAATCTGAAAACCTTGCCAGACAGCAGTGCAATATCTCGTTGTTTTCTTGAATGTAATCTAACAATTTCAGAACAGGCGGCAACGAGACTGAAGCCAGAAGAGTTAGAAGTGTACTCACCAAATACTTTGACCCATAACTTACTGAAAAAATAAGTATACTCACTTTGCCCTGTTTTCTGTCCTTGCTCGCATGAAGGTGGTTTACCTATTTATGCAAGTACTTCTCTGACAATAGATGTGTAACAGCCTAATGTAACATTGTATAGAAATACAAGATAAAACTGATGCAATCATGTTTTATACATTTAACAAGGGGCTTTATTAATGCGACACAGTTCGCCAGTTTTTAAATGTCCGTCATCAGCCGGGTCATACTGTCCGTGAACACCCTGTCGGTTGCCTCCATATGCTCCAGTATTTGTTTTTTTTAAATTTTAAGTCCTCCTGCACCAGAGCCAACAGCTGTCTGTCGTTTAAGTTTTTCTAGTCTGTAACTGGCTAAACGCGCATCATGTCTTTCGCTGCGAGATTCGACACCAAACATGTCGCTTGTTTGCAGTAGATGTGTCCTGCGCATGCGCAGTGGGAGGAGATTTGCCAAAATATCCATTTTAATGTGGACAGAGATATTTTAAAAAATGCTTAGTGTGGATGCCTATTGTTTTTATGCAAAACTGGCGTTCTCAAAATTATCCAGTCCAGTGTGGATGTAGCCTGAGTTTGTAACTCTGTGTCTTTTTTTTTGATCCTGTGCAGTGGCCCCTCTATACCAGATGGTAATGTGACCAATTAGAATGCTTTTCGCAGTATTTCTGTTGAAATTTGTGCGAGTCTTTGGTGACATGCCTAATCTCCTCAAACTCCTAATGAAATATAGCCACTGACGTGCCTTTTTTGTACTTGCATCAATATGTTGGGCCCAGAGTAGATCTTCAGAGGTGTTGACACCCAAGAACTTAACTGCTCACCATTTCCACTTGTAGCCCCTCGGTGATGTGTGTTTCCTCGATTTCCCTTTTCTGAAGTCTGCAGTCAATTCTTTGTCAGTATTATAAGCAGCCACAAATACCATCACTGAGAACAATTGGATGAGGTAGTAGGTATTTCTTTACACCGTTGCGTTTTCTTCCCATATCAATGCTTGTATGCCAAGAATTGGTATACATCGAAGCAGCTCATTTAATCTGTTTAGTCTTATGCTCCAGCACCTATTATGTTAACCTTGTCAACAACCTTTTCACTCCTTTTTCTTAGACATTTAACTTCCTCTTCAGTGGCTCCACATTAATTGCGTCGGTTCCTTCTAAACATTATAAGTAATTGGTGAGTTGTTTACCTGTTGGGTGACTGCTTTTATTATATTTTTGGACAATCCAATTGGGCATTGCCTTTAAGATCCCCAAGTCTTGATCACTGGGTCTCAGGAATATCTTAGAAATGAGACGTCAGTCTGGTTTGGTGTAGCTTTTACTATGTGTTGAGGTCTGAGCTGTAGGAATGAGTCACTTTTTAGGTATAGCTGATTATCCGATTGCATCTCACTGATGAAACTAAGAAACAGTGAGTCATAGGCTTCTGCTGCTTGGAGCACAAAAGAACACTGGGATCATCATATTACAGCTCCCTTACACCCAGATTTGTTAATCCTGGGACATGGATGCTGGTTGGTATAAGAGCAGATGACAATGAATACTGCCAAGGATCTAGATACATTATCCCATCAACCATATAAATTAGTATTAAGCTAATTTTATGTGAAATATTCTTATATAGCTTCAATAAGCCAACTCAATAATATTGTGTTGAAAATTTATGCTGTGAATTTTGCTCTTTTGGAACACATGAACGCTGTTTGGAAAAGATTGAATAGGCTCTCAGTTCTTGATGTATCTGGAATGAAGGAGCAAGCAGACATTATATAAACTAAAAACCACATACTTTTTCAAGGATATTGGTGTAGATATGTGGTGGCATGTCATGATGGATATCTTTTCTTTTTAAAAACAAAATCCCAGCAGTAACAAATGTATACACTTCCAGTGGCCAATTCTAATGCGTCACTGCAAAAGCCTGGGCACAAATTGTATGAGACAAAACACAAAATGCTGGAAGCACTCAGCAGGTCAAGCTATATTATTGAGCAAAGCAGATGCTACATTACAGTTGATGTCAGGAAAAGATCCCCCTTCATCATCATGACCTCCATCGAATACAGGACCTGACATATTGAATGCTATTCATATGTTAAACCTTACATTCCCGGGATCATTCTCAGGAACCTCCTGAGGGGTAGCATATCTTCTTCTGTATGGGGCCCAAAATTATTCACAGTATTCTAGATGTGGTCTGGTCAACACACACAAAATGCTGGAGGAACGCAACAGGCCATGGAAAAGAGTACAATTGATGATTTGGGCCAAGACCTTTCATTAGGAGTCCTAATGAAGGGTTTTGTCCCAAAATGACTGTACTTTTTTCCATAGATGCTGCCTGGCCTGCTGAGTTCCACTAGAATTTTGTGTGTGTTGCTACTTGGATTTCCAGCATCTGGAGATTTTCTCTTGTTTGTGGTCTGACCAATGGCTTTAAAACTGCGGCAGTACCTTTTTGCTTTATGACTTACTTCTCTTGAAATGAGTGCTAACATTGGATTTTCCTTCCTGCTATTTAACTTTAAAGAAATCTCAAACTGTGACTCCCAAGTCTGTTAGCCCCTCTGATTTCTGAATTCTCTTCTCATTTTAGAAAATAGTCTACACATTTATTCTTCCTTCCAAAGTGCAGAAACCCACCCTTACCTACATTGTATTCCATCTACCACTTCTTTACCTATTCCTCCAATCTGTCTGGGTCCTTCTGCAACATTACTTGTTATTTCACCTGCCTTGGTATCATCTGCAAATTGTAGTCATGAACAAAGATTGGGCCCCAAATCTTTTGTCGCAAGAGCCTTTAAAATATATGTACTTAACATGTGCTTTTGTCCAGAACTTTGTGACATACAATGGGTTCCAAGTGTACACATGCTACATGGCAAATCCCCATCACAGATATGGTGGATATGGCCATCTTATGGTCATAGATAGTTAGGCAGGGGTCTTTGTTGCTTGCATAAGCATTGGGATTTTAAGAGATGACTGTGCTTAAACAGCCTAAAAGTTGTGTTACTGTTCACTTAGCTGATGTGCCTTCCTTGATGTATTGCCAGAGTAATTAAAGTCTTGGTTGCTAATCAGTCTTCTCATTGATCACCCAATTAAATAGAGAAGTAAATTGTTTAAAGCCTGAAATTCAATCCCTGATAAAATTTTCAAATCAATGGAAAACTTCCCCGATCAATGATAAAACGTTATTTTTGGAGCTGAGATAATAGATGAACAGTGCTCTTTTGTTACTGCAATGCCACTGCCTCCACTCCCCATCAATAGATTCTTTATATATTTCATTATTTGCTCAACCCTGAACACCCCTGTATTTTTAAGGAGACCTAGATGCTTCTGCCTTTGTATCTCTCACTGATCAGCTGCAACCTAGGGCGAAGTAGAATTCCAACGTGTACCTGTACAAGAGATTTGGATGTCGTGGACCTCTGTGCTGAACAGAGATACATTTTGAAAGTAATTCTGGATGCTGAAACTCTGAAATCAACAGTACGTTTTTTCCTGCATTTGGAATTCAGTTTTAATTAAAAATTGATGTTAGCTTCCAAAAATAGAAGCCTACAAACGATTAATTCTGAGTGATCCAAAGACAGATGAATATTTATTGAAATTTAAATATAAAATGCTGGCGGAATTCAAGAGGTTTGATAGCATCAATGGAGAGTTGACGTTTTGGGCCAAGTCTCTTCACCAGGCACTGCTGAGTCCTTCAGCGTTTTGTGTGCATTGCTCCAGATTTCCAGCATCTGCAGAGTCCCTTGTGATTTCGGAATTTAAATTTTGTCTGCCAGCACTGCACTTTCTCTGTAATATTTGGTTCTGCGCTGTTCTTTTGTACCCTTGTACTACCTCATGAATTGTTCTGTATGGATGGTATGCAAAGCAAGGATTTTTAACTGTACTTCACACATGACAATAATAAATCAATTTATCAACTTAGTTCTCGAACTTAGATGCAGCAGCTCTTTGATTGTTCTTGGGAATGAAAGAATGTTGCTGAATTTGTTGGTTTGATTCAGCCATGAGGATATGTGAAAGACCTTCAGCAATGCAAATAAATGAAGTACAACTGTTGTTCTGTGTCACAAAGTATGTGCAATTTGGGCAGTTTTCTAGCCCCTTAAGGATACTTTCAGTTCTCCATCAGAACCACTGATACATTTCATACAAGAATGTAAGAGAAAAAAACATTAGGTATACAGAGATTGACATGGACAGAGATGGGATTGACTAGGCTTGTTTCCCTGGAACAAAAGAGACAGAAGGGTGACCTGATAAAAGTATATAAAAATTATAAGAAGCATCAATAGGGTTGATAGAATCTTTTTCTCATTTCAAGAAGAGTGGATGGGTTTAAGGTGAGAGGAAGGAATCTTGAAGGGGATCTGAGATGTAAATGAAAGGTGGTGAAATCAAATGCAGTCACTATGCTTGAGAGACATTTAGACAGGCAGTAAAGTAGGCATATTAAAGGAGGATGGGAACCTAATGTGGGAAAATGGGATTAGTGTAGGTGGGCAAAAAGGTCAGCATGACTGTTGTGGGCTCAAGAGCCTTTTTCTGCGCTCTATGTCTCAAGTGCTGGGAGCACTGTGAGTTGCCATTTTCATTTTTTATTAAGTTCAGCACATCTAAATCTTTTTATATGTGCATGTTTTTACTACTGTAATTTTTTAAATCTTGTAATTTTGGATTCTGGTTAATTGGAATGGCCACTTATTTGTACTAACTCTTAAAGAACAAAAGCTAGTAGAGAAAAGAGTCAGGATTCCATTTATTTTTGGGACACTATGCCACTTAATTGGGTCAGAGTCGAACTAGCATCATTCATGTGCACGTGTGGCCTTTAGACACAATATTGTGCTTACAGCAAGCAATTTTTTAAAATAGCATCGGTTGCCTGTGCTTGTGTTCAAAAAGCAGTGATTTTTGTCACTGATAGTTTGTGAGAAGTAAACAGTTAGACAATTCAGAGCATTTTTGCTCACTGTGGTTTCAAGAATTCAGGTTTGGAGGTGAAATGGCTGGGATTGAAAATAAAACGATTTCAACAAATTAGGAACTACAAAGAATTTGAAGGTATCAGCAATCATTTTGAATGTTACGATGAAAATAAAGATTTGAATATTAAGAACTAATAAACAGTTTTATAGTACTGTAGTAGTTTTGGTAGTGTTCTAATTTGTTCTGCATTTCATTTAAAAACATAGTTTTTTAACTTATTTAAAGGATACTTTTTCTTTTTTTAATACATATTTTTAACTATTTCCATGAAACAGGCTAATTTGGGCAGCCGCTTAATTGGGCCAAAATGCACTGGTCTTGATATGTCCCAACTAACCACCACCACATTTTCATTTTTGTCATTCCCAAACATATCTAAATATCTCAAATGTTCTATCTTGGTGACTTTGGCAGCTGGTAATCCTGGCAGTTGGTGCCTCTTGGGGTGAGGTCCTGGCACCATGATGGACATCGCACATCAAGTGGGAGCCATGCTCTTGCAGGAAATCTATGGTGGGGACCCATTGGAAGGAATGGGGTGATCCAAGGGTGAGCAGAGAGCTGGGGCCACCCGCTCATCTGTGGAAGCTCATAGACTATAGATTCTCATAGATCATAGATTATGACTGTCTATTTGAAAATTGATTCGAAACATCTTTACTCCTCTGATTTTGGCTTCTGTTGCATCTTTTCTTTGCCTGTTTGTTACTAGGCGTGACTTGAACCACCCTAATATTACGTTATGCCTCCTAGATCTCTGCCTTCCCCATTCCTCCCTTGATGTGCATCTTGATTTTGATTGCTTTATTATAGGTATACCCATTTTCAGACACTGACTCTAAACTGCAGAATTCTCAACTTAAAAAAAGTGTCTCTCACCCTTTTAAGGGTCTGTATAAAGAAATAAAGACTAAGGAAGGAAATTATGACATATTTGCTCTTCTGTGTGGATTGAGGAAAACATTGAGCAATGTGACCTATATGGACTCTCAGCACTACTTAAAGAGTAGCAGGGTTAGTCCTGTGTGCTGGTTAATGTTTAACATTCTTCTAAAAAATACAAGATGGATTAACTTGTGATTTATGCCAAAGATGTGAGCAAATGGGTTGCTGCATTCTTTGCCTGACATATTTTCAAAAAATGTTTATTTAATAATGAAAAACTTTAGAGCAAATTTTAAATTGTGTAAATTTTGGTAAAAGCTGTTTAATCTGAGTACTGCTTTCATCATGAGACATTGCCCCAGATATTGCAGTCATCGTTGATGTAAACGATATTTTCCACACTGATTTTCTGTTCCTTTTGATGCGAACTTTCCCCTCTTTTCCTCACAGGTGTCATTCTGGATTTCTGTGACTCTGAGCCTTGGTGATAGCTGAGCTGCCAAAATTCCAGTGCTGTGGAACATTACCACAGTCCTAGCTCACTATGCCTAACCATCAGGATAATCTCTTTATGAAGTTTCCAGTCTCCACTTTTCTTTCTCTTTCTGAATCCATATGTGGCTTGGACACCAACATTTATAGAATCATTAAGTGAAATATTCCTGTGTCAGCTCCTGACAGAGCTGTCCTGGAAACCTGCCTTTCCTCATTCCCATGGACTCTTTCACTCCCATTTGTCCTCCCCCACCCTCGATCCTGCCAGTCATACCTAGTCACAGTTCACAACCACTCCCCAGAGAGTAGATCCCTTTTGGGGTGGTATATTTTACCAGTAGCTTTGACTGTTTCTAATACTCAGCCCAAGCCCAAGAGCAAGGAACAAGCCAATATTTGGCGATTGCTGGAGCAGACTTGGGATGGCCTGGGCCCAAGAGTGAGGAAGAAGCTGATGACTGTAAGCGCAGGGCCGGATTGATAAGTTGGGGTGTCAGGGCCAGAGGTGAGGGATACAGTGAAATGCAAAAGTTTGGGCGCCCCTGGTCAAAATTTCTCTTACTGTGAATAGTTAAGTGAGTAGAAGATGAACTGATCTCCAAAAGTCATAAAGTTAAAGATGAAACATTCTTTTCAACATTTTAAGCAAGATTAGTGTAATATTTTTCTTTTGTACAGTTTTAGAGTGAAAAAAGGAAAGGAGCACCATGCAAAAGTTTGGGCACCCCAAGAGATTTGCGCTCTCAGAAAACTTTTACCAAGGTCTCAGACCTTAATTAGCTTGTTAGGGCTATGGCTTGTTCACAATCATTGTTCGGAAAGGCCAGGTGATGCAAATTTCAAAGCTTTATAAATACCCTGACTCCTCAAACCTTGTCCTAACAATCAGCAGCCATGGGCTCCTCTAAACAGCTGCCTCGCACACTGAAAATTAAAATAAATGATGCCCACAAAGCAGGAGAAGGCTATAAGAAGATAGCAAAGTGTTTTCAGGCAGCCGTTTCCTCAGTTTGTAATGTAATTAAGAAATGGCAGTTAATATGAACGGTGGAGGTTAAGCTGAGGTCTGGAAGACCAAGAAAACTTTCTGAGAGAACTGCTCGTAGGATTGCTAGAAAGGCAAATCAAAACCCCTGTTTGACTGCAAAAGACCTTCAGGAAGATTTAGCAGACTCTGGAGTGGTGGTGCACTGTTCTACTGTGCAACGACACCTGCACAAATATGACCTTCATGGAAGAGTCATCAGAAGAAAACCTTTCCTGCATCCTCAAAGTTCAGCGTCAGAAGTTTACAAAGGAACATCTAAACAAACCTGATGCATTTTGGAAACGAGTTCTGTGGACTGATGAAGTTAAAATTGAACTTTTTGACCGCTATGAGCAAAGGTATGTTTGGAGAAAAAGGGTGCAGAATTTCATGAAAAGAACACCTCTCCAACTGTTAAGCACGGGGGTGGATCGATCATGCTTTGGGCTTGTGTTGCAGCCGGTGGCATTGGGGAGCATTTCACTGGTAGAGGGAAGAATGAATTCAATTAAATACCAGCAAATTCTGGAAGCAAACATCACACCGTCTGTAAAAAAAGCTGAAGATGAAAAGAGGAGAGCTTCTACAACAGGATAATGATCCTAAACACACCTCAAAATCCACAATGGACTACCTCAAGAGACGCAAGCTGAAGGTTTTGCCATGGCCCTCACAGTCCCTTGGCCTAAACATCATCAAAAATCTGTGGATAGACCTCAAAAGAGCAGTGCATGCAAGATGGCACAACAATCTCACAGAAGTAGAAGCCTTTTGCAAGGAAGAATAGGCGAAAATCTCCCAAAGAAGAATTGAAAGACTCTTAGCTGGCTACAAAAAGCATTTACAAGCTGTGATACTTGCCAAAGTGGGTGTTACTAAGTACTGTCCATGCAGGGTGCCCAAACTTTTGCTTCGGGCCCTTTTCCTTTTTTGTTATTTTGAAACTGTAAAAGATGGAAATAAAAAAGTAATCTTGCTTAAAATATTAAAGAAATGTGTCATCTTTAACTTTATGCCTTTTGGAAATCAGGTTATCTTTTATTCGCTTAGCTATTCACAGTAACAGAAATTTTGACCAGGGGTGCCCAGACTTTTGTATGCCACTGTGAGCTGGTGTTCAGCTTGCTGCTCTTTGAGGTTTACTCATCTCTGAGGATGTGGCCTGCAACTACCAGGCTCCTGGACCAGCTGCGGAGATAAACTGATTTTGTGGCTGTGAACTCACTTTTGTGAACTTTAGTTCTGATTGTTATTTGTTTACTTTTTATTGTTTGCAGGATTTGTTCTTTTTTAAATCACATTGGGTGTTTGGCAGTTTTTAATGGGTTCTATTGAGTTTCTTTGTTTTTGTGGTTGCCTGTAAGAAGACAAATTTCAAGGTTGTTCATAATAAATGTACTTAGAATTCTGAACTTTATAAACTTATATCAGGTCTCCATCACTCCAGAGAAAACAACTCAAGTTTGTCCCAAGTCTCCTCTCTAATCCAGGTAGCATCCTGGTAAACCTCTTTGCACCCCTACAGAGCCCTACACTCTTACTGTAATGTGGTGGCCAGAAATACTCCAGGTGTGTCCTAACCAGATTTTAAAAGCTGCAGCATAACTACCTAACTCTCAAACTCAATGCCTCGACTGATAGAGGCAAGCATGCCATATGCATTCATTATCATCCTATCAACCTTTGTAGCCAATTTTAGAGAGCAATGGTCTTGAGTTTCAAGGCACCTCTGCACTGTTAAGGGTCAAGCCACTAACTGGGTGCTCTTCCTTTACATTTGATCTCTCAACGTGAATCACTTCGCACTTGGCCGGATTAAACTCCATCTGCCATTCCCCCCTCCCCCACATGGGCAATGGATCAAAAGTTCAAGTTCAGTTCGCTGTCATTCAATCACGCTCATGCATACTACCAAACGAAACAAAGTTCCATTGGACCAAAGTACACAACACAGTACATACAACACAAACTAAAATTACCACTAGTAAATTAACAAATAATAGGGTGCATAAATGGCACACACTGTATCCTTTGGCAGTCTTCTATACTGGTCACAATGCTTCCAATCCTTGCATTGTCGGCAGACTTACTAATATTAGACTTACTAATGTCTTGTTTATTATTTATTGTAATGCCTGCACTGTTTTTGTGTACTTTATACAGTAGTCTTTAGGTTTAGACTACTAGGTTTGTAGTCTAGTGTAGTTTTTTTTCTGTGTTGTTTTTACGTAGTTCAGTGTAGTTTTTGTACTGTTTCATGCAGCACCTGGTTGTCTCGTTTTTACTGTGTATTATACCAGCAGTTATGATCGAAATGATAATAAAAAGTGACTTGACTTGTCTTGACTTGAATAGATGCTGCCTGGCCCATTGAGTTCCTCCACCATCTCCTTTAATGACTCACCACCCATTGAGGAAGAGAATTCCAGTGACTCAAGAACTCCTGAGGAAAGGAAATTTGCCTCATCTGTCTTAAATTTGCGAATTTTTCACACTGTGATCTAGCTGTCTGGGTTTTGAAGATTGTGAATGTTTAGAAACCAGATATCTGTGAAGACCATTGAATGTTTTGAGATGGGTGGATTTTCTTTTGGGTATTAGAACAGTTGAGAGTTTTGTGAAACAGACAGCAAATTGAGGCTGACGCCAGGGTCAGGTGATGAACCATGGCTCAAAGGATCAAATGGCCTTTTCTGCTATGCTTTTTCTTTGCATTTGACAGCTCAGCAGTGATCAAAGATCTCACTTCAAAATTTTTCATCGTGAGCATTTACCAGTGCTGAATTTTGAATAAAAATTGAGAACTATCATTCAATATTGGGGAGAGATGACACAACAAAAGATGTGAATGTACTCTGAATAGACGAAGCTGAAATTTGGAACTTAAAACCTCACAGATGATAGGAAAAAGGTTTTCAATATTAGAATAAAAATAAGACACCCAGAATCCCTTTCAGCCCACTTTATTTATGCTGACTGTTATGCCTGTCTATGCTAATCCCATTTGCCCGTAAGAAACCTGTATCCCTCTGTACCTTTCCTGTCCAAATGCCTTTTAGATGTTGTAATGTTAGACATGAGAGACCATAGACACATAAATAACTGGCAGAGCTCAACAAGGTCAGGCAGCCTCTATGGGGGGGAATGGACAGTTAACATTTTGTGTCGAAACCCTTCATTTTGATGGAATGAAGGGGGGGGGGGTTGTAATGGTAGCTATCTCCCTTATTTCCTCTGGCTGCTTGTGCAAAATCTTACCTCTCAGACCTCTAAATTGCTTCCCTCTCCTCTTATATTTGTGCATGCTAATTTTGCATTCTGTTTTGTTGGGAAGAAGACCCTATCTACCCTATCTAAGCCCTTCATAATGTGAGAATAAACTCAGTTATCTCTGCTGACAGCTGCCCTCCATTTCAGAGAACATTCTGGGTGAATTTCCTCTGCTCTCTTTCTATTACTTCCACACCTTTCCTGGATTGTGATACTACAACTGCACATAATACAGTTTAATAAAGCTATCTGTACATGACCTGCAACGCAGGTCTTTCTGCCATGCATCGTCAAGTTCAAGTTTAAGTATCATTCAACCATACTTGAACACAGCCAAATGAAACAGTGTTCTTCTGAGGACAGTACCAACGATCATACATCACACAAGGCACATATAGCATATATAAGACAGCAGTAAAACATATAGACAAACTTAAAAAGATATAGCCCAAGTCTCTGAGTGACATGAGCTATAAATTGATGGTGCATGGGTGTAATTGGCAAGAACAAGCAATTCTCAGCAGTCCACGAATGAATGTAGGCATGCAATCCATCTTGTCTTACTACTAGTGAATACCGGAGGGCAGCACTGATGGGAGGGACCAATGGGCCATCCCCATTTCATTATGGATGCCGAACTACACCGTCTCCTGGACTGCTGCAACAGGCAAGCCGCAGCTCAAGGCTTAGTCCTCTCTAAGTGCGAGACTATGCCTGTCTCCCTGCCACATACCTTACCAATAAACAAGGGAACCAGACTTGCAGCATTTTACATTATCAATGTCCACAGGGTCTTGTGTTTGCAAGAGAAACATCCTAGACGATCACACACAGTTAGATTGCACACGGCCTTCGTGTATCGGCTCCGATGCCTTCCTGTAGCAGGCAGTAACATGGTTTCCACCAAGTCCAGCTCCTCCGCCAAAGAGCAGCTCACTGATGGGCTACATCTACTGGACCCAAAGTACTTAATTTCCAGCATTGTCCTGCAATTGTAAAAATGATATTTAAAAAAGACATATAAAAAAGACAAAAACACATTAGGTTGACTCCCGAGCTTGCCGCCATTTTACTGGAATCCCGTAATAATTTTTCCTTTGTCAATGTTCAATTGTTTCTTTTCTCACTCTAACTGCTCCCAATGACCAGATAACCTTGTTTACAGCATTATCCCAGTTTTACCCTTCCAGAGACTTCCCACTCCTCCGCACTCCCTGCAGCTTTATGAGTTTCTGCTGTCTGCTTTTCATTTCTGACTATTGAGTCTCCTCCAGCAAATTTGGCCCAATCTGTTGAGTATTTCCAGTATGTTCTGTTTTGCTTGTGGGAGCTAAGTAAAATTTATTTCACTTTTCATGCTTGTCTATAATGTCCCTTTCTGATTTTTTTTTTGAAGTGCTGAGTGTTATATAAGCCAAAATTTTGCATCTGTCCTAGAAATCTTTATTTGAACTGATTTTAAGAAAATGCTGAATTGCTGGTTTTATTTTTGTATTTTGGAAGGCAATTTGCTGCAGAATTTTACTTCATATACTTGATCTCTTTCACTTGTTCATCTACGTAAATGTAAAGAAAACAATACCATCTACTGGGAGAAAACAGCTTAGATGGTGCCGCTTTCATTGTTGTTGGACAGTTGTGGTCATCAAAAAGAGGATTTGAGTTCTAGTTTCATTTGTTATGCTCCGAAGGCAGCTTCTCCGAGAAAAGAAATCGCCTGTTGTTGAATGATGGGAATGGATTACAATGTCTGACCAGTTAAGCTGTGTGACAAATGAACGTTCCTTTTGGTATGTCCTGGCTTTTTTTTTAATGTTGTTCATCTGTTGGTTCAGTCACAAGTTGGAAGTGAGTACATTGTGTGAAGTCATGGCTGATGTTTTCTTTTGTAAGCTGTTTTCAAATTCTTAAGCTATGATGTATGCAGTTTGTTTCACTGATGTAAATGCAATTGTGTTTCTGGGAAACTTGAATGTTTCATGGAGTCATTTGAATTTTTGCTGCCTTATAGTAATAAAACAGGCAAACAGGCCCTTCAGCCCAACAGATCTATGCTGACCACAACATCCTTCTTGTTAATCCAAGTTATCTGTGTTTGGCCCTAATCCTTGAAGCACCCTCGGCATCCTCGCTAGCTTGACTCGCAGAATGCTGAGGAACTCAGCAAGCCAGGCAGCATCTATGGAAAAGAGTGCACTCGAGGTTTTAGGCTGAAATGCTTCAGCGGGACTGGAGAAAACAAGATGAGGAGTCGAGTTGAAAGGTGGAGGGAAGGGAGGGAGAAGCACAAGGTGGTAGGTGAAGCTAGGAGGGGGAGGGGTGAAGTAAATTGCTGGGAAGTTGATTGGTGAAAGAGATGCAAGCTGGAGAAGGGGGAATCTAAACGCAGAGGACAGAAGGCCGTGGGAGAAAGAAAAGGAGGGGAGGAGCACCAGAGAGAGGTGATGGACAGGCAAGGAGATGAGGTGAGAGAGGGACAAGGGGATAGGAAATTGTGAAAGGAGGGGCGGCATTACCAGAAGTTCAAGAACTCGATGTTCATGCCATCAGGTCAGAGGGTACTCAGGCAGAATATAAGGTGTTGTTCCTCCAGCCTGAGTGTGGCCTCATTGCAACAGTAGAGGAGGCCATGGACTGAGATATTGGAATGGAATTAAAATGGTTGGCCACTGGGAGGGCACACTCTTTCTACTGGACTGAGCATAGGTGCTTGGCGAAGCCGTTTCCCAATCTATGTCAGGTCTCACTGATATACAGGAAGCCACACTAGGAGCACCGACACAAAGTATATGACCCCATCAGACTCGACCTCATCTGGAAGGACTTTTTGGGGCCCTGAATGCTAGTGAGGGAGGAGGTGTAGGTGCTGGTGTACACTTGTTCCACTTGCAAGGATAAGTGCCAGGAGGGAGATCAGTGGGGAGGGACGAATAGACAAGGGAGTCATGTAGAGAGCGACCCCTGTGGAAAGCAGAGTAGAGGGGAGGAAAAGATGTGCTTGGTGGTGGGATCCCATTGGAGATGGTAGGTGAGGACAAGAGGAACAGTATCCCTTTAGGGAGATGGGAGGATGGGGTGAGAGCAGACATGCATGAAATGGAAGAGATGTGGTTGAGGGCAGTGTTGATGGTGAAGGAAGAGAAACCCCTTTCTTTGAAGAAAGAGGACATCTGCTTCATTATGGAATGAAAAGCCTCATCCTGAGAGCAGATGTGGTGGAAATGGAAGAATTGAGAGAAAGGGATGGCGTATTTACAAGTAACAGGGTGGGAAGAGGTATAGTCCAGGTAGCTGTAAGGGTCTGTGGGTTTATAATAAACATCAGTAGATAAGCTGTTTCCAGAGGTAGAGACAGAGAGATCGAGAAAGTAGAGGGAGATGTCGGAAATGTACCAGGTAAATTTGAGGGCAGGGCAGAAGTTGGAGGCAAGTGGATGAAGTCAACAAGCTCTGCATGGGTGCATGATGCAACACTAAGGCAGTTGTCAATATAGCGTAGGCAAAATTGGGGACAGTCACCATTGTAAGCTTGCAAGATAGACTGTTCCATGTAGCTGACAAAATGGCCGGCATAGCTGGGACCCACGCGAGTGCCCATGGCTATACCTTTTGTCTGAAGGAAGAGGGAGGAGCCAAAGTTGAAATTATTAAGAGTGTGGACAAGTTCCACTAGACGAAGGAGAGTGGTGGTGGAGGGGAGCTAGTTGAGTCTGATGTCAAAGAAACAGAGTTTTGAGGCCTTCCTGGTGGGGGAATGGAGGTGTATAGGGACTGGACATCCATAGTGAAAATAAGATGCTCAGGGCTAGGGAACTTGAAATCGTTGAAAAGATCCAGAATGTGTGAGGTATCACAGATGTAGGTAGGAAGGGACTGAACTGGGGAGATAAAACAGAGTCGAAGTAGGCAGGTATGAGTTCAGTGGGGTAGGAACAAGCTGAAACTATGCGTCTACCTGGACAGGCAGATTTGTGCATCTTGGTTATTGATGCACCATCAATAACTCACTCTGAGACGTAAGGCGAGATATCGGCTTTTATTGACTGGAAGAAGGAACCAGAAGTGAGTGACCATCATACTACGTCCTGGAGACTGAGGCCGAGGATCAGGCCTCAGATCACCTTTATACAGGGGCCTGTGGGAGGAGCCACAGGAGCAGTCAGCAGGGGGCGTGTCCAGACAGGCACACGTAGTTCACCACAGTTATGAGGTAGAAATAAGAGATGTGGGAACTATGAGGTTGGTGGCAGTGGATGGAAGATTCCCAGAGCTAATAATGTCAGTGATGGTATGGGAGACAATGGCCTGGTGCTCCTTAGTGGGGACCTGTTTGAGGGGTAAGTAAGAGGAGGTGTCTGAGAGTTGTCGCTGGGCCTCAGCAAGGTAGAGATCAGTACACCAGACTACGACAGCGTCCTGCTTACCTGCGGGTTTGGTCGTGAGGTTAGGACTTGTGCAGAGGGAGTGCAGAGCAGATCATTTGGAAGGAGTGAGGTTGGAAATGGAGCGAGGAGTGTTGAAGTTGAGACGGCAGATGGCCCATTGGTAGTTGGCAAAGAAAAAGTCCAAAGCAGGCAGAAGACCAGGGTGGGGTGTCCAGGAAGAGGAGGAGGTTTGAACACAGGAAAAAGGGTCATTAGTGTGGGCTGGAGAGTCCTTGCCAAAGTAGTAGGCTCAAAGACAGAGGTGGCGGAAGAAAAGCTTAGCGTCATGGTGGGCGCAGAACTCACTGAGGTGTGGGTGCACAGGGACAAAGCTGAGGCCCTTACTGAGGGCAGAATGTTCTGCCTCAGAGAGGGGAAGGTCAGAGGGAGTAGTGGAGACTCGGCATGGATGAGAGCTGGGTAGTTGGTAGTGTCTAAGGAGAAAGGTTTGGGGTTTTTAGGGTTAGTGGAGTGAGAGGAAGATGGAGTCTCTGAGGACCCAAGAGTTGGTGGTGGGATCTGAGAGAGATGGGATTGCAGTGTTGTGGTGGGGGAAAGGGATGGGGGTTCCAGTAGCAGCGCATGAAGATCCGGCCTGAAGGTGTCTGAGGTTATTGGAACCTGCACTGAAGGCTTTGAATCTGCTCTGGATTGTTAGAGCCGTTGAGGTTGGAATCAGGGATCGAGGTCTGGAGACGTCTGGGCCTGCCGACGTTGGAGATGGCAGGTTCTGTGGTCTGTAGACTAGTGATCCTTGCACAATGTGAGAACATCAAAGAACCAGTGATTGAAAGCCTCGATCCAGCGGACAAGGCCATTACAGACGGTGGAGAGAGAATCCCAGAGTTGTGAAACTGACTTGGATAGGGACACCAGGTACCTCCTCGTGATGGATACTTCATTGGTCCTTTTGTTCTGCAGTAGTTATTTACTTCTGTAATTCATAGTAATTTTATGTCTACACTATACTCTTGCTGCTAAACAACAAATACATCATCATCCAAGCAAGTGATAAGAAATCTGATTCTGTCTTGAACCATGAACCTCCTGAATCTGGGGCAAGACTAACAACTCAACATAACACTGGTGTTGCAGGAGGTTATTCTGTGGCAAGTCTTGCAAATATTCATTACGGACAACCTGTGTTTCATGATTCATTGTTTGTTTGTTAGGTGCCATGTCATGAGATGTGGGCAATCATGGTCTTTCCATGACCATGATTGTTCTTGGCAAATTTTTCTACAGAAGTGGTTTGCCATTGCCTTCTTCTGGGCAGCCTCTTTACAAGACGGGTTACCCCAGCCATTATCAATTCTCTTCAGAGTTTACCTGCCTGGTTACAGTGGTTGCATGACCACGACTCGTGATATGCGCCAGCTGCTCATACAACAATCTGCCAACTGCTCCCATAGCTTCACGTGACCCTGATCTGGGGAGGGGGGTTAAGCAGTTGTTACACCTTGCCTGCCCAAGAGTGACCTGCAGGCTAGCAGAGGGAAGGAGTGCCTTACACGTCCTTTGGTAGAGACGTATCTTCACCCCAACACCTATCATGATTCATAACATCATTGCTCTTTCTGTATTTGAATTGCTTTCTTGTATCCCTCTTCCCAAGCATCCGTTATCCTGTCTACACATAACAATTCTGCAGTTTCATATATAAGACAGTTGCCTAATGTACAACAACAACTAGTCAACTAAAGAGCCGATGAGCTTTATTATATGGAATATATGTGCACTATTATAGGAATGTCATTGTAATTTAGTACAACAAAATAAAAGACTGGAGCACCTGAGAATAGATTGGAGAATAAATGCAATATATGGTCTGTTTTTCTCATCTCAAATATCATGCGTGTCATATTGTTAATTTAATGTAACCTTTTAATAATTTTGATCATCTTCTCCAGTTTCTCTCATTTTGTAGCTTGAATTGAATTGAATTGACTTTGTTTCTTACATCCTTCATATACACGAAGAGTAAAAATCTTTACATCTCTGTCTAAATGTACAATATGTAAATATAGTAATTTATAATAAATATTATGTACAACAGTATAGACAATATAGCATAGAAATACAGTTGCGTCAGCATGAATTAATCAGTCTGATGGCCTGGTGGAAGAAGATGTCCTGGAGCTGTTGGTCCTGGCTTTTATGTTGCAGTATCATTTCTCAGATGGTAACAGCTGGAACAGTTTGTGGTTGGGGTGACTCGGGTCCCCAATGATCCTTCAGGCCCTTTTTCCACTCTTGTATTTGTAAATGTCCTGAATAGTGGGAAGTTCACATCTACAGATACGCTGGGCTGTCTGCATCACTCTCTGCAGAGTCCTGCAATTGAGGGAAGTACAGTTCCCATACCAGGCAGTGATGCAGCCAGTCAGGATGCTCTCAATTGTGCCCCTATAGAAAGTTCTTAGGATTTGGGGGCCCATACCAAACTTCCTCAACTGTCTGAGGTGAAAGAGGTGCTGTTGTGCCTTTTTCACCACACAGCCACGTGAAATCCTCAGTGATGGTTATGCCAAGGAACTTAAAGCTGTTCACCCTCTCAACCCCAGATCCATTGATGTCAATAAGGGTTAGCCTGCCTCCATTCCTCCTGTAGTCCACAAACAGCTCCTTTATTTTTGCGACATTGAGGGAGAAGTTATTACCTTGACACCACTGTCTCAGAGTGATGACTTCTTCTCTGTCGGCTGCCTCATTATTTTGTTTCAGATTAGGCCAATCAGTGTAGTGTCATCATCAAATTTAATTAGCAGATTGGAGCTGTGGGTGGTGACACAGTAATGGGTATACAGAGAGTAAAGGAGAGGGTTTAAGACACAGCCCTGAGGGGCTCCTGTGTTGAGGGTCAGAGGGGCAGAGGTGAGGGAGCCCACTCTTACCACCTGCCGGTGATCTGACAGGTATTCTGTTCCTCAGCAGTATCTCTTATTCCTTCCTTCACAGTATGTCCATCTGTCTCACTACTGAAGTTCTTATCCAAGACATTAGCTTACGTTTGTAATGCAGAAAGCTCAGTTTCATGGCGGTTATACCCTGTATACTTATGTATGCCTATGACAACAATAAATTTGTACTTTGCTTTTTGTCTATAACATGGTTGATCACTCACAATCCACTGTTGTTTCCCTAAGTCCATAATCTACCTGAATCATCATATGATGATCGGATTTGAGAACCCTGGTGGACTGCGTGCATGTGAGTAGCGGACACTTTATGCCACCCTTGTTGGCTCCCACTTGTTACTGACACTATTTTTGTTTACCAAGTTTGCATAAAGACATTCCATGTCAAACATTACAAAGAAGAGTTTTAGCCCATTGTGCTTTGCCAATCCATTGAGGTATTATTTAAATTTCTTTATTCGAATTCCTCACTTCATTTGAAATGCCACAGTTGTAATTTTTAAAACAGTCTTTTCTGCCATGTGGTGCTGATCTTAGATTTGTGTCTTCTAGTTGTTAACCATTAACTTATTTTTGCCCTTCATAATTGTAGGATCTGTTGGATCTCTCCTCCTTCGCCAGCTGAATGAAAAGAGCTCCCATTTCTCTGGTTTACCTGCTCCTCCCTAAACGACAGGTGGAGTCTGGTCTGGTTTGGGTCTGTTATCCTGTGAACTCACTGAACTCAAGGGAAGCCAAGTTTTATGCTTTGGCGCAGGGACATTCGTAAAATGAATGTGAGGTTGCAAGCACTGGATGTATTCCAGGTTATTGGGTAATGTAATGTTTAATCATATGATCTTGGTCCGCAGTTTGCAAATATTGATGCATTTATCTCAGCTGAGTGCCTAAATAAAATATTCTATCTTTTTGAGCTTTGGTAATTGTCCTGAAACATTGATCTGGGAATTGCTGATACAGATCTTCTGCCCACAATTGCTGCTTTCTTGAACTTGCTGAATCAGGACATAAAGAGCCTGTTAGTTTGGCCCGAGTGATTAGACATTGAGCAGCACACACTGGCAGAGGATACTATGGGATGAATCGGAATCAGGCTTGTATGATGTGAAGTGTGTTGTTTTGCAGCATCAGTACAGTGCGAAGACACAAAAAAAGCTACAAATTACAAAATAAATGAATAGTACAAAAGAAAAGGAAATAACAACATAATATACATGGACTGTTCAGAAATCTGATGGCAGATGGGAAGAATCTGCTCCTGAATTATTGAATCAGAACTGGGTTTATTACCACTGAAGTATGTAGTGAAATCTGTTGCTTTCCAGCAGTATAGTATAAAACATAAAAATTGCTGAAGTTACTAAATTATATAAGTAGTGTAAAAGACAGTGAGTTGGTGTTCATGGATTGTTCTGAAATCTGATTATAGAGGGGAAGAAGCTATTCATAAAATATTGAGTTTGGGTCTTCAGGCTCTTGTTCCTTTTTCCTAATGTTTGTAATAAGAAGATGGCACACCAAAGATGATGAGTGAGGGTCCTTAGTGATGGATGCTGCCTTCTTGAGACACCACTTCGTGAAGATATCCTCAATGGTGGGGATGGTTCTGCCCATGATGGAGGTGGCTGTGTCTGCAACCCTCAGGATGCCTTCCACCATGCATCTATAGAAATTTGCAAGAGCCTTTGGTGATAGTAAATCTCCTCAAATTTCCAAACAAAGTTGAGCTGCTGGCCTGCCTTATGACTGCACCAATGTGTTGGGTTGAGGATAGTTCCTTTAAGATGTTGATGCTCAGGGACATGAAACTACTCACTCTTTTCACCACTGACCCTTCACTGAGATCTGGTGTGTATTCTCCTGACCTAATCTTCCTGAAATCCACAATTAATTCCTTGGTTTTGCTGATATTCAGTATGAGGTTGTGATTGCAACATCATTGAATTAGCTGATCAATCTCATCCCTGTATACCACCTCGTTGCCATCTGAGATATTCAGCATATGTTGTGTATATTTTTCTTTGTTTGTAAAAGAATATGAAATGAATTGCAAAATAATTTATAAATCATCTGTATTTTGAACATATAAGTTAGCAATAGGAGTGGGTCACTTCGGTCCTTAGACTCGCTGTGCCATAAAGTAAGATGATAACTACTTTCACTACTATTCATAGGAGCCTTACACCTCCTTGCACACTAAGAACCTATCAAACTCTGCCTTAAAGATATTTGGAGACTTCTGCTTCTTTGAGGAAATGTGGGTTAAAGGCTCATGACCCTTTGAAAGAAAAATATGTCACCTCATCCCTCTCTTAACTGGGATAACCCCTTATTTTTATACAGTTCTAGTTTTTCCCTCTGAAGAAACATCCTCCCTACATCCCATATCCATTGTGTCAAAAACTGTGAGGATCTGTTATGTTGCAATTGAATCCTCTCACACAGTTCTTGCCTTCAGTAGATACAAGCCTAGCCTGTCCAAATTTTACACATAAGACAACCGACCCATTCCAGTTATGAGTTTAGTGAACTTTCTATTTACTGCCTCCAGTGCATTCACATCACTGAGTTGAGACCAATATCTTGCACTGTGCACCAGGTTTAGAATCACCATTAGCTTATACATTTTACTAAGGAGTAGCCTCCTCACTTGGCAACCAATTCCCCTCACAATAAGCCATGATGTTCAGTGACTGTTCCTTATTAACATACCTGTGCACTGAACATTTGGCAAACAATGCAGGTCCAGATCATCTCACAGCACTTCATAATTAAAATGCTATGCTCTTTCCTGTCAAAACAAAATTTCATATTTTCCCTTGTTTTGACAGAGTTTAGTGCACTTACTAAACCTTTCAGTGTACCACTGTAATCTGTTTATGTACTTCTTATAAATTATTACCTACCTAATATAGCTATCACACCTACAGTGTTTTCATCAGTCATTTACATAAATAGTAAGAGATGTGAATTGCACGAATCCTGCGGTATACCATTCCTGTCATCTTACCAACTACAAAAAGATCATTTATACTTTGCTTTCCTGTTAGCCAACCAATCTTCCACCGACACTGTGAGCCTTCATTTTACTGCAATAACCTTTGTTACAGCATTTTATCAGTTCCATTCTGCAACTTGAAGAATAATACATCCAATGGTTCCCCTTTGTCTACCACAGGTGGTTGTCCTTTAAACATGATTTCCCTTTTGAAAAGGAAATCAAGTGCACCAATAAAGTGTATAAAATTAAATATTTTTCTGTCCTCCATCTTACACTTACATACGCAGTCAATGTTTCTTCTTTATCCATCTCTTTTGTGAGGTAGCACAGTGGCGGAGCTGTTGGTATAGAGCAGGGGTCAGCAACCTTTACCACTGAAAGAGCCACTTGGACCCGTTTCCCACAGAAAAGAAAACCCTGGGAGCCGCAAAACCCTGTTTGACATTTAAAATGAAATAACACTGCATACAAAGTTTTGTTTTGCCTTTATGCTATGTATAAACAAACTATAATGTGTTGCATTTATGAAATTGATGAACTCCTGCAGAGAAAACGAAATTACATTTCTGCATGCAACAAAAACATTTTGACCTCCGAAAAAAAAGACTTGGGTTGAAGGTTACTTTTAAGTAAAATACTCAACGTCTATTTGAGTCCTTCTTGTATTTATGAAAAACGCCAAACTTAAATTTGCCGCCAGCAGCAAACCAAAAATAACGTCAGCCAGCTGACAACCTGAAAAATAAAAGGACTATTTCACTGAACAATGAAAACATATGAATATACGTAAAATAATAGGCAATTAAAATATTTATCATACTTGGTCAGGTTGACTCACACCTGACAATGCAGTCGTATTCAGTAGGGATGGGTCGATGCTTAGGGGAGTGACCGGGAAGGATAATGTGTTTTTTTCCTCTCTGAACTCACAGAAGCGTTTCCCAAACGATGTTTGCATTGCGATGATTGCAGAATGTAAATACTCCGAATTTATTATGTCGTGACCTTGTTTGAACTCTCTCAAATTGGGGAAGTGAGACAATGTGCCTTTCTGTAAATCTCTGGCAAGCAACGTCAACTTGCGCTCGAATGCCAGAACATCCTCTAACATGTGCAGGGCTGTACGTCCTTACCACGTTGAAGAGCTGTGTTCAGCGTGTTCAGGTGCGCTGTCATGTCTACCATGAAGTGTAGCTTTTCCAGCCACTCTGGCTGTTCCAGCTCAGGAAAGTTGAGCCCTTTGCTGCCCAGGAAAGTTTTCACTTCTTCCAGACACGCAACAAAGCGTTTCAGCACCTCCCCTCTGGACAGCCAGCGATAAAAACACGTTGTAGCGGTGTGCTACACGCAGTCAGTAAACTGCAGTCAAAGATAGCTTTATTCGAACTAAACAGCCTTGCTTTTAAGCCTCCCTCAACCCGCCCCCCATGGGCGCGGATGCTGCAAAAGACACGTACTCACAAACCCCCGTAGGCTATCTCCCTTAGCCTGAACGCTGGCTAATTGTGAGCCGGTTCGGATGTGTCAGGAAATGGGTCGCCACAACGTCTTATTTAGATTGTACAAGATCACCATAATCTTCAAATTTAGATTTACATTTCAAAAACTAACAAACTAACATAAAATTCATTTTAATTAAATACTGACCATGTAGCGGTGTGCTACACCCAGCGCTAAAATTACGACACGGAGTCGGTAACTGCAGTCGAAGGAAAAAACTTTATTCGAAATCTTCAGCCTCACTTTTAAGCCTCCCTCAACCTGCCCCCCATGGCGCAGAGGCTCCAAAGCTCTGTGCTCGCAAACCCCCGTATGCTATCTAATTGTGAGTCGCTTCGGATGTGCCAGGAAAAGGGTCGCCACAACCAATTATTTCCCAAAGCAACAGGGAGCCGCAGCACAGACGTAAAAGAGCCACATGTGGCTCCGGAGCCGCGGGTTGCCGACCCCCGGTATAGAGTATGTACATTTTCCTGGTGACAGTGTATTCTGGGAAAGAATCATCCAAATGTGGCAAGAGAGAGGGGAAAGGGAGGCATTTATATCAAATACAAAAGAGTGTTACAGGTACTGGGGTAGGCAGTGGATACAGAAGAGAGGAAACTGTAGACTAGGTTAAGGCCAGGGCACTGTGCACTAAACAAAACATTGAAAATGATAGGGAAACACCAGACAGGATTGTGTGAGGAATGTCAGGAAGACGAGTCAGTAGAACATGTAATTCTGGGTTGCAGGAAGTATGGGATACAGAGAGAGATGATGAGAATTAATCTAAGGGAATTGGGGGTGCAGGATTTTGCATTAAAAGGGGTACTGGGCATGGGTGAGGGGGCACAGGTCAGGGTACTTTTAGCTTTCTTAAGGGATACAGGGTTTTTTTTAAAGGATATGATGGATACTCAGGAATAGGGTACTAGGATGCCAAAGAAGGAAGGATAAAGTGTAGATTAGGGTATATATATGTGTGTGTGTGTGTGTGTGTGTGTGTGTGTGTGTGTGTGTGTGTGTGTGTGTGTGTGTGTGTGTGTGTGTGTGTGTGTGTGTGTGTGTGTGTGTGTGAGAGAGAGAGAGAGAGAGAGAGAGAATGGGTGAAGGGATTTAGAATGTAAGTCTATCGTCTGATCCACACTCCGGAGCAGAAGGTGGCGGTAATGCCCCATTAAGCTGGGTGCCAACCACTGTAAAACAAGAAGAAGGAAGGAAGGATAGTGTAGGATCCCACTGTTTGCTCAAGATGACTTCTACATCCCTATGACATGCTCGTGGTTAAGGTCAGTAAATTGTGCCTTGTGTGGGTGAATTGGATGTGTTGATGTTGTGTGAGAGAATAGATCACAGAGGAGATCAGTGAGGGATTAGTACTGATGGGCATGCTCAGAGACTAAATAGACAATGAGCTGATTAAACTCATATGTTTTGCAAAAAATGAAAAACACATGCTGACTTTATTGGATTTCCATGATTTTTTTTTCTGGGCACACCATCATAACATCATAGAGTGATATAATATGAAAACAGGTCCTTCAGCTCATCGGGGCTGTGTTGACCATCTGCCATTCAATTACACCAATTGTACATTTTTATTTATTTATTTATTTAGAGTACCGTGCAGAATAGGCCCTTCTGGCCCTTCGAGCTGCACCACCCAGCAACTCTTCAATTTAACCTTAGCTTAAACCTACTGACATTTTCCCTCTGACATATTAAACTAACTGGCCCGTTATTGTCTGTATTTATCAACAGTGTGTGTGTGTCTCCTGTCATGTTGGTTGGCTGCATGTGATTGATCCACCCCAGGAGCATATATGGTAATTTAACTTGAAAAAACACTGATAGTAACGAGGACAGAAATGTATTCTGTGTTGGCACTTTACCTATTGGCTCAGCTGAGTGTGAAAATACACCATTCGCACTCTGGACCCATGACAGGTGGTAAGGACATCAATAAGATGGAGAATTTCACTTGGACTCACCTTATTAACCTATCTATACTGGAAGCATGTCTGCACAAAAGATGATCCCATCTTTCTTCCCTATTTTTAAAAAACAAAATAGACCAATTGCTCTATCATCTCATTATGGGAGTAAAGGCAGCACAATCACTAGTGCTCAAAGTCATTTTTAAAGTTCATTGCTGGGGTATGGATAGATGATAGCAGAAAAGCCAGCATTTACTGTTTACCTAGTCCCCCTAAAACTCAGTGTGTGGCATTTCAGGGGACTGCTAACTGTGAACCAAAAGAGCAGGTCTGGAGTCAGGTACTACACTCTCTCTATCCCATAAATGAACCCAATGAAGTATCTCTGAGGGATATCAATGAACCAGGTGGGTTTGTGGAGCTTATCTACCCCCTGAGTGGCAGACATGTGGAGACTCCCTCACACTATAGTAAGTTTGGGCTTAGTCCCTTCTCTGAATTGGTAAATTTGGTTAATTGGTTTATTGTTGTCACAATGAGATACATTGTAACAAGTATTGAGCTGCATGCAGTCTAGAGAGATCATTACATTACATCAGTACATTGAGGTAGTACAAGGGGGAAATCAATAATAGAATGCAGAATATAGATGTTAAAATTGCAGAGAAAGTACAGTGCAGACAGACAGTAAGGTAGACAAGGTAAGGCCATGACAAGCTAGATTTTGTAGTCAAGAATTCATCTCATACAAGGGGTTTTTCAGTAGTTTTATACAAGTGAATAGAAACTGCCCTGGAGCCTAGTAGAATGTACTTTCAGAGTTGTGTATCTTCTGCTTGATGAGAGGGGTAAGAAGAGAGAACGTCTGGGGTAAAAGGGTTCTTTGATTTTATTAGCTGCTCTACTGAGGCTGAGAAATGTAGATTGAGTGCATGAAGAGAAGGCTGCTTCTTTTCATTATATTTCTCTCTACACATTGGTAGACCCATTTATCCATTTTCAGAATCAGAATCAGGTTTATTTGTGTGAAATTTGTTAACTTAGCAGCAGCAGTTCAGTGCAGTACATAATATATATAAATAAATATAGTATATGTACATTGAATAGATTAAAAATTGTGCAAAAACAGAAATAATATATATTTACCAAGTGAGGTGGTGTTCATGGGTTCAATGTCCATTTAGGAATCAGATGGCAGAGGAGAAGAAGCTGTTTCTGAATTGCTGAGTGTGTGTTTTCAGGCTTCTGTACCTCCTACCTGATGACAACAATGAGAAAAGGACATGTCTTGACTGCTTGAGTTCCTTAATAATGGACGCTGCATTTCTGAGACACCGCTCCTTAAAGATGTCCTACTTTGTAGGCTAGCACCCAAGATGGAGCCAACTAAATTTACAACCCTCTGCAGCTTCTTTCGGTCCTGTTCAGTAGCCCCCTACCCATACCAGACAGTAATACAGCCTGTCAGAATGCTCTCCATGGTACATCTATAGAAGTTTTCAGTGATTTTGTTGACATACCAAATATCTTCAATCTCCTAGTGAAGTATAGTTGCATTTTGAACTTATATTGTTTTAAAGTCAATTGACTCATCTGTCTTCAAAAGTATGACTATGCTCATTTGCTATACAAATTTTAAATCTGTTCAATGTACATAGACTATATTTATTTATTTATTTATTTTTCTTGCTGCTTCTCCTTATTCTGCACTGAGATGTCATACATTCTCAAGTTGTTAATCCATGACACTTAATGCTTGTGACATTGCTTTCACTAGAAAATTTGTATTTAAGCTTGAATCATAAGGAGGGAGTGGACACCCTGGGACTTATTTCCCTGAAATAAGAGGCTGAGGGGGAACCTTGCAGAGTTATATAAAATCATGAAAGGCATAGATGAGTTGGATGGTCATAATCTTTTTCCCAGGCTATGGAGATCCACAACTAGAGGACAGATATTCAAGGCCAGAGGGAAAAGATTTAAAAGGGACTTGAGGGCTAATTTTTCCACACACAGGGTGGTAGGAATGTGGTGCAAAGTGTCGGATGGAAAATGGAACCATAGAAGCAGGTATAATTGCAATGTAAGACATTTGTATAGTTATGTGGATAGGGAAGACTTTGAGAGATATGGGCTTAAACACAGGCAAATAGGACATTTTGGTCAGCGCAGACAAGTTAGGCTGATGGGCTATTTCTGTGCTATTTGTGCAAAATCTCTTGTTTGTCATCTGGATGTAGGTAATGAAAGAAATCTCATGGGCAGAGACGCAGTTCTGTTGTTCTGATTAAGTTTGTCCACTAGTAATTCAAGAAAAGTATTTGGATATAATTTTGAGGTCACAAGTCCTGTAATATGATGATGTACCAGGACTGAACCCCCTGCAGGACTACAGAGTTAAACCCTCTTTTTTGTAGTTAGTTGGTTGTCATTTATCTTAACCACAAATTCCCAATTTCAAAAAATGATAAGATAATTTTAGTTATGTAGGTTTTTAATGTCTTTTTGTTCTGTTTACAGAGGTAATTATATCTGTAAGCACTAGTAAGTTCAGCAAGTTCAGATGTCAAATTGCATTTGATTAAGTGGTGTTCAGTTTAATAGATTGCCACTGTAAATGTATTTATTTAATATTAAGGTTATTTGAGTCCTATTAACCATTAAGCTGTTGCTTCGAGCTGAAAATTGCTCAGGTATGTCTACTGGATTTCTCAGCCCTGTGGCTGAGTGTTAGTGTGATTTGCAAGTGTTGGGAAGGGGTCATCAGTAGACTAATTTTTAATGGTGTTGGTTAGTATTCGTAGAATATTTGCTATGGGAAGGTGATGATGACCTGGTTATGAACATGTATTTGAATATGAATTAGTAGCATGAGTAGGCCACTTAATCTCTTGTCTGCTCCATCATTCAAAAAAATGTGATTGTATTTTAACTTATCAGTTCCCAGCTTCTCCCAGTAATTTTTCAACCCGTTACTTGTCAAAAGTTCATTACTCTGCCTTATAAACAGTCAAAGAATCTTCTTTGAGGAACCCTAAATTGATGACCACATTTAAATAATGGCACCCTAGTTCTAGATTCTCCCACAGGAGAAAGCATCCTTTCCCAATTCCTCCCTGTCAAGATCCTTTAGGATCCTGTCTTTCAGTCAAGTTCTGAACTCCATTGGAGACAAGCCGATCCAAGTCTATCCAACCTCTACTCATAAGATAGCCTGTTCATTTCAGCTTCAATCATATTTCATATCATTAATCCCCATGCACACTTTTTTTAAATATAAGAACTTGTGCTGCTTTTTATGTTTCTGGCTAACTGTAAATTTCTTTTCCTTTATCATTTGTTCGTCATTCTGTTCAATGTGATGTTTCTCTGTGATGGTGACAGGTACAGGATTCTGTAATAAGGTCAGCCTGGCACATGAAGTGATTGTGTTTCTTGCAGCGGCGGGAAGTGCTGTTAAAATAATCTTGATGAGTTAGCTTGATGTATTCTATGGTTAGGTAAAGTAGGGAAGTGCTGGGATGACAATGAGCATCAAGCAAAACTCTGCTAAGTGCATGATGTTGACCTCCCTGAGTGATCCATTTTCCCATCTCACTTCTGAGGGAAATTGTTAGCTACAGCCGCCTTAAAATTTGGCATTTGCTTTGGCTAACGATAAATTCTGCTTCTCAAGCTTCAACAGTTCAGCTGAGAATCCTCATCAAAATCATGCATGGAATAATATCTTCCTAACCTGCAAGGATTAATCTGTCTTTTGTATAGTTTTTACTCAAAATTTCTACCTTTCCATTAGCATGAATCCAAAAAAAAACTGAAAGAAAAAAGCTTGTATTCATAGCGCATCTTTCACATCCCTGTCACAATGTTCCAGAACACCTCCAGTCAATGAAGTACTGGAGAGCAGTTGTATTTGCAAAGTATGAAACGTGGAGATGTGCTTGTCATTAAGTGGATGATGGAAAGGTGTTCTGACAGTGGAGAGGTGGGTAAAGATATTTCTATCACTGAGTGTAACAACTTTCGAGTGAGTTGAAACTGTGGATATATTTGCAGCTTGGTTCCCACAGCTAAGCAGAAGCATTGTTGCATCGCAGAGCACAGCATTCAGCAGCTGTTGTGTAAGCAATGTATTAGAGCTTTGTGTGAAGGACTAAAGGGACTATCCTAAAGCCACATGGGGAAGAGTAGGTGCTGCAAACAAACTATCAGACGCAGCTGAGTGTAATTTCAGCGTTAGTTATGCTGGCATGGATTTCTCATCCTTTCTCGATGAATGATGTTGATAATATCAAGCAGAGTCTATAGAGCAGAATGGTTAAGCAAAAACATTTGTATGTTCTGCAGGGAGAAAGCTAGGAACTGCATTCTTGTTTGTAAATCCTGGCTGCAGGAGTCCCTCATCCAGTGAAGTCGTGAGAATTTTTGTTTGGTGCCACAGGCTTGTGCAAATGGCTAGAACAACAAAGAGCCTCACTTTAGTAATCTGGGAAGGGTAAATATTTAACACAATCATCTGACAATGGCATTTGGTTCAGGAAATGAAATGTTTGGCGGGATCATTCTCTCTTCCCGCTTCCCCCTCCCCCTCCCTAAAAAGCACCCCACCTTTTATCTTGAGTCACACACCTGACAGTAGCAATCAGATATTTCAGTCATGACCTTTCCAATTGCTGGCTTGAATTTCTCTCTTTTTAAAAGCTTTGAGTAGCTGTGAATTGTTAGGTATTTTATTGGGTTAAGGCTTACAATATTTTTGTTTTGCAATTGAAAGAACTGCCAAGCACAAATTCTCAAATAAAGGGAGAGCGGGAGCCACAGGGACTCTTGTATACCCTTGCTCTGAATAATGGTATTAAAATTTTCAGAACCCTGGTGATAGCTTATTTTCCAGCTTGTTTCACTGAAGGTGTGGAGATGATCACTCAGCTTTTTATTTGGATGTGAAACCTTGTCTGTGTAAAGCACACGAAATGCAGGAGGAACTCAGCAAGTCAGGCAGCATTTATGAAGTGGAATAGACAGTTGATGTTTTAAGCTGAAACCCTTCATCAAAGTATAAAGTAAATTTTATTATCAGTATATATATGTCACTATATGTAACCCCGAGATTCAAGTTTTGTAAACATGCTCACCAAATCTATAGAATAATAACTACTGTATAACGCAATCAATGAAAGACCACCCATCTTGGGTCTTCAACCAGAGTGTAGAAGACAACAAACTGCAAATGCAAAGTGAAGAAACAATAATAATAGAATAGTAGTCAGCTCCATCTTGGGCACTAGCCTACAAGGTACCCAGGACATCTTTAGGGAGCGGTGTCTCAGAAAGGCAGCATCCATTATTAAGGACCTCCAGCACCCAGTGCATGCCCTTTTCTCACTGTTACCATCAGGTAAGAGGTACAGAAGCCTGAAGGCACACACTCAGTGATTCAGGAACAGCTTCTTCCCCTCTGCCATCCGACTCCTAAATGGACATTGAAGCCTTGAACACTACCTCACTCTTATTAATAACAGTATTTCTGTTTTTGCACATTTTTAATCTATTCAAAGTATGTATACTGTAATTAATTTTTTTTCTCTTCTATATTATGTATTACATTGAACTGCTGCTGCTAAGTTAACAGATTTCACGTCACATGGCAGTGATAATAAAACTGATTCTGATTCTAAGCAATAAGTATTGAAAATATGAGATGAAGAGTCCTTGAAAGTTTAGCCCATTGTTTGTGGGAGCATTTCAATAATGGGGCAAGTCAAGTTATCCTCTTTAGTTCAAGAAACTGATGGTTGAGGGGTAGTAACTGTTCCTGAACTTGGTGGTTTGAATCCAGAGGCTCTTGTACCTTCTTCCTTGTTGAAGAATGAGAAGAGAGCATGCGTTGGTTGGTGAGAGACCCAGATGATGGATGCTGCTTTCCTGTGATAACATTTCATGTAGATGTGCTCAGTAGTTGGGTGGACTTTACCCATGAGGGACTGGGCTGTATCCACCAACATTTTGTAGAATTTTCCATTCAAAGGCATTGGTGTTTCTATACCAGGTTGTGATGCAGTCTGTCAATATACTCTCCACTACATATCTAAAGAAGTTTGTTGAAGTTTTAAATGTCATGCTAAATCTCTGCAAATTCCTAAGGAAGTAGAGGTGCTGCAGTCCAACGTAATAACACTTAAAACTTTAAAGTTGCTAACTCTCTCCACTTCTGATCCTCCGATGAGGACTGGCTCATGGATCTCTGTTTCCTCCTCCTGAAGTTTATAACTGACACTGAGTGAGAGGTTGTTGTTATATCGCCACTAGCCAGATTTTCAATCTGCCTCCTATATACTGATAGGAGCTATGTGGTCCTATACTTCAGATCCATGTGTGCAATCGCCATTTCTTTGACTTTATCACGTCCTGCAAGGATCTCAAGATCTTCCACCTGCAGACCCCAGAGCCTGCTGGCTCCACCACTAGCAGGCATGGACTTCGTATCGCGGCCCCGGGCTCGGCCATCGATCTCGGCTACCCCAGCTACCCAGGGCATATTCACAACCCGGACTCCAGCACCATCAACACGGGTTCCAACAGCCATGGATTGGCCCCAGCTGTTGATCTCGGTTACCCAGCTACCCAGGGCATATTCACAACCCGGACTCCAGCACCATCAACACGGGTTCCAACAGCCATGGATTGGCCCCAGCTGTTGATCTCGGTTACCCAGCTACCCAGGGCATATTCACAACCCGGACTCCAGCACCATCAACACGGGTTCCAACAGCCATGGATTGGCCCCAGCTGTCGATCTCGGTTACCCAGCTACCCAGGGCATATTCACAACCCGGACTCCAACACCATCAATGTGTGTTCCAACGACCATGGACAGCTTCAAAGCGATTGCGCAACCACTGACTGCGGCTCCAGCCTTGAACTCCAGGCCGGGTCTTCACAAGCTGCGATTGTGACTCCCGTCTCCCCTTCCCCCATCACCACTCTGCAATCCCCTCTCCCTCAGATCCCATCGTCAGCTCCTGGACCCTCAGAGGCTACATATTCCTCTCACCCCAACCCTCCCCTTTCCACCGACACCACCAGCCTCCCTCCCCCCTCTGATCCCAACTCTCATCCGTGCCGGGTCTTTACCATTCCCTCCGACCTTCAACTCTCTGAGGCAGAGAGCTCTGTCCTCAGTAAGGGCTTCATCTTTGTCCCCCTTTGCCCACACCTCAGTGAGTTCCATGTACGCAATGACGCTGAACTCTTCTTCCGCCGGTTCCGTCTCCGAGCTTATTTCTTTGGCAAGGAATCTCCTACCCCCACTGATGACCCCTTCTCCAGTCTTCAACCCTCCTCCTCTTCATGGACACCCCGATCTGGTCTTCTGCCTGCTCTGGATCTCTTTATTGCTAATTGCTGATGGAACATCAGCCGTCTTGACTTCACCACACCGTGTTCCAATTCCAACCTCACTCCTTCCAACGCTCTGCTCTCTGCTCCCTCTGCACCAATCCCAACCTCACTATAAAACCCGTTGATAAGGGGGGAGCTGTTGTTGTCTGGCGTACTGACCTCTACTTGGCCGAGGCACAGCGATAACTCTCTGATACCTCCTCTTATTTACCCCTTGATCATGACTCCACTAAGGAGCACCAGGCCACTGTCTCCTATACCATCACCAACCTTATCAGCTCTGGGGATCTCCCATCCACTGCCACCAACTTCATAGTTCCCACACCCCGCACTTCCTGTTTCTACCTCCTACCCAAGATCCACAAACCTGCCTGTCCAGGTAGACCTATTGTCTCAGCTTGCTCCTGCCCCACCAAACTCATTTCTGCATACTTTGACACTGTTTTATCCCCCCTTTTTCAATCCATTCTCACGCTTTGAATTTTTTCAATGATTTTAAGTTCCCTGGCCCCCACCGCCTTATTTTCACCATGGACGTCTAGTGCCTAATATACCTCCACCCCCCACCAGGAAGGTCTCAAAGCTCTCCACTTCTTTTTGGATTCCAGACCTAACCAATTCCCCTCTACCACCACTCTCCTCCACCTAGCGGAATTAGCTTTTACTCTCAATAATTTCTCCTTTGGCTCCTCCCACTTCCTCCAAACCAAAGGTGTAGCCATGGGCACCAGCATGAGTCCCAGTTATGCCTGTCTTTTTGTTGGCTTTGTGGAACAGTCCATGTTCCAAGTCTATACAGGTATCTGTCTCCCTCTTTTCCTTCGCTACATCAACGACTGCATTGGCGCTGCCTCCCGCATACATGCTGAGCTAGTTGACTTCATTAACTTTGCCCTCAAATTTACCTGATTTCATTTCTGACACCTCCCTCCCCTTTCTTGATGTTTCTGTCTCCATCTCTGGAGACATCTACTGATATCTACTATAAACCTGTAGACTCTCACAGCTACCTGGACTATTTCCTCTTCCCACCCTGTCTCTTGCAAAAATGCTATCCCCTTCTCACAATTCCTCTGTCTCCACCGCATCTGCTCACAGGATGAGGCTTTTCATTCCAGGACGAAGGAGATGTCTTCCTTTTTTGAACAAAGGGGGTTCCCTTCTTCCACCATCAACTCTGCTCTCAAATGGATCTCTCCCATTTCCCACACATCTGCCCTCACCCTATCCGCCCACCACCCCACTCGGGATAGGGTTCCCCTTGTCCTCACCTACTGCCCCACCAACCTTCAGGTTCAACGTATAATTCTCCGTAACTTCTGCCACCTCCAAGGGGATCCCACTACCAAGCACATCTTTCCCTCCCCCCCTCTTTCTGCTTTCTGCAGGGATTGCTCCCTATGCGACTCCCTTGTCCACTCGTCTTCCCCATCCCTTCCCACTGATCTTCCTCCTGGCACTTATCCTTGCAAGCGGAACAAGTGCTACACCTGCCCTTACACTTCCTCCCTCACCACCACTCAGGACCCCAGACAGTCCTTCCAGGTGAGGCGACACTTCACCTGTGAGTCAGCTGGTGTGGTATACTGCGTCCGGTGCTGCCGGTGTGGCCTTTTATGTATTGATGAGACCCGACACAAACTGGGAGACTGTTTCTCTGAACACCTACGCTCTGTCTGCCAGAGCAAGCAGGATCTCCCAGTGGCCACACATTTTAATTCCACATCCCATTCCCATTCTGATATGTCTATCCATGGCCTCTTCTACTGTCAAGATGAAGCCACACGCAGGTTGGAGGAACTACACCTTATATACCGGCTGGGTAGCCTCCAACCTGATGGCATGAACATTGACTTCTCTAACTTCTGTTAATGCCCCTCCTCCCCTTCTTACCCCATCCCTAATATATTTAGCTTTTTCCCCCTTCCTTTTCTCTCTTTCTGCCCATCACTGCCTGTTCTTCATCTCCTTCTGGTGCTCCCCTCCCCCTTTCTTTCTCCCGAGGCCTCCCGTCCCACGATCCTTTCCCTTCTCCAGCTCTGTATCCCTTTTGCCAATCACCTTTCCGGCTCTCAGCTTCATCCCACCCCCTCCGGTCTTCTCCTATCATTTCACATTTCCCCCTCCCCCCCACTACTTTCAAATCTCTTACTATCTTTCCTTTCGGTTAGTCCTGACGAAGGGTCTCGGCCCGAAACATCAACAGTGCATCTCCCTATAGATGCTGCCTGGCCTGCTGTGTTCCACCAGCATTTTGTGTGTGTTGCTGATTCATCACCACCTTTAATTCAGACAATATCAGTGGAGTCATCAGCAAGCTTGCATATGGCATTGGAACTGTGCTTGGGCATGCAGTCATAGGTGTAAAGCAAGCAAAGCAGTGGGCTAAGCTCACAGTCTTGTGGTGCATCTGTGCTGACGGACGTCATGGAGGAGATGTTTTTGTCAATCGGAACTGACTGGGGTCTGCAAGTGAGGAAATCCAGGATCCTATTACACAAGGAGGTAGTGAAGCCAAGGTCTTGGAGCTCATTGATTAGTTTTGAGTGGATGATGGTATTGAATGCTGAGCTGTAGTTGATAATGAGCATCCTGTTGTATGCATTTTTGCTGTTCATATGTTCCAGGGTTGAGGTAAAGAGCCAATGAGATGGTATCTGCTGTGAACCTGTTGTTCCGTTGGGCAAATTGGAGTGGATCTAAGTTGCTTCTCAAGCAGGAGTTGTTTTATGAACAACCTCTTAAAACACTAATCACTGTAGATGTAAGTGCTACTGGGCAATAGTCACTGAGGCACGTCACTACATTCTTTCCAAGGCACTGATGCCGGAGGGTATAATTGAAGCTGGAGGGTGCTCCAGGCTGCTGAAGCATGAGTTTAAAGATCTCGGTACACACAATAGCCAGTTGAGTGCACAGGTATTGGTAAAAGAAGCACAGGCATTTAGCGCTTGACCAAGTACACTATCTGGGCCAGATGGTTTTTGGGGTTTCACTCTCCTGAAGACTGCTGGAAAGTTGGCTTCAGGGACTGAAATCATAAGATCATCAATGGATGTGGGTGTTTGTGATGGCTGCTCCATGTTCTGATAGTCAAAGTGAGCACAGAAACCATTGAACTCAGCTGGAAGCAAATCCCTGTTGGCGACTATGTGGCTTGGTTTAACTTTGTAATGGGTGATAGTATTCAAACCCTGCCTCAACTGTCAAGCATCCTTCATTGATACAAGTTTGGTCCAGAATTGCCACTTCGCCTATGAGATGGCTCTCCGAAGATTGTACTTGGACCTCTTATAACATTTTTGGTCACCAGACCTGAATGCCACTGATCTGGCTCTCAGCAGGTGTTGGATCTTGTGGTGCGTCCAGGGCTTCTGATTGGGGAAGATGGGGATTGGAAAAGAGAGGGGAAGAAGCCAGGTGGAAAAGTGAGGGGAAGGCAGGGAATACAAGCTGGCAAGTGATAGGTGAATCCAGGTTGCTGGGCAAGGAGGGTGTGGGTCGGTGGAGGAGGAGGAGGGATGAACTAAGAAGCTGGATGGTGATAAAAGGTAAAGGATTGAAGAAGGAATTTGATAGGAGAGGACAGTGGACTCTGTGAGAAAGAGAAGGAGGAGGGGCACCAGAGTGAGGTGATTGTTAGAAGGAGGTGAGAGGGAATAAGAATGTCTGTGTTTCTTTTTTTTTGAAGAAGTTATGAGTGTTTCCTTCATTATTATTTTATTGAAATATTGCTTGCTCTCACACGTACAGTTGGTAGGTGGGAATGGTAAATCTAATTCTAATTTATTTAGAAGTTTTGGAAGCATTTTCCTTTAGCTCACCAGAGGACTGATAATTCCCGGTACAGGCATGTAAATAGAAGTAGATGGGATGGGAGTAGTGGCAGAGAGCCAGTCATCATCCTGTGAGCTGGGAGCTTCTCTACAGTATCTTGTGGATGAGGCTTGGCCGATGTGCTGCAGCTCCAAGCTGCATTAAAGAGCAGACCATTTCTCATTATTTGAGCATGCGTGTGTGCAGAGTTCAGAGCCGTGAAAAGGGTTCTGCCAAGATTTGAACTGGGAGAGTTACACCCTAGGAAACTCATTAGGGTTTAATTCATGGTCGCACAGCCCCAAGATACAACAGTAAGTGGAGCAGATGTATAACATAACATGAATAATGGTGAAACTACCTTTGGACAATGTTGAGTTTTGCCTTGTTTCTTATATAAAAATTGATTTCATTTCAAAAATCTGTGTATATGATGATTAACTATCAAATGACTTATGAGCATATCATGATAGTTTGTATTTTTTTCTTTGATATTATCTTTAAAAAAAATTTTCAAAGCTTTGAAATAAGCTTTGACTTCTATGGAAGACCAGTGCACAGTTTGTAAAAGAAGCAGCACGTGTTTTCTGTTGAAAAGTTTCATTGATTTCCTTGTTAAGAAAAGATTTATTTCTGAATCTTTAGAAGGAAGCTGAGTGTATGATTTTTAAATTTGACTTTTTATTTCATTCTCCACATATGAGAAAAGGTTTCCTTTTTAGCCCAGGCTTCCTTTCCACTACTGCCGAACTGCAGCCACATTTTAGCCATTATATGAATTGCATTGATTTGTAATCTGCACACTGCCAACATGTGCTGCACCATATACAGTCGTTGCTAAAGGCAGACATTTGTTCTTGCAGTGAATATTTGCTAAGAAAATGTTATGGCTCATATCTACAATTCTGCAATGGAGAAGCAGCTCACGTTCTTGACTCCGTAACAGCAAATTCAGTATGTTCCTTTATTAGTAAGTGTACCATGCAAAGAAAAATCATTTCTATATATTTATTGAAATGTTTTAAAGTATTATCTCTTGTCATTCTTATTTTGTGTGTGATTGCTCAGTTATATTGTGCAATATGACATGGCTGAGGGGTGAATAGAAGTTAGTTATCCAGTCATAAAGGGAAGAAGAAAGGGATGTGCCCACTGCACAGGCTACAATGAAATCAGGTAGGGATGCTTTTCTGTTACAGGAGACACAGACGTAATGGTTTAAATCTCATTCCGCTTCCCTCCATGACTGACTAACTTCATTTCAACGGTCATTTAGCCTCTTAAACATTTGAAATTCTCCTGAATTTCTCTTTCATCTGGGAGTTCTAGACTACTGGTTGATGGAAGAATGTAAATGCATTTTATGATTTGGGACCAGAATGTGTGTTATAGGAATTGATATAAATAAGATTCCCAAAACACATTCACATTTCCACCTCCCTCTTATCTAAGTGTCATTTTTATCTGGTACCTCCTGGTGCAGAGGCTGTTGTACATAGACAATGATTGTTTTTCAAATCACTAACAAGACAAAAGCTGCGGGTGCTGGAAATCCTGCTGAAGGGTCTCAGCCCAGAATGTCAACTGTACTTTTTTCCATCGATGCCGCCTGGCCTGCTGAGTTCCTCCAGTGTGTGTGGGTGTGTTGCTTGGATTGTTCTTGTTTGCGTCAACAGAAAACCTCCAAGTATAGAAGGGAAAGGAGGGAGTGTGAAGGTTTCACGATATAACTGTAGATGATGGCTGTTCCAAAAGAGAGAGAAGGTCTGAGAGGTGAAAATGATGTTGCAGGATGGTTATGGCCTGCCACTGGGCAATATGCAAGTAGCCAGTATTGCTGGGTTTAAGACTTGAGAACATTGGAGGGTCAAAGTCACATAGCACAGAATAAGGTACACAGCACATAACCCAGCTTTTCCATGCCAGCTCTGTGGTGCTGCACTTTTAAAATGTAATTTATTGTTGAACCATCAAATGCTTTGCCACAGGGAATTATTCAAGGTTTATTGCATCTTTTAAAAGCAGAGTGATAAACTGGTAAAGTATGGAAAGATACTTCCTGAGCTCAATCAATGTTTGAATTGCTAAAGCAAAAGCATAGAATTAACATGTACTGCATGGCGATTGTTCAGCCCAACATGACTGCGCTAGTTCTTTGAAAGAGCCATCTTTCCCTTAGCTCTACATTCACCCTCATCTCCCCACAACATCTTCATTAATTGCATTTTAAATCAGCTTCTGCTTACCTTTCAGGCATTTGGGATCACAGTAGTTCAGCGTTTAAGCAAGCTCCCTGTGTTATTTCTGATCCCATGATCCAGTTGCCTTGGATTACGTGAGAATATGAAATGTAACAAACCTGGCAAATTACTTGAGGGCATTTGAGAAATCCTTGGCCAAGAATGACACAAGTTGTGTTAGTGAGTGGGAAAATTTGAAATAAAAGTCAGCTACTTGGATACCTACTGACCCACCATTCATCTCTTGACTCAATGAGCCATCATTGCTTCCCTTTCCTGCTCAGGGAAATTTGCAGATCATGTCTTGATGATGTTGTCAGGAGCTAGAGTTTATAGATTTTCTGCCTTGCTCAGTGGGTGAGCCATTCCTTTTTTTGCTGCACTGATTCCCCCCATACTGTTTGGCCCGTGGGAAAGGAACTAAACTTAGGGCTGCAGTTCCAAGGTAGCCACCAGTTGAAGTGCTGTTGATGCATTGATAGACAATAGACAAAAGGTGCAGGAGTAGGCCATTTGGCCCTTCAAGCCAGCACCGCCATTCAATGTGATCATGGCTGATCATCCACAATCGGTACCCCATTCCTGCCTTCTCCCCATATCCCTTGACACTGCTATCCTTAAGAGCTCTATCTAACTCTTTCTTGAAAGCACCCAGAGAATTGGCCTCCACTGCCTTCTGAAGCAGAGCATTCCATAGATCCACAACTCTCTGGGTGAAAAAGTTTTCCCTGAACTCCGTTCTAAATGGCCTACCCCTTATTCTTAAACGGTGGCCTCTGGTTCTGGACTCCCCCAACATCAGGACCATGTTTCCAGCCTCTAGAGTGTCCAGTCCCTTAATAAAGTTGAGTTTGAGGTTCCGTTTAGATGGCATGTAACCAGAGGTTTTTCAGTACATGTGACAATAATAAATCAATAGTAATTTGAGAGCACATGGAGGCAGCGATCATAATACATGACATAGATTCCTTTAGGCACAACACAGAAATGGTTCAAATATAGATTACAGGACAAGTTAAGAATAGTATGAAATGTCAGGAAAAGGCTTATACCTTTGTGAGAAAAAGAAGCAAGCCTGAAGTTGGGAAAATGAGATTAACTTGGCAGGTAACATAAGTATAAACCTGGAGGTATATAAAAAGGAAAAGAGCATTGAGCACAAATGTTCGTACCTGAGAAACAGAGTCCAATGATCATCAAGTTACCTCAGAAATGCTTCTGAATCATCTTAATGGGACCAGCAAAAAGTATTCAAAGCTTAAGCATGCTATTTTTTGGCATGCGGTTAAGAGCTTTTCACTGTATCTTTGTACATGAAACAATAATAAATCGATTGTGAATCAGCAAATAAGTCAGCGTCTGAGGAGAGAGAAAAACAGAGTTGATGAAAAGTCTTCAACCTCAAATGTTAACTCTTGTTTCTCTTCCCACTTGTAGCTGCCTGGCCTGCTGAGTGTTTCTAGAACTTTCTATTTTATCTCAGCTTTCCAACATCTGCAGGTTTTTAATTTTGAGGTTAGTTTAAGTTGGGTTTGAGATGGAAGGGGAGAATCAGAAGTCCTGGTTCAAGCAAATATCAAAGGATGTGATTCTGTTTCTTGCATTACATTGCCTGCCAGCTACGAGCATAAAACCAGCACTGGGCGACAAAATACATTCAGCTACAGGGAATCCAACGTTTGAGGAAGATATTTCTACCCATTGGTTGGGATGCCCTGTGATATGCTCCAAAGTGCACTAAACTTGTAGAATCTAATTAGTCAGGAACAACATCATGGGCCATGGGGCCTGTTCTTGTGCTGCACTGTTAGACCATGAGATATAGGAGCAGAATATTCTATATAAACCTAGGAGACACAGTTTGTGCACCACCCAAGGAACTCAAGGAATCATTGGATTGTGGGGAGAGAGAGAAAAAGACAGAAAGAAGAATTGAACTGGGCAGTTAGCACATTTTGCAGTCATTGGATTGTGTAGATGGAGAGTTTGAAACAAGTGAGTGGGGCCAGTTGGAACATTTTGCATGCCACAGTCCTGAGGGGTCATTGGATTGTATAGATAGAGAGACAGCGGGGGCAGTCTGCACATTTTTTGTGCTATGGTTCCCAAGGAGACATTGGATTATGCAGGGGGATAGGAATCCAAGATCCAGAACAGATAGTAGAGTGGCTGTGGAGACAGATGTCGTTAAGCCTGCATACAAGATCAGGAATCAAAAGGTTGAGCATGGTGGGGCTAATGTTCTGAGCTGCGTATATTTCAATACTAGGGGTATTGTAGGAAAGGTGGATGAGCCATAGCAAGGAACAAGTTTAGACCTCTAGATGATCAGACTGGTAATCTATGTGTGGAGCCAAAAGAGATGGAGGAGATCTTAAATGGATTTTTTACATTAGTATATACTCGGGAGATGGACAGCAAGCCTACAGATGTGAGGCAATTCAGAAGTGAGGTCCATGGACCCTATACAGATTATGGAGAAGGAGGTATTTGCTGTCTTGAAGCAAATTAGGGTAGATAAATCCCCAAGGCCTGACAAGATGTTCCCTTGGATCCTGTGGGAAGCTAGTTCAGAAATTGCAGAGTCCTAGCAGAGATATTTAAAACATCCTTTGCTGGGGTGAAGTGCAGGAGGATAGAGGATAGCTAATGTTTTTCCTTTGTTTAAGAAAGGCTCTAAGAATAAGTCAGGAAATTATAGGCTGGTGAGCCTGACATGAGTAGTGGGTAAGTGGAAGATATTCTGAGAGACTACACATATAATTATATGGATGGACAGGGACTGATTAGGGATAGTCAACATGACTTTGTGAGTGGTAGTCATGTCTAACTAATCTTATAAGATCTTCGAGGAAGTTACCAAGGAAGTTAATGAAGGCAAGGCAGTGGATGTTGTCTACATTGACATTAGCAAAGCCTGTGGCAAGGTACTGCATGGGAGGTTGGTCAAGAAAGTTCAGTCACTTTCCATTCAAGATGAGGTAATTATTAGACATTGACTTTGTGTGAGAAGCCAGAGAGTGGTAGAAGATGGTTGCCTCTCTGACCAAAAACTTGTAGTGTGCCACATGGATTGGTGCTGGGTCCGGCATTGTTTGTCATCTACGTCAGTAATATCTGGATGATGTGGTAAACTGGAACAGCAGATTTTCAGATGGGGGTGTAGTGAACAGCGAGGAAGACTATCAAAGCTTACAGTGGGGTTTGGACCAGTTGGAAAAATGCTCTGAAAAATAGCAGATGGAATTTAATGTAGACAAATGTAAAATGTGAAGTATTGCACTTTGGGATGACCATCCAGGGTAAGACCTGCATGGTGATCAGTAGGGCACTGAGGAGTACAGTAGAACAGAGAGACCTTGGAATATAGATCCAAAATGTGTTGGAAGTAGCATCACAGGTAGATAGCATTGTAAAGAAGGCTTTTGCCACATTGTCTTTCATAAATCAATGTATGGAGTTGGGATGTTGTGTTGAAATTGTATAGGACATTATTGTGGCCTAATTTGGAGTATTATGTCCTGTTTTGGTCACCTACCTGCAGGAAAAATGTAAATGAAATTGAAAGAGTTCAGAGAAAATTTACAAGGATGTTTCTGGGAGTTGAGGACCTGAGTTATAAGGAAAGATTGAATAGGTTAGGACTTAGAATGTAGAGGTTGGGGGAAATTTGATAGAGATATGCAAAATTACAAGGGGTATAGATGCAGTAAATGAAAGCTGGCTTTTTGCATTGAGATTGGGTGAGACTAGAACTAGAGTTCATGGGTTAAGTGTGAAAGGTGAAATGTTTAAGGGGATCATGAATGGAAACTTCTTCACTCAGAGGATGGTAAGAGTGTGAAACGAGCTACCAGCACAAGGGTCGATTTCAGTATTTAAGAGGGATTTGGATAGGCACAGTACATGTTTAAGAGGGGTATGGAGGATTATGGTTCGGTGCAGATTGATGGGACTAGGCAGATTAATGATTCGGCACATACTAGGTGGCTCAAGGGCCTGTTTCTGTGCTGTCATGTTTTATGTAGTGCTTTATAGCATGTTGCAGGTAGGGGTGGTTGTGCTGGTTGTGATTTGAGAAGGTCAGTGGTCTGGGGCCAGTTGAGATTGGGGTAATATGGCAGTGAATCCTGGCTGGAGATCAGTATCTGTTGGAAGTACCATGTGGAAAGTGAGGTGATCATGAAGTCGAATCCTCAGGCTGATCAGTGGTTGGGAGAGTCAGAGCAATCACAGTTGGAAGCTGTGTCGATCAGTGCCTGAATTTGGCAGTTGGACAAGGTAACCAATAGGACTTGCCTGAATGGGTTCTCAGCTCAGTTGCATCATTAACAATCAGTGATGGTGTTGCTTGGAAAAGCATGCACTGCTTTCATTGGCAGTACTTCCAGAGGAGCAATACAAAGAGAATTATATAATTTAATGTGTTTCTGACATGGAAATCATATTAACTATGCAGGATGAATTGTGAGCAGAAATCTCCAGGTGAATATCTGGGGTGTTGTAATTTGATCTGGATCTGAAAAAAAAGTAAAGCTTTTGACTAGCTGTTTGGAGAAACGTCTGTATTTCTAATCTATAGAGTACAGAGCAAAATCAGTCTTGGCCTCCATATTTTCTGTAGAGGAGCGAAAGGAGAAATGTATAACAAAGGATCTGCTGCTGAGAAATGAAGGAGGCAAAGGGAGAAATTGAAAGGGAATTTGTGACTTCCCTAAAAAATGCTGGCAGTTCAGGAGATAGGTGTCCAGTCCAGTAGTTGAACTGTAGTTGGTCAGCATTTTTGGAGGTTTGAATTATATGATTTTACTTTGTGTACTGTAAAGATTTATTCATTCTAGTCAATCAAACCTAATAATATTCTATAGACTGCAAATACTAGAATTTAGAACATCACACAAGATGGAGAAACTGGAAAGAAAAAGACAGTTGAAATTTTGGGTTGAGACCCCTAATCTGGACAGGAAGAAATCCAATCCAAGGAGGTGAAGGGAAAGGGTGGAGCAAGAGCTTGCAAGTGATCGGAGGATCCAAGGGAAGAGGTGTGATGAGGAAATGGAGAGCAGAGTGGAATTAGTGACAAAACTTGGTGTTAGGTGAAGATGACAAAATGGCTGAAGATTATGAATTCTGCTAGGAAGGGAAGGTGGAGCATGTAATTAGGGGAGGGAAGTGAGCAGGGCTCATAGGATCAGAGGGAACCAGTGGGAGGAGTGTGGGGGTGATTTGGGGGAGGAGGGGAAAGAAACTTGGTGATGGGAACTGGAATGGATGTTGGAAGAAATGAGTAGCTAGTTCAGAAGAGAGCAAGAGAAGACGGGAGTTGCTTACTGGAAGTTGGAGAATGCAAAGTCATTGGGTTGTAGACTACCCATGCAGATAATGAAGTACTTTTCCTCTAATTTGTGTTTGGCCTCACCCCAGCAGTGGAGGATGCCAGGGACAAACATGTGGGTGTGGGAATGAGGAGAAGTAAAATGGTTGGGAATTGGGAGCTCCAGACTGCCAACACTGTACTATTTCCCTTCCCTCGGGAGTTAATGAGGATATGGCAATAAATTCCTTGTATTAATTAGCAAATGGTGTAGGCTATTTTAACTATTTTTAATTTGGATTGAGTTTTCTTTTGGTACAGAGGGCATGAGGGAATCATTTGACATGTTTCGATAATGGTATTCTTTTTTAGGTTTAAATCTAGTGTTTGCATAGGTGATGGTAGCGGATTCAAAAGTAGATTTCTAAAAGGAGCAAGAAAGGTGAATTATATATTTTTGTAAAACAAATGGTAGTTTAAAGGGACCACAGGGAAGGAACAGAAAAATTGGAATTAATTGGGTTACTGGTAAAGACTGTTGCCTTGAGCACAAATGGGCTCAATGACTCCCTTGTTATTGAATTCAGTGAGAATTCATTGAATTCATGCATGTGATGAGAACTACTTTTAGGTGGGTCATCTTGAAAGAGAAATGAAGGCAAATTAAATAATAAATCATTAGTAACATGCAACAAAAACACATGAAATACCAGAAATATTCAGCAAGGCAAAGAGCATTGTTGGACAGGGATAAGAAGGCATTGGCCTGAAATGGCTCCATCCTCTCTCGACAGTTGCCTGACCTATTAAGCATTTCAGACGTTTATACTTCTTTGATCATCCTGAGGTTTCTCTTATTTTACATTCACAGGCATAAGTATAATGCAGAGGTAGAATATTCAGCCCTTCAGATTTCTAACAACTCGCAGCAGAGGAAATCCCACACCACCAGTTTTCCAAAGTTTATCTCATTGCTCACTCACTCCAGAGTGGGGCAGGATCTTTGTAGTGAACATACATTTGCAAGAAAACATTTGTGAACACTTTGCAATTAGCTGTTCTTCTGCATTAATTACTCATAAAATGTGGTCTGATCTTCATCTAAGTCACAATAATACACAAGCACAATCTGCCTAAACAACACTCAAGCAATTGTGGTTCTTCTCGTCAATACAGCCTACACCATTTAAACAATCACAGACTAGGTTCAAAAGAGTATGTGAACCTCTAGAGTAATGCTTTCTACAAAAGGTATTTGGAGTCAGGTGTTCCAGTCAATGAATGCTGAAGAGGCAAAAAAGAACTCAAGAACCCAAGCAGAAGACCTGCAGAAGTCTCTTGAACTTGTTAAAGTCTTTATTCATCTGTCCATTATAAGTAAAACACTGAACAAGAGAATTATGTTCCTGGAAGGAAATCACTGCTCTCCAAAAAAAATTGCTGCATGTCTTAAGTTTGCAAAAAACCACCTGGATGTTCCACAACACTTCTGGGTCAATGTTCTGTGGACACATGAGACAAAAGTTGAACTTTTTGGCAGGTATGCACTCCTATTTCTAACCATATGCTGGGATAGTCATTGATGAAACAGCCATGAAGATGATTGCATCTAGAACTTTGCCCTGAACTCCTGGTGTGAATCCTGGGACTGAGAAGATTGACTACCCATCAGACAACCACAACCATCTTCCTTTGTATGAGGTATTACACCAAGCACTGGAGCTTTATCCTCTTGGTACAAGGGTTCCTTGATGCCACATTTGGTTAATTGTTACCTTGATGTAAAAATCATTCACTCCAATCTCACCTGTGGATTCTGCCTGGTAAGCTGAGATGCTCCAACACCTTAGGTTGAAGGGAAATATTTGTTCTTTAACCTGGTGATGTGGAACTTCAGGCTTCTGTACTTTTTCCTAATGATAGTTACAATAGATGGCATGGCCAGGATAGTGGGGATCTTTGATGATACTGTAGATTTTGCCTTCTTGAAACCTCTACCAGTATACCTTTGGTGGGGCAGGATATACCGAAGGATTACGATGGAGGAATTCGGCATAGAGTTAGAGAATGCTACAGCACAGAAACAGGCCCTTTGCCCCATCTAATACATGCCAAAATATCATTCTACCTAGTTCTATTGACCTGCACCCAGACCATAGCCCTCTATACGTCTTTCATCCATGTAAGTATCCAAATTTCTCTTAAATGTTGAAATCGAACTGTGTCCACTGCTTCCGCCAGCAGCTCATTCCACACTCTCACCACTCTCTAAGTGAAGCTCTCCTTAAATATTTCATCTTTCTGTCTTTATCCATGACATCTAGTTCTAGTCTGAATGACATCTTTTCTGTAGGCATAGAAGATGACCAGAACTGCACACAATTTAGGCCTCACCAAATTGTTATACATTTCTACATTACATCTCAACACCTGTACTCAGTGTTTTCACCCTACCTACTTATGACACACTTTCAAGGAATTATGGATCTGTATTCCCAGATCCTACTCTTCTGTGCTGTACAGCTCACTGTGCAAGTCCTACCCTGGTTTGTCCTCCCATGTAGCTTGCAAGTAATGATTCTGTGCATGATGATGCCAAGTTGTTGCTTTACTTCTCTGGAGCAGTTTAGACACCAGTTTCTGAGAGTTTGTGATGAGGACCAGGCTGGGAGCAACTTTGTTCTATGTGAGGCTTGAACCTTTAATTAATCAGAAGGTGCTGACTGGTGGGTGTGAAGATTTCACCGTCCAGTTTTTATTCAGGAATGAGGAATCTTAAAAGAAAATCTGGCAGCGTCACTTCTCCTCCCAGATGCTGTTAGGGCTTCTGATAGAAAACAGGCATAGAGCGCAGTGGGAGTTGGATTGTATGAGTTTAAACAGATCTACAATACTACATGGTATAAAGGAGTGAACAGCTCTATCTATGATGTATGATGATGACTAATGTATCCTCTTGGATATTTTTCAGTCCATCTCAGAGCTTGAAACATTTTCTTTTAATTTCTTGCTTGTTCTTCCTGTTGTATCTTCACTTTTGTTCTCGTTCCTCCCCAGTCTGTTACTCTTGCTTTTACAGTCTTTTTTACCCTTTCCATGTTCTCCAATCTTTGTAACTTTACTTTTTCATTCCCTCAGTTTCAAGGTTTAGAAGGCAGGGAAACAGTATTTGAAGCTGTGTAAGATAAATTAGCAGATTTTGTATTTTATCAATACAAAGGGTATTTTCTTTGTAGTCTTTTGTGCCTCTAGATTCTATTTTGCTCAATTTAATACCAAATTACAAATTTTAAAATATCCTTGTCTAAATCAGTGAAACTGTACACTGCCCTAGTCATTTTATTGATTAGAAATAATGAAAGAAGCAAAGGACAAATCTTGCAATGGGAAAATGAGCTTCACAATTGTGTTTTATTTTTTGTGCTTCTGAGTGCATTGCATTTAACGTACATATTCTAGATTTTTGCCATTAAGATCATAAGGCCATTTCATCATTGCTGATCCAATTTTCCTCTGGTTTTAGACTCTCCCACCATAGGAAACATCCTCTCCACATCCACTCTATCAAGGCCTTTCACCATTTGATAGGTTTCAATGAGGTCACCCCTCATTCCGGTGAATACAAGTCCAGAGCCATCAATTGCTCTGCATATGACAAACCATTCAATCCTGCATCATTTCCATGAACCTTCTTTGAACTCTTTTCAGTTTCAGCACATCCTTTCTAAGATAAGGGGCGCAAAATTGCTCAAGATATTCAAAGTGAGGCCTCACCAGTGCCTTATGAAGTCTCAAAATTAAATACTTGTTATATATTCTAGTCCTCTTGAAATGAATGCAAGTATTCCATTTGCCTTCCTCACCACAGTCTCAACCTGCAAATTAACCGTTAGGGAATCCTGCACTAGGACTTCCTCCCTTTGCGGCTCAGCTTTTGTATTTTCTCTCCATTTAGAAAACAGCCAGCTCTTTCATTTCTTCTACCAAAGTGCATGACCATACACTTCCTGTCACTGTATTCCATCTGCCATTTCTTTGCCCATTCTCCTAATCTGTTTAAGTCCTCCTGTAGCCTCTCTACTTCCTCAAAACTACCTGCCCCTCCACTATCTTCATATTGTCTGCAAACTCTGCAACAAAGCTATCAATTCTATGATCCAAATCATGGTATTCTGCTTAGTTAAACAGTTATACCTTTTTAACTATTTCCATGCAACCAGCTAATTAGTGCAGTTGTCCATTTGGGCCAAAATGTACTGGTCCCAATGTGTACCAATTAATTGGAATTCACGGTATTTGTATTTTAAAAAAATATAATAAATTAAACAGGTAGTGCAAAAAGAGTCCGTCATAGGTGCAGCCGGAAAGCTATGGACTCAGGGTTCACTCCAGGCTTTTCCAGATACTGGTAGTTATGCACGGACTACAGTACTATTCTCAGAAGGATGACTGTTTTATCAGTGCTAAACTGAGGTTCTATCTGTCATCTCATTTGGAGATAAATTGATCCAACAGTGTAATTTTTCTGAAGAGCTGTGAGTTGCACTTGGTGTCACAGCCAATGTTTGTTCCTCGGTCGTTACTGAATGAACCATACTGTGAGTGAAGCAGGTTGCTGTGTGGAAATGCACTGCCAGGCTTACTATCAACATACTAGAAATGTACTTAATTGACTATAAAGTGCTTAGTGATGTCCCAAAATGGTCAAGAACAGTGCTACAGAAATGCAAGCTTTTTTCTTTTGCTCTCCTTCATTTGATAGCTATTGAGTATTGCTGGATCCAACAGAAGCAGGTTTACTGAAAGAGGGGAGATGAGATTAGCCACGCCTCTAGTATTTCAGGGAAAAGGGAAAAGTAATTTCCTTCAAATTAAAAATTCTTGTTCGTCTCAACAGAGTGGATACAAGGAGAATGTTTACAAGGAGGAGTTTAAAACTAGGAACATTGTCTCAGAATAAGGGGCAAGCAATTTAGGAATGAAATGAGGACAAATTTCTTCACTTTAAATGTGTAGAGTATTTGTGATTTCCTACCCCAGAAGGATATAGGGACTCTGTTAATGGTAATTGGTTTATTATTGTCATGTGTACCAAGATACAATGTGTATCTTTTGTTTTGCTTACCATTGGTAAAGATCAATTCAAAACATTGAGTTAGCACCAGGAAAAAGCAATAACAGAATGCAGAATATAGTATTATAGTTATAGAGAAAGTTCAGTGCAGGCAGTAAGGTACAAGGCCTTGACAAGGTATGTTGTGAAGTCGAATTCATTTCTTTATCCAAAGAGTTTGTTCAGTAGTTTTTTTAACAGCACGATAGGTGCTGTACATGAACCTAGTGAAATATGGTAGGCAATTAGGTACAAGGTCAACAATTAGATTTTGTGTTCAGGAGTTTATTTTTATTGTTCAAGATTGTTTGTTGTCATTCTTTACGAGTGTGAAAGAAAATCAAATGATTGTTACTCTAGATCCATTGCAGCACAAAACAAAACACAATAAGCCTAAAGAAAATTTTTAAAAATTCAATAAATAAAAATATAAAAATGATTTCTAAGGATTTAAAACAAGCTTCTTTTTTGATAGCCGGGAAGCTACATCATCTCAGCATGCTACCATCTTCGTAAAAAGAAGTCCGATCAAGAATCTTACCACAGTGGGATAGAAGCTGTCCTTGAGCTGGTGCTATGTGCTTTCAGGCTTTTTGACTTCTCGATGGCAGTGGGAGGGTGAGTGGGGTCTTTCATTATGTTGGCTGTTTTCCCAAGGCAGAGTCCATGGCAGTGATACCTTGTTAATCCAAACTGGATAGATTTCTGGACATTACAGATAGGAAAAGAAAATTGTTTTGTAGTAGATAAATTATGATCTTGAAGAATGGTAAATCACACAAAATGGAGCCGTTGCCTTGCTCAATCCTGACCTCCAGTGCTGTCGATGTGGAGCTCGCATGTGCTTCGTGTGACTTGTGAATTTCCAGTGAACGTTCCTGTTTCTTCCCAGATACCAAAAATGTCCAGATTGGTCAGTTAATTAATCACTGTAAGTTGCTTCTAGTATGTGTAGGAGAGTGGTAGAATTGGGGGAGGGGGGCTGGAGGAAGTTGATGGAAATATGGGTAGAATTAAATGGGGTGGTAAAAATTGGTGTTTTGATGGACAGTACAGAGTGAGCCAAAGGGCCTATTGCTTTGCTGTGTGACTGAAGTAGGAGCAGGAGTAGGCCAGATGTCATCTCAGGCTCCCTGCCATTCAAAGTGATCTCAGCTAATCTGTGCAGGCCTCAACATCCCTTCTATCCCCATTTCCCATAGACCTGTTAGTAGAGAATGAGACAGGGCAGATCCCCATAGACCTGTTAGTAGGGAATGAGACAGGGCAGATCCCCATAGACCTGTTAGTAGGGAATGAGACAGGGCAGATAACAGGTTTGTTTAGGGGAACACATTGCCTTTAGTAATCCAAGGTTAGAGTCGTGGTTAGTGCAACACTATCGCAGCTTGGGGCATCAGAGTTTGGACTTCAATTCCCACGTCATCTGTAAGGAGTCTATATGTCTTCCTCATGGAATGCATGAGTTTTCTCTGGGTCCTCTGGTTTCTTCTCACAATCTACAGACATACCAGGCAGGTTAATTGGTCATTGTAAGTTGTGCCGTGATTAGGTTTGGGTTAAATCGGAGATGCTGGGCAGTGCATCTCAAAGGGCTGAAAGGGCCTATTCTGCATGGTATCTCTAAATGAATGAATGAATGAATAAATAAATAACACCATTAGTTTCAAGGTAATTATGGAGAAGGGTAAGTCTGGTCCTTGGATTGAGATTCTAAATTGGAGAAAGTCTAATTTTGATGGTATCAGAAAGGATTTGGCAAGTGTGGATTGAGACACAGATTGTTTTCTGACAAAGATGTACCTGGTAATTGGGAGGCCTTCAAAAGTGAAATTTTGAGAGTACAGAGTTTGTATGTTCCTGTCAGAATAAAGGGCAAAGATAACAGGTTTGGGGAACTCTGGTTTGAGAGACATTGAGGCCCTGGTTAAGAAAAAGAAGGATGTGCATAGCAGGTAGGGGCCGACAGGAACAAGTGAGGAGTATAGGAAACGCAAGAGAACACAAGTGGGAAATCAGGAGGACTAACAGAAGACGAGGTTGCTCCAGCAGGCTGGGTAAAGGAGAATCCTTAGGGCTTCTACAGATATATTAAGAGCAAAGGGAGAGCAAAGGACAAAACTAGTCCTCTGAAAGATCAGATTGGTTATCTATGCATGGAGCAAAAAGAGATGGGGGAGATCTACATCTGTATATACTCAGGGTATAGACACAGAGTCTATAGGAGTGAGGCAATGCATCAGTGAGTTCATGGACCCTATGCAAATTACAAAGGTAGAGGTGTTTGCTGTCTTAAAGGAAATTAGGAGGCTAGTGCAGAACCTCAGGCCCCTAACAAAGAAATGTAAACCATCCTTAGCCTTGGATGAAATGCTGGAGGATGGGAGGGTGGCTAATATTGTTCCATTGTTAAAGAAAGGCTCTAAGAATTAAGCAGGAAATTGTGGACTGGTGAGCCTGATATCAGTAGTGGGTATGTTATTGGAAGGTATTCCAAGGAACTGGATATACAAGCATTTGGATGAACAGGGACTAATTAGGGATAGTCAAACATGGCTTTGTGCATGGTAGGTTGTGCTTAACCAATCTTAGAAAGTTTTTTGAGGAAATTACTGGGAAAGTTGATGAAGGCAAAGTAGTGGAAGTTACCTACATGGACTTCAGCAAGAGCTTTGACAGGGTCCTGCATGGGAGGTAGATCAAGAATGCTTAGTCGCTGGTTATTCAAGATGAGGTATTAAATTGGATTAGGCATTCACTTCGTGGGAGGAGCCAGAGGGTGGTCGTAGATGGTGGCCTTTCAGACTAGAGGCCAGTGACTAATGGTCTGCTGCAGGGATCTGTGCTGTTTGTTATCTGTATTAACTGTCTGAATGATAATGTGGTAAATTGAATCAGCAAATTTGCGGTTGACAACAAGATTGGGGGCATAGTGGGCAGTGAGGAAGACTATCTGGAAAATGGACTGAAAAATGGCGGATGGAATTTAACGCAGACAAGTGTAAGGTGTGGAACTTTGTGAGGACAAACCAGAGTTGGATTTACATGGTGCACTGTAGGGCACTTAGATGTACAGTAGAACAGAGGGATCTGGGATCCAGACAGGCAGGCAGACATACTTTATTGATCCCGAGGGAAATTGGGTTTCTTTACAGCCGCACCAACCCCAAGAATAGTGAAGAAATACAGCAATATAAAACCATGAATAATTAAATAATAAGTTAATCATGCCAAGTAGCATACAGATCCGTAATTCCTTGAAAGTGGCATCATGAATAGATAGGATTGTAAAGAAAACTTTGACATATTGGCCTTCACAAATCAAAATACTGAGTACAGGAGTTGGGATGTTATGTTGAAGTTGTGTAAGAATTTGGAGAAGCCTAATTTGGAGTATTGTGAGCAGTTTTGGTCACCTACCTACAGGAAAGATGTCAATAAGATTGAAAGAGTGCAGAGAAAATTTACAATGATGTTGCTGGGACTTGAAGACCTGAGTTATAGGGAAAGGTTCAATAGGTTTGGGCTTTATTTCTGAGAGCATAGGAGAATGAGAGCAGATTTGATAGAGGCATATAAAACTATGAGGGGTTAGATATGGTAAATGCAAGCAGACTGTTTCCATTAAGAGTAGATGAGACAAGCACCAGGGGTCATTGGAGGTGAAAAGTTTGAGGAGAACACGAGGGAGGATTTCTCCACTCAGGGGTGGTGTGAGTGTGGAACTAGCTGCCAGCATAGTGGTGGATGCGGTTTCGATTTTAACATTTAAGAGAAGCTTGGATCGGTACATAGATTGGAGGGCTATGGTCCGGGTGTAGGTTGACGGGACTAAGCAGATTAATAGCTCGGTTTGGACTAGATATGCCCGTCCCTGTGCTGTAATGTTCTATGACTCTATGACCTTATTTCTCTAATGCTTTAAAAATTTATCCACTGTGACTTAAATACTTTATAGCTGCCATATCTAACCGTCACAAATCTGAATAACTTTGAATCAAGTTTGTTATTCCTCTCCTATATGATGTGAAATTCATTATTCTGTGGCAACAGTACAGTGCAAAGGCATAAAATTACTATAAATAATAAATATTGCAATAAAGTAATAACAAGGTAATAACAATTCATGGTTTCATACACCATTCAGAAATCTGAACGGATGGAATGAAGCTGTTTCTGAATCGTTATGAGTTGTTTCTGAGGTTCCTATATCTCTACCCCATTGGTCGTTAACAAGAAGAGGGCCTGTCCCACATACAGTAGTGAGATCCTGAATAATGGATGAGTTTCATGAGGCTCCACCTCTTGAAGATGTCCTCGATGATGGGGAGGGCTGTGCCCATCACGGAGCTGGCTGAGTCTACAGTCCGCTGCAGTCTCTTGCAATCCTCTGCTTATAAAACTTCACTCCGACCACTTTTGGAGTATTGCCAGCAGTTCTGGTTGCCCTGATATAGGAAGGAGGCAGAGACTGTGGAGAAGGCGCAGAAGAGGTTTACCAAGATTAAATGGTATGAGCTATAAGGAGAGGTTGAGCAAACTCATGCTGTTCTCCTTAAGGAATTGGAGGCTGAGGAGAGACATGATAGTTCTTTTTTTAAATGATGAGAGTCATAATTAGAACAAACAGTCAGAATCTTTTCCCTAGAGTACAAATGTCAGGCACCAGAGGACATGCTTTTAAGGTTAGAGGGGCAATTTTTTTGTACAGAGTGTGGTAGGTGCCTAGAATCAGTTTCCAGAGGTAGTAGTGGAAGCAGGCAGTTTGATGGAGTTTAAGAGACTTGTGGATAAAGAGAAGATTATGAAGGAAATGGAGGAATATGAGTTATTCATAGTAGGAGGATATTTAGTGTAAATTGGCAACAACTTTGTAGGCCAAATGGCCTGTTCATTATTGTACTGGTGGATTTTAAGAAGCTTTTAGATACATGAATATTATGGGATTAGGATGATTCACAAGAAGAGGACATTTGGTATAGATCAGCACCTCATGGTTGCATGGCCTTTCTAGAGCTATACTGTTCTGTGTTCCATGTTAAAAGGCATCACATTCAAGCTCTCTCAAAAGTTCAAAGTACACCTATTATCAAAGTATGTATATATTATACAACCTTGAGATTCATCCCCTACACAGAGCCACAAAACAAAGAAACTCAGAACCCATAAAAAAATACCATGAAACATCCAATGTACAGAGAGGAAAACATGCAAACAATAAAAGTAAGCACAAAAGTGAGTCCATAGACATGAAAGCCCGTGCAGGCCACAACCTCAGTTCAGCACAGAGCCGAGTAAACATTGCGGGGCAGCAAGCAGAACTGGCCCAAACCTCGCATCTTGACTTACCACCCAGTTTTTTCAATCAATTTGGCCCCATGATTAAATTATCCAAACATTGGGTCATTCCTTTCACTAGGACCCGGGCCCCATTGCACCGATATGCTCTGGGCCTGGAATCTTCCGCCACGTTTTGGCCTGTACCTGACCTTTACAAATCGGCCTGATGCTTAGATTTATCAAACCTCACTCTTGGTCCAGGTGGATTGGCCTTGAATCTGCCTCATCTCCTCTCCGCCTTTGGTCTGCTCCTCTGGCCCAGACTTTGCCTTGACCTTTCCCTGACTTGCCTTGAACATGCCTCAACTTCACTTCACACCTGCACACTTCGACCCTCAACTCAGCCTTAACTTTGCTCACCTGTCTATTGTTTGTGGTGATCGGTTGCCATAAACCTTACAAGAAGAAGTATTGTTTATAAAGTATTTAGTTGTATTCTTCACCAATGCCATCTTAAACTGCCACGCTGCTCAAGTTCAGTATCTACATACATTTGGAGTTGTGAGGTAAGAGCAGGAGCACATGACTATGTGGATTGTTTTCTCCAAGAGATGATAAGTTGTATTTTGTCTCAGTTTTAGCCAGTCAAAGAGCTCGCTGTTAGCCTGAAACCAGCCAGGAGATTTTTCTTTAGTTATAAAAATATATGATGTCGGAGCAAGGGTACACCATCTGGTCCTTTGAGTTTGCTGTCTTGTTCATCAAGATCATGACTGATCTACCGCGAAACAATATTCCTGGCCTTTCCCTAATGAAGTTCCAATATTTAAGAAGAGAAATAGGGATATTATAGACCATTAAGTCTCACGTCCGTGGTAAGGAAATTACTGGAAAGGGATGCTGAAGGGTAAAATTTATGAGCAATTATAAAACTATAGCATAAGCAGGGATAAGCAGAAAGGGCTTTGTTTGAAGCAAGTTGTGTCTTACTAATTTGATTTGGGCTTTTGGAGGAGGCAATGCAGATGTTTGATGAAGGTAGTGCTGTGGATGTTGTCTATGTGGAGTTTAATAAGATGTTTGACGAAGTTCCTCATGGGAGACTCATCCAGGAGATAAAGGTGCATGGGATCCATGGTAATTAACTCCTGCCCATAGAAGACAGAGCGTAGTGGTCAATGAGACTTATTCAGTCTAGAGGTCTGTGACTAGTGGTGTTCCACAAGGATCTGTGCTGGATCCACTGCTTATTATTACATATATAAATGACCTGGATAAAAGCATTGATGGGCTAGTAAATTTGCGGATGATATGAAGGTCGTTGGTGGTGTGGATGGTGCAGAAGACTGACAAAGGATATAGCAAGATGTAGACCAGCTGCAGATATGGGTGGAGAAAAGGCCAAAGTTTAACGGCTAAATGTGAAGCGTTGTACCTTGGGAGATCAAATATAAAGAGACAATGGCCTTAACAGTGTTTATGAGCCTAGAGGTCTTGAAGTCCAAGTTCACAGTTCCCTGAAAGTGGCTACACAGGTTGATAGAGTGGTAAAGAAGGTTTGTGGTGTGCTTGCAGTTATTAGTTGAGGAATTGAGTTCAAGAGCCAGGAAGTTAACTCCAGCTTTATTAAAACTTCAGTTAGGCTGCATCTAGAGTATTGAATTTGTTTCTGGTGGCCTCATTATAGGAAGGGTTTTGAGGCTTTGTAGAAGGTGCAGAAGAGGTTTACCAGGATGCTGCCTGGATTAGAGGCGTGTGCTGTAAGGAAAGGTTGAACAAACTTGGTTTGTTTTCTCTGGATTAGAAGAGGTTGAGGGGAGACCTGGTAGATATTTTTAAGATTATGATCAGTGATCTTACATCAGTACTCTCTCATTCAGAAGGTAAAGATGCATAGGATCCATGGAGAACGAGCTGTTTGGATTTAGAGTTGGCTTGCCCATAAACTGGTTAAATGGATTCATTAGGCCGACTACTGTCTGCTCTTAGTAAACACAAAGTGCACTGCAGATACTGTGGTCAAATCAAGACGTACAAAAAAGCTGGATGAACTCAGCAGGTCGGGCAGCATCCGTTGAAAGAAGCAGTCAACGTTTCGGGTCAAAACCTTTCGTCAGGACTAAAGAAGGAGGGGGCAGGGGCCCTATAAGGAAGGTGGGGAGAGGGTGGAAAACCAATCAGAGGAAAGATCAAGGGGTGGGGGAGGGGAAGCAGGGAGGGAATAGGCAGGAGAGGTGAAGAAGGAATCTGACGGGAAAGCACTATGGGTAGTAGAAGAAGGCAGTCAAGAGAGGTGATAGGCAGCTAGAAGAGGAGACAGAGTAGAGGTGGGATGGGGAAGGGAGAGGGAGGGAATTACCGGAAGTTGGAGAATTCGATGTTCATACCAAGGGGCTGGAGACTACCTAGACGGTATATGAGATGTTGTTCCTCCATCTGAAGTTTGGCCTCATCATGGCAGTAGGTGCTCGACAAAGCGGTCCCCCAATCTGCGCTGGGTCTCGCTGATGTAGAGGAGGCTACACCGGGAGCACCGGATATATTATATATTATATTACATATTCCAGCATATTATCCTCCGCAACTTCCACTACCTTCAACAGGACCCCACCACTAAGGACATTTTTCCCTCTCTACCCCTCTCTGCTTTTTGCAGGGGTCGTTCCCTCTGCAACTGCCTGGTCCACACATCCCTCCCCACAGATCTCCCAACTGGCACTTATCCCTGCAAGTGTAAGTGTTATACCTGTCCCTACACCTCATCTCTTACCACCATTCAGGGCCCCAAACAGTCCTTCCAGGTGAGGCAACACTTCACTTGTGAGTCTGTTAGGGTAATCTTTTGCATCCGGTGCTCCCGTGGCGGGGGACTGCTTCGTCGAGCACCTATGCTCCGTCCGCCACAACAGGCAGGATCTCTCGGTTGCCACTCACTTCAACTCTGCCTCTCATTCCCATTCGGATACGTCCATACATGGCCTCCTCTACTGCCATGATGAGGCCAAACTTCGGTTGGAGGAACAACATCTCATATACTGTCTGGGTAGTCTCCAGCCCCTTGGTATGAACATCGAATTCTCCAACTTCCGGTAATTCCCTCCCTCTCCCTTCCCCATCCCACCTCTACTCTGTCTCCTCTTCTAGCTGCCTATCACCTCTCTTGACTGCCTTCTTCTACTACCCATAGTGCTTTCCCGTCAGATTCCTTCTTCACCTCTCCTGCCTATTCCCTCCCTGCTTCCCCTCCCCCACCCCTTGATCTTTCCTCTGATTGGTTTTCCACCCTCTCCCCACCTTCCTTATAGGGCCCCTGCCCCCTCCTTCTTTAGTCCTGACGAAAGGTTTTGACCCGATACGTTGACTGCTTCTTTCAATGGATGCTGCCCGACCTGCTGAGTTCACCCAGCTTTTTTTCTCTACTCTTAGACAGCCAGTATCTTTTTCCCAGGGTTGAAATGCTCAATACCAAAAGTATTTAAAGTGAGTTGAGTCAATTCAAAGGAAATATGTAGGGCAAGTTATTTTTACTCAGGGTGGTGGAAACAAATACAGTAGGGACATTGAAGAGGCTGTTGGGCACATGAATGTGCTGGAAATTGAAATATATAGACGTTGTATAGGCAGGAGGGATTTGTTTAGTTGGGCATGTGATTACTAATTTAATTAGTTCAGCACAACATTGCGAACCAAAAGGCCTGTTCCTGAGCTGTAATGTTCTATGTTCCATATTCTACCATTTTGAATATAATCCACAATGACTGTCCGAATCCTCCAGGGCAGAGAATTCCAAAGCTTCATCACCCTCTAGGTTACAGCAGTCAGAATGGTATCTCTCCATGCAGATTGATTTTGTGTGTATTATTTCCATGTTACAGATCGGAAATAACTTGGGCTGCATTTCTTCAGATAGAAGTTATTTTAGCAAGTGCAGTTGTACTTTTCCAGTAACCAGCTGAGCTCTAATTCAGCTTAATCGACTTATCAATTTTGAGACCCATTCCCATCTTTTTAAATAAATATTGTTTTAAATGGAACATTTTTGTATGGCGATGGGGGAATAATAGAGGATTCCAAATGAGATATTGACCTGATAATAAGGCATATTATGTTGCAATGTTGCAATTTTATTAATTTTTCACTATGGGAGGGAGATGTAACTTGTTGGGGAGTTGGGTGTGAGAGAAAATATATTGATCTAATTTGTGTAAGGCTAAATGAAGCTGCTGTATTGATTCTCTCCTCCTATTGCTGATGGGTTGCTTTGCATGTTGAATTGTTCCCAGGCTCCAGAGAGAAACATGACAGCGACTGTTTTCACGGCTGAAGGTTTTATACCCTATGGTTAGCAGAATGTGAGAATTACTAAAGTGGAGCTCAAAAGCAAATATTGAGAGGTGTAAAGAATGCCGCAGCTGCTTTATCCACAGGAAGTGGAATCCAAACCTTCACTGATGTTGCTAATTGAAACCACAGTCATTATGTGAAATTATTTCTTAATTTCCAAGAAGTTTGGTAAGTGTGAAGAAACCATACGAGTGTGTGTGTGTGGATTAGCTATCTCTTTCCAGACCGCTATTTGCTGAATGCATCCCTGATGTCCTAAAGTAGTTAATTTAGTGAATGGGTTTATTTATTTGAGAGAGCCAGGTTGAAGATTATGTAGAAACCTGATTTTCCTGCTTTATTTTAATAATTATAAAGACTTTGGATTTCTCCTTGTATGGTATTTTGCCTGGGATAAGCCTGTAGTGGTGTTGCTAACGAGCCTGGTGCCTCTGCTTTATGTATTGTGATTTTATTTACTAGGGGTGACAGGGGCTGGGTGGGCTGGTCTATCAAAGCTCTTCAGTCTGCTGGGAGTCAGAATGTGCTGTCCTCGAGTTATGTTATAGAATGTAAAATTAAGAAGCTGTCCCGAAGCATATTTTCCTAGTATTTCTACATCAATTAACCATTTGTAGTTGCCTCCATTCTCGACCCACTGAGGTTGCAACCATTGCAAACTGTTCTCAGTATTCTGATTTTTTACAGTCAGTGAGGGCAGGGTAATAGGTGGCACAGACATCTCAGCGTCTACGAAGCTATAAGAAGAAATGGCTGGGAAATATTAAAGAAAGCTGACTGGGTCAGAGGTTACCTTTCCTTTCCCGTTAGGAAATGTCCACCTCTGCTTGGCGGTGGTCCATAGTGACATGAATGGAGTTAGCACACAGCAGCTGAAAGCACAGGCATTCATTCTGTCAGCCAGCAGTGCAGTACATAAGCTTCGGCTCCTTGCCCTCAATGTGAAACTAAGGAGAGGTACTTTTATGACTGTAGTTTTGTTGGAGGCTGTGATCTGCTGCTTGTTGCACTTTCTTGTAGATGAATGAAAGCAAATAAAATATCAAAATCAGTCAGATTTATTAGCTCTGACATATTACATAAAATTTGTTGTTTCTTGGCAACAGTATAATGCAAAGAAGTAAAATTACTATGAATTATTTTTAAAAGTGTAAAAAAAAAGAATAATTAGGCAGTGTTCATGGATCTACGAACTGTAAAGAAATCTGATCGCTGAAGGGGAAAAGCTTGTTTCTGAATCATTGGGTGTGGGTCATCAGGCTTCTGTAGCACCTTCCCAATGGTGGTTATGAGAACAAGATACGTTTTGAATGGTGAGCGATGGATACCGCCTTACTGAAGCATTGCCTGTTTGTGAACAGATTCAAAATCAGGTTTAATTTCTCTGGCATATGTTGTGAAATTTTTTACTTTTGTGGCAGCAGTACAATGCAATACAGGCGGTCTCCGGGTTACAAATGTGTTCCGTTTCTGAGTCCGTCTTTAAGTTGGATTTGTACGTAAGTCGGAACAAGTACATCTGGTATTATTTAGCATCAGTTAGTCAAACGTTTGTCTTAGTATATAGTATATATTTTACCTTTCTATGCAGATAAAACACTTAAGAAATGTATGTGTTCCAATAATTAAACCACTGCGTTGCTTAGTAATAATTGTAGCTTTCATCGGGGCAGGGCCTTTCACATGCTCCATTATTCTCACTTTATCCTTTAAAATTGTTCCGATCGTTGACCGACTGTAGCCTAACGCTTTTCCAATGACCGTTGACGTTTAATCTCTTTCCAAATGCTTTATTATTTCCACTTTATTTCCAATCGTGATCGCGTTCCATCAATGGAACAGAAACACTGCGGGCGGCGAGTCCCAAGTTGCGCTGGCTCCCGAGGTCCGCTGTGTCCTAAGGACCACCGCACTGAATTCCCCAGGGCCTAAACTCCACCGCACTGAGACAAGTTAAATGGGACAAGTGGGGGCTGTGCTGGGTTTGGGTATTTGATCCTCCTCAATAGTCCGTGTGGGAATTTAAATTGTAGGTAGCAGTGTTTTTTTTTAATGAGCTCAAGTTGGGAGCTCAACATCAACCCGGCGTGCTTGGGAGTGGTCAGTCACTGGATCGAACTCGGGAACCTCCGTTCTCGAACACGGCGCTGATCTCACTGTGCAACCAGCCAAATGGAAGGGGGGGTCAGGGTGAATCTTGCTAAGAAAAATTTAAGCCAAATACAAAGTTACATATTCAACACAGTGTCAACGGCAACGACTTAAAATGGCAGAAGGCATCGCAATCCGACTTAAGATGGCAGACAGTGTCGCAATCCAACTTAAAATGGCGGACGCCATTCTCCTTCCTCGGTTCGTAAGTACGAGTTGTTTGTAAGTCGGACGTTCGTAACTCAGGAACTACCTATTCTTGATAAATAAAGAAAAAAACTGAATTTCAGTAAGTATAGGTATGTACGTTAAGTAGTTAAATCAAGATAAGTAGTGCAAAAACAATTAGAAGAGGGCATGCCCTGGGTGGTGGGGTCCTCAATGATGGACACTGCCTTCCTGAAGCACTGCTCCTTGAAGATGTCTTGGATTCTATGGAGGCTGGTATCCGTGATGGAGCTGACTAATTCTACAACTCTGTGTATCTTCTTTCGGTCCTGTGCAGACAGTGATACAGCCAGTTAGAATATTCTCAACAGTATATCTGTTGAAGTTTTTCAGAGGGGTGAAGTAAAGGGTTGGGAAGTTGATTAGTGAAAGAGATAAAGGGCTGAGGAGGGGGAATCTGATAGGAGAGGTCAGAAAGCCATGGATGAAAGGGAAAGGAGAGGAACACTATAGGGAGGTGATGGGTAGGTAAGTTGCTGAGGTGAGGGGGGAATGTGGAATGGTGAAGGAGAGCATGGGAGAAAGGGGCAATTACAGGAAGTTTGAGTAATCTATGTTCATTGCCATCAATTTGGAGGTTACCCCGATGGAATATAAGGTGTTGCTCCTCCAACCTGGATGTGGCCTCATCACAGCAGTAGAGGAGACCGTGGTCTACATTTTGGGTGGAATTTGGAAGTGGGATTAAAATGGATGGCCAGTGGGAGATACTGTTTCGCCTGGCGGATGGAGCGTAGGTGCTTGGTGAAACTGTCTCGCAGTCTACGTCGGGTCTCGCCGATGTACAGGAGGCCACAGCGGGAGGACCGGATACAGTAGATGACCCCAACAGTCTCACAGGTGAAGTGTTGCCTCACTTGGGAGGACTGTTTGGGGCCCTGAATGATAGTGAGGGTGACAGGTTGTTTGGTTTGAAGATTAGTGGGGAAAGACGAATGGACAAAGGAGTCACCTGGGGAATGATTCCTGCAGAAAGCAGAAAGTAAGGGGGAGGGAAAGACGTGCTTGGTGGTGGAATCCTGTTGGGGGTGGCGGAAGCTACTGAGAATTATGTGCTGGGTGCAGAGTGAGAGAAATGATTAAATTAAAGACGGTTCTTAAGGAGTCCATTTAGAATGTGCTGACACAGAAAGAACGTGCAAAGCAACTTGCAGGGCAACGTATAAACCAATTTGCAAAATCAGGATGAAACAATAGCTTGCTGATTAAAGAAGCGATACGGGTAACGGGAAGACATGCTTAACGGTTGAACAATAACGGTGTTAATGCGCTGAGGCTGATAAGTGGGCCAAAGGGTAATCACATTTGTAATTTTGTAATGAGATTAAGGAAGAATGTCTGCACCTCACATGGGTGCAACTCACAAAGTCGTAAACAAGTAGGGTATAAAAAACTGTGCAAAGTGTAATTCGGCACTCAATCTAGCAGGAGCTGGTTGGGTCCGACTCTGCAGACTCGAAAAATAAAGTTTACCGTTCTGCAAATTGCTGAGACTCAGTGTGTTTCTGACACAGAGGAAAACAGAGAATGCTGGAATTGTGCAGCAGGTTAGACAACATCTGTGGACAGAGTGACAGTATACATTCCACATTTCTCTTTCCATAGATGATCCTGATCTTTTGGGCATGTTGTGTTTTAATTTAATATTTTGGAGATTTTTTTAACCTGCCATCTATAGAAGTGCAAGACAAATTGAGGCTAAAGAACTGGTGCTGTGCTGTTTCTGTCTGTGTGCAGTATGGATTGTTACAGATTCAGGCAACAATAACTATATGAGTTAGGCAAGGGTTTTTATAACAAATAACACATTTATTAAACACTGAAAACAAATCCCCCAAAAGTAAACAAATCACTAACGTAACCGGAAATCAGCTGCTGTGCGGCAGCTTAAACAGTTCTTAAAGCGGTGTTGCAAAAACAGTTCTTCAAAGTAGTACTGCCAAAAGTTCAAAATGCTCACAGTCCATTTAAGGGAGAGACTTTTAAAGATGATTTAAGTTCTCTTTCACGTCGTGTTGCTTCGGTTCCCAAAATTGAACTTTTCCCACGAAGAATTTACGAAACGAAACGGCTTAAAGGCACTGACCTTTCCTTTACTACACTATCCTCAATCCTTTCTGCTATTTTGCAGGGATTAACACGAGAACAGTTAATGAATTCCTTCCAAATAAGGATCAAACACGGTCGAACCTGTTTCACCGTCGAAATCGATTCTCCTCGATCTTTAACTCCCGAACTCCGATCTTCACTCTCCACTGATTCTCAACTAGCAGTATTGTAAAGAAACTGCTGGCAATGACCTTTTAAACTTTAGGCATTAGATAAAACTTCATTTTTCAACTAAACTGCGTCATCACATTAAATCACGCAGTGGCATGAAGTCAACATGGCAAATCCAGCCACGAACTGCCCCTCCTCACAGGGAGGGATCATCCTTTTATACCCTGTAAAAAAAGCCTGTCACATGACCTCTACTGGCAGGGAAATGACATCACTCCACCATCACAAGACCATTACCTCAAGTGCAGTATAGCTTCAACCCCAGTCACGTGACAAGGGTACCACTGTCACGTGTCACGAGTACGTAACAGTATCTCAGCTATACACACAACACAAATGTGTCGGGCAGTGACGAGTCCTCTCTTATGTTGTCCAGCAGTTCAATAATTGCCTACATTTGTGTGAAGAGACTAATGATGGAAGCACATCCAGGGATGCACCACAGAACTGAACTAAAATGCATGTAAGGCCAAAGCAACTGTCAAATAGTGTACAAAATGCTTGGGTTTAAAGGAGAAATGTGTAAGAAAGGAATTTGACAGCAAATACCTAGACTGTTGAAGGCAAGGCCACCATTAGCGTTGTGGAGCAGAGATCCCATCTGAGAACCAGCAAGCTAGTACTATTGCCTCACAGTTCTAGGGTCTCTAGGTTCAATCCTGATCTCAGGTGCTTTCTGTGTGGAGCTTTGCACACTTTATCTGTGATCATGTGAGCTTCCTCAAAGAGATGCTGATGGGCTAGTTAACTTGTATAGTTTATCCCTTGTGTTCGTGCAAGTAAAATATGTTGACAGAAAACGATGATAGAGAGGGAATGAGCTGAAAGTGGTTGCTCCCAGGAGCAAGCATAAAATCAAAGGGCCAAATGGCCTCCTTTGTTAGAAGTATAAGGGAATGTAAGGGAGCTTGATGAGGTTGAGATCAAAGCAGGTTTAGTTCTCTAAACCTCCTGGCACTTACCCTTGTAAGCGGAACAAGTGCTACACCTGCACTTACACTTTCTCCCTCACCATCATTCAGAGCCCCAGACAGTCCTTTCAGGTGAGGTGACACTTCACTTGTGAGTCGGCTGGTGTGGTATACTGCGTCCGGTGCTCCCGGTGTGGCCTTTTATGTATTGGTGAGACCCGACGCAGACTGGGAGACAGTTTCACTGATCACCTACGCTCGGTCCGCCAGGGAAAGCAGCATCTCCCAGTGGCCACACATTTTAATTCCACATCCTATTCCCATTCTGATATGTCTATCCATGACCTCCTCTACTGTCAGAATGAAGCCACACTCAGGTTGGAGGAACAACACCTTATATACTGGCTGGGTAGCCTCCAACTTGATGGCATGAACATTGACTTCTCTAACTTCCGTTAATGCCCCTCCTTCCCTTCTTACCCCATCCCTGACATATTTAGTTGTTTGTTTTTTTTCTTTCTCTTTCTGCCCATCACTCTGCCTGTTCTCCATCTCCCTCTGGTGCTTCCCCCCTCCCCCTTCCGAGGCCTCCCGTCCCATGATCCTTTCCCTTCTCCAGCTCTGTATCCCTTTTGCCTCTTAGCTTCTCCAGCTCTTAGCTTTATCCCACCCCCTCCGGTCTTCTCCTATCATTTTACATTTCCCCCTCCCCCCACTACTTTCAAATCTCTTAGTATCTATCCTTTCAGTTAGTCCTGACGAAGGGTCTCGGCCTGAAACGTTGACAGTGCTTCTCCTTATAGATGCTGCCTGGCCTGCTGTGTTTCACCAGCATTTTGTGTGTGTTGTTTAGTTCTCAATTTGTTGTCCTCATAGTCTAATCCCCTCATCTCTGGAATCAACCTGGTGAACCTCCTCTGCACTGCCTCCAAAGACAGTATATCCTTCCTCAGGCAAGGAGATCAGAACTACATACAGTACTCCAGGTGCAGCCTCACCAGTACCCTGTACAGTTGCAGCATAACCTCCCTGCTTTTAATTTCAGTCTCTCCAGCAGTGAAGGCCAACATCCCATTTGCCTTCTTGATAGCTTGCTGCACCTGCAAACTAACCTTTTGTGTTTCATACACGAGCACTCCCAAGTCCCTCTGCTCAGTACCATGCTGTAATTTTTTACCACTTAAATAATAATCTGCTCTTCCATGTTTCCTTCCGAAATGGATGACCTCACATCATTGTATTCCTTCTGCCAGACCCTTGCCCAATCACTTAACCTACCTATATCTCTCTGCAGACTTACCGTATCTTCAGCACCATTTTTCCACTCAATTTGCATTCATCAGCAATTTAGTATCATCTCTCCACATGGCTTTAGATCATCTGGGCAATACAGTAACCTATATCAGGACACTCACCTATTTCTAGGTGAGAGTAAGCACTCAGCACGGACTGGAAGGGCCGAGATGGCCTATTTCCGTGCTGTAATTGTTATGTGGTTATATGATGCTGATCATCGACTATAGCTCAGCATTTGATACCATAATTCCTATAATCCTGATTGAGAAGTTGCAGAACCTGGGCCTCTGTACCTCTCTCTGCAATTGGATCCTTAACTTCCTAACCGGAAGACCACAATCTGTATATATTGGTGATGACATGTCCTCCTCGCTGACGATCAACAGTGGTGCACCTCAGGGGTGTGTGCTTAGCCCACTGCTCTATTCTCTGTATACCCATGACTGTGTGGCTAGGCATATCTCAAATACCATCTATATAGGACCCTGGTCAGACCCCTCTTGGAGTACTGGGCTTAGTTCTGTTCGCCTCACTACAGGAAGGATGTGAAAACCATAGAAAGGGTGCAGAGGAGATTTGCAAGGATGTTACCTGGATTGGGGAGCATGCCTTATGAAGACAGGTTGAGTGAACTCGGCCTTTTCTCCTTGGAGCGACAGAGGATGAGAGATGACCTGATAGAGGAGTATAAAATGGTGAGAGGCATTGATCATGTGGATAGTCAGAGGCTTTTCCCCAGGGCTGAAATGGCTGCCACAAGAGGACACAGGTTTAAGGTGCTGCGGAGTAGGTACAGAGGAGATGTCAGGGGTAAGTTTTTTATGCAGAGTGTGGTGAGTGCGTTGAATGGGCTGCCGGCAACAATGGTGGAGGCAGATATGATAGGGTCTTTTAAGAGACTTTCGGATAGGCACATGGAGCTTTGAAAAATAGAGGGCTATGGGTGACCCGAGTAATTTCTAAGGTAGGGACATGTTTGGCACAACTTTGTGATCCAAAGTGCCTGTATTGCGCTGTAGGGTTTCTATGTTTCTAAGTTTGCTGATGATACAACCATTGTTGGTGGAATCTCAGGTGGTGACGAGAGGGCGTACAGGAGTGAGATATTCCAACTAGTGGAGCGGTGTCACAGCAACAACCTGGCAGTAAGACAAAAGAGCTGATTGTGGACTTCAGGAAGGGTAAGACGAAGGAACACATACCAATCCTCAGAGGGATCAGAAGCGGAGAGAGTGAGCAGTTTCAAGTTCCTGGGTGTTAAGATCTCTGAGGATATAACTTGGTCCCAGTGTATCAATGCAGTTATATAGAAGGCAAGGCAACGACTATACTTCACAGGCTGCATTACTATCTGGTATGGGGGGAGGGGGAGCACTTTTGCACAGGACCAAAATAAGTTGCAGAAAGTTGTAAATTTAGTCAGCTCCAACTTAGGTACTAGCCTACAAAGAACCCAGGACATCTTCAGGGAGCAGTGTCTCAGAAAGGCAGCGTCCATTATTAAGGACCTTCAGCACTCAGGGCATGCCCTTTTCTCACTGTTACCATCAGGTAGGAGGTACAGAAGCCTGAAGGCACACACTCAGTGATTCAGGAACAGCTTCTTCCCCTCTGCCATCCGATTTCTAAATGGACATTGAACCCTTGGACACTACCTCACTTTTTTAATATATATTATTTCTGCTTTTTGTACAATTTTTAGTCTATTCAATGTATATATACTGTAATTTATTTATTATTGTGTAACCCCCTGGGTCTCCTCAGGCTCGCTCAGCTCGTTCTCGTCTAGGGGGAGCAGCCTTCGGCCCCGCCAAACTGGGTAATCAGCTGGTGTGGATGCTGTGTGATGTCCCCGCCTCGCCCAAAACCAGACAGTACACCATATGTGATTAAATGAGTACAATTTATAAAGGTTACTATAACTAAGTGATTAATAACGATACAGTATATATGAAGAGAAAATTAAAGAAAAGGCGCCAAACTTATCAAAGTCCAAACCACTTCGTGCACAGCCATTGGAGCTCAATTACTGAAGTCTTCTGGCCACCATTCGATCCCCTCCGAACTCCTCGACTCGCAGCTCAGGACCCTCCGAACTCCTCGACTCTCCAAACAGCTCAGGACCCTCCGAGTGGTCAACCAAGCACATCTAGCTTCATCCCCCCCCCCCTCGGAGAATCTCCCGGCCTCGGACCCCCTTTGGGGTCCGATCCTCGCCCAGCTTAGAGCATTGCGTCCTCTCTCTCGACCCCCTCGCGCCGATCTGCCCAAAAGCCCGTCAACAAAAGCTTACAGACTCAGAAGAAAGAACATTAATCCCCATTTGGTTTACAAAGGAATACCATTCTCGTTATCAGTAAATTAGCATTCCTGCTAGTTAACAAAAAGAAGAAACCCTCTTTACACTCTCCCTCCACCAAATAAAAGTCATGTCCTCATGACTACTAAATAACTCGCCACCTTTCCTGCCAACACACCGTAACCCAAGCACAAACAGTGACATCTCCTCCCCACACAGTAACCCTCACGCCCTGTTCCTCAGGCGCTACTTAGGCCAACTATCTGGGAGTTCCCTAACCCTTCTGAGGCCTCCGTACCCCCTCACCTAAACCCGTCAGGCTCGGACACAACTGGGGATACCTTGGGCCCACTACCAACTCCTCTCTCAACCTCTCACTCATGCCCCACACTGCACACAGCTAACCCTCCCCGCTACACCTGACTCAATGGGAGAAGGGCCAAAGGTCTCTTCCTCAATCGAGGGAAAGTCAGCAAAAGGCAGCATGTACCACACATCCAGCACATCATCCATCGAATCTGTATTCTTCCTCATTCCTGTGATCGGTAGCTGCTGTTTGATCTTCTCCAAACGGAAACACGTGGCCTGCACTGCTCCCGCAGTCTCTTCAGCCTCCTGTTCAGTATTCACTGCACTTCTCTCCAGCTTTTTCTTCCTCATGACTTCTTCCAGATCAACTTTCAGGTTTTGCACTTCATTTGAACTGTCGATGGTCATCTTCAGGTTCCCTTCAAGCTTCCGCTTCTCTCTTCTGAGATTCATCTGTAATTTCTTCACCTCCGCAAACTCCCCTCTCCGGGTTCTCAGTTTGCTATTACCCTCAGTCAGACAACTTTCTTCATTCTCTCCAACTTGTAAGTCTTCCGAATGGTTCCAGATCACTTTCTCCAGTCTCTCCGTCTTCATTTCAAACTTGATTCCATAGAGACAGTCACTCACGAGCTGCGACCTTCGCCAGCCCTGGCACATGTCCCGAAAACACTTTAACTCGGTAGTTCTCAGCTGCTCCTGCAACGACCTCACTTCATATTCTCCTGAGGCAAATCCAAATACCAAGAGATCATCCACAAACACCAAGACTCCAAACGCCTCCACATCCCCTATGGTCTTCCACCTGCCCAGCAGGAAGGTTGCAAGGGCTCCAGATATGCCCTGTGGCATCTTTTCGGACCCGAAGACTCCTAGGGAATTTATAACGGCTGTCTTCTCCTTGTCGGCCCCACTTATCGGGATCTGGCAACATCCACTCCTCAGATCCAGCACCTTAAACCACTTCACACCACTCAGACAGGCCATCGCCTCTCTGGTCCTCAGGGCCATATTCTGGTCACTGACAGTGCGCCTCTTCAACGCAATATAATCCATACACACGCTGCCTACATCTTCCACGGCTGTAGGGGCCAGTCGCCGCAACCTCTCTCTCTCCGAGGTGTCTTCAGCAGTCAACTCCCCTCCCTTGTGGTATTTCGCAGCGTCCACGAAGAGGGTCTCACCCTCACATACTTCCCCCAGGCCGTACCACCACTGGCTCTTGTTTGAATTCGGTATCAGCCCAATGCTGCTACACACGTCCGCACAAGTAGCTCGAAACCCTGGGTGCATCGACAATGCCTCCAAATAGCGCTCACCCGCCTCCTCCGGGCAGGCTCCCAAGCGAACCAGCAGGATATTGGTTCTCTCTAGAACAGAAACGCTGCCCATCTCAACAGGGTCCGGACACATCAGCATTAACGATTCATGAACCTCAGTCTCCTCCACATTTGCCTCTAAGAACTCCAGTTTCACTGACCAACAACCGTTGTCTGGATAATCACCGGCACTGGTACCCCGAATCTCCAGTGTCCTCAATGTTGTCAAGGGTAAATGCTTCCAATAACGGTTATGAAACAAACTGTACAGCAACTTCACCGTTGCCCCGGTGCCGAGGATGGCTTTAACTTGACTTCCATCCATCCGTAACAACACCTGTGCGCATGGCCCCTCTAAGCCTTCAGGAATAGGGTCTGTTCCTTTCGGGAGTTCCTTGGTACATTGCTGGGAACGTGCTCCCCCAGAGACCCCAAGCCGTTCCCCCACTGGGCCTCCTCTAAGTTTCCCGACACCTCTCGAATCAACGGAACAACTGATCCCCTTGGCACCACAAGCAATTTATCTGCCCCCCTAGGCAAAAAGGGATACCCTAAAAACTTCCCACCAATCTCCTGCCACGGATATAATAAGCCCCCCAGCTGCGCCATTTGACTTCCAGTCGAACCACACGCATTTTCCCACACTTTCCCAGAACTGGCAGCGGTCACTTCGAGGTAATTGCACCTGACAGTTCTAACAAAGTCACCAGCCCGCCTACTCAAACTTTCAACCCGTCCCTGTCGCTTTTCCTCAGCCAAGCACTGCCACTCACCCAACAACTGAGAGGTCCGCTCCGCCCACGCCTCCGCCCCTTTAGGGCTGGACATTATTCCAATAACCGGGCGGAGCTCACCACTGCTGAAACATCCCAACCTGTCACTCCTCAATCTCCAAACAGTACGGACAACCCATGGTCCCACCACCATTTCGTCAGCCAACAGCAACCACCCCACCCAACACACACACAGCGATAACCAGCAATCGCACACCCACAAAGGCACACCAGCTCTTCGCCGCAGACACAATTTAAAGAGGGTGATCACACAGCTTCCACAGAAATCAATCCCGGACGAGCACCCCACAATGTAACCCCCTGGGTCGCCTCAGGCTCGCTCAGCTCGTTCTTGTCTAGGGGGAGCAGCCTTCGGCCCCGCCAAACTGGTGTGGATGCTGTGTGATGTCCCCGCCTCGCCCAAAACCAGACAGTACACCATATGCGATTAAATGAGTACAATTTATAAAGGTTACTATAACTAAGTGATTAATAACGATACAGTATATATGAAGAGAAAATTAAAGAAAAGGCGCCAAACTTATCAAAGTCCAAACCACTTCGTGCACAACCGTTGGAGCTCAATTACTGAAGTCTTCTGGCCACCATTCGATCCCCTCTGAACTCCTCGACTCGCAGCTCAGGACCCTCCAAACTCCTCGACTCTCCAAACCACTCTCCGAGTGGTCAACCAAGCACATCTAGCTTCATCCCCCCCCCTCCTCGGAGAATCTCCCGGCCTCGGACCCCCCTTTGGGGTCCGATCCTTGCCCAGCTTAGAGCATTGCGTCCTCTCTCTCGACCCCCTCGCGCCGATCTGCCCAAAAGCCCGTCAACAAAAGCTTACAGACTCAGAAGAAAGAACATTAATCCCCATTTGGTTTACAAAGGAATACCATTCTCGTTATCAGTAAATTAGCATTCCTGCTAGTTAACAAAAAGAAGAAACCCTCTTTACAATTGTTATTTTGTCTTTTTTCTTTTATATTATGTATTGCATTGAACTGCTGCTGCTAAGTTAATGACACATGCCAATGATAATAAACCTGATTCTGATTCTGATTCTGAAACTTAGATACACTACTTGGTCCCCTCTTCCGGATTGTTAACATGTATCATGAACAATTACAGACCCAGCACCCACCCCTGCGAGTCACTGCTCACGACTGATTGCCAACTAGAGTTACACCTGTTTATCCCAACCCTCTGCTTTCTATTAGTTAACCAATCGTCTATCCAAGCTAATATATCGCACTCAACTCTATGCATCCTTTTCTTATGGTTGAGTCTTTTATGTGGTACCTTATCAAATGCTTTCTGGAAATCCAAGTAAATAACGTCCATCTGTTCCCCTCTATCTACTGCACTCGTTATATCCCCAAAGAATTCCAGTAAGTTTGTCAATCAGGACCCGACTTTGCTGAATCCATGCTGCGTCTGCTTGATGGATCCATTTCTTTCCAGATATCTCACTAGTTCTTCTTTAATGATAGCTTCGGATGTTAATTACAGATGTTAGACTAACAGGCCTATAGTTACCTGCCTTCTGCCTACATCCATTTGCCAACTTCCAATCCACCGGGACCTGCCCAAAGTCCAGAGAATTTTGGTAAATTATCACCAAAGCCTCTACCATAACTTATGTACTGTAATGATTGTGGTTTTCTGAGGGCAAGCGGGACCCACAGCATGAAGCAGGGAGAGGTTAATAACATCTGCAAGTACCCCACCCTGCTGATCCGTACAGGATCCAAGGATATGGCCAGGGACACAATCCAGTCAGTGTTTTCCATGGTATCACTCTCCGGAAGACTGTTCTTACATCTGTGGTGACTGTATGTTCAGGTGTACTGGAGACCGTTGGGTGGCTGGTGACATACCCATTTCCTTATTTCAGTGCAGGCATACAGTACATTGAGCTCATTGGAAAGGATTGTGCTGTTAGTGCCAATGTTGCCCCTATTAATTTTGTGATCCATTATATAAAGCCCTCACACAGCTACGCGATTTTGGACTGGCTTTGTCTCTTTGCATCTCTGATAGCTTTTTGGAGGTCATTCCTTGATTTCTCTTTTTAAGAAATATGCAGATGAAGTCCATGGTGGTAGTGATTAAACAGGCAGCTAATTTAATTTACCCATGTTAGACCTTTTATCCAAGTATCGGACCAAATGCATTTTAGGTGTTATGAAAGCTCATTCCAAATATTCACCATGCTCTCCATGGCAATACCCCTCAGGACTTCCACCATTGAAGTATGCCATAAAGCACTAATGTAAATGTGGCAGCTGATTTTTCCATGACTTGTGGAGATGTACTGTGCACAAATGAGTTGGATATCTGGTTCAGTGATTTGGTCTGTATGGTGAATATGAGCACAGAGGACAACTTCTGAATGTACCTCAAGAATTTTTCAGAAATATAGGTGATGCCTCAGTTAGTGACCCCTTCATAAGGCAATGCTTACTTTTATGCAGCACTCCCTTAGCACTGCATTGGAATGGTGTTCTGAAGTGGGATTTGAAGCCACAATCTGGAGGGATATCACTAAGCTGCTACAAACATTCTAGTATTTATCAACTCTTTTACTTTGTGTTCTTATTCAGCTGTGAATAAATATGTTTTGTGATTGTGGAAAGAGAAGTAGGGTTAATATTTTAGTCTGAAGACCTAACATGGAGATTGTGGGGAGAAAAAAGTTTAAGTTGAAAAGAAGTGAGGGGAGGATTGCATAAAACAGATGGAATATTCATTGTAAGGTAAGGCTAGACTTACTGAGAAGATTTCCAGAAATGCCTGATTAATAGTTTACTGAGAACAATTAAAGAGTAAACACCATCTTCATGCTGTGAGATTCAGGTTACTCTCTGCAATGTGAGCCTGCGTTTATTCAAGGATGCAGGTTTTGCAGAGAGGTAAATTCTCTTTATAATGCACTTCAGCTTTCTAAGGCTGATCATAGAAATTGATCATTTTTTGCATCAGTGCACAGTGGGCAAAGAGATTGGGTAGAATCAAATAACTTATTACTGACTTATTTGATATGAAAATTGTTAATTTGTGCAGCAGTATAGTGTAAAGACGGACATTGCTATAAATAACAAAATAAATAAATAGCGCAAAAAATAGTGCTCATGGAATTATCAAAAAATTGATGGCACAGGAGAAGAAGCTGTTCCTAAATCATTGAGTATGGGTCTTCAGACCCCTATACTTCCAATCTGATGGTTGTGGCAAGAAGAGGGTACTTAGTAGTGGAAGCCGCCTTCTTGAGGCTCCACCTCTTGAAGATATTCTCAGTCATGGACGGAATTGTGCCTGTGATGGAGCTGGCTGAGCCTAAATCATCTGCAGTCTTTTGGAAAGTTAATACTATTGTAAACATGGTCTTTTAACATTTGAGTAGTTTTATTACAGTGGTGGTGTTTCATTCAGGATTCGTGTGTGAACTGCAACTTGTAAAACTTTATGCCACAGGCAGATAGAAATTTCTGCAGTTAATTTGACAGTCTTAAGTTTTATAAAGGCCCTAATTTTTAAAATATTCCTAATTTTAATGCAGTATAACTTGCCTATACACCCCAGTAAGTAGTTAACACTTCAACATCATGCATCTTGGTATTGTTATGTCTTTCATCTGGATACGAACTGGATGCAAATCATTTTAAGTAAACTGGTCTTGCACTGCAGAACAGTCATAGTTTTTTTCAGAGTACTGTAGTTAGTGATTTTCATGCTACAAATTTTACAGTAAAAAAAAGTAGTGGAAACGTGAGTGCAGTTTTTTGATTCAGAGCCACCTGCACTTAACTTGCAGTTTAGGTTTTTGAAAATAAAAGAAAAGTCATCTGTATATCTATGCCATATGCAGTAGAAGAAATACAAGGAAGCTTGGTGCTCTTAAACCTTGTACATGGTAGTGATGTCAAAAATTCCATTTTGATCTGCTGTGTGGAGGCTGTCATTTAGTAGATGGATGTTGAACACAAGAGATAATAGGGTTAAGTCATATATCCACTCAAGCAGATCATGGGCAATGTTTTATTGCCTATAATCCTTAACATTCATGCCATCCAAAATCTATCTCAGTCTCGATTATGTTCAGTTATTCGGCACAGCTCCAGTGCACTCTGGGTTGAGATTTCCAGTGATACACAGCATACCAAGAAAAAATATTCTCTTTATCTTCAAATAAATTGCTTATTATGAAACCAGATTTTGCTCATTTGTTGCCAATCTCAAGTTATCTGGAGACGATGACGAGCTGCCTTCCCAATGGTGAAGGTGTTCCCACGTTACTATTGAGTAGAGAGTTCCAGGGTTTAGGCCAGTTGATGGAGCAGAGTTGGGGTAGTTGAGTGGGAAAAGGAAAACCCAAGTTGGGTTAATGTGAGGAATCCACAGGACATGGGAATCCTGTGCACCAGCTGCTCATTTGTTGAGGCATTGTCTGAGTAGTCTGTGATATATTTTGTAGATGGTGCATGCTTCAGCCACTGTTCACTGCTGTTAAAAAGAATATTGGGTGTACTTAAGGCAGAAATTGAAAGGTTACCGATGGATGTGAGAGTTGAGGATTACGGGACAGGATAATGGTGTTGGAAAAAAATGAGCTCTGTTTGAATGGTAGAGCAGCTTCGATGGGCTGAATGCCCTAAGGCTGCTCCTATATATTATAGTCTAAATGTTTAGGATGCCTAATGAGGTGCCAGTCAAGAAGGCACGAGGTCTGCTTCTTAAGAAACTGGGGGCTATTCCAGCACACTCCAGACTTGTGCCTTGCAGATGGTGAGATGGGATACCAAGAAGTAAATTATCTTTGAACTGACCTTGTAGCCGCAGTATTTGTGTGGCTGGTATAGTTATGTTTCTGGTCACTAATGACCCCCTCCCTCAGAATGCTGATAATATAATTGGTTATGGTATACTATCTCTTTTTAGCCATATTCTGATGAATAAGCTAGATTTTCTTTCTGTAATCTATTTTTTTATTGGTTCATCAAACAAACATTTCCATAAGATGTATTTCAGACATTGTGCATATATATATATCATATCATCATATATATCACAAATCTCCACAAAGTATTTATCTGAGGTATACACTAATAGAAGAGAGTGGAGAGAAAAAACGAGCAAAAGGAAAGAACTATGTACAAGTAGGGTGTAATCTTTTTTTTTACAACAGATTCATTGATTTGTGAGAATAAAATCAGGCCAATGAGGCATTATGTAGTTAAACCATTTTTCCCAGTATGAATCAAATTGTTCCAGCTTATGATTAACAGATGCTGTTATCTTCTCCATTTTGTAAATGTCCATTGTAATTTCCATCCATATATTTAAAGTTGGGCTCTCCTGTGATAACCATTTCCTAGTAAGAGTCTTTTTACCAGCCACCAACAGTATATTCATTAAATATTTATCTCTTTACAACCATTCTTGAGGTATATATCCAAAATATATAGTCTTACTCTCCAAGGGTATTTCACATTTAAAGATGTCTTGTAGGGCATTGTGTATCCCCCTCCAATAGTTTTTGATAACAGGGTAGTCCCAAAAAATATGATAATGATTTGCATTTTGATTTCCACAATTTCTCCAGCAAATGGAGGTTACCAGCATAATGGGATTTCTGAGAGGGTGTAATAAAATATCTTATCAATATTTTTAAATCCAAACTCCCTCCATTTCTGTGAATTGGTACACTTCCATTGATATCTCCATATTGTTATCCATTCTTCCTCAGATATAATTATCCCTCCTTCCTTCTCCCATTTTGTTTTAATGTATGAAGTTGAATGTGTTTTAAGATTTGACAACCCCTTATACATGCTTGAAATGATTCTACTACCATTATCTGAATTATATGCTTTTCTAAAGAGCTCTATGAAGCATGTATTTGGCTTGGTTACATTTTTAAGCGTCTTAATAACATATTGCCGCATCTGTAAATATCGATAAAAATCTTGTTTTTCTAATAAGTGCTTCTCTTTAAGCATTTCAAAACTGAACAGTGTTCCTTCTTTCATTATGTTCCAAAGAACTGTTATTCCTTTAGCTGTCCAGTCTTTACATCTAGCATCCAATTTATTTGGTGTAAAATCAGAGTCATATGCACACCATTTAAGAATTGCAATATCTCCCTCTAGTTTATATTCTTTTATAATAATTCTCCATATTTTAAGAGTCCATTTCACCCACGGGTTATCAATAGTATTTATGTAACTTTGCAGGTTGTTATCAGCCAACATTGCCTTATGGGGATGGGAAGTACACGCTCCTCAATGTTTTGCCATTGAGCATCATATGATGGGTTGCACCAACATATCACAGCTCTCACTGTGCTGCAAAATAATAATCTCTAAGAGAAGGCAAGCCCCATCCCCCCCTTTTCCTTTGCTAATTGTGAAGTTTCGAGACAAACTCTTTACCCTGCCAAATATACCTTGATAGCATCTTGTTCCATTCATTGAATTGATTTTGATTAATCTCTATTGGTAGCGTCTGAAAGAGATATAACATTCTGGGCAGTATATTCATTTTAATAGACTCAATCCTTGAACTGAGACTGAAAAAAGGAATAAGGCTCTATCTTGCCACATCTTCCTTAATTTTTTTATATAAAGGCTGATAATTACATTCTGATAATTTTGCCAAATCTTTTGGCTTAATGATGCCCAAATATTTGAAAGACTCTGTGTGCCATGCCCAGGGGTATTGACTTTCAATTTGTCTTGGTAGGCTATAGAAATATGAAAGTAATTGGGTTTTATCTATGTTGCTCTTGTATCCTGATAACTGACCATATTGTTCAAAGGATTGCATCAATTTAGGTAAAGAGTATGTTGGTTGCCCTAGATAGATCAAAATGTCATCCGCGTAACAAGCCAATTTATGCTCTGTCCCTTTAATAGTAATTCCCCTGATATCTTCATTTTGTCTGATGCATTGAGCTAATCGTTCCAGATATAACGCGAAGAGTAGCGGTGACCATGCACAACCCTGTCTCGTGCCCCTTTCTAGGGTAAGACTATGTGATAAATATCCATTGATTTTAATCCTAGCAGTAGGATTGTCATATAGTGTCTGCATAGTTTTAATAATTGTGTCTTGGAAACCAAATCTATGTAAAACTCTGTAAAGAAAATTCCAATTAACCGAATCAAATGCTTTTTCAGCGTCCATGCTTATCACTATTGCTTCGATTTTATTTTTTTTATATATGATCCATAATGTGAAGTGTCCTTCGTATATTGTCTTGAGTCTGGTGTAGTCGTATTAAACCTGTTTGATCATTACGTATCAGTATGGGTAGAAACTCCTCTAATCGTTTGGCCATGATGGAGGTAAATAACCTATAATCTACTTTAAGAACGGATATTGGTCTAAATGACCCGCATTCCATTTTATCCTTGCCTTCTTTCGGTATAGCTGAGATTATCGCTTCCTTCCAACTGGGTGGCATTTGTGTCTTTTTTAGAGTCCAGTTCAGTGTGGGGAATAAAACAGGAATTAACTCATTTTTAAATTCTTTGTACCACTCTGCCGTATACCCATCTGATCCTGGAGAGTTGCTTAATTTAAGCCTACTAATTGCAGCTTTTAATTCAACTTCAGTTATGTCAGCAGTCATCCTTCTATTTTGTTCTTCGCTTAAAGTGGGTAACTTTAGAGAATTCAAGAAGGTGTCACTTTGGGTTATGCTTCCCCCTGGAACTTTGGAATATAGAGTTTTGTAAAACACTTCAAAGCTTCTTGAATTTCACTTAGCTTATTTTTTTTATCATTTTCATCCCTAGGTCCCTAATTCTGTGAATTGTATATTCTGCTATCTTTTTTTTTCAGTTTCCACGCCAGTATTTTCATAGATTTCGATCCACTTTCATAATGTCTCTGTTTCAGAAACATTAAGTTTTTCCTGATTTCTTGTGTAGCCAAATTATTTATTTCATTCCTAATTCTTTTAATTTCCCCTAATGTATCCTGTGCCAAATTCAATTTGTGTTTTTTTTCTAGTTCCCTCAGCCTATTTTGTAATTCCTCTAATGTTTTATTCCTTATTTTTTTCTTATATGAAGATATCTCTATAATTTTCCCTTTTAAGACCGCCTTCAGAGTATCCCATAAAATGGGAGGTGAAACTGCTCCATTATCATTAAATTCTAAGTAGAGACCAATTTCTTTTTTAATTTGTTCCTTAAAGTACGGATCATTGAGTAGACTTGAATTTAGTTTCCAAATAGTATTCTTTGATTGTAGGTCAAAGTCAACAGATAAATATATAGGTTCATGGTCACTTACATCTATTGTCCCAATTCCACAGGTGTTTATTTTGTCTTTGTCTTTTCCAAATGTTATGTAATAGTCTATTCTTGTATATACAGAATGAGGAGCAGAATAATGAGCGTAATCCCTTCTGACAGGGAAAAGGTCTCTCCATTTATCAATTAAACCAACATCCTCAATAAGTGTATTAACTTTCTTATGTAAAGATTTTGTTTCATAGGTCTTTCTATTGGAAGAGTCTAAGTTTGGTTGTAATTGTAAATTTAAGTCTCCCCCACATATTACGAGACCTTCTGTTTCCATTACCATAATATCAGTAATTTTCTGAAAAAAACCAATATCACTTCCCAGGGGTGAGTATATATTCAATAGAGTAACTGAATTGCCGTCTATATTCCCCCTTACCAGAATATATCTGCCTTCTTTATCTCCCATTTCGAATATTTTTTCAAAATTTAGCTTACTTGAGATAAGAATAGCAACTCCTCTCCTCTGTCCTGATTTATATGAGAAAAACAGATTAGTGAAGCCCGTTCTCTTTAGTTTTTTATGCTCATTATCACTAAAATGAGTTTCCTTTAAATGTACTACATGGGCTTGTTCTTTTTTCATTTTGGATAAAATTCTCTTGTGCTTGATTGGATTTAATAGCCCATTTACATTAAAAGAAATGAATTTTACCTTGTCCTTAGCCATCTGTATTTATCTGTCAATGTATCATTGAAATTAGAATAAAATTTAATCAATCTACTCCCTGAACAAATAAGAACCAAGAAACTTGAATAATAACAAAAATGGCAACGAATGTGTGATTCCAAGGCTGAGGTCTCTAGTAAATGACCCTGCGTTGAGCTAGAGGAAATGTCTAGCTGTGGGGGATAACCCCTCCTATTTGTGAGTTGAGGGCCCCCATTGCAGTATTCATAAAAGTCAGTGAACAAATCCATTACACAGAAAAGATTTCCCTGTGTACTCCTCCTATGTATATATATGCATACACACATACACACACACACACACACACACACACACATATATATATATATATATTCTCATTTTGGTGGGGAAAAAGGAGTAAGTGAGCGAATAAAGAGTAACAACTAAGTAATATAAAATCCACATTATAATAAGTATTTCTCGAGATAGGTATATCACCGTGTACTTTTGCTTCTGTTTAGCTTCTCAACATTTTTAAAGTTAGCCAAACCTTATGGCTCTTTTGAAGGGGGTGAGGACTGTCTTTGGGAAACTCCCAGTCTCTTCCTGATTTGTTTCTTTTGGCCTCCTCCCATCTCCTGCCTTCTTGTTTCTCGCACCATTTCCCAAGTGGAGCGGGACAATTCCTCAGCCAGGCTTTCTTTTGTTTTGGTCATGCTGACGGACGACCCTCTGGCCTTCATGTCTGTAGTCGCCTCTTCCACTGTCTGATACAACTGAGTCCCGTTGTCATAAAACACTCGAAGTTTAGCAGGGTACGGAGTTTGAAATCTAATCTTATTTTGCTTTAGTACTCGCTTTACTTCGGAGTATTCTTTGCATTTCTGGAGGACTGCGGGTAATCTTGGTCGAAATATATTAATTTATCCTCTAAAAACACTCTCTTCTTACCCCAGGCCCTTCGGAGAATCTCTGCCTTGGTGCCGTACCAAAGGAATTTAATTATAATTGAGCGTCGCTTTCTATCCTGGGTCGATTTCGGGACTAACGCGCGGTGAGTTCTCTCAATTTCCAGCTCCATAGCCGGGGGAAGATCCAGCACGTCCCGCAGTAACTTCCCGACAAACTCCGTCATAGACGGGCCCTCCGCTCCTTCAGGAACGTTGTAGATTCTGATATTTTTCCGCCGTGATCTTCCCTCCAGGTCAAGCAGTTTACTTTCTTGGTGATGTATTATTTTTATTGTCTTGCTCAGTATCCATTCCACGTTTTGAACGCGATCTTCCACCTTCTTAATGCGAGTCTCTGTCACTGCTATTTTTTGATTAACGCTGGCGAGCTCTGCCTTAATATCACGGAGCTGCTGCTTTATATCTTTCTGGACCTCCATTATTTCTTTCAGGATTTCGAAGACATTCACCGCTTCGAATGAACAAGGCCCAGCAGCCGCCTCGCTCGCACGCGGTCGGGTCGGAGAGCCGCTCACTGCATTCCTCTTGGACGCAGGCTCTGCAGTGTCGCTTTTTTTATTTCCATTTCTTTTCCCCATTATTGCCCCTCTTTCCAGTTCAAATATTTTTTGAAAAATATTATATTTGACGGGTTAATGGGGCTTAATACGCGTTTTTCCGGAGGAGCTAGTGACTTAAGCTGCCATTCTCAATGATGATGTCACCAGAAACAGTCAAGCATAAGCTAGATTCTGAGGAAAGGTCATTGTACTGTTTCTCTCTTGACAGATGCTACCTGAGTTCTAGCATATCTGCAGCATTTTGGATAGGCTAGGTTTGTTTTCTTTGAACACAAGGGGCTCGGGACATTTAAATGAGGTGTATAAAATTGTGAAGCATAAGTACATTAAATAGGAAGCAGCAATTTCCCTTACCAGAGGGATCAAAAGCTTGGGAAAATAAGACTTAAAATAATTGGTAGAAAGGTTAGAGGGGAGCTGAGGAATTTTTTTTTACCAAAGGCTAGTAAGGTCTGGAGCTTATTACCCAAAAGGGTGGTGGAAGAAGAAACCCCTGCCATATTTGACTAGTATCTGAGGAACTGTATCTTGCAAGGCTGTGGATCTGCTGCTAGAAGCTGGGGTCAAGCCGGTGAGCCTTTTTTCACTGGCAAAGGCTTGGGGAAATGCTTTCTTATATCATCAGTTTATTCATGACTTTCTGATTCTTCATTTGATTGTCCCAGAACAAATTAAAAATTATCCCTTGGGCCAAGGTTTGGATAATCTACCATAATATCTTTTTACATGGTGTGATGCCAAATTTTATTGATAACCTCCGAAGAGTCACACTGGAATATTTAACGATGTTAACAATGCTGTAAATGCAAGTTTTGCTGTGTTTATTCATTACTGGAAACATTTATGTGATATTACCAGTGAATAGAACCTTTTAATGCTGAGCAAGAACAATTAATTCTTAAATAAAACTCAAGTGCAGTATTAATATCATGTGATGAAGCTCTCCAAGTCAGCACAATTTCTTCAGTATTCACAAGAAAGGTTTCTTGATTCATCAGGGCATAGAATGCTACAGAACTTCAGCTGGTATGTGGGATAGGTATTTCTTTGGTGAACTGAAATGCCCATTTTTGAGTGCTTTGGCTCTGATTTCATTGGTCCAGATAGCCAAAGTTTAACTGCAGGGAGGGAAGGGATCTATGTTTAATCCACTATAGAATAATATATCTGCAGATCTGGTACTGTACGTGGATGATGCAGAGCCTCGGGAGAGGAGAAGTAAGAAATCTATTGTGAGAGACCTGGGAAGGGAGAGGAATGACAATCATATGGGGTTCTGAGGAAATTGAGGTGTTTCTCCATCTAGCAAACAAAGTTGAGAGGCATTCAAATATTAGTGTTTTGATGTGCTGGATAGGGTGATTCCCCCCTCCCCATCATCATGAGGCTGGTAAGCAGATGTTGATCCAGATGATGAGGAAATATCCAAAAGGTGGGCTGAAAGTGTGAAGGGAATGCAGTATATTTGATAATTTTAAAAATTATTTAAAATTTAAATATTCAATGGGGAGAATTTGTGGGGAACGCAATAATATAGGAAATAGAAGTAGGAGGCAATTCAGCCAATCATGCTTTGCTGTTCAGGAAGGTCACAGCTGATCTTTTAACCCAGATTTTAACCCTATTCTAATGCCATGTTGCTTGATTCCCAATTCAGCTAAAAATGTATGGTCTCAGTCAGCAACTACTTTCACAGTCTTCATGGGCAGAGATTTCCTAACACTCTCTGGGTGAATAAACATATACTCTTTTCCATCATAAATAGCTGGTCTCTTGTTTTGAATTTATGACCCCAGGTTATGTACTTCCTGCACCTTCCCTGCATCTGTCCTGTCATACTCCATACTAACATTGTATGCTTCGAAAGCAAAGGCCACTCACACAACAATCCATTGTCCTAGGAATCAGTCCAGTGAACCTTCACTGCATTCTCAAGAGAATGGAATCATGTGCTGAAATGTTTCAGTAGCTACATAGTTGAGAGATGCTGTAATAAGCTTTAGACATAGTTATTGAACGTGAAAATTTTCATTTCTGTTTATCCACTGATTATGGAATAATCATCCTTCATTCAAAGGTTAACATGTGTTTTTGTAAATACTGTGGATTCTGGTTAATTGGATGATCAGTTAATAGGAACAGTTATTAACTTGGGTCAACTTTTCAAGAACAAAAACTGATTGAGAAAATAGCCAGGATTCTCTTTCTTTATTTTGGATGCTATGCTACTTAATTGGGACAGGAGATTGAACAGTTCCTAACTAGTGTCAATCATATGCATTTCTGTGGCTATTAGACACTATACAATGCCTAAAGTGAACAGTTTTTAAATAATATCAGTTGCATGTGCTTATGGTATTCCATTTGTACCAGTAGATGCCAATTCAAAATACAGTGATTTTTGATCATTTTTTTTATTATTTTGACTTTTAAAAAATTTCAGACCCTTGCCAAAATGACACAAAAAGATTTGACACCAGCAGAAAAACTTACCCTAATTACACTGATTTTATTCATTTACAGTCAATCAAAAGAACATGGCAGCTTATTCTAGATTAATTCCTCTGTCAATAACTATTAGGAATTATTACACATATAGTATTATAGTAGTATTGGTAGTTTTCTAATTTGTTCTGTATTTCATTTACCAAGTGTAAATGCATAATTTGTTACTTGGTTAAGCAGTAGTCTGTCTTTTTTTAACTATTTCCATGAAACTTTGTCTAATTGGGTCAAAACGTACTGGTCCTGATGTGACCCAATTAACTGAAATCCACTGTATTTCCTTTTTAGACTTTGTAAATGTATTGAATGGAACTGGAAATTAATTTGAAAGTTCGTCCAACCTCTGATGGCACATGCCCTCTCATTCAGGCAACATCCTGGTAAACCTTTTTTGCACTCTCTTCAAAACCTCGACATTCTTCTTATAATGGGGTGACCAGAGCTAAATGCAATACTCCAGGTGCAGCAGAAATAGAGTTTTATAAAGCAGTAACATAACTTCATGACTTTTGATCTTGTATAAGAAGTATCTAGACAGACAAATAACTGAGTTGCTAACCTGTAGAGTAGAGGATTACAATCCAAGTGCAGGTAAATGGAATCAACGAAAAATAAAATAGGTAGAGACATGAGAAACTACAGATGCTGGAATGTGGAGCAACAAATAAGCTGCTGAATTGACCCTCTTTGAGTTCCTTCAGCAGATGATGTGTTCCTGAAAGTAGATAGGTATTTGATGTATAGGCAGTTAGTGCAGAGCACCTGTGTGGCCTTTCCTCACAATAATAAGTACACTGCTTTGGATACTGTTGTGGAGGATGACCTTCTAGGGGAATGCCACAGAGACCATGTTACTGGGAATGGGCATAGGTCCATGGTACAGAAAGGAGTGAGAGAGAAGAGCGGAGTGGGAGTGATAGGGGACTCAATAGTCATGGGATCGGACAGGAGATTCTGTGGATGCGGACAGGACACCCAAATGGTATGTTTTCTCCCTGGTGTCAGGGTTATGGATGTCTCAGATCATGTCCACAGCATTTTGGAGAAGAAGGGAGAGCATCCAGATGTCTTGGTACATATTGGGACCAATCACATAGGAAGGAAAGCAAAGAGGTCCTGAAAAGAGAACTTAGAAAACCAGGTAGAAAACTGAGAAGCGAGACATTCAGAGTCATAGTTTCTGGATTGCCTCCTGTACCAAGTGCCATTAAGGGTAGAAACAGGATGATTTGGCAGATTAATGCATGGCTGAGATGCTGGTGCAGTGGGCAGGGCTTCAGGTTCTTGGATCATTGGGATCTCTTCGTGGGGGGGGCGGTTATGACCTGTTCAAAAGTGGTGCTTTGCACCTGACCCAATGGGGGACCAATATTCTCGCAGGAAAGTTTGTTAGAACTGTTGGGGAGGGTTTAAACTAATTTGGCAGGGGGTTGGGAACTGGAGTGAAGGGACTCAGGATAGGCCAGATGGTTAAAAATCAAAGATGGCATGCAGTCAGACAGTCAGGAAGGGCAGGCAAATAGTAGGACAAAATTGCAGCCACCAGCCAGATATTAGGGATGCAGAATCACAAAGGGTAGCAAATACAGTACTCAAAGTGTTAAATCTCAATGCATGAAGTATAAGAAATAAGGTAGATGATCTTGTTGCACTATTACAGATTGACAGGGATGATGATGTGACCCTCACTGAATCGTGGCTGAAGGACAGTTGTAGATGAGAGCTGAATGTAAAAGGTTACACTTTGTATCAGAGGGATAGGAAGGTAGGCAGAGGGGGTGGTGTGGCTCTGCTGGTAAAGAATGGGATCAAATCAGTAGAAAGATGTGACACAGGATCAGAAGATGTTGAAACCTTGTGGGTTGAGTTAAGAACTGTGAGTTCCACCTGGGCTCAGGTAGGTGTAAGAGATTGGATGACATGACTTCAATGATGTTTTTGTGGTTATTCAATAGTCAAGTAAAATTTTAAAGACAAATTAACTGTTCAGTAAATAAAGGGGTGTGCAATCTAGCTACCATACTTTTTATTTTACAATAGAGCTTAAATAGCACATTATTCTAGAAAGCTACTAAATATGATGTAGAAAGACTTTTCTTACCTTACAATTAATCTCTACTTCAGACTTTTCAAATGATTATATGCGTAGGTCAGATACTCAACATCTGCTTCCCTGATGGACGTTACCGATGTCTCACAAAGAGCCATAAAGTAATATACTATAGAAGCAAACTCTTCTGTCCAACTAGTCCATACCAACTATGGTGCCTGCCAAGGTAGCCCCATTTGCCTGCATTTGGCCATATCCTCATCAACTTTTGTTATCCATATACTTATCCAAATGTTATTGTACCTGCCCAACCACTTTCTCTAGCAGCCTATCCTATATATACACCAGCTTCTGCGTGAAGTTGCCCTTAAAGTTCCTTTTAAACCTTTCACTTCTCACCTTAAACCTATACCCTGTAGTCTTTAGTTCCCTTTCCCTGGGGAGAACAGACTGTGTGTATTCACCTGATTTTACACACCTCTTTAAAGTCACATTTCCATTTCCTGCATTCCTAGCCCGCCCAAACTTTCCCTAGTGGGAAAATTAATATAAGAATTATCAAGTCTGTGGTTTTCAAATAAGATGGCAACTGATTTGAATTCTGTTCAATACAATGTTAGCTGCACTCAACCACTAATGCTGCTTCAGAACTCCTGACAAACTGGAGGAAAGATCAATTGGCTTTTCTGCTACAGATTTTTAAAAAAGCAAGAGTCTGCTGATGGGGACACAGGGAAGGAGGACTGGAACTCTGGAGCAAAACAAAATGGTGGAGGAAATCAGCAGGTCAGACAGTATCTATGGAGGGAAGTCGACAGTCAATGCTAGAAACGCTCAGCAGGTTAGACAGTATCTGTGGAGAGAGCAATAGAACCAATGTTCTCATCAGAAAAGCTCTAAAGCAGGTGTTGCTTTCACTGCTGCCTGAACTGCTGAATATTTTTCCTGCCAGTCATCGACTAGACAAACCTCTTGAGTTCAGTATCAGAAATAGAAAAGGACGAAGTTGCAGTCCTCCTTTACCATGTGAAGAAAATGTGTGAAATTAGTATGAAATTAGTTTTCATACATTAGTATGAAAAACAGGCAGAATTTTTAAGGTATGTTCAGAAAAGCTTTTTAAACCAATACCTATATATTCCTACTTGAGAAGGGGCAGTAGTGGACCTATTTTTAGGGATTAGATCTGGGCACCCAATGACAAGAAGCAAGAGAGTGTTTTGGAAATGATGATCATAGCTATATGTTTTGAGGAAATCACAGAAAAAAATAAAGATAGTCTAATAATTAAGGTCCTGCAGTGGAGGGTAGGCTGATTTTTATAACATGGGGCTGGACCTGGCAAATTTACATTAGTAACACTACTTGTAGGTGGGTGGGAATTGTTAAAAGTGTAATAGTGCGAGTTCATGGCCAACATCTTTCCATGAGGGTGAAAAGTATTGAGAGCAATCCAAGGATCCATGGATCCCAAAGGATATAGAGGCTCAATAAAGCAGAAAAAGGAAGCTTTTGGGTGGTATAGAAAACTGAAAACAGCTGAGGCTCTTCAGGAGTGTAGAAGGTTTAGGGGGATATTTAAAATAAAGAAAGTAGGAGGACAAAGAGGAGGCGTGAAATATCACTGGCAGACCAGATTAAAGAAGCCCCAAAGTATTTTGTATAAAGGGAAAGAAAATGACCAAGAAAAACAAGTGCCATTGGAGATCAAAATGTCAATCTCTGTAGAGCCAGAGAATGTAAGTGAGGCCTTCAATAAATACTTCTCATCTACTGCTCATCTGGAGTCACTAAGGTGAAGGGCATTATTGTTGGAGAATTAAGGAAGAAGGATAGTAAATTTCTAGAACATTTTATCTCTGAAAATGGGAGCGTATTAAGTATCTTAGCAAGCTTATTTTAGCTCCCTTTCTTCCATGGTCCACTGTCATCTCCTATAAGATTCCTTCTTTATCCCTTTACCTCTCTCATCTATCCATTCCCAGATTCTTCTTCATTCTGTCTTCTTCACCCACCCACTTTCCCCCTCACCTGCTATCACCTATTACCTGCTAGCTTGTATTTCCTAAGCTCCTGTGACCACCTTGTTCTGGCTTCCTTTTCAGTCCTACTGAAGGATCTCGGCCCAAAATGTTGACTGTTTATTCCCCTCCATTGATGCTGTCTGACTGAGTTCCTGCTGAGTTCTTCCAGTGCTTTGTGTGTGTTGTTCAAGTTTTCCAGCATCTACAGAACCTCTGGTGTTTACACTAGCAACTTTACTTTTTAGGAAGTGAAGAAGATTAGGTTTGTCACTGAGCACTCTATCAAACTTCTACAGATACAGATGAAAGTATCCTGTCTTATTGCATCTTGTGACAACTTGAATGCACTGAAATGTAAGAAGCAGCAGAGAGAGTGGACTTGGCCCAATAGATCACAGAAGCATCCTTCTCCATGATCGATAGCATCTACAGGAGGTGCTGCCTCAAAAAGGTATCATCTGTGGTAAAAGATCCCCACTATTCAGGCCATGCATCTTTGCACAGCTGCCATCAAGACAGGAAGTATAGCAGTCTGATAGCCAGAATATTAGGTTCAAGAATAGCTTCTATTCAGTTCTTGAGCCAATATGCAAAGCCCTAATCACTACAGTTTTGCAAACCTACAGTATGACCACTTTGACCAGTTTGCACTAAAATTGACTTTTATTTTTCTAATTGTGTTTTTTGTTTAAAAACTGGTATGATTTATATTTTACTTGTGAATGATGTCATGTGTGTTTGATGCTGCTGCAAGTAAATTTTTCATTGCACCTGTGCATGTGGTAATAAATTCGACTTAAATCTTTCAGTGCGTTAATGCAGATTAATATGAAAGAAATAATGTTTTACTGCAAGAATTTGGAAACACCAGTGTTAGATTACAATTGTCATTATCTTCTGATGTGCCAAGATTCACTTTGAGCATTGGGAACTTGATTTCTTTGTCTGTACATACTTAATATTGAGCAATATCATCACTTGAAATTGTTTCATCATTCAGGATGCTGCTCTCCACCCTGTACAATTTTTCTTTCCTTTCCTGATGCCAATCACCCATTGCCTCAACCTGTGCCTGCTTTGAACCAGTGCAATGAGTGCTGATCTCCTATTCAGAGCCAAGACAAGTCCTTGCCGCACTGAAGTACAGTAGCTTTTGGCTGGTCAAAGAAATTGGCCTCAGTTACATAGAGTGAAAATAAAAGAAAAAGTTTTCTATCCTTTTTGCTGGCTGCTCATCTATGTCGCAAATGACACACTTGCTGGTCTGTTTAGTTACCCAGAGTTTCATGTTGATATGCTCAATGGTGGGGATGGCTTTACCTGTGATGAAGTGGGCCGTATCCACTACATTTTGTAGCAGTTTCAGTTCAAGAGCATTGGTGTTTTCATACCAGGCTGTGATACAGCCAGTCAATATACTCTACTATTTATCTATAAAAGTATGTCAAAGTTTTAGATGACATGCCAATGCTGAATCTTCACAAACTCCTAGGGGAGTAGAGGCGCCACTGTGCTTTCCTCATAATTTTTGTGTACTTTTGTGCTGGGCACAGGACAGATTCTCTGAGATGATAACACTAGGGAATTTAAAGTTGTTGACACTCTCTACCTCTGATCCTGTGGCGAGGGCTGAAGTCTCCTGAAGTCAATAATCAGCTCCTTGATTTTACTGACATTGAAGTCGTTGTTATGGCACTACTCAGCCAGATGTTCCTTCACCCTCCTATACGTCATCACCTTTGATTTGGCCTGTGACAGTGATGTCGTCAGCAAACTTGAATATGGCATTGGAGCTGTACTTTGCCACACAGTCATAATTTTAAAGCGGGTGGAGCAGTGGGTTATGCACACAGCCTTGTGGTGCACCTGGAAATTGTGGACAAGATGTTGTTGCCAGTCCAAACTGACTTTGGTCTGCAAATGAGGAAATTGAGGATCCAATTGCATAAGGAGGTATTGAAGCAAAGGTCTTGGAGCTTATTGATGAGATTTGAGGAGAGGATAGTATTGAATGCTGAGCTGTAGTCAATAAAGTACATCCTGGTGTATGCATCTTTGAGTGCAGAGCCTATGAGGTGGCATCTGCTGTGGACCTGTTGCTCTGGTCAAAAGTGACTTCTCAGACAGGAGTGGATGTGTTTCATCCCCAGTCTCTCAAAACACTTCATCACTGTGGCTGTAAGTGTTACTGGATGATAGGCATTGAGGCAGGTTACCACATTACTCTTAGGAACAGGTCTTTAATACTTGGCCAGGTACCTCATCTGCACCAGATGCTTTTCGTGGGTTCAACCTCCTGAAGGCTACTCATATGTCGGCCTCAGAGACTGAAATCACAGGATTATCGGGGATTGTGGGAGTTGGTGATGGTTCCGCCATGTTTTGATGGTCAAAGTGAACATAGAAGCTATTGAGTTCATTCTGAAGCGAAGCTCTGTTGTCACCTATGTTGCTTGGTTTAATTTTATAAGAGGTAATAATATTCAAGGTAATACTGTCTGAATAATAGAGTTTTATAGGAACTAGGCTTGCATTTTCACCCAGTGGGCATGCTGTATGTAAAACCTGGGCAGTGAATACTAGAATGTGATTTTAAGGCAGGAATCATTGCTTGTTATTTTTATTCCCTTGTATCTCAACCAGTATACACTGAGGTTATTTTTATGAGGTTACCTACCTAGACTAAGATCACCCAGCTCACTAAATGGTCAAGCTTAGAATATATGGTTGAGTCTTTTGAAAAGGAGAGAATTTACAGACGGGGTTAAGAGACAACTTCCCCACCTCAGATACCAAACTATCTTAGACCCAAATAATGTGTTTTTAGTGTGGTCATTGTCGTAGGTCTCATAAATTGGAGTGGGATATATTGGTAAATGGCTTCTAGCCAAAAATGATTCTCCACACTGACATATTTTGTTAGAAACCATTTACATTTAATAGTCTTACTGTAAATAAGATCTCCCTCAAATTTACTTTAACCTGAAAACTTGTTGTTGGTCTTTAAGCCGTTCACATGCAGACAGTCAGCAATTTGACTATTGCGTAAAGAAAAGTAGGAGTGGTTGCTGAATCATTACCATTTTTGGAAATTTTTTGAATAATTAATTTTGTACATAACTGCGCTATTTGTGGTTTTAAATGAGGAAAGATGCATATATGATGTTTTACTTCTTGAACTTGATTTGAGTCCAGTCAACTTTGGGATAAATAATTCCTCCATTACCCAAAATAATGAAGAAGAGACTTGCATTTCAGTTGCAACTTCCCTGTTTCAGATATCAAAATATTTTAGGGGCATTATATTTTTGTAGTATGGTCGTTGTTCTAAGCCTCATAATTGGAGTAAGATATAATGGCAAATTGTTTATTCTTATACAGTGAACAATTTTGTTTTGCATACCATCTATACAGATCATTTCATTACATCAGCAGCATATCGAGGTAATACATGGGAAAAGCAATAACAGAATACAGAATAAAGCGTTACAGTTACAGAAAAGAACAGTACAGGCTGACAATAAGATGCAAAGCCAATGAGGTAGATTGTGAGATTAAGAGTCCTGTTTGTTGCACAAGAGTTCAATAGTTTTAACGCAGCAAGATGGAAGCTTTCCTTGAGCCTGGTGGAATGTACTTTCAGGCTTTTGCATCTTCTGCCTGATGTCAGGTAATCTTACAATGATAGAGTGAAAATCGGTGTCGAGTGTGTTATGGAAGCTTATAGTTTGTTGTGGGCATAACCCTATATAGACAGCTGCCTCTAACTTGTTAATAATCAGCGTCCACATGGTGTGGAAAATAGAACAACTAGCAGACTGCTGATGTATGTTGTGAAAGGAAAACACAAACTACCTCTCTCTATCTTACAATCTACTCTTTCCTTTCAGCACTTTATACCTCACTCCTGTCTCAGTTACCTTTTTTCTCTCTTTCCTGCCTCATGCACCTCTTGCCCCTTTTCTGCATTCCTTTTCCCCTCTCCTCTTTCCCTTTCCCGCTCATGCCTGTTAATTTTGCACCATCCGCATGGCCCTTTATAAAGCCAGCTGTTCACATTCATCTCAACACTTGCAGCCGAGTTGCCGATGAACTCAGCTGTCATTTACATGAGGAGTTGCCTTGCTCTGGAAGTTACAGCCCTGTGTATAACCTGTCCAACCCCAAAGCGATCAGCACATGCTTGTCATTCAGACTTCAACTCCCTTGTGTTGCCAGGTCAGCTCTTGTTTTTTTTTTGCTGTGTAATTAGAGTTCTCTTTTATGTTCCTGTGTACTGTACAGTGCTGCCTGTACCTTCAGAAGAGCTGGGAGCGAGACGGCTAATTTGCTGAATTTGCTTTGAGAAAGAAAGGAAAGTAAGTCATAGAGCTCACCATATATGGCGCACAGAAAGTTGGAACTAACTGCTGTTAGTGTTTGCTTTTGATAAACAATGCACTGTGCACACTAGCTATCAGTAGCAGCAGCAAACCGTGTGGAGGGTAATTTCAGTGCTGTAGATCGTATTTCTTGCCCTGTAGGCTTGGCAGTAAAAAGCTGTAAAAGAGTTCAGTTTTTGAGGAGGCATTTGCTAGTAATATTCTGCAGTCATTTTTCTAGTCCTTAGATGACTCGCTGAAGTAAAGCCTGTGTCTCTGTCGTCTGGTGTTATGGTTTGCAGTTTCTAATGTATTAGATCATTGACTGTGTACAGTGAACTGAAAGATATTGTAAATGTTGTGAATTTGAATCTCTCTTTAATCCAAGGCAAATCTACTGCTGAGTTGATACCTTTTTTTTAAGGCTGACAGAACTTGCTTTAAGTAGTACACTTCAGAAAGCCTTGTCTAATAAAGTGACTTGGCTCATTTACTTAATGGGAGAGAGGTTGTATTTCCCCGGGATTTGCCACTTTTCTTTGTTAAATGTATGTTCCAGTGTAATGGTTTATTTCATTACCGATCTCAATAACCTAAGAACCCTTACTGCTTGAACATATCTCAGAGTGATTTATCTAAGTTAGAGTGGGTCCATTAAGTTCCGGGATTGCAACAGAGAATCTTGGAGGTCAGCTGCGGGGCCATAGCCTGTTTGAAAGAATCTAGTGTTTCATTGGTCTCTCTCTGTTTGACCTGAGCACTCTTGCCTCGATTTTGCCTTGTCCTTCCTTGCTGTTACTGCATCTGTCTTTTGCTTCACCAGCTCTTTCAACTCAATGTCTCCCTCTTTGGGTATCAATCTCTCTTGCTCGTGTTCTTCCTAAGGATATTCTTTCTCTCATCTGCTTCTCGCTCTGCATTCCTCTCCCCCCACCCCAATCTCAGACCCAGTCTCTGTATCTGTGTACACTTTCTATACTTTGTGTGTGTGTGTGTGTATCTTACACTCCAAGCATTTTCTAAGAGTCTGTACTTCATGAAGCAGTGTGATGTACATTTTACACCAGCAATGGCAACAAGTCTCACAGAATACTCATCTAATTGAAATGAAAACAGGTTGAAATTAGACTCAAGTGAAAAGTTAAGGCAAGACGAGCGAGAATTTAAAAAATAACTTGGATCTTGGATGACGTCCCTAGGTGAAACCCACCAGGTGGCTGTAATCAACTGCAGAATCCCTGCAGAAAGTGGTGGAAATTCCTGAGTCATATGGGTGTGAAGAGTTCTGCAGTCCTTCCACACCCTTTTTCATCTCAACACTTGCGTTGCCCTTCTCCCAGTCTCGCTTTTCCCACCAATCTCACCTTCTCATCACCTGGTTACTTGTCCTCCCTAACATCCCCCCACAATCCCATATCCTTGCTTGACTTCTTGCTGCAGACTTCCTACCTCCCTCCTCCACGCTGTCCAGTATTTTCCTTTCAAGCTAAAACACAGATTTGATTTCACCTGAACACACTCCTTACTTTGCCTCTTTCCATTCTCTTTACATATCTTGTGCTGTGGTTTCAATTTGCTGAAAAAAATTGCTGAGTTGTTATCTAATTGAATCAAACGTTAGAAATAAGTCCAGTGTTTGAAATGCAGAAGTACATAATTTCAAAGTCAAATTCTTGTCTAATGCAGAGATGCAATGGAAAAACCAGCAGTGGCATCACAGGCATATAGCATCATATAAGTGCCATTTACTAGAAAAGCATAAAATTATACACTGCTTTTACAAGAAATAAAGACACAATTGGAACAAAAAGAAAGTCAATTGTGCCAAGTGATCAAGGTGTTGCCAAGCTGTAGTGACTCAGGTTGTGTTGGTTGGTTCGGGAACCAAATGGTTGAAGGGAAGGAGCTGTTGTTGAGCCTGGTGGCATGGGACTTCAGGCTTCTGTCCCTCCTGCCTGTTGGGAGCTAAGAAAAGCTGCTATGTCCTTTGCCCAGTAGCACACACATCTACCAAAATAAAGTGCTTCAAGAGGTTGGCTATGGTTAGAATTAACTCTTGCTGAAGCAAAGATCTGTTCTTTCTGCAGTTTGCCTTCCTCCACCACAGCTCAACAGCAGACACAATCTCATTGCCTCTCCACTCAGCCTCTCGACAGCTGTTGCAGGCTACTGTTAATCAGTTAGAGCTGTTAGTCTCCCAGTGCATCAAGAAATCCATAGCAGAATGCTGCCAACTGGCATGCTCCACACTGTAGGAGTACATGTTGAAGCATGGTGCAGTCACTGCAAGGGCTTGGTAGGAAAGGACCACAGTATAAAGTACTTCCCCTACTGGGCAGGAGACTGTCAGGTGAGGAAACCCTTTGATTATTGTAGTCGCGTACCACTAGAGGGGCCCACATGAGTGACAATGGTGCAGTTAGTTTAAAAAAATGTCATTTAACCCTAATCACATTGTCTATGAATGTAGGATTGAAAAGACTGCGCTGTTTATTCTTGTAAATATTTTTAATTATGAGTAAAGTGTATTTTATAAAGAAAATTACATCTGGACATTCAACTTCCTTATTGGAAGACCACAGTCTTATTGGAAGATCAGTAATAATGACTTTTCCTCATTGATGATCAGGTCAGCCACACCTCAAGACCGTGAGCTTAGCCCAGTGCTCGATTCTCTCTGTACACATGACTCTGTGGCTAGATGTAGCTCAAACTCCACCTGTAAGTTTACTGTTGTTGGTGGAATCTCAGATTGTGAACAGGAGGCTTACAAGAGTGCGGTGGATTTATTGGCTGAATGGTGTCCCAACAACAGCCTCATACTCAACATCAACAAAACCAAGGTACTGATTGTGGACTTCAGAGAGAAAAGTCTGGAGAACACACAGCTGTCTTCGTGAAGGGTGAGCAGCTTCAAGTTCCAAGATGTCAACATGTCAGAAGATTTGTCAAAGCCCGTCTTGTTAGTGCAAGCCAGTGACTCTACTTCATTAGGAGTTTGAGGAGATCTGCTATGTCTCCAAACACTTCCAAATTTCTATAGGTGTATGGTGTCAAGCATTGCAATTGATTGCATCACGGTCTGGTGTGTAGCATCCAATGCACAGGATTGCAAGTGGCTCCAGAGGGCGTAGACTCAGCTAGCTCCTTCGTTGGCACAACCCCTCCCACTATCAAGGACATTTTCAAGAGGCATTGCTGCCATTGTGGAAGGGGTACAGGATCCATGTGCCTATGCCCAGTTCTGGTACACTTCTCCAGTTAGTCCACTTCACCATTCTTTTCCCCACAGCCTGATTTTGCCTTTAAAATACTGAGTAAATTCTATTTTAAACATTACTGCTGAAACTAGTTCCTCCTTCCTATCAAGCATAGGGTTCTAGGGCACATTAGTTTTTAAGAAAAATCCAAAATTGCTCTCCTTGTAAAACAATGGTGTCTTGTTATGAACCCTCCTGCCACTGGGATGGTTTGTTATTTTTTGATGTTGAGTACCTTTCTTTGGAAAAGAACCTTGATTTCTGCAATCTTTTCACATAATTGTTCCAAATTCCTGACGCCATTCTGGTAAACAGATGGTCGGCATTTCAAAGCTTGAAATGTCAATTGTCCATTTCCTCCATAGATGCTGCCTGAACCGCTGAATTCCTCCTGCATTTTGTGTGCTGCTCCAGATTTCTAGCATCTGCAGTCTCTCTTCTGGTGGAAAGAAGTCCTCTCCATTTCTCTTAAACCTTAACGTCCCTCCCAAACATTAGGAAGGAGCTTCCGATCAAGATGGCGACTGCATACAACACCTTCTGGTAGATCATGAAACCCTGTATTTCACTTTTTATGTCTTTTATGTTTATTTTTCATCTTGGATGTGATTCTGAAACTGTGATTTGCTGTTTGGAGATTGTTTGGGTGTTCCAGCATTCTGCAGTCTCTGAGAGGATTCCAGGAGACAGAGGCAGCAGGAGCAAATCTCATGGCAAGCAGGCTGTGAGATGATGTTTGATTCCATTTGGTTGATTAAAGTGACAAGGGAGATTGAAACATTGAGGCAAAGCAGAAGGTGAGTGTCGGCTGCCTGCCTTTTAATCGGTCCACTACTGGAGAGGAGAGAGCCTGCTGCTATGTCCAGAGAATATTACCCAGGTTTTCTGCACTTTGGGCATGGACTTGGACTATAGAATTTTTTCAGTCTTGAAGATTTTTATATTCTGTGTTTCACCTGCTCTTTCTCGTCTTTTTGTGCATAGGGGGAGGATTTGTGGATTGATGTGCCTGTTCTGTTGCGTTTGTTTTTCTTTTGCACAGGGAGGGTGAATTTGGGGATTGATGATTGTGATGCTGTTCTTTTCTTCTGGGTTTCATGGCTACCTGGAGCATATGAATTTCAGAGTTGTACACTTTGATAATAAATGAACCTTTGACCCTTTGAACCAAATAAGTGGCCATAATGCTCCAGCTGAAGTTATTTATGGAGATCAGCATATCTTCCTTTTTTTTTTGTACAGCTACTCTGCTTTTTAAGCAGCCTGTTCATCTTATAGTATAACTTTCCAGAACTCATGTGCTTACTGAATCTTTCAATTCCTACAATCCCTATGAAAATGCAACATGGTGACTTTCTCGTTCTTTCTCCCACAACAGATGACTGTATACTTTCTAAATTTTATCCATTTTACCATTGTCCTGAAATTTGTTATTGGAGGTAGCTTTAATTTTGAGATTTTGTCATCTCTAAACTTAAAAAAGTTACCAGTATTTGGACTGGTCTAAATCATTAATACATAATATAGTATTCTTACTGCACTGACAAAGGTTGTTTATTTCTTTTCTTCCTCTTGGATAGCCAAATATATCCATACTGCCAACAATTCTAAGGGAGGCAGATAGATGGAACCCACAGGATTGTAAAGAAACGATTTAGACTGGGTTCAGACTGTGCAAGTGTGATTGGGTGTCTAGCTCTGATCACATAGCTGCAGAGACCTCTACATATCCAGGCTCTGGTTCTGTTCTCCTTCAAATACCTATGAGGGTTTTTCTCTGCATTAAATATTTTCATGCTAATCCCTTGCAAACTAACTTTTGTAGGCATTTGCTCAACTCCCATTCCTCCGATTCCAGAGAGTGCTTTTGTTTCAGAAATTTGCGACTAGGGATCAAGGTAGGAGTGTTGCATTGACTTGTGAAAGAGCTGATCTCAAAAATTGTGCCGAACTTATCCATGTCCAGTAATATAAAGAGATGTTTATGTCCATGTTTATAGTATACTACTGTAGAACATCTTCATTTAACTTTGCTCATTGCCCTTGTATGACTGAGCTTCAAGCAGAAGCAGTTCTGTACAATAGTAGATTATGCTCAAGCATGCTTGTGCCATGAGATTTGACTGCATAAAAGTTTCATTACACCAACAGCAAGCTGATGGCAACACTTTAACAAGCACCTACCAGGGAAGACGTGAGTCAGACAGCAAGTCTGGTGGATGAACTGGACCTACAGTTTTATGTCAGAAAGAAATTCTGTCATTACTTATTAGTAGGAATCATGACAACTGAACCTGACCCTAGTTTAGGCAGAAGCATCAGTTTCACATCTGCTGTTTGAGCTGCTGAATAAAGATTAAGAATAATAACTGGTGCTGCTTTCCCCCTCTTCCTCTCAAATCCACAAGCACAAGTAATAATCCAGCTAAACTCAGATTGAAGATGTGAACTTGTTTTTTTCCCAACAACTAGGTGGAGGAGTAGACACATCAGTGATATATAAGAGGCATTTAGGCAAGCACATGAACATGAAAGAATGGAAAGATATGGCTCATGTGCAGGTAGTTGGGATTAGCTTTATTTGGCATCATGGTCAGCACAGACATCACAGCACAGACAAAGAGCCTGGTACTAAACTGTAATGTTCCATGTTCCCTTCCCATCTGGTCTCAAGGAACAGCAGGGTCAGGGTATAGAAGTTTTATCAGATCCAAGTAGGATTAACAATACGATTAACAGGCTTAGGATGGAACTGAATATTTGTAGCTCGGGTTGAGGCATTTGATGTTGCAATGTTCACTGAGCTTGCAGACATTTCAACATTGGTCAAGGTGACAACCTCAGTACGCACTGATGACGTCGCCTCAACTGGTGGTGAAACATCTGCAAGCCAATTGCCAAGCTTGGTAAACGTCACAACATCAAACATTTCACAGGTCACATTCAACTAAAGCTGCTCTTAGATGGAGAGATCCTTGCTGTGAATTGATTGGAACCAGAACATACAATGAGGGTATGGTGAAAGAATCATTTTAAATGCTCTCACTATCCAGAGTTACCCTGGCTTCTGTTTCCCTTTTGCATTGAGAAACAAAATTAGCATCAACATTGGAGGTAATATTGCATAAAGTGAGATGCTAATTATTTAATTGATAATTGGTTTATTATTGTCACATTTACTGAGGTACAGTGAAAAATTTTGCTTTGCATACCATCTTTACAGATCATTTCATAACATCAGTACACCTAGGTAGTACAAAGAGAGAAACAGTGACAGGATGTAGAGTATAGTATGAGTTCTACAGGATCTGTGCAGACAGACAGCAAGATGCAAGGCCATTACAAGGTAGATTGTGAGGTCAAGATTCCATCTTATCATACGAGGGACAACTTAGTATTCTGATAACAGCAGGATACAAGCTGTCTTTGAACCTGGTGGCATCTGCTTTTAGGCTTTTGTATCTTCTTCCAGACTGGAGGAGGGAGAAGAGGGAATGTCTGGAATGGGAGGGGGTTTGATTATGTTGGCTGCTGTACTAAGGCAGCAACAAGTGTAGGTAGAGTCCATGGATGGAGACTGTAAGCTGTGCAGGCTAAAGTTCTCAGTGTGCTGGCTGGTGCCAGTTTTGTACTTCCAGCGACACATCACACAATGTTACCTGAAAGGCCCTGGAAAAGATGAAAGGGAACAGAAAAGGCATAATTCATTCTTGGGTAGGAATGAGGTTAGTAATGGGTGCAGTCAGTGGGGGGGGGGGGGTTAATCTGTAAATCAGATTAGATTAGATTAGGTTCAACTTTATTGTCATTGTGCTGAGTATAGATACAAAGCCAAATGAAATGCGGTTAGCATCTAAAGAGAAATGCAAAGAATAGTATTATTTACAAAATAACTGCGAATAAAAAGTAAGTGCTACAGCACACAAATATAAAAGTACTGAGACATTACAATATGGGTGCAATACTGCTTAGCGCTGTGATGTGAGGTTCAGCAGGGTCACAGCCTCAGGGAAGAAGCTCTTCCTGTGCCTGCTGGTGCGGGAGCGGAGGCTCCTGGAGCGCCTACCAGATGGGAGGAGAGTAAAAAGTCTGATCTGCTTTTAATATATTTGCATTCACTCACTGCCCACGAAACAGCCTTTCTCACTTACCTTCTTAGGATTTCTGTTCCTTGTATATGAATACAGATTCATGAGAATGTTGCCAAGACTGGATGGCTTGAGTTATTAAGAGGGACTGGATGGGCAGGGACTGTTTTCCCTGGAATGAAGGTGGCTGAGAGGGTAATATCATAGAAGGTTGTAAAGTTATGAAGGGAAATGATATGATGGGCACAGTATTTTTCCCAGGGTAAGGGAGTGTAAAACTAGAGGACATAGTTTAAGGTGAGAAGAAAAAGATTTAAAGGGGATCTGAAGGCTGAGTTTTCACACAGAGGGCAGTAGGTACATGGAAAAAACTACCAGGTAGAGGCAGGTACAATTACATCTGAAAGACATTTAAATAAGTACATGGATAAGAAAGAGTTTAGAGTGGTATTGGTCAAATGCAGGCAAATGGGATCAGCATAGTTAGGCATCTTGGTGGGATAGAAGAGCTGAGCCAAAGAGCCTGTTTCTGTGTTGTATAATTATAAATCTACATGAAATTTTTGATAATAAACTCACTATGTACACATTTGTGCTCTGTTCCTTCCCTACAGTCTTTGTTCTCTTTTGTGTTCATTTGTTACAGCCCTGTCCGCTACTCACCCTGCAGTAATACTAAAGTTATTAACTTTCTCTAGTGTTGAATGACTGAGGTCCTTTAACATCTGCTGGACGATGCTGAGGATGTTCTACAAGTCTGTGGTGGCCAGTGCTATCATGTTTGCTGTTGTGTGCTGGGGCAGCAGGCTGAGGGTAGCAGACACCAACAGAATCAACAAACTCGTTCGTAAGGCCAGTGATGTTGTGGGGGTGGAACTGGACTGTCTGACGGTGGTGTCTGAAAAGAGGATGCTGTCCAAGTTGCATGCCATCTTGGACAATGACTCCCATCCACTCCATAATGTACTGGTTAGGCACAGGAGTACATTCAGCCAGAGACTCATTCCACAGAGATGTAACACTGAGCGTCATAGGAAGTCATTCCTGCCTGTGGCCATCAAACTTTACAACTCCTCCCTCGGAGTGTCCGACACCCTGAGCCAATAGGCTGGTCCTGGACTTATTTCCACTTGGCATGATTAACTTATTATTATTTAATTATTTATGGTTTTATATTGCTATATTTCTATACTATTCTTGGTTGGTGCGACTGTAACAAAACCCAATTTTCCTTGGGATCAATAAAGTATGTCTGTCTGTATTTCTAACATTGAAGATTTCTATCTTTTGTTTGTTGAGGTATGTGGATATTTCTTTGTGATCTATATTAACTTTCCTGCAGATACTTCTGATGTGTATCAGGCTCCTGAACATGGAAAAGGATTGAGAGGTTATATGCACATTTCCAAGATGCTACAAATTGTGGAAAAGCTGGGTTGGAGAACTTAATGGAAAGCTATTTTTGTTAAATTTCCTGACATCAGTTAATTTACTGTGGGAATTAATTAGATATTTTAAGCAATTGTTGATGGTGGAAGGGTCCCAATGGCATCTCTCTGGATAATAAAATCCTGACGCAGTGTTTCAGCCACAACATTGGGATTGGTTTTCAGTGCAGGCTATGTCATTACTGCAAGTTCCATTTCTGATAGAGTGAATGGACAGTTTTGTGCTTACCAGTCTCATCAATGCTCCTTGGCAGTCTTGTGTCTGATGCTCCATTTATAGTCAGCAGGAATGTTAGTAGTAGCCATATCACCCTCCTTTCCTCTTTGTTCAGATATAGTAGGTAACGTGCCGAAAACCCCATGGTTATTTACTTTAAATTTACAACTTAATGATAACTAATGATGCGCTGATGTTAAGTAATGGACATTGTGGTATGTCTTAAGAAAAAGCTGATTTAAACTTCCCTTGTTTATATATTTTAAAGTTTTTTATAAATATACAAATGCATATTATGATTTTTTTAAATGTAGAAGCTATGTTCCCTCTAATTTTCTTACAGCTGCACAGACCAACCATTGCTTTGAGCAGGAATTTTTACGTGGCCTGCAAACTGTATAGCACATTATACAAATAATCATTTTAGCTGTGTGACAACAAATGCTATGTGCATCGGAGTATTTCAGTTACTACACGGCCGTGCACTAGCACAGTTTGGAGAGAATAGTGATGTAGAGAGATAAACCTTTGCTGGCAATTCCAAAGCAAGTTTAGATATTATTAAAATACAGATTTTAATTGGAGCAAAGGATCCAACAGCTTTATTTTTTCGTAATGAAGAAATTGTCAGCATTTCCTAAGCAAGTGTCTATTTTACATGATTAAAATTAGTAGGTAAATGAAATCTCAGCAGAAAATTAATGTCCCTGAAACCCTGTTACACATCACACAAGTGTTCCTAAGGCTGTCCTTTGAGGAGGTCAGTTGTTGAGATTCTGGCCCTGAAGGAAAGGTTAACTGGGCTCCAGTGTCTCCTCTCTGTTGTGAGTGTGAACTCTAGTGATTATGGTTTGAGGCAGATATGTACTGCACCACGGTTTCTAAAAAGACCAGCGTCTGAAAGCTGACACAAAATATGAAATATGCTGGAGAAAAATGTTTTTCTAGAGTTGGTCTGATTGTTTAGGAATAGGAGCAGGCTGTTTCACTTCCTCAAGCCTGTTGTACAATTTGCCTAGATTAGGATAATCCATATCCCGCCTCCATCTCCTTGTTTCTGTAACATGGAAAAAATAACATGACGTGAATAAGTTCAAAGATAATAGAAGTTAACAACAGCAAGTAAATCATAAGAACAAAGCAGTTAAAGATTAAAATACTGAGGTTCTGGAAGATCAGATTTATTATTACTTACCTATATGACATAAGTTTCACTGTTTTGCAAGTGCATAAAATTACAATAAATATCAAAAACAAATACTACAAAAATAGAGTAATGTGGTGGTATTTATGGGTTCATGAACCATTCAGAAATCTCATGGAGGAGGGGAGGGAGCTGTACCTCCTTCCTGCTGGTGATAATATAAAGGGGCACGTCCTCGATGATGAGCATCCTCGTTGATGGATGTCACTGCCTCTGAAGATTCCTTGTTGATGGGGAAGGTTGTGCCCATGATCAAGCTAGTGAGTCTACAATCTCTACACCCTCTTGCAATCCTGTACATTGGAGCCTCCATGATTAGCAGTACAATGACAATGATTAGATTACTGATTTGTTCTCTGTGCTATTAAGTACAATAACTAGATCTTATTTAAAATGGTTCAAGTAGAAGTGTAGTGTAGAAAGTTGTAGGTCAGTTGAAAATGGACATCAGTGGGAAGTGGATGCTAGTACATTGCTGGATGTTCAGCAGTGAGGAAATTACAAAAAGAAACACTTGGAGATTGGAGATGCTAGTTCTAATAATTGAAAAATAGTTTAATGTTTTTTACGATAACTAAAGTCTATTTTTGAAATGTTAAAAAATCTATTTACTGGTCATTGGTGCCTAAGTCCATTGTTTAGGTTAGACTAATGACAATGGGATACTATAGTCAACATATTTTTAAACAAGAAGTTCACGTCATGTCATTTTGAACTGTTCATTATTAGCACAAATGGTGGACTAACATTGTAATAGATGAGAAGAGAAAGCTGAGTGGAGCATCTATACTGGAGCACTGACAGAAGGAATGAATGTGGATGAATGCTGGAGATAAAGGGAGAATCATTGATTAGATAACCAGCCTTGTATTTGATTTTTATCCAGTTCAACGGAGAATTTGATTCAGCACTTGGTAAAAGCATAGAAACACGAGACTGCAAATGCTGTAATCGATAGCAACAAACAGGGGGACCTAGCAGGTCATGCAGCACCTGGGAAGGGAAATGACTGTTGATATTTGAGGCTAAGGTCCTTATCTGGAGCTTAGTAGCAGTAGTTGTATGTGTCTTCTTCACACACTTCCTCAGATGCGCTCAAGTGAGTTTCAGAATTCATACTCAAGAGCTCGTTCTTCTCATGGATACAGGAAAGACTTCCATGCACTAGCTTAAACACTACCCTTGAGATAAAACTGCTTTGTGAGAATAGTATAAAGGGGCTGTTTCTTTATATTGATGTACAATAAGTAGTCTTTCCTATTGCAAACCCCCTTCAATCAATTTAAATCTTCTATTTTCATTGCCATTTCTTGTCATTATCAGTCATGTGGTCATTGGTTCTCTAAGCTTTTCTCCTGGATTCAAAACCTACTGGGCTGAAAGATTACTCAATTCCTCCACTTGCACCTCCTTAGATGTTCATATGTGAGATGGCTTTACAACATTAATTCAGAAGCTGTCAAGTGTCAAATAATACTCGCCCCTTGCTATATCCAACACAAGAGTCTAATCACTTCTCTTTGATATTCAATGCTATCTTCACTGCAGTGTAGCCTACTCTTAGTTCAGTCCAATTACCAAATATTTAGCCATGGATGCATATTCCAGAGCAAATACCTAACCTCGGTTCTCTAAACCTTTGAGTTCTACTAGTCAGGAGTTTTGGGGGATACTCTCCACTTGCATGGATAAGTGCAATTGCAACAGCACTCAAACTCAAACATCATCCAGGACAAAGCAGCTGAAATGATTGCTGACCCATCCATCAGCCAAATGTTTACTGTTCCCAGTAGCTGTAATGTTTAAATCCATGCATTACAAAGATGCACCAGCAACAATTCATCAAGGCTCCTTTGGCAGTTTCTTCAAAAGCTGCAACCACCACCAGTTAGATAAGATATCAGGTTTCTGGAAGATAAATATGAACTCCTTGACCCTATACCCCTCTACTAATCCTCTCTGACCTGCACACTGTTTTGACTTGGAAATCTAATTTTCTTGTCTTATTGCTCTAACATTTCAGTCTCAGACAGCCTACCTTAAAGAGCTGCAGAAAACTTCATTAGACAGACTGGAGCAGTTCATAAAATAGCTCAACACCATCTTCTCAGTCAGTCAGAAATGGGCCCTGCTAGTGCTGCCTACAATCCAAGAACCTCTCTTGGCCAATCTCCAAGCTTCAAAGCCTCACTTTGAAGATAGCAGCCTGCCCAAGTGACATGGGCTGAAGAATGAAACAGACAAGGGACTAACCACTATTCAGCAGAACAATTGTGCTAATATCCCTTCTTGGATGGTGTCAAAATTATTGAAAATTCTATCTAAAAATAGTGAGTTTACCTTGATATAGACTGAAGAAGTTTGAGAAGCTTGCCTTGGTTTACTGGATATAAACCAAAACAGAAATACTCAGCAGATCAGACTGTGTCCATGGGGAAGAGAAACAGGACTAACGTCTAAGGATCATCGATCAGAAGCGTTAACTCTATTTCTTGTCCAGAAGATGCAGCATGACCCATTAATTATTTTAAACATTTTCTGTATGATAATTTATCATTAATTATATGTCTTGCCAACCAACTTTACCATGTTGGTTAAAAGACAAATTGAGTTCAAATGTACAACCACTTTTTCCTCTGCCAATTCCTTAGGGAGGAATTAAGAGTTCTGCACAAGTGTTAGATATACATGTGCATTTAAATCTTTTCTTGGTGTCTGATAACTGTTTAGAATTGCTGTAATTTTATTTTTTAGTTGGTCTGTAATTATTTTTTTTGATACATTTAACATATGGAAACTAATAAATGTTTCAATGTGCAGTTCAAGCCATGGAAAGCTTATAAATATTTCAAATAGTGCAGTGAATAAGAGGGCATGTCGAGAGTTAGACTAGTAGGCTGAACTGCTAATTTGTCAAAGGATATGAGTTTCCATACACATAGCTAACAACAATAAACTCAAACTTAACACCTGTGCATATTTGAAATACTGTGCAGTGTGTAATAGCTTTATTTCCTTTTTATTTTTGGGAAAATATACTTCTGATGTTCTACCTTGTTTTCCATTCTAATTATTCTTTGTTCTAGCTCTAGAATCATGAACTTTAGTCACAGATAGGTTGAGATGATCTCCATTTGAATAGTGTGTGTGGTGCCATTTTCTGAGACACTAAGCACAAGATTTATTCTTAAATTAGTGTATCATTGTCAACATCTTGACACCTAGTCTTCAAATTTGAATAAGATCCAGATTTATTATTCCCATCTACATCAAGCCATCCCGTGAAATGCATCATTTGCATTAACAACCAAAACACATAAGGATGTGCTGGGGCAGCCTGCAAAGTGTTGCCACACATTCCAGCACCAACTTAGCATACCCATAATGCTCACATAATGATACAAAATGGAATACAACAAGCAAATAAACATACATAGCCTGTCCTCCAACTTCAGGACAGGTCTCTGGGCCTCCAGTCTGCATAATTTGGCCAATGGGCTTCAACCTCTGGAATTCTGATCAACCTTTGGGCTTTGATCTTTGGTATCAAGCCCCAGACTAGCAGATGACGGGACTCTGAACTCAGGTACAAACCTTGGGTGTGCCGATTCTCCGGCCCTTATGTCTTCTGCTTGCATGGACATCAGATCCTGGGACCCACTGACCTGGAGCAGCCCAACAATCATAGATGTCCTTTGTCACCCGTCCACTTCACTGGCCTTTTGTACACAGAGCAGAGGCCTAGACTCCAGATGTCCTTCATCCAACATCTAGGTATTTGGCCTTTGAATGCACTTTGTTACCTATTCATATGCTAGCCATTAACTCTGGAGCAGAGGCCTGACCTCTAACTCCTCAACATCTCTGTCCCTCTAATCTCTAACTCCCTCACATCACTATCCTTAAATCCTAACCTGACTCCTAGCTTCTCTCTCTGTCCGAAAACCATCACTATGAACTTAAAAAACATCTAAGTTTGAGCCAAGATCTCAATAGAGACCACAGGAAAGCAGCTAACATAATCAAAGACCCCTCCCACCTTGGTAATTCTCTCTTCTTTCTCTTCCCATAGTGCGAAAGATACAGAAACTTGAAAACATGTACCATTAAACGCAAGTACAGCTCCTATTGAACAGAGTTTTTACATACTAAAAAATGAATTCTTGATCTTCCAATCTACCTCATTGTGGCCCCTGCACCTTATTCTCTTCCTGAACTGCACTTTCTCAGTAACAGTAACACTATATATCGCATTCTGTTTTCCTTTTTTACTACCTTGATGTACTACTTCAATGTGGAATGATCTGTCTGGAAAACTGTCTTTTATGACAATAATAATCAACCCTCAGTCTTATAAACTCCAAAGAATACAGACCTAAACTGACCAATCGCTCTCAACAGGGTTAACCTTTCATCCCAGGAATTAGCCTAGTGCGTCTCCTTTGGAGTATGAGATTTATCCTCATAACTTGGATTCTAATACTCATTTTCAGAGAGTGTTAAGAAAAATATTTGCACCTTAATGATTTAGCTGAGAACTTTTACCCAGTTTAATTGAGATTTCCTTGTAGCTAGGCAAGAATCATACAGCAGAGAAACAGGCTCTGTGTCTGTGCTGACCATCATTCGCCCATTGTACAAGTCCTAAATTAGTCCCAATTTTTATTCTTCCCAACTCCCCCTATATTCTACACACTAACAACACGTTACAGGAGCCAATTAACCCGTCAATCTGCATATTTGTGATGTCGTACAAAACCTCTAGGGAGAATGTGCAAACTCCACACAGACAGCACCCAGAGTCATGATTTAACCCGAGTCTCTGACGCTGTGAGGCAGCAGCACTGTGATATACAACATGTTGCACATTCTTGTACACAAGACACCGAAGTTAACAAGGAGAGGTGGCTTGGTGGTTAATTGGATAGCGTTCAAAGGTGGAGAGAGGAAACACCAAGAGAAAGAATTGCATTGTGAGCATTTCAAATGACAAGGATGTCCATTTCAATTCCATACTCCTCACCTCTAATCACCTTTTATAGGGGTTTTGCTTCTAAGCTTGTTGAGGTAGATCCAAATTTGTTGTGACTGATACGGTAGTCATTCTGGCTTTTTCTCAGCTAGGTCCCGATGACAAACTTTAATGAGGTACTCAGCTGCTCAGCGAGAGGCAGTGAAACAAAATCTGATCCCATCATCCAGCTGGAGAATTGTTAGTGCAATGAGAATTCTGGTTGCCTGGGGTCCCTGGCTTTCAGCTACAACGAAAGCTAGTTAAATACAACACTCTTAGTCTGTTAAACATCATATATTATGGAGGATGTACTTAATGCACTGAATGATTACAGGAAGTTCTGTGAGGCAGTATTTATCTTGGTACAAAAATCTCAGGACAGACAAACTCCCTGAGTGAAGAATAGAATCTAAAAGAAATGTATTACCCCCACCACCACCAAAAGCAGTTGTACTTACATGCAATAAATTCATACATCCATTTTAAATAACAAACAAATCGGTAATGGAAATTAAAATACATGATCAATATACAACTTTTAAATGCAGCTGAATGAGTTATGGGTTCAAACCCTTCTCCAGAGCTTTGAATACAGAATCCAGATTGTCAGTAATAGTGTTTAGCTGAAGGAGTGGGCACTGGCCTTCAAAATGAAATTTTAAACCAAGGTAGATGTGAAGTTGTCATGGAATTATTTAAACGTTCTCATTGCACTATTTAAAAGTATTGGTACACTAGCCTTCATAAGTCAGGCTATGGTGTGGCTGTACAGCTGGTAAGGCCATAGTTGGAGTATTTTGTTCAGTTTTGGTCGCCTTGAGAAAAGATGTTATTAAGCTTAATAGAGTGCAGAAATTATTTACAAACATGCTGCCAGAACTCAAGGGACTGAGTTATAGGGAGAGGGTGGACAGGCTAGCAGACTGAGATAGTCGTATAATGGTATATAAAATTATGAGGGGCACAGATAGGATGGATGCACCCAGTCTTTTTCCTAGAGTTGGGGAATCAAGAACTAGAGGACATTGATTTAAAGTGAGTGGAAACATTTAATAGAAACTTGAAGGACAGCCAGGGTAGTATCAATGTGGAATGAGATGCCAAAAGGAGTAGTTCAAGCAGGCACAATAACAACTTTTAAAAGACGATTGGATACGTACTTGGAAAGATTTAGAAATTTATGGGTCAAATGCTGGCAAATGGAACTAGCTTGGATGGCTCATCTTGATCTGCATGGACCAGTTGGGCTGAAGAGCTTGTTTCTGTGCTGTCTAATTCTATTACTAATAAGGCAAGATAATTCTGGCCAATCTTTCCCTCAATCAATATCCTAAATACATAATTTTTTGGCCATGATGACATTGATACTTATGGGACCTTGTATGTAAATTACTTGCTGTGTTTCTTACAGTGCAACAATAACTGCACTTTGTGATGCTGTGAGAGGTAGTGTATAAATGGAGGCTTTCCTTTTGTCAACAAATCCTGCTTCAGTTGTTCACCCTCCCAAGTTCTATTCATCTGAACAACCAATAATACTAATAATGATAAGACCATAAGACATAGGAGTAGAATTAGGTCATTCAGCCCTTCGAGCCCATTCTGCTATTTCATCATGGCTGATCCTGGATCCCATTCAACCCTATACACCTGCCCTCTCACCATATCCCTTGATGACCTGACCAGTCAGCGAACTATCAACTTCCGCTTTAAATATACCTTCAGACTTGGCCTCCACCATAGTCTGTGGCAGAGCATTTCACTTATTCACCACTCCTTACTCCTTACTTCTATTCAAAAAGGTTGCCCTTCAATTTTGAGGCTGTGCCCTCTAGTTCTGGATGCTCCCACCAGAGGAAGCATCCTCTCCACGTCTAGTCCTTTCAACACTCGGTAGGTTTCAATGAAATCCCCACACATTCTTCTAAATTCCAGTGAGTACAGACCCAAAGCTGCCAAATGCTCCTCATATGTTAACCCCTTCATTCTCGGAATCATCCTCGTGAACCTCCTCTGGATTCTCTCCAATGACAACACACCTTTCTGGATAAGGGGCCCAAACTGTTGACAGTACTTGGCCTGACTAGTGTCTTATAAAGCTTCAGCATTATCTCCTTGTTTTTATATTCCATTCGCCATAAAATAAGTGCCAACATTGCATTTACCTTCTTTACCACAGACTCAAGCTGAGAATTAACCTTCTGGGAGTCTTGCACAAAGACTCCTAAGTCCCTTTGCACCTCTGATGTTTGAATTTTCTCCCCATTTAGATAATAATCTGCACTATTGTTCCTTTTACCAAAATGCATTGTTTTATGTCTTCCAACACTGCATTCCATCTACCACATTTTTCTCATTTTTCCAATTTGTCCTGCTGCAATTGCATTGCTTCCTCAGTACCACCTACCTCTCCACCTATCTTCATATCATCTGCAAACTTTGCCATAAAGCCATCAATTCCATTATCTAAATCACTGACAAACGATATTGACCCTTGAGGAACACCGATAGTCACTGGCAGCAAAGCAGAAAAGGCCCCTTTTATTCCCACTCACTGTCTCCTGCCTGGTAGCCATTCCTCTATCCATGCCAGTATCTTTCCTGTAACACCTTGTTAAGCACCTTCATCTGAGGCACCATATCAAATGCCTTCTGAAAATCTAAGTGAATGACATCCACTGCCTCTCCTTTGTCCACAATGCTTGTTATTTCTTGAAGAACTCTAATAGATGTGTCAGGCAAGATTTCCCATTACAGAAACCATGCTGACATTGACTTATTTTATTATTAATCTCCAAGTACCTCAAAATCTCGTCCTCAATAATGGATTCTAATCCTTTCCCAACCACTGAGGTTAAGCTAACTGGCCTATAATTTCCTCTTGTTTGTCTTCTCCCCTTCTTAAAGAGTGGAGTGACATTTGCGATTTTCCAATCCTGGAGGACCATGCCAGAATCAAGTGATTCTTGAAGGATCATGACCAATTCATCTGCTATCTCCTCAGCAACTTCTTTCAGAACTCTGGGATGTAGTCCATCTGGTCCAGGTGACTTATCCACCTTAAGACTTTTCAGTTTACCCAGCACTTTTCCTATGCAATAGCAATGGCACTCCTGCTCCCTGACACTCATGGACTTCTGGCATTCAGTTAGTGTCTTCCACGGTAAAGACGGAAGTAAAGTACTTATTAAGTATCATTTTCCAGTGGTCCAATATCAACTCTCGCCTCCCTTTTATTCTTTTATATAACTGAAAAAACTCTTAGTATCCTGCTTTAGTTTGCCCTCATATTTCATTTTTTCCCTTCTAATAGCTTTTTATTGTCTTTTGTTGGATTTTAAAAGCTTCCCAATCATCTAACTTCCCACTCACTTTTGCTACTTTACATGCCCTTTCTTTGCCTTTTATGTAGTCCTTGTCAGCCACAGTTGCCCACCCCTGCCATTTGAGAACTACTTTTTCCATGAGATATATCTAACCTGCACCTTGTGAACTATTCCCAGAAACTTCAGCCACCTCTGTTCTGCCTTCATCCCTGCCAGTAGCCCCCTCCAATCCACCAGGGCAAGCTCCTTCCTCATGCCTCTGTAATACCCTTTATTCCACTGTGATACTGATACATGTGACTTGTGCTCCTCCCTGTCAAATTGCAGTGTGAGTTCAGTCAATTCTGATCACTGCCTCCTTAGTGTTCCTTTATGTTAAACTGACTAATAAAATCTGGAGTATTACACAACACCCTATTTAAGATACTCTTTTCCCCAGTAAGCTTGAGCTGTTCTAAAAAGCTATAACAAAGGCATTCAGCACAAGCCTGATTTTCCCAATCCTCTTGCATACTGAAGTTCCCCATTACAATTGTGACATTGCCCTTATTACCTACCCTTTCAAGCTCCCTTTGCAATCTCAGTCGTACATCTTGACTATCTGGAGGCCTATGGGAATAATGGGAATCTGAGTGAGTAACCTTTGAAACTGCTGTACTCAGGTGTCGGCAAAGGAATATGTCAGATCTGATTAATAAAATCAGAAGCACTTGCAGCTGGAAGCTTAATGATAAAACCAAAAATGTTGGAAATACACAGTAGATCTGAGTAGTTACTTGTCTCAGTTTTATCTCTGCAGATTCTATAGAATCTGAACTGAATAGTTCAGTAAGCCTTATTACAATTTTCAAAGAGGTGGAAATGGGATATAATCTCACTTCTTTCAGATGTTAAGCCAACGTTCTCCAGTCTGCCCAATCAAAAGCAGCATCTAAAAAACGCTCCTGCCTGAATTTAGAGTGTGTTAGTTAACACCTGGCAGCTGCTAGCCTTCTTCAGCCAGTATTAAACTAACAAAAAGAAAGCTAAATCTCTCATTCCCAGTGCTCCTGCCCTTTGATATGTGCAGTTTAAACTGTGATACAGGTCGCCTCTTGCCTCATACGGCTTTGCTTAGTTTGTGTGCATCTTAAGTTCAGCCCGCAGGCTGGTGCCAGTTGTCCTTTGATCATTTCTCTGAAAGCTGATTGTTTATCTATTGGCCAGTAAAGGCTCCTTCAAAACACAGAAGGGACTGCTTGTGATGATATTGGATCTTTTCAGAAGTGCTACATTTCTACATAATTAATGAGGTTTTAACAATACTGAGTAAAACATTAAAGTAATAAAATTTAATTACAACAAAGGCTGAGTAGTTTACATTTTGGAATCCCTTGAATAAATTGGTAAACTGGTTTATTATTGTCACGTGTACCAAGGTGCAATAAAAAGCTTGCTTTGCACACTGTCCAGTCGTATAATTTCATTACAAAAGTGCATTGAGGTTGTAAAAGGAAAAGCAGTAATAGTATGCAGAGTCAGGTATGGCAGTTAGGCCGCTTAGCCAAATACCTTACACCTCCCAGAGGAAAGTCATGTCACCGTGTTCCTGACGAGCTGTCTAAGGCAGGATAAGAGGTGGAATTGTGGAGTGGTGGGGATGGGGCAGGATAGACTGAAGAAACTATAGTTCTCTTTGGAATAGATGGTTATTAAGAGGCTGCATAATGTCATGAAGACTTTAGCAGGGTAGATGAAATACACTCTTGTCTTTGGTAGGGAGTCAAGAATCAGGGTTTATAAATAAAGGATCAAAATGAAATATAATGAGTGCATAGGGACTGGAGCACAGGCAGAAGTGGGGATAGATTCAGAGACCCTGCCCACTCTGGACTTTCCCTATAAGCACCCTCCTCCCATTGGGCAGAAGCACATACCACCAGGTTCAAGGGCAGCTTCTGTCTCATTTTTATAAGGCTTTTGAATGGTTTTAGAAAGACCTCACAGTCTATATCATCATAGCTCTGCACCCTACTGCCTGCGTGCACTGCCCTTAACTCTGTAATCTTAACTCTTTGTCCTGCATTCGGTCACTGCTGTTCCTTGTACTACCTCAGTGCAATGAGCTGTCTGGATGGCATGCAAAACAAATTTTTTCACTGTACTTTGGTACATGTGACAATAATAAACCAATTACCAGGTGTAGCATTCAGCAGGAAGCAGAGCAGTCTACCTTACAGGGCTTTGGGGAGAGAGTGAAATTCTGTAACAGCTGGATTGCTTTTGTATAGTTAATGTGGATTCTATGGTCAGTATGTGCTTTGTGTTGTTACTATTCAGAATCAGATTTATTATGATTGTTGTTTTACATGTGTTGTTTTGCAGCAGCACAACAGTGCAAAGACATAAAATTACCATAAATTATGAATAAAAAAACAAATAATGAGTTAGTGTCTTGAGTTCATGGGCCGTTGAGAAATCTGTTGGCAAAGGGGAAGAAGCTGTTCCTGAATTGCTGGGCGTGAGTTTTCAGGATCCTGAACCATCTCCTTGACTGTGAAGAGAAGAGGCATGTCACAGGTGATGAGGGGCATTGTTTCCTGAAGATGTCCTCAGTGATAGGGAGGATTGTGCCTGTGATGGACCTGGGTTAGTCTACAATGCTCTGTAGTCTCTTGTGATCCATGCTGTTTTGCAATTAGCAATGAAAGGAAGGAGAAATTATCTAGTCCTAGTTCTGTAGATTGAAAAGGCTGCTATATTGGATTCTTCAGGAGGGTATTCTGACATGTCACTTAGAATTACCTTTCTCTTCATCAATAATTTCTGTAAAAATATCTCTGCAGATCTATTGATAAGGAATAGGCAGCATTACTTGATAAAATGAGAACATTTTATTGACTCCAAAGGTTTCCTAGGGAAAGATAGATGATGTTTATTGGTAACACACACAAGATGTTGGTGGAACGCAGCAGGCCAGGCAGCATTTATAGGAAGAATCACTGTCGACATTTTAGGCCGAGACCCTTCGTCAGGACTAACTGAAAGGAAAGATAGTAAGAGATTTGAAAGTAGTGAGTGGGGGGGAATGCAAAATGACAGGAGAAGACCGGAGGGGGTGGGGTGAAGCTGAGAGCCGGAAAGGTGATAGGCAAAAGGGATACAGAGCTGGAGAAGGAAAAGGATCATGGGACGGGAGGCCTAGGGAGAAAGAAGGGGGGAGGGGAGCACCAGAAGGAGATGGAGAACAGGCAGAGAGTGATGGGCAGAGAGAAGAAAAAAAGGACGGGGGGGGGAATAAATAAATAAGGCATGGGGTAAGAATGGGGGAGGGGCATTAATGGAAGTTAGAGAAATCAATGTTCATGTCATCAGGTTGGAGGCTACCCAGATGGAATACAAGGTGTTGTTCCTCCAACTTGAGTGTGGATTCATCTTGACAGTAGAAGAGGCCATGGATAGACATATCAGAATGGGAATGGGACGTGGAATTAAAATGTGTAGCCACTGGGAGATCCTGCTTTCTCTGGTGGACAGAGCGTAGGTGTTCAGCGAAATGGTCTCCCAGTCTGCGTCGGTCTCACAGGGACCACACCGGGAGCACCGGACGCAATATACCACACCAGCCGACTCACAGGCGAAGTGTCGCCTCATCTGGAAGGACTGTCTGAGGCCCTGAATGGTGGTGAGGGAGGAAGTGTAAGGGCAGGTGTAGCACTTGTTCCGTTTACAAGGATAAGTGCCAAGAGAGAGATCAGTGGGAAGGGATGGGGGGGACAAGTGGACAAGGGAGTCGCATAGGGAGCAACCCCTGCGAAAAGCAGAAAGGGAAAAATGTGCTTGGTAGTGGGATCCCGTTGGAGGTGGCAGAAGTTACGGAGATTTATATGTTGGACCCGGAGGCTGGTGGGGTGGTAGGTGAGGACAAGGGGAACCCTATCCCGAGTGGGTGGATGGGGTGAGGGCAGATGTACGGGAAATGGGAGAGATGCGTTTGAGAGCAGAGTTAATGGTGGAGAAAGGGATGCCCCTTTGTTTAAAAAAGGAAGACTTCTCCTTTGTCCTTGAATGAAAAGCCTCATCCTGAGAGCAGATGCAGTGGAGACAGAGGAATTGCGAGAAGGGGATAGCCTTTTTGCAAGAGACAGGGTGGGAAGAGGAATAGTCCAGGTAGCTGTGAGAGTCTGTAGGCTTATTGTAGATTTCAGTAGATAAGCCGTCTCCAGAGATGGAGAGAGAAAGATCAAGAAAGGGGAGGGAGGTGTCAGAAATGGACCAGGTAAATTTGAGGGCAGGGTGAAAGTTGGAGGCAAAGTTAATGAAGTTGACGAGCTCAGCATGCGTGCAGGAGGCAGCGCCAATGCAGTCGTCAATGTAGCGAAGGAAAAGAGGGGAATGGATACATATGTAGGCTTGAAACATGGACTGTTACACAAAGCCAACAAAAAGACAGGCATAGCTGGGACCCATATGGGTGCCCATGGCTACAACTTTGGTTTGGAGGAAGTGTGAGGAGCCAAAGGAGAAATTATTGAGAGTAAAGACTAATTCTGCTAGATGGAGGAGAGTGGTGGTAGAGAAGAACTGGTTAGGTCTGGAATCCAAAAAGAAGTGGAGAGCTTTGAGACTTTCCTGGTGGGGGATGGAGGTATGTAGGACTGGACGTCCATGGTGAAAATAAAGCGGTGGGGGTCAGGAAACTTAAAATCATTGAAAAAATTCAAAGCGTGAGAAGTGTCACGAACATAGGTGGGAAGGGATTGAACAAGGGGGGATAAAACAGTGTCAAGGTATGCAGAAATGAGTTCAGTGGGGCAGAAGCAAGCTGAGACAAGCGGGAGGTGCAGGGTGTGGGAACTATGAGGTTGGTAGCAATGGATGGGAGATCCCCCCAGAGCTTATAAGGTTGGTGATGGTGTAGGAGACAGTGGCCTGGTGCTCCTTAGTGGGGTCATGATTGAGGGGTAAATAAGAGGAGGTATCAGCGAGTTATTGGTGCCCCGGCAAGGTAGAGGTCAGTATGCCAGACTACAACAACGCCCCCCCTTATCGGTGAGTTTTATAGTGAGGTTGAGATTGGTGCGGAGGGAGTGGAGAGGCAGAGTGTTCAGAAGGAGTGAGGTTGCAATTGGAACAAGATGTGGTGCTTATAGGTGTTTGTATTATGTTAAAGTCATCTGTACAAATTGTAATATTCCTTGACTGTAAAGATTATAAAATGTTGTTTTCTTTTCCCTCTGTTTCCAGAAGCCTGACAGTTGTGAAGGAGCCAGTGGAATAAGAGCATGGCTATGAGCAATGGGAATGGTGACTTCATGGTTCAGAGCAATGGCAGTGTCCCATCAAATGCTAACGGTAACAGCGTCCCTGCAGCCTGTGATGGAGACCACCTCTCCCAACATCTGTCATCCAAGGAGACCTCAAGGAGAAAAGTGAGTCAGAACAGTATGCTGCCATATGGTATGGCCAAGCCATCCACCCTCTTTCCAGAGAGCACGATAAATAACCAAAGACCTACACTGCAATGTTGCCATCATTGTCCATTCCACCATCCGTTGTGTTGTCATGGTAACCAACCAGATTGCCATTCCTTGGGAAGTACCACCGTCACTTCTCCATTGACCCCCTCCTGCCTGCAGCCTCACTCTGAGTACCCGACATCTGTGTGCCAAAACAATCCCCATAACCATTCGGCTGGCTGCTGCCATCAGCCAACCTCACCTCTCATCGATCACACTCCGCTTTGTCTGCATCATCGCTGGCCCGACCATTTCCAGCATCAGCCTCTGCAGCAGCAACACATCTCAAACATCAGGTATGCTCCTTCAAGGCAAGCTTTCATGCATGCAATGTGTAAATGGTTTAACGACTTAATTCCGAACATAATTGTCAAGGAAAGAAAAATAGTTAAGTTGTCTAATGATAGTGAGTCATAATGTTTGATGTCATGGTTAGAAAATCAGGTGACTGTGTATGGGTAGCTAGTACATTTTGCCTGCTATAGTATGAAGTAATTTTATTTTCATCCTTTTTGTACAATGACTATCTGATTCTTTACTCAAGCTCGGTCTTTGGAAGTAAACTGATCACCACAGTTCAGGAGTGAAGTGGAAGTCCAGAGGATGCCCAGAAGAAACACAGTCATACAGCACAGAAATAGACCCTTCAGCCCAACTGGTCTCAAGTGACCAAGATTACAATCTAAGATAGTTCCATTTGCCCATGATTGGCCCGTATCCCTCTCAACCTTTCCTATCCATGTACTTGTCCAAGTACCTTTTAAGTGTTGTTGATGTACTTGTCTTACTAGAAGCTTACTAGATTTATTCGAAAACAATAAAATAGAATAGTACCAAGAATGAAGGTTATTTTGCTTAGAGCAAGAAAGTTGTATAAGAACAATGTGAGTTTAATCAGGATAAAAGGAGGAAAGCTGTTGCTTTCATAGTTAGTTCGATGACTGTGGGACATAGATTTACTGTGGTGAACAAATGATACTTAGGTATTTTAATTGAAATATTTTATTGCATTGGTAGCATTTATGATCTGGAACTAAGATAGCAGTCCTAGTCTTCAAGAGGAAATTGGGGTTGTTATCTGAGAGAAAATCATTTTGACCACTATGAAGAGCCAGCATGGTCTTTGATATATTAAATGGCTTTCTCCCCATACTGCCGTTATGAAGTATATTTACAATGTGCAACATTAAGGTGAATTAGAGATGATGAAATTTTTGGGGTGACATCAGTTTGGAATGGTGAATTAAGAGCCTTGTACAAGAAATCTGTTCAAAGTAAATTTGTTATCAAAGTACATATATGTCACCATCTGTTACCCTGATATCCATTTTCTTGTGGGCACACACTGGATACAAAGAAACACAATGAAAAACTATACACAAATGACCAGCATGCAAGACAACAAACTGTGCAAATACAAAAAGAGAGAAAAAAACAAAATAATTATAAATAAATAACCAATAAATATCAAGGACGTGGGTTGTAGAGTCCTTGAAATTGAGTCCATAGGTTGTGAAATCAATTCAGTGTTTGGGGGAGTAAAGTCGAGTGAAGTATCCCTTCTGGTTCAAATGGTTGAGGGGAAATATCTGTTCCTGAACCTAGTGCTGCGCATATGTTGTCACAAACAGCACTGTTCTCAGTAATTCAGTGTCCCTTCTTCACAATAGGCATTTGAAATTGAGTGGACTGAGTTATGGAGCAAGTTTGACCAGGTTAGGACTCGTTTTTGGAGTGTAAGAAAATGAAGAATGATCTTACAGAGCTGTACAAACTTGTAAAGGGCATCGATGGGGTCAACACACACAGTCTTTTTCCCTGCTTTGGGGTATCAATAACTTAGAGAGCATAGGTTTAAAGTAAGAAGATAAGAAATAGGAGCAGGAATAGGCCATCTGGCCCATGGAGCCGGCTCTGCCATTCAGTCAAACCATGCCCTCATTTCCACCTACCTGCCTTTTCTACATAAACTTTAATTTCCCTGCTATGCAATAATCTATCTAACTTCGTCTTAAATTTATTTAATGTGGTACCCTCTACTGGTTCCCTAGGCAGAGAATTGCACAGATTCACTATTCTCAGAGAAAAGCAGCTGTTCTTCATCTCTATCATAAACCTATTCCCTAAATGTTAAGGCTAAGAGAGGAATGCTTAAAGGGATCATGAGGGAACTTTTTCACCCAGAGTGCTCTTGGTATATGGAGTGAGCTGCCAGAAGAAGTGATTGAGGCAGGTACATTTAACAGTATTTCAAACGTGCATGCATTTAGAATGTTATAGGTGAAACTCATGCAAATGGGACAAGCTTGGTTGCCATGGACCAGTTGGGTCAGAGGGACTATCTGTTCCATTCTTTCCATCGGCGCCAGAGGACTGGAGATAACTCTTCCTCACCATGCGACTTTCAGGAAACTACTTGCATCTGCTCAATGGCTGTCCATCCTGTCATGATCTAGGCTTGGCAATTAGTGCCTTTGTAAATCCCTGGTTACTCTGACTGTATGTTGGAAGCTAGTTGATGTGTATAAATTGTACCCCAATAGGAAACAATGATTTTGTGATAAAAAAGCATTGTGAATTAAACTGAATTTTTCACTGCACTAGTACTGGATCATAAAATATCTCCAGTTCTTGTGTTGGACTCATAATCTTGATGTAATTGCTAAATGTATGTCTTTGAAGTTTCTCATAGCACCCATTTAAATTCACTGAGGGAACAGCGCTGTTCACAACAGTGTGTGGTATTTTATGTAGGCTTGTTGGAGGAATCAAATAGTGATGGAATCTTCCTGTAGCACAAAGCAAGCTGTGATTGAGCACCTAATGTCAGCAGCAGCCAATGAATTTAGAAGGTTATTTTCTTTGGAAAGGAAATCCCATCTGCTGCTAAACCTTTTTCTGTTCACAGTATGTCGGAAATAACGATTATTTTTCCCTCGAGAAATGCAGATTAGGAACAGGGGAAATTAATGTGTCCAAATGTTGGCGGCATTTAAGTTTTAAGTTAGCAATTGTTTCCCAGGACTGAGGTTTATGAGATAAATTGCAAATGTTTGCACATTCTATGAAAAAACTGTATCCAAGTATTTACTTTTCCATGTTTGGTGTTTACCCTAACCTGCCTCTTCTGTCTGAAGAGGATGTAAAGAAGCCAGGGAACTATTTTTGAACAAGGTCTCCCTAGTATTCTGACCAATATGTATTCTTTAATTAAATTCACTAACATTAGGTTATTTTTTCAAAAGTAGCAAAGTAGAAACATAGGATGGTACAGCACAGAAACAGACCCTCAATCCATCATATCCATGGCAACCACAATTTTCCTGTTTTTATTACTCTCATTTGCCAGCACAATGAACATCTTTGGACTTGTGGATAATGAGGAAAGTTTTCAGAAGATATAGATGGGGGTCATGGGTGGAGTGAATGCATCCCATCTTTTTCTGAGAGACATGAATGAAAACCTAGAGTATACTGTAGGTTTATGGTGTATCAGAATCAGGTCGATTATCACCAGGGTGTGTCGTAAAATTTGTTAACTTAGCAGCAGCAGTACAAAGCAATACATGATAATGTAGAAAGAAGAAAATAAGTAAATCAATTAGAGTAAGTATATATACTGTATGTATATTAAATAGTGCAAAAAAAACAAATAATATATATTTTCAAAAGTGAGGTAGTGTTCCTGGATTCAATGTCCACTTAGGAATCATATGGCAGAGGGGAAGAAGCTGTTTCTGAATTGCTGAGTGTGTGCCTTCAGGCTTCTGTACCTCCCTCCTGATGGTAACAATGAGAAGAGGGCATATCCTGGGTGATGGGGGTCCTAATAATGGATGTTGCCTTTCTGAGGTACCGCTCCTTGAAGATGTCTTGGATACAATGGAGGCTTCTACCCAAGTTAGACCTGACTAATTTTACAACTTCCAGTAGCTTCCTTAGTCCTGTGCAGTAGCTCCCAAATACCAGACAGCGATGCCTGTCAGAACGTTCTCTACGGTACATTTATAGAATTTTTGAGTGTTTTAGGTGACAAACCAAATCTCTTCAAGCTACAATGAAGTATAGCTGCTGTCTTGCCTTCTTAATAGCTGCATTGATATGTTGGGACCAGGTTAGATCCTCAGGGATTTTGATACCTAAGAAATTATTCACCCTCTCCACTTCTGATCCCTCTTTGAGGATTGGTTCGTGTTCCCTCCGCTTACCCTTCCTGAAGTCCACAATCAGCTCTTTCATCTTACTGACATTGAGTGCCAGGTCGTTGCTGCGACACCACTCAACTAGCAGGTATATCTCACTCCTGTACACCCTCTCATCTCCTTCTGAGATCCTACCAGCAATAGTTCTGGTAGCAAATTTATAGATGATATTTGAGCTATGCCTAGCCACGCAGTCGTGGTTATAGAGGGAGTAGGGCAGTGAACTAAGCACACACCCCTGAGGTGTACCAGTGTTGATCATCAGCGAGGAGGAGATGTTATCACCAATCCACAAAGGAAAGCTTCAAAGGGATCTGAAGGGTATCTTCTTCACGCAGAGAGTGGTGCATATATGGAATGAGATGCTAGTGGAAGTGGTTGAGACAGGTTTTAATAGCAACATTTAAAAGGCAGTTGTACAGGTCCTGGAAAAGAAAGGTTTAGAGCAGGGTTTCTCACTGGGGGTTCCGTGAGCGGTTGCTAGGGGTTCTCTGAGAGAAGGTGATTTTAGAAAAAAACATTTATTTGTAATTCACGCATCGCACAATGCTAACAATCGCAGTGATGGGCAGTGACTGAGCATCTTTGTTTGTAATCTCTTAGAGGTCTCTCAGCCCAGTATGGCAATGCGTAGTAAGACCATGTTTCCTTGCTTGAGCCCATTCTCAGTTTTTAATGCAAGGTAAGTAAGGCCATTGCTATTTGGTAAGTGCTGTATTACACGGACGGGAGGACGGTAGGTTAATGGTGAGCGCTGTATTACACGGAGGGGAGGACGGTAGGTTAATGGTGAGCGCTGTATCGCAAAGAGGGGGAGGACGGTAGGTTAATGGTGAGCGCTGTATTGCACAGAGGGGGAGGACGACAGGTGAATGGTGAGCACTGTATTGCATGGAGGGGGAGGATGGTAGGTTAATGGTGAGCGCTGTATTGCAAAGAGGGGGAGGACGGTAGGTTAATGGTGAGCACTGTATTGCAAAGAGGGGGAGGATGGTAGGTTAATGGTGAGCGCTGTATTGCACAGAGGGGAGGGTGGTAGGTTAATGGTGAGCACTGTATTGCACGGAGGGGGAGGACGGTAGGTTAATGGTGAGTGCTGTGTTGCACGGAGGGGGAGGACGGTAGGTTAATGGTGAGCGCTGTGTTGCACGGAGGGGGAGGACGGTAGGTTAATGGTGAGCGCTGTATCACAAAGAGGGGGAGGATGGTAGGTTAATGGTGAGCGCTGTATTACACGGAGGGGAGGACGGTAGGTTAATGGTGAGCGCTGTATCACAAAGAGGGGGAGGACGGTAGGTTAATGGTGAGCGCTGTATTGCATGGAGGGGGAGGATGGTAGGTTAATGGTGAGCGCTGTATTGCCTGGAGGGGGAGGATGGTAGGTTAATGGTGAGTGCTGTATTGCAAAGAGGGGGAGAATGATAGGTGAATGGTGAGCACTGTATTGCACGGAGGGGGAGGACTGTAGGTTAATGGTGAGTGCTGTGTTGCACGGAGGGGGAGGACGGTAGGTTAATGGTGAGCGCTGTATTGCACGGAGGGGGAGGATGGTAGGTTAATGCTGAGCGCTGTATCGCAAAGAGGGGGAGGACGATGGGTTAATGGTGAGTGCTGTATTCCCTGGAGGGGAGGATGGTAGGTTAATGGTGAGCGCTGTGTTGCATGGAGGGGAGGACGGTTGGTTAATGGTGAGTGCTGTATTGCCTGGAGGGGAGGACAGTAGGTTAATGGTGAGCGCTGTATTGCACAGAGGGGGAGGACGACAGGTGAATGGTGAGCACTGTATTGCACGGAGGGGGAGGACGGTAGGTTAATGGTGAGCGCTGTATTGCACAGAGGGGAGGGTGGTAGGTTAATGGTGAGTGCTGTGTTGCACGGAGGGGGAGAACAGTTGGTTAATGGTGCGCGCTGTATTGCCTGGAGGGGGAGGACGGTAGGTTAATGGTGAGCGCTGTATTGCACAGAGGGGGAGGACGACAGGTGAATGGTGAGCACTGTATTGCACGGAGGGGGAGGACGGTAGGTTAATGGTGAGCGCTGTATTGCCTGGAGGGGGAGGACGGTAGGTTAATGGTGAGCGCTGTATTGCACAGAGGGGGAGGACGACAGGTGAATGGTGAGCACTGTATTGCACGGAGGGGGAGGACGGTAGGTTAATGGTGAGCGCTGTGTTGCACGGAGGGGGAGAACGGTTGTTTAATGGTGAGCGCTGTATTGCCTGGAGGGGGAGGACGGTAGGTTAATGGTGAGCGCTGTATTGCACGGAGGGGGAGGACGGTAGGTTAATGGTGAGCGCTGTATTGCATGGAGAGAAGGACAGTAGGTTAATGGTGAGCTCTGTGTTGCATGGAGGGAGAGGATGGTAGGTTAACTGTGAACACTGTGTTGCACGGAGGGGAGGGCGGTAGGTTAATGGTGAGCACTGTATTGCATGGAGGGGGAGGACGGTAGGTTAATGGTGAGTGCTGGGTTGCATGGAGGGGAGGACGGTAGGTTAATGGTGAGCGCTGTATTGCATGGAAGGGAGGACAACAGGCTGTTGATGAGCATGAAGTGAGTTTTCTGAGCATTGAATAGATTTGTCCAACTTGGGCTGTGATGCAGCCTCTCCCTACCCCACCTTCTCCGCGTGTGCTGCAGACTGACTTATGGGAGCAAACAAACTCTACCAGAGTAGTAGAAAATTGGAGGAAATATTCTAGACCTAGCCATTTGGACAATTCTGATAAGGTTAATGAAGAATTAGTCTTCTGAGTCATTTCACTGTACTAATGCAGCAATGGACACAAAAAGTATGTTTTTTTTTGCAAAATTATAAAAGTTTATTTACATAACAAATATCACAAAGTAAAAACATTAAGCATTTACAAGACAGTGAATAAATTTCTCTCCGAAGTTTTGTCAACACATCCAGGTGAGCACACGGGGAGATAGCATACTTGACCATAGCTACTCTCCCTTGTGCACACTTACAAAGCGCTTCTTCACCTCCCTCCCAATTTGGAAAATCAGATCACCCTTCCATTTTGCTGCTGCCAAAGTATAGGCAGAAGCTGAAACAAGAGGTGGCCATAGTTAAAACCATCCACAGTTGAACGGTTTGAAGATATCAACATTGTCTTCCATGATGACAATGTCTCTGAGTTCATGGAAGGGGTCACGAGTTTCATTGGGAGGTGCATTGAGGATGTTGTCCCTCAGAAATCGGTCAGGGTCTATCTAAACCAGAAACCCTGGATCAACAGTTCAGTGTGAACAGAGCTTATGTTGCCAGTAATCCTTAGCAGCTCAGGAAATGTGGTTCTGATCTGTGCAAAGTCATCCAGGCAGCAAAACAACAGTACAGAGGCAAGATTTGGTCTCAGTTTTCCACCAACAACGCACACAGCTTATGGCAAGATCGCACACCATTGCAGTCTTCAAAGCTAAACACAGTGGGGTTTCTAACATTGCTGCCTGTCTCCCAGACGAGCTAAATCTTTTTAACGCTTGATTCGATGTTGCCAACACTGAGCCCCTGAGGAGACCTGCAGGTGATGTGACCGGTAGCTTGGTCATCTCTGAGGCCGAAGTACGCAGGTGTTTCCAAGGAGTGGATAGTCGCAAGGCTGCAGGACCAGACTGCATCCCTTGGCGGGTATTCAGGATGTGCACAGCACACCTGGGAGGTGTGTTTACAGACATCTTTAATCTCTCCCTCTCCCAGTGTAGAGTGCCCTCCTGCTTCAAAATATCCACCATTGTCCCTGTACCTAAAAAGAGCAAGGTAACATGTCTAAATGACTGGTGTCCTGTCGCACTCACCTCAATAATAAGCAAATGCCTTGAAAGGCCGGATAAAGACTACATCTGCAGCTTTCTGCCATCCACACTGAACCTCCTACAATTTGTCTACCGACATAACCGATCGTCAGATGACACAATAGCCACAGCTCTACACACCGTCCTTACACATCTGGAGAAGAGGGATGATTATGTGAGAATGCTGTTCTTGGATGACAGTTCAGCATTCAACACCATAATTCCCTCCAGGCTCGACTGAAGCTCAGAGTCATTGGCCTTCACCCTGCCTTGTGCAGCTGGATCATGGGTGTTATGTTACTTCTGTTTAAACATACCAAGGGTGAAAAATGAAGAATCATATTCTGGAAGAATTAGAAAATTTTTATTTACAGTAATAAACAAATAATTCTTAACCCAGCCACGTGCTGGAACACTCTAGCAATCCCACACATGCTCAGTGCTTTGTTCAGTCATGTACTGGCACATCATTGCACATGATATCACCACATCTTCCTTTCCTTAAAAAGAACAATTAACAACATTAATCAAAGCAAATACATAATTCAACAAGTCTCTATTAGTCTCTCTGTGGGTTTACGAACATGAATAGACCTCCTAAGTGGTACACTCAGATCTTGTGTTTCCTTGTTATTATTTACATGTTTTGTCTCATCTGCATCTGTTAACTGAATCCCTGAAGTAGGCTCTTTCTTGAGGTCTTTGCGATTTCTTCTTACCACTGCTCCCTCCTCCATTTGGACCACATATGATCTGGGTTGTACTTCAAGTACTGTAGCTTTCTGTGTCCATGTGTTCACTTTGTCTTGTATTCTTACTTCATCTCCCTGATGCAGTTCAGGTAGTGGACGAGAACGTCAATCAGAGTATATTTTCTGCTTTGCTTTGAGTTCATCTTTCCATCTTTTCACTTGTTCACCTCTCTCTGTTCTCAGAAGGCTCTCATCCATTGGCAGATTAGATCTCAAATCCCATCAAGAGCTGAGCAGGCGAAAATCCACATTCAAGTGGAGTACTTCAGTAGGCTAACAAGGCTTTATAAAAATCACTTCCATTATCTTTTGCTTTGTTGTATCAGTTTCTTGACAATTCCTACCGATTTCTCAACTAATCCACTAGACTGAGGGAAAAATGGACTAGATGTTCGATGAACAAAGCCCCATTCACGAGTAAAATGTTTCATACATTCACTACTGAATTGTGGACCATTGTCTGCGAAAATTTCATCAGGTACACCGTGTCTTGGAAAATCTAATTTCATGCATGTAATTACATTTTCTGCAGTTGTTCTGCCCAGACAACACACTTCAGGATACAATGAGTAGTAATCTGTTATTAATAGATAGTCTTTGTTGCTAGTTATAAAAAGATAAATGCCTACCTTCTTATACGGTCTCTGAGGACTCAGAAGTGGATGCAGTGGCTCCTTAGGGTTGCTATGTTGGTATTTAAGGCATATTTGACAAGAAGGCACCAATTCTGCCATCTCTTGATTCATCCTGGGCCAAAACATCACTTCCCGTGCCTTTCTCTTACATTTTTCAAAACCTAGGTGGCTTTCATGAATTTCATCAAGCATTTCTTTACAGAGACTTTTAGGTATAACAATTCTACTATCTTTGTACAAAATCCCACCCACAACAGACAGTTCTGATTTGTGGTTCCACTGATCTTGTACTACTCAAGTACAGTCATGCCTATTATCTGGCCATCCGTCCATCACCACTTGTATTACCTGACTGAGAATTTTGTCCTTCTGTCTCAAGACGCAGCAGTTCCAACTTTTTGGGAGCAACAGGTACAGTTTCTATGACCATATCGATGAATACTTGAACATCAGTAACGTTCCTGTGACTGTCTTTTGTGTTGGATCCACAGCTCTGGGAAGTGTGTCAGCTGTGTACATGAGTTTTCCAGGTGTATATGACACATTCAACGCATGTCTTTGCAATTTGATCATCATTCGCTGAATTTGCAAAGGACAGTTGCTTAAAGGTTTGTTAAACAATGCAATCAACAGTTTATGACCGGTTTCAACATCAATAGATTGCCCTGACACAAATTGATGAAATCTCATAGAGCAAACATAATGCTGAGCAATTCTTTTTCAATTTGGGCATACCTTGTTTCTGGATCAGATAATGAACGAGATGCATATGCCACTGGTAGCCATTCCTGATCATGTTTTCGGAGTAATACTGTCCCTAAGCCTGCTTGAGATGCATCACATGAGATTCTGATGGGTCTCTCAGTATCATAAAATTTCAACACAGGTTCTTTTGTGAGTTCTTTCTTGAGATTTTGCCATGCCTTCTCCTGTTCATGGTTCTAGCTCCATTCATTTCTCCTTTCTGTTAGCTGCCTCAATGGAGCAAGCTGTTCCGAGAGATTGTGTATACATCTGCCCTTACACTTCCTCCCTCACCACCATTCAGGGCCCCAGACAGTCTTTCCAGGTGAGGCGACACTTCACCTGTGAGGCAGCTGATGTGATATACTACATCCGGTGCTCCCGGTGTGGCCTGTTATATATTGGTGAGACCCGCCGCAGACTGGGAGACCGTTTCACTGAACACCTACGCTCTGTCCGCCAGAGAAAGCAAAATCTCCCAGTGGCCACACATTTTAATTCCACGTCCCATTCCCATTCTGATATGTCTATCCATAGCCTCCTCTACTGTCAAGATGAAGCCACACTCAGTTTGGAGGAACAACAGCTTCTAATCCATCTGGGTAGCCTCCAACCTGATGGCATGAACATTGATTTCTCTAACTTATGTTAATGCTCCTCCTCCCCTTCTTACCCCATCCCTTATTTATTTATTTATTCCCCACCTTTTTTCTCTCTCTCCCTCTTTTTTTCTCTCTCTGCCCCTCTCAGAATCACTCCTTGCCTGTTCTCCATCTCCCTCTGGCGCTCCCCTCCCCACTTCTTTCTCCCTAGGCCTCCCATCCCATGATCCTTTCCCTTCTCCAGCTCTGTATCCCTTTTGCCAATCAATTTTTCAGCTCTTAGCTTCCCCCGCTCCCCCTCCTGTCTTCCCCCTCACCCTTCCACTTTCAAATCTCTTACTATCTTTTCTTTCAGTTAGTCCTGACGAAGGGTCTCGGCCCAAAACATTGACTGTACTTTCTATAGATGCTGCCTGGCCTGCTGTGTTCCACCAGCATTTTGTGTGTGTTGCTTGACATTTTTCTTTATTCAATTTTAGGTAAGCCTTGTGTGTTGCCTCAAAGACTTGTCTGAGTCTGGTGTCATGCTCTTGTTTAGTCAATCCCCAAACAATAACATCGTCCATGGATGTATCTACGCCCTCAGTGTGCTGATATAACATGTGAATGGTTTTATGGTACACTTCAAGAGCAATTCCAAATGGAAGCCTAAGTAAACAGTATCTGGCAAAAGGAGTGTTAAAGGTACACAATTTTGAACTCAGTTCATTCTAATTTGAGTTTCCGGAATCCGGAGGATGCATCTAATTTACTAAAATACTTTGCTTTAGCAAACTGTAACATAATTTCTTCATGAGTGGGCAATTTGAAAAGCTCTCTTTTAATGGCCCAACTCAAATCCCTTGGATCTAAACAAATCCTCAGTTTTCCATTTTTCTTATCAACAATGACAAGCGAATTGACCCATTCAGTTGGTTCATTAATTATTGTTATGACTCCTAACCTTTCCATTCCGTCTAGCTCTGTTTTCAGTTGTAGACGTAATGCAGAAGGTACTTTTCTGCATGGATGTATATTACGGGTTGCACTGTGTGGTCAATTTTAATCGAGTGCTCTCCTAGAAGACCACCAACCCCTTTAAACAAGTCTTCATACTCCTTCATTAAGTCACTGTATCTGACTCTGTGTCACTATCCAGGACTAAATTTCTTTTCACCAAATTAAGTCTTTCACAGGCAGATAAACCCAGAACTGACTGTATGTTTTTTTGGCACGACCACAAATGAAAGCGTGTACACAATATTTTCATGCGATACTTTTGCCACACATGTTCCTTTAACTGGTATGTCTGCACCTGAATACCCAGTCACTTTTATATTTGTCTGATGTAACTTCGGTCTTGGCTTTAAAGCATTAAACTCAGGTTCTGCAAGAACATTTACTTGCGCTCCAGTATCAAGTTGAAACAGAATATTGTTTTGATTCACATGCAAAGGAATAGTCCAGTCATTCTTACTTCGTTTATTTTCACACAGCACATCTATATAAAATTCCTCACGATCATCTTCAATCACAGCATTTATTTGTTTCATTTTATTTTCCTCCTTTCTACTTTTACAATAGCGTGAAAAATGATTAATCTTACCGCAGCCATTGCAAATTTTGCCATATGCGGGACGCTGATTTTATTTTCCCGCGCACAGCGGTCACATGACTTTTTTCTTTCAAATGCTGTCTTGCTCTCTGTCGGGTTTGTCGATGTATTATTATATTTCTTGACATATTTGTGTTTTTTACAGCGTTTACATTGCAGTTTTTGACAAAAAGCTCTTCAGCCTGCAACATCACAGTCTCAGAAGCTTTACAAAGCACCAATGTTTTTTTCAAAATTTAAATCTTCCCCTCTCAAAGCATTATCTCGAATGCCACAAACAATTCTATCTTTAATGAGAGTGTCCGTGAGCAATCTAAACTCATATGTTCTACTGCGCTTTCTTAACTCAGTAGCATACTGATCAATTGTTTCAGCAGCTCTCTGTATACATGTGAAGAATTTATATCGCTCATACGTTAAATTACGCTTAGTTATTCAAAATACTTCAAATCTGTCCATTATTGACTTTAAATTGAAATTATCTCTATCCTCAAAGACAAAATTATTATATACCTCTACTGTGTCATTCCCGATTACATAGAGCAAAAGCGCAGCTTTGGTTTTTCTGATTTTTCTTCATAATTGATCACCGATAAGTACAGTTCAAACTGTTGCTTGAATATCCTCCAATTCTCAGCTACGTTGCCAGTCAGCTGAAATTTTGATCGGTGTCGTAGCCCTTCCATTTTACCAATTACAGTTTGAACTTGTTTTTTTCTGTCTTTTTTTTTGATTATCTTCAATTCTTGATTCTCTCATGTTATTCTTCCAGAACAATTCCTGACACCATGGTATGTTACTTCTGTTTAAACATACCATGGGTTAGCAATGAAGAATCGTATTCTGGAAGAATCAGAGAACTTTTATTTACAGTAATAAACAAACACGTCTTAACCCAGCCACGTGCTGGAACATTCTAGTAATCCCATGCATGCTCAGCGCGCTGTTCAATCATGTACTGGCACATCATTGTACGTGATATCACCACAATGGGCTTCCTGTGATTATCATGTGACAATGATAGGAGTGGGCTCCCTCACCTCTGCCCTTCTGACCCTCAACACAGGAGCCCCTCAAGGCTGTGTCCTAAGCCCTCTCCTTTACTCTCTGTATACCCATGACTATGTCGCCACCCACAGCTCCAATCTGCTAATTAAATTTGCTGACCATACTACACTGATTGGCCCAATCTCAAATAATAATGAGGCAGCTTACAGAGAAGAAGTCATCACCCTGACACAGTGGTGTCAAACAACCTCTCCCTCAATGTTGCAACAACAAAGGAGCTGGTTGTGGGCTACAGGAGGAATGGAGACATGGTAACCCCTATTGACATCAATGAATCTGTGGTTGATAAGGGGAACAACTTTAAGTTCCTGGGCATAAACATCACCGAGGATCTCACGTGGTTTGTACATACTGGTTGTGTGGTGAAAAAACACAACAGTGCCTCTTTAACCTCAGTTGAGGAAGTTTGGTATGGGCCCCCAAATCCTAAGAACTTTCTACAGGGGCACAATTGAGAGCATCCTGACTGGCTGCATCACTGCCTGGTATGGGAACTGTATTTGCCTCAATCGCAGGGCTCTGCAGAGTGTGATGTGGACAGCCCAGCGCATCTGTAGTTGTGAACTTCCCATGATTCAGGACATTTACAAAACAGGTGTGTAAACGGGTCTGAAGGATCATTGGAGACCCGAGTCACCCCAACCACAAACTGTTCCAACCGCTACCATCTGGGAAAGAGTACTGCAGCATAAAAGCCAGGACCAATAGGCTCCGAACAGCTTCTTCCACCAGGTCATCAGACTGATTAATTCATGCTGACGCAACTGTATTTCTATGTTATATTGTCTATGCTGTTGTACATAATATTAATTATAAATTACTTTTATTACTCATTTAGTTGGAGATGTAATGTAAAAATTTTTACACCTCATGTATATGAAAGATATAAGTAATACAGTCATTTCAATTCAATTCGAAACATTAAGTATTTACAAGACAGTGAATAAATTCAAATTAAAATATGATTACTACTGTGTATAAAATAGTCAAATTTCCTGGGGGGAGGATCTACTGCTCCCAGAAATTCCCCACTGTACCTCTTGTGACTGCACACACCCTCTCCAAGGAGAGCCCACCACAAATGTACCCTCAGAGAGGGCCAGGCCCAGGGGCAAGCCCACCAGTAGATCCTCCTTGCAACCTGCCCTCTTCCATACTGGGTGCCCATATACTAGGAGCACAGGGCTGAAGTACAACAAGATCCTGAGCAGCCCCTTCAGATACTCAAACAAGGGTTCTCACAATCCATATAACTGTGGTACACTAACCCCTTCTGGCCACAGAAAGGACAGGTGAACGGGGTGCTTAAAGACCTGTTGCACTGTACTGCCCTTTGCAACACCTTCCACCTCAGGTCCCTAATGTACAGTGGAAGGACCACTGCATAAAGAGATCTCCACTGGAGACCTCCTCTGCTGCCAGACAGTAACAGATCGCTAAGGCAAGTCTGGCCAGATGTGTAAAAGCAGCCCATACAAGAAATGATTTGGAGTGTCACGGAAGGGCATGGTGGGCACCCCCACGAGATGACTCACGTTATGTGGGACCCTCTCCTGCATGGTATCCTGGGTCCTGGGTCCAATGAGCACCTCTGGCCCATCAGGTGGTGGTGTAGTCGAAATCCCTCCACTTCCCCAAGCACCCTGGGATCCACTGTGATAAGATGGGAATGAGTACCCCTTGCAGCTAGAGCAATGTCCCCCATCACCCTGTCAGGGTGAGACTACATTCCTTACCCTCAACAGCTCTTGGTAAAAGCGAGGCGGTTCCCACAAAGCGGTGCTGTCCGCTGGAAGCCAGGTGTCCCCGGTGGAGAAAGTGCATCAGCAGTGCATGTGACTCAGGAGGTGGTCTGCAGGGTTCTGAGGTGGAGAGCTGCCAGCTGGGTGCACACACACACCAATGACTGACCGCCCTCCGTGATCAGAAGGCTCAGGACCACAGTCTACTGTTACCCTAGAAGTTGTCCACCACCCTCCTGTGGGTCCTGCAGACAAAAGCAGTGGGCGCAACTGAAGTAATCAGCTGATACCATATCCTTTCAGTGAAAACCAAACTATTGGAATCTCAAAACAAACAGATTAAAGCTTTTGAAAATAAAGTCACAGTCAGTAAAAAGACCCAAGAAGCAAGTTATTTAGTAGCTTTAAGACCAGTTCACTAGAGAATATTTGAAAAAAATTGTGTGAAAACCTGGACAAAAAGCACACCAATCTCCTGCTCCATACAGAAATCCAGTGGCTCAGCAGAGGAAGAGTTCTCAACAGGGTGTTTGAGCTGAACGGTGGATTGCAGGTGTGCTTTTAAGGAAATGGGCCAGATTTTGCTAAGTGCTTTGAAGATGAAGAATGGCTGCAGAAACTAGCCTACTTAGACATTTTTCATCACATGAACCAGTTGAATAAGTCTCTGTAAGGCTCTGGAAAAAATGTTTTGACTTCAACTGACAAGACTCTTGGATTTAAAAGGAAAAATTATGCTGCAAAAGGAAATTTTGACATGTTTTCATTGCTGTTTTTTAATAAGGGTTTTAAACCCTCCTTTCGCTATCCAGCTCAGCTCAGAATCACACTTAAAGCCGGTTCTTTTGTAATAAATTAGTATAGTTCAATATAACTATTGATTAACTTATATGAATACAGGGTAATGTAATTGTTATTATGGATAGATATAATGTAACTGGTAGTTCTTCTAATCTTTTCTGCCCTTTTATATGCACTTTCTTGTACTTTGTATTCTTCTATATAGATACTAATAAAAATATTGGAAAAAGAAATAGAAAGAGTAATTGCTAGAAAGGTAAGCTAAGCTTAACTATTTTTTGGTTGGCTAAAAATTCATTCACTACTCAAAAGAGGATTGACAATTATTTTTGGATTATTATATCTAAAACTTACTGATCACGCTAATGTACGGTGAACTCCAGATAAAATAATTTTTTCTTCCGGGGTTCCCTGAGACCTGAAAATTATTTCAAGGATTCCTCCGGGGCAAAAAGTTGAGAAAGGCTGGTTTCGAGGGATCTGGACTCAACATGGGCAAATAGTACTGGCTTAGATGGAACCTTAGTTGGCATGGAGAAATTTGGCCGAAGGGCCTGTTTTCATAATATATAATTCCTGTGTCTCCAAGTGCTAGGGACAGACTGAGAATTGCTGGAACATTAGCCTTCTGCCCCTAATTTCAGCTCTTGTATATATTTATTTTTAAACTTTACAGTTGCTGGTGACCTATGCTTAGTGCATCAAAAAAAGGCAGAATGGCTGAAGTGGTGAAGTTTGCATTTGGCTGTTTTGTTGGAGCTGTGAGAGTACTTGTGCTGACAGAAGCTCAACCTGAGGATTAGTATATTTTCTTAAGACAGCTGCTTTCCTTCTCAGCCAGAGAATGTTGTGTGATACAGTGGAACTAATTTGGAAGGGAATGGAAAAATGTTTAAGGATTGCATTAGTAATCCAGAAAAATATGCTTTGGGAGACCCAAATCTCTGTTTATGTTCTTGTCATAATGGGGTTTAATGATTCCTGCTAATGGGAAACACATAATACAGGGGACTTATTGAATAGTTCAACCTTAAATGGACATTTAAGTATCTTGGACATGGAACTGGTTATAACTCTAATGGATCAAAGCGCTGTCGTTGAAATTTTGTATATATGTTTTGCTGGATGCCCGTTACTCCATAGAATATTAGATATGGTTGCATCTAAATAAAGGAAAGATTAGGCCAACTTGGGTTTTTCCTCATAGAGTGTCAAAGGGGAAAGCAGATAGGGCTTTTTAAAATTATGAGAAGCATAGATAGGGTAGACAGTCAGAATCTTTTCCCCAGGGTAGGAATGTCAAAGACTTTTAAGATTAGAGGCAGGAAGATTCAAGGCAAAATGAGGGCAAGTTTTGTGCACAGAGAGTGTTTCATGTCTGAAATGTGTTACCCGGAGTACCCGGGGTAGTGGTGGAAACAGACAGTTTGGTGGAGTTTAAGAGGCTTTTAGATAGACATATGATTATGAAACGAATGATACACAGAAGGTGAACATTTAGCATAAATTGGCTTCAAGATTGGCACCATATCAAAGGCTGATTGGCCAGTCAAGTGCTGTACTATTCTGTGTTGGTATTTTTTGCAGCTGGTGATGTCATGAAGTTTATTTTGAAGAGGCAGGTATGATGCCAAGGGCAAATGCAAAAAGAAGAAGCACAAGCTCCTTTGAACTAAGCAGAACCACCTGTATTGCAAACTTCTCACTGTACTGCTTTTTTTTAATGATTATATTCCTCCCATTTCCTATTTGGTTGGTTAAGTAATGTACCTGTTTGACTGGGATATTGGGAAGAGACTGTGACTTCATATAACAGCTGCTTGAAGAGAGTTGAATAAAGCAGGAACTTTAGGGGCATTGGCATTTTATGACACGGTCCCTCTCAGCAAAGAAGCCTATGGGTTAGTTTGCATGCCATTGGAGCGGATGAGCCAAACAGCATAAAACATTGGAAAGAAAATGCTCAGGTATTGCTAAGTCAAGGGTTGGGGGCTGGGTGTGGTACAAGATTAGTAGTAATAATAATAATGTTATTTATAGAGCACTTTTCATGTAGTCATTGTTCAAAGCTCAAAAGTTTATTTATTATTAAAGTACACCTATCTCATCATAAACAACCCTGAGATTCATATTCTTGTGGTCATTCACAGTAAATACAAGAAACAATAGAATCAATGAAAGACCACACCCCAACAGGACAGACAAGCAACCAATGGGCAAAAGACAACAAACTGTGCAAAAAGAAAAATAAATGAATAAGTAAACCAGAAGTGTCGAGAATGTGAGAGAAGAGTATTTGGAAGTGAGCCCATAGGTTGTGGGAACAGTTCAATGATGGAGTGAGTGAAGTTGAGTGAAATTATCCTCTTTGGTTCAAGAGTCTGATGGTTGAGCGGTAATAACTATTCCTGAACCTGGTGGGGTGAGTCTTGACACTCCAGTACCATCTTCCTGATAGCAGTAGTGAGAAGAGAGCTTGTCCTGGATGGTGAAGATAGATGCTGTTTTCCTGCAACAGTGCTCAGTGTAGATGTGTGAAGTGGTGGGGAGGAGTTTATCCTTGATGAACGACAGTATCCACTACTTTTTGCAGGATTTTCCATTCAAGGGAATTGGTGCTTCTTTACCAGATTGTGATGCAACCAGTTAATATACTCTCCACCACACATCTATAGAAGGTTATTAAAGTTTTAGATGCTAAATCTTTGTAAACTTCTAAGAAAGTAGAGGTGCTGCAGTGCTCTGAAATGTTAACACGAAGAATTTAAAGTTGATGACCCTCTCCACCTCTGATGAGGACTGCCTCATGAACCTCCAATTTCCTCCTCCTGAAGACAATAATCATTTCCTTGGTCTTGTTGACGTTGAGCGAGAGGTATTTGTTGTGGCACCACTCAGCCAGATTTTCAGTCTCTCTCCTGAATGCTGATTTGTCACCACCTTTGATTTGGCCTGTGACAGTGGTGCCATCTATGAGATCTGGTTCAGGCTCCCTCATCGTACCCTTCCTGAAGTCTGTAATCAGCTCTTTGGTCTTACTGATGCTGAGTGCAAGGTTGTTGCTTTGACACCACTCAACCAGCTGGTAATAAGCTGAATACTAATTGATTTTCTTATTCTTGTGATATATCACCTGTTAGCTACATACACGATGGATATCATACAGCCAGGATGTTCCATATGACTATATTTTGTGAATTTTTTACTTTGTTACAAAATGTGATCATGTTGTTACTGACCTTGTATATTATGCAAAAGAAATGTTTTAGTCAGCATTAATAAAGAAATATATGCCAGTTCGTATTCTGCAAACCTACATGTTTCTGAGAAGGTGACAGTAAGCCATCTTCGTGCTGGGAACGTGCACAACTTGGAGGGTAACCATCCATCTATAAATTTGCTGATGATACAGCCATTGTTGGTAGAATCTCAGATGAATACAAGAGAGCGTACAGGAGTGAAATACGCCAACTAGTGGAGTGGTGTCACAGCAACAACCTGGCAGTAAGACAAAAGAGCTGATTGTGGACTTCAGGAAGGGTAAGACGAAGGAACAAATACCAATTCTCATAGAGGGATCAGAAGTGGAGAGAGTGAGCAATTTCAAGTTCCTGGGTGTCAAGATCTCTGAGGACCTAACCTGGTCCCAACATATCAATGCAGTCAGAAACAAATACACTCAAAAGCTTCTATAGATGAATTGTGGAGAACATTCTGACAGGCTGCATCATGGTCTGGTATGGGGGGTGGAAGCTACTGCACAGCATCTTTCGTACACCTGGCCCTGACACACCTAGAACACATCAGAATGCTGTTTCTGGGTTTCAGTTCAACATTTAACAGTGTTGTTCCACAGACCCTGGTGAATGAACTCCTACTCCTCGATCTAAATACACCACCGTGCAACTGGGTGTTGAACTTCCTAGCCAACAGACCTCAGATAGTCAGGACGCACAACTGCTCCTGTCTCCCCATCATCCTCAACAAGGGTGTGCTGTGTGCTGAGCCCATTGCTGTATGCTGTAGCAAACACTTGAGTAATCACATTGTCAAGTTTGTCAATGAGGCTGATCACAAACAGTGATGAGACGACCTACAGAAAGGAGTTGGAAGAGTTTGAGGCCTGGGGCCAAGCAAATAGCTTCTTCCTCAATGCCGACAAGTCAAAGAAGATGGTTATCAACTTTTGGAGAACTCACACCATTCACATCCCTCTTTGTACTGGTGACACAGCAGTGAAAACTGAGTACCTTTCGCACAACCTCTCCTGGTCCCAGAACACATCCTCCATGGTTACGGAAGTTCCCCAATGCCTCTACTTTCTCAGGAGGATGGAGAGAGCTCAACTATGCACACCTATACTCATGCCCTTGTACAGACATGCAGCAGAGGGTATCCTAACCTGCTGCATTACCCCACGGCTCGGAAACTGCACTGCAGTGGACACAAAGGCACACAGTTAGTCCACACTGCCCAATGCACCACTGGCACCAGCCTACCCACCATCGCAGACATATACAAAAAGATGGCTTAAAAAGGCCATCAATATCATGGAGGATCCCACCCATCCTATTTGTCCCAGTCCCGTCAGGGAGATTACTTAGCATTCACACAAGGACCACGAGACTCAAAAACAGTTACTTTCTCCAAGCAGTAAGGCCGACCAACACCTCTACTCACTAACCCACCCCATCACCACTACTTTATAATTTCCTGTCAGAGTCACCTTACCTGCCCGCAATTGCCTGCCTGTTAGCTCCTAGATAGCCACTCTTACATTTGCACCCTTACCTTCCTTTGAATTCTGCAACCTCACAACTCTCTTAGATATCCACATCCACCATTTCTAGACCTTTGATTGTCTCCAGATTTAATTGCTTCACCACTACTCCTGAAGCCCTCGACTCTAGAATAATCTTTCTGAATGCCACTGTTCCCTGCCTGTTCATCTTTACTGATATGCACTTTAAAAACCTAATTTTTAAAAACAATCTCTTGATAAATCTTGTGATAACACTGCGACATTTTGCTCCATTAAAGGTGCCAAAAAACTCTCAAAGTCTTTACGGAGATGGTGTTCAGCTGGTGGTACTTGAGCATCATATTACTGGCAGAACTAGGACATTTTGACAGGGTTTGGGTTTTTCCCTGACAACTCTTAAAACAGTAGCTGGCAGATCATGTTCACTATGCATTAAGTTGATCTGAGCAGATTGTGATCTTTTTGTGATAACTCTCAACCTGTAAGTATGCAAAGAGGTTTCCAGTTCCTAGAAATGTATTGATTTCACCACATTTGCTCTTTAACCCCATAACCCCCAGACACAATGAACTGATGTTAGCTTCCATTTTCTTGCTTCTATAATTTCAATCGCATTCAAACTTTAGAATTAGCTGTAAATTGTGGTCTTGAGCTGCAAGATCTGATGTGAAAAATAAGATTTATTTTGTGCTCACATCAAGATAAAAGACATCAAAAGCATGTCTAAACATTATCAAAGCACACTGGCTTTTAATTCCAACTGGGCGCTTACCATTTCTTTGTCAAATTTTGATGTGCAACTCCTTTGGAATTTTCATTACACATAAAAATCCCATTCAGTCCATAAAGGTCTGTCCTGGCACCTTAACAGAGCGATGTTCTGTTCCACCAATAGGTTTAATACAAAATGGTGCCTTCTAGTGAGCATGGGTGAGTTGGGCTGAATGGCCTGTTTCCATTACTGAGATTCTGCCACACTGCTCTTTCCCCTTAGCCCTAAGGATCAGTTTCTTTCAAAGATCCCGTTAATTTCCTTTTGAAAGCTCTGATTGACTCTGTCCACTGACAGTTCTTACTGACAAGATGACGAGCACTCTGTTTGTCTCCATTGGTCTTTTGCCATAATTTTAGATTTGGGCCCTCCAATCCTTGAACCACCTACTATATGTTCTTTACTTAGCACATCATAACCTTGTGCATCTTCTGTCCAATTCCATTTTATCCAAAGAGAAGAAGAACTGCTTCTCTAATCCATTCCTGGCCCCTGGAATTATGTTATTAAATATTGGCTACAACCTCCCTTTATGTCTTCAAGTATGTAAATTGGAGTTAATACTCAGGTTGTGGCCTAATATTTAATATAATGCCCGAGGTTGTCCTCTTCTACTTATGAATCACAGAATCCCATTTGCTTACATTTTAATGTGTTGTGAAATTTAGAAGATTTACGTACATATCCATCTAATGCCTCTCTTCCTGCGCATGCTGTGCAGCTGTGCCATTTAATCTATTTGTCCTCTCCATGCTTTTCCTGCTAAAATGAATCATTTTACATTGTCTACTCTTCCTGCACCCTCACTAAATTTGGAGTAACATTTTTTCTAGATACAACAGTGCTATGTGAATAATGGTCATCAGCTTATTATTGTTGTGTGTACCGAGATACAGTGAAAAACTTTGCTCTGTATGCCATCCATACAGATTGTTTCAAAACATCAAGATAATGCAAAGGAAAACCCTTTCTCTTTCTGTTAAAATACTGAGCTAGACTTGAGAGAATTGTAGCTGTTTTTGGATGATATTGGACAAGGTAGTCAGGGGATTGAGAAGGTTTCTGGAAGTTGATGTGAAAGCAGCTCCTGAATATGTGTGTAAGATCTTAAGGGTGGCAGTAGATAAACTGTTAGTGGGAAGAAAAGTTAGATTTTGCAGAAATCCCAGAACAGGCGCAGGAGAACAAGGAAGCCATTGCAGGACATATCCTAGGTAGAAGGAATGAAACTACAGCCCCAGAAAATTGGGTGATAGTGGAGGGACACTGGAAGAATTGAAATTGGTTTATTATTGTCACATGTAGTAAAAAGCTTGTCTTCCATACTGTTTTTACAAATCAAATCATTATACACTGTATTAAGGGAGTAGAAGGTAAAACAGTAGCAAAGTTAAGAATAAAGTGTAACAGCTTCAGAGAAAGCGCAGTACAGGTAGACGTGTGGGTGCCACAATAGTGTTGCAGTTAACGTAATGTTATCACAGTGCCAGTGACCTAGGTTCAACTCTACAATGTCTATAAGGAGTTTGTACGTTCTTCCCACAGCTGTGCAGGTTTTTCTTTGAGTTCTCTGGTTTTCTTCCATATCCCAAAAATTGGGTGACTTGGGATCATTGGGTGCAAAAGGCCTGTTACTACACTGTATCTCTGAATAAAAAAAATAATAAGGTTTAAGAAGATAATGAGGTAGATTGTGAAGTCAAGAGTTCAACTTATTGTATTAGGGAACCATTCAGTAGTCTTACAGCAGTGGGGTAAAAGCTGTCCTTGAACCTGGTGGTACATACTTTTGTATTTCCTGCCCAGTGAGAGAGGAGAGAACAGAATGAGGTGGGTGGTTTCTTTGATTTTGCTGGCTGCTTTACTGCGGCAACAAGAATTAGAGACAGAATCCATGGGGGAGGGGGGAGATGGGCGACGCTGGTTTCCATGATGTAGTGAACTTTCCATAGTCTTTTGTGTTCATGAGAAGAGCTTTTTTTTGCCATACCAAGTGGTAATGCATCCAGAAAGGAAGCTCTCTATAGTGCATCAGTAAAAATTGGTAAGGATTCACCGGGACATGCCAGATTTCTTTAGTGTTCTGAAAAAGTAGAAGTGTTGGATCAGCTTTCTTATCCTTGGTATCCACAAGTTGAACCAGGACAGGCTATAGGTTCACTCCTAGGAACTTATAGCCTTGAACCATTTCAACATCAACCACGGCAAATTGTAAAATCATTGAGGAAGATATTGCCGGAATCTCTTGAGTTTATGATTTGCTGCTCCCCTGCCAAGTCTCTTTCAGGTATGCCTGCACTGAAAAAGTTTAAATCTTCTCTTCAACAGGAGTTCAGAGAGATGGTCTGTGATCTCTGCTGCTCTTGGCCAACTTATATTTCCCCTCCCACACCTTCTCATTCTGGTTTCTCTCCCCTTCCTTTCCAGTCCTGATGAAGTGTCTTGACTTGAAACATTGACTCTTTATTCCTCTCCTGATCTGCCTGACCTGTTGAGATCTTCTAGCATGTAATTCACAGGCAATTAATTTCAGAAACTACAGCAAAGTACACTTAACATCCATAGCACACAATTTAGCCAAATCAGCGACTCAAATTGAGAATTCAGTGTAATTTTTGGTGAGACTACTTGATTCCCCCATCAGCAGTGTATTCAAACAGTGGCTAGTTATCAGCTGCTGACCAGCATTTGTCTGTGGGAACAAAGTGACCTGTGTTCATTGAAGCTTTTATTGGATTGTGTTACTAGCTGATGGCAGCTGAGATTATTCTGTTAGGTTATAATATTCCATTGATCTCAGCAGAAATTAAAAATTATATTACGTCCAAAGAGAAGATTTATACAATTGCCGGTAAAAGCAGTAATCCAGAGGATTAGGAACATTTTAGAAATCAACCACAAATGACCAAGGAATTAATAAAAAGACAATGTACAAATAAAAAGAAAATCTAAGTTTCATTGCGTGACCTAGTTCGGTCTTAATTTATTATTGACATGTTGATGAGTAACTAAAGGGCAACACTGAAAACACTGGAGGAACTTAGCAAGTCGGGTAGGATCTGTGGAGGGAAATGAACAGTCGGCATTTCATATTGAGTCAACATTTCGTGTGTGTGTGTGTATAAAATATGTAAACTTCTGTAGGTGGATAAAGAAGGTTGGGGATGCGGAGGTAATAGGAAGCAAAGAAAAATGTGAGTCACTGACTAATAGAAATAGAGAATTTATATTGGAGATTAAAGAAGTGACAGATTGAGATTAGATATTTTGTCATACACAGCAAGTTGAGATAAAATTCCTTGCTCGTGAAGCAGAAGAATTAAACAGATATATTGACTGGCTTTGTTGAAGAGAATACATAAAAGACTCTCAGAAATAATGGAGAGCAAAATGACCAGTGCAAATGAGGAAATAATATAAATAAACATGAGTTAAAAAAACATACTGCTAGGGATTTATCAGCTTTGAAGCTGATTACTCCCTCAAGGACCTGATGGTTGACATCTAGTTTTAAATGAAGTCTGTTATGTTGGTGGCTATTGTAGTTAGTTTCTTCCATTCTGGACTGCCTCCTGCAGTTTGAAGTATTGCCCATTGTTTATGAAAAGTGATAAGGATAAAATAGGGACATTTAGCCTGTTTCAGGAGTTGGGAAAGGCTATTGGGAAAAGATGAAATATCACAGCAGTCAGAAAATAATAAAGTGAAATCAGTGGATTTGGGGAATGAAGCTGAGGCTCCTTGTTTTTGTACAGGTTGGGTCCACCCTGGATAGAATTTACTGCTTGGAGACACAACAGACTGCATGCAGTCCCAAAGCAGGGTCTTGACCTGAAATATTGACAGTCCATTTCCCTACACAGATCCTGCCTGACCTGCTGAGAGTTCTCCAGCAGCCTATTTTTTTAAAATCTAAGTTTCATTGCATGACTTGGGACCTAGTTCAGTCTTAATTTATTATTAACAAGTAGATGAGTAACTAAAGGGCAACACTCAAAATACTGGAGGAATTTAGCAAGTCGGGCAGGATCTTGGAGTGAAAGGAACAGTTGGCATTTCATATTGAGAAGGGTCTGAAATTACCATCTAGAATGCACTAACTGGAAGGTTGTTGAAAGGCTATGTGATTTTTTTCAGAAAATTGGATATGAATCGCTTCTCGGCCTTTTGGCTAAGATCAAGTGTAGAAAACTGGATATGTATTTGAAGGGGAAAAAATTATTTGTTTTTCGAGAAGAGCAGTGGAATGGGAATAATTGAATAACTGAAACAACTGGCATAAGTACAGTGAATCAAATGATCGTCATTACCACTGTTCATTCTGTCATAACTATAAACAAGGTAAACCACTTCCTCAAAGAAATGAAGTCTCGGATTGATTCAGTGCACACCTGGTTGTGGTGCAGTGGTGTTATATATAGGCAAATCATTAAATGCTGCCCAAGGTTTCCGATTAGGAGATGGTTAGGTGAAATAAAGACTGACAACCTGCTCACACTTGTTATGTGAATGTAATATTAATTGTATGGTTTTGACAGTTGATGAAACGCCTAGCCTTTCTTGAGTTGTACAGTTTCACATCCCTATAGAGCTGGCGAAAAGATTATTGCTCGCTCTGTCCCAAGAGTGATAAACCCAGGCTATAAAATTGAGAGGTAATTGCGGCAGTCAATAAATCTTGTGCATTGAGAATGCATAAGCAATCTAGATAATGATTACACACTGCCGTCAAGTGTTTAAATTTAACCATTCTTCATCATAAGAATGGGTATGGGGGGTGGTAAATGCAAGCAGGCTTTTCCCTCTGAGTCTGCAACTAGAGGTCACGGGTTAAGGTGAAATGTTTAAAGGGAACTTCAGGGGAAACTTCTTCGCCCAGAGGGTGGTGAGAGTGCAAAGAGCTGCCAATTTCAACACTTAAGAGAAATTTAGATAGGTTTATGGATGAAAGGGATAAGGAGCACTCCAAGAAGGTTTAAAAAAGTAATTACGATAAATTATACTACAAAGTTTAAATTTTTTAAGACTAAAAAATTTGCGGAACTGGAGCCAAATTTGTAAAGTGTGTTTAACCACAGGATATAGGTTTAAATTAGCAACTTTAGCTAATTGCATAGGTAGAGCAACTTCTAATAACGAAGTTAAATAAAATTGTTTCACAGCTCTCAGTTCCAGGTCTACCCAAATTGGCCAATCACCCCAATATAACCAAAAAGGACATATATCGCAAATTAACAGCCCAATAATACATTCTTAGAATAGGCAAAGTGAGACCTCCATCCCCTTTCAACTTTTGCAAATGACATTTACCAATTCTTTTATTATCCCAAATAATAGAATCAATCCGATCAAAAAACTTCTTAGTCAAAAAACCAGGAATATTTTGAAATAAACATAAAAATTTTGGTAAAATCATCATTTTAACTACATGAATATGACCAACAAGTGAAAATGTAAGTGGGCTCCATCTACTAAATGAATACTTCATAGAGTCCACTAAAGGAGGAAAATTGGCTTTATAAGGATCCTTATTTTGTTTTAGTAATTATAACACCTAAGTATCTAAAAGAATCCGTAACTTTAAAACTTTTTTTACTTTGGAAAAATAAAGGTATTAATTCTTTTTTGGATTTATTTAAAGAAGGCAAACTGGTGTCTTTTGAACAATTAGTTGATAAGTATTCTCTCTCACATTCACACTTGTTACAATATCTTCAAGTTAGACATTTTTTACAAAAATATTTAAGTAATTTTCCTTACATATTGGATACTATTATGAATATGAACCCCTTGATGAAAGGTTCTATTGGAAGAATTTATAATTTATTATTACGATGGGCTAAGTGTCCTTTACTTAAGATTAAACAGGATTGGGGGAAGGAACTCAATTTGACTTTTATATGGGAGGATTGGATGCAGATTCTGAAGCTGGTTAACTCTTCTTCGATCTGCGCTAGTCATTCACTGATTCAATTTAAAATTGTACATCATTACCATTTGACAAAGGAGAGACTTTCTAAAATATTTCCCAATGTTGACAAATGTTGTGATAGATGTAAAACTGAGATAGCTACACTGACACATATGTTCTGGTCATGTTCTATATTAAAACAGTTTTGGAAGTCAGTCCAAATAATAAATTTCGACAATTCCTAAAGCACTCAGAATCAACTTACAACCTAATAAATTAACTGTGCTATTTGGAATAATTCCTCAAAATATCCATGGTATTTCTGTGTCTGACCAACATGTTATTGTGTTTGCTACATTGATAGCTAGGAGGGCATCTTGTTGAAATGGAAGGATATATCAGCTCCTACTTTGTCACAATGGTTCTCTCAAGTGATGCTGTGTCTTAGCTTGGAGAAAATTAGAAGTTGAACCTTTGATCCTTTATTTGATTTTGAGAAGAGATGGGGCTCATTATTATCATTATCATTATCATTATTATCATTATCATTTCAATTAACTGATAGATTTCCTCCACAATCTAAATGTAATTTTTTTTATATATCTTTTTTTCTTGTTGGCAGTTTGATGTTTATTTTTAGAAGCTTTCTGTATGACGCCTGGCTCCGGGGTTGTACCTCCAATGGGTTTCTTTTTTTTCTCCTCACTTTTCTTGCTTAGTAGGGCTTTATTTTTATTTACAAAATTTTCAATCCTTAAGATAATTTCTTCTTTTTTGAGGCATTGTAAGTGTTATTACTTCGATGTACTTGTGCTATTTCTGAATAATAATAATAATAATAAAAGATTTGAAAAGAAAAGAAAGAAAGGGATATGGAAGACTATGGTCCAGGGCAGGTTGATGGGGCTGGATAGATTAATGTTTTGGCACAAACTAGTTGAGTTGAAGGGCTATTTCTGTGCTGTTGTGTTCAAAGGCACAATGACTCAGTCATGGTGCTATATGTAAAAATTTTGTTTGAACCTTTCTGAAATCATCAGCCCTGCCTTGTATGGTGTGACAAGCTGAGACCAAATTTTGATTGTCATTAGCAAGTAATTGGAATTTTTTTTCAAGCAGACAAGCACCCAGGCTTTGCTGCCCATAATAATGAGTAGAATTTCTGTTTAATTTCGCTCTTGCTGAACTGAGGATGTGGCCTGTTCTAGCTGCTCCAGGCTCCGTGCCTGAGGGCTCTGTAGCGTTTATCTGAGACAGAAACTAAAAATATGTCCCAGCCTTCCACCCGAGCCAACCGTTCTCTGCACAAGCAGCCACCAGCCCCGTAACATCTAGGTCAAATTCCTTCAGTCCAGCTGTAATCACAGAAATTCATTATCAGCTTTATTTCTGACTTGGAATAGTCTTCATTCATGAACCCCCCGACTCAAAGTCAGTTTCTATACTAACTCTCGAACAAACCTCTTTTACATGTCTTATCTACCTTGTTGTAGCCTTGAACTTTGTTGTCTTCCTACACCACACTTTCTCTGTAACAGTAGCACTACATTCTGCATTCTTTTTGTGTCCTACCTTAATGTACTTACTTGTGGTTGGCATGAAAGCTTAAGCATCTTGGTAGCGTGCAATAAGTAACCAATTAATTACAGTGTTTGACGTGGTTTACACCATCTGAACCTCATGCATTTTCTTCACACAGTTCCATGAGATGTGCTTTGTCTGTTTGGAACCCTACATTGTTGGATGCAGCTGCAGCACCTCTAGCACAGATTTTTTTGTGCCTATCCCATACCATAATTTCTCCCTCATCGCTATTTTCCCACCAAAACAATCAAAACCCGTCTCTGCTTCTTTCTCAACTGAATACTGTACTGAACTCAGCTAATATCAAAGTATTTGTCAGTGTTGAAGAGATGATACAGCACAGTATCCTCCTGACATGAGGAAATCTGCAGATGCTGGAAATTCAAACAACATACACAAAATGCTGCCTGGCCTGCTGTGATCCACCAGCATTTTGTGTGTGTTGTTATCCTTCTGACATCCCCACCATCACAGAAACCCATCTTCAGCCAATTCAATTTACTGCACGTAGTATCAACAAATCACCAAGAGTGCCAGGTATAGCAAAGGCTATGGAACGCAAAAAAATCCTGAAGGAACTCAGCAGGTCAGGCTGCATCTATGAAAATGAATAGGGAGTTGATGTTCAGGCTGAATCTCTTCTTCAGGACTGGAGAAGAAGCCGAAATAAGAAATTGGGAGGAAGGGAAGGAGTACAAGCTAGAAAGCAATAGGGATGCCAAGTGGGTGGGGAGAGTGGTGCTTTCATACCAGGCATTGATGCAACCAGTTAATATACTCTCTGCCGTACATCCATAGAGCTTTGTTGAAGTTTAAGATGACGTGCCAAAACTTTGCAAACTTCTAAGGAAATAAAGGTGCTGCTGTGATATTTTTTTTTCATAATTGCACTTAGGTGCTGGACCCCGAGTCCTCTGAAATAATAACACTGAGGTCTTTAAATTTGCTGAACCTCCGATGAGGACTGGCTCATGGACCTCCAATTTTCTCCTCCTGAAATCGATAATCAGCTCCTTGGTCTTGCTGACATTGAGTGTGAGGTTGTTATTCTGGCAGCACTCAGCCAGATTTTCAATCTCCCTCCTACCTGTGTATGCTGATTCATAACCTCCTTTGATTCAGTCAGTGACAGTGATATTGGAGCGGTGCTTAGCCTCGCTATCATAAGTATAAAGCGAGTAGAGCAGGGGCTAAGCACATAGCCTTATGGTGCACCTGTACTGGTGGTGGTTGTGGAGGAGACATTATTGCCAATCCAAACTGACTGGGGTCTGCAAGTGAGGAATTTGAAGATCTAATTGCATAAGGATGTATTGAGGTGAGGTTTTGAAGCTTATTGATGAGTTTTGAGGGGATGATAGTATCAAATACTAAGCTATAGTCAATGAAAAGCATCCTTATATATGCATCTTCACTGTCCAGATGTTCTAGGGTTGAGTTTCATGCCAATGAAATGGCATCTGCTGTTGACCTGTTGTGGTGGTAGGCAAATTGGAATGGATCCAAGTCACTTCTCAGTCAGGAATTCAAACATTTCATGACCAATCTCTCAAAACACTTCACTGTGAGTATAAATGCTACTGGACAATAGTCATTGAGGCAGGTTACCTCATTTTTCTTAGGCAAACTTCTATAGATGTATGATGGAGAGTATGTTAACCAGTATAATTGAAGCCTGCTTGTAGCAGGTGGGTACCTGAGACTGCTGAAGCGAGAGATTAAAGGTCTCAGTGAACACTCCAGCCAATTGATCAGCACAGGTCTTTAGTACTTGGCCATGTACCTCGTCTGGGCTGAATGCTTTCCTTGGGTTCATCCTCCTGAAGGATGCTCGCATATAGGCCTCAGAGACTACAATCACAGTGTCATCACATATTGTGGGAGTTTGTGAAGGTGGCTCTATGTTTTGACAGTCAAAACGAGCATAAAAGGCATTGAGCTCATCTGAGATTGAAACCTTGTTGTCACCTATGTCGTTTGGCTTCACTTCGGAGGAGGTGATAGCATTCAAACCCTTGCCACAACTGCTGAACATCCTTCAGTGATTTGCTTGGTCCAGAATTGTCACTTCACAAGTGAGATGGCTTTCTGGAGATTGTACCTAGACCTCTTGTATTTTACTAGGTCACCAACCCTGAACACCACTGATCTGGGTCTCAGATTGTTCATCCAAGGTTTATGGTTGCAGAAGACTTGAATGATTTTGTGGGGATACTCTTGTCTATGGCTGTTTTTTATAACGTCCATGAACACCATGGTGTATTTGTCCAGATCCTCTGAAGAGTCCTCGAACACAGCCCAGTAAAGTAATCCCATAGCTGCTGCACTGCCTCTCACAACCATCTCTTTGTTGTCCTTGCCTCTGGAGTCTTGCTCTTTAGCTCACCAGGAGCACTGTCGTAGGATAGTGGCATCCATCATCAATAACCCCCACCACCAGGCCATGCTCTCTTCTTGCTGCTGCCATCAAGAAGGTGGTATAGGAGTCTCACCACCAAGTTTAGTAAGAGTCATTAACCCTCAACCTTCAGCCACTTGAACCAGACAGAATAAATTTCAGAGATAACTGCCAGGCGGGAGATTAGATTGGGGGGGGGGGGGGGTGATGAATAGACAAGGGAATTACAGAGGTTGCAATCCCTGTGGAAAGCAGAGTGGTTATGTTTGGTGGTAGGATTCCGTTGAAGATGGAGTAAGTTGCAAGAATGTATTTGATGCAGAAGTTCCTGCCTATCACCTTCCCCTGGTGCCTCTCCACTTTTCCATTCTCCTATGGTCCACTCTCATCTCCTGAGAGATTTCTTCTTTTCCACTTATCACCTCCCAGCTTCTGACTTCATCCGTTCCTTCCCTACCCACTTGGCTTCATCTATTATCTTCAAGCTTGTCCTCCTTCACCTTTTTATTTTAATATCTTCCCCCTTCCTGACTAGGCCTGATGAAAGGTCTTGAGCCGAAATGTTGACTATTTATTTATTTCCATAGATGTTGTCTGATCTGCTGAGTTCCTCCAGCACTTTGTGTGTGTTGCTCTGGATTTCCAGCATCTGCAGAATCTCCTGTGTTTACTATAGCATTGAACACAACTGCTTAAGAACTCACTGTGCTTTTCAAAGACTCATAGAACAGTACATCACAGGAACAGGTCCGTTGATCCACAATGGCTGGGTAAATGTCTCACACCTTCTGAACATAAGCCCTATACCTCCATTCCTAACCTGTGCCTATCGAAAAGTGCTACCACTATATCTGCTTCTACCACCACCCCTGGCAGTCTGTTCCAGGCATCCACCAAGCTCTGTGTTTCAAAAAAAAACTTCCCTCATATACTTCCTTACAACTTTCTCCACTTTCACTAAAACATTATGCCCTCTTTTATATGACATTCTCAACCTGGAATAAAAGTTCTGTTTGTCCACGTTGTCTTATCCTCATATATTTATTGTAAAACAAGAAATAATTATAGAAAAAAGAAAATCTAGAAGTGAATCATTGCCTCACCCTTGAGGAGTATTTGAATCCCTGAATATTCGGAAAGAAGAGATAAATATGCAGGCATTGCATGGCCTGCAGTTCCATGGGAAGATGACAATGAGAGGGAGTGTTGGTGGAGATGGGAGAGTGAACAGAAAGAACAGTTCCTTCACAAATCTGAAAGTTGAGGAGAATAAAGATACATGTCTGGTAAGGGCATCATGTAGAAGGTGGTGTGAAGACTGTTTTTGAAATGCACCTTAGATCGTTTTGTTTCATACAACTGGAAGTTACTGCCTTCTCCACAGAAAGGTACATGAAAACAGTGAAGCAGCTTCCCTGAAGTCAGTGCAGTGATTCCTGGAGCCTGAGAGAGGGGATTGGCCAATACTGTCTGAAGTAACCTCTTTGAAAAATTCAAGCTAGTGAGAGTAATAGTAAAATAAAATACTGGCAATGCTGAAAACCTGAAACAAAACCAGAGAATGCTGGAAATATTCAGCAATTCGAGTAGTTCTGCAGTGAGAGATGCAGAACATTTCCAGCATTCTCTGCTTTTATACTTGCTGTGCACAGGCTTTCCAATGTTACATTCCTTCTGTCACTATTTTCCTGATCCTCGCAATCTTAATTAATTATTAATATGAATGCTACTGCAAATTAATCTTACCCCAATCCTTTCCCACTCCTTCTCCCCATATTCCCTTTTCTTTCCCTCCATCTGCTCTCTCTTCCTACTTTAAAGCCCTTTTTCATTTTTGATCCCTTCCCACCCCATTCACTCTGTCTTTCCCCTTTGCTGACCTTACATAGTCCAGCTTCTTTTGAACAAAACAGTCACCATACCAGGGTCTGTTTGTTCCTTTTGTGATCTTTGATACATGAGTTATGTGACCAAAGACTCTGCCTTCCCCGACAAAATCGTTACTTATTGCTGTGCTGTATGAGTGTTAGTAGAAACATCGTGAATGAATGAAAGTGTACGTGAACAGTCTGGACTAGTAAAGTGAAAATACTGTACCTCAAAAATCCTAGAATAAGACCCAGCTTTAGTGACACTCAGCAGATGAGGCAGTCTTTCCGAAGAAAATCAGATACCCGTGTTTTTCACAGATCTTATGGTTTTGTTCTGAGCGCTGCATTTCCCAACAGAGAATATCTCTGGAATAACTTAATTCACCTGGCATGCCAAGAAGCTTCTAATTTTTGAAGATAGGTGTTTCCATTTGATATTTCAAAGTAGTGCAGTATTTTTGTCAAGATATTAATGCTGATTACAGTATGTTGGAAGGGAAAACCAGGATTATCTGAAAAGGAGATTAATGGAACTGGAATTCTGGCACAGATGTGCCCATTGAAACACTTATCACTTATTAAATGGTAGCCTGACAGCAGTGGATGAAAGCCAGTGTTGGGTGTCATGGTGAAGGATGTCAGAATACTTATGTGTATATAAGCAGACTGTGAAATTCAGAGCTAGCCTCCTCATCCTTGCCTATGACAATCATCCAGCACTCATTTACACTAATACCATTTTTTATTCTCTCCATATTCTCATCTACTCTGCCCCCCCCCATGAGCTTCTACCACTGAATCACACATTGGGGTCAAGGGGAAGTAGTGCCCATCTATTCAGGAATTATTCTGTGTTCAGGAAGCTCGCTGAAAATGTTCCATAATTTGCTCTTACAATTTTAAATATTTTATATTAAATGGGCACAGTACTATATTGATAGTGCACATCCATGTTTGATCAGTGCTCCCCAATTTTTAACTGAAAATAGCACTGACATGAGTCTTTCAGCTTCCCTATTACCTGCTGATATCTGGGACAGAAGTTATTCACCATTCTGAAGGGCATTCACAGTTTGATCATAGTGAATTTAGGCGCACACACAAAATGCTGGAGGAACTCAGCAGGCCAGGCAGCATCTATGGAGAAAAATACAGTCGATGTCTCAGGCCGCAACCCTTTGGCAGGATTGGAGAAGAAAAACTGAGGAGTAGATTTGAAAAGTTGGGGGGAGGGGAGAGAGAAACACCAGGCAAGGTGAAACTTGGAGGGGGAGGGATGAAGCAAAGAGCCTGGAAGTTGATTGGGGAAAGAGACACAAGTTGATGGAAGAAAGAAGGGGGGGGAGGAGGAGCACCAGAGGGAGGCGATGGGTGGACAAGAAGATAACATGAGAGAGGGACAAGGAGATGGGAAATGGTGAAGGGGGACGCATTAATGCAGGTTTGAGAAATCAATGTTCATGCCATCAGATTGGAGGCTACCCACACAGAATATAATGTGTTGTTCCTCCAGCCTAAGCGTGGCCTTATCCCGGCAGTGGAAGAGGCCATGGATGGACATATTGGAATGGGAAATGGAATTAAAATGGGTGGCCACTAGGAGATCTCACTTGTTCTGGTGGACGGAGTGTAGATGCTTGGCGAAGTGGTCTCCCAGTCAATGTCGGGTCTCACCGATATACAAGAGGTCACACCAGGAGAATTTAGGGTCATTGGGGGTTTGATGTGTACTATAAGGGACACTCTTAACATTTCCTCAACAGGAATGTTCCATTGAACACTAGATTCCATGTTAGTATTGGGCATGATCCCAACCACCATCCACCCTCCATCTGCGCCCTCAAATATTTGAAGTTGCCAATTAATATTATGTTTTCTAATGCAAAAAATAACAGTGAACTGTGTGAATTTCCCCAGGCGTTCCTTCTTCCTGATTCATGCTATGTGTAGTTGGAGTTGTGGGTGGTATAAATTTGTAGTACTTTAAGCAATAGATTACCTCTTGCGACCGTTCTTGCAAAAGTTGCCAACTCCTTTGGATATTGAACATTCATGAGCACTGCTGTTAGGGGCTGGATCGTTGCCATCTTCAGTTTCTATCGGTATAGTTGGCCTGTGACCATGATTTGTAAACCACATGAATTTAGCTACCGGGGAAGTAACTTGAGCATTTAATTCTTCAATAATGTTTGAGTAATATTGTTTGATTAAGCATTCTTTGTTGCTTACACAATGCATTGTGGGTTACAGGTGCCCCCCCCCGCTTTTTGAACGTTTGCTTTACGACAACTCGCTGTTACGAAAGATTTACATTAGTACCTGTTTTCGCTAGGATTTTCACTTTTACGAAAAAAGACGCCCGCTTTATACATGTTTACCCCCGAGAAAGACTACAATGACCATGAAGCCTTGTGCAGGCAGTTGTTTGCGCATGCGTGTACGTGCCGATTTTTTTTTCTCCAAATCGATTTTGGCTCACTGTTTTCCCGAGTTTGATAAGTGAATCTACACCGTACCTACAATATTTCTATTTTATATAGGGTGTATATTTATCATATCATTCCTGCTTTTACTATATGTTAGTGTTAGTTTAGGTTTTATGTGTTGTTTGCTTTGATTTGGTAGGGTTTTTTTGGGGTCTGGGAATGCTCAAACATTTTTCCCATATAAATTAATGGTAATTGCTTCTTCGATTTATGACATTTTGGATTACGAACGATTTCGTAGGAATGCTCTTCCTTCAGATTGCTGGGGAAACCTGTATATGCAACGGTATGTGAATTGCATACGTCAACATTCCACCACGTCATATGCACATTCCTCACTTAAAGTAAAAACTAAGATAGATCTGCATTTCAGGCTCTCCACCTTTTCCTTTCAATTTATTGGCAACTTCAATTTATGCTTTGGAGTTACAAAGTGTAACAATAGCGACGAAGATGTTTTAACTGAACCCGAGACAATTAGCTACCTGTTGAAGCTCAGTGAGTCATTCGAATTTTTAAAAAGCACAGTGAGATACAGGCAAATTTTTTTTTTGAAAGCACATTTTTTTTCTTTGTAGCAGCACAATTTCTACACAAAAGGAAAGATGATCATTAAAAACACTGGCACAAAATGGAAAAAATCATGGGTTCATAAACAGTGAGTACCAGGTGATAAGTCACCCAGACCAGATGAACTGCACCTTAGGGTTTTGAAAGAGGTAGTGGTAGAGATTGTGGAGGCATTAGTAAATGATCTTTCAAGAATCATTGGACCCTAGCATGGTTCTGGAGGACTGGAAAATTGCAGATGTCACTCCACTCTTTAAGAAAGAAGGGAGGCAGCAGATAGGAAAATATTGACCAGTTAGCCTGACCTCAGTGGTCGGTAAGAAGTTGGAGTCAGTTGTCAGCATGAGGTTAATGGAGTACTCAATGACACAGGATAAGATGGGACAAAGTCAGCATGGTTTCCTCAAGGAAAAATCTTGCCTGACGAACCTGTTGGAATTCTTTGAGGAGGTTACAAATAAGGTAGATAAAGGGGATGCAGTGAATATTGTATATTTAGACCTTAAGAAGGCCACACATAAGGCTGCTTACCAAGTTAAGAGCCCATGGTATTATAGGAAAATTACTGGCATGGTTAGAGCATTGGCTAATTGGTAGGAGGCAGTGAGTGGAAATAAAAAGATCCTTTTTTGGTTGGCTGCCAATGACTAGTGGTGTTCTGCAGGGCTCAGTGTTGGGACCACTTCTTTTTCTGTTCTATTCAATGATTTAAATGATGAAATAGATGGCTTTGTTGCCAGGTTTGCAGATGACACAAAGATTGGAGTGAGGAAATAGGAAGGCAGCGGAAGGACTTAGATTAGGAGAATGGGCAAGAAAGTGGCAAATGAAATACAGCATTGGAAAATGCATGGTCCTACACTTTGGTAGTACAAATAAATGTGCAGACTATTTTCTAAGTGGGGAGAAAATCCAAAAATCTGAGATGCAAAGGGACTTGAAAGTTCTTGTGCGGAACACCTTAAAGGTTAACTTGCAGATAGAGTTGGTGGTGAGGAAGGCAAATGCAACGTTAGCATTCATTTCAAGAGGTCTAGAATACAAGAGCAGGGATGTGATGCTGAGGCTTTACAAGGCACTGATGTATTGTCTCAACTCCTTTAACCACCCCAGAGGAGGCCCCAGAACCTGAGACAATACACAATACTCACCTTGAGTATTGTGAACAGTTTTGGGCTCCTCATCTGAGAAAAAAATGTGCTGCCATTGGAGAAGGTTCAGAGGAGGTTCACAAGGATGATTCTGGGAATGAAAGGATTATCCTATAGGGAACGTTTGATGGCTCTGGGTCTATAATTGCTGGAATTTAGAAGGATGAACTTTTCGAATGTTGAGAGGCTTAGACAGATTAGATGTGGGAAGGATGTTTCCCATGGTGGGGCAGTCTAAGACAAGAATGGAGCTGAGGAGGGGAAAAAAGAATTAGCCACAATTGAATGGCTGAGCAGACTCGATAGGCCAAATAGCTTAATTCTGCTCCTACATTTTATGGTCTTATACTAATCATTTTAAAATAGAGCAGAAATGGCTGGCTAGTTCAGGAAGATTGACATATTTGATTACACAAGAGATAATTGGAGTATATATACAGAATGGATTGAGCAGTATTCTAAAGCAAATGAAAAACAAGTGCTGGTTTTGCTGAGTGCTTTGGATTTAAAGGCAAACAGTTTGCTTAGGAGTTTGACTGCTCCAATCAAACCAGCTGAAATTAGCTTTGCTAATATCATGAATATAATGCAGAAACACTTAAAACTGAAAATATTGTTAATTACAGATCACTTTAGGTTTCATAAGCAGAATGAAAAGGAAAGGAAGTCCATTTCAGCTTATGATCCTGAATTGAAGAAATTGAGCATTGTCAGTTCAATGATGGACTTTATGCTGCTCTAAGCGATCGTTCACTTTGTGGAATGTTATAAGAAACCATTCAAGAATGGCCCCAAAATGAAACACAACTTACATTAAAAAGAGCAGTTGAAATATCTGTGTCAATGAAAACATTGGACAGGAATGCAATTGAGTTTCAGTCAGGATTGAAAGTAAGCATGAACAAAATTGCAACATATACCTGCCTGGCCAAACAAATTGTGTTATCGTTCTGGCAGAGGCTCGCATACACCAGACCAATGCCGGTTTAAAGGTGAAACTTGCAGAAAATGTAACAAAGTAGGACACATGTCAGGCAGACAAAAATAAATGGACTGCACAGCAAAGAAAAAAGATAAAAAGTCAAGTTGCACTAATCTTCAAAAAGATCACTAATCTGCATGCTGTTGATGAAAACTCTGATAATGATGAGAATAGCAGAGGGCTGGGTAGCCTTGAGATAAATGGCTGAGACAAATTGAGGGCTCCTCAAACAAAGAGATTTGAAGTTTTACTCCTGGACAAGCAGTCCTGCGAGGCACTATAGAGATGATAAAAAGTGGGTACTCGGAAAGATTAAGGACAGAACTGGACCACTCTCCCACACAATGGAGTTTGTGTCCGATAACATCTGGAGATCAGTTGATCAGTTGTGGAGAGCAGAGTCAATTGTTGAGAAGAAAGGTGTCCAGAGCTCTCAGAACTACTTCCTGCAGTCCCAGAGACAACTCCTACAATCACCTCAGAGGAGGCCCCAGAACCTGAGATTATTTCACAGCCACAAGTCTCCTCTGCCATGCAGAGTGAACCCCACCCCTTTGTCAGGAAAGACACTATCCCACAGAGTAAGAAATCCTCCACAGCAATTAAATCTTCAGGCCTGATTTAGGATAATTTATGATTTAATATGTCTGTATTGGTGGCATCCGTCAGTCTGGAGAGACCATGGATCTGCACCTAGAGTTTCCAGGGCGCAGGCCTGGGCAGGGTTGTATGGGAGACCGGCAGTTGCCCAAGCTGCAGGCCTTCCCCTTTCCACGCCACTGATGTTGTCCAAGGGAAGGGCCTTGCTCAAGGACACAAACACGCTGCCTCAGCTGAGGCTCGAACCAGTGACCTTCAGGTTACTAGTCTGATGCCTTGCCCACTAGGCCACACGCCAACATGTCTGTATACTAGTTGTTTTATATTGTATATATAGTATATGTATTCAAGTTGCATTCTATACTGAGTTGGAGCTTATAACTAAGCAGGAAGAAATGTTGTATATTTAGTATTTCAGTAATATTATAAATATATTTCTTGATTAATCATTCTTTGTTGTTCACACAGTGCTTTGTAGGTTATATGTAATAGTACATGGATTCCATACATCATCATGCTACCACGTCATATAATATGTATATATTATATACGTATAATTAAAGGAAAAACTTAAATTAGATTCCCAGTTCAGACTCTCTGTTTTTTCCTTTAAATTAGTTTTATGTTTTTGAATTAAATCTAAGTACAGTACATCTGATGAATGCAGAAACCATAGACCAGTAGTCCTGAACTGTGGCTTTAACCAAAGGCTGCATTGAAATATCCCAGACTAGTAAGAGATATAAGTTTAATTTATCCAAGCAGAGGAAGGGAAAGAGCAGGAATCCTTTGGAAGGAACATACCACAGCCAGATGAGTGTGGAGATGTGTGTCACTCTGTTTGAAAAAGTGAAGAAAGGATGGATACAACAAAGACATGGCCATTTAATGTTAGCCAACTGGAGTCTTGTCAATGGAATTAAACTGAACACCAGAAAATGAGTTATTTGCATGAAGGTTTACTAAGTGTAGAGGGGAAAGTGCATAACTATAAATGCATTTTGAAAAGTATATTACATTGTTTTAGTTTTACATCAGAGAACGTTTTAACTTCACATCTGTGGCTTTTTGACATCAAAATCTCCAGTAGGTTGTTCTTCATGATGTTAGTTATCCAATGCCCAGAAAACATCTGAAGCTATTTTTTAAACTCTAGCAATGTCATTACTCCCAGTTATGAGCTACTCTTTATGCAAACCAACCATATTTTTTCCAACTAAAGTTGAGCCTTATAATAGCTCAAAGTATTTATCATACCACACATAAACTGTGTCTGATCGCCTCAATTAGATTTTAGTTGAAAGTCACTCCCTGATGTCCATTATTCTATACTTAAATCCTCTGCAGTTTATCTTGTGCTCACTCTGCAGTATTTCCAGGCACTAACCAGCAGGTTAATGGGAATGGAAGCTGCATACTTGGAATATTTCTCAGCTGATCACTGAGTGGCTGCTCATGGGTAGAGCAGCCTCAGCAGGGATCTATCACTTCAATGTTCATCTTCTTTCAGAATCGCTGCCTTTCTCATTTCAAAGCAAAAGAATTTAATGTTGGCAGGTGGGACCTGTAACCCGTTCAGGGTTCAGAGGATCTAAACTGTTGCATCTTCTTCCCAGTAACACAGAAACTACTTATTTCCTGACTGTCTGAATTTGTTGTGGAGAGTGATGGTCCCAGACAGCTGGGAACTTTTTCATTTGTCCAAAAGTTCTCAATGTTCATGTAAATTTCCATTGAAGAATAAATTGACTTGAATTTGTGATCTGATTGTTGAAGTGTATCAGCTTGGCAAGGAGCAGTGGTTTGGTATATTTATATGGTCAAATCAACTGGTCCTGAGTCTCCAGGAAATAAATACTGATCACCAGGGTAGTGCAAGCAGCCAAGAGGAGGGAAAAAACATGGATGAGAAAATAATTGTGTTTTTAATTTCTTGTTGGGGCAGGGAATGTTTGACTGACATTTAAAAGTTGATTTGCTTCCCAGGTAAGTTGGGCATTAGGGATAAGGGAATTATTGCAAGGATTGGATAAGATTCTGAGTAAGGTGGGGAGAGCTATAAAAAGAAAAAGAATGATTCTCTCTCCTAATAGGTTTATGTATCATGTGGTGATACTCCAAATGGTTCAGAAAAGTACCTTCACAGAATTATGACCCTTTTAATGGAGGAAACAGAACAACTGATCAGTCCTGATGCGGGTTTTGAACTGAAACAGTGACAATTCCTTTTCTCCCACAAATAAGTTCTTCCAGCAGATTGTTTGTGACACACAATAAGTTCTTACAAACTGCAGTATGCTAATGACCACAGTGATGCTTTCTGATTTATGGACAAAATCAGCCTTAAATCAGAAGCAGAATCTGCTCTTTACTAGGGGGATGATTCTACAAGAAATTCAATCAATACTCATCTTTCTCTACATTCATTGTACCATCAAATCAGCACATTCTGTTACAATGCATCAATTGCACTTACCTTTCCTCCTCCTCAACCCATGGATGCACAATCTATTTGAGTAATGTTGAGTAAGGGTGAAATTTTGGTAACTGGTAAATAACTTCCTTGCATTACGCATACCTAACCTTCCCTTAAGGAGAGGAGCAGTGAAATGTTTAGACAGAAAGGAAATATACCAACAATTCAACATAAAATACTACGTGGGCAGAAGGCAATCTGACAGTCTATCAAGGTGATATTTGTATGTAAGTCATTGCCAAAAATACGCTCTGCCATTTTCATTTGTAAACCTAACTTCCTTGAGGATTAATTTATTTAAAAACAACTTATTGCAAGTTATCATATTAATTCACATTTGCACAAGCCTTTTAGCTTCTGATGAGACTCATGAAGGATTCATTGGAGGAAGTTGTTCACTTTGAGTCTGTTCACAAAGATTTTCATCCTTGCTTCAGCTAGACAGCTTTATGACCAGTAAGTTAATAGCCTAATGGAGAATGCAGTCAGTAATGCTCAAGGAGAAGGACTTACTCACTAATCCCACCTGTCAGTCAGCTTCCTGTGTTTGTAAGTGAAATCAAGCACAGAATGGGCAACTGCTTTATCAAGCACCTATATTCCGTCCACCATGACTATCTGGAGATCCCGTACCCAATCAGCCTGTCTGTCCTTGGCCTCCTCCATCGCCAGGGTGAGGCCAAAGGCAAACTAGAGAAATGGCACTTCATGGTCCACCTAGATAGCTTATCCTGCACTGCATGTTTTCTTTAACACTTTATTCTGCTTCTGTTTGTGCTTTTTCCTTGCACTACCTTGATGTACTGATGTAATGAAATGATCCTAGCGAAACAAAGTTTTTCTACTGTACCTTGGTACATATGACAGCAATAAATTAATTTACAATTTATCTACCCCCTCCCCCAATCATTTGACCTCAATGAAGTCTTCCCAGATATTTGCAAAGGAAACAACCCCTGTTTATCTACTTTTTCCAAACAATCGAGCTGCAACTTTCTGGAAATGACCTTGTAAATCTCCTGTACACCCTTTCCAGTGCAGTTGCATCTTCCTGTACAGTGGTGCCTAGAACTGCACAGGATACTCAAGCCTAAGTGGGTTGGACATATGGCAGTTTAACTTAACGCTCTGCCTTTATGTTCTTTGCCTCAGCTAATAAAGGAAGGCATATCTTTTATAGGCCAAATAAAATTGTTGGAAACACTCCGCAGGTCAGGCAGAATCTGAGGAAAGATGCACAGACTTGACGCTTTAGATCAATGCCCTTTCATCAGAACAAAATCAGGTTGATGATCATTCACCAGCCCTCTGCTCTTATGGAAGGGCGTCATACATTTAGATTGGTAGCACCTGCAGCCTCTTTGGTTTTCCATATTGAGGTGAATTGAGTATGCAGCTCTCTCCATTAGGTGTATCGGTGCTCTGGCCATGTTTTCCCCAACTCTTCTGAGGGGGTCAGAACCTGAAAGACTGACAATTGGAAATGCCATCCTTTGCACTGAGTAATGGAGAGATGCAGTACAGAACCTGGCCCTTTGACCCTTTGTCTATACTGACCACATTAAGCTCTTTTCTAAAATTCTCTGCAGCATTACCCCCTACTCTTAGGGACGGCATGGTAGTGTGGTGGTTAGCACAACATTTTACAGTACCAGAATCTCAGATTCAATCCTAGCATCCTCTGTAAGGAGTTTGTATGTCCTCTCCGTGGAATGGGTGGGTTTCCTCTGGGTGCTCCAGTTTCATCCTACAGTCCAAAGACGTAGCAGTTGGTTGATTAGTTGGTCACTGTAAAGTGTTCTGTGGATAGGCAAGGGTTAAATTGGCAGTTGCTAGAAAGCACAGCTCAAAGGGCCAGGAGGGCCTGTTCCACGCTAGATCTCAATCAATAAATAAATAAATAGAGTGGCCATTTAACCTATTGATCCGCATATCTTTGGGATGAGGAGGAAACAGAGCACCCAAGGGAAATCCACATGGTCACAGCAAGAACTTGCAAACTCTGCGCAGACAGCATCCACGGTCAGGATGAAATTTGAGTCCCTGTCGCTGTGAGGCTTTATCCGCAGAATCTCTGTGTTGCTCTTAAACAGACGATGTTTCAGAGTGCAGCAAAACAGGGAACATGCCACTTATCTTTACACTCTGTACCAAAGGAACCTTCTTGCAACCCCAGATTGAGTTGCAGAAGATGGAGCTTAATATTAACTAGTTTCTCTTCCCACAGATGCTGTCGGACTGGCTGAGCTCTTCCAGCATTTGTCTTTTTTAATTTCTACACACAGCTCCTAGGAATACTTTCTCTTAACACTGGGAAAGAAAAGATTTCCTGCATCCCATTTGCTGAGCACACATGTAATTCTGAGTTGTTCTGTATGGGTAATAACACGGCTCCGAAGAAGGTTGCTGCAGTATTCACAGAAAGTGTGGCTTTGTCGAGTTAGCATTTGCTGAAGCGTCATCTGTACTGTCAGTAGCAGTGTTCACTGCTGCAGTCATATTAATTTATGATGCCTGTGTTCCATATATAAAAAAGTTGTCAGCATAATAGTTTTTATACAAAAAGTAAAACAGCAGCCTCAGCTATACTTTCCCTTTTGTTTTCATTCACAAAGATGATATGACATTTTTGACATTCATTTTTTTGTTGGGGAATAAATAAAAATTAAAGTAAAATGGTTTCCCAAGTTCTGACATCCTGTTCTGTTCCACTGATTTGTATTACATAGCAATGAGGTGAAAGCTGTCATCCTTGTTGTCTGAAGGTGTCCGCCCATTCACAGAACCCCTTCATTTCCCATGTAAGATTGCTTTATTATTGTAATGTGTTCTGAGGTACAGTGCAAAACTTGTTCTGTATGCCATCTCTCCAGTTCATTTCATCACATCGGTGCATTGATTGCATCGGTGCAAGGGGAAAACAATAACATAAAGCAGGATGTAATGTTGCCATTACAGAGAAAGTGCAGTACAGGCAGGGAGTAAAGGTGCAAGGGTCATGATGAGATAGATTATGAGATCAAGAGTCCACCTAATTGTACTCAGCAATTCAGGAACAGCTTCCTCCCCTTTCCAAATGGACATTGAACCTATGAACACTACCTCAAAACATATTTTTATTTCTGTTATTTTGCTCTACTTTTTTTAACGATTTAATAGATATATATATGTCATGTATCTATCTATATAAGTAGGTACACACACAAACACAAATTCAGTTTTTTTTCTCCATATTTATTTATCATGTATTTCATTGTACTGCTGTTGTAAAGTTAACAGTCATCACCACATATGCCGGTGATATTAAATCTGACTTTGATTCAATATTCTTATAACCGTGGGATAGAAGCTGTCCTTTAGCTTGATGGTACATGTTTCTAGGCTTTTGTATATTTTGCCCAATGGGAAGGGGAAGAAGAGACTGTGAGGTGGGAGGAGCCTTTGATTATATTGGGCGCTTTACTAAGGCAGCGAGAAGTGTAGAAGTATCCATGGAGGGGAAGCTGAAATTGGTAATTCTCCGCATCGTCGTCATCATGGTGTCAAAGTCACGGCGTAGAAGCAGGTGTTACACCCACTGAGTCTGCACGGACTGTCAATCTCCCGTTTTACAGCAATCCTACATTAGTACTACTCTTTCTACATATATATTAACCACCCCCTCCATATTCTACACTCTCCTACATGCTAAGGCAATTTACAACAGCCAATTAACCCAGCAATCTCAGCTTTTTTTTGTGATGAGAGGAGAAGCTGGGGGATACCTACGTGGGAAAATGTGCAAATTCCACAGAGATAGCATGTGAGGTGAGGAATGAACCTTGGTTTTCATACTGTGAAGCAATAGCTCTACCAACCAGGACACCCAAAAGTGCCACCATATGTGAAGAATATCAAAGGGCTAGGCAGCTGTGTAATTCAAACTCATTGCCATCTCTGGCACGTAGATCATCATGCACCCAGTGCCATCTTGGCCAACGTCTGTAAAAGCCAAAGGTCTGATCAAAGTCCCACCACTCCTCATCCCCCACCCCATGCCACATCATGTTCCCCATTGGGTCATAATTCTACAGTTTTGCCCAGGACAAGATTAATGTTTATTCCAAAACATTAAGGACACCTTAAGACATGTTATATTCAGTTTTCCTGTTTGTTTCTATGGGTTTCACATTCACTTCCATTCTTTTTCTCTCCTTATCAATGATTTGATGTTAACAGATAAGTGTAGGGAGTAAATTAAATAGACAGATGATCTACTGTAAAACAAAGAAGTTGAGAAAGGCACAGGTCCTTGAGGCGTATATCTTAGATTGCGGAAGAAGCAAGAAAGAAAATAGCAGAGACTGACTACAGAGTTTGTGATGGCACAGGTGGGTTCTCAGTGTGATGTGATCCTGTAGGCAGTGCGGCACATGGCAGCAGCAGCCTTTCGGATCTGGTGCTACTTTAATTTAGTTTTTTAATTTAATTTTAAGGCACAATTAGGGTTTAGGACAATGGATAACAGAGCGAATACGTACCATCGCCAGGGACTGCTACAATACAGAGATCGCCCAAAATCAAACCTTCATGAAAATCTGCTGGTTAGATTGCGCGACCTCGGCATGCTGAGGGAATCGGGCCTGCAGTTCTCGGAGTCGCCTGATGCCTGTGGCCGGAGGTGGGGACGTCGTAAGCGGTGCCCAAGGAAGTGAGGCAAGCGGGCAGGAGTCCGTGCCAGGAAAAAAGCAAGCACTAGCCAGCCCGCTCTCCCATCCGTTCTGCTCTCCAGTGTCTGCTTGCTGAGGGAATCGGGCCTGCAGTCCTCAGAGTCGCCTGATGCCGGTGGCCGGAGGTGAGGATGTCATAAGCAGTGTGCAAGGAAGCAGAAGTGAGGCGAACAGGCAGGAGTCCGTGCCAGGAAAAAAGCAAGCACTAGCCAGCCGGCTCTCCCATCCACTCTGCTCTCCAGTGTCTGCTTGCTGAGGGAATCGGGCCTGCAGTCCTCAGAGTCGTCTGATGCCTGTGGCCGGAGGTGGGGACGTCGTAAGCGGTGCCCAAGGAAGTGAGGCAAGCGGGCAGGAGTCCGTGCCAGGAAAAAAGCAAGCACTAGCCAGCCGGCTCTCCCATCCGTTCTGCTCTCCAGTGTCTGCTTGCTGAGGGAATCGGGCCTGCAGTCCTCAGAGTCGCCTGATGCCGGTGGCCGGAGGTGAGGATGTCATAAGCAGTGTGCAAGGAAGCAGAAGTGAGGCGAACAGGCAGGAGTCCGTGCCAGGAAAAAAGCAAGCACTAGCCAGCCGGCTCTCCCATCCGTTCTGCTCTCCAGTGTCTGCTTGCTGAGGGAATCGGGCCTGCAGTCCTCAGAGTCGCCTGATGCCGGTGGCCGGAGGTGAGGATGTCATAAGCAGTGTGCAAGGAAGCAGAAGTGAGGCGAACAGGCAGGAGTCCGTGCCAGGAAAAAAGCAAGCACTAGCCAGCCGGCTCTCCCATCCACTCTGCTCTCCAGTGTCTGCATGCTGAGGGAATCGGGCCTGCAGTCCTCAGAGTTGCCTGATGCCTGTGGCCGGAGGTGGGGACGTCGTAAGCGGTGCCCAAGGAAGTGAGGCAAGCGGGCAGGAGTCCGTGCCAGGAAAAAAGCAAGCACTAGCCAGCCCGCTCTCCCATCCGTTCTGCTCTCCAGTGTCTGCTTGCTGAGGGAATCGGGCCTGCAGTCATCGGAGTCGCCTGATGCCTGTGGCCGGAGGTGGGGACGTCATAAGCGGTGTGCAAGGAAGTGAGGCAAGCGGGCAGGAGTCCGTGCCAGGAAAAAACAAGCCCTAGCCGGCTGGCTCTCCCGTCCATTCTGCTCTCCAATTGACACTAAGTTGGACTACATCTGTGGCAACGAAATACTCGGTGGGAGTACAGAAACGGACAGAATCCCTGACACCGCCATTCAGCTGATTATTTATGTAACAGATTTTCCCTCAAGCCATCGGTCTACCAACCTACTGCCCTCTGCTGTGCCTATGGCTTGTTTACTATTTATTGTAATGCCTGCACTGCTCTGTGTTACTTTATGCAGTCCTGGGTAGGTTTGTAGTCTAGTGTCGTTTTTGTGTTGGTTTACATAGTTCAGTGTAGTTTTTGTATTGTTCATGTAACACCATGGTCCTGAAAAACATTGTCTCGTTTTTACTGTGTACTGTACCAACAGTTATGGTCAAAATGACAATAAAAAGTGACTTGACTTGACTTGACTTGTTTAATAAGGCAGAAGGATATCAGCTATTTTACTTTAGATTAGTTACCTCTTTGGTGATGACCCAGCTTCAGGGGATTGTAATACTACTCTAACCTGAAGTAACTTTTTTATATATTAAGCCAAAAACAAGGTGCTGAAGGAACTCAACAGAACAGGCAGGAGTGAAATGGACAACATTTTGGGTTGAGACCTTTCATGGGGACTGGAACTGACATTCTGTCCCTATGATCTGCCTGGATGGTTTTATAGCAAATGAGGTAAAAACTCTTGTCACATTTCTTGAATTCTGCTTTCCAGGTGAATGGTCTCAACCCAAAACATCAACTATCAGAAGCCGAGTTCCTTCAGCAGCAATTGCTTGTTGCTCCAGATTCCACCATTTACATGATATTTTGTGTCTCCTTATTTTTTATATTAATTCTTTTGAGAAAATTGAGAGAGTTGATAAAGGTTGTAATGCTTTAGGTTTAGATTGTCAAAATGACAGAACTTCTAGGTTTGCTTTCTCAGGTGGATGTAAAAGATTTGGGTTCTCCACTGTATCCTGGTCAACATTAATCCCTCACTCAGCAAACCTTCTGGTCATTATAACATTGTAGCTTGTAGCATTTTACCCTGTTCAAATTAGCTGCCGTCTTTCCCAGATTAACATTGTGACAATGCAGTGGCTCATAGGAGATGTTCTCAGGTTGATAAATCCCAAGTTCTTTACTTTGGAACGTGTGAGTTTAAGAAAGCTATGTGGTTTTGAACATAAATATAAAAAAGTAATTGGACATGTCCATGTATGGGAAAGTTTCAGAGGGATATGGGCCAATGCAAATATTTGGGAATAGCTTAGATGGGAATTTTGGTTGTCATGGACTAGTTGGGCCAAAGGGCTTGTTTCTGTGCTGTATGACTCAATTTATGTGAATAGATGGACAGGAAGTTAAAACATAGGAAACAGAGAATTGTAATTAGTGTGTGTTTAAGATTAAAAAGTGGTGTCCCCTGGAGTTGTTGTTGGAAAAACTCCTGATCCAAACAGAGCTGTTCATTTGTATGAGAGCTTTCAGGTGACATAGAAGAATGGTTAACTGTGAGGAAGGCTCTAAGGGCTCTTCTGTGGATATGGTCTGATTTAATAGGCTGGGCTTTAACATATCAAATTAAATGTGTGCTGTTATCTGTGGTCACCCCTTGGTCTTTCAGGAAAGTGGACAGGGAAGAAAGAATAATTATTGAAGGCTTCTCTACTTAAGTATTTTTGCCATCTGTTTTCAGAGAAAGCAAGTGTAATGGGCAGTATGAATCTGGTGTCATGGTCCTCTTCCCTCAAATATTCTTTGTCAATCGTGGGAAATGATACATGTTTCTTCAATGGTGGGTGATTTATGGGATTAATTATCTGTCAGGTTGATGATTGTTATTAGAAACTTGTTCTTTTGTTGATCTCTCACACGTTCCCTACAAGGTAAAACCCAGCCTCAGCAATACACACGCAAAGCACAAGTGTCACCCAGCTGTTATTTTTAGAGATAGTGATAAAGTAACTGAAATGTTAATGACTCTAAATGTACATTTCAAAGAAATGAACACTTTGAATTGATATTTTGCATTTCTAAAGAAAAAAGCTAAACCCTCAAATATTCATAATCTGAGATTAGAGCAAAAATATTGTTAATTCATCATGTCCATCAGCACTCAGGCAGTGCATGGACAGGTAAAGCAGCCGAGTTCCAGCTTGGAAGGTTAGAAACATTCATCTTCAGATTGTATTAATCACACATCAAGTCTCCGGTTTGCAATGCCTGGTTCTCTCCAGTGATACATGAACTCGACCGGGCAGAGTACATATTAGGCCAGTTGAAGAAAAATGGTCTTTTTAGCTGGCATTGGAATAAGAGAAAGTTTACTATGTTGAGGAGGCCATTTGGCCCATTGCATCTGTGCTCATCCTCTCCTAGCATTGTATCTGTAGTTCCACAGTTCATGGCTCTTCAAGTATACATCCAATGCCTTTGCCTTTGCCTCCACCATGGTTGCAGATAGTGAGTAATTGATTTTTGATCCCTTTGCTTGGAGAAATATGTCTTCCTATTTTCTCTCTCTAAACCCCAGGGTTCTATGCAATTAAATGAAGTCTTTTCTTAGCTTTTTTTCTATTCCCAAGGAAGCTACCCTAGCTTTTCCTTTTTTTTGTAATTTATTTTTTATTGAAGTTTATCATCAAACAAACATTTCCATAAGATGTATTTCAGATACTGTACATATATATCATATAATCATATTTGTCACAAATCTCCACATAATATTTATCTGAGGTATACACTTATAGAAAAGAAAGGAAAGAAAGTACAAGCGAAAGGAGAAAACTATGTACAAAGTAGGAAGTGATCTTTTTTTTTTACAACATATTCATTGATTTGTGAGAATAAAATCAGGCCTATGAGGTGTTATGCAGTTAAACCATTTTTCCCAGTATGAATCAAATTGTTCCAGTTTATGATTAACAGATGCTGTTATCTTCTCCATTTCGTAAATGTCCATTGTAATTTCCATCCATACATGTAAAGTTGGGCTCTCCTGTGATAACCATTTCTTGATAAGGGCCTTCTTACCAGCCACCAGCAGTATATTCACTAAATATTTATCTCTGTTCAACCATTCTTGAGGTATATACCCCAAATATGTGGTGTTACTCTCTAAGGGTATTTCACATTTAAAGATGTCTTGTAAAGCATTATGTATCCCACTCCAATAGTCTTTGATAATGGGGCATTCCCAGAAAATATGATAATGGTTTGCATTTTGATTTCCATAACTTCTCCAGCAAACAGGGATGTTACTATCATAACACGATTTCTGAGAGGGTGTAATAAAATATTTTATCAAGTTTTTCCACCCAAACTCCCTCCATTTCTGTGAACTGTACACTTCCATTGATACCTCCATTTAATGTCCATTCTTCCTCAGATATAATTATCCCTCTTCCTTCTCCCATTTTGTTTTAATGTATGAAGTTGAATGTGTTTTAAGATTTGCCAAACCCTTATACACGCTTGAAATGATTCTACTACCATTGTCTGAATTATATGCTTTTCTAAATAGCTCTATCAGACATGTACTTGACTTGGTTACATTTTTAACCATCCTTTGAACATACTGTCACATCTGTAAATACTGATAAAAGTCTTGTTTTTCTAACAAGTGTTTCTCTTCGAGTATTTCAAAACTGAACAGTGTTCCTTCTTTCATTATATTGCAAATTGTTATTCCTTTAGCTGTCCAGTCTTTACATCTAGCATCCAGTTTATTCAGTGTAAAATCTGAGTCATATGCACACCATTTAAGAATTGCAATGTCTCGCTCTAGTTTATATTATTTTATAATAATTCTCCATATTTTAAGAGTCCATTTCACCCACGGGTTATCAATAGTATTTATGTAACTTTGCAGGTTGTTATCAGCCAACATTGCCTGTATGGGGATGGGAAGTACCCGCTCCTCAATGTTTTTCCATTGAGAGTCATATGATGGGTTGCATCAACATATCACAACTCTCAACTGTGCTGCAAAATAATAATCTCTAAGAGAACGTAGGCCCCATTCCCACTTTTCCTTGGCTAATTGCAAAGTTTTGAGACAAACTCCAGGCCTTTTACCTTGCCATATATATCTTGATAGCATCTTGTTCCATTCATTAAATTGATTTTGGTTCATCTCTATTGGTAGGGTCTGAAAGAGATATAGTAGTCTGAGCAGTATATTCATTTTAATAGATTCAATCCTTGAACTGAGACCAAGAAAAGGAATTAGGTTCCATCTTGTTATATCTTCCTTAATTTTTTTTTATATAGGCTGATAATTGCATTCTGATAATTTTGCCAAATCTTTTGGCATAATGATGCCCAAATATTTGACAGACTCTGTTTGCCATGCCCAGGGATATTTACTTTCAATTTCTCTTGGTGGGCTGTAGTTATATGAAAGTAGTTGGATTTTTTCTATGTTGATCTTGTATCCTGATAATTGACCATATTGTTCAAAGGATTGCATCAATTTAGGTACAGAGTATGTTGGTTGCCCTAGATAGATCAAAATGTCATCCGCGTAACAAGCCAATTTATGCTCTGTCCCTTCAATAGTAATTCCCAAAATCTTCATTTTGTCTGATGTATTGAGCTAATGGTTCCAGATATAATGCAAAGAGTAGCAATGACCATGTACAACCCTGTCGCATGCCCCTTTCTGGGGTAAGACATTTAGTTTTATGTCGCAAGGTAGGTTTTGAAAAGCAGGAAGCCAAACGTTGACCCCAGCTGGAAACTGCTTTACAGTCACAACAGCACCTATTGACCCTTCGCTTCCTGCCACTGAGCTAATCATTATATTAAGTGTCACTTCCTTTGGATCCCATGGGCTTTTACTTCATTCACCAGCCTGTCACGTCAACTCCTTTGCTAAAATCCATCAAACACTGTCCTCATCAGTTCTCCTTGTTGCATCCTTTGTCAAGTTTAGATACAACTTTCCCTTAATAAATCTGTTTTGACTATCACTGATTAATATGTGCTTTACTAAATGAAAGTTTATACTGTTCCTTGGAATGAATTGAAACAATATGCCCTCTGTTGGTTAGACTAACTTATCCATAATTAAATGGCAACATTCTGCTGATGCTAAAAATCTGAAGTAATAGCAGAAAACACTTGAAATTCTCGATTGGTCGGGTACCACCTGTGGAGAGAGAAGCAGACTTTACAGTACCTCATTTATCTTTGTCTTCCTAGCTTCTTGTAACAATCTGGGAAGAATTCATCTGAACCTGCTGGTTTATCGATTTTAAAAGAAGGTAAACTCTTTAATGCCTCCTTTTTGTTTTGCTATGTTGATCCCATCCAATGTTTGCATTTGTTTTTCATAACTGCAACACTGACATCATCCTGCTCTTTACTGTTCATTTATTTAGAAAACCATCCACATCCTCTGCCATCAAACACAGGTTACCTAATCGGGGACAAATCTTACTTCCTTGCTCAGTCTGTATCTTTAAGCATCTAGCCCATGAATTTGTCTTATCTGCATTTTCTTTCTTACTGTCATTTTACTTTGTGAATTTCCCTCTGCTGCATTGTTTTTGATATCTTTCTGCCTTATTGTACCTTTTATTTGTTTCATCATTGAGGGACTGAAGAGTTGGCAGTCTTTTTAATCTTCGTAGGAACATGTTCATGCTGAACTACTTGAATCCAATCAACTCTTTCCCATTTCTCTGAGAGCTTCTTATATTTGGTTCCAGGCTGCTGCTGCCATATCCCTAATCATCTAGTTAATTTAGCCATGCACGGTTTTGAACATTCATTCCAATTTTATCTTTGTCATTTTCCAGTATCTATAATAATTAAGATCACCGCTACAGAAGTACTCTCCTATTGATGTTAGAGCTGTCATCATACAGTATAGACATCGGCCCTTCAGCCCATCATTTCCGTACTGACCATCAAGTATCCATCCATTGTGATCCCATTTACCAGCACTTGAGCCACAGCCCTCTGTGACTTGGTACTTCAAGTGCCTATCCTGATATTTTTTCAACTGTTATGAGAGCACCTTTCTACATCATTTTCTCAGTGCTGTGTTCCAAATTGCAACCGTCCTCTGGGCAATAAACCTTTCATCTGATCTGCTAAACTCATTATTCCTCACATTGGAGCCACACCCTCTTGTTTCAGATGTATTTATTATGGGGAAAAGTTTCTTATCCACCTTCCCTATGTCCCTTATTATTTTGTGCACATCTACCAGGTATCCTTTAGCCTGTTCCTTTCCAATGAAAACAGCTTTTCCAGTCTCTTCTCATAACTGAATATTTCATCCCTGGCAATATCAATCTCGCCACTTCTCTCCAGTGCCATCACATCCAATCACATTCCTGCCCTCCAGCCAGTTCCATTTTCCCACAATTAAATCACTACATCCTTTGTCAAGAATGTGAGGTGAATCCAGGATTTCCTTCACTACTTTTATACTGAATCTCTGATTTTACTTTTAAATTATTCAAGTTAATCTTAAAATTCCTCCTTATCGTTTTAAACAAATTAATTGGGTCACCTCTCAGTAATTACAAGAAGCCAAGTTTCTGCACCCTGACCTGATCCGACTGCAACATACCCACCCCAAGGCCAGTTCTCAGGGTCTAAATAAGGCCTGGCATTTTTTCCTCTTGAAATTGTTTGCCCTCTGAGAGAAATACCCAGCAGGTCAGGCAGCATCTGTGGAGAGCGGAATAGAATTGATTTTATCAGAATTCTCCATTTGTTTCTGGTCCATTTTATACCTGGCAACTAGACAGTCAAATTCTTTGGCTCCTCAGCACCCTCTCTCCATACTTGTTTATCTTTGATCAAGAGTTAATAAGTTCGTCGTGGAGGCTTGCCCATCAAGAAGTGAAGGCAGCAAACCAGCATATCCGAGAAACTTGCTCGTTTATTGGGTGTTTCTAGTATTTTATTGGATCTACTTTTACATTTCAGTGATTTCTGAACACCCCACTCTTACTGCTTTTCCCTTGATGCACTGATGTAGAGAAATAATTTCTCTGAATGGCATACACCCATCTCAGTACATTTGACAATAATAAGCTAATTTAACAATTTGCCCTATCAACCCAGATATTTTCTTGGGTGGACTGATGCAGACAGAGTCAAACAATCTGTTCGTCTGGTGCACAATACTTGTTTGGAATATGCAGAGCAGGATAAACTTGTCTTTGCTAGTGATTGTGCTGCCTACAGACCCTACCTCTTCAAAGCCCATCACCATCCTTTTCCTTTCTACCTTTCCCTTCAGCATGCCTCTGCTCTTTCCTCTTTCCTTGTTCCTCCCACATTCTCACCACTGTCTTGGTAAACTCTCGTCTTGAATTCCCTGTTGGGTTTATTAATGACTTTCCATTATGTATATCCCCTGCTTCTGATCTTCCCTGAGAAATGAATGAAAAATAAGGAGAGGAAATGGACAAGTACCCGAATGTATTAGCACACCTAGGTTTAGTCAAGTGGTTCTGATTTTAACTTTTATGTTGCTCTTTAATGTGTCATTTTCAATGTCCTTTTAAGGATCTTTGGGATGGAAGAAATTTTAAGGCTTGTCTCTTCACAAAGCTGATTGAATGCAGTAGAGTGGGGTGTGTGTTTGCTTTAAGCTAGCAAGTTAAGCTGGAGTTTCAAAGGAGTGCAGATGGTGGAATTTGCAGCAATATACAAAACACTAGAGCAATTCAGCAGGTCAGGCCTCTATAGATGCTGCCTAACCTGCTGAGTTCCTTCAACGTTTTGTGTGTTGCAAAAATGTTAAGTTGTTGATGCAAGTGATGCACATCTCCACCACATAAAGGACAAACTCAGTTACTTCAAGAGAATATTTCTCATTAACTTGTAGATGACACCAAGTTTGGGGGTGTAGTGGACAGTGAGGAAGTTTATCAGAGCTTGCAGCAGAATCTGGACCAGCTGGAAAACTGGGCTGAAAAATGGGAGATGGAAATTAATGCAGACAAATGTAAGGTGTTGCACTTAGATAGGACCAACCAGAGAGGGTCTTAAACAGTGAACTGGAGAAGTGTGGTAGAACAACCGGTAATACAGGTCCATAATTCATTTAAAATGGCTTCACCGGTAGATAGATTGTAAAGAAAGCTTTTAGCACATTGGCCTTCATAAATCGAAGTGCTGAGTATAGGAGATGGAATGTTATGTTGAAGTTGTATAAGACATTGGTGGGTATACTTTGGAGTTATGTCTGCAGTTTTGATCACCTTCCTACAGAAAAGATGTAAAAGAAATTGAAAGGGTAATGCGAAAAATCACAAGGATGTTGCTGGGAAGGGAGGACCTGAGTTATAAGGAAAGATTGAATGGGTTGGGACTTTATTCTTTGGAATGTAGATGAGGGTAGTGTAGTGGATGTGATCTACATGGATTTTAGTAAGGCATTTGACAAGGTTCCACACGGTAGGCTTATTCTGAAAGTCAGAAGGCATGGGATCCAGGGAAATTTGGCAAGGTGGATTCAGAATTGGCTTGCCTGCAGAAGGCAGAGGGTAATGGTGCAGGGAGTACATTCAGATTAGAGGGTTGTGACTAGTGGTATCCCACAAGGATCTGTTCTGGGACCTCTACTTTTTGTGATTTTTATTAACGACCTGGATGTGGGGGTAGAAGGGTGGGTTGGCAAGTTTGCAGACAACACAAAGGTTGGTGGTGTTGTAGATAGTGTAGAGGATTGTCTAAGATTGCAGAGAGACATTGATAGGATGCAGAAGTGGGCTGAGAAGTGGCAGATGGAGTTCAACCTGGAGAAGTGTGAGGTGGTACACTTTGGAAGGACAAACTCCAAGGCAGAGTACAAAGTAAATGGCAGGATACTTGGTAGTGTGGAGGAGCAGAAGGATCTGGGGGTACATGTCCACAGATCCCTGAAAGTTGCCTCACAGGTAGATAGGGTAGTTAAGAAAGCTTATGGGGTGTTAGCTTTCATAAGTTGAGGGATAGAGTTTAAGAAACACGATGTAATGATGCAGTTCTGTAGAACTCTAGTTAGGCCACACTTGGAGACTGTGTCCAGTTCTGGTCGCCTCAATATAGGAAGGATGTGGAAGCATTGGAAAGGGTACAGAGGAGATTTACCAGGATGCTGCCTGGTTTAGAGAGTATGGTTTCTGATCAGAGATTAAGGAGCTAGGGCTTTACTCTTTGGAGAGAAGGAGGATGAGAGGAGACATGATAGAGGTGTACAAGATATTAAGAGGAATAGACAGAGTGGACAGCCAGCACCTCTTCCCCAGGGCACCACTGCTCAGTACAAGAGGACATGGCTTTACGGTAAGGGGAGGGAAATTCAAGGGGGATATTAGAGGAAGATTTTTCACTCAGAGGGTGGTTGGTGCGTGGAATGCACTGCCTGAGTCAGTGGTGGAGGCAGATACACTAGTGAAATTTAAGAGACTACTAGACAGGTCTATGGAGGAATTTAAGGTGGGGGGGTTATATGGGAGGCAGGGTTTGAGGGTCAGCACAACATTGTGGGCCGAAGGGCCTGTAATGTGCTGTACTATTCTATGTTCTAATGTAGAATTTTGAGGGGAGATTTGATACAGGTATACAAAATTATGAGAGGTATAGAATGCAAGCAGGCTTTTTCCACAGAGGTTGGGTGGGACTACAACTAGAGGTCATAGGTTCAGGGTGAACTGTGAAAAGTCTAAGGGGAACATGAAGGGAAACCTCTTCAGTCAGAGGGCTGTGAGAATGTGGAACAAGCTGCCAGTGCAAGTGGTGCATGTGAGCTTGATTTCATGTTTGGATAGGTAAATAGATGGTGGGGTATGGAGTTCTATGGTCTAGGTGCAGGTTGACACAACTAAGCAGGTTAAATGGTTCATTGTGAACTAGATGGGCCAAAGGGCCTGTTTTTATGCTGTACTTTTCTATAACTATAACTATTCCCCCTCTCATGATAATCATATAAATGGAATGAAGTTGGAAGTTGTGGATAAGCCAAGGGTTTTATGGGCTCAGCCTGAACTAGATATTGCATCTCAAGTAGATAAGGCAAGAGATTAGAATGCAAACATGTCAGGGAGTCAACCTTGATAAGACCACATCGAGAAACTTTGGGCTTCATGATTAGAGGCTATAGTGCAGGTTAGCTGAAGTAAACATTTAACTCATTTCCATCTGCAAGAATGAATACTTCTGTTAGTTTTTTGTTATATCAAAGTGCCAGTAGTAAGCACTTTGAGGATAGTAACTATAACTTGGGAAATAAAGTCAATGGGCCTGTACTTGGAGTGTTTGGTCACCCTGCTGTAGGAAAGATGCCATTAGAATAAAAAGAGTGAAAGAAGATTCACAGGGACATTGCCAGAAATTGAGGGACTGATTTCTAAGAAGAGGCAGGGCAGATTAAGACCACTGTTCCCTTTAAGCTGTGCAGGTGTGTGTCCGTGCAGTAATTGAAATGCTTCTACGCACATAGCCTTTGCTAAGATGCAGCTGGAATTGTCTTTTAAATAATGTTTTATTAAAGTGCCGCGCAGCTTTCAGGCTGTGTAAAAGTTTCCTGCTCACAGCAATGGTTGGTCCATGCAGTTGTATAGAAAAAAGATAATTAGAGGGAACCTTGACTAAAACCTTATTCATTTGGAGCATAGGAGAATAAGGGGTAATCTTACAGAGGTGTATAAAGTCATGAGGGGCATAGATAGAATGAACGTGTAGTCTTTTTCCCAGCGTTGGACAATTATGAACTAGGGAACATAGGTTTAAGGTGAGAGGAAAAGTTTAATAGGAACCTGAGGGGCAACATTTTAATAACAGAGGGTGGTACATTAATGGAACAAGCTGCCAAAGGTAGAGGCAGATAGAATAACAATATTTTAAAAGACATTTGGGTGGATACATGGGTTGGATAGGTATAGAGAGATATGGGTCAAATGCAGGCAAATGGAACTAACTTAGATTGAAATCTTGGTTGTCGTGGACCATTTGGGATGAAGGCCTTTTTCCATTCTGTATAATTCTTTCATTCTACCTGCTGGATTTGTTATAGCTTTACAACAAATACAGAGAATTTGGGGATGGCAATTAAAATGAGTAAAATAGACTGAAAGATGGCCTTCAGCAATTGATGGTCTAAAACAATTGGATATGCATGTAAAACTAAATGTAGAAAATGTATGGCAGTGAGCAGGAGCAAACTTTTTACACAGATTGATGGAATCTAATTGAAGCAGAGAAAAAAAATTGATGTTTAAATAGAAAAAGATTTGCAGGAAGGGGTCATTCAGAATATGAGAGTGTGTTTAGAACTACAGCTGATGTTGAATGTAAGTGCTGATGTGGACCCGTTAGAATCCTCGTCAGCGTCATGTTATATTTGAAAGCCCCAATGCTAGTTGTGTATTCTTCCAGAAACCAGCCTTCCTCTGATACATCTTCCAAATGGATACTGTCATTAGCGCAGTCAGTGAATGGAAATGGGTTATTTCCCTGTTCAACCCCTACAGCCAGTTCTGCCCATGTGCATCAATTCTGTCTGGAGTTGGAAACCATTCTGAAGTGGGATATTGTATATTAATATTGTTTTGCTGCAGGCACAGTGTTGTACCTCTGCAGCGACAGTCCCAGTAAGGTCTGCAACTCCAGAAAATACTGTAAATAATTTAGAGTCAGAGTTGTACAGCATATAATTAGGCCAACTGTGTTTATCCAACCAAATTTCCTCTCAGTACCATGCCACTTCCCTGCATGAATTCCTTATCTCTGGATATGCTCATGTCCAGATGTCTCTTTAATGTTAACACAACACAGTACAGCCAGGAACAGACCCTTCAGCCCACGATGTCTGTGCCAAGCACAATTCTGAATTAAACTAATTCCTTCTGCCTGCTCCTGATCCATATCCCTCCATTCCTTACACGTCCCTGTGGCTATCTGAAAGCCTCTTGAAAACCATTAGCATTAGTTGTTACTGTTGCTGCCTCCACCACCTCCTCTGGCAGCTTATCTCAGATACTAACTACTCTGGTGTTTAATTAAAAATAACATGCTTCTCAGATCCCTTCTAGATCTCCTCCCTCTCACCTTAAACCTACGTCCTCTAGTTTTAGGCACTGCTACCAAGGAAAACAGACCCTGAACCTGGACAGGAGGGCATCTCACTGGTTCAAACCTTTAAACATCTATATTTCGTTTAATTTCAGAACACACATCCTCTGAAAATTTTGCTTTAAATGGTCTCAGCTCAAAAAGGGTTTCTATCAAGGACTAAAACAAAATGACAGCATTTGAAATAAGCTTGCCGTGAGCTCTCTTCCTTTTTACTTTACCCTACATCTGTTTGTGTGCTCACACCCTTAGCCACTTCTAAAAGGCTTCCCAACGGCATCCCTGTGGTGGAACATTCCAACCTGTGGCTGGTTGTTATCTGTGCCTCTGACTCCTATAGCAGCCCCCTAATTACTGCATTCCACAGATTCCCTTTTAAAAGGTAAAAGGAAAATGCTCTGGCCTTTTAACCTTCCCATTTCAACCACATCAACCTTGTTTTCAAAATCTTTGCTTCAGCCTTGAAATAACTTTAAAGTACTTCCAAGTGTAGCAATGCCAGATGAAGGATAGATGGAGATGGAAACAGAGATCAGCAAAATCTGTTCCGTTATCATCATTGCACTTCTGTTGAACTTTCATCATCCATGGGATAAGCATAGTTATTAATACAGCTAAAGTAGTTAGAAGGTTTTATTTTGTACAAGATAGCATTGTTGAAACTTAAAGACTTATAGATTTAATCCCCTTTCTGTATGGGTGATTGTCCTCCTTTGAAATACCTACTGTAGGTTGCTCATATTCTGAAGCAAACAGAAGGGTAGGGATTGCTGCTGCTCTATAGTCCACAGACCTGTGTGCCAGATTTCAGGCTCGTGGTCTTGCCGCAGGGGTGCCAAACCTGCTTTACCTTTGTTGAGAGAAGGCTCCTGGGAAACACTGGACAACCATTTTTTTTTGGAAGTGTTGGTTCCTCAGAAACTTTTTGTGGTTATGATAGACTGCTTGAGGATGAACACAAATATAATTTCAGCCTACTTGTATCACATAGGAATTTGGAGAAACAAGAAAAGATAACTTTTATTGATAATATATTTAATTTCATAATGGTGCCGACACTTTGCAATAGTCCAACCAAGATGAAGATGTTTTATTGATAATTTTCATTTGAACTCAGTGTCTGAGGCTTCTCGCTCAAGCGCCCAACAATAATCAGCCAGCATTGGTGGATTCCAATTGCCCTGATAACCGTTTCTCCGAGACTGCAATGTCCTGGCAAAACCTAAGACCATGTTTGTCACTGACAGCGCCAAGATTTGCAGGGAAGAAGTCTAACTGGGAATGCAGAAAATGAATTGTTAGCGACATATTAGCGACATGCACTTCATGGTTTGTATGCTTGAAGCATATGGCCAACTAGTTACAGGTAATTTGGTGCTCTGTAGTTGCCAACAAAGTTTTCAACAATATCTGTGAATGCTTTCCTTGCAATTTTCTTCAGACCCACTTCAAAATTCTTTGGATTACCTGTCATTGATGACCTGTTTGATTTATGAATCAACAACAAAACAAAAAATGCCTTCCTTAACCTTAGCATCAGTTATTCTGGGAAATATCTGTCTCAAATATCGACATCCTTCATGGAAGTATTTGTGCCTGGTGACAACAGATTCCATCCTTGTAGTCTTGAACCCAGTAATTCTGTTTTTGCCCCTGACAATCCAAATCTCTGACCAGATTGAGTTATCAGATGAGGCAACCCGGTATACGTGTAAATGCAATGCATAGAACGGTATGTGTATATTGTTTCCATAGCTTTTCTAAAACCTGTCTTGCCTTGCAGCATCTGCCCTGCCTAAGCATGTCCAGGCATGCCTGGACATAAAGGAAAACTTTTCAACTTATATTGTAGGCAACATTTTAATTAACTTGAATTATGAATTGAAATAACAATTGTAGACAATTTTTAATGGTATGTGATAGGGGAATTTCATGGTGATTTTCATGATCACAGAAACATAGAAAATAGGTGCGGGAGTAGGCCATTCAGCCCTTCGAGCCTGCACCGCCATTCAGTATGATCATGGCTGATCATCCAACTCAGAACCCTGTACCTGCTTTCTCTCCATACCTCCTGATCCCTTTAGCCACAAGGGTAATAACTAACCTCCTTTTAAAAGTAGCCAATGAACTGGCCTCAACTGTTTCCTGTGGCAGAGAATTCCACAGATTCACCACTCTCTGTGTGAAGAAGTTTTTCCTCATCTCGGTCCTAAAAGGCTTCCCCTTTATCCTTAAACTATGACCCCTCATTCTGGACTTCCCCAACATTGGAAACAATCTTCCTGCATCTAGCCTGTCCAATCCCTTTAGAATTTTATACATTTCAATAAAATCCCCCCTCAATCTTCTAAATTCCAGTGAGTATAAGCCTAGTCGATCCAGTCTTTCTTCATATGAAAGTCCTGCCATCCCAGGAATCAATCTGGTGAACTTTCTCTGTACTCCCTCTGTGGCAAGAATGTCTTTCCTCAGATTAGGGGACCAAAACTGCACACAATATTCTAGGTGCGGTCTCACCAAGGCCTTGTACAACTGCAGTAGAACCTCCCTGCTCCTGTACTTTTGCTATGAATGCCAACATACCATTTGCCTTTTTCACTGCCTGCTGTACCTACATGCCCACCTTCAATGACTGGTATACAATGACACCCAGGTCTCGTTGCATCTCCCCTTATCCTAATCGGCCACTGTTCAGATAATAATCTGTTTTCCTGTTCTTGCAACCAAAGTGGATAACTTCACATTTATCCACATTAAATTGCATCTGCCATGAATTTGCCCACTCACCTAACCTATCCAAGTCACCCTACATCCTCTTAGCATCCTCCTCACAGCTAACACCACCGCCCAGCTTTGTGTCATCCGCAAACTTGGAGATGCTGCATTTAATTCTCTCGTCTAAATCATTAATGTATTTTGTAAACAACTGGGGTCCCAGCACTGAGCCTTGCGGTACCCCACTAGTCACTGCCCGCCATTCTGAAAAGGTCCCGTTTACTCCCACTCTTTGCTTCCTGTCTGCCAAACAATTCTCTATCCACGTCAATACCATACCCCCATTACCGTGTGCTTTAAGTTTGCACACTAATCTCCTGTGTGGGACTTTGTCAAAAGCCTTTTGAAAATCTAAATATACCACATCCACTGGCTCTCCCCTATCCACTCTACTAGTCACATCTTCAAAAAATTCTATAAGATTCGTCAGACATGATTTTCCTTTCACAAATCCATGCTGACTTTGTCCGATGATTTCACCTCTTTCCAAATGTGCTGTTATCACATCTTTGATAACCGACTCTAGCATTTTCCCCACCACCGATGTCAGACTAACCGGACTATAATTCCCAGGTTTCTCTCTCCCTCCTTTTTTAAAAAGTGGGGTTACATTAGCCACCCTCCAATCCTCAGGAACTAATCCAGAATCTAAGGAGTTTTGAAAAATTATCACTAATGCATCCACATTTTCTTGGGCTACTTCCTTAAGCACTCTGGGATGCAGACCATCTGGCCCTGGGGATTTATCTGCCTTTAATCCCTTCAATTTACCTAACACCACTTTCCTACTAACATATATTTCCCTCAGTTCCTCCATCTCACTAGACCCTCGGTCCCTTACTATTTCCGGAAGATTATTTATGTCCTCCTTAGTGAAGACAGAACCAAAGTAGTTATTCAATTGGTCTGCCATGTCCTTGTTCCCCATGATCAATTCACCTATTTCTGACTGTAAAGAACCTACATTTGTCTTGGCCAATCTTTTTCTTTTCACGTATCTATAAAAGCTTTTACAGTCAGTTTTTATGTTCCTTGCCAGCTTTCTCTCATAATCTTTTTTCCCTTTCCTGATTAAGCCCTTTGTCCTCCTCTGCTGGTCTGTGAATTTCTCCCAGTCCTCAGGTGTGCTGCTTTTTTTTTGCTAACTTATATGCTTCTTCTTTGGACTTGATACTATCCCTAATTTCCCTTGTCAGCCACGGGTGCACTACCTTCCCTGGTTTATTCTTTTGCCAAACTGGGATGAACAATTGTTGTAGTTCATCCATGCGATCTTTAAGTTCTTGCCATTGCATATCCACTGTCAACCCTTTAAGTATCATTTGCCTGTCTATCTTAGCTAATTCATGTCTCATACCTTCAAAGTTACCCTTCTTTAAGTTCAAAACCTTTGTTTCTGAATTAACTATGTCACTCTCCATCTTAATGAAGAACTCCACCATATTATGGGCCTCGCACAACAAGGTTGCTAACTAACCCTTCCTCATTGCTCAATACCCAGTCTAGAATGGCTTGCTCTCTAGTTGGTTCCTCGACATGTTGGTTCAGAAAACCATCCCGCATACATTCCAAGAAATCCTCTTCCTCAGCACCCTTACCAATTTGGTTCACCCAATCTATATGTAGATTGAAGTCACCCATTATAACTACTGTTCCTTTATTGCACGCATTTCTAATTTCCTGTTTAATGCCATCCCCAATCTCACTACTACTGTTAGGTGGCTTGTACACAACTCCCACCAGTGTTTTCTGTCCCTTAGTGTTATGCAGCTCTACCCATATCGATTCCACATCCTCCAGGCTAACGTCCTTTCTTTCTATTGCGTTAATCTCCTCTCTAACCAGCAATGCTACCCCACCTCCTTTTCTTTCCTGTCTATCCCTCCTGATCAGCAGCCCAAAATCCATAAGATGCACCAAGAAGTATTCAGGAAGCAAAATCTTTGTTGTCCAGGGAAATTGAAAGTGATGCATGTTTTCCAAGGTCTTCTTGTGGATCTTGATTATTGGGTTTGTTGATGAACCACAGGGATTGATTAATAGAGGACATTTATTTTCTGTATGTTTACTGTAAGATAGATCCTCTTGTGTCCTGGAGAAGCACCACCATTTGTTTTCATATTATCTAAATCCATTGGTGATATGGGTAAACTAGTGCCTTCTCTCACAGCAATTAAGATTATACTCTTATCAGGCTAGGTTATGGGCCATGTACATTGTTTGCCAGCTCCCAGATGTCTGAAACAAGCACTCAATCATGGCAAAAGATTAACAAGAGGACTGAGAAAAATCTCCCACATATGTGTTCTGAGACTCCAAGTATAACGTCCTTGTCAACTCATACAGATTCCTGGCCTATTCAGAATGAGGAACAGCAGCAGAAGACACTGAGCAGCCTCTATCAGAACAATAGGAGTAACTCATGACATCAGGAGCATACAAATAAGTATCCACCCAGAAGTTCACATGCCACCTGCCCCTTTCTCATTCTACACGTCCCTGCCACTCTTCACAATCTTCAGAGGACAGATCACAGATAGAGCATGGAAGCAAGACACCTACGACTCTAAGTCTTGGTGCTTTTAACTGGCTTGGGTGGTCACCAACTCCTCAAAACAAAAGTTGCCCCTCAGGTTGTGACCAAACCATTTACCTCAAACCTTAAAACTATGTCCTCTAGTTTTCAATTATTCAAGCTTGCAAAAAGATCGCTCACCTTCTCTGTGCTCCTCAGGATCATGAGATGGTTATTGGGACTGGGAATGAAACCAGCTCGGAGAGTAATGGGAGTGAAGCTACACTGGAGGGGAGTGTCAGTTGGAGTGGGAGTGGAACTGGATCGGAGGGGGGTGTCAGTTGGAGTGGGAGTGGAATTGGATCGGAGGGGAGTGTCAGTTGGAGTGGGAGTGGAACTGGATCGGAGGGGGGTGTCAGTTGGAGTGGGAGTGGAATTGGATCGGAGGGGAGTGTCAGTTGGAGTGGGAGTGGAACTGGATTGGAGGGGAGTGTCAGAGTAGGAGTGGAACTGGATTGGAGGGGAGTGTCAGAGTAGGAGTGGAACTGGATTGGAGGGGAGTGTCAGTTGGAGTGGGAGTGGTTATCAGTACTGGGAGTGAAACAGTACCAGAGGGAAGTAGTCATTGCGACTTGGAGTTAAACTAGATCAGAGGGGAGTGGTTAGTGGATCTAGGAGTAAGGGAGTGGTACACTGAAGGAGCAACAATGAGAATGGGTATAGTTTCTTTCCTTCTGTAATGTCTGATTCCCATCAATCTCCACTTGAAACCCTCAATTAAACATATGTCACCCGCATACTTGAATCTTCAAATGCTTTTCTGCCTGCCTCCTATCTTCCATCTTCCGTACATCTTCCTGATTCTGCTCTGCTGTCCTGGTCCTGCTCAGCCCCCTGCCTTTGGATTTCTGGGTTGGCATCTCTGTTCACTGGGATATAGGTTCATCGGTCTCTCTGCAGTTTGTAATCCTCATCCTTGTGTTCAGCTCCTTCTGAAGATTCACTTGGATGGTCATGTCTGAAGTATATCTTCTGCAATGTCTTTGTGTGAGCTAAGCATTGAATTGTTGCCACACAAACTCCTGCTGCAGACTGTCCGTTCTGCTGCACCTTCCTTCATAACACTAATTGGAAATTGACTGACTGATTTGCAAACTGCTTCTGAAACAGATTTTCTCATTACACGATGAGAAAGATTAATTAATGATCTCATACTCAATTTCCACCCACCTTGAACCCATTCACTCTTTTAACCAGCTCCAAACTCGAAGCTTTTCCGCTGGATGCAATGTTTTCCTAACTGTAGCCTCTTGTCACTCACTTCTTGTAGTATCTGCTGGGCCTTGCCTCTGATTGGTTGACACAATATCTCTGAGAAATGCCTCAGGATGTTTTTATTGGTCAGTGGTGCTATGTAGATTCCAGTGGTGGATTTAATTTGCAAAGAAGTGCTACAAGCTCGAGATCAGGATTCTTGGTCAAATGCTTCCTGGCAACTGTACTTGCTTGGTCTTTATTTCAGTTGCAAGCTTCCTCCCCGAGTACCATGTCTAGCGCTGCAGAAGGAGCAAGGGAAGGAAAGTGCTCCAGAGGCAGAAATAACTGAGAAATTCAAAAGAGAATAAATAGAAATGGAAAGTAGGAGGGGAACAAGACATGAAATGTGTGTGGAAGGGAAGGAACGTGGTCCATGAAGGAATGCTGGAACTTGGACAAAGATTTACCTTTTAACAGTCTTCTTGTTGGAATTGAACTGAAGACTCTTGCAAATAAAAATCAAGTTCTCAGAGCACGCAAAGAATCATTTGGGCTTTAAGAACAACGGTATTTCATCCATTTTGTTTAGCACTTGAGGACATGAATGTTATTGGTGGGATACTGGGTACTAGGAGTTTGGGGCCCTAAGAAAATGTTTTACCGCAGCAATACAGTGCAAAGACATAAATTTACCATAAATTACAAAATAAATATATAATGTAAAAAAATAATGTGGTTGGGTTCATGGACCATTCGGAAACCTGATGGCAGAGGGGAAGAAACTGTTGGTGACCCTTTTCAGGCACGTATATCTCCGCCCCAGTGGCAGCAGTGAGAGGAGAGCATGTCCCAGATGATGAGACCATTAGTGATGGATGCCACTTGCTTGAGGTACTGTCTCTTGAAGATGTCCTCAGTAGTGGGAAGGGTGATGGAGCTGACTGTGTCTACAATCTTGTATAGCTTCTTCCAGTCCTGTCCACTGAATTGTAGAACTGCCCCCACTTGGGAAATATTCTAGCATCACTGAATTGGATATATTTGTTCAATTATTATTGCTGATCATCTTAAGCAAAGGTGAGCTTGGGTTTTATATTTAACCTTAGACTTTATTTCACAGCAGAGCTTGAGCTTACATCCGGTGAAATTATGTGTAAGCTGTGTTGTATTAATACGGTGCCACCCTAACATCTGAGCGGGCTCCAGATGTGAAATCAATCCTGTCAGACTTTTGTCAGAAAAGGCAAAAGCCTCAGGAGAAATGATAAACGAAGTTGAGACAAGATTAGTCAGGCAAGCTGGAGGTCAGTGTTTCTCCCATGAAGGGGCCTTCTGATGTCCATTAGCTCAGGCCAGGGGAATGCTGAGGGGAGGCTTAGCATCTGTGAAATTTGCTGTAACCCCCAGCCCCAGTCCCAGCTGTTCCAAGCTGTGTAGCTGGCACATAGTCAGAAACTTGTACTTAATCACCACTAGTCAGGTTGAAACTAACCATATGGAGATTTCAGTGCATTAAGAGCAACACCTCAGTACACTTCATAATTTACCAGTAGTGGTTTTTTCCAATGTTCATGGCAGGACATAATCTTATCAAAGTGGAATGTCACATCACATAGTGTAAGTTGTAGGAAAGCTGTTATTACCAAGCAGTCTGCTTGCCAGCACCCAGTTTGAGTTTCACTGGACCTCAACACAGCTTGGAGCAAACACGGATCAAAGAGCTGAATTCCAGAAGTGAGAGTGACTGCTCAGACATCAGGGCAGCGTTTGACCGGCCATGATGCCTGGAACCATTATCACCAGCTGCAGGATCTCACAACCTCTGGACTTAAAGATATATCTCTGGTCCTTTCTCATCACCTGGTCTAATTCCTGGAACTCCCTTGGACCACAATGCTTCACAAAAGTGGCTCATCGTTAGCTTAGGGATCTTCGGCATCGCAACAGAGATGAGAACAGTAAGGAAGTTATGCTAAAATATGACACTTTTCAGCTGGAGGGCACCACACTTCAGGAAGAAAGTTAAGGCCTTGGGGAAAGCAAGGCAAAGATCATGTATTAGATTAGCAGGTCAGGCAGCATCAGAGGAGGGGAATGATGTTTTAGGTTGAGGTCCTAATCTTTGAAGCTGACAGTTTATGGGGAGATTTAATGTAGGTATTGCAAGTGATCATGTCCCGATGAAAGTTGGTGGGCAGAAGCCAAAGGGGAAAATTGCTTGCATCTCAAAATAAATGAATAAATAAAAAATACAGAATAATCTAAGATGAAAGTACATTGTACCTGTGCTCACATTTGCCCAGTTATTCTGCTCTTCTTCACCCCCACAACCATTTTCTTTTCCCCTCTTTATCCAATTTACTGTTTCTAGATCAACAATCTGGTGGAAGAACTCAGCCAATCAAGCAACAATTTCAACCCAAACGTCGGCAATTTCTTTCTTCCCACAGATGCTGCTCAGCCTGATGAGTTCTTCCAGCAGCTTGTTGCTCTAGATTCCAGCACTTGCTGTCTCCTATGTCTCTACGACTGCTCCTCCTACCACCAATCTTCCAGGCAATCAATACATTTCCAATCACAGCAACTGACTTGAAACAAAATTCTTCAATTTTCCCCTTTGGCTTCTGCCCACCGACTTTCATCAGGACATGATCACTTGCAATACCTACATTAAATCTCCCCTTCAAACTGAAGGATCTCAGCTCTTTATTCCCCTCCACTGATACTGCCTGACCTGCTAATCTAATACATGACCTATGCCTTGCTTTCCCCAAGACCTTAACTTTCTTCCTGAAGTGTGGTGCCCTCCAGCTGAAAAGTGTAATATTTTAGCATAACTTCCTTACTGTTCTCATCTCCAAAGATCCCAAATGTTTCTGTAATGAGTTGTAAAGAATATAATCTTAAGCTACTAAGGTGAAGCTATGAGCCCTTCAAAATTAGATCTTGATGCTGTTAAAGGAACTAGGTCAGACTTTGTTAGTTTGTCGGACCAACTGAAACTGCAGTCTGGCTCTTTCGTCACTGTCTGATGCTGACATCTAGTGGCAGAGTCATTACATTGTAATGTCCTCTGTTACATTAACTCCTTTTTTGTCTGTACAATGTATACAGCATGGATCTTCAGCAGTTTCTGATTAATCAATAAATCACCTTGATCCTGTTGATAATTTTTTAAAAGTATCACATAAATAGGCCCTTTGGCCCGCTGTAGCCCTGCTGAACATCAACTGCTCATCTATGACAAAGAAAGGATGAGCAGCATCTGTGGAAGGAAAGAAATATCTGAGGCCAAAAGTCTGCATCAGGGCTGAGAGTGGAGCAGTGAGATGGCCAGTATAGAGAGGAGAAGGGGATTGGGTGATGGGACAGGACTCCGAGGCATTTGATGGACTGATGAGGGGTATAAGCTGATGGGCAGGTTGTGCCAGGTAGAGGATGTGAGCAAGGATGAAGCTGGAATTGTGGCAGGTGAATGATAGATGGAGGCAGAAAACGAGAATGGAAAAAGAGAAAAAATATGGATAAAGCAAGCTGGATTTCAGGTCAAAACACTGCATCAGGACAAATACCCATTTATACTAAGAAGGGGCTCAACCTGAAATGTCAACTGTCCATTTTCCTCCATAGGTTTCTTTAGTGCTTTGTGTTTTACTATGTACCTATCTATATTCATTTCATTTGCCAGCAATGGTCCATAGTCTTCTAAGGCTTGGTGATCCACGTGCTTGTCTAGATCATTTTTGTGATGACTTTGTGGGTGGGTGTTTTATATTCTGTTTTTTGCTTATTTTGCTGTTTGCGTGATTTGTAGTTTTTTGTGTGTTGGGGGTTCATGTTTTTCTTTGAATGGGTTCCATGGTTTTCATTATTTCATGGCTGTCTGTGGGAAGGCGAATCACAGGGTTGCATACTGCATACATTCTTTGAATCTCAAATAATGTGAGAGTGCATCCCACCACAGAAGGCAATGCATATCGGTAGTAGGAATTATTCCCACTAACCCCCGGCTATGACAACCTAAAGGTTCCTTCCCAAAACCACACACAGTACTTCAAGTGTAGCATAACAAACCATTACCTCCATGCTCCCCTATATCCCGGATAATTGAAGGCAAGTTGAGAATATGCCTTTTCTACTCCAAATATTGGTGCGCATGTCGGGCTTTTGTCCACCTATTTAATGGAGCTCCTTGGTACTTAGAATAGTGTAAAGCTCTGATATCGCTTCCTTTCCTCTACAGTTCCACCTCCAGTTTCCCTATCACTTTTCCACTCTCAAAGCTCCAGTTTTCATTGCTGCATTGTCACTCTGGGATCTAACTGAAGTGCTGACACTGGTTGGTTTGAATTGAATGGTTAAAAGAAAGTAGCTGTTCTTGAAGTGTTACTTTATCTCCTTTTTTAATGTAATTTCCTTTGTAATCCATCATTCATAGTGCTATAATTCATCAGGAACACACTCAAAGTACTGGAGGAACTTAGCAAGTCAGGCAGTGTTTGGAGAGGAATAAACAAATGGAGGTTTCTGGCCGAGTCCCTTCATTAAGACTGAAGAGGAATAGAGAAACTAGAATAAGGTGGTTGGGGGAGGGAGGGGGATAAATCATCAATTGTTTATTCCTCTTCATAGATACTGCCTGATTTGCTGAGTTCATTCAGCCCTTGTTACATGTTCCTCAAGGTTTCCAGCATCTTGTGTTTGTTATAATTCATCAATATATAATTTAAATATTATCTATTTAGTAAAACCCCTCATTCTATTACAGCCAAGTTGCATCCTATACCTTTGTGGTTTTATTCATTTCAGTTCGCCACCCTGGTTGCTGATTCAACCAGCTTACTCTTCATCTCCATGACAAATTCTGTTCAGGTCTTCCCACCCAGGGGCCACACAGAACAAAATTGTTAATTATTCACTTTAACCATGGTGTCTTTTTTTGCATTGTAATCATGGAGCATTGCCCTGTTTCATAAATGATATTCTGCTCCTAAACTTTTTCATTCCTGTTTCATGAGGTGTGATCTTGAAGATTTATAAAATTATGAAGGTCATCAATAGAGTCGATGATCAGTCTTTTTACAAGAATGTGGAGTCTGAAACCAGATGTAAGTTTGAGATGAGAGGGGAAATACTTGAAGATCTGAGGGGCAGGTATTTTAACACAGAGTGCAATAGGGTATATGGAACAAGTTGCCAGAGTAGAGGCAGTTAGTACAATCACAATGTTTAAAAAGCATTTGGACAGATACATACATGGATAGTAAAGGAATAGAAGGATATGGGCCAAATGCAGGAAAATAGGTTTAGTATAGGAAGGCATGGACGTTCAGGTTGAAGAGCCTGTTTCTGTGCTGTTTGAGCCTATGAGTTATTCAGTGAGTTCACAATTAAATTTGTTGTAATTATTTTCAGGAGTCCCTGTGAAGGTGAATCAATATATGCTAAAGGTCATTATGAATGCATTATGGTTCAAGACAATGCATCCTGAAAGAGAATTTCAGGATGTATATTGTATACAGGTGTCCCCCGCTTTACGAATGTTCGCTTTACACCGTTTCGCTTTTACAAAAGACCTACATTTGTAACCTGTTTTCGCATTGCAAAGAGGATTTTCGCTTTAACGGAAATTTTTCTCATACAAATTAATGGTTCTTCGCTTTACACCATTTCAGCTTAAGAAAGGTTTCATAGGAATGCTCTACCTTTGTAAGGGGGGGGGGAACACCTGTACATTTCTCTGACATTCAATGTACTTTGAACCCTTTGATTCAAGATTCAATATCTTGAATTCAGGGTCTGATACCAGAGGAACAAGCAATCTGCAGGAAGAACTCAGTGGGTCAAACAGCACCTGTGGGAAGAAATGAATTGTTGAAATTTTGGCTCAGAGTTTCAATTTGAAACATCAACAGTCCTCACCTTACAGCTGCTGCTCGATCCACCGAGTCTTTCCAGCAGACTGGCTGCTGCTCCAGAATCTAATATCTGCAGTGTCTTGTGTCTCCACTGAAAACCTCTGACATAAACGGCAAGCAACACAAAATGCTTTAGGGGCTCAGGAAGATGACATTTTGTGGAGACCCTTCATCAGGACATAAAATTAAGTGCTTGAATTCTTGTGTCTATACAGTGGATTTGGTTTAATTGGGGCAACCATTTATTTGGGACAACTAAAGAACAAAAACTATATTGAGGAAATAGCTAGGATTCCCTCTTTTAAATTTGGGACAATATGCCGCTTAATCGGGAAAAGTGACTGTCGCCGAACAGTTTCTAACTAACATCAGTCACTTGTGCTTCCACGACTGTTCTTAGAGAAATCTGTTTTTAAATAGTGTCAATTGCATGTGTTTGTGTTCAAAAAGCATTGCTTTCTGTCAGTGATAGTTGTTGAGAAATAAGCAGCAAGACAATTCAGAACCGTTCTGCTCACTGTGGTTTCAAGCATTCAGATTTGGAGATGCCAGAAACAGCCAAGAGTGAAAATCAAGCCATTTCATTGCTTCATCGGGTTAGGAATTACAAAGGTATTAACAATCATCTTGAATGTTCCAATGAAACTGAAGATTTGGAGGGTGCAATCATAGAAAGCATTGTTTGAAGGCAGTCCATTATCTGCACTAGGTGTCTGCACAGATTCGTTCATTTACAGTTAATTAAAAGAACACAACAGATGAAATCCTCCATTGATAACTACTAGGAATTATTACACAGTTTTATAGTACTTTAGAGGTATTGTTAGTGTTCTAATGTATTCTGTATTTCATTTAAATACACAGTGTAGTTTGTTACATAGTTAAACGGTAGTTTTTTTCTTTTTATTGCTTTTAACTATTTCTATAACACTTGGACTAATAGGGGCTGCCACTTAATTGGGCTAAAATGTACTAGTCCCTATGTGTCCCAATGAACCAAAATGCACAGTATTTCATTCCAATATTCACTGTTTTTGATTCCTTTTACTCTGCCATGAACTGGTGCTAACATTTTGCATGAACTGTTTCTGAAGGGACCTGGATAAAACATAAGTAATCCCCACCATCTCAATCTTGTTTCTAGCTCCATATGAGGTACAGTTCAGCGGGGAAGCAAGTAGGTTTGCCTGTCCTTTTGCTCTTGTGCCATTACTTCAGAGATGAAGTAGCTGTATGACTGAGGTCACAGCTGGTCCTGCTCCACTGGGTGGTATTTTCCCACTTGTTGAAAACAGTCAGTCACTGAAATTCATTTGTTCATAGCTCAGATATCTTCATTAATTAAGCAGCTACTTTGAAGTGATAGCCATATTTTGTGATGTTCATCTTATGTTTTCAGTTGATGGTGCCTGTGGAGATTTGATAGTCTATTTCACCTCTCTCTCCAGACCACTAATTTCATTGGACATGGGATGCTTATGATTTTCAAGATAAGAAAGCTTTTCTGAAATTTCCACGTTTGGTAACTATAAAGATCAGTATAGAACACAGGACTTAGTCTGGCTTAGACAGATGGCTGAGGTAAGCATAGGACCTGTCCTGTGCCATGGTGTGTAGCACCCTTAGGAACCCTAGCAATACCATCTCGTCCTGGTTTTCAAAGCAATCCACTGGTTTACCTTGGCATGGTCTTATTCTGACCCTGATTCTGTTGCTGTTGTATGCTACACCTCACAGTACTCTTACTGTGTCTAACACCACTGTACTAGATGCATTTCTCAACTACTTTGGGTGTAAAGCAATTTGGGACACCTTGAGCAATTTCAAGTTCCTGGTCCTCAATATCTCTGAGGAACTAACCTAGACACAACATATTGATGCAGCTACAAAGAAGGCAAGGCAGTGGCTATATTACATTAAGAGTTTGAGGAGATTTGCTTTGTCAACTACAACACTTGAAAATTCCTGCAAATGGACCATGGAGAACATTCTGACTGGCTCCATCACCATCTGGTATGGGGCGGGTAGGGAGGAAGGGCTATTGCATAAGATCGAAATAAGTTGTAGAAACTAAAGGATTAGTCAGCTCCATCATGGGTATGAGCCTCAGTGGCGTCCATCATTAAGGATCCTCACCACCCAGGACATGCCCTCTTCTCACGGTTACCATCAAGAAAGAGGTGTGTGCCTGAAGGCACACACTCAGCGATTCAGGAACAACTTCTTCCCTTCTGCCATCCGATTCCTAAATGGACATTGAACCCATGAACACTACCTCACGACTTTTTTATTTGTTTTTTTTGCACAATATATTTTAACTTAACTATTTAAGATATATATTTTTTTTACTGTAATTCTGCTTTTCTGTTTATTTATCATATATTTCATTGTACTGCTGCCATAAAGTTAAATTTTACAACATATGCCAGTGATATTAAATCCGATTCTGATTCTGAAATATATAAAATACTACAGTCAAGTGACCTTCCTTTCTCATGGCTACCCCGAAGAGGGTTAGTCTCTCAAAGGTAACTGTCTTCCTGTTGAACACAGGACACTTTTGCAAGCTTTCTGTCGTGGTTTGGAAAGTGTAGGAGTGAGATTAAAAAGGTAATTGGGAAAGCCAATAGAGAGCATCGAAACATATTGACAAGTATAATCCAGCAAAATCTAAGCCAAAGGGAGTCAGGAAGGAGCAAGGCCAAGAACTAATAACCAGTGTGTGTTTTCCTAATAACGTAGGAAAAGTTCCTGATTAATACTTTGCAACTGGGTGATGATTCCTATGTCAAAACAGACAGGTGTGAAATGTTGATGGGGAGAATTATTAGAATTTAATTGTATTTGCAACTGTTGTCAGATCCAAATGAAATACACCCAGGGGAAGAAGCAAACAAGGAAAAAAACTGTGAAGGGTCTGAGCCCAGCTTTCTAATCCTCGCTGGCTGCCCAAATGGCCTAGTAGACTGGGAGGGAGGCTAACACTGTGCTATTGTTTGGTAAGAGAGGAAAGAATAAACCAAACCACCTAATCATTCAAAAAGATATTATAAACTTAACTTTCTGAAAGGTGTGGATTAATTACGGATGGTCAGCATGTAGTTAAGAGAAAGTAATTTCTGACTGCACAGGAACAGGACCTTTGGCCCACAGTCAAAACACTGGATTAACTCAGAAGGTTAAGCAGCATCTATAGAGGGGAATAAACAGTGAATGTTTTATCCCCTATCTATAGATGCTGCCTGACCTGCTGAGTCCTCCAGCATTTTGTGTGTGTTGCTCAAGATTTCCAGCATCTGCAGAATCTTCTGTGCTTTGGTCCGCAATGCTGGGCCAGGCCAATTATGATGATGATGATGAACTTTCTAACAATTTGATTGAATTAATAGAAGAGATAACAAGATGGATCCCGAGAGGGCAGTGAATGGATTTTTACCAAGACTTTAATGAGCATCATCCTGGCAAGGGAAATAGCAAGTTAGATCCAAAATTAGCCCAATAACAGGAAACCAAGTGAGGTAGTTAATGAGCAAACACGAGGAAGGGTCTAGGCCTGAAACGTCGACAGTGCTTCTTCTTGTAGATGCTGCCTGGCCTGCTGTGTTCCACTAGCATTGTGTGTGTGTTGTTTGAAGTGGTTAATGGGTGTTTTTATGAATGGAAGGCTGTAACAAGTGAAGTTCCATGGAGTTCAGGGCTAAGTCCCTCTTTTTTGGTGTTGTATATGCTATATAAGTGTTATCTACAGCCATAGTAGAGGCTTTTATAGATGGTACAAAGATTGGTAAATTGGTTTAGTATTGTCACATCTATTGAAATATAGTGAAAACCATCCAGACAGTTCATTTCGTTATAACATTGCATTGAGAGAGTACAAGGGGAAATATTAACAGAATGCAGAATTAACTGAGAAAGTGCAATGCAAGGAAACAACAAGGTGCAGGGCCAAAAAGCAGGGTAGATTAGGAGATTATAACGGTGGGATAGAAGCTGTCCATGAGCTTTCAGGCTTTTGTATCTTGTGCCGAATGAGAGGAGAGAGAAGAGAGAAAGTGCAGAACTTTAGTGAGGCAGCAAGAAGTGTAGACAGTCAGGAAGCGATAGATGGAAAGGTGATTTCTGTAATGTGCTCAGCTGTATCCACAACTCTCTCGGGTAGAGCATTGCCATACCAAGCTGTGATGCATCTGGATACGGTACTTTAGCCATGTGGTTGACATTGAGAGCACAGGAACGGGGCCTTTGACCCACAGCATCTGTGCCAAACACAATTCCGAATTAAACTAAATCTCTCCTGCCTGTTAGTGTTCCATATAGTTCCATCTCCTGCATATTCATGTCTCTGTTGAACAGCCTTTTTGAACACCACTATAGTTTCTGCTTTCACTGTCCCTGGCAGCCCATTCCAATCACCTACCACTCAGGTAAAAAAAGATTTGTTCTGTACATTTCCTTTAAGTTCCCACTCTCACCCTAAATTCATGTCCTCTAATACTTTACATTTCTACCCTGAGAAAAAGACTCTGACTGTCTACCCTATCTATGCCAGCAGTTCATCTCCAAGCTCAAAGTAAAGGTCAACGTGGGGAGCCTTGAGCTGCCTGTCACTATCGTCTCTGTCCACAACTCACCTCAGGTTCTCTCTTAATACCTTAAGAGGGACTTTCGTTTAACTGGAACCATTCTCAAACCCAAGGCCTCCCAAACCTGTGAAAGAAATACTGTAGCCAATTTGCACACAACAAGGTCCTGTAGGTCATGTGAGTAATTTGAATAAAAGTCAGCTTGGTGCTAAATTAATGAGTGAACAATAAGCTCTTTCCACTGAGGTCCCAGTTATTCACAGAGCCATCTGTTATCCATTACAGCATTTCTTGGACTTCTGTGGAGCTCATATTTCAGTGTGGCTTGCATTTGTCCAGGCTTTGTCTTTGAAGAAGTTTGTATTTTCTTTCCTGGTTCCCTGCGGTAGCTGATGGTAACTACAGACCTTGCTCTGAGGCAGTCTTCCTGCCAGTGTGCGTGGGTTCTGTGGAGCAGTCAGGGGGTACCAGAGCCACTGTACTTTCATGAGATTCACAATCTGACCTTCTCTATCTACACTGCTCTAACCAAAAACTTAGTGCCAAGACATGCACTATCCTAGGTTTTATACAAGATACTCACTCCAGCCCAGCAGAGGTATCAGAGAAGGCCGTTCAGCTGCTCAACCCAGTTCTGTCGTTCCATGAATTTGCAGCTGATTGCCTGAACTTGTTTTCTCCCTTGCTTCTGCCCCTACTTAATGAAAAAAAATGTCATTCTATGTTTAGAAATTTCAACTAATTCCTGGCACCTGTTTCATGGGAAAGGAAAGTTTCAGATTTCTTATGATTTCTCTGTGAAGGAAGGCTTCAATCAGCACTGACTAATATGTCTCTAACATTTGCAATTAATTAATGACAAAACAAATTCCATGTTGAAGGGCACAGAAAAGTCATAAAATTATACTGCATGGAAACCAGCTCTTCGGTGCAACTCTTCCATGTAGGCCAAGATGTCTTCCTGAGGTAATGTGCCTGCATTTGGCTTCTCTACATCTTTCCTGTTCATGAATCTTTCAAAATGTCTCTTAGAGCTGTAATTGTACTCTTCTCTACTACTTCATCTGGCAGCTCATTCCATTTTGTTTATTAAATAAGAATTTCCCCCTCTGGTCCCCTTTAAATCTTTCGCACTCATCTTAAACCAATGCTCTCTAATTTTAGGCACTCCTGCCTTATTAAAAGAGTGTGACCATCCACTTGTGTCTCTCATGATCTTATAAATCTCTATAAGAACATATTTCAGCCTCCTTTGCTCCAGGGAAAGCAACTCAATCATTCAATGATTGTAACTCAATCACTCTGATCCTGACCACGTCCTTGTGACTCATTTCTGCACCATCTTTAGATAAATTACACCCTTCCTATAGTGTGGAGTCCAAAATCGTCCACAATTTCCAATCCTTCATCATCATTCTATACAGCTGTAACTTGACATCCCAACTCTTGTACTCAGTGCCCCATTTGCAAGCATGCTATACTCTTCCTTCATCACTTTGCATACTTTCAGGAAGCCATGTACTTGTATCTCTGGATCTCTTTAAGGAGTGGTCAGCCCTAGTACTGCTTTCATTTGACCAGATACTGTATGGTTTCCCACAGGTTGAAGCATAGGGTACCCCACTGCTGTTGGAACTGATGACTCAAAGGCAAAGGCATCCTCCAAAACAAACATACAGGGTGTTGCTTCAGTTGAATATTGAGGAACGTTGCATTGATTGAAGTGCTGTCTTTTTGATAAGATGTAAAACTGATCCTTTATGTACTGTGTCTGGTGGGAAAAGAGGTTCTGTGGCACTATGGTAAAGGAGAATAATTGGTTATCTGATTGATTTTTTAAAATTTAGAGACACAACAGGGTAATAGGCCCTTTGGTCCAAGAAACCCAGGCCACCCAATTACATCAACGTGACTAATTAACCTACCACCACATGTGTCTTTGGAATGTCAGAGGAAACTGCAGCACCCAAGGGAAACCCATGCAGTCAGGGAGAGATGGTACAAGTTCCTTACAGGCAGTAGCAGAACTAACCTTCTTGATCAAAGGAATTATCAACATTTAAACCCATTGTTTTCCCCAATAATAATTCTTTAATGATGACGACGCAGTTAATTCCAGCCTGGCATTATTCATGATCAATGGTATGGTCATAATCTTTCTTAAAAACTCAAGCTCACTGCTGCTGTAATAGTGGCATGCTAATTACTACACTACTGTGCTGCCCAGTCACCGAGGAATTCCTAATATGAAACTGCATTATGTCCAAGAGGCCTACTGTTACTTGTCATGCTTCATATCACCTTCTCCCCCATCCAAACACTACTGTTCTTCCAAAATTCAAACTGTTGGAGGACCTCAGCAGGTCAGGCAGCATCTGTGGATAGAAATAGGAAGTCAATGTTTAGGTTGAGACCCTTCATTTGGGCTCCGTTCTGAAGCCCAGATGAAGAGTCTCAGTCCAAAACATTAACTGTCCATTTCCCTCCACGGTTTCTGCCTGACCTACTGAGCTCCTCCAGCAAGTCACTTTTGTTTTACACCAGATTCCAGCACTTGCCATCTCTTATGTTTTCTCCTGGTAAACATTCTGTATGGGGTCCCACATAAAAATGGACATTTAAGTGAGCTGTTCTCATCTAACAAATTGCTACAGGAGGTCCTTCCTGATCAGAAAAACATAGAAATTTACTGCTCAGAGGCCCCTCTCTTCCCCTCCTGGGAACTGTAATCTGCTGCTCTGGAGCAGTAGCAATCATCATTAAATCTATTTCCTGTTACTGAGAGCTGTGCACAAACTGATTAATGCATTATAATGGTAACTATGCTTTAAAAATATTTCTGTTGACTCTAAACATTGTGCAAAGGATGTGAAAGGTGTTATACAAATGGAAGTCTGTGTTTAAAAGGGTTCAGGGATCCAAGCACAAAGGTCACACAAGTGTACTGCGATAAAACATAAAATGCTTGATATCAGGCAGTAACTCTTAAGAGAGAAGCAGGACTAACATTAAAGGTCAGTGACCTGGTGCAAGGACACCAATTTGAACTGGCTGTCTCCCTTCAGATGCTGCCTGTCCTTCTGGGTATTTCCAGCATTAGCTGTTCCATTTCAGGTTTCCATCATCTGTAGTATTTTGCTTTAAGACTACCTTGTATGCAAAATATTAATCAAAAGGTCTAATGGAATTTTAGCTTTAGTGCCTAGCAGGATAGAAGTTAGGGAAGTGTAGAAATGTAGGTTTTCTTACATCTACACTAAGCTCCAGTGAAACTATATTGAAAATGCTGTTTTCAATTCTGAAAGCAATGTCTTATTATCCTTAGCATTTTTACCGAGGCTTCAAGCATTAGCTTATAAGAGGCTTAGCCATTTATACTCTGCAGCGTGGAAGATCAAGGGGTGAATTCACAGACGCATTAATTAATACAGCACTGAAAGAGACCATCTGCCCAGTCGTGTCTGCTCCAAGGTGCAGTTAATCTTCCCTAGTTGAGATACAGAGAACTGTCAAAGGGACTGATGGAGAGAATATTTTGCAGCTCGTGGGAAGTATTGGGCAGGAAATGTGATAGGCAATAAAGACAAATACACATAATGAGATCTCTTTCAAAAATACAGTAGATACTACCTGGATTTAAACCTGAGCACAGTTGACATATTTTATTCAGGGAATACAGTTGGAATGGAGCCTTGGCAGAATTGTGATGGAATCAGCTTCGATCTCAGTGAATGGCTTAGAGACTCATTTCTCAACTGAGCTGAGCTTCCCCTCAGGGTAGGTTTGGGGGAAGAGTTGGGGAGAAAGAGGCAGGGTAGTGAAGTGTAGAGGAAGGCCAGTGGGAAAGTATGTCAACCAAACCCAATAATAATTATTTGGACTCAAGATTCTGCAGATGCTGGTAATCCGGAGTAACACCCAACTGAAATGCTGGAGGAACTCAGCATGTCATCAGTGGAGAAGAATAAGCAGTCGATGCTTCAGGCCAAGACATTTCATCAGTAAATTATTCTGAATTTTCTTCTCCTGATAAATGTACCCCATTGGCTGTAGCACCTGAGATTCTACAAGGATTCCAGTCAGGATGCAGGGCAAGAATCATTCATGTTTCTGACAGAGATTTCCTGACAGCTGAAATCCTGCCGAAGGGTCTCAGCCCAAAACTCAGCTGTACTCTTTTCAATAGAAGCTGCCTGGCTTGCTGAGATCCTCCAGCATTTTGTGTGAGTTGAATGCTAACCAATGTAGTGTTAGCCCCTCTGGAAAATGTGATGATTCTTCTTAAGCACATCACCACTGTTAGGGCTTCTCACCAGAGTCCTCTGCCTTCTGCTGAAGGTTGATCGACCATGTGCCTCTGCTTTTGCATCACAGCTTCGTGTGTCTTCTGCTTTCACCACACGGCTTCGTGTGTCTTCTTGGTGAAGATCCTTCCTCCCCCAATGATGAGGTCTTTGGAGCTTCTGCTGTCATTTCTGTAGCTGTGGGTTTTTACAGGATGGAGTTGTTCACCTCATGCCCAACCCTCCTCCTTTTGCAGCAGGGCTTGGAACCACCTATGGTGGGGTTTCTGGAAAATGTGCTTATGTGTAGTCATAGAGTCAAACAACCCCAAACCGGCCTGGCATCATGTTGATGCTTCTCTATAACTAATGCCTTCTGCATCAGTACCAATTCTTGTGGTACACCACCATCATACACTTCCAATCAGAAAATCAAAACTTGCCACTACCTTCTGCCGCCCATAACCAAGTCAACTGGATCTCATGAACTTTAATGCTGTGGAACAGGCGACCAAGCGGCATAAATCAGCAGCTTTCCAAAAAGGGGCTGGCTTGTGGAAACCTGGAATAGCAGTTTGGATCTCCTTGCCACTGAGACTGAGTGTGGTTTTTATTTCACTTTGCAGTGAAGCTTGCCCTTGTTTTCCACCCTCCAAGGTGAAAGTAATCATGTGGAAAGTGAACACAGATGTTGACTCCTATGATGCAGATGGAATTTGGTTCAGGTTTGACTGCACGAGGCAGAGAGTTAAATATGTGACAGTATTTGAGTGGGGAAGAGAAGCGTGGTCCTGCTGTTTGATCAGCAGTTGATTTTCTCTCTTCTGTTTGTACAGCTGAAATGAAGGTGGTCATCAGGCCTGTTCAGCCACACCATGGATTATATTGCACTCCAGAGGATTTGGGGAAATTTACTTAACGATTATTGCAGCTTGTAATAGCAGATGGTAAATTGTACTGTTCCCATAATGCAAATATAATGATATCCAAGACAGGTGGCAAGAGGCCAAAATAACACTGAGGTTATTTTTTCCCATCCTCCACCATGTTCCTCTCCAGGAAACAGCTCACTGAGGTGGCCAGTTTCATTGACTCATAGAGTATGGTTACTGCACTGTGCAAAGCCACTTGGCACTCTGCTTCATACTGGCTCTCTGCCAGAGCAACACACCCTTTCCCCCACAGCCTCATCAATTTTTCCTAAGCATCTCCATTTCTACTTCCCACTTGTAAGCTGCCTCCATTATATCTTCATTGTGTACTGGTGCAGTGGAGGGGTGGTGGGAAGCGGGGACAAGCATGACAATTGAAACAGGAGCAATATCCTCCCCTTCCTCTCCTTACTAGGAGTATTATTGAGCATTTTTCCTAGTTGTAACGATGAGCAACACTCTTGAAGTTCATTACATGTTCAAGAGTGAGGCCCCCATCTATTCCCTAAAGTTATAAAAAGATTAACAATGCTAGAAGCACTCTGCAGGTCAAGCAGCAGCTGAGGAGGAAGAAACAGAATTAACATTTCAGGTCAAACTCATTCATCAGCTTAATTAGTTTGGCGCAACATCAGGGGCTGAAGTGTTGTACTGTTCTGAAACCTGAAGCATTAACTTTCTCATTCCTGACCTGGTGAGAATTTCCAATATATTCTGTCCTTATTTCAATCTGCAATGCCTAATGAAGTTAAAGATAGCAAATAAATGGAAGGTTTAACTGCATTAGCACTGGGTGTGTCACTTGATGCAAGATGGATTGATTTGATTTGTGCGTTTTCTAGCACCAGCAATAGTCACAAATGGTAATACTCACAGGATGGAACCACGGAGCAAGGATGTGGGAGTGTTGCCCTGGAGTCATCAGTGTCGATAGAGGAAGGAAAGTTATTATCTAGCCTTACCTCCCCAGGGTGAATGTTTGAGAGAACAATGTGTAGTGCTCTTTCTGCCCCAATTTAACTGTGTACCTTTTTGTGTTTTCTTTACAGACCTCCAAGGCCGTTCCGATTTCCTAGAAGGTAAATGGCTTTATTTGAGAGCATGATCAATGCTTTTACAGAGCTGACAAGTAATGGGAGGTTGGTGTTGGGTATGTATGGGAACTGGGAATGTTCAGAGTTGACGGTAGTAGCAGGGGGGTATATCAGACTACACAATTCACAGAATGCTGCAAACACCCCGAAGTCAAGCAGTAACTGTGCAGAGAAAACAGACTGAGCATCTGAAGTCAATGGCCTTGAATCTTTCTGCTCATAGGATCATACAGCAGAATTAAAGGTTAATGAAGTCATCGAGTAACACAGCAAAGAAGCATTTTTCCAGCAAATCTTTCCTATCCATGTACCTGTCCAAATGTTGTTATTGTACCTGTCTCAACCACTTCCTCATGCAGATCATTCTGTGAAGTCTCTGTTTGGAAAAATTTGTCCCTCAGGTTCCCATTAATCTTTCCCTCTCACCTTAAATCTATGCCCTTTAGTTTTTCATTCTCCAACCCTAGGAATAAGTTGTTTCTGGTTCTGATGAAGAGGTAACTTACTTTCTCTATCCATGCTGATCCCTGCCCGCCTTAGTGTTTCAGCATTTGATATAGAGCTATAGAGTCAAGTGGTTCAATTTAATATCAGTAAATGTATACAGTTTACAACCTGAATCCACAAAACAGAAAAAAACACAATGAATAACAGAAAATGTTAGAACTCCAAAGCCCCCCTCCCCCTTTCCATTCACAAGCAACAGCAAAAGCATCAGACCACCCTGCTCCCACTCACCCACATGTAAGCCCCCCAGAGACCATGATCTAGTCCATCCCAACACTTCAACACCTCAGGCAGGCTCTCTGTCACTAGTGAAGGAGAAAGAGCTATTGTTGCTGAAACAATGAGAATGGGAAACCAGCAGTTCGCTGTTTCAATGTTGCTGGTCTTTGTTGCCTGACTTGAGGACCAATAACTTTACCTCACCATCAAGATAGAGAGCGAGAGAGATTGTTTGAGTGCAAGGGCCTTCTGATAGCAGCACATACAGCCTGATGTCTCGATGTTTCAGTCTCCCACGACATTTCAGTTGGTGACATCAGTGAGGAACTGGGTCACCACAGCACTGCCCCCGCACCGAAGGCTCACCTGTGGATATCAAACACCGGGCCACATAGCAAGTCCGAGAGTGACAACCCACCAGCCATGGAGAACCGTAGCTTGAGCTGCAGCGGTAGATCACAGACTCCAACAGGACCACCTTGAAAAGAAAGAGGAGACATGAGAAAGGAAGAAGAAAATACTGTTTGGCAGACGAACTGGAAGAAGTCACTTGGATCTGCAAAAACCTCTGGCATTTGGCACCATTTTATATAGAAACAAAAGCCCCATGTACATCCTAACCATCAAGTACCTATCAATACTGATCCCATTTGTCAGCACCTGGTCCATCACCCTCCATACATTGGCAATTCGAGTGCTTGTCCATACACAAATGCTGTGAGAATACCTGACTCCAACATTCACCTAGGCTGTATGTTCCCTTCAGCATTATTTTGCTCTATCCATTTCAGGATACAATGCCAATGGAATATGTTTGAGGTGGCCTGATCTCCTCCTTTTAGGTATCACATATCCTCCAATATCTACAGTATTTCCCATATTTAGCAAGAATGCAAAAGATACCCAGAAATACCTTATCCTTTGTGGTTGCATACAAGAGTTTTTTGCAGAAATCTTATGAGTAGCACCTTCACACTAGACTGTGTACAATCTGATGGGCAGTAGTTTCACCAACAACTTGGGATTAATCTGCTATTTCAGTGCTCTCACATTCACATAGGTGGATACAGTGGTGCAGCTGGGAGAGCTGCTACCTCAAAGTGCTCTCAGTTTGGAGTTTGTATGTTCTCCCTGTGACCATATAGGCCCCCCCCCCCCACAGAATCTAATGGGGGAAATTTCAAATCTGACATCTCAAAGACATGCAGTCAGTAGGTTACTTGACAACTGTAGATTTCCCCTAGCATTTGGCTAAGTGGTAGAATCTAGGGATGGAGCTGATGGGAATGTGGAGAGAAATTTTTTTTAATTGGATTGATATAAGATTGATGTAAATGGATGGTTGACGGTCAGCTTAGACTCAAGTCAGCTGAAAAGGTCAGCTTTTGTGCCAAATCTCACTGCGACTCTATGATGTGCATTTCCTTCCTGGCTACTGGATGATCTGGTAGGCACGAAGCAGTTTCTTTATTCAACAAAACATCGTAAGTAAATTGACAGCCTTTGGAATCACGACACAGAGAGAGAGAGAGAGAGAGAGAGACTTTCAGAGCAAGATGTCTGCGTCACCCAAAACTACACAACTTGTTACATGATAAAAATCAAAGGAAACTTCAGGACAATTCAAACAAATATATATAATGCTTCCTTAGAACTACATGTCAAAGTTTTCAAATGCCTGGATCTTCCCACCATCACACCTAAAATAAGTGTTAATTATCGTATCTATGCAATGGGATGTTGATTCGGTTAGTGCATATTTAGGCAATTAGTTAAGTCCCTGTTTCCTGGTCTGCCTAGTCTGCATTTTACTGTTCCAAGCTGCATTTTAAGTTTAATCTTCAATGCATATTCAAATCTGAAGACTAGTGGCAGAAGGCAGTTAAGATTATTTGCTACACGCGCTAACCCAAAAACTCTTAACAACCACAATAAACCTAATCAATCTTTCTTTCTTTCTAAATCTTTTTATTAATATTAGTAATATGAACAGAATACAAATGATATATTGATAAAGAAATTACCAACATACAAATTCCATTACAGATGAAAAAAACATACATAATAGTTACAATATAAATGAGTTTACCAAGACATAAGCCATAAAATATATGTATGAACATGGTAAGTAAATATTTCATAATATATGATATAAAGAAAACAGAAAAAAGAAAGAAAAAATATATATATAATGCAAAACTAGCTAATCTAATCTAATAACTATTAACTAATATAGAAGAAAAAAGAAGCAAAAAAAAGAGAGAGAAAAAAAAGGGGGGGCTGTTTATAATATCTCACAAAAATAAATATTAATCAATGCCGTCACTTCCGGTCCTCTCAACATACATAAGCTAAAAGCTGGGAAATCAAATGAACTTGGCACAGGGTCATATTACATCATATGAAAATGTGAATAAATGGTCTCCATAACTTTTCAAATTTAATAGAAGACTCAAAAGTACCACTTCTAATTTTTTCTAAATTTAAACATAACATAGTTTGAGAGAACCAATTAAATACAGTGGGAGGATTAATTTCCTTCCAATTCAACAATATAGATCTTCTAGCCATCAGAGTTAGAAATGCAATCATTCGACGTGCTGAAGAAGATATATGCAGTGAGTCTAACATTGGTAAACCAAAAATTGCGGTAATAGGATGAGGTTGTAAATCAATATTCAAAACTGCAGAAATAATATCAAAAATATCTTTGCAATATTTCTCCAAAAATGAACAAGACCAAAACATATGAGTTAAAGACGCAATTTCAGAATGACATCTATCACAAATAGGACTAATATGAGAGTAAAAATGAGCTAATTTATCCTTGGACATATGGGCCCTATGTACGACCTTAAATTGTATTAATGAATGTTTGGCACATAACGATGATGTATTAACTAATTGAAGAATTCTATCCCAATTCTCACTAGAAATACTAAGACTAAGCTCTCTTTCCCAATCCTTTTTAGTCTTATAAAGAGGCTCTGAACGTATCTTCATAATTATATTATAAAGTTTTGAAATAAGCCCTTTTTGAAAAGGGTCTAATTCAAATAAACTCTCCAAAATATCTGAAGGCACAAAATTTGGAAACGTAGGGAGTACAGAACTTAAAACATGTCTAATCTGTAAATATCTAAAAAAAATGAAATCTAGGCAAATTATATTTGTTGGATAATTGCTCAAAAGACGTGAAACAATTGTCTAAAAATAAATCAGAAAATCTTAGTAATCCCTTAGTTTTCCAAGCCGAATAAGCTTGATCTATAATGGAAGGGTGGAAAAAACAATTAGATACAATAGGACTATTTAAAACGAATTGAGTCAACCCAAAAAATCTCCGAAATTGAAACCATATATGCAAAGTATGTTTAACTATCGGGTTGTCAATTCGTTTCGGCAATTTAGAAAGAGCAAAAGGGAGAGAAGTCCCTAAAATAGAACCCAGAGCATAAGCTGATACTGTAGCGGTGTGCTACACGCAGCGCTAAAATTACGACACGGAGTCGGTAACTGCAGTCGAAGGAAAAAGCTTTATTCGAAATCCTCAGCCTCACTTTTAAGCCTCCCTCAACCTGCCCCCACCCCCCCCCCCCGTGGCGCAGAGGCTCCAAAGCTCTGTGCTCGCAAACCCCCGTAAGCTATCTAATTGTGAGCCGGTTCGGATGTGCCAGGAAATGGGTCGCCACATAACCCCCCCCCCAGAACCGGCGATACACCCCCCAATGTCCACAATCTGGGCCAGAACCTGCTTGGGAGGTCGGCCTCTGCGCCGAGGTGCCGGAAACTCGGCTGGTTGTGCCAGGTCCACGTGGGCCGGTTTGAGGCGGTCCACTGTGAAAACCTCCTCTTTCCCCCCAATGTCCAGCACGAACGTGGACCCGTTGTTCCGGAGCACCATAAACGGCCCCTCATATGGCCGCTGCCGATACCCGCCCCTTCGTACAAACACAAACTTACGGTTCTGCAGGTCTTTGGGTACGCAGGTCGGGTGCCGCCCGTGCTGTGAAGTGGGTATGGGGGCCAGGTTACCGAGCTTCTCGCGTAGTCTGCCCAGGACTGCTGCGGGATCTTCCTCTTGCCCCTGTGGGGCTGGTAGGAACTCCCCTGGGACAACCAGGGGCGCGCCGTATACCAACTCGGCCGACGAGGCGTGCAGGTCGTCCTTGGGCGCTGTGCGGATGCCGAGTAGGACCCAGGGAAGCTCGTCCGCCCAGTTGGCTCCTCGCGGGCGGGCCATGAGGGCCGACTTCAGGTGATGGTGGAAACGCTCCACAAGCCCGTTCGACTGTGGGTGGTAGGCAGTTGTGTGGTGCAGCTGAGTCCCCAAAAGGCTGGCCATAGCTGACCACAGGCTGGAGGTGAACTGGGCGCCTCTGTCGGAGGTAATGTGGGCCGGTACACCAAAGCGAGATATCCAGGTGGTGATCAGGGCTCGGGCGCAAGATTCGGAGGTGGTGTCGGTGAGCGGGACCGCCTCTGGCCATCTTGTGAACCAGTCCGTGATAGTCAAGAGGTGCCACGCTCCGCGCGACACTGGCAGGGGGCCCACGATATCCACATGAATGTGGTTGAAACGCCAGTGGGCGGGATGGAACTGCTGCGGTGGGGCTTTGGTGTGCCGCTGCACCTTGGCCGTCTGGCAGTGCATGCACGTTTTGGCCCATTCACTGACCTGATTGCGGAGTCTGTGCCAAACAAACCTGCTGGAAACCATCCGGATAGTTGTCCGGATGGAGGGATGCGCCAAGTTCAGCACCCCACCGACTGCCGTGTTAGATGCGTCCACTGTGAGGGCGGTAGGGGCGTCCATTCTGGGATGTACTAGCATTGCGACGTTCGCCAAAGCTTCCTTCGTTTGAACGAAAGCGGCGGCGGACTCCTCGTCCCAGGTAATGTCCTTGCTCGGACCCGACATCAGGGCGCCCATGATCCGAGCAGCTGAAGGGAGGAAGCGGTGGTAGAAATTGGCCATACCTACGAATTCCTGAAGGCCTTTGATCGTGGTGGGTCGGGGGAAGTGGCGGACCGCATCTACCTTAGTGGGCAGAGGGGTTGCCCCGTCTTTAGTAATCCTGTGGCCCAGGAAGTCAATGGTATCGAGTCCGAACTGGCATTTGGCGGGGTTGATTGTAAGACCGTACTCACTCAGTCGGGCGCAGAGTTGACGGAGGTGGGACAGATGCTCCTGACGACTGCTGCTGGCTATGAGGATGTCGTCCAAATAGATGAACGCGAAGTCCAGGTCCCGTCCCACCGCATCCATTAACCGCTGGAATGTCTGTGCGGCATTCTTCAGGCCGAAGGGCATGCGGAGGAACTCGAAAAGGCCAAACGGGGTGATGAGAGCCGCTTTGGGGACGTCGTCAGGATGCATCGGGATTTGATGGTACCCTCGGATGAGGTCTACCTTGGAGAAGATCCGTGTGCCGTGCAGGTTTGCTGCAAAGTCCTGAATGTGCGGCACAGGGTAGCGGTCCGGTGTGGTAGCCTCGTTCAGCCTGCGGTAGTCGCCGCACGGTCTCCAGCCCCTCCGTCGCTTTGGGCACCATGTGCAGGGGGGAGGCCCATGGGCTGTCGGACCGCCGGATGATCCCCAATTCCTCCATCCTCTGGAACTCCTCCTTCGCCAGTTGGAGCTTGTCGGGGGGAAGCCGCCGAGCACGGGAGTGGAGGGGTGGTCCCTGGGTCGGGATGTGGTTCTGTACGCCGTGTCGGGGCATGGCTGCTGTGAACTGTGGTGCCAGAACCGATGGGAAATCCGCCAGGACCCTGGTGAAGTCGTTGTCGGACAGCGTGATGGAGCCGAGGTGAGGGGCTGGCAACTGGGCTGCACCCAGGGAGAACGTCTGAAAGGTCTCGGCGTGTACCAGTCTCTTCCTGGGCAGGTCGACCTGTAGGCTGTGAGCCCGCAAAAAATCCGCACCCAGAAGTGGTTGGGCTACAGCGGCCAGTGTAAAGTCCCACGTGAACTGGCTGGAGCCGAACTGTAGCTGCACCTGACGGGTGCCATAGGTCCTTACTGTGCTGCCGTTCACGGCCCTCGGGGGACCCGGTGCCCTGCTGCGGGTGTCGTAACTCGTCGGAGGTAAAACGCTGATCTTGGCTCCAGTATCGACCAAAAACCAGCGTCCCGACCTTCTATCCCACACATACAGGAGGCTATCCCGATGGCCAGCCGCCGTAGCCATCAGCGGCGGTTGGCCCTGGCGTTTCCTGGGAACTTGCAGGGCGGGCGACAATGGCGGGCTTCTGCGCCCCACCGCTGGTGGTAGAAGCAGCAGTGTTCCTTGGGCCGGGGGTTGGCGGGCTCTGCGGCCGGGCCTGGACTGGTTTGCTGCTGGGAGCGTGGCTGGGAGATCTGTGCGATGGACGCCCCGCTCACCTTTTTGGCGTTCCGGGCTGCCACCTTCCGGGGGTCACTGAAATCCGCGTCGAACAGCAGCAGGCGTATGTTCTCGGGCAGCTGCTCCAGGAATGCCTGCTCAAACATGAGGCAGGGTGTGTGTCTGTCGGCTAGAGACAACATCTCATTCATTAAAGCCGATGGAGGTCTGTCGCCCAAGCCATCCAGGTGCAGTAAACGGGCAGCCCGCACGCGCCGTGAGAGTCTGAAAGTCCTGAGGAGCAGGGCTTTGAATTCCGTGTACTTGCCGTCTTCTGGGGGCGACTGTACAAACTCCGCGACCTGGGCCGCTGTGTCCTGGTCGAGGGAGCTCACCACGTAGTAGTAGCGGGTGTCTTCTGAGGTGATCTAGCGAACGTGGAATTGGGCTTCGGCTTGCTGGAACCATAGGTTCGGTCGCTGTGTCCAGAAACCTGGCAGTTTCAACGAAACCGCATGAACAGAGGCGGCGTCGGTCATTTCTGGTCCAAAAATCGTTTGGACCGTCAGGGTCACCAATTGTAGCGGTGTGCTACACGCAGCGCTAAAATTACGACACGGAGTCGGTAACTGCAGTCGAAGGAAAAAACTTTATTCGAAATCCTCAGCCTCACTTTTAAGCCTCCTCAACCTGCCCCCCGTGGCGCAGAGGCTCCAAAGCTCTGTGCTTGCAAACCCCCGTAGGCTATCTAATTGTGAGCCGGTTCAGATGTGCCAGGAAATGGGTCGCCACAATACCGATTTAGTTTCTAAACTGACCCAACAAGGGCCGAAAGATCCACCCCCATCTTTCAACCAACATAACAAATATCTAATATTAACTGCCCAATAGTAAAATCTGAAATTAGGTAATGCAAACCCGCCTTCCTTTTTTGTCTTCTGTAAATATATTTTACCTAACCTGGGATTTTTATTCTGCCATATATATAAAGAAATTTTAGAGTCAACATTAGTAAAAAAAGATTTCGGGATAAAAATTGGTATCGCTTGAAAAATATATAAAAACTTAGGTAAAATAACCATCTTAAAAGCATTAATCCTACCTATTAGGGATAAAGATAAAGGTGACCACTTAGTAAACAAACCTTTAATCTGATCAATTAAGGGTAAAAAATTAAATCTAAATAAATCTTTATGGTTTTTTGTGATTTTGATCCCTAAATAAGTAAAAGAATCATTAACTAATTTAAAAGGTAAATTTCCATAAATTGGGACCCGTTTATTCAAAGGAAACAATTCACTTTTATTAAGATTTAACTTATACCCAGAAAACTCACTAAATTGAGCCAATAATGATAAAACTGCTGGGATGGATTTCTCCGGGTTAGAAATGAATAGTAATAAATCATCTGCATACAAAGATAACTTATGAATATCTGTCCCACGATTAATACCCAAAATATCCTGTGATTGTCTGATGGCAATTGCCAAAGGTTCTAAGGCAATGTTAAATAGTAATGGACTAAGAGGACATCCTTGTCTAGTGCCCCAAAATAGGCAAAAAAAGGGAGATCTTTGATTATTGGTAAACACTGAGGCTACTGGAGTATGATAAATCAATTTAATCCATGATAAAAATATCGGACTAAAATTAAACTTCTCCAACACATTAAATAAGTAAGGCCATTCAACTCTATCAAATGCTTTCTCCGCATCTAATGAAATCACACATTCTGAAGTGTCATGTGAGGGAGTATAAACAATATTCAACAATCTCCTAATGTTAAAAAAAGAATAACAATTTTTAATAAAACCGGTTTGATCATCTGAAATAATTTTGGGTAATACCTTCTCCAATCTAGATGCCAGTAACTTGGAAAAAATCTTGGAGTCTACATTCAATAATGATATTGGTCTATAAGAAGCACAGTTAGTAAGGTCTTTATCTTTCTTCAATATTAGAGAAATGGAAGCTCTATAAAAAGATTGTGGCAAATTCCCCAATCTAATGGCTTCCTCAAAAACCTTACCTAACCAAGGGGAAAGAGTAGCGGAAAATTTTTTTTAAAATTCAACTGTATAACCATCTGGACCCGGTGCTTTCCCAGAATTCATTGAGGAAATAGCCCCTTTAATTTCTACATCCATAATAGGAGTATCCAATATCAAAAGATCATCAGATGATAATCTTGGAAAATTTAATTTCCCAAGAAAATCAGACATGGTATTATGATCTTGAGGGAATTCAGATTGATACAGGGAGGTAAAGAAGTCTTGAAATGCCTTATTTATCTCATCATGATTAACTGTCAGATTCCCATTCTGCTGACCAATCTTAGTGATTTGACGTTTAACCAAAGCATTCTTCAATTGACTAGCTAACAGTTTACCAGATTTATCACTATGTATATAAAAATCAAATTTAGTTTTCATTAATTGATTTTCAATCGAGGATGTAAGTAATAAACTATGTTCCATTTGAAGTTCAACCCTTTGTTTGTAAAGCTCCTTACTAGGAGCAATCGAATATTTCTTATCAATCTCTTTAATTTTATCAACCAATAAAAGAGTTTCCATCTTAGTATGTTTCCTCAAACCAACAGAGTAAGAAATAATCTGTCCACGTATATAAGCTTTAAAAGTGTCCCAAAGTGTTCCGCAGGAAATATCATCTGCAGAATTAGTTGAAAAGAAGAAGTCAATCTGCTCCTCCATAAATTTTATAAAGTCAGAGTCTTGCAACAAGGTAGAGTCAAATCACCATTGTCTGGCATTAGAAGCTGTATCCATAAATTTCATAGAAAGTAATAATGGAGAATGATCAGAGATAGCTATAATATCATAGTTACAACCGATTACCAATAGAATAAAACAAGAGTCTACAAAAAAATAATCAATTCTCGAATAAGAGTGATAAACATGTGAGAAAAAAGAAAACTCTTTGTCTTTAGGATGTCGGAATCTCCAAATATCAAAAACTCCATTGTCAGTCAAAAAAGAGTTAATACAAGTGGCCGACTTATTAGGTAAAGTCTGAATAAATAAAGATTTATCCATCAGAGGATTTAAACAACAATTAAAGTCACGACCCATTATTAACTTATATTCGTTTAGATTGGGTAAAGAGGTAAATAAGGACTTAAAAAAGTCAGGACAATCCACATTTGGAGCATAAACATTAACCAAAGCAACCTTTTTATTACAAAGTAACCCCGTAATTAACAAAAATCTGCCTTTCGGATCCGAAAAAATATCATGTTGAACAAATGAAATAGAGGAGTCAATAAAAATTGAAACTCCTTTTACTTTAGCATTCGAATTTGCGTGATACTGTTGACCCCGCCAAAATCTGAAAAAACGAAATTTGTCCTCCTTCCTCACATGAGTTTCTTGTACAAAAATGATATGAGCATTAAGTCTTTGGAATACTTTGAAAATCTTCTTTCGTTTAATTGGATGATTTAAACCATTAGTATTCCAAGACACAAAATTAATGGTCTGAGCCATAATTCTAAAATCAACCTTTTGGTATAGAAAGGGTTAACCAACTTATAAACTCATGCACCTGGAAGAGGAACAAAAGTAATGAGAAGACCCGGAAGTGACGACAACACAGACATATTTGAAGTTCAAAAACAGCCCAAATAAAAAAACTAACTCAAACTGGTACAAAAAAAATAGAATTAGAAAACAGACCATCCCCCCATCCCCCAAGAGAAAGAGAAAAAGCCAAAATATGACTTAAAAAGGGAAAAAGTAAGACTAATCCTACCCCCATGTCAGCTGAAGAACACTCCATATATAAAGGATATATATAAAAGAATCACCCCAACTTTAAAAATTAAAATCGCTATAATAAAAACCATATTTCTAAATATAATTAGTTGTAAAAAAAATAAAAATATAATCACTAAAAAAAATTATAAATTGGGCTCTAGCCCAGACAAAACGAAAAATATTTAAGCTATGATAAGCGATGCATTGTAGGAAAGAGACGAAAGAAAGAAAAAAATAACGCCATCTTAAGCAAAACCAAAAATCTTTTTCAAAAAACCACCATCTTAATCAAAGAAAAATTCACCTTCAAAGAATTAAAAATATACCTTCGAAGGAACAAAGTTAATGGACAAGTATGTAGTTAAATGGTTAAAGTGTATAAGGCAAAACAATTAATATGACGAAAGCACACTTTAACTTAAGTATAAAGTATAGGATGAACCTACACCAATAACCAGATTTTAATTCAGGTTTAAGAGATCGAGAACCATCTTACACGATCAGAATCGATCATTTATTAGAGACCGGTGTCTGTAGCAGTAGGGAAGTTCTCCTCCAGATATTTTCTCGCTTCTGAAGTTGAAATGAAAACCTGTCGTGGACCATTCGACGGAGATATTCGAAGCTTCGCAGGGTATAGGAGCGCAGGTTTCAGATTTTTCTCATAACATTCAGCCATCAACGGTTTAAAAGGAAGCCTTCTTTTTAAAAGGTCAGGGCTAAAGTCTTCAACCAGGCGGAAGCAAAATTCTTTGAATTTAATCATTCCTGCCTGACGAGCTGCTCTTATAAGTTGTTCTTTGTCATGTACATAATGGAACCGGACAATTACCACCGAAGGTTTGTCTGTAACACTCGGTGATCGACGCCGAATTCTATGTGCCCGATCCAATAAAGGGGGGTTATTCGGGAAAATCGTCGGAAACGCTTCTTTTAAAAGTTGAGCAAAATATTTCGAAGAGTCATATTTTTCTATGCCGTCTGGAAGACCAAGTTTACGTAAGTTCTGTCTTCTGGACCGATTCTCAAAATCGTCACTCTTGGCTTTAAGGGCTTCCATCAGCTTAATGGTCGAAATTAAATCCTGTTGCAGTTTTTCAATAGTCAAATCTCGCTTCCGAGCATCTTCTTGCAGAGACGCAATAAGAGCTTGTTGCTGTTTAATTGCTAAATCCGTCTTAACCATGTACTCTTGAAAAGCCTTTATATCTTCTTTAAAAAATTGTTGTAGTTCAGCAAATTTTTTATCCAAAACCTCCATAAACAATTCAAAAGTTAATTGAGTTTGTTGTGGCGGAGCCTGCTTCTTTCTGTTACCGTTCGGATTGCATCCGGGATCCCGTCCCTTAGACCTGAGAGACATTTCTGTTTGCATATCTTCAAAAGTTCACAACAAACTCTTGACAGTAAATCCAAAAAAAAATTAACAAAGAAACTTTCGGTATAGTTAAAAATAAGCTGAATAAGGGTGATCAAAGGTTAAAAAAAGTAAAGGTTATGGAGCGAATCCAAAACAGTACTCACTCCATGAGCGTCTCCAGCTGACTAAACCTAATCAATCAATCTCTCATAGGATCAAGTATTTACCCATTGAGCTCAACTATACAGAAAGGAACTGCCATTCGTCCTTCCATCCCTTACTAGAAGACCCACACTTTCCACAGATTAACCAGCTGGTTCTGCATGGTAGTCTCTCCTTTGCGGGCATCTTGTTTTATTGAGCATGCTTTTTTGTCTTTGCTGTGAGTGCTAATGTGTTGCTGGAGATTTGAGCAGTGAAGAAGTGCTCTGATGAAAAGATTGTTGCACATTATTTAATTGGTAGCTTTGGACCAACTGGTGCAAAGAACTCACGGAGAAGGAATTATTGTCTCGGTAGGAACCAGACCTTATTGTTACTCTGACAGGCTTTATGCAAACCTTGAAAACAGTTTCTAAGGTTACACATTGAAACTTGGGGAGAAGTACCCCAATGCCCCAAATACAGAGGGGATACTTGGCAGAGAAGCAAAGTGGTTTACAGAAGACTCCATGAAGATCTGCCTTCAGTGGGATATCTAGTGCAGAGATTTAAACTCATGGGAGGAGGCACAGGCACTAAGAGTCATAAACCAGGGAAACAGGCCTTTCACCAACCACTGGGCATCCCTCTACAAATCCACGCACAAATCCACTTTCTTATCAACTCCTCCTGGATTCTATCACTTGTCTACATGTCAGGGACAATTTACATTGGCCAATCAACCCATCAATTGGTGCACTTCTAATATGCCTTGGGAGTGAAGATCAGGATACCTAATATGGTGGCACTGGCTGGGGTAGAGACTAGAGAAACTTGGATAACGTGGGTTATAACAGAAGGTAAGGAAACTGGAGAGGTGGATACAGACTGATATGTAGAGTGAAGAGTATGGATACAGAGGGATGGGCAGTTACAGGTAGAGAAATTAGAGAAGCTAGACAATAAGATAGCATGATTTGGACATCACAAAGAGTTGAAGAAGCAGAGTGCAAACCAGAAGGGTACAAAGACCAGAGAAACAGGCACCAACAAGGAGCTGGCATTGTCAATGGTGGACACTGATGGGGCACCAGTTAGGAGCAGAGATAGGGGAGCAGCCATTATTACCAAGTATTTGGCACTAGGGTAGTAGTAACTGACATGGTTTTACACCACAAGGGTGGACACCACTAGAGCTACTGGAAACTTTTGCAGCTAACTTTGAACTTGGGGAACTGGCAGTAGAGGAGACCAGTGCTGGTTAGATGTCAGGTTAAAAGCATTTCATTTTGTGTGCCCACTTTCTGCCCATATCCTTGTTGCCATCCATCATCCTGGAATAGTGGGATTGAGGAGGCTGGTGTAGGTGTTGTTCGTGGGGTTGAGGAGGCTGGTGTAGGTGTTGTTTGTGTGATTGAGCAGGCTGGTGTTGGTGTTGTTTGTGGGATTGAGGAGGCTGGTGTAGGTGTTGTTCGTGGGATTGAGGAGACTGGTGTAGGTGTTGTTTGTCGGTTTGAGGAGGCTGGTGTAGGTGTTGTTCATGGGGTTGAGAAGACTGGTGTAGGTGTTGTTTGTCGGTTTGAGGAGGCTGGTGTAGGTGTTGTTTGTGGGATTGAGGAGGCTGGTTTACGTGTTCTTCGTGAGATTGAGGAGGCTGGTGTAGGTGTTGTTCGTGGGATTGAGGAGACTGGTGTAGGTGTTGTTTGTCGGTTTGAGGAGGCTGGTGCAGGTGTTGTTTGTGTGATTGAGCAGGCTGGTGTTGGTGTTGTTTGTGGGATTGAGCAGGCTGGTGTAGGTGTTGTTCGTGAGATTGAGGGGACTGGTGTAGGTGTTGTTCGTGGGATTGAGGAGGCTGGTGTAGGTGTTGTTCATGGGATTGAGGCTGGTGTAGGTGTAGTTCGTGAGATTGAGGAGACTGGTGTAGGTGTTGTTCGTGAGATTGAGGAGACTGGTGTAGATGTTGTTCATGGAGTTGAGGAGACTGGTGTAGGTGTTGTTCGTGAGATTGAGGAGACTGGTGTAGGTTTTGTTCGTGAGATTGAGCAGGCTGGTGTAGGTGTTATTTGTGGGATTGAGGAGACTGGTGTAGGTGTTGTTCATGGGATTGAGGAGACTGGTTTAGGTGTTGTTTGTGGGATTGAGGAGGCTGGTGTAGGTGTATTTCGTGCGATTGTGGAGACTGGTGTAGGTGTTGTTTGTGGGATTGAGGAGGCTGGTATAGGTGTTGCTTGTGGATTTGAGGAGGCTGGTGTAGGTGTTCGTGAGATTGAGGAGACTGGTGTAGGTGTTGTTCGTGGGATTGAGGAGACTGGTGTAGTTGTTCTTCGTGAGATTGTGGGGGCTGGTGTAGGTGTTGTTCGTGGGGTTGAGGAGGCTGGTTTAGGTGTTGTTCGTGGGATTGAGGAGACTGGTGTAGGTGTTGTTCATGGCGTTGAGGAGACTGGTGTAGGTGTTGTTTGTCGGTTTGAGGAGGCTGGTTTAGGTGTTGTTTTTGGGATTAAAGAGACTGGTGTAGGTGCTGTTTATGAGACTGAGGAGGCTGGTGTAGGTGTTGCTCATGGGGTTGAGGAGACTGGTGTAGCTGTTGTTCCTGGGGTTGAGCAGAGTGGTGTAGGTGTTCTTCGTGGGAGTGAGGAGGCTTGTTTACGTGTTCTTCGTGAGATTGAGGAGGCTGGTGTAGGTGTTGTTCGTGGGATTGAGGAGACTGGTGTAGGTGTTGTTCATGGGGTTCAGGAGACTGGTGTAGGTGTTGTTTGTCAGTTTGAGGAGGCTGGTGTAGGTGTTGTTTGTGGGATTAAGGAGGCTGGTGTAGGTTTTTTTTGTGGGATTGAGGAGGCTGGTGTAAGTGTTGTTCGTGAGATTGAGGAGACTGGTGTAGGTGTTGTTCATGAGATTGAGGAGACTGGTGAGGGTGTTGTTCGTGGGATTGAGGAGACTGGTGTAGGTGTTGTTCGTGGAGTTGAGGAGGCTGGTGTAGGTGTTGTTCCTGGGATTGAGGAGACTGGTGTAGGTGTTGTTTGTCGGTTTGAGGAGGCTGGTGTAGGTGTTGTTTGTGTGATTGAGCAGGCTGGTGTTGGTGTTGTTTGTGGGATTGAGGAGGCTGGTGTAGGTGTTGTTCGTGGGGTTGAGGAGACTGGTGTAGGTGTTGTTTGTCGTTTTGAGGAGGCTGGTGTAGGTGTTGTTTGTGGGATTGAGGAGGCTGGTTTACGTGTTCTTCGTGAGATTGAGGAGGCTGGTGTAGGTGTTGTTCGTGGGATTGAGGAGACTGGTGTAGGTGTTGTTCATGGGGTTGAGGAGACTGGTGTAGGTGTTGTTTGTAGGTTTGAGGAGGCTGGTGTAGGTGTTGTTTGTGTGATTGAGGAGGCTGGTGTAGGTGTTGTTCGTGAGATTGAGGGGACTGGTGTAGGTGTTGTTCGTGGGATTGAGGAGGCTGGTGTAGGTGTTCATGGGATTGAGGAGGCTGGTGAGGGTGTTGTTCGTGGGGTTGAGGAGACTGGTGTAGCTGTTGTTTGTGGGATTGAGGAGGCTGGTTTACGTGTTCTTCGTGAGATTGAGGAGGCTGGTGTAGGTGTTGTTCGTGGGATTGAGGAGACTGGTGTAGGTGTTGGTCATGGGGTTGAGGAGAATGGTGTAGGTGTTGATCGTGGGATTGAGGAGACTGGTGTAGGTGTTGTTCGTGGAGTTGAGGAGGCTGGTGTAGGTGTTGTTCCTGGGATTGAGGAGGCTGGTGTAGGTTTTTTTTGTGGGATTGAGGAGGCTGGTGTAAGTGTTGTTCGTGAGATTGAGGAGACTGGTGTAGGTGTTGTTCATGAGATTGAGGAGACTGGTGAGGGTGTTGTTCGTGGGATTGAGGAGACTGGTGTAGGTGTTGTTCGTGGAGTTGAGGAGGCTGGTGTAGGTGTTGTTCCTGGGATTGAGGAGACTGGTGTAGGTGTTGTTTGTCGGTTTGAGGAGGCTGGTGTAGGTGTTGTTTGTGGGATTGAGGAGGCTGGTTTACGTGTTCTTCGTGAGATTGAGGAGGCTGGTGTAGGTGTTGTTCGTGGGATTGAGGAGACTGGTGTAGGTGTTGTTCATGGGGTTGAGGAGACTGGTGTAGGTGTTGTTTGTCGGTTTGAGGAGGCTGGTGTAGCTGTTGTTTGTGGGATTGAGGAGGCTGGTGTAGGTGTTGTTCGTGGGATTGAGGAGACTGGTGTAGGTGTTGTTTGTCGGTTTGAGGAGGCTGGTGTAGGTGTTGTTCATGGGGTTGAGGAGACTGGTGTAGGTGTTGTTTGTCGGTTTGAGGAGGCTGGTGTAGGTGTTGTTTGTGGGATTAAGGAGGCTGGTTTACGTGTTCTTCGTGAGATTGAGGAGGCTGGTGTAGGTGTTGTTCGTGGGATTGAGGAGACTGGTGTAGGTGTTGTTCATGGGGTTGAGGAGACTGGTGTAGGTGTTGTTTGTGTGATTGAGCAGGCTGGTGTTGGTGTTGTTTGTGGGATTGAGCAGGCTGGTGTAGGTGTTGTTCGTGAGATTGAGGGGACTGGTGTAGGTGTTGTTCGTGGGATTGAGGAGGCTGGTGTAGGTGTTGTTCATGGGATTGAGGAGGCTGGTGTAGGTGTTGTTCGTGGGATTGAGGAGACTGGTGTAGGTGTTGTTTGTCGGATTGAGGAGGCTGATGTAGGTGTAGTTCGTGAGATTGAGGAGACTGGTGTAGGTGTTGTTCGTGAGATTGAGGAGACTGCTGTAGGTTTTGTTCGTGAGATTGAGCAGGCTGGTGTAGGTGTTATTTGTGGGATTGAGGAGACTGGTGTAGGTGTTGTTCGTGGGATTGAGGAGACTGGTTTAGGTGTTGTTTGTGGGATTGAGGAGGCTGGTGTAGGTGTATTTCGTGCGATGGTGGAGACTGGTGTAGGTGTTGTTTGTGGGATTGAGGAGGCTGGTATAGGTGTTGCTTGTGGATTTGAGGAGGCTGGTGTAGGTGTTCGTGAGATTGAGGAGACTGGTGTAGGTGTTGTTCGTGGGATTGAGGAGGCTGGTGTAGGTGTTGTTCGTGAGATTGAGGAGGCTGGTGTAGGTGTTGTTCGTGGGATTGAGGAGACTGGTGTAGGTGTTGTTCATGGCGTTGAGGAGACTGGTGTAGGTGTTGTTTGTCGGTTTGAGGAGGCTGGTTTAGGTGTTTTTGGGATTAAAGAGACTGGTGTAGGTGCTGTTTATGAGACTGAGGAGGCTGGTGTAGGTGTTGCTCATGGGGTTGAGGAGACTGGTGTAGCTGTTGTTCCTGGGGTTGAGCAGAGTGGTGTAGGTGTTCTTCGTGGGAGTGAGGAGGCTTGTTTACGTGTTCTTCGTGAGATTGAGGAGGCTGGTGTAGGTGTTGTTCGTGGGATTGAGGAGACTGGTGTAGGTGTTGTTCATGGGGTTCAGGAGACTGGTGTAGGTGTTGTTTGTCAGTTTGAGGAGGCTGGTGTAGGTGTTGTTTGTGGGATTAAGGAGGCTGGTGTAGGTTTTTTTTGTGGGATTGAGGAGGCTGGTGTAAGTGTTGTTCGTGAGATTGAGGAGACTGGTGTAGGTGTTGTTCATGAGATTGAGGAGACTGTTGAGGGTGTTGTTCGTGGGATTGAGGAGACTGGTGTAGGTGTTGTTCGTGGAGTTGAGGAGGCTGGTGTAGGTGTTGTTCCTGGGATTGAGGAGACTGGTGTAGGTGTTGTTTGTCGGTTTGAGGAGGCTGGTGTAGGTGTTGTTTGTGTGATTGAGCAGGCTGGTGTAGGTGTTGTTCGTGGGATTGAGGAGACTGGTGTAGGTGTTGTTTGTCGGTTTCAGGAGGCTGGTGTAGGTGTTGTTCATGGGGTTGAGGAGACTGGTGTAGGTGTTGTTTGTCGTTTCGAGGAGGCTGGTGTGGGTGTTGTTTGTGGGATTGAGGAGGCTGATTTACGTGTTCTTCGTGAGATTGAGGAGGCTGGTGTAGGTGTTGTTCGTGGGATTGAGGAGACTGGTGTAGGTGTTGTTCATGGGGTTGAGGAGACTGGTGTAGGTGTTGTTTGTAGGTTTGAGGAGGCTGGTGTAGGTGTTGTTTGTGTGATTGAGGAGGCTGCTGTAGGTGTTGTTCGTGAGATTGAGGGGACTGGTGTAGGTGTTGTTCGTGGGATTGAGGAGGCTGGTGTAGGTGTTCATGGGATTGAGGAGGCTGGTGAGGGTGTTGTTCGTGGGATTGAGGAGACTGGTGTAGGTGTTGTTTGTGGGATTGAGGACGCTGGTTTACGTGTTCTTCGTGAGATTGAGGAGGCTGGTGTAGGTGTTGTTCGTGGGATTGAGGAGGCTGGTGTAAGTGTTGTTCGTGAGATTGAGGAGACTGGTGTAGGTGTTGTTCATGAGATTGAGGAGACTGGTGAGGGTGTTGTTCGTGGGATTGAGGAGACTGGTGTAGGTGTTGTTCGTGGAGTTGAGGAGGCTGGTGTAGGTGTTGTTCCTGGGATTGAGGAGACTGGTGTAGGTGTTGTTTGTCGGTTTGAGGAGGCTGGTGTAGGTGTTGTTTGTGGGATTGAGGAGGCTGGTTTACATGTTCTTCGTGAGATTGAGGAGGCTGGTGTAGGTGTTGTTCGTGGGATTGAGGAGACTGGTGTAGGTGTTGTTCATGGGGTTGAGGAGACTGGTGTAGGTGTTGTTCATGGGGTTGAGGAGACTGGTGTAGGTGTTGTTTGTCAGTTTGAGGAGGCTGGTGTAGGTGTTGTTTGTGTGATTGAGCAGGCTGGTGTTGGTGTTGTTTGTGGGATTGAGCAGGCTGGTGTAGGTGTTGTTCGTGAGATTGAGGGGACTGGTGTAGGTGTTGTTCGTGGGATTGAGGAGGCTGGTGTAGGTGTTGTTCATGGATTGAGGAGGCTGGTGTAGGGGTTGTTCGTGGGATTGAGGAGACTGGTGTAGGTGTTGTTTGTCGGATTGAGGAGGCTGATGTAGGTGTAGTTCGTGAGATTGAGGAGACTGGTGTAGGTGTTGTTCGTGAGATTGAGGAGACTGGTGTAGGTTTTGTTCGTGAGATTGAGCAGGCTGGTGTAGGTGTTATTTGTGGGATTGAGGAGACTGGTTTAGGTGTTGTTTGTGGGATTGAGGAGACTGGTGTAGGTGTTGTTTGTCGGTTTGAGGAGGCTGGTGTAGGTGTTGTTTGTGTGATTGAGCAGGCTGGTGTTGGTGTTGTTTGTGGGATTGAGGAGGCTGGTGTAGGTGTTGTTCGTGGGATTGAGGAGACTGGTGTAGGTATTGTTTGTCGGTTTGAGGAGGCTGGTGTAGGTGTTGTTCATGGGGTTGAGGAGACTGATGTAGGTGTTGTTTGTCGTTTTGAGGAGGCTGGTGTAGGTGTTGTTTGTGGGATTGAGGAGGCTGGTTTACGTGTTCTTCGTGAGATTGAGGAGGCTGGTGTAGGTGTTGTTCGTGGGATTGAGGAGACTGGTGTAGGTGTTGTTCATGGGGTTGAGGAGACTGGTGTAGGTGTTGTTTGTCGGTTTGAGGAGGCTGGTGTAGGTGTTGTTTGTGTGATTGAGCAGGCTGGTGTTGGTGTTGTTTGTGGGATTGAGGAGGCTGGTGTATGTGTTGTTCGTGAGATTGAGGGGACTGGTGTAGGTGTTGTTCGTGGGATTGAGGAGGCTGGTGTAGGTGTTGTTCATGAGATTGAGGAGGCTGGTGTAGGTGTTGTTCGTGGGATTGAGGAGACTGGTGTAGGTGTTTGTCGGATTGAGGAGGCTGATGTAGGTGTTGTTCGTGAGATTGAGGAGACTGGTGTAGATGTTGTTCATGGAGTTGAGGAGACTGGTGTAGGTGTTGTTCTTGAGATTGAGGAGACTGGTGTAGGTTTTGTTTGTGAGATCGAGCAGGCTGGTGTAGGTGTTATTTGTGGGATTGAGGAGACTGGTGTAGGTGTTGTTCGTGGGATTGAGGAGACTGGTTTAGGTGTTGTTCGTGGGATTGAGGAGGCTGGTGTAGGTGTATTTCGTGCAATTGTGGAGACTGGTGTAGGTGTTGTTTGTGGGATTGAGGAGGCTGGTGTAGGTGTTGCTTGTGGATTTGAGGAGGCTGGTGTAGGTGTTCGTGAGATTGAGGAGACTGGTGTAGGTGTTGTTCGTGGGATTTAGGAGACTGGTGTACTTGTTGTTCGTGAGATTGAGGGGACTGGTGTAGGTGTTGTTCGTGGGATTGAGGAGGCTGGTGTAGGTGTTGTTCATGAGATTGAGGAGGCTGGTGTAGGTGTTGTTCGTGGGATTGAGGAGACTGGTGTAGGTGTTGTTTGTCGGATTGAGGAGGCTGATGTAGGTGTTGTTCGTGAGATTGAGGAGACTGGTGTAGGTGTTGTTCGTGAGATTGAGGAGACTGGTGTAGATGTTGTTCATGGAGTTGAGGAGACTGGTGTAGGTGTTGTTCGTGAGATTGAGGAGACTGGTGTAGGTTTTGTTCGTGAGATTGAGCAGGCTGGTGTAGGTGTTATTTGTGGGATTGAGGAGACTGGTGTAGGTGTTGTTCGTGGGATTGAGGAGACTGGTTTAGGTGTTGTTCGTGGGATTGAGGAGGCTGGTGTAGGTGTATTTCGTGCGATTGTGGAGACTGGTGTAGGTGTTGTTTGTGGGATTGAGGAGGCTGGTGTAGGTGTTGCTTGTGGATTTGAGGAGGCTGGTGTAGGTGTTGTTCGTGGGATTTAGGAGACTGGTGTACTTGTTGTTCGTGAGATTGAGGGGACTGGTGTAGGTGTTGTTCGTGGGGTCGAGGAGGCTGGTTTAGGTGTTGTTTTTGGGATTAAAGAGTCTAGTGTAGGTGCTGTTTGTGAGACTGAGGAGGCTGGTGTAGGTGTTGTTCATGGGGTTGAGGAGACTGGTGTAGCTGTTGTTCCTGTGGTTGAGCAGAGTGGTGTAGGTGTTGTTCGTGGGAGTGAGGAGGCTGGTTTACGTGTTCTTCGTGAGATTGAGGAGGCTGGTGTAGGTGTTGTTCGTGGGATTGAGGAGACTGGTGTAGGTGTTGTTCATGGGGTTGAGGAGACTGGTGTAGGTGTTGTTTGTCAGTTTGAGGAGGCTTGTGTAGGTGTTGTTTGTGGGATTGAGGAGGCTGGTGTAGGTTTTTTTTGTGGGATTGAGGAGGCTGGTGTAAGTGTTGTTCGTGAGATTGAGACTGGTGTAGATGTTGTTCATGAGATTGAGGAGACTGGTGTAGGTGTTGTTCATGGGGTTGAGGAGACTGGTGTAGGTGTTGTTTGTGTGATTGAGCAGGCTGGTGTTGGTGTTGTTTGTGGGATTGAGCAGGCTGGTGTAGGTGTTGTTCGTGAGATTGAGGGGACTGGTGTAGGTGTTGTTCGTGGGATTGAGGAGGCTGGTGTAGGTGTTGTTCATGGGATTGAGGAGGCTGGTGTAGGTGTTGTTCGTGGGATTGAGGAGACTGGTGTAGGTGTTGTTTGTCGGATTGAGGAGGCTGATGTAGGTGTAGTTCGTGAGATTGAGGAGACTGGTGTAGGTGTTGTTCGTGAGATTGAGGAGACTGCTGTAGGTTTTGTTCGTGAGATTGAGCAGGCTGGTGTAGGTGTTATTTGTGGGATTGAGGAGACTGGTGTAGGTGTTGTTCGTGGGATTGAGGAGACTGGTTTAGGTGTTGTTTGTGGGATTGAGGAGGCTGGTGTAGGTGTATTTCGTGCGATGGTGGAGACTGGTGTAGGTGTTGTTTGTGGGATTGAGGAGGCTGGTATAGGTGTTGCTTGTGGATTTGAGGAGGCTGGTGTAGGTGTTCGTGAGATTGAGGAGACTGGTGTAGGTGTTGTTCGTGGGATTGAGGAGGCTGGTGTAGGTGTTGTTCGTGAGATTGAGGAGGCTGGTGTAGGTGTTGTTCGTGGGATTGAGGAGACTGGTGTAGGTGTTGTTCATGGCGTTGAGGAGACTGGTGTAGGTGTTGTTTGTCGGTTTGAGGAGGCTGGTTTAGGTGTTTTTGGGATTAAAGAGACTGGTGTAGGTGCTGTTTATGAGACTGAGGAGGCTGGTGTAGGTGTTGCTCATGGGGTTGAGGAGACTGGTGTAGCTGTTGTTCCTGGGGTTGAGCAGAGTGGTGTAGGTGTTCTTCGTGGGAGTGAGGAGGCTTGTTTACGTGTTCTTCGTGAGATTGAGGAGGCTGGTGTAGGTGTTGTTCGTGGGATTGAGGAGACTGGTGTAGGTGTTGTTCATGGGGTTCAGGAGACTGGTGTAGGTGTTGTTTGTCAGTTTGAGGAGGCTGGTGTAGGTGTTGTTTGTGGGATTAAGGAGGCTGGTGTAGGTTTTTTTTGTGGGATTGAGGAGGCTGGTGTAAGTGTTGTTCGTGAGATTGAGGAGACTGGTGTAGGTGTTGTTCATGAGATTGAGGAGACTGTTGAGGGTGTTGTTCGTGGGATTGAGGAGACTGGTGTAGGTGTTGTTCGTGGAGTTGAGGAGGCTGGTGTAGGTGTTGTTCCTGGGATTGAGGAGACTGGTGTAGGTGTTGTTTGTCGGTTTGAGGAGGCTGGTGTAGGTGTTGTTTGTGTGATTGAGCAGGCTGGTGTAGGTGTTGTTCGTGGGATTGAGGAGACTGGTGTAGGTGTTGTTTGTCGGTTTCAGGAGGCTGGTGTAGGTGTTGTTCATGGGGTTGAGGAGACTGGTGTAGGTGTTGTTTGTCGTTTCGAGGAGGCTGGTGTGGGTGTTGTTTGTGGGATTGAGGAGGCTGATTTACGTGTTCTTCGTGAGATTGAGGAGGCTGGTGTAGGTGTTGTTCGTGGGATTGAGGAGACTGGTGTAGGTGTTGTTCATGGGGTTGAGGAGACTGGTGTAGGTGTTGTTTGTAGGTTTGAGGAGGCTGGTGTAGGTGTTGTTTGTGTGATTGAGGAGGCTGCTGTAGGTGTTGTTCGTGAGATTGAGGGGACTGGTGTAGGTGTTGTTCGTGGGATTGAGGAGGCTGGTGTAGGTGTTCATGGGATTGAGGAGGCTGGTGAGGGTGTTGTTCGTGGGATTGAGGAGACTGGTGTAGGTGTTGTTTGTGGGATTGAGGACGCTGGTTTACGTGTTCTTCGTGAGATTGAGGAGGCTGGTGTAGGTGTTGTTCGTGGGATTGAGGAGGCTGGTGTAAGTGTTGTTCGTGAGATTGAGGAGACTGGTGTAGGTGTTGTTCATGAGATTGAGGAGACTGGTGAGGGTGTTGTTCGTGGGATTGAGGAGACTGGTGTAGGTGTTGTTCGTGGAGTTGAGGAGGCTGGTGTAGGTGTTGTTCCTGGGATTGAGGAGACTGGTGTAGGTGTTGTTTGTCGGTTTGAGGAGGCTGGTGTAGGTGTTGTTTGTGGGATTGAGGAGGCTGGTTTACATGTTCTTCGTGAGATTGAGGAGGCTGGTGTAGGTGTTGTTCGTGGGATTGAGGAGACTGGTGTAGGTGTTGTTCATGGGGTTGAGGAGACTGGTGTAGGTGTTGTTCATGGGGTTGAGGAGACTGGTGTAGGTGTTGTTTGTCAGTTTGAGGAGGCTGGTGTAGGTGTTGTTTGTGTGATTGAGCAGGCTGGTGTTGGTGTTGTTTGTGGGATTGAGCAGGCTGGTGTAGGTGTTGTTCGTGAGATTGAGGGGACTGGTGTAGGTGTTGTTCGTGGGATTGAGGAGGCTGGTGTAGGTGTTGTTCATGGATTGAGGAGGCTGGTGTAGGGGTTGTTCGTGGGATTGAGGAGACTGGTGTAGGTGTTGTTTGTCGGATTGAGGAGGCTGATGTAGGTGTAGTTCGTGAGATTGAGGAGACTGGTGTAGGTGTTGTTCGTGAGATTGAGGAGACTGGTGTAGGTTTTGTTCGTGAGATTGAGCAGGCTGGTGTAGGTGTTATTTGTGGGATTGAGGAGACTGGTTTAGGTGTTGTTTGTGGGATTGAGGAGACTGGTGTAGGTGTTGTTTGTCGGTTTGAGGAGGCTGGTGTAGGTGTTGTTTGTGTGATTGAGCAGGCTGGTGTTGGTGTTGTTTGTGGGATTGAGGAGGCTGGTGTAGGTGTTGTTCGTGGGATTGAGGAGACTGGTGTAGGTATTGTTTGTCGGTTTGAGGAGGCTGGTGTAGGTGTTGTTCATGGGGTTGAGGAGACTGATGTAGGTGTTGTTTGTCGTTTTGAGGAGGCTGGTGTAGGTGTTGTTTGTGGGATTGAGGAGGCTGGTTTACGTGTTCTTCGTGAGATTGAGGAGGCTGGTGTAGGTGTTGTTCGTGGGATTGAGGAGACTGGTGTAGGTGTTGTTCATGGGGTTGAGGAGACTGGTGTAGGTGTTGTTTGTCGGTTTGAGGAGGCTGGTGTAGGTGTTGTTTGTGTGATTGAGCAGGCTGGTGTTGGTGTTGTTTGTGGGATTGAGGAGGCTGGTGTATGTGTTGTTCGTGAGATTGAGGGGACTGGTGTAGGTGTTGTTCGTGGGATTGAGGAGGCTGGTGTAGGTGTTGTTCATGAGATTGAGGAGGCTGGTGTAGGTGTTGTTCGTGGGATTGAGGAGACTGGTGTAGGTGTTTGTCGGATTGAGGAGGCTGATGTAGGTGTTGTTCGTGAGATTGAGGAGACTGGTGTAGATGTTGTTCATGGAGTTGAGGAGACTGGTGTAGGTGTTGTTCTTGAGATTGAGGAGACTGGTGTAGGTTTTGTTTGTGAGATCGAGCAGGCTGGTGTAGGTGTTATTTGTGGGATTGAGGAGACTGGTGTAGGTGTTGTTCGTGGGATTGAGGAGACTGGTTTAGGTGTTGTTCGTGGGATTGAGGAGGCTGGTGTAGGTGTATTTCGTGCAATTGTGGAGACTGGTGTAGGTGTTGTTTGTGGGATTGAGGAGGCTGGTGTAGGTGTTGCTTGTGGATTTGAGGAGGCTGGTGTAGGTGTTCGTGAGATTGAGGAGACTGGTGTAGGTGTTGTTCGTGGGATTTAGGAGACTGGTGTACTTGTTGTTCGTGAGATTGAGGGGACTGGTGTAGGTGTTGTTCGTGGGATTGAGGAGGCTGGTGTAGGTGTTGTTCATGAGATTGAGGAGGCTGGTGTAGGTGTTGTTCGTGGGATTGAGGAGACTGGTGTAGGTGTTGTTTGTCGGATTGAGGAGGCTGATGTAGGTGTTGTTCGTGAGATTGAGGAGACTGGTGTAGGTGTTGTTCGTGAGATTGAGGAGACTGGTGTAGATGTTGTTCATGGAGTTGAGGAGACTGGTGTAGGTGTTGTTCGTGAGATTGAGGAGACTGGTGTAGGTTTTGTTCGTGAGATTGAGCAGGCTGGTGTAGGTGTTATTTGTGGGATTGAGGAGACTGGTGTAGGTGTTGTTCGTGGGATTGAGGAGACTGGTTTAGGTGTTGTTCGTGGGATTGAGGAGGCTGGTGTAGGTGTATTTCGTGCGATTGTGGAGACTGGTGTAGGTGTTGTTTGTGGGATTGAGGAGGCTGGTGTAGGTGTTGCTTGTGGATTTGAGGAGGCTGGTGTAGGTGTTGTTCGTGGGATTTAGGAGACTGGTGTACTTGTTGTTCGTGAGATTGAGGGGACTGGTGTAGGTGTTGTTCGTGGGGTCGAGGAGGCTGGTTTAGGTGTTGTTTTTGGGATTAAAGAGTCTAGTGTAGGTGCTGTTTGTGAGACTGAGGAGGCTGGTGTAGGTGTTGTTCATGGGGTTGAGGAGACTGGTGTAGCTGTTGTTCCTGTGGTTGAGCAGAGTGGTGTAGGTGTTGTTCGTGGGAGTGAGGAGGCTGGTTTACGTGTTCTTCGTGAGATTGAGGAGGCTGGTGTAGGTGTTGTTCGTGGGATTGAGGAGACTGGTGTAGGTGTTGTTCATGGGGTTGAGGAGACTGGTGTAGGTGTTGTTTGTCAGTTTGAGGAGGCTTGTGTAGGTGTTGTTTGTGGGATTGAGGAGGCTGGTGTAGGTTTTTTTTGTGGGATTGAGGAGGCTGGTGTAAGTGTTGTTCGTGAGATTGAGACTGGTGTAGATGTTGTTCATGAGATTGAGGAGACTGGTGTAGATGTTGTTCATAGAGTTGAGGAGACTAGTGTAGATGTTGTTCGTTGGATTGAGGAGGCTGGTTTAGGTGTTGTTCGTGGATTGAGGAGGCTGGTGTAGGTGTTGTTTGTGAGATTGAGGAGGCTGGTGTAGGTGTTGTTCGTGGGATTGAGGGGACTGATGTAGGTGTTGTTCGTGGGATTGAGGAGACTGGTGTAGGTGTTGTTCGTGGAGTTGAGGAGGCTGGTGTAGGTGTTGTTCGTGAGATTGAGGGGACTGGTGTAGGTGTTGTTCGTGGGATTGAGGTGGCTGGTGTAGGTGTTGTTCATGAGATTGAGGAGGCTGGTGTAGGTGTTGTTCGTGGGATTGAGGAGACTGGTGTAGGTGTTGTTTGTCGGATTGAGGAGGCTGATGTAGGTGTTGTTCGTGAGATTGAGGAGACTGGTGTAGGTGTTGTTCGTGAGATTGAGGAGACTGGTGTAGATGTTGTTCATGGAGTTGAGGAGACTGGTGTAGGTGTTGTTCGTGAGATTGAGGAGACTGGTGTAGGTTTTGTTCGTGAGATTGAGCAGGCTGATGTAGGTGTTATTTGTGGGATTGAGGAGACTGGTGTAGGTGTTGTTCGTGGGATTGAGGAGACTGGTTTAGGTGTTGTTTGTGGGATTGAGGAGGCTGGTGTAGGTGTATTTCGTGCGATTGTGGAGACTGGTGTAGGTGTTGTTTGTGGGATTGAGGAGGCTGGTGTAGGTGTTGCTTGTGGATTTGAGGAGGCTGGTGTAGGTGTTCGTGAGATTGAGGAGACTGGTGTAGGTGTTGTTCGTGGGATTTAGGAGACTGGTGTACTTGTTGTTCGTGAGATTGAGGGGACTGGTGTAGGTGTTGTTCGTGGGGTCGAGGAGGCTGGTTTAGGTGTTGTTTTTGGGATTAAAGAGTCTGGTGTAGGTGCTGTTTGTGAGACTGAGGAGGCTGGTGTAGGTGTTGTTCATGGGGTTGAGGAGACTGGTGTAGCTGTTGTTCCTGGGGTTGAGCAGAGTGGTGTAGGTGTTGTTCGTGGGAGTGAGGAGGCTGGTTTACGTGTTCTTCGTGAGATTGAGGAGGCTGGTGTAGGTGTTGTTCGTGGGATTGAGGAGACTGGTGTAGGTGTTGTTCATGGGGTTGAGGAGACTGGTGTAGGTGTTATTTGTCAGTTTGAGGAGGCTTGTGTAGGTGTTGTTTGTGGGATTGAGGAGGCTGGTGTAGGTTTTTTTTGTGGGATTGAGGAGGCTGGTGTAAGTGTTGTTCGTGAGATTGAGACTGGTGTAGATGTTGTTCATGAGATTGAGGAGACTGGTGTAGATGTTGTTCATAGAGTTGAGGAGACTAGTGTAGATGTTGTTCGTTGGATTGAGGAGGCTGGTTTAGGTGTTGTTCGTGGGATTGAGGAGGCTGGTGTAGGTGTTGTTCGTGGGATTGTGGAGGCTGGTGTAGGTGTTGTTCGTGGGATTGAGGAGGCTGGTGTAGGTGTTGTTCATGAGATTGAGGAGGCTGGTGTAGGTGTTGTTTTTGGGATTAAAGAGTCTGGTGTAGGTGCTGTTCGTGACATTGAGGAGACTGGTGTAGGTGTTTTTGGTGGGATTGAGGAGACAGGTGTAGGTGTTGTTCATGCAATTGATGAGGTTGGTGTAGGTGTTGTTCGTGGGATTGAGGAAACTGGTGTAGGTGTTGTTCATGGGGTTGAGGAGGCTGGTGTAGGTGTTGTTCATGAGATTGAGGGGACTGGTGTAGGTGTTGTTCGTGGGATTGAGGAGGCTGGTGTAGGTGTTGTTCGTGGGATTGAGGAGGCTGGTGTAGGTGTTGTTCGTGGGATTGAGGAGGCTGGTGTAGGTGTTGTTCATGAGATTGAGGAGGCTGGTGTAGGTGTTGTTCGTGGGATTGAGGAGACTGGTGTAGGTGTTGTTTGTCGGATTGAGGAGGCTGATGTAGGTGTTGTTCGTGAGATTGAGGAGACTGGTGTAGGTGTTGTTCGTGAGATTGAGGAGACTGGTGTAGATGTTGTTCATGGAGTTGAGGAGACTGGTGTAGGTGTTGTTCGTGAGATTGAGGAGACTGGTGTAGGTTTTGTTCGTGAGATTGAGCAGGCTGGTGTAGGTGTTATTTGTGGGATTGAGGAGACTGGTGTAGGTGTTGTTCGTGGGATTGAGGAGACTGGTTTAGGTGTTGTTCGTGGGATTGAGGAGGCTGGTGTAGGTGTATTTCGTGCGATTGTGGAGACTGGTGTAGGTGTTGTTTGTGGGATTGAGGAGGCTGGTGTAGGTGTTGCTTGTGGATTTGAGGAGGCTGGTGTAGGTGTTCGTGAGATTGAGGAGACTGGTGTAGGTGTTGTTCGTGGGATTTAGGAGACTGGTGTACTTGTTGTTCGTGAGATTGAGGGGACTGGTGTAGGTGTTGTTCGTGGGGTCGAGGAGGCTGGTTTAGGTGTTGTTTTTGGGATTAAAAAGTCTGGTGTAGGTGCTGTTTGTGAGACTGAGGAGGCTGGTGTAGGTGTTGTTCATGGGGTTGAGGAGACTGGTGTAGCTGTTGTTCCTGGGGTTGAGCAGAGTGGTGTAGGTGTTGTTCGTGGGAGTGAGGAGGCTGGTTTACGTGTTCTTCGTGAGATTGAGGAGGCTGGTGTAGGTGTTGTTCGTGGGATTGAGGAGACTGGTGTAGGTGTTGTTTGTCAGTTTGAGGAGGCTTGTGTAGGTGTTGTTTGTGGGATTGAGGAGGCTGGTGTAGGTTTTTTTTGTGGGATTGAGGAGGCTGGTGTAAGTGTTGTTCGTGAGATTGAGACTGGTGTAGATGTTGTTCATGAGATTGAGGAGACTGGTGTAGATGTTGTTCATAGAGTTGAGGAGACTAGTGTAGATGTTGTTCGTTGGATTGAGGAGGCTGGTTTAGGTGTTGTTCGTGGGATTGAGGAGGCTGGTGTAGGTGTTGTTTGTGAGATTGTGGAGGCTGGTGTAGGTGTTGTTCGTGGGATTGTGGAGGCTGGTGTAGGTGTTGTTCGTGACATTGAGGAGACTGGTGTAGGTGTTTTTGGTGGGATTGAGGAGACAGGTGTAGGTGTTGTTCATGCAATTGATGAGGTTGGTGTAGGTGTTGTTCGTGGGATTGAGGAAACTGGTGTAGGTGTTGTTCATGGGGTTGAGGAGGCTGGTGTAGGTGTTGTTCATGAGATTGAGGGGACTGGTGTAGGTGTTGTTCGTGGGATTGAGGAGGCTGGTGTAGGAGTTGTTCGTGGGATTGAGGAGGCTGGTGTAGGTGTTGTTCGTGGGATTGAGGAGGCTGGTGTAGGTGTTGTTCGTGGGATTGAGGAGACTGGTGTAGGTGTTGTTCGTGGGATTGATGAGGCTGGTTTAGGTGTTGTTCGTGGGATTTAGGAGACTGGTGTAGGTGTTGTTCATGGGATTGAGGAGGCTGGTGAGGGTGTTGTTCGTGGGATTGAGGAGACTGGTGTAGGTGTTGTTCGTGGAGTTGAGGAGGCTGGTGTAGGTGTTGTTCGTGAGATTGAGGAGACTGGTGTAGGTGTTGTTCGTGGGGTTGAGCAGACTGGTGTAGGTGTTGTTCATGGCATTGAGGAGACTGGTGTAGGTGTTGTTCGTGGGATTGATGAGGCTGGTGTAGGTGTTGTTCGTGGGATTGAGGAGGCTGGTGAGGGTGTTGTTCGTGGGATTGAGGAGACTGGTGTAGGTGTTGTTCGTGGAGTTGAGGAGGCTGGTGTAGGCGTTGTTCGTGAGATTGAGGAGACTGGTGTAGGTGTTGTTCGTGGGGTTGAGCAGACTGGTGTAGGTGTTGTTCATGGCATTGAGGAGACTGGTGTAGGTCTTGTTCGTGGGATTGAGGAGACTGGTGTAGGTGTTGTTCGTGCGATTGAGGAGACTGGTGTAGGTGTTGTTTGTCAGGTTGAGGGGGCTGGTGTAGGTTTTGTTCGTGGGGTTGAGGAGGCTGGTTTAGGTGTTGTTTTTGGGATTGAGGAGACTGGTGTAGGTGCTGTTTGTGAGACTGAGGAGGCTGGTGTAGGTGTTGTTCGTGAGATTGAGGGGGCTGGAGTAGGTGTTGTTCGTGGGGTTGAGGAGGGTGGTTTAGGTGTTGTTTTTGGGATTGAGGAGACTGGTGTAGGTTCTGTCTGTGAGACTGAGGAGGCTGGTGTAGGTGTTCATGGGGTTGAGGAGACTGGTGTAGGTGTTGTTCGTGGGGTTGAGCAGACGGTGTAGGTGTTGTTCGTGGGATTGTGGAGGCTGGTGTAGGTGTTGTTCATGCAATTGATGAGGTTGGTGTAGGTGTTGTTCGTGGGATTGAGGAAACTGGTGTAGGTTTTGTTCATGGAGTTGAGGAGGCTGGTGTAGGTGTTGTTCATGGAGTTGAGTAGGCTGGTGTAGTTGTACGTGGGATTGAGGAGGCTAGTGTAGGTGTTGTTCATGGGATTGAAGAGACTGGTGTAGGTGTTGTTCATGGGGTTGAGGAGGCTGGTGTAGGTGTTGTTCATGAGATTGAGGGGACTGGTGTAGGTGTTGTTCGTGGGATTGAGGAGGCTGGTGTAGGTGTTGTTCGTGGGATTGAGGAGGCTGGTGTAGGTGTTGATCGTGGGATTGAGGAGACTGGTGTAGGTGTTGTTCGTGGGATTGTGGAGGCTGGTGTAGGTGTTGTTCATGCAATTGATGAGGTTGGTGTAGGTGTTGTTCGTGGGATTGAGGAAACTGGTGTAGGTTTTGTTCATGGAGTTGAGGAGGCTGGTGTAGGTGTTGTTCATGGAGTTGAGTAGGCTGGTGTAGTTGTACGTGGGATTGAGGAGGCTAGTGTAGGTGTTGTTCATGGGGTTGAGGAGGCTGGTGTAGGTGTTGTTCATGAGATTGAGGGGACTGGTGTAGGTGTTGTTCGTGGGATTGAGGAGGCTGGTGTAGGTGTTGTTCGTGGGATTGAGGAGGCTGGTGTAGGTGTTGATCGTGGGATTGAGGAGACTGGTGTAGGTGTTGTTCGTGGGATTGATGAGACTGGTTTAGGTGTTGTTCGTGGGATTTAGGAGACTGGTGTAGGTGTTGTTCGTGGAGTTGAGGCTGGTGTAGGTGTTGTTCGTGGGATTGAGGAGACTGGTGTAGGTGTTGTTCGTGGAGTTGAGGAGGCTGGTGTAGGTGTTGTTCCTGGGATTGAGGAGACTGGTGTAGGTGTTGTACGTGGGATTGAGGAGGCTGGTGTACGTGTTGTTCGTGAGATTCAGGAGACTGGTGTAGGTGTTGTTCGTGGGATTGAGGAGGCTGGTGTAGGTGTTGTTCGGGGCATTGAGGAGACTGGTGTAGGTGTTGTTTGTCGGATTGAGGAGGCTGGTGTAGGTGTTGTTCATGCAGTTTAGGAGGCTGGTGAAGGTGTTGTTCATGGAGTTGAGGAGGCTGGTTTACGTGTTGTTCGTGAGATTGAGGAGGCTGGTGTAGGTGTTCTTCATGGGGTTGAGGAGACTGGTGTAGGTGTTGTTTGTCGGTTTGAGGAGGCTGGTGTAGGTGTTGTTTGTTGGATTGAGCAGGCTGGTGTAGGTGTTGTTTCTGGGATTGAGGAGGCTGGTGTAGGTGTTGTTCGTGAGATTGAGGAGACTGGTGTAGGTGTATTTCGTGGATTGAGGAGACTGGTGTAGGTGTTGTTCGGGGGATTGAGAAGACTTGTGTACAATTTGTTTGTGGGATTGAGGAGACTGGTGTAGGTGTTGTTCGTGGGATTGAGGAGGCTGGTGTAGGTGTTGTTCGTGGGATTGAGGAGACTGGTGTAGGTGTTGTTCGTGTGATTGAGGAGACTGGTGTAGGCTTTGTTCGTGGGATTGAGGAGGCTGTTGTAGGTGTTGTTGGTGGGATTGAGGAGGCTGGTGTAGGTGTTGTTCGTGGGATTGAGGAGGCTGGTGTACGTGTTGTTTGTGAGATTGAGGAGGCTGGTGTAGTTGTTGTTCGTGGGATTGGGGAGGCTGGTGTAGGTGTTCGTGGGATTGAGGGGACTGATGTACGTGTTGTTCGTGGGGTTGAGGAGGCTGGTGTAGGTGTTGTTCGTGTGATTGAGGAGGCTGGTGAGGGTGTTGTTCGTGGGATTGAGTAGACTGGTGTAGGTGTTGTTCGTGGAGTTGAGGAGGCTGGTGTAGGTGTTGTTCCTGGGATTGAGGAGACTGGTGTAGGTGTTGTGCGTGGGATTGTGGAGGCTGGTGTACGTGTTGTTCGTGAGATTCAGGAGGCTGGTGTAGGTGTTGTTTGTCGGTTTGAGGAGGCTGGTGTAGGTGTTGTTTGTGTGATTGAGGAGGCTGGTGTCGGTGTTGTTTGTGGGATTGAGGAGGCTGGTGTAGGTGTTGTTCGTGGGTTTGAGGAGGCTGGTGTAGGTGTTGTTCGTGGGATTGAGGAGACTGGTGTAGGTGTTGTTTGTGGGATTGAGGAGGCTGGAGTAGTTGTTGTTCGTGGGATTGAGGAGGCTGGTGTAGGTGTTGTTCATGGGATTGAGGAGACTGGTGTAGGTGTTGTTCGTGGGATTGAGGAGGCTGGTGTAGGTGTTGTTTGTGGGATTGAGGAGGTTGGTGTAGGTGTTGTTCGTGGGATTGTGGAGACTCGTGTAGGTGTTGTTCGTGGGATTGAGGAGGTTGGTGTAGGTGTTGTTCGTGGGTTTGAGGAGGCTGGTGTAGATGTTCATGTTGAGGAGGCTGGCATAGGTGTTGTTCGTGGAGTTGAGGAGACTGGTGTAGGTGTATTTCGTGGATTGAGGAGACTGGTGTAGGTGTTGTTCGGGGGATTGAGAAGACTTGTGTACAATTTGTTTGTGGGATTGAGGAGACTGGTGTAGGTGTTGTTCGTGGGATTGAGGAGGCTGGTGTAGGTGTTGTTCGTGGGATTGAGGAGACTGGTGTAGGTGTTGTTCGTGTGATTGAGGAGACTGGTGTAGGCTTTGTTCGTGGGATTGAGGAGGCTGTTGTAGGTGTTGTTGGTGGGATTGAGGAGGCTGGTGTAGGTGTTGTTCGTGGGTTTGAGGAGGCTGGTGTAGGTGTTGTTCGTGGGATTGAGGAGACTGGTGTAGGTGTTGTTTGTGGGATTGAGGAGGCTGGAGTAGTTGTTGTTCGTGGGATTGAGGAGACTGGAGTAGGTGTTGTTCGTGGGATTGAGGAGACTGGTGTAGGTGTTCGTGGGATTGAGGAGGCTGGTGTAGGTGTTGTTGGTGGGATTGAGGAGACTGGTTTACGTGTTGTTCGTGAGATTGAGGAGGCTGGTGTAGGTGTTGTTCGTGGGATTGAGGAGACTAGTGTAGGTGTTGTTCATGGAGTTGAGGCTGGTGTAGGTGTTGTTCATGGAGTTGAGGAGGCTGGTTTACGTGTTGTTCGTGAGATTGAGGAGGCTGGTGTGGGTGTTGTTCGTGGGATTGTGGAGACTGGTGTAGGTGTTGTTCATGGGATTGAGGAGACTGGTGTAGGTGTTGTTCGTGGGATTGAGGAGGCTGGTGTAGGTGTTGTTTGTGGGATTGAGGAGGTTGGTGTAGGTGTTGTTCGTGGGATTGAGGAGACTCGTGTAGGTGTTGTTCGTGGGATTGAGGAGGTTGGTGTAGGTGTTGTTCGTGGGTTTGAGGAGGCTGGTGTAGATGTTCATGTTGAGGAGGCTGGCGTAGGTGTTGTTCGTGGAGTTGAGGAGACTGGTGTAGGTGTATTTCGTGGATTGAGGAGACTGGTGTAGGTGTTTTTCGGGGGATTGAGGAGACTGGTGTAGGTGTTGTTCGTGGGATTGAGGAGGCTGGTGTAGGTGTTGTTCGTGGGATTGAGGAGACTGGTGTAGGTGTTGTTCGTGGGATTGAGGAGACTGGTGTAGGTGTTGTTCGTGGGATTGAGGAGGCTGGTGTAGGTGTTGTTGGTGGGATTGAGGAGACTGGTGTAGGTGTTCATGCAATTGATGAGGTTGGTGTAGGTCGGGGGTCGGCAACCCGCGGCTCCGGAGCCACAAGTGGCTCTTTTACCTCTGTGCTGCGGCTCCCTGTTGCTTTGGGAAATAATTGGTCTTTTGCAGCATCCGCGCCCATGGGGGCCAGGTTGAGGGAGGCTTAAAAGCAAGGCTGTTTAGTTCGAATAAAGTTATTCGACTGCAGTTTACTGACTGCGTGAGCACACCGCTACAACGTGTTTTTGTTGCTATTAATATACGTCACCACTGCCAATACCTGACACCCGTCAGTGCGCGATTTCTTTAATTTTTCGATCCAAGGTAGGCCAACTATGGAGAATTCTAAAAAAAGAAAAGTGACTGAAGAAAACAGAACGTTTACTGATAAGTGGACAGATTCATTTGCTTTCACTGCTGACGAGACTGGTTTACCGGTATGCTTAATGTGCAATGAGAAACTACCAAACAACAAATAGTCAAAAATAGCAAGACTTTTCCAGAATAAACACGCAGCCTTTGCTCAAAAATATCCGGATGGAGATGAGAGAGAAAAAGCCGTTTCGGAACTGATGCGGAAGGTTGATCTGAGCAAAAATCATTTCAAGCAATGGATGAAGTCCGGAAAACCAACGACAAACGCTAGTTCGCTAGTTATATTGCCGCTCAGGAAATAGTCAGGCACGGGAAGCAGTTTACAGATGGTGAATATATAAAAGAATCTTTCATTAAGATTTCAGAACATCTATTCACGGACTTTAAAAACAATAGTGAAATTGTGCAGAAAATCAGGGATATGCCCCTCTCTGCAAAGACTGTCAAAGACAGAACCATAAAAATGGCAGAAGACATCACAAGACAGCAAATTAAAGTCATCAATTCAGCTGTGGCCTACTCGATTGCCTGTGATGAGTCTCAAGACAAAGGTGATATTGAACAAATAGCGTTGTTCTGCCGGTATGTAAACTCTGCCGGGCCACAGGATGAACTGATTGAGTTGATACCTCTAAAAGACCAAACACGGGGGGAGGACATCTGTGAGGCTCTCTTGAATTGTTTAAGAGCCAAAGGAATAAAGACTACCCACCTGGTGTCAGTAGCTACTGATGGGGCACCGAATATGACGGGAACGCACAAGGGAATTGTGGCTTTACTGCAGAAGTCGCTGGACAGAAAGCTGCTGATTTTTCACTGCATCTTGCACCAAGAGGCACTGTGCGCTCAAACATTTCCTCCGGAATGCACAGAAGTAATGGATGTTGTCATTCAGATTGTCAATAAAATAATGGCAAATCACTGTCAATTCCGTTTGTTACTGGACGAGCTGGAAAGCGCATATTCTGATCTGCTGCACAACAAAGTCCGGTGGCTGTCCAGAGGGGAGGTGCTGAAACGCTTTGTCGCGTGTCTGGAAGAAGTGAAAACTTTCCTGGGCAGCAAAGGGCTGGAAAAGCTACACTTCATGGTAGACATGACAGCACATCTGAACACGCTGAACACAGTTCTTCAGGGGAAAGGACGTACAGCCCTACACATGTTGGAGGAGTTTTGGCATTCGAGCGCAAGTTGACAGTGCTTGCCAGAGATTGACAGAAAGGCACTTTGTCTCACTTCCCCAATTTGAGAGAGTTCAAACAAGATCACGACATGAGAAGTTCGGAGTATTTACATTCTGCAATCATTGCAATGCAAACATCGTTTGGGAAACGCTTCTGTGAGTTCAGAGAGGAAAAAAACACATTATCCTTCCCGGTCACTCCCCCAAGCATCGATTCATCTCTACTGAATACGACTGCATTGGCAGGTGTGAGTAAACCTGATCTTGAGATGGAACTGGCCGAAATAGCCGACAAAGACATATGGGTGTCCAAGTTTAGACGCTTGACAGCAGACCTTGAAGATGTTGCCCGTCAGAAGGCCATTCTTGCTCAGAATCACAAATGGAGTGGTATTGAAAACCTCCCTAAACCGGACAAACTTGTGTTCGAAACATGGAATGTTATCCCCGACATTTATGTAAACATTAAAAAGTATGCGCTTGGAGTACTGTCAATCTTTGGATCCACATATGTATGTGAGCAGGTGTTCTCTAACATGAACTTTATTAAAAACAAACATCGTGCACGCCTCACAGATGACAGCTTGCGATCCTGTGTAAAGATGAAGGTGACGTCGTACAGCCCTGATGTGCAGATGCTGTGCGCTGAGGTCCAGGAGCAGAAATCCCATTAACCAAGTATGATACATATTTTAATTGCCTATTATTTTAGTAATATTCATATTTTTTCATTGTTCAGTGAAATAGTCCTTTGATTTTTCAGGTTGACAGCTGGCTGACGTTATTATTGGTTTGCTGCTGGCGGAAAATTTAAGTTCAGCGTTTTTCATAAATAAAAGAAGAACTCAAATAGACATTGAGTATTTTACTTAAAAGTAACCTTCAACCCAACGTCTTTTTTTCGGAGTTCAAAATGTTTTTGTTGCATGCAGAAATGTAATTTCGTTTTCTCTGCAGGAGTTCATCAATTTCATAAATGCAACATATTACAGTTTGTTTATACATAGCATAAAGGCAAAAAAAAAACATTGTATGCAGTGTTATTTCATTTTAAATGTCAAACGGGTTTTGCGGCTCCCAGTGTTTTCTTTTCTGTGGGAAACGGGTCCAAGTGGCTCTTTCAGTGGTAAAGGTTGCTGACCCCTGGTGTAGGTGTTCGTGGGATTGAGGAGACTGGTTTACGTGTTGTTCGTGAGATTGAGGAGGCTGGTGTAGGTGTTGTTCGTGGGATTGAGGAGACTAGTGTAGGTGTTGTTCATGGAGTTGAGGCTGGTGTAGGTGTTGTTCATGGAGTTGAGGAGGCTGGTTTACGTGTTGTTCGTGAGATTGAGGAGGCTGGTGTGGGTGTTGTTCGTGGGATTGAGGAGACTGGTGCAGATGTTGTTCATGAGATTGAGGAGGCTGGTGAGGTTGTTGTTCGTGGGAATCAACATAGCTGAGAGTTCTGTGCAGTGTAGTTTAGAATTTTAATTAGCTCTATCCGCAGCTGCACAGTTAATGTTTTGCTTTGATCATTGTTTTCGTACAGTGGAAGCTGTAAGGATAAACTGATATTTGAGTTAGAAGATTATGAGCCTCTTTACCTAAAGCTTTAATAATACAATTTGCAATTCAAAACGGAGCAAGATGTGAAAAGGGTCTTTTGAGCTTATTTCTTCCTTACCCTTCCTACAGTGCAGACCTGATCTCAGTGAGCAGATCATCATTGAACCTCATCTATCCCTGTCCTCTTGCCATTTCATACTGGTATTGTAGATGAGCTCAGAGCATAGGTCAACACATAGGATTATGATTTTGGAGCCATTACTGAGACTTGGTTGCAGGAGGGACAGGACTGGCAACTCAGTATTCTGGGGTTCCATTGTTTTGGACCCGACACTCGGGGAGGGGTATGTCACTAATCAGGGAAAATGTCACGGCAATGTTCAATCAGGACAGACGGGAGAAGTTGTCTAATGAGTCTTTATGGGTGGAGCTGAGGACTAAGAAAGGTACGACCACGTTAATGGGGCTATATTATAGACCACCCAACAGTCTGCAGGATTTAGAGAAAGGTTGAAAGTAACTTTTATTATCAAAGTACATACATGTCACGACATCCAACCCTGCGATTCTTTCTCCTGCAGGCATACTCAGCAAATCTATGAAATAGTAAGTTTAAACAGGATCAATATAAGAGCAAAACTATGCAAATGCAAATATGAATAAATAGCAATAAATAACAAGATAAAGATTCATTAAAGTAGTAGTTGCCAACCCGTCGATCGCGATCGACTGGTCAATCTTTGAGACTTTCCCTGTAGATCCCGAAAAAACATGAAAAATAAATACACAAATACTGTTGAGAGATTGTTTCCGGGTTGTGGGGTTTTAGTTCAGTTCTTTCTGCCCAGCACTATACAGTGTACTTCAGTGATCCCCAACCACCGGGCCGCGAGGAAACGATATGAGTCAGCTGCACCTTTCCTCATTCCCTGTCACACCCACTGTTGAACTTGAAACCACGCGAGGTCATCAGTCACCTAAACGCAGTGATACCCTCGCACCAGGGGTCACTGGTTGGCCTCGCGCAGCCAGCAGGAAGTGCCATTGCTACTGGCCTGGAGCGCGGACAGACCTCTAAACCTGTTTAGCATACCGAATGTTCGTGGGGAACTCGGTGCTAAAATATTCACAAACGACCTAATTCGGGCTCAGGGTTTCGTATGTAGCAGAGCAGCTACCTCACTGTGATCTACTGAAACAAACTTTTGTCAGCCGATAGATCCTACAACGGGGGCGGGTGCACGCCCTGTCACACTCCTCCTCGCTCGGTCAGTCGCTCTGTCCGGGGTAGGGGATCTTGGGCTGAAAAAGGTTGGTGACCACTACCTTAAAGTGAGATCACTGGTTGTGCAAACACCTCTTTAGATGAGTCTGGTTATCCTCCTTTTCTCAAGAACCCAATGGTTGAGGGGTAGTAACTGTTCTTGAACCCAATGGTGTGAGTTCCGAGGCACTTGTACCTTCAAGCTGATGGCAGCACCGAGAAAAGAGCATGGCCTAGGTGGTGAGGATCTTTGATGAGGAATGCTGCTTGCCTACAATCATGTTTCAGGTAGATGTGCTCAATGGTGGCAGAGCTTTATCTGTGATGTACTGGGTCAAATCCACTATCTTTTGTAGGATTTCCTTCTCAAAGGCATTGGTGTTCCCATACCAGGTCATATTGCAGCAATCAATACTCATCTATAGAAGTTTGTCAAGCATCCAGAGAGATTGCAGACTCTTGCAAGAAACATAAGATTGTAAGAGTAGGTGATTTTAACTTTCCACATATTGACTAGGACTCCAATGCTATAAAAGGACTAGATGGGATAGAGATTGTCAAATATATTCAGGAAAGTTTCCTTAATCAGTACATAGAAGTCCCAACGAAAGAAAGTGCGATACTTGATCTGCTATTAAGGAATGAATCAGGGCAGGTCACAAAAGTTTGTGTAGGGGACCACTTTGCGTCTAGTGATCGTAATACCATTAGTTTCAAAGTAAATATGGAAAATGATAGGTCTGATCTGCAGCTTCAGATTCGAAATTGGAGAAAGGCCAATTTTTATGGTATCAGAAAGGATCTGACAAGTGTGGAATAGGACAGGCTGTTTTCTGGCAAAGATGTGCTTGATATGTGGGAGGCCTACCAAAGTGAAATTTTAAGAGTTCAAAGCTTGTATGTGTGCCTGTTAAGGGGAAAAAAGATAAAGATAACAAGTGTGGGCAGTCTTGGTTTTCAAGAGATGTTGAGGCCCTGGTTAAGAAGAAAAAGGAAGTACATAGTAGGTATAGGCAGGGAGGAACAAATGAAGTGCTTATGGAGTATACGAAATGCAAGAGAGCACGTAAGAAAGAAATCAGGAGGACTAAAAGAAGGCATGAAGTTGCCCAGACAGACAAGGTGAAGGAGAATTCTAAAGGATTCAATAGATATGTTAAGAGCAAAAGAATTGCAAGGGACAAAATTGGTCCTCCAGAAGATCAGAATGATAATCTATGTGTGGAGTCCAAAAAGGTGGGGGAGATCTTAAATGGATTTTTTACATCAGTGTTTACTCAGGAGAGAGACACAGAGTCAATAGAAGTAAGGCAAAGCTGCGGTGAGGTTATGAATCCTATACATATTAGAGAGGAGGAGGTATAACGTCTTGAGGCAAATTAGGGTAGAGAAATCCCCAGGGCCTGCCGAGGTGTTCTCTTGGACCCTGTGGGAGGCAAGTACAGAAATTGCAGGGGCCCTAGGAAACATTTTTAAATTATTCTTAGCGACAGGTGAGATACCAGAGGATTGGAGGATAGCTAATGTTGTTCCACTGTTTCAGAATAGCTCTAAAATAACCAGGAAATTATAGGCCAGTGAGCCTGATGTCAATAGTTGGGAAGTTATTGGAAGGTATTCTAAGTGACTGGATATAGGAGTATTTGGATAGGCATGTGGTAGGGCATGTCTGACCAATCCTATTGAAATTTTTCGAGGAAGTTACCAGGAAAGACAATGAAGGCAAGGCAGTGGACATTGTCTGCATGGACTTTATAGTAAGGCACTAGACAAGCTACTACATGGGAGGTTGGTCAAGAAGGTTCAGTCACTTGGCATTCAAGATAAAGTAGTAAATTGGATTAGTCATTGGCCTTGTGGGAGAAACCAGAGTGGTAGTAAATGGTTGCTGTCAGACTGGAGTCCTGTGACCAGTGGAGTGCCAAGGGATCAGTGCTAGTCTGTTTGTCATCTATATCAGTTATCTGGATAATAATGTGGTTAACTGAATCAGCAAATTTGCAGATGATACCAAGATGGGAGGTGTCGTGGTCAGCAGGGAAGACTAACATGACTTGCAGCAGAATCTGGACCAGCTGGAAAATGGCAGATGGAATTTAATGCTGACAAGCGTGAGGCGTTGCACTGTGGTAGGATCAATCAGGGCAGGTTTTACACAGTGAACAGTAGGGCTCTGAAGAGTGCGGTAGAACAAAGGGATCTGGGAATACAGATCCATAATTCATTGAAAGTGACGGCACAGGTAGATAAGGTCATAAAGAAAACTTCTGGCACACTGGCCTTCATAAATGAAAGAAACTGAGAACAGGAGATGGGATGTTATGTTGAAGTTGTATAAGATGTTGGTAAGCCCTGATCTGGAATATTATGTGCAGTTTTGGTCACCTACCTACAAGAAAATAAAGTTGGGAAAGTACAGAGAAAACTTATAAGAGTGTTGCTGAGACTCGAGAACCTGAGTTGCAGGGAAAGATTGAATAGGTTAGGACTTTATTCCTTGCAATATAGAAGATTGAGTGGAGATTTGATTGAGGTATACTAAATTATGAGGGGCATGGATAGGGTAAATTTAAGCAGGCTTTTTCCACTGAGGTTGGGTGAGACTACAACTAGAGGCCATGGGTTAAAGGTGAAACTGGAAAAGTTTAAGGGGAAACATTATGAGGGGAAACTTCTTCATTCAGAGGGCCATGAGAGTGTGGAATGAGCTGCAGGCACAAGTGATGCATGCAAGCTTGATTTCAATGTTTAAGAGAAGCTTGGATGGTAGGAGTATGGAGGGCTGTGGTTTGGGGTGCAGTTTGATGAGAGTGGGTAGTTCAACATGGACTGGATGGGCCAAAAGGCCTGTTACCGTGTTGTACTTTTCAATGAGTCTACGTTGAAAAGCATTAATTAACTCTGTTGAAGTCCACCGATGTTTTAGATGATGGATGGCCAGCCTTTGGAACTGGTGCTCCTACTTTCAGTATACAATGCTCACAATGAATACGGGCATGGATTTCAATGTGACAGGTCAGCCTGGGGAGTTGGATTTGATTTATTGCATGTAGCAGAATCTTCATGTTTTAGGTAATATAATATGTTATTGGTGTTTCCTCCTTGTAGTTATGCAGCTCTGATCGCTGACTGGCCAGTGGTGGTACTGGGACTCTGCACAGTGCTGATAGTTATATGTGCGTTGGTTGGAATCCTGGTGCCTGATCTTCCAGATTTCTCTGATCCACTGCTGGTGAGTGCTTCCTGTTTCTCAGAGGAGTGACAATTGTCCTCGGTCTTGATGGCAACACCTGCATCATTAAGCTAAGTGAATAAAAACAAGGTACCCCATGAGATTGTATGGTTGCATACTTAAGCTGAGTGTCCCATTTTTTTCCAGACATACCTCCTTCCCAGTCAGTATTCAGTTATTGACCTCCTTCCAATTCAGTATTCAGTTATTGACCTCCTTCCCATTCAGTATTCAGTTATTGACCTCCTTCCCAGTCAGTATTGTTATTGACCTCCTTCCCATTCAGTATTCAGTTATTGACCTCCTTCCCAGTCAGTATTCAGTTATTGACCTCCTTCCAATTCAGTATTCAGTTATTGACCTCCTTCCCATTCAGTATTCAGTTATTGACCTCCTTCCCAGTCAGTATTCAGTTATTGACCTCCTTCCCATTCAGTATTCAGTTATTGACCTCCTTCCCAGTCAGTATTCAGTTATTGACCTCCTTCCAATTCAGTATTCAGTTATTGACCTCCTTCCCATTCAGTATTCAGTTATTGACCTCCTTCCCAGTCAGTATTCAGTTATTGACCTCCTTCCCAGTCAGTATTCAGTTATTGACCTCCTTCCCATTCAGTATTCAGTTATTGACCTCCTTCCCAGTCAGTATTCAGTTATTGACCTCCTTCCCAGTCAGTATTCAGTTATTGACCTCCTCTTATTTACTAACATTGAAATTCATGTGCCTCCCAATATGTTTGACCTCCAGACTACCACAGATGTAACACTAAGCTCTCTAACTCTAAAATCCATGTGTTGATGCTGATGGTGAACAAAATCGATCTCAAGCCAGAATCCTGGGGAACACCACAGTCCACTCCCATCTCACTCTTTCAAAATTCACTCTCCATTTGAACCCTCCAGCCCTCTTTTGATCTGTTTTATAGCCTTGTCCCTAATTCTGTGCATCTCAACTATCTTCTTTCACTGTGCATCTATTGCCTAATTTTTTAAAAAATGTTAACTTACTGTTTGGCTACAAAAAGATTGAAATGCGGGGTAGGTTTTAAGCGAAGTCCAAGCCAGGGTCATCAGGAAGGAGAACAAATGGGACTGCTAAATGGAATTAGCTTAGACTGGTTTGGTTAGAACTAGCTTGGTTGACGTAGATGAATTGGGCTGCAGAACCTGTTTATGTGCTGCTATAATTCGAGTTGAGTCATTTTTATTGTCAAATATGACAGGTTTATGGGGTTGAGTAGGATCCAAGATCAGCCATGATGGAATGGCAGAGCAGACTCGATAGGCTGAATGGCCTAATTCTGCTTGTATGTCTTATGGTCTAATATGCTCAAGTATAGTGAGGTATAGACACAATGAAAAACATGCATGCATTTAGTGTCACAAGCATGTACTTCAGAGAACATAAATTGTACAAGACGATAAAGAAAACTAAGGTGTCCAAAACAGAACATTAGTACAAAAATAAAGAAACTATAGTAATGCAGTGGTCTGCAGTGTCCTGTTGCTGAGGTAGGATTAGGGTTGTGCAGGTCAGTTCAAGAACCTGATGACTATAAGAAAGTAGTTGTTCCTGAACCTTTTGGTGTGGGACCTCCTGCCCAACAATACCAGTGAAAAGAGGGAGTAACCCAGATGGTGGGGATCCTTAAGGATTCTGTTTTCTTGTGGAAGCAGCGCCCGTAGATGCTGTCAGTGGTGGTAAGGACTACGCTTGTGATGAACCAGGCTGTGCCCACTACTGTGTGCCCCTCTTTCTGTGTGTTGGAATTGCAGTACCGGGCCATAATCCAGTCTGTCAGGACACTTTCTACAGTGCATCTGCAGAGGTTTCTTAGAGTATTTGGTGACATGCCAAATCTTGTGCCTATTTGAAATTTACATTAATCATTTGATTGCTCTGTACTTAGCCTTTTCTTTTTTTAGTTTTATGTAGCTGCTCTGATCTGGAAGAATGAAGGGAGCATTGTTACTTTTAAAAGGGAATGGGATTAATACAGGAATGTGAATCATTTTAACTCTGTGAGAAAAGAGGAAGAAAAATGGAATTACCAAAATAGCTTATTCAAAGAGCTGGCACATTGGCAGTGTGCTGAACAGCCGGCAACGCTGTGTGATTCTGCATAGGCTCCCCAAGCTCATTCGCCGTCGAATGGCCAATCTCAGTCAACATGGTAGCAAAGTCCTTATTATAAAGAGTTTGTAGTGTCATAGAAGTGCTAAAAGAAAGGGCAGGGGAGGAAGAATGTAAGCCCAAACAAGGATGGACCCGATAGGCAGATGTGCTGTGGTTCTGCTGTGCTCCCCACAGGGTGTCGGTGAGGTGACCTGCCACTCAGCATGGAAAGCAGAACAATTACAAAGCTGTCACTTCCGCTCTATCGGCTAGACTGTAAAACGATGGTGTAGTTAGTAGCAGCTGGTGCCACTAATGGCATGTCAGGTCACAGCTGGATAAACAGTGAGGATTGGATTTTGTTAATCCAGTTGCTGCTTGTTCACGTAAGTGTCAAATCTCACTCTTTCTCAGCAAGAGAGGGATACTTTGCACAAAACTCATGCTCTTGCTCTCTGGCTGCTGCGTTATACTGAGGTCATACCTGCTCTCACACTCCAGAATGCAGGACCAGAATCAGATTTACTTATTATCAGTATCTTGAGATGATGTGAGATTTGTTTTATGACAGCAAATCAGTGCAAAGCCATAACATTTCTATAAACTACAATAATACATAAATAGTGCCAAGAAAAAGGAATAATGAGGTAGGGTTCACAGACTGTCCAAAGTACACTTCCTTACATTTTATTTCATTCACCACTTGTTTGTTCATTGTCCTGTGGACTCCCTGCTCCCTCTACCTATCTTTGTGCTTTCCTTACTACTGACTCAACCTGGTCAGTGACTCTGCTTCCAACACTTTCTCTGGCAGTGCATTCCAGGTACTCACCCTTCTCTTGGCGAAAAAGGTTCTTCTTAGATCCACTCTAAATATCTCACGCCTCCCCCTAAATCTCGTTCTATATACTTCTGACCTGAGATATGTTTTCTGCAGTCTATCCTCTATAATATTATATACTTCAATCATGCCCACTTTAACTTTCTCCTCTTCAGAGAGAACAGACCCAGCTCTCCAGTCTCTTCTCATAACTGGTAGGAACATCCTGGTGAACCTCCTTTGCACTCCCTCCAGAGCTATCACTTCCTTCCTTATAGAACAGAGACCTGGGCTGTGTAGTACTTAAGCTGAGATCTGAACAATGATTTATAAAGTTGGAGCATAACTTCTCTGCTCTTGTGTTTAATGCTCTGTGTAATGAAGGTCAGTATCCCTTATGTCGTCTTAACCACATTATCTACTTGTGTTGCGGCTTTCAATGATCTATGGTCTAGCTTTTCAAGATTCCTGTGTTCCTCAATACCATTCATGGTGTATGTCCTTGCTTCATCAGATCTCCCAAAATGCATCAACCAGATTAAACTCTTAATTGTCAGCTCTCAGCCCATTTCACCAACAGTTTGGTATCTCTTCGTGTTTTCAGCAACTCCATTCTTCATGTCATCCATGAATTTACTGTTTGTGCCTCCCACATGAACCACCAAGCCATTCTGGTAGATTACAAACAGCAAGGATCCTAGCTCTGATCCAGTGGGACACCAACCATTTGCTATCACCCATCCATATTATTAATCCCATCTCTCTTGCGGTGATGAGGTAATTCAAGTGCTCATCTAGACGCTTCTTAAATGCAGTCAGTGATTCTGCTTCTAACACTCTCTCTGGCAGTGCTGTCAGCCATTATGTCTCCTGATACCAATTCAATATTGCTTCCTTGTCCTGGATCCCGTGGGCTCTAATCTTTTGAACCAGACTCCAATGTGGAGCCTTGTTAAAAGTCTTACTAAAGTCCATATAAATTACATTTTCTGCCCTGCCCTGATCAATATTCTTTATTACTTCTTCAAATAATTTGATCAAATAGGTCAGGCAAAATCTGCTTTGACAAAGCCACGCTGGCTGTCTCTGATTATTCCTAGCCATATAACCATATAACAATCACAGCACGGAAACAGACCATCTCGGCCCTCCTAGTCCGTGCCGAACTCTTAATCTCACCTAGTCCCACCTACCCACACTCAGCCCATAACCCTCCACTCCTTTCCTGTCCATATACATCCAATTTATGACACAACTGAACTGGCCTCTACTACTTCTACAGGAAGCTCATTCCACACAGCTATCACTCTCTGAGTAAAGAAATACCCCCTCGTGTTTCCCTTAAACTTCTGCCCCCTAACTCTCAAATCATGTCCTCTCATTTGAATCTCCCCTACTCTCAATGGAAACAGCCTATTCACGTCAACTCTATCTATCCCTCTCAAAATTTTAAATATCTCGATCAAATCCCCCCTCAACCTTCTACGCTCCAATGAATAGAGACCTAACTTGTTCAACCTTTCTCTGTAAACCCAGGTAACATCCTAGTAAATCGTCTCTGCACTCTCTCTAATTTATTGATATCTTTCCTATAATTCGGTGACCAGAACTGTACACAATATTCCAAATTTAGCCTTACCAATGCCTTGTACAATTTTAACATTACATCCCAACTTCTGTACTCAATGCTCTGATTTATAAAGGCCAGCGTTCCAAAAGCCTTCTTCACCATCCTATCTACATGAGGCTCCACTTTCAGGGAACTATGCACTGTTATTCCTAGATCTCTCTGTTCCAATGCATTCCTCAATGCCCTACCATTTACCCTGTATGTTCTATTTGGATTATTCCTGCCAAAATGTAGAACCTCACACTTCTCAGCATTAAACTCCAACTGCCAACGTTCAGTCCATTCTTCCAACCGGCATAAATCTCCCTGCAAGCTTTGAAAACCCACCTCATTATCCACTCCACTCCACTCCACTCAAAAAAGCTCTCCTGGACATGCCTCAAAAATAACACCCTGTCTGAGCTTTTAATGCCTAAGACAATCCCAGTTAGTATTTGGAAAATTGAAATCTCCCAGTACAATAACCCTGTTTGATTATGTTGGCTGCTTTACTGAGCAAGCGAGCAGTGTAGACAGAGTGCGGTCTTTGACTAACAGTATAATAGCTCCTCCCTGTTTGCTTCCCTCTGTCTTGCCTGAAAATTCTGTCCCCAGAAATACTGAGCTGCCCATCCTTCAGTGATGGCAAAAACATCGCAGACCACCCCCATCCTCAATGTTTAAAACTTTATCTAGTTTACTTGCATGAGAATAGCTTTGAATTTCCTAGGTGTGCTTTTGCCTCTTGCCTCACTATTTCTCCTCTAGGTGACTCCACGTTTCCATCTGAACAATTACTCTGAGCCCCCTTCTCCCCCCGGTAATGAGCAGGGGTTCCAGGTACATTGCTGAGCTTTCCGTAGGTGATGATATCCTTTGCTGATATCCTTTGCTGCGCATGTGATGGAGCACCACCTGCAGGAGGCTGGCGAAGGTGCAAGAGAAAAGAGAGACACAGGGCACAGAATGCTACTGCAACTATAGCGTAGCAGCAGGGGCTGACTCAAGCACCCTAGGGTTCAGGGAGAGGAAAGGAGCTGCATTAGCCTTGCTGGGAAGTTCATATGGGTACTAAGATATGTGGTTTGGCCACTGTGTCTCCGCACACAGGTTCAGGGTTACTGCAACAGAGAGCACCTCCCATCTAACTGATCAGATGGCGACAACATCGCCACTGAGCATCCACTCACCTCCTCCACAAACTGGCCTCCTGGCTACGGAAACAGCAGAACTCCAGACAATGTCTAGTGGCTTAAGGGAGTCACGGGGAAGGAGTGAAAGTTGATAACAAATCTGTTGACAGCTTGCCTTCTGTGTGACAGTGGTGCATGGATTATGAAGAATTGGAGAGATGTTCCTGTAGATAAGGTGATGCTTTGCTGTGAATTGTTTCCAGGGGTTTGAACCCAGAGGGACAACAATCGGCCAGAGGTTGGTCACCTGGAATAACATGGTGAAGAACACAGGGTATCAAGCGACCCTTGCAAATTATCCTTTCAGATATGCAGAGGAACAAGCCAAGAGGTGAGCAGCCTAACCCAGTAAATACTGTCAGTAAAGCGATGATGATTCAGATCAAAGTTCCTTGGTGTCACAGGTATAGTTTGGAACAATGGACCGTTTTATCCTGACACATGTATTTTGCATCCAGACTGGAAAACCATCTGAATATTTTTGACCAGAATTGTTTTTTTTGGGCTTTGTTGATCATTTCCACGATGGTCTGGACAACATTGGAAGCTTCTTACCAAAGCACATAGTCATAGAGTGACACAGCTGAGAAACAGGTCCTTCAGCTCAACATATCCATGACAATCATTTTGCTCACTTACGCGAATCCTATTTGCCTACATTAGGGTCATGTCTTTCTATGCCTTGCCTACTCAAATGCCAGACTAAATGTCTCTTAAAAATATCTCATTCCACCATCTCCTCTGCTGGCACATTTCAGATATCAACCACTCTCTGTTTAAAAAAATCTGTCCCGTCAAGTCCCCTTAAAACTCGTCCTCTTACCTAAAATCCATGCCCTCTTATTTATGATACCTCTGTCAGATCATCCCCACATCTTCCTTTGGTTTCAGCGAAAATAGCCCAGTTGATTCAATCTCTCATTATCCAGCCCAGCCAAATCCTAATGAATCTTCTGTGCATTCTCTCCTGTGCAATCATATCCTTCCTATAGTGCGGTGACCAGAATTGCACACAACATTCTGTGGAGTTTTACAAGTATTCTATAAAGTTGTCTCATAGCAAGCAAATTTTTATATTCCATGCCCTAACCTATGAATTTTAACATGCTATACATCTTCTCATTATTTGCCTGTGTTGCCACTTTCAGGGAACTATGGTCTTGAACCCCCAAGGGCTCTGAACATAAACATCCCTTAGCACCCTATCATTTACTCTGTATGTCCTGGCTCTTTCTGTGCATTTGTGGGAATTAGATTCCAGTGTAACAGCAACAAGACCTCAAATATCAGCAAGAGATGGGGATGAGCATTTTCGGAAAGGGGTCATCTGCAAGGCAAACTTTAAGGAAGACGTACAAAAAAGCTGGATGAACTCAGCTGGTCGGGCAGCATCTGTTGAAAGAAGCAGTCAGCGTTTCAGGTCGAAACCCTTCGTCAGGACTAAAGAAGGAGGGGGAAGGGGCCCTATAAGGAAGGTGGGGAGAGGGTGGAAAACCAATCAGAGGAAAGATCAAGGGGTGGGTGAGGGGAAGCAGGGAGGGGATAGGCAGGACAGGTGAAGAGGGAACCTAAGGGGAAAGCACTATGGGTAGTAGAAGAAGGCAGTCAAGAGAGGTGATAGGCAGCTAGAAGAGGAGACAGAGTAGAGGTGGGATGGGGAAGGGAGAGGGAGGGAATTACCAGAAGTTGGAGAATTCGATGTTCATACCAAGGGGCTGGAGCCTATCCAGATGGTATATGAGATGTTGTTCCTCCATCTGAAGTTTGGCCTCATCATGACAGTAGAGGAGGCCATGTATGGACATATCCGAATGGAAATGAGAGGGAGAGTTGAAGTGAGTGGCAACCGGGAGATCCCATCTGTTGTGGCGGACAGAAGATCTTTGACTATGTTAGAGATAAATTGTGTGGTCTGAAACCTCTTTTCTTTCATGGTTAACATCCTTATAGATGGTACTGAATATTTTTTTCACATGTAATGTCAAACTAGAAATTGCTATTTGAAGTGTTAGTAAACTTTCCTAAAGAACTTTGAGTTACTCATCAGCCTGAAGCCATAGGCAGAATATAATACTTATGTTGTTGTGTGAGGAAGTTCTTTGCATTGCATTTGTAGCATTTTTTAAAAACCTAGAACAAAGCAATCTACCATGTTGTAATGTTTGTGGTTACTGGCTGGCTTTGACAGATCTTGTATGACTTTAAAATGAAAGGCATAGTGAGAGGTGCCTCTAGCTCACCTGTAACGTTGTTGTTTCACACCTGTTCTCTGCTTGCACAAAAGTCACCGAGAGGACAGGTGGTCAGACGACGCATATGAGAGGGACAAACGACAGGCAGAGTGGAATTTCCACAAGGACAGTTTCTTCTGCGATGTTCCAAGTAAGTGCAATCTTCATGTACCTTTGTTTAAGCAGCTAAATGATATCGAGTGGCATTGCTCATTGCTGGTCCAGGTCTAGAGTATCACTGGAAACCATGATAAACCTGGCAAATTCCTTTCTTCAGGTATCCTGTGAGGAAAGTCTATTACAGATAGATGCCAAATATTGCAGCAGTTTCTATGTGGTAGAAACCTCCGTCAGTTCTTATCCACTCAGGTTGACCTATCAAAATCAGACAAACCCATAGGGAACGAGAGAAGTGCAAATGCCAGCAACAGAAATGAAAACACACACACAGCAGAAAGTCTGCTGTGTGCACTTCTCACTGCCTTAGTAAAGCAACCAGTATAATCAAAGATCCCATCCACACCAGACACTCTCCCTCTTCACTCCTTCCTCCTCCCATTGGAAAGAAGATTCAAAACCATAAAACCATGTACCACCAGACTCGAGGACAGTTCTATCTTGTTACTGTAATACTAGTATGATAAAATGGATTCTTCACCTTACAATCCTCCTCATTATGACCTCGCATCTTATTGTCTGCCTGCATTCCACTTTGTAACACTTTATTCTTCATTTGTTATTGTTTTACCATGTATTTCCTCAATGCGCTGTTGTAACGAATTGATCTAACAAACTATATGCAAAAAAAAATTTTCACTGTACCTGTGATAATAATTTTTCACTGTATATGTGATAATAATGAACCAATTTATCAAGTGTGTGTGATGAATATTGGTTTATTATTGTTACAGGTACAGTGCAAACCTTAGTTTGCAAGCCATCCATACAGACCATTTCAAAAACAAATGTTTTGAGTTAGTACAAGAGAAAAGCAAGTACAGAGTGGCACTTTACAGAGAGTGAAGTGCAGACAGATGAACTGCAAGGACATGACGAGGTAGACTGTGAGGTCAAGTTCACCTTTAATGTACGAAAGGTCCATCAAAAGACTTATAACAGTGGGGTAGACTCTGTCCTTGCCTGATGATGCATATTTTCAGGGCATTGTAACTATTGCCTGATTAGGAGGGGAGGGAGAAGAGAGAATATTCAGGGTTGGAGAGTTCTTTGATTATGCTGGCTGCTTTTCCATGGCAGCAAGAAGTGTAGACGGTATTGATCTAGAACCATTTCCCCATCCTTCCAGTTTTATTTCACTTGACCAGCCATGTAAAGGCGAGACAGAATGGATGTGCATTTATAAACTACCTTCCGTTAGGATCTCTCAAAGAGCTCTACAGCTGATGAAGTGCAGTCACCATAAATGTAGAAGCACGTCCTGGACTGTGACATTTCCATTACATGAAGGCAAGTGGCATATCCTTGCTCTGTATCACAGGTTACTTTACAATGGGGGTTTCATACTGCTGCAAGTTCATACAGTACCTGATAGAGCATCTCCACATGCGGCCTTTTCAGCAGGAGCTAGAACACAGTCCTTGCTGTGTAAGTATTTATTTGAATTATGGTCTGTTAGGGTGTATTCTGGAGTTATGGTATATTGCAAATAGTAATCTTAACAGCAGCCAGTCTTCAGACCTGAACGTGGATTGTAGATTAAATTTAAAATGCAGCTGCAAACAATCGGCTTCCATTTGACTGCAGCAGCCTGGATATGCATGAACGTGGCTCAGAGTCATTGGGAATTAACATTCATTTTAGGTGTCTAGAGTGTGGGTGCAAAGAGGGAGGTGTTTGAAAACTATATGCAATTCAAAGAAAGCATTGTAGATACATTGTAACTATAGAATTGTCCTGCTGTTACTTTTGATTTTTAGCATATAAAAATGTCATGTAATATTGGGTCGGCTAGTTCTCTTCTTCAAAGAGTGTCTCAATATAATACCTGTTGCTCATTTTTGCTGAATAAAACACTTCTATATCCACTGGCTTCACTGTCTCTTTGGTGACTTTGTTCACGTCACGACAGTTCAACAAAGACCTTCCTACTAATAGAGGCATTCAGCAAGGAAACCAGCTGATGGACCCACTATATCCATGCCCATTGTATTGTTCAGCTCTGGCCCGTGACCTCCTATACCTAGCTGATTCAGTTGCTCATGTTTAACATTTCTTAAATGCTGCCTGTGAATCTGCTTCCATCACTCTCTCCAGGTACTTAATTCCTCTCAGATTCTCTCTAAGACTCTTACCCCCTCACCTTTCTCCAAGGTAACTCTTACTCCAATTCTAGACCAAACTTGAGTCACTGAAGGATGCTCGACCATTGTGCCAGGGCTCAAAGGCTAGTTCCTCTTACAAAGTGAAACCAAACGACAGAGGTGACAACAGGGCTTCACTCCCAGATGAGGCCAATGCCTTTTATGCTCACTTTGACTATCAAAACATGGAGGAATCTTCACGAACTCCCACAGCCCCTGATGACCCTGTGATTTCAGTCTCTAATGCTGACGTGAGACCATCCTTCAGGAGTGTGAACCCATGGAAAGCATCCAGCCCAGATGGCGTACCTGGCCAAGTACTGATCAAATAGGTGGAGTGTTCGCTGACAACTTTAACCTCTCACTTCAGCAGTCTGAGATACCCATTTGCTTCAATCAGCTTCAATTATACCGGTGCCTAAGGAGAAGATAGTAGCCTGACTGAGTGATGATCATCAAGAAGCAATTACATCCACAGTGATGAAGTGTTTTGGGAGATGGGTGATGTAACATATCATTTCCTTCTTCCTGAGAAGCAACTTAGATCCACTCCAGTTTGCCCACTGTTACAACAGGTTCACAGCAGATGCTAATTTTATAAGACCATAAGACATAGGAGCAAAATTAGGCCATTTAGCCCATTGATTCTACTCCACCATTCAATCATGGCTGATCCAGGATCCCACTCAACCCCATAGACCTGCCAGATCATAACCAATGCACTTGCTATCTTTTTAGTGACCTCTTTCAGAACTCTGAGATGTTGTCCATTTGGTCCATGTGATTTTTCCACCTTAAGGCTTTTGAGTTTGCCTAACAATTTTTTTCCTTTGTAATAGCAATGGCACTCACTGCTGCTCCCTGACACTCATGGGCCTCTGGCACACTGCTAGTGTCTTCCACAGTGACGACAGATGCAAAGTACTTGTTAAGTTCATCCGCCATTTCTTTGTCCCCCATTACTACCTCACCAACATCATTTTTCAGTGGTTCAATATCAACTCTCACCTTCTTTATACTCTATATAACTGCAAAAGTTTCCTTTTGTTGCATTTTAAAAACCTTCCAATTATCCAACTTCCCACTAACTTTTGCTACACTATATGTCCTTTCCCTAGCTTTTATGCAATCCTTAACTTCCCTTGTCAGCCACAGTGGCCTAGCCCTGCCATTTGAGTACTACTTCTGTGCAACATATCCATCCTGCACCTTGAGAACTATCCCAGAAACTTCAGCCACCTCCGCCAGTATCCCCCTCCAATTCACCTAGACAAGCTCCTCGCTCATAAATCTGTAATTCCCTTTATTCCATTGCGAGACTGATACAACTGACTTGTGCTTCTCCCTGTCAAATTGCAGTATGATTTCAGACATATTAGGATCACTGCCTTCTAAGAGTTCCTTTACCTTAACTCCTTAATAAAATTTGGATTATTACACAACCCTCAATCATAGATGGTCTTTTCCTGAGTAGGCTCAAGCACAAGCTGCTCTAAAATGCCATCTCATAGGCATTCAACAAATTACCTCTTTCACAATCTGATACCAACCCGATTTTCCCATTCCCCATGCATATCAAAGTTCCCCATTACAATTGTGACACTACCCGTATTAAATGGTCTTTCCAGCTCCCTTTGCAATCTCAACCCCACAGCTTGGCTACTATTTGGAGACCTATGTATGATTTCCATAATTTTTTTTACCCTTGCTGTTTCTTAACTTCACCCACAAAGATTCGCCATTCTCAGGCCCTACGTCACACCTTTCTAAAGATGTAATTCCGTCTCTTACCAAGAGAGCTGCACAACATTGGCTCATTGTCTCTTCACTCAAACCTGGAAGATCTAGACAGTCCACATGCATACATCAGGATGTTTTTCATCAACTACAGCTTGGCATTCAATACTTGCATCCCGTCAAAATTCGTCAATAATTTTCAACACTTTGGCTTCAATACCTCCCTGTGCAATTGAATCCTCAGTCTCCTCAATTGCAGACCCCATTTATTTCAGTTTGTCAAAAAATTCTACACAATCAGTATCAGCACAGGTACATCACAAGAATGTGTGCTTAGCCCCCCACTCTGCTTGGTTTATACTTCTGACTATAAGGCTCCAATGCCATGTTTAAGTTTGTCCACTGTTGTGGATGGACGACGAGTTAGCATATAGGAGAGTGATTCAAAATCTAGCTGGGTGATGGCACAACAATCTCTCACTCAATGTCAGCAAGACCAAGGTGCTGACTATTGACTTCAGGAGGAGAAAACAGGAGGTCCATGAGCCAGTCCTCATCAGGGGATCAGAGGTGGAGAGAGTCAGCATCTTTAAATTCCTTGGTGTTTCCATTTCAGAGGATCTGTCCTGGCTCCAGCATGTAACTGCCATTATGAAGAAAGCCTCTATTTCTTTAGAGGTTTGCAAAGATTCAGCATGATATCTGAAACTTGACAAACCTCTATATATGTGTTCTGGAGAGTATATTGACTGATTGCATCGTAGCCTGGTATGAAATCACCAATGCGTTTGAATGGAAAAGCACATGAAAAGTAGTGGATACAGCCCGGTCTATCGTGAGTAAAGTCCTCCCCACCATTGAGCACATTGACACGGAACACTCTCGCTTGAAAGCAATCCCTGCCAGGCCATACTCTCTTCTCGCTGCTGCCATCAGGAAGAAGGTACAAGAGCTCACGACGCACACCACCAGGTTCAGGAACAATTATTACCTTTCAACAATCAGGCTCTTGACCACTGGGGATAACTTCTCTCACCCCATCACCGAACTGTTTCCACAATCCATGCACTCACTTTCAAGGAATCTTCATCTTACGTTTGCAATACTTAGTGTTTATTTATTTATTTGTTTGTTTGTTTATTTATTATTATCTTTCTATTGTATTTGCACAGTTTGTTGTCTTTTGCACATTGCTTGTTTGTCCATCCTGTTGGGTGCAGTCTGCCATTGGTTCTATTGTATTTCATGGATTTACTCTATATGCCTGTGAGAAAATAAATCTCCGAGGGTTGTACGTGGTGACATGTATGTACTTCGATAAGAAACAGAATCAGGTTTATTATCACCGGCAGTTTACGTGAAATTTGTTAACTTAGCAGCACCAGCTCAATGCAATACATAATCTAGCAGAGAGAGAAAAAATAATAATAATAAATAAAATGTAATACTAAACAAGTAAATCAATTACATATATTGAATAGATTTTTTTTAAATGTGCAAAAGCAGAAATACTGTATATTTTAAAAAGTGAGGTAGTGTCCAAAGCTTCAAAGTCCATTCAGAAATCGGATGGCAGAGGGGAAGAAGCTGTTCCTGAATCACTGAGTGTGTGCCTTCAGACTTCTGTACCTCCTACCTGATGGTAACAGTGAGAAAAGGGCATGCCCTGGGTGCTGGAGGTCCTTAATAATGGACACTGCCTTTCTGAGACACCGCTCCCTAAAGATGTCCTGGGTACTTTGTAGGCTAGTACCCAAGATGGAGATGACTAGATTTACAACCATCTGCAGCTTCTTTCGGTCCTGTGCAGTAGCCCCTCCATACCAGACAGTGATGCAGCCTGACAGAATGCTCTCCACAGTACAATTAGAGAAGCTTTTGAGAGTATTTGTTGACATGCCAAATCTCTTCAAGCTTCTAACGAAGTATGGCTGCTGTCTTGCCTTCTTTATGACTACATCAATATGTTGGGACCAGGTTATATCCTCAGAGATCTTGACACCCAGGAACTTGAAGCTGCTCACTCTCTCCACTTCTGATCCCTCTTTGAGGATTGGTATGTATTCCTTCATCTTACCCTTCCTGAAGTCCACAATTCATCTTACTGATGTTGTGCGCGATACCATTCCACTAGTTGGCATATCTCACTCCTGTACACCCTCTCATCACCACCTGAGATTCTACCACCAATGGTTGTATCGTCAGCAAATTTATAGATGGTATTTAAGCTATGCCTAGTCACACAGTCATGTGTATAGAGAGAGTAGAGCAATGGGCTAAGCATACACACCTGAAGTGCACCAGTGTTGATCTCAGTGAGGAGGAGATGTTATCACTGATCCGCGCAGATAGTGGTCTTCTGGCTAGAAGTCGAGGATCTAATTGCAGAGGGAGGTACAGAGGCCCAGGTTCTGTAACTGCTCAATCAGGATTGCGGGAATGATGGTATTAAATGCTGAGCTATAGTCGATGAACAACATCCTGATGTAGGTGTTTGTATTGTCTAGGTGGTCTAAAGCCGTGTGAAGAGCCATTGAGATTGCGTCTGCCGTTGACGTATTGTGGTGATAGGCAAATTGCAATGGGTCCAGGTCCTTGCTGAGGCAGGAGTTCAGTCTAGTCATGACCAACCTCTCAAAGCATTTCATCACTGTAGATGTGAGTGCTACCAGGTGATAGTCAGCCCACATTATTCTTCTTAGGCACTGGTATAATTGTTGCCTTTTTGAAGCAAGTGGGAACTTCTGGCCATAGCAGTGAGAGGTTGAAAATGTCCTTGTATACTCCCGCCAGTTGGTTGGCACAGGTTTTCAGAGCTTTACCAGGTACTCCATCAGGACCTTCTGCCTTGCGAGGGTTCACTCTCTTTAAAGACAGTCTAACATTGGCCTCTGAGACAGAGATCACAGGGTCATCAGGTGCGGCAGGGATCTTCACAGCTGTAGTTGTGTTCTCCCTTTTAAAGCAGGCATAGAAGGCATTGAGTTCATCTGGTAGTGAAACATTGCTGCAAATTCATGTTATTAGGTTTCACTTTGTAGGAAGTAATGTCTTGCAGTCCTTGCCAGAGTTGCCGTGCATCTGATATCGCCTCCAACCTTGTTTGAAATTGTCTCCTCACCCTTGAAATAGCCCTCCACATACCTGGTCATACCTGGTTTTCTGGTACAGGCCTGGGTTGCCAGACTTGAATGCCACAGATCTAGCCTTCAGCAGACGACGTACCTCCTGGTTCATCCATGGCTTTTGATTTGGGAATGTACAGTAAGTCTTTGTCGGCACACACTCATTCACACTGGTTTTAATGAAGTTGGTAACAACTGTAGCATACTCATCCAGGTTCAAAGATGAATCCCTGAATTCATCCAGTCCACTGACTCAAAGCAGGCCTGGCCTGTGCTAATAAATTACCTTCGAAGGTTCAACTTCAAAGCAACTTGCACTGTTGAAAAATCATTATCCAGATGAAGCATGTCTGCTCAGGCAGTCAGTGAAACCATCCCTAAAACTACCAGAGGACTTTTCAAGTAGGTTAAAGACATTCATTTTGTTCACTCATGGCGAATGAATCCCTCAGCTAATTGCTGCATTAATTGCCCATCCTGGTCGCCTGTGAATCCAGCTTCAAATGCTGTATTAATTGTCCATCCTGGTCGCCTGTGACTCCAGCTTCAAATGCTGTATTAATTGTCCATCCTGGTCGCCTGTGACTCCAGCTTCAAATGCTGTATTAATTGTCCATACTGGTCGCCTGTGACTCCAGCTTCAAATGCTGTATTAATTGTCCATCCTGGTCGCCTGTGACTCTAGCTTCAAATGCTGTATTAATTGTCCATCCTGGTCGCCTGTGACTCCAGCTTCAAATGCTGTATTAATTGTCCATCCTGGTCGCCTGTGACTCCAGCTTCAAATGCTGTATTAATTGTCCATCCTGGTCGCCTGTGACTCCAGCTTCAAATGCTGTATTAATTGTCAATCCTGGTCGCCTGTGACTCCAGCTTCAAATGCTGCATTAATTGTCCATACTGTTCGCCTGTGACTCCAGCTTCAATTGCTGCTGTCTGTGGGCTAAGTGATTTTGTTCAGTTGTTCCAAGATTTAGACCTGTTGATGATGGGAAAATGCTGATATATTTTCCTGTTAGACTGGGCTGGACTCTTCCTTCCCAAAGCACTGTTAAAAATATACAGCAATGTGGCAACTGCCTGGTCACTTCGATAGAAAACAGGTTATTTCTGTCCACTTTCTCGTTTGCAGCCAAGTTCAAAGAAGTAAAATCAAATGTCAATGTTAGCCTCTGGTTTTTAATCAGGACTCTGAGGTATGAGTGCACTTCCATCCATGAACCCATTCCTTAACTAGCCAGTCATTAACTTGCTATCGTCCTTTAGGTGACCGGTATTCGCGGGTGGTGTTTGCCTCAGCTGACGGGGAGAACATGTGGCGGATGCAATCAATAAAATCCATGTGCAATCTTGACAACACCAAGGTAAGGACAGGCCAGCCTTGTTATCACTAGTGTAGATTTTCCTCCTTTGAACTTGTACATATTGCCTGGAATAGGAAGGTACAGGGGAAGATACTTTTGAGAATGGAGAGGGAAGTAAGCCTAATGATTTTCTGCCTTGATTTGACTGATGTGAACTTTGTTGCCTGGCTTATCGCCTTGTTCTCCAAAAACACTACTTAACCTCACTTGAAACATCATTGTTTGTATCAAATGGTGTTTGAGTCCTGCTGCTTGGAGTTCCACTCTCTAATCATGATCCTTTGAAGCCATAGGACCTAGAGCAATACAGCACAAGAACAGGCCCTTCAGCCCACAATGTTGCACCGAACAAATTAAGCTGATGACATCATCCTGGTGAACCTCTTTTACGCCCTCTCCAACGCCTCCATATCTTCCCGTAATGGGGTGGGCAGGAAGGGCGGCAGGATTTGATTCACAAGTTGTGAAAAGCAGCATTTTGAATAGGTAAGGACATGGTAAAGCCTGTGGATTTTGGGTCTTACAAAGGTGTCACCGTGTGTCAAAAATGCAAAGAAGGACCCCGGCTGTAAGAAGAACCATAAGATTCTTGGATAAGCTACAGTGCTGCATTTTATTGAGTTAGGAAGCCGTAAATCAATACACAGATACAGACCCTCCAGCCTAACGAGTCCATGCAGAACACAACGCCCACCCCAGCTAGTCCTAATTTACTGCGTTCAGTCCATATCCCTCTAAGACCCTCCCTTCCACATACCTATCAAAGTGCTTCAGAATTCAGAATCTGGTTTATTATCACAGGCACATGTCATGAATTTTTAACTCAGCAGCAGCAGTTCAATGCAATACATTATATAAAAAGATAAGTATTTCTCCTTAAATGATGCTACTGCACCAGCTCAGTCACTACTTCTGGCAGCTCTTTTCATATATCACTACCACTTGTATTGATAAAATTGTCCCTTAGGTCCCTTTTAAATCTTTCCCCTCTCAGTCTAAATCTGTGCCCCCTAGCTTTGGTCTCCCAAACCATAGGGAAAAGACTGTTACTATCTACCTTATCTATGCATCTCATAATTTTAATCATTTTCATACTTTTCAAGAAATAAAGATCTAGCTGCCCAGCATCTCCCAATAACCAGTGTGCGACTGATGAAGGCCAGCATTCTGAATGTCTTTTTCACTACTTTCTCCTCTTTTAACAAACTGTGCTCATACTCCTGGGTCCCTCTGTTTCATTACACTCCTTCGTGGCCTACCATTCATTATATAAGTTCCATGTTGGTTTGACTTTCTAAAATGCATCACCTCACACTTCTAAATTTAAGTCCATTTACCAGTCCTTAGCCCATTTCTCTAACGGATCAACATCCCTTTGTAACTTACAATTACTTCCTCACTCCCAACAAGACCTGCTGGTATCATTGTGCAGAAGGATGCCACTCGGCTACACCTGCTCTGGCAGAGGATCTGAAAGAGTTGTTCTATTTAGTCCCAACTACCCCCCTCCCCCCAATACACCGTGGTCCTGAGGGTCTTTCAGTTTTCAGGGATTCACTTTTGAAAGCTACCAGTGAACCTGCATGATGGAAGAGGGGAGAAGAGAGGATGATCGGACTAGGAGGGGTCCTTGATACATTGCCTGCTTTCTTGAGGCAGCGGAAGTAGTCAGCAGAGGGGAGGCTGGTTTGCCTATTGTGTTGAGGTTATGAGGAGAGACTGAATAGGCTATGTTTGTTTCCCTTGAAGCTGCAACTCTCTACAGTTTCTTGTGGCTGTAGGCTGAGCAGTTGTCATACCAAGCTGTGATACATCCAGATACGATCCTTTCTGTGGTGGATCTGTAAAAAAATTAAATAATCAAAGATGTGCCAAATTTCATAGCCTTCATAGAAATACTGCTTTGGGAGATTTATTGATGAACAAATGTGATGTGTTAATCTCCCAGTTTATGACCAGTGTATACAGCTAACTCTGACTATGTGTTATACCATTGCAGATCCGATCACACTTTCAATTTGGGGACCTCTGCCAGAGAGCGTCAGCTGCCTCCTGCTGCCCCAGCTGGACACTGGGCAACTACATCGCCATCCTCAACAATCGTTCCTCATGTCAGAAAATCACTGAGCGGGATGTGGCCCATACCCTGAAGCTGCTCCGCTCCTGTGTCAAGTATTACCACAACGGGACGTTGGGGCCCGACTGCTGGGACATGACCACCCGGCGCAAAGATCAGCTCAAATGCACATCGGTGCCCCGCAAGTGCACCAAGTACAATGCAGTCTACCAGATCCTCCACTACCTGGTGGACAAGGACTTCCTCAGCCCCCAGACACTGGACTACGTGATTCCAGCGTTGAAGTACAGCATGCTGTTCATCCCCACCGAGAAGGGGAAGAGCATGATGGACATTTATTTGGACAACTTTGAGAACTGGAATTGCTCGGATGGTATCACCACCATTGCGGGCATCGAGTTTGGGATCAAGCACAACTTGTTCCAGGACTACCTTCTGATGGATACAGTGTATCCTGCCATAGCCATTGTGATTGTCCTCCTGATCATGTGCATCTACACCAGGTCTATGTTCATCACCCTGATGACTATGTTTGCCATCATCAGTTCCCTCATTGTTTCCTACTTCCTCTACCGGATAGTCTTTGGCTTCAAGTTCTTCCCCTTCATGAACCTCACTGCCCTGATCATCCTAGTGGGGATCGGGGCCGACGATGCCTTTGTCCTGTGCGATGTGTGGAACCACACTAAGTTCGACAAGCCCCAGGCGGAGCTGGTGGAGACCATGAGCATCACCCTCAACCACGCTGCCCTCTCCATGTTTGTCACCAGCTTTACCACCGCCGCTGCCTTCTACGCCAACTACGTCAGCAACATCACTGCCATCCGGTGCTTTGGGGTATACGCCGGCACTGCCATCCTGGTCAACTACGTGCTGATGGTGACCTGGCTGCCAGCAGTGGTGGTGCTGCATGAGCGCTACCTGCTGCACCTGTTCCAGTGTGGGGACGGGCGGGCACGGTACCACGGCTGGCCCGCCCAGCTGCATCACCGGCTCCACCGCCTCCTGCAGGCCGCCTCCCACACCTCCCACGTCTTCTTTGAGAAGGTACTACCGTGCATCGTCATCAAGTTCCGCTACATCTGGCTGTGCTGGTTCCTGGCGCTGACCGTGGGTGGCGCGTACATCGTCTGCGTTGACCCCAAGATGAAGCTGCCCTCGCTGGAGCTGTCCGAGTTCCAAGTCTTCCGGTCATCCCACCCCTTCGAGCGCTACGACGCCGAGTTCCGCCGCCTCTTTGTCTTCGAGCGAGTCCACCACGGCGAGGAGCTGCACATGCCTATCACCCTGGTGTGGGGTGTCTTGCCAGTGGACACCGGCGACCCCCTCAACCCCCACAACAAGGGACGGCTGGTGCTGGACTCCACCTTCAACGTGGCCAGCCCGGCCTCCCAGCTGTGGCTGCTGCACTTCTGCCAGCAGCTGAGGAACCAAACCTTCTACCGGCAGAGCGAGGAGCAGGACTTCACCAGCTGCTTTGTGGAGACCTTCCGGCAGTGGATGGAGAACCAGGACTGTGAGGAGCCCAGCCTCTACCCCTGCTGCAGCCAGTCCACCTTCCCCTACAAGCAGGAGGTCTTTGAGCTGTGCATCAAGCGGGCCATAATGGAGCTCGAGCGCAGCACAGGCTACCACCTGGACAGCAAGACCCCCGGCCCCCGTTTCGACATCAACGACACCATCCGGGCTGTGGTGCTGGAGTTCCAGAGCACCTACCTCTTCACCCTGGCCTACGAGAAGATGAGCCGCTTCTATGCCGAGGTGGACGCCTGGGTGTCGGAGGAGCTGAGAGGAGCCCCCGCTGGACTCAGCCAGGGCTGGTTTGTCAGCGGCCTGGAGTTTTTCGACCTGCAGGACAGCCTGTCTGATGGCACCCTGGTAGCCATGGGGCTGTCGGTGGCCGTGGCCTTCGGCGTCATGCTGCTGACCACACGCAACCTGGTGATCAGCCTCTACGCCATCGCCTCCATTGCCGGCACCATCTTCGTCACCGTTGGCTCCCTGGTGCTGCTGGGATGGGAGCTCAACGTGCTGGAGTCAGTTACCATCTCGGTGGCTGTGGGTCTGGCCGTCGACTTTGCCGTACACTATGGGGTGGCCTACCGGCTGGCCCCTGAGGCCGATCGTGAGGGCAAGGTGGTCTTTTCGCTCAGCCGCATGGGTTCAGCGATCGCCATGGCTGCGCTGACCAGCTTTGTAGCAGGGGCCATGATGATGCCCTCCACTGTGCTAGCCTACACCCAGCTAGGCACCTTCATGATGCTTATCATGTGCGTTAGCTGGGGCTTTGCCACCTTCTTTTTCCAGTGCCTGTGCCGCTGCCTGGGGCCACAGGGCTCCTGCGGGCAGATACCCTTGCCCCGCCGGCGGAGCCCGCCCCCCTCCACCCCCCACCACACCACGCCCAGCGGGGGGCCCCGGCCCGAGGGCTTTGAGCTGGAGCCGCTGGCTGGGGGACCCAAGGGTGTCGGGATGTCTGACCCCTGGCTCTTCAATGGGAGCCGGGCACCTGCCTACCAGCCTGCCACCCCTCCTCCTGCCACTGGGACTGAGCAGCCCTCTGGGGTACTCGGGGGAGAAGGGCGGAGGGCATAACCACATCAATCCCCATTAAAGACCTGCAGGGGAACTACGGACACAACCAGTGGGATCTTGGGGGCCAGTGATCCAACCCAGGGACAACTGGGGCCAGTGCACACTCTGCAACCAGTGGCACCTCAGGAGCCAGTGGATCCTCCCAACTCAGGAACAACTGGATCCAGTGGACCTTCCCTTGGCCTGGGGGTAACTGGATCCAGTGGAGCCTCTCCAAGCCCAGTGGCCAATGGAGAAGTGTGTAGACAGTCCTGCAGACTGTCTCCATTCCTGGGAGCCTCTGTGCCCCTCCCAGGGCCATGGAGAAGTGTGCATGTTAAAGCTGACTGACAGAGCTCCTTCTGGACCTCCTATTGGCCCCAGCCTCCACTTCCAGCCCCTTGTGAAGGCAATTCCTCAGGACAGCACGAACCAAAACCCAGGCATCTCCCCCTGCAGAGACTGGCAGGGCCCTGGTGAACAGACTGCCCCTTGCAGTTGCCCACCCAGCTGAAGCAGGCTGTGGATGACCACAGTCAGTCCTCAGGATGCAGGGAGGTGTCCCGGTGACTGATCTCCCTCCGTCACCATAGCAAAGTGCAATTGTGTCCACATCACTCTTCCAAAGGCTAACAGAACCCATGTCCACTGTCTGGGTTAGACATCCCATCTAAACCGCGAGCTGCCCGTGAACAATGCTGGGGAGCTTGAACTCGAGGCAGAAGCACGTCGAACGAGTGGGGTGAGATGTTATCAAGGCAAAAAAATCCAGCTATTAAAGGACATGTGGGTCGAAGCTTGTGCCACGATAAAGGTATCTCTTTGTGTTTTCCCCAACTTATTTTCTCCCACTTTATAACCAACAACCCCACCACCAGCCCCACCATCATCATTCATTAGTCTCAGTGTCCTTCAGCAGACTAGCAGTTTTTCCGCATCAGGCTGTTTTCGCTCTACCTCTGTTAGTGAGGAGACTGGGATCTGATGTCACTCACCTCACACCGAGAGGCAGAAGTGAGGGTTGTCCATGGTGTTGCTCCACCACTCGACAGCTGGCTCTCCACCTCAATGGCAGATTACCTCTTCCCAACCCCTTGGGGACCTTGGAAGTAGGAATTCCAGCTGGGCTTCTCATCTTGGTTTTCCCCCAGCACTTGGAGATGGTCCTAGTGTCACATCTATTATATTTGTTCAATCTTTGCACCCATCTCTACCACCCCCCACCCCACCCAGTCTGGGTGGGAGACAGGACTGAACTCTCACAATCAGTTTCCCTGTCCTTTGCTTTATCTCCACCACCAGACCATGCACCACAGGTAATCCATCATGGCCCACTTGCTGTCTTCCCTTGACCAGGTGCAGTCTGGTGCTAAGAGGAAGGTTCCACACCTTGTTTGTGGAGGAATCATCTATAGAATGACATTCATAGAGCAGGTGAAGGTTTCATTGTCCATTTTTCCTCCCTCCACCTCTTTCAGCTTCTTGCAGTGCAAAAGCTGGTATCAATGTGACTCTCCACACCTGTCATTGGATCTCTGGGTGGCTTCTGTCTTACAGTGGAGGAACTCTGCAGCGGACTGTGTCCTTAAGCATTGATCAATCCTGTCCAACATCAGGGCACTCATTTATCAATACTCAGTCCAATTTATTCATTTGACCATCTGATTATTAACACCTAACATCAAGTCTTTGATCATGGCACCATTCTCTCAGCTCCCAACCATAAAACAGCTCAAGTCGACCAAACCTTTCAGTGCATCAACACTACCTTCCCCTCCTCTCTCTACCATTATCTTGCTACTTGCATCAGATTTAACTGTGACCATGTCACATTTTTACACATAGACTTTTGTACACAAACTGGGATCAACTCCTGATGATCAGACCTCTGAACCAGTGTGCCGTCCTGTTCCCCTTTTCATTTTATTCTTCTTGACCTGAGTTGAGTATTGGGAGAATAATTTAATACTTGCATTCTTAATGTATGCTTTATGCTATTTAAAAAAAGTTATGACAGCTATTAAACAAAATATTCCTATTTGACAAGTATGCGTTGTGCAAAGTGCAATGAATTTATTCAAACACATTCTACTGGGATTTCACTCTTGATGAATTGATTTACTATTGTCACACGTATAGTGGTAGAGTGACAAAGCTGCCTTGGATCTGGCCTGTCCAGATCATTTCCTTACAACGGTGCATGAGCTTGTTCATGCAAAAACAATAAAGAAAGCAGAAGAAGGAAGCGCAATGCAAGCTGACAATAAGGTGAAAGGTAAAAATGAATTAGACTGGAGGTCACCATATCATAGCTGGAGAGCACTCAACAGTCTTCCAAAAACAAAACAAAAGCTGTTCTTCAGCCTGGAGGTATGTGCTCTCAGATTTTGTGTTTTGAGAGAATGTGAGAAGGGAGAATAGAGAATGGCCTGTGTGGTCCTTGATTATGTTAGCTGCCTTACCTGAGGCAGTGAGGAGTATAGACAGAGTTTTCTCGGAGGGGAGGCTGAGGGTGGGACATCGATCTCTAGAATTCTGTATGTGAGAGCAGCGTGAGGGCTGGATCATTTGAGGCTTTGAAGGGGGACAGGCACAGGAGGAGTTGATGGCTGGATCATTTGAGGCTTTGAAGGGGGACAGGCACAGGAGGAGTTGAGGGCTGGGCAGATCAGATTGGAATGCAGGTCAAGTTTAAAAGTTGGCCTGATTGTGCAATCATGTACTTGTGATCAGCCTCCAGCATTCCCTCAGCTGATGAAACTCTTCTCCATGTTGAACGATATCTGAAAGACTCAAAGCATACTCTTCAACCCAGCACCAGCACTACTGGGCTGACTCGATTCTGAGACACACAGCTGCTCATGTCAATGTGGGTCTCTTGGAAGACGAGAAGGGGAAATTGATATTGGGTGATAAGGAAATGGCTGAGGCAGTGAATGACTATATTGTGTCGGTCTTCACGGTGGAGGGCACGTCTAATATGCCAAAGATGGATGTTATGGATGAAATGGGAGGTGAGGACCTCGATAAAATCACTGTTGTTAAAGAGATAGTGATGAGCAAACTCAAGATAAGTCCCCTGATCCTGATGGGATGCATCCCAGGGTGCTGAAGGAATTGGTGGAGGTTATAGTAGACGCGTTGGTAATCATTTACCATAACTCTCAGACTCCGGGCAGGTTCTGGCAGATTCGAAGACAGCAAATGTCACGCCACTTTTTAAAAAAGGATGTAGGCAAAAGATGGGCAACTATGGGCAACTAAGATGTTAGCTTAACATCTGTAGTTGGGAAAATGCTTGAAGCTGTCATTAAGGAAGAAATAGCGAAACATTTAGAAAGGAGTTGTTCCATTAGACATACGCAGCATGGATTCAGAAAGGGCAGGTCCTGTTTGACAAACTTACTGGAATTCTTTGAGGACATAATGAGCGCAGTGGATAGAGGGGAACAGATAGATGTCATATACTTGGATTTCCAGAAGGTGTTCGATAAGGTGCCACACAAGAGACTTATAAGTAAGATATGGATGGAGTCGGAGGAAGTGTATTGGCATAGATAGTGGATTGGTTAACCAATAGAAGGCAGAGATGGGTATTTCTCCGGTTGAGTGGTGAGGGGGATGCCGCAGGAATCGGTGCTGAGCCCACAGCTGTTTACAATTTACATTGATGATTTGGAAGAGTGTTCTCAGCCTCAAACTTTATAGACTGTTTACTCCTCTCTATAGATGGTGCCTGGCTCCTTTGAATCATACCAGCTCCTTTGGCTCATATGGAGTTATCCAGTGAGTCCATAGTCTCCTTCCATGTACTTATCTAAATGAAATAAATAGGAAATATAGCAGGAAACATTCCTCCATAGCAGAGCATAGTGACCAAAACTAAAAGGCAAAAGTTTGGCTCAGATGGTATTTGAAGAGTGTTTTCTCCACCCAAAGGGCTGTTGAAATTTGGAAATGCTGAGGTGGAGGCAGGTTCACTCACATATGAAACTGACAGGTATCTAGACAAACATTTCAGTCACCAAGGAATAGAATGCTTTGGATTAATACTAAATAAAATTAGTATATATGGGTTCCATGTATATTAGTATATGCATTTGGTTAGTAGTCGGCTTCGTTAAACACCAGCAGCATAAGAGGCAGTAACTATATATGGTAAGTATATATGATGTTGAATGCAAGGTTGCTACAACACCACTTAATCAGCCAATCCATCTCACCCCTGTAACATCTCTTCGCCATCTGCGATTCTGCCAATGACAGTGGTGTCATGGATGAATTTATAGGTGTCCTTTAGGATATGACTAGCTGCATAGTTATGGGTGTAGAGAGACAGTAGAGTAGGAGGCTACACACTCATCCTTGGCATGCATGTATATTGACTATCAATGAGGAGGAAATGTTATTTCCGATCCCTCCTGACAGTGAGGAGGTCAAGGATCCAGGTTTTGAAGCTTGTTAATTAGTACTGAGGAGATGATGGTGTAGAACACCAAGTGGTAATCGATGAGTTATTGCTGTTGTCCAGGTATCTCAAGACTAGGTCACAATTAACTCTTACCTAACCAGTCAGATTGCATCCACTGTAACAATAGACAGGTTGCAGCAGATACATATTCTTGCTTAGGTAAGAGTTAATTGTGACCAATCTGAAAGCACATCATCATGTATGTGAATGCAACTGTGTGATGGTTGTGTGATACTGTGTGAAGGCCCTTCCCTTCTTCGGCACGATCCTCACCCCAGCTGCTACAGTCCTCAGTGTCTGCCTGTCTGCTGAGAGTGAAAGTACAGCAATAGGGCAGGCATGGGATGGCAGCAGTGATCGAGTGTGTTGGCTCCTCGTATTCCATCGGTGATGTGGTGGTCACCGCGTCACCAATGACTTCAAGCTGGCCCAATTTAAGTCACTTGCAAAGATGAGGAAAGCATTGAGGTGCACTGTCTCACATCTGTTGACTGCAGTGTTTAAGGTTTTCCACTCCCATCTTGAGGGTGGAATGGACATTGGTGATAAACTTCCTTGGCTCATCAGACGATACTTGACTGTCAGATGTTCTAGGTCAGGGGAGCAAGATTGGGACAGAACTGCCATGTTCTCCAACTCTACACAACTCTACCTTTACCTGACACCAGTGTCTGGTCCTTGCGGTGCTGGGTGAAGACCACAGGCCAGAGTGCTGGGGATGAGCTACAGTATGTCTCTGTGAAGTGGGGTACTCAGCAGTCCCCAGCATTCATTTGGTACTGCAATCTTGCTCTGAGGTTTTCAATTTCATTTTCTGAAGACTACATTGCCGAGAGGAGGCTGGGGACCTTAGGGCTTGTGTTTCAGTTTTACCTGCAGCCCAACTGAGACAATGAAGATTTACGTTGTACCTTCAGCTGTCACTCCCTGGGTTGTCTGCAATCCTGACTCTGCCCATTTTAAAGATCCATTGTTTTTTTTTAATGTTTAAAATGGAAAGTAGTTGCAGGGGACTGGAGGAAATCCACGAGATTATAGGAATATCTGGGAATTGGGAATTTATGACTGTCCAGAAGGGGAAATCGAACTGGGATCTAGACAAGAAGGGCTGAGGAAAGGCAACACTCTGACCAGGAAATGAAGATATGAGCGATGAGAGCAAGACCATTATTTATTACATATCCCAAATAACACCCCCCCCCCCCCACACCAAACTGTAGGCCTCCCAGGAGCTTGATCAGAGGGCCTGGAGGGTCTGGTAGGCCTGGAGTTTGATCCAGCATAGAATTTCTCTCCTGTGCTTTAGGAAATAAATGCTTTGTAACCACATCCTACTGTTCTGCAATTAGTGCTTCACTTCCATTTATTTATGGAATTTAAGCTTCCTTCCTTTTATGCTAGGAAAAGAACATTATTCTAGGAAAATAACAAAAGCACAGTATAGTTACTTCAACCCACAATCTTCTGCTGACCTTTCAACCTAATCTAACCCCACTCACACCGCCTTCTTTCTCGTGCCAGGAGCTGAGGGGTCATCTCAAAGGGGAGGGGGGTGTTGAGAAGAGGGGGTTAAAGTGAGGAGGGACTGTTAGACTGGCAGAACTGGAGCAAGGCTGGTATTTGTCCTGTGGCCACTCTTCCCTAATTCCCTCCTGTTTGGTGCCCAGCTGTGTTCCATCAAAGGGTTGTTGGAGTGTTCTCATCGATGTCTCACCTTGAACACGAATGATAACTTAACACAGAACATATATCAGTCCATTTTTGAACTGATATAAAATGTCCTCGGTATCATCCATATCCTGACAATCCCTCCGTATTCATTTGTCTATCTGAAAATTAACCAATAATAATTGGTTTATTATCGTCAGGTCTACTGAAATGAAGTGAAAAGCATTTGCTTATGTGCCATCCATCAGTGGAGTAGGGTGTTACAGATACAGAGAAAGTGGAATGACCAGATTGGACTGGAATGTAATGCTGAGAATTTATAAAGCACCGGTGAGGCCTCACTGTGACCCTCCTCTCCCGACCCCCCTCCGGTCCCGACCCCCCCCCCCCACCCTAACCCTAACCCTAACCCCCCCCCCCGGTCCCGCCTCTCCCGACCCCCCCCCCACCGTCCCGTCTCTCCCACCCCCCTGCGGTGCCATCTCTCCCACCCCCCTACAGTCCCGTCTCTCCCACCCCCCTGCGGTCCCGTCTCTCCCACCCCCCTGCGGTGCCATCTCTCCCACCCCCCTACGGTGCCGTCTCTCCCACCCCCCTACGGTGCCGTCTCTCCCACCCCCCTACGGTCCCGTCTCTCCCACCCCCCTACGGTGCCGTCTCTCCCACCCCCCTACGGTCCCGTCTCTCCCACCCCCCTACGGTCCCGTCTCTCCCACCCCCCTACGGTGCCGTCTCTCCCACCCCCCTACGGTCCCGTCTCTCCCACCCCCCTACGGTCCCGTCTCTCCCACCCCCTTACGGTCCCGTCTCTCCCACCCCCCTACGGTGCCGTCTCTCCCACCCCCCTACGGTGCCATCTCTCCCACCCCCCTACGGTCCCGTCTCTCCCACCCCCCTACGGTGCCGTCTCTCCCACCCCCCTACGGTCCCGTCTCTCCCACCCCCCTACGGTGCCGTCTCTCCCACCCCCCTACGGTCCCGTCTCTCCCACCCCCCTACGGTCCCGTCTCTCCCACCCCCCTACGGTGCCATCTCTCCCACCCCCCTACGGTCCCGTCTCTCCCACCCCCCTACGGTGCCGTCTCTCCCGCCCCCCTACGGTCCCGTCTCTCCCACCCCCCTACGGTCACGTCTCTCCCACCCCCCTACGGTGCCATCTCTCCCGACCCCCTTTCAGGGGACACCACTCACTGCCTCCTGCTGTCAACCATTCATGCCAGTATTTTTCCTTTAACACCGATTATATTTTGTTAAGCAGCCTCATGTGTGGCAGCTTATCAAATGCCTTCACTAAATCCAAGTAAATGATATGTACCATGACTTCCGTTTGTGAGATCGCAGACCCTGGGACCTGGGAGGCAAGCAACCATTCCTGTTTCCTTTTCACATCCACAGAATCACCTATCTGTCTCCCTGAATATTGAGTCCCCTATTACTGCTGCCATCCTCTTCAGTTCCCCACTCTTCTGGCCACCGGGTCAGACTCAGTACCAGAGTTGCTTCCCCCAGGTAGGTCATTCCCCCCCAGCAGAACTCAATATGGAGTACTTATTGTGGAGTGCTGGCAACAGGGATGTTCTCCACTCCCCTTCCTTCTGTAGCCTTGGGGTAACTACCTCCCTGTAGCCCCTGACTATCACTGCTCCGCTTGCTATAACAAGCCAAGGGTCGTCAAGCTGCACCTCCAGTTCCTTAACGGGGTCTTGTGGAGCTGCATCTGAATGCAGATGTGCCCACTGGGGAGGCTGGGAGACTCCTGGACATCCCACATCTGACACCCAGAACAGAACATACCCCCTCAAGAGTTAAATAAGAAAAACAAAATGAGGAGTGAACTTGCCTGTTCTTGCCGAAGCCCTGTTGAGCCAAAGCCTTACCACACTGACTCTGACCACTCCCACAATGACTGCTCTACTAAACAGTACCCCTCTTTTATGGACAGCTTTTCGCTGGACTTGTACAGGAACGCTTTTAATGTGACTGCACCATGCTCCAATCAAGGACATGTGGGTCCATGGCTTCCTCTTGTTCCACAATAAGTTATCCTCTGGGTGGAGGAGCAACACCTCATATTCTGCCTGGGTAGATAGAAATTTCTCCTTCCGGTAATTTCTCCTTTCCCTCTTCTTCTATTCCTGAGTCTGGCCTCTTACTTCTCACCTGCTTATCACCTCCCCCTGGCACCCTGCTCCTTCCCTTTCTCCTATGGTTCACTCTCATCCCCTATCAGATTCCTTCCTCCTAAGCCCTTTCCCTTTCCTACCCTTTCCCTTTCCCTTTCACTTATCTTCTACCTGTGTTCCTTCCCCTTCCCCCACCATTTTATTTTGGCATTTTCCCAGTCCCAAGGAAGGGTCTCGGCCCAAAACATCGACTGTTTGTTCATTTCAGTGGACGCTGCCTGACTTGCTGAGCTCCTCCAGCATTCTGGGAGTATTTGCCTTCAGGAAATCAAAGATCAAAGTAAATTACTATCAAAGTACATGCTATACAATCCTGAGAATCATTTTCTTGCAGGTATACTCAATAAATCCATAATAGAATCATTGAAAGACTGCATTTATCCAGTGTGCAAAAGACAGTCAACTCTGTAAATACAAAAAGAAAGAATAATAAATGAATAAGCAGTAAGTCGAGACCATCAGATGAAGTGTCCTTAAAAGTTCCATACATTGTAGGAACATTTCTGTGATGGGGTAAGTGTAGTTGAGGAACATTGTCTCCATCGGTTCAAGAGCCTAATAGTTGAGTAATAACTGTTCCTCAACCTGCTGGTGTAAGTCCTGAGTCTTCCTGATGGCAGCAGTGATCATGGCCTAAGTGGTGAGGTTCCTTGATGATGGGTGCCGCTTTCTTGTTCAGTGTAGGAGTGCTCAGTGGTGGGAAGGGTTTTATTGTGATGGATCCACTACTTTCTGTAGGATTTTCCGTTCAAGGACATTGGTGGTTCCGTTCCAAGCTCTGATGCAGCCGGTCAATATACTCTCCACCACACAGGTTTATCAGACATCATGCCAAATCTCATGCAAACTCCTAAGGAAGTACAGGTGCTGTTGAACTTCCTTTATAAGTCTAGCTACATGCTGGGTCCTCCAAAATGATAACACCAAGGAATTTAAAGTTGCTGATCCTGACCATCATCAGCACCTTGGTCTTGCTGATGTTGTTGTGGCATCACTCAGCCAGATTTTCAATCTCAATTCCAATTTTGCATCTTCAAAATATTGAACTAATTCAAAGGAAGACATGTGAGCCTGAAAGGCGGTCTCATTTCATTCATTATAAGCAAGGTGGATGTGTCACATGGTGGCACGTTGACATATGCAATTCAGGTATTTATACTTACAACCCATTATTTAGACTAATTATTTAAAAGAATGCTCAATCAACCAATATGTGTATATATACAAGATTACTCAAATACTACTGTATTAAATACACCACACTCCTCCCTGCTTAGCTGTAAACTCCAACTCAATAGAGAATACATTTGAGTTTGTATGAGGGGTGTATGTGGTCCTTCATAATGCTGTTTGCTTTGCGGATGCAGCGTGTGGTATAAATGTTTAATGGCAGTAAGAGAGACCCCGATAATCTTCTCAGCTGACCTCACTATCCGCTGCAGGGTCTTGCAATCCGAGATGGTGCAATTTCCGAAACAGGCAGTGATGCATCCTTCTCATCCTTCTAAATTCCAGTGTATGCAAGCCCAGTCACTCCAATCTTTCAACATATGACAGTCCCGCCATCCCGGGAATTAACCTTGTGAACCTACGCTGCACTCCCTCAATAGCAAGAATGTCCCTCCTCAAATTTGGAGACCAAAACTGAACACAATACTCCAGGTGTGGTCTCACCAGGGCCCTGGACAACTGCAGAAGGACCTCTTTGCTCCTATACTCCACTCCCCTTGTTATGAAGGCCAACTTGCTATTAGCTTCCTTCACTGCCTGCTGCACCTGCATGCTTACTTTCAGTGACTGATGAACAAAGACACCTAGATCTCATTGCACTTCCCCTTTTCCTAACTTGACACCATTCATATGTTAGAACATATATGTTCTTGCCACCGAAGTGGATAACCTCACATTTATCCACATTAAACTGCATCTGCCATGCATCTGTCCAAGTCACCCTGCATTCTCCTAACATCCTCACACTGCCACCCAACTTTGTGTCATCTGCAAATTTGCTAATATTACTTTTAATCCCTTCATCGAAATCATTAATGTATATTGTAAATAGCTGCGGTCCCAGCACCGAACCTTGCGGTACCCCATTAGTCACTGCCTGCCATTCTGAAAAGGACCGGTTAATCCCTGCTCTTTGTTTCCTGTCTGCCAACCAATTTTCTATCTATGTTAGTACCCTACCCCCAACGCCATATGCTCTAATTTTGCCCACTAATTTCCTATCAAAGGCTTTCTGTCTCCCTTGTTGATTTTCATAGTTACATCGTCAAAAAATTCCAGGTTAGTCAAGCATGATTTCCCCTTCGTAAATCCATGCTGACTCAGACCGATCCTGTTACTGCTATCCAAATGTGCCGCTATTTCATCTTTTATAATTGACTCCAGCATCTTCCGCACCACTGATGTCAGGCTAACTGGTCTATAATTCTATAGAACATTGGAGAATGATTACCAATGTGTCCATGATTTCTAGAGCCACCTCCTTAAGTACCTTGGGATGCAGACCCTCGGGCCCTGGGGATTTATCAGCCTTCAGTCCCATCAGTCTACCCAACACCATTTTCTGCCTAATGTGAATTTCCTTCAGTTCCTCCATTACCCTAAGTCCTCTGGCCACTATTACATCTGGGAGATTGTCTGTGTCTTCCCTAGTGAAGATAGATCCAAAGTACCTGTTCAACTCGTCTGCCATTTCCTTGTTCCCCATAATAAATTCACCAGTTTCTGCCTTCAAGGGCCCAACTTTGGTCTTAACTAATTTTTTTCCTCTTCATATACCTAAAGAAGCTTTTACTATTCTCCTTTATATTCTTGGCTAGCTTACCTTTGTACCTCATTTTTTCTCCCCGTATTGCCTTTTTAGTTATCTTCTGTTGCTCTTTAAAAGTTTCCCAATCCTCTGGCTTCCTGCTCATCTTTGCTATGTTATACTTCTCTTTTAAAATTGTCCTTGACTTCTCTTGTCAGCCACTACTCCCCTTAGGATCTTTCTTCCTCTTTGGAATGAACCGATCCTGCACCTTCTGTATTATTCCCAGAAATACCTGCCATTGTTGTTCTGCTGTCATCCCTGCGAGGATATCCTTCCAGTCAACTCTGGCTAGTTCCTCCCTCATGGCTCCATAGTCCCCTTTGTTCAACTGTCATGACACTTCCGATTTTCCCTTCTCCCTCTCAAATTGTAGATTAAAACATCATATTATGGTCGCTACCTCCTAATGGCTCCTTTACCTCGAGTTTCTTTATCAAATCCAGTTCATTACACAACACTAGATCCATTTGGATAAATTTAAGACTTTTATTGGAACAAATTATTGGAGTACAACTCCCACATAGTCCACTATTATTTTTATTAGGAGACATTGAAGGGACAATACCGAAACTGAAACAAGTATCAGAAAAAATTTATAAAAATTGCATTGGCAGTAGCCAAAAAAGTTATCGCAGTTAGTTGGAAATCTGATTTATATTTAACTATAGATCGTGGGAATAATGAAATATATAGTTGTATTCCTCTTGAAAAAATTACATACAATCTAAGAAATGAATATGATATATTTTTGAAAATTTGGCTCCCATACCTACAAAAGATGGGATTAAATATATAGGTCCTTTGAAGATAAAATTATAGTAATTGGGGAAAGTAAAAATAAATATCAAAATTATTTTGAACTCCATGGAGCATGTGGGGATCCTCCGATATCCAGGCAATCTTCCTCTCTTTTTTTTCTTTCTTTAGATAAGGGTTAAGGGGGGGGAGGGTCAACATTATTTTTCTTACTAATTATTACATTATTATTATCACATTTATTCCTTGTAATTTCTAAAATTTAATAAATAAATAGATAAAAAACACTAGATCCAGAATTGCTCCAGTAGGCTGGTAGGCTCCAGTACAAACTGTTCTAAGAATCCATCTCGGAGGCACTCCACAAACTCCCCTTCTTGGGGTCCAGTACCATTCTGATTTTCCCAGTCTACCTGCATGTTGAAATCCCCCATTACAACCATAGCATTACCTTTGCGACATGCTAATTTTAGCTCTTGATTCAACTTGCACCCTATATCCAGGCTACTATTTGGGAGCCTGTAGGTAACTCCCATTAGGGTCTTTTTGCCCTTACAGTTTCTCAGTTCTATCCATACTGACTCTACATCTCCTGATTCTATGTCACCCCTTGCAAGGGACTGAATTTCATTCCTAACCAGCAGAGCCACTCCACCCTCTCTGCCCACCTGTCTGTCCTTTCAATAGGACATATACCCTTGAATATTCATTTCCCAGCCCTGGTCCTCTTGCAGCCATGTCTCTGTTATTCCTACAACATCATACTTGCCAATTTCCAACTGAGCCTCAAGCTCATCCACTTTATTTCTTACATTTACTGCATTCATATATAATACTTTTAATCCATTACTCTCCTCACTTCTCGCATCGATCCCTATTGCACTTGGCCATACTCTCCGATCCCTTCCTGAGCTTTCTGCCCCTTTAATTCTGTTGTCTTTCTTAACTTTTTTTTATTCTCTCTTTCCCTTATCTTTCCAGTTCATCTCCTCCCCGCCCCCCCCCCCCCCGCCACTTATTGGTTTAAACACACCTATGTAGCAGTGGCAAACCTGCCTGCCAGAATGCTGGTCCCCCGCCTGTTAAGGTGCAACCCGTCTCCTTTGTACAATTCCATATAACAATTACAGCACGGAAACAGGCCATCTCGGCCCTTCTAGTCCGTGCTGAACACTTACTCTCACCTAGTCCCACCTACCTGCACTCAGCCCATAACCCTCCATTCCTTTCCTGTCCGTATACCTATCCAATTTTACTTTAAATGACAATATCAAACCTCGCATTCTGCAGGCTTCAGTCCAGTATCTTTAAAATGCCTTTAAAACTCTTTTTAGGAAATGACTGAAACAGGCAAACCAGTGTCCAATTCCATTTTAATTAATTTGCCATTCACTTCTGGTGTTAGCCATAGTGCTTGTGAATTGTTAATTTTCACAATGTAAATCGTAAGGCTGTGTCACTTGTGTGATTATCAGATTTTTCATCAACAGCATGCACAAGAGCTCATTTTGAAATTGCAACTTTTTAATTTTTTTTCTTCTCTGTGCAGTCCATTTATTTCTGACTGCCATATATGATCTTTGTGTGTGACCTCACTTGCCCATTCATTGAAATGCTCCCACAACCAATACTTAAGTATCACTTTAAGGATACTTATCTTGTTATTTCAGGTTCTCATTATTTATTGCTATTTATTTACACAGTTTGTTGTCTTCTGCACTCTGGTTGATCTTTCATTGATCCTCTCATGGTTACTATTTTATAGATCTGCTGAGTATGCCCACAGGAAAATGAATCTTGAGGTTGTGTGTGTATGTACTCTGAAATAAAATTTACATTGAACTTTGTTGCATTTTCTGCAAGTTTTGCCTTTCTAGAGTGCCTGCGAGATGGCTTTTTAGAGCTGCTCATGGTTAAGCCCACTAGGGAATCAGCTATTTTGGACTATGTGTTGTGCAATGAACCAGAATTGATTAGAGAGCTTAAAATAAAGGGGCAAGTGATCAAAAACACGCTGAAATTTGAGGAGAAGCTAAAGTCAGATGTATTAGTGTTACAGTGAAATAAAGGGAATTACAGAGGCATGAGAGAGGAGTGGGCTAGAGTTGATTGGAAAAGAACACTGGTGGAACATGATGATGGCAGAACAGTAACGGCTGGAATTTCTGGAAGCAATTTAGAAGGCACAGGATATCCCAAAGAGGAAGAGGTATTCTGAAGGCAATCTGACAGCACTGTGGCTACAAGGGTAGTCAAAGCCATCATGAAAGCCGAAGAGAGGGCATATAATAGAGCAAAAATTAGTCAGAAGTTAGAGTATTGGGAAGCATTCAAATATCAACAAAAGGCAACAAAAACATCATTAGGAGGGTAAAGATGGGATACGAAAGTAAACTCGCCAACAATATTAAAGAGGATACTAAAGTTTTTTCAGATACATTAATATAAAAGAGAGGTGAAAGTGGATGTAGGACGGCTGGAAAACAATGCTGGAGAGGTAGTAATGGGAAATGGCAGATGAACTGAATAAGTATTTTGCATCATGGAAGACACTAGCAGTATGATGGAAGTTCCCATTGTCAGGGGCCATGAAGTGTGTGAAGTTACCATAACTAGAGAGAAGTTTCTTGGGAAACTGAAAGATTTGAAGGTAGATAAGTCACCTGGACCAGATGGTGTACACCCCAGTGTTCTGAAAGAGGTGACTGAAGAGATTGTGAAGAAATTAGTAATGATTTTTGAAGAATTGCTAGATTCTGAAATGGTTCTGGAAGACTGTCACTCCACTTTTCAAGAAGGGAGAGAGGCAGAAGAAAGGAAATTAAAGGCCAGTTAGTCTAACCTCAGTGACTGGGAAGATGTTGGAGTCAATTGTTAAGGATGTGATTTCAGGGTACTTGGAGGTACTTAATAAAACAGACTGTGGTCAGCATTGTTTCTTCAAGGGTGATGCACCATCAATAACTCACACTGAGACGTAAGGCGAGATATCGGCTTTTATTGACTGGAAGAAGGAACCAGGAGTGAGTGTCCATCATACTATGACCTGGAGACTGAGAGGCCGAGCGTCAGGCCTCAGATCGCCTTTATACAGGGGCCTGTGGGAGGAGCCACAGGAGCAGTCAGCAGGGGGCGTGTCCAGACAGGCACATAGTTCACCACAAAGGGAAAGTCTTGCCTGATAAATCTGTTGTAATTCTTTGAAGAAATATCAAGCAGGATAGACAAAGGTTGATCTTATGTACTTGGCTTTTCAAAAGGCCTTTGACAAGGTGCCACACAAGCTCTTTACCAGCTACAAGCCCATGGTATTACAGGAAAGATTCTAGTATGGATAAAGCAGGGGCTGATTGGCAGGAGGGAAAGAGTGGGAATAAAGGGAGCCACTGGTCGGCTGCCAGTGACCAGTGGTGTTCCATAGGGGTCTGTATTGGGACCAAATCTTTTTACATTATGTGTGAATGATTTGGATGATGGAATTGATGGCTTTGTTGCAAAGTTTGCAGATAATATAAAGATAGGTGGCAGGGCGTGAAGTTTTCAGGAAGTAGAGAGCTTAGACAGGTTAGGAGAATGGGCAAAGAAATAGCAGATGGAATACAGTGTTGGGAAGTGTATGGTCATACACTTCGGTAGAAGAAATGAAAGGAGTGGCTATTTTCTAAATGGAGAGAAAACACAAAAATCTGAGGCACAGAGAGACTTGGGAGGCCTTGTGCAGGATTCCCTGAAGGTTAATTTGCAGGTTGAGTCTGTGGTGAGGAAGGTAAATATGTTAGCATTCATTTCAAGAGGACTAGAATATAAAAACAAGGATGTAATGTTGCGACTTTATAAAGTCCTAGTGAGGCTTCATTTGGAGAATTGTGAGCCGTTTTGGGCCCCTTATCTTAGAAAGGATGTGCTGAAACTCAAGAGGGTTCAAAGGAGGTTCATGAAAATGAATCCAGGATTGAATGGCTTCTCATATGAAGAGTGGTTGATGGCTCTGGGCCTGTACTCACTGGAATTCAGAAGATTGAGGGGTGACATCATTGAAACCTATCAAATGGCCTTGATAGAGTGGATGTGGAGAAGATGTTTCCTGTGGTGGGATAGTCTTAAGACTTGAGGACACAGCCTCAGAATAGAGGGGCATCCTTTTAGAATAGAGATGAGGAAAAATTTCTTTAGCCAGAGTGGTGAATCTGTGGAATTCTTTGCCACAGACAGTTGTGGAGGCCAAGTCTTTATGTACATTTAAGGTAGAAGTTGATAGATTCTTGATCAGTCAAGGCATGAAGGGATACGGGGAGAAAGCAGGAGATTGGGGCTGAGAGTCATGATGAAATGGCGGAGCAGTCTCGATGGGCCAAATGGCCTGATTCTGCTCCTATATCTTATGGTCTTATATGTACACACAAGATTACTCAAATATTTAAAAAATATTAAATACACAACAGTTACCACCTTTGATGGTGGTGTCATCAACAAACTTGAATATGGCATTGGAGCAGTGCCTAGCCACAAGTGTGAAGTGAGTGGAGAAGGTGGCTGGGCAGGCAGCCTTGTGGTGCACTTGTGCTGATGGATATTGTGGAGGAGATGTTTGTTGCCAATCCAAACTGACTGGGGTCTGCAAGTGAAGAAATCAAGGATCTAATTGCACAGGGAGGATTTGAAGCCAGGTTCTTGCAGCTTATTGATTAGCTTTGAGGGCTGATAGGCAGTAGTCTATCAAGAGCATCCTGATGTATGCATCTTTGCTGTCCAGATGTTCCAGGGTTGAGTGAAGAGCCAATCAGCTGTTCCTCTGGTGGGTAAATTGGAGCGGATCCAAGTTGCTTCTCAGGCAGGAGTTGGTATGTTCATTCTCAAAAGACTTCATTACTGTGGATGTAAGTACTACATCCTTATCATTGAGACAAATACTAATCATTGAGACAAATTACCACATTCTTCTCAGGCACCGGTGTAATTGAAGCCTGTTTGAAGCAGGTGGGTACCTCAGACTAAGTGAGAGGTTAAAGGTCTCAATGAATGGTGCAGCCAGCTGATCGGCACAGCTCTTTAGTACTTGGCCAGATACCCCATCTAGGCCAGTTGCTTTTCGTTGGGTCACCCTCATATAGGCTGTTTGCACGTCAGATCAGAGACTGACATCACAGGGTCATCGGGGGCTGTGGGGATTTGTGGTGGTTCCTCTAGGCTTTGATGGTCAAAGTGAAGATAGAAGTCGTTGAGCTCATCTGGAAGTGAAGCCCTGTTGTCACTTGATTTCGGTCCGGAATTGCCACCGCCCATGAGAACATTCAGCCTGATTTTCAATCTCTCTCCTATACACTGATTCATCTCCACCTTTGATTCAGCCAACAACAATGGTGTCATCAGCAAACTTAAACATGGCATTTCACAGTCATGAGAATGAAGCATTTGGCCCATTTCCCTGTAATTGTACCCACATCTACCACTTCCTCTGACAGCTCGTTCCACATACCGATTACCCTCTGGATGAAGAAATTGCCCCTCAGGACCACTTCAAAACTTTCCCCTCTGATCTTAAACCCTGTGCTCTCTAGTTCTTGATTTCCCATCCCAATGGAAAAGACTGTGTGCATTCACCCTATCTCTGCCCTTCATTATTTTAAACACCTTTATAAAATCCCAATCTCTCTGACCTCACCCTACAACCCAAGCTCTCGAGTCTGGGTAACATGACATGATATGATTCTGGTCACCACAGTACAAGAAGGATGGGACCACACGAGAGAGGATCTGCAGGAGTGGTTGCACCAGTCGAACAGTGGTCTCAGGGGGTGGCAGTTCCCAGTTCAGTGGTTCAGGAAAGGAGTGATGCCACACCCTTCGAGCTTGGTGCCCCCAGTGTGTCCTTACACTGAGAGCTTCAGTCTGCCAACAGCACCCGGAGCTGTTCCACCACTGAAACATTATATGCAACAGTGGGGCATTATCCAGTATCAAGGATATGAGCTCCTCCCCCCGCCCCAGTACAATCTGAGTCCGATCAGGTGGTATTGTGGTATTGTGGTATTGGCCCTTTGCCACTGACTCTGGGAGTAAAAGGGAGTGGGGGGCAGCAGAAATCTGTCTAAGCTTCCAAACCAGTGTCTGGGCTAAAGGGGCACTGTTCACTGCTTGGCCAGCACAAGAGGTGAAGGGGATACAGCTGCTGTCTTGCAGCTTGCAGATCCAGAGGCCTGAGTTCAATTCTGGCCCCAGGTGCTGACTGTTTGGAGTGTGTATGTTCTCTCTGTAACCGTGTGGGTTTCTCTGGGTACACTGGTTGCCTCCTCCACCCCAGAGAGGTAGGATAATTGCCTGCTGTAAAATGATGAGGGGTAAAATCTCTGGGGAGTTGACAGGAGAATAAAATGGTGTTTGATGGTTTATCCGATGGATTCTCCCTGTACACTGTGCCTCTGTAAGCAATCAGTCTCTCTAGGATTCCAAGTGGTAGGGTAGAGTTGGGAACCACATGAGTTTCGGGGGGAATTCACAACCCCACAGTAAATTAAATGTTGACTTAAGTTTAGGGCGGAGACAGACCATAAGATATAGGTCTTATGATATAAGATATAGGTCATAAGATATAGAGCAGAGTTAGGCCATTTAGTCTCGACTGACTTTTCTTCAACCCCATTTTTCCATCTTCACCCCATAACCCTCCTTACTAATTAAGAACCTACCAATCTATACCCAGTGACTTGGTCTCCACAGCCTGCTGATTGCAGAGATTCACCTCGCTCTGGCTGAAGAAATTCCCCCTCAGAGTATTAGAGGCTCTGAGGCTGGGCCCTTGGCTCTGTTGGTACAAGAGTGTGGAAGGGAACAGTGGCAGCTATGTGTGCAGCTTGAGTCAATGAATTGTGAAGGAGGAGGAGAGAGTTTAGGGCATCGATACAGCTGGTGATTTGAACTGACTTCCTCATTTGTCACCCTACACATTCACTCCCTTCACCACCAGCCCACAGTGACTGCAGTATGAGCCGTCTACAAAATGCACTGCAGCAGATCCCAAACTACCCCCTCTACCACCAAATCCACGTGCAGGAAATGCAGGGGAACCCACCACCCACAGGTTCCCCTCCAAGTCGCACACCATTCTGACTTAGAAATAAATCACCATTCCTTCATTATCACTAGGTCCAAATCCAAAAACTCCCCTCCTAAAAGCACGGTGGAAGTTTACCCCCCGTAAACACTGGACTCTAAATATAGGCAAATACAGTTACGCATTATAAACAAGAGGATTTGGTTCATCATAGATAAATGTCAGGGTGCACCTTTTGCTGGTGATTTTGGGATTCCCCTTTTAGCTTGTTAGAACTCGTGTTAGAGATTATCAACCAGCTTTATTTCTGGATGGGGTGAGCTGTTATCCCATGGCGTGTCTATTCTGAAGTAGTAAAGCTACCAATATTTACAGCAATCATGTGTGACACTTGGTTTGTTGTGTGTAGTTCTGCCCTCCAAAGATGTGATTAAGCTAGAGAGGAAGCAAAAATGATTTTCAAGGATGTGTTTGGGATTGGAGAGTTTTGAAAGGCTGAGAAACGTGATAACAGATAAAATAGTTAGGAAATAGGGAAGATAGAGTTAGTTTCACATGATAGAATGCTTAAAACTATACTGTATAACTTTAAGGATAGAGGGAAGAGACTTAAGAAGATGTGGCTTCTCCTATTACCTTCTCGATTGTGCTTCTTCCCCTATCCCACTTTCGTATTCTGGCCTCTTCCAGTCCGGATGAAGGGTCTCAGCATGAAACATTGACTTTCCATAGAAGCTGCCTGATCTGCAGAGTTCCTCCAGCATTTGTGTGCGTTACTCTGGACTTTCAGCATCTGCAAACTCTCTCGGCTGTGAAGTGTAAATCTTTCACACAGAGTAGTTGATCTCTGGAACAGCTTCCAAAGGAGATAGTGGAGCAGGAACAGGAAAAACATCTAAGAGAAACCTGTACAGGTACCTGATTGAAGAGAGCGCAGAGGGGTATGGAATTAGTATAGATAGGCGTAGTGGTTGGCAAACTGAGCGATTCCGTGAATTTCTGGGAATTCTGTGATTCTGTGAACAGTGAGTGATTCCGTGATTTTGTGAACACAGCTTGGTTTTCCTTTGTAAAGTTTATTTAAAAACAAGTAGCGAAACAAAGAATATAAAGCTCTGCAAACAGTAATACAAGAAACCACAGGGTAATGATACTATAGTATGATTTTAATCTCTGATAAATCATTGGTCAGGTTTTGGTCTCTAAATCTTTCTCTCCTCTACCTTCTAACTTTACTTCCTCTGTGGTTTCATACTTTTACCTGCAACTTTACATCCTAATCCAAAAAGTTTATTTTACATTTATCCAGCAGGTGTATACATTGTCCCTGTTTTGCCTTTAAAGTGTCTGTTGCCCCCTGCCCCTCTGCGTCTCTCTGGTCTTAACCGCTGAGCTCTCTGCAGACCGGCACACTCTGTCTCTGCTGTTATCCCACCCTGCCTTGTTCCCGCTGGCTCCTCTGCCTTTTTGACAGAATCAGATGCAGCCATCTGATTCCTCCATCAAGCAAAAGCAAAATATTTCCATTCCAGCTACTGCAGGCAGGGATTAAACAGTTAACAAACTGCTGGAGAAACTCAGCAGGTCAAGCAGCATCTGTGGGGGATAAGGAACTGTCATCAATTCCTCTTCCCTCCACAACTACCATCTAACCCTCCAGCAATCTCAGATAAACAATGACTTGTATCTGTCTGCAGAAAATAAAACAGGACAAAGAATAAGTGAGGAAATAATAATATAGAAATAAAGCCCACTAGCTGAAATTCCTAAGGACCTGAAGTTCCACATCCCAGTAGCAGGTAGCTGTTGATAGTGAGGACATCCGAAAATTCTACACGTTCTGGAAGTATTCCTGTAGATTAGAGGGTGGAAATGTAACCCCGACAATCCTGTAAGGAGGGAGAAAACTGGGAATTCACATCTGTTCACCAGACATCAGTAGTTGGGAAAATGTTGGAATCTGTTATAAATATTAAGATGTCTCGAAAACAATAATTGAACGAAGTCAGAGTGAATTTCTAAAGGGATGTCAAGTGTGACTGTTGAGGGTTTGAGGATCTGACTAGTAACATGGTGTTCTGGAGATGTTGAAAAGGTCTGTGCACTGGGTTGGTGAACAGGGAGTTGTGGAGGATGAACTGGGAGTTGGTTCACAGAAAGTAGATGTGGATGGGAATAAATGGATCCTTGGGTGACAGGTGATATCTGCTGGGAAACCCCAGAGATCAGTGTTGAGGTCCAACTGCTCACTAAGCGTGTTAGTGATTTGTCTAAGGGACAGGTAGTAACACGTCAGTGTGTTGATGTAATGAATCTGGGTGGGATGGTAAACGGGATGGCCCCTATCTCCCCAGTTCCTTCTCTTTCCCTCTGTACCCCATCTTCCATTTACTCTCTGTCCCCAATGTTATCCCTCTCTTCTTCCTCCCTCTCCCCATCTCTATCACACAATCTGACTCACTGACTCTGTGCTCCCCCAGGATCCAGCAAGGACACGAGTCAGCGCACCAGTCAGCCAGAGATGGTGACCACCCTCTGTAACCTGACCTCTCCTGTTTCCTTCCTCCAGGGGAGGAGGCCCAGAAATGTTTTCCTCCTGGCTCTGACCCTTCTCTGCTTGGGGTCCTGCCGGATCTTGTCAGCCAGCCTCTGCAGGAGCCAGTACTGGTCGTAGGGCTTGGCCGGCCAGCGCAGGTACCCTCTGCTCTGCAGATAGGACCGTAGGGGCTTGTACTTCCGGAGCTGGTAGTCCCTCAGGGAACCCACCACTAGCAGGACCACAACGTCTTTCAACTCGTGGTAGAGGCGGCTCTGGGCAATGTTGAATGCCTCCAGGCACCAGCCATCCTTCAAGAAACGCCTGGTGACCACACACACTGTCTTCCTACTGCCCCATATGGCCTCCCGTATGTTGGTAATGTGGTCTTCCCCAGGAATGAAATCCCGCTCCTCGATGCACAGTTGTAACCGGTTCTCCTCTAGATTCAAGAGCAGACTGTCTTTCACCCATTCCAGGTCCTGGCTGCTGAAGCAGAGGTAGGCATCAAACCTGTAGCCCAACCTGTCTGTCTCTGTCTTGCCTCCTTCCAGGACAGTCCTGGTAGCAGCCCTGTAGCACAGGAGGATCGAGGACCAGCAGTGAGTGTAGAGGAGAACAGAGGTGAGAAAAATCACCAGGAGTGTGGTCACGGTGACAAACAGGGCAAACTGCGTCTCCTCCATCCCGCAGCCTGGCGTGAGTGAGAGAAGAGGTACGTCCTTGAGCCCTTTCGGGAAGGCGCAAACCATCTGGGTCAGGGGTTCCACCAACTCCACCTCAGTGCGGTTCAGCCAGAGGACAAAGCGGTTGAGGCTGCAATCACAGATGTACTGGTTGTTCCTCAGGTCCAGACGCCTGACGAAGCTAAAGGCGGCTGGGTCGGGTGAAATCAGGCGATTGCTGGACAGGTCCAGGATCTCGAGGTTGCTGGGGAAGAGGTCGTGGCTGAGCTGGGTCAGTGAGTTCAGGGACAGGTTAAGCCTCTTCAGGGAGACTAAGCCACTGAAGACGTCTTGGGGCAGCTTAGCAAGATAGTTCCGCTGGAGAAGTAACTCCGTCAGGTTGGAGAGGTTGTGGAACACATCCCAGCACTCGCCAGCTGCCCACGTTAGCTGGAGGAAGTTACCGGAAAGGTCGAGGTGACGGAGGTGGTTGCTTTTCGGGATGGTGTTGGTAGGTGCAATGGTGCACACGGATAAGCGGTTGTTCCTTAGCAGAAGGTGAGTCACTGTGGGCTGCTTCATAATCTCGTAAAACACCTGCAAGTTCTCAAACGCATTGTTAGAAAGATCGAGAAAGGTGATGTTGTTCACGTTCCCCATCCCATACACCTCTTCTAGTCGGTTATATCCTAAGAGGAGGTACTGCAAGCCAGGCAATGGCTTGGAGGCTGGGAGACGGGAAAGAGAGTTCTCCCGAAGGTCTAAAGTGACAAGCTGAGTGAGTCCTTCGAAGGAACCAAACTGGATGGCCCCAATGTGGTTGTGTCGTAGGTCAATGTAGGAAACATTCTGCAGACCCTCAAATGTCCATGAGTAGATCTCACCCAACAAGTTGTAGGAAATGTTCAGCGTCAGTAGATTTTCCAGGCCGAAGAAGGCATTTTTCTGTATGAGGTTGATGCGGTTGTGAGGTAAGGAGAGGATCTTTAGGTCAGGGAAGTGTGAAAAGACATGGGGCTGCAGGGAGAAGATGCTTGTCTGGTGGAGATTCAAGATCATGACAGAACTCTTGGCGAGCCCTGAAAATGTTTGGTTGTTGGGATCGGGTAAGTTGTTGTAACCGAATGATGCCCCGATGGACAAACGTCCCATTCTCAGCTCGATGATGAGGGTTCCCCTCATTGCCAGAAACATCTTCTCCAGCTGTTGAATGCTCAGAGGAATGCCCGATATGTCCAGAGTGTATAGGAAGATGTTGGAGAAGGGGTTTCCACACCTCTCCCAGCTGAGGGATTTATTTGCATACAAAGGACGGTTCCAGGATATATCAAACATTCTGAAAAGCCTGTGTTGAACATTAACCAGGTCTTCCTTGCAAATCTGCTGGATCTGATTGAAACTGAAGTCAACATTCTGCAGTGCCCGGAGGTTGGAGAAGGTTGGGTCTGGTCTGATGTGTTGTAACTTGTTGCCTTCCAGAACCAAAGTGTGCAATGAAGTTAAGTGTCTGAAGTACCCGTTTTGTAAGACCGAGTCCTTCAGACCGTTATAGTCCAGCAGCAAAGTCTGCAGTTGTCCCAGGCCAGTGAACGCCTCCAGGTCCAACTGCAGTTGAATGTTGCCTCCTAAGTCCAGGAATGTCAGATTAGGCAGATTCCCAAAAGCGCTGGGCCCCACGTCCATCCACCTACTGTCCTGTTTCCCGATTGTCAGGGTGCGGAGCTCGTCCGTCCAGGAGAAGGAGTTCCTCTCAATGTAGTTGATGTTGTTCCAGTTGAGGTTGAGGTACACCACACCCGCTGGCACGGCTGGAGGGTGACTCAGGTTCTGTTTCTCACAGGACAGGTAAATCCCATGCCGGGAGCAGAGGGACTGGGCAGACCTGAAGGCTGCCACCAGCAGGAAGAAAGTGGAGAGTCGCATGGTCCCAGCCTGGCAGAGGAACAGAAGGGAAAGGACTGTTAGTGAATTCTCTTTCCGCCTGCCAGGATTCACTCAGCATCCACCCAACTCGCAGAGAAACAGAGCAACTCGGAGACAACCTCCCCACCCCCTGCCCCAGAGGCTGCCTCATCTGACCCTCAGGGCAGGTGATTTCCTGTATTACTAAGGTCCCTGAGACCCTGCACCCTTTCCCTTGGCCATTGCCCCCTTTAGATTAGATCAGCCTAGTTTGTTAGTAATAGATTCATACAGCACAGAAACAGGCCCTTTGGCCCTTCTTGTCCATGCTACCCAAGGTGCCCAACCAATTTGCATGCATTTGGCCCAAATCTCTCTAAATTTTTCCTCACCATATACCGTCCAAACAACCTTTAAATGTTGTTATTCAACCTGCTTCAACCACTTCTTCTGGCAGTCAGTTCCAAATACTGACCACACTCTGAGTGAATCGGTCCCTCAGGTTATTATTAAATCTCTTTCCTCTCACCTTAAATCTATTCTCTTTAATTCTTGATTTCTCAATCTGGGCATTTCCCTGTCTTTGACCCTCATGATTTTGTACTCGATAAAATCACCCCTCATTCTCCTATGCTGCACAATCTCTGTCCATCACATAGTTCCTCAAATCTCCACAATCTCCTTTGCACTCTTACTGTAGCTGGATGACCAAAGCCAAACACAATATTCCCAATGTGGCCTCACCAATGTCTTGTACAACTACAATATAATTTTTGTCATGTTTTCTTTTTTATCATGTATACCAGAGTGCAAAATAATTCCTTACTTGCATGAAACTTGCAGAGATTAGCAGCTTAAAGAGATTTGGCATGCCGCTGCAACTTCTACAAACGCACCACAGAAAGTATCCTGGCCAGTCATGTCATGACATGGAAATGCAGAGTCCAGCATGGGCACTGCTTCCCCAATGTTGACAACATCTACAAAAGGCTCTGCCTCAAAAAGATGACATCTATTATCAAGGATCCATGCCCTTTTTTTCACTGTTATTGCAGGCAGGAGGTACAGAAGCCTTAAGTCCCAAACCACCAAGTTCAGGAACAATTGTTTCCCTCCAACCATCAGGTTCCTGAATCAATCTGCATAACTTTAATCCAGCACTGCAACAAACACTACAGACCACCTCTTGCACTACCATGGGCTTGAGACCACCTCCTGCACTTCCATGGGCTTGAGACCACCTCCTTGACTACCATGGGCTTGAGACCACCTCCTTGAGTACCATGGGCTTGAGATCACCTCCTGCACTTCCATGGGCTTGAGACCACCTCCTTGAATTCCATGGGCTTGAGACCACCTCCTGCACTTCCATGGGCTTGAGACCACCTCCTGCACTTCCATGGGCTTGAGACCACCTCCCTGAATTCCATGGGCTTGAGACCACCTCCTGCAGTTCCATGGGCTTGAGACCACCTCCTGCACTTCCATGGGCTTGAGACCACCTCCCTGAATTCCATGGGCTTGAGACCACCTCCTGCACTTCCATGGGCTTGAGACCACCTCCTGCACTACCATGGGCTTGAGACCACCTCCTTGACTACCATGGGCTTGAGACCACCTCCTGCACTTCCATGGGCTTGAGACCACCTCCTTGAGTACCATGGGCTTGAGACCACCTCCTGCACTTCCATGGGCTTGAGACCACCTCCTTGACTACCACGGGCTTGAGACCACCTCCTGCAGTTCCATGGGCTTGAGACCACCTCCTGCAGTTCCATGGGCTTGAGACCACCTCCTGCACTTCCATGGGCTTGAGACCACCTCCTGCAGTTCCATGGGCTTGAGACCATCTCCTTGAGTACCCTGGGCTTGAGACCACCTCCTGCACTACCATGGGCTTGAGACCACCTCCTGCAGATCCATGGGCTTGAGACCACCTCCTGCAATTCCATGGGCTTGAGACCACCTCCTTGACTACCATGGGCTTGAGACCACCTCCTGCAGTTCCATGGGCTTGAGACCACCTCCTTGCCTACCCTGGGCTTGAGACCACCTCCTTGCCTACCATGGGCTTGAGACCACCTCCTGCACTTCCATGGGCTTGAGACCACCTCCTTGAATTCCATGGGCTTGAGACCACCTCCTGCACTTCCATGGGCTTGAGACCACCTCCTGCACTTCCATGGGCTTGAGACCACCTCCTGCACTACCATGGGCTTGAGACCACCTCCTGCACTTCCATGGGCTTGAGACCACCTCCTTGAGTACCATGGGCTTGAGACCACCTCCTGCACTTCCATGGGCTTGAGACCATCTCCTACACTACCATGGGCTTGAGACCACCTCCTACACTTCCATGGGCTTGAGACCACCTCCTTGACTATCATGGGCTTGAGACCACCTCCTGCACTACCATGGGCTTGAGACCACCTCCTACACTACCATGGGCTTGAGACCACCTCCTTGACTACCATGGGCTTGAGACCACCTCCTGCACTACCATGGGCTTGAGACCACCTCCTACACTTCCATGGGCTTGAGACCACCTCCTACACTTCCATGGGCTTGAGACCACCTCCTTGACTACCATGGGCTTGAGACCACCTCCTACACTTCCATGGGCTTGAGACCACCTCCTGCACTACCATGGGCTTGTCTCTACACAAATGTCTTGATTTGCAATCTTTGCTCTCTCTTCAAGTCCATATAATTTGTTCTGTGTGTTACCTGTAGCTACATGCTTGTGACGATGCTGCTAGAAAGTCTTTCGTGTTCCTGTTTCTCACCGTACTGGAACACATGCCAATAAACTCAACCTGACTTGAATAAACAGTAACATGATGATAATAAATACAACAGCAGGATACTGTAGTGATTGTTGTGCAGACCAAACTTGTGGAAAAAGAAATGCTGAAGTAACAATAGTGGGAGGGTAGAAGGAAAGATTCAAGGATGTGACTGCATCACCATGTAATGCGTGTGGAAAAAGTAGTTCAAGAGTTGAAGTTTTGTGTTCAGTTCTGGTCACCCTGCTATAGGAAAGATGTTATTAAACTCTCCAGAGTACAGAAGAGATTTGCAAAGATGTTGCCAGGACTGAGTTATATCATGCCACTGCGTGATTTAATGTTATGACGCAGTTTAGTTGAAAGATGAAGTTTTATCTAATGCCTAAAGTTTAAAAGGTCATTGCCAGCAGTTTCTTTACAATCGGTACTGTCCCTCTGACAGTGTGACACTCTCTCAGTACTGTCCCTCTGACAGTGTGACACTCCCACAGTACCGTCCCTCTGACGGTGTGACACTCCCTCAATACTGACCCTCTGACAGTGTGAGTATAGCTTTTTTTACACAAAGGATTATCTATGTGAGACAGATATAATAACTTTTAAAAGACAGTTGGACAGGTACAGCACATGGATTGGGAAGATTTAGAACATACGGGAAATGGAACTAAATTGGATAGGGCATCATGGTGTACACACGGACCAGTAGGGCTGAAGGGCTGTTTCTGTGCTGCCAGTCTCTATGAGTAAGTCTGATAGCATTGGCGAAGAAGCTGTTAATGAGTCTGGTGCTCCAGGCTTTCAAGCTCCTGCATCTCCTGCCAGAAGGCAGTGAAGGAAATGGCCAGGGTGACAGGCACCCTCACAGACAAAAGGGATAAAGGGAGAAATATGTTCCTGAAGTCGGATGAGATAGGGAGGTCTTTAATGAATACCCTCCTTTGGTGTTCAGTACTGTTGGGGACCTTGACAAATGTGAGGTCAGCATAAGTGGCAGATGAAGTTCGATCTGGATAAGTGTGAACTGATACAGTTTGGAAGGTCAAATATGGTTATGTTACGTACCCTTGTCACGTGACTGGGGTTGAAGCTATACTGGACTTGAGGTAATGGTCTTGTGATGGTGGAGTGATGTAATTTTCCCGCCAATAGAGGTCATGTGACAGGTTTTTTTTACAGAGTATAAAAGGAGGACCCCTCCCTTTGAGGAGGGGCAGTTCGTGGCTGGATTTGCCATGTTGACTTCATGCCACTGCGTGATTTAATGTTATGACGCAGTTTAGTTGAAAGATGAAGTTTTATCTAATGCCTAAAGTTTAAAAGGTCATTGCCAGCAGTTTCTTTACAATACTGCTGGTTGAGAATCAGTGGAGAGTGAAGATCGGAGTTCGGGAGTTAGAAGATCGAGGAGAATCGATTTCGACGGTGAAACAGGTTCGACCTTGTTTGATCCTTATTCGGAAGGAATTCATTGACTGTTCTCGTGTTAATCCCTGTGAAATAGCAGAAAGGATTGAGGATAGTGTAGTAAAGGAAAGGTCAGTGCCTTTAAGCCGTTTCGTTTGTCCATCTACGTAAAATTCTTCGTGGGAAAAGTTCGATTTGGGAACCGAAGCAACACGATGTGAAAGAGCATTTAAATCATCTTAAAAAGTCTCTCCCTTAAATGGACTGTGAGCATTTTGAACTTTTGCAAAATTACTTTGAAGAACTTCATTGTCTAAGCTTCATCGCTTTAAAAACTGTTTAAGCTGCCGCACAGCAGCTGATTTCTGGTTACGTTAGTGATTTGTTTACTTCTGGGGGTGGGGGGGGGTTTGTTTTCAGTGTTTAATAAATGTGTTATTTGTTATATAAACCCCTGCCTAACTCATATATTTATTGTTGCCTGATTCCGTAACAGTTAATAGCAAATTCTTAGCAGTGTGGAAGAAAAAAGGGATCTTGAGGTCCAAATGCATAGATTCCTGAAAGTTGTCACCAAGTTGAATCCAAATCAGAATCAAGTTTAGTATCATTGGCATATATTGTGAAATTTAATAACTTTGCCGCAGCAGTACAATGCAATACTTAGGGAGAAAAAACTGAGAATTTCAGTAAGTGGTTAAATTGGATAAGTAGTACACAAAAAATAAAAATAAGTAAGAAGTGAGTCTGTGTTCAAGGCTTCAATGTCCACTCAGAAATCTGATGGCAGAGCGGAAGAAGCTATTCCTGAATCGAGTATGTGCCGTCAGGCTCCAGTGCCTCCTTCCTGATGGTAGCAGTAAGAAGAGGGCATATCCTGGGTAATGTGGGTCCTTAATCATGGATGCCACCTTTTGTAACGTATCGCTCCTTGAATATGCCCTGGATATTACGGAGGCTAGTGTCCATGATGGAACTGACTAAGCTTACGACTCTCTGCAGCTCACTTTGGTCCTAGGCAGTACCCACCCCCCGCCCCCCACCAGTTGAAATACTCTCCACAAAACAGATAAGAAGGCGTATGCTGTGATGGTGTGTTGGCTTTCATTAGTCAAGCGCTACAAGGAAATTTTGCAATTCTATAAAACTGTGGTTAGACTATTCCTGAAACATTGTGTTCATTTCTGGTTGCCTCGTGATTAGAGAATGAAGCAAGGACATTTTTCTTTGGAGTGAAGGAGGGTGAGAAGCAACGTGATAATTTAGCTTATAAGGAACAGAGTGGAGGGCCAGTGCCTTTTCCCAGGGTCATCGTCAGGTCACATCTGGAATTTCCAGTTGGTGGACGATTTCCCTCCATGCCGCTCTGTGCCGACACTTGTCGTTAACATCGTTGTTTTGATCCTTTATTGAGACTGACATATTGGGAAATCATGGACTCGGCAGGTTACAGCAGTGGTTTGCCTTTGCCTTCTGCCAGGTGAGTTTAAGGAGATCACCACCTCTCTTGGTAGATCATCTGCTTGCAAAGCAACCATTGTCTTCCAAGATCGTAGCTCTGCTGCGTTCCCACCAGTCTCCTGCTGGGTCTGCCGTTGGCCATTGCTTGTAACTCTGAGCAAGGGACCCTTATCAGGTGCTATCAGCTGGGCCTGGGGCGTTTCACCGCGCCGCGCTCCGGGCCGGGGGTTGTGGCGGCCGGGACACCGGGGATGGAGCAGCAAGGCCTGGGCCTGGGCCTGGGGCGTTTCACCGCGCCACGCTCCGGGCCGGGGTTTGTGGCGGCCGGGACACCGGGGATGGAGCAGCAGGGCCTGGGCCTGGGCCTGGGCCTGGGGCATTTCACCGCGCCACGCTCCGGGCCGGGGTTTGTGGCGGCCGGGACACCGGGGATGGAGCAGCAGGGCCTGGGCCTGGGCCTGGGCCTGGGGCATTTCACCGCGCCACGCTCCGGGCCGGGGTTTGTGGCGGCCGGGACACCGGGGATGGAGCAGCAGGGCCTGGGCCTGGGCCTGGGCCTGGGGCATTTCACCGCGCCACGCTCCGGGCCGGGGTTTGTGGCAGCCGGGACACCGGGGATGAAGCAGCAGGGCCTGGGCCTGGGTTCGAAGTGGCAGTGCTGGTGGATGCTGAGCCTGGGCGTGGTGGCGAAGGGCTGCGAGCAGACCACAGGCGAAGGCGGGCTCCCGGGAAAAAAATAACAGGAAACACAAAACCTTGTCCAACCCTCCTTTGGAAGAGACGTGTTCTCACGGTTCCCGCTGTGTTTGTCCCACCTCCACCTCCTCCGTCCACTGCCGCTGCTGCTGCTGCTATCCCGCTGCCATCTTGCTCCAGGGTGGCAATGGCTAATACCAGAGGGGGCATCCTTTTAAGGGGAATGAAGGAAAGTTTAAAGGAGATGTTAGATGTAGGTTTTACACAGAGAGTGACTGGAATGTGCTGTCGGGGGTGTTACACCACGGATATCAAAGAGACTCTTAGGTACAGGGATGAAAGAAAACTGGGTGGTTATGGGCTGTTTAGGACATAGGGGTTAGACTGAGTAGGTCACGACAACTTCATACGCTGAGAGGTCTATACTGCACTGTGCTGTTAAAGGGAGGCAGTTGTTCCTCCTTTTCTGTGTCTTCACAAAAAGAGCCAAAGTTCCAAACTAGTTCACAACCACAACATCGCTATCACTGTGACGTCGAGAGATTTAAACAGTGACTGCAGAGCCCAATACTGACAAATATCAATCAAGCAACAAGGTCACCTCACCAAACTCTCAGCGGCCAACCATTCATGGGGGGAGCTTGAACAGTTTGGGACTTCATTCACTGGATTATGGAAAATTGAGAGTGATCTCATATCTCAAGAATAATCCACACTGTGCAATCCTGGTCTGGACCACACCAACCTGAAACAAACCCCTACAGATCCAGGAAGGCAGGGTGATGAAGAAGGGTTGGGCACATTGGTCAGGGTACTCAGTATTGAAGGTGAGATTTTATGTTGCAGTTATACAGGTCATTAGTGAGACCTCACTTGAAATATTATGTTCAGTTTTGGTTACCCTGCTATAGAATGGATGCCATTATACTTGAAAGTGTACAAAGGAGATTTTACAGAGACATTGCTAGGACTTGAGGGACTGAGTTATGGAGAGAGGTTGAGCAGGACGGAACATTCTTCAATCAAGACGAGAATTGAGAGGTAATTTTATAGAGGTATAAAAAGAGAGGATAAGGTTTAGCATTATTTGTCACAGTCACCAAGACGTACAGTGAAATGTGTTGTTTGCATTAAAGACCAGCACATTCCACGGATTACTGGGGCTGCCCACAAGTGTCATCATGCTTCCAGCACCAAAAGAGCATGCCCACAATCTACTTCCCCTAATGCGTACACCTCCGGAATGTGGGAGGAAACCTGAGAACCGGAGGAAACCCATGCAGTAATAGATAGAACATACAAACTCCTTACGGAGTGGCAGGAATTGAAACCCCTCCCCCTGCCCACAATTGCTAATCACTGGTGTGTGGATCTTTGGAATGTGTGAAGAATCTGGGTTCCTCCCACATTCCAGATGTACAGGTTAATAACTTAATTAGTCACGTGTAATTGGGAGACGCAGGCTTGTTGGGCCAGAAGGGCCTGAAATTGTAAATGAGAACTATACTCCTGTGCTACCTAGTTAGAGTGAACATACTCGGGCTACGAGCTACTTATGTCATGGGGTACATAGGCAGGTCACAAATGGAGTTTTAGATTACGGTAGAATGGGACAGAGAGAAGGGGTCAATTTGCAAAGAGTAACAGAACTGCTTGAGTCGTTGTCGTGATGAGTTCTGTGTAAATTCACCACGTGATTAAAGATAAATAATATTCAGAGATACAGGTGCAGGGAAGCGTCACCACTTGTCTGTGTGGTTTTGTACATATGTCAAAGAAGATTCTGGGAGCTAGAGTGTAGGTGGCTTGAGTCATTTTACTAATTTGAAACGTCATATGTCACTGTATTATGTCACCTTTTGAGGTGGCTCTTTAACAAACGTTTAGGCAGCTAACATTCGTTGCACTATTTTCTGGTCTTTTTTTCATAGCCAATCTGAGTGCCCTAATTGGGTAGGAATGGAGCTGAATTCCACTAAAGATCTATCTATTTCTGCACTTCTTGGTTCTGCACTCCCTAGTAGTTTGTCTAGACTAATTGTTAATCCTCTTGTTAGACATACTTTGCGAATATGGGCCCAGTTTAGGAAATTTTATGGTTTTTATGGTTTTTCCCTTTCTAGTCCTATCTTACATGATCATCTTTTTCTACCTACTATGTATGATTCAACATTCTATGATTGGTATAGAAAGGGCATTAGGCATTTTGAAGATCTTTTTATTGATAATCGCTTGGCATCCTTTCAACAACTCTCTGCTAAGTTCAATCTGCCTAATGCCCATTTCTTTAGATATCTCCAAATTAGACACTTTAATTCTTTAATTAATCCTTTAATTCTCAACTTCCCTGAAATGCCTGAGAAAAATGCTATGGATTTCTTTTTCTATTAATCCACTGGGTAAAGGCTTAATATCCTTTATCCGTGATAAATTAGTATCCTTACGGTGTGCCCCTGTGGATAAAATCAGAATGGCTTGGGAACATGACTTAAATATCCCTTTAACTGATGAGATTCTCAAATCAGTTAATTCAACTTCTCTTTGTGCTCGTCACTGTCTTTTACAGTTGAAGATTGTTCATAGGGCCCACATGTCCAAATCTAAACTATCTTGATTTTATCCTAATATTAGTCCTCTTTGTGATAAATGTAAAAGTGGCGAGGCTTCTTTTATTCATATGTATTGGACTTGTCCTAGTCTAGAGAAATTTTGGAAAGATGTTTTTATAACCTTATCCTGTATTCTGAATCATCACTTAGAACCTAACCTTTTAATTGCTTTGTTTGTTTTCCTGGGTGAGACAGATATACGCTTGAATTCGACTAAATGTCGAATATTATCTTTTGCTTCTCTCCTGGCTAGACGTCTAATCCTCCTTAGATGGAGAGATGTTGCCCCGCCCACGCATGCTCAATGGCTTAACGATATCATGTCCTGTTTAGACCTTGAAAAAAATCTATTATTCAATTCTTAATTCGGATATAAAGTTTCATAAGGTCTGGGGACCTTTTATTGAGTATTTTCATAATTTTCCTCTTAATTAAGTTTTTTTTAAGTCTCTTGCTTTCAGCTCTTTTTTTTGGTAGTAGGCATTATTATCTGTTTTCAAGTGTATTACAGTTTTGGGGGTTTGAAAGTTCTGATTTATATTCTCTACATTTTGTTTTGGTTGGTCTGGAGTTTTTTTGTTGTGGGGCCTGGGGAGGACACTAACTTTACATGACTTCAACTTGGGTGCTTTCTCAATGATCTCATTTTGTATTATATTATTATTGTATGTTTATCTGCACTGTACTAATTTTCTACTTTGTTTTTGGGGTTTTTTTAATTTGTAGTGTTGTAGAAAATGCATAAAAAAATCAATTAAATTTTTTTTAAAAAAACAAACATTTAGAGAGTGTTCATGGCGGAGTTGCTCTGTGAGCCCTGACTGATTTCTCCACCAGATGGTTTCAGGCTGCCCATATAAATTAAAACTTCCTCCACAAAATAGATCATCAACTGCTTGTCCCAGCTCCTGACACAGCCAGTGAGACAAGCTACCCCACACCAGGGGAAAACGGTCTCTGGGACAAAACCCAGCTGGACCAGGTTCTAGAACAACCCAAAGTATCCCCCAATGACTCTTCTAACTGCAGTGAGACACCTCCATAGAGGAGAACAAAGTTGCTTCTACTAGATTTTGCTACGAACTTCACAAACCAGTCTCCAAAAAGGTACGGTGCATGAGTGTTTAATAGAGGTTGAGGTCTGGGAGCCCACAGAGACTGAAAATGGTTAATCATGTAGAAATGATCTGTCCCCATTTCAGCCCTCTGTAGCATGCAGTTGGACTGTCCCCACAGTCCAAGGCCTTGGACCAACAGGCTCTGTAACCCAGAGCTCTGTCCTGATAAGAGATACAACCTGCAGGAGGAACTCAGGGGTGTTGAGCAGCACCTTTTGTGTTAACGTGTGGTTATTTAAATATGTAGATGATAGGTAACTAAACAAGCCTTTGTACTCATAGTCACATCGAGATAGAGCAAGATATATATAGGCCCTTTAAAGCATCCAGTCCATACTGACATTGCACCCTGATGTATATGACAATCTGTCTATCTGCCCCTGCCCCCACCCTCACCCACTTTATTCAGTGCATTCCTATCAACACTCTCCTGTCGCAACTGGCCTCTTATTCAATCCTTACAGTTTAACTGTTTCTTGAAATCCAAGCAGTTGGATTTTCTGCTGCTTTATCTGTTTGAACCTAAAGCCATCTTCTTCCTTAACCAATCTAAATATGTTGAAAGTTTTAAAGTATTATATAAGGTTTTTGAGTTCCACCAGAGAGATGGGGTGACATGGAAAGAGAAATAAAACAGAATGAGAGGGAGACTGAGAAAGTGAAAAGAAATCGGAGGAGTTTGCTAAATCTGTTAGGAGGAAATTAATATTTGTCAATTGTTCTGTAGGGTGGGACATTGACTATACTTGATCCACATGCACATTAATCTTGTATCTCAAAATATGTCAAATAATTTTCCGAGGTATTACTATACCTCTGAAAGGGGCAGATTAACCCCAGGCTCTTAAATTAAACCATAATGGATTCTGTTCCTTTCTAAACAAGCTGGAGGTAAATGTTAGGAGATGAGGTCCAGTGGTTCCCAATTACTTCGAGCATTGTTCACTTGCCTGCAGACAGTCCTGTAGCAACTTCGTCAGTCAAATGTTCAGATTTAGTATTTGTCTGAATATTATTTTCTGTGACAAAATGTATCTTCAGTCTGGTTCTAAGAGGACTGTAACAGAAGGATCCCGGTGAGACTAACAATGCACTGGTAGATTTAGAATGAGATGCTGAAGAAAGGAACCACAAAGGTTATATGTCAATTTTATGGTAAGATCTTATTCTGTTCTTGTTATTCCGTGGACATTCCAGTAATACTATTAATTCCGCTGCCAATAACTATTCTCGGGTGTGAAAACTTGTAGGTAGGTGACAGCTCATGAAAAAAGCAACTCTGTCCTCAAACCTGATCCTTACTCCACGCTCCAGACCCCAATACTGTCCATACCCTGAATTCCGATCCTGTTTTGCCCCAGACCCCGGTTCCGCCCACATACCCGACACTGATCTACACACTGGACCTCGTTCTGCCTGCCTCTTATTCCCGGTTCTGTCCTTACTATTGATCCCGGACCACGGTTCTGTCTACACTCCAGATACTGATCTACATCTTGGATCCCGGTTCTGTCCTCACCACAGCTCCAGACAATGTTCCACGGTAAGGCAGGCTCGATACCCTGACTCTGACAAAGAGGGTGTGGAATTTGTGATCGATTTCAGTTGGTACAACTCTGGTGTACATAGACGGCGAAACCATGTGTTGGATGTGTAGTTATTTGACAAATGCAGGTTAGGAAAGAGTTCACATTACTAGGGTGGTGGGAGAGAGGGAGAGAGAGGGGGAAAGGGAGAGAGAGGGGGAGAGGGAGAGAGAGAGGGAGAGAGGGGGAAAGGGAGAGAGAGGGAGAGGGAGAGAGAGGGAGAGGGAGAGAGAGGGAGAGGGAGAGAGAGGGAGAGGGAGAGAGGGAAAGGGGAGAGGGAGAGAGAGAGGGGAGAGGGAGAGAGAGAGGGGGAGAGGGAGAGAGAGGGAGAGAGGGAAAGGGGAGAGGGAGAGAGAGAGGGAGATAGGGGAGAGGGAGATAGGGAGAGATAGGGGAGAGGGAGATAGGGAGAGAGAGGGGAGAGGGAGAGAGAGGGGAGAGGGGAAGAGGGGGAGAGAGAGGGGAGGGAGAGGGGGAGAGAGAGAGGGGGAAAGAGAGAGAGGGGGAGAGGGAGAGAGAGGGGGGAGGGAGGGAGGGAGCGAGAGAGGGAGGGAGAGGGGGAGAGAGGAAGAGGGAGAGGGAGGGGGGAGGGGAGGGGGAGGAGAGGGAGAGGGAGAGGGGGAGGGGGAGGGGAGGGGGAGGGAGAGAGGGAGAGAGAGAGAGACTCACTCTGCAGAGGAACTGTCAGCTTTTCAGGCTGGAGACTGTCTTGAAGGTTCTCACACCCTAAATGTTACTTGTTTCTCTCACCGTAGATAGAAGGTGTCTAACACACTTAGTGTTCCTTTTTTATGTATTTCTGATCGCCACCATCTACATCTTTTCACATATTTGAAAAGAGATGGGTTTTAGGATTGGGATGACCGACGGAGGCTGGGTTTGGAAATGATTCAAGAGGAACTTCGCCTCCAGTTGAGAAAGAGCTCTCGTGACCTCCTCCGTGTTTGAAATATTCAGGAAAGGATGGTTTGATCCTGAATTGACCGAATCCCTGTCAGGAAACTATAAATAATTATGACTGGTTCCAATGACGAACTGACAGTGAGGATCGGACGAGCTTTGCATAGTCAAAGACCCAAAATGGGGAACAGGAAATAGCAGGACTAAAGCTACACAATACTAGCAAGAGACAAAGTTGGTTAGTCCTGACGAAGGGTCTCGGCCCAAAACATCGACATTGCTTCTCCCTATAGATGCTGCCAAGCCTGCTGTGTTCCACCAGCATTTTGTGTGTGTTGTTGTTTGGACTTTATCCCTGGATTGGAATAGTTACGTCCGGATTGGTTGCAGCACTGACTCACACGATTAGGTCAGAACCAAAGAGAATGCCTGTACAAAGTTTATGAGTAAACTTCGTCAATGGGATATAGCAAGGTTGGCACAAGAGTGCATCACCCTCGCGCCAGAGATTGATGAGAGTTTAATAATTAAATGTTTAAAACACGCACACACAATGCTGGAGGAACTCGGCATTTTGTGTGTGTGTGTTACTTTGGACTTCCAGCATCTGCAGATTTTCTCGTGTTTGAAATGTTTAAAATATTTAAATTTTGAAGTGATACGTCCTAGTGTTTTGATTTTGTTGCTAGAGTGGAACAGTACTGTAAAGATTGTTAATGTTATTAGCCCCATATTAATGCAAGTTACAGCCATTATTGGCTCCATCAAAAGAGTGTAAGATGGAGGAGCAAAACGTGAGCGTGACTAATCAATAAAAGAACACTAAGTGCTGAGATAATTGTTGACTCATAATTACCTTTTAAGTTTGCAGGATGTGAAGGCCAGTAATTCAGATTGCGGTGTGTTTAAAGCAAGAGACGAGGCAGAATATTGAATATTGCATTAAACTGTTGATGGATTTCCGGACCTGAAAGAGGGAGTTCAGCCTCTGGCAGAGGAGGCAGAGCGATTTAGTAGAGACAGATTTTGGAAGGGCTACGGGAAGGTAACATAAAACGGTGGTTACAATATAAAACTAAAGTGGAAAAGAACATGAATTAGAGAGAAACATGGGAAAGGGTGTGAAACGAGGGGGCTGGGAGACGAGAAGGAGAAAGGAAAGAGTAAGAAGGAGGAAGAGAGGTGAAAGAGAGAAGTCACAGAGATAGTGGGGAGATAGACTAGATGGAGAAAACGTGGAGAGAGAAGAAGGTTAGGAGGGGGTAGTCAGAGAACGGTCTCATCACGTTAATATGCCACAGGCAATCACAGTTCTCCCAACCACATATGTGATTGCTAAGATATAAACTTTCTGAATAAACATGCAAATACGCTGATTAGTAGGTTTGCAGATTACTCAAAGACTGGTGAAGTTGGTTGTAAAAGGATACAATACGATATAAATCTGCGGCAGTTGTGGGTAGAGAAATGGAAGCGGAGTTTAATCTGGGCAAGTATAAGGTGTCGCACTTGGGGAAGTCAGATGTACGGAAAGGTAAACAGTTAATGGCAGAACCTTCAGAGGCACTAAGGCGCAGGAAGATCTTGGCATACAAGTTCATAGTTCACTGAAGTGACACCCCGGGTAGATGGGGTGAAAAGTAGGTGCACAGTTCAGTTGCCTTTATGGGTTAGGGCACTGGGTATAAAAGTTGGGAAATCATGCTGCCGGTGTATAACATTTTGGCAAAGCCACATTTGGAGTATTGTGTGCAAATCTGGTCATATTACATAAAGAATATGGAGGCTTTGGAGTGGGTGCAGACAAGCTTCACCAGAATATTGCATGGATTGTTATGACCGACTGTATAAGAACAGGTTTGATAAAGTTGAATTATTTTCTCTGGAGCACCAGAGTCCGAGGGGAGAACTGTTAGAAGTTTATAAAATTTTACAGGGAATAGAAGGATATGGATTATGTGCGGTAGATGGGATTAATTTAGATGGACATCATGGTTAGCACTGATGTAGTGGGCTGAAGGGTCTGTTCCTGGACTGCACTGTGGTTTTACTGCAGTCACTATGATCTCTGGTTTTATATACCCCCATTATGGGGATAAGTTTCTACCAGTCTATGCCTCTCATAACTCCACGTTTCTGTCAGGACCCCTCAGCTTTCTCTGCTCCAAGGAAAACAAAGCCAGTCTCATAACTGAATGTTCCATCCCACATCCTGGTAAACCTCCTCTGCATCCTCTCCAGTCCTATCACTGTTGTGTGGTGACTATAAGTGTGCAGAGTGTTCCAGTTGTGGCTTAACCAATGTTTAATTGGTGGAGACCTTCCTGCTTATATTTTCTAAACCAAAGCTAATAAAACAAGTATTCCCTATATTCTACAGTCTCACCATCCCAGCTGAAATTTCCAACTACAATGTCTCTCCATTGAATGTAGATGAAAAATATTCATCTGAGACCTCTCTTATTCTTTGGTCCCTAACAGTCTCCCACTGTTTCCCTAGTTGCCCTTAGTTGTTAAACAGTTTATAAATGTCTTTGAATCTTTCCTTACTCTTACCTGCTCATGATATTTTGTGTCCCTGGTACCTTTTTGTTAAGTACTTCCATAATCTATATAGAGGATGGGCCCTCTATATGTTTTGCCCATTTATATAATATACCTGCCTTCATCAAATCTACAATACCCCTTGATGTTCAGGATCTTTGGAATTGCTATTCATAGCCTTCATCCTCTTTGGAAAATATTGGCCTATGTCACATTTAAAAGACTTCCATTTCCCCGGGGGAGGTCCAGCAGTGCCCCATCTCCATTCTGGCACAAAAAGCTCTCTTGGACTCATTTTAATTCTACCCAAAGTAATGCTCTCACAGTAAAGTGATCCCAGTCTCTATTGGGGAAATTAGAATTCTTTTCTATTACAACCCTATTTTCCTTATACCTTTCTCTTTGCTGCAGTGATGGTCTCCTTGTTGAATATTCCAAAGCCCCCTCCTCTATCACATCACCCCTGTAAGCGCCTTGTCTTGCTGAGTTGCCAGTCCTGCCCTTTGTTCAATCAGCTCTAATTAATTGCAAGAATAGTCTCCATGTATGATCAGATAACCACAACTACCTGGACTATATCTCTACCCACCCAGTCACGTAAAATACCATCCCCTTCTCCTCTTGTTCCTCTGTCTCAGCCATACCTGATCTTAGATTGAGGCTTTTCATTCCAGAACTAATGAGATGTCCTCTTCCTTCAAAGAAAGGAGCTTTCCTTCCTCCGCCATCAACACTGCCTTCACCTGTATCTCTTCCATTTCATGCACGTCTACCCTCACCCCATCCCACCAGGGATAGGGTTCCTCTTGCCCTCACCTACCACCCCACTAGCCTCTACATCCAGCATATAATTCACCATAACTTCTGCCACCTCCAACGAGATCCCACCACCAAGTACATCCTTCCCTCTCTCCCACCCCCCCAACTTTCCACGTTCTGCAGGGATCACTCTCTTAGCGACTTTCTTGGCCATTTGTCCCTCCCCATTGTTCTCCTTCCTGGTTCTTAACTTTGCAAGCAGAATAAGTACCACATCTGACCCTACACCTCCTCCCTCACTACCATTCAGCACCCCAAACAGTCCTTCCAGGCCAGGCGACACTTCACCTGTGAATCTGTTGAGGTCATCTACTGTTTCTGGTTCTCCCAGTCTGGCCTTCTGTATATCGGTGAGACCTGATGTAGATTGGGAGACTGCTTCGCCAAGCAGCTATGCTCCATCTGCCAGAGAAAGCAAGATCTCCCGGCGGCCACCCATTTCAATTCTACTACCCGTTCATTCTGACATGTCAGTCCATGGCTTTCTCTACTGCCATGATGAGCACCAGTTTATATTCCGTCTGGTTATCCTCCAGCTTGATGGCATGAACATTGATTCCTCAAACTTTTGGTATTTTCCCCCTTTCAGCATTCCCATCTCCCTCTCTCACCTTATCTCCTTACCTACCCTTTGGTGCTCCTCCCCTTTCCCTTTCTTCCATGATCTTCTGTCCTCTCCTATTAGATTCCCTCTTCTCCAGCCCTTTATCTTTTCCACCAATTAACTTCCCAGATCCTTACTTCACCCCTCCCCCTTGAACTCTTCCTTTTCGTCCCTGCACCTTCTTGCTCTGACTTCTTATCTTTTTTTCCAGTCCTGATGAAGGGTCTCAGCCCAAATGTCGACTGTTTACTCTTTTCCATAGATGCTGCCTGGCCTGCTGAGTTCCTCCAGCATTTTACGTGTGCTTTGGATTTCCAGCATCTGCAGATTTTCTTGTGTTAAGGTTCCAGATACCTTTGTCACCTCAATCAGGCTCTTTTCATTAAACCATTTCAGTCCTCCCATGGGCCTGTGCATCGGCCTAGTTTTATTTCTATACCTCACCCTCACCTGCTCAGTTAGTTTCAGAAATGGCTTCTCCCCCTCCTCCATCAGATTTCTGAATGAACAATGCATCTATCGTACACTACCTCTCTTTTTCCCCCTTTTTGCATTACTAATTTAATTTTATATATCCATGTATTTTCTCACCCCTTATGGGCATCTATCTGTGTATTTTCCCTCATTCTTGGGTCCTCTATCAGAGGCCTGTGAGCTTCAGGGTTTGGCGTAGTATCCATGCTGTTCCTAGTAGTATGCTCTTCTGGACTGAGATCTCAGACATTGTTTCCAGAATTTGTTGGAGCCACTCTCTCAGTCACAGCTCCAAGTGCTCCTATCGGCACCAGGATTACTCTGGCTTTAACCTTACACATCCTTTCTATCTGCTCTTTCAAGCTCTGGTATTTCTCCAGCTTCTCCTGTTCTTTGTTTCTGACATCACTATAATTCAGGATTGCCACATCTATTACCATTACTTTCTTCTGTTCCTTACGCAGTATTAATATGTCTAGTTGATCTGTATTTGGAAGGCCCACAGGATCTTAGCTCTCTTATTCTCCACTACCTTCTAGGGTGTTTACTATCTGGACTTGGGAGTGTCCAATCCATACTCAGCGCAGATGTTCCTGTACACAATTCCTGCAACTTGGTTGTGCCGTTCAGCGTGTGCTGCCCCTGCCTGCGTCCTGCACCCTGCTGATACATGCTGGATGCTTTCAGCAGATTCCTTGTGCAGTCTGCATCTTGGCTCTTATCTTGTCTGGTGTGGTGGATCCCTACTTCTATTGTTCTTTGTAATTTGTAGTTTTTAAATTGTGTATTGCAATGTACTGCTGCCACAAAGCAACAGATTTAGTGACATATGCTAGCAATATTAAACCTGATTCTAATTCCCTCCCTTTTCAGTGAGGACACTGGAGCAGCTTCAGTTCATCCTGCTTGTACAGATTCCACCTACCCTGGAAACTGTTATCAGACTATTGAATGGACCTCTCACACATTCAGAAATGAACTCAACATCACATTCTACTTCCTCATAGCCCTTGCACATTTTTATTTACTTGCACTGTTTTTTCTCTGTAACTATAACATGATATTCTGTTTTCTCTTAACTACCTTGAAATGTATCAAATTATCTGAATGAATGGTATGCATTCACTATCTTGGAACATTTGACAATTATAAACTGATACAAATACCTTGTATACTTATAGGTCAATTATTTCCATCCTTGGATAGGGAATCCTGAGACAATATTACATACGTACTCTCATCAGGACCCCGTATAATCCTTGATCCCAAGGAACTGCTGACAAAGACGTACGCATCTGGAGCCAACAGGCTTTTCTGCTGCACTCAATTCCTCTTGCAACAAAGACAAATAAAATACTTAACTACAGCTGTAGCTGGAGCTGAATCTTGATGTTCCTCTCTCAACACCAGCACCTTCCCATCTCTCAACAGTTCCCCTTCTCTCTCCTCTATCTCCACCTGTTTTCTCATTGTGTGAGAGCAGAATGTAGGAGGCCAGCATTGAGGCTTCAGCACTTGCAGGGCAAGCACCGGCTGTTACTCCTCTCCCAATGTCACTGGAGCAACGGATGTCATCAGTAACCCCTCAATTGTCAAGGCTCTTCCACCAGCACCAAACTGTAGTCTGTACAACCAGGCGACTCCCTCTGGGTGACGTGCCATGAAGGGATAATCTACTAGTCACTTAGCCCAACAGAAAAGCGACATAGCAGGGTAGTTGCTAGTGTAACACTTTACAGCACCGGCAACTGGAATTCCATTCCTGACATGTCTGTAAGGAGTTTGTATTATGTATTGTCCCTGGGGGTTCTGGTTTCCTCCCACATTCCAAAGATATGGATTAGTAATGGTTAATAAGTTGTGAGCATGCTATGCTGGTGCTGGAAGCATAGTGTCACTTGTAGAGTCCCCAGCATTTCTTTGTTGGGTGCTGATACAGCACAAATGACACATTTCACTGTGTTTTGATTTTTCGATGTACGCATGACAGTAAAGCTAATCATTATCTTTAGAAGGAGGAACCACAAGGAAGGAGTGTGGTGTAATTCAGAGGAACAGATTGTCCTCTGTGCGGGTGTTGGACAACACTTCCTTCTGCAAGCGTAGGTTGTCACATTTCCTCTTCCTGTCACTTTCAGATAGAGTAGGCCCTGTAGAGAATAGGGGCTGCAGAGAGTGAGGCACTCAGGGGCAGGGGACCCTTCCATCTGTCCTGGCTTTGGAGTCACTGCACCAGGAGCTGGGGTACCAGGTGATCATGTCTCCCTAACCATCCTCCCTCACACTGCTCTGCATCGAGTCACACAGTAGAGGAGAAGCCCTTTGGCCCACTACATCCATGTGCTGAACAGCCTAATTCTGCTCCTATGTCTAATGACCATAATACCCATTTATACTAATCCCATTTACCAGCACTTGTTCTGTGTAAATGGGTGTATTGTAGACTATGGTGCAAAATGTTTTAACTGGTCGTATCACGACCTAATATAGGAACCCCAGTGCACAGAAATGCAAGCGACTACAGACACCGGTGGACCATCCTGGGTACAGATCTTCACATTATCAATTCCTCAAGAGTGTAACATCCATCATCAGGGAGCCTAACTGTCCAGTCCATACCCTCTTCTCAATGATGCCATTAAGCAGAAGATTTAGGAGCCTAAGGACAAAATTCAGCAAGTTTCCTCCCCGCTGCCATCAGGTTGATACAAGAACCTGAAACCCCCCCCACCAACACTACCTCACATGACATTACTTCTCTCTCAATCTCACACCTGTATTGTTATTCTTATTTCAGCATTTATGTAAATTATACATATTAATTTAAGTATATATGTTAATTTGCTTGTCTTTGTCTTGTAATATATCGTGCTGCTGCTAAAAGCAAATTTTCATGGCTGGTGGGGAAGGGGTGTAAGAGGAATTGCCCCAAATTATTCAGGAGATAGTGAAGAGAATGAAACAAGAGCAGCAGAGGGAGAAGGATTGGTCTTTTTGCTCAGGTCCACAGCCACACGCAAGCTGTTGACAGTTGGTCCCATCTCTGAGCTCCAGGCATTCTCCTCCTCCCCAGGGTCTTCTCTGCTGCCTTGTGAGGTGTCTGGTATTTGGAAGAGGCCATTGAGCAGGAACAGTGGGAAATTTGGAATGGGTGAATGGTAGTGTTTGTAGATTGTGTAGGCTATCTCAACCTACTCTCCAACTCAACAGCTGGAAACCTCAACATTCAAAGGAGAAAGATTAGATTATGGAAGAGAGAAAATAATGACAAAATGGAAAATTAAGGAAATATTGAAGTGATTTAAGATCTAACCTGGGAAAGACAAACAACCTGGAGGATCTCGATGAGTTGAGCAGCATGTGCGATGGGGGTGGGGGGGGGGGGGTGAAGAAAGAATTGTCAATGTTTCAGATCAAAATCTTGCATTAGTGGGACTTCTTTTCACAGATGCTGCTCGACCCCTCAAGTTCCTCCCATCAGATAGTTTGTTGCTTGAAATGTTTGTTCCCTGGGCTGGAGAAAAAAAATAAGGGAACAATTGTCACTATACTCTCAGCTCTTACACTGTTAACTCCCAGTCTTCACTGTCTGTGGTGAGATTAACTAGTGACCAACTATTAGCCAATTGGTAATTAACCAATTGGTGATTTACACAGGGATGTGAGACCCCAGCAGGATTGGGGTGGGGTGTGAGGGGGCATGTCCTATTGAGGTGGATAGCTTGTTCCACCTCTCATTATTACACAGGTAGTAAGTTCCCTGTACACACCTTCCCTCGGAACTAACTTCAGACACAGCAAGGAAAGTAAAATAATCGCAGATGCTGAATCAGCTCATGGAGGAGAGACTCAGTTGGTCAGCTGCTGCTGTGGAGATAGGATTAATGACGCTCCATCAGGAGGAGAGGCGCAGTTCCATCACTGTTGTACCAGTGAGCACAGACCACCAGATTGTTCCCTTCCCTGATTGAGGTCTATGTAAATCATAAGGGGAACAAGTTGTGTAGACAGTCTGCATCTTTTTCTAAGAGTAGGGGAGTCAAACTTGATGTTGCAGGTTAAAGGTGAGAAGGGATAAACTTAAAGGAGATCTGAGAGGCACATTTTTCACACATAGGATGACGGGTATCTGGAACAAGCTGAGAGGGGAAGTGGGGGAGATGGATACAATTATGCTTAAAAAGTTTTGAACAGATACTTGGATAGGAAAAGTGAAGAGGGATAAGAGTACGTCTGTAGGCAAATAGGACTAATGTAGAAGGACAAGATGGGTTGTTTCTGTGCTGTAGATTTTCCCTGATTTTGTGGCTGAGCACCCCCTCCTGCTCTCTAGCACCTTGCCACTTTGGGGAGGCATGGTGGCTCAGCTGGTGGAACTACTGCTTCACATTGAGTTCAGTTCTGAACTATTGTTTCAGCTTCACCACCAAATGCCCCTACCCCGCTGCGGAACCAAGGTGGGTCTCTGAACTCAGCACACAGGGGGAGCTCCACAGTTCTCTCCTTTAGCTAAGACAGTGAGATGAAAGATCTGCACTAAGCATCTGGAAGGCAAAGGTCATTCGTCAAGCTGCCCTCGCCGGCACACCACCGCCCACCAGAGACCCATGACAGACTGCAGACAGTGAATCTGGAGCAACACACAAACTACCGGATGACCTCAGCAGGTCAGGTAGCATCTGTGGAAATGGAAGAAAACTGATGACATTTCAGGCCGAGACTCTTTATCAGGACAACATGCCAGGAGACTCCTCTCACTGAGGGCAGACATCAGCAGGACAACGTTTCAGTGACTGGTGGGAAGAGTGTTTGAAGGTCAGTGTTGAGCTGATGACCCTCTGAGGGCAGTGTTTCTTACCCCATTTGCATTGAGAAATTTACAGAGGGGACCTCTCAGCAATATCAGCTATTACCAACACTGCTTCCGTCAGATTCTTCAAACTCAGTGACAGGATTAGACTGCAACTGTCATGTGTGCTGAGATATAGTGGAAAAACTTGTTTACATACCATGCAGACAGATCATTCCATACATAAGCACACCAAGGCCATACAAAGCAGTAACAGAATGTAGAATAAAGTGTTACAGAGAGAGTGCGGTGCAGGTAGACGAAAAGGTGCTAGGGCCACCATGAGGTAGATTGAGAGATCAAAAACAGGAGTTCAAGAGTTTTGCTAGCAGGGGGATGGAAGCTATCCTTGAACCTGTTGGTATGTGACACTCAAACATGCCAAGTGTCCTTAGCCTTCTGTGGAACTGGAGACTTGGTGTGTTTTCTTGGCCACGGTGTTCACATGAATGGATGAGGACACTTGGAAGCTTGAAGATGAAGCCGGGGCATTTCCTCCATCCCGAGCGGATCACCTCATTTCCAAGGCTGAGCTGAGCACTACCACTAGTTGCCTTGAGATGACATGTTACAGAAGGACAAAGGAAGTAAGCTTAAAACTTCCTTGAGCAGTGTCATATCCTCAATGACCTGGAACAGCTCAACACAAAGCAGCAGTATTGAGGACCTCAGCCTCTGGGACAGGAGAACACAGTGGCCAAGATTAAATAGCAGAGAGAGTGGGCTCAACCTTACACTGGTCTCTGTTTCCTCCTCCATCTGCCAATCACCCCACTCCTCATCTGATTTCACGTCAGCTCCCAACCCCTGCCTTACCCCTTGCTGTCTCTTTCTCCACTCTGTCCTGGCAAACAGCCTCGACCTGATATCGCATGCAACACTGGTTACCCCCAGCAGTTTGTTTCCTGCTCCAGATTCCAACAGCTGCCCTCTCCTGTGTCTCAAGCTACCCGTCAGCCACTTACCTTCTCACCTGTAGTCCACACTTCCCACATCACACCTCAGGACCCACGCGGACGGAGCAGACGGCAGGCAGGCACTCTGAGTAAATAAACTAACTCCGGGGTTTCGCCTCTCCGCCAGCGTTCCTGACGGCATAATCCAGTGAACTGGAGAGTGCAGTTGTTGAAAAAAATGAACGTGTGAGAGCTGTGAGTCAGTGGGAGGAGCAGACCTCTAGGGGAGGCTGCCGAGACAGGGAGAAACGGAACGGAGACTCCAGTCTGGTTTATTGCCAACTGCAAAAGCACAGTGAGGTACAGGTACAATAAAAAAACTTGCTTGCAGCAGCATCACAGCACACAGATAATGCACAAAATATAAATTATATAAGACAATAAAGAAAAAAGACTGCAATAACGCTGCAAAAGAAAAAAATACAGAGACCAGTCCTTGCTAGTGCAGGAAGAGGTCTGTAGTTTTCCATTACTGAGGTAGGGTTAGAGTTGTTCAGGTCAGTTCAAATATCTGATAGTTGTAGGAAAGTCACTGCCCTCGAACCTGATGGGTGGTGTGGGACTTCAGGCTTCTGTACTTCCTGCCTGACGGTAGCAGTGAGAAGAGGGCAGGATAAATGTTGCCTCCTGCAGACGCTGTAAGTGGTGGGGAGGGTTGCACCTGTGATGGACTCGGACTATTTCTGGACTTGGGTTTGCCACACAGTGTGGGGGGAGGGGGTTGGACCAGCATGGTATGAGAGTTGACAGGATTGGGGATCCCAGTGGGGTTCCACTGATGTTCTAAATTCCAACATAACCCATCTCACTGCAGGAGTAGATCTAGGGTGCGGCATGAGATATTTCAAGCAGATTTGTTGAGAACCTCTCCCTATGGGTGGGGTGCCCTAGAGCACCCTGCTGGAAAGAAAGGTGACAGCATCAAAAAGGTGTCTAGATGAGCATTTGAATCGCCTAGACATAGACAGCTGTGGGTCAAGTGCTAGACAATAGGATGAATACAGATGGGTGCCCACTGGTCAGCATGTATATATGGGTCTGAATGGCCCGTTTCCCTTTTGTATGCGTCTGTACCTGGGTATTGCTGCAGGAGAGCTGAGGATCAGCACAGACAGCTCTGGACCAACACTAGGGCAGGAAATGTACTTGCAGCAACTACCTGCAGATAACTGGTGGCCGTTGTCCTTACACCACCCAAGTAAGGGTTTCAACATCCCACCCTTAGTCAGTGGCTGAGGTTACGTGTCTGGGCTGGGCCTCTGCTGGTGTGCTCAAGGGAGGGGACCATCTCTGTCTGTCCCCCACCCCAGGGACAATAGGGACGGCTGGAGTATAGGTGTGACCCCACTTCGGCCACAACTGGGGGTAGGGAGTCATCTCAAAGAGGCTTCACCTCCAAGCCAGACACTCCATGCCTAGCTGGAAGAGATAGAGATGACAAGGAGCCCAGTGATTCCATGCCCAGTCACTGGGAGAGGAACAGGTCCTCCAGACCTTACAGTACATTAAATGGTTGCTGATTTGCACCTTGTCTGTCTATGCTGAAGAATCATTTCACCCAGACGGTGAGTCTAAGAGAGTGGTGGAGGCAGGTACACTCACAGCAGAGTCTGGATGAAAAATTCTACCCTACTGTTACCAGACACAGGAACTCAGAAAGCTAAAAGATGAACACTCGATCTCCATTCTAACCTACCTTGCTATGGCTTTTGCATTTTGTCCGCCTGCTCTGCACTTCCCCTGCACATACAGTGCCATATTGTGCACTACACTGTCAATGTACTTATGTCTAGAATACAAGCTAAAAGCTTTTCACGCTACTTTGGTCTATGTCACAATAATAAACCCACTTACCAAAACGTGGGGTCAAGTAAGAGAGAGAGAGGGGTCTCTCTGAGTATTTCTTCCCATTGAACCTTAGGCAGACCTAATGGTGGCGTCGGTCACCTCAGCTCAACCACTTTGTGGGCTGACCACTACCTGCACTGACCCTTGACTGACTTCCACTGACTGAAAACCCTCACTGACATTGAGCAGGCTGGGATTTAATTCCATGATTCTCCTGTGTGCCAATCCAGAGCTCGTATGAAATGGCTGGAATGGTGTCCCCACTGCCTGCACCATGCCGACTGCCCACCCCTTGTGTGAGGTCAGCCCCGTATTAATTACACATTACACCAATCCCATTTTATTCTCCCCACATTCCCAAGTACTCCCCCTAAAACTACTCCTCATCTATACACTAGGGCCATTTTAGAATTAACCTACTGACTGGCACAGCTTCTGGATGTGAGAGGAAACCAGAGCACCTGGAGGAAATCCTCAGTGTTACAGGGAGAATATACAAACTCCATATGGGCAGAATCTTAGACAGGAGTGAACTTGCTAGCTGTGCCACAAAGAGAAGCAATGTAATGCAGTGGTTGTGTCGAGTAATGGTGAAGTAACTGAGGGCTGAATGAGAGGGGAGCAAAGAGACTTTCCTTGACTCATTGTCAATGTCTACTACTTACTTCTATCGAGGGACTTGGAATCATTGGCTAATGATGTGGAGAGAGACTTTGACAGTGAATGGTAGGGCCCGGGGGTGTGCTGTAGAGCAGTACAGATGCTGTGTTCCATGAAAGTGGCATTGCAGGGTGATGAAGAGGCTTTTAGTACTGGCCTTCATCGGTCAGGGTATTCAGTATAGAAGCCATGGGGAGGGGGGAGGCTGTTAAGTTGGAATTGTACAAATTGTTGGTGAGGGCACATTTGGAACGTGTTCAGTTTTAGTCACTCTGTAATAGGAAAGATGCCATCAAGCTGGAGAGTGCATTAAAGTTTTATGAGGATTTTGCCGGGACTGGAGAGACTAGGTTAAGGTGAGACACTGAGCAGGCTGGGATTTAATTCCATGCAGGATTGAAGAATGAGAAGTGGCTTTATTGAAGTGTGTAAAATCACAAGAGGCATAGATGGGGTGAATGTACAGTTTGTTTTCCCCCAGGGCTGGAGATGCAAGTACTCGAGGGCATATATTTAAGGTGAGAGAGGAAATTTAATAGGAACCTTAGGGACAACATTTTCCACCTATCTGGTAGTCAATATGTGGAATGAGCTGTCAGAAGAAGTAGTTGAGATAGGTACAATTGCAACATTTAAAGGGAAACTTACACAGGTAGGAAAGATTTAGAAGAATATGGGCCAAATGCAAGCAAATAGGACTAGTTTAGATGGGCATCTTGGTTAGTAAAGATTTGTTAGCCTGAAGGATCCATTTCCATGCTCTGACTTTGTGACATCCTATGGTGTCTCCTCCAGGATCTGCCCCATTATGCCATATGTCCTAGACATATCCAGGGAAGACATTCACCCACACAAGTGGTGACCAAGGAAGCCCATTTGTGCCACCAGGAAATCAGAGACCCAAGGTGGGTAAACACCCTTCATACTAACAACTACCCTGCTGCTGTGGAAGGCCTAGATAAATGGAAGAAAAGTCCCTCAGATACAGCTCTGGCAGCATGAAGAAGCCAGAGGTAGGAAGACTACAGAGGGCACAGGGGTTGCAGGAGCCTGAGACCAGGGAAGCTGAGCAATGACACTGGTTCACTCACCTGCAGCAGTAGTTCTCACACTGGTGATAGGAATGTAAGCTGTAAAGACAGACCATAAGACATAAGAGCAGAAATAGGCCATTTGGTCCTTTGAGTATGCTCTGCCATTCAATCATGACAGATTTATTATCCCTGACAACCATATTCTCCTGCCTTTTCCCTATAACATTTGACAGCCTCCCTAATCAAGAATCTACCAACTTTGCCTTAAATATATCCAATGACTTGGCCACCACAACCATCTGTGGCAATAAATTTCATGGACTACCACCCTCTGGCTAAAGAAATTCCTCTTTATCTGTTCTAAAGGACATCCTTCTACTCTGGTTATCCATTCTACTCCTAGATTTCCTCCCTATGTCTTCTTTGTCCAAGCTTATCAACATTTGATAGGTTTCAATGAGATTCCCCCACCGCATTCTTCTAATTTTGAGTGAGTATAGGTTCAGATCCATCAAACGTTCTTCATATATAAATCCTTCCATTTGAGAGATAAGTCTTGAGAACCTCGTCAGGACCCTCTCCAAAGCCAGAAAAGTTTCTCATCGATAAAGTTTTTCACAATACTCCAAGTGTGGTCTGACCATTGCCTTATAATGACTCAGCACCATATCCTTGCTTTTATATTCTAGTCCTCTCAAAATGAAATCTAACATTGTATTTGCCTTCCTTACCAACAACTGAAGCTTTAGGAACTCCTGTACTAGGACACCCAAGTCCTTTGCACCTCTGATTTTTGACTTTTCTCCCCATTTAGAAAATAGGCAACTACCAAAGTACATGACTATACATTTCATCTCCCACTTTTTTACCCTTTCTCCTAATCTGTCTAAGACCTTCTTCAGATACCCTCAAAACTACCTGCCCTCCACCTATCTTTGTATTGTCAGCAAACTTGTCCATAAAGCCATCAATTCCATCAACCAAATCGTTGACAAATAACGCAAAAAGAAGCAGCCCCAACACCAACCCCTGAGGAACACCACTAGTCACTGCCAGCCAACCAGAAAAGGCCCCTTTATTCCCACTCACCTCCTGCCAGTCAGCCAATCTTCTATCCACGATAGCATCTTTACTATAACACCATTACCTGTTATCTAGTTGAGCAGCTTCACATATGGCACCTTGTCAAAGGCCTTCTGAAAGTCCAAGTAAATAATATCCACTGACTCTCCTTTGTCTATTCAGTCTGTTACTTCCTCAAAGAATTCCAACAGGCAAGAGTCCCCCTATTTTATCATGTACACCTAAGTACATTGAAACCTCGTCCTTAATAATGGACTCCAGCATCTTCTCAACCACTGAAGACAAGCTAACTGGCTTGTATTTTCCTGTCTTCTGCCTCCCTCCCTTCTTAAAGAATGGAGTGACACTTGCAGTTTCCCAGTCCTACTGGAACATTCCAGAATCTAGTGATTCTTGAAAGATCATTACTAGAGCCTCCACAATCTTGTCAGCCACCTCTTTCAGAACCCTGGGGTGTAGTCCATCTGGTCCAGGTGACTTATCTACCTTCATACCTTTCAGCTTCCCAAGCACCTTCTCCTTTGTAATAGTAACTACATGTACTTCTGATGTTCTTGAAATTCTGGCATATTGCTGGTGTCTTCTATAATAAAGACTGTTGCAAAATATTGAGTTCACTTGCCGTTTCTTTCTCCCTAATTAATAGCTCTCCAGTGTCATTTTCCAACAATTCGATATCCAGTCTCGCTTCCCTCTTACTCTTTATACCGTATATCTGAAAAATCTTTTGCTATCCTCTTTTATATTATTGGCAAGTTTACCTTCATATTTCATCTTTTCTCTCATTGCTGTTTTGGTTGCCTTCTGTTATTTTTTTAAGTTTCCCAATCCTCTATTTTGCCACTGATTTCTGCTATATTGTATGCCCTCTCTTTTGCTTTTATGCTGTCTTTGACTTCCCTTGTCAGCCTTGGTTGTATCATCATCCTTTTAGAATACTAATACTTTTTTGGGAAGTATCTAGCCTGCACCTTTGAATTGCTCCCTGAAACTCCAGCCATTGCTGTTCTGCCATCATCCCTGCTGGTGTCCCCTTCCAATCATCTTCAGCCAGCTCCTCTTTCATACCTCAGTACTTCCCTTTATTATCAAGGTTGGACAGACTTGGGCTGTTTTCTCTAGAACATTAGAAGCTGAGGGCAGAGCTGACAGAAATTTATAAAATGATGACTAAAATAGATATGGGAGACATTCAGAATACTTTTTTGCAGGGAAGAAATGTCAAGAGCTGAAGGGGTTGCTTTGGATGTAGTGCTGAAAGAGTATCTGGCAGTTCTGTCCTGTCTAAACCATTGGGCACATCCCATGCCGGGTGCTCATGGGCACACACACAGCCCTAGAGTAGCAATGTCTGGACACCCATCATCAGCTCACTACGTCTAAGGGGAAAGTTTAAAGGAGATGTGTGGGGTATTTTTTGTCTTTAAAACAGTGAGTGGTAGGTATCTGGAAAAGAGTAGCGGCAGAAGGATTTATGATAGCTGCACTCAAAAGGCTGAAGAAGGGTCTTGGCCTGAAATGTCGACAGTTTATTCATTACTATAAATGCTGCCTCACCTACTGAGTTCCTCCAGTATGTTGTGGGTTGTGTCTGTTGCTCTGGATTTCCAGCATCTCTTGTGTTTATTCAAAAGGCTACTGGATAGGCACATGAATATGCATGGAATGAAGGAAGATGGATCATGTACAGGCAAAAAAAAATTAATTTAGTGTTGTGTTTGGTGCAGACATCTTGGGTCAAAGGCCCTGTTCCTGTGCTGTACTCTTCTGTGTTAATTTAGATGTGTGAGGTGTTGGGTTTTGTTAAGTCATAGCAGGGTAGGACATACAATGAATTGCGGTTTCCTTGAGCTATATACAACAGACATACTCTAAGTACATAGCTCTTAGAAAGAGGAGACACAGATAGAATGGGTGGTGAAGAAGGCATTGTAAATGTAAGAGTTTGGATGTTATGTTGCAGTTATACAAGACTTTGATAAGGCCATATATGGAATATTACTCAGTTTTGGACACCCTGCTATAGCAAAACTGTCATTAAACTGGTAAGGTCTATGGGAATGTTGCCAGGACTCAAGGACCTGAGTTATAGGGAGAGGTTTGATAGATTATGCCTTTATTCCTTAGAGTGTAGGAGAATGATGTATGATCTTATAGAGGTGTATAAAATCATGGTGTAAATACGTTGAACGTGCAGTTTTTTAAAAATAAAGATTAACTTTATTTGTCACATATACATTAAAACATACTGTGAAAATTTTCCCCAGATTCGAGAATTGAAACTGGAAGGCATAGTTTTAAGGTGTGATGGGGGAAATTTAATAGGAGACTGAGGAACAACTTTTTTACCCAGAGTGGTCAGTATGTGGAACGAGCTGCCAAAGGAAGTGGATACAATTACAACATCTGAAAGACACTTGGACAGTTAGAGAGGGAGGAAAGATTTAGATGGATTTGGGCCAAATTCTGGTAAGTGGGTCTAGCTTAGATGTGTGCCTCAGCTTACGTGGACAAGCTGGGGTGTAGAATACATTTCTGTGCAGTACGACACAGTGATGGAGTCTGGCACACAGGGAGGTATGATTGTTGCTGGACCTGTCTGTGGGACATCGCTCCCAATTTAGACACTTCCCAAATTAGCTGAGGTGCTAACAGAGACACTGGCAGTTCCATCAAGTTTGAACCAATCGGCATATCCCTTAACCTGATCTAGGGGTGTGAAGCACACAGTCCCAGGGTGGGAATGCCTGGAAATCCATCACCACGTCAACACCCCACCTCTTGTGATGTGACCATAGCTCCTTACCCTATTCATTGCAAGACTTTTTATTCATTTTCAGATCTGTTCACTATGGCAAGACCAGCATTACTACTCATCCCTCCTTGCCCCTGATGCCCCAGAGAAGGTGAGGGTGAGCTGAACCAATGCAGTCTTCCTGGTGAAGGTGCTCCCACAGTGCTGTTGGAGAGGGAGTTCCTGCATTCAGATCAGTGATGACGAAGGAACGGTGATAGATTTCAAAGTTGGGCAACTTGGAGAGGAACCTGCAGGTGGTGGTGTTCTTCTGAACCTGCTGCCTTTGCCCTCCTTGGTGGGACTTGCACCATATCATCCAACTCCAGGTACAACCCTCTCCCGACCAATGATCTCACTCTTGGAATAAACCCAAACAAAAGACCCTCCCATTCTCCTGACCTAAACCAAGGCACAACCTGTAACCTTCCCCCCCTTATGACCCTGGAACAGTTCTTGTCCTAACTTAACTTCCTGACTAACCCTAGGTCCTGATCTCAAGTCCTCTCCACCCAGAGGTGCTCCTGATCTGTGATTAGAGGGTGGTTTGCAGAATCTGAGTGTACTGGAGCCATTATATTTAGCCAGATCTCTATGGTCTGGTGTTATGTATCACCCAGGAGAATGAGGACAACAGGTCTCCACCCTGAGGGACGACAGTGATCCAGGTGGGTGTTAGAACTGTCTCACAGGCGGAGTTGTGTTTATTGTCTGTACAACTATCATTGTACCTATTACTGGTACGTTATATTGTAGATTTACTTACTCCACTGGATTTAAATAATGGTTCAGAAGGAGGCCAGCTGGTCCATCATGTCCTGTGGATCTTGAGCTGAGCCACTTCAGCTGCTCTCTTCTCCCAATTCCTGGACTTTTGAAAGTGTTGGAAGGGGTTCCGTCTCCACCAACCCTTCCACACTTCAGATAAAGAGCCCTTAGCTCCCCTCTGGACCTGGTCCCATTCCCCTCCCCCCACCCCCACAATACCTATCCTCTACCAGTAAAACAGCTCCTTTCTCTTCGCTGTTTCCAGAGATGTGGTACTTTTACAAATCTCATTTAAATATATCGCACCATCTCCATTGCTCCAGGGTACATCAGCTCATCCACAGCCACAAAGCCCTAGCATTATGTACATCCTCTTGGACCTGCTCTGCATTCTCTCTGGTCCTGTGTAACAGTGTCCACCACTGCACAGCCATGCTCTAACCACAGTCAGTTCCAGCTTCCTGTTTCCTGCCTCCAGTGGCCAGGGCACGGAATGGAGGGATCCTGGATGTTTTCTTCACCACTTTGTCTGAGATAAAAGTAGTGGGAACAGTCCGCAGGTCATGCAGCACCTGTAGAGAGAGAGAAGGCGCAGAGATAAAGTTTCAGGTTGATGACACAGAAACAGAATGAATGATGAGTGGGTGGGAGGTCTTTGAAATGAAACTGTAACTCTGTTTCTCCCTTCACAAATGTTACCTGAACCACTGTTTTCCAGTTTCTGCCATTTCTTCAACTGCTTGTCCACCTTCTCCTGCACTTGTAGATCAATTTGTATGGTGGGAGGGAACCACTCTCCCCAACCCTGATCAACAAATTGGGTCACCGGCTTATTGATTTTGCAACATCACCATTCCTGAAATCTGTCTGTAGACTGTCTCTGCACACTCCCATAAAGTGTCTCTGAACGACCAAACCCCATGGAGCTATCTGACCCCATGGACCCCAACCACACCCCAGAAATAACTGCATCTCCCCATGAACCCCAATTATCCACTGACAGGAGCTGTGCTCCCATCCCCAAGGACTCTAAGACCCATCCCAGAGACTCCAACCATTCCCAGCCTTAGACGCTTTAACCAGCCCTCTGGAGATCCCATGTCCCCAAAATCTACCCACACTTATGGATTTCCACCTGCCCTGGATTTCAAATTGGACCCCTACTGTCCCCACAGACTCTAATCTTTCCAGCCGTCACCCTTTCTGGGACTCTGAACCCCTCACTGGCCAGCCAGACTCCAACCAGAACAAATAAAACCCTCATACACCTCAGCAAGTTCCTAAAACCGCGTCTCTTTGAACCTCAGCCATTCTTGAGATCCTTACTAGCAACAGCTCCAGCCCCACCCTAACTACTCAACCCTGCGACTCCATGAATAAGTACACATCATAAACATGCCCAGTCATTAGTTAAGTGGTTTCCAATACTGATCCCTTCAGTGTCCCCCATGGTGAACCCATTCTCACTTCCCTATCCAATGGGCTCCCCATCTCTGAAACATTCCCCGGACTCCAATCTCTATTTCTTAGAGTTAACTCCTTTGAAATTTGAATGCAACCCAGTCCACTACACAAAGCAACCTCTCCTCTTCTGACTCTGTCTACACTTTGCTCTGCCTTGGCAAAGCTGTCAACATAATTAAGTATCCCTCCCAACCCATTCTTCTCTCCTCTCCACTCCCATTAAGCAGAAGATAGAAAAGCTTAAGAGCACATACACCAAACTCAAGGAAGTCTTCTATCTTGTTGTTATCAGACCCTGGAACAGACCGCTAAAGTTGAACCCTAGATCTGTAATCTGTCTCGTTATAGTCCTTGCACTTCATCTACTTGCACAACACTTCCTCTGTAATTGTAACTCGATGTTCCCATTGTTTATTTTTGTGCTACCTGATGTACTTATTTTTGCAATAATCTGTCTGGATGGAATGTAAACAAAAATTTTTAACTGCATTTCAGTACTTGTATCAAACATAAAATCCATCCAGCCCCTTGTGCACACCACTCAGGGATCTGTGCCCAGTGGCCTGAGCTCACAGGGACCCCAGCCCCACCAGAGAACCTAATGCGACACACCCCCACTTCCATCCCTGGGGAATTCCACACCCATCCCATGAACTTTGGTCATTCTCACTTCGGACCCAAAGTCCCAGCCACTTCCATTGAAAGTGGTACCACAAGTAGATGTGGTGAAGGTGTTTGACAGGCTAGCCTTCATCAGTCAGGGAATGAATATAAGAACTGGGAGGCTATAATGTAGTTATACAAGATGTTGGTGAGACAACATTTGGAGTATTATGTACAGTTTTAATCACCATGCTATAGGAAAGATGTTATTAAACTAGAAAGGGTGCAGGAAAGATTTACCAGGATGTTGCATGGACTTGGGGGGCTGAGTTACAAGAAGATGTTGCGTAGACTAGGACTTCATTCCCTGCAAGGTAGAAAAGTGAGGGGTGACCTGATGGGGATATATAAGATCGTGAGGGTCACAGACAAGGGGAAAGCACATGGTTTTTTCCCAGGGAGGGGATGCTAAAAAGAAGGCAACATAGTTTTAAGATTAGAAGGAAAAAATTTATAAAACACATCAGAGGCAGCTTCCTCACACAAAAGGTGGTCGATTATTGGAATGAGCTGCCAGAAATTGTGGTCAAGGCAGGCATGTTAACAACATTTAAAGATGTTCCAGATAAGAGCATGGATGGGACTAGCTTGATTGTTAATATTGATCAATTGGGCTGAAGGGCCTGTCGCTCCACATGATCCCAGCTGCCCCTCCCATAGACTCAAACTAGATCCCTCCATTGAACCCCAGCCACAATCCCAACCATGCCCCTTTTCACGCCCTCCTACTGACCCCACATACCCCAACCTCCTTCCAGTCATCTCCTGCCTTCCAAACCCCTGAATCCCTCACTGTGCCACAGGACCCCACATTGGGCTGCAACTACCCAAATGGAGAAGCTGGGTGTCCTGATTCCCAGCAAGCCTGGCCCTGGTGTGCCCCAGAAACTCAACTGGCTGACCACTCACCATCCAGGATACTGATGCTGGGGCACATTGAAGCTGTTTCTTCTGTTGATGGGCTGTTGACCATCTCCTCTGTCATCGGGTGTGTTGCAGCTGTGTCGAAGGACATGGACGGTGAGGACCCCTCCCATTCCTCTGTCCCGGCACACTCCAGATGGCCAGGCCGGGAGGGGGCTACTGGATTGGCGGCGAGAAGTGGATCAGAGACGCGCCCGGGGTAAGCGGGGGGATTCTGGTCGGATGCCTGGGGCACCTGCTCCCCCTGGGCCACAAGGGCTGTGGCCTGGGTGTCCGGTTGCTCAATGGTGCAGCGGCATACTGCCTCTTCGTAGGTGGGTAACACGACAGGCACTCCCTCCACCACCACAAAACTCCGGCTCCCCGACCTCTCCACCTCACCACTGAAACACAAACTGGGCTCCTTAGAACCAGACTGCTTATACACCCCTATCCACATCCCCTCCCCTCCTCTCCCCCCCCCCCCACTGCCCTCAACTGGGACAATTCTGGCTCAGTTTCAGTTCTTCTATTTGAGTTTTCAGTTATTATGACTAAAAGTGGCACAGCTGCTGCCTCAGTGTGCCAGAGACCCAGGTTCAGTCCCAACCTCTGATAATGTCAGTGTGGAGCTTACATGTTCTCTCTGTGGGTTCTGCTGGGTGCTCCAGTTCCCTCCCACATCTGTAGTCCATAGAGTGAGTGGCAGAACTGTTGCAGAGTGGAACAATACAGAAACAGTCCCTTCAGCTTACCATGTCCATGCCAACTTTACACCATCTACACTAACCCCGTTTACCTGCATTTGGACCTGTTCAAATATTGGACCAATGCCTATTAGATGTCACAACTGCATGATTCTACCAACTCTTCTGGCAGAGTGTTCCAGATATTAACTACTCGGGAGTCAGGGAATTGAGTATAGAAGTTGGGAAGGTTATGCTACAGTGGCATAAAATGTTGGTGAGGCCACATTTGAAGAATGATCCTCAGATTTGGTCAGCCTACTATAGGAAAGATGACATTACGCTGTAAAGTGTGCAGAAGAGATTTATGAGGATGTTGCCAAGTGTAGAGGGACTGAGCTATGGAGAGGTTGAGCAGGCTAGGACTTTATACATTGGAATGTAGGAGAATGAGGTGAGATGTTATAGAGGTGTTTAAAGAGATAGTGTCTCTGTCATTTCTATCAGGTTTAGGGAATCAAGAACCAGAGGGCATAGGTTTAAGGCGAGAGGGAAGAGGAATCTGAGGTGCAACTTTTTTTCATAGAGGACAACCCTGGGATGTATATTGTCAGTTTCTGGAAAGAGCTGCCAGAAAAAGTGATTGAGGCAGGTACATTAACAACATTTACTGGATACTTATACAGGCACATGAATAAGGAAGGTTTAGAGGGATATGGGCCAGGCATGGGCAAATGCGACTAGCTTAGGTGGGAATCCTGGTTGACAGAGACCAGTGGGGCAATGTGTCTGCTTCCATGCTGTGAGACTGTATCATACTTTCCCGAGGGCCTTAGACCTGACCCACTGATTGGTTCTTGGTCGGCAAGGACAGTTGGGCTTATTTTCATAGTGTATGACACTATGAAAAATCTTATCCTTTGGATTCCTTTGAAACTCCCCACTAAAATAGGCCCCATGGCTTTGAGTTAGTGTTTAATAACACCATAGTTCAAATGACCAAAGGAGCCCACTCCCATGTGGTGTGATTGTGCAGCAAAGTTCACTCAAAACTTTGAAACTTTTCAAAATTTTGAAAATCAAACAGAAACATTCTCAAGCTGAAAATCTGCAAGAACAGAAAGTTGCTGGAAAAAATCAGCAGGTTATATGTAAAAAAAAAGAAAATGTATCAGGTGAAAGACCTTCCATCAGAACTGAGAAGGAAAGAAAACAAGGAGACCCAAGAGAGTGCAGATGCTGTAATCTGGAAGAACACAAATTCTAAACACAGCAGATTCTGCAGATACTGGAAATCCAGAGCCACACACACACAAAATGATGGAAGAACTCAGCAGATCAGGCAGCATCTATGGAAATGAATAAACATTGACGTTTTGGGCCAAAGCCCTTCTTCAGGACTGGAGAGGGGAAAGACACCAGAATAAAAAGGTAGGGAGATGGGAAGGAGGACGGGCTAGAAGGTGATAGGTGAAGCCAGGTGGGTGGGAAAAGGACTGGAGAAGAAGGAATCTGATAGGAGAGGAGTGTAGACCATGGGAGAAAAGGAAGAATGGGGGACAAATGGAGGAGATAATAGGCAGGTGACAAGAAGAGGTAAGAGACCAAAATGAGGAATGGAAGAAGAGGGAAGGAAGAGGGAAAGAACAGAAGGAGAAATCAAGGTTTAAGCCATCAGGTTGGACCCTACACAGATGGAATATGAGGTGTTATTCCTCCACAGTGACAGTGGCCTTATTGTGGCAAAGAAGGAGGCAACGGACCAATATGTCAGAATGGGAATGAGGATAGGAATTGAAATATTTGGGCACCAAGAAAATCCACTTTTTGTGAATGGATCTGAAGAAAGGTCTCAGTCTGAAATGTTGACTGCTTATTCAATTCCAAAGATGTTGCCTGATCTGCTGAATTCCTCCAATATTTAGTGTGTGTGGTGCATAAACTGTTGGAAGAACTCAGTGGGTGAGACAGCATCTGTGGAAGGAAATGGACAGTAGATATCTGGAACTGACATCATTCATTTGGAACCTTCACCCTGATGAAGGGTGTCAGTTTGAGATATCCATTTCTCTTCACAGATGCTGCTTGTCTCACTGAGCACAGAAATGAGACACTTGGCCCATCTAGTCTGTGCCAATCCATTAAACTGCCTAGTACCATCAACCTATACCCTGACCATAGCCCTCCATACTCCTCCCATTCATGTAACTATTCAAATTTCTCTTAAATGTTGAAAGTGAACCCACAAATACCACTTCCACTGGCAGCTCATTCCACTCTCTCACCACCCTCTGAGTGAAGAGGTTTTCCCTCATGTACATCTTAAACATTTCACCTTTTACTCTTACCGCATGAACTCTAGTTGTAGTCTCACCCAAACTCAGTGGAAAAAGCCTTCTTGCATTATACCCCTCATATCTGAAACTCCCCTCAATCTTCTACATTCTAGGGAATAAATTCCTAAGCTATTTAACCTTTCCCCATAACTCAGGTCCTCAAACTCTGACAACACCCACGTAAGTTTTCTTGGCACTCTTTCAATCTTATTTACATCTGCCCTGTAAGTAAGTGACCAAAATTGCTCACAATACTCCAAATTAGGCCTCACCAATGTCTTATACATCTTCAAGTCTAGTAGTATACCAAAGGATTGAAGGACAAGGTCAGATCCAAGAAAATACTCATACTTTCTTTTGGATTGGGAAAACCAACGAAAGGAGAGATGCCTTTGCCATTTCCAACAAGATTGCTAGCAAATTGCCAACACTTCTGATACGGATATCTGAAAGAATCATGCGACTACGTGTTCCCATCGGAAAGGATTGTTTCCTGAGTTTGATCAATAAGTATGCGCCAACCATGGCATATTCTGATGAAGAGAAGGAGTCCTTCTATCTGGAACTGGCTGAAGTAGCTGATAATGTCCCTAGGGCAGACAAATTGCTCATCTCGGGAGATTTCAATTCCAGGGTAGACAAGGATCACAGTAACTATGAAGGTGTCATTGGCAAATTTGGTAAAGGCATAAAGAACACCAATGGTGACCTTATGCAAAACTTTTGCACTCAGAGGGAATTGTGTGTTACCAACACTTTCTTTTATCAACCCGAGAAGAACTACTTCACCTAGGTGCACCCAAGGTCAAAGCATCTCCATTTGCTTGACTACGTTGTGACTCGCAGAGCAGATATGCCGGAGGTTCTATCAACAAAAGCAATGCATGGAGCAGAGTGCTCATCTGATCATTACATGGTACGATCACAACTTAAACTTAAACTGCTACTGCCAAGGTGAAAAACACCCAGTGAAGCACCCAGGGAATTGGAGACCAACAAGTTGGCCAGTGAGGAACATCCGAGGAGACTTGTCACAGCATTGGCATTATCACTCCAAGAAGACAAAGATCTTCTCAATGACCCAACCAATACTGAAGAATGCTGGAAGCAGCTCAGGAAAACCATCCATTCAACTGCAAGTGTGGTGCCTGGCCACCCTAAGAGAAAAACTCCTGACTGGTTTCAAGAACAAAATGATTCAATTCAAGAACTGTTGGAGATGAAACAAAGGCTTTATATGTGTCACTTGAAAGAGAACTCTGAAAGAAGCAAAGCAGCATTTAAGGCCATGAAAGCCAAAGTTCAAAGGGAGATCAGGGCTACGAAGGACAACTGGTGGAATAAGAAAGCAGAAGAACTGCAAGCAATGTCAGACAGGAATGACCACCACGGGCTCTTCTCAGGACTGAAAGCTATCTGTGGCCCAAGAAGCAATACAGTGGCCCCAGTAAAAACTGCAGATAGGAGCAAGCTACGCACTGACAGGAAAGACATCATTGAGTGATGGAGGGAACACTTCTGTAACCTTCTAAACCAACAAGGTGCGGCTGACCACAACGCATGTGAAGGGCTCACAACTAGACCGGTAAGAGAAGAGCTTTGTGGACTCATCACGATGACAGAACTTAATAAGGCTTTTAAAAGATACCAGAAGTGGTAAAGCACCCGGGCAAGAGGGCATTCCATCAGGTGTACTGTAGCAAGGTGGTCCTGCTCTGAAGACTGAACTGTTAAAACTTATATAATGCTTGTTGGCAGAATCAACGTCTCCCTCAGGATTTCAAAGATGCACTGATAGTCATCATCTACAAGAAGGAAGGCGACCGTAGTGTTCATGGAAACCATCGAGGAATCTCACAGCTGGTAAGATTATGGTGAAGATACTGCTCAGCTGGCTCAAGATCATCTCAGAAGATGTGTTTCCTGAAAGCCAATGTGGCTTTAGGGCTGGAAGTGCAATCACTGACATGATTTTTACTTTGAGGCAACTCCAGGAGAAGGCAGTAGAACAGCAGCAACCATTGTACATTGTCTTTGTTGATTTCTCACAAGCATTTGATACGGTGGACAGAGAAACACTCTGGGAAGTGCACAAAACTTAATGGCAGTCCAGATAGGCTGGTTACGATGATCAAGTTGTTTCATGAGAACTTGTCCGGCAAAGCATCTATCGGAGGAGATATCAGCAAAGCCTTCACCATCAACCACGGGGTAAAACAGGGATACATTCTTCTCCAACTTTGTTCACATTATATCTTGCTGCAGTTTTGGAAATAATGGACCATAATTTGGACAAAGGTGTATACATCAGGACTTGCTCAGATGGAAAATTGTTCAACCTGTCAAGACTCAAAGCTTCAACCAAATCAAGAGAGATGCGTGTCAGAGAGCTTCTGTATGCAGACAATTCAGCCCTGGTTACTACTGATGTTAATGTGATTCAAGAAATTGTAGACCACTTCTCATTTGCTGCCACTCTTTTTGGCCTAAGAATCAATGTCTCCAAAACCAAGCCTCCTCCTCTGAGTAGTCCCAGTAAGACCCAGCCGCCAGTCGTATCGATCAATGGGGTAGCGCTGAAATGCTCTGACTCTTTCACTTACTTAGGAAGCGCTGTGACCAACACCAACTCATCAGATCTGGAAGTTGAGAGGAGAATTCAACCAGCTACAAAAGTCTTCGGTGCTTTGCAGAAGCGACTTTGGTCTTGCCATGACATTAAAATGGCAACCAAGGTCAAAGTGTATAACACAGCTGTTTTACCATCTCTGCTTTATTCAACTGAAACGATGGCATTGTATCAGAAGAAATTGACCAAGATGCAACTCAAGCATTTACGCCGAATATTACACATGAAGTGGCAAGAGAGGGTACCAGATGTGGAGGTGCTCAAACATGCTGGGACAGTCAACACAGAATCGCTCATCACAGCTTCTCAGCTGTGTTGGACTGGTCATGTCACAGGAATGAGTGATGATCGTTTAAGCAAACCTGTTTTCTGTGGCGAGCTACATGAAGGAAAGAGGAAGCATGGTGGTCAGAAGCTGCGCGACAAAGATGTGTTCAAGCGCCATATGAAGAACACTGACATGAATGTCAACACCTGGGAGAAAGATGCTTTGGATGGAAGAAGTTGGTGCTGCATTGTCAAAAAGTCAATCCCAGCTGTCGAGGAGAAAAGGCAGAAGAAATATGAAGCAGGTAACAAACACAGACATTCGGTGCTAGACCAGTCAAATCACAAATGTAACCGATGTGGGAGATGGTGCCGATCCAACGCTGGTCTTGTGGCCCATAAACATGCCTGCAGAAACTAAACTATCAGCATAGTCAACATCGAAATCAATGGACAACCAAAGAGAAAGATACGTCTTCAACATAACATCCTATTTCCTGTACTCAATATTTTGATTTATAACTATATAACAATTACAGCACAGAAACAGGCCATCTCGGCCCTTCTAGTCCGTGCCGAGCGCTTACTCTCACCTAGTCCCACCAACCTGCACTCAGCCCATAACCCTCCATTCCTTTCCTGTCCATGTACCTATCCAATTTTACTTTAAATGATAATACCAAACCTGCCTCTACCACTTCTACCAGAAGCTCGTTCCACACAGCTACCACTTTCTGAGTAAAGAAATTCCCCCCATGTTACCCCTAAACTTTTGCCCCCTAACTCTCAACTCATGTCCTTGTTTGAATCTCCCCTACTTTCAATGGAAAAAGCCTATCCACGTCAACTCTATCCATCCCCCTCATAGTTTTAAATACCTCTATCAAGTTCCCCCTCAACCTTCTACGCTCCAAAGAATAAAGACCTAAACTTGTTCAACCTTTCTCTGTAATTTAGGTGCTGAAACCCAGGTAACATTTTAGTAAATCTTCTCTGTACTCTCTCTATTTTGTTGACACCTTTCCTATAATTCGGTGACCAGAACAGTACACAATACTCCAAATTCAGCCTCACCAATGCCTTGTACAATTTTAACATTACATCCCAACTCCTATACTCAATGCTCTGATTTATAAAAGCCAGCATACCAAAAGCTTTCTTCACCACCCTATCCACGTGAGATTCCACCTTCAGGGAACTATGCACCATTATTCCTAGTTCACTCTGTTCTATTGCATTCTTCAATGCCCTACCATTTACCATGCATGTCCTATTTGGATTATTCCTACCAAAATGTAGCACCTCACACTTATCAGCATTAAATTCCATCTGCCATCTTTCAGCCCACTCTTCTAACTGACCTAAATCTCTCTGCAAGCTTTGAAAACCTACTTCATTATCCACAACACCACCTATCTTAGTATCATCTGCATACTTACTAATCTAATTTACCACCTCATCATCCAGATCATTAATGTATATGACAAACAACATTGGACCTAGTACAGATCCCTGAGGCACACCACTAGTCACCAGCCTCCAACCTGACAAACAGTTATCCACCACTACCCTCTGGCATCTCCCACCCAGCCACTGTTGAATCCATTTTACTATTTCAATATTAATACCTAAAGATTGAACCTTCCTAACTAACCTTCCATGTGGAACCTTGTCAAAGGCCTTACTGAAGTCCATATAGACAACATCCACTGCTTTACCCTCGTCAACTTTCCTAGTAACCTCTTCAAAAAATTCAATAAGATTTGTCAAACATGACCTTCCACGCACAAATCCATGCAAACTGTTCCTAATCAGACCCTGTCTATCCAGATAATTACATATACCATCTCTAAGAATACTTTTCTTTAATTTACCCACCACTGACGTCAAACTTACAGGCCTATAACTGCTAGGTTTACTCTTAGAACCCTTTTTAAACAATGGAATAACATGAGCAATATGCCAATCCTCTGGCACCATCCCCGTTTCTAATGACATTTGAAATATTTCTGTCAGAGCACCTGCTATTTCTACACTAACTTCCCTCAAGGTCCTAGGGAATATCCTGTCAGGACCCAGAGATTTATCCACTTTTATATTCCTAAAAAGAACCAGTACTTCCTCTTTAATTGTCATAGTTTCCATAACTTCCCTACTTGTTTCCCTTACCTTACACAATTCAATATCCTTCTCCTTAGTGAATACCAAAGAAAAGAAATTGTTCAAAATCCCCCCCCATCTCTTTTGGCTCCACACATAACTGTCCACCCTGATTCTCTAAGGGACCAATTTTATCCCTCACTATCCTTTTGCTATTAATATAACTGTAGAAACCCTTTGGATTTATTTTCACCTTACTTGCCAAAGCAACCTCGTATCTTCTTTTAGCTTTTCTAATTTCTTTCTTAAGATTCTTTTTACATTCTTTATACTCCTCGAGCATTTACTCCATGCTGCCTATATTTATTGTAGATATCTCTCTTTTTCTGAACCAAGTTTCCCTTGGTTCGGGAAACTAAATAACCAAGGATATTTATGAAGACCAATAAGCCAAAATCTTTATTTATAACCTATCTACCTGTGACACCACTTTCAATGAATTGTATTCCCAGAGCTCTTTGTTCTACTGCACTCCTCAGTGTCCTACAGTTCGCCGTACAAGACCTACCCTGGTTTGTCCTCACAAAATGCAACACCTCATGCTTGTCTGCATTAAATTCCATCTGCCATTTCTCAGCACCTTTTTCCAGCTGACCCATATCCTACTGTAAACTTTGATAGCCTTCCTTGTTGTCCACTACACCCCAAATCTTGGTGTTCATTCCCACAAATTTGCTGGTCTAGTTTACCACATTATCATCCAGATTATTTTTATAGATGACAAACAACAATGGACCTGGTGCCGATCCCTTTGGCACTCCACTAGTCACAGGTCTCCAGTCAGAGAGGCAACCATTTACAACCGCAAAGCCAGTGTCTAATCCAATTTACTACCTCATTTTGAATGCCAAGCAATTGAACCTCATTGGTCAACCTCCCATGCAGGATCGTGTGATTGGCCTCGCTAAAGTCCACGTAAACTACATCTACTCCATGCCTTCATCAACTTTCCTGGTAATTTATTCATAAAATTTTGTAAGATTGTTTAGACATGACTTAACATGTACAAAGCCATCTTGACTATTCCTAATCAGTTTGTGTCTATCCAAACATTTATATGTAGGATCCCTTAAAGTAGCTGCCAATTACTTTCCCACTACTGATGTCAGGCTCATCAGCCTATACAGTAACTTGAGTTCTCAGCAAATTATTTCAACAGAAAAAAACAAGTTTGTTTAGATAGCAGAAAAGGTGGGGGAGGGCAATGGGTGGAACAATGGAACTGTCTGTAATGGGGTGTGATGATGTAGCCATTCATTGGACTATCAAGCTGTGTTGCTAATGTTGTGAAGTTTGGGTGATGCCCAGTAAAACCAGAGTATGAAGAAGCGAAGGAAGGATTTGCAGGTAAAAACACCAAGTTCTGATACAAATAGAAAAAGGGGAGTTACCTGAAGTTGGAGAATTCAGCACTGAGTATTGCAGACTGCACTGTGCCAAAACAGCTTTATGAGGTGTTCCTCAAGCTGCACTGGGCCTCGATGTATCAGTGCTGAAGTCACGGACTGATTGGTCAGAGGGGGAGTGGGGTGGGCAGTTAAAGTGCCAGACAAGAGGGAGATTGGGGTCATCCCGCAGATTGGGTACAGGAGTTCCACAAAGTGATCACTCAGTCTGTGTCTGGGTTCTCCAGGATAGAGAACACATTGTGAACACTGAATACAGTTCACTCGATGAGAAAAAGTACAAGTGAATGCTGCTTCGTCTGGAAGAACTGCCTGGATCTGAATAGTGGGAAGAGCATAAAAGATAGAGAGAACATCTCCTGAGGCTGCAGGGGAAGTGCGAAGGGCCAGAAGAGATGGGTGGGGATGCAAGAGTGGGGTAGGGAAGGGTGGATTGCAAATGAAGCATTCCAAAATGCTGGAAGGGGACGGAAGTGCTCTATTCCACGGTAGAGGGGAAACTTTAGTTCAGGCAGAAGAAAGGCATTTCAAAGGCACCTTGTTGGAAAGTCTCACCGTCCAGAGGAACAGTGAAATCAGCAGAATGGAATGGAGGCCTTACAGGGTGCAAGGTTCTACCAGTGAAAAGCATGAATAAAGGATCTGGCCAGCAGATTTCAGATGTGGTTTTGCAACGTTTACAATGAGTGAAATCCTGAGAATTGAAATCTAGAGGCCAAGAAACTGTAGATGCTGGAATTAGGAGAAAAACACAAACTGCTGGAGGAACTCAGCATGTCTGTGGAAAGGAATGGACAGTCGAGACCCTTTGTTTGGATCCCAGGGTTCTAGGCTTGACTGTCCTATAGCTCCCTCAGTCAGACTCCCATATTCAAACTTCCCACATAAAGTGCTGCTGGCACCACCCAGGTGATGTCTCAGTGAAAGGCTTGATTCCTGAACTAACCACTGTCAACATCTGTCTAAAGACATCAGTCACTGCATTTAAATTGCTTCCTGCTTTTCCACTGAGCAGGCAGAAAGTTACTTCTACAATACGCTTGTAGATGAGGATGAGCGGAGAGGTCAGTTAACCTTCTCCTTAAATCAGGTGTAGTTACTCAATAAACATGGCCCACTCCCCCTAGTGTAGCCCTAGTTTCTACTTGAAGACACACAGTTCCAAATCTGTTACAACACTGATCAATAGACAATAGACAATAGGTGCAGAAGTAGACCATTCGGCCCCTCGAGTCTGCACTCTGGAAGCATCAACCAGAGGAGACAAGATGAACAAGTAAAAATCAGAATGATTGCATTATGAAATCTAAAATAAAAACAGCCAGTGCTAGAAAGGCTCAACAGGTCAGTCAGCATCTGTAGTGAGAGTAAGAGCCAGGGGAGGGGAAAATGGATCAGCCATGACTGTGTGGTGGAGCAGACTTGATGGCCTAATTCTGTTGCTATGTCTTATGGTCTTATTCTGGTCAGAGACCACTTGTTCAAACTGGAAAAGAGGGAAAAGCAAGTATCAGAAATGCTGGAAGCTCTCCAAGGTCCAGTAATATTTGTGGAAAGAAAAACAGTCAACAGGTCCAAGGCCTGTTGTTAGAACTGAAAAAGCAAGGGTCATAGAGTCATACAGCTTGGAAACAGGCACCTAGTCATGATGACCAATGCTAAGCTAGTCTCACTTGTCTGCACTTGACTCATTTTTATCTGTACATGTACGTGTTCAAGTCAGCAAATGCTATCATACCAGCCTCAACCACTTCATGACAGCTTGTTCCATATACTGACCACCCTCTGCATGAAGAAGTTAGCACTCAGGCCCTTATAAATCTTTCCTCTCTCAGTCTAAATCTATGCCCTCTAGTTTATGGTTTGCTTTCTATGGAGAAAAAGACTGGCCATTCTAGTCAGAGGCAAATTAGTTTTCAGCAGGACAGATGATAAGAGGTGCCATCCTGACTTGGAAATGTATTAGTCATCCTTTACAGTCACTGGATCTAAATGCTGGAATCACTCTCCAACAACTGAAGGACTGCGCTGTGTCAATGTTGCTTTCTACTATCAAAAGGAATACAGGAAAAATGCCACGCAGTAGATGCATCCAGGCCACAGCTTCCCTGTACATGGATGAAGGCCATCTTCTGCTCAGATCCATAGTCAGTTCACAGATTGATTAGCATCCGGGGCTTGCGCCTTGCTGACCAATCCGATGCGATGTCCCCTTCACCATCAGGTGAAGATATGTTGTTCAGAGCCAACATCTTGTGATCATAAATCCATCATGAAATGGTCAACATAGAACATCCTGCAGATACTGTGGGACAGGTACTCGATTGAACTGTGGGGTGGTTGCCTAAGGAAACTGTCCATATCATCTGGCAGAATGCTTCATCAACAGAACTTACCACCAGCCAAGTAAGGTCTTGGTACATGTTGATAAAGAGGGGCCTTTACAGTCAGATCCTTCCTCAAAGGTAACATAACCTTGGGACAGCTGTGGTGGGTAAGAGATGGTCACCCACCTCTTTGCAGACTGGTGATTTAATATGGGGTTGTGAGGAAAGATGCAAGGAATTTTGTTTTGGTCCATCCCAAGCAGCTATGTAACAGAGGACTGTTCTATATATGGGTTGTTCCTAGGGGCACACAGTGAAGCAGACATCAGATGTTGCTGGAAGGTCATCAACTCAATGAAAGATGTCCTTTGATTTGGCCAAATCTTTTTGGTATTCCAACACAGAAGGGGAAAATGGTTAAGAAGCCAGTGCAGAGTTCCCATGTGGCCATTCCCCTCAACAACAGGAACATCATTCTGGATACTGTCATGGGGGATTACCTAACAGAGGAAAGTTGTAGTGGTTGGATCTCTGGCACTGAGTCTGCCTCTGTGACTCAGAAGGGAAGGGAGGGAAAGAGTGTGGTGATAGGGGTTTCATTTGTTAGGGGGACAGGAGGTTCTGTGGGTGTGTACAAGATTCCCAGATGGTATGTTGCCTCCCGGGTGCCAGGGTCCAGGATATTTCAGATCGAGTCCTCAGCATTCCTAAGTGGAAGGGTGAACAGCCAAAAGTTGTGGTCCATATAGGTTCCAATGACACGGGTAGGTCGAGTGACAAGGTTCTACATAGGGAGCTCAGGGAGTTAGGTGCTAAGTTAAAGGGCAGGACCTCCCGGGTTGTGATCTCAGGACTGCTACCCATGCAATGTGCTTGAGGCCAGAACTAGGAAGATTATACAGTTTACTACATGGCTAAAGAATTGGTGTAGGAGAGACGGCATAAGATTTTTTGGATCATTGGCTCTCTTGCAGGGAAGGTGGGTGCAGTACAGAAGGGACGGTTTGCACCTGAACTGGAGGGGACCAAAATCCTAGCTGAAAGATTTGTTAATGCTGCAGGGTGTGGTTTAAACTAGAGAACCAGAACCAGGGAGGCGAATGTTGGCAAGACCTCAGACAAAGTTAGGAATCAAAAGGTAGAGCATGGTGCGACTAGTGTCCTGAGCTGCCTGGGTTTCCGAGCAAGAAGTATCATAGGAAAGGCGGATAATAGTGCTGAAGCTGGCTTACAAACAGAGTCCATGTGTAGTGAGAAGGGGCTGATGATAGGGCAAAATTGCAGTCAACAAGATGAGTTACAACATAAAAGGTGGACAAAATCAGAAAGGGTGAATGCAGGGCTGAAGGTACTATATTTGAGTGTGCACAGTATACGGAATAAAGTAGATAACTTGCAGCACAGTTGCAGATTGGCAGGCATGATGCTGTAGGCATTGCTGAATCACGGTGGAAAGATCATCGTCAGGAGCTTAATGTCCAAAGATATACATTGTATTGAAAGAAGAGGCAGGAAGATAGAGGGGGCAGCGTTGCTCTGTTGGTAAAAAATGAAATCAAATCATTAGAAAGAGGTGACAGTGTCAGAAGGTGTTGAAACATTGTGGACAGAGCTAAGGAACTGCAATGATAAAAAGGCTCTGATGGGAGTTATATACAGACCCCTAACAGTAATAAGGATGTGGTCTACAAATTACAATGGGAGATAGGAAATGCATGCTAAAAGGGTAATGTTACAATAGTCATGGGGATTTCAACATGCAGGTAGATTGGGAAAATCAGGTTGATGCTGGATTCCAAGAGGGGGACTTTCTTGAATGCCTATGAGATGGCCTTTCAGAGCAGTTGGTGGTTAAGTCCACGAGAGGATGAACTATTCTGGATTGGGTGTTGTGCAATGAACCAGAATTGATTAGCAAGCTTAAGGTAAAAGAACCCTTAGGAGAAAGTGATCATAACATGATCAAATTCACCCTGAAAGTTGTGAAGGAGAAGCTAAAGTCAACTGCATCAGTATTACAGTGAAGTAATACAGAGGCATGAGAGAGGATTTGGTCAGAATAGATTGGAAAAGAACATGGCAAGGATGATGGCAGAGCAGCAAAGGCTGCAATTTCTGGAAGTATTGAAGCAGGTGGTCACACCAGGGCCACGGGAAATGGACAAGTGAGTCACAGCCAGGAGGGGGAAGAGGAAGAGGCAGGTACTAGAGAGTACCCCTGTGGCTGTACCCCTTGACTATAAGCACTCCTGTTTGAGTACTGTTGGGGGCGATAGCCTACCTGGGGGAAGCGATAGTGGCCATGCCTCTGGCACAGAGTCTGGCACTGTGGCTCAGAAGGGTAGGGAAAGGAAGAGGAAGGAAGTAGTGACAGCGGACTCTGTAGTTAGGGGTCAGACAGGTGATTCTGTGGACGCAGGAAAGAAACTGAGATGGTGGTTTGCCTCCCAGGTGCCAGGGTTTCTGATCGTGTCCAAGGTATCCTGCAGTGGGAGGGAGAATAGGCAGAGGTCTTGATACATATTGGTACCAATAACATAGGTAGGAAAAGGGAAGAGGTCCTTAAAAAAAGTACAGGGAGTTAGGAAGGAAGTTGGAAAGCAGGACCACAAAGGTAGTAATCTCGGGATTACTGCCTGTGCCGCACGACAGTGAGAATAGGAATAGATGAGGTGCATGATAAATGCGTGGCTGAGGGACTGGAGCAGGGGGCAGTGATTCAGATTTCTGGATCATTGAGACCTCTTTTGGGGCTGGTGTGACCTCTACAAAATGGACAGGTTGCACTTGAATCCCAGGTGGACCAATTTCCTGGCGGGGAGGTTTGCTAAGGCTACTGGGGAGAGTTTAAACTAGAATTGTTGGGGAGTGGGAACTGAACTGAAGAGACTGGGGAAGAGGAGGTTGGCTCACAAATGGAGAAAGCTTGTAGACAGTGAGAGGGGGAGGAAAGGCAGGTGATAGAGAAGGGACGCACTCAGACCAAAGGTTTGAGATGTGTCTATTTTAACGCAAAGAGTGTTGTGAACAAAGCGGATGAGTTTAAGAGCGTGGATCAGTACTTGGAGTTATGATGTGGTGGCCATTACAGAGACTTGGATGGCTCAGGGAGAGGAATGGTTACTTCAAGTGTCGGGTTTTAGATGTTTCAGAAAGGACAGGGAGGGAGGCAAAAAAGGTGGGGGCGTGGCATTATTGATCAGAGATAGTGTCATGGCTGCAGAAAAGGTGGACATCATGGAGGGATTGTCTATAGTGTCTCTGTGGGTGGAGGTTAAGAACAGGTAGGTGTCAATAACTTTACTGGGCGTTCTTTAATAGGCCGCCCAATAGTATCAGGGATATCAAGGAGCAGATAGGGAAACAGATCCTGGAAAGATGTAATAATAGCAGAGTTGTCGTGATGGGAGATTTTAATTTCCCAAATATCAATTGGCATCTCCCTAGAGCAAGGGGTTTAGATAGGGTGGAGTTTGTTAGATGTGTTCAGGAAGGTTTCTTGACACAATATGTAGATAAAACCTATGAGAGGAGAGGCTGTACTTGATTTGGTATTGGGAAATGAACCTGATCAGGTGTCAGATCTCTCAGTGGGAGAGCATTTTGGAGATAGTGATCATAATTCTATCTCCTTTACAATAGCATTGGAAAGAGATAGGAACAGACAAGTTAGAAAAGCCTTTAATTGGAGTAAGGGGAATTATGAGGCTATCAGGCAGGAAATTGAAAGCTTAAATTGGAAACAGATGTTCTCAGAGGAAAGTACAGAAGGAATGTGGCAAATGCTCAGGGGATGCTAGTGCGGATTTCTGTGTAGGTACATTCCACTGAGACAGGGAAATTATGGTAAGTTAGAGGAACCGTGGTGTACAAAGGCTGTAATAAATCTAGCCAAGAAGAAAAGAAAAGCTTACAAAAGGTTCAGAGAGCTAGGTAATGTTAGAGATCTAGAACATAGGTGTCAAACTCAAGGCCCGCGGGCCATATCCGGCCCGGCGTACAATTATATCCGGCCCGCGAGATCATTTTAGATAGATCTATTATTTTAATTATTAATGGCCCGGCGATATGAAGCCTATGATTGTAAGTTAATACCAATCATAAAAATAATGCTTGCTCAGCAGTCTTCTTCATAAGAAACGGAATTTGGGAAGTGAAACACTATGTAGTTATAGCAGAGACTGAGACACATGAGAACAGGCTGAAAAAACGGAGGCAATGAAAGCTGCGTTCGCACGCGCCCGACTGATCCGGCCCGCATGAAGCTGCATTTTGCCCAATCCAGCCCGTGACCTAAAATGAGTTTGACAGCCCTGATCTAGAAGATTATAAGACCAGTAGGAAGGAGCTTAAGAAGGAAATTAGGAAAGCCAGAAGGGGCCATGAGAAGGCCTTGGCGGGCAAGATTAAGGAAAACCTCAAGGCATTCTACAAGCACGTGAAGAGCAAGAGGATAAGATGTGAAAGAATAGGACCTATCAAGTGTGACAGTGGGAAAGTGTGTATGGAACCGGAGGAAATAGCAGAGGTACTTAATGAATATTTTACTTCAGTATTCACTATGGAAAAGGATCTTAGTGATTGTAGTGATGACTTGCAGCGGACTGAAAAGCTTGAGCATGTAGGTATTAAGAAAGAGGATGTGCTGGAGCTTTTGGAAACCATAACGTTGGATAAGTTGCTGGGACCGGATGAGATGTACCCCAGGCTACTGTGGGAGGTGAGGGAGGAGATTGCTGAGCCTCTAGCGATAATTTTTGCATCATCAATGAGGATGGGAGAGGTTCTGGAGGATTGGAGAGTTGAGGATGTTGTTCTTTTATTCAAGAAAGGGAGTAGAGATAGCCCAGGAAATTACAGACCAGTGAGTCTTACTTCAGTGGTTGGTAAATTGATGGAGAAGATCCTGAGAGGCAGGATTTATGAATATTTGGAGAGGTATAATATGATTTGGAATTGTCAACATGGCTTTGTCAAGGGCAGGTCGTGCCTTACGAGCCTGATTGAATTTTTTGAGGATGTGACTAAACACATTGATGAAGGAAGAGCAGTAGATGTAGTGTATATGGATTTCAGCAAGGCATTTGATAAGGTAACCCATGCAAGGCTTATTGAGAAAGTAAGGAGGCATGATATCCAAGAGGACATTGTTTTGTGGATCCAGAACTGGCTTGCCCACAGAAGGCAAAGAGTGGTTGTAGATGGGTCATATTCTGCTTGGGGGTCAGTCACCAGTGGTGTGCCTCAGGGATCTGTTCTGGGACCCTTACTCTTTGTGATTTTTATAAATGACCTGGATGAGGAAGTGGAGGGATGGGTTAGTGAGTTTGCTGATGACACAAAGGTTGGAGGTGTTGTGGACAGTGTGGGGGGTTGTCAGAGGTTACAGTGGGACATTGATAGGATGAAAAACTGGGCTAAGAGGCAGATGGAGTTCAATCCAGATAAGTGTGAGGTGGTTCATTTTGGTAGGTCAAATATGATGGCAGAATATAGTATTAACGGTAAGACTCTTGGCAGTGTGGAGGATCAGAGGGATCTTGGGGGTCTAAGCCCATAGGACACTCAAAGCAGCTGTGCAGGTTGACTCTGTGGTTAAGAAGGCGTACAATTTGATCAAGACCACCTGACTTAAATACTTATGGAAAGAAAGGCCTATTCCACCATCAGAAAGACATTTAAAGAAAAGGGGCTCCAGTTCCAGACTCTTTACCCAGCCAAACTTTGAGTGTTTTTGACACTGGACAAGTCATCTACAATAACACATCGGAGGCGACAGAAGACCTGGAATTGTGGCCCCCACGGAAGGCATGGCTATGGCGAAACTGAAACAACTTTCCTGGGAGTCAGCGGGTGCAAAATCAGGCCGAGATCGAGAAACACTTCTAACACAAATCCAGGGTAAGTTAAAAGAATTTCAATGCAACAAAGATACTGCATGAGAGCTCTCAAAAGTACAGTCATAAAATATCCTTCCATCAGGACAGTAAAATCACATGTACTCTAACACCAAAATATAATTGACTTCATATTAAGAACTTAAAAATAGAACATAAACGATTTTTCCTCTGTAAGCTCTTATTACTATAACTGACCACAAACCTGGGAGCTGATGTTTGATTTTTTTGTGCAGTGTCCTGATTTCAATTATTCAGAGGCATCAACTTGCACTGGGAGGGGCCCCTTTGGTTTTAAAGGCTCCCCGCCCCCCAACTTAGAAGTTTAGATTAAACTTCAAAGATGGAAGTCACGGAGGTTATATGTGTTGTTTATATGTTAAATGTTAGGTTGTTGTACAGACAGTTCATTTGTTTAGGTCATCTAGGGATATTTAGCTATTTATATAAACTATTTTTTTATTGGCATAGAATGCCGTATCAAGAATACAGAGTAATCACCGTTAATGTGAATGGGTTACAGAACGTAATCTAAAGGAGTAAGGCTATAGCTAAAATGAAGAGAGAAAAGCAACATATAATTTTTTGGCAAGAAACTCACCTTTCAAAGATTGAACATGAGAAGGTACGCAAAATGGGATTTAAAAATTGTAATTACTCTTTTTTTGAGAGGGGAAACACAAGGGGAGTTGCAATATTAACCTCAAACAAAGTAAACTTCTGGTTTTCCTCGCAGAGAAGGGCATTATTTACTGGTGAAGGGTTTTATTGATCACAAAGAAGTTACACTACTGAATATTTACAGGCCACCAGAAAATGATAAACAGCTGATTTAGAAGGTTTTTAATATGATATCTATGGAAACATCTGGTGTGGTAATGCATGGGGGGGGGAACTGGAATATTCAATTACATCCTTCTCTGGACTCCTCAAATAGAACAAAAAAGATAAACCCAGAAACATTACGTGTCAAGAAACTGCTCAAAGAAATAGGCATGACAGATATATGGAGAGAATTACACCCACTTAATAGGCAGTTCACCTTTTTTTCTCACCCTCACTCTGTGTACTCGAGAATAGATTTTTTAAAATGTTTAATTCAGAGAGACACAGGATCATAAAATGCAGTATAGGGATAAGAGACATCTCTGACCACGTAGGGGTTTACTTAACATTACATTTAAACAACAACCCAAAGATACCTTGTGGAGACTTAATACTAGTCTTCTAAATAATCCTCTATGTTTAAAATACCTAAAGAAAGAGTTTGAAGATTATATGATATTTAATGATAATGGAACAGCGTCCCCCAGCACTCTGTGCGATGCTGCAAAAGCTGTTATTAGGGGTAAACTCATAAAGTGGTCAGCTCAGAAGAAAAAGGAAAAAGAGAAACAAATCAGGGACCTTATTGAAAAAGTACAATTTTTGGAGAGTAAGCATATGGAGCATAATGACAGTAATGTTGTGAATCAAACTTTGGATACAAAACGAACTCTAAATAATATTTATGGAAGTGAAGTTCAGAAGAGAGATGTTTGTTAAACAAATTTTCTATGAGAATGGTCCCAAATCTAAGAAATACTTGCATGGAGAATACGCAAACAGCAGGCTGAGAGATCTATACATAGATCTGATTGATCTAATTTAATCTGATCTAATTGACACAGATCAAACAGGTTTTGTAGAAAGTAGGCAAACCCAGGACAATGTGAGACAGGCCCTTCATCTCATTGACCATATGAGCAAAAATAACCTGGAATCTGTAGTAATCAGCCTTGATGCTGTAAAGGCCTTTGACTCGGTGCGATGGGAATATCTCTACTTGGTACTTAAGCAGTTTGGCTTTAATAATCAGGAAGTTGGATGTCTGAAATCTTTATATTCTTCCCCTACAGCCAGAATTAAAATAAATGGGAATTTATCTAAAACAATATATCTTGAAAGGGGTGTTGACAAGGGTGTCCCCTAAGCCCCACGCTTATCGCTCTTTTTATCCAGTCATTGGCCCAGGCAATTAGAGAAGACAAGATTATAACAGATGTACTGGTCAGAGAGATAGAATATAAGATTTGTCTCTATGCAGATGACACTCTTGTGATGCTTACCAATCCCAATGCAGGTTTGCCTAAATTATTATCCCTGTTGAAAGAATTCCGTTCCTACTCTGGCTATAAATTAAATTTACATAAAACTCAAACTTTAAATTTTAATTATGAGCCACAAGAGAACATTTACAGAATGTGTAAACTCAAATTCTAGGAGTGCAAATACCTGAAGACTTGTCTACTACCTACAAACATAATTAAATTCCCATAACAGCTGATGTTAAGGCAGACTTAATGGTCACTGCTGCATTTGAATATGTATAATCGAATAGAAGCCATAAAGATGTATGTATTATCTAGATTGCTCTTTCTTTTTCAATCATTGCCTATTGAAGTACCTTTTAATCAATTTAATGAATGGAAAAGAATGATTTCAACATTTACTTGGGGAAAACAGAAACCAAGAATTAGATTTCAGACATTACAGCTGCCTAAGGATAAGGAGGATTTGCTTTGAAGACCATCACAGAGCATCACAGCTGCGCAGTCTGGTCTGTTGATGTGACCCTAATTGTGAGGCAAAGTGGAAGGATTTAGAACAGGCATGGGCAAACTACGGCCCGCGGGCCATATGCGGCCTGTTAAGCTTTTTAATCCGGCCCACAGAACTTGATGAAATTATATTAATAAACCTTGTTAACGTTTTTTCCCCGCAATTCTGGCGTTTTCCCAATAGATGACGCACTCTATATACATTGACCTTTGTTGAGGTGCAGCGTATTACTCCACATTTGCGCTTTACTTTGTGACCTTGTGGCGACCCATTTCCTGGCACATCCGAACCGGCTCACAATTAGCCAGCGTTCCGGCTAAGGGAGATAGCCTGCGGGGATTTGCGAGCACAGAGCTCCGCATACTGGCGCACTCTCACTGTTCTGTCATTGTGCGGGTCTTTGTTGAGTTTTGGCACAGGGGACAATTGAATAAGAAGGAGCAGGACAAGTAGACCTGCAATTCCTACCGTTTTTGAAATAAAGACAGTCAGGAGGAGAGTGATGATGATAATATCTTGAAGAATAACATAATTTTTAGTGCTTTAAAATAATAACTGTTACTATTAAAAAAAAGCTGTATTTTATTCATTTAATTTTCAGTGTTTTAAAAGTCATTTCAATAAATAGCTAAATACCATGGGACTTCAAAGACATATTTTGTTGTAATGCATTTGTTCATTTTCAATTGAAATTAAAGCACATGTTTTCTACATATGCCATGATATTTTATTTTCTCTTATGAGGTGTATTACCAAAACACTCCGTCCATCTGCTCCTGGTCCGGCCCCCCTGTCAAATTTTAGAACCCTTTGTGGCCCTCAAGTCAAAAAGTTTGCCCACCCCTGATTTAGAACAAAGTCTAATAAATATCCTTCTACAATCTTTACTGGGGGATAAAACACTCCAAAAGAAGCATTTAAATAAACTGACTAAGTGGACAACAGTCCCTCTAAACATCTGGTATAAAGAATTTAAAGACCCAAAAATTTGAAAGAAATGTAAGAATACTACGTTGGGTGGCACATGACACAGAATTCCTTCCAGCACAATTGGATGGTAGATTTACACATTGGACAAGTAAGGGAATCACCTCATACTGTACAAAGTCCTCCATTAAGGGTCGGAGTCCTTTCAACAACTCACAGAAACATGTCACTTAAAAATGAGACTTCTTTAGATATCTTCAACTAAGACAATATTTTAATAAAAATATTAAAACTATTGGAGAGAGAGGGTTAAGTCTGATTAATATATTCATGGATGTGTATAAAGGTAATATTAAAAAGAACCTGATGACCAGGATTTATTCGATTTTACAATCTAATCTCCACAATGTGTGTTAAATCGAAATGGGAGAAAGAAACCAACATAAAATTGACAGAAGATGATCGGTTAAACATATGCAGAACACATTTTACTACTTCAAGCTCGGGTCTGTGGAGGGAATTCACATGGAAGAATACCTTAAGATTTTTCATAATGCCAAAAATAAAGAAATTACAAAGTAACAGACCTGAACAAGGTCAATCAGAAGACACTATACACTAGCATACTACAGCACAGGCCTTTCAGCCCTCGATGTTGTGCTGACCCACATATTCCTTTAAAAAAGTACTAAACCCACACTACCCCATAACCCTCTATTTTTCTTTCATCCATGTGCCTATCCAAGAGGTTCTTAAATATCTCTAATGTTTTAGCCTCCACCACCATCCCTGGCAAGTCATTCCAGGCACCCACAACCCTCTGTGTAAAAAGCTTACCCCTGACCCTATCAATGCCTCTTATAATCTTGTAGACCTCTATCAAGTCCCCTCTCATCCTTCTATGCTCCAAAGAGAAAAGTCCCAGCTCTGCTAACTTTGCCTCATAAGACTGGTTTTCCAATCCAGGCAACATCCTGGTAAATCTCCTCTGCACTCTCTCCATAGCTTCCACATCCTTCCTATAATGAGGTGACCAGAACTGAACACAATACTCTGAGTGTGGTCTCACCAGAGATTTGTAGAGTTGCAACATAACCTCTCTATTCTTGAACTCAATCTCCCTGTTAATGAAGCCTAGCATCCCATAGGCCTTCTTAACCACCCTATCAACCTGTGCAGTGACCTTGAGGGATGTATGGATTTGAAGCCCAAGGTCCCTCTGTTCATCCACACTTTTAAATAATCGACCATTAACCCTGTGCTCAGCCTTCTGGTTTGTCCTTCCAAAATGCATCACCTCACACTTACCCGGTGTGGTGGTGAAAATATTGCATTTTGCCGCTCCTCTTTGATGACTGAGAACTGCAACATATTCAGATTAGTTGTCAACCGCAGCCTGAGTTTCTGCTTCAAGGCTAAGAGCAGCTTGGTCCAGTTAAAACCAGACTAGACATAGCATGAGATATAATCACCTCTCTGTATGATAAGCTATCTATCTCTCTGTATAAAAAGTCAACTCGCATATGCGTCTGGTCAGAGGCAGTCTGTCCACCATGAGGGTTGGCTCTCCGTGATCATCACGACAATAAAGGTTCTCGCTGCGAACTGAGCCCAGAGAGTCTCTGTCTTTTTTTTCAGTAAAGTGTTAAAACTCTGCTACAACACCCGGATTGAACTCCATCTGCCACTTTTCTGCCCAACTCTGCATCCTATATCCTCTTGTAACCTTCAACAACCTACAGCTCCATCCACAACTCCTCCAATCTTCGTGTCATCCACAAACTTACTCACCCATCCTTCCGCCTCTTCATCCAGTTCATTTATAAAAATCACAAAGAGCAGGGGTCCCAGGACAGATCCTTACGGCACTCCACTAGTCACCGACCTCCGGGCAGAATACCTTCCTTCCACAACTACCCTCTGCTTTCTTCCTGTAAGCCAATTTTTTTTTATCTGAACAGCCAAGGTTTCACTGATCCCATGCCTCATGACTTTCTGGATGAGTCTCTTGTGGGGGACCTTGTCAAATGCTTTGCTAAAATCCATGTAGACCACATCTACCGCCCTATCCTCATCAATTTCTTTTGTCACCTCTTCAAAAACTCAATTAGGCTCGTGAGGCACGACCTTCCCTTCACAAAGCCATGTTGACTATCCTTGAGGAGACTGTACTTCTCCAAATGCTCGTAGATCCTATCCTTAAGAATCCTTTCCAATAGCTTGCAGACCACCAATGAAAGACTCACCGGTCTATAGTTCCCAGGATTCTCCCTATTACCTTTTTTAAACAAGGGAGCTACATTTGCCATTCTCCAATCCTCCGGCATCTCCCCTGCAGCCAAAGAGGATTCAAAAATCATAGCCACTGCTCCAGCAATCTCTTCTCTCACTTCCCACAGCAACCTGGGGTATACCACATCCGGTCCTGCAGACTTATCAATCTTGATGTTTTTAAGAAGATCCAACACTACTTCTTCCTTAATCTCCAGACTGTCCAGCACACAGGCCTGTTCTATTTCGACCTCACCCTGATCAAAGTCCTTTTCACTTGTGAATACTGAAGCAGAGTATTCATTTAGGACATCCCCAACTTCCTCCGTCTCCAGGCACGTTGCCTTCTTTATCTTTTAGCAGCCCCACCTTCATTCTTGTCATCCTTCTGTTCTTCACATACACATAGAATGCCTTGGGGTTCTCCTTAACCCTACATGCCAAGGCCTTCTCATGCCCCCTTCGAGCTCTTCTAAGTCCTTTCTGAAGCTCATTCCTGGCTACCCTATATTTCTCATGAGCCCCTCCTGCTTCCTGCTTCTTGTATCTAACATATGCTTCCTTCTTCCTCTGGACGAGTTGCCTCACATGTTTCGTCAGCCACGGTTCCCTTTTCCTACCATTTTTCCTTGTCTCAGTGGGACAAACTTATCCTGAGCCCAGCACAAGTGGTCCCTAAACTTCCTCCACATTTTTTCTGTGCTTTCACCCTTGAACATGTTTCCAATTTACTCTCGCTGCATCCTGCCTCATCATCCCTTCATTGTCAGCCCTTCCTCAGTTATGCACTTTCCCATTTTGTCTGTTTTTATCCTTTTCCATAGCTATGCTGAAGCTAAGGGAGTTGTGGTCACTCCCACCAAAATGCTCCCCCACCAAGAAGTCTGCCACCTGACCAGGTTCATTTACCAGAACTAGATCCAGTATGACCTCTCCTCTCACTGGCCGGTCCACATACTGTGTCAGGAATCCCTCTTGAACACACGTGACAAATTCAGCCCCATCTATCCCCCTTGCAGTCAGGAGATGCCATTCAACATGAGGGAAGTTGAAATCACCCATAACTACAACCCTGTATTTCTTGCACCATTCTAAAATCTGCCTGCTTATCTGCTCCTCAGTGTCCTGAGGGCTATTTGGGGGCCTATAGACTACTCCCAGCACAGTGATCGATCCCTTCCTATTTCTGACTTCCACCCATATCGACTCTGTGGATACTCCCTCTGCAGCGTCCTCCCTTTCTATAGCCGTCATACTATCCCTGACCAGTAATGCTACTCCCCACCCCTTTTCTACCTCCCATCCTATTCCTTTTAAAACACCTAAACCCTAGTACCTGCATCAGCCAATCCTGCCCTTCCTCCAGCCAAGTTTCAATAATAGCCACAACATCGTAGTTCCACGTACTGATCCATGCTCTAAGTTCATCCACTTTATTCCTAATATTCCTAGTGTTGAAATAGACACATTTCAACCCTTCTAACTGGCTACATTTATGTTTGTCCCCTGCCTGTCCTTCCTCACCAACTCAGAACACATAGCATCATGCCCTTGTCCTTCTACCCTAATCCCTGCACTCACATTCTAATTCCCACCCCCCTGCCAAACTAGTTTAAACCCTCCCCAACAGCTCTAGCAAACCTGCCCACCAGGATACTGGTCCCTTTCCAGTTCAGCTGCAGCCCGTCCTTTTTGTACAGGTCAGACCTTCCCCAGAAGAGTTCCCAATGATCCAGAAATCTGAACCCCTACCCACTGCACCAACTCTTCAGCCACGCATTCATCTGCCATAACATCCTTTTCCTACCCTCTCTGTCACGTGGCATAGGCAGCAATCCCGAGATTACCACCCTTCAGGTCCTGCTTTTTAACTTCTTTCCTAACTCCCTACGTTCCTTCTTCAGGACCTCATCCCTATTCCTATCTATGTCATTGGTCCCCACATGGACCACGACATCTGGCTGCTCACCCTCTCTCTGAGAATACTGGGAACTCGATCCGAGATATCACAGACCCTGGTATCAGGAGGGAACAGACCATCCGGGATTCTCAATCCCTCTCACAGAACCTCTTATCTGTCCCCGTAACTATCAAATCCCTTATCGCTACTACTCTCCTCTTTTCCCTTCTTCCTTTCTGAGGTCAGGGTCCAGTCTTGGTGCCAGAGATGCAACCACTACAACTTGTCCCTGGTAGGTTGTCCCCACCAACAGTATCCAAAACAGTATACTTATTGTTGATGGGAATGGCCACAGGGGTGCTCTGCTCTTTCTGTCTCTTCCCCTTCCCTCTCCTGACAGTCACCCAGCTACCTGTCTCCTGACTTTTAGGAGTGACTGTCTCTCTGAAACTCCGATCTCTTACTGCCTCTGTCTCCCGAATGATCCGAAGTTCATCCAGCTCCAGTTCCCTAACTCGGTTTGACAGGAGCTGCAGCTGGATGCATCTTTTGCAGGTGTAGTCATCAAGGACAATTGTGCTGTCCCTGACTTCCCACATCCTACAATTGGAGCAGCTGCATCACTGCCTGGTTCGGAAATTGCACCATCTCGGATCGCAAGACCCTGCAGCGGATAGTGAGGTCAGCTGAGATCATCGGGGTCTATCCTCCTGCCATCACGGACATTTACACTACACGCTGCATCCGCAAAGGAAACAGCATTATGAAGGACCCCATGCATCCCTCATACAATCTCTCTCCCTCCTGCCGTCTGGGAAAAGGCTCCGAAGCATTCGGACTCTCACGACCAGACTATGTAACAGTTTCTTCTCCCAAGCTATCAGACTCCTCAATACCCGAAGCCTGGACTGACACCTTGCCCTACTGTCCTACAATAAATGTTTATTATTTATTGTAATGCCTGCACTGTTTTGTGCACTTTATGTAGTCCTGTGTAGGTCAGAGTAGCTTTCTCTGTGTTGTTGTTTTTTTTTAATTAAGTAGTTCAGTCGCGTTTTTGTACTGTGTCATGTAACACCATGGTCCTGAAAAACTTTGTCTCATTTTTACTGTGCACTGTACCAGCAGTTATGGTCAAAATGACAATAAAAGTTGACTTGACTTGACTTGGAGTACTGTGTCCATTTCTGGTCGCCTCACTATGGGAAGGATGTGGAAGCATTGGAAAGGGTACAGAGGAGATTTACCAGGATGCTGCCTGGTTTAGAGAGTATGGATTATGATCAGAGATTAAGGGAGCTAGGGCTTTACTCTTTGGAGAGAAGGAGGATGAGAGGAGACATGATAGAGGTGTACAAGATATTAAGAGGAATAGACAGGGACAGCCAGCACCTCTTCCCCAGGGCACCACTGCTCAGTACAAGAGGATGTGGCTTTAAGGTAAGGGGAGGGAAGTTGAAGGGGGATATTAGAGGAAGGTTTTTCACTCAGAGAGTGGTTGCTGTGTGGAAAGCACTGCCTGAGTCAGTGGTGTTGGCAGATACACTAGTGAGGTTTAAGAGACTACTAGACAGGTATATGGAGGAATTTACGGGGGGGGGGGGGTTATATGGGAGGCAGGGTTTGAGGGTTGGCACAACATTGTGGGCCGAAGGGCCTGTAATGTGCTGTACTATTCTATGTTCTATTCAAATCTTGATTGACTTGATTGCACAATCCAACTGCCAAAACCTCTGGAGCCAAAGCCTCAAAGCTCCACCCCTTCACCGGCGCTCGTCAATATTGGAGAATGTGTGATAATATGTTGGCTGATCATTTTCATATTTTCTGGGAGTGTCCAAAGACCTTGTCTTATTGGTTAGATGTGGTAACAGATAGAAAGTCAATAATCAGTCCAGAGATTAATTTTGACTTTAACGTTATTTACTTGGGTAATATACCAAATGGGCTCAAAAAGCATGAAAGATATTTGTTACAAATACTACTAGCAGCCAGTAAGAAAACAATTACCAGGAAATGGGTAAGCAAAGAGTCTCCTACAGTCCTGGAGTGGATAGAAATAGTTCAAGAAATTTATGTTATGGAGCAATTGACCTTCTCTCTGAGACTGGCCACCAAAAAATTTGAAAGATACTGGGAAAATTGGACATTTTATTTGAACCTGAAATGACTTCTTCACTGTAGATGTATTTGGCTTGAAGAACTTTGTTCTATTTCTTCCTATGAGGGAACCTGCAGAATGGACTTTAAAATCATGGATCTTAAGGTCCCCTGAGACTGTGAAGAACAATTATGAACATAAGAGTTTGATTAACTTTGATACAACTAAGTAATCTATTTCACTATTCATTTTTTCTATTATAAGATACGGATTTCACTTCACCTATGATGACCCTCTCTGTCTGTTTGCTTTTATCGGCAAAACAATAAAAATGAAGTTTTAAAGAAAAAGGCGTACAGTGTATTGGCCTTCATCAATCGTGGAATTGAATTTATGAGCTGAGAGGTAATGTCAGACCCCACTTGGAGTACTGTGCTCAGTTCTGGTCACCTCACTACAGGAAGGATGAGGAAGCCATAGAAAGGGTGCAGAGGAGATTTACAAGGATGTGCCTGGATTGGGGAGCATGCCTTATGAGAATATGTTGAGTGAACTCGGCCTTTTCTCCTAGGAGTGACGGAAGATGAGAGGTGACCTGATAGAGGTGTACAAGGTGATGAGAGGCATTGATCGTGTGGTGAGTCAGAGGCTTTTTCCCAGGGCTGAACTGGTTGCCACAAGAGGGCACAGATTTAAGGTGCTGGGGAGGAGGTACAAAGTAGATGTCAGGGGTAAGCTTTTTACTCAGGGAGTGGTGAGTGTGTGGAATGGGCTGCCAGCAACAGTGGTGGAGGCAGATATAATAGGGTCTTTTAAGAGACTTTTGGATAGGTACATGGAGCTCAGAAAAATAGGTAAACCTAGTAATTTCTAAGGTAGGGACATGTTTGGCACAACCTTGTGGGCCGAAGGGCCTGTATTATGCTGAGGGTTTTCTATGTTTCTATGAAAGGCACAGGATATATACACCCCAAAGAGGAAGAAGTATTCTAATGGAAAGATGACACAACCGTGGCTAACAAAAGTCAAAGCCAACATGAAAGACAATGAGGGGGCTTATAATAGAGCAAAAGTAAGTGGAAAATTAGAGGATTTGGAAGCTTTTAAAAACCAGTAAAAGGCAACTAAAAAGACATTAAGAAGGTAAAGATGGAATATGAAAGTGAGCAAGCCACTAATATTAAAGAGGATACCAAATGATTCTTCAGATACATAAAGTGTAAAACAGAGGTGAGTGTGGAACTCAGACTGTGGAAAATGATGCTGGAGAGGTATTAATGGGGGACAACAAAATGAACTGAATAAATATTTTGCATCAGTCTTCACTGTGGAAGACACAAGCAGTATAGTGTAAGTTCCATGTGTCAGGATCCATGAAGTGCGTGAAGTTACCATAACTGGAGAAAAGGTATTTGTAAAATTGGAAGGTCTAAAGGTAGATAAGTCACCTGGACCGGATGGTATACACCATCCCCAGTTCTGAAGGAGGTGACTGAAGGAGGCATTACTAATGATCTTTCAAGAATCATTAGTTTCTGAAATGATTCTGGAAGACTGGAAAATTGCAAATGTCACTCCACTCTTTGAGAAAGGAGAGAGGCAGAAGAAAGGAATCTATAAGCTAGATAGTCTGACTTCAGTGGTTGGGGAGATGTTGGAGTCAATTTTTAAGGATGAGGTCTCAGGGTACTTGGAGGCGTGTGATAAAATAGGCCGTAGTCAGCATGGTTTCCTCAAGGAAAAATCTTGCCTGACAAATCTGTTGGAATTCTTTGAAGAAATAGACAAAGGAGATTCCATTGATGTTGTGTACTTGGATTTTCTGAAGGCCTTTGACAAGGTGCTACACATGAGTCTGCTTAACAAGCTACAAGCCCACAACATTGAAGGAAAGATTCTAAGATGGATAAAGCAGGGGCCGACAGGCAGGAGACTAGCTGGCTGGCTGCTGGAGACTAGTGGGGGACAGTTTTGGGACTGATTCTTTAAGGCAGAGTTTGATAGATTCTTGATTGGTCAGGGCATGAAAGAATATGGGGAGAAGGCAGGTGATTGGGGCTGAGCGAAAATTTGATCAGCCACGATGAAATGGCAGAGCAGACTCAAAGGGCCAATGGCCTAATTCTGCTCCTATATCTTATGGTCACAGAGAAATGTGCAAGAGGGAGTACTGCCAAATGGCACATTCTAAGCTGCAGGAGTATGTGCTGAGGAATACACTAAATCTCAGTGCAGCCAATACAAAGGCTCTCCGACTCCAATCTAGGGTCCTTCCACTACAGGACATTAAAGGGTGATTTGTGTGGGTAGCCCCTGAAACATTGAAATGGTGTATTGCTCCAGGGGCCACATGAGTGGTAATCGTGCCACAGTTTTTAAAAATAAGTTAACACTACCAAATATACTGAGCATGAATGTAATCGTTTTGCACTGTTTTTCCCTCTGTGGATTTTTTAAAATTTAGAATAAAGTTTATTTTTGAAATTTAAAAAAAGAGGCAATTAAAGCCTATCTCCTCACCAACCTTCCATGGTAGGAAACAGGGGGTGATTGTTTCTTGGATTGTAGGCTTGTGACTGATGGGGTGCCACAGGGGTCAGTGCTGGACCTGTTGTTAGCACTTATATCAATGATTTGCAGGTGACATTAAAATAGGTAATAACATTTTTCACTCAGAGGGCTCTGAGAGAATGGAATAAGTGCCAACACAAGTGGTGTATGTGAGCTCAATACATGGATGGGAGGGGTATGGAGGGCTACAGTCAGGATGCAGGTCAAGGGAAAGTCAGTTTAAATGGGTGGCATGGACTACTTGGGCTGAAGGGTCTAGTTCTGTGCTGTATTTTTCTATTACCTTGACTCTAAAGATGGTTATCAAAAATTACAGGAGGATCCTGATCAGGTAGGTGTGTGGGCAGAAGAATGGCAAATGGACTTTAGTTTGGATAAGCGTGAAGTATTACATTTTGGGCAAGACTTTCCCAATGAACGGCAGAGTTCTAGGGAGTGATGTAGAACAGTGAGCCGAGGAGAACAGCTCATTGAAAGTGAAGTCACAGGGAGACAGGGTGAAGAGGGCATTTGGCACCCTGGCCTTCATCAGTCAGGGTACTACGTACAGGAGTAGGGAAGTTACATTTCAGCTGGCCAGACTCTGCACTTGGAGCATTGTGTTGTTCTGGTCACTCTGCTATAGTTAAACTGGAAGGAGAGCAGAAGGATTTACAGAGATGGAGCATGGACATAGGGACAGAGTTATAAGAGGTTGCACAGGCTAGGACTATATTATTTAAAGCATGCTAGGCCCAGGGGTGATCTTGTAGTGGTGTATAAAATCAAGAATGGCATAGACAGGGACTTAGACTTTTCTCAGGGTGGGGGAATCAAGAATCAGAGGGCACAGATGTATGGTAATAGGGGAGAGATTAAAGCGGAACTTCACGGGCAACTTTTTCTTTACAGGTGGTGGTCAATATATGGAATGAGCTACCATAGAAATTGGTTAAGGAAAGTGCATTAACAACATTTCAAAGACACCTGGATAGATGTATGGATAGGAAATGTTTAGAGGAATATTGGCCAAGTGCAAGCTAAATGGACTAGCTTAGATCGGAGCCTTGGTTGGTATGGACCACATGGGCTGAAGGACCTGACTCTATTCCGTATGGCTCTTTGTGTATATGACTCGTTGCTGATTTTTATTTGATAATTGGAGCTGGCCAAATTGAAATAGAACTGTGTTAATTTCTTAACAATATGAGATATTTCACTTTGATATCTGCTTCAGTTTTACCTCATACTGTGTGCATGCCTGGACTGACCTTAGAATATGTGATGGCACTCACTGTCCAACCTGTAGCTAACTCTACACATATGCCCCCAACAATCATAAATACCCCGCACCAACCCCACAACCACCCAACTCCCCCTTCTTACTTGGACTGGCAGGGAGACTTCAGCCGGATCTGGAAGGCCTTGATGAAGACGAGAAGAAGCAGGGCCAGGAGGACACTGATGGCGGTGAAGGCCACAACTTTCCAAGTGGACAGAATGGTGTCCTCTCTGTCTGCCCAGGACTGACCTGTTCCAACGTGAGAGAGAGAGTGAGCAGTAACTGGTGGGGTGTGGGGGGGGGGGAGTAGTTGCACCATAAAGAGTTGCAGCAAGCCACTAAGAGACCAAGGCCACAGCCCCTACAATGTCACTGTCAACCAACATCGCAGGGTGAACTGCACACCTCACCGATAGGAAGGTTCAGTCAAAGGAAGCCCTGGTACCCTCTGATACGGGATCCAACTCATCACTTTTCCCTCACACCCCAACATCGGCCACTCCCTAACCCTTGTCACTCTATCCCTCACTCTCCAACACCCATCAACCCTCCACTCACTCCCCAATCCTACCATCTCCCTCCATGGCCCAACTTGTCCACACCAACCAAAATGCCCACAAAACTAATCCCATTTTTCTGAATTTGGCTCATGTCAGATGCCTTCCTAAAGTCCAAATTACACCATGTTTATCACTCGGCTTTATCAATTTTCTTCACCACCTCCTTGGAAACTCAATCAGATATGTGAGACAGGGTATCTGTTGCACACAACTACATTGATTCATGATGATCAGTCTGTCCACTATTCTCCCTCACTGCAGTTCACAAACTCCACCCCTCACTCTCCAACCTCCATCACTCCTCCCTCTCACTCCAAAGCATCCATCAGTCTACAGCCCTTATTCCATTCTCCCTCCCTCTTTCCTCACTACCTTCTCTACTCCCCGATTCTCAGCTTGTTGCTCCAAAACCACTGACAGTCAACATGTTGGAAGCTCCACCAGGTCCTGCAATCTTCAGAATTTTGTAGGACAGAATTCCAGTTGTGCTTCCTTAGGCCACTCTTGATCATCTTGCCTCTAACAGACAACTTTCCTGTTTTGGAGACCCTCATGAGGGGCAAACAGCAGAGAGATGTAACAGTAATATAAGAGGCAGGTGAGCTTTGGGCATGGATCAACATGTGGAATTATGATATTGTAGCCATTAGTGAAATTTGGTTGCAGGAGGGGCAGGACTGGCAGCTCAGTGTTCCAGGGTTCCATAGTTTTAGATGTGATAGAGTAGATGGAAGTGAATAGAAGAAACATAGCAAACCTACAGCGCAATACAGGCCCTTCAGCCCACAAAGTTGTGTCGAACATGTCGCTACTTTAAAAATTACTAGGCTTACCTACAGCCCCTTATTTTTCTAAGCTCCATGTACCTATCCAAAAGTCTCTTAAAAGACCCTATCGTATCCGCCTCCACCACCGTTGCCGGCAGCCCATTCCACACACTCACCATTCTCTGCGTTAAAAACTTACCCCTGACATCTCCTCTGTATCTACTTCCCAGCACCTTAAACATGTGTCCTCTTGTGGCAACCACTTCAGCCCTTGGAAAAAGCCTCTGACTATCCACACGATCAGTGCTTCTCATCATCTTATACACCTCTATCAGGTCACCTCTCAACCTCCGTCGCTCCAAGGAGAAAAGGCCGAGTTCACTCAACCTGGTTTCATCAGGCATGTTTCCCAATCCAGGCAACGTCCTTGTAAATCTCCTCTGCACCCTTTCTATGGCTTCCACATCCTTCCTGTAGTGAGGCGACCAGAACTAAGCACAGTACTCCAAGTGGGCTTTGACCAGTGTCCTATATAGCTGCAACATTACCTCTCAATTCCTAAATACAATGCCACGACTGATGAAGGCCAATACACCGTATGCCTTCTTAACCGCAAAGTCAACCTGTGCAGCTGCTTTGACTGTCCTATGGACTTGGACCCCAAGATCCCTCTGATCCTCCACACTGCCAAGAGTCTTACCATTAATACTACATTCTGCCATCACATTTGACCTACCAAAGAGAACCATGTCACACTTTTCTGGGTTGAACTCCATCTGCCACTTCTCAGCCCAGTTTTGCAACCTATCAATGTCCTGCTGTAACCTCTGACAGCCCTCCACAATATCCACAACACCGCAAACATTTGTGTCATCAGCAAACTTACTAACCCATCCCTTCACTTCCTCATCCAGGTCATTTATAAAAATCATGAAGAGTAAGACCCAGAACAGATCTCTGAGGCACTACACTGGTGACCGACCTCCATGCAGAATATGACCCACCTACAACCACTCTTTGTCTTCTGTGGGCAAGCCAGTTCTGGATCCACAAAGCAATGTCTCCTTGGATCCCATGCCTCCTTACTTTCTCAATAAGCTTTGCATGGGGTACCTTATCAAATGCCTTGCTGAAATCCATATACACTACATCTACTGCTCTTCCTTCATCAATGTGTTTAGTCACATCCTCAAAAAGTTCAATCAGGCTCATAAGGCATGACCTGCCCTTGACAAAGCCATGCTGACAATTCCAAATCATATTATACCTCTCCAAATATTCATAAATCCTACCTCTCAGGATCTTCTCCATCAACTTACCAACCACTGAAGTAAGACTCACTGGTCTATAATTTCCTGGGCTATCTCTATACCCTTTCTTGAATAAAAGAACAGCATCCGCAACTCTCCAATCCTCCAGAACCTCTCCCATCCCCATTGATGCCTCAAAGATCATCGCCAGAGGCTCAGCAATCTCCTCCCTCACCTCCCACAGTAGCCTGGGGTACATCTCATCCGGTCCCAGCGACTTATCCAACGATATGGTTTCCAAAAGCTCCAGCACATCCTCTTTCTTAATATCTACACGCTCAAGCTTTTCAGTCCGTTGCAAGTCATCACTACAATCACCAAGATCCCTTTCCATAGTGAATACTGAAGTAAAATATTCATTAAGTACCTCTGCTATTTCCTCCAGTTCCATACACACTTTCCCAATGTCACACTGATAGGTCCTATTCTTTCACGTCTTAACCTCTTGCTCTTCACGTATTTGTAGAATGCCTTGGGGTTTTCCTTAATCCTGCCGCCAAGGCCTTCTCATGGCCCCTTCTGGCTCTCCTAATTTCCTTTTCAAGCTCCTTCCTGTTAGCCTTATAATCTTCTAGATCTCCAACATTACCTTGATCTTTGAACCTTTTGTAAGCTTTTCTTTTGGCAAGGGCTGGCATTACCATTCAGGGAAAATGTCATGGCAGTATTCAGTCAGGACAGACTGAAGAACTTGTCTAGTGCAGCTTTATGGGTAGAACTGAGGAATAAGAAAGGTATGACCATGTTTATGGGATTATATAATAGACCATCCAACTATCCACGGGATTTAGAGAAGCAAATTTGTAGAGGGATTGCAGACTGTTGCAAGAAACTTAAGATTGTGATAGTAGATGATTTTAACTTTACACATATTGACTTGGGCTACCATAATGTAAAAGGGCTGGACGTGAAAAAGATTGTCAAATGTGTTCAGGGAAGTTCCCTTAATTAGTACATAGAAGTCCCAACTAGATAGTGTATGATACTAGTTCTACTCTTAGGGAATGAGATAGAACAGGTGACTGAAGTTTGAGTAGGGGAGCACTTTGCATCTAGTGATCATAATGTCATTAGTTTCAACGTATTTGGCAAAGGATAGGTCATCCACGAATTGAGATTCTAAATTGGAGAAAGGTTAATTTTGATGCTATCAGAAAGGATCTGCAATGTATGGTTTGGGACAGGTTGTTTTCTGGTAAAGGTGTACTTGGGAGCCCTTCAAAAGTGAAATTTTGAGAGCACAGAGTTTATATGTTCCTGTCAGAATAAAAGTCAAGGATAACAAGTTTAGGGAACCTTGTGTTTTGAGAGATATTGCGGCATGGTTAAGAAAAGGAAGGAGATGTGTAACAGGTATAGGCAGGCAGAAACAGATGAGATACTTGAGTATAAGAAATACAAGAGGACATTTAAGAAGGAAATCAAGAGGGCTAGAAGAAGGCATGAAGTTGCCCTAGCAGACAAGGTGAGGGAAAATCCTAAGGGCTTTTACAGATATATTAAGAGCAAAAGGATAACAAGCAACAAAAATTGGTCCTCTGACAGGTCAGAGTGTTAACCTATGTGTGCAGCCAAAAGAGATGGAGATCTTCAGTGGATTTTTTTTTGCATCTGTATTTACTCAAATGCCAAAGTCTATAGATATGAGGCAATTCAGCAGCAAAGTCATGGATCCTAAACAGATTGCAGAGGAGCAGATGTTTACTCTCGAGGCAAATTAGATTAGATAAATCCCCAGCGCCTGACACGATGTGTTCTTGGATGCTCTGTGAGGCTAGTGCAGAAAATGCAGTGCCCTAGCAGAGATATTTAGCCAAGTGTAAGATGCTGAAAGATTGGAGGAGAAATAATGCTGTTCGTCATTTGAGAACAGCTCTAAGAAGAAGCCAGGAAATTACATGTCAGTGAACAGGACAGCAGTAGTGGGAAAGTTTTTGCAAGGTATTCTAATAGACCGGATATATTTGTATAGACAGGAACTGATTAGCGTTAGTCAACATGGTTTTGTGTGTGGTAAGTCATATCTAACCAATCTTTTACAAGGAAGTTAGCAGGAAAATTGATGAAGCAAGTCAGTGAATGTTGTTTACATGAAATTTAGCAAGGCCTTTGACAAGATCCTCCATTGGACGTTAGTCAAGAAGGCTCAGTTGCTGAGCATTCAAGATGAGATAGTAAACTGGATTAGACATTGCCTTTGCAGGAGAAGCCAAACTGGTAGTAGATGGTTGACTCCCTGACTGGAGACCTGTGACTAGTGGTGTGCCGCAAGGATTGGTGCTGTTATTGCTTGTCATCTAAATCAATAATTTGGATAATAATGTAGTAAAGTGGATCATGCAAATTTCTAGATGACACCAAGATTGGGGGTATAGTGGATAGCAATGAAGAGTATCAAAACTTGCAATGGGATCTGGACCAGCTGGGAAAATGAGCTGAAAGATACAGATGGAATTTAACGCAGACAAGTGTGAGATGTTGCATTTTGTGAAGATCAATCAGAGTAGGTGAGCAGTAGGGCACTGAGGAGGCCTCCAGAACAGAAAGATCTGGGAATACAGATCCATAATTCCTCAAAAGTTGCATGACCGGTAGGTAGGGTTGCAAATAAAGTTTTTGGCATTTTGGCCTTCATAAATCAATGTTTTGAATACATGAGTTGGGATGTTATTGTGAAATTATATAAGACGTTGCTGAGGCCTAATTTGGAGTTTGTGTCCAATTTTGATTACCTACCTGCAAGAAAGATGTAAGTAAGAATGAAAGAGTGCGAGAAAATTTGCAAGCATGTTGCCGACTCTTGAGAACCTGAGTTATGTGGAAAGGTTGAATAGGATAGGACCTTATTCCATAGAACATAGATGATTGAGAAGGGATTTGATAGAGATATACAAAATTGTGAGGGGTATAGAGTAAATGCAGTCTTTTTCCACTGAGGATGGGTGGGACTACCAAAGGTCATGGGTTAAGCATGAAAGGTTAAAGGTTTAAGGGATCATAAAGAGGAACTTCTTGACTCAGAGGGTAATGAGAGTGTGGATGCAGGGTTGATTTCAATATTTCAGAAAAATTTGGACAGGCACATGAATGGGAGGGGTATGGAGGGCGATGGTCTGAGTGCAGTCAATGGGACTAGTTTGATTAATAGTTGCACATGGACTAGATAAACTGAAGTTCCCTAATAATGGAACCCTAATAGAATACCATTAGGGTTCCATTATTAGGGAACTTCAACTACTCCAACTTTAACTGAGATTACCTTAGTGGAAGTGGAATTTTTAAGGCCCAACACGAGTGTTTGTTAAGCCAGTACATGGATGGACCTACAAGGCACTAAGATAGGTGGTATCTCAGACAACAAAAATTATCAAAATTACCAATGGGTTCTGGGTAAGTGGGCCAAGGAATGGCAAATGATGTCAATTGAGGTAAGTGCAAAATGTTGCACTTTGGGGAGACAAACCAGGGTACCACTTATATAATGAATGTTAGAACAGCTGCAGAACAGAAGGATTTAAGAGTATAAGTACATGGTTTCCTAAAAGTGGGGAGTCACGGATAGGCAGTGTTTGGCACATTGGATTTTATTAGTCAGGGCTTTAAGCACAGGAGTTGTAAGATTATGTTGCAATTGTACAAAACATTGGAGAGATTGCACTTCGAATAATGCATTCAGTTTTGTTCATCCTGTTAAAGGAAATGCATCCATATGTTGGATAGAGTACAAGAAGATTTATGGGAATGTTGTCAGGACTTGAGGGCTGAAGTTATAGGGAGAGCTTGGGTAGGCTAGGACTTCATTCATTGGAGTGTATGAGACTGAGGGGTGACCTTATAGAGGAGTATAAAATTGTGAAGGCATAAATAGGATGAATACATAGAGTCTTTTTCCTAGGGAAATGTAATCAAAAACTAGAGGACATAGAATCAAGGTGAGCAGAGAAGGATTTAATGGGAACCAGAGAGGCAACTTGTTCATGCAGAAAATGTTGGGTAAATGGAATGAGCTACTTGAGGAAGTGGTTGAGATAGGTATAATAATAACATTGAAAAGACACTAGGGCACATACAGAGGTAGGAAAGGTTTAGAGCATTAATGCAGGGAAATCAGACTCACTTAGATTGGAATTTTGGTCAGCAAAACCGAAGGCTGAAGGGGCAATGTCTCCAGAGAAGAGTCTTCAGGAATTTTCTCAGGTAAGTGACTGGAATGTCATTGGAAGGACACTTTGGAGATAATCACCATAACTCTATTAGCTGCAAAGGCAGAGAGAATTGAGGGTGGGCACTGAGTTGCGCATGGCTGATGTCAGTATAAGATGGAAGTAAACTGGGAGCAGCTATTTACAGGGAAGTGGGAGACATTCAAAAGTGATAAACATTAGAGTAATTTGGGGGTTTCGTATATTTACATTTAGCAAATGACTTCTCAGCCATCAATCTTCAAATCTGAATGTAAATTGTAGACCTGGGGAGGTGTGAGTAACTGAGAAATGATAGTGGCAGTAATTCAAAGAGTTGATGAGACAGCCATGGATTATGCAGATCATAAATATAGAGAGTATGAGGAGTATTCAGGGTTGGATAATCCAAGGAGGGACGATGCAGGCTTCCTGAAAATGATGAAGGAAGGCCTGAGCTCGGTCCACCAGGAAGTTTTAGATTCAGAGATAGCGGTGGGGTTGACCTACTCTGTGATAATTTCATGGGCCAGTGAGATAGACAAAAGAAAGTGCAATTATTAAGTGGCTGTGGTGGATGCAACTACTGAGACATCACAGAGGGCTTGTTTTGTGTGCCAGCAGCTTGGGCACATGGCAAGGAACTGCTGGAATAGACATGGGAGTGTAAAAGAGCTGATGTGCTACAGCTGTGGCCCATCGGGACAGGGTTGGAGGCAGCGTCCAAGAAAGAGGAAAGAAAAATGGGTGAAAGTCACAGCAGACACAATCTCTCACCCCATCAGCACTCAGTCTGACCAATCTGACTGCCGATCAGATCATAGAGCTGGTGAAGACAGCTTCTAGGTCCGAGAAAGATGTGGCGGCAGCCTCCACTGCCAGCGCTGGTAACCCGCGATATACACAACAGCATTGTTAAGGGGCTGGCAAAGTGCTGTATTAGTGGATCAAGTGTATTAGGTATCAATTAGGTAACTGACCTACCCTTGCCAACAACCGGATAGGCTATTTGTATTATGGGTGCAAGAGGAAAAGTAGTGAAAGCAGAAAGAGGTGAGTCGCAGATACTCGAAATCGAAGGGGTACAGCTTCCAGAGTATTTCTGGGTCTGTCCAAGTAATGAGGGTACTATCCTTGGACTGGCCATCCTAAGGGAAGCGGGGACCATTAAAGATTCAGGAAAGGGAGAAGTAATATGGACAAGCCAGGAGTAGCAAACACGTACAACAACAGAGAACACAATGTTACCAGTGTAGCCGCACTGACAGCCGTTCAGGGTAAAGAAAAGAAACTAAAACACCAAGGGATACTCAGAGACTACATCAACACTAACTCGCCTACATGGCCAGTAAAAAAGCTCGATAGATCATATCAGCTAGCAATATTTTATACCACCGTTAAAAAGACCATGCTAAGATTGCATCCTATTGTGGTGAGCCCTGCAACAATCTTGAATGGCCTATCCCAAGAACATCAAATTCTCTCAGTCCCGGATACCGCAAATGGATTTTGGGGGCTCCCCTTAACACCCGAGTTCCAAAGCCAATTAGCCTTCACTCTGGGTGGGCAGCAGTATATACGGACCAGATATCCCCAGGGATTCTGAAATAGCCCAGCCATTATGGATAAGGTCATGGCGCAGACTTTGGAAGAGCTCTTGTTCCACTGAGGCAGGGAAAGGATGGTTGGGTAAAAGAAGCATGGTGTACAAAGGATGTAGAAAATCTAGTTAAGAAGAATAGAAAAGTTTATGAAAGGTTCAAGAAACGAGGTACAGATAGAGTTCTAGAAAATTACAGGGTTGCCAGGAAGGAGCTCAAGAATGAAATCAGGAGAGCCAGAAGGGGCCATGAGAAGGCCTTGGCGAGCAGGATTAAAGAAAACCCCAAGTCATTCAGAAAGTATGTGAAGAGCAAGAGGATGAACTGTGTGAGAACAGGACCAATAGGTGCGATGGTGGAAACGTGTGCATGGAGTCGGAGGAGGTAGTGGAGGAACTTAATGAATACTTTGCTCCAGTATTCACCAGGGAAAAGGACCTTGGTAATCGTGGAGATGACTTACAGCAGACTAAAACACTTGAGCATATAAACATTAGGAAAGAGGAGTGCTGCAGCTTTTGAAAAGCATTAAGTTAGATAAGTCACCAGGACTGGACGAGATATACCCCAGGCTACTGTGGGAAGTGAGGGAGGAGATTGCCGAGTCTCTGGTGATTATCTTTGCATCATCAATGGGGATGGGAGAGGTTCCAGAGGATTGGAGGGTTGCGGATGTTGTTCTTCTATTCAAGAAAGGGAGTAGAGATAACCCAGGAAATCATAGACCAGTGAGTCTTACTTCAGTGGTGGGCAAGTTGTTGGAGAAGATTCTGAGAGGCAGGATTTTGAGCATTTGGAGAGACATAATCTGATAAGGTATAGTCAGCATGGATTTGTCAAGGGCAGGTCGTGCTTTGTGAACCTGATTGAATTATTTGAGGATGTAACAAAACACATTGATGAAGGTAGAGCAGTGGACGCAGTGTATGTGGATTTCAGTAAGGCATTTGATAAGGTTCCCCATGCAGGTCTCATTCAGAAAGTAAGGAAGCATGGGACCCAAGGAGACCTTGCTTTCTGGATCCAGAATTGACTTGCCCACAGAAGGCAAAGGGTGGTTATAGATGGTTTGTATTCTGCATGTAGGTCAGTGACCAGTGGTGTTCCACAGGGATCTGTTCTGGGACCCCTCCTCTTTGTGATTTTTTAATAATGACCTGGATGAGGAAGTGGAGGGATTTACAAACTTACTAACGTAAGTTTGCTGATGACACAAAGGTTGGAGGTGTTGTGGATAGTCTGGAGGGTTGTTGGAGGTTACAGCGGGACATCGATAGGATGTAGAACTGAGCTGAGAAGTGGCAGATGGAGTTCAACCCAAATAAGTGTGAAGTTGTTCATTTTGGTAGGTCAAATTTGAAGGCAGAATATAATATTAAAGGTTAAGATTCTTGGCAGTGTGGAGGATCAGAGATCTTGGGGTCCGTAGGACACTCAAAGCTGCTGCGTAGGTTGACTCTATGATTAAGAAGGCGTATGGTGTGTTAGCATTCATCAACCATGGGATTAAGTTCAAGAGTCATGAGGTAATGTTACAGCTATATAAATAAGACCTTGGCCAGACCCCACTAGGAGTACTGTGTTCAGTTCTGACCACCTCACTACAGGAAGGATGTGGATACTAAAGAGAGAGTGCACAGGAGATTTAGAAAGATGTTGCCTGGATTGGGGAGCATGCCTTATGAGAATAGGTGAAGTGAACTTGGCCTTTTCTCCTTGGAGTGACGGAGGATGAGAGGTGACCTGATAGAGGTGTTTAAGATGATGAGAGGCATTGATCGTGTGGATAGCCAGAGGCTTTTTCCCAGGGCTGAAATGCTAACACCAGGGGGTATAATCTTAAGGTGCTTGGAAGTAGGTGCAGAGGGGATATCAGGGGTAAGTTTTTCACAGAGTGGTGGGTGCGTGGAATGCACTGCCAGCAGCGGTGGTGGAGGCAGATACAATAGGGGCTTTTAAGAAACTCTTAGGTAGGTGCATGGAGCTTAAAAAAATAGAGGGCTATGTGCTAGGGAATTCTAAGCAGTCTCTAGAGTAGGTTACATAGTCGGCACAACATTGTGGGCTGGAGGACGTGTAATGTGCTGTAGATTTCTATATTCTAATGCCCTACCGGTCAACCAGCTTACAATATGTAGATGATAAACTAATTGCTTTGGAAAATGAAGCAGGACATATAGGGGTAACAGTCAGTGAGACGAGATGTTTAAAATCAGTCCACACACTGATAAGAAAGCAAACCGTACAGTACCTAGTACCGTTTCCCCGGGGAGGAAGGGTATGTCAGATGACAGACGTTTGGCAATCAGCTTCATGTCTTGACTAGTAAAAGTAAAGGGATTGAGAAAGGTAATGAATCTATTAATTACCGTCATATTTTCATCCCAGGGTTCTCAGCACTAGTGGCCCCGATACAGGCCTTGATTAAAGGAGGGTATTACAACACAGTAGTGGTGCAGGACCATGAGGACAGTGGCATATTATTCAATGAAACAGACACCCATTGCAGCAAGAACTTCCCCACTCTGTAGCAGCTTTAAACTGTGCTGTGTGGCCAGTGCGAATAAGTGAACCGGTTGTAATAATGGGTAACTCATACGACACACATGCCATACCATTGTAGAGCTGAATAGATAGGCTGAGAGCAGTCACTAACAGCAGAAGGGCAGCTTAGGATGCAGTTCTCATCCACAAAGACAAATCAGTAACAATGGTTATGGATACTGGAATGAGTCCCGCGACATCCATCTGAACAGAGGGGGAGGCAAATGAGTGCCAAATGGAAATAGAACAGGAAGATGATACGGATGTGAAGGAACCACGTCTGGAGGGGGAAGCAGGGGAAATTTGTATCGCTGTGTCTTGGAGGTACATAGACAGGAAGCCATGGACTGAATGGGTCATAGTGAAGGAAACAGGTGAAGAAATAGCTGCAAGGGCATTGCTCAGCTCAGGTGGCGGAACTGGTGGCCCCGATAGAAACACTGTGCTACAGTAAAGACAGATGAGTAAATATGTGTACAGAAAGCCAGTATGTCTTTGGGGTCCTGCACGATTATCTGATGACATGGACACGATGATGATGTCTAACTTAAACAGGGGTGGGTATTCAGCACAGGCACCTAACACAACAACTGCTAGAAGCAGTGAGCCTGCAGGCAGTGGTGGCAATAATTAAAGTAAAAGCTCACCAGAAAGGGGAGAGCCAGGAGCAGAAAGGAAATAAGTGGGCAGACACCAGTGTGAAGAAGTCAGCAGAGGAACAAGAGGCCATTGAAATTGTAAGTGTGCAAGAAGAAACAATGGAAGCCAGTTGAATAAAATTATATAAAGAGCTGGTGGCAGAAGAGAAGGAGAAATGGAGGAGAAAGGGAGCAAAGGAGGGACCAGATGGGAGCTGGACACACAGAGAGGAAGGAGTTTTGGTGGCACCACCATATTTTAGGCAGATACTACTGCCGTTATATCATGGGATGATGCACCACAGAAGACAGAGCATGATCACAACCCTCCGGCAGGACCGGTGGTGGCCAGGGTTACGTGGGGATTCTGCCACCGCGTATCATTTGTGTCCAGCATAACCCTGATAAGGGTATAAAGCTACAGCTGGCAAACCAGCCATGGCCGAGGGGACCCAAGGAAAACATCCAGATGGATTTCACCTGTCAAAAAGTAGGGTAAAAGCTACGTCTAGCAAACATGGAGCCTTCACCAATGGGTAGAAGCTTTCTCAACAAGGGACTGCACTGCTAGCACCACTATGCGGATTCTAGCTCAGGAAATCCTCCCAAGGTGGGGGACACCATTCCAGGTGGACTTGGATCAGGAGCACTTTTCACAGGGAAAATGATGAAGGAAATATGCAAGGGATTCAACAATGCTTCCACAAACCCTACCACGCTCAGAGTTTAGGAATGGTAGAAGGAATGAACCCAACAGTCAAGAATGCTGAAGCCAAAGCTATAGCTGAGACGGGAAAGATGAGGGTTGATATATTACCAGGAATCCTGATGAGATTGAGAGCGATGAGATTGAGAGCAATGTGACTCCTTTATGGGGTAATTAAAAGTTGCAGTGAACCCCTGGGGCCTAGAGAGATAGAATGACACTGTATGTGAAAGACCTTTGTAACCATCTTAATGTTGAAGGACCAAGCAAAGCAAAGCAAAGCACATTGCTGATCAGAGAAAGCTGGATGGAAAGGAGGCAGTCAGGTGACCAGGTCATGGTGAGGGTGCTGCCTGAACGGGCAGGGTTTGCTCCCAGATGGATAGGGCCACAAGAGACACCTGTGCCTGTGTGCAGACTCGGCAGTGGAAATGCTTGACTCAGGTTAAACCATAATTCTCACCTTCTCGTTGCTCACACAGAGCAGGGGGATCAGTGTACCCAGTAGCCATGTATTTACAGAGAACCTAAGAGAAGAACACAGCCAGCCACACCAGACCTGACCATAGTTGATGGAAACACACCCACAGCAAACACAAAGGCAGAGGGCATCAAGAGCACGACAGAGACCCATGCACAGCATGCTAAAGTGTGATGGTAATGGTAAACACAAAGTACACTGCAGATGCTGTGGTCAAATCAACATGTACAAAAGCTGGATGAACTCAGTAGGTCGGGCAGCATCCGTTGAAATGTGCAGTCAACATTTTGGGCCGAGACCCTTCGTCAGGTCTGAAGAAGGGGGGCCAGGGACCCCATAAAGAACGTGGGGGGAGGGTGGAAAACCAATCAGAGGAGAGATCAAGGGGTGGGGGAGGGGAAGCAGGGAGGGGATAGGCGGGAGAGGTGAAGAAGGAATGTAAGGGGAAAGCACTGTGGGTAGTAGAAGAAGACAGAATCATGAGAGAGGTGATAGGCAGCTGGAAGAGGAGACAAAGTGAAAGTGGGTTGGTGTAAGGGAGGGGGAGGGAATTACCGGAAGTTGGAGAATTCCATGTTCATACCAAGGGGCTGGAGACTACCCAGACGGTATATGAGGTGTTGCTCTTCCAACCTGAGTTTGGCCTCATCACGGCAGTAGAGGAGGACATGTATGGACATATCCGAATGGGAATGTGAGGCAGAGTTGAAGTGAGTGGCAACCGGGAGATCCTGTCTGTTGTGGCGGATGGAGCAGAGGTGCTCGATGAAGCGGTCCCCCAATCTGCATCGGGTCTCACCGATGTAGAGGAGGCCGCACCGGGAGCACTGGATGCAATAGTCATTCAAAATAGAGACCACACCAACCCCTTCCTGTACAGCGATGAGGGGGCCTACGAGCCTGATGCACTTAGCTTGCTGATGCCCCTGGAAAGACAGAGCTTTAGGTACCAGAGAAAGAACAGGTGAAGATGAGAAAAGTGATTAAGCTGCAATCAGTCAGCAGAGGAAAAGCCGCATTTCTAAAGCAACACACACACAAAATGCTGGAGGAACTCAACAGGCCGGGCAGCATCAATGGAAAAAAGCACAGTCTATGTTCCGAGTCAAAACCCTTTGGTGGGACTGGAGAAAAAAAGCTGTGGAGTAGACTTGAAAGGTGGACAGGTGGGGAGAGAGAAACACCAGGCAATAGGTGAATGAAGCAAAGAGATAGGAAGCTGATTGGTAAAAGAGTCAAAGGCCATGGAAGAAAGAATAAAAGGGAAGAGGAAGAGCGCCAGAGAAAGGCAATGGGCAGGCAAGGAGATAACATGAGAGGGGGAAACAGTGAAGAGGGGCATTACTGGAAGTTTGTGAAGTTGATGCTCATGTCATCAGGTAAGAGGCTACCCAAATGGAATATGAGGTGTGGTTCCTGCAACCTAATCGTGGCCTTATCACAACAGTGGAGGAGGTCATGGATGGACACATCAGAATGGGAAGTGGAATTAAAATGGATGGCTTGCTTGTTCCTGCAGGAGGAGTGTAGATGCTTGGTGAAACAGTCTTACCAACATACAGGAGGCTACACTGGGAGCACCGAACACAGCACATGACCCCAACAGACTCACAGGTGAAGCATCGCCTCACCTGGAAGGGCTGTTTGGGGCTCTGAATGGTAGAGTGGCAGGAGGTGTAGCTCTTGTTCCGCTTGTGAGGATAAGTGCCAGGAGGGAGATAAGTGGGGAGGGACGAATGGACAAGGGATCCCTGCAGAAAGCAGAAAGTGGAGGGAGGTGGGATCCAGTTGAAGGTGGTGAGGTATGCTCCATCCACCAGAACAAGAGGGATCTCTCAGTGGCCATCCATTTTAATTCCGCTTCCCATTCCCACTCTAACGTCCATCCATGGCCTCCTCCACTGTCGGGATAAGGCCACACTTAGTTTCGATGGCACGAACATCGATTTCTCAAACTTCTAGTAATGCCCCCCCCCTTTCACCATTTCCCATCCCCTTTCTCCCTCTCATGTTATCTCCTTGCCCATCCATCACCTCCCTCTCGTGCTCCTCTTCCCTGCCAATGCCATCCCCCAATTTTTTTTACTTCTGCCATGGCCTTCTGTCCCTTTCACCAATCACTTTCCCAGCTCTTTGCTTCATCCTTTCTCCTCCAAGTTTCACCTTGCCCAGTGTTTCTCTCTCCCCTCCCACCACTTTTCAAACCACTCCTCAGCTTTTTCTCTCCAGTCCTGCCGAAAGGTCTCGGCCTGAAACGTCAACTCTGTTTTTTTTCCATAGATGCTGCCTGGCCTGCTGAGTTCCTTCAGTATTTTGTGTGTGTTGCTTGGATTTCCAGCATCTGCAGATTTTCTCTTGTTCCCGTTTCTAAAGACTGTTGCTCAAATTTCTGGAACAATCTATCTGCTTAGCATTTTGTAGGTACAATTAGGGATGTTAGGGTAGATGTAGATGCACATAAAATAATTGGGGGGGGGTGGAATTCCAAGGCAGGGCATTTCTGCTGCCCTATTCTTAAAATTGGCCTTTCCTGGTAGAAATTAATTTTTGTCCTGGAGGGCCAAGAGGGGGGACTGTTAGAGTGATTTTTGAGTTTAGCTCATTTACATCTAGCAAATTACTTCTCAGCCACCAATCTTCATATCTGAATGTAAATTGTAGATTTAATTTAAAATGAACAATAGGTTCCTAAAAGCCATGAATTACAGGGTAGACAAAATTCATTTCAGTGTCTGCAGCATGGGTGTGAATCAGGAGGTGTGAAATGGGTGTGAAAAGTTTCAAAGAAAACTTTGTAATATGGAATTATCCTTTGATGTTTAACACATAAAATATGCGTAGGCCTGGGCACAGGCAGATCTTTCAACCAAAAGTGTCTCCATATGATCCCTGTTTTATTTTGTCAAATAAGGAAGCTGCTTCATAGCTGCCACTGGTGACTTCATTCATGCAACAAAAATGAAGGAAGGAGATTAGGGCCAACTTGTACCCATAAGAGTGAAAGGTAGGGATAGCAATCCAAAGCACCCTGGATGTTGTGGGAGGACAAGTGCTGAAGAAAGAAAATTGCAAGCATCCAGGGAGCTATAAACAGGAAAGGTTATTCAGGATTTATAAAGAGTAGGGAGATACACTGAACAGAACAGAATAGAGTAAAGGAGGCATGAAATGTAACTGATAAAGAAAAATTGCAGAGCACTTTATGTATATTAAGGGCAAGAGGGTAACCAAAGAAAGTGAGTAGCACACCTTAGGGATCAAGGGGGATCCAAAGGACAGATACGAGGTCTTGAATGAATACTTCTCATCTGTGGTCACCAAGTCCCTTATTGTAGTTGAGAGGTAGGATTGGGGCAGGTGAAACTCTACAAAATGTTATTAAAACTGAGGAGATACAAGGTCACCACCCACCCCACTTATTCTCACTTCTCTCTCTCCCCTATTCGAAAGGAGAAACAGAAGCTTGAGAACAAGTATCACTAGACTCAAGGGCAATGTTATCCTGCTGTTAATCAAGTTCTTGAACAGACCTCCCATATGCTCCTGATTTCCCAACCTACTTTGATTTGACCTCTGCTCCTTTCAGTCTAACTGCACTCTACTTTGTAATTCTTTATTCTGCAATCTGTCTATGTTTTCCCCGTACCACCTGGATGTACTGGGATGATGAAATGATCTGTATGGACAAAGTTTTCGTGCATCTCCGTACACATCACAATAATAAACCAATTATCCAGAGCTGAAGCACAAAACACTACCTCTCTGGCCCAGGGCAAGTGCGTCTCATACTCAACCCCTTCCCTCAGTTCCCCCTGTGCAGACAGTTCTTAACACCACCTCCACCCCCAACACCTCTACTGCCCCTCCACCTGGATCTCACCCTCACCGATTGTCTGGCAGAAGACCTGGCTGGCGGGGAACCAGTCTCCGTGCTGACAGGTGACGTACTTGTAGTCGGTGGTGAGCGAGTATCCAGGGTCACAGTAGAACTCCAGCACGGTGCCATGAATGTACCGGTCACAGGGATAAGGGTGGCACAGGTAGTCTCCATGGGCTGGGATTGGGGGCAGAGGGCAAGCTGCAGACAAACACACAGGGCAAGTGAGACTGGCCCCTCAACTGGGATGAGACAGGATAGGGCGGGCCCAGATTAATGGGATGGGCTATGGTTTTGCGGGGGGGGGGGTATGGGGCAGGACAGCACTAAATACCCCTTGTTCTATTTTAAATGCATTGTCCCAAACCTCTTGTATAAGTCAATCACAGTACCCCGGTGATCTCCCCCCCACTCACCCACCTCCTCCACAGCACCATTACCTCCCCCACCACCCCAACACTCACACAGCCCTACCAACTCCACCACTCTTAGACCCTACCCCTCCCACAATCACACCCAACACTCACACAGCCCTACCAACTCCACCACTCGTAGACACTACCTCTCCCACAATCACACCCAACACTCACACACTTCCCCCTCCCCAGTCATACCCAACTCCCCTTTCCCACAGACCCACCCCACCTCCTCCCCTATAGTCATACACCCGTCACTCAGTTCAACCATAGCCCTCCTCCCACAGTCACACCCTCTGACCCTCCCCAACTGTCGCACCCACCTGATCCAGATTCTCTCACTACCCCCTCTCCCAGAGGGACACTTATTGTGCCAAAAGACTCAAGCACCACCCTGTCCGCCATAGTCACACCCACTGCCCCAAACCCCCAGTCATACCCACCTCACCCACAGACCCACCCACTGCACACCACAGTCACATCCACATCTGACAATGACTCACCCACCATCATGTCCCCCTACAGTCATACACACTGCCCCCACAGATTCACCCACTGCCCTTCTCCCCCATAATCATACCCATAAAACCTTCCCCCACAGACTAACCCACCTTCTCCTCCCACTGTCGTACCCATCCTCCCCACAGACACACCACCTCCCCTATGGTCACACCCACCGCCTCCCCATAACCCACAATCCCACCCACAGTCCAATCCACATACTCCTCCCCTATGGTCCCAATTACCTTCCCCTCCCAACAACTTCTTCCCCACAGTCCCACCCATCTCTGGGTGCTGGAGTGCTCAGGAAGACTCTACAGATCACTCTACAGACTGGACCCACCTCTTGAGCAGAAGCTTGGAGCACCCTACCTTCAACATCCAGGCAGCTGGGTGGGCCAGCCGACCACAGCAGGTTGTAGGTACACTCTAGGAGCTCTGAGCCCGATAGTTTGTATCCTGGGAAACACTGATACCGCAAGACGGAGCCCACTGGGAAGGTAGTCAGGGAGTCCGAGACATTAATGTAACTGTGGGGGAACACTCGGGGACGCAGGCACCCTGTGCAAGTTCAGGGAGAGGAACAGAGAGGGGATGAGACAGAGATGGCAGGGGAGAGACTGGGAAGAGAGAGACAAGGGAAGAGACCCCAATCCCATTCCCAAATATACACCTGGAATATTGAATCTCTGCCTCCACCAACCCCTCAGGCAGCAAGTTCCAAACCCAGCCACCCTCTACATGAAACAATTCCCCAAAGATCCACTCTATGCTACCTGCAGCTCTACCTCGTCTTGCCTTTGACACCTCCAGCTTGGGAAAAAGATTCTTACTACCTCTCCTTCATAATTTTGTTTACCTCTGTCAGGTTCCCCCTCAGCCTCTTCTGTTCCAAAAACAATAAACCTGGTCTCTTCTCATAAACAAAATAATTCATCCTGATCATAGAGTCACACAGCATGGAAACAGACCTTTCTACCCAACTCAGCCAAGCCAACAAAAAATGCTAGTCCATTTTGTCTACATTTAGCCAATATCCCTCTAAACTGCTCCCATTAACATACTTGTCCAAGTGTTGTTAATGTACCTACCTCAATCACTGCCTCTGCCAGCTCATTGCGCTGATCATCCACTGGGGAAAAAGTTGCCCCTCAGGTTTCCTATTAAACTCTTCCCAACTTATCCCAAACCTAGGCCCTCTAGTTCTTAATTTCCTAACCTTGAGAAAAAGACTGTGCACTTGCAAAGGCAAATCTCCTCTGCACCCTCTCCAAAGCAACTACATCCTTTCTACATCACCCCATCTGTGGCCTGACTAGTGTTTTATAAAGATGTAGCATGAAATCCCAGCCCTTACAGACCACGTAAGACACGTACTGATAGCCATCAATGCAGAAACCAGAAATTGTGTCTCATTACCTGAAGGCATACAGACCTTGGCAGCTGGGCAGATTATCCCACATCCCATCGTTCGGGCACACTGCTACCATGATGTCCATGTCAGGATAGCGAATCTGGAAGCCCTGGTGGCAGCTAATGATCAGACGGTCACCAGGACGGTAGGTGCTGTTGTACACATCAGCATCCTCAATAAACGGCAGGGGGCACGTGGTCCCTTGGAGTGAAGAGGCAGAAGATAAGGAGAGACATCTATCATATGACGTGCCTTACCCAGCCTGCCTCCTGCTCTCTCACTGAGCAAGAACTGGGACCTAATCATTCCCTCAGCTAGCAACATAGGCATGGCCAGGGGAGGACACTACGTTGGGGACTGTGGTTGATCAGTGGCCTTGAGGATAAGGGAAGGAGAGGCTCAGTGGCACAGTATATAATGCAGATGCCTCAGAGATTCTGCAATTCAGGTTCAATTCTGATGTCCATGCTGTCTCTGTGAAGTTTGCACTTCCTCCCCGTAACCATGTGGGCTTACTGCCATAATTTTTCTCCTCTCACTCTTTCATTTTCCACTCCCCATTCTGGTATCTTCTCACCTGCCCATTACTTCTCTCTGGTTCCCCTCCTCCTTCCCTTTCTTCTATGATTCACCGTCCTCTCCTATTAGATTAAATTCTTCTTCAGCCCTTCTCCCCTCTCAAGCTTCTTTCTTCATCCCCATTCCTCCACCCAAGTTCCCCCTCATCTGGTCTCACCTATCACATTGCAGCTGGCAGTCCTTTCCCTCCCCTGCCTTCCAATTCTGGATTCTGTTCCTTCCTTTCCAGTCCTGATAAAGGGTCTCAGCCAAAATTGTCGACTGTTTATTGCCCCTCCATTAGACCTTGCTTGACTTGCTGATTCCTCCAACATTTTGTGTGCACTTGCTGTCTATTTGGAGTTTGCATGCATTCCCTGTGACAGGGTATATTTCCCCCAGGTTCTCCTGTTACCTCCCACATTCCACAAACAGACTGGGAGCTTAATCGACTGCTGCAAATTGGCCTTAGGGTGTTGATGAGTGGGAGAATCTGGGGGAGTTGATAGATATATGTGGCAAATAGATAAAAAGGAAATGGGGTGGATTGGGATTAATGCGACTACTCAGATAGTATGTCAGTCTAAATGGACTGAATGGCCTCCTATATCATAAGAATTAATAAATGATATGATATATAATATTGCCCTTTCACTCTTGTTTGACCACTGGTTTAATTATTCCACTGTGCGCTACTTGGCACAAGCTCATCCATCATCAGAGATTATCACATTCCCCAAACCAGCGCAACATCACCACTTAACAAAGGGCACATGGACAAGATATCCAGCCCTCAAGTGTGTAAATAGTCATGCACACAGCGAGAGTGGAAAATCTGTTCTGGCAAATTTTCTTTCTGATGAAACAGAGGCCATTGGTGATGACAGCAACTCACTCTAGTGATCAGACCTGTGGGCTGGCTTTAACGAAAGATTCCAAAAGGGTTATCATTGTGTTTAATGCCAATGTACCCAGCCACTTGAATATGTTAAGCACCAAATTTACATGACTCTCAACATTGCTCACCGCTAACCAAGCTCAGCAACTGGTAGAAGCTGGCTAAACCTGGCCCAGCAACTAAACAAGACGAGTTTGATCTTTTCAAACCTACAAGAGGATCTAGAACAAGCCCACACAGCTTTCTGTCAGTACAGTATTGTTGTCAGTTCTTTGTCTGAAAAGATAGACAAAGAAGAGGTGTCAATCATCATTTGATCAAGTCAAGTCACTTTTATTGTCATTTCGACCATAACTGCTGGTACAGTGCATAGTAAAAATGAGACAATGTTTTTCAGGACCATGGTTTACATGACACAGTAACTAAAACTAAACTGAACTACATAATAAAAAAAAACACAGAGAAAGCTGCTCTAGATGACAGACCTACACGACAAAAACAGTGCAGGCATTACAATAAATAATAAGCAGGACAGTAGGGCAAGGTGTCAGTCCAGGCTTCGGGTATTGAGGAGTCTGATAGCTTGGGGGAAGAAATACATAGTCTGATTGTGAGAACCCAAATGCTTTGGAGCCTTTTCCCAGACGGCAGGAGGGAGAAGAGATTATATGGGGGTGGGGGGGTGCATGGGGTCCTTCATAATGCTGTTTCCTTTGCGGATGTAGCGTGTAGTGTAAATGTCCGTGATGGCAGGAAGAGAGACCCTCATGATCTTCTCAGCTGACCTCACTATCCGCTGCAGGGTCTTGCGATCCGAGATGGTGCAATTTCCGAACCAGGCGGTGATGCAGCTGTTCAGGATGCTCTCAATACAACCCCTGTAGAATGTGATGAGGATGGGGGGGTGGGAGATGGACTTTCCTCAGCCTTCGCAAAAAGTAGAGACACTGCTGGGCTTTCTTTGCTATGGAGCTGGTGTTGAGGGACCAGGTGAGATTCTCTGTCAGGTGAACACCAAGAAATTTGGTGCTCTTTACGAACTCTACCAAGGAGCCATCAATGTTCAGCGGGGAGTGGTTGCTCCGTGCTCTCTTGAAGTCAACAACCATCTCTTTTGTTTTGTTCACATTCAGAGACAGGTTGTTGGCTCTGCACCAGTCCATTAGCCACTGCACCTCCTCTCTGTAAGCTGACTCATCGTTCTTGCTGATTAGACTCACCACAGTCATGTCATTGGCGAACTTGATGATATGGTTCGAGCTGTGTGTTGCAGCACAGTCATGGGTCAGCAGAGTGAACAGCAGTGGACTGAGCACACAGCCCTGGGGAGCCCCCATGCTCAGTGTGATGGTGTTGGAGATGCTGCTCCCGATCCGGACTGACTGAGGTCTCCCAGTCAGGAAGTCTAGGATCCAGTTGCAGAGGGAGGTGCTCAGGCCCAGTAGGCTCAGCTTTCCAATCAGTTTCTGAGGGACGATTGTGTTGAATGCTGAACTGAAGTCTATGAACAGCATCCGAATGTATGTGTCTTTTTTGTCTAGGTGGGTTAGTGCCAGGGGGAGGGTGATGGCAATGACGTCGTCTGTTGAGCGTTTGGGATGGTACGTGAACTGCAGGGGGTCCAGTGAGGGGGGCAGCAGGGTCTTGATATGCCTCATGACGAGCCTCTCGAAACACTTCATAATGATGGATGTGAGTGCAACGGGACGGTAGTCATTGACGCAGGGCACTGAAGACTTCTTCAGCACGGGGACGATGGTGGCAGCCTTGAGGCACATTGGAATGGTGGTGCTGCTCAGGGAGATGTTGAAGATGTCGGTGAGAACATCTGCTAGCTGGTCTGCAAATCCTCTGAGCACTCTACCAGGGATGTTGTCTGGTCCAGCAGCCTTCCGTGGGTTGACCCTGCACAGGGTTCTTCTCACATCGGCCACGGTGAGACACAGCACCTGGTCATTTGTAGGAGGGGGTGGACTTCCTCGCTGCCACTTCATTCTCAGCCTCAATCCGGGCATAGAAATTATTCAACGCATTTGAGAGGGAGGCATCACCTGCACAGTCAGGTGATGTTGTCTTGTAATTGGTGATGTCCTGGATGCCCTTCCACATGCGCTGCGTGTTGCCGCTGTCCTGGAAGTGACTGTGGATTAGCTGGGCGTTTGCACTGTTACGCCTGTGCCCCCCCACCTTTTTGAGAATTGCAAGATCGTTACTAATTCAGGTCAGGAGACTCAGGCAATGAGAGAGAGACGTTTGGAATGCCCTGGCCCTCAGCGATACAAAGCCACGGAAAAGACCATTGTCTCTCGGAGACGGAATTGTGTACTGAATACTGTGCTTCGTGGAAGCCCTCAGGCAACGTGGGCTGGTTGGGGGATGGCATCATTCCACCCTGATTGACATCTGAGACCCCGTGAGTGGGGATAAGAGAGGGTCTGGGGAACGGCCCCTTGACACGCACCAGGAGAAACGCTAGAAGTCCCGTGACAGCGTTTAATAGCGACAGCCGGTGGAGGGCCCACATGTGTCCTTTCCCGTTGCCCTACCACGGAAGGCGGCTTAGCTAAGGAAGAGATCACCACCGACGCCATTTCGAAGGATCGACATCATAAAACGGAAACCGGGCAAGTTCTAAACCTCCGTCTCTCTCTCCAACCAAAAGATGCAGCTTGAATGAACTAAAGTGACTTTTATATTTCCATCGGACAATACATTATCCCCTAGACAACGATAGAGCTATTTCTTATTATTATTATACCCACGCTTTTAGATTTAGTATTGACGACGTATATTATCTGTATGTTTGCATTGATATTATTTTTGTGTATTTTTATCAATAAATACTGTTAAAAATAATACCATCAGACTTCAGCGGACCTTTCTATCTTTGCTGGTAAGTGACCCAGTTACGGGGTATGTAACAGCACGCTTTGCCCCTCTGATGGCTCGGGACAGTTGGCCCTCGCTGTTGTTAGAGCTGCCTTGTCGCCTGCTCTGAAGGTGGAGTCGTGGGTCCTCAGCAGTGCACGCACCTCTGCTAACTGCTGAGGGATTTTTAAATAGTTCCAGGATGGAGCAACTTCACTCAAAAGTCCAAAATTGCTCTTGGTGGCCTATTGCTAGCTTTCTCCTGTTCTACCTCTTCACACTTGCCTACAGAGTGCAGGCGGTTTGTCAGATTTGTGTGCAGTCACAACTGCATGCACTCCGATGCTTTTGACTGTGGCTATTCTAAAAGAGTAACAAAGTTGGTTCCAAATATTTTTTGTGTTTTACCATGACATCTAAACATCAAATTGGAGATGCAAGGAATATTTTTATATTCATCTTTATGTGCTTTACCTTCAAAGTGGGGAGATGGTAAATAGATTCATGACAGCACAGTATTTATTACTGAATAGTCATCCGTGCCCTCTGCCAAATGTCTTAAAATAAAGAATGTGTGTTTAGTTTTTCAAATCTAGGGTGCCACAGCAGCATAGCCGTTAGCGTGATGCTGCTACAGCAGCATTCCGGCGCTTGGTGTTCAGTTCCTGCACGGTTCTATAAATAGTCTCTGTGAAGACATGGGTTTTCCCCAGATGCTCCGATTACCTCCCAGAGTCCAAAGGCATGCCAGGTAGGTTAACTGTAAATTGTCTTTGATTAGGTTAGAGTTAAATCAGGGTTGTGGGATTACTGGGGTGGGATGGCTCAAAAGGCTGCAAGGGCCTACTTTGCTTTGTATTGCTAAGTTAAAAATAAATAAATGCACAGGTGTATCCTTGACGGGACTGACCATGCGATATAACAGGAGGTCCTGTTAAGCCTTTAACTTCGCAGAGAATACCAGAGCTTGTCAATTCCACCAATAAGGATGCAGCACATCAAAAGCCAAAATTGCAAGTCTTGCCAAGACAAAACTTACAATCTGGAACTTTCTAGCTGTAAAATTTTGTTAAATAAATGTTCACTAACATGCAGAATCCTATACAATTCTTTCATTTTTAATTTCATGCTTTCTTACTAATATTGGAAAATGTTATTCAGCCTGGCGTACACCTGCCCTTACTACAATCCCATGCGTCCCACTCCCCTCTTATCACCCCTCATTCCCATCAGCCCACCATTCTCCTGCAACCACCCTCAATTTGAGGCACTATCCACCAATCCATGTGTCTACAGGAGTACACCATACCACCCAGGGAACATGCCAACTCCACACCGCACCAGAAGTTGGGCTTGAACTGGGTCTCTCGAGCTCTGAGGCAATGCTCTGTTCATGAGAACTGGAGCAGCTGGTTTTTCATTGTGCTTGTACCTCACCATACTAGTTTACATGACAACAATAAACTGGACTTTGACTTTCTGATTGAAATATCCCTTACTTGCCTAATCACTTCTGTAAAAAAAAACAGGTATACACACTTGCACAGACTTATGATAGATCCACAGGCACACATGGATATGTACAGAGGCGGATGTTCACACAAAGACACATTTGCAGAAACAACTACCCACTCACACTTTGCTGCACGAGTGGCTGAGCTGATTCCTCTATCTCTGGACTTACATTCGGGGAGACACTGCGGTATGGAGCTGGGCTCCCACATCAGGGTTCCATCCTCCTGCTGTTCACACTCTGCCTTTGATGGGCCTCTCAGCTTGTACCCATGCTGGCAGTGGAAGCTGACCAGAGCGCCCTCGTGGAAGATGGTGTGGGAGGAAGGGACTCTCTCCCCGTGGTCTGGAGGACTGGGGTCAGGGCAGGTCTCCACAGCACCGACCTCTGCAATGACAGGCACACATCTCAGGATTGTACACGTCACATGTGGGCGCATGCACACAACAGGTCCATGGGCAAATCATTTTCACACTTGGAGCTGCTCATTCACCCTGTGGTGACATCTAGTGAAACATTCTTGAATGGGCACACTGAACCTAACCAGCTTAAACCAACGGATAACCAAATGCTCTCAGGAAATGGACCTGGAAACGTGAGTGAACAAGCACTGGTTTACATTCCTCCCATTAATCTGGTGAAATGTAATCCTCCCGATTTCCCCTCTTCCATTCTCACAGCCCCCCTTCATCCTTCTTCTTCCATTTCCCACTCCCCATCCTTTAACTCCCATCATTCTTCTTTTTCTTCTCCCTATCCTCTCCTCCCAAACTCCCCTCCATCTCCCCATCTTCCCCTTCCCCTTCCTTCAGCTCCTATCCCTCACTCTTTTCTCCCTCTCCACTGGCCACTGTAAATTGCTGTTAGTGAGTTAGAAAGCAGTAAAATCTGGCAGCGTATGGGTATATGAGGAGAATAAAATGGGATTAACATAAGATTTGTGTAAACAGGCAGTTTACACAGACTTGGTGGGCCAAAATGCCTGTTTCTGTGCTGCTGACGTGCAGGACATTAATTACTCAGTCACAAGTTACAGCCAAGCATTTTATTACTAAGTATATTCAAGATCCTCAAAGACATTCTAAGCAGTAGATAAAACAGAGAATAGTGCACACAGCCCAATATATCATGAGCACGTCTCCCCACCATTCGTAGTGTCTACATGATGTGCTACCTCAAGAAAGCAGCATCTTCCATCAAAGAAGCCCACAATTCCCAACCATTCCTTCCTAAAGTCCCACCCCACAATTCCCAACCGTTCCTTCCTAAAGTCCCACCTCACAATTCCCAACCGTTCCTTCCTAAAGTCCACCCCACAATTCCCAACCGTTCCTTCCTAAAGTCCACCCCACAATTCCCAACCGTTCCTTCCTAAAGTCCCACCCCACAATTCCCAACCGTTCCTTCCTAAAGTCCCACCCCACAATTCCCAACCGTTCCTTCCTAAAGTCCCACCCCACAATTCCCAACCGTTCCTTCCTAAAGTCCCACCCCACAATTCCCAACCGTTCCTTCCTAAAGTCCCACCCCACAATTCCCAACCGTTCCTTCCTAAAGTCCCACCCCACAATTCCCAACCGTTCCTTCCTAAAGTCCCACCCCACAATTCCCAACCGTTCCTTCCTAAAGTCCCACCCCACAATTCCCAACCGTTCCTTCCTAAAGTCCCACCCCACAATTCCCAACCGTTCCTTCCTAAAGTCCCACCCCACAATTCCCAACCGTTCCTTCCTAAAGTCCCACCCCACAATTCCCAACCGTTCCTTCCTAAAGTCCCACCCCACAATTCCCAACCGTTCCTTCCTAAAGTCCCACCCCACAATTCCCAACCGTTCCTTCCTAAAGTCCCACCCCACAATTCCCAACCGTTCCTTCCTAAAGTCCCACCCCACAATTCCCAACCGTTCCTTCCTAAAGTCCCACCCCACAATTCCCAACCGTTCCTTCCTAAAGTCCCACCCCACCAGCTTCAGGAACACCTACTTCCCTTCAACCATTCAGTTCTTCAACCAACCAACAAAACTCTAATCATTACCTCCGCACAGCAACACTTCACACTACAACGGGCTTTGTTTTATTGTTCTAATTCTGTTATTTCTTGGATAGTGGGAATAATTTTTGTTTAATTTATGTTTTTTTTTCTTGTGGACGCTGATTAAGATACATATAGAAAATTATGAGAGGCAAAGGGAGGATAGGAAGTGTCTGTGATCACATCTCCTTATTCCTTTTTTTTGCATTTTTTTATTTTTGTAATTTATAGTAATTGTACATCTTTGTTCTGCACTGTTACTGCAATACAACACATTCCATGGCATATACATCAATGATATTAAGTCTGATCCCAATATGGACTACTTTTCCTGGCACAGGCTGTCCAGAGATATACTAGGAGGTGGCTTTCACTTTACAAGGGGCCAGATATAGACCTGGAATGTGGGAACTTCAGAAACATGTTTATTGTGGAAAAGAGACTTTTCCCTAAGGAACAGGCTGAGGGATACTTAGAGCAGTTAAGTCACAACTCTACCAAACAACAAATATGAAAAATCATTCAATGTTTCCACAGTTTCTTCCCAAATATGTTCAGTACTCCATTGAGCAGCAAAAATAAGGGTTTATACACAGAATTACCAATAACTGGAAGAACTGCAGATTGGAATATTGCTGCCAAGTGGACATGTACATAGTAATACTCTTGGGGAAATTAAATTGCATTAACTCTAGCTTGCAGAGATTTCGCATGTCACCAAGTATTCTAAAATACTTCTAAAGATGCACTGCAGACTATCATGGCCTGGCACAGCAATTTCAATGCACAGGAACGAAAGCAGCACAGCCCCCTCCACCACCACTGGAAGTACCTACAGGAGGCACTACCTCAAAAAAGTGGCACCTGTCATCAAGGACTCCTACCACCTGGGTCATTCCTTCTTCTCACTGCTACTGTCAGGCAGGAGATACCTGATGTCCTGCACCATAATGTTCAGGAACAGCTTCTTTCTTAAACTATCAAGTTCTTGAACCTACCTGAAAAAGCCCTGTCTATACCTCAGTAATAGGACACTACAGACTACCTTTTGCACTACCCTAATGTATCTATGATAGTGTTTTTGCATTAAAATATGTAATAATTTTTCTTTACTGTTTTATGTAATTTATATATAATTTATATTGTGTGGTGTCTATACCTACGTGCCCGCGATGCTACTGTTAAGTTTTCCATTGTTTCTGTAGCTTACTGCACTTATGCTTGACTTCTGCCAAAGCTCACTGTTCCAGTCTTTCCACTGCAGTGGTGGTGGGCTGGTCCGTACCCTGGTTCAATCTGTGACTGTAATCCTCCTGCTCTTCTCCATCCTCTGTTTGACCTTCAGCACCACTGGGCACAAACACCAAACGCCTGCCTTTCTGTCAGCCAGCTTCCCAAAATGCTGTCATGTAGCTTTCCCTTCTGTTTCATTAGTTTCAGTGTTTTAGGATCTGGGGTTTTAGGTTGAGGCCCATTTCAAAGGGGATTTGACAGGCAACTCCACAGAATGGGTCTGGAGTCTTGTATAGTCCACAACAATAAGGATAGAAGATTTCTTTCGAGGGAGAACCTGAGTAAACCCAATACGTCAACACAGCAGTTTTGGGTTCATCAAGACTGGTTTGCTCATGTTCCCTTTTTAAATAGATCAATTTAAATCCCAGCTCAGCACTTGAACTCAGACCCAGAGAGTTATTGACACTATTGCCTAAGGAGATCTTCCATCCCCAGCTTCAATTCTCATACTGTCTCAGTCCCAAATGTCTCACTTATATCTGCAGCCCAAAATCCACAAGCAGGACTACCATGGCATTCACATTGTTTCAGCTGGTTCTTGCCCCACTGAACTTATTCCTTTCTACCTTAACTCTACCCTTTCTCCTGCTGTCCAGCTCCTTCCCACTTCCAATACCCGCTGCCATTTTGACTGTTTACAATTCACTGATCACTTTAGTATTATTGCAAATGAAGATACAACTTTAAATACTCCTAACCTACAGGTTTTAGTTTTTACCTCTCTTTTAGCAAGGAGAGCAATCTTGCTTAAATGGAAGGGGTCTACCCCTCCTGCACATCTTCAATGGCTACTTGATATTATGTCTTATTTAAATTTAGAGAAGATCCGCTGCTCAGTCTTAAATTCAAAACAATCTTTTTATGATATCTGGGGACCTTTCCTAAATTACTCTTCCAATTTATAAAGTTTAACAGTGCACAGACTTTTATGTTTATTTCTATCTTCTCTTCTTAAGCAAATATGTTTTTTTTCTAATTATCCATGATCATCCATCAGCTTTTTTCTTTGGTAGTTGGTAGGGGGGGTTGACTTTTTTTTATATAAAAAATTTCTTTTATGATGTATGACCTATCTTTAAATTTTTGATTACAGAATGGCATACCTTTATGTGATATGCTATAACATTTTGATCAATTTTATTACAATATATGAATGTATACAAGTTATGTTGAGATGTATCTATGTGTTGCACTCTGTAAGTCTTGTTTTTTCTTCTGAATAAAAACACTGTAAAAAGAAAGACAATTCACTGATCACAACAGAATCATCTTTACCATGGATGTATAATCTCTGTCCCACATCCGGAGTATCTGAGGGCAGTCCACCTCATCCCGGAACAGAAGCCCAACCAGTTCACCTAAACCACTGCAATCATTCACCTTTGTTCTCACAATCAACAACTTCTCCTTCCCTCCACTCACTTTCTCCATATGAAAGGTATAAATACAGGCACTGGTGTGAGCCCAAGCTTTGCTGTCCTTTTGTGGGATTTGTGGGACAGTGTTTGTTCCAGTCCTGCTCAACACAGCTCTTCTTACAGCACATCAATGACTTCATTGGTGCTGCCACCTGTATTCATGCAGAACTCAGCAGTTCATTGCTTTTGCTGCTAATTTTCACCCTGACTTGACCTTCATGGTCAATCTCTGACTCTGCCCTTCCTTTTCTGCATCTTTCTGCATCCATCTCAGGAAACAGGCCAGCTATTAGCACCCATTTTAACAATCATCTTCACTACTCTTCGTCCACCTTGCCTCCTGTAACAACTGTTCCATTCTCCCATCTCCTCAATCTCCATATTTGCTCTGATAATGAGACTTTCTATACATCATCTCTGAAATGTCTTCTTACTTCCTGAACCATGACTTCCCTTCCACTATTGTTTACAAAGCCCTCGATTACATCTCCCACCCCCTCTCCTCTAGGGCAGAACAAATACAGGATACCCCCAGTCCTGACTTTGCACCCCACCAGTTTCCATATTCAACTAGGCATTCTCTGCAAAGTTGTTCACCCAAGGGATGCCACCACCAGACATGTTTTCTTCTCCCCTTTCAGCATTTTACAGGGACCATAACTCCTGGTCCACTTTTCCACCCCTACCAACCGTCCTTCTTCTTCTGGCACTTTCCGTGCAACTGCAGGCGTTATAACACTTGTCATAGTACTGCACGGAAAAAAGCACTTTGGCCTAATTAATCCATGCTGAAACCATTTAAACTGCCTACTCCCATCGACCTGCACCTGGACCATAGCCCTCCATATCCCTATTATCCGTGTACCTAACCAAACTTCTATTAAACATTGAAATTCAGCTTGCATGCACCATTTATGCTGGCAGCTCATTCCACACTCTAACAACCCTCTGAAGAGGTTTCCCCTTATGTTCCCTTTAAACTTCTCACCTTTCACCCTTAACCTATGACTTCTGGTTGTAGTCCCACCCAACTTCAATGGAAAAAGCCTGATTGCATTTACACTATCTACACCCTCATAATTTTGTATACCTCTATCAAATCTCCTTTCAGTCTTCTATGTTCCAAAGAATACAGTCCTAAGCTATTCAATCTTTCCTTATAAACTCAAGTCTTCAAGAACCGGCAAAATCCTTGTAAATTTTCTCAGTATGCATTCAAACTTGTTTACATCTTTCCTGTAGGTAGGGAGTGACCAAAACTGCACACAGTACTTCAAATTAGGCCTTATCAACATCTTATACAACTTCAACATCTCCTGTAGTCAATGTGCCAAAAGCTTTCTATGTGACCCTATCTACCTATGAAGCCACTTCCAACAAATTATGGACCTGTATTCCCAGATCCCTTTGTTCTCCCACACTCCTCAATGCCCTGCTGTTCACTGTGTAAGACCTACCCTGGTTGGTCCTACCAAAGTGCAAAACTTTTCACTTGTCTGCATTAAATTCCATCTGCCATTTTTCAGCTCATTTTTCCAGTTGATGCAGATCCCTCTGCAAACCATGATAGCCTTCCTCACTGTCCACTACACCCCCAGTCTTGGTGTCATCTGTACATTTGTTGATCCAGTTTACCATATTATCATCCAGATCATTGATACAGATGAGAAACAACAAAGGACCCAGTACTGGTCTCTGTGGTACACCAGTAGTCACAGGCCTCCAGTCAGAGAGGAAACCCACTACTACCTCTCTCTGGCTTCTCCCAATGTCTAATCCAATTTACTACCTCATCCTGAATGCCGAGCGACTGAACCTTCTGGACCAGCTTCCTATGCGGAAACTTGTCAAATGCTTTACTAAAGTCCACTGCTTTGCCTTCATCCACTTTCCTGGTAACTTCCTCGAAAAATTCTATACAATTGGTTTGACATAACCTGCTACTCACAAAGCCATGCTGACCATCTTTAAATCAGTCCATGTCTACCCAAATATTAATATATCAGTCCCTTAGAATATCTTCCAATAATTTTTCCTCAACTTACGTCAGACTCATCGGCCTAAAATTTCCTGGCTTATAGTTAAAGCCTTTTTGAAACAACAGAACTATATTGGTTATCCTTCAACACTCTGGTATCTCTCCTGTCACTAAGGATGTTTTAAATATCTCTGCGAGGGCCCTGAAATTTCTGCACTTGCTTCCCATGGGGTCTGAGGAAAAGACCTCAAGACAGCAAACACCTCTCCTCTGTACAGGAAACATGAAATTGATGCTGCTTTCCCTCATTTCTATCGACTCTGTATCCTTCTCCCAAGAAAATACAGATGCAAAGAATTAATTTCAGATCTCCCCCATCTGTTTTGGCTCCAAACATTGATTACCATTCTGGTCTTCCAGAGGACCAATTTTGTCCCTTGCAATCCTTCTGCTCTTAACATATCTGTAGAATCCCTCAGGATTCTCCTTTACCTTGTCTGCTAGGGCAACTTCATGCCTTCTTTTAGCCCTCCTGATTTCTTTCTTAAGTGTTCTCTTGCATTTCGTATACTCCATAAGCACCTCATTTGTTCCTACTTGCCTATACCTGCTATGCAATTCATTCTTTCTCTTAACCAGGCCTCAATATCTCCTGAAAACCAAGGCTCCCTACATATGTTATCTTTACCTTTTATTCTGGCAGGTACATACAAGCTTTGGACTCTCAAAACTTCACTTTTGAAGGCCTCCCACTTTCCAAGTGCACCTTTGCCAGAAAACAGCCTCTTCCAACCCACACTTGCCAAATAATTTCTGATACCATCAAAATTGACCTCTTCCGATTTAGAATCTCAACCAGAGGACCAGACCTATATTTTTGCTTATTTACTTTGAAACTAATGGCATTGTGGTCACTGGATGCAAAGTGTTCTCTTACACAACTTTCTGTCACCTGCCTTGCCTCATTCCCATTGCATGCTCTCTTGTTGGGGCTTCTACATACTGATGAAGGAAACTTTCCTGAACACATTTGACAAACTCTATTCCATCTAGTCCTTTTACATTATGGGACACACAGTCAATATGTAGAAAGTTAAAATCACCTACTATAAGAACCTTATGTTTCTTTCAACAGTCTACAACCTCTTTACAAATTTGTTCTTCTAATTCCCTTGGACTGTTGTGTAGTTCATAATATAGCCCCATTACCATGGTCATACCTTTATTATTTCTCAGTTCCACCCATAATGCCTCACTAATTCAGTTCTCCAGCCTATCCTGATAGAGCACTGATGTGATATTTTCCCCGACCAGTAACACCACCCATCCTCCTTAAATCCATCCCACTCTGTCACGTCAAAAAACAACAGAGCCTCAGAATATTGAGCTGCCAGTCCTGCCCCTTCTGCAACCAAGTCTCACTGACTGGCTATAATATCATAATTCCAGGTGTTGGTCCACGCCCTGAGTTCATCCACCTTTCCTACAATACTTGCTGCATTGTAACATATGTAGCTCAGGACACTAGTCACACCATGCTCAACCGTTTGATTCCTAACTTTGTCTGAGGTCTTACCAACATCCACCTCTACAACCTCTCCACTAACTGCTCTGCCACTCTGGTTCTCATCCCCCTGCAACTCTAGTTTACTTCTTGCCCTTTCATCCGGCTCTCCTCACCATTGAAGGAACTACAAACTACCTGCAGGTGAAGCAGTAATCCTCTTGCACTTCTTCCAATCTAATGAATGATATACAATGTTGTCTCCTCTACACAGGAGAAAACAAACACAGATTGGATGATCACTTTGTGGAACATCCACATTCAATCTGCAGGGGATCCTGAACTTTCTGCTACCTGTCACTTTAATTCCCCATCCTAATCCCACTCCGAACTATTGGACAGTGACCTTCTGTGCTGTCACAGCGAGGCCCAGTGCAAGCTTGCAGACCTTCTGTCTTCTGCCCCATTGAGTTCTACAACTTCAGGTAATGATTTCTCAGTCTGAAGTGCTTCTTTTCCCCCTCTCCCTCTGGAGGACATGCCAAACCTGACCTGGATATGCCTTCCGGCTCTGCATTTTCCAACTGCCACATTCTTCTGTGTATGTTCACTGTCTCTAACCATTCCTATTAACTCACTGATCAGACAACCATGTTTACAGATATTTCTGTGATCACCCCAATTTTACCTTATCATGGACACCCCCTTTTCAGTTCTGAGGCAGGGTCTCTGACCCCCAAACTCTAACTGTTTCATTTCCCACAGATGTGGCCTGATACACTGAGTGTTTCCAGTGTTTTCTGCTCTACGATGTACTCTGAGCTCTGTCACAGGAAGAGATCACTGGGTGGATACAAAGCTTAGCTTGAGAAATGCAGTGAGGTTCCCTGCCCTATGACCACCCAAAGTGGAGAAGGAACAGGTGTCAAGAACCTTGAATATAGATGCCTTGGGTAAGTGGTAGAAGGAACACAAACCCTCAGGGCCCACCACCCAGTTACACACCTTCTGCCCCATCTGTGGAAGAGTCTGCAGTTCCCACATCAGTCTTGTGAGATTTTTCTCAGAACCCACACAGCCACTGTGGAAATTACTTTTGGCCCTCGGAAGATGGCAGCAGTCAACTTAGGGCAAGACTCACTCTCATTAAAATAATCAATTATCCATAAATATTTATATCATTTAAATATATACATCTGTATTATAATATATTGTAAGACATTGGAACAGATTTTAAAACAATATTTTAACCAGTAAAAATGTATATTCATGCGTTGTGCATAACTTCTTGAAGCACATTTGCGCTAAAACATTACGAATATTTTCGGACTCGGTCCATTCCTGGATGGGAACTTACCGAACATCTGATCCGCAGTGCACACACAAAGCAGAACATCAGCGCAGAGCATTAAAGCTGCTACTGGAAGATGCTGGTGAGTCCCAGCTGAAAGTAGGCTGCTATAAATCGCCCCATAATACATCTCTCGGCAGCAACAACCTGCGAACGAATAATTAAATATATAACAGCACGGTAGACAACCTCGCCCGGACAAAAATCGGAAGCTTAAGTGCTGAAAGCGCTGATATTTTTCTCTTTGCAAACCCGTGCTGCTCTTAATCATTAATTTCTGTATACAAAAATGCATTTTTGCATTACAGGATTATCAAGTACATAATTATAATGATCATGCACCTGCAAACAAAACACAATGCAGCAAAATCATTATTTTAGGGCGTTTTGTGTGTGTACTTTGGGGGGGGATGGGGAAGTAATTACAGTTTCTTCATCGCATGTACTTTCTTTCATCCTCATACCTGCCTGGCTCTGGGTTGTAGGCGAAGGAGTGGGCGGTGCAAACTGGCTCTTGCGTTTTGATTGACAGGCGAGCTCATGGGCAGCTCTTGTCATTGATCTGTTGATTCAGATTCCGTCCCCACAGACGCTGCCTGACCTACTATCCCTAGCATTTGCTGTTGTCACTACAGGATTTATCACTCATTGCTCCTCCATGGGCTCCGCCTCCGCAGTTTGACTGACGGCTCGTCCAGAAGCTCCGCCTCCGTCTTTCACCGACGTCTTTTTCACAGACCCTGCACCAACTCTTTGACTGGCAGTTCACCCACAGGCTCCGCCCACACAGTTCAATGGCTAACTCAGTGCAAACACTAACTTCTCCGATTGATCCGCAACACTCCATGGATTCCGTATTCAGCTTTTGACTGACAGCACCCAATTAACTCCGCCCTCAAATTTTGATTGCAAGCGTTCTCCTATTTATTGACCAGAGCTCTGTCTCCAACACTATCTCCAACCTCTTGGACATGGTGTTCAGATCCTCTCTTTGAAGCTGACCCCTTGGTTTTCTGACCAACAGACCACCATCAATGGTAAAGATAAACAGTAACATCTCCATCACAATTATCCTCAACACTGCAGACATCCCACCCTGCAAAAACTAATTTCAGGGAGGTAGCACCACCACCCCTGTCCCCCCCGCAACCCCATTCCCCCCCCCCCCGTTGACCTCCAAGGGTGTATGTATATGTGTATGAAAGAACACAATTTATTTGATCACATATTGAAACCATTTACACACACACATATATATATATTTCTTGTTGAGTATTGTGTTGGCAGTCTCAATGCTAATAGCTAAATGCTAATGCAAATAGCTTTTCTATTTCCTTTTCAAACTTTCCTTGTACTGTGATGTGGCTTGCTTGGCAGATTTGAGCATTTTGCTGGAAGTCTCAACCTCATCACAGTCTGTGTCAATGAATTTAATTTTTCAAGATATCAGATTCACAAGTGTTTTGTGAGACAGCTGACTTTGGAATTCTGTCTTAATGTGACGCACCATGCTGAATGCCCTGTCTGCATCACAATCAGAATTTGGCAGCACTAAAAGCAGCTCCATCAACCGGCAGAGCTCTTCGAATCTCAGCTGCCCTGTGCTCACAGATTTTACTTTGGACAGCTTCCCCCAGAACTCACCAACTGGCAAACTTTTGTAATTTGGCACCAGTTTTAGTTGAGACATAATCCAGGACTTCCAAGTGGAGCTGTTCTCGTGCATCTGCTTTGATCACATTTGGAAATCTCTTTGCCAAAGTCAAAATCTGCTCTGGATTCACCTCATCTTGGCTCTCTGTATTGACCACTGACAGATTTTTCAAGATTTGGTCTCTCATTGGGAATTTCTCCAACATAGTTTGAAAGCACCTGTCACAGAATGCTCTGGCATCTTTGAAGAACTGTTTTGTCTTGTAAGGGGCGATCTCTTGTGCTTCCCCGCTTAGCAGCTACCTCCTTGCCAGGTGCAGAATAAGAAGCTCTTCACCTGGGCGGTGAAATAACATTAGCTATGCTAATGAACTCACCTCAACATGTCTTTTACAGTCATTTAACCCACCATGTGCAATAGAAAAGTCACTGTTGCAAACAGTGCAGTGAGCAACACTGTCATTATTTTTGACCCCTATTAGGCAGGGGTACACTTTAGTGTAGTCTGGGGTGAAGTACGTTTTATATTTTCTTTTTTTGGAACACTCTGCCATAGCACTGCAGGACACTAAACTGAACTGATGGACGAGAGACAGAGAGAGAGAGGTTGACTGTAAAACCTACCCACAGAGAAAACTAGTAAGTCTACTTAGCACAAAGAGTGACCAATCAGGATTCATTCATTCTCCCCCCTCTCTCTCTCCCTCTTTTCTCTTTCTTCTCCCCACCCCCCCCACTCGCTCTCAAAAAAAAAATCGACTTCCAGGATATTGTATATAATTTGCGGGCGTCAGGGAGCTGCTATCAATATGCGGGAGACTCCCGAAACTTCTGGGAGAGGTGGGATCTCTGACACTGGTACCCACGAGGTTATGTCGCTCCCTATTCACTCACAAATGTGTGGCCAAATTCTGCTCTAACTTCATCTACAAATTTGAAGATGACACCAGCAAAGTGGGATGAATCTCAAATAACTAGCTGGAGAACAAAAAAAAGAGATAAAAAGCCTAGTGGCATGGTGTCATGACAATAATCTTTCTCTCAATGATAGCAAAACAAAATAGCTGGTCATTGACCTTAGGAAGCAGGGTGGAGCACATGCCCCAGTATGTATCAATGGTACTGAGGTGGAGATGGTGTAAATATCACCAACAATTTGCCCTGGTCCATCCAGGTTGATGCTATGCCCAAGAAAGCACACCAGCACCTCTACTTCTTTGGAGGCTAAGGAAATTCAACACATCCCTGATGTCTCTTACCAATTTTTACACATACACTATAGAAAGCATCCTATCTAGATTTATCACAGTTCAGTATGTTAATTATTCTGCCCAAAACCACAAGAAATACCAGAACTGTGAACACAGCCCAGTTCATCACAAAAATCCACTCCAGCGAGACAATATACACTTACCTATGCTTCAGGAAAGCGGCCAACACAATTGAGGACTCATCCTATTCCAAGCATTCTCTTTTTCTCTCCTCTCCCATCAGAAACCACAGAATCAGATTTATTATCACTGACATAAGTCGTGAAATTTATCAGGTCAGACAGCATCTATGGATGTCAATGATTCAGGATGAGACCCTTCATCAGGATTTCCAGCATCTACAGAATCTCCTGTGTCATGAGATTTGATGTTTTGTGGCAGCAGCACAAACCAAGACATTAAAATTACTGATACAAAAGACAGATAATGAGGCCATAATCATGGGTTCGTGACTATTCAGAAATCTGATCCAGAAATCTAATACAAAAGCCTGACTATAAACACCACTGGAATCAATGACAGCTTCTATCCTACTGTTACCAGACTCTTGAAAGGACTGCTTTACTTTAAAAATGAACTAATTATCTTCCAATCTACCTTGTGGTGTGGCCTTTGCAGTTTAGTTGTTTACCTGAAAAGAACTTTCTTTTTGTTTCTGCATTCTGTTTTATTTTCACTACTTTGATGCACTATGTTTGGAATATTCTGACTGTATGGCATGCAGCCAAAAGCTTTTCAATGTACCTCTGTACATGTGAGAGTAAGAAAATCAATATCAGGTTCTGCTCTCATCTTGAGACTGTCAAATCTCCATTTACACTTTAAAGAGATGAGTTAAGTTAATCATCTGGAATTAAAGAAAATGCTCTCTTTACCAGATTTACAAAAACCTATGCGGTCTACTGGTGATTTTCACTGGAGCAAACCAGTGATGCAATGTCAAGCGATCTACTTGATGCTAAAATGACTTGTGGATTGCAAATACATAGCTCTTCTGTAAAGAGAATTAAGTGTACCAAATTCCTGGGAGTTCACATCATGGATGAGCTCACCTGGTCCCTTAATATCACCTGTCTGAACAAGAAGGCACAGCAGTGTCTCCACTTCCTAAGGAGACTGAGGAAAGCGAGGTTCTCTCCCCCTCGTTTCCTTCACTGCATCAACGCTGCCTCCTGCATGCATGCTGAGCTCGTTGACTTCATTAACTTCGCCTCCAACTTTCACCCTGCCCTCAAATTTACCTGGTCCATTTCTGACACCTCTCACCCCTTTCTTGATCTTTCTGTCTCCATCTCTGGAGACGGCTTATCTACTGATATCTACTATAAGCCTACAGACTGTCACAGCTACCTGGACTATTCTTCTTCCCACCCTGTCTCTTGCAAAAAAGCCATCCCCTTCTCACAATTCCTCCGTCTCCACTGCATCTGCTCTCAGGATGAGGCTTTTCATTCCAGGACGAAGGAGATGTCTTCCTTTTTTAAACAAAGGGGCTTCCCTTCTTCCACCATCAACTCTGCTCTCAAACGCATCTCTCCCATTTCCCGCACATCTGCCCTCACCCCATCCACCCACCACCCCACTCGGGATAGGGTTCCCCTTGTCCTCACCTACCACCCCACCAGCCTCCAGGTCCAATGTATAATTCTCTGTAACTTCCGCCACCTCCAACAGGATCCCACTACCAAGCACATCTTTCCCTCTTCCCCCCCCCCCCATTTCTGCTTACCGCAGGGATCGCTCCCTACATGACTCCCTTGTCCATTCGTTCCCCCCCCAATCCCTTCCCACCGATCTCCCTCCTGGCATTTATACTTGCAAGTGGAACAAGTGCTACACCTGCCCTTACACTTCCTCCCTCACCACCATTCAGGGCCCCAGACAGTCCTTCCAGGTGAGGCGACACTTCACCTGTGAATCAGCTGGTGTGGTATACTGCGTCCGGTGCTCCCGGTGTGGCCTTTTATATATTGGTGAGACCTAATGCAGACTGGGAGACCGTTTCGCTGAACACCTATGCTCTGTCCGCCAGAGAAAGCAGGATCTCCCAGTGGGCACACATTTTAATTCCATGCCCCCATTCCCATTCTGATATGTCTATCTATGGCCTCCTCTACTGTCAAGATGAAGCCACACTCAGGTTGGAGGAACAACACCTTATATACTGGCTGGGTAGCCTCCAACCTGATGGCATGAACATTGACTTCTCTAACTTCCGTTAATGCCCCTCCTTCCCTTCTTACCCCATCCCTGATATATTTAGTTTTTTTCCCTTTTTTTCTCTCTCTCTGCCTGTTCTCCATCTCCCTCTGGTGCTCCCTTCCCCCTTTCTTTCTCCCTAGGCCTCCTGTCCAATGATCCTTTCCCTTCTCCAGCTCTGTATCCCTTTTGCCAATCACCTTTCCGGCTCTCAGCTTCACTTCACCCCCTCCGGTCTTCTCCTATCATTTCACATTTTCCCCTCCCCCTGCTACGTTCAACTCTCTTACTATCTTTCCTTTCAGTTAGTCCTGACGAAGGGTCTAGGCCAGAAACGTCAACAGTGCTTCTCCCTATAGATGCTGCCTGGCCTGCTGTGTTCCACCAGGATTTTGTGTGTGTTGCTTGAATTTCCAGCATCTGCAGATTTTCTCTTGTTTGTGATAGGCTTCTGAACTCCCTGCCGCATCACATTGAAAGTATCATTGGTTAATATGTTCTGTACCTTACAACATTTAATTTACGCACTTTAGTTTGTTTATTTATGTGTAATCCATCGGTAGATTTCATCCTTACTTTCATAAGTTATTATCTGTTATGCATACAGTGCTTTACACCCTGGTTTGGAGAAACATTGTCTCATTTGATGGTAAACATGTCTTTAGTTAAATGGCAATAAACTTGACTAGACTTGATTTGGGATGGACAACAGATTTTGACCTTGTAAACAATATGTCCATCCTGAGGAATTAAAGAGCTTGTGTTTGCCTTCATGGAAGATAATCTAAGAATCACTCAGAGAAATCTTGCAAAGCCAAAGGTCTAGAGCAAACATGCAAGCAAGTTGAAGAAGTAGAGCTTGAAAACTTACAGCCTAGTGATTCCTGAGATCCGAGTTCAATCTGACCACTGGTGCTGTCTGCGTGAAGTTTGCAAATTCTCCTAAGAGTGTGAGCACTTCAGCTTTTTCAACATTTCAAAGACAGTGATTGGTAGTTTAATTGGCTGTGGTAAAATATTGTAAATGTAGGTTAATAGCAGAAATAATCCAAGGGAAGTTTGTGGGGATGTGTGAGAAAGAACATTGCAGGGATGAAGGGAAGCAAGGAAAAGGGATGGTTTCCCTGGGACTGATAATGACCCAATGGGCTGAAGAATGTTGTTATATTTAGAAGATCGGCTACACCATTCTGCAGGAACCATTCTAGAATCTATGGAATCTTGGAAGAACACCCACTATCTCTATAGCCATCTCTTTCAAATCCCTTATTACGCAAGTCATTTTTATTCTAGTACTCAGATTCAATAAAGACCAAATATCATTTGTTTATTAATTCCCTGCTGTACTTGCATCCTTGAGGTTATCCTATCCACTGGAAGAGAAACAGAAATACTGAATTGGGAAATGTTGATGTTTAAAAGGACCTGAATGTTACTTGTACTGAAATCATTGACATCCAATATGCAAATATAGCACGGAACTGAGAAGTAAAATGGTATTTGGTACTCAATGGATCTGAGTGTGAGAATAAATATTTCTTAGGGTTTGGATGAGACCTCTTCTCCTGGAAAATCTTATAAGTTTTGGTTTTCTTAGCTAAAAAGGGATGAACTTGCCATGACAGAATGTAGTGAAGATTCACTAGATGGTTCCGAGGATACCAGGTCTGTTTTATTCAGATTTATATCATATCTGTGTAATGTCACATACACCAGCATGCAGTGAAATTATTTACTTGCATGAAGCTCAGAGTAAACATTATACATAATAATAAATATAACAATAAATACAAGGATGAATGCAAAATAGCAGAAGGGTGCAAAGATTGTAGAACAAACTAAAGTATTGCAAAAAGAAATACTGATGTGATAATAATGGAATAACAAAGAATGTTTGGGAGTCTGAGGGGAGTGGGGAAGGAACTTGTGTCTTTCAAGCTCCTAGAAGGTAGAAGAGAAAAAAATGGAATGGCCAGGATTGCAGATATTCATTGCAAAAATGTTAACCTTCCTCAGGCAATGTACCATGGATGAAATCAAATGATGACCCTGTGATGGACTGGGCAGAGTTTTCCAGACTCTGCATTTTTGTCAGTCCAGAACAGAGCAGTTGCCTTATCAGGCAGTAGGATATCTTCTGTAGCACCTCTGTAGAAGTTTAATAGAATCCTTGTGTACTTAAGACATAGGAGCAGTATTAGGCCACTTGGCCCATTGAGTCTACTCCACCGTTCCTTCGTGACTGATTTATTGTCCTTCAACCCCATTCTCCTGCCTTCTCCCTGTAACCTTTGACTCCTATTAATCAAGAACTCATCAACATCTGCCTTAAAAATACTCAATGACTTGGCCCTGTGGCAATGAATTCCATAGATTCACCATGCTCTGGCTAAGGAAATTCCTCATCTCTCTGTTCTAAATGGAAGTCTCTCTATTCTGAGGCTGTGTCCTCTGGTCTTAGACTCCCCCATCTTAGAAAACATTCTCTTCACATCCACTCTTTTGAGGCCTTTCGACTTTCAATAGGTTTCAATAAAGTCCTCCCTCATTCTTCTTAATTTCAGTTAGTAGAAGCCCAAAGCCATCAACCGCTCCTCATATGACAAGCCTTTCAATCCCAAAATCATTTTTGTGAATCTCCCTTGAACCCTTTTCAATGTTGGCTCATGCTTTCTTATCTAAGACACCCAAAACTGCTCACAATACTCAAAGTGAAGCCTCACCGGTGCTTAAACAATCCTCAACATTACATCCTTGCTTTTATATTCAAGTTCTCTCACAATGAATGCCAACATTGCATGTGCCGTCCTCACCACCAACTCAATCCTGCACCAGGACTCCCAAGTCCCTTTGCACCTCAGATTTTGAATTTTCCCTCCATTTAGTAAATACAGACAGACATACTTCATTGATCCCGAGGGAAATTGGGGTTCATTACAGCCGCACCAACCAAGAATAGTGAAGAAATATAGCAATATAACACCATAAATTAAATAATAATAGGTAAATCATGCCAAGTGGAAATAAGTCTAGGACCAGCCTATTGGCTCAGGGTGTCTGACACACCGAGGGAGGAGTTGTAAAGTTTAATGGCTACAGGTAAGAATGACTTCCTATGACACTCAGTGTTACATTTTGGTGGAATGAGTCTCTGGCTGAATGTACTCCTGTGCTGAACCAGTACATTATAGAGTGGATGGGAGACATTGTCCAAGATGGCATGCAACTTGGACAGCATCCTCTTTTCAGACACCACCGTCAGAGAGTCCAGTTCCACCCCCACAACATCACTGGCCTTATGAATGAGTTTGTTGATTCTGTTGGTTTCTGCTACCCTCAGCCTACTGCCCCAGCACACAACAGCAAACATGATACACTTTATATACACTTTACTATAAATAGTCTACACTTTTATTTCTTTGCCCATTTTTCCTATTCTGTCTACTTTGGCCTCCTGTCACACTTTAACTTACATCAAATCTTCTCAGATGCCTAAGAGAGTACATACTTTGATGCACTTTCTTGATCACTAATTTAAGACAACTAGGTTTCTACCCTGCAGAGTTTAGGAGTGGTAGTAATGACCTCATTGAGATATAGTGTAATACTTTGTAGTTCCAAGGCTCAACAAGCAGCATATACTGAGGATGATTCTCCTGACTGAGAAGTCTAGGACAGAGACCTAGACTTGAGGATTTTTCTCATTCAGGGCATGTGAACCTTTGGAATTCTCTACCCTAGGAACTGTGGAGCTACTGACCTTTCAAAACAGTGGTCATGAGATACACACACAAAATGCTGGTGGAACACAGCAGGCCAGGCTGCATCTAGAAGGAGAAGCACTGTCAACGTTTTGGGCCAAGACTCTTCGTCAGGACTAACTGAAAGGAAAGATAGTAAGAGAGAATTTTGTGTGTGTTGCTTGAATTTCCAGCATCTGCAGATTTCCTCGTGTTTGGTCGAGAGATACAGGGACTTGAGAAAATACAGATGCTGAAAGATTTCTGGACACAGATTTTGGAGATGTTAGCATCTGGAGCAACAAATAATCGGCTGGAAAAACTCAATGGTCTAGCAGACTGCAGGGTTTCAAACTCAAACATCAACAGCAATTTTTCAACCTACAGAAGCTGCTCTTCCTGTCAAATTCTCCCAGAAGCATTTTTTTGCAATAGATTTCTGGATATTAGAGGAATGAAGAGATAAGAGGATCAGACAAGAACATGGAGCTAAGCTAGAAGATCAGCTGTGACCTTGTGGAATAGCATAACAGCAGGCAAAAGGGAAAGGGCTGAATGGTTTTCGCCTGCTCCTCTGTCTCATGTTCCAAAGAATGTCCTTATTCATTGGCAGTTTCTGGCTATCTCTGAGATCTGCCAGATGCTGAATCTCGAACGTTGGCAACTGAAGTAAGAATAGAGGATATTGGGAACACTTAACAGGTCAGGCAGCATCTGTGGGGAGAGGGGCAAAGTTTAAAATCCATTTATTATCAAAGTATGTAGACATTTTAGAACCTTGAAATTCATCTCCCTACAGACAGCCACAAAACAAAGACACCTAGAAAAACTGTCAAACACCCAAAGCGCAGAGAGAGAAAAAAGTTGTGCAAATGGTTTAATTTCAATTTAGTATCAGAGAATGTATACAGTATGTAACCTGAAATTCTTACTCTTCACAAACATCCATGAAACAAGAAACCCGAAAGAATGAATGAATGAAACATCAGAACCCCAAATCACCCCCTCCCCATGCACAAGCAACAGCAGCGTTGACCCTCTTCGACCCCCCCCTCCCCACTTGCACCAGCAAAAGCACCAAACCACCGCCCTCCTCCATCATGCAAGCAATAGCAAAAGTCCCTCACAAAGACCTTGATCTGGAGTCCATCAAAAACTACAGTCCATAATCTAGCATTTCGGTATATCAAACTGTTTCTCTCTCTCTCCATCAAGAGAGGAGAGATATCACTCAAGTACAGAGGCTGCCTTTTGACTGCAGCACACACTGCCTGCTGTCTCAACATTTCAGTCTCCCATGACACTTCAGTCAGTGAAATCGGCGAGAAAACCGGTCAACTATGGGGCCACTCCCCGAAGACACGTCTGAAAACCTAAACAATTGCAAAGAACTGCAGTTTGAACTGTAGATCACGGACTCAGAACAAACCCCAATCACCTTGAAAAGAAAATAAAGACATAAGAGAAAAAGAATAAGCTATTTCATGGACAAAGTGGATGAAGTTCCCTGGGTCGACAAAATCCACTGATGACATCTTTCCTAGCTCCTACAAGTAAGCAAATAGCATTCAGAAAAAAAAGTGAGTCCATAAACACAAAGCCTGGAGCAGCCCATTGCCTCAGACTTAATTTAGAGTAGACCTGAGTAAATATCACAGAGCAGTGAGCAGAACTGGCTCGACTCTTGCCTCTAGGCCTGACACCCTGCCTTTTCAATCGATCTGGCCCAGCATTTAAGTCACCCAAACATCAGGTCATTCCTCGCATTTGAACAGGCCATGATGCATTGATACGCTCTGGGCCTGGATCCTGCCACCATGTTTCGGCCCATACCCAACCTGTTCAAATTAGCCTGGCACTTTGCTCGATCAAACCTTGCTCTCGGTTTAGGTGGACAGACCTTGAATCTGCCTCTCCTCCACTCCGCTTGCCTTGACTTTGCCTCGAATATACATCAACTTCACCTTGCACCCACGCACTTCGACCTTGACTCAGTCTTGCCTCTCCACTGTTTGTGGTAATAATTTACCATAAATTTTATGAGGAAAAGTGTTTTTAATAAAGTTGTATACTTGCTCTGTTTGCCACCAGTAACTAGTCGCTGGGCCTCACCAGTGTCATCTTAAACCAGCCATCTTTGTTTTCTGTCGGTTTTCCCTTCTACTCACCTGATGTTTGACAACCTTGAGGACCATCACTTCCCAACATATGTTGAGATTGCCTCCAAATATGATGTTAAATTGTACCCCATGTCTAATCAAATGGTGTCCCTCCTTTTAAAGGGCTTGGCCATGTGAAAAATCATCAGCCTTTTTCCTCATTAAGGTAAAAACGACCAGCTGGACAAACGGACAAGTCACAAAGTCCTACTCCAGTTTCTACCCCCTGCCTTCTTCCAACCCTGAAATTTTTATTTCGGGGTAGTAAAACACAAAATACAACAGAAGAATATACCCTTTGGCTTACAATGTTTGCCAAAGACAAATCAAACTAAACCTCTCCTGTCTGCAAATGATCCATATCCCTTCATCCATGCATATTCATGTATACGAGAGGCACTGATCGTGCAGATAGCCAGCAGCTTTTTGCCAGGGCTGAAATGGATAACATGAGGAGGCATATGTTTCAAGGTGCTTGGGTTTCCATGTTCTATCTAAATGCCTCTAAAATATATTAGACATTTCAACCCTTGGGAAGATAAACCTTCACTAGTGATGCTTCAGTCTCTGCTGTGGGCCCTGTACATGGCCTGTTGGTCAGAGGTGTGTCACAGTTGCTCACCTTCTTCAGCTGCCAGCTCCGTACCCCCGAAAGGAAGTACAGCATGTTTGACTGGGAGCTTCTCGGCTGTCTGCCATTTTCATTTTCTTCTGGAGGGTTGCTATTTCACAGCGTTCTTTGACCACTGTGAAAAGTGAACAAGCTGATGACGGTAATGAAGGAGTTAATTTAGAATGTGCTGACACAGAGTGAGCTTGCAACACAAGGGTGAGGGCTGATTAAGCAAACTTGCGAAGACAAGATATTGCAACATGGGGGTAGGGGCTGTCTGGGGCAAAGATAATCGAAACCTGCTGAGAAGCGCAGAGTGGGGGTGGGAGTCTATGAGATTGTGAAACTTAACTATAGTATAAAAAGGCTGTAACAGTGTTAAACGGGACTCAACCTGGCGTGAGCTGGTTGGGTCTGACTGCAGACTCATGAATAAAGGTTTACCACTCTGCAACTTTGGCTGAGACCTGAAGTCACTTCTGACAACCACAAACCCCTCAAGCACAAGATGGCCAAAATAACAGACCCTTGGTCTGGAAGGCAGCAACACCACCTGGCTTACATATCTGAATGCACAAGAGATATACAACATATGGGGGGTGGGGGGGTGGATAATGCTGATTACCTCTCATGGCCAGCTGTTGAGGCCGTACACGTAGGGGCTGACTATGCTGATATGGCAGCCAATCAAGACTGAGGCCCAGGCTGACTAAACAGCAGTCACTGGCCTGTGGTTGGCTGGCATTACGTTTGAAGAAGTTGGGGTTTCTCTCCTGTGTGATGTTTCAATCGGTTGTCCTCATCCCAATGTGCCCACAAACAGGAGATGGTCTGTTTCTGACTCCATACATAGCTTCTCACGATCGGTTTGTAAAAGGCCTCACAGAAACCGGTTGCTCTAAAGCTTGTGTGGCACTGCCTTCACAAAGTTGTACATGATTGGACTGCAGCCAGTGTGGAGTGCTTCATACACCTCCTTACAGTGGACCACAAGGTGGCCAGAGGTTGTTCCCCTAGCATAGCAGTAGCCAACCCGTCGATCGCGATCTTTGAGACTTTCCCAGTTCACCCCGACAAAAAATGAAAAATAAATACAAATACTGTTGGGAGATTGTTTCCGGGTTGCAGGGTTTTAGTTCCGTACTTTCTGTCCAGTGCGCGTGCGTATAGCATTCCAGCGCCGCACAGTATAATTCACTGGTCCCCAACCACCGGGCCGCGAGGAAACGATATGAGTCAGCCCACTGTTGAACTTGAACCCACTCGAAGTCATCAGGCGACTAAACACAGTGATACCCTCGCGCCAGGGATCACCGGTTGGCCTCGGGCCTTCGCTACCGGCCTGGGGTGCTGCCTCTGAACCTGTTCACTACACCCTGAATGTTCGTGGGGAACCCGGTGCTAAAATATTCGCAGACGACCTAATTCGGACTCAATGTTTCGTAAGTATTAGAGCAACTACCTCGCTGCGATCTACTGAAACAAGCATTTACCGGCCGATAGATCCTACAAGGGGGGCGGGCGGGCGCTCTGTCGCACTCCCCGCTTGGTCGGCCGCGCTCTCCGGACTGAGACCGCCGCGGCCCCGGTATGAGGACCTCCGGCTCTGAACTTTTCTCACCCCACCTAATACCAGCTACACCTGGCCAAGGCGGCAAGCGGGAGGCTGAGTTCGGGCCCGGAGGCTGTCTAATGAGGCAATGTCTCAAAACTGCTTCAGTTCCCTGAGTCCGAGCACCCAACACTTAAAGACAAACCCGCTGAGTTTTCTCAGCGGAAAAAAAACGAGCAAGCGGGACAGAAGCCGAGAGCCGCGAAAACTAGAATAGACTGGACATAAGGAACCTGCTTCGAGTATCGCTGTATTCCGGTCGTGTTTAACAACCCCTCCCCGCCCCCGTCGGCCGGTCCGCAAGAATATTATCAATATTTAACCGGTCCGCGGAGCAAAAAAAAAACAGCCCCCCCCCCCCCCCCCCCCGTGTTTGTACATTATTCCTACTTCTGGGTTGCGGGGTTTTTACTTCCGGTCTTTTCTGCCCTGGTGCGCATGCGTGTAACTAATTGCTGTGGGATCGATCTTGCCTTTTAAAAAGGCCGAGGTAGAAGATCTTGAGCTTAAAAAGGTTGGTGACCACTACCCGAGCATGAATGACGACTGCAGACGTGGCATGGGCATTCATCAGCACCTGGGTTGCTTGGTTTGGTACCCCATCTGATATATCCTCTGACTGCAAGCCCCAATTCATTGCAGACCTCTGGGCTGTGATGTCCCACAACCTCATCGTTAGACTATATCACCCGCTGTCTAATGGCCTTTGTAAATAGTTTCAACGCTCCTTAAAGGCTGCTCTGAGGGCTTCCCTCACCGACATGATCATCTCCTGTGGGTCCTGCTGGGGCTCGGAAGAGCTCCAAGAGAGGACCTGCAGTCGTCCGTGGCTGAGTTAGTATCTGGACAGCTGTTACAAGTGCCAGGTGATTTCATTCTTGATGTCACAACTGCCTGACTGGCCTCTCAACAGTGTTCCACCTCCTCAATGAATTCAATTCCTTTTCACTTATTCCTACCTTCCATCATGGCCTGTTGACTTACATTCCGCTTCATTTGTTTTCATCCACCATGACGCAGAACAACATCCCCTTAGGCCCCTTTATGATGGCCTGTTCTGCATTTTGGAACTGGGAGAAAAGACTTTTATCATGGGGGTAAACCTGAACATATTTCGGTAGATTGCTTTAAACCAGTCCATCAAGATTTGGTGGGTTCCACTATCATGCATGCCCCTGGCATCACCACATGACCGTGAGTGTGTCAATGTGTCACTGGACAAGCCAGAGGCACCTGCTGTTCCTCCACTCACGGAACATAGGACCTGAACAGGGTGGCTCATCTGATCTCCAGACAAGCTCACAATGCTGGTTTTGGTGAATTCTGGGGGTGAGCCTGTGTAGGAGAACATAACTGGGAAAAATGTACATAATTCACAACCGACATTGAGTTGGGATTTCACTTTAAGAGGCCGGTCTGACATGATGATGTATTTACATAAAGGGTTTTTAGCGCACTTTGGGTTAAGTTTTTGGTGTTCAATATATGAGTTGCTACGGTTTTCCTGAAACAAAATGTCTGTGCTGTTTTATTGGTGAGAAACCTACATTATCACTTAAGATGTGATCCAATTATGGGTATATAATTCGATAGAATCACTTGTTTATACCCAAAATATTAAAGAAAAATGTGCCCTTGTAACCCTTAAAATTGTACTCAATCTTTCCTATAACATTTGTATGTAAAGAATATAAAAACTCAATGCAAGCCTTTTTCCAAAGTTATAACCAGAGGGAAAGGTTTTAAGGTTAAAAGGGAAAGATTTAAAGGGGATATGATGGACAAGTTTTTCGTACAGAAGGAAGTGGGCATATAGACCAACTGCCACAGAATGTGGTGGAGTGGGTATAATTATAATGTTTAAAAGACATTAGGATAGGAAAAGTTTAGAAGGATATGGACCAAACACCAACAAATGGGACAAGCTTAAGTAGGCACTTTGGTCAGCATGGTTATGTTGAACCAAATGTACTGAATTGCTCTTTGATTATGATTTTTATGTAAGTATGCAAATGTGGCCCCGGTGAGATTAACAGGAGCAGGAACAGTGGTGGTGGCAGGAAGGGGGAGGGAATGAGAATGGGGCCCTGGTGAGTTTAAAGGGAGCCCAGAAACAGATCCAGCTGCATTTGATGCCAAACCAAAGAGCTTTCTGAAAAATTGGATTCTCAGAGTTTCACTGCAATCAGTGTGCAAGCTATTTCCGAAGCTGGGAATACTGATCAAAAGATCCAAATCCAAATCCCATCACGGTAGTTAGAGAGTTTAAGTTCTGAAGTAAACTTCTAGAAATAGTGGTGATTGTGAAAGTCAAAGCTGAGTTTATTTTCATATGTGAAAGCATATGTATGCGTAGATGCAATGGGAAACTTACTTGCAGGTACAAAGCATCATACAAGCAGAATTCACAAGAAAAAATGAATTGTAAATTATACATAATTCTTAAAAAGAAAGAACACAATTAGACTATGTCTATTTAAGCATAAAGTGATCATAGTGCTGCTAAACAGTAGTGATGAGGGTTTTGCCGTTTGGTTCAATAACCAAATGATTTCTGTCCTAGCTTGGAGAAATTTTGGAAAGATGTCTTCATAACTTTATCTTATATTTTGAATCACCACCTAGAACCTCCTTTAATTGCTTTGTTTGGTTTTTTGGGTGAGACAGATTTACGTTTGAGTTCGACTAAGTGTCAAATACTATCTTTTGCTTCTCTCCTGGCTAGACGTCTAATCCTCCTTAGATACAGAGATGTTGCCCTGCCCACGCATGCTCAATGGCTTAACGATATTATGTCCTGCTTAGACCTTGAAAAAATTCATTATTCAGTCCTTAATTCGGATATAAAGTTCCATAAGATCTGGGGACCTTTTATTGAGTACTTTCATAACCTTCCTCTTAACTAAGGCTCTTTTTTCGGTCCCTTGCTTTCAGCTCCTTGTTTTTTGGTAGCGGGCATTAATATCTTCTGTTTTTAAGTGTATTTACAGTTTTGGGGGTTTGAATGGCCTGATTTATATTCTCTATATTGTGTTGTGGTTGGTCTGGAGTTTTTTTTGCGGGGCTTGGGGAGGATACTAATTTTACCTGTCTTCAAATTGGGTGCTTTCTCAATTATCTTTTTTTGTATTATATTATTATTGTATGTTTATTTTTGCACTGTATTAATGTTCTTCATTTTGATTTGGGTTTTTTTTTATCTGTAGTGATGTAGAAAATGCATAAGAAAACTAATAAAAAAAAAAACCAAATGATTAAGGTCATGAGTGAATTTGCAGATGCTGGAAATAAATAAAAACACAAAATGCTGGCAGAACTCAGCAGGCCAGACAGCATCTATGGGAGGAGGTAGTGATGACATTTCAGGCCGAAACCCTTCATCAGGAGTGGTACCTTTCCTGATGAAGGGTTTCGGCCCAAAACGTTGTCACTACCTCCTCCCATAGATGCTGTCTGGCCTGCTGAGTTCTGCCAGCATTTTGTGTTTTTATTTATTTTATTTGATTAAGGTATCTATTCTAGAATCTGGTGATGTTTGAATTCAGGCTTCTATGCCTCCTCCCTGATGGAAAGATATGAATGATGACATGGTCCAGATGGTAATGGTAGTTGTTGCCTTCTTAAAGTAGTGCTTCCTGCAGATACTACCAATAGTGGTACCTGCAAGAGGGATATACCTATGATGTACTCAGCAGATTTCTCTACTCTCTCTAATTTCTTACATTTGTGCCCATTCAAATTCCAATGCCAGACCATGCTGCAACCAGTCAGGATACTTTCAACAACATATCTGTAGAAGTTTGTTAAATTATTCAGTGGCAAGCTGAACCAGAATCAGTATCAGATTTATTATCACTGGCATGTGACGTGAAATTTGTTACCTTAGCAGCAGCAGTTCAATGCAATATATAACCTAGCAGAGAAAAATAATAATAATCAATAAACAAGTAAATCAATTACATATATTGAATAGATTTTAAAAATGTGCAAAAACAGAAATGCCGTATATTAAAAAAAGTGAGGTCGTGTCCAAAGATTCAACGTCCAATTAGGAATCAGATGGCAGAGGAGAAGAAGCTGCTCCTGAGACACCGCTCCCTTAAGATGTCCTGGGCACTTTGTAGGCCAGTACCCAAGATGGAGCTGACTAAATTTACAACCTCCTACAGCTTCTTTCGGTCCTGTGCAGTAGCCCCTCCATACCAGACAGTGATGCAGCCTGTCACAATGCTTTCCACGGTACAACTACTGAAGTTTTTGAGTGTATTTGTTGACATGCCAAGTCTCTTCAAACTCCTAATAAAGTATAGCCACTGTCTTGCCTTCTTTATAACTACATCAATATGTTGGGACCAGGTTAGATCCTCAGAGATCTTGACACCCAGGAACTTGAAGCTGCTCACTCTCTCCACTTCTGATCCCTCTATGGGGATTGATATGTGTTCCTTCATCTTACTGTTCCTGAAGTCCACAATGTGTGAGGCACCACTCCACTAGTTGGCATATCTCACTCCTGTACACCCTCTTGTCACCACCTGAGATTCTATGAACAATGGTTGTATCGTCAGCAAATTTATAGATGGTATTTAAGCTATGCCTAGTCACACAGTCATGTGTATATAGAGAATAGAGCAGTGGGCTAAGCACACACCCCTGGGGTGTACCAGTGTTGTCAGTGAGGAGGAGACGTTATCACTAATCTGCATAGACTGTGGTCTCTCAGCTAGGAAGTCGAGGATCCAATTGCAGAGGGAGGTACAGAGGCCCAGGTTCTGTAACTTCTCAGTCAGGATTGTGGGAATAATGGTATTAAATGCTGATCTATAATTGATAAACAGCATCCTGATGTAGGTGTTTGTGTTGTCCAGGTGGTCCAAAGCCATGTGTTGAGCCATTGAGATTGTGTCTGCAGTTAACCTATTGTGGCAATAGGCAAACTGCAATGGGTCCAGGTCCTTGATGAGGCAGTAGTTCAGTCTAGTCATATCCAACCTCTCAAAGCATTTCAACACTGTCGATGTGAGTGCTACTGAGCGATAGTTGAATATTGAAAGGGTTGGACAGAGTAGTTGTGGAAAGGCTGTTTCCCTTGGTGGGTGAGTCCAGGACAAGAGGTCACAGTCTTAGAATTAGAGGGTACCCTAAACAGAGATGAGGAGAAATTTTTTTAGCCAGAGGGTCGTGGATTTATGGAATTCGTTGCCACATACAGCTGTGGAGGCCCAATCATTGAGGGTGTTTAAGGAGGAGATTGATAGATATCTAATTAGTCAGGGTATCAAGGGATATGGGGAGAAAGCCAGAAACTGGAACTAGATGGGAGAATAGTTTAGCTCATGGTGGTGTGATGGAGCAGGCTCAATGGGCCAAATGGCCTACTTCTGCTCCTTTGTCTTGTGATCTTGTGATAGTCATTAAGGCAGCCCACATTATTATTCTTCTGCACTGGTATTGAAGCAAGTGGGACCTTAGCCTCCTAAGACAGTAAAGACACACGCGTATTTTCCTTATGACTGCATCTACGTACTGGGCTTAGGACATGTTATCTAGTATGATAACACCCAGAAATTTGAAGCTGCTGACTCTTTCCACTACCAATCCCCCAATGTAGACTATCACACATTCACTCTCTTTCCTCTTTCTAAAGTCAAATCCTGACTGGATTGTGGTTAGAAAAATCCCAGCCTAGTCCAATGTCATTGGAAAGGAAGGAAACATGCCTCATCCATTAATAACCAGCAACTACAGCAGCAATACACTGTCCATATGGAGTTTGAATATTCTCCGTATAATTATATAGGCTTCTTCTGGGTTATCACTTTATCCAGACCTTTCAATGTTCTATAGGTTTCAATGAGATTCCCCCCCCCCTCATTCTTCTAAACTCCAGTGAGTACAGGCCCAGTGCAATCAAATGCTCCTCGTATGTTAACTCTTTCATTCCTAGAATCATTGTTGTGAACCTCCTCTGGACCTTCTCCAATGCCAGCACATCTTTTCTGAGAAAGAAGCCCAAAACTCTTCACAATACTCCCAACTGCGATCTGACAAATGCTTCAGCATCACATCCTTGTTTCCGTATTCTAGTCTATTGCTTTTGCTTTCCTTACCACCAATTTGATCTACAAGTTAACCTTTAGGGAATCCTCCCAAGTTCCTCTGCACCTCTGATTTTTGAATTTTCTTCCCATTTAAAAATTATTAAAACTTTGCCAATCTTTCATATGCTATAAAACAGAGTCTGGTACAATGGTCACCTCTATCTATGTCTTTGGTAGGTCGTATTAATGTTGTTAAAATGTATGTTCTCCCCAAATTTTTATACCTATTTCAATCTATCCCAATTTTTATTCCTAAATCTTTTTTTGAATCCTTACTCTATTATTTTGTCATATCTGTGGCAGAATAAACGCTCTAGAATTAATAAAATCCATCTCCAAAAATCTAAAAAAGAGGGTGGCATGGCTTTACCTAATTTTCGTTTATATTATTGGGCAGCTAATATACCTTGTGCTACCTTCTGGTCTTTCTTCCATGGCCAACCCGAATGCCCTAACTGGGTGGCGATGGAGCTGAGCTCCACTAAAGAACTATCTATCTCTGCACTTCTTGGCTCTGCACTCCCTAGTAGTCTGCCCAGATCAATAACTAATCCTCTTGTTAGACACACTTTGCGTATATGGGCTCAGATCAGGAAATGCTATGGTTTCCAGGGGTTTTCCGTTTCCAGCCCTATTGCTCATAATCACCTTTTTTTTACCTTTTTTTACCTACTACATACGATTCAGCATTCCAGGTTTGGTATAGGAAAGGCATTAGACATTTTGAAGATCTTTTCATTGATAATCGCTTCGCTTCTTTTCAGCAGCTCTCTGTTAAGTTCAATCTGCCCAATGCTCATTTTTTCCGATATCTCCAAATCCGACACTTTATTGCTCCTTTCCTGAAATGCCTGCGAAAAATGCTATGGACCTATTTCTTTCCATGAATCCACTAGGTAAAGGCTTAATATCAATCATCCGAGATAAACTAGCAGCCTTACGACAGGCCCCCATGGATAAAATCAATATGGCCTGGGAGCAGGATTTAAATATCTCCTTATCTGAGGAGAGCTGGGATTCAGTTCTCAAATCGGTTAACTCAACCTCTCTTTGTGCTCGCCACTGCCTTTTACAGTTTAAGATTGTTCATAGAGCCCATTTGTCTAAATCTAAACTATCTCGATTCTACCCTAGTGTTAGTCTGCTCTGTGATAAATGCAAGAGGGGCGTGGCCTCTCTCATCCATATGTACTGGTTCTGTCCTAGCTTGGAGAAATTCTGGAAAGATGTCTTCACTATGTTATCGTGTATTCTGAATCAGCACCTAGAACCAAACCCCTTAATTGCTCTGTTCGGTTTTTGGGGCGAGACAGATTTATGTCTGGGTCCGACCAAATGCCGAATATTATCCTTTGCCTCTCTCCTGGCTAGACGCTTGATCCTCCTCAGATGGAGAGATGTTGCCCCGCCCACTCATGCTCAATGGCTTAACGACATCATGGCCTGCTTGGACCTCGAAAAAATTCATTATTCAGTTCTCAATTCGGATCTAAAGTTCCATAAGGTCTGGTGACCTTTTATCGAGTACTTTCATAACCTTCTTCTTGACTAGGGTTTTTTTTTCTTTTCGGTCCCTTGCTTTCAGCTCCTTTTTTTTCTGGTAGAAGGCATTATTACCCTCTGTTCACAGAGTGTTCACAGTCTGGGAGTTTGGCTGTCCTGACTTATACTCTCTATATTGTGTTGTGGTTGGTCTGGAGTTGCTGTTGTTTTTTCTTGTGTTGTGGGGCTTGGGGAGGACACTAAGCTTACTTGTCTTTCATTCAGGTGCTTTTTTTTTGCTAAATTCTCTTCCTTTGTAGCATATTGTTATTGTATGCTTAATTTTGCACTGTTTTAATGTTCCTCATTGGGATTTGGGGTTTTTAATTTGTAAAATGTTTTGAAAAACTAATAAAAAAAAATTTAAAATATTATTCACCCCTTTATACCTTTTGCCAAAGTGCATGAACATGTACTTCCCTATATTATATTCCATCTGCCACTTCTTTGCCTATTTCCCCAATACGTCCACAACCCTCTACAGCCACCCTGCTTCCTCAACACCACCTGCCCTTCCATCTATCTTCATATTGTCTACAAACTTGCCCACAAAGCTGTCAATTACTTCATCCAAATCATTGACATACAACCTGAAAAGAAGCAGTTGCTTCTAGTCACCTACAGCCAACCAGAAAAGGCCCCCCTTTATTCCCACTCTCTGCTTCCTGCCTTTCGTGTAATATCACGGGCTCTTAACTTGTTCATGTGCGGCACCTTGTCAAATGCCTTCTGAAAATTAACTATAGCCACTGGCACTCCTTTGTCTATCCTGCCTGCCATCCCCTCAAAGAATTCCAACAGATTTATCAGACAAGTTTTACACTTGACTTAGGCAATATTTTACCATGTGCCTCCCTATTCCTTGAAATCTTATCACCCTTGATAATAGACTCCAACATCTTTCCAAGCATTGAAGTCAGGCTAACTGGCCTATAATTTCCTTTCTTCTATTTCTCTTTCTTAAGAGTGGAATGGCATTTGAACTGCTGTGTGAGAGGGGAAGAAGTGGATTGATCTTGGAGTAGGTTAAAAGTTTGGCACAACATTGTTGGCCAATGGGGCTGTACTGTTCAATGTCTAACACACAAATTGATTGGTTGTTCCACTGAATAACCTTGCCTGTTAATGAATTTTCTTTAAACATACTGAAATACTATTAGATCCTACACCACAACCTTGAATAAGAGCATGAAATATGCCCGGCGCTATTATTTGTCTTTCGACCATGTGTGAGTAAACAAAAGTCCTTGTCATTGCGTAAAGGGAGAAATATAACTGTGGCCATCTTCCCAGTTGTTTCATTGACAGTGAAGAGTACTGGGACACTCTCTGGTCATGAAAGGTATAAGACCATAAGGCATGGGAGAATTAGGCCATTCAGCTTGAGTCTGCTCCGCCATTCCATCACGACTGATCCCGGATCCCACTCAACCCCATACACCTGCCTTCTCTCCATATCCTCTGATGCCCTGACCAATCAGGAAAATATCAACTTTAAATATACCCACAGACTTGGCCTCGACTGCCGTCTGTGGCAGAACATTCCACAGATTCAACACTCTCTGGCTAAAAAATTTCCTCCTTACCTCTGTTCTAAAAGGTCACCCCTCAATTTTGAGGTATTTCCCTTTAGTTCTAGTTACCTCCACGTCTTCTCCATATCCACCCTATTTGGTCCTTTCAACATTTGGTAGGTTTCAATGAGATCGCCCCCCCAACCCCCACAGTCTTCTAAATTCCAGTGAGTACAGGCCCAAAGCTGCCAAGTACTCCTCATATGGTAACCCCTTAATTTCAGAATCATCCTTCATATATATTTGCAAGTCTTTCCTTGTCCCCTACTTTTGACTTCCATCAGTTGTTCCATACAACACTTTGTGGAGAATATCCAGAATAAAGTCAATGAGATAGATCTTGGTAAAGTATTTCAAAAATCCTTTTATAACAAAATTATCAGCAATGTTTATTTACTGCTATTCAGCAGGTTAAATGAATTGTTATTCACCAGAAAGACACCCAAACTAATGTGTGCCAGTGGCAATTTAATTATCAATTAGATCCTAAAGAACCTCTTTGAGCTTGCTTTAGTTTCTTTATCAAGATGCTATGTCATCCCAGACAGGATAAAATATTGCCACAGCATATGATCTTGTCCTTTCATGTCTTTAGTGCCTAAAACTCAAGGTCCATGGCCTTATGATACAGATAATTCAGTCCACTGTGTTCATACCTGCTATCAGCAGTGTAAGCATATCAGTCCAATTAAACATCTTTCCTACTGCAGCATATTCTCTCAAAACTAACTCAATGGGGACAATGATTCCATATGCCTTCTTCACCATCATGTCTACCTCTGCAGTCATTTTCAGTGATCTGGCATTTCTTTGCCCATTTTCTCAGTAGATCTCTAACCTGTGCAATCTTCTTCACCGTGCACTGCATCAATTGCAAACTTACTGATCTACATTTCTATCCAAACTAATATATGTATGGCAAAAATCAGGGGACCCGTCACTGCAGCATTTTGCTGGTCTCAGGGCTCCAATCTGAAAACCTCACCCCTCCATTACCACCTTCTGATTCCTGTGACCGAGCCAATTTTGTATCCAGTTAGCTGGATCATCCCAATTCCATGTGATCTAATCTTCCTTATAATGTGGGACCTTGCTAAAGCTCATGTAGACAAAGTCTGCTTCCTGCCTTTGTTAATTTTCTAAGTCACCTCTTCAAAAATACTGAGATATGATTTCTCACACAAAAAGCCACATTGCCCATCTCTAATCAGTCTTTGCCTTTCCAAATGCAGGTAGACCCTGTCTTTCAGAATCCCTTCCAGTAATTTTCCAACTACTGATGTAAAGTTGGAACAAAATAAAGACTCTTGGAAGAACTCAATGGGTCAGACAGCATTTATGGAAGGAAATGGATTGTTGATGTTTTGGGTTAAGACCCTGCATCAAACTGCAATACCTGCATCCTCTTGAGTCTCCTGTGATATATGGTTCACCAGCTGCTTTTTAAATAAAGGCAACACATTGATCTTTGATCTTCCAGTACCTCATTGGTAGCAATGAATCAGTTAATCAGAGAGGAGACACAAGAGACCACAATGCTGGAGGATTTCACCAGTTCAGGTAGCATCTATGATGGGGAATATTTAGGGTCTCAAACTGAAACACTCACTGCCCATTTCTCTTTATAGATGTTACCTGCTGAGTTCCTTGAGCATCTTGTGTCCTGCTTGAATCAGTTAAGCATTTGGAGAGACAAACCACCTGGTGATGGCCATATCAAACCACAAACTGTGGTAAAAATCCTACTTGGTTCTGAATACTTCTCAAAGTTGTATATCTTCCATTCTTCCTAGGAATTGACTTTAAGAAGTCATGCCACTTATCTGTAAAGTAAGCCCTTTATATAAAAAAACTTCTCCTCCACCAGCCTGGTGAGACACTTCAGAGCCATGGGGTTGAAGAGTATACCTGCCATCAATGCCGGGACCAGGGGTCCTCCGAACGGTGAGCGGCGCTGCCGAGGATATCGCAGCCCTTGGCCCGTTCCTCAGCTCATTGATTAACAGAAGCTTCTCCATCACCAATGGTCACCAGAAAGCGTCGCTGACGAAAGTACGGGCGTGTTAATGAAATAATCCGCATTCACCGCCGGCCCCTATTCCCGACCAGGGTGACCGTTTTGATAGGCGGCGGTCCGGGCAATGCAGGCCGATTCGCCCCCGCCGCCGGTACTCCCGCACCTCGACCTCTCCAACTTTGAGAGCCCGCGAGCGGCGCGCAGCAGCCGGTACGTGTTGACCAGCCCGCGCTCGCTGGAGGCTTGCGCGCGCCGCGGCCTGCAGCCCGTCCAGCTGCTGTCACGGCCGCTCGACGAGTGGGCACGCGAAAACCCGCACGAGCCGCTGCGCAACCTCCAGCATCGGTGCCGGGAGCACGAGCGGGAGCGCCGGAGGTGGCTGAGAGGTGAGGGTGAGGGGGGGGGGGAGGAGGCAATGGGAGAGGAGTGGGACGGGACTGGATAAAAGGTGGTAGGGACAAGATGGGTGTTGGGGGAAAGGAGGGTGGAGCAAAGGAGGGAGAGGTGGGAGAATGTGGAGAGGAAAGGTTGGGAGGTGCAAGTGGAGAGTGGTGGAAGTCGATTGGTAGGGGAGGGATGTGGGGAAGAGTGGGACTGGGGTGAGGAGGGGTGGCGAGGGTCATAGAGAGAGGAGAGGGAGCAAGGGTAGGACGATGCAGTCCACCTGACTGTTCTCAGTATTTCTTAACTAATGCTACTCAATGCCAGGCTCCTGTCATGCATCCTGGATAAATTAGAACTTGGCCATTTTTTTGCTGTCTCACCAATGCTCATTGAACTGTGGCAACACCATAACATTACATTTACCATGCAAGTTTTCAACGTCCTTGTTCCTCCTTATCTCTAATTTCCCTCCACTGCTTAGACTTTCAGTCATTCAATTCTGGTCTCCTCTCAGAACCCCATTATGATAGAACTCTGGCAATTATTCAGCTACTATTGCATAGTTTGGCATCTGACTCACCAGGTAAAGTTTATTGTGCTTCCCGGGGTCTTGCCTTCCATTGCAGAGATTGTTATAATATTGTCAGGAGATTGAGGCAAGTGAGGCTTCCCTCATCCCCCCCCCCCACCAAAATCTAACCAATGTCTACAGGAGCATGATTGAGAGTTTCCTGCCCAGCTGCATCACCATCTGGTATGGGAATTGCAAGGCATCTAACCTGAAGCCCTTACAAGGTCTGCTGAGGGGTTCATCGAAGTCTGTCTTTCACCTATCAGATTTATCAGGAGCACTGAATACACCGCACATTTGGCATTGTCAATGATCCGTCCCATTCATCCAACAATTTCTTTGTGGGTGTCTCTTGAAGGAGATTGGGGGGAGGTGGTGATGACGTACCAGTGGAACGTCTGTGGGCTGTGTGTGGTGAACAAGACCGCCTCCAAGTTCCACTGTAATTCATACATCACTCGGCTGGACACTACTGCTTATTCACATGCATCTGCTGCCTGTGACCTGGTGGCGGAGGTTGTGGACTCAGTAAGTGTGGTCAAAAAAGACTTGGTGAATTGTAGTGCATTTTGTAGATACCACACTCTGTAAACCATTGTAACGAGAATATGAGAAAAAGTAGTTGAGAAGGCCTGCTATGACACCCTGAGATCGCACCTGTTCTTCCACCTCAATGATTTAGTATTTGTAGCCCTCTGAGATAAAATATTCCAATGATTTAGCCTTTTGAGTGGAAAAAGTTATTTCTGGCCTCAAGTGTACATTGGTGGAGGAAAGTGAATATTCAAAGTAGTCATAGAAGAAACACAGAACAGAAACAGACCTTTATGCCCAGAGGGTTCACACAAATCCTATGCTATTTAATTTTTATTCTACCCATAGTCCCATCAATATCTCCAGATTCTACCATTTATCTACACACTAGGGGACAACTTACAGTGGGCAATTAAACGTACAACTCTCATGTCTTCGGGATGGTGGGTGGTGGGGAAACTGGAGTATTGGGAAGAAGCCAACGTGGTTATAGGGGGAATATGCAATGTCCATAAAGCTGCACTGGAGAATAGGATTGAATCTTGTAGCTGGACTGGTGAGGCAGTAGGTATACCCTTTGTTCCACTGCTGAATCCTCAAGAAGTATTGACCAGTTACTAAGTATGTCTGTTTCCTATTTATTTTTGGTGATCTGGGCTTTGCTGGGAAGGATGGATTTATTGACAGTCTCCAATTGGCAGGACCCTGGGACATGTCGAACAGAGAGACCCAGGGTTACATGTACATAGTTCCCTAAAAGTGGCAACACAGGTTGAAAGAGTAGTGGAGAAGGCATATAGTATGTGTGTCTTCATCAACTGTGGTGTTGAGATTTCATGTTACAGTCAGTATACAAAATGTTAAAGAGAGCACATTGGGAATGTTGTGTGCATTTCTAGTTTCCATGCTGGAGGAAGAATGAGACTGAGTAAGAGAAAGTGCAATAGAGATTCAGAAGGATGCTGCCAGGATTGAAGGACTTGAGTTATGAGTAGAGATTAGATAGGCTGGGTCCATTTTCCCTGGAGCAAAGGAAACGGAGAGGTAATATAATAGCGGTATATAAAATTATGAGTGGCATAGGTAGTGTAGATAGCCAGTCTTCTATCGTGCAAATATCTAGAACCAGAGGGTGTAGGTTTAAGGTGAGAAGCAGGAAGTTTAAAGGGGATCTAAGGGGTAAAATTTCACACAAAACTGGTTGGTTTCTGGAAAGAGTTTCCAGAGGAGGTAATGAAGGCAGGGACAATACCTACATTGAACGAGTAGTCTTCGGGGTACTGCAAGTCTGTATCTTTGCTGTATACTTGAGTGCTTATGCGTGGGAGGGGGGAGCTGTGGGGGACTTTGGGGTTCTAACACTTAACTCATTCATTTTTTGGGGGCACTCTTTTTGTGGATGGCTGCAAAGAAAAAGCATTTCAGGATGTATATTGTATACATTTCTCTGACATTAAATATACCTTTGAAACCTTTGATTTAAGAGGCATCTGGGCAGGTACTTGAATAAGTAGAGCAGAGAGGACTATGAAATTAAAGCTGGGATTGCATGATAGGCATGATTGTAGGCATAGATTCAATGGGTCAAAGGGCCTGTTTCTATGCTGTACAACTCTTGAGGTTAAGATCTCTACTCTTATCCTTCTTTGTAGAGATTGATTTTGAAAGGTGATGCTGCAGTAGCCCAGATGAGTATCTACATGATACATGATGTAGCCACTGTGTCAGTAGTGGAAAGAATGAATGTTTGGGATAGTGATGGGTACCAGAAAAGCAGACTGCTTTCTCTTTTGAATAACACTGAGAGTAATCTGCCTTAATGACTACTGTCCAGTGGCACTAACTTCAATAATGAAGCACTTTGAGCAGCTAATTACGGATCACCTCATCTTCCTGCTACAATGGACCCTTTCCAGTTCATATATTGCTTAAATTGGTTCATTGATGATACCATAGCCTCTGCACTCCATTCTGGGTCTCAACAATTCTGTCTGTGTCTGGATTTTGGACATCTTGACAGAAACACCACAGTCTGCGTTGGCAGCAACATCTCTTAAAACCATCACGCTGAGCATCGGTGCCCCTCGGTAATGATTGACTATATTGCTAGATCCAGTAAAAACCAAATCATCGAGTTCACTGATGACACAACAGTGGGTGGCTTCATCAATAATGACAACAAGACTTTGTATAGGGAGGAGGTAAAACAGCTGGTAGAATGGTGTGAGCACAACAATTTGAGCCTCTAGTGGACAAGACTAAAGAGATGATTGTGGCTGACCATTCCTCACTACACATAACTGGCTCTTCTGTGGAGAGAGTTAGGAGCACCACGTTTCTGGGAGTGCTCATAATGGATGATCTCATCTGGTCTCTCAACGTCACCTCCTCAGCTGAGAAAGCACAGCATTGTCTCCCTTTGTGTGGAGATTGAGGTGAGAGAGGCTCCACCCCCCTCCATCACTCATTCTAACCAGTTTTAACAGGAGCACTGTTGAAAGTATCCTGACCAGTTGTATCACCATCTGGTATGGGGATTGCAAGGCATCTGACCACAACACCCTACAAAGGATTGCGAGGACTGCTGGGGTCTCTCAACAGGAGTGCTAAGTATGCAGGATCCTCAGCATTGTTAAGGATCCCTCCCATCCATCCAGCAATTTCTTTGATCCGTACCATCAAGCAGAAGGTACCATAGCATTAGGACAAGGAGTGTTAGGATGGGAAGCAGCGTCTTCCTCCAGGCTTTGGACTACTAAACTCCCTACCACCAACTAAGTTTCATCATGTATGAAAGTAACATTACATTGTTTACTTTCTGACGTGCACCTTATTATTTGTTGATTTATCTGTGTTAATATTACCTTATTGTTTATGTTTGAGTTTTATGTACTGTTTTGTGCACCTTAGTTTGGAAGAACTTTGTTTTGTTTGGTGTTATACACGTCTGGTTAAATGACAATAAACTTGAAATTGATTTGATCCATGTAAGTACAGGCAGAAAGGCTGACTACCATAACTTTTCTATTGAAAGAATAGATAACTGTTATATTACGTTGATATATTCTCAGACAGAGCAACTAACTCTAATCATTCTAATTTTTAAAAAATATTTAAAAGTATATTTTACTTAAAATATTTAAGTATTAAATATTTTAAAAATATTTAAAATATTCCCACTCTGCCTCCACAGTCTCTTCAGCTCCCTCTTTCAGAACCCTGTGGTGTACTACATTTGGTCCAAGTGACTTAACTACCTTCTGACCTTTCAGCTTCTCAAGCACCTTCTCCTTAGTAATAGTGACTACACTCACTTCTGCCCCGACACTCTCGAATTTCTTGTATGCTGTTGGTATCTTCCACATTGAAGACTGATGCAAAATACTTAAGTTCATCCACCATTTCTTTGTCCCCCATTACTACCTCTTCAGTAACATTTTCCAGCAGTCTGATATCCACTCTAGCTTTTGCTATCCTCTTTTTTATTATTGGCTAGCTTAATATCATATTTCATCTTTTCTTTCCTTGTGGCTTTTTTAGTTTTCTTCTGTTGGTTTTTAAAAGCTTTCTAATCCTCTAACTTCTTACTATTTTTTGCTGTATTATATGCCCTCTTTTGTTTTTATGCTGTCCTTGACTTCCCTTGTCAGCCATGGTTGTGTCATCCTCCCTTCAGAAAACCTCTTCATCTTTGGAGTGTATCTGTCCTGCACCTTCCGAATTGCTTTTAGAAACTCCAGACATTGCTGTCTTACCATCATCTCTGCTAGTGTCCCCTTCCAATCAACTTTGACCAGTTCTTCTCTTGCTCCTCTGTAATTCTCTGTTCTCCACTGTAATATTAATATCTGACTTTATCTTTCTCAAACTGCAGGGTGAATTCTATCATGTTATGCTCCTTTACTTTAAGCTCCCTAACCAAATCAGGGTCATTACACAACACTTTCCCCTTTCGCTGCTCTAAAAAGCCATCTTGTAGGCTTTCTACAAATTCCATCTTTTGGGATCCAGCACCAACGTGACTTTCCCAATCTATTCTTTATATTGAAATCCCCTATGACTATCATAACATTGCCTTTTTTTCACGCCTTTCCTATCTTCCGTTGTAAATTGGAAGCCTGTATATAATTCACATCAGGGTCTTTTTTCTTCACTGTACCCACCAGGATTGTACATCTTCTGATCCTATGTCACCTCTTTCTAAGGATTTGACTTAATTTTTTTTTACCAACAAAGCCACCCCACCCCTTCTGCCTACCTGCCTGTCCCTATTTTTACCCTCTCTGGAGCGTGGCACAGGCAGCAATCCAGAGATTACTACCCTAGAGGTCCTGCTTTAAATCTTTCTAGCTAACTCCCTATATTATCTCTTCAGCACCTCCTCCCTTTATCTACCTTGGTACCAATTACATACCATGACCTCTGACTTCATGAGTCCCCCTCCAGAATGCAGCGAACCCGATCAGAGAATGCTGAGGCTTTAAAAGACATTGGAGTATTGTGAGCAATGTTGGGCCTCTTATCCCATAAAGTAGGTGCTGACATTGGAGAGAGTCCAGAGGAGGGTCACGAGAATGATCCCAGGAATGAGGAGCATTTGATGGCTTTGGGACTGTAATCACTGAAACTTCGACGAGTGGGGTTCTCACTTAAACATATTGAATATTCTGGATAGAGTGGATATGGAGAGGATGTTTCCTATAGTGGGGAGTTTAAGTCCAGAGGGAACAGCCTCAGAAATGAAGGACATCCAAATGGCCTAATTCTGCTCCTAGGCGTAGTCCATGGACCTTCCTGGCACCTGGGAGGCAATATAGCTTACGGGTGTCTCTTTCATGTCCATTGAATCTCTTGCCTGCTCTTCTAACTATGGAATCTTCTATCACTACTGCACTCCTCTTTTCTCCCCTCCCCTTCTGAGCTGCAGAGCTAGAGACCTGACCGTTGTGTATGTCCTCTGCTCGGTCATCCTCTCGCAATGGTATTCAAAGTGATATACCTGTTGTTAAGGAGAATGCCACAGGGGTACTCTGCAGTGGCTGTCTATCTGCTTTACCCCTCCTGATAGTCACCTTTGTCCTGCACCTTCAGTGCAACGACCTTACTGTATGTCCTGTCAATCAATCTCAGCCTACATCCAATTCCAACTCCAGTCCCTTAACACGATTTGAAAGAAGCTGCAGCTGTATGTACTTCTTATAGTTACTGTCGTAAGGGAGTACTCCCTGCGTTCCCACATCCCACAAGAGGTGCATTCCACTATTCTACCTGGTATCCCCATTGTGCAATAAGAAAGAAAGAAAGAAAGAACCATTAAAAGAAGAAAAATCTACATGCAGCCCTCGCTTCTCCTTGCCAAAGCCTGAGCTCCCCACTCAAACACTGGCCCTCTCATGCAATGGTCAAACTGCTCAAATCTAACAATTTCTTATTGGCCCTTTCCAAGTGCCTAATTATGCGCACCACAATGTCTCCTTGGGAAGTGGTGCATGGGACGTCCTGACTGCCTCCACTCACTTCTTGTGAACTCTCTCCCACTCTGCAATCCAGAGTCTCCTCCAGAAAGGCGGCTCACACAATGTCAGTTCTAAAGGAATGACCTTTTAATTGAGGCTGTGCTCTTGGATCCTAGAATCTCTCACTACTGGAAATGTCCTCTCTCCACCCACTCTATCCAGGCCTTTCAGTATCCAGTAGGTTTCAGTGAGCTACCCCTTACCCCCCTTATCCTTCTAAACTTCATTGGAGTTCCATCCTGAATTCCCAGAGTCTGTATGTATGTGTGTGTGTATATATATATATATGTATATATATATATATATATATATATATATATATATATATACACACGTGTGTGTGTGTGTGTGTGTGTGTGTACACACACACCTGAACTCCACTCCCTTTGCAATTTTTGCTCATTTCTTTCTCAATTCCTGCTAAAACATTGTTTACATTTACATAATTTATTTTTTTTTGTAATTTGCACTTTACTGTGCCTAATGTCTTGCACTGTTTTGTGCACTTTATGTAGTTCTGTGTAGGTCTGAAGTCTAATGTAGTTTTGTGTTGTTTCATGTAGCACCATGGTCCTGGAGGAACGTTATTTCGTTTTTACTGTGTACTGTACCAGCAGTTATGACAATAAAAGTGACTTAATATTATAGGCCTAGAACCGTCAAACAATTCTCCTAGATGAACTCTTTCATCTGGGTGAAACTCAAGGTTCCACAAATGATTCAGTCTGTTGTGCACAAAATATAGGTTGATGTTTCGGTACTGTTTTCAGAGAGTGTTGCCCTTTTGGAAGTGTCAGCTTTAGGCAGTGCATTAAATTGAGGCCCAGTTAGGCCTCTGTGAAGGATGAATGAAATATTGAATTATTCAACACAGGGCTGAGATGTTCATTGGAGTTTGGAATTCTTCCTGTGGAGTAGAAGATAGCAACTGAGTCTGCATTATTTTAGATAGGAAGGAGATAGAAAATGGGAAATACTGTTAGCCTGAAGTCAGCAGTAGGAAAAAAGCAGAAGCAAGTGAAGGATATAATAACCAAACAGCTTGAAAAGAGTAACAGGATTGACCAGAGTGTTTGTGGATTTATGATAATAAACCCATGTTTAACTAATTTGTTAGAGTTCTTTGAGGACCAGTAAGCTTTGGTGGGTGGGAGTGAGGAGGTGGAAAGTAAACCAATGGTTTTAATGTAGTTTTGGATTTTTGGAAAACATCTGAAATAGCCTCATACAGGAGATTCAACAAAATTAGAGATGGATTTGTGGATAAAATTCTGATCTGCATTGAGAATTGATGATCAACCAGAAAGTAAAGAGTGGTAATAAACTGATTTTTTTTTTTGGCAAGCTGTACCTGCAAGGATCAATGTTTGACCCAGCCATTTGTAATCAATATCAATTTGGCTAATGGAGCCGAATGTCATGTTTTCTAATTTGTTAATGGTACCATACTAGATTGGATTGGAAATTCAAAAGAGGAATGTAAAGAGACTTCATGGGGATACAGACAGGCTGAGTGAGTGAGTGGGAATATGCATATGGAATACAATGTGAAAAAATGTGAGTCATACTCTTGGTGCACAAAAGAGAAAGACCATACAGCAGGACAGCATATCATGCCTGTGTGGACAATGATGCCAGTCTAGCCAAATCCATCTGCCTATACAGTCGGCCCTCCTTATCCGCGGGGGTTTGATTCTGGGACCCCCTGCAGATACCAAAAAACAGATGCTCAAGTCCCTTATTTAACCTGGCTTAGTGTGGTGGACTTTTAAGACCCAGCGCAGCTCTGACTCCGCAGTGTTTCTGTTCATGAACATAATCATGATCGAAAATAAAGTGGAAATAATAAAGCGATCGGAAAGAGGTGAAAAGCCATCGGTCATTGGAAAAGTGTTAGGCTACAGTCGGTCAACGATCAGAACAATTTTAATGGAGCATGTGAAAGGCCCTGCTCCGATGAAAGCTACAATTATTACTAAGCAACGCAGTGGTTTAATTATTGAAACATACATTTTTAAAGTGTTTAATATGCATAAAAAGGTAAAATATATACTATATACTAAGACAAACGTTTGACTAACTGACGCTAAGTAATATTGGATGTACCTGTTTCGACTTCAAATCCGACTTAAAGATGGACTCAGGAACGGTACTCATTCATAACCCAGGGACTGCTTGTACTTTAAAATCATCTCTAGATTACTTATAATACCTAATACAATGTAAATGCTATGTAAATGTAAATGCTGTATTGTTTAGGGAATAATGACAGGAAAAAAAGTTTCTACATGCTCAAACAACGAGTGCTGGAGAGAGAATTTCCAGGTTTTCCCGATCCGCAGTTGGTTGAATCCGTGCATGCAGAATCCGTGGATAAGGAGGGCCAACTGTACATATTCTGTGGGCCTCTATTGCCTGTTCATATGTTTGTGTAAATGCCTCTTAAACGTTATTGTACTGTATTTAAGATGCAGCTGCTTTTACACCATTGAAGCAATGGAACTTGGGGAAACTATGCAATTTGCTGTACAGATGCAGATTGGTTTTCAGTCATCTTGAGGAGATTTGTCTTTCACTGCAGAAGGGTGCGAGTTGATTTGATCATGAAACATGTTGCATTTTTGACATGCTTATTTTACAGATCTCCAGATAGATATTAATATGATTTGCTGTTAATTTTACAGAGTGCAGAGAAGAGAGAGAGCATATCATCGAGGAAGAAAAAACTCGAAGAACGCCCCTGCCAACTTTTGTAAAGTTTGATGCTCAGAGATCTACCAGTGAATCAGGTTTCCCCAACAGTTATGTTTTGGATGCTCTCCATGAAGGACAGAGTTCTTCAAATGTTCCTCTGGCAGATGACAAGAGCGCATTATCTGATTGGGCTGTTTCAAGAGAAGGAAGTAAACAGCCAGAAGATAGGCAAGCATCTGCCCAGGTGAAAAGGAAAGATTCAAAGGACACCAGTATGGTTGGGTATTTTCAAAGGAACACCAATCTTGGCGATTTAAGGCAGTCCCCTGCCACAGCAAGGAAACTGGACAAGCTGGTCAGTGAGATCCGAAGGGAGTCCAATGTAATCATTCCTGAACGTGATCGAAAGATTGCTGCTTTAATGCTGGTTAAGCATCAGGAAGAGCAAGAGAGGCTGGAGAAGCGTCTCAAAGCCCAACAGTTTTGGGACAAACTGAAGCGAGCAGAAAGACTAGCACAAATGAAGAAGGAAACTGAGAGGCAGAAAGGCTTAATCAAAAGTATTGGCAGGTGACCATATTAATATATTTCCTTTTAGTATTTAGTGATGGTGTTCGTGGAGATTTTGCATTTGCCACAAGGCCTGTTAGTGTAGAGGAAATACAAATGAAACCGACTGCTGGTAAATGAGATTAGTTCAGAGGTTCCCAACCTTTTTTATATCATGGGACCCCTGTCATTAACCGGAATCATTGGTGTGGATAGTTTCTTGATGATCAGCATGGGATGAAGGGTCTCCCTTCATGCTGTATGACCTATGCAAATTGATTATTCCAATGCTGTTAATTATGTATAGCATAAATCATAGAATTTATTTTTACTTGAACTGACTTTATTTATTACATCCTTTACATAGATGAGGAGTAAAAATCTTTACATTACATCTCCATCTAAATGTGCAATGTACAAATTATAGTAATTTATAATAAATAGAACAGTCAATGTAATATAGAGTACACTCAAATCAGCGTGAGTTCATCAGTCTGATGGCCTGGTGGAAGAAGCTGTCCGGGAGCCTGTTGGTCCTGGCTTTTATGCTGCGGTACTGCTTCCCAGATAGTAGCAACTGGAATAGATGGTGGTTGGGATGGCTTGAGTCCCCAATGATCCTACAGGCCCTTTTTATACACCTGTCCTTGTACATGTCCTGAATCATGGAAAGTTCACAACTATAGATGTGCTGGGCTGACCTCAACACTCTCTGCAAAGTACTGCGATTAAGGAAGGTACAGTTCCCATACCAGGCAGTGATGCAGCCAGAGTTTCTTGGGCAAAATTCCAGAGCTTGGGCCACGCACCATTCCACACAATAAATGATCAAACTCATGAGCTGTATTAGATTAATTATTAACATACTCCCTCTTTTTACATTTACCATTCCCAAGTTCCATTTGTTCTTGATTTTAGTGTTGTGTTCTTACTGTTGACACTTCCTGAGTTTCATAATAAAGACAATTTGCTGGAAATACCCAGCCCAGAATGTGTCAGTGGGCAGTGAAACATAAAAGCTGCCACAGTTTTTGTCATGTCAACAGTTGGTTGGAAGTCATGGTAAAATGATCTTTCAGAGTAATCATTATCCTATTTAAAAAACAATTAGCATTTCAAGGGTTACATACCTGAAGATTTTGCAGTCACACTTTACTGAAATCTTTGTGACTTATGTAGACATGACAGTGACATTTTTGTCTCAGAGGGTTTGCCATCAAATGGAATTACACTGATTTAAGTATGACTAAGTTTTTAACTAAAATGTTCAGTCAGTCACTGCTTCTAGCTACTGCAAAACTTTTCTCAAATGCTGCACCACTTAGGAAATCTGAGGCGCTTTGGGAACATTGGAACAATACATAGTTTAAAGCAGATCACAGAACAGACCAAGTCTGGAAAAAACTCAAGATTCATTACCTTGATAGAGGCAAAACAAAAGGGTTTTTGGCCAGAGGTAAAGGAGCTCTGCTCTTTCCTTTTGTGCAGATGTTCACTGATTCATGGTTTAGTGTTTTTATTTTAAACAGGTATGTAGAAAATAACTTCACAAAATGCTTGAGGAACACAGTAGGTCAGGAAGCATCCATGGAAATAAGCAAACAATCGATGTTTTGGGCCAAGACCCTTCTTGGTGAAAGGTGAAGGACTGAAGATGAAGGAATCTGATAGGAAAGGAGAGTGGACCATAGGAGAAAGGGAAGGAGGAGGAGATAGGTGGATGAGAAGAGGTAAAAGGGTCAGAGTGTAGAATAGCAGAAGAGGGGAAGGGAGGGGGGCATAGTAGACATCCCCAGCAGATTTGCAGGTGAAGTGTTATCTCACTTGAAGGACTGTTTTTAGTCCTGAATGGAGGTGAATAGGCAGGGGTAGCACTTTGGCCATTTTGAGAAATAAATGCTGGGAGGGAGATGAGTGGAGAGTGATGAATGGGCAAAAGGGAATGGTGAGGGAGGGAGTGATCTCTGGAAAGTGAAGAGCGGGGGGCTGGGGGGTAGGACCATCCCTTTGGAGATGGTAGAGGCTGTGGAGAACGAGAGGGGCACAGGTGCTATCAACTGACACTACATATGAAACAGGATATATGTTTCCTAAAAAAAAACCAAAATGCTGGATGGGAGGAGGTAGTGACGACGTTTCGGGCCGAAACCCTTCATCAGGAGTGTCGGAGAGAAGATCTGAATTTCTTCAGTGTAGGCATCACTGGAAGAGGCTTCGCAGTAGTGAGTTCAAAGGCAACACGAGTGAATCTGCAGATGCTGGAAATAAATTTAAAAAAACACAAAATGCTGGCAGAACTCAGCAGGCCAGACAGTATCTATGGGAGGAGGTAGTGATGACATTTTGGGCCGAAACCCAAGGGTTTATTTGTATATATGTTTCCTGGTTCTCTTTGTTCATTTATGGCCTCTAGAGCATGTAAACATAGCTGATTGCCAAGCACATCCACCAAAGTGCATAATCTGATTAAAAGAGAAACCTGAGTTTTAGTCATCATACATAATCCAATAAGAGTACCTAATGAAGTCCATAGGGCTCCAATTAGTTTATCTTAATTGGCAAGTCTTATTGGGTCAGCTTGTGACTTGATCACATTATTGCATGAGGACAATGTAGCCAGGAGATGAGGAAAATATGTCTTAGAAACATACTGTTAACTTATTTGGTATAAGGTCAATTAAACATAGTTTTGAAAATGTATTGTTTTGTGATGGTTAACAAATCAATTTGTATTTTTGAAAAACTAAATAATCAAAAACAGAAACAGTGCAAGTGCATGAGTATGTTCTACAGTTTAAAATTCAGTCGAGAAAATAAAAGAAAATCATTTAAATTTTAATGTGGATTTCTCTTTATGGGGAAAAGTTTTGAGCATCATGAATAGACATCAGATCTTAGTAATTCAGTTGATTAGTTAATATGAGAAGGTAATTGGTATTTTAATGATTTTTAAATTCAATAAAACTAAAAAGATCTGATGTCCTAGCAGAATATATTGTGCAGGTAACTTTAAAGTTTAGATGAAAGATACCTGAATCGGGTTTATTATTACTGACATGAAGTTTGTTATTTTGTGCCAGCAGCACAGTGCAATACATAAAAATACTATTTTAAGTTACTATAAGAAAAGTGCAAAAAAAGTAAAATAGGTAGTGTTCCTGGGTGCATGAACTGTTCAGAAATCTGATGATAGGGGGAAGTGAGGGAAAGAAGCTGTTGCTAAAATATTGATTGTGTGTCTTCAGGCTCTTCCTTAATGGTAGCGATGAGAAATAGGCATGTCCTGGGTGGTGGGGTTCCTTAATGATAAATGCTGCCTTTTTGAGGCATTGTATTTTAAAGGTTTCCATGATGATGAGGAGGCTGGTGCCCAGGATGGACCTGGCTGAGTTTGCGACCCTTTGTAGCCTTTTCTGATCCTGTGCAGTGGCACCTCCATATCAGAGAGTGCAACCCAGTTAGAATGCTCTCTACAGTGCATCTGTAGAAATTGCTTGAGTCTTTGGTGGTATACCAAATCTCTTCAAGCTCACAAAGAAGTATAGCTGCAGGTATGCCTTCTTTGTAATTGCATCAATATGTTGAACCCAAAATAGATATTTAATGAAGTTGACCCCCAGGAACTTGAAACTGTTCATCCCTTCTACTGCTGACCCCTCAATGACTGGTGTGTGTTCTCCTGACTTCCCTTCCTAAAGTCCACAATCAATTTCTTGGTCTTATTGACATTAAGTTGTTGTTGCAATACCACACAATTAGCTGATCCATCTCACTCCTGTAGGCCTCCTTGTCACCAACTGAAGTTCTGCCATTGTATCTTGGGCAAATTTATAGATGCTTTGAGCTGTGCCTAGCCACACGGTCATTGGTGTAGAGAGAGTGGAGCTGCAGAGTAACCACACATTCTTGAGTTGCGCCTATGTTGATCATCAGCGAGGAGGGGATTTTATTTCTGATCCACACTAACTGTGGTCTTCTGTTAAGGAAGTCAAGGATCCAATTACAGATGCCTAGAATATATGTTGAAACATGTTAATTAATACTGGTGTTGAGTGCGGAGTTGAAATCAATAAGCAACAGCCTGTGATGTCACTATTGCTGTTATCCAGGTGATCCAAGGCTAAGTAGAGAACCAGTGAAATTGTAACCTATTGTGGCGGAAGGCAAACTATAGCAGGTCCAAATCCTTGCTTAGGCAGGATTAATTGTAGCCATGACCAAACTCAAAGCATTTCATCACAGTAGATGTGAGTGTTGCTGGGTAATAGTTCACCGTGCTCCTAGGCACTGGTATGACCGCTGTCCTTTTGAAGCAGGTGGGAACTTTCGACTTCAAAGAGTAACTGTTTTTATTAAGTTCTATATAATTAGATGCAAGAACACAAGATTGGGATTTGTGTAGAGATTCTGAAACTTTCATATTCATAAACTGATAAATAATGTGTTTTCAAAGCTATCCATCAGTTGGCTTTTTAAAAATACTACTTTGAACAGATTAATGGTAGTACTCAAAATAATTTAAGGAATGGAAGCATAAATGTAAGCAATAGGGCTCTTTGCTGATCTTGTCCACTTTTTTATACTGATTCCCATATCCTCTAATTCCTTAAATGTCCAACCTTTCAGTCTGGAATGTATTCAGTGGATGAACATCCATCATTCTCCAGAGTGGATAATATCAAAGGTTTGCTTTTCTCCATCTACGTAAAGGAATTTCTATTCAACTTGTGCATTATCAAACCATTATCCTGAGACCATGCCCATGGATCTAGAGACTCCAACTAAAATTAAAAACCAAGGTATACCTGACAATTCCTTTTAGAATCTTGCACATTACACTGAGATCATCCCATATTCTTCCCAATGCCTGGGTATAGAGGCCAGCCTTGTTCAATCTCTCAGAATTAATGTAATGTCTGGCTATTGCATTGATATTCCTTTTTCTTAAGAGTCTGCTTGTGATAATTACAAAGCGGTTCCCTGCAGTCTCCCACATGGAAAGTTATAGCAACAATCCTCAAGTTTTGCTTCTATCTCTTTGTGGATTCCATCCATTAAGGATCACAGTGGAGTGACCTTCCGAGTGCAAATTTTTCAAGTAAAAACCTAGGCAGCAGCATCTCTGCATGACCAGGTTTGATCTTAAAATATATTTGCCAATCTGCCCCATCCACACAATGTCAAACACCCACTGCCTGACATACAGAACACTGAACAACCTCCATCACAAAATTCAATTCTCGGGAATCAGATCTTGATAAGCAAATTCAAAACTGCCAGTGAGCATACAGGGGAAGAAAGGTGTGATAAGAACATGAGAAACAAGAGTAGGAATTGACTATTCATCTATGAGCTGCCTTGCTCCACCATTCACTAAGATCCCATGTTAGCCTCCACACAACATTTACTTCTTTCTCCATGGACTTGTGGCTTAAGTGTCTGTCAATCTCTGCCTTTGAATATATTCAACAATTCTGCCTCTGCAGTTCTGAGGTAGAACATTTACATACAGAGAAAAAAATCCTTATCCTTGTCTTTGACCATAAGACATCGGAGCAGAATTAGGCCATTCAGCCCATCAAGTCTGCTCTGTCATTCCATCACAGCTGATCCCAGATCCCACTCAACTTGATACACCTACCTTCTTGCCATATCCTTTGATGCCTGAAGCGATCAGGAAATTATCAACTTCTGCCTTAAATATACCCATGGACTTGGCTTCCACCACAGTATGTGGCACAGCATTCCACAGATTCACTGCTCTCCAGCTAAAAAAAAATCCTCCTTACCTCTGTTCGAAAAGGTCACCCCTCAATTTTGAGGCTGTGCCCTCGAGTCCTGGATACCTCCACCATAGGAAACATCCTCTCCATGTCCACCTTACCTCTTCCTTTCAACAATCGGTAGGTTTCAATGAGATTCCCATACATTCTTCTAAATTCCAGTGAGTACAGGGCCAAAGCTGCCAAACGCTCCTTGTTTGTTAACCCCTTCATTCCTGGAATCATCCTCGTGAACGTCCTCTGGAGTCTCTCCAATGACAACACATCCGTACTGAGATATGGGGCCCAAAACTGTTGACAGTACACTAAGTGCGACCTGACTAGTGTCTTATAAAGCCTCATCATTATCTTCTTGTTTTTATATTCTAATCCCCTTGAAATAAATGCCAACATTGCATTTGCCTTCTTCACCACAGACTCAACCTGTAAATTAAGCTTCTGGGAGTCTTGCATGAGGACTTCCAAGTCTCTCTGCACCACTGATGTTTGAAGCTTTTCCCCATTTAGATAATCGTCTGCACTATTGTTCCTTTTACCAAAATGCATTATCAAACATTTCCAAACACTGTATTCCATCTGCCACTTTTTTGCCCATTCTTCCAATTTGTCTAAGTCCTGCTGCAATCACATTGCTTCCTCAGCACTACCCACTCCTCCACCTATCTTAATATCATTCACAAACCTTACCACAAAGCCATCCATTCCATTATCCAAATAATTGACAATGTGAAAAGTAGCAGGCCCAATACTGACCCCTGAGGAACACCACTAGTCACCGGCAACCAACCTGGAAGGGCCCCTTTTATTCCCACTTGCTGCCACTTGAGCCTGCAGAGAGTCTTGGATAGTTTAGGGGAATGGGCAAAGAAGTGGCAAATGAAATACAATGTGGGAAAGTGTATGGTCATGCACTTTGGTGGAAGAAATAAAAGGGCAATCTATTATTTAGATGGGGAGAGAAATCAAAATGCAGAGATGCAAAGGGACTTGGGAGTCCTTGTGCAGGATACCCTAAAGGTTAACCTCCAGATTGAGTCGGTTGTGAAGTAGGCGAATGCAATGTTGGCACTCATTTCTAGAGGTATAGGATATAAGAGCAGGGTTGTGATGTTGAGGCTCTATAAGGCACTCGAGAGACCACACTTGGAGTATTGTCTGCAGTTTTAGGCTCCTTAATTTAGAAAGGATTTAATGACATTGGAGAGGGTTCAGAGAAGATTCATGAGAATAATTCCAGGAATGAAAGGGTTACCTTATGGCAGTTCTTGGTCTGTATTCACTTGAGTTCAGGAGAATGAGGGGGGATCTCATAGAAACATTCTGAATGTTAAAAGGCCTGAACAGATTAGAAATAGCTAAGTTATTTCCCATGGTAGGGGATTCTAGGACAAGAGGGCACGACTTCAGGATTGAAGGATGTCCTTTTAGAACTGAGATGTGGAGAAATTACTTTAGTCAGGTGGTAGTAAATCTGGAATTTGCTGCCACAAGCGGCTGTGGAGGCCAAGTCATTGGATGTACTTAAGGCAGAGATAGATAGGTTTTTGATTAGCCAGGGCATCAAAGGGTATGGGGTGAAGGCAGGGGAGTGGGGATGACTGAAAGAATTGGATCAGCCCATGATTGAATGCTGGAGCAGACTTGATGGGCCAAATGGCCTACTTCTGCTCCTATATCTTATGGTCTCCTGTATCTATGCCAGTATCTTTCCTGCAACACCACAGGATTTTATCTTGTTAAGCAGCCTTGTGTGGCACCTTATCAAATGAAAATGCAGTTAAATGACATCCACTGCCTCTCCTTTGTCCACCCTGCTTGTTACTTCCTTGAAGAATTCTTAACAGATTTGTCAGGCAAGATTCCCCTTTACAGAAACCATGCTGATTTTCACTTATCATTAGTATCCAAGTACCCCAAAACCTCATCCTTAATAATAGACTCCAACACATTCCCAACCACTCTTACATGACTGACTCCTATTTTTCTTAAATCTGTACTTCCTGGTTCTAGGTAACTATTAGGGGCATGTCAGAATTTGAAGTTTCCCTTCTAATCTTATGTTTTATTAAGAGCACATCTCATTCTTCTAACTCTAATGAATAAAATCCAAACAATGTGATTTCAAACATAGCACTGATATACTGAGCTCATGATCTACTGAGTAGCAATGACCCCTGCCTCCTACAGTACTGTGCAAAAGTCTTAGGCACATGTTTAAAAAAATGTAAAGCAAAGATGCTTTCTAAAATAACATAGTTTTGAAATATAAAAAATGTTACTGTAAAGAAAATTAAACAGTAAAAAACTAAATAAAATCAGTATGTGGTGTGACCATTCTTTACCTGTAAAGCTGCATCAATTCTCTTAGGTACACTGCTGTGCATTTTTGTATGAAAATCAGCTGATAGGTTGAAGAACTTACCACCATCCTGCAGACTTCAGCTATCTCACTTGCTTCTGTCTTGATGATGCAGCCTCAATGATGTTGAGATCAGGGCTCTGTGGAGACCGTATCATCTGTTACAGAACTCCTTGTTCTTTTTTTCGCTGTAGATGGTCGTCTGTGATGTTTTGGCCATGTGTTTGGGGTCATTGTCCTGTTACAGAATGAAGTTGAGACTGATCAGATGCCTCCCTGATGGTATTGCATGATGGTTGAGAATTTGCTTGTACTTCTCAGCATTGAGGATTTTGTTAATTCTGACCAGATCACCAACTCCATTTGCTGAGGTGCTGTCCCAAACCGGCAAGCAACCTCTGCTGTGCTTCATTGTTGGATGCAGACACTCATCCATGTAGCACTCTTCAGCTCTTCTACAGACAAACTGGCTCCTGTTATGAGCTAAATATTTCAAATTTTGCCTTATCAGTCCAGAGAACTTGCTGCTATTGTTCAGTACCACAGCCCTTGTGTTTTTGTGCATAGGTGAGTCTCTTGGCTTTGTTTCCACTTTGGAGGAATAGCTTTTTTTGGCAGCAACTGTTCCATGAAGGCCACTTCTGACAAGACTTCTCTGGACTGTAAAGGGGTGTATTGGGTGTCAGTGGTTTCTGTGAGTTCTGATAGCAGTGCCAGATTTAAAAGAGATGTCAGTTTGATATATCTCTTGTTTTTTGCACTCAGCTTCCATGACCAACCATTACATGTATAGACCTGAACTTTGCTGTTTCTTTGTGCTTCTTCAGAAGAGCTTGGACAGCAGATATTGCAACTCCTGTCTGCTGTGAAATTCCTGCTTGTGAGAGACCATGCTGATGCAGGACAGAAATATTTCTGTCAGAGCCCCTGCTATTTCTACACTAATTTTCCTCAAGGTCCTAGGGAAAATCCTGTCAGGACCCAGAGACTTATCCACTTTTATATTCCTTAAAAGCGCCAGTACTTCCTCTTCTTTAATCATCATAGTTTCCATAACTACCCTACTTGTTTCCCTTCTCCTTAGTGAATACCGGAGAAAAGAAATTGTTCAAAATCTCCCCCATCTCTTTCGGCTCCACACATAGTTGTCCACTTTGATTCTCTAGGGGACCAATCCTGATCCCTGCAGCACCTGCACTGCTGTGATTATAAATTGCTAACCTGAAATTTACCCCCTTATTCCTACTTGCAGCTCCCTGCTGGTTAGCCATGTCTTAATGCATTACCTCTAACATCACAAGCTTATACTCCAACATAGTGTCTTGTTGCTATGCTCATTTTTGCCATGATGTAGGAATTTGAAGGTTAAAATGTCACATCTTCACCTTTTAGTTTGGTTGTCCTTGACTTGTTTGATTCCTTCTGCACCTGTTTCTGTTTCAGTTAATCAGTTTAGTTCATTCAACTCATTATGTCATTGATCATTAGCACCTGTTTGTTATCTTTGTTTAATCATGCACTGGGCTGTACATCTTCAAAGTAATCAAGTTTTTATTTGAAAAGTGATCTACTGCTTAATATGTTATTTTCTTTAACAAAATACAATAAATCACTAACACTTAATTTTTTGGAAAATGATTGCTTGGTAATCTAAAAATTGCTCTTCTCTACTTACACACTAATGCAGAAGACAAAAAATAAATGTCTAAAATTTATATTAAAAATCTAGGGTGCCTAAGACTTTTGCACAGTACTGTATGTTCATTATGGATATTGGACTTCAAGCTACTGAATCACCAATACTGTCTCTGCAAAATCCTCCAAATTGGGAGAGATAAGCCGGTGTTCCCTTTCATTGCCAGGCCAACATTCCCAGAATTCAGGCTTTAAAGACCATCAGCCTCCTCTGGGTGGTTTTATCATCCTCTTGCCAGACACTGACATTAGGCTTCTGGAACAAGCGTTCTCCTCTGCCTGGGCAGGCAACCTCCAAGAGGGCAGAGGAGTCACTTGAAGGACATCCTCAAAGGTAACTGACTTGGGAAAATCACAGCCCCGAAACTACTCAATCTAATGGAAAGGCATCTGGGGACACACCAAATAATTTGAATCTCTCTTCTAGCATTTGGGGGCTGAATACAAACAACAGGAAGACTGTACAATAATCAAAACTCTAGTGGAGAGAGGTTATCTTAAATCACAAGGGATCACCTAAGAAAGTTTTTAAGTTTTTAGACACTAGACTGAGTTCCTGGTCGTTAATATTTATTACAGATAGTATGTGCAGTTTCCATATAAGATGGGTAGCACAGACTTTGGCTACTTGTACTGGTATTGGAAGAGAAAACAAAAATTAGAGAACCCAAACTGTAACAGTTTCAGGATGTAGTCTCACTAATGCTTTGTACTGCTACAGTAAAACGAACTTACTTTTATACTCCAACCCTTTGTACTAAAAGTGAGCTTTCTATTGTTGTTACTCTTTGCGGTTTGTGGCGCATCAAGCAGCATTTTTGCTGTTTTAACATGGCTGAGACAGCGTGGACAGAAAGCATGCTGGGAGCTGGCCAGATTCAGACTTGGGATTATTCTCCTTGCGGTTCGGTGCTGATGCCACCACACCACCAGCCAGCAAGAACTTTCCATTACCATCCTGTAATGAGGGCTCTTTCTGCCTTGCTCTTTGACAGCTGACTGTGTTTCATTATGATAAGATCCAAATCCCTTCTGTGCTCAGTTTTGGATAATTTTTTTATCATTGTTCTTTCCAAAGTAAACAATTTCACCATTTCCCATATTATGGTCCATTTACCAATGTTTTCACCCATTAGTTTAACCTATTAGCTTTCTTTTAGATACTGTATCCTTTTCACAGCCTGCCTTTCTCCCTACTATTGTATCATTCACGAATTTGGTGACAGAGGAAGGAAACAATATACTAAATCAGAGATGTACTGTAAATGGGTGTGGTCCTGCACTGATCCCTGCAGCACCTGCACTGCTGTGATTATAAATTGCTAACCTGAAATTTACCCCCTTATTCCTACTTGCAGCTCCCTGCTGGTTAGCCATGTCTTAATGCATTACCTCTAACATCACAAGCTTGTAAAGTCACCTTATATTTGACATCTTGTCAATTACCTTTTTAAATAATATTTCCCTTCTATCTGATACTCTTACCCTTACCACCTATTTTGAATGAGGGTATTCCAGTTTTCCAGAGTCTCATAATTTGTATTCCCATCCCTACTAATTCTCCACAACTTAAATGTGGTTGCTTTACACCTTTCCCTGGCTCAGATAATGGATTAATAGGCTGAAATGTTAACTTTGTTTCTCTATGAACAGATACTCCCCGACTTGCTGAGTACTTGTAGTATCTTATTTCAGACTTGTAGCATCTGTGTGGTCTTTGATTAGTACAAAGACTGGTTTTACTTTAACAGATTCTAAATGATGGATAGGCATCATATGCTGTGTATGAGGAGAAAATAGTGGTTTTTCTAAGTTAGTGCATATCTATGACCCAGAAACTGCTGCTTGAAAGGAGGTGAAACATGATTTATAAGAGAATTGTATATGTATCTGATGGAAAATAATTTGCAGACCTCTAAAGGAATGGGATTGACTGTCTAAATAACTAAACTCAGTGGGTTTAGTGGCCTCTCCCCATCCCCACTGCCCTCTCCGCTGTTGATGTTGGGAACACCACTGGTGGATCAAGTAGGAAAGTGAAGATGATGAGCCATGATTTTGTTGCCTGATGAAATAGGCTAATGTAGCTTATTCATCATTTAACATCATTAACTGGATCATGGCAGTGTTCATGCTCCAAAGAGCCTCCTCTCACCGTGCTCTGTAAACAGGATTCAATTTCTTTGTTCCTTTCATGCATTTGAGTTATAAGGAGAGGCTGGACAGACTAGGACTTTTTGTTCCTGGAACACAGGAGAACGAGAGCTGATCTTACAGAGGTTAATACAATCATGAAGGGCAAAGATAAGTTAAAGAGCTGCACTCTTTTCCCTAGGGTAGGGGAATCTAAATATAGACTCCCCCTAGTGTGTGAGTCGACGGAGTGGGGAAACTGAGAGTTTGGTGAGAAAGGGCAGAGGCCATTTTGGATCAGCCATTGTGTGGAGTTTGTGGCAGTGTTGGAGTTTGAGGCTATGGCTCAAGAGGCTTCAGCAAGGAGATGCAGGTGAATAGCAGGTAGGAACAGGTTTTCTTGTATACCAAATTGCAACTAACTAAATGAGGTAGAGATACAGAATCTTGTATGTTGTAGGAGCATCTAAATGAGGTAGAGATACAGAATCTTGTATGTTGTAGGAGCATCTAAATGAGGTAGAGATACAGAATCTTGTATGTTGTAGGAGCATCTAAATGAGGTAGAGATACAGAATCTTGTATGTTGTAGGAGCATCTAAATGAGGTAGAGATACAGAATCTTGTATGTTGTAGGAGCATCTAAATGAGGTAGAGATACAGAATCTTGTATGTTGTAGGAGCATCTAAATGAGGTAGAGATACAGAATCTTGTATGTTGTAGGAGCATCTAAATGAGGTAGAGATACAGAATCTTGTATGTTGTAGGAGCATCTAAATGAGGTAGAGATACAGAATCTTGTATGTTGTAGGAGCATCTAAATGAGGTAGAGATACAGAATCTTGTATGTTGTAGGAGCATGATGGACTTCATAGTTCTTGATGACCCCATCGGCAGCAAGTGTTGTTTGCTTGAGGAACGGTGTTCAAAGTTGGTGACCTGGAATCTGAGCTTCAGATACTGCGATGCTTCGAGGAAATGGAGAGTTATTTGGATACTGTGTTTCAGGAGGCCGACACATCCATTAGGTTAACCGCTTCAAATTTGGACTGTGCCCAGAGCCACGAGGGCATGACCGTAAGAAAGGCAGGTAGGAAGAATCCACAAGAAACTTCAGCCCTTGAGGTTGCCCGACAGATCTGAGATTGCTGCTCTCTGTGAGGATGAGAGTGGGGCTGTAAAGTATGAGCAACCAAACATGGCACCCTGGTTCAGGGAACCATTCAGGAAGAGAAGAGATATGTAGTTGTAATTGGGGATAGTACAGAACATAGAACAGTACAGCCCATGATGTTTAACTACAAGATCAATTTAACCCTTCCCTCTCACATAGCCCTCTATTTCCTTTTACATCCATGTGCTTATAATCTATCTGCCTTTACTACCACTCCTGGCAGCATGTTCCTACCACTCCTTGTTTTAAAAAAACTACCTCTGATATCCCCCTTATATTTTCCTTCAGATAATTTGAAGTTATGCCCCTCCCCCATATTAGCCATTTCCACCCTGGGAATAAGTCTCTAGCTGTCCTCTCTGTGTATGCCTCTTCTCATCTTGTACACATCTATCAAGTCAGCTCTCATCCTCCTTCACTTAAAAGAGAATAATTTTAGCTTGCTCAACATATCCTCATAAGACATGCTCTCTCATCTAGATAACATTCTGGTAAATCTCTGCACCCTATCTAAAGTTTCTGTATTCTTCCTACAATAAGGTGACCAGAACTGAACACAGTACTCCAAGTGTGGTCTAACCAGAGGTTTATAGAGCTGCAGAACCTTGAACGGCTCTTGAAGACAATTCCCTGACTAATGAAGACCGACGCACCATATACCTCCTTAACCAGCCTATCAACTTGCACAGCAACTTTGAGGGATCTATGGACATGAACCACAAAATTCCTTCCTTCCTCCACACTGTTAAGAATCCTGTCATTAATCTTGTATTCTGCCTTCAATTTGTACTTTGTCACTTCCTCATATAATTCAATCAGGCTCATGAGGCATGACCTGCTTGTCACAAAGCCATGTTGAACTAAACTAATCAGACTATGCTTCTCCAGATCTCAATCTTGTCTCTAAGAATACTCTCCAATAGCTTGCCCACCTCTGACATAAAACTCACTGTCCCAGGACTTTACTTGAACAAAGGAATAACATTTGCCATCCTCCAATCATCTAGTACTACTGCTGTTCCATTGAGGACATAAGAACATCCCCAATGGTATAACAATCTCTTCCCTCGCTTCCACTACTAACCTGGGCTATATCCCATTTGGTTCGGGGGACTTATCTATCCTATTGCTTTTCAACAGTTCTAGTACACTCTTTTCCTTAACGTTGACATGTTCCAGCATATCACTCTGTTCTGCACTGATGTCATGTTCATTGATCCCTCTCACTGGTGAATACTGAAGCAAAGTATCTTTTAAGGACCTTGTCCACCTGTTGTGTAAAATTAGGTTAATGGGGACAGAAGATACTCACTATTAATGCTCACTATTATTTACAAATCAAGACCGATATTAAACATTCAGTAAACCTTTCAAGCTACACTCAGTTACAAATACTTATATAAACTGTGTGCCTGAAGTGGCGGGACAAAACAAATACTGTGGCAAATACTTATCTAAATTGTGCGCCCATGCCCTATTTACTGCAGCACCCCCTCCCCCCATTTCCATGGTACACTCAACTACTGTATATTCCGGAGTATAACCCGATCCCCCATTTTCAAAGTTAAAAAAGTGACTTTTTCATGTTACCTTTGTATAAGCCGACACCTTTTGTATAGGTTTTTGATTTAACCAGAAAAGATCACAAGATCTCACATGCCAGTACTCAGCTTTGCCGGATCCAGAACCGGGAAATTTTGAGAACCAGTACCTGCTAAGAAAACAGGCCTACACATTGTAGAGCGTTATAGGCGAATTCTTAATAAATAAGTCAGGGAGGAAAGTTTTGGATTAGGTCTCCAATGGTAAAGAATCCTCTGAAATGTAACCCCCATGAAACCATTTAGTGCCCATCGTAAACTCATTAAAACATAACACGGGCTGGCGAGATCAGTATGTGTACTCAGTATTGAATTTGTGACCACCATGTACAGAAGATTAAAACAAATGCAGTACGATGCTGGCTTCAAGCTAGAGGTTGTTGATTTTGCTAAAGGAACGAATAATTCTGTAGCTGCTAAGAAGTTTAGTGTAACCGAGAGAGAGTGGAGAAAGGCAGAGGACACACTGAGGGAAATGCCAAAGACAAAATGTGCAAACTGGGGGAAAACATGCCAGTGGCCAGAACTGGAAGAAAAAGTTTTAGAGTGGGTGAATCACCAGCGATCATCTGGATACATTGTTACCAGAGAAACGATTCCAGTTCAAGAGTTGAAATGGGACGAAAAACACCGTGAGGTCAGCGAAAATTTCAAAGCTACGCGAAGTTGGTGCACCAAATTTATGAATAGACGTGATCTTGTGTTGAGACAAAAAACAAAGATTGCTCAGAAAATTCCCATGGGGTGTTGTTTACGTTCAAGAATGCTGCTGGATGGATGAAGCGGGTTGCTTGAAGTGGGTTAAAGAGGAGTGGCGTCGACATCCTGAAGGTGTCAGGAAGGAAAAGTCACTACTTGTCTGGTACTTGTTCAAAGCGCACTTGTCAGGTGGGACAAAAGCAGCATTGAAAGCTGCAAATACGGACATTGCAGTCATCCCTGATGGTTTGATGTCCGTGGTCCAGCCACTAGATGTGAGTTTAAACAAACCAAAGAATTCATGTGTCAACAGTGGAACAAATTTAACTCTAAAACAGCCAATAAATACGACCTGTCTTCCGTGTATACGTTTTTCCAAAGTTGGCACCCTCTGTATAAGTCGACCTCCTAATTTTAGGAGCAAAATTTAGGGCCAGATTCTCGGTTTATACACCAGAATTTACAGTACTTGGTCCACAGCGACCCAAAGTGTGAAAAGAGCCCGCATGGTTATTACATGCTTGATTTAAACTCTACCAGTGCCGTGACATGATCAGCTAAACAGCAATTAGTGGGAGGATCTACAATGCTCCTTAAATGAGTCAATCCCTGCCTCCCACAAGGGACTGCTTTTGATGAGTGGGTAAATTGGACTCTTCTTGCAACACCACCTCCTCCAATCCCAGGCACATTTCCTCTTTTATCCCTGATTGGTCCCACCCTCACTCTAGTCATCCTTCTGTTCTTTATGTACATGCAGAACCTTTGGGATTTTGCTTAATTCTACTAGTCAGGGCAATAGACACAATTCTCCTTGGAAGTCTGGGTTGCCTGCTTGGTGCCTGGGTTCAGGGCATCTCATCTGACCTACAGAGTAATTTGGAGTGGGAGGGGAAAGATCCAGTTGTCATTGTCCATGTAGGCACTATCAACATAGGAAGAACAAGGAAAGTGGTTCTGCTGAGGAAATTTGAGCGGCTAGGGACTAAATTAAAACACAGAACCAAAAAGTTGATTATCTCCAGATTGTTATTTGAGCCTTGTGTAAATTGGTACAGGGATAATAAGATTAGAGAGCTAAATGTGGCTCAAAGATTGGTGTGGGAGAAATGGGTTTGAATTCTTAGGACATTAACACCTGTATTGGGGAATAAGGGAACTGTTCCGATGGGATGGGCTCCACCTGAGTCATGCTGGGATAGAGCCCTGGTGAATCACATAACTAGAGCTGTGGATAGGGCTTTAAACTTAAGAAGGAATTTATAGAATAGCTATGGGATGGCTTTTTAGAGCAGCTTGTGGTTGAGCCCACTGGGGAAGAGGCAATTCTGGATTATGTAATGAACCAGATTTGATTAGGGTGCTTAAGATAAAGGAACCCTTAGGAGACAGTGATCATGATATAATAGAATTCACCACACAGTTTGAGAGGGAGGAGCTAAAATTAGATGTACCAGATTTACAGCTAAATAAAAAGGATGTACAGAGGAATGAGAGAGGAGTTGGCCAAAGTTGATTAGAAGGGTGCACTAATGGGTTATGAAGGTAGAGCAGCAATGGCTGGTGTTTTGGGGAGTTATTCGGGAGACACAGGATCAGTTCCTCCCAAAGAGGGAAAAAACATTCCAAAGGGAGGATGAGGCAACTGTAGCTGATGAGGGAAGTTAAAGACAGCATAAAGGCAAAAGACAGGAAATACAACATAGCAAAAAATAGTGGGAAGTTTTTAAAACCAATAGAAAGCAACCAAAAATGCAACAAGAAGAAAGATTGAATATAAAAGTAGGCTAGCCAATAATACAGAAGAGGATACCATAAGTTTTTTTTTTAAGATATATATAAAGGAGAGGCAAGAGTGGACATTGAGCCTCTGGAAAATGATGCTGGATATAGAAAATGCATGCCAAAAGGGCAATGTTATAATAGTCATGGGGGATTTCAATATGTAGGTAGATTGGGAAAATCAGGTTGGTGCTGGATTCCAAGAGGGGGAATTTCTAGAATGTCTATGAGATGTCTTTTTAGTGGTTGAGCCTAGTAGGGGATCAGCTATTCTGGATTGGGTGTTGTGCAATGAACTGTAATTAATTACAGTGTTTAAGGGTATAAGTATCCTTGGGGGCAGTGATCAGATTCACCCTGAAATTTGAGAAAGAAAAGCTAAAGTCAGATGTATCAGTATTACAGTGGATTATCAGTATTACAGTGGGAATTACAGAGGCATGAGAGAGGATTTGGCCAGAATTGATTGGAAAAGAACACTGGCACAGTTGTTGGCAGAACAGTAATGGCTGGAATTTCCAGAAGCAATTTGGAAGGCACAGGATATATACATCCCAAAGAGGAAGAGGTATTCTAAAGACAAGTCGATACAACTGTGGCTAACAAGAGAAGTCAAAGCCAACGTAAAAGCCAAAGAGTGGGCATATAATAGAGCAAAAATTAGTGGGAAGTTAGAGGATTGGGAAGCTTTCAAATAACAACAGAAAGCAATGAAAATAGTCATTAAGAAAGTAAAGATGATAAACAAAAGTATGCGAGCCAATAATATTAAAGAGGATACCAAAAGTTTCTTCAGATACATGAAGTGTAAAAGAGAGGCGAGAGTGGATATTGGACCTTTGGGAAATGATGCTGGAGCAGTAATGATGGGCAACAAGGATATGGCAGATGAATTAAATAAGTATTTTACATTAGACTTCTCTGTGGAAGTTCCAGGTGTCAGGGATCATGAAGTGTGTGAAGTTAACTTTATTAGGGAGAAGGTTCATTGGAAACTGAAAAGTCTAAAAATAGATGTCACCTGAAGCAGATGGTGTACACCCTAGGATTCTGAAAGAGGTGGCTGAAGAAATTGTGGAGGTAGTAGTAATAACCTTTCAAGAATCACTACATTGTGGAATGGTTCCAGAAGATTGGAAAATTGCAGATGTCACTCCACTCTTCAAGAAAAGGAAATTATAGGCCAGATAGTCTGACCTCAATGGTTGGGAAGATGTTGGAATTGATTGTTAAGGATGTGGTTTCGGGGTACTTGGAGGTACATGATAAAATAGGCTGTAGTCAGCATGGTTCCCTAAGGAAAAATCTTGCCTGACAAATCTGTTGGAATTCTTTGAAGAAATAACAAGCAGGATAGACATAGGAGATTCGGGTGATGTGTATTTGAATTTTCAGAAGGCCTTTTGATAAGGTGCCATGCATGAGGTTGCTTAACAAGCTATGAGCCCATGGTATTACGAGGAAGATTCTAGCATGGACAAAGCAGTGCCTGATTGACCGGAGGTAAAGATTGGGAATAAAGGGAGCCTTTTCTGGTTGGCTGCCAGTAACTAGTGGTGTTCCACAGAGGTCTGTGTTGGGACTAATTCTTTTTATGTTATATGTCAGTGATTTGGATGATGGAATTGATTTTGTTGCAAAGTTTGCAGGTGATATGAAGGTGGATGGAGGGACATATAGTTTTGAGGAAGTAGAGAGACTACAGAAGGGCTTAGACAGATTTAGGAGAAAGGGCAAAGAAGTAGCAGATGCAATAGTGATGGGAAGTGTATGCACTTTGGCTAAAAAAAAAATGAAAGGGTTGACTGTTTTCTAAGTAGAGAGAAAATACAAAAATCTGAGGCACAAAGGAACCTGGAAGTCCTTGTGCAGGATTTCCAAAAGGTTAATTTACAGGTTGAGTCTATGGTGAGGAAGGCAAATGTATCGTCAGCATTCATTTCAAGAGCAAAGGTGTAATGTTGAGACTTTAAAGCACTGTTGAGGCCTCAGTTGGTGTATTCTGAGCAATTTTGGGCCCCTGTCATAGAAGGGATGTGCTGAAACTGGAGAGGGTTCAAAAGAGGTTCATGAAAATGATTCCAGGTTTAAGCAGCTTATTATATGAAGAGCTTTTGATGGCTTTGGGCTTGTATTCACTGGAATTCAGAAGAATGAAGGGTGACCTCATTGAAACCTACCGAATGGCGAAAAGCCTCGATAGAGTGGATGTGAAGAAGATGTTTCCTATGGTGGGAGAGTTTAGGACCAGAGGGCATATCCTCAGAATAGAGGGGACGTCCTTTTAGAATGGAGATGAGGAATTTCTTTAGCTAGAGAGAGGTGAAACTTGGCTATAGGTAGCTGTGGAGGCCAAGTCTTCATATATATTTAAGGCAGAGGTTGATAGATTCTTGATTGGTCAGGGCATGAAGGGATATGGGGAGAAAGCGGGAGATTGAGCTGAGAGGAAAGCAGCTTCAGCCATGATGAAATGGCAGAGGAGACTTGATGGGCCAAATGGCCAACAGCCTAATTCTGCAACTGTCTTATGGTAAGGGGGAAAAAAGAAATGGTAGACAAACTGAATACGAATTTGGTGTCAGTTTTCATTATGGAAGAACCAGCAATATGCCAGAAATTTGAGAATGTCAGGGGCAGAAGTGAGTGTAATTGCTATTACTAAGGAGAAGGTGCCCGGAAAGCTGAAAGGTCTGACGGTCAATAAGTCACTTGGGCAGATGTACTACACTGCAAAGTTCTTAAAGAGGTAGCAGAAGAGATTATGGGGGCATCAGTAGTGATCTTAAAAGGATTATGAGCTTCTGCAGTGGTTCCAGAGGACTGGAAAATTTTAAAGGTTAACTCTTTAAGAAGGGAGGGAGGCAAAAGAAAGGAAATTATAGGTTAATTAGCCTAACCAGTGGGTGGCAAGATGTTAGACTACTTTATTAAGGATGAGGTTTCAGGGTACTTGGAAGCACACAATAAAATAGGTGGAAGTCAGCATGGTTTCCTTAAGAGGAAATCTTGCCTGACTAATCGGTTCAAATTCTTTGAGGAAATAACAGGCAGGATAGACAAAGGAGTCAGTGGATGTTGCTTACTTGGATTTTCAGAAGGCCTTTGACAAGGCGCCAAACATGATGCTACTAAATTAGATAAGAATTATTAAATTACAGGAAAAATACTAGCATGGAAGGAAGATTAGCTGAGGGGCAGAAGGCAAAGGGGGCCTTTTCTAGTTGGCTGCTGGTGAAGAGTGGTGTACCTCGGGGTAGATGTTGGGTCTGCTACTTTTTATGCTATATGTTAATGATCTAGATGATGGAATTGATGGTTTGTGGCTATCATCAAAATGGGGTGGAAATGTGATCTTAGTGATTTTGACCATCGAGTGATTTTTTTTGTGTCAGACGGGTTGTTTGAGTATCTCAGAAACTGCTGATCTCCTGGGATTTTCATGCACAACGGTCTCTAGGGCTTACAGAGAGCACAATAAAAAATATCTCGTGAGCGGCAGTTTATGTGGGCGAGAAAGCATCCTCTATAGGTTCAACTCTCATGTTCCCCAAATTGCTTAATCTTTCCAGAACATGTAATCTGATTTGGGTATCATTCTTGACATTTTTTAAAATAATCTCTAGTGTTCTCGTATCTTCCTCATAAATGGGAACTGTAATTATGTACAATGTAATCATTGTCCCAAGCAAAGGGTGTGTTAAGATAGAAAAGATCAGATTTGACTTTCCCTTGCCATACACAGATTGCCTGCCAACAGTCAGGATACAGCGAGTGAGGAAAATAATATCAATATACATGAAGTCATACTAAGTTATAATTAACCACCTGCAGAGAGCTCAAGAAAAGGAATAGATAAAGAAGTCTGGCAAAATGAGTATCGAGTTTTTAGATGAGTTCCGGATGTTTATTCCCATTGAAAAGGAAGAATCTTATTTTGGTTTTCCTGTCTAAGCAAATCAAAAGGTTCAAAGATGCCTTGCTCTGTAAGAGTAAAAATAGGTTATTTACTAGATAAATTGGTTATTTACCTTTTTAGGAATTATGCAATTGTGTAAAAGACATTGGCAAGGCCACATTTGGAATACTACAGGTCTGGTCACTTTGCTTAATCAGGAATGGGTGCAAAGTGATTTATATGCGTGTTACTTGGACTTGAGGTGCTAAATTATAAAGAGAGAATGAATAAGCTGGAATCTTTTTCCCTGGAGGACACTGAAAAATTATCTTATAGGAGATTTTAAAATCATGTGGGTATAGCCTCAGGTGAATGAGGGTGAGTAGCCACAGTCTGCTCACAGAGCAGGGGAGTCAAAAACCAGAGGGCTTAAGTTTAAAGCAAGAGAAGAAATTTTTTAATTGGTCCTGGGGCAACTTTATCAAGACATAGGGTGATGCAATTAGAACATCAAAATTCATATCGATAGGTACATGGACAGGAAAGGTTTAGAGGGATGTAGGTCAAATACAGGTGACCAGGTCTAGTTGAGTCAGAGAACTTGGTTGGCATGGACAATTGGACTGAAGGGCCTGTTTTTCATGCTGTGTGTAGCTTTACGATTCCAATCAGCTGTCAAATTTATGATTGAATCATGAAAGTACGTAGAGTGGAAAAATGCATAGTTACATGATCTATTGCTTCAAGTGTCACTCTTCACATTTAAATTTCTTGCTCTTTGTTTTAAACTTTGACCCAGTCCTCCTAATCCCCATCTTGTTTTACACAAGCTCTGGGCTGCCTCTACCAGCCCATCCTTTGCTACCAAGTGTCTGGTTCACCTCAGGCTGTTGCCAGCTGAGTTCTCAATGTGCCCTGGCTTTGCTTTTCAGCTTGATAGTGACAAGGCACTAGAAAGCTGTTTGTAGATGGTGGTAAATCTTAATCCACTGAAGACAATAGATTAGATGTAGACCCTTGAGTTAAAATCAATAAATACTGGAATTACTCAGCAGATAAGGTAGCGTCTGAAGCTAAGAACAAGAGAGTTAATGTTTCAGGTGAAAAATATTTGTCAGAATGCAACAGGAGAAAGCAAGTTGGTTTATTTCCAGCACCTGCTATTTTTTGACTTTCAGACCTAGGATCCTCTGGAGTTTAGTGCAATCAATAACTCGTACCATCAGTCTCAGTATGATAGGATTAAGCCTTATCTTGATATTTACGTAGCAACTAAAATGACATCCTCTGTTATTGCTCTCAGTATATTAATTTATCAATAATAAATATCAAAAGAGTTCCAAACAAGATGCTGTAAATCCAAGCAACACACACAAAATGTTGGAGGAACTCAGCAGGCTAACCCTATGGAAGAGAGTAAACAGTCAATGTTTTGGGCCAAGGTCCTTCATCAGAACTAACAAAAGAGTTGGCTTATTTAATACTGGTAATAATACCATGTGGTAAATTTGTGACAATGCTTATTATAATCCTATTTGAAATTATTTTAGTAAAGCTTACCTTATTCATGCCTACCCAATTAAAATTCTTCTTAGTTTAGTGAAGTTCATGTCTTTGAGCACGTTGAGGAATCAGGAGTACACTGCCTTCATATATCAATACCCAGAATAGTTGCAAACCAGTCTGTTTATATATTAAAACAGCTTTCATTTAAAAGTTATTTTTCATCTTGAAGACTGGATGAGCAGCACATTTCACAACCAGTAGAGCTGCTGTCTCACAGTTGCAGTGACCTGGTTTGATCCTGATCTCCAGTGCTTTCTGTACTTTCCATAGCCTACGTTATCAGGAAAAATGCTCCTTGGTTTAGATAAAGCTGTCTTACACCAAGCAGTTGCAAGAGATTGAAAAGAGGTTCAAATAAAATGTAACTGAGGTTGTAAGTTGATGTCAGAGATTAGGAGATATTCCACTTGCATTTGTTTTTAACGTGCTTAGAATGTAAAAATCATTCACTCAGTGCATTTGTGCTTTGCTGATAGTATGCTTGGAATTGAGTGATTGAAAAGTAAGAAGTGTTTAAGAATTGTATTAATTTTGTACGGTGCAACATACGTTGCAATGTTGAGGGAGTGCTGTTTAAAATGGTCTCTTCTGGATATGATGATAAATTGGGGCTGTTTTCATTGGAAAAGGTGTTATAGGGAAAGATAGCATGATATCCACAAGTCCGTGCCAACCATCAAGTACTCATTTTTATATTAATCCTATCCTAACCTATCTTAATCTCCCTCCCACACTCCCATCAGTTCCCCTCAGATTCTACTCCTCAAATACACACTTTATAATGGCTAGCTAACTTATATACATGAATGTATTTGAGCTGCAGTAGGAACCAGAGTACATGGGAGACCCAAATGGTTAACTCCTTGCAGCAAGCACCTGAGGTCTGGGTTGAACTTGGTTGCTGAATCTGGGAGATGAGCAGCTCTTTTCCCTTCACCACTATGCTAGCTTTAAATTATGGCAGCATGTCAAAAGAAAATCATGAGTGCTATCACCAGTTTCCCAGTTCATATTTTGTCTGTCATTACTTCCAAACATCATCTGCTCATTGTTTTGCTATTGCTGTCTGTAAATTGACTGCTTCCATCCACACGTTTCAACAATGACCTCATATTAGAAAGTATTGTGGTACTCCAGGGGCGTAGTTGACAGCCCTCCCCAGAATTCCTAGTGGCCAGCACTATTTATTGTTCTTGTTTTAAAATATTTTTGTAGGATTTTGATGGGATATTCAAGTTCATTTATTGTTATGTTTTAGCGTGGGTTATACAATTGTAGTCCCCTCATCAACCTTGTATGCAATGTTGGCTCGTTAGTCGGATCTGCTTACAGCTACGTGACTCAAAAACAAGATCTGTCCTGGGTCAGTATGATTTGGGGTTCAACCGAATGGGCCAGTTGGATTGTTCTGATTAATGGAACCCCAGTTTGAGCAAATGCTGTGTAAATATTGCCCATACACAATTATTAGTTGGCAAGAAATAACAAATCATACACTCCATATAATTATAAAGAAAGTGCATTTACTAATTTCAGCTTTATCAGTTATTAAGAAAAGGGGAAAAAAATAAAAGGGCCCATAACAGTTAAACCAGTCTAAATGTGCACATGGCATCAGAGCTCGTAATGTACAAAAGCTGGGTATGACCGTTACTCACAGTGCTGAATTCTCATCACTAGACACTGGCAGAGCTTCCCATCTTGGACTCCGTCTCGTGAAGCACTCCTTGTAATCGCACCTTCCTGTCAGATTGAATTCTACACCCATCTGTCCTGATTTTATCTATATCTCCCGTCAAAAAGACTTCAAAGATATGTATCAGTCGCAATTCTTTCTCTGCCCAGCTCTCTTGAGCCTTCTCCCAGTTCCACTACCCTGATTGGCTGACATAACGTTCCTAAGTTGAACATTATAGCTCCTTTTCTTTAGCCAAAACCAGAATATTCTACCAGTAGGACACACTGATTTTACAGAGAGCTATTAAAGGAAATACTCCACAGCATAAGCAGTAGAAATCTTAACCTGTGCTTTACATTCTCCCCCCACCAAAATTAGTCATGTCCTCATGACTTTGAAACTTATCAAACCATTATTAATAACAGTATTGAAATGAATATCATAACTTCAGGACCCCCAGCCTATTTGTAAATAGAAGTAATATATCGCACTAAGGGAATAGACACATTACTCTTGTTTCCCCAGTGCATCATATGCCAGTCTACTTTTGGGTTTCCTGGCTCTCAGACCTTCTTATTACTCATGCCTTATAGCAACCTAACTGAACTCAGTTTCATCCCCAATTACATTGGAACCCGGCTTCCCTTCACTGTCCAGCATCACATCTTCCTGTTCACTGCTAAGTCTTTCCACACTACATCTGAGTCAAGGTTGGGAGATTTGGGAATCTCTTCGCCAGTGCTTGGGATATTTGCATAAGGTAGCATATACTAAACCCCCATTTCCTCATTCTCTGTGTCCAGACAGCATTCAGTGGTTGGGTCCTTTTCAGGTCTTTCCATTGAAGTTCTCCTCCTCCTGTGCAGAAATCTACCAGCTGTAGGTTCCATGTCAGGCTCTGGGTCAACACGTACCTCCTGCCCTAGGGGTAAAAGGTGATTCTGATGGAGAATTTTGATAAGGCTATTCCCATCTTCTGGTTTCACCCAGAAAATTGGCACATTTGGCATTTGGCTTCCATTACATATGGTGTACACACCCAGCTGTCAGCAAACTTGTGCTTCCCTGGTAGCCCCAAATTTCTTATTAAAACTCTGTCTCCAGGCTTCAGTTGAGAGAACCTAATCTGTTGATCATATTTCCCCTTGTTTCCTTGAATTTGCTTGGTAGCAGAGACTGTTGCTAACTGATAAGCCTTTTGCAATTTTTTTCCTCATGTCAGACACATACTTGAGGTGTGTCTTCTGTGGCAAGTCTTCACTGCCAGTTCCAAAGCAGAGATCTACAGGCAATCTTGCTTCACGCCTGAACATCAAATAGTATGGCATGATTCCGGTAGCTTCACTAAATCAAGTGGCCCCACAGTCTATAAGTGAGATAATGGAGCAACTCTCGTAGGCAGCGTCTTCCACCGAATACATTGGATGCACGACTTAGAGTACTCTTCAACCTCAGGCCAATAGAACCGATCACAGACCAATCCATAGGTCTTGTCAAACCCCAAATGACTTGAAACATCATGAAGTGACTTCAACACAATCCTCCAATGCTTTTCAGGCAAAACTAACTGGGAATGCTGAGGCCTGTCTGAAGAAGACATGACCTTTTATAAAACCTGGTTCAACCCCAGTTTGTCCTATTCTCTCATTATTAGGGTGCTACGTCTTTTCAACTTGGACCGTATCTCATTTTTCGACAGATGACCAAATGGCACCTATACAAGAATCGTCTCACTGGACTGCTGCCAATTCTGCAGGATTCAAGGCAGACAACTCCTTTGTATCCAGAGTGGTCAAGTTGCAATAAACTTGTGGAATGGAACAACCAGATGCTCCCAAATGATCCACAGCTCTATCATGCCATAGCCTTGCCTCTGATTTCCCCTCTGTGGAAAACTGGCACATTGCTTTAACACCAGAGACAGGAACACTATCCCACTGTCGTCCATTTCCAGTACCTCGTGAACATTGGGACAACTCCTACTCACCAATGTTCTGGCTCCCTGGCTGATATTTCAAGCTAAAATGATATGCAGTTAACACTGCCAACCAACAATGACCTGTGGCATCCAACTTTACCATGGTCAGGATGTATGTCAGTGGATTGTTGTCAGTCCTCACTTCAAACTTCGCACCGTATAGTCACTTAAGTTACCCACCACAGCCCATTTCAATGCCAGAAACTCCAATTTGTGCAGAGCATAGTTTTATTCGTCTGATGAAAGTAACAGCTCTCAATCCTTTGCCCTGATTCTGATACAGAACACCACCTAAACCTTCACGGCTGGTTTTGGTATGCAGTACATACGGCATAGTTAAGTGATGTCTTACTGAACTGGCACTTGTCCAGTGACAGTTTTAATTCTTCAGGTTTTAATTCTTTCAGGTAGTCTAACACCTTCAGTAGCTTTGTCTCTTGCTCCCCCAGGGTAGACCTGAACACAGTGAGATCATCCAAGTACACCAGTACCTCAAGCAAGTTCATGTCCACAGTAGTCTTCTCCATGACATGTTGAAAGGTAGCCAGTGTTTCTGATGTGCCCTGGGGCATTCCTTCAAACTGAAAGTATCCAAGTAGCCATATGGATGCAGTCTTATTGTCAGCCTCACTCATGGGTATCTGATAATAGCCACTTCTTAGATCCAACACACTGAACCATTTTGCTCCACTCAGGCAGACCAGAACATCCGCAGATCTATTGTCAGGGACTGTACGTTGGTTCAGTGTCCAATAGTTTACACGTGTTTGTACCCTCCCGTTCTCCTTCCTCACCACCACGATGGGTGACGCATAGCGATAATTCCAGCTTCCTTTAGTTACATACCGTAAGATATAGGAGCAGAAGTAGGCCATTCGGCCCATTGAGTCTGCTCCGGCATTCAGTCATTGGCTGATCCAATTCTTCCAGTCTTCCCCACTCCCCTGCCTTCACCCCATACCCTTTGATGACCTGGCTAATCAAGAACCTATCTATCTCTGCCTTAAATACACCCAATGGCCTCCACAGCCACTCGTGGCAACAAATTCCACAGATTTACCACCCTCTGACTAAAATAAGTTCTCCACATTTCAGTTCTATAAGGACATCCCTCAATTCTGAAGTCGTGCCCTCTTGTCCTAGAATTCCCTACCATGGGAAATAACTTTGCCATATCTCACCTGTTCAGGCCTTTTAACATTCGGAATGTTTCTATGAGATTTCCGCCCTGCCACTCCCAATTTTCCTCGTTAACACATAAAACTCGTTAGTAGAAAAGACATCTTAGAACTTCAACATCTTCTTCGTTAGTCCCCTTTTCCATCCCTCAGGTACTGGGGAGTCACCAAAGTTGAATGGCTTTGCTGTTAACTTTCCTGTTCGAAGAGATTTTCTCTCTCCTGTTTTTCACCAGAAAACTAAATGTTACAGTCACCAGGAAAAGATGTGCCATTTGCATTCTACGTCTAAGGGTGACCTCTCTCTCTGAGATGATCCTGACAATCACTGTCATCTTGTTTATATGTACAGTGGAAGGTTTCTGTAATTCAGCTCTCACCAGCACCCCAGCAGGTAAGCATGACTCTTCTCCATGAATCTGAAGAGAGCATCCAGCAGGAGGGCCTCAGCATCAGCATTCCAGGGAATTTGGGGTTTCCCATCACTCGAGCTACTTCCCCAGGATGTAACATGACAGGTTTGGGCTGGGAGTACCATACATTTCCTCGTTTATGCTCATTTTCCTGCTTAGGAGGAATTTGCACCTTCTCAAAAACAGTGCTGAACACCAGGTGAATAGACAAGGGAAGGACACATCTTAAGAGACATTCAAATACTTAAAGCAATCATGTCATGTGACAGCGTGCCCTTCATAACTTGTTCCATCTTTAATTGATTTATCTCAGCCAGTTGAATGGCCCCTTTATGACACAAGCAATGCCAGTGTCTTTCTAACCTGAAAATGTAGGCAGTACGTTTCTCCCCTTTCTCCTGGGATGTGTGCCTGAACTTCAACATAAATTCCGCTGGGCTGACTGTCATGCCAAAAACGTGTTCTAACACTTGCAGGTAGCCCATGGATGTGAACTCCAATTTGAATGAGTGTTGTTTAATTACTGCCCATACATAATTATCATTCGGCAAGAAATAACAGATTGTTTTCCACATACAATTATAAAGAATGTGTATTTACTAATTTCAGCTTTATCAAACAGTTGTTAAGAAAAAAATAAATAAATGGGCCTATAAGAGTTAAACCAGTCTAAATGTGCACAAGGTGTTGGAGTTTGTATTGTCCAAAAGCCAGATATCACCGTTACTCACAGTGCTGAATTCAGATTCTGCTAGAGCGTCCCATTTGGGCTCCATATCACAAAGCACTCCTTGCAATCGCATCTTCTGGTTGGATCGAATCCTATGCCCGTCTCTCCCCATCTTCTCTGCATCTCCCGCTCTCTCTAGAACCTTCTCCCAATCCTACCATCCTGATTGACTGGTGGTGATGTTCAACATCTCCTAGTTGAACATCCTAGCCCCTTATCTTTAGCTGAAACCAAAACATTCTGCCAGCAAGACACACTGCTTTAAGAGAAAGCTGCTAAATGAAATACCCTACAGCATTAGCGGCAAAAATGTTAACCAGGGCATTACACAGTCATTCACTTGTGTATTTGTGGGTCACCCTGACTGTAAATGGGGTGTGTAATAACCACCTGCCCCCTCGGTATGTGACTGTGTGGGTTCTCTCCCCGGGTCATAGCGCTAGATCTGTCTTTGTGCTTGTTGCAATAAAGATGTCAATTGAGATAAACGAGCTTTTCTCGTCTGTCATCATGGACCAAATGTTTACCATGTTATTTTGTTGCATGTAAATCATGAGAAAGGTGCCATACAGTATAAATGCAAATCTTTCTCACCATTTGTATAGATATGTAATATCCAATCCAATAGTTTGACTCAAGATAAATCCAGAATTTAAAACTACAAGGCAGGAAGAAAATAAAAGTCCGCAGTATCAGCACTGGAGAGATGAGTGTATGATTAAAGGCTGACACTTCAGTACCATACTGAAGCTGGGCTGCAGTGTTGGAAAGTGCAGTCTGAAACATAGGAGATTTGGAGTGACCTTATTAAAGTGTTCAAAATTATGGGAGGCATAGATAAGGCAGATGGTAACATTTTTTTCCCCCGGGCGGGGGTGTTCAAAACTAGGGGGCAGAAGTTTTGGGTGAGAGGGGAAAGGATCTGAGGGATATCTTTTTCATGCAAAGTGTGGTGAGTATATGGAATGAGCTACACACACAAAATGCTGGAGGAACTCAGCAGGACTGGAGAAAAAAATGCTGAGGAGTGGATTTGAAAGGTGGGGTTAGGGGAGAGAGAAATGCCAGACTATTGGCGAAATTTGGAGAGATGAACAAAGAACTAGGAAGTTGATGGAAGAAAGAAGAAAGGGGGAGGGGAGGAGCACCAAAGGGAGGTGATGGGCGGGCAAAGAGATAACATGAGAGAGGGACAAGTGGACAGGAAATGGTGAAGGGGTGGGGTGGTGGCAGAGAAATCGATGTTCATGCCATCAGGTTGGAGGCTACCCAAACAAAATATAAGGTGTTGTTCCTCCAACGTAGTTGTGGCCTTACGGAATTAAAATGGGTGACCACTGGGAGATCCTGCTTGTACTGGTGGATGGAACATAGATGTTCGGCGAAGCGGTCTCCCAGTCTAAGTCGGGTCTCACCAATATACAGGAGACTGCACCAGGAGTATTGAACACATTAAATAACCCCAGCAGCCTCACAGGTGAAGTGTCGCCTCACCTGGAAGGACTGTTTAGGGCCCTGGATGGTAGTGAGGGAGGAGGTGTAGAGGCAGGTGTAGCACTTGTTTTGCTTGCAAGGATAAGTGCCCGAAGGGACAATGGAGTCACGTCGGGAGCGATCTCTGCAGAAAGCATGAAGTGGGAGGGGTGGAGAGGAAAAGATGAGTTTGTTAGTTTGATCTTTCTCACTTTCTCTGACTTCATGTCCGGCATTTTTGACTTTATCATGTCCTGCAAGGATCGGAAGATCTCCCATCTGCAGACCACAGAACCTGTTGTCTCCAACGCCGGCAGGCCTGGGTGCCTCCAGACCATGATCTCTGCCGTTGATCTCAATGGCTCTGACTGACTTTAGAGCAGACTCAAAACCCAGACTCCACTGCCATCAATGCAGGTTTCCATGACCTCGGACATCGCCAAAGTGCCGACTGCACAACTTCCAACTCCAGGCTGGGTCTTCACACACTGCTGCTGGAATCCGTTTCCCCTTTCGCCACTATCATTCCACAATCTTGTCTCTCAGGTCCCTCTGCTAGCTCCTGGGTCCTTGAAGACTCCACCTTCCTCTGACCCCACCATCCCTGAACCCTCCAACCTCCCCCCCCCCCCCCATGCCAACTCTCATCCATGCTGGATTTTTTACCATTCCCTCCGACTTTCCCTCTCTGAAACAGAACATTCTGTCCTTAGTAAGGGCCTCACTTTTGTTCCCCTGTGCCCACACCTCAGAGAGTTCTGTGCCACCACAACGCTGAGCTCTTCTTCTGACGCCTCTATCTCTGAGCCTATTTCTTTGGCAAGGGCTTTCCACCCCACACCAATGACCCCTTCTCCCGTCTTCAACCCTCCTCTTCTTCCTGGACACCCTGCCCTGGTCTTCTTCCTGCTCTGGACTTTTTCAGTGTCAGCTGCCGATGGGACATTAACTGTCTAGGCTTAACACTCCTCTCTCCTATTCCAACCTCACTCCTTCTGAATGCTCGGCTCTCAGAAGAGGAATCAGAACCAGGTTTATTGTCACCAGCATGTGTTGTGAAATTTGTTAACTTAGCAGAAACAGTTCAATGTAATACATAATGTAGAAGAAAACAAACAATAAATAAATAAGTAAATCAATAACTGTATACATATATTGAATAGATTAAAAGTCATGCAAAAAACAGAATTAATGTTAAAAAAAAGTGAGGTAGTGTTCAGAGGTTCATTGTCCATTTAGGAATTGGATGGCAGTGGGAAGAAGCTGTTCCTGAATCACTGAGTGGAATGAAGTCAAATCAGACACTGTATAATTTCAATCAACCATTTCTTCTTTATTGCGACTTCATCCGGCAAGAGATCCGAGATCTACAGTAGGCAAGAATCACCCTCTTGCCGACTGGACTTCTCTCCTAGGATCTCTACCTTACATACAGATACCATCCCTTTTATACAGGTATTTTGCAGAACATCTAACAGTTACAACAGTTTTTGAGTTACTTCCCCTTAAGCAATCAGCACAGCAAAAGGTCCATATATGTCCATGTTTTAGCCTCGTATGCAGATCTAGGTGCAAAGCCTGCTCCGACAGTTTCGACCACAGGTTAATTATAAAGCAAGAGCAATCTTAAACAAAAGGGTAACAATACACTCTGCCATACTTCGCATACATGACTGACTAAAATTTGCCATTTCAGCAGAACAGCTAACAACCTTTTAGCCTTAAAAGGGAATAATAATTCACCAAGAAAACCTTTAGCCGTAAAAGGGAATAAGACAGTACCTCCATTACATTATCAACTGAGTATGTGCCTTCCAGCTTCTGTACCTCCTACCTGATGGTAACAGTGAGAAAAGAGCATGCCCGGAGTGCTGGAGGTCCTTAATAATGGATGCTGCCTTTCTGAGACACCGCTCCCTAAAGATGTCCTGGGTACTTTGTAGGCTAGTACCCAAGATGGAACTGACTAGATTTACAACCCTCTGCAGCTTCTTTCGGTCCTGTGCTGTAGCTCCCCCCCCCCCCCCCCCCCCATACCAGACAGTGATGCAACCTGTCACAATGCTCTCCACGGTACAACTATAGAAGTTTTTGAGTGTTTTTGTTGACATGCCAAGTCTCTTCAAACTCCTAATAAAGTATAGCCACTGTCTTGCCTTCTTTATAACTACATCAATATGTTGGGACCAGGTTAGATCCTCAGAGATCTTGACACCCAGGAACTTGAAGCTGCTCACCTTCTCCACTTCTGATCCCTCTATGAGGATTGGTATGTGTTCCTTCATCTTACCTTTTCTGAAGTCCACAATCAGCTCTTTCGTCTTTCTGACGTTGACTGTTAGGTTGTTGCTGCGACACCACTCCACTAATTGGCATATCTCACTCCTGTGAGCCCTCTTGTCGCCACCTGACGTCTTACCAACAATGGTTGTATCATCAGCAAATTTACAAAAGTTATTTGAGCTATGCCTAGTCACACAGACATGGGTATAGAGAGAGTAGAGCAGTGGGCTAAGCACACACTCCTGAGGTGCACCAGTATTGATTGTCAGCGAGGAGGAGATGTTATCACCAATCTGCACATTGTGTGGTCTTCCAGTTAGGAAGTTGAGGATCCAATTGGAAAGGGAGTTACAGAGGCCCAGGTTCTGCAACTTCTCAATCAGGATTGTGGGAATGATGGTATTAAATGCTGAGCTATAGCTGATGAACAGCACCCTGACATATGTGTTTGTGTTGTCCGGGTGGTGAATAGCCATTGAGATTGCATCTGCTGTTGCCCTATTGTGGTGATAGGCAAACTGCAATGGGTCCAGGTCCTTGCTGAGGTAGGAGTTCAGTCTAGTCATGACCAACCTCTCAAAGTATTTCATCACTGTAGATGTGAGTGCTACCGGGCGATAGTTGTTAAGGCAGCTCACAATATTCTTCTTAGGCACTATTATAATTGCCTTTTTGAAGCAAGTGGGAACTTCTGCCCGCAGCATTGAGAAGTTGAAAATGCCCTTGAATACTCCTGCCAGTTGGTTGGCACAGGTTTTCAAAGCCTTACCAGGTACTCCATTACCTTCATTACCTTCTGCCTTGTGAGGGTTCACTCTCTAAAAAGACAGCATAACAGCCTCTGAGACACCGGGTGCAGCAGGGATTTTCACAGCTGTGGTTATATTCTTCCTTTCAAACCTTGTTTGAAATTTTTTCTTTGCCTTTGAAATAGCCCACTGCAAATCATACCTGCTTTTTTGGTACAAACCTGGGTCACCAGACTTAAATGTGATAGATCTAGCATTCAACAGATGACGTACCTCCTGGTTCATCCACAGCTTTTGGTTTGGGAATATACAGCAAGTCTTTATAGGCACACACTCATCCACACAGGTTTTAATGAAGTTGGTAACAACTGCAGCATACTCATCCAGATTCAAAGATGAATCCCTGAATACAGTCCAGTCCACCGATTCAAAGCAGTCCTGTAGGTGCTCCTGTGCTTCCCTTGCCCATATATTCTTGTTCTTCACTACTGGTGCTGTAGTCTTCACTCTCTACCTTTACTCATGAGTAACAGTGGTCCAGTGTGTTGTTTCCTCTGGTACTGCAAGCGATCTGTTGGTGGTAATTGCTCAGTGATTTTTTTCAGACTGGCTTGGTTAAAATCTCCCAAAAGGAGATTACCCTAATGTTTTGGGAGGTAAAAAGGACTGCTAAATATTCCAGGTCTGGTGAACAGAATTGGGACAGCATTGATATATTTGTGCACCAAGAAGAGTTGATCATGAGGCATACTCCTCCACCTCTGCTTTTGAGAGACTCTATAGATCTATCCTAACAGTGTATAGTAAATCCATCGATCTGAATCGCTGCATCCGGTACAGAAGAGTAAACAAAGGACACACATGGTCCTAATGTCCCTCTGATTCAGCACCCCAGCTCAGAGATCATCGATTTTATTCAGCAGAGATTGCATGTTTGCCAGCAAGATAGTCAGTATTGGGAGTTTAAAGCCCCATTTCCTTAAATGCACTTGTATCCCTGACCTGCAACATGTTTCCTACCTGGGATCCATCCACAATCAGCACTGCGTCCATCAGTTCTAAGCGGCGATAGTTTGTTTAAGCACATTAAGACATCCTTGTTGACTGTACTGACCTTGGAAGCAGTTGTGCTTTTTCGCTGTATCATGCTGAAATGAGAATATTTCATCATATCCATCAAGAGTTCTGCTACACAAGTTGGCCCTAGGTACCCCAAAAGTAGAGGTTCTATCTCCACTCCCTCCGCACTAATCCTAACCTCATCATCAAACCTGCAGATAAGGGAGGTGCTGTTGTAGTCTGGCAATCTGACCTCTACCTTGCTGAGGCCCGGCGCCAACTCTCAGACACCTCCTCTTACTTACCCCTCAAACAGGACCCTACAAAGAAACATCAGGCCATTGTCTCCCACACCATCAGCAACCTTATCAACTCCAGAGATTTCCCATCCACTGCCACCAACTTCATAGTTCCCAAACCCCGCACCTCGTGTTACTACCTCCTACCCAAAATCCACAAACCTGCTTGTCCATTGTTTCAGTTTGTTCCCCTACTGAACTCATATCTGTAAACCTCGACCCTGTTTTATCCCAGTCTGGTTTATTCCCCTCCCACCTACAGCCGTGACACCTCACATGGTCTTGATCTTTTCAAGGATCTCAGGTTCCCTGGACCCCATCATCTTATTTTTACTATGGATGTCCAGTCCCTGTACACCTCCATTCCCCACCAGGAAGGCCTCAAAGCTCTCTGTTTCTTTCTGGATACCAGACCCAACCAGTTTCCCTATACCACCACTCTCCTCCACCCAGCAGAACTTGTCCTCACTCTAAATAATTTCTCCTTTGGGTCCTCCCACTTACTTCAAACAAAAGGGGTAGTTATGGGTTCCAGCTAAGCCAGCCTGTTTGTTGGCTGCATAGAACAGTCTATGTTGCAAGCCTACACTTTTCCTATGCTACATTGATGACTGCATTGGTGCCTCCATGTCCAGCACATAATTCTCTAAAACTTCCACCACCTCCAACTGGATCCCACCACCAAACACACCTTTCCCTCCCCCCACTTTCTGCTTTCCACAGGGATCGCTCCCTACGCGACTCCCTTGTCCATTTGTCCCTCCCCACTGATCTCCCTAATGGCACTTATCCTTGCAAGCGGAACAAGTGCTTCACCTGCCCCTACACCTCCTCCCTCACTACTATTCAGGGCTCCAAATAGTCCTTCCAGGTGAGGTGACACTTCACCTGTGAGTCTGTTGGGGTCATGTACTGTATTTGGTACTCCTGGTGTGGCCTGTTGTGTATCGGTGATGTAGATTGGGAGACCGCTTCACTGAGCATTTACGTTTTGTCTCCCAGAATAAGCAGGATCTCCCAGTTTTAATTCCACTTCCCATTCCCATTCCGATACAGCCATCCATGGCCTCCTCCACTGTTGTGATAAGACCACAATTAGCCTCCAACCTGATGGCATGAACATTGATTTCTCAAACTCCAATAATGACTCCACCCACCCCCTCCCTTCACCATTTCCTGTCCCCTTGTCCCCCTCTCATGTTATCTTCTCACCCACCCATCGCCTGCCCCACTTTCTTTTTTCTTCCATGGCCTTCTGCCTCTTTCACCATTCAACTTCCCAGCTCTTCGCTTCATAGGTTTCACCTATCACCTGACATTTCTCTCCCCATATCTACTCCTCAGTTTTTTTTCTCCAGTCCTGCCAAAGGGTTTCGGCCCAAAATCTCGACTGTACTTTTTTTTTCATAGACCTGCTGAGTTCCTCCCGCATTTTGTGTGTGTTGCTCAGCTTTCCAGCATCTGCAGACTTTCTCTTATTTGTGATATGGAATGAGGTGTTAGGTAAGGTGGTTGAAGCAGGTTCAGTAGAACCATTTAAGAAGCACATGGAAGTTCTGAGCCAAATGCTGGAACTGGGACTAGCAAAGTGGACACCACGGTCAGCATATATTGGTTGGGCTAAAGGGCCTTTATCCCTGCTATATTGCTCTATGTCTATCTTTTAGGTGAGATACTGGACTGTTGTTTTGTCTGCTAAAGAGATGTGAAGATGTAAGGATCTTGTGCATTATTCAGAGCATAACAAGAATTTTTGAATTGTAATTGTTTCTTGTAATAAAAATTCTTTGGAATATGAAAGATGCTATATTAATGTGGATCCTCTAGTATAATGGTGCACTTGCATTCACAGGTGGAAAAAAGAGCAAGAAATGAGACAGTTCAAGATACAGCAGGAAATAAAACAGATGGCCGAACTCCGAGAGAAGGATGTCATTTTGAAAGAAAACAAGTGGAAGATGTTAGCTGAGACACAAAAAATTAAAAAAAAGGAAAAACTAGATCAAGCTAAGTATGAAGCTGAAATGCGTAAATCTCAGCAGAAGCATTTGTGGAAGCAAACAGAAGCCATCAAGCAAGATAGCAAAGAGCACGAAGTACAGGAGTTACAGGCAAAGCTGTCAAAAGCCGCCCAGAAACGGCTTCTGAAAGAAATGAGCAACCAGAATAAAATTAAAATGGAGAATGAGCATGAGAAGCTGAAACACATGATACTGAAAAATGAAATTGACAACCTGACCAAAACTGAGGAGTTGATGGTGAGGATGTCACTAGAGAGAAAGTTTTTAAAATTTAAGGAAAACCACAAACATTTGGTGGAAGAAAGAAAAAGAATGCTGAAAGAAAAGGCAATTAAGGAAGAACACCAGATACTGCAAGCCAAGCTAAAGGCCGAAAAACTAGAACAGGAGCAGAAAGAACGCAAGGAAGTGTTGGCTGAAATCTCTGAATTTAAAATTGAACAAGCCCAGAAAACTGTGTTGAAGAGCATCCAGAATAAAGTCCTGCAGGCTCAAAAGAGCAGATCAGAAAAGGAGAAGATCCACCAGCAGATCAAAAAAAGGGTTGAGGAGGAGGAGGAAATATACAGGCAAGCAATGAAAGCAACTATTGAGAAGAAAGACAAGAGAACTGAAGAAATTTTGAAAGTAAAGGAAGCAACTATTGAGGAGTCCCGTCAAGCTGCCAGGGCAGCCTTCCAAATGAGGGAACGAGTGAGAGAGTATATCAACAGCCGGTCTTTTGATCAGATGGCTATGGAAGCTGAACTTTGGGCCAGCTTGGTGAAAAAGATAGCATATTAATATCTGAAAATGAGTAAGTAGCTAGAATGGTAATTTTCCTTCATAGATATGTTCCTGTGTAAAGGGAATGATATTGGGCTTTGAAAATTAAGAGAAAATTTTACTTTTAGACAAGGCATAAACATGGACTCTTGTGTACTGATTAATTGTAGACCATGGGATAATCAGTTTTCTCAAGGAAGTTAAATATTCTGGGGATCTATTTCAAGATATGTTCTGTGAATTTTGATTTGTGGCAGAATTACAGTTAAGTGAAAATTCCTGAGGCATTTTCATGACCACGTTCATAAATGAGTGTTTTGAAGCTGTAGAAAATATTGGCCCTATTGTCAACTAGACAGTGCTTTACTTGAGAATGATTTGATTTCATATCCACAGAGCAAGTTTCTGTATTGCTTTTCAGGAAGGAAAATCTGTGAACGTTGGGCTATCCATGAGAGATGTCATTTTCATAGTATTTAAACTCTTGTACAATGTTTCGGTCACTGGCACAACAATCTGCAGGAGGGACTCAGTAGGTTAAGAAGTATCTGTTGGGTGTGTATTGGAGGGAGGAATTATCAATGTTTCATTTTGAATACCTGAATCAGGACTGAGGGTAAAGAGGTAAATATGACTGCTATAAAGAGGAGGGGGAGCTGGTAAGACAGACGACAGAGGTGATTGGTGGACTGTTGCAGACTTAAAGGATGACAAACTGATTGAGCCAGATAGGAAAGGGGATAGGTTTTGGTGAGGAGAGAAAATACAAACAGGGTGAGCTGTGGAGCACTGGAAGAAGTGGGGAGAGAGAGAGCAAGAATACGTTCCTTCTTCCTGTCTCCTTCCAATCCTCCTTATGTTCCTCTGTTTGTTCCCTTCCCCAACACTCCAACTCCATCATCCATCTCCATCCCCTTGCCCATTTCACCCACCTACCCACACATTTCAACCACTAGTTCTTCCTTTCCCGATATAGTTCTGGTTCTTCCTGCCCTTCCACCTCTCCCCTAATCATTTCCACTATCATCACCCTATTGGTCAAATTCCAATACTCGTAGCCTTTGTGTTCCTGTTTATTACCCTCCAAAACTGTCTCTACCTTCACCCTCAGCTTCCCCTCCCCACCCACTTCCTGGCTCCATCCTCCTTTCTTTGCCTGCCTCTATTATGTCTTCCAACTCCACTCCTGCCCCCTTGTCTCCCCTACCCACCCACACCTCTTCTAGCAATCACCCCTGGTCTGACCATTCCTTCTTCCCGGTTGGGTTGAGTTGTTCTCCGATCTAGGCAATTTACTTGCAAATGTTTCGTTCCCCATGCAAGGAGAAATTGTCAGTGACCTGTTGATTGTGGTGTGTCCTCTTGAGTAATTGGCCTTCATATACTTTTCAATCAGGTGATTGTCATTTCAGAAACCCATTTGTGATGTGGGGAGGAAATCTTATTGTTGGTTGGCTGTGTGGTGAACTTTGTGCAGTGTGGTCTGGAATTGACATAAATAGGATCGAGGTCTACGTGTTTGTTTACAGAATTTTTAGTGGAAAACCACGCTTCTCTTGCAAGCTGCATGGTTAAATTTGTGCCCTTTTCAATCTTTGTGGGTAGAGATTAGGAAGATTTAGTCATGTGGCTTTACAGCTGGTTGATGTTCATGGATCCTTGTTTTCTCCCAGTTTGGCCAACATAATGTTTGCTGAAGTCTCTGCGTTAGAACTTGTAGACCAATTTGGTCCTGTCTAAAAGCTTGATTCGTTCTTTTGATCTGCAAAGTACTTTCCTCCACCCATAATTCTGATGCAGGATTTTGACCCAAGGCATTGAGAATTTCTCCTCACCCCATACAGATGATGTGAGTTCCTCCAACTAAACGTTCGTTACTCTGAGTTTTAGCATCTGTGGTCTCTTGTAACTCTCTGGTCATTAGCAATTGTGATCGTGTACAAGGGAAGATAAAGACAGGTTTAGTTTTGCAAAAGTCTGATCTTGGTCAAGCTATGCAAGAACTGAAAGCTTCCACTCTGCTGTACATCTGATTGCTAGTCTCTCCTTTAGTCTTGTGTTTTACCCCATGCCTATCCCCTCACCTACTGCTCCTTCAGTCTGTGCATTACTGCTTCTTCTGGTTGTCATTCCACCACCACTCTTCCACAAGCACGCACAGGGAGACACAGAAAGACAGGCAGGCAGACACACACACACACAGTGTTTCATAGGGTCATACACACACACAGGCATTGACACACTCTTTCAGAGGGAAATACATACACACAAACACACACCAGTCTCTCTTGTAGAGACACACACAACAGTTTCACAGACATGCATACAGACACAAGACAGTCTGTCTCAAAGACAGACAGACAGACACAATGATGGAGTTTGGGAGTATAGCGTCTGTTTCAAGTGTCTACTGTTGGGCATGTAAGTTATGTGATCTGTTCGAAACAGTTATCTGAGTATAATTAGGACATCAGCATTGAAGGTGCTAGGCTGGGAGAGGATGCTGGCATTAGTTTAGTTATCTTGCCAGGAAATTATAGTTTGCTGAGGTAGTGGTGATACCTTTCCATTGCTTTCAAATGCCTTTTAGCAGTAGTCCATGTTACAGAAATGCATAGTATGGCAGGATCACTTGCCTAGGAAAGATGAACTGTGTACTGAATTTGGAATTTTGATTATCATTCATTCTGTTCCCAAGTTGTCCAAAGGCTTCTGTGGCACACAAAGGGTTAAATTCCTTTGCTATCTGCTTTCATTGAGAAGGTGCCCACAGAAATATGGAAGTGTTGGATTAGTCAAGCTTGCTTTGCCATTCAGTATGATCATGGCTGACTGTCTAGCTCAATGTTATACTGTATTCGTTTCTCTCTCCACATTCACTGATGACTTTGTGCCTTCTCCTTAAATATATTCATAACTTGGCCTCTACAACCTTCAAATTCCACAGGTTTACCACACTGGGTGAAGAAATTTCTCCCCTCTGACCAAAATGTTTTGTCCCATGTGCTGGGACTGTGGCTCCTTGTCCTGGACTCCTCAATCAGAGGAAACATCCTCCTTGCATCTAACCTGGTTTTTAAAAAAATATATTTCTGTGCGATTTCCTTCTGAACTTGAGTCCAGCCTGTCCTCAATCAGTGGTCTTACTGCCCCAGGAATCAAGTGTAGAGGACTATCTTTACACTCTCTTTAAACTGGTCACAAGAAAGCTCTGTATAATTGTGGTGAGAACCACATCCCTTTGTACATCAATATTACCCTTCTATTATTATTTAAATAATGCTCAATCTTTACAGTTTGCTTAAATGGTACCTTGGAATGTATGCAAATTATACTGTACCTGCCTTGAATCTGACAGTCAACTTTTTTTCATATCGTTACAATTCACAATTCAAAGCCCTGTCCCCAACAGCAAGGTTTATGTCATTGGCAAACTTCTCAGCATCTGTAGATAAAGAGCAGTAAGCAGCCTGCTGGAGGAACTCAGCAGGCTGAGCGGCATCTGTGCAGGGGAAGGAGGTTAAAAAACAGGGGCATTCTTTTTAAAATAATTGGGTGAAAAATTGTGGAAATTTTTTTCTCTAACAGCGTGGAAGTTCAAGTTCTGCATGCAGGGGTTGTGGAATTGGAACTCATTGCCTGAAAGTAGAGCCAGGAGACCTCATCACATTTAAACAGTACTTGAAGGATTGTGAACTGCATAGCTGCAGTCCTAATGCTGCAAGGTGGATCTGGCCTGAATTGCTTCTTTGACTAGAATTGACATGATGGATGAATGGCCACCTCCTGTGCTGTAATTTTGCTATAAGAGACAGATTACTGTTTTGTTATGTAGAACCTTGATGGAAGTTTCATTAACTTGGCTTTGTTTAGAAGTTGGAGAAACAGAAGTGGCTAACATTGAGGGATGTTTTGATGAGTCAGCCTTTATGTCTACTTTGCATGAGGTTACTGTAGTTTCTGGCTTCTTTGAAAATTCTTTGTATTCCTAACATTTGTGACATAATACTGTGTGTCCATTTGTTTTTAGTAGAAGACAGGAGCTCTAAAAATCAGCACAGTGAACCTGATGCACAAAATGCTTTTAGATTCTTAATTGTAGTCTATGTGTGAGATGTAATGGAACTGAAGCATGCACTCAGTAGACTGATAATAAAGTTGAGACAAAGTTAATTCCATTAAGAAAAACAAATATTTTACCCACTAATGCAATTAATTTCCATCTGATCTTCATTTAAGCTCTTATCCTTTAGAATCATATTTGTTCTTTTTTGTTTCACTGCAGCTTTGTAGGATATAGTAGCATTAGTGATGACTCTCCACTATAAGGGCAGGAACTCCAACTGCAACATATGAATTAATTACCAACAGAACCAACCAAATCTCTGATGGATATGTGATACTGATTTGGCACAAGTACTAAACGGTCTACGCCTGTCTCCCGCAGGCATTTACCTAGTTTGCGTAGTAAGATGATATAGGTCCAATCTATGAAGCCGTGAAATCAAAAATGTTCCATAAAACAACTGCAAACTATCTTGTTTTCCCCATTTACTGACTTCCTCCTTTTCATCAGGACTTCTTTGTGCCATGAACCATTCTGCTGCCAGGGACTGGAAGGTGGCCAGGTACCTGAAATTCTCCTGTGGCTTTTTATTTTGTCTCAGTAAATTTGCATGTGGTGTTGTTAGGGAAAGAATTTGATCTTAAAAACTTCCCATGTTGCATGTTTTTGCTCTATATGTTATGTGGCATTGGTAATCTTTTTGCAAAGCTATCAGCATAATTCCTGGGATTCTCAGTAGAATTTAAGATGGAGAGTAATCATAAAATCAGCTAATGATACCTCTGGCTCAAATGGTTGTGCATTTGACTCCTCCAGCCATTTGAGCCCATGTTCTACAAATCTTGTAGAAATGCTCCATTTTTGAAAGTGCATAGGATATCTTTATCTTCCATTGTCTGGGTATTAAATTCTTCTGCTGACCTGAATATTATTCTCCCAAATAATACAGTCGGAAACTTAAGAACTATCTAATGTTAACATGTTTGTGAGTCCTTGTAGCATGCAAATAGCTGCTGCATTTGCCTCTATAATATTGCACTTCAATGTACATATTTTTGTCAAACACTTTCAAAGGTGTTGGTGCTTTTAATGAGGGAGTGACAATATTGGAATGTTTAGTTAAGCAGATGGCTAATTTAACAATGACTTTTTTAGATTTTCCAAGTAGCATTTTGCACATTTAGTCAGATGCATTTTATTAAAACAGATTAGAATTTTCACCTAATTTTAGTCTGAATTTAAGATCATGACTGTTTTATACATTGGGTGCTACAGAGAAGTTGTAGAACTGACTAGTAATTTTGCCGTTTAAGGCCACAGGGATTTCTTGTTTATGTCGTACTACAATTTTGTCATGTTCTGGTGGGGTCAAATGTGCAATTGGTGTCATTGGTTTATGGTGACAATAAATCAAATGTTTGTTTTATTACGTGTGTCTTGTGAAACACTGTGTGGAATTCCATCTAGACTAAACTGGTGGCCTTTTTTTGGTGATTTATCAGGTGCATAGAACCATAGCCCCTCTCTCCCCCCTTGGTAAAGTAGTACTCTGTTCCTAATATTGGGACATTATTTCCCATGTCAATGTATATAGTAATATTTAAATAAGTCATGTGGTATTTTTATACACCGAGGCTTTCCTTAAAGCAATTTTATTTTTATCAAGGACTGGTGCCTCTGTATATCTTGTAATATTGTTTGACTTTGTCTTTTGTTGCATTTATTATTGTTTGACAAAATACCTTCAATAAAATATTCTTAATCAAAACTCTGCTTGTTTGTAGAGCAGGTTTGCTTGGTCTTACCTCTTGTTGGATGTTTGAAATTATTATGGAGGTCTAGGTGACCTGCCTGGGTTCAGGGGGTGGCTTGTTCCACTCTGGTTCTGTGGGTCTGAGTTGGCTGATGAGGGAGAGCTGAAATGTAAAGTGTTGGACGCCTGCTCTGGCTCCCAGTTCAGAGTCATGGTTCTCAATATTATCCCAAATGCATTTTCTCCACTTCACGTATTTGTGGTTCCAAGGTTCACAGGTGTCAGTGGAGATATCATACTTCAAACAAAGCTTTGAGCAAATAAAGTCTTCTCAGGCTTCCAGCAGGTACGGTATACATTTTAACTGACGTTTCAATGACAAACTCTGCCAGCTTCATCAGGGATGATGCCCAGGCATATCTAGTCTGGTGGTTATATATTCTCTCATTGTCTAACCTTCCTGACTGGTTAGTCCTCACCCAATCAGGTTTCTGCTGTCCCACCTTGTTTACAATCGAATTCCAGTTCTTACTTAGACTTTCATCTATATTAAAATTGTTTCACTCTAGTTTTAATTCAATGACTTCCTTCACCAGGCTCTCACAGAAATGATGAACCTGCCACTACAGTTTAGTACACCATGACCACTTTGGATATTTTCCACTAAGATGGGCTTTTTTGGTTCTAATTGTGTTCTTTATTGTAAAAATTGGTTAATTTATATTTTTATTATAAATTCTGCTTTGTGACCGTGATGCTATTGCAAGTAAGTTTTTCATTGCACCTGTGCAGCCATGTGCTTGTGCATCTGACAATCAACTCAACTTTGACAACTGTCAGGATTAAATGCTCACCTTGCCTTAATTGGTCCAAAAACAAACCAGCATCCTGTACCATTAATGTTACCCTCTCTGACCAACTGAGGAAGTTGCAGTATTGTTCTATTTTATCTCCTTTGCTGCACAAATCAGAAGACAACATTTTAGCCTGATCCCTAACGATTGAGGCACAGACTGAAACATTGAATCTGTCCTTAGTACAGTGGTACTGGACCACAACCTGCTCTCTGAAAGAAAACTATGCATGTACAAATAATTTGAATCAAATAACTTTATTTACATAGGACAGATGACTAAACAGCTCAACACATTTATCCTTGCTATATTAAAATACATTATGCTTTCTAACCATAGGTTTTAAATTGAAGTTAATATATTACAGCCTCTATCTTCATTAGGTCTTGACAGCTGAACGTAAAAATTGTGTTGAGGCTAATACCGACTGTTGATGAGATTAAGATATTAATATTGACAGCTTTCGGATAAAACAGTACCCTGCAGAAATAGTCACATCTTAAAGGGCAACAGGAACAATGGTAGATGACCAACTCGCATTTACACTGATTCTATCAAGCATCTAAGAAGCTGATGACAGTATCTATGATTAAATCATTACTTTCGGCAGGCCTTACTGCAGATAACTTCTCAGGAGAGTCCTGTTAGATCATGAAGACAAATGGACACCCATTGCTGCTACACAAACTTAAACAAGAGAAGATCTGTAGATGCTGGAAATCCGAGCAACACACACACAAAATGCCAAGGGAACTCAGCAGACTAGGGAGCATCTATGGAAAAAGAGTACAGGCAACGAAGGGTCTCGGCCTGAAACGTCAACTGTACTCTTTTCCATAGATGCTGCATAGCTTGCTGAGTTCCTCCAGTGTTTTGTGTGTGTTACACACAATCTTGTCTACTCCTTTTCCTCAGCCTGCTGATCTCCTGCCTGTTGATTATCAGTACCTTTTAACTCTCTCACTAGTCTCTACTCTAACCGCCCAGTTCTGCCCCAGCTCTGTACTTCTTCACACACTGCTTTTCTCTCAATTTCCCCAGTTCACAACTCTCCAATTACTAAGTGGAGCAACAGTCAAAGGAGAGACGTTCAAGTATACAGGAAGTAAAAAAACTAATCAGATTGCAGCTTGGATATTGTGCAATTTCAATCACAGGCAGCAGAAGGACTAAAAAGGCCCAGGATATCAGGTCGGAATACCGGGGGGGGGGGGGGGGGTGATACTGCTAAACGTTAATTTTAAGAATGGTCAGACAGAATGAGTGGATAAAGGGGTAAACATGTTGTTCTGTAGAGTCTTTTTCAAACATTGTGCCAGGACATTAGGGAATAAAATGCACTGTTCTTCTGTTTCAAATTTATCTTTTGACATTTTTCGTTGCCTCTTAGTGACAATCTAAGAATTTAAATAATTCAATAAGTATTTGGCAGGTTAAGCCTCAGATATTATCTACTCATTCAAGAGACTGAACATCTTCAGAGCAATGAGTGTAATGTCTCAACAGGTACAGGCAAATACACAATGAACTCCAGAATAAAACCATTCTGCTCATTTCCCCACTGCCCAACCCCACTCCCTACTGAAGGGGTCCTTACTGCTCGTAAACAAACTACTGTACTTTTGCACCACATGACTGCAAAGTCAAGTCTGACAAGCCAGTAAGAGATAGAAACTTAACAATCCCTCTCATATTCCTGCCACAGTTACAGTAGCTAGCTTGAGGCTGTGACTCATTCATTGCACATCTCAGACATAGCACTGCTTAAGAAATGCCACTGGGGCCGAACTTCCTCAGAACTTGTTCTAATGCACCAGTATAATGTTGATGCTGGTTTCCTCTATGCCTCCTCAACCCTATTAATTCATCATCTCCCACACCACTACCCCAGTAATTCATTTCCTCTTCCTATTACTCCAGCAATATACACTCACCGTTTCTTGTTCTATTTGCCATAATAATCTACAACTCCTACTCTGCACTTCTCCACCAATAATTCATCTCCACCCTGGTGGAGTTTACAATGATAGTTCATTCCCTTCTGTTCTACAAATGGGTCATCACCAAAGATTCATCTGAAAGTTTGTTACAGGATTCTTTTACCTCCTTGATAGTTCATCACACTGGCCATCCTAGCACTCAAGGCAGAGCAAGGATGTGTTTTTACATTCAATGTCTAAATAGACAATGAATGATCTTGCACATGGCCCCAGTGACATCAACTAAATGTGTCTTACCACCACTCACTAAAGTCCATCTGATAAAATTATTTGAAAAGAAGAAAAGATTGCTTGGAAAAGTCACTCGTAAAAACTATATGACTTTGTTGCAAATGTACCAAGGGAGTAATCAGGCTCTCATTTACCTGCTTTGCTCTCCTGAGCATTCTCTGTGTACCTGTTAAAGATTTGATAGATATCAGAAGGAGTGAGTATGTGTGTGATAGTGAGAATGTGCATGATGGTCAGTGTGAGAGAGGGGGTAGAGTTTGTGTTAAAGAAAAAGTGCAAACTCTCCTGCACTGGTGGTGATGACTCCAGATTACTAACTGGCACAAGGGGGCATAGACCCCTTCTTCTATGCTCCAACATAATACATTGGCTCTCCCAAGTGCTCCACATCACCTTAACATAGATGATCACGGGCTGTTAGTTTTTCAAGATGTCAATTTTCTTGCAGCATCCACCTCCAGAATTTGAATGGGGGGCTGTTTCAGAGCTGCCCTGCCCTTGCAGTTCGAGCAGGGGTAGGGCAGGGCTGAAGATGAGAGCTGTGGTCCGAACCACAACTAGCCATCATGGAGTCCCAGCGAAAGGAAAACAGGAATGGTACAGCCCACAATCAGCGTCAGGCTCTCCAGGAAGCCCAGCCCTTTCTTGCCATGTCCATTGGTGACCTGGTGGGAATGTTGCCCACTGACCTCAGGAAGAACGTGCACAGATGCAACGTAGAGAAAGGTTCCAGCGGAGAAGAGCAGCCCAATGCCGGTGGCCTTGGTCTGTTGCAGAGATTCCAGACTGCTCTGTTGAGGGGAGAAGAAAAACACATTGGAAGTCAGCAGCACAGAGGTAAGCTGGTAAGAGACCCAGGTTCAATCCTGACCTCTAGTGTCATCTATGTGGAGATTGCACATTCTTCCTTTGACCAGATGTGTTTCTCTCAGGTTCTTTGGTTTCCTCCCACATCACAAAGATATGCAAGTTGATAGATTAATTGTCTGCTATAAATTGGCCCTAGAGATTAGCACTGAATCAATGATCAAAAAATTGATAATCACCATGTAAGTATTGGGCTGCAATGTCACTGATAAACTCATCCCTCCAACAGCATGTTTATTCAGCCCTACAACTAAGGCCCTTAACAGTATTGATGTGCATAAGGATCTTGGGGTTCAAGTAGCTACACAGGTTGATAGGGTGATAAAGAAATCAAATGGTATGCATGCCTTTATTACTCAAATTGAGTTCAAGAGTTGGGAAGTTGCAGCTTTATAAAACTTGAATTAGGTTGCATTTGGAGGACTGCATTCAGGTCTGGTTGTCCCATTATAAAAAGAATTGAAGCTTTGTAGAGGGTGTAAAAGAGGTTTACCAGGGTGCTGCCTGGATTGCAGAGTGTAAGGCATAAAGGAGAGGTTGGACAAACTTAGATTGTTTATCTGGAGTGGCAGAGGCTGGGGGGTGATCTAATAGAGGTTTATAAGATTGAGAGGCATAGGTAGAGTAGACAGACAGTATCTTTATACCAGTATTGAAACGTCTAATACCAGAGAGCATGCATTGAAGTTGAGAGGGCAAGTTGAAAGATGTGCAGGGCAAGTTTTTGTTGCACTACCAGAGGTGGTAAAATACTTTAGAGTTGTTTAGTAGGATCTCAGATATGCTCATGAATGTGATAAAAGAAAAATGTGGACATTGTGTAGTCAGAAGGGATTAGTTTAGGTGGGCATTTGATTACAGATTTCATTAGTTGGGCAAAACATTGTGGGCCTGTTCCTGTACTGTACTGTTCTATGTTCTATAACCAAGGTTAGCACGTATCACAAGGAAAAGGTTATTAAAGATGTAGCAAGACACTTAGAAAAATACAAAGTAATCGGCATGGCTTAGAGAAAAGGATATGATGTTTAATCATTAGATTAGGTTAAAGAAACAAATTTGTAGAGTGATCACAGACAGTTATAAGAAATAAGATTGTGATGGGTAATTTCAACTTTCCACATATTGATGGGATTCCCATACAGTACTGCTAAAGGGTTGGATGCGATAGAGTTTATCAAATGTGTTCAGGGAAGTTTCCTTATTCAATACATAGAGGTCACAGCTAGAGAGAGTGTGATACTGGATCTCCTTTTAGGGAACGAGACATGGCAGGTGATAGAAGTGTGTGTAGGGGAACACTTTGGTCTAATGATCATAATTCCGTTAGTTGCAAGATAATTATGGAGAAGGGTAAGTCTGGTCCTCAGGTTGAGATTCTAAACTGGCGAAAGGCCAATTTTGAAGGATCTGGCAATTGGAGATTGGGATAAGTTGTGTTCAGACAAAGGCATGCTTGGTATGTGGAAGGCCTTCAAAAGTTAAACTTTTGGGACTACAGAGTTTGTATATTTGTATTAGAATAAAAGGCAAAAGTAACAGGTTTAGGGAAATTTTGTTTTCGAGAGCTATTGAGGCCCCAGTTAAGAAGGGGGAGGTACATAACAAATACAGGCAGCAAGGAACAAATGTACTTGAGGACTAAAAGAAATGCAAGAGAATACTTAAAAGGGAAATCAGGAGGGCTAAAAGAAGGCACGAGGTTGCATGAGCAGACTAAGTGAAGGAGAATCCCAAGGGCTTCTACAGATATATTAAGAACAAAAGGATAGCAAGGAGTAAAATTGATCTTCTTGAAAATCAGATGTTATTTGTGCATGCTGAAAGAGATGAGGGAGATCTTAAATGGATTTTTTGCATCTGTACTTATTAGGGAGATGGACACAGTCTACATATCTAAGGCGGAACAGCAGTGAAATCATGTACCATTTACAGATTACAGAGGAGCAAGTGCTTGCTGTTTGAGGCAAATTCGGGTGGACAGAACCCCAGGGCCTCACAATGGACCTTGTGGGAGGCTAGTGCAGGTAAGTGACCTTGTCAAAGGTATTTAAACCATCCTGAGCCACAGCTGAGGCGCCAGAGGATTGGAGGATAGCTAATGTTCTGTTATCTAAGAAAGGTTCAAGAATAAGCTAGGAACTTATCGGCCAGAGAGCCTGACATCAGTTATTGGAAGGTATTCTAAGAAACTGAATATATAAATATTTGGGTAGATAGATGTTAGGGATAATCAACTTGGCTCTAGGCATGGTAGGTTGTGTCTAACCAATCTTACAGAGTTTTTTTGAGGAAGTTACCAGAACATTTGATAGAGGAACTGCAGTGGACATTGTCTACATGGACTTTGGCAAGGTCCCACATGGGAGGTTGGTCAAGAGTCAGTTGATTAGCATTCAGGACAAGTAGTAATTTGGATTAGACATTGACTTTTTGGGAGAAACCAGAGTGGTAGACGAAGGTGGCCACTGACTGGAGTCTGTGATTAGTGTGCTACAGGGATTAGAGCTGGGTCCATTGTTGTTGACATTTATATCAAACACCTAGATGATAATATGGTTAACAGGATCAGAAAATGTGGATGACACAAGATTGGGGGCATAGTGGACAGCAAAGAAGGCTATCAAAGCTCGCAGTTGGATTAGGATCGGATGGAAAAATGGGCTGAAAAAATTATAGATGGAGTTTAATGTATGCAAGCAGGAGATGTTGCCGTTTGGGAGAACAACCAGTGTGACGACTTACACATTTAACAGTAGGGAACTGAGAAATGTAGAATACAGATTCATAATTCCTTGAAAGTGGCATCACAAGTAGATATGGTCATAAAGAGAGCTTTTGGCACATTGGCCTTCATAAATCAAAGTACTGAGTACAGGAACTGGCTATTATGTTAAAGTTATATAAGACATTGGTTAGAGCTAATTTGGAGTAGTGTGTGCAGCTCTGGTCATCGATCTACAGGAAAGATGTGAATAAAATTGAAAGTGTGCAGAGAAAATGTACAAGTATAGTGACAGGGCTTGAGAACCTGAGTGATAGAGAAAGGTTGAGTAGGTTAGAATTTTATAGGGGACCATGGGGCAGCGAGGAGAGATTTGATTGAGATGTACAAAATTATAAGGGGTAGAGACTAAGTAAGTCATTCCATTGAGGTTTGGTGAGAATAGAACTAGAGGCCATGGGTCAAGTATAAGAAGTGAAATTGGGGAACATCACTCAGACAGTGGTGAGAGTGTGGAACGAATTGGCTGCAGAGTGGTGGATACGAGTTCAATGCCAGAGAAGTTTGGATAAGTACATGGATGGGAAGGGTATAGACGGCAAATGTCCAGATGAAGGTCAATGGGACTGGGCAGAATAATAGTATAGACTAAGTGGAATAAAAGGCCTGTTTTTGTGTTGCAATGCTCTATGGCTGGCACAACTGGGGTTCTTCACAGTAGTGATGTGTGGGTAAAGAGGAATGGGTGGTGGTACTGTGCTGAGAGCTTCAGAGGGTGTTTGATAAGGTGCCGTAGCAAAGGTTATTGTGGTTGGCATTAGCTCATGCTTTATGATTTATACAAATGATTTGGATGGGAATCAAAGGTACACCTGCAAACTTTACAGTTGACACGCAGGTGGGTAGGAAGGAAAGATGTGAAGAGGACCCCACAAGGGATATAAATTGGGTAACTGAGTAGCCAAGTGAGTCCATCAAAAGGAGTGTAAGAGTTCTCCAAAATGCAGAGGGATTTAGGTATCCGACTCCATGAGTCACTGAAGACCAGTGTGCAGGTACAGCCTCACACTATTATCGTTCATTATAAGGGGAATTGATTGCAAAACATTAATGAGACTCTTAGTCATAAAGGAGATTGGCAAGATCACAAGTGGGATACTGTAAAGAGTGTTGATATTTGAGAGAGAAAAAAGCACATGACAATTTTACAGCAAGCAAAAGATTACCTGATTTCCAAAAGGCATAAAGTTAAAATTACACATTTCTTTAATATTTTAAGCAAGATTACTTAATTTATTTCCATCTTTTCCAGTTTCAAAATAACAAAAAAGGAAAAGGGCCCGAAGCAAAAGTTTGGGCACCCTGCATGGTCAGTACTTAGTAACACCCCCTTTGGCAAGTATCACAGCTTGTAAACACTTGTAAATGAGTTAGGTAGAGCTCTTATAGATAGCGGGGTCAAGGCATATAGGGAGAGGGCAGGAATGGGGTACTGATTGGGTATGATCAGCCATGATCACAGTGAATGGCGGTGCTGGCTAGAAGGGCCGAATGGCCTACTCCTGCACCTACTGTCAATTGTCTATTGTCTTTCTGTAGCCAGCTAAGAGTCTTTCAATTCTTGTTTAGGGGATTTTCACCCATTCTTCCTTGCAAAAGGCTTCTAGTTCTGTGAGATTCTTGGGCCGTCTTGCATACACTGCTTTTTTTTAGGTCTATCCACAGATTTTTGATGATGTTTAGGTCGGGGGACTGTGAGGGCCATGGCAAAACCTTCAGCTTGCGTCTCTTGAGGTAGTCCATTGTGCATCTGAGGTGTGTTTAGGATCATTATCCTGTTGGAGAAGCCATCCTCTTTTCATCTTCAGCTTTTTTTTACAGATGGTGTGATGCTTGCTTCCAGAATTTGCTGATATTTAATTAAATTCATTCTTCCCTCTACCAGTAAAATGTTCCCTGTGCCACTGGCTGCAACACAAGCCCAAAGCATGATCGATCCACCCGTGCTTAACAGTTGAAGAGGTGTTCTTTTCCTGAAATTCTGCACCCTTTTTTTAAAATCAAACAACCTTTGTTCATAGCGGTCAAAAAGTTCTATTTTAACTTCATCAGTCCACAGGACTCATTTCCAAAATGCATCAGGCTTGTTTAGATGTTCGTTTGCAAACTTCTGACGCTGAATTTTGTGGTGAGGTCGCAAGAAAGGTTTTCTTCTGATGACTCTTCCATGAAGGTCATATTTGTGCAGGTGTCGCTGCACAGTAAAACAGTACACCACCACTCCAGAGTCTGCTAAATCTTCCTGAAGGTCTTTTGCAGTCAAACGGGGGTTTTGAATTGCCTTTCTAGCAAACCTATGAGCCGTTCTGTTGGAAAGTTTTCTTGGTCTTCCAGACCTCAACTTGACCTCCACCATTCATGTTAACTGCCATTTCTTAATTACATTACAAACTGAGGAAACGGCTGCCTGAAAACACTTTGCTATCTTCTTATAGCCTTCTCCTGCTTTGTGGACATCACTTATTTTAATTTTCAGAGTGCTAGGCAGCTGCTTAGAGGAGTCCATGGCTGCTGATTGTTGGGACAAGGTTGGAGGAGTCAGGGTATTTATAAAGCTTTGAAATTGGCATCACCTGGCCTTTCCTGACAATGACTGTGAACAAGCCATAGCCCTGACAAGCTAATTAAGGTCTGAGAGCTTGGTAAAAGTCAAAGAGAGCTCAAATCTCTTGGGGTACCCAACATTCGCATGGTGCTCCTTTTTTCACTCTAAAATTCTAGAGAACAAAAATGATACACTAATCTTGCTTAAAATGGTGAAAAGAATATTTCATCTTTAACTTTATGACTTTTGGAGATCAGTTCATCTTCTACTCACTTAACTATTCACAGTAACAGAAATTTTGACTGGGGTGCCCAAACTTTTGCATGCCACTGTAATTCTTTTTATAGGCTCTGTATATTAATGCATTGGGTTTACCAGACCAATAACTGGAATAGTGGGTTGTGTTATGAGGAGAAATCCAACTGCTCAAGTTTAGAAGAGTGAAAGGGGATTTAAGTGAAACACTTATGGTCCTGAGTGATGTGGAGACTGTGTTTCTCTTTGCAGGAGTAACTCCATCCAATACAGGTGTATTTTGGAACAAGGTGCAAATTCAGGGTGACAGTATATGAAAGTGCAGGCCGGGGATTATTTAAGGTGGGAGTGTTGGCTGGGGGGGGTGGGTGTTATATGGTGGGATGAGGGATTAGGGTAGGTGAGAATCTGGGAAAAGGTTTAGACTGAGGATCAGGTTGAGGTGAGTTTTTAGGAGGAATATGTGTTTAGGTTGGGGATCTGTTTAGGACAGGATACTATTTCATAATGGTAGAATTTAGGCACAGGAACCTGTTTAGAGCAGGGGTTATGTTGGGGACGGGGACCTGGTTGAGTGCAGAGGTTTTGTTGTGGTCAGGGACCCGGTTTAGTGTAATAGTTGGTTATGTTGGGGACAGGGTACTGGTTTAGTGTAGGGGGATGTGTTTAGGGTAAAGTCCTGATTGGAGTCAGATTGGGCCGGGACTCCGGTTTGCAGAGAGTATCCTCACCTTGCGGACAATGAAGAAGGTGCTGATGGCCAGCAGTGGAGCAGCCAGAGAGAAGGCCAGCAGGTGCTTGTGGATCTGCCTCTTCTCCAGCCCAGCATGCATCAGGAATGAGACCAAACCAAATGACGCAGGTGCCTGAAATGACCCATAGACAACGTCACTGACACCACCACCCACATTCACTCAGGTTTTCAGCTCAGATATTCCTCAGTGAACATATTGTCTCACCAACGATCCCTGCGAAAAGCAGAGAGGGGTAGAGAGGGAATGATGTCCTTAGTGGTGGCGTCCTGCTGAAGGTGGCAGAAGTTGCTGAGGATAATATGCTGGATCTGGAGGCTGGTAGGGTGATAGGCGAGGACAAGGGAAACAATAGGTGTGGTGAATAATAATGTACAGTTCTACAGTTACAGAGAAAAGTGCAGGGGACATGACAAGGTAGATTAACAGATCAAGAGTTCATCTTTATCAGAGAAAGAGGTAGATCCAAGAAGCTAATATCAGCAGGATAGAAGCTGTCCTTGAACCTAGTCTTGTGTTCTCAAGCTTTTCAATCTTCTGTCTGATGGGAAAGAGGAGAATGCCAATGGAGGGATAGGTCTTTGATTATAGTCATTGCTTTCCTGAGCCAGCAGGAAGAATAACTGGAGTCATTGGTGCATATTCCATTTGACTGGCTTGAACTGATTTCTTTAATTACCAGTCCTCTGATGTTATTTTTCAGTTACCAGCCAAACCCCTCCTTCCCACATCACTGTCCCGGACACTAACATGCAAAGGCTGAGCCCCCACAGCTGCTGGACTCACCATTCACTCTGATAGGACAGGACCAATGTGGGTGCTCTCCATCCTCGGATATCTGAGATGTCCACACATGGGTAGAATCTACCTGGATGGGTCCAATGGCCTCACACCCCTCAACCCCTATCCTTGCCAAAGACTTCACAAGAGTTGGCACATTGTGCCCACACTAGGGACAGTTCTCTGCCCACCTTGCAGAAGTACCTGCATTCCTGCAGTGGCCTGAATAATCTCAGGACATCCTGGCAGCCAATGAAACATATCACTGCAGTGAAAAACCAGAGTCAACTCAGGCAGAGGGAACTCCAATGTGAAATACATGAGCAGGTGCCACCGGGGGAATAATGGTTATTCACAGCTTGGTATGGCAACTGCTGTGCTCATGATTGCAAGACACTGCAGATGTGAACAAACCAGCTTTCTTTCCATTGACTGTCTACGCTTTCTGCTGCCTTAGGAAAGCAGACAATATAAATCAAAGACCTCTCCCACCTGGGTCATTATCTCTTCCTCCCACATCGAGCAGAAGATACGAAAACTTGAGAACATGTACCACCAGATTCAAGGACAGCTTCTCTCCTGCTGTTATCAGACTCTTGAACAGATCTCTCAACTAATACAAGGTGAACCTTTGATCTCCCAGTTAACCTCATCATAGCCTTTACAAATTATTTGTCCTCCTGCACTGCATTTTGTTTGTGACTGTAACACTGTATTATGTTTTCTGTTATTGCTTTTTACTAACTTGATGTACTTATGTATGGAATGTATGTCCTGTCCCCCTTTCTCTTCACCATCTACACCTCGGACTTCAACTACTGCACAGAGTCTTGCCATCTTCAGAAGTTTTCTGATGACTCTGCCATAGTTGGATGCATCAGCAAGGGAGATGAGGCTGAGTACAGGGCGACAGTGGGAAACTTGGTCACATGGTGTGAGCAGAATCATCTGCAGCTTACTGTGAAAAAGACTAAGGAGCTGGTGGTGGACCTGAGGAGGGCTAAGGCACCGGTGACCCCTGTTTCCAAAGGGGTCAGTGCGGACATGGTGGAGGATTACAAGTACCTGGGGATACGAATTGACAATAAACTGGACTGGTCAAAGAACACTGAGGCTGTCTACAAGAAGAGTCAGAGCCGTCTCTACTTCCTGAGGAGACTGAAGTCCTTTAACATCTGCTGGACGATGCTGAGGATGTTCTACGAGGCTGTGGTGGCCAGTGCTATCATGTTTGCTGTTGTGTGCTGGGGCAGCGGGCTGAGGGTAGCAGACACCAACAGAATCAACAAACTCATTCGTAAGGCCAGTGATGTTCTGGGGGTGGAACTGGACTCTCTGATGGTGGTGTCTGAAAAGAGGATGCTGTCCAAGTTGCATGCCATCTTGAACAATGTATCCCATCCACTCAATAATGTACTGTTTAGGTACAGGAGTACATTCAGCCAGAGACTCATTCCACCGTGATGTAACACTGAGTCATAGGAAGTCATTCCTGCCTGTGGCCATCAAATTTTACAACTCCTCCCTCGGAGTGTCCGACACCCTGAGCCAATAGGCTGGTCCTGGACTTACTTCCACTTGGCATGATCTACATATTATTATTTAATTATTTATGGTTTTATATTGCTATATTTCTACACTATTCTTGGTTGGTGCGACTGTAACGAAACCCAATTTCTCTCGGGATCAATAAAGTATGTCTGTCTGATCTGTCTGGGTGGCACAGAAACCTTTCACTATACGATAATAAAGCAATTATATTTACCAGGACACCAAAAGGCATGCATGCAAAGGGAACACTTCCCCCCCACCCCAACAATCAAGCTGTCCCTGCTGCTGCTGTCTACTCACCTTGTGCAGGATAACAGCAAAGAAGACGATGAGCTGGAGTGAGAGCTGGGAAGATCCTGCAGCAGTTCCTAGTGCCACACCATCCACTGTAAGAAGGGAGACACGTGGATGATAGTCGGCAGTACCTGACATATGGAAGGATTCTTATGTGGTGGCTATGAGATACTTGCGCAGAGCTAATCATAAAGGTAGGTTGCGAGGAATGTTTGCAGGAATGCAGCTGGACAGCTTGAGTTATATAGGGCAGTTGGACAAGCTGGGAATGTTTTTCCTGGAGTGAAGATAGCTGAAGGGTGACCTGATAGAGGTTTACAGAACCATGAGTAAATCATATTTTCCTCAGGGATAGGGAAGCCTAAAACTACAGGGCATAGGTTTAAGGTGAGAAGGGGAAGATTTTAAGGGAGTTTTTTCACACAGTGAGTGCTGGATATGTGGAACGAGCTGCTAAAGGAAGTGGTAGAGGTGGATACAATTAAAACATTTATAAGACATCTGCACAGTTACACGGATAAGAAGACTTTCTTTTACTGATTTTGTACTTGTGCTCTAATGACTGAGGACTGGGTTACTCATTCTCCAGGGCAGACGGAACTGCTAAAGGGCCATTGTGAATCCATCAGAGAGGATCCCTTAGTTGGAAAGGGGAGGCCCAGGGAAATTTCCTCAATTTTAATGCACTGGCCCAAGGTTCAAAGGGATGTGAGCCAAACACAGGCTAATGGGATGAGCTCAGATGGGCATCTTGGTTGGCACAGAGCCTGTTTCTGTGCGGTACGGGTCCAAGACACCAACCATGGGTCTGTAATCCTGGCCAGCATCAAAGTAACTTATACCTCCTGCTCCCTACACTACCCAGAGAGGATTAAACCTTCATTTTCCCACCAACCTCCATGACCATGAGCAAGACCACTCATACCACACCACGGACTTCAGTAACTCTTCAGACTGATTCCTCTTCAACTCACTCTGCTCACCTGAACCACCCAATTCAATCACTTCCTCCACTCCTTCCCATTGGGCTGCAGGGCAAGGTCCCCTACACATGGAAGTTTGCCCCCTGCTGCCAACTCTCCACTATGTACTTCCCTCACACAGGCTGCTCTACCTCCACAATGCAGCTCCTGCTCAATTGTACCTTGGCAATGGTATACCACACTCTGTGGGCTGATCAGACCACCCTCCCCTCCACACCTCATACGGAGGTCGACTCATACCTGCTGCATGGATAACAAGGCCAAGGGTGGCAGTCAGACTGGATCCAGCCCCTGATCTTCTCCCCTGTTCTGCAGAGGTAAAAGAAGACATCATTAAATACAGTGCTTATAAAAAGTATTCACCCCCTCCCCGAAGGTTTTGTGTTTTATTGTTTTACAACATTGAAACACAGGTCCTAATACTGATAACAGGAAACTCTTCCATGCCAAAGTGAAAACAGATCTCTACAAAGTGATCTAAATTAATTACAAGTATAAAGTACAAAATAATCGCTTGCATAAGTATTCAAACCCCTCCCCCCCCCCTTTAACAAGACACACGAAATCATCACTGTGCAGCCCGTTAGTTTTCGAAGTCACATTTCAATTGATTGCAGTAAAAATATACCCATCTGGAAGGTCCAACTGCTGGTGAGACAGTATCCTGGCAAAAAGTACACCATGAAGACAAAAGAACACTCCAAGCAACTCAGTGAAAAGGTTATTAAAAAGCACAAGTCAGGAGATGGATACAAGAAAATTTCCAAGTCACTGAATATCCCTTGGAGAACAGTGAAGTCAATCGTCAAGGAATGGAAAGAATATGGCACAGGTGTAAATCTGCCAAGAGTGATTGTGAAAGAAGGAGACCAGTGAGGGAGGCCACCAAGAGACCTACAACAACTCTGAAGGAGTTACAAGCTTCAGTGGCTGAGTTGGGAGAGACTGCACATACAACTGTTACCCAGGTGCTTCATCAGTTGCAGCTTTATGGGAGAGTGGCAAAGAGAAAGCCACTGTTGAAAAAAACTCATGTGAAATCTCAGCTAGAGTTTGTCAGAGGCATGTGGGAGACTGAAGTCAGCTGAAAGAAGGTTCTATGGTCTGATGAAACCAAAATTGAGTTTTTTGGCCATCAGACTGAACACTATTATCAAAACTCATCATCCCTGTTGTGAAGGATGGTGGTGGCTGCATCATGCTGTGGAGATATTTCAGTGAAGCAGGCCATGAAAGGCTTGTGAAGGTAGAGGGTAAAATGAATGTAGTAAAATAGAGGGAAATCCTGGAGGAAAACCTGATGAAGTCTGCAAGATAACTGCGACTTGGGAGAACATTTGTGTTCCAGCAAGACGATAACCCCAAGCATAAAGCCAAAGCTACACAGGAATGGCTTAAAAGCAACAAAGTTAATGTCCTGGAGTGACCAAGTCAGGGTCCAGACCTCAATCCAACTGAGAATTTGTGGCTGGACTTGAAAAGGGCTGTTCACTCACAATCCCCATGCAATCTGACAGAGCTTGAGCAGTTTTGTAAAGAAGAATGGGGAAACATTGCAGCATCCAGGTTTGCAAAAGCTGATAGAGACCTATCCACACAGACTCAAGGCCATAATTGCTTTCAAAGGTGCAGCTACTAAATACTGGTTTGAAGAGGGTGAGTACTCATGCAATCAATTATTTTGTATTTAGTAATTGTAATAAACTTAGACCAACTTGCAGAAATTTGTTTTCATGCTGACAAGAGTCTTTTCGGTTGATCAGTGTCAAAAAAGCATTTTAACATTATTTTGTTTGGACAGGAGGCTTGGGTTACAAGCAGAGACTGCTCCAGCGAAAGCAGTTGCAGCCTATGCAAAGGAGGCTGAGAGAAATTGAGGTACTGACATATTATTGTCATACATACCATATCAAGATATAGTAAAAAACTTGTCTTGCATACTGTTTGACAAATCAAATCATTGAGCAAAATAAAACATTAACAATGCAGAATAAAGTATAAAATCCACATAAAGTGCAAGATCATAGTGAGGTAGATTGTGAGGCCAAATGTCCATCTTATCATATGACCTCAGTGAGGTTTATAAAATCATGAATGACATAGATAAGGTAGATGTTCAGTCTTTTTCTCTCAGTAGGAGTCTAAGACTAAAGGACACAGGTTTAAAGTGAGAGGAGAAAGCTTTAAGGCAGTGTTTTTCATACAGATGATGGTGAGTATGTGGAGTGAGCTGCCAAATGAGGTGATACGAGGTGGGTTGGACAGGTCGATAAGAGAGGAAAGGTCAAATGCAAGTGCAGCTAGCTCAGGTAAACAATTTGGCTGACGTGGATGAGTTGGGCCAAATGGCCCATCTTTGTGCTGTATGACCATATGACAGTCTAGACTGGGTCAATGCTACCAGGCCCTGGGACAGCAGAATTCACCAGGGTCTGGAGGCAACTACAGGGTCCTAGAGTCTTAGTTGGCTGGATAGCACAGTTGTCTTTCAAGGAGAAAGCGGTAAATAGAAACTTACAAAATCTTTTAATGTCATAATAAGAAGAAATTCATGGATGGAGAATCACTGACAAAAGGACCAAAGTAAAGACATTAAAAAGTTCCTGGAATCAGGAAAACACTGTTGTGACTTTCCAAGAAGAACCTGCAGAGATACTGTGCAGAGAAACCCTACGGGACTCTGGGTAAGATGAACTAACTAAATGATCTCATGAAGTTAGAACCATAACAATGGACTGACTGTGCTCCAGGGTCAATGATTGTGTACGGGTGAAAGTCTGAATGGAAGAGGCTCAGGCTGAGGAACACATGGTCATTAACAAATTGCGGGTGTGAGTTGGAGGGTATGGGGAAGGAGGCAAGCTCCTCAACCTCTCCTCATTCAACATTGATGCCAAGATGCACCATCTAGAGAAGCAAGGTCCTTTATATCATCACACCTTTCTACCCCACACTCTTCCAGAACCCTGCTTTACGAGGCTAAACTAGGGAGAAAAATGCCAGCAACCTGTCCTGTCCATGGGCACCCATCTCAGTACTGGCACATTACACCTCAATGTCACTTTTCTGCAGAAGACATAATTTAATTAACGTTAGATTGGTTTGTTGTCACGTGTACCGAGATGCAGTGAAAAGCTTTTATTTTGCGTGACATCCAGAGATCATTCCATACATAAGTACATCAAGGCAATAAAAAGAAACCAGAATACAGTAGTGTTTCCATTACAATGGAGGGGAAGTGCAAGTAGACAGTAAGGTGCAAAAATTGAGCAGATTGGGAGATCTAACTGACCTTTAGCATTTGAGGGGTCTGTTCAAGAATCTGACAAAGGATAGAAGCATTCCTTGAGCCTGGTGGTATGTGTTTCAGACTTTTATATATTTGGCCTAGAGAGAGAATGACTGGGTAGGTGGGGTCCTTGTTCATGTTGACTGCTTTACTGAGGCAGCGAGAAGTGTACTGAATGGTGGGGAGACTGGTTCCTGATGTGTCCACAACTTTGTGCAAACTTGCCGTGCGCATCTGGATGGGATGCTTTCTGTGGTGCACACGGGCATTATTCCACCGCTATCGAGATTGTGGCTAAGCCCCTCCCTTGAATGGCTACGGCTCTCCTGGTAGTGAGTTCCAGGGTTTAGACACAGTGTTGGGGATGTACTTCCAAGGCCAGATTGTGGAACATGGTTACATTCAAGGGGAGCTTCTCCCACGACTGGCTGGAAAGCTGAAGGACATCTCATATTGTCCCTTTGGTCCATCTACACACAGAGATCTCAGCTGAAAGCCAAGTAACAACACTGACTGCCCCTCCTGTTGGAAGCAGGCTGTGTGGTGGTCTCTCTGGCGCATTGAGTATTCCCCCAATTCAGGAATGTCCTCCATTGTCCAGGATCTGAGTCCCAGCTCCTCCTTGGGCAGCAGACATCTGCCTTCAGTCGCTCATACACAGTGGGACGGGGCACGTGTCTTTGAGGAAACAGTACTGTCCACCTGAGATCTGATCACCCTGCTGAAAAGCAGATAGTAACAACATCAGGGTGACAGGAGCCTGCACTCAGCTTGGTGACCACTCAACCATGGGCTTACTACGTTGGAGGGAAGTGCTCTAATCTGGTGGACAGGCGAGCCACTCCCTGAGTCGACGCCCACATCAGGACCCAGGAGGAAGCTCATCCGCTTCAGGCCAGTGGTCCTGTGTACTCTGTCTGGCACAACCTGCACACAAGGTGGACTGTAGAGGACAGGCTGGGGTGCAATTTGTGGGTGACAGAGGGGAAGCAGAATGAGGCTAAGGACAAGTGACTGGAAGAGGGAAAAGTGGTGGATCATTGGGGGAGGGGTGGGTCATGTACCTACGGGGTGAGGAGACCAGCCTACATGGATCTCCTCCAGTGCTGTGTAGGACAATCAAGGCCTGGTCTCTCAGGACCCATTCACCACCCCCAGCCCCCCCCCACTACATGTACCTGTGCTGGTGCCGGCTACAGGTGGGGTGCTTGTAGCGGGTTGGCTTCGTTGGCCTGGCTCTCTGGTTTCATCTACAGAAGTAAAGGGGAGAAGTTAGTCCAGCACCTCGACCGGTGCTTCCAGCAGAGTGGGACCTCTAAGGGCTGGGGACCGGGCTACAGGCAGAAGGGTTCAGCGATGTGGGGGTCATAGTTGTGCAGCATCAGGGTGGATTTGCTGATGTTAAATGAGAGGGAGGGATAGGAAGGGATTCAGCTGGAGGAGGCAGGGAAGGGTTGGAGGAGGGATGGGGTGAAGGGTGAAGTAGGGAGGGAATGGGGGAGGGAGGTAGGGGCCGGAGGAGTGAGGGAGAGAGGTAAGGGGGTGGAGGAGGTAAGGGGCAGAGACAGCAGGAAGGGGAGGAGGAGGAGGAGGGTGGGATGGACAGTTTCCTCTAAGCTGCGTGAGTGCAAGGCTGTAAACTGAAATGTTCCCACTCACACAACCTTTGTTGCCATGCAACAAAAGCCATAACTATGAAATATGATTTTGAAATCTATGTTAATATAATCGGGAATACCCTGTAATTAAGTGTTAATAAATATAATCCATAAATTTTTGAAATAATTGTACCACAAGCTTTTACTTTGAAATATTTTAGAGCTTCAATGTACTTACATTGTCAGTGTTTCAAATTGTAACAATCAACACAGAATGGAAGTCAGAAGCTCATTGTTAATAAACCACCAGCCCACTGAACACCAAAACCATTTAAAATGCTGTGCAGGTTTCGGGCTTTTAAAAAAATTTCTGTTCAGAGCAATGATTGGTCCACTCAGCTGTAAAGATAAAGAATGTTGGAAGGAGGGAGGGAGGGAGGGAAGGGAATGGAAGGAGGAGGAAAGGTGGCAGAGGGAGGGATGGAAAAGAGAGAGTTCTCTTCCTTCACAATTTCCCTTGGCCTTTCCCAGTGCTGATGGTCATGGGTCTGTGGTCCCCACCCAATCACTTAAAAGGGCAATGCAGCAGCAGGAGAAAGAAGTAATAAGTAAGGACCGCATTCCCAATATCCTCAGGAGGCTGCATCATTTGAAGGGGTTTCCAGCACTTTAAACCACAGAATTTTCGTCTGGTCAGTCATCACCAGAGAATAATGTAACAAGTGGAGTTCCCAGTTGCCACTGGTACTGCCAACAGTACAGAAATTCAACAAAAGCCCAATTATACTCAGCATTCCATCATCTCGGAGTATCATTTTACCATAAATAGTAACCCTGCACCTAAAACCAATGTTGGCAAGTTTAGACTGAACGCTCTGTTTCAGAAATCCTTCATGAATGAACTTCTTCTCAAGTAACTATTAACAGCATATTTCACAGTGAACCCTCACATACTCCACAAAGTTACGACAGCTAACTTAACACTGCATAATTCAAAATAATCAAACTGCACCTTGTAACCACACAACAGGCAGCATCTGTGGAGAGTTACCGGTCACTGTGTCAGGTCAATGTCCCTTCATCAACCATTTCATCACCAGATCTGATGAAAAGTCATTGATTACCAGTCACTCTGTTACTCCCTCCAGAGACCGGTATTAGTATAAATTTACTGTACAGATGTACAGTGAAAAGTTTTTGTTTACATGCCGTTCAGGCAGGTTATTTCATATACAAGTACATCTAAGTTGTAAAATGAAAACAATATAGAATCTAGCATTGCAATTGCAGAGAAATTGCAAGACCCACGATGGGGAAAATTGGGAAATCAAGAGTTCATCTTTAGTGTATGAGAAGTCCATTCAAGAATGATAACAGTGTGACAAAAGCCGTGCTTGAGCCTGGAGGTATGTCCTTTCAGGCTTTTGTATCTTCTGCCAGATGGGAAAGGGGAAGAAGAGAGAATGTCTGGGGTGGGTCGGGCTGCTTTACTGAAGCAATGAAAATGATAAACAGAGTCCATGCAGGGCGGCTTGTTTCACGACGTCTTGTCCGTAACTCTACAGTTTCTTGCAGAGCAACTGTCATACTAGTCTGTGATGCATCCAGCTAGGATGCTTTCTATGCATTTATAAAAAAATTGAGAGAGTCAAAGGAGACAAGGTCAAATTTCCTTTGCCTGCTGAGAAAGTAAATGGAAGAGTTTCCATTAGTAGACAGCAACCCCAACAGGATGCAGACCTACTGTTGGACACCATGCTGCCTTGAGAGTTACACACTCCCTGTGGGTCACACCACCCCACACTTGGACGTCCCCTGTGGGTCACACCACCCCACACTTGGACGTCCCCTGTGGGTCATGCCATCCTCTAGAGTCAGACACACCCCTGCAGTTGTCAGACATACTGTACCTCCCTGCCAGGCGATACAACTGGTGACCTGATCAACGACAAACATCAGCAGGAATCCAGTAACCAGGGAGATACCGATGAAGAAGTGCGGGGGTACTAACTGCTGGGCTCCGGCCTCTCTCCCCTCAACCTCCTGTGTGCCCACGGCAATGTGACTCTGGGTCAGGTTCCACCGCTGAGCTGCAGATTTAGACAACACCAGTTTACATGTCTGAAGTGCCTCTAGTGTCCATTTCAATTGGGGTGCAGGGTGTCAGTAATCCCAGTTTTCTCTGGAAATCCCTGTCCCAGCACCAAGCCTTGGGACTAACCTCCCCCCTCCACCCACCCACCCAACCAGGCATCATGATTATCGAAATCTCCAACTTCTGGGAATGCCTCCCTCCTCCCACATCACTCTTTTTCATCCCCATTCTGCCTCCTGTCTTAACCCTTCTCTTCTTGTCACATGTCCTTCACCCCCTTCTCATGTCCCTCCTTCTGTGGGCCACTGTCCTCCGTATCAGGTTATTTCTTCAGCTCTCTCCCTTTCACCCATCATCTCCCCTTCTCCCTCACCCTAGTTTCACCTACCAGCTTGTACTCCTTCTCATCCCCGTCCCCCCATCTTCTTATTTCTGGCTTCTTCCCCCTTTTTAGTCCTGATGAAAGGTCTCGGACCAAAATGTTGCCTGTTTCTTCTTCTCCATATAGATGCTGCCTCTCCACCATGATGTGTGTGGCTCCCCATTCCCCACTCCGGGCCTTTGCTGAAGGCTGTTCCACCTTCAGACCTGTCACCATAATTTGCTTGGCGACAGGAGCCAGAGGGTCATGGTAGTTTGTATGATTGAATACGGGTGACGAGTGGTGGCCCACGGCATCGGTGCTGAGACCCTTGCTGTTTGTGGCTTGGATGTGGATGTGGGAGGCCCAATCAGCAGGCTCATGAATTACATGGAGATTGGCAGAGTTGTGCATGTCACTGAAATGGAATTTAATCCAGACAAATATGCATCTTGGATGAGCTGGTGAAGCAAAAACATACACCATGAATGGTGAGGGCTTTACATTTGAGGAACAGAGTGTACAAGTCCAAAGATCCTTTAGACAGCAAGGTTAGGAAGGCATATGGGATACTGGTCTTCATTAATCTGGGCAGTGAATACAAAAGTGAGGAGTTTATGCTCGAGCTTTATTGTAACATTGGTCAGACGTCAGTGTGCAGCTCTGGTCACCAAGGTATGAGGAGGGTGAGACAGTGCTGAGAGGGAGCAGAGCAAATTCACTGGGATGGAACACTTCAGTGATGAGGAGACAATGGAGAAGCTGGGCCAGTTCTCCCCGGAGCGGAACTGGTTAAAGGGGGACAGACCATGGTCTATACAATTATAAGTTTAGATAGGGTAGATCCCCCCATATTGATCAAATAAAAGTTATGAAGTGAAGGTAAGGGGGAAGCTATTTGGAGGGGATCTGAGGGGAATGTTTTTCACCCAGAGTGGTGAGTACCTGTGATGGAAGAATCACGAATGACCTTTAAGAAGCGTCTAGACGAGTGTTGAATTGCCCAGGCATAGAAGGCAATGGGCCAAGTGGTGGTAGATGGACTAATAAGATGGGAGCCCACCGGTCAGTGTGGACATCGTGAAAAATCCTACAAAAAGCAGTGGATACAGCCCTGTCTGTCACAGGTAAAGCCCTCCCCACCATGAAGCGTATCTACACGGGGCACTGTCACAGGTAAAGCCCTCCCCACCATGAAGTGTATCTACACAGGGCACTGTCACAGGTAAAGCCCTCCCCACCATGAAGCGTATCTACACGGGGCACTGTCACAGGTAAAGCCCTCCCCACCATGAAGTGTATCTACACAGGGCACTGTCACAGGTAAAGCCCTCCCCACCATGAAGCGTATCTACACGGGGCACTGTCACAGGAAAGCAGCCCCCTTCATCAGGGACCCCCACCACCTACTTCATGCTCTCTTCTTGCTGTTGCCATCAGGAAGGTACAGGAGCCTCTGGACTCACACCATCAGGTTCAGGAACAGTTATTACCCTCAACCATCAGGCTCTTGAGCCAATGGGGGTAACTTCAGTCAACTTCACTTGCCCCATCACAGAATTGTTCCCACAACTATGGACTCACTTTCAAGGACTCTTCATTTCATGCTTTTGAAATTGATTACTTATTATTTATATTTATTTTCCCTCTCCCTCTGCCTTTAGTATTTACACTCAGCTTGTTGTCTTTTGCACATTGGTTGTTTGCCCACCCTGTTGGGTGCTGTCTTCCATTGATCCTTTTATGGTTATTTGATTTACTGAGTAAGCCCACAAGAAAACAACTCCCAGGGTTGTATGCGGTGACATACATGTAATAAATTTACTGTGAACTTTGGTGGGCCAAATGCCCATGACTGTGCTGTCCGTCTGTGTGAATCTACCCCTTCCCCCACCACCTAGGATAAGTTCCTTTTCCCACATTCCAAAGTCGTTCATTTCCCTGTGCTGCTTCCTGCCCCATCCTCCTGTTGGGGGACATCCATCTCACCCACCTGTCAGTAGGATCCCTTCTGCATCCTCCTGCTGAGGCACACTTCCCTGCCCCACGTCTTTCAGAGGACACCCATCAGCTGTCAGGGGAGTGCCCCCTCCTCTTCCTGCCCCACCCACCTGTCAAAGGGCTGGCCAGCAGCAGCTCGATGCCTTCTGGAATAATCACAGCCAGCGCTGTCCCACAAAGCAGACCTGCACCCAGCACCGTCACAAACTTCAGCTTCGCCTGGAGAGACAGGGAGAGATGATCAGGTCAACCTGGGTAAGTCAGCATCGGGGGTCATTCCCCCTGTTTCCACCCCAGGGCAGAGGTCACTGTGTTTTCAGTTCCGGTTGTAGTGTGGTCCCTGGCCACCAGGCTGCGCTGCACTGGGTCAGGGTAGTGCCTGGCCAAGGGCGTATTACATTGCCAGGATGTTAACATACAGGCTGCCCACATCTCTTCCCCAAAAATTGCTGAGAAAGATCCGACAAAGATGTGCCAGCATTGCCCACAAACTCAGTCAACATAAAGCCCTTGGTCAGCACAGGAGCAAAATGTGCAGACACTGGAATTGGAGGACAATGGAGATACAGGGCAGGTCAGACAGCACCTGAGGAAAGGGAGTGTTTCAGCTTACTGGAACTGAAAGAATGAGGAAATGAGTTGCGGAGGAGGGGAGGGTGGGGAGCGCTTCAGGAATCTCTGGATGGTCTCGGTATCAATACTGTGGATGGGGAAGGGGGTGGTGAGTGGGGAACCTTTTCAGCACCACCCAAGTGCTGAGGTAAGACAGCCCTTCATGTACACTCTTCCATTCCGGGCATCCATGGTCTTGTCGACATGGGTGAACACAACACAAAGAGAGGGGAGAGTCTGGAGGGAGGGTGTGAAGGGAAGGAGGAAAGGACGGGGAGTGCGGAGGGGAGTGGAGAGGAAAAGGGGTGCTGAGGGAGAGAGGGGAAAGAGGATGGAGGAAAGTGTGTGGATAGAGGGGGAGTGTGGACCGATGGAGAGAGGGAAGAGGATGGAGGGAAGTGTGGATGAAGGGGGAGTGTGGACCGATGGAGAGAGGGAAGAGGATGGAGGGAAGTGTGGATGAAGGGGGAGTGTGGACAGATGGAGAGAGGGAAGAGGATGGAGGGAAGTGTGGATGAAGGGGGAGTGTAGACAGATGGAGAGAGGGAAGAGGATGGAGGGAAGTGTGGATGAAGGGGGAGTGTGGACAGATGGAGAGAGGGAAGATGGAGGGAAGTGTGGATGAAGGGGGAGTGTGGACAGATGGAGAGAGGGAAGAGGATGGAGGGAAGTGTGGATGAAAGGGGAGTGTGGACAGATGGAGAGAGGGAAGAGGATGGAGGGAAGTGTGTGGATGGAGGGGGAGTGTGGACAGAGGGAGGAAGGAAAGAGGATGGAGGGAAGTATGTGGATGGAGGGAGGGAAGAGGACATATGGAGGGAAGAAAGTGCATGGATGGAGGGAGGGAATGTGGGGAGAGTGGACAGACAGAGAGGGGAGGGGTGCTTTACGAGGTTTGAGGTACATGGACAGGAGAGAGGAAAATTTCTAATTAACTGGACTCTCGGTAGAACTGGTATTCCCTGGATTAAGTGTGTGACTTGAAATGGAAGGCACATCCTCTCTTTGGTTGTTTGAGGAAGAGTCAGTCTCCCTCCCTTCTCACGATCAGCTAAGTGGGCCAAGAAATGAGAAAGTGATTAATTGAGATATATCTGTCTGTGTGTCAGGAAGGCGAGTATCAGTCTGCAATGTGGCAGAAGTCTGGTGCACAGCTGTCTCAGTGGGAAGGGTTAACAACAGAGAGAAACCCTTCACAGAGCACTTTGGCTCTGTGTATGCCCTTGCCAGGAACTCGGTTAATTAATAAACAGAATTGCACCATTAACTCCCTTTATAGCTCAGAAGTTGGGCCTCATCCACACACCAGGCTCAAAGCAACCTTTTGTGTTAGAACAGAGGTCAAATATACAGCTTCTCACAGCCTGCGCCAAGGTACTGGTACGCGTAGCACTGGTGGGGCTTTAACCAACTTGTTGGACTAGGTAGCATCAGATCACACATACTCACTCACATTGAAGAAACACACACAGATTTGGGCCCATTATCTAAGACAGGGTGTGCTGCCATTGGAGAGAGTCCAAAGGAGGTTCACAAAAATGATTCCAGGATTGAAAGGGTTATCATATGAGGAGCGTTTGATGGCTCTGGACCTGTACTCACTTTATTTTGGAAGAATGAGGGGGATCTCATTGAAACCTATCAAATGGTGAAAGGCCTTGATAGAATGGATGTGGAAGGGACGTTTCCCATGGTGGCGAGTCTAAGAGCAGAGGGCACAGCCTCAGAACAGAGAGGCATCCTTTCAGAACTGAGGTGAGGAGAAATTTCTTTAGCCAGAAAGTGGTGAATCTGTGGAATGCTTTGGCACAGAAGGCTGTGGAGGCCAAGTCTGTATTTAAGGCAGAGGTTGACGGATTCTTGATTGGTCAGGGCATGAAGGGGTATGGGGAGAAGGCAGGAGATTGGGGCTGAGAAGGGAAATGGATCAGCCAGGATGAAATGTCAAAGCAGACTTGATGCACCAAATGGCTTAAATCTGCCCCTATATCTTATGGTCTTATGTGAGAGGAAATTGCAAGACCCTTGAGTTTATAGGGACTGGAGTTCTGAGTAACAGGGCTACCCACTGTAGTGCTGGGCTGTAAACCCTCACCTCCCCTCCAGCACAGACTAGGTGAGTTGTATCAGAACAGTTCACCAGAACACAGCTTGAGCTATCACCAGGTTGTACCAGAGGCCAGAGCTTATGTCAGGTCATGATCCAGATATGGAAGGCTGGTAAAGAAGGATTTCGGCATGGAATGTTAAGCTGTGGTTATACAAGACATCAGTGAGGCCACACATGTAATATTGTGTACAGTTTTGATCATCCTGTTATAGGAAAGTGATCATTAAATGAGAAAGTGAACAGAGATTTACATTGTTACACAGTGACGCACCTGTCCCAATCAGTAATACACCCGCGTTACAGTGTTGGACCAGTCCCAATCAGTAATACACCCACGTTACACAGTGACGGACCTGTCCCGACCGGTAATACACCCGCGTTACACAGTGACGGACCTGTCCCGACCGGTAATACACCCGCGTTACACAGTGACGGACCTGTCCTGATCGGTAATACACCCGCGTTACACAGTGTCGGACCACTCCCAATCAGTAATAAACACATGTTATACAGAGACGCACCTGTAACAATCAGTAATCCACCCGCGTTGTACAGTGACAGACCTGTCCCGATCGGTAACGCACCCGCATTACACACTGACAGACCTGTCCCGATCGGTAATACACCCGCGTTACACAGTGATGCACCTGTCCCAATCAGTAATACACCCGCGTTACACACTGACAGACCTGTCCCGACCAGTAATAAACAAGTGTTATACAGTGATGCACCTGTCCCAATCAGTAATACACCCTCGTTACACACTGACAGACCTGTCCCGATCGGTAATACACCCGCGTTACACACTGACAGACCAGTACCGATCAGTAATACACCCGTGTTACACACTGACAGACCTGTCCCGACCAGTAATAAACACGTGTTATACAGTGACACACCTGTCCCAATCAGTAATCCACCCACGTTGTACTGTGACGGACCAGTCCCGATAGGTAATACACCCGCGTTACACAGTGCCAGACCAGTCCTGATCAGTAATCCACCCGCGTTAAAGAGTGACGGACCCGCCCCGATCGGTAATACACCAGCGATACACAGTGCTGGACCAGTCCCGATCAGTAATACACCCACGTTATACACTGACGCACCTGTCCCAATCAGTAATACACGCGCGTTACACAGTGACAGACCAGTCCCGATCAGTAATACACCCGCGTTACACAGTGTTGGACCAGTCCCGATCAGTAATACACCCACGTTACACAGTGACGGACCTGTCCTGACCGGTAATACACCCACGTTACACAGTGATGCACCTGTCCCAATCAGTAATACACCCGCGTTACACAGTGCCGGACCAGTCCCGATCAGTAATACACCCGCGTTACACACTGACAGACCTGTCCCGACCAGTAATAAACACGTGTTATACAGTGATGCACCTGTCCCAATCAGTAATACACCCGCGTTACACACTGACAGACCTGTCCCGATCGGTAATACACCCACGTTACACAGCGACGGACCTGTCCCGATTGGTAATACACCCACGTTACACAGTGACGGACCTGTCCCGACCGGTAATACACCCGCGTTACACAGTGACGCACCTGTCCCAATCAGTAATACACCCGTGTAACACAGTGTTGGACCGGTCCCAAACAGTAATACACCCGCGTTACACAGTGACGGACCTGTCCCAAACAGTAATCCACCCACGTTACACAGTAACAGACCTGTCCCGACCAGTAATATACACGTGTTATACAGTGATGCACCTGTCCCAATCAGTAATACACCCTCGTTACACAGTGTTGGACCGGTCCCAATCAGTAATACACCCGCGTTACACACTGACAGACCTGTCCCGACCAGTAATAAACATGTGTTATACAGTGATGCACCTGTCCCAATCAGTAATACACCCTTGTTACACACTGACAGACCTGTCCCGATCGGTAATACACCCGCGTTACACAGTGACATACCTGTCCTGATCGGTAATACATCTGCGTTACACAGTGACTGACCTGTCCTTATCAGTAAAACATCCGCGTTACACACTGTTGGACCGGTCCCAATCTGTAATACACCCGCGATACACAGTGACGCACGTGTCCTGATCAGTAATACACACGTGTTATACAGTGATGCACCTGTCCCAATCAGTAATACACCCTCGATACACAGTGACGCACGTGTCCTGAGCAGTAATACACCCGCGTTACACAGTGACGGACCTGTCCCGATCAGTAATACAACCGCGTTATACAGTGACAGACCAGACCCGATCAGTAATACACCCGCGTTACACACTGACAGACCTGTCCTGACCAGTAATAAACACGTGTCATACAGTGATGCACCTGTCCCAATCAGTAATACACCCTCGTTACACACTGACAGACCTGTCCCGATCGGTAATACACCCGCGTTACACAGTGACATACCTGTCCTGATCGGTAATACATCTGCGTTACACAGTGACTGACCTGTCCTTATCAGTAAAACATCCGCGTTACACACTGTTGGACCGGTCCCAATCTGTAATACACCCGCGATACACAGTGACGCACGTGTCCTGATCAGTAATACACACGTGTTATACAGTGATGCACCTGTTCCAATCAGTAATACACCCTCGATACACAGTGACGCACGTGTCCTGAGCAGTAATACACCCGCGTTACACACTGACAGACCTGTCCCGATCGGTAATACACCCGCGTTACACAGTGATGCACCTGTCCCAATCAGTAATACACGCGCGTTACACAGTGACAGACCAGTCCCGATCAGTAATACACCCGCGTTACACAGTGACGGACCTGTCCCGACCGGTAATACACCCATGTTACACAGTGATGCACCTGTCCCAATCAGTAATACACCCGCGTTACACACTGACAGACCTGTCCCGACCAGTAATAAACACGTGTTATACAGTGATGCACCTGTCCCAATCAGTAATACACCCGCGTTACACACTGACAGACCTGTCCCGATCGGTAATACACCCACGTTACACAGTGACGGACCTGTCCCGATCGGTAATACACCCGCGTTACACAGTCACAGACCTATCCCGATCGGTAATACACCCACGTTACACAGTCACAGACCTGTCCCGACCGGTAATACACCCGCGTTACACAGTGATGCACCTGTCCCAATCAGTAATACACCCGCGCTACACATTGACAGACCTGTCCCGACCAGTAATATACACGTGTTATACAGTGATGCACCTGTCCCAATCAGTAATACACCCTCGTTACACAGTGTTGGACGGGTCCCAATCAGTAATACACCCGCGTTACACAGTGACGGACCTGTCCCAATCAGTAATCCACCCGCGTTACACAGTGACGGACCTGTCCCGATCGGTAATACACCCGCGCTACACACTGACAGACCTGTCCCGACCAGTAATATACACGTGTTATACAGTGATGCACCTGTCCCAATCAGTAATACACCCTCGTTACACAGTGTTGGACCGGTCCCAATCAGTAATACACCCGCGTTACACACTGACAGACCTGTCCTGACCAGTAATAAACATGTGTTATACAGTGATGCACCTGTCCCAATCAGTAATACACCCTCGTTACACACTGACAGACCTGTCCCGATCGGTAATACACCCACGTTACACAGTGACATACCTGTCCTGATCGGTAATACATCTGCGTTACACAGTGACTGACCTGTCCTTATCAGTAAAACACCCGCGTTACACACTGTTGGACCGGTCCCAATCTGTAATACACCCGCGATACACAGTGACGCACGTGTCCTGATCAGTAATACATCCGCGTTACACAGTGACGGACCTGTCCCGATCAGTAATACACCCGCGTTACACACTGACAGACCTGTCCCGACCAGTAATAAACACGTGTTATACAGTGATGCACCTGTCCCAATCAGTAATACACCCTCGTTACACACTGACAGACCTGTCCCGATCGGTAATACACCCGCGTTACACAGTGACATACCTGTCCTGATCGGTAATACATCTGCATTACACAGTGACTGACCTGTCATAATCAGTAAAACACCCGCGTTACACACTGTCGGACCGGTCCCAATCAGTAATACACCCGCGATACACAGTGACGCACGTGTCCTGATCAGTAATACACCCGCGTTACACAGTGACGGACCTGTCCCGATCAGTAATACAACCGCGTTATACAGTGACAGACCAGACCCGATCAGTAACACACCCATGTTACATACTGACAGACCTGTCCCGACCAGTAATAAACATGTGTTATACAGTGATGCACCTGTCCCAATCAGTAATACACCCTCGTTACACACTGACAGACCTGTCCCGATCGGTAATACACCCGCGTTACACAGTGACATACCTGTCCTGATCGGTAATACATCTGCGTTACACAGTGACTGACCTGTCCTTATCAGTAAAACACCCGCGTTACACACTGTTGGACCGGTCCCAATCAGTAATACACCCGCGATACACAGTGACGCATGTGTCCTGATCAGTAATACACCCACGTTACACAGTGACAGACCTGTCCCGACCGGTAATACACCCGCGTTACACAGTGACGGACCTGTCCCGACCGGTAATACACCCGCGTTACACAGTGACGCACCTGTCCCAATCAGTAATACACCCGCGTAACACAGTGTTGGACCGGTCCCAATCAGTAATACACCCGCGTTACACAGTGACGGACCTGTCCCAATCAGTAATCCACCCGCGTTACACAGTGACGGACCTGTCCCGATCGGTAATACACCCGCGCTACACACTGACAGACCTGTCCCGACCAGTAATATACACGTGTTATACAGTGATGCACCTGTCCCAATCAGTAATACACCCTCGTTACACAGTGTTGGACCGGTCCCAATCAGTAATACACCCGCGTTACACACTGACAGACCTGTCCTGACCAGTAATAAACATGTGTTATACAGTGATGCACCTGTCCCAATCAGTAATACACCCTCGTTACACACTGACAGACCTGTCCCGATCGGTAATACACCCACGTTACACAGTGACATACCTGTCCTGATCGGTAATACATCTGCGTTACACAGTGACTGACCTGTCCTTATCAGTAAAACACCCGCGTTACACACTGTTGGACCGGTCCCAATCTGTAATACACCCGCGATACACAGTGACGCACGTGTCCTGATCAGTAATACATCCGCGTTACACAGTGACGGACCTGTCCCGATCAGTAATACACCCGCGTTACACACTGACAGACCTGTCCCGACCAGTAATAAACACGTGTTATACAGTGATGCACCTGTCCCAATCAGTAATACACCCTCGTTACACACTGACAGACCTGTCCCGATCGGTAATACACCCGCGTTACACAGTGACATACCTGTCCTGATCGGTAATACATCTGCATTACACAGTGACTGACCTGTCATAATCAGTAAAACACCCGCGTTACACACTGTCGGACCGGTCCCAATCAGTAATACACCCGCGATACACAGTGACGCACGTGTCCTGATCAGTAATACACCCGCGTTACACAGTGACGGACCTGTCCCGATCAGTAATACAACCGCGTTATACAGTGACAGACCAGACCCGATCAGTAACACACCCATGTTACATACTGACAGACCTGTCCCGACCAGTAATAAACATGTGTTATACAGTGATGCACCTGTCCCAATCAGTAATACACCCTCGTTACACACTGACAGACCTGTCCCGATCGGTAATACACCCGCGTTACACAGTGACATACCTGTCCTGATCGGTAATACATCTGCGTTACACAGTGACTGACCTGTCCTTATCAGTAAAACACCCGCGTTACACACTGTTGGACCGGTCCCAATCAGTAATACACCCGCGATACACAGTGACGCATGTGTCCTGATCAGTAATACACCCACGTTACACAGTGACAGACCTGTCCCGACCGGTAATACACCCGCGTTACACAGTGACGGACCTGTCCCGACCGGTAATACACCCGCGTTACACAGTGACGCACCTGTCCCAATCAGTAATACACCCGCGTAACACAGTGTTGGACCGGTCCCAATCAGTAATACACCCGCGTTACACAGTGACGGACCTGTCCCAATCAGTAATCCACCCGCGTTACACAGTGACGGACCTGTCCCGATCGGTAATACACCCGCGCTACACACTGACAGACCTGTCCCGACCAGTAATATACACGTGTTATACAGTGATGCACCTGTCCCAATCAGTAATACACCCTCGTTACACAGCGTTGGACCGGTCCCAATCAGTAATACACCCGCGTTACACACTGACAGACCTGTCCCGACCAGTAATAAACATGTGTTATACAGTGATGCACCTGTCCCAATCAGTAATACACCCTCGTTACACACTGACAGACCTGTCCCGATCGGTAATACACCCGCGTTACACAGTGACGGACCTGTCCCGATCAGTAATACACCCGCGTTATACAGTGACAGACCAGACCCGATCAGTAATACACCCGCGTTACACAGTGACTGACCTGTCCTAATCAGTAAAACACCCGCGTTACACACTGTTGGACCGGTCCCAATCGGTAATACACTCGCGTTACACAGTGACGGACCAGTCCCGATCAGTAATACACCCGCGTTACAGAGTGACGGACCCGCCCCGATCGGTAATACACCCGTGTTACACAGTGCTGGACCAGTCCCGATCAGTAATACACCCACGTTATACAATGACGCACCTGTCCCAATCAGTAATACACGCGCGTTACACAGTGACAGACCAGTCCCGATCAGTAATACACCCGCGTTACACACTGACAGACCTGTCCCGACCAGTAATAAACATGTGTTATACAGTGATGCACCAGTCCCGATCAGTAATACACCCACGTTATACAATGACGCACCTGTCCCGATCGGTAATACACCCGCGTTACACAGTGACATACCTGTCCTGATCAGTAATACACCCGCGTTACACAGTGACGGACCTGTCCCGACCGGTAATACACCCACGTTACACAGTGACGGAGCTGTCCCGATCGGTAATACACCCGCATTATACAGTGACTGACCTGTCCCGAACAGTAATAAACATGTGTTATACAGTGATGCACCTGTCCCAATCAGTAATACACCCGCGTTACACACTGGCAGACCTGTCCCGACCTGTAATAAACACATGTTATACAGTGATGCACCTGTCCCAATCAGTAATACACCCTCGTTACACACTGACAGACCTGTCCCGATCGGTAATACACCCGCGTTACACACTGGCAGACCAGTCCCGATCAGTAATACACCCGCGTTACACACTGACAGACCTGTCCCGACCAGTAATAAACACGTGTTATACAATGACGCACCTGTCCCAATCAGTAATACACCTGAGTTACGCAGTGCCGGACCAGTCCCGAACAGTAATACACCCGCGTTACACACTGACAGACCTGTCCCGACCAGTAATAAACACGTGTTATACAGTGACGCACCTGTCCCAATCATTAATCCACCTGCATTGTACTGTGACGGACCAGTCCCAATCGGTATTACACCCGCGTTACACACTGACAGACCTGTCCCGACCAGTAATAAACACGTGTTATACAGTGATGCACCTGTCCCAATCAGTAATACACCCGCGTTACACAGTGTTGGACTCATCCCAATCAGTAATACACCCGCGTTACACAGTGACGGACCTGTCCCAATCAGTAATACACCCGCGTTACACAGTGACGGACCTGTCCCGACCGGTAATACACCCGCGTTACACAGTGACGGACCTGTCCCAATCAGTAATACACCCGCATTATACAGTGACAGACCTGTCCCGACCAGTAATACACCCGCGTTACACACTGACAGACCAGTCCCGATCAGTAATACACCCGCGTTACACACTGACAGACCTGTTCCGACCAGTAATAAACATGTGTTATACAGTGACGCACCTGTCCCAATCAGTAATCCACCCGCGTTGTACTGTGACGGACCAGTCCCAATCGGTAATACACCCGCGTTACACAGTGACAGACCTGTCCCGATCTGTAATATACACGCGTTACACAGTGACAGACTTTTCCCGATCGGTAATACACCCGCGTTACACAGTGCTGGACCAGTCCCGATCAGTAATACACCCGCGTTATAGAGTGACGCACCTGTCCCAATCAGTAATACACGCGTGTTACACAGTGACAGACCAGTCCCGATCAGTAATACACCCGCGTTACACAGTGTTGGACCAGTCCCGATCAGTAATACACCCGCGTTACACACTGCCGGACCAGTCCTGATCAGTAATCCACCCGCGTTACAGAGTGACAGACCCGCCCCGATCGGTAATACAACCGCGTTACACACTGACAGGCCTGTCCCAATCGGTAATACACCCGCGCTACACACTGACAGACCAGTCCCGATCAGTAATACACCCGCGTTACACACTGACAGACCTGTCCCGACCAGTAATAAACACGTGTTATACAGTGACGCACCTGTCCCAATCAGTAATACACACGCGTCGCACACTGACAGACCTGTCCCGACCAGTAATAAACACGTGTTATACAGTGACGCACCTGTCCCAATCAGCAATACACCCACGTTACACAGTGCCGGACCAGTCCCGATCAGTAATCCACCCACGTTACAGAGTGACGGACCCGCCCCGATCGGTAATACACCCGTGTTACACAGTGATGCACCTGTCCCAATCAGTAATACACCCTCGTTATACAGTGATGCACCTGTCCCAATCAGTAATACACGCGCGTTACACAATGACAGACCAGTCCCGATCAGTAATACACCCACGTTACATACTGACAGACCTGTCCCGACCAGTAATAAACATGTGTTATACAGTGATGCACCTGTCCCAATCAGTAATACACCCTCGTTACACACTGACAGACCTGTCCCGATCGGTAATACACCCGCGTTACACAGTGACATACCTGTCCTGATCGGTAATACATCTGCATTACACAGTGACTGACCTGTCCTTATCAGTAAAACACCCGCGTTACACACTGTCGGACCGGTCCCAATCAGTAATACACCCGCGATACACAGTGACGCACGTGTCCTGATCAGTAATACACCCGCGTTACACAGTGACGGACCTGTCCCGATCAGTAATACAACTGCGTTATACAGTGACAGACCAGACCCGATCAGTAATACACCCGCGTTACACACTGACAGACCTGTCCCGACCAGTAATAAACACGTGTTATACAGTGATGCACCTGTCCCAATCAGTAATACAACCTCGTTACACACTGACAGACCTGTCCCGATCGGTAATACACCCGCGTTACACAGTGACATAACTGTCCTGATCGGTAATACATCCGCGTTACACAGTGACTGACCTGTCCTTATCAGTAATACACCCGCGTTACACACTGTTGGACCGGTCCCAATCAGTAATACACCCGCGATACACAGTGACACACGTGTCCTGATCAGTAATACACCCGCGTTACACAGTGACATACCTGTCCTGATCAGTAATACACCCGCGTTACACAGTGACGGACCTGTCCCGACCGGTAATACACCCACGTTACACAGTGACGGAGCTGTCCCGATCGGTAATACACCCGCATTATACAGTGACTGACCTGTCCCGAACAGTAATAAACATGTGTTATACAGTGATGCACCTGTCCCAATCAGTAATACACCCGCGTTACACACTGGCAGACCTGTCCCGACCTGTAATAAACACATGTTATACAGTGATGCACCTGTCCCAATCAGTAATACACCCTCGTTACACACTGACAGACCTGTCCCGATCGGTAATACACCCGCGTTACACACTGACAGACCAGTCCCGATCAGTAATACACCCGCGTTACACACTGACAGACCTGTCCCGACCAGTAATAAACACGTGTTATACAATGACGCACCTGTCCCAATCAGTAATACACCTGAGTTACGCAGTGCCGGACCAGTCCCGAACAGTAATACACCCGCGTTACACACTGACAGACCTGTCCCGACCAGTAATAAACACGTGTTATACAGTGACGCACCTGTCCCAATCATTAATCCACCTGCTTTGTACTGTGACGGACCAGTCCCAATCGGTATTACACCCGCGTTACACACTGACAGACCTGTCCCGACCAGTAATAAACACGTGTTATACAGTGACGCACCTGTCCCAATCAGTAATACACCCGCGTTACACAGTGTTGGACTCGTCCCAATCAGTAATACACCCGCGTTACACAGTGACGGACCTGTCCCAATCAGTAATACACCCGCGTTACACAGTGACGGACCTGTCCCGACCGGTAATACACCCGCGTTACACAGTGACGGACCTGTCCCAATCAGTAATACACCCGCATTATACAGTGACAGACCTGTCCCGACCAGTAATACACCCGCGTTACACACTGACAGACCAGTCCCGATCAGTAATACACCCACGTTACACACTGACAGACCTGTCCCGACCAGTAATAAACACGTGTTATACAGTGACGCACCTGTCCCAATCATTAATCCACCTGCATTGTACTGTGACGGACCAGTCCCAATCGGTAATACACCCGCGTTACACAGTGACAGACCTGTCCCGACCAGTAATAAACAAGTGTTATACAGTGACGCACCTGTCCCAATCAGTAATCCACCCGCGTTGTACTGTGACGGACCAGTCCCAATCGGTAATACACCCGCGTTACACAGTGACAGACCTGTCCCGATCTGTAATATACACGCGTTACACAGTGCTGGACCAGTCCCGATCAGTAATACACCCGCGTTATAGAGTGACGCACCTGTCCCAATCAGTAATACACGCGTGTTACACAGTGACAGACCAGTCCCGATCAGTAATACACCCGCGTTACACAGTGTTGGACCAGTCCCGATCAGTAATACACCCGCGTTACACACTGCCGGACCAGTCCTGATCAGTAATCCACCCGCGTTACAGAGTGACAGACCCGCCCCGATCGGTAATACAACCGCGTTACACACTGACAGGCCTGTCCCAATCGGTAATACACCCGCGCTACACACTGACAGACCAGTCCCGATCAGTAATACACCCGCGTTACACACTGACAGACCTGTCCCGACCAGTAATAAACACGTGTTATACAGTGACGCACCTGTCCCAATCAGTAATACACACGCGTCGCACACTGACAGACCTGTCCCGACCAGTAATAAACACGTGTTATACAGTGGGGCACCTGTCCCAATCAGTAATACACCTGTGTTACACACTGACAGACCTGTCCCGATCAGTAATAAACACGTGTTATACAGTGACGCACCTGTCCCAATCAGCAATACACCCACGTTACACAGTGCCGGACCAGTCCCGATCAGTAATACACCAGCGTTATACAGTAACGCACCTGTCCCAATCAGTAATACACCCGCATTACACAGTGACAGACCAGACCCGATCAGTAATACACCCGCGTTACACAGTGACGGACCTGTCCCGATCAGTAATACACCCGCGTTATACAGTGACAGACCAGACCGGATCAGTGATACACCCGCGTTACACACTGACTGACCTGTCCCGACCAGTAATAAACACGTATTATACAGTGATGCACCTGTCCCAATCAGTAATACACCCTCGTTACACACTGACAGACCTGTCCCGATCGGTAATACACCCGCGTTACACAGTGACGTACCTGTCCTGATCGGTAATACATCCGCGTTACACAGTGACTGACCTGTCCTTATCAGTAATACACCCGCGTTACACAGTGACGTACCTGTCCTGATCGGTAATACATCCGCGTTACACAGTGACTGACCTGTCCTTATCAGTAATACACCCGCATTACACAGTGTCAGACCGGTCCCAATCAATAATACACCCACGTTACACAGTGACGCACCTGTCCCGATCAGTAATACACCCGCGTTACACAGTGACGGACCTGTCCCAATCAGTAATACACCCGCGATACACAGTGTCGGACCAGTCCCGATCAGTAATACACCTGCGTTACACACTGACAGACCTGTCCCGACCAGTAATAAACATGTGTTATACAGTGATGCACCTGTCCCAATCAGTAATACACCCTCGTTACACACTGACAGACCTGTCCCTATCGGTAATACACCTGCGTTACACAGTGACGGACCCACCCCGATCAGTAATACACCCGCGTTACACAGTGACAGACCTGTCCCGATCGGTAATACACCCGCGTTACACAGTGACGGACCCGTCCTGATCTGTAATACACCCATGTTACACAGTGACTGACCTGTCCCGATCGGTAATACACCCGCGTTACACAGTGACGGACCCGTCCTGATCTGTAATACACCCATGTTACACAGTAACTGACCTGTCCCAATCAGTAATACACCCACGTTACACAGTGTTGGACCCGTTCTGATCAGTAATACACCCGCATTACACAGTGACGGACCTGTCCTGATCAGTAATACACCCGCGTTACAGTGTCGGACCAGTCCCCAGCATCGGCTTGCCCTAGTATTATATGGCCATAAGATACACGAGTAGAATTAGGCCATTTGGCCCTTTGAATCTGCTTCGCCATTCCTTCATGGCTAAGGAATTATCTCTCTCAACCGCATTTTCTTACCTTCTCCCCGTAAGTTTTGATTTCCCTGATTAATGAGGAACCTATCAACCTCTGCCTTAAACACACCCATTGATATGGCCTGCACAGCCGTCAGTGACAATGAGTTCCACAGGTTCACCACCCGCTGGCGAAAGAAAATTCTCCTGATCTCTGTTTGAAATCGATGTCCCTGTGCTTTGAGATTGTGCCGTCTGGTGCTAGACTCCCCCACTTTCGGAAACATCCTCTCCATTTCTATTCTAGCTTTCAATATGCAATTGTTTTCAGTGGGATCTCCGCCCCCCATTCTTCTGAGCTCCAGCGAGTGCAGACCCAGAGTCATCAAACGCTGCTCATACGTTTACCCTTTCAGTCCTGGGATCATTCTCATTAACCTGCCCTGGACCCTCTCCAATGCCAGCACAGCTTTTAGTCTAGAAAGTGGCCAAATCTGCTCACAACACCCAAGTGTGGTCTGACCAAAACTTTATAAAGCTTCAGCATCACATCTTTGCTCTTGTATTCTCGTCCGCTCGAAATGAATGTGAACATTGCATTGCCTTCCTGACCACACACTCAACCTGCAAGTTAACCTTTTGGGAATCTTGCATGAAGATTCCCAAGTCCCATTTCCTCTCTGATTTTTCAAGTTTCTCACCAATTAGAAAATAGTTCATGACTTTATTCCTTCCAGCAAAGTGCCTGACCATACATTTCACTATATTCCATCTGCCACTTGTTTGTCCACTCTGTAAGTCCTTATGCAGACACAGTTTCTTCAAAACTACCTCTCCTTTGTCTATCCTGACTATTGTTTCCTCAAAGAATTCCAACAGATTTGTCCCTGAAAGAAACAATGCTGACTTTGGACTATTATGTCATGTGTTCCAAGTACCCCAAAATCTCATTCCTAATAATTGACTCCAACATCTTTCCAACCACTGAATTCAGACTGACTGGCCTACAATCTTCTTTCTCCTGCCTCCTCCCTTCTTAAAGAGTGGAGTGACATTTGCAACTTCCCAGTCCTCCAGAACTATTCCAGAATCTAGTAGTTCTTGAAAGATCATTACTTATGCCTCCACAATCTCTTCAGCCACCTCTTTCAGAACCCTAGGGTGTAGACCATCTGTTCCAGGTGACCTATCTACCTTAACATCTTTGTTTCCGAAGCTTCTGTTCCCCAGTAATGGCAATTTCACTCCTGCCCCCTGACACTTCCACATTTCTGGCATCCTGCTGGTGTCTTCTGCAGTGAAGAGTGACACAAAATACTTACGCAGTTCACCCACCATTTATTTTCCCTGCATTACTAACTCTCCAGCATAATTCCAAGTGGTTCAATATCCACTCTCGTCTCTCTTTATATATCTGAAAACTCCTTTGATATCCTCTTTTATATTATCGGCTTGCTTGCCTTCATTTTTCATCTTTTCTCTCTTTGTGGGTTTTTAGTTGCCTTCTGTTGGTTTTTAAAAGCTTCCCAATCCTCTACCTTTCCACTTTTTTTACAATATTATATATGTCCTCTCTTTTCCTTTTTTGCTGCTTTGACTTCCCTTGTCAGCCACGGTTACCTCATCCTTCTGTTCAAATACTCCTTCATCTTCACGATGTATCTTTCCAAATTACTCCCAGAAACTCCAGCCATTGCTGTGTACGTGTACTGTGACAGACTTACTCCCCCCCAGTACTGTACCAGTGTTATACAGTAACAGACCCGTCCACATCAGCAATATACCCCAATGTTATACAGGGACAGTTCTATCCCGACCAGCACTGTCCATGTTATACAGTGACAGACCCATTCCAGCCAATTCTGTTCCCCAGGGTAGTGCAGTGACAGACCCATCCTTACCATACTGTAAACATGAAATGGAGTATCAGACCCACCCCTCCAGTACTATACCCCCGTGTCAGACCATGGCAGACTTGAACCTACCTGTACTGTACCAGTGGCATACAGTAACAGACCCCACTTCCCAGCACTGTACCCCAGTGTTACACAGTGACAGACCTGTCCCCACCAACAGTATAGTCGTTTGATAGAGTAACACAGCCATCCACACTGGTACTGTACCCCAGTGTTATCCAGTGACAGACCTGTCCCCACTAACAGTATCGCCGTTTCATAGAGTAACACAGCCATCCCCACTGGTACTGTATCCCAGTGTTATACAGTGACAGACCTGTCCCCACCAATGGTGTAGCCATTTCATAGAGTAACACAGCCATCCCCACTGGTACTGTACCCCAGTGTTATACAGTGACAGACCTGTCCCCACCAATGGTGTAGCCATTTCATAGAGTAACACAGCCATCCACACTGGTACTGTACCCCAGTGTTATACAGTGACAGACCTGTCCTCTAGTGTACGGTACTCACCTGTTATACAGCGACAGCCCATCGTCGTCCCCCCGTACATTGAAGGCAGAGTGTGACAGGAGCACTGGACATTCAGCAACACCAAGCTCAGTGGAGGGACAGGCAGTGTTGAAGAAGCAATGAGTCGCAGAAGGACTTGGACAGACTAGGAGACGGTGATGGGAGACGTGCATGGTAAAGCACAGAGTAGAAGGAATGAGAGCATATCCTCTTTTCTAAATGGGGAGTAATTTCAGAGCTGCAAAGGGACTTGGGAGTCCTAGTGTGAGATTCCCTACAAGTTAACTTGCAGGTTGAGTTGGTAGTGAGGAAGGCGTTCATTTCAAGAGGAGGAGGATATAAAAGTGAGGATGTAATTTTGAGGTTTTTTTGGGCATTGATCAGAGTATCATGAGCAGCTTTGGGCCCCAATAACTAAGAAAGTATTTGCTGGCACTGGAGAGAGTCTGGAGATAGTTTACAAGAACTACCTCAGGAATGAAAGGGTTAAAATATGATGAGTGTTTTATGAAGTTTAGTACAATGAATTGAGACCTACCAAACATTGAAAGGCCTGGATAGAGTGGATATGGAGAGGATGTTTCCAATAGTGGGAGAGTCTTAGATAAGAGGGCACAGCCTTAGGATCCCTCACAACAGAGGACAGTAAATCTGTGGAATTCATTGCTGCAGCTGGTTGGGAAAGCCACGTCATTGAGTATATTTAAAGCAGAGGCTGGTAAATTCTTGATTAGTAAGGGTGCCATAGATTAAGGAAAGAAGGCAGGAGAATAGGGTTGAGAGCGAAAATCAGTCAGGCAGGGTCAAGTGGCAGAACAAATGGCCGAGCTCTGATCTTACAGCCACCACAAGTTTGCTTCCATAAATGTACTCAGGTCACCACTGTGCAGAAACTGGACCTTGGCCACATCGTGTGGCCTCCAGGGTAACCTGCAGTGAGTGCTTCACTTCCTGATACCACGAGGTTCTCCCACCACTGACAGGACACAGAGCAGGGTAACGACAGCAGCAGTTTTATACACTGAGCAGAAAAGGCCCTGAGGGAGTGCTGGAGAATAGAAGAGGCTAGCACTGACATGATTGGCCAAAAAGCCTGTTTGACTCCTGGCTATGACAGTGAGGATGAAGGCGCATTTCAACACCGAAGGAGCCCTTCTGCACAAGCTGCTGAGCTGAGCTAATCCCATTTGCTCACATTAGGTCCATATCACTCTAAACCTTTCCTATCAAGAACCTATCCAAGTGTCTTTGTAACTGCACCCACCTCTATCACATGCAGCTTACTCCACAAACAAGACACACCATTCTGAATGGAAAAGTCCCCAATATTTCCCAAATTGCAACACAACACCACACACCTATCCAAGTTGAATTCCATCTGCCAGCCCCTCGTTGATCCAAATGCTGATGTAACTTTAACAAACTTCTTCCCTGCAACACACACAAAATGGTGGAGGAGCTGAGCAGGTCAGGCAGCATCTACGGGAACGAACATACAGTCACCATTTCAGACTGAGACCCTTCCTCATGGACCACAACACCAGCAGCGTTTTAATCTCAATCTTGCTGAACACATTAACCACGGAGGGAAAGAAACAAGTACGGCGTTGGGGACAGGGCAGAAGAAATGAGTGACTGCGCACGCCCAGCAAGGACTCAGTGTGGTCACCCCATCACAGGGACAACATGGAGGCTTTGGACAGTGTGCACTAGAAGCTGCCTGGATTAGAGGGTACATACTATAAGAAGAGTTTTAACAACCCAGGGTTGTAGGTCAGAATCATTTTCCAGGGTCAAGATGTCTAATACTAGAGGGCATGCATTTGAAGTGGGGGAAAGTTTAAGGGCGATGTGCAGGGCATGATTATTTACACCAGGGTTGATGGATGCCTGGTATGGGCTGCCAGGGGTGGTGGAGGTAGATATGAAAGTGGTCTTCAAGAGACTGTTAGATAGGTACATGTGCAAGAAAAAATACAGATCATGTGCAGGCAGAAGAGATTTAGTTTGATTCAGTTTCGTTCTTGTGTTGTACTGTTCCACTGTGATCAAATGGCCTCTTTCCCCTCCGATAGGCCAGTGACTCATCTCCTGATAACAGCACAGGTCAGGCTGAAATAAACACAATCCCCTGGCCTGTCGGCGTTCAGCTCCAACAACCCTCCGTCAGCTCAACCCCCTCCAAGACAGACTCGACACCCAATCCACAACCCTCCACATTCACACCCTCCACCATCAGCCCACAGTGACCGTTGTATGGACCATCTACAAATAACTGCAGTCACTACCCAACAGCAGCTCCCAAATTCACTATCAGAATGGCAGCTGATGCAGGAGAACCCCACCACCCACAGGAACCCCAACCTGGTTTGGAAATCTTCCGCCGTCCCTTCACTGTCACCGTTTCTACACTCGAGAGCTCCCCGCAGGACTGCAGGGGTTCAAGGCGGCTGCTCACCCCGCCTTCTCAGGGGCAGTGAGCAACGGCCAGAAAACGCTGGACTTGTCAGAAACGTCAAAACTGGAGCTCGGTTGAGCACTGTCCCGTGGCGACGGGCGGAGACAGGGCGAAAGTGGCGTCGAAACGCAGTATCACGACCCTTGAGGACACCGTTATGCCCCGCGGCACCAACCAGAGCCTCGTCGAGTCACGTCCAAGTTTCCACAGCGAAGATAGAATGGAGTCCATTTCTGGGACCATATTCGATAGAGTCTGGCCATCAGAAACGAGACCTGCTAACCTCTGGAAAGTATCACCTTTACACAGAAAACAAAAGTTGCTTGAAACATCCTGGGAAGGAGAGCGCGGTAGCGGGTCGGACTCACCTCAGGCAGTCTGATGACCAGCGGGATGAGTCCCAGGAGCAGCGAGCCCCCGAACATGGCCAACGACAGCAGAATGATGCTAACGGCCCCGTCCATTGCATCCAGGGCGCGGCGCAGCCCCCGTTACCCCGGAGCAGACAGACAGCGGCTCCGCTACCGCCGCAGCGAGCCCGAAACAGACAGACCGCCACTCCTCTCCATCCCCTTCTCCGCCCAAACTCTCGGAAAGTTTTCTACTTTAGACCATCCACGTCGCCCGGGAGAAAGTCGCGGAACCACCCTCCTCCTAATGGTAGGAGGGGGAACTGCAGGGACCCTGCCCCCAGCGGCGGAGCGGGGAACTGCAGGGACCCTGCCCCTAGCGGCGGAGCGGGGAACTGCAGGGACCCTGCCCCCAGCGGCGGAGCGGGGAACTGCAGGGACCCTGCCCCCAGCGGCGGAGCGGGGAACTGCAGGGACCCTGCCCCCAGCGGCGGAGCGGGGAACTGCAGGGACCCTGCCCCCAGCGGCGGAGCGGGGAACTGCAGGGACCCTGCCCCTAGCGGCGGAGCGGGGAACTGCAGGGACCCTGCCCCCAGCGGCGGAGCGGGGAACTGCAGGGACCCTGCCCCTAAGCGGTGGAGGGGGAAACTGACCCCAGTGGGCAAAACTCTTTCCTTCCTCCACCCTCTCCATCTGCCCATCACCCACCCTTCCCCATTACTCCCTTCTGCCCTTACTTCCTTTATTTCATGCTCCACCATTCCCTCCTATCATTATCTTCAGCCCTTTGTTACCCCCTAGTTTCCATCTGTACTTGCACTTAACCCCTCACTTGTATCCATCCATGACCTGCCAGATCCTGCTGCAGTCCTTTATACTGTCCACATTTATCTGTGCCTTGGGGTATCATGGTGGCCTACAGTATTGGTTAGCACAACACTTTACAGTACCAGTGACTCGGGTTTAATTCCTGTCATTGTCAGTAAGGAGTTCCTACATTCTCCCCATGACCAGGTGGGTTTCCTCAGGGTGCTCCGGTTTCCCCCCATGGTCAAAAGACAGATTGGTTGGGCAGTTAATTGGTCAGTGTAAATTGTCCATGACTAGGCTAGGGTTAAATCAGGGGTTGCTTGCCAGCAGGGCTCGAAGCAACTATTCCACTCTAAATCAATAAATAAGCTGATCAAAGACCCCACACACCTTCTTGTACTCCCCCCACCCCCTTCAGACAGGAGATGCAACAGTCTGAGAACACATAACACCAGCTCAGGGACATCTTCAATTCTGCTGTTTTAAGACTATTGAACAGTCCCCCTAAGGACTTGTGACCATGATATTGTTCTCAGGATCTACCTTGTTAATAATGATCTTGTCTTGTCTCCCTGCACTGCAACTTCTCTGTATACAATATTCTGTGTACTATTATTATGTTCCCGTCCTACCTTGATGCACTGTTGTAACTAAATTATCAGTATGGATGGTAAGCAAAACAAGGTTTTTTGCCCTGTCTTGGTACACATGGCCAAAGTAAACCAATCTATAATATTTATTTACTTACCAGTGATCTTACATCTGCCTTTCCATCCTGATGAACGACCTTGGCCCAAAATATTGACTATCCATGTTTTAGACCTGCTGAGTTTCTCCAGCATTTCTTGCATTCCAGCATTGCAATCTCTCATGTTTTCTTGCATTCCTGTAGTAACACAAGATGCTAGAGATACTCAGAGTGGAGCAGCATCTGTGGAGAGAAAGGGTAGTTGACATTTTGTGCTGTCAACTGTCCATTGCTCTCGAATGTGTCATTTCATTGGATGCTGAGAAAGCATTTGACAGTTGAATGGCCATACTTATTTACTGTATTTGAGAAATTTAATTTTAGTTTGACATTTATATCTTGGGTTAAATTGATATATCATACCCCAGTAGCTTCGTTTAACACTAATAATCAAAGATCTCCCTTTTTTCATTTATTTCGGGGCACAAGGCAAGGTTGTCCTCTCAGTCCATGACTATTGGACATTGCTCTGGAACCTTTAGCAATTGCTATTCGGGAATCATTAAATATTTTTGGTATTATCCGTGGGAATGAGATACATAAACTATCATTATATGCAGATGATTTATTATTGTATATTTCTAATCCTGAGGAATCTATTCCCGCAGTTTTATCTTTATTGGCTCAGTTTAGTAATTTTTCGGGTTACAAACTGAACCTTAATCAAAGCGAACTATTTCCTCTAAATACGCACGTCCCACTATATGGACGTTTACCTTTTAAGTTGGTTACCGACTATATATTTAGGGGTCAAAATTACCAAAAAAACATAAAGATTTATTTAAGGCTAACTTTTTACCTTTAATTGATGAAATTAAACAGTCATTTACTAATTGGTCGCCAACATCTTTGTCATTGATAGGCCGGATCAATGCTTTCAAGATGTTTATATTACCCAAATTTTTATATTTATTTCAAGTGGTACCAATTTTTATTTCGAAATCTTTTTTTGATAGTGTTGATTCTAAAATCTCTTCTTATATTTGGCAGAATAAAAATCTGAGACTAGGCAAAAAATACTTACAGAAATCTAAAAAGGAAGGTGGTCTGGTGCCGCAGAATTTGATTTTATTATTGGGCAATTAATATTTGCTATTTGAAATTTTGGTTATGGGACTTGGATAGAACTTTAAGCCCTCACTGGGTAAACCTTGAACGTAACTCGGTACAAGGGTTTTCTCTGGGTTCTATTCTAAGGACTTCGCTTCCCTTTGCTCTTTCTAAATTGTATCTACAATTAGATAACCCAATAGTTAAATATACTTTACGAATATGGTCTCAATTTCAGATATTTTTTGGGTTAAGTCAATTTATCTTAGCAAGTCCTATTATATCTAACTATTTTTTCTATCCTTCTATTATAGATCAAGCCTATTTGATTTGGAAAACTAAAGGTATTTCACAATTTTCTGATTTATTTTTGGGTAATTGTTTCATGTCATTTGAACAATTATCTCACAAATATAATTCACCTCGATCTCATTTCTTTAGATATTTACAGGTTAGAAACTTTTTAAATACTGTCCTTCCTACTTTCCCGAACTTATACTCTACGATAGTTTGGAAAAAATCTTAGATTTAAATCTTTCTCAGAAAGAATCTTTCTCATCTATCTACAACATAATTATGAAAATTCATTCAGATGCATCTAATAAAATTAAAAATGATTGGGAAAGGGAACTTAAGCTGACCTTACCTATTGAAAAATGGGAAAAAAATTTCAATTAGTTAATTCATCCTCTATGTGTGCTAAACATTCGTTGATACTGTTCAAAGTAGTTCAGAGGGCCCATATGTCCAAGGATAAATTAGCTGGTTATTATTCTCATATCAGTCCAGTATGTGACAGATGTCACTCTGAGACCGCTTCTTTATCTCATATGTTTTGGTCATGTTCCACTCTGAAAAAATATTGGGAAGATATCTTTGAAAAAATTTCAACTGTTTTGAACATTGGTTTACAACCTCATCCTATTACGGCAATTTTTCGTTTGTCAGTGATGGAACCACACCATTTAACCTCTTCAGCGCATTGGATGATTGCATTTCTCACATTAATGGTTAAGAGATCGATTTTGCTGAATTGGAAGATTAATCCTCCCACCAAACTCTCAAACTATGTTATGTTTAAACTTAGAAAAAAATCAAAGTGTTATATATGACCCTTATATTAAATTTGATCAGACTTGGAGGCCTTTTATTCAACACTTTCATATGATGTGATTTGACCCCTTTCCAAACCTGTTTGTGTCAGTATATGTAGGGAGGTTCAGAGCGGGTGACACTAATGGTCCTGTTTCTTTTTGTTACTATAAACAGCCCATGTTCTTTTTTTCCCTGTTAGGTTAGTATTGGTTAGTTTAGTTTTTTTTGGAGGTGGGGTATATATTTTTTGGGGGGTTTTCTTCTTTTTTTTGTCTTTTTGGATACATTAATCTTTTTTGTGAACTCTACATTTGTATTTTGAACATTTTTGGGAGGTTCATTACCTTTGTACCAACTGAATATATAACTACATATGTTATCTATTTACAATGCAATCCCAACAAATGTGTAACAATACTGTGTATATCCATTATTTTGATATTAATAAAGACTGAAAAAGAAAATAACTGTCCATTGCTCTCCAAAGACCCTGCTGCACCTGTTGAGTCCCACCAGTGCTGCATGTGTTACTTAATCCTCGATTCCATGGCTACACTTCTCACTGTGAAAGTAATGAAAAACCTGATGCACTCTGGACGATATCTCTTCTTCCCCTCCCACAAAAGCCTGAAAGCTCACACCACCAGGCTCGAGGACAGCTTCTCTCCTGCCATTACAATTGAACAGTTCCTTGGTATGATAAGATTCACTCTTGGCCTGGTGCCGATTGACCTTCAAGGAGCAATGCCTCAAAAGGTGGCATCCATCATCAATGACCCCCACCATTCAGGTTCTCATTGTTACCATCAGGAAAGAGGTACAGGAGCTGGAAGGTGCACACAGCGATTCAGGACCAGCTTCTTTCCCTTGGCCATCAGATTTCTGAATGGATGGTGGACCCACAAACACTACCACACTACTTTTTTATTTCTATCTTTGCACTACCTATTTTCCGTAATCACATTCTGTAATTCAGTTTGTTTTTCAATTTTTATGCATCGCATTGTACTGCTGCCACAAAGACAACAAATGTCACTGCTTATGCAGGTGATACTAAACCCGATTCTGATTTGGATTGTGTCTCATGCCGCTCACTCCTGTTGAAGTTCCATTCTGTGCCTCTGGGATGCACTCTCTCCCATCTGCAGTTCCCACCCCACACCCCCAATCCCCCAGCCATTGAGGGTCGCATCACCTGAAACCAAGAATTCCATCCATACCAAGGGGCGGTGTTGTTATGAGGGGGAGACTGTGCAGGATATTAACACTTAACACACCTAAGGTAAAACAAGATCCAATGGGAAATGTAGTTCATCTGTGGCTGACAGAAGAATTGTCAAAACGTTTATCAAATTGCTGAAAAGAGCAGCAAGTCAGAGGATTAAGGACAGTGATTAGTGAATGACCAGATTATTGATAATGAAGAGCAGATTCAAACAATAAAAACAGATCGTGAGCTTCAGACGCAGGGGAAAATATAATCGAGATAATAGAAAGACTGAACAAATCCTTTATGTCAATCTTCATGGACAAAACTGCCAGACGTACAAAGAACCGAGGGAATAAGGAGTTTAATTCCAATAATGTGAGATCAATGCATTGCGTTTTGGGAAGAGAGTGGAGGATAGGACTTTCACAGTAAATGGAGAGTGTTGTAGAACAGAGGAGTACAAGTTCAAGGCTCGCTGAAAGTGGCATCACAGGGTGGTGAAGAAAGCATTTGGCACACTGGACATCTTCAGTCAGGGTGTGGAGGGATGTCACGTTGCAGCTGAACAAGATGTTGGTGCAACTCCATCTGGAATATTGTGTTCAGGGTTGTTCACCTTACTCTGGGAAAGCTGGAAAGAATGCAGAGGAGATTATGAGGATGGTGCCAGGACTCGAGGGAGTATGTTCTGGAGAGAGCTTGAGCAAGTTGGAATTTCTTTCATTGGATCACAAGAGAATGGTGGAAGGGAATGATCTGATCAAGGGTATGAAATCGCAAGAGACAGCAATGGTGTTAATGTACCACAGTCCCAGGGTCGAGGAATCATGAACTAGAGAGCATAGGCGAGAGGGGAAAGATATTAATAGATCCCAAGGGACAACATTTTCACCAAGAGGGTGGTCAGTTGGTCAGTATCGGGAATGGGCAGCCCGAGCGAGTGACTAAGGCAGGTACATTACATTTAAAAGACAATTGGGTAAGTATCATAAGACCAAAAGATATAGGAGCAGAATTAGGCCATTTGGCCCATCGAGTCTGTTCTGCCATTTCATCATGCCTTCTCCCCATATCCCTTCATGCTTTGATTAATCAAAAATCTTTCACCATCTGCCTTAAATATACCCAATAACTTGACTTCCACTGCAACAAATTCCACAGATTCACCACTCTCTGGCTAAAGAAATTCCTCCACGTTTCCATTCTAAAGGGACGACCTTCTATTCTGAGGCTGTCCTCTGATCTTAGACTCCCCCACCACAGGAACATCCTCTCTATTGAGCCCTTTCAACATTCAACAGGTTTCAATGAGATTTAGATTCTTCTAACTTCCAGTGAGTACAGGTCCAGAGCCATCAAATGCTCTTCATATGATAAGCCTTTGAATCCTGAAAACATTTTCGTGAAGCTCCTTTGAACCCTCTCCAGTGTCGGCACATCCTTTCTTAGATAAACTGCTCACAGAACTGCAAGTGAGGCCTCACCAGTGCTTTAGCATTAATTCCTTGCTTTTATATTCTAATCCTCTTGAAATGAATGTGAACATTGCATTTACCTTCCTCACCACAGACTCAACTTGCAAATTAACCTTTAGGGAACCCTGCTCGTGGACAAGTCCCTTTGCACCTTGTTTTTTAAAAAAATTCTCTCCATTTAGAAAATAATCTACCCTCTTACTTCTTCCACAAAAGTGCATAATCACATACTTCCCAGCACTGTATTCCATCTGCCTCTTCTCTGCCTATTCTCCTAATCTCTAAATCCTGTAGCCTCTCTACCTCCTCAAAACTACCTGCCCCTCCACTATCTTTGTATTGCCCACAAACCTTGCCACAAAGCCATTAATTCCATTAACCGTGTCATTGACATATCATGTAAAGATATTTATTTATCCCATTCATTTATGGGATATGGGCATCGCCAACTAAGCCAGTATTTATTGCCCTTCCCTAGTTGCCCTTGAGAAGGTGGTGATGAGCTGCCTGTTTGAACCGCTGTAGACCAAGGTGTTCGTACACCCACAGTGCTGTTAGAGAGGGAATTCCATGATTTTGGCCCAGCGACAATGAAGGAACAGGGATATGTTTCCAAGTCAGGATGGTGAGTGACGTGGAGGGGGATTTCCACGTGGTGGTGTTCCTAGGTCTCTGCTGTTCTCGTTCTTCTAGATGGTAGTGGCTGTGGGTCTGGAAGGTGCTGCCTCAGGAACTTTGGTGTGTTGTTGCAGTGCATCTTGTAGATAGTACACACTGCTGCCACTGTTCGTCGATAGTGGGGGGATTGGATGCTTGTGGAAGGGGTACCGATCAAGTGGGCTGCCTTGTACTGGATGGTGTCAAGCTTCTTGAGTGTTGATGGAGCTGCACTCATCCAGGTGAGTGGTGAGTATTCCATTACACTCCTGACCTGAGCCTTGTAGATGGTGGCCAGGCTTTGGGGAATCCGGAGGTGAGTTACACACTGCTCTGGTTGCCACAGGTTTATATGGCTAGACCAGTTCAGTTTCCCACAGTTAACATTCCTCCTTTGTCTACCTTGTTATTTCTTCAAAAAATTCCAACAGGCAAGATTTTCCCTTGAGGAAACCATGGTGACTATGGCCGAATTTATTCTTTATTTACTGGGATACAGTGAAGAATAGCCCCTCTGCGCCTTCGAGCCACACACCCAGCAATCCCCCAATTCAATCCTAGCCCAATCAATTCACAATGACCAATTATCCCACCAACCGCTACGTCTTTGGACTTTGGGAGGAAACCCATGCAGTCATGGAGAGAACTTACAGGCAGTGACGCGAATCGAACCCGGGTCACCTGTACCGTTATGCGCTGTGCTGATCACGATGCTACTGTGCCACCCAAGTACCCTGAAACCATGTCCTTAAAAATTGACCCAATATCTTCCCAACCACTGAGGCCTATCTTCTGCCCCTCTCTTCTTGGACAGTGGAGTGACATTTGCAATTTCCCATTCCCCTGTAACATGCCAGGATCACCGGATTCTTGAAAGATCATTTCTAATGCCTCCACAATCTCTTCAGCCACCTCTCCCAGAACCCTAGGGTGTAGTCCAGGTGACTTATCTATCTTCAGACCTTTCAGCTTCCCAAGAAATACATATTGAAGCAAAATACTTATTCAGTTTGCCACGCACCTCTCCAGCATTGTTTCCATGGCTGCACGTGGATGCGGAAGCTTCAGAGGGTGAATGTGACCGGATTAGATTGGCACAGACCAGTTGGGCTGTAAGACCTGTTTCTGAGCTGTACAGCTGCATCGAAAATGAAATAGCAAGTCCCAGACAGACGAATCCGATTGAATGCCAAGGTATGTGGCGATTCACGTCCCAGTACTTTGAGAGAGGCATTGAGCACTCGGGTTTGCTGCAGATTGTGGAGATTTGTGTTTAAGAACAGGGAGAGCGTTTGTTGAAATGTGCACAATTTGTCAGGTTGTTTACCTTGGACGAGGACTCTGCATTAGGAGGCCACGAACTCTGAAGGAGAGGAGTGTTTAGAATGGAAACTTCTTCACCCAGAGGGTGGTGACTCTGCATCGAGACTGACCGGGGGGAGAGGAGTGCAGATTTCACTTTAATAGGGAACGAGTGAGGGTGACAGCGTTACCCATTGGATCATCCCAGATTCACCATTCTCCCATGGGTGGAGCCGGACACGCTGCTACAGTCTGCTGGATGAATTGGTTCTCAGCCTGGGCACACATCCACACATGAGACTGGGCAGGACGAGAAGTCCTCACGTCCCACAGGTAAATGCAGCAGGCGCCCTGGGAGACCTGGACTGTGCTCCGGGGGGATGGTCAGTGCCCCCTCCCACCGGTAATAGACCCTCCTGGTGGAGAGGGGGGGTGTGGATCTATCCTGGTGGTGTCAGAGGAGAGGAGTTGAAGAAGAGACGCAGACACAGAGGGTGGGGGTCACATCGCAGTTTACTGTCACCAGAGACAGGGTATATCCAGTCTGCAATCGGTTCCGACGACCCACACCACTGCCCCTCACACTTCCGTTTGCCCCGGATCAGGCAGCAGGACACCATGGCCAGGCTTGCCCATCCCCCACTGTCTCCATCCAATACCGACCCCATGTCCTGTCACCCAGCAACCCCAACCTCAGAGTTCATCCCCCAGTATCCATCCTTCTCATAGAGTGTTCGTAATCCAATGTCTGTCCCTCTTTGAATCCGTTCCCCCACTGTCTATATCTCTCCCAATATTGGTCCCCCAGTATCCCTCTCCCAATGTCCACACCTCTCCCAGTACTGGCCGCCAAATGTCCTCCCTTCTCCAATATACAGGATTGTCTGTTTCTAAGGCTCCTGTCCCCTGGAGCCCTGGTCTCCCTGTACCCTGTCTCTCCCTGGTCAGTCACTACCTCAGCTTGGCTCCTGGAGCCCTGGTCTCCCAGAACCCTGTCTCTCCCTGGTCAGTCACTACCTCAGCTTGGCTCCCGGTGCCACTCTCCCATCTCCAGGAAATCTGAGATGTAGGATCCTGTGAAGGACTGCTACTTGAAGTGCTGATTCTTTCTTTTCCCACAGACACCTCCTGGAGTTTCCTGCACTCTTGGCATTTACCCCAATTTTTCAGTCCCCATCGCCCAGTCCCTTGGAGTGAGTGATGATCCCCTTCATTCCGAATGGTCTGAAACCATCGCGTGTTTGTTGTGATATTTCTCCCAAAACTGCGGATGAACAGCATGCTCTGGGTGTTTGGCAGTACCTCTCGAAACAGACCCACCCCGCGCCTGAACCCACTGGAGATGGAAGCATCGTCATCAACAGCTCTCTCAGCCCCACACTTCCTCTGCAAGTCTTACACCAGTCTCCTCAGACTTCCATCGTTACTCGGTGTGCACCCCAGCTGCCCCGGGGGTCACCTTCGCTACATCTGCGACAGTCAAGGGCAGGCCTCACCCCACCCTCTCAGGAGCAGAGAAGACGGGTGGTAAACTGAGGTCCATTTTACAGAGGAAACTGTGAGGAACTGACGTGGCTGAGTTCCAGTCTTTTCCCAAACTGTCCGGGTTGAGTTCTCGCTCCAACCGTGTCCGTAGTCTGCCTCCTTCCAGATTTAATCCAGGGACGGGGTGGGGGCCATGTTTGAACCTCACTGCATCTCCTGCCCCCAGAGGCCAATGCTGATGTTCACTGAGCGCTGCTCACAAATGCCCCGCCCATGGCTCTACGCCACCACCCAGCGCTGACTGAGCACTGCCGCCTCGCAGGGGTTGATGACCAGGACCCTCGGGCTGTCCTCAGCACCTCCCAGCACCTCACTGTCGAGGCAGTAATGAGACAGCTGGTGCTCGATCCGAGAGCCAGTCTTCTGCCATCGCTGTTGGGACAGAGAGGACAGGGTCAGGTTACAGTACACTGTCTACTGAGGGGTTAATGACTGTACCTCCGAGAGGAGAGAGAGGACAGGGTCAGGTTACAGTACACTGTCTACTGAGGGGTTAACGACTGTACCTCCGAGAGGAGAGAGAGGACAGGGTCAGGTTACAGTACACTGTCTACTGAGGGGTTAACGACTGTACTTCCGAAAGGAGAGAGAGGACAGGGTCAGGTTACAGTACACAGTCTACTGAGGGGTTAACGACTGTACCTCCGAGAGGAGAGAGAGGACAGGGTCAGGTTACAGTACACTGTCTACTGAGGGGTTAACGACTGTACCTCCGAGAGGAGAGAGAGGACAGGGTCAGGTTACAGTACACTGTCTACTGAGGGGTTAACAACTGTACCTCCGAGAGGAGAGAGAGGACAGGGTCAGGTGACAGTACACTGTCTACTGAGGGGTTAACGACTGTACCTCCGAGAGGAGAGAGAGGACAGGGTCAGGTTACATTGTACCACCTACAGGTGCTGATAACATCACCCATTGCAGTCGGGATAGAGGGGGACAGGGTCCGGTTACAGACCACGGTCTACAGGTGATTACTGACTGTACCCTCTCTGATCAGAGACAGGGTCCGGTTACAGTGCACTGTGTACAAAGGTTATAGGGTTGCTGTCACACTTAGAGGAGGAGAGGGTCAGACTGTACTGCACGCGTCTTACTGTCTGTACCCATCCCTTACAGAACTCAGAGAGGCACAGTGACAGGTCACTCCATACAGGCAGAGGCCAGAGGTGTGTACAAAAGTGAACAGCTACACACACACGCACACACAGATGCATGGTTGCATGGTTTAGACCATGGTTTATCCAAGTGCTGCAGTGTCTGCTACTCAATGGGCGGGGTGGCTGGGGGAGGGGGGCCTGGTGCTCGGGGGGCCGGGGGAGGGGGACCAATGCTCGGGGATCTGGGGGAGGGGGACCAGTGCTCAGGGGGTCGGGGGAGTGGGAACAATGCTCGGGGATCTGGGGGAGGGGGACCAGTGCTCAGGGGGTCGGGGGAGTGGGAACAATGCTCAGGGGGCTGGGGGAGGGGGACCAGTGCTCAGGGGGTCGGGGGAGTGGGAACAATGCTCAGGGGGCTGGGGGAGGGGGACCAGTGCTCAGGGGGTCGGGGGAGTGGGAACAATGCTCGGGGATCTGGGGGAGGGGGACCAGTGCTCAGGGGGTAGGGGGAGTGGGAACAATGCTCAGGGGGCTGGGGGAGGGGGACCAGTGCTCAGGGGGTCGGGGGAGTGGGAACAATGCTCAGGGGGCTGGGGGAGGGGGACCAGTGCTCAGGGGGTCGGGGGAGTGGGAACAATGCTCGGGGGGCTGGGGGAGGGGGACCAGTGCTCGGGGATCTGGGGGAGGGGGACCAGTGCTCAGGGGGTCGGGGGAGTGGGAACAATGCTCAGGGGGCTGGGGGAGGGGGACCGGGACCAGTGCTCGGGGGGTCGGGGGAGTGGGAACAATGCTCGGGGATCTGGGGGAGGGGGACCAGTGCTCAGGGGGTCGGGGGAGTGGGAACAATGCTCAGGGGGCTGGGGGAGGGGGACCGGGACCAGTGCTCGGGGGGTCGGGGGAGTGGGAACAATGCTCAGGGGGCTGGGGGAGGGGGACCGGGACCAGTGCTCGGGGGGTCGGGGGAGTGGGAACAATGCTCAGGGGGCTGGGGGAGGGGGACCGGTGCTCGGGGGGGCTGGGGAAGGGGGACCCGGTGCTCAGGGGGCCGGGGGAGAGGGACCTGGTGCTCGGGGGGCTGGGGGAGGGGGACCGGTGCTCGGGGGGGGCTGGGGAAGGGGGACCCGGTGCTCAGGGGGCCGGGGGAGAGGGACCTGGTGCTCGGGGGGCTGGGGGAGGGGGACCGGTGCTCGGGGGGGCTGGGGAAGGGGGACCCGGTGCTCAGGGGGCCGGGGGAGAGGGACCTGGTGCTCGGGGGGCTGGGGGAGGGGGACCGGTGCTCAGGGGCCGGGGGAGGGGGACCGGTGTTCGGGGGGCCGTGGGAGGGGGACCAATGCTCGGGGAGCTGGGGGAGGGGGACCAGTGCTCAGGGGTCCAGGAGAGGGGGACCGGTGCTCGGGGGTCCAGGGGAGGGGGACCGGTGCTCAGGGGTCCAGGAGAGGGGGACTAGTGCTCGGGGGGGCCGGGGGAGGGGGACCCGGTGCTCGGGGGGGCTTAGAAGGTGTCTGGTCCTCGGTGGGCTGGGGTGGGTGCTGGGTCTGGGGACCCACATGGGACTGGCATTACCTGCTTTGTGTCCTCGTCACTGCACGTTGCGAGAATGACCTGCGATGCTGGGAACATGGAGGCCACGGAGAGACAAAGCTGTCGCTGGATGATGTGCTGCTTGTGACTGAAAGTCCACTCCTGGGGGGGGGGGGGGGTAAAGATGAAAGGTCGTGAGGGGGCAGGACAGAGCAAGTGCAGCCAGCCAGGACTCCCACAGCACAGAGGAAGGTGCAGACGGTCAGACTGCTGTGTCAATGAACCCGCAGTCGCCATCGTGCCTGACTGGTAGCGAACACGTCAGTGAAAGGAGCCCTCAGTCGGGGAGATTTCCCATTCCCACCCCCCTGTGTGGTCACTGACAGCAAGTGGCACAGTGCTGAGTGCTGTCACCTCCAAGCTCCATGGATTGGGGTTTCACCCTGACTTTGTGAGCTGATTCCCGTGGAGTCTGCACGTTCTCCCTGAGTCCGGCTGTGCTGGTCTCCACCCACGTGCCCACGGACAGTGGGAACCCTCACTGTAGGCGGTTAAAGTAAGTTACAGTGTTTGAGTGAGGGTTGAGAGAGGTTTTCAGGGAAATAATTGGGACAATGAAATGATGGGATTATTTCGGGAGACAGCATTACAATTGATGGGCCAAGTGGCTTCAATAAGAAAATTGAACGTGCAAGTCCTGGGAAAGGCTGGGGAGGCTGCAACTGTATTCCTAGACCGGAAGGGGCTGAGGGCAGACCGTATGTAAAACCACGAGAGGTACAGAGGAGGTGAACAGTCCCAGTCTATTTCCCAGGCTTGGCACTATACCACCAGAAGGCAGGGATTTAGTAAGTGGGCAAATATTTCAAAGAGGCTGGAGCAACAACTTGTTCACCCAGAGGAGGTATGTCTACGGGATGAGCTGCCAGAGGAAGTGGTTGAGGCAGGTACAAGAACAAGATTTAAAAGGTACTTATATGAATAGGGATGGGCCAAGCAGAGGCAAATGGCACTAACCCAAGGTGCTGCCTTGTCAGCGTGGGTGGGTTGGAACAAAGGTCGGTGGAACCATTCATGGAGTTCAGGCACTGGGTCATGGTTCCATAGCTGGTGTGGTGACCGCTGACTGGAACTGTGAGTTTGGTGCTGGGTTTTGTTAGTGACTCATGGTGGTCGTGTGGTCAGTTGGTCATTCAACATGAGGCTGGTGGAATCAGAAGAAGGGAATGTGGCAGAAAGAAATGGAACTGGTGTACGATTGGCAAAAATGGGAGGTTGATGTTCAGCATGAACCAGGTAGGCCAAAGGACGGGTTTCCTAACTCCATCCAGACAGGACCAGCAAGGGATTGCGGAGTGATTCCTCTGGCTGGAAGTTCAGGAATCAGTAGCAAAGGGAAACATTAAGGAGAAGAATGTCCTCCCCTGACAGATCGTGAATAGTTGGGATTCTCAGCTCCGATTTCCAAATGTACTCATGGCAGTGGTCTTCAAATATTTGGGCTGGAATGAATTAATATATCTGACCACATGTGGGAGAGTGAGTTGGTGGTTGTAGATTAACTCTGATCTTATTGTGTGGGTGATGTGATGTCCCCTGGCCCACATCAGAGATTTCATCCCCTATAACAGCCTTGGGTTCTGTTACCTGGCTGACTGTCCGGCTGCAGGGCTGAAGTGTGACGGTCAGCTGGTACCCATCCACTGCTCTGACCGTCCCCACACATTCCTGTCTCTGCCGGATAACAGCTGGGAGGGAATCTTCTTCAACAGGAATCCTGCAGGAAAATCACCAAGTCTGAGAGTTAGACTGGTCAGTAGTTACGTCCGAGAGTCGGACTGGTCAGGGGCAGGACGCGCGCAGCGGGACTGGTCAGGGGCGGGACGCGCGCAGCGGGACTGGTCAGGGGCGGGACGCGCGCAGCGGGACTGGTCAGGGGCGGGGCACGCGCAGCGGGACTGGTCAGGGGCGGGACACGCGCAGCGGGACTGGACACAGACGGGAATTTGGGACACGCTCAACCCCAATCTACACTATAACCAGAGGGTGTTCTTAGTGTGCCTGGGCCGGGTAGTGAGGAGGGCATATTCCTGTCACACCCGCCTGTTCCTGTGCTCACTCACTGGCTGCTTGATGAAGAATAGAGTAGTAGGGATTAATGCGTGACTGTTGTCAACGGGTGGGCTGTTATGGAATTGACTGTCCAAGCCAAAGGGCCTGTTCTCCTACCATATCTGCTGAGACTGTGGAGGTGGGCTGGTCCCTCTCCTGAATACTACGACTGATTCATCCCTCTTGGGGTCGCACTCTCTGCACCCTCTGTAGCCCCGTGAGAGAGTGGAACGCACCATCTCAGACCCCTGAGCCCCCTGTATCACCCAGAGGCCGTGGAGATGACCATTGCCAGTTTAAGAATGACAGAATGGAGAGTCTGCCCCATGTTCTGATGGGGAATGATCTGTGGAGGGTGGTGATGAGTTGGGGCAAGTGGGTGTTGTGGGGGTGGGACAGAGGGGTTAAAGGGAAAGGGTGAATCCCTGGATTATTGGGCCAGGAAGGATCCCTGGTGCAAAGCATCCTAGTGTGCCTGTGGAGTGTGAGGAAGGTGAGGGTAGGTGTGTCACAGGGTAGGAACTCACCTGAGTTCTGGGTAGATGTTCTCCAAGTACCACCCGAATGATTTACATTTCAGTTCCTTCCTCAGCTGTAGTCGGGCCTGCACACTGAGGGAAACGCAGTGGGTATAATCACTGGACAACTCCTCCTCCATCCACTAACACCTCCCTCCTCCCCAAAACTGCCACCCTCATCCACCCGCACCTTCCCTCTCCTTCCCCCAGAAAATCCAGACAAATCCTTCCTCAGCCTCCAGGTAGGTTGAGGGATGGTGGGACGACGTGTGGGAGTAACATGGCAGTGACGGTCACAGGAGAGGGTGGTGGGGTAATGAAGGGAGGGGGGTGTGCATATAAGTGGTGAGAGGAGGTGTGGGGCAGAGAATTTCTAGGGGGTTGTGCAGGGCAGGGGAGACTCAGGAGGTATGTAGTGGGGGAAGGAACTGGGTGGGTGAGGGAGGTGTTTTGGAGGGAGGATATGGAAGGGAAGGAGATGTGGAGGTGTTTTTGGGGGAGGATATGGAAGGGAAGGAGATGTGCAGCGAGGGAGGTGTTTTTGGGATTAGGGTTGTTTCTTGGGGAGGATATGAAATGGAATGAGATGTGGAGTGAGGGAGGTGTTGGAAGGGAATGAGATGTGGAGCGAGGGAGGTGTTGGAAGGGAATGAGATGTGGAGTGAGGGAGGTGTTGGAAGGGAATGAGATGTGGAGTGAGGGAGGTGTTGGAAGGGAATGAGATGTGGAGCGAGGGAGGTGTTGGAAGGGAATGAGATGTGGAGTGAGGGAGGTGTTGGAAGGGAATGAGATGTGGAGTGAGGGAGGTGTTGGAAGGGAATGAGATGTGGAGTGAGGGAGGTGTTGGAAGGGAATGAGATGTGGAGTGAGGGAGGTGTTGGAAGGGAATGAGATGTGGAGTGAGGGAGGTGTTGGAAGGGAATGAGATGTGGAGCGAGGGAGGTGTTTTTGGGGGAGGATATGGAAGGGAATGAGATGTGTTGGAAGGGAAGGAGATGTGGAGCGAGGGAGGTGTTAGAAGGGAAGGAGATGTGCAGCGAGGGAGGTGTTGGAAGGGAAGGAGATGTGCAGCGAGGGAGGTGTTTTTGGGATTAGGGTTGTTTCTTGGGGAGGATATGAAATGGAATGAGATGTGGAGCGAGGGAGGTGTTGGAAGGGAATGAGATGTGGAGTGAGGGAGGTGTTGGAAGGGAATGAGATGTGGAGCGAGGGAGGTGTTTTTGGGGGAGGATATGGAAGGGAATGAGATGTGTTGGAAGGGAAGGAGATGTGGAGCGAGGGAGGTGTTAGAAGGGAAGGAGATGTGCAGCGAGGGAGGTGTTGGAAGGGAAGGAGATGTGCAGCGAGGGAGGTGTTTTTGGGATTAGGGTTGTTTCTTGGGGAGGATATGAAAGGGAATGAGATGGGGTGAAGGAGCTGTTTTCGGGGGAGGAGATATGGAGTCAGGGAGGTTTTTTTCAGGGAAGGATTTGGAAGGTGAGGATATATGGGGTGAAGGAGGTTTCTTGGGGGAAGGACGGGGAGCAGGGGGAGGTTTGTTGGGGTAAAAGGGTTGGAACCACTGTGAGCTGTGGTCACATTTTGGAAGGGAACTGGAAGTAGGGCCGGGAGAGAAGCACTTCCTGGTCCCAAATGCGACCACAACTCCAAGCAACCTGGAAAGTGAACTCTCAGCTGGCCTCCACTATCAAACAGATGTTGAGGTCTGGTGAAGAGTTGGACCTGCAGCTGGATCAGAGCACAGTGGAGTCAGGGACAAGAAGCACAACACGGATGTAGAGTGGGATGAGGAGCTGAAGATTCTGGGCTGGGATGGGTGGAGTTTGGGAGAACAAGGGGTGAACACACCACTGTGTCAGACTCTGTCACCATCGTTGCTCCTGCACCATGCAGAGTTGTTCAATCTCTTGTCCAGACATGGACTCCTCAACGCCATATCAGCAAGTTAAGGTCAATCACAAGAAACTGTGGAACATGCCCCCGGTGGGGCAGTCACTCATCTAAAGCACACTCTGCCATCGGAGGAAATCATTCGTCCCATCGCGTTCATGCTGGCACATGAGTAATCCCATTCACTGCAATCTCCCTGTCACCTACTCCATTCTCCCCAGATTCTACCCTCACTCACACATTACTACAGCCAATTAACCGACTGACCAGCACATCTTTGGGATGTGGGAGGAAACCGGAGCAGGCAGTGGAGACCCAGACGATCACAGGGAGAAAGTGCAAATTGCACACACAGGCAGTGTCGAGCCCCAGGATGTGTGAGGCCCTGGGCCACAGCACTGCCCGACAAGCACAGAGGCTGCCTGCAATTTCTTTACCAAGGTGACGTCAGCCTTCAAGATTCTCGACCACACAAACAGTGGGGGTCTGAAACCAAATATTCCCATGGCTGTTGAGGATTCAAATCACCGTGGAGACTCTCACCACCTCGCCACTTACTCTCCATAGGGTTTTCCCTTGGCTGATGGCCGGGCAGCATAGTAGAAGCGCTTGAACTCATCCATCCAAACCTCGACCGTCCGCCTAGTGTTCCTGTAAGCACAGAATGGTGACAGGGCTCAGGCCCGGGACAGGTGCAGGGAACTTGAGAAAGATGCAGCACAGAAAGGGAAGGAGCGAACGTGCAGGAAGGGGTAGTCGGGGACGCCTGTAAGGTCCTCAATGAGAATTGTGGTCACTCAGGGGAGACAGGTGTAGATATTGTGGGGCAGGTTCATATGAAGCAGGATGAGGTGCAGGATTGTCCAGAGTGTACGTGGGTGGATAAAATCCCAGGATCAGATGAGGTGTGTCCCGAGAAGTTGTGGCAGGTGGTGGAGAGGGTTGTTGGGGCTCTCAGCACCTCCACGGCTCAGGTGTCAGAAACTGGTAGGTGGGGAACGTGGTGCATTTAGTAGAGTGGAGGGATGGGGTGCGTGTGAGGGCGGTTAAGGGGTGGTGGGGAAGGGGTAAGTAAGAAGGGAGGGGTCTGGGGCAGAGTGGGTGGAGGAGAGTGCATGTGGGATGTGGGGAAAGGAGGGGTTTGGGGTAAGAAATGTGGGGGCAGGGTTTGAGGGCATGAGGGAGTAGTGAGGTGATGGGGACAAGACAGACTCTGTCACCTAACTCCCACACCCCCATTTGAAATCCCCACCCCAAACTGTTGCCAGTCTCATGTGGACCCCACTCTCATCCCCAGCCCCATTCCGACCCAATGCTGATCTCCCACACCCCCATTCCCACTCTGACACCGAACTCCCACACCCCCATTCCCACTCTGACACCGAACTCCCACACCCCCATTCCCACTCTGACACCGAACTCCCACACCCCCATTTGAAATCCCCACCCCAAACTGTTCCCAGTCTCACGTGGACCCCACTCTTATCCCCAGCCCCATTCCGACCCGACGCTGAACTCCAAGTCCGCACCCCCAACCCCAGTCTGACACACGTACTTGATGTAAGTGTTGGCATTTCCATCTGGAAAGACGTAGGGGTGCCTCTTGCGGAAAACATGTCCCACTCGGCTGCAGGGGATAATCTCAAGCGAGCCCCCACACATCCACACCCTGAAGGAGATCTCTGCAAGAGGTCACAGCATGATAGACTGGCCACTCAGTCCACCAGACCCTACTAGCCCACCAGCTCTCCCTCCCCATCCCTCTGGCCACTGTGTCTCCGTGGACGTTGGGCCCTACTCGTGAGGGTTTAGTCACAGTGTCATACAGCACAGAAAGTGACCTTACAGTCCAACCCGTCCACACTCGTCCGATTTTCCCACTGTTGACCCATACCTTTCTCAGCATTTCCTACCCATGTACGTCTCTACCACTTCCTCTGACAGCTCATTTCACATCCCCATCACCCTTTATGCTGAAGAACTCCTCAGGTTTCCTTTAAATCTTTTCCCTCTCACCTTAAACCTACGCCGTCTAGCTTGGGACTTCCCTACCCGGACCATCTTCATATCTACAACCCCTCGTGATTGCATGTACCTCAGCCTCCTGTACTCCAAGGCCAAAATCCCAGACCAAAATTGCACACAATATTATCTCACCAATGACTTGTATGAATGCCCCTACTCCTGTATTCAATACTTTGACCTAATACCTTCTTTACCACCCTCTTTAACACCTTTTCTATAGCAGACGCAATTTCACTGGCCTTCCCTCAGCTCTGGAGCACCGGGATGAAGTTGCATAGATCAGGACGCTCCTCGTTGACGACAGCTCAACATTCAGCACTAATATCCTCTTGAAACTAATTGCCAAACTCCAAGACCTGGGCCTTGTTACCTTCCTCTGCAAATGAAACCTCAGGTTCCTCACTTATTGGCAAAAACATCTCCTCCACAATCACAATGAGCACAGGGCCAGCACACAGCTGTGTGCTTAGACCCCTGCTCTACTTGCTTTATACCCATGAACGTATGGCCAAGTACAGTGTATTTCAGTCTGCTGACAACTCCACTGTCATTGGCCATACCAAAGATTGTGGTGAGTCAGCATATTGGAGGGAGACTGGAAAGCTGGCTGAGTGGTGCCACAGCAACAGTCTCTCCATCAACGCCAGCAAAACCAAGGAGCTGATTATTGACTGGAGGAGGAAGAAACCAGAGGTTCAGGAGTCAGTCCTCATCAGGAGATCAGAGCTGGAGGGGGTCAGTAACTTCCAATTCCTTGGCGTTATCATAACAGAGGATCTGTCCTGGGACCAGTAAATGCCTTCACAAAGGCGACACAACGGTGCCTCAACTTTCTTAGAAGTTTGTGTAGATTCAGCGCGTCACCAAAAACTTCGACAAACTTCTACAGATACACAGTGAAGAGTATCCGAGTTGGTTGCATCACAGTCTGGGGTGAAACAGCAATTCCCAAGAGTGGAAAGTGCACAGAAGGAGGTGGATACAGCCCAGACCGTCACAGGCAAAGCCTTCCCCACCACTGAGCACATTTACAAAGAACGCTGGCATAAGAAAAAGCTGAATCCATCATCATCCAGGCTAAGCTCTCTTCTCACGACCACCATCTGTCAGGAGGTACAGGAGCCTTTGGCTCCACACCACCAGGTTCATAACTTCAACCACATGGCTCCTGGACTGGCATGGATAACTTCACTCACAACTCCAAACTACTTCCACAAATTAGACTCACTTTCAATGACTCTTTACCACTCATGTTCAAAGTACTTTTTTTTGCACAATTTGTCTTCTTATTCACACTGGTTGTTGTCAGTCTTCACGTATAGCTTATCATAAATACATTAAATTTATTTTCCTGTAAATGCCTGGCGAGAAATGAATCTCCCAGAGTCACGTGTAAACGGTGACATAGACGTACACTGACAATGAACTTACTTTGACTTTGACCCTCTGGCACTTTCAGAGAACGAAGTAATTGTACCCCTCGGCCTGCCTGTTCACAGGGCCCTGTCATTTACTGTGCGAGTCCTGCCCTGCCTCAACATTTCAACTGCATCACCTTGTACTAGTCACAGTTAAATTCCACCTGGCAGCCCCCGGCTCACTTCCCCATTGTTCTCTGTCATGCTGTAAACCTTAGATCGGCCTCACAACCAATCTGATCTCAGCTGGTTCGACATCACTCCACACCCTATTGTCTGGCATGTTAAGTGCCTCCATAACCCCGTGCCCAGGAATTCCAGAAATCACTCCTTAGCTCTGTGTCGAATGGGCACTGATGTCTTCCACTGTGCTCACTGATCCTGGATGACCCATTCAGGGAGTCCCCACTCAACACCACCCCCCCCACATTGCCCAGAACCTCCTTAAAGATCCACACTCCTTTTCCCTCCCTGGTAATGGGCCTCCTCATGCAACCCCTCCAGTCCAGGAACTGATCTGGTGAACCGTACTGGAACTGCTTCTATCAAAATAAACCCTTCCTTCAAGAGGGGAACTCCATGGTAAAGCAGAGAATGAAAGTCAACTCTTCCCTCCCTCCGTCACCCAGACTGTTTCGGCAGCGTGGCCCAAACCCTGGACCTCTCCCAGGGAGACCTTCTGTCCATCCTCAGCTTGGAAGACATGGGGCACATCCTCCTTTGCTCAGGCAGGCCTTCGGAATCGGGGTGACTTCCTTCCACAGAGGCGAATGATGAAGCTGCAGTGGAGCTGGCAGTCTCTTCCACGTCAGGGTAGGAGATGACTGATGGGACAAGGGAAGGAGGAGTTTGTGAAGGTTGTGCACCTTCTGCCATTTGGACCTGCCCTATGTGTGCTGGTGATACACAGCCTGAAAGATCTCAGCAGCATCTCATCATCCTGGTCCCGGCCTGGGTATTTGCAGGAGTCAGTGGGAATGTTGCCTCAGGGAAAACATCCTTGACTCTTTCTGTCCGTCCACGTGGCGATCCCAGAGGGCCTGGTTCTGGGATCTGCTGTCACACGAGTGACTTAGGTGGTCTTCCCAATGGATTCAGGTACCATGCCAAAGGGCTTCTTCACCACGAAGCTCTGCCAGTGTCTTTGCTTTCTTACAAGATGAAGGAGTGCTTGTCACCAAACACTCTAACAAACTTCTACAGCTGGACTGTGGAAGTACTCTTACACGTTTAGTACAGCGATTTGAACGCACAGGAGCGCAAGAAGCTGCAGAGAGTCGTGACTCAGTCAGATGCATCCTTCCCCACCAACAGTGTTATCAACATGAGGAAGGGACATGCTGACATCCATCATCAAAGATCCCCACTATCCCACTGAGATGCAGAAAAACTTTCTCACCCAGGAGTGGTGGATATGTGGAATGCTCTGCCCCAGAAGGCAGTGGAGGCCAAGTCTCTGGATGCTTTCAACAGAGAGTTAGATAGAGCTCATAGAAAGCGGGGTCAAGGGATATGGGGAGAGGGCAGGAATGGGGTACTGATTGTGTATGATCAGCCATGACTACAGTGAATGGCGGTGCTGGCTAGAAGGGCCGAATGGCCTACTCCTACACCTACTGTCAATTGTTTATTGACTATCTGGGCCAAGCTACCTTCTCACAGCTACCACCGGGCAGGAGGCACAGAAGCCTGAAGTCCCACACCACGAGGTTCAAGAACAGCTACCCCCCCCTCAGCCACTTCAATCAATCACAGATTTGCCACACTTTGACCACTTTGCACTACAATGGACTTGTTATTATTCTAATTGTGTTCCTACCTGTATGATTTTGCATTATTTATATTGCTAATCTATGCATTTATCTGATGTTATGTACCTGTGACACTGCCCCAAGTAAGTTTTTCATTGCAACTGTGCATACACGTACCGGAACCAATCACAATAAACTAACACTGATTTTATTTCTGAGCTGTCGCATCAAAAAGCTCGTGAAATGGCACCAAGAGGTCTGATCCCCTCTTCCAAACAAGGGAGCACTTCCTGGATTCAGCCAGAGTTCCTGCCAGCTTGTCTCAGGGAACAAGCTTCCCGAAGAATTCCAGCTTCATTTCTCACTCCTGCTCTGGGCTGACAGGGTTTATGAATAACTGGGCTGTGCACCGGCCGACACTCAGAACCTCACAGGAAGCAGAATAATCCTCCAAAAATCTTAGAAAACACAGGCAACGCGGTAAATGTGATCAACAACAGTGGTTATTGACGAATCTCTCACCAAATTCTCTGCTTTGAGGAGATCACACAACATGGATACAGGCTCCCAGCCCAACTGGTTCAGGCTGACCAGGATCCTCATCTAAGTTGGTCCCATTTGCCCATGACCCTCGAAACCTTTCCCTGACCACATACCTGCCCAAGTCTTTTAAATTATGTACCTGCCTCAACCACTTCCTTGGGCAGCTCGTTCGATATACCTACCACCCTCTGTGTGAAAGGTTGTTTTGAGTTTCCTATTAAATCTTTTCCCTCTCCTTAAACCCTGGGGAAAAGACTCTGTTCATTCAGCTTACCTAGGCCCATCATGATTTTATACACCTCAGTAAGATCCAAGCAAGAAGTTCCTGTTCATAATTAAGCTAAAAAGGTCACAGAATTATACAATTCCAAAACAGGCCTTTGGCCCACTAAATCATCCATACCATCTCATTTCATTCTCTCCAGAATCTACCCCTCACCTCACAGCTGTCAATTAACCTACCATCCCACAAATCCCTTGAATGTGGGAGGAAACCGGAACAACCAGGGAGAACCCACAGTCACAGAGAAATCATGCAAACTCCACAGAGGCAGCATCAGAGGTCGGAACTGAACCCGGGTCTCTGGTGCTGTAAGTCAGTGGCTTTGTGCCACCGCTCTTCCCACCCCCATATGTCCTTCCTGCCAAGAACAGGGTGACCATTTGTAGCCATGCCAGCCATTTCCGAGGAGGCCTGGGGAGCTGATCCCAGGGTAGGACCTTTAGCCTCCAGTGAGAAGATTATGCAGCTCCCCCCGCCACCCCACCAACCAATGCCCCTGCCCCAACTCTCTCACCAAAGTTCTCTCCGCCCCAGATGTCCATGACAGTGTCGTACTTCCCTAGGTGGTTGAACCAGGCCTTGTTGATGACAAAGAGACCTCCGGCGATGATGGGAGTCCTGAGAGAAGTGGAACATCAGGGACAACACTCTCATTCAAACTGAGACCCAGGACACTGGGGCACTGGAGCCAGCGAACAGGACCCTGGATGGGAAGAGCCAGTGACTGGAGCACTAGATGGGGAGAGTCAGTGAGCAGGACAACACAGTGGCTCTCTACCAGAGTAGCGGGGAGGGGGCATGGCTCCACTCCCCAGTGCCCCGATCACTGGCTCCACTCCCCAGTGCCCCGATCGCTGGCTCCACTCCCCAGTGCCCCCATCACTGGCTCCACTCCCCAGTGCCCCGATCACTGGCTCCACTCCCCAGTGCCCCGATCGCTGGCTCCACTCCCCAATGCCCCGATCGCTGGCTCCACTCCCCCATGCCCCGATCGCTGGCTCCACTCCCCCATGCCCCGATCACTAGTTCCACTCCCCAATGCCCCGATCGCTGGCTCCACTCCCCCATGCCCCGATCATTGGCTCCACTCCCCAGTGCCCCGATCATTGGCTCCACTCCCCAGTGCCCCGATTACTGGCTCCACTCCCCCAGTGCCCCGATTGCTGGCTCCACTCCCCAGTGCCCCCATCACTGGCTCCACTCCCCCATGCCCCAATCATTGGCTCCACTCCCCAGTGCCCCGATCGCTGGCTCCACTCCCCCATGCCCCAATCATTGGCTCCACTCCCCTATGCCCCGATCACTAGTTCCACTCCCCAATGCCCCGATCGCTGGCTCCACTCCCCCATGCCCCGATCGCTGGCTCCACTCCCCCATGCCCAGATCTCTAGTTCCACTCCCCAATGGCCCGATCGCTGGCTCCACTCCCCCATGCCCCGATCATTGGCTCCACTCCCCCATGCCCCGATCATTGGCTCCACTCCCCCATGCCCCGATCATTGGCTCCACTCCCCAGTGCCCCGATCACTGGCTCCACTCCCCCATGCCCCGATTGCTGGCTCCACTCCCCCATGCCCCGATCGCTGGCTCCACTCCCCCATGCCCCGATCATTGGCTCCACTCCCCCATGCCCCGATCATTGGCTCCACTCCCCCATGCCCCGATCGCTGGCTCCACTCCCCCATGCCCCGATCACTGGCTCCACTCCCCAATGCCCCGATCGCTGGCTCCACTCCCCCATGCCCCGATCATTGGCTCCACTCCCCCAGTGCCCCGATCACTGGCTCCACTCCCCAATGCCCCGATCGCTGGCTCCACTCCCCCATGCCCCGATCACTGGCTCCACTCCCCCAGTGCCCCGATCATTGGTTCCACTCCCCCAGTGCCCCGATCATTGGCTCCACTCCCCCAGTGCCCCGATCGCTGGCTCCACTCCCCCAATGCCCCGATCGCTGGCTCCACTCCCCAATGCCCCGATCATTGGCTCCACTCCCTAGTGCCCCGATCGCTGGCTCCACTCCCCCTGTATTCCAGTCACCACTCCCACTCACCATCTCCACTCCCACCCCCCGATCCTCTCTCCAGCTTCACTCCTCCTTGTCCCAATCACCAGCTCCCCAGTGTACAAACCACTGTCTCTGCTTCACCAGTGTCCTGATCATTGGCTCCCCTCAGTGCCCCAGTCCTCGGCTCAGTCACCTGCCCCCCCTCCCAGAGTAATCCAACCGCAGTCCGATCTCTCTCCAGTGCACTGGTCACCGGCTTTCCCGTTCCAGAATCCAGACCATAGGCTTCACTCATCCTCATGCCTGGACCATTAGTTGCCCCAAGTGTCCCACATCACTGGCTGCCCTCCCAGTATCCTGATCACTGCCCCCCCCCCATGTCCCTGTAATCCCCCAGCCCCTCCCGCTGAATTCCTCACCGGATGGGAGCAATGGGGTCTGCTCTCTGTGCCCTGAGCTCTGGGCTCAGCTGCTCCCACTTGAAGCTCAGATTCCAGTCGAACCCTGAGGAAGAGACAGCAGTCAGGGTCCAGGTCACCACCCTCCCGGGGCAGTCTGCACTCTGTGATGCACCTCCCCTCCACCCCTCCCCCAGCACTCAGACCAGATCGCTCCTCGTATCAGCAGCTTGCCAGGCTTTCCCCGCTCCTCACACAGGCCCTTCAGCCCATTAAGTCCATGCTGACCATCAACCATCCATCAACATTCCTATCCACTCCCTCCAGTTCCAGCCCTAACCCACACATGTGGGACAATTTACAGTGGCCAATTATTGACCATAGGGGGCTGGCCTGAGGGGCCGAACAGCCTCCTCCAGCTCATATTTCCTCAGGTCACTTCCTTGCATCTCCCTCACGCGTTGCTTCCCTGTCATTCACCCTGAGCGTGAACTGAGACCCCCTGCCCATTCTACCTTCATTCCCCACTCGCCCCACACCCAAGGCTTCCTCTCACCTCTACCCTTATCCATATCTGCCCCACCACCTCCTCCCAAATCAGTGGTTACCCCAATCACTGCCTTTAAGTGTCACCACTAACCTCCCCACAGCCCACCTTTTCTGGCCATGTCTCTCGAGCCTACGCACACACGTTAACATTCAGTTTGAGAAGACCGGAGCACAAGGCAAGGATGTACTTACTATGAGAGCTTGTATGGCATTGCTCAGATCACACTTGGAATATTGTGTGCAATTTTGTGCCCCGTATTTAAGGAAAGACTCGCTGACCCCCAAACAGGGGACAGAGGAGGTTCAGAAGGATGATCCCAGGAATGAAAGGGCTTCGCATACGGTAAGTGTTTGCTCTCTCCAAGCCTGTACTCCAAGGGTTCACAAGGATGATGGTGACCTGTACGCCAAGGGTTCACAAGGATGATGGTGACCTGTACGCCATGGGTTCACAAGGATGATGGTGACCTGTACACCATGGGTTCACAAGGATGATGGTGACCTGTACACCATGGATGATGGTGACCTGTACACCATGGGTTCACAAGGATGATGGTGACCTGTACACCATGGGTTCACAAGGATGATGGTGACCTGTACGCCATGAGTTCACAAGGATGATGGTGACCTGTACACCATGGGTTCACAAGGATGATGGTGACCTGTACACCATGGATGATGGTGACCTGTACACCATGGGTTCACAAGGATGATGGTGACCTGTACACCATGGATGATGGTGACCTGTACACCATGGGTTCACAAGGATGATGGTGACCTGTACACCATGGATGATGGTGACCTGTACGCCATGGGTTCACAAGGATGATGGTGACCTGTACGCCATGGGTTCACAAGGATGATGGTGACCTGTACACCATGGATGATGGTGACCTGTACGCCATGGGTTCACAAGGATGATGGTGACCTGTACACCATGGATGATGGTGACCTGTACACCATGGGTTCACAAGGATGATGGTGACCTGTACACCATGGATGATGGTGACCTGTACGCCATGGGTTCACAAGGATGATGGTGACCCGTACACCATGGGTTCACAAGGATGATGGTGACCTGTACGCCATGGGTTCACAAGGATGATGGTGACCTGTACACCATGGGTTCACAAGGATGATGGTGACCTGTACGCCATGGATGATGGTGACCTGTACACCATAGGTTCACAAGGATGATGGTGACCTGTACACCATGGATGATGGTGACCTGTACACCATGGGTTCACAAGGATGATGGTGACCTGTGCGCCATGGGTTCACAAGGATGATGGTGACCTGTACACCATGGGTTCACAAGGATGATGGTGACCTGTACGCCATGGGTTCACAAGGATGATGGTGGGTTTCACTGAAACCTGCTGGCTACTGAAATCCTGGACAGAGTGTTTATCTCTATTGGTATGAGAGTCTGGGATCTGAAGGCACAGCCTCACAATAAATGGCCGTCCCTTTAAAATTGAGATGAGGAGGTATTTCTTCAGCTGGATCAGGGGTTTCCAACCTGGGGACAATGGACCCCTTGGTTAATGGTAGGGATCAATGGCATAAAAAAAGTTGATCTAGAGTGTGGTGACTCTGGGGGATTTGTTGCTGCTAAGGTAGAGCTCGTTAGGTTCTTGATTGGTAATGATTGAAAGGTTATAGTGAGAATGGGTTTTATAACAAATCAACCTGACAGAATGGTGGAGCAGATCTGATGCCACAGACGACCGAAATCTGCTCCGATATCTTCCACTACTATCGTGGACTCTGCACGCATGGTTCCTTGTCCTACCTCCCCGCAGGTCAGACGAAGCTGCCACATAAGCGAAGGTGTCCATATTGATGATGTCTATGACGGGGCTGGGCACACAGGTGGGGTCCTGGCACAGGAAACAGTGAGAGTCAGAATCCAGTTTATCATCACCGGTGTATGTCGAGAAATCTGCTAATGTGGCGAACAGAGAAAAAAACTCAACTTCAGTAAATATTAAATAGTAGCAAGGCACTGTTGAATCCCTGAGTTACGGGCGTTCAGTGAACAGAGGTCACAAGTCACTGCCCGGATTTTCTGGGTGATAGAATAAAAATACAAGTAATACTGGAAGGAAAGTGGTTAGCATAATGCAGTTCCAGTGCCAGAGATCACAGATGCTTATCAGGAGCTCATACGTTCTCCCTGTGACCGCGTGGGTTTCCTGCAGATGTTCTGCTGTTCTCCCACATTCCAAAGGTGTATGCTTAGGGGCAGGTTCCGTAAGGAATGGGCAGGCTGCACAGCACGACCCTCACTGATTTGATATGATGCAAACAACACACTTCACTTTAGGTCCTGATCTACGTGCAATAGTTAAAAGCTAATCCTATCTGAAATTTGCTCTCAGGATTCGAGTGGTGGGAAAAAAAACAGAGAAAAGTTAACACAAAATGAGGAAGAAATCAGGAATTTCTGTCGTTTCCTGACAAATGCGCCGAAGATGCAGACAGTTTCCTGGGAAAGTGACCCCTCCATACTGTCAGGGTGTCTCACGTATAACCCACTGGTTGCATCCGGAAACAGTTCACTTTGTCGCCTTTTAGGGTGGGGAATGTCTTGGACAGTAACCTATAGTGCAGGGTCAGAGTCTCCAATGAGAGCCAATATCTGTGTCTAATTCCTGCTCCCACTTTTCCGATTGAAACAAGAGAGAGAGAATTTATCCTTACCTTGTACCCTCGGACTTGGGATGTGTCCACACCTGTACCGTCTGGGTGATGGGATCTCACTCTATAGCGTCTGGGTTATGGGATCCCTCTTAACCGTCTGGGTGATGGGATCCCTCTCCCTCTGTACCATCTGGGTGATGGGATCTCACTCTGTACCGTCTGGGGGATGGGATCCCTCTGTACCGTCTGGGGGATGGGATCCCTCTGTACCGTCTGGGGGATGGGATTCCTCTGTACCGTCTGGGGGATGGGATCTCCCTCTGTAGCGTCTGGGGGATGGGATCTCCCTCTGTACCGTCTGGGTGATGGGATCCCTCTGTACCGCCTGGGTGATGGGATCCCTCCGTACCGTCTGGGTGATGGGATCTCCCTCTGTAGCGTCTGGGGGATGGGATCTCCCTCTGTACCGTCTGGGGGATGGCATCCCTCTGTACCGTCTGGGGGATGGGATCCCTCTGCACCGTCTGGGGGATGGGATCTCCCTCTGTAGCGTCTGGGGGATGGGATCTCCCTCTGTAGCGTCTGGGGGATGGGATCTCCCTCTGTACCGTCTGGGGGATGGGAACCTCTCTGTACCGTCTGGGGGATGGGATCTCCCTCTGTACCGTCTGGGGGATGGGATCCTTCTGTACCGTCTGGGGGATGGCATCCCTCTGTACCGTCTGGGGGATGGGATCCTTCGGTACCGTCTGGGGGATGGGATCTCCCTCTGTACCGTCTGGGGGATGGGATCCCTCTGTACCGTCTGGGGGATGGGATCCCTCTGTACCGTCTGGGGGATGGGAACCTCTCTGTACCGTCTGGGGGATGGGATCTCCCTCTGTACCGTCTGGGGGATGGGATCTCCCTCTGTACCGTCTGGGGGATGGGATCTCCCTCTGTACCGTCTGGGGGATGGGATCCTTCTGTACCGTCTGGGGGATGGCATCCCTCTGTACCGTCTGGGGGATGGGATCCTTCTGTACCGTCTGGGGGATGGGATCTCCCTCTGTACCGTCTGGGTGATGGGATCCCTCTGTACCGTCTGGGGGATGGGATCCCTCTGTACCGTCTGGGGGATGGGATCCCTCTGTACTGTCTGGGGGATGGGATCCCTCTGTACCGTCTGGGTGATGGGATCCCTCTCCCTCTGTACCGTCTGGGGGATGGGATCCCTCTCCCTCTGTACCGTCTGGGGGATGGGATCTCCCTCTGTACCGTCTGGGTGATGGGATCTCCTTCTGTACCGTCTGGGTGATGGGATCCTTCTGTACCGTCTGGGGGATGGGATCCCTCTGTACCGTCTGGGGGATGGCAACTCCCTCTGTACCGTCTGGGGGATGGGATCCCTCTGTACCGTCTGGGGGATGGGATCCCTCTCCCTCTGTACCGTCTGGGTGATGGGATCTCCTTCTGTACCGTCTGGGTGATGGGATCCCTCTGTACCGTCTGGGGGATGGGATCTCCCTCTGTATCGTCTGGGGGATGTGATCTCTGTCTGTACCGTCTGGGGGATGGGATCCCTCTGTACCGTCTGGGTGATGGGATCCCTCTGTACCATCTGGGTGATGGGATCTCCCTCTGTACCGTCTGGGTGATGGGATCTCTCTCTGTACCGTCTGGGTGATGGGATCCCAGTCCCTCTGTACCGTCCAGGTGATGGGATCTCCGTCTGTACCGTCTGGGGGATGGGATCCCTCTCCCTCTGTATCGTCTGGGTGATGGGATCCCAGTCCTTCTGTACCGTCTGGGGGATGGGATCCCTCTCCCTCTGTATCGTCTGGGTGATGGGATCTCCTTCTGTACCGTCTGGGTGATGGGATCCCTCTGTACCGTCTGGGGGATGGGATCTCCCTCTGTATCGTCTGGGGGATGTGATCTCTGTCTGTACCGTCTGGGGGATGGGATCCCTCTGTACCGTCTGGGTGATGGGATCCCTCTGTACCGTCTGGGTGATGGGATCTCCCTCTGTACCGTCTGGGTGATGGGATCTCTCTCTGTACCGTCTGGGTGATGGGATCCCAGTCCCTCTGTACCGTCCAGGTGATGGGATCTCCGTCTGTACCGTCTGGGGGATGGGATCCCTCTCCCTCTGTATCGTCTGGGTGATGGGATCCCAGTCCTTCTGTACCGTCTGGGGGATGGGATCCCTCTCCCTCTGTACCGTCTGGGTGATGGGATCCCTCTGTACCGACTGGGGGATGGGATCCCTCTCCCTCTGTGTCGTCTGGGTGATGGGATCCCTCTGTACCGTCTGGGTGATGGGATCTCCCTCTGTACCGTCTGGGGGATGGGATCCCTCTCCCTCTGTACCGTCTGGGTGATGGGATCCCAGTCCCTCTGTACCGTCCAGGTGATGGGATCTCCGTCTGTACCGTCTGGGGGATGGGATCCTTCTGTACCGTCTGGGGGATGGGATCCCTCTGTACCGTCTGGGGGATGGGATTCCTCTGTACCGTCTGGGGGATGGGATCCCTCTCCCTCTGTACCGTCTGGGTGATGGGATCTCCTTCTGTACCGTCTGGGTGATGGGATCCCTCTGTACCGTCTGGGGGATGGGATCTCCCTCTGTATCGTCTGGGGGATGTGATCTCTGTCTGTACCGTCTGGGGGATGGGATCCCTCTGTACCGTCTGGGTGATGGGATCTCCCTCTGTACCGTCTGGGTGATGGGATCTCTCTCTGTACCGTCTGGGTGATGGGATCCCAGTCCCTCTGTACCGTCCAGGTGATGGGATCTCCGTCTGTACCGTCTGGGGGATGGGATCCCTCTCCCTCTGTATCGTCTGGGTGATGGGATCCCAGTCCTTCTGTACCGTCTGGGGGATGGGATCCCTCTCCCTCTGTACCGTCTGGGGGATGGGATCCCTCTCCCTCTGTATCGTCTGGGTGATGGGATCCCTCTGTACCGTCTGGGTGATGGGATCTCCCTCTGTACCGTCTAGGGGATGGGATCCCTCTCCCTCTGTACCGTCTGGGTGATGGGATCCCTCTGTACCGTCTGGGTGATGGGATCCCTCTGTACCGTCTGGGTGATGGGATCTCCTTCTGTACCGTCTGGGGGATGGGATCCCTCTGTACCGTCTGGGTGATGGGATCTCCCTCTGTATCGTCTGGGGGATGTGATCTCTGTCTGTACCGTCTGGGTGATGGGATCTCCTTCTGTATCGTCTGGGTGATGGGATCCCTCTGTACCGTCTGGGTGATGGGATCTCCCTCTGTACCGTCTAGGGGATGGGATCGCTCTCCCTCTGTACCGTCTGGGTGATGGGATCCCTCTGTACCGTCTGGGTGATGGGATCTCCCTCTGTACCGTCCAGGTGATGGGATCTCCTTCTGTACCGTCTGGGGGATGGGATCCCTCTGTACCGTCTGGGGGATGGGATCCCTCTCCCTCTGTACCGTCTAGGTGATGGGATCTCCCTCTGTACCGTCTGGGGGATGGGATCCCACTCCCCTCTCTACCGTCTGGGGGATGGGATCCCTCTCCCATCTGTACCGTCTGGGGGATGGGATCCCTCTTTGTACCGTCTGGGGGATGGGATCTCCCTCTGTACCGTCTGGGGCAAGGGTCGGCAACCCGCGTCTCCGGAGCCGCATGCGGCTCTTTGATCTCTGTGCTGCGGCTCCCCGTAGTTTGTTAGTTTTTGAAATGTAATTCGAAATTTGAAGATTATGGTCATCTTGGACAATCTATAAACATCGTGGAGACCGCATTTCCTGGCACATCCGAACCTGCTCACAATTAGCCACCGTTCCGGCTAAGGGAGATAGCCTACGGGGGTTTGTGAGTACATGTCTTTTGGAGCATCCGCGCCCACGGGGACGGGTTGAGGGAAGCTTTAAATCAAGGCTGTTTAGTTCGAATAAAGTTACCTTTGACTGCAGTGTCTTTATTTTTGCACTGCATGCAGCGCTACACCGCTACAACGTGTTTTTTATCGCTATTAATATACATCACCACTGCCAAATCCTGACACCCGCCAGTGCGCGTATTCTTTTAATTCTTCGATCCAAGGTAGGCTAACTGTGGAGTAACCTTCAACCCAACGTCTTTTTTTCGGAGTTGAAAATGTTTTTGTTGCATGCAGAAATGTAATTTCGTTTTCTCTGCAGGAGTTCATCAATTTCATAAATGCAACACATTATAGTTTGTTTATGCATAGCATAAAGGCAAAAAAAACCGTTGTATGCAGTGTTATTTCATTTTAAATGTCAAACGGGTTTTGTGGCTCCCAGCGTTTTCTTTTCTGTGGGAAATGGGTCCATATTGGCTCTTTCAGTGGTAAATGTTGCCGACCCCTGGTCTGGGGGATGGGATCCCTCTCCCCTCTGTACTTTTGGAATGAACAAACCTCTCTCTCCCCTGCTCACTGGGTGACAGGGATCTCTCTCTCTCTCTCTCTCTCTCCCTTTGTACTCTCTGCAGGAAAAGGTCTCTCCCCATTCTCAATGCATGCCTCTCCCTTCCACCCCCCCATACTCTCTCTCCCCCTCCCCTCCCATACACTGGGTAATAAGGGCCACTTACCCCTGTGACAGTTCTGCGGGAAGGTGGGTTTGGTGTGGGTTGATGGTTATTGTGGGGGAGTTGGGGTACAGTTAGGATTGGGGATTGGCATTGAAGTTTGGAGAGGGTGTGGTTCATACCTCACCTCTTTGGTTCTCTGTAGGAGGGGTAGCAGCCAGTCCTTGTTCACCTCACAGTGACTGTCCAGAAAGGTCAGCACCTCTGCCTTAGCCGCATCCGCCCCACGAACCCGGGACCGGATCAGTCCTGGTTGGAAGAGAGGGCGCTGTCAGAGACCACCCTGGTGATCCTGCCCACCTCCCCCAGATCCTCAACTACTCCACCAAAGGGTCCTTCCGAACCCCCTCCCCTCACCCCCATCCCTTCTACTCCTGTCTCCCTGCACCCCTCCTCCCATCATCCACTCTTGTGCCCTCTCCGTCCTCATCACCCCGACTCTCTCCCACATCCGCACCTCTCTCCTCTCTGTCTTCCCTCAGCTCCCACCTTATCTCCCTTAATCCTCCTCTCTACACCCAACCATCTCCCCACTTTGTCCCATCAACAGAGTACCATTTACCCCTCTGACCTCCCTTGTACACTTTCCACCTCTCCCTCCTCTCCTTCCTGCATTTCTCTACCCTCCCTCCTTCCTGCCCCTTCCACTTCTCTCCCCCCACCCCCTGATAGGCAGGGGAACACGGAGAGATGCAAAACAGCTCCATTAGTTTTGGATCTTCCTGTGCACACAAGGCCTGTTTCAGTCTAATCCAGGTGCATGAGTGAACAGGAGTGAGTGGAGGTGAGGGCACATTCCTGGGCCCAGCATGCAATGCCTTCTGTGGCCAAATAGATGAGACCTTCACTGATACAGCAGTGGGAAAGTCCTCAGTACCCTGGGGAGAGAGTTCTCACCTCGGGATTCCTTCAGTGGGCACGGGATGGCCAGGACTGTCCCTGACTGCAGGAAATGGGCTACAGGTGGGTTTACTCATCTTCAAACAGAGTTTGCAGTTCCACAACCTCACCCGCTCCCTGCGGGAGCCACTCACCTTCCCGGCGTTGGTTCCTCACACACTTCACCTTGGGCAGTCTGGTCAGCAGCTGGCAGTCCGCCTCTGTGGGCCAAACGGAAGGCAGTCAGAAGGAAGGGGCTCCAGGATGAGAGGTCACTGCTCATCACCCCCTCCTGGGGCTTTCACATGGTCGTGTGTGGTAGCCCCAGGAGGCCACAGCAGGGAAATGCAGAACATCTAGATGTTAATCTGCATCAAAGAGTGAGAATGTGTGTGTGGGGAGTGAGGACAGTGGGGGCACTGAGGAGAGTGGGAGGGAGGTGAGGGGAGAGTGGGGGAGGTTGAGGGGAGACCAGTGGGCGGTCAGGGTGGATCAAATTGTTAGGGAATTAGTGTGAAAAATAAACACAAAACATATATAGAGAACTGAACAGTTTACTAAAGACAACAATTGCAGATTACCTGTTCACAGTGGGAAGTCACTTAAGGAATTTATTTTGTAAACTGGCAAAACTTCTTTGATAGTTATACAACAATACTTTATCAAACATCAAGTTAATTAAAATAGCAATCCTTTCTCTTCTGCCTAAATAACTATCACAATTCCTTTGCCTATTGAGCTGACACCCACAGGTGCAATACTTGAGAGATAAACATCTTGGAGAAACGTTTCTGATTTAGGGACAGTTTTCTAGGAACACAACCCCTCTGTGATGAGGGTTTTCGTGTGCCTGACTGCCTGCCCTCTCCTGAAGATATGTTCGTCCCCAGGTGTCCCTAGCACATTGTGTCCATGGGCTCTCTGGAGGCTGGTGGCAGTGGGTAGAGAGTGCCCTGAAAAGGGGTGGGGGGGTTGAATTCTGTGCACATTCTGATGTCCTGTATTCACTGGAATGGACAGGGAAGGGGGCACTGTCCGTACTCACCATCCTCACTGAAGTCATCGACTAGAATGATCTCCTGGATGAGATATGCAGGAGTCCGGTTCAGCACACTGTCACAGACAGAAAGCGGAGGCACATTCATCAGAGAGAAAATACCAGCACTTCTTGTTGTTATCCAATCAGTGAACACTGTGTAATAGGGATCCATCAGTGAACATGACATTATGGGGGATCCAATCAGTGAACATTATGCTATGGGGATCCAATCTGTGAACATGACATTATGGGGGATCCAATCAGTGAACATTATGCTATGGGGATCCAATCTGTGAACATGACATTATGGGGGATCCAATCAGTGAACATTATGCTATGGGGATCCAATCAGTGAACACCATATTATGGGGGATCCTATGAGTGAACACTAACACGACGCTGGAAGAACTCAACAGGTCAGGCAGCATCCGTGAGAAAAGAGTAGCCAACGTTTTGGGCCGAGACCCTTCATCAGGAATAGGGGGTGGGGGGGAGAGAGGACCAAAGCCCAGTAATAGAGATAGGGGAGGGGGGAGGGCCTAGAGGCGCCAGATGGAAAACCAATCAGAGGAAAGAGAAAGGGGGGGGGGGATAAGCATGAAGGAACTGTCGAGATCAAGAAGCAGAAAGTTGAAAGGGGAGCGAGGCAGAGAGGGACCTGGGATAGGGGGAGGGGGAGGGAATTACTGGAAATTGGAGAATGCAATGTTCATACCACCAGGCTGGAGGCTACCCAGATGGTATATGAGGTGTTGCTCCTCCAACTTGAGTTTGGCCTCATCATGGCAGTAGAGGAGGCCGTGTATGGACATATCTAGATGGGAATGAGAGACAGAGTTGAAGTGGGTGGCAACCGGGAGATCCTGTCTATTGTAAAGGATGGAGTGGAGGTGCTCGATGAAGCGGTCCCCCAATCTGCATTGGGTCTCACCGATGTAGAGGAGGCTGCACCGGGAGCACCGGATGCAATATCCCTGCAAGCGCAAATGCTACACCTGTCCCCACACCTCCCCCCTTACCACCATTCCGGGCCCCAGACAGTCCTTCCAGGTGAGGCAACACTTCACCTGCGAGTCTGCTGGAGTCGTCTATTGCATCCGGTGCTCCCGGTGCAGCCTCCTCTCATTCGGCGAGACCCGATACAGATTGGGGGACTGCTTTGTCGAGCACCTACACTCTGTCCATCAGAATAGACAGGATCTCCCGGTTGCCACCCACTTCAACTCTGCCTCTCATTCCCATCTAGATATGTCCATACACGGCCTCCTCTACTGCCATGATGAGGCCAAACTCAAGTTGGAGGAGCAACACCTCATATACTGTCTGGGTAGTCTCCAGCCTGGTGGTATGAACATTCCATTCTCCAATTTCCGGTAATTTCCTCCCCCTTCCCCTATCCCAGGTCCCTCTCTGCTTCTCTCCCCTTTCAACTTTCTGCTTCTTTATCTCTACAGTTCTTTCATGCTTATCCCCCCCTCCCCTCTTTCTCTTTCCTCTGATTGGTTTTCCACCAGGCGCCTCTAGGCCCTAACCCCTCCCCTATCTCTATTATTGGGCTTCAGTCCTCTCTTCCCCCCACCCCCATTCCTGATGAAGGGTCTCGGCCCAAAACGTTGGCTACTCTTTTCTCACAGATGCTGCCTGCCCTGCTGAGTTCCTCCAGCGTTGTGTTCGTATTCTTTGATCCACAGCATCTGCAGCTGTATTTTTGTTCTATGAGTGAACCCTGACTGATAGGGGGTCCAATCAGTGAACTCTGATGGCCATAAATAGGATCCAATCAATGGACACCGTCTAAAATATAGGATCCAATCAGTGAACTCTGATGGCCATAAATAGGATCCAATCAATGGACACCGTCTAAAATATAGGGTCCAATCAGTGAACTCTGATGGCCATAAATAGGATCCAATCAGTGAACTCCATCAGAATGCCTCCTGCCCCATTTGTGTAAGAGTCTGTCAATGCCACATCAACCCAACAAGCCACCCAGACCCACTGAACTGGAGTGAAGAGGCATCCTCCATCCCCAGAGACTGCCCGAGGAGAAAGTGTGGGCGTTAACAGTGAACCATCCGGATTGGCCAGATGGGACAGGCCTCATGCCACAGGGATAGGCCTGAATCTCCCAATCAGGTATAACTAATATAAATGACTAGGATAAAGGTACAGCCTCTAATTCTGCTGACGACACAAAGATTAGTGGGAACTTAAATTGTGGAATATAGAAAATAGCAGCAGGAGTTTTCTCTGTCATTCACCATGATTGTGGCTTATCTCAAATTCAGTTCCCAGTTCTTGCTTAATCTCCACATCCCTTATCCCTCTAACTGAGAGAACTATATCTCACTCTGCCCTAAACAGCTCATTCCTTACAATGTGAGCCCAGGTTATAGACTTCCCCACCATCGAGAATATTCTTCCCATATCTGGCCCATTCATTCCTGTTAGGGCTTGAAAGACAGAAGTGATAGCAGGTGCTGGAGTTTAAAACAAAAACAGACCGCTGGTCGAGCAGCATCTGTGGAGGTAAAAGGTTGTACGTCAACGTTTCCAGCATGATGCAGCCGCGATCCAAAACATTGATATTCAGCTTCAGATGCTGCCTGACCCCCCGAGTTGACCCAGCTTTCTGTTTTTGCCCCATCAGGATTTATAATGTTCAGTGGGGTATGATAGTGGCATTTAGAACACACATGAACACGCAAGGAATGGAAGGATATGGGCCATGTGGGGTTAAGTCTAATTTGGCACCATGGTCAACACAGACATGATGGGCCAAAGGGACTGCTCCTGTTTTGTTCTATGTCCTCTGGTGTAAAGGTGAGAGGAAGTGCAGCTCCATGATACAGGGGGATCAGAGTGTCCTTGATGCTTGATTGACGAGAGGCTAATACATGTGTGCCACAACGAAGTAGAATAGCTGATGGATTGTTTCATTCTGGAATATGATACAAATCTGCAGGTTGTTTTTCCCTTGGACACAAATCAATAGATTATTTCATATTAGAACAGGATACAAATCTGCAGATTGCTTCATTCTAAATATGATGCAAATCTGCAGAAGTTCTGCTAAGGCTGAAGAAATTCAGCATGTTAACCCTCTGATTATTATCGATGCATATTAACTACTGATAGGTACAGAACAATAATAATTTATTCGATGCATCATGGCAACTGATCTGCTTGTGATTGCAAGGAACTACAGAGAGTTGTGGAAACAGCTCAGCCGGCTTCCCATGGTCTCTGTCTACACCTCTCACTGCTTCAGGAAAGACCCACCCACTCCAGACATTCTCCCTTTCAACCCCCCCATTGAAATACAAAAGCCTGAAAGCACATACCACCTGGCCTGAGGACAGCTTGTAAGACTTGTAAGACACTTTTATAAGACTTTTGAACAGTCAATAAGATGGACTCTCGACCCATGTGGCCAGAGTCTTGTTCCTTAATGTTTGTCTGCACTGCACTTTCTACGTAAAAGTAACACTCTGGTCTGCATTGTGTTCTTGCTCCCAATGATGTGGTGCGATGATCTGTATGGAAGGCTGGCCAGACAAGGTGCTTCACTGTCCAGGAGACAATGATAAACCAATTTACTAGTTTTGGAGATCTACGACGTTTGAAACACACATGATCCTGGTGGATGTGCAGATGCTCCCTCTTGAGGTCAGTTCTAGGGGTTAATGAATGGGTCCCAGGCACAGGTGCTGACCCATTCAAGACAGAGATGAGGCCAATTTTTTTTTAAACACCCTCCCCCCCCCCCGCCCCGGGTGAATCTTTAAACAACAGACATAAATTGCTGAAGGAACTCAGCAAGTCGGGCAGCATCGATGGAGAGGAATGAACGGTCGATATTTCAGGCAGATGTTTTCCAGCTTTTCAGCAGGACTGGAAAGGAAGGGGGCGGAAGGTGGAGTGGGAGGGAGAGGGAGGAGTACAAACTGGCAGCTGATAGGTGGGACCAGGTGACGGGATGGAGGGTAGGATGAAGTAATACACTGGGAGACGACAGGTGACGGGGGCAAGGGGTTGAAGAATAAGGAATCTAACAGGAGAGGACAGCGACCCATGGAACCAAGGGAAGGAGGTCAGGAACCAGAGGGAAGTGATGGTCTTGGCTCAAAATGTCAGCAGCTTATGTCCCTCAGCCGCGTAACCTGCTGAGTTTGTGTGTGATGCTCAAGCATCTGTGTTTGCGAATCTCTGGAAACCTCTTCTCATTGTGCAGTGGATTGTTATGATGCAAACATAAAGATTCTTGGTAAACCAGGCGGGAAAAGGTGGCACAGCAGATAAAGACACTGCCTCACAGCCCCAACTTCCCCAGTTCGATCCTGACCCAGGGCACTGTCCACCTGGAGTTGGCACTCTGGTGTTCTCCCACATCCCAAAGACATGGGGTTTCTCGTTAATCAGCCACTGTAACATTGTCCCTGGAGTACGGGTGAGTGGTAGAATCTGGGTGGGGGGTGTTGATGGGAACATGGGAAGTTACAGGGAAAATCAGCAGTGGTAATGGCTATTTCCATGGGCTGACAAAGACTTGATGGGCTGAATGCTCTCTGTCTTCTGAAGGTTTGAAAATGAGGTTGCGTGGTGAGGAACGTGTTGAAGCTGCTGGAACACTGGTACATGAAGGAACAAGGTTACCTTCCCAGGCATTCACTCTGACCCGTGCGTGCTGAGACACTTGTATATTTCACCACAAGTTACTAACGTGAAATGGTGACCATGTTGGTTAAAATACAACACCAGGTATTGACTACAAAGGTGCTTACAAAGCTCACCACAGGCCAGATCTGCAAACCAAGTTACAAAACTGGCGAGAGAGCTAGACCAGTGTGAGGTGAAAACATTGTCTGTGTGGGCACAATGATGTACAGAGACAGAGACAGCACAGAAAGAAGCCCTTCAGCCCATCAGCACGATACTGACCATCAACCACCCAATCACACCACTCTCATTTTATACCCCCAGATTCTACCCCTTAGCCACACACTGGGGGCAATCTTATTGGCCAATTAACCTATTGACCTGCACATCACTGGGTTGTAGGAGGAAACCAAAGAACCCAGGGAAACCCACCCTCCCTGTCCCAGGCAGAACATGCAAACTCCACACAGACAGCAAGCTGAGGATTGAACTTGGGTCTGTGGAGCTGTGAAGGCAGTGGCTCTGCCAGCCCAGACTGCGTTGTCATTGGCCTTAATCTAAGGTGACAAGGCAACATCAGAACAAAGGCACAATTCACAAACCTCTTTCTGAGGGGCCCTGTCAGCTCTTTACTGAGCACGGCTGCACAAGCTCAAGTTTTAGCAGGCAGACGTGTCATGAGAAGAATTTGCAAACAAGGTGCGTGAGGAGTGGGGGTTGCAAGGGATGCTGCACAGAGGGCGATCCACTGGTCTGGTTTACATTTACGTATACAGAAGACAAGACTGCTGACTGTGGTAAGGACCTTTTACACAACATTCATCCTATTTGCACAACTTGTAACTGGATACGAATGCAGGAAATAACCAATTTGATAATTTTATGTATTAATTGATTGTAGTGGCTTTGATTTTACAAAAGAGAAGCTGTGATAACCATGTGCAGGGTCTGAGTCATGCAGTTTGCTCCCTGGTTGGGCGCCATGCCCAGACTCCATGGGTTAGTTATGAGTCGCTGTCTCATGTTCAGGATGGGCTGGTCACAGCTCCAGCTCTGTTTATTTTCTCTGGCCAGCCGCTACATAGGCACCCTGCTTTCCAAATCAACAGTGCTGTCCACACCCCCCAGAAGACGCACTACCTTGCCTCACATGTGGCACTAAATGTCTCAGAATGTGAATCAGCTTTATGTGTCGTGAAATTGGTGAACAGCAGCAGCACCTCAATGCAGCACACAATACAGAGAAAAAATCTGTTACAGTACGTGTATATCCAGTAGATTAAAAATCACTGAAAAAATTGAAATAATATATATTTAAAAAGTGAGGTAGTGTTCATGGATTCAATGTCCATTTAGGAAAAAAGAGGGGAAGAAACTTTTCCTGAATCACTGAGCATGCACAGACACACTGCACTGTCTCACTCCTGACACATGAAGTCCCACACAATCTACACACTGTCTCACACCCTGCACGTAATGTCACACACTACACGTCTCACACACTACACACGTCTCACACCCTGCACGTAATGTCACACACTACACAGTAACGTCACACACTACACACGTCTCACACCCTGCACGTAATATCACACACACTACACAGTAACGTCACACACTACACACGTCTCACTCCTGACACATGAAGTCCCACACAATCTACACACTGTCTCACACCCTGCACGTAATGTCACACACTACACGTCTCACACACTACACAGTAACGTCACAATCTACACACGTCTCACACCCTGCACGTAATGTCACACACTACACGTCTCACACACTACACAGTAACGTCACAATCTACACACGTCTCACACCCTGCACGTAATGTCACACACTACACGTCTCACACACTACACAGTAACGTCACACACTACACACGTCTCACACCCTGCACGTAACGTCACACACTACACGTCTCACACACTACACAGTAACGTCACACACTACACACGTCTCACACCCTGCACGTAACGTCACACACTACACGTCTCACACACTACACAGTAACGTCACACACTACACACGTCTCACACCCTGCACGTAACGTCACACACTACACACGTCTCACACCCTGCACGTAACGTCACACACACTACACACGTCTCACACCCTGCACGTAACGTCACACACACTACACACGTCTCACACCCTGCACGTAACGTCACACTACACGTCTCACACACTACACAGTAACGTCACACACTACACACGTCTCACACCCTGCACGTAACGTCACACTCTTTGTACACACACCCACACTCCCTCTGTACACACACCCACACTCTTTGTACACACACCCACACTCTTTGTACACACACCCACACTCCCTCTGTACACACACCCACACTCCCTCTGTACACACACCACACTCTTTGTACACACACCCACACTCCCTCTGTACACACACCACACTCCCTCTGTACACACACCACACTCTTTGTACACACACCCACACTCCCTCTGTACACACACCCACACTCTTTGTACACACACCCACACTCCCTCTGTACACACACCCACACTCTTTGTACACACACCCACACTATTTGTACACACACCCACACTCCCTCTGTACACACACCACACTCTTTGTACACACACCCACAATCTCTGTACACACACCCACACTCCCTCTGTACACACACCCACACTCCCTCTGTACACACACCCACATACTCCCTATGTACACACACCCACACTCTTTGTACACACACCCACACTCCCTCTGTACACACACCCACACTCCCTCTGTACACACACCCACACTCTTTGTACACACACCCACACTATTTGTACACACACCCACACTCCCTCTGTACACACACCACACTCTTTGTACACACACCCACACTCCCTCTGTACACACACCCACACTATTTGTACACACACCCACATACTCCCTCTGTACACACACCCACACTCCCTCTGTACACACACCCACATACTCCCTCTGTACACACACCCACACTCCTTGTACACACACCCACACTCCCTGTCTACACAGACCCACATACTCCCTCTGGACACACACCCACACACACTCAGTACACACACCCACACTCTGTGCACACACCCACATGCTCTGTACACACACCCACACTCCCTCTGTACACACACCCATACTCCCTCTGTACACACACCCACAATCTCTGTACACACACCCACACTCTCTGTACGCACACCCACATGCTCTGTACACACACCCATACTCCCTCTGTACACACACCCGCACACTCCCTCTGTACACACACCCGCACACTCTTTGTACACACACCTGCACACTCCCTCTGTACACACACCCTCACTCTCCCTCTGTACACACACACCCATACTCCCTCTGTACACACACCCGCACACTCCCTATGTACACACACACCCACACTCCCTCTGTACACACACCCACATACTCCCTCTGTACACACACCCACACTCCCTCTGTACACACACCCACATCCTCTATACACACACCCACACTCTGTACACACACCCACATACTCCCTATGTACAAACACCCACACTCCCTCTGTACACACACCCACACTCTTTGGACACACACCCACACTCCCTCTGTACACACACCCACACTCACTCTTTACACACACCCACACTATTTGTACACACACCCACATACTCCCTCTGTACACACACCCACACTCCTTGTACACACACCCACACTCCCTGTCTACACAGACCCACATACTCCCTCTGGACACACACCCACACACACTCAGTACACACACCCACACTCTGTGCACACACCCACACTCCCTCTGTACACACACCCATACTCCCTCTGTACACACACCCACAATCTCTGTACACACACCCACTCTCTGTACACACACCCACACTCTCTGTACACACACCCACATGCTCTGTACACACACCCATACTCCCTCTGTACACACACCCGCACACTCTTTGTACACACACCTGCACACTCCCTCTGTACACACACCCACACTCCCTCTGTACACACACCCGCACTCTCCCTCTGTACACACACACCCATACTCCCTCTGTACACACACCCGCACACTCCCTCTGTACACACACACCTACACTCCCTCTGTACACACACCCACATACTCCCTCTGTACACACACCCACACTCCCTCTGTACACACACCCACTCTCTGTACACACACCCATACTCCCTCTGTACACACACCCACTCTCTGTACACACACCCACACTCTCTGTACACACACCCATACTCCCTCAGTACACATACCCACACTCCCTCTGTACACACACCCACATGCTCTGTACACACACCCATACTCCCTCTGTACACACACACCCACACTCCATCTGTACACACACCCGCACACTCTTTGTACACACACCTGCACTCTCCCTCTGTACACACACACCCATACTCCCTCTGTACACACACCCACACACTCCCTCTGTACACACACCCACACTCCCTCTGTACACATACCCACATACTCCCTCTGTACACACACCCACATACTCCCTCTGTACACACACCCGCACACTCTTTGTACACACACCCACACTCTCTGTACACACACCCACACTCTCTGTACACACACCCACTCTGTACACAAACCCACACACTCTGTACACACACCCATACTCCCTCTGTACACACACCCACACTCCCTCTGTACACACACCCACTCTCTGTACACACACCCACATGCTCTGTACACACACCCATACTCCCTCTGTACACACACCCACACTCCCTCTGTACACACACCCACTCTCTGTACACACACCCACATGCTCTGTACACACACCCATACTCCCTCTGTACACACACACCCACACTCCATCTGTACACACACCTGCACACTCCCTCTGTACACACACCCACACTCCCTCTGTACACACACCCGCACTCTCCCTCTGTACACACACACCCATACTCCCTCTGTACACACACCCGCACACTCTCTGTACACACACCCATACTCCCTCTGTACACACACCCATACTCCCTCTGTACACACACCCGCACACTCTTTGTACACACACCCACACACCCACACTCTGTGCACACACCCACATGCTCTGAACACACACCCACACTCCATCTGTACACACACCCACATACTCCCTCTGTACACATACCCACATACACCCTCTGTACACACACCCACACTCCCTCTGTACACACACCCACATACTCCCTCTGTACACACACCCACACTCTTTGTACACACACCCACACTCCCTCTGTACACACACCCACATACTCCCTATGTACACACACCCACACTCCCTCTGTACACACACCCACACTCTTTGGACACACACCCACACTCCCTCTGTACACACACCCACATACTCCCTCTGTACACACACCCACACTCTTTGTACACACACCCACACTCCCTCTGTACACACACCCACACTCCCTCTGTACACACACCCACTCTCTCTGTACACACAACCACTCTCTGTACACACCCCCCCACACTCCCTCTGTACACACACCCACACACCCTCTGTACACACACCCATACTCCCTCTGTACACACACCCACACTCCCTCTGTACACACACCCACTCTCTGTACACACACCCATACTCCCTCTGTACACACACCCACTCTCTGTACACACACCCACACTCTCTGTACACACACACATACTCCCTCTGTACACACACCCACACTCCCTCTGTACACACACCCACATGCTCTGTACACACACCCATACTCCCTCTGTACACACACACCCACACTCCATCTGTACACACACCCGCACACTCTTTGTACACACACCTGCACTCTCCCTCTGTACACACACCCACATGCTCTGTACACACACCCACACACCCTCTGTACACACACCCACACTGTACACACACCCATACTCCCTCTGTACACACACCCACACTCCCTCTGTACACACACCCACATGCTCTGTACACACACCCATACTCCCTCTGTACACACACACCCACACTCCATCTGTACACACACCCGCACACTCTTTGTACACACACCTGCACTCTCCCTCTGTACACATACCCACATACTCCCTCTGTACACACACCCACATACTCCCTCTGTACACACACCCGCACACTCTTTGTACACACACCCACACTCTCTGTACACACACCCACACTCTCTGTACACACACCCACTCTCTGTACACACACCCACATGCTCTGTACACACACCCATACTCCCTCTGTACACACACCCACACTCCCTCTGTACACACACCCACTCTCTGTACACACACCCACATGCTCTGTACACACACCCATACTCCCTCTGTACACACACCCACACTCCCTCTGTACACACACCCACTCTCTGTACACACACCCACATGCTCTGTACACACACCCACACTCCCTCTGTACACACACCCACATACTCCCTCTGTACACATACCCACATACACCCTCTGTACACACACCCACATACTCCCTCTGTACACACACCCACACTCTTTGTACACACACCCACACTCCCTCTGTACACACACCCACATACTCCCTATGTACACACACCCACACTCCCTCTGTACACACACCCACACTCTTTGGACACACACCCACACTCCCTCTGTACACACACCCACATACTCCCTCTGTACACACACCCACACTCTTTGTACACACACCCACACTCCCTCTGTACACACAACCACTCTCTGTACACACACCCACTCTCTCTGTACACACAACCACTCTCTGTACACACACCCCCACACTCCCTCTGTACACACACCCACATGCTCTGTACACACACCCACACACCCTCTGTACACACACCCATACTCCCTCTGTACACACACCCACACTCCCTCTGTACACACACCCACACACTCTGTACACACACCCATACTCCCTCTGTACACACACCCACATGCTCTGTACACACACCCATACTCCCTCTGTACACACACACCCACACTCCATCTGTACACACACCCGCACACTCTTTGTACACACACCTGCACTCTCCCTCTGTACACACACACCCATACTCCCTCTGTACACACACCCACACACTCCCTTTGTACACACACCCACACTCCCTCTGTACACACACACCCACACTCCCTCTGTACACACACCCACACTCTGTACACACACCCACACTCTTTGTACACACACCCATACTCCCTCTGTACACACACCCACACTCTCTGTACACACACCCACACTCTCTGTACACACACCCATACTCCCTCTGTACACACACCCACATGCTCTGTACACACACCCATACTCCCTCTGTACACACACACCCACACTCCATCTGTACACACACCCGCACACTCTTTGTACACACACCTGCACTCTCCCTCTGTACACACACACCCATACTCCCTCTGTACACACACCCACACACTCCCTCTGTACACACACCCACACTCCCTCTGTACACATACCCACATACTCCCTCTGTACACACACCCACATACTCCCTCTGTACACACACCCGCACACTCTTTGTACACACACCCACACTCTCTGTACACACACCCACACTCTCTGTACACACACCCACTCTCTGTACACACACCCACGCTCTCTGTACACACACCCACTCTGTACACAAACCCACACACTCTGTACACACACCCATACTCCCTCTGTACACACACCCACACTCCCTCTGTACACACACCCACTCTCTGTACACACACCCACATGCTCTGTACACACACCCATACTCCCTCTGTACACACACCAACACTCCCTCTGTACACACACCCACTCTCTGCACACACACCCACATGCTCTGTACACACACACATACTCCCTCTGTACGCACACACCCACACTCCATCTGTACACACACCCGCACACTCTTTGTACACACACCCGCACTCTCCCTCTGTACACACACACCCATACCACCTCTGTACACACACCCACATACTCCCTCTGTACACACACCCGCACACTCTTTGTACACACAAGCGCACACTCCCTCTGTACACACACACCCATACCCCCTCTGTACACACACCCACATACTCCCTCTGTACACACACCCGCACACTCTTTGTACACACACCCACACTCTCTGTACACACACCCACTCTCTGTACAAACACCCACACTCTCTGTACACACACCCACTCTCTGTACACAACCCCACACACTCTGTACACACACCCATACTCCCTCTGTACACACACCCACACTCCCTCTGTACACACACCCACTCTCTGTACACACACCCACATGCTCTGTACACACACCCATACTCCCTCTGTACACACACACCCACACTCCCTCTGTACACACACCCATACTCTGTACACACACCCACACTCTTTGTACACACACCCACACTCCCACTGTACACACACCCACACTCTCTGTACAATCACCCACACTCTTTGTACACACACCCACACTCCCTCTGTACACACACCCACACTCTTTGTACACACACCCACACTCCCTCTGTACACACACCCACACTCCCTCTGTACACACACCCACATACACCCTATGTACACACACCCACATACTCCCTATGTACACACACCCACACTCCCTCTGTACACACACCCACACTCTTTGGACACACACCCACATTCCCTCTGTACACACACCCACATACTCCCTCTGTACACACACCCACACTCCCGCTGTACACACACCCACATACTCCCTCTGTACACACACCCACACTCTTTGTACACACACCCACATTCCCTCTGTACACACACCCACATACTCCCTCTGTACACACACCCACACTCTTTGTACACACACCCACACTCCCTCTGTACACACACCCACACTCTTTGTACACACACCCACACTATTTGTACACACACCCACACTCCCTCTGTACACACACCCACATACTCCCTCTGTACACACACCACACTCTTTGTACACACAACCACACTCCCTCTGTACACACACCCGCACTCCCTCTGTACACACACCCACACTCCCTCTGCACACACACCCACATACTCCCTCTGCACACACACCCACACTCTTTGTACACACACCCACACTCCCTCTGTACACACACCCACATACTCCCTCTGCACACACACCCACACTCTTTGTACACACACCCACACTCTTTGTACACACACCCACACTCCCTCTGTACACACACCCACACTCTTTGTACACACACCCACACTATTTGTACACACACCCACACTCCCTCTGTACACACACCACACTCTTTGTACACACACCCACAATCTCTGTACACACACCCACACTCCCTCTGTACACACACCCACACTCTTTGTACACACACCCACACTCCCTCTGTACACACACCCACATACTCCCTATGTACACACACCCACACTCTTTGTACACACACCCACACTCCCTCTGTACACACACCCACACTCCCTCTGTACACACACCCACACTCTTTGTACACACACCCACACTATTTGTACACACACCCACACTCCCTCTGTACACACACCACACTCTTTGTACACACACCCACACTCCCTCTGTACACACACCCACACTATTTGTACACACACCCACATACTCCCTCTGTACACACACCCACACTCCCTCTGTACACACACCCACATACTCCCTCTGTACACACACCCACACTCCTTGTACACACACCCACACTCCCTGTCTACACAGACCCACATACTCCCTCTGGACACACACCCACACACACTCAGTACACACACCCACACTCTGTGCACACACCCACATGCTCTGTACACACACCCACACTCCCTCTGTACACACACCCATACTCCCTCTGTACACACACCCACAATCTCTGTACACACACCCACACTCTCTGTACGCACACCCACATGCTCTGTACACACACCCATACTCCCTCTGTACACACACCCGCACACTCCCTCTGTACACACACCCGCACACTCTTTGTACACACACCTGCACACTCCCTCTGTACACACACCCTCACTCTCCCTCTGTACACACACACCCATACTCCCTCTGTACACACACCCGCACACTCCCTATGTACACACACACCCACACTCCCTCTGTACACACACCCACATACTCCCTCTGTACACACACCCACACTCCCTCTGTACACACACCCACATCCTCTATACACACACCCACACTCTGTACACACACCCACATACTCCCTATGTACAAACACCCACACTCCCTCTGTACACACACCCACACTCTTTGGACACACACCCACACTCCCTCTGTACACACACCCACACTCACTCTTTACACACACCCACACTATTTGTACACACACCCACATACTCCCTCTGTACACACACCCATACTCCCTCTGTACACACACCCACACTCCCTCTGTACACACACCCACACACTCTGTACACACACCCATACTCCCTCTGTACACACACCCACATGCTCTGTACACACACCCATACTCCCTCTGTACACACACACCCACACTCCATCTGTACACACACCCGCACACTCTTTGTACACACACCTGCACTCTCCCTCTGTACACACACACCCATACTCCCTCTGTACACACACCCACACACTCCCTTTGTACACACACCCACACTCCCTCTGTACACACACACCCACACTCCCTCTGTACACACACCCACACTCTGTACACACACCCACACTCTTTGTACACACACCCATACTCCCTCTGTACACACACCCACTCTCTGTACACACACCCACACTCTCTGTACACACACCCATACTCCCTCTGTACACACACCCACATGCTCTGTACACACACCCATACTCCCTCTGTACACACACACCCACACTCCATCTGTACACACACCCGCACACTCTTTGTACACACACCTGCACTCTCCCTCTGTACACACACACCCATACTCCCTCTGTACACACACCCACACACTCCCTCTGTACACACACCCACACTCCCTCTGTACACATACCCACATACTCCCTCTGTACACACACCCACATACTCCCTCTGTACACACACCCGCACACTCTTTGTACACACACCCACACTCTCTGTACACACACCCACACTCTCTGTACACACACCCACTCTCTGTACACACACCCACGCTCTCTGTACACACACCCACTCTGTACACAAACCCACACACTCTGTACACACACCCATACTCCCTCTGTACACACACCCACACTCCCTCTGTACACACACCCACTCTCTGTACACACACCCACATGCTCTGTACACACACCCATACTCCCTCTGTACACACACCAACACTCCCTCTGTACACACACCCACTCTCTGCACACACACCCACATGCTCTGTACACACACACATACTCCCTCTGTACGCACACACCCACACTCCATCTGTACACACACCCGCACACTCTTTGTACACACACCCGCACTCTCCCTCTGTACACACACACCCATACCACCTCTGTACACACACCCACATACTCCCTCTGTACACACACCCGCACACTCTTTGTACACACAAGCGCACACTCCCTCTGTACACACACACCCATACCCCCTCTGTACACACACCCACATACTCCCTCTGTACACACACCCGCACACTCTTTGTACACACACCCACACTCTCTGTACACACACCCACTCTCTGTACAAACACCCACACTCTCTGTACACACACCCACTCTCTGTACACAACCCCACACACTCTGTACACACACCCATACTCCCTCTGTACACACACCCACACTCCCTCTGTACACACACCCACTCTCTGTACACACACCCACATGCTCTGTACACACACCCATACTCCCTCTGTACACACACACCCACACTCCCTCTGTACACACACCCATACTCTGTACACACACCCACACTCTTTGTACACACACCCACACTCCCACTGTACACACACCCACACTCTCTGTACAATCACCCACACTCTTTGTACACACACCCACACTCCCTCTGTACACACACCCACACTCTTTGTACACACACCCACACTCCCTCTGTACACACACCCACATACTCCCTCTGTACACACACCCACACTCCCTCTGTACACACACCCACATACACCCTATGTACACACACCCACATACTCCCTATGTACACACACCCACACTCCCTCTGTACACACACCCACACTCTTTGGACACACACCCACATTCCCTCTGTACACACACCCACATACTCCCTCTGTACACACACCCACACTCCCGCTGTACACACACCCACATACTCCCTCTGTACACACACCCACACTCTTTGTACACACACCCACATTCCCTCTGTACACACACCCACATACTCCCTCTGTACACACACCCACACTCTTTGTACACACACCCACACTCCCTCTGTACACACACCCACACTCTTTGTACACACACCCACACTATTTGTACACACACCCACACTCCCTCTGTACACACACCCACATACTCCCTCTGTACACACACCACACTCTTTGTACACACAACCACACTCCCTCTGTACACACACCCGCACTCCCTCTGTACACACACCCACACTCCCTCTGCACACACACCCACATACTCCCTCTGCACACACACCCACACTCTTTGTACACACACCCACACTCCCTCTGTACACACACCCACATACTCCCTCTGCACACACACCCACACTCTTTGTACACACACCCACACTCTTTGTACACACACCCACACTCCCTCTGTACACACACCCACACTCTTTGTACACACACCCACACTATTTGTACACACACCCACACTCCCTCTGTACACACACCACACTCTTTGTACACACACCCACAATCTCTGTACACACACCCACACTCCCTCTGTACACACACCCACACTCTTTGTACACACACCCACACTCCCTCTGTACACACACCCACATACTCCCTATGTACACACACCCACACTCTTTGTACACACACCCACACTCCCTCTGTACACACACCCACACTCCCTCTGTACACACACCCACACTCTTTGTACACACACCCACACTATTTGTACACACACCCACACTCCCTCTGTACACACACCACACTCTTTGTACACACACCCACACTCCCTCTGTACACACACCCACACTATTTGTACACACACCCACATACTCCCTCTGTACACACACCCACACTCCCTCTGTACACACACCCACATACTCCCTCTGTACACACACCCACACTCCTTGTACACACACCCACACTCCCTGTCTACACAGACCCACATACTCCCTCTGGACACACACCCACACACACTCAGTACACACACCCACACTCTGTGCACACACCCACATGCTCTGTACACACACCCACACTCCCTCTGTACACACACCCATACTCCCTCTGTACACACACCCACAATCTCTGTACACACACCCACACTCTCTGTACGCACACCCACATGCTCTGTACACACACCCATACTCCCTCTGTACACACACCCGCACACTCCCTCTGTACACACACCCGCACACTCTTTGTACACACACCTGCACACTCCCTCTGTACACACACCCTCACTCTCCCTCTGTACACACACACCCATACTCCCTCTGTACACACACCCGCACACTCCCTATGTACACACACACCCACACTCCCTCTGTACACACACCCACATACTCCCTCTGTACACACACCCACACTCCCTCTGTACACACACCCACATCCTCTATACACACACTCACACTCCCTCTGTACACACACCCATACTCCCTCTGTACACACACCCACTCTTTGTACACACACCCACACTCCCTCTGTACACACACCCACACTCCCTCTGTACAAACACTCCCACACTCTCTGTACACACACCCACATACTCCCTCTGTACACACACCCACACTCTTTGTACACACACCCACACTCCCTCTGTACACACACCCACATACTCCCTCTGGACACACACCCACACTCCCTCTGTACACACACCCACACTCTCTGTACACACACCCACATACTCCCTCTGTACACACACCCACACTCCCTCTGTACACACACCCACACTCTTTGTACACACATCTGCACACCCTCTGTACACACACCCACACTCCCTCTGTACACACACACACACACACACACTCTGTACACACACCCACACTCTCTGTACACACACCCACACGCTCTGTACACACACCCATACTCCCTCTGTACACACACCCGCACACTCTTTGTACACACACCTGCACTCCCTCTGTACACACCACACACCCACATACTCCCTCTGTACACACACCCGCACACTCCCTCTGTACACACACACCCACACTCCCTCTGTACACACACCCACATACTCCCTTTGTACACACACCCACACTCCCTCTGTACACACACCCACATCTTCTATACACACACCCACACTCTGTACACACACCCACAATCTTTGTACACACACCCACATTCCCTCTGTACACACACCCACATACTCCCTCTGTACACACACCCACACTCTTTGTACACACACCCACACTCCCTCTGTACACACACCCACATACTCCCTCTGTACACACCCACACTCTTTGTACACACACCCACACTCCCTCTGTACACACACCCATACTCCCTCTGTACACACACCCACTCTTTGTACACACACCCACACTCCCTCTGTACACACACCCACACTCTCTGTACACACACCCACATACTCCCTCTGTACACACACCCACACTCTTTGTACACACACCCACACTCCCTCTGTACACACACCCACATACTCCCTCTGGACACACACCCACACTCCCTCTGTACACACACCCACACTCTCTGTACACACACCCACACTCCCTCTGTACACACACCCACACTCTTTGTACACACATCTGCACACCCTCTGTACACACACCCACACTCCCTCTGTACACACACCCACACACACACTCTGTACACACACCCACACTCTCTGTACACACACCCACACGCTCTGTACACACACCCATAATCCCTCTGTACACACACCCGCACACTCTTTGTACACACACCTGCACTCCCTCTGTACACACACCCACACTCCCTCTGTACACACACCCACATACTCCCTCTGTACACACACCCACACTCCCTCTGTACACACACCCACACTCCCTCTGTACACACACTCACATACTCACTCTGGCACACACCCACACACACTCTGTACATACACCCATATTCCCTCTGTACACACTCCCACACTCCCTCTGTACACACACCCACACACACACTCTGTACACACACCCACACTCTCTGTACACACACCCACATGCTCTGTACACACACCCATACTCCCTCTGTACACACACCCACACACTCTTTGTACACACACCTGCACTCCCTCTGTACACACACCCGCACTCCCTCTGTACACACACCCACACTCCCTCTGTACACACACTCACATACTCACTCTGGCACACACCCACACTCTGTACACACACCCATATTCCCTCTGTACACACACCCACACTCCCTCTGTACACACACCCACTCTCTGTACACACACCCCCACACTCCCTCTGTACACACACCCACATGCTCTGTACACACACCCACACACCCTCTGTACACACACCCACACTGTACACACACCCATACTCCCTCTGTACACACACCCACACTCCCTCTGTACTCACACCCACTCTCTGTACACACACCCATACTCCCTCTGTACACACACACACTCTCTGTACACACACCCACACTCTCTGTACACACACCCATACTCCCTCTGTACACACACCCACACTCTCTCTGTACACACACCCACTCTCTGTACACACACCCACTCTCTGTACACACACCCAAACTCCCTCTGTACATACAGCCACTTTCTGTACACATTCACACCCTCTGTACAGATTCACTCTGTCTATGCTTTCTGTGTACACACTCACTCCTCTCTATACAGTCGGCCCTCCTTATCCGCGAATTCAACCAACCGCGAATCGAGAAAACCCGGAAGTGCTCTTCCAGCACTTGTTGTTCGAGCATGTGCAGACGTCTTTTTCCTTGTCATTATTCCCTAAACAATGCAGTATAACAACTCTTTACATAGCATTTACATTGTGTTAGGTATTATAAGTAATCTCGAGATGATTTAAAATATACGGGAGGATGTGCATGGGTTATCATGGATCGGGATCGAAAAAAATCATAAGTTCTCTTACTAAGTAAGTCAGAATCCGGTATTATTTAGCGTCAGTTAGTCAGACGTTTGTCTTAGTGTATAGTATATATTTTACCTTTCTATGCATATAAAACACTTGAAAGGTCTGTTTCAGTGCCGGGCTCGGGAATGGAAGTTCTTGGGACTCGGGACAGACTACTTTCGAGTGTGCTCTCCACCGTGCCGGTTTGATGTGGAGGATCAAAACCCCAAAACCCAATAATTAAACCACTGCGTTGATTAGTAATAATTGTAGCTTTCATCGGGGCAGGGCCTTTCTCAGTTTATCCTTTAAAATTGTTCCGATCATTGACCGACTGTAGCCTGAAGCTTTTCCAATGACCGATGGCATTTCACCTCTTTCCGATTGCTTCATTACTTCCACTTTATTTTCAATCGTGATAGTGATTATTTTCGCGAACAGAAACACTGCGGATTCAGAGCTCCGCCACCGGGTCCTAATGTCCACCGCACTGAGACCGGTTAAATAAGGTCTGGGGTTCCGCTGGGTCCTAAGGTCCACCGCATTGAGACAGGGTTGAATAAGGGACTTGAGCATCCGCGAATTTTGGTATCCGCGGGGGTCCCAGAACCAATCCCTCGCAGATCAGGACTGTATACACGTTCACAATCTCATGTGCAAACCCACACACACACACTTACACACTCTCTACCACTATAAACAAGCTCTTCATTTCAGTCCACACCCTCCCACCCTGCACAGATGCCGCCTCCCTCAGACACACACACACACACACACGGTCTGACCTGCGGACAGTCCTGAGGAGTGCGGCCCTCTCCTCGTTGTGGAAAGTGATGATGACACTTGTGGAGGGCAGCTCTGCACTGTACTGCTGCATGGAGCACCTGCAGACAGAGAGAGGACATCAGTCTCACTACCCCTGCCCAGTGCTGAGCAAGATTCAACAGCTCCACCCTCAGCTGGCATCGCTGTGCCAGCTCCAGGACAGCTCAGGATACAAACCTTCAGTTGCCTGAGACCAAGGAGGGATGTACCCAGCCCCAAGGTCAGAGCCACACACACACCCCCAGCCTGGGACGCAGACTGCTTCAGGGAAAGCTCCCAACATTTTTGCACTGCTGAAGGATTGCACAAGTTGTGGACCTTGCCTCTCACCAAGGCCCAAAGAGGAACAGAATTGATAACTGGTTTATTCCTGTCTCATCCAAACAGATTGTGTCAAACACACATAAACTGCGGTAATACAAAGAGGACAGGACGCAGATATTCTCCAAGATTAGACGTAGTGGGCTGAAGCTTCTGTTTAGGAGTTTGTCTTTTCACATGTGAGAGGTCTGTCCCCAACGATTGGTGAGTATCGAGAGCTGTGACAGGTTAGTGGTTCACAAAAGGCCCAGAGAAGGCGGGAGGGGCACATCTGGGGTGAAAGGGCAAGGGAGAGCACGAAGGAAGGGGTCAGGGGTTGGGAAGTAAGTCCCTCAAGTTGTCACAGGGCCAGGGAGAAAGAAATAGTGAAGAGGTCAGGGGTCAAGGGGAAACGTCAGGGTGAAGGGATCTGTCAGAATTAGAGAGAACTACACAAGGGAACCAGGCCCTTCAGCCTATCGAGTCCGTGCTGTCCATCAACCACCTACACTGACCCTAATCCCCACCAGCTCTCCCCCACACAACTGGAGCAACTTGCCCTTCGGCCTGCACATCTTGGGGGTGAGAGAGGGAACCAGAGCACTCAGGAGGGTCCCACATGGTCACAGGGAGGATGTGCAAACTCCACACAGTCAGTACTTGAGGTCAGGATGGAATTCTGGTCTCTGATACTGAGAGACAGTTCAATGTACCACTGGACTGCCCACTCTGCCAGCAAGCAGAACAAAAACCAAGCTCAATCAGGAGTGAGCTGGGACATGGGTCTGTCCCCATGCCATCACCAGAAATGGTAGCTCTTCACACAGACACTGTCTGACCTTCCTAGTTTCATTTCACTTTACCAGCCTCAGCGCTGTTTGGACTATACTGAAGAACTACAGCTCTACACACCGTCCTTACACACTCGGAGACAAGGGACACTTATGTGGGAATGCTATTCTTGGACTACAGTTCAGCATTCAACACCATAATTCCCTCCAGGCTCGACAAGAAGCTCAGAGACCTCGGCCTTCACCCTACCTTGTGTAGCTGGATGCTGGATTTCCTGTCAGATCATCCGCAGGTGGTAAAAATGGACTCCCTCACCTTTGCCTCTCTGACCCTCAACACAGGAGCCCCTCAAGGCTGTGTCCTAAGCCCTCTCCTTTACTCTCTGTATATCCATGACTTTGTCACCACCCACAGCTCCAATCTGCTAATTAAATTTGCTGACGAAGCTACACTGGCCTATGCTCAAATAATAATGGAGCAGCCTACAGAGAAGAAGTCATCACCCTGACACGATGGTGTCAAGAAAACAACCTCTCCCTCAATGTTGCAACAACAAAGGAGCTGATTGTGGACGACAGGAGGAATGGAGGCAGGCTAACCCCTATTGACATCAATGGATCTGGGGTTGAGAGGGTGAACAGCTTTAAGTTCCGCAGCATACACATCACCGAGGATCTCACGTGGTCTGTACATACTGGCTGTGTGGTGAAAAGGGCACAACAGTGCCTCTTTCACCTCAGACAGTTGAGGAAGTTTGGTATGAACTCCAAATCCTAAGAACTTTCTACAGGGGCATAGTTGAGAGCATCCTGACTGGCTGCATCACTGCCTGGTATGGGAACTGTACTTCCCTCAGTCGCAGGACTCTGCAGAGAGTGGTGTGGACTGCCCAGCACAATTAGTTGTGAACTTCCCATGATTCAGGACATTTACAAAGACAGGTGTGTAAACGGGTCTGAAGGATCATTGGAGACCCGAGTCACCCCAACCACAAACTGTTCCAGCTGCTACCATCTGGGAAACGGTACTACAGCATAAAAGCCAGGACCAACAGGCTCCAAACAGCTTCTTCCACCAGGCCATCAGACTGATTAATTCATGCTGACGCAACTGTATTTCTATGTTACATTAATTGTTCTATTATTATAAATTACCATGATTGCACATTTAGATGGAGACGTAACGTACAGATTTTTATTCCTCATGTATGTGAAGGATGTAAGAAATAAAGTCAGTCCAATTCAATACCTGTAGTGCCTGGAGTCCCTGATCGCCCTGCTGCTGGGCACCCGGCCGCTCTCTCGATGGTTGAAGGCATACAGTTTGTAAGGGTCTTCACCAGGCTTCCAGCGTTTGGCCTCCAGGTATGTCCTCTCATCGAAGGTCCCAAACTCTTCCTCAGAGTCCTCCAGGAAGTCCTGAGTGCAGAAATAGGATGGGTGTGAATTGTAGAATGTTGTGACAACACCTCAGGCCTCGCTCTGCAGAGGACAATGTTCCAAATTATTAGCCACAGGGAAACGTACGGTCGCCTAAGACTACAGGAGCCCATTGAGTCTGCTCCGCCATTCCATCATGCCTTATTTATTAGTCCTCTCAAACCCATTCTCCCACCTTCTCCCTGTAACCTATGACACCCTGACTAATTAAGAACTAATCAACCTCTGCTTTAAGTATCCTTGGCCTCCACAGCCGTCTGTGGGAATACATTCTACAGATCCATTCTGCAGTAACTAGCTGCAGGAGTAGGCCATTCAGCCCATTGAGTCTATGCCATTAATCAACACGACCATGGGCATGGTTTCAGTCCTGTGTCCCAGCTTCATATCCTGAGATCATTTTAGCCTTCAGATACTCAAACCCTTTAGACATAGATCCCAATTCCATGAACTATAACATCCTCTGATCCTTTTAACCACTGGATCTTGATCCCTTTAACCAAATCACTCAATCTCTTCAACTATTATACTACACTGCCTTTAATTAGATCACTTGACCTTTTTAACCATTAAATCCTAATTCCCTATGAAGCTTTTATTTCTCTTATTCTTAAAAAAAATCCAGCTGAATGTTTTTCATACAGACCAATTTCTTTATTAAATTTTGATGCAAAAATGTTATCAAAAATCTTAGCTCAAAGACTTGAAAATATTATACCATCTATTATATCACAGGATTTATTAAAAACTGTTGCTCACATTTTAATATACATCAGTTATCGAATGTGATATATTCACCATCCAAAAAAAAATCAGAGTGTATATTATCCTTAGATACAGAAAAAAGCCTTCGATAGGATTGAGTGGAATTATCTTTTTAAGACCTTAGAAAAGTTTAATTTTGGGCCTAATTTTATTCGTTGGGTTAAATTAATTTACCTGTCTCCTACTGCTCAGGTTATTACTAACTCCCAAATTTCTAAGCCCTTTAAATTACAGTGGGGAACTAGACGAGGTTGCCCTCTTAGTCCTTTACTTTTTGCTTTAGCTATAGAACCCTTAACGATAGCATTTTGAGAATCTAATGACATTTCTGGTATACTAAGGGAAGGTATGACTCATAAAATTTCATTATACGCTGATGATATTTTACTTTTTATCTCTAACACTGAAACTTCTTTACCTTTGGTTCTTTCTTTAATTTCCCAGTTCAGTTAATTTTCAGGATATAAGCTGAACTTACATAAAAGTGAGCTGTTTCCTTTAAATGACCTATTGTCATCAAATGCCAGATTTCCATTCCAAGCTGTTACAAGTCAATTTACATATCTAGGTGTAACAATTACTAAAAACTTCAAGAATTTATTTAAAGAAAACTTAAACCCCTTATTGAATTATGTGAAAAAGACGCTTTCTAAATGGTCTCCTCTTTCTTTATCCCTAATTGACCGAATGAATTCGATTAAAATGAAGATTCTTCCTAAATTTTTATATCTTTTTCAGGCTTTACCTATTTTTATTCCTAAGACATACTTTGATTCTTTAGATTCAATTTTAACATAGAAACATAGAAAATAGGTGCAGGAGTGGGCCATTCGAGCCTGCACCGCCATTCAGTATGATCATGGCTGATCATCCAACTCAGAACCCTGTACCTGCTTTCTCTCCATACCCCCGATCCCTTTAGCCACAGGGGCCATATCTAACTTCCTCTTAAATATAGCCAATGAACCGGCCTCAACTGTTTCCTGTGGCAGAGAATTCCACAGATTCACCACTCTCTGTGTGAAGAAGTTTTTCCTCATCTCGGTCCTAAAAGGCTTCCCCTTTATCCTTAAACTGTGACCCCACGTTCTGGACTTCACAACATCGGAAACAATCTTCCTGCATCTCGCCTGTCCAATCCCTTTAGAATTTTATATGTTTCAATAAGATCCCCCCTCACTCTTCTAAATTCCAGTGAATATAAGCCTAGCCCGGGGGTCGGCAACCCGCGGCTCCGGAGCCGCATGCAGCTCTTTCATCTCTGTGCTGCGGCTCCCTGTGGCTTTGGAAGATAAATGATGAGTATTTAATTAAAATGTATTTTATGTTAGTTTGTTAGTTTTTGAAATGTAATTCTAAATTTGAAGATTATGGTGATCTTGTACAATCTAAATAAAATGTGTTTTTTGTTGCTATTAATATACGTCACCACTGCCAATGCCTGACACCGGCCAGTGCGCGATTTCTTTAATTTCTCGATCCAAGGTAGGCTAACTATGGAGAATTCTAAAAAAAGAAAAGTGACTGAAGAAAACAGAATGTTTAATGATACGTGGGCAGATTCATTTGCTTTCACTGTTGACGATACTGGTTTACCGGTATGCTTAATATGCAATGAGAAACTAGCAAACAACAAAAATTCAAAAGTCGCAAGACATTTCCAGAATAAACACGCAGCCTTTGCTCATCCGGATGGAGATGAGAGAAAAAAAGCCGTTTCGGAACTGATGCAGAAGGTTGATCTGAGCAAAAATCATTTCCAGAAGTGGATGAAGTCTGGAAAATCAACGACATTTGCTAGTGTTGTTGCCGCTCAGGAAATAGTCAGGCACGGGAAGCAGTTTACAGATGGTGAATATATAAAAGAATCTTTCATTAAGATTTCAGATCATCTATTCACGGACTTTAAAAACAAGAGTGAAATTGTGCAGAAGATCAGGGATATGCCCCTCTCTGCAAAGACTGTCAAAGACAGAACCATAAAAATGGCAGAAGACATCACAATACAGCAAATTAAAGACATCAATTCAGCTGTGGCCTACTCGATTGCCTGTGACGAGTCTAAAGACAAAGGTGATATTGAACAAATAGCGTTGTTCTGCCGGTATGTAAACTCTGCTGGGCCACGGGAAGAAATGATTGAGTTGATACCTCTTAAAAGGCCAAACACAGGGGGAGGACATCTGTGAGGCTGTCTTGAATTGTTTAAGAGCCAAAGGAATAAAGACCACCCACCTGGTGTCAGTAGCTACTGATGGGGCACCTTATGACAGGAGCACACAAGGGATTTGTGGCTTTACTGCAGAAGTCACTGGACAGAAGGCTGCTGACTTTTCACAGCATCTTGCACCAAGAGGCACTGTGCGTATGAACATTTCCTCCAGAATGCACAGAAGTAATGGATGTTGTCATTCAGATTGTCAATAAAATAATGGCAAAAAGTTTAAATCACCGTCAATTCCGTTTGTTACTGGATGAGCTGGAAAGCGCATATTCTGATCTCCTGCTGCACAACAGTCCGGTGGCTATCAAGAGGGGAGGTGCTTTGTCACGTGTCTGCAAGAAGTGAAAACTTTCCTGGGCAGCAAAGGGCTCACCTTTCCTGAGCTGGAACAGCCAGAGTGGCTGGAAAAGCTACACTTCATGGTAGACATGACAGCGCACCTGAACACGCTGAACACAGCTCTTCAGGGGAAAGGACGCACAGCCCTGCACATGTTGGAGGATGTTTTGGCATTTGAGCACATGTTGACAGTGCTTGCCAGAGATTTACAGAAAGGCACATTGTCTCACTTCCCCAATTTGAGAGAGTTCAAACAAGCTCACGACATGATAAATTCGGAGTATTTACATTCTGCAATCATCGCAATGCAAACATCGTTTGGGAAACACCTCTGTGAGTTCAGAGAGGTAAAAAACACATTATCCTTCCCGGTCACTCCCCTAAGCATCGATCCATCCCTACTGAATACGACTGCATTGGCAGGCGTGAGTCAACCTGATCTTGAGATGGAACTGGCCGACATGGCCGACAAAGACATATGGGTGTCCAAGTTTAGACGCTTGACAGCACACCTTGAAGATGTTGCCCGTCAGAAGGCCGTTCTTGCTCAGAATCACAAATGGAGTGATATTGAAAACCTCCCCAAACCGGACAAACTTGTGTTCGAAACATGGAATGCTATCCCCGACATTTATGTAAACATTAAAAAGTACGCGCTTGGAGTCCTGTCAATCTTTGGATCCAAATATGTACGTGAGCAGGTGTTCTCCAACGTGAACTTTATTAAAAACAAGCATCCAGCATGCCTCACAGATGACAGCTTGCGATCCTGTGTAAAGATGAAGGTGACGTCATACAGCCCTGATGTGCCGACGCTGTGCGCTGAGGTCCAGGAGCAGAAATCCCATTAACCAAGTATGATATATATTTTAATTGCCTATTATTTTACATATATTCATATTTTTTCATGGTTCAGTGAAATAGTCCTTTTATTTTTCAGGTTGACAGCTGGCTGACGTTATTTTTGGTTTGCTGCTGGCGGACAATTTAAGTTTGGCGTTTTTCATAAATACAAGAAGGACTCAAATAGACTGAGTATTTTACTTAAAAGTAACCTTCAACCCAACGTCTTTTTTTCGGAGTTCAAAATGTTTTTGTTGCATGCAGAAATGTAATTTCGTTTTCTCTGCAGGAGTTCATCAATTTCATAAATGCAACACATTATAGTTTGTTTATACATAGCATAAAGGCAAAAAAAACGTTGTATGCAGTGTTATTTCATTTTAAATGTCAAACGGGTTTTGTGGCTCCCAGTGTTTTCTTTTCTGTGGGAGACGGGTCCAAATGGCTCTTTCAGTGGTAAAGGTTGCTGACCCCTGGCCTAGTCGATCCAGTCTTTCTTCATATGAAAGTCCTGCCATTCCAGGAATCAATCTGGTGAACCTTCTTTGTACTCCCTCTATGGCAAGAATGTCTTTCCTCAGATTAGGGGACCAAAACTGCACACAATACTCTAGGTGCGGTCTCACCAAGGCCTTGTACAACTGCAGTAGAACCTCCCTGCTCCTGTACTCAAATCCTTTTGCTATGAATGCCAACATACCATTTGCCTTTTTCACCACCTGCTGTACCTGCATGCCCACCTTCAATGACTGGTGTACAATGACACCCAGGTCTCGTTGCATCTCCCCTTTTCCTAATCGGCCACCATTCAGATAATAATCTGTTTTCCTGTTCTTGCAACCAAACATTGCATCACATTTATCCACATTAAATTGCATCTGCCATGAATTTGCCCACTCACCTAACCTATCCAAATCATCCTGCATCCTCTTAGCATCTTCCTCACAGCTAACACCGCCACCCAGCTTCGTGTCATCCGCAAACTTGGAGATGCTGCATTTAATTCCCTCGTCTAAATCATTAATATATATTGTAAACAACTGGGGTCCCAGCACTGAGACTTGCGGTACCCCACTAGTCACTGCCTGCCATTCTGAAAAGGTCCCGTTTACTCCCACTCTTTGCTTCCTGTCTGCCAACCAATTCTCTTACACATCAATACCATACCTCCAATACCGTGTGCTTTAAGTTTGCACACTAATCTCCTGTGTGGGACCTTGTCAAAAGCCTTTTGAAAATCTAAATATACCACATCCACTGGCTCTCCCCTATCCACTCTACTAGTTACATCTTCAAAAAATTCTATAAGATTCGTCAGACATGATTTTCCTTTCACAAATCCATGCTGACTTTGTCTGATGATTTCACCTCTTTCCAAATGTGCTGTTATCACATCTTTGATAACCGACTCTAGCATTTTCCCCACCACCAATGTCAGACTAACTGGTCTATAATTCTCCAGTTTCTCTCTCCCTCCTTTTTTAAAAAGTGTGGTTACATTAGCCACCCTCCAATCCTCAGGAACTAATCCAGAATCTAAGGAGTTTTGAAAAATTATCACTAATGCATCCACTATTTCTTGGGCTACTTCCTTAAGCACTCTGGGATGCAGACCATCTGGCCCTGGGGATTTATCTGCCTTTAATCCCTTCAATTTACCTAACACCACTTCCCTACTAACATGTATTTCCCTCAGTTCCTCCATCTCACTAGACCCTCGGTCCCTTACTATTTCTGGAAGATTATTTATGTCCTCCTTAGTGAAGACAGAACCAAAGTAGTTATTCAATTGGTCTGCCATGACCTTGTTCCCTATGATCAATTCACCTATTTCTGACTGTAAAGAACCTACATTTGTTTTGACCAATCTTTTTCTTTTCACGTATCTATAAAAGCTTTTACAGTCAGTTTTTATGTTCCTTGCCAGCTTTCTCTCATAATCTTTTTTCCCTTTCCTAATTAAGCCCTTTGTCCTCCTCTGCTGGTCTGTGAATTTCTCTCAGTCCTCAGGTGTGCCACTTTTTTTTTTGCTAATCTATATGCTTCTTCTTTGGACTTGATACTTTCGCTAATTTCCCTTGTCAGCCACGGGTGCACTACCTTCCCTGGTTTATTCTTTTGCCAAACTGGAATGAACAATTGTTGTAGTTCATCCATGTGATCTTTAAATGCTTTAAATACCCATTGCATATCCATCAACCCTTGAAGTATCATTTGCCAGTCTATCTTAGCTAATTCACGTCTCATACCTTCAAAGTTACCCTTCTTTAAGTTCAAAACCTTTGTTTCTGAATTAATTATGTCACTCTCCATCTTAATGAAGAATTCCACCATATTATGGTCACTCTTACCCAAAGGGCCTCGCACAACAAGGTTGCTAACTAACCCTTCCTCATTGCTCAATACCCAGTGTAGAATGGCCTGCTCTCTAGTTGGTTCCTTGACATGTTGGTTCAGAAAACCATCCCGCATACATTCCAAGAAATCCTCTTCCTCAGCACCCTTACCAATTTGGTTCACCCAATCTATATGTAGATTGAAGTCACCCATTATAACTACTGTTCCTTTATTGCACACATTTCTAATTTCCTGTTTAATGCCATCCCCAACCTCACTACTACTGTCAGGTGGCCTGTACACAACTCCCACCAGTGTTTTCTGCCCCTTAGTGTTATGCAGCTCTACCCATATCGATTCCACATCCTCCAGGCTAATGTCCTTCCTTTCTATTGCGTTAATCTCCTCTCTAACCAGCAATGCTACCCCACCTCCTTTCCTTTCCTATCACTCCTGTAATATCCCTCCCTCCTATAACACCTTATATTTGGAATAATAAACAAGCTCGTTTAAGTAAAGTTTACCTACAAAGAAATAAAGAGATGGGTGGATTAGCCCTACCTAATTTTAGGTTTTACTATTGGGCTGCCAACAAAAGGAATATTACTTTCTGGTCCTATTATATTTATCATAAAGATTGCCCATCATGGGTCTCCTTAGAAGTTAATTCTGTAAAAATTTCCTCTATTGTTTCTCTTCTTGGATCATACTCTTCTTTTTCAGCAAATAAAACAACAGATAACATAATTGTTAAGCAAAGTTTAAGGATCTGGTCTCAATTTAGAACATTTTTTGGTTTAGCGAATTTTTCATTATCATCTCCCATTCTCCTTGATTATTTTTTTTTAAATCCCTTCCATGACTGACAAAGTCTTTAAGGATTGGGATGTACTAGGTATTAAGTGTTTTGGGGACCTGTTTATCTCAGGATTTTTTGCTTCATTTGACCAATTGTCAACTAAATTTGCACTCCCAAAAACACATTTTTACAGATACCTACAAATTACAGATCTCATACATTCCCAATTAGCTATAGTTAATTTTCCTATAGGTCCTGATAAAAATTTACTGGATGATCTTTTAAATTTAAAACCTTTTGTTAATGGCTCTATTACTTGTTGATTGATTCTAGACAAGACTTTTTAGACAAAATAAAAAAAGCTTGGGAGGATGACCTAAATTGTCAGATTTCTGATGAAAGATGGAATAAAATTCGTAAACAGGTTAATAAATCATCTTTCTGTGCTCATCATTCCCTTCTACAATTTAAAGTGGTTCATAGAGCTTACATTTCTAAACAGAAGCTCTCCAGTTTTTATCTGAACGTTTCTCCACTTTGTAATAAATGCAACTCTGCTGATGTCTCTTTAATTCATATGTTTTGGTTTTGCCCTAAAATTGAAAAGTTTTGGCTGGAAGTATTCCATACCTTCTCACAACTTTCTAGGGTCCAATTTGACCCAAATCCCCTTACCGCCTTGTTTGGTATTATTGCAAATGAAGATATAACTTTAAATACTCCTAACCTACAGGTTTTAGTTTTTACGTCACTTTTAGCAAGGAGAGCAATCTTGCTTAAATGGAAGGAGTCTACCCCCCTACACATCTTCAATGACTACGCGATATTATGTCTTATTTAAATTTAGAGAAGATCCACATCTCAGTCTTAAATTCGAAACGATCTTTTTATGATATCTGGGGACCTTTCCTAAATTACTTTTCCAATTTATAAAGCTTAACAGTGCGCAGACTTTTATGTATATTTGTATCTTCTCTTCTTAAACGAATATATTTTTTCTCTAATTATCCATTATCATCCATCAGCTTTTTCCTTTGGTAGCTGGTAGGGGGGTTGACTTTATTTAATATATAAAAAATTTATTTTATGATGTATGACCTATCTTTAAATTTTTGATTATGGAGTGGTATACCTTTATGTGATGTGCTATAATATTTTGATTAATTTTATCACAATATATGAATGTACACAATTTATGTTGAGATGTATCTATGTGTGGCACTCTGTAAATCTTGATTTTTTCTTATGAATAAAAATACTGTAAAAGATAAATCCTAATTCCTTTAACCAGCTTTCACAATCCTTTTCTCTATTAGAACCCTTGATCTTGTATCTATTGGAATTATACCTAAATCCTCATGAGTATCTTTCATGACCAGACCTCCATTGCTTTCTGCTGAAATGAATTCCAGTTTGTTTGCCCTCTGAGTGAATAAATTCCTCCTCACCTCAGTCTTAAAAGACTGACCCTCCATTCTTAGGCCATGATCTCGATTTCCCTACCATCAGGAACAACTTTCCAGCTTCTAGCCTGCCCAGTTCCATCAGGATTTTATATTTTTCAATGATGTCTCCTCTCGTATATCTCAGTTCTAGCACATAAATCCAGCATTCCGATCTCTCTCTGTAGCTCAGTCACGTCATTCCAGGAGTCTATTCAACCCACAGCAGGGAATGATTCCATCTTGGGGACATTCAGAGGAAGGAAGTCCACAATCGTTATTTGGAAAAAGGCCCCACCCAAGCAGGCTGATAAAATCTGAACATCACCCCTTAAAAGAATAATGTGACCTTTGGATGCATCACAGCTTAGTATGATAAGCGCTCTGCCCAAGACTGCCAGAAATCACAGGGGGGTGAGTGCGGTCCAGTCCATTACCCATGTTCATAATGCACTGTGCTGCTGCCACAAACAGCTGATCGTAACCGTCATGGCAGTTACATCCTGTGAATGTGCGGCTCAGAAAATCAACTTCCACTTGGACCAGTTTCCCTCCATGGACTGAGTACACTACCCGCTGCCTCAGTAACGCAGCTGAAGAGCCCCTCCCTTCCTCGTCATTCTCTCCCCTCCCATCAGATAGAAGATACAAAAACCTGAGAACACGTACCACTGGGCCCAAGGACAGCTTCAGAGGTAACGATGAACTCATAATCATCTCCCAATCTACCTGATTGAGGCTCCTGGACTTGGTCAGTGTATCACTGTATTCTGCATTCCATTTATTGTTACGACTTCAGTGTACACAGAACGGCAAAATCTGACTGGATGAAGCAAAATCAGAAGCTCTTTGCTGCATCCCAGTAACCAATAATAAATCAGTAAAGTCATCAAGAGTGGGATGTATTGTCTGACAAAGGGCCTCAACCTGAAGTGGTGCCTTTTTGTCTCTCTCCACATGCTGCCTGGCCGCCAAGTGTTTCCAGCACCATTTTTCTCAGATTTCTAGCATCTGCAGTGTTTGCTCTTTGCTCGTTGAATTTATTACCTGGAGATTTTTGCATGTTGAGTGAGTACAGGGATATTGGGTTGGGGACGAAGCGACCGGGTGCAAGATTAGCCTCGGTCTTATTGAATGGTGGGGCAGGTCTGAGGGGCTGAATGGCCTCCTCCTGTCTCTGCTCCTTGTTTTATGATTAGTTGAGACAACTCATGGAACAATATACCTGAGATTGCTGAGAGAGCACTGTCAGTGCTCCGAGTGAAGGCATTAGCATCCAGAGCAATATTAACTGTTAAGCAGACCAACTTTAATTATACATATCGAATGAAGTTGAAAACTTTTAAACCGTAAACCGCCAGAGAAAGCTCAGGCCCTGCATAATGGGGGAGGGAGGTCTGCAACTAGACGGCACAAGTTTAAGGTGAGAGGGGAGAGATTTGAAGGGAACCTGGGGCGCAACCTCTTCACGCCAACAGTGGAATGAGCTGCCAGAAGAGACAGGTACAAATACAATGTTTAAAAGACATTTGCACAGGAAGGCTTAGAGTAGGGCTCCACGCATCCCTTGCTTTAAGGCACTGGACCATGGCATAAAAAAGGTTGGGAACCCCTGGTTTACGGGGTTTGGAGTCAAATGCTGGCAAATGGGGTTAGTTAAGGCGGGTAATGTGGTCAGGATGGAAGAGTCAGGATGAAGGATCCGTTTCCATGCCATATGCCTCCATCATTCTATGTCTCTATCCACAGATCATTAGAACATCAGGGCCAGGCGAGAGGGAAGAAGCCAAAGGGTCAATGGCTTTGAATCTGGAGGTTAATACACCACTTTGGGGTTCTCACGTTTAACTGTCATTCATTCTTTGGGGCACCTCTCTGTTTTCGTGGATGTTTGTGAAGAAAAAGTATTTCAGGATGTATATTGTATACATTTCCCTGACATTAAATTTGACCTTTGAACTCAGGGAGTTCCAGATTCAGGGCAAGGTCTTGCCCCAGTGACACATACTCATGGTGGGCACAGGACAGGGACGGGTGGGGGCGGTGTCACTGGGCTACCATACCCAGAGAGAGGGGTCTCACCCCAGATACACCACCATGGATGTCATGTAACTGGGGTTCCAGATGCAAGAGAGAGAGGTTGCCCTGTGGGCAGATTTACCAGGATGTTGCCCAGATTCCAGGATGAGGAGAGATCTTGGGAAGATCATTCTCCTGGAACACAGAATAAAGAGAGATTTCCACAAATTCAAGCATTGGTTGTCCAGGACAAAGTAGTCATTTGATCAGCACAACATCTCTCATCCTAAATTTTCACTCCCTCCACCTCCGGGCTACAAAACACACAGCAGGCACTCACCCAGGCCACTCTGCTGGCAGTTCCCAAACCAGCCCCCTCTACCTGCAAGGACAAGGGCATTGGGTGCAGGGTAACACCACCACCCACAGGTTCCTCTCCAAGTCACACATCATCCTGACTTGGGAATATATCAGGTTCCTTCAATATTACTGGGTCCACATCCCAAAACTTCCTCTGTAGCGAGATCACAACAACACCTTCACCACGTTGGAGAAGTAAGAATCTTTTTTCCAGGGTTGGAGAATCAAAAATGAAGTGGCATGGGTTTAAAGGGGAGAGATTTAATAGGAACTTGTGCACAGAGGGAGGTCAGTATATGATTGGAGGCACATACAATAACAACATGATAAGGAAAGGTTTGGAGAGGTATGGGTTTAACACAGGTAAGTGGGACCAGCTCAGGTGGGCATTCTGGTACCATGGATGAAGAACCCTTTTCTCTGCTATACAACTCTACAATTCCTAGGGACTACAGCAGTTCAGGGAGGTGGTTCACTCGCACCTTCCGAAGGAGCAGTGAGGGATGGGCAGTATTTGTTCAACTTGCCAGTGAAGCCCAGATCAAAGTGAAATCCACTGCTCTCCCTGGTTTCCAGCATGTACCTGTCTTTAATGTAATCATCCTCTCCCATTTCTGTGCCCTGCCAAGAACACAATCCTAATCATATCGCTCAATTTCCTTCCACGACAATTAATTTCAACAACAACCTGCAACCAAGCACGAAAAGCCTTGAATAATTGATATTTTCAGACCTCATCACAAAGCAGCTTGTTCTCTCAGCATCCTTTATGCCAGCTACAAAGTCCTTGTGGAAAATTCCTACCGAGTGGAATGACATATTGTGGGAAGAGGAAACAACACCTCAGGATGACCATTCATTTACCTGCCTCTGAGCAGCCATAAACCCCGAGTACCCAACACCAGGCATACACACCCGTCTCACTGACTTTCTCAGACAAGAAAGCAGCCATCTCCCTGTGTGGAAAGGCAACAAGGAGAGCTGTTCACTGCATTCTGCTTCCTTTTACCCTCCTCAAGGTACTTATGACCTGTCCGGATGACACACTAATCAAAAGCTTTTCCCTGTATCAGGATACAGAATCAGAATTAGGTTTATTATCATTGGCATGTGACACGAAATTTGTTAACTTAGCAGTAGCAGTTCGATGCAATACATAATATAGAAAACAAAATAATAAGCAATAAATAAATCTTATTCAGCATACGTTATACAGTGTATGTAGGCCTCCGTTAGTCTCAACAGACCACGGATTTGTGCCTTGGGAAGTTTCCAGGGTTTTTTTTAAATGGAAGACTGGCAGTTGCTCAAGCTGCAAGTCTCCCCTCTCCACGCCACCGATGTTGTCCAAGGGAAGGGCATTAGGACCCATACAGCTTGGCACCGGTGTCATCACAGAGCAACGTGTGGTTAAGTGCCTTGCTCAAGGACACACACGCAGCCTCAGCCAAGGCTCGAACTAGCGACCTTCAAATCACTAGACGAACGCCTTAACCACTTGGCCACATGCCAACACATTATACAGTATACGTATATTGAATAGATTAAAAATCATGTAAAAAACAGAAATACTATATATTTTTAAAAAGTGATGTAGTGTCCAAGGTTTCAATGGCTACTTAAGAATCGGATGGCAGAGGGGAAGAAGCTGTTCCTAAATCATTGAGTGTGTGTCTTCAGGCTTCTGTACCTCCTACCTGATGGTAACAGTGAGAAAAGGGCATGTCCTGGGTGCTGGAGGTCCTTAATAATGGACGCTGCCTTTCTGAGACACCGCTCCTTAAAGATGTCCTAGGTACTTGTAGGTTAGCAGCCAAGATGGAGCCAACTAAATTTACAATCCTCTGTAGCTTCTTTCGGTCCTGTGCAATAGACCCCCACCCCCATACCAGACACTGATGCAGCCTGTCAGAATGCTCTCCATGGTGCATCTATAAGATTTTTGAGTGTATTTGTTGACATACCAAATCTCTTCAAACTCCAAATAAAGTAAAGTCATTGTCTTGCCTTCTTTATAACTGCATCAATATTTTGGGACCAGGTTCGATCCTCAGAGATCTTGACACCCAGAAATTTGAAACTGCTCACTCTCTCCACTTCCGATCCCTCTCATCTTAAACAAACAAACAAACTCATCTTCAACCTATGCCCACTCCACCTTACTACAGTAAACTGATTGTCCATTATCAACAACAATATCAATTTGCTCACAATACACAGTAGAAACTATTGATCTCAGGACTGAAAGACTTAACGTATGAGGAGCTTCTGGTGCCTCTGGGCCTGTGCTCAGTGGAGTTCAGAAGGATGAAGGAGGGATCTCATTGAAACCTACGAGACACTGAAGGCCTAGATAGAGCGGACATGGAGATATTTCCAGTAATGGAAGAGTGCAGGATCTGAGGACACAGCCTCAGAATAAAGGGAAGTCCCTTCAGAACTGAAATGAGGAGGCATTTCTTCTGCCAGAAAGGAGTGAACCAGTGGAATTCATTGCCAGAGAGGGCCGTGGAAGCCAAGTTATTGGGTACATTCAAGGCAGAGATTGGTAGTTTCTTGATGGGTAAGCCCTCTTGTAGCAGATGGGAACTTCTGAATGCAGCAATGCCAGATTGAAGACGTCTTTGAATGCACCCACCAGTTGGTTGGCTGTCTGCATAACTTTGATATAAATAAGTTTTATATGATTACAAGGTGCTGCCTGTTCAGCCTTACTGTTCACTGTGTGCAAGGGTGTCAGCCCAGACTCTGAAGCCTGACTCTACACCAGCAGCCTCGTCTCCTTCTTAACCAGTCTCCCACTCTGAAAAGATTTGTCGCTTGATGAGCTGAACTTCCCAACCATGACTGCCCTCCCGTGCCACCTCCTCTCCTTTCCCTCAGACATCGAGGGAACCTTCGGTGACAGGTTGAGCAGACCCTGACTCCATCTTGCCTGCTCAGCACTCATCACCTCTGTTAATTATAATTCAGTGTAAGCTTACAACATCCACACCCCACCTGCATCCAACTAGGGCCTCTTGCCCATCATCTCCATACCTTGAATGGTTCGGTGTCAGTGTCATTATTAAACTCCACTCCTTGTATTGAGTCCTTCCAATAGTCTACAATCTTTTATTTATCTCTCTCTTTTGCTCTCTGCTCATTCACTTCCCTAACCTCGTACCCTTCGGCCCTTTTTGTCCAGACTAACACATGCAACGTGCTGAGGGAGCTCAGCAGGTCAGGCTGCACCCATGGAGAAGAGTAAACAGTCGATGGTTCAGGCTTATACCTTCCAGCAGGACTCCTGGTAATCCATGCCTCAAATGTTCCCTACCTGAGCTAAGCCCCACTTGCCCACGTTTGGACCATGTCTCTTTAAAACCCTCCTATCCATGTAACTGCTGTAATTGTATCCAACTCTACCATTTCCTTCGGCAGCCTGTTCGGTGTAGCCACCACCCCAGTGTTAGAAAATTGCCCCTCAGGTCCCCTTTAAATCTCACCCCTCTCACCTTCAACCTAACTCTTCTAGTTTTAGATTCCCTTACCATGGGGAAAAGACCTGTGACCATTCATCATAATCTGCACCCCTCATGATTTTATAAACCTCAATAAGGTCACCCCTCAGCCTTCTACATTAAAACAGTCCCAGCCAACACAGTCTCAACTCAAGCCTTTTCATCCCAGTAACTGACTTGTGAATCTTTTCTGCACATTCTCTAGCTTAGTTACATCCTTCTCACATATTCTGCCTTGCTGCATATGAGAGTAAGAAATTAATTGCAATTCCTTGGGCATTGGACAACCTCTCTGGGCCGAGCCCTTCAGGTCCCAGGATCATACGCAGGTTGAACGGTGAGGTGCTGCCTCGATCCACTCTTCCCCGTGAGTATGTGAGGGTCTCCCCCGCCCATTGTGATGTATAACTGAAGCCGGCTGCTGTGCTGCAAATGTGGGAACATCCAATGGAACGTTCATCACCACCATCAGTGCTCCAGGATGTTGGGAAAGTAGAACCTATTCCCAAATGGAGCAGCAACAGAGTTCTTGCACACGTTCCCTAACAGAGACATTGATGGTAGACAGGGTGCTGAAGAAAGCTCGACTTCATCAATCAGGGCAGTGAGCATCGAGGCTGGGAGAAACTCTCCAGTTGTCCGTGGTGTTGATGAGGTCTCATTTGGAAAGTCGTGCTCAGTTTTGGTGGCCCTGTCATAGGAAAGAAGCCACTGAGCTGAAAAGAGAGCAGTGGAGATTGATGAGGACATTGCCAGGACTCAAGGGACTGAGCTAAGGAGAGAGATTGAGCAGGGTGACCCTAAGCCTAACCTGAACTTGATCACCATGGAGAAGCTGGCCAAAAGTCTATTTCTGTGCTGTGTGACTCCACAATGGGAAATTAAATAACTGGGATTTACTTTAGAGCAGGGTGGATAAAATGAAGGGTGGGAATGCCCCCAAAGACAGCAGTCGCAGAGTAGTGTACGGTGACAGATACATACTTCATAATACATTTACTTTGAGGGGTGGGGGGCATAGAAGTTTGCAAAGATCACAAACCCTGGCCTATCAGTCAAGCAATACAGCCTGTCCCCATCTGTGTGTGTGAACTCTCATCCATCTTCATAATCAGTCTCCTTAAAATGGTGACTCAATCAGACATGTGGAACATTGAAACTTAGGTCAGGACAAATAAAAATATAATTGTAGCCTGTATACAGAGACTTGCCTCAACATCAAAGCATCCCCGAGAGGCAGGTTGGTGTGCAGACAGTGAGAGCAGTCATTGCACACCATCCTGCCAGTTATGCTGAACCCAGAGTCGACAGTGGGAGCTGATGGGATCAGGCTAGCTGGGCGGAGATGAGCAAAAGGTCGAGGGAGGAGATAAAGAGAAGGGCGAGGGAGGAAATGGGGGAGTGGTTCGAGGAGGAGTTTGGGGTGGGGTCGAAGGCGATGAGGGAAAGGCTCAGGGAGGAGGCGAGGCGTGGGTGAGAAGACGGGGAGAAGGTTGCAGGGCTGCTCGGAGAGCTGGGCAGGTTTCAGAGTGCAGTGTCCTGTCTCGGGGTGTTGGCTCTATTGTACACACGGGACCCCATGCCAAGGTTCTGCCCCCCCCCCCCACAGATGCCACCCCTCACCTGCCCCCATTCTGACTGGAGTGTACAAGGCAAGGGGAAAGCACACAATTTATTTTCCAGGGGAGGAGGTGCCAAAAACAAGAGGGTATAAATTTAAGATCAGCTGAGAGATTTAAAGGGGACATTGAGCAGCTTTTTCACACAGAGGGTGCAGAGCTGCCAAAAGCAGCGGGTGAGACGGGCATCCAGTTCCTGATAAAGGGGTTGATGTCCAAAAGGTCAACTGTGCACTTCCCTCCTTAGATACAGTCTGACCTGCAGAGTTCCTCCAGCATTTAGTGAGGGTTGTTCCAGATCTCGTGTTTCCCGTCAGATAAGTA